>NC_090824.1:84733028-89533028 GCF_028021215.1 Eschrichtius robustus
AGACTAAAGAAACCTTCCGAGAACTGATAACTCCACACGAGGACTGCACCAAAATACCCAGAGTGACTATTTTCAACGGGAAGGACCTGAACTGAATTTGCTCTGTTCAATTCGAGAATTTTAAAGCATCAGAGATGGGGAAAGTGAGGCAGAGAGGAAAAGCGAGAGAGGAGAAAAGAAAAGAAAAAAGAGGCAGAGAGAAAGAGAAGAGGGATACATCTCACCAAAACCATTTACCTAGTTACCTCTTCCTCTCCCTGTGCGCTATGTTCACACCTCAAGGTAGAAACACAGAAGTTACCCTCCTCAATTTCATTTGTTTCAGAAACAAGAAAAGAAAACAATGATTGAGAAATCTTATTTTAGCCACGGGAGAAAGACATTGATTTTGGGGTCACTCACCAGTTGTTTACTTGGAGAATTGTAAGTCCTGTGTCTTGAGCTAACTGTTTCTTCTGCTCTTCGGAAGGGTACGGATGCTAATGAAAAAACAAATGTTTTGAAAGATGTATCAGAAGTTAAGAAAGAGTCACTTACGTCTAAATGAAACCACCGTTTGTGATTTCTTTAGTCTATGGCTTGATTTTCCTAATCACAGCTTTTTAATCATGTGTGGGGGAAAAATGTGGGCAGAAACAAGAATCCAAAAACCTGCTTGTGCAGCCCCGTTCCCGCCACGCTGTGGAGGCCAGCAGCACAAAGCATGGCAGCATTGCAGGTATTCAGTTTCTTCAATCAGTCAGGGACGCACAGCACTTTGGCGATGGGTCAGAATTTTGGTTGGCTACAATCACTTCAGTTACACTAAGGGAACTACTTGCGGGCCCATTTTACGTTACTTCTTGGAAAACCTCTGTGCAGCCCTTCTCCTATATTATCTTTGTGAGATGGCTCAATATAATCATTATTTCCTAGTTAATCTAAGATTATTGATAGTCAGTTTGGAAAGTAAGATCGTCCATAATCACAACTATTCTTGGAAGCCATGGCTACCACTTCAGTTACAGCAGAGTTTACTGACAGTTGTTTATGTTGACTCCTTTAAGGGACAGTGGAAGATTCTTTCATTTTTACTGGTTGCTGCTCCGGGTTAAGAGGGTCGCACAAAGTGACCACCCATCACAAGGAATCAATTATGTGCAATACAGAAATTTTACGTTTTACCCTGAAGTGTGGCGATAAGAGAATGAAGCCATAGGTTTCGGTGTTTTTTAATTCTTTACTTCCCATCACAACTCACCAGCATTTATAACAAACCATCTTCCCATCAGCAAACCACTTTCCTCTCTCATTCCGAAATCAAAGATTGTTACTGTAGAATCGTACATTTACTTTGAGACACTGTACTGGCATGCACATAACTATAAAACACGTCTGTTAAATAGGTCTCTGCTCTAAATTCACTGGTTTTCTTAAACAGAAAAGTAAACTTTTATACAGCATGTCAAAGTCGTTCCTAAACTAGAAAGCCTTGAGTAATAAATATTTCCCATCAACGTTATTAAAGGCTGACATTAGGAACAACAAAGTATTCCATTCAGAGCTTTCTAATCATTCCAGTGTTTGAGAGAGTGAATGTTTTTCAATCATCTGAGATTTTATTCTTCAGGTATTTCATCTTCCATAATAGCGTACATTATCCAAAACGTGTGCAATTACTTATTAGCAAACCCAAATGCCATTAGGTTAAACAAAATCCCCTGTATTGCAAAAGGGGTTAACTAGATTTGTATTAATATAGAAGCCAGGCTTTTAATATTCTGCAAATGTTAACAAAGAAAGATGATAATGTTGAGTTAATATGGGTTAAGCATAAAATGAAAATAAATTTTTCTGATTGCGAGGTGTTGACATTTTTTTGGCTAGGGCCTCCAGCCTGTTCCTGAAAGCTGTGTAATTACAGAAGGCTTTTCCCCTCCTTCCCCCTCCTGCTTCGAGCCTACCCACATTAGTAATGACCCCTTCACTGCTTCAAAAACCACTAATGGTCTTCAGCACGGGCAAGAAAAATGAACAGGGTAAATTGGAATCCACAGTCAGTAATTTGCATCCTATGAGGCTGCTTTGGCCACTCACACTCATTCCTGGCCATCAATCGTTGCCTGTCAGGTGCTGCACTCACTCTGCCACCATGACAAATACTCCTCCTAACACTCTGATTCGTCCAAACAATGTAATTGTCCTCTATTCTCCTTTTGGTAATGGAGATAATGAATGACTGCACAAACAAGAAGGATTGCTCATCGCAGATGCTGGGGTGGCTTCAAACTGGAAAAGGCCTAGGGTACAAATTTTAATTGACTGAAAACACTGGTTGGAGGGAAAATGACCAAAAACGATCCCCAAATCCTTCTTGTTGTGGTATTTTCCTGCCAAATTCAAGAGAGGAGCACCCTTTGACTTTTTATTCCTCTAAGGCTTTGAAAGCCTGGGTTTCTAGGTTATTTGCCCAATGGAAATCAATTCTGCAAATAACAAAAATGAAAATGAAAATAAAGACTCATCACAAGGGTGTATAGATCTGCATTGGTAATGTCATCCAGTATGCTGTTTCTTCATGCGGTGGTGTTTTGTTTTTTTCTTTTTTTGGTGTGCTCAGTCTTGTTCATTATTATGATGCATTTGCCCAAGACAGTTCTGACAAAATGTGGGTTGTGGTGTGTGTGTGTGTATGTGTGTGTGTGAGGGAGACAGGCAGAGACACACACACAAACATACACACACACACAGAGAGAAGGTTTAGATGAAATAAAGGTTTAGGATGTCAAGCTAGTAGAAGACTAGAAAGGGGAAGTTAGTGTAGAGTCAATTCCTTCAAGCAGGACTGTACATTCAGATTGAGTAACAAGAATTCTTCCCAGTGTTTTATTAGAAATTAAGTCAAATGACCACAAAATTACATAAACAGTGCATTTTATCTTGGGAATCCCTGAACTGTACTTTCACTATGAAAGCAGTTGCAAATTCCATCCACAATCATTAAAAAAATTGGGACCTTACCAAAATTCACCTTGCACAGATGGCTTTTTTTTTTTTTAATTAATAGGGAAGACCATAATAACTGTAACTTATTTAAATAACGTTCTGTGGTTTTTGAACGTTCATGATTCTATGCCCCTTTTATACAGGGAGTGTACTGTTTATCTGAAAGGGTTCTGGCAGTCGGCCACTGTATTTCTAAAATTAAAAAAGGAATGGAAAACAATCAGCTTTCAGAGGAATTGGAACCATGGCAATGTGTTTTGGATTAATTTACAAATATATGTATATATTTAAGGCCAAACTGTGGAACTAGAGAATTTCTACTACATGATCTATCATATGCATTCTTCTACTTTATTAGAACAGACATCGTATTGAAATAATAAACATGGGAAGCCTTCACTTCTTCTTTGATGTATATTGCTAAATGTCTGACTGGCTCAAATTTAAAATAAACTTTGGTATGTTTGCACTTGAAAACTGGAAGTAGACCACAAGCAATAATTTGTTGTCAGTTTCTATATTCTTGGACTGAGGCTATAGTTTAGTCTGTTCACTGATGGGGGCCAACCTACCCTGGTCCAGTGGCTCAGAGGTGGCTCAACTTACTCATAAGAACACACATTGTAACATAATAGCGATGATGATGATTCCCTTCATCAAGAAAGAACCAGCATAGGTCAAAGTTTTTCACATCCCCAAATAATTTAAAGCCACTGTTGAAGAGAGGTGAATCACAAATATCCTCTTACTTTGAATATCAACTGACGGCTGTTAAAAAAGTTAGTAAGACACGTACGGCTCATGACTCAACGTAGACAGAAAATATTTTTTTAATTGCCTTTTCTCTAAAGACTCATTCGAAAGTGAGATATTACCTGTATTCCAGATACTGACCTTAGACTCTCTTTTTTTTTTTTTTTCTCATCCCTTTGGGGTTAAACTGGTTCATCAAGTACATGCAAATAGATCTACAGTATTCTTAGAATGTATCAATGAAACAGTTTTTAGGTGAAATCACTTAATGATAATTTTCTTTTGTGGTTAATCCCTCTCCATTTTTGTCCAAACTGGAACCAATTTATCACAATCTTTATTCCACGTTGAAAGGATCTATACTGATGTTTTAGAATACTTCAAGTGATATTTCTAATCATCTCATGAATTAGAAGTACACAGTAAATGAAAAATGCAGTTTTTGCAAGGCTAAAAAATTGGAAACAACCTAACTATCTGTCAAATGGATCACAGTTAAATAAAATGGGAGTTTCTCATGAAAAGGTTTTCCCCACATAATGTTGCATGAAAAGAGTAAACTGTAGAACAACCTGTATTACCAATTTTTGTAAAATAGATAAATAGCTAAATAAATAAATTAATTAAATGCACACATATCTATGCTTGTCATGCAAGGAAAACATCTGGAAAAACACACACACCCCATGCTCTGCACAACTTCATGTTGTGTAGGGCATGGGGTGCAGGCTTTTACTTTATGTTTATATACTCCTATGTTGTCTGCATGTTTACTGCTGCAAACAATTTTTTAAAATCCAATATTAATTTTAAAGTAATATTAATTTATTATAATTAATCTATACACTCCATATTTTTTTTAAAACATAGTAATTTAACTTTTTATACAATTAGATATTCTCTTCTGTTATGGTAACTTTTTCACTGGATATTTTTAAAAGCAGGACACCTTGAGAATTAGTCCTTAAGGTTACTTTCCTACCCTATGAGTTCGACTCACTGGTCTATAAAGTTTACTAGATGAGCTCTTGAAGGAACAATGTGCAATTTGTCAAATTTCTTCTGTGATGATGTAATATAACCTTTGAGACAAATGATCAAGTAACTTGTTGGGCAGGTTCTTAGTTTCAGCAAATACTTGGAACTTGGGCATCGTGATCACCACTTCCTTTTTTCCTCAATCCACCCCTAAGATACGACTTATTTTATAGAGTTAATTCAGGTGACCTTACGTTTGATGATGCCACTCGTAGATGAAACCCTCTAAGCAATTTCTCTAATATGGACAATGAAACTGCATTGGGTAAATATCACTTATTGCTCTGGGACCAGGCTTATTGAACTGGTACAAATAGATGGTGCTAAAGACCTAACCCTTGAAAAAATCAATGCATTTTCATGGAATGTCAAACTTATTCAGTGGCCATTAATTTAACACCTTTCCTTATGTAAACAGAAATTCTGACGCCATGATTAGAATGTATACTGCAAATGAAATTTGAAAATAAAACTGGAAACAAGATATTTGCTTTCCACTAAATTCACATAGTGAGAGCTTCTGTGGTGGCGCAGTGGTTAAGAATCTGCCTGCCAATGCAGGGGACACGGGTTCGATCCCTGGTCCGGGAAGATCCCACATGCGGCGGAGCAACTAAGCCCGTGGGCCACAGCTACTGAGCCCTCGTGCCACAACTACTGAAGCCTGAGTGCCTAGAGCTCGTGCTCCGCAACAAGAGAAGCCACCACAATGAGAAGCCCGCGCACCGCGCTCGCCACTACTACAGAGAGCCCGAGTGCAGCAACAAAGATCCGACGCAGCCAAAAATAAATAAATAAAATAAATGAATTTATAAAAATAAAATAATTCACATAGGGATTTACTTGGTATTTATAATTTTTAGCCCTTCATTGTCATGTCTTATTTTCACATCTTGTCTTTATGAAGTATAACTTTCTGAGAGTAAAGCCTTGGGTTTTTTAAACTTCTTTATTTCTCCCCCCACTCTGTCTCAGTGTCTTTAAAGATCTGTAGAAAGAGTGAAAAAAAATAGACGTTAAGTTCTCATTCAAGCTTTGTCAGTAGTTCTGCCACCTTGAACAAGACTGTGCCTGGGACTTAGTCTCTGTAATAGTAAAATGAGGTTAACAAAGCTATATTTTGTGGTTTACAAAATATCTATGGAGATTATAGTAATAAAGTTTGTGATGGTTAATTCTGAACTTCACTGACTCTCTCCCTCCCTCTCCCTCTCTCACACACACACACATACACACACACCCTCTCCTCTCAAGTTGTCTGAGCTTCTAATCACTACCTCAGGATGCAGGAGCAACCTGCAACCCTTTGCTCTTCCACTGCCAAGCTAACGTCGGGTTTCTCCCAGAAGCACTTCTACATGAAACGTGATGTATCTCCTGCTTTGTGTTACTATTTGTACATCTGCATGTTCTGGGTGTCTTATCCTTGTCCTAGTTCTTGAGATCAGAACCACAAAATATGAGAGCTAAAAAAGTCTTTAAACAGAACCTTGTCCTGCGACCTAATTTATGTAGATGAAGAAACCAAGACGCAATGGCTTAATTAACACTCCAGGTCATAGAAACAGGCAGTGGTAAGGCTGGGATAACCACCCGCTCTACTGATATTTAGTGGAGGACTTTCCCACTCTAACATTAAAGTTTTTCACTGAAGTACCTTTTCCCTTTTCTTTTGGTAAAAGGGCCTTAATTTTACTTCAGGGATGTACTCAGGGCTTAGCCAATCAACATAGTTAATCATTCTGGCTGCTCTGAAGATGGAACCCAAGTTAGGTTAATGGGAGTCAGTACGACTGCCAGTCAAAGGTGTTCTCTTTTCACTGGGGTTACTAAGTCAGTAGAATTTGTGCCTGGAGTTGTTGATGGCCATCATTGCCACCAAATGGGGAGAGCCTGACTGAGAATGAAGCCCACACAGACAAAAGCAGAGCCAGTAGCTATAAAGAACAGATCTGTGCACATTTCTGCCCTTGGATCCAGCTTTATCTGAATCCAGCCACCCTTTACCTTTTAGCTACTTGAGCCAATTTATTAGTGCTGACTAACACATATGGCACAATTTAGATTATCAGAAATTTTCTCAGTTTACTCCATATTCCCCTCCAGCTTAAAATGATTGTTTATTTTTTTAAAAAAAAAGAAGGATGGCGAGGAAAAGGAGGGAGGCAGGGTGGGGGGAAGAAGAAGAGGCAAACCATTTTGCTTTCATCTAGATTCTGGTCAAACATGGCAACGATCTTGAGGATTTGGGATTTTTTAAAAAGTTGATCAGAGTTGTGATCCTAATAGATTAAAAAATCACCTAACTTGGAAGATAGAGGTTTAAGCATGCAATGTATAAGGAACTGTGAAAATTTTATATCTTTCTTCTAATTTGAAACGCAAAGTATAAGGTAGACTTTTTATAATGACCATACGGAGAGTAAATTTCAGTATGCTTCTTTGTATCAAGTTGAAACTCTTAAGGGGGATGCATACAAATTTGCTCACCAAAATACCTGAGAAACACACTTAGACGCAAAAACCGTACAGAAACCCAAGGCTGTGATAATGAAAAATGACACAAAAACCGTTGCAATCATCTGGCTAATTTAGGATTATTTGATTTAAGTAAAATTCCCAGCTGCTGAAGGAGAGCGTATTTCAAAGGTGTGATCGCAACATTCCCTTCCATTTCCATGATGCTGGCATGTCCATCATGGTCAGTCCAAACACTGGGCCCAGCAGAAAACCCTCCCTAGCCTGGACTAGTCACCTTCCTCCAAAATTCCACAGTGCCTTCTCTCCTCCTCTCTTGTGTTTTTATTCACTCCACATCATCTTTTATATATATATGTGTACTTGTGTTACAGCCCTCGCTGCACTGCAATTCATTTGAGGACAGAGTTCAAGCCTTTAACCTCGAACCCTCTACAGCAGGGGTCCCCAACCCCCGGGCCGCGGTCCGGTATCGGACCAGTACCCTGTTAGGAACTGGGCTGCACAACAGGAGGTGAGCGGCGAGCAGGCGAGTAAAGCTTCATTTGCCGCCCCCATTGCTCGCGTTACCGCCTGAACCATCGCCCCCATTGCTCGCGTTACCGCCTGAACCATCCCACAGCCTCCGCCCGGCCCCTTCCACCCACCCCCGTGGAAAAACTGTCTTCCACCAAACCGGTCCCCGGTGCCAAAAAGGTTGGGGACTGCTGCTCTACAGCACTTGGAATGTTTCCTACAGAATAGGTACTCAGTACATACTTGTTTGTGAATACATTATTTCTGACATTGACACTGTTTTCCATTAGGAAGGACTGACAGTGCCACATGTATGATGCATAAAAACCCAGATAAATATGGGGAGATTCAGACAGTCATTTAACTGTTTTACTGACACAATATTTGGATATTTGAAAACATCTACTGAATTTTTCACTTTTCATCCAGATGTTTGGTGTCATGGAAACCCAGATTCTAGATTTAAATCAGTTGGTTTTTTTTAATGCCAGATGTGTATATTTGGGAGGAAGAAAATGTGGCTATTTCAGGAGATTCATTTCCATTTGAGTTCCCATGGAAGTAAACAGATCACATTATAATAATCACATGTTTTAAAATTCAGAAAATGTTTGAGAGATTTTAATAATAGCCAGATCCTAGGAGATTAACATGTTTGGTTGATATTTAGAGCCACGGTAGGAAGGCCTCATTAAAAAGAGCAAAGAGAAAAGCACACGCTCTTTTGTAGATAAGCTGAAGGACTACTGAATGAGCCTAATGGATTATCATACAGAGATTTTAAGAACAGTTATTAAATTATTATTATCAAGATATAGATAAAATAGAAAAATGGAGAAGGAATTTTTCGTGAAACCAAAGTTAATGACTGAAAGGAAAAAAGCGTCTTAGGACTAAGAAGAAACACTTTTTGCATCTGCAAAGGGAAATGTTACATATACCTACTGCAGTGGTACAAAGGGAATTCATACCGGCAGGAGTGATAAAATTAAAAGACGGTCAGAAACCATCAACACTCATTTGACTTCTAAACTTCCAAAGAGATGTAAAAAATATATTAGAAAAACACATCTGCAGATAGGAGTCAGAATTTTAAGTGCAATGAATATAATTATTTTCCCATTGACTGAGATTTTAAAGCTGAGCACAGTCTTATTTTGAAAATAACAGCAATATATTCCTAAGGCTAGAGAAAGATAATTTTTATTTAACATTTGTTAGGACGCTCCCTTGAGCTGCTTGGCCATGCGTGTTATGCTGCCTACATGGCTAATGGGTAATCTTACCAAATGAGCCAAAGGCCACAAATAAGGCCTTGACTCATTTAACGATCATTTCACATTTCCACACTATGACCAAATTAATATTTTATGGGGCTACTCAGTTCTACAGCCAGACCACTTTTCCAAAAAATTGAATTTTGTGCTTATTTATTTTATGGATCATTTGTTGAAATAGATTTCAAAACCGGTTTAGGCTATTTAGATTTTTCAGTGTACTGCAAAAGCAAAACTCTACAGACTCAGAGTTTTAGAACTAGAAAGGACATCAGAAGTCATGTAACATAAACTTTCTCATTTTATGTCTAATAAAACTAAGGCTGACTGAAACAAAGTGGTTTGCCCCAAACTTTGTTGGCCTCCTCCGTTTTTAAAGATGTCCCTGACTTCCCCAGAAAGAACAAGTTTCACACTCATATAATCTCAAAGAATACTTCTTATGGAACATCTTATTTCTACCTAGGAATTATGGATACCAGTAGCCAGATTTTATCCTGTAAGTTACTTACTATCCATATCTTGTATATTCCTATGTCACCCTATAGTTCTTCATTTGCCACACTGCACTGCAAATACTTGCTTATTTGTCAATCTCGCCTATTAGACTCTGCTCCTTGAGAGCAGGGACTGGCTAGCCATATTTTACTTCCAGAATCTAGTTCACTGCCTAGCATGCAAAAGGTATCAGTTAGTGCATGTTGAATTAATCAAGTTTGAGAATGGAAATAAGTGAATTGTTTGCATCTGAAAAATACTATTCTGAAATGAGAGGGAAGTCGGTTGAGGTGAAAACTAGATACCAAATGAGAAGGGAGATTTAAGGAAGGAGACACTCAACAAGGCAGATAATATCAACCTCTCTCCTGCACTGAATATGAAATAGTGAAAATCAGCTCTTATTTAAAACAAGAGTATAACTTTATATATGTAGAGAACCAAGTAGAAATTGGCAAATTCCGATGGTAACACTAAGAAGCTGTGGAAAAGAAGTAAGTGTATGGGACTTTTCATTAACATTTAATTACTTCTTGTTAAAAACGCTAAGCAGTTGCTTTAAAGTTATATAATGTCTAGACAATTGACATACTTGTATCTAGTCTTATGACAACAACCCTACTGAACAGGTCCAGACACAGTGGCATAAGAGACTGAATTAGAAGGAAATAAGTTTAGCTATTAATCCATTACATTTCTTTAATAACCTGAAAAAAGTCTGGATAGAAAACTGTGGGGTATCGGTGCTTTGTGTCCACCTAGAGGGGTGGGATAAGGAGAGTGGGAGCGAGATGCAAGAGGGAGGAGATATGGGGATATATGTATATGCATAGCTGATTCACTTTGTTATACAGCAGAAATTAACACACCATTGTAAAGCAATTATACTCCAATAAAGATGCTAAAAAAAAAATTGTGGGGTAAATATTAAAGAATTATTAAGCAAGTTCACAAGAAATAATAAACAATTCCGGTATGTTTAGTCCAATTTCATCTGCATGGACCATGCTATAAACAATTTTGTCTGATTCCCTTAACAATGTACTGAAAGTCTAACTTGACAAGGGAAAGCTATCATGGATTTAAAGAGGAAGGAGTTGTTTAAAGAAACAGGGTTATCTCTTTCTCAAAAAGTTATCATCTCTAGAGTAAGCAGTGGAAATGTTGTGGATATTATCTTCTTTGCTCATCTCAGAGTACAGGATAAGAGAATGGGGTTAATGATAAGCTAAAAAGTCATAAAAATAAGAAGGAAGTAGCTGTAAACTAATGACTTCTTGTGATGCATAGCAGTGGTTAAAAAGAAAACTTTAGTAGTGACTGACCATTTCTTGCACCATACTGTAGAGAAGGTTTTAATCAGAGTGGCTACGATGAAACAGAACTCCTTAATGAGTTAATTCTTTCATTTTACAGTTCACCAAGATAAAAACTCTAAGGTGTAAAACACTAGCATTAGGAAATTGGTTCAGAGGTTCCGAACTGGCTTCTTTTTCTAACATATACAGAGCTTCTTTTTGCATATAAATGAGCATGAGATACAACTCTATACTTAGAGATATACTCTAAAAAAGGGGAAGTGGGCTAAAAAAAATACTTGACTTTTAAAAATTATAGCTCCATATTCTCTAAATGTTTTGGAATTTATCTGACTTTTAAAACCGTGGGAGAAAGATCATTATGTCTGTCCAGAAATTATGAAAAAGTAAGCCAAAGATATTACCCAAGTGTTTACCTTAGTTATGCATGGTACTAGTAAATAAAGCAACCAATTGGTACCATAATAAGAACACTCCTAACTGAGCCATCAAAAAAGGTCAGTTAGCAGTATTTATTTTGGAATTCCCCACACTTTTATCTTATCAATTTGTTTTTCCTTCCCTTTTTTAGAGTGCCTGTTTAGTGAAAGCTAACTAATACATCAAGATGGAGACAGAACAAGATACCACCACAGCATTTATCTATCTTTGTACATATACTGTCCCCGTTACTATTTTACCTAAGCTTTAGAACATGCAAATACTTTAAATAAAGAGTGTTTCTAAGCGGATGGAAAAAATCGATTTGTGAGTTTCTAATTTGTATTTAGAGCAAATCAACTCATCAGTAAGTAGAAGTCCTTCAAAATGTCTTTTGAACATACTTATGAGTATGTCTCTTCTGGTAATTAAGTATATAAGATCATAAACTATCTAATCCATGTCATAAGCAAACAAAATGAAAAAATATATGTACATAAAAATATGTCTTTATGACTCTGAATATCTATTGACTAAACATTTACTCATTCAAGGTAAAAGTGATTAAATATTGAAATACCAAATCATTTGATAGTATTTAACCTTTTACCATAATTAAATGCTATGCTAAGTAAATCCAAATAAGTTAAAAATATGTGCACTGAGAGAAAATACAGACACAGAAATTAAAAGTTTCATGGCAAAACAATAAGGATATATGCTAATATATGTTAGGAGCTTACTTAAATATTAGTAGGTGGCTATTTTCTTTCTAATTTGCACAGCAAATCAGAAAATATTAAGAAAAAGCCCCCCTTAGCTTGGGTAGCTAAGTTGACCTCGCAGAAAGTATCTGCATCTGCTTATCAACTTGGATAAAAGAAAGAGGAATAATGGGGGACATACTAAAAATATGAATGTTTGAAATTATTTTACTGGCCAATTTTTTCCAATCCATTAAGTGATAAGATTTTACAGAAAACAATAGCTACTTCTTATTCCTCCTGATTTGTATATTAGAAATTGGTAGTGTATTTTTTCATTCCTAGAACAAATAATTCTAATTTTTTGCATGAAAATATTTCTTACAAGGATATAATAAGCCCTGAAAATGGTGTCTCCACAAAAATTGGAGTTTAAAAGAACGGACCTTTAACGCAGCTGAATTCAACTGGTATGGACCACTATGGCCAGCATCTGCTCTGGTTAGTTGAACATCCATTCTGATTGTTGGTGCCTGTTAAATAGTTTGGATATTACCCGTGGCTTTTCTTCATGATGGACAGAGCCCTCTAACATTTCTGATACCTGCTTGGTATGTTGTATCTTTAGCAGATGAATTTAAATTTGACCCATGTTCTGCCATAATACAAAGAGCATTAATATTTCAGAGTAAGGTGAGTTGACCAATTGACCATAAGGGAATGATAAGTTTTTCATTTGAAATAAGGTAGTTTGAAATCTGAAGGGACCTTGAATAACTCAGGTGTAACTGACTGAATCATAGGCATTATTTAAATATTTAAATAATTTAAATACTCTTATTGGAGTAATTGGAAATATACCCTCATGCAACGTAAGCTGAGTGGGTTTAGTTCTCTAAGGAGTTAGCAAAACACTTAAGGATTGCCACATGGCAAGAAATAAACCACAAAATGGCCTTTAGATTCTAGCGAAAAATCATGAAGTAAATCCAAGGTATTCTTCTATGTACATTCCATGCAAGTATTGATTATGCTTTATCTAAATAAGGACATTTTCTTAGGCCAGATAAGACAGAGTCGTTTTTAGCAAGAGGTAAATAGGAGGAGTCAAAAATTATCTCAAAGAATTAAAAAATGTCAAGAAAAATCACCATCAACTCCTGACTCTGATCCTCCATATAAGATCGTGACTTGGATTTGATCTGGATATTGGAGGAAAGTAGACTGACAAACTCTCCTCCTTTGCATAGTCGCAGCTGACAATCAGTATCTAACAATCAGACTGACAATCAGTTTCTAACCTGGCAGAAACTAAAGAAGAGACTTTTTCAATTCAGGTGTTAGAACATCTAAAATTTTTATACAGTGAAGGAAATACAGAAAGGGAGGAAATTCAGAAGGAAATGTGTAAAGCCCTACTTTAAAGGTTTTCATCTTTTTTCTAACCTAACCAGGCAATTTTGAAATGGCCTGGGAATATACTATTATAAGGAATGAATAAACCTGTGTACATTTTTATCATAGTGATAGTTGTACAATTCTACAAACATTGATGGATAGATGCCAGGTCCTGGGCTAGAAATTTAACAAGCCAGGGGTCTGGAGCAATGGAGGAACTGTTAGAAACTGAGATGGGTATTTTCACATTTGATTGGTTATGCTCTCTTTTCTCTTCCTCAAGCTCCTAAACACATTCTCCCTTTTATTTTAAGTGACTGGAATGCTAAAGATGTTATAGAACCTAGAACCATTCTCTGGAGACATTCCTTTTCTTTAACTCCTTGGACATTTGGGAATACAGTTCATAATAAGTACAAATATTGTAAGTTGAATTACTAAAGGAGCTTGCTCTTTGCTAAAGTGAGTTCTTTCATAAGATAATGTTCTTGCAAAGCAATTAATACCCCCAGTGGACTAATGCTCTTCTATTTTTTTTCATGAACAAATTTAGATGTTTACAAGAAAGGCCAAATGAAACATTCTGATGGATTTATTAATAAGCGCTTGGATTTTCACTTGTGTTTTTTTCACAGCTGTATACCCAGCTTCTAGAAAAGTGCTTGGGAGAGCAGTACAAGCTCAATAAATATTTGGTAAATGAGTAAATGAAGGAATAATTTTCAGTGCTTGACCTGAGACTGAAGCATGGAGTGTCTCATTTCAAGTGCACAAGGGAAGCAGGAGAAATATCCGTGTTTAGGCTTTTACCTTCTCACATTCATGGTTAGAACCACCTAGCTGGGAGGAGGCTAATGGCAAGGGGATGGGAAGTTTCTGCATGTTACAGATTTAAAAGCATACTCTCTGTCGATTTATTTACACTACTGAAAATCTGAATTGTTTTTTTTTTTCCCACAAGGAATTATATATTTCTAGGCCCATATTGACTAAGATCTAGGGGGAAAAACCTATAGAAAGCCCCACAGGACTTACAACAATTGTCTAGGCAGAAGTATATGGCTGTCACACTAAGGCAGTAACACTTTCCATGATTTAAACCCTAGTGGATAAACATTTGAATTTAAAGTGTAGATACATTTGGGAAACACTCAACCAACTCAGGAAACACATGTGCTATGGTGCCATCAGGTCACACTTCAGGTGGAGCCCTGGGAAATTTTTTGGAAAATACTGGTAGAAATAGAATGGAAGAAGAGAGAGAGAGTGCATAAATCCATTAGCGATTGCATTTATAGTTCTTTCCATCTGTCATTTTCAAAGCATTTTTCTAATATTAGCTGCTGAAGTTCTAAGTGCACATGGCTCACATCCATTGTCTCATCTCACTTGGTAAAGGTAAAGAACGGAATGCAGGAAGCATAAGTGACTTACCACTTGTCTGTGATCCAGGCATAATTAAATGCAAAGACTTAAGCCTTGAGTTCTCAAGGTCTTTCCCTATGCTGAAAATCTATGAGGCCAACTATTTCCTAGGAATAATTTTTTTGCCTTTCAACAAAATCTTCATTCTTACTCTCTATGTAGATTAGAGAGAAAGCTTACAGTGTGAAAACACTGCTGAAGCTACCCATTATAACAAACTATTATATTGAAGGCTTGACTGTACCAACTCAAGGCAAGAAAGGCCAACTTATAGAAAGAATCATGTGACATTGCCAAGATTTGACTAATTGTATGAGGCCTACAGTTGCCATCAAAACCATGCAACACAATGGATTTCTAAGATATTTGTTTCAGTTTTACCTAAGCAAAACGATTCTGTAGTTTAATTAAACTCATACCTCTCTGTTTCTCCAGAATCTAAGTGACATTTTAGAGTCTGCTTACGACCAAGACAAATAAATGGTCTAAATCATTTAACAAAATTGCCTGAAGAAATTAATAGCCATAATTTAGGAAGTGTATGGGAATCCTAAATAGTTACACCATTAGGTCAGTTATTTTAAACTTTAAAATAGATATGTGCCTCTCACTAGAACATAAGCTCCTTGAGGACTGGGAATTTGAAAGAAGCAATTAGAAAAATTTCATTGAGTGAACTCTGTCCCTACCTAGGCTACACTTGCACTTGAGTAAGAGAGTTGGAAGTCTGGAAGCTCCTCATGGCTAATGTCTGCAACACACTGTGATAATGACCAAGAGACTAATCATTCAAGTGAGAAAAAGGTTTGGCAAATCCAGGGAAAAAGGAGCTCACAGTTATTCATGCAGTGAAATTACAAAAAAAAAAAAAAAAAACAAAAAAACAAAAACAACTTATAAAGAAATGCAGGCCAGATCTCTTGAGGGGAAGAAGAAACTAAAAAATTTAAGAGACAAAGCCAGTCTATACAAATTAGAATAATATATGCACAAATCTCTAGAGAAACTCTATTATATCACAATTAATGCAGAGACTGCAATCAAGCCAGGCTAATTTCAATAGATTCCAAGTTTTGAACAGTTCCTAGACTATCCAAGTGGGAATTTGGCCAGGACGCTGGGGTTAATAATTCATTTTGAGAGAGGCTAATTCTTTGGGAAGCAGCCCACTCTGCAGGAGGAAACATTTGGCCCATGTGAGCAAATCTGCTCTTCAAGATCACCCTCTATTAGCTCCACAAGACACTTTTTTGGAGGGGGGTTGGGAGTCAGTTTACTTTCTCATGCGTATAGAAATATTTATCATGTTTTTAATAAATATATATTAATGTCAGAGAAATGATTCAAACATATACATGAAATGTTTGTATTCTTAAAGAATAATTTTTACACCAACTTTCAATTACCACGATCCGAGTATAGGATCATCAGGAAAAGCACTGTGGCAAAATATACAGACTCTGGAATCAGACAGTCCTGGTTTTAGTCTTGGCCTCAAGGATTAGTAACTGTGAAACTTTGAAGAGGCTACCAAACCACCCTAGGACTCAGGTTCATCACTCATAAAATAGAAATATGAACGGTGCCTACCTCAGAGGGGTCTCATGAGGCTTAAATAAGTCACTTATTAATCGAACAAACAGTTAATTCAGTGCCAGGAACCGTTACATGCACTGGGAATACAGTAATAAGCAAAAGAGACAAATTCGTGACCTCATGGAACTTATATGCTGATAGGGAACATAGGTGATAAACAAAAAATAGAATTTGCCTGGAGGTGATAAGTTTTATTAAAAAAAAAAATCTTCATTGAGGTTATTTCTATACTGAGATAGAAAGTGACTGGGAAAACTGATCTTTTATACAGGGTGGTCAGGGAGAGCATTTTGAGAAGGTGACATCTGAGCAGACATTTGATGAAGTCAGCGTCAGCTAGGAGGTGGGAAGAGCAGGAGGCCAGAGTCCTACAGCAGAGAGGGGCAGAGTGGAAGGATGGGGCTGGAAAAGCAGCCAGTGTAGACCATCCCAGGTCTTGCAGGTCATCTTAAAGGACTGAAGTACTAACATGTTGTCTGGCACAAAATAATTAAGCACATAAATAGTAGCTATTTATTTATTCATATTGGGTAAATAGAGTCACAGATCAGAGTCCCTCATCGTTTCCATTGCTCTGCCATGTCGCTGGAGATTTCCACATCAGTCCTGTTATCTTAACAAAGCTAAATGATACCTTTCACGTTTTAAGTGCTCATGGATATCACCAGTGGTTCCAAATACAAATGTTCTCTCGGATGTGTAGTTATTAGACATTGTATTTGCCTGTTAACTGGTCTTAAAAGTGAGGGGTTAACAGTGAATAAGGTGAGAGAAGGTGCAAAAAGAATCTTCAACTGGGGCATGTGTAGTGGGAGATAAGTTAGTACAGTATCCTTTGTGCTTTCCCCAGGAACAGCAGAAATAGGGTGTTACTTCATACTTAGCTGATTTGGAAGAAAATCTTCCACTGGTTTTCATGTCTCTTAAATCTGACTACAATTCAATACAAATCACCACCAGCACCCATGCAAGATATAGCATGAGTCATTCATACTCCTCCCAAATCTTGCATGGCTCCATGTCACCAATAAAACAGATTTTTGGCCTGTAGTGAACGGCCTTTCACGATCTGGCCTCAACCCATCTTTCCAAACTTATATCCCATTATTCTACAAAACACATGTAAAGTCCTAACCAAACCACACTGGCTTCTTTGTTCATTTTATTCCTATACCGCTGCCATCAAAACGCTTCCCATATTGTAGATATTTCAAATGTTCACCATTATTTTGGACTTTCTTCCCATTTTATACACACAGAAGTCTATGTTTCCCAGCCCCTCTGCACCTCTTTTCCACGAATTGGGCAGGACCATGTGACTAGTTCTAGACAAATGACTGTGATTGAGGGGACATGCGCTATTTTGGAGCTGACGAATTCACTTGCTGATGTGAACTCCCCAGGCCCTCCTCTCTCTTGCTGCTGCAGTCATGGGGGTACTTGTTGAGATGGAGGTGCCAGAAGATGGAAGGACCTTACAGGCTAAACTTGCATATGGAGGACGGCTGCTTCAGAGAGTATAATGAATGCATTGCTGACCTTGTGTGCCCAAGAAATAAATTCTTATTATGTTAAGCCACTGAAATTTCGGTGATATTTGTCAAAGCAGCATAACATAGCCTATTCTGATTGATATGCCATTCTTTAAGATCTTCTTTGATCACCACTTTGAAGTGATTCTTACCCTCTTTTCCTAAAAAATCATATGGACAAATTTTTATTTTTTAGATGCTGGTAAATAACTGCTTTGTAGGAAGAATTAGCTGTATTGAAAAGGATCTTTGATGAGCTTGGGGGCTGGGAAGTGGGGGTTGAAATGAATTTTCCAAGCCTAGAGTCTAGTGGCAGCCAAGCTTCTTGTCAAAGCCGGGAGCTACTACGTCGAATAAAGGGCTGACAAGCTGTGTCGAGAGCTGCCTAGGAGAAGAGATGGAGAAATGAGTAAGGTTAAAAGGGAATACCTGGGGATGAGATGAGTATAAAGGGAATTTTTCAAGTGACATGTGTGCTGTGTGATGTGACACCTCCCCATGACACTACAACTCTTCAGTAAAACTAGAGAATTGAAAAAAATCCTTATATGGTTGGGTTTCTTGAGGAAGCTGATGAAGTAGCTGAATTTGGCATCACGTTTGTATAGATTTAAAACAGATTCACTTGTGTGGTCAAATCAATTGGCTGATACCTGAGTCACACTTCATTATATTCCTCAAGTAGGACAGATCTTGTACTACCTTGCGTTATAGATACTGGAGGGCCTTGACTTCCCAAAAAGGGAGTGAGGTCTTCAGTGAAAGAAACCGTACTTCACACGTCTCTGCACATGCTCAATTCATAACTTTACAGTAAAGGATCCCAGTAAAAACGTACTGATTGAATAGATGACTGCTACAGATCAAAACCAGTCCTCTTCACCTTGTTTTCTCATCCTGAAATGTAAACTGGCCGTAACGTACTCTTTTATTTTATTTTAATTTTTTGCTAGAGGCAGTTCAAGAATATTCTATGATATTTCCGTCATTTTAATTTGTAAGTGGTAGCACATAATTTAGGCCCTCATCAGCACAACCTTGCTAGTTAGACATTGTTGTACTTCTTCTCTTAGTCTGCACTCCTAACTGCATTTAATTATCTGAATTTTCTCAGTAGGAAGAGAAAGAACTTCCACAAAGGGTGAGAATTGGGAGGAAATGTAGATAAAAATGAATTTCACTATCTCACTTCCAGCTTATCTTCTCTGTCATCAACAGTGAAGTCCTGTTTTTGTCTCTTCAGAAAACCACATGACATTTGAGAATCTTCTCCTTTGCTGCACACATTTCAGAACCATCTGGAACACCTTCCTTCCTTCCTTCTCTCCACCTCCCTGATCATCCATCCTTTTCTTCAAATATGAAAGTGTTTTTTCCTTATCTGGCTTGCTTTTCCTATGTTTCTGGGCTCTTCCATTTTATCTTAATTCTTTGGTTATTTGCAGGTAGCACTTATATGAAGACAAACTTACACATACAGGATAGTTTGCAGTAAGTAATACTTTGAGATAAATCCTCTGTGGTACACGTTGAAAATTAAGAATCGACTTCTCTGACTTCTAATTTCAAATATTAATGAGAAGTAAGAGAGGCAAAGATAAGCAAGCCAGTACATATCAGTACATGAAGAAGCACTAATATAACACCTATAACTAATAACAACACCTGTACCGCTACTTTAAAATTAGCATGTTTGTGCTCTCAGTCAGGAAGCCTTGTGTCTGCACAAGAATTAATAAATTAGACTCGTACCTATAGACTTTGAAGATCTTTTCATAATGAAAAGAGGGTAAACTAAAGCTTCTTATGACATGATACTTGAGAGGAATATTTGTCTTTTTTGGCCTATTTTTGCCAAAAAAAAAAAAAAAAGTATAGATAAAAGGAAATGATACACAGCCCTCTTCTTCAAATATTTCTTTTACTTGTCACAGCTGATAAATTTTAGACTGTTGACACAGACTCTATAATAATAACCTATATATGTACCCAGTCAGGTTTACAAAGAATGGGCTCCTGGTTAAAACCCTTGAATGTAATATAGTTTTGTTTCAAAGTGAAAGCATTTAAGTGTGTTTCTCCCTCTCTCTCTCTCTCTCTCTCTCTCACACACACACACATACACACACTCCCACTGCAGTAAATTAGCGATGCTCACAATTTGACAAATCTGGATTTCAACACTGCCCGCTGCTACACAAATTAGAGGAAGTGTCCACATTACCGTCCCCAACACAGCACAAGGAAAGTGATTCCTCACCCAGACAAGGGGCTCCTGACACTCGTCTTTATTGCCCCATCATAAATTCATAAAGGGATGTCTGCTGTAACCAGTTGGCAAGTTCACTGCATAAACATCAACACCAATTTAAAGACTTGTGTACACATCGTAAACTAGAGAATCTTTATACAAAGAAATCAGATAAATCAAACATGAGCTGAAGCTTAGGGTAAAGCAATTAAAGCTTTAAGTTAAGGTGGTTGCTGCAGGGGTGCATGGTATCACATCAGAGCAGATAATAGAAAAGGTGTTAACGCAACTACACGATGTGTAATTAAATTAATTAGTAATATTAAATGTGTTTAAGGTAGCATCACATCAACAGATAAATAGATAAGAAACATTTAAAAGTTGTAATTTTCCCGTTTTATGTTCTAGCCAAAGAGTGAGCAAAAAAACAAAACAAAACACAAAAAAAACCAAAAAAAACCACAAAACCCCTCAAACTTCCAAGGAAGTTGATAAAAATAAAACAGGGAGGGGATGTAAAGTTGATTTACTTCCCTCCGGCTAGTAATGGAAAAAAGGAATAGTCATAATATAAAAACCTGTTTGGCCCTATTTCATTTCCTATAGCGTATTGAAATATTTTGGTGGCAACCCATTTAATTCTAATACCTCGAAGGCTGGCGTAAAGTACCTCTAAGGTACGTTGTTTTCTGAGCAAGTATTTGTAGTCAATCCCTAACAAATGCATAAGCATCACCTGGTAATACAAATTTTAAAATATTTAAAACATCCAAGGAGATTTTTGCTGAACAAAAATTAGATTGTCTATATGCCAAAGCTTCTCATCGGCTGAAAGCTGGAAGCTAAATTTGGCCGTAAGAAACTGGCTTGGAACTGCAGAAGTTCTGGGGCCAAATTCAGCCCTGTAGGACTTGTATGCCTTGTTACACAGGAAAAAAATAGGTCTGTTCCAGTGATAGCAAGACTACCATTTATTCATCTCAAAAGCAATAAGATCTTAGAACAAAACCTCTGTAACACAAAATGCTTTTAAGTTCTCCCGGAGGGGAACACAATATACACAATTTATGTAAAAAGAAGAGGAATGAAAGCTAAGTATTCCAGTTAAGGGTCAGAAATCAGTATTTCTTTAACAGCCTAAGCAACATGCAATACTCTTAATACAAATACTTAGGAGACTTTACATTCTCCATAAAGGGGGATTTTCACATAATTGGGGTTGAAAGTGGCAAAATATGCTCTCCCAACTTAGTTTCTACGGCTGAAAAATAAAAAAAGAATATATTTGGACAGCATTTCACTGATGCTATCATCCTTGGTTAAAGCTTCTTACCTAAATGTCCTCAGTGTGAAGCAACAGGTAACTAAAATACATTTTAATACATCTCAGTGTAATGTGATAAAGACCTTGCAGTATCAACATGAGGACCACACAGAAACAGGAAAAAAATCTGAACATAAAACTAATTGTACGGGGGATAATAAGGATGTGGCCTTTTTTTTTAGATGGAAGATTCTGGTGATGTTCCATTATGTTGTCAATAAAAGGGTTTTAAAAAGAAAAACTTCAGTTCAGTGGCACAAAGTTATGATAAGATGTAGTAGGTAGACTATGGACCTTAAGAAATAAAGTATAACTAAAAGGACTGAGTTTTAAAAAAAGATATACCCCGCTTCCCTGGTGGCGCAGTGGTTGAGAGTCTGCCTGCCAATGCAGGGGACACGGGTTCGAGCCCTGGTCTGGGAAGATCCCACATGCCGCGGAGCAACTGGGCCCGTGAGCCACAACTACTGAGCCTGCGCGTCTGGAGCCTGTGCTCCGCAACAAGAGAGGCCGCGATAGTGAGAGGCCCGCGCACCGCGATGAAGAGTGGCCCCCGCTTGCCACAACTAGAGAAAGCCCTCGCACAGAAACGAAGACCCAACACAGCCATAAATAAATAAATAAATAAATAAATAAATAAATAAATGAATGAATGAATGAGTGAGTGAATGTGTACCCTAACTAGTTTTTGAGCATTAACTGTTGGCCCTCTTCCAATATGTTCTCTGTACTGGAGGCAGAATGATCACTGCAAAGGACTGATCTGATCTTGTCACTCTTCTCCTTGACAGGCTTCAAGGGCTTCCCATTGCTTCCGGGCTAAAGATCAAAATGTTTACTATGGCCTTCAAGGCACCAGATGATCTTGGCAGAAGCCTCCAGGGTCACATTGCGCTATGGTCCGATTGCCATCTCCCCTCCATCCACACTGCCGTTTCATTTCCACAACTCTGCAACTCTTACTCCTGCCACAGGACCTTTGCACCTGCTGTTGCTGGCTTCTTTCCTTGCAACTGATCCCCCACCCCCAAGGCCTGCATTTTCTTGCTTCAGAACTGAAGTTAATTGATGCTGACCTTTCTGATCAGGTCAATTCCCTCTTAATATATACCCTCAAAGCTCCCTAGGTTTCTCCTTTTGGGCACTTACCCTAGCTGTCCTTTTACCAGTCTATAAACACCACAAGGGCAGCACAGCTGCATCTATGTTTGTATTCACCACTATTTTATTCACCATTCAGTGCCTAGCATGGAGGGTGGTTCATAAAGGAAGTACTTGATAAATAAATGTGGATTGAATGAGTGAATGAATGAGTGTCAAGGTAGATTTAAGGTTCCTAAAAAAGCGCACAAGAGCAACCTGAAGTCACTTCTAAGCAGCTTGAAATTAATAATTCAGAGGCTATATATCAGTACCGGCACGGCTCAATGGGTAGGACTGAATGATTCAATTGTGGCTGGTGAGGGCCAGATGAAGAGGTGGGGAAGGATTATCAAATAGCACTTCCGCTACTCACAGGATCCTTAAAAAAATGGAACAGGATCACATTTGTTAGATCTTTTGCTCGTGCATGGCTGTTTTCCTTCGCCAAGCTGACTCAGAAGTTAAACCTCTTAGAAGAAAAGTTATCCACTTACTGGGCTTTTAAATAAGAGAAGCATACTAATTTTTCTCCCCATTTGGAATAAGTAACGAAATAGTGGTCATCCACAAAGAATCTCTAACGTTTCTCTCCATCTGTATGTACTTTTTTGATAATAACTATTTTTAAAAGTTCATTTATTAGTCTTGTGCCTTTTAGAAGTTTTTATTCTTCCTGTTCTTTCCTTCTTTCAATGATGTGTTGCCATATGGTCCTAAGGAGCCCTAGGGACATTACTCACCACCACCGTCTCTCTGGGTTTCCAAACGACCTTAATATTTTTAGGGTTTCAGATTCAAGTTTATAAGAAACTCTCTTCTTTTCTAAAGCAGAATTTAGAGGACTCAATTGCAGATGATTCATAGAACTACTTGTTTTCTCTGTATAAAAGCAAATGAAGAATTCCCTGACTCCTGATTTTGAAACCAATTTCCGTTATCCACAAATCTGTTGAAACTGACTCTCTAGCTTAGCACCAAGAAAAGATTTCTTTGCATAGGCTAAGAACTATCTTTTAAATCAGTTAAGTACCTACTAGAATTAGTTTGTATTTGCATGTGTGCCTTGTACTTGCCAATAAACACCAACAGCGCTGTAGGAAAAGACTGGGCTTTTTTTTTTTTTTTTAACGTCTTTATTGGAGTATAATTGCTTTACAATGGTGTGTTAGTTTCTGCTGTATAACAAAGTGAATCAGCTATACATATACATATATCCCCATATCTCCTCCCTCTTGCGTCTCCCTCCCACCCTCCCTATCCCACCCCTCTAGGTGGTCACAAAGCACCGAGCTGATCTCCCTGTGCTATGCGGCTGCTTCCCACTAGCTATCTATTTTACGTTTGGTAGTGTATATATGTCCATGCCACTCTCTCACTTCGTCCCAGCTTACCTTTCCCCCTGCCCATGTCCTCAAGTCCGTAGAGAAAGACTGGGCTTTGATTTTCACTTGGCCATTAGCAAGTCACCTCATCTCTCTGAGCCTCCCTTTGCTCATTTATAAAATAGGATAATAATACCTCACATGTGATTGGCATGGTTGGGAAAACGATTGGAATGATGATAATTAAATAAAAAGTTAAAACATCAAAGCTAAAAACTGTAACGATACTTTGCATTGAAAAAAATCCCTAAAAACTAATGACATTGTTTTTCTATTATTTTAAAAGCACTAATAAACCATTTGAAATATTTGTAAGATGTATAAATCCTCTGATTTCTAAAATTGATCTTTCATAGCTTGAATATGGTGTGTTTTGTTGTCCATGGATACCTGGTAGCATTTATAATGACTATTTCTAAACATCTAATTTAGCAATATTTTCACATCAGCTCTCCTCTAGTTATTTTCCATATATTGTTTTCCAAACGAGAATGTTTTCCATCTTTGCCTTTGAAATCATCTTACTACAAATCAGTCACATTTCTACTTCCTAGAAAGTTGGAGAGTGTCACCAAAATTTCTGGTAAAGATGAACCCTCGTCTTATTTTGTACTGTGAAATGCCCGGTCTTCATGATTTTAGAAAATTCTACATCAGGGCTGATATCGAGTCTACAAAATTACGTTTTAAAACGCCAAACATCATATGGAAATGAAAAAAAACAGATTTCAAAATTCTAAGTGGTCATATCTCAAGCTCCTACCCATTTCATTTGTCATCTTTTTCCTTTCCATCAAGCCATAGAAGTTTGACCTCAGGAAGGTCAATAAGTACAGCTATTTCATTTTAATAATATTTTTATACTCCAAAAATCAAATTGTTTATATTCTAAAAATTAACAGTCATTTTATGTATACCAATACCTCAGTGATTTCCTATATTCTCCCAAATTCCTAAATCATTTCAAAGCTATGACATGCCATGTTAACAGTTAAAAATCTGAAAAATAGAAACAAAAAAGGCAAGTTCCCAAATAGAATGCATTTAATCATGTTGAAATGAGATCTCGTCCTCTAGGGCTGACCTTTACCCCATCTCATACTTCCTGGATTCTTAGGTTTGTGGCCTTGGCTTACAAGGGTTAATGTAGCCAAATCAACGATCACATGGACAATGGGGCATGAGAAACTATGTCCTCCCGTTAAATCTCTAGGCCATGCTGGGTCAAGACCAGAACAGTCTTTTCCTTGTCTCAGGCTCTTCTGGGTTTTTTTCGGTGAGAAAGTGAATGAGTGTAAGATCGACACACCCATCAGAACTGTTCTTGGCACCTTTTGTGTGCCAATCAGGGCAAAATACTTTTTTCTTTTTTTTTAATATTCCTGGTAACACATGCTCACAAGAGCAGAGTCAGTCTCATATTTTCCCAAAGATCCAAATAGCAAGAGATGGGAAATCCCTCCTAGAACGACCTTATTATCGAGACTAAGGCAAGCACCTGGGGAATTAATAGCTGACATACCTCATTTTAAACATCTACCATATGTTCGTGGAAAATACAGCTACGTTACTTATCACTTTCTGTTTTTCTTTCATTGGTTTATGTTTTGCCTTGAATAAAAACCGCATGAAAACACAGTCTTACGTTACCAGGTATGTGGCTCCTCCATGGAATAGCTCAATAACATTGTTAGTGTTTTATTTATGCAAACAAAAGTGCTCCTCAAATCAGTGCAGGATGAACTGCTTGAAGAGTGCTGTTGGAATTTCAGTAAACTGAAGCTTTTCCCTAACATTGCCCAGGTGCAGATACACCCCAATTGCTTTTTTCCCTTCTTGTTTTTTAAAATCACGTATCCGTGTTTCGGGGTTCTTCAAATTTATTCAAAGCAGAATCATGAAATTTCTTAAGGCAAGGCAGTGAGTTCACAAAAAATGAGTTTTTTTAAAGCGTTCTGGGAATTTACCAAACGCCTACCACGTGCTATAGGCTTTGCACACACTCTCATTCATTTTCCTCTTCTGGACAACACTGTGAGATAAATATTACCAGCTCCATTTTAGAGAAATTGAGCTTCTGAGAGGGTAAGTTCTGTGCTTAAGGTCACATAGCTAGTGAGTGGCAGAGCTGGGAATCCAACTGTTTTTCTTTTTCTTTTTTTTTTTAACACTTCCAACTGCTTGTTTATTGTTTTGACTGGCACACAATTGAGATGTTCACATGCACAGCC
This sequence comes from Eschrichtius robustus, assembly GCF_028021215.1. Taxonomy (NCBI): domain Eukaryota; kingdom Metazoa; phylum Chordata; class Mammalia; order Artiodactyla; family Eschrichtiidae; genus Eschrichtius; species Eschrichtius robustus. The sequence goes on from NC_090824.1 coordinate 84,759,299, forward strand.
TCTCCCGGGGTAAGTCCAAGGTTATAGAACATTAAGGAAGCCAACCTGAATGAAGGTGGGTGAGAGTGGTATCATGTATATACACTAATACATGTATATCATTTGGAAACATCGGTTCCTAAATGATGTGACCCACCACAGCTGGTGGAGACACAGGGCTCTCTACCTCTGTGCCTCAAAACCTAGATAGACAGCAGTAGATCTGAGGGCTGAGCCTGACTTGTTTATAAGTTTGATGTAACTAATGAGCAGATCTGGAGAAAGGTATCATTTTTATCTGTTTGGTTTTTAGTACGATCCGTGGGGCATGCAATTTAATTCATTGTCATTGACCACCTACTATGAGCGAGCCCTAAGCTTGCCTGGGATACAAAGAGCAGGAAAACACAACTGCTGCCTGAAAACTTAAAAACTCAACTAGAGGAGGTGTGGTAAGTACACGAATAACAATTCAACCGTACAGTTTTAGAACCGACATTCGGTTGAGGAAAAACAGACTTTTCAAGAAGGTTTAAATGGTTACTTAAAACCAGGCTTCTCACGGGATCAATATTAAGGAAAAGGATTTAAATCAAATCCATAAAATAGACAGTAACAAATGAGACACACTGATACACAGCTTAAAAAAAAAAAGTTGATTGGGAGGAATGGGGAACTAGGGTAGCAAAGTGTTTAAAAGCATCGATTTTGACATCAGATAGAATCAAGTTCAAGTTCTCAATTGAATACACTACGCATGTGACCTTGGCTAAGTCTTGGGTCCCTCATCTATGAGAGGAACAATACATATGTCATAGAATTGTCATATTTAAGAAGGTAACCCCTGCAATAAACTACTTAGCAGCACAGTGCCTAGCTCACAGTCAACTCATGACATTAATAAATATCAACTCATAACATTAACATACACAAAAGGCTCGCTCGCTGCGTTACTCTAAAAGCTGATACAGCAGGACTCTTCCATAAGTGGAACTCCTTACCTCTAATTCCTTACGTTAAAATTTAGGAGAACCTGGCTGATCTTTATCTTCTTGAGTGATTTCTAGTCATCAGGGCTTCAGTGAACACAGGCCACACGGAGAAGTGCATTCAGAACCAGAAGTCTAACCAGGGCAGAGTCTAAACAAGCAACCCTAATTCCACTCCATCTACTGCTTGCTGGGCAACTATTATATACAAAATTCTTTTCATAGGGCCAAGGTGACCCGCATTGAAAACGTTACCTCTCTAGCCCTCTAGAAGGGCACGTACTCTACAAGCACAAATTAACAGGTGACAGATTTTGATAAGCAGCTGTTTTTTGGTGAAACCATGGACATCTTCTATATTTCACAAGATGATACATCACACATAAAAACTTCTTAACAATTAACCCACATTTCTTCTCAGCAACACGAATCTGTTTCTGGTCTTCAGGCCAGTTTCCTTGGCATTTACAACAGCAACAGCAGCAATAAGGATTAACCGTTGGTTAAGTGCATACTATGTGCCAGAGACTGTGTTGGGTGATTTACATACATTTTTGCTAATCCTCAGAGCAACGCTGCATGTTCCAGATGCAGAATCTGAGGTGGTAAATGACCTGCCGGAGGTACCTCTGTCAGTGACGAGCAGAATCTAGATTAGATGAACCCAGGCCAGTCCAGCTCCAGGACCTGCGCTCTTATCACTGTCCTACACTGGCATTCCTGTTCCAGGCACTGACAAGTGCTTTTTATCACATTCTTGCTTATTACCTGGATCATTTTATTTTGAAACGTTAAAAAAAAAGTACTAATTATTACCTAAGTAGAACATGTTCATTGCTGAATACTTAGAAAGATAAAAAAATGCAAAAGAAAACAAATTAAATCCTAGACAATTCCTCACCCAGAATGGGCACAACTAATATTTTGTGTCATAACTTCACAAAACATTTTCCATATGTATATATTTTAATTTGTATTATTTTTACAAAAATGGGTTCATGTTGCATGTACTATATTCTAACCTGCTTTTTAAAAATGGCGTGAACATCTTCCCGTATCAATAAAGATATATCTCCAGTATTATTACTATTTTTTAATTTAGGTAATTTAATTGTCCCTTCTATGGCAACCAACACTATTTGAACTGAAGTCCAGGTCTGAGCAGCAGCTCTTGACAAATGTTCATATAAGTAAAACCCTTAGGTTTACCCACTACTATATCTTACGGCTGCATAATATTCCACAATATGGATGCCCCACAATTTGTCTAATTTGTTCTCAATTACTAGATAGACTGCTTCCAGTGTTATGACTAAACAACAACTGTAATCAATATCTACTTATGTCTTTGCTCATTAAATCATTAACTTCTTAGGAAAACGGCTAGAAGTGGAAATGTGGGGTCACAAGTATGCATTTTTTAAGGCTGAAAGGTTATATCAATGTAGGCACGTGACAGTGCCCGTCTCCCATATCCTTGCCAACACTGGTGCTACCATTCTTTTGGCTGTATGCCAATTTGATACATGAAAATCGGTATCGTATTTTATTTCCTCAAGTACTAGTGGAGATAAACTTTTTCCACGGCTACTGATCGTTTGCATTTTTCACTAGTGAATTACTTAGAGTGGAGTTTCATCAGATTCATGTTTACCCAACTATATACACTTAGCAACATAATCATTTATTTGTTATTAAAATTACTATAAAATTATATTTTGCATACATCCTCTTTCTTACATATAGCCCATTACATTTTAGTGACTATTTGTCAATTGTCTTTTAATTTTGTTTATGGTGTCTCTTGCCATACAGAAAGTTTGATTTTTTAATAGTTGTATCTAACAGTGTTTTCTGCCCCTGAGATCATGCATAGAAAGGCTTCTTTAACTTAAATTTACACAACTGTGTAACTAATTTTATTTTACCAATTGCTGTTTTATTTCTTACACTGAAATTTTTAATTCATTAGGAATCAGATGACATAATCTATTCTGTCTTCTCCCATCTGAGATGCCATCTTTATTTTAAAGTAAATTCTTATGTAAGCTTTGGTATGGTTCTGTACTTTCTCTTCTGTTCCACTGATAGACATGTTCATTTCTGTGCCAGTTCAAAGCTGACAATTAGCTTTATAATGCATATTAATTAAAGTAGGGCTATAACCTACTTTCACTGCCCTTTAAAAAAAAATCATAATCTGGGCTTCCCTGGTGGCGCAGTGGTTGAGAATCTGCCTGCCAATGCAGGGAACATGGGTTCAAGCCCTGGTCTGGGAAGATCCCACATGCCGTGGAGCAACCAGGCCCGTGAGCCACAACTACTGAGCCTGCGCGTCTGGAGCCTGTGCTCCGCAACAAGAGAGGCCGCGATAGTGAGAGGCCCGCGCACCGCGATGAAGAGCGGCCCCCGCTTGCTGCAACTAGAGAAAGCCCTCGCACAGAAACGAAGACCCAACACAGCCAAAAATAAAATAAATAAGTAAATTAATTAAAAATATATTTAAAAAATCATAATCTATATTAGTGCTTTTTTTTCCAAAATAAAACTTAGAATAATTTTTGTCACGCTTCTTCCTCAAAAAATTCTAAGGTTTTGATAGATTGGGAAAAAGTGATATCTTTACAATATATCTCTCCATTTGTTCAAGTTTTCTTTTATGTCCCTCAATTTCACTTTTTTTCAAATAGGAATAAAACATATCTTTTAAAGTTATTATTTGATACTATATATTTTTGTTTTGATTCTACGTTTTTCTTATTTTCTCTTATTACTGATAAGTAACAATTTGTATAATTTGTATACTGCTTTTGTGACAAATGAACTCACATTGTTTTGAATAGTTTTAATTTGATTATTTTCATTTCATTTGATTTTCTTGTTCAGGTAAGCAATTATATCATTTGCAAATTATTTAAATTTTTCTCCTCCTTTCTGGTATTTATACTTTCAGTTTCTTTTTTTCCTCTTGCTGCATTGACCAGAATATCCAGAGCAACTTTGAGAAAAGCTGAAAAAGTGTTGTGAGACAATCTCTAGGGGTTCCTTATCTGATATGATACTAGGTGTTATTTTCTGATACACATTCTTTCTCATGTTAAAATACCCTTTTAACCCTTATTCATTAAGTACTTAAAAATCAGGAATGGATGTTGACTTTTACTTACTTTTTAGCAATTAATGTAATGATCATATGGGTTTTCTCTTGATCTACTGACATAAATTGTATTAATGCATTTTCTGATGGTGGAATATTGTTATATTCCTGGAAGAAATTCTACTAGATTCTACTGCATTTTGAAAACACATTTTAAAATTTGGCTTATTAATAGTCTACTTAGGATATTTGAGTCTATTTTCATAAGAGATCACATCCATTTTTTCCATGTCTTATCTTTTGTCTGATTTGATACTAGCTTTTATAAAATCATGATGTTCATCCTTTTCTATGTTTTGGAATTATTTAAATAGTAGAGGAATTTTTACAAGGAATTGAGTACATGTCACCATAAAACAGCCTAGGTCTACCATCCTTCTGAGAGAGAGAGGGGCTTAGTTTTTAGACAACTGTTTCATTTTTTTTCATGAGTATTGGTATATTCAGGTTTGCTGCTTCTTTTAATTTTTTTTTTAAAGATGGGTCACCATAATGGTTTTTTTAATTTATTTATTTATTTATTTATTTTTGGCTGTGTTGGGTCTTCGTTTCTGTGCGAGGGCTTTCTCTAGTTGCGGCAAGCGGGGGCCACTCTTCATCGCGGTGCGCGGGCCTCTCACTATCGCGGCCTCTCTTGTTGCGGAGCACAGGCTCCAGACGCGCAGGCTCAGCAGTTGTGGCTCACGGGCCCAGTTGCTCCGCGGCATGTGGGATCTTCCCAGACCAGGGCTCGAACCCGTGTCCCCTGCATTGGCAGGCAGATTCTCAACCACTGCGCCACCAGGGAAGCCCAGATTTGCTGCTTCTTGAATCACTTTTTGTAATATATATTTACATTTTTTTTTCATTAAAAAAATGAGATATGATCCACATATCATAAATTCACCCTTTACAAGTGTACAATGCAGTAGCTTTTACTATATTCACAAAGTTGTGCAACCATCATAACTATCAAATTCCAGAACATTCTCATCACCCCAAAAAGAAACCCCATACCTACTAGCAGTCACTCCCTATTCCTTCTTCCAGTCCCTGGCAAACACTAATCTACTTTCGGTCAGGGATTTGCCTACTCTAGACATTTCATACAAATGGAATCATACAACACGTGATCTTTAGTGTCTGACTTAGTATCATGTTTCACTAAGTATAAAGTTTTCAGGGTTCATCCATGTTGCAGCATAAATCAGTGTCTCATTCATTTTTAAGGCTGAATAATATTCCATTGTATGGATATATCACATTTTGTTTATCCATTCATCAGTTGATGGACATTTGGGCTGTTTCCATTTTTTGGCTATTATGAATAATGATGCTATAAATATCCGTATACAACTTTTTGAGTAGACATATGTTTTCAATTCTCTGGGCACATACCTAGGAATGGAACTGCTGGCTCATACGGTAACTCTCTGTTTACCCTTTTAAGGAACTGCTAGACTGTTTTCCAACATGGTTGCACCATTTTACATTCTCATTAGCAATGTATAAGGGTTTAATTTCTCCACATCCTCGCCAATATATAGTCTTTTTTATTATAGCCATCATCATGGGTGTGAAGTGTATGTAACTGTTTAAAGAAAATAATTCAGTTCATTAAGATTTTCAAAACTATTAACAAAAGTTTTTATTTATAATCATTACCTCCTCTTTAGCTATAGTTATTTCTTCTTTCTCATTCCTTATTTCATATGTTTGTAGCCATCTTCTTTTCTTGATTCGTCAAGTATTTTTACTTTCTAACTGTAGTGGAGATTTTGATTTTCAAAGACTAGTTTTTGAATATACTTACTGCCAACAGTTTTTGTAATTATTAATTTTGCTCATTTCTATTAGTTCTCATTCTCTTTCCTTGTAGACTCCACTTGTTTTCATTCATTCTAGCTTAATAATTAATTATTTAATGGTTTAAATATTCCTCTACGTATAGCTTTGACTGCATCTCCTGTGGTCTTATTTGTAGTGTTTTCACTGTCATTGATCTTTAAATTGTCTTGTAATTTCAATTTTGATTTCATCATTGATGACAGAGTTGTTTGAGGGAAAGTTTTTTTGTTATTATGTTAGATAACTAACTTTTGGATATTTGCTTTTAATTTTTTATTATTAATTTCTCATTTTATTTTATTGTGGTCAAAGGATGTGGCCTAATTAATCTCTGAGGTTCGCAATTAACTGAGATATTCTTTGAGGACTAACATATATTCAATCATTAAACTTGTTTTATGGATACTAAAAAAGAAGATATATTATTTTTAGCAGGCTACTAGATTTTGATAAAAATCTGTTATATTGATTAAATTCATTTTTGCTCTGGTGTTTTGGAAAATAAATATTATTTTAATTTTTCTAGAGTTATCATTATACTTTCAGTATTATTCCTTAGGCTGCATTTCTTTATTTCTTTGAATCAAATAACAGAGTGAATTATATCTTTCACATTTATCATTTATGAAACAAGGAGCTTGACACTTTACACTATATCCCCTATTCCTCAATCTTTGCCAATATAATCTAAGTTTTAAGTCAGAAACATTTTTGACTTATTATTTCTTAAATAAGATATTTGCTTTTCAGAAATTTTTCTTTTGCATCTAATTTTATACTATATTCTGTGACAATTATTTAGCTACTTTTATTTTGGCTGCTTTCAAAACTCACTTTAATTTTACACCATGACTTCCCCATTCCTAAATTCTCAAATTGGCTTTCTCTATCGGTTAGCTGAAATATATCTACAAGTAGTTTTTACTTTATCCAAGAATATATATCATGAGTATTTTTTAAATTGTCTATTTATCTGAAAATGATCAACAGTTTGTTTTGTATAATACAATTGAGTCACAAGATTTTTTCCTTAAATTCTGGAGTTCTTTCATTTTCTTCTGGTATTTTTGGCAGGAGGTTTCAGACCAATTTGACATCAATCTTATCTGTATTTATCTATCATCTAGTTCCTTTGGTAAACAGGCATGGTTGTTTTTCCACCTGTATATTTTTCACTCAACATTTTTGTAACCCAATATTTGACCATGAGTCAGCGAGTTCTTTCAACCTATGTATATAGTCCTTTCTTTAATTCAGGAAAGTTATGATTTTTTTCTGTTACATTCTTGATTACCACTTTTAAAATAAATACTTAGCTTTCCTGAAGTAGGAACAATTACCCATCTTTTAGTCTTCCAGTCTCTGTTCTTGTATCATCACTTTCTCTCCCATTATTTTCATCTTTTTGTCCTTCTCTGCTCCATTGTGGGAAATATGTTCAAATTTGCCCTCCTCTGTCATGCTGCAATTTTCTGCAGGATCAATTCTGTTTTCACTGCTCACAATGTGTTTTAATCTTGCACTTGCGCTTTTAGCTTCCTTTCATCTTCTCCTGTTCTTTACCTCATCATTTTCCTTCCCATTCTATAAGTTAGCCTTTTCATAGAGGCCTTGTTTTCTTTTTATACAGTATTCTGATAATTTCTTCCAGATCTTGAATTAGAGCATCTTCAGATGTGTAATTAGCTTTATTCACTTTATTTTGAGTGGATATAGCACTTGGAAAACTGAAATTCACAGCCTGCAGAACTAATATATTTTTTTCCATCAATGTCCCACTTCCCACCGTGGCCTCCTCCTGAGGAACACACCTATTAGAATACCCTGCACCACTGTAAACGTTCCGCTAACTTTCTGTTCATTTGCTTCCTGAGAATTTCAATATCTGTTTGTTGTAGAAAGGTGGCGGTTGAAGTGCAGGGGAAATGATACTCTCAGAGCAGCTCCTGAGGCTGAGACAGGGGTTTCTGCTCAGATTTCTGGCTGGCACAATTCCTGGTTCACTGGGTCAGTAGGCAGATGGTGATGGAGCTGTGAAGCATATTCTTACCTCTCACCACACTAATTCTTTTATGTAGTAAAGAGGGGATATGCTATGAGCTGCAGTTCCATATGCCTTATAAATAGGGGTCTATTCTTCCCAGATTCTATCAGTCTTGGTTTCTGATGCTATCATAATTTTTATTATGCATTGTTTTCCTGGGTATTGAGAGAGAAATTAGGAGGAATAATACTGGGAACGGCTAGTTATATCCATTTTGATATGGTCTCTGTTGCCCCAGATTTTCACCTCATTTTATTGTGGAGATGGTCAGGTCTGGGCACTCATTAGCAAAATTTAACTCTTTTTTGTATTCTTAGTTAAACATAATCATGCCTTCTGTATTCATCTGGAGCTTCCAGGGTAGGCTTTATTAAGCTAATGTCTCTCAGTTCCAAACTCTTTTGTCCTCTGCTTTGGGATGCTGGGCTGGGACATCACAAACTGCATTTTTCTTCCACTCCCAGGTTTCCTGTTAGGCACTGCCATTAGGGAACACCGGAGGGAGACTGGAAAGGCAAGAGGAGGGAATGGAACTTGCTCCTTCCTCTGCTCCTATGTCCCACCCACATTGCCCTTACAAGGGCACTTCAGTCTGGCAGCTACATTTGGTTCCAGTCTCCAGCTTTCTTCAGCACTCCCAGAATCAACTTCATTATGCCCACGTAGAGGTGTCAGGACTGGTTTGGCACTGCCCCTCCCTCAGAGATCTGAGCCCAGCTCCTGAGGTACCAGCACCAGCTGAGTGATGCCCTTTCTCAGAGGACTGAGCCCCAGCTTCACAGGTTCCTCCTCTGACCTTCTAGGATCTGCTGACCCTAGCCTCTCCCTTTTGTCCCCTCAGCTCAAGCAATGGTGTTAACTCAGTGTTTCTATTGTGCTTTGCTTTTTCATGTTACTGAGACTCATTTAAGCAAATCCCTGTATTGAATTCTCTCTGTTAAAATAACTACTGTGACTCTTGTTTTCTTGAGTGACCTTGACTGATACGCAAGGGGCTTTCATAAAATGTTTGTGAACACACACTGCAGGAAGCAAGGCCAGGAGGTGCAGGAGTATGCTTAGTGATGGTGAAGTGTGTACCTCAAAAGAGTTAGATGAAAAAAGGAAACTTTCTAGATTATAGCACTGCCAGATCACTGAGGGTGGGGTGGGGTATGTGAGACAGAGAGTGCACACAAGGAAGTGGGAAAGGGAGAGAAAAACAAGGTTGTAGAAGCAAAGGTAAACTTCGAAAACTTAGAAATCCTGCCTGGAGCAAAACCCTTCTCGGGGTGAGATAACGTTGATTGTGAACTTTCTGAAGAGAAGTCACACCAGGTTATGGTTCTTGAGAAGAGCAGGATCTCTCAGAGGCTGGGCAAAGTTATGACAAACGGTCACTAAAAATGAGATCAACTCTACCATAAGCCACTTATTAACATGGTAAAACTTTGGTGGCACAGAAAAGGCATGCCAACCAGGGGGCTGAGAGTCCCTCATCTCCCTCTCTGTTCGTGGGGATCCTCTTCATCTGATCTGAAATGAATTTCAGTTATGTCTAATTTTTTTCAAACACTTGATTCAGTCAACAAATTCAGCACTGGGATTAGATCAGAGAAGACATAACACTCAGTTTTTCTGCTGAGAATACTTTTTGCACTGAACATCAGATCTATGCAAAATTTTGGCTCAGCTATTTTATCATTTTTTGATGGTTATAATTTTGTGTTTTAGAAATGCCCATTCATCTCACTGGAACACCATTTTAGATTCTTAAAGATGCCAGATACTTATTATCATCCAAATGGGTCACATTAGATTCTTTTTTTGGAGGGAGAGAACTTTACCCTTTGGGGAACCTCAAAGCAACGCAAGTTGTTTGTTTGTTTGTTTATCAATTTCCCAATTGTATTGCAAATATGAGTTCAGTGACAATGGTTGTTAGCTGACATTTCTGTCATTTATTTTGGGAAACCTTTCAGAAATAGCAAAAACATTGCCATTTCTAACCAGTGTCCTTTCTAGACAACTGCTATGACTCTACTTGCTACAATAGATAACAGTTTGAGGAAAATAGCTTGTCTTGGCCCAGGACCGAACACCCCAAGGCATGCTGCAGAAGTCATTACATAACGGATTTGTGGAGACACAGAAAAGATTTATTAAAGTAGAAATTTACAATAAATAACCATTCATTATGGAAATCTCTTAAACAATAACCACCAATCATTTACCCAAATGAAGACAACTCCTGTCTGTCTCTTCAATGAGATGTTCAAGATTTGGCAGGTTCCCAAAACAACAATTTTGTATTCATCCAAGAATTTCCAAAGCATTTGAAGAAGGTTAATTCATTATCTTCCATAATATAATAATAAATCATATATTTCTGGATAATCCTAAGCCTTCTTCATGGAAGAAGACACCAAAGTAATATAAGGGAAACCCATTTTAAGAACATAAAGAAGGCCAGCAAAAAAAAAATGGGGCCCCATTTTGTGGACCTTTAGACCTACCAGTTAATGCAAAGAGAGCTAGCTTCTGCAAAGACATCTTTAATTAATCCTCTCACTGCTAAGTTTCAAAACACCAACATTAAAACCATATTTCTTCTTTATCTCCAATGCCTGACACTTCCTCTGTTTACTTCCTCATTAGCCATCAGAAAATACACTTAAGCACATACAAAGAATCATGCTATCTGAGAGTTAAACAAGTCAGCTTTAAACTAACAGAAGAGGTTAAGTGATGGAATAGAGACAACTGGGGACAGAACCAAACTTATGGTTTTCCAACTAATTTTCAGTCCAATATGATTTCTGCTAACACTGCCTCTACCTACCTACCTACCTTTTTATTGTACAGATGAATCAACTCTACCATCTATATGCTCATTACAGTATCTACCTTTAAAATTTACATTATTATAACAGAGTCAGGCTTGGCCTAGGTTCAGATTGGGAGAGGAGTCATATATGCCCTCAGGACTTTTCTTTCAGTTTCATCTCCTTGGATGCTCATGTGGTCTTCCAGCTACCCAGAGTCAGCAACCTTCTAAGACCCAGACATATCTTCTGCCCAAGATTTCTCTACTTCTCTCAAGCCATCAAAACTCTTCTGAGAAAACTTCTAAGTGAAAATGATTGTCACCATTGGTCTAATCATATAAATTTAACTAGTACGACAACTCTACTGGTGTGATTGTACTTCTGTTACTACTGGACAACTCATTTTGGAAGGCTACGTGTCAGTCACTGCGCTAAGTACTTTATTACACCATATTGCCTATAATAGAAGAGCTTAATTGCTGGTTTATCAGCAGCTATGTGGTGTTGCCAGATGTTTCTTGATTATTATATGCTTGTTGTTTGTGTAGTGAAAGTACGGTCTAGTACCATGCCTTGCTTACTCATTGGTGTACCCCATGAGGCTGTAGGTACTTGAAGGCAGGGAACTGTATTCTCATCTTTAAGCAGAGCTCTTATTTTTTTACACACTCCAAAAAAAAAAAAAAAAAAAATACAGTTAGAGTTGAAATTTAAATCTATTGGTTAAATGATATTGGTTAAATCTATCAGTTAAATAAATGCACTTGTGGTTTGTGAAATCTGCAGGGAAAAATTAATTTTGTCTAATAACAGGTCAGCAAACAGAGCTAGTGTAGAAATTATAAATTTATTAACATTAAAATAAAATGGCAATTTTTAGCACCTGAGCTGTAAATATAATCTCTTGTTCACCTAAATCATTTTCAAAGTATCTCTTTTTTGACACTCCTGGACATTTTTTATTTGAAATCATTATTCTGGTGTGAATTTTTATCTATCAAATGAACCAGTCAAAGAAAAATGAGAAAAGAAGGCACTAGGAACATGCAGCTTAACTAACTGTCAAGTTTATTGGGGTGTGTTTTTTTTTAAAACAGCTTTGAGATACAATTCACATACCTACAAGGCACTCATTTAAAGAATACAATTTGGTGTTTTTAAGTATATTGTAGATTTTTAAAAGAAGAAAGACTTAATGTTTTTAGTACAATAGTTTAAAGTGTGAGTGCCAGATAAAGACGTATGCTTCTCAGAAAAAAAAAATCCTGATATTCAGAGCTATTAGATAAAATTTTTTCTTGAGGAAGGATTTGAAGCCCTGAAAATCTAGGAAATGTAAATCCAATGTGTGCTAAACACAAGACTATAACGATTTTTCTTGGAATGAATAAATGTGAGTTCTTTGCCTCTTTAATTTCCATGAATCAAGGGCATGTATAACTATTTTTCAGCCTTACCTCATGAAAGCTTTGAGCTTTCCCTTCATGTTAAAATATATTATTTAACATTTGAGTGTGTCAACACCACATTAGGCACTTTAAAAGAACAGAATTAGCCATGCTTCCTACTCAGGGGACTTGTCTAGTAAGTATCAAACTAAAGCAAAATCCTATAGTATTCCCTCACATCAAGCAACACACAGAGTGGTATTTTCCCTTATTTCTACCATAAAATCAATGAGATTATTCTCTTTTTATACAAACTCAAAGGAACACCCTTTGATTTAACATATACCTTTAGAACTTCTGTTTGGGCACATTCCACACCCTATTCTTTTATCATGGGACAGCATCAGTGACTAGACCTAAAACTAGACCTATTAAATGTGGTTTTTGTTACAAAGCAAAAGGAGACTCCATTTTCACGAACTCTACAATCACCCCACATTATAGAAGGCGGGACATTTAAACAAACAAGAGAGCTTGTTTCTCTCGTGCACCTACATAGTGTGCACCAAATAAATGAAGCTGAGAGTACACTGCAGTGAGAAAGCCTGAATAGAATAAATATAAAATGCTGTGGTCTGGGCATGCTTTTGCAGTATAAGAACTAGAAGTAAAATTTTAATTAGGCAGTAGTGTAGAACACTTTGCGGGTGTTAGAAGTATAAAGCAAGTACAAAGCAAGTACAAAATCTTAAGGTTATCAAGCTATACTCTTTCTAAGATGATTAAAAGTATATATTAAAGTGTCCCTTTTCAATCTAATGACTTGTTTAGTCATTGAATTACTAATTTGCTTCATTTATAATTTTACTACTCTCCTTAAACTTTTGGGTCTGCTAGATTAACTCTGCTTGTATAAATATACTGTAATCAACCAGATCAATTAGTCAAATTAGCTCAGTATTTCTCCCTCTATATTTAGAACTTGAAAAGTTCATAATGTTCAAATTAATAATTCAGCATTGGTTCCTAGTCTGAAGTCTTTTTAAAAACTAAATTTGATAGTGGCAAGAGTTACAAACTCAGAAATATTATAATGAAGCAAGCAGATGTATATTTTGAAACAGTGCCTCAATGGATATTAAAATGTCCTGAATAAATTCTTGCTATAGTTGGATTTAATGATATATATTTTGGAAAGAAATAATGAAAGAAGACAATGGTAGCACACAGTGTTTTCTAAAAGACTGCAAACCAGTTAATTTATTAAAAAATATTCACAATATTTTAAGTGTTTCTCAGAGGTTTGGAGTGAAGTAGTTGAGAACTCAACTTGCTGACATTTGTCATTTCTCATAAATGGTATTATCAGTATGCTGGTTCACAGATACATTTGGGCAAGTTTGGCCTGGATGGTTCCCTCAGAGCTCCCATTGAATCCAAGGTGGTATTTCACAGACAAAAAGTTCTTGTCTTAAGATATCAGGCCTTGAAACTGGGTCTCTGGATTCTCTCTACCAGAGTGTAGTGCTTTCTCAGAACAAATACTCGTGAAATTAGATAATTTCATTTTGCAAACAATCTGGAAAAGATTTGGAGAATGAGGACGAGGGGGAGAGGAAGGGGATGGTGAGAGGTTTTCTAGCACGGATTTTGAGTTTTGCCTTGAGATGCTTAGAATTGAAATAATCAAAAGGTAATCATATTACCTAACTTTGGATAGAAAATGTAAACTAATTCCAAATTTCCAGTACCTACCCTTCCTGCTAAAACTATGAGTCTCCCTAATGGACAGAACGTATAATGAAATGTTAAATAATGCTTTCCCCCACCACTAATTCTTGCGAATTATCTGTAGCTGAGGATTGTCATACAATCATCTTATGTTCATAAACCAGCAGCAAAATGTCACTGGGAAAGTTGTAGGCGTAGTTATGGAAAGATGGACACACCAATAAAATCAATCAAAATTAGAGCTAGCTAAATTGTTGCTCAGATTTTCTTCCAAATAATATGAGGAGAAACCCATGAAAGAATGCAATTCTGGAATCTTTTCCTACTTTGTAATTATTTAAATGAGGCAAAAAGAAACTCCTAGAATTCTAGTATTTAAATAATTCACATACTTTCATTTAAAAAAAGAGTGAACCCACTTGTCCAAGGTTTCCTGGGGCATCAAAATATAAGGATAAACAGCAATGTGACTCCTTATAATTCTCCTTTATAATCTTACTGCTAGATGGAACTCTCAATATATTTCCTTAAGGAGAAAAATAGAAGAATGTGGTTATGAAAAAAAAAGAGTAAATAAGCAGGAGTGATGCAAAATTTGCAATCTGATTGTTTAAAAAGTATTTTAAAGACCATCTAAATCTTTGAGACTGGTTTCCTCATTTGTGAATAACAAACATCGCCTCCTAGATACCTAACAGAAAGTATTTGTATATTTTAAATATTAAAAGATAATAGCTGCATATATGTGCTACACTGTCAAGCAGAATAATTTGGAGTTAAGCATTTTCAGCAATTTGAAAAGTCAAACTCAAATAATCAAACGTAACTGAATCTACAAATGTCTTCAGGTAAACTCAGAAGAACTAGATCAACAGTTTTTCTGCCCAAAGGGTATTTTCTACTGAGATTCTTATAGAACGTCGGAATTCTTTAAAGTATGGTAGTAACAGAGAGTGTGTGTATAAATATATACGTGTGTAAGTGCAGACATTTTTATGAACAAAATTCTAGAATGATCACCTTGTCACCAGGATCAAATAGAAGTTTGCATACCAGCTACTTCCATAGGTATGAAGTTGAGATGATTTTTAGGGTCCCCATGAAGCCAAAGTAATTTTAGATTGAACACTTTGTTTTACCAAAGTAAAAAAAAAAGTATGCACATCACTATTCATGATGTGTGTGTGGGTGGTATAGTTTTGAGAACTTAAGGAGAGTGGTGCTTGCTATAACCTAGGCAGTGAGGGAAAGCATTTAAAAATACTGTCAACGATTCTGGCAGGAAAGACTGTATAAATATACTGTAGACTCAAACATAAGTGAGCTGGTTAAAAAAAGAAAAGAAACTGCAAATGAAAACTTCAAAACTTCTACCCCCACGATGAAATAAATTATATAAAGGAGGAAGTTATCAAGGGTTTTCATACCCACCATCTACCTAATTTCAAAAGCCCAGTTCTTAGAGAATTTTCTTTTCAAATCTGAGGATTCAGTATTCCACCAATATAATTGGTAGGATAGTCTTAGCATATTTTGTGAAATCATTTATAAGGCTACCAAATGTCTTGGGAACTTTTTCCTCTAATCACTCCTGAATCCATCCAAATTGGTTTTAAATTATTCCATTCGTAATGGTAACTTTTTATTACAAACATGTTTTTTACTCCAATTTAAACACCGATATGTCAGTTTGAAGTTGAAATAATTAGATCCTACATGGTTTTTCATGCAGCACATTATTATATTATATCAAAAATCCTATCCCATCATGGAAAAGACGTGGAAGGTTTCTATAAATTCCAAGTTAATTTATTTCATTAAATGGCTTATACCATGCATGTAGGTATGCATATATTTTCAAACACAAACACACAAATATATAGAATCATGAATAAAACTCCAAAGCACCCTTTTTAAAGTGTTTTTTTTTTTTTTTTCTTTTAAAAATCTTCACATGAATAATATCTAGCAACATGGACCTTGAACACTGATGATTCTGGCTAACGCTTTTATCCTTTGCTTGAAATTACAGGATCAGTCTAGCCAGAATTTATGAGAACCAGACCCCGGACCTCACATAGCTCACATATTAGACCATTAGGCATCTAACTACCTCTGAACAATTTCAATGCATTATCTCGCCTTTTCCCTGGGGCACAAACTTCACTCGTCCATACTTTTAATATATTTTGTCTGCATGAAGCAGATCGGGTTATTACATGCCAGCAGATCATGACTTACAGAAATTTCATTGCTTCACAACGATGCAATGAACGGCCCTGGTCTCCACCCTGATGTGGAGCTGTAGGGGAATGGTCAATGCAGCAAATGTCTGTAAATTATCTGGTGGTCTGTGTAAAGCCTATTTCATACTTTTACTTAAACACTTTAAACATTTCCATACATTCCCACCCATAGACACTTAACCAAAGAAGCCCACACCCATGCATACTTTTAAAAAATTATATGCCACTTCAAATGGACTACTAAAGTGCTTTAGATAAGTGAAAACCACCTAACTTTTACTTTCCCCAGTAGGGTTTTTATATTCTTGATCGACCATCTCTTGTTTATATCTGTGTTTTGATTTGCAGATTTCAAAGTCTTCCAAGCCAGGAATTTATTTGCTCTTCAGAAAAAGAAATTTAGTAATCAAGAATTAAAACTTAATTGATCTTTGAACTCCCTTAAACCTTTTACCTGGATTGCAAAACCATTATGTTGTTTTCTTTCATTAGGCTTTTTTTTTTTTTTTTTTTTCCCAGCAAGGCTGAACAGGAAGCAAGGGTGATCCTATCCCATCCCTAGAGACTGTTCATCAGCTAGCTCAGTTTACAGCTACTAAAAAAAAAAAAACAAAAAACAAACAAACAAAAAACCCCAAACTGGCAGCAAACAGTACTTAGAAGTGTTGTATTTTATCACGTGGGACTATTATTATTGTGGTAGTGTGAGCAAACAATGGGCATTTTTCTCCTTAGACATGATGCTTTTGTGATTATTATTTTTCGTAATCCATTCTGAAGTTAGATTTCTGGGCCGGTTAACCACTTCCTCTAATCTGTTATATAGATATATTTTAAAATCCTGGTTAACAATTGTGCTACTTGACTTGTCCCAATAAAATACTTGGGAAAGGAAGACCAAGCTACTGTTATCTAAAACAATTTTCTCATTTAGTTCCAAACTAAAACAAACAGCAAGGAAAGGTCATTAGTCTCACAGACTAAAATTGTTTTGATGAAGGCCAGCTTTCCATTCTGTTGACAAGCGTCTCAATTCTTTTCAACAGCTCTGGGTGTCCACACTGGAAGAATGCAGAGCAGTCATCAGCCTTGGGGAACCAATGGCTCTTGGTGACAATCTGCAGAACTACCACTGATCAAACTACCGTTCCCCCCCCCCCTACTTTTTTATCCAAAGTTAGGATAATTAATAATATAAATGAGCTCTTAGAGTTAGGTTTGAATGTAAATGCTGCTTGAACGTCTGCTGTTGATACCATTTAGCAATAGTGGGTTCTCAGAAGAATTATGTGTTTCTTCAGGGTGAAGTCAGGGAATTGAAGAGAATCTGCAAAACTTTACCAAGACTTCCTCCCAGAAGGCAGACACTGTGTTTTATTCTTATGAGCAGGTCAGGGATTGTGCCACAAAGTGGAAGCAGTAGGTAAGAGGCACGGGGCGGGTGGAAAGGGAGTGAGAACTCTTCGTATGACCTGACTTCCACGCCAGCAAGGGCGCTGAGGGCTGACCGGGCTTGTGATTAATGGCCAAGACCTCTCAGCTGCATGATTTCATCCCATTGTCTTCCTCGCTAAAAATAAGAACCACCATTTCTCCACCCAGAAATGGGAGTAACCCTATTTGTCACATCTTTGCAGTCAGGCCTCCCTTTATTATTTACTCTCAGAGATTTTACTGAAGCCCTCTAACCTTTCCGAAACTGAACAGTCACAGCTCTGAATCACTGAAAGAGAAGCCCTCCAGGCTGGGAAGGGTAAATTCAAACAGCCTCTGGAAAGTTTGGGATAAGAAGTGCTGTATAGAGACAGCCCAGGGATTTAGACGTTGGGAAATTTAGGTTCTATTTTGAGCTATGCCTTGAGCATGTTGCTCTCTTTACAAAAATTGCCAGATGTGAGAGGAAAGACTGCTTACTTGGTGGAGTGCTTGAAGAATTCTTAATTGGGGAAGCTGATTAAAGCTAAGAATGAAATTCAGCTTTTGGTTCTCTGAAAACATTGTAAAACAAACACACTGGGCTGAAAAGCTCTTTATCCTTCTAAGGTTAATTTTTATTGTCTGCCTGCACACTGAACTATATTCTACCTTTTTCTGAGGCAGAAAGAGCAATTTGCTATGTATTCACTCTGAGTTAGGAGAGGTACAGGAAATCCAGGTATCACAGGGTGGGAAGGGCCACGGGTGATACTTAGTCCAGTGCCTCAGCCAATTCTTGATTCCCCTCTAATGCATGTGTCAAGGAACAAACACACCCATCCTGAGCAGGTGGAGGCGGGTGGAGCTTACCACCTCCAGAGGCAACTCATTCCACATTCTGATAACCGGTGCCTGGAAAGTGCTGACTGAGGTCAGGCTGAAATCCGCAGCCCTGCACCTTCGGTGATCCCTGTCCTGTCCTTGATCATGTCACAGAGCAAGCCTAGTTACCTTCCTCCCCAGGATAATCTTTCCAACACTTACAGCTGTATTGTCCCCCAACTGTTTGCTTCTCCAATTCAAACATCCCCTGTGGCTTCAGGCCATTTCTCATACCTCAGGCTTTTGAGGCAGGTCACCACACTGGCCATTTCATCACCAAGGGCTCCGGGTTGTCAATGTCCCCCTTAAAGGATGGAGCCTAAAACCGGTACCATCGTCCAAAGCCAGTCTGATCACCGTGGACTACATTCTGTGACTTCTATCATTCTGGATATTTTGTTGTATTAATATAAGGCTTTTTTTTTCTTTTTAGCCAAATCATATTGTGCTTACTGTTAGCTATAATCTCTCTTTTTTGTCACATAGTTCCTGTCTTATATTTATGTAAGTGAGTTTTGGTGCTTAAGCATTCTTTACACTTATGTTCTTTACAATTTGGTCTCGTTAGAGTCGGCTCATTGTTTCAACAGATCCAAAACTCCTTTTGGCTGTAGGAAACAAGCTGAGTGATTCCTACTCTGTGGGAAGTGCACTGCTCTGAGGGCGTCCACATTGCACCAACGTGATTCATCCATGCAAGAGCTCTGTGACATAGGGATTCCTCTCCTAACTTTGCTGATAAAACTAAGGCTGAAAGGTTACGTGAATTACTGATGGTCACACCCCTAGTAACGCGGTGAAACCAAGGTTCAATCCTTAGCAATCTAACTGTACACAGACTGTTCTTTCAATTTGCTGTATTATACCTTAGGATTTCTTTGGATTCTGTTTCTGCCATTTGACATTTTGGCTCTCTCTTCACCCACTACAAACAGAAACAGTCATCAATGTGCTCAATCAATTCATTATTTTTAAAACAATTGCACATAACTGGGCTGAAGACAAAAGCCACTGGAGCTTGGGTTCCAGAAATCTATTGGTGTTGACTTTCTTAACAAAGCCATCTGACCAAACTCTCACCAGCCTGTGACTTGTCATCATGTTCACAAGGACTGAATTGATTATTTAATACATACGGAGTGTCTAGTACATGCCAGGATCTACGACAGGTAATGGACATACAGAGATGAAAGACACAGGCACCATGACAACTTTGTCAGAGGCCAAGATAGGTCTGGTTTAATTCATTCATAGTAAACCTGTGCTGACTCTTAGTGATCAATGGCTTCCTTTTCTAATGGAGGGGAAAATGTCACAGTGACACTTAGTTTGTCTGCCTGGGGGAAGGAAGTTAGTATTGAGCTCAGCAAAATGAGCAAAGCAAAGGGCACACAGAACAGTTTCACCAAGTAAGGATGTTGCTGCTCTGAGAATTGCAGACCATAGCCTATGGTAAGCCACTTGACCTAACTCATGGGAGTTTTCATTTTTAAGAGAACAGGGCCAAGGTTCTCATTCATCCAGCCATGTGACAAATATTTCCCTTCCCTCGGAACCATTAACTTACATGAAATACAGTTTCCAAAGTCAAATACATGTAGAATTCATTCAGAAGACATTCCATGAAAAGCCATCAAGGTGAAATCTGAGAAATGACTGCGGATAATTTAGCTTTCCATTTATTGAACAACTATTATGTGCTTAGCACTGTATAGTCCTCATAGTAACCCTACTGGGAACTTTTTTTACAAATGAGGAAACAGAGACTTGGAGACATTATGTCTCGCAGCTGGTACATCAGAGTCATCAGACCCAGGACTTCTGACTCCAAAAGCAGTGTCCTTCCCACCTCCCACTTGAAAACAAAGTGAACCCTTGGCTTTTTGTCTTCAAGTACTCTTGAAGGAGCGAGTTTGGTGTGGTACCTAAGGTCATTACCTCATTATCAGGGCCAATAATTTCTTCATGCCTCAGTGTCTCAGTCGGTTGAATTTGATTAACAGGACCCACCTGGAGTCCCTACAGCAAGGCCTTGACAATGACTACAGTGGAGCACTTGGAGAAACAGAAGTTTAGAGCTACCTCCTCCACTACCTGCTTGATGATATTTGAACTAATTTAAATAGAAAACAAGGTCTTTAGATTCTAATTAGGACCGAGGGCTCTTTACCACTATAACACAAACTTGCCAACCTCTACTTCTGCATAGAAACTTACCCACCCTTCAGCCTTTGATGGCTAAGATCTGTTGAAGAAGTTGTCCTTGCAGTTTTGGCACTCATCCCTAATAGTTCCCCCCTCATTCCTGGCACCGAGAACTGTCAAGCTTTCCATGTCTCTCAAAGATCAAATCCCCGTCCTGCCCCTTCAAACCTCCTACTTGAAAATGATCTCACTACTTGCATTAAATAATGAAGACCACCTAATACAAGCTTCCTCCCTTTTTCTCCTCTTCGTATCACTAATTGTATCTATCCTCACCCAGTCTTAGAGAAAGAACTGCTCCTCCACATTGCCAGTGCTAATGTCTCCATGCGTGCCTTGGATTTCCTCACTTTTTCCCTTCTCAGTTGTTTTTTTCCCATCAGCTTGTCCCCCCAACCCCCCCACCAATCCCTTGAACTTCCAATCTCCTCACTTCTACCAGATCCTTTTTCTTTGCTTACAAATATGCTTGAGCATACACTCTCCTTTAAAAAAAAATCCATTCTCAACTCTACTACCCCACCCCCTACAGCTAGCATCCTCTCTATTTTCACAGTCTTGAAAGAAGAGTCCAGTTCCGGACCCCCCACTCTGTCCTTCCCTCCTTGCAATCTGGCTTCTGCCCTTGTCACTCCACTGAGACTCGACAGACCCAAAGGTCACCAATGACTTCCTCATGGCCAAATTCAATGGTATTTGCTCCCTTTTGCCCCTCAACCTCTCTGTAGATCTAACTCTGTTGATTATGCATTTCTTTTTCACAGTATTTATTTAGCAGTTACCTTATGTCAACCACAGGGAAACATGGAGGTCTCAGACTTGGGATGATCTTTCAAGATTCTATATTTTCTCGCTTCTCCTCTTAGTTCTCTGGTATCTTCCTGAGCCTCGTTAACTCCTATCATTCCTAAACATATGCTTCCTCAAGGATCTATCCTGGGCCCTCTTCTTTTCTCTGTATTCCTCAGTCACAATCTCACAACTTCACCTATTATTTCTGAAGCCAATTCTAAAGCTCTTCCTATTCCAGCCCTTCACTTCTGCATTTCCAAAGTCTGATGGAAGTCTCTCAAACTTTATGATCATATACTGAATTCTTATTTTCACATTAACCTGCTCTTCCTTTCTTTCAATGGTTGTAGGCATTTTCACAGAGTCAAGCTCCAAACTTGCCCAGCATCTTGGATTTTTCTCCCCCTGTTCCTTGCTCACCACACTTAACAGTCCAAAATTTGCAGATTCTTCCTCCAGACTATTTCTCCTATGTATCTCCTCACTTCCATTCCCTAATGTAGGAACTCATTAACTTTTACTTAGATTAGGGTTTCCCAACTTTTAGTCACTCCCCTAATATAGTCAGGATTTGGGCAATATGGGCAGATCACAACACTATACTGCTTATTTAATATTTTCAATTTAATAGACCTACTTTTCTTTCCCTTTAGACTCAACCATGGCAATAGTCTATGGAAGCAAAGGTTTGATGTGCAAGTTATATTTTTCTTCCTTTCTTTTTTTAAATAGATCTAGGCAATGATCATTAGTAACTACTAAGTGAAAAGCTGATGAGGACTTTATTATTTTTTATTTTTTTACCTTTTGACCCCTGTCACCCATTTCTCCCACTTCCCCACCCCCTTCCTCTGGCAACCACCAATCTGTTCTCTGGATCTATGAGCTTGTTTCTTGTTGGTTTGTTTTTGTTTTGTTAGGTTCTGCATATAAGAGGGATGATAGAATATTTGTTTTTCTCTGTCTGACTTGTTTCCCTTAGCATAGTGTCCTCAAGATCCATCCACTTTTTTGCAAAAGGCTGACTAGTATTCCATTTTATATACACTACAATTTCTTTATCCATTCATCCATTGATGGACACTTAGGCTGTTTCTATATCTTAGGCTGCTGTAAATAATTCTGCCATGAAAATGCAGTGCCTGTATCTTTTTGAGTTAGTATTTTCATTTTCTTCAGATAAATATCCAGAAGTGAAATTGCTGAATCATATGGTAGTTCTATGTTTAATCTTTTGAGGAACCTCCATACTGTTTTCCACAGTGGCTGCACAAATTCACATTCCCACTAACAGTGCTCAAGGGTTTCCTTTTCTCCATATTCTTGCCAACACTTGTTATTTCTTGTCTTTTTATAACAGTCATTCTAACAGGTATGAGATGATACCTCACCGCGGTTTCAATTTGCCTTTCCCTGATGAATAATGATGTTATATTCTTCTAATACATATTTAAGCTATCTTATAATTAAAAACTGAATACCACTTAAATTCACCTTACATACCACAAATCATACACTCTCCATACTCTGGGAAACATTTATTTCCATTACAGAAATAAATGCCTTGTAGCCAGTATTTCCATCTCCAGTTTTTTGGCATTTGAATCCATTTGATTCAATTCTTCCAAATGAATTGTTCAGAATTACAATGATACCCTGTCAACTGCATTCTCCATCCAGTCAGGTCTAAAATCCTTAACCAGCGTTGTCTCCAATCTGAATGGACCAGCTTTCCCAACATCAGTTCCGGTTACTGGGGCAGTCCTATCTCAGGCTTTACGGAACAGATCCCTGCTGACCACTGCTGGCCTCACTTTCCCTGCTCTGTTCCTGCTGTTCCCATTCCCCCACCTCCACCCATCACCTGCCTTCAAAATTCTCCCTCCTCCTCCCCCTCTGCAGCCTCTTCAAAACATCCACTAATTCCCTCAGCTGGAAGTAATCTTTCCTTCTTCCAACCCCCATGCTTTTCTTCTGACACTTTTACCCACACGTTTACCCATACCACACCTTTCTTTGGACACTTTCCACTTTTCGACTTTTAATTTTTGCTAGATACTCACATTTTCTCTCTCCTACATGTGTTTAAAATCCTTGGGGGCAGGCTCTGCTTCTGATTCATCTTTGCACCCTCCTATCACTTAGTAAAGTACTTGCTCATAGGAAAATAACTACCACTAAATATGGGTTGAATAAATGAATATATGAGTCAGGTAACATTTTGGTGTGAGTGAGTTTTGATGAAAGTAGTTTTTTCATCAAGCAGAATTTTTTTCCCCAACAATTCATCTGTGTTTTGGTGGTGGTGAGGGGGATTAGCAAAGGTTGATGAAGGAGTTTCTTACACATCTTGGTCTACCTTTACCGACATATACTGTCAGGTAAACAAGACAAATGAAAGGGATGTAATCAGTATTGTCATCCTATAGCTGCAGAGGAAGAAGGGCTGTTTTGGGTGACAACTGAAGTTTTTATTCATTTTGTTTTGTTTTTAATAGGTATATTTCTTAGAAAACAGTGATACAAGGAACTTGGGATTTTTTTTTTTTTTAATTAAGTTCACTGGTTTTATTTCAGAGCCTTCCTCCCAGCATCTAACTAAGAAGAAAATTATACAATACAAAACCATGTCTCCTAGAAGGCTTATTCACCTCCGGAAAGATGTCTCCCTGAATGGCTGACCACAGCTGAAGGAGAGCCTGGAGCTCCCTGGAGTTTAGTGTGACACCCCCAGAGGGAGCCTGGAGCAAACCAAGCCGCAGAGCTGCCCAGAGAGCAGCAATAGCCTCTGATCATTCTGCCCTCTCAGCAGAGAACCTCCTTCCAGCTTCCAGTGAGCCTTGTGTGAAGGGCTGGGCTGGTGACTCTGTGTGACATTCCAGAAAATACTTCTCAGGAAGCCGAAAGCTTTGCACACATCAGAACCCTCACTTTTGCTCAAATATAATACTAGCAATCCTTTCAGGGTGAAAAAAAAAAGACCTTATGCTAAATTTTCTATCTTAGAATTGTTAATAATTTTAGGCCTCATACATTCTTTTTTCTTTTAAATTTATGAGAGAAGGAAGGCTGATCTAAAATAAAGGCAGGAGTTCTATCACCTAGAGACCAGAACATCATATGTTGGACTGTACCCAATCTGTATTACCCACTTGACATCAATAAACCTTTTTATGTACTAAAAAGTGGTCCAGACTTTTGGAGTCTCCTCTTCCCTCCGAATTCCTTTCTAGAATCTTGGTCCCCATAATAGAATACGAATGAGCAATTCTCAAATTGGCCTGTGGACCTCCACAACTACTGTCTGACTTAACTGCTGGTCATGGTTAGCAGTTCCTGTTTACCATTCCGAAGCTAAAACTGGAGAAGAATACTTTAAAAAGGATACACAAAGTGCTCCTTTCTCTACTCCAGAGAAGTGATTACCTGTATCAATGCTTTAGGATAACTAAGGGCTCTCTTTGTTCAAAGAGTATGTGAACTTGAACATTCTCAGCTAATAAGTGCTGCCATCTTGAACACTGTGCTTATTATGATCAGAATTCCAATAATAAATCTCAGCTGTGATGGTCAAGTGCACAACTCAGTCTGAGCAGGTTAGGGTCTTCATTACTCTAGGCATGGTCAGACAATCCTACAGGAAAATGAAAATAATCTGCTCTGATGTCAGGAAACTTTATAGACTCATACAATAGTAGAGCTGGAAATGGTCTCAACCGTTGATTCCCTTGGACATGTTGGCACGTCCCAGGCGGCTCACGTGTGTTGTGTTGAGCTGCTTGCTCTTTTTTTTTTTAAATTTATTTATTTTTGGCTGTGTTGGGTCTTCATTGCTGTGCACGGGCTTTCTCTAGTTGCGGCGAGTGGGGGCTACTCTTTGTTGCCGTGTGTGGGTGTCTCATTGCGGTGGCTTCTCTTATTGTGGGGCACAGGCTCTAGGCGCGCAGGCTTCAGTAGTTGTGGCACGTGGGCTCAGTAGTTGTGGCTCGCAGGCTCCAGAGCACAGGCTCAGTAGCTGTGGTGCACGTGCTTAGTTGCTCCACGGCATGTGGGATCTTCCCGGACCAGGGCTCGAACCCGTGTCCCCTGCACTGGCAGGCGGATTCTTAACCACTGCGCCACCAGGGAAGTTCCGCTGCTTGCTCTTTACATGTGTCCACACCTCTGCCTCAAGGCCTGTCAGTAGCACTCTTGACCCCACAGACTGAGAATACCCATGGAGATTCAAGAACAAGACTCAGACTCGGTCAGAAAAAGCCCAGCAAGGTCCCTTGCATATCACGAAGATGGTGCCCTGACAGGCTTTGAGCCACAGCAGGCAACCGAACCCTAGACTGCAGGAATATAACAGTTCAAGATTATGAGGCAGAGGAAAGCAGCACTGCAGCCTCTGGTTGATTTTGTTTGGTATTCTCAAAAACCCAAAGGAAAGAACATGTCAAAATCATGTTGAAACGCCTTATATCTATAGTTCATTTTAGTTGCCTTTTCAACATCATTGCTCCCTAAGCACACACATCCTTGTTACCTAAAGAAGTTGCTGTTAACTAATGTAAGCCATCATCGTGATTTTATCCAGCCACTCCTGGTTAAGTGGGCTCTAACTTCTGAATGAAATATAAAGCTGATTCAAAAAGTCAAAGGAGATTTTAAGGAGAAAGGGTAAAATGATAAAAAATGAATGTGAGAAGAGTGAACTGTGGGACTTCAACAGGGACTCAATCGACTTGACTGAAAAAACTAATGGAACAAACCAGGACTCCAGTGAGTGGGATCCTGCCTGAAGACTTCTGGTGTGATGGAAGCAAAACCTGTTCCTGCTCCAGGGACTGGCCTGTCACAGCGCCCTTCCTGCCAGCACTCCACCATTCCAGGCACTATTTACTAACTGAGTCACTGCGTTCTGCAAACCAGCTCCATATGACCCCTACCTATTACCGCAGAACTTTTGAAAATGAGTTCCTAACGCTGATTTGATCCCCGCAGGAGAGGAATTTCAAAGGTGTGACAAGTTATTTCTATGCATATAAGCAAATGAATCTATTATACGTCTTTTGAAGAAATGAGGGGTTTCTGTAAAGCACTTAGAGATCCTTTGGGAGGTAAAGAGCTGCATTATTTTTTTATTGTTATACAATTACTTATCTCCTTCCCTTGTTTTGAATAGTTTTATATGAATTTTTAAAAAAAATAAATCTTGCCTGTTCATAATACATAGTTTATTCTTCACATTCTTATTTTGACCACTTTTGCCATTCATTTAATTTTTCTGAACACTAACTTTTGATAGTGATTCAGCATTACTACTGATTTTCATAACCAACAACTAAATCATGTTATTAAAATTTTGACAAAAATAAAGACACTTACCTATAAATAAACCTAAAATTAAGCCATGGCCGGGCAGCCTCTCTTTTCCTCTCACGGACACAAAATATTTGGGTACTGTAACCATATAAATGAATTCCACTTTATGCAAATGGATATAATTTCTATTATCTAGAGAAATTTGAGATGCCAACTTACCCAACACTTTCAGGGGTGTAATGCTATATCTTCTCCATCACAGCCCGATCTGTGGTTTATAAACTATGCTGCTAACTTTCAACTTATGCAAATCACCCCTTCCTTCATTATTCATCTCGTCCCTTTTCTCTGTCACACAGATATTTGATAGCTATACATCTTTCTCAACCTAGTGCCAATGAGATTTTTTTCCTCAAAAATTCTCCCTCTTAAAACTGCCATAGCTCACGAGAGACACAGCGTTGTTCATTGGTCACCTGGAGAAGATATTAAGTCCACTTCCTCATGGATAATCCAATGACCATGGTTTGCTGAATGCCTGAATAACAGTAAAAACAAACTCTTGCCGGCTAAAACTTGCTAAAGCCATTCTGCTGTAGCTTTGTAAAAACATGTACTGCTTCATGCACTATTTCCAAACCAGACCATATTTTGAAAGCACATTCTTTTTTTAAAGGAAGAGGTTGGAGATTGCTAGGTATAAATGAAAAGACTAAATAATCTGTGTATCTTAAATTGACAACTGAGGTTTCAGGATTCTCTGCCACCTTTTACTGAATAAGTCCAGACAAATATATTTAACTTCTCTGGGCATTACTTGCTTGCTTCATATGTGAAAAGGGGGTAGCAATAGTGTAAGTGTTTGAAGGCAAGAAACGCAACCTCTCTTGAGAGCCCTCTCAACTTTAAGAATGGGTCGATCTATCTAAGGGTAATTCTGTTTCCTTGCCAGTATAACTCACTTCTTGCCCACGTGAAGAGGTTTGCTAGAGGCTTCTGGCGAACCTGGCTCTTATGAGAGAGCCACAGGAAGCCGCTTTCAGCCAGGGGTTTGAGTGAGAACTCCCAGAGCGGTGGCACCATCTTACTACTAGGAAGAAACCCAACCTGAGGGTGCAGCCAACACGTGGAAGAAAAGAACAAAGACCCTCAGGGTCTCTGAGCCCTTGACTCTATCTCCCTGAAGTCCACCACTCTGCACACCTTGGAACCTTCTCGTTATCAGGTAAGTCAGTTTGTAAAGTGGTCTTCTGTTATTTGCAGGCAAAAACATTCTAACTCATATAGCTTTCCAGCACCTCTTTATGAATATACACACTTGGAAACCACTGATTTAGAAAATTCCCTGTTCTTCATTTCAATTCTTCAAGATTTCCATTTATTAAAAAGCCATCTAAAATTAATGTCCATAAACCTCTGCTGTGTTAATAAAGATGCAGCTGGCACTTGATAAATACCCTTGACGTTTCATCAACGTGCTCACACCTAGCATAATGTCGTCTCCAGGAGGCCCGCAGACCCCTGGAAAACTGTGTTTCATTAACAGAGCAAACCTTAATGATTTTACAACCTAACATTCGCTTCTTCATATAAGAAGTATATGGGTGGACTGAAACATCTGCTATCAATAACTATATCTTTTTTTAAATGTTAAATTGAATACAGGGAATTCAACAATAGAAAAGTATTTATTTATATGCTACCATTATCCTGATTATGGCAAGTCAATTTAAAGAATGCTCAAAGTAAGAACATTTCAATTTTTTTCCCTAGATTATTTTTTGGTTTTATTACCAACTACGTAGAGATTATATATACATAATCTCTAATAATGTAAAAAAAGATATATATATATATATATATATATATATATATATATATATATATATATTACATAATCTTTAGGACAATTAACTTTGGTTTTACGATTTTTACTGTTTTATATATTAGTCATGAAATCAGCCCACTGTAAGTTCAATAAACTAAATATTTTTTAAATGTACTTCTACATATTTCCCACAGAAGTTCTGCATTCCCTCTCAGGTTTCACAGTGACCTTTGACCCATTTCCATGGGTTTGTAAATGTACGTAGGTGAGTAAAAGCCAGGAAGATAAAATACAAAATGAAGCATGCCATCTGAATTCTTTCACAAAAGTCACTTTCCTTTCAGAAAATTTGTTCATTTAGGTCTGCTTATTTCTATAATAAGTCACCTCCTCAATTTGCCTGTAATATTTTAAGTACATGAAAAGTTGCATGGGATCTTCAGATAAAGACTTATGCTCACTTTAATATACTGTCAAAAATGATTTCTAAATATTTCAGAAAGTTTTTAACTGCTAAAAGGCAAAAGTTTGCCATTTGCTAGAAAATTATCAAAACTCTTTTAGCTTATTTGGAGCAGGCATTAAAGTTATTGATTTGGGAGAAAAAAAGAAAGAGCTAAAGTATTTTTAAGTGAAGCATCACATAAGTGCAAGAACGCATTATAGGAACAAGCATAAGAAATGACATTCTGTGCTGCACACATTTAGGTATAAAGGAAAATTTTCAGGCTGAAAAAATGCAGAATGGAACCCTAAACCAGTAAACATATCCCCTACCTCTTAAATTATTACTTTTTTCCTATTGATTGGATTCCTTAAGATAACCCATGAATGTGGAACACTTGTGACCATAAAAATTAATTTAAAATGAAATGTCAGCTCGAGCATAAACCCAACATAAATTTGGCCTCACCTTCACGTTAATAAATTTAGAGTTCAGGTTTGTTTTGTTTTGGGTTGAAAATATTTATTTCATAAACAAACAATTCCAGAGTGCAAACACTTGTCCTGTTAAGCTGAAGCCAATGTTTATTTTAGCACTGCTAGGATACCTAAGTGTTCTGTAAATGGGAAAATACTGGCTGGAGAAACATTTACACAAAAGATTGTGTCTATTAAGACAACGAAAGTGTTTTAAAATATATCCTTTGGGGTGGGTTTATGATAGTGAGAAATTACCGTTCAATTATATAAAAACATGCAATTTTGAAAAGAATGTATTCTAGGAAGTTGCTTCTTAATCATTTTGATGCTTCACAAAGTTATCCCTGGAAAACTCAAAGATTTCCTCATTTTCCTTAGTTTTCTATTGACAAGGGTCTGGAGACTGAAAATGAAGGTATAAAAATATGTATGAATGCATGCAGTCCTAATGTGTGTATACATATGCATAGATACAGGGTGACTATGGGCACTGAAAAATAATTGAATCAGTTAAACTAGTTCCTAACATATTTAGTAGCTTCTCAATAAAAGCAGAATAAATGAATGACCTATTAGAAATGGGGGTAAGGAGATGGACAGACTGCATTTCGTGTGTCGTAACCCATGTTTTTCACGGCCTGGAAAATCCTGGAAAGCACTGTTTTAGGAGAACCCCCAAAGCCCTTTAGATCAGTTGTTTAAAACAAACAAACAAAAAAACGTTTCTAATTGAACAGGCAGATTTACGGTTGATCTGGCTTTATCTCTTGCTCTTTCCAAACTCACACATCTCAACTTCCTTCTGTCTAGAAGAACATCTAATTCACAATATTAATTGTATCCAAATGATTTGGGGAACACAGGATAAACTTGATCTGAGTTCACAAGAACCACCATTCCTATCATACCTCTCTCTGCCTACCTCTCTGTATTTATCTTTAGGTTTAGTCACTGTTCTGCAAATGAAACAAAACCACAGTCTATTGCTCCTTATGAAGACACGACAGGTAAACAGGTTTGTTGGATTGAAATGTATCTGAAATGTCACCCAGTCTATAGACAATTATCCGGATGAAAATACATATAAAAAGCTGAACGTGTGCAAATTATATCCATGTATGTATATTTGGAGGTGGAGGTTTTTGTTGTACCACAGAGACACTAATAATTAACTTACTAAATTTAGAGACATCATTTTTAATGAAAGTAGTTATTGCTCATCTCTACACATAATCCAGTCATGCAAATCTCATACATTTCCAAGTTTGTCACCAACGGTGACCGATTTTGGATGCAGCTGAATTGTATAGGAGTTGTTGGGATATAAGTCCATTACTTGAAATTTTCCAGAATAATTGAATTATCCATGGGGGATTTCAAATAGAAAAAGAAAATTCTTTATTAAGATACAAATTTATATGAACACAGAGTCCAAAATAATTAGTTTTCTTGATTAAATGAAAGTATCTGTTACTGATAACATGATAGAGGTTGAAAAGAGTCATGTACATTTTCAATAATTGTATTTGGCTTAAATTCTGTGAGCAATAGGAAAGAGCAATACGTGCAGACCAGCACCTATCAGTGGTTTTACAGTCTATAGATCCCTATGTGAATAAAGACAGTTGTGGCTTGATTCATTGCCATGGGTTTATTAATACCAGGTTTCACCTTAGGCAATTGGTTACAAGCCTGTTTAGCAGTTTTTATTCAAGGCAGATTAATACTCCCGACAGAGGGCTCTACTTATTGACGCAGTTTTGTGGCATCTATACAATTAACTTTCCTTCACTGCACATCAGTGGCATGTTAAGTTTTTCTTAACAACCTCTACGGATGCATATAATCTCATCACAATATATGAAGCATGTCCAATAAAAGGAACATTGATGGGTACTTTGGTTCAATATAGCAGCAAGATTTTATAGAGGCTGGACCAAAGGAAGGTGGAATTTGATCATTAAAACCCCTCCCTGTTCCTAGGTCCTTTCCCAATAGTACGGCCATGCTAGAAACTACAGATTGCTAAAAAAATAAGATGTGAATGGAGAGGCACAATTTGTTTGCACAGAAAGCATGTTTACATTGTTATCACTAACTGAACCTCAGAATCGACATCCTCTTCACAGGCCAGTTAGCAAGTGCCCCACAGGTGAAGTGTGCTCACCGAAATGTCCCATGAATTTCACTGAGAAAATGCTATGAACCTTTACTTGCTTTGTATGGGTTTTACCTTCCCACAATTTGCTTGTTTGTGTGTGTCCACACACACTCACATGTGTATGCATGTACATGCTGTCTGTTCTACACGTATTTGTATGTCAGTATGCTGCACAAGCTAGTATCATGTGGCTATTTCTGTCAGTATGCTAACTAAAATTGCCCTAGCGTACACCAATTCAATTACATTAAACTCTTTGTTAGACTATTTTTAAGTAATTTATTTATAAATCTTATTTGGACTTACAGACTGTTGATTGCATTTTTCAGGTAGATACATGAAAGCTTAGAATGATCTTTCTTTCACTCAACTTTCTGAGCATTTCTGGGCTACATTTCAGTGCATAAATCTGTCTACCAATCTTTTTCTTCTGTAAATGTGTATTTCAACCTCAGTGACCCTAAAAACCTGGCAGTATTTACGGGTTTTAAAAGGCATTAAATCACATAAACAGAAAAAGGGCGGATTCCTTCTGGAGAAGGAAGAGGGCAGACAAGAGGACACAGGTCAAAATGTTGACGATGGGGCTTCCCTGGTGGCGCAGTGGTTGAGAATCTGCCTGCCGATGCAGGGGACACGGGTTCGAGCCCTGGTCTGGGAACATCCCACATGCCGCGGAGCAGCTGGGCCCGTGAGCCACAATTACTGAGCCTGCGCGTCTGGAGCCTGTGCTCCGCAACAAGAGAGGCCGCGGTGGTGAGAGGCCCGCGCACCGCGATGAAGAGCGGCCCCCGCTCGCCGCAACTAGAGAAAGCCCTCGCACAGAAACGAAGACCCAACACAGCCATAAATAAATATATTAATTAATTTTAAAAAAAATGTTGACAATGCTTCACTCGGGCACTAGAGGTGTGGGCGGGAGAATTAAAACTGGACCGGAAGATTTCACTGGGTGAGTCCCGAAGAATCCTTTCCGTCCGAAAACCAGATGGCATTTTATGGCAAAGCTCAGCCAGAACGTGATAATAAGGCCTGAAGAAATGAGGGTGAAAGAATCTTGCTTCTGAGGAAGAAAGATGAACAGAAGAGAGGAGAGGAATAAAGATGACTTTAGGAGGAACTCAGACAGCTTGATGAGTTCAGAACTTTGGCCATCAAGTAAAAATAACAAAAACTACCACTCCTTACAACAACTTACGTGTTAGGAGAGAAACAAGTATCTCCTTTTTACAGATAAGTTCAAAGAGGTTAAGTGACTGGCCCATTTAACCTGGCTAATACAGGGTGTCTTAACTAGACTAACTCGGAATTAGATTCCTAACTTACCCCTCTTTTCAGTACAAATATGTTGCCCTCATATACCCATAACTTAACACTTGGTACCCCAGATCTCCACTTACTGAAGACTTTTAGGGAAGAGAATACAGGAAAGAACCCAGGGAAAACAAATTTTCCAGAGGCTGGAGTGCAAGGTGGAACTCCTGAAGTCTTTGCATGGTGGAGGTGAAGAGGTCCCTCCAGCAGAGCACCAGGAAGCCTGGTTGAGGATGCGGTTAGGTCCATTTTGTCACATCGCGTCAAAAACCACTGTGACCTGCTTCAAAGAACTTTTTAAGCCATGCTGCTTTGATATAAGCGTAGTGTAGACCCAGCTACAAGAGACAAAACCACAAGACCATTATCTGAACGTCAAAGCCAGCACAAAAATATAAGTGTAGGTAATCTCTAAAATTGCCAACCTAATTCTCAAATCCCAAACACTTCAAATCCTAAGTGTGGTTGCAGCTCCATATCTGAGAAAAGAGGAAGAGATAATGATGTGTGTATGTATGTGCGTGCGTGTGTGTGTGTGTGTGTGTGTGTGTGTGTGTGTGTGTGACATAATACCAAGATGATTCAGCCACAAGTGGAAAGATAAGTTCTCTCCAAAAGAGGGAAAAACAAGCGACAATTGAGTACAAGGCTTTGCCTAAAGGACGAGACAGAACATCCCAGTACGTCTAAGAATGGGAGACAAAAAGCCACAAATATTGTTGTGTTGTCTTCCATCGTTATCCTGAAGCTAATTCATTTTCACTTGAACCCAATCTGGAATTTTTATTATTTAGACCCAAGAGATTCCAAAGGCTGATGACAGCTCTCAAGCAGTTTTCCTGAACTGTCCAATTGGAAACCCTCTAAAGTTTGGTGACATAAAGCCCAGCTCCAGGGCACTGGTTCCTTCAATGACGGACCCCAACCATTGCTAGCCAACGCCAATCAATGCCAGCCGGGAAAGCCTTAGGGGGCATTTCTCAATGCCTTTCAGGGTGGGGAACGGATTACCCCCTTAGGTCTGCTTAGGTCTTGGATCCAAGGGGCTTTGCTTCCTTATCGGGATCACTGATTTTAACTACAGACCTGAACAGATTGGGATAAAAGGAAACACAACTGCTGCAAAACTCTGGTTCTTTTGAACCATGAAAGTACCTAATTCGGAAACTTTCGGGAAATAAGTTCTTTTCTTTTCAAGAATGAGAATTTCACTTGCATCATGGTCCAACCTGTTATATGAACACAAGTCCACACTAAAGTAACTATTGTCAACATCTAGTGTAATGCTCCGCCAAGTATGAAGTCAGATCAGCTTCCTAATGCCCCCCCAAAATCACGTACCACGGGGCTACCGAGATGAAGTAACACGCAGCCCCAGCGGGCACAGATTTCTGCTTTATGTAAATCAGAGCCTGTCATGGCACGCATGATTCACTGCTCAGGGTGTACTCTCCTGTGACGAATGAGTCCCGCTTAATTTGGCAGTGATTATGCGGATTGCTGGCCCTCTAAACCCCTTTGAACTTGTAATTGCTGCTGGTTTAAATAATGAACATTAAGGGGAGTTGGATTTGTAAAACTGTAGATAATTACATCTTCCCCCCTCCTCTTTGTTTTGATGCAAGAGTATATTCACTCACACACACACACACTTCTAAGGCCACTGATCACTGTATCACGCCAGGCTGTGATCGAAATAAACCACATTCTTGTTCAAGGGTTGGTCAGGGAGGGCAGATCTGAGGTGGGGGAAGAGGAGGAAGTACCAAGGGGAGCATCTGTGAGCTGTGCAGGAGGGAGATCAGAAAGGCCTGGATGCTGTAGGAGAGGAGGAGCAATGGGCCTCATGAATATTCATAGCTAGTCACATCTGTAGCAGGCTTGCTTTCTACCTTTTTTTCCCCCTGTGCAGTGCAACATAGAAAACTCGTGCAAACAAAAGGAGGGGATTCTGCAGCTTCATCAGCTCCAGATCTGCTCGTGGCGGTGAACTTTCTTTCTCTATGCTTTTCCAATTCTACTTACGGATTTAAATTTTTTAAAGCATATAGCAGGAGATGTGTATACCCTTTCCTTCTACCGTGAAAGAAAAGCATCCCAGCCCCACAGTCAGGAGTTGGAAGAAATCTCAGTTACATAACACATGGATGACTCCCAAGCCAGTCTTCCTTTCCTCCTTTGCCCTACAATTGGTCAAATCCTCCAGTATCCTTCGATCCAGAAAAAGACTAATTTTGATTTTATTTTGAGAAAAATTAAATGTTATGGATAGGGGACAGGAACCAAAGTTCGCCAAGTCAGCGAGCTGCTACCCTCCCAGAAACAACAAAGAATGAATGATAAATTTAGCAGCCTCGTGTTCAGTTTTCAAACAACGCTACTGAGATCTATAGCTTCACTGCTCCCATGGCAAACTGAGCTGCTCACAGAAAGCTATCTGCTTTTGATTTCACTCTGTTTTCTCCAGTTTTTGTTCTTTTTCCTATTTGCAGTTTTTTTTAACTCTACATTTTCTTTTTCCTGGTGTGAGCCGAATATCAAAGGCCAGTGATATTGGTAAGCCTCTAGCTTGCAAAAGCCACTCGATGGGATGTTATCAGAACCTACATCACACCATGGCAGACAGTGATTAATAGCAACTGTATCAACGGCAGCAACTTTCCCAAAAAAAAAAAAAGCCTCTCCAGCAGCTGAAGAGGGGGTCAGTGAAATAAAAATAAGAAATGTCTGCAAGAACCCAGGGCCCAAAAATGTTCCTGGAGAGGGAGAGTACAGTACCCTGGGATTGTGTTTGACGGAAAGAAAAAAGAAATTCTTACTATTACTCATATAATAGAAACCTTTACCTTTAACTAAGTCAGTTATACTTAAAACAGCTACACATTAATTTAAAATGAGATCTGTGTACAACTTTGGAATCATTTTATTGATGTAATGGTGTCCCCCAAAATAACTAGCAGATGGATTTCCACCCCCTCAATGAAACACTGAAACAAATTGCAGAATTGTCAAAATTTTATCGTGAAGGCACACACTCTATAAAAAGGTTGATTTTAAATGAATTGTAAATTTGCTTCATTGCACAATATTTTTCTAAAATTATAACCGGAAAGTATTCTCTGTTTAATTTTTTAGCATATCCTTTCACAAAACACATCTGTTGTGAAGTATTTCTAATTTGTGCTAACTGCTTTTTAACAAACACACAGTTGTCACTATGCCATCTAATGTTATTGGGGCAAAAAAGTACATTCTCCTTCATTCTCTTCGTAATATGAATTTTGAGCTGTTTTCGATGAGGCAGACCAATAGAAAATAACACAATTATCTTAATTCCGGATGTAAGTGACATATAGGAGATTAAAGTAATGAGGAAGGATGGAAATAGAGTCAAACCAGACAAAGACAACATGGCTGGAGGTGGCCAAAACTGGGGAGAAAGAATTAACATATACAGAAAGCTTGCCAGATTAGGTCTAATTATTAGGAAGGGAGTAAGAAGACTAAGAAAGAAAAATAGCACTAACTAGAGTATGTCACAAGGTTGGCCAACCATAGAAAGGATGGAAGGTAGGATGCCCTCTTAGCTTTGAAGAGTGAAAATGGAGATTACCTAGTTTAGTCCAACATTATTCCCCATTTATTTTTATCCCACACCCCTCTTATGTGTTTGTGGTTAGCTCTTTCTGGGGAAATGGGATTGTACAGTGTTGAAGACAGAGATGAACCAATGACACCAAGAATTTTGACATTATTTCACCTTCAAAATAATTTTGAAAATTAAAAAAATATGTTTCCCCCTTAAAGGGCCAACATAATAAGAACTAACCTTCCCCGGTATTTAATGCAGACCATGTGGTAAATACTTTGCTCATGCATTATCTTCTTTCTGTATCCTGACAACCCTGGGAGGAGGAATTATTATTATCCCCATTTGACAAAGGAAGAAACTGAGGCTGTTGAAAGGTTAAATAACTTGCCCAGGGCAACTAAGCTAATGAGACACTGAACCCTTAACCAAGCTTTCACTCTCTCTATGATCACTGAGTATTTTCTTTGTATTTGGAATAAAAAATCTACACACGCAAAAAATCTTGCATGGTAACCTTCATGGACTCATAGAGAGCAATGAAAAACAATTACTGGATCTAGCCTGTATCTAAATGAGTCAAGGGATACTTTTTTTCACTTCTTCACAGCTTAGTGCCTTGTATATATGCTTTAGAAGAGAGAAAAATGTGCCTATCTAGCCAATAAAGACTCACATCATCTAATTAGTGTTTTAGCCTTATTATCTTACGCAATTTCAATATAATAGGCTTATAATCTAAATTTTTCAAAGTAGTGTTGATTTTTGCAGAAAACATAAATAATAACCATATATGCAAGTTCTTATTTCATTAACACAACTGAATTGTGAGAATAACATTACACTTGTGTAGACCAATTTTTAGTCTGAGTATAAAAGGCAATACATTATACAACTGGAATTTAGACTTCTTGAAATACCCAAGAATCCACAGGCTTTTCATCCATCCATTCATTAACCAGTAAATCTATTCCCAAAGTTCCCTTATCATGTACCAGTACAATGGAAGAAATGTATGTCGTCAAGATGGAAAGATGATTACAATTTGCTTTTAGATATCTCCACCAGTGTCAGGAAGTGAGACATATATAATACAGAACTTCAAATCGTTCTATGCTTCTTTCCTTAAAAATGGGCCAGGGAATGGAGAAGGAAGTCTGGGGTGCTGTGGTCCCATCTGCCATGGTTAAGCAGATTCAGGGTAATGACTATCCCAAGCATCACCCAGCAGGCCAGATCAGATGCTGAGGGTCCCACATTACATAAACTGCAGCTTCAAGCTGAGGGGACCACACCCAGACCACCCCCAGCTATAATTCATGTCCTGGTGTGAGGGGTGGAGGAAGAAGGGAAAGATTAACTCTTGAGTACCACTACTCAGTTCAAGGCACTGAGATAGGCTATTTCACATAGTCTATTTAATCCAGTCCCCCTCCCACCCAGACAATCCTACCCATTTTACAGATGAAGAAATTGGAGATATTGAAAACTTTGCCCAAAGAAACAGTGCTAGTAAGTGGCCTCTTGTGAATCAAACTGAACGCCTGCCCACAAGTCTTGTCTGTGCTGACACTGGCCCTCCCTGCTTCACCCCTGCCTGTAGGCAGTGGAGGCAGAAGGACTCAAGGGCACCGGGCAAGTCACTATCAAAACTTTACATCTATCTTTTCCACTGCCCCTCTTCTCATTCATCTTGCCCCAGCTGTGTCAATGGAATAAGCGCTCTATCTACAGCACACAAATGATGATTTTACATTAGTATTTGGAAGCAGTATTTTGTTATAGAATCATCACAAATACCACTTATTCAGTTAAACTGCACAGCATCGAGGAACTTAAATGACCCTCTAGATGACTCATGGGGATAAACTGAGCGCCCCATAGAGAAAATAAAATCTCAGGTTTGTGCACGTGCATATGGCACTACCGAGGGTAGGGGGGCGGGCCGGGGAAGACAGCTGCACACGGTGAAGGGCAGGGCCCAACAACAAGTCCTGTCTTAGGTGCTGCCAGGTTCATTCCAATTGCTCACAGCATGGATTTCAGATATATTCCAAACAGAAGTGACAAAACCCAAAACCACAGGAGCAAACACTGGCTTTCAAGTGCTGTGGGAACACAGACATTTGTTTAAGTAACCACTGTTTTAAAATTGCATACATAGTAACACCAAAATAAACAGCTTGCGATGCTGTTTATTTTAAGATACACAATAGTAATGTAAAGTGTGGCGTGCCCCAGATCCGGGGAGGTGGAACATAATTTAGAGTTGTAGAGGGCCCTAGGAGGACTCAACCACACGCCAGGACGGGCTACTTCCTGATTAGATAACAGTGAAGGTCAGAACGCATTGCTTTTTGTGCTGCAGAGAGCAAACAAGCCACCACAAAGACCCCGCTCCTCCTGCTTGCTGTGAATTATGAATCGAGTCCTGGGGAGCGTGGGGTTTGCCAAGTCTCAGCTACAAAGCTCGTATTAATCACAGGTCCCGAAGAAGGGTCAGGAGCACAGCCTGACCAACCAGGGAGGGAGCCTGTCCGCCGACCTTAGTTCCCCCAGTCCCTCCCCTCCCTGATCTAAACACCACGAGGAAGGGAAAGAAAGAGGGGGAAAAACCTCCTGAAGATACACAAGCTGGTTGGGGTGCCGGAGCATATGTAAAACTGAACTGTAAGGAAAAACCGCTAGATCAAACAAACCTTGAGCCTGACCAAAATAGGAACCCAGTCTGTGGTTTCCTTTAGCGGACTGAGCATTTGTCCCCACACCTTCCTTGCTGTTCTTTCCCTCCTCCGTCCAGGTGCTTCAGGGAAACATTTCAGGAATCGTTGTTTGGGTTTCTCTACTTCAATCTTCCACCGTAACCTAGACAGCCTTCGAAGCCACGGCCTGCTATCCTCAAGGCACGACTCTTGGCCATCTGGTCCTTTGTTTTGTCTCGCCACATCCTAAGTTAACTGGCTCCTTTGCCCTCGCCCTCACCTGCTGTGTCAGGGAGTAAAAATAACTTTGATCTTTTCCACAAACATAACTTCCATATCCTTGACTTTCTGAAACTTGAGTTTGTCCTGAAATATTGTTTCCCTAAAAACTCTCTGCCATGGACTGAACTGTGTTCCTGCAACATTCGTATGTTGAGGTCCTAACCCCGACTGTGACTGGAATTGAAGACTGGGATTTTAGGAGGTAATTTAGGTTAAATGAGGTCAGAAGGGTGAGGTCCTAATCTCGTAGGATTGGTGGCCTTATAAGAAGAGGAAGAGCCCTCTCTCTCTCTCTCTCTCTCTCTCTCTCTCTCTCTCTCTCTCTCCACTCCTCCCCCAACCCCACACACACACACTATGGAAAGGCCATGTGAGGACACAGTGAGAAGGCAGCCATTTGCAACCCAAGGAGAGAGCTCTCACCAGATACTCATGCTGCCAGCATCTTGATCTTGGGCTTCAAGGCTCCAGAACTGTGAGAACATAAATTTCTGTCGTTTAAGCCCCCCAGTCTGTGGTACTTGTTATGGCAGCCTGAACTGGCTAAGACTCTCTCCCACTGAAGTAACCCATTTTCCCTCCATATCAGTCCCTCTGGAATCAGGGAAGAGAGGCCAGACTGTTGACTTTCCCCATTTCTCTCTCATTCCCTGCTCCCAGCACCTGACCTAAGACTTTCCACTCACTTTTCTCATGAAGTTCACAGCATTTGCTGCCATTCTTCTCCCCTGCTGTGGAGAATGCTGACCTCTAAGCCATTTTCACCTTCCCCAGTGGCTTCTGTACACACTAGAATGTTCCTCTTCCCCCTACCACTTGCCTCTACTTTTGAAGGCTTCAGTATATATGACAAAGACCTTTCTAATATTTTGCCTCTCTTCATTCCAATGTCATCCATCTCCGCTTCCCCAGCCCTGGATTTTGTCAAGCAGAGATACTGCATTTCCAAGATCGCAGACCTTAAAATGTTCCTTCCCTGCTTCTCTGTTCTCCCTCTTAATCTTCATTTGGACTTGCAGCTGCTCAGTGGGCTTCCTGTGTTCCCAGTGTACTACCACACTTTATTAGCCCTCTACCCAGCATGGCTCTTTATTAAAATAAAATTTATTGTCTTGTAGTATAAATACAATGCACATTTTATAGACAATTTAGAACATATGGATAAGTATAAAGAAGAAAGTTAAAAAAGTCACCCAGATCTCAGTACTCAAAGATAATCACTGTTAACATTTTCATTTGTTCTTCTACGCATATATCCTCAAATATTTTCTTTTCCAAAACTGTAGTCATATCGTGCATACTGCCTTATCTGTTTTACTTCACCTGGTAAGATACTGAGAGATTTTTCCATACCTCAAAGTATTTTTGAGAACATAATTTTTAATGATTATATAATATTCCACAATATTCCATAATGGAATATTAGGGAATAGTCAATGTTTTATTATCATAAATAATATTTTTATACACAATTTTGCTTAATTTTTATGTATGTATCTTATTACTTCTTTATCATAAACTTCTAGAAACTAAATTATTGGATTAAAGGATAAGAACACAGTTATAATAGTAATGCATATTACCAGTTTAAATTCCAGAAAGACTAAGCCAATATTTATAGTCATTATTAAGCCAGATATCTCCTTCCACTCTGAACAGTGCTGAACACTAATTTTTTTTAGTTTTTCTTAATTTTATAAAAAAAATTTCTTGCTGATTTAAAAATTAATTTGGTTACTAATTACCTTGAAGATTTTTTCAATGCCTATTGGCCATCTGTATTTCTTCTTTTGTGAATGGATCTATTCACCTGTGCCTTTTTATCTACTGTACTTTTTTTTTTTTTAATTTTATTTATTTATTTATTTATGGCTGTGTTGGGTCTTCGCTTCTGTGCGAGGGCTTTCTCTAGTCGTGGCAAGTGGGGGCCACTCTTCATCGCGGTGCGCGGGCCTTTCACTATCGCGGCCCCTCCCGTTGCGGGGCATAGGCTCCAGACGCGCAGGCTCAGTAGTTGTGGCTCACGGGCCCAGCTGCTCCGTGGCATGTGGGATCTTCCCAGACCAGGGCTCGAACCCGTGTCCCCTGCATTGGCAGGCAGATTCTTAACCACTGCGCCACCAGGGAAGCCCCTCTACTGTACTTTTTTCATTATTGATTTGTACACCATATTTATTAAGGACACTAACCCTTTGCCTGTTATATGATGTACATATTTTTGCCAGTTTCATGTTTGCCTTTATTTTGTGGTGTTTTCTTGACATTCAAAAGCTATTAATTTTTATTCCTGTTTTATTAAATCAGTCACCATTTTTCTTTATAATTTCTTCGCTTGTGTGCTCTGAAAGGATTTCACTAAATAAAGGAAAGAGAAATAGTTAAATCTACTTCAAAGAACTCTTAAATGCAGAACTCATTTTGATGTTTTTTTCAAAAATAGTTAAACCACTAACCAAAAACCATATTTTGAATTACTCTTTTTTTCTCAATTGATTTGAAGTGATGTCCTTAAAATTAATAAATACCGGGCTTCCCTGGTGGTGCAGTGGTTGAGAATCCGCCTGCCAATGCAGGGGACACGGGTTCGAGCCCTGGTCTGGGAAGATCCCACATGCCGCAGAGCAACTGGGCCCGTGAGCCACAACTACTGAGCCTGCGCGTCTGGAGCCTGTGCTCCGCAACAAGAGAGGCCGCGATAGTGAGAGGCCCGCGCACCGCGATGAAGAGTGGCCCCCGCTCGCCGCCACTGGAGAAAGCCCTCGCACAGAAGCGAAGATCCAACGCAGCCATAAATAAATAAATTAATTAATTTAAAAAAAATTAATAAATATCTCCATATATTTGGATTAAATTGTGTATTCTTATTTTGTTCAAATGATCATTCTGCCTATTGTGTTAGCCAGTGCCACACCTTGTAGCTTTATAATCTATTTTAATAACACTCAGTGCAAGACCGTCCTCATTTTTCTTTTCCAAAAATATCTTGACGTTTCTTAATTTTTTCATTATTCAGATGAACCATAGAATCCTTTTTCAGTCACAATCCAAGGAAAGAATATCTCGTGGGAATTTTGACTTATTAGTCAGCCATTTAAAGAGTTCTCTAAGTAAAACCCTCCCTGTCACACATGCTGTCAATCCCAGGCTTAGATTTTTCCTGTTGTCTCCTTTTGCCCTCTTGCTCCTGGGTTCCTGAGCTCTACCTGGGAAAGGCTGCAATGAGGTGGAGCAGGTCCATTCCAGCCTGGCCCTATGTGCTCGAGGCCACCCTGCTGTGTCTTCCTAATTCGCTCTGGAGCTCTGGATCACACTTTCCACAGTTCCTACTCATCCAGTTAGAGAAGCTCTTTTCTCAAGTCCCTCAGCTTTCTTCCTACCCTTTACAAGATGTGTCTGCCTCCTACCCACCTTTCTACCTGTGTTTTGACCCCACCTTCATTGGCTTCCTCTTGAACCTTCGATTATCCATTGTCATTCTCTTCACCCCCTCCCACCCCGCCTCTCCCAACACCTA
Organism: Eschrichtius robustus; assembly: GCF_028021215.1. Lineage (NCBI taxonomy): Eukaryota > Metazoa > Chordata > Mammalia > Artiodactyla > Eschrichtiidae > Eschrichtius > Eschrichtius robustus. The sequence goes on from NC_090824.1 coordinate 84,802,383, forward strand.
CACCTCAGTTTCTCTCCCCAGGATCCCTTCCCACCGCTGATGCAACACCTGATTCACCTGATCCGCCTCTGCTGATAAACGCTGCCACCCCTACGCACAGTTCCCTGTTCTTCCTTTGTTCCCTTCCAACTTTGCCTGCTCACTCTTCGGTCCCGTGGAATTCAGAGACAGACCACGACTCCAAAGTGCCAAATCCAAAGGCTTATTTTTAGTTAATATCATTGTCCTTGATCTTTCTACAGAATCTACTTCCTCTACTTTGAAACTCCTTCTCTCTTCACATGATCTGATTATGCTCCTACCAATCTGCTTTCTTTATCTCTGTTCATTACCTTCTCTCTTCCTCCCTTTAAACGTAGCTTTTAAAAAGATTCTATCCTCAAATCCCCTCTCTCTGCGCTCTCTTCCTTCCTTACCTTTACACAATGCCATGGTTTCAAGCACTGCTTCTACAAAGATCAGCCCACACTCTGAAACTGCAGTCTCATTTCTAACATCCACAGAGTTTTCTACCCAGGTATCTGGCTTATGTGTCTAAACCTAAGGCCTCAGTATACCTTTCCGAACTTTCCCCCCTATTCTCCCATACATATTCTATGCTTCAGCCAGAGGATTCTGTCTTAAAAGCTGTAGCATCCACAAATCTCTGAATGTAGAATCAAATGTAGCCTGATTTTGGCACCCAGATTGAAACTATCTTCAAAAAAATATAATATTCCCACTAGTCTCTGGCTGCAATAAGATAATTCTGTGTCTCTCACAGGATTGCACCTTCTTTAGAGTGGGCCTATGAGACTGCCATTTTAGAGATGTAAAACTGCTCATCCTCACCAGGATGAAAAGTGGCAAGCTGGTGAACCCATTAATTCTCAGGATGAAAAGTTTATGAATAAAGAACAAAGATGTCCAAACCTCCAAGGAGCTGGTCCCAAAGTTATAATAACACGAGTATGAATAAGCTTATAGTGAGGTTAGTTTGCTATCATCTCGTTCTTTCTCTTAAAGTTTGAGTTTATGCAATTTCAAAAGGTACTTTGACTCATGATGCCACTAACACTGCACCACAGTATGAATGGTGCACAAGATCTTTTTCCCTTTTCCTTGTATGCATCATGCTAACGGTAGGATTTGATCCTCATTCCAAAACAGACTTAGGTCTAAAGAAACGAGTATAATATTTTTCTTTGAAGAGTGTTTCACCCATATCCAAGGTTCAGGTTTCATGGAGCTAAGACAGAGCAAATTAATTATTTCAGTGGATTATACGAAAACATTCATGAAGAACATTTTATACTTGCAGAGCATTCTGCTTTTTTGAAAGGGCTATTTCTAATCTCAGCTAACCCTCAAAACAACAAGATGAGAAAACCAGCACTCAGAAAATTAACTGACTTGCCCAAGATAACTCAGAGGGCAAAAGGCTGACTGAATTGCTCTGAATGCTGCCACCTCTGGTATATTTATACAGTCTTATAAACAGGAGGAATTTCTTTCTCCCTGCCCTCAAATGTTTGTTTGTTTTTGTAGAGCACAGAGAATTAACAGATTGTCCTCGCTATCTAAAGGTAAGAGAAGCACTGATTCGGTGACGAATTCCAAACATTTCCATTGTCTGCTCCAATCCTGTCGAACCATAGATTCCAGAGAATTTAAGCAGCCCCTTTCTATTTAATTGATTATATATATTTCAAATAAGCAGGGGGGTATTTGGGATAGACACTGATAAGAGAGTATAAGCATGTACAAACCAAAGAGAACTAAATCACACTTTCCTTTAAACTTGCTCTGGGGAAAAAAAAAAAAAAGTCCAAACTGTTTTGAAAGGATTCCCAGGCTGGTAACAAAGGTCATATTAAAAACTGATGCCTTTCCACATGGTCATATTTGATTATCACTTAAGTGGTTCACCAGCAAACATAAAAGCATCAGGATTAAGCGATAAGAGGGGTCCTCATCAAAGTGCCTTCAAGTAATCGGTGGGATTTTTCCACATGGGTCTAAATTTATGGTTTCCTAGAAACTAATGCAAAAACTAAACTGAGCTTATAACTGGCTAATAATGATCTCATATGGCCCATGCATTCTTTTCTTACCGCTTTTTTTTTAAAATTCACTGAGAGGCAGGGTTTAAAACAAGTGTAACAACTCATGAGCTGCCTGCAGGTATCTTGAAACACTGAAATGGAACACGTAACTTTTCACATGTCACCAAATTTACAGGGAATAATCCAGCATTCACATATTCTGTTTGATAAAAGCCTTTTTCTTTTTGAAACACTAGTGTAGCACCACCCCCAGTACACTTGGGTTGTTCATTGTTGGCTTATGACAGGGTCACACCAGGTGTCCCAGGGCAAGAAATAAGCCATTTTACAATTGTAGGATGACCAGAGTTACGGGATTACCCTTTTCTAAACTATTAGTAATGGAATCACCAGATATTTCCAAGTCAAAATTAATTCTGGAATACTTGTGAGTGTAGGGGAATGATGCAAAAAGTAAATATGTCTAGCTAGTTATAATCAGATAACTGAAGTATTAAAATTAAGAGCAGCAACAAGATTTGGTGCTGGGATTAACAAGGGTAGATCTCCATTATCTGGCTATGTTAGGCAAATCAAGTATCAGTAAATTGAGGGTCAGGGCGGTTGGAAGAGGGCTGATTAGTGGCTCATGTTAATTTCCTATAATGCTCAGAATAACTAGATAATATTCTCGTCATTTCTTGTCATCACAGAATTCTGCAATAATAGTCTCTTGAGTTGTAATTTTTCTTTCTGTGGACAATCAAGTCAGAGTTAACAAATATTCATATTATCTATTATAACCAAGAAGCAAAACTATAGTTTAAGAAAAATTATCTGCCATTATATTGTGATTTGACAACTTATCCACTATTAGATAAAAACAACTTAAATTAGTTCTGGCAGATTTGGGACTTGGCAGTTCAAAGTATGAATAGCAAATGTAAAAGCATGAAAATGGCATTACTATTATGTGTTAAGAGGATAATACACTTTTAAAGGGTGCCAGTGATTACTCTGCATACTGTAAACAACTGCTGCCAATCAACTGAGAAAGTGGTATGCAGCACGTCAATGTAACATGGCAAATTCCATTCAACCAACCTAAGGCTTCCTACCCAAGTCACTATTCCTTAATGGGAGCAGTGGGGCTGGATATCATCTTTGCACATCATAATCTGTTTCAAATTGCAAAAGCAGACTACAGCACAGAGAAGACAGGGCATCTCCAGGAGTCCTCTGAAATCTGTGCAGTAACAGTCTCTAAAATCAAAATGAATCCTGAATGTTAAGGGTCACTTTATGACCCTATTCTGCAGCAAAGCTGAGGGACAGCGAGTGTTCTCATAACCTAGTCAAACTGGACTTTAATTCCCCACAACTCCACCTCTCCACAGAATACACTTGCAAACTGTAGTCATGTGGAATGAAGAAATGGAAATTTTCTCTATGATCTGAATGAATATTCACGGGTTTCACTAAACAGCATTTAATGGCACTCTATTCTTGGAGTTTTTAAATAGCTGAATATTCAGATATGCACACGCCTTCTATTTTCTTTTATTCAAGGGTCCTCAATTCTCCATCTCCTTGAATTCCTTAATGTATTTTTAAACAATTAGAGTGATATTTTATGAAACTGGGTGCTAAACTTTGAGCTAATAATTATTTTAGTTTCTTTTTGATGGTAATTTAATAAGCATTTCATTCTTCAGTCTTCTCCCTCAGTTACTTATTTTTTAAAATGTGTCTGTCAGCTCGTAGCTCATAATCTGGGACTTAATTTTCTAAGTCTATCTCAGATGAGATCAATGGGATTGTCTGATATACTTTTGAAATGTCCTGACCAGACGTGTTTGCGTAGAGGAGACCATACATCTCATCACCTCCACAAAAGGCCACTGCTGCTGCCACTGTACTGGGGACTTTACCTCAAAGTCATTCAGAATGTGGACAAAGGCTGCTGAGTCCGAAACACAGCAGGCTTTCACATGCAGAACCCCTCATAATCCAATCCTAAATACCAAATTGGGAGTGCGAGTAAAAGGTTATGACACAGCAGCATGCATTTTTTCTTTCCCTCAAGACAGACAAAGTAAATTTAGTTGCAATTTCATTTCTTCTAGAGGAGTTTCTAGGATTCAACATAACATTAAATTTTTGGCCTGTCTCTTTAATTTGAGAAATTGTAAAAACGACGACAGATGGCACACAGAATTGACTTATGTCCTCTATTCTTTACTGAAGAAGGGAGTGCATGGAAACTTTGATAAAGGCAGAAGCTACAGTATGCAGGTCGCTATTAAAATTATCTAGTGGCTCGTTGCATGGCTAGGATCAGAACGTTCAGGCCTTCTTTTTTAGACATTCTTGAAAACCAACACTGTTGTAGGTTGCCAGTGATGATCACAGCCCGGACGTTCAGTACCCTCCTGCCCCAATAAGAACATGACGGATGTGCCATTAGCTCTGAACCTCGGCAACCTCTGAAATTACCACTCTTCCCACCCCAATCTCCAGCCCCCACCCCTCAAAATCATTATGAAATAGGAAGAACACTCAAGCTTACAGTTAATTGGAAACATTGCAAGAGAAGAGGAATGCTTAGGACAGCATGTCCACGGGAAAATAAATCACCCAGCATTGTTATTTAATGCATTGTGACATCATTTCCTAAAATTAAACAGAGATGACACCAATTCAGCCGATCTCTAGGATAAGGTTCCGTTCAAATAATTCACAGATGTTTTCTCCTGGCAAGCAGGAAAACAATGCGAAGGCTAAGGCTATGGGCGGCCTCACTTTGCTGCATGTTTGCGGGAGGCTCTTTCTGCTGGTGTTTTTCAGCTGTGTGTTCTGCACAGGCATTTCCACACAAGCATGTCTCAGCCCATGAGCCCCACTCGCATTCCGTGCACATCTGTATCCCTGACTATGAGAGAGGCCATCTTTCACTGTGTAAGTAAGGCCAACATTTTATATTTGGGATTAATTTGGCCCATAGCAAGTAGCATTAATGTAGACAGATCTCAGAATCATGAGGGCACTAATTTCCAAGTAGAAATAACTAACCTCCCTGAAATACTGATTCAATTTACCATTCGAGGCCCTTAAAAAGACGTCTAATGATGGAAATTATCACAGTGTCTCCATGGATACCCTTGTGGAAATGGACAAATGGAGAAACTGGGGTAGAGAAGAACGAGGCAGGCTGCACTGCGTCTCTCACTCGTGGTGATTTCATGAGGTACCAGAGGCCTCAAGCTGCTGGAGTCCCAAGCTCACAACCAAAAACCAAAGTACTCAACTTCGTGCAGCACATTACAGTTTACAAACTGACCACATCATTTGAGCCTTGCAGCAACCCAACCAGCTAAGTAGAGCACATATTTACTCTTTTCATTTTGTAGGTCTGGAAATAGGTTCAGTGGTTGAATAGCTCACCTACGACCACAGAGCTAAAACCCAAGCCTAATTTCACATCCAGTGACCCTTTTTAAAAACCCACACTGTGCTGTCTCTCAGAGAGCCTAGACTCTGGTACTCTGAGGAAGCGGGAGATTCTAAATGCTATTCACGTACTGGAACCCTTATGGGGAAGGGGAGGTTCTCTACCAAAAGGAGGCCCCAGCTGAGGCGTTCCGAACTATTTCACAGCCAGTTTCTTTTCTACCTCCCACCCCCATCCCAGAAGGCTCACCAGGATGCTCTGGCTTTCCATGGGCACCAGGACTCTCTGATGCGATCACCTAGCACCACTGGGCAGCCATCCAATGTTTACATGGCTCTAGAAGGTGGAGGTTAGACTATGTTCTCTCCTGCCGAGGGGCCTTTGGGACTTGTCTGGCAAAGCCAGTCTCTCCATTTCACACAGTCCCAGGAAAAGTATGTGGTAATTTTGGTTGCCCAGTTCAACTGGTCAAAGTCTCCTGGTAGCTATTCAACTAGATTATAAGACAAAATTATAGTTACTTTATAGTATGTACTTATTACAAGAGCCAGGCATGGAGCTGAGTGCTTTACGTTGTCTCATTTAATGCCTGCAACGTTGGTTCTAAAATTACCCCCATTCTACAGATATGGAATGTTGAGGTCCAGAGACCTCAATGCTCAAGATCAAAAAGCTACTGTGTTGAAGATTCCAGGCCCTGTGCTCTTAACCTTGACACTGTGTTGCCTCATTGAGAAAAGAAACTGTCTGGATCTATACAAGATGAAGAGAACCAGTTAAAAGGCAAAATGGTCTAGTCTCGCCCCTCTCTCCTCTCTCTCTCTCTCTCTCATTCTCTCTTCTGTGTGTTTGTGTGTGTGTGTATACACATATACAATACAATAAAAAATTTGAGATGACTAGGTTGACTGTCATATGGTCTTGAATTCACTGGAGAAGAAACAAGTTTCTCTACGTAACATGGAGCCGTATTTACTCATTACTTGGGTGCATTGTCTCTGTAGGACAATATACTTTAAAACACATTTTCATTACTCAAAAGAGACCTTTACAAAATCCCATGAACAAACTCTAATAGGCAAGGAGTGAAACTGGTGAACACCTGAGAGGCACGCTTCATTCCACTCGCTTTACCACCAGAGATATGGAGAGGGGTGAAGCATTTTGCCATGAACAAAGGGCAGAGTTTTTAGAACCTGCATCCAGCAGGCTGCATGATGTTATATCACTTTAAAATAAATTTGCTTCTGATTCTGTACACATAGCTTTGAAAGAAGTCCCACATCCACTGAGGGTGAGCTTTATCCCTATGTTTTCAAATAAGAAAATCTTTAGTCAGAAACGGGTATGAGCAAGTGGTGTCTTTGTGTGTGAGCACTTCCTGTTTTCATTCCATGATCAAATATATTCTTTGCAGCACAACTAGGGGAGCTCTTGAAGGTGGCAAGAGAAGTGCCTGAGAAAAGAAGGTGCCTGAGAGCCTAATTGAGCACACTAAGGGCTTCTTGGCGTGGAGGAGTTTTTCATGGTTAAGAATAAACCGTCAGCCCGGGTATTATTTCTTGCTGTTTCTTTCTTTAACTATCTTTGAAGTTAAATAAAAACAGTTGTAATGGCAGGCTTACTTTTATGATATCATAATCTCCATGTGTTAGGGAAAAGAATATACTTCCCTAGGATTTCCCTACGTTTTTTTGCCATTGGGTACTTTCCAGCGAAAGCACATACATTCCAACAGATTCTTTCTTCGATCTTCACTAGATTTCTTAGTCTGAGAAGCCAGGCAGAGCCGTCCACCAGTAGAAGAGGGGGGTAACAGTAACACACGATGCGTTTGCTAGTTGAATTTCTAAAAAAATATTTACATGGATATATTTCCTTAAAATTATTGTGAGCCTTTAAATATTTATATGAATTCATTTCCTGAAAATTATTGTGACGTTTAAAGGACATTTTCGAAATTGGTAGTTAGAAACTACAAACTAATTATTTAGCTTCAGACTAAGCAAGTTCAAAGTGCTTAACTCAGACTATGGAAATTCCTCAATTCATCAGAGTTTGGTTTTTTGAGGCCACTTTGGATTTAAATATTTTCCTCAATATCATCGATTAGCTGTGAGTTTATTACCTTTTCCCGTAAAGCTGGTGGTGCATAGGAATTTGAGAGATTGTTTTAACTGTTACAGTTGTAGTGGAACTTGTTCTTCCAAGAAAACTGAAGGTTAATGATTTTTGTCATATTGAGACTAAGACTTAACAATTGCTACAGTTGGCCTTTGTTGAGGTGGGGTTCTTTTCTCTCTGGGCCTTTTGAGGTATTCAGAATAGGTGACAATAGCTTGCAGTTGAGAACATATGTAGAGAGACCCCTGTGGCTTATTGGGAAAAGTTGCTCCATGCTGGTTGGGTGTTTGGAAAAAAAAAAATACAACCAGAGTTCTTTTATGTTCTGCTAGTTAATGAATGCATGAATGTCAAAATGGGCCAATGGCCCATTCAGGGGGCAAAGCCTCAGCAGCGCCCTTCTTTAAGAACACATCCTGAGATGCAAAATACATTTGCTTAACAAATTAAAATAATGAGATAATTCAATTAGCCTCTTTTTAAAAAAAAGAAAGAAAAAAGGGTACATCAGGGATTATTGTAATACAAGAACAGGTCATACTGCACAAAAGGGAACAAACCAGTTTGAAATAATGTTAAAGAGACTAATAATGAAGGAATGCACATTGAATCATGCACTTGTAGAGAAATTTACATGAAATAATAATTTAGACTACATCTATTTTCAGTGAGCTAGAGCCAACATTTCACTTTGAAAGTTGAAATTAATTAAATGACAGAAAAATATAGTGGGGCATCTCTATTTCCAAGGACTTCCTCACGCCTGTTAGTGCGTGTAAGAAAAGGGGTCTAAATTAACATGTCGTTAGTTAGGGGTCTCTATTCTTGGTTTCTGCGCTCAGAATTATAGCCGAGTAAATCTTTCAGCTCATTAAAGATTGGGAAGTAAAAGTTTTACAGAACCATCTTCATCAAAGTTACTGAACCTCTTCTCTGCAGTTGGGGTGACGTGGGGATGAAGAGGGAAGACGTTTTCAAAGAGAAAGCCCAGGAGAATTTCCTTACATACAAGGGAGGTGCAGAAAAGGCTGGGGAGGGGAGCAGAGAGACAGACTGAGAGACAAAGCCAGCGGAGAAAGTAATGAAAGGGGCATGATGTGAAAGAAGGTCATGGGGAGGAGAAAAAGAAAGCACTTAATGGAAAATAAAAAGGAAGGGGGGGACTGAGAGGAGAGGATGGCCAGGAGTTTGGGGCACAGGGGTGCTCTGACTGTTCTCTGAGCGTAACCAACACACATGAGTGTGGGAAAGGAGACTGCAACATGCAGATCTGTTTGAAAAATAGGGGAATGGAAGGTCCAGAGAACTTGACTTAACTGAGGTTTGGGCAGGACACAGGAAAACTGAACTCGAAATGCTGGTTTCCCGACTCCCCGGCTCAGGCTATTTGAGTCTTCTCTCCCCACTCCAAGGACAGGCATTAATTAAAATTTTCAGCTGGACAGAGAATTCTGCACAAAGCCTCATGCACATTTATCTAGATGAAAGCAACCTCGGGGTGGGGAGAAGGTACATAGTACACAGTACCTAGTGTATAGTACAAGGAGCACCCAGGAATCAGTGGCCACACACAATTCCTCGCCCGTGGCCATGGCGCACAGTGGGTTGAATCCAGGACAGGGAGGTGGGAGATAAGGCACCAACAGGGCAAGGCAGGAGGTCCAGCAGGGCTCTGGACACTCCGCGGGAGATTCAAGGCACAGACCTGGGCGGTGAAGGAGAGAGTTGGCCTCAAGAGAGAGGTGCAAAGTAAGTCTTCTCTATTCGGAAAGGTTGGGGGAGCAGGAAAATTTTAAAAACAAGTAAAGCAAACAGCACTTTGCTTCTCCATATTTCCCCCCTTTGACGCTGAGCATTTTGATGGCAGAGGCTGTGAGACTGATATGCAACTGTTAAAGGTGATCATGATCTTCGCAAAGTCATCATAATGTGGTAGAAAGAGCACGGAGCTGGGGACAAGAAAGGCTTGGGTCCTGGTTGCAGCTGGACCTTGAGCCAATCACTTCCTTTTCTGGGTCTGAGTTTCCTGGTTTTGTAAACAAAGCAGCCAAATTCTCTAAGATCCTGCTGTTCTGTGAAAATACATGGGGATGTTGGCTTGGAAAGCAATCGTTGAAGTCTTGATTTTCAACCAAGGAAGGCCGGGCATGAAGGAAGACAGAGGGAGGAAGCCAGACAGGTGAGCTGCTGGTGGGAGAAGGCGGCGTGCCTGCCATCCACTCGCTCCTACCCTGCCTTTCTTACTTGCTACTCTAACCAAACAAACCTTCAGTTAAAAATGAGAAACCCCTCCCCTCACACTCATTCGACTTCCAAATTAAAAACATTTTACAGGTTAGTAAATCTCCAGCTGAGGTGATGTAGCAAAGAACAGCTGTGAAGTAATTTTGATAATGATGAGAATAATAACCACATGGCAAGGTTCAGGGCTTTGCTGTTGCAGCTTCAGTGCTCCTGAATAGATAAAAGTGATTAAATACTCCTGATTATCCCTGACCAATATGTAATGGATTTACAGCCCTTTCAATTAGTCAGTATTTGCTTAGGACTCATTATTTTGTCTTTGGTTAAGTAATCAGCCCAGAGACTGCATGTTCTGTCTAATTCCTCTGAGTCCAGTCAGCGCAGGGCCCTGACCTTTGAAATGGCCATAGCTGCAAGGCAAGAATAACCACTGCCGCGGCAGCCTCGTTGGTTCTCCCAGCTAATCCTGACACCACCGGCCAGATCGATACACCTTAGCTTGCTACTAATGTCCTTACATCAAAATGGCCGATTTAGGAATGTGAATCTATCACGTTGCCCTCCCCACCTCCCCACCGCTGCTCCTGCCCAACCCCTTGCCCTTTGTAGCTCTGCTACAAGAGCAGATCAGCTGCTACCGCCATAAATAAAAGTGGAACCTTGTGCTGGACCCATGACACTGTAACTAATGTCATTCAGCATGGCAACCCACAAGTTGGATAATCAAAGACCTTCAGCTTTCAATGTGCTACTCTATTTTTAAGCATTAGCCTAAATAGAAAGGCCTGAAAACAATCTCATAGCAAGAAACAGCCTCTGACATCTTCACCATTTTCCCAGAATTTCCAAATGAACAGTAAAATATGAGTGCTTAGTTCCCCTGTAAAAATATCTTGTAATGTTTTTGTCACGAGGGTCTTAGAGTCAATGGTATATACAAAATGATGCAAAAAACCGACTGCAAACAGGAAGATAAACTGTTACTTTAAAAATGCTGCACACAGTTGATCTTTTCCCACAAGTGAACAAGATCGGCTTATAAAATAATGGACTTGAACCGCTAAAAACGAATCTTTAATCTCTACCTTAGAAACAAAGGCGTTATAGCACCTATAACCCTTCTGCGTTTGTCGTATAAACATGTGACATGTTTGCAAGCTGCTTCAGCAATTAGAGTTGCCCCTGGTACCATGAGCTTGGACATGCATGTGGCAAAGTGCTTTTTTTTGCCTGCTAGAGGAGATGGCTTTCGTTACGAGTGTAATCGGCAACGTTTATGGATTCATGAGCTCCTTACAGCTGTTTCCCTCGGTTGCAGTTGCATTATCTGAAGCTGCTCTCATACCTTTTAGCGTAAATAACACATTTACTTATATATACTGTTTAGGGCCCTAGACCATTTTTAATAAGGTCCATTCCTGACCTATGGAAACAAAAACTCCTCCTTTCTACAGGGTACTCTTTGTGGGGGGGGGGGGTGGTGAGAGTTGGTAAAACCTTAACTGCTCTGTTAACCATCAGATTTCGAGAAAGGGAAAATAGGCACTATTTTCAAAAAAAAATCTGTATGAGTCCATCTAACTTGCTAGGAGAAGGCAACACAACACAACTTATTTTTCTCTTTCATCTTGACTTACTGTGAGATGCTGGAAGAGCCATGCTCTCATGATATTTGTTGCTACTTTGGGGAAAATGCCTCTTTTCTTCTGGCGTTTTTTGTCCTTGTCTGGATCATCATCGTCACCTGTGCCAGGTGAGGCTACACTGTTGTCTAAACCATCCCCTAGTAGAAAGAAATGAAAATACATTAGAGAAAACACAGGAAAGGGTGCCAACAACAACGAACGACCAATGACGAGCTCAGCTAAGCTTGTTGAAAGAAATCCATTAAGCGGGTATATTCTCTTTCATTAAAGTATAATTGGAGACACAAATATGTAAAAGACAAAATTAAACCAGACCTCCTCAAATGTTAATTTTGTGTGTCTCACACTCGCCCATATCATTAATTCCATTCTAATTGTGCTCTTGACACAGTGCAGTAGTTCTTTGTCAATTATGGAATCCAGTGTGGGAAAACCGCCGTCAGAAAACCCATTCAGCGAAAATGCATCCCCATGCCCAGAGTGAACACATACTGTAGGGTAATCAAGTTAAATGTTCTGTAGTCTATGTATTCTAGGCTGCCTGCATAGGTGACAGTAACTGTGTCACTGTTCATTGCACATAACACACTGCCTGCTCAGCCCCTCCTAGAACTGTCACCTCCTAAGCACGCACACTAAGAACTAATCACACTCCTCAGATGACCCTGGACTCAGCATCCGCGTGACATGAAAACTTTTAGCTCTCTGCACCACTGATCATTGTCATTAAAAAAAAAAAAGATGCACATCAAGGTAGGGTACTTACTTAATCAGAAGTTTCTATCAACATCTTTCTCTTCTGTGCTTTTTCTCTGGCATTAATTGTGCATTAGCAAAAATCATTTACTTTTAACAGTCATAGTTATTTTTTCTTGCCCTCCGGCAAAAATGCCTTGAAAGCCTGCCTGGAGGGCATCTAAATTATGTATCTGAAAAACTCTTCTGGCAAGGCATTGCAGGACCCCTACTTTCTTAAAATTCATACGGGCACGTCTTCCTGTTTTTGGGAAGGCATCAATCAAGAGAAGCAATATATGCCATATCCCTACATTAATATTTGAACTAATAACTTTAAAAAAAGGAAAGAAACAAGATCCGACTTGTGGCATAATCAAATGCAAAATAAATGAAGAATACGGGGACAGCACTGGGGCTTTATAGATGGCCGTGTTTTCCTTGCACATCATTAGCCTGGAGCCACACGAAAGAGGAAAACAGAGAAGTGGAGAGTTTATGCTCCCTGCTGGTGTTTAAGAAGCCAGGGTCCTGGAAGGACATCTGGGAATTGCGCTGAGATGGGGGGTTTTTGTAATTTAAGAATAGACATTCATTAGCGGTAAATGCCATAAATCCCATGCTAAGTAAAAACCTTGTCCAAGAAAGCCTAAAACAATAAACTCTGTGCTCAATGTAGCCAGAGCTAGACGCTCCGAAGCTTCCCAGGGAAATGCTATAGATCCACCAGCTCATTCCCAGACCAGCTCCCTCCTCCTGGATGGGGCCACGTGGGATATCCTGCCACAGGCCCCTCGCCTCCTAACCTGTCCCGTCTGCTTGGTGGGCTTCCCTATACCTGTTCTTTTCCTTTCGCACCACAAAAACCCTCAACCTTCTTTGGCCAGAGAAGCAGAAAAGCCACAGCAAAGAGCTGGCAGATTAATTTTATTGACATTTCCATTTTCACTGCAATGCGATACCCTCCATCACATGGAAGAGATGACCCTCACTATTTACAGACTGACAGGCCACTTCATTACAACCACCCTGCCCCAAGGCAAAGCAGCTCCCTTCCATCTGCCCAAACACTAGAGCATGACCCCGAAGTTGCTGTTCTCTTTTTCTTTGCCGTCTGTTATGATTTAAAAAAAAAGAAAAAGTGAGTCGAAAGGACCCCAAGTAGTCAAAGAACTAATCAGAGTACAGGGAAACGAAGGCATTTGACTTTTGAATACTGGTTAGATGGAGTCTAGTCTTCATCTGTCTACCCTCCCTACACACCCATGTACACGAGGGGGTCACTTGCACAAGGACACACACACACACACACACACAAGCTCAAGCAGGGACATGCATACATGCTTTCCACCATGCCAAGGAACTGCTGCAAGGCAAATTCTCACCCACACTAATGGCTTCTGACTGCTCCTTGGCAACCCTAGCATTTTAACCTGGGTGGATATGCTCTCCAAAATACAGACACTGGAGCGATCTCATCAGCTGTTCATGTGACACAGATGGAGAGTGGCTATTAGGAGCCAGGCAGTGGGCCTTGGGGATCTGAGGTGCTGTCCTATAGCCTGAGGCGATTTTGAAAAGCAGTACCCGGAGATGAGGGAAAAAAACCCACACTGCAAGTGCAAGTTTGAAGTCAGTCTGTCTGTCGACCTACCACGGATAAAGATATCTTTGTCTCTGGATGGAGAAATCTATGTGGGCTATCTGGATGTACATTTCAGATAATGTATGTATGGAATGGCTCTTCCTTCAATGTCTTCCAAATATAAAAACACACACTGTAAACAATGCCTGTGTGTATATATTTCTTCCTAAGCACATATGGTTTCTGTGTATATGTTTAAGCTGAAATTGTCAGGATTTTGTTAAAAATCTCATTTAGCTTTTTTTTGATAGATTTCTTGAATATACTTATTTTAAAAGGTTAACGGCTTAATTGAAGGAAGTTCAACAAAAAAAGGCATTTGCCTTTTTAACCCAATCAGTGACCTTAAAAATGAGAGACAGGGTTTCCACAGTACATTCTCTCTTGCTTAAAAGCAGAGAGGGCTGGTAACACCTTCAAACTATATGATTCACTATATTTAGCTCAAGAAAAAAAAAAAAAATAGCTGGATTGAGCATCCTTTGATGACTGACTTAAACTGGAGAAGACAGGAGCATTACATGCATTTTAATATAAAGCGGTCCGTTTTATATAAGTGTATATAAACGTAAAATATTTGAATTTGGATCCAGTGTGACAAATAATTGTAAAGAAAAATGCACCGGGCTTCCCTGGTGGCGCAGTGGTTGAGAGTCTGCCTGCCGGTGCAGGGGACACGGGTTCGAGCCCTGGTCTGGGAGGATCCCACATGCCGCGGAGCGACTGGGCCCGTGAGCCACGGCTGCTGAGCCTGCGCGTCTGGAGCCTGTGCTGCACAGCAAGAGGCCGCGATAGTGAGAGGCCCGCGCACCGCGATGAAGAGTGGCCCCCGCTCACCGCAACTGGAGAGAGCCCTTGCACAGGAGCGAAGACCCAGCACAGCCAAAAAGAAATAAATACATTAATTAATTAAAAAAAAAAAAAAGTTAAAAAAAAAAAAAAAAAGAAAAATGCACCTATTTTTATAATAACCGGATACTAGACATTAGATTTTTAAATTAATATTAGTGTTTATACCTCTATAAAGATAGGAATTATCTTCTGCAAACACACAATAAATTTGTTTTTTCCTCCAATGGATTGTGAACCAACTCTAGCATAGAGGACGGACAACAGCAATTTTTCTTTTAAAAGAAAAATTTTAAAAGGCAACTGTGTGATCTGCAACCTAAAACAAAACTGTGCAGATGATACTAAAGTAACCCTTAAAGTGGACATTGTTTCCTTGTTTTAGGGCTGCGTTGGCAATCCTTGGCATCCATGCCAAATGAGTTTCTGTGCTGAAAATGGTGTGTATACGGGCACAGATGCACGTGTCGGAGGAGGAAAAGGAGATAATGGCATGTATCTAAGCATCTGAAGTTAGGACTCAGAAGTGTGGGATCCACGGTGTGGGCAGGAACCGTGTCTTGTTTATCTTTTTATCCTGGGAGCACACCTTCATGTCTGACCCAGAGGAGACACCCAGTGATGGTCTGCTGCATGAGTAAAGGGCTAAACTTATCAATGAGTTTATTCAAGGGCCCTCCCCTCTCTCTGATAATCCCAAACTGGGGCGACTGCACTCTTCATGGTCCCGAAGGGGCTGGGTGGACTGCCCGAGTGCAGGCAGTCACTTCCAAACATGCCAGGAATGG
Organism: Eschrichtius robustus; assembly: GCF_028021215.1. Taxonomy (NCBI): domain Eukaryota; kingdom Metazoa; phylum Chordata; class Mammalia; order Artiodactyla; family Eschrichtiidae; genus Eschrichtius; species Eschrichtius robustus. The sequence goes on from NC_090824.1 coordinate 84,817,889, forward strand.
CACTTCTTTGAAGAACTCAGTGCCCATCACAGCCTTTTTAAAGGGCTGACCCAAGGCCATTCCACCAACGTTGCCACCTCTGATGGGGAAAAACTAAATAAAGAACTACTGGGCATGTTTCTTTTAAAAGGTTGCTAATCCCTTGACTAAAGGCACAGTCTAAGTTTGGGGCAAAGATACTCAGAATAGCTGCGTGTTACTGAACACAGTGTGTGTGACCATGGAAAGAAACACTCAAGGCCTGTGGATAGACACCTTTGAAGTGGACTAAATTATCAGGGGAGATTGTTAAAAACACAGGTCCCCAGGCCTTATCCCAGACTTACTAAATCAAAATATCCTGGGGCAGGGACAAAGAATTTGTATTTTTAACAAGTTCCTTGGGTTTGGTTACACAATCAGCCTAGCACTGGTTCTTAAACTGGCTTTTGGAAGCCACCGAACTAGATGACCTTCTAATTTGAGATAAGATGCAACCTCAAGAACAGGTGAATAGTTAAAATTCTATTCTACTGCCACAAATGGGGTTAGTGGTCACGGTGAGAAACTACAATCTGGCCAGGGCCTTATTCACTGTGGGAAAGCCGTGGTGCTCTCCGTCACGGGTACTGGCCAACACAAGGTAGCCCCACGTTATCTTCTGATGGTGAGGGTTAAACAGGAAGAAAGAAGCTGTAGAACACTGGCTCTCAAAATGCGGACCAGCGCCATTAGCACTGGCAAGAAATTGCGAGAAATGCACATTCTTGGACCCACCCCACACCCACTGTATCCGAACCTCCAGGGATGGGGCCGGACAATCTGAGGGTTACTAAGCACTCCAGGTGATTCTGATGACACTCAAGTTTGAGAAGCACTGTTGGAGGGCACAGAGAATATCCCTTTAGCCCACTACCCCTGGTGGTGGTTGTCTAAAGGCCTGAATCTAATCTCTGCGTCCTCCACCTGTTTCAAGACTCTGAGGTATTTTGAGAGCATCTCCAGCTGGATTTACACCCATGCTCCGGAGGAGGAGGTCACAGATGCCTTCCATAGCTGAGCACACTATGCTCAGAACAGGGCACTGCCAGGGGAAGCAGCCCCGGTCTACACCTACCTAGAAGAGCAATACTGAGGGAGTCTAGTTGCAAGGAAGTTAATCCTGGGATACCATGGGTATCCAGGTGTAGGCAAAATCCATTTCTGTAGCTATGTAGCCAGTGAATCAAGGAAGATATGGGCACATGATGAGAGGATCCCCAGATGATTTTAAGCAGAAATTCCCAGTCCATACCATTCTTGGCCATAAAAACTGCCCAGGCAAAAGGACACCACTTCCTTTCATTGGCATATTGTCTTAACCCCATTTAGCCAAAAATCTGTCTATATTTTAGACATCAACTGCTTGGCTTGGAATAAAGAAACGATACAAACAGTGATGATGTGCTACGATGAGTCCAGTACCACTGGGATGGGGCCTTCTGCCCTATCAGAGATATAGGGCAAGTGCAACAGCCAAGAGGGTCCTAGTCCATCTTTTTCTTCCTATTCCACCTCCCTACCTCCCCCGAAAAACAGCCCCGACATTTATCAGTGAAGAAACTGAGGCCAAGAGGTTGAATCGTTGCCTAAGATTCCACAGCTACATGTGATCAAGGATAAACCAGAGTCCAGGTAACTCCAAGTCCAGTGTTACTACCACTGGTATTCTCACATATTGTAAGTTATTTTTCACTTTTCAAAGCATTACCTCATTTGAACTCTGTTATCAAACCAGGCTTGATCCTACAGGTAAAGGTCTAAGTGCAGAGGAGAGATTAGATCTAGGGCCCAGGGGCTGGGACTGAGCTAGAACTGGTCCAGGCTGGTCCAGGTTCAAACAGAAATGTGCAAACTTTTCTCTCACAAGTAAGCCAGTGTCTGTACAGTCTTTAGATATATTCAGTACAGCAAGAGTCTTTGAGACTCGGGATTTTTAGGATGGGTTTATTGTGGTCCAAGTGGAGGCCCTTATATGGACAGCACCAGACTGACCTTCAGAGCCCAGAGATGCTGCAAATATTTGAGCATCTACTGTCCACACAGTCAGGATCTCAAGGTTGTGATGTCATCACTGTGCAGTACTATGAACTACTTCACGGAGCTGTAACTAAAGTGATGTATTCCCTGCCTTTAAGTCACTTTTTAAAGATAGAATAAGGCTTCTGTGACATCTGGCACCCTGTCAAATCACAATCATCTGAAAGTAACCTCTCAGTATTGTATTTTCAGAGAAATATTAGGACAAATGAATACATGTTTTGGTTAATAGCATTTGTACTTCTTTTGAGTAAGTCGGTGGCACGTTATTTAATGCTCACTTCTCCCAGTTTTGGACAAAGTTTAATAGTTAAATATGTTCATATAAAATACATACTGTAAAAAAAAGAGTGATAGCTCACCTGAAAGAACACGGCTTTTTTTTCCCTTCTCTTTTTTGATAAATAGAAACTCACTATATTTATTATCATTTTTATTTTGGGCAATGTAAATTCACCAATTTCAGACACACACACATATCTTCCAACCTACTTCCAGGACTTACGTGTATTCATGAATATATAGATATTTATATGTCTGATTATAAACTTTAAGTGTATAAATTATATTGTTACCTTTTTCAAAGAATTCACTAATTTGTACATAAGTATCCAAATATATTTGTAGATGAACTGCACATTTTTGCCTATAGTCATATATACATACACATACATATACATATACAAGTTTATAGAATTCTTAAATGTTAGTGTTTAATGTTCAATAGGGTAGTCCCTTTTCTACACCATTTCTGTCTCACTAGAATACAGGATCCTCCTCTTATCAATACTGTTGTCACTTTCATTATCCTCATTATCACAAGTAACTTTCACTGGACACTTGCAATGTTCCAGTCCTCAATCTTCACAACAAATGAATGAAATAACTACTATTATCAATTCCATTTTATAGATAAAGAAAACTGAGACTCAAAAGAATTAAGTAACTTGTCAAAGGTCACACAGGGAGTGGCAGAGAAGTGCCTGTCCTGTAAAGCCCATGCTCACAACCTCTATCCTCTCCCTTAGGCTGTCAGGAAAACAAGAAGAGGTGAAAAGTGAAGCTAGATTCTGGGTTAGCCCTCACTGCTCAAGAAACAAACCCCAAGAGTGAGGCCTTATATACTCACATTCATGAACTAAAGAGACAGTGGGTGACAGCACACTTAAAAGTTACTATGAACCAAGAAACAAACAGATGCATATTTTTTACAGTTATGTCCATTATCTGCAGGACTATTATTGTTCCCTGTAGACCTAAAGTTCAAATTAAATATGATTTTGAAATAGGAGTATCTGTTTAGTTTTAAGAACTTTTCTGAGCCAAGGGATCTTTCAAAATTCCATGCCTTTAGCCCTGTGCCCTTGGCCAAAAATGCCCTTTGTCTTCATTTTTTTCACTCCTTCCCATTCTTCTTTGCCCAGGCAAACTCCTATTCAAACTTCAAAACCCAATGAAAAAGGAACCTCCTTTGTCAAGCTTTCCCTATTTCCCATTAACAGAGCTGGTATACTATGCTTTTGATTTCTTCAGCAGTTTGTTCCTTGCCTCTGCTATATTTACTTTTCTGTTTTGCAATTTATCTGTCTACTAATTTGTCTGTCCTGCTTGACTGTGAGCTTCTTCAGTGCAGGGGCCCTGATTCCCAAGCCCTGACACAGAATAAACAGTCAAATGTTAGTGGGATGGACAAATTGGCAGCAAGAGCCTTGAGACATATTATTAGGCTCCTATGAGAATGTAACCTGCTTTGAAGAAGGTCCATGAAGGGAGTCCTCGGCTCTGGTAACCCAGCCACCCAGCCTCGGGCTCCCTCACACCACTCTCCCTACTCTAGAGGCACTGGGTGTATCATGCCCAGTGTTTTACTGCTCAGGAGGGCACGGCCCTCCTCAGAGATGATCCTTATGTGTCTGAGACACGTGTCATATATTGTTTTTTGAAAACGGTGCTCCAGTTCTCAAAGCTGCCCAAATCCAATGGGGAAGAGAGACTGCTGGGAGAGAGTGTCTGCCCCTTGCCCAGGCTGTTCAAATTACCCGGAACATTACAGCTAAAAAATGAAGTATCCTGTAGCCCTGGAACTGCAACGCAAAGCTCTTTGGAAACTCATTTTCTGTCATCATTTCTTTATGCTTTTTTCCCTTTAATATGGTACTTTGAAAACAGGATTAAAATGTACTGAGTCAAAAGATATTTTCCTTCAGGGACTACCTTCCAGGAGTTTAACATAGGACATCCCACTGAGAAATCTGAATCAGGGTTTTCAATAAGAGGCAAAAAGAAGAAGGAGAAGAAGAAGTAGAAGTAGAAGAAGAAGAAGAAGAAGAAGAAGAAGAAGAAGCTGCCTTTGCCCAGTTCTATGTTAGACTCTAGCCTTACAAAGCTTGCTTTCCAAGAACCATCCTCAAAGTAAATCTGCAATTTACCTTTTTCACATCAGATGAGGTTGGGGGGAGGGGGGAAGCTACAGACCCAGAAATGTGGGGAGGGCGAGGGGAGAGAGGTGGGGTGAGGGGCCAGCAGTGAGACCTGCTAATTACTGATCTCTTTTACTCTCCTGCTGTGCTTAACTGTCTGGACACGTTAAAGTGAAATTTTTCTGTGATTTTTCAAGTGACTGGTTCATGGCCCACTAGCATGGAGGGAAGCAGGAGAGGTGAAATGCTTTCGTTTACATGCAACATTTACTAACTGTGTGGGTTTTCCGACATTAAAGGGAGGACAGTGACCCAGGCCACCTTTTTCACACTCAAAAGAGCACTGAAAAAACAAGTCTTCATCGGCTTACCTCAGGCTTCCCTGGTCCTGAACACCCTCCCCCCGGGGTATGAGCAAAAAGGGAAAAAAAGAGGGGATTTTAAGCTCCTTTCTCTTCAACTTTTCAGGCTGTATAAGCAGCATTTAGCAAATTCAGCCCCAAATGGCTCCAAATGCTCAGAGCTGTAGGGGCTCATTCTTTGTTCTCCTCCCTCTATTTACACAGGATTTACGCAGGCTCTCCACTGAAGAGACCGAAAGCACTTCCATTCTCACTGGCTCGGCTGGACTGTGGCCCTGGCCGCTGGCCCGGCCTGCGCTGGGGGATTTCTGCCACCTGGAGAAGGCGACAAACTGCGCCCTAACTCAGTGATCCCGAGACAACCTGGCCCCGGTGCAGGCCGCTGCAAAGCTCAGGCCGGAGAAGATGAGCTAACCTTCCAGGAGAGACAGGAAAACCCAGCCAAGGCTGTGCAAGTAAACGTGCGTCCAGAGACAAATAACATGCACTTTAAAATATGCAGCTATATGATAGAATGGAAAGCGGTGGGTGAAAAAAAAAAATTCAGACTGCAGCTTGGATGAAAACCACTTCACCCACTGGTTGGAAAAATAAAGTGTAAAAACAGACAGATGGACACATATGTAAATGTGGCAGTGTTTTAGGCTTTAGCTGGCAACGTGAGCGTCGTAGTATAGTTTTGCACGCCTGTATTTTCCATATCATGTTGAATCCTGTTAACTGTTGAACAGAAACATCCCCATACTGGTCCTTGACCAAATCAGTCCCCTCAAATTTACCCGTCAGGAGCCATAAAATGGCTTTGTTTATTGACTGGAACCCTCTAATCCTTTATAGCAGAAGTGAACAAGAAAGCTTCCAAACTCTTAGCCTGTGCTTCCCTGAAGCTGGTTACTCTCATCTGAAATGTATATGTATTTCTAATTTATGCTTCACTTAAGTTGATTTCCCTCATTGAAATATATATATATATTTCATAATTTATATATACAGATAAAATTTCACTTGAAAAAAATTTTAATTGAAGAATAGTTGATTTACAATGTTGTGTTAATTTCTGCTGTACAGCAAAGTGATTCAGTTATACATATATATATATATATATATATATACATTCTTTTTCATACTCTTTTCCATTATGGTTTATCACAGGATATTGATTACAGTTCCCTGTGCTATACAGTAGGACCTTGTTGTTTATCCATTCTATATATACTAGTGAAAATTTTTAAATATTTCAATAAAGGATATCTATTCCCCTAGCCTCCCACAGAATTCTCTAAAGGATATTGACTGAATCCAGTAGAAAAGTAAATTCCTTTTCCTTTATAATTCAGCAGATTGCCTAATCTCTGTAGTAGAGGATAATAGAATGTACTTGTTCCTCAGTTACCTGATAAGCACCTATAAAAGTACAGAGTAGGTTCTGAAGTTATCCACAGGACATCATAATAAAGCTCTTCTGGGCACTCTAATGATTCATTTTTAGTGATCTCGCAAATGCCCTTTCCACAGTTAACACTCAGATTTTATTAAGGTGGAAAGCACGGACAAATGTCCACTCAAGTCCCAGCTCTCGAATTTGACTCTCCTTGCATTACACTACCTACAGCTAAAGCTTTTTTAATGTTCTGTTTGCCTCCCCAGAGTGGCATTTCAGCTAACAGAGTTCACAATCTTTCAGCCCTAAACACAGAAGGCTGCTATCTTCAAGTCATCCTAGGAATGTGCCAGATACCATCATCTCCCTCCTGCAATACAAAGAACCAGAAAGAGAGAGAGACCAAGAGAAGACCAAGCTGATCAAGTTACCAACAGCCCAGAATGCCCCTCTCAGAAGGTTAATCTTTGAACCAGTAAATGTTATAATTAGGAGCCTTGAAGTTGGACTGAGGCTGGTCATTGAAAGAAAGACCCTAAAAGAGAAAGTATGAATGGAACACATCTCTTTCACCTAATGGTTTGACACAAGGGTCATGATTTTTATGGGAAATTATACAAAAATGAGTTGTTATGATGTATGAGTCTCTTTCACATCTCCTATAAAAGAAAAAAGGTGGTTGGGGAGAGATGTCTTCCCAATTTCAGTTAGCTATGTTTCCGTACAAATTGTGAAAATTATGCAAATAACAATTTTGGCACCTTTGCTAGAGGAAAACATTATTAAATTATGCTCTAAGTATTTTGTCTGCTTTAGTAATTACTCTCATGTAACTGTAAATATAAATAGCTGTTATTCTGTTTAAATTTTTAATCATGCAAAATATTGTCACACAAAAGTCCTTCTGTTGCAGTCTAACTGGGATTTTCTTTTTTAAAATATCCATATTTAACTGAAGTGGACTATTTTTAGCATTGTGAAGTGTTTTAGTAAAGATAGCTGGCTAACATCTCCAAATCAACAGGTCTTTCAAGGAAAGATATGGCCTTTATATTTGCAAAAAGAATTTCCCACAAAAGACCATTTATAAACTGTATTTTTAACATTTTATACTAAACTAGAATACAATTAGTCTGCTTCCAAGAATGTATTAATTATATTAAATCTGTATGTTCAGTATGTAACAATAATAATGTTCTCATTTTATCGTCAACTATAGGATTTTATATCTTACTATCTCTCTTTGCATACTTTAATATTAAATGAAACATTAAATATCAACCAATAATAAAATTCATTAGGAGGAATAACAAAAAAGCAAAGTTCTATCTGTAGCAGAAATTATTTCATTCAATTTTTAGGATCCTTACTTCATTATCACATTTGCTATCTAAAGCAAAAGTAGGGACAATACATTTTTATATTATCAGTTGATCAGTTTGAATTCTTAATATGGTATTTCTCTGTGAATTTATATCAGTAGATACCGTTTCAAATAGCAGAACAACAACAACAAAAAAGACTTTTTGAATATTTCTTCCACTTTCTCAATTACTGTAAAATGAAAACAATAGAATATTTTAATAAAAGTACAACTTTGCAACTGACATTGTTAAATAATTTCAAAAAAAAATCCTTTAACTCTAAACAAAAGCTAGCCATCTCTGTGATAATAATAATGCTTACTAAGACAACAGATTGGACTATCTATCAACATTCCCTTTGGAAAGTTTTCTACATATAGAAAAAAGAACAATAGTACCTGTGAAGTTGATAACTGGTTTTAGGTGAATACTTTTAAACTGTTAACGTATCATAATTGGAGTATGTGTGTTATTTATTAGAAAATTATATTTTGTACATTTTTCAAAGAACATTTTCACACAATAGCGTTTCCTAATAAAACTTTGGGTTTTTGTTGAACAAGTTTATAAACTAAATTGCTAACATTTAAAAAGTAACTACTGTGCATTTAGGGATTCTACTTATTATGATTGTTTTAAATAAATCTACTACGATTTGAGAACAAGCAGGTATATTTTTATAATGTAACGTAAATAGATATCCACAACATACATGTGATAGTCTTATGGGGAAACATAATGTGACTGCTTAGTAAGAATAATCTAAGATAGAGTAAATTGACTATTCTTCATATAACCTATGGACTAAAAAACCACAGACAGGAGGCCCTTTAAAAGTACACTTTAAATGGAGAATGACTGCTAACGAGTATATAATCTTTTGGGGTGATGAAAATATTCTAAGATTGATCATGGTGACGGTTGCACAGCTGTGAATATACTAAAAACCAACGAACTGTACACTTTAAATGGGTGAATCATATACTGTGTGAATTATATCTCAATAAAGCCGTTATATTTTTTTAAATGAATATATTTTGCTTCCTTATTCAAAACAGCATGGTGGACAAAGTATAAAAGTCTAGTAGCTAAGTTTGAAGGTATCCATAATCTTTTCTGAATTGCTTCAAAACAATGTGATTTCTAGGCCACTTAATAATGTCATCTTAGCACCTTGCATATGGACAGACATATGTACTCAAAAACATTTGGGATGGATTTTATACTGTTTAGGTTACAAAGATACGCATTGATGGAAAGTAGACTGACCTTAATATGGTAATGAATTTAATCCTTCTCCACTCTCAATCCTATTGATTACAGCAGAACACTAGTCCAAATTATTTACCTCTTTCAAGGCTTACTTTAGCTACCAGAATATCTCCAGAAGACTTCCACAACACACACACACACACACACACACACACACACACACAACTACATTTCTTCTACATAAACCTCTTCAAGTCAGGCACCATATCTTTTATTTTTTTCATAACATTCTTGGAACTTTGTATAATGTTATGGGTGTAGTATATGCCTAAACTTTAATTAAATGAATGGATGGATAACTCTCATATTCCTTGGAATATGTTTTACTCTTTGTGCATTTATATCTAAAACTTGGAAACAGAAGCTATCTACGAATGTTGGTCTCTAAGAGTTGAAAACTGGTCATAGAGTTGATGTTTTATAAATTTCAAAGGCATTTTCCTGTAAGATACACTGCCTGGAAGAAGCAACTTTATTGAAAGAGATAATTAGCGATAGAAGTGCTCTATATTTGGAAAAGTGCCCTACATACTTGGTTCACTCTTTTTCTAAATTTCTGACTTTACTGTATTTTGGGGGGCAGCTGTACTACTCTGTTTGTAGTAGCCTCTCTTAGAGGCTCACTTCTAACATACTCCTTGCCCCTCCACTCTGTCCCTCAGCCCCATCCACACATGATCACAGAGGAACATACCCTTGGGGGAAAATGTTGATGCAATGGAAGAAGCATGAGCTGGGTGATAAAAGAGATCTTGTATTGAATTTCCAGATCTATTCCTTACTGGTTGAGTATGACCTTGGTCAAGAGATTAACCCTCAAAACCTAAGTTTCCTCATCTACGAAATGGGAAGAATTATACATACCCAATAGGTTAATTATGAAAATTAAATGAACTAATAAGAGTAATTATTAAATCCCTATCTTGTACCAGGTGGTTTACACTTATTAACAAGCTTAGGAACTTTATACATGACATCTAGCCTCACACGGTACCTAACACATCAAAGGTGGCTCAATAACTCCTAGTTATTTCCATTCTTAAAATGAACTAATATGAAAGGATAAACGAAATGTGGTATATCCATACCCTGAAATACTATTCAGCAATAAAAAAGCACAAACTACTGACACATACAATGTGTCACATCTCAAAGTCATTGCACTAAATAGAGGAAGCCAAATGAAAAACTACATACTATATGATTCCAAATATATTAAAATCTATAAAATGCAAACAAATAGATGGAAAGTAGATCAGTGGTTGACTGAGGACAAACACAGAAGGAGGGATGGGCTAAAAAGGAGTACAAGGAAACTTTTGGGTTGTGATAGAAATGTACAGTATCTTGATTATGGTGCTTGTCTCATAGGTGGACACAACTGTCAAAACTCATTAAATTGTATACCTTAAATGGGTGAATTTAGTATGAAACTTATACCTCAATAAAGTTGATAAAAATAATGTTAAGCAGATTATAGTTAAATCTCCATAAACCTGTTATTTGGCATAAAACAGATTTTAGTGGAAAATACAGCTTACAATACAGAGGCGTAGGAGTGGGGAATTCTCCCAGTTATTGCGGTGAAGTTCTGAAAGAATGAAATGATTTAGGGCAGCAATTGAAAGATGCTATGGGGAGAAGCCCGTCATGATATTTATAAACCTGTTGATTTATACTATTTTCTTTAACTTCATGAAGATGTAAAGTAGATGGTCAAAATGCACTTTGCAGATTTTACTCAGAAGTATTTTTCTCCATTGGTCAAATCCCATTATGATAAATACTGTTAACAAAGAACTATTCAGGTTACCAAAAAAAAGTACCAATAATAGTCAAGAAGGTAATAGAAACAATTCTTAAGCCGCTTTTAAAACTCTTTTGGGAAATTCAGTATTAACCCATTCTTCCTAATCATAAGAAGGTCTAACACTGGAGATCTTAGTCAATTTCAGAGGAAAATCACACCGTTATGAAAGACTCTAAGCACCCTTAAGATTAAAAATGAATGGGAAATATAGAATTAATATTAACCCTTGCCAACCAGCTCCATGCCTTCAGATAATCCCTGAATCCTTTGTATGAATACAGAACTAACATTTGTGGAGCACCTTGTAAGTGCCAGGTACAATAGGTATCCTCTAGGATAGCTCAGAGTTCAGTATTTTAATCACTTTAATATCTTTGGAAAGTGAAGCCAGACAGGTTAAGAAACTTGCCTAATGTCACGTGGCTAGTCGGCAACAGAGCTGGATCTTCAACTCAAGTCTATGAACTCTATTTCACAACACAGCCTCTACTCCCATATGGAATGGAATTCATATTTTTAAAAAAAGTAGACTGTGGGGAAAACAGTGCTTTATGGCTTTGAACCTGGGTACCTGGTACTTACTAATGCCTGATCACGGCCAAGTGATTCATCTGAATTTGGAGGTATGTGATATTTGGCTCACATCAGATAACGAATAAGAGTTAGTTCAATTTCATTCTTACTTTTTCCTTCCTTCTTTCATTTCTTTTTAATGACTCATTCACATTTAAAAAAAAGAAAAAAAAAAACCTGTGAAAACAGAGTCACCACTGGCTGAAAAACGCATTTGCTTAAGAAAAATAATCTTTTCCTCATTCTTCCAGAACTCATACTTCAAAATGGCACAAAAGCAAAAGGCCACATTTGCCACTACATAGGAAATATTACCACACCTGATTGCCGTCCAATTGCAGAAAGACCAGGAGCTGAAAGCCAGGTAGTTATTAGTTTGTCATAGCATACCCCTACACTTTGTCATGAAGACAAACAACTCAACTTGAGGGCACCAGTGTGAACTTTATTCGGGCCGTGTTGCCTGATAAAACAGGAGCTGCAAAGGTCTTTGTTTGAAAGAAAACATTGTTCAACCATTTCCCAGGAGGAAAAGGAAAGGGTCTGTCTCTCAGTAGGTTTATTCATATACCTGTGGCAAACCAACCCAAGAGAGAACTGACATCTTTGCTGTAAGATCAGATCTCAGAGCCACCAATCAAAGGGCAGTCCAACCTTAATATGCTGATGCAGCGAATTTCCGGATCTTGATCACACTAGGCTAGGGAGTCATTCTTCTCAGTGATAAAGTCGGTGAATGCACTCTTGAGAAGATAACAAATTAAAAACCAGCTGACTCGACATCATTTGAGTGAGGAATTCACTGCTGACCCAGTACAACACAATTTCTACCACCAGTCAGTAATCACCAAAGATGTAGCCAACTTCATTTCATAATTGTAAAACTATTCCTAACACAGGGTCTCAGCACAGCTAAATGATAACTGCCTGATTCACATCATGAAGAGCTACTGAAATTGATAATGACTTCCTCTAGTATTTATATCCTGAGTCTTACTTTATGTTAAAATTCCAAGATTCTAAAGCAAATTAGAAATTCTCAAAAGTGGTATATTATTTAAATGACCAGAAACGTGACAAGAACTATGTAACTTTGAGGATTACTCCATTTTGAAACTGTATTTATTGAATCTATAGTTTTCCCACTAAAATACCTAGTTTTTCTATAGTTGATGTATCATGCTGGTGGAAAGTGGAGTTGACATCCTCTATACATCGACCACAAAATATTAGGAAAATAATTACCTAACTGTTGTGCGACTTGTGTCCCGGACTTAGAAATGTGTGATCTTGGATAAAAATACCTCACATTTACATAATGATTTTTCAGCTTTCAAATAATTCTTTCCAACTCTTGATCACTACAACAAAGTGTAAGGGGCATATCCTATTATCCCCATTTAACAGATAAACTAAGTACGTCTGGTTAACATTTTGGTAACTCCTTGTAATCTATAAATATTATTAGGTTGAACCATCTGAAATTGCTAATATTTGACCAGTTCTAACCTACCAAAAAGGCAATTTCATAAAAGCAATATTTCCAGCTTTACTATCAATCATCAACTTGGTTGTTTCTTTTGCTTTTTCTACTTTTCTATGTGCTTGTTTTTACCAATATGTCTAGCCTCACTCTTACAAATCCCTTCAATCATTTTCTCTTTTCATACTGAATAGATAAAAAGGTACAGTGAAAATAAACACTAGTAAAGGAAACCCTAGCCCATGAGCAACCAATGAAGTTACACACAAAAAACTTACCAACAGACAATTAGGCCATGGGAGACATTGCTGTGTTTTTAACTAGGGATGTAGCAAGAAGGCTCTTCACAGTATTCAGAAAAAGGAACTATTCTTGTCAATTCTAATTTCAAACTTCAACAACAGTAATTAGCATTGAGAAATGATTAGAGTATATTCTATTATATGTCTCTGGAGAAATTTTCACTCTAAATGTTTCCTATAATAACAACAGCAACATTAATAAAAAAAATAATATTTATCGAGTACTTGCTCTCTTCCAGACACTCTGCTAAACACTTTCCATGCTTTACCTCATTTAATTCTCACCATCCTGTCAGGGTTGATTTTCCTTTTACACATGACGAAACCGAGGCTTGGAGGGGTTAAGCAATTAGGTCATATGAATAATAAGTGGCCGAGACTGGGTTCACACCCGTGCCCTTAAAACACTGCAAGAGACTGCTGCCCACGATGGCTCATCCTTGCGACTCCTGAGCCCACCTAGCCAGAATCAGCCAGCCTCATGAAACTTCACAACATTTCTATACCCTACTGAATCATTCAGTTCGTTAAAATGTTTGTGGTCCATCAATTTAATAGGAAACTTACGTTTCACCATGACCCGTAAGTGTCATGAGGACAGGCCCTAGGCCACAGCAGGCACCAAAGAAATGTTCGTTAAAAGGGAAATAAATAAGAATTCTTCCCTGTGGTTTTTTTTTTTTTTCTTTTTTTCTTTTTTTTTTTAATCGGAGAGCCTCACCTGTCTCCCTTGTGACAAAGTAGAGAGGTCTCAAGCAACCCCGTTCTAGACATTACTTGACTTTGGAACCCATTCACCACTGCCACTGCCACCTTCAACCTTGCTGGAAGCGCTAAAATTAATTCATCTCACTGACAAAGATGGGATAAAAGAACCCCGACCACAGAGGTGGAGAAACCACTCCTTCCCCCTGAACAAATGCTGCTTTCTGATGCCCAAGATTGCTTTTCTTCTCTCGCTAAGGTTCAGTAAGTACTGAAAGCTCGGGCCCAGTGAATACGGGTCAGGTCTGTAAGGCAACTCCACCCCTCTCATTACCATGGAATCAGTTAACAATCCCGCTAGTCCTACCAAAAATAAAAAATAAAGTAATTGGTCCCAGCGGTGATGTAGGTGCTGAGGAAGTCTTAAAAACACTACTATCTCCTGTAGTGATCTGCTAGCCTCTCCATACTCCAACCAGCACACTGGGACTTCTAAATTACATACCATAATTGACATAAAATATCTGTCCCATAAGTGAATATCTTTATTAGCATCAAAATCACTCACAACTAGTGTTCCTCAATGTTATTAAACATAACTTGTTCTAGGTGTTGCTTTACTAATTAGTCAGGATGAGCCCGAGGAAGAAAATCTGGGTCATGTTAAATTAATTGGAATGAGCATGAAAATTAGCAGAGCAAACTGCATCAATTTTCTATAGTGAGGCTTTCTTCATGTTGAGAATAAAAATGGATATTACGAGGCATTAACCACACTGCCTTCTGTGACTGCCAAGAGGTGTGTTACAGTAGCCCAAAATATCATGCTCGCAGATTTTCAGAAGTTAATGAGACATTTCCAGGAATGGTAAATACATGGTGTTAAAATGGGTGTGCCTCCGATGGGAAAATGCCAAGTCACTTCATGTTTATTCAGGCATAACAAGCTCTTCAAAATGAGCATAATTTAAGAGGTGAATAGTGCAAAGAGGGCCAACATTCAACTAATTTTCCTTCAGAAAGAAAAGATTAAATTGGACCCCCAAAAAATGAATTAAGAGGTTTACAAATCAACAAGTCAGTCACCAGGACGGCAGTCTCTGCTCAGCACCGGCTTGGACGCCCAGCCACCAAGTTTTCCAGAAATGTCCCGAAGGCAAGGAACAAAGCGAACAGAACTGATTACAGCCCCGCTCACTGCCTCCGCCTGGCCGTCTCAACTCTGTGTGGCTTTCTAATGAGCTCACTAAAAACCTAATTCATCTCCCATAACCCTCCTCAGCACTCCTGGAAATCCACCATTATGGAAATTACAGACGAAACATTTCCAGGCTGAGTTCAACCCAGTACGTCTTCAACAGGCAGGGCCCTGGCACCCACCCGGGGCTCCACGCAGCGGGTCCACTCCGAACGTTCGAGAAGAAAGAGGCCAGGCAAGGTGAAGACTCCTTCTCTGGATGACAGTGATTTCTGCCTTCACGCGTTCCCTCCCCTGACTGTGGAGCTGTCGTGGGTTCCATGGGACATAAAACACAAGTTGTAATGCAGGAGCCGAGAAATGAGTTGTACTAATGACAAATAGCTGGAAATAGGCTAACGTGAATTCCCAGCCTGTTCATGAGGAAACTCCCCGGGTTCCTCATTACATGGAGTCCAATCCTCACGGCACCTAGCCTGTAACTGGAAGATTACGGAATTGATGGATCCTTAGTTTAAAATGCAGCTGTTTTATTCTGCTTTAGTAATTAATTCTTTTTCCAATACTCTATTGATTAAGCGTAGACCCTGATAAAGTTCAAACTGAGGAGAATCTCTCGTGGCGTCCTTAGTCGCTCAGGAGAGTCAATGAAAACTTCCTACAATTCCACCTGCCTCCTCAAGAGTGCTGATCCAATGAACAGAACAGTTTTTTTCTCATAAATTAGTCAGGCCATGTGGAGCTGTATTAGCTGATCGTTGCTTTTGTCTCTCTACTTGCTGACTTGCTTTTCAGTTTTGCTGGCCTTTGTGCTGTCACACACAAAGTCGGAGTGCAGCTGCCATTCTGAACCCAAACCAAGGTAAAGAACAATTCATACAAACTACATTTTTTTTTTCCCCCATTTTATACAGCTGCAACTCCCTGAGCAGTACAGGGCTCAGTGGGGCCTCCTGGGACCCAACTAGCTGAGAAATCAGTGCTAAAGCATGCAGACATTTTGTGGAACTGAAAAAAAGTAACATGAAGTAACCTATTTTCTTCAAGGTTTTGACAGGCTTTTTGGCCCTGCCACCCCTCCACCCCACCCCCCAACCCCCAGAATTTGTGCGACCCTATTTTCAACCATGCTAAGCTCCCTATTTCGTGCTCACAGAGGACATCGAGGAACGACACAAGACAGAAAGGTAAAGAGAGTGATCAAGAGGCCGAGGTCTGTATCCTGTGCTGATCAGGTGGCATCAGTGTGTTCAGGAACGCCCATGAACCAAACGGGCGTAGAGTGTAACCATATATAAATGGCCATTATAAACACAATGGTATTTAGTAATAAGAGGAATCACCAACGTGGTGCTCCTTTTCAAAGGGTCACATGTACCGGGGATCAGTGTTGGTGAGTAGAACAAGCACGATAACAGAAAGTTTCTCAGATTACAGCCCTGCACAATGGATTTTTGTTCCTACAGGGACCATCGCTCCTGGGAATGCTTTTAGAGCAATGGACTTATTCTCTACGTCGCGTCCCTACCCCCACTTGCACCCCGACAGCCCGTCTAAGGCCCCCCAACCCATGTGCCCAGGCTTCCTTCCCTGCGTGAAAACAGGTGAGAGACAAGGTTCTAGCCCATAAACTGGTGGCAAGCACGGGGTTGATTTTTGTCACTTGCAACACCCGTCTATAGGAGAACTCATATTGTTTTTTGTCTTTAACTCTATTTCAGATGGTAGGAGTAATAGTGAAGGTCTGAAATAATTTTAGGAGAATCCTTCAAGTATTTATCATCTAACACCAAATTCAAAGCTAAAACCAAGCTAGGATCCTGTGGGCACAGGGGCTGGGACTGTTTTCCATGGTCTCTCCCGGGCAGGGGCTGAGAGAACATTCCCCACCTTCACAGCATTCCTTCCTAGGTCAAAAGGTCATCTCTCACAGCCGTCTCCAGCAGACACTCAGTTGTCAAAAGGTTGAATCATGTGAACTGGGCAGTCACTGCTAACAAAGCTCTTTCCTCATTGGGAAACAAACTTTGCATGCCTAAATAATTTCCGAGTTAAAAATGTGTTTTCCTCCCTCCTTCCTACTCTCTTCAGTTTCAAAACAGTGAGGACAGCAATGGGCACCAGATTCATCAGCAAAGCTTCCATGGATCACTTGGATCAAGATTCCACCACTTTTACTGGGCCATATTTATGAGGAAAGATTACTGCCAGAGGTGATGTTGATTTCCTGCATTTAAAAAGAAAACAGAGGTGTCCCTTTTCCAGGGGATTTCTTTTAAAAGGAAAATCCCATTTTTAAAGCAAACATACGTATTTTGAATAAATATGAAATTGCAAGTAGAAAAATTAGTCTGAAAGGATATATCAGAATCCTTTGTAAAGTCATTTCTAAAAATTAAGATTGCTTTTTGATTCATGTATATTCTATTGCATTTAAACGACCAACAATGTACATAGTGTATAACAAGGTACCAAAAAAAAAAAAAAAAAAAAGGGGGTAAGAATTATGCTCACTTGCTCAATGTTCAGAACTTAAGCAAGCATAAAGTTTGCCATCAGTGATGTTATAATAAAAAAAAGTCCCAGTTACTAGGGAAGCAGGCTTTGCCTTTCTTTTTTTTTAATTCCCTGCTGCCTAGATGAATAATATAATGATTTTCTCATTGTCGCGAATTGTTACTTAGAGCAGCTTGAAGCTCTCATATGCAATCCAAAATGAGTCATTTATTTCTAGAAGGGAGTCAAACAAGTCTATCAACATTGCTTCTATTTATAAATTATATATTTAAGAGTGAAATAAAATAGTCATGGCTGAAATGTTACATATGGCAGATAAAGAATTAGAGATACTTTCAAATTATTTGGCCTAGTCCTAAGCAATAGAATCTAAGGGCACTGATAATTTTTGTAAGACCTAAGCAATTTGTGCATTTGTTTATTCAAAAAAGCTTAATTAAATATCCTCAGACATGGGATCCAAGTTCTGACATGTCTTTAGGATACCAAGGTTTGCAGACATACAATATTTTCCTAAATGTACTACCTTCATTTTAGTTTTTAATTATCAAACTTTCCAAAGTACATTTTTCAAAAGTCGTCGGGACTTTCACTTGTCTCCCTTTTTAGCTGCCTTGGGATTAACAGGAACTGACAAAGATGCATATTATTAACAATGTGTAGTTTCACTTGGTATAATCTACTAACTTTAAAGAGCCCGGTTTTATAAGGTTTCCTTTGGGTAGGTACTTTAGTGTTCTAAAAACTGTGTTATGGGCTGTTAAATTAAGCACATGTTCTACACTGACATTTTAGCTCCGGGAAGTTACTGTGTGCTAAATTTGCCAGTTTAGTATCTGTAACCCTGGAACATGTGCTCCCTGCCTTTTGCACGGGGTGTTTGGAAGGTAACTGAAAATAAATTAAACAATGATGACACAGACTCGAATAGAAAAAAAATATATACACTACATGGGAGGAGAAATGGGTATCTGAACTTCTTATAGAAGTTTAGGTGGGATCCAAGGAAATAAGGTGAATAAAATGAATGTGTTTATGATCTTGTGATGACTTCTAAGCTGTCACCATTCCTGGTACTGCAAATCTGATACTGAGCATTTGGCATCAGCTATAGAGTGCAAGGATTCTGTACAATTCTAACAATTGTAGAGAACAGCCCTAAAAACAGGAACTTTGGGGCCAGAATCATGTTTTTTTGTCAAAGGAATCTGGGGAAAAAATAGGTGCCTGATAAAGAAATGGCATGAATTTAGTTATCCTCTAATTTGAGGGTGTCACATAGTTGCTCCCCTATCAATCAAGAAAGAAAATTAAGCAGAAAGTTAAGAATTCCCTATAGAGAATACAGGATGCAGTTAATAATTTTAAATAGGGACGGTAAACCTCCTGTACAGAGGAGCATCTGATCTTCATCGGCGGTGTGACTCCCCACATCTGCACTTTTCATTCCTATTACTACCTTACCTGACACAGGACTCCAGCTCCAGGCCCTCCATCTCTAAAGTCAAAACAGACCTTCCCACTGGGTGCACACAAATATTCTTCTAAGTGTAACAATGGAGCAAGGAGTCAAACGGTGGGGAGATGGTTGTCAAAGGGACTGGGGTGCCTCCTTAGAAGAAGCTATGTTAGACGTCACAGTATATCCAGATGCCTTAAGAGAAGAGCACTCAAGCCCACAGTGGAAGTGTTCGAGGGCAGAGAGAGCTAATTTACATCTCACCCAGGAAGCGGGCTAGTCTCTGTCATCCATGAAATTCTACCTCAAACGATGACTGCACCTGCCTCTGTAGAATATCTTTGACATGTAAGTCTTCAGGTAAAACCACGAAACTACTACATAGTAGCGTTCTTAGTTGCAAAGGTATCCGCGCTCAAAATATGCTGACCATTTCAGAAGTAGCTGGTTACCATACCCACCTTGTCAAGTCGCTCATTAGGGACTTGAGCTGGCATCAAATGTTTCAATACTTGCAGTTATCATTTTAAAAAATCGTAAGGTGACCAAATTATTTCTTTGAGGCAAATTATACAAGGAGGCAGAAATTCTGGCCTTTTGGAAGATGGCCGGGAAAACTAAGATTTGTAGTCACTGAACCAGTTTTCCTGAAACCCTTTTCAAAAGTGTAGCATTTCCTCTTAACTTTTGAAAACCGGATCTCCACTATAAATAAAATAGCAGCCAGGCTACGTCTTCAAAAAAAATTTTTTTTAACTTTAAAACTACTTAAAAGAAGCAGGCGGAATATAAAGATATCAATACAGTTTTGCAAATTCAAAATAAGGCATTTTATTTCTGTGAGTGAATTACGTAAGGTCATAGGGGAAATTACAGTTGAGGTTAGAACTTTGAGCTCCCGACACTCCAGTGCCAGTCATCTGCTCAGAAGCCTACTAAAATGTTTTTACTCTGCCCCAACAGCGACAAGTTATAATAAAAGGCACAAGAAATTTCCACAGACCCAGATGCCCAGGGTAAGCCAGTGTGATTCAGACGTCTCTGACTCAACACACTTTGCATGTGGCACTAACTTGACAACTTAGTTCCCCTTCTTACTGACACCCGTGGGATCATTCTGATGCCCATCCCACATAAGAATGGCAGGGGCCTAAGTATCATTAAGTATTCTAACTTGTTTTCTTAGAGAGAAAGTAGGATTGCTCAAACGGAAAATTATTTGAGAATGTCCCCCCCCCCACCCCCGCTTCAAAGTCAAAAGTTGTAATAATAAGCAGCAGAAATCAATAAAGAGCTTTAGTTGCAAAAATATAAAGCCATGGAAGGGAGGATAGACCCCAAAGATGTGGTCAAAGAGACAGAGGGGAAAAAGACCTTTCACGTGGAAGGCTGGAATGTGCAACTTTATTGTCTTCTTACGTTGTCTGTTATGGTGCCCTATGATCATGGAGATTGAACAGGTCAATATTTAAAATAAAAATAAATACCCGTGTTTATCCTCTGCAACTGCCTGGGAGAAAAATTCCAATTAGATCCTTCACAAATTCTAATTTTATCCTAGTAAGGACAACTATATGGTATGAAATCTACTAAGGACCCTTGAAGAATTTATCCAAATTTACCTTTTTCTATTTAGTTTTATTGTGTGCCATACTGATTTTCTAATAAACATTAAATTTTCAATTTAACTGATCTAAACATATGTTTATTGGAATATATGAGAAATTGGGGAACAAGTGATTTTTGTACCTTCATCATCAACGTATTCATAAAGATAAGGGCTTAGAGAGCTTTCTTCATTTGGTCACCTGACTCCTGCAACAATATCAGAAAAATGTTGGAGGGCTCTGTGTGGCCTTCAGGGAATGTGGTAAGATGCCAATTCTATATATTATCAATAATTTCTCAAGATTATATGTGGCATTAGAAACCTGCCACCAAATCAGAATTATAGGGTAGATTTGTAGAATGAGTTTGATTCCCAATGCTGCTATGCTCTACGATGAGTTAAACAACTCTAGAGAAATGTCTGGATAGATGACAGAAAATATCAAAACTCGCCTGAAATTCTCAGAATGGCGAAAACACCTCCAGCCCCAATTTCTTGGCTGACGACAGGTATCTAATACCATTAACGCCTCTTCTTGTAGACAGAGTGTGGTCAAGTAGTTAAGTGCCTGGGTTTGGGAGTCAGACAGACCTAAGTTAGAATCTTAGCCTAGTCACGTTCTAGGTATTCGAGGAAGGGAAAGTTACTTAGCCTCTTTAAGCCTCAGGTTTTCCAACTGAAAAGCCTAAACAAGGTTTTGAAGATTAAATTATACTAAATATACATAGCACAATATCTGACATAAAGTAGTTGTCAAATATTAGCTGTGATAAAGATGATGATTCTGCTCTTGCTGTCAAATTTGGACATATATATCATAGGTTCTTTTCCTTGATCTAGCTCTTTGTTTTTTGTCCCAAAATGGTAATAATCAAATAGAAGAACTGGGTCTCAGGCTACAATAAAGATGTAATACTAAACAAAGCTGGCATCTGGAAAGATAATGATCAGATCCCAGACAGCGCTCTTTAAAATTCTTAAGCAAGAAATTAGCTCACATATCACATTAGTTTTTCTCTTCCCTACTAACATATAACACATTAGAAGGAAGCCATGAAAAATGAACCACTGAAAAGAGAAGAAACGTCTTCACCCAATGGGTGTTGAATTGCAAGATCTGAGTTAAAACTCTTGCTTGAGTCAAACAGTTCTTAGCCTAGAACTGGTTAAGGCAGGAAACAGAATAACCTGTTTAATATCCAGGATATGAAAAACTTGATCAAAGGGACTTCACGGTGAGTCAGGCAGTGATTTTTGAGGAGACTGTTTAGTTTATAAAAGCAAAGAATAAACAGATATTAAAGTCTGATCATGACTTGTTATGGTATCTCGACCAAAATAAAATATTATCTTTTCTAAACTCAAGAAATCGGAAGAGAAAAAATACCTCATCTGTGTCTGCATGCAATATATCATCAAATAAATAGGAAACTAGGAAATTTAAGATGACTTTGTACACATCCACTTATTCCCAGGGCTGAAAACAAACTGCCAATAGAGAAGGGCTATATTTAGTGTATAATGCTGATAAGGAATCTCTGTGCAATTTTGTGAAGATATAACATACAGTGATAATACTGTAAATCTCCACAACTGTAAACAAACAAAATCTATTATCATTTACAAAAATTTAGAAGAAAAGAGACATAATGAACCATTTTACGAATCCTTATAGTAAATAACACAGTAAAACACATTTACACAGGCAAAGTGAATTGAGAGGTTTAAACAAATAGAGGTTAATTTCCTATTGGTATGGAAAATAAAATATTAATTTTTATTTTCATGAGTCAAAATAATTGAATAATTAGTCAACTCTCAACTTAATTTTAACTGTGTAAACACCATCGACATTGTCCCAGCACTTGAGCAAAAGAGGGTATAGTTAAGTACTTAAGCATAGGAAATTTTTATTGGATTGGAATATCAAAGGCCATTGTCTTTAAGAAATCCTGAAACTCTATAGGTTTTAAGAAAGTCAGGATTAACTTCTCTTTAAACCACAATCCCAATCCAGTGAATAAAGATCAACAAACAAGTACAACATTTCTAAAGAGGGAATAAATTATCTACTGTCTGCTATGATTTCTTAGGCAACTAATTCTCATTGAAGTGTTGAACGCAAAGATAACTAGGTCTCGACAAATGTACTTTTTAGATCTTTACAAAAGCGTAGAAAATTATAAAGATAGGACGGTACGTGATTATTTTGAAATTATGCCTTAATATTCTCATTCCTAAAATCACTCACGACCTACTATGGCCCAGAAGTTTTCAAGATTGGGCCGACTAGAGATTAGAACTACTTTCATGCTCCCCAATTCAAACTATATTCTTCCAAAAAATGTATAATGTAAATTCTGGAAGCCCCTAGGTAGGCTGCAGTTTAAGCCCTTTATCTAGTGCATTGTAGGCAATCAAACGTGAGGTCATAGCACCTGGGAATGTAACCTCATGCTTTTGACACTACTATAGGCACTGAAATTCATCTCTGGAGATTTGTCAGGAACAGCCCTCAAAGTCAAGAACTAAAGAGAGTGTCAAGAAATCCTTTAGAGAAAAAATATTGCCAAAGAGAAGAGGAAGCCCTGATTGATTCTTTTTCATTCTGTAGTCGGGCAGAAAATAACTTCCTCGGAATACTGTGGATACCTTTAAGTATTTCAGGAGCTCTAAAGAATTTGAACACTACATGTGACTGACATTATGGTTTGAATATTGCACAAGTACCTTTCAATTAAAGAGTGTGGTTTTATTTTACTGATTTGATATTTTCAAGCCCGATAAAAATAAGATGCTAAACCCATTTATAGCTAAAAGGAAAGCATCCTGACTTACTCCTTAAAGCCCATCTTGTGAATGCTTCTAATAGGTTGCAGAGGTAATTAAGTGGTGTTGGTGAGCAAATGAAAAAGAAAATCGAAATAAGTATTTTCAAGACAGTCTTTTTTATGCACACAAAAGTATCATAAAAAACCCACAATAGGAAACATTCACTAACTTTCCAGGCTTTTGATTCTGTCCGCTGTGTTACTAATGGAACTGGTAGATTTTCTTGGGGTGGCAGAATTCTTGTTATTCCCAAAGCCAATGGATGTTTGGTGCAAAGAGCAAATAGTAAAATGCAAACAAGCATTATTTACTTTATATGAAGTTGGTGAGTATGAAATAAGAGTTTTGGAGAGTCTTAGAAGAAAAGCAGTCTCATTATTTTATGGTTCAGCACCTCTTGTATTCTTTGCCATTTTCTAAGTCCAAGGAGAAGAGAACTAAGCCTTTAGAATGTACCAATTCAATTTCTGACCTCTCCCCTTCCTACTCCAAGACTGACCCCATGGATCTGACCAACATACATGGGGAAAAAAAAGATGATGGAAAAGAAATTACTTTTTGAAAGTGTAAGTCACTGATTTAAAATCTTTAACAAGTGGCACGTGAGAACTCAGGCTCCAGTTTATTTTTATCTTTTTGGCCGTGCCATGTGGCTTGTAGGATCTTAGTTCCCCGACCAGGAATCCAACCCAGGCCCGGCGGTGAAAGCGCTGAGCCCTAACCACTGGACCACCAGAAAATTCCCTCAGGCTCCAGTTTAAGTTGACGAAATAAAAGTAAAAGGTTGTAATAAAGACATAATAGGAGGGTAGCAGCCTTTTGATTAGAGAATGATATGGGGATTTTAATGACTTTCTCAGGACAGTCAGTTGCCTTCATTAAATTTTATGCCATTTGTGAACCTAGTACCTTCTTATACAAAACTCACTTTGCAGGTATAGAACAGGAAAAAAATTAAAATCCTTTCCCTATGGTGATAGGCAAGTAATTGACCCTCCTCAAGGCCAAGCTGCCTTATCCAGAAAATGGGGATAAACCTGAGAGATACTGGGGGAATCAAATGAAAATTTATGTAAGAATATATTAAGAAACAGAAATGTAAAACCAAATGTAAGGTATCACTTGGCAGATGTAATTTGGAATTTGAATGAAATTATTTAAAAATTAATAGGTACAGCATGTTAGAGTTGGAAAAGACCTGGAATCCCCTAATAGCCGCATCACACAGAGATGTAAGGCAAGTCCGTGAGAGCTTAAAGAGATGACGATAATATTAATAACAACGAGCATTTAATGGATGGTTAGTACATGCCAGGCATACATTATCACCTCATGCATTCCACCAAACTCCCTTACAGGATATGAACCTGGGTTACAGGTAGCTGAAAATTGGAACCTTGCCCAGGTTTTCCTACTCTGGAGTCTGAGCCATAACCTCAGGGCCTCACAAAGCCACCCCACATCGCGCCTTCCACGGGCTAATTGGAAGAGCCATATTCAGATTCTGGCTCCATTCACTCCATTCTGGCCTTTAGGTAGATAACAAAAATTAGAAAGTGCAAAAAAAAAGGGCAGTGGGACAGCATGATGTAGCACCAAAGCATAGTACACAGGAACTGAGAATTTTGGTCACGTACTTCTCCCATATTTTTACCCCTTTCCTGAGCCTCCTTTGCCTACAAGTCCTGTCTCTGTATGTCTGTGTGAGAGGACAAGGATCAGGGGAAAACAGAGAGGCAATTATTCTTGAGCTATTATTCTCATATTTTTAAAAACCATATTATACCGTATCCTAAAATAAGAATCCACAGAAAGTGATGTGGTCTTAAAGTTCAAGTTATGGACTCAAAACTAATAGCCAGTGATCATATGCATATTATTATGGAGATGTTGTGTCATACATGCCTGGCCCACCACTTAAGAGCCTCAAATACATTATCTACTTTAATTCTCACAGCATCTCTACATAGCTGTGTAATCTTCATTTTCTATCTGAGGAAATTTAGGCTTGGAGAAGTTAAGTCAGTCACCTAAGATCACACTTAGACTAACTCCACACTCTTAAGAACAAAGTTATACGCTTTTGAATTTCTTCATAGAGCACAGAGGCACTTCCCTTAAATTTGTAGGAGTTGGTGGAATCTCTAGCCATGACCTTGTCCTCGCTTTCTTGTACCTCTTAACTACTCAGTTCCACCTAATAAATCCATCACAGATTTGATGACTTGACACTTTGACAAACTCAACAATTTCAGGTGTGCTGACACTCCTCACCAGGAATTAATCCCTAAGTCAATGCTAACACCATCTACTAAGTTGCTACAAGTTATTAGATATTAACCAATTATCAAGTTGAAACAACAATTTATTCGACCAATGTCTATTTGTCACAAACTCCTCCGTACTGAGCACTTTGCTGGGTATACAGAGGGCGATACAGAGAGCTGGTCTATGGAGCCAGCAGTAGGTGAGCGAGTCGCCGTAATCAAGACTGATTTCTCAGCTTCTGTTTTCCTTACCTCCTGCTGTCCAGGATACCATAAAAACTCAGCACATGTTATCAGATAACATGCCTAAAAAGAGGCCAGTATGTTTAAGTAAGTTAAAAAAAAAAAAGTACATCTGTGTAGATGAAACAGTTAAAATGTCACAGCTTCAGAGATGACTGTCTCTAGAGTGAAGTTGTATGAGGTCAGAAGGCGTCCATGAACTCAGGGCTTTCACTGTCCTCCCACAATGCAGCCACGTTTCAAGGTCCCTGACAACATTCAAAGGGAAGCTTCCCCGATATTTCTGCCTTAAATGTCCAACATATGGAACAACATAGTAAAGTGTAAGAGCACCACTGTTTTCTCTAATTTTTAAAAAATCTGACACATTACTCTTTGGTGTAATTTTATTTCGGCCAGGGTCTGATTTTTGTTTTCTTTTTGCCAGTTGAAAGCAACTCATGCTTTACACTGGCAGAAAATGAGCAACTAGAATTCCATTTAGAATAAGAAACATGGAGAAAAGTCTCATCCATTAAGCGGCTGATA
Organism: Eschrichtius robustus; assembly: GCF_028021215.1. Lineage (NCBI taxonomy): Eukaryota > Metazoa > Chordata > Mammalia > Artiodactyla > Eschrichtiidae > Eschrichtius > Eschrichtius robustus. Next base: position 84,844,272 of record NC_090824.1, read on the forward strand.
AGTATGCTGAAATGTGTAGAAGCACCAACATCTGTTTACACAGTAAACCCGTGTTTCTACTCTCAGGTTTGAAAGTTGACTAATGATATTAAAGACCAATGGCTCTCCAAATATGTCCATGTTCCTATCTACAAAATAAGGAGGACATCCTTTAGAAATGTTGCAACTCCCTGAGCTAACTGTTATAAAGAGCTCAAAATCTTGTAGAAAAACTCCTTGACAAACAAGACAAAATCAGGCTTTTTCTCACCGTACTACAAAGATAGTCTTAGTTGTACCACTAGCCTCTTCTTGATCATTTCAAAGCTGGAGAGACAAATGTGCCCAGCCTAATTCTCCCTTCTGCAGCCAAAAGGGGGTGACACACTTCTGTGGGTAATCCCACCGTAATGCTCAGGAGTAGAGCGTTTGAACACAGAAGTCTTCCCCCTCACTTAGTGACCAAGAGGGACTGCAGTTCTGGACCACCTGAACGCCCCTGAACACGACGCCTCCCCGCATCCTCCAACAATAAGGAAGAGTCAGGGAAAATTTTCTTGCCAAGAGAGGCAACACTTGTCTGGTGGCAACCAGTTCTAACAGTCTGCTAAACTGTTCTGGAGATCCCAGAACAGCTAGATGCAGGCAGCTTGGGCTTTTGCAGCTCTGTTTCCCAGAAATTTCCCGCTGGTAGATGGCATATCCAGTTCACGGCTCACCACCTGAAGCAGACGGGGGCGCAAGCCATCCACTCCCAAATGAGGGAAGATGGTTTTCCCTCCCCACCCCCATTCCTGCCTCCATGGATTTCTCATCCAGCCTCCGACCCAGCGGCCACTTTAAAAAAGGAAAAAGAGTTTGCTTTTGAGGAAGGAAAGTACATTGTATGCTTTGCATCAAACTAAGTGTTAATATGATTCATAACAGGATTCTGCTGGGATCCTCATTTTTACATTTTTGAGGGTGTAACCAAGTGGGCTGGCATTGAATTAAACACTCAAGGGATATTTAGAAAACATTGTTTGATTAATACAATCAAGGATAACTACAAGAATAGCTAAGTTAACAGAACATTCTGTACAAGTATAGCTGAAGCCCACAAGACTTCAGACTGTAGAGGAAATTGCCTTTTACACTACTGAAAATTGATCCTGAGCCCATGCTGACCTACCTTTTAAATACAAGATGCAAGAAGACTCCCTAGGACATTAAACCCTATCTGAGAGTACTTCAATGAAAGAAGCAGTCGAGGACAGCATTTTCCAGAGTGTGTTCTGGGGAAGATTGGTCCCCAGAGATAATGCAAAAAAGGGTTTCAATGGTTAAGTGAGTCTAGGAAGCCTGTGTTTCTACTCCTTGCAGACTTAAAATGCACATTAGCAAATTAGAGGATCTGAACATTCCTATACTAGACAAAACCCTGCTCCACTCCAGCTTTCAATCTATTTAACCACAAAGTCCTTTTATTTCTTTAAAGTGATGCACATTTAAATATCCATGGAACCATAGTTTTCCAAATATTGAAGAAGATATATTTACTCAGTCCTGTAGAGTCATTTCTAGTTGTTAATAATTACAACAACACTATAAAAATTTACCAAAATGTGTCCTCATAAACGTTTCTAGAATGAAGTTACATACTCGGGACCTTTGTGAATCACAGTAATTTAAGTGCTTAAATTACTTTAGAGAGAACGTCAAAGTTTTTTTTTTTTTTTAAGCTATTTGAAATTTGTTTCTTCATTCAAAAGAATATCCACTCTCTCAAACAGACAGTATTTCAGGCAAGCATATGGGTCTGCTATTTTGAAGACATAGTGAAGAATTTGTCATTGGCATTCAGAAGGAAGGCGATTATGTCACTACCCCCATTCAAAAATCTTCAATAGGTCCCCATTACCTACCAAATCAAGCACAAACTCCCCAGCCTGCTATTCAATGTCCTTCACAATATGGACCCAATCCTCCTTTCAAAGAAAAATAATAATTATTATTGAAGGCCTCCTATGTTATCATAGCACAATGCGGGGGCAAACAGGGAAGATGCTTAAGACATGGAAAGTGTCCTCAAGAATCTTACAGTCAAACAGGATGATAAATAAGTCATGTAACCAATTACTATAGCACAGGGGGAACCTGATTGTCAGAGGAGAGAATGAGAAAAATGTGCAATAGGACTTCAGAGGGAAGGAATCACTTTCCACTCATGAGCCTGGGGCTAGCGGCAGGGCTTAGCGCTGGGCTCAGGGCAGGCAGACGCTCCACCAGCTGTAGAGCCCAGTAACTTCGCTTTCCCAGGGATGAATGCAGGATTGCATTTTTAGGTTCCTCATCATGATGTCAGTTGTACAGGGTCAGCTGTCAACTCTTTTAAAAGCAACTTTTAAATAAAAAATATTTATAATGTTTTATTTACTATGAACCAAGCATAAAATTACTGTCATTTTAGATACATCACATCATTCAATCCTTGCTTCCCCAAATCTATTAGATTAGATATTTATGACTCCTGTTTTACAGGTATAAAGTGGAGGATTGCCCATGACGAGTGACAGATCTGATTATTTAAAGGCAAGCAGCGTGATGCCAAAGGCTACCTCCTTAACCACTGTGCTGCACTGCCCCTAAGTTATCGTACCTCATGACCAGGAAAAAAATCATTATTCATCCAACATGCATCATTCATTTCTACTTGAACAACCTTGCATGTGTACGTGGAATATTATTCCTTATCGTCTCCACTGATTGATAGATATCCATACTTCAAAACTCATGGCAGGGAAAAAGAAAACTATCTAGACAATGGTACCTATACCAAGGGAGAGGCCGGCATATTATTCTGGACTCTGTCCCCTTCCCTTCTTCCTACATGTAATCTATCAGTCCTCTCGCCTCCATCTCTACTGCCACTGTCTTAATTCAGCCCTCACCTGCCCTCTGGACTATCAACCCTTACTCTATACTTAGTCTTGTTTCTCTCAAATGTACTCTCCACATTCTCAAAGAGCTTTTTAAAAAACTATAAATCTCATCATAAACTCCTTTGGCTTAAATTTCTTTCATGGTAAACCCATATCCCCGGGGCATGGACTAAATATTCAGATGCCCAGGACCTCCCATGGAGATCCTGATTCTGTGTGGCTGTGGTCTGCCTGGGAATCTGTATGCACAAGCCCCTTAGGAGCTCCTTATCTCCAGAAAAGTTTGGTAAACAGTGCTCTACAGGATTAAGTATAAGCTTCTTAGCCTGGTAAACAAGGATCTTCACACACAGCCCCGACTTGCCTCTCCAGCCACAGCCTCTCTCACAAACAGCAGTATCAATCTGGTTGTCGCCCTGAACATGCCATGTTGCTTCCCACTTCGGGGCCTGTGCACCAGTTGCTCCATCCGCTTTCCGTCCACTCCCTACCTTGTTGGCCTGGAAACACCCACTGAAGGCCATCAAAGTCTTTTAAGGCCTCCCCAGTTTTGTGGAGCCTTCCACAGATATTTCAGACAGAATTAATCACTCCCTCGTCTGAAATACCTTACAACCAGTAAGTTATATGCGATATTAGAAGCCTGTGCATTTATCCGTTTACATTTCTGAGTTACTTACTAAAGAGTATAAAGAGGGGAGGCACCACATCTTATGAGCCGTGTATCTCTAGCATCTAGGATAGTGATTCCCCTCAATTACATGGTCAATAAATGTTAAACGAAGAGAATACTGGGGGCGGGGGGGAGGTGTCCACATTAATCGCCAAGCTAGACTTTTTAAAAACTAGTGTTTATTTAATCCTAGCAGTTACCCTATGAGATAGTTATTGTTCCCATTTCACAGGTGAAGAAACTAACACTCAGAAAGATTGTTGCTTATAAGTGGCAGGGCAAGGCTGAGTGTTCAGAGCCGTGTGCCTCCAAAGCTCCTCCCTCCGTATACCCCACGCCCTCTGTGTCAACAGGCCTTCCTTCATCCATGCCCCAGAACTGAATATCTGCCTTGCGTAAGAGTTACTTGCATACTTGCCCCCCACCTCACGGGAGATGGTAAGTTACTGAAAGCAGGGACCCTTGTAATTTTCATAGTTTTATTCCCAGAGTGCCTTGTTCAATGAATATCTTTGTGTATTGATTTTAAGCAACATACACTTAGAAGAGGTCTTGAGAGATCAAGAGCTTCCCGCCTCCAGACAGGTATATGTACATATCAGCCCTGGTGTGGGACAACGTGTCATAAAAGGACACCCACAAGGTAGATTCCACAAGCTTTCAATAATCCATGATTTATCAACTTTTCTACATCATTCACATTTAGTACATAGAGATTTTGGAGGTTTTATTTCAGCTGGTGGCATTTGTTACAAATGTTAGCTGGAAGAATGAATACGAAATTTTACACTCCTAGCCTACTTTTGTAAATTTCCAAACTTAAAAAAAAAAATGAATGCTTGGTTTTGAGGCCACAGTGACATCTCTAGCTGGCGGTGAGGGTTAAGGAATGAGCGTTTTGATTAAGCAAAACTTCTACTGACAAAAGGGTAACAGCTTCATCTGGTATGAATTATTGGTCTAAAAATAGAGTACAGTAAAATATTCTTAACTGTATAATTCTCCTGAAAATTATTTAGACTTTTGGAATTCATTTCAGGATAGGGTCTCAGCCTCTGTAATGATTATCCTTTATTATTCTACTTGTGACATATAGAAATTCCAACAGAGATTCTAATTGATTAGATAATGGATAATGGAGAAGTTGCTCTGTATTTACAAAATACACCTCACACTTCTGATATTAATGCCCCACCTTCAGTGTCCTACACCTGAATTGTGACAGTCTGCCATCCTCAGAAAATCAACTCTAAGACCTAGTTATTCTCTTACCAAACCAGGAAGAATAGTCTTTCCTCGTAAACAAAAGCAAGAAACGAAAAACATTATCTCACTACATATTATAACTATCCTGTAAAATGAAGGAGATAAAAATGCTAGTGTTACACCTCTGATTTAAAACAAAAAAGCAAAAACCAAAATACTTGCAGCCTTCCTCTATGTTAAAAGATAAAATGCACAAAGAAAAAATAAGACCGATGAATGTAAACATTAGATTCCTGGCGCCTGAATGTAAAAGATCATCTAATTCAGTCCTATTTTATAGGTGAGCAAAAGTCTGAAGAGATGAAGAGACTCATCCAAGGCCACAGAGCTAGAGGCGGTATAGGACAGGAGGACGGGAATAAAGGAACTAACAGTTACTGGTTCCAGGCAATGTTATGTGTTTAACACATGAGGTCTCACGTAATATAATATAATCTCCAGGACAACCTTGAGGGTAAGCAGTTTTCCCCTACTTTGCAGATGGAGAAACTGAATCTAGCAGACGTTGAGTAAAACTGGGATTTGAACCCATGTCTCTCTGCCTCCTAAGTCTGTGCCCTTTTCAGTGCAACCCTGACCCTAAGGCACACAGGCCTCTTGACTCACAGTCCGAGATTCTAGACAGAACCTCAAGCGGACGAAAAAGGGCTCAATACAGGGCTTGCTTATATCACCCAAAGTAAATTAAACCTGCTCAAAAGCAAACTATGAAAAAACTGGAAGGCATACGTAGGAAATCAACAAAAGCATGTGCCGCCTAAAAATTCAAGAATTACTTCCAGACTCTTTACCTGTATGTGAAGACCCGTGGCTTCCCCCAAGGTCAATCTCATCCTAAACAAGAAGTACAAGCAAAGTGGACCCTGAGTTCATCATGGGGAACTATTTGCCGCATTAAGCAATTTCCCTTGTTACATTACATTACATTACATTACAAGACATATCCATACACTTACTTTTGTATAGATAACATTATGAAAAGAAATCCCATGTCCAAATTCTGACCATATGTATATAATTTAAGACAACATTAAAGAACAAATAAGACAAATCCCATTTTAACTATTGTCTTAAAAATACTATTTAAAATAAGAATCTGAAATTTAAGATCCTACCTATAACCAAAATAATTCTAAGTTTAAGCTGATAGTCCATTGCCTTATTTAAGGCAGCACTGCATACAATAACACTTTAGTAAAAGAAAATAACTTTTATTATTTCTTAAGGAGGTAACAGGATTTTTTCAAATGTATCAACATGTTACAAAATAGAGCTGATGAGCACAAAGTTTTGATCGAATTGTTTCCACCTTAAAAAAACCGAAATCTGTGGATTTTGCTTATCGATTCAGAAGTGGACCTAATATTGCTAGACAGCTGAGTAAGTAATCGTTTCTTCCTTGAAAAACCAGGGTGACAGACCAGGAACCAAATAATTACAACACAAAATGTGAAAGATGCTAAAATAGAGGTAGAAGGTGCCACTGGGGTGCAGAGAAGAGAACACTGGCTTATGCCCCGGGCAAATCAGGAAGGCTTCCTGGAGGAGATGACACTAGAATTAGATTTTCCTCAGTAAGAATTCCCTAGACAGAAGGAGAGGGACACACTTCCTTTAGATCTCGCTCCATTATTTCCCTTTTCAAGACCTGGCTTTCCAGCAAGCCAAGGGACCTTATTGCTGTATAGAAGGGATATTACAATGGTTTACTTTCATTTTAACGAGAAATCAGATTTCAGTGAAATCCCATAGCTGTTTTCTTGCTGATCGTTAGAAAGGGAGTGAATAGCTCACAACTACTGAAGGATAAATTTGGTAGATAAAAATGGTTTATATTATTGTCTGCTGTGACATCAAAATATTTTTAAAGGCCAAATTAAAAGCAAATGTCAAATAGGAAGATGAAGAAAAAGCTATTCTCCCACTACCCCACCACCCCCCTTCCCAAGTTTAAAACAGTAAGAATTTCAAGGAACTTTCTGAGGGTAGAAGTCAGAAAGACAGAGAAAAGGGAGAAAAATAACATGGCGTCATTATAGACTATTCTTCCGAGGTAAAGACAAGACAATGAAGGGAAAAAATAGAACACGTGTATTACAATGTATAGCACCATAAGGCTGTGTTTGATGCTCTGGAGGGCTTCAACAAGTACTGTTCAGCCAAAAATCAATTGAAAAATCAGCATGATAACAGAGCATGAGTTGCCCTATAATAGCCTTAAGACCCCCAAGGCTATGCAAGTCCCTTTCATCTGCCACACTGCACTGACTCCAGGGGATCCTCACTTCCCCTCCCTGAGTACTGTGCCCGGCTGTATTTCTAACCCACTGCCTTACCCTCCCTTAGAAAGGGGAGCTGACAGGTCTGAGAATATTTTAAAGTGGTTCTAAAGAATTTTTTTTCTTTCCGCTTTATTCTTTATCTTTTCTGGACACGTGCACTCAAATTCATCCTATAATATCCACAATTTCCACAATATTAAGTGGTCAGGCATAATCTCTGATTAACCTAGTAATGTTCTCATGTTCTGAATGCCTTAACTAACCTACATGAAACTGCCCCTTAATAAAGTCAGAGTTCAGGTTTATGCAAACGTGACATGTAAGCAATTCACTGCATTGTTATAAAAATACATATAGAGTTCATTCCAAGATTTCATCTCAGTATTTCTTCAATCAATCACTTCCTCACAATGCCTGGTTTGTTCAATTTATATTTCTACTTGGCATTTGGTGCAAACCCCCAAAGATAAGATACATCTGTCCCCTAGTCACAGATCTTGGCATTTTTACCTTAACTCAATCGTGAAATGATTGGTTGAAAATTACCTTGCTTATCAGCAGGATTTCCTCATAATAAAACATTTTATTTCCAAACTTTTGAATGTGACATGAGATGTACCAACTCAGGAGTGACACATTAAAGCTTAAGGAGGACATATAAACACCCTGATCCGTGTAAGGGAAGGAAAAGCTAATTGGAAGTCAGCTTCCCTGTGATTATCAGCTTGTTTATGGGGAGGGAGGATGCCTCTGAATGGCACTGTAAATTCATCCCTGATTATGGCGTTGAAACCAGAGCTCATTTCCACAAGCTCCCCGAAAGCCCCCCACCCAATCCATTTTGTTTAGTTACAAAGGGTTGTGCACTGTTTTCAGAGAATGACAGTTTCTCATGCTCTGATTTTCTCCAGTTTCAAGAAAAATTAATCAGTTGCACAAGCCAGTTGTCAGATTTCACTCCCCTCATGGCAGAAAGCACACATATTCATTGTCTGCTATAAGAATAAATTTTAGTAATTTTTCCCCATGTCAATATGAATATTAGACTGACCCAATTAATATGAAATGCTTCTATGCTGCTGGAACAGACAGTGCTACAGAAAGAGCCATTTGCACAACCTGTTCATGATTATGGGCCATAAGGACACAAAGATGGCACACACATTTGTGGACCATCTGAATTCTTACACGGAAAGGGGAGGGGGAAGGGGAAACGGCATGACGTTAGCTTGACTGTCGTGGGTCATGTTTTTTAATCCGGAGTATTGGACATGTAACACAGCAACAAGAGCTGATCATTTTGTTTAATCACCTTTTGGATCTTTGCCAGATGGTCTCTATTGAGAGTGCTGCAAACAGAAAGAGATGAACTGCATCTAACACGCCACCAGAGCTTTCCCGTAGATGTCTGAGAACAGATTCCAACAAGAATTTAGTCTCAGAGCAGAAAGGGATACATTTAAAAACTATGTGCATTAACTATACTTTTCCCCATAGGATCCTCACTTGGCATGAATAATTTACCCACTCTTATGCTAATGGGATCATGAAAGTATCCCTCTGTCTTTAGTGCAGCTATTCTCAGCTTTCAGTAATTACCCCACCCAGTGAAAATAACATGGCTTCTGCATTGAACGGCCGACTAGTACCTGACAGTTAGAAAGATCATGGCTGACAGTGGACTGGTCCAGAACTGGACAGAGAACCCTTGTAGCCCAAGGAAGAGTACAGACACAAAGTAACACTGGTCATGGGGGGGAATGAACAGGGATGAAAAGTGGAGGAAAAGGGGGAAAGAAATTTTCCATTGTCAACCTTTCCTTTCTCTGACTTGCTATCAAGATTTTACTTAAGCAAAAATATGTTCTTCTTTACATTATTAAGTGTAAAAGACATTCATGACAAGATGCCTTTTAAAGGAAAAAAAGAGACCACACCTAAGGAAAAGAACTAGAGTTATCTTTAAAGCACATCTGCATTAAGTATTTATCAGAATTTTTAAAAATCTAAATAGTGGAAAATCCTCTGCATTTTGACTTTTGGAGGGAAAAAAAGATTACCAAACCAAAAAAAACAAAAAAGAAAACTCTTTCTCAACCTCTGTCCACAACTCCATGTTAGGTAGTTCACTGTGTAAAAATTATCAGGCTAAAACATCTGGGAAAGAAAGCTATGAAACAGCAGGGAACGTGGCTGGTTTATTGTTTATCTTTTGTTTATGAGGCAGTATTCAAGTTTAATTACTACTCTAAATTAAACTTTAACTGGCATCAGGAGACATCCCTTTACATTACTAAGTTAAAAAAAAAATCTAGAAATCCCAACTCCGGGTTTTTCAAGTAAGTTGATACATATAGGAAGAAATTACTCAAAATTAACAGCAATTATAGAAAGCTTTAAGCATTTATGGGCACCATTACATGCTCCTAGAGCATTTATTTATTAGAAGAGTTTAATTTTATTTCTAACGGTTGCTATTCCAAAAAGTCCTAAGAAAATCAACGGAAATTATTTGCATGTTTGCTGATGATTAAAGGATAGTATTCTTTTTTATTTTATTTGGGGAGCCAAAAGAGAATGAAAATGCAACATAAATATTCTATAATACAACAGCTTCTTCTGTGGCAATGTTTGATTCTCAATTACATTCTCAGTGAATCTTCTTATACAATTAGGAGGACAGGAAGGAAGAAAAATGTCACCGTATTTATCATAGCAGTAAGTGACCAGTTTTGGATGAACTTAGTTCTAGGAAAAATAAAAGTTAAAAGCAACTAGCAAAAGATTATGCCAGATGGCATCTGTCATATTGTATTTAGGGTTATTTTAAAGAGATTGCCGCCACTATGAAAACATTCCATTGACAGAGTTTTCCTAGACTGAATAAGAAATCCCGGTAGAACATATTCAGGACCCATATAAGTGGGTTTGAGGTTTTTTTCTCCCCTCCTTTAAATATAGAACTGGAATATTTTGGTGGGGAAGATACTATTTCATGCATTATATAATAACTCAACGGTGTAATCCTATCTTAGACTCTTGCTCACCTATAAACACATTAAATCTACAGTGGGTATTTTTAGATTTCAACACCATGATTTCTGAAGAGCTGCGTAATAAATAAATATCTAGCTATGGAATTCTAGTCTCGTTGCCTGGATGATAGAAAGAGACATCAACAGAGAAGTTTGGTAGGTGGCAGAGTTGAGGGGAACTATGCTGGCTTGTACAGCCCTGTGTCCTGAAAGATGAGAGACGTATAGATGATCGAATGCTAATGGATTTAGGTTAAACTGGGTCTGGCAACAGCATGGTTAACGTGCGTGTGGTGTGCAGTGTGAGCTCAGCAGTTACTGGGCCAACTGTCTCGGTATTTCTGGGAATCCTGCCTATTCACAGTGCAGGGATTGTTCAATTGCTGCAAAATGTACAAAATGAATTTTACAAAAATGAATTGTAAGGAAGGCCCCATTACAACAATTTTACAGCAAAGATGTCAACATCAATTTTTCTTTCATGCCTAGCTAATGATTAAAACAGCATATTCCATTTGCCTAAGACAATTTATTTCATATTGGCACATCAAAATATTGAAATACAAAGTTATCTTTACTCTACCCTTTTTATTCACTGCTGCTGAACCCACACCATTGTTCAAACCCGGAAAAAATAAAACAAACTTGGCACGAAATACTTAAAACAAAGGCTCATCAATATCCTCCAATTTGTCAACATCTCAATTACAGCACTGGAAAAAATGTAAATTTCATGTGCTCTAAACACTGAGAGGTCTATTCTCTTGCCAATTCACATGCGTAACTCCCATCAGCGTTAATGGGAGTTACACAAACCCATCAATAATAATAATACTTTGTACATATATTGTGCCTTTCATCTAAGGCTCTCGAAGTGCTCTGTGAACAAGGGGGCTGCTTCCTAGTCTTTACTCTGGCAAAACCCACAATGAAATACAAAGCAGCTTTTGACTCATCAGGTACCGAATTAGGGACCCCAAGCCTTATTATCAAGCCCAATTTTACTGATGGGAAGCCAGACACAAAGAGGGCCAGTTACTTCCCCAGAGTCCCAGTCTGCACCCTAATTTTATCCCTGAAAAACCAGATTTTTTTCTTCATTTTCATGTGACTAACAAGATAAACTCCCTTCCTTTAGCCGCTTTTAGCCAAATAAATCAGAGTGAATTAGTCTGGTTCCTATTTATGTAGTTTACTGCTAGGCATGTGCTGTGTGGAAAAGATAGTAAGGTCAGGTTTCACATTTTATCAAGTTTGTTCCTTAGAATATTTTTAAAATTTGATTTTTCCCCCTCCTTTTGGTTTGCTGCACAAACACGGAAAAGGAAAAGATGACCTTTCACCTGTGTAACTGTAGCTCTTTCCCTATCAAGTCATAAAATAATGAGATATTTTTAAGTTCCAAAGTAAAGATGTGTATGACTCATTTTAGTAGAAATATTCCCCAAATTATAAAGCAACATAAATGCATATATTGTTTTACAGCATATGGCTATTAAAGTTTAATTTAAAATGTGTATGAAAACATTGTCTTTAGTACAATTCATCCCTATTTTTTCTGTTTATCATAATTTGTTTTGAAACTGAATCATTTTACAGTTTTCCATATGCCTGTTGTGCTAATAAATTCTGAATAAGCAAGAAAACTCTTTTCTAAACTAAAATGCTTGGTTTCCAATGAGACACTTTAATATGTTTAATACGAAGAACATAAATTTCCTTCGTAGGTTTCCCATTATACATCAACCCTAAGATTTAACCTAGGATAAGCATATGTGATTTCAGTCAATATCTCTGTTGACTTTGCCCTGAAGCAGATAATTAATCTTTCCCACAGAAAGCTACTCTGGACAATTTGGTGGGACAAAATACCTTGAAAACATATATCGAATACCCTTCAACATGTGTTTTGGAGTCACTGATGTGGTCAGCCAGGTAGGAAATTCTCCATGCCAAGAGTCTCCATTTTCTAGGAATCATAACTTTTTTTGTCCCTCACACTTTAATACAGTAAAACGACTGACTTCCTCGTACTCAAACACATAAGCTACCATGTCCATTCTTTAATCCCACGGAGATATGATTAAAGGAACAAAATCCTACAGGGATCAAATCCTTCAACATGGCATCAGTGGGTGCAGCTACCCACAACACAGAGGTTTGTGCGTTATGGTTTTTACCCAATGTATCGGCCTCAGAGTTTTTCTCTTTCCAGACCAAAAACAAAAGCAAAAATAATAAGCCAGCAAAACTAACCAAAATGATAAAACTCTATGCCTTGGCCGTGGCCGCAGCTGTCCTGTGCTCCAAACCTCAGGGTCGTCCTTCTCTGCCTTCCCTTCTCTCTGGTCCTCTCCTGCTACCTTGCTGGCCATAACTCAACCAAGCCAACTGAACCAGTCAGTTTTAAATTTCAGTTGGGACCTTGGTGACCTGTTAATGAATCCACAGAGAGGAGAAAAACTCACAGTGTCGAGTTATGCCTGGTGTTGCTAGCTGACTTTGAGTCAGAAATGCTTGAAGCGTTAACGTAATTGCAAGAATGTGAAAAATGAAGCGCCAGGCTCCTGAGCAAAGTGAAAGGTCAAAGCGAGCCTCACACACAACAGTCTTTGGAAGATAGCCTCATTAGACCATTAAGCCTGCTTCTCCTTTCCCCCTCTCTCGTACCATGTTTAGGGTAATTTGCTTTTATTAATAAATACATTCCCTCCTTTGTGGCACAGTAATTTGGGGTGGAGAGGAAGGGCGGAGTCTTAGAAAGCTTTTCAGACTTAACCACACCAAGAAGTGCTTCTCCATGGCATGGAAACACAAGGAAGCCACTGCGTTGCAGATCTACTGAATGTATATACATTTCATCTTCAAAATGCCTTATAGTTTAGTTTTCTTACATACAATCTAAGTGGTCTAATAAAAACAGTATAGAAAGCCTAAGCAGATACAGTTCACAAGTTCTTCCACAATTTACCATCTGATAGTATTCATTTCTGCGTTAGTTGCAACTTGCTTAAACCTAGATTCTAAGTTGGACCCATTCATAAGTTAATGGCATCCTAGAAGGGACACTTTTCTAGACTCTTCTAGAATACTAGGAATCCAAAATCCATGGCCAGGAACTTGGAGGAGTAAAGGCACTCGCCCTGCATCAACCACCCTTTTCTAAATGGCATGTATGACTACAGCTCAAGCTGTTAAACTGTCCTCCACTTGGAAGACTGTCTAATGCTTAAATATTGTGGCCATAAACACAGTCCTAATAGAGATGAAATAGACCTAGGAGATCAGACACCATCTAATGTAAAATATTAAAAAGTAAAATCTACACACTTTCCTGGCCCACATTCAATAATGCGTCTTCTTTTAAATTATTATTTTAGCCACAGAAGAGTCATCCCTACCAACATATAATTGCTCTCTGTGTGACAGGTGAGTCTTAAATGGTAAAATTTATTCTAAATTACTCTAGGCTTCCTTGTCACCTGTAGTTGACGTTCCCCTTGCCTTCTGATTATTCTAATTTTTAGGATTTGTGACAAAAGTCACCACGTCAGCTGAATGGAAATGGGGACAAATAATCTAAGAATTTCAAAATCCACCTTCCCAAAATACAATTCCATATAAAATTCACACAGTACTTTGGAGCTAATAAGAATAGATTTTTGCATCATGTGTGCTTTAGAGGCAACATTGCCTGATTATGGAAAACCCTTATAGTTGATGTTACGAATAAAATATCCCATTTATAGTATAATTCAAACTACTGCATCATAGCAGCGAAGTAGATCTGTCATTCTATTTACTTACACACAGGAGTAAAGTGCAGATAACCAAATTTGTAAAAGAATTGGCAGAACTAATCGATTGTTATTGTAATGCCTGCTTAAAGATTAGACATCTCACTTTGGCCTTTTTTTTTTTTTTTTCTTGTAAGTAATGTAAGTTAAGGAAAGGAAATACTGTCTCCCTGAACAGCAGCTGATTACACTCCCTAACCTGCCACTCTCCTGTTTACAGGGAGGCAGATGTACCAATATCATAAAATACTGAAGTTATTTTAGTCATGCCCACTTTGCACAGGGAGAATGCTTGACCTTTTACCTTGCTCACTGCTGTTGTCTCCACTCTGGGATGCATGGCCCCCACTGGAGGGCCCTGGGGTGCCTGCTGAGTGGGTGGAAGTTGCATCATCGTGGTCTCGCCAAGATGCAGGATTCTGATGTCAGGAGGCCAAGGAATTTTTCCACAGTTACCATTTCAGCCATAAATGAGGAATCAAGAGGAAAGGTGCAGAGAGAGACAAAAAATATGTACATATTAGTATTTGGGGAATTAGGCACATATAGATGCCATGTTACAGTATGTTGTCTTTTCAGCAATAGGTACCAAAAGAAAGAAAAGATGCTCTAAAATCATGATGAAGTGATGGTTACATCAGTGTACACATTTGCTAAAACCAACTGAAATAGATGCTTAAAACAGATTCATTTTATTATATACAAATTATACCTCAATAAAGTGAATTTTTAAAGTTAGGAAAAAAAAAAAAACCTCCTTAAAAATCTAAAAGCCTGCTATCTTAATTAGGGCACACTCTTCCAAGAAATAGGTCCCAGTGCTCTTGGATACCAAATACTTCAGAACATTAACATCTACAAAACTCTATGACTCCCTTAAAAAATTCACAGACTGTAGAATGTATGGGACAGCCCTTCACATCAAATACACTGCCCTAAAACAGCCTGAACTAACTCTCAAGATCATCGTCAACTTATTATACAACCAACAGAGACAATAATATTAATCACTGCATCAATACCTTCTGCTTTAATTTGCACAAACAACAATCAGAAAATGAAACAACTATGAACTGTTACCCATCTAATAAGATGGTTAAGACTTCCTTTTGAGCTGCATGGAAGGTTTAAAGTCACAGAGCAGTGCTTTTTCCTGGAAGAACTGCTTGTTTTAAAGGACACATAAGGTAAGCCGAGAGTTATAGCTCACGCTACTTTGCTGAGTGTATTCTTCTCCTGTTCCTCCTCCCCTTTCCTGATCATTCCCAATACCCTGCTGTTGCTTAAAGGAAAACAGGAATTCTAATGTACAGGAAGGACTTTATCAGCACCACATGAAGGCAGGCAAGAGATGGAATTTCCTCTGGCAGAAATGGAGAGTAGGAACAGCACATGAAACAGACCAGCCTTAAGGACAGAGCTGTACACTTGTCACCTGTATGCAATGACTTTAACTAAGCACACAGAGCTACTAGCAAGCAAATTTGTTCCGGGGTGCAGGGCAATACTTTGAGGGCAAAATAATCTAAAAAGCCCCATCAATCTCTCAAAGTACACTATTTCTTCTTCCTAGAATTGGTGACTAAGGACTCAGACTCACATGCCTGTAGGCAACATTTTGACCATCTGAAAACAACCCTGCCGTGTTGTCATTATATATAGTTTATCCAGAAGAAAATCAGTCTATCATTTTTCTCAACCTCAACCCTATAATGTACAAATAGAACATAAAACTTCACCAAAATAAAATCAAGAAACCAAGGTGAGACAAAATAGGGAGCGAGTCTCATTTGGAAGAAGAAGAACAACAAAAAACATGTTTGCCTCTACAGATCTGCTACAAACCACTGTAAATTAATATTCAGCATTTTTGATAGATGGTGAAATGACCCAAAGCTCTAGAGATTAATAACACCTCTATCAAATAATGCTGCTGACACTGCTATCATGCAAGCCATTGATTCAGAGGGAAAACCTTAAGCAGAAATTTTGTGATTATGAATATGGCACAGGTATAGATCTCTAAAGTAAAGATACGTTTTCGAAAGTAGATTAGGGAACAAAGTCGAGCAGAATAAAATGAAAACCAAGGTTCTCTGCTGCCTGTATGAAGACAAAGTCGTGCCTGTGACATCTCTTTTTGTCTAAATTAGAAACCCCTCCAATAGTTTCAAGCTAAAAGCAAACAGAATACAGGGACTCTTCAAGATTTGCAACCTTTTCGCGTTAGCTGTTTGCCGATGGTAATCAGATAAAGAGCTAGAAGAAAAGAAAGAAAGAAAGAAGGAAAGAAAGGAAGGAAGAAGGAAAGGAAGGAAGGAAGAAAGAAACAAAGAATAGCATGGTGTGAGTTTAGTCCTGCAACAACACTGGCTAGAGCCTTCTTTTAGAAAATGCAATTACTGCAACACAGTCACCTAAGATAAACTTTTCAGCGTACACAGCAAGTGATGTAAATTTTATGCACCGCAGGCTTTTTTTTTTTTTTTTTTTTTAAAGAGCAGGTGATATACAAGCTGGTTTTTTTTTTAATTTTTATTTTTATTTATTTAAACACTATTTTATTTATTTATGGCTGTGTTGGGTCTTCGTTTCTGTGCGAGGGCTTTCTCTAGTTGTGGCAAGTGGGGGCCACTCTTCATCGCGGTGCGCGGGGCCTCTCATTATCGCGGCCTCTCCAGACGCGCAGGCTCAGTAATTGTGGCTCACGGGCCTAGTTGCTCCGCGGCATGTGGGATCCTCCCAGACCAGGGCTCGAACCCGTGTCCCCTGCATTGGCAGGCAGATTCTCAACCACTGCGCCACCAGGGAAGCCCCGTACCGCAGGCTTTTTATTAAGCTGGCTGCTATAAAAGCTCCTTACCCCTCATGAAAATTACAATAATTAACCACTAACACCTCAACTATGTTTTAAGGCAAATGTCATCTAATAGCTATTATATAATCGTTCAAATGAAGGTCCAGCGAGTCTTTCTGTTCGGGCGCTAGAATGATTTTAAGGGATCACTCAGAAGGACTTCCTGCAATGGAATGCACTGGTCTGTCCCCATCAGTCAAACCTGTACTGAGTTTTAAAGTCAGGCCTCACTAGTTTATAATTCAGTTGATTTCCTTCCCTGGTTTTCTGGAGGAGGTGGTCTCTAAGCCAAAGGGGTGAAAAATAGGCCACGTAACCAAATATTACTTTTAGAGCAGCCGGTTCCTCCAAACGAGTTGGGTCTTGGGCTTTCAGCCCAGTCCTGAAATTTGCTCAAGTTCACTATCTAACCCACCATGCCCCCGTCTCTTCCGCCTCATCTCCCTCACATCCTCAAAGATGCTGTCCTACAAAAGTGTCACAAGATGTTTATTTCCATAGAGTGTCTCAAGGTTTATGTTCTAGGTTGAGAGACTGACACAAGCTAGTACCAGGATATTCATCTAACTTGAAAGTAGGAAAAACAGCTGAATGCCTCTGAGGTTTCAAGGTTGAAGAGTTACCCCACAGTTTTCTGTACTCAGCTACACCCTGGTGACTTGATCAAAGACACATATTGATAATCTGGCCAATAAAAAACTGCTACCTCCTCCATAAAAAAACTTTAGCAGCAACATGGATAGATACAATATAGTCCTTTACCCATAACACTGGTTTGTTCTCAGACTGAAATATTTGTTTGTATCACAACTCCGTTCTTCTTCTTCTTTTCCCTCCCTAGATAGTTTCCAAGTTTACATCTTTCAAGAATAACTGCCTGGCTTTCTGCCAAATTATATGCAGAAGTTTAGTGAATCTTGAAACCAAAGTGGCATATGAAAGCATGCAAAACACATGACGTACGTAGAAAAATAAAGGGGAATGCTTTCTGTGTGCATGTGTGTGGGTGAGTAGTCAGGTAGACGCATTCCACAATATACGTCCTGTTCTTCAGCCAAAAGTATCATGAAGACATCCGAGGGCAAGAAGGAAACATGCTTCTATTCCCAGAGGCTTTAATAATTAGGAGTCAAATATGGTACTCTTCTTGCTCTTACGTAATTGCGTTAAAGAGCGGTGTTAGCAGGAGGAAAGCAGTGAATACTGAATGGAGCACAATAGAAGGAGATGGTAAATAGATACAAGAAGCTAGGTCTCCAGGGGCAGTATTTTCTATTTGCTGGGTTACAGACTCACAGCTGATAATGCAAGTTGTAATTAATATAAAAGCAGGAGACAAGATGGGGAGAGCTTGTAGTAGCGGGGCCACAGGAGATCACTCCGCTGCTCTCCTCTGTTTCTCATTTACACACAGCTTTCCCTAGAAAACACAGTTCTGCCAGTGTTTTCTCCCTTGAAAGTTAAAAAAAAATTGATTTAGCACCATCATTGAATTTTGCTAAATCTAGGAAAGAGCATAGAGAGGATAGGCGTCTCTGGGCATAGAAAGCAAATCCTCCACGCGCCTCTTTTGTTGAGGTTGCAGATATGGTGGAAATTATAACGTTTTACACCATTATGGCATTTCTGTGGGGGGGACGGGGCTGCCTATAGGACAATACTTAACAAGTCCCATTGAATTGGCGGGACCGTTGAAATGATTCCACACGGCTCATGGTTCTTCCGTTACAAAAAGACAATGGAGTAAAATGTGTAAGCATTTCTAAATAAATACAAAACCGAATGGGAAAGTAAAATGTATTAAGCTTCTAGGAGTAAAAAAAGAAGCTATACTACACACAAGTTTACCTAAAATAATCTGAAACTCGTCTTAGACCCCAAATGAAAAGGTGATGCAGTGGATGTGGTATAGGAGAAAGAGCCTTAAATTGGAATTAAGACTCAAGGGTACCACCTCCAACTGTCATGTGACCTCAGGTGAGAACTTCATTTTCCTGGGACTTGTTTCCTTTCTCTCTTTAAAATTAAGAAGTCAGACAAAATAATCCCTAAGGTCACTTCCACTTCTTATTTCTATTATTAAAGAATACTTAAAGCATTTGATTTTCTAGAACCTACACAACTAAAACACGATATATAACACCAAGCCAAAAAAAACCTACGAACTTGTTAAATACTGTAGAGTAATTCAGAATATGTACTTGTAGGTAGAAAGTAATAATAAACATATATAAACATATTTTAATCAGCAAACGGAGCATGCAAAACTAGTTTGACTCGAGATGTTCACACAATAAAGGCAAGATATGCTTGTAACAGTACACATAATTCATGTAAGTTACAGATTTCCTATGACTTAAAGATGTTTTAACTCCTAATTAACATTGTGCAAAAATTATTTTTAAAAAGAAGAGAAAGACTCCTATCATGAGGTAGTCAAGCCTACAAAAGTTAAAAACGTTAATTGTACAGTTTGAAAAAAATGGTGGAATTTCAACTTTGGTATTCTAAAGTTGACATAAGAACTCAGGAGAACTGTGTGTGCTTTCAGAACATGGACTCACTCTTTAAAAATGTAAATAGAGCCGGGGTCTTTCCCTCATCTCCCTGCTTCCACCCTGTATTAAGCTTTGGGAATTAATATGTGGGCAACTCTCACGGAAGTGGCAGGTACTCTTTGCAAATGATTCCTCCTCCATCTAATGGAGCAACTTTTAGAGAAGACAGAAATTTATTGTTGGTGTGTTATCATGTTATAAAATGCCTCCTATAATTTTGAATTGTGTTGGGATACTGTATAGGACGTTTAGCCTGAAAAAAATGGGAAAATGAATTTTAATGCATCAAAGTTTTAATCTGATAGTGAATGTCTGTGGTTGTCAACTGCACCTTTGTTTAATTTCATCTCATCACAGTTTCTCTGAAAGCAGACTCCAACTGCACAACCTACATGATTTCACTAACAAAATTATTCTCCATGGGAAATTGACAGAAAGGCCATCAACCACCAGAAACTACACAACAGCAACAGAAACCCATGCCCCCAGCCAGGTCTCCTTGAGTTGGTAGACAGAACTCAGAGGTAGAACTTTCCCGGAACAGGTCCCCCGAGACCTTGGATAACACACCGTGAGGTCTGATCTTACACTAGAACGTAAGAAACTACCTGATAAAATAAATCATTCATATTATTAATGTTAGTCAAATCCCAATATTACGCCTTGATATTCTATAGACCAATCACTTAAACCTATCTCTCTCCTCGCTGCCCACTCCCGGCTGATTTTTCAGACACTTGCCTGAATTTTGTCAGAAGCAAGGTTCTAGTGATTCTTCCCTTTGACTTAACCCATTTTTTAAAACTGTACAGACAAATAAATTTGACATATTCAGAGATGCAAAAGAAAACAAGAGAATATTTTCATTTAAAATACAGCTTTCAACGTAGAAATTAAAATAATTTTTCTTTTATTAGTCAGGTTATCAGAGCCATTCAATTTTCAGGCACCTGCCATTAACTGTTAGTAGATACAATTGTATTTTCTTCCCTATACTTAATTCATCCAAAAAAATAAATAAATAAAATGTAGTTCCTTATACACATTAATTAGGAATAACAATATTACTGTATGCACTTCAGGTGAATGGAGCTTAGGTCAGAGAATGTATTTCAAAAACAAATATAGTTCATTTATCTAAACATGATCTAAAGACATGTACTATCTTTATATGTATAAAGATATTACAGTGCAGACAAATAAAATACATCATTTGTCTGCACTAGATCTAAAGACCCGATCTAAAATTACGTAAAGTAGAAAATGTGGATATCACCTATTATTCAGAAATAGTACAGACTAGGGAAAGCATGATCATGCCACAACAGTTTTCAAGTTGAAACTTTTTTTCAGGAATTGGTTACTTGACATGTTTATTTTAAACATAATAAATTTGAACGTCTGGGAAACTTAACATGAACTGCAGCTGGAAAATAGAGTTCTACCTCCTTTCACCATCATATTTATTCTCCCTAATATCCCAAAGAATACTGTAATAGCTGTTTCCTACCTATAAAAATTACTCTTATGTTATAGTAAGAGTATAAAAGACTTTATAATATTAAAAATATTAGCAAGCATTCACTATGAATCTACTAAACATGACAAAATAGTAGCCAATGTTGCAAATTTTATTTTCTATTTAATTCCAAACTTCCTTTTATCAGTATGCCCATCATGTAAGTGTCGATAAGAAATGAACAAATTCAGTCTCTTCACTGAATTTAACATATGGAAGGTAAGACATTAGCGCTGCCTTCTTTTAATGCATCTATGTTACATCAGATTATTTATATAAAATTATGGAATGTGAAATCAGCATGACAACAGCCTGATTTACTAAGCAATAGTATGTAAAACTCATTCTTAAAAGTCAGCCAAAAATACTTGCTTTCAAGATATTTATATCAATTACTTTTACATATTTCTATTTTTAAAAATTTTAATCAAAAAATCAAAAGCTCTTTTGGTACCTAATATTTTGCTCCTGACGCTTCTCTCTCTGCTTTCCACTACGCAGAATCACACACTTGTTCTTTCTTTTCTCTCTTTCACTCTCTCTCTCCCTGCCCGCTCCTTCCTTAAACACACACACACACACACACACACACACACACACACACACTCACACAAAGTAGCTTGATACCACTTAATAAGGATAGAGGTGTATGTGTTTTGGGGGTGTCAAACAGCTGTCACAAACTGTCACCTCCAGAAGAGAAACCTTGGCACACAACAAATTAAACTACACTTCTTTTTTAGCTGTCATTATTCATAGCCAATAAATTGAAATGCTCTCAGCATTTCATGTGCAAATAAAACCACGAGGAAGCCAGTAGATCAGAATAGTGGGCCAACAGATAAAACAGAGAAAACAACACGCTGTCTTGGTCCTTCTGAAGCGGCTCATCATCACCCCTGCACTAGCGTGCACCAAATGAGATCCAGCCTGGGGCAATGTATTAAATATGCATATCAAAGCAAATGAAAAAGTAAACCTGGAGATTCAAATTGGATATACATTTAACATGCTGAAAATGTCCCACTCTACCACTTTTCAGGTAGTGGGTCTGAGGTCTTTTCACTTTTTTTGTGGCTGGGGGGTTGAAGGAGGAGGGCAAGCTTGCAGAAGAGGCTGAAGTGTAAGAGGATTCACTTTGTAGGGGGAGGCTTGGGAATGAATACATTCCATATACCTATGGTACAGAAGTATCAAAAATGGTAAAAACTCTCCAAGGTTTCCTCTCACCTCCTGCATAAAATTCAAGTCCATGGCAAACTTCGCCATTTCCCACTCGGTTTGCTGGTGGAACAAATTATTGCTTCCTTTCAAAACAAATAGCAGGGGGCTAAAGTAAAAATGTTATAGTTCAGACTCTAGGAAATAAAAGGTTTTAAATTATGATGCCCAATGAGGTGGCAAGACCTCATGGGTTCAAAATAAATCAGTTGTCATATTTACTTGATTGGGGGCTTCAAAGAGAAGCAACAAATGTTTCAGTTGATTCTTTTATTCAAAGACGATGATTGTTACATTATTAAAGCACTCTCTTCCTAGGTACAACTTCTTTCTTGAGTGTAATTTAATATTACAATAGTTCCATAAATTGGCATTGTCTATCAGCCAATACTATAAACAGCCTAGTTTACATTATCTCTTCTATGTAAACATCAGCATGCTCTAGTTCCATACATACACTTGAAAAAACAATTGCCAAGAAACTGTTTTAGAAAACCAAGTAGTCAAGACCCCTAGAAATGGCACAAGAAAAGCTTTTGGCTGCAGACAACTGTGAACTTCTCATCCTACAAAACCATGTAACTAGATTTCTTCCCATTCCCCCTAATAGTGCAAAATGCATATGAATATAGAAACAGGAAACAATGAAAATAAACAAGTAAATGACAACAACAACACTTTGAACAGAGTGTCATGCCTTGCAGACCACAACCACACATCATATAGCGGCATATCAGCAAATAAACTTTCCATAGCTGCTTGCTGCACCCGTTTGATTTCAGAGAACACACTCAATATACAAAAGAGCTCCCCAACGTTTCCTCCGTCATGACGGGAAAAGACAAGAGGAAAGGTAAGCATGGGCGCTTTCAACATCACAGTATTTATTCTGTCTCAGAACTGGACTTCAGGACTGAGGTTTTCTTTTCTTCTTTCTTTATTTCTTCCTTTCTTTCTTTCTTTTCTCCTTTCTTCCTTTCTTTCTTTCTAACTTTTGTCCTTAGGCTGTATGGTTTTCCATACAGCACAAAGGCTAATAATTAAAATCTGTGACTGTACATTTTCAAAACCTTTGGAGAAGGCGGGGGAGAAACTTATTCTCAAGGCATCTCAACTCTTTCCTCTTAACACCCAGGGCTGGGGGGTGACGGTGGTGATACAAACTGCCTTCAAGCCTCGATGCCCATTTAACTCCACGGAGTGTTAAATTAATATTTCAGGCACCAAGTTAGTAGACTATAGCGTATATCATTTAGGTTGTGAGTTCAATCGACTATAATCTATAGACACCCTCTCCCCCACCCCCAGGCTTGGGTTCCTATAAATAAACTGCTGTTCACACCCACTCTTTAACCTCGCCACTCCTGCCTTTCCTACCAGCTGCAATCTTTCTTCTCTTTGCTTCTTTTTCAAATTTTCAGTCTCACTACATATGCTTTTTTTTTTTGCATCAGACTCACTAGATCGGTTCCAAAATAGGATTAAAAACAGAGAGAATAGAAAGAAATCTCCGTGCCTGGCCTGACACACACAGTCCCTCCTTACTCTACTCTCCGTCCTCATTCACCAACTGCTTGTGTTAAAATTCAACCACTAACCTACGGTTACTCAATCACAATTCCCTTCAGCTTTCTATAATACATTGTTAATATTTGTTTCATCAAGGCTACTGCCTTTTATTATGAAGGTGCCTCACGCACTTGGCAGTAAGTCCATATACAGACAGTAAGTTTCTATACGGCAAAAGATCAGAAAACTATAATGTGTTCACTCCTTTTATTTCGAATGCAATGCAAGATTGCCAGTAATTCTCAGAATTGTCATCTGTGCAAGAGACTGAGAAATCAGCCCTCGCTCCCCAATTCTCTTTTCCTTCAGTCCTCTCTTTCCCCCATCCTGTCCAGCTAGCTTTCTTGCCTCTTTCTCCCTGCTGCAATGATTACAGAGTTGAGAAAGCAGAAAAGGCAGTGGTCACCATATCAAACAGACGACTTGCTAACACTCAAGTCACCAAATCCAGGAAACTTTACACTTTTAAGAGCACAAATCACTCTATCGACTCCCTGGCCTTTTTTGGTTCTCAACATAAATAAGGAGGGGGTCCAAGAAAGGGGAAATGGAGATGAAAGGTATGGCAGAAGTAGTGAGAAAGGGAGAAAAAGACCCCCAGAGAGACCAGATTATTTAAAAAGAAAACTCAGTCAGTGGAGCTAGAGGTTACAACAAATTTTTCAAAAATGCTTTGCCCCGTGGTCTTAAAAGAATGCCAAAGGCTCACAGACTTACATGGTCAGCGAGATTTGTGGAGGAGCCTGAAAGTTCTTCGTGATCTGACTTGGAGCTGCCGTCTCTTTCATCAATGACGAGGTCTATGGGCATTTTCCCCTTCAAACAGCTAATGTACCGGTGGCAGAAGTTATCACACAGTTCGTGGACCTAGAAGGAGGGTCAAGGCGGAGGGTTCAGTTTGTATTGTTGTTGTTGTGGTCATGGTTTTGTTTCATTTTTAAAGGGAAAAAATATCAGGTTGCAAGGTTTGGAAAGAGCAACAGTGCTATGTCTTCCAAACTAACTCTAATTAATGGGTGTAATAGTTGAAGGCGAGGAAACAATAGAGCAATTGTTGTAGCAGATATTATTCTCCAGAGACTTCCCTGAGCAACAAGTTACAATGAAGGGAGAGAAGCAGGACTGGAAATAACTGGGTTCAGACTGGGAAAATCCGATTTGATGATAACATCAAAATGCTAGAACGCTGGAACTGGGAACAGCATTAGCATTTGCGATTCAATAAGCTAGGAATTTTGTATGTTTCCAGGGGAAAGTGATTGAGCTGCAGAGCAATGTAAAGACAACCCAGCGAGGATGATTCCCTCTGCCAGCACCTAATGCACGCTCTGGGCCTAATAGAGACGCAAGCAGGCTGAATGTCCAGTAACACAAATGGTTTGCTGCATTTCAAAATAATCCTGAACGCCTGGGGAAAAGGGGGGAGGCGGCTACTTTAAAAGACAGGGCTGTCCTAATTCACCCATCCTCTGAGCCCCTGGGTTGAGGAGCAACGTGAAGGAAGTACGTGGTAACAAGTTGCTCAGAATCTCTCCAGGTACTCAATCCCTCAGACTGGAGGTTTGTTAAAAACATCCCAACTCAACCAGGAGAGGGAAGTGACCAAATCAAAGTGGGGAGTGTCATTTCCTGCTTACCTTTTCTAACTCCAAAAGATGAAACCTTAGTACTTGTATTGCTTGTATCATCTGGAAGAAAAGTTTAGAGTGCGGAGTTAAGGCTCTGTGACTCCTGTGATCGGAGGTTTCTAGTGGGGGATGGTGAGGGAATGGGGCTGGGAGAAGACACAGGCAAGTGGCCAGGCAAAGCCCACACATCAAGAAATCGTCAGAAAAACCAAGTGATTACTGATCATCTCTGCCTCATTGGCTACGGGGTAGGAATCTGACTCAACCTATGCCGAAGCATTTAATATCTTTACCCCTCACGTTTCCTGAGCTATTTACAAGCACTGCTTTCCTAGGGATAGGCCTTCTTTCTCCGCCTCAGTCCTCTTTAACGTCGCCTCTCTCGACCTCAGGCCAAAATAAAAAAAAAAAAAAAAAAAAAAGAAGAAGAAGAAGAAAGAAAGAAAGGAAGGAAGAAAAAAGTCGCTTCTTTGGAGAGAGAAAGCTTTTTAGAACAGCACACCCTGCGAAATCCGTCCTTACTAAAGAAGGAAATACTCAAGAAGAATGGTGAGGCAGGGCCTTTGAAAGCGGATTTAAGTACTTTTAATATTGAAATCGTGCAAATTAGCAAAAGAATCGCACCTAAAAGTGGCCTGCGCTGGCCTGCCCCTCACCCCCCCGCCCACCTCCGCGGCCCGCCCTCCGCCGCGCCGGCGGTGACTTCCTTCGGGTTAGCTGCCCGGGGCTCCGCCGCCTGCCCCGGCAAACAGAGGAAATCACTCACTTCTCGCCGCCTCACTCCCGGGGCCGAGACCTGGGGCGCATCCCCTGCTCTCGCTCTCGGCGCCGCGTCCCCGCTCGCTGCCTCCCTGGGCTCTGCTCGCCCTGACGTCCAACCCGCCCCTCACTCCCAGCTCCCCGGCAGGGGCTCTAAGCTCTTCCCTTCCTCCCCGTCGCTCTGGAGCTTCCAAAGAGGGCTCTGCTCGAACTCCCCGGAGCTCCGGGGAAAAGCGGGTGCTTCTGGGCAAGGAAAGGGGCCCAGGCTGGGGAAAGGCAAGAAACAGTGAGCCTTACCAAATTGTCCAGCTCTGGATTTGAGGAAAAAAGTGGCTTTTCGGCGCGAACCTATAGGAAGCAGGGAAAAGTCAGCATGAATTACCACTCCATTTAAAAGAAGAAAAACCCTGTCACCGACTAAACCGTAGTGTGTGAGTGGGGATGGTGTAGGGGCAGTGGCGGAGACGAGGAGAGGGGCTTTGGTAAAATACATGAAACAAACTAGTGCCTTCCGTCAATGGGGTCGGTTGAAAAAGAATCAGGGCCTCCTAGTTCTGGCCCCATTTAGGGGTGACTGGAACCTCTGAGCTGTAGCCGAGAACTCAGGGCCGTTCTCTGGGTCCAAGTACCCCCTTATCCTGCCATCCGCGGGGCTCTGGTTCGCAGCCTCCCTCACCTCCGCGCCGGCGCCGACAGCCCCGAAAGGCGCCCAGCTTCCTTCCCTCCCGGGCACTCTCGGGGCCCTCAAAGCCCCAATCCCCAATTCTTGTTCAAGTAGCTGCAGGCGGGGGAAAAGGCCAAGCCCCAGATTAGGAGCAGGTCAACTTTAATTCGAGGGTCGAGCCCCTGTATTCCTGGCTGGGGGGAAAAACAAACACCCATATTTATCTCTTCTTCCAATTTGCCTCCAGGCTCAAGGATGGGGAGGAGGTGTAGAGCGAGGACTGGGCCGGAGGAACAGATCGGGTGTCCCTGCCTCTTCCTTCTCTTTCAAGTAAAGCTCTGAGGAAAGGGGAGGGGGAGTGAGGGGCTGCAGGAGGGTGAGTGGGTCAAGAAGGTTGGACCTGCTTGGCGAAGACCGCGATGTCCTCGTTGAAGGAGTCGGAGGAGCAGACGTCCCCGCCGGCCACTCCGGGTTCCCGGGGAGTGCAGGTCGCCAGCTCGCACTTCTCAAAGACCAGAGCTAACAGAGGAAACAACGGGTGCCTAACGGGCAGCGCCACGCAGAGACACACACACGGAGACGGGGTGCAGAGGGGAAGGAGCAAGAACTGTAATCAACAAGTTTGGAGGGTTCGGATTCCTTCCTTTCTACCACAGGCACGCATCATACTTTACAACCCTTCCTCAGCCAGCCGAGCCTGGGCCAGAAACAGAAAGGAAAAACGGCCTGGCCCTTTCCCTCTGCTCAGGACTCCCTCAGATCTGGTCGGAGAAGCCCCTGGCCAGTTAGCCCGCCAAGTAAAAAGAGCCTCGGTTCCAACGTAATGAAACAGTCAAGATGCTCAGGCAGTCCGGAGCCCGGTGTTGATCCAGACCCACTCCCCACACGACAGAGGCCGCCCAACCAAAACCTGAGACCCAGCCCTGACCTCCCAAGAGAGGAACACTCCGTGAAATCCAAAATTGCTTTAACTCCGCAGTTTAATGGGCATTTCAGAGGAGGCCCAAGGCTCACCTACACACACCCCCGAAGTGATATTTTCCTCAATCTAACCTCTCCACCCCCTTGCCTTATAAACTTGTTTGCTCCACTTCTAGTAAAGCCCGGGTGAGGGGACCAAAATAATAGGAATGGTACACGCCGAGAGCTTCCTTTCAAAGACCACATTTCTCCAGCTGGCGAAAATAAATAAATCGAGTGTTAAAACTTGGAAGTGTGCGTGTGCGCCTGTCCTTTGTGTTCCTCCGGGCGGTTGGGCTACACCTCGGGATGCTTGCGGCCTCCGCCTTCAGGCGCAGTTGCTGTTTACCAACACTGTCCCCTCCCCTCGGCATCCCGCAGCCTTCCCCACCTACCCTCAGCTGGGAGGGCCCGACTGGTACACGTTGGGGCCGTGCACCCCCATCCCTCCCCGAGTTCTCTCAGAATTTAAAATAATTTCCAGCCGTCTCCCTTACTCACCCCAAGAGCTGCTCTGTGCAAGCAGCAGCCCCTTCCACCCCGCTGCACTTCAAGGTCTGCCCCCTTTATTTACAGAGAATTAAGAAGAGGGTGATTAGGACTTCCTGGCCGACAGAAGCAGCCCTGATCCCAGCTCCAACTGCATTTAGTGACTCCCAGACTCTCGGTAGGAAACAGAAAAGGAAAAAAAGTTCCTCCTCATCGGCAGGAAACTTTCTCCTTCGTCAGGGCCTCTGTTAGGGGGCCTGGAAGGACCAGCTCTGCGTCCTTTGGCCAGGAATCCCGTCCTTGGGGAGAAGGCCCTGGCCACATTCTGAGGACTCAGTCACTCCCGGCTCTGGGGTCCGGAGTGACGGGGCCGTGGCGGTGGAGGAAGCCAAATCTTCCCCAGGACTTACACGCAAGGGGCAGAAGAGCAGGCCCCCTTCCCTGTCCTTTCCTAAGGCCAGCGGTTTCCGCCCCCCTACCCTAAGGAGAAATAACTCCCCACTTGGTCGTCCACCCCCTCATCCCCCCCCCCCCACAGAGACAAACACACACTCGCACTCGCACTCACACAGTACGCTGGGTCGGGAGGGGGTGGAGGTTGGTTTACCCATAGATCGCGTCCTTGTCCCGCTTCAAGGCGTCGTTGACAGCGGATCCCATGCTGGCCGGCATGACATTGGGGTGCGGGGCGTGCGCGCCGTAGTGCTGCGTGGCGTGGAGCGGCGGCCCGTGGTTCAGGTGGTGAACCGGTGGGATCGGCCGCGGCGCGTGAGGGTCTCCGTACATGGAAGCAGGCACCCCTACTCCGTCCATCCCGCCGTAATGGGGCAGCTCATCGTACTGTCAGAACCCGGCAAAGGGGCGGGGGGCGCAGGAGGTGAGAGAGAGCGAGGAGAGCCGAGGGAGGGTAGGAAAAGAAGCAGGGAGAAGAGAGAGAGGAGAGAAGTGGGGAAGGAATAGAGGCGGGAGAGAGGGAGAAGGCCAAGGGAAGAAGAGAGAGGAGGAGGAGGCGGCGGCGGGGAGGGGGGGGGGGAGGCAGGAGAGAAAGAGGGAGGAAAATACAAATAAAAACAAAGTCAGAAAGGAGAAAAGTACCGAGCACGAGTTGAACACACAGAAACCAAACCAGCCGAAACAACGGAGTTGAAAGTTGGGGAGGGGGGTGTTTTTAAATTTAAAAGATGAAAAAGTATGAACCGAGAGCAGCGTTTAGAGTCGGGAGAGGGGGCGGTGAGGCCGGGGATTGAGGGGGCGCCGGGAGGTCCCGCTCGGGCGGGAGGCAGCAGAACCGTAGCAAGCCAACCGAGGGAGAAGTGGAGTTAGTGTGAGGAGGAAGCCCCGGATCCCACCCCTAACCCCCCTTCGCCTCCTCCAGAGGATCCAATAAATCAAAAGGCGAAATGAAACAAAATAAAGAGAAGAAAAACGCTAATAATCAGGACGAGAACGCCGAGGACGAGGGAAGGCTGGGGCCAGTGCCTCCCCGGGGGCAGGGAGCAGAGGGTGGGGGTGGGGTGGGGGGGGAATAACGTGAAAGTTACCAGAAACATTATTTAGCAGCGGATTCCCTGCGTCCTTGTCAATTTCAGAGACAAAACAAGCAGCCCAGGCTAGTCTAGGCGGCGGCGCAGCGGCTGCGGCAGCGCGGCCCCAGCGGCGGCCCCGGCGGCGGCGGCGGCTCCTACGCAGCCGGTGCCCGCCCCGAGCCGCGGGAGCAGCGGCAGCAGCGGCGCAGCAGCGGCAGCGGCGGCAGCAGGAGAACCGGGGGAATCGCGCTGCTGGGGTAAAAGCTGGAGCGAGGCGAAAGCGTGTAACAATTGCACTCGCACACACACACAGACACACACACACACCACTCACACGCACTCGCCGCCCGCCCGCTCGCACAGCGTTGAAACACGCGCGCCCAGACACGCACACACGCACGCACACACACTCGCACACACGCAGAGGCACGGGGGGGAAAAGAAGCCGATGAATAATTTTGCTGCTATTTTTTTAAATACTGGCCGCCATCATCAAGCAGCGAGCAGCAGCAGCAGCGTTGAAGGGAGAGGAGGCATCGGGACAGGCCCCTCTTAGGAGAGGATTTATATCTAGGTAAGTGTTGGAGATTTAAACCTACCCTTTGCGCCATCAGTCTGCGCTCCAATAAACTCCTGGATGTGTCGTATATTTAATATCCCAGTCCGGATAAGAAAGTGATCTAGGCTGAAGATTCCTTTTTTTTTTTTTTTTTTCCAAACCAAGGAGACTTCTCCCAGTTTTCCAATATGTTATTTTTAGGGGGGGGGGAAAAAAGCCCAGGCAAGACAACGAAGAGTTTTTTTTTTTTCCTGTGATATTTCTTCTTTTTCTCTTTTTTCCTCTTCTTCCTCCTCCTCCTGATCTTCCTCCTCCTCCTCCACCTCCTCCTCCTCCCCCCTCCCCTCCTCCTCCTCTTCGGTCCTCCTTTCCCCCTCTTTCTCTTCTCTTCCCCTCAGTTGGAAAAAAAAAAAAAAAAAGAAAAGAAAAGAAAAAGAAGAAAAAGAAGAAAAAAAAATTGTCAAGCCCCCGAACTGAAGGTTACGAGCGGCCCGTCAGCAGCCCACATGTAACCGAACTGTCGTGTTTCATGGCTTTTTGCCACTCCAGCTGTCAATCAAAGCCCGGAATGTCAAGGTAGTGAATGAATGATGGTTGATGATGATGAAGAGGAGGAATCTTTCAGACCCGTTTTTTTCTTCCAGTAAAACTCCGCGAGGGGTTTCTGCTTCTTGAATTTTTCCTCCCCCCCCCTTAGCTTTGCCCCCGCGGTATCTATAATATGATCCTCTCTCTTTAAAGTATCGTTCAAAGAAAGCAGGGGGGGAAAAAATCAAGAAAAAAAAATGAATAGTTTGCAAAAACTGGACTTCCTCCCCCCCTTTCCTGGTAGGTATTTTGTCTCTCCCTCTCTCTCTCGCTCGCTCGCTCGCTCTCACTCGCGCTCGCTCTCTCGCGCTCGCTCTCTCTCGCTCTCTTTCTCTCTCTGGGAGATGAGTGAGTGTCAGTAGGTGTTGGCAGGTTGGCTGCTGCCTGGCTTATAGAAGAGCCTCAGTTTGGCGGCGCGGGTCGGCGGCGGGAGAACGAAATGACGGAACCCGGAAGTCGTGGTGGCCATAGCCCGTCGTACGGCGGAGACACATCCCGGGAGTGGGGAGCGGGAGCGAGGAGGAGCGCGCCGCGCGGAGCCTCTGATATGCAGCGAGTGCGATCGGACGGCCCCGGTTGGGGGGGCGGGAGAGGCGGGAGGCGGGGGGGCGGGAGGGGGAGGGGAGGCAGGAGCCCGGCAGACCCGAGCAAATCAGCGAGGCTGCTCCTCCGCGGGGACGGCGCGGGGGAAGGGGGGGGAGGAGGGAGGAAGAGGAGTGTGTGTGTGTGTGTGTGTGTGTGTGTGTGTGTGCGCGCGCGCGCGCGCGCGCACGTGAGGAAAGAGGGAGGGAAAGAGAGAGAGAATGAGAATGAAGAGGACAGGGAGAGCGCAGAGAGGAAAACTGCAGAAAACCACAGGGAAAGTACGGTACAGCCTCAGATTTTTAATTTTTTAAAAAAACTTGCTTCTAGTTCATTTCCCCATCACTCCCGTCTCCTGCCTAACGAGGTCGTGTCGGGGACGTTTGGCATGGCGCTCTTGCTTTTGTTCCTTTTAATTCCACGGGCCCCCTACTCCTCTGCCAGCCGATTATCGCGCCCCGAAGGCTTTCTGCTAACACCCAGAGGCAGCAGGATCTGCAGACCGTACCAACGCCCGGCTAGAGTTTTGTTTTTGTTTTTGTTTTTTTGAGTGGTACTTTCTTCCCTGTGCAGATCCAGGACCCTTGTTGTCAACATTCATTTTTTTCTAGGACAAGAAGAGACCAGCTTAACTCAGAGAGCACTCCCTTCAAGCTTTGCGGACAAGGGCCACCCTGGAGAGTCTTTGGGGCCCGCGGTGGAATCAGGAGGAAGGGGAGGGAGTCGTTTGGGTTTTTGATGTTGTCTGATGTTGCCAAAGGGTGTGTGTGTGTGTGTACACGCGCGCGCGACTGGTGTGCGACTCCAAAGTGGATCTCACTTAGAGCTGGGAAGCATGGGAGAGAGAGAGAGAATGCATAGCGAGAGAGAGAATGCTTAGCAAGGAGGATTGGCCGGCACTCCCTGCCCAGCTTTGTTGTGGTCGCCGGGGGCGCAGAGGCCAGGCAGCGGTATCGCCGGCTAATGGCTGTGTTAGTTACACCGGGCAATTTCGGGGTATCAGGAAGACGGGGCCGACTCCGAATGAACTTTTCCAAAAAGGAAAAGGAGGAGAGTGGAGGGAAAGAAGGTAACTATCCCACATGGTTTGCGTAGAAAGTAGTTCTAGCCGATGTCTCGCCGAATCCCTGGCTGGAGCTGCACCCTGCCTCACCTCCGCGCCGCGGGTATCACGGCGGCCGCGCGTCAATCACTCCGAGCCGCGAGCTGGGGGCGGAGCTACGGTCTCCCCGCGCGCTCAGCTCTGCAGCCCCCACCGCCCCCTGGCTCCCGGCAGCCCAGCAGCCGGGGCCTGCGCTCCGAGCGCGCCCTCTCCCCAACTCCTGGCTCTCGCCCTGGTTCATGGTCCCCGGCCCAGAGAATTGAAAACAGATTGTTCCTCAACAGCCGCCTCCGTCTCCAACTTTGAACCCATTCTGGAGAGTAGAAAGTAGCGAATCCTCTGCGCGGGGCATTGACCCGACTTCCCGGGAGATTGGGGTGGGGGGCGCTCAAGGAGAATAAAGTACTCTGTGTGTGTTTGTGAGTGAGAGAGGGAGAGAGAGAGAAGGGAGTTGGGGGGGGGGGGGAAAGAATGAGAATAAGAAGGAGAAGGAGAGAAGGCGGATAGGCTTTTTTTTTTTTTTTTCCTTCTCCCTTTTCATCTTCTCTGCTTCTCTGTAAGCTTTCGGGCAACTCTCAACTGGGCTTAGATCGTAGCCTGCAGAGACTCCAAGCGGAGTCGGAGAAATTTGGCCCCGTTTTAATAGGGCTGGGGAATGAGCTCCGGAGGTCAATAAAGCCCTCCAAAAAGGATGAATGATTGAGCACCTGTGATGATGATAGTGATTACCAGAGCAATTAAACAGTTTGATTAAATGAGCCATCATAACAATGATGTCTGCGGGAAATCGGCCCTTACATATAAAGAAAGATAGTGCGGAGGGGCTTGCAGAGGCGAGGGTAGCGCGACGTCAGGGAAAGGGGCCGCGGACCGCGCGGTATTTGCCAGGGTGGCCGGAGCAAGGACTGCCGGGCGCGCGGAGCTTCGGGGAGGAGAGTCTAGCCCAGGTTTTCAGCCACTCTTAAGCCGGGCTTCAAGCCTGCAAGAGCCGACTGGTATGAAACCTGCAGGCGGGGGGGGGGGGGGGGGGGAGGGTCCTTCCCCCTCCACCTCCTCATTTTTTTTCCCCAGAAGAACTCCAAGATTAAAAGCATCCTTCTTATTTGTTGCTGAGTTGTTCGTCGACGTATAAGAAAAGGTGAGTAAAAAAAGAAGATGCAAAAGAGAAGAAAAAGTTGACCTCCAGAATTTTATTACAAGAGGCAGTTGTTCGAATTCAGTTTAGCCGGGGCGGAAAGATGAGAGAGAAAAAAATCAAAGTGGTCTCGCTGCGGAGCATTTTCGACTTTGCCGAGGTCTTTATATTGGTGGATCCACGGTCCCCGTTCAGCGCCGCTAGCTGAGAAGTTTATACAGTTTTTCAGTTTTTAACTCTTCTAACTGTTCTTATTTTCAGTATTGCATATTTGTTGTCGCCAATAGGGTTATTGTTGTTTTAAATGCCCTGTACAGAAAGCGCCAGTTTTCTTTTTAAAAAGGAACTCAGTTTCCTTGATAAATACTTCTTTTGTAAAAATCAACTTCGAACCGAACCTCTGCATCGCAGAGTTTAAACATTCAAAGTTGCTACCTTCTGCTTCTCTTACCATCACTTTTTTTCATAATGATATTGTGAAGTGAGGTAGCATTCCTAAAGCCTTTATTTAGAAAAACTACACTAGGATTTTTTTTTTTTAAAGTTTCTTCCATGGCAGTGCATCCGAGTAAAAACAATTTAGACCGACTGATGACTTCTATATTTTCAAACAGTTGTTAAGCTAATGGGTTGATTACTCCGTGATAATCTTGAGCTTTACAAAAGAAAAAAGTTCGAACTCTATTGTCATGTGTTTTCATCCTTTGGGCGATGCAGAAGGCATTTTAACCCAAACTCCTTTCTTCCTTTCTCTCTCTCTCTTTCTCTCTCTCTAATATTCTGTAACTCCTTTTGCGTTTTATTGAGTACTCTAAAGCAAGCAACTGGGACAATCTGGTTACAGATGGGAGGGAGAGAGAAATAGAACATTTTGAGATACTGTTCAAGAAAAAAACCAACCAATCATTCTTAACTCCAAAGACCTTAGTTAAGAAGTGTGAGTGTGTTAAAAGTGAAGTCCTCCTGGAGGAAAATATGTGTCATTTAAAACTTCACCAGTTGCTTAAGGGGAGAACCCCGAAATTTCATGCGACTAAAGAAATTTCACTTACCTAGTTGCACGTAATTTATGAAACCGTTAGTTTAAGATAGCATCGCAGTGCAGTGAATTGCACACAAGATCAAGTTGGAGGTGATTCACGATGTCAGTTCTTGGTCAATCTGATGAATTTAAAGGACTATTAGTTTTAATCACCAACTTGCTGATGTTTTATTAATAGAGCTGAAACACATTTAAGAACTTCATGGTCTCCCCTAACCCCCAATTTTGCAGTCCCATGGAAGCTATTCAAAAACAGTGGGGTACACAGGCTTTCTGATTTCTAGTCCGATAGTAGGTTGTCGCTGATGCTCAATTCTCAGCCTCCGCACTCCCACCGGGGCTGCGAGGCTCAGCTGCTCTCCCACATTTGGGGTAAAGGAAAAGTAGGTGGGGCAGGCCCGGGAGACAGGCGTGAGATGGGGGTCGCAGGAGGCGGCACACACCTCCGTCAACAGTCAGCTCCTTTTGCCCAGGCTGGAAATGGTTTTAACAGGCGGTAAAATTTCATCTTGCGGTGTCAAATTGGGGTCATTTTGGGGTTAGAGTTCTCAGTGTCCGAGAGGAGCTGTCCAGCTGCGTGGGGACTCATTAACTGCAAAAGATCTGTTTCAGTAAAAACAATTCAAAGACAATCAGAAGGCTAAAGACCTTCTACAAATCGCATTTTACAAGTGCCCCAGAACAAATATGGATGCTGAAATCTATTTCTTCAGAATCCCAAATCGGCTACTTAGCTCTGGAGTGGGGGTGAGGGCACTGCATAAAAAAAGAGGTGAAAGGGAGGGGACCTGATTGGGGGGGCGAATGGGAGGGGGAATCGGGCCTTTCAAATTTAAGGGTCTGTTTTTAATCACCTCTTTCTTATTGGAGCATCCCCAAGACTTCTGAGAACTGCTTCTTTTCTATTTTTACTTTTCTCTCTCTTTTTTTTTTTGTCTCAACATGGAATGATATTATAGGTAACATTCAACATTTTAAAAGAATAATTGAATGCCTCTATAGTTACTTAATTTAAAGGGCATTGGCTTTATGGAGAGTATTTAATTTGAAATGAGCAGTTATGAACCTAGACTCTATTTTAGGTGAATTTGCCCACCTTCCTTTAGGAGCTTGTGTTTCTTTTCACCTTTTTTTTTTTTTTTTTTTTCTAGAAAGTAATAGGTCCTCAGCACAGATAACTCCAAATTCCTCAGAACTCTGAGGTCTGAAGTGTTAATCTGTGTATTAAAATTGCTGGGTTTAAATCCTTTTTGTCTTCTTACAACTGTTAGAACAATTGACGCCTTGCTAGAGGAGCAAATAAATCCAACCGTAATCTTATTTGTAACTTTAGTTA
This sequence comes from Eschrichtius robustus, assembly GCF_028021215.1. Taxonomy (NCBI): domain Eukaryota; kingdom Metazoa; phylum Chordata; class Mammalia; order Artiodactyla; family Eschrichtiidae; genus Eschrichtius; species Eschrichtius robustus. Next base: position 84,880,319 of record NC_090824.1, read on the forward strand.
ATGTTTTGAATTGGAGTATTTTGGATTAAGCAGGGTTTTTTGTTTTTTGTTTTTCCCTCTATAAGGTTAATTTTTATTTGTGGAGGTTCTGTTGGCTGGTTTGGAAGAAAGATATTATTACTTTAATTCAAAAAATTCCTTTAGGTAAAAGGAAAGTGCAATTTTAAAATGACAAGCTAGTAGTGAGATGCCTGGGGTTTTAGAATAAAACCAAATCAATATTTTAGAGTAAAATATTATTTGAAAGAAGTTTTCTGTCTTGCATTACTGACTTGAGCAAGTAAAAAGGATCAAAATATTTTATTCTTCCTTTCTCTCTGGACTCCACCTCTGTCACTAGGTCTTTTCTCTCCATCTGCTTCACTGTTATTTGGGTTCTGAATGCAACAGTGAATTTTTGTAGTCTAGCTCTCTTCTCCAAGGCTCCCAGAGTATAAATTGTTATTCAAGGAGTTTGATTGCGGCCCTGCAGAAACAGCCCTGAACCTAGTATCACTGGGACAAAGGCAGAGGGTCTCTCTTTCTGCTCCGACCTGCTGGCTGACAGTTTGAATTTTTAATATATATTTTATTTGGCATTTCCAATAACGTGTTTGCCTCTCCCTCCCCACCCCCCTGCAGCCATCTATTACTTTAAAAACATCTCTTTTCTATAAACCTCAGCTCATGCTGGTGAAGTGTTCTTGACCTTCCCAGCGATAAAACCAGAAGCTCTGAAAGTTGCTCTAGGAAGAATTCCACTTGCTTTCTTACCTGTTAACTTTGCTCACTCTCTTCCGAGTTGGGATGAAGGGAGGGAAGGGGACCTCTTTTTGTTTGTTTTTGTTTCCTGGTCCTTTCCCCACTTAGGCTTTCTTCCATATGCCCACCCCCCAATTAATAACAGTAAGGCACCCCGCAATTTATGTTCTTACATAAGATGGGGTGGGATGATTTTACTTTCTTTCCTTTTGCTCTTATTTCTTATTTCTCCCAATTTTAGCTGCTTCAATACCTCGCAGTGGGAAAGTATTTCAATAAATAGCCCTCTAGCGCTATCTGGCGGGGCTCCAAGCGCGAGTGCGCTCTCTCTCGCTGTCTCTGGCTCCTTCCCGCTCTCTCTTCCATCCTCCCTTCTTTCCTCACATCTTCCTCTCTCCTTCTCTTGTCTCTTCCGCAGTCTTGATCCTATCCCCCCCGTTCTCTCTTTCCTCTCTTCCTGCTGCCCTCTTTCTGGCTCCCACCCCCATTTGCCGCGCAGACAGCTGGAAGGACCCGGTCAGAGGCTGACACCCTCGGAACCAGGTGATGCTCCGGTGGGGGAGCTCTCCTAGGACCCCCACCTTCACCCAGCGTGGCTCACGCACGTCCTTTGCCTTTGAGTCGCATCTTACTGTAGCTTAACACGTTGCTTAAGTCTCAGCCTCTCAGCCGTCGGTGGTTTGGAGGGGTTTAAACTGCATTTGTGAAGTTTGGAGGAAAGAAATCAGACACTGGAATCCCGTCTAGTGGAGCCCAGCTAAGTTTTAGGTCAGGAAGCCGAGTCTCAGTGCGAGTTTGAGGAAGGGTCGGGGCTTCGCAGGGGTGGGAACAGACCGTCGGGAGAGCGCTGGGCTGGGGGCGCCAGCTGCCCCCCCCCTCCCGCCGGCCGGATCCCTACAGCACAAGGGACTGCTCCAGTTTAATATCCTGGGCCTGTCCAGGATTTTTTTTTTCTTTTAATAAATTAGCTCTATCCTCCCTCTCCCACCACCACTACCACACCAAATTTGGAGAGGAGTGGAAAAGAAAAGTGGGAGTAGGAAAGCTCACTGGAAACCTCACGGGACAAAGAAGAAAAAGACAGCAGAGACTGCGGGAACTCGCTTGGGGATGCAGTACTCATCAGCATCCTTCCTCCTTTCTCGAAGAGATTTGTCTTCTTATTTGTGGCTTTTTAAAAAAACAGTAGCCGGTAAACCTTCAGCAGTGTGTGGGGAGCCGTCAGAGGATACAGGGACAGAAGGAGAGATTCAACTCCAGCTGGGTGCTTTAGATTAAAATTTTCTCTCTCTCTCCCTCATACACACACACACACACACACACACACACACACACACACACTCCACACACACTCTGAGCCTTAGAGAAATTTCCAGTCCTCCTTTGAGCAAATCTCTTCCATCTACGCCTTGAAACAGAGGAAAGGGTATGGGCCTGGGGGACAGTTAGACACTCACTCAACTTTATGATTGCATTTTCTAAAATTTAGTTTTGACCTTGCAAAGTGAGGACCATACCTCCAATACAGACCCAGTCAGTGGATACTTGAAGTGAGGGGGCCTCAGCCTGCAGTGTCTGTGATCACACAGACAAAGACCTCTTCCCAACTCGGAAATCCCCCCTCCCCACAATCTCAAAAATAGAATAGAAAGGAGGGTGGAGGATGACACAATCCCAGGTTCTCTTCCTCAGGAATTGCCCCCTCCCACTCCCACACTGAAGGAAGAAAGCACGGTTCGGTGTAATTAATTGAGGGCTGTTATTAGGTCATCATTAGCCAAGGTGCAAATAATTGCAGCCCATTTTAACTTAAAATTGACCAGCCCCAGAGTGATAGATCGATTTGGAGTATAAAAATGATGTATCAAAACATCAATGTCGATTATTTGAAATATTGTAGTCGAATTTTTTTATTGCTTCATCGGTTAAGTGTCTGAAAGTGCAGTGTTCAAACATATACTTATGTTGTCAATACTGTCAGAACTGTCAGTTTTACTATACTGGATTTGTACTACATTTCGAATTTACTCATTTACATAAAATGCCCACCCTAGGATTCCCCCACCCCTACCCCGTCTCTCTCTCTCCTCCCATCTCTGGAAAATCCGTGTCAGTTTCTTCAAAGGATTCAGCAATCTTTGCCTCAGCCAAAGTGTGCAGTGCCTCTTTTACTCAATTTTCCACATCAGATTACATGTCTTTTTCACCATTTCTAACTTTCAAAGAGAGCCTTCCTCCTTTCTTTCCAACTCTGCCTCCTCCAACCTTTTCTCTGAAATAGTATTGCAGCACTTGGAAAGCTTCAGGTTTAAATAGCCACATCTCAGCTCCAAATAAACCAATTAGGTAGAAAACCAAAAAACCGGACTTCACTGTACCTCCTTGGCTTCACTCTTGTAAACCGGGCTTCGCTGGGCACACGATCTCACACGTGTTAGGGTCCGTTATCAAATTACCTGCAGGATTCAAATCTTACAGGGAAAATGAATTTGGAAATATAAATACCTTTTCTTTCTTTTTACTTAAAAGCTGTGATAGGAGAAAAAGAAACAATATATATAAATGATTGGCACGTTTTACCTTTAAAAGCTTTTGAACTCAATTGAAAGACACAAGTTGGAAGCAGAATTGACAGTTTTAATTCTACCCATTTTCACCTGGCACGTCAGATCAGAGGCAATCATTTATTTTATGAGGGGTAGATGGGTAAGTCGGATAGAAAGCTTGAATCCACTGAAGTCTCTATCCTAAAAAAATCACAGAGAAATTATTGAAACGCAAACATTCCACCGCTCCACCCTCTCAGTCTAGACTAACTGAAATTTATAAATTCACATTCTGCCTAATTTTATGCTTTTTATTTTGTTTTCTAGGATTCCCTCCAAGACTGATAGGAAAGACAGGGCCACTTCTGGACTATCTGTGAGGATGTGTTTCTTTCTGTAACACTGAAGCACTTTTTATAAACCTTTTAATGTATTTAAATAAATCTATTTGGACATTAAGAGAAGCCATACATACAAAGATAGTTTGGCTTTATGCCGGGAATCCCAACATTAGAAAAAAAAAAATTCACAATCCAACTGAGAAGCTTTTCCGTGCCCAACCTTGGTCAAAAAAAAAAAAAAAAAAAAAGAAGAAGGAAAGCAAAAGAAAGTTTCCTGCGTGCATCTGCATGTCTTCGTGTGCACGATTATAAACATCTCCCAGGCCTTGTTTGCCCGTTACCTCCCTCCTGCCATACACTCGAAGGCAGAGGCGTCGAGGGATGGCCCCCAGAGATCTGTGTTTACTCAGGTTTTCTTAAAAAAAATCTCTCCGCCATGTATGACAAGTGTTACTTCAAGAAATTCATCAGCCTTCTATAGATACTTCCAGTTTTACTGTAATGATCTGCAGAAGACAACTGCCATCACTTTCTCACATCCCAAGGTGTTGTAGGAACTCACAGAAAGGGGAGAGTGGCTGAAACGCTTAATTACAGTGGCGGAGGTGGGGCGCGAGGCGGGACCGAGGGAGGGAGAGTGAGGAAGGTCTTTACCTGGCCAGTATGTAGAAAGCTGCGAATCCTCACGGCGAATATTTGGGAAAGGTAGGGTTGCCTTTTTTTTTTTTTTTTTTTTTTGTAATGCCTTTGGGGAGAAGTGATACACTTGTGTAACAATTAGCTCAGACAATAAAAATAATTGGAAAATCAGTTGGAATTTCTGAGTTTTTAATTACGTTTAATTTCGTGCTAAGCCGTAAAATTACGAATGCCCCTCAACTAAACACTCTCCTCTTGTAAAGCGTTTAACAACAATTATTCCTTAATCAGTCTGAATGTGAGTCACAAATGATGCTTTTCCACATCAAAGGGACGTCCTTCGACGTTACCTTTTAGTCATAAGTAAGAGGATTAATTCCTATAATTAGAGGGATAAATATGTGCATAAATACATCTCTCACTCTCTCCTTTAAAAAAAAAGAACAACACTTTCACTCTGAGACGTGGCCGGCTCTGGTAGGGTAAGGGTTTTTAATTGTCCGCTTCGGCCCTACACCCCTTTGCTGGCGGGCGAATCGAACCGAGGAGACGCGGGTGCGAAGCACAGACCCCCAGAGGGACACACACGCGCACACACATGTACACAGAAACGCACACACGGGTCTGGCAGGAGCTCCAGTGCTCGGGGTCCCAAGGCCCCCGCCAATTCCAGTGCGACCCTCGCAAGACAATAACCCACCCCCACCCTTGGCCCTGGCCGCGCTGCGAGAGAGTTCTCTTCCTGTGGTCCACTTGGCCTGGAAAGCGGGGTCCCTGCCCTACGCCGAAGCTCCAGGTTGACTCTTGCAGGCTACAAATAAAAATTGAGCATGACCTTTTAAAGCTCCTGTGTGAATATCTCATTTACCTAATGACTTTATGTCACCTAGGAAGAAGGTCAATTTCCTCTTAACCTTTCCCCCGCTGCTGCAGTAAGCATTCTTCCCTAATCAATGGTGGCCGGAATAATCGATTCCCATTTTATGATCGCTGACAAACTCAGTCTCTGCGCGGGGTGTGAGCGCGGCGGGGCTCGCTCAGGCTGGGACAGAGGTCTCTCTGGGTACGCCCAGCTCCGCCCGGCGCCGAGGGAAGCAACTCGCTCTTCCGTCGAGTTCGGAGACCTTGGCAAACTTCCCTCCCCCAACCGCCGGCGTGACTTCTGAGTTGTCACTAATCCGAACCTGATATTCACCAGAGCTCCTTCGGTCACCGACAACGCTCCCCGCTGCTGCTGGGCCTCCCACCCGCCCCTCCTCGGCGTGTTTTCATTTCAAAGTCTGAAGGCAGGGATTGCCCGGACCCAAAGGGGGGAGAGAGAGAGAGGGGAGAGAGAGAGAGAGAGAGTGTTTTAGTTTCATTTACATTTTAAAAATTATTTTTGCCTTCTTCGGCGTGGATCTCTCAGCTCTTTCACTCTAAGCCCCGCTTACTTTGCATAAACAAAGCAACAACAGAAGCTCAGAGTGGGTGGATTCGTGTGGAAATGAAGTCAACTGGCAGAGTTCTCTCTTTCTCTTTTCCTATCTCCTTTCCTTTTCCCCCTCCCTCTCCCATCTTTCCTTCCTGTCTCTTATCTTCCTCCTCCTCTACCCCCCCCCCCCCCCACAATACTCAGTTATCCTAAAAGATAGGTTTATTAGATGCCACTTTACCTCTATTTTTAGTTCCCAAGTCTGGGGAAATTACCAGGAAAATTACTAAGTCAGAGCTAATTTGAAAGTGAATTTGGGATAGGTTCAACATTCTTGATCTTTGCAGGGCCTAAATATGAGCCCCTCTCACCTCACAATCTCTCGTAAAGTAGATGTTGGCTTTTACCCACACAAGGCTTGTTTGAAGAGACCTCTCTGTTAACACTGGTTCACCTCTGGTCACTGAAGTTTCTTTCCCCTTATTCTGCCCTCACCCCCTTTTCACTTACTACCAAGCCATGATGAAGCTGCTGCTGACTATCAAGTAATCAAAAAGGCTGCTTAGCTAGTGTTCAGTGACAGGCAAGAAAATCACTTTTCTTGGAAAAGATGTCCTATACCCAGATACTTTTCAGATTTCTTATGATTAAGCAGCTAGTTAAAACTGATCCCCAAACTGAACCTTTCCTCCTGAGAGTGTTCTCTCAGGTCACATTGATGGTCTTTGAAGAGGTAATTAAAATGCCCCTTTTTAAAAAAATTCATGCACCTCATTACTCATGGGCAGACATTCTGTTACAATTGAGAAGTCTGTCAAACAATCAAAACAAAAATGTAGATATTCTACCTTAGAAGGTACAATAAGTGATAAATTGCTTACTCTGGTGTAAAAAACAAACAAACAAACAAACAAACAAAAAAGGTATTTGAGTTCAAGGTGAGGCATATCTGGGTCAAAACACTCAGGGTCAAAACACTGTTCACCCACAACAGCCGCCTCAGGTCCTGTTAGGAACACAGATGGCAGACAAGGCCACCTCTCCAGCCTGCCAGAAACTCGAGCTTCATTTCATTCTTGCCTTGGGTCTGAAGGCTCTAGCGTTGTTACCTCTGAGAGGCAGTGAGAACAGCACAGGTGCAGGACCTGACCTGGGATGGGGCCAGGCCAAGCCCCCAGTATTGCTACTGCCCTTCTTCCTTCATACCAGGAAGTACATTTGCAGCTCTAGTTGAATTAGATTCTGGATTTAAGTGGCCGTTGAGGGCTGGTCCAGCCATGAGTCACAGTTTATAACTGCCTGGCTTTTAGAAGATTTGTTTCATGTTCCCAACAACTGACTTACACACTTTGCGACTACAACTCGTTCAGCCAAGGAAGCACTTGTGCCGGAAGAGTTCCCCATTGCTAGGAGACCTGAGTGGGACTTTTATCTCAATTTGACAGAGGAGCAGACAGATTGGGGATGGGCCCCTTGACCTCAGATAATTACTACAGTCTTCCCTCTTAAGCAAATTTAATTCTCACACAAGGAGTAATTAACAACCTCTGACTACTCACTCACTCTATGAGAATTTCCTTTCCTTTTCTTATCTAAAGGGCCCTCACAGGGATGTTGAATAATACGTTTAATATTAGTTTTTAGTTTCACTTCAATTAAACATCTTGCATTTTGCTCACTTTGTCCACAGTCAATGGAACACATTTAGCATAGTCTTGGGCTGTGTTCTCATTCTAGCAGGTGAACCAGGAAATCCAATCATCAGTTTACTTCTCTCTCCACTCCCCATACTGCACACTAGATTGCTCATTGGACAAAGAAAATTCTTTAATTGTGCTTAATTTAGATAGCATGTCAGAAGAGATTTTTTTAATAACAAAAATGTTATTCTCTCCCTTTTACTTTCTAACAACTTTGTCTTTACCAGTGTCTCATCCAGGGGTATAGGTCAAAATTACATGTCAGGATATAAACTGTAAGTATAGGAACAGGAAGAAGGACCACACAGACTACTAGCTTTTCAAAGGTGACTGAGGTTTCTGCAAGGCTCATGTCCTAAATGGAAAGACATCTCTTTCAAACATCTCTAAGGGAGAGGGTTGAATTAGATCACTTCTGAGGCTGTTTCTAATCCTGGAAGGACAAAAAGGAACTCCCTAGCTGAGGAGCAGTCAGGAGCCTAGGCTCCGGAGTCTCACAGGAAGGAGCTGAATCTTGGTTCTGTCCTGAGCTAGTTGTGTAATCTCAAGAAACTTAACCTCTTTGAACCTCGGTAGTCTCGTGCATAAAATCTGGATAACTATACTTGATATTACTGGGCCCCCCCCCCCCACCCCCAGATCCACTCTTTACTTTCTTTCTCCATCAGGCTCTGTGATCCCGGAGGCTCATATGGATGGTTTCAGAATGCCACCTTGGCCTTTGCTTCCTGTTGGGTTTGTTCCGAGTGGCTAGAGTGAGGTCTGAGTCCTGATTTCCAGGGTCCCTGGGGGCTGGTTGCATCCCAGCCATGGCTCAGGCAGCCCTCTTCACAGAGTTCTCTCTCTGGGTTCAGGTAACCACTTCCCTCCCCATTACCAGCCTTGGGGCACTGCACCATCCCTTGTGGTTTCCTAACACCCCACTCACACCTTTTTAATATAGTTCCTTTATGAAGCATTCCTCAAATTACCCAATTTGATATGCACTATCTGTTTCCTGCTGGAGCCCTGACTGATATACCTAATAAACTTGTTTGGAGGATTAAAATTAAATGAGATAATGTATGTAAAGCACAAAGCACACTTCCTCGCATATCGTAAAAGCCTGATAAATAGAACTTTTAGTTATTTTTTTTACAATTATTATCTGCTGCATCCCCCTCATTTTATGTATGAGGAAATGGAGGCCCCAAGCGGTGAAGGTACTAATTCAAAGTCTATTTAACTCAAGATAGTAACAACCCTGGGACCAAGTCCCTGGACTAGAAACTCTCGGTTCACTGCTCTTTCTACAGCAGCTTGTTGAGCAAAACAGATGGGGGAGGAGGGAGATCCTTTTGTCACAGTTGTTGAAAAAGGGGTTAGGCTAGTTAGAGGCAGAGGTGCCCGAGATAATAAGCATCTTTCCATGTAGCACTGGATTTGTCTCTGCTAAATTATTGCTGAAATAAAGCATGATGTTGTGATTTGGAATCCAGTGATTTCACTAAGAATAGAATGGGTATGTTACAGAAGGAGCAATGTATGCTTGACAGGGTAAAAACAAAATTATGAACACATAATTGGAAGTTGTACCAGGAGGCATCCTAATGTTTCTAAAACATATAGGGTATACCAGAATTAATTTTTAAATAAAGGCTGATTTTTGGATTAGCAGTGCAGATGAAGTATGAATTTTATAATTCTTTAGAATACACAACTGCACTCATGTATAATACAATCAGGACACCACTTTCTATAACTTGATAATACTAACAAGGTGATGGGCATCATTCAATTACTAATTCCTATTTTCATTCAGTCATTCAGTTTATTGTGTCCGTAATATTCTCTCAAAATCTCTTACAGGTGTTAACATAAAGATTAATTAAATATTAATTAATATATATAATATGTTAATTAAATATATTCTCTGCTTCAGTGGGTTCACATAGTGAAATAGAAGTAGGTGTATCAACAGATTTTGGTATGAACAAAGGTAGAAATATGCCTAGGCTACTATGGGAGCCTTGAAGAGGTTGTGTGGAATAGAGAGCACTGAGAGAAGCGGCTTTCCTGGGTCGATCGTGAATCTTAGCAAAGAGAAGTTTGTCTCAGTGCAATTACATTCTAGCCTTCCAGATCCTTCAAAATTATAGATGATATCATTTTATTAATATTTAGCTCTTACTAATATAAATATTAGTAACGATACCAAAAAACCCCCACATATAACATTGTATTACATTTTACTATGGCAGGTTGGCTGAGTATATGTGAAACTTAGAAAAATTTAAATAATATTTGTCTTGGTGACTAGAGTGTATGACAGGAAAAGAGAGATACATTTAAAAGATGATATTTTACACAGACTCCTTGAAAAATGTTACCTTCAAAGAAGATTGCTTTAATGTACTTTACCAATTAGGCCTTATTTATATAGTGAGTTAGCTCAGGTTTATCTGAGATATAAACACATACTTTGAAAAATGAGTTGGAACCTATGCATGGAGAAGAAACATAGGGCCATTTCTTCCAGAACCTAGGATATATTCATATACACTTGGACACACTAATAAATATAACACAACCTAAAACAGGTTGTTTCTACATATTCATCACAAAACTGGTCATTACATCTCAATTTTAAAGGATAAACATGATGCCTAAGTATAATTTACCATGGTAAAGCTGCTGAATATTTGTGTCTTTCTTTGGAAGTCCAAACTAAAAACTTATATACCTCTGGCTCGTTCTCATTCAGGTTGCTTTTGTCTACTGACCCTGATCATTCTCACTTGGTTCACTGATTTTTTGTCCACCCTACATCACAATCCATTCCTGTGCACATTAATTATGTGTGTGTACGTGTACCTATATATGTACGTATGTATATATATCTCCATTTTAGCCATCCACAATTACAGCTACGCTTGGAACTTAAAACTTACTTTCAAGATCTCAAATGTAGAGATTTGGTTTTTCTTTCCTACCATATCTTTATTCTCTATTGAAACAAACTATTCTGTCTTCATTATGACTCTTATTATGACTTCTGGCTTCTTGATCATTTTCTGCCAATGTATTAGTCACATCTTGATTTACTTGATCGTCTACCCAGTTTAAAGCATTAAGAAATCATTAAACATTTATCTTAATTTATTTTTCATTTTTAGAAGTAATATATACTCATTAAAGACAATTTGACAATGTGGAAAAGTGGGTAAAAGAAAAAATCACCCATAGATAAAGTATCCAAACACAGTTGCTTTCACAATTTTATTGTATTTCTTTGCATTTTTCCTATATATAGTTCCTTTTATGTAGTTGTAATTGTACTTTGCATAAAATTGCATCCTATTTAAGCTTTCAAGTTCTTTACGACCATCAATCTATATGTCATCAATTAAATTAAGTATCATAATTCACTTTTCCATTACACTATTATTGGGCACTAATTTATTTTTTCATCTTTTATGTACAATTCTGTAATGAGCATTTTTGTGCATAAAGGTTTTTCAAAACTCAGAATTATTTTCATAGAATGGATTCCTGGACATAGATTGAAGGGTGTGAGTGTATTTAAGTCAAAATCCAAAGCCTCTATTGTTTTTTTTAAAAAAATAATTAATTATTTATTTATTTTTCGCTGCGTTGGGTCTAGGCCTCTATTGCTTTTTGAACTTTTTGTCATGACCTCCCTGACGACCTCCAACTTAATTGTAATCATTTTCTGTTTCTCTGGCTGAAAAATCAACTTTTGAGGGAAGAAGTCCTGAATACATACACGTTATATTTACAGCCTGAACTTCAACTGGCCTCCTGAAGCTAAGATTACTCTTCTACCCATTTTCTGTGGTGAATCCTTCTTTTGACAATATGTCATTCTCTCCTCTAATCCCCTGTCCCTTTCTCTTTCCTTCCTTTCCTCCTTTTCTCTTTTCTCTACAAACCACTCAGAAGCCCCTAAGTACTCTCACCCCTCTCATTCTCAGATGACTTCACTTCCTGCTTCACTGAAACCGAGAATTTCTGGCATAAGCTTTGTAATGCTCTCTTTTCTGTTATTTCCTGTTCTCTCAGTCATAACATCACTGTTTTTAAGAATGACCACTCATTATCTTTTTACTTTTATATTTAGTAAAATATTTGTTACATACAAAAGCATATATGTAACATATTTGGCTGTTACAAAGTATAATCATGAAAGGAATATTTGCGAACTAGCCACATGGCTTAAGAAGGGGAACACTGCATATAATCATGTGTTCCTTCCTTTTCATCCTGCTTCTTCTTCCTGGGGTAACTACTAGCCTGAATTTTTAAAAATACTTTTTTGTGTTTATGTATTCCTGAACTATATATATATATATATATATATATATATATATACACACACACACATATATATAGTACACGAACTATATAAATCATATATAACATTATTAGTATATTAATAAATATCAACCTCTCTATATATACTATATATTGGTACTATATGTATATACATATGTATGTATATACATTTACAAACAATATTCATTGAGCTTTTTTTAAAAAATAAAAATGGTATCACACTCAATGGAGTCTTTCTGGATTCTTTTTTCATCCAATATTGCACTTTCAAGATTAATTTTTTTGTGTGTACTTTTTCTTTCTGTTTGATATTTCATTGTATAAACACAACACAATTTATTTATCTTTCCTTCTTTGGGTTGTTACCATTTTTGTTGTTGTTGTCACTATTGTAAAGCGTTCTGCTATGAGTATTCTGGTGTGTGTCTCTTGATGTTTACAAGCAAAGAATTTTCTATATTTAGAGTATAAATCTAGGAGTGAATTGCCACATTGTTTAGTATATAAATGTTCAACTTTGCACGATAATGTGAATTATTTTCCAGGGATTGTACTAATTTACATTCCCACTAGTTGTAAATAAGATATCTTATTGATCCATATCCTAACACTTGGTTATATTGTCTTTTTCTTCTTCTCCCATCACCACCTCCTCCTCCTCCTCTTCCTCCGTCTTTTCCAATCTGGTGAGTGTAAAAAGGTTTACACTCACTTTAGTTTTTAACATGCATTTTCTGAATCACTAATGAGGCTGAGCATCTTATATGCTTAATCTTTACTCGTATTTTCTTTCCTGTGATGTATCTGTTTACGTATTTCCCACATTTTCCTGTTGAGTTTTTGGTCCTTTTATTAATTTTATGAGTTCTATATTGCAAATATCTCCTTCCAATTTGTGGGGTTTTTTTTTTCATTTTATTTGAAATGTGTTTTGATGAACAGAAGTTTTAAATTTTATGGTAGTTTAATTTATCAACATTTTCTTTTATGGGTTGTGCTTTTTGTGTCTTATGTAAAAGATTCTTTCATATCCTGAAGTTATAAAGATCTCTTTCTGTAAAATTCTTCAAAACACTTGATTGGGTTTTCTCTTTGTACTTAATTCTTTAACCAACAGGGAATTTATTTTTTGTGTGTAGGAGTGAGGTAAGAATCCATTTTCTTTTGTGAAATTTTTTTTTTTTTAATTTTTTATTTATTATTTATTTATTATTTATATTTTTGGCTGTGTTGGGTATTCGTTTCTGCGCGAGGGCTTTCTCCAGTTGCGGCGAGTGGGGGCCACTCTTCATCGCGGTGCGCGGGCTCCTCACTGTTGCGGCCTCTCTTGTTGCGGAGCAGAGGCTCCAGACGCGCAGGCTCAGCAGTTGTGGCTCACGGGCCCAGTTGCTCCGCGGCATGTGGGATCCTCCCAGACCAGGGCTCGAACCCGTGTCCCCTGCACCGGCAGGCAGACTCTCAACCACTGCGCCACCAGGGAAGCCCCAAGAATCCATTTTCTTTTTTTTTTTTTCATGAAGATGAAAAAAACTTTTATTGAGATATTACCTAGGATAAATTGTGCAAATCTCAAGTGTAAACAGCTCCATGAGTTTTTATTAGACATTTTTTTAACCCACAGAATGGAATTATATCAACCGCATTTTTATTTTTTATTTTTATACAGCAGGTTTTTATCAGTCATCAATTTTATACACATCAGTGTATACATGTCAATCCAATCGCCTAGTTCAGCACAACACCATCCCCACCCCCCCGCGGTTTTCCCCCCTTGGTGTCCATATGTTTGTTCTCTACATCTGTGTCTCATCTTCTCCCCTGCAAACTGGTTCATCTGTACCATTTTTCTAGGTTCCACATACATGCGTTAATATACGGTATTTGTTTTTCTCTTTCTGACTTACTTCACTCTGTATGACAGTCTCTAGATCCATCCACGTGTCAACAAATGACTCAATTTCATTCCTTTTTATGGCTGGGTAATATTCCATTGTATATATGTACAACATCTTCTTTATCCATTCATCTGTCGACGGGCATTTAGGTTGCTTCCATGACCTGGCTACTGTAAATAGTGCTGCAATGAACACTGGGGTGCATGTGTCTTTTTGAATTATGGTTTTCTCTGGGTATATGCCCAGTAGTGGGATTGCTGGGTCATATGGTAATTCTATTTTTAGTTTTTTAAGGAACCTCCATACTGTTCTCCATAGTGGCTGTATCAATTTACATTCCCACCAACAGTGCAAGAGGGTTCCCTTTTCTCCACACCCTCTCCAGCATTTGTTGTTTGTAGATTTTCTGATGATGCCCATTCTAACTGGTGTGAGGTGATACCTCATTGTAGCTTTGATTTGCATTTCTCTAATAATTAGTGATGTTGAGCAGCTTTTCATGTGCTTCTTGGCCATCTTACGTCTTCTTTGGAGAAATGTCTATTTAGATCTTCTGCCCATTTTTTCATTGGGTTGTTTGTTTCTTTAATATTGAGCTGCATGAGCTGTTCATATATTTTGGAGATTAATCCTTTGTCTGTTGATTCATTTGCAAATATTTTCTCCCATTCTGAGGGTTGTCTTTTCGTCTTGTTTATGGTTTCCTTTGCTGTGCAAAAGCTCTTAAGTTTCATTAGGTCCCACTTGTTTATTTTTGTTTTTATTTCCATTACTCTAGGAGGTGGATCAAAAAAGATCTTGCTGCGATTTATGTCAAAGAGTGTTCTTCCTATGTTTTCCTCTAAGAGTTTTTATAGTGTCCAGTCTTATATTTAGGTCTCTAATCCATTTTGAGTTTATTTTTGTGTATGGTGTTAGGGAGTATTCTAATTTCATTCTTTTACATGTAGCTGTCCAGTTTTCCCAGCACCACTTATTGAAGAGACTGTCTTTTCTCCATTGTATATCTTTGCCTCCTTTGTCATAGATAAGTTGACCATAGGTGCGTGGGTTTATCTCTGGGCTTTCTATCCTGTTGCATTGATCTATATTTCTGTTTTTGTGCCAGTGCCATATTGTCTTGATTACTGTAGCTTTGTGGTATAGTCTGAAGTCAGGGAGTCTGATTCCTCCAGCTCCATTTATTTCCCTCAAGAATTCTTTGGCTAGTCAGGGTCTTTTGTGTCTCCATACAAATTTTAAGATGATTTGTTCTAGTTCCATAAAAAATGCCATGGGTAATTTGATAGGGATTGCACTGAATCTGTAGATGGCATTGGGTAGTATAGTCATTTTCACAATATTGATTCTTCCAATCCAAGAACATGGTATATCTCTCCATCTGTTGGTATCATCTTTAATTTCTTTCATCAGTGTCTTATAGTTTTCTCCATACAGGTCTTTTGTCTCCCTAGGTAGGTTTATTCCTAGGTATTTTATTCTTTTTGTCGCAATGGTAAATGGGAGTGTTTCCATAATTTCTCTTTCAGATTTTTCATCATTAGTGTATAGGAATGCAAGAGATTTCTGTGCATTAATTTTGTATCCTGCAACTTTACCATATTCATTCATTAGCTCTAGCAGTTTTCTGGTGGCAGTTTTAGGATTCTCTATGTATAGTATCATGTCATCCGCAAACAGTGACAGTTTTACTTCTTCTTTTCCAATTTGTATTCCTTTTATTTCTTTTTCTTCTCTGATTGCCGTGGCTAGGACTTCCAGAACTATGTTGAATAATAGTGGTGAGAGTGGACACCCTTGTCTCGTTCCTGATCTTAGAGGAAATGGTTTCAGTTTTTCACCATTGAGAATGATGTTTGCTGTGGGTTTGTCGTATATGGCCTTTATTATGTTGAGGTAGGTTCCCTCTATGCCCACTTTCTGGAGAGTTTTTATCATAAATGGGTGTTGAATTTTGTCAAAAGTTTTTTCTGCATCTATTGAGAGGATCATATGGTTTTTATTCTTCAATTTGTTATTATGGTGCATCACATTGATTGAAATGTGTGTATTGAATCCTTGCATCCCTGGGATACATCCCACTTGATCACGGTGTATGATCCTTTTAATGTGTTGTTGGATTCTGTTTGCTAGTATCTTGTTGAGGATTTTTGCATCTATATTCATCAGTGATATTGGTCTGTAATTTTCTTTTTTTGTAGTATCTTTGTCTGGTTTTGGTATCAGGGTGATGGTGGCCTCATAGAATGAGTTTGGGAGTGTTCCTTCCTCTGCAATTTTTTGGAAGAGTTTGAGAAGGATGGGTGTTAGCTCTTCTCTAAATGTTTGATAGAATTCACCTGTGAAGCCATCTGGTCCTGGACTTTCGTTTGTTGGAAGATTTTTAATCACAGTTTCAACTTCATTAGTTGTGATTGGTCTCTTCATATTTTCTATTTCTTCCTGGTTCAGTCTTGGAAGGTTATACCTTTCTAAGAATTTGTCCATTTCTTCCAACTTGCCCATTTTATTGGCATAGAGTTGCTTGTAGTAGTCTCTTAGGATGCTTTGTATTTCTGCGATGTCTGTTGTAACTTCTCCTTTTTCATTTCTAATTTTATTGATTTGAGTCCTCCCCCTCTTTTTCTTGATGAGTCTGGCTAATGGTTTATCAATTTTGTTTATCTTCTCAAAGAACCAGCTTTTAGTTTTATTGATCTTTGCTATTGTTTTCTTTGTTTCTATTTCATTTATTTCTGCTCTGATCTTTATGATTTCTTTCCTTCTGCTAACTTTGGATTTTGTTTGTTCTTCTTTCTCTAGTTCCTTTAGGTGTAAGGTTAGATTCTTTATTTGAGATTTTTCTTGTTTCTTGAGGTAGGCTTGTATAGCTATAAACTTCCCTCTTAGAACTGCTTTTGCTGCATCTCATAGGTTTTGGATCATCGTGTTTTCATTGTCATTTGTCTCTAGGTATTTTTTGATTTCCTCTTTGATTTCTTCAGTGATCTCTTGGTTATTTAGTAACGTATTGTTTAGCCTCCATGTGTTTGTGTTTTTACGCTTTTTTCCCCGTAATTCATCTCTAATCTCAACGCGTTGTGGTCAGAAAAGATGCTTGATATGATTTCAATTTTCTTAAATTTACTGAGGCTTGATTTGTGACCCAAGATGTGATCTATCCTGGAGAATGTTCCGTGCACACTTGAACAGAAAGTGTAATCTGCTGTTTTTGGATGGAATGTCCTATAAATATCAATTAAATCTATCTGGTCTATTGTGTCATTTAAAGCTTCTGTTTCCTATTTATTTTCATTTTGGATGATCTGTCCATTGGTGTAAGTGAGGTGTTAAATTCCCCCACTATTATTGTGTTACTGTCGATTTGCTCTTTTATAGCTGTTAGCAGTTGCCTTATGTACTGAGGTGCTCCTATGTTGGGTGCGTATATATTTATAACTGTTATATCTTCTTCTTGGATTGATCCCTTGATCTTTTTTTTTAAATTATTTATTTATTTATTTATTTATTTATTTATTTATTTATTTTTGGCTGTGTTGGGTCATCGTTTCTTTGCGAGGGCTTCCTATAGTTGCGGCAAGCGGGGGCACTCTTCATTGCGGTGCATGGGCCTCTCACTATCGTGGCCTCTCTTGTTGCGGAGCACAGGCTCCAGATGCGCAGGCTCAGTAGTTGTGGCTCACGGGCCTAGTTGCTCCACAGCATGTGGGATCTTCCCAGACCAGGGCTCGAACCCGTGTCCCCTGCATTAGCAGGCAGATTCTCAACCACTGCACCACCAGGGATGATCGATCTTCATCATTTTGTAGTGTCCTTCCTTGTCTCTTGTAACATTCTTTATTTTAAAGTCTATTTTATCTGATATGAGTATAGCTACTCCAGCTTTCTTTTGATTTCCACTTGCATGGAATATCTTTTTACATCCCCTCACTTTCAGTCTGTATGTGCCCCTAGGTCTGAAGTGGGTCTCCTGTAGACAGCATATATATGGGTCTTGTTTTTGTATCCATTCAGCAAGCCTGTGTCTTTTGGTTGGAGCATTTAATCCATTCACGTTTAAGGTAATTATCAATATGTATGTTCCTATGAGCATTTTCTTAATTGTTTTGGGTTTGTTTTTGTAGGTCCTTTTCTTCTCTTGTGTTTCCCACTTAGAGAAGTTCCTTTAGAATTTGTTGTAGAGCTGGTTTGGTGGTGCTGAATTCTCTTAGCTTTGGCTTGTCTATAAGCTTCTGATTTCTCCATCTGAATGAGATCCTTTCCGGGTAATCTTGGTTGTAGGTTCTTCCCTTTCATCACTTTAAGTATATCATGCCACTCCCTTCTGGCCTGTAGAGTTTCTGCTGAGAAATCAGCTGTTAACCTTATGGGAGTTCCCTTGTATGTTATTTGTCGTTTTTCCCTTGCTGCTTTCAATAATTTTCTTTGTCTTTAATTTTTGCCAATTTGATTACTATGTGTCTTGGCGTGTTTCTCCTTGGGTTTATCCTGTACGGGACTCGCTGCACTTCCTGGACTTGGGTGGCTATTTCCTTTCCCATGTTAGGGAAGTTTTCAACTATAATCTCTTCAAATATTTTCTCGGGTCCTTTCTCTCTCTCTTCTTCTTCTGGGACCCCTATAATGCGAATGTTGTTGCGTTTAATGTTGTCCCAGAGGTCTCTTAGGCTGTCTTCATTTCTTTTCATTCTTTTTTCTTTATTCTGTTCCACAGCAGTGAATTCCACCATTCTCTCTTCCAGGTCACTTATCCGTTCTTCTGCCTCAGTTATTCTGCTATTGATTCCTTCTAGTGTAGTTTTCATTTCAGTTATTGTATTGTTCATCTCTGTTTGTTTGTTCTTTAATTCTTTGAGGTCTTTTTTAAACTTTTCTTGCATCTTCTCGATCTTTGCCTCCATTCTTTTTCTGAGGTCCTGGATCATCTTCACTATCATTATTCTGAATTCTTTTTCTGGAAGGTTGCCTATCTCCACTTCGTTTAGTTGTTTTTCTGGGGTTTTATCTTGTTCCTTCATCTGGTACATAGCCCTCTGCCTTTTCATCTTGTCTATCTTTCTTTGAATGTGGTTTTTGTTCCACAGGCTGCAGGACTGTAGTTCTTCTTGCTTCTGCTGTCTGCCCTCTGGTGGATGAGGCTATCTAAGAGGCTTGTGTAAGTTTCCTGATGGGAGGGACTGGTGGTGGGTAGAGCTGACTGTTGCTCTGGTAGGCAGAGCTCAGTAAAACTTTAATCCACTTGACTATTGATGGGTGAGGCTGGGTTCCCTCCCTGTTGGTTGTTTGGCCTGAGGCAACCCAACACTGGAGCCTACCTGGGCTCTTTGGTGGGGCTAATAGATAGACTCTGGGAGGGCTCACGCCAAGGAGTACTTCCCAGAACTTCTGCTGCCAGTGTTCTTGTCCCCATGGTGAGCCACAGCCACCTCCCACCTCTGCAGGAGACCCTCCAATGCTAGCAGGTAGGTCTGGTTCAGTCTCCCCTGGGGTCACTGCTCCTTCCCCTGGGTCCCGATGTGCACACAACTTTGTGTGTGCCCTCCAAGAGTGGAGTCTCTGTTTCCCCCAGTCCTTTCGAGGTCCTGCAATCAATTCCCACTAGGCTTCAAAGTCTGATTCTCTAGGAATTCCTCCTCCCGTTGCCAGACCCCCAGGTTGGGAAGCCTGACGTGGTGCTCAGAACCTTCACTCCAGTGGGTGGACTTCTGTGGTATAAGTGTTCTCCAGTCTGTGAGTCACCCACCCAGCAGTTATGGGATTTGATTTTACCATGATTGTGCCCCTCCTACTGTCTCATTGTGGCTTCTCCTTTGTCTTTGGATGTGGGGTATCTTTTTTGGTGAGTTCCAGTGTCTTCCTGTCGATGCTGTCCAGCAGCTAGTTGTGATTCTGGTGTTCTCACAAGAGGGAGTGAGAGCACATCCTTCTACTCCGCCATCTTGGTTCCTCTCCCAAGAATCGATTTTCATTTTCTCTGTGTGGATAACGCACATCCCAACCCCAATGCTTGCCCAGTGATCTTCAGTCCATTTCTCTTGTATAGCAATTTGTCTGTTAACTCTTTGGGCCTTCAGTGTAGGTAATAATACAGTCTCTAGAAAATGCAGTTTTATTTTTCTCCCTTTCCAATCCTATGACTTTCTTTCTTTTCCCTTCCTCTCTCCCTTCCTTCTCTTCTCTCCTTCCTCTCCTCCTCCTCTCCCTCCTCCTCCTTTTTCTCTTTCTTCTTTTTTCAGTCTTATTGCCTTTTCTAGCACCAGCTCTCCAGGACAATGTTGAAAAGAAGCATTCTTAAATAGTGGGCATCATTATATCTTTTCTAATTTAAATGAGTACTTCTAGCATTTCTCCATTAAGAATGCTGTTTTCTGTAGTTAATTGATAATAATCTTCATCAGATTAAGGAAGAAAATTTCCCCCATGCCTAGTTTTCTAGGAGCTTTTTTTTTTTTTAAATAAATGAGAGTTAAATTTTGTTAAATGGTGTTTCTATATGTAATAACATGATAGTTTTTTCCCTTTACTCTGTTATTATGGGGACTTAATTTATAGTTTTTCTAATATTAAAGTACTCTTGCATCTCTGGACTACATCGAAGCTGATCAGGATACTACCTTTGTTGTACACAGCCAGTTTTAGATTAATAAAATTTTGCTTATGATTTTTGAATTTCTATTGGTGCAAGAAAATGGCCAGCAATTTTTCTTTTCTCTTTTCTTTTTTTTCCCCTTAAATTTGTTATCATCTTTGCCTATTCTTAGTAATAAGGTTATATTGGCTTCATATAATTAATTAAATTAGGAAGGTACCCCAATTTTGTTCTCTAGATAAATTAATATATGATTGAAATTATCTGTTTCTTAAAAATTTGGAAGGGTTTCCTCTAAAATAATTTTGGTTTTCTTTTAAAAAATGATTCTTAATTATTGATTAAATTTCTTTAATAATAATTGCATGAAAATTCAGATCTACTCATCTTTTTGAGTCAGGTTTGGTAAGTTATAATTTTATATGAATTTATCAACATCAACTAAGTTTTCAAACTTCTTGCATAATGATGTATATCAGTCTTTTCATACTATGTTTTTTTTTTTTAAATTTTATTTATTTATTTATATTTATGGCTGCGTTGGGTCTTCGTTTCTGTGCGAGGGCTTTCTCTAGTTGCGGCAAGCGGGGGCCACTCTTCATCGCGGTGCACGGGCCTCTCACTATCGCGGCCTCTCTTGTTGCGGAGAACAGGCTCCAGACGCGCAGGCTCAGTAATTGTGGCTCACGGGCCTAGTCACTCTGCGGCATGTGGGATCTTCCTGGACCAGGGCTCGAACCCGTGTCCTCTGCATTGGCAGGCAGATTCTCAACCACTGCGCCACCAGGGAAGCCCTCATACTATGTTTTTAATGTCTGTTATATCTGTATACATGTTCACCTTTTTTATTCCTAATACTTTATGACTAACAGGATTCTATTGTGCTTTTTCATGTTTCTTAAGTTGGATGCTTAGAAGACCTTAATGACTATCAGAAGAGGAGAGAAGGAGTCATGGAAAGGTTACTTGGGTGTAATTTCATGTTGTTTTCCTGTTGATCACTAATCTCAGGGATTCTAGGTGTTGTTTCACTTATGATTGATTTCAGCTGGTTTGGAAATATTTCTTTAAAAAGAAATTAGTGACTCTGTTTAAGGATCCTATTTCAACTTTGAATTAAACAAAAACTTTTAAACTAGATATACCTACCCAGTATGAGAAGATCAGAATTTTTACTTTAAATCACTTGATTTTTTTTTAAATTTATTTTTTATACAGCAGGTTCTTATTAGTTATCTATTTTATACATATTAGTGTATATATGTCAATCCCAATCTCTCAATTCATCCTACCATCCCCCCTCCCTGCCTTCCCCCCTTGGTGTCCATACGTTTGTTCTCTACATCTGTGTCTCTATTTCTGAGAGATAGACTGGTCTCAGATGAGACTGGTTCATCTGTACCATTTTTCTAGGTTCCACATATATGCGTTAATATACGATATTTGTTTTCCTCTTTCTGACTTACTTCACTCTGTATGTCAGTCTCTAGGTCCATCCATGTCTCTACAAATGACCCAATTTCGTTCATTTTTATGGCTGAGTAATAGTCCATTGTATATATGTACAACATCTTCTTTATCCATTCGTCTGTTGATGGGCATTTAGGTTGCTTCCATGACCTGGCTACTGTAAATAGTGCTGCAATGAACACTGGGGTGCATGTGTCTTTTTGAATTATGGTTTTCTCTGGGTATATGCCCAGTAGTGGGATTGCTGGGTCATATGGTAATTCTATTTTTAGTTTTTTAAGGAACCTCCATACTGTTCTCCATAGTGGCTGTATCAATTTACATTCCCACCAACAGTGCAAGAGGGTTCCCTTTTCTCCACACCCTCTCCAGCATTTGTTGTTTGTAGATTTTCTGATGATGCCCATTCTAACCGGTGTGAGGTGATACCTCAGTGTAGCTGTGATTTGCATTCCTCTAATGATTAGTGATGTTGCACAGCTTTTCATGTGCCTCTTGTCCATCTGTATGTCTTCTTCGGAGAAATGTCTGTTTAGGTCTTCTGCCCATTTTTTGATTGGGTTGTTTGTTTTTTTGTTGATATTGAGCTGCATGAGCTGTTTATATATTTTGGAGATTAATCCTTTGTCTGTTGATTCATTTGCAAATATTTTCTCCCATTCTGAGGGTTGTCTTTTCGTCTTGTTTATGGTTTCTTTTGCTGTGCAAAAGCTTTTAAGTTTCATTAGGTCCCATTTGTTTATTTTTGTTTTTATTTCCATTACTCTAGGAGGTGGGTCAAAAAAGACCTTGTTGTGATTTATGTCAAAGAGTGTTCTTCCTATGTTTTCCTCTAAGAGTTTTATAGTGTCCGGTCTTACATCTAGGTCTCGAATCCATTTTGAGTTTATTTTTGTGTGTGGTGTTAGGGAGTGTTCTAATTTCATTCTTTTACATGTAGCTGTCCAGTTTTCCCAGCATCACTTATTGAAGAGACTGTCTTTTCTCCATTGCATATCCTTGCCTCCTTTGTCATAGATTAGTTCACCATAGGTGTGTGGGTTTATCTCTGGGCTTTCTATCCTGTTGCATTGATCTATATTTCTGTTTTTGTGCCAGTGCCATATTGTCTTGATTACTGTAGCTTTGTGGTATAGTCTGAAGTCAGGGAGTCTGATTCCTCCAGCTCCGTTTTTTCCCCTCAAGATTGCTTTGGCTATTTGGGGTCTTTTGTGTCTCCATACAAATTTTAAGATTTTTTTGTTCTAGTTCTGTAAAAAATGCCATTGGTAATTTGATAGGGATTGCATTGAATCTGTAGATGGCTTTGGGTAGTATAGTCATTTTCACAATATTGATTCTTCCAATCCAAGAACATGGTACATCTCTCCATCTGTTTGTGTCATCTTTGATTTCTTTCTGAATCACTTGATTTCTAAATACCAGTTTTCTTCCTCTGTGTGGGTAATTATTTTGTCACAATGATTTATGAACTTCACATATTCATGTAAGAGCCACAAAATATGAACCTATGAAAGTATGTGTTTTATGGTCTTGTTAGTTCTCAAAGCAGTATTTGGAAATATATGACCAATATAATTATTATCACTTTAGAGTTAGGAGAATGGAGACATTGAAAAATAATTTTTAAGGTACCATGACAAATTAAGGTAAGAACCTGAATTAATTTACTGGTGAATTCCTAATCTAGATTTTTGAAAATCTTCTATTAAAACTTCATGTTTGTGATTAGCCAAGTTATCTCCATTGTTGGTTTCTTGGATTGATATTTGTCAGATGGACAAAAGGAGCTTCTCATTCAGGGGCTGGATACTCCCTCTATGTGACTAGTGGCCAGAACACAGTCACAATGGCCACGAATGCCTGCTGATCAAGTTCCAGCATAGGAAGACCAATAAGAAAACCACATTTAAAAAAGTATCTTTAATTCTTCTATTCTATTTTTCGGAAGCACAAGGAAGGACATTTTCTTACATGCTATAAAGAAATCTAGAGCAAGAAAAGCCAGTGACTTGACTTTCTGTATCTTAAAATACAAAACATAGTGTTTTTAAATAACCATAAAGCTGAGATATGATGTACTCAGAGTCTCATGGAGATATATTAAGCAACAGAGAGCCACCCCACAGATTAAAATGAGTAATATACTCATTCATACATCTTTTAAGGGCCATTTTATATGAAAGGCATAGTGGTATATGGTGGAAGTGATGCTGGCCCGAGAGTTAAAGGATTTGCCTCCAGCACTGTGACCCTCAGCACGTCTCTGGCATTATCTGTGGCTGGCCCTTTAGATAATATCTAAGGATGTCTCCAGATCTGTGTTCTATGTAATCTAGGGCAATAGAGAATTACCTGGTCTCTCCTCTCACTGCCTATTCAAAGGGGTACTGGAAGTATAATCCTGAGAGCTCCTGATAAGATTAAATCATGGATAGCTTGGGGCAGATGGGGTGGGAAGGAGGGTAGAGAAAGACTGAACTGATTTGGTACCACAAAAAGTTTATTGTTTAAATTTTAGTTGGGAATCACCCATTTTGATCATATAAATCACTATCTTGGTTCCTTGGAACTCAAGCAAACTAGATTTACCCTTCTGATATAGATGCCAAATAAGGCTTAAAGGTTATCTTATTTTGAGGTTGTATATGGCAGGTTAAATTGGTCAGCTAGAATTAGGAATATAAAACCATGTAACAAATCATAAAATAGTTTTCACTTAGGTTTCATGCCACTGAATTAGATGCATGTGGTGCCATTCTACTTTGGGTTGTGGTTTCCTAGAAGGCAAAGAATGTAAGATTGAGAACATTTTTAAGCACTAAAATTCTGCAAGCTGTGGCTCTGAGATGAGGTTACAGCAGCAAGCCAGAGGTGGCACACTTGCCTTGAATTCTATTCTTACACAAGCAAAAAGAGCACTTTGTGGGTTCTGCTGGATATTCAGGAGACTGGAGAAATCTTGGAGGATTCACTTTTAATCTTTTTTCTGGTTTCACAAAACAGAAAAAAAAGTTGTGGAGATGTGGCTGGGACATTGACTTAGAAAAGGCAGGAGGGATTATAAGATGTTTATACGCTCATGTAAACTCCAAGCACTGGATTGCTCTGCTCTGTGAATGAGTGTCGGGCTATGAGGTAATATGTAAAATACATTGTTTTTTGGCTGCCTCTATGAATCAGAACGTTTTTGGCCGCAAGTAACAGAAAACCCAATTCAGACTGGCTTGAGCAATAAGGGAATAAAGCTATGTCACTGGCAAGAAGTGAAGCAGGCTCCGTCTCTCTTTCCTTTCAGTTCTCTTGGCTCTGCCCTCTTATGGGCATCAAATTTATCCTCAGGCTGATAGCCAGATGACCTCAGCAGTTCTGAGCCTCCTATCTTCCCCCAACAACCCAGAGGAAGAGAGCCTGTTTCTCTTGCTTTGGATATTGTCGTGGGAAGATGGGTGCAAAAAATTTGAGAAGGCCCCAGCAAACTTCCCCTCACGTCTCATCCGTACATCTTTGCAGAAGACTTAACCAGGCTTAACCAGGTGTCTTGAAACAACTACTGGTTAGAGGAGGACCCAGTCCTGAAGGTAGGAGCAAACACTTTGTGTTACTGGTACAAAATGGGGGTGGGGTGGGAGGGAGAAGGGTTAGATTCTGGGAAGACAACTTTTTCTCAGTTTAAAATAGAGTTGACCAGAAACTAGGTACAACTTCTGGCAAACGCTGGGCTTTCGGAAGAGCTATTCCATATTTAGCACTGACCAGTGGCTTGGCTAGCCAGTGTGGTGAGCACTGTATCTGAATACTCTCATTTAATTCTCACAACAATCTAAGGTAGACACTATTATTGTCCCCATCCTAGACGAGAATATAAAGCCTCTCAGAGATTAGGCAGCTCTAATTTACACGGTTAGTTAGTAGTAGAATCGAGGAACATAATGCGAGAACCCTTGTTCCTAACAGTTTTCTATCTTGCAGAGCAGAGTTCTCTGATCATGAGTCAGAGATCAGGATGTAATAAACCTTTTAATTGTATCAACAACAATAGCATACTGTTGAGGGGTCACTTTGGGTAGCTTGCTGTGGGTTCCAGCGAATCTGTGATGTTTGGTTTTCAAAATGAAGGAAATCATGATATCACTATCATAAAGAAAATTATAAAGTTGGGAAAATTACGAACTTTTAAAAAATAAAGGACATTTGTTTAAACACACACAAACAATAAAATATCATGGCAGCAAAACATTTCCCCAGTAATGAAAAAATTGGTTTTCTAAGTGAAAAAATGACTACAAAAGAGATTAGTTAGAAATTTAGTGGCTTTTGGAAGGAGATCCTATTGCTTGAGGGACTATGTACAATTGAGGGACAAAGAGAAATTTGTAAAAAGAAAAATATGTTGTTTGCCAGATAGGCTGGGCCAAGACCCACAGCCATACTTTATGCAGCATCATTTCATGAACGTGGGGACAACGTTATTGCATGATGGAAGGCAACAGGTGATCAACAATTTCTTTATAGCTTTGTAGGTGGTTTAGAAATTGAACATGACACGAATTAAGGAAACACCAACTATTGCATTGTCAATATTATTAACTAGCTTTCTATTTTAGCTACTGGCATGAAAACATAAATATTTGAAAATGTTTTTCTTTTTTGGCAAAGTAGGGCATTTCATTGTTTGGATGTTCTCAGAAATCACAATTGAGTCCAGAAATCAATTACAAAAGAAATGTTCTTTACTCCTTTTTTTTTTCATATGACACTTTCCATTTGTCCCTGAACAGGTTTTTCAAGAAGAAACTCTGCCCATTCCATAGGCAGGTGGCTCCCTGCTCTGCTGTTTTGGACCTTCAATCACTAGTGACATGCCAGCAATCCACAAAGTCCTAGGTGTCTCTTTTAGCTATCATCATCTGAAAGACTTCTAAAAGGGTTTTTTTTTTTAGTGCTTGAGAGCATTAGGTTTCATTTCTTGCATTCCACAAGGTAAGTGGAAAAGTTGATCCACACTGACATGAAGGGCTCAATTCTGCATGAACTTTTTGCTTTTCTACCAGAAATAATCCTTTCTTTTTTCCTCCCTTCCTTCCTTCCTTCCTTCCTTCTTTCTTTTTCTTTCTTTCTTTGTAAGGTTCAAGTTCATCTAAAAATTGTTGATTCTTTCCTAGAGACACACAGCCAAGCAAAGCTAAACCCAACTCACTGAAATTGACATCAACCAGCAAAAGTATGGCTGTTTTAATACTAGAGACACCTTTGCAGAATGACTAAACTTGCTAAGCAGCAAAATATAGAAATAGTGTACTGAGATCAAGAAGAGTCAATCATCAACCACTCCTGTTGTTTTTAAATAGACTTACTATACTTTTAAAGGAGTGTTATTTTAATAAAACAATCCACAGATAAACACAAAAGGGCAAATGTAGAGACATATTGCAAGTAAGCATGCATACCAAAAAGGTAAGTGCAAATTAGAGTTGAATATTCATGAGTCACAAATCATTGACAGTTTGAAATAATGCAAAACAGCTTTATAAATGAGGTTAAGGCAAGGGACATCAAAGAAATGCATCGCTAAGTCAATAGCAATTTGTGCATATACTGGTAAATTGCAGTTGCAATTTTTGTGACATGGGAGAAAAAATACTGTGTATCTGATGAAGAAGGAAGATACATAAATATCTCTTTTGTATGTTATATTTTTCCACTTCATCATGTACTTGGAGACCAGCCACGCAGAAAGTGGTTGGCCGTCTTACTCCCCGCCCCCCACCCCACCAAGACAGAGTTTCCTTTTCTGAGACAGAGTTTCAGACTATGCCTGAAGTCCCCTTGCTCTAATAAACAGAATTCAATACACAACAATTCCTATAGAGTTGGTCTCTAAAATAAAGATTATCATCTAGCAGCATACATGACTAGAGAATGGCTTAACTTAAAACCTTTCAAGACAAAATCATTTCCATTGGAGACCATATAGTTTTAACGAATGTTTTTCTACTTAAAAGGAAGCAGATGAATTCAACGTATGAGAACAGTTTGGAAGAATATTTTGAAATAATTTGAGATGTAAAATATAGGCAACCCTGTAATTTAAATAAAGGTGTTTTTATTTTGTTCAGCAAATAACTAGTTACTAATTTATTATTGGTTCTTTTATACCAGTGGCTTTTTGGGGTGTGTGTATGTGTGTGTGTGCATGCACGCATGTGCATGTATATGGAGAAATATTTAAAATGGTAGGACTTACAAATTAAAGAATTGTTTAGGGCCTGTCTTAAAGCAGAAATGTTTCCAATTAATTTTTCTCTGAAGCTTCTATTGGGGTTACTATCTGTAAGTTATGAAGTATTTCTTCAAGATACCCTCCTCTGCTGGCCTCTTTATTGTGTTCTGTCTGCTTTCCAGGATGATTGATGACGTTAGTGACATCATGTGAAAATTGTGGCACACAATAGCACTAATTTTGGAAGAGGCTGGGGGATTGTGGTCTGTTTAGAAAATTAATCTATATCTTCTTGCTGGCCACGCTTTCAGGCAGACATCTAGACTGTAGAGGTGAAATCCAGATGTGGTATAATTAGAAAGAGAGAATTTTGCATTGTCTCCAATTCCCTGTTCTGTTAGGAAGAAGGTAAGATGACTTCTGTGCTATTAATAATCAACAGTATCCATAACTTCCAAAAGCAATGGCCTTGGTAATTTTTAAGGACTTTATGTGAAATCTGCAAATCATCATTTGTCAGTTTTGATTCAGCTCAAGCTTAACATTGTACTTGTAAACAATACCTTGTTATTTTGGTTCTATAGCTAAAAATTTCCCTCAAAAGTTATTAACTCATTTGTCTTAACAAACAAGTATCTCTATTACTCCTTTCAGCAAATGTTTTTGTCATGTTTTATTATGAGGCTATTTAAATTAACCACATTTCTTTCAAATTGTTTAGCTACAATATTTTATTTAATGATTCCCAGCAGCAGGGGTCTATACAGAAAAACACACTTTTCTTCTATTGTAGTTCCATCTATTTAGTTCCTTTATATAATTCCAACATTATTTTAGTTCCATTAGGTCAAAGTTTTACTAACCTTTCTGGACAAGGAGGATAATTTACAACATCTATATATTTTATTATTTTGATTAAGTCCTTCTTCATATACGTGTATGTTTATATATATACACACAAAATATATATAACATAATACGTATATATGCCTAAAAATCATTTAATCTCTAAAGTAAAACATAACATGCTGGACTAGCCAAGGAATCTAGACATTTTGTTCTCCTTCCTCACAATCTATGTGATGAAAAGAAAATCATTTGGTCTTTTTATTTTCTTGCCTTTTTAAACTAGGGGAGATAATACAGCAAACTTTGATTTCTACAGCAGGAAAGTGCCTGACTAGTCAGTGCCATCACTAAGATGAATTTCTTTAACCATCTCCCTTGTCTAGGATCAAGAAGTTAGAGGGCCTGGGAGCTGTCATTTCTCGTAATTCGATATCAAAATGGAGGAAAGATAGAATAAAATAAAAGACTTAGCATTGATTCTGAATTACTTAACACTGACTTACTGAATTCCAATGAAGTCTTGTCTTATCATGAAAAAGAGTCTCTCTCTGTCCTAAATGTCACTTTGGGAGACTGCTGGACCTCATGCTCATTTTGCTATGTAAATAGAGCTAATTTTATCTTGAAAGAGCAGCGGAGTGGCAGTTAAGGGACTTCTGTATCCTATTCTGCCACTAACTGCTGCTATGAACTTGTACAAGGTACTTCATATTCTTTAGACCTCTGTTTCCTCAATTATAAGGGAAGAGGTTGGTCTAGAAGCAGCAATTTTCAAACTGTGCCTCTAAATTCCTAGGTCTGTGAGAAATCAGCAAGTCTTGATGGGGGAGGGAAGACTAGCTGGTGGAACTCAGGACAAAGACCAGCACTTTTTTCCATATAGACCTTTTTTGCATATAGACCTCAGCAAAAATTAATTTGAGGAAAGGGAAATGACTTAGAAAATTTGAAAACACTGAATTAAAAAAATAATGATTGCCAAGATTTTTTTATGATTTGCTAATTTGATTTGCAACCAATTTGTTCCATAACTATTCCAGTCAATATTGAGGTGGCAAGAATTTTCATGCTTGTGACTTCTCCCTTTAAATAGAGGTTATTTTTAAAAATCCCTAAAACTTTAAAGAAGGGAGGCCTAGAAAAGACAAAATGGAAGGAATGTAGGAATGTACCACCTACATGCCTCTTCCAAGTGTGGATTCTCCATCATTTGTCCAATAGCTGTTTCTCTTTCAAGGTCTACTTCAGAGATCCTTAGGTGGTCCACAACCTGTTACCACCTCCTTTCTTCAAGAATTAATTGCTTTGTGCTTTTAGAGCATCTTGTTTCAAACATTTCTGGGATACTTATAGCATTGTATTATATCAATAGTTAATTGTACTTGTGTGACTGGCTTCCTTGTTAGGTCTTGAGCTTTTATTTATTTATTTATTTAAATTTATTTATTTATTTTGGCCATGCTGCGCGGCATGTGGGATCTTAGTTCCCCGACCAGGGATCGAACCCACACCCCCTGCATTGGAAGCATGGAGTCATAACCACTGGACCACCAGGGAAGTGCCCTGGTCTTGAGCTTTTAGAAGGCAGGGACTGGGTATTAACTATGTTTGGATTCTCAATCCAGAACTAGTCCTGGGATTTGAAATACTCAAAATGAATGTTCTTTGAAAAAGTGAAGAGTAGTAAATTTACAACAAATTTCCTTATGATTACACTAAAGTAATTTTCTTTTAAGACCTTCATAAACAATGATAGTGGTCCTCTCTTTTTGACATCTCTATTCAACCTTCAATTTAATGCAACAAATATTGTGCTGATTGTGTGGCATTTTACATTTAAGGGGGTGTCATGCATGAACCTCATCCAGGGAGCAGGGAAGTTAATAAGACCTACAACCTTCTTAATTAAAATGTGAGACAGCACATGACTAATGCTGTAATATGAGCATGACCAAAGTGCTTTGGAAGCTCTAAGGATTTGGGATTAATGGAAGGATTGCGCATAGAATCTGTACTTTGATTTGGAGAAGCAGTAGGATTTCAGGCAAAAATTCAGAATGAGACAAGGGCAAGATAGAAAATCATAGGTGAAGGGGATTTCATGGCACATGAAAAAGATTACATTAGATACAGAAATTGTATAGATTTTGCAGTAGTTGGGGAGAAGGCTGGAAAATTAAGTAGAAGACTTACTACATACCATACTAAAGAGTTTGAATTATTTCCATGGAAAATTAGGACTCATCAAAAGAGAAGCAAAAGAAGAACTCTAGTTTACAAAGCTTTGCCTCATAGTACCATATAAAATGATTTGAAGGGTAAACTTTGAAGACACGGAAAACAGTTCAAGCAAAAGAGAGCCTGAGGACTTAGTTTGTAAGGTGGTGGCAGGAAAAAAAAAGTAGGGAATAAGTGTGGCAGTGAGATAAACTAAAGGATAAGAAATTCAAAACACTTCTGAAATGTATTGAATAGATTATTACACAAGACTTTAATCCACTAATATTAAATCCCATGAAATTAATAATTAGCAACATTCATGTTTATTTTTTACTGAGGTGGTAATGCTATTCCTAAATCTGTTGTCACACTTGTCATACCTGCCATTAGGTAATCAATCTATCAAGGGTTTGTTCACAATTTTAACAACCAATGCCTTAAATGTCTCATTTTCCTGTTTTAGGGTTCTGGCTTGAAATACTTCTTAATAATTTTAAACAAAATTCAAAAACACCCATACCGATAATATATGTGAATTTAGGATGCTCTAACTTTAGTACAAATCTAAGTTATCACCTAATGTTTCGTTTAAAATAAAAATAAGCTATCCCTTATTGGTAAATTTTGACTTAAAATCTCTTTAATGCTAAATAAATGTCCCATCTTAAACTGTAAAAAGGTACCTCCAAGGTCGGTGGTATTGATACAAGATCCAAAGATGGGATGTGCCCGTGTGCCCAGGGGAGATGTTCTGGAAAAGAAAAAAGAAGCAGGGACATACTTGGAGTTACGGTGCTGCTGAGTAATGACAGAATTGGGTTCTGCTATGATTGGTGGTGGACTGGGTCTGGAGTCCACTTAGGAATGCAGGAGGAAAGGAGATGGAAGATGAAAGGGCAGGATGCCTCAGGGATCCTCTGGTCTCATGCTATTATCCTCCAGCCCCTCCTCACAGGGGACCCTGAGGACATACCCTCCACACCCCTTTAGGACTTGCTCATCTTCACATCTTGAGCCAGGGCTGGTGGGGTGGCTAGGTAATTTGAGGAATCTCCTCCTTAATAATTTACTCAGAAGTGTAATCATCAGTCATCTAGACCCTGATCCCATCTTTGGATGAGGGATCTTGTAAAACTTACAGGTTAAAAAAATTATTTTAAGCCTACAGAAAAGGATATATAACACATTTCCCTAGAAAGCCTTTCTGGAATCCAAAGTTTTTTTACTATATGATTTGAAAGCATCATTTACTAAAAGTGCAATTTATGTACAGAGCACTGTATAGATTTTAGTGATATATGCAGATAGAAGCATTCTTACACTCCACAAAATTTTGATTTTTTTGTAATTGAGTGGTCTAATAATACAGACCATCTTGATCGAATAAACATATTTAACTGATCAAAATTGCTTATATGCATCAATTTTCTCAAATGTTTTATTGTATTTTTCTAAACAAATAGTCAATACTCAAAATCCTTATGAAGCATTTATATTATTCCAAAAAAGAGAGAAAAGGAAGGGGCTGATTAACACAAAATTCAGGATAATGTTATCTATGGAGAAAGAGAGGGAAGAAGAATACACGTCTACCTTATTTATTTACTTACTTATGTATCTTACATGTCTGCTATAAATCTTATTTTTAATTCATTTAATCTTTGATAAATCACTTACAGGAAAGAATTATATAACATGGTACAAATAATAGTAATGACATCATAATTTTAAAAATTTTAGGGCTGTGGAATTAAGCAACTGACTATTTCTCAGTGTCCTGAGTTTTCTGTTCCAATCTATTTAATAAATAGGGCATTAAGTACTATGGGGAAAAGGGAAGTATAAAAACAGAAAAAGACATAGGCATGGTGCTAAGGAATTTCTACTCTTCCAGAGACGTCTTGTTTGAATAGGACTGGTGGTACGAACAGCCTGTGTAAAACACAGGAAAAGACTACCCACAACTGGCTGTAGGGTGTATGTTTTGCATGGCTCTTCCCTGAGTTCAGATCAAAGTGTAGTAATTCAGCCATGATATCAACCAGTTATCTTCGTTTTCAAGATAATCACTGTGGCATTATTTCCTTTCAAAATTCTAGATTAGTATTTATTTTTTGATCAATACTAATATAAGACTGGAAATGCAGAGATGACATCATTCTTCTTGAAAATGCTCAGCTGAGTTACCAGTGGTCTGTTTCCTCAGGAATTCACCTCAGTCATTACTATGTGTTTGTTTCTATTCTTCCTGTTCAAACAATATTTTCTCTGAGTAGTTGAAAAATGCCCTAGGCTTTATTATGAAGCGAGATCCTAATTTAGGCGGAATTGAAAGTAAACTCTATGGCCTGGGAACATTCATGACTTTTGGTTTCTTTAACCTGAACTGGAGTTGAATCAGTAGCCTAAAGGTGAAAGCCTCTAAATCCTTTTATTACCCAAAACCCTATAATCTCTTTGTTTTAACCAAGTATATACACAAGAAAGGTAGCAGGACTTCCCAGTTAACAAGTCAAGAAATCTCTACCTCAGATAAGAATCGAGCTTTTTGGGTTTACTCTCTGCACAAAAATATTTAAAACCTAAAGAGACCATTTTGGATGTTGTTTATTTTGATGACCAGATAGGTTCCTTTGTTTTGTAAAAGCCACATGCCCATTTTGCCTTCTTAGGAAATTTTTGTTTCTAGCACCCTGTCATTATTTGCTACTAAACTTCATATCTTTTGTTTGAAGCATCTACAAATAAAAGTAATTGTTTAACTAATTTTCTCTTGAGCTTAATTTGGCAATTATCAAATCACGTTTGTCAATACAACAACTGAATCAGATGTGACCCAGACGTCAACATTTAAAAAAAGCCTCTGCAGCCTTTTCTATTATTTCAAGTTACAGTAGGTACAAGCAAAATCTTGACTGGATCAGTAAGAAACAAAAATGTACTCTCCTCTGTCACTTCAAAGTCATCTATTAAAGCAACTCAAATATAAAATTCAACTGCGTTGGAATACAAATAGAACAGCATAATGAAGCTTACGTTTAGAAATGCAAAGAGCATTTTGGAAAGTATTTTAGGAAGAATTAATTCCAAATTCTAACTATTCTAACTATTAATATTCTTCCATAATTTGATTTTCATTTTTGTACATGTGGATGCCATAAAAATGCTATTTAAGGTCTTTCTTTCTTTCTTTCTTTCCTTCCTTCCTTCTTTCTCATTCTAGTGCTGATATTTCTTGCTGTATAGTGAAACACTTCAGAGAATCATATTTTTTTCCTCAGACACATGGAGCTGATGTGAATATCAAAATGATATAGAGGAACAGGAAGAATAACATTTGAAATCATAATAGGTTAGGTGAACTCAGATTTAATTAGGTTCTTGGTAAGTATGCAGTGTATTATTAATGACTGCTTATTTACTCAGGAACCATGTTTGTTTTTGGCAAATTAATTTTATGCTGTGATGTGGGATAATACTTAGCTTTCTTTAACTGTTGAAAAGGCACTAGCAATATTATATCATATGTTATGCTTAATGGCCATTGTTAAGGCTAAACAGAAATATGTAAGACGGTTAAATAATAGCATTCACTTTGCTTTTACTATTCCTTAAGTTTCCTAACACTAGAGAATACCAATGAAAGCTTTAAAATTGTTATATATGACTGGAACTCAAAGTTATTTTTTGCCATCATTGTAAGGAATACTGTGCATCTTATATATCTTGATATCCTATGTACAGAAAGTGACATCTACTGGAGAAAGCAGAACTGAATATTTACTTTCCAAACTATTTCCCTGCCAAACTTCCAGACAAGTTGCACTATCTTCAAGATTATCCCAAACTTCTAAAACAAAGAAAGATTTTATTTAGCTCAGTATGGTATAAAGCCTGACTTGTTTTGGTTATCATTTTTTCAAAGATGCGCTTTGGAAAAAAGTGGTTCTGAAGGCTACACAAAATATCTCATAAGAAATGCAACTGGAGACTTCTGGAAAACATAATTCTAGCACATTACCTTAAGGGTAAAATTGAAGTTCTAAATAACCATAAGCCATTGAGTGGTGGATTGAAACAATTCCATTGTAACACATAGTCTGAAAACATGTTTGGAAAATGTGTAGCTTCTTTAAATAGTCTGGAAATAGGAGTTGTAAAACAAAGTATGGGATGAGAATATATAATTTCTCTCTTGTGAAAAGGCATCCCCATGCTACTTTGAAACCTAATCATTTTTATTTATTCAGGTTAAAAAGATGTATGTCTAACTCCATGATCAAATCAAACCTCTGTTCTTAGGGCATTAGGGGATTCTACCCAGCTGTTTTTCATCTTGGTCAAAACTAAGAAACGACCTGGAGCCCTGAAAGACAGAAATGGCATCAGCTTCTTTCCTGTGACAATAATTCTCAATCTTTAAGTAATCACTCTTTCGTAAGGAGGACAAAAGCCTTTCTTAATGGAAGTTCCTGTGCTAGCCATTTTCAAGACTGAAAAAGCGAGGCACAGCTATATTTGGTCAGTTCATGAATATCATAAGAATATGGCAGTGACTAAGCCCTGTCCCTTCAGTTCTAGCTTATTCCCTCTGTGATATTACCAAGGTGCTTCCATATTTAGATTCTGCTGTCTTATCCTCTGTAGTTTAATTTCAGATTTTCTACTTCTAGTTGTTATTATCATTTAAAAATTTTTTGATTTTGTTTTTGTAACAATGCTCTTGCACTCCCTCTGCTGGCCTTGCTAATTAACAAAGCCAGTGTCCAAGTGGTCCTGATGTGTATCAGTGATACCGAATGGATGACTGGTGAAAACAGATGCAATTTTGTGTTGGAACCCAGTTAGAAAGTCACACTGTTTGGCCTTCATAGGAAACAACAGGCCAAAAGAAAATTTGTTTGTGGATGGTGAAAACAAAAAGCATGATTACTTTTATATTTTCAAGAAAGAACTTAGTGAAATGGACAAATTCACAAATCTTAAAAATGTGTCTCTCTTTTCAAAACAATAAAACCAGTTATCCATATTCTATTTAAATGTATACACATTTAGTAAAAGGCATATTTTACTACAGGTGTATCAGTTTCGAGTCTCTGTGTTTACACGCTGGAGGGTTAAATGAAATGTTGCCTGGCTTTGCTGGTAGAACTCTGGACCTCGATTAGATATGTAGCTGTCTGATGGGTAAGCTTCCCACTTCCTAGAGTTCCATTATGGAGTTACAAAGAGAATGACAGCACTTGGCAAATCCCAGGCCTAATCATAGCATAGAGAAGTGACTTCTGGAAGGTGCATTACCAAGCAATTAGGACCCATTTAATAAATTACCCCTTATAGAACACTTTGAACCCTAGTGGTCTGAAGAGGTTAATGCACCTCCCACAACTGAGTGCTACTCACTTTCCAGGGGTACCTTCAAGGCCACAGTTAATCCAAGCCTTCTTCTCATCGATGGCCTCTTAGTCTTGAGCCACTTCTATAGTCTGGCATCAGTAAGGCCACACACTTGCATTTGGTCAGTGCATTTCACACGCTTCATTTTCTCACAGCTGCATCCATTGAGTGGAGTGTTCATGAGGCCAAATGAGTTTGTGCTGCACGTTAACTTCCTTTGGCTTTCATGCTTCTTATTTGGAGTCTTTCTGTTTTTCTTATTTATAGAGTCCTAACTTCTGGGTTTAGTTTAAATGTTACGTCTGATGTAATATAGTTTCCTCCAAAATTGTTGGGTAGCAACCACATTTTAAATGAATCCAATACACAAAATTAGGTTTTAGGATATTATTAAATTTGGAAAAAACCCACAGTAGATATGCATTTGTACACTGGAATCTTAACAAGGTTAGACACTAAAAAACATTAAAATGTAACTGTAAGGGAGAAAAAGCTTTGTTTGACGCTAGAATGTAATTAGACTCGTCAGATTTTATTTTTAATTTTTAAAAACAAATTCAACCTGAGTTTTGGGGAGGAAAATGCTGATGAAACATTAAGCATTTTTATTTAAAAAGATAGTCAAGGGATGGAATTGGAATAGATAGAAATATAAAATTCTTACTGTATGTTCAAAATGGCTGACATGGCTTGAACACATCACTGGTCTGCTGAATGATATTCCTGTAAATCATGATCAAAATCATCATGATTTCTAGCACATTTATTGAATATTTATTCTATCCAAGGCTCTGCTGAGAGCTACAGGAGATGAATAAGACATGGCCTATGCTTTAAGAAGCTTATGATTGTATTGCAGAGCTCGGATGGAGGCATGTGGAAAAAGAAAGATAATGAGTAGAAGATTACGATACATACCAAGATTGAGTGCACATGGAAGTTTCTAAGAGAATTCAGAGAATGACGAGGAGTCTCTCTTCGGGAAGGCTTGATGGAGACTGTGGAATTTGTTCAAGGCTTTTGTTAAGATTTTGATAGGAAAACTATCATAGGAAATGGCTAGAAAAGATTTTAGAATCATACAGTATGTATCTTGGTTCATCTTCAAAATCAGACTGACCTTTGAAACTAACGGGTTTTAACCAAAGCTGGCTTTATAGGAGGAGTATAATTTATGCACTACTGTTTTAAAACAATTAGTGTGAGTGTGTGCGTGTGTTTTTGTATGATTGAGCCCAATTATTGTAAGTCTACACTTATTAGAAGTAATGTACCCATGGAGACTAGCAAAATAGTATGTAGATGTGATCTCAATTTAAAATAGAAAAATCGATTCAAGACACTCTGTATCAGCCCTTCAAAAAATAAAATGAAATGCTCCAATATTGAGAAGTAATTAAGGTTACCTTTAGTTGTTATGCCTGTGAACATATTTCATAGGATAAGTTTGGGAGGCAGCTTTTCAACATGAGAGCAGACGTCAGTACATTTTTTAGAATGTTCTACTTTGCCTTATCTTTATTACATACAGAAAAAGAAATAAGACAAAACACATTTTCAGTCAAATAATGTAATATAATATGGAAAGCACTGACTGTTGTCAACCTGATAATCAGGATATACTTTCAAGGTTTTTTTTTTTTTTTTTTAGCCAATATAACTATAAAATGACAAAATACCCTTTTCCATGATATTTAGTGATTCACTGGGTGAGTCATACCTTTAAAAAAATCTCTGCTGCTTTCATCGTAACTTGGAAATTTTCCATATTATAAACTGTGTTTTCTTATGTGCCCATACGAAACAAAGACTACGTTTGTAAATCTAGCTTCCACATGAGTCTACACTATTATTGCAACATGGGTTTATACGGTCTGAAAGTCTTTTATATTTATTCTAAATAACTTGATTCTTATCCAAATTTTAAAAAAATTGCCCAGAGGTGAGACAAATTCTTTACCATGTTATAGCTTCAAAGTTTTGTGGAAAGACCTGAGGGTCATGTAGCACACTAGATGTGGTACGCCATTGGGTATGACTTCCCTTGTTGTGTCTTGAAAGCTACTTCTCCTTCCACAGCAGAGTTGCAAATCAAAAGTGAACTACTATTTTTTGTGGTAAGTAAACATTTGAAAAACTGGAGCCCCACTTTTAGATGTGGTGGTGAGATTATATCACTCTCCATTCATACCTAGAAGCACCTTAATCTGATCATTTATTCCATAAGCAAAGCATTACCACGTACATTATTCCCCCTTGTTTTTGCATTTTGCATTATTCACACTAACGCCAAAGCAGATTTATTAATACTGGCCTGCAAATGGCATTATTCCTCATACTCTGAGAATTTACATCCTGGGATAAACAACACTTACGGAGCAATAAATGTAGCACAGGTGGAAAAAAATCACATTGTCTGCGGCATTTTTTTCCTTCTGGGATTTTAAATGCATTCAAATTGTTGACCAGCAAAACTTACTGAATGACCACTGTGTTTGGGCACTGCATCCCAAGATACAGAACTCTAAGAGGAATTCTTGTCTTCAAAGAATGTAAAGACTAGCTGGAAAAGGACTGACACACAGGAAAGACCAGCAAACATAATAGTACTCTATAAGCACATATTAAATAGTATGGTGCAAACTATTCATGGTCTAGACATGCACTGTCCAATACGGCAGCCACTTGTTACACATGGCTATCAAGCATCTGAAATGAGGTTATTGTGGGCTAAGATATGGAAACAACCTAAGTATCCATTAATAGGTGAATGGATAAAGAAGATGTGATATATACATATACATATATATATATATATATATATATATATATATATATATATATATATATATATATATATATATATATATATATATGTATGTATGTAGGAATATTACTCAGCCATAAAAAATAATGAACTCTTGACATTTGTGACAACATAAATGAACCTTGAGGGTATTATGCTAAGTGAAATAAGTCAGATGGAGAAAGACAAACATCATATGATTTCACTCATATGTAGAATATAAAAAACAAACAAGCAAGCAAACAAACAAAAAAACAAAATAAATGAACAAACCAAGCCAAACAAAAACAAACACATAGATACAGAGAACAGGGTAGTGATTACCAGAGGGGAAGGAGTGGGAGGGTGAGGAGGGTGAAATGGGTAAAGGAGATCATCTGTACGGTACGGTAATGAATAGAAACTAAATTTTTGGTGATAAGCATGCTGTAGTGTATAAAGAATAGAAATATAAGGTACACATGAAACATATATTATAAACCCATGTTACCTCAATAATAAATAAATTAAAAGAAAAGAAATCTGGTTATTGTGAGTTGAAAGTGTTACAAATGGGACTTCCCTGGTGGCCGCAGTGGTTAAGAATCCGCCTGCCAATGCAGGGGACACGGGTTTGAGCCCTCGTCTGAGAAGATCCCACATGCCGTGGAGCAGCTAAGCCCGTGCACCACAACTACTGAGCCTGTGCTCTAGAGCCCGCGAGTCACAACTACTGAAGCCCGCGTGCCTGGAGCCGGTGCTCCGTAACAGGAGAAGCCACAGCCATGAGAAGCCCGCGCACCGCAACGAAGAGTAGCCCCTGCTCACCGCAACTAAAGAAAGCCTGTGCGCAGCAACGAAGACCCAACGCAGCCAAAAATAAATAAATAAATAAATGTTTTTTAAAAAATGTGCTATAATTGTAAAATATACACTGAATTTAGAAGACATAGTATGATAAAGGGAATGCAAGCTATCTCATTAATAATTTAAAAATATTGATTACATGTTAAAATAATATTTTAGATACATCGGGTTAAATTAAAATATTATTAAAATTAATTTCACCTGGCTTTAATTCTTTATAGGTTTTTAACCTGACTATATAAAATTTAAGATTACAGATGCACCTTATAACCCACCTTATATTTCTATTGGACAGTGCTGCTATAAACATCAAAGAATAGACTCAGCAGCAAGTGCTTAAAAATCTGAAAAACTAGAAAGAACAGGCAAGATCTCAGCTGGGTCTGTAAGGATACACACATAGGCTTTGAATTAGAAGATGAGAGAAGGGTAAGTGTGTTCTGGGATAGGAGAATAAAGTAAATGAACAGATGTAGGATGGTAGGTGTTGGAAACCAAAGTTTTATTTTAGGTAATAGTGCACAGTGTTTTGTTTTTGTTTTTTTTTTTTTTTATTTGGGGGGTTTATTTATTTAGTTATTTAGTTATTATTTATGGCTGTGTTGGGTCTTCGTTTCTGTGCGAGGGCTTCCTCTAGCCGCGGCAAGCGGGGGCCACTCTTCATCGCGGTGCGCGGGCCTCTCACTATCGCGGCCTCTCCCGTCGCGGAGCACAGGCTCCAGACGCGCA
This sequence comes from Eschrichtius robustus, assembly GCF_028021215.1. NCBI lineage: Eukaryota > Metazoa > Chordata > Mammalia > Artiodactyla > Eschrichtiidae > Eschrichtius > Eschrichtius robustus. The sequence continues at coordinate 84,921,059 of NC_090824.1, forward strand.
GGCTCAGTAATTTTGGCTCACGGGCCTAGTTGCTCCGCGGCATGTGGGATCCTCCCAGACCAGGGCTCGAACCCGTGTCCCCTGCATTGGCAGGCAGACTCTCAACCACTGCGCTGCCAGGGAAGCCCCGTGCACGGTGTTTTGTTATCTTATAAGGGGTGACAAATTCCGAGCACTTAATCTACTAATAAACATAGCTGCCAATTATTGAGCGCTTAGAATATGAAATTTATATACATAAATTTTCATTTAAACATCACACCAATCATATAAGACAAGTTTTATCATATCTGTTTTCCAGATGAAGAGACTGAGGTTTGGATTGGCTCAGGGACTTAGTGAATGTCATAAAACTAGGAAAGGATTGATCTTAGTGTGTCTGACCTCAAATCTGTACTAGAGGCAGATTCACCATGAAGTTCACGAAGCTTTACACTTCTGGGTCCCACATGTGTATGTATCCCTTCCATGGGAGACGCTCAAGGAATGTGTTCACATGGTCATGTGCTTTTGGAAAATTTGCCAAATTAAACCATTATCACCATAATCAGTTATGTCTGCTCTGTTTGCCTTCTGACTTCCCCTGATATGAAGGTAGTGTTGGATCAACATTTTGGAGAATCTGGCTAAAGGGAGAGTTCAGTTGGCTATACACCTGGTTTGGGTCTAGGGGGTTATGTATGTGTTTCACAGTTGCTTTTATGTGTAGTTAGGTTTTTTCTCGCCCTCCCAGGGTCGGAATAGATAACCGTGAGTTCTCTTACTGTCCACTTTACCAGCTCACCTGGGGTCTTGACCAAGGGTGTAGAATCAGAAGTCAAATTGTAATATTGACTTGTCCTATGGTACCAGAGGATGTAGGTCATGGAAGAAAAAGAGAAAAACTTTAAATGTAAAGAGCCAGAACTAGTTTGTGGGATATCCTTCCAATCCCTAGATGTGTAGAATTATAAGTGGAGAATTCCATTCTCATTGAAATCTAGTCAAAATGAAATATCCTACTTGATTAAACAGCTTCTGCAATTATAAAATAAGGCACCATTAATTTCCTTTTTTGATGTGAATCATGCAAAATAGCATTTAAGAACTCCTGTGTTTTTAGCTGCAAGCCTGTAACAGGGCTCTGAACAGTGAGTATGACCATGTGGTGTCACTTGTTTTTACATCCTAATGTACAGGATTTTGTTTTAGCTCATCTGATATGCCTTGTCTTGATGGAGTCTGGTGGTTCTAGATGATGCAACATGTCAAAATTGTCACTGACAGAGCAAAATGGACTGAAGCTTTTCTAAACTATTGATAGTAAAAAATAATTTCTGATAACCATGCTATATAAAAGAATGCACTTTCTTTTTCTTCTATTATAAAATTGGCATATAAAGAGGTATGCAGCCAAAAAGTAGTATTTTAGAGGAGATGTTAGACAGTTAATGAATGGAACCATTATATTATTTTTCTGGGTTTTGTGACATCTGTGGCACTTGTTGGCCTTTAGTCTTTGTAATTTGTCATAATTTCTTTCTTATCCTATAGAAAGATTCACTTTTGGACCTAAGTTAGCATTGGCATTTTTTTCTTGCATACAGCTTCTTAAATTGTATATGTGTCAGATGTTGTAAGATGTGAACTCATCCTTGAACTGTACTGTATAACCTCACAAGCATTGTTGTGGACTCTGGGGAAGCATATATGAAATATTTAAGGGTCACAAACCCCTAAAGAATATGCAGAGGGAAAGCCTGTCTATTATGTTATTGATTCTTGCAACTTCCCCTTGCAAAACAGTGGGTCAGACAGTGAACTCTCCATTATGCAACAAGAAAAAGTAGAGCCCAGACAGATACTACATTACGTATCCCAAATTCCACAACTGAGGCTGATGATCACGTTCATTCCATCATGAAGAGATTAGACTGTCTCCAACAATGTAGCAATGCAGAGGCAAGAGAGAGAGAGACAGACAGACAGCCAGACTGAGTGAAGGAGGGTGGGAAGAGGAGAAGGAAATAAATGAATTTTATTGAGGGTCTGACTCTGTGTCAGGCCCTGTGTTAGTCACTGTCACGTGATTATCTTAGTTAATGAATCTTCAAATGTCTGTAATATATAAAGAAGTATCTATGATGCATTACATGCTTACTGCCTGATTTTATGACTTCATGAGACCTGTCTGGGCTGCTCATAATCCAATAAGGAAGGAGGGCAAAAAAGAGGGCTCTGGAGTCACACTCAGAAAGTCCAGATAGATAGATCAGGAAAACAAAAATTCACCCATCATATTGAATGACACTAGATATTTTCCTTGAAAGTACAAATACTTTCTACGCTGGGGGAACAGCACTTATCAAGTGCAAGATCTGTAGTCAGTCACTATGGTGTAAGATACATGATCCAGGCTTACAAGAAGCAATTCTTCTTTTACTCATTTAAGAAAGCAACTTACGGCTTCCCTGGTGGCGCAGTGGTTGAGAATCTGCCTGCCAATGCAGGGGACACGGGTTCGAGCCCTGGTCTGGGAAGATCCCACATGCCACGGAGCAGCTGGGCCTGTGAGCCACAACTACTGAGCCTGCGCGTCTGGAGCCTATGCCCCGCAACGGGAGGGGCCGCGATAGTGAAAGGCCCGCGCACCGCGATGAAGAGGGGCCCCCGCTTGCCGCAACTAGAGAAAGCCCTCGCACGAACCGAAGACCCAACACAGCCAAAAATAAATAATAAGTAAAAAAAAAAAAAAAGAAAGCAACTTAACTTAGATTTAGAAATGTGCATCTTGCTAATCATTGTGATGTGAAACAATAGTTTTGATTCATGTTTCTTGAATTTTTTTCGTATGCGTTCCTGAATTTGACACCTGGGAGCTACAAAATGATTTTTTAAAAGTGCCAACCAGATTGTTTTAGGATCCAGGAATACATGCCTTTCAGGGACTGTCCATAATCATATTTATACACTGGATCATACTATTTTTTGTGACTTTTATATCCAGAGACCGATTGGGCCTATCTATCTGCTCAGTGTCATCCTGAGTATGAAGGACCTCACAACAAACACTGCGAGGGGATATTCCTAATCCTATAAGAGTATCTCCCATGTGTTTTTATTTTGCATCTATACACAGTAGATATAAAATATATCACCCTCTGCCTATACTCTACGCCACTACTTCTTAATGTGGCTTTCTTTGGAACATATCCTGAAATTGCATTTTCCATATTGTGGGCAAGTTGCTTTCAAATATTGTTTGATGACCTCATTACATCAAGTATCATCAAAGGCTCTCATATCATGCTATTCTTTGAAATAGTAGAGGGAACTTAACGTAAATAATATTTAAGTAAATAGAATCAGAGGTGAGCCCCACAATACAAACCATTTTGAAGGACTGAACTTACAAACAGGTAAGAAGAGTTTAAATATGAGAAGTCTGCAATCCATGGATGCCTGGATCTGTAACAGGGAAGAACCTTTGTATTCTATTAGAAGTTAGCCACTAAAGGGATGTTGCCTATAAGCTTAAATTATACATAATGGCCCATCTCTGGGAACTCTGCCTTCCAGGGAATGAGCTTTAAGCTATAATACCTTTGTTTAGCTCACAGGAAACATCCTGGCCAAGCCCACCTGTGAATGGCTGCAGGAAGGAAGAAATTAACACATCCCCTCTGGAGTCTGACCGGAACCAGGACCTTACCCCTCCACTTTTAGTGTAAAAGAAGCCTGAAATCTAATACAGGGAAGATGGTTCTTTGGGACATTAGTTCACCGTCCTCTCAGTCTGCTGGCTTTCTGGATAAAGCCTCTATTCCTTGCCCCAGCAGCTCATCTCTCGATTTATTGGCCTGTTGTGTGGCGAGCAGTATGAGTTCAGTAACAGATCTAGTCCTTTCTGCTTCTTTGCTTCTGTTGCCTTCACCGTGAGGAGTCTATTATACGTGGAGTGAAGAGACAACGCAGGCAGGACGGTGAAGTGCCTGTTTCAGCTTGTGGTGTCACGCTCAAAGCATCCTCTCAGACAGTGCCTGAGAGAATGGACACCTGATGATTATGACCTTAAGGTGTACACAGTGTCCTCAGAAAGCAAGCAAGCGGCCATGCCAAAATATTCACCTTGAAGTCAACGTTATATATATCCACAGAGTATATTTCTGACATTGCAGGGAAATTTAAGGAGGAAAACAAAATTTTTAAACCTATCGTATAAGCACATTTTCCGTAAGTCCTTTTTGCTAACTTAGGGGCACCTCCACAAAATTACAATGGGCTTAGTCAATTTTGAACTCTCTGGATGGAAAAGTTTAATCCAGACATTCAAATGCCTTGATATCCAGGAGCATTATCCTGCAATAGTTATTGATGACACCTGAGGTACAAGAATTTGGGCTGAACTGAGTCAGTGAAAATTGTCCAAGAGTCCAGTTTCAGTGCAGTGAGCTGAAGTCATCCAAAACAACATCACTACGGTACTATTGTTAACTTCTTAAAGTCATTTGTTGCCAAGGAAAATTCTGAGAAATTATACTTCAGTCAATTTTGTTCACTGACATCAGAAAGGGCTGGCATTGGAGAGTGCTATGGACAGCTATAAAATTAAATATCAGTACCTAGTTTTTCATAAAGATTTCAAATGATGATTTTTCAACCCCAGTACTTTTTGGAGGTTTGGACACTAGATAAAAATAATCACGTGTTATTAATTTACATAAGTGCATTACGTAGAAATGTAAATATTTAAAAATTTTCATTATCTATTTTATACCAAGAATGAAAACTTTAAACAAGTTCAGCTAGAAATTATTACACCTTGTTACACGACAGCGTACTCTGTGGATTATTCACTGATTAAAGCTCTCTGCCCTGCAGTGCCCAATTCCCTTCTGCTCTGCATGCATCAGAACTGCTCACTGCAACCCTGGCTTAGAGATGTGGCTCTTCCCCATTCCGGGGAGTTTTACATGTAGTCATACAATTGTCGTACTTAATAGATATTTATTTAATGCATAGAAAGGAGCAAGAGTCTTAAAAAAAAAAACCCATTGGTATACTTGGTCATATTTACTACATAAACCATTCTTAAGAATATGCTAACTTAATTTATAAGTTTCCTGCCAGTTTTAGCCCCTGTTCAATTTTCATGTTTGCATCTCCACCCTGAGTAGAAACCGAGGCTATGCTGGCATAACAACCAGTAAATGGTTCTATATAGTACAAGAAAGAAAGAGGTGGATTTGCTGGCACATGACTTAACGGCATGCTGCTAAAACTTTCGTTGTCATTTTTTGTCAAAATTGCCAAACAATCAGATGGAATTTTCTTAATTTTGACTTGACTATGTAACCATTATGAGCATCTTTTGTGAATTGTGTGCATTGAAATATTAAAAAACAAACAAACAAAAAAAGCAATATCAACTGCTTCCAAGTTTACAGTCTTGTATTTGCCATTTATTTGTGAATGATGCTACCAGACCTGAAACCAGACTCCTCACCCCTGGAACTAGTTCACTGCTCCTTGTTTTCTGTTTTGAAGTGGAGGGATTTACGTGCAATGTGTTTGTTTGGACTTTCGAAAGAGTTGATCTTATCCACCTTGGGGGTCATTTGTTTCTGAACTCCAGGCATCAAATAAAGGTGGACGTATTGATCAGATGATTTGAAGTCATGGATGGGGACACCCAGGCAGTAATTTATTTTATCAAACTGGTGAGCATGAAACCATAGTTTGGGACCAAAATTTATAGCTTATTTAAAAATGGTAAAATTCTGAAGACTTGGTTTTAACTTAAAACATTTCTTCAAAGATCTGTTCATTGTTAATGCTCAGAAAATATTAACCATTACAGTCAATCCTTTTTCTACTTTACTCTTCTTTTGGAATAATTTTGCTTGTTATGACTCAGATAGGAATTACTTTCCCATGAGCAGGTTATTATAGATTTATCTAAATTAAATCTTATTCCATTTAAATTTTTTCCACCTAAGATCTTCCATTGTGCTTGCACTTCTTTCTATTTTGGTGCTCACAGCTATTTACTTTTTCCATCACGGAGTTAATCTGGACATTTCATTTAGCACTGGTCCCAACCCTATTCCTACAGAACCCTACTGCCCCCAGTTTAATGATGCGTTACTAATAGCTGCTTATTATTTATAGTCCATCAGTCGAATTGAGAATAATCCTAATGTGACAGAATCTTACCAATGTCTCTATTCATTTTTATTTGTTTCCAACAGAAATCCTGGAAACTTGAAGGAGCTGCTTATAGCAATCTCTATTAAATAGTCTGCATGATGTGTTTTGGAAAGAAAACGGCATATTTGGGCCATTTTTATTTGCTTTGCGTAAATTTATACTACTTGGAATGAAGTCCTAAAGATAAGTCCTCATCTAGTGCAAAGAAGAGGGGAGAATTGGAACATCCTATTTTGGAGAACCTGGTCCACCTTTATTACTTAAGGGCGTCACTTAAACTTTTCTTGCCTTAGTCATCTCCAGACTACCTTCCTTCCCATCCACGTTTGTGGAAGCTGGAGGTAAAATGGTATGACACAGTGAGAATAACAAGAAAGAATAGATATAAATAAGTTTGGACAATCAAAACCACTTACATGGAATTCTTTTACAGGAAGATGACTTTGACAACCCACTCTTTGAAGGACATACATTTTAGGGGGCACTTTATAGTATTCTGCCTGCTCCTTGTGATACTAATGGCATGTATGTACGTGGAGTATGTGGCATGTGCACGTTTCATTTGCAAAATAAGAATATCCTAAGGAAATATTTTATTATAAAATTTATTGCTGTCAACATTATATATATATATATATGTTTTTTATATTTCATTTATTTATTTATTTGGCTGCATTGGGTCCTAGTTGTGGCGCACGGGCTCTTTGCTGCGGCGTGCGGACTTCTCTCTAGTTGTGGTGTGCAGGCTCGAGAGCGTGCAGGCTCAGTAGTTATGGCACACAGCTTCAGTTGCTCTGCGGCATGTGGGATCTTAGTTCCCTGACCAGGGATCGAACCCAAGTCCCCTGCGTTGGAAGGCGGATTCTTTTCTTTCTAGTTTTTCTTATTTATTTATTTATTTATTTATTTATTTATTTATTTAGTTTTGGCTGCGTTGGGTCTTCACTGCAGTGTGCAGGCTTCTCATTGCAGTGGCTTATCTTGTTGCGAAGCACGGGCTCTAGGCACGTGGGCTTCAGTAGTTGTGGCACGCGGGCTCAGTAGTTGTGGCTCGCGGGGCTCTAGAGCACAGGCTCAGTAGCTGTGGTGCACAGGCTTAGTTACTCCGCGGCATGTGGGATCCTCCCGAACCAGGGCTCGAACCCGTGTCCCCTGCATTGGCAGGCGGATTCTTAACCACTGAGCCACCAGGGAAGTCCCTGGAAGGCAGATTCTTAACCACTGGACCACCTGGGAAGTCCCTCAACATTATATTTTAAGATTCAGGGTGCAGAATTCCAAGAAGTCTTAGCGGGAGTTATTATAGCAAAGGTAGTCTCTTCCAGAAAGAAGTCTCAGGCATCCACTTATGCTCTGTAGGAACTTGCTCCCTTAGTGACTGTCTGGTCCTTTAGTGCCTTCAATTTTCCCTTCTGCTCTGTCTCAATTGCCATGAGCTTGCAACAAATAAGGGGTTTTTCTGTGTTGAAAAAGTGTTGGCTTGACTCTCCTATTTGCAACCTTTAAAATTTTGAATATGTAATCTGAAACCACTGGTACTCATTCTTTTCTGCAATCTTTTATCTGGTTCCTAGTATTCACCATTCTTAAGAAATAGCTCTCGTACAAATCCCCGATAGCCTTGTGGATGGAGTGTGGGGTGGTAAATACGATGAAGCTGAGCTTTTGAAAAGCCACCAGGAATGGTATGCTCATTAAGACTGGGCTGGCAGTACTGAAAGTTGATGCCTCAGTGCTTCTGGTTGGAGCAGAGGTGGTCTGGCAGTACTGAAAGTTGATGCCTCAGTGCTTCTGGTTGGAGCAGAGGTGGTCTTTTTGGAAGACAGTTAGGTGCAGCTGCTTGAAAAGAACCCAGATGCCATAAAACCTCCAGAGCCTGGAATTCCTCAAAGCAAGTCCAGTTTATAGATTCTTACACTCATGTACAGAAAACTAGTAAGACCCTGAGCTGAGATATAAATTTACTGATTCCATAGCTAACAATTCTATAAAGTTCTGATATCAACTGGAGCAGAAATAAATGAACTATTTTCCTTCTAAGTTCTAAGATCTAGTCCAGGAGTAGGAGGTTCATGACTCCAAGAGAAAGAGGGAGGAAATTACAGTGACCCTAGGCTACATGAATTTACACTGCCACTGTCTTCCTGTTTTTAGTGTAATAGAGGTCATTCCCTATCCCCCACTTTGTGTGAATGAGAGAAATAGCAAGTAAAAGCTTTACATTACTCAACAACATGAAAAAACAATTCACTATACAGCCTTTGCAACAAAAAAGCAGCTTCTCGTGAGATTCTTGAGACAATGAGAAAGGGGTTGAGGAGAATGCAAATTTTTATTAAAATAAAAGAATGAAATAAATTCTGAGTACTATGGATACTTATATAGCACAAATCTCAGGAAAGGGTAACAAGGATGGTTAAAGAAACAGGAAGTTTTACATACTGTAAAAGTGTCCAGAAAAGACAGAGAAGTAGAAAGTAGCTTTAAGTGGAAATCTTTAGCTTTTTGAAGGCTCTAGTGAAATCTACCAACTAATAGGAGAATAGGAGGTCACACTGTGAAATTAATAACCAGTAAATTTAGAACAAATAAAACAGAAATGTTTTTGCACAGCATTTAAGCAGCCTGTGGCACTGACAACTGCAGGAGGTCAGGGAGTTAAATGCTGCCGAACCGGAATTAAAGAAGAGCAGAGTAACATTGTCATTCTTACCGTTGTCATTTGGACGATGATTTGGGTGACTTCATCCTTTGCTTTAGAATTTAATTATGATTGCACTTTGTGAAAAGCTAATAGGATGTAAGACAAACAGCAAGAGTGAAAGTAGGTAAGGGCCTCTCTCTGTGAGCCTACAAACATATTGAACATAAGACAAGTATTAGATGATATCAACAGCTGCTGAGTTTCAAAATCTTGCAGATAGGTGGGTAGTCTGAATCTTGAGAAGGTTTCATTCAAACTTCCCATCTTCAGGAAGGACAACATAAACTAATTCTTGGGAAATTAGAATTCCTTTCAATTTACAAAATCTACTTGAAGAAGGACATTTTTTTCATCATCCCACTCCCCCCAAGTGCAATATTTCATAAACTATTGTCTTCTCCTGATCTGTTAACCCCAGCTGGCACCCCACAAACAATATCTCTTGGCAAATATTGAGTTTGAAGGTGTTGCTCTTATTGGTCCACCGTCCATTGTTTTTCACATCTCAGGTGCAGCAGCACCTCGTGTGGATACAAACGTTCCACCTAAGATCATTAGTACTTCAAGCATTGTAGCAGCCAAGCCCTCATCCCAGTTCTAAAAATGAGTCATTTTACAACAGTCTTAGATGTGACTTTTAGTTTTATTGCTAACCATAATCAATGCCTGGCCATTGATTATCACCAACCTTTTTATACATAGAAGGAGCCGTGGGTACCCCTCCTTACCTCTCCACCCCTAGCATATTATTGTCAGGTTGAGTTAATGTTCAACTAGGAATTACTTAGTGTGATGGGGAGGTAAAAAGATAGGGACATTTAATTTTTCATTATTCTCTTCCTTGCCATAATTAGCAAAGGTGTAAATATTAACACCTCTGATCTAGACATGAGTTGAAACTGTCATTCATAAACTTGTTGCCATGGAGGCCACATTCTTCAAAAATAATGACACCTGACCACTTCATCCAGCATCTGAATTTGTTCATATTTTGGCTGCTAAGCATTCTGCTTTTCTGCTATTGTAATATAAACAATTGAGCTCCATTAGTTTGTATTATTTTTCATTAACTTTAGAACTGTTAGGTTGAAATTGAACAATGTATTTTTTTGGTTATTCTTTCTCTCTTTTTTTCCCCTTTTTAAATGCAGTTGGCTTTTTTCCTCCCCTAAATAAATAATTTTTTTTATTTCAGTATTTTCATTGTAATCATGGTTCTAATTGACAGCTTTATAATACCGGGGGGCACAGTTGAGGTCTCTTTTTCTTTTCAAACACTCTTCTCAATCCACAGCAAGGGCTGTTTTTCTTTGTTTCTTTGCTGTCTGAGAAGAGGCAGAAGATCAGAGAGAGTTCCTGGCGGTGGTAGAATATTACATTCCATTGTAACTAGTGGTTTACATAGACTGTGTAACTATATAGTCTGTGAAAACAATTCAAAATGACTTTTCCTCTTCCTGTGAAAATCCAACATTTTCATAAACTCAAGGAAATGTTATGGTTTTGAAAACCTGAAATATTTGTATCCACTTTTAATTGTTGATGTGACGATGTCAAACCACCATGCTGGATATTTTTAGTACCTATCCCCATGACTGATGTTGTGTGTAGAAATAAGAAGTAAGGGTATCACTCCTGGCAGAACTGGAGTGAATTAGAAATTCCGTTTTCAAGACATTTTAAAATATTCACTTTTTAACCTCCTTTTAAAGCTACTTCTTGCTGTATTTTGCAAGGGTGGGGATTTAATGCATGATGCCTACACATGTGTACGTAATATTCTCTACATTTTGTCTTTAATATTCCTTGGTTTTTAATTATTAAAGATAAGTATTTGAATTATAAATATTCTAGTTATACAGGAATAGGCAAAGCAGGCATATACCCTCAGGCAAAATCCTTCCATTATCCATAATCCTTCTGCCTCCTGCCTCCGTTTCTCAGCTTCCTATCTTTATGTCGCCTCAAAAAACACACAGAGGCATTCTTTTAAACCAACCTTCTCCTCCCCACTTAAACCATAGAAATCCCTTCTCAATATGTATAGAGGCCTCTTCCTTGAAGTGGGATGTCATACTTGTCCTAAATATAATAAAGTGCTATCTTCAAGGCATTTCTGCATCCAAAACACTCCCCAGAAACCTGCCGAGCCCTCCCATCTAACCAGCCTGAATGTCACAAATCATAGCCCAGAAACTGCTTTATAGTGAATCATTAACATTGTCAGGAATGACTTGGCAGAGAGAGAAAGCTTTCCATTATTGAACTGAGGGAGAATATACAAATGACAGCATTGTCATTCCACTCCTATTGTTTTATAAAGCTCAGAACTGATTAGTAAGAGTTTATTACAGAGGAATGCGACTATGTATTTCCCACAGAGCATGCGTTGTGCTAGGTAGTTTTGTATGTTTTCCCTTACATTTTTGGAGCTTCATCGTTTATGTAAAGGTTTTGTTTTAAAAATTCTGCTTGCAGTGCTGTGTGAAGTTTTATAGGATGAATAAAGGTGTTAAAATGGGCATATGGATGTATGCAAAACAGCTGACCTGATTATTTGTAGGTGAAAGCCATTTTTTGAGGCCACTTGCCTGGGATCTGGATCTCAGTCCTCCTGATCTTTTGCCCAGCAGGGATGACTAAAAAGGACAGGATGCTGCACCAAGGATGGGCGAGAATGAGTTTGGATGAATGTTCTCTGTCTTATCTGAGCTTACATTCTCCAAAACCAGAATGGTTAATAAAGAGTTGATTGCCTAATAGTCCTTTGCCTCCTTTACCTTGTGTTTATGTGTATAGTGGATATGGCGGTGCACAACTAGATTCCCACTGGGATGGAGGCACTCATTCCCCAGGGGCCATAGTGTTCCTTGCCACTGGCTTACTGTTGAGTGGTCTTCTAAGAACTGCCCATGGCCAAGGGGAGTTATCTTTCCCAAAGTTACAACCCTTCCCCAGGCCCAGCCTGAATCCCATGACTAAACCATGCCTCTAGATAGCCTCATCCACCAGAGGGCAGACAGAAGAAGCAAGAAGAACTACAATTCTGCAGCCTGTGGAACGAAAACCACATTCACAGAAAGACAGACAAAATGAAAAGGCAGAGGACTATGTACCAGATGAAGGAACAAGATAAAATCCCAGAAAAACAACTAAATGAAGTGGAGATAGGCAACCTTCCAGAAAAAGAATTCAGAATAATGATAGTGAAGATGATCCAAGACCTCAGAAAAAGAATGGAGGCAAAGATTGAGAAGATGCAAGAACTGTTTAACAAAGACCTAGAAGAATTAAAGAACAAACACCTAGAAGAATTAAAGAACAAACAGAGATAAATGATACAATAACTGAAATGAAAAATACACTAGAAGGAATCAATAGCAGCATAACCGAGGTAGAAGAACAGATAAGTGACCTGGAGGACAGAATGGTGGAATTCACTGCTGCGGAACAGAATAAAGAAAAAAGAATGAAAAGAAATGAAAACAGCCTAAGAGACCTCTGGGACAACATTAAACGCACAACATTTTATAGGGGTCCCAGAAGGAGAAGAGAGAGAGAAAGGACCAGAGAAAATATTTGAAGAGATTATAGTTGAAAACTTCCCTAACATGGGAAAGGAGCTAGCCGCCCAAGTCCAGGAAGTGCAGAGAGTCCCAGGCAGGATAAACCCAAGGAAAAACATGCTAAGACACATAGTAAGCAAGCTGACAAAAATTAAAGACAAAGAAAAATTATTAAAATCAACAAGGGAAAAATGACAAATAATATACAAGGGAACTCCCATAAGGTTCACAGCTGATTTCTCAGCAGAAACTCTACAAGCCAGAAGGGAGTGGCATGATATATTTAAAGTGATGAAAGGGAAGAACCTACAACCAAGATTACTCTACCTGGCAAGGATCTCATTCAGATTCAACGGAGAAATCAAAAGCTTTACAGACAAGCAAAAGCTAAGAGAATTCAGCACCACCAAACAATCTCTACAACAAATGCTAAAGGAACTTCTCTAAGTGGGAAACACAAAAGAAGAAAAGGACCTACAAAAACAAACTCAAAACAATTAAGAAAATGGTCATAGGAACATACATATCAATAATTACCTTAAATGTGAATGGATTAAATGTTCCAACCCAAAGACACAGGCTCACTGAATGGATATAAAAACAAGACCCATATATATGCTGTCTACAAGAGACCCATTTTAGACCTAGGGACACATACAGACTGAAAGTGAGGGGATGGAAAAAGATATTCCATGCAAATGGAAATCAAAAGAAAGCTGGAGTAGCTATACTCATATCAGATAAAATAGACTTTAAAATAAAGAATGTTACAAGAGACAAGGAAGGACACTACATAATGATCAAGGGATCAATCCAAGAAGAAGATATAACAATTATAAATATACATGCACCCAACACAGGAGCACCTCAATACATAAGGCAACTGCTAACAGCTATAAAAGAGGAAATCGACAGTAACACAATAATAGTGGGGGACTTTAACACCTCACTTACACCAATGGACAGATCATCTGGACAGAAAATTAATAAGGAAACACAAGCTTTAAATGACACAATAGACCAGATAGATTTAATTGATATTTATAGGACATTCCATCCAAAAACAGCAGATTACACTTTCTTCTCAAGTGCACACAGAACATTCTCCAGGATAGATCACATCTTGGGTCACAAATCAAGCCTTAGTAAGTTTAAGAAAATTGAAATCATATCAAATATCTTTTCTGACCACAATGCTATGAGATTAGAAATCAATTACAGGGAAAAAAACGTAAAAACACAAACACATGGAGGCTAAACAATTCGTTACTAAATAACCAAGAGATCACTGAAGAAATCAAAGAGGAAATCAAAAAATACCCAGAGACAAATGCCAATGAAAACACGACAATCCAAAACCTATGGGAAGCAGCAAAAGCAGTTCTAAGAGGGAAGTTTATAGCAATACAATCCTACCTCAAGAAACAAGAAAAATCTCAAATAAACCATGCCTCAACTGGCGATATTTCTGATGGACCATCCCAAGTTTAGAACTCCTCATGGGATTGGCTGTGGTCTCTGCTGTGACTGCACTGCAATTCAACATTTCTCTCTGACAAGTCCTGATTCTTTCACTTCCTTACACATATGATATCCAAGAGCATTCTCCAGTAAACAACTCGTATACAAATCTCAAGCTCAGAGTCTGTTTTACAGGAAACTCAACCTATGACAGTTGACACTAGGGATGGTCCTAGGAGGTAGGTTCTAAAATGAAATTTTGGAGTTGAATTATCTACTCACTGGCTGGTGACTAGGACACCATTGCTGGTGGTAGGTAGGGTATCAATAGTCTTGAGATGCCACAGTGGTGCAATTGTTAAAATTTCACTGATCTTGAATTGTGATGGGATATTATTAGCAGAAGAAAATGCATTGCAAGGTGTAATATCACAGGTGTTTGAGAGTTTAGGAGTAAATAGTAATTAAAAGACTACAAAATTACCTAGCTGTTGCTGCAAGCTATCCATGCATTGGAGAAGACATGAAAGGCTGAGGGTGATTAATCACCAAATTAAGGTAAATTATTAAGGCTCCCTTAGCAGCATATAAAGAGACTCCCATTTCCTGTAGCTGGAAAGTAAAAAATCTGAGGATCTGACTTAGGACTTAATAATGAAAGTAGATTACCTCCAGAGAAGGTTGAAATTTTAATTCCAAGTTGTCTCTGACAAGATTTGGGCCAGGAGTGGGACACTTGGTCAAATAAGCTTCAAAGTCTTGAATCTCCCGATTATCCCGGCCCTCTGAGCCTGCAGAAGTAGCCTATACCTCCCTGCTAAAAGTGAATGTTTCTCCCTTATTTGAAGAAGATAACATGTGCCCCTTCCCTCAGAATCTATTCCCAACTCCCCTCCTGGTTACCAAAACAATAACAAGGATTAAGTCACAGCATATTCCAGCTGGGGAAGTGTTGGGCTTGCAAGATTTAGGCAATGTGTACCTGTTTGGCCCAGGAGAGCATGTATGGAAACTGGATCCTGGAGGTGCTGAATTAAGGGGGCAGAACATAAAGTTTGAAAGGAGAGAATTCATTGATATAGGACCACTATTCTGTGAGAAGGGTATAATACTCTGTCAAAGGCTCTAAGAGAAGGAGCAAATATACTACTTTTAAGTTTAAAGAAACTGACAGTCCACACCAAGTGAAGTAGAAAGTACCATGGGTGGTGGCAGAAGAAGGGATCAAAAGACCCAGAGAAGTGGGAATCCTATAGTGGATGTACATAAGGCTCAAACCCACCACCTGAAATGTGTTCTGTGGGAGGACCTGGATGAAACTCTGTTTACCAAAATAAGGAATGAATTGGTGAGAGGGACAGGAGAATCACTGAAATGCTCAGTGTCTGTCCACTGTAAATCAGGGCTCATGGTGGGAGATGCTATTATAAAAATAGTTTCCTTGAAATAATAGGGATGATAAGATACAGAAATACTAGAGGCCAAGTGGTGGCATATTATCATCAGCAGCAAGGTATGTGCAATTTTCACAATGAGTGACAAGGCTGGAAGAGCAGCCAAGGAGACCTTACCTGCAGAGAGCTATGGAGATGGTTAACAGAACCTGGACCACTAAGGGCAAGACAGATGGGTAGTTGACAAGGGAATTGCTAAATCTATAAAAACAAAGGAATCAGGGATGGATGATCATAATGCTGAAAACAACTCCCCCAATAATAAGTCATGATCACTTGCCCAGTTTCTGTACCTGAGCCAGTTTACAGACCCAAAATTCCTTAGGGAGGACTCTACCACACCATAAAGAGTACATGATTCTCTTCGTCTTTTCCCAAGGGGACATTTGACTCATTTACTTGGGTAGCTATTCACTGGGGAAGGGGAATACCCAGATATTTTTAGGGCTGTTGGCCTAAACCCAAAGCCTTGTTTATGACCCACTTAGCATGAGGGTATCTAGGGCCAGGAAATAAATAAAGTTCTGGCTCAGATATAAGCTCAGAATGGGTCCACTGGGTCCATGGACCAACTCAAAGGTCACTTTTGGAGTCTCAGAATATATACTTGGAACAGACATTTCTTGGTATTTGGTAGAACTCCCACAGTTTTTCCTTGGTCTGTGGGATTAGACCCATCATAGCAGGGAAAGCCAAGTAGAAGCCTCTGAAACTGCCTTTCATCCTAGAAAATAAAGCAAATGAAAAAATATATACTAGGGTGAGTGGCAAGAATTAGTGCCACCATTAAAGACCTAAAGGACAAGGGATGGTGGTCCCATTGGTACCCTTATTTAATTCAGCATTCTGGCTTTTACAAATACCAGACTGATTCTGGAGGAGGATGACACTGGACTAGTGAAAACTGCTAGAGGAAGAATATACATGGACTCATTGATGGTGGCAAAGTGCTTCCATGTTTGGTCAAGGTCCTGGAAAGAGAAAGATTGGAAAGGTAGACTCAAGAAGTTTTGGGGAAGAGGCATTTATACGGACATATGAGTATGGTCACAGAGTGCGAAGACCTTTATATCACATGTTGATATTCACCAGAGAGAATCACTAGGGAAGATGTACCAAATGACCAAATAGATGGAATAATGAGCGAGTGGACATCAGCCAGCCTCTGTCATTGGCTGCCTGAGTGCTGGCACAATGTACACATGAACAGAACAGCCACGATGGCAGGGATGGGAACTATGTGTGAGCCCAGCAGCATGAAATCTCATTCACCAAGGCTGATATAGCAACTACTACTGCCGAATGTGAAATCTGCAAGCAAAAGAGACCAATACTAAGCCCTCAATATAGCACCAATTCTTGAGGAGGTCAACAAGCCACTTGTCAGCAAGTTGATTACAATGGATCCTTTCGACCATAGAAGGGCAACAATACATCTTGATTAGAATAAATAATGTTCCAGATTTGGATATGCCTTCTTTTCAGTCCACAGGGCCTGTATCAGTTTTCTAAGCTGCATTACAACTTACCACAGATTTAGTGGCTTAAAATAACACATTTATTATCACATTTATAACACATTTATTATCTCACAGTTTCTGTAGGTCAGAAGTCTGGGCATGGATTAGCTGGGCTTTCTGCTTCAATGTGTCACTAGGTTGCACTACAAATGTTGACCAGGGCCCTGATCTCATCAGTGGCTTGACTGGCGAAGGATTATTTACAATCAGTGCCACTATCTGAAGGCCTACAAGGTAGTTAATATTCTGACGCAGGATTTCACACCACACTGCATCAGATTGTGCTTGTCTGCAGTGGACACATAGCCATGGGGTTCACTGGTTCTATCAAATACTATACCACTTAGAATCTGCTGGTCCATAAAGCAATGAAACAGCTTTTTGAAGATATGTCTAAGGCATCAACTTGGAGATGATACCTTGAGAGGACAGATCTCCATCCTCCATGATGCAGTATATAACCTAATCAATGACAATTTTATGATGCTATGTACCCCAAAATGTAGAATACATAGGCCTGGAAACCAAGGGTAGATGCAGGAGTGGACTTTTTAAAACATCAGTCCCAGTGACCCATGGGACTTTGTCCCCACAACTCTGCAAGTCTTGAGGTGCTGGTTTACAAAAGGGAACACTTTCACCAGGGTATACAGTAAGAGTCCCATTAAACTTGACTGCCACCTGGTCACCTCATACCCCCTGTGCCAGGAGAACAACAGGCAAGAAAAGAATCACTATTCTGGCAGGGCTAATTGACTCTGATCATTAGCAGGAGGTAGGGCTGCTATTACACAATGGGGACAGGAAAAATACCTTTAGTGCTCCTTTTGTACTCTCCTCTCCAATGGTGATGGTAATCAAAGATGGGGACCTGCCAGACGAAACAAGAACACCGACTTGAAAAGATATCTCCACCCTCATGTTCATAGCAGCATTTTTTACAAAAGCCAAGACATGGAAATAACCTAAGTGTCATTGACAGACAAATGGATAAAGAAGTTGTGGTATATACATACAAGGGAATATTGTTCAGCCATAAAAATGAGAAAATCCTGCCATTTGTGGCAACATGAAACTTGAGGGTGTTATGCTAAGTAAAATAAGTCAGGCAGAGAAAGACAAATATGTATGATATCACTTATATGTAGAATCTTAAAAAAAAAACTCATAGAAAAACAGATCAGCTTTGTAGCTACCAGAAGTGGGGGATGAGGGATGGAAGAATTGGAGGAAGGTGGTTGAAAAGTACAAACTTTACTAGGGGTGTAATGCACATGATGACTATAGTTAACACTGCTGTATGGTATATAGGAAAGTTGTTAAGAGAACAAATCCTAAGAGTTCTCATTACAAGGAGAAAAATTTTTATTTCTTAAAAAAAATTTTTTTTAAAGTATTGTATCTACATGAGATGCTGGATGTTAACTAAAGTTATTGTGGAAATCATTTTATAATATATGTAAGTCAAACTTTTATGCTGTAAAGCTGAAACTCATACAGTCATGTATATTCATTACATCTCAATGAAACTGAAAAAAATTACATCCACATTCATATGCTAATAAATATTTTCACAAATGACCATGATGAGAAGGAATGGATTTATAGAAAGAATGGCAATTCTACTTGGAATTTTTCCTGCCCGCCCCCCCCAAAAAAAGATGGGGATTTGATCTAGGTCACTCTCTCCGCCATCTCCACTGGTCCGCCAGCACCAGTAGGGATAATAATTGTGGGTGAGGGAAGTCTAGAATGGGTAACAGAGGAGGGAGGTCATGAGTATTTATTGTAGCCATGAGACTCGCTGAGACAGTAGGCTCTAGTTTTTCTCACTAAGCTTCCTCTTGTTAGTTTCTTCAGGAAAAAAAGGTTACTGAGAATCCTGGAGGAGCTGCTTCCGGATGTGGTGAACTTACTATCTGAAGCAAGTGAATGTGAGTGGTTACAGAAGTTGACTGTAGTGGATACTGGGGGTTGCTGCTCAGATTCCCCCTTCAGAACAAATACAGTCATTCCCCAGCTGCCAGAAGTGTTGCCACCTGATGACTCTCAGCTAAGTTTAATCTAGGGTTTGTGTTTGGCCAAAGGCAACCACCTTGCCTGGGGTAACAGCTCCCACCAATGACTGGTCAATGTAGGAGGTCCAACGGTCTGGCCCTTTTGACTCAATTTGGGACATCTATGAAGGCCCATCCCAGATTCACAGCACTCGTGAGACCGCTGAGGCCTCTGTTGCAATCTAATCGCACTTCAAATCTCCCTCTGCTTCCTTCACTGCCCTTACAGGTCTTTCACTGGAAAGCAATTCCCAGATAAAGCAACTGCATGCAAATCTCTGTCTCAGATCTGCTTTTGGGGTGTGTGACCTCCAAAAACATGGGACTCCTAGAGTGAAGATTCCTGATAGAATGAACTGAATTGTTTACTAAAACAAAATTGCCCACCCATTGGCCTCTCTTCATTGATTTGACTGGCTACTGTTCTGGCAGGATACATCCTGGGCCTAAACTTCTCTATGGGAATATAGTCATAAGTTACTGAAGATATTTTAGAACCATTTTAAAACTCAGAATATTATTAAATGTTTTTCTTTCATTTTGTTTTAGTGAGACAACATAGGTTAATGCTAAGAAATGTTGCATTCTCTCTGCCTATTAAGTGTAAGTAAAGGAAGCTGGTTTGATCGATATGTTTTCTACAAACATGTATATTATGTATACGCTGTAAATTAAATTTACCACCTTCATAAAAGGCAATTGCACCACATCTTGTATATCTAGCTGTCCTCAAAGATAAAAATATATTGCACTACAAGTTGTTAAATGCAACACAAGAGTGCCATCCTGTGTAACTCTCAGCTAGGCAAAGGCAGAGAGAACTAATCTGATTTGACACCACTGGCCCTACTTCACCATCTTGCTCTTGGCAGAATTCCCACTGAAGTTCATATATGCTTTGCTAGAGCAAGGACCATATGATGGAGTTCACGGCTTTTCTCCAGTGGAAATATAAGTCAGACTTTATTCCTTGGGCTCTGTTTACATTTGAGTATATTTTCATATGAAAATCTAGATGTAGTCAGAGCCTGGAAAAAACCAAGTTGATAAAAAGCATCAGAAGGACATCATTCTCTGCTGGGAACCAATTGGGCTGCATTTGCACGTTTTTGACATGGTTCTCAGTATCATATAGAGTGTACCAAATTCCTTTTTTTTTTTTAAATTTATTTATTTATTTATTTTTGGCTGTGTTGGGTCTTCGTTTCTGTGCGAGGGCTTTCTCTAGTTGTGGCAAGCGGGGGCCACTCTTCATCGCGGTGCGCGGGCTTCTCACTGTCACGGCCTCTCTTGTTGCGGAGCACAGGCTCCAGACACGCAGGCTCAGTAATTGTGGCTCACGGGCCCAGTTGCTCCACGGCATGTGGGATGTTCCCAGACCAGGGCTCGAACCCGTGTCCCCTGCATCGGCAGGCAGACTCTCAACCACTGCGCCACCAGGGAAGCCCCCAAATTCCTTTTATATACAGAAAATTATCACTCAGATTCAGTCAACCTAGAAATGACTTTACTCAGAGAATTGGCTCTGTAACATTCTGGTTTCTTAGCAAAGAACAAAATGAAGTGATTTACTCCTAATATTTCTAAAAATATTTGAATGATCCCTATGGTTGAAACAAAAATATCCTTGGGTAATTATTAAAAGTAAGTGTTCATCATTCCTATATCTTAGAGCAAGGCCAGCTTTTTATTTGAATAGAAAGTTATTTACAGGATAGTTCATCTTTTTTTTAAAGATTTCATTTCCAACTATAAAAATTGTATATGTCCAAGCTGTAGATAATTAGGAAAATACAATGCAGCTACTAAGTGCATTATATATATAAATATATATATTTATATATATACATACATGAATATATTTTTGGCTGTGCTGCACACTTGCAGGATCTCAGTTCCCCAACCAGGGATTAAACGCAGGGCACGGCAGTGAAAGCCTGGAATCCTAACCACTAGGCCACCAGGGAACACCACAACTTGTGTTATAATATTAACTGAAAAAAAGGAGGACAGAAACTTGTATGTATTATACCTACACTATATACTGTAATTTACCTGACCATTTCCCTACTGTGAAATCTATGTGTGCTTTCTAATTATTTACTAATAAAATACTACTCTGATGAACACTTTTGTGCATAACATTTCCTCATATTTTGGATTATGTTTGAAGATTGTAGTAAACAACTGGGTTAAAGGTGTGGGCATGGGCTTCCCTGGTGGCGCAGTGGTTAAGGATCTGCCTGCCAGTGCAGGGGACACGGGTTCGAGCCCTGGCCTGGGAAGATCCCACATGCCGCGGAGCAACTAGGCCCGTGTGCCACAACTACTGAGCCTGTGCGTCTGGAGCCTGTGCTCCGCAACAGTAGAGGCCGCGATAGTGAGAGGCCCGCACACCGCGATGAAGAGTGGCCCCCACTGGCCGCAACTATAGAAAGCCCTCGCACAGAAACGAAGACCCAACACAGCCAAAAATAAATAAATAAATAAATTAAAAAAAAAAAAAAAAGGTGTGGGCACTTTAGTGTTTTAGCATTTTGACAAGTGTTGTTTCATACATCGTTCCTAGCAATGTATGAGAGTATTCATTTCATTTTATATGGTGGAAGAGAAAGTTTGAAGGATAAAATACATAGGAATCTTGCTTTATTGTTTGTTATTGATCCAAATGTTTTCTGAAATAAATAGCAAACATACTCGAGAATACATCCCAAAACTTTACCTTTTTTAATCTTTCTTTTTAAAATTGAGGTATCATTGACATATAACACTGTATGAGTTTAAGGTATACAGTATATTGATTTGATACATTTATATATTGCAATATGATTAGCACCGTAGTTTTAGCTAGAACCTCTATCATGTCACACACACACTTAACATTTCTTTTTTGTATTATGCTGTGCATTATATCTCCAGGACTTATTTATCTACCTGTTGCAATTTGTATGCTTAAACAAGCAGCATCTCCTCAATTCCCCCACTCCCTTAGCCCCTGGTAACCACCATTCCACTCTCAGTTTTCATGTTTGGCTTTTAGATTCCACATATGATATTATACTCTATTTGTCTTTCTCTGTCTGACATATCTCACTTAGCATTAAGGCCTCAAAGTCCATCCATCTTATTGCAAATAGCAGGATTTCCTTCTTTCTTACAGCTGAGTAATATTCCTTTGTGTATATATACCACATCTATTCATTGGTTAATGGACGCTTCCATATCTTGGCTATTGTGAATAATGCTGCAATAAATGTGGGAGCACAGATATCACTTCAATATCCTGTTTGCATTTCCTTTTTTACCTTTCTTTTATCAGCAGAAGTATATCTTAATTTTATACTTTATGCCACATATATTTTATACCAGTTTGAGAAGACAATGCTTTGTACTGCAAACTGTGAAATACAATCGCTTAAAAAGAATAAAATGAATTAAAAAAATAGGTTCTCAAAAAACACAATTTGGTTACAAAATTCTTAGTGATGTCTACCAACTACTTCTCCTTCCTCTAATCAATCAAAAAGTACTTTATTTCAATGAAGTTAATGTAAAGGAGTAGGGGAAAGAAGACAATAGGTGACAATAGAAAGGTGTGCTTTTGAGTTGGTTTTTCAATACAATGGGAAGAAATGAAGGGAGGCAGAGGAACGGAAAAATAAACTTTCTTCTGTTGTGAGCAAGAAGATATAATTTGCTGTATCTCTTTGGTTTGCATTACACAAACGTTAATTCCTTTCCCTTTTCATTACCCTTACAAAATACCCTGCTAATTTCTAGATCTGAAGACTTTGTCTTTTATGGAGTCTATACCAAGGGACCAACACAACCTTGCAAATACGAACACATATTTTTACATCTACAGAAAGGTATTTACAAGGTCTTCCTCAGTTATAAACTCCATTTGAACTACCAACCCCCAAACAATTCAATGGTTTACTCCACCTTGGGTGTGTTTTCCACAGGTTGCTGTGTTTAATGTGTATTTGATTCACATTTCATATTGATTTGATAACTCTAACATTTAAATAATAAAATCTTGGAATGCAGTGAATATAGGACTTTCAAATTCTACAGGTATGATCCTGGTGCAGCTTGGACTGTCTCATATGGCATAGATACTCTGTAACCATTTTTAATAAGGAATTAAATTGATAAGGTTCTATGTAAACTGAACAATTGGCCAAATTTTTTGGGCAGCCACATATACTCACAAACTTCTAATCACAACCAGCTTTCAGGTTTTGTTCAGCAAATATATATGTATTTATTATTATTACTAATATTATTATCATTATTATCCAAACTAGAACATTTCTGGGAGTGAAGGGAGGATGCCATGGAATAACTACCACAGAAAACAGGCACGAGCCATGATTATCCAGAGCAAATGTGGGACACATTTCCACCCTATTTGTAGGGTATAAGGGGAATTTTCACCATGGCTGGCTACATAGTTTGTAGGACCAACTGCAAAATGAAAGCACGAGCCCCTTTGTTAGAAAAGTATTAAGAATTTCAAATGGTGATTGTAGAGCATTAAACCAAGCAGGGAGTCTTTCTGAGTGTGGGGTTCTGTGTGATGCACAAGTCACATGCCCATAAAGCTGGCTCTGATTATCACCACTGTTAAAATACGTGGGTTCCAGAACTTTTCTCTCCACACCAAGTAAATGTCAACACATATTTTTGTCTCATTTTTAAGTTTTTCAAAATTTTAAACAAATTTATTATCATTTTGCTAATTTAAAGTCCATGGTGTATAAATTAAAATCGAGTGTTCTTGAGTTCTTTGTCGGCAATCTTATCATTTTTGACACGAGCCTTAGAGTGGAGGGCTAAAAAAGAATGAAATTCCAGGAATTTCACATCTAAGGAACTGAAGAAGTTTTCATTTTTTTGCTCAGAACTAGCTAGTGTTAACATTGTTGATGTGATGTTTTCTTCTAATCATTTAGGAGAGTCCCCTGTTTATAGGCGAAGGGTGTCAGTTTAGGAAATATAAGCATTTGATCTAAATACTTACTAGGAAAAAATACAGTAAAGAATGTTACACAAACATCTGTAAAGTGCATAGAAAGCACAATTAATGCAGAGAGAAAGAGATAGGGAAAAGGAATGAAACAAACCTAGTGTTTATCAAGAGGTAGCCATACCCCTGGCATTTTGATGAAGTAGCTGAGTGACAAGTGGCCATCAGGTGCTCCTGCTTAACTGTGAAGAGCTTGGCTGGCCACAGAAATTAGGAGAAATCACCTAGGAGCTGAAACCCTGTTTATAAGAGCGGCTCCAAATGTGACCCATGAACTAAAGAAGGATTCCTGAAAGGAACCTATAAAACTAGCTTTAAAACAAACAAACAAACATGAAGGCCAAAGAGCATCACTGAGGGAAAACAAAATTACAGCATCCATTATGGATTCTTACTAATGAACGTGGGTCATACCTCTTAGATGAATACTGATTTTCACACTAGATGATGTTTTACAGTGCTACGTGATGAAAAAAGGGGCTTTATTCAGAGGTATATACATTACTACTCTCCGCAGTAGGATAGCCATGATACTGGAAAGGCCCATTACCATTCAAAACTTCAATTTTTCACCTGTTGGTCAAAGTCTAGAATCCTCCAGTAAAACTAGTTTCCTTAGAATCGTGTTCTAAAGAAGCTGAGTTTCAGGCACTGCCAAATTAATATACTCCTTGAGGAAAGGGAATGTCTTTTTCTTGTTTACCCTTTCTATGAGTCTGATTAAAATCTAATTTTTTAGTTCCAGAGTAGAGTTATAGTTGATTTCCTTTCTCTTTCTCAGTATCTCTCTCTCTTCCTCTAGATGGGTAGACACAGAGGCACAGGGTATAGAGAGGACTTAAGTATCTTCCAAAAAGAAAAAAAGGGATCGTGAGCGAAGGAGGGTGACCATTTTTCTATCATTACAGGCAGATTTTGGAGAAGGGGAAGAGGGCTGTCATCCCACAGGCCCTCAGAAAGATGGATCGTATTTTGTCAGTCCAGAGGAAGGAGAACACGCCCTTCAGAGGGTCAAAACAAATTAACAGCAGTCACACAGGTTGGGTGTGAGTCCTGTTTCCACGGCGCCTCCTTCTATGGGGTGGCCACGTGGGCAAAGGTCTGCAGCCTAATTCCAACAGCCCACTGGAGTATATCTAAGTTTAGCCAGGGTTCAAGAGCAGGGCAAAAAATAAACATTCAAACTTTTAAAATTATACTGCTAATAACCAGACACACGCTTATAGTTCAAATATAATTTTGGTACCTATGTTTAAACTGCTATGTTTAATTAAGTTGCACCAACCACATTTGTATCTATGGCCTACAGACTTCAACAACTTTATGGAATGGTCTGATACCAAAAAGAAACTGTGGAAACAAAGTGATATCTGCTTAGATGGCCCTAGGTTTCCAGGGCCATCTGGGGATTGAATTTGAGACCTGACTAGTGCAAATTCTATATGCTGCATCATTCAGACTCGATCAGAAGAGCTCCCTGGAGCAGGTGGGATTGCACAGACAAAAGCAAGGAGAGAAATCCAGGTATGACTGTGACCAGATGCAGACAAAGCCTGTGTCGATTTCTAAGCTGTTGAGGTTGGAAACTGTGCCATAAATTTTGTTTAACTTCTATAAAATACTTTGCACAGTTTTAAATTGCTTTAATCTCAATAATAAAGATCTGTTTGTAAAACATACTCTTGCAAAAGTCTTTTTCTTTCTGGTATGCTTTTTTAAGGTAAGATTCAACCAATAATTCGCAGGAATTTCCAAGCAGGTTCAGATAAAACATCCGGTGCCTTGCAAAGTCATAGGCTACCAGTTCTCTCATTTGGGAATATAATCAGATATAATCACTTTGCTCAAAAATAGTCTAACGCTTAAAATTTTTTTTGACTCCTAAAGCATTCAAGTGTTCTCCTTAAAATTATCTGGAAAGCTTGAATAAATGGGGGTAGAGCATTTTGAGGAACATCCTGGGAGAATGGGTGGAGAATTGGATTTGGGATCCAATCTGTGTGATTTGGGCAAATCACTTGCCCCTGGGAGCCTCAGGTTTTTTTCAACTATAACATGCAGGTAATAATATCCGTTCTGCCTACTTCACAAGGTATTGTAAAGACTAAATTAAATTATACAGGTGAGAAAACTTTAAAAAGTGATGTACATGTGTAAGTATTTTTATATGTTTGTCAATAAGGAGGAAATAGTTCACAATCAAAGGATAAAGTTAAACCTTGTACTGTAATTATTATGACTGCCTATTCCAACCCTTTTGAATAGTGAGATATATTAACTTCAATTATGATACTCTTTACAAAATGAAATAAAAACTAAAGGGATGTTAGGTATTTTTTTAAAGAGGAATTTTCCCTGATAAACCTCAAGGACCTTGTGTTATTATTCATTTCTTTTTCATCAGTGCCTGGCATATTATGGCTGGCAGATAGTGCCTGACATATTATGGCTACTCAGTAAATCTTTAATGAACAAATGCCAGGAGTTTGAGCATCACTTAGAAACACACTCAGTTTATAGAGTTAAAACTAAAGCCCCAATAGAATTTTAAATTGAAATTATTTTTACATATTGAAATATTGATACCAGTGAGTAGAGTGACCTGCTTAAAGAACAAGGAAGTTTTTTTTTGACAGAAGTTCCCATATAAGAAGTTTTATTTATCATAAATATTCAAGGAAACTTTATTCATCCAGCTAGAAACTTATAT
The DNA here is from genome assembly GCF_028021215.1 of Eschrichtius robustus. NCBI lineage: Eukaryota > Metazoa > Chordata > Mammalia > Artiodactyla > Eschrichtiidae > Eschrichtius > Eschrichtius robustus. Next base: position 84,947,752 of record NC_090824.1, read on the forward strand.
TTGTCAGCAAAAAGGCATTGCTCTGTGGATGTCTACTAGAGTCCATTCAACACAGTAGGTATTTTTTGCCTATTTTGTCAGAAGCATTTGGACTTGTAGAAAAATACATTATCCTATCTCTAAAAAGTAAACACACATTCCGAGCGTGTTGGGGTGAGCCATTAAGTGCCCATTTAAAACAAATCTTCCCATTTGATTTTCAGAGCAAAAATGGAAACTGTCTGTTTTGATTTCAATCTGTCTTAGAGCAGTTTCCATGAGTTAACACAGCTGAATTGTAAACCTAGGACCAAATAAACAAACGAATACCCAAGTGGCTTTGAACAACTGAACCACTGCATGGTTTCCAGTGGGTGCATCCTTCTCCCCAAGCCTGCGTTATAATTAAGAGGTTACAATGGAAAGAAACCTGGGACAATGGCATGGGGAGAGAATGCTAAAATAATGAGAGGAAAAACCCGGGACAATCTGTTTAATAATCTCATAGCCATTGTTCACATCAGAGTGACAAACAGTATAACATGGCAGAGCTCTTGTGTCCTCTGGCTGTCCAGCACAGCCTCCACACTTCTCTACTGTGCCAGAACGACTTAGCTTCTTTTTACAGTCCTCACACACATTAAGTCGACAAGGGATGGAGAAAGCCTGCCATTGCAGCATGGGAGAAACAGGAGAGTGATGAGGAATTGGGTCAGACTGATTAAGGCATAAAGATAAATCTTGACTAGACATATAAGAAGTAAGACAGATAAGTGACACAAACCCCAGATATTTTAGTTTTTAGTTCTGTGTGTAAGCAATAATCAATGTCCCTTTTTGTTTTGTTTTGTTTTGTTTTTCCTCTGAGTTTCACACTGTGATATTAAAAAAAAAATCTCTTAATTGGACTCAAAGGTTCATTACAATAGCCAGGGCATTTGAATTAATAGAAACAAAATAAAATAAAGAGTGTTAGAAAAGGTAATTTGACAGATTGTAGGGTACACTTTTTGTTGGGTGTCAAAGTTATACTGAGGAATGTTGAAGAGTCCAAAGGGCAAAATGCTTGGCACTTTCTTATGGAGACATACGTAGTTTCAACTAGGCCATTCATTCATTGTAAGGCTCAAAAAGACCAGGGCTCACTGATCTACATGCCTTTAGGGTACAGGGATAGTGCATAAATGCATACATTTGGCCAGGCATGAAATAAAAGGGAATGGCAGGGATTTTGCTTTTATCCATGATAAACTAGTCCTCCTACAGAACAAATATAAAAGGTAAATTTAAAACACACACACACACACACACACAAACAAAACCAGAAAACAACCGTTTGAAGGCATTAGAGCGACCGAAGAATCCAGAAAATAGGGCAACATCTTTAGATGAGCCAGACCTCACCTGCTCTTATTCTATTCCTTAGGGTTAGTGTTAGAGTTATAGTTATGTTTACGGTTAGAGAGTCTGCTAATTCCAAGCATGGTGCATAGAGGCTGAACTGAAAGCATTAGTTTTAAACTTGCAGAGGTTTCAGTGGGCTGGGAAGACAAAAGTTAGAGTTTAAGGTTACCAGGATAGCCAGGACTTAAGGGGCCAAGATCCTGGAGAAAAGGGAACTGCAAAGAAGTAAACTCAACAAACTGTCGGGGGAATTTCCCCGACACATGTGTAACCCTGAATTGTACTTGAATGAAGCCAAATCAAATACAAACAAACAAAAAAACCCAGGGAACTAAGTAAAGAATGATTGTTAAGAGCCAAAGAGCCAAGCAAAGATCTGGTAGCCTCAGGATTCTGGAGAGACATAATCTGGAGTTCTGGGCCAGCTATGAAGGAGGGGCTATGAAACTCCAAGAGCTTCACTTGAGACCTCCTGAAGGTCTATGCCCTAGGAGTAAGAGCAAACAGAAATATACAGCCTTGAGTGGGTCAAAGTTATCGTCACATATATCTGCCAGATGAAAATTAAATTTTTCATAGAAGATAATCTCATCCAGATCCTTTACAGCTTTTCCTATATAATGTTTGGCAGTCAATCAAAATCAGCAGGTATCCTAGAAAATAGAGCCAAATGAGCAAAAATAAAAAATAAAAACATACAATAGAACCAGAACAATAGAATATCAAGAAATTGTAATTATGAGATTGGCATTAAAGTAACTATGATTAAAATATTCAAGAAAATAAATGAAAAGATGAATAATTTACCAGAAAACAGGATTTTTTTAAAAAGAAGAATCAACAGAAAATTCTAGAATGAAAAAATATAATAACTGGGCTTCCCTGGTGGCGCAGTGGTTGAGAATCTGCCTGCCAATGCAGGGGACACGGGTTCGAGCCCTGGTCTGGGAGGATCCCACATGCCGCGGAGCGACTAGGCCCATGAGCCACAATTGCTGAGCCTGCACGTCTGGAGCCTGTGCTCCGCAACAAGAGAGGCCGCGATAGTGAGAGGCCCGCGCACCGCGATGAGGAGTGGCCCCCACTTGCCGCAGCTAGAGAAAACCCTCGCACAGAAACGAAGACCCAACACAGCCATAAATAAAATAAATAAATAAAAATTCAAAAAAATAAAAATACAAATTAAAAAATAAACAGGAGCTGTTGTTAAAAAAAAATATAATAACTGAAATTAGAAACTCAATTGGTGGGTTTAACAGTGAATCAGAGGGAGGAAAAGCAAAAATCAAAGAGTAGAAAATACCCAGGTTGAAGCATGAAATGCAACAAGGATAAAATAATAGAAAAAAATGAGACATTTGAGATAGTGAAGAGGCCCTAATGTGTATGTAGTTGGAGTCTCAAAATGAGATAAGATAAAATATGGAGAAAGATATTTGAAAATATATTGGCTCAAATTTTCCAGTAATGCTAGATCTATTTAGCTGTAGATTCAAGAAGTTCTACAAATCGCAAACTTTTTTAAAAGTGATACCTAGGTATATGATAGTAAAAATGCTGAGAACTAGAGACAAAAATATAGTTTTAAAAGTGGGCCCCTCTCCACAAAGACTTATAACCTTCAAAAGAGCAGCAGCTGACCATAAGGAAAGGTGATATAGTCAAAGTACTGAAAGAAAATAACTACCAGCCTCAAATTCTGTATCAGGAGAAGACATTCTTCAAAAATTAAGGCAAAATAAAGATATATTCAGGCTAACAAGAATGGAAAGAATTCATCATCAGAAAGTCCATACTTAAAAGACATGCTAAAGGAAACTTTCTGGGAAGAGGGAAAAGGATAATAGATAGATGAATGGAAATGCAAGAAGAAATGAAGAGTGCCAGAAAAGATAAACAAGTAACTCTATGTTTATTGACTTTTGAAAGCAATAATGATGTCTTTAAAATAGTCTTTAAAATTTAGGTAGAATTAGAATATATAACCACAATAGAATAAAAGGTCAGGGGATGAATAGTGTTAATTCAGAATAATAAAAATACTCAAATAATCCAAAACAGAGTAAGAAAGGAAGAAAAGAAGGATGAGATAAACAGAAAACAAATAGGTTGGTGATTTAAATCCAAATATATCAGTAATTACTTTAAAAAGAAATGGAATATATACTTTTTTTAAAACTATTTTTTAAATTAAATTAAGTTAATTAATTTTTTTTGACTGCGTGGCTTGCGGGATCCTAGTTCCCCAACCAGGTATCGAACCCAGGCCCCCAGCAGTGGAAGTGTGGAGTCCTAATCACTGGACTGCTAGGGAATTCCCAGGACTATATACTTTCAATTAGGCTACATAAGCTTAAAAAAACTATAATTTCCAGACTGGATTAAGCAAACAAATAAAAATTAACTATAGCTTACTACAAAAGGCATATCTGAAACATAACATAAAAGTTAAGTGAAAGTGTGAAAAGGGATTTACCATATTAATACTAACCAAAACAAAGTTGGTGTAGTTCTATTAATATCAAAGTGGACACAGTTAAATTTGTGTTATTAATTTCTAGATTTATTGCACTCTGGTATGAAGATACAGTGTATATGATTTCAATCCTTTGAAATTTCTTGATACTTGCTTTATGATCCAGTACATGTTTAATATGTGTATGTTTGATAATCTTGTTGTTCAATTCTTCTTTTTCTTTATAGAGAAATCTGTTAAAATCTCCAGCTGTAATTATGGATCTTCCATTTCTCTTTTTGGTTCTAGCACATTTTGCTTTATATATTTTAAAGCTATATTCTTAGTTGCATATAAATTTAGGGATATTCTAGTTGAATTGATCATTTTACAGTTAGAAAATGTTCCTCTTTTCTAGTAAATATGCATGCCTTCCACAGAGAAAAGTATAAATTCATTACTGAGAGAAATAAAAAACTATATAAATAGAGATATATATCATGCTTATGGGTTGGAAAATTAGTAATGAAAAGATATCAATCCTCTCCAATGTGTGTGTATATTTTAAAAAATGCAATCTCAATAAAAATCCTAGCAGGTGTGTGTGTGTGTGTGTGTGTGTGTGTGTGTGTGTGTGTGTTTGAAAATGAAAAGGCTGATGCTAAAATTTGTATAGAAATGCAAAGGGCCAAGGTCAACAAATAAAATTTGAAAAAGAATATAAAAATTGTTGGACTTACCTACACATATGGTGACTTGATTTGTGACCAAGGTACTACTGTAATGCAGTAGAGAAAGACAGTCTTTTTAATTAACAATCATAGATCTATTGGATATACCTATCTAAAAAAATGACAATTCCCTTATTTCCTACCAAACACAGAAAATCAATTCCAGACAGATTGCTTGTGGATGTAATTGTGAAAGGTTAAAAAATAAAGCTTGTAGAGGATAACACAGAACACAGGTCAGCAAAATATGGTCTAGAGGACAAATTCATCCTGCCACATATTTTTGTAAATAAACTTTTATTGGAATACAGTCACACCCATTCATTTATGTATTGCCTCTGACTGTTTTTGTGCTACAATAACAGAGCTGAATGGTTATGACACAAAGTGTAGGGCTTACAAAGCAATAATATTTACTATTTGGTTCTTTACAGAAAAAGTGACAGTTCTTGACATAGAAGAATATTGTCATGTCCTTGTAAGAGGTAATGATTTCTTAACTGAACGCAAAAAGTACAAATCATAAATAAAAAATTGTTAACTTATACTTCATTATTATTAAGAATTTCTATTAATTATAAGACATTATTAACACAGAGTGGGAGAAGGTTTTTGTACTATGTTTCTAACTGTGGTACATTGTATTATTTATTTACTGTTATTTTATCCCTGTTCTCCTCTGCGTCCTCAGTCCTCCCCTCCTTCCCTCTGCCTGCTTAATCCTCCTCTACTTAATCCTCCCCTCCATAATCTCTAGGGAGAGTGTACTTCCCTGACCCAGTGAGTTTGGGCTTGATTTTGTGACTTGTTTTAGCTAAGGGTATGTAAATGGACCTGACATTTATCCTGACTGAATAGATGCTTTTAGAGGCATTGCTAGGTTCTGCTTTCCCCATCTCTTGCTCTGACTTTCAACCATAACAGGATATGTCAGATAGTGGATCCATCTATAGCTTATGTTCTAGAATGAGAAGACATGTGAGGCCAAGCCCAGCCAAGAAAAGCTGAGTTCTACTTAGTCTAGTAGAGTCCAGAAGAGTTGCAACAGATCTGCAACCAACATGTGAAGTAAGCATAAAATATATATTTGTTATTCTAAGCCAATGAGATCTGAGATTGTTTATTGACATAACCTCATGAAAGCTAACACATAGACAAAGGATACATATCTAGAAAAAAAATTCTGTGAATCAATGAGAAAAAGAAAAACAACCCAATTAGAAATGTGTATGGAGGATATCCAAAGCAGCCAATAAGCATGTAACAAGTTGCTCAAAATGCAACTTAAATGCAAATTAAAACTAAAAAAATACATCACTACACGGCCACCAGAATGTCTAAAATGAAAGAAAAAAGCCTTAACAATATTAAGTGTTGACAAGGATGTGGGACAACTCTAACATATGATAGTGATTGTAGACTAAATTGGAATAATCCTTTCAAAAACAATTTGGTAGTATCTACATGAATGTATGTATAATTCTATTACACAGCAATTCTACTCCTGGAAATATACCCAATAGAAATAAATATAAATGTGTAACCAAAGACATTAATAAGAATTATTAAAAGCATTATTTGTAATATCTCCAAATTGGAAACAATGAAAATATTCATCAAGAGCAGACTGGATATATAAATTGTCATATATTTCTTCAAAAATACTATAAAGCGTTGAAAAAGAAGAAACCACTGTCAAGCATATCAACATAGATGGATCTCACAGGTGTAGTTTTGAGCAAGAGAAGCCAGATGCAAAAGAATATATACTGCATTTTATGTTCTATAAATTGCAACAATAGGCAAATTGATTTTGGGGAAAGAAAGATTACTGGTTACCTTTAGGTGCAGTAAGCACTGAGAGGGAGCATAAAAATGTTCAGGGTGCTTGTAATATTCTACATCTTTTTTTTTTTTAAACATCTTTATTGAAGTATAATTGTTTTACAATGGTGTGTTAGTTTCTGCTTTATAACAAAGTGAATCAGTTATACATATACATATGTTCCCATGTCTCTTCCCTCTTGCATCTCCCTCCCTCCCACCCTCCCCATCCCACCCCTCTAGGTGGTCACAAAGCACCGAGCTGATCTCCCTGTGCTATGCGGCTGCTTCCCACTAGCTATCTATTTTACATTTGGTAGTGTATATATGTCCATGACACTCTCTCACCCTGTCACATCTCATCCCTCCCCCTCCCCATATCCTCAAGTCCATTCTCTAGTAGGTCTGTGTCTTTATTCCCGTCTTGCCACTACGTTCTTCATGGCCTTTTTTTTTTTTCCTTAGATTCCATATATATGTGTTAGCATACTGTATTTGTTTTTCTCTTTCTGACTTACTTCACTCTGTATGACAGACTCTAACTCCATATATTCTACATCTTGATCTAGATGATGATTACATAGACAGGTTTACTTTGTAAAAATTCTTTGAGCTGTAGACTTAAGATTTGTGCACTCTAATACATATTATACTTTGAAAAAATATCTACAAAAAAGGAATAGTGGGGTCTATTAATTGGGAGTGTCTGGGAGGTGAGTGTGCACACTAGTACTCACACTTACACATAGCTTGAAGGAATTCAAATGAAACAAAACAAACAAACATATTTTGAGGGATAAAGTCAGTTTACATGTCTTCTGCTTAAGGAATTTTATTTCATTCTGTACCAACTAAAAATTGAAGATGATTTTTTTTCACATAAAAATTATACTAGGCATAAAACTAAGATAATATATAAATAAATTATAATGCCTTCTATTTTACTTTTAAATCTTACAGTCTAAGAAAAATGTTCAATAGTAATAGGTCTCTGGTGATACTAACAATTGAGTGTGAACAACTGTTCTAGAACTGTATTTCTATTAAATGTGGAGTTAGAATATAAGATCCACAGGGGCAGGCATTTCATTATGTTTGTACACTGCTCTATACCACATTTCTAGAAATTTGCCTCATTTGTGGTAATACTCAATAAATACTTATTGAATTAACATAAAATTAGATACTTTGTTCAACATAAATAATTTAAATACTGTAGTTCCACTGTGTCTGTACATCCCTATGGTCAAGTTTCCAGTTCAGGATAGCAACATAAGAGGATCCTGAATTCACCTCCTTCCAAGAACACACTGAATCTCCAGCTACATACAGAACAACTTCATCTGAAAAAAAACGAAAACCTGGCACGAGGCAAAGGAGAGAAAGCCCACATCAAAGCAAGTAGGAGAGGCTGGCACAGAATCTCACCACAAACCCCACCCCCTGGGCACGGTGACCCATAGTCAGGATGAAATTCAAAACCCGGAGCTTCTCCCTGATTAGTGAAGGGTTTGAATCCCACAAAGGGCACTCCCAACTTTTGAAACCTGCACCTGAGAGATGAGCCCCAAAACATCTAGCTTTGAAAACTTCATGTTTTCAAAGAGGTTTGAAACCTAGAAGGCTATAAGGATCTAAGAAATAGCTCTTAAAGGGCTCATGCACATTTGGACTAGTTTATCTGTATCTGTGAGTCTGTTTCTTTTTTGTTATATTACCTTGTTTGTTGTATTTTTTAGATTCCACATATAAGTGATATCATACAGTATTTGTCCTTCTGTCTGACTTACTTCATTTAGCATAATACCCTCTAAGTCCATCCATGTTGCTGCAAATGGCAATATTTCATTCTTTTTTATTGTTGAGTAGTATTCCATAGTATATATACACCACATCTTCTTTATCCATTCATCTGTTGATGGACACTTATGTTGCTTCCATATCTCGGCAACTGTACATAATGCCGCTATTGGGGTGCATGCATCTTTTCAAATTAGTGCTTTTGTCCTTTTTTGCATATATACCTAGGAGTGGGATTGCTGGGACAGATGGTAGTTCTATTTTTAGTTTTTTGAGAAACCTCCATAGTGTTTTCCACAGTGGCTGCACCAATTTACAATCCCACCAACAATGTACAAGGGTCCCTTTTTCTCCACATCCTTGCCAACACTCGTTATTTTTGTTCTTTTTGATGATAGCCATTCTTACAAGTGTGAGGTGATAGCTCATTGTGGTTTTGATTTGCATTTCCCTGAAGATTAGCAATGTTGAGCATCTTTTCATGTGCCTGTTGGCCATCTACGTGTCCTCTTTGGAGAAATGTCTATTCAGGTCTTCTGCCCATTTTTAATTTTTTTCAGTATTCCAAGAAAACTTTATTCTCATAAGAGAGAGGAACCAAATCCAGTCCTGCAACAGCCTACTTTTTTTTTTTTTTTTTTTAAGATTTTTAGAAATTTCATGTAATGTCTGAAACATTTATATTAACATATTTTCATACAAATAACCCAATGAAAGTTTAGTATTAGTTGTTTTGTTTGTTTTTTTATACTGCAGGTTCTTATTAGGCATCAGTTTTATACACATCAGTGTATACATGTCAGTCCCAATCGCCCAATTCAGCACACCACCATCCCCACCTCACTGCAGTTTTCCCCCCTTGGTGTCCATATGTCCATTCTCTACATCTGTGTCTCAACTTCTGCCCTGCAAACTGGCTCATCTATACCATTTTTCTAGGTTCCACATACATGCATTAATATACGATATTTGTTTTTCTCTTTCTGACTTACTTCACTCTGTATGACAGTCTCTAGATCCATCCACGTCTCAACAAATGACTCAATTTCGTTCCTTTTTATGGCTGAGTAATATTCCATTGTATATATGTACCACAACTTCTTTATCCATTCGTCTGCTGATGGACATTTAGGTTGCTTCCATGACCTGGCTATTGTAAATAGTGCTGCAATGAACATTCGGGTGCATGTGTCTTTTTGAATTACGGTTTTCTCTGGGTATATGCCCAGTAGTGGGATTGCTGGGTCATATGGTAATTCTATTTTTAGTTTTTTAAGGAACCTCCATATTGTTCTACATAGTGGCTGTATCAATTTACATTCCCACCAACAGTGCAAGAGGTTTCCCTTTTCTCCACACCCTCTCCAGCATTTGTTGTTTGTAGATTTTCTGATGATGCCCATTCTAACAGGAGTGAGGTGATACCTCATTGTAGTTTTGATTTGCATTTCTCTAATAATTAGTGATGTTGAGCATCTTTTCATGTGCTTCGTGCCCGTCTGTATGTCTTCTTTGGAGAAATGTCTATTTAGGTCTTCTGCCCATTTTTGGATTGGGGTGTTTGTTTCTTTGATATTGAGCTGAATGAGCTGTTTATATATTTTGGAGATTAATCCTTTGTCCGTTGATTCATTTGCAAATATTTTCTCCCATTCTGAGGGTTGTCTTTTCGTCTTGTTTATGGTTTCCTTTGCTGTGCAAAAGCTTTGAAGTTTCATTAGGTCCCACTTGTTTATTTTTGTTTTTATTTCCATTACTCTAGGAGGTGGATCAAAAAAGATCTTGCTGTGATTTATGTCAAAGAGTGTTCTTCCTATGTTTTCCTCTAAGAGTTTTATAGTGTCCAGTCTTATATTTAGGTCTCTAATCCATTTTGAGTTTATTTTTGTGTATGGTGTTAGGGAGTATTCTAATTTCATTCTTTTACATGTAGCTGTCCAGTTTTCCCAGCACCACTTATTGAAGAGACTGTCTTTTCTCCATTGTATATCTTTGCCTCCTTTGTCATAGATTAGTTGGCCATAGGTGCGTGGGTTAATCTCTGGGCTTTCTATCTTGTTCCATTGATCTATGTTTCTGTTTTTGTGCCACTACCATATTGTCTTGATTACTGTAGCTTTGTAGTATAGTCTGAAGTCAGGGAGTCTGATTCCTCCAGCTCCATTTTTTTGCCTCAAGACTGCTTTGGCTATTCGGTGTCTTTTGTGTCTCCAAACAAATTTTAAGATGATTTGTTCTAGCTCCGTAAAAAATGCCATTGGTAATTTGATAGGGATTGCATTGAATCTGTAGATTGCTTTGGGTAGTATACTCATTTTCACAATATTGATTCTTCCAATCCAAGAACATGGTATATCTCTCCATCTGTTGGTATCATCTTTAATTTCTTTCATCAGTGTCTTATAGTTTTCTGCATACAGGTCTTTTGTCTCCCTAGGTAGGTTTATTCCTAGGTATTTTATTCTTTTTGTCGCAATGGTAAATGGGAGTGTTTCCATAATTTCTCTTTCAGATTTTTCATCATTAGTGTATAGGAATGCAAGAGATTTCTGTGCATTAATTTTGTATCCTGCAACTTTACCATATTCATTAATTAGCTCTAGCAGTTTTCTGGTGGCAGTTTTAGGATTCTCTATGTATAGTATCATGTCATCCGCAAACAGTGACAGTTTTACTTCTTCTTTTCCAATTTGTATTCCTTTTATTTCTTTTTCTTCTCTGATTGCCGTGGCTAGGACTTCCAGAACTATGTTGAATAATAGTGGTGAGAGTGGACATCCTTGTCTCGTTCCTGATCTTAGAGGAAATACTTTCAGTTTTTCACCATTGAGAATGATGTTTGCTGTGGGTTTGTCATATATGGCCTTTATTATGTTGAGGTAGGTTCCCTCTATGCCCACTTTCTGGAGAGTTTTTATCAGAAATGGGTGTTGAATTTTGTCAAAAGCTTTTTCTGCATCTATTGAGATGATCATATGGTTTTTATTCTTCAATTTGTTAATATGGTGTATCACATTGATTGATTTGCGTATATTGAAGAATCCTTGCATCCCTGGGATAAATCCCACTTGATCGTGGTGTATGATCCTTTTAATGTGTTGTTGGATTCTGTTTGCTAGTATTTTGTTGAGGATTTTTGCATCTATATTCATCAGTGATATTGGTCTGTAATTTTCTTTTTTTGTAGTGTCTTTGTCTGGTTTTGGTATCAGGGTGATGGTGGCCTCATAGAATGAGTTTGGGAGTGTTCCTTCCTCTGCAATTTTTTGGAAGAGTTTGAGAAGGATGGGTGTTGTTAGCTCTTCTCTAAATGTTTGATAGAATTCACCTGTGAAGCCATCTGGTCCTGGACTTTTGTTTGTTGGAAGATTTTTAATCACAGTTTCAATTTCATTACTTGTGATTGGTCTCTTCATATTTTCTGTTTCTTCCTGATTCAGTCTTGGAAGGTTATACCTTTCTAAGGATTTGTCCATTTCTTCCAGGTTGTCCATTTTATTGGCATAAAGTTGCTTGTAGTAGTCTCTTAGGATGCTTTGTATTTCTGCGGTGTCTGTTGTAACTTCTCCTTTTTCATTTCTGATTTTATTGATTTGAGTCCTCTCCCTCTTTTTCTTGATGATTCTGGCTAATGGCTTATCAATTTTGTTTATCTTCTCAAAGAACCAACTTTTAGTTTTACTGATCTTTGCTATTGTTTTCTTTGTTTCTATTTCATTTATTTCTGCTCTGATCTTTATGATTTCTTTCCTTCTGCTAACTTTGGGTTTTGTTTGTTCTTCTTTCTCTAGTTTCTTTAGGTGTAAGGTTAGATTGTTTACTTGAGATTTTTCTTGTTTCTTGAGATAGGCTTGTATAGCTATAAACTTCCCTCTTAGAACTGCTTTTGCTGCATCCCATAGGTTTTGGGTCGTCGTGTTTTCATTGTCATTTGTCTCTAGGTAATTTTTTGATTTCCTCTTTGATTTCTTCAGTGATCTCTTGGTTTTTTAGTAACGTATTGTTTAGCCTCCATGTGTTTGTCCTTTTTACGTTTTTTTCCCTGTAATTCATTTCTAATCTCATAGCGTTGTGGTCAGAAAAGATGCTTGATATGATTTCAATTTTCTTAAATTTACTGAGGCTTGATTTGTGACCCAAAATGTGATCTATCCTGGAGAATGTTCCGTGCGCACTTGAGAAGAACGTGTAATCTGCTGTTTTTGGATGGAATGTCCTATATATATCAATTAAATCTATCTGGTCTATTGTGTCATTTAAAGCTTCTATTTCCTTATTTATTTTCATTTTGGATGATCTGTCCATTGGTGTAAGTGAGGTGTTAAAGTCCCCCACTATTATTGTGTTACTGTCGATTTCCTCTTTTATAGCTGTTAGCAGTTGCCTTATGTATTGAGGTGCTCCTATGTTGGGTGCATACATATTTATAATTGTTATATCTTCTTCTTGGATTGATCCCTGGATCATTATGTAGTGTCCTTCCTTGTCTCTTGTAACATTCTTTATTTTAAAGTCTATTTTATCTGATATGAGTATAGCTACTCCAGCTTTCTTTTGATTTCCATTTGCATGGAATATCTTTTTCCATCCCCTCACTTTCAGTCTGTATGTGTCCCTAGGTCTAAAGTGGGTCTCTTGTAGACAGCATATATATGGGTCTTGTTTTTGTATCCATTCAGCCAGTCTATGTCTTTTGGTTGGGGCATTTAATCCATTCACGTTTAAGGTAATTATCGATATGTATGTTCCTATGACCATTTTCTTAATTGTTTTGGGTTTGTTTTTGTAGGTCCTTTTCTTCTCTTGTGTTTCCCACTTAGAAAAGTTCCTTTAGCATTTGTTGTAGAGCTGGTTTGGTGGTGCTGAATTCTCTTAGCTTTTGCTTGTCTGTAAAGCTTTTGATTTCTCCATCAAATCTAAATGAGATCCTTGCCGGGTAGAGTAATCTTGGTTGTAGGTTCTTCCCTTTCATCACTTTAAGTATATCATGCCACTCCCTTCTGGCTTGCAGAGTTTCTGCTGAGAAATCAGCTGTTAACCTTATGGGAGTTCCCTTGTATGTTATTTGTTGTTTTTCCCTTGCTGCTTTCAATAATTTTTCTTTGTCTTTAATTTTTGCCACTTTGATTACTATGTGTCTCGGCATGTTTCTCCTTGGGTTTATTCTGTATGGGACTCTCTGCGCTTCCTGGACTTGGGTGGCTATTTCCTTTCCCATGTTAGGGAAGTTTTCGACTATAATCTCTTCAAATATTTTCTCTGGTCCTTTCTCTCTCTCTTCTCCTTCTGGGACCCCTATAATGCGAATGTTGTTGCATTTCATGTTGTCCCAGAGGTCTCTTAGGCTGTCTTCATTTCTTTTCATTCTTTTTTCTTTAGTCTGTTCCGCAGCAGTGAATTCCACCATTCTGTCTTCCAGGTCACTTATCCGTTCTTCTGCCTCAGTTATTCTGCTATTGATTCCTTCTAGTGTAGTTTTCATTTCAGTTATTGTATTGGTCATCTCTGTTTGTTTGTTCTTTAATTCTTCTAGGTCTTTGTTAATCATTTCTTGCATCTTCTCAATCTTTGCCTCCATTCTTATTCTGAGGTCCTGGATCATCTTCACTATCATTATTCTGAATTCTTTTTCTGGAAGGTTGCCTATCTCCACTTCATTTAGTTGTTTTTCTGGGGTTTTTTCTTGTTCCTTCATCTGGTACATAGCCCTCTGCCTTTTCATCTCCTCTATCTTTCTGTAACTGTCTTCTGCCCATTTTTTAATTGGATTGTTTGTTTTTGGATGTTGAGTTGTATATTAATCCATCGTTGGTCAAATCATTTGCAAATATTTTCTCCCATTCAGTAGGTTGTCTTTTCATTTTGTCAATGGTTTCCTTTGCTGTGAAAAGCTTTTATGTTTAATTAGTTCCCATTTGTTTATTTTTGCTTTTACTTCCTTTGCTTTAGGAGACTGATCCAAAAAATATTGAGATGATTTATGTCAAAGAGTGTTCTGCCTGTTTTCTTCTAGGAGTTTTATAGTATCCAGTCTTACATTTAGGTCCTTAATCCATTTTGAATTTGGTTTTGTGTATGGTGTTAGAGAATGGTCTAATTTCATTCTTTTACATGTAGCTGTCCAGTTTTCCCATCTTTTGAAGTCTTCATTCAAAGAAAAAGTTGACTTAAAGATGGGCCTTGAATAACTAGTAGAATCTGGACAGTCATAGAAAAGGATCAAGAATACTTATTTTATTAAACAATGTCATACAGCTCATGGGAAAAGTACAAAATGGTAGAGACTACCAAGATTAGCTTGCTGGTATCAGAAGGCATATGTGAGGATGAGAGGAGATCTGGAACAAGCAAAATGGTGCCAACTATGAGTGCTCTAGCACAGGGCCTTTCTAGCAGAGTGTGCCTATGAATCATCTTGTTAAAAGGTAGACTGTGATTCAGCAGGCTTGATTTGGGCCTGAGATACTACATTTCTGATAAGCTCCCAAGTGACACTAATGCTACTGGTCTGTAGATGCACTCAGAATAGCAAAGGTCTAGAATACATAAAAAGAAGATTTCAAATTTGATATGATGGAAAATAGTTTTGCAGGACTGGAGAGGGAAGAATACAGGTAGATTATGCTACTAATGAAAACAACAACAATAATAATCTTTCATTGAATTTTTACATAAATTATCTCCAATTCTTATTTTGGTCAGTTACAGAAGCAACCACCAAGGAGCCAAGAATATCCCTGTAAAAAACGGGGATGAAGAGGGAGATAAGAACTTTATTAAGACAAAAAAAGTCAGAGAGGACCAAGAAAATAATGAAGACACAATGAACAGTGGCATGCTCCAGGGTTTGCTTTGGAATCCCATACCAATATTAACGTTCCGGGACTTCCCTGGTGGTCCAGGGGTTAAGAATCCGTCTTCCAATGCAGGGGATGCGGGTTCGATCCCTGGTCGGGGAACTAGTACCCCACATGCTGCGGGGGAACTAGTACCCCACATGCTGCGGGGCAACTAAGTCCTTGCACCACAACTAGAGAGCCCGCGTGCTGCAACTACAGAACCCATGTGCTCTGGAGCTCGTGTGCCACAACTAGAGAGAAGCCCGCGCACCGCAATGAAAGATACTGCATGCCGCAACTAAGACCTGACACAGCCAAAAATAAATAAATATTAAAATATATATTAATGTGTCAAGGACATGGGGTTCCCTTGAAGGCCTGGAATTGCTTTGAAGCAATCAAATGGACCTCTACCTGAGCTTGCAATGTCTTCTTTTATATTCATAAAAATCCAGGTCATAAGTTGGCTTCATAAAGAAAAGTGCTGACACTATGCTCTTCTCTTTTGGTTGTTTGCTTGTGTTATTCACCCTCCCACCATCCCCAGTAAGTTTGCTACTGGTTTGTAATTTTCCAGCGTAATAGTCTGAGTGCACATTAGGGACTGGAGGTTTTAAATAGTATCACAAGATGTATGTTAGTCACCTGTTAATTGAGCACTGGAATACCAGGCCCTTGCCTTACAAAGCAGAATACTTTGGGGTTTGTAGATAGTATAAGAAATGTGTAGACATTTGGATACAAAATTAAGGAGAACCTCTCCTAAGTTCAGTTGTGATGATGAGTAACTTGGAAGCATCTTACAAGGTTAAGAGGGTGGAGCTGGCCACCCTACTCTTTTATGAAGTGAAGGGAAATGCTGGTAGTAGGGCCATCCTGGGACAGATGAATGACCTGCCCTGTCAACACTATTCAGAGGTCAGTGTCCTTGGGGAAGAGGATCTAAGGCCAGATGCACGTAGGATATGCTCCCTGCATGTGCTTAACTTTCTATTGCTAATACATGAATTTTCAGTATGTGTTTTTTCAGCTGCTCAAGTCACAAGTATTTTTTTGCCCGAAAATAGAAACTCTAGGCAGAAAAACTCCTCTTTCAAAATGAAGGGGAAAAAAAGATATTCAGATCACATTAGTCTGCTTTATGAAAACAAAATTTTAAAGTTAGCTAAACCATATATGTTCTGCTCATCTTAAAAAATTGTCAGGGTCAGATGCATAAAACTTTCAGATAAAGAGGTGTGCAGGGCAATGAGAATTGTATTTATCTTTTCATTTGTGCTTAATTAATTAGAAATAATTTTTACTCACTTTTATCACAAAGTAATACATTATCACTATAGAAACTGTAAAATACCAATAAGTAGAAGAGAATGTAGTAGCCCATATTTCCACAGCTTAGTTAACATTTTGCTGTGTGTTTTTCCAGTCTCTTTTCTATGCATGTTTTATTTGCTATTTGACATAGTTGTCAATGTCCAGATTAATTTGAATCCTGCTTTTGAAAGCTAACATTATACCAATTCTTAACAGATGAAGCCTTCTGGGGGCATTTTTTATTTTGAAGTTACGAAGCATTTCACCCTTGGAAGGTTAAGAGGATTAAAATAAACAGATACTTCCATTAAGTGGAATGCAGAGCCCAGGAAAACAGCTTTTGCTTTAGGTGGTAAGTCTTTGTAAATGCAATTTAAAACGTTTATAGCATGCATCTGTACTTCTATCAGACCTTAAAAAGGAGATTGCACTGTGAAGAGGTAAGATTTTTTTTCTTGCTGAATATTTGAATTTGTGTGAGAATCCATCTTTAAAATTCCAGTTAATAAATTCAGGGTTTTTTTTTTTTTGTAGAAAATAGAAACTGGGATGATTTTCCCCCCCATATTGAATTTCTCCAAGGCCTTAAGTTTTCTTTTTAATTTGAAATACAGACATTTACATAAAATAAAATGCACCCACTTTATATATACAGGCTGATAAATTTTGACAAATTTCTACACTCATATAATCACAACCACAATCAAGATACAGAACAACTCTATCACTCCAAAAAGGACTCTTGTGTTGCTTCCCAGCCATTCTCTTCCCAGAGCCAGGCAACCTTCAGTCTACTTTCTGACTACACTAGCTTTGCCTGTTCTAGAATTTTCTATAAATGGAATAATAATAAATGTTCCATTGTGTTTCTTTTGCTCAGTGAAATATTTTTGAGATTCACTTGTGTTGTTGTGTGTATCAACTTATTCCCTTCTAAACCGAAGTATTGTTCCATTGTGTGAGTGTTTCACAGTTTATCTATTCACTAGTTGAAGGACATTTAGGTTGTTTCTGGAAACATTCATGTATAGGTTTTTGTATGAACACAAGTTTCCATTTCTCTTGGGTAAATACCTTAGAAACAGGATTTCTGGGTCTTATGATAAGCACGTTTAACTTTATGAGAAACTGCCAAACTGTTCTCCAAAATGGTGGCATTATTTTGCATTTCCAGCCAAAATGTCTCAGAGTTCCAGGTGTTCTGCATCTTCATCAACATTTGGTATTGTCAGACACCTTAAAGGTGTGAAGTGGCATCTCCATGTAGTTTTAACTTGCATTTCTCCAGTGACTAATGATGTTGAGCATCTTTTCATGGGCATCTTTTATTTGACCATTTATATATTTTCATTGGGGAAGTGTCTGTTCAAATCTTTTGTTCACTTTTTAAAAATTGACTGCTTGCTAGAGTTTTTTAAAAACAGTTTTATTGAGGTATAATTGATGTAAGTAACTGCACATATTTAAGGGTACAGTTGGTAAGTTTTGAAATATGTATGCACATGAAACTACCACCACAATCAAAATAGTGAACATATCCATCACTCTATTACTTCATGCTTCATTACTTGCACTCCATGGCCCCCCTACTTACCCACTGGCATCCCCAAGCAACCACTGATCTGCTTTTTAAAACTAGAGACACTACTATATTTAAAATAGATAGCCAACAAGGACCTATTGTATAGCACAGGGAACTCTGCTCAATATTCTGTAATAACCTAAATGGGAAAAGAATTTGAAAAAGAATAGATATATGTATATGTATAACCAAATCACTTTGCTGAACACCTGAAACTAACACAACATTGTAAATCAACTATAGTCCAATATAAAATAAAAATTTAAAAAACCCCATATTTCAGCCAAAAATAAATACATTAATTAATTAATTAAATTAAAAAAAGAAAACTAGAGAAATCTTTGTTCTGTTATTTTAGTGGCTGCTTTAGTTTATAACATACATCTTTAACTTACCACAGTCTACCTTCAAGTGGTACTGTACTATATAGAGTAGATGAGCTTTATAACACTGTACTTCCATTTCTTCCCTTCCTTGACTTACCACACATTTTACATGTATGACAGGTTATAAACTTCACAATACAGTGTTATTATTTTTGTTTAAAGGTCAATTGTATTTTATTTATACCTCTTTTAATTTCTTAGTGTGTTTAAAATACGCATCTTTAATTAATAACAGTCTACCTTCAAATAACATTATAGTACTTCCTGTGTAGTATAAGAAACTTACAACTGGATACACCAAATTCCTCTCTCCCATTTTATGTGCTATTTTTCCAAAAATATTAATTTTATATATGCTATATGACACCATATTGTCACTATTTACTTTAGACAGTAAATTATATTTTAGGATTACTAAAACTTAGAAAAAAAGACTTTTAACTTCATTTTAACAATTTCCAGAGATGTTCCTTTCTTTGTGTAGAACTCAGTTTGTCTGGTACCACATTCTTTTGTTTGAAGAATTTCCTTTAATATTTCTTATAATGCAAGTTTTGGGGAAATTAATTCCCTCAGCTTTTGTTTGTCTGAAAAAAAGTCTTTATTTTCAGTGTGTGTGGCATTCTTGCCTGACTTTTGTCCTTTCACTGCTTTAATGGTATTATATTATTTTTCTTCTGGCTTTTAAACAAGAAGTCTGCTGTAATTCTCATCTATATCACTTTAAATATAATGTGTCTTTTTTCTCTGGTTGCCCCTTCAAGATTTTCTCTTTATCTCTCATTTTCAGCAGTTTGAATATACTGTGATTAGATCTTAAAATTATTATTATTATTATTATTATTATTATTATTATTATTATTAATATGATTATTCTTGGTGTTTTCTGAGTTTTTCAGATTTTTTATTTCATGTATTTCATCATTTTGGGGAAAATTCTTGGCCACTGTGTGTTCAATACTTTCTGACTAATTCTCTCTTTCTTCTCCTCTAGGATTATGGTTATACACATTTTAGACTGTTTGGTAGCTCTTGGATGGTCTTTTCTGTTCTGTCATTGATTTTATTCCTTTTTGTCTTTGTGCTTTGCTTTATTAAATTTCTGTTGTCCTATCTTCAAGTTCACTGATTCGTTCCTTAGTTGTGCTGACTGTGCTTAATGAGACTGTCAAAGACATTCTTCATCCTTTTACCATGATTTTTATTTCTAGTATTTCCATTAGACTTTTCCATCTACTGGCTGATATTCCCCATCTCTTAATACATTTGTCTATCTTTTAACTTGAGCCATTAGCATGTTAAGGGTACTTATTTTTAATTCCTTATCTAATACATTCAGTATCATGCACATCTCTGGGTCTGGTTATATTGGTTCCTTAGTTTCTTGACAAGAGATTTTTTTTTCTTCTGAATGCTGACATTATATGTAGAACAGTAAAGATCAAGGTAAATAGTATTTATGCCTAAAAATGGGCAAGCCTCTTCTGGTAGGTCATTAGTGTTGGAATTTTCATCCATATACTCATTAGTTAAGCTGTGTTTGCCTTTGGTTGTTGTTGTTGTGATTACGTTCTGTGCAGAACCAACTGCAAATCCCTCTAGTATGGCCTTAAGTGTATGGTATGGACTGACTTGCTGGAGGGTTTTTACAATGTTCTTTCTCCATCTTCTGCCTTTGCCCTTCTTGTGCCTGTGCTTAAGAGGGGGTTTTGTCTCCATGCTCTTGCCTCTCTGATAATGGAAAGCTGCGGTTGTTCTTTACTCAGTGCTTCCTAACTTAGAGGTGGGGGCACGGGTAATTCTCTGTACTCTAGCCCAGCCTCAGTTTTACGTACGCCACCTGTCCTTGGGTCTCAGTGATCCTGCCTCTGCTCCATGTGGCAACTGAATTTTGCCTTGGTGGGTCTTGTATGTGAGAGGGTTTCCAGCCCCTCCTCCAGCAGCAGGAGACCACTAACGGTCTGGGCCCAAGACAGTTTTTTTCCCTTCCCTAAGAATACAGGGAGGAACTGTTATTTTACCCTTTCTTCAGACTCGGCAGGTGTTCGTGTCCCTGGGAGTTATACATTTTCTGCCCTTTGCCCATTGGGTTAAGAATCTTATTCCATATGGGAGAAGAATCTGGTAGGGCTTTGGAATTTTTTCCATAGCAGTGGTTTCTCCCCTCCCCAGGTCTGTACTACTGAGAGAGGATTTCTCTGGTCTCCTGCCTGCCCACATGCTTTCTCTTCAGTGCCCAGTGGATGTCAGTGGAAAAGAACCTACAGGTAGACCCCCCTTGAGTCTGCAGCTCTCAGGGATTTTATGCTCTCATGCTAGCTCACACTGAGCCCTAGAAGTTTGTTAAACATTTTAGCTGAGATCTCATTCACTTACATGGGGCTCAGCACTTCTTCCCCACATATTCTGCTACAATTGAGCCTGGGCTCACTTTCTTTCTGTTTGGACGGGCCTGTCTTTCCTTAGATTTCAGTCTGCTTGGTTGCTTTGTAGTGTTAGCTCTCGAATGGATGCAAGAAAAGTGATTATTTTAAGTTTTATATAGCTTTTAAAAATTATTGTTAGGGTAGGAGTGATGCTCTTTCAAAACCTTCATTTTTAATACACTCCCATAGATATAGATGTCTTTAAAGTATTAATATAATGTTTTGTGTTTGGGACATACCTGATATATTTTCCTTTTTATTCAGAGATAGAGTATTTGGTATGCAAATTCCCCTGGTTCTATTCCCCGAGCTTCTCTGAAGCCCCTTTTGGGAAAAGAGGTCCATGATATTCTATAACATATATTGTATGAATAGTTTGGGATGGTGGGAATGAGGAGACTTTTACTACCTCGTATTCAACTAGCTGTGTCAAGCTGGAAGCATCTGGGAAATTACCGAAAGGGTAATTATAGGCATAGAAAAAATAAACTTTGGGCACACTAGTATTTTTTACTGGCAAAAGTCTGAGCATTGAAATTATATTTCAAAATATAATATAAATTTTGTCATTGGGAATGAAATGGCAATATTACTTATATACACATTATCTTAACCTTAAAAACAAATAAAGATAGTTACCAATAACTCCAGTAAGGTAGGTAGATCCTAGGCAAATAGTTCAAGAAATAAAATTATTATAATAAATAATTGACTTTCAGAAAGTGGCCATGGCAGATATGCTATATGTTAACCCTTTAATAAGTGGGATTGCTTTGAACAGTTTAAATTTGTTAGTCCACTGATGGCGATGTACTTGGAAAAACTACTTTCTCTAAAATATTAGCAATTTCTTCTAAGTTATATAAGAAATATTAATATTATTTTTAACTACAGTAGGCCTACAGAATATTGTATACATTATTAAACAAGATTATCTGGCAGACCATCAGTGTACTATGACCAGTGTACACTTATCCTTCCTTTGCAGAAAAATAATGGGCTAATTAGCTTTGAAAATGTCTCTAATTCTCATGTGAAGTTTTGAAGATGAAGCATTAAATGTGACATTATTTTAATCCTTTTCTGGAAGCCTTCCACTGATGTAAAATAATGCAGGACAATGCAAATCAGAGGAAATAAGAAGTACATTAACATAAATATATGTGTGGTGAAAATATTAACTTCTAGGCATTGAGAGAGAATTTTTATTTGCATCAGAACTCCTCATTTCTCCATTTTGTGGCTTTTAAACTTTGTGAGGAAGGCATAGTAAGGGAATGATTCTTTAACAGTACATTGAGTCCCTTCAAGGAACAGCCATTGAACTCTCAGTATTTTGTTATTTTTTTTAATGTTTTTTATTGTGGTACAAGTCACATAATATAAAACATATTACTTCAACCATATTTAACTGTACGGTTCAGTGGCACTAAGTACATTCACATTGTTGTGCAACTCTATCATCCATCTCCTGAATTTTTCACCTTCCTAAACTGAAACTCTGTCCCCTTTAAACACTAACTCCCCATTCCCCCCACCCCCACCCCTGGCCCCTGGTATCTACCAATGTACTTTTTGAATTTGACTATTCTAGGTACCTCATATAAGTGGGATCAAACAGTATTTGTCTGCACCTACTGTATATTGGAATGCATTTGTAAGGTTAACTTAATATATGTCCTACAAACAGATTGTACCTTCTTCTTTTTCTTTCCCTGTACTATACAGTAGGTTCTCATTAGTTATCTATTTTATGCATAGTAGTGTGTATATGTCAATCCCAATCTCCCAATTTATCCCACCCCTCTTTTCCCCCCTTGGTGTCCATACATTTGCTCTCTACCTCTGTGTCTCTATTTCTGCTTTGCAAATAGGTTCATCTGTACTATTGTTATTTTTTTTTTAATGTTACTTTCTCCCTTTTTTCTTCTCTTTCTCAGTTCTTGAATATGTTAGTAAAGACTCATGTTTTTGAGTTGGTCAAGCCAAATAAGACAATAAATTGAAATTTGTTGAACTGTATTGTTGGTCTCATTAATCTTGCTCTTTTTGAGGCTGTCATTAATTATTTTTAAATATTTGAATTAATTGTATTTATCATAAATTAGATTCAAGGCCTAATTATGCATTCTCATGGATGATGCAATTAAAAATGTGAAATGAAACAAAAACAACAGCTAGTACTTCTGCAGACTCAGCTTGCTTAATTTTTCAAAGTACTGTTAATAAAATCAACATAACTAATTTGCATTTCTGAGTGGATAAATAGACAGTGGAAAAGGAAAAATTTTCTGTGTATTGAGAACAAAGCAAAATAAGAAAGCAAAATTTCCTTTATAAATATAAAACAATTTTCATATAGGGCATTTTTGCAGAAATCAGAGTCAATATCTTAGTAATGCATCTAATCTCAGAATTCTTAGTCTGGGAGTGGACTGTGATATAATTCCATAAGCAAAATATTTATAGAATGACTGAAATGAAGTTGTGTCCTTTTTATCAAATGCCAGAAGTATCCCCCAATCATTGTGATAACCAAAAACAAACAAACGAACAAAAACATTACTTCCAATTTCCAATATAATCCTGGAAGCATAACTGCTCCATTGAGATCCATAGGCTTAAGGTCACAAGGCCAAAGAACTGGCGAGGGACAACAGCCTCACAGTTTTGAACTTGGAAAGCAGA
This sequence comes from Eschrichtius robustus, assembly GCF_028021215.1. NCBI lineage: Eukaryota > Metazoa > Chordata > Mammalia > Artiodactyla > Eschrichtiidae > Eschrichtius > Eschrichtius robustus. The sequence continues at coordinate 84,971,180 of NC_090824.1, forward strand.
TGTGCTAGCGGTAAGAGCAGAGCTTAGAAAGCTGATCCTAAGCCAGCAGCCAGGAAAACTGACAACCTGATTTACACCACAGAAACTCAAAAAGGCTCATGAATTTGTGACCATATGTATCTCCAAAAGTAGAAGTGAAGGTAGGTTAAAAGCAAGATGGTATGGAAGTCTGTTTCAAGTCGAGTCTGGAGGCACTGACTGAAAAAACCATAAATGAATATTTCCACCTGAATGAAACATTTCCACTTCTTACCCTTGATTCTACTTGGTTTCCAGAATCCTGGCAGCCTGTATTGTACCCTCTAGTCTGGGACCTGTAGTATTCTTCTATGGGACTCTCAATAGCTTAGAGGAACTAAAGGTAATGACCTCAGGGTTACCTGGTAAAGCATCTCAGCCAGCTCACCATACAGTGAAACTCTTGTTTCCCTTTCCTAAACCGTGTTCTGGAGCTCAGATTTTCAATCAATTTATAGAGAACCATGCTTTGCTATGAGTGGGAAATCAAGGATCACCAAACATTTGAGAAAAGCCTTCAATGTAAAAGCTGGAAACTCAAACAAACTATAAAATGCAACCTCAGGGAAAAAGAATGAGGCTGGATTAAGAAAATTTCAAAATACAACCATTAGTATCCTTACAAAGTAAAACACTTCATTCTTAAAGTAAATAAGAACAGGTTGCTATAAAAAGGAACATCAGAGACAAAAAAGTTAATGAAAAGGGAGAAAAAAAGTAAAACAGAAGTAGAAAAAAAATTAGAAGACGAGGAAATCTCCAAGAAAATAGACACAAAGTACAAAGAGAAAAACAATATGACTGAAAAGATAAGAAATTTAACCTCTTCAGGAGTTCCAGAAAGTGAAACAAAATGAGGAGGAGAAAACCATCCATTAAGTCATTAAAGAAAAGTCCCCTAAACTGAAAGTTTTCCTTGGTTTGCTTCTAGTGTTATCCAGGGGTGCCTGACAAAGAGTTGCATCTTTTTGGATTCCTTAGGGCACTTTTATTCAAGGAATATTGCCAATATTTAAGGAATATTTAGGGGAAGCCAGTGAAGCTCTAAGTCCAGGAAATGGAGAATCTGACACAAACAAAATCGTCCTCTTGAAGCCTGAAGGACTAATCAGGAAGGCTTTAAGTCATTCTGAGGTGCTTAGAATTAAGCACAGCATGTAATAACATGCAGGGAACAGTTAGTAAATTGTCATTGACATGAACAATTGCATGCTAGCCCTTGACTGTGCCTGACTGGGATTGGTAGTGGTCTCAATGGGCTGTTGTCTTCTGGACATTCCTCTTGGGACTGCAGCTCAAGCAGAAAGAGATTTGGATTTAAAATACGTTTTAGGCATGGTTATAGCTTTTTTCTAAATCAAAAACAGGAACTCTTATCCTTGCAGGTAATTTTCTTTCTGAATTGTAAATTTATTATATGAAAAGTTTTGCAAAGGTATACAAATTGACATTTAATTTGTTAAAAAGAATAAAATTATACTGAATTGGATATGCTCCAGAAATTTTAGGCTACCTGCAGTAGCCTTAGGTTATAAAGGCAAATATATTTCATTATAATTTTGTTCTACAATCAGTGCAGCGTGCATAAATAAGCTGAGTAAAGCTAGATTGTGTGACAAACAGCAGTTTCAATCAATGGCACCTGAGATCCTATAACCTATTGGAATCTATTGTTTTAGAAGGCTGAACTTTTTAGAGAGGGCTTCACTATCTGGCAACTACCTGTCAAGATCTAGGTCATAAATATAAAGTTCTGCAATACTGGATAAGGGCAGGCTACAGAGTTTCTTTCAGACACACTGAGAAAGGCCCATTTATAATACTGAATAATAGGGAAAACAGTTTCTTTTAGGGGAAATCTGAAAACTAAATACTGTAAGACTATTACTTAGAATAGAAAACATTTATTTTTGTGATCAAATTAAAAATGGGAATAAATCAGATAACTACAAAGTTGCGATATGCCAATTTAGACCATTTTGACAGGACTATGTTCTAACTTGTTTTCTGTTTTCCCTTGTCTTATTGAATGTATACATTACTATTTAGCAGTCTGGATCTTTCTCCACATTTATTTTATGTGGCAATGATTCTTTGTGTTCTTGGATGTAAACTACACTTGGAAATTGAATCTATTTGGGCGAGGGGGCCAAGCAGACCATATCTACCTTTATACATTTGAGATTGTAGCTTTTGCCATTTCAAATAATTCTCTATCTCAGAGCACTTGGAAATTTCTCATCCGTATCATGGTATCTAGCAACTCTGGAAAGGAATCAAATGCTAGTGTTTTTCTATTGAAATCCCATTTACTCCATTCTTCCTGCTCTACTAGTAGGCATAACTGTAGTTGGTCAGCCAGGCAAATGCTGTTGTGAATGCAGAATTAGATACCAGTTTTTTAGGTGAAACTGAAACAAGGATTATTTCATTGCCATCCAGGTAGATTTAATCTTTTTATCCTTCAAATTCACCCAGACCTGTCGCCTGTCGTCTCCTCCAGATCTCTGTACTTGTGCTCCCCTACCTGCCCTTTCATTTTATTCTCGATTCTCTTGGCTCAAGGAGCTCCAACAATGGTGGCACCAACTGCTGAAGAGTGACACATTCAGGCTAACAGTTGGGATTTTATTCTGTTCGATACCAAATTATTTACTGGATATGGTTTGATAAATAAAATGTAGCAAAACCAGAAGAAACCACTCCTACCTTTCCTAATAAACACAACTCATTTATTTAAAATTACTTCTAAACATATGTCCTTCTTCTGGAATCTTACGCTGGGTGGGATTCTCTGTGAAGAGAAGCTCATCATACAACGTGATACGTTTCTGGGTTAAGTGAACACATTTTACTTGAAATGCTACTTAACGTTTCTTATCTACTTCTAATTATAATGCCTTTTTCCTTTCTTATTTTTTCCAGCATCCTTTCCTGAACTATTTTTAAGACCTTACTATCTGCAAAAAACTAAGTAGACACAATCTTTATCCTTGAGGAACTTACAAGGGAGTGTGCGAAACAGAGATATGTGAAAGTAACTATACCACAATGCAAACTGCTAACATTTACGGATAATGCTACTATGAGCTGGACACTGTACTAAGATCACAGAGAATCTCATTTAACCCTCAGAATAGACAGTACAGGGTAGGTTAATATTGCTTTCATTATAACATATGAGGAAATAGGTCCAGAGACTTTGGATCTTTGGTCTAGGTTGAAGAAACTAAGTTTTCTGCCTCCAAAGCATAGGGATTTTTGCACAGTGACTCACAATATCCCCAAAGGCAGAAATGTAGATGGAAGATAACAGGTATCCTAAAAGTGAAGCAGGTCATACCCCCGAAATGCAGTAATAGGCATGTGGGGAATGTGGGATCAGGGATGGGTTGATGGAGTAGGTGGCAATTAAACTGAGTTGAATGACATTAGGGTGTTGAGAGAGAGAGAGAAAATGTGTGCGTGTGTGTGCCTGTGTGTATAAGGCACCAACAAACCAGGCTTTCAGCCTTGAGAAAGCTGGGCATCCTTTTGAGTATATTTGCAGCAACTTTATCTGAGTCTTATCAGAGCTCTGAGACAGCTGCAGTCCATTGAGTTAAATGGTTTGTCAAAGATCCCACAGCTCACCAGAAGCAGAGCCAGGACCAGGACTACTGTCATGTTTATACTTATACAATTTTAATTGGCTTTTATGTTGTATCACAACTCACTCATTCATAGCTCACTGTAGTCCAGAAAGTTGATCCAGAGCCTTGTGCCCAATTATTTGGAGCCACAACTGGTGACTGATTTCCTGTTCCTAAAATAAGCTCATATTGGGGAAATCACTTGACTATAATTAACCTTCCTTAAAAATGGAAGCACATAATCCATGGGTGACTAATATTGCCAAAGAAACTATTAGTCGTCAGATATTTCAATATGAAAAACAATTCAAAATGTTTTAGAAAAGTGGAAAAAAAAAAGACTTGGGAAAGAGATCGTTTGAGGTAATAATGAAAGATCTGAAGAGTTGGGAGCATTTACCTTGGTGAATAAAAGGTTAAGATATTGTCGATCGTCAAGTTTAGATTATCATTGTAATGGGAAAAGACAGTCTACCCCTACCTTTAGCTCTGTACACATTCAATAATAAGTTTTAAAATGCACACTGAAGTTCAGAATTTGATGTTTGAGAAAATCAATTTCATTCACTTTATACATTTGAAAATTTTTAAAAATTTTTTGGAAAAAGACCCAGTTTATATGAGCTCATAAGGCTTCACAGAAATTGAGTTTATAATTTTGGTTTCAAGGGAAGAAAAGGGATGGTCTCTGGGTATAAGAGAGATATATATATATATATATATATATATATATATAAATATATAATGTTAATTATAATATAAAAATTCACTTAATTATGTGTTATAAAAAGGAATAAGTTAGTCATTATAACATAGGCTAGTTATTATATTAATCTATTATATATACATAACCTATTATAATATAGGTTAGTTTTATAAATTATGATATTTTCTATAATTAACTCATTAGTATTAATTTTTTAATGACAAAAAGATTAGTGCAACATAAAAGTTTAAAAATAACAAATGATTTAAGTGTAATTTGGAAGCTTATCAATAATAAAAGCTTGAGTGAGAGCTATATCCTTCATTGGAAGATAAGGGTAACTCATAGTAGTTCACAGATAATAATTCATTAAAAACTTTCATTATTATATATTACCAGCATACATAAGTCAAATAATGTGACAAATCCACATGCTCCCATCACCCAGAGTCAATTATTGTCAACCTTGTTGCCAATATTATTCCATTTATCTTCCCTCTTACATTTTAATTTTTACTAGAATCTTTTAAAATAAATCAGACAATGTTATTTCACTCTAAATATTTTACTATATTGTTAACAAATGAGAGTATTTTTTAAGGTGCCCACAATACCATTATCACATCTAGCAAGTTAATAGTTTTTTTTAATCTAATTCCTAGTCCATACTCAAATTTCTTCAATTGTTTAAAAGAAAAAAATTTTTTTAACAGTTGGTTTGCTCAGAAAGAGATCCAAACAAAACCCAGGCAAATACACTTTATTTGGCTGATATGGCTCTTAAATCTCTTTTAATCTGTAACAGACCTTCCTCCCCCCTTTTTTTAAAAAAGATTTATTTTGTATTTATTTATTTTATTTATTTCTGGCTGCGTCGAGTCTTAGTTGCGGCACGCGGGATCTTCGTTAAGGCACTCGGGATCTTTCATCGTGGTGCGCAGGCTTCTCTCTAGTTGCGGCGTGTGGGTTTTTTCTCTTCTCTAGTTGTGGCGCACAGGCTCCATGGCACGTGGGCTCTGTAGTTTGCATCACATGGACTCTAGATGAGGTGCACAAGCTCAGTAGTTATGGCGCGTGGGCTTAGTTGACCCGTGGCATGTGGGAGCTTAGTTCCCTGACCAGGGATTCAACCCGCGTCCCCTGCATTGTAAGGCGGATTCCTTACCACTAGATCACCAGGGAAGTCCCTTCCTCCCTTTTTAATGGTATTTATTTGGAAGAAATAAGGTCATTTGTCCTGTGGAATAGTCCATATTATGGATCTGACTGATTATTTCCTCATCACATCAAATAATCTGTTTCTTTTTCTTCTACTTTCTATAAATGGTAGTAATATTTGATTATATTTGATTATATTCAGGATGACTCATTTTAAAATTTCTTAGAAAAGCTTCAAAAACAACTGTAATTATGTTACAGGATTATTTAGTGTCTCAGATAAGTGAATCCATAATTTTTACATACAATAAAAATAAGGTATATTTTACATATAATAAAAGTACAGATCTCAAGTTTTCTATTTGATATGTCTTGACAATTCTATACCCATTTCCCCACCACCCAAAACAAGATACAGCCCATTTTCATCACCCCAGAAAGTTCCTTTGTGTTCCTAGCCTATCAATCCTCCCTTCCAGAAGCAACCATTTTCTGATTTCACTCACCACAGATTAGTTTTACGTTCTTGGATTTTATATAAAAGCCTTCTTTTTCTGAATGAAACATTTTTGAGATTCACCCATATTGTTGCATGAATCACTAGTTCATAGCTTTTTATTGCCGAGGAGCAGTCTATGGCTATGCCTCAATTTGTTTATCAGTTCTGTTGAGGAATATCTGGATTTTGTCCAGTTTTTGGCTATTATGAATATAACTTCTCTAAGCATTCTTTTTTTTCAGCTTTATTGAAGTATAATTAACAAATAAAATTGTAATATATTTCAAGTCTACTGTATAGCTCAGGAAACTCCACTCAGTGCTCTGTGGTAACCTAAACGGGAAGGAAATCCAAAAAAAGAGGGGATATTTGTATACGTATAGCTGATTCACTTTGCTGTACAGTAAAAACTAACACAACATTGTAAAGCAACTATACTCCAATAAAAAGTAATTAAAAAATAAAGTGTATAATGATTTGATATATATTGTGAAAGATTCCTACCATTGAGTTAATTAACAGACCCACCACCTCACATATTTTACTTACTTATTTATTTATTTATTTTTTTGATGAGAACACTTAAGTTCTACCCTCTCAGCAAATTTCAATTATACAGTACACAATTCTTTTTGTGGGTATATAATTTCATCCCTCTTGATCCTCTCCTATGTTTTTTTCTTGGAAGCTTTATAGTTCTAGCTTTTATGTTTAGGTCTATAATCCATTTTTAATTTATTTTTGGGTATGGAGTGAAGTAGGGGTCAAGAGTCTTATTTTCTTCCAGACAATTGTACAGTCTTTCTGGTATCGTTTGTTAAAAAGACTTTGCTTTGTTGAAAATCAGTTGCTTTGTTAACATGTAGATCTGTTTACCTCTCCTTATTCCAATAATTAACTGTCCTGATTAGTTTAGCTATAGAGTAAGTCTTGAATTCAGAAGGTGAAAGTTCTTCAACTTTGTCTTTTCAAGGTTGTTTGGCTATAGTTTGCATTTCCTTATAGATTTTTGAACCACTGTGTCAATTTCTTCAAAAAATGTTGCTGATACTTTGTTACTTGTGTGGGATCTATAGATCAATTTAGGGAGAATGAATATTTAATGATATAAACTCTTCCAATTAAGAACATGGCACCTCTCTCCACTTGTTTACATCTTCTTTAAGTTTCTTAGCAATGTTTTACAGTTTTCAAGACAAATACATTACACATCTTCTGGTCCATTTATTCCTAAGTATTTGCTTTTTTTGGATGCTTTTATTAATGCTATTAAAAATTTCACTTTTTGGTTAGTATAGGGAAATAAAACTGATTTTTATATCTCAAATTTTTATCTTATAAATATGTTCAACTTACTCATTAGCTCTAGTAGTTTTTTTTTTTTTTTTTTCCTCTTTGGATTTCTTAGGGTTTTCTTTGTGTACAATCATATCATCTGGGAAAAGAACTATTTTCATTTTACTACATTTCTAATTTTATGCCTTTTATTTTTCTTGCCTTGATTAGAGTTAATGACTAGAACTTTCAATGAGTGCAATGTTAAAATGGAAAGGGTGATAACAGACACTTTTCTACCTTTTAGGGAGAAAGTGATAAATATTTGCCATTAAGTTTGATGTTAACTGTACATTTTTAATAGATGCACTTTATTAGATTGAGAAAAGTCTCTTTTATTTCTAGTTCACTTAGAATTTTATCATAAATAAGCATTAAATTTTGTCAAATGCTTTTTTTTGCATTTATTATCATATGATTTCCATTTTTATTATATTAATGTGATGAATTATATTGATCGATTTTTGATTATTAAACCAATTTTGCATTTCCTGGTATATATGCCATTGATTATGGAATATATCATCCATTTTACATATTGCTGGGTTGGATTTATTAATATTTTGTTGAGAATTTTATATATATTCATGAATGACTTTTATCTGTAATTTTATTTCCTTTGAAAAATGTTTTGGTAATATCTTTGTCTATTAGTATTTAGAATTATTGTGGCTTCACAAAATGAGTTAAGAAATGTTTCTTTCCTTCTCATCTACTTTATCAAAGAAATTATGTAAGCTTGGTATTATTTCTTCTGAAATGTTTAGTAGAATTCACCAGTTAAATTATCTGGACCTCAAGTTTTTTTTTGTTTGTTTTTTTGGGGGGCACGTGTAAAATTTTAATTCAAAATTATTTCTCCTGTTATATACACGGCTATTCAGTTTTTCTATTTCTTTCTGAGTCAGTTTTGGTAAATTGTATTTCTTAAGGACATTCCATTTCATCTGTGTTGTTGAATTTATTGCCATACAATTGTTTAAAATATTCCCTTATTTTCATTTCCTGGCTATAGGCCCTGTTAGGCTATCACCTCTTTCATTCTGGACACTAGCAATTTGTGCTTTTTCTGTCTTCTTTTCTTGGCCAATCTTGCTAGGATTTTGTAAAATATATTAATCTTTTTTAAAAAAATAACAAGTTGTTTAGTTGCTGTGTTTTTTGTTTTATATTTCATTGGTTTCTGCTTTTATCTTTATTTTCTTCCTTCTATTTTTTTTAGATTAATTTGCTCTGCTTTTTCTAACTTCTTAATATAAAATCTGAGGTCACTTATTTTAAACATTTCTTCTTTAATCAGGAGTTCAGATTAGTAAATTTCTCTCAAGCACTGCTTTAGCTGCATCTCACAAACATTTATATATTGTATTTCATCATTACTAAGTTTGAAATACTTTAAAAATTTTCCTAGTGGTTTATTCTTTGTCTCATGGGTTATTTAGATGTATGCAGCTTATTTTCCAAATAATTTGAAGTTTTCTACATATTTCTAATTTAATACTATTGTGGTCAGAGAAATACTCTCTATGATTTCATTCTCTTGACAGTTTTTTATACTTCTTTATGACACAGCATATGATCTATCTTGGTTATCTCATGTGCATGTCAAAAGAATTTGTATTCTGAAGTTGTTGGGTGAAATGTTCTATAAAAATTAATTTGTTCAATGTGGTTGATAGTGTTGTTCAGAGTTTGTATATCCTCACTTTTTATTGTAGTTGTTCTATTGGTCTATCAATTATTGATAGAGGGGTGTTAAAATCTCCAATTATCATTATGGATTTGTCTATTTCTCCCTTTAGTTCTATAAGTTTTCGGTTCATGTATTTTGAAGCCCTATCATTAAGTGCATATATATTTAGAATTCTTAGGTTTTTGTGAATTGGCCCTTTTATCATTTGAAAATGTCCCTTTATCTCTTCTTGTCAATGTCTATTTTGTCTGATAGTCACAGCAGATTTTTCCACTCTTACATCAATCTAAATCTGTGTTTTTATTTATCTATTCATTGTGCTTAAAGTATATATTTTAAAGACACTTTATAGTTGGGTCTTGCTTTTAAATCCAGTCTGAAAATCTGTGTCTTTTCATGGAGTACATTTGTATCTAATGCAATTATTTACATGGTTGGGTTTAATTCTATCATCTTGGTATTTATTTTCTGTTTAAACCATCCAGTCTTCCTGTTTCTCTTTTTCTGTCTTCTTCTGGATTAGTCAAATATTTTATAAAATAAAATTCAATTTTATTTCCTTAATGAAGTATTTTTATTACTTTTTAGTGCATCCTCTAGAAAGTACAATATTCATCTTTATCACAGTTGAATTTTAAATATTACCTTGCAAACAATGTAAGAAACTTACAACAGCATAATTCTATTTAACTTCCCTCTTGTTCTTTGTGCTTTTGTTATATCTTTACTTTTTTATAACTTATTACTTTAAATACATTGTTATTAGTTTTTCTTTACATTGCCAATAGTCTTAAAATTAAATATATATACATATACATATGTATGTTCACACATGTGTAAAAAAGTCTTTTATATTTAGCCACATAGTTGTCCTTTCTGGTGGTCTTTTATTTTTTCCTTGTAGATTCAGGCTTCTACCTTGTATTATTTTCTTTCATACTAAAAAATTTCCATTAACATCTCATGTAGATCGGGTTTATTGAGATAAATTCTCTTGACTTCGTCTATTTGAAATGTCTATTTTGCTTTTATTTCTGAGGGGTATATTTGCTATATACAGCATTCTATTATTGCTTTCAGTACTTAAAGAATGTTATTCCATTGCCTGCTGGCCTCCTTTTTTTTTTTTTGAGAAGTCAGCCATCATTCCTATATTCTTTTTCTTGCACGTGTTGTGCCTTTTTTTTTCCTGGCTGTTCTTAAGATTTTCTCTTTATCTTTTGTTTCTAGTAGTTTGATGTTATGCCTAGAATATGTGGATTTATATATTTCATTAATTTTGGAAAATTCTCAGCCATTATCTCTACAAAATAAATGTCTGTCCCATTCTCTCTTTCTCTGTTCTCTTTCTGGAACTCCAGTTATACATATATTAGATAATTTGATGTCATTCAACAAGTCTTGGCTTCCCCATTCAGTTTAAATATTTTTTTCTCTTTGTATTTCTGTTTGGATGATTTCTATTGTTGTTTTCGAGTTCACCAATCTTTTCTTCTGCTGTGTCCAGTATGCCCTTATGCTCAGTAAGTGAATTTCACACTCCTTATATTATTATAGTGTTTCTACTTAGCTCTTTTGTATAGTTTTATATATTTGAAAATTTCAACCTCTTTTTGCATCAAGTTTCACTAGATTCTGTAAGGCATTTATCAGAGTTAAAGTTCTCATTAGCTAAATAAAATATCTGGGTCATCTGTCAGCCTATATCTGTCTTTTCCTTATTGGTCACATTTTTCTACTTCCTCACGTGTTTCGTAATTTTTATTGTATGGCAGTCATCTTGTATCAAGAACAGTAGAAACTGCCAGCAAAGGGCGTCCCCTTCCTCTGTCAGACTGCCAGAACGTGTGCTGAGTCAGTCTCATCTGTCATTGTGCTGAGCATAGGCTTTGTGGTAGATTTAGTTAGATTCGGTTTGCCACTGGCTTCAAATACTTTGAGGATCAGCACCTTCTTTTCAGCAGGGCCTGAGATATGAGCACCAATAATTCTCCAGCAATACTTCAATGCTTTAAAACTCAATTCCCAACCTTCTGAGTTACTGGAAGTTGATTTTGCTCTCCAGACCTGCCCTGGCTTTCTGTATCAGGACAGCTCTGTTTATCCTGCTTCCTTAACCCCTTGGTACACCTCAGGGGATCTCTTCAGTTTTCCCATGCTACTCCCAGCCTTCAGTGGGCTACTGCCTTGAAATCAGTGAAAGACCCAGTGAAAATCCTGTGCAACTCTCCCACTGTCCCCCAGCCTGCAGCTGTTGGTGTCCTCTGCCTTGTGCTTTGGTGAAGGTTTTTGTGTGCCAGAGGAGTCCTGTTCTCTCTTCTTGCTCCCAGCCTTTAGCATGCTGTCCAGATGCACTTAGTGATGGTTTCGTAGAGGAGAGTTTGTGGGTGGGTGCACATTCTCTCTGTGACTGGGGCTCCTTGGGTCTGTAATCTGTCATACTAACCCACAGTAGCTACTTATAGCTTGTTAAAAGTTGAGCTGGTTTCTCTTTACCTTCACATGGAAGATTAGTTTCTCCTACCACTACTATTGTTCTTCTATCGATAGAAGCAGGCATATGATTCTCTCTTAGGAAAGACTTGTCCATTTTATTTTATTTATTTATTTATTTGACTGCCCCTTGTGGTTTGTGGGATCTTAGCTCCCCAACCAGGGATTGAACGTGGCCCCCGGCAGTGGAAGCATGGAGTCCTAACCACTGGATCACTAGGGAATTCCCCAAGACTTGTCCATTTTAAAATTTAATTCCCTCAGGGTTTTTTTTTTTTTTTTAATCATTAGCTCTCTGATACTCTGAAAAACTCTTCTTTTGTACTTTTGTCTGTTTTGTTTTGATTATATTTAAGGTGGGGATGATGGTTGTATTAGTTTCTTATTATTACTACAAAAATTGCCACAAACTTAGTATCTTGAACTAAATTTATTATTTTACAGTTCTGAAGGTCAGAAGTCTGAAATGAGTTTTACAGAGATAAAATTAAGGTCTCAATAAGGCTGCATGCCTTCTGGAGGCTCTAGGGGAAAATTTATTTCCTTGTCTCTTCCAGTTTTTAGAAGCTACCTGCTTTCCTTGGTTCCTGGCTCCTTCTTCCGAAGTGATCTTCAAAGAGCACCACTCCAACTCCTGTTTCTGTTTCACAAGTCCTACTATTGCTCTAACGCTTTTCCATCCTTCTAGTCACAAGGACCCTTATGATTACCATTGGACCCACCAGGATAATTCAGGATAAACTTCTCATTTCAACATCCTTAACTTAATCACATATGAAATGTCTCTTCCCCATATATGGTAACATATTCACAGGTTTCAGAGATTAGGACATGAACATCTTTGGGGGGCCATTATTCAGCCTACCACAGTGTTCTATTGCAACTTCCTTTCCTAACAGAAACTGGAGATAAGGACATCATTTAAAATAATATGTTTTATTTCTATCTTTCACAAAGAAAGATATTTTATAGATAAAATAAAAGAAATAAAAGAAATGTTTCATCGTGGGTTATAGCTAAGTGTTTCTTTTCCATAGTAAAGCAAAGAGGGAAATCTGACTCTGGAACACCAAGGCTTGACTACAAACTTGTATTGTTACTTATCTTCTTTGACCCTCTATTGGCTCAAATGGAGATTGTCATCTTTCACAGATTTGTTGTGATTATGGTGTTCAATGCCATAGGTACATTTCTGATTACTAATAACATAGTAGGAACTCAATAAATAAATGTTCATTCACTTTCATTTTCTTTTTCTTTCTGTAGCATATTAAATTAGAAGAATGAGGACAGCAGATTAGAATTGCAAACATGCAATGGCAACAATGTCAAAGTTGAGAGTTTCCCTTTGAAATACCAGCTATTATTTGTGACCTTTACACCTTGGTGGAATTGAGGTGTGTCTTACTGATAGTCAACCATGTAAAAAGATCACAGAGTTATATGCCATATGATTGGCATCCTGTTATTTTGTCTACTCTCCTGAGGTCTCCCGTAGCCCAATTCGGATTCAATATCCTTACATGGTGGAAATATGTCTAATACTACATTCTTCTGACCTTTAATTATTTCCATGGTAATTGGCCCCAAAAGAAATATGCTCAAGTACGATCTTATATCATTGTCATCAGAGTAAGTTGGCAATGGCTGACGAAGTAACATTAGAACTCCATATATAAATCTTCTCTTTGTGGGCAGTTTTTCTCCTAATGAGTACCTACTCAGTACAATTAGTCATTTCAGCACCCTGTATTTTAGAACTATTCATATGTGGTTTATAAACAGCTGGCACAGAAAAGTGGTTTGGGTTTAATAATGCCCTCTATTTTAGATGACACTAAGTACCCTGTTATTGCTAGGAAAATAAATAATAATATACCTCTTATAAAATGCTAATCCCAGTCCATTATTATTAGTTCATCCTGTGGTACAGGATTGAGACAATGTGACACGTAACTAAAAGCATGGGTGGTAATTATACTTGAAGATGTCCCATAATTAAAGTAAAACCTTTATAAAAGAGAACATTTTCTATAGTTAATTTATAACATCTCTTGCTATGCCATTTTTACATTTCGAGTAATAAAAGTTACAGGAAAATATTGCACACCATCCATGTCTAAGCACAAATGCAGTTGCCATGTGGCTTTTGCTTCCCTTCTTTCCTAAACAAAGTCCGTGCACAGGAGTACAGCATTTTGAGCTACTATTTATCGTGAGAGGCAGGCTGCAGAACACAGATATAGCAATCTGCTTGGCTGACTCCTGCTGCACATTGGGAGTCATGGAATAGGTCTCAGCAGGTTGAGAGCTGTGCACCCACGCACAGCAGAACGCTGTGATTACAGCAGGTACGTGGCTCGGGTAACAGAGAACTTCAGAGAGCAGGGAGTCCAAGATAATGTGATGTGTGATTTATTGGAATTGGTGGGGACACACACTATAATTGTATGCTTGGTCTAATGTCTGATTGTTGTGCCTTTTATGCCCTCTGGAGGCCAGCCCCCCATGTAAGTGATAACCCACTGGAGCTTTTGTTGTGAGTGCAATTGAAACATATGAAATGAATAGCAACTGATTAATTGAAGCAGACCACATTTTTGGAAAACAAATCAAAGTGATTTGCGTGAATCACAATTTGTTATATAATACATTTTGAGGGCACAAATTACCTTTTTAAAGCCTAAGACACATATATACACAGTGGAACAAACAGAAATACAATAAAGTGGGCTATAACTACATAATTCATATTGAATACTCGATGCCAAAACTGATATGAAACAAATGATTTTCCAATAAACTACTCAGGCAGAGCCATATCTGTTCTAAACTTTCAATTGAATATTATTTATAATACCAATAATTCTTCCCAATTGTTAACTATGGAATGAGGGAACAATCTGTTTTACACATTAGTTTGAGGTGTTTGTGTATTCCCGAGTTGGAAAACGATTTGTAGTCATGTCCCAGAAGATGTGGTAAATAATAGCAAAGTCTGAGAGAAGTACTTGGAGGAAAAGTTTCACAGCAAAATCATTATTGCCTTGTTCTAGCTTTGAATAAAAACTGAAGTAGTAAAAATAGTGTTGTCAGCATTAAAGGCAAATATAATCATCATTATCATTATATATTTCTCTGAGTTTAATATCTATAATAGATTTTTTAAAGTTTCCTTTATACATACATAGACATACATATATGTGAGAAATAGTCCCAGGAAAATATATAAAATATACAAAAGCGTATTAGAAAATGGGATTGTACTATATATATCACTTTATAATCTGCTTTTTTACATAACAAAAAGTACCCCAAATTTTTCTATTCAATAAATATATATCTGTATCATTATGGAATATCATTATTTATTTAACCAAACACATTTTTTTAACTATAATAAACAAAATATCAAAGAACATCCATATACATAAATCTGAACACACTTGTTTGATAATTTTGTTGGGATAAGTTCCTAGAAGTGGAATTATTGAATCAAAATGTATGCAGACTTTGAAGGCTTTCATTCACATTGTAAAATCACCTTCCAGTAAGTTTGTATCTGAGATTATTCCCGCATCTTCTTAAGTCTCATGACTCCTAACTACAGATGAAAATGTCCTTCTGTAGTAGGTTGGGCCCCTCTCTTCCTTTTTTATCCTCCCTACTTTTTCCCTTTATTCCTGCATTCCTTTAGATAGATGAAGAGCAAAGTACCTCTTTATTTTTCTTAAGTGCACAACCTTCACTCACTTAACAGAGATTTACTTAATTGAAAGATGATTTTTTTTTTAATAGATCGTTATTGGAGTATAATTGCTTCACAATACTGCGTTAGTTTCTGTTGCACAACAAAGCGAATCAGCCATATGCATGCACATGTACCCATATCCCCTCCCTCTTGAGCCTCCCTCCCATCCTCCCTCTCCCACCCCTCTAGGTCAACGCAAAGCACCAAGCCGATCTCCCTGTGCTATGCTGCTGCTTCCCACCAGCCAACTATTTTACATTCAGTAGTGTACACATGTCGATACTACTCTCACTTTGTCCCAGCTTTGCCCTCCCACCCCATGTCCTTAAGTCCATTTTCTATGTCTACCTCTTTATTTCTGCCCTGCAACTAGGTTCATCAGTACCATTTTTTTCTTTTTTTTAGATTCCATACATATGCATTAGCATACTGTATTTGTTTTTCTGTTTCTGACTTACTTCACTCTGTATGACAGACTCTAGGTCCAGGCACCTCACTACAAATAACTCAATTTCGTTTCTTTTTATGGCTGAGTAATATTCCATTGTATATATGTGCCACATCTTCTTTATCCATTCATCTGTCGATGGACACTTAGGTTGGTTCCATGTGCTGGCTATTGTAAATAGTGCTGCAATGAACATTGTGGTACATGTCTCTTTTTGAATTATGGTTTTCTCAGGGTATATGCCCAGTAGTGGGATTGCTGGGTCGTATGGTAGTTCTATTTTTAGTTTTTTAAGGAACCTCCATACTGTTTTCCATAGTGGTTGTATCAATTTACATTCCCACCAACAGTGCAGGAGGGTTCCTTTTTCACCGCACCCTTTCCAGCATTTATTGTTTCTAGATTTTTTGATAATGGTCATTCTGACCAGGATGAGGTGATACTTCATTGTAGCTTTGACTTGCATTTCTCTAATAATTAGTGATGTTGAACATCTTTTCACGGGCCTCTTGGCCATCTGTATGTCTTCCTTGGTGAAATGTCTGTTTAGGTCTAATGCCCATTTTTTAACTGGATTGTTTGGTTTTTTGACATTGAGCTCCATGAGCTGTTTGTATATTTTGGAGATTAATCCTTTGTCTGTTGTTTCATTTGCAAATATTTTCTCCCATTCTGAGGGTTGTCTTTTTGTCTTCTTTATGGTTTCCTTTGCTGTGTAAAAGCTTTTAAGTTTAATTAAGTCCCATTTGTTTATTTTTGTTTTTATTTCCGTTACTCTAGGAGGTAGGTTAAAAAAGATCTTGCTGTGGTTTATGTCAAAGAGAGTTTTCCCTATGTTTTCCTCTAGGAGTTTTATAGTGTCTGGTCTTACATTTAAGTCTTTAATCCATTTTGGGCTTATTTTTGTGTATGATGTTAGGGAGTGTTCTAATTTCATTCTTTTACATGTAGCTGTCCACTTTTCCTAGCACCAATTAATGAAGAGGTTGTCTTTTCTCCATTGTACGTTCTTGCCTCCTCTGGGCACTCTATCCAGAAATTGATCTATATTTCTGTTTTTTTTGCCAGTACCATACCGTTTTGATTACTGTAGCTTTGTAGTATAGTCTGAAGTCAGGGAGCCTGATTCCTCCAGCTCCGTTTTTCTTTCTCAAGATTGCTTTGGCTATTCGGGGTCTTTGGTGTTTCCATACGAATTGTAAAATTTTTTGTTCTAATTCTGTGAAGAATGCCATTGGTAGTTTGATAGGGATTGCATTGAATCTGTAGATTGCTTTGGGTAGTATAGTCATTTTCACAGTATTGATTCTTCCAATCCAAGAGCATGGTATATCTCTCCATCTGTTTATGTCATCTTTGATTTCTTTCATCATTGTTTTATAGTTTTCTGAGTACAAGACTTTCGCCTCCTTAGGCAGGTTTTATTCCTAGGTATTTTATTCTTTCTGTTGCAATGGTAAATGGAAGTGTTTCCTTAATTTCTCTTTCTGATTTTTCATTGTTGATGTATAGGAATGTCAGAGATTTCTGTGCATTAATTTTGTATCCCGCAACCTTACCAAATTCATTGATTAGTTCTAGTAGTTTCGTGGTGGCATCTTTAGGATTTTCTATGTATAGTATCATGTCATCTGCCAACAGTGACAGTTTTACTTCTTCTTTTCCAATTTGTATTCCTTTTATTTCTTTTTCTTCTCTGATTGCCATGGCTAGGACTTCCACAACTATGTTGAATAAGAGTGGTGAGAGTGGACATCCTTGTGTTTTTCCTGATCTTAGTGGAAATGTTTCAGTTTTTCACCATTGAGTATGATGCTTGCTGTGGGTTTGTCATATATGGCCTTTATTATGTTGAGGTAGGTTCCCTCTATGCCCATTTTCTGGAGAGTTTTTATCATAAATTGGTGTTGAATTTTGTCAAAAGCTTTTTCTGCATCTATTGAGATGATCATATGGTTTTTAGTCCTTAATTTGTTATTGTGGTGTATCACATTGATTGATTTGCGTATATTGAAGCATCCTGGCATCACTGGGATAAATCCCACTTGATCATGGTGTATGATACTCTTAATGTGCTGTTGGATTCTGTTTGCTAGTATTTTGTTGAGGATTTTTGCATCTATGTTCATCGGTGATATTGGTCTATAATTTTCTTTTTTTGCGACATCTTTGTCTGGTTTTGGTATCAGGGTGATCATGGCTCCGTAGAATGAATTTGGGAGTGTTCCTCCCTCTGCAAGTTTTTGGAAGAGTTTGAGAAGGATTGGTGTGAGCTCTTCTCTAAATGTTTGATAGAGTTCGCCTGTGAAGCCATCTGGACTTTTGTTTATTGGAAGATTTTAAATTACAGTTTCAATTTCATTACTTGCGATAGGTCTGTTTATATTTTCTAATTCTTCCTGGTTCAGTCTTGGAAAATTGTACCTTTCCAAGAATTTGTCCATTTCTTTGTGGTTGTCCATTTTATTGGCATATAGTTTTTTTAGTAGTCTCTTGTAATCTTTTGTATTTCTGCAGTGTGTTTTGATTTCTCCTTTTTCATTTCAAATTTTATTGATTTGCATCCTCTCCCTTTTTTCTTTTTTTTTAAAATTTTATGTATTTATTTATTTATTTATGGCTGTGTTGGGTCTTCGTTTCTGTGCGAGGGCTTTCTCTAGTTGCGCCAAGCGGGGGCCACTCTTCATCGCGGTGTGCGGGCCTCTCACTATCGCGGCCTCCCTTGTTGCGGAGCACAGGCTCCAGATGTGCAGGCTCAGCAATTGTGGCTCACAGGGCTAGTCGCTCCACAGCATGTGGGATCTTCCCAGACCAGGGCTCGAACCCATGTCCCCTGCATTGGCAAGGAGATTCTCAACCACTGTGCCACCAGAGAAGTCCTCGCTTTTTTCTTGATGAGTCTGGCTAAGGGTTTATCAATTTTGTTTATCTTCTCAAAGAACCAGCTTTTAGTTTTATTGATCTTTGCTATTGTTTTCTTCTTTTCTATTTCATTTATTTCTGCTCTGATCTTTATGATTTCTTTCTTTCTACTGATTTTGGGTTTTCTTTGTTCTTCTTTCCCTAGTTGTTTTAAATGTAGGGTTAGATTGTTTATTTGAGATTTTTCTTGTTTCTTGAGGTGAGACTGTATTGCTGTAAACTTCCCTCTTAGAACTGCTTTTACTGCATCCCATAGGTTTTGGGTCATCGTGTTGTCATTGTCATTTGTTTCTATTTATTTGTTAATTTCTTCTTCGATTTCTTCAGTGATCTCTTGGTTATTTAGTAGTGCACTGTTTATCCTCCATGTATTTGTGTTTTTTACAGTTTTTTTTCCTGTAATTGATTTCCAATCTCATAGTGTTGTGGTCAGAAAAGATGCTTGATATGATTTCAATTTTTTAAATTTTCCGAGGCTTGATTTTGTCCCAAGATGTGATCTATCCTGGAGAACGTTTCATGTGCAGTTGAGAAGAAAGTGTATTCTGCCGCTTTTGGGTGGAATGTTCTATAAATATCAGTTAGATCTATCTGGTCTGTTGTGTCATTTAAAGCTTATGTTTCCTTACTTATTTTCTGTCCAGATGATCTGTCCATTGGTGTAAGTGCGGTGTTAAAGTCCCCTACTATTATTGTGTTACTGTCGATTTCTCCTTTTATGGTTGTTAGCAGTTGCCTTATGTATTGAGGTGCTCCTATGTTGGGTGCATAACCATTTATAATTGTTATGTCTTCTTGGGTTGATCATTATGTAGTGTCCCTCCTTATCTCTTGTAACAGTCTTTTTTTAAAGTCTATTTTATCTGATATGAGTATTGTTACTCCAGCTTTCTTTTGATGTCCATTTGCATGGAATATCTTTTTCCATCCCTTCACTTTTAGTCTGTATGTGTCCCTAGGTCTGAAGTGGGTCTCCTGTAGACAGCATATATATGGGTCTTGTTTTTGTATGCATTCAGCTAGTCTGTGTCTTTTGGTTGGGGCATTTAATCCATTCACATTCAAGGTTATTATCGATACTTATGTTCCTATTGCCATTTTCTTAATTGTTTTGGGTTTGTTTCTATGGGTCTTTTTCTTCTCTTGTGTTTCGCGGTTAGAGAAGTTTCTTTAGCATTTGTTGTAAAGCTGGTTTGGTGCTGCTGAATTCTCTTAGCTTTTGCTTGTCTGAAAAGCTTTTGATTTCTCCACGAATCTGAATGAAATCCTTGCTGGGTAATCTTGGTTGTAGGTTTTTCTCTTTCATCACTTTAAGTATATCCTGCCACTCCCTTCTGGCCTGCAGAGTTTCTGCTGAAAAATCAGCTGATAACCTTATGGGGATTTCTTTGTATATTATTTTTTTTGTTTTTCCCTTGCTGCTTTTAGTATTTTTTCTTTGTATTTAATTTTTGGTAGTTTGATTAGTATGTGTCTTGGTGTGTTTTTCCTAGGTTTTATCCTGTATGGGACTCTCTGTGCTTCCTGGACTTGGGTGACTATTTCCTTTCCCAGGTTAGGGAAGTTTTCAACTATAATCTCTTCAAATACTTTCTCAAACCCTTTCTTTTTCTCTTCTTCTTCTGGGACCCCTATAATTCGAATGTTGGTGAGTTTAGTGTTGTCCCAGAGGTCTCTGAGATGGTCTTCCATTCTTTTCATTCTTTTTTCTTTATTCTGCTCCTTGGCAGTTATTTCCACCATTTTGTCTTGCAGCTCACTTATCCGTTCTTCTGCCTCAGTTATTCTGTTATTGATTCCTTCTAGTGTATTTTTCATTTCAGTTATTGTGTTGTTCATCTCTGTTTGTTCGTTCTTTAGTTCTTCTAGATCTTTGTTAAACATTTCTTGTATTTTCTCAATCCGTGCCTCCATTCTATTTCTGAGATTCTGGATCATCTTTAATATC
Organism: Eschrichtius robustus; assembly: GCF_028021215.1. NCBI lineage: Eukaryota > Metazoa > Chordata > Mammalia > Artiodactyla > Eschrichtiidae > Eschrichtius > Eschrichtius robustus. Next base: position 84,991,783 of record NC_090824.1, read on the forward strand.
ATTACTTTGAATTCTTTTTCAGGTAGATTGCCTATTTCCTCTTCATTTATTTGGTCTTGTACCTTTCTCCTTCATCTGTGACATGTTTTTTTGCTGTCTCATTTTTTTTAATTAAAAAAAAATTTTTTTAATGTGTGGGATTGTGTTCCTGTCTTACTGGTTGTTTGGCCTGAGGCTTCCAACACTGGAGTTTGTAGGCTATTGGGTAGAGCTGGGTCTTGGTGCTGAGATGAGGAACTCCGTGAGACCACACTCCCATGAATATTCCCTGGGGTCTGAGGTTCTCTGTTAGTCCAGTGGTTTGGACTTGGAGTTCCCACTGCAGGAGCTTCAGCCCGACCCTGGGCTTGTGAACCAAGATCCCGCAAGCTGCCTGTGCTCATTTGTTGCTGGGTGCTGCTTAATTACTGGAGAGTTTCTGTTAAGGATTTTTAGCCCTCTTTTAAAGTAGAGGTTCATTATCAGGAGAGCAGCACATATCTCAACAGACACTTGCTTGGCCTTCATAGAAGCTTGTGGTCTCTAATCTTTTTGTATGTATTTTACCTCTTCTTGACAAGTACATATATTTTTTAAATCCTGAATTAAGAGATTTGAAAGGAAACTAAAAAATTTGGACAAAAAAAATTTTCACAAGGGCAAAGTTAGAATTGGGGGAGTTTTGGGTTAATAAAAAAATTAGAAATTCTCAGAGATTTCCCCTACAAAGTGTTTACATAATATGAACTAGAAAACTTATCATACTGATAAGTTCTTACCTTTAAGAAATTTGTTTTAATAATATCATGATATTCCAAGATAGGCACAGCAGCATTGATGTAATCATATTGATTGGTAATATTTTTTTCTAGCCAAATGTATTTTCAACTTAATGGCATAACACATTAGGAAAATAGTTTCATTTAATTAGGGTGGCCCAAGGCAAAACTGTGAACTAAGTGGGTTTGATCCTAGTTATCTTCCTAACTCCAATTTCTCATTTGAAAAATTATTAAGCATATATAATATTCTATTCATTGCAATAAGAGTAAAAGAATAAGATAATTTCTCTAATCTTGAAACGTACTCAGCTAGCCAGGAAAAATGAGGAAAAGTGGTATGGGTGAAAGAGCCTTCCACAGGCGAGAACAACATGTGCAAAGACTGACTGCAAAAAAGCACATAGCAATTTTGAGGAAGTGCAAGCGTTCAGTTGGAGTTCTTTTATGCCCTTCTCTGAATCCACTAACTCTGCGCTATGGCTGTTCAGAGTCACCAGTCCGTGTGGTTCCCATTATGCATTGGACTAGGATCAGAACCTTTCTGTCTTCTTCTCCCTCTTCACAAAAATTCTCTCCGTTGTAGCTATTTGTTGGAAAGACACTAACATCTTTGTGTGAATATTTGCCATTGACTTATAGGATATTGCACATGCTATCATTCTGGGGAAAAAACCATATCACAAAAGAGGGCAATACCTAATGCAAGAAACCTTTCATGGAAGAATTTCAGGCAATAGTGGCAATCCTTTGTTTGGAAGATGTTTTGGGATCTTTAAAATTACTCCTTATAGGCAGCCATTTATTTTGGCCACAGATACGTCTAATTTTGTATTTAAAAGAAATCTTTGTAATAGAAAGCTTTTCTGACGAAAAAATGTATATCCAGTTATATGTAATACCTGTGCCACATACAAGAATTTGCTGTACTGTTACAAAACTTAGCACAACCATTGCCTTCCACTGCCTGCTTATTTTGCTAAGTACAGGTAACCACCACTGACTTGGATAATTCTCTAGACAGTACATGTCCTGAGATGCACTTGTGACAGTCAAGATAAAAGAGTGATGCTTGGAGTGGTTCAAGGCTGAGGTTCCTGTCTTATGAAAACATTGTGAGCTGGTTGGTGTGTGTCTTTCTGGTAAAACATCTATGAGTTAAGGATGCTTCCTATTGTAGGTCATAGGGTCTGACGCCTACAGATCTCCTGGTTTTGGCTTAGGCTTGTTTTACACATTAGTGGGGATTAAACTTGTTGTTACCAGTTCCATCTGTTCCATTAGCTGCTTATTAATAAAACTCCAGGTGCTCAGTATTCACCACATCATAACATACGGATGGCAGTTAATTCACCTAAAGTTTTCACATTTGTTAACTTCCTCATTCGTGTTAATTGGGTACTTGGAATTTTCCATCAATCATGGCATCTCAGGTTTTGACTCTTCTGAAAGAGTCCATTTGTGAGACATATATTATAAGCCAGATGTACACAAGCAAAGCTAAGTGTAGGATCCAATTTCAACTATGACTCATGTCTGCTTTGACTGAAGTGCTGGGCATAACTTGGCCCTTCAACAGACTCTTCCTCAAAAGAGGAAAAGGAAGCTAAGAGACCTCAGACCTTTACCTCAGCTCTCCTTGCTCAGAACTCCACTGATCCATAGTGCCATGAGAAAAGATTTACGTTTAAGGAGGCTTTGAAAGGACATTTGCTGCAGGGAGCAGCGTGGGGTAATTCTGAGCATTTGGAGAGTCAAGTTCTTTTCTGGGACGTTGAAGAGTATCATGATTTTGTTCCTTGTGTTTCTCATCTGTAAACCCCAACAGTTAAAATCGATGGTCTCTTGGGATCATTCCAGCCCTTTAATGTGGCCAGAATCTGTTGATGAGAATTCTTGAGGTTTGAGGGAGTATCACGTTGCTTTTCTCTACCTTGCTACAAATATCTCCCCTGTTTCCATTCACCTACAGTTTAAAGAAATGCAATGTTTAAAGAAATGTATTGTTCTTTTATTCAAAGCAACCGATTTCTCATTGTAACTTTAATCTGAAATTCATGCTCTGTTTCTCTTCTCGTTATAAAATAATTTTTTAAAAAACAAGTAAGAACATTGGTGGTATACATTTCGCTTTATTTTTTTTCCTCTACTGCTCTTACCAGAAATGGTTACAATTTAGATACAGAATATTTCAGTGAAAGAGAAACTCAGCAGAGGGCACGGGCTCACGCCACTTTTGTCCATGACACTCGGTGAGTCATCTTTCCGTGATGTGATTGCCCTGTAACTACTGCAGTATCTGCTCACTGGGCTGAATCTGCAGACATCCTACTGGTTTGTGTATCTTCAAGGTCAAGTAAATAAGCAATTCCTACAGCCCCAAATTTCTCCTTATGCCAACATGCTGCCAGGATATTAAGTAGGTCACAATAGGACCCAGATAATAATTCACTTCAGGTTTCCAGGTTGCTAAGAGCCTCAGTGGTTTTCCTATGTATGGCCCACATTCTCTTCAATCTTGCTTGGCTGTTTCCCTTCTGAGGTCTTGATCTCAGATCTGCATATATTTACATGTTTTAGCCTGTAAGCTTTTTAGCTGCAAATTATATAAAATAGAGGTCAGCCCTCTGCCAATATAATTTTCCTTTTTTCCCCATTTGCTTACTCTAAAAAATAAATAAAACCATGAAGAGAAAGAATAAAAAAGTGAAGTCTTTCTATAGAGGTCTTTTAACTCTGACCATCAAGACAACTGTTGCTTTAATACTCCTTTCCACAGAGCTGCACTGTATCCCCAACTTCCAAGGTGCTTTGCTCCAAGCTGGTGTTTTCCTTACGATACATGGAGGGACAGTGGTGCTTCTCAAAGTTTAAAAGACTTATGATCTCTCCCGGTGAGGCTGGATCTCAAGACAATATATAGACTTGGACACTCTAAACACTCAGTTAAATCACGAATGCATGATCTGGGTTTCTGACCATTCTCAGTTCAGTTTTGTTAGTAAAGGTACAGTTAGTGATAATCAGAGGGTTAGGCTTTTCTGTCTTCAAGGTCATTGTGGTTCTTAACCCTTTAATCATATTTGTAGAATGATTTTTTTTCTTTTGAACTTGTGTTTAGTTTCATATTTTTGTCTAACCATTCTAATTCTTAAGTATTACTGCTGTTTAACTTACTTTCAATTTCAGGCTCCTTCAACATCCTTTAAACTTTCCAAGCACTTTTGGTTTTGTGTCCCTTTTAAAGTTACAATAACATATTATTCATGGATTTGGGAATGAAGAAGAAATAGTACAAATTTATAAATTCAGTAAAATTTCATCTCTTGCACTTAGGTGCTGCTAGTCTATCTGGCATATTTTTGTACATTAAAGGAAGCCTATCTTTCCTCAAGACATTTTCTTATCTTCCAGAACAAGAGTCCTAATCAGTAAAGAAATCTATGATAACTATGAATTGTTCTCCCTGGAGCTGGCTGGCGTACAACGTGTACCACCATATGCAGCAGACATGAAGAGCCTTTACCTTTACCTAAACATTGTTGCCCTAATTATACTTGTATACTTTCCTGAAGGAGTACCATCTTTATAGATTGGCTATAATTGCTGAAAAGTGGAACTGAACTTGAAGTTCAATAGGAGACAGTGCTTCACCAACGACTGAAATGATTGTTAGCTGGGATAAGAAAAACATCTCCCTTTCTTAGGATTATAATGTAAATCTCCTTTATCCACTACAAAACAGCAGAATCATGAAGCCAAACTTTTCTGAAGAGATTGCCTCCAGAAAAAAAAAAACCCCAATGTTAAATAGAGAAATCTGTAACATAAATCATGCACTGTAGTACATGATTATTGGGCACATTATAATCAGTGTATGTGCAGTATTTTAAAATACATCTGATGATTAATAAATCACCCATGTGTAATGACATATGGATATCAGGAAAATGGTTCTCTGAGTACTGCTAAAATCTGCAGAGTAGAATATTGGCAGGTTTCCAAGACTTGATTCACATGCTCGTTCCAATATCTAAACAACAATGGATCAAATGTTTACCTGGATTAATGATTTAAGTTAATCATTCTATTTATTCTCAGAAGACCATAATAGGAATCAAAGGTTATGATTTAGATTTAATGCCATTCTAGTTATAGCCTATTAAATGTTCATCTTTTCACTTTCTGAACAAAGTATAACAATGGAACCCTAGTGCCTAAGCTAGAGGATAAAGTACAAACTCCTTAGCAAGGCATATAAAACTTCCCCAGCCAAGTTCACCATCTAGGCTCTTGTTGGTGTAAGTGGATGAGGGGGAGGCTTGGGCTCTTTCCTGAGCTGGGGTCTTCAGAATCTGTCCCATGATCCTGGGTAAAAGAACCAAGGGGAGCTACTGTTTGTGTCCTAGATGCAAGTGTGCTCAGGGATAGATGAAGAGCTTTTAGAACTGAATCTGAAGGGAAAAGTCTGCCGTGGAGATGAGGTAAAATGAGGAGGTTGGTGCTGGAGGCAGCACCCAAGGAAATTTCTGAAGAATGAAACAGTCTGTGGGGTAGAGTGTGTTTACATTTTCAAACACTTCCCTCTTTAACTCCATCTTCTACAATTCGAACACTCACTATATTCCAGCTACACCAATTATTACTTTTCCCTCTGCCTTGAAAATTCTTCCCATCACCTTCTACCTTTTTTTTTTTAAAGTTATACAATTTTTATTTATTTATTTATTTATTTATGGCTGTGTTGGGTCCTCGCTTCTGTGCGAGGGCTTTCTCTAGCTGCGGCAGGTAGGGGCCACTCTTCATTGCGGTGCGCGGGCCTTTCATTATTGCGGCCTCTCCTGTTGCAGAGCACAGGCTCCAGATGCGCAGGCTCAGCAATTGTGGCTCACGGGCCCAGTTGCTCCGCGGCATGTGGGATCCTCCCAGACCAGGGCTCGAACCCGTGTCCCCTGCATTGGCAGGCAGATTCTCAACCACTGCGCCACCAGGGAAGCCCCACCTTCTACCTTTTGAACATATTCTTTAAGAACCAACTCAAGTCTCTACTTCTATCAATTACTTCTTTATCTGAACCTCATACAGATTTGGATGGTAGCTCCTATCCTAAGACATTGTAACTATTTATGACTGAGAGCAGGACAATACCTTCTTTAATCAGTCTATGCCTGTGGATAGAACCTAAGATTCAGTAGTTTGTGGTATAAATAAATGAATAAATAAAAATTATCATTACTGAGATGTATATTCTGCCCTTATGCATAACAAATAGTCACAGTTACATTATCAAACCCCAAGTATTTATGGGCACTTTCCAGGTGCCAAAGACTCATATTTGCAGATGTTTTTTGGGATACTGTGGCTTATGTATGAGACATAGACTTTATCATTGATGAATTTACAATGTAACTGGGGAAACAAGATATATATTCATGAAATCAGTAGGAAACATGCAAGTTAGTGTGTGATATATGCTGTCTTTGGTAAAGACCAGTTAGTAAATACTTCAAGTGAGGAATATACGGTTTGAAATAACTCCTTTTGGGAGTTCTGTGAACTCCCTTACTATTAAAGCCTTCTCAGAGAGTAGACAAAGGAATAAAAGATCGTAGGCATAAAAAAAAAGAATTTCTTCATATTTACACTGGAATGAGAGTTTGAGCACTTAACAAGGTGAAAGTTGAAGTCCCTTACAATCCTGAGGTTTCTCATAACTATGAGGCAATAACCACATTGGGGTAGGTGGTGTGTGCTGTTCCAGGAAGGGGAAGAGTATGATAATGTTCTTTGTCAGAGAATATGCTTCTGTTATCAGGACCTGGGGTTTCTGAAGGACAAACTAGTAGACCATCGCACAGGTTTCTGATTTCCTCTTATTTTGTTTGAGACAATGCTGTTAGAAAAATTTCAAACTAAGATAAAATTTTTCAGACATAATCTTTATTTTAATTAATTAATTAATTAATTTTTGGGCTGCATTGGGTCTTCATTGCTGTGCGTGGGCTTTCTCTAGTTGTGGCAAGTGGGGGCTACTCGTCTTTGTAGTGCGCGGGCTTCTCATTGCGGTGGCTTCTCTTGTTGCGGAGCATGGGCTTCTAGGCACATGGGCTTCAGTTGTTGCAGCATGTGGGCTCAGTAGTTGTGGCTTGCGGGCTCTAGCTCTAGAGCACAGGCTCAGTAGTTGTGGCGCATGGGCTTAGTTGCTCCATGGCATGTGGGATCTTCCTGGACCAGGGCTCAAATCCATGTCCCCTGCGCTGGCAAGCGGATTCTTAACCACTGAGCTACTAGGGAAGTCCCATAATCTTTTCTTAATGTCCAAAATAGTCTTGTTACTAATTTCATTCTTCCCCTTCTCAAATGGATTGTGTAAGCATTCCACTAGTTCTTATCATTAAAGCAAAATTGCTTCAAAAATCCCACAGCCCTCAGTGTGCCATTGCTAAGCAGCACCACTAGGATGGAGCATTCGACATTATTTTGTATCTAATGCAAATACATATGATAATAAATTTGTTTCTGTAACCACCTATATATTTACTAACTTACCCAAATAGTTGACTTTTTTTCCCCTCATGGATAATTATTCTCTGACAATGCCAACCTAAACAAGAAGAAGAAGAAAAAAAAGAATGTTATTGCAGTCATGGTGTTGGGGTTCCTATCATTTTCTTTTGACTCCTATTTCACAGAAATAAGGGCTGAGAAAGCCAGTACATGACTAAAGAGCACTTTCTAAGACAAGCGTTTTAGTTCAGCATCACATGGCATCACTCAGATCCAGCACCATTTGCTGAAATGGTGTGTGTACTTACAGTTCTTTCTAAATGTGGTAATTAAAGGGAGAAGAGCCATTTATTTCTTTCCTTTGATTTTTAAACTTGAATTTACTTTTGTATGAGTAGAAAAAAGAGAAAATATATGAGCAAAATTTCTTTTTTTCCCCTTCTTTCCATTTGTACCCTCGTATTTAGCCCAGCCATTTACTTCATTTTCAGATTATCAGAATATATAAACCCATTAAGAAACATGCCTGGAGCAAACAGATACCATACAGACTTATACAAAGATGCATGCAGTTTAGAGACTTCGTCGGCTAATCAATTATGAACTGTTTTGACAAAGAAATTTGTGGTTTTGTTAAAATACCCATATATGTATCCTTATACACTCTGACTCTTATTGCTGGATATTTCTGTAGAATGTCATATCCTTTCAAAGCTCTCTTTAGCCAGTAATTATTGCTGACAACAATCTAGGCCCTGGCACTGTTTGTGGTCACCTCTGGCTGCTAAGAGGAGCAATCTAGACCCTAGCACACTGCAGTTAAATTAAATTATCATAGAGATGCAATATACGCTGCTACACCACTCTAGCCGTGAACCCAGAATTGAAAAAAGATTGATAGACTACAGGAATGGATCAACAAATAACTATGTGGGTGGTTCTGTAAGATACTTACTTCTACAAATATTGATGTAGATAAATGGAATGGGGCTTAAAAGTTATATTTTCCCAAAAAGGGAAGTGTTGTTTGTTTATATTTCCCTGTAACTATCAGCTATCGAATGATAATGACAATGTGTTCATGTTTTCCATATATGGGCCCATGCGATATTTGGTGTAAGATTTGCCTTCATGTAAGTAACATTAAATCATCATAGGATGAGGTTACAGGCCCTGTATGCTTGAGAGTGACTACTTCTCACCCCAGGAAAATGTTGCAGAAAAGATCCATTGAAAGGTGACCAAAAAATACAAGCCTTTTCCTTAACTCTGGAGTATAGACCAGCACCTATGCAAAAATAAATAAATAAATAAAAAATAAAAAAAGGAAGCAGTTGCAAAATACACTGGGATGTGTCTATAATTATAGCCACCATTTAACATAATGAATTATAAGAAGTAATTCCATGATGGCACTAATACTTTTGTGTCTATAAATAAAACATAAAAATAATTTTAGTTTGGAATGTCAAATGAAAGTGTGTTTTAATAAAACCAAATTAAAGAAGCCACTTAGTTTCTAACATTTAACTCTTCATTTGCATATTCAGCTTCTATGCAAGACTCTAAACAGCAAAGGAGGATACAAGACAATCACTTCTTTTAAGAAGACCTAGGAGATGAGACTGGCAAATGAGGCAATTAGATAAAAATATAAAATAGGAAACTTTAGCCATCTAAATCTCTGAAATACATAGACAACTATTATTTGGGATTATTATAAAGTCTTCAGGTGATATGGGCATTTTAAGACCTAGTAGAGTATGATACACATATTGCCTTCATTAGTTTTCAAGAAATTCAGATGGTAAAAGATGATAGGTAATAATAATCATAAAACCAGACAGAAAAAAGTGCCTAAGAGCTTACATTAGATGAGTTAAATCACACCACCTTGAAATAGGTATATATCACATAGAGGCAGTGAAATAAATGTATGTATGTATGTAAAGAGAATAAAGTGAGACATAAATATATTGTATTATGTATTAGTCATAATAAAAGTGTTTATCTTTTCTGTTAAAAATAGAGTATAGAATCTCACATAATGCTCAGTTATAAAATGCCATGTATCCCTCTCTCATCCCTGTTTACACTGGCATGTACATTTTTTGCTATGGAAATAAATCAAACATTAAGAGCAGATGTGTATCAACACAGCTCTAAAGAAAGGATGCTAGTACTTATGGCTAATAAAAAGAGCCATAATTAATATTATCTCAAGAAGATATGGTGTCATCATGCCCAGCAATATCAGTTATTAACAGCTTTTGTTGTTAGAAAAGAAAATCCTTTCAAATGGAGAAACAGATTGGAATAGAGTGGATTCAATATGAAAATTCAAATTACTGGTGACCTACCCATACTTAACATGACTGAACTAGAGAGGGCTTAGCTGTTATCCAATCCAATTTGTTCACTTTACAGTTAAGAAAAATAAAGCTCATTCACTCATTCAAAAAATATTTATTGAGTACCCACTGTGTGCTAGTCATGTTCTAGGTGTTGGGGATGGAACGAAGAATGAGACGCATAAGGGCCTTTCTCTATGGAGCTTGCATGGTTGATTTGGAAAGGCTTCTCTGAGGAGATGGTACTGAAGCTGATGGATGAATGACAGGAAGGGGCCAGTTGGAAAAGATGGACAGAAGAGCATTCTAGGCAGAGGCATCAATTAGTGAAAGTTTGTAAGGCATGAATAAGCCATGAATGATTGATAAACAGGAAAGAAAGCTCACTGTGACTTGAGCATGGTGAAAATAGGACCATGAACGAAGATGAGGTGAGAGAGATAGGAAGGGGCTGATCATGTTAGCTTTATAAGCCAGGGAAGGACATTTTGATTTTTTTTTTTTTCTGATAGGAAGCCATTGGAAGATTTTAAGCACTAGAGTGACATGATATGATTATACAGTGAAAGAATATGATGACTGCTGTGTGGAGAATGGATCAAAGAAGAAAAGAATGGAAGAGGCTGATTGGTTAGGAGGTCACCACATTTGTCCAAGGCAGAGGTGGTGCTGTGACTATGCTGGTAATAGTGGAGATAGAATTGTTTGCATGTGAAATAGGTTTTGGAGTAGAATCATCAAGGTTAGATGAAAAATTGGATACTGAGGGTAAACAAACTGGAGAAATCAAGGATGACTCCTAGGATTTTAGCTTGAGTTGCTGGGGAGATGGCAGTACTGCTTATTGAATTTGGTAAGGCTGAGGGAAGAGGAGGCTTGGGGGAACCCTTAGTTTTTGTGGCATGTGTTTGGTATGATTATTAGATATCCATGTGGAACTGTCAGTTAAGCAGTCAAATTAAAAAGTCTGGCTTAGGGATGGTACTTAAAGCCATGTGACTGAGTGAATTCAAAGAGGAGAAAGCATGTGTATATACAGAAGAGAGGAGGACCTAGGTACAGAAGAGGAGGAAGAGACAGCAAAGGAGTCTGAAAAGGAGAGTTAGTGTCACACTGGGAAAATGATATCATGGAAGCCAGGAAACAATGTTTTAAGAAGATTGAAACTGTTACTACAACAAATGCCATTGAGATAACAGGTAACACATGATCAGAAAAATAACCATTGGCCTTGGCAACATGAAAATCATTGTTGGTTTGGCCAAGAGCACCCAGATAGAAAGTGCTTAAATTATTTGTGATTTTCTATTCCCATCTGCAAAAAACAGAAGTCCATGTTGCGACATTTGAGGACTTCTCCTGTATGTTAGCTGCATATTAAGGCTGCCCCCCATAGCATTGGAATATTGAATTAATAAGGTTTTATATTATCTCACCTTTGATATCTTTTATCAATTAAAGTTTTATTTACATGTTCTCATAATTCAGTGTATATTTCCTTCAAAGTAGGAAAAGAGAAAAGATGACCACATCTCCTTTAAAGATGGGAAAAATAGAGGCAAAACTAACAGTGCTAGGAGCCCTCCGTAGGTAGTTGTTATACATTAAGTAATTAATGAGACTGAAAAATGCAAATTTTTGAATCAGAGATCCAATTAACCCTTTTGGACTAGGCGGAACAATTTTCTCAAAAGCATCTACTGCTGGAGCTCTCAGCAATAAGTTGGGCATTTTTCAGGCAAAGAGGAAGGACATACAGGCCTGTTGTTTCCTGGAAGACTGTAAGAATCACTGAAGCTATAAGAAGAGAGAATTTTACCTGCAATCTTCCTATCCTATGCTAAGCCATCTTCTCATCAAAAATGACGAAAAACTGTCAGTGCTGAAAACATCGAAATGATTCAGAAAATTTCCAGGTTAATCCTTATACTCAGGATAGGAGTAAAGTGAATAAATTGTAGTTACTCCATTTGTCACAAATGAAGCTTCATTCATATCTGATTCTGGTGATACCTAGAAGAACTATTACATGTGGCTTAGGTTTAAAGACTTTAATCTTAGTTCATTTGATTTATGATAAATTCTGTTTTTTTTTTTTGCAAAGACCGTTTTAAGGATTATTGCTCCTTCTGTTGGATCTGGGAACATGCCAAAAGTTCTCTGACAAAAAGTACCTGACTCTTAGGAGCTTAAACTCTAAAAAGTTTACAATGCTCCTTACGTTATGCATGAAATATGACCTAAATGTAAGTAAGCTTCTTGTTAAAGTGAGCTTTAAATTTTTCCTTTATTTAATTTCTGCTCTTTTCCAGCCCCACAACCCTCTTTTTACCCCTATCTTCAATTTGGTAAGCCTGGAGAGGAATAAGCAAATAGATGAAAGAGAATTTATTGGCATTACATTGAAGACACAAGTCATATTTTAGCTGGGAGAGGTCTTAGAGAGGAATCAATCAACCGGCTCTTTTTATAAATGAGAAAACTGAGGCCTAGTGAGGGTTCCATTTCTAATTGGTGATGAGAACAGATGGAAATCCAGGAGAGATGCATCCTAGTTATGTGAAATGCAGTTTGCCCTTTTATTAGGCTGTGATATTCACATGTCAAGTGGGTGATACAGTTTAGCACTTCCAAAATATGACCTAAGACCAAAGCTAATTTCTTCTTAGTCCATATAAATAAAAGTATACTTTTCAGAAAAAGTAACCAGACCGCACAAAAATTATTACATTTTGCTCTAGGTGCCACATTTTGAAAGAATCCCTAAGGGAAAGTAAGAAGGACACAAAAGACAATCAAAGCAAAGTCACATGAGAAATAGCCCAGACAACTGGAAATGTTAAACTGGGCTCAGAATGTCTCTTGGAAGAGAAGAAAGGTAGCAAGGAAGTGATAATGATATCGGCATGGAATCAGTTTATTTTGCAAGACTAAAACAGAATGTGTATATATTTCAAGGAGGTAGTATTCCATAATGGTTATAGACTCAGACAGAACTAAGCAGCTCTGTGCCCTTGTGGAAATTTCCTAAACTATGCCTGCATCACTTCATCCTTAAAATGGGTTTATAACACTTCAAGTGGATTTAAATGAGGATATTCATGTAATGGTCCTATCCCAATGTCTGGTATGTAATGAATGTTAAATAAATGGTCACTATCATTATTAAACTTTTCATATTCCTATGGAAAGAAGGTCTCACTCAAGGTAAATATCACATCACTAGAGGGGAATAGGGGCAAATACAGACAGCCACTCTGAATAGATGTGGTAGAGAGGAATTCATGCATAGGATGGGTGGTTTCTAAGTGCCCTCAATTCAAATGTAGTGATGTTAGGACTTCGGCCTCCTACTCAGTGTCTTCACTCCTGTCCTGTGAACTTCAGGAGAAAACAGCAAATCGAAGGTATGATTGTAAAACCATTCCTGAATCTTCATTATTCAACAAAGTGCGGGTTTGAAAACAGGAACAAAGTCACAGACTCCATATGCAGTGTCGTCATTTCCATACTCATAACATTCACCCAATAGTTATTCTCTTCTACATGTTTTCAACCTTATCTTCCTGGACAGTTCTGCTGTGGCTGTGATCCTGATACCAGATGTTTGAACCAGTGTTTGTTCCTTGTCCTGTCTCCATTTTACACATGGAGAAACAGTACGAGTCCACTGGCTGACATGGAGGCAGAAGGGGTAGGTGGAGGGAACAGGAGCGATGTAATAAGAGCTGAAGGAGAATAAGGAGAAGAGAGAGCGAGTTCACAAAGTAAGCTATTCCCAGAATTAGAATTAGCATGCACAGAGTTTTCATTCCTTAGCTCCAAGCTAGGCTGGCTGCCTTCTAAATTTTAATGTACTAATTTATTTTTCTCAAGTTTAATTTACACTTTTATGACATTTAATAGGTGACTTGTAGCAAATGGCCACTTGACTGCTCAGGCCCACATCTCTCATTCATATTTTCACTGAAGCCAAATTTTACAGTTTTGAACCACGCAGAGGATTTTCTGGAGGTTTCCATACCAAAGTGGGAAAAACAGACACAGACCTGACTTTGCCCTGGCAGGGAAGCAGCAGTTCTAACACGGTTAGTTACTGGCGATAGTTGTAACCTCCTGGAGGAGGCTTGTAACAACACTTGAGCTCTCGTCCCCCTCATTTAGAAGCCTCTTGGTGCTGATGAATCGATACGTACATGACAGAGAATGAGGCCCAGTGATGGGGAAAAAGGGTGATAATTTTTTCATATTTGTTTTGCAAGAGATAAAATGAAAGCCCAGAAAATGAGGGATTTGTGATCACTGAAGGCTAAAGTTGTTTGTTATCCTGAGATTAGACAGACATTTAAATATTAGCTATCATACTCAGTATACCCAGACCCTTGAACTGGAAACCCTGGTTATGTTTAGAAAGGAAAGGGTAATTTTCTCAGCATCCTTCAAAACGGAATTGTTTTGAACAATAACAAAATGAGCCCCACTTTTGCCAGGTAGACGACTATTTATCTGTCCTTGGATACTGACAAAACCAAGTCATGGGCTTCCCTGGTGGCGCAGTGGTTGAGAATCCGCCTGCCAATGCAGGGGACACGGGTTCGAGCCCTGGTCTGGGAGGATCCCACATGCCGCGGAGCAACTGGGCCCGTGCGCCACAACTACTGAGCCTGCGCGTCTGGAGCTTGTGCTCCGCAACAAGAGAGGCCGCGACAGTGAGCGGCCTGCGCACCGCGATGAAGAGTGGCCCCCGCTCGCCGTAACTAGAGAAAGCCCTCGCACAGAAACGAAGACCCAACACAGCCAATAAATAAATAAATAAATTAATTAATTAATTAAAAAAAACACACACACACAAAACCCAAGTCATGTGATTTATGGAATTTCAACAACCATCTCATGAGAAAAACACAGACTTCTTTGGACTATGCACCAACCAGACTCTTTCCGGAAGGAATTTGGTTAGCAAATCTATTAAAACCTACAAAATTTGGGGTCAAAAGAGTTTTGGCTTTTCATCTTCCTTTTTACCTTCGGGAAAAGAATGACATACAAGTTGTATGATAGGTACAAAGAGGTTCAAAGCAGGATGTTGTGATTGAAATGATGAACTACATCTAACTAATTTGCACTAATGCATTATGCAAACTGAAAATATATATAATTCAAACCAAAGATGTGTGGTCAAAAATTGCATTGCTTGATAAAAACAGACTTTCGCCTTAAGTAATGAGTCTAGAGGATGTATTTACAGGGCTATCAAAACAATCGGAAACATCGTAAGGCATAACATTTGTTTGCCTTCTCAGGAAAGTAACTGTGCAGGCTTATGGATCATCTAAATTAGACTTTACTATTTTGACGTCCTTGCCATTTGTTCTTTTAAATTTCAAGCCTAAGGGGTATATTCTCCTATCAATGTGCATGTATAAGTCCCATTAAGGCTAATAGGAATTTGGTGCCTGAGCCCAAAGAAAAATCTGCCTCTAAGATGGCATTATGCACATGTAATACACAAAGAAAAATAACCAAAAAAATCCATTTCTCTTCATCCAAAGCACATAAAACAATTATATTAATTATAAGTACAAGATAGAGTACTTGCTTGTGGAATTTTAAATCCATTTAATAAATTTGCGATTTTATGCATTTCTCTCCCTCAAAATTGCTTTCCTCAAATTGCTTTAGGTTGTCTCAGGCTTTGAAGAACCTAGTGACAAATGGAAACCAAGAAGAATAGGAGTGGTGGGAGTACGTTTCTCAACACAGTCTTCATTTATTTATATTCTGCAGCACACGCACTCATGATGTTTCAACCTTATTTCCACCAGATTCAAAATAAAACCTGGAACACAAAACAGCTTGCCCATATTTTCTTGTTTAAGGCTCTATCTCCTGAGCTTTCCTTTGTATCTCAGTTTCTAACCACATAAGAAATTTTCAGGCAAGAGTCGGTATTCAAATGAGATGTTAATTTAAAAAATTGCTCCATCCTTCTGTTTATTTTGGTAGAAGGGAAATATTGGTTCTTGGAGTTGCATTAAAACCCAGATAAAACACAGTTTTTATCTTTATACATCTTTCGGAAAAAAAATTCTACCTCAAGAAATTTCTTTAACAAAGAGAACGTTATTTCAGACTCTAACATTTCTGTCTGCCGATTATCATTAGTCATAAGCTAAGCCCTGCACTAAATGTCTAGTGAGCACAGATAATGTTCATTTTGTCTGGAAGACAGGTTGCCGCCTGTCAAGGAGCGATGGAATAAATGACAGGTTTTGACTCTGTGCCTTGCAGGCATATTAGGCTAAGAAATCGCCAACATGATGAAAAATTATTTTGTCAAAAATTTGTAGGTCACCCATCATTGTCTAATGTATTCTGTGATTAATTGCTAGCATAGATCAGCATTATGTCTTTCCAGTGAATCGCTTAATTGTTGCCTGCTTCATGCTCTTAATGTAATGATGAGGCATCTGCTCCTTTCACATGTGCTTTTAAATGCCAGCTTTTGCATCCAGGTTACAGGGTTGGTAATATTCAACTTAAAGAACTAGTTCAAATTAAAACTTCAGGACCGCCATCTCTTCTTGCTTTTTATTGGAGCGTGCGTGGAAGGCTGAGCGTTAGCGTTAATGTATGTAGATTTTATTTCTGATGAGTGATTATTTGACTGTTCATTTTACGAAGATTTATGGTGTGCTTTCTATCTCCTGACTGCAGTGCTACTCTTATCTTTAATAAAGGAGATGAGGACATTAATCAGCCATTGTCAGGGCTCCTGACTAAGACATTAAATGTACTGTATGGGATAGGTAAACACGCTCCAGATCCTTCTCTACTCCACTAGATCAGGCAAAAAACCACTCATTATATTTATCATAATTTCACATCTGCTGTTTTTGAAGCAATGTACCATGAGGCCATAAACTGTATTACAACTGTGCATAAATTCAACTGATTTGTGGCTGGAGTAACTAATTCCTAAAGTACATTTTAGAAAAACAAGCAGTGAGCCCTGAAATTGCAGTTCCATAAAGGCACTAAATTACTGACTGCAGAATCAAAAATTTGCTTGATGTGATTCTGCAGTGACCATTTTATAAAAAGTGACAGTGTGCCTGTGATTGAGTCAATAAAATAAGGACGAGTGAGCTGTACACTCAAACAAGATTAAAGAGAAAAGGGATGACAGAGGACAGACTCATGGTATACAAATAGAGGAAAGCATAATGTTTCCCCAAAAATGGCTTTAGGATGCAACTATTTTAGCAACAATATTGATTTGTCAGTAATCGTTTCATTATTGTGGAGGTGAAAGAAAAGATTTTATTTTTCTCTTTTATTCATTTCACAGCACAATCGGGAGTGTACTTAATATGTTAACAAAGTGGATTTAGAAATAATTTTTTAATTGTGGCATTATCTATTGATTTAAGCTTGCCATAATATTTTCCAAGATTATAAAGGATAATTCTTTATGGATTATTTACTTGTCTCCTTGTTTTTAAGGGTGTATGTCCAAGTAAGCTCTTTGTTAAGGTATCTAGCCATGTTTGGGTAGAAAATGCATGTGTGTACGTTTATGCGAGGGGGGAGTGGAATATTTCTATGTGTGATTTTACCTTTACAGATGTGTACCACTTCATTTTTTACAAACTTGATCAGTACCTGAACTTGCTATAATATCTTCTGCAAAAGAGAAAGGAGAGCGGGAAGTGATCTTTCATACAGGACAAGAGAAACCAGAAACACCATTGTTTTTGAAGACAAAATGCACTTGACATTTGTTAAGGTGAAAACCAAAGGCAGACCTGACACGTGGAATCCTGAATAGAGGTGTGAGCCCACAAATGAAACCTGCTAAGGATGTCAACCATGTATGTTCTCCTGGAAGTAGGATGTGATTGTGTGATTATTTATTGACTAGAAAAAGCAATTTAAGGGAAAAAGAAATGGAACTGGACTTTCATTGCTTGGGTTTCTCAAGATATCCATTGCCTTTCACCAATTATTTCATGCATCTCTGTTGTTGAGACCGGAAGTGCCACCGAGGTGCTTTTGTTGTGTTTGACAATGATGCATATGCATTCTTTGTTTAATATTCTGTGTTTGAAGGCTCCGTCTCATCAAATGTGGGCAATTACTTGCTACCCAGGGCAAATTGTGAAGGGCATTTACACAGAACATATTTTAGAGTAATATAATCTTGTTTGGTTTTATTTACAGAAGAGTATATTTGCCACATTTTATCCCTTTTCCTGACCACATTCCTGGTCAACTTTTATAACTGCAAATCTGGAGCTGGCACATTGAATATTGCTCTATTCTTTACTCATAATATCAAGTCAAAAATGGTCGTGTTCATAAGGCATTGCACAGTTTCTATCTAATGGCATCAATCTGTGCATCACAGAGCGTTTCTTTTCCTGACATTATTACTTTACTGAAATTAAGCTTGAAACAATCCGATGTCAGATATTGTATATCTACTTTTATTGCCAGCCTTTCTGAGCCCACCATATTGCCAGGACTGCATCTCATTTTAGATGGGTTTCACCAGATATATATTCTCAAGTTTATTGAGAGTTGGAGAGATTACATTTCCCATTCTCAAAGAGCAGGCTGGTCCTTTCAGTGCATTTTACAGAACAAATGTAAATTCCCATGCTGCAGTTGACAAAAATTCATGGTTCTTTTCTTAGTGTCAAAAATAAATTCAGCATAGCACTGGAGATGAGTAAGTGTGGTATAGAGGAGCAGGCTTCAGTTCACCCTTCCTGATTTAGCAGCAGTTTCAATGTACTTGAGAAATCTGTAAAAGTTCAATTACTGTGGTCTAGGCAAAGAGATCTGCTCACACAACAGAGCTACTGTACTTGGATATGAATTGTAAGGACTCCATGAAATGCAAAGCACTTTCTGAGCATAGCACGCCCCTCTGCCTCCCATCTCCTCTGTCCCCTTTCCTTCCCCATCTACTTATATCTCTTACATGAAGCCTTTTCTGAAGGCTTTCACTGTAGTTAAATAAAACACAGCATAAAAAAATTGCCAAATCACTCTATTAAATGCAATAAAAATTAGTCTTTTACTACATTTGGGAATTTATATATTTAGGAGGTGCAGGATATGCAAAGAATAGCTATCAAATAAATTTATTAGCAGCTTGGCTTGATCAGTTTGTCAAGATTGCTTACATACGTATGTTTTTGCAGGAAAAGCAGATTTGTACAAAAAAGGTGTTTATAGCTAAGAGTAAACCAAACATACTGAATCATGGAAAAAAATGCTCTCTCAAATACCATGCACTTTATCAACACAACACATAGCTCAGATTGTGGACTGTCTGCTTAAATGCCAAGAGTGTGTCCTTATAAACAAACAGCATGTCTTTCAATATTTACATTCATTGATTTGATTTTTTTTCTTGGTCAAAGTTAGGGGTTTCCTCTAACTATCCATCAAAAATTGCTTTTAGGAAAAAAAAAAAATGAAGAAAAAAATTGAGTATCCCGTGAAAAGAATGTAGCCTGTCTACTACAAGAGTCAGGTCAGGTGTGCATGTTCTAAACATTTTCCTTTTGTCATTTCATGCTGCTACCCCAAGGTTTGAGCAAGTAGGGGATGGGTACAACTGGGAAGAGTTAAGACCTACATAATTCCAGCAGGGGGGAATGTGATCGGACTTTCTTAAAGAGGAAGGTCAAGTCCCTTACAGTCACATTTATACTCTCTTATGCATCTTCTTTTTTTTTTTTTAATTAATTAATTTATTTTTGGCTGTGTTGGGTCTTCGCTTCTGTGCGAGGGCTTTCTCTAGTTGTGGCAAGCGGGGGCCACTCTTCATCGCGGTGCGCGGGCCTCTCACTATCGCGGCCTCTCTTGTTGCGGAGCACAGGCTCCAGACGCGCAGGCTCAGTATTGTGGCTCATGGGCCCAGTTGCTCCGCGGCATGTGGGATCTTTCCAGACCAGGGCTCGAACCCGTGTCCCCTGCATTAGCAGGCAGATTCTCAACCACTGCGCCACCAGGGAAGCCCTCTTATGCATCTTCTTAATGAGAAGATCATAAATAAGGTGGAATCTTGTGGAATCTCAGAGTATGGTCCTCCTCTAGGCATCAGTGAGGCAAGGACAGCCTTTGGTTACAAGGGGAAGACACATCTGGACACACACACACAATACGTATAAAACATATTACACAGATATGGTATATGGGTATTACTTTACAATCATCCCATCTGACATATTTGTGTGTGATGATAAAATAAATTTTAAAGTATTAAAAAAATAATTATTTCAAGTTTGTGAATTTGAATGAGGGGCAGCCTTCACATTAGTCCAAACTAAAATTACAGAGCTTATTTCTAAGACATTGTGTCTTGTGAAAATTAATCCTCAAAGAACATATACTTTTCTTCATTAAGGACTGTATCTTACATTCTCAAGGTAATTCATTTGATAAATATTTTTGGAGAATTCACTATACATCAGGCACAATCCAAAGCACTGTGAGCTTGTCAACTACCAGTGATCACACTATCCAAGGTGAAAATAATTAAAATCCAGGATAAAATGTTCTCTTATAAAGATATATAGAGAGGGACTTCCCTGGCAGTCCAGTGGTTAAGACTCTGTGCTTCCACTGCAGGGGGTGCACATTCGATCCCTGGCTGGGGAACTAGGATCCCTCATGCCGCTCGGTGCAGCCAAAAAGGAAAAGAAAAAAGATATATAGAGAAACTGTCATGAGAGCACAATTAATAGAACTATGAGTGTGAACAGAAGCTATGAAATTTGTACCAATACTTAAATATGCACTAGCTACATCCATTTGTTTATTCATTCACTCCTTTAACAAATACGTGTGAAATACCTATTATGTGCATCACTGGATTGGGCTCTGAGACTACAGCAGTGACTTGGGACAAGTCCATGCCCTCTATTGCCCACAGGGAGCTGGAATCGATAGGTGGTGGGATGATAATTTACCAGGGCAACTAAGCTGGGCTTGATGAGTCAGAGAAGGCCCCCTGGAGGAAGAGACTTCTGCAGTGACTCACAACGTGGAAGGACAAGGAGCAGTTGGCCAGGTGAAAAGTGAGGAAGCCGCTGGAGAGTGGGGTGGTCCTTGAAAGAGTGTTTCCAACTGAGGGAAGAGAGTGTGTGCAGGTCAGGAGGTGAGAGAGAGCGCATGGTCTACTTTAGGAACTGGGAGTTCAGTCTCACTGAAATGTGTAGGCTGAGACGGGGAGGAAAGAGAAAGCAGGTCATGTCGGGTCTCAAGAGCCAAGAGTCTGGATATACTCTTTAGGGCAATCGAAAGCTAGGAAAGGGCTTCCCGTAAGCAAGAGGGTGATCAAATTTTTAAAAATTACTTTGGTTGTAGTTGTGCCAAGTACCCCCCAAACTCTTTCATCATACATCCCATCAGTAAAGATTTTTGGAGAACTGATCTCTAACATACGAATATTTATTTATTTTTACATACTATACAGGTTCCACTGTACTAATATACTATGTTTATTTAAACAAGTACACAAAACTAAAGATTTAAAAGAATGACCTAATTTTGAAGTGCATTTAAAATTTTTTAAAAGAGTATTTTGTTTTTTTAATCACACCAGTTCCTCTGCTCTCAAGTTGTAGATGTTTGTTTTCAGGTAGTGGGTGTTCAGTTTTGATGTGTCTTGCTAATCACCGTTGCATCATTTTTTATCTCATATCATTGTCTCAGTGATGCTTTCCCTGATCATCTTCTTTAAAATTATAAATCCTTCCCTACCATTCCCTATCTCTCTTCCCTGCTTCATTTTTTCCTATTACCTTTGAATACTCTATATAATTAACTTATTTGGTTTATTGTACATCTTACTGCAACTCCCCATGAATGCACGGATTTGTCTTTTGTTCACAGCCATCTCCTGGGCCTAGAATACTGCTTGGCCCATCACAGGTGCTCAAGAAACAGTTGTTGCGGGCTTCCCTGGTGGCGCAGTGGTTAAGAATCCACCTGCCAATGCAGGCGACACAGGTTTGAACCCTGGTCTGGGAAGATCCCACAGGCCGCAGAGCAACTAAGCCCGTACACCACAACTACTGAGCCTGCGCTCTAGAGCCCATGAGCCACAGCTACCGAAGCCCGCGCGCCTAGAGCCCATGCTCTGCAACAAGAGAAGCCACCACAATGAGAAGCCCGTGCACCGCAACGAAGAGTAGCCCCCGCTCGCCACAACTAGAGAAAGCCCGCGTGCAGCAACAAAGACACAATGCAGCAAAAAAAAAAAGAAACAGTTGTTGCATGAGTAGGGTGAAGGTCATTATTAGCAGTTGTGGATGTAAGTCTACCTTTCAAATAGTTTTCCTGAGAATTAAAAAAATTTTTTGCCTGAAATTTTGTTAGACCAATTTAGGCCATCATTATTTTTTAACTTGTAATGTGAATGATGAAGCACATGATTAGGAATAAGAGAAGGACTGCATGTGCTTGTATTGTCTCAGTTTTTCTGCAGGAATCTTCTAGAGCCATAAGGCCATATTGGGAGGGTCAGTTTAGTTAAAACTAGATAACATGATCTGGAGGTCTGTCAAACTGGGTAGAAGTAGGTGATTATGCCCTGGGATGGGCTGGAAGCAGACAAAGGCAGGAGGGCCCTTCCCTGCTCTAGTGATATTGCTGCTTTGTTCAATCTCCCTCTTGTGCTGTAAGTGACATGTGTCTGAGTGAGGCTG
Organism: Eschrichtius robustus; assembly: GCF_028021215.1. Lineage (NCBI taxonomy): Eukaryota > Metazoa > Chordata > Mammalia > Artiodactyla > Eschrichtiidae > Eschrichtius > Eschrichtius robustus. Next base: position 85,014,127 of record NC_090824.1, read on the forward strand.
TCAGTGTCAAACTGTATATTGAGTTTTAATAAAGATTCATTCCCTTCTTACTTTTATCTAAAAATAAATACAGGGACTTCCCTGGTGGCACAGTGGTTGGTAGTCCTCTTGCTGGTGCAGGGGACATGGGTTCGAGCCCTGGTCTGCGAAGATCCCACATGCTGCAGAGCAGCTGAGCCCGCGAGCCACAACTACTGAAGCCCACGCGCCTACAGCCCGTGCTCCACAACAAGAGAAGCCACCGCCATGAGAAGCCCGCGCACCGCAACGAAGAGTAGACCCCACTCGCTGCAACTAGAGAGAGCCTGGGCGCAGCAACGAAGACCCAACGCAGCCAAAAATAAATAAATAAATTAATTAAAAATAAATAAATACACACAAATAGAATGTCTAGTGTGTTCTCTCACGTCGGTGGCTCACCCTGAACACTCTGAAGACATCTGGGAGAGAAAATGAATCCTGGAGGACAGCAGAGTGGTTAGGGAGGTAACCCTGGCTTCCCTTCACTTGGTCTGCTTCACCTGAGGAAGTCCGGGTGGGTAGGCTCCCAGGTTTTCAACTTCGAAGGGTTCAACCCTTATTGGGAAATATATTTTCTGCTATGCCTATTTTTCTTTTTTTAATTTCCAAACAGAGGTCACCCCCCTCTGCCACCATACACACATACCACTACTTTGCCAATGTATAAAACACCAAGTCAATTAAGATACGATAGTGAACATTTTCGGGATTGTCTGTTGTCAACTGTCTCTGCTCAACTAAAAACAGAACCCAAATAAACGGAAGCTGTAATTATGTGTACAGGGATTCGCTGGTAGTGAGGATTATTTAAAATTAGAATGTGCTTTTAAAAGTTCCCATTCTTATGTTTGTGGCCTGTGAGGAATGACATAGAGAAGAGTCTTTCTTAGCACAACATTTCTTTGGGTCCTTTCAAAATGTGAGTGAAGGAGAAACCGATTTTTGTCTTCATGAAAATTGTATAGAGACTGGTGTCTTAGTTCACTTCAACTGCTGAAGCACAGCTGCTGTTCTGAAATAGCTGGGCAAAGCACTTCCTACTTCCTACAAATTGCTTGTATTACCTTTTTATTTTTATTTTTAAATATTTTGTTGTTATTGGGAAGCAGATCCTATACCACTCATTCCAGGTAAATAGTGAACAGTTGACTGTGTCTGCCTCACTGAAGCTGAAGGGGCCCATGTTCAACAGAAATAACGGTGCTAGGAAGGAATAGTCTCACAACTGTGACTTGGAGGTGCTGTTTACTTCAGCAGGAGTTGGGCAATTTGTAGTTTACTTCCTATATGGGTTGCATATGGAAGCCAGAGTTTACTTCCCCATTGATTGAAATGATGTTCTTGCATCGCTTATAGATTTGATTCCAGGCCCATGAATAGGCTTACAGTGGGTGCCTTATCCAGCTCCGCACAGAAGCATAGTTTTAATGACTTGTTAAATCCCTTGTCACCTTGAGACTCACTTACTCAAATTCAGGGATCATAATCTAATTGAATCATTTCAATAAGAAATCATGATTTTCATCTAACTTTTAATTTAATCTACTCCAATGAATTATACTGAGGTTATTACAGCATCCTTTTGACTTCAGCAACAAAGGCATCTCCCTATTCACAAAGCAGGACAAAATCCTTATATGTGGCTAGGTTCTTTCAAAGTAGAAGGCATTCTCTTGCCTAGTCGCTTTCCAAATGTGATTCTATGCTATTTGTCTAGTTAGTGTGTTAATGGTGTACACATGTTCATGAAATGGGACCAGTACATTGAGCTTTGTATGAAGTGAATATGGTGTGATGTCTCCAGTACGTGATAAGCGATCTGGACAGCACAGAGCCAAAGCAGTCATTTTGTCCATCTTGGCAATCAACACTGACCATTTCAGCTGTACGCTAGAGTCTGGAGTCTGACTTATTCACAAGAGTGGCCAAAGTGAAGAACAAAATGCCTCAGGGGGGCTTCCCTGGTGGCGCAGTGGTTGAGAGTCTGCCTGCCAGTGCAGGGGACACGGGTTCGAGCCCTGGTCTGGGAAGATCCCACATGCCTCGGAGCAACTAGGCCTGTGAGCCACAACTACTGAGCCTGCGCGTCTGGAGCCTGTGCTCCGCAGCAAGAGAGGCCGCGATAGTGAGAGGCCCGCGCACCGCGATGAAGAGTGGCCCCCGCTTGCCACAACTAGAGAAAGCCCTCGCACAGAAGCGAAGACCCAACACAGCCAAAAATATATAAAAAAATAAATAAATTAGAAAAAAAAAAAGCCTCAGGATTCCATTTATGTCATTCAGATGGGCACAATCTTGGTCAACATTTAACATGAACTTTGTTTTGAAATACTCAGAAAAGTGTTATAAATCACAAATTCAAAGAGTAAAGGAGACAGAAACAAATAAAACCTAAGGTCCTAATTTCCAAAATAAAATATACGTAAGATTATATTCATGTATAGTTTTGTGATTTCTAACATCTTTCCCTTGTGATAAGAGCTATTTCTAGAACTTGGACCTAAATTTCAAAAAGAAAAAACCATTAATCAAATGCTAATTAGCATGTATCATTAAATGTTATAGAGTGAGACAGGAAGCCCACCTCCTTATAAATGGCTCATTCCATTTCTCCTATATTGTCAGATATTTGGCCATTTCTCTTTCTCTCTCTCTGATTCAGTTCTTTGCTGTGCAGACTGCAAAATATAATAACTTCTAAGCAGTGTGTAAAACAAAGTGCTCAATTCACTTTATTAAAATATCCAATAATAATTGATTTAAAGGCAATAAAATGTGTTCATTAGAGGGTTTATATTCAAGAAATATTGAAAGTATACCTAAAACTGTCACTTTTATTGTGAATGAACAGGATAATATAATTTGAAAAGAGTGTGATCATGCTAAAGATTTGTCCTGCAGCATTATCTGATAGCTCGTAAAGTGCTGAAATTTAATATGATGCTTTCAGTCAGTTTAATTGAAATTTAATTGCCACTTTGGGCAGAAGGTTTAGATCTGATCAATAAAATATTAAAGATTTTGTGCTTTCACTTGGAACAGTTCCTTTAGCAATGCATCAAGAGGACCCTATATTTTCAGAAATATTTGTTTGTTATAGTTCACACACTGCTCGATACCACTTTCTAATCTGAAAGTTTTAATGTGCTGTGCAGACAAATAGTGGAAATAATAAAGCAATAGTTGATCCATTTAATTACAACACGATGAAAGGAGTAACGGTCACCTTCAGATTCATGAGAAAGGCATTAATGTAAAAGAGCAATAAATATTTTGAAATGTCAAACCTCAGAAAGACAGAGTCCAACTTGAGCTGGGTTGTAAATCAGACTGAGGGAAGGACCTTGAAAAAAAGATGGTTCTTTGGTATTTTAGAAATAATTACTAATACAAAAAGGGTAATGATGAAACTATAAATTACATTAAAAAGGGCCATTAGAGGAGGATTAGTTTATAAAGCCGAGAGATGGTTCTTAAAATTATCCTGCTGGTTATTTCTACTTTTCATTTTATTCAGGAACTCTCTGCTCAATTATCTGATTATTAATAAGCTAATTGATCACTGCTTTGCAGTTCAGATACTAAAGTCAAGTTAACTTTCTCCTTTTCAGGGACTCCCATGGGACTTCCACATTGCTTATATTTTAGGAAGGAAGAGAGTTGGAGATATCCTAAGATATAAGAACAGTAAACTGGAGAATGACCTCAAGCTAAGTAACATCCCTATTAATATGCCTCAAAATTATAATTTCTTTCAGATGACTATATTCCAAAGATGACTGATACTTGTGTGGTTATACTCTTTTCCTAATTATCCCTGGAATAAGTCTTTTCCTAATGATCTTTTTTAACATATAGAACTTTTCAAATGCTCCATGTTCCAGCCCACATGTTTATTTAGTCACCAGTCTCCTATAAGAGTGTAAGTTCTATAGCATCGCGAGTTGTTTTATTTGGTTTGGTATATCTCTAAAGTATATTTCCTCTTTACAACCACATTCAAACAAGACTAATTATCTGCAATGATCATAATCAGTTGTCTTTTTTTCTCTAACCATCTCTGTCCCAGACTTCTCTTGGTTAACCATCTGCTATCACCATAGTTTTTAATCTTACAACCTTATTGAAATAGATCATTTATTTTCTTTTGAAGTAGACACACATTTTTTTTCCTGTGACCAGCCAAAAATTGTTTTGTGACATCTAGATGCTGGGCGTTATTCTAGGGCCTGGAAACACAGCAATGCCTAAGGAAAACATTCCTGACTTCAAGAAACTTATATTCTAGTCTGGGAGAAAGACAGTAAACAGAGACAAATGAAGAAGATAATTTCAAATCCTGACAAGTAGTATAAGGAAGATAAATTAAGCCCTATCTCTAGGTTAGTGTGTGTGTGTGTGTGTGTGAGCACACATGCATGTGTATGAACAACTTTAACTCCTTCTCTGAGAGGTGACATCTAAGTTAATGAAAATAAGGAGGCAACCTTGTAAGGATTTGATGGAAAGCTTTCTAGGAAAAGGAAAGAGCAAATGTAAGGACACTGAGATAGGCACGAGCTGGATTTCAGGGACTATAAAGAATATCAATGTGGCACTCTAGCACTAATCAAGGGGAAGATTGGGAGGAAATGACATCAGAGAGGCAGACAGGGACCAGATCATATAGATCATGAATAGTCTTGTAGGCCAGAATGAGAAGTTTTGATTTTATTTAAGTATAATGGGAAGACAAAGGAAGGACTTAAGTAGAGGAAAGCAGGAAGTAATGGGGTGTGTGTGTCTCTCTCTCTATATATATAGATATATATATATATATGGGGAGGGTGGGAGCTGAGTAATACGAATTATGCTTTCAATAGCTCACTCCCTGCTTTACGGAGGCTGGGCCATAAAGAGTTAAGAGTGGTGGCAGAGGCATAAAATAACAGGTCATTGCAGCAGTCCAGGCAAGGTAGCTTGGACCAGTTGTAATCACGGACATGTTAAGAATCAGTGAAATTTGAGACGTAATGTAGAAAGTAGGACGAAAGGACTTATTGATGGATTGGGTGTAAGCTTGATGATGGTAAGAAAGAATTCAAGATTGACTTTTAGGTTTTGAGCCTGAATAACAGGGTAGATGGTAATGCCATTTACTGAGGTGGAAAAGGTCTAGGAGAGTAGGAAGTATATGTTTGTGAAAAACCAGTAGTTCTGTTTGGCCTCTGTTCAGTCTGAGGTGCCTATTGGAGAGCCAAGTGAGAGGTCAAGTAGGCAGTTGGATCTAGAATTTCAGAGCTCAAGGACAGGTTTTGACATGGGCTATCATTTGAGTTCTATTAGCACATAGTTGGTAGTTGAAACTGGATGGGATCATCTGAGAGACTGTATTTAGAGATGAGAGAACCAAGGATAGAACTATGAAACTTTATCATGAGAGATTTGGCAGAACAAGGGGGGTAAGCGAAGTTGACTGAGAAGGAGTGATCGGTGAAGGTGGCATGTAGCCAATGACACGTGTTTAAAATTGTTGACTCAGGGCTTCCCTGGTGGCGCAGTGGTTGAGAATCTGCCTGCTAATGCAGGGGACACGGGTTCGAGCCCTGGTCTGGGAAGATCCCACATGCCACGGAGCAACTGGGCCCGTGAGCCACAACTGCTGAGCCTGCGCGTCTGGAGCCTGTGCCCCGCAACGGGAGGGGCCGCGATAGTGAGAGGCCCGCGCACCGCGATGAAGAGTGGCCCCCGCTTGCTGCAACTGGAGAAAGCCCTTGCACGAAACGAAGACCCAACACAGCTAAATAAATAAATAAATAAATAAATAAATAAATAAAGTAGCTATTAATTAAAAGAAAAAATAAAGTGGTAACTCTTGGGAAGAAGCAGAGAAAGATCGCTTAAGGAAAAAAAATAAAATTGTTGACTCAGAGACATATAACAGCTTGTTTCTTCTCTGGGCACCCATTTGAGCTTGCTATGTTACCTGTCCCCCTTTCTCACCTGCTTCTTAAGTCTAACCCCCCAGGAAAAACACATGAGAAACTACAAATTAATTCAATTTTTACAGTAGGATGACCATATGATTTATAGCTTTGTAGTAGGCATTAAGACACAGACCAAGAAAAGTTAGTAAGAGAGCTGATCCCAACTTCACGAGGTTTATAGTCTAGGGTTGGGATTGCACACTCTTTCTGCTTGCTTTCTAACAGGCATGCTGGACTTCTAGAATTTAAATTTGAAGCTCTTCCTAAGATTTGTCTCTAATATTTGTATGTTTTCTTGAGAGTATAATCAGGGCCCTCCCATATTATAGTTCTTAATTACTGATTCCATTACTTCTTTTTAAGAATAAAAAGATGTATTCTTATTAAATAAACATTGGAAAATATAGAAAACTAGAAATAAGAAGAAACTGTTCCTGATTATATCACAGAAGATTAGTTACCATTAATATTTTGATGTCTTTTCCCATTTCCCATTGGCGTTTTTTTTCCATACACTGACTTTTTGGTAATTTTTTTCATAGCTTTAATTGTAGTCTGAGTATTACATTAATCGCTATGTACTGTAAATCTGTTCATTGTGGGGTAAAATGGTGTGATGGTGAAGAATGCAAACTCTGGAGGGAGACTGCATTTTTTGTTGCTGGCTTATTGACTTACTAAGTGTGTTTGATCTTGGGCAAGTTATTCTACCATTCTATGCCTTGGTTTTCTCAGTTGTAAAAAGTGGATAATACTATCCTCCTCACTGAGTTATTGGGAGCATTAAATAAGTTACTGAATATGAAACACATAAAACAGTGTCTAGCACATAGAAAATGTTCAATAAGTTTAAGCTATTATTAATTAGAAGTGTTTCCATATATTTGTAAAGATATTTTTCTTGGAAATATATATATATATATATATATATATAACAGGGATGTTAACTACTGTTAATATTTTCATCTACATTCATCTGAAAGTATATTTTACACAGGTACCTGGGTATTTCATGGCCCAGCTAATAAGTATAATTATCCTGTGTCTACAATTAATGTGCTTTATTCTACTGCTGATGGGAAGTGAATCAGGTTACAAGTCACTCTGATGTGTTCAAGTCTAGTTAATAATTTTGGCACATTAGTGACAATTTTGGGGTCAAGTTAAATTTTTTGATAAATACCGGCAACCAAGTTATTTAAATAGTATGACCATAGATTGTAGACATCTTCATAATGCTTTTCGTATTTTATGTATTTTCTTAAAAAACTGTACACCCAACATGGTATTCATTGAATGCAGATTGTATGCTAAGAATTCTTCTATGGATTAAAGGTATAGTTCCCTGAACTTACAGAGGTTAAATAATAATGTATTTTCTAATTTTGGCATTCAGCAATTATCAGTTTTGCTGCCCATGTTGTGAACTTAAGTCACCATCTCGAAATACTGTAATGAATATATAGATTTGTTTAGTTTTGGAAGACTCTGGCCTGTGTCTGGGCAACAACAGCCCATGAAATTGTTACAATACGCTTTCTTACTTTTTCGAAGAGCATGGTAAAGTGGAATTTCAGTCCTGGGGCATTACTTCAACTTTTCACTAGAAGAATCCACACAGTGTAGCAAAACCTAGAGGCACCATCCCATGTAGAAGGAGATGTGTTTTGGAATTTTACAGACCAGGGTTTAAACCCAGATTCCGTCATTTCCTCACTCTGTGGATTCCAGCACATTATTTAATTCTTTGTGCCTCATTTTTTTTTTTTCATGTATACTGTAGTGATGAGAAAAATCCTTGTAGGATTTTTCATGATAATCAATGAGATTATGTATGTTATGAAGCTTGCACTTACATTGTGGTTCTTGTCACTGGTGTTTCCATGAAGCAGGAGAGCCTCTGGGAGACCTTGATAGGATGGTAAAAGTGTCCAGGAGCTTGTTACTGTCATGGCTCTGAGGACACTACTTCCTCACGTTGTCAGTGAGAGGTGTGCTGCTTTATGAGTCCATGTGACCTCATTCTGACCAAAGGAGGCGGGGGGATGGGGTGGGAATCACTCCTAGTGTGAACAACAACAGGAGGGATGGATAAACTCTAAGAATGGATTGGTTTTAATATCAGCAAGATCTCAGTTCAAATATTTACTTTTTTTTTTTTAAATAAATTTACTTATTTATTTATTTTTGGCTGCATTGGGTCTTCGTTGCTGCACGCGGGCTTTCTCTAGTTGCGGCGAGTGGGAGCTACTCTTCGTTGTGGTGTGCGTGCTTCTCATTGCAGTGGCTTCTCTTGTAGCAGAGCACAGGCTCTATCTAGGTGCGCAGGCTTCGGTAGTTGTGGTGCGCAGGCTCAGTAGTTGTGGCGCACGGGCTTAGCTGCTCCACGGCATGTGGGATCTTCCCGGACCAGGGCTCGAACCCATGTCCCCTGCATTGGCAGGCGGATTCTTAACCACTGTACCACCAGGGAAGCTCTCAAATATTTACTTTTGATAACTGCCAGCAAAGAATAACTATCTTTAAATCTTTTCAACTCCCCCTTGCCTCGTGAGACTTAATAACATAATATTTCTTGTTTGTCACTTTAATGACTGAATTAGTCCATTTTCTTACGCATCTCTACCCATGTTCTATTTCTCAGAGTGCCACAGACTCTTATTGGAGTCCAAAAAGCAGCTCTTCTTTTATATAGATTTGGTAAGAAACAAGGCTACAGTCTCTTCCTGGAACTCTGAAAAGCTTAAACAACTTAATTCTAAATTTAGGAAAGGGACAATATGTACTAGAAAATTAGGGTAAGCAGTGGCAAATCCTTTATTTTTATTTCCCCTTCTCAGCAGATTCAAGACTAAACCTTAGTTTCCCTATGTTTTAAGATAAGGATATTTTCCCATCTTGTTATTTCTGAGGAATGTGAAGAATTTGAATGGTGAATGGTTTGATCTTAGTAGTGAGAAAAGAATAAATTGCTCACTTAATAAATTGCCAGGCCACTTGGGTACTATTTAGTAGATTACCTTTTCCAGAGCACTAAATGATAGTAAATGGCAAGTGGCAGTAACCGGAAGAGTTAATGCAGCTTTGATCTCTTGAACTGAAAGACTCTGTAGTTTCCTTAGAATGAAATGGAATTATTTCTTCCCTTTTATCTGAGGCCCAGTAAACCCTCAAAAAAGGAAGACATTATTACTTGTTTCCCATCTTGCATGACCATTACAATAAAAGGGATATGGTAGCTCTACACACACTTACATGCACACCCAAAGTGGCCGTCATGAACTCTGAAGAGAATTCTTGAAGAAGTACCATTTACCATTGATTTAATTAAAAATACTTACTGAGGACTGACTACGTGCAAGGGTTTGTGCTAGATGCCGGGAGGAGCATATGGGGACAAGGTAGGTCCTGCCCTTCAGGTGCGCCAGTGAGGAGAAAATACTTTCTCAAGGCTCTTGATTTCACCTTCCTTTCAAAACAGCTGACACTTAACACACCAATTTGCATCCTAATACCCACTGCTGGTAACATAGATGGTAGCACACATGGGCCACAGGAGAGAGCCAGAACCTAGGGCAAATACATTTTAAGTTGCGACTTCTTCAGTCAGGAGCTGATTATGACCACGAATAATAAAAAGATATCTATTCACTTGGTGGAATGCTTGTAGAAATGTTCTCTTGCTTGGTGGAGTTCACTCCTAATGTGAACAACAGGAGGGATGGATAAACTCTAAGAATGGATTGGTTTTAGTATCAGCAAGATCTCAGTTCAAATATTAACTTTTTATAACTGCCAGCAAAGAATAAGTACCTTTAAATCTCCTGGGAGTAAGTACAAGGCCTAGGGGGAACTGTACTCTCTGCGAAGTGTGTGCTCACTGCGAGCTCTAATACTTATGCTATTAGTGCAACGCTGGATGCCTGTGCCACGGTCAAGTGGCAGATTCAGTCTGGAAGGAAAGGATGCACTTCCTAGGACAAGGCTGTGGTTCTTGACCAGTGTTCCTAGAAAGACTATTTCCACAGACTCTGCAAGAGATTCTCAAGTCATAGTCATTAAAGAGAACCAAATTTCAGGAACTGGCAAGGCAGGAGAGGGAACACCCCGATTCTAATTTAATTCTAGTAGGTGGTCGAACTGACTCTGAGCTGCTTTCACACAGTACTGATACTCCAAATGGCAAGCACTGTCTTATTAATTTGAATAGTAATATATGCCCATGGTAGAGCAAACTGAACCCCCAACATATACACAAATATATGCACATGGTTAAAAAATCTAAAACCCAGTTCTACTACCCAGAGATAACTGCTCTTAACATTTGGCATTTTTTTTTTTTTTTCAAAATTGGAATCATATTGTGTATTCAATTTTTGCCGCCTGCTTTTATTCATTTAGGAACATACTGAACACATTTTCCCATGTAATTAAATGTTCTTTGAAAACATTATTTTAAATTACTGCCCAGTTCCTCTCTTATTGGGCATTAAGGTTGGTTTCCTAGTTTTCTTCTATATAAATAAACCTTCAATGAATCTTCTTATTTGTAATAATCTTTGCCTATTATTTCTTTAGATTCCTAGAAATGCCATTACTGGTTCAAAGGGCATAATTTTTAAGGTTTTTTGATATATTTTACCAAATTGTTATCTGGAATGATTGTACCATTTTACAGCTTCATCCATCTGCAGGCCTTTTAGGGTACTGCTTGATGACTGATGTTGGGTTCAACTGACCAGGGCACAGAAGAAAAATCACACAATTCACTATACTTTTGGGTTGTTTTGGTTTTAGCAGAGACAGAACTCTTTCCATTTTCAGAATGAGTTGGATTTGACAATGTTGTGTAGAGGAGAGCTTAAATATATAGACAATTGTACATTTTCTATTTCTACTACCAGTTGGTTAGAAGTGATACAGACATAAAGTTTCAAACACACACACATTTTTATAGCAGAAAAAAACTTACATCTAAAAATATTTTTGTGTGTTTTTCTTAATCTAAGAGTAGGGTAAAAATACATTCCATACATCCACACTCACTACTCATGAATATATTTGCTGATATGTATGAAAATAGGTGTTATAGATATATCACACCAATACCATACACCAGCATATCCAATATTATACACCAGTATTATCACACCATACATCATATTTTTGTACCTGGCTTCAACTCAACGTATTAAGAATGTTTTTCCAATTTGAACAAGTTCTCATTTAACTAATTTTTCTTTTCTTTGGCTTCACTGTATGGCATGCAGGATCTTGGTTCTCCCACTAGGGATCAAACCATCCTCTCTGCAGTGGCAGCACAGAGCCTTAACCACTGGACCACCAGGGAAGTCCCTGTAATACACAATTTTAAAACTTTTTCTTGTTTTATATTTTCACATCTTGTCTCTATTAGTTTTCTACACTAACAAATTACCACTCTAACAAATTTAAGGGCTTTAAACAGCAAACATTTATATCTTACAGTTTTGTAGGTCAGAAGTTTCATGTGAGTCTCATGATCTATAATCAAGGTGTCAGCAGAGCTGTTCTTTTCTCTAGACTTTTGGTAGGATCCATTTCCTATCCTTTTCCAGCCTCTAGCGGCCACCCACATTCCTTGGTTCGTGGTCCCTTGCCTCCATCCTCAAAGCTTTCAAAGGCGAATCCAATTTTTCTTACACTGCATCACTCTGACCTCTTCTGTTTCCCTTTTCCACTTTAAGGACCCTTTTGATTACATTGGGCCCACCTGGATAATCCAGGATACTCTCTCCTGCTTAAAGTGTGCAACTTAATCACATCTGCAAAGTACCTTTTGCCAGGTAAGGTAACTCATTCCCAGTTTGGGGGGATTAGAATGTGGACATTTTTGGAAACCATTGTTTTGCCAATCACATTGTCCTTTTTCCTCTCGTTGTTCATACCCTTGTGTTTTTATTATAATCAAACTTCACCTTCTTTCTCCTTAGATTTTCTAATGTGAATCCAAGTCTAGACTTTTTGCTTCAGAGCTAGTATTTATTAATTCAGGTACCAACCCTTAGTGTGGATGTCCCTTGATCATATGCTAAGCAGCATGGTATTTTAGGATGACAAAGACCATTATTTTGTTTGTTCCTTAACTTTCAAGCTTCTTCCTTCCAAGGGTACATTTTTCATTTCAAAGCCACAGGAACTGGTGTCACTTTCTCTCTGTACTGATAACACAGGATTAAAATTGTTGCACCAAATAGTCTTCTTTTTTTCCTCTCTCCTCCTAATTTATCACAAGCAGATATTCTACCAGAAGTTGGGAAAAAAGATTTCCAGATGATGGGCAGCACCTCTACCTTGTGGAAGATTCATTGCCCTGCACATTTTGAATCTGCTGACAAGAAACTTGGAGCAGAAGTAATCAGAGCTCTCTCAAGATTGATTTTTGTCCCCTGCTGGCATATGGTATAGAGGGTGGAAAGGCGCTCATCTCTCAAACTAATCTTAACTATTTAGAAGCCATTATCGCAGGATTACAAATCATCAGAATACGCCCTTTTTCTCTAACAACGTTATTTATTAGCAAGACCTTCAAATTAGTCTTGTGTCTTGGCTTTACACTATTCTTAAAATCAACCCTGATATAAGTTTCTTCTTAAAAGCACTGCAGTTAGCACCATCACTTTAATTGCACAAACGTTAAGCCAAATCCCATTTCCAGTTCACATTTTAAAAATAATTCAAACCAAAATGCAAATTGATTCTTGTCTTCAGTTTGTAAGAAATGCTTAAAGTCAACTTGTCATGAAGGAGAAATTGAATCTATTACCTGTACTCTTCCAGGAAGGAAGATGTATGGAAAGAATAGTGAGATTTATCTGATGTTTGCCTGATATATGGGTATATAAAATCTTAAGTAATACTGATAATGTCACACAATATTGCAACATATATTTTCAGTTGAACATTATAAGACAATAAGGCATAAATGGAAATTAAAGGGAAAAGTCTGAATGGTTGTCAGGGAACACTTTTTCATTCAGAGAATCATAAACATATGGAATGGTGTGTCAGGCGAAGTTTCTAAGATGAGAATATTGGAGTAATTACAAAATGGATTTATATTGTGAGGATTGAAGTGCACACAATGGGAAAGAGCTTTGAGTCAAATGATTTTTAACCACCACCCCCCAAAAACGCACCTCATGAAAATGCATTTCAATTTCATAAGCATTATCTGAAACTGTGAGGCATCAGAAAGACAGAAATGTTTAATTCTTTAAGAAATAGCTATTTCAAAAGAAAAAAAAACGAAGGTAAGAAAAAGAAATAAGGAGAGATAACACAAAGATTGGAAGGGGAAGAACCAAGCCAGTGTGAGGGAAGACTTCATAAAAAACCATTTAAATGAAATGGATGTATTAACTCAATTTCACAAGTCCTGATTAAAGGCTGAAAACTTGGTCAAAGTCACCTTGAGGACTTTTTGAAACTTGGTGGATGATATTTTTAGCATAGCTACCCTATTAGCTTCACAAGTTTTGTACCAAGAATTCATAATCTTTACATCTGAATCCAGTCTACCTTGTAACCCCCATCTTCTGCTTCCTTCTTACAACAGATATTGTTATGTTACACCAAAACATTAGTCATTCCTAAACATAACACATGCTGATCCCCCTTGAATGTGCTGATATGGGCCCCTCAGCAGAGATTCTACATTTAGCGTCGCAGCTCTGGGAGTTCAAAAGAGCTCTGATTGGTTGGTTGATTGGCTGAAATACAGACCATGAGGTGGTTCATAGTGAGTAAGTTGAAGATGCTGACCTGCCTTGGCTTCTCGTAGAGGAAAGGATTCAAAGACTTAGGGATTTTGGAATGTTAGAGCAGATTTGTCATTTAAGACTAACTATCCACTCTGGGAGAATCCAGAAGACATACCTTTTACCATAACTGTGAGAAATAAATTTGTGAGGGGAGGACCAGTATCCTTAAAGAGCTCTGTGATCATTCTTCTCTGGAATGTCCCACGGTGGGGACTGTGGTCACTAAACTGGAAAACCTAAATGCAATGAGAGTAATTGCAGCTGTTGCATGAAATGCAATTTCATTGCTTGAGCAAATTAACGTATCCCACGGTGCCTGGTATGCACCTATGGATCTGGCAGATGTGTTTTTTTCCCCTTGATACCTGTTAGAAAGATCACTAGAAGCAGCTTACTTTCAGCTGGCAAGGCCAGCAATACACCTTCACCGTCCTACCTCAAGCATATATAAACTCTCAGCCCCATGTAATAATTTAGTTCTTAGGCTTTTTGATCACCTTTCCCTTCCACAAGATATCACACTAGTCCATTACATTGAGGAAATTATGCTGGTTAGACCTAGGGGGCAAGAAGTAGCAACTACTCCAGTCTTGTTGGTAAGAAAGACATTTGTGTGTCAGAGACAGAAATAAATCTGACAAGGATTCAGGAGGCTGCTGGATTCCACATGTAAGTGATACTACCACGATGTACATTTAAATATCTTAAAATATTATTTGTCAATTATACCTCAAAAAAGCTGAAAAAAATTCAGGGATATTCTACCTGAATTTCTGGAGTGAAATTTCTAGGGTTCAGTGGTGTGGAGTACGCTGGGATATCTCTTCTAAGGTGAAGAACAAATTATTGCATCTGGCCTCTCCTCCAGCTGAAGAAGAAACACAATGCCTAATGGGCCTCTTTGATTTTGGTGGCAACATGTTCCTCATTTGGGTGTGTTACTTTGACCCATTTACTGAGTGATATGAAAAGCTGCTAGTTTTGAGTGGGACAGGAGAAAGCTTTGCAATGGGTCCAGGCTACTGTGCAAGCTGTTGTGTTACTTGGGCCTTATGATTCAGCAGATCCAATGGTGCCTGATGTGTTAGTGGCAGATAGGGATGCTGTTTGGAGCCTTTGGCAGGCCGCTAGAGGCGAATCATAGTGCAAGCCCTTAGGATTTTGAAGCAAAGCCCTGCCATCCTTTGCAAATCACTACTTTCCTCCTGAGAAACAAAATGTTTAACCACGGGCCACCAAGTTACCATGCAACTTGATCTGCCTATCATTAACTGGGTATTATCTGACTCACCAAGCCATAAGGTTGGGCATGCACAGCAGCACTCCAGTGACAAATGGAGGTGGTAGATACAACATTGGGCCAGAGCAGGTTCTTAAGGTACACATAAGCTACATGATGTGGCCCAAAGGCCTATGGTCCCCACTCCTGCCATTCTACCTTCTTCCTCCCAGTTTGCACCTATGGCCTTATGGGGAATTCCCTACAATCAGTTGACAGAGGAAGAGAAGACTTGGGCTTGGTTTATAGATGATTCTGCATGGTATGCAGGCAGCATCTGAAAGTAGACAGCTGCAGCACTATAGCCACTTTCTGGGACACCCTGTAAAACAACGGTGAAGGGAAATCCTCCCAGTGGGCAGAACTCCAAGCAACACCCCTGGTTGTTCTTTTTGCTTGGAAGAAGAAATGGCCAGATTTGCAGTTATATACTAATACCGGGGCTGTGGCCAATGGCTTAGCTGGCTAGTCAGAGACTTGGAAGGAACGTGATTGGAAAATTGGTGACAAGGAAGCCTGGGGAAGAGGTGTGTGAATAGACTTCTTTAACTGGGCAAAAACTCTGAAGATATTTGTGTCCCAGATGAATGCGCACCAAAGGCTGAGCAGTTGAATAATCAAGTAGATAGGATGACCCATTCTGTGGATACCAGTCAGCCTCTTCCCAGTCACCCCCATCATCACTTAGCAGGCACATAAACAAAGTGGCCATAGTGGCACAGATGAGGGTGTACACGGACTCAGTAACATAGACTTTCACTCACCAAGGCCAACCTGGCTATAGCCACTGCTGAGTGCCCAATCTGCCAGTAGCAGAGACCAACACTGAGTCTCCAGTATGGCACCATTCCCTGGGGTGGATTGCTTCCATCATGGAAGAGGCAGCATTTTATTCTTTCTGGAATAAACACTCTGGATACAGATTTGTCTTCCCAGCATGCAATACTTTAGCCAAAACTACCATCTGTGCTATGATTCTTTATCCACCATCATGGTATTCCACACAGCATTACTTCTGATCAGGGAATTCACGTCACATCAAAAGAAGTGGGGCAATGAGCCCATGCTCATGAAATTCACTGATTTTACCATGTTTTCCCACCATCCTGAAGTATCTGGTTTGATAGAATGGTGGAATAGCCATTTGAAGACTTAGTTACAGTGCCAACTGGGTGGCAATACCTTGCAGGGCAGAGGCAAGGTTCTTCAGAAGGCTGTATATGCTCTGAATCAGTGTCAAACATATGGTTCTGTTTCTTTCACAGCCAGGATTCACAGGTCCAGGAATCAAGGGGATGAAAATGAGTGTGGTACAATTCACTATCATCCCTAGTGACCCACTAGCAGAATTTTTGCTACCTGTACCTGCAACCTTATAATCTGCTGGTCTAGAGGTCTTAGTTCCAAAGGAAGAAATGCTTCCACTAGAAAACACAACAGTGATTCCACTGAACTGGAAGTTAAGACTGCCCTCTGACTGTTCTGGCTGACTCATACTTCTGAATCAATAGGCAAAGAAGGGAGACATGGTATTGGCTGGGGTGATTGATCTTGAATACTAATGGGAAATTGGACTGAAACTCCACAATGGAGGTAAGGAAGAAGATGTCTACAATATAGGATTATCCCTTAGGGCATCTCTTAGTATTGGTATGCCCTGTGATGGACAGTCAATGGAAAACTATAACAACCCAATTCAGGCAGGAGTACTAATGAGACCCTTCAGGAATAAAGATTTGCCTCTTCCCAGCAGGCAAAGGATCACAACCAGTTGAGGTTCTTGCTGAAAGAAAGGTAATATGGAATGGGTAGTAGAAGAAGATAGTTATGACCATGTGACCAGTGATAGAAATGAAGACTGTAATTGTCATACTGTGTCCTTATTTTGTCATGAATATGTTTGTTTTCGTGTGTGTATAATATCATTAACATTAAGATGTATATCATATCAAGGTGTTATATCATTGTATTTAAGTACTGTTAACTTTACATCGTAGTATTTAAATTATAGTATATTGAGAACAATAAACAATAAATACTTTGTATCTTCTTTTGGGGAAAAGGTTAGTATGTTTTCAGTTGTACACAGAATAGTCGTATCATATTAGGCAGAAATATGACCTTATTATTCTCTTTATTAGGAGATTAAGGATGGTTTAAGGAGATCTGTATGGTTGCCAAGTTGATAAAGGGTGGGCTTGTGATGGTTAGTTTCATGTGTCAACCTGGAGGGTGTTTAAATGTTAATGAGGTTAACATTTAAACTGGTGAACTGCTGGTAAAGCAAATTGCCCTCCATAAAGTGGGTAGGCCTCATCCAATCAGCTGAAGGTCTGAATAGAACAAAAAGAGGCCTCTCTGAGCAGGAGGAAATTCTCCAGCAGAGTGCCTTCAAACTTCATCTGCACCATGGGGAGGTGAATGGGTTACTTTCCATGGCAAAAGAGACTTTTCATATGTGATTAAGGTAAGGAACTTGAAATGGGAAGACTATCCTGAATTGTTTAGCGAGTCTAATGTAATCACAAAGGTCCTAATAAGGAGGCAAGAAGGTCAGAGTTTCTGGGCTGTTGGCCTCTTTACACTGGATCTGCACCAGCAGCTTTCCTGGGTCTCTAGACTGCCAGCCTGCACAGCAGATTTTGGACTTGCCAGCCTCCATCATCACATGAATCAATTCCTTATAATTTCTTTCTATATATGTACACATCCTAATGGTTTTGTTTCTCTGGTGAACCCTGACTAATACATATTCCAAATATCTTACTTCATTTTTGGTTTGGGTACTTAGAATCAAAATAATTGTCTTCTGACACAATGGCTTCGTTTTGTGCTTGCTATTTTTAAAAAAATGAGATGAAAATGCTTAAAGAATTCCTATGGTTTTATGAATCAGGAGAATACTCACTTACCTTTTTAGGGTGAGTATTCTATAGCTCCTTGTATTTGGTACCATGTTAGTCATATTTCACAAAAGCACGGGAGCCTAACTTTATTCCTTAACTCAATTGTTTCATATGTGAGTTTATCAGTTCTCCTAAGACTGTAAGCTTTGGAGAAGTAGAGAATTTGGCATATTTTTTTCTCCCTTGATAGCACCTATCAGGAATAATATAATGAATACAGTATAGCATAGCAATGACTATGTAGTATAATACATAAATATAGCAAATGCTCAATAAATACTCTACTTGCAGTTTGGCTGTTGACCACTACATCTTGCCTTCCCAGATCAATTGGTCACCTGGATGAAATGAATCACCTGAAGTAACGTTAAGAATAAAATGCACAGTAAAGAAAATAAACTAAGGAGACCTTCAAGATGACGGAGGAGTAAGATGTGGAGATCACCTTCCTCCCCACAAATACATCAGAAATACATCTACATGTGGAACAACTCCTACAGAACACCTACTGAACGCTGGCAGAAGACCTCAGACCTCCCAAAAGGCAAGAAGCTCCCCACGTACCTGGGTAGGGCAAAAGAAAAAAGAAAAAACAGACAAAAGAATAGGGACGGGACCTGCATCAGTGGGAGGGAGCTGTGAAGGAAAGGTTTCCACACACTAGGAAGCCCCTTCACTGGCGGAGACGGCGGGTGGCGGAGGGGGGAAGCTTCGGAGCCACGGAGGAGAGCGCAGCAACAGGGGTGCTGAGGGCAAAGCGGAGAGATTCCCGCACAGAGGATCGGTGCCGACCGACCAGCACTCACCAGCCTGAGAGGCTTGTCTGCTTACCCGCCAGGGTGGGCGGGGGCTGGGAGCTGAGGCTCGGGCTTCGGTCAGATCCCAGGGAAAGGACTGGGGTTGGCTGTGTGAACACAGCCTGAAGGGGTTAGTGCGCCACAGCTAGCTGGGAGGGAGTCCGGGAAAAGGTCTGGAGCTGCCAAAGAGGCAAGAGACCATTGTTTCGGGGTGCATGAGGAGAGGGGATTCAGAGCACCGCCTAAACGAGCTCCATAGACCGGCGCGAGCCATGGCTATCAGCGCAGACAACAGAGACGGGCATGAAACGCTAAGACTGCTGCTGCCGCCACCAAGAAGCCTGTGTGCAAGCACAGGTCACTATCCACACTGCCCCTCCCGGGAGCCTGTGCAGCCTGCCACTGCCAGGGTCCCGTGATCCAGGGACAACTTCCCCAGGAGAACACATGGCGCGCCTCAGGCTGTTGCAATGTCACGCCGGCCTCTGCCGCCACAGGTTCGCCTCACATTCTGTACCCCTCCCTCCCCCTGGCCTGAGTGAGCCAGAGCCCCCGAAGCAGCTGCTCCTTTAACCCCGTCCTGTCTGGGCAGGGAACAGACGCCCTCAGGCGACCTACACGCAGAGACGGGGCCAAATCCAAAGCTGAACCCCAGGAGCTGTGCGAACAAAGAAGGGAAAGGGAAATCTCTCCCAGCAGCCTCAGGAGCAGCAGATTAAATCCTCACAATCAACTTGATGTACCCTCCATCTGTGGAATACCTGAATAGACAACGAATCATCCCAAAATTGAGGTGGTGGACTTTGGGAGCAACTGCAGACTTGGGGTTTGCTTTTGGCCTCTAATTTGTTTCTGGTTTTATGTTTACCTTAGTTTAGTATTTAGACTTTATTATCATTGGTAGATATGTTTATTGATTTGGTTGCTCTCTTCCTTTTTTTTTTTTTAAAATATGGATATATATTATTTTCCTTTTTCACTTTTTGTGAGTGTGTATGTATATGCTTCTTTGCGTGATTTTGTCTGTATAGCTTTGCTTTTACCATTTGTCCTAGGGTTCTGCCTGTCCGGTTTTTTGTTTTGTTTTGTTTTATTTTTTTAGTATAGTTTTTGGTGCTCGTTATCATTGGTGGATTTGTTTCTTGGTATGGTTGCTCTCATCTTTTTTTTGTTTTTTTATTACTTTTTATTTTTTTTTAATTTTTAATAATTAAAAATTTTTTTACTTTAATAACTTTCTTTTCTTCCTTTCTTTCTTCCTTCCTCTTTCCTTCCTTCCTTCCTTTCTCTTTCTTTCTTTCTTTCTTTCTTCCTTCCTTTCTTCTTTCTTTCTTCCTCCCTCCTTTCTTTCTTTCTCTTTCTTTCTTTCTTTCTTTCTTTCTTTCTTTCTTTCTTTCTTTCTTTCTTTCTTTCTTTCTTTCTTTCTTTCTTTCTTTCTTCCTTCCTTCCTTCCTTCCTTTCTTTCTTTTTTTCTACTTTTTCTTCTGAGCTGTGTGGCTGACAGGGTCTTCATGCTCTGGCTGGGTATCAGCCTGTGCCTCTGAGGTGGGAGAGCTGAGTTCAGGACATTGGTCCACCAGAGACTTCCCGTTTCCACATAATATTAGATGGTGAAAGCTCTCCCAGAGATCTCCATCTCAACGCTAAGACCTAGCTCCACTCAACGACCAGCAAACTACAGTGCTGGACACCCTATGCCAAACGACTAGCAAGACAGGAACACAACACCACCCATTAGCAGAGAGGTGGCCTAAAATAATAATAAGGTCACAGACACCCCACAACACACCACCAGAGGCAGTTCTGCCCACCAGAAAGACAAGGCACCTCATCCACCAGAACACAAGCACGAGTCCCCTCCACTAGGAAACCTACATAACCCACTGAACCAACCTTAGCCACTGGGGGCAGACACCAAAAACAACAGGAACTACGAACCTGCGGCCTGCGAAAAGGAGATCCCAAACACAGTAAACTAAGCAAAATGGGAAGACAGAGAAATATGCAGCAGATGAAGGACCAAGGTTAAAACCCACCAGACCACACAAATGAAGAGGAAATAGGCAGTTTACCTGAAAAATAATTCACACTAATGATAGTAGAGATGATCCAAAATCTCAGAAATAGAATGGAGAAAATACAAGAAACGTTTAACAAAGACCAAGGAGAATTAAAGAGCTAACAAACAATGATGACCAACACAATAAATGAAATGAAAAGTTCTCTAGAAGGAATCAATAGCAGAATAACTGAGGCAGAAGAACAGATAAGTGACCTGGAAGATAAAATAGTGGAAAAAACTACTGCAGAGCAGAATAAAGAAAAAAGAATGAAAAGAATCGAGGACAGTCTCACAGACCTCTGGGACAACATTAAACGCACCAACATTTGAACTATAGGGGTCCCAGAAAAAGAGGAGAAAGAGAAAGGGACTGAGAAAATATCTGAAGAGGTTACAGTTGAAAACTTCCCTAATATGGGAAAGGAAATAGTCAGTCAAGTCCAGGAAGTGCAGAGAGTCCCATACAGGAAAAATCCAAGGAGAAACAGGCCAAGACACATATTAATCAAATGATCAAAAATTAAATACAAAAAAAAAAAAAATTAAAAGCAGCAAGGGAAAAATAACGTACAACAGAATCCCCATAAGGTTAACAGCTGATCTTTCAGCAGAAACCCTGTAAGCCAGAAGGAAGTGGCAGGACATATTTAAAGTGATGAAAGGGAAAAATCTACAACCAAGATTACTCTACCCAGCAAGGATCTCATTCAGATTCGATGGAGAAATTAAAACTTTTACAGACAAGCAAAAGCTAAGAGAATTCAGCAACACCAAACCAGCTTTACAACAAATGCTAAAGGAAATTCTCTAGGCAGGAAACACAAGAGAAGGAAAAGACCTACAATAACAAACCAAAAACAATTAAGAAAATGGTAATAGGAACATACATATCGATAATTACCTTAAATGTAAATGGATTAAATGTTCCAACCAAAAGACATAGACTGGCTGAATGGATACAAAAACAAGACCCGTATATATGCTGTCTACAAGAGACCCACTTCAGACCTAGGGACACATACAGACTGAAAGTGAGGGGATGGAAAAAGATTTTCCATCAATGGAAATCAAAAGAAAGCTGGAGTAGCAGTTCTCATATCAGACAAAATAGGCCTTAAAATAAAGACTATTGCAAGAGACAAAGAAGGACACTACATAATGATCAAGGGATCAATCCAAGGGCTTCCCTGGTGGCGTGGTGGTTGAGAGTCTGCCTGCCAATGCAGGGGACACGGGTTCGAGCCCTGGTCTGGGAGGATCCCACATGCCGCGGAGCAACTAGGCCCGTGAGCCACAACTACTGAGCCTGCGCGTCTGGAGCCTGTGCTCCACAACAAGAGAGGCCGCGATAGTGAGAGGCCCGCGCACCGCGATGAAGAGTGGCCCCCACTTGCCGCAACAAGAGAAAGCCCTCGCATAGAAACGAAGACCCAATGCAGCCATAAATAAATAAATAAATAAAAATTTAAAAAAAAAGAAAAAAAAAAAGGGATCAATCCAAGAAGAAGATATAACAATTGTAAATATTTATGCACCCAACATAGGAGCACCTCAATACATAAGGCAAATGTTAACAGCTGTAAAAGGGGAAATCAACAGTAACACAATCATAGTAGGGGACTATAACAGCCCACTTTCACCAATGGACAGATCATGCAAAATGAAAATAAATAAGGAAACACAAGCTTTAAATGATACATTAAACAAGATGGACTTAATTGATATTTATAGGACATTTCATCCAAAAACAGAAGATTACACTTTCTTCTCAAGTGCTCATGGAACATTCTCCAGGATAGATCACATCTTGGGTCAAAAATCAAGCCTTGGTAAATTTAAGAAAATTGAAATCATATCCAGTATCTTTTCCAACCACAACGCTATGAGACTAGATATCAATTACAGGAAAAAAAACTGTAAAAAATACAAACACATGGAGGATAAACAATATACTACTAAATAACCAAGAGATCACTGAAGAAATCAAAGATGAAATGAAAAAATACCGAGAAATAAATGACAATGAAAACACAATGACCCAAAACCTATGGGACGCAGCAAAAGCAGTTCTCAGAGGAATGTTTATAGCAATACAATCCTACATCAACAAACAAGAATCATCTCAAATAAACAACCTAACCTTACACCTAAAGCAATTAGAGAAAGAAGAACAAAAAACCCCAAAGTTACCAGAAGGAAAGAAATCATAAAGATCAGATCAGAAACAAATGAAAAAGAAATGAAGGAAACAATAGCAGAATCAATAAAACTAAAAGCTGGTTTTTTGAGAAGATAAACAAAATTGATAAACCATAGCCAGACTCATCAAGAAAACAAGGGAGAAGACTCAAATCAATAGAATTAGGAAAGAAAAAGGAGAAGTAACAACTGACACTGCAGAAAGACAAAGGATCATGACAGATTACTGCAAGCAACTATAGGCCAATAAAATGGACAACCTGGAAGAAATGGGCAAATTCTTAGAAAAGCACAACCTTCCAAAACTGAACCAGGAAGAAACAGAAAATATAAACAGACCAATCACAAGCACTGAAACTAAGACTGTGATTAAAAATCTTCCAACAAACAAAAGCCCAGGACCAGATGGCTTCACAGGCAAATTCTATCAAACATTTAGAGAAGAGCTAACACCTGTCCTTCTCAAACTCTTCCAAAATATAGCAGAAGGAGGAACACTCCCAAACTCATTCTATGAGGCCACCATCACCCTGAGACCAAAACCAGACAAAGATGTGACAAAGAAAGAAAACTACAGGCCAATATCACTTATGAATAAAGATGCAAAAATCCTCAACAAAATACTAGCAAACAGAATCCAACAGCACATTAAAAGGATCATACACCATGTTCAAGTGGGGTTTACCCCAGGAATGCTAGGATTCTTCAATATATGCAAATCAATCAATGTGATACACCATATTAACAAATTGAAGGAGAAAAACCATATGATCATCTCAATAGATGCAGAAAAAGCTTCTGACAAAATTCAACAACTATTTATGATAAAAACCCTCCAGAAAGTAGGCACAGAGGGAACTTACCTCAACATAATAAAGGCCATATATGACAAACCCACAGCCAACATCGTTCTCAATGGTGAAAAACTGAAACCATTTCCTCTAAAATCAGGAACAAGACAAGGTTGTCCACTCTCACCACTATTATTTAACATAGTTTTGGACGTTTTAGCCACAGCAATCAGAGAAGAAAAAGAAATAAAAGGAATCCAAATCAGAAAAGAAGACGTAAAGCTGTCACTGTTTGCAGATGACATGATACTACACATAGAGAATCCTAAAGATGCTACCAGAAAACTACTAGAGCCAATCAATGAATTTGGTAAAGTAGCAGGATACAAAATCAATGCAGAGAAATCTCTTGCATTCCTATACACTAATGGTGAAAAATCTGAAAGAGAAATTCAGTAAACACTCCCATTTACCATTTTACCAAAAAGAATAAAACACATAGGAATAAACCTACCTAAGGAGACAAAAGAACTGTATGCAGAAAACTATAAGACACTGATGAAAGAAATTAAAGACGAAACAAACAGATGGAGAGATATACCATGTTCTTGGATTGGAAGAATCAACATTGTGAAAATGACTATACTACCCAAAGCAATCTACAGATTCAGTGCAATCCCTAGCAAACTACCACTGGCATTTTTCACAGAACTAGAACAAAAAAGTTCACAATTTGTATGGAAACACAAAAGACCCCAAATAGCCAAAGCAATCTTGAGAAAGAAAAACGGAGCTGGAGGAATCAGGCTCCCTGACTTCAGACTATACTACAAAGCTACAGTAATCAAGACAGTATGGTAGTGGCACAAATACAGAAATATAGATCAATGGAACAGGATAGAAAGCCCAGAGATAAACCCACGCACCTATGGTCACCTTATGTTTGATAAAGGAGGCAAGAACATACAATGGAGAAAAGAGAGCCTCTTCAATAAGTGGTGCTGAGAAAACTGGACAGCTACATGTAAAAGAATGAAATTAGAACATTCCCTAACACCAAACACAAAAATAAACTCAAAATGGATTAAAGACCTATGTGTAAGGCCAGACACTATAAAACTCTTAGAGGAAAACATGGGCAGAACACTCTATGGCATAAATCACAGCAAGATCCTTTTTGAACCACCTCCTAGAGAAATGGAAATAAAAACAAAAATAAACAAATGGGACCTAATGAAACTTCAAAGCTTTTGCACAGTAAATGACACCATAAACAAGACGAAAAGACAACCCTCAGAATGGGAGAAAATATTTGCAAATGAAGCAACTGACAAAGGATTAATCTCCAAAATTTACAAGCAGCGCATGCAGCTTAATATCAAACTAACAAACAACCCAATCCAAAAATGGGCAGAAGACTTAAACAGACATTTCTCCAAAGAAGATATGCAGATTGCCAACAAACACATGAAAGGATGCTCAACATTACTAATCATCAGAGAAATGCAAACCAAAACTACAGTGAGGTATCACCTCACACCAGTCAGAATGGCCATCATCAAAAAAACTACAAACAATAAATGCTGGAGAGGGTGTGGAGAAAAGGGAACCCTCTTGCACTGTTGGTGGGAATGTAAATTGATACAGCCACTATGGAGAACAGTATGGAGGTTCCTTACAAAACTAAAAATAGAACTACCATACGACCCAGCAATCCCACTATTGGGCATATACTCTGAGAAAACCGTAATTCAAACAGAGTCATGTACCACAATGTTCATTGCAGCACTATTTACAATAGCTGGGACATGGAAGCAACTTAAGTGTCCATCGACAGATGAATGTATAAAGAAGATGTGGCACATATATACAATGGAATATTACTCAGCCATAAAGAGAAATGAAATTGAGTTATTTGTGGTGAGGTGGATGGACCTAGAGTCTGTCATACAGAGTGAAGTAAGTCGGAAAGAGAAAAACAAATACCATATGCTAACACATATATATGGAATCTAAAAGAAAAAAAAATGGTTCTGAAAAACCTAGGGGCAGGAGAGGAATAAAGATGCAGACGTAGAATATGAACTTGAGGACACGGGGAGGGGGAAGGGTAAGCTGGGACAAAGTGAGAGAGTGGCATGGACATATATACACTACCAAATGTAAAATAGATAGCTAGTGGGAAGCAGCCGCATAGCACAGGGAGATCAGCGTGGTGCTTTGTGACCACCTGGAGGGGTGGGATAGGGAGGGTGGGAGGGAGACGCAAGAGGGAGGAGATATGGGGATATAAGTACATGTATAGCTGATTCTCTTTGTTATAAAGCAGAAAGTTAACACACCATTGTAAAGCAATTATACTCCAATAAAGATGTTAAAAAAAAAAAAGAAAACTGCAGAAAGGAATTATTGCTAGAGATAATAGAGGTCAATAGCATAAATGTAAATCCTATGAGTTTCCTATAGTTGCTAAAACAAATTATCACATACTCAGTGGTTTAAAACAAGACAAATTATCTTACAGAATAGTAGGTCAGAAGTCTGAAAATGGGTCTTATAGGTCTAAAATCAAGGTGTTAGCAGGACTGTTTTTCCTTCTGGAGTCTCTACGGGAAAATCCTTTCTTTGCCTCTTCCAGCTTCTAGAGGCTGCCTGCATTCCCTGGCTGGTGGGTCCTTTCCAGCAATGGCAATTCCCTGACCTCTGCTTCCACTGTCACATGGACTTCTCTGACTTTGACCATCCTGTCTCCCTCTTATCAGGATCCTTTTGATTACATTAGATTCACCTAGATAAATCAGGATAATTGTCCCATTTCAAGATCCTTAACTCATTCACATATGAAAAGTCCCTTTGGCCATGTAAGGTAACATATCCACATGTTTTAGGAATTAGAAAGTGCATAGTCTGCCTATCACTAAAGTCAATATTTATTAAAAGAGTTTGGCAGTTTTTTCTTAAAAATAGGAATGTGTATATCTTTTCATTTTCCAAATAAAGTTAAATACTTTCTGGATTAATTATGTGTGGAGGATTCCACAATGAAATGTGTTTTGATGTTTCAATAGCAGATGTATCACCCAGGGACATTCTGCTTAGGAAACAGCAGGAACCTTCTGCCTACTCCCTCTTCTGACTTGGAATTCATCTCCTCACCAGCTGCCAACTTTAAACTGTAGTGGGTTTCTCCGTTTATGGTCCTTTCAAGCTAAAATCTGTTGCACTGGTAGAGAAATTACAATACTTATGTAAATCAATAATTGCAATGTATATGACACCATAAATTCATAGCATGCCCAGAGTGTTATTAGCTGCAACATTCATGTTTAACATGTTTAGCCTATAAAACAACATATACAATGTAACTCATTTTGCATACCTACCTAGGTATATCTTTAGTTTTCTAATTCATTTTTTATAAAAATACAACAACTCTGGATTCAGGAATTTTTTTAAAAATTGAGAGAACTCTGAGTTTAAATAATTCAAATTATACTGTAAATATTCTGAGGGTTTTTTTTTAGGGCTTCAACATGGTAACATTTCTGAGCAAGACTGAAAGGCTCTTACTAGAGCTTTTTCTCCCCCGTTGCTGTCACAGATTCAAATCAAAAGTCTTATTAGAAACTGGAAGTAGACTCAGTGTTGATTGTTCTAGGTGAACCCAGGTTCTAGATTTAGAAATTTTATTTTCTCTCTTAATTTTAGTGCCTGTTTCTATGTTAGTGTTAAAAGTTAATCATACTATTTTTTTTTCTCTGCACCATCTAGAGTTTGCATGGGAATAGTCATTCATTCATTCATCAAGTAATTTTAAAACACCTGTCACCTCATGCATGTGTGAAAAAGGAGATACAATGGTAAGAGAGACACGATGTCTGCTCCTAAGAAATCTACAGTCTAGTGGGGGAGCAGTAATTAACAATCATACAAATAACACATCAATATAAATAAAATTATGATAAGTGCTGCCCAGGGAAAGTACGAATAGAAGGTACAGCAATAGATTTAATGTAGTCAGGAGATGAGAGAAGACTGCCCTAAGGGAGTGCTTTTAGGTTGAAGTGGAACTAACAGATTCTATTTGAGGATATTTTCTTCAACTAGTCATTTTTTCTTCTACTACGGCTATATGACAAAGCTTTTGACTCGGCTCTTTCTTCCATTTTATTTTTTTTGGCAAATATTTTCTATGGCTTCAATGAAACAAAGACCTGCTGCCACCCACCGACTCCAAGATGTTTCTGTAGTGTCCATTGTTCCTCCAGGTTCTTTATTCATCTTGAGCTTGGAAGTGCAGTTAAAGCTTGATGACACATTTGTATTTTGACAGTTTACAGACCTTCCTTATTTACTGAATTTATCCTTCTTGAAAATATTCAGGCTCAGTTTAGGACACAAACTCAAACCTCATTTGAGTTTCAAGTTGGGTTTGACTGCAGCTCTCTGTCAATAACAGACACCGTGGCAGTGCATCCTGACATGGGTGCCACCTGTGCTCTTCCATTGGAAGACCCATTTTCCAGGGGCAGGGAGGAGGACCAACCCAACCTATTTTTATGCCTAAATGTACCTTTATCTCTGCTGGGATTATCTCACTCAAGTTACTAACCAGAAAAACTTTGTAACCTTCCTCATGGTGTCATGTACACATTTTTCAAGACATTTCAAGTATTTATATGCATCTCCTCATAGTCTAAATTGGTGAGAATTCCTCTAGAAAGAACTGTGCTATATGCTGCCATTGCATAAAAATTTAAATGCACAGACCTATAGTCAATTTTGACATGTTTCATGTAAATCTCTAGAACAAAAAATTGTTATATACTTGGGTATTTTTGTGAGGTTATGAAGTAGAAAGCTTCAACTCTTATTGTGAAAGGGTTTTCCATTTTTCTTAACATCAGGAGACACTGGGAGACACTGTTAGTATTGCCTTGACACACTCTAGAGCATTAGACAGTTCAATCTGGCCACCACTGGGAGAGGCACTGTGCTTACTGATTCAGAGAGCTGGTTGGAAAGTCAGGTAGCCTGGATCTGAATCTCAGCCCTCCCTATGCCAGCTGTAACTGGCAAAATTGCTC
Source organism: Eschrichtius robustus (assembly GCF_028021215.1). Lineage (NCBI taxonomy): Eukaryota > Metazoa > Chordata > Mammalia > Artiodactyla > Eschrichtiidae > Eschrichtius > Eschrichtius robustus. The sequence goes on from NC_090824.1 coordinate 85,043,037, forward strand.
AATCTCTCTAAGGCTCTCTCATGTAAGAAAAATCATGATCTACCTATGGGCTTGTTGTGGGGATTGATTAGGTAATGAATTGCATAGTGCCTGAAACACTGTAAAAGACTCAATGCTGACCACTATTATTAGCACTGAATTTTATACCATATGCTAAGTAGTGTTATGGATACTAGGCCTCACACTTAGGGAGACAGTGGTGCTGCAGAAGTGATCTGCAGTACCAAGTAAATGCCCCTCCCTGTATGGAGGGGTGGGGGTGGGAGTGACAAAATCTTCCTGGGATGAGAAGATGAGCAGAAGGAGGTGGATTTAGAAACGCTTCTCACATCAAGTGACTTGTAAGTAAATTCTTAAAGAATAAAAAGTATTTTCTCTGTGGAGTAAAAGGGAAAGAGTTTTGGAGGCAGGGGAGATATTGAAAAAATGTGCAAAGTACCCAGGTAACCAGGGAATGGTAAGGAACACAGTGGGACTTCTGGACTGAGGACATGATGGGGAAGATGTTGCAAAGGTAAGTTGGGGACAAGTTATATATACAGTGAAACCCTTGTTCGGCACCCAGATCTGACCAGATGAAATACTGCTGAGAAGGGATTTAAGCTAGTTTACAAGGAGTAAGTCTGTATATTACCATTTGTCAGAGCCATCAAGCTATCAAAATATTCTCATTCTTGGCAATGGTAGTTTACATACATTATTCAGTATATCGAGGTGAAATTTTTGCATGTTTTCTGAGGGTCTTAGACCATGCATATTCTCTAAAATGTGCAACTTGAAACTGAAAGTAATCTCAATATATGCTGCCAAGATCATGTGAAATACAATCCCATCTTGCCAGTCCTCTAACAAATTGTGAAGAAGGTCAAGCTTGACTTTCATTTTCTTATTCCTCATCAACTCATCTCAATTTATAATATATATGTACATATATATACTTAAATCTTATAATTTTTCACCACTTCCAGTCAAAATCACTAGGAAAATTAGAATATATTTTGAACTTAATGAAAATAAATCACAGCATATCAAAATTTGTGGGATGGAGCTAAATCAATGTTTACGGAAATTTACAGCATTAAATGCTCATATTAAGAAAGAAGGAAGGTCTTAAATTAATGACCTAAACATTCACTTTAAGAAACTAAAAAAAGAAAAACATAAATAAATATAGATGCTAAAATCAATGAAATAGAAAGCAGAAAAATAATACAGAATTTAAAAAAACAATGAAAACAAAACCTGTTTCTTTGAAAACATTAATAAAATTGATAAACCTCTAGTTGACTGATCAGAAAAAAAGAGAAAAGACACAAATTGCCAATGTGAGGAATGAGAAAAGGGACATCATTATGGATGCTTCAGGCCTAAGTATAATACGAGTATATCATGAACAACTTCATGTCAATAAACTGAACAACTTATGTACAATGGGCAAATTCTTAAAAGATAAGAGCTTTCAAAGCTCACTCAAGGGACTTCCCTGGTGGCGCAGTGGTTAAGAATCCACCTGCCAGTGCAGGGGACACGGGTTTGAGCCCTAGTCCAGGAAGATCCCACATGCCGTGAAGCAGCTAAGCCCGTGTGCCACAACTACTGAACTACTGAGCCTGTGCTCTAGAGCCCGCGAGCCACAACCACTGAGCCCGTGCGCCACAACTACTGAAGCCTGCACGCATAGAGCTTGTGCTCCACAACAAACAGAAGCCTCTGCAGTGAGAAGCCCACACACCGCAACGAAGAGTAGCCCCCGCTTGCTGCATCTAGAGAAAGCCCGTGCACAGCAACAAAGACCCAACGCAGCCAAAAAATAAATAAATAAATAAATAAATAAATTTATTAAAAAAAAAAAAAAAGCTCACTCAAGAAACTAATTACCTGAAGAATCCTAGATCTCTTAAAGAAATTGGACTTGAAGTTAAAATCTTCCCCCAAAGAAAACTCTAGGCCCAAGTGGCTTTACTGACAGATTCTAACCAGCATTTTTAAAAGAAATTGTACAAAAATTCCTCCAAAAAACAAAAGAAAAAAAAACTTTTCAACTCATTTTATGAGGCTAGCATTACCATGTTAGCAAACAAAGACATTATAAGAAAAGAAAACCAGAGATCAGAATTCTGCATAAACATAGATGAAAGAAGCTTTAATAAAATGTTAGCAAATCAAGCCCAGAAATATATTAAAAATGGTGATTAATAATGACTTAAGTGGGGTTTATCCCAGGAATGCAAAGTTGGCTTAATGTCTAAAAATGAATCAATGTAATTCTCCATACTAATAGATGAAAAAGGAATCCATATGTGCCTCTCCATAGATGCAGAAGAAGCATTTAGCAAGATTCAAAATACATTTATAATAAAGAGCCTCAAGCCTATTTAGAAGAGGAGGGAACATTCTCAATCTAGATAAAGGTAACTGTGGAAAAATATATAGCTATCTTTATAATTAATGGTGAAGTACTAAATTCTTTTCCACTAATAGGGAACAAAGCAAGGATGTCTACTCTTGACACTTTTATTCAATTTACTGAAATTCCTAGTCAGTACTATAAGGAAATGAAAATAAATGCTTACAGACTGGAAAGGAAAAAATAAAATAAAAGTCTTTATTTACAGTTGGTATGATCATCTTTATAGAAATTCCAAAGAATCTATGAAAGCCCAAATTTGACAAGGTAGCATGATACAAGGTTAATGCACAAAAATCAATTTTATGTCTATATGTTACCAACAAACAATTGAAAATCAAAAGTAAAGCACAACAATGCCATTCAAAAATATGAAATACTTAGGGATAAATTTAACAAAATATATGCAAGGCATGTACACTGAAAATTACAAAACATATTAAAGAAGACCCAAACAAATGAAGAGAGGCACTATGATTATGGATTATTAGAAAGTGTAATATTATTTATTTATTTTTAACTAAAGTGTAATGTTATTAAAATGTCAGTTCTTCCTAACTTGATCGACAAATTTGGCTTGATTCCAATCAAATCCCAGCAGACTTTTCGTAGCTGCTAAAAGCTTATTCTAAAATTTTCATGTATATGGAAAGGACCTAGATTGGCCAAAATAATTTTGAAAAAGTAGAACAAAGCACAAGACCTACACTACCTATAGATTTCAAGATCTAATATCAAGCCACAGTAAAGATAGAAATATTCATCAGTGGAACAGAAGTCCATAAATGGATTTTTCAGGGTGGGTACCAAGACAATTTCATTGAGAAATTATGATCTAATCAACAAGTGGTGTTGGAACAACTGGATATCCATGTACAAAAGAAAAAAAAGAGAACAATCTCAACCATTACCTCAAGCTATATTTAAATTTAACCTGAAGTAAATCATAGTTTTAACTGGAAGAGTTAAAACTGTAAAACTGTAAGTGTAAAAATGTGAAACAATTGGAATTCTCATTGCTGGTGGGAATGCAAAATGGCACAGACACTTTGGAAAACAGTTTTGCAGTTCCTCAGAAAGTTAAATATATACTTACCATGTGAACCAGCAATTCCATTCCTAGGTGTTACCCTTAGAGAAATGACATTTAGATGTACATAAATACCTGTAGCTGAATGTTCATGGCAACTTTATTTATAATAGTCTCAAACTGGAAACAAGCCAAATGTCCATCACATGGTGCACGCACAATTTGTGGTACGTTCATAAAATGGAATGCCATCCACCATAAAAAGGAATAAACTACTGATATACATAATAACACAGATGACTCTCAAAAGTATTATGTTAAATTAAAATTTGAAAAACAGAACTGTAGGCCACAAAAAGCAGATCAGTGTTTGCCAGGGGCTTGGGGGAGAGTTTGCTAATGAATACCGAAAAACCTTTTGGAGTGATGGTAATGTTCAGATCATGACAGGTAGTGGCCATATGAATATTTACATTCATCAAAACTCATTGAATTAAAACTGATGACTTAAAATTGATATATTTTATTGCTTATAAATTATATATTGATACAGTACATAATACTTAGTATATTAGTTATATAATATATATAGTATATAATTATACTAGTATAATTATATACTATAATATAGTATATAATATATACTATAGTAATTATTAGTATATAATACTTTCTTAGTATACTTTCTTAATACTTTCTTAGTATATACTAAGAAAGAAATATACTAAGAAAGAAAAAAAATGACAAAAAAATCTAAGACAAGGACATATTCAAGAGACCCACTCAGATTTGAATAAAGAAACTAAATTAGCTTAGGGAGAGTAGACTGGGAATAAAAGGTTGGATTCCTGTTATCATAAGCATGTTTGAAAATACCCATTATTGCTTTTCTTTCTTTGTTATCTAAGTACTTATTAAACTAGCACCTAGACTATTATAATGCTTCAAGGACATTTATTCAGTAAATGTTAGGTGATATAGGTAGGAAAGTAAGGAACCACAGATCTATTCAAGAAATTACCTTTACTCTTGAGTGAAAATTCAAAAATGGAAGAGAGATTGCTGACATTTCGATCTGTTCACTCTTAGCTGTTTCATCCTCCTGGTGGTTTAGTTTTTTTGTGTAAGCAAATAAACCAATCAGAATGATTTGTTCCTGCTACCAGTTTAGTTTATATGAACAAACATTTAAATTAGTCACTGTGGGCCAGCGAGACAAATGGGTGGGCGTCATCCTGATCCTGTCACAAGTTTTGGTACATGTTCAATCTTATCAGGCTTCCCCAGAGCCATAAACTTAAGCACAGCTGAGTCTATTGTTTTTGACAGCATAAAATGCGTATAAATTGAAAGTTCATGAAAGAATATGGACTCTGAAACCTGTTTTGTTACTGAGGTTTTTTTTTTTTTTTTTTACTATTAACTTTTGGTAAATATATATCTCCTTTTCTTATGTAGTACAAATCAAGTGAAGTATCAGAAAGGGTGTCTTAAGAGAACTTTAAAACTCTTTAATCTATTCAATTCATAAAATATGCATTCTTATTTTTATATTCCAAAAAGTTTCTTTTTTAGAATAGGCTTGCATTTTCATACTGTCATATGATAATTCTGGGTTTAAGATTATTTTCATCAACTGAAATTAAAGACTAAAAGAAAGTTAAGGTGTTTGTTCATTATTACATGGTAACTATGTACACAGTTAAGTATTTACTGTATAAAGTTAGAGTAAAAATCCTACACTCTACCAACAGGATTCTGTAGTGGACATATGTTACTTCTATCTGTCCAGCAATGATTCCATCTTTTCTGGTAGTTGCATCCTCATTTACTTTGGGCAACTACTTCTTAATGTCACTTTTTTTTTTTGGCTGCTTTGGGTCTTTGTAGCTGCACGCGGGCTTTCGCTAGTTGCACCGAGCACGTGCTACTCTTCGTTGTAGCCCATGGTGCACGGGCTTCTCACTGCGGTGGCTTCTCTTGTTGTGGAGCACGAGCTCTAGGCACGCAGGCTTCAGTAGTTGTGGCACGTGGGCTCAGTAGTTGCAGCACGCGGGCCCCTAGAGCACAAGGGCTTCAGCAGTTGCAGCACGTGGGCTCAGTAGTTGTGGCACGCGGGCTCTAGGGCACGCGGGCTTCAGTAGTTGTGCTGCGTGGGCTCAGTAGTTGTGGCTCATGGGCTCTAGAGTGCAGGCTCAGTAGTTGTGGCGCATGGGCTTAGTTGCTCCACAGCATGTGGAATCTTCCTGGACCAGGGGTCAAACCCGCGTCCTCTGCATTGGCAGGTGAATTCTTAACCACTGCGCCACCAGGAAAGTCCCTTAATGTCACTCTTAATGTCAATCAAGGCTCTCTGCCCTTTACTAGCCAAGAGGTGCATCATTGAAACTAGGCTAATCTGATTCTTCTCTTTTCTGGGAATTTTGAGTTTTGAGAAAGGATGAAAAGTGGGGCTGAGTTCCTTCCAAAATGGTGTCCAGAAAAGATGATCAATTCCAGCTACCTAGAACTCTGGAGGCATTCTGGTTTCTATTCTTTCAGAAGAAAGTATCTTCAGTTTTTTTAATCTTTCAGTTTTTTATAGAATACTATAAGCTACTCTACATATCCTTATATTAAATTCCTCCTTTCTGCTTAAGTTACCAGTGTCAATTGAGTCAGTTAGTTTACCAGCTTGTTGCTTGCAACTGAAGAGCCCTAAGTGTTAAAATCCCATGATTATCCTGAGTGACTTCTTGTCCAAATGGAAGGTTCAACTAATATGCTATCTGTCAGACCGATGATCTCTACATCTCCAAGGACCTTCATCTCCACTCTACCTCAGCAATGTACTTCCATTGGCACACCTGGATCTTAGCATTACCCATATCTCCTTTTATTCTAAAATTATTAGTTCAAGTATGCTGTTTCCTCTGATCACATTTTCTCTCCTTCCAGTTTACTTGTTCAGTTACTTCCAGAGTCTCCCCTTTCAGGGGATGAATTTCAGGATGTGGAGTTTCCCATAATTCCCTGTTTTAAGAATAGTACCCCACTCAATCCTTGGACAAGCCTGCCTATCACCAAGTCCAGTTCAATTCTCATTCTAGAATCTCCAGCCTTCTGCTGGAGTCCATAGAGGATCAGGAAGGGAACCTGGAGGACCCCTTGATATTCTCTATACAATCTTCCATTCAGATTTTCATGTTTTCAGCCTCACCATGCATCACTTTCAGAGGTACTTGGAACCTCAAATTCCCCAGCATTTCCAAAGGTTTAGTGTGGGAAGTGACTTTTTTTTAGTTCCCTTCCTTTTCCCTATCCCTGACATGTATATTTAGGTTTCCAAGCCAGCAAGACTACTATCTAGTCTTCAGTATTTTACCCTCTCCACTGTCATAATTTCTCTTTTGCTTAATTTTAAACTCACTTAAAAAAAACATTTTATAGCAATCTTAATGAGATTTCAAGAGAGAGAAGAGATAAATAAGTATATAAGTTGCCATATTTATCAACACTGCTATTGCTTTATAGATTTTCCAAGCTAGAAACATTTTAGTGTTATCTAGTTAACATCTACATTTCCCTCTCTTAAGCTTCCATCTATAAAATGAATGTACTTTTTGCCTTGTAGTAACACAGTGTTATTTGAATATCAAGAAAGGTGAAGTATTTGAAATATTGTACAAAATAAAATATTTTACTATTAACTTTATGTAAAGTTTTATGCAAATATGAAACATTATTTTTAGCAATCATTTATTATCCCATTACCAAATTGTTATTGAGCATCGAATAATAATAACATATGCAACAGTTTATAGCTATTCAGCACCTACCATCTGCTAAATACTCTGCTAAAAGTCAGGATTTTGAAATAAAGAATAAATAATGGCCTTTATTCTCAAATATATCACATTAAGGTAAAGAAGTAAGCACATAACAAAGATATGCTTTATGTTTATCATAATAGTTATTATATTTGTAACAGTTTTAATATATTATATAATAATGTCATAATATATGTTCCATACATTCTAATAGAGTTATAATTTAGGTAAGGAAATTATGCACAAAAGAAAAAGAAGGCATCTGGAATCAGAGAGGGTCTCAGAAAGCTGGTCATATCTGATCTATATCTTAAAAGATTAGCAGAAGTTTTCATGGGAAAAATGAGCAACTAGGCAAAAGTTTGTGCAAACACTCAGAGGCACAAAAAATTACTCATGGCTGGGAAATTTACATAGCTACTGTATTACTCAGGGTTCTCCACAGAAACAGAACCAATAGGATCTATCTATCTATCGATCTATCATTCTATCGGTCTAGCTATCTATAGATTTAGATATACAGAAAGAGGTTTATTAGGAAGGACTGGCTTACACAATTATGGAGGCTGAGAAGCCCTACAATCTGCCATCTGCAAGCTGGAGACCCAGGAAACCTGAAGGACTGAAAACCAGGGGAGCCAATAGTGTAAATCTGTGTCCTAAAGCACAAGAACTAGGAATTTGGATGTCTGAAGGTAAGAGAAAAGAGGTGTCCCAGCTTCCAGCAGAGAGACAAGATTTGCTCATTCTCCACCTTTTTGTTCTATTCAAGCCCCCAGTGGATTGGATGATGCCCACTTGCATTGGTGGGGGCGATCTTCAGTCTACTGATTCAAATGCTAATCTCTTCCAGAAACAACCTCACAGACACACCCAGAAATAATACTTTACCACCTATCTGGACATCCATTACTCCAGTCAAGTTGACACATAAAATTAATCATAACAGCTACATTGTAGAATATGCACAGGAAAGTGGTAGGGAGTGAGGATTCAAAAAATGACTGCGGTAGGCCACACTGTGAGAGCCTATATGATGTCTGGGACTGTTAAGAAGCAATTTTGTTTTATGAAATCCTCTAAATAAGGATTTCAGATTAGCTTCACAATAATGACTTAGAAATTTGGTTCTTACATGTAACATGAGAATCATCTAAAGTTGTTCTAAATTCAGCGTTTGTTGCTCTAAGTTCTACACGTGTTTTTCTATCTTTAGTAGATGGTTGGTCCTTGGCTTCCATTTAGCACAATCAAACAGCAGGAAAGGAAAACTCTGCAATACCAAAATAAAGATTATAAATTACTACATAGAAAAAAAAGGTCAATGTTCACATTAGTTTTTCTGCTGAAGGCTTCATAAACCTTTAATACTTTATCTGTTACCCTCAATGTGAATTATGACTGACACTATCCTCTGAAGCCTCCAAATGGTCCACATTCCCTTTGGAGGGAATCTAGAGATTGATACAGGCCCACAGAAGGGTCTGATGGTTAGAACATAGAATGACAAACTTGGAATTAAACAGATACTTCCTGGTCATAATCAAAATAATATGGAGAGTGCTATGAAATGCATTAGTAGGTCTTTGGGCTGTAGCTTCTTCAAGATATACTAAATGAATTCTTAGGTGTTTACCAGCTATAACAGGCTGGGATGTAACATGTAAGATGCTGTTTAAAACCTGCAGATAACTAACAGGTGAATAATTTCATTCTACCAAAATTTAATTACGGTGTCCAGAGACCAGTGTTCACAACATATTAAAACATTCATATTTTCCTAAAGAGAGATTTGATTAAAGGATAACAGATTTCACTGGCGTATCCTGAGGAGATACAAAACATCAGATGTTAATAGGGAATGTTTATCTAGCATAGTTTAATGGTTTTCCCTGGAGACTATTTTAATTAACTATAGTAGTTCATAGGTTAGTATGTCATTTTTTCTAAAGTGCATTAGGACCTTGTGATTATAATGACTTCCATCATATCAGGTCACTTCCTCTGAGGCCCTGTAAAGAGCCAGATGTTCTCCTTTTCACCTGTGCTTTTGCAGTTGAATCCTATATGATTGTGTTCTTGAGTATAAATTCTCTGGGATAGATGCAGAGCCATCAATATAAAATGTTATCTGGATTTCCTCACTAGTTTATGACAAATATAAGCCATTTGGAAATGCTGCTGCAGTGTCATGTCTCAGGAGCATGTTACATGCCAAATTAGAAGGAAAACTTTTGTTCCACCATGATGGTAGATCATACTTCATTCCCCTAGAATTATATGGTTATTGTGTATATGGCAATTTATTCTAGCCTATTCATATATGTAAAATAATACTTTTATTATTTATATTAATGTAATATATATTATATATAAATTATATATATAAATTATATATATATATATATATATATATATATATATATAATTTTATTCCCAAGTGTTTTTCCTACTGATATGGTGATGTTGACAAATACTATATTTGATATTCTATTTTGGTAGGCCAGAAAAGATGCATTTTGGAATATATTGATTATGGTTTAAAGTAAAATCCTGGTAGCCAAATGACAAATGCCGTTCTATGTAATTGATATTACGTAGGACTGAATCATTTTACGTCAAAACTATATTTTAGTACTATTCTTAAGCAATAAACATTATAGAAATTCTTCCTCACACAGTATCTAAATTTTCATAATAATACTCTGTTCTGGCTATTTCTATTACCAAAAGAATCCAGATGCTGGAGCACAGGTGAATGGCCATCCTTTGCAATGAATGAGGAATGACCTTGTGATATTTTTAATCTAAATATAAACTACTTTTTAAAGGGGCTTGAGCTTAATGATATCACAAGTTTATATTCCAGAAGACTGAGAGAAATGGAAGAAAATGGATTATTTGGGTACCTAGAGCCTAGAAGATAACCAACAGTTGTTGAGAAGAAGATATCCTGGCTAATAATCTGAGAGCAGTGAGTTGGATTTGACATTGAAAGTAGACAAGACTAAATGTTATTAAGATTTAATGTGAGGCATATCTGATCTAAGAATGGTTTTACAAGAAAATTCTATTCAGTAAATTTATGCCCAGAATGTTTTGAATACCAATAACAACCCAAAAAATTTCTCAGTGCAAAAGAGACACAATCTTGATCAACATACTTTACCAAAAATTCAAATTTAAATCATAGATCAGAAAGACAACTTATAAATCATTGAGTCCAATCCTCCCTTCCTCCTCTTGGGCTTTCCCACCCATATATCCAAATACGATTTACACTTCAGTAAAGTAGGTGAGGAATTTATAGTTGAGCCTGCAGAGGGACTAAGTGACTTGTCTAACAAAGACAGAATGATTTGTGGCAAAGAACATAGCTGACTGGATTCAAAATCGAGCTTCATCACTTACTAGCTGTGCAATCTTCAACATATCACTTAACCATTTCTGTGGCTTGGGTGGCTCATCTGAAAAATGGGAACTGTAGTAGCAACTAACTCATAGAACTGTTCCGAGGTTTAAATGAGCTAATCTGTGTAACGTGTTTAGTACAGTGCCTAGCATATAGTAAGTGCTCAATAAATGTTTGTTATTTTAAATTCTAGTTCTGCAGTTGATTAGTTGTGTGCCCTTAGGCAACTTACTCTAAGCACTTTGTGACACTTATCAGGATTTGCTTTGCACAGTTTATCATTTATGGTCTACCTTCTCCACTGGATATAAAAATCCAGGATTGCAGGGACTAGATCTGAAGTGTTAAATAATTAATAATTAGTGCATTGTTTAATAACAAGTAATGTATTATGTGGTGTCTAGCATATACTAGGTGCTCAAGAATGCTTTTTATTATAAGCGTGGGGTGGATTATTATAATCACAGCCCTTAATAGGGTTATTAAGAGGATTAGATGACAGAATGAAAGTGAATATGCTACAGGATAGATAGTACCATGCTATGAACTCAAAAGAGCAAGTACTTAACTAATGTGTGTGCTTGTGATTGTTGCTATCACTGTAAGCTTCAAAACTAGACAGTGGCAGAAATGCGACTGCAACTAACTTTTCCTAGCTCCCCACTGAATAATATCAATTATATATATATATGGAAAGCAGAAAATCTCACTCTTAATGTTAGAAAGTGTATCTCATGATGTTATTCTGAAGTTGAGGATACTACCTGGCAACAAAATCTGAGGAAGAGATGGTAAACTGAGAGATCAAGGGTTGATTGAATTCTTCTCACATGCACTTTCCTTGGCCTGGACAGCATTACAACAACAATATCAAATAGGCGAGGTGGCCAACATTTTAAAGTAAAGAGATTTTACAAAAGTTATCAGAATTTTGGTCTTTCTGGAAAAAATTAGAAGGGAGGCACACAGGGCTGGCCCCCCCCCCACCTGGCAACAACTCAGTGGCAGCTCAGAGGTGGCTCCCCCTTCTGCGGGGCACTTGCCTTTCAACTTACACATGACCCCTTGGAGGCATTGGTGTTTGGTACCTGATTTGGGATTAATAGGATGTAAGGCATCTGGATGTCTTTGTAGTAATGATTCTGACCCACATAAGCAACATCTTTTTTGTTGCAGAAAAGATTTTTATTTCTGTTGCCTTTTTCATCATTCCTCACCTTGCTTGTGTTTTATGCAGCATCTGATAGTGAGTGTCAAGAGAAATTTAAAATTATAGTTCATTTACTCTGGTTAAACATAAGGAAGGAAAAGCAATTACCAGAGTAAAATGATGGAATTAAAGATTCTTCTTGCAGTCTAGTTGGGTATTTAGTGTTTGATGAGTGCTGGAAAAGATAAATACATTTTTCGAGGAGGACTGTATCAATCTGCAATCATGAATGAAAGACTCTGAACATGATTTAGATATCAAACATATGGTTTGCAAACACAATCAATCTTTCTCTAGGCAGTCAGAGTTAGTTGACAATATATTGTACCTCTTTTTTTGTTTCTAAATTGGAAAAGGCTTTTTTAGTAGTGAATAAATTTCCTGCACCAACAGATTTTTTTTTTTTTTTTTGCTAAGGAAATATGCTATAAGATAGATGGTGCTTTAGAAGAGACCACGCAGATGGTCTGTAGAAAATCTTATAAATATAATCCCATATAAACAGAGTAAATGCATTCTTCATATGAGAATAAAATGTTAATTAGTTTAGTTTAATTACAGATTTGCTACATGCTAGAAGTTTAAATTTAATGGATTGGTGATTCAATTTGATAGATCATAAAAAATAACTATGAGCATGTTCCTGGCTGTTTTGCTGACTAACTTAACAGGGATGCCCCACGCATCTTTAATTCAGCTCTGGCTCAAAATGTACGTTATTCATAAAGGAGCCCATCAGATAATCAGACGTATCTAACTCATGCTAACATGGGCTATGTACATCAATCTTTCTTTAAAACTAATCATGTGGTCCTTTTATTATCTTTCACAATACACCCGTAAGAGAGAGTTACAAAGCAGTAGAGCGTTCTCTCTGCAATAATGTAAAATTTGGAAATGTTGCTGTAATTTTGCTCTCAAAAATTTGAAGGGGTAAGATTTTAGGAGTGGGCTGTAGTTATTCTGCATTTTTTATGCAGGCAAAAAAACCCCCCACAAAAAACAGGGAAGAGATACCAATCACATCAGGAAGAGACTGATGAGGAAACTTTTGATTCAAGAGCATTTTAAGATATTGGAATGCATTACTTAAGGCCATTGTAGAATCTCTAAGATTATGAAAGATATTAGTGTGGGATGATTACTTGTCATTTTGTTACAGTGCTGGAGATTAGACCAGACTAGTTTTAGAAATACATTTCAGAAGTGATTACACTCCAAAACTTCTCTCTAGCTAGCCTACTGCGTTTTTATTGTGCACATTTGCACTAACCCATGCTATCACTTCGTCCTCATCTACTTACTTCTTTCCCATTCTAAAAAGCGTGGATAATAATTTCACATCAACAAAGATTTCAACAGAAATAAAAACAAATAGAAAAGTGAATAACTTCAGTACTGATATAAATTATTTGTGCTACCTGATTTGGTGAAGTCCTATTTTCATGCTTAGATTATGGTATTAGTCACTGATGGTTTTATGAAGTTCTGTTATCAAGTTATTTTCTGAAAGAAAACTAAAGACTCATGACCAAAAAATGTAACATCAGCTCAAATAGAAATAAGTGCAGTGTTTCTTCTGTATTAACTGAGAAACACAGAGAAAAGTGTATCAAAACTATTTCTAAAAGCAAGGGCTAAGACCTGATGAGCTTGCTTCAATTTTCATCACAGTTCCTGTCACTGTGTGTCCTTGAAATATGTTTCTTTATGGCTGACCATGAATTGAAAGGATTTACAACATTTCAGTTAAATTATTTGCCATTGAAGCATTTTATATTTATAAAAACGTTACATTAAAAGAAGAACCCAACTCTATTTTCCTATAGATATATTGCTTTTTGCTTGATGTAGACCATTTTCATAAGATTACTTAATTTTACTAGTCTGCTGATGAGTAATAGTTGTATTCCCCTCCTGTCTCTTGTGGAAACTCATTCACAGCCTGTTAAAATTCATTAAAATTTTTTGTAAACATCGCTGGCATTTTATTTGTGCAGGTATATTTTGAAAAGACTTATGAATGTACCTGTTTTGTTGCACAGTAATTTTAAAATTTGCTTTCAATACATAAATCTAAGGAGGTTGTGTCTACACTTTTCTTTTACAATAGAAAATATCAGGTATTTCCAATGATTGAAAGACTAATAATAATAAAAAATCAAGTAAAATTAATCACAAAATCCATTTTTCTTGCACTTAACATAACTATGTAGTAAATTTAGATGTGAGAATAATAGATTTTAAATATTTTCTCATAAATAATATTTTAGGAGGTATATAAACAAGTAAGTAAATCAGTAGTCCAGTAGAATAAACAATCTGTAGAGTAGGGGATTAGCAAATTATTTTAGAGATAAACTGAAATCAAATTTGAAAGCATCTGAGAATAGTGCCTTTTCTACTGAAAGCCTGAAGGAAACGAGACAGATAAAAATATGAACTCTTAGGCCTAAAAGGATTTTGTTAACAGGGACAGACAAAACAAACATTTTGTTAAATGCTTAACCTACATTATTCACTTACACTTCACAACAGTCTAATATAGGAGGTGTTATATTTTACATTTTGCAGATTGTGAAACTATTGAAAATCAGAGATATTATATTACTTGATCATGATTATATACCTCCTAAGTGGCTGAGGTTGGATTTGAACCCCGTGCTTTTGGTCCTACATTATAAAGTCTTCTTCCTTCCCACACTTACTGCTTATATACAGATATTTTGGGAATTGGTGCAGTGAAGACCTTATATAGCTAGACAATTTATGAAGATACTCATTTGTGTATGGACTCCCTGTGTTGTTTCTCTCCTTCAGCAAACTCGTCTACCCTCTCCATTAACAGGCAGATAGTCTAGTCTCTTCATTTCCTTGTCTCAGAGATTTCTGTACAGGTCGAGGCTCAGAGAGGCTTCTGGGCCTCTTGAAGCCTCCGGAAGCCCAGCAAGTCAGAAAACGATGAGGGGGACAGGAAGTCCTGGCTGTGAAGTCACAGGTCACACCAGTTCCACCTTTAGCTCTAACAGAAGGCTCTTAGGCCCTTCACTCCACTGTCTTGAATTCAGAAAAGCCACACTCCTCTCCATATGTCCCCATACCATTTTGGAGGCTTTTAGAGGGAGAGGAAAAAATAATGAGAGTATGAATTAGTTTTCTATTGCTTCCATAACAAGTTACCATAAATTTAGCAACTTAAAGTAACACAAGTGTCTAATCTCCTGGTTCTGAGGCCAGAAGTCTGACAGGGGCCTCACAGGGCTAAAGTCAGTGTCGGCAGGACTGTATTCCTTGCTGGATGCTCTAGGAGAATATCCGTTTTCTTGCTCATTCAGGTTGTAGGCAGAATTCAGCTCTTTGCATTTGTAGGACTGAGGTCTCCGCTCCCTTTCTGGCTATAAACTGAGTTGTTCCAGACTGCTAGATGCTGCCAGCAATCCTTGCCCCTTTCCTCCATCTTCAAAGCTTCAATGGTAGGTCAAATTTCATATTTTAAATCTGTCCTGCCTCTTCTTCCATCATATCTGTCTGGCAAAATTTTCTGTCTTCCTCTTCTTACTTACATGGGCCTACCGTTAAGGGCCCATGTTATTATCTTTGGCCCATCTGGTTAAAAAGAGTTTAATCTCCCTATTTCAACGTCTATAACCTTAATTCCATGGAAATATCCTTTTACCATGTAATATAAAATATTCACAGGTTCTAGGGATTAGGGTATGAACATCTTTGGGGACAATTATTCTGCCTACCACAGGGTTTTTTACCTTAAAATAGTTTAAATTATTGTACAGGTCTATAGTTACTGTATTGTATTGTAAGCCTACTTTTTCCTTATGTTGGAGGAGGGCAGTCATGAGGAAAATTAATCATCTCTGAAAAAGACAAAATGATGAAGCCCAATTTTCTTTCTGTATTTGAATGCACATCTGAATTGTGATTCCATTATTTAGAACAGAGAAACAGTTTTTAAACAGATTAATCTTGCAGAATATGGACCTCCTAACCCATATGCTCTATTTGCTACTGCTGAAAAATAATTCTAATTTTAAAAGGGTATGTTGGCTTTAAAAATAAGTTTATAATAGAAATGATTACTTCTCACAGTACCATAAATATAGGCATTATTATGCTATAAATATTATTGCTATGAGACCAACCCATGCAACTACAGCCTTAAGTAATACATAGGCCTTTCAGAGTTTCCAGACGTTTTGAGAAACAATACTTGACGGCTGTAATTTTAGGTCTTCCAAAGCTGGCTGAAGTTCTAGGGTTCTCCTGACTGTTGATCAATTGCCAGAAGTGTAGCTGGCTTCATGGAATTCCCCTGACATTTCATATTAGTTGCTAATATTCTATGATTTAGATATCTATTTGAACATTTCCAATAACATAGTTCCCAGACTAATGGACCCTCTCCCCAGATTCTTTAGACTAAATTCATGAATACTGACCTATCTTATTAAGACCTAATTGTAATATCCCATTTTGAATTCTAAGCCATGGAATTGGACTAAAGGAAACAAGTCCATTAGTAATGTGACTGAGATCATTTCAGTGGTAAGTATCTGATAGGCTCAGGAACTGAGACCTTGTCTGAGAATCTACCAGATAACCAGGGCTTAATAGGGAAGTAAGATTGGTAGAGGCCTGGGGAATCTTGGTAAGTGGAGATTTTTGGATCTGGGTGTCATGGCTTTGACTATATGTGCACTTCTGCTGTTGGCTCTTTAATCTTTGTATTTCACTTTACTCACTGTTTTATGATTGTGCACTCTCTAAAAACTGGTCATAATTTATAAGCATTACTGAATGTTTTATATGTTTTTATGTGTCAGAACTATATTTAAATTTCTATGCAAAGAATAGACTGAACTTAGTTAAGGAAAGAAAGTAAGGTAGAAAGAAGAATTCGGGGGAAAGAGTGCACAATAACTGAAACTCTGAAAAACTATAACTGCAAGCAATTTGGGTACAATGGAACAGAAACCATGAAACTGAGCCTATAAACAAACTCCGTGTTCTATAAATGAAGGGCATGACCCAGTGAGTATGAGTAAAGGTGAGACAAGATGGGGAGGGGGTAGTGGTGATAGTTAAGAGCCAAAGGAAATCTTCCCAACTTGATCAAACAGCTCCAAGTTTAGAGATTTCCTTCACCCTGACAATACAACTCTCAGAATGGGAAACACTGCCTTAATTCACAATTTCAATAACGCAGGAAGTCATTATTCAAATTTTCCTACAGGGTCAAGAACTCAGAGGTTGACTTCAAACTATAAAGCATTTTAAACTCCTTTTGCAGGCTTAAAGTGCTCTACATCTACATATGTTATGGTATATATACTTGACTACACAGACACAATTTGTATATAATTCCATTCCCAAAAGGCATGGAAGAGGCAATGCATCTTAACTCAATTGCCACCAAAGAGCACAAAGATGAATGTTTAAGTCCAGACACTGAGACATCCCCCTAAATTTTCAAAGCATGGCTTGCAGTCTCAGCCCCCTGACTCCCATTCCCTGTAATGGAAGTCAGGTGGCAAAACCCTAATGCAAACTCCTTGGAAATCTAGAAGACGGCATAATGATGTTCTTTGTTTTGCTATGGAAACATTTATGTGGGACACAGGTTCAACTGTCCATGAAATGATGCACTAATCTCCAGAGTTCACAATGTAATTTGGAGTGTATTTTCTTCTCCATGTGCATGCAATTGTGAAGGTAATTGCCACCCTGAAGGTAAAGAATGCCAAGTGTCCCACACGTAACACACAGTTACATTCTGAACTATCTCACAGCCAGATATTCACATTATGCATCCAAAGAAAAAGTCCAGGGAACTTGTGTGCATCTTCATTTTTAACATGCAGTCTTTCTGGAGAACACCTGATCTTTCCTTGATAAGGTTTGTTGGTTTTCATAAACTAGTTTGTTGTGAATAATCAGTTCAGTTTCTGGCCTGAATAGTATCATTGATTTAATATGATAAAGAAACAGTTCTCTTGCTTCTCAAATTTATAAATTCTATTGGATCCCATAGACGTTTAAAATCTGAAAATTAAACCAGCTTAAGAATTACAAGGGTGGACTTCAGATATGCTAGGGATTTATTAAATGCAGTATCAGCCCCTCAACTTCTTAGATTAGGCTGAGACCACAAGCCAGAGGCTCCTCTATTACATTCAGGAAGTAAAATTACTATCTTCATTTGTGTGTAAACTAGTTTTAGAAATTAAAATAATTTAATTTTGGATAAAAAAGGGGTTACCTAGATTTTCAATGACTCTAACATATGATCACATTACTTAATTATAGGCAAAACTCTAATAATAAATATTTTTAATCATTGTATCTAATTACCTTATGAGAAATCCACTGCAACTTAACTGTTCTACACAACCTAGCACATAGGGACACATAGTTTTATATCTATTTCATGTTTTAAAGTATCACTCTTTTTCTCTCTTCTGAACTTGACTAAGCACTCCTCAAGGGACGTAAAAGAAGTTTAAGACATAGTTCTCCCTCGTAGCATCCAGCACAGAGTAGAGTTCATTACAGGAGCTCAATAAATACTGTGCATGTATTGATTGATTGTCAGCATTCTGCTTTGTGACTCCTTTTAATATTTCAGGTGCTGAAAGGTCATTATCATAATCATTGTAAACCTCATTTATCTGTTCATGACACTGTTCTGGGTGCTACATAAAATTTAGCAGTGAGTTCTATAAGTATAAGAACAACTGAATGCACGTTGACTTACCCACTAATCAATCAGGAAAGATGGCACATGGGGTTGGAGGATTCACCCACACATTTTAAATTAAATTTATTGAATTTATATATAACTCACTTCTTTTCAAAAATAATTTGAAGCATTTTATGGCAAAAAGTGATAAAGTTATAAAAGTAAGGTGTCTGTACTAATGTAAGAAATGGGTAGAATGATGAGAGAGTGAAAGTTTTGCTGTGAGTTTCTCTGCAGTCCTGGCAAGGAGAGAAATATCCTAGGCCAACCTCATTTTCACACTTTGGACTGGATAATTCTTTGTTGTAGAGTGCTGTGCATTGCTGTCTGTTTAGCAGCACCCCTGGTCTCTAACCACTAGATGCCAGTAGTACCTCCCTCCCTCCCCTTCTGTGGTAACCACTAAATATGTCTCCAGATACCACCCCCAATTTGAGAATCACTGCCCTAGGTGACCTAGCCTTCTTTATAAGGATGAGAAAGCACAACCTAGTTCTATGGGGGTAGGGGTATAAGAGAGCAACACAATTATTTTCTGACACTAATTTCTAAAACAAATTTCAATAAAACATGAGTGATTTGATCTATAGTGTCCTCAGTAACACTGGCTAATATTTCTTGAGACCTTACTATAAGCCAGCTGCTGAAATTGGCACTGTATACACATGACCTATGAGTTAGGAAGTATAGCAATCTTCACTTTATAGGTAAATAAATTGATGGGACTTCTTATTTGAAATAGCTTGGCACTTAATTTTCTTATTTTCATCAATTTCAATAATATGTTGTATCACACTGTAGAGTGAGAAGGAATCTGGAAAAGAGCTTGGAATTATACCGATCCAGGTTGAATTCTAGTACTGAAACCTACAGCTGTGTAACTCTGAACAACTATTTGACCTCTCTGGTCCTTATCTGAAAATGGGTATATGAGTATTATATATATATATATCATACATATTATATAAATGTATAATGTATTTATTTATTTGTAGGCACGTTATAAGAATTACAGACTTGGGTAATACAAAGTATTTCTTAAAATGCTAAGTTGTGAAAATGCCTACACAGTACTAACACTCTTTTTTATGTGTTATTTGCTGTATTTGCTCTGGAAAACTTGTGGAACTTAGTATAATGAAAAGGGAAGTAGTGGTAATACTGGAGATTTCCAGGGCCATTTTTTTTTCCCCTGGGAAAACATATATTGTCCAATGCTCTATTTCTTCAGGTAGAAGTAAGCTTTTGGTTTATGTTGACTTATTAAATATCATCCCTGGTAGCAAATTTCCTTTGGCACTACTTTATCAGATCCTGAGCTCTCTCCCTCCCCTACTGGCCAACAAGATGCACTTTCTCTCTTCTTGTTCCTAACTATTAGGCTCTTTAACAGAATCAAACTATGACTCAAAGATTAGAAAGATTTATGCTGACTTGCTGAATACCCAATACATGTCTAGTTTTTGACTGATTGCTAATTAGTTCCCTTCCTTAGCCATTAATTTTTTTGTAATTTAGTGGATTTTGAAATACATCCAGAGGATCCTATTAGATACTCCATTCTAAGCTAAGTCAAGCATAAACATATATATTTTGGAACATATTTTTAAAATATCTTTCTACTCTCACATAGGTTAGGTAACCCAACTCAGCAAGTATTTTCGAGTACCTACATAGGCAATGCAGGAAATGTAAAACATATATAAGATTTGATTTAGCTACTCAACAAACTTAGAATTGCTAGTTCCAACAAGACATATGGGAGGGCCTTGGAACATGGCAGAGGAATTCAGAAAAGGGGGAGCAAAAATAAGCTGGAAACACTGTGAGAGGTAGGGTTGGTAATATATATCCCTTTAAAAAATTTTTAAGCAATATGCATACAATTATATGATATTTATACCTCACATCCTCACACACAACACACATGCACTTGAATTTGTATATTTTTGTTGTTCTTTGTTTTACTAAGAAATGAGATTATTCTTTAAATTTTTTCCATGGATATACTTCCATACAGTGTACATAGATCAGTTTCATTACTTAAAAATGTGAAAATTATTTACAAATGTGAATCACATAAAATGGATATGCCATAATTTAAATATTCACCATTGACGCTCATTTTAAGTGGGTTTTCAAATTTCCTCTCCTATGGAGAATACTGCAAAGAACATCCTTACTTCCCTATGCAAGCAATTCTGTAGGATATGGTTCTAAAGTGGAATCCCTGGTTCAAATTATATGCATATTTAAAAAGCATTATTGGATGTACAAGTTAGCCTCTAAAAAATTGCCCCCGTTTATAGCTCTTTGGAGACCAAACTCTTTCTCCCACACCTGCATAGAATCATTCTCTTTATTTTTGCCAATCTAGTAGGTGAAAAATGATATCTCTTCTTTCAAGAATGAGATTTTAAAATTTGAATGACAGGTAAGAAACTGAAGCCAGGAAAATTCCTTTGGGAAACGATTTTTCTAATATGACAGAGTCAATCAAGACAGTAAGGAGTTAGGCTATGTGAAGCAGAACATTCACACCAGGAAATAGAATTAAAATGGGTTAGGAACAGGTGTGTTAGAGAATGACATGCCCATGAAAATAAAGCACAAAATTGGCCAATGTGTGATCAGAAAAGCACTCTTAAAAATTATTCTCCCTGGAAAAGAGATTTGTAGGTCTTTTCCCTAATTTTGTCCTTTGCCTTAGGGTTTTTTCCTATTCTGATTCCTACTTTACCAACCTCCTTTTCTTCCAGGAGTATACTTTGTATCTTTTGGCTCAAAGTTACACCAAAATAGAATTCCTTACCATTTGCAAGGCAAAGCAGATATGAGTTAGTGGTAGCAGTGGGAAGGAAGAGGAAGGATTGTATACTAGAAGTCTCTGAGGATGTATAATAAAAGTGACTCATTGGCTGCTGAGTGTGGATTGTGGAAGCAAAGGCTATTTTAGCAATGGCCACCGGCCTATGTGACTAGAACAGTCTCGCTGAGATTGAGAATACAATAGGAGGAGGAAGTCGGTGAGGGAAGTTAATTCAATTTGAGGTCTGGTCGGTTTGAGGTGCTGCTGGTGCTAGCACATCTGCTAGGCGATATTTTGGAAATTCTGGTCTGCTTTTCGGGAAATCAGTCATATTGAGGTAATATCTGAAGTTATTTACCTGGACACGGATATCAAGAGGAAGAGAAGAGAGCCAAGGTGAGAACATTTGGAAGTATCTCCTGTTAATGGTGGGCAGAGGAAGAAGAGCTGCGCTTTGTGAGAAAGACTGTCAGGTGGTGGGAGTCCCTGGAGAATGCGGAAGATGAGTTCTTTCTTTTCGGCTTTATTGGGATATAATTGACAATTAAAATTTGTATACCTTGACACTTTGATATGTGTGTACATTTTGAAATGATCACTATAATCAAGCTAATTAACATAGCCACCACCTAGTTACTAATTTCTTTCTCTTTCCCTTCCTTCCTCCCTCCCTTCCTCCCTCCCTTCCTTCCTAAGAACACTTAAATTCTTAGCAAATTTCAAGTGTAAAATAGAGTGTTTTAAACTATGGTCACCATGCTGTACATTAGATCTACAGAACTCATATAATTATCTTGCATAATTAAAATTTTGTACCCTTTAACCAACATCTCCCAATTTACCCCTCTCCCCAGCCACTAGCAATCACCATTCTGTACTCCTGTAAGTTGGACTACTCTAGATTCCACATGCAAGTGATATCACACAATATTGTCTTTCTTTGTCTGACTTGTTTCACTTAGGGCAATGTCCTTCAGGTTCATCCATGTTGCTACAAATGAAATAATTTCCTTTTTTTAAAGGCAGACTCATATACCAATGTGTGTATGTGTGTGTGTGTGTGTGCGTATAACATTTTCTTTATCCACTGAAGGTGAATTTTTTCTGAATCCAAGATATGAGGAGAAGCCATATAAAAAACCTGCAGAGATCTTGTAAAGTGACAAAACAGGATGTCACTGCAACCTCCTGCAAGAGTGGTGTTCAAAGGGTCTGATGCAGAATTCAAATTGCTGGAGATCAATGTAGTATAGTAGTAGGGAAAAACTTTTCAAAAGTTTAGCAGTGAAGGAAAAAGAATAAAATTAATTACTACCTTTACAAACAACACAAAACTATTATATCTAGTTTGATCATTTGAAGGAAATGAGTATTTTTTAATCAATATTTTTGTGTGCATAATGCTCTAGAATTACATTTGTGTTTATGCCTTTTCTTTCCTTTTGGACCTCGAGGGCAGAAGGTTGAGTAACAGTACTTAAAACACTTCTCTTCCTTAATATTATTTTTTTATTTATTTTGTTTTGTTCCCATTATTCCTGACCTTAACATGTACACCTTTCACTATGCCCTAACAGTATTTCAGTGGCCCCCCACACAAAATACTTCAAAAATGTCTCTGAATATGTATATATTTTTAAAAATGCATATTTTTTGTATACATAGCTTTAATTTACATAAAGACTATTATTTTGCCAATATTGCTTTATCTCATTTTCATCACTCATTTTTTTCACAATTTTAGGATCTGTCTTTAATGGGGAAAAAAAAAACAACCTCTTGTTAATTTCTTCTCACTTCTCAAGAGTATTTCATATTCTACACCTCCCACATTTTACATATCTACTCTTTCCATGATGGAAATATAGCTTGCTTCCACCATCTCACCATCACAAACACCATGGCAATAAACATTTTAACATCTTTCCCCTTGTGAAATTACATACAAGTGACTTTGGAGTACATGCCTGGGGATGGGATTAGGTACTTGCATACTTAATCTTGTTAGCTATTGCCCTATTGCTCTTCAGAATGGCTGCACCAGGTTATATTCCCAACGAGACAGTGCTCGTTTGCCCACATCTCTTCAATAAAACTTGACATATCTGACTTTGTGATATTTGTCATCTCATAAAGAGTTATGCCATTGTTCTATTTTATTTTACAGTGTTCATTTAAATCATGAGAAATTCTTTATAAAATTTTAGTCATTAATGTTTCATTTTCTCTGATTTATCTATTAATTTCCTTTTTTCTACCAGATTTTCAATCTTTATGTTGTTGCATTGAGGAATTCTTTAATGTACTAGATGTTAAACTCTAGCTAGTTTTTATTTTTAACTTTTATTTTGGAATACTTTTTTATTTACAGAAAAGTTGAAAACAATACAGAGAGTTCCAATATACACGTCACCTCATTTTCCCTAATGTTAACATCTTACGTTAGTGAAAACTAAAAAATTCCTACTTCGTGTTTTAAAAAAACCTTTATTGTGATATAATTCACGTGCCACACAAATCTCTATAGATTTGCTTATTATGGACATTTCATATAAATGATATCATAAAAATCTTGTTTTTGTGACTAGGTTCTTTTACTTAGCATGCTATTACTGAAGTTCACCCATGTTGTAGCATGTATCACTACTTCATTCTTTTTTACTGCCAAATAATATTCCATTGCATTAAATTTTGTTTATCCATTCATCAGTTGTTGGACATTTGGATTGTTTCCACTTTTAGCCTATTATGAATAGCACTACTATGAACATTCATGTACAAGTTTTTATGTGAATATGTTTTCATTTTTTGGGATATATACCTAGAAGTAGAACTGCTGGATAATATGATAACTCAATGTTTAACATTCTGAGGAATTATCAAATAGTTTTTCAAAGCAGCTGCACAATATATATTCCAACCAGCAAGGTATGAGGGTTCCAATTTTTCCATATCCTTGCCAACACATTATTACCTATATTTTAAATTATAGTTGTCTTCGTGGCTGTGAAGCAGTATCTCATTGTGGTTTTCATTTATTAGTTTTTATTTTTCCCTTTGGAAAAATGTCTATTAAAATCTTTACCCATTTTTAAGTTGGGTTATTTGTCTTTTTATTGTTGAGTTGTTAAGTATTCTTTATATATTCTGGACATAAGTTCCTTATCAGTTATATGATTGGCAAATATTTTCTCCCATTCTGTGGGTTATGTTTTCACTTTGTTGTTGGTGTCCTTTGAAAAATAAAAGTTTTTAACTGTATGGAGTCCATTTTATCTATTTTTCTTTTTTCAGTTGTGTTTTTGGTTTCATATCAAAGAAGGTGTTGCCTAACTCAAAGTCATGAAGATTGGCTCCATTGTTTTCTCTAAAGGTTTTATAGTTTTAACTCTTACATTTAGATCTATAATCTATTTTTAGTTAATTTTTGTGTATGGTATGAGTAAGCAGTCCAGCTTTATTCTTTTGCCTGTGGATGTTCAGTTGTCCCAGCACTATTCGTTAAAAAGACTGTTCTTGGGACTTCCCTGGTGGTGCAGTGGTTAAGAATCTGCCTGCCAATGCAGAGGACTTGGGCTCGAGCTCTGGTCTGCGAAGATCCCACATGCCACAGAGGAACTAAGCCCATGTGCCACATCTACTGAGCCTGTGCTCTAGAGCCGGTGAGCCACAACTCCTGAAGCCCACATGCCTAGAGCCCATGCTTTGCAACAAAGAGAAGCCACTGCAATGAGAAGCCCGTGCACTGCAATAAAGAATAGCCCCCACTCGTCGCAACTAGAGAAAGCCCACGCACAGCAATGAAGACCCAACACAGGCAAAAATAAATAAAATAAATAAATAAATAATAAGATTTAAAAAAAAAAAAAAAAGACTGTTCTTTCCCCATTTAATTGTCCTGGTTCCTAATTAGTTTTTGACAGTCTATTTTTTCCAATCTATTTTTTCTGTTAATTTTGCATATGGTATCATTTCTGAATAGAATACTTACTTATTAATGCAATCAAAACCATCAATGTCCTACCTTATAACGCTGGCTTACTGAAGAAAGTTCTTTCCATCCTCAAGTTTACAAAAATATTTTTCTATAATTTTTTATATTAGCTCTATAGTTTTAGTTTTCACATTTAGGTATTTACCTGTAATATGCCTTTATATGTGATATAAAGTGTACATCTGACATCATTTTCTTCATATAGCAAGGCAGTTATCAAACAATCCATCCTTTCACCACTGGGAGGTCTGACCTCTCTTGTTCAAATTTCTAATCAAAGGTTGGGGAAATTTAGAAAGTTGTGCCAAGTCAGAATAATAGAGCACATAGATTTTAAGGACAAGGTAGATGAACAACCTCTTACAGTGGTGCATCACTGAGAAAGATTTCTGGTGAAGGGCGTTTTGCTAAGAGAAATAGTTTAGATCAAAAGTAGTTTGGACATTGGTGTTTCTTTTCCTGAATTACCAAGCAATACTGTAATGACTGAAGTCATAATTCACCCAGTATTACTGAAGGTATCCCTCAAAGTCCATAGTTCGAGACTCTTAAAGGCATATAGAATAGTCCTAGGTCTTGTTATTATGGCTTCTTTTCCACAGATTTTCCTTGCTATGCACCAAGCAGACCACACTGATGTCATGCCACTCACCCTGCAAGGTAATCATAATCCACAGAGGGAACTTAAAGTGCACCCATATGTCTTTAATGTATACTTTGGAGCCATTATAGTCTATCTTATTAAGTCATTTAAATATTTAGATAATATATTATGGCCTAGTAGATGTTTCTTTAGATCTGGTTTAATCTTCTGGGTACGTTGACAAGCCTTCAAAAAAAAAAAAAACTGCAATAAAAATGAAACCTTGAATTTCTTAAAATTTAGCAATAAGAAATACTTTCAAGTGACAACTATTGTTTTCCTTTTTGATCATATTTATTCAAATGTAAGTAAAAGTTGATTTGTACAAAATTCAAATGAGGCTAATGTTTTCAATTTTACCTCCTGTGTTTATAACCTTACTCTCATTAAATAGCTAATAAATCTATATTTTATAATTTCAGTATGGTGTATAGTTTGGAGTTTTTATAGCTATTCTTATTTGTCCTTTAGTCAAAATAAAGGATACTGTGAGGTCAAGGTTTAATAAATTTAATATCTGAATTATTTCACATGTTGTAGCTCATAAATCTTTATCCTATAGAAGGACTATTCTGTTCTTTAGATTGAAGTTTCTTGAGGACAATATAGATTTTATTAGGGCAATTAATGAGATATTTACAACTTACTGACATTCAAAAATGATTTACATTTAAAATAGCCTTTTTCTGTAGAAATATAAAATGCTGGTCTTACTGAACTGTGTGCTACATCAGGCTCCAGATCTATAGACTCTCTCTCCCATGATAGTTATTGACTCAGTTTGTTACCATCTTGCACTTCATTTTCCCTTTACTCATTATGTTGTATTATATTATTTTTCAAGTGTACATATTTGGGAGATTTTTTGTTCAAGTGATAATTTTGATAGCAAAATATTTCTCGTAGTTACATGTAATTGTTTAAAGTGTAGATAAAATAGGACTTTTAAACAAGTGAGTTTGAACTTGGAGAAAATAATTCAATTGCTTGCTATTAAATTTATAAGACAGGAAAAACTTCCCTGAAATGTGTAAAACTAGGGCCATGAATAAATTTTGTTTGAGAAAAACTGTGCTAATTCCATTTGCAAATATTTCTCCCCATCAGTAGGTTGTCTTTTCATTTTGTTGATGGTTTCCTTTGCTGTGCAAAAGCTTTTAAGTTTAATTAAATACCATTTGTTTACATTTGTTTTTATTTCCTTTATTTTAGGAGATGGATCCAAAAAAATATTTCTGTGATTTATGTCAGAGTGTTCTGCCTAGGTTTTCCTCTAGGAGTTTTATAGCATCAGGTCTTACACTTAGGTCTTTAATCCATTTTGAGTTTATTTTTGTATATGGTATTAGAGAATGTTCTAATTTCATTCTTTTACATGTAGCTGTCCAGTTTTCCCAGCACCACTTATTGAGGAGACTGTCTTTTCTCCATTGTATTAAATATATTCTTGCATCCTTTGTCATAGATTAATTGACCATAAGTGTGTGGGTTTATTTCTGGGCTCTTTATCTTATTCCATTGATCTATGTGTCTGTTTTTGTGCCACTACCATACTACTTTGATTACTGTAGCTTTGTAGGTATAGTTTAAAGTCAGGGAGCTTGATCCCTCCAGCTTCATTCTCTTTTCTCAAGATTGTTTTGGCTATCAGGGATCTTTATTTCAATATAAATTCTAGAATTATTTGTTCTATTTCTGTGAAAAATGCCATTGGTATTTTGATAGGGATTGCATTTAATCTGTAGATTGCCTTGGGTGGTATGGTCATTTTAACAATATTGATTCTTCCACTCCAAGAACATGGTATATCTTTCCATCTACTTATGTCATCTTTAATTTCTTTCATCAGTGTCTTATAGTTTTTGGAGTACAGATCTTTTGCCTCCGTAGGTAGGTTTATTCCTAGGTATTTTATTCTTTTTGATTTGATGGTAAATGGGACTGTTCCTTAATTTCTCTTTCTGATATTTTTTGGTTAGTATAGAAATATAACAGACTTCTGTGTATTAATTTTGTATCCTGCAACTTGACCAAATTCATTGATGAGCTCTAGTAGTTTTCTGGTGCTGTCTTTTGGATTTTCTATATATAGCATTATGTCATCTGCAAACAGTGACAGTTTCACTTCTTTCCAATTTGGATTTCTTTTATTTCATTTTCTTCTCTGATTGCTGTGTCTAGGACTTCCAAAACTATGTTGAATAAAAGTGGTGAGAGTGGGCATCCTTGGCTTGTTCCTGATCTTAGAAGGAATGCTTTCAGCTTTTCACCATTGAGTATGATGTTAGCTGTGGGTTTTTCATATATGGTGTTTACTGTGTTGAGGTATGTTCCCTCTATGTCCACTTTCTGGAGTTTTTATCATATATCAATGTTGAATATTATCAAAAGCTTTATCAAAATTCCCATATCTCCCAGTTTAATGACTCTACAAAACTTTATATTAGAAAAAAGTCTAATTAATAATTTCATTATACTAGAGAATACCAAAACAGCCAGTGTGTTTCAAGTCCTTAGAGATTTATTTATATTAATTTTTCACTTCAAAAGTCCACAATTGTGAAGACTTTATAGTATATGGTACATCACTTGTTTTTTCTCTTTGCCACTTTTAGATAGTTCCTTTGGAGTAAGTGTACTGTTTCATTTCCTATTTTTAAACAGTCAAACCAGTGAGACTTAGATCTAAGTGAACAATGATGTAATTACGGATGAATCCTATGAATCTTACAAATTGACAGAAAAATGGCAGATGAATGGGCTTAGAGCTTGAAACCCAAACTGTATGTATAAAATAAAGGGGTCTTGGCAATAAGCCATTATGAACAGTTCCCAAGTATACATGTCTCAATGTTATCTATTGTGAAAGGGCCAAAATAATTTGCCTATCTATAAGAAACCCATTGAAAACAAAAATAGAAACTTTTCTTTATATATATAACATTACCTTGAATTTGGCATGCGTTTGAGGTGAATCAAGAAAAAATAAATAATATTAGGAAGAAAAGACTAAAATAAAAGAAATGAAGAGATATGAATATGAAGAATATTAGGGGTCTTCAGTCTTAAAAGCAAAAGCCAACTATTGATTGGCCTGATTGAGATCTGTATAGTGTGAATATTATCTGTAAAAATTATGGAAATTTTCACCAAATTTCATATAATTAAAATTAAGAACACCTTTTGAAGCTTGAATCATAAAAATTAAAGACTATGTTTGAAAGAACTATTTATACAGCAGCAATAAAGATATAATTCTCAATAGTCTAAGGACTCATATAGTTAGTTAACAGAAAATAATTAAACATAGTTTTAAAATGTTAGAAAAGATGCCTGTGGGAGTAAAGTATTCTAACCAGTTTGCTAGCATGACTTTCTCGGCCCCTTCTGTACCCTGCACAAAGTTAGCTTTTATGCGTGATAGTAACAGAAAGAGAGTTTCATATCTGAAGGACTTGGTAAGTAAACCACTCATGTACTCTTCTTAAAATATTACTCCAACAGATATTTCAAATGACTGAAGGATATTTCAAGATGAAAAATTCAGTAATAGGAAAACTGCATTGTTAAAAAAATTGCCAACGAATTTTAAAACCATGAAACAATAGAATTTAGATTAAATATCTCACAAAGAAGATTATAAAACTGAATTGAAGTTCTAAATATTACTTTAAAAGAAAAGTATAAGGTAAAAAAATAATAAGGAACCAGATATAATAAATCCTGGATAATGCCAAAAATCACCACAGAATGAGAAGGTGAGAGGAAGAAAACAAATTATACCAATGTTGTTAATGTCCTTAGTGGTCAGGAAGGAGAGCTAATAGCTATTGCTTAACTCGTTAAAATACTGATTAGAACAAAATTGCTTAAAGTATAGCTTAGAAAATAAAAAGATTAAGAGGATAAAAACAAATGATACTATGATTTATACAGTACACAATAAAAAATAAAAGATTTTTATAACATCAGAAAACATTATGACAGAAATAAAATAAACATATAGCTATTGCAGTAAAATGCACAAGTTAAAAGCTATCTCAAAAAAACAAAACAAAACCATGTACTTTCTGTAAGATCTTTCCTTCAAACAAAATGACTAAACAGACAAGCAAAAAGAAAGCAGTAGGTGTAATATCAAAAAAGTGTAATCCAAGGCAGAAAATAATGGAAAATAGTCATGTTCATGATAAAAAGGTAAAATGCACAATGAATATGTATAAGTCATGAATTGTTATGTGCAAAATGAATGAATAAAGTACAATTTTTTAGAAATATTAAGATTGACAGAAGCAAAATAGTTCTGCAGAAATTTCACAAGTTGGTCATGACTAATCATAAGAAAAACTTCACTCAGTTCCCTAGTGCAAAAAATTTAGAAGGCATATTCCTGTAGCAAAGCAATATAACTACACAATTTAAAAACATCACATTAAAATCACTGGAAATTTAAAAACAGAAACACTTTACTTAGTAATTCTGTTACCAAAGAGGAAATCAGGAATATAGTTATGAAATATTAGAAAATTATACTAAGACTACAAATTATAAAAACTTATGAGATATAGTTAAAGCTGTACTCAGAGTCAAATTCATAGCTTTACATGCTTTAAATTTTCCAGCTTTATTGAGATATACAGTAAGTCGCCTACATACAAACCTTCAAGGTGCAAACTTTCAAAGATGCAAACATGCTTTTCATCAGCCTCAGATGTGAGTGAAATTGCAGCTTACCCTCCGTCTCCTATTGATGACAATCCTTCAGTTCTACCATCTCCCACCTCCTCTCTCTCCTCCATAAGTAACTCTTCTTGCCTGTTCACTCAGTGTCAGCCCCTGTATGCCAGCTGTTGTACTGTACTACTGTACTTTTCAAGGTACTGTACTATAAGATTAAAAATGTTTTCTTTATTTTTTGTGTTTGTTGTTTTTTATGTATTATTTGTGTGAAGGGTATTATAAACCTATTGCAGTACAGTACTATATAGTCAATTGTGTTAGTTGGGTACGTAGGCTAACTTAGTTGGACTTATGAACAAATTGGACTTGCGAATGCGCTCTCGGAACAGAACCCGTTCGTATGTAGGGGACTTACTGTAACTGACAAATAAAAAATTGTATATACTTAAGGTGTACAATGTTGTGTTTGATATAAGTATACCTATGTAATGATTACATTCAAGCTAATTAACATTCCATCACCTCACAACATGCTTTATTTATTAAGTGAGAAAAGGTAAAAACTGAACAAGTTATTGCAATTCAAGATGTTTGAAAAATGAAAATAAAATAAATCTAAGGAAATTGGGGCAAAGAAACATGTATAGATAAAACAAAATGTAATGCATTAGAAAAAAGAAAAATACATGAATTGAGACATTGTGATATTGTGGTTTATAAGAAATATATATTTGGTCTTAGTCCCATTTCTGGCACAGAGCTCCTAAAACCCTTAGAATTTTCTAATTGCTCGAAGCAAAAAAGGTGACTTTTGTTATTTTAATGCGGTGACTTTTGGACTGCACCTACGGAAGGGATCTGGTTGCCAGGAGAACTAACCCAGTAATTAGTGGTTTGGAACTTTCAGTCCTGCCTCCTGCAACCCTTGAGGAGGGGAGAGGGAAAAGGGATGAAGATCGAATCAATTGCCAATGGTCAATGATTTAGTCAATCAAGGCTATGTATGGAAGCTTCCATAATAAAACCCCAAGGACTGGGTTCAAAGAGCTTCTGGGTTGGTCAACACATGGAGGTGCTGGGAGAGTGGCGAGCTTGGAGAGGGCATGGACACCCATACAAATCTTTCTCCATGCCTTGCCCTGTGCATTCCTTACCACTTGTTCCTGAGTTGTATCCTTTTATAATAAACCAGTGCTCAAGTAAGTAAAATATTTCTCTAAGTTCTATGAGCCACTCTAGCAAATTAATTGAACCCAAGGAGGGGATTGTGGGAGCCTCTGGTCTATGGCCAGTCAGACAGAAGCACAGGTAACAACCTGGGCTTGTGACTGGTGTCTGAAGTGGGAGCTGGGGCAGTCTTATAGGACTGAACCCTTAACCTATAGAATCTGATGTGATCTTTGGGAAGACAGTGTCAGAATTAAATTGAATTGTAGGACACCCAGCTGGTGTCTGGAGAATTAATTGGTGCTGTGTGGGAACAACTCTCTCATCTCTATACATTGAAAACTGAATCTCAGAACCACTTTAGAGGTGATTCTTTTAAATGAAAAAATTTAACTAGATGAACCTCTACAACAGCATTTTTTGAAATGGTAAATTGAAAAAATAAGGAGCTTCTTGCCGAATAAATTTTGCAAATGCTACATTCAGATTCACAAGGTAAATCAACATGTCAAAGAAACCTGGTAGTTAAAACCTTGTCTAACTTGTTTAATTCTCCATTCCACCCCCCATTTCTGAGCATAGATCTTTTCCCTAATTTTTTTATATCCGAATTAATATTACCTGGAAGCTACTTTGGGAAATAATCTTCTGCATAGTCCAAGTAGGAGGAAGAAACATATAAGTAAAGATTAGAAATAAAAAATTATTTATAACACTTATTAAGATTTAAAAACTAAAATGTTATTCTATGAAATAATATGTATGAGTTTGTCTTAAAACCTGATGCACATACATTTGAAAATCATGATGAAATGGGTTGTTTGAAAGAAAGCAGATAGTATTCAAACTGCTTAATGAAAATGTCTTGTGAACCTGCCAGTAATCATGGAAGAAAATGAGCACATATTCTGAAAATATTAACATCAAAATAAGCAAAAGTTTAGTTTCATAAATGAGTTAATTTAAACTTTCAAGGAATAAATATTCCTATGCCATATAAACTATTCCCTACAAAAGAAAAGGAGAAACAGAGGGCAAAGAAAAAAAAGATAGCCTCATTTTTTTAAACTAATTTAACCTTGATAAAAAAGTCAGACAAAAAAGGAAAATTCTAGACTAGCCAATCTCACATGAATAGAGATTCAGAAATTTAAATAACAGCAGCATTTTTTTTTTTTTCAAAATAACACACCATTGCTGGGATATCAATAGGAGTTCTATAAGAGTTCCAAGATCATAAAAGTTCTGGAAACACTAGGTTAGAGAATATTATATTACAATGTAAAATTACTGATTATTGATGATTTTAAAGTGCTAAAATGCACTGTGAATCTTAAAGTAGAGGATGTAGTTTGCATTGTATCTAAATCTACTTAACAGTGCAATTTTTTTGGTTGAGCACTCTGTGGGACCAATGATCCACGGGATATCATTTTTGGAAGTGCTACACCAGAGGCATTACCATTAATGACAGGACTGAGATAAGAATGCCCACAAACATCCCTTACAAAATACATGTTTTGGAAGATTATAAATGCAAGAGAAAAGGGAAAAAAGTATAACTATTGCAGAAGTTCACATCTTTCTAATTCTAAAGTGTATGTTTATAAACACTGTGCTTAACCACTGATATAGTGAGAAATCAACAGCTTTTTCTTCATCATAATCATCATTGTCATCACCATCATCACCAAAATATAAAAACACAATTCTATAACTTCCTAGAAAATAACTGAATGAACTGAGTAACTATTAGAAGTAATAAGAGAATTCAGTAAACTGCACAATTATAAAATAAATAGAAAAAAATTTAATAAATAACCAATTCAAATATAATAGGAAAAAATCATGTTCAAAACAGCACCCAAAATTTAAACAAGCTAGAATAAAGTCAATAATAAATGTTCAGGAACTGTATGAATAAGACTTCAAAATTTCACTAAAGAACATAAGAAAAGAATTGAATAAATGCATAGTGAGATTGAAAATTTTATAGATGTCAATTTCTCCCAAATTAATATATACATATAATGTTTCCCCAATTAGTATCACATTAGAATTAATTTTGGAATTTTAATTTTTATTTATCAACCTCTTTATTGGAGTATAACTGCTTTACAATGGAGTGTTAGTTTCTGCTTTATAAAAAAGTGAATCAGCTATACATATACATATATCCCCATATCTACTCCCTCTTGCGTCTCCCTCCCACCCTCCCTATCCCACCCCTCTAGGTGGTCACAAAGCACCGAGCTGATCTCCCTGTGCTATGTGGCTGCTTCCCACTAGCTATCTATTTTACATTTGGTAGTGTATATATGTCCATGCCACACTCTCACTTCATCCCAGCTTCCCCTTCCCCCTGCCCATGTCCTCAAGTCCATTCTCTATGTCTGCGTCTGTATTCCTGTCCTGCCCCTAGGTTCTTCAGAACCTTTTTTTTTTTTTTTTTTTTTTTAGATTCCATATATATGTGTTAGCATATGGTATTTGTTTTTCTCTTTGTGACTTACTTCACTCTGTATGACAGACTCTAGGTCCATCCACCTCATTACAAGTAAACTCAATTTTGTTTCTTTTTATGGCGGAGTAATATTCCATTGTATATATGTGCCAGATCTTCTTTATCCATTCATCTGTCCACGGACACTTAGGTTGCTTCCATGTCCTGGCTATTGTAAATAGAGCTGCAATGAACATTGTGGTGCGTGACTCCTTTTGAATAATGGTTTTCTCATGGTATATGCCCAGTAGTGGGATTGCTGGGTTGTATGGTAGTTCTATTTTTAGTTTTGTAAGGAACCTCCATACTGTTCTCCATAGTGGCTGTATCAATTTACATTCCCACCAACAGTGCAAGAGGGTTCCCTTTTCTCCACACCCTCTCCAGCATTTATTGGTTGTAGATTTTTTGATGATGGCCATTCTGACTGGTGTGAGGTGATACCTCATTGTAGTTTTGATTTGCATTTCTCTGATGATTAGTGATGTTGAGCATCCTTTCATGTGTTTGTTGGCAATCTGCATATCTTCTTTGGAGAAATGTCTATTTAGATCTTCTGCCCATTTTTGGATTGGGTTGTTTGTTTTTTTGATATTGAGCTGCATGAGCTGCTTGTAAATTTTGGAGATTAGTCCTTTGTCAGTTGCTTCATTTGCAAATATTTTCTCCCATTCTGAGGGTTGTCTTTTCATCTTGTTTATGGTTTCCTTTGCTGTGCAAAAGCTTTTAAGTTTCATTAGGTCCCATTTGTTTATTTTTGTTTTTATTTCCATTTCTCTAGGAGGTGGGTCAAAAAGGATCTTGCTGTGATTTATGTCACAAAGTGTTCTGCCTATGTTTCCCTCTAAGAGTTTTATAGTGTCTGGCCTTACATTTAGGTCTTTAAATCAGAAAGAAAGAAGTAAAATTGTCTATGTTTACAGATGACATGACACTACATAGAGAAAAGCTTGAAGGCTCCACCAGAAAACTGTCATAACTAGTCAACAAATTCAGTAGTGCTTCAGGATACAAAATCAGTATGTATAAATAAGCTGTATTTCTATATGCCAAAAATGAACTATCATAAAGAGAGATTTAAAAAAAAATCTTATTTACAATAGCATCAAAAAGAATAAAGTACTGAGGAATAAATCTAACAGTGAAGGATCTGTACACTAAAAACTAAATAAGACATTGATGAAAGAATTGAAGATATAAATAAATGGAAAGATGTTCTGTGTTCATGGATTGGAAGAATTAATGTTGTTAAAATGTCCATACTATCCAAAGTGATCTACAGATTCAATGAAATACCTATCAAAATTCCAAAGCATTTTTCATAGAAATAGAAGAAACAATCCCCAAATTTGTACTGAACCATAAAAGCCCACAATTAGCCAAAGTAATCTTGAGAAAGAAGAACAAAGCTGAGGAATCACACATCTTGATTTCAAACTATACTACAAACATGTAGTAATCAAAACAATATGGTATTGGCATAAAAACAGACACGTAGATGAATGGAACAGAATAGAGAGCCCAGAATAAACCTATGCATATATTGTTAATTAATTTATGGCAAATGATCCAAGAATATATAATGGGGAAAGGATAGTCTCTTCAATTACTGTTAGGAAACTGAACAACCTCATGCAAAAGAATGAAACTGGATCCCTATCTTACACCTTACCAAAAAATCAACTCAAAATGAATTAAAGAGTTGAACATAAAACTCCTGGGAGAAAATATAAGCGGTTAGCTCCTTAACATTGGTCTTGGCAATGAGTTTTTGGACTTGATACCAAAAACACAGGCAACAAATGCAAAAATAAACAAGTGGGACTACATCAAACTAAAAACCTTCAGCACTGCGAAGGAGACCATCAACAAAACGATAAGGCAACCTACAGAATGGGAGAAAATATTTGCAAACCATATAGCCAGTAAGGATTAATATAATATACAAGAAACTCATACAACTCAATAGCAAAACCCCCAAATAACCCCATTAAAAAATGGGCAAAGAACCCAAATAGACATTTTTCCAAAGAAAACATATAAATGGCTAACAGGTACAGGAAAAAATGGTCAACATCACTAATTACCATGAAAATTCAAATCAAAACCATAATGAGATACCACCTCACATCTGTCAGTATGCCAATTATCAAAAAGACAAGAGACAACAAGTGCTCATGAGAGCATAAAGAAAGCGAACATTTGCACACTGTTGGTGGGAATGTAAAGTGGTACAGCAACTGTGGAAAACAATATGGAGTTTCTTCAAAAAGTGAAAAATAGAACTACCATAAGATCCAGCACTTCCTCTTCTGGGTATATATCCAAAGAAAACAAAACCATTATCTCAAAGAGATATCTGTACTCCCATGTTAATTGGTATGGAAATCACCTAATAGCCAAGGTACGGAAACAATGTGAACGTCCATGGATAGGTGAATCGATATAGAGAATGTTGTATAAGTACACAATGAAATATCATTCAACTTAAAAAGAAGGAAATTCTGTCATTTGTGACAATATGTATGAAGTTGGAGGGCATTATGTTAAGTGAAATAAGTCAGACAGAGAAAGGCAAATATTGCATGGTACCACTTATATGTGGAATCTAAAAATAAAAAGTTGAATTTATAGAAACAGTATAGAAAAGTGGTGGCCGGGGGCTGGGATTAGGAGAAATAGGGATAGGGACAGGTGGTTAAAAGGTACAAAAAAAAAAACCACCTTTCAATTATAAGATCAATAAGGCCTGAGGATCTAATATGGTATAACATAGTGACTATATTATATAATTGAAATTTGCTAAGAGTAGAACCTAAATGTTCTCACATGCATAAAAAACAGTAAATATGTGAGGTGATGTATGAATGTTAATTAACTTTATGGAGGGAATCCTTTCATTATGTTGCACACTTTAAACATCACGATTTTATTTGTCAATTATACCTTAATAAAGCTGAGAAAAGAATATATAGAGATGGCAAATAAGCATACGAAGAGATGCTCAAAATCATTTGCCATTAGAGAAAATATACTTAAAACAACAGTGTGATACCACTGCACATCTATTAAAATGGTTAAAATCCAACAAAACAAAACAACCTGACAACATCTACTGCTGGTAAAGATGTGGAACAAGAGAAACTCTCTTTCATTGCTGATGGGAATGCAGAATGGTGCAGTCACTTTGGAAAACAGTTCAGCTGTTTATTACAAAGCTAAATATAGTCTTCCTCTATGACTCAACAATCACATTCCTAGGTATTTATCCAATGGATTTGCAAACTTATGTCCACACAAAAACTTGCACATGAATGTTTATAACAGCTTTATTCATAAATGTCCAAATCTGGAAGCAACCAAGATTTTAATAGGTGGATGGATAAATAAACTGTAGTACATCCATACAATGGGATACAACTCAGTGATGAAAAGGTATGAACTATCAAGTCTCACATAAACATTTATGAATCTTAAATGCTAAGTGAAAGAAGACTGAGAAGGGTAAATACTGCATGATTCCATTTATATGACATTCTGGAAAAGACAAAACTGTAGAAAAAGTAATCTGGTCAGGGGTTGCCAAAGGTTTGGAAAAGTGGGCATGTTGAAAGGGTAAAGCAGAGATTTTTTTTTAGGGTAGTGAAGCTATTTTGTATGATACTGTAATGGTGGATACATGACACCATGCATTTTTTGAAACCCATAGAACTTTATAATACCAAGAGTGAACTGTAATGTATGCAAATTAAAAAAAATCATTTAAGAGGTCAGTGGATCCCAGAATTAAATGCAGAATATTACAAAAGAATCGAACTGTATTACACTGTATGAAATAACCTCACTGACAGAGAAGGGGACGAAGGCTTTGATTTTTATATATATAACTCATAACAGATCTTGAATTAATAAAGTTTTATAATGATTAACAAGCTTTCATTAATCAATTATAAAACACAAATGCCCAAACTT
This sequence comes from Eschrichtius robustus, assembly GCF_028021215.1. Lineage (NCBI taxonomy): Eukaryota > Metazoa > Chordata > Mammalia > Artiodactyla > Eschrichtiidae > Eschrichtius > Eschrichtius robustus. The sequence goes on from NC_090824.1 coordinate 85,081,427, forward strand.
AAAATAAGTAAAATACATAAACATCTGTTCAGTAAAGAAGAAAAACAAATTGCTAATTAACTTGCTTAAACCAATTCAGAATTACATGAAGCAAAAGAAGCAAAAGTTAAAACTATAAAATACCATCCACCCACCCTTCAACTTTACAAACATAAAGAAGAGTGGGGAATGGCTCGTACTCAAGAAATTGAACGCCCACCTTGAAACAGACTTCTAAACATTTTGTTCTCTATCCTTACTTCAACTAGGACCAAATTAATTCAGTACACTTCGAGAGGGCAATTTATCTCAAGTTGTTGCTTCGTGTCAGTCAGGAAGGTGATGCTATCCATAGCGTGCAAAAAAGAGTTGAGAAGCAAGTACAAAGCTAACATCTTTGCTGTTTGTTAAATTAGGCCCAATGTAGATTCACTTCTTTCTCTGTGGGACTCTGACTATTCAGAAAATCAGACTTACCCATTTTTAAATACAAGTTCTAAATCTCATTCCCCAGACACATAGAATGGTGTTTACAATTTCTTGTTTGTTTCTTCCACAGTCTGTTCCCATCAGGGCAAATAATCACAAGTAGAACTAGTATTTCTTTTTAACTAGGTTGAGGCGTTGTAAAATGACTTGACTTTAAATGTATTTTTGTGTTTTTTTTCTTAAATGAAAAAAAAGATGATGACCCTTCAGTCAAAGATATAAAAGTCCTATGATTTGAGAGAAAACTGAGATAGATTTTTCTTGTTAATATTAACAGAAAATAAAAAAGCTATGAGTATAATGACACATTACACTCTGAACTGGGTTTCTTGGGAGGCATGGCTAATAGTCCATTGGGGTAATAAACATAAGATTAGAGGAAGTTCAAAGGGGAGGCGTGTTTTGGAAGTAAAACAAAATGCAACATAACTGTGCCGATGTATCTAAATTGCCCCAGTGGGAAGGGAAACTATGGAAGAAGCTCCTAAATAATTATCATTATTTAACAACCTGAATCAAGAAACAACACTTTAAAACTTCCAGATTTTTGTCGTCAGTGTTTTTCTATTCCTGTACATGTTTCCTAGCTCTTAGAAACAAAATTTAATTTTTTATTTTCTCTCAAATGCCTTAATTTAAATCCTGTTTACCACTTAATTCTATTATAGTCTATGACACTTTTCTGTCATTCTTACACCATGCAGATCAAAGGTGGATTTGCTCCTTGGGAAATATTTAATTTCCTGGGATATTTTAGCCTCAAGAAGCAACTTGCAAACATTTGTGAAAGCAAGAGGAAAATTGGAGAATCCACCTGCATTTTAAGTCAGTTTAAACACATTTTATTTGGATTGCTGCTTATTACAGTTTTCAAAATTTATTTAGTAAGTTCTCTCAGGCTATAAGTAAGTCATGGGAGAACATTTACATGGAAAGCCAAGTAAGAACATTTATAACACCAGATTATAAAGGCATTATCAACTCACAATATTAAATGGAAAAGCCCAGATCTCCATTTTTTTCCAGAATTGTATATACTATTATATTTAGATTATAAAATAGAATAATCAAATTACCTATCTATTGAATAAATATGCAGACACAGAACAGTGTGACCCTCAGAGTCATTAAAGCCACACATTGCTCACCAGACTGCTACAATTTAGCAGCTGCACACAAATTGGGATGTGAGTAGATTCTCAGAACAAATACCCACAATGCCACAAAATTTCCTACCCTCAAGGAACTTTCAGTCTGTCAATGGGAGAGAGTCAATCAATAATTAAATTTATAGCACATCAGAGGAGGATAAGCGCTTGGAGAAAAAGGAATCAAGGAAGAGAGGTAGTAATTCTTACCCCAATCATTACCAACACCAAGCAGTTTCCTTCTATGACTCAGTTTCGAATGTAAAAATCTTTCCTATTTTGATAAACTTTACAGTTTTCCCCAGACACTATGTTTAGAAATGAATGTGTAATACCATTTACCAAGCACAAACTCCTTCTTGTAAAACATCAAAGAGCATCAGTATGTAATAGATAAAGTATATTTTTGCAACTGGGTAGTATATTTTGCTACTGGAGGTGACTGACTTGGGAGACAACATGGTGATGCAGAGGTTGGCTAAGTGTCTTGTCCACCTGGTTTATCCTTTCAGGAGAAATAGAAGACAAGTTTGTTTTCTCATTTAGCAATTAGTGCTCTGAGGTCATTAATAATGGTATGAACTATAATTTCCACCTTATTCCTAGTCTGCACTAATTATGTCATTCAAATGAAAGTATTTCTGTGTACAGCAGGAGTGGTTTAGAAGGTAAAGATTTTGGTCTCAACTTGACTTTGATGATTCCATATAGACACAATATGAAATTTGCCATTATTCATACCATAACAAAAATCCCCATCGTCCCACAATGTATACAGATCATCAGATAGAAAAGTTTGTGTCTATTTGAATAGATGCTTTTTATTGTAGCCTTTATGACAAACCAAACCAAACCAAAGCAAATCAAACCAAACCTATAGGATTCACATATGCTATGTGTCTGGAATATATGAAAATTCTAAGGTACCCTATAACTTATCCCTCCCTTTAAAATTAATTTTAAAATAATTTTACTATCCCTAAATTAAAAATAATAAATAAATCAAATAACCTCACTAAAGAGCCACTTTTAGCTTCTATGACTCTGTCATTTCATAGCCTTTTCTCATTTGGTGGAGTGACTAAGTGGAATTGATTCTTCCTTGTACGTTTGTGCGTCCCCATTTTCCCACATAGTTTGAGTTCTTAATTACACTTGAATTATAACTAAATCCTCTTGTCTGAAACTTCCCTTAAAACAGTCTTTTCAGGCTTCCCTGGTGGCACAGTGGTTAAGAATCTGCCTACCAAGGCAGGAGACACGGGTTCGAGCACTGGTCTGGGAAGATCCCACATGCCGCGGAGCAACTAAGCCTGTGCACCACAACTACTGAGCCTGCGCTCTAGAGCCCGCGCTCTAGAGCCCGTGAGCCACAACTACTGAGCCCACGTGCCACAACTACTGAAGCCCGCACGCCTAGAGCCCGTGCTCCACAATAAGAGAGGCTACCCCAATGAGAAGTCCACGCACCGCAATGAAGAGTAGCCCCGGCTCACTGCAACTGAAGAAAGCCCGCGCACAGCAACGAAGACCCAATGCAGCCAAAAATAAAATAAATAAATTAAAAACAACAACAACAACAACAACACAACAGTCTTTTCCATTTTACTCCAACCACTGCACAAGCAAGATAGCATGTGAAAAATACCATTTTTGTCATGGGACCTTTTTCTCTAACACCAAGGAAGGCTTCTGGTGCTTGGAATAACAAATTTACCTACAACATCTGTTGTCCAAGATTCTTGCCCTATCCACACTTTGCTGCCACAGTCACAAAATATAAGCATGTATTACAGTCTGGCCAGTCAGCTCTCTGTGTAATAATCATGCCACTCTCATTTTTAGCTGTCTAAATTTAAGATGCTCATGTTGCTCAGAATACCTTCTCCTTTTCTTCAGTCTATCTACTTCCTACCCATATTTCAAGACCTTAGGTTTCATTCATTGTATCCCATGGACAAAATGCATTAACACCCAAGCCCACTGTAGCTGACCAAAAGAATGTCAGCTGAACCTTGAAAAAGAATCCACACTGAACCAGGACACAGACAATTCCTATGGCAAAATGGTTTTCCAGGTCCTTGATAAGGAAGAAGTAGAAATTCCTAAGAGAACTCCATTTTATGTCATTTGTTATTTGTTATATGTAAGTATGTCTAAGTTAATTGTCTAGAAATAAATACGTAGTTCTTCTTCCAGAGTATAGATTCAGATTCAGTCATTTTCAGATCTTTGGTTTTCTTCATAAAGCCATCAATTAAAGAAGACTTCTGGGTATTTTTATAGATAAATATCTGGATTGTGTGGATTTTGTCTGACTATTATAACTAAGATTCAGGTGCTCAGGTGAGCAGTAATACGAGTATAATGTTACGTTAGAAAGACTTATTTATGACTGGATATGCTACAGATTAAAACTGAACACAAAAATGATGGCCTATAAGCAAAGGAGCACTGATACAAAAGTGTGCTATTAACCAAGAAAGTAACTTAGGTACCTAAGAACTGGAGCTAATAGGCTAGAATCAATCTCTTCCTCTCCTCCTCCTCTCTCTCTCATTCTGCCTCTCACTTTGATGTGTATTTCCACTACATGTTTTACAAGCACTACTTTAGATCTGTGGAAGACAATTCATAATATCATATTATATCAGTATAGTAATACTGTGGCATTACACATACATCACACTAATAAAATGAATACTAATAACATGAAATTTGACTTGAAATTCATGACACAATGGAATAGCTCAGGAGCAATTCAAAACAATGACAGTAACTTCTTTCTCCTTTCCCTATATGCTATTATTTTTGGTAAGTGGAATCCATATTCCTACACAAACTAGAATTGCTAAACTCTTAATAGCATCCCCATGGTTTTGCTTCTTACTATGATGCCTTCACTGACTTCATCATAGTTCAAGCATAATAACGAATCAGCATTTGTTCTCAGGAGCATGAACTGTCTGAGGCTATTTCTACATTCACAGCAGCCTCACTCCGAAATAACTATTTTAAGTCTGTCAATCCACCCACCAGCTTCCTGCGAGCAGCATGACGGCCATACATAAGCTCTCCCCATGCTGGATAATTGCCACAAACCATTCAATTCTTTTCCTAATAAACTTTAAATTTTGTAATTCTATTAATTTGTTACCCCCGAAAGCATTTCCTGCTTCTACAACACACAGCCTTAGGCAATATTTTGCAGAAGATTATTTTGGATACTGCTCATCTACAATCCACAAATGTTTTTGTGTGTGTGTGTGTGATTTAATGAAGTACTAATACATCTGTATCAGTTAGGACGTCTTTCAGTTGCATAGAACAGAAACCTCCAAATAATGAAGGCTGACACACAAGGACTTAGTCTCCACATAAAAGAAGTCAAGAGATAGGCAGGCCAGAGGTTCTGTGATGACTCTATGTTTTTATACTTTATCCTCAGCACATGGTTTATGTACTGAAGTCTACCTCACAGACCAAGATGGCTGCCAACTGGATTATTTCAGGCAGCTAGAAAGAGGAAGGGGAAAGGGGCCTAAAGAGGTATATCTCTCAGCTGAGTTAGCCTTCTTGGAATCCTCTACATATGGCATTCTTTTTTTTTTTTTTTTAAAAGATTTTTTTTTTTTGATGTGGGCCATTTTTAAATTTATTTATTTATTTATTTATGGCTGTGTTGGGTCTTCGTTTCTGTGCGAGGGCTTTCTCTAGTTGCGGTGAGCGGGGGCCACTCTTCATCGCGGTGCGCGGGCCTCTCCCGTTGCGGAGCACAGGCTCCAGACGCGCAGGCTCAGCAGTTGTGACTCACGGGCCTAGCCGCTCCGTGGCATGTGGGATCTTCCCGGACCGGGGCACGAACCCGTGTCCCCTGCATTGGCAGGCGGATTCTTAGCCACTGCGCCACCAGGGAAGCCCTACATATGGCATTCTTACACATTACTTCTACTTGCTTCTCAGTGGCAAGGGAGAATAAGAAATGCAGTCTTTGAGTTGTGTGCACTGACATTCTGAAAATATTGAGGATTCTGTTACCCAAAAGGAGAACAGATGCAGAATAGGTGACTATTAATTTCTCCCATAACACATTTACCTTTTCAAGTTCCTGCCCACTGAATCCCTTTACCATGTATTATAATGAAAAGATCACAGCCTTTGGAGTCAGCAAAACTTACTTCAAGTTTTGGGCCTGCCCCTTACAAGGCACGTCACTTTGGCACATCACTATTTATGAACGTCTTATCTTTAAGATGGAGATTCTGGTAACACTTATTTTATAAGATTATAATGAAAGAGATGATCATATAAATGATGGTGATTTAAAAATAGTTCATTTTATACCAGTTATAATTTTGCTATTGACCTATGTGTGAGTTTGGAAGTATTTGCATTAGCTAAGAGGACTGTGAAAGAAAAACATGAGTAAAATTATTCCATAATCCTATGATCTCTAAGGTTGTTTATGCTTATCCCAGAGAAGCCAGGGGGAAAGTATTAACACTTTGATCTCTATTAAATGAAAATAAAAACTTATCTAGAGTAGATAGCAACCAGAATATTGGATGCCACAGAAAAGGTGTTGGTTTTGCAGAGGAGGGAGGGAGTTTAAAAGCCTGAATGCAAACTTCCTCTACTTCACAACTTTATGAGAGACCAGTGCTAATGAATAAGCAGTTTTCATGTAGAGCTTTTACAGCAGAGAACGCTTGATGGTCTACCCAACATTAATCTCCCTTATTCATTCTTCCTAAAAACCTTAATTTTATTCCAGTATTGATTCCTGTCCATTCAACTGAATCATAATATTCATTACAACAATATGGACATTTATTAACATTTCTCATCAACTGATTACATTTGGCAAAAATTTTCTCCACCTGTTTTTTTCTAAATAAGGTACATGGCTAAGTAAGAATTTTTCTAGTATACTTAGTATGATAAAATGATAAGTTGTCAAACAATGGTTTAGTTTCCCAAGAGGAAATATTAAAAATTTATGTCTGTGTATATAATTCATTTAATTTGCAGAACTATGAAATTCAGAGAAATACATACTTTTGAAATGGGAGAATGTAATTTTCTTGAAATTTTTTCTTCAGTATCTTCCTTCTGAGTTTGTTAAATAGGTACCCATATTATACTGACTTAAGTGATCTATGTCTCTTTCCTTAAATGCCTCCTGTCACAGACAAAATGCTAATAATTGTAATACATAAAGCTTATAGAAATCAATAATGTAAATACCAAGGGCCCAAACAGATAAAAGGATGAAGAATAGAGGCAGAAAATCCTCTCGCACAGGTAAAAATTGTTTTAAGAAGGAGAGAGCAGTCAACCACATTTGAAATTCTGCTGAGAAGTCAAGTAAGATGTGGAGTAAAAAATAACCATTGAAATTAGAAGCAAGAAGGTTGTTACTCTCTTGGATGAGAGCAATTTTAGTGGAGGGGTGGGGGCAGAAGCCAACCTGAGGTAGACTAAGGACCATGTGGTGGTTGATTAAATGCAGACTGGGAGGATGGACAATGCTTCTAAAATGCCTGTGAAGGTGAAAGAAGAGAAGCATCAACATGTGAGAGATGTTGGCTGCAGGCAGGGCGATTTTTTTGAATATAGAGAGAGTTATGCAAGTTTCTGAGAAGATGAGAGGAGATAGGCTATGGATCACAGGTGAGGGTTTCACCTTGTAGAAGAGCTGTGACACTTTATAAAATTAGTAATGATGTAAAAAGAATGGGTGCAGATACAGGTACATTTTTATATTTGGTAGAGGGAAGTTGAGGTAGTTTCCAATTGATCTGATGAAAAAAACCCATCTTAGGGACTGTGAAAAGAACAGTGAAGAAATCATTGAAGACTGAAAATATCAGTTTACAGGAACCCTCCCTTTTAAAAAATTTTGACATTCTTAATATGATAAAAGAATACTTGGCCCCCACAAACAGAAAGAAAAAGTCACAAGAAGAGCCTGATATATTGAGACAACAAGATAAAACAAAAAAGAGAAGAATGAAAAGACTTAAGTAGACTAAAAAATGTAATAGAAAATTCAAGTTCATTTGGGAGTTAATAAAGAACAAATTAGAATTATTGTTATGGAAGATCAGTTCAGTAATGTAAGGGAAAAAAACCCCTGAGATTCTCTCTCTAAATGTAAAAGAACAAAGACATGAAAATAGCAAGGTAGAAAATAATGCACATGAGAGATGGGCAAAGGGGAGTCCAGTGCTCAGGTGTTCCTGAAGAGGAAGCCTAACAATCAGGATAGCAACAATAACCAAATATATGATTGAAGAAAAATTTTTTGTGGTTAAATATATTTAAGTACATTACTTATATAGTCATATATAAGCAACTCATATGTCTCAGAAACAATTAATGTAGTAATATCCACATCTAATTATGTTTCTCAAAAAATATTTGAATGCTAAAAGAAAAAAAGCCCTGCAAGTGTACAGGCAGAATAAATAAATTTCATATCAAAAATACAATCTAACTGACTAGTATTAGATTTCTACTCTGCAAAGTAAAGCTACAAATTTGGTTGGGAAATGTTATATCCCAAGGATTTTACCCAGCCAGGTTTTCTTTCTTTTAATTTATGGTGGTAACAGAAAGACAATCTTAAATGCACAAGAGCTAAGAAAACAAAGTATTTACATTCTTAGGGAAAAAAGCAGTAAGTTATAAAGGAATAAGAAATTAGCATCAGACTTCTCATCAGCAACACTGAACTGCAGAAGATAATTCAGCATTGCATTGCATCATTTTCTGAGGGAAAATGATTTTATACCTGGAATTCCATACCCAGCTGAACTAACAATCACATATGAGAACAAGGACTCAGAAAATTAACATGAATACAAGAAAGCTGACAAGAAATGTAAGAAAGAAGTAATTAACACAGGAAAACTAGAGGTAACCAAATTCCTGTTCGAGAACAAAATAAGTCAAAATGGAAATAAGCAAAGTGTAAATTAGATATCCATGGGAAGTTGGTACAATAAGAAGCTAACGAAAGGAGACTTTCCACAAAGCCAACCAAAAAAAACGGTTTAGGGAGAACCATTAGAATGATGAATTAAAAAAAATGTTCTTTGGATTTTTCATTCAGAAACTTGTTGGTTATTTTATATTTTGGTGACTTGAACAAACACACATCAGTGGGGGAACAGGGTGTAGATTGTAAATATGACTTGTATTTAAATCCTCCAATTTGTTCACCAATCTCTACAACCCCTTCTAGCACTGAAAAAAAAGTTAAAATGGGGTTCACTTATTACTAAGTAGCATGTTTGCTTTCTGAAATAATTTAACTCACCTATCTAAGAACAATAATATCTCTGAGTTCTGATTCCTTGAAATTTCAGTTTCAGATGCCTTAAAATCCCTTGAATGTAGCAAGCACATTTATAAAATATTCTGTTCCTAGTAAAAAGATGTTTGATTTCAACTTTCAGAGTGACTAAATTTAGCACCTTCTCCGTATACCTAAGCAAATCGGAGGCACAGAAAGGCCAGGGGAGAGTCAGAGGAGTCATTAAAACTTTGAGATTATTAATATTTCACCTTCCAATTTGTGGTTGTAATGTATACAGCAAATATTGCCAAAAGCAGTGTTTATGAGCAAGTGTCTTGTGACATCTATTAGCTGCACATAGGGTATAACTTCCAAATAGAGAAAGTAATGCTTGCAATATTTGGCCATGAGAAAGAATAACACTTTAGAACTTCAACATGTGTATACATGTGCCTGTATGTGCACACACACATCTGCACACAAAGAAATCAGTGGTATTTTGTATCTCAGCTAGCTCTTCCTAATAATATTAGAACTTGCCAATGAGATTGAAAAATCACTAACCTAACGTTATCTTTCTTTTCAGCAATAAATCTAGTGGCATGTTTTCATAATGATTTTCTTTTTCGATTTACATGTTATTTGAGAAAAGTACAATTAAAAACACAAGTTAACTCCACATGATTGAATCCCATTTGGAAATCTTGTATGGCTAAAATGGAAATAACGATTCAAGCAGGAGGTATAGAGAAGATGAATAAAAAATTAAGTAGAAAACAAGTATGATATTTAGTTATTGCCCAAATTGTAAGACCTTGCTGTATTATACAGTTAACATAAAGCAATTTGTACAAAGAAAACTAATTCCATGATTTCAGTTCTCCTCTGATATTGGTTATCGACTGCCTGTAAATAGAGTTCATAAAGCATATGCATTAATAAAGCTTCCTTTTTCTACCCTCTACCCCTCATGTCTTTGTTGTCCTTCACGAGAACACCCACTTATATTAAATGCACACACACGCACACACACACGCACACAGAGGAATCAAAAGCAGTTCAACACAAATGCTCCTCTATCCATCCCAACTGGGTCAGATTTTAACTTCATTAAATTGCTGTCATATGGTGGTTGCTGACACACATCACGCCCAGAGAGCTTCACTCATCAGGTACTCTCTAAGATTGTTAACAAGAACAGCAACTCTCATTAGGGGTTCCCCAAAAGCAGCTAATTAAGGGACAAAGGTTGCTCAGATTGTGACAATTACACCTGTAAGGTCCCTGTAGAAACACCCAAATCTCTAGCAAACCTATGTTTGGTTGCTTAGTACAAGAAATAAAGAGCTCGTCCATTAAAAAAAAATGAGAGGCAGAAACTGTCAACCATTTGAAAAGCTTTACGAAAATGATCATCCAATTAGTGGCTATGATCAAATCAGGCATGAACTCTCTCTGGATGGCTCCATAATTTTCCTTCTTGCATGGTGTAATTTCATATAGCTCAAATGAACTCGTGAGAGGTAATTCAGTTCCAAACAGTTTTCTCATCACTGCTAATTATACTAATACATTGAAATGCCTCCTACAAAATGCATGAGCCCTTTAAGCCACCTCATTAATGTGATATAATTTTTGTCAGAATATATATCAAACCTATTATCACCACAGGTTTTCTTTAGCATTTTTTTCAAAATGTCTATCAAAAGCTTAAAAAGTACATTTCTTTGGGCTGGTCGTCTCATGATTAACTGTTTCTTTGAACTACTGTTGTCTATTGTAGTATTTTTCAAAGGCACTAACAGTCTTCCATATGATATCCCCCAGATTCACCAGTTTCTTTTTCCTTTCTGAGTATTTGATTCCTTAAATCTTTTCCCGGCTGTAGCTGATTCTTTAAATGGGAAATGGTGCATGCAATAATGTGCAAAAATGAGTTATACAAACTGAAAGCAGGGGTGTAAAAAGAAGCATCATCTGAAACTAAAATAAAGACAGATTTTATGGTATTTATGTCAGTTAATTTAACTGCTGGTAGGGGCTTTTGTTGAAACATGAGTTAGTTCCAGTGTTTAACCTTGCAGCATTAATTTATGCTTTATGGCCTGAGTACTTTATCATTCCCTCCTTGGGAAGACAGTTATCTCATTAGCCAGAATTTAATGAAATGCAAGGATACACTTCTTCATTTCAAAGACTACTATAACACAAATCAGGTGTAAATCTCAGACTGACTGCCCCTTCCCTTGCCCGTTTAAAAAAAAGAGAAAGAGAGGTTCATTTTGCAATCATATCACAGGAATTCATCTGGTGGAATACATTTCATCACAGCCATTCTAAAGGCATCTCTCATCTGTAAAAGTTGGTTTAACTTTGCATCTGGCAATATTGATGGTCCTTTAGCTACTATAAAGTTTCCAGAGTTGACAATTCATTATTCATCATCACAACTAAAAAATAAAATGTTGATAAAATTACCAGTTCCCTAGACTTATTCAAGCACAGGCATGAACTCTTAACCACATTCTTACCAAACTTAATTTCACAGATAGCATCGGTATATTTTGTAACAATTGGTTTTTCCAAATTAGTGGGCATTTTCATGAAGAAGGTAAACATGTTCTGAGATTTAGAATTATTAAATAAACCAATGAATACATATTAGTTTAAAATATATGACATATTATCTGCCTTAAAGAAGCAGAGCTATTTAGGTTATAAAACTTTCTGGAATGACCTTTGTTTTCTAAGAGCTCTAAACATCTGAACATTTAAATGCTCTACCAACTAGTTGCTGATTCTGGCACAGATCCTCCACTTATATGTTTTGGGGCTTGTCCTATGCTGTCTCCTTTGCTGAAATGTCTTTTCTGACCTGTTAGATCATCTACAGCATAATCCTGGGTTTGTAACACCACCCAAATCACCTGTGATGATGTTTAAATTTATTTGAGAGCACTGCATGATATTTAGGTTGTTTTGGAAATGAATGAATGAATGAATGGTGTATGTATACTGTGACTTTTGATTAATTTTAACACATCTTATCTAAACAGTGAAAAAATAAGGAGCTTACATATTATTTGGCTCTACAGACATTACAAAGTAAGGAAGACCTGATGAATGAGTGACTCCCTCTGGTTTGCTGTTAATTGGGGAAAAATACTTCTTAGGAATTAACAATTTAAAATTACGTGTTTAGCTAGCTATTTCTTTTGTGTGAATGTGAACATGTGCATTCTGTGTAGGGATGTGTGGGTGTGGTTTAAATATCAGCTCAAAAAACAAGATTTATTATCACAGACTTTATTTCAAGGAAATGGCCACTCAACTATTGAATAGAGATACATGGCATTTGGCTAACCAGCTATAGGGGTTCCTTTTTTTTTTAATGTTCTTATATACTTCTTAGTGCTAGAAAATTGAAAATAATAAAACATGATGTAAGGTGTTGTAAATGACACTTCCTTGATCCAGAACCAGATTCCTTGGAGAGGCAGCATGGTGTCTTGGTCAGAGTGTGGGATTTGGATTTAGGCAGATGTGTGTTCAAATTAATGGTTTACTGGCTATGTTTTGTTAGAGAAATTACTTACATTTTCCTCATTTGTAAAATGATTTTAATAAAACCTACAAACGTTTTTTTAAGAATAAACTTTATTTTTTTAGAACAGTTTCAGATTTACAGAGAAATTACAAAGATAGTACAAGAGATCCCATATATCCTGAACCTAAGTTCCCCTATTATGAACATCTGACATTAGTATAGTACATTTGTTACAATTAATGAACCAGTACTGATACATTATTATTAACTAGAGTCCATATTTTATTCAGATTTCTTTAGCTTTAATCTAAGTCCTTTATCTGTTCCAGGATCTCATCCAGGATATGACATTACATTTAGTCATCATGTCTCCTAGGGTCCTTTTGTGACAGTTTCTCTGACTTTCCTTGTTTTTGATGGCCTTGACAGTTGTGAGGTGTACTGGTTAGATATCATATTTTGTAGGATGCCCCTCTACTGAAATTTGTATAATGTTTCTCTCATGATTATGGTTTTTTAGAAGGAAGGCAACAGAGGTAAAGTGCGATTCTCATCACATCGTATCAAAGGTACATGTTATCCCCGTGACTTATCAATGTTGATGTTAACCTTGATCACCTGGCTGAGGAACTCACATTTTAAACAGGATTAAGCCAAGGAATATATGTGAAAGCACATCCACACAGCGCCTGGAGCACAGGAGAAGCTCAGGGATCCTCGATTTTCTCTTTTCTCTTCCATCTCGACTCTTGTATGAAGCTGCTATGATTTTTTGTTCAATCAATTTATTTTGACTTTGCTACAACAAAGTGTATTACAATGATGTTTTCAGGATGAATTAGGTCTCCACTTAAAAATGAGTGCTTACTTGAAATGTACTAAGTAGACCTTGTTAGAAGAGAGTCTTATTTACTACAAAGGCAGTCCCAGGGCACTGATACTGAATATTACAACAATATAAAGTGATCAACCATCTGCTTTGAAAGAGGTGTCACCCATGAACTACGCTGGGAACAGATATCATCCCCTTTGTTTCTACACACCAGTTTATCAAACGTTCAGGAGCTATAAACTACTGGACAAAATACCAGGCAAGTAATTTAAATTTCTGGGTTCTCTTCTTGGTTTTTCAGTACATTTCTGCTTGGCTTTAGAAAAAGTAAACATGTCTTTATCTTGGCCCAGCATTATCATTTATTTATTCTCATGTATTTGAGTAACTGCCATAAGCTGATTTTCACCTTTGTTAAGCCTGTTCTCTGACCATATAGACGGGGCTTATGTGCTCTGACCTTTCCTTTCATAACCATCATCATGCATATTATTACTTGCACAATATCTATTTGCTCAGCTGGATCATGAGTTCCTTGGAAGGAGGGGCCAACACTTGTTTCGGATGTATCCCCAGCACCTAGAACATGGCTGGCACATTTGTGCTATAATACTTTTTGAATATACAAATGAATTAATTCATTCCTTAATAACAGAAATGTACTTTCATATTTATTTTTTGATTTAATTTCTCAGAGCAGTAAGATGGGTAAATAGGCTCATGGAGGTTAAATGATTTGCCCATAGTTACACCAGTACGGCTTGGTGCCACGATTTGATATGGTCTCTTGATTTTGTTGCCGGTGTCTTTTTCACTAGAAAAAGATGTTTCTAATTAGGGCACTATGCTAGGTAATGTGGGGTATGTAAAGATATATAATCATATCTACTCCCCGGGGGTCAGAGGATGAAAGAATGTGTTTTGAACACAGTAGGAACAAAAAGGTGTGATGGAAATATAAGGTATTATTAGTACTAAGTGCTGAAAAGGCATTATTGATTTTACAAGAAGTAAATACATTTAAAGAAAAAAGAGTAGTCAACCAGCCTGTCTCAGAGGTTATTATACTTAATGCATGAAAAGTACTTGGAGATTTATAGTTAGAACTCAGGACTGGTTTGTGAGCCAGGAGCTGATTGCCTCTCCACGTAGCTCCATGGGTAGTTCCTCTGATGTCCCACTAGCCCCTGTGCAGCTGGCTTTGAAAAATTCCAGGAATTTGGTAATAAAGCAATAGGAAGTAGGAGAATTCGTTGTGACTCATTTCATTTGGAGGATATTAATTATTTTTAAATTATTGAGGGTTTGGAATAACACATAGTGATGCTCATAGGTTACTAAATAGGCATGAATTACTTAGCTGAAAAATAATAATACAACCTTGATTTCACATAGTTCCCATTTTAATTCTGACAGCTCCCATGCTTTCTTCTCTCAAGAACATTACTCCATGGATCCCCAACAAAATTGGGCTGGTGGTTCCTTTTACCCATTTCCTCAAGTTGGGGCTATCCTGAGCCCAGGCTGCAGCAGGCAGGGTCTAACTCTTTAGACTGTATTAACTGTAAAATTACCAGATCAGCCTGGGTTGTAGACATCACTTTATTTATCCCCCAATTCATTCTAATTCTTCTGCTATCTTTTGATCTGTCCAGTTATATAACACAGCATCTGTTTGCTAATGTAGGAAGTACTTTAGCTGTTGATGCCTGAGTGGGGTCACAGTTTGGAACTCATCGTATTAACTGGCTAAAGAAGTCCCAGTATTTTGTTTTTGAGAGGTTTTTTTAAACTTGGTAGTATGCTGTTTGCTATTCCACTTATTAAATTTGTAAGTTTAGGAATGGATTTAAGGATCAAAATGAGAATGGAAAATAAGAGACTATTTTTCATTCTATCTGAATGTATGTTAGGTAGGCTTGGGTTAACTCTAGATCATTTACTTGTTGGAAGATCTAAAAAGAATGACAAAAAAGTTGTTAGGAAACATTTGCAAACAGACAAAAATATATTTGATTTTTTTTAAATTAAAAAATATCTTTGGGCTTCCCTGGTGGCGCAGTGGTTGAGAATCTGCCTGCCAATGCAGGGGACACAGGTTCGAGCCCTGGTCTGGGAAGCTCCCACATGCCGCGGAGCAGCTGGGCCCTTGAGCCACAATTACTGAGCCTGCGCGTCTGGAGCCTGTGCTCCGCAGCAAGAGAGGCCGCGATAGTGAGAGGCCCGCGCACCGCGATGAAGAGTGGCGCCCGCTTGCCGCAACTGGAGAAAGCCCTCGCACAGAAACGAAGACCCAACACAGCCATAAATAAATAAATAAATAAATAAATAAATAAAATTAAAAAAAAAAAAAGAAATTATTAAAAAAAAAAAATCTTTTGCCACTTGGGAAGGTAGTAATTTTGTCCCAACTATGGGGACTTACTTGGAAAAGCCATTTCTTGTGAAATTCAAACTGCCATTTATCACAGAAACAATACTTATGATCTGGTTACCTTTCTGGAACTCTGTGCTGCACTTTAGGAAGTAGAGAAACATTTATTATCCTAGATAAAAATCTCAACAGATAAATAATTTAAGTGTTTGCCTTTACTAATCTGTTTTAAGTCAATCAGTGGGTTATGTGACTTTGCCAAGTAATTAGAAAACCCCTTGATTTTCTTTATATGCTTTGGAAAGTATTTCAATAGATGATAAGTTTACTCTTCCAACTTCAATTTCTCTTAGGTATTTCCAATTATAAATATTTTATTCAATTGATATTCCATGATTTCATATGGGTCATTTTTGAGGTGGAGATTGTGAAGTTCAATCAAGAATAGGTATTGGAGTATGATGGTAGCTTTTATTGGGAGCGGAAAAACTGCCCATAGAAGTCCAAGCTTGGCACTTATACCGCATCACACAATTTGACCATTAGCTCTAAAAGATCCTCCTCTATATAAACAAGAGGGAATTTATTTCACATCAACTCACCCCTAGTTGCATTAAGTTTAAAATGTTGATTTATTTGGTTGGGCTACTGACAAGTGTAGACTGAGCTGACCATAAAACTATATTTAGGTCTAATTCTATGAGGGGTCAAAGGGTGACAATTTATCCACTTAGTCTTGTAGGAATTAATTTTTTGATTTGACTATTCATAGCATCATTAATGAAGAAAAGCTGCAAGAGAAAACAGACCATTTTCAGGAATGTGATTCAGAACATTAACACCTTAATTTACATAAAATTAGTTACATACTGCTGCAGTAATTTAATTTGTTTGACCAGTACTTTGCAACTGTGAAAAATAGATGCAGAAAGGCCAGACAAGGGGTTCTACATATTTTCTCCAAATGACTAGTCTCAGAATAATATGAAACAGAGAGAATTAATTACAAGACAATTCAGAATACTGTAGTGGCAGCTTTGAAATGCATGGATTAGACATACATTCTTATTTTTTTCTTCTTAAAAAATCTTCATAAGTGAGAGAGTGGCATGGACATATGTACACTACCAAATGTAAAATAGATAGCTAGTGGGAAGCAGCCGCATAGCACAGGGAGATCAGCTTGGTGCTCTGTGACCACCTAGAGGAGTGGGATACGGAGGATGGGAGGGAGATGCAAGAGGGAGGAGATATGGGGATATATGTATATGTATAGATGATTCACTTTGTTATAAAGCAGAAACTAACACACCATTGTAAAGCAATTATACTCCAATAAAGACGTTAAAAAAAAAACTTCATAAAATGCCTCCTTCATGCCAGAAATAATTTCCATATTTTCTCCAGGTTTCATTACAGTTGAATGAGTAAAATAATAAAACTAAAATTCTATGATATGCATTCTTGTCAAACAAAGTCTTGACTCAATCTCTGTTTACCAACAGCAATGTTACTTAGTGTAACCACAGACATAAGTAAGACCCCAAATGGATACACTAATTTCCTACTCGTTAACCTGATAACATCCAAAACTTTAACCACCCTTACTTCTCCCAGAAGCCAAGAGTAATTAATTTGAACTTCAAATAATTAGACTGCCCTTAAAGATGTCTTGTGTGGATATAACAAAGCCTTCCATTTTTCCTGCTTTTTGAAAATTTCTTGCATTTCAAATATATTTTCTGTTTAAAAGTATCCACTTGCCATTAAAAAATTCTTTACTATCGTTATCACCAGTAGCTGTACTCAACAATTCCTTTCTCCTGATATACCTTAAATAGGTCCTACTCATGATTCTGCAGGTTGGATTTTCTAAAATCACTGGTTTATATTGAGTGTCTACTTATAGGCAGGTTTAATTGACTAGGGTAACCATTTTCATATTTTCCCTCCACCAGCTTACGGTGATTTGGTTTCAGCTTTGCTCTATATTTTCTGGGTAATTAGGAAAATCATTTGTTCCTTTTTTCTGTCAAATTCTGTGCATTGATGATGTTGTTATGGTCAAAAGTATTCCAGGTTGATATAGAAGGTAATTACTATCTAAAGTGTTTGTACTAACAAAAGCATTTCTTTTAAAAAAATATTTCTTGCATTAACTAATTAAATTGATTTTTTAAATATATAGGGCAATTCTTAGATTATTCCTGATACTCCCTCTGTCAGACAGCTTATAAATCATTTTCAATACAGGAAAGAAAATTTAGTCTTGTCATTCACCTGTCTTTGTGAAAGAATGGTAGGGATTAACCAAAAAAAAAGGAAAACTTTGTAAATACTTTTTTTCTTTTCCAATACATCTTTTTCTAAACTCTAACTGGATCTATATTGTAAATCAAATAATGTCTTTAAAGTAATCCTCTAGTCTTATTGTCATGCAGATATGTCTTCCTGATGACTTTCCAAAATGGAATACAACATGGTGGAGGGTTTGGAAATACAGGGAGCTTGGATCTGATCTTGACTTTGTTACTAGCTAGCTCAGTGACCTTGGGTGAGTTCACTAATAGTTTCTGAGCCTTGGTTTCCTCATGGGTGAAAAGAGTGTTTTAGATTTGACGGTCTGTAGAATCTCTTCTGGTTCACTAAATTCAGCATTCGATACAGTACTTTTATTTGTTTATTTGTTTGGTACATTTAATTTTTCCTGAAGGATGACATAGCTGAATATAGACATGATTATGGACATGGTTGAGGTGGAAAGGCAGTATAATTTAAAAAGGTGAATTCCAGAGAGTGAGGCAGAGTTGCAAATGGACACAGAGACAAATTTTCTGTTGCCTTTGCCCTATTTTTCTCCATTAATTCTTGATTTTGGTCTTCTTTCCAACAGAATCCCAAGATAGGAAGAGGACTACGGAAAAACAGATTATTCAGTACCAAAATCCACTTCATCTAGACTATATTTTGCTAGTGCAAACCTGCCCCAAGGTTGCAGGGGCAAGGCAAATCATGCACTCTCTTTTGAATTTCAGTGGCCTTATATTATCATGCCCTCCTCTAAAACAATAATAATAGCCACTATAATCATAAAGCTTTGGATTTCTAAAATATAGACATAATGTCTGTTCCTGTCAGAACAGTTCCTGTTTTTACTATTTAAAAGGCTCCTTTCCAGAAATAGTATATACACCATAATTAAGTTTGCTTCAAAATAAACCAAATTTCAAAAGAATCAAAATCAATGAAGATAATTTAAAAAGTAGAAGGTGGTTTCCACAAATCAGCTCTCTGGTCTAGTCTGCAATATTCTACAAGCCCTGGAAAGCTTCCTAATCTAGTCATTTGTCAGAGTGGTATAGGTCAAATGATTTGCTGAATCTAACTTTTATCGATCAGATGCTGCTTAGGGAGCCTGCGCTGAACATTCCTGATAAAATGATAGACTCTCTTTGAATAATACATGGTTTGTACCTTAAGCTGTAACACACATATACACAAACACACACACACAGACACACACACACTGAAACCTTGTCAAACCTATAATGGAATAGATAACTGAATAAAAGAGTGACTTCCGTCGTAGCACAAGATAGTAACATGGAGAAACTGAACTGTTAAATCAAATCCGTGAAATTCATTTTCTTTGTACAACATTAAAATATATTCCATAAAATGGCAGAGCAATGCAATAAAAGAACAGGCTCTGAAAAGAGTAATTTGTGTGCAACAAGGTTATACATTGAATAGAGTTCTCCTGTAGTTTTGATCACATTTAGAATTCTATTGCTTTTTGTTAAATTTTCTCACATTTTTTCAAACTCTTCCTCATTTCTTTGAAATATATGAACCTTTTAATGTATAGCTAATTTATTCAGCCCCTACATTTAAATGCTCTGTAGGCAGAATTTTTGTATTAAATTTTCTTCTACAGCTGCTTTCACTTTGTCTCAAATAGATTACTCACTGTCAACAAATTATAACAGGACAGATCTGTTAGAGTATCAATTTTTAGGTTCATTTCAATATTTTAATTATTTGCATAATAATTTTTCAGGAAGTGAAGCTTCTGTTACTCATTGTTTCAGGGAAATTGTCAGAATATGTGTAATCTTATTAATTGTATCTGTAATAAAACAGGAAATAATTTCTTTTAATATGACCTTATGAATATAATCATGAGGCTGTTTATGCTCCTGTATTATTATTTTTCACCAAAAATATCTGAGCAAATGAAGGGTAATTAAGTATGAATGAAGATATATTATTTTTCAAAGTAAAGCAGACTTTCGAATTGCTCTAAAACACAAGCAACTTTATTTATTCAATCCTTTTTTCTCTTTACTAATATTGCCAATTATGAAGATTTATTTCACCATGAACATTTTGTTTATAAAAATCCATAATTATGTTTAATATTGTGTTAAAATATAATTTTATCTTAATATTAACTACATAAAAAGTTCTTTCTTAAGTCTATAGTAAATTATTATTTGATAAAAAATATTTATGTATGTAAGGATATAATGCTTTTAACAAGAAGAAGTGGATTCTTTTATAATCATGCTAATTTGGCTGAAAACTACAAAGAGAATATTTTCCTCTTGTACATTTTCTGCATTCTTTTTCCTCTTTTAAGAGAGAATATTGGGCTGTTGCCAATTAAATTGAAATGTGGCATGGAAGTTATCAATCAAATGTAATTATTTTGTGCACAACAATATCACACACAAAATTAACATGTGCAACAGGGGAAAAGTGTCAGAAGACATCAGTTATTCCTGGGATAGCTCATCTCTTACTAAAGCGATGAAATTCTGGAAACACTGCTCTAGGCTTCCTGGCATCATTCACTTTGGCTCTTTTTCCTCAGGCTCGCTTACCTCAATGACTGCTTTCGGGATCTTTGTATACAGGACACAGAAATGGAATCAGAATGAAACTATCTGTAAGGTCAATGGTACCTTTCTTTGTGGTACTACCAGGAATCCTTACTTTAGCTTCATTTTAGGCATCACAAACTGGTATTCTATGTGTACAGCTTTGGCAGATGGTGATGCAGAAGGCAAAGCATGATTTTGAAGTTTCCTACACACCATTTCATCCTTCCCGACTTCACACAGTCTAAGTTCAGCAGGACTGTGGCTGCCTGAGACACCATGACATATAGTGGAGATCTGGGTTTTCCCCTGGCACTCTAAAAGCGCAAATCCACCCTGCCTTTTATTCTTTCAAGATCTCTTCTCTTGCAGAATTTAACTGTGCAAGTAAAAGGTAAAAAAAAAAAAAAAAACTGTGAAGAATTTAACCATGAATCTACAGGTTCATGTATCCAGGGGTCACAATGCCACTTGCCAAACTCAATAGTGAGTAAAAGCACAGGTGGCCAATACATGGTGCTCTCCATCCCTACCCTCTGAAACATGAGAATTGATCTTACCATTTCTGCTGTCCAGCTTGCATAAGGCCAAAGACGCCTTTTTGAAACAGCATTCCAAAAAGCTACTTCCAAATGATTTGAGTTGACTCACAAATTGAAACCAATTTCTCTGAGTTAATATTTATTGCATCCATTCGTTATATTTACACTTTAACAAGGGGCTTCCGATGGCAATGATTAAACACAAATGAATGGAGAGGAATAGCTGCTAAGCATCAAGACAAACTGATGTTCTTGAAAGAGAATTTCATGGAGAGCTTTCTTAGTCAGGCTATGCTAATCATATAAAATCCTAAAATGCAATTCTTCTCCATACGTTTTTACAGGTAAATGATCTAAATAATGAGTACTCCTTCTACTAAGCTCTTATGCAATATGCATTCCTCTGGGATACCATTGTTTTTTTTTTTTTACATTGCATTATAACTACCTGTTCTCATCTCCTTTTTCCTTATCGGATTCCAAGCACCTTGGAAATAGACTCCATGGGTTATCACTCTGCAATATGCATCCTTGTATCCCCAGCACAGAACTTGACATACCATAGCTGATCACATAGAGTTGAATTTAGTTGAATAATGTAGCCCTGTGGAATGTAGTGGCTGGAAGGGATCTCATATACCATCCAAGCTCACTTCCTCACTTTACTGATGACAGAGACTGAAAGGCTTCACAAAACTGGCTTTACACCCCTGCCTTCCAGTGCCCACCGTTGTCAACAAGGCCTTCATGATTTGCTTTTGCTTGCTCTGCAGTGTCACTTGCTTCCCACCCCACTCCCAAGCTCACTCACCTTGACTTGGATCACACTGGCCTTATCTCTGTTCTAATACATGCTTAGCTATTTCCCATTCCTGAGTCTTTGGGGTCTTTGTGTATATCTTCTAGAAGGCTCTTCCTGCCACTCCTCACCTGTGCCAATCCTACTAGCCCCTTAGGATTCAACTTAACTTTCACTTCCTCCAAGTGGCATCCCCTGAAGCTTCAGTCTAAAGTCGGTTTCCCCAAATGACTCTCTCAAGTTAATTTTTCTTTAAAACACCCTATTCTTATTCTTCACAATTCTCCTTTTTCAACTACATGTGTAATGTCTATTGCTCTGATTAGACTGTATGCTACATAAAGTCAGGAAATATTTCTTTCCCACCGTTGTATCCCTAGCACTTATTTCAGTGCCTGATGCTTAATAGGTACCCATTAAATTTAGTCAAAAAATTAAAATAGCTAGTTAATGTCAGAACTATGGCTTGAAACTAAGATTTCTATTCTTACTCACATTCTTACCCCACAATGACAGCCTTCCATGAAAATCTATGAATGTAAGCTGCACTAAAGTGCTCCATGATGAAGGAATGGTGGTTCTAAATTTCACCACCTAGTAGCATATATATAATTTTTTTCAGATTTTTTAATCTTTGATTTAATGACTAAAATAGTTCTTTTTGATAACCCCCTGGAAGTTTATTTTATAAGAATTTATATCAGGAGTTAAGTTTAAGCAAGTACCAAATCTCAAATTTCTCTTCCCCAAACAGTATGAAAAGTCCTCCGTGACTACAATAGTAGTGAGTCCAAACTGAACACAGCATGGCAGCTTGTTGCAGAGGATGCTGGGTGGGTAAGAACAAAATTTTTAAGGTTAATGGATGTAGAAGTTAAATCTTAGCTTCATAACTCCCTTGCCTTATGATGCTGGATAAGTTTCTTAAATACTTCTGAGGCTCAATTTTCTTATCTGGAAAACAGAGGCTAATGATAGTACTTACTCTTATTTAGGTCCTATCTGTTCTATTCATTTCTCTCTCCTACCTGCAACCTAGAACCAGATTCATCTCAATAAATATGTACTAATGAATAACTTAGCAGAGTGCATGTGAAATAGGCATCTATCTCTATCATCTATATGTCATACCCATTACAGCGTCTGATACAAAGTAGGTCCCCGCTAAATGGTGGTATGATGCACTAGAATGCTTTTGCTAATACAAATGCCCCATAAAAATTCAGTGCATTTTCTGTAATAAACACAATTTAATAGTGAAAACAACTGGATGCTCTGCAGGCTGGCTCTGATATAATGTATTTAGAGAGACTGCTAGTAATTATTCTCTTTGATTTTCTTAATTCTACTCTAATTCAACGTTAAAAGTTACTTTTCATTTTTTTCATTTAAAAATGATACTATTGCTAAAAAGAGAAATTGAATGTGTTAAAAGCAATAGGTTACAGTTGATAAATCCCTTTCACAGTATTTTTCAAAATTAAAACACACACACTTTAATAAATAAGAAGTGTGTAAATGTGTGGTTGGCCATATACACAAAAAAGAAAAGTTGGGAACTTTTAAACATTATACACGTAACTGACAAAAGGAGACCGTTTTGTAATTTGCAGATGTTTCCAAGGGATATTCCTGTTTGTTGTACCCTATTTTCATCACTATGAATGCATCTTTTTTTTTTTTAACTTTTTATTTTCTGTTGGAGTATAGCTGATTAACAATGTTGTCTTAGTTTCAGGTGTACAACAAAGTGATTCAGTTATACATATACATATATCTATTCTTTTTCAAATTCTTTTCCCAATTAGGTTGTTACAGAATATTGAGCAGAGTTCCCTGTGCTATACAGTAGGTCCTTGTTGGTTAACCATTTAAAACATAGCAGTGTGTACAAGTCAATCCCAAACTACCTAATTATCCCTCCCCCCAACCCTTCCCCCCTGGTAACCACAAGTTCGTTCTCTAAGTCTGTGAATCTGTTTCTGTTTTGTAAATAAGTTCATTTGTATCATTTTTTTCTTACTTTACTCAGTATGAATAAATGCATCTTGTTAGTAAATTTTTACTTAATTCAGATTTATTACAGCATCTTGGTAGAGGATTTGCTATGATTTCATCACAGCATTGACATACCCATTCCCCAGTGTAATTACTGTCATATCCAATGATATATAAAAATTATGAAATTTGAAGCTATTAAATATTGCATATTTTTGTTGTCATCAAAAGCTCACAATTGTGGCTTATGTGGTAGAAGCTATATGATGTTCATTCTTGTTAGGTAAACATAATGAATCTAAAAAAAATGTGAATGTGGCATAAACGCATCAATTTCATAGAGAATAGGTGGTATTACTAAGTTGTTAAGAGCACAGATACTGACATCAAAACTTAGTTTTCTCATCTGTAAAATGGAGATAATTAACAACAATTACCTGACAGAACTGTTGTAAAGATTTAATGAAATAATGCACATAAAGCGTTTAGCATACTGCTTGCCTTATTTTAACACAAAGTAAATGTTACCTACGCAATCCTGCATGCGGAAATGAGGGGGTGTGAAAGACGTTTTGTGGTGTAAAGTATAATGAATGCTGTACATCTGAAGAGCAAAGAAAGGAGGAGGGGTCATCACTTCTTTCCAAATCCGTCTGTGTAAGAGTGAAGCTTCAGAGGTAATGGGAGTGGGGTTTGGCCAGCTAGAAAAGTAGTGACTCAGGAGGCGTAAAACCTGGCAGAAGGTTAGAAGAGGGGATGGGAGGAAAAGCTGCACATTATAAAAATGTGCCACAGGGTTTGATGCTTATGAAGTGAAAAATACGCCCTTGTTATAAGTTATTGGTGGCTGCTGTTGATTTGAAAGTTAGTGACAAGCCAAGATGTTCTCCAGTCAGATGTTGATCTACAGAGGCAATGGGCCCAACTTCTGGAGGATGTTTTTTCCTCTTTGTCAGTAATGGAAGCAGTGTGAAAACCTGTGCAAATACTCTTTTGGGTCATTATCCTTCTGAACATCACTGATAATATATTTAGAGCCAGAACGACATTAGCCCTGTTAAATTTATTTGTTTTTCACAAATCATTTTTGAAAGCGTCCACACTTTATCGAGGCTGCTCCTGAAATCTAATGTATTTATCATACAGGATTTTATTTATTAAATTTTATTTGCTGTCAAGAGAGACAGACATGAATACAATGTTTGAAAAGATGTCTATTGATGTGAGAAAAAAAAATGCAAGTCCTGAGGTAGAAGCTCAGTGAGTTGGAGAAATGTAAGCATCTCCCACATTTAATCTTCACATGACAAAATGCATTATGGTCAAAATAGGACCGTCTCTAAATCGTAGCTTTCTAACATTCTAAAACCTTCATAATATAAGCCTATGTTTTTAGTTAGGCTTCCTTCTCTTTTCTTTTTCTTAAATTCCTTGAGCAACAATTTTGTCATAAATGCTACTAGGTCATGGTAAGCCTCTTCTTTCTCACAACCCTCTTTTCTACATAGTTATTTCAGATACATTAAAGCCAATTATAATTACCTCGGCGATATAAAACAGCACCTCCTTATGCAAGGAGGATGTGATATACGGGGTGCAACATATACTGGTGTCAAAAGCAAGTTATTTTCATCAGACAATTATAGTTGTCTTTGACATCAGGCCTACATTTCCCACCAATTAGTACAAACTGCAGGGTGCAATTATAGAATTCTGCAGTGCTAGCAGCTAGTGGTACTAAGTGGAATTTGGGGGCATTTAATACTGTAAGGCTTAAATATTCTGCTTTAACTTCAATTGGTTCAAATCAATAAGTCTGTGTTGTCTGCACATCATTTTTTTCCTCAGCAAGAAAGTACGTATGGATTTTATTTTTTGTGGGGAAATTAATTCTTCTTGTCAATAAAGTGCTTAATTTTCATTTTAACGCCATGCCTCTACTGCACGCCACTGAACTATTTATCAGGCCAAACTTACAACCACCAGTGGGGATAGTGGTGGAGGTCAGTGGAGGACTTTTGTAGAAAAGAAGTGTTCAGGAGTGAAAAGTAAAGCTGACTTTTTTTTTTTTCGGTATCCTGATTAACTGTACGATTATTTGATATTCTTTAAAATTATTCAATTGTTGAAATAAAATAGTGTAAATAAACTAAAGGGGCACTGTTCAAATTTTTAATAACCTTATTTTTTATTTGAGAAGTATATAAATGAAAATGTATGTGACTCTATGATGCTAGGACTAAGGCATAAAAAGTGGACGTGTAGAAGATTAATCAGTTATTTTGCCTACTTGGTACCTAGAAGTCAGGTTGGCTCACTTTTATTTATGAAACTAGTAAATCAATCAGTCATTTTGGTGATTATTAAAATAATATCAATACTGGAGCCCCATCAGTTTTCAGTTCAAGGCCAGACTTTGTAACAGAAACCATATACAACCAGATTTCTGCTTTCAAGTGACTTACTCTCGAATGCAGTTGTCTTGGTTTATGTCACTTAAGAGACTTAAGCATTTCCCTTAAGTTTCAGAATTTCAAGTATTATATAGTCAGCTGTATTATTTTAGATTTTGTTTCTTGAGTTCAGGTATTATCATTTCAGCTAAGTCTCCTGGGACTTTTAATAAACAAGTATACAAAAAAGGGATGAAGCCATTTATCTCTTTTCAATTGGAAACCTAATTCCCCTCTCAAACAGCAAGTATAGGAGGCTATCCAAAAGTGTTCCTCTTAAAAAAATGTAACTTAAAACATTCAATAGAAGAGAATGCTGTTAGGGGGCATTTTAATGCATGCACAGTGTGGTCTGTTGCTGTCATAAAGAAGTGTAGTGGGGTACCAAGCTCACTTGGAGAGTGAGGGAGGAAGGTTCTGAAGAAGTGTCCAACCAGAAAAAATCTAACGCAGACACAGGCAGTTCATCTCCCCTTCTTTTCAAAGGCTCCGAGGTTACCCTCGTACTTCCTGAACACCTTCTGCCCTTTTTCCTCAAAAAAGTTTACATGTATTCTGGAAAGAATACCATAGGAATAGAGCAATGGGCATGCATATGAAAATGAAAATGAGAGATGGAAAGGTACAGTGGGCCACAGATGGGTATTGGTGATTTGCTCATTATTTCATTCAGAGTTTATTGAGAACCTACTGTGAATTAGGTAGCATGGGGGTGAATCAGAAATGGATCCTGCCCTCAAGAATTTTTGGCTTAGGATATCTGAGACAAGTCCATAGTTAATTACAATACAAAATAAAGAGTGACTGGTGCCACAAGAAAGCCACAGAAGAAACACGACAAGAGTGTTCAGAGGAGAAGGAGGAAAATTGGTGAGCCATAAAATTAGCCACCCTACTCATTCTCTGAGTGGCTTCTGATCTAGTTCCTTGGTGTTTCTATTTTTCTCTGCTGCAAAATTAGGGAAAGATAGCTGTTTTAATTTTTATTTATTTATTTATTTGTTTTGGCCACGCTGCATGGCTTGTGGGATCTTAGTTCCCAGACCAGGGATTGAACCTGGGCCCTCCACTGGAAGGCCAGGGAATTCCGAAAGATAGCTGTTTTAAATATGAAATGCTATCTGTGAGTAACGGTAAATTTCTCTGCATTGAAGTGCTAATTTAAGGTGTTGTATCTATATAATCAATGGACCACTTAAGTGCTGCAAAATATACCTAAGAGGAATTTAGCTACAACTACTTGATAACCATTCTTACTAATCCACTTTGGGTGAAATCAACATCATTCCTCAAATTTGTCACATAATGCATAAAAACTACTAGTTGACTAGCCTCAGAGATAAAGGTCCTAAACTCCTCTTAGTTAAGCAAGTCAGATGAACTGTCTCTCTTTTTCTTGGAGGTTGGAGCAGTGGGTAGCCAGGTCTATAGAGTCAGCTATTTTTCTCTCCCTAGAGTAAGAGAAAGCAAATGCTATAATGTGATTCAGACTTTACATGTTATAATTATGTCCAGCATCACTTATTCATTACTTCCCCGAAACTACCTGAGCATCTAACCAAGCATTGTGCTTAAGAATTAAAAGCATCATAAAATACAGCTTGTGAATCTGAATATTACAACCACACTTCACCATGACCCATGGTCAAAAGACTTCTCCTAGTGATAGTTGCCCTTGAACCCAGCCCCTCTGAGCAGGGGGAAAGCTGTGTCTTCATGAAGCTAAATATGGCTGCCGCTTTACTATTACTATTTTAGCTCTTCCTCAAATTTTTCTCCCCCCAGAATACTCTCGTGGAATTTCATCAGTGCAACAGCTTCCTTTCGAGCGGCACTGAGTGTATCTTTCCAATGGTGCATGGAGGATACAAGCTCCTAACACCCATTAGCATTAATGGGAGTTATCGAGTAAATCCCCTCACATCGATTAGAGAATAGGCCCCTTTTGATTTTAGAAATCTTTCCTGTGAGGATTTCCCCTGTGTCTAGTATGGGCATATAAATGGCCATTTTATTGTATTAAATATGTATCACATCCATCATTTTTAATGCTGTGCTGTGATGAAGGCACCTCAGTTCTGGGATCAGTTCGGAAAATATTTAAACTTGGCAAGCTAAACAAGCCTCAGCTAAGAAAGCCTAAGGGCTCCATTCAGAGGAACATTATCTACCATTTATGCTTGATTTAAAAAAAAAACAAAAAAAAACTGAAATTACTCAGGAAAAAAGTGTGGACAACATTGTTTTTGACTAAATTGCAGGCTTTTAATATTCATTAGCAGTGACTTTTCCATTATTCAACCAAGAAAATCTGTACACAAACCAAGAGAGAGAAGGACACTGCTGCTTGAAATTCACAAACAACTTCTGCTGTTTGTTAACAACAAAATAATAACAACAATTTGAGGTCAACTTAGATTCTGACCTAAGGTGGCTGTGTTGAGTGACCTCTACACAATTGTCTCTTTCCCTAATCATGATATTCATGTAGAGATGCAGGGTAGAAAATACATGAAACCCATATTTTTTCCCACGGGTGTATACGGGTTGTAACTTTGCTACTGGAGAGTGGCTACTTGCAAGACCCCTAAAGTGAGGCAGTAGAACACTGTCCAGGTTGCAGAGTGCAGGCATAATTGATGCACAGATGTATTTTATTTAGCGTTTAGATGATCATGCTATCTTCGGTCGACCACACTCCCTCTCACTACCTATTGTATTATGCAACCCTCTTTCCACACATTTCTTTATTTGCATAATAAGTAGCTTTGGAGTCTGACCACGTGGGTTTGATCCTAGCACTGTCCATACAAGATGTTTGACCCTACGCAACCTATTGTACTTAGACTCCCTGATCCTCAATTTCATTCTCTGTAAAATGGGAAAATAATACAATTGTTGAAAGATTTTGGTCAAGATAAAATGAGACAATGTTTACGAGGCCCTGGCATAGAATAGGTACTCAGTATATGGTATTAAGTGACAATTAAGTGCCTATGAGATTGTTATATAAACGATGTGGGAATAGGTTTGAGAATCTTTGCAGTCAGTCACTGCTGTGGGGAGGATTTCTGGCCCTACTGCCTGCTGCATAGAGGATGTCAGGCAGTGTTACCCCCCCACAAAACATCACAGGTGTTAACGGAAGAAGCCCATTTCCTAACTCCATCTTCAAGTGCACATTTACATTTTACACAGTACAGAAAGGAATGGAAGTATCATCTCATTAGCATATATCTTTGTCCATATACTTTTTAAGGGAAATAGTGTGTTCTTGTAATACAGCTGCTGCATCCTAGAGGATTTGCCAATAGGGGAAATACAACCTTGGTTCTCCAAGAAGCAAGAAGAGCTCTGGAATGCAGACATGCTTGTCCAGCTATAGCTTCCTCTGTTGAGGTCACACCCAGCATGGCCGGCTCTGGATGCCTGCATTTACCAGATTACGCTTCATATGACAATAGTTTGGTTGGACATCAGTGTATTCATTCAAGATGTTTATGTATCATTATATATATTTAAAGTTAGTGTTTCTTAATTAGGTCTTCGTTCGTTCATCTTTTCTTCTCCTTCCTTATATTTTCTTCATACTCAGAGTTCCCTTGTGTGTTTAAGAAAAAGTTGATCTACTGATTCTTCTTCCAGACTCCTCCCAATATTGTTATGACCTCTTGCTGAATTAACTAATTCCTTTTTTAATCAGCTGGTCAGGAAGGTATCTTCTTCATTTTTTCTTTCTCTTTTGTCTGCGCACCCACTCCCCTTTTAAGACGAGAAGTATATTCAGTTCACACTTAAACATATTTCACAGTGCTAGCATCATCATGTACTTTAAGAATCTCTCTTGCCCTTTTCAGACCTTTAATCCTTTCAAGGCTTTTACAGTGAAAGGAAACTCCCCACCATGTCCAGCGAGTCATACCAGACAGCATTACCTAGTGGAAATTGGTGACATTTACAGAAGAGGAATATTAAGAGGACACTCGTGGGCTTATTTGTTAAGATTAATGGGATAGGATTATAAAAGATCTGGTTCTTCATATGTATACATGTGGGTATGTAAAGATTGGGTGGGCGGGTGGGTGGAGGGAGAGAGGCGGGATTTAAGAAGACAAAGGCCTAAGGCAATTTACGTTAGGGTTTACAATGGTTTTGCTGCAAGCATGCAGAACTAACTGGGTTTAGATTAAGGCAGTCTAATTAGTGTCATGTCAAACTGGCAGTGATCATAAGACAAGAGAGAGGTCACTCTTGTCATCTTCTTGGTCTTTTGCCCTTAACTATAGAGCTGCATAAAGTACAATCTCCTTCTTGTTAATGGAAGCAGAATATGTATAATCTGCACATGAAATGAAAAGAAAATGTGTAAGGAAATTTCTTTTTCCCATTTCCTCGTCAGGAGCTGTGAATTTTAGTGCGAATTAAAGTAAGGCTAATTCTGCAGTCATCTTCTGACCTGTCAGGGTAGCTGTCACCCTCACGTCTCTCAATGCAGGTCTTTAGCTTCTTCTTGCTGAGTGCAGCCTTTGCCGACTGACAGAAAAATACCGACCATGACAAGAAAAAAGAACATAATGTCCTTTTCACCCATCGCTACTCAAAATTGCTCAATCTTTACTGACATATTATTATACATTGTTTCTCTGAAAAAGCACTTGCTTTCTTTTCTATATAAGAAGTACAAAACTTTCAAGAGACAAGAAACTGTTCTTTAGAAAAGATTAAAGCCTGTAATTATTTTAAATTGTCTATTAATATGCAATATGTTGCCCTTTAATATGAATAAGGTGTAGTGAGGCGCTTGAGTCATTAATAGGGCGCCCACTTGTGCCTCTGTAGTTAAGGATCTGTCGCTTCTTTTTATGATGAACCAAAAGGCGCCATGGTGGGATCGGCTGCTGTGTTTTGAAACCACTGTCCCAAGCTTGGAAAGATCTTTAAAAATTTATTGAAGGGTAGGTGGAAAACCACCCAGTTTCTTATAAATCAAGTCAATAACAAAAAGAAGGTTAGAAGTAATATTTGAAGATTAGCCTTCATCTTTTCTTTTTCCCCTCTTGAGGAAAAAAGGGACCACTCCATTGTAAAATGTGTTATTGGCATCTATGGAAAGCACAATAAAAATACTACATATAGCAAGAAAGAAATTAAAGCATTAAGGGGTCTGTGGATATAACAGAACAGGATGTCAACATACACAGCGGCATTAAGTCCACCAAAAGCAGATTTAAAAATATCAGTGTGCAGGTTCATACCCCACTGATGACAACAACTCTTCATGCTACCTCGTGTTGTAAGCGCCACAAACAGTGGGTGAGTTTGGATTTGCTATATCTAGGTGAAATGGAGGTGGGTTTATGTTGATGTTTCTGTTGTGGCTGTCAATTCTCTTCCTTTTGAAGAGTTCTGGATTCTCAATGATTCTGGACAACTACCTTAGGTCCTACTAGGCTCTTGTTTTGAGAACAATATAGAGATTAAGTGCTTACTATGAACAATTAACCAATAGACACAGGAAACACTGGTGTTTATTTCAAGAGGCATAATCTGAGCTATATAAATACACTTTGCAGTGGGGTATTCATTTTCCTAATTCACAATGTCTTTTGGATTATTATCACTATTATTTTTATTTTCTTTTAACTGAGGGAAGCATGTGTTATTTCATCACATGACATTTCTTTGAAAAATCTTTCTTGTCTAGATGTGGACCTTAATGCATTATGCAAAACCCAGGGATTTAGATTTTTGACACTGCATACACTCACAATATATTCTAAAGGGAGACATTATATGCTAACTTCTTGTGAAATCCTGTAGCAGCTGTTTGGTTAATATAATATGTTGAAAAATATTTATGTAGTTTGTTTTCTTTTCTGTCAGCCCTGGTATCTTATGAAATATTTTTTCAAATGGCCAGTAGCTAAAGTAGTGACTTTAGTTTGACTTAATATTATGCCACATTGACAGATGAAAACTCCTTCTAAAAATGTCATTTGAGTGCTCGACTAATTTGCATTTAGCTCGAAAGCTTTTAGTGCTTTGCACATTCACATTATAAACATTTGGGTGAACATTAATACCCCAGCTAAACAAAAATGCTATTCACTCCAACCATTTCTTCCACTACATAAAAACTATAAACGATTCTCCTACCAAAAAAAAAAAAAAAAAAAAAGAATGCAACCCGAAAATCAATTATAGTAACTATTTAGAAATGTAAAGGAAAGGCAGTAAAAAAGTGACAAAAAATCTTTAATTGTAGGGAAAATGTGCATCTTTTTTTCCCCAACATGTGAATAAAATGCATTTCCTTCTTTAACAATCACAGTTACAATAGATCCATGCATCTCACAGGAAAAAATTGACAATTTGATTATGACTTGTACTTTTTGCCAGGGCCATGAAAGTGGTTTATGTTTGAAATGTATCAGCTGGAAAGTACTTATTACTCATAAACGCTCTGCTATTTCACTTTCTGCAAAGTGAGCTGTTAACAGATACAATTTGAGCAGAATAGCCAGAGGAGGCCTTTTGATATGCAGAAGAGCTGACCCGCGTGCTGAGCCTTTAATTGGGTTTTTAATTTTCCAGGCCATCTGACAATATCAAACATGATCCCAGTGCTTGAAATGTTGATTGGAGGCTAAGAAGGATGTACTACAACATGGCATTATGGAGAGAAAGAGGGAAGCATGCAGGTAGAGAGGAAGACACAGAGAGCCAAATCATCTGCCTTGTGATTTTTGTTGGTTTTAGAGAATATTTCCAAACAGTTTAGCATTTCGTTTTAAATGATGAACATCTGATTACTTTGTAGTTATGGTGAAGATGTTTGAAAATATTTCTAAATCATACATCTCAAGCTACTTAGCTAAACGGATCTACTCAAGTGAGTCAGAATTGGAAAAAAAAAAAGGAATTTTGCCATTTAGCATGTTTTCTTAGGCAAACCTACCAAAAGTAAAAAAGTGGTTGTAGAGGAAATATTTAATTAATTTGCTATCATTTGGATGTTTGCTTTGAAAAGCACCTGAACTGCAATGCTTCCTTTCCCATTATGAAGTTCTCATTTTTATAAAAATTTATAATGTTAAAATGATCATTTTATTCAGTGCCAAGTAGATGCTCATTTATAGCTATCAAAACGCTTGGAAAAAAGAAGCGTAAGATTTATTCTGGCTTTGGACAGCTTATTCAGTAAACATTTTTTTATTTGCTCATTTGTGAGGATAAGGCGAAGAATAAAATCTAATTTATTATTTTATTGGAAGCCAGTATCAGAGTGATGCAGGTCTGTGGATTTAAGAAATCTGTAAATCTCTTTAATAAAGGCCTGGGGAATTATTAGTAAGAACAAATGTAAAGTGCCTGACAGTTACATTTCTAAAAGAAAAACACAATAATCTCATTAAAGAAATTACTGACAGCAGCTCACAGATGTTAATGGTTGAAGTAACAAAGGACATACAATATCAGAAAGTAGATTATCTTTTCCCTCTTTTAGAATTTTGCTATCGATCTAACTTATTGGGCATATCAAAATAAAAGGTTGCAGTGTTTTACTCAACAATCCTCTTTTTCAGTAGTACTAAGCAATTTAGAATAAAATATATTTTTATATAATAAATAGTTATAATTTAAACACAAAGAATTGTGAAACCCATTAGAGGAAGAAGGTTAGATAAAAATGATACTGAATTCTGCAACATAAGAACTATAAGGAAGACTGCACTGAAGCAACCAAATAATAAAATAGTAGTTACATCCTGGGCTATGCATATATATATATATTTATATAACATTATATATTTGTAAAAAATATTTTGAATCTTGAAGGCTATACAGGAAATTATTTAGATATATGTAGTAATTTCATAGTCTTAGGAATTAGAATTTTATTTATTTATTTTTTATCATGCTCACTTTCTCTTATCATCCTTAACAAGGAATGAGTGAATTATTCACCTAAATGAAAGTCCAAGAACAGTCCAATAAACAAGGAAGTGGGTTTTGCTTTAAAGGAAAAAAGGCAGTTGTAAAATATTAGCTATATTATCTTCCTAATAATCTTAGATAGTAACAGAGTAGGCGATTGGGTTCAGTTTAGGTCTATCTAGTGCTTTTTTGAGATACTTTGTTCCATACGCCAAATTATGCTATGTATCCTGTTGTATTACATCATACTGAATATTTAACCCATTTGGATCAAAATTAAGAAAGACGGTTTGTACACTTAATTCTTTAATCTTTCATCTGAGCCTCTTAAATGTTTCAGTGTTCTGAAAGCTGCACAGTTCTCTAAGATGTAGTAAATATTCAATTATGTCCATTTTGTACTTGAAAAAATGAAGGCACTTAGAGACTACTGATTAGAATAATGTTTTCAAATTTGTTAACGTAGCTAAGGAATCTTAAATCCTGGGCTGAGATTCACTGGGCACACTGCCTAACAAAGACCTCAGGAGTAAGAATCTGAATCCCAGCACATTATGGGAATTTAGACAAGCCTCAGATTAGCACTCTTTCTTCATTTCCCTACATCAAAATTTGAGAAGAGATGGCTTAAATTTTAGGTGCAACTTCTTTGATGGGAGGAAAATATATGGAAACTTAGGAATGCCTCTCCTGGTTTAGGAAGAGACATCTTATGCCTTAATATTAAAATGACTTAAAATATATAATATGCAGATAAAAATACTACTCCACATCACAAGTTGAGAGGTATTTAAGACAGTGGTCAAACCACATAGTAAATTTTGCCTAGGATCCTTACTTGCCAAAGTAAAATTTTACTTAAAAGTCTATATGATTTATATACTAAAATCCATCATGTAACTTGGAAAACAAGATTTTAATTTTTAATATTTTTATCTATATTCTAAAAAGTAAAGTCTTTAATTATTTCACCTTTGGGTTGTGAGTTGCTGGGACAATAAGAGAGAGGCTGAAAAGGAAAGTAAGAAGAAACACTTTTCTAAAGAACCAAGTCAGAAAAAGGGAAAGGGAGGTGGAATTCTTTCTATTTAAGGCATATGAAGTCATTTGGATAGCTTGTACACTGTATTTGTGTAAGAAAACATTTTTATATAGATCTTGTTCCTAATTTTAAAATACCTTTAATGTACCAAAGTTTCTTGAAAGGAGCCAAAATGAATTGGGTAGGCACTGATACATTGAATTGGCTTAAGGGTTTGTAAGGTTATTTTGGGGGGATCTGGGTCAGAAGAACCCAGTAGGGTCCAACAAGAATCATTCTGCATGTAGCAGAAACTACCTCATAAACATAATTAAAACACCTGTGTAACCATTCTTACTCCTGGCAACATACAAATGAAAACATGGAGATGGCTCAGACTTTCCCCAGAATCCTCTGGTTAGATTAGGAAGGGGAAAAGATATAGAAGGACATACATAACAGTTTGTCCATGTGTCTAGAAGAGAAGAGGTAACATTTACAGAGCACCAACTCTGTGCTTCTATGGATGTTTCCTCACTTGAATATTTTTAAAAATAGACTTTAATTTTGAGAACAGTTTTAGGTTCACAGAAAAACTGAAAAATAGTACATACAGAGAGTTTGCGTATATCTTGAACCCAGTTTCTCTGATTATTAACATCTATATTAGTAAGGTACCTTTGTCACAATTACTGAACCAATACTGATCCATAGTTATTTACTGAAATCCCTCCTTTATTTAGATTTCCTTAGTTCCTATCCGATGCTTATTTTCTGTTCCAGAATCCCAACCAGGATACATTACATTTGCTTGTCATTTTTCCTTAGGCTTCTCTTGGTTATGACAGCTTCTCAGTCTTTCCTTGTTTTTGATGACCTTGACAGTTTTGAGGAATATACAGCTCAGGTATTTTGTAGAATGCCCTTCTATTAAAATTTTTCTGATGTTTTTCTGATGATTAGACTGGAGTGCCTCATTGACTTTAATCTCAGTCCTTTACGTTTGATATTTTACAAATGAGGAAACTGAAGTGAATAGACTTAAATTAAGCACAGCTCCACAGTAGTAAGAGATCTGTGTGATGCCCATGGCTCTGTGTGTTCAGCTGCACTATATTGTTTTTGCAGCTATTATACTCTTATGTTTAAAATATGCCCTATATTTGTTTATTTCACTTATTTCTATAAGGCTTAATTTGTTTTCCCATATGAGAGGGGTCTAATCATCTATTTTGCCAAGGAAAAATGAACAAACAGGTAAATAAAAGCATATAGAAGTATTTAATCAGTTTGGATGTTTAAATAAAGAAAATAGCTGGGTTTATGGTTCTTTGGATGTTCAAATAGCATTCTTCAGCAGACTCCACTACACTTTTTTAGGGTCAAGTTAAGATAGGTAACACTATTTAACCATTTCCTCTTCTTCTGCACTCAATTCAAGGGTAGACAAAGCCTCAGGGTAGACCTTTATAGATAAATGCTGTTTCAGGAACCAGGTTTCTCCCTTAAGCATCACAATGAACTTAGGTGGTCAAAGGGACAACTTCTAGGAGGTTAAAACAAACCAACCAACCCATGTGTATGGTGGTGGGAAGGTTTGCTTCATTTGCGGTACTACCTCTGCTGCTTCTCCTGCCCCTCTCCTCAATATCTAGTGACATAACTATTCATTAGACAATAAGTTATGAATGGAGATAAAAGATGAATTAAATTTGTCCTCCAAGAGACCTCTTTTAGGTCACTGCTTCTGTGTAGATGCAGTGCTGGGGAAATGACTTGCCCAGGGAAGCACAATTGGTAACAATCTATGACAATAGAGCTGTTTGCATGTCTTTGCTTAGGAAATTTTAAAATTTGCAGATAACAGGTTCCACTCTAGGCTAATTCAATCAGAGTCCCTAGAGTATGACCTTGACATCAGTATTTCTAGACTGAGAACTACTAACCTATATCCATTAGAAAAAATGCCAAGTTATACATTTTGCCAAAAGTTTTTTATCAATGCACATTTAACTAATTAAGGACATGCCAGTTTCTATGTATACAAAAATGAAAAACAAAAAAGTTTTCAAGGAGAGAATAGTCTAATAGTATCCCTAGTAGGGATAGGGGATGAAGCAGTAATCAAACTACAATGTAATAGGGGCAATAATCACGACAGCTATGAGATGCCAAGGGAGTGCCCTTTAGTGAGTGGCTCTGCAAAGCATCAGGGAAGCAAATAGCCAGTTGAACTGGTGGTACCATCTTGCTGTAAAATATAGGGAAAATTACAAGACCTCTTTGAGCTTGGTTAAAAAAAAAAAAGGTTAGACTACACTACAGCTAAGGTTCTTTGTAGGAAAATGCTATTGTGTGCTAACTGTTTAGCACATCTTTTGGAGCATGTTTGGAGCACATCATACATAGTTAAAATTTCAAGTTGGGCAAAGTTTGGTACCTATGTAAGTAACCAACCTTCCTTATAAGTGAAACATTTCATACACACAGATGCACAGAAATTGGTCATTTTCCCCAGTAACTATTACTGCATAACCAACCACCCCAAAACTTAGTGGATTAAAACAGCGATATTTATTTTGATCCCAAAGCTGTAATTTGGGCAGGGATTCATGGCAATATCTTGTCTCTGCTCCATTAATTATCATCTAGGAATCACCTAGTGCTTTCATTCATATGTCTGGTGGTTGACGCAGGGGATTAAACAGCTGAGAAGCTAGAACAGTCTGGGGCTCCTTGGGCATCTTCTATCTCTAGGTGATCTTTCCACGTGGTCTGCCGCA
Source organism: Eschrichtius robustus (assembly GCF_028021215.1). Classification (NCBI taxonomy): domain Eukaryota; kingdom Metazoa; phylum Chordata; class Mammalia; order Artiodactyla; family Eschrichtiidae; genus Eschrichtius; species Eschrichtius robustus. The sequence goes on from NC_090824.1 coordinate 85,119,516, forward strand.
TGGAGACCCAGGGCTGGACGTAGGTGTGTGTCCTAACAGAGCCAGGGTAGTCACACCACTTTTCCCTACCCAGCCTTGGAAATCATACAGTGTTATTTCCTCCATGTTCTGTTGTTAGAAGTGAGTCACTAGACCAACCTCCATTCAAGGGGAGAGGAATTAAACTCTCCTTTTTTATGGGAGGAGTGAAAATATTTGTAGACCACCGTGATCACCAAACAGTAGAACTTTCTACATGATAACATTTCGTTTTGAACACAGGGCTTCTTTCGATCCTTTAGTTTTATATAATCAACCTTTTATAGTAGATGCAGAAGTTGGTCAATACATAATTAATATTAAGGACTATTCAAAGAAAGAATAGCTGTTTCCCTATGATAGTAATTCCTGGAAAAGTTAAAAGCCAGTGAAGCATGCTAATAATATTTACAGAGTATCTATTTTTAGGCATTACTATGTAGGTACTAACACACTTCATATCTTTAACTCATTTAATCCTTTCAACAAGTCTATGAGGTAGGTACTTATGTTATTTCCATAATAGAGGCTCATATAGGTGAAGGAAATTTCCCAAGTTCAAAAAGCTATCAAAGGGAGGACCAGCGATTTTCACCAATTAGTTCTCACTCGTGAACCAAGGTCTTAATAGTCATACTAACTAGAAGGATCGCAGTTGTCTAGATATTCTGGATAATGAACTTGCTCACAATGTTTATATAACTTCTTCCTTCTAAAGGGTACGGAGTTTGAAACAAACTTATCTTAACTCGTTTTCCCTCATTCGTATTTTGCATTGTGACCCAATGTTCTCATTTGCAAATTTAAGAGCGTGCATAAACTAATCGAGTAAAATTTATACTCAACCTTGACTTTCTAGCTTAGAAATCATTACTATATCAACAGAGCTCTCTCTAAAGGCCCAATGACCTTAGGTAATCATGGATTCCCTGTATCTTCTGACAGGGGTACACCAAAGCACCTTGCTGTCCACTCTGTCCTTTGAGTGGACAACAGGAAATCTATAACGAACACATGAAACTTGGTTTGAAATGAGTATGTTCCCCTTTAAATACATTCTTTTGTCTACTCTGCATGGTGCTTTGTCAAAAATGTCTAAATCATTTCACATCTCATTTTTGCATTATCCTTATTTGTCTGATGAAAGTGGATGTGATGTAAGCAATGAAGAGGGAAAAACTTTCCAGGAAACGCACGCCGCATAATCCACCCTCCTCGCAACATGACACTGATCATGTTAGCAACAAAATGCCTTTCCATTCAGGACTGTGGCTGCAATCTCCATCCAGGGCAGGGAATTGGGTGTTTCCAGAGACTCCTCCTGTGAGGCTGAGGCAGAGACAGATGCAGCAGCAGTGCTGTGTGCTCAGCTGCCTAATTAGGTCATGGGACAGCCCAGGAAAGGAAGAAATAAGGTGTCAAGTGAGATGGAGATCAGGTAATCACTCTGGAGCAAGGGACAAGGGAGGCAGGGGACAGTTGAATAAAGGGGACAGCAAGGTTGGGGTGGCGATGGTGGGTGGAGAAAGAGTCTTAGAAATGAAAACCATTTGAATAATCAAACACATAAGAACCCACATCTTCTTTCTATTGTTTTGCATATAGCTAGATGCCTATCTACATTTAAAATTATAACTCAGAAATATATTCTGGTCCAAACGATATCTTTGCTGTGTCATTTTAGAGACTGGGAAACCAGTGGGTTAGATAGCTTCTGTACTTATTATGTCCCTGTATCCTAGAATCAAATAATCTATGATTATTAACGATGAAGATGCTCAATATATTCATTCAGTCAACTATAGGGTCCTTAAAATATTAAGGTTCTAGGGACATGAAGATGATTGCAATTTAGCTTTTGTCTTCTAGGCAAGACAGACACATATATAAATGTTAGTACAGTGTGATTAATGCTGTAATAGATGCACACGCAATAAAAGATGGGGCACTTTAGCTGCACACTGGGGCTGTTGGAGAAGGTTCTTCAGAGTGAACTTGGTTGTGGATGGAGGATAAAGCAAGTGTTCTCCAGGAGAAAAGGGTTCCATGGTAGAGAGATCAGTTTTGAATGGCACACAGAACTGAGTGCATTAGGATGTGGTGTGTAGTTTGGGGTATCTGAGACTAAGGGTATGTGGCATGGGAAATAGGCTGTTAGGAATGTCCAAGCTGAGAAGAACCTTGAACCCCATGTTTTGTTTTGGTTTGTTTTTTTAACATCTTTATTGGAGTATAATTGCTTTACAATGGTGTGTTAGTTTCTGCTCTATAACAAAGTGAATCAGCTATTGAACCCCATGTTTTAAAGTATTAATTTAGCATCACATTTACTAACTCTAATTGCTTATAATAACCCAGGACAAACCTTGCATAAATCTAAAACATCTTTTCATGCCTCAGTTTCCTCATCTGCAAAATAGGGATAATTATTTTGATTTTCATTCCTACTGCCAATACCTAATTCATAATTTCATTACTGCTTGTCTATACTATTACAGTAATCTTCATACTGCCTTCCCTGACTGTCCCTCCTTCTTAAAGCACATTCTTGTGCCATTACTGGATTAAAGACAAAAACATAACAAAGGATAATAAAAAAAACACATTATCATCTATCTTCAAAGCTCCCCATTCCCAAAGAATAAATTTCAAACTTTCTGAAAAGGCAGTTAAGACTTTCCAACAACTGATTCCAGACTGATTTTATTTTCTATCCCAATACATCCTATACTCTTGGTTTCTTGGACTGTGTGACCTACTGCATTCTTTTGTTTGATATGGTCCCTCCACTGCGTTACTCTCTTCTCTGCCAACATCTTCTTGTTTAGTTTTCAAGACCCAGCAAAATGCTGCTTATAATAGTCAGAAACAATATCTTCAGCTTCTGAGTTCTTAAACAGCCATTGTGTGATCAAAAGAACTACCATATGACCCAGCAATCCCACTACTGGGCATATACCCTGAGAAAACCAATATTCAAAAAGAGTCATGTACCACAATGTTCACTGCAGCACTGTTTACAATAGCCAGGACATGGAAGCAACCTAAGTGTCCATTGGCAGATGAATGGATAAAGAAGATGTGGAACATATATACGATGGAATATTACTCAGCCATAAAAAGAAACGAAATTGAGTTATTTGTAGTGAGGTGGATGGACCTAGAGTCTGTCATACAGAGTGAAGTAAGTCATAAAGAGAAAAACAAATACCCTATGTTAACACATATATATATATGGAATCTAAAAAAAAAAATGGTTCTGATGAACCTAGAGGCAGGACAGGAATAAAGACACAGATGTAGAGAGTGGACTTGAGGACATGGGGAGGGGGAAGGGTAAGCTGGGACGAAGTGAGGGAGTAGCATTGACAAATATACACTACCAAATGTAAAATAGATAGCTAGTGGGAAGCAGCTGCATGGCACAGGGAGATCAGCTTGGTGCTTTGTGACCACCTAGAAGGGTAGGATAGAGAGGGTGGGAGGGAGACACAAAAGGGAGGGGATATGGGGATATATGTAGGCATATAGCTGATTACTATGTTATACAGCAGAAACTAACACAACACTGTAAGGCAATTATACTCCAATAAAGATGTTAAAAAAAAAAAAAAAGACCTTGGCCAGAACCCTCCTTCTGCTATTACCATTTGTGACATTTTAGCAAGACACTAACTTCTCTCAGTCCCAGTTCTTTTCACCATAAAATAGGTAAAATACAGGTAATAATACCTACTTCACAGGGTAGTTGCATGATTTATTATAAGTGAGATAACACAGAAGAAAAAACTTTTATAAAGTTTGCAAGCATATGTTAATGCAAGCAACAGTATGGGGTTTCCAAAAGTAGAATAAGAAGTAAAAACAACAGCTACAAGCAGGGGTTAAGTCCCCAAAAGGTCATGTACCCCATGCTTGGTTATAGACATGTCCCCAGATTTAACTACAATGAGTGTATCTATAGAATTGGAGTTAACATTAATAATATCTACATCATGGAGTTATGAAATGTTTCAACGAGATAATAAATGTGAAAGCAATGTGAAAGTATAATATTATGACTACACAAATATTATTTATTATTTGTTTCTTAAGTCACCATGACCATTCTCTATCCTAAACAGAATTATTTATGTGCACTTCTTGTAACACATGTGAAACTGTTAGAAATTTGAGGGTGAGCTGAGGTTTTAATCATATTTATTCGCCCATGGAATAAATAAGTGAAGCTTATAAGATCAGTGTATTTCTTATCAAAGCCACACAGCTCATGTTTGGCAGGAGAGCAGTCTGTGCTTAGGCAAGGCTGCAGTCTGTAATCACAGCATCCTTCTCTGCCTGGGCGTTGTTACCTACATGGTAGTGTGGGTGAAAGACTAGCTTATCTCTTACGTATATTTTAGTCTCGAACATCTGAATCATTAGGAGAAAATTCATTTGCCCTTACTCATCTCTATCCGTACAGTTCTTCCTCTGATTTTTATAATCACAATTTCCCACGTTGCTATAGTTGCAGCTCTCATCTTCACGCGATGTTCCTCCTCCACTATCTAACCCTGCAATGTACCAGTATTTCCTTTTACATTATAACTTACTGGAAAAATTCAATTTTCACACCTGTCTGGTGGATTTGACTGATACTCTGCTCTCCCTATGTCGATATGACTGAGAATTCCATGCATGTAAAACTGAATGGTGTAGAATGAAAACCATATGTTAAACTTTAGCTCTAACACAAGGAGCTTCCTTTTGTATTGCACTATTGTCTTTGGAAGGTATGCCTATCACTCAACACTTTTTTATTTTTGCGTGGACTACATGAAAAATGATTACTTATATGGATGTACTTCTGGGACATCTTTAATTGATTAGTGTTATATGTTGAATGGGCAATTGGTTTTAGTGAGGTTATTTTCCATTAAATGTTGCCTATTTCTAGCCAAGCCTTCCAAATTAATGACAAGCCTGGCAATGGAATCTAATCTGAATACCCCTTTTCAACTTGAAAAATAAGAATTATGTAAGTGCCAAAAAAAACACTGGAATGTGGTCTTTGCACAAAACTGGTGTCTTTACAACTAATGGCCTTGAAAAAGTCTGCTGGTGATTTATGTTGTGAAAGTTATAATGAATATTAGGAACAATAATTCTGCTCCTCATGTTCCAGTAGAGGGTGAGTGCCTGGGAACAGGCTTTTACACGTTGATAAACTTTTCGTGCTTTTTTTTTTAAACAAGGAAAATCAATTGATTTTGAACACTTACATAAGTGATTGCTGTTTTTTTGTTTTGTTTTTTGTTGTTGTTGTTTTTGGCCATGCCACACAGCATGTGGGATCTTCTTTTTTTTAAATGTTTTTCTATTGTGGTAAAAGTCACATAATATAAAGTATACTATATTAACCATATTTAACTGTACAGTTCAGTGGCACTAAGTACATTCACATTGTTGTGCAACACTCACCATCATCCATCTCCCAAATTCTTCCTTTCCTAAACTGAAACTCTGTCCCCTTTAAATGCTAACTCACCATACCCCTTCCCCACACCACCCCCCTGCATCTACCAATGTACTTTCTGACTCTATGAATTTGACTATTCTAGGTACCTAGAATAAGTGGAATCAAACAGTATTTGTCTGCACCTAATGTGTATCGGAATGCATTTTTAAGGTTAACTTAATATATGTCCTGCAAACAGATTGTAACTTTTTTCCCCTGAACTATATACTAGGCACTCACCAGCCATCTACTTCATACATAGTAGTTTACATACATCAATCCCAATCTCCCCTCCCAATTCATCCCCCCCCCCCCACTTGGTGTCCATACATTTGTTCTCTATGTCTGTGTCTCTATTTCTGCTTTGCAAATAGGTTCATGTGTACCATTTCTCTAAATTCCACATATATGCATAAATATATATTTGTTTTTCTCTTTCTGACTTACTTCACTCTGTGTGACACTCTCTAGGTCCATCCACGTCTCTGCAAATGGTACGATTTTGTTCCTTTTTAAGACTGAGTAATATTCCATTGTATATATGTATCACATCTTCCTTATCCATTGCTCTGTTGATGGACATTTAGGTTGCTTCCATGTCCTGGCTATTGTAAATAGTGCTGCAATGAACACTGGGGTGCATGCACCTTTTTGAATTATGGTTTTCTCTGGGTATATGCCCAGGAGTGGGATTGCTGGGTCATATGGCAGTTCTATTTTTAGTTTTTTAAGGAACCTCCATACTGTTCTCCATAGTGGCTGTGTCAATTTACATTCCCACCAGTGTTAAGAGGGTTCCCTTTTCTCCACACCTCTCCAGCATTTATTGTTTCTAGATATTTTGGATAATGGCCATTCTGACTGGTGTGAGGTGGCACCTCATTGTAGTTTTGATCTGCATTTCTCTAATAATTAGTGATGTTGAGCATCTTTTCATGTGCCTCTTGGCCATTTGTATGTCTTCTTTGGAGAAAAGTCTATTTAGGTCTTCCAACCATTATTTGATCGGGTTGTTTGTTTTTTTGATATTGAGCTGCATGCTGTTTGTATATTTTGGAGATTAATCTCTTGTCAGTTGCTTCGTTTGCAAATATTTTCTCCCATTCTGAGGTTGTCTCTTCGTCTTGTTTATGGTTTCCTTTGCTGTGCAAAAGCTTTTAAGTTTAATTAAGTCTCATTTGTTTATTTTTATTTCCATTACTCTAGGAGGTGGGTCAAAAAAGACCTTGTTGTGATTTATGCCAAAGGGTGTTCTGCCTATGTTTTCCTCTAAGAGTTTTAGAGTGTCCAGTCTTACATTTAGGTCTTTAATCCATTTTGAGTTTATCTTTGTACATGATGTTAGGGAGTGTTCTAATTTCATTTTTTTACATGTAGCTGTCCAGTTTTCCCAGCACCACTTATTAAAGAGATTGTCTTTTCTCCATTATATATACTTGCTTCCTTTGTCATAGATTAGGGTACCATAGGTGTGTGGGTTCATCTCTGGGCTTTCCATCTTGTTCCAGGCTTTCTATCCTGGTCTATACTTCTGCTTTTGTGCCAGTACCATACATCCTAGATTACTATAGCTTTGTAGTATAGTCTGAAGTCAGGGAGCCTGATTCCTCTAGCTCCATTTTTCTTTCTCAAGATTGCTTTGGCTATTCAGGGTCTTTTGTGTTTCCACACAAATTGTAAAAGTTTTTGTTCTAATTCTGTGAAAAATGCCATTGGTAATTTGATAGAGATTGCACTGAATCTGTAGATTGTTTTGGGTAGTATAGTCATTTTCACAATATTGATTCTTCCAATCCAAGAACATGTTATATCTCTCCATCTGTCTGTGCTGTATTTGATTTCTTTCATCAGTATCTTCTAGATTTCTGAGTACAGGTCTTTTGCCTTCTTAGGTAGGTTTATTCCAGGTATTTTATTCTGCAATGGTAAATAGGATTGTTTTCTTAATTTCTCTTTCTGATCTTTCATTGCTAGTGTATAGGAATGCAAGAGATTTCTGTGCATTAATTTTGTATCCTGCAGCTTTACCAAATTCATCGATTAGCACCAGTAGTTTCTGGTGGCATCTTTAGGATTTGCTATGTATAGTATCATGTCATCTGCAAACAGTGACACTTTTACTTCTTCTTTTCCAATCTGGATCCCTTTTATTTCTTTTCCTTCTATGATTGCTGTGGCTAGGACCTCCAAAACTATGTTGAATAAAAGTGATGAGAGTGAACATCCTTGTCTTGTTCCTGATTTTAGAGGAAATGCTTTCAGTTTTCACCATTGAGAATGATGTTTGCTGTGGGTTTGTCATATATGGCCTTTATTATGTTGAGGTAGGTTCCCTCTATGCCCACTTTATGGAGAGTTTTTATCATAAATGGGTGTTGAATTTCGTCAAAAGCATTTTCTGCATCTATTGAGAGGATCATACGGTTTTTATTCTTCAATTTGTTAATATGGTGTATCACATTGATTGATTTGTGTATATTGAAGAATCCTTGCATCCCTGGGATAAATCCCACTTGATCATGGTGTACGATCCTTTTAATGTGTTGTTGGATTCCGTTTGCTAGTATTTTGTTGAGAATTTTTCATCTTTGTTCATCAGTGATATTGATCCATAATTTTATTTTTCTTTGTGAATCTTTGTCTGGTTTTGGTATCAGGGTGATGGTGGCCTCACAGAATGAGCTTGGGAGTGTTCCTTCCTCTGCAATTCTTCGGAAGAGTCTGAGAAGGATGGGTGTCAGCTATTCTCTAAATGTTTGATAGAATTTGCCTGTGAAGCCATCTGGTCCTGGACTTTTGTTTGTTGGAAGATTTTTAATCACAGTTTCAATTTCAGTACTTCTGATTGGTTTGTTCATATTTTTTATTTCTTCCTGGTTCAGTCTTGGAAGGTTGTACCTTTCCAATAATTTTTCCACTTCTTCCAGGTTACCCATTTTATTACATATTGTTGCTTGTAGTAGTCTCTTATGATCCTTTGTATTTCTGCAGTGTCAGTTGTAACTTCTCCTTTTTCATTTCTAATTTTACTGATATTTTTTTGATGAGTCTGGCTAAAGGTTTATCAATTTGGTTTATCTTCTCAAAGAACAAGCTTTTAGTTTCATTGATCTTTTCTATTGTTTTCTTTGTTTCTATTTCATTTATTTCTGCTCTGATTTTTATAATTCATTTCCTTCTACTAACTTTTTTTGTTGTTGTTGTTCTTTCTCTAGTTGCTTTAGGTGTAAAGTTAGGTTGTTTATTTGAGATTTTTCTTGTTTCTTAAGGTAGGATTGTACTGATATAAACTTCCCTCTTAGAACTGCTTTTCCTGCATCCCATAGGTTCTGGGTCATCGTATTTTTGTTGTCATTTATTTCTATATAGTCTCCATGTGTTTGTATTTTTTACAGTTTTTTTCCTGTAATTGATTTCTAATCTCATAGCACTGTGGTCAGAAAAGACACTTGACATGATTTCAATTTTCTTAAATTTACTGAGGCTTGATCTGTGACCCAAGATATGATCTATCCTGGAGAATGTTCCACGAGCACTTGAGAAGAAAGTGTATTCTGTTGCTTTCAGATGGAATGTCCTATAAATATCAATTAAGTCTATCTGGTCTAATTTGTCATTTAAAGCTTGTGTTTCCTTATTAATTTTCTGTCTGGATGATCTATCCATTGGTGAAAGTGGGGGGTTGACATTCCCATTATTGTGTTACTGTCGATTTCCCCTTTTATGGCTGTTAGCTTTTGCCTTATGTATTGAGGTGTTCCTATATTGGGTGCATAAATATTTATAATTATTATATCTTCTTCTTGGATTGATCCCTTGATCATTATGTAGTGTCCTTCCTTGTCTCTTGTAACATTCTTATTTTAAAGTCTATTTTATCTGATGTGAGTACTGCTACTCCAGCTTTCTTTTGATTTCCATTTGCATGGAATATCTTTTTCCACCCCCTCACTTTCAGTCTGTATGTGGCCCTAGGTCTGAACTGGGTCTCTTGTAGACAGCATATATACGCGTGTTGTTTTTGTATCCATTCAGCAGTCTGTGTCTCTTGGTTGGAGCATTTAATCCATTTACATTTAAGGTAATTATCAATATGTATGTTCCTATTACTATTTTCTTAATTGTTTTGGGGTTTTTTTGTAGGTCTTTTCCTTCTCTTGTGTTTCCTGCCTAGAGAAGTTCCTTCAGCATTTGTTGTAAAGCAGGTTTGGTGGTGCTGAATTCTCTTAGCTTTTGCTTGTCTGTAAAGCTTTTGATTTCTCCATTGAACGTGAATGATATCCTTGCTGGGTAGAGTAATCTTGGTTTTCCCTTTCATCACTTTAAATATATCCTGCCACTCTCTTCTGGCTTAAATATATCCTGCCACTCTCTTCTGGCGTGCAGGGTTTCTGCTGAAAAATCAGCTGATGACCTTATGGGGATTCCCTTGTATGTTATTTGTTGTTTTTCCCTTGCTGCTTTTTTTTTTTAATTTTTTTTTTAAATTTATTTTTATTTTTATTTATTTATGGCCGTGTTAGGTCTTCGTTTCTGTGCGAGGGCTCTCTCCAGCTGCGGCAAGCGGGGGCCACTCTTCATCGCCGTGTGCGGGCCTCTCACTATCGCGGCCTCTCGTTGCGGAGCACAGGCTCCAGACGCGCAGGCTCAGCAATTGCGGCACACGGGCCCAGTTGCTCCGCGGCATGTGGGATCCTCCCAGACCAGGGCACGAACCCGTGTCCCCTGCATTGGCAGGCAGACTCTCAACCACTGCGCCACCAGGGAAGCCCCTTCCTTGCTGCTTTTAATATTTTTTCTTTGAATTTCACTTTTGTTGGTTTGATTAATATGTGTCTTGTCATGTTTCTCCTTCGGTTTATCCTGTATGGGACTCTCTGTGCTTCCTGGACTTGGGTGGGTATTTCCTTTCCCATGTTAGGGAAGTTTTCAACTATAATCTCTTCAAATATTTTCTCAGACCCTTTCTCTTTCTCTTCTTCTTCTGGGACCCCTATAATTCGAATGTGGGTGCATTTAATGTTGTCCCAGAGGTCTCTGAAACTGTCCTCATTTCTTTTCATTCTTCTTCCCTTATTCTGCTCCACAACACTGAATTCCATCATTCTGTCTTCCAGGTCACTTATCCGTTCTTCTGCCTCAGTTATTCTGCTATTGATTCCTTCTAGTGTATTTTTCATTTCAGTTATTGTGTTGTTCATCACCATTTGTTTGTTCTTTAGTTACTCTAGGTCCTTGTTAAACATTTCATGTATTTTCTCCAGCTGTGCCTCCATTCTATTTCTGAGATTTTGGATCATCTTTACTATCATTACTCTGAATTCTTTTTCAGGTAGATTGCCTATTTCCTCTTCATTTATTTGGTCTTGTAGGTTTTTACCTTGCTCCTTTGTCTGTAGCATATTTCTCTGTCATCTCATTTTTGTTGATGCGTGGGGCTGTGTTCCTGTTTTGCTGGTTTTTGGTCTGAGGTGTCCAGCACTGGAGTCTAGGCAGTTGGGTGGAGCTGGGTCTTGGTGCCAAGATAAGGACCTCTGGGAGAGCTCACAACGATTAATATTCCCTGGGGCCTGTGAGAAGATGTGAACTCCATGTCTTCCTACTCTGCCATTAGATTACCAAATCATTACAAAAGATAAAACTCAGGAACAGCCAGATGGGAGAGATGAGAGGGAAGGGTAGGGAGAGAGGGCTCAGAGCTTCCATGCCTTCTCCAGGCTGCCATTCTCTCCAAACCTCCAGCATGTGGGATCTTAGTTCCCTGACCAGGGATCAAACCCACTCCCATTGCATTGGAAGTGTGGAGTCTTAACCACTGGACTGCCAGGGAAGTCCCCCATAAGTGATTGTTGTTATCATTATAGTTACCCACAAAATACTAAACCAAGGCTCCTATCTGACAAAGTCCACTAAGCATGAAGTGCCGAATTCTGAACCTTTGAATGTGGGTTTCAAATGTAGTCAAAGAAGGGCAGAAGGACAGTACAGGGAGAAATGAACGATGAGTTAGCATCTACTATGTGCTGGGCACTATGCAAAGGGATTCCCTCTCATCATTTCAGTTCTCTTCTGAACAACCCTGTGAGGTAGATGGTATTATTTTCACTTTACAGATGAGTACATCGAGACTCAGACTTCAGACTTGTCAGACTCCGGACTTGTCAGACTCCAAAGCCCAAGCTCTATCTACTTCACAAACTGGACGAAGTCAATGAATGAGACTACAAAAGTTTGAATCAAAGAGAATTTCTGCTATTAAGCTTTCTGCAGTCTTGACAATGTTTCTGGTCTTGAACATACATATTAAAAAGCATCTTGAACTTTTGTGGAATCAAGATCTCTCCAATTAGTATATTGCAATGTAGGAACATAGTGTGTTAGGTGAAGAATATTAACCCAATTCTCTGATTATTCCCAAGAAAAATTAGATTTCCTTTATCACCAAATGCATGCTGACAAATGACATTCATAGTGTGAGTACTGAACAAATGCCTGTGGTAGAGAGAGTATAAAGAGAGTATTAGAAATAGGATGTGGGCACAGGAGGTAAGGGGGTGGAGAGACAAACCACAAAGACAACAGGAGAGTTGAAGAGGACTCTTTTGTTGTTGTTGTTGTTACTTCCAACAGCTATTTTGCAGATGACGATACTAAGCTCAGAGTTTTGCAGCTGAATCCCTCCTCACGGTAGGTTGGCTTCATGGCTGGGTTTGAAATATCCTACAACAGTTATGTTAGCAGATAGTTCTATTTGCATTGTTATCTGTGGGTTCAATGGCAAAATGATCTTTGGGGTTTGAGGTTATTATAAAGCTGATGGCTCTAGATTAAATTAGACTAACCCTGCGTGGAAATTCAGATTTCAGTGGGCCTTGAAAATACTGCTACGACTACAACCACTACAACTACCACTACTACTACTGCTGCTGCTGCTGCTATCTTAAGAGATAGTGATATATAGGTCTTTGTAATTTACAAAGTGTTTCCTCATCTATCATGTTATTTGATCTTCATAATAACCCTGCATAGTGTTATAGGAGAAGAGGAGAACATCCATGAAAACATGTTTTAGTCCTGTTAAAATTTCAAGTTGAGGTCTTTGCTTCTCAATTTTTGATATCTTTTTCAGCACTTTAAAATGGTCACATTTTTCTTATCTATATCATGAAGATGGTAATATCATCTCTTTCTGTCTCCAGGGCCATTGAAGAAATCAAATGAAACACTACTGTGAAAATGCTCAGGAAACTGCAAAGCTCTTTTTCCTTAGTATTGTTGGGAGGCACTTATTACACAGAAGCTCCATGAAGGAAAATATGATGCCTAATTTGTTGTCTTGAAAAGGGGTGTAGTGTAGTAATTAGAACAGAGACTCTGGAGTTAGACTGCATCAGATGATTTCTAGCTCTGCCAGTTACTAGCTGTGTGATCTTGGGCAAGTTACATAACCTCTTTGTATTTTAGTTTCCTCATCTGCAAATTAGAGATCATAGAATTGATGCAAGGATTAAACATATATATATGTTTAATCCTTGAACTTAATGTGTCAGACACTATTAAAAGCATTTTATATATTACATAAAATGCTTTCAATAGTATTTGACAAATACTCAGTTCTATTTAAGTGTTAGGTCTTCCTATTAGCTATGGTTACCACTATGGTTTGACATATTGTAGATAATCAATAATACATTTTTTTGAATATATAAATAAAGTAATAAACATAGAGCAGGTGGGACAGTATTGTAGTCCAATATTGTAAGAAAGGAACAGAAATTCTAGAAACAATTTGCCCTACCACCTAGTAAAATAATGGATGCTCATAATGATAACTGAGTCATCCAGGAAAGTTACAAATAAGTTCAGAAGCCAAAGAGATAACTGTAAGATTTTCCTGTATGTTGTGGACAAAGTACTCTTGCATGTCTTTCATGTAATTATTACCACAAACCAGTGATGTACATGTAGAGATAAGAAAATCTGATAGTCACGGAGGTTCATTGGTCCAAAATCACCTGGGAATGTGTGGATAGCAGGAATCCAGATTTTCTGAATTGGGTACATTTTCTATCACCCTAGACTCCACTCAAAGTCTTTACTTGTCAGACACAGTACTATGACACCACGTCCCTGAAATCATTTGTCTTTCTGTTCAGCTTGCAGTCTTCTCCTTATCCTCCTAACCAAGAGAAAGAGTAGTGGGGAGTGGGAGTAGGGAAGAGAACAAGCATCGTGTGAACACTTAATTAGCATCAGGCATCTTGAATGGCATCCCATTTGCTCTTTTTCTCCCCAGATTTATTGGGGTATAATTGACAATAAAATGGTATATATTTAGGTGTACAATGATTTGTTATACATATGTATTGCAAAATCATTACCACAATCAAGTTAATTAACACATATATCACCTCATAGTAACATTTTTTGTGGGTGTGGTGCGAACACAAGATTTACTCTCTAGCATATTTCAAGTATACAATACAATATTATTAACTATAATTAGCATACTGAACATTAGATCCTCAGAAATTATTTTATAACTGAAATTTTGTACCCTTTGACCAACATCTCCCCATTTCCCCTCTGTCCTCCCAGCCTTTGGCAACCACAATGCTAGTCTCTGTTTCTATGAGTTTGACTTTTAGATTCCACATATAAGCGACATCATACAGTATTTGTTTTTACTCTCTGGCTTATTTCACTTAGCATAATGCTCTTTAGGTTTATCCATGTTGTTGCAAATGGCAGGATTTTCTTCTTTATGGCTGAGTAGTATTCCATTATATACCACATTTTCTTTATCCATTAATCCATCAACAGACATGTAGGCTGTTTCCATATCTTGGCTATTGTGAATAGTGCTACAATGAACATGGGATGCAGATTTTTTTTTTGAGATACTGATTTCAAGCCTTTTGAATGTATACCCACAAGTGGGATTGTTGGATCATGTAGTAGTTCTATTTTTAATTTTTTGAGGAACCTCCATAATGTTTTTTGTAGTAGCTATTTTAATTTATATTCCCACCAACAGTGCACAAGGATTCCTTTTTCTCCACATTCCTGCCAGTACTTAGCTCTTGTCTTTTTGTTAATAGCTATTCTAACATGTGTGAGGTGATATCTCTTTGTGGTTTTGATCTGTGTTTCCCTGATGATTAGTGCTTTTGAGCACCTTTCATATACCACTTGGCCATTTGTATGTTATCTTTGGAAAAATGTCTGTTCAGGTCCTTTGCCTATTTATTTATTTAAAGAGTCCTTTATTTAATTTAATTTTTTTTTTTGGCTGTGCTGTGAGGCTTGCGGGATCTCGTTCCCCAACCAGGGACTGAACCAGACCCTCAGCAGTGAAAGTGCTGAGTCCAAACCATTGGACTACCAGGGAATTCCTTGCCCATTTTTATTTTTATTTTATTTTATTTTTAAGTAAATGTATTTATTTTATTTATTTATTTTTTGGCTGCACTGGGTCTTCACTGCTGTGCACGGGCTTTCTCTAGTTGCGGCGAGCGGGGGCTACTCTTCATTACGGTGCATGGGCTTCTCATTGCAGTGGCTTCTCTCGTTGCGGAGAATGGGCTCTAGGCACATGGGCTTCAGTAGTTGTGGCACGCAAGCTCCAGAGCACAGGCTCAGCAGTTGTGGCGCACAGGCTTAGTTGCTCCGCGGCATGTGGGATCTTCCTGGACTAGGGCTCAAACCCGTGTCCCCTGCATTGGCAGGCAGGTTCCCAACCACTGCGCCACCAGGGAAGCCCCCTGCCCACTTTTAAATGGGATTATTTGTTTGTTTGTTTTTTATGCTATTGAGTTGTATGAGTTCTTTATATATTTTAGATATTAACCACCTATCAGATATATGGTTTGCAAATATTTTCTCACATTCTGTAGGTTGCCTTTTAATTTTGTTGACGGTTTCCTTTGCTGTGCAGAAGCTTTTTTGTTTGATGTAGTTCCACTTGTTTACTTTTGCTTTTGTTGCCTGTGCTTTTGTTCATATCCAAAAAGTCATTGCCAAGACCAATGTCAAAGAGCTGTTCCTAGAGTATATGGTTGTAGTTACTATGTTTGATTTTAATTCATTTTGAGTTAATTTTTGTGTATGGTGTAAGACAGGGGACCAATTTCATTCTTTTGCATGTGGATATCCAGTTTCCCAGCACCATTTATTGAAAAGGCTATCCTTTCCTCATTGTGTATTCTTGGCTCCCTTGTCAAATCAAATATTAGTTGACTGTATATGTGTAGGTTTATTTCTGGGCTCTCAATTCTGTTCCACTGGTCTTTGTCTTTTTTATGTCATTACCATACTGTTTTCATTGTATCTTTGTGGTATAGTTTGAACTATACCACAGGAAGTGTGATGCCTCCAGTTTTGTTCTTTTTTTTTTTTTCAGAATGTCTTTGGCTACTCAAGGCCTTCTGTAATCCCATACTAATTTTAGGACTGTTTTTTCTATATCCATGAAAAACGCCATTGGAATTTGGATAGGGATTTTACTGAATCATAGATAGCTTTGGGCAGTATGGACATTTTAATAATATTAATTCTTCCCTTAAATGAAAACAGGATATATTTCCATTTATTTATGTCTTTAATTTTTTTTATCAACGTGTTATAGTTTTCAGAGTTCAAATCTTTCATCTCCTTAGCTAATTTTATTCTTAAACATTTTATTGTTTTGATGCTACAATAAATGGGATTTTCTTAATTTCTTTTTCAGATAGTTCATTGTTACTGTATAGAAACACAACTGTTTTTTGTATGTTGGCTTTGTATCTGCAACTTTACTGACTACAACTTTCCTTTATTATTTTTAACAGTTTTTTGGTGGAGTCTTTAGGGTTTTACTCTTTACTGGAATATGGGGTAGATGGAGTAAATCAGCTAGGCTTGAGTGATTTAGCTAAGACTGAATAGCTGGCAGGTAGCTGAGAAGAATCTATACCACAATGTGACTCCAAAGCCAGGTTCTTTCCACCTCGTAGGGAAACTGCCTCATGTAGCCTATCCCTATAGCAAGAGCTGCCATGAGCTCTGTGTGAAGCAGCTTTGCATTTACAGAATAGCCCTTAGAGAAACCTCCTGATGATTCAGTGATTACTGATCTTTTAGCAAAGCAGACTGCTTTGCCAAGATAGTGTCAGACCTGGTATTTTATGCCTTAGTTTAGAATTTCTCAAAATGTGGAATGTGAGCTAAAGATTCTTCTTATTAAAATTCGAATCGCTGTATATTTAATGTTTTCAAAAATATAATTAGTTATTGTAACAGGAGAAAGAGAAAATTTCCTCAATAAAGAATTTGTTGAGTAAAACATTTATCAATTATCTTAAGGAAAACATTATATAAATAAAAATACAAGTGGTGGGTGGACATGGCGAAATTCATAGAAGGAAATCATGGGAGGAAACCAATTATATTGAAGTGTAATTATCAAAACATTAGAAAAAACAAATTATAATATAGTAATATACATGCTTCTTTAAGATATTAAATAACTAGTTCTAGAGCAGGTCTAATAACCATCACAGTTTTGAAGTAGTGACGAGCATAAGTGCTATTTTGAGAGATCCGCAGTAACTGCCATGTGATAGGAAAATATCTGTGCTTTCTCTTGGTGTCAAAGTCACAAGCACTGCTAATATCACTTGCTTTATTGCCTGTGTTCATAGCTGAAAGAACAATACACATCAGTTAGAAGTAAGGGCAATTCAGATATGATTCTGCCCCTTTAAATGCCCTTTGAATTAAGAACCTCTAGTCAGGTGTCCAAAGAACTGGGTTTAAATCCCACTGCTAGCAAGTAACATCTGTGTTATCTTAGCAAGTGACCTAGGCTCTCTAAGCTCCCAAAGGGGGAGGTGATAACAGAATTTATAGAGTTTATGGGTTTGTAGAGTCTAGGTTATGCACAGAAAGTGCTTGGCACAGTGCAGGAATTCACTAAATATTATAAACGTGCTCCTGATGTTCCAATGATAGCAGGGTGAGCATTCAGTCAGCGGGGGCTGCATTCCATGAACAGTCCAACTATCAGAGACGTACTCAATTTCTTAGTTCCCCCCCCATGGGGCTCAAATGAAAAGATTCAATTTTTCCGAGGAAAATTCATGATAACACTAAATGAGCGTGCTTTTGTTTAAACTTGCATTTTGTGACTAAGAAAAAATGATTCCATTGAGGCATGCATGTAGAAGAGTGGATGGAAATGTGGATATTAAATACCTGTAGTGTTTTTAGGGTACACAATAATGGGGAAAGATGATATATGCAGTGCATTGTCTGAAGCAGTAAGCATTAAAAGTGACGACATTAATAAGGGGAACAGCATTTACCAAGGTATTTCATGAGTAGGGAAAGTATCGAGATTTTCTCTTTCTAATGTAGTCTGCTATGCTATTGTACGGGTTGGATCTACTCTATGAAATAGTTCCCCATTATCGGTTAGAGAGTGGCAGACTCCCTCATGATCTGCTCCACTTTAATGCTTTTAAAGTGAGTGAATTTAATATTAAAAATGAAAAATGTGCAGGCAGATTTTACCTAATGGGAATTTGTCCACTTTGCTTCTTGGTAAAAACCCTGCATTGGGAATGAAATTTGGGAAGAGTTTAGATAAAAGAGTTTGAAAATAGTTACTGATGAGATGTGATACTTACTGTTAAGTAGAAAGCATGAAAGATCATTCCCAGTTCACCTGAATGGGAAGTTAACAGTGCACATTGCTCTTGTAATGGGGCTGACATTCAAGTCTTTGGAGAGGATTATATATGTGAAAAGAAGTCCGTGGAGAGGACATTATGATATCAAGACAATGACAAAACAAATTTCAATGCAAATCTATAGAAACCATATTACAATGTCAAGGCGAAAGTAAAATGTAAGTCTAGAGAGACCATTTTACAATGTCAAGACAATGGTAAAACAATGTCATTGAAAGATTATTGAGACCACATTGCCATGTTAAATTACAGTGTCAAAACATTATCATTGCAACTCTTTAGAGATCATGTACCTCTTTTAATAGCAAAACAATGGAACTTGAAATAGCAAACAGTGGAACAAAGGAATTTTATGTAAGTCCCTGTTACTATCAAGAGAAGAAGGTAAAAAAGTAGAGGCAAGTCAAAAGGTTGTTAAAGAAACAAACAGTGACAAACTATAAGATTGTGCAGTACATCCAGTTAGCATTCAACTTTATTCTTGATTTGAAGAAAGTAAAGTTTCTCAAGTAGTGATGTTCTAAACTTCAGAATTAAGATTGCAAGCAAGTTTAGCCAAAGGATGGCAAAAAAGTCGGGATGAGCGACTGAGATATTAGATCCATATAAGCAGCTGATTTATAGGATTAGAATCTCACTCCTCTTCCCAAATAACTGGATTATTGTTTTAATTATTCAGGTGAATTGTCTTCATAGCATGAAGTTCACAAATCCTGCTTCTGATTCCTGCTTTGTCTGTGACCTCTGTTTGTGATGTAGCGTCCATCACTCACTGTTAAACTTAGCTTCAGCTCACAGTTATCACTATGTGTCAATCATTGTGCTAGACACTGTGGGTAAAGTGGATTTTTCCTCTTTCTTATGAAGCCGAGAAGAATAAGGAAACTACCCATACAAAGATGATGGTCACAAACAGGGTGTAGAAAGAGGGCTTTCTAATTGCAGCCCTGCTGCCCTCTTCTTGCTTTGTGAATTTGGGTACACTGCCTTTCTGAGCTATGTGTAGGGTTCTCTGTATAGAAGACAGGGAGGATACACATGTGGTTGCTACCACTTAACATTCTACAAACTGGACTGGGAATGCAAGGCTGTGTGCCTTGAACAAGTTGCTTAGCTTTTCTGGATTTATTCATCTGTATAATGAGGGTGTTGATTGAGGGTGCTATTCTAGTTCTAAATGTTTATGCTATGTATGAACAAACTATCTGTCAAAACTGTTGTCATAACCCATCCCACCCACCACACACCCAATTAGGTGCCATTCCTTTTTTTTTTTGGGCCACACCGCGAGGCATGCAGGATCTTAGTTCCCCAACCAGGGATTGAATCCACGCCCCCTGCAATGGAAGTGTGGAGTCTTAACCACTGGACCGCCAGGGAAGTCCCAGGCCATTCTTTTTTATAGGTTTTCATCTACTTTAAGATTCTTACAAATGAATTTGCTGCAGACTTTTAAGCTAAAATAATAGCTATGAATACTTATGGATATAATTTCATATATATATTTCAGTTTTATATATATGCATATATATATGTGTGTGTGTGTGTGTGTGTGTGTGTGTGTGTGTGTGTATATAAAACTATGGTTTAGAAACAGAGACAACGAGAATAGGAGGAAATGTTATAGAACATTTCAGAAGCTTGGAATCTTTGAATAACTCCTGGAGGGTTAGGGAGTTAGAGGAGTAGAATGTATTGGTAAGCCTCCTTGCCTCTGCTTTTTAATATGGTATGTGATAAACACAGACTCACTAGAGACTTAGAATGAACTATAAAAGAGCTTATTTTAGCATTGCACTAGATACAAATGGTGGAAGTGCACAACTGATACTATTAATTCAGAATTTTTCTGTTCTTTCTCCAAATTTCTCAAATCCTTACATAGCCTTTTTTTTTTTTTCAGAAAAAAAAAATTGAGGCTAAGAAAGGTTAATTCACTTGGAATAAGCCACATTGCTAACATGTGGCTGAGTCAGGAATGGGATCAAGATCTATCACACTTTAAAATCTGTGATCAACTAACAGTATAATCAGTGACAAAGGAAAAAACTGGATTCCATTATAATTCCTGCACTGACCGCCATCAACTAAGGAGCCTGTCCTCTGTCCTTTATTTATTTATTTTTTTTGCATTACACCATTTACTCAATGACAAATTCTGAGGGTCTACAATCTCAGATGGTCATTAGTCTATTTTCTCCTCTATCTTCAACCTCCTCCTCAAACTGGCTTTTTGCCTGAGGTAGAAAAACATAAATCTCATATACCTTTAAGAAGGTCTTTCAGTAGCAGCATTTTTTCATCTAGCTTTTCCTTCTCATGGCCAAGCCTCTCAAAGGACTAGCTCCCCACCTGCCATTTACATTTATGTCTTATCCTTTCTAAATCTGAGTATTTGTGGCCTTTGTCAATTCTGCAAAATTCTCAGCTATTATTTTTCTCAAATACTGCCTCTCCCACATTCTATTTTTCTTTTTAGAACGTTTTTATAGGTGTATGTTGGACCCTCACATTCTAGTTTGCATGTTTCTAATCTTTCTTCATATTTTCCATCTATATATTCTCTTGTGTGGCATCAGGGCAATTTCCTCAGATCTTCCTTCTAGTTCACTATTCCTCTCAACTTTGTTGATTCTGTTGTTTACCTGTCTGTCTGATGTTTAAACTTTTAGTGTCAATGACTGTGTTTTTTGCTGTGTATTTTTATTTTTAAAAATAGTAACTTTTCCCCCCAAATTTCCTAGTATTTATTGAGTTTCTTCCCCTCATGTTTCCTTTTTATTTTACTTTATTATTTTCACCATCCACTTTTTTTTTTTTAAAGTGGGATGAATATCAGGAGTCCCACTTTTTTTTTTTTAATTAATTTATTTATTTATGGCTGTGTTGGGTCTTCGTTTCTGTGCGAGGGCTTTCTCTAGTTGTGGCAAGCGGAGGCCACTCTTCATCGTGGTGCACGGGCCTCTCACTATCGCGGCCTCTCTTGTTGTGGAGCACAGGCTCCAGACGCGCAGGCTCAGTAATTGTGGCTCACGGGCCCAGCTGCTCTGCGGCATGTGGGACCTTCCCAGACCAGGGCTCGAACCCGTGTCCCCTGCATTAGCAGGCAGATTCTCAACCACTGTGCCACCAGGGAAGCCCACCATCCACTTTTTAAAGTCTCTATTTGATAGTTCTATCATGACAAATTCTGAGGGTCTACAATCTTCCTGATACATCAGTATAATCCTTTCTCATGATACACTGTTTCTTCTGCGTGTGTACATCTTAGTGTTGTGTGTGTGTTCACTTTGGACTATAAACTTCAGCTCATCTTCAGCAGGGCAGTTGTGTGGTCTCCTTTTGCTTCTGGGGTTGAAGGTACATCCTTCCCAACATATTTTTTGCTTCTGGCAGTTATTCTAGGATTATCGATGGCCGAAGACCGCTTTTTATGTTAAGTCCTATTTTTGGTAATTCTTAGATCACATTTGTAGTTTAATTCAAACTAAAAATCCAAATGGGAGTAGGTCCAAGGTTTAGGATTCTCAGAGGAGAGTATTTTCTCACCAGAGATGAGGCTCAAAGACACAAGTAACTGTCATTTCCCTGTACAATATGAGAGACATTTTTCTTTTCCTAATCTACTTTTCCACTAAGGATGTAGCATTTCTAGAGTCCCATGTCTTGTAAGGATCTCAGCTCCAATTCCCTATGTCATGTGGGCCCACAGGCATCATCAACTGTTCCTACATGAAAGCCGAAATCCAAACCACTTGCTTTCTCAGCCTGGAGTTATTCTCTCTTGATTCTCCTCCACCATTTTGATCCCTTTCCTTTCCTCAGTCTCCTTCATAAGCTTGTTCTTCCCTTGCTCTAAATTATCAGTCTTCTCCTAAAGACTGCAATGTCCAGTAATCAACAGATTCTATAACTCTCTGCACACCCAAATCCCTTGAAAATATCCCACCATTGCTTATTAGGGTGAACTCTTTACCCAACTCCATGCTTCATCCCCTTTAATCTCTTCTTCATACCAAGGCTGGAGTGAATTTACTGCAAACACACACATGCACAGACACACAAATAAAATAATACCCTCTCACGGCATGTAAACCCTTAGGATCTGTTTCCTGCAGAGCTCTCCTGTACCTAGTTCCAGTTTTCTAGCAATTATCAACTGCTTTAGTCTTGCTTTTTAAAACTTCTTTGCTTCTGTACCTTGTATTCCTCTATATGTTTCCTCTATATGTTACAAAATTTTAATTGTTATGTTTACTTGTGGTATGTCGTTTTTTTTCTTCGTACACAAATGAGTATAACGCACTCAGAAATTTTAAAAATGAATCTATGGAAAATTAGCATACAAGAAATTAGAGCTCATTGTACATAGAAGCATGGATCCCAGAAAGTTCTGTGGTTGCAATAATAAGTAGCTCTGACCTCTTCTATGCACCTTTTTGTCCTTTTCTCCAATAATCTTTCCTTCCATATCTAGTTGTTATGCTGTTTTGGAAGTAAGGCCCATGACTGAAAGGATTACATCAGGATTAGTACCAGGGACATGAGTTCCTCAATAATCATTGATCTACCTGTGAATCCTAGAGAATTTAACACAGCTCTATAGCAACACGTGCATTTGGAAATATGTTATTCCTAAATATTAAAAACTACATTTACTCTGCTGACAACAGTGTTACTCTCAGGAGTAAAGGCATTATTTTTACTGTCTTCAAGGCAGCAAGTACCTTGCTGCTCCAGACTGGTTAGCTCTTCTTTCCACAGTTTACTCATCCACAAAATGGGGATAATAAAAATACCTATGTTTTGAGTTATTTGGAGATTAAATGAATAAATGGCTAATAGTGCTTAGAACAATGCCTAGTATTGAGCAAAAACGCAGTAGAGATTAACTCATTATTGTTAATTTTCCCATCATTTTTCTCTCACCTAATCAGATAAATTTTAGAGAAAAATAATGAATATTTTAAGTAAAACATACTGTACTTCTCTGTTAAGGTTCTCGTTCCTATCACGGTCAACTTTGGAAATAGGATCCGTTAGTAGTCCTTTATTTATTGGTATGGTCTACAAACATTGTATCTCTTTGATTTCATGTTAATTATGAAATGAGAAATTTGTCCTCTATTAAAGCCATTCAATTATTAGCAATTATAGGAGGAAGATTTTGGAAAGTAGAAGGCATCTTAGAAAATTCAAGATAATGCTTTACTTTATTATCACATAAAGCCCCTGTGGCTACTACAATCCAACTTATTTCCTACCCACTCTTACCTGCTGGGAAATCTTTATATTGTAAACTACTTCCTGTAACTTTGTATTTCTTATACTGGGATTAGAGAGCTAAGAAAGACCTATGGGATTGTGTTCTCTCTCCACTTTTCCCTAGTCTATGTATATCCTGCTTTAATGTCTTGGGAAGATTATGAAATACCAAGTATAGAAACTACGTTTATAATGAGGTTTTCCCAGCATGTATCAAGTAATAAAAGGTCATTAGATGAACAACTGTTCTCACTATAAGACTGATGGAGTCATCTTGTAAGAACATAAATCTAACATAAATTGAATGAATATTATTCATTAAATAAAAGATTGATACTATTTCTAAAATGTCTCCTGAAACCCCAAGATTCCTTGGAGAGAAACAAATGGTCTATGAGTTAAACATTCTAACTTGCTTCTTTTTCTGAGAATTTTGCTTGCAAGTTCAAGACGCCTTATTTGCTTGTTGAAATAATAACTGGAACATGAAACTGAGGGGTTTTCCCTTAAATGGGTCCGGTACTCTTCTTGAAAAGAAGTTTTCTACTCCCTTGAAATATCATCTTCTTACTTTTCATTATAAGAGAAAGCTATGAATAAACAAAGACCAAGATATGAAATTGGGGAAGTGACAGATTAAATTTAGGAATTTAGGACACCAAATCCAAGTAAGGATTTAGTCAAAAGTCCTAAGTTACAAAAGTTTAGTCAGAACTACAGAGTAAAATAAATCACGATGGAGGAATTTTCTACTGTTCACTTTAATAGCAGAACAGATGTTTTAGTTGCCTTTTAGAAGTAAAATTCACTTTCGTCTACCACACTCATATTGCCCATTTCAATTGTCAAACTCTAAGAACTGTTTTATTTTGATACTTCTTTTTCTAACTTTATTTTGAAATAATTTTGAATTTACAGAAAAGTGTGCAAAAAGTACACAGAGTTCCTACATACCTCTTATTCAGCTTCCTCTAGTTGTCCTATATAACCATAGTACCAGTATCAAAACCAGAACTTCGTGTCAGTACAAGTCTACTAATTAAACTAGAGACCAAATTTGAATTTCACTAATTATGCCACTAATTTTTTTTTCCAGATTCAGGATCCAATCCAGGATTTCACATTGTATTTAGCTGTCATGACTCAGACTCCTCTAGTCTGTGACAGTTCCTCAGCCTTTCCTGGTCTTTCATGATCTTGATACTTTTGAAGAGTACTAGACAGTTATTTTGCAAAATGTTTCTCAATTTGGGTTTCTCTGCTGTTGTCTCATAATTAGATTGAGGTTATGTATTTTTGGTAAGAATAGCGGCCACAATGATGTAGTATTCTTATCAATGCATCGTATTAGGGTACTTCATGCTGATATGTCTTATTACTGATAATGCTACCCTTGATCACTTGGTTAAGGTGATATTTGCCAGGTTTCTCTATTATAAAGTTATAATTTTTCTTGCTGTAATTAACAAATATCTTGGTGCAGATATTTTGAGATTATCCAAATGACGATTTCTCCTCAAATTTTTGTCTACTAATGTTAGCATCCATTGACGTGTCTTGTCTGCAATGGTTATTACTGTGATGTTTGATTAATCATGATTTTGCATTTCCTTCATGCCATTCACATGTATTCAAAATTCTTTTCAGGGTGAGCTGTCTTTTCTCTTCATTTATTTATTTATACAATTATTTAAATATATGAGTATGGACTCATAAACGTTTATTTTATTCTATGGTTTATAACCCAGTACTATCATTATTTATTTTTTTGCTCAAATTTTTCCAGCTTTGGCCATTGGGAGTTCCTATGACATACCTTCATTTGTTTCTGAGCACTTCCTTACTTTCTATCACCAAAAGCTGTTCCAGGATAATCTTGTACTTTCTCTTTCCAGTGAAGGAATCATTCACTTCTCCAAGGAGAACAGGTTCCCTTTATTGAAGAATGGTGTTTAGAAACCAAGATCTGGGTGTTAGGTATGCTTGTTGGCCATGGGTACCATTGCTTGTAGGACCTCTTAGGGGCCAGAGCTAGGATATCTATATCTATACCTAGATATAGATATCTAAGCATCATACACATCTATATTTATTTCTGTATTTTTCTGTGTACATACAGTAAATACACGAGCTCATACTGATATCTCTGATTTAAATCCAGTACCACAGTGTTCATTCTAGTCTTCTCCTTTCCTTATTTGCAACTTCTTTCTCCACCTGTGGGAAACCCGACTCTCATTATCTACAAAATATTTACTGATTTGTTTACTTTTAGTATACACATGATGTAGTTTTAGAATTACTAAATCATATACCTGTAAGAAAGATTTTTATTAACTTGAGTACCGTGTTTGTACAGTTCTGTTGATCCTTAGTCTTAGAATATCCAGCCAAGACACTGTTTTCCTCAGTTATGCGGATCAGTTCTTTTGTTCCCCACCCCTTCAGTGTGGTTATGTTACTCATTTGAAATGCAGCTGTATGGTAAGGTTTATTTGTTGCAGTTTGCATTCCATTTGGGTTCCCCCACATCCTCATCAACTTTGATTCATTATCTTTTTGGAATGTAAAATAATATCATGATTTTAAAAGTCAGAGCTATACAAAATGGTATACTCAGGGAGGTGTCATTCCCTCCCCATCTCTACTCAATCCTATTCTACAATTTTTCTGTCACTTCTCTACTCACCCCCTCTAGAGAACCAATCTCTTTAGTTTCTGGTTCATTCTTCCTGTATTTATTTCCCAAAATTAGCAGATACATGTGTAGTTTTTATATCCCCTTCTTTCTTACTAGTTCTGAAACTCTCGATCTAGCTTTGATATAGGTTCTTCTCATATAAGATATGAAAATTTCCTGAAGATTTCATATATTTTCTTCCAGACCAATATCATCAGAACTTCAAGTGGCCAATGATTCTGTCAGACAATGTCTCATTATTTCAGATCTGATTTTTATTAGCCCTATCTTTACTAAAGTTTTGTTATTATTATTTATCTTATGAGAGCTTGGTGTCCATTGTCTGCCTTAGATTTCATTTTCAGAGGCCGTTTATCACTTCTGAGACAGGTCACAAAAAGGTTGCTCTCATTAAAAACAATTAGAAATACCAGGCATCATTCAGCTTCAGAATTCATCTTCTTGGAAGGGGGCGGGTAGAACATGTGTTTTCTGACCTTGACCAGGTCTAATCTGGTCCTTAACTTCGTGGCATGCAGCCTCTCCAGTTTTACATGGCTATGGGAATAGATTCTCCACTAAGAAAGCAGCAGGCACACCATTAAATGACATTTCATTCTTTCTTTAATGATCCGTTTCTTTGCTCTTGGAACAAGTCTGTAAAGATTACAAGTGTGTCTCAGGGGAAAAAAAAATAAAAGTATAGTAAAACCAAAACTTGAGCAAGTTCACAAAGAATCAGAAGGGGGTGGACGAGGTATTAGAATATAAATAGAAAGTACAGTATTAGCTCCAAACAAATGCTTTCAAAGTCTTTGTGTGCACTGACAGCTTCAGATATTTGATGTAAATGAATTTTTCTCTAGAAACAATGGAATCTGTAGCTTGTGGTGGCAGTGTTTCTTTTCTAAACCTTGCTTTTCTTTCTTTTATTTTTTTTGTACCTGAGGTGAAGGCAGAGCTAACTTAGGTATGTATTTGCATCAGAAAGACTCCCCAGCAGCATCTGTACTAGTCAGTGATCATTTTTCCATTATTTTAGGTACCTACTTGTTTGCAATTTTCCTTTTTAAGCCCCTGTGCTCCTCTCCACAAAGCACAAACACAGTCACTGTCACACACAGACACACAGACACACTCAAATGATGACGACGACTGGCATTGCCATTTTCATTGAATATTAGAAGGTAAGGCCTATCTCCACACTGTCTGCATTTTATGCTGGTTGAAACCCCTTCAGTTTGTGAGAGCCTACTCATCTCCATTAATGGCACCTCCATTTACCTAGGTGCTGATGCCAGAAATAAGAGAGAGCTTCCTGACACCTCTTCTGTCCCACAGAACCCCTGCCCCAAGCGATCCATGATTAAATTTTTCAGAATCTCCTCATAGAATATATCTGGAGTCTGTCCTCTCTTCCTGTTGCCACCCTTCTAGTCCAAGCTTCCTCTCTTGCCTATGTGACATCCCCTGCCCCTGATATAATTTCATCCCCACAAGAACCAGAATGATTTCTTGAAATTTAAATAGCACATCATTCCCCTAATTAAATGCTCTCCCCCATCCCCCACTGCCCATGGGTTTCTACTACACTTAGGATAGACTCCAAAATTCTTTACAAAAACCTACAGGAAGTTGTACGGTGTGCTCACTGCTTACCCCTCCAGATCCTTCACTTACTTTTCCTGTGGCTTTCTGGTTACAGCCACACTGCCATTCTTTTCAATTCCTAGACAAATAACCAAATTTTTTTCATATCTCAGCAACTAGAAAGTTCTTCCTTCTGTTTTTTCACTTAATTCCTATTAATCCTTCAGGACACTTCCTCAGAGATACTTTGCCTAACTCCCAGTTCAAGTCTCGATTCCGCATTATTACTCTCTCCCACTACCCTGTGTCTTCTTTCAGAACAACCAACATGATTTCAAATTATTTATCTGGGTGCTTGAATTTGTGTCTTCTTGTTCACTGTATATTCCAGACCTGGCATGGTGCCCAGCATATGGTAAATGCTCAATAAACATTTGTTGAATAAATTAATATTATGGTAATTGTATGCAAGGTCTCAGACCATTTACTACATTATTCAAGAAAATCATGAAAACTGGTGAATTATCTATCATTTTCTCTCCAAGTATTTTGCATATATGTCGGTTTGCAAATGAATGACAACCATCCCACCCTCACTGCCATCTCCATGAAGCACCCCCTACTGAAATGGGCCCACCTACTTATTTTTTCCTGCTTGACACCTTATGAGCAGTCGGTGGCAGTGCCCACCTTGGTAGGGTGATTTGAAGGATGTCTGAAACATGGCCAGAGTTTCATTTCCATGAGCAATATACCATGACATCTTCAATTTTGGGGGTCATGGCATTAAAAACTCCCTATTGCAAAATTGTTACTTAGGAGAAAAAACATGTGAGCCACTATTGGTCACTACTGTCATATCCCAAGAGAAAATGGTCAGCTGGACAGAGACCAAATGTTCAAGGGAAGGGGACATAATACGGGTATATTTTGATTGGGTTGAAGAATTGCAAATGCCAAGATACATTAAGATATTCTCTTGAAGTGGGTGTATTGAGGAATTTGGGCAGCATTACTTCTCAGAGAACCCTGGGGGTGGGTTGCTAGGCGCCTAACAGGAAGCTGGATCATCCAAGGGATGCTGAAAACAGTGGAGGTGGGCATTAGTGGGAACAAGAGTTTAGAAGAAGCATTAACAAGTTATACTGCTCTCTTTAGGTTGGCTTTGCTAGGCAAACTCTGTCCTCATACTGAATATTAAGTATTTTTTTTTCTTGAGGAGAACAGTCGGGCTAGACCATAAACATATAAAAACAGGGAACAGGCAATTACAGTTCCCCAGGCCACCTGTGCTGAATGGCAAACTTAACGTTTTATATCTCTCTGCTTCAACTCTCGTGCCTGCACCTTGGTGCTTCCGTAATGGCCCCCACCCCCATCTCCTGGGTTCCAGACCTGAGATGATATCACTTGATCTGGAAAGGGACCTTAGTTTCTGACCCCAGCCTGCTTCCCTGACTCTAACTGCTCCTGATCAAATGCTTTACTGTGAGAGCTTGCTTTTAGCATTCCTTTCTCAGGACTCTATGATGACTCCTCAGAGTTTCTCAGTATAATGAATCTGACCTCCTTCCTATCACCTTGCCTTTGTAGAATTTAAAAAATGCATTCAAAAATATTTTCTCAACTGATCATTATAGCAACTTGTGAAATAGGAATACAGTTTACAGATGAAGAAACTGAGTCCCTTTTCAAACTAGGTTGACTTGTTCCTTTCTGTTTTCCTGGACGTATGGTTGCTAATAGGATACTAACTGATTCTGATAAGGCAGGTAATGGCCCCTTGGGTTACCTGCAAATTTAAAATGACTCAAATGGAAAATAACTAAAATAAGAAAGGAATTTTCTAGAACATCTTCAAACCACAAATCCACAGTCGTCAAAGCCACAGAAACCTGGCCTATGTTGAGATGGATTTAACAAGGTATCATGAGTATAGACTGAAAGATAGTACATAGTGAGCACTTAAGTGATACTGAGGGATTCCTCTCTAGAGCATTAAAGAGTAGGAATACGGTCTGCACTGGCATTCTGGTCAAATAAGTCTGGATTCAGTGAGTCACCATCTAAAGCTGGATATTTGCCAGGGTTTTAAACTCAGTCTAGCAAGTGACTCCAGGCCATTTTGGCAAATATTACAAACTTGCTACTGTTTCCCCATTGAGTTCAGGGCATGAAGCATGCGTGAAGTCTGCCAACATTCTTCTATTTGCTGGTTTCATTATAAACAGAGACTGGAGCAATAAAACAGAAAAAGGCCAGTCATATACATCCACAGCAAAATGATAAACTTGAAAAGCAATGGTATGTTCTTGATGATTTCATCACTGAATCTAAGTTCTCTGTAAGCTTTTAGGCAAACATACCATTTTCTAACCCCCCAACTGTCATATTCACTTGCATTCTTCTCAATCTAAATTGTATACACATCACATGTATACAAAATTATTCTACATAGTGAAAATCCACATGTAACCATATATTCTGGTAAAGATTCTCTATGTGGTCTTTTTCTTTAGAGAATCCTGATTTATATAAATGTGCAATATCTTCCTTTTAAATGTTTGTCAACAACTGGGGGGGGGGAGATTGATTTTTGAATTTTAGAAACCATGATGATGGGGCTTCACTGTGCTTATGCATCCTTTGCATATGAAGAGCATTTAATACATTTCAGATTGTAATATATTTACATTGTTCTTGACATTGCTATCAACTTGCTGGTTTGAGGTATAATGGTCAAATTCATCTGAGTTCCTTCACTATAAAATGGGATAACTGAGATTCAGGAAAAGTAGGTGCTCTAAAGCATAGTGAGTCAACAATAGAGAAAAGGGGAAGAGAATTCATTTATTGAGGGCCTGCCATATGCTAGTTATAAGGGTTTTCTTACATTATATTATTTAGTCCTTACCAAAATCCTGTGAGGTAGGTATTATTATTCTTGCTTTTTTTTTTTTTAAACATCTTTATTGAAGTATAATTGTTTCACAATGGTGTGTTAGTTTCTGCTTTATAACAAAGTGAATCAGCTACACATATACACACGTTCCCATATCTCCTCCCTCCCGCATCTCCCTCCCTCCCACCCTCCCCATCCCACCCCCCCAGGCGGTCACAAAGCACTGAGCTGATCTCCCTGTGCTATGTGGCTGCTTCCCACTAACAAACAAGGGAAATGAGTCTCAAAGAGATTAAGAGACTTGCCCAAGATCACACAGTTAAGTGCAGAGCTGAATTATAACTGAAATCTGTTTGAGAGCCCATGTTTCTTCCACTATGCACATGGCCCCCTAGATCTGAACCAGGACTCAACCAAGATCAAGTATTTTCTTCAGTCTGTCTTTTGGAATGCACAACTCTTTCAGACAACTCTTGAATATAATGTTCAATAGAAACCATGCTGTTGTCTATTTCCTGGTGTGTGTGTTGTCTGACTTAGCCGGTTTTCCAAGTTACATGTTCCCTACTTTTCTCTAGATTTACTCCAGAATTTGTGTAGAGGGAGGCATTGGGGGTTGTGACTTGCTAAGTTATGAATATAAAATCAAAGGTACTGTGATTTGTAACAGATATACCAAGTGATCTCTTGGAAGAGCACAGCTTTAGACTCCAGAGCTAACAGTGATCTCTCTTAAGAGATACTGAGGGATTCTTCTCTAGAGCATTAAAGACTAGGAATATGTCTTGCACTGGCATTCTGGTCAAATAAGTCTGGATTCAGTGAGTCACCATCTAAAGCTGAATATTTGCCAGGGTTTTAAACTCAGTCCGGAGCTAATAGTGTTAGCTCCAGAGCTAATAGTGATCTCTCTAGTAAGCCTAGATGGCAGTGGCTTTCTGTTCCCTACCCTTTCCTCAAGGTTATTTCTAAAGAGCCAATAACCCCAAGGAAGAATTTTGGATTCCTGAGCAATGAGATTTGGGTAAGGACACAAGGGAGAGCAGTGAATCAGAAGTTTGTTTTCTTCATTTAGAATTGGACAGATTTTGAATCTGCAACAGTTGTGTTTTCCAAAAGTAGTCATAACAGTTATCTCCCATCCCACATAACTCTTCCTATCCTGTGATTTTAACATTCTTCTGGTTGAGAGGTAGGGTCGAGAGTCTCTCCCTTAGATCTGGGCTGACTTGTGACTATGGCAGAAAGAATGCTCTATGACGTCCAAGCCTAGGTCATAAAAACTGATACACAGGCTTCCCTGGTGGCGCAGTGGTTGAGAGTCCACCTGCCAACGCAGGGTACACGGGTTCGACCCCTGATCCGGGAAGATACCACATGCCACGGAGCAACTAAGCCAGTGCACCACAACTACTGAAGCCCACACACCCTAGAGCCTGTGCTCTGCAACAAGAGAAGCCACCACAATGAGAAGCCCGTGCACTGCAACGAAGAGTAGCCCTTGCTCGCCACAACTAGAGAAAGCCCACACGCAGCAATGAAGAGCCAACACAGCCAAAAATAAATAAATAAATAAATAAATTAAAAAAAAACAAAAACAAAAAAACTGATACAGCCACTGCCTGGTTCTTATGGAATTCTCACTCTTGAAAACCAGCCTCCATGCTGCAAGGAAGTGAAAGCAACTCATGGAGAGGCCCAAATGGAGAGATTCATAGGGAGAAAAACTAAGACCCATGATCCTCTGCTCTGGCTGAGCTCCCAGATGACAGCCAATATCAACTGGCCAGTTGGGTGAGTGAGCCATCTTGGAACCAGATCCTACAGCCTCAGTTGAGACACCTCAGCTGACCTATGTGGAGAAAGACAAGCCTTCTCATAGCACCCTGCCCAATTTGCAGATGTATGAGCTAAATAAATGTTTTTATTTTAAGCCACTGGATTTTGGGGTAGTTTATAATTGAAACAGAAAGCAAGGCATAGACATCAGAAATGATGGGAAATCATTAAAAAGTAGCTTAAGTGTACAAACAGCTTAGAAACGTAAAGGTATACTCAGGCTTTATAAATCCCTATAATTAAAATTATTATAAATTCCATATAATTAAACCCAGTTTCTTGCCTTTAAAAATGGAATTTATAACATACTATTTGGTACAAAATGTCAGGTAAGCATGTCTAGCCAGAGAGTTTATCCTTGTTCATTCCTTTGAAAAATGCAACATGGTATGAATTAGGCCATAGACTGTAAAGAGAAAAAATTCTGTGAAGACAGAAGAAAAGGGGAAAAGCTGATAATATGGCATGAGATTTTCATTAAACACAACAGTAATGACAATGTCATTTTGAAATTATATAACTCTATCTTTTTTTAAAAACTCAGAGATATTAAACAAGCTTTTTAGCACTGTGACGTTATAGACGGGGCCAGAACTGTTGTCTTTCTCTTTTTCTCCCTCCGTTCCTTCCTCCCCCTCTCTCAAAAACAACAACAAAACAAAAACAAAAACAAAAACAAAAACAAAACTGAACACAGGAAATGTTATGATTTGTTTTTATTC
Source organism: Eschrichtius robustus (assembly GCF_028021215.1). Lineage (NCBI taxonomy): Eukaryota > Metazoa > Chordata > Mammalia > Artiodactyla > Eschrichtiidae > Eschrichtius > Eschrichtius robustus. Next base: position 85,152,763 of record NC_090824.1, read on the forward strand.
AAGGAAGAGCCAACTTTAAGGCTAGTCTGCACTTATACCCATAAAGACTAAGGATGAGTGACATCATCATTTTTGGTTTTTTATTAAATCATCAGTACTCTGTAGTAACTCTTCACAATTAGGCAATTGTTTCTCCAAAACATTGTTCTATTCTTGCCCATTTCTTTTTGTTTTCTCTCAACCAGGTCCTTCCACTTCTATTTCTCCATTCTTCTTGGTTTCCCAGACTCCAGCCAATTTTCACCATAGAATGTTACAGCTAAAATAATTCTCAAGTCATTCCAGCCATTCTGTTGATATTGTTCATTGTCTTCCTATGAATTATCCTCACCATTCTTCACAGTTAATTATAATAAACATCTATTTAAGGCTTACTATGTCCCAGGTATTTGAGGTTATCTTCAAGATTCTCATTCCTTTCTGCTTCTCTCTTTTTAGTGCCTAAATTTCAATTCTCTCTTTTGTAAACTAAATTCTACGCAATCTCTCTTCATGTCACCCAGTGGTTTTCCTTTTACTCTCACTCCCAACTTTATTATTTTTTTTAGTTGAGTCCTACTTTGCCGGGGCTTAGAGCTCTCCCAGGTAGCCATCTCAGATTTATTATTCACTTTTCTTCAATCAACTAGCACAGTTCTTTCTGTTTGCTTCTCTTCTAACTATTCTGGCAGTTACTGAAGTCATGCAGTAATTTATCTTGTTTGTCTTGTCTCTCCAAGAAAGAATTTAAGTTACATATTTCTTCAAGGCAGGTACTGTGTCTATTGTTTTAAATTCTTCTCATTTGTTCTATAATGTGATCAGTGACAAAAGCATGTGACAAAAACTTAACAAAATGGAAAAACAAATGTCTTTATGATTAATCTGTCTAATTTGCAAATGAGCACTACTCTACCTAGAAGAAAATAGATTATGGATATTAGAAATGGGTGTGATGTAAATGTATTCATTTTAACGCATCTTATTTCTTATTAACATATTTAAGTGTGGGTTGTTCTGAACTCTTCAATATTGTATGTAGAAGAAGGGAGCCTATAAAAACACAATATTTTAAAAGGTAGATCAATAGCAGATATGGTACTTAATTCCTAACTGTTTAAATTCTAGAATAGTTCCCAATCTCTTTAGATTTGTTCATTAATAAAATAAAGTACTCAGATTTACATGAATGAAATAAATGTTTCAGAAATTAGTAATAAGATACTGCAGAAGTGTGAGCTCATGGAATTCTAAACTGGTTATTTTTCATCACTTATAGATGTGGCTTCCATAATTATCTTTCCTCGCTTTTCACCTTATGTATTCTCATATATTAGTGGGCTTCCCAACAGTCTTCCTGTTTCTTCTCATTATGTATAGTTGCTTCCCAGTGTTGTTGAAAATGGTGTTGAAAAGAGGACAAGCATTGTCAGCTGGTGATGTTAATTGCTGCCCACAGCCTAAGAAATGAGGCGGAGATGGATGCTCAACATATGCTTAATGTGAGGCCCCTCCCCCTTCATCTAAATGGGTTATAACATGCTTGCTAATAGTCTACACCAGAACTTGGAAAACCTTCTGAGTCAAAACACATCTAGTTCTTGTTATCTACTGAGAGGGGCATTCTGAGAGCAGAACCAAAGATAAGGTATGTTGAACTACTTGTGTTTTTGAATTTCTTGAGTAACTGAGACTGAACTGAACTTGATATAGCACACAGTGAAGCCCAGATTTCAGGGTAGCTTTTCTAGGGATAAGTCTCTCTGCTGTGAGGGCAGAGAACTGTGTGAGCCCCAGGTCGGGGCTTTTGCCAGGTGGTCTTCCGTTGTGCCTACAGTAGCACTGCAGGGAGCTCATCCAGAGGCAGAGGAAAGAGATTCCAAATTAGTGTAATCTGCCTTGGACTGGGCAGTGCAATATTGGATATGGTATCTGAGGGGAAGGCAGGAGGTAATAAAGTCTGATTGACGATTTGTCCTATGTTGTCTCAAAATTCATGTAAACTAGTTCTGAAAGGCAGCTGAGCATAATCATTTAGAACTGCACTGTCCAGTATGGTAGCTACTAGCCAGATGTGGCTATTTAGCAATGACTTAGTTCAAAGAAAGAAATGAGATATAATAATTTTTATACTTAATGCATATTGAAATTATAATATTTTAGATATATTGGGTTTATAATTAAAATTTAAAATTTACCTATTTCTTCTTTGTACTTAAAAAAATGTGACTATTAGAAAACTTAAAATCACCTATGTAGCTCACATTTTATTTTATTGGGCAGCACTGGTTTAGAGATCTCTGGTAAGGTAGACCTGGCTTTGAATCCTGGCTCTGGTCCACTGAGGCCTAATTTCTCCAAGTCTCAGATTCCTTCTTGCATAATAGTAGTGTTCACCATAATGTTTCATGAGGATGACTTGAGATAATGTTGGTAAAGAGCTTGGCAAATTACCTGGTATGAGATAAATACTTAATAAATGTTTAAATTAAAGCCTAATGCTAAAGTTCTGGAAATCTGGATTTTCCTTTGATTACTAACCATTTGTGTGTCACTGAAGGAGTCACTTATTCTCTCTTGTTCTCAGTTTACTCATGTATAAAAAAATTATAGGTATATGTAAAATATTTTAAATTAATTCATTCAAAACTTTGGTCTATCACAGTTCTAAGAACTAAGTTCATCAGCGTGTTGGTAAGGGGAGACAGGAATACACGATGAATAAAACTCTGTAGTAGAAACCCAGTTTTGTCTGCTGAGTCTGCTCTGCTCCCCTCCCTGGAGACTTCCTTCTCTGCCATCCCCATAGTTAGAGCAGCCATGTTAATACAACATGTCTGTCCTACGGTCACAGCTGACTGGTAGAGGAGTGGGCACTTGTCCTGGTGGGTCCAGGCTTTCCTAGGAGTTGTATTTAAGACAAGGAGATTACAAATTGATCTGGCTTATTCTTGAGTGGAAGTGCTGTCAACTGGAGAGTTATCAGCAGTGTCCATTTCCAACTCTGGGGACTGGGAAAGTGAGACAGCTGCTCTCTGGGAACAGCAAATAACGAAGCAGATGAAAAGAGAGAAGCAGGAACAAGAGAAATAGGGAGAGGTCCTCCTGGTCCCTTGTAATGCTGCAGTCCTGCACTCAGTCTATCCCTGAGAAGGGGCTGCATCCCTGCCCTATATTGTGGAAGCTGTCCTACAGATTTTTAAAACAAAACAAGACAAAACAAAACAAAACTCTTTGCTGATGTTAGTTCAAATAGGTTTCCTTTATTTGTAACCTAAAAGATATTAACTAATTTGGGCACTGTGTTTATATCTAAGCTTATGGTCAAATGGGAAAAACAGGCTCACAATCCAGTCATGTAACATACTGCAAGATGTTGTAAGAGAACACAGAGAGGAGAACAAGGGACTGTCAGATGGAACTGGGGGAAGGTTTCACACCAAAAGTAACATTTGAAGTGGGTCTTATGAGAATGAAGTGGGCTTTTCCATGCGGTGAAGGAAGGGTAGATATTTCTAGGCAGAGGAAGTAAAAAGTATGAAAGAGAATGTTACATTGAGGGAATGACTAGTAGACTAGTTACTGGATAAAAGGATCTATTGGGACCTTTCAGGGTCTAAATTTATTTTTAGTTCTAAACATTCCTTAGGAATATATAGGACAAAATGGTAGGGGGACAATTACCTTGGAGTAAGGAGACTTGGCTCTTGTCCCAACCCTGACATGGATTAACTGTGTCACCTTGGGTAATTTGCATCATTTCTCTGGGAATTGGTTTCCTCATTTGGAAAATGAGAAGGTGGATTACATTATCTCTATGGCCCCTTTCAGCTCAAAATTCTGTGACTCTGTAACTTAAACACAAAAACTTTGTCACTGCTGACAAAGCATTTCTACTAGGTTTGACTGGGGAAATGATTTAATTTAGATATGTTTCCTTTTCTGTCAAAACCACTGTCAAAATCAGTGTGATCTGATATATGCTACATTCAAGAAGTGTTGGCCCAAAGACTCCTTTCTTAAACTAGGGAATTATGAAAGTGAATTCAATAACCAGCATCATCCCTGAGCCTGACTTATAGTTTTTCAATACTTTACTTCCTCTACCTGTGCAATGGGACCAAAGAAATCTGTCATATGTATGGGTATTGCAAAGATAATGAATCGTTGAGTTCTATGGAAGAAAAAAATTACTCCTATTTGAATATGAAAAACAAGAAGTATTTCCCATGAAGATATCTCTAAAAATGCTTTTATAACAATTTTATCTATTTTAAAATATCATAGAAAGTGGTAATAGGAATGGCAGATTTGCAAAAATTCACATGCTTCCAAGTACAATGCATTTCTTTCGTGTACATCTTTTATATTCCCTGCCACCTGTCTTTGGATATCAGAAGAGGGAATTCTTATTCTTTCTCACTACTCACCTATGATGATCTTTTGACAACTTGGTCTTTGAGCTTTCCTCTATTTATATCCAAGGACAAATACTACGTGGGAACAAGTGACACACAGTGTCATTTACTGGATACATTTTGTTATCAGGCATGGGTGTGCTTTCTAAGTGGAATGGGTTCCTAGCCAACAGAATGGGGATGCTAGGCATAGGTGATGTTGAATGATACATAAAATAATTACAAACACAAAAATGAGTGGGAAGATGAGTAGAAAAGGTAAGCAGCACATCTGCTGTGTCAACCATGTATCCAGCTTCATGTTCACTGTGTTCTTATGAGACCTCTTTCAAAATACATAGATGCTGAAGTTTTTGGTTTCACTATTGGTAAAGTACTGTATTTCTAAATTATCATAATCAAGAAATCAACCAGCATAATACAGTTTATAGTGAAATTGCCTGGTACTAAAATCCCATTCTCACCAGCAGTGTCCCTTTTTAAGGTGATTTAGCCACAGAAATTTCTTGAGCCTCAGATAACTAAAATGTTAAGTGTACCATGATGTCCTATTTCTACCATGCCAGGTAATTAAGCTGGAAGTGTAAAAACTTTGTAGTCTATCATACTTTAAACTTTTTCAAAGCATATTTGGAGTTATTACTTAATACAAATTATTATTTTTAACAAAGCTATCCTATCATGTTAATCTTCTGATTACTGTTAGTAGTAGAGAAGATGTGTAAGTATGACTAGCTTCAATAATGTAGTCAACAATGTATATAGAATTAGAAGAAAGCATTTGCAGATTTAAGAGTTTAATTTAAGGGATTAAATTTAGACCAAATAAACATAAGTATGACAAATTGGTAGACGGCAAAACTTTATAAATGCGGTTTCTCATTGATAAAGGAAACTGAAGATGATTCAGAGAAATGGAAAGATATCTCATGCTCTTGCACTGGAAGAATACATATTGTTAAAATGGCCATACTACCCAAAGCAATCTACAGATTTAATGCAATCCCTATCAAAATATCCATGACATTTTTCACAGAATTAGAACAAATAATACTAAAACGTGTATGGAACCACAAAAGACCCAGAACTGCCAAAGCAATCCTGAGGAAAAAGAACAAAGCTGGAGGCATAACCATCCCAGACCAGACAATACTACATAGCTACAGTAATCCAAACAGCATGGTATTGGCACAAGACAGACATATGTATCAATGGAACAGAATAGAGAGCCCAGAAGTAAACCCACACACCTGTGGTCAATTAATCTTTGACAAAGGAGGCAAGAATATACAATGGAGAAAAGACAGTCTCTTCAGCAAGTGGTGCTGGGAACGCTGGACAGCCTCATGTAAATCAGTGAAGTTAGAACACAGCCTCATACCATACACAAAAATAAATTCAAAATGGCTTAAAGACTTAAATATAAGATAGGACACCATAAAACTCCTAGAAGAGAACACAGGCAAAATATTTTCTGACATAAATCATACCAATGTTTTCTTAGGTCAGTCTCCCAAGGCAATAGAAATAAAAGCAAAAATAAACAAATGGGACCTAACCAAACTTATAAGCGCAGCAAAAGAAACCATAAACAAAACCAAAAGACAACTACAGACTGGTAGAAAATACTTGCAAATGATATGACTGATGAGGGCTTAATTTCCAAAATATACAAACAGCTCATACAACTCAATATCAAAAAAACAATGAACAACAATCAAAAAATGGGCAGAAGACCTAAATAGACATTTCTCCAAAGAAGACATCCAAATGGCCAAAAGGCACATGAAAACATGCTCAACATTACTGATTATTAGAGAAATGCAAATAAAAACCACAATGAGGTACCACTTCACACTGGTCAGAATGGCCATCACTAAAAAGCCTACAAATAATAAATTCTGGAGAGGGTGTGGAGAAAAGGGAACCCTCTTATACTATTGGTGGGAATGTAAATTGGTTCAGCCACTATGGAAAACAGTATGGAGGTTCTTTAAGAAACTAAAAATAGAACTACCATATGATCCAGCAATCCCACTGCTGAGCATATATCTGGAGAAAACTCTAATTTGAAAAGATACATGCACCCCAATGTTCATAGCACCACTATTTATAATAGCCAAGACATGGAAGCAACCTAAATGTCAATCGACAGATGAATGAGTAATGAAGATGTGGTATATATATACAATGGAATATTACTCAGTCATAAAAGGAATAAAATAATGCCATTTGCAGCAACATGGATAGGCCTAGAGATGATCATACTAAGTGAGGTAAGTCAGACAGAGAAAGACAAATATCACATGACATCACTTATCTCTGGAATCAAAAAAAATGATGCAAGTTAACTTATTTACAAAACAGAAACTGACCCACAGACATAGAAAACAAACTTATGGTTACCAAAGGGGAAAGTGTGGGGGAGGGATAAATTAGAAGTTTGGGATTAGCAGATACAAACTACTATACATGAAATAGGAAGACCTTCAAGATGGCGGAGGAGTAGGAGCTGGAGATTACCTTCCTCCACACAAATACATCAAAAATACATCTACATGTGGAATAACTCCTACAGAACACCTACTGAACGCTGGCAGAAGACTTCAGACTTCCCAAAAGGCAAGAAACTCCCCATGCCAAAGAACTCCAAACACTCCATGCCAAACAACTAACAAGACAGGAACACAAACCCAACTATTAGCAGAAAGGCTGCCTAAAATCATACTAAGTTCACAGACACCCAAAAACACACCACCGGACACGGTCCTGCCCAACAGAAAGACAAGATCCAGCCTCATCCACCAGAACACAGGCACCAGTCGCCTCCACCAGGAAGCCTACACAACCCACTGAACAAACCTTACCCACTGGGGGCAGACACCCCAAAAACAAAGGGAACTACGAACCTGCAGCCTGCGGAAAGGAGACCCCAAACACAGTAAGTTAAGCAAAATGAGAAGACAGAGAAATACGCAGCAGATGAAGGCACAAGGTAAAAAACCACCAGACCAAACAAACGAAGAGGAAATAGGCAGTCTACCTGAATAAGAATTCAGAGTAGTGATAGTAAAGATAATCCAAAATCTTGGAAATAGAATGGAGAAAATACAAGAAACGATTAACAAGGACCTAGAATAACTAAAGAGCAAACAAACAATGATGAAAAACACAATAAATGAAATTAAAAATTCTCTAGAAGGAATCAATAGCAGAATAACTGAGGCAGGAGAACGGATAAGTGACCTGGAAGATAAGAGTGGAAATAACTACTGCAGAGAAGAAAAAAGGAAAAAGAATGAAAAGAATAGAGGACAGTCTGAGACCTCTGGGACAAAATTAAATGCACCAACATTCGAATTATAGGGGTCCCAGAAGAAGAAGAGAAAAAGAAAGGGACTGAGAAAATATTTGAAGAGATTATAGTTGAAAACTTCCCTAATATGGGAAAGGAAATAGTCAATCAAGTCCAGGAAGCACAGAGCGTCCCATACAAGATAAATCCAAGGAGAAACACACCAAGACACATATTAATCAAACTATCAAAAATTAAATACAAAGAAAAAATATTAAAAGCAGCTAGGGAAAAACAACAAATAACATACAAGGGAATCCCCATAAGGTTAACAGCTGATCTTTCAGCAGAAACTCTGCAAGCCAGAGGGGAGTGGCAGGACATATTTAAAGTGATGAAAGGGAAAAACCTACAACCAAGATTACTCTACCCAGCAAGGACCTCATTCAGATTTGATGGAGAAATTAAAACCTTTACAGACAAGCAAAAGCTAAAAGAATTCAGCACCACCAAACCTGCTTTACAAAAAATGCTAAAGGAAGTTCTCTAGGCAGGAAACACAAGAGAAGGAAAAGACTTACAATAACAAACCCAAAACAATTAAGAAAATGGTAATAGGAACATACATATTGATAATTACCTTAAATATAAATGGATTAAATGCTCCAATAAAAAGACATAGACTGGCTGAATGGATACAAAAACAAGACCCATATATATGCTGTCTACAAGAGACCCACTTCAGACCTAGGGACACATACAGACTGAAAGTGAGGGGATGGAAAAAGTTATTCCATGCAAATGGAAATCAAAAGAAAGCTGGAGTAGCAATACTCATATCAGACAAAATAGACTTTAAAATAAAGACTATTACAAGAGACATAGACTACATAATGATCAAGGGATCAATCCAAGAAGAAGATATAACAATTGTAAATATTTATGCACCCAACATAGGAGCACCTCAATACCTAACGCAAATGGTAACAGCCATAAAAGGGGAAATCGACAGTAACAAAATCATAGTAGGGGACTTTAACAGCCCACCAATGGACAGATCATGCAAAATGAAAGTAAATAAGGAAACACAAGCTTTAAATGATACATTAAACAAGATGGACTTAATTGATATTTATAGGACATTCCATCCAAAAACAACAGAATACACTCTCTTCTCAAGTGCTCATGGAACATTCTCCAGGATAGATCATATCTTGGGTCACAAATCAAGCCTTGGGAAATTTAAGAAAATTGAAATCGTACCAAGTATCTTTTCTGACCAGAATGCTATGAGACTAGATATCAATCACAGGAAAAAAAAAAATCTGTCAAAAATACAAACACATGGAGGCTAAACAATATGCTACTAAATAACCAAGAGATCACTGAAGAAATCAAAGAGGAAATCAAAATATACTGTAAACAAATGACAATGAACACACAACAGCCCAAAACCTATGCAAAGCAGCAAAAGCAGTTCTAAGAGGGAGGTTTATAGCAATAAAATACTACCTCAAGAAACAAGAAAAATCTCAAATAAACAACCTAACCTTACACATAAACAATTAGAGAGAGAAGAACAAAAAGACCCCAAAGTTAGCAGAAGTAAGGAAATCATAAAGATCAGATCAGAAATAAATAAAAAAGAAATGAAGGAAAAGATAGCAAAGATCAATAAAACTAAAAGCTGGTTATTTGAGAAGATAAACAAAATTGATAAACCATTAGCCAGACTCATCAAGAAAAACAGGGAGAAGACTTAAATCAACAGAATTACAAATGAAAAAGGAGAAGTAACAGCTGACACTACAGAAGTACAAAGGATCATGAGAGATTACTACAAGCAACTGTATGACAATAAAATGGACAACCTGGAAGAAATGGACAAATTCTTAGAAAAGCACAACCTTCTGAGACTGAACCAGGAAGAAATAGAAAATATAAACAGACCAATCACAAGCACTGAAATTGAAACCGCGATGGGATCATAATTCTGAATCCAAGACCAATTGACTTTCTTTATATTTGGGAGGGTAAGACAATTCATACTCAATGACCTCTGTGAATTCACCGTCCATAGTGATTCTACTATTTCATAGTTAAATGTAAACACCAGCCTTTTAATGTTGAGGATACGTAAGTTTATAAATTTCTATAAGCCTGCTCCCCCATCTCCCACTGTTCGAAATTCTCTACCCAACACAAGCAGGGTTCTCAAAACCTGGGACAGAAGCTAAATCTATGCTCATTATCCATTTTATGCAGACAATGGCATGCAGACAAATCAAAGCATAGGCAGCAGAACTAGGACAGTGAGTAAGCTCAGTATAAGGGGAACTTCTAAAAATAAACCCAAATCTTCAACAACGTGTAGCCATTTGAGATATTATGATCTCCCTGCTGAAAAAGAAACCGAGTGATCGGCCCTCAGGAAAACCATAGAAGGGATTCCTGTGTGGGTAGATGATTGGTTTAATGGCATCTAAGACACTTAACCTCCAGGAGTGTCAGTAGTGCTAGGCCTCAGTTCTTTTCTCTATGAAATGGGCATGGTCGTGGTGACTTCCTTTGCAGAATTATTGTGATGTATAAATACACCCATATTATTCAATATGAAACTCACTTTCTGTAGTCTTTATCAAGAGGAAAAAAACTGATCTTGGGTGAAAAATGAAAGAGAAAGAAACCTATTAAATATTGTTTTATAAATAACCATTCAAATATCTCTTGAATAATTTTGTATTATCCAATTTAAAGTCCTTATCAATAATTTTAGAACTGTAAGTATATTCATTAACCCCCTTTTTGCACAGATGATAAGATTGGGAACCAGAAAAGTCAAAACACTTGATAAAGACCACTGAGCTAACAAGTGGCCGGGCCAGGCTTGGTTGGATTCTGACACCTGTCCCAGTGTTCATATGTCTAGTTTCCTGTCTCAGGGTACTGCAATTCGCTTGTTTTGCCAGATTCTAAGTGGAAAAATGAGTATAGAATCAAATGTTTACATTAGTAGTTTTGTGTCCTCTTAGCTTCTTTTGAAAATTCATTTTCATTCATATAATGTATTGACAGCTGGGTGAAGTGTGATGCATCTAGAAAATACTTATTAAGTAATTCTGTATTTAAGCACATCTCTGTAGAATTTTGTTAGTGAAAGTGTAATCATCTACCTCCTAGCAGTTGTTAGCAAAATCAGAAAAAAGATTAATTTAATCTTATATATACAATTCTCTTTGAGGTTATCCAGATTTGTCCCCATCAATATAAATGTATTCATATAGATTACTATGTATTTATAAATTGGATTTCTTACAAGCATGTAAGCTCAGATGGAAAATTTTCTAGCTATGCCAAAAAAACAAGACATTTCTTAGTCTTTGCTGGTTGAAGTCAAAGAAGGAGTAATTTGAAATCTAAATCGTGACATCTCTAGACAATATAACATAATGAGTAGGTATAGATATAGCATGTCCTACCTTCATCCCTTATTTTGATTGGTTTGTTCTGAATGCGTTTGCTGGTACCTGAGTCCAAGTGGAAAATTTCTTATTCTGGTTCTTCTTTGAGTAGCTGTAAACCTTTCCCCTGTTACAGAAAATACACATAAGATGACATTAATATCAGTGATACCCTCCCAATAAGCAAATTCCCTAAAGCAGGGGCCCCCAACCCCTGGGCCACCGACTGGTACTGGTCCGTGGCCTGTTAGGAACCAGGCCACACAACAGGAGGTGAGCGGTGGGCGAGCAAGTGAAGCCTCATCTGTATTTACAGCCACTCCCCATTGCTCGCATTACCGCCTGAGCTCCGCCTCCTGTCAGATCAGCGGCACATTAGATTCTCATAGGAGCTCAAGCCCTACTGTGAACTGTGCATGTGAGGGATCTAGGTTGTGCACTCCTTATGAGAATCTAATGCCTGATGATCTGAGGTGGAGCTGAGGCGGTGATACTATCGCTGGGGAGTGGCTGCAAATACAGATTATCATTAGCAGAGAGGACTGACTGCACAGAGACCATAATAAATCGGTTGCTTGCAGGCTCATATCAGAACCCTATCAGTGAGTGGCAAGTGACAATTAAGCTGCATCTTACGGAGTCGACTGGACATAAGCAACACACTTCGGGTGTCACTGTCTCCCATCACCCCAGATGGGACCATTTAGTTGCAGGAAAACAAGCTCAGGACTCCCACTGATTCTGCATTATGGTGAGGTGTATAATTATTTCATTATATATTACAATGTAATAATAATAGAAATAAAGGGTACAATAAACATAATGTGTTTGAATCATCCTGGAACCATCCCCCCCCCGTACACCCCGTTCCGTGGAAAAACTGTCTTCCATGAAATGGGTCCCTGGTGCCAAAAAGGTTGGGGACCGCTGCCCTAAAGGTTAGTTGAAACTCCATCCCTCTTTTCTCACATTGAAGAAAGCATATCTGCATGAAAGTTTCATTTTTAAAGTAACAAATTGAACTCTCTCTCTCATCATCTCTCTCTAGTTTTCAAGAATTAGCGTATCAGCTATTCTCAGTAATTCACTTCATAAGTGATCAGCTATATCAAAGTATCAAGACAGCACTGGTTGGGATCACTCTTATCTCAGAAGGAGATAAAGCGGATCTGCCTGAGGGGCAATGAATTACCCACTGAGGTGACCTTTTCACCTTCTGCTGGTCAACTCTACTAGGAACACTTGTATTATCCGGCATTGTCTGGACTAGGAGTCACAGAACATGAAAAGACACTTGCCAGACTATTATTTCTTTGTGTGTATTTAAAATTTTTTAGGTGTAGATCAATTTTCAGAACTTTTTAAGGGTTCAATTCTATTGATTAATCTGAATAATGTGTGTGGGAGTACAATGACAAATATCACCACTTCATTTTATTTTCCCTTTGATTCATAGAATCTTGAGTCCCTGGGAATGCTGCAAATCACACTTCAGCACACTTGTGTATGGTTAGTGGGGCAGTCTTTGTCATCAGGTAAACAGATTGGGGGTTCCAACTTGGCCACCTCCCAGCAGGGTAACCCTGGTAGGTCAGTTTTCCTCTCAGTGTCTGTTTTCTTATCAGAAAAATGAAAGAGAGTGTTTTGAGGACTGAGTGAGATAATGTATATGAAAACGCTTCCCAAATTCCAGGCACACGGTATGCACTTAATAACAACAATAATAATGATTATTAAATAATTCTATTAACTCACACCAGGATGTAATCAGCAAGTCAGCCAAACAATGATTTTAGATTTTGCCCTATTTTGTTCTCCACAAAAGGTGAGAAGTTCAAAGTGCAGGGTACAGCAAGAATCCATGCCTCATGCTTGACTAAAGGGATTGTCATGTGAATTCCAAAAGAAATTCCAAAAGATATTCATCCAAAAGCAAACTAGCCTTCCTGGGTCACACCTGAGCAAGTCACAGACTTACAAAATTCTCCCTTCTAATAATACTACTTGCTATATTGATTGGTTTTACTAGCTTAACCTTTTTGAGTCTGTTACTCTTTCATAAATGTTGTTAGTGTTTGGTGTACTAGATGTTAAATGGATAATACAGTATATTGATTCTGAATCTAATTTTGGTTTCCAGGGTATTGAGGATAACTGAATCTGGCATTTAGAGCCTTCCAAAACTGCATGAAAATTCTCTAAAATATTTTTGCCTGAAAAAAGATGTTATAAGCACACTGAAAGAATTCCTAGTAAAAATTGTCTGCACAATTTTTCTTGTTTTGAAGATATCATTAGACAGCATTGAAGAACTAGATTTATTCTGATAATCATTACGATGATGAAAAAATTCCTTGCTTCAATAATTGATTTATGCTTCATTTAAATGTACAGAGTAGTTCTAATATAATTTCTTATTAACTCTAATGACGAATTTTAAAGTAGCATGACTCTGAAATAAGGATGAAAATTCTCCATACAACTTATTGCATTTAAATGGATTTAATATTTAATATTTAAAAAATCATTTGATGTAAATAGCCCTCATGAATCACTGCAAATATACTAAGATGTAATTAAATGCTTTTTTCTTTTTAAAGGCATCTAATTGTTTCATAATAAATTCTTTTTGTACTTTCTTCTTTTAAGCTGTGCTATTACTTTTGAGATTATTTTTAATTGTGAAATAACATGAACTCTAAAATTCAGCAAATTTCTAAAAATATTTTCTCTCAGGCAAATTCAGCTGATTCACTTTGTTCTACAGCAGAAACTAACACAATATTGTAAAGCAATTATACTCCAATAAAAAAAAAAAGTAACTGAATTGTTGCTTAGCATTTGCTTTTATCTTGCAATTGTTTAAACGATTTTGATAAACACTCAGATTTCTAAGACGGAAAAAAATAAAACTTGGGGGAGGGACAAGATTCTGTAACTTATAAAGCTTTCACTAGATAAGCTTATGAACACAGAGAAACTACTCTCTGACCTAGTTTGGTACTTGGAATTTGTTGGTATGACAATATGTGTCATAAACTGAGAGGAGAGACAGGATTGACACAGTTCCTACTGGGTAGATCCAGAAATCAGGCACCTACAAGTTCAGTAGCGAGAGCAGCTGCCAGGGGATCTGGTAGTTCCTGGGTCTGTCCTGTGGCACTGTGAAATTGTGAAGTCATGTACAATCACTTTTGGTGTGAGCCCCATCAGAAGACTGGGCAGTGTGGACCATAAGAAAATTCTCTTTGGTCCTTAAGAATGTAACCAAGAAAGAGACCTATCACACACTCACACGTAAACACACACATGCACGCAATCAACTAATAAGAAAAAATTAGAATCCTGGAACAATCCCTAATCCATACCTCATAAAGAATAAATGTCTTTTGAATATAGTATAAGATTTCAGGAAAGCAGCATTTTGGTCTGAGTTCAGGCAGTCCTGAAGCATTCAGGATTTGGCTCTGTAAACTTAATATGTAGCAAGGAAAGAGCCTTGAAAAATGAGCCAAAAGACCTAGTTTAGTTTGTTACTCACTTGACAGTGAGTTACTTTTTAAGGCCTCACCTGTTTTCTTAAGTTATATTAGGACAGTGCTAATTTTCTGACAGATTCTTGGGCTTCATAGATTGGCCATGTAAGTTAATGCTGGTTAAAGTTAGGATGACTATATTATTTTGTCATCTGTACCAGGATACTTTTGAGACAGAAGGAGGGAGGCGCTGATAATGATACTGAGGCAATATGTACAAACCAGGACTATCTTGGGCAAACAGGTACATGTGTTCATTCTACATGAACTTTTAACACTAGAAAGCACTGTTCACCTATAAGATGTGATAATGGTAGTGGTGATGGTATCTGAAGCCTAGCTTCCAAACCCAATTTGACAAGGTACAGTGAGCTTTTCTGTGACATCATGGGAGGGAAATGCAGCCTGCACAACCTATGAAGTTTGCAATGGTTTATAGTGAAGCACATATGTTAATATGAAGTTGGAGAATTTCCCAACTAAAATTTTAAAAAAATTTGAAATAGTTTTATGTTTCAAGGCTTTTTAGAATATTTTTAGATTAATCTATACTACTTCTAAGGCAATAATAAGCCAAGTTCCTTTCTCAATTTTCCCCTTCTTAAAGAAACCAGCCTTTCAAATAATGTAATCAGAAATGATGGATGAGGAGATCTTTGTATTTTCCCAGTTTAATAGAGCTCATAGAAAAGAAAAGTTGTATACTATTCTTCAAGGTTATTATCATAGTTATTATTAATTTTGGCTAAGAAAATGAGTCTACTGGGTTGAATAATCTTGATGTTTACTTAGAGAAAATAATTTTTTTTCATTACCAAACTATCTTTCCTCTATCTATTGTACTCGGAGAAGAGAGAATAAGGAGGATAAAAATAGTATATTTTGGCAATTGTTTGATATAATTCTACAGACAAAAAGCATTCTTGATGAAGTTTGTATTATTTAATCAACATTGTGCAATGTGAAAAAATTCAGGTCATCTACAGTAAAGTTGACTTTTTTCCCCCAACAAATTATTATAAAAGAAGTTTATTCTTTTATAACATTTTAGCATTAAGCTAGTTGTTGGAATAAGTGCTATCAGAAAATTTTACTAAATAATGGGCTAATTGGTTATAGGACCTTTAACCCTACGAATCCATAGGCAGCCTAAATTTAAGATTATCTCATTGGGCATAAGAAATATACTCATTTCCTATCACACACAGCAGGATGGTGTCAACAAAAATAATTGCCTTAGCATATACTGAGTAAAGACCAATAAGAACAAATTACATTGCCAAACATGGGAGCAATGACATTCATCTTCTTGATCCCAAACTGAACAAATTTAGTAAGTTTTGGAATTAAAGATTTCTTTTTACTAAAAAAACTGAAAATCATTTGAAATAATATACCATGAAAACACTAAGTTTAAAATTTAAGAAACTCTGCCAGTTCCTAAGACTCAATTTTTCTTTTGATGCGTATGTATAAAAATTCTTCCTCAGTCATATCTAAAAACAAGGCTAAAGGTTGTCACCTGAATCATGCAAACACTACTGGTCAATTTAGAAAAAGGCAATGTTTCACCGACTCTTGAAATTGGATACGAAATTCCACACTTCTTTAAAAAGGGGCTGGTTATAGTGAACCATACATTTATAAATGGGTACCATGTTGTAAACAGGAACACTGGGTACCTAAATAATGGTGTATACTTTTTGAAACTTGTTCTCCAAAATAAGTCACATACTGTATAACTTAAGGGCCTATCGTCTCATATTGTCTCTGAAAGAAGAATGAACAATGTGCATATTAAAATATGTTTAAGTAAAAAAGGATATAGGGTATAGTTTTGCGACTTTAGTAACCCTTGAGATTTTGTTCCCATCAAAGATAGTCATAATGAAAGTGGATTTACAGTTTTTTTCCTAGTTTTAACTTCATTATGCCATCAGTTCATATAATCTTAGATTTTTTCACAAAATTATGAATTTTGATGCATAAACACAGCATATTTAGAATATGTTTTATTCACAGATTGCACTTTTAATATTTTCTGCTCTTAATTTTAAAAGCAAGAAGGTTCGGTATCCCATAGTCTGAATGCTAGTAACACTAAAATTATATTAAATTTGCTGTTTATACATACCCCTTTATTTAAAAAAAAAATCTGGGAGTTATGAGGGAAAAAAATGCAAATCATGGATGGCAGCAAATACAAATTCATAGTCCTATCCACATCCCATTACATACCAGCTGGCATTAACTGAGTATTTACTGATTGCTAGGTACTGTGCTCAGTTTTTGCTCAGTGATGATCAATTGATTCTCACCCAACACTATAGGGTTGGTCCAACTATTACTGTCTTTTACCAGATGAAGAAACTTAAGATTCGCTTGCTCAAACCTCCACATGTATTAAATGTTGGCCCTTGTAATGGGACCAAAGCAGTCTGAGTATTTGGCCACAGCAGAAGCCTTTTAACGAAAACCAGTTGGGTCAGCAACTGGTCAGTTAAGAGAAGAACCATAAAAAAAAATACAAATATACAGGCACAAGATATCATTTAAAATATATAAATATAGGGTCATTCATCATTTTTTAAAATTTTACTTTATTTTTTGATGTAGAGTGAAAGCGTTTTCTTTAAGGATAGATCTACTGACTAAAGTTCCATAGTATTTTCTTGCATAAACCATATCCATACTTTGTCCTTCACAACCTTGAATTTCAGTATCTTTAAAGGGTGCAAAAACATTTGTAAAGGAATATAAGTGAAGTTCTATTCTAGATTCTTATAAATTTAGTTTCTAATGTTTTGTACTTGTCTCATCCACACCTAAATGCACAGCAATTACTTTCTGTAAAAAAAATTTTGTCTTTATCAAGTTTAACACATTCATCATTTTGATTTTCTTAATAACAACTCTCTTTACATACCTATACTTATTTCATGTATTTAGTTAAGTCATGCAATTACAATAACTACTGGCATAAACAGGCTTAGAAATAAAAATAATACGCTTTAGGGATTATACAACTCAACTGGCACTCAGTATATCCTGGGGACATCCGTTTGTATGTTTTTTAAAAAGAATGAAGGCTCTGCTGTCTCTTCCTGTCTATAGATAGGCTGTATAACCCCCTTGTTCTTTGTGTAGTATTCTTAGAATATCTCTGAATGAAAGAAGTTATATAAATGCAAAGTAGGAAAAAGGCAATCTCAAGATTAGAAGCTGCCTTAGTATGATAATACATAATCTAAGTATTGTGATTATGAATGAATGTACTCATTAAGATTTATATACATGTAAATATATATACACATATTACATGTATATTCTCTCATGTTTACATTTAAAATATTTTGGGCTATTTTTATGTGCTTTTATACTTTCCTAAAAGTCTTCTACTCAAGCATAAAAAGCATGTTGCAAAAGTGATAAGTAAGGGCTAAAAAATATAAGCAAATAAATTACATTTCTTCATTCTAATCATGATATTCTTGAACACAAAAATCTTTAGCAGCCTATTACAGAGCAATCTTTTATGCCATATATTACATTAAAGTGACATGATAGTTAAGACCTATTTCAACTAAGGTATATATTTTTGATTTGATAAAATAATTTGAAAGATGTCAACACAAAAACACATAAGGCTGATTATTTTAGTAAAATAAAACAGAGGCAGTTTTATTCTAATAAGAAAATGCCAGGCCTGAAGTCACACCTTCCTGTGCATCTAACAGTATTCTCATTTTATCATATTTTAAAAATCCACACCTCATATTTTCTGTTACCTTATATGGATGGTGCTAATGACACACATAGTAAACCTTCTATTAGCCTTGTAGTTGAATAGGATTTGTTTAATTTCAGCTGTCAAATAATGTGAAAAAAAAAACCATTCTGGTAACCCTATGAGTTAAAATATGTTAGAATTATAAAAGTAAATGTTTCACAAACAGCAATAATTTATTGATTGTGTTCTCTGCCAGCATAAAATTAAAAGTGCAGAATATGCCCATTTGGGAAGCTTGATGACTTACTTGCTTGAGTGGTTTACAAGAAACTTTGAAAAATTTCCTTCTAAAGCAAGTTAAAGGAACTAAAAGGCATGGGAATGGTGTGGATCTCCCTTACTATATGCAAAATGTATTTCAGTGTATTTTCCTTACTATTACATACACAAAAGGAATCATTCCCTATGATGTTTCACAAAATATATTCTAGGTGACTTAAATTACAGAAAAAACAATCTCTGAATTTAATCATTAAAACAATGAAGACATGAATAAGTGAAATACTCTCCTTTGCCATTCCTCTTTTAATCCTGTACCCTTGATTATGTAGTATAAATGACCTGCTATGTATTTTCTTTGGTACTTTTCCCTCTGCATTTATTAACATACACAGACACAAACGTTATTTAGATTGAGCTCTCTGATGACAGGGTGTTGAGTGCAAAATGTTCACTGGGGTGAGCTCTTGGGAGATACACCTCTAAACACACTCCTAAGGAAGTGAGGAAGGCGGCAGGGGGAAGAGGGACAAGCTGACTACAATAAAGTTGCAGTTGAGGCCTCATCAAACTCATGGGGAAATCCTCAAGCTCCATGGAACCTTTCAGAGTTGTCCCAAATTGAGACAAGGAACTGGAATTCTGTATTCTCAAAGTCATTAGCCAACCCCTGGGAAGAGGTACAATCTTGGGTGAGTAGTTTCCAGAGAAGGACAAAACTCAGAGCCATCATCAGTCGATAATCCCAGCAACTGGGAGATAGCCTGGGTATCTGGGTAGAACACTCCACAATATCCTCTGTGTCTATTTATGCAATTGAGATCTCTGTTCACGTAATTAAAAAATATAATCAGAAATACATGATCTTCATCTATTTGCATTTTTACTTAACTTTGCAATGTGCACATCCTCCTAAGTGGTAAGTCTATCTCATTTATTTTAATGGCTACATAATATTCATCGTAAGATTATACATTTTATTTATTTTTAACTTTAATTTTTTGTTTGTTGTTTTTTACTAATGCAAATAATGCTGCATTATCTTTTTATGTATGTTTTTCTGAATTCATATTTTGTTAAATAAATTTCCATAAGTTCAACTGCTGAGTCAAAGTTTAGGTATGTTTGTTTAAATAAACAATAGTAGGTTATTTTATTAAATGGTTATAGTAATGCACACTACCATCAGAAGCATATACAATTACCTGTTTGATACAGAAGGTTTTCAATGTAAATTTCTTTTTTCAATTGTGACTAGAAAATATTATCTCATTGTGTTTTTAACATTCATTTTCTTAACCATAAATAAGGTTATGCTTTCTAAAAGGTGTTTATTGTCTATTTTTTTCTCTCCTTTGACTTGCCTATTCATTTCCTTTTTCTTTTTTGGGGTTGGTTTTGTTTATCTTATTCTTATTAATATACCCTATATGTTTTAATATTTTCTCCTGGTGAATTGCTTAATGGCTTTGCTTTTAGTATCTTTATTAGTCAAGGTTTCTCCAGAGAAACATAATCAATACTGACAGATGGATTGCAGGAATAGGCTGATGTGGTTATGGAGGCTGAGAAGTCCCACAGTCTGCCATCTGCAAGCTAGAGAATCAGGAAAACTGGTGGTGTAATTCTGTCTGAGTCCAAAGAGAGTCCGGGGGCTGAAGGCTCTAAGTCCTGGTCTGAGTACAAAAGCTTGAGAATCAGAAGTGCTGATGTCCAAAGGCAGAAGAGGGATGTCTTCGTTTAAGCAAAGAGAGAAAATTTGTCCTTCCTCTGCCTTTTTGTTTATTCAGGTCCTCAATTCAGGGTGGGATTGCATGATGCCCACCCGCATTGGTGAGGGTGCTCCTCTTCACTCTGCCTAGCAATTCAAGTGTTAACCTCTTCTGCAGACACCGTTTATAGTATTTTACAAGCTTTCTGGACATCCCTCAGCCCAGTCAAGTTAACACATACGATTAATGATCACCGTATCTTTTAGAAACAAAGGACCTACATTTTATGCCTTCTGGATTTTTTATCTTAAGAAATCCTCTTACTCCAAGGTTCACAAATATTCTCCTCCATTTCCACTAAAATCATCCAAATTTCTTTCCTATATTTATATTTTTTGATCCCTAAAGTATATTTATTAAGTACAAAGCAAATTGAAGAACAATATGTATAATATGACATTTTGGAAAACAAAAAACTATAGAATAATAGTTTTTAAAGCCAGTTCAAAGGACTGAACGTTTGTGTCTTCCCCAAAAATTATATGTTGAAGCCCTAAACCTGAATGTGTTGGTATTAGGAGGTAGGGCCTTTGGGAGGTGATTAGGTCACGAGGACTCTGCCATCATGAATGAAATTAGTCCTTATAAAAGAGGTTCCAGTGAGCTCTCTAGATCCTTTCGCTATTTGAGAACACAGTGAGAACATGGCTCTCTATAAACCGGAAAGTGGGTCCTCATCAGACACCAAAATTGCTGGCACCTTGATCTGGAACTTCCCAGTTTCCAGAACTGTGAGAATTAAATTTCTGTGCTTATAAGTCATTCAGTCTATGGTATTTTTGTTATAGCGGTCCAAACAGACTAAGACAAAACTCCAACCTACTTCTGTAGGAAAGCAGGAAAGTCTGTCAGAATGTGTACCGAACTGAAGATGACAGCAGCTACCTCCAGGGGATGGAGCTGGACCAAGGAGAGAGGAAGAATTTCATTCTTTACTCTCCACATTTTGAAAAAGAGAGAGAAAAGGTAAGATAGAATT
Organism: Eschrichtius robustus; assembly: GCF_028021215.1. Taxonomy (NCBI): domain Eukaryota; kingdom Metazoa; phylum Chordata; class Mammalia; order Artiodactyla; family Eschrichtiidae; genus Eschrichtius; species Eschrichtius robustus. The sequence goes on from NC_090824.1 coordinate 85,174,212, forward strand.
ATGGGTAATTTTTATATCCTATTTTTGTCTTCTCTGTGTTTTCCAAATTTTTCATAATGGAGATATATTAATAATATTTCATAACCAGAAAGCATAAATTTAAGGGTCTCAGGAGTTCATCACTAAGTAGAGTAGTTTTGAAGGTTTCTTTAAAGTGAAGGTGCATTTTTTTACATCTGTAGATTGTTAAAGTCTTGTACACCCCCAGAAAACTTTGCTCTGGAGCAGATGCAAGAGGACACTAACTTCTGCCTGAGCCTTCATTTGTAGGAAAGGTCTTGGTAACAAATATTTTCATTTCTGAGTCAGGCTCTCCTTTTAGGTCTTCCTGCTATATTTATATTTTTAATACATTTAAAAATTATCCTGATCACGGCTTGAGGTGTAGATCTAGTTTCATTTTCTTTTTTCAACTTGTTTACTGAGGTATAATTTATGTACAGTAAAATTTACAGTGTGGTAGGTTTGACAGACATATACTACCAAAATAAAAATATAGAATATTTTGCTAATCTCAAAACATTCCTTGGTTATTCTTTGTGGTTAATTGCCTCTCTTACATTCCTAGCTTTTGGCAACAACCGATCTGATACCTGTCCCTATAGTTTTGCCTTTTCCAGAAAGGCATACAAATGAAATGACACAGTGTGTTGCCTTTTGAGTCTGGCTTTTTTCACTTAGCATAATTTTGAGATTGGTCCATATTGTTGTGTGTATATCCATAATGTGTTCCTTTAACTTGCTGAGTAGTATTCCATTTTACAGATGTACCACAATCTGTTTATCTATTCACCACTTGAAGGGCACTGAGTTGTTTCCAGTTTTTGGCAATTATGAAAAAGAGATATTATAACTATTTGCATACAGAACTTTGTGTGGATATATGTTTTCATTCTCTCAGGTAAATACAGAGAGTAAGAGATTCAATTTTTAAAAATGGATAGTCAGATATCCCAATCCCATTTATTAGATTATCCATTTTTTTCACCACTGAATGGAATGTTATCTTAATCAAATATTAACTCTCCCTCTTACTATTCTTTTCCAAGATTTCCTTGGCAAATATTACACGTTTTTTTAATTTGAACTTTTTGTACAGTTTAATTGTGTTCCAAAAAGCAAACTAGCAAACAATTCTGCTGTGATTCTGATAGTAACAGATAAAAATATATCATACCTATATTAATTCAAGAAGGATTAATATTTTTACAATATAACAGTTTTCCCATTTAAGAGCACAGCTCGTCTCTCCATTCATTCAAGTTCTGTTTCTTAATTATACATATATATACACACACAAAAATGATATATATTCTGATTTGAACATATATATAAAATTTTAACCATCATAATAGCAATGAGAGCAACAACAGATAACACCTATAGAGGCAGGCATTCTAAACATTATACCTATACTGATTCATTTAATACTCATAACAACCCAATAAGTTAGACATTATTTCTCCATTTTTTTAGCTGAGAGAACTGAAGCAGAGAAAGTTTTAGGGGACTAGCACAAGTTTAAGTGACTCAATGACAGGCACTCAACAAATTTTATTATTATTTCAAGGTATTTCAGTTGATTCTCTAAGATTTTCTAAAAATATGATAATACAATCTATAAATAGTGTTGATATCTTTGCTTTTGTGGTGCTTCTATATTATGTATATCATATTACATTGAACCTCAAAAACAGTACTAGTAATGACAGTAAGCATCCCTGTCTTATTACTAAAGATGAATAAAAAGCTTAACACTTCCTCATTTGATTGGATGCCTGTCCTTGGCTTTTCATAAATGCTATTTAACTTACACAGAAATGTTTCATAAATTCTTGTTTAACTGTAAGTTTTTTAAAAAAAATCAGTTACAGCAAACTGAATTTTGTCAAATATCTTGTCAGCATCTATTAATGTAATTTTTCCCTTTTAAATGACATATTGATACTCTTTGTATTATTAAACAATTCTTGAATTTGTAGAGTAAATCTACTTGGCAGAAATAATTATTTAAAATAATATTCTGGAATTTGTTTTAATACCTAATTTAAACATTTTGCTTTTAGATGTGGGATAGTACTCTGTAATCATATTAATATTTTGGCAGAAAATATGTGAATATTCATACTAAATGGGACAAGACTTAACAGGTCTGGCTTTTCTACCTAATGAATTAAAAAAGAAAACTTTTGTTTTTGGATATGAGAACTGTGGGCAAGAGATAGTGTACCTGTAAAAAAACTGTATGGTCCTTGAAAGTTATATCTGAATCTGATCTTCTGCCTTTTAAAAATGGTAGGACTTTAACATCCTCTATAATTTTTAACATATTTAAAATTTCTATTCTTCTTAGGTCAACATTAGACATTTATATTTCATTGGGAATGTATCCATTTTTCTATTTCAAATTTATTTCTTAAGAGAGTGTAGAGGTGTGAAATTAATCAAGCACTGGAGTTTGGAAGGTGTTCAGGATCTATGATGAAACAGAGTATCAAGGTAGGAATCAGAAAGCAATAGACAGAAATCTGCAAGGAAAATTTTGTTAGTGTAGAATCATAGATAGAAAATTTTGTTAGTGTTAAAGGAAGTAACATTTCAGAATTAATCTGGTTCAAGGGACTAATTTAAATAAAGATTTGTATCTACTTTATCAGGTGTTGAAGTTTGAACTGGGCTGTGCCTATGTTGGTGCCTTGTAGATAGTGTGTCAGATATATAGACAGGCTCATAAATACCAAATTAATCTTAGCAGTATCCTTGAGTGTATAGTCATTTGGACTCAGTGTGTACTATTGAAGAGATACTGGGGAGAAAAGGGACCTACGAAGAGTTCAAGAGTGATTGGGAATAACCTCTGAGTTAGGAGAAATCAAGCAAATCCTACAATGCCTCCTCTATTTTCATTTTCTTAGTGCTTCCATTGATCCTCTTGAGTCGACACTCTTTACGTCAGTGGATGCAGAATCAGTGTATTCAGATGCAATCTATCAACTACATTACTGATATTTCACTTTCAAAATTAAGGCTAGAAGATTTTGAGTTCTTGCATCTTTCCTAAGAATGTCAGTCTTGAGCCCAATTATCCTGTTCAGAGACCCTTGGGAACTGTAAAGCAGAATTAACTGCAGCTATAGAAATGTTTGATAATTTTCTTCACTTTTAATTTAATATTTAAGTTCATATCCACTTTATCATCTTTTCAGACCAAAGTTACTTACTGAGAGAAATCAGTTATAGAAATAAAAACATCTTACAGCTTAAACCTGCCAATGATCGGCACACTGAATAATGTTTGGTTAATGACCTTGAGGCTTTTGGATTTAGCATTTAGTGGGAAGGATTACATAAGATACTATATGTTGTAATCTTCATTGTGAGAGTTATATTTGAACTCATATGTTTCTACTAGTTCTTTGAAGTCATTGTACAGTATTTCAGACAAAATGGATTTCCACAACTCTTTGTATAATGTTTCTACAGTTATGTCAAAATCAAATTTTTTGGATTTATTTTTGATTTGGGTAGCTCTCCTTCCAAACCCAGTTTTAGAATTTGAGTTGTTTTTAGCTGATAGAATTTTTTTTCTTGCTGGTTGTGGACTAGACCAATATATATTGACTTTTAGAAGTTTACTTAAACTTCTGATTCCAGAAAAACAAAGGGATTTTTGTAATTCAAAGAAAGATATGTTTATGTTTCCTTCTGTTAATTCACCTATCGAAACACATTCACCAGACAGATGTTTCTAGGCAAAAAGCATCAGTTAGTGGTATTTACTACTTTACTCTAAGCTTTATAAAAGGAGCATTTTTCAATCAAAGATTGCTCTTTTCCTTGGCAATCATACCTAGCCAAAGTTTAAAGACTGTTAAAAGATCACACAGTAGACTTTAATCTGTAATCAACTATACCTTTTTAAAAGAAGTCTGAACTAGTCAAAATGCAATGTCTGTAGAAGAAAAAAATCTGATGAGACTATCTTTGTTTATATTTCCTGTTTTCAGTCTGTCTCAGTTATTCTCTGTATCACTAGTCTCTTTGAATATAGTAGCTGGCTGAGTGAGATTCCTGACTTCATAAAACATGGAAACACTTTTAATTTCACAGCAAAATTCCTTGTATTTGGCAGTAGATCATTGAGATGACATTTGGGACAACAAACCTTCAGAAAAAGGCAGAGAAAATGATCAAGAATAAATAAAAGAAGCACTAGGAATCAACACTGAAAAAAATGATTTGGGGGCAAAATAAAGAATGTTTATAATGTGCAAAATGAAATGTCCTTTTTGGAAGCACCTGTAAATTCTATATTTCATTATGGAATACTCTCATCAGTAGATATCAGAGCACTTTTTTTCCTGATTGATAATAAATTCCATTTTAAATTATTTCATTTTTCCTGGTACTGTATGATTTTAATTTAGAATGAGTTTAGGATATTTGGACAGTCTCAAAGTAGTGGCTATAAATTTTCTCTTCACAAAAAGAATTCTCTTACTTGGCTTTCCTCCCTTGATGCATTTTCTAAACACCTCAATTGGAGTGGACTCTGCCTGTACTGTCTTAGAACAGTTATTTTAAACAACTCACCTGCATTTGGTATGTACTTCTATATAAACTAGGTACTTATATGCATATGTTACCCATCCTCTCTCTCTGACCCACATGAAGTACCAAGCAACCTGGGATTGGTTCTCTTTCAAAAAGTAAGTAAATTAGTAAATAAATTAATATACCAATGGCCATTGACTAGATCTTGTTAAATTTTGTAAAACTTGTAGCACCTCTGGCAGCAATGAAGCTCAACAGAGATACTGTTACAGTGCCCTAACCTCACTCCCAATCTATCCTCCCTGTCGCTTAATGCCTAAGTTACTGATCTGATACACAAATCCTTTAATATTATTCCCCTACTTAAAATTCTTTAATAGCTATTCATTGTGGATAAAGTTCTAACTCAGCTCAAGGAACAAAGCTTCCATTGATGTGGACCTACCTAGATCTCTGGCCCTATCCCAAGCTACTGTTCCAGTGCACGCCCTACATCCCCAGATATGTAAAAGTTATTCTGAGTTTCTTAAATGCTCTCTTTAGGCTCTTTCACTACTCTGAGCCATTCTGTGTGTTGTTCCCTTAGCACAGAATATTTATCTCCTTCTAAATACTTTGTATCCTTCAAACTTCATTGTAAGTTTTTCCAAGATGCCCCATCTTGCCTACTGAATTTGGTTCCCTGGTATAGCCTTCTCCTAGAATATTCTCTGTATGTATCTTTTGTCAATATTTTGTAATATAATATAGTTGTTGGGTTTTTTTTGAGAATTTAAAAAATTTTAATACAGTTCAAGTCAGTGTGCTGTACACACTTAGCAGAGTATAGTCACATAATAGGTTCTTAATAAATAATGTTACTAAATAAAATCTATATTTTGCATAAATCAAAACATAGCAGTGATTCAATAAGTAACTCTCAGAAAAGAATAGACAGAACACTATAACGGTATGTGAAATGCCATTATAAATGAGTAAATACAGTTATTAATTATATAATCTAATTGTTTTTAGTGTAATATGTGGGGTTTGGGAAAGAAATGCTATCGTTTTTAACTTAGCTTGAATGCTGCTACTGAAACCTTACAATTGTCATCTGCCTACCTGCCACAGGACATGGGACCCAGAATAATGACCCATTGTGTCCTATTCTATGTATAACTCCAGCACTGTAGGACCTGGATCTTCACATTATTCTCCTTTATTAGTTGTAAGATCTACTATTCTCTGTGATATAGACTATGTGTGTCTCCCCCAAATTCATATGTTCAAACCTAATCTTCAATGTGATGTTATTTGGAGGTATGGCCTTCCGGAGGTGATTAGGCCTTAAGGGTGGAGCCCTCATGAATGAGATTAATGCCCTTATAGAAAAGACTCAGAGAAATCCCTGGCCCCTTTTGCCATGTGTAGGACACTGAAAAAATGGTCATCTATGAACCAGGAGGCAGGACCTTACCAGATACCAAATCTGCTGGCTCCTTGATCTTGGACTTTCCAGCCTCCAGAACTGTGAGAAATAGATCTCTGTTGTTTATAAACCACCGTCTAGAGTATTGTTATATTAGCCCAAATGGACTAAGACTGCTCAGACTGCCTTTATCTGTTTGAACCTCTCCTGAAAACATCCCATTTTGTCAAGCTAGTTTGCCCATGAATAAAGTACTTTAGAGTTGTTTAGATGTTGATTGTTCACATAAAAATGGGAAATAAATACTATTTAGATTGTCAAATTGTTAATATTAAATTGAAAAATAAGGTGTCATTTTTAGCAAGAGCAGATGTTTGGGGCACATCTTTTTCAGTGCATCTGTTTATTAATGAGGGGTTAGCTAGAGCTTTGTGAACATGCGGCTTTATTTATTTAAAAAAAAAATTCCACTGGCTTTCAATTTACATCATAACAAAAGTGTGTATAATGTGGCAGAACTGTTTTATGTGATTAAGAACTGTTTATTCTGGATTTATAATTAATTTAATTGTAACATCTAGAGGACTGCAATTTTGAAAAACTTTCAATCCTGATTGCCTATTATTCAAGTGACAACAGTGAAATAAAGTGACACTATGATAAATGGAAAAGTAACAAGCAGTTGTCCTGAGTTAATAACACTTTGAAAGAAAAATCTATAAAATTTTTATATAAATCATGTATTATATTTAATATACACAAAGAAAATAGTTTTGCCTTCAAATTTTGCATCAGAGGTAGAAAGTTCACAATTTAATAAACATCTTACAAATGTATTTTCATTATTTAAAACCAGCTTGAGATATTCCCTATCTAGATAAAAATAGAGTGAGGAAAAGAACTAATTCAGTTGCTCCATCAAATGATTTCCTTAAACCCAGGTCCCATTTGAGGTCAGTGACACACCTTCATTTGTTTGAACTATGGTTTTTACAAAATTCAATCAAACATTAAAAGGAAGTACTTAATTAGTTATGCTGCAATAACAAAGAAAAATTATTACACCATACTAACCTATGTTACAGCAAAACCCTGACCCCACAAAAATGATTGGTGCCATTAATGAGATTGATTGAAATACATAGGAATTATAATTCAAAGAACTGGTGAATAGAAAGCCATCAAATTCAGACTGCATTATTTTTCTACTCAGATGCTACACTAAGATTCCATATAAACTTATTTCCAAAGCTGAACTGTACTGTAGAAAGTGTTAATAAAATGGATATGGAATAAATGTGTAGTTTCCACTTCCATTTAGTTAAATGCACTTCAATAAATTATAGCCAGTAAGTAGTTTTTAATTCAAATATAACATCTTTGCCAAGTGAAATCCTTAGATATAAAGATTTCTAAAACAAAAATCTGTTTGTGGGATAAACAAGATGAGATTCTGAACAATTATTCCCACCAAACGCCCAAATCCGAATTTTAGTGTAATTGCTCTCAGATTATTGCAGGAAAATTTAAAAATAGGGAAAAGTGGAAAAGAACTTAAAAAAAAAAAAACCACCCACAAGTAACTACTATTCACATTTTTATATTTTCTTCCTATCATTTTGTATGAAAATGATTTTTATTATTTTTGCTCTCTAAAAGATATTTTTATTAGGCTTTGTCCAAAACATGTGAAATGACTTGATCTTTCTTACATAAAAACACCTTTGAGTTCTTAGTATTTGTGTATTAGATCATAATTATAGAAATTGGAAGTTTCCTGCAAAACAAGTAATGTACATACCACGTTTCTATTTTTGACTAATCATTCTTTATTTCTTCCTAGATTAAAGTTGGTGATAGCTTTACAAATAAACTCTAGTGACTAAATGGCCATATTTTACATTATAGATTCTCCTCCTATGTCAGACCATTCACAGAAGGTCAAAAAGTGTAATAAAAATATTTTATTTTTTACCTGGGATAAATCATGAAAATATTTCTAAGGTTTACATAGACTTTGAACATATAGGATTAAATATTGTAGTATTATATAGGAAGCTCATGAGTTTAATACACAACACCTTCTGAAAATCAGCACAAGAAAACCTACCATGTAAGGTAAACAATAAACCTATGTATTATTCACTGATGGGAGAGCGGAAATTTAGAGAAAGCTCACATTATAGAACTCTGAATTATGCCTACCTTTTATAGGCACACTCTCTGATAATACATTTTCAGGTTTTTATACATGATTGTAAGTATTGATCATTTCTTTTACAATTAAAATCAATTGGCTCAAGTCTAGTGAAAATATAAATGAAGTTAAAGACTTGCAGCTCTTAGGCTACTAGTGGTTTCAAACTTTGATCAAGTTTAATTTTATGAGGTCTTTTTCATGACTAGGATGTAGTATTAGCATTTCCATGATTTAGTTACAATTAAAGATGAATATAGCATTAAATTCAAATAATTGTGTAAATTCTGCTGCTCAAAAGTGGCAACAAGTCATCTGATTAGGGCAAACATCACTTTATGATAACTGAAAATAATCTACTTATTAACTGAATTTTCAAAAATACAAATTGTGCATGTGCTTTAGAGATGCCATATGAAATGTATATAATTCTGAGTTGTTCAAAAATAGATTATATGAGTCAGAGACCTTGGAAGAAGTATTGTATAAGGATTTCAAAATCAGTCATTCAAAAGTCAAGGGCCTTTGTATTGATAAAAGTTTGTTACTGGGAGGGAGGAAGTACAGCTTGATAATTCAGAGTGCGGACTCAGCAACTAGACTGCTTGGGATTAGATGCTGGCTATTCCACCTTATGGCTATGTGAACTGGGGCGATTTGATTAATTTCTCTACTTCTCAGTTTCCTTATTGTAAAATGGGAGTAATAACAAAACTTATCTCATAAGGAGGTTGTGAGGAAATAACTGATGCGTATAGAAAGCACTTACGAGTGCTGAACACACCGTGAACACACAGTAAGGGCTAGCTTATTATTATACGTGATGAAAATATTAGTCTTTCTGAATTCCTGTTTCAATTATTCCAACTACTACTTATTTGTCACTTTGCCTATGTTGCTTTGAACTATTTATTGTTCTGTGTATAAATACCTGATTTCATATATATATATATATCCACATAAATCTGTGTGTATGTGTGTATATAAAATAAATTCTATGAGAGGAGAAAGATGACATTTACTCATTTTACCTATTTGTGTTCGTAGTAGTTACCAACTACGCATATAAGCATTTTTGCTGATTATTATGGTGACATATTCAAGTCTAGTATTTTCCTCCTGTGGAAACTCAGAAAATACCCATCTTGCCATAGAAAAACATAATAAATTCCATCTCCAGAAAATTTTTTTTTTAATTTATTTTTAATCTCGTAAGAGCTTCCTGAATATTGATATATCATAAAAATAATTAAGAAAGTATTTAAAAATAAAAACAAATATGGATCATTTCCCTTTAAAATTACTAAATTTTATGTTGACAAAATGTCACTAAGCTTTTTGTTCTACAGGGAAACCTACTTGTTTATTTTCCTGTTTACTCCCTTTACTCACATAAAATTTACATGAGGCATTTAGTAGATGCTTAATAAAAATCATCATAACACTGACATGGGTTACAACTTTTCTAAAATTAAAATTATTGCAAATAATTTAATCTTCCTCTACCCTGGAAATAAAGGTTATAGATAATTTTCTCAGAGAATTTTTTGAAATTCCTATAGTGCTCATTGGAACTGGAGGGCATTAAGCTTGTGAAAGGACTGCAAGATCGTCACTGCTTACCTTTCTGTTAATATATGTAAACAGTTATCTGTAGCATCTAACCTTTACCAAAGTGTTCATCTTGCAGTAATTTGGACATGTAGCACTTCATATAGAGTCATTCATTGTCTAGTATGTTAGTGGATGATGTATATTTTGTAGTTAATGGAGTTGAATAGATCTCCACATTTCACAGCTCAGTGAATGTGTACTCCATTTTCTTCCTGGCTTCTGCTGCTAGATTTTTTTTTTTTAAGAAAGCAGTTTTATACATTAAAGATAAATTCATGGCTTTGAGAAACGAGTAAAATCTGCTTAGAAATGATCATAGCAGACTGGAAAGTTATGATTAGAATCATATAATTATTTATGCTAACATAACCATTGGACCAAATTCCTTGACATTTTAAAATCATTTAATTATTTCTTAATTAGAAATGGTGTGTGAAGTGAGAACTCACAGTTTGCAATTGTGTTCACTATAAGGAATTCTTGAGTCGCTAAGAATAAATGGATATAACATTAGCATACCAAGAAGTCAAAGATGTCCCAGGTAGCCATCTAATATAAATTGAGTGTGTGTTTACTCTACCTTGATATGATAACATTTGAAAAACATCATCAGAAATGCCATGATTTTTTCCTGATATTTAAACTTCCCATTTCCAAGACCAATAGTTTAAGAACTTTGAATAACCACACGGATTCGGTCACCAAAATAATTCTATGTTAGCTTTACATAGTACTTCACAAGGGATAAAACATTTTCACAGATATCAATAGTAATTTCATTTTCACAAAAGACAGAGAAATGACATATTATCATTACTCCACAAATAAGAAAACTAAGGCTAAGCATTCCTATGAATTATAATAGAAGATTAAAGTACTTTAAGTGCATGGATTTAGAATCATAACTGGATATTTGTCCCAGATCTGAAAGGCTAGTACAACGTGGTTGGAAGTAACATTGGAAAAGAAGACCCAAGAATTGGCATTTGTTTATTTTTGTTGGACCCAAAATCCAACCTCCCACCTGTTTTTGTAAATAAAGTTTTATTGAAACACAACCATGTCCATTCCCTTAAGCACTGTCTGCAACTGCTTTCATGCTACAATAGCAGAGTTGAGTAGCTGCAACAGAGACCACACAGATTGCAAAGCTGAAAGTATTTACTATCTATCCCTTTATCTTTCTAGAGCTTGCCAATCCCTATGCTAAACCAAAGAGATTGTCTATACCATGAAAGGTACTGGGGGCAGAATCTAGAGAACACGAGGAAGCCCTGAATATCAAATAAAAAAACAGAACCAAGTTGAAGTAGATGCCTGATTGTCCCTAGTATATTTCAATGAACTAGCAGTACTGTAGATGAGAGCTAAAGAGGGAACATAGAACTGGGGAAGAAAAGCCAAATCTGCAATCATTTTATCTCTATCATATATTTAATAAATCTTTTTGAATTTCTCATAAGCGTAGATTATTCTACGCGTTAGGCATTAACCTATGAATGACCTTCTTAACTGGGTATTTTAATGATCTTCCAAGTACAGGTATTTGAGGATAATAATAACATGAACAAGCAAGTATTAATTAAAGCAGTGGAGGAAAGCTACAGTGTGGATATCAAAAACTCTCATCAATTGACATTAGTGTCTTTGATTCCTTAGATAACCTCACTTTATTTCTTATCAGGTCAGATACTTTTTCAGGCAAAGGAAAGAATCAGATACAGCTGCTCTGCAAAATGGCTGCTAACTCTGTATAATAGTATTTCAGAGAGGAAGCTACAATCCAACACTGAAAGTCTCAAGGGAAGGTGAAAACAGTGACTTAACTAATATGCTTACCTTAACCAGATCTTAACTGGTTAAGAAAATATGTAAATATATAAGGAAGATAAATAGCTGGCAGATTGGGAGGACAATTGATAATCCTGAAAATGCATTCACATTTATTCATCCTTTAATTTAAAAATTTTGTTTTTAACACCTTCCCTGTTCATGGTGCTTATTTGGCATTATGGAGAAAGAGAAATTCATACCCTCAAGAATCACAAAATTTAAGGGAGAAAACAGACACCTATATGAATAACTTCATTATAATATAATTATCTCTATTACTGATGGAGTTTGTGAATGGACATAAAGGCAGAAGAAACAAATCATCATAACCCATATGTGTAACTAACACTGCCTGGATCCAAGACACCATGTCCAAATGGCAGGATATAGAAATTATTGGTGTAGAGTAGCCAGGGTGAAACAGAGTATTTTTTATTATTATTTTTTTTAATGTGGGCCACTATCTTCTTCTTCTTTCTTTTTTTTTTAACATCTTTATTGGAGCATAATTGCTTTACAATGGTGTGTTAGTTTCTGCCTTATAACAAAGTGAATCAGTTCTACATATACATATGTTCCCATATCTCTTCCCTCTTGCGTCTCCCTCCCTCCCATCCTCCCTATCCCACCCCTCTAGGTGGTCACAAAGCACCGAGCTGATCTCCCTGTGCTATGCGGCTGCTTCTCACTAGCTATCTATTTTACATTTGGTAGTGTATATATGTCCATGCCACTCTCTCACTTTGTCACAGCTTCCCCTTCCCCTTCCCCATATCCTCAAGTCCATTCTCTAGTAGGTCTGTGTCTTTATTCCCGTCTTGCCCCTAGGTTTTTCAGGACCACTTCTTTTTTTTTGTTTTTTTTAGATTCCATATATATGTGTTAGCATATGGTATTTGTTTTTCTCCTTCTGACTTACTTCACTGTGCATGACAGACTCTAGGTCCATCCACCTCACTACAAATAACTCAATTTCGTTTCTTTTTATGGCTGAGTAATATTCCATTGTATATATGTGCCACATCTTCTTTATCCATTCATCTGTTGATGGACACTTAGGTTGGTTCCATGTCCTGGCTACTGTAAATAGAGCTGCAATGAACATTTCGGTACAGGATTCTTTTTGAATTATGGTTTTCTCAGGGTATACGCCCAGTAGTGGGGTTGCTGGGTCATATGGTAGTTCTATTTTTAGTTTTTTAAGGAACCTCCATACTGTTCTCCTTAGTGGCTGTATCAGTTTACATTCCCTCCAACAGTGCAAGAGGTTTCCCTTTTCTCCACACCCTCTCCAGCATTTATTGTTTCTAGATTTTTTGCTGATGGCCATTCTGACCAGTGTGAGATGATACCTCATTGTAGTTTTGATTTGCATTTCTCTAATGATTAATGATGTTGAGCATTCTTTCATGTGTTTGTTGGCAATCTGTATATCTTCTTTGGAGAAATGTCTATTTAGGTCTTCTGCCTATTTTTGGATTGGGTTGTTTGTTTTTTTGATATTGAGCTGCATGAGCTGCTTGTAAATTTGAGATTAATCCTTTGTCAGTTACTTCATTTGCAAATATTTTCTCCCATTCTGAGGGTTGCCTTTTCGTCTTGTTTATGGTCTCCTTTGCTGTGCAAAAGCTTTTAAGTTTCATTAGGTCCCATTTGTTTATTTTTGGTTTTATTTCCATTTCTCTAAGAGGTGGGTCAAAAAGGATCTTGCTGTGATTTATGTCATAGAGTGTTCTGCCTATGATTTCCTCTAAGAGTTTGATAGTGTCTAGCCTTACATTTAGCTCTTTAATCCATTTTGAGTTTATTTTTGTGTATGGTGTTAGGGAGTGTTCTAATTTCATACTTTTACATGTACCTGTCCAGTTTTCCCAGCACCACTTATTGAAGAGGCTGTCTTTTCTCCATTGTATATTCTTGCCTCCTTTATCAAAAATAAGGTGACCACATGTGCGGGGGTTTATCTCTGGGCTTTCTATCCTGTTCCATTGATCTATATTTCTGTTTTTGTGCCAGTACCATACTGTCTTGAGTACTGTAGCTTTGTAGTATAGTCTGAAGTCAGGGAGCCTTATTCCTCCAGCTCCGTTTTTCTTTCTCAAGATTGCTTTGGCTATTTGGGGTCTTTTGTGTTTCCATACAAATTGTGAAATTTTTTGTTCTAGTTCTGTGAAAAATGCCAGTGGTAGTTTGATAGGGGTTGCATTGAATCTGTAGATTGCTTTGGGTAGTAGAGTCATTTTCACAATGTTGATTCTTCCAATCCAAGAACATGGTATATCTCTCCATCTGTTTGTATCATCTTTAATTTCTTTCATCAGTGTCTTATAATTTTCTGCATACAGGTGTTTTGTCTCCTTAGGTAGGTTTATTCTTAGATATTTTATTCTTTTTGTTGCAATGGTAAATGGGAGTGTTTTCTTAATTTCACTTTCAGATTTTTCACCATTATTGTATAGGAATGCAAGAGATTTCTCTGCATTGATTTTGTATCCTGCTACTTTACCAAATTCATTGATCAGCTCTAGTAGTTTTCTGGTAGCATCTTTAGGATTCTCTATGTATAGTATCATGTCATCTGCAAACAGTGACAGCTTTACTTCTTCTTTTCCGATTTGGATTCCTTTTATTTCTTTTTCTTCTCTGATTGGTGTGGCTAAAACTTCCAAAACTATGTTGAATAATAGTGTTGAGAGTGGGCAAGCTTGTCTTGTCCCTGATTTTAGTGGAAATGGTTTCAGTTTTTCACCACTGACGATGATGTTGGCTGTGGGTTTGTCATATGTGGCCTTTATTATGTTGAGGAAAGTTCCCTTTATGCCTACTTTCTGGAGGGTTTTTATCTTAAATGGGTGTTGAATTTTGTCGAAAGCTTTTGAGACAGAGTATTTTATAAATGCATTCAACATAGTTCAATGAAGAACGTTCAGTCAAGAAATTCAACTTTAATTAGTGAAATGGTAATATTAGAACCACTGAAATCAAAGAAGGACTCATGCATAATTGTTTTGGAGCCCAAAATTAGAGTCTCTGGTTTCTTCTTCTGTTCTTCAATCCCAGAGTTTTACATTAAATTATATTCCCTTCATTGACTTACAACAGATAAAATGCTGTCCCCCTTTTGATGGCAGCAGCTGAATTAGCAACTCAAGCTGAGCTTTTAGGCCATTCCTTTACAAGGCTTAACTGTGCAGGGAGAGTGGTTAGGGCTACAGTCTTGTTCTCAGACATGAATCTATTAATATATGAAAATCACCTTTAACTTCTTCACTAATAAACATAATGAAATGTGCTTAATATATAAAAGACTATTTTTAAAGAACTTATTTTCATAATTTTCTCCTTTGGATTTATATTGATTATCTTCGCCTCAGTTTTTCTGTAAAACAATTAAGTTGGATGAGGTGGCCTGTAAAGTCCCTCTCAGCTCTACAAATATATGCTTTTATATAACGTTCCTAAACAAACAAGTCTCTGTTGAATTTAACTGTGACCTAATTGATTCACTGGTCATGGTTTCCTGTCCCAGAGGGGTAGTGACCCTGCTAATATAAATGGGTAGTTTGTTTTTATTAATTCCTTTTATATTAATTTTATATCCAGTAACATTTGATAATGATAATTGTAACAGTTGGTCAAGAGGATCTAATATCTAAAACTACTTGGAAATTCTTCCACTTGCTATTTCCTGAAATGGTGATATTCTCCTAGCCTTCCTTAGTGGAGTATGTTAAAGTACTAAGGAAATAGCATTATCTGAAATGGGATATCTTCAAGAGAAATATGATTTGACCGTCCTCTAATGATCATTAATTAATTTAGATCAATTTCTTTTGATAGTGATATTAGAGTTAACTCTTGGGCACAAAATATATGTTTAATCAATGAAGTTAAAAAATTATCTGAAATTTCATTTTAGAGGAACAGAAAACTCCACAATGTCTATCTTGTATTTTATACCCTTCAGTAAATCAGACCACTGACATCAGTGTTATGGCAAGGTAAGTTAGGAACTAAAAACGTGCAGAGTACCATACAACTATCAATTCGCTCGTTTGGAAAAAACACAGCTATGTTTACTTACACATGGGGTAAACTGAGGCTAGAGCTAATTGAGAAGAGGGCTAAGGCTAGCCTTTAAATCAACAGAGCTCAAATTATTATATTTGTTGAACCCAAATGAACCTTCATTAAGAAAATGTAATGCACTGAAAATACTTCACAAATTTAATTTTTCTCTCATCAACACACAGAACATTTACAAACTGAATAACCTGCAGGTTTAAATAGATGGAAATGAATTAGTGTAAAAAAGAGAAAAAGGCCAAGCTGCTAAAATGCACACTATATGTTCATTTTTACAATCTCTTAACAAAATGAACATTTTAAATGTACCTTTTGTCTTTGACTAGGAAAAAGAGAAAGACGAGGAAATTAATATTTTTGTAATATAGATGTCATCTTATATTTCATGCCTGACTCATTTGAAAATGTAGATTAATTTGCAAACAATTTAGAAAGCTGAACTATTGAATTGGGTCCTCTAAGATTTAGGATTTGTCATCTTTTAAAGTTGACACCCAGTGAGAGCTTGTCAATTACAAAGAAGTGAAATGAAGTGAAAATAAGTCTCATCTTCATCTTCTTGTTATATGCTTGGTTGGTTATAGAGAGACACCATTTACAAGCTCAAAATAATTATTCAGAAAGTTACGCTTCACTTTAAAACCAAATTTAAGCAAGAAAAAAGTGCCATTCCGTGATGGTTATTTTATTCAGTGGGTGGGGAGGCTGGGTGGAGAGTAGGAAATGCTATATGGCCTCGTAAGGACAATGGTTAGACTGTCTCTCATGTCTTTCCGCTTCTTCTCATGTTGGTGATGAATAGAGATGACTTCAGATTATTGCTTTAAAAACAAACAACCCTACTTACATACTGCTCTCTTACTGATCAATGAAAGTGAGGATTTGGCAGAAATAATTATAATGTTATTTACATGTTTTATCAACATGCGAATTGAAACACTCATGGCAATTCTATTCCCTCGCTGACCTCACCTTTTAATTGCTTTTTATTCCACCTATACACACTAATAACACAATACCTTAATATCTTGTTAGATTCAAAAAATGATTTATTTGTTGTATTTAATAGATAAATTTAGAAAGGCATACTTCAGTGGAACTATGTGCAATCTAACTTCTGGCTTTGATCTCAATATCTACTGCTAATTACCTTGGGAAATGGATTAGTATTTAGTAAACATAGCACCCCCAATAAATTCATTCTCAACTTGTGCTCAACCCAGAGACTCTAAGCAGACTTTGAGTACCTTCCTCTGAGAATGACTGGTAGGGATTTATGTAACCAAAGTGTCATTTGAAGTTGGGCAGCAGAAAGAAGCATGTTCTAATAGTATTTTATGGTATAGTATTCCTTCCGGCACCCTCTTAAGACCTTTGAACATCACATGCTCTTCCTTCCTAGAGGAGAGGAAAGAAAGAAGGGCTAGACAGAGTGTCAGAAGAGGTGTATGATAAACTTTAAGTCTTCCAGAATAAAGAATTGAGACACCATTTCTCCTCCCTGCCTCATCTAAAGCCCCCAGGTTAACCTTAGTTCCACCACAGTGAGAGGGCAAAAGTCCCAAGAGAATTATTTGATACTTAAACACCTGCTCCTTCTTTTTAAAAAAAAATGACAGAGGATGTTTGACATCACCTCATAGATATGATTTGGCAAAACCAGCAATCTATCTATCTAAATTCTGTTCATTTTTCAAGGCCATGCTGAAGTCTCTTTTATGGTCCCTTGTGACCATGACAATGATAGTTTTTTGCCTTGTCTCAAAGTCTGTGACACTGTTTACAGTACTCTTTGGGACTATTTTGTCAATTGCTGTGTACTGATGCTTATCTTAAAATAATTACAAAAGTAATAAAATAACATTAAAGTGTTTGAAAAATAGAGAAAAACATCATAATTCAATGTCCAAATCCAATAACTATGATCAATTATATATAGATTTTTCCTATTTTTTATAAGCCTATTCTATCTATTTGCAAAAATACTATATATATATAGGTTTTTACACTGAGCTTTTATTGAATATTTAGTCATAAGTACTTCTCTACATCACAACAGTCTATAAAGACTTCTGGTGAATATTCCATTAAGTGGATATATCAAGATTTATTTAACTATACACTACTGTAAGGCCAGTAAACTATTTACAATATTGTTATTATATCCCATGCCATTTCAGATATCTATATGATTACGACTTTTTAAATATTTAGATTATTTTTAAGATAAATTCTCAGAAGGGAAATTACTGGCTCAAAAGATGTAAACAATAATGTAATTGAAAGACTATAAGCTTTAGAGCCATACACCTGGATACAAATTTTAATTCACTCATTTATGTGGCCTTAGGGATATAATTTAATCTCTCGCAGACCAGTTTCTTACTGTATAATTGGATAATACTTCCTACTATGTATCTTTTTTTTAAGATTAAGAATAATATGTTAAAATTTGGCACAAAGTAAAGCTAAATAAAGGGTGGTCATTATTATTTTTTTCCCAAAAGTATTAAAACAATTTAGAAAGCTTCTAGCTATGTATAAGAATACCAGTTTTTTCATAGACTTATTATTGAGATATTGTGTGTTTAACCAAGTTGGCTGAGATAAAAAATGGTACCATATTGTTTTAATTTGCATGCTTTTGATTGCTAGAATGAGTCTATACTTAGTAGTGAATTCTCTCTTTGAATCACATGTTGATGACCTTTGCTTATTTTGGATTCAAAATTTTATTTTATTTAATCTTTATAACTTCTTTGTATAATATTTTTGTGACAATGCTCTAGATATCTATAACTATGTGTGTATATAAACTACATATACAAACATACTGATTTAAGATTTGATGCAATGTCATTTGCTTTTTTTTTGTCATCTAACATAACTTGCATAGTAAACTGCACGTAATAGGTACATGAAAAATGCATGTCTTAAATAGGTATCAGATGATGTCATTCCGTTCTTTGAAAAGTAAATGAAATTGGCTAGGTATATCCAATGATCTTCCCAAGATTACAGAAATTTTAAGAACCTAAAGTTGCTATTGTTATTTCAGGTCATATGTTTCTGTTCCTGCTGAATTCTAGATCTCATTGGTATAGTCTCCCTCATATTCATTTTTTCCTCTATTTCATGTCCGCTAAAATGTCAAAGGCACTTCATTTTGCCCTCAAAACACTCATGTTTGGAAGAGACTTTGGTGAATGTTTAGAATTATTATTGGAGTAATAACTTAGCATTGAATATTAGTGGTCCCTGATACAGCAACATCACACTGCTATTATAGCCTTCTCTGGCATGAAAGCAATATCTGTCCTTCAAAATTTTCCATTTCTCAATTCTAGTATTTTCTTATTCAGAAATGTATGGCTCAGGCATATATATAAAGATGACCCTTTAATATATATGTTTCATTAAATCTAAAATTCAATCAGTTGTATAATACACAATTATTTTATATACTGCTGAAAAAAAAGAAAAAATGTTGCCACTTAAACTATGATAACTTTTTGATTGTAAGAACAAAGCTCATGAATATTTATAAGAATACCAAAATACACAGCATGAAACAATGCAAAATTCACGTCTGGAATCTAATCAAAGACTGCTAGGCATGCAAAAATAATCAGAATAATATAACGTACAATGAGGAGAAAAAAATCAACTAGTTGAAACAGAACTTATACAGATGTTAGAATTTGCAGACAAGAACATTAAAACAGTTATAAATACATTCCAGATTTTCCAAAAGGTAAGTAGACAAAAACAAACAAACAGACTCAAAATGGTTTAAAGACAGAAATGTAAGAGTGAAAACTAAAAACTTAGAAGAAAACAAGGAGTATATCTTCACGATCTTAGGTGAAGATTTCTAACATAAAACACCAAAAGCAGAAGCTATAAAGGAAAAAATTAAAAATTGATCTTCATCAAAATTTAAAACTTTGGGGATTAAGGTTTTACTGAGCTCTGACCGCCACAGCAACAGTCAGCTCTACCCACCACCAGAGCCTCCCATCAAGCCTCTCAGATAGCCTCAACCACCAGAGGGCAGACAGCAGAAGCAAGAAAAACTACAATCCTGCAGCCTGTGGACCAAAAACCACAGTTACAGAAAGATAGACAAGATGAAAAGGCAGAGGGCTATGTACCAGATGAAGGAACAAGAAAAAACCCCAGAAAAACAACTAAATGAAGTGGAGATAGGCAACCTTCCAGAAAAAGAATTCAGAATAATGATAGTGAAGATGATCCAGGACGTCGGAATAAGAATGGAGGCAAAGATTGAGAAGATGCAAGAAATGATTAACAAAGACCTAGAAGAATTAAAGAACAAACAAACAGAGATGACCAATACAATAACTGAAATGAAAACTACACTAGAAGGAATCAATAGCAGAATAACTGAGGCAGAAGAACGGATAAGTGACCTGGAAGACAGAATGGTGGAATTCACTGCTGCAGAACAGACTAAAGAAAAAAGAATGAAAATAAATGAAGACAGCCTAAGAGACCTCTGGGACAACATGAAATGCAACAACATTCGCATTATAGGCGTCCCAGAAGGAGAAGAGAGAGAGAAAGGACCAGAGAAAATATTTGAAGAGATTATAGTCGAAAACTTCCCTAACATGGGAAAGGAAATAGCCACCCAAGTCCAGGAAGCGCAGAGAGTCCCATACAGAATAAACCCAAGGAGAAACACGCCGAGACACATAGTAATCAAAGTGGCAAAAATTAAAGACAAAGAAAAATTATTGAAAGCAGCAAGGGAAAAACGACAAATAACATACAAGGGAACTCCCATAAGGTTAACAGCTGATTTCTCAGCAGAAACTCTACAAGCCAGAAGGGAGTGGCATGATATACTTAAAGTGATGAAAGGGAAGAACCTACAACCAAGATTACTCTACCCGGCAAGGATCTCATTTAGATTTGATGGAGAAATCAAAAGCTTTACAGACAAGCAAAAGCTAAGAGAATTCAGCACCACCAAACCAGCTCTACAACAAATGCTAAAGGAACTTCTCTAAGTGGGAATCACAAGAGAAGAAAAGGACCTACAAAAACAAACCCAAAACAATTAAGAAAATGGTCATAGGAACATACATATCGATAATTACCTTAAACGTGAATGGATTAAATGCCCCAACCAAAAGACATAGACTGGCTGAATGGATACAAAAACAAGACCCATATATATGCTGTCTACAAGAGACCCACTTTAGACCTAGGGACACATACAGACTGAAAGTGAGGGGATGGAAAAAGATATTCCATGCAAATGGAAATCAAAAGAAAGCTGGAGTAGCTATACTCATATCAGATAAAATAGACTTTAAAATAAAGAGTGTTACAAGAGACAAGGAAGGACACTACATAATGATCCAGGGATCAATCCAAGAAGAAGATATAACAATTATAAATATATATGCACCCAACATAGGAGCACCTCAATACATAAGGCAACTGCTAACAGCTATAAAAGAGGAAATCGACAGTAACACAATAATAGTGGGGGACTTTAACACCTCACTTACACCAATGGACAGATCATCCAAAATGAAAATAAATAAGGAAACAGAAGCTTTAAATGACACAATAGACCAGATAGATTTAATTGATATATATAGGGCATTCCATCCAAAAACTGCAGATTACACGTTCTTCTCAAGTGCGCACGGAACATTCTCCAGGATAGATCACATTTTGGGTCACAAATCAAGCCTCAGTAAATTTAAGAAAATTGAAATTATATCAAGCATCTTTTCTGACCACAACGCTATGAGATTAGAAATGAATTACAGGGAAAAAAACGTAAAAAAGACAAACACATGGAGGCTAAACAATACGGTACTAAATAACCAAGAGATCACTGAAGAAATCAAAGAGGAAATCAAAAAATACCTAGAGACAAATGACAATGAAAACACGACGACCCAAAACCTATGGGATGCAGCGAAAGCAGTTCTAAGAGGGAAGTTTATAGCTATACAAGCCTACCTCAAGAAACAAGAAAAATCTCAAGTAAACAATCTAACCTTACACCTAAAGAAACTAGAGAAAGAAGAACAAACAAAACCCAAAGTTAGCAGAAGGAAAGAAATCATAAAGATCAGAGCAGAAATAAATGAAATAGAAACAAAGAAAACAATAGCAAAGATCAATAAAACTAAAAGTTGGTTCTTTGAGAAGATAAACAAAATTGATAAGCCATTAGCCAGACTCATCAAGAGAAAGAGGGAGAGGACTCAAATCAATAAAATCAGAAATGAAAAAGGAGAAGTTACAACAGACACCGCAGAAATACAAAGCATCCTAAGAGACTACTACAAGCAACTTTATGCCAATAAAATGGACAACCTGGAAGAAATGGACAAATTCTTAGAAAGGTATAACCTTCCAAGACTGAACCAGGAAGAAACAGAAAATATGAACAGACCAATCACAAGTAATGAAATTGAAACTGTGATTAAAAATCTTCCAACAAACAAAAGTCCAGGACCAGATGGCTTCACAGGTGAATTCTATCAAACATTTAGAGAAGAGCTAACACCCATCCTTCTCAAACTCTTCCAAAAAATTGCAGAGGAAGGAACACTCCCAAACTCATTCTATGAGGCCACCATCACCCTGATACCAAAACCAGACAAAGACACTACAAAAAAAGAAAATTACAGACCAATATCACTGATGAATATAGATGCAAAAATCCTCAACAAAATACTAGCAAACAGAATCCAACAACACATTAAAAGGATCATACACCACGATCAAGTGGGATTTATCCCAGGGATGCAAGGATTCTTCAATATACGCAAATCAATCAATGTGATACACCATATTAACAAATTGAAGAATAAAAACCATATGATTATCTCAATAGATGCAGAAAAAGCTTTTGACAAAATTCAACACCCATTTCTGATAAAAACTCTCCAGAAAGTGGGCATAGAGGGAACCTACCTCAACATAATAAAGGCCATATATGACAAACCCACAGCAAACACCATTCTCAATGGTGAAAAACTGAAAGCATTTCCTCTAAGATCAGGAACGAGACAAGGATGTCCACTCTCACCACTATTATTCAACATAGTTCTGGAAGTCCTAGCCACGGCAATCAGAGAAGAAAAAGAAATAAAAGGAATACAAATTGGAAAAGAAGAAGTAAAACTGTCACTGTTTGCGGATGACACGATACTATACATAGAGAATCCTAAAACTGCCACCAGAAAACTGCTAGAGCTAATTAATGAATATGGTAAAGTTGCAGGATACAAAATTAATGCACAGAAATCTCTTGCATTCCTATACACTAATGATGAAAAATCTGAAAGAGAAATTAAGGAAACACTCCCATTTACCATTGCGACAAAAAGAATAAAATACCTAAGAATAAACCTACCTAGGGAGACAAAAGACCTGTATGCAGAAAACTATAAGACACTGATGAAAGAAATTAAAGATGATACCAACAGATGGAGAGATATACCATGTTCTTGGATTGGAAGAATCAACATTGTGAAAATGAGTATACTACCCAAAGCAATCTACAGATTCAATGCAATCCCTATCAAATTACCAATGGCATTTTTTACGGAGCTAGAACAAATCATCTTAAAATTTGTATGGAGACACAAAAGACACCGAATAGCCAAAGCAGTCTTGAGGCAAAAAAATGGAGCTGGAGGAATCAGACTCCCTGACTTCAGACTATACTACAAAGCTACAGTAATCAAGACAATATGGTAGTGGCACAAAAACAGAAACATAGATCAATGGAACAAGATAGAAAGCCCAGAGATAAACCCACGCACCTACGTTCAACTAATCTATGACAAAGGAGGCAAAGATATACAATGGAGAAAAGACAGTCTCTTCAATAAGTGGTGCTGGGAAAACTGGACAGCTACATGTAAAAGAATGAAATTAGAATACTCCCTAACACCATACACAAAAATAAACTCAAAATGGATTAGGGACCTAAATATAAGACTGGACACTATAAAACTCTTAGAGGAAAACATAGGAAGAACACTCTTTGACATAAATCACAGCAAGATCTTTTTTGATCCACCTCCTAGAGTAATGGAAATAAAAACAAAAATAAACAAGTGGGACCTAATGAAACTTCAAAGCTTTTGCACAGCAAAGGAAACCATAAACAAGACGAAAAGACAACCCTCAGAATGGGAGAAAATATTTGCAAATGAATCAACGGACAAAGGATTAATCTCCAAAATATATAAACAGCTCATTCAGCTCAATATCAAAGAAACAAACACCCCAATCCAAAAATGGGCAGAAGACCTAAATAGACATTTCTCCAAAGAAGACATACAGACGGCCACGAAGCACATGAAAAGATGCTCAACATCACTAATCATTAGAGAAATGCAAATCAAAACTACAATGAGGTATCACCTCACTCCTGTTAGAATGGGCGTCATCAGAAAATCTACAAACAACAAATGCTGGAGAGGGTGTGGAGAAAAGGGAAACCTCTTGCACTGTTGGTGGGAATGTAAATTGATACAGCCACTATGGAGAACAATATGGAGGTTCCTTAAAAAACTAAAAATAGAATTACCATATGACCCAGCAATCCCACTACTGGGCATATACCCAGAGAAAACCGTAATTCAAAAAGACATATGCACCCGAATGTTCGTTGCAGCACTATTTACAATAGCCAGGTCATGGAAGCAACCTAAATGCCCATCAACAGATGAATGGATAAAGAAGTTGTGGTACATATATACAATGGAATATTACTCAGCCATAAAAAGGAACGAAAGTGAGTCATTTTTTGAGATGTGGATGGATCTAGAGACTGTCATACAGAGTGAAGTAAGTCAGAAAGAGAAAAACAAATATCGTACATTAATGCATGTATGTGGAACCTAGAAAAATGGTACAGATGAGCCAGTTTGCAGGGCAGAAGTTGAGACACAGATGTAGAGAATGGACATATAGACACCAAGGGGGGAAAACTGCGGTGAGGTGGGGATGGTGGTGTGCTGAATTGGGCGATTGGGATTGACATGTATACACTGATGTGTATAAAATTGATGCCTAATAAGAACCTGCAGTATAAAAAAACAAACAAAACAACTAATACTAAACTTTCATTGGGTTATTTGTATGGAAATATGTTAATATAAATGTTTCAGACATTACATGAAATTTCTAAAAATCTTATATTTGTATTTGTATGGAAATATGTATGGAAATATGTTAATATAAATGTTTCAGACATTACATGAAATTTCTAAAAATCTTATATGTTCTGGTATAATGTTATAAGTAATAATCCTAGTTATTACTTTAAAATGTATATCTCAGAAATAAAAAAAAAAAAAATTTAAAACTTTGGCACTTCAAAACACATCAGCATAAAAGTGAAAAAAAGACAATCCAAAGACTTGGAGAAAATATTTAAATTCATACATCCAATAAGGGACTTGTGCCCAAAATATAAAAAGAACTCTTACAACTCAAAATAATAAAGAAAACCCAAATAACCCCATTAAAAATGAGCAAAAGGTTTGAATAGACATTTCATCAAACATATACAAAGGGCCAATAAGCACATAAAAAATGTCCAACATCATTAGTCATTAGGGAAAGCATGTTAAAACTGTAATGAGGACTTCCCTGGTGGTGCAGTGGTTAAGAATCTGCCTGCTAATGCAGGGGACACGGGTTCAAGCCTTGGTCCAGGAAGATCCCACATGCCACGGAGCAACTAAGCCTGTATGCCACAACTACTGAGCTTGCGCTCTAGAGCCCACGAACCACAACTACTGAGCCCACATGCCACAACTACTGAAGCCCGTGTGCCTAGACCCTGTGCTCCACAACAAGAGAAGCCACTGCAATGAGAAGCCCATGCACTGCAACGAAGAGTAGCCCCCACTCGCTGCAACTAGAGAAAGCCCACGTGCAGCAACGAAGACCCAATGCCAAAAATAAATAAATAAATAATTAAAAAAAAAACTGTAATGAGATATTTCTTAATATTCACAAGAATGGCTCTAATTTAAAAAAAAAAAGACAAACAATAAGTATTGGTGAGTATACAGAAAACCTGGAAATCTCATATTGTTGGTTGAAATATATACGTGCAATGACTTTGAAAAATAATTTAATAGTTTCTTAAATTTTAAGCACAGAATTATCTTGTAACCCAGTAATTCCACTCCTAGGTATCTTACCAAGAGAAATGAAAACATATGCCTAAACAAAGTACTAAAAATGATTGAATTGTACTCTTAAAACAGGTGAACCTTACTGTGTATAAGTTATACCTCAATAAAGCTGCTTAAAAAATAGAGACACGGAAGATATAAAAAGACCCCAAAACACTGGATGTAATTAAGGCATATTAGATATCACAGATAAAAAGATGAGTAGACTTGAAGATACAGCAGAAGAAACTATCCATAATGAATCAAAGAGAGGAGAAAGAATTTTAAAAATAAGTTGAATATCATTGGGCCATGGGACAACTTAAAGCAAACTACTATATGTGTAATTGAAGTCCCCAAAGGATAAGGGTGTGTCAGGGATGGAGGGACAGAAAAAAAGTCTTTGAAATCAAGGATGAAAATTTCTCAGACTTAAAGAAAATTATAAACCCACAGATCCAAAAGTTCAATGAACCCCACGCATAAGACACATGAAGAAAACTACACCAAAGCACACAATCAAATTAATCAAAACCAGTGATAAAAAGAAAATCTTAAAAGCAGCCAGAGGGACAAATTTATATTGCATAAAGAGGAACAAAGATAAGTATAATAAATCAGTTTCTCATCAAAAGCAATGCAAGAGAGAGCCCTAGAATTGTATATCCAGCAAAAATATATTTTGTAAAAAAGGTAAAATATTTTTCAGACATGCAAAGGTTAAAAAAGAAGCACCACCAGCAGACCCACCTTATAAATGAAGTCCTTCCGAAAAAGGAAAGTGAAATAAAGTGGAAATATGGATCTATACAAGGAATAACGAGCACCAGAAATGGTAACTACAAGGACAAATACATTATATTTTTATATTGTTTAAATTTTTAAAAAGATAACCACTTAAAAAAACACAAATCACAATGTGTTTTGAGGTTCATAACATATAATAAGTAGAATATATGACAACAATAACATAAAGGCTAGAAGGGGAGAAATACATACATACTATTGTAAGGTTCTTATTCTACATGTGAAGAAATATAAGATCACTTAAAAATAGACTTTTAAAATTAAAAATGTTTGATTCATCAAAGAGAATTCAGTTAAAGGGGGAAAAGGACAATTAGAAACAAGTAGCAAAATAAGAGACTTAATCATATCAATAATCACACTAAATGTAAATTGTCTAAACATTCAGTTATAAGGCAGAGATTGTCAGACTGGATAACAAAGCAAGACTCAATTATATGCTACTTGTAAGAAAGCTAGTTTACATTTAGAGACAGAACTAAGTTAAAAATTAAAGAATAGAAAAAGATAAATCATCCCAATACTATTAAAAGCTGGAGTGGCTATACTATCAATAATATGAGAAAAAGTAGATTTCAGGGCAAAATACTGCCAGGGATAAAGAAGGCCATTTCATAGTGATAAAAGTGTCAACTAATCAAAAAGACATATGATTTTAAACGTTTAATTAATGCTCAGTTGAGCATCACAATACATAACATAAAACTTATGGTACTCCAAAATAAATAGATAAATCCACAGTTATAGTCAGGATTTCAATAACCCTCTCTCAATAACTGGTTTGAACAATTGATAGAATGATTGATAAAACGATAATATGGAAGATTTGAGCAACACTATCAATCACTTTGGCCTAATTGACTTCTATAAGAACTCTACAACCAACAGCAGAACAAACATTATTTTCAAAATTGACCAAGATACACAATATTATGGGCTGCAAAACGAGTTTTAATAAAGCTTAAGGGACTTAAGTAGTACAAAGACTGTTTTCTGACTACAATGGAATTAAATTAGAGACTAGTCAGAAATACTCGGAAAACTCCCAATTATTTGGAAACTAAATAGCATGACTTCTAAATAATCTCTGGGTAAAAATAAATCAAAGTGCAATTAAAAATTATTTTGAACAGTATGGAGAAGAAGACAACATATCAGGATGTGTGGAATATCTTTAACACAGTACTTAGAGGGAAATTTATAACTCTACATACATATAATGCAAAATAAATAAGGTCATGAATAAATACCTCAGCTTCCAAATTAAGAAACTAGAGAAAAACAGATTAGACTCAAACCAAGCAGAAGAAAGGTAATAATAGAGAACAGAGTGTAAGTCAGTGAAATAGAAAATCAGTTGAGGAAATCAATGAAACTAAACCACGGTTCTTTGAAAAGGCTGATATAATTGATAAAAACCTAACCAGACTGATCAGGAAAAAAAACAGAGAAGACACAAATTAGCTATATCAGGAATGAGAGAATTGATAACACTACAGATTCTACAAATATTGAAAAGGGAAATTAGAGAATGCTGTGAACAATCTTATGCTAATAAATTTGACACTGTACATAAAACGGACATTTCTTAAAAGACACAAGCTACTAAAGCTCACTCAAGAACAAAAAGAAAACCTAAATAGTCATATATCTATTAAACCAAGATTTCTCAAAGTTGGCACTATTGATATTATGGACCAGCTAGCTTATTCTTTGTTATGGGGGCTATTCTACACATTATAGGATGTTTAGCAGCATTTCTGGCCGGTACTCACTAGATGCCTGTAGCAGTCCCCCTCCCCCGAGTTGTCACAACCATAAAAGGTCCATAGGTATTGCAGAATGTTCCCTGAGGGGGTCAAAGTTGCCATGGCTTAGAAACATTATATTAAAGAAATGGAAATTGTAGTTTAAAACCTTCCCACAAAGAAAGCTCCAGGTCCAGATGGCTTCATTTGTGATTTCTACCAAACATCCAAGGAAGAAGTCACACCAATTCTATAAAAAACTGTTTCAGAGTCTGCTTTGTCTGATATGAGAATTGCTACTCCAGCTTTCTTTTGATTTCCATTCGCATGGAATATCTTTTTCCATCCCCTCACTTTCAGTCTGTATGTGTTCCGAGGTCTGAAGTGGGTCTCTTGTAGACAGCATATATACAGGTCTTGTTTCTGTATCCATTCAGCCAGTCTATGTCTTTTGGTTGGAGCATTTAATCCATTTACATTTAAGGTAGTTATTGATATGTAGGTTCCTATTACCATTTTCTTAATTGTTTTGGGTTTGTTATTGTAGGTCTTTTCCTTCTCTTGTGTTTCCTGTCACGAGAAGTTCCTTTAGCATTTCTTGTAAAGCCGGTTTGGTGGTGCTGAATTCTCCTAGCTTTTGCTTGTCTGTAAACGTTTTAATTTCTCCATCAAATCTGAATGAGATCCTTGCTGGGTAGAGTAATCTTGGTTGTAGCTTTTTCCCTTTCATCACTTTAAAAATGTCCTGCCTCTCCCTTCTGACTTGCAGAGTTTCTGCTGAAAGATCAGCTGTTAACCTTATGGGGATTCCCTTGTTATGTCATTTGTTGCTTTCCCCTTGCTGCTTTTAACATTTTTTCTTTGTATTTAATTTTTGATAGTTTGATTAATATGTGTCTTGGCATGGTTCTCCTTGGATTTATCCTGTATGGGACTCTCTGCACTTCCTGGACTTGATTGACTATTTCCTTTCCCATATTAAGGACGTTTTTTCCTATAATCTCTTCAAATATTTTCTCAGTACCTTTCTTTTTCTCTTCCTCTTCTGGCCTCCCTAAAATTCGAATGTTGGTGCATTTATTGTTGTCCCAGAGGTCTCTGAGACTGACCTCAATTCTTTTCATTCTTTTTTCTATAAGAGAATAGAAGGTCACTACATAATTGTCAAGGGATCAATCCAAGAAGAAGATATAACAATTGTAAATATTTATGCACCCAACATAGGAGTGCTTCAATACATAAGGCAAATTCTAACAGTCATAAAGGGGAAATCGACAGCAACACAATCATAGTAGGGGACTTTAACAGCCCACTTTCACCAATGGACAGATCATCCAAAATGAAAATAAATAAGGAAACACAAGCTTTAAATGATACATTAAACAAGATGGACTTAATTGATATTTATAGGACATTCCATCGAAAAACAGCAGATTACACTTTCTTCTCAAGTGCTCATGGAACATTCTCCAGGATAGATCATATCTTGGGTCACAAATCAAGCCTTGGTAAATTTAAGAAAACTGAAATCGCATCAAGTATCCTTTCCGACCACAACGCTCTGAGACTAGGTATCAATTACAGGAACAAATCTGTAAAAAATACAAACACATGGAGGCTAAACAATACACTACTAAATAACCAAGAGATCACTGAAGAAATCAAAGAGGAAATCAAAAAATACCTAGAAACAAATGACAATGAAAACACGACAACCCAAAACCTATGGGATGCAGCAAAAGCAGTTCTAAGAGGGAAGTTTATAGCAATACAATCCTACCTCAAGAAAAAAGAAAAATCTCAGATAAACAACCTAACACCTAAAGCAATTAGAGAAAGAAGAACAAAAGAACTCCAAAGTTAGTAGAAGGAAAGAAATCATCATAAAGATCAGATCAGAAATAAATGAAAAAGAAATGAAAGAAACAATAGAAAAGACAATAAAACTAAAAGCTGGTTCTTTGAGAAGATAAACAAAATTGATAAACCATTAGACAGACTCATCTAGAAAAAAAGGGAGAAGGCATATCAATAGAATTAGAAAAGAAAAAGGAGAAGTAACAATTGACACTGCAGAAAGACAAAGGATCATGAGTGATTACTACAAGCAACTATATGCCAATAAAATGGACAACCTGGAAGAAATGGACAAATTCTTAGAAAAGCACAATCTTCCGAGACTGAAGCAGGAAGAAGTAGAAAATATAAACAGACCAAACACAAGCACTGAAATTGAAACCGTGATTAAAAATCCTCCAACAAACAAAAGCCCAGGACCAGATGGCTTCACAGGCAAATTCTATCAAACATTTAGAGAAGGGCTAACACCTATCTTTCTCAAACTCTTCCAAAATATAGCAGAGGGAGGAACACTCTCAAACTCATTCTACGAGGCCACCATCACCCTGATACCTAAACCAGACAAATATGCCACAAAGAAAGAAAACTACAGGCCAATATCACTGATGAATATAGATGCAAATATCCTCAACAAAATACTAGCAAACAGAATCCAACAGCACATTAAAAGGATCATACACCATGATCAAGTGGGGTTTATCCCAGGAATGCTAGGATTCTTCAATATATGCAAATCAATCAATGTGATACACCATATTAACAAACTGAAGGATAAAAACCATATGATCATCTGAATAGATGCAGAAAAAGCTTTCAACAAAACTCAGCACCCATTTATGATAAAAACTCTGCAGAAAGTAGGCATAGAGGGAACTTACCTCAACATAGTAAAGGCCATATATGACAAACACACAGCTAACATCATTCTCAATGGTGAAAAACTGAAAACATTTCCTCTAAGATCAGGAACAAGACAAGGTTGTCCACTCTCACCACTATTATTTAACATAGTTTTGGACGTTTTAGCCACAGCAATCAGAGAAGAAAAAGAAATAAAAGGAATCCAGAACCGAAAAGAAGAAGTAAAGCTGTCACTGTTTGCAGATGACATAATATTATACACAGAGAATCTTAAAGATGCTACCAGAAAACTACTAGAGCTAATCAATAAATTTGGTAAAGTATCAGGATACAGAATTGATGCAAAGAAATCTCTTGCATTCCTATACACTAATGATGAAGAAACTGAGAGAGAAATTAAGGAAGCACTCCCATTTACCACTGCAACAAAAAGAATAATATACCTAGGAATAAACCTACCTAAGGAGACAAAAGACTTGTATGCAGATAATTATAAGACAATGATGAAAGAAATTAAAGATGATACAAATAGATGGAGAGATATACCATGTTCTTGGATTGGAAGAATCAACATTGTGAAAATGACTCTACTACCCAAAGCAATCTACAGATTCAATGCAACCCCTATCAAACTACCACTGGCATTTTTCACAGAACTAGAACAAAAAAGTTCACAATTTGTATGCAAACACAAAACACCCCCAATAGCCAAAGCAATCTTGAGAAAGAAAAACGGAGCTGGAGGAATAAGGCTCCCTGACTTCAGACTATACAACAAAGCTACAGTACTCAAGACAGTATGGTACTGGCACAAAAACAGAAATATAGATCAATGGAACTGGATAGAAAGCCCAGAGATAAACCCCCGCACCTATGGCCTCCTTATCCTTGATAAAGGAGGCAAGAATATACAATGGAGAAAAGACAGCCTCTTCAATAAGTGGTGCTGGGAAAACTGGACAGGTACATGTAAAAAAATGAAATTAGAACACTTCCTAACACCATACACAAAAATAAATTCAAAATGGATTAATGGGGGCTTCCCTGGTGGCGCAGTGGTTGAGAATCTGCCTGCCAATGCAGGGGACACGGGTTCGAGCCCTGGTCTGGGAAGATCCCACATGCCACGGAGCAACTGGGTCCGTGAGCCACAACTACTGAGCCTGAGCGTCTGGAGCCTCTGCTCCGCAACAAGAGAGGCCGCGATAGGGAGAGGCCCGCGCGCCGCGATGAAGAGTGGCCCCCGCTCGCTGCAACTGGAGAAAGCCCTCACACAGAAACGAAGACCCAACACAGCCAAAAATAAAAATAATAAATAAATAATAAATTTTTAAAAAAAATTAAAAAAAAAAAAGAATAGTTTATCTTTGCTTATAAAAAAAAAAATGGATTAATGACCTAAATGTAAGACCAGACACTATAAAACTCTTAGAGGAAAACATAGGCAGAACACCATGACATAAATCACAGTAAGATCCTTTTTGACCCACCTCCTAGAGAAATGGAAATAAAAACAAAAGTAAACAAGTGGGGCCTAATGAAACTTAAAAGCTTTGGCACAGCAAAGTAAAACATAAAAAAGATGAAAAGACAATCCTTAGAATGGGAGAAAGTATTCACAAATAAAGCAACTGACAAAGCATTAATTTCTAAAATTTACAAGCAGCTCATGCAGCTCAATATCAAAAAAACAAACAACCCAATCCAAAAATGGGCAAAAGACCTAAATAGACATTTCTCCAAAGAAGATATACAGATTGTGAACAAACACATGAAAGGATGCTCAACATCACTAATCATTAGAGAAATGAAAATCAAAACAACAATGAGGTATCAACTCACACTAGTCAGCATGGCCATCATCAAAAAATCTACAAACAAGAAATGCTGGAGAGGGTGTGGAGAAATGGGAACCCTCTTGCACTGTTTGTGGGAATGTAAATAGATACAGCCACTATGGAGAACAGTATGGAGGTTCATTAAAAAACTAAAAATAGAACTACCATACGACCCAGCAATCCCACTATGGGGCATATACCCTGAGAAAACCATTATTCAAAAAGAGTCATGTACCACAATGTTCACTGCAGCTCTATTTACAATAGCCAGGACATGGAAGCAACCTAATTGTCCATCGACAGATGAATGGATAAAGAAGATGTGGCACATATATACAATGGAGTATTACTTAGCCATAAAAAGAAACGAAATTGAGTTATCTGTAGTGAGGTGGATGGACCTAGGGACTATCATACAGAGTGAAGTAAGTCAGAAAGAGAAAAACAAATACCGTATGCTAACACATACATATGGAATCTAAAAAAAGAAGAAAAAAGAAAAAAAATGGTTCTGAGGAACCTAGGGGCAGGACAGTAATAAAGACACAGACATAGAGAATGGACTTGAGGACACGGGGAGGGGGACGTGTAAGCTGGGAAGAAGTGAGAGAGTGGCATGGACATATATACACTACCAAATGTAAAATAGATAGCTAGTGGGAAGTAGTTGCATAGCACAGGGAGATCAGCTCGGTGCTTTGTGACCACCTAGAGAGGTGGGAGAGGGAGGATGGGATGGAGAAGCAAGAGGGAGGAGATATTGGGATATATGTATATGTATAGCTGATTCACTTTGTTATAAAGCAGAAACTAACACACCACCGTAAAGCAATTATACTCCAATAAAGATGTTGAAAGAAAAAAAACTCTTTCAGAGAAATAAAAAAGAGGAAATACTTCTCAACTAATTCTATGAGGCCAGCATTACCTTGATAACCAAAATCATAAAAAGACATTTCAAGAAATGAAGACTATAGACCAAATCTGTCAGGAGCATAGATACAAAAACTTCTAAACAAAATTTTAGCAAATTGAATCCAACAATGCGTAAAAGATAATACATCGTGATCAAGTGGGGTTAATCTTAGGAATGCAAGTTTGGCTTAACATTTGAAAACAATCAATGTAATTTGCCATATTAATAAAGTAAAAATGAAAAATATGATAGTCTCAATCTCAGATAAGCATTTTACAAAATTGAACATATATTACCATTAAAATCTCTCAGCAAACTAGGAATAAAGTGAAAATTCCTCACCCCAGTAGAAAGCATCTATGAACACCCTACAGCTAACAACACACTTAATGGTGAAAGGATGAGTACTTCCCCTTAAGATCAGAAACAATATAAGAAAGTCTGCTGTCACTGCATCTATTTGCCATTATACTAGCATTTCTAGCCAATGCAATAAGGTAAGAAAAAGAAATAAACAGTATCCAGATTGCAAAGAAAGAAGTCATATCCTCTTTATGGCATCTCATCTATGTAGAAAATCTGATGAAATCTACAAAAAAAGGTACTAGAATTAATAAGTGTATTTGGTAAGGTGATAGATATAAAGTCAATACACAAAAATTAGTCGCATTTGCTAGTAATGAACAACTGGAAAATGAAATCTTAAAATATCATTTAAAAGGGCATAAAAAATATAAAATACTTTATATGTGACAAATATGGTAAATACCTATGCACCATAAACTGCAAAACACTGCTCTGAAATTTTTTTTTAAATCATAATGTATGGAGATATATATCTTATTTATAGGTTGGAAGACTCAGTAGTATTAAAATGTTGATTCTCCCCACTTACCAAATGATCCAGCCATTATATTCCTAGGTATTTTACCCTAGGGAAGAAAAAAGCATAAATCCATATAGAAACTTGTGCATGAATGCTTATAGCAGCCTTATTTGTAATTGCCCCAATCTGGAAACAACTCAAATGTGCATCAACAAATGAATACATAAACAAATTGAGGTATATCCATATTAGGGAATTCTACTCAGCAATAGAAATGTAATGTACTATTGATACACACAGCAACATAGATGAGTAAAGGAAGCCAGAGAGAATGTACACTCTATATTTCTTATTATTAATTATTACATTTTCAGTTCTAGAAATATTATCTTTTTTTATAAATTGCAGTTCTCTGATGAATGTATCCAATTGTATCATCTATTTTCTCCAGAATATTAACACAAACTCATTGTTTGATAGCTGTAAGTCAGAATCATCTATTGGTCTGTTTCTGTTTTCTGATGTTTCTCTTGTTCCTGGTTTACTTATGGGCCTCATAATTTTGATTTGAATGTCAGACAATGGGCATGAAAAATCGTAGAGGATCTGGATGATGTATTCAATCTCAAGAGATGATTTAACCTGTCCTCTGGCATGTTGCAAGACGAGGGGAAAATCACCTCAATCCAATGATATTTTGACTCAAGGTTGAGTTTAAGATTTTCTAAGGCTATGTTTACCTCTAGTACACCCTCAGTACTAAGGTGTATCTCTTTAGGAGTTTCACTAAGAGCCTGGGATATTTATCAGAGCATCTCTTTCTTGATGCATTTTAACTTCAATTTTTAAGCCTTCATAACTGTGAAACTGCCAAAAGCTCTCCTGAGCTATTCAGCTTCTTTCTATGCAGCTTAATAATTGGCTAATGTCTCAAAGAAAGAACTAGTGAATAGTGTCAGACTCAATTCCCTGTTTTCCTTCTCTCTGGAAACTTGGCCTGTTAATCCCTGGTTACTTTAGAAGGCCCAAATTTCAGTGTTTATCTCCTCCAATCCATTGAGATTTCTAAAGGCTCTGTTGTCTTCTCTGTCTCTTAGTGGCTACACTCTGTCCAGCTTCGAAGCATGTTGCCTCACAAAGCTGAAGACTCAGAGAGCACCCTAAATGGAAAGATGCACTCAGAATGGTGGGATCACCTCTGTAAGTTTCTCTTCAAGTATATAATATATATAGACACATGGTCCGTGCTCTACAGTTGCTCACAACAACACCAAATAGCAGATGCTATGTGTCAGGTAGGTATGGCATCTAATAAATGTTATAACAGTGAGTATAGAGGAGTTAAAAGGAATTAGAAATTTTCAAAGTCAGAGAGGGTTTTTTTTCTTTGCAATCAAAATAATCTTAACTAGAATTAGACATTATTGAGGAAAACTAGGTAAAACTGGTACCTAATTCCTTGTGGGGAAAGAGAAAAAGTGGTTGGAAAAGAGGTCAGCATCTCAAGCTTTTGTGACCAGTGGAATGGAAAATACACAGTGTGGGGAGGAAGAAGACAGGTGTGGTTTTTCACCATATTAAGTTTCAATAAATGTCCATAGATTCTCTAGGGGAGACTGTTAATCTGCTCGAGCTGCCATAACAAGATACCACAGATTGGGTGGCTTAAACAACAAACATTTATTTTCTCACAATTCTAGAGGTTAGAAGTGCATGATCAAGGTGCTGGCTGATTCAGTTCTCTGTAAGGATTCTCTTTCTGGCTTGCAGATGGCCAACTTTCCAATGTCTCCTCACATGGCCCTATTTCTGTTTGTGTGTGTAGAGAAAGAGATAGATCTCTGGGGTCTCTTCCTCTTCTTATAAAGAAACTAGTCTTATTGGATTATGGCTCACACTTATAAACTCACTTAAACTTTATTACCTTTTTACAGGCCCTATCTCCAAATACAATATAGTCACAGGGGGGTTACAGCTTCAATATATAGACTCATAACAGAATTGCACCCACCTCACTTGCACTTAAAGTTATATTGGATGACATACAATTCATGTAGACTGAAGTAAATCATATGAAGATGACATTATACAAAGTGTCACTTCATAATTTTGACAATGCTGAGTACTGGTCATTTACTCTCCAAGTTAATCCAAGAGCATTGTTGTCCCTCCCCACTTCAGATGGTAGTCCCCCCATTGGTACTACTATTTTTCTTATCTAAGTCTTCTAAAGAGTCTCGGGTTTTCTTCACTAAACAGCTTTACTATGGTAGTTCTGTCCTCCATTTCTCTCAATCACCACGTGAAAATTCAAGTTATGGTCCACTTTCCTAGTTCTCTTGAAACTCCACTGCATGTTGGACAGGACTGCATCCTACCAGTGTGCTGGGATTCTGTTTTTACATTTTAACCCCTTTACTACTAAGTTCATAGGTCTTACATCTGCCATTACTCTAAGTTCACTCTAAGTGCAGGGTCATTGCCCTCTTCCAGGATGTTTTTTGGAAGGCTATCGACTGCTCTACTGGCAACTTTAGGAGGATTTCTCTGAACCCAAGAAATGTATTCCTCTTGTTGGCCCATCCTCTGTTTGCTGTTGTTATCTTTCTAGGGCCTCTTTATGCATGTAAAAGTAAATATCAACATATTCTTAATCCTAACCCTTTAATACAAAAGACAGTATACAATACACAATATCTGAACCTGTTTTGTTTTTTTTTTTTAAGCAGAATGAATTGGGTAAAATCTCCATTTGTGCAGTGCTGTGGTTCCCCATAAACGCCATGAAATGCTGTCCCTATTTGCTTTACTTTCAGTCATCATGTGTCATCTATAATGTGTTATAATTATTTTTAATTAAATTTGTGAAAAAAAAGTTTAAATGATTTAAACAAAATATAACACAATTTAAAAACAGAAATATAAAGTCAAAGTAGATACTGTTAATGTGGGAAGAGGTTCAAGGAAATTTCAAATTAAAATCTCCCTATTCTGTTGCTACTGAAAATTAAAATCTAAAATTCAAAATCTTAATTGCTAGGTTTTTTTTTTTCCATAAATAACCACTTTGTCAGAGTAGAAAGTTTTAATTCACCTGTTGAGAAATTTTGTAAGAGAAAAGTAATGTGGTTTGGGATATGGAACACTTGGTTTTATTATACATGTATGCCAGTTATAAATTGGAAATACGAGTTTCATCCTGTCCCTTGGAAAATCATGCCATTAGCCTACTTTTCCATCAGGAAAATTTTGTTCCCCACTAGGCTCATAATAACAAAATTCTTTGTTGAAGTAGACAACTAGAAACCTCATGTTAATTTATTAAAATTCTTATAAATATGTACTGCAAAAAGATGGCAAAATATATAAAGTGGAAATCAACAACTATATATCATTACTTAGCAATAATAGAGTTTATTTGTATTTAGCATCTCATGCTTGCTATAAAATATTCCTTTCCTGTGATTTTAACTAAATACCTGAAAGTGCGCTATTGGAAATAAAATACACGCTAAGAGGTTAGTTTTCTTTTGTTTCCCATGCCTTTCTGATATTGTGACATAGCACTATTCCCTCCTGCCTTAAGTTCCTAACTGGGCTCCGACACAAAGTCATTTGATCGTTTGAGAGCCTTGGGAAACTATATTTTAACGTGTGAGATAAAACTGAATAGCTATTTTTCAACCCCTCTATACACAATCTAAGGGTGTGTCGTCTTAACAACACAGTGCATGGTACATACCTTCTCATACCTTCTTACTAAATTACTAACCGTCTACCCTACTGACACACAGGTCCAATACATTTCTGCTAACAGAATCAGACTCTGTGTTTCCTAATCTCTACCAGTTCTCTCAAGCTTCTTAGGCAACAAGCAACAACAACAAAACTTATAATTCCACCTGCCTTCTGTTTCCTTTGCTATCAGGAAAAAGCTGAAAACAAAAATCAAATCCAAATTAACTAGAATTTTGGGTAAGAAAAACTCTCAGTGGGGAAGGCATTACTGTATATGTTCTATGTACAGAACATGTTCCTCCATTTTACTTTGCACAGAGTAGTGAACTTCATTGTCTTTCTAGTGCTTCAAGCAATTCAGAAGAATAGCACTGCAAATGCACAGTCGTCTATGAATACTGTGCCTGTATTTGAGCACAATAGAGAATCATTTCCACTCAGTGTTGTAAATTTAATTTTCAAAAATATTATAAAATGAAGTAACTATTATTATAAAGATGCTTTTAGATGACATTTAATTACACTGCAGGGTAATTTATTTTACCAGCTGGAGTATCTTGGGCTAATTGCATTTATTTATGTTTTACGCTTGTGCCATCATAACAAACAACCTATCCTATATGTTCATTTCACTTTTTTTTCAATCTCAAGAGATATTCTGGATTTTCCTCTAAATTTTGGTAATGCTTCTTAATTGTAAGGGGAATATTTCTTTGCCCTTACACCTCCCTTGTGGAAGAATGCTTTGATCTCCCTAGAAGTTTAATTGCATTTCATGGAATAGTTCCTCTTTGCAATTAGGTCTAGGCTTGGATGCTGAGCGTGTTTTCTTTCATGTTTCTATTCAATCATTTCTGCGGTGAATCTTCTGTCTCACCAATGTGTGCTTTCATCCCAGCCTCTGGGTAACAGTAACTTCTGAGTAGCCACATTCTTTCATCTGGTAAAGATAGGCTCTCTGATCACCCTTGCAGTGTTTTGGCAAGTTTGCCTTTGATTATTTTAATTATCCTTCCCTTTTACAGATAGTTAATGAATAGTTCTAGTTAAAATATTGTCATATCTCTTGTTGGGTTCACTCTACTAAGAAGGTGATCATCATCGAAAGGGTAAATACACTCTTAAGTCTCCCTGTTCATTAAATGAAATGTGTTATTTAAACTTGAGTGGAATTATTTGGGTTCACTTCTCTGAAAAAAATGAAAATAAACATTTTGTCATGGTAAATGGCAATGATCTGTCCAGATTTCTGTCCAAAAACCGAATAGTGAAGATCTATCCAAATGACAACCTGCTTCTTGGTTCTCTTTCTAAAATTTTCATTCTGTATTCCCCAAAGGACTCAGTTAATATTAGCACCATAGTTCTCTGATACTAAGAAAGTAAAGAACCATATATATTGAGCAAAGAAAGCAGCCAAATAAATAGATAGTCCTGTGCACAATATTTTGTTCTCTTACACAAGTGAATGATTATGTTCAGGAAGTGTGGCCCAACGGTTGGAGGTGAGCCAAGGCTTTCATTAGCAATTCTGAATAGAGATTTAATGACCCTAGATAGAGAACATCAGAAATGTTGGACAATCAATCTGTATCTCAGTTTCTCCATCTGTAAAAACAAAAACAAAAAAGAAACCTAGAAATGTCCAATTACCTTAGAAATGCATAAACTGGCCAAGGTCTCAAATAAGTGTATAAAAAGGATATTACAACTGCCTGAAAATATCTTATTTAGTAAGGTTTTAGACTGAAAAAATGCTCAACCAGTAAAGTGTTCAACTGTAGCTAATTTATTCAGTTATTCTTTTATTTATTTATCCATTCATCTATTCAAAAATGTTTGTTGCACACAATCTAAGTGCCCGAAATTGTACAAGGCGATGTAGATATAGCAGTGAATGGGAAAGCCTGAATCTGTGCTCTAGTGTAGCTTACATTATCACTGTGGCCTGGGGATAGAAAACATTTAAAAGGGTTATGTGATGGGGGTGGGGAGAGGGAAGACTCTTTAGAGTAAATGATCAGGGAGGTACTTTCTGAGAGGGTAATATTTGGGCTCATCAGAAGTAAGAGTGGTCCAGGCAGAGGAACATCAGGTACATGACCCCTAGGGAAGGAAAGAGTTTATGCACTTAAGAAACAGAAAGAAGCCCAAGGTGGTTTGAGTGTAGTGAATGTGACAGAGAGCAGTCTGAGAAGAGATTTAGAAGTAGAAAGGGACGCATGATGTGCATCTTAGAGAACATAGTAAAGATTTCAGAATTATTCTAAATACAATGGGACACTTTTGGAGAGTTCAGCAAGGGTGTATCATGATCTGATTTGGTGCCTGCTATGTAGACAATGAATTATAAAGACCCAGAATGGAAGCAAAGAGAACAGGTAGAAAACTCCTGAAGTCATCGTAACAACCAGTGAT
Source organism: Eschrichtius robustus (assembly GCF_028021215.1). NCBI lineage: Eukaryota > Metazoa > Chordata > Mammalia > Artiodactyla > Eschrichtiidae > Eschrichtius > Eschrichtius robustus. The sequence goes on from NC_090824.1 coordinate 85,215,115, forward strand.
GGCAGTAGTGGAATTGGTAACAAGTGCTTAGATTTGGGGTATATTTGAGATAAGCTAAATGGTTTCATAATGGTTTAGTTTGGGGGCCAGGTGTTAAAGAGAGAGGGATCAAGATGATTTCCAGGTTTTTTGGTTTGAACAACTGATTAGTGGTTCATGACATTTACTCAGATAGGAAGGAAGAATTAGGAAGAGAAATAGGACAGTGCATTGAGAGTCTAGTTTTACCCCTGTTAACTTAAAGTTGCCTATTAGACACCGAAATGCTGATATCAAGTAGACAGTTCTATATATCAGTGCTGCACTCAAGCCAAGGCTGGAAACAGACCCTCAGTAGTAGTAACTGCATAGATATAATTGAAAGTGTAGAAATGGTCAATCAATAGGGAAGAAGAGATTTCCCAGGACAGTGTTCTGGGGTTTTTCAATATTTAGAGGCTAAGCAGAAGGGAAGGAACCAATCTTGGAGACTCGAGATGGGGCGGAGGGAAGCATGAGAATACCATGATACAGAATCCACGAGCATAAAGTTTCAAGAAGAAGAAATTGGATAAATATTTTCAATGCTTCTGAGAGGTCAAGAAGATGAGAATTTTGCAAGATGGAAATTATTGTTGGTCTTGATGGAACAGGTTTGAAGGCAGAAATTAGGATGAACACCGAAGGAGATAATAAGAAATAGTTAATAGAAACAAGAGTGTGTGAGCAAAGGGGGAAGAGGCAGGAGCATATTTTCATGCAGCTGCATCGCCATACATCACCGTTAAAGCTAATAAGCATTTTAAGTGTTAATGCTTAGCCTCAGGATTGTCAGTTTATTTTTGGTTTGTGTTTTGGGGGGCACGTATCAAATATTATTCAGCTCCTTTTCATGTGCAAAGGCACTGTTCTAGACTCTTGGAGTTTTCATCATTGAACAAAGCAAGCAAAGATCCTTACCTTCGTGTGGCTTAGTTTTTGGTGGGGGAGACAAACAACAAACTATAGAAATAGTAAATAAGTATATTACATAGTAGTCTAGAAGGTGATAAGTGCTTTAGAAAAATACTAGAAGTAGAGCAGAGTAACAGGGGCCTGAAGTGCTGGGGTTGCAATTTAAACAGGGTGGTCAGACTAGACCTCGTTAACATGAAGACTTTTCTCAAAAAAACAGAAGAAGGTGAGAGTTCAGTCAGGTGGTTATCTGGAGGAAGAGCATTCCAGGCAGAGGGAACCACTAGTACAAAGGCCCTGATGCAGAGGTAAAGAAGAGAGAGCAGAATACTCCAAAGTGAAGTGAATAAGAGGATCAATGCAGGAAAGGAGGTGAAAAGGGTGGCAGTGTCACCTTAGGGATAGTTCATTTATTCTCAATGAAACAATGAGCAATGAATTGCAGAGTTTTGAGCAGGGATTGGTATGATCTGTCTCACCTGACAATAATTCAGCAGGGAGATGACGGTAGCTTGGATCAAGGTAGGCATGGAAGTGATGAGAAATAATGGCATTCTGGAACTATTTTGAAGGCAGAACTAACAGGATTCCTTCATGCATTAGGTGTCGGGTATGAGAGAAAGAGAGGAGTCAAGGATGACTACCAGGTTACTGGACTAAAATTTAAGAGGATATTGTTGCCAACAGCAGTGATCGATAAAGTGGCAGGTGAAGTCGGTTTAGGAATAAGAGTTCATGATGTCTGAGATGAGATATTCAAGTAGAGACATCAAGTAGGCAGTTGGATATACAAACATGCAGTTTAGTACCTTGCACAGTGTCTGTTAAGAGCTTTCAGAACCATGATAAATCCATTAATGATATTTTCTCAGGTTCACTTAAAGCCTATTCAGGTAAGTCCCCCAAACATACCAGATCAAACCCTATGGAGATGTCAGGGCAGACAAAATGGTAAACACCAACAAATCTGTCTATAGACCAAGACAACAACATGGGTGATGCTAATAACAATGCAGACTAACCAGGTATATTTAATAGTTTCAATTACACTTAATATTATACAACTTTAAACCTCTCAGTTTGGATGTGTAGGGTAGGGCAACACTCAATTGAAAGTTTTTTGCCCCCTATAATCCCCACATCAGGCTCCGTGTATTAAGTAAAATGGCAGTGGGCTTCCCTGGTGGCACAGTGGTTAAGAATCCTCCTGCCAGTGCAGGGGACACGGGTTCGAGCCCTGGTCCAGGAAGATCCCACATGCCACGGAGCAACTAAACCCGTGCGCCACAACTACTGAGTCTGTGCTCTAGAGCCCGTGAGCCACGACTACTGAGCCCCCATGCCACAATTACTGAAGCCCGCGCGCCTAGAGCCTGTGCTCCACAACAAGAGAAGCCACCGCGATGAGAAGCCTGCGCACCACAACGAAAGAGTAGCCCCCACTCGCCACAACTAGAGAAAGCCCACGCACAGCAACGAAGACCCAACGCAGCCAAATAAATAAATAAATAAAGTAAAATGGCAGTGAGAGAGAGAGTTTTCAACAAATAATGACACATAGTTAAACACTGGATACTGTATATCATATCCTGGCAATCCAAAGAAAGATGCCCTTGACCCAGTTTATCTTTGGTCTGTGTCTCTGTGTATATGTGTCTCTTATAAAAGACAAGGGCAAAGAGATAATAACTGATACAGCCAACCCCTCAGAAAACTGTAAGTTTTAAAAAACAAAAAGGAAAATGGGCAACGACTAGACCTCTGATTTGAAATACCTGATACAATTAGTGATTGCCATTACATGTTCCCTATTAGCCTGACTTTCCTAAGCACAAGGAAAAGTTCAGGGTCTAAGAGCTAATCGGGAAAAATATCACCAAGCTTTGGGGTCAGTTAATTAACAGTAAAGTCATATTTTTCACAGATTAAGTCAGGCTCTTCCTTTTGACCTCATTTAATTGCTGCTTTTAAAGACCACTGGAAGAGTACTCTCTCATACAAAAATGAATTGAAATTCAGCATTCTCTTGAGGTGTGATGAGACCAGAACTTAAAAACACTGGGGTGTAAGTTTAAGTTGGCACAATCTTTGTGGAGAGCAATAGATACTGTGTACTATGAGGCAACACATATTATTGTGTAACTGTATATATGACAATACGTATTAAGTTGCAGAGAAATATTGATACTTTTGCCATACTCATAAGGTTTGTCCTACAGAAATGTGGATAATGATAAGCATATAAAGGTATTTATCATAGCATTATTTGTAACAGCAAAAACTTGGGGTCCTGAATGCCCCAAGTTATTCAAATCAATTACAACAATTCATTGGTTGTTGTTTATATAACACTAACAAGGTGAAAATACAAGTGAATGACAGTCTTTCTGATTTAGAGTTGAAATTTATTAAAACAGCACATAAAATTTTACACCTGAATTTTGTAAAAATATTCATGCATGTTTCTTACATATACAGAAATGAAATACTTTAATAGTAATTATCTCCACATTGTAGATTATGGTTAGGGTTTGTGTATTTAGTATTTAATATTGTATTTTGACCACAGATATATTTTAATTTCCATTTTCTTTTATGAGAACAGTAAGGATTATAACTTTCTGTAATAGAGAAATGAAGAATTATTTTTTTTGCCGTCAATATTCAATCCCTATGACTCTTGCCTCCACTATGAAATATATAAAATAATTTCTCAACAAACATGATGACTAAAAGGCTAATAAAATTTAAATTTTGAAATAAATGAAGGTCCAGCCGTGTTAAGCTATGAGGCTCTGAAATACACCTGCAGCTTCCCAGTTCTGATGTGGTGTTTTGGCTCATTGGAATAAGATCAAATTATCAGAGCCTGTCACCAATTCTGCCTAGAAGAAAATACTTAAAACTACCTTTTGACAGATGCAGCTGGGCTGATAAAATCTATCACACAAATATTTTTGCATAATATACCTGAAGAAAAAAAGATGTTACCACTTTGAGTAGGCAAAAGGGTAATTTTGCATTTCAAACAATAAGAACGTTTCTTTAATAATGTAAATTAAGGAATACCTTAGCAAATACAAAATGGGCTCTCTCTGAGAGAGCTAATTTATATTTAGAAAAAGTGCCTATATTTATATTTTTCATAGTTAGCACTTAAATAGAGACAAGAATTTTTAATGACCAATGACTGTGATGTTATATTAAACATTTTCATTGCTCTTTCTAAAATGCAAATTATTTATTGATTTTTAAGGTGCTGAATGCCTGAGTTAGGCAGTCCAGTATTTTAAAATATTAAAAGCACCAGTTAATCAAATCTTGCCTAGACAAGGAACTAACATTTATTAACTGACTTGACCTTAAGCTTATCAGCATTGCTGGCAATAATTAATCCATCTGTAAAAACAGCAATCCCTGCACCTGTATAGATGATTCTGATTGATGTCCATCTAGATGGAGGCACGTCTCTCTAAGTATGATCTTCAAAATCCCCTGAGAGAGCTTGAATGATTTCAGATTCCTGGGTCCCACATCATAACTCCTGAATTTGAATCTCTGGGAATCAATATTTCTCATACACCTCAGGTGATATTTATACATATTAAATTGAGCAAAAGATAGAGAATCAATATTTGTATAGTTTTTAAAGGAATGAATAAACTGTACCTTTTTAAATGAAGGTGACTATCTATATATAGTATGTAATATAGTATTTATATACTTTTATTTTGACTACTAAAATCTATATGTGTTTTTATATGATAATTCTATTAATTATAATTATCTATTAATAAGTTTTTAAATGCCTTGAGATATAGGAACACAATATGCCCCTTTCCATGGGCAGATGCATTCTCAAAAGATTCCATGCTGTAGACAAACAAGATGCTCTTGGTGATTCTGAGACCACCCTCCAAGGAATTCCTGGACCGAAAACTCAGCCTGGCCCCAGACATGTCAAGAATGCTGAGGACATCTTTTTTGTCATAGTATCTCTGTGTCTGTGTTCACGTGCATATCCATTAATGCTATAAGATGTTAGATATTAGAACAAGGAAAGCCTAAAGAAATTTTAAGGCTATATTTCCCCTTTCATGGATATGAAAGGTTTTCTGGGCCACTATGTAGTCTCCCTACTCATTTTCCTATTCCCTTAAGATTATGCCAAATTTAATAAACAAAGTGGATGGGAAAGAAAAGCTGCCCCAAACAATGGAAAATTGAGATAGAAAACCATTTTTGAGGAAGGTAAGAGAGGTGGGCATTTTAGAAAACCCCTAAATCTCTAGACCTTTGCATTCCTGTGGCCTATTTTAACATGGAAGTTCCAGTATGGCAGGGCCAATCCTTACTGGTGTGATGTTCAATCCTAACCCCTTGAAAGCAGGCATTTAGTAAGTATTCTTCAGATAAGAATACCACAGAGGACTATTTTGTGCTATGACTTAACATTTTTTGTAGTTCAAAATCACTATTTTTCTATAGGAACTTGGGAAATAGCACATCTCTACATTCATAAAGTATATAATTGGTTTCTTCTTGCACCCCACTCTTCAATTTTCCTTTGGAAAATCTGATGCCCATATTTCCATGCAAGCATTATTTACTTTTTAATTGAAAACACAAAGTCATTTCTATTTATGAACACTTTCTTGTAATAAAACCTGGCATTTCTCATCACTACCATTTGTAGTCTACTTTTATAAAATTTAATGCATGTCAAAATTGTGCATGATCTGGAAAATAATGAGACAAAGAAGAAACCTTCTTTTTATCAGTAAATGTCCTGAAATGGGTTTATCAAGGCAAGAATTCTCATGATCTAGACCTGGTCTGTGGAATGTAGTAATCATTAGCCACATGTGGCTATTAAGCACTTGAAATGTCCAAATTCTAATATGCTGTAAGTATAAAATACACACTGGATTTTGAAATTGTACACAAAATTGTAAAAATACCACACTAACAACGTTATATTGGTTACATGTTGAATTGATAATATTTTGGATATAGCGAGTTAAATAAAATATGTTAAAGTTGATTTCATTTTTTTTTTTTTTTACTTTCTTATGATGTAGCTACTAGAAAAATTTTAATTATACATGTGGCTCACAATATATTTCTATTGGAAAGCAGCGATCTAGATTAAGAAATGCACTGCTATTGTTCCATGTAGCAATTAGATTTGGCAATATAGAACATAATTTCATATTGTTACAAGTAGTGGGAGGGTTTTGAGAGAAACTCTTCTATCCATTGGTTTTAGGTGGATTAACTAGCCTAATTAAATGTAAGCTGTTAAAAGGGCCCCAGAGGAGGGAGGGGAAGGAAATGTGGACTAAGACAAGCTTTCCAAGTCCTCAAGTCACACACTCCTGGTTGACTGGTTTGCTTAGCCAAGCTGAAACCGGTCTTATTGTCATGTTGGGCACATTAATTGGAGAGCAGACGAATTTGCAAGAATGCGTTAGTGCCCTTTAAAAGGTGATTTAAAATTCAAAATGATGGCAATGGCATAAAAGCATGCTTGTCTGATCACTCCTCAGAATCCATCTTGAAATCCCTACCATTATTCTATTTTCATTGTTAGAATTCAAGCACACACTAAAACATTTAAGATTCACAAACATTACACCCTAGCACAAATAATTACCCTTCTGTTAAAGGCAGGCGGGGATTTCCTATCTTCAGACACATGGGGATTATAAGTGAAAATACAATCTGTAGATTTAGTCAGGGTTCCATGTACAGGAAGGAAACAGAAATATCACAGTAACATCACCAAACGTATTTGTAACTGAGTGAAAGAAGTTCTGCCTTTAATCCACTAGAAGCTTCCAAGGAATTTGAGGAAGCACCTCCACCTCTAATATAGCTGCAATAAGACTGATAACTTATATTTATACCTACTTTATAGTTATAATTTTACATCCATTATCACATTTAATCCTCATGAACAAGAATGCCATTATTGTCTCCATTTTGAAGACAAGAAAGCAATCCAGACCCTTTAAGTCAAATCTTCTGACTGTGCTTTTTCACTATATTGCAGGTAGGAAGTAAACACTATATTGCCAGCTCAAAGACCAAAACCTGGGCTTTTAGGCAAGGAAGGTAGAGATTAATAATATGGAGGAAAAAAGTGAGCATGACAGTGCTTTTAGAAACAGTGAATTCAAATAACTTGACCTTAATTTTGGAATTTACAGAATGTAAGCCTAAAGAGTCTTCCATTTTGTTACACATGTGTATACTTCTCATTATACAATGTAACAAAAAACATTTTACTATTATTTGATAAAGTGGTCGGTGTCGGTTTTAATTCAATAACCTTAGATCTTTGGCTCAAGCCAGTAATAATATGAAAGCAAGAGCTCTGAGTGGTCACTTTCTCGAATACTGATTCACCCAGAGGTCTCACACAAAACACATTCAACAACACAATCTTAGAAAGGGCTCAGTAATAAAATAAACAGGAATTTTAAGAGCTAAAGCAAAGCAGCATTTATGGAGTTTGTTTTGTGAAGAGATTTAGGTTTCTCGCAGTCATATGGAGTTCCATGAAGACACAGGAGAGAAAAATCGCCTTTAGCAATAAGCAGGAATTTTGTAAAAGTGGAAGTTGGCCACAAGAATCAATCAATGAATGCTAATTGATACCTCTCTGGAAATGTATTCTTACCACAGCACTAAGAAATAAAATTAAGCACCACCTCTCATATACTGTGTTTAATAAAAACAAAAAAAATAAAAAATAATCAGAACCCAGTTATGAACAATCTAGATCAAACATACACACTCAAAATATATGCCGGCCTTAACATACTGGATTCAAATCCAACACAGATGCCTGTATCTTTGTCACCCATGTGTTAATATAAATATTTTGTAAAACATGGATATTCAGTTAAAGCTTACTGAATGAACGGCTGAAAGGAAGAATGAATGACTGAACAGTGTACTAGCATACACAGGTACTTGGATTTGTTTTCCCAGATAATAGCAATTGTGACTGGGCTCTAACCACATGTTTGCACTGAGCTTCCCTACGATGGGCTGCTGGCACTCAAGGAGTGGTACAGGATAAGGCTGAGCTTTCCTCTCTGCCGAATGGGGTGGTCATTTCACAGCTCAAACTCAACTTTGGCTTCACCAGCATCTTCAGTCTAAACCAGAAGAAAGACCCATCTCCCACATTAGAAAACATCAATGTCAGGGAGAAAATGGACTTTCAAAATCCAAAGAAATAACATTGGTCTTTATGGTTCATCCCCCCAGCTTTATGTTTCACTAACATGCTTTCCTGCCAGTGTGTGGGACACAATACCATAATCCTGTGACCTTGGACTTATAAATACCTGCCAATATAACTCAGAAGCTGAGTGACACAGTTGGTTTGATTTTATATATATTTCATATTTTTATTAAATATGGAATATGTACTAAAATAATTCATAAAATTATTTCTAAAACTCACATTTGGGCATGCTTGATGATGAAGACAAAGTAAAAATATTCTCCCTCTTCTAGAGCTATGAGGTATAGGGATTGAACCAGAATGAAAGAATCCATCTGTTGAAGCCCTAGTTGACCAACGTGCTGGGGAATTCTGGGTCAATTCCTGACTCAGTTCTACTCAAAATGGGAAAAAGAATGAGTTGATACAGAAAGCGGGCTCTAATTTCACAGAGTAAGCTGCAGGGCACACAGAATGCTATCATCTTCCCTTACTTGTTTCATTGAACATGTGGATTTTAGGCTCAGTAGCTTCAGCGGGCTCTTATGTCTCTTCCCAGTCCTTTGCCCCCTAATTTCTGGTATGAAGATGGCCAATAGTATGTAGGAGAATAGCATAGAACCACCCAGTAAATGACTTGCATATTCTTTTCTGCAGAATCTGAATTATTCTATTATTATTTCCTATTTCAGGGGATTTCAGACTAACAGCGTGTTTCTTCAATCTTCATTTATGGAGAAGTTTTCATTTTTAGAAAAAACTAAACCCTTCTTTTTTAAACAAAATTGGTGGCTTCATGCCTTTAATTATCATGTATATTAAATGCACTCAATGCTTACTAGCCTTTGGGCACATTAACACATATAGTAGAAAGACAAACTCTGCCATCATAGCTTACACTTTGGAAGTCAATACAAAAACAAATCATAGTCATAGACCTCTCCTAGGAACTTTTCTTATTTCTTTCTGTCCATCATTAGGTGACTTTCTATACTATTAACTCCATAATATTAACAGCAAATTGTGGTTGTCTGGGAAAAGGGGCCCTATTGTTTCTTCAGGTAGAGATGAAGAGACAAGATCCTTCTCAGAGATGTAAATCTAGAAGAGAAGGTAGTGACTCCAGGACACATGACATGAATAGCCTAGCCTAGGATGGTGTACGGTAGATGTAAAAACACTAGTTTAGCCAGTATTGCTATTAAGGGCCAGCTTTTGGCAAAAAGTACTGCTCAGAGAAGACTCTCTTGACTCTATAACAATTTTTGAATCAAAGATGCTATCAATTATAAAATGCACTACCAAATTAAAAGCAGATAAATGACAAATTTCTAAAACAAATATTAAAAAGAAAAACTATAAATGAGACCAAGTTTGAGCTCTGGAGTTAGGTATCTGGTCCTTCGTGTTATATTATCTTCTCTAAGAATGCAATAAATTCATATATTGTTACCATCTTAGAATATTTGAGGTTCACTGACTAAAACACCCATTTCAACGTGAACTATATAAATCCAAATAAATTTCATGTTACTTCCAACCTATAGACCAGGGCAAGAGAATTTCATCACTTAATAATACTTTAACCATGATGCCTGATTTAAAACAACAAAGAACATTCACTCACCAGCCAGAGAGTGTGTGTGTGCCTGTGTCTGTGTCTATGTGATTTTGTTGGAAACTGAATAAGGAGAAACTTTAACACTTTTAAACAAGCAGAGAAAAATACCAGAAACAAGATTACTGGATGGTGGCAGATCCTTCTTTCTCACAGTCTTTCTCTTTTGTGACTGGGGACCCTCCTGCAGGCTCATCCCAGTTTCCTTCACTGCAGTCAATCTAGGTTCTTAGGGGAGTCAAAGCTCTAGTTCAATGTTCAAGAAATTAGTTTCAAGCCAACTTACCGACTGACACTTCTCTGACCTTTATTAATTGGATTTTGCCTTCTTACTAATATCCCTTTTGACTAAGTCCCCATCTTATCTTCTCGAGTCCCAGTCTTAATAGAATCTATACAGTAGTCCAGTTGTCCAGCCTTGGGGCCCTGCTTTCCCTGGTCTATTTTCCCATGGACTAGAGTTCTGATCCTCAACCCAAGCCATGGGACTGTGGCCCTCTTCTGTTATATTCCTAGTCCAGAGTCCTTTCAAATGGTACTGCCCCTGAGAATCCTTCTTTGACTCCCTTAGGCAAACATGGGCATTCCTGTTGAATCCTATCCTGCTGAATTCCTATCCCCACTCCAGCTGAAACCTTGTTCCAAGGGTTCGTTCCTCTTCCACCTTTCAGACTTGGGTGGCCAAGCAGCCACTAGCTGAGGACCAAGCCCTTCTATGGAGCTGCTGTCTTGTTATTCTGTAGTTGTAGCCATGATCGCCCCCTAGGAGTTTAAAGGGCAACTGCAAGTTTGTTTTCCTTGTGATCAGGAGATATCTCTAAGCTGCATGGTGACTATAATGCTAATAGGTTTGTTTCCTCACAGTACTATCAGGAGGCCAATGAACACGGTGGTTTAGCCGGCGACCTCTGGACTGTCTGGATTCAACTAGTGACTCCAAACCTTACCAGTTTAGACAAGTCACATTATCTTTACAAGCTTCATTTCCTTCATCTGAAAATTGATAATAAAAGTACCTATTTCATATGATTGCTGAAAGGCTTGAATGGAATAAAGCATGTAAAGTGTTGAGCAGAGAGTCTGACACAGAAAAATCAATAAGGTTTATTATCATTACTGCTATTTTTATTCTAATTAGTTTGGGTCTCCATAATGTAGAGACTGTGTCTTTATAGCTTTGTATCCTTAAGCCATATTTCAGTCTGGGCATCCCCAAATCTTAACACTCTGAGCCCCTACTCCAACATAAGCATGGCATCTTGATTTTTCTGACACTGTTCTCCCCCAAATACTTCTGAGAATCTCAGGAGTGTCATATGTGTAATGTGATTGTCCTCATCCAGTTGTGGCTCCTGAGAAAAGATTATTGTCCCCTTAGAGGCCCTGGCTCAGAGGGAGATGGCTGTAGGCATGTGTATGGGGAAGGGCAGGTGTTTCAGGTATAGTTTAGAGCCCCTGCCTGCAGCTCTGCAGTCCTCTGCTACAGCTCATGGTCACTGTGTTGGGAGGTCACTCCTCCCGACAACCCTGTTCCTCTGGACTGGCAAGCTCCCCTAAGTCTCTGCTGCTCACCACTCTTTCTCTCCGAATTATAGGAAAAACCCTTCTCTTAAGCCCAGCTCTTTCACAGGAGGATTCTAGACAGGATGGTTTCGACTTGCCACAAACTTTCCTTCCCAGATGATAAAGCCCCCTGGTGGGGGCTGAGGAAAGAGGTGGGGAGGTGAACACAGCCTCAACCCCCAGGCTCAGTCTGGTCAGCCTCTCAGACTTCTTCCTCATCCACGGGGAGTTTCTTACAGGGGACCCATTATTCCCATCTGTGATCTGTTTAGAGTCATCACTTGCACACCCTCTTCCCTCTGGTCTGACAACTATCTTTATATGAATGCCTACGTAGGAATTGTATGAACCTTAATTCCTAATACAGTTCAAGATATTTCTCACGTTAACTCCTAAAGTCCATTTAACCAGGGAATGTAGCTGTTTTCCAAATTGTCTATGTCAGTAAGAGAGTTTTCTGACCAGAGTGAAATGAGCTCCTTCAAGGTAAAAGAAAACTGGCAAACAGCATAAGGGGGATCACTGTCCTCAGCTTACATTCTAGTGGAAAAATTGGAAATAAAATAGTAAATAAAGCTATTACAGATTGTAATAAGAATCATGCAGAAAATAAACAGCGCATCATAAAGCAAGTGTCAGGAAAAGGCTGAGGAAGCAGCCTTTGACCTGAGACTTTCAAGGTGAAAACAAGCCATCCACCTGAGTGGTGGAAGAGTAACGTACAACCACTGAAGAACTTTGAGCAGAAAGCAACATTTTCTAGTTTATGCTTTTAAAAGAATCATCTTGGCTGTGTGAGAGAAGCGATTGAAGATAAGTAAGATAAGAGTGAAGGCCAGTTAGGAGGCTGCTGCAGTAGTGCAGGAGAAAGATAATGGTGGCTTGAACGCAGATGGTGGCGATGTAGATGGAGAAAAGGAATAGATGCAAGACGTTTCTGAAGGTAGAGCCTATAGGATATGATGATAAGTTGAATGTAGGGAAAGATGGAAAGTGCAGAGTGAAAGAGGAATCAAAAGTGTTGTTGTGGATAATTGAGCCATTTTCTGAGAAGGAGAAGACTGGGACAGAGACAGGACTAGGGAAGGGAATCGAAGGCTCTGTTTTGGACGTATTACCTTTCACATGCTAATAGACCTTTTTCGTGCTTAAGTACATGTTTCAGTTATTCTTTCAGAAATCTGTAGTTGGTAAACTTTTTGAATCCTGGTATGCCTTCATGCCTTAACTGCTATTAAAACATGTTTTACTCTCACCCTCACATTTGACTGTCTGCCTTCTGCCTGGTTAGAATCCTGGGATAAAGTTACCTTCCCTTACCATCTCCTCCAAGATTTTGCTCCATCATCTTCTTGCACTCAGGGTTGCTTTTAAGAAGTCTGATGTCCTTCTAAATCTTATTTTAGCATTAATAATGTGCTTTGTTTACCTCTAGAATTGTTTATGATTTTTCTTTTTATCCTCAGGATTTTGACATTTTATACCAAAATGATAGTTTTTTTAAAAATTCTGCTCAGCCTCATGTATATGTTCAGTCTAAAAACTTACCATTTTTAAAAGTTTCTGGGAATTTTTTATTTAAATAGTTCTTTAAATATTGCCTCCTTCCATCTTTCCTTTTCTCTCAATCTGAAACTACAAGATGGACACTAGAACTTCTGGATATATTCCCCATGCTTCAGTCCTTCTGGGGGTGCCCTGGGAGAATTCATTGGCTTGATTTTCAAGCTGTCTAATTCATTTTTATGCTGTCTCTCTATTAAGTTAATTTATCCAGTTTTTCTATAATTTAATCAATTGCAGTGTTTATTCTTGAGATCTCCAGTTGGTTCTTTTGCATGACAACATGTTCCTTTTTCATGAGTGCTATTTTCTTTCATCCCTCTGAGTATGTCTGTTATACTTATTTTCATGCTCTTGCCTCTTTGCTCTGTTAACTCTGCTTGTACTATTCTAAGCAGAATTTACTAATCTAAAATTTACTGTTTATATTGTTTTGTTTTTAAGCTCTTGGTTTTTCTTAGTGCTTGGCAATTCTTCATTGTGCGTCCACAATTTGAGATTGTGTGATTTCCTGTTAAACTGTGTCTCTATGAACTAAGATCTACTAAGGGGAAGGATGGGAAAGCATGCTGAGAAGATATTCTGCAGGTTCTCAGTGAGTTTGAAGAGGAGTGAGACATGCTTCCTGGTGCTGTACATGGGCAGCTGGTCTTCTGGGTGTGGTTCCCTTCCATTTCTTTCAGCCATTACCAGCCACCCTGGATATGGCCATGTCTCTCTGATCCAAGCTCATACATCCCTGCCACTACCTGGAGAAAGAAATCCCCACTGCAGCTGTTTGGTCCAGATTGTGACAGTGTTGATTCACTTGGCTGTTCTTGCTGGGGTATTCCAACCACCTTTCCTATTATTTCTCCCAGGCCACCTCCTGCTTCCAGTATTCAACAACTCCAATCCTATCTGCTTGCTGTCCTCTGGGATTCCTAAGAGTTTTCTGTTTATATATTCCCTTTCTTATTTGTGAGCACATTTGTACATGATTTCTTCTTTAGTTACCAATATCTGCCATTTTTAAGGATTTTATGTGGAAGGGGACAACTTAGCTCATGCTCAGCCCAGTATATTGACAAGGAGGGTATCTGTTAGACATGTAAGTAGAGCTATTTCTAGGCACATGTATGTACAAATCTGAGGATGGGGGCAGGGAGGTCTGGGCTGGAATTTTTGCTGTTTAGATGAGGGAGCCAGCAACATAGAGAGTATTAAATGCTGTGGGGTTAGATGAGTCACCAAAGGAAAAGGTGTAGGTAGAAAAAAGAGGACCTAGAAGTGAAAGAGCACAGAAGTGTTCAAAAATGTGAAATGTGTTGATACATATTGACTAGCGTCTCCATTTTGTTAAGTGGCAACAAGTGAAGTAGTAATGTAAACATGAGAGTTCTTAAATTAGGGATAATTAGAAAAATGAAAGTGTCATACTCAATAATTTTACTAACTTTATTAGAGTTATTTCACTCTACCTTTTGCCTATTGTTTGAGGACCAAATGTCTGAAATTCTCCTCCACACCTGGCACAATGACGACGATGTACATGGAAGAGAGGAGAGAAAGAGATGAATGTTGATTCATTTTCCTTAGAATCAATGAACAACAAATCCTAACCTGCTAGTAACATTTCTCTGATTCAGTCTTCTCCTCCACTAACCAGTAGCGATTCCTACACGAAACATTTTAGAAAGAAACTGCCTGAGAGAGAAAAATAGGCATTTGCCTGCACCGCATTTAGGGAAAGGGTGTTGTGCTCTCCCATGGTTTTAAATACTGAAGTTACTCTTGCTCCAGGCAACCTGAACTTCCCTTTCCCACCAGCTTCACACATGCTCAGTCTCACTTCTATATCGCTCACCTACTCAAAAAACTGCTTACCATGGCAACCCTTGTCTGTGTGACAGGCAGTTATAATTTGCTTGGAAAAACTGCAACAAGGTGTCATTTTTCATAAACTCTTTATACTAAAATGTTTTCTTTTTCAGTGATTTCCAGTGACTTTGTTGTGGTCACATGGTCCTTGCCAAAAGATCATTTATAGGTGAAAAACATTATTAAGGGAAACCACACAATGCTCAATATTAGTGATGGGTGGTGATGGAATTGTTACAGCCTCTCAAAATAAGAAAATAATTGACTTCTGACTATCTCTTTTGTGCTACAGAAGCAGTATTCAAATAACACTTGCCTGAACTAAGAAGTTCTACATTTTATAAAACTGTGCTTTGGACTGAACTGCTATGAGGTATGAGGAAAACAGACAGGGAGCCAAAAATAAATGCAACCCAGTTTTAATCCTACTCTGTGCCCCTGTATATGTGTTCCATTCAGAAAAATTCAAAGACAGTTCCAAAAACCCTGCTATGGCATCGTGTGGTGGGCTCTAACAAGAGCAGACAAGAGATTTTGTCTGATCATGAACAATTATTCGCATGAATACATTCACAGATTCACTGAATTGCCTGCCAAAAGGCAGTGAATGTCGGACAATACTGCCATATTTTAAATTCAAATATTGGTATTTCTGTGATATTTGTTTCTGTGGCCCAAACATGTTTGGATCAATATGCTTCTTGTCACTAGATGTGTAATTCAAGCACCCCTAAAACAGGAACAATTGCAACTTTCCAAAACAATCGTTCACTATTTTCCAAATCAGATTATTAGTCTACACTTGGCATTCAGTGAGAGCAAAATATATTACACAAATGAGTTTGGTGCTCTAGACCCAGAGCATGAATGGGGTTAGTTTTAGGCTCATGAGGAATCTGGCCATGAGCAAGTGATGAGGGAATATATGACCCAGAGGATTAATCATTCTTATGATTTCTGATAGATGCCCATCTTTAGCTTCACACTTCAGTATAAAAGAGGCTGGTGAAAAGATCTCTTAAAGAGATCTTGAAAAAGCAAGCTCTTTGACACTTTTACTTTTGTATATTTTACATTTTGGTAACAGTTGAAGTTTGCTGTCATTTGTTTTTTAAGCTCAAGGCATCATTTCAGTAACAAAAAAATTAATATAAATTTAGATGACTAATTTTGTTACTTGTATAATTTTTTTTTATTAGGGTATAGTTGCTTACAATGTTGTGCTAGTTTCTGCTGTACAGCAAAGTGAATCAGCTATATATATATTCATATATCCCCTCTTTTTTGCATTTCCTTTCCACTTAGGTCACCACAGAGCACTGAGTAGAATTCCCTGTGCTATACAGCAGGTTGCCATTAGTTATCTATTTTACACATAATAGTGTATATATATCAATCCCAATCTCCCAATTCATCCCACACTCCCTTCCCACCCCCCTGGTGTCCATACATTTGTTCTCTACGTCTCTGTCTCCACTTCTGCTTTGCAAATAGGTTCATCTGTACCATTTTTTCCAGATTCCACATATATGCTTTAATATATGGTATTTGTTTTTCTCTTTCTGACTTACTTCACTCTGTACGACAGTCTCTAGGTCCATCCACGTCTCTACAAATGACCCAATTTCATTCCTTTTTATGGCTGAGTAATATTCCATTGTATATATGTACCACATCTTCTTTATCCATTCATCTGTCAATGAATATTTAGGTTGCTTCCATGTCCTGGCTATTGTAAATACTTGTGTAATATTTTGACAAAACTTTAAAATGGATCACCAGCAAATGTTGGGCTGCCCTCCTAAATATATATTTCCAAGGCAAAAATATCCTGTAAGCTTACTTCATGGAAAATTGAATCATCCTGTGTCCAGAGCAAAAACTGATTGAGAATGGATTTGAGAACCAGTAAGTTCATATCACTCTGCCACATATAAGGTGATACATTTTGAGATGACCAAAAGAATGGCTTGGATCTAAATGCTGTTAATCCAAAGCGGTCAGGAATATTTTCACTGCTTACAAGTTAGGTCTGATTCAAAACCCATGAGCAAAAATGAATTCCAGTGGATTTAAAAAAAAATGGTAAGTAGACTAGATAAGTGAGTGAATATTATAGACAAAGAAGTTAGATAAATTTCCAGGCTAGGGTGTTCTTATTTTTAAAACATTGTGAAAAACAAAACAGAATAAAACTAGTGCCCACAGCTGGTCATAGCCCCAAAGAAAACATATAAGTTGGTAAAAACACAGGGCACAAGTTTTAAAGCAACTGGAGGTGGTCCATTAGAGAGAGAGAGATATTGCTGATTCAGCTGGCAGGGAAAGGGAAGCAGACTAGCAGGGAAAGGTGAGTGTGGCTAGAATCCAACACCCATGTAGATGAACTTGTCTTAAAAGAAAGAGAAACTCTTGTTTACTTGTATTAGGGGAAATAAGATGTAAATGTTGATAGATTTGGTGGTGGGTAGATAGGAAAGTGCTACTCTAGCTGTTTCCATTTTTTTAAAGCAAGAATGAAGCTGATTAGGAGGGAAAAGTTTATGTACAATATTTGAAGATAGAGGAGAAATTATGAAATCATCACCTTGGAAAACAAGGGATGAAGCTTTTTAAATGAAAATTGCAGGATTCCTAGACCATGTTGAGAGCCCATCTGAGATTTGTGATAGTTAATTTAAAGTGAAATCAATCTGCTACATTGGATCATTTTTCTTTAGGTGCCAACTTCAAGAGATGAGTTTGAATGGAGATCACAATAATGTCTACCTTGTTGAGTTGTTAGGAGGATTAAATTATATAAAGATGCAAAAAGCTTAGAGCAGTATCTAGCATCACAAGTGCTCAACTAATGTTAGCTAATAATTCTCATTATATAAAGTATGTGATGTGCTCAAGTTTTATAAAGCTATAATATTTTCTACCCATTAAAAGCAAAACAAGTGGAGTTTGGAAAATTATAAACCATAATCATATGTAAGAAACATTCTTCGATTAAAAAATAAACATGGTTTTAGGAATCATTATATTTAAGAAAACCAGTCACAGATATAAAATTCTCTAGATTCTGAAAACTGAACTTTTCACAGGTTTTCTAAAATCAATCATAATTTACACAGATTAAAACTAAGTGGTAAATTCAGTCTGAAAATGAGAATTCATTTATGAACAATTCCCCCCAAATTTTAAAGTATGGAAAATTTTGGTTCCATAATTTAATGTATTTGTATTTTCTGCAAAGACTTTTCTTAGACCAATAATGTCACTTAAGTGTGCAATGCTTTGAAATGACACAAGTTAAAACAATAAACTATATAACTGATTATTTGTGTAGCTTTTCAAAATACTTCCACATTAAATTCAACAAGCAACTACTTGGTGTTTTCTTTGTGCAAAGCCTCATGAGAAGCACCATAAGCTATGCCAGAAGGAAGGGCACAGTTGCTGGCCCTCCAGGGATTTATCAGTTATTATAATTGATCTTCAACATTTTTAAGAAATAAAAGACAAGTATATTTTACTCATTTCATAAACAAGGAGAAAAAAGATTTTAAAGTTAAAAAAATACAGTTTGTGGAAGAGTTCCTGACTCTCAACTGATCATAATCAGATCACTCCAATCTATTCTCAGAGTTAATATAAAATGTCAGCTGTGAGGACTACCTGGACTAAGGAACTTAGAAACAGAAACAAAAGCATTATTACTGTCATCATATTACTATTCCTAATACTGCTATTGTTACTACCATTACTACTATTAATTCAGAGTAACATTCTTAACCATGTACCCTGAAAGTCTTCCACTCAAGTCCAAGTACACCCAACATGTATGCAGAAATTCAAAGTTTTGTGTATCAATCTTAAAAAATAAAATATTTTCAAATGATATACAGAAATCCAAATCATGTGGAAATCATATGTTGTATATTATATATATGCATATGTCTACTCTTAAACTAAGAAAATTTCCAGTTTTTGTCTTTCCTTCTTCTCCCCTTTAAAATTATTTTCTCTTTTCTTTCTGTTTTTAAAATAAGAAAATTTGGAGACCAACTCTACCCCTGTACATTCCTCACCATGAAATGTTGCCTGAGAAGCTACAAACCAAACAGGCCTAAACATCTGGGTTCTTTGAAGATTTAGCTTTCCTTTTTTTTTTTTTTTTTAGCTTTATTGACCTATAATTGATGCACAAAAATGCACACCTTTAATATATGCAATGTGATGAGTTTGGGCATATACATACACCTGTGATACCATCACCACTATCAAAGTAAACATAGCCATCATCTGGAATAGTTTCCTTGTGTCTCCTGTTTCTTGTGGCAAAACATGCAACATGAGATCTACTCTCTTAAAATTTTAAATACACAATAAAATATTGCTAACTATAGATACTGTATTTTTACAGCAGATCTCTAGAACTTTTTCATCTTGTAAAATTGTAACTTTATACCCATTAAATAAAAACTCTCCATTTACCTTTCCCTCTATCCCCTAGCAATCATCATTTTATTTCCTGCTTCTATAAGTTTGACTATTTAAGATATCTCATAAAAGTGTAATCATGCACTCTTTGTCCTTCTGTAATACACATATTTCACTTAGCATAAGGTCTTCCAAGCCCATTCATTTTGTTGCAAATGGTAGGATTTCCTTATTCTTTAAAGCTGAATAATATTACATTGCATGCATAAACCACATTTTTTATCCATTCATCTGTTGATGGACATTTGGGTTGTTTCCATACCTTGGCTATTGTAAATAGTGTTGCAACGAACACGGAGTGCAGATATTTCTTCAAGATCTTGATTTCAATTCTCTTGGCTATACAGCTATATACTCAGAAGTAGGATTGCTGGATAATGTGGTAGTTCTATTGTTAATTTTTTTGAGGAACCTCCATACTGTTTTCCATGGTGGCTGCATCATTTTACATTCCCACCAGCAGTGCACGAGAGTTCCAATTTCTCTACATCCTTGCCAACACTTGTTTGTTAGCCTTCTTTTATATGAACAAAAACTTTAAGAAGAGGATCAATTAGATAAGAAACACAGTTGTCTTCTGGGTTTGTTTGGTTAAAATGGGAGAAGGAAGTTTATAAGCATTTTTCATCTAAAAGGGCGATTGTAAAACTCTTAGTTTAAAGCTAAGGGATTTAAACTAGAAAGAATGAAATTAGCTTACCTGATTACAACTAGAGAGTTTAATAAATTTATCCACTGACTGTGAAAGGTGGCATCAACATTTCTTGCTTGGTTAACCCGGAAATACCAACTTCATTGCAAATAGGTTTGCTTGGGGGGAAGAAATCACATACTAGGATTTCCTTCAAGAAAAGTAAAAGAATTGTAGCTAACTACTAGTTATTCATCATTTTGTATTCTGTATCATATGGAGAGGAACAATGTTAATTCTATGATTTTTGTTTGTTTTTAGATCTTATTAGCCTCATGGCTATAATTTACAAGGTCTTTGAATTTCCTGCATTGTAAAAAGAACACATTTCAGAACTTTTCATTGAGTTGTTCAAGAGTCTCTAATTTTAAAATGTTATATCTATTTTCAGCACATTTCATCTAGGGAAGATTTCTTACCTTTACTTTTGCAAACTGATGTTTCATAAAACAAATGGCTAATTGAAATAAATGGCCTTGTCTGTAGCCATTCCATTCAGCACTGTTACCCACCAGTGACAGCAAATTACAAACTGACTGATGAGGTTTCAAAGCAATTAATGGGCTATGGAATCCCACCAGACTTTGAGAGTAAAACTCTTCACCAATAAATATATTTGGTAATGTAAGCAACAGAATTAAAAGGAAAGTGACCAAACATTACTTATGTATGGTATGGAAAACTCAAACATAGTCGGTATCTAATACATGAGTTACAAGTAACTAGTTTAAAACTCAGTAGGTAAGATTTGGGGGAGTTAAATTTTCTTCTATTTTCCTACTGAGATTCAGGTAGCACACTGGGAGTCTCAGGAACTACCATTCAGAAAGTGAGTACTTCCAAATTAGTAAAGGGAGAGGATGTTTAAGACACACTCAGGGAAAGTGCTAATCACTACTGTACTATTGAAGTGGTCAGGAGTGGCTCCTTGGCCCCTGATGCTGACATATGCTTGAAAGATAATGATAATATTTTTAACTAAGGGCATAATCACAAATGCTTTATTAATATTTATTGAATTATTCTAAGATATAGCTGCATTCTTTCATAACTTTTTATAATAGATGTTATAAAATGCATTGGCAACATATCCTTAATACACGATGCCATAATAAGCCCCTATAATTTTGCTATAACACAGCTGTTAATTAAAACAATGAATGCACTTCCTTCATCCATTAATTTAGATTGTTAGTATATAAAGCATGTTAAAATTACCAATATAATTTTTAAAATAATCATTTTTTGGATGAGCCTTTATCTACAATGACTTTTCTTTACTCTCACAGACATCTGTTCCCATTATATCTTGAAAAAAAAAAAAACTTCGGTCACCAAATGTTTGGAGGTGTTCCTAAGTTAATAATGTATGCCCATTAGTTGCTTTTCTGCTCTGTGTGTGCGAGATCTGCTTCGTAAAAATAACACAGAGGGACATAGGAATTATTTCATGCTCATGATTTTGGTCTTAATCTGCTTTCCTAAAGTCCAAGGAGTGCTCAAAAACTGCACACTCTAGTATTTTCCTGATTTCACAAACTATTATGTCATTTAAAGATACATCTTCTCCCGAAGACTATACCCTTGACTAATCTAAAATGGAAGTACTAATAAGAACCTGCTATATAAAAAAATAAATAAAATAAAATTCAAAAATAAAATAAAATAAAATGGAAGTAGCAGTAATATAATGACAAGTAAGGTGCTTGTTCCTTGTTCTTTGTCCATACAATGCCATCTACTTTAGGAACCTATCACATAAAAATGAAGAAGTTTGTAGAAAGAAAAGCTTTATATTGTGGAAATTTCAGCTTTGATCTTAACTAAACTGCTTCCTCATTCCCATCACCAGCACATTTCAAGTAATGCTGTCAATGACATAAGCATAACAAGACCTGAATAATATAGCATGAAAAATAGAAAATTTCCTAATAAACTCATTAAAACAATTAGTTGTTGATTAGTATGTGCATTAGTCTGCTTGGGCTGCCATAACAAAATACCATAGATTGGATGACTTAAACAACAGAAATGTATTTTCTCACAGTTTTAGAGACTGGGAAGTCCAATATCAACTTACTAGCAAATTCAGTTTCTGGTGGCAATTCTCTCTGTGGCTTTCAGATGGCTGCTTTGTCTTCACATGGTGGAGAGAGTGAGCTCTCTGGGTGTCTCTTCTTATAAGAACACTAATCCTATTTGATTAGGGCCCCACCCTATCTCCAACTACAGTTACATTTGGGGTTAGGGTTTCAATGTATGAATTTGGGGAGGGAGGCACACAATTCAGTCCATAGCAGAATGGTTACAATACAGGAGCAAAAACACACATGAATATTTTCTTACTCCTAACACTTTCACATAAACATCTCTACTTCAAAGGGATTTAAAAAGCTCATATTCTGAAAAACACACACTTTCATTAATGAAAGCAAAATTTTCCTATATTCCATGGGCAATAAATACCAAATTCATCAAAACTGTACCCTGATGATAATTGAGCTCAGACCTCACCCCAGACAGATTTAGGGGCTGGGAATACAATGGTGAACAAGACAGAAACATTCCTGCTTTCATGGAGCTTACATCCTAGAGTGGAGAGAGGTGGTAAACTAATATATAAGTACATAAGTAAGAAAACATCTGATAGTGGTAACTGCTATGAAGAGGAGAAGATAGTGCAATAGAGACAGTGGCATAGGGCCACAGTAGATTGTGGTTGAGGGTGTCTATCTGAGGAGGTCACGATGTGATGACAAGAAGAAGATGACTGTGTGGAGAGCGCCCCAAGCACTAATAACAACAACAACAAAAGAATGAAACTTAGATGTTTCTTTTATTTATTGTTACATTTGAATGATTATTCACAAATAAGAAAACCTACATCAGCCATCAACCCATTCTTATGTGTAGAGTCAGCAATTCAATAATTTCTCATAGTTCTCCGTTACCAATGATCCAAGAAATAAACTCTTACTTAAAAGAATAGGGACTTCCTTGGTGGCACAGTGGTTAAGAATTGCCTGCCAATGCAGGGGGCAAGGGTTCCAGCTCTGGTCTGGGAAGATCCCACATGCCATGGAGCAACTAAGTCCGGGCGCTGTTAGTGAGCCTGCGCTCTAGAGCCCGCGAGCCACAGCTACTCAAGCTCTCCCGCCCTAGACCCCGTGCTCCACGACAAAGAGAAGTCACCTCAATGAGAAGTCCACACACTGCAATGGAGTAGCCCCTGCTCACTGCAACTAGAGAAAGCCCATGCATAGCAACGAAGACCCAACACAGCCATAAATAAATAAATACATACATACATACATACATACATACATACATACATACATACATAAATACATAAATAAATAAATTTTTTAAAAATAAAAGAATTTTAATTAAGCTGTTCTTTCCTGCCCACTACTGCTATCTTTTAGCTGGACCAAGGGGAGAAATAGTTTCTCTCTGTAACACACCTGTATTGACATGTTTGTAATCAGTATACCTACAAAGGTATCTACAGCTATAAAAATTTGTGGAATGTATGGAAGAGGATTTAATTCTCAGATTCATTACAACAGAAACTATCAGTATTCCGCAATTTGCCTCCCTCTAAACAAACATGAAATTGAGTTCTTGACACAATCTCACATCATTCTCCAGTTGGAAGTTTTTGTTAGTGTTTGGCCATTTTCATTTGAACATTTAGCTTAACATGTCTAGTAGGTGAATTAAATTCCAGGATGGGGTTGTGACAGCAAGTAGGAAATAGGAAACCTTAATAATCAAATCTGGACTTGATTCATAGAGTTAAAATGACTGAATCTTGCATTCCCTTTGGTAAGTGCCTGAGGAGAGCAGAAATCTTGAAAAGGCTCTCCAGATGCCCAGGGCTAAGAACAACCAGGTGATTATGAGTTACACATGTTTTACATTTGCTAATAAAAAGGTGACAATCACCCTAGTTTGCATTATTCTCACTTAAGGAATTTAAAGCACCAATGAAGGATTAAAATTAATTAAGCCACGAGTAAATAAAAACGACAAGGATTGAAAATATGCCCTATGATAATATGGGTATACTTGCACATTATACTGCAAAGAGATATAGAAAATTCAGTACATTCACAAAACAGTCACATTAAGAAATGTACATAATTAAAATGGCCAGGTCAACATAGAGCTAAAGGAATCCAGATGACCAACTTATTTGCCTCTCAAAGACAATAAAATTAAGGATGAACTCATTATACCTCATCTTTTGCTGTTTATGTTTTCTGTTGTCTTCTTGCTCAAGTTCTATGAGTCTTCAGAATCTTGGGTTTTATAAAGTAGGCAATGCAAAGGCAGGGTAACATCCTCCTTCAAATAGCACTTGTAATTCGGAAAGACGAAGAAAGTTTTTGCATTGCACCTGACACTTACTGTTTCTAGATCTATACTTTCCAAATTAAATTCTTAGAATCATGCTAAGAGATTATGATTTCAAAACAGCATGGCTGAGATTGCTTATTCTACCATCTTTATTAGTGCAAAGAAAGATGTACCTTCACGCCATCTTTCTCCCCAGCAAGTATTTCAGATAAAATTACCTTCTCACACATTTGCTACATAAACAGAAGTCTGAAGTGAGGAGTATATTTCAAATAGTGAGTTGGAGTATTGACATTCACGGTTAAAATTAACTCACTGCCATAGAAATCTAGGTGACATTTATTTAAACTCTTCTTAGGCATTATTTTGAGGTGGG
Source organism: Eschrichtius robustus (assembly GCF_028021215.1). NCBI lineage: Eukaryota > Metazoa > Chordata > Mammalia > Artiodactyla > Eschrichtiidae > Eschrichtius > Eschrichtius robustus. The sequence continues at coordinate 85,239,809 of NC_090824.1, forward strand.
CAGAATCACTTTCTATTTGTTAATCGACTGACATCTTGAAACTGCTGTATGTCCTAAACACTCTTCTTTTCTCTGTTTTACTTATAAATTTATAAAAGCTTCTCATTTCCTGAAAAATGAAGGTGCATCTCATTAGCAGCTTGGCAATCTTGTTTCACAAAATTTTCTGGATTTCTCTGCCTCTGAATCTCCATTGCCTCTTTCCTTTCCTCATCTCTCAGTATGGTGCTACTTGTAACCATACTAACCATGTGTTTTCATGTCAACCTACCTTTACTTGTGCTGCCTGCCAGCCTGACTGTAATGCTCTTTCTTGTCTCTGCCCTGTCATCCAAAGCAGTTCTCTATTTAAATGCTTTTTGTCTTCCAGAACCAGATCAAATGTGTCCTCTGTGTGTCTTCCAGAGCCAGATCAAATGTGTCCAAATATACTGCTGATTCTCCTAACAAAAAGTAGCCATCCGGGCTTCCCTGGTGGCACAGTGGTTGAGAATCTGCCTGCCAATGCAGGGGACATGGGTTCGAGCCCTGGTCTGGGAAGATCCCACATGCCGCGGAGCAACTAGGCCCGTGAACCACAACTACTGAGCCTGCGCGTCTGGAGCTTGTGCTCTGCAACGAGAGGCCGCGACAGTGAGAGGCCCACGCACCGCGATGAAGAGTGGGCCCCACTCGCCGCAACTAGAGAAAGCCCTTGCACGGAAACAAAGACCCAACACAGCCAAAAAAAAAAAAAAAAAAAAGTAGCCATCCTTATCCTGCATCTTTACTACAGCATAGTGTGAATTACACTAGAGTTATCAGTGCACCTGTTTTCCTCCCTTGATAAACTGCATATTCATCTATGTAGTCCCCTTAGGGTCTATAACTATACCTGGCATGCAGTAGGTAGCTGATAATCATTTAATTGAATTGGCTTTGAGGAGGTTAATTATTTCTTTTGACATCTATCTTGATCTAGAAAGCAATGGTTACCATACAGCAGAGACTCAATAGCACTGTTCAGAGAAAGGAAATCTAGACAACAGCCATTCAAATCTTTTGTAAGTAACCACAGATTAGAACAGTCCTGTGCTGGAGTATCAAGACAGGGCAGTTGAGCTTGGAGCTCTCGAAAATAAGCCCTGAAGACACTCAGAGTCATGACCACAATGAAAACGCTCCATCTGTAAAGTAAGCAAGACTGCTTTGCTCAGTCATCAATCAACCACCACAGCTACTTGTTAATTAATGAAGCCAAGTTTTTTCCCTGATGGCAACAACACTTGGTTATATTTGTGAAAGGAGAATTGATTTTGATTGACTCAGACCCCCCAGTTTGCTGTGTCACGAACATGTAGCTGGATGACTAATTGAATGACTGGCTTCTCACTGGAAAGCTCTGGACCCTTCACCTAAGCTACTACATTAGTCAAGTGCCCATACTGAGAAGACAATCTTGCTCTTGCTCTGAGTTGATAGAGCTGTAGCTCTGTTATGACGCAGCATAGTCTAGTAAAAGAACACTGGTCAGGAAGGTATGAGTTAGGGATCTAGTCCTGGATCAGCCCCAGATTAACTTGGGACCTCTGAGAGCATGTTGTAATGAAGTTTATCTTCAGATACACTTCTTGGATTCTGACTCGGCTGCTTACTAACTCTGATGCTAGTGATTCGCTTCTCTGAGCCTCATTGTCTTTGGGAAATCAATTAAAGTTTAACTGAGATGCTATCCAGGAAAAAGTCTTGACACAGCACTAAATAGTGATCTAAATAAGCATAAATGTTTATTTTCATCCTTACCAACCCCAACCTTTTTGTTTCCTCATCCATCCATGTGAGAATCATATCCTGCCTCTCTCAGTGTGGACAGGATTGAGCAAGTGAGACTTACTGAATAGCTGCATCTTCTTTAGAGGGCTTCCTTAAACATAATCGGATGAAAGATTCACAGGCATTGGGAAAACAGGACCAGGCATTGACCTGGTCATTTGGCAGAGGAGCAAATTGTTGAAGCATAAAGTGCTCAAGGAGTGGTTCTCAGCAGGCCCAGGTGATGGGAGGAAGATTAGGAACTGCTCACATAATAGTGAAGGATTTATATGACCATTTTCCTTACTTACCCACATCCTCAAGAATACACATTCATTAAGACGGCATCATGCTCAGTGAGCTAAGATGGTTCATATAACGTAGTAAGTGAACAGAACTTTCCTCTTACCAAGGAAATCTACTGAAAGGGTCATTGATCACCTCTTCCACAAAATGGGAATAGCTGCTTAACAGATGCTTGCCTCCAATGGCTGTTACAATGATTGCTATACATGTTGCAAAAACATTAAAAAGTGGTTACAAAATAAACTCTCCAGATTTGTATTTTAAAGGCCTCAATACAGTATGAGGCTTCCTGGTACTTCCAAATTCCCACACATGGCAGACATTTGATAAATAACCCCATTACAGATAAAAAGAAATTGCTGCACTAAATTCATAACTGAAAGTGCATCTGCAATTCTACTTTGCCAGTTAATATCTATATTAAGCTTCTTTGATTAGACCAGTTAACTCTAAATGACAAGGTACCTTTGAATCAAGAATTCTTGTTCTGAGGCTCATTGCATTTAAAGTTACTGATGAATTTCATTTTTGGAATGATAGGATACAAAAAGAAGCCCTGTAAAAGTCTATAGTTCTAGCAAAGACACTGAGTATTCGTTCAATTCTCTATATTCTTTTATCACAAGATGTGCAATTTAGCTAACATATGCAGATTGTTCTCAGTAATTGTATACTGTGGAAGAATACCACTCTTTATCCAGTGTGTTGAGTCTCTTAATCACTAACTTGAGCTAGTTTCTATATTTAAATACTTTGTGAAAAAAATCTTCGGAGGGAAATTTACACTAACAACCACTGGTTCCATCATCAACTGATGGCTTAATCACCAATAGCATAGCCATTTAAATTAGCCTCCTGTGGATGATTAGACAATGTAGCCAATGAACCAGTGAGAGGCACCTGTGTAAAATGGGCAGTAAAAGTCATGGAAAGGCTCACTCCCAATTAATAAATGAATCAACAAACCAATGACAATCTCATCAGTACACTGAATGACTGATTTCTCCTTATTGTCAGTGGTTAGTTTCTCTTTGGAGCAGCAAGTCCTATTTCTCATTGTGAAAAGTGATTGGATAAGGAAGGACAACTAGATTAGTCCATTTCCCCATGTCCATGTATTCCTTGCAGAAAAAAATTCAGTTGGAGTCAATGTGTTCTTGCACTGTTTTTCAAACTAAAATCTGTCACCCATTAGCAAGTTGTGAAATCCACCTAAGGTACCATGGTCTGAATGTGTCACCCCCAAATTCATATGCTGAAATCCCAGCCCCCAAAGATGGTAGTAGTAGGTGGGTGGAGCCCTCATAAATGGGATTAGTGCCTTATAAAAGAAGCTCCAGAGAGCTCCCTAGCCTTTTCCACCATGTGAAGACACAGTGAGAGGACACTGGCTATGAACCAGGAAGAGGGCTGTTACCTGACCATGCTGATGCCGTGATCTTGAACTTTTTAGCTTCCATAACCTTGAGAAATAAATTTCTGTTGTTTATAAGCTACTCAGTCTGTGGTATTTTGTTATATTAGCTCAAATGGACTAAGACAATGGGTAATGACAACCATCTAACACATATTCCTGTAAGTTGCATTAAAAAATATTTGAAAGCCACTGAGTTATATACATTTTGGATTAAATATTAGCATTAAGTACTTTTGGGCCAGGTAAATTTACATCATGCCAGATTGCTGAGATAATTCAGAATTAATAGGTCATCTTCTATCCCCTATTATCTTAAAAAAAAAATCCAAAATCCACTTGCTCCTGAAATGATCAGTTACATTCTGAGGCAGTCTGATGCTGGTGATACAAGAAGCCCTTCCACTGGTACATAGTATTCAGCATATTTCTAACTGTAAAATGGATGCTGTAATTTCCTACTTGCAAAAAACACAGAGTAAGTAGTGGAGGATCCAGGTTTTGTGGGACCAAAACTTATAATTTTGGGGGCCCTCTATAAGGAAAAGAATATCAAGTACTAATACAAAATTAGGTATGAAAGGCAATATTTATATAGAATGAGAAAAGAAATTATAACAAATTCCTAGACCCTTAGAGTTTTATGTTTCTTTCTTTGAGATTTCTTCGGGCAGTTTGCTAGATATGCTTACATGGAAATGCTTCCTGACTCTAAGCAGGCTTTCTCTCCTCCTGGACCACTTTACAATTCCTAGCAATGCCCAACACTCACAGGGACTCTAAAGCTCAAAGCTTTGTGCCCAAAACTCCTCTTGGGCCCAGAAAGCCTCATAGGCAACACTTGCACTGATGAAGGACAAACTCAATAGGAAGAGATTCTAGAAGACTCTCCTGCCAGAATTCTGTTCCTCTAACTGGATCTGATTATAAAATTTCCATTTATAAGGGAGAAAACCTATGTTCTAACTGCAACTTCTGCAGTTGCAAATGATGCTTGAAATTAGTATTCTAATCAGACAGTGTCTGAGCTAAGAGGTATCCTTCACACAGAGATGAGAAACAGAGACCTGGCAAACTGTGGACGCATTCCTACTTTGTGGCAGAGTAGAGTCTGCAGCTGTGATTACTGACTTTGGACCTAGAGTATTTCACATCATTTGACCTGGCTTTCCACCTATTAGACTCAGATATACTCCTGTGAAAAGGTCCATCCAATGAAATTCCTTTTTTCTGATCAAGTAACTGTAATTGAACACAGTGGTTTTATTCTGAGCTTTCAGGGTAAAACAACAGAAGTCAAAGTACTATATATATCTATATCTATATATAGATATAGATGTATATATCAAATGGCATTTTGGTAAAACACATGATCTGTGGGTATGAAACAATTCAATGGAAAAATCCCCTATTGCTGCCTCTGGGTAAGGGGAGACTAACTTGGAGCCACAGAGAAAATAAACAGCATCTTTAGAGTGGCACTGAGGCTAGAATTTACATTCTCCTCAGCCAACTGCACAGGAATCTAGGCAACTTGTCAACATCTATACTGTAGGTTTCCCATGAGTAGGTCTTGTGCCTCATCTAACCCCATGCCTTGAGCCTCACAAAGTTGCTAACACAGACTGGGATTTGTGTGAATTGGGGGCAGGAGAAATAGGTGAAAGAGATGGTCTTCCTTCCTTCCTTCCTTCCTTCCTTCCTTCCTCCCTCCCTCCCTCCCTCCCTCTCTCTCTCTCTCTCTTTCTTTCTTTCTTTCTTTTTTACTGAAAGAAGTCTACCATTTATCTGTGGCTAGCCAAATCTCTGTGCAGACAGAAAATCAGCATTCTGGGGACCTTTTAGTTTTATGAAGAATTATATTGTAATATAATCAAATAAATATAAAGCAGTAGATAACTATTACCCTGAGAGGAAAGATAAGGAATATTTTGTGAGCCAAAGGTCACTTGAGAAGGAAAGAATTAGGCACATCTTCATAGGACCCAAGGAAATTCCTGGAAGGGATGTTTATCTGGTCTATTCTTTTTCATGGATCAAATTCTAGGGTGGACTGAAATATTCCCAGATGTTTTCAAATTGCAAAAAAGGTCACAAGAATATAATTTGAGAGACAGGAAAGCAGTGACCAGAGGAGTGAAAGCATTTAGGAATTTCCCTCTCTCCCCCAAACTAAGAATGCAAGCAGAACACATTCTAAGAGTGAACTAAATTTGTGAAACCAAGACATGCTGTATTTAGGGGTACTCAATTTATCTTTATTATTACTATTATTTTAGCAAGTTTAAAAGGTGATTGGAGCCAGATGTGGATGAGGGGATCATAGCCAGTGTTAAAAGACAATTGCAGAAGCTCACAGTGTAAAAAGATATTCTTATTATGACTCAAAGAAAGTCTAAAAAAATTTGATTTAACTATATTAAAATGGGACAATTTACCAGGCTCAAATATTAAATGGTATATTTGCCCAATTTCTTTTATGACTGGATTCTTCATAATGTTCAAAACATGGGGTACAAATAAAATTAATAATAAACTCCAATATTCTTAAGATTTGTTAAAATTTTGATGGATGTTTTTGGGTTTTTTTTAATTTATTTATTTATTCATTTATTTAATTTTTGGCTGCATTGGGTCTTCGCTGCTGCACGCAGGCTTTCTCTAGTTGCAGTGAGAGGGAGCTACTCTTTGTTGCGGGGTGCAGGCTTCTCATTGTGGTGGCTTCTCTTGTTGCAGAGCACAGGCTCTAGGCACGCGGGCTTCTGTAGTTGTGGCACACGGGCTTCAGTAGTTGTGGCTCGCGGGCTCTAGAGAGCAGGCTCAGTAGTTGTGGCGCATGGGCTTAGTTGCTCCGCGACATTTGGGATCTTCCCGGACCAGGGCTTGAACCCGTGTCCCCTGCATTGGCAGGCGGATTCTTAACCACTGCACCACCAGGGAAGCCCTTGATGGATGTTTTTATTTTCAGATTAATTAGCTGCCCCAAAATGATAATGATTTTAAAAGGATTTATTCGTAAACAACTTTATTGTTGCTTAAATTGAAACAGTATTTATGAAGAGAGATATAATCTTCATCATTTTGTCATTGACACCTCTTTTCTAGAACTAACTGAATCATCTTTAGATTCTTCCTTGTACCTTCCCAAGAAAAAGAAGTCTTGGTTTACTTCATCACAATAACATCTATTCCTTTCTTTTCCCTCATCTTTTACCACCTCAAGTTTTGAATTCTTTATCAAGTGAGATGTCGTTTAAATTAAGAGAGATCTCAACTTCCTTTTCTCAAGTTGTAATAACCTGCTTTTGGTTTAGGAATAGAGGAAGGTCTTAATATTATTCTATGACTATTTTGTTCTTCTCTTAGAATATGAAATCTTTGACATCCATGACTATTGCAAGGTTTGAATTAAATACAACATCTTAATATAATTATATTTAAATGCTATTTAGACTTAATTATATATAGAGAATGAATATGGTAAGAAAAACTTTTAGAAGTATAAGAAGACCTGAAAATTTCTTTTAAGGAGGTTTTTTTGTTCCTTCTTAAATTTTTGATTTGTTGGGCAAATACTCTTTTGCAACTTATATAGAGTTATACAAACAATTATTAAATCACATAAAAATTCAAAACAAATTATAAAGGGATAAATATTATTCAAAATAAAATGAATTGTGAATAGTTGTGGCTGTCAGGGAAAAACCAAAGAAACAAGGGAAAATTCTATTCTAAACAGAAATGGAAGCAACAATTTTGATTACTTTGTTTATGAAATATGAATGGAAGATCATTTTTTATAGGGATAAGAAACTAGACAGTGACCTACCTAGCTGAATAAAATCAGTGAATGATCAAGTTACATAGCAACTGAAATTAATATGTGGTTAATAACATTTTGCTTGGAAATTGTGCCAATTTCTCATGCTTAATAAATATTGATGGTTTGCTGAAAGCAAACTTAACAAGTACTTAAAGTTTCATTTCATTATGTTTACTAATCTTGTGTGAACTTGGCTTTCTTTATTATCAGGGTTTGTGATAATTCAGTATCAGGATCGAATCTGGATCTGCCTACCCCAATCTCATTTAAACTCATAATCTCTCCTCACATCTGTGGGGTGTCTAGATTATCATATAGACACTCATTTTAATAAAGCAGTTCAATTAAAATATTTATTAGCAAGGACCCCATGGGAGAAGCCACATTGTGGAAAGACTTGGCTGAGAGGGGTAAAGAAATTAAGCCAAACTCATTAGCCCTAAAAACTAACACAATATTCTGCAAAACCATCAGAAATCAGCATGAACAGAGACTTAGCTGACAATGATGCATGTTGGGTCCATTTTCTAAATACTGAGTGCATTTGTATCAGGAATTTTGCTACACAAATGCTTAGATTGTATATGGTACTGATATGACATGCCAATATATTTTCAAATGCCTAAAATAAGAGTGGTATTATTAAACTTGTATTAAACTTGGTAACAACAGCTTAGGGATTGATCCTATTTTGGAGTGGAAAATCAAATGCCTATAGAGTTAGAAAATAACTTAAAGCAATAATAATGCCCTATACCCTATAAGGATTTGGTGCAAGGCAGTGCGGTTTAGTAGTGTGAATTAAAATCCCAACTTCACCAATCATTAATTGTTTGATCTTAGGATAGTTAGTTTATAAACCTCAATTGTCCCTATCTACAAAATGATTTTAGTGATCTTTGATGTTATACTGTACTTGTTTTGGGGTGCCGAGAACCATGCTCATATAAGATGGCAGACTTAATCGATAAACACGTATGTTCTGACTGCTCCACCAACTGGCCATTCCCCATCTCTCTCTCTCTCTTTGAGCCCTTCTATTCCAAGACACAAAAAATATTAAAATTAGGCCAATTAACAACTCTACAATGGCCTCTAAGTGTTCAAATTTTAAAAAAAAAGTCTCATCTCTCACTTTAAATCAAAAGCTAGAAGCGGTTAATGAGGAAGGCATGTGAAAAGCCAAGATAGGTCGAAAGCTAGGCCTCTTCTGTCAAATAGTTACCCACGTCATGAATGCAAAGGAAAAGTTCTTGGGGGAAGTTAAAAGCACTACTCCAGTGAACACATAAATGATAAGGAAGAAAAGCAACCTTACTGCTGATATGGAGAAAGTTTTAGTGGTCTGGAGAGAAGATCAAACCAGCCACAACATTCCCTTAAACCAAAGCCTAATCCAGAACAAGGCCCTAACTCTCTTCAATTCTAAGAAGGATGAGAGAGGTAAAGAAGCTGCAGAAGAAAAGTTTGAAGCTAGCAGGGGTTGGTTCATGAGGTTTAAGGAAAGAAGCCATCTCTATGACAGAGAAGTACAATGTGTAGCAGCAAGTGCTGATATAGAAGCTGCAGCAAGTTATCTAGAAGATCTAGCTAAGATATTTAATGAAGGAGGCTACACTAAACAACGTATTTTCAACACAGACAAAACACCCTTCTTTTGGAAGAAGATGGCATCTAGGACTTTCATAGCTAGAGAGAAGTCAATGCCTGGTTTCAAAGCTTCAAAGAACAGGCTGATTCTTTTGTTAGGGGCTAATGCAGCTGATGACTTTAAGTTGAAGCCAATGCTCATTTACCATTCTGAAAATCCTAAGGCCCTTAAGAATTGTGTTATATCTACTCTGCCTGTGCTCTATAAATGAAACAATAAAGCCTGAATGACAGCACACCTGTTTACAACATGGTATACTGAATATTTTATGCCCACTGTTGAGACCTGCTGCTCAAAAAAAAAAAGTTTTTTTCCAAACATTACTGCTCATTGACAATGCACCTGGTCACCCAAGAGTTCTGATGGAGATATACAAGGAGATTCAGGTTGTTTTCATGCCTGCTAACACAACATTCATTCTGTAGCCCAAGGATCAAGGAGTAATATCGACTTTCAAGTCTTATTATTTAGGAAGTACATTTCATAAGACTATAGCTGCCATAGATAATGATTCCTCTGATGGATCTGGACAAAGTAAATTGAAACCTTCTGGAAGGGATGCACCATTCTAGATGCCATTAAGAACATTCATGATTCATGGAAAGGGTTAAAATATCAACATTAACAGGAATTTGGAGGAAGTTGATTCCAACCCTCATGGATAACTTTGAGGGGTTCGAGATTTCAGTGGAGGAAGTAACTGCAGATGTGGTGGAAATAGCAAGAGAACTAGAATTATAAGTGGAGCCTGAAAATGTGACTGAATTGCTGCAATCTCATGATAAAAGTTTAATGAGTGAGGAGTTGCTTCTTATGGATGAGCAAAGGAAGTGGTTACCTGAGATGGAAGTTACTCCTGGTGAAGATGCTAGGAAGACTGTTGAAATGACAACAAATGATTCAGAATATCACACAAACTTAGTTGATAAAGCAGTAGCAGGGCTTGAGAGGATTTGACTCCAATTTTGGGTAAAATGCTATCAAACAGCATTGCATACTACAGAGAAATCATTTGTGAAAGGAAGAGTCAGTTGATTCAGCAAACTTCATTGCCTTATATTAAGAAATTGTCACAGCTACCCAACCTTCAGCGATCACCACTCTGATCAGTCAGCAGCCATCAACAGCAAGGCAAGACTCTCCACCAGTAAAAAGATTATGACTTACTGAAGGCCCAGATGACAGTTAACATATTTTATAAATAAATTATTTTAAAATTAAGGCATGTACAATGCTATTACACACTTAGTAGACCATAATATAGTATAAACATAACTTCTATGTGCACTGGGAAACCACAAAATTTGTGTGATCCTCTTTACTGCGATATCACTTAGTTGCAGTGGTCTGGAACCTAGTCCACAATGCCTCCAAGATATGCCTGTAGATTATATCAAGCATTTAGTAAATTACATAGCTTAAAATTTCAATAAAAATATTTGTTGATAATAATGTCAACAATGGTATACCTAAACAGATCCCTCTCTGTCTGTAAACACATGCCAATGATATAGATGAAATACTGATATATAGAAAAACTGACTTCTGCTTCCAGTAAAGATATACTATGTCAATACTTATGTTTATAACATTGGAAAAGCTGACATTACAGAAAAAAATTTAATGTTAAAAGTATCAGAGAGCTGTAGAAGTAATGAGAACTAGAAGGACTCAATTTCCACAGAGGGGCAAAGTGTCCAGAAGTAAGGCAAGCTGTTAGATGATTTTTTTCCCCATATCATCTGCTGATTCTAGGTACAGGCTAGACGTTAAGAACAAGGGCTTGACATAACCTCAGGGCCACTGATGTAAAAAGAAAAACAAGCAAAACTTCTAGCAATCACAGAAGTTGCAGTGACAAAATTGGAGAGACCTAACGGGACCTTAAACAAAAGGCCATTTCCCCTACCCTTGACATCCCTTGAATTCTGAAGTTCAATGGAAGACAAAAGAGCTAAACTGAAATCTGTGGAAAGAGTGAAATATCCTATAGTTTCATGATACTGAGAAAACCAAGACCCATCAGGAGGAGGAGACAATTTTAAAAAAGCAAAGAAGAGACAAAATCCCTGGAATTTGTGAGTTCATACTCAGTTTAAGAATCTACAGGTAGTTTTCCCTAAGGACACGTACCAATGTTGAGCATAACTGGACGCTGAAAATCCAGACTCGGATCTGGCAGAGGCTGCTTCTGAGATACATTGAAAACAATGGAAATTTTGGCATTTGTGTAGGGCTGGAATGATAAAATTGGAGACCTGAGGACATCAAACACAAGGTCAGTTTCCCCCTCAAGACCAAATTGTGAAGTTCCATGGAGTGTGAGGCTAAAGAGCTAAGGTTAATCCTCTCTTAGGCAGATGTAATTCCTGAGGTTTTTCAGAGCTGAAAAGACAAAGATTCATCAGGCTCTCACTTGAAATCCCTGGTGGCCATGCCCTAGGAATCAGGATGACCCACTCATAGATTAAATCTGATCAAAACTGCAACCTACTCTCAATACAACCTAATCCTTGATTGTGTTGAATTGATAAACCCTCCAACCCTATCATATCCTACATTCCACCTTCTTAACAGAGGAGACATTTAATCCTCTCTGGTAGAAGAGAATATCAGCTAGAGAGTGTGTGGATTTTAAATATACAACGCCTGGCATATAATAAAATGATAGACAATAGGAGCAGACCAGTTAATAATCCACATTTTGAAGCAGCCGAGACATACTTAAAAATAACTACTATTGGGCTTCCCTGGTGGCGCAGTGGTTGAGAATCTGCCTGCCGATGCAGGGGACACGGGTTCGAGGCCTGGTCTGGGAGGATCCCACATGCCGCGGAGCAGCTGGGCCCGTGAGCCACAATTACTGAGCCTGCGCGTCTGGAGCCTGTGCTCCGCAACAAGAGAGGCCGCGATAGTGAGAGGCCCGCTCACCGCGATGAAGAGTGGCCCCCACTTGCCGCAACTGGGGAAGGCCCTCGCACAGAAACGAAGACCCAACACAGCCATAAATAAATAAATAAATAAATAAATAAATAAATATTAAAAAAAAAAAAAAAATGAAAAGTTAAAAAAAAAAAAATAACTACTATTAGTATTGAGTATGTCCAGTAAAATAGATGAACAGAATAAAAATACATAAAACGATTAGAAGCAAAATAATTAAGAATTGGAATCTATATGAAAGAATCAAATGGGTATTCGAGAACTGAAAATACAATATCTGAATTAAGAACACAAAGTTTTAGTAGATTAGATACAAATGAAATCAGAATTAATGAACTGGAAGACAAGTTAATAGAAAATACTGAAGTTAAAACACAGAAGTAAGGATGAAACTTAAAAAAAAAAAAGAGCAAAAAAAAATGTAGACTATACTCAGAATTTCTAATATGTGTGAAAGTGGAGTTCCAGAAAGACAAGACAGAGAAAATGGGACAAAAGCATTATACAAAGAAAGCAGGAAAATTTTCCAAATCAATGGAAAAGATTTATTTACAGATGCATGAAATTTAATCAAGCAGGATAAATACCAAAAACCACAATATAATTGCTAAATACCTAAGACAATTAATAATCAAAGGACCGCTAGAGAGAGAAGACATTAAAACAATCAGCCGGAAAGCTGACTTCTCAATAGAAATAACATATATGCCAGAAGATAATGGAAAAAAATGTTTGAAGTGCTAAAACAAAATAATTGTCAATTTAAAATTCCATATCAAACAAAAATATCTTTCAGCAATGAAAGTGAAATAAAGATGTTATCAAACAAAGGAAAACTAAAGCAATTGGTTCACAAGAGGCCTGTAATAATATACCCTAAAAGAGTCCTTCAAGCCAAAGGAAAATGATTCCAAATGTAAACACGGAAATGCAGGAGGAAATAAAGACTACTGGAAAATATAAATATGTGGGTAAATATTTTTAAAAATTAATAATAACATTAATAGTAATGTCTTTCAGAGTTTAAAATATAGGGAAAATTAAAATGCATGACAACAATAATGCAAAAGGTCAGAGAACGGTAAATGGAGACTATATGTTCTAGGATTCTACATTATTTTAAAAGTATTAAAAGTAATAATATGTATTATATTTCAATAAGTCAAACATATATTTTGTAATCTCTAAGTTATCCATTAAAAGAAGAGTAAAGAAGGTATAATTAACAAGGTAATACAAGAAAAATATGAAACAATACAATAATGACACATTCAGGGGTAGAAAGGAAGAAGAAATAAAGCTAAAACGGTAAAATTTTGAGTGGATAACTCTACAGCCCCAGAGGAATGTTTGAATGGCATAAATTCTAATGGCTAGGCTCCGCAGTTTTTAACATCTGCACAGACTGAAAAACATGATTTAGAACCCAGGTGAGACTGCAGGTTGGAACAGAGATTTTTGCATAAACCTTAGAGTCTTTATGTGCTGGCTCTCATGAAAAGAAGGATTATAAACACCCTACTCTCCAGCTCAGGAAAGTAACACCAAAACTTGCCTTTGCTTCAACTTCAAGGCAAGACAAGACAAGATAAGACAAGAGAAGACAAGATAAGGTGGCTTACTTTAAGAAACCCAACTCTAGGCCTACACTATATGTGGAACTATGGAATTTGATTTTATAGGGGCAAAATGTAAAAACTTGTCTTGGACTAGTGAAATCTTGAATTCATCTAGAAAAAGAAATTCTAGCCATCTTTCAACAAGTCAGTAGGTACAGATCTCTTTAAAAATAGGCTAAAATTTCAAAATTAAAAAATATGAAAGGAAATGATCCACCATGAAATAAATTCAATAGTCACAATAAACTAGAGGATTTGCCTCCAAGAACTTAAGATAATATTAATTAAACCACAAAATTAGTACACTTGAAAGGATTGAAGTCATATAAGTAGAACGAGAAAGCATAGTGAAAGAAAAAAAAAAAAAAACGAAGACAAAAGAAGTTGCTTTAAAAGAACCAAATAGAACTTATTTACTTGTGTGGGAAAATAAGAGACTTGAATACCCATCTATGTTATCATTTAAAACAAAAATTCTATTTAAGATATTTTAAAATAAAGACAGATAACTGGTGACTCTAAGACCCTTGATAAAAGAACTAAGTAATTTATATAAGGAAAAAAAAAGGTTGGCCTAAAAGAAGAAACAGGATACAAGAAGCAATGGGGAGTAGAGCAATTAGAAAATATCTATGTATATATATATATATATATTGACTTTTATATTTAAATAAACAAATCAACAATACAAATGACTAAATTTACTTTTTTTAACCCTTAGTTGAAAGTTCTCAGCTTCATTCTCTATTTTATTACCATACAAAAATATTTCCAAGAATTCTTTAGATCAACTTACACTTTAAAGTGCTCTTCGAGTTCTTTAAAACTCATCTTTTGATTAAAAAAATAAAGTGTTTTTTCTTAACTGCTCCAAGAAAACAGTTTGAGAGACTGATTCCTTTGCTCCAATATGAACACAAGGTAATTTTTATTCTAATGTTTGGCTTAGATAATTTTAAACTTGCCACAATTAAGAAATTATATTTCCAATAGAGAAAACTAAGATATAGGTAGATACAGATATAGACATATGTACACAGATGCATATATACACACATATGCCAGTTATAACTTAATCTTATAAAGGATTATATTTCTATACATATTTATACATTTTAATTTGTTTGGTAACTCAACGATTTCAATAGAGGGCCAGTTCTGTCTTGTATATAGTACATCCTTATATTTCTAAAACACTTTTTTTATAACTCCTATTTTTCAGAACTGGATAAAACTATGTTTTAGTCAATGCTATTCTTATTCATTTTACTGATGCTGCTAAGCATATTAAGGGAAAATATTACAATAGCACATCATGAACATTGATTTAGTTCACTTACGCTGATTCTAAGTCACCTATAATGTAATATGAAATTCACATGTGTTACAGATTGGTAATTTGGTCCATAGGCCACACTATCTCCACTCCCAAATTGACCAGGGATGTTAGAAAATAATGTAATGGTTTAACTCAAATTTCCAACTTTTTAAAAAAAACTTCTCTTCCAATCGGATGTGCTAATAAGCAGAATTGTAAACAAAAGTTTATCAGTAACCAAAAGGAATAGTAATAGCAAAAGAAATGACTAATCCTCAAACTCAATAGTTGGCATTAATTAAAAACTATTGCTTTTTAAAACAGGTTTTACAGCATGCTGAAATGGAGCATTTCCTAAATTGTAAGATGTTTTGAGAAAAATACATCTTGCAAGTTAGTTTTGGGTGTCATATTTTCTAGTGTCACATATTGAAGAAAACCTCACAACTTGTCAAATTCCCAACACCCATGTGACTCACCAATATGTAATAATTTATATGGAAGAGCTGGCTTAACCTTTTACTCAAATCCAATGTGAAAATGACTGGCTCCAAAAAAGTCAAGTCAAATTTTTAAAAAGGTCAACTAAATTTTATCTGTTATTGCAAACATTCCAACAACCAATAAAGTTTAGGATGGCAAAATGTTCCTTCAATTTCTGTAGTTTACACAAAAGTAATGCCTAATCACATCTAGACTTCTGTGACTTAGGAAAATATTGGAATTAAATATTGAAATAAAAATATGTCCTGAAATTATCAGAGATGTTCACATCTTTTGAAAATTAAAAACCTGATAATCCATAAATGGTTGAATCACTTTAGATCAATGCTTTCTGTATTACAACTCTAACATGAAGAAGGTGAAGTACATCAGCACAGAATGAGTTAATTCTAATTGATTAGGAGGATATATTCCTGTGATCTTATGGCTGAGTTCTTAGCAAAATGTGATACATTTACTCAACCAATTCTAGAAAGGAAAAGGAAAAAGAGAGGCCATTATTATGATTTGACATCCTTATGCTGCTAAATACTGTATTTAAAATAATGCAAATAATGAAATCTAACATAATCATTTTTTGTCCCTTGTTGTCGAGGTCCACGTTAAGGAATGTTGTGTAGCCAAGATACAGATTATTATCATGTTACGCCTCTCTGTCCATTTATATACATGAAATAGGGTCACCCTGGCCAGATTTCCTTATGCACTAAGCATGTCCTTTTTCTTAGATATTTATGTCTCTTAGATCTCAATTTATATTATACTTCCAACATACGGTTCACATTTCCATTTTTATTCTTTCCTGTTTCAGAAAACAAGAGAATTTCTTGTCATTACATTGATACAAATCCTTGCCTTCATTTAGGAGTGACTGGGTTATATCCTGGCCTTTCTTTTATATAAATAATCCTACATGGGACGTACTACTGGAAAGAGGGCAATTCAGATAGCCTATTATGAAAGAAGAGCAAAAAGCATCAAATTTAGTTAGCAGAAACAAAGTGAGTTAAGATATATTCAGGAGAAACTGAAGAGGTCAGTAAGAAATTATGGAGAAATGGAAAAAACATTGAGAGGAAACAGATGAAACCATGAAGGTTAAGCATTTTTTGATCACAAACCTGAAGTGCGCCAAGAACACAGTGGGAGCTTTATCAGGTAGAGTTAAAGTTTCAGTAAAGACTGGACTGTTCACAATCTTTTTTATGCCACCCTAAGAGGTTTCCACTGTGATAATGAACTTTTAATGAGAAAAAAACATGCAAATGAGAGAAAAATAGTATTAATAGAACTACATGTGATCTATAATACACCAACTTGAAGGAAGGCCTGGGGAACAGTCAGAGGAGTGGGGGTATGCAACAGAGTTGCTGGTGGAGTGAAGGAGGTGTTGCACCACAGAGGAGGAAGTCATGATAGAAAAAAAGATTGAATTATGTGTAAAAGAGTCAAATTGAGCCTATGGAAGACCTTGAATTTAATACATATACTAATATTGGTTTAAGTGAGTGTAGATCAGTGGTTCTCAACTGAGGATGATTTTACCCCCAGATGATTTTTAGCAATATCTGGAGACAGTTTTGGTTGTCATAACTAGAGGAAGAGAGCAAAGGGGGCTTAGTATCTAATGGCTACATGCCAGGGATTCTGCTAAATATCTTACAGTGCACAGAACAATTTCCCACAACAAAGAATTATCCAGTCCAAAATATCAATGATAGTGCCAAAGTTGAGAAACTCTGGTGTAGGTAATAAGTAACGTTGTCTCATTTCTCTATTTCCCAGCACTGTTGACAGAAATTGGCTTAATAATTGCAAATAGTCAGTCTTCTGGTAATCTAAGCTAAATTGGAATCAGATATAAAAATGGGCAAAAGGCATGCAGAGACATTCATCAAAAAGCATAAATAGGTGAAAACATTAAAAGATATTCAACATCACTAGCCCTCAGGGAAATGAAAATTAAGACCATGATGAGATATCACTATACATCTATTAGAACAGCTGAAATAGACAATAGTAATAACACCAAATACTGGAGAGGATGTAGAGAAACTAGACCTCTCATACAATACTGGTGAGAATGTAAATGGTAAAGCTAGCCTGGACAGGGAGACTTCTTCTGGGAAATGCAGTAGACATACTTTTGCCTGTTCCTCTCACTAAGTGCAAGTAAAAAGCCTGAACATGATATATAAAACAAACATATGAAGTCTCTGAAATGTGGAGAGAAGGCAGACATGCTAGAGAACTTGGGATGCAAAGAAAAACTTGGTGATGAGTCCTCTGCTTTTTCTTTTAGCTTCATGTATACCAAACTTGTTGCTGAAGAAGCAGACAATACCAGAAATACCAGTGGGCACAAACAGAAGAAGAACCAACAAAGCCTAACACTCTCTAGTCAAAGGACCAGGAAAGTGGTAGCCTTGTAAGAATGGAAACTTTTAGAAAATAACTGCTCTGCTATAGCCAAACACTACAGAGAAAAACTGTAGCCCCACCCTCACCCGTATTAGCAAAGGCTGAGTGGGGAGCTTACTTGGATTGCCAATTTAGCCAGGCTGTAATGAGGTAATGAGTTATCCAAAACCCCCTATGTTGGCAATGTGAGAGAAGCTCAAGTAGACAGTCAGGACTTCCATTCCTGCCAGATAGTAATGAGTCACCCCTGCCCCAATGTCAGTGAAGACTAGGTGATGGAGATCCTGGATCTCCACCACAGTGATAAGATGTCCCCTCCCCGTCCCTGGTGGGATGATGTCAGAGGAGGCCTAATGGAGAATCACCACTGCCCAATGCTAATGAGGCTCCCACACCATGGTGTCAGTGAAGGCTACTTGGGGAACAATAAGGACGCACTCCTACCCTCTAAGCCCGGGAAGCCAATAGAAGCACTGGGGGAGCCATAATTCTCATCCTCACTCAATTGTAATAAAGAGCCCCCACCTCAGGTGTCAAAAGAGGCCAAACAGGGAACCTGGACTTCTACTCACCTGGCAGGAACAAAGGAGTGCTCCTCCTTTCTCTGCCAGAACAGAAGAAGCCACCTAACTCAAAGACTTAAATAAGATCCAGAGTCTCATAACATTATATCCAAAATGTCAAGGTTTCATTTGAAAATCATTTGTTGTACCAAAACCCAGGAAGATTTCAAACTGAATGAAAAAGTTTTAAAAGAGACAATAAGTGATGGCACCTAGAAAACAGAAATGCTAGCATTATCTGATAAATATTTTAAAGCAATTAACATCAAAGTGTTTCAATGAACAATTATGAGCGCACATGAAACAAATGAGAAAATAGTCTCACCCAAGAGATAGAAAATACAAAGGGAAAGCAAACATATTTTAGAACTGAAAAATACAATAACTGAATTAAAAGCTCAATGGTTGTACTCAAGAGCTGAATGGAGGGAACAGAGAAAAGAATCAGTGAACTTGAAGACAGAACAATTGAAATTATGCAATCTGAACAACAGAGAGAAAATAAACTGAAAAAAAGAAGGAAGAAACCCTCAGGGATCTGTGGGACTGTAACAAAAGATCTAACATCCATGTAGCCAGTATCTTAGCAGAAATGAAGAAAGAAGGCAGGACTGAAAAAGTACTTAAAGAAATAATGACTGAAAACTTCCCAAATTTAGCAAAAGACATAAATCTATATATTTAAGAAGGTTAATAAATTCCAAACACAATATACCCCAAGAAATCCTCACCAAGACACATGATAGTCAAACTTATAAAAATTAAAGAAAAAGAAAATATCTTGAAGCTATGAGAGAGAAAAGACCCCTTGGGGAAAATAATTAGAGTGGCTTTTTCATCAGAAACTATAAACACCAGAAAGAAGTGGCACAACATGTTTCAAGTGTTGAAAACAAACAAACAAAGAACAAAAACATAAAAACCCTGTCAACTCAGAATTCTTTACCAGCAGGAATAACCTTCAGGAATGAAAGGGAAATCAAGATATCCTCAGATTAAGGAAAACTAAGACAACTTGTTGACAGCAGATCTACCCTAAAAGGATGGCTAAGGAAGTTCTCTAAACAGAAAGGAAATAAAGGAAGGAATCTTGGAACATCAGGAAGGAAGAATAAATAGAGTGTCAAAAAATATGTGGATATACAATAGACTTTCCATCTCCTCTTCAGTCTTCTAAATTAAATTTAACAGTTGAAGCAAAGTCAAAACAATATCTGGTGTAGTTCTAAATGCAGATAGACAAAATATTTCATACTATTTGGTTATAAATGGTGGAAAATAAAGGGATATGAAACTGGTAAAATGATGACAACAGTAAACTGAGATTTTATATGCATATATACTATAGAAAGAGATACATTCAAAACAAGTACAGATAGATGAATGTGTAATTATAAAATATATTCAGGTAAAACTCATAGGAAGGCAGTCAAAATAAAACAGAGCAATGAAGACCACAGAGAACAAACATATAACAAAAAATAAAATGGCAGACCTAGTTCCTAACATATCAATAATTACATCGAATGTTAATGGTCTAAATAAAACAAAAGGCAGAAATTGGCAGAATGAATTAAGAAACATGGCCAACTATATGTAATCTACAGGCACTTCACTTTGAATATAACAACATAGGGAGGCTGAAAATAAAAGAATAGGCAAAGATATATCATGCAAACATTAATCAGGTGTAAACAGAATTAGCTTTATAAATGTCAGATAAAATAGACATCAGAGCAAAAAAATTACCAGAGACAGAGAGGGACATTATATAATAATGAAAGATCCAATCTACTAAGAATAGATAGCAATCCCAAGTGTATGCACTAAACAACAGAGCTGAAAAATATGTAAAGCCAAAGCTGATACAACTGAAAGAAGAGATAAATCCAAAATTACAGTTAGAGACATCAACAGTTCTTTCTCAATAATTGATAGAACTACTAGGCAGAAAGCCAGCAAGGATACAGAAGAACTCAACAACACCATCAACCAACAAGATCTAATCAACATTTACAGAACACTTCACCCCCACACAGCAGAATACACCTTCTTTTCAAGTATCCACAGAATTTATACCAAGATAGACCATATCCTGGTCCATAAAACAAACCTCAAAAATACAAAACAATTGAAATAGTACAGAGTATGTTCTCTGGTCACAATGGAATCAAACCAGAACTTATTAACAGAAAAATAAAAGAAAAATCTTCAAACAGTTGGAAACTAAACAACACATTTCTAAATAATCTATGGGTCAAAGACCAAGTCTCAAGGAAATTAAAATAAAATACATTGAATCCAACAAAATTAAAATAAACATATCAAAACTTGTGGGACACAAACAAAACAATACTGGGGAATTTGTAGCCTTAAATGCTTATGTTAGAAATGATGGAAAGTCTCAATAATCTTAGCTTCCACCTTAAGAAATAGAAAAATAAGAGTAAAATAAACCCAAAGCAAGCATAAGGAAGGAAAAAAATAAAGATAGAAGCAGAAATCAATGAAATTGAATGTAGAAAAACAATAGAGAAAAATCAATGAAACAATGAGCTGGTTCTTTGAAAATATCAAAGAAATTAACAAGACTAGCAAGACTGACAAAGTAAAAAATGGAAAGACACAAATCACCAACATCATAAATGAAGCAGGGAGTATCACTACAGACTCTGCAGACATGGAAGAAAGAAGGAAAGAAGGAAAGAAGGAAAGAAGGAAAGAAAGAAAGAAAGAAAGAAAGAAAGAAAGAAAGAAAGAAAGAAAGAAAGAAAGAAAGAAAGGAAGGAAGGAAGGAAGGAAGGAAGGAAGGAAGGAAGGAAGGAAGGAAGGAAGGAAGAGAGAAAGAAAGAAAGAGGGAGGGGGAAGGAGGGAGGGAGGGAGGAAAAATCTCTCCACACATGCATTTGGACCTTAAACAAAATGGACCAATTCCTGGAAAAACACAAACTACCACAATTTACCAATATGAAATTCATAACTTGAAAATCTTTGTAGCTATTAAGGAAATAGAATTTGTAATTTAAAATCTCTCCCAAAAGAAATACATCGGCCCATATGATTTTACTGGAGAATGCTACCAAACATTTAAAGATTTAACATCATTTCTACGCAGTCTTTCTCAGAAAAATAGAAGAGGAGGGAACACTTCTCAATACATTTTACCTTGATACAAAAACTAGACAAAGACAGTACAAAAGAAGAAAACTACAGATCAATATTCCTCGTGAATATTTACACAACAATCCTTAACAAAGTATTAACAAACAAAATTTAGCAATATATAAAAATTATTATATTACCTCATGAACAAATGGAGTATATTACAGGGATGAAAGGATGGCTTAATATTCAAAAATCAATCTATAAAGTCACCATATTAACAAGCTAAGAAAGAAAAATTATATCATATCAATTGATGCAGAATAAGAATTTCACAAAATTCAACCCTGATTCAGAATTTTTAAATCTCAGAAAAATAAGAGTAGAGTGGAGTTCCTCACCTTGAAAAAAAAATTCATGTACAACCTATAGCTAACGTTATATTTAGTGGTGAAAGAGTTTTCTCCATAAGGTCAGGAACAAAGCAAAAATATTCACTCCTACCACTCTTATTCAACACAGGGCTGGAAGCTCTGGTTGGTGCAACACGGCAAGAAAAATAAAAGCCGTACAAATCATGAAGGAAGAAATAACACACTCCATATTTCATATGACATGATTTTACACATAGGAAACACCAAGAAATCTAAAAATCAAAACCAAAAATACCTGGAACTAATAAGTCAGTTCGTTAAGGTCATGGGATATGAGATAAACACACAAATACTAGTTGTATTTCTATATACTATCAATGAACACATGGACCCTAAAATTAATAATATAATACAATTTACAATCACTCAAAAAACAAAAGAGAAAAGAAACAGGTATAAATCTAACAAAACATATGTAGAACTTTTATTCAGAAAACCACAAAATGATGATGAAAGAAATAAAAGATTTTAATAAATGGAGAGACATACCATATTTATGGACTGGAAGACTCAACATAAGAAAAAATGTCAATTCTCCCAAATTTATACACAGGTTTAACACAATTCCTGTTAGAATTCCAGAAAGATTTTTTTTTTGTAAAAATAGACAAGATTATTATGAAATTTATATGGAAAGGAACTAGAATAGCGAAAATAATCTTGAGAAAGAAAAATAAGGTGGGAGAATCTGTCTACTGATTTCAGGACCTATTATATAGCTGCAGTAATCAAGACACATAAACGAATAGAACAGAATATAGAATCCAGAAATAGTCCAACAGAACTTTGCACAACTGATTTTCAACAGAGGTGCAATAGCAATTTAATGAAGGAAAGATAGCCTTTTTAAAAAACGGTGTTATGCTGCAGACTGGCAGTAAATATTTGTAAATCACATACCCTACAAAGGACTGGTATCTAGAATAAATAAAGAACTCTCACAACTCTACAGTAAAAAAAAAAAAAAAAAAAAAAATCCAGTTGGAATATAGGCAAAAGACAAACAAAATTTCACCAAAGAATATATACAGATGGCAAATAAGCACATGAAAAGTTGTTCAACATCATTTGCCATTGGGGAAGTGCAAACACTGTTCCTTTCTGCCTGTTTATCCATTTTCCTGTCTCTGTAATTCTGTACTTGCACCATTTTAGGAATGTTAGTAATCTAAAATAAATATGAAAATAATTCAGTTTTAGGAGAGGAAATTCTATATGATTACTATCTATTTAATCCCATTTGGATTAAACAATATCCTAACAATAAAAAGGTCTTAAACTTATGCCTTTATCTTTTAGAAAAATTTTCTTCCTTGCATCTATCTACCTGAAAGTCGTGAAAAAAAGATTAGCTTCACAGACTTTAAACATAGGTTTCCCCTCATTTATCATGTAGAATCAGCCAAAAGAGAGGCCTATTGAGTGACTAAATCAGAATTCCTCCTTCAGAGTGATATCACTCCCAGAGGAAGATCAAGATGGCAGAGTAGGAAAACATGCAGCTCAACTCCCCCACGAACACAGCAAAAATACATCTACATGTGGAGCAATTCTCACTGAAAACAGACTGGAGACTGAGAGAAAGACTCAAACAACCAAGGTTGTAAGAAAGATCCACACGGAATTGGGTAGAAAGGGAAGAGAAGCAATCAGGTCAGGGCCTGCACCCCTGGGACGTGACAAAAAAGAGGCGGGGGATTATACAGGCTCAGAGATGCTCCCTGGGGAGTGGGTGGTTTGACCCATACATTGGGTGCCTCAGCCTTGGGGCCCCACACCAGGAAGACTAGTTCCCTTCGCTGGTTTGAAAACCAGTGGGCCTGACACCGGAGCAGTAAGACATCTAGACTCCTTTCAGAAGAGGGTGCATGCTTGCTTGCTCCCAAAACAAGACTGAGGAAGTAGACTGAAACTGCCCAGAACTTTGGCCAGTTTGACCGACCCAGCATGCCCCAGCTTGAGCTGAGTGCCTGGTCTGGCCCTGCTTGCTCCCTGACACAGCTCCACAATGGGGCAAGGGCTGCCGGCTCAGACCTGACATGGCATCTGCATAGGGTGAGGGCGGCCATTGCTGGCGCTCATGGAGGCAGTGGATCACGAGTGGTCTGGAACTATGACTGATGCCAGGATTGCCACAGCCCATGCCCTGACCCGTGCCAAGTGCCCGCTCCAGCCCCTCTTGCTCTGCAGTGCAGCTCCACACTAGGGCAAGGGCTGCCATGGCCAACGGGAATATGCAGTTGTGGGGAATGGAGCCAGCTCGGACCTGGCATAATCTCTGAACAGGGAGAGGGCAGCCATTGCTGACCCTCATGGAGGCAGAGGATTGGGAGTGGTCCAGAACTCTGACTCGTGCCTGTGCCCTGACACACGCTGAGCACACACTCCAGAACCTCTTGCTCCAGCACTGTTTCTCTCTGTGTCAAGAGTGTCAGTGCTGAGAGGAAGGAGAGAACACACACATAGAGAGAATGGAGCCAGCTCAGACCTGAACCCTCAGAGCTTCTGCTACAGCAACTTGGGACCCACCTCCACCCTCAGAAGAGTGGTATTGTCCACTGAGCAGAGGAGAATCCTGGCTAACACCTGGCTCTCTCTCTAGCCCCTCCATCTCCAGCCCCACCTCCTACCAAGGTGATAGCTGCCGGCACACCCTGAGGGAAGACATGACTTGTGCACACTTTCAGACCCAGCTCAACCATCAAAGCCAGTGGGCACATGCAGACTCTCTACACTCTCACACAAGGACACCAACCACTTTGAAGACTGGGATAGGTAACTGTTTCATCTAATTTCATAGAGACAGAGAAGCTGAAGCAAAATAAGAAGACACAGGAATTTGTTTCAAACAAAAGAACAAGAGAAAACCCCAGAAATAAAACCTAATGAAACAAATAATTTACCAGATAAAGAGTTTAAAGCATTAGTAATAAGAATGCCAACTGAATTAGGGAAAAGAATCACAGTGAGAATTTTGTAAGAAACTAGAAAATATAAAAAAGAACCAGTCAGACTGAAGAATACAATAACTGAAATGGAAACCACACTAGAAGGAGTTAACAGACTAGGTGATACAGAAAAACACATAAATGTTCTGGAAGATAGAATACAGTAAGCCCTCTACATACAAACCTTCAAGTTGTGAACTTTCAAAGATGAGAATGTGCATTCACATGTCCAGTCATGTAAGTTAGTTCACGTGTCTGGTGTACATTGTCACGTGTGTGCATCCTCTACAAGTGGTTGTGCTTTTGTGTTCTTTATTGTACTGTATAGAGTACAGTAGTACAGTACCTTTATTTCAAGCCCAGGATGTCCAGAAGCAAGCGTAAAAGCAGCAGTATATAGCTGATTGTGTTAGTTGGGTACCTAGGCTAACTTTGTAGGACTTATGAACAAATTGGACTTACAAATGTGCTCTTGGAACAGAACTCTTTTGTATGTAGGGGAATTGCTGTAATGGAAATCACCCAATCAGAACAGCAAAAAGAAAAACAATGGGGTCGAAATTGTATTTGATGAAATCATAGCTGAAAACTTCACAAACCTGAAGAAGGAAACAGATAGCCAGGTACAGGAGGCACAGAGGGTCCCAAAGAAGATGACCCAAACAGACTCACACCAAGACACATGATAATTATAATGGCAAAATTTAAAGATAAAGAGAGATATCCGTGAATGAATCAATGTGATATACAACATTTTAAAAAGGAGGGATAAAAAAATCACATGATCATTTCAATAGATGCAGAAAAAGCATTTGACAAAATTCAACATCGATTCATGATAAAAACTGTCATCAAAGTGGATACAGAGGGAACATATCTCAACATAATAGAGGCCGTTTATGACAAACCCACAGCTAACATCATACTCAGCAGTGAAGAGCTGAAAGCCTTTCCTCTAAAATCAGGAACAAGAAGGATGCCCACTATCACAACTTCTATTTAACATAGCATTGGAAGTTCTAGCCAAAGCAATCACACAAGAAACAAAAGGAATCCAAATTGGAAGGGAAGAAGTAAAACTGTCAATATTTGCAAATGACATGATACTATATATAGAAAACCCTAAGTCTCCACAAAAAAACTCTTAGAACTAATAAATGAATGCAGCAAAGTTGCAGGATACAAGATTAATATACAGAAATCTGTTGCTCTCTTATATACTAATAATGAACTATGAGAAAGAGACAGCAAGAAAACAATCCTGTTTAAAATTTCATCGAAAAGAATAAAATACCTAGGAAAAAACTTAACCAAGGAAGTAAAAGACCTATACTTTGAAAATATAAAACATTTGTAAAGGAAACTGAAGATGATACAAAGAAATGTTAAGGTACCCCATGTTCATGGACTGGAAGAATTAATATTTTTAAAATGTCCATACTACCCAAAGAAATCTACAGATTTAATGTGATTCCTACCAAAATACCCACGACATTTTTCAAAGAACTAGAACAAATAATCCTAAAATTTATATAAAACCACAAAAGACCACAAATAGCCAAAGCAATCTTGAGAAAAAAGAACAAAGCTGGGGGTATCATGCTCTCTGACTTCAGACTATACTACAAAGGTACAGTAATCAAAACAGTACAGTACTGGCACAAAAACAGACACATAGATTAATGGGACAGAATACAGAGTCCAGAAATAAGGCCACACACCTATGGTCAATTAACCTATGACAAAGGAGGCAAGAATATACAATGGAGAAAAGACAGTCTCTTCAATAAGTGGTGCTGGGAAAACTGGACAGCTACATGTAAAACAATGAGATTACAACATTTCCTCAAGTCATATACACAAATAAACTCAAAATGGATTAAAGACCTAAATGTTAAGACCTGAAACCATAAAATTCCTGTAAGAAAACATAGGTGGAACACTCTTTGACATAAATTATAGCAATATTTTTTTGATCTGTCTTCTAAGGCAAAGGAAATAAAAGCAAAACTAAACAAAAGGGACCCAATTAACCATAACAGCTTTTTCACATTAAAGAAAACCATCAACAAAAGTAAAAGACAACATACTGAATGGGAGAAAAAATTTGCAAATAATATGACCGATAAGGAGTTAATATCCACAATATATAAACAGCTCATACAACTCAGTATTAGAAAAACAAACAACCTGATTGAAAAAAAGAGGGAGAAGACCTGAATAGACATTTTTTCTACGGAATATATACAGATGGCCAATAGGCACATGAAAAGATGCTCCATGTCGCTAATCATCAGAGAAATGCAAATCAAAACTGCAATGAGGGCTTCCCTGGTGGCGCAGTGGTTAAGAATCCACCTGCTAACGCAGGGGACACGGGTTCGAGCCCTGGTCCGGGAAGATCCCACATTAAAAAAAAAAAAAAAAAAAAACTGCAATGAGATATCACCTCACATCTGTCAGAATGGCTATTATCAAAGAGACCACAAATAACAAATGTTGGTGAGGATGTGGAGAAAAGGGAACCCTAACACACTGCTGGTGGGAATGAAAATTGGTGCAGCCACTATGGATGGAGGTTCCTTAAAAAAAAAAAACAGAACTATCATATAATCCATTCCTGGGAATATATACAAAAAAACCTGAAAATACTAGCTGAAAAAGATACATGCACCCCAATGTTCACAGCAGCATTATTTACAATAGCCAAGACATAAAAGCAACCTAAATGTCCATCAACAGATGAATGGATAAAGAAGATGTGGCGTGTGTGTGTGTGTGTGTGTGTGTGTGTGTGTGTACACACACACAAGGGAATATTACTCAGCCATGAAACAGAATGAAATTCTGTCATTTGAAGCAACATGGATGGACACAGAATGTATTATGCTTAGTGAAATAAGCATAGTGAGCAGAGAAAGACAAATACTGCATATTATCCCTTATATCTGAAATTTAAAAAATGAACATGAATATAACAAAACAGAAACAAACTCACAGATACAAGATCAACTAGTGGTTACCAGTGGGGTGAGAGAAGGGGCAAGGGGCAAGATAGGGTTGGGAATTAAGAAGTACAAACTACTATGTATAAAATAAATATGCTACAAGGATATACTGTACAGCACAGGAATAGAGCCAAGATTTTATAATAACTTTAACTGGAGTATAATCTATAAAAATATTGAATCGCTATGCTGTATACCTGAAACTAATATAACATTGTAAATCAACTTATACTCCAATTAAAAAATACAGTGTCATGAAAATGAAAATTCCCAAATACTTTACCTACAATATTAATTGTAAAATCAATTTAAGAGCTTAATAACTCTGCAATATGTGTAAACAATCTAACTAAATGCCTTGGGTTTATTCTTCTAGGATTATTATTGGCATATAATTCATCTGATGAATTAAAAGAGGTCTAAACTGAAATATATACATTGTTCAAGACTGAAAAATTCTAAATTAAAACACATACTCACAAAACAAAGTGATATCACCCCCTTGTCTGTAGTTTATAAGATTCTTTGCCAGCAAAAGCACTCAGAAATAATAAGAAATTTCTTACATTTACATATATCTTAAATTTTGGACATATTTAATTTTGACAGTCCAGATTAGTGAGGATACAGCAAAAACAAAGGCAGAATGAAGGTACCTGGCTTGGAAAGGCTTAAATTCCAGGAGCTAGAACCTGATGGGTTAGTTAATGATGCGGCCTTGGAAGTGAGCACTGAGAAAATGATTCCTGCGTGAAGGATTTTTAGGTAGCAGGCTTTAAGGGAGTTGAATTTTTCTTCATTACATGTCTTTGCTTTTATTTCCTTTTATTTTATCTCCAAATCTTTTCCAGAACAATTTTCTTTATTAAACTCAATTTACTAAAAACGTGTTTTCCTGAGTACCTACTGAATACTAGGTATGCTGCTATATGTATTTTACTCTTCACAATAACCCAGTAAGGTAAGTGTTATCATTAATTTACAAATGAGCAAATGGAGACTCCATGTAAATTGGCCCAAGTTGCACAGTTAGAAATTGTTAGAATTAATCTTTTTCAGATTCCAAAGCCCACATTAACAACAACAGCAAAAATAAATTTGTTTGAGCAGTAAAAGTGCAATTGGTTTTCTATCATCATAGAGTGTCCAAGAAACTCTCCCTGAACTCAGAAGCAAAGACAGAAGAGTGTTATTGCTCTTACTACCAAAGGAATATAAGAGTGGCCTAACTCCAGGGACAACATCACTCACTGTACCACACTCTATCCAACATAGACCCACTAACCTCTCCTCTCTCTTTCCCAGTTCCTGCAGTTAATTCCTCCACAGCCTGAGGTCATTTCCTCAAGGATGTCTTCCTTGACCTCTGAGTACCCCACACTTCCCCTTTACCTTATCATGACTGTAATTCAATTATTAATAATACCCTGTATCTTCCCAACTACAGTGTCACCTCTTTGGTTTGTCTTGTTCACTGCTGTGTCCTAAACTCCTAGAGTACTCAAGAGAAGTTGAAGTAAATTGTAACTATGTGAGGTGATGGATGTGTTAACTAACCGTACTGTGATAATCATTTTGCAATATATACCTATATAGCAAATCATTACATTGTACACTTTAAACTTACACAATGTTATGTGTCGATTATACCTCAGTAAAGCTGGAAGATAAAAAGAGAAGTTGAAGTAATTTTTGTTGGATGAATGGAGGAATTCGTTTGAATTATACCATCTGCTCAAACATAGTTTTATTTATAGCCACTTCTGATTTACTGTATTTGTAGTAGAAGGTGTATACAATCTTAAAAGACAAATAATTATTTGAGCATACTTGTATTTTTATCAAACTTGATTGCAGGTATACCTCTCTCTGAACTCTCACTACTTCCTTCCCTTTCTTTCTCATTTCTCTATTTTGTTTCTCTCTCTCCATCTGTCTGCCTACTACTACTCCTTATAGTTGGATTATTGAATACTGGAAAGCTAGCTGGGCAAAAGGAAAGAGAGAATGCCAATTTAATTCCAAAAGTAGATTAATTCACTCTATAAATAGCTGAGCCATAAATGTGCATTGTATGTTCAAAATTCAGAGCTCACCAAAAATTTGCTCTGGTCTAAGCAGTCAAAATAAAGATATATTTTGCATAATTGTATATATAATATAGGAAAATGTCTCTTCTGCTCTTTACCTCCCCCCCTTTTCAAGTCTCCCACTCTAGGCAGGAGAGGAGTAAAGACAGATAGAAGCAATAGGATCTGATGTTATTGTTGTGCATAAAAGTCTGTCTGAGTATAAAGTATGGGTTTTATTGTCCACAAAGGCTCAACCTTGGTTTTGAGGTTGAGTTCTGTATATTTGAACATGCCATGTATGGATGAGTATGAGTTCTTTCCTAGACCAGCTCACCATCACTTAATGTGAACTTTAAATCAAGTCTCGTGGTACAGGTTGGTTATTTGCAGTATATTACAGACCTGCATTGATTAATTTCACATCTGGGGGTCAGAGTCGACCTGTTCAATCTTACGAATGCTGTACATAACATGACTACTGCAGCCAGACTTAAAACATGCAATCATCTTTTCAATTCTAATTTTAATATTTTGTAATAGGCTATATGCGTCTCATTTGTATTTATAAATGAGATCCGTATGAGCTGGAAATAAAACTGCAAGCACATGTTAATCATACATGCAGGACTCTAGTACTGAGCATAAATATATGCTCACCTATGTCTGTGAGCCAAAAAGAAAAAAAATACAAGGATATGGAGGGTCAGAGTTTCCGCTACTCACCTCTCTTATGATTTGAACTGAGATTAAATATACTTAGGATAATTTACAGTAGATGGCTTCTAAATTTAAGTTACATAAGCAAGTTTTAACAGTAAATAAATTATTTTTAACCCAGGGACAAGTATATTTTTATTTTAAAAAAGAAAGACTGCAAATTGTTTCTACTTAACAGGCAAATATATACTCCCTCTTTCGGCTCCTAGGTCACAAAAGGTGGTTATCCTGTCACTACGGCTGATGTCTGAAAAGTGTGACATGCATTTAGTTGTCAGTTCCTATCAGCAGCATTCAGGAATCAACATTACATCAGCAGCAAGACACACCATTTTATGCTCTTTTTGAAGATAATTAGAGTTCCCTTTTGTTGCAAATAAGATGTAAAACAGCTATAACTGCTGGAGAACGTGATTAAAGTAACCTCTATAGAACCCCATTATTCTAGACAGATTCCTTCAGATGCATAATTTTCCCATTTTAAGAAAACATAATGCATGCATATAAAATTCAAATTGTCGAGACACCTCTAACAAAAATTAGTACTCTATTAAGGCATTCTTAGTAGCTGGTTAACATGTAAAACTCTTTAAGTGTATTTTAACATAATCATGAAATAATAGTATGTGTCACAAAACGTAAACATTTTACAGTGAGAGGATTCTTCAGACAAGATCCATGTATTTAATTTTTTTTTTTTACTTACAAAACTTTTGACAGATAATGTGTGAAAAGTTGTATCCCAAACATCCCAAAACCACTGAAGTAAGCATGCAGACTTTCAACATCATGTGCTTCAATTCTAAGGTGGTTGTACATACAAACTAACACACGCACACTTGTGCGCACACACACACATACACACACACATACCTTATTTGTTTAGGCACTTAAGTGTCATTTATTTGAAACACTAACACTCCAAGTATCATTTTTAGCAGGTACTCTGCAAAAGCCAAATATATCTAATTCAAACAAAGTAGCAGATGTCCACCAATAACATATCATAGTTTTTTTCTTAATAATTGCTTTTAAAAATATATAATTTTCCAAATCCTACAGGAAAACATGGCTTTAAAATAGATTTTTAAAAATACCTCTCATCTCTCATTGCAGGTCTTATCCTTTCCAAATACACCCTAGGACAGACACAGCCATCTAAGAGACCCAGTGTCCTGCAAAATAACTCAGTGCCTACTTGTCCATGGGGTGTTTCATTTGTTTAACAAAATATAAATGCTGCTTGAAAAAGATATGTAAAGTGGTGATTAGTAAATTCCACCAAGACTGCCCATACATTGACCATAACTTTTGCAGAACGGTTATAATTATAAAATCAAATTCTTGGTTGACTCTGCTGGGAACCTCAACATCTAATGAAAATGTTATTAAAGAAGCTTACAAATGAATAATCATTCTCAACAACTCACAGCAGCCTTCACAGCATGAAAGTGGGAAAAATGAGGAAAGTTTTAAGGTGGGGAACTGATTAGGATGACAACAATCTCTGTTTAGAGTATGTATTGTGCAAGGCTTCTCAGCAGAAAAAAATTTTCACCTGAAAAGAGACAGCATTATGAACAGTGTAGAACTGTGGATTGCAGGACACTGATCTTATTAAGAACTAATGCTAATTTGCACACTGTCTCCTGCTGAACTGGAAGCAAGTTTACCACTGGGTTTGTTAATTTACCCAGGACACCATTATCTTTGGTTGGACTTAATGTATCAGAGTAGAGGTCATTAACTGCTGGGCTCATGATTATCCAGCGTGAATTACCGACAGGATGACCAAAATAGATTTGTACTCCGACTTCATTTCTCTAGATGCAATTTTTTTCTTCAGCTGTGATTTAATTTCTATCTCAAAACACTAATTATTATATTATATGTATGTTTATGTGTATATTCATGTGCTTTTTGTGGAGAAGAATACAAGCACCAATGTTCACAATAGAAGTTGCCATTCTGATTTGGCTTCTTAGCATTTCAAAATAGTAATGCAATTTCTATATAAATAAAGGATACAGCTTTCTCTTGCTGAGGTTGCAAATAAAGAAAGGTATGGTCATGTGGGAATTTTTAATCATAATAAAATACATAATTGTTATGGGAGCTTTCCATAGTCCATTAGAGTTTGCATTGACTTGGACTGTTAAATATTCAAAGTGAAGTTGCCCTGAATCTGCTCTCTCTACTTTTGCAGACATTTTATTTCAACCATCTATCAATCATAGCTCTAAAACTTGTGTTCTATCCCAAGTAAATACTTTGTTGAAAGAAAAACCCTACACAATCCCACTGGTGCTTTCATTTTAGCTACAGTTCAACAAAATCACTATGCAGATTCATAAAAAGAAATCTTAGAACTAAAAGTTAAATAGGAAAGTGCATTCTTAAAAATATTTGTGGTTTCTGGTTAAATAAACACATTTTCATAAGCCTGCATGTTCAATCCATTTTATATAAATGGAACAAATCAACCAAAAATTCATTTACAATTTTTTATGTAGTCTGTATGAGCCCATTTCTAATAGCAGGGAACACTTGTATCTCTGCATGATATCTGTTGAAAGAGGTGAATTTTCATTTATTTAATGCAAATATTCATGCAAGGTAAACTCTTCAGGCATATATGAAGCATGCTTCGTGGCAGCTATGTGGCAATAGGAAAATAACATGACATAATTGTACAATAAATGGAGAGCTGCCACCTCAAAATTACCTGAAGCACAGCATCGTGAATAAAGAGAAGAATACAGTGTTTTGTGCTAGTTTCTAAGCTACTCTTAGATGTAGCTTAGAAATCATGACTCAATGATTTAATTCTGATCATATATAGCTGGACATTTATGACAATCTCATCTTTAGAACTGCAAAATTATTAAGATCTTTTTTTTAAAGCATTGAATAATGAAAAGTGCATTGTTAGTTGATTGCTAAAGCTTTCAACTATACAATACACATTTAGCTAACAAAGTAGAGTCTGTCATACAGAGTGAAGTAAGTCAGAAAGAGAAAAACAAATACATTATGCTAAAACATATATATGGAATCTAAGAAAAAATAAAAATAAAAAAAGGTCATGAAGAACCTAGGGGCAAGATGGGAATAAAGACACAGACCTACTAGAGAATGGACTTGAGGATATGGGGAGGGGGAAGGGTAAGCTGTGACAAAGTGAGAGAGTGGCATGGACATATATACACTACCAAACATAAAACAGCTAGTGGGAAGCAGCCGCATAGCACAGGGAGATCAGCTCGGTGCTTTGTGACCACCTAGAGGGGTGGGATAGGGAGGGTGGGAGGGAGAGAGACGCAAGAGGGAAGAGATATGGGAACATATGTATATGTATAACTGATTCACTTTGTTATAAGGCAGAAACTAACACACCATTCTAAAGCAATTATACTCCAATAAAGATGTTAAAAAAAAAAGAAAAAAGCATAAGTAAGTGGCTGCCTAGGGTCCCATTTTATAGTTTCATTATTAAATCTCCTATCAGGGAAAGTTCTATTAGTCACTTAAAGAAAAATATGTATAATTAAAAAGTACCTGAATAATTGGATACATGTCCTGATTGAACCACTAATTCACACTAGTAACTTCTCATTCCCTTTTTGTGTATTTTCAAAAAAAAAAAAAAGAAAAAAAAAGTAAGAAGGCAAAAGGGGTAAAGATGTTACTTTCAGACTTACTGCATATAAGGAGTTGAGCTTTTGTATCTATTACCTGAGGAGGCATTGTCCAGACTCATAATTTAATCACATTATTTTCCAGGTAAAATTAAATACCAACCTCTAAAGCAGAAGTATGATTTTATATTTTCCATTGAAAATTAGTGTTGACACAATGACCCAGAAATCACTCAACATATCACAATATATTCTGTCACCTGGTTTCAAAATACCCTTTGATGATGGGGTTTTCAGCATAACAGAGTTTTCTCTATCACAGGATGGTAAGCAGTTTTACTGATAGAGTATATACAAATATTTATTAGAAAATAATGTTTTCAAGTTGGTGGAATGATATGTTTTTGTTTTATTCTGGGGCTTGTTCTGTTTCAGACTATTCATAGTGATGACTGACGGCCCCAAGTCTAAACTGGCTTTTACATATTCCTTTTCAAGCTCAGCTTTAAATACTTTCTAACAAATTCAATTTGGGGCTTCACTGGACAGGAATCTGTTCTAAATTTAGGCAGCATCATGTTTAGAATAACATGGAAGTGCAACCCACAAATAAACCAATTTCTAAAATGCACTTCTGAATATCCTCAAGTATTAGTAAGGAAAACAAAGTTTGAAATTATTCATTTTAAAAGGCAACCTCTGCGTTTATTTTTTGTACATTTTTTGATGATGATCATTCTGACCGGTGTGAGGTGATACCTCACTGCCGTTTTGATTTGCATCTCTCTAATAATTAGTTATGTTGAGCATCTTTTCACGTGCTTTTTGGCCATCTGTATGTCTTCTTTGGAGAATGTCTATTTAGATTTTCTGCCCATTTTTTGATTGGGTTATTTTTTTTTATATTGAGCTGCATGAGCTGTTTGTATATTTTGGAGAGCAATCCGTTGGCAGTTGCTTCATTTGCAAATATTTTCTCCCATTCTGAGGGTTGTCTTTTTGTTTTGTTTATGGTTTCCTTTGCTGTGCAAAAGCTTTTACATTTAATTAGATCCCATTTGTTTATTTTTGTTTTTATTTTCATTACTCTAGGAAGTGGATCAAAAAAGATCTTGCTGCGATTTATGTCAAAGAGTGTTCTACAAATGCTGGAGAGATTGCGGAGAAAACAGAACCCTGCTACACTGGCGGGAATGTAAATTGGTACAGCCACTACGGAAAACAGTATGGAGGTTCCTCAGAAAACTAAAAATAGAATTACCATATGATCTAGCAATCCCACTCCTGGGCATATATCTGGAGAAAAATATGGTTCGAAAGGATACATGCACCCCAATGTTCATTGCAGCACTATTTACAATAGCCAGGACATGGAAGCAACCTAAATGTCCATCAACAGAGGAATGGATAAAGAAGATGTGGTACATATATACAATGGAATATTACTCAGCCATTAAAAAGAGAACAAAATAATGCCATTTGCAGCAACATGAATGGACCTAGAGATTGCCATACTGAGTGAAGTAATCAGATACATACAAGTATCATATGATATCACTTATACGAGGAATATTTTTAAAAGGGTACAAATGAACTTATTTACAAAACAGAAGTAGAGTCAATGATGTAAAAAACAAACTTATGGTTACCAGGGGATGGCAGGGGGAGGGATAAATTTAGAGATTGGCATTGACATATACACACTACTACATATCAAATAGATAACTAATAAGAACGTACTGTATAGGACTTCCCTGGTGGCAGGCACAGTGGTTAAGAATATACGCCTGCCAGTACAGGGGACACTGGTTCGATCCCTGGTCTGGGAAGATCCCACATGCCGTGGAGCAACTAAGCCCGTGTGCCACAACTACTGAGCCTGCACTCTAGAGCCCACGAGCCACAACTACTGAGCCCACACGCCACAACTACTGAAGCCCGTGTGCCTAGAGCCCGTGGTCCGCAGCAAGAGAAGCCAATGCAATGAGAAGCCCACGCACTGCAACGAAGAGTAGCTCCTGCTCACTGCAACTAGAGAAAGCCCATGCACAGCAACAAAGACCCAACGCAGCCAAAAATAAAAATAAATAAATAAATTTATATACTAAAAAAAAAAAGAACCTGCTGTATAGCACAAGGAACTCTACTCAATACTCTGTAATGGCCTATATAGGAAAAGAACCTAAAAAAATAGAGTGGATATATGTATATGTATAACTGATTCACTTTGCTGTACACCTGAAACACCACACTGTAAATCAACTACACCCCAGTAAAAATTAAAAGAAAAAAAAAAGGTCGACTTCTGTTACACTAACTAGTGGGGAATCAATACAAAGAACCAGATTTTAACACACTAACCATCCTCCTAAATTGGAAGCATTATTGCTATAATTCATATAATTTATTGATTAAAAATATTATTGTAATAATTATATTAATTGTTCCTTACCATAATATTCTAAAATCCAAATACCCTGTTCTTAAAAATCTAATCTCAACTGAGTATTTTAAGAAAAAAGAATATTATGTTGTATATATGTTGATAAGTCTATAATTGATCTAAATTAAATCCTGGTGGGATGAAACTTCAGAAAGAAACTAATTTCTCATTCATTCTCTCTCTCCTCTCTTCCTCTGCGCCCCCCTCCCTCCCCACATACAACCTCACTATTAAGGGTGTCTTAGTTCAGATATTCATATACTCTTCATTTCTCAACTGGACAGCACCCTCCTAACTGGTCTTCAGTGTCTTTAATCTAAACTCTAAAACGATGCTGGAGTAGTCATTTTAAAACACAAATTTGATCTTGTAACTCTGGTTTAAAAACACTCAGCAACTCTTCACAGCTTTCAGGATAAAGTTAAAACTTCAGAGTTCAGCACATAGGCCCGTCCCCACATGGCCACTGCCAACCTTAACCTCATGATTTGTTACTCCAAGTGGTCTCTTGAAATAGCATATTATTTCATATTGCTGATTTTCACAAATGGTGCTTTCCTCTCGCCAAATCTTACTTGCCCTCAAAACGCCAGTGATGGTGCCACCATTGGTTTATTTCTCTCCCTACCCCTAAAGGACAATGACCTTGAATTCTATGCCCAGCATAGGTCCTAGAACATACCATATGGTTAATATCTGTTTGTTGAATAAATAAATGAATGAATGGTATATAAATATTCTCTATTGCCTTAAGAACAGCAAACCGAATACAATAGAGTCCTTTTTATCTTATAAAACTGAAATCAGTGATTCTGTGGCTAAAGAAAGAAGTCAGTTCAACTGGAGTCACACAAACAAAAAAATGCAGTCTCCATGATTGCCAGTTTAAACTGAATTAAACACTTAATGACAATTGTGCATTAATATCAGGAAAAAATCTAGTTGAAAAACTACTTTTTTTCTCAGTGCTTTACAGTTGTTTTGCCCTTAAATATCTTGATAGTAATTTTGTAGTGACTTGCTTTGTTGAGTCTTCAAAGCATTCAACTTAGAAACAACAGCTCTCTTCTCTTATTTTTAGTTAATTAGTTTATATAATATTTAATTAAATTATTTAACTACAAGAACAAGCACAACTGACATAATCAGATTTGGGAGAAAACACAACTGGCTCTTGGCAAACATACAACTCAACCAATGGGAGAAGAACTGTGTCAACATACTTGCCACAAGTTTAGAAGTGGATGATATCAGTCAGTTTTGTGAAAGATGTGGAGAGAATCAGTCCAGAGGTAGGTGATTATGTGGAATTACAATAAGAGGGCTTTTTCTACAATATAATTTTTTGTTATTTATTTTAAGATTCTGTAGTGTCTTTGAAGTCAGTTTTCTGACCATGAATTCTCAATGTACAGAAGCAAATCTAGATGTGACAGGCACAGGAGACTAAGCTGAACTGATTTTTGACTCCAGAATATAGCCTGGACATCTCTCCCTTTTTTATTTTATTTTATTTATGGCTGTGTTGGGTCTTCGTTTCTGTGCGAGGGCTTTCTCTAGTTGCGGCAAGTGGGGGCCACTCTTCATCGCGGTGCGCGGGCCTCTCACTATCGCGGCCTCTCTTGTTGCGGAGCACAGGCTCCAGACGCGCAGGCTCAGTAATTGTGGCTCACGGGCCTATTTGCTCCGCAGCATGTGGGATCTTCCCAGACCAAGGCTCGAACCCGTGTCCCCTGCATTGGCAGGCAGATTCTCAACCACTGCGCCACCAGGGAAGCCCTCTCTCCCTTTTAATCTCTGATATTTACAAATTCTTTCCTCCAAACAGTAGAATACAGAAAAATGAGGAACTTAGTTTCTGGTAGGTTTAAATTTTCTCCTTAGCTCCTTCAATTTGAATAGACTGTAATGATGAAGATTAATAATCAAGAACTCACTTGGTTACTGACTTCTGCATTACGGCAAACCGAAGAACTCACGAAATAATGTTGTTTTCACTTAGGGGGAAACGGGAATGCCTTTTAAAATCTTTACGTTAACCTGATCCATTTTTAACCAGGATGACCTAATTACATAGCTCAAAATAAGAGCAATTCAGAAGTCAATGTACCAATTACAATTATAGAACACTGAGAACATCCTATAGGTGAGGTAAGAAACACACTTTTTTGTCGTAGGGTCATCACAAATTCATGAAAAACTAAACCTCCCAGAAAAACAAGGAGAGGGGTTGGTGGTGGGGGATGGGAGGGACTGTGTTCTCTCCAGCAGAGGAAATAGAGGGAATGGATGCGAGGCAGCCAGACATTTCTAGTAATTTCAACAATACCTTAGGTAAGCAGTTCCCTAAGTAATCTGTACAGATTGATTTTTAAAAATTGGCAGACTACTTTTGAAATAAGAAGCCTATTTCTTACTACTGTCACTCAATCTCAAGGTGGTAGAGTCTTAGACATTTTCTTCTTTTATTGTTGGGCATTCTCTGTCCATAAGTGACAGCTCCCCTGAACCTGCCTACTTTGGAGATTCATGAAGGATAAGTGTTGTTTTTAATTTTCTATAAGGCATACAAATGTGCATATTAGAGTATATCATATATATATCATATTTCTTAATATATCACATCTGCTATAATATCTTTTATCCCAGAAAGTATAAATATCTTAAAGATGACAACATATCCCGGGCCATCAATATGTCCAAATTAGTTGGGGTTCCTAGTCCATCAACACCATCAAACCTTTATTCTGTGACTCTCTGCTTTGGAATTTGTCACCCATGGCCTAGTAGCCTCTTTTCCCATGATTCCACAAAACTGCTGCATTGGGAATCATTTGCTTCTTGAAATAAATGTCTTCAAATTTTCCTTTTGCCATGGTCACTCTCTGATAAGGATTATTGTCCTCCCCATGAAGAAAGTGCCTTGCTTACAGATTGAACTCTATAATTTCATTTACAGAGCTTGCAAAGAACGGCTTTTCGTTTAATCCTGTATTGCATGCAGGGAATTGCAGGTGGGTGTTTTTAGATAGTAGCTGGCATTTTGAACACAGTTTTGTCAAACCTCAGGGAGGTAGGGTATCTGGAGGAAAAGCAGTTTTCTTTGAAACACAGTTATTGGTCTCATCACAGGCTGCACCTACAGTGTGCTGATGGGCTGTGGACCCTGATACCAACAGAGGCCTCCCACCACTTGCCTATTTTTTCCCTTCTTAAAGATTGCTGTTTCATCAAACCTCACTTTTGACTCTCAGGCTTAGATGTTTGACCCTTCACTGTTTCCTCTCTTACCCATCATGTTATTTTCAGTCTTACAATGGGAAACACCTGGAAGACATTAGCATGGTGGTTAACAATAGAGAGAGAGGTCAAGAGCTGATTCTAGATGAGATCAGAAACAAGAGTTTGGAGAAAAAAAGGAGTGTGCAGAGGACAAAAGAAGAGAAGGGAGGAAGGAAAGGAAACGTCTGAACACTAGTGATCTTTATCTTCCCCCACCCCCCCAACTTCCCTATTTGATCTACGCCACTCTCTCCTTTCATCTCACCTCCTCCCACTTCCCACCACTCTCCATCTCCAAACAACAGGGCTTCCAGACGTGGAGTCATAGCTTCTCCAGCCAGCTCCCCTGACAGCCCTGATTCAAGGGCAGGCACTTGGCATCAGAAACAATAGTGACCACAACTACTAAGATGCAAGACTCAACACCAAATGCTTTCCTGGAAATCCACCACCCCTCCAATTACCCGTCACAGAAGCAGCTGCACTGGGTAGAGAAAGCAGGGGAAACATGCTCTCAGCCAGGCACAGGCCTCAAACTATAGGCCAAGAAACCACCATAGGAAGCTACATAGACCTCCAATACCACAAGCACCAAGGAAGCGTTCACCACACGTGACAGCATCCCAGCAAAGGGGCTGATAGGGTTGGATTCTAATCTCGTTGTGGTCATTGGCAAGGTGAAGCATCAACCCAAGGGTGCTGTCATTTCTTATAAGCTGCCAAACCACCAAAATTTGTCTGGCTTTGAGTCACTGACCTGACAAGAAGTGGAGATGCTATCTTGACTTTCTTTGCTTTCAAAGAAATGATGTATCCCAGATGTGTGTGTAAAGAATGACCAGAAAAATGAATAGTTTAAAGACTTAAACTCAAACAAGCAAAATATAACATTGTGACAAAAGAGGATTAGGAAGGGGAGAGGTATTACTGTTATGAAATATGCACCAAATTGTGTAGGCACACTGGGAGTCTCCCTCACTATATGAGATTTGGCACTAAAAGGGACAGAAACCTTGTCATTGCTCATCATGGAAAAATGTCAGAACTCAAGCCAAGCAATGCATCCGTAGATTGCTGCACCCGTCAGTGACAGCATCCCCTCCCTCAGGAGGTGTCCACTACCTGTGGAGGAAGCCCCAGCAGCTGGGCAGGATGTTTGTCCAGGAGGACTGAAAAGGAGGGTGGTGACTATTTTGAAGTCAGAGGAGGATGAACAGAAAGAAAATCGCCTCAACCTTGCCCCTAACACACACACACACACACTCACTCTATCTCCCATTTAGTTCTTTTCCTGTTGAGCTGTTCTCAACCTCCCTCTCCCCACCTTCTGCCACCCCTCCCTGGAGGAATTTCACTGTACACAAATGAGGAGATATTAAACAAATGAATCGGTTCCAGACACCGTCACTAAATTGGGTATAAGTACCCACTTTTCTGACCCCATTCTGCATTTACCTAAGGAAGAACAGGCTTAATTGCCCCAATCCCACGGCTATGTTGACATATTTCCAAATGATTACATAACTTCCCCACATCCTTCGCTGGGAAGGAGTGTTTATCAAAAGCGTGGAAGCTGACAGGATGGCATTATTAGCACGGCTCAGAGCCGATCGCACTGCCGATTTGTTGAGGATGATTTTAACTCTAGTCACTTACAGACGGGATGTTTCCTGACACATTGCCCTCACGAAGGTAGACTACATAATAAAGGCATGCAAATGGAATGATGGAGGGATTGCAGCGACAGGAGTTACAGTGGGGAGTCGGGACACGGTCTGAAATTATTGAGCGCTAACGATGAAAACATAATTTGGGGTTCACCTCCATTTGGGATTGTCTATTTAAGATGCATATGTGAAACTGATGAATCAGGAGACTGAATTCCAGTGACATTTCCTCTGGAGGCAGGGAAAATAATTTCAATGCAACTGAATGGTTATGGGAGAGAGAGGGAGGATTTCTGTGATTGCCAATTCTGACAAAGAGTTCAAAGCCCTAGGAAGGGGGCCTGTATCCTTCATACACATAGAGGCACAGAAAGTGTGTATCCATCCACGATACAGCCTGCATCCCAGTCCAAACATTCCAGTAATGTTGGATCAGTGTAAATATAATCAGAAATGACTCAAAAAAAGCACTAATACCTAACTTGTCCAGGTGAGACTGGACCACATAGAACGTGGCTTATTTGTTAGGTGAAGCAAGTTTTTCTTTCACTGCCTTCTTAACGACTGATTTGGCCAAATCCAAAGAGCTTCTTTGTGGCCTCGCAACAATGCTTTGGCTGGAGGATTGAGGGTGTGAGGCCTGCAAGCAGGGTGGGGATGCATTTGCAGTACAGTCTCCCTGACCAGAGCATCAGAGGTATCACATAGGTGGTGGCGGGTAGTTGGCTAAGGGAGCGGTGCCTGAAAGAACCAAGGTGAGACGAGCTTCTCTGCTGCTCACTCTCACTTACGGGGGCCGCAAATAGATTCGACTGAATCTGCCATAATCACGTGGAGAAGAGTCTACAGATCCCACGGCAGTGTTGGCATTTGGGCTAGCGCTTTCCGCCCGAGTCCAAGCCAACTGGCCTCCAGGACAGCAACTGCTCCCACATTCGGTGTTTACCTCTCTTCTGTGTCATCTCCAGCTTTTGATTCCTTTGCCAAAAGGTCTATTTATTGCCTGTTTCTTGCTTACCTCCTCCTCCCATTCATTCTGTTCCATTCTGCCTCCTTAGAAGAAGAGGAAGATAAAGGGAAAGATTTCCAGATTCTTTGATTG
Source organism: Eschrichtius robustus (assembly GCF_028021215.1). Classification (NCBI taxonomy): domain Eukaryota; kingdom Metazoa; phylum Chordata; class Mammalia; order Artiodactyla; family Eschrichtiidae; genus Eschrichtius; species Eschrichtius robustus. The sequence goes on from NC_090824.1 coordinate 85,282,575, forward strand.
AAGAATATGATCCTGAAGACAAGGGTTGTGTTGCTTTGTAATCCACAGCAGGGAGCCTAGGACTGGCTGGTGGTCTCTGGGCTGGCTAAGGAATAGGCCAGGTCTGAATGGCAATTGTTCTGGTGGCATCTTGGACATTTTTCACCATGTAGTACTAATTGCTACTTCTATTTCAGATTTGCATTAATATTATTTTTCTAAAGAACCCAAAGCACCTTTGTAAAAAAAATTTAAGATTTTTTTTTAATGACCATCAACTTTAAAAGCCATGCAATTGTCAAAGAACAGGAATATGCAGTTATAAAAGGAAGAATAAATAGCTTATAAACATAGGAAAAGACGCTTTAGCATTCACCATAAAGATATGCAAATTAAAACAGTAATGAGATATTATTTTTCATACATTGAGATGGTAAATAACTATAGCAAAATTAATAGCACACAGAATTGGTGTGGGTGTGGGGAAACTGACACTCCCATATAATGCGAATTGAAGAATAAACTGGTATAATGTATTGGAGGTCAATTTGGCAACACAGATACAGTTTAGAGCATATTCGTTTTTTAATTAATACACTTTATTTTTAGAGTAGTTTTAAGTTCACAGTAAAGATGAGTAGAAAGTACAGTTTCTGTAGACCTCCTGCCCCCACGCATGCACAGCCTCCCTCACTAACAATATTCTGCACCACAATGGTACATTTTTAAAATCCATGAACGTATGCTGACACATCATTGTTAACCAAAGTCCACAGTGTATAGTAGGGTTCATTCTTGGTGCTGCACATTCTATGGGTTTTTACAAATGTATAATGACATGGATTCTCCACTGTAGCATCACACAGAATAATTTCACTGCCCTAAAAATCCTCTGTGTCCTGCTTATTCATCCCTCCTCACTAACCCCTAGCAACCACTGATCCTCTTACTGTCTCCATAGTTTTGCCTTTTCCAGAATGTCACATAGTTGGAAGCATACAATATTTAGTCTTTTCATATTGGTTTCTCTCACTTGAATATTCTTTTAGTAACATGCATTTAAGTTTCTTCCATGTCTTTTCATGGCTTGATAGCTCATTTCTTTTAAGCACTGAGTAATATTCCATTGTCTGGATGTATCACAGGTTATTTATCCATTCACCAACTGAAGGACATCTTGGTTGCTTCCAAGTTTTGGCAATTATGAATAAAGCTGCTATAAACATCCATGTGTAGGCTTTTGTGTGGACATATTTTCAATTCATTTAAGTAAATACCAAGGACTACAATTGCTAGATTGTATAATAAGGGTATGTTTAGTTTTGTAAGAGGTGGCAAACTGTCTTCCAAAGTGTTTGGACCATTTTGCATCTGACCAGCAATGAATGAGAGTTCTTATTGCTCCACATCCTCACCAGCATTTAATGTTGTCACTGTTCTGGATTTTGACCATTCTAATAGCTATGTAGTAATATCTTACCATGGTTTTAATTTGCAATTCTGTAGTGACATATGATGTCGAACCAAAGCACTTTTTACATACATTCATTAAACAAGTTATACCTTTGAGTGAAAAATTAACTCTGGAAATATGATAAGGTGAAAAACAAAATGGACACATTTTGAAATAAACAATCTTCCCATCAGGAATAGAGACACTTAAAATATCCCAAAGAACATGACACATACATATCCTGGTGAGGTTTTGTTCAATACCACCCAGATCAGTCTTTTTCAAACATTTTAGACAAATATATGCCCATACAAATACATATATAAATACCTATACACACATACGAACACATACAACTGAAACAAAAACTTCAGAAATCAACATTCCTACACAATATTCCTACACATGCTGTACTCAGTTTTTCATTCAACTCTAAGCTAACTTAATATACTGTTATTTATTCTATTTTATTTTTTAAAAAATAGTTGTTGTTACCCTCTAAATCAATTTCATGAACTTATTAGTGGGTTGCTACCCAAATTTAAAAATAATCAAATCAAAAGAAACATATCTTTAAATATGTAAATTAATAATAATTCATAGGAGAATCTTTAAGATTGATTATGAGGGTAATAGCACTGGGGGCTAAACCTTCCAACTACTCTTGATCAAGATTTTCCATTTGAAAAATTAAGACATGAAGCCAATGCTCAGAATATGATTAGTTTCAAATTATTTAATTTTTATTTTAAAAGGTGACTGTCCATCTATAGTCTTCTACTGCCTCATCTTCACCATACCTAAAAAGAAAAATCTGCCCTTGACTACCTTATCATATTAAATAGTATCATATTTATATTTTAAACTTAAGTTCAAAGTCTCTAAAAACAAGCTCCTATCTGGGACCTCCTGTTTTTATTGACTTTTATCTTCTTGAAATGTACATATATTTTCCCCATTCCTTGCTTAATTGCTTCTTTCTTTTCTTTCTTCCTTTTTTCCTTTGTTTTTCCTTCCCTTCCCATTTCCCCCTTCTTTATTTCATGTCCTCCTCTTCCTCTCTCCCTTCTTTCCTTCCTCTTTGTCTTTTTTTCTCTTTCTCTGGTTCTGTCATTCTACTTCTCTCTGTCTCTCATTTCTTTCCTCTTCTCTTTTTCTCTCTCCCCATGTCCATATCTTGCCTACAATGTCCATAACTAGTATTTTTTTCAATTCATTCGTAAAATTCTCATTCTATTTAAAATATCTCTTTATCTCTCAAGTGTACTTTTCAACTTACATTCTTATGCCAGTGATTGTAAGGAATTATTCCCTCATTTATACTATTAGAGAGAAAGACAATAAAAATCTGCCTTACTTAAAGTTGTGTGTGTGTGTGCGTGTGTGTTTAAAACAAAACCTGAATTCTCAGAATGTCAGAGAACGCTACCAATTTATTTCCTGAAAGTCAGTTTTGACAGGGAGAAAAGGGGGCAAGCATAGAACAACAGAAGAAAAGAGAAACACCCCAAAGGCCCCTGATTACAAAGAAAAGGGGTAGTGAGGATACTATGTCTTTTGGGTCTAGCTCTGGTGGAGGAGTCATATATTCTTTTCATGAAGCTCAGCATCCTTATGTGAAACAACAACAACAATCTAAGAGCAAATAACAGAAAGGCAATTACAAGTTGACTACACTGTGTTACAAGATATTGCCACAAGAGCCAGTTTCCTTTGTTACATCTTCCTAGAAAATCTTTCCAACCCATTTTAAGCTGAGGGTCCTGGTTTCCTAGAACTTAAAGACAAAATAGATTCAAGCAAGATCACTGCTTTCTACTTCAAGTAAAATCTGTTTCTACTTCGGTTCTACTCTGAGGTAGAAGAGACAGCATTCAGCTTCTGGTGATAACATCACTTTCAGCTTGGATTAAGTCATTTAACCTTCCTCCTATGTAAATTATGTAGAGCACCACCTCATGTAACTAGCACTTGGGTAAGTTGGAGGGTTAAGTACCATACAAATGTGAAATCCTTTGAAAATTTTAACACAGATTTATAAATACACGGTTTTTATAAACCGATGAAATTACCTATTCCGGAAATACAATCATATTCTACCTCCATGGTTTGTTACCCAGCAACAAATTGGGTATGTAAAAACTTAACAACTTGCATATTTCATATGCAAGATCAACACCTCCAAGTTTTCTGCCCACCACCTGTACCCTACAACACCCACAGAAGAGATCACTTAGAAAGGAAGGGAAAATATTATCATTTTAAACTAATTTAGCACCATGAAGGTGCTAAGTGCTGTTCAGAATAATATATTCAAAATAACACATGGAAATAATAAAATCCTCTCTCTCTTATTCCTCACTGAGGCAAAAGTTTGATTAGTTTTTTCTTCCTCGGAGTCTGTGTTCCCCATTGTTTACCAGGTATTTGCAATGTCTGATGGGCAGACAACTTTTTTCAATCTTTCAAAATTATGAAACATTGACACGAAAATACTTTTTTTTATAAGTTGGTTTTATTTCCCCCTCTGGTGTCAGGGATGTGAGACTGCTTTGTCCCGCAGCTGGAGACAAGCTAAAATAGCTCACCAAAGGGAGAGGAAATCATAGAACAGAGGGAGGGGATTATGAGGCAAGAAAAACCTCTCAATAAGATAAACATCTGGGGCCACATAGGACAGGTAATCTGATCGCCTGTGGTAGCTGTATCAGTTGCAACCAGTCCAACTGCGTCTCTGTTTTACTTCTAGATTTCAAAACTTAAATCAAAGTTATTAGTCAATAAACAAAATATATAATAAGAAAAGGCTCTGAATTCAGTCTTGCAATAGGATGCTGGAAATCAGTCTTAAGATGCAGCACCTCATTATTTATAAAGGAGAGGTTACTGGCAGGAGTATATATGTTACATTTGTACACTCTAGTCAAGTGTGTACAGAAGTCACCTGCCAATGCAGGGGGACACGGGTTTGATCCCTAGTCCGGAAAGATCCCACATGCCATGGAACAACTAAGCCCATGTGTCACAACTACTGAGCCTGAGCTCTAGGGCCTGTGAGCCACAACTACTGAGCCTGTGAGCCACAACTACTGAGCCTGTGAGCCACAACTACTGAAGTCCGCTCACCTAGAGCATGTGCTCTGCAACAAGAGAAGCCACCGCAATGAGAAGCCCGTGCACTGCAATGAAGAGTAGCCCCCACTCACCGCAACTAGAGAAAAGCCCGCAACTAGAGAAAAGACCACAGCAACACAGCCATAAATAAATAAACAAATAAATAAATAAATAAGAATAAATACAAGTTTCTCCTGAACCAAAAATATGGATTTCCATCCTTTTTAAACCTCCTAATCCTTTCCCCAGTCCCCAGTTTCCCAACATGTTGTCAAAAGGAGACTAGATTTAACTCCAAAATACTTTAACAAACTCCAACAAAAGGCAGCACTTACCAGGGCACTTAGAGACTCCCTGACATATAGAATTTTTAGCTTAAAAATATATGTTTATATTTTTCAGCACAAAAGAGAAAATATTTTTAGATAGAAAGCCTTAGTTAAGTAGCTACATGCATAATGATACATATGTCCTTCCGTCCCTGTGAATGAAATAACAGCTCCAGTCAGCCATTCTATTTTTTAACACCTCCGAAGACTTATTTGTAAATGTATGAGTTACATTATAAGGGACATGTCAAATCATAGTTTGATAATGAAGTTTTGGATGTACTGGTTTTGTAATTATACCCAGTAGATATGTACTCATGTTCACCTGGCTTTATTTTCTTGATTTTGTGTGCACATACATATGTATGTGTGTGTATTTCATATCTTTGTTTTGAGTATAACTGCTACAAGAGTCCTGATGCCTTGGTGTCACTGGAAGTTTTATCGTACTTATATATACTGTACAAGAGTGATGGGAATATGGGGTTAGACAAATAGAAAATAAAATCCCAATCCTTAATTTTTGCTGTGCAACTGGCTCCTTAGCCACCAAAGGTGTGGGTGTTCTGTCAAACATGGGTTGTTGGCTGCCTGTTTCTACCAGCTGCTATAGTGGTGATTTCATATCATGGACTTCTTTGTTGACAGATAGGTACATGCTGCTATTAGACACTGTGTCTGAGGGTTTTCCTGCAGAAAAGTAAAGAAAGCACATTAGGAGCACACACAGCTCCTGCACCAAACCAACAACACTTCGGATAATGATACTTGTCATTGGCTTAAAGTAACAAGGAGTAATTCAGTTCCCATATGTTTATATAAAATTTCTCACATGATGGACTCTTTCCCGGGCCAAGTTCATTTAACTTTACAAAACGTAGTGACTTCCAACTGGCAGATCTTGAAAACAGCCCCACAACTAATCAAACAAAAACAGTAAACTTAGCGGGGAAGTTAGCAGGAAGGTGGCGGTTATGTCTATAGACACATGTAAATGTACACATGTGTGTTCATATTTAACTGCTATTTCTGATGCGTGATGTCAAATGACAAATGAGGCTATAATTTGAGGTGTGATTTCACTCACTCTGCATGTATCTTTTTCCTGTTTAACTTTCAAAAGCCAATTTAAGGGACAGCGGAGGTGTTTCCTCAGCAGTAACCCAGCCCTGTGTACAGGGCTAAGGCCACAGCACAGGATAAGCAAAGCCCAAAATGTGGTCTGCAGGGGACCATAGCACACCAAACAGAGGCTGGACTTCCCTCATATTTATGAAATGTCTCTCTGCTCCTGAAAAAAGAAAAGGAAACAATTGCATCCCCCTCCTTCCTGCTCTCCTGTTAGGTCTCTGAGTCAATTTTCATAGGGATATTTTTTGGCAGAGATCCTGTTCTGTTGCTTCGAGTAGACATTTGACATGCCCTTACAAAATAACATTTCTGAATTTTAGGATTTTTCCATCTCTTTGTGAAGGCCCCATCACATCCCCTCAATCCTATAGATAACAATAATAAAATATTAGACATGAAGCGGCCTCAGAGATCATCTAAAGAGTTTAACTTCTTCATTTTGCGAACGGGGAAATTGAATTCGAGAGAAGTAAGTGAAGCCTAAGGTCCCAAAGTCAATTCCTGGCAGAATAACAAGAATGACAGCCGGGTCTCCTGACTCCAAAGTCTGGATTGGTTTTCCTTGAATGTTGCTTCTGGGGTGCCCCACGTAAAGCAATCATACGATTGCTTTGATTTGCTGGTCCCTTCATGATTTGTAAGGGCAAACCCATCTTTCATTTTGATATCATATGTATCCTGAACAGGAATGTATACACCAGCAGGTATTTAAGAAATGTTTGATAAAATGAAGAAGTGTCTCATGTCCTCTGTGAAAAATGTTTTTTTTTTTTCCTTAATTTTTTCATATGATGAAAAGAATACCAAAAAAATCAAGGAGAGGAAAGTAGAAAAGCTGTCCTCTGTAAAGTAACCCTCTCTCCAAGCCTGGATGTTGTGAATTTATGGTTAGCCTTTTTAGCTTTTTGCTTACCCTCTGAGCTTAGTATCCTTTCTCTACACTTAAGCTTGGGACATAAAATTTCAGTATCCCATTTCCAAGAGTGAAGGAGTTAAAAATAAATAGTGTTCTCAAGACTGCACAGCAAGTCACTGTGACTGTTTTTAAGTGTAGTGAAAAGATGCCTGCCTTACTTTCTAGAACACGCAACCACTTCAGTTTATAAACATCTGTAGGACCATGGGGTGTTGCTTTCCCTCTATTTATGAATGTTTGATGCAACAGCAAAGCACTTCCAATCCTGCTGCTTTGGTGTGAAACTGTGCAGAAATATTGCCCGGTATGTGTGGAATATAAGACAGATTTTTCAAAATACAACATGGCAGTCAGAAGCATTCATTTTGTTTAGTCTGTGTGGCATTTGGGGGACATTCCCATCAGGGAGACATTGTTTAAATGCAAGTTATTCCCTTGAATTGGGGGCAAATGTTCATCCTATAAAACCATAAGGTAAAAAAGTCTGGAGGCTTACTTTTAAGGATTTTATTTAATATAAACCAAGAAAAATACTACGTAATCAGTGTAAGTGCAATTATTTTATTAATATGATGTAAAATATTTTCCTAGGCAAATATTTCTATAAAAGTTAAAGCAGTATGTGAGAATTGTGACAATTTTAAAAGCCTCATATAGTTAGGATATTTCATTTTCTGTACTTTTTGTTCAAATGCCAGATTTTTTTCTTTTTCCTTTTAAGAAATCCCAGTTATTATCAAGCAAAAGATGCAAGGGCACTTAATGACAAACATTTTAACTTCAAAGCCAAAAGGTAGACCAAAATAGAAAATAAATTGGGTTTCAATGAATCATTTCACCCACTAATACAAGCTCTGCTGAGGCTGCATCAGACCTTGGCTTGATAAAGGAAAACTTTGAAATAATCCATGTGACTGACACTCAAGGGTAAGAAACGCTTAATTTTTTATATAATTGAGAATTTTTTGATTGTCAAAGCACATACTTCATGTGTTCCTAAAAATAACATGCAATACCTTACTGTAACATCCAAGAAGCTTATTTCATTTTTATATGCTGCATGCGTTATTAATTGTATTATTAATATTAATAATGAAATGAGACACTAATCAATGCTCCATTCCCAACAATTCATAATTAAATAAATGCCACATTCCTGATTGTGCTAAGGCCAATTAAATCTAATTTCTCTTCTGTTTCCATACATAGGCTATCTGGGGGTAATTAATTGCCACCAACTGCCTTCCTCTAAGGATTTCTGAAACTGGTAGCACAACATGTGCCCCAGAGACCAAACAGTGCCTAATGCTGTTTAGGATGTTCACGGTTCTTTAATGACCCAGAGTAAATTTTTTCTCTCCATAAACTGCCGTTCATTTTGTCTCTCTCTTGTGCATAGAACTATTCAGGGTTCTGGGTTTCATTAACAAATTCAGACTACACAGAAAGCCACAGGCAAGGCAGGAGGGTCATCCCTTCAGGGGATACCAGCTCCAGGAGTGGCAACCTCAGCCCAAAAAGTCTATGCCAGGACAAAAAATTCCAAATGGGTCCAGTTTAAATGAATAATTTTCCAATTCTATCAGAAAATAACCTACCACTTGGAGAAGGTATTTGGGAAAGGCGAGTTACAGTTTTTGTTCTTTAGAATTAAACTTTGAAAGAGGTCTCAGAGTGACCCAATAATTGTTAAAATATGTTTTCAGTGGAAATATTAGAAACTGTGTGCAGGGATGGAAACTTGATCATGCATAGATTCATAGATTCTTAAAGCTGGAAGGAACCACAAGAGGTTAAACAACCAACCTTCTCCTAAGGACAGGCTGCTTCTAGCCTATTCCTAACAAATGAAGATCAAATCTATTTTTAAAATCTCAGCAACAGAATAGACCTCTCTTGCTACCTAATCTGACATCTAATCATCCCATTATAAAAAATAATGCATTTAATCTCAAATCATCCTGCTGGACCAGTTTACTGGGCAAGAAGGAACACAGTTTTTTTCCCATCTTTAGGTAAGAACTCTTTAGAGGTAAAGATTATTCAGCCTCACCATTCTCTTCTGTAAGCTACGTATCTCAATCCCTTAACTTTTCTGTCCAAATTCCCCACACCACTCTTCATTTGTAGAAGCTAGACTGAGAAAAGCTCATAAGCTGAGCAGTACTGAGCACAAAGATTGTTTTATACCCCCTAAGCTAGACTATTTTAATAGTTACAGTACCTTGCTTGATTTTTCAGATACTTCTGTTTTGCTGTCAACTGGCTTACTATCCACAATGAAAGCTTTTTGCCACACCTGCAAAGATTTAGGCATCCCCCACCCCATGTGTGTGTCTTACCCAGGGGGACCTCCTCTTTCTGAATCTCTTTCTACTTATCTCTGATGATGCCTCGTAATTTACAGAAGTCACCCTTAATTTGGATGCTTGCTTTCAGGGTCATCCTCATGCTTGGGGTCAGTTTCTCTCTATTCCTTTCTTTTAGATACTTATAAAAATATTAGACAAAAATGGTACATGAGTGGCTCCTAAAGAATTCCCCTAGCTTGAAGCTGATTTACTGATAACAACTCTTCAAATAGACTCTTCATTTAAACTCTTCATGCTGATATTTTCTATTTCATCTGAATTCTCACATTACATGTACCTATATACCCTCGGTGAAACGCTGTGAGGATGTATTTATTATAAAATGTGTGTATGTTTCTCTGTGGGAATATACAGTAAATTAAGATGTCCTTCTGAGATCAGTAAAGCTGTGACCTGGAATGCTAGAGCATTTAACCACAGGTTTCATCCAACTTCCTTTGTAAATCACCTTGGGCATGTGCTTTCTGAAATATGTACGTGAATTATTGCCTTATTTTCATACTGTGGGTATTGTTTATTATGGAAGGGCCATTAACCCTGTAAGATGCAGATAATCTTCCACTTGCTTGTCTACAGCAGAAGATCATTTACTGTCACACTGATTAAATATATTATGACAGCAAAGCTAGTAATGCGCAAGGTATGGGCAAAGAAAGAACATGCTTCATGCACTTTCTCTGCCGTTCTCTGCAGAACAGTTTCTGTATCTAATTTGGTACTTTTCAAATAAGGAATATCACATTACCAGAAGCCATTTTACCCTCCTATGCTCACATACATTGGTCTCCAGAGAAAACCTAGATAACGGATTTCTATAAAAATTGTACTTACAGAGTAACACTCCTGATTAAGTTTATTATTAGTGCCCAGAGTATGTGTATTCTTGATGCCTCAAACACTGAACTCAAGGTTTCTCCTTCAGTACAAGCAATAAAACAGACCTCGGGCTGACCTTCCTCAAGACAAATGCTAAAATAATGGTATTCCCCAACTTACTTTTAAACCTAAGCCTGCAACGAAAGCTTGAACGTGATCCACGAGGGTACACAAGGACGCATCTCACATACACATGTACATAAATATACATTACAAATTACATTTTCTACATCCTGTCTCTATACGCATACACATAAGCTGCTATAATTTAGTTATTTACTATGTACTACTAGTCGTGTAAAATGTCATTTTCTACGAATACATCCGAGGCTTAAGTCAGCAGTTTTATGATATCATCTGCACTGGGAAAACATTAAAGGCTCAATATTTAATAAACATAATAAACATCCCCATGAAACAAATTGTTCATAAACTACCTGTTTAATTTTTCAGGGTTCCTGAACCACATATTTTCTTATTAGTTGTGAGCCTGCTGGGTTGGAGGATAGATAGGGCCTGTCAGGGATAGAATATAATGTAGCAGTTTTATGAATTATTTCTGTGAGGAAAAGCCTATTACAGCTGACAAGAGGGTGATGATATTAGCCCATCATCATTCAGATGGCACCACCCTTCCCCCTTTCATCCGTCAGGCCTCTTGTATGGGGGCTGTAAGCCACACCGTCTTTGCACAGCCAACACAAAGACAAATTCTACTCTTTTTCTGAGTCCATGAAACATTTAGTATTTCATTTTGAATCATGGCAGATGACAGAAACAAATGGCCTAATGAATCTCGCTTATTGTCCCTTGCAAATCTGAGGATGAGCTAAAAGTAAAATCTCTGTTTCTTTTCTGTTTTTTTCTCTTTACTCCCTTTTTTTTTTTTTTTTCTTTTTTGATGCATTTCTTCTCCCTGGAAAGATCTCTGTTGCATTCTAAATAGATGCTGAAGTTATGGAATTATTTTCATAAACAGGTCGTTTGATTTAGAAATCAATTATGCAGCTCCTTCACAGCTCCTTTCCCCATCATCTCTCTATAAGTAACCTTTGGGACAGTATATGTTTTCACCCATTCTGTGGCCTCACAAAATGAAAATACAACAGAAGGCAGGATCAGAAGGAAAAATAACAAGTAAATATTTACTGTATTTGGGGAAAATGGCAATGACTCATCAAATAACAACAAGAATTAAACACCTTTGTTTTATTTAAAGGAAAATTAAGTCGCAGCACTTATTTACAAGTTATTAGGGTGAACTTTAAAGCTTTTGTGGTTACCTTTTCTGGGTGTATTTACTTTAAATATGACATTGAGGTTTGTAAGGGATTTGCTAAGTGGAGCTGCTCTGGAAAACAATGAAAAAGACTGAGAAATGACTCCACTCACCAATGGCATCATTCCCTTACTTGCTGTTTGAAAAGTTGCATAGAACTGAACACAAGGCAGTGCTGCTCTGGTGGCCTGAAAAATACCACCTATTAAGAGATTTCCTTTATGCTGTTTGCTACTCTGTTTAAAGGAAAGTCTTGTCCCCAGTGCTTGCTTCATTGGCATCAAATGGTACTGAATGCCATGTGTTCCCAGCAGACCACAGCATCAAGGCCATGTGTCTGTATCATATATGCATGTTTTCAACAAAACACAAAAGCATAGTCATTGAGAAACATGCATTTAACTTTGTTTAAAAAAAAAAAAGGAAAAAATGCAGAGTTGGGGCTAAAAATAGAGAGAATGGTAGGAGTTAGTAAGAGAAAAAGAGAAGAATTTCTCCTCTGATTCCTTGCCATGCCTTGGCCTTTTTTCTCCCTTTTCTCTGTGACTCTGTAATGGCTTTTTCAGAGCCATTAGAGTTGTCAAGTACATTTTTCTTAGTTCAAGTATGTACAGTTGATCCTGATAGATGTTAATAGCTCCCAAACTAAGGCAGAGTCTGCAGTCAACATACAGGAATAACAATTCTGTGGTTAAAAAAAGAGAAAGTTTGACAATTGATGCCATAATATAGGCCAGAGGCACTCCAGGTCAGATTTCCTTAATTTTTGGAGTAAAATTTCACCATGATGCTCCTAAGTTTACAACATTAGCTATATTGTGACTCAATTTTTTAAGATGTAGGTTTAGGTAATTTCATAATAATTTATTTCCAGAATATGAAATTTGGCAAGCCACTTTTGAAAAAATGAAATCTAAATATCTCAATTTTCTTTGATTTTTATAATTTTCTTTCATATAGAAAGTACTACGTAAAAGTTTGATTTTTAATATTAGTGTTGAAAATTTTACTAATTGAATTTTTCTAGTGATCAAGATTATGACATTAGAAAGACCCAGAATTGTCAAAGCAATCCTGAGGAAAAAGAACAAAGCTGGAGGCATAACCCTCCCAGACTTCAGACTATACTACAAAGCTACAGTAATCAAAACAATGTGGTATTGGCACAAAAACAGACATACAGATCAATGGAACAGAATAGAGAGGCCAGAAATAGACCCACACACCTACAGTCAACTACTCTTCGACAAAGAAGACATGAATATAAAATGCGAAAAAGACAGTCTTTTCAGAAAGTTGTGCTGGGAAAGTTGGATAGCTGCATGTAAAGCAATGAAGTTAGAACATACCCTCACACCATGCACAAAAATAAACTCAAAATGGCTTAAAGACTTAAATATAAAACAGGACACCATAAAACCCCTAGAAGAGATCATAGGCAAAACATTCTCTGACATAAATCATACCAATGTTTTCTGAGGTTGGTCTCCCAAAGCAATAGATATCAAAACAAAAATAAACAAGTGGGACCTAATCAAACTTACAAGCTTTTGCACAGCAAAGGAAACCATAAAAAAAAAAAAAACCCAAAAAACAAAGAGACAACCTACAGAATGGGAGAAAATATTTGCAAATGATGTGACTGACAAGGGCTTAATATCCAAAATATACAAACAACTTATACAACTCAACAACAAAAAGAAAACACAATCGAAAAATGGGCAAAAGACTTAAATAGACATTTCTCCAAAGAAGACATATAGATGGCCAATAGGCACATGAAAAGATGCTCAATCTCACTAATTATTAGAGAAATGCAAATCAAAACTACAGTGAGGTACCACCTCACACCAGTCAGAATGGTCATCATTAAAATGTCTACAAATAACAAATGCTGGAGAGGGTGTGGAGAAAAGGGAACCCTCTTATACTGCTGGTGGGAATGTTAGTTGGTGCAACCACTATGGAGAACAGTATGGAGTTTCCTCAGAAAACTAAAAATAAATTACCATATGATCTAGCAATCCCATTCCTGGGCATGTATCTGGAGAAAAACATGGTTTGAAAGGATACATGCACTCCGGTGTTCATCGCAGCGCTATTTACAATAGCCAAGACATGGAAGCAACCTAAATGTCCATTGACAGAGGAATGGATGAAGATGTGGTACATATATACAATGGAATACTACTCAGCCATAAAAAAGAATGAAATAATGTCACTTGCAGCAACATGGATGCAACTAGAGGTTATCATACTAAGTGAAGTAAGTCAGACAAAGACAAATACCATACGATACCACTTATATGTGGAATCTAAAAGAACCTATCTATAAAACAGAAACAGACTCATAGACATAGAGAACAAACTTGTGGTTGCCAAAGGGGAGGTGGGGGTAGGGGAGGTATGGACTGGGAGTTTGGGATTAGTAGATGTAAACTATTACATACAGAATGGATAATAACAAAGTACTACTGTATAGCACAGGGAACTATATTCAATATCCTAGGATAAACCATAATGAAAAGAATATATAAAAGAATGTATATATGTATAACTGAGTCACTTTCTGTACAGCAGAAATTAACACAATATTGTAAATCAACTATACTTCAATAAAAAAAGAAATTAAAAATAGATTATGACATTAGAAAATACCATGTGAATGTACTTCAATTACTTTTATTATGCTCTTGAGTTACTGATTTCAAAAGCAATATTTGCTTTTTATCCAAAAGGAAGCATTTTATAACTAATGGCCATTTATTCCATAAGTATCTGACAATAAGAAACTTTCACAATCCAAATACAACAGCGATTGAAATCAAGTGAAGAAGGTCAGTTGTACAAATAGAACATTTGGAAATATTTGGATCTAATAGTTTAGTGCTATCTCCTTCATCATTACCTAATGCCCTTTGTGACCTCTCCTTGTCAGTCTCTGAGCCCAGCATAAGTACCAGGTAGAATTAAACATTTTTTAATTGAGAGAATCAATGAATACCTTATATTTCTTTCTAGCTCCTGCATGTTATCACTCTAAGAGAAAAAAATTGGTTCGCTAAAGAAAATGTATACCAATTTACTTAGAAACATACAGCAAACCAAGCGAAACACAGAACTAAAAAGAAGTAATAGATTTGCCCCCAAAAACCTGTCTTGTTTCCTAAAAGACTGAACATATTAAGTGACACTCAATGGTATCACCGTGAAACAAATCTCCCAGGAACTAAGGCAGTGTCTCATCCTCTGGTTTCCATCTTCTTACCATCGAGGCAAATATGTTTGCCTCTAACTTTGATGTACTTTCTAGTTAATCAGTTCAGATCAATTTTCTAACGTTAGTAAAGGGCATCCCTGTAAACTTCATAGAAACACATGTTCTGGAAAATGGTAGAATATTTTTTGTTCAAAATAGATGTAATATTGCAAAATTATTAAGCAGCTGAAGTTGGATTGAGGAAAATGAGAAGTGAGCCAGAATATTTGTGTATACTTATTAAAAGAAAAAGGGACATTGGCCAGGTAATATTGAGTGAAACCATACAAAACTACTGTTTTCGTAGGTCAGAAATGGTTGAATATCAGTAATTTTATATGATTTAACTTAATTACATACAGCATTTGTAATAAGCTTAAATTGTGCATTTCCTTTTGAAAAAGAAGTACATAAAATTGCTCAATATTACCTTGAAGCCTGATGAGCAATAGGTGACAAGAATGTCCAGAAAACAAACTGAAAATTCTACAGGGTTAGAATAGGTAGAATTATAACAATAGCTTGTTAGAGCTGAGACAAGCAGTACCATCTTCCTCAAGGTAGAGTCAGCATTTGGATAGTCTTTAGAAAATCCCAGATTTTGAAACAGTTAATGCTTTGCCCACTGCTTTGCCTTATATACAGTGTTCCCTGTATCTGGAATGCCACTCATACTTCATGACCCACTTCATTAGTTCCTTTTATACATCACTTTGCTTTTTACACTATAATTACAGGCTGATCTTCTTCTCTGAACTGCAAGATCCCCAAGAGCAGGGTTGCTATATTTTATTTCTGCCCTTCTAACAGTGGGTACAATACCTCACATAGAGTAGATGGTCAATGCTTGGTTGTTGGGCAGACAATTTTTTTCAAGTTTTAAACTAAGGATTAGGGCTACTGTTAGCCAATTTTTATGTTTTGAATTATATAGAACAGAGTTGGGCTAATATAACTTAGAAATTGAAGAAAAATCAAGCTAAAGAGTACATATTCTAAACAATGGGGAATTTATAAATTAAAAAAATAACTGAATGTGTATATTATAAAATGTATCAGATATCCAAAAGGCATACAGATGTTAAAATGTACACTGACATACCAAGTTTAAGAAATAAAAGATGACATATATGGTTGAATGTCTCTGTTTTAACCTTACGTATCCCATTTTTCTCTTCCTTGGCCTCCTGAATAATCACTGTATTAAATTTGGTTATTATTTCCATGCCTGCATTTATATATTCGCTACATGTTTGCATCCCTAAATGATAACTCTTTTGGCAATCTTCTTTACTTTTCCAGCCTTATTGTTATATAATTGACGTGTAACATTGTTTAAGGCGTACAGCATGATGATTCGATACACATATATATTACAAAATGATCACCACAAAAAGGTTTTTAAATTATTCATCCCCTCATATAATTATCTTGTGTGTGTGTGTGGTGGCAACATTTAAGATCTACTCTCTTAGCAACTTGCAAGTGAATACAGGCATACCTCATAGATATTGCGGGTTCAGTTCCAGACCACCCCAGTAAAGCAAATATCACAGTAAAGTGAGTCACACAAATTTTTTGGTTTCCTGGTGCATATAAACATTATGTTTACACTATCCTGTAGTCCATTAAGTGTGCAATAGCATTATGTCTAACAACGTACATACCTTAGTTTAAAAATACTTCATTGCCACAAATTACCAAAAATCATCTGAGCCTTCAGCGAGTCATAAACTTTTTGCAATAGTAACATCAAATATCACTGATCACAGATCACCATAACAAATATAATAATAATGAAAAAGTCTGAAATATAGTGAAAATTACCAGAATGCGACAGATACACAAAGTGAGCAAATGCTGTTGGAAAAATGGCACAGATAGACTTGCTTAATGCAGGGTTGCCATAAAACTTCAATTTGTAAAAAAAAAAAAAAAGCAATATCCATAAAGCACAATAAAGCAAAGCACAATAAAACAGGTATGCCTGGAATATAGTTTTTGTTAACTATATTGTTAACTATAGTCATCATGATGTACATTAGATCCCTAGAATTATTCATCTTGTAACTATTAGCACACTTTGACCAACATTCCCCCGTTTCCTCCAGCCCCCCGCAACCACCATTCTACTCTGTTTCTTTAAATTCATCTTTTCTAGATTCGACACAGAAGTGAGATCATGCAGTATTTATCTTTCTTAGTCTGACTTATTTTACTTAGCATAATGCCCTCAAGGTCTATCCATGTTGTCACAAATGGCAGGATTTCCTTCTTATAAAATTTTTAATATAAAATGTGTATACATATCACATTTTCTTTATCCATTCATCTGTTGATGAACACTTAGTTGTTTCCATGTCTTAGCTATTGTCAATAATGTTGCACTGAACATGGGGATGCAGATATCTCTTTGAGACAGAGATTTCATTCTTTCAGTATATAACCAGAAGTAAAATTCGCACATCATATGTTAGTTCTACTTATAATTTTTTGAGGAACCTCCATACTGTTTTTCATGGTGGTTGCACCAATTTACATTCTTACCAATAGTGCATAAGGGTTTCCTTTTCTCCACATCCGCACCAACACCTGTTATTTCTGGTCTTTTTGATAATTGTGATTCTGACAGGTGTGAGGGAGGTGATAGCTCAATGTGGTTTTGATTTGCATTTCCCTGATGATTAGTAATGTTAAGCATCTTTTCATGTACTTCTTCACGCACCTGTTATTTGTATATCTTCTATGGAAAAATGTCTATTCACATCCTCTGCTCATTTTGAAATCAGGTTAGTTGTGGGTTTTTTTGTTTTGTTTTGCTATTTCGTTGTATATGTTTTTAAAATATCTTGAATATTGACCCTTATCTCATATATGGTTTGCAAATATTTTATTCCATTTCATAGGCTGCTTTTTTATTTTATTATTTCTTTTGCTGTGCTGAGCTTTTTAGTTTGATGTAGTCCCACTTGTTTATTTTTGCTTTTGTTGCCTGTGCTTTGGAGTCATATCCAAAAAATTGTTGCCAAGACCAATTTAAAAGAGATTTTTTGCTACGTTTTAGTCTAGGAGTTTTATAGTTTCAGGTTTTACATTTAAGTCTTTAATCTGTTTTGTGTTAATTTTTGTGAGTGGTATAAGATCTAAGTCCAATTTCATTGCTTTCAGTGTGAATATCCAATTTTCCCAGCACCATTTATGAAAAAGACTATCCTTTCCCTCACTGAGTATTCTTGGCTCCCTTGTCAAATATTAGATGATTATATATGCATGGGTCTATTTCGGGGCTCTTAATTCTGTTCCATTGGTCTATGTATCTGCTTTTATGCCAGTACCACATTTTTTTGATTATTGTAGCTTTGTAATATAGTATGAAATCAGGAAGTGTGATACCTCCAGGGTCGTTCCCCTTTTTCAGGATTGCTTTGGCTATTTGAAGTCTTTTGTAGTTTTATATAAATAATCAGATTGCTTTTTCCACTTCTGTGAAATAGGGATAGGGGTTGTACTGAATATATAGATGGATTTGGGTAGTATGAACATTTTACCAATATTAATTTTTCAATTCATGAACAAGGCAAATCTTTTCATTTATTTGTCTCTTCTTCAATTTCTTTCATCAATGTTTTATAGTATTGAGCAGACAGATCTTTCACCTCCTACATTAAATTTATTCCAAAATATTTTATTGTTTTTGATGCTATTATAAATGGGATTTTCTTTATTTCTTTTTCAGATGGTGCATTGTCAGTGTATAAAAATGCAACTGATTTTTGTGTGTTGATTTTGTATCATGCAACTTTACTGAATTTGTTTATTAATTCTAACAGGTTTTTTTTTGGGCGGAGGCTTAAGGACTTCTATGTATAAGATTATATCATCCACAAACAGAAACAATTTTACTTCTTCCTTTCCAGTTTGGATGTCTTTTATTTCTTTTTCTTGCCTAATTGCTCTGGCTAGGACTTCCAGTACTATGTTGAATAGGAGTGGTGAGAGGGGACATCATGTCCTGTTCCTGATCTGAGAGAAAAACTTTCTACCTTACATCATTGAGTATGATGTTAGCTGTGGGCTTCTATTATGTTGAGGTACGTTTTTTTCATACCCAGTTAATTGAGATTTTTTTATCAAGAAAGGATGTTGTATCTTGTCAAATCCTTCTAATAAATCTACTGAGATGATCATATGACTTTTTATCTTTCATTCATTCTATTAATGTAATGTATCACATTTATTGATTTCCCTATGTTTAATCAGTCTTGCACCCTTGGGATAAATTCCACTTGGATCATGCTGTGTGATCCTTTTATGTACTGCTGAATTTGGTTTGGCAATATTTTTTTGAAAATTTTTGTATCTATATTTATCAGGGATATTGACCTCTTGTTGTTTTTCTTGTATCTCTTTCTCTGTCTTTAATATCACAGTAATGTTGGCCATGTAAGATGATTTTGGAAGTGTTCCTTCCTCTTCAATTTTTGGGAAGAGTTTGAGAAAGATTGGCATTAATTCTTCCTTAGATGTTTTGAAGAATTCACCAGTGAAACCATCTGTTCCTGGAATTTTATTTTGGGGAGGATTTTGATTACTTGATTCCATCACCTTGTTACTGGTCTGTTCAGATTTTCTATTTCTTCATGATTCAGTCTTATTAGATTGTATGTTTCTAGGAATTTATCCATTTCTTCTAGGTTATCCAATTTGTTGGCATATAATTGTTCATAGTAGTCTCTTACAAACATTTTTATTTCTGTGCTATCAGTTATCATTATCTCTTCGTTATCATTTCTGATTTTATTTACTTCAGTCTTCTCTCTTTTTTCTTAGTCTAGCTGAATATTTGTCAATTTTCGAAAACCAGCTTTTAGTTTTGTTGATCTTTTCTATCATTTTACTGATTTCTCATTTATTGCAGCTCTTACCTTTGTAATTTCTTGCCTTCTGCTAACTCTGGCCTTAGTTTGTTCTTCTTTTCCAAGTCCTTGAGTTGTAAGCTTAGGTTGTTTACCTGAGATATTTATTAACATAGTTGTTTATCACTATAAAATTCCCTCTTACCACTTTTTTTCACTGCAATCCATAAGTTTTTTTATGTTGTGTTTCTATTTTCATCTGTCTCAAAATATTTTTTGCTTTCCCTTTTGATTTCTTCCTTTACCTATTGGTTGTTCAAGAGAGTGTGGTTTAATCGCCACATATTTGTGAAATTTCCAGTTTTCTCTTGTAATTTCTTTCTAGTTTTGTATCACTGTGGTCAGAAAAGATATTCAATATGATTTTAATCTTTTTAAATTTGCTAAGGTTTGCTCTGTGGCCTAACATATGATCTATCCTCAAGAACACTCTACGTGAACTTTAGAAAAAAAGTGCTGCTGCTGCTGTATGTCTGCTAGGCTCATTTGTTGTAGAGTTCTAGTTCAATGTTTCCTTCTTGGTTTTCTGTCTGGATGATCTACACATTGTTAAAAGAGTGGTATTGAAGTTCCCTACTATTATTATATTGTCTATTTTTACTTTCAGATCTGTCAACATTTGCTTAATTTACAACTTATTTAGGTGTACTAATGTTGGATGCATATATATTTATAGTTGTTACATCCTCTTGATAAACTGATCCCTTCGTCATTATGTAATGATCATCTTTGTCTCTTGTTACAGTTTTTTATTCAAAGACTATTTTGTCTGATATAAGTATAGTTACCCCTGCTCTCTTCTAGTTTCCATTTGCACAGAATATCTTTCTTATACCTTCATTTGAACCAATTTGTGTTCTTAAAGCTGAAATGAGTCTCTGGTTAGCGGCATATGGTTGGGTCTTGTTTCTTTATTCATTCAGCCACTATATGCCTTTTGATTAAGTAATTAAATACATTTACATTTAAAGTAATTATTGATAGGTAAAGTACTAATGCCATCTTATTAGTTGTTTTCTGGCTATTCTGTAGTTCCCTTCTTCCTTTCTTACTGTCTTCCTTTATGAATTAATTAATTTCCATGGTAATGGACTTTGATTCATTTCTCTTTATCTTTTGTGTATGTACTATAGGTTTTTGCATTGTGGTTACCATGAGGGTTACATAAATATGTTATAGATATAATAGTTTATTTTAAATGGTAACTTTGATAGCATACAAAAACTCTACTCTTTTACTCCACTTCCTCATATTTTATGTTTTAATGTTAAAATTTATATCTTTTTATATTTTGTGTTCATTAATAAATTATTGTAGCTGCATTCACGTTTTTTTTTTTAAAGATATAAACAACTTTTTTTTTTTTTAAACAAGGCTTGTCAACTTAGCCTATTTTTTTTTTAATTAATTAATTTATTTATTTTTGGCTGTGTTGGGTCTTCGTTTCTGTGCGAGGGCTTTCTCTAGTTGTGGCAAGTGGGGGCCACTCTTCATCGCGGTGCGCGGGCCTCTCACTATCGCGGCCTCTCCCATTGAGGAGCACAGGTTCCAGACGCGCAGGCTCAGTAGGTGTGGCTCACGGGCCCAGTTGCTCCGCGGCATGTGGGATCTTCCCAGACTAGGGCTCGAACCCATGTCCCCTGCATTGGCAGGCAGATTCTCAACCACTGTGCCACCAGGGAAGCCCTGCATTCACTTTTAATAATTTTGTCCTTTAACCTTTGTACTAGAGATAAGTGATTAACACACCACCATACTGCATTATTAGAGTATTCTGAATTTGACCATATTCTTACCTTTACTAGTGTGTTTCATATTTTTGTATGTTTTCATGTTATTAATTACCATCCTTTCATTTCTCCATGAAGAACACCTTTCAGCACTTCTTATGAGGCAGGTCTAGTAGTGACGAACTTCCTTAACTTTTGTTTGTCTGGGAAAGCCTTTTTTCTTGCCTTCATTTCTGAAGGACAACTTTTCCAGGTAAAGTATTCTTTTTGATAGTTTCTTTTTTCCTTTCAGCACCTTTTTTTTCTTTCATCATACTCTCTCGGCTTACAAGTTTCTGCTGGGAAATTCACTATTACCCTTATGGGGGTTCCCTTGTATTTGAGGAATTTCTTTTTATCTTGCTGCTTTTAAAATTCCTTTTGCCTTTAATTCCAGACTGTTTTATTATAACATGTCTTAGAGAAAATCTTTTTTGGGTTGAAATTGTTTGAGGACCTATGAGCTTCACGAACTTGGATGTCTTAATCTCTCCCTAGATTTGGGATGTTCTCAGCCATTATTTCTTTAAGTAAGCTTTTTTCCCCTTTCTCCCTCTCTGTTCCTTCTGGGACTCCAATTTTGTGTAGATTGTTTCTTATAACAGTATCCCATAGTCCCCATAGATTTCCTTCACTCTTTCTCTTGCCTTTTTTTTTTTCCTCTTTATTCTCCTCTAACTGGATAAGTTCAAATGATCTATCTTTTACTTCACAGATTCTTTCTTGTGCTTCATCAAGCCTATTGTTGATGCTCTCTATCGCATTTTTTTCTTTTTTCCATTTTATTCTCTGTATTCTTCAGCTCCAGAATTTGTTTGGTTCTTTTTTTGTGATTTCTATCCTTCCATTAAATTTCTCATTTCTTTCATGTATTGTTTTCCTGATTTAATTGAACTGTCTTCTTGTGTTTTCTTGTAGCCCACTGAACTTCCTTAAAACAACTATTTTGGATTCTTTACCAGGCAAGTTGCAGATCTCCATTTCTTTGGGGTTGGTTACTGGAAAATTATTGTGTTCCTTTGGTGGTGTCATGTTTCCCTGACTTTTCATGTTTACTGGAGTCTTGCATTGCCATCTTCACAACTGAAGAAGAAGTCACCTCCTCCAGATTTTACTGACTGGCTTCAGGACAGAAATGCCTTCCATCAAGCCTCTTAGGGACTCTAAGGCTTTCTTAGAACTTTTCTACAGATACCCCTGCTCCCTACTTCTTCTCCCCTCTTGAGGGGGAGTTCTTAAGATTGTATGACCTCTACAAAGTGAGCCCAATGCTGGTTTGCTCTTCCTAGGTGGTGTTGAATGCTCAAGTTTGAAAGCTCTTTCCTAATCCTACAGAATCAGGTCTGCTTTCTATAAGTGCTCACTACCCTGTAAAGGCTCACTCTCATCACCCTCAGGGGTATGCACAAGGAGTTTGCCTCAGGGAGTGTGCACACACAATTTATTTTTAGATATCTTATGTTTTTAGTAATTTAAATAGCATTTCTTCGAGTACATTTTTCTAATTGCATGTTGCTTATATGTAAAACTATAATTGACTTGTATATTGACCTTATATCTAGCAACCTTCAAATATTTTTCAAATAATGAGTGAATAAAGGGCATTTAGGTTCTAGAATATGGCCAAGTTGGAGCACCACAGGACATTTTCACTGCAGAACAACTGAAGTCTAGAAAGTTACACTACGTGAGGTATCTCAGGCTCACAAATGGCATGGGTGGTCTCCAAAAATCCCTTCATTCCAAAAGAATAGCAAAAACAGAAAAGAAGACCAACAAAAATGTCAAAGCTGACAAAAACTGAGAATGAATTATAGCATTGTTGGCAAGGATATGGAGCAGCTAGAATTCTCATGCACTTCTGCTTGGAGGACAAGGTTCTAATTTAAATGTTCAAATTACCTTGAAAAAACAATTAGACATTTTCTCTCAAAGCTGATTCATTGAATATCCTGCAACCCAGAAATCC
This sequence comes from Eschrichtius robustus, assembly GCF_028021215.1. NCBI lineage: Eukaryota > Metazoa > Chordata > Mammalia > Artiodactyla > Eschrichtiidae > Eschrichtius > Eschrichtius robustus. The sequence continues at coordinate 85,305,937 of NC_090824.1, forward strand.
CATTTCTTAGGTACATGCCTGTGATAGTCTTATGCTATGCACATGTACCAGGAAATATACATGAATGTTGATAACAACATTGGTCATAAGAGTAAAAAAACTGGAAAAAATTAAAAATCTCCATCAAAATAGTATAGTCACATGATGGATTTTTATACAGGAGTAAATAAAAGAAACATATAAACAACAGGAGGGATAAACTTTGAAACATAATGTTGAGTTAAAAAGCAAGTCTAAGAAGGTAATGTATAGTATAATATCATTTTCTAGAACTCCCAAATCAGTAAAAGTAAACAATATATTCTTAAGCATTTAATATTTATGACAGAACCCCATATTGTAAAAAAAGCAGTGAAGTAACAAACACAAAATTTAGGATAGTTGTGTCTCTGAGGAAAGAATCAAAGGCGTAAGACAAGGGAAGAACACATAGGTAGATGCAAATTATTGGTAATTCTTGTCTCATGGGCCGAATGTTGAGTTTATGAATACGTATTGTACCATTATGCTCTATGAATAACATTTACATAACAAAACTTTTGCATGTGCTAAAATATATTATATAGTAAAAATAAAATTAATAAACATAGAAAGGAATATAAAACATTCATCCATTCATTTAGCTAATAATTATTAAAAGCCTATTAGTGCCAGATACCACTCTATATACCAGGAATTAAACAATACCAAATGCCAATATTAAACAAAACAGGCAAAAAAATCTCTGTATTCATGGAGCATGCATTCTACTAGATTCAACTAAACAAACTTTATAAAATAGGACTTATCAAAATTAAAATACTTACAAATCTACCTGAATGGAAAACAAAAAGGAGTCAGTATTTTCATTTTAAACAATGAAGTATTTTGAAATCACCAACAATCTGAACAAAACGAGAATGACTAAAGTCCACTTAAGGAATCAAATCCCTCTAACATATTCATCTTATTTCATCCTTTCCAAGAAGAACAGCTTCAGAGATGGTGAAAGGATTTGATTTGAAAGGCAAACGGGGCAAATTATTGTTTTAGATGCTTGAGGAATTTAATTTCTATTTAATGATTCACAGAATATGAAGACCAATTGAATTTTTCTCCCCTAAATGTCCAATACTCTGTGCTAAAGATTTGAAATAGTTGTCTTTCAAATTCAGGTACAAAAATGGACTACTCCATCTTGCTTACAAATACTAAACCTTTGTTGATCCCTCCAGAAACACTATGTAAGCCTCCAACCAAATAATCACTTGTTAATATTCACCATAGACTACCCCACAGTGGAGAATCTGGAGGTCATCACATTCAGGGTGTTAATGAATAAGCACTCTGTCAGCTAAGAACTGCAGAATTTTCCTACCAATCAGAAAAATTACTAATGTGGCTACAAATTGTTCTACTCCCAGTTTGCCATACTAATGAACATTTCTGGATAGCAAGGTTGTCCTTCTATGTAAATAGGAGTGACCAGAGGGGAAAAGAAATATAATTTAACATAAAAACTTTAAGTGATCCTTGAGCTTTGAATGTGTAAACAACAACAAAAAAAATCAGTATTTACTGCCACCTGAGTTAAGATTTACAGTTTAATTTGGGGTTGAATTACAGCATTTATTGAGCTAGACTAAAAAGTTTGGGGCACTAATTCAAGATAGCGTTTGGCACTAAAGTTTCTAAGGTATGATTAAAAAAACCAAAGACTTCTACTAAACCCAGAAGACACCTTGAAAATGGCAAAATGAACTTTAAAAAATTAGTGGGTATGCCATCTTAATGTAATATTGCTAAAGCTCAATACACAGCCATTAGTTTTAACCTGAATTAATAAACAGAATTACACCATACTGGGATGAATCTAAAGAGATTTCTGAAAATAACTGATCTTAGATAGACTGAGATCAAGAAATCCTATCTGAGAGAGCACAAATTTTCTTAAAGAGGGGCTTTATTTCTTTCTTTATTTTTTTGGCCGTGCCTTGCAGCATGCGGGATCTTAGTTCCCTGACCAGGGATCAAACCCATGCCCCCTGCAGTGGAAGCACAGAGTCCTAACCACTGGACTGCCAGGGAATTCCCGAGAGCACAAAATTTTTTAGTCATAAAAATTGACAAAGCAGCAGAATGCACTAAATAGTGCTAAAATATACAAAAATTAAAGATTGTTGCTTTGGCTAAAATCTTTCATCTGTGAAAACTGAGACATAGACTAAGGCAAAGTCAGTTATCCATCATGGCAATTAGTTCAAAATTATTTGGTCACAAAGAGTAAAGGAACAAAAATGTACTTCAAAGCTAGAATTAAGTAACATACTGTATTGTCAAGCATAGTACCTAGCACATAGCAATCATTCACTAATGGATTTAGCATAAAAGTAGCAGTGCTGGGACTTCCCTGGTGGTGCAGTGGTTAAGAATCTGCCTGCCAATGCACGGGACATGGGTTCGAGCACTGGTCCGGGAAGATCTCACATGCCACGGAAGAACTAAGCCCGTGCACCTCAACTACTGAGCCCACACGCCTAGAGCCCAGGCACCACAACGAGAAGCCACCGCAATGAGAAGTCCATGGACGGCAACGAAGAGTAGCCCCCGCTTGCTGCAACTAGAGAAAGCCCGTGCGCAGCAACGAAAACCCAATGCAGCCAAAAATAAACAAATAAATAAATTTGTTTAAAAAAAAAGTAGCAGTGCTATTGTTACTGGCTGATTTAGAATTAATGACCTTTAAAGTTATTGACATCCCTTCTGGATGCTCCTCAAATCACCAAACAATATTTAGATTATAATATATTTGACCTATAGGGTCTGACTTGTTCTAATAAGTTCAGAACTGATTAAATTGAATAACAAAGAAAAATAATACAAGTAAAACCTACATTTGTACTCATTGTCAAATGAATATGTAAATGAGGTAAACAGATGTTTTGGAAATACCCCCAGAAAGTCCCTTTCTGAGGAAAAAATTAAGGGTCAAAGACATGGCAAAGTTTTCTAAAAGTAAGCTAACTTTGATAATAAACTCTCTACAGATACCTAAGAAATCCCATCCTACTCCCATATGTTAATATCTTCTTTGAATATAAAATCCAAATTAAAAACTAATTCTTAATAGAAAGGTTTTGTTAAAAGCAACATTTTGAAATGCTGTCAGTAACTATCATAAATATTTGAGAAGTTAATATTTTAATCTTCAACTATAGCACAGAAAACACTTTTAGTGACAGACAGTGCTTCATTAATGGAGTTCTGTGTGTCTAATTGCTTTAGGCACAGTGAGCTGCATTATTTTGACACATGACATGCAATTAGTACATGGTCACACGGCTAACGGGAGATTTTACACCTTTTTTCCTTCTACATTCAGAGTGAATAATTAGCATATTTTTTCTGCTTAGAATAATAATCAGAGCCTTAGATCCAGAAATTGCCTAATGAGGTAAAATTCCAGTTGTTGACATTAATACATGTGACACATTTTTTCAGTTGTTAAAGTAAACCTTGTGCAACCACTTCATTTACCGGTTCCAAGTGCCCCTATGAGTTAGGAGTTATGTTATTCTTAGCACAGAATTATTGAGAAGAAAGGCCCCAATAGATGTTTTATACCATTATTTTAGTGTTCCACACGTAGTAGGTGCCAAATCAATACTGCTGACAAATTTTAAAAGGGTTCCTTTGGTATCTTCTGTTGTCATTAAATGATTATCAGCATTCAAAATTGAAATAAACTATGAAAGCACAATATGTTATTTTGGAGAGTTCTTAGAATAAAAAAGTGGATTATTTTAACAATACAAAATTATATCAGTTGAAGTTTTCATCAAAATGTTATTAATGTTGTTAAAAACATTTAACAATAATGAAAAAATCATCCAATACATTCCTAGAGCAGAGGCAAATTTTATGTAAAGTTAACAAAAATTAGGTTTCAGAATCCGTCAGTTAAATGGCCCCATCCAAGTTGAACACTGTATTCCTAATAATTTTATCTTCATAATTTTGTATTATTTTCCTTAAAGAGTCCTCCACCCTAGTTATAAATGTTTCAGTCCCCACAAAACCTGGATCTACCCCTGGTAAAAATCACCATGCTGTGTAAATACAAATTCTTGTATACCTTTAAGGTATAAGGGAATTTTTTTCTTTTTGGAAAATACTGTCCTTTGTGTGTGTGTGTGTGTGAAGACCATAGTGACTTTAAGAAGTTCTATCAACAACACTGTTAACTATTCAAAGTATCAGACTTTAAGACTTTAAAGTCCCCACCTCTACAAAATTCAAAGAATTAAACTTTGTCCCCTTTACTTATTACTAAACATGAACCTGTAAAATTATTAAGCATTTACAAATTAAACTCAGTGATCAAAATATTAACTTGGTATTATGACACAAGATGTATATTACATAGGAGATGTATATTGAAGACAAAGGCTGAGAACAGAAAAGCCATTGACATGATAGAGGAAAGAACAAGAAGCACTGATTAGACTTCAGTTTCTTTTTAAAATAAAAGTAAATATGTGTAAGCCTAAATATTTTCAAGGCACATTTAAGAAAATCACAAAGAATTTCACTGTTTACTGTCAATTGATATAGTTCTAAGAGTCTTGATTACAAATAAATTCTATTTTTAAAATGTCAACTGTTAATATATGAGAGAATATATGGAGTCAATAATCTTGGGTTTTTATTACCATGGCCTGTAGTGAGTGACTTACTATTGTTCCTATTGTTTACATGTATAAAAACAGCAGACAAAAATTCCATCATACTATCTACAAATTGTGACAACTTTCATTTGGTACCAGATTACTTGTGAAGTGGGAAAAGATATGCACCCATCATATCACTATGACTCCAAAGCCAAATTAATGAAATAATAGTTAAGGTGAATTTTCAGTTTGTAATTTGTAAATAGGCAAGAGTATCAAAGATAATTATGACAAATGACAATGTCATATGACTAGCTCTACCAGATGTTAAACTATTTCATTAAACTACAGTCATTAAAACAGTGTGGCATGCACTAATATATATGCTATACCATATATACACTGTACCACATATATGCAAATATATGTAGAACAGATCAATGAAATAAAATTAACTCAGCTATAAACCCTATTACCTTTTTTCCTTAATAAAAGGAAAACAGAGTAGTGAAGTAGGGATTTTTTTCTTTTAGTACAGTAAGCACCCTACATACGCACCTTCAACTTTCAAAAGATGCAAATGTGTGTTTGCATGTCCAATCAAGGAAGTTAGTTCACATGTCTGGTGTACATTGTCACGTGTGTGCATCCTCTACAAGCAGTTGTGCTTTTGTGCTACCAGTGCTACCGTGTCATCTATGATGAGAAAAAAACAGCTACTATCCAGACATCACTGGATCGTTTTTTCAAGAGGGTAGATAGAACTGAATCCAGCAAGGAACCAGAACCTGTGCCATCAACATCAGTCATGAGTAAAACTGCAGCTTGCCTTCCGTCCCCTATTGCTGACGATCCTTCAGCTCTACCATCTCCCACCTCCTCTCCCTCCTCCAGTCAGTAATAACGCTTCTTACCTGTTTACTCAATGTCAGCCCCTGTATGCCAGGTGTTGTACTGTACTGCTGTACTTTTCAAGGTACTGTACTATAAAATTAAAATGCTTTACTTTTTGTTTGCTTTTTATGTATTATTTGTGTGAAAAGTATTATAAACCTATTACATTACAGTACTATATAGCCAATTGTGTTAGTGGGTACATAGGCTAACTTTGTCGGACTTACAAACAAATTGGACTTACGAACGTGCTCTCAAAATGGAACTCATTCATTATGTAGGGAACTTACTGTAAATATTAGGACAATTGACTAGGAACATTTAAGAAAAAAATGCCAAAACAAATTAAATCACTTACAAATGAAATTACTTTATATAGCTATAAACATATGCAAATAACCTATATATAAACTATATACATAGCATAAGAAAATAACTTCTGTGTTTATAAACTCATGTAAGGGAGAGGACTTGCTGAGCTTTGAAACAATGGAAGGAATTGCACAGGAGAAGAGTGACAGATTTTACACCATGAAATGTATTGTTTATACTTTCTTTGGTAGAATAAAAGGAATAAGAGTAAAAGAGTGAAAATTACAGACTAGTACAACTATTTACAGAAAATATAGCAATAGGGTTGCTTTTATTACATAAATCACCCAAATTCATAAGGCAATCATTAAGAGCCCATGATTAAATGAACAAAGAATATGATCAGATAATTCACAAAGTAGAATTACAGTTAGTAAATAAACATGAATCAAATGTTAATCCTCACCAGCAATCCCATATATGCAGATTTAAACAATAATGATATAACATTTCCACTTATCAAATAAATCATATGTGTGGCTGTGTATTTTAATATTTTGATCAAATAATCCCAATTCCAGAATATGTTATTAACAAAACCCCAAATACTAAACTCTCTGTATAAAGATGTTTAGCAATACTTGTGATAGCAAAATAAACCTAAATATTCAATTAATCATGATATACTTGATGCATCAGATATACTTTATGAAATAGTATTAAAAACGGTGGCTATAAAGATTATATAATCCCATGAAAAATACTTTTAACCATGCTCATTTTAAACAGCAAGACTAAGCTATTAAGTACAATATAACTACTAAAATACAACTTTCTTTAAATTAAAAAAAATAGCTTGGGAAAAGAAGGCTAGAGGGAAATACACTGAAATACCAATATGAAGGAATAAAAAAATAGACAATTAGTGACTGAATTCTGAAGTTCTTTATGTGCTTTATGTATCATATATAAGTTATAGTTCCCAGGAATGCTACAATCCTTTGTCAAGATTCTGTTGAGGCTTACTTAGCATTTGATGAGATTGATCTAGCATTTTTCACGAATATGCGATTCCTTTTATAGGTATTTTGCGGACCACTAAGTTCTAAATGTTTTAATGTTTGACACACACTTAGCAAATTATTCCTTATTGTGTGGCTGGGCAGCCTGTTTTCTTTTCTTCTCAAGTACTCCATTTCTGATTTTAATGCTATAATCAAGTATTTGTTCAAAAATTACTCTTATATTCAAAATCATATTTTGAATTATATTCACTTTATTATTATTTCACCTGTTTCTTTTCACTGTAAAATGTTAGAAAATGGTTAGAATAGATACATAATCAGAACATTAGAAAAACTGCATATATGAATAAAAGAATTATTTCTATCTACTCTCTGAGCTGTGTTAAACAAAAATAGGTATTCATTAATTTAGTGGCTTTCAGGTCTGTTTTCTTGCCTCTCTTACATTCTTTGCTTTTATTACTTGAAACTAATCATTTTCCTTAATTTAAATATTTAAAATTGCATAATTTCAAAGGCTCTTTCATACTTAAATAATTTTTATCCTAACGTAAATCTGTAAAACAATTACCTGAAAGTTTAGATTCTGCTTATTATTTTGACTACATAGGAATCTACAAGTGCCATATTTACAAATTTTAATTGAGTGAATTAATCTATTCAGAGATTGCCAAATCCCATCTTGTGAAATTTAAACTTATTTTTTAATATCATTCTAATTTTTTATTTTTGTTATTCACTTGGATGTAAAGTAAATAGTTCTCATGTAACGCATGAGATTGAGCATATCATTTTCACGCTTTTGAAGCAATTTAATATGTAATAAAAGCAATCCTATTGCAATATTTTCTATAAATATTTGCACTATAAAACAATGTTTCTTCCAAGAAAGGAAAAAAATAAAATTTTACCTTTTATTCAATGCTCTATTACTTTTGCACCAAGATTATAAAGAAGACTCAATTCTGAATATTTACTCATAGAAAGGGGCCATAGAATAATGTTTCATGCATTTTATTTCAATTCTCTCCACTCCATGAATACATCTATCTCCAAATCACCTGCTTCATAGAACCCATTCAACGGAGAGACACTCCCAGGGCAATAGAAACAGAGCTTTTAGTCACTGTAAATTTGCTGTACACTCTAATCAGACTCTTAGTTTATCAGTCTCTGTCTCCTTGAACTTGCAATTTCATTTGCTCAACAAATTTTATTGAATGACAATATATCAGGCACTGGTATATACTTCTTTCCTAATGGAATTCTGCTGAATAGGTTCCAGATAGTATAAATGGCTTAAATTTTTTCCTTTGTATTTATTTATTTGTTTTTGTAAAATACACGACATAAAATTTACCATCTTAACCAATTTTAACTGTACAGCTTTGTGATATTAAATATATTCATATTGTTGTGCAACCATCACCACCATCCATCTCCAGAACTCTTTTCATCTTGCAAAAATGAAACTTTATACCCAGTAAAAAATAACTATCCATTCTCCTCTCTCCTCAGCCCCTGGCAACCACCATTCTACTTTATGTCTCTTATTTGGACTATTCCACGTCCCTCAAAAAAGGAATCATGTAGTATTTGTCTTGTGACTGGTTTATTTCACTTAGCATAATGTCCTTAAGACTCATCCATGTTGTAACATATGTCAGAATTTCTTCCTTTGAAAGCTGAATAATATTTCATTGTATGCATCTACCACATTTTGCTTATCCATTTGTCTGTTGATGGATTTGGGTTGCTTCCATGTTTTTGTTAATGTGAATAATGCTGCTATGAACACAGGTGTAAAAATATCTCTTCAAAACCCTGCTTTCAATTCTTTTGGGTACATGCCCAGAAGTGGAATTGCTAGATGATATGGTAAATCTATTTTTAACTTTTTGAAGAACTACCATACTGTTTTCATAGTTGCTATGCCATTTTACATTCCAACGAAGAGTGTAAAAGGGTGCCAATATCTCCACATCCTCGTCAGCACTTGTTATTTTCTGGTTTTTGATAGTAGCTATCACAATGGGTATGAGGTGAAATTTCATTGTGGTTTTGACTTGCATTTTCTTCATGATTAGTGAAGTTGAGCATCTTTATATGTGCTTGTTGGACATTTGTATATCTTCCTTGGAAAAATGTCAATTCAAGTCCTTTTCCTATTTTTCAACCAGTTGTTTATTTTTTTATTGTTTTTACAAATAGCCTTTTAAAAATTAAATCATCCTTGTGTATGGCCCTTTATATATAGTGTTGGATTCGGTTTGCTAATATTTTGTTGAGGATTTTTACATATATTAATCAAAGACACTGGTCTCTAATTTTCTTTTTGTTTTTTTTAATTGTCTTTGGTATTGGTTTCTGGGTAATGGTGGCCTTGTAGAATGAATTTGGGAGTGTTCTATTCTCCTCAATTTTTTTGGTATAGTTTGAGAAGGATAGGTATTAGCTCTTCTTTATATGTTTGGTATAATTCCCCTATGAAGCTACTGGTTCTGGATTTTTGTTTGCTGGGAGCTTTTTTTTTTTTTTTATTACAAATTCAATTTCACTACTAGTGATCAGGTTGTTCAGATTGTCTGTTTCTTTCTGATTCAGTCTTGGCAGATTGTATGTTTCTAGAAATATGTCCATTTCTTCTAGGTTGTCTAATTTGCTGGCATATAACTGTAGTATTCTCTTATGATTTTTTGTATCTCTGTGGAATTGGCTATTATTTCTCCTCTTTTATTTCTTATTTTGTCTATTTGGGCCCTCTCTTCTTCTTGATGAGCTTGGCTAAAGGTTTATCAATTTTATCCTTTAAAAAAACAAGCTCTTGGTTTTATTGATTTTTTCTATTTTTTGGGGGGGTGTCTCTATTTATTTTCTCTCTGATCTTTATTATTTCCTTCTTTCTGCTGGATTTGAGCTTTGCTTGTTCTCATTTTTATTAAGTGGGATTTATTCCAAGAATGCTAGGATGGTTCAATATTTGCAAATCAATGTGATACACCATGTTAAAAGAAAGGATAAAAATTACATGATCATCTCAATGGATACATAAAAAGCATTTAACAAAATTCAATATCCATTTGTGACTAAAACCTCTCATCAAAGTTGTTAATGAAGGAACATAGCTCAACATAATAAACACCATTTACGATAACCCCACAGCTAACCCCACAGCTCATTGGTGAAAAACTAAAAGCCTTTCCTCTAAAATCAGGAACAAGACAAGGATGCCTACTACTGTGACTTCTATTTAACATAGCATTAGAAGCCCTAGCCACAGCAATCAGACAAGAAAATAAAACAAATGTCATCAAAATTGGAAGGGAAGAAGTAAAACTGTCACTAGTTGCAGGTGACATGATATATATATATATATATATATATATACAACCCCAAAGTCTATACCAAAAAGTTATTAGAGCCCATAAATGAATTCAGTAAAGTTGCTGGATACAAGATTAATATACAGAAATCTGTTGCTTTTGTATACACTAATGATGAACTATGAGAAAGCAAAAAAAAAAAAAATCTTTTAAAAAATCACATTAAAAAACACTTAGGAATAACTTAACTAAGGAGGTGAAAGACCTATACTCTGAAAACTATAAAACACTGATGAAGGAAATTGAAGATTATACAAAAAATGCAAAGAAACCTTGTGTTCATGAATTGGAAAAATTAATATTGTTATACAATGGCCATAATACACAGACCAATCTACAGATTTAATGCAATCTCTATCACAAAACACCAATGACATTTTTCAAGGAACTAGAACAAATAATCCTACAATTTATATGGAACCACAAAAGACGCCAGTTAGGCAATGCAATCTTGAGAAAAAAGAACAAAGCTGGAGGTATCACACTCCCTGACTTCAGACTATGCTATAAAGCTACTGTAACAAAACAGCATGGTACTGGCACAAAAACAGACACATAAATCAGTGGAACAGAATAGAGATTCCAGAAATAAACCCACATGCCTATGGTCAATTAATCTACAACAAAGGAGGCAAGAATATACAATGGAGAAAAGACAGTCTCTTCAATAAGTGGTGCTGGGAAAACTAGATAGCTACATGTAAAACAATGAGATTACAACATTTCCTCATATCGTATACAAAAGTAAACTCAAAATGGATGAAAGACCTAAATGTAAGACCTGAACCATAAAACTTCTAGAAGAGAACATAGGCAGAGCACTCTTTGACATAAAGTGTAGCAATATTTTTTTGTATTCGTCTCCTAAGGCAAAAGAAATAAAAGCAAAAATAAACAAACGCAACACAATTAAACTGAAAAGCTTCTGCACAGCAAAGGAAACCATCTGCAAAACAAAAAGACACTGAAAGGCAGAAAATATTTGCAAATGATATGACTGACAAGGGGTTAATATCCAAAAATATATAAAAAGCTCATACAACTCAATATCAAAAAAAAAAAAACTTGATTATAAAAAGGGCACAAGGTATGAATAGACATTATTCCAAAGAAGACATACAGATGGGTAACAGGCACGTGAAAAGATGCTCAGCATTGTTGATTATTAGAGAAATGCAAATCATGACCACCCAATTGCTTAAACCAACAATCTGGGATGCTACCTTTGATTTTCCCCTTTAATGTACCACAATCTCCTTGACCACTTCATATCCATCAACAAATGTACTTTAACTAATCTATTCTCTCTGCCTTTATTGTCACCACCATGATGTCTCATCTGGACTATTGCTGTCACCTTCTAACTGGTCTCATTGCCCCTTTGGTTGACCCATACAATCCACTTCCCAAACAGCAGATATTTACACTTTAGAACTTAAATCAGATCATGTTACTGTTAGCTTAAAATCTTCCAGTGATTTCCCACTGCACTTAAAATAAAATCCATCTTCATACACTGCATTGCAAAGCCCTATATATTAGAGTCCCTGTTTACTTCATCTTTCTTTACTTTCTGTCTTATTCCAATCTTAGTGGCATGCTCCTAATTTCTTGACCACATTGAGCTGTTTCCCATCTTGGGACCCTTCCATAAGTTGATTCCTCTACCTAAATTGTTCTTCACCATGATCTTTCACGTCTGGCTCTTTCTTGTCATTCAGATCTTGCCTTAAACACCGTACCAGTGAGATCTCCTCTTACTAACCATCCAGTCTAAAACAGCCAACTAGTTACTATATATCATTGTACATTATTTCTCTGAAGAGAATTTATCACTAGCTGATATTTTTCTTGTTTATGTATTTTATCTCTAACCTGAAGGAGAATATAAGCTCCATTATGACATTATCAAGTATGCTCACTAATGTATCATCAGCATATAGCACATAATAGGTACTCAACAAATAGTTGAATAAACAAAGTGAATTTCTCCAAAAAAATCCTCTGGAATCCCTATATCTGGTTCCTCCACTAGCCTCTTTCATGACCTTCCTCCAAGATGCAATGCAAGTTGTTCAAAAGATTGAGTCATATAAGATTACATAACCAACATCAAATACTTATAAGAAAAAAAAATAACAATAACAACTAAATAACTAGAATTCAAAAATCCAAACAGTATAATTTGGCCAGAAAGGGCTGAATTCAATAAGCTATCTTAAAGTAAAAAACCACATTTACTCTCCTATTAAAGAAGTGTCAACGCTTTTAAAAATATGAATTTTAGTTTCTCAGTAAATAGACTGCTAGCAGCAAGAAAAGCCAGCTTAGGAAAATAGAGAACTATTTTGGCCCAATGTCTTATTGGTTGTGTAAACTTGATTTTGGTTCTTTATCTTATCTAGCTTCTAAATCATTAAAATGTGACAATGTAGTTCAAGAAAGAGATGATCACACTAATACATAAAATAAAACTATTAACACATTATACATAATGAGATAATTTTTGTAAACTCAATTAAATTTCTTAAAAGAAGCCCTACAAATTATTGCTTAATTTTAATCACGAGAAATTTACAACAAAGGATGTTAAATGAGACTCTTTCTCTTATGTCAGAGTTTCAGGAGAGACACAGAGCCGAAAACAGAGTTAAATATCCCACATCATGTAGGGAAGTGTGACCATCATTGCAAAACTTGGAAAGGGGTGGCTCAAATGATTCTCCCAGCACCAGTTCATCACTAACCTCTAAGCTTTAAGAAAAGGAGAATTCATCAAAGTATAGAACTGGAGGACAAGGTAATCAGTATAACCTTTCCTGTTATGACAACTCGAAAAGCAAGACAAAGTATGAGAAAATGAAATCTGCTTAAGGTCTCAAAGAATAACAAAATAGTCAAAAATTGCCAGGCTAGTTTCTAGGGAAGACAGAAGTTCAGAGAAGTGACATTTTCAAGAAGACATTATCAATCTGTGATTACCTTCTCTAACTTTACTAATTCCAGAGAGTGTTCCTAAGTAGCTAAGAGGCTAAACCCTACTTTTGATGGCTTCCATGGACTAGAAAGAAAAAGATTAATGTTAAAGTCCTACAAGGACGGTAGATCTGGTGATCTAGAAGTAAGTAGGGTAAGCTATAAGTAGAAAGACCATTATAGGAACCGAAGCTCAGCTGAATCATCTCCATTGTTAAACTTGGATTACTGTAATCCTGTACTGGTGCTGCTACCAGATGCCTGACGAGCAAACAAAAATCCTCTCTGTAGGAAGGTAACATCATCCTAGGCTTTCAATTATTTCTGCAAACAATTCTGCAAATAAAGGTCTAGCATATTAAAACATATAATCAAACAACAAATGTACAAAAAAGTCAATTCAACATGAATAGAGCCAGCAAAAACAATCGAAACATACCCAAACAGAATACAAAATTGGAGATATCTTACATAAAATTTATAACAGTTTTATTTACTATGTTCAAGGATGAAGAAAAGATAGAGAATTTCATCAGCTACTCCAAAATATATTAAAGAATAAAATGGGAATTCTGAATCTGAAAAATTCAAAAATGCAATAACCAAAATAAGAACTCGACAGATGGGTTAACATCAGATAAGGCATAGCTTATGAAACAATTTGGAAACTGAAGCATGGGTCAGAAGAAAATTTACAGAATGAAAAAAGAAGAGACAAAAGATTAGAAAATGTAGAATGTAGTATATATGACCTAGATGGTACCATGGAAAGGGCTAAATTATTTGAATTCAAGAAGAGGAGAGGGTGAGAATAGGCAGAAGCAGTATTTGAAAAGATAATAGCTGAGAACTTCCCAGTACTGACGAAAAACTTCAAGCCACATATATGTAAAAGACACTACGTATATTGTAGTAAAGATTATTTGAAAAATAACGATAATGAAAGGAAATAAAGGAAGTACAATCTGATATTCTTTAGGCAAAGGGATAATTGTTCTGATGGAAGCCGAGAGATCCAAGGAAAAACATTAAGCATTTGAAAAGTTTAAATATTTGGATAAATCTAAATTAATATGGATGGTTTAAAACAGTAATAATGTATATGTTATATATATATATATAATTATATATAAAATTTACAGACATAATTAAAATATAAGAGAATAATGACATACAATTCAGGAAGGAGAAATATGGTTACAATTTTACAAAATCCTCAAATCCTTACATTGTAGTTTAAGATGATAAATGTGCCAATTAATACTAGACTTGCATAAGTCAATAATACATGCTGTAATGTTCAGAGAAAGCATCAATAAAATATCAAACGTGTGTAAATTTCAAGCTAATATTAGGAAAAGTGAAATTTTAAAAAAACTCAAATAATCCAAAAGGAAACCCTAGTGAATGTGAAGCAAATAAAAACCACTTAAGATAGTAGAACTCAACTCAAGTATGTCAGTACATATGCTAAATGTAATGTACTAAAGGTTTCAATTAAGAGACAAATATTGTTAGGCTGAATTAAAAATAAACAACTGTAAAGATAAATAAGCAACACATCTAAAATGTACAAATAAAAAACCTGTGACTGTTCTATCAATTACTAAAAGAGCTTTGTTAAAGTCTTTCACTATATTGTGGATTTGTCTATTTCATCTCATACTTCTGTTGATTTTTGCTTTACATATTTTGACAAGGTATTATTAGATGCATACGAATTTGGAACTTTTAACCTCTGTGGCACAGTACTCCTATTTCTAGTAATGCTCTTGCTTTAAAATCAACTTTGACTTTAATAGTACAGATAAGGCTTTTTAAAAATGTTTAATTACAGAAGAATTACAAAGTGATTACTAAAAAATTCATATAGTAGGTATTTATATTGTAATTCAGTTTTCCAAGCCTTTGCTGTGCTTCTTTAGTTATGTTCCACAGATGTACTGCTTATGGGTGACCTTAGTATTTGTGCCAGTTCAGATAGAAAATTAGGGATGCCCTTCTCAGTCTCTCTCCTGCCAGGGTTTTCTACCACACGCTCCAGTTCTCAGGAGCTCCTTTTCCCAGTTCCTCTGGCCAGAAAGACTGGATTCTGTCAAAGTTAAGCCTCCTGAGCTTTCGTACAGATCCAAGCAAATGGGGTAGAGTGGCAAGGGAAAAAGAGAGAGAAACAATGACGGGGATTCCCCCACATTCTTCTATGACAGGAGCCCCTTTTCCCAGTTTCTCTATCCAAGATCTCTCAGAGTCTTAGACGCCTGTGCCACTGTGCATTTAGAACTGGTTTGGGGGCAAGGAAGGGAGAATCAAAGGAAAAAAATGGGAATTATGTAGCAGGATGTCTCACAAAGGGACTGTATCAAAAGTCATCAAGGTGTGAATCAATTTTACATTGTCCACCCAATGGTGACCAACTTGTGTTCAGGAGTAAATGAAACCTCTCCAAATTTCTGCTGACTCTCACCAGTGTCATAGAATCCCATTTTGTCTCCACAAATACTCATCCTCCACTATACTCCTGGTTTAGGGAGGATCCAAGAAAGCAGGGGTTTGTTCTAGATTAGGTGCTCTCAGAAAGAGGGGGCAATTCTATGACTGGACATTTCAATAACTTGTATCCTTAGAGAAGGCAGACTAGAGCAAGGCTTAAGGTTATAATTGGTAAATAAGTATCAGCCACTTATAGTACCCAGGAGAGAGGGATGTTTGCTATTTTGCACAAAGATCTTGTTTTTGTCCGTGCTTAAAGTTACGAATTTGTCTTGTTTTGTCTCATAGTTTCAGAGTGACCTTGTCTAATGTTAGTGAGATTATGTCCACCAGAAGAACAACATGGCCCAGCCCTACATATGAGACCAGTTTCTAGATGTCAGGGACTGCTTTTTAAAATTTCCCAGCACTCTGCCTAATATATAGTAGGCATTCAATAAATATTTGAAGTTGCTTTTAGATGTCAAGTGCAGATGTCAAGGAAAAAGAGAGTTTAGGACTGTGCTCTGAGGAACTCCATCATTTAATGGCCAGGTAAAGGAGAAAGAGGCTGCAATGGAAAATAAAAAATAATCAGAGAGATGGAAGGAAAACAAGGAGAGTGTGATGTCACAGAGAGGAAGGGAATCTTTCAAGGACAAAAAAAGTGGTGGACAGCTGTCAGATATTGTTAGAAGTCAAGGAAGATGAGTTCCGAACACTAGAATTAACAACAGGGAAGTCACTGGCATCCTTGGTGAGAGGAGTTTCAGTGGAGCAATGGCAGGGAAAGTCAGACTAGGGTGGGATGAGAAACGAGCAGGAGGCAAGACAATTGCTTACAAAGAGGAGAGTACAATTAGATTTGTTGAAGGGTCATGAAAGGTCAAGGAGGAGTTAAATTATTTTTAACATAGAAATTATTTTCATATTTATATGTTGATGGGATGATTCTAGTCAAGTGGAAGAGATTAAATATACAGGAAAGAGAAAAACTGATAATGATTTTAGAAAAAGCTGGCAGGAAAAGAATCCAAAATAAATGTTAATGGTCATGGGATCCATTGTGGTGTTTTTTTGTTGTTCTTGTCTTTGTTTTTTGCTTCATTCAAGGTATTAGCTGCAAGTGTCTAGAGGTTAAACCACTGAATTAAATCTAAACTGATAAATACCATAATTAGATTTGTATTTGAGAAAGATAACAGCATGAAATGGAAGATGGTTAGAGGATTTCAAAACTGGAGACATGACAACATTTTGGAGGTTAGTCCAACAGTTCTGAAGAGGAAGGTAGGGATCTGAACTACAGCAATAACAGTTGGGATAGAAAAGAAGAGAGGACCCATGAGAGTGCTCAGGAGAGAACCATGATGCCATGTGGTCATTAATTACAATCGGATGTCAAAAGGTGAACTAAATAGAATGCAGAGGATAACTCCTAGACTTCCGACTCAAGTTACCAGGAAGAAGGTGATGCCATTCACTTCGTAAGAAATACAAGAGCAAAGCAGATTTGGATAGGACTATCGCGGAATGCGGGAAAATTATGATTTTGTTAACTCTTTTATTCATTCAACACATTTCTTTGAAATCTACTTTATGTCAGGAACTATACTAAACTCTGAAGAAACAGTCATGAACAAGAGAGCTGTGTTTCCTGCCCTACTGGAGTTTATATTAAGGTGATTTTTGAGTTTGAGATACTTTCAAGATTTCTAAATAGGTATGTTAAATAAACCAGTTGGATAAACTAATATAAGGTTTAGAAGAAAGGTCTGGGCTGAAAATAGAGAGACGCAGGGAGAGAGAAATAGAAACAGAATATTGACACGGATGATAGTTCTCTTAAAATATGTATCCAGATCCCCTGACAGCCTGAGCAAAGTAGAGGATAATTAAGGAAGGCATATTTAAAAGTGTCCTAAAATCTATGGCTGTTTTTGTGGTCAGATCACTTTAACTATCAGTATAATTTTTCTATACAATATTCAAATCTATACTTATCCACATGGTATAACTGAATTGCATATTCTTTGGGATTAGACAGAACTGGGTTTAAATTTTAGCTCTGCCCCTCTGAGTGTGAGAACACAAGTTATCCAACATTTATTGAGCACATGTTATACACTAGCCCTTGTGTAAGGTACTGAAGTGTGTGGTTAGTAATCCATTGTCCTTACCCTGAAGAAGCGTCTAGATTCATGAAGCAGGTTGATTTTCATCTTTGCCAACATGAGAAAAATGAGATATCTTTATCACGGTGTTGTGAGGGGTAAGTGAGGCAAGAATGCATTGTACCTGACACATATTTCTCCATAACATGCTATGGAGTTAGCTGGATAGTAACATCATCTTTTAGGGTAAAAAGGTCACTGAAAGTATATTCTTCCAAAAATTAGTCACTACTTATGCTCCTGGGATTGCTTTCAAGTGTTCCCCATAGAGTATTATATTTATTGGCTTGTTTTTAAGGAACCTTAGCAATAGCTGCTGCACTATCATGAGCGGATTCAACAAGCCAGAGGCAACATTTTCTTTGCAGGATATAGTTATGCCAAAGCACTCATTTGGTATAAACAGTATATCCTGTGGGGTCATGCCCTGTTGAATCCTGATGAATTAGCTTTTTAGCAAATTTCTGCTTATCTGCCTTATGCAATCTAAAAAGATCAGGATGACACAGGAAAGAGATAATTAAGGAAAGAATTCAAAAGGAAGAGAATCACAGAAAGAGAATATCTGTCATTCATTTTCACTAGTGTTTGGCAGTAAACTGTAGTGCTTAACAAAGTTTATGTACACCAATATGTTTAAGCAATTGCTTATAAATTCCCAGCACTTTAAATTCATGTACTGAGAAGCTGAGATCCTTTGACTAGTCATAATACCTTAGCGACTACTGGCCAAAGTCCTTGTTGACTTTCTGGAATCATCAAACTATTACAAAAGGCCTAGAAGGTTTACACTGTTAGTCTTTCCATGCACCCCTGGCTATGTTACCCACAAATCTTCCCTGCAATATTGAGTGGAATGTATTCAACAATTCTTAACCCGGAGTATGTTAAAATCTTCTGGGAGGGCTGATTTCTACAAGGAGTGATTCTTACAAGGAAGTTGGTTTTCTCTCTCTCTTTTTGTTTTACCTAAAGTGAGCAGCAACATCTGAGAAACCTAACTATATCTCTTTTAAGATAAATACATAGAAAAAGGAGAGGTGGTTGGGTGTGGTGCTATAACTCACATGTCCTAGTAAACTTAGCTTTCTTTAGAAAGAATACACTTCACTGTGCATTTACAAAATGACTGACTCTAGGGAATATTCTAGAAGTATTTAGAGCTTTTTTTGTTCACATGGAACAACAGAGAAAATCACACTAAACTGCAATAAAGCATACAGGTGTTTTAACCCTTTTTCCATCTATCTTCCACCACATCTCTGGAAGTAGTGTAATCTATTACCATTTCAGTGCTTGACATCAATGGTGTAATGAAATACACACATATTCAGCACCAAGTTTCTTTCTGGTTATAGATTCAAATCCTTTTAATACACAATCCAAGGCTCTAGGAGAAATTGCTATAGAAGGATTTTCTTTTTCTTTATTGGAGTATAATTGCTTTACAATGTTGTGTTAGTTTCTGCTGTACAACAAAGTGAATCAGGTATATGTATACATATATCCCCATATCCCCTCCCTCTTGAGCCTCCCTCCCACCCTCCCTATCCCACCCCTCTAGATGGTCACAAAGCATCGAGTTAATCTCCCTGTGCTATGCAGCAGTTTTCCAGTAGCCATCCATTTTACATTTGGTAATGTATATATGTCAACGCTACTCTCTCACTTCATCCCAGCTTCCCCCTCCCACCCCATGTCCTCAAGTCCATTCTCTATGTCTACATCTTTATTCCTGCCCTGCAACTAGGTTCATCAGTACCATTTTTTTTTTTTTTTTTAGATTCCATATATATGCATTAGCATATGGTATTTGTTTTTCTCTTTCTGACTTACTTCACTCTGTATGACAGACCCTAGGTCCATCCACCTCACTACAAATAACTCAATTTCATTCCTTTTTATGGCTGAGTAATATTCCATTGTGTATGTGTGCCACATCTTCTTTATCCATTCATCTGTCGATGGACATTTAGGTTGCTTCCATGACCTGGCTATTGTAAATTGTACTGCAATGAACATTGGGGTGCATGTGTCTTTTTGAATTATGGTTTTCTCAGGGTACATGCCCAGTAGTGGGATTGCTGGGTAGTATGGTAGTTCTATTTTTAGTTTTTTAAGGAACCTCCATACTGTTCTCCATAGTGGTTGCATCAATTTACATTCCCACCAACAGTGCAGGAGGGTTCCCTTTTCTCCACACCCTCTCTACCATTTATTGTTTCTAGATTTTTTGATGATGGCCATTTTGACTGGTGTGAGGTGACACCACATTGTGGTTTTGATTTGCATTTCTCTAATGATTAGCGATGTTGAGCATATTTTCATGTGTTTGTTGGCAATCTGTATGTCTTCTTTGGAGAAATGTCTATTTAGGTCTTCTGCCCATTTTTGGATTGGGTTTTTCTTTTTGATATTGAGCTGCATGAGCTGCTTATATGTTTTGGAGATTAATCCTTTGTCAGTTGCATCATTTGCAAATATTTTCTCCCATCTGAGGGTTGTCTTTTTGTCTTGTTCATGGTTTCCTTTGCTGTGCAAAAGCTTTTAAATTTCATTAGGTCCCATTTGTTTACTTTTGTTTTTATTTCCATTACTCTAGGAGGTGGATCAAAAAGAATCTTGCTGTGATTTATGTCATAGAGTGTTCTGCCTATGTTTTCCTCTAAGATTTTTAGTGTCTGGCCTTACAGTTAGGTCTTTAATCCATTTTGAGTTTATTTTTGTGTATGGTGCTATGGAGTTTTCTAATTTCATTCTTTTACATGTAGCTGTCCAGTTTTCACAGCACCACTTATTGAAGAGGCTGTCTTTTCTCCATTGTATATTCTTGCCTCCTTTGTCAAAGATAAGGTGACCATATGTGCATGGGTTTATCTCTGGGCTTTCTATCCTGTACTATTGATCTATATTTCTGTTTTTGTGCCAGTACCATACTGTCTTGATTACTGTAGCTTTGTAGTATAGTCTGAAGTCAGGGAGCCTGATTCCGCCAGCTCCGCTTTTCTTTCTCAAGATTGCTTTGGCTATTTGGGGTCTTTTGTGTTTCCATACAAATTGTAAAAATTTTAGTTCAAGTTCAGTGAAAAATGCCATTGGTAATTTGATAGGGATTGCATTGAATCTGTAGATTGATTTGGGTAGTATAGTCGTTTTCACAATGTTGATTCTTCCAATCCAAGAACATGGTATATATTTCCATCTGTTTCTATCGTCTTTGATTTCTTTCATCAGTGTCTTATAATTTTCTGCATACAGGTCTTTTGCCTCCTTAGGTAGGTTTATTTCTAGGTATTTTATTCTTTTTGTTGCCATGGTAAATGGGAGTGTTTCCTTAATTTCTCTCTCTGATTTTTCATTGTTAGTGTACAGGAATGCAAGAGATTTCTGTGCATTAATTTTGTATCCTGCTACTTTACCAGATTCATTGATTAGCTCTAGTAGTTTTCTGGTGGCATCTTTAGGATTTTCTATGTATAGTATCATGTCATCTGCAGTGACAGTTTTACTTCTTCTTTTCTGATTTGGATTCCTTTTATTTCTTTTTCTTCTTTGATTGCCATGGCTAAAACTTCGAAAACCATGTTGAATAATAGTGGTGAGAGTGGACATCCTTGTCTTGTTCCTGATCTTAAAGGAAATGCTTTCAGTTTTTCACCATTGAGAATGATGTTGGCTGTGGGTTTGTTATGTTGAGGTAGGTTCCCTCTATGCCCACTTTCTGGAGAGTTTTTATCAAAAATGGGTGTCGAATTTTCTCAAAAGCTTTTTCTGCATCTATTGAGATTACCATATGGTTTTTATCCTTCAGTTTGTTAATATGGTGTATCACATTGTTTGATTTGTGTATTTTGAAGAATCCTTGCGTTCCTGGGATAAACCCCACTTGATTACGGTGTATGATCCTTTTAATATGCTGTTGGATTCTGTTTGCTAGTATTCTGTTGAGGATTTTTGCATCTATGTTCATCAGTGATATTGGCCTGTCATTTTGGTTTTTTGTAACATCTTTGGTTTTGGTGTCAGGGGTATGGTGGCCTCGTAGAATGAGTTTTGGAGTGTTCCTCCCTCTGCTATATTTTGGAAGAGTTTGAGAAGGACAGGTGTTAGCTCTTCTCTAAATGCATAGTGAGATTTGACTATACATTGGCCTTTGGGTCTCAGTGGACTTTTCAGATGGCCCACGTCAACTTTACCTAGTCCAAGTTGTTTTTCAGTACAGTAAATAAAAGGAAAAAGAACCCAGACTTTAGAATTAGACCTAATGCACATAAATCCTCTGCATTAGGGTTCTCCAGACATGTGCAGATTTATTATAGGAGTTGACTTACATGGTTATGGAGGCTGAGAAATCCCACAGTCTGCTGTTTGCAAGCTGGAGAGTCAGGAAATTAATTCATTGTGGGTCCAAATGTCTGTGAACCAAGAGGTGCCAATGGTGATGGAATAAGTCGCAGAGTCTGAAGGCCTGAGAACCAGGAGCATTGATGTCTAAGGACAGCAAAAGAAAGATGTCCCAGCTCAAGAAGAGAGAGAGAGTTTGCCCTTACTTTTCCTTTTGTTTTATTTCGGCCCTCAACAGACTGGATGATGCTTGTCCACATTGGTGAGAGCAAATATTCTTAGTCTACTGAATCAAAAACTAATCTCTTCTAGAAACATTCTCACAGACACACTCAGAAATAATATTTTTATCTGGGAAGCTCTTATCCCAGTCAAGCTGGGACAAGGAAGCTTATGGTGGTAATGAAAGTCCCAGATCAGTTGACTTTAAATTAGTCAAAAGGGAGATTATCCTGGGTAGGCCTGACTCAGTCAGGTGAAGCTTTTAAAAACAGGGTTTAAGCCCTCTCTGAAGTCTGAAAGATTCTCCTGCTGGCCTTGGAAAGTAGCTTCCATATTGTGAGAGGTGTTTGGGAGTGTCACAGGGCAAGAAACAGAGGGACATCTAGGACCTGAGAGTGGCCCCTTACCCCCGCCAGCATGAAAAAGGAGGCCTTAGTCCTACAACCACAAAGAACAGAATTCTGCCAAAAATCACATGAACTTGAAAGAGAAGTTCAAGCTTTAGAAGGAAACACAGCCCGGCCAACCCCTTGATTGCAACCTGTGAGTTTGTGATTCATAGAAATAGTGAGATAACACGTGTGTTTTTTTAAGCTGCTAAGTTTGTGGTAATTTGTTACACAACAGTAGAACACTAATACAAAATACACATTTTTATGGTCTTCTAACAGGCTATTTTCATAGTGATTCAGGAGAAGATACTGTCTAATGGTTTGAGAATCAAAGAATGTGACTGGAATAAAATGGTTTCAGCAAGCAGGTCATTTGAACCTGCTGAAAATTTCCAAACATTTAGGTAAAGTCAGAATGCAGTATAGGGGCCGGGAAATATTTATTTTTAAGGAGGGAGAAAAAACTTCACTTCCAATTCCATTAACAAACTACTCACTTCTATCAATAACTAAACCAACCCAAATTACACTGCTTCTTAGTTAAAGACACAGTAATTTGACCACTATTCTAATAAATCAGTTGAAGGGTTAGGAAACAATTTAACTGGAAGAAATGACTCTGTTTACCAGCACAAATAATGTAAATAATCTCATAGCACTAATTATAAGTGATTGGATACCCTTAGGATGGTTAATAATGGGTTTAAATGGGAATCCTTGAGTTTGATTAGCTGTTTTAACGTTAGATGACTTATTCTAGAGTCAGTCTCAGACATTTACAGGTTCCAAAGATGACCTAAAAACCAAATATCTAGATATAAAGAAATCACAAGCTTTGGAAAAGAGGAAAATGAGCTTGAAGATTACCATAATGGCCTTTTATTTGAAATCTGTATATGTTAAAATGAATTAAGTGAAATAGACACATAATTACACGATTTTTAGGTGTAGGCTCATGATAAAGAATAGGGTTCAGTATCTTAAAATCATCAAACAGCAAAGGGAGTCATAGTCCAATGAATGTTTTATCACCCTTGAAGAAATATACTGTAGGCTCACAACTATGAATAAAAGTAGCTTAAAAACTCAGAAGCAAAAATGACTTCTGGAAAAGTGGCAAGAAATGAAAAAGTACCAATGAGACACACAAACACTTTATTTCTTGTAAGGCAAAAACACATTAGTCACTTCAGAGCATTTATGTAAAAAGATTTTGTTCTTGAGGACTAGCAAATTTAAATTTGAATGTCTTTGAGTATGAGTGTGTGAGTATATGTGTGTGTGTGTGTGTGTGTGTGTATGTGCGGGTGAACAAATATGAATGGAAAGATAGAAGGGACATATAAAGAAAATCACCCAAGATTCTTTGCCCCTTACCTAAGTAGAATTAAAAACTATGTCAAATCACATACTTAAAAGCACAAAGAAAAATTGATTTGCAGTTTTATGGAAGTAGGTCATTTAGTGTGAAGGTTATATTTCACAGTCTCTTAACTATTCTACCTTATTCTCAATCCAGGTCTTTAAAAAGAAAAGAAAAGAAAAAAGCATAATGCTTATCAACACTTAGCTAGGTATGATAAGAGTCTAACAGACAGTAGGTGAACTACATTTTCTGACTCTGTCCAAAATTTGACAGCTGGTGCAGTCTATCCATGGTGTTGAGGGGGCAATGTGAATATATTGATGGCTACTACTAATAAGTCTGTCATCATTGTGAAATTTTGTATTTGGAGGACATGAAAAAATGAGTCCATCAATGTTGAGCAAATAATATACTGTACATGGCTTCTCTGGATGATCAAGAAATGTTAAAACTTCAATAAAACTCATCTACTAAGGTAATATCTAATTCTCCTATTGCAAGGAGACTTGTGAACATGAGCAGGGGATTAGCACTGGTTTCATCATCATTTTTTCTATTCATCAATAAAAAACTTAATTAAAAAATTTTTTACTACCTAAGAATACATGTTTATTATAGAAGAATTTGAAGATATAGGTAAGTGATAAGAACATAATTAAAAGCATCCATAACCTTCTAACCATTTTAGTAGGATATTCTTTCCTTTTATCTAAGCAAAATATGTATCTATATGTATAAACATAACCTTTAAAAATACAATAGCTATAAAATTAAATGAAAAATCCTCTGGGTAGCTAAACCACTCTGGGTTTTATGGTAACATAAGTTGGAGGGTGCAGCCAAGAGCCCACATGGGTCCTCTGAATCACAGGGGCATGCCCATGATATAGAGTAGATATGGTGACATTTATCAACAACAACGTCTATGTTTTCATGGATCCTAACAATATACATAATACTTGTCACATATTTAATAGGTTAAATTTGTATTATAATATATTGATATCGTACTTGTACACAAGACTTGCTTCAGGGTGTAACTGCATTCAGCACTGGACAGCAAGCTAATAAAAACTGCAGCAAAAACAGTTTTACGACCCTCCATTGACTTGTGTTTTATATCACATTATCTTATTGCAGACATCTGAATTAAAGGTTAACAAATACTACTTAATGGGTTGTCTGAATGAATGTACAGTGCATGAATACATGCTTCTTGCAATTTTTATCAGTTTTGATACTACATATGCTTTGTGATTTGGGTTCAGACAGGACTGTAAGTGGGTGATGGCTCTTGACTGACTCTTTTAAGTAATATAAAATAGCACATTTTGTTAGACTTCCTCCAATTAAGTGTATATCCCCCATTAAGGCAATCTGTCATCATTTTCATAATGTCATTAACATCTACAATGTAACTCACGGGGCTTTGTTCTTCTTTCAAAATTAGTAGCACATACATTATATAGAAAGCTTAAAGTACAAAAACAAATTTAAGGAGCCTTCAACTCTAAGCTATACAATTATCTTTAGTGAATTACATAGAAGATATGACTTTACTAAGAAAGAAAAGCCCACAGAAATTATATATCCATTAAAATGGATTAATGATATAAAATATAAATTTTCTTTCTAATGTAGCTATCAAGAAACATGGTTTACTGCACTACTAAATGTATTTGGCTAAGGAAAATAATTTAAATTATTGGACTACTGAAAGTAAAAATCAGTATATAAAATTTATGATTTTTATATAAATGATATTATCAGTCTTAAGAAATATTTTGGAAATTTTTCATGGATAAAAGTAATATATTAAGTGCCTAATAAAAAAGATAAAATTTTATTAGGAAATTTAGATGGTAATAGCCAACTTTAAAATACTAAAATACATCTTATTTACTACTGTGGCTTCAGTAAATAGATTAAGATTCAATTAATAACACATACAGGGAGAAAATTTAAGTTTACAAAATAGAGTGAAGGTTCTGCTCTAAGAAGACTATTTCTTTATATATTCACACAAAAGTGTATACTACTGTATAAATATGAAATAGAAATGAAAATGTGTTTTTTTACTGTGACCTAAAGTTGTCAACATGTATAAAGGCTCTCTTTAACAAAATTTTTCTCATTAACAGTTAGGTTACAAATAAAGTATCAAATAAAACCTAACTTGTAGGATAGAGACATCATAATCATTTTTCAAATCATAGGAATCTCCTCTCTCTGAACTTCACTTGCTGTCTCTTGCAATGGCTCTTACAGTAATCTACTGAACATTACAATTAGTTGAAATCATGTCTTTTCTGCCTTATTAGAATATACATTCCTTAAAGTAAGGATTAATATTCTGTGTCCCTCCAAAACTCTTACACAGCTTAGCACAGCACTTTGCACATTACAAATACTAAATAAGTAAATGCCCTGCAATTATCTTAAATATAACATGTCCAAAATTCATTCATTAACTCCACTTCAATATCTCTTCCTTCTTTAAGATTCCTTATTTCAGTAAATTTTCCAACCATTGAGCCTCCTAAGCAAAATACCTGGGCGTTATCTTTGACTACTCCCCAGTTCATGCTCTATAGTCTCAAGGTTTGTCAAAATCCCGTTTCAATGTAAAACCCTAACATTTCTCAGTTCTGGCTTCTCTATTCTTTCTCCATGCACGCCATCTCTTGCTAGGCCCTCCTTTTCTTGGCATCCATCCCAACGGTTCAGTTGCTCTATATCTTTTTTATTTTAATGCTTGGAATATATTTGAGTTCTATTTCCTAGCTCCAAAATCCTCTGTGGTATTGGGGTAACTTTTGTTCAGTCCATTCAGCACAGTATTTCCCAAATTTGCTCCACAGCAGCCACTCTGCAACCTCCTTTATCTCTGATGTCTTCTCAGAGTTTTGCTTTTTTCCCTAATTATCACATTCAGGAGTGAGTCACCATTCATTTGCGGTAGAACCAAAATCCTTAATGTTGCTTAAATTATAAACCCAAGTCATTAATATATATTATATTAGATTAGGCCCAATGAGACCTTAAATTTGGGAATAAAATGCTACATACATAGACAAGGATAATCCTTTTTAGATTTAAAAGAATATCAACAAAGATCAAATTTGTGCTTCTTCTTCAGTGGGAGTTTTTAAGACACAGTGATGAGTTTCTGGAAAGCTTTTCTCTAAAAGGTGAGTGGTCCTCAACTCAGGTTAAGTCAGTTATTTTACTTCATTCTCTGTACAAAATCTTTTTCACTTAAAATAACCACCTTAGCAAAGAAAAATACTGTCACTATGGTGAATTATTATAGTGTAGCAAACTGAGTGAACTGTTTCTGAGGTTCTTTCATGTTACATCCAGACAATCAAAATCATATAAGTAAGTACATAGTGAATTGCCTCTTCTTTTGGAGAAAGATATAGTACATGCCACAGAAATGCTAACCTAAAAGTCTAATGATAAACAAACTCCCAATTCATTCATTCCTTCAACACACATTTTATAAGCTCTTACTGGGTACAAGCCAATGGACCAGACCTGGCCTACTTGCTTGCTTTTAATTCTCTATGCCTCATCAGGGGACAGAATCGGGTTCTCAAACAAGAATAAAGGCAACAAACATGGCATTTAGTGATTGTGTGTTTATGATCACATCGTTACGTGATCACATAGGATTCATGAGGAGATTACTGCATAACAAGACAGCTGAAATGGAAATATCACACAGTCTGAAATTATCACACAGTCTGACCAGTCAAATCCATGTGTTAGACTCACACTATTTGAACTTTTTAAAGTCATTTAAACTTTCTTGCCTTAAGTTTTTTCATTGAGTAAGCACTAAGCATTTCTTTGAGTAAGCATTAAGATAATAATAGCCAAGACTTAATAAGTATTTCATACCTGCGTGATACTCCACACAATTGTTGCATTAATTCTCACAACAATCCTAAAAGGCAGACAATACTCCCAAGACTCAGATATTATTACACGATTATATAGATAAGGGATCTGAGGTTCAGAGAAATAAGAAATTTGCTAAATTTCCAATATACCGTAGGGTGGAATTTAAACTTGCTTCATCTGATTCAAGAGCCAGGTTCTTTCTACTATATCACACTGCCTTATGACGTAGCAGAGGAGGGATTCCCCACTACATCCAATGTAGAAACTCAGCTCAGTATGTCTGCCATTACTATAAATAAATGGTGGAAGAATGTGTACACTTGCTTAACAAAGAAAATGTCCTTAACCAGAGTTAAATTGTAGGGCTCCTCTTAATTTATAATATTTGGGAAACAATAAAATCTTGTTCCTCATTAAAATTAGAGTCTAAAACCATTTTCAAATGGCTACAGGAAAAGTTACAATAAGCAGAATTCATTTATAAATCTATCTGAAGGCAAGGGGTAGACCATATAATTGCATGAAATACTTTGCTGACTTAACAATATTAGCTTTCTTATCTTCATATTAAAGCTTATATTTAGAAACTAGCTCCATTCATAATTTTTAATGTCACTGAATTGAGAGAATTAAAAATTTAATTTTCACTGTTTATAAAACAACCTAGACAGCTTCATTAGGTTGTTTTTGTTAATTCACTGACTTTGAACCCAAAGCTATTGGTTTTAAAAATAAACTTTCAATTTTAACCTTAAATGAAAATTTTCTTTCCATTTAGACAGCTTGTACCTGCCAATTTGCACAGTCATTTATGCATTTACTTTTTTATTCAACAATAGCTTTTGAACATCTAATATGGGCTGATCCCTCTGATAGAGGTGTAGCAGATGTAGAAGAATGTAGTAGGCCTGACCCTGCTTTCTAAGGTCTAGTCTTGGGGGTTGAGCTGGGAAGAGAAGACAATTATGCAAGTAATACCAACATCATATCATGAATATTTTCATGGGAGAAGTACAGGTTGCTATGTGAGCACGTAACAGGGGACTTAACTTAGTCTAAGTAGCCAGTTAAGCTTTCTGGAGGTAGGAACACAGCTTCTAAGGACTCAAAAATGAATAGAGTAAGGTTGGTCAGGGTAAGGGAAAATGACACGGAGTGGGTGGTACTTCAGAGAGAGTAACCAAATTGTAAATGGTCTGGTTTCCCATAGTGACGTTGATAGATACTACTCATTAGGCCCTATCTCTTGGAGAATAATCTTTAACTGCAGAAAAAGTATTTTGTGGATTTCAGTACAATTGCCAATGTGTATACAGAAGCTATTCCTGAACAGCATTCTGAACTTTGATTCTACAGTAAACAGATAGTCTTCAAACTGGGATCGGGCATAACTGTCAATATTAGTGACTTATGATCATCATTAGATAATCAGCCATCATGTTCTATTGATTGACATGCCAGGTACTTGATAGCACCAGGTATTATGGTTAATGCAAATAATTATTTTTCCTGTGAGTTTAGTTAAGGGTCTTCATATTGATGTAATTAAAACTGCAGTGGCATTTGAAATGCATCACCTAAATAAAGCACCCTAAGGTTTACCCTATTAAGACTTGTAAGAGATCTAAGTAATTGCAATTTGTGTTATTTTATTCCACATACTACTTTCCTGAAGAAATCAATGTCTCTGCTATATATATAGCCATATATATATATACGCACACACATATATAGCCATATTATCATCAAATATTTCATTATTTTCATGAACAAAATTGTTCACTAATAGCACATCAACATCAGATGTAGCAGCAAATGCTTGTTTAATATTTCAAGTTAGGAATTCTCATTGCCCATTATCTATCTATTAAGAATTACAAGTTCCAAATTAACTGAGA
Source organism: Eschrichtius robustus (assembly GCF_028021215.1). NCBI lineage: Eukaryota > Metazoa > Chordata > Mammalia > Artiodactyla > Eschrichtiidae > Eschrichtius > Eschrichtius robustus. The sequence continues at coordinate 85,335,950 of NC_090824.1, forward strand.
ATTCCATGTTAATCGCATGCTTTATAATGAGATTGTTTGTTATCCCTAACCTTCAACAGCACTGATTAAACCTCTCAGTATACTCACTAAGTTGATAATTTTTACCCACTGTCCTCACACCTAGTTCAGTGTGATATTTAAAAAGCAAACTAAAGAAGAGCATCATTTATTGTTAACTTTGTCCTATAGATGTCCTTTGTGCTTACAATTCTCTGATGTGCAGAGGTATCCCACAGAGAATAAAGAGAAAATATTACGCCACAACACTAGAGCCATTTAGCTCTCTGCAATCAAAATCAGATTCTGCCTCCATACCACCCTAGAACAAATGAATGACTATTAGGTAAGATACTGCTATACTTTATTAGATTATTGAACTCATTTCAAACTTACCGATTTTTCATATATATATATATACATATATATATATATATATATATATATATATATATATATATATATATATATATAATTGCCAATTCACTAAATGTAGGTAATCTCAACTCTTTTTAGGAAACCAAGGTTTAAAATGGTTATATAATGGTAATGTAGGACTCAAACCCAAACAAATAATCCAAACACTGCAATAATAATCTACACACTACTACCTCTCAGGTATTAAAAAGAGTAGAAAAGGAGTTTCTTTAATGAGAGGTTAATTTTTTAAATAACTGACCAAGAACAAAATAAAATATAATAAGCCCCCAAAATACTGTCTTGAGTTCTCTAGGTTCTGATTAACTCCACTTATATTTCAACAGATCTAAAGAAAATGAAATCCAAATACTGACTTTGAAACATTGTGTTTTACCTCTGCTGACTAAAACTCTAGCAGTAAAGAAATATTTGCATCATAATATCATGGAAATACAGTAAACTCATCATAAGGTCATTTTATTGAAGAAGCCGTTTTTTCAAAGTAAATAGAGATGAAAGAACAGATGTACAATAAAAGGAAACAACATACTTTATTTGTTCGTATTCTGATTGCCCACATGGTCTGCTACAAGAATACATAACTACTTCCTTTGAACATACCACTAAACAAAATTATTATATCCAGTGGCTATCTTTAATGTAGAGAATGCATACTTTATTCACAGAGAGTATTTGAAGATTTCAGTCCTGAACTCATAATTTTTTTGGTGTGATGTTTATGACTACTCAAGCGCTCAATAATAATTTCTATTGCATACAACATTCACTTCCACATTTTTTTCAAACCTATGGACTAAGTTTATCTTAATGCTTCTGGGAAGTAATTAAGATTATTCCTACTTTACAAATAGGGAAACAGAATCACAGGACTCTGTAACCCATTTAAGTGAACAGACTTGCTGACAAATGGTAGCTTAAAAATGATTACCTGCCCTCAGTCTGCTTTCCAAATTGTCATTGAAATGACTACCCATGTGTAAAAGCAGAAAGCCCATATCAGCACTAGAAACTGTCTATGGTCACATCACACATCAGAATTCTTGAGGAATCTGCTACCTGCAGACATTATTAGAATGAAGAGGGGCCAACTCACTCTATAACCACTGTGGAGCATCTGAAAAGTGAGTGGATGGAATCCCAGCAGAAATCCAGAACACCTTCTAATTTGATTGGGTGAGGACAACTGGCAGCTTTAGGCTATAGACTAGAGACAACTGGGAGCAGTGATTACATGGCAAGGCTTTTTCTCCTGCTGTGCCCATCCAAGAATGAAAGCACTGCCATGCTGGCTCCTGCTGAGAGCAGCTATAGTGAGCTTAAAACAGAGTTTCCAATTTCTTTGACACTCCTCCCACCAGTTTGCAATTGCTCTGTTTAAATGATGCCACATATTTTATTCCTTCATATTGATCCACTTTTCAGAACATCAGCATATTTTCATATGACAAGAGATGTTTTGTGTTTTGTTTTTTGTTTTGCTATCCTTACTGAGGAAGGTTTATGCTTGTTAATGTTTAGATATTGGGTGGATGGATTTTGTCTGAGAAAATGTGATTCTATGTTTAACTCTACCTTTAGGTCCAGATTAAGGGGTAGGAGAAAGTTAACAGCTGTAGTTTTACTTTATCATTTCAGAAATTCAGTAACAGAATTGGGGACAGACATAGTAGGAAGATTTACCTTTGTACTAAAAACATCCTAGAATTGAGCATGGGGCATTGCCCCATTTTTTCTTGGGTTTGTTGTTTTTATGGTTACCTTCTGCTAGGTAAGGGATATTGAAGGCTGATAAAATACACACACACACACACACACACACACACAACAAAGTAATAGGAATTTCTAAATTTAAAGATAAATAAAGAACAAATAGAGCTGAACATAAGCAAGGAGGAGGAGGGAGAAGAAAAATGTTCTGACTTGAAGAAAAACCTGGGGTTGAAGGAAGAAATATACCAAATGTTAAAACTTTGGATGGGAGGAGTCCCAGACCATCACAAAGAAGACAGAAGAATCAGGTAATGAGAAATAAAAATATCAGTTGGTCAATAAAGCTGATTTGAGAACCTGACTTAAATCATAGGCTACAATAGTGTTCTTAATAGGTTATTTGTGAATCCAACAGTTACACCCACCTAGTCACTAGCACAGCTGTGTGACAGCAGACCTCCAACACAGGGGCTGGCAACTTACCCCAGGGGCCCAGGAACACCAGCTATGTATCCTCCCTGCAGCAAGCTGCACCTAAAAAGAGAAGGAAAGAGACAGAAATGTTCAGACGGGGCTGACCATCATCTACCAAACACACAACCAGACAAGTAACTTCTCCCAAGGAACTGGCTAGACAATGGGAAGAGGAATGCTTCAAGGGGACCAAAAGTACTACCAAAGACCCCTCACAGAACCATGAGACAAGGGAATAGCGTTTACTCCCCCCATATAAACACACTAGGCAAAATAGATTGAAAAGATCTATAAATTTGGATACACTCTTGGAATTACAATGATGGGGGAAGATTCATGCATCCATTCAGGCAGAAAACAAGCAAAAAACACATTGTATCTGAAAGGAAAAGAGAAATCAAGTTGTCCACAGTTTTTTTCTCTCTATAACATTAACTCTCCAGGACAAAATGGAGCCATAGCTATAGAGTTTTGAGGAAAAAATATGACAGTAAGCCAAGAAGCAATAGAAATACATTGCCAAGCATCTTACAAGAACAATAGAAAGACAATGCCAAGAATGCAGAGCTCAGAAAACTATCACCTGCAATATATTCCTTAAAAATTACTGAACACCAATTCTCCAGCTGATGGAGAGATGGATCTAACACACTTAAAAACATGACCCACTGTATTATAAAGGGACATTGGTATAATCAAAAATATTAGTAGCACCCAGTGTTGCTTGAATATTTCTTGTAATATGTCCATCAAACTTAACACAAATATAATAAATATTGAAAGAGAAAATATATACTCTAAAGTGAATAATAACCTGGATTTTGAAATCCAGAATTATGTTATAATAAACTAGAAATTTCAATATAAGGGGAAAGAAACTACAGGAAGTGCAAGTATCTAAAATTATCATTTTCTTAGAATCACTTGAAATTGTTTCATTTTTAATTACTAGAAAAATGTCTAATATCTTCAAGGACACTAGTAGCGTAACTTTCTTCCATATTTCAAAGGACCAAAAAGATTTAAAAAATTAAACTACATGAATATTGGAAAAAAATCTCGAGTTGCGGGTTGAAAAATATACCAAAGCTTAGATGATGCGCTATATAAAAGTTAATAAAACTTAAAAAGCAGTATATATAAATCACGTAACTTAGAAAAAGATATACTTACTATATACGTTTCAGTGTTCTTAATATAAAAAGAAAAATAAATTAAGAAAATAAGTGACTGAAAAGTTAAGGATAACAAGAATAGCTGTTAAATAGCAAACAACAATAAAAAAGAATAATATGTAAAATAAACATAAGAGCTGGTTCTTTCAAAAAATGTAAAATTAAAAAAATTATGATAAATCTACACAAATACAGGGAGAAAACAGAAAAATCAGAAGTAATTTTAAATCATAAAAGAACACTACATGCAAAAGCATACCTCTCTTTTGAAAAACTTCAATGACATCGTAAATTTTCTAGGAAAATATAAATTACCAAAATCAATTCATAGAAGTAGATAATGCTTTGCTGAGAAATTTTTATAAGTTATCAAGGCATTATATTCAAATATATCTTCATACTTGATATATTTACAGATTAGGCTTTCTATACTTTCAAAGAATAAATGGTTCTCATATAAACAATTCCGAAAGCTAGAAGAAAAAATGTTCATAATTCTCTTTTATATAGTTAGCATAATGAAAAATTGGCAGAGTGTATATTAAAAAAACACAAAGGCTGAGAGCTAAACTTAAGCTTACTCCTGAATATATAAAAGCATATGTGTGTGTGTGTGTTCATGAAGTATATATATGTGTGTGTGTAAAACTCTGAGTTCTTTATTCCATTCTATTGGTTTCTTTATTTTAAGCAAGTATGATACTCATAGAATGCATTTGTAAGGATTTCAGGTAGGGCTACCAATGAATTTATAAATTATTGGTGTGTTAATATCTTTATATGTCAACTTGTCCCATCCAAGAGTATGGACTATCTTTGTATTTTCTGAGCTTTTTGCATCCTTTAATACAGTTTTATTTATTCCCCACAGAAATCTTAGGACTGCTTGTTAAAATATAACATATATTTTAGTTTTTCTTGACTTTTAGATGGATTCATATATTTGTTAAATTTTCTGGTTGCTTGTTACCATTGATTTTTTATTAATGATTGTCATAAATCAATCTTATATCTGGGAATAGTCTTCCCATCAGCAATATTGGATAAATAAAAAACAATGTGGAAAAACTGTAAAGAACTCAGAATGGCATAATTCTGGATCTATGTCAGACAAATGACATTGGACTATGAGAATGAAGCAAAAACATTTACAAATTGCAGGCTAACAAATATTCTAAAGTATTAAAAAAGTTTGTAATTCAAACAGAAGAATGGGTTCAAGAGAAAGCAGCAATAATGAACACATTTTAAAAAATTCATTATTAAGGCTAAATAACTGGGTTTTTAAAAATTTATTAAAAACAATCTGGAAATAAAATTTTACATGCTATCAACATGGGAAGTGGAAGTTGGGGGAACAGATGGGAGCAAAAGTATGCCACTGTTCTTTTTATACAAGGGGAGAAAAGAGATAATGACTAGACTATTACAGGCAAATATAAGCTCAAATATGTTTATTAAAAATCTAAAGGCCCTTTCTCCTTTTCTCTCTTTTGGTGGAAGCTGAAGAGTAAGCCAACTGTGTTTACATATTCAGCTTGACTGGGGACAAGGAAAGTTGAAAATATTCAACACACGGTTTAACAAAAATTTGAACATACACAGAAAATGACCAAAATTTTAGATCACATGCAAGGTGAATCCTGTAGTTTGCTCAATGAGCACATCATGATCGAGAAGCATTTATCTGTAGAATGCAACAAAGGAGATCTAAAAATGTAAATTACATATGTAATTATTATATAATAAAATTATATAACATCCTAGTTTATACCAAAAAGAATTTGATAAATGTTAACAATTATAATTGTGAAAATGGCACTTGGTAAACTAGAAATCTAAAGGAATGTTCTTGACTTAATAAAAGGTATGAACAAAAATCCATGGCACTCACTACATTTAATGGTGAAATACTACAAGTCTTCCAATTAAAGTCAAGGATGAGATAAAGATGCTGTGATCACTACTCTTATTGTATTGTTAGTTATACAACTCGATGTTCTGTTCTCCAAGTTTGATAAGAAAAAGAAATTAGATTAAAACGTTAGTAAGAAAGAGATAAGACTATTGTAGAATGTGCAATTACCTACCTAGAAAACTGAAAAGAATCAGTTGTGAATTACTAAAACTGATATTGAACAAGGTGACTGGCTACAAGATTAATAAACAAAATCAAATGGCTTGCCTATATGCCAGTGTGAAAGAGAAAGTTAACCAAACCAAACAAGCCAAAGCAAAATGTATTGTAATGGTGGTGGTGGTGGTAGTGGGGGAAACCACATTATAAAATGTCTGTGACAACAAGAAGAAAAAAATGACATTGCTTTCAAGATCATAATAACAAAGTGACATTATAACATTTTTTAAGAAAAATTTATCTTTAAGAATACTTAGTTAATTCACTATTGAGTCATTAACATTAGCTAATACCCTTTTTGAACCATCATTAATTTTCACAATAACACATTTATCTGCAAGTGTATTATAGCTTATAAGCAACTAAACCACATAATAGTCTTATGTACAAAAGAGGCATTGCTAAAAAGTTTATTAAAAATAGGAGAACTTGTATCTTCTACTGCAGTCAGAAGCTTGAGGAAAAATGGATTTATTTTTGAGACCTTATCTTAGCCTTTGACATTTAAGCTGGAAGTTGATTTCTATTTCTAGAGAAGAAATATATATTTCTGATCTTACATCCTCTTTATAATGAAGGGCTTCTGATACAGACTGTGTTCCCTCAAAATTCATATGTTGAAATCCTAACGCCAAGGTGATGGTATTAGAAGGTGGGGCCTTTGAGAGGTGATGAGGTCATGGGGGTGGAGCCTTCATGAATGGAATTAGTGCCCTTATGAAAGAGACCCCAGAAGCTCTATTGCTTTTTCTGCCATGTGAGGACACAGTGAGAAGACAACTGCCCTCTATGAATTCAGGAAGCAGGTCCTCATCAGACAATGAATCTACCTGTGCCTTGATCTTCAACTTCTCAACCTCCAGAACTATGAGAAATAAATGTTTGTTGTTAAAGCCTCCCAGTCTATGGTATTTTTGTTATAGCAGCCTGAACAGCTTGAGACAGTTTTCACAGCTTTCTTCCGAACCAACAATAACCAATTTGAATATATAATGTAAAATCCATTCAGAAGAGTTAAAAAAATTATAAAATACCTGGGAATAATATGTAAAACTTTTATAGAGAAAACTATATATTTTTACTTAAGGACATGAAAGAAGACTGTCTAAGGAGAAATACCACTTCCATTGAGGTGAATATCCCATATTGCAAAACATGTCAATTTTTCTCCAGTTCAATCTGTAAATTCAATACCTCCCAAAACAATATTGTGTGTGTGTGTATGTGTGTAAAATAGAAAAAAATGATAACTGCATAGGGACTGGAATTTAATATGGTGATTCAGGTGGACTTTAACGCTATTTTTAGTAATTTAATTGTATACAGAGAGGAGGTGTTCAGGTATTGCCTGTGTAATTAACAACTAATTTAAAAATGACTTGAAAGATATTTTCTCCATTGTTAATAAGGTTTCTTATTTTCTTTTTAATTCACACTTTTCTTATATTTCTTTTTAATTTCTTTTTAATTCACACTTTTCTTATATTTCTAACAATAAACATGTAGTTCTTTCATAATTAGAAAAAAACAGATATCACATTACGAAAAGGGGAAAGCCACCTGACTCTTACCTAGAATTCTATAAAGCTACTTAATCTAGATTCATTCCACCAAAAATACAGATAAAATATAATGTGAGGTGTTTTTTTTTTTCCAATAATTCACTTCCAGGCCTCCGAAGGGGAAACATATGTTAGTGGTCTAAAAATCTATAGTCCAGCTCTGTGCCATAAGTATCATCTTATTATGTGTATACTCTTGCCAGGGGTTCACAGTTGTGCCAGGGAGCATTTAAAGATTATAAGGACCTATGGCTTTACATTCCTGAGAGCCCTATAGCCTAGAAATTCACTGAGAAGTCAGCATTGTTTATAGAAACTCGAGTTTTAATCAGCCAAGTTCCTGGGATCACTAAGGACAAAAACAAACAATCCTTATCATCATTTTAGCATAGTGCTCAAAGGTTCATTAGAAGCAGAGCAGCCAAACCAGACCTAGCAATTAATAGTGAGACTAAGATCATAGTCAGACACTTACCACACAGTGGACAGTAAGGAATACAGGCTGTATCAGATATACCCTGCCAGTGGAAGAATATGCTCTTCCACTATTCTGGAAAAACGGTAATTAACAGATCAAATTCAAAATTAAAGTCTCCAAGATGGTTAATTTTTTAATAGTTTCAGTTTGCATACTGCAAGTGTTTGCATATGAGTTTGCACACTTATGTTAGATACACTTTTTTAAAAGCATATTTCTAACTCATATGAAAAACTGTTGTGACAATATCTCAGTGAATCTAATAAGGAAATTATATCCAGGCTGTATCAAGTATGAAAAATATTAATCATATTGTAGAAACTTCATTTGAAACTTTCAAAATATTTAGGAAAAGTCTGAAATGCTTAAAAATAAGAAGTTCTCTTTACAAAATTCAACATCTGAAGTATTTGGTGGTTAAAGAAAACGAAGTCCGGAGACCTTCAAGATGGTAGAGGAGTAAGATGTGGAGATCACCTTCCTCCCCACAAATACATCAGAAATACATCTACATGTGGAACAACTCCTACAGAACACCTACTGAACGCTGGCAGAAGACCTCAGACTTCCCAAAAGGCAAGAAACTCCCCACGTACCTGGGTAGGGCAAAAGAAAAAAGAAAAAACAGAGACAGAAGAATAGGGATGGGACCTGCCCTTCTGGGAGGGAGCTGTGAAGGAGGAAAAGTTTCCACACACTAGGAAGCCCCTTCACTGGCAGAAACAGGGACGGGGGTTGGAGCTTCGGAGCCATGGAGGAGAGCCCAGCAACAGGGGTGAAGAGGGTGAATCAGTGAGATTCCCGCACAGAGTATCGGTGCTGACCAGCGCTCACCAGCCTGAGAGGCTTGTCTGCTCACCTGCTGGGTGGGGTGGGGGCTGGGAGCTGAGGCTCAGGCTTCAGAGGTCAGATCCCAGGGAGAGGACTGGGGTTGGCTGCGTGAACATAGCCTGAAGGGGGCTAGTGCACCACAGCTAGCTGGGAAGGAGTCCGGGAAAAAGTCTGGATCTGCCTAAGAGGCAAGAGACCATTGTTTCCGGGTGCTCAAGGAGAGGGGGATTCAAAGCACCGCCTAAACGAGCTCCAGAAACGGGCGCGAGCCACGGCTATCAGCATGGACACCAGAGACGGGCATGAAATGCTAAGGCTGCTGCTGCAGCCACCAAGAAGCCCGTGTGCAAGCACAGGTCACTATCCACATCTCCCCTCCCAGGAGCCTGTGCATCCCGCCACTGCCAGGGTCCCGTGATCCAGGGACAACTTCCCCGGGAGAACACACAACACACCTCAGGCAGTTGCAACATCACGCCGGCCTCTGGCACTGCAGGCTCGTCCTGCATTCCGTACCCCTCACTCCCTCTGGCCTGAAGGAGCCAGAGCCCCCTAATCAGCTGCTGCTTTAACCCCATTCCATCTGAGCGAAGAACAGACACCCTCAGGCGACCTACAAGCAAGACGGGGCCAAATCCAAAGCTGAACCCCAGGAGCTGTACAAACAAAGAAGAGAAGGGGAAATTTCTCCCAGCAGCCTCAGGAGCAGTGGATTAAATCTCCACCATCAACTTGATGTACCCTACATCTGTGGACTACCTGAACAGACAACGAATCATCCCAAAATTGAGGTGGGGGACTTTGGGAGCAACTGTACACTTGGAGTTTGCTTTCTACACCTATTCTGTTTCTGGTTTTATGTTTATCTTAGTTTAGTATTTACAGTTTAATATCATTGGTAGATTTATTTATTGATTTGGTTGCTCTCTTCCTTTTTTTTATATACAGATATATATATTTTTTCCTTTTTCTTTTTTTGTGAGTGCGTATGTGGATGCTTCTTCGTGTGATTTTGTCTATATAGCTTTGCTTGTACCATTTCTCCTAGGGTTCTGTCTGTCCGCTGTTTTTTTTTTTTTTCTAGTACACTTTTTAGCACTTGCTATCATTGGTGGATTTCTTTTCCAGTTTGGTAGCTCTCTTCTTTCTTCCTTTCTTTTTTTAATATGTTTTAATTTTTTTTATTTTTAATAATTTAAAAACATTTTTTATTTTAACAACTATTTTACTCTTTCTTTCCTCCTTCCTTTCTCTTTCTCTCTTTCTTTCTTTCTTTCTTTTCTTTTTCTTTCTTTTTTTCCTTCCTTCCTTCCTTCTCTCTCTCACTCTCTCCCCCCCTCCCTCCCTCCCTCACTTTTCTTCTCAGCCTTGTGGCTGAGAGAGTCTTGATGCTCTGGCCGGGTGTCAGGCCTGTGCCTCTGAGGTGGGAGAGCCGAGTTCAGGACACTGGTCCATCAGAGACCTCCCAGTTTCATGTAATATCAAACAGCAAAAGCTCTCCCAGAGATCTCCATCTCAATGCTAAGACCCAGCTCCACTCAATGACCAGCAAGTACAGTGCTGGACACCCTATGCCAAACAACAAGCAAGACAGGAATACAACACCAACCATTAGCAGAAAGGCTGCCTAAAATCATAATAAGGTCACAGACACCCCAAAACACACCACGGGATGCAGCTCTGCCCACCAGAAAGACAAGACCCAGACTCATCCACCAGAACACAGGCACCAGTCCCTCCACTAGGAAGCCTACACAACACACAGAACCAACCTTAGCCACTGGGGGCAGACACCAAAAACCACGGGAACTACGAACATGCAGCCTGTGAAAGAAGACCCCAAACACAGTAAATTAAGCAAAATGAGAAGACAGAGAAACAAACAGCAGATGAAGGAGCAAGGTAAAAACCCAACAGACCAAACAAATGAAGAGGAAACAGGCAGTCTACCTGAAAAAGAATTAAGAGTAATGATAGTAAAGATGATCCAAAATCTTGGAAACGGAATGGAGAAAATACAACAAACGTTTAACAAGGACCTATAAGAAGTAAAGAGCAAACAAACAATGATGAGCAACACGGTAAATGAAATTTAAAATTCTCTAGAAGGAATCAATAGCAGAATAACTGAGGCAGAAGAAAGGATACGTGACCAGGAAGATAAAATAGTGGAAATAACTACTGCAGAGCAGAATAAAGAAAAAAGAATGAATAGAATTGAGGACAGTCTCAGAGACCTCTAGGACAACATTAAAGGTACCAACACTTGAATTCTAGGGGTCCCAGAAGAAGAGGAGAAAAAGAAAGGGGCTGAGAAAGTATTTGAAAAGACTATAGTTGAAAACTTCCCTAATATGGGAAAGGAAATAGTCAATCAAGTCCAGGAAGCACAGAGCGTCCCATACAGGATAAATCCAAGGAGAAACACACCAAGACATATATTAATCAAACTTTCAAAAATTAAATACAACGAAAAAATATTAAAAGCAGCTAGGGAAACACAACAAATAACATACAAGGGAATCCCCATAAGGTTAACACCTGATCTTCCAGCAGAAACTCTGCAAGCCAGAAGGGAGTAGCAGGACATATTCAAAGTCATGAAAGGGAAAAACCTACAATCAAGATTACTCTACCCGGGAAGGATCTCATTCACATTTGACAGAGAAATCAAAACCTTTACAGACAAGCAAAAGCTAAGAGAATTCAGCACCACCAAACTAGCTTTACAACAAATGCTAAAGGAACTTCTCTAGGCAGGAAACACAAGAGAAGGAAAAGACCTACAAAAACAAACACAAAAGAATTAAGAAAATGGTAATAGGAACATACAAATCGATAAATTACCTTAAATGTAAATGGATTAAATGCTGCCACCAAAAGACACAGACTGGCTGAATGGATACAAAAATAAGACCTGTATATATGCTGTCTACAAGAGATCCACTTCAGACCTAGGGACACATACAGACTGAAAGTGAGGGGATGGAAAAACATATTCCATGCAAATGGAAATCAAAAGAAAGCTGGAGTAGCAATTCTCATATCAGACAAAATAGACTTTAAAACAAAGACTATTACAAAAGACAAAGAAGGACACTACATAATGATCAAGGGATCAATCCAAGAAGAAGATATAACAATTGTAAATATTTATGCACCCAACATAGGAGCACCTCAATACATAAGGCAAATGCTAACAGCCATAAAAGGGGAAATCGACAGTAACACAATCAGAGTAGGGGACTTTAACACCCCACTTTCACCAGTGGACAGCTCATCCAAAATGAAAGTAAATAAGGAAACACAAGCTTTAAATGATACATTAAACAAGATGGACTTAATTGATATGTATAGGACATTCCATCCAAAAACAACAGAATACACTTTCTTCTCAAGTGCTCATGGAACATTCTCCAGGATAGATCATATCTTGGGTCACAAATCAAGCCATGGTAAATTTAAGAAAATTGAAATCGTATCAAGTATCTTTTCTGACCACAATGCTATGAGACTAGATATCAATTACAAGAAAAAGTCTGTAAAAAGTACAGATACATGGAGGCTAAACAATATGCTACTAAATAACCAAGAGATTACTGTAGAAATCAAAGAGGAAACCACAAAATACCTAGAAACAAATGACAATGAAAACATGACAACTCAAAACCTACAGCATGCAGGAAAAGCAGTTCTAAGAGGGAAGTTTATAGCAATACAATCCTACCTCAACAAACAAGAAACATCTCAAATAAACAACCAAACCTTACACAAACATCTCAAATAAACAACCTAACCTTACACCTAAAGCAATTAGAGAAAGAAGAACAAAAAAAACCCAAAGTTAGCAGAAGGAAAGAAATCATAAAAATCAGATCAGAAATAAATAAAAAAGAAATGAAGGGAAAGATACCAAAGAGCAATAAGACTAAAAGCCGGTTCTTTGAGAAGATAAACAAAATTGATAAACCATTAGCCAGACTCATGAAGAAAAACAGGGAGAAGACTTAAATCAACAGAATTGGAAACGAAAAAGTAGAAGTAACAACTGAAAGACACTACAGAAAGACAAAGAATCATGAGAGATTACTACAAGCAACTATACGCCAATAAAATGGACAACCTGGAAGAAATGGACAAATTCTTAGAAAAGCACAACCTTCTGAGACTGAACCAGGAAGAAAGAGAAAATATAAACAGACCAATCACAAGCACTGAAATTGAGACTGTGATTAAAAATCTTCCAACAAACAAAAGCTCAGGACCAGATGGTTTCACAGGCAAATTCTATCAAATATTTAGGGAAGAGCTAACACCTATCCTTCTCAAACTCTTCCAAAATATAGCAGAGGGAGGAACACTCCCAAACTCATTCTATGAGGTCACCATCACCCTGATACCAAAACCAGACAAATATGCCACAGAGAAAGAAAACTACAGGCCAATATCACTGATGAACAGACACACAAAAATCCTCAACAAAATACTAGCAAACAGAATCCAACAGCACATTAAAAGGATCATACACCATGATCAAGTGGAGTTTACCCCAGGAATGCAAGGATTCTTCAATATACGCAAATCAATCAATGTGATACACCATGTTAACAAATTGAAGGAGAAAAACCATATGATCATCTCAATAGATGAAGAAAAAGCTTTTGACAAAATTCAACACCCATTTATGAAAAACACTCTCCAGAAAGTAGGCATATAGGGAACTTACCTCAACATAATAAAGGTCATATATGACAAACCCACAGCCAACATCATTCTCAATCTTGAAAAACTGAAACCATTTCCTCTAAAATCAGGAACAAGACAAGGTTGTCCACTCTCACCACTGTTATTCAACATTGTTTTGGAAATTTTAGCCACAGCAATCAGAGAAGAAAAAGAAATAAAAGGAATCCAAATTGGAAAAGAAGTAAAGCTGTCACTGTCTGTAGATGACATGATACTATACACAGAGAATCCTAAAGATGCTATCAGAAAACTACTAGATCTAATCAATGAATCTGGTAAAGCAGCAGGATACAAAATTAATGCACAGAAATCTCTTCCATTCCTATACACTAATGATGAAAAAGCTGAAAGAGAGATTAAGGAAACACTCCCAATTACCACTGCAAGAAAAAGAATAAAATACCTAGGAATAAACCTACCTAAGGAGACAAAAGACCTGTATGCAGAAAACTATAAGACACTAATGAAAGAAATTAAAGATGATACAAACAGATGGAGAGATATACCATGTTCTTGGATTGGAGGAATCAACATCGTGAAAATGACTATACTACACAAAGCAATCTACAGATTGAATGCAATCCCTACCAAACTACCAATGGCATTTTTCACAGAACTAGAACAAAAAATTTCACAATTTGTATGGAAACACAAAAGACCCTGAATAGTCAAAGCAATCTTGAGAAAGAAAAATGGAGCTGGAGGAATCAGACTCCCTGACTTCAGCCTCTACTACAAAGCTACAGTAATCAAGACAGTATGGTACTGGCAAAAAAACAGGAATATACATCAATGGAAAAGGATAGAAAGCCCAGAGATAAACCCATGCACATATGGTCACCTTATGTTTAATAAAGGAGGCAAGAATATACAATGGAGAAAAGACAGCCTCTTCAATAAGTGGTGCTGTGAAAACTGGACAGCTACATGTAAAAGAATGAAATTAGAACACTCCCTATCGCCATACACAAAAATAAATTCAAAATGGATTAAAGACCTAAATGTAAGGCCAGACATTATAAGACTCTTAGAGGGGGGCCTCCCTGGTGGTGCAGTGGTTAAGAATCTGCCTGCCAATGCAGGGGACATGGTTTTGAGCCCTGGTCCTGGAAGATCCCACATGCCACTGAGCAACTAAGCCTGTGTGCCACAACTACTGCGACTGAGCTCTAGAGTCCAAGAGCCACAACTACAGAAGCCCGCACGCCTACATCCCATGTTCCACAACAAGAGAAGCCACCGCAATGAGAAGCCCACACTTGCCACAACTAGAGAAAGCCCACATGCAGCAGTGAAGACCCAATGCAGCCAAAAATAAATTAATTAAATAAATAAATTTATTTTAAAAAAAAACTCTTAGAGGAAAACGTAGGCAGAACATTCCATGACATAAATCACAGCAAGATCCTTTTTGACCCACCTCCTAGAGAAATGGAAATAAAAACAAAAATAAACAAATGGGACCGAATGAAACTTAAAAGCTTTTGCACAGCAAAGGAAACCATAAACAAGATGAAAACACAACCCTCAGTATGGGAGAAAATATTTGCAAACGAAGCAACTGACAAAGGATTAATCTCCAAAACATACAAGCAGCTCATGCAGCTCAATATCAAAAAAACAAACAACCCAATCCAAAAACGGGCAGAAGACCTAAGTAGACATTTCTCCAAAGAAGATATACAGATTGCCAACAAACGAATGAAAGGATGCTCAACATCACTAATTATCAGAGAAATGCGAATCAAAACTAAAATGAGGTATCACCTCACAGCGGTCAGAATGGCCATCATCAAAAAATCTACAAACAATAAATGTTGGAGAGGGTGTGGAGAAAAGAGAACCCTCTTGCACTGTTCATGGGAATGTAAATTGATACAACCACTATGGAGAACAGTATGGAGGGTCCTCAAAAACTAAAAATAGAACTACCATACAACCTAGCAATCCCACTACTGGGCATATACCCTGAGAAAACCATAATTCAAAAAGAGTCATGTACCACAATGTTCACGGCAGCTCTATTTACAATAGCCAGGACATGGAAGCAACCTAAGTTTCCATCAACAGGTTAGTGGATAAAGAAGATGTGGCATGTGTATACAATGGAATATTATATATGGAATATTACTCAGCCGTAAAAAGAAATGAAATTGAGCTATTTGTAGCCAGGTGGATGTACCTAGAGAGTGTCATACAGAGTGAAGTAACTCAGAAAGAGAAAAACAAGTACCATATGCTAACACATATATATGGAATCTATAAAAAGAGGTTCTGAAGAACCTAGGGGCAGGACAGGAATAAAGACGCAGACAGAGAATGGACTTGAGGACATGCGGAGGGGAATGGTAAGCTGGGACGAAGTGAGAGAGTGGCATGGACATATATATACTACCAAATGTAAAATAGATGACTAGTGGGAAGCAGCTGCATAGCAAAGGGTGATCAGCTCGGGGCTTTGTGTCCACCTAGAGGGGTGGGATAGGGAGGGTGGGAGGGAGACACAAGAGGGAGGAGATATGGGGATGTATGTATACGTATAGCTGATTCACTTTGTTATACAGCAGAAACTAACACACCATTGTAAAGCAATTATACTCCAATAAAGATGTTAAAAATATATATGTATATGGAATATGTACAAAAAAACTAATAATGTAGTAATTGTGAATTAGAAGCCTCCTCATTAAATATTAGTACAGATATTAATTACTATAATCTCATTAAATGTTACACAGATACCAGTGCAAAGAATTCTGCTATAACCACTACTATCCAATATCATCCTTGCAGTTGCAACCAATAAGATAAGAGATATAAATAATTATATAGATATAAAAAAGAACAAGAAAATAATCATCTTTGGTAAATGGTGTGAATATCTGAGAGAAGTAACTAAACAACTACTACAACTAGTGAGACTAGAGTCAGTACATTGGAGGAATAAAATATTATCATACAAAAATCAATAGTTCACCTTAGAACAATAATCAATTAGAAAATGTAACAGAAAATAGAAAACCCCGTTCACAGAATAAAAGTCTATAACAACAATAATAATTCTCAAATAAGCCTAACAGGGAATAATTAAGACCTACATAAAGAAAACTACAAAATGTGTGGAATACCTCTTAAAAAACTCAAATAGAAAGATGTAACATGTTTCTGGATGGTAAAACCTAATTTTATAAATATGCCTATTCTTGTCCCAAATGAATTCAATGCTTTTGCAGTTAAAATTCCAACAGGATGTTTCAGAGGATTTGTTAAACTGATTCTAGGATTTATATAGAGAGAAATATTCAAAAATAGCCAAGAAAATTCTGAAAAAGAACAATACATTCATTTAAAAATATTTATTAAGTGCTCTCTATTTTCCAGACATTGTTCTGGGTGCTGAAGATACAGATCTAAATAAAATTATAATCCAATTTTATGTCAAACTTCCAGCCTTGCATTATCCTAACAGAAAGCAATCCCACAAAAACAAATAAATAAAAAGAACTTCTTCATTCTAGTTCATGCCAAAGTTCTTCCTGGAATTGAATCTTGTACACCTACTTTCTTCATGTACCAATCTCTGAACTGCAACTAGGCATAAAACAATCCATGTGAGCCACTCTTGACTCCCTGGGTTAGATTCGAATCAGCTCAACTAAACTGCATGAACTAAAAGAAGGGAAGGTGGTTCCCAAAAGAAAAAATGAGTCACTGTTTTCAGTCACATTCTAAATTAGTATTTCACAAATAGGTTGGAGAAGTGTAGCGGAATCTGGGGGATCAGAGGAAGAATTATATGATTATAAATAGGGAACATGGACAAAAAGGGAAAGCACGGATTGAATGAAACTGAGGACTACAACTCTAAATATATTATTGTCTATGATAAGGATATAATCTATATTATTTCTAAATCCAAATGTGCAATATATATGTTCTAAATCCAACATACATATGTTGCTTTCAGATCTAACTTTACCAAAAAATAATAGGAACCTTCTGATGCACTATCAACATACTTCCTCCTAAAAATTCCTCCAAAAAAGAGAAAGAAGCTGTCCCCCTAAATTATTCCCTATTCTGTCTAGCTTTTATTAGAGCTACACATGATAAACATGCCCAGTACAAATAAATCACCTGTCATAAAATTTTAAAAAATCATAATAATAACTTTATGTCAAAACATGGCAAAATGAATTACATAGCAGTCAATGATAGAAAAGACTTAATATAATTAATATGTTTCCTTTTGATTTTGAAGAGTTTATATTAACTACCAGTGTAAAAAAAAGTAGATGCAGGTAATGAAAAACCAATTCACATAAGAATTCAACAACACTTAATATGTATTGAGCACTTAGTATGTCAGGCACCAAGCTATGCACATTAATGCTTTTTTTCTTAGTTCTCACGTTAACACTATAAAATAGAGATTAATATTATCACCACTTACATTTGAGAAAACAGTTTTAGACATGAACTTTAGCTTTGCCCTAGTAAGTGATAAAGTCTGGATTTGAAATAAAATTCATCTATATTTAGAGCACAAGAATTTTATCAATATGTTCTATAAAGACTATGAAGATGACACAATATAGCAATGTTTTAATATGTTCAACCTGACTACTAACTAAAGAAATGTCTCATGAAACAGCAATTATCAACTATCAAATTGATCATGATTTAAAAAAAACCTCATAGTTGATCAAGGTATAATGTGGACATGTAAAATTTTACAGCCTTTCAGGAAGGCATTCCGACAAGATGTTTTAAGGGTCTTCAATACAGTGTTTTCACTCCTAGGAATTTCTTTTAAAGATAAAATCAGCAAAACTTTTGAACTCATCTAAATGGTGAAAACATTATGGTACCTTCATAAGGCAAATGACTTATCCAGTATTAAAATCCAAGTTTAAAATGAGTATAACTACATGGGACATGATAGTTACACAATATTAAGAGGACTGGATATAAAACAAAGTATAAAATATAAGCTCATTGCCAAATTTTGTATGAAAACTACATTTATACAAAGTACTGGGTATATAAAAAATAATTATATATACTGATAGGTATTTATAGAAAATAATTAATAGTTATTTATATATCTAAGAAAAAAGACCAAAATAACAGTAGGGGTTATGAAATTACGAAAATGATTTTGGGGGAGAGGTGTTCATTTTCTTCTTGAAACTTTTCCATACTTCCTTAATTTTCTACAAATGAATATGTATTCCTTAGCTAATATAAATACATAAATATAACCAAATGAAAAATAAATGGTTAAGAATAATCCCATTGTCTTTCAGATAGAATCCAATTAAAACTTCTAACTATACTAAAGCAGTGTTGCTAAGCCTTCATCGGCTTTTCTTAATAGAGGGAAAATGCTAATTAATTTATAGGTAATATTTAAAGTTTATTTTATGTAACATGTCAGCAGACACAGAAGAGAAAAGTGTGTTTTACAGTCCTATGGAAGGTAATAAATGTCAGACACATGTAGATACAGTTATAACTTTATGAACACCGAGGGTAATTTGCACAAGGAAAACCTTACCCAAACACTAAATGAAAAGACATGTTTCCCAAGCACAGTCAGGGGACTGTTTTTAACTCCATGTGCAATATAGGTGAGATAGAGGGTTAAGCACTGTAGTGCAATGGTCTGAGAATAAACCCCCTGCAAGTGTGCCGTTTGATGGGGTGTTAATTGAGTAGCAGGTGAACATAAATAGAAAGCACCAAGGGTGTGTAGGGGGGAGTCTTTTTGTTGATGAGGGAACATAAAAATGCTGAGCTTTGCAATAAGAAACAAAGACGGTCTGGGGTGTATTTCTCTGACTTTGTTCTACGTTCCATTGCATAGGCCTCTCTAGTTTAAAATGCTTGCTAGGGAATAATAACATTGCTTTTAAAATGTGTGGGTGATTACAGAATAAGTCGGATGGGTTCCCAACGCCTATGAAAATCTAAGGGTTTGTTTTAGTTTTGTTTGTTTGCTTAGGGTTAGATGCGATGTTTTGTATGATTGTTGCTTCTTCCTGAAATAATTGGCTCAGAATGTTTCAAGACATATAGAGTAGCTGGGTCACTCAGCATCTAATGTGAAATTTCATCAGGATTTCATCAGGACATAGACAGCAAAAAAATATTTAAAAAGCAGATAGAAACATGAAGAATGATTCAAGCTTTCTGAAGTTCAAGATTTTTTTAAAGAAAAGGGATTTTTCTGTATAGTTCACCTAGACAGGTTGTATGAGATTATACAAGAAAATCCTTGAATAAAATATTTTTAAAGTTCTAATGTTGATATTTCTTTTTGTTCCAGGAAATTGTCATAACACAAATACATACAACCACCGTATTAAAGATTTACTTTCTCTGAGAAGTACCTGCAGGTCCTTGTACGCTAACGTATTCTCCAAGAACGTTGCTCATTTGAAAAGAATGAGGTCCCTGCACACTATATTGTTACTTCTAACAAGGCATTAAATACATCCAAGATGCATGTAAGACATTTTAAACTATTAAGTTTTAACAATGGTGGCTAATATTTGTGATGCATTTCCTGTGCACAAGGAGCTGTGCTAACCACTTCACAAATACTGTCTCATTTGAGCCTCACAACAATCTTAAGAGGTAAGATCTCTTAATTTGCATTTACAAATGAAGATACCAATCTGTAGAAAAATAAAGTATCTTTCCCACAGTCACATAACTAATTAGTTGTGAAGCCAGATTCGAATGTACATTAACTGCCTCCATATAGAACACAAATCCTTAAATTGCTATATTATACTCTCTCCTTACACTAAGTCTTTCAAGTTCCTATAGAATATTGAATATTCATTCAATACAGTATCTTGCTATCCTAAGAAATTTAAGGTAGAATCACAAAAAGTTCACTTCCTAACATGGTCTAGAGCAGTGATTCTCAACCTTTAATGTTCAGAGGAATCACCTCAAGATCTTGTTAAAAGGCAGATATTGATTCAGTAGGTCTGAGGTGGGACCTGAGAGTCTGCATTTGTAACAAGCCCCCAGATGATGTCCCTGCTGCTGCTACTTGAGTAGTAAGTATAGAGGATCTGTTGGAGATGGGTGGAAGGAACAGGAGTAAAGTTCCAGTTATTTTTCTGTACCTTCTTTCCATTCTCTAATTTCTGTGAAGTCACAATCTAGTCCAGAATACCCATCTCAACTTCCTGCCTCTTTCTACATCTATCTTATTCTTCCCTCTTCTTGAAGAAGACAACTGGAATGCTAATATAAATATAAATATAAATGCTGTAATCAAATTCTGGCAGAGAGATAGCCAGTTCAGATGTGCATTAAGGAAAAATAATCCTATGTCTTCTTTGTACTATTTTGTAGATTACAGACTATGTTTATAGAAGTTCTAAAATAAGTCTTACAACCAAATCCTATCTATCACTAAGCTTGCAGGGTACAATCAGACAAACGTACATCTCCAAAAGCACCATTTTGAGAAGTATTAGAACAACTCAGCAAGAATGGGAACCATAAGAAGTAGAATGTGTAGTATCTTAGGAGTCAAGGTATTGCCCAGGAACCTAAGATTCACCCTACCCCTCACCCAACCCCATCCCTTCATATTCAACATTAACCATACACCCTGTAGATTTAACCTCACAAACAGCATCTCTGCTCCATCTGCCACTGCCTTGGTTTAGTCCATCATCACTTCTCGCTTTGCCATAGTTGCCGGATATGCGGAAGGAGGAAGGGTCTTATCTACCCTCTGGACTACTTCAAGACCATTCTCTACACTGCTGCCAGAGAAACCTTCCTGAATTAGTAATCTAATGTCAACTCCTTGCTTTATACCCTTCAACAGCTCCCTATAGCATTAAAGTTCCAACTTCCCAGTTTAGCACACATGGCTCATTGTGATCAGCTCCATCTGTCTCTGTGGTTCATTCCTTCCATTACCTCACACAAACCCCCTACTAGAGGCATACCGAACCAGAAAATAGCTCTGCTATTGCATCACGGTGTTTTACACCTTCATGCTTTCCCACCTGCTATTTTTATTTGGAAGTCTTTCTCTTTCTTTCTTGCCCCCTTCTTTCCAGCCCTCTCTTCTACACACCTAGGTGATTTTTCAAGTATTCTGGAAAATCTGGAAGGTCCCATAATCCTCCCATTAAAATAGAGCAACTATAGTAGGAAAAACAAGACCCCGTGGACTACATCTACAATAGCACTAGGTTACAAGATCTACCCACAAATCCAAAAGATGATTGGATGTGGCTAAATAAAAACTACAAGACCCATACAGTATCAAAAATTATGTGGGAGAGGACTTCCCTGGTGGTGTAGTGGTTAAGAATCTGCCTGCCAATGCAAGGAACATGGGCTTGAACCCTGGTCCAGGAAGATCCTACACGCCGCGGAGCAACTAAGCCCGTGTGTCACAACTACAGAGCCTGCGAGCCACAACTACTGAGCCCAGATGCCACAGCTACTGAAGCCTGCATGCCTAGAGCCCGTGCTCTGCAACAAGAGAACCCATCGCAATGAGAAGCCTGCGCACCGCAACGAAGAGTAGCCCCCGCTCACTGCAACTAGAGAAAACCCACGCGCAGCAACAAAGACCCAACGCAGCCAAAAATAAATAAATAAATAAACATGTGGGAGAAATCAGAGAAAAGGCAAAGGGAACAGTGATAACCCCAAGAGCTGGAAACCCCCAACCCATTATCAGGTATTCACTGGAAAGCACAGTGGGCCTTGTTCAGAACAGCAGGAGAAAATGGGAGAGGATTTTGAAAGTTTCAGATCAATTGATGAGTGCAAGATGTCCAACATATGATCAATGGTCCTAGATAGCTTTGGGGTCTGAGGCCTATAAAGTCTCAAAACAGATAAAACAACCTTTACATCGCAAAGCTTAGCACTGAGGAGAACCTGCTGGGATTATAAACCAAAGTGAGCAGAACAGGCACTATGAGGGCAAAGAAAAGAAAAGAGAAAAGAAAATTGGGGAAAATGACAGAGGAGAAATATCTAAGAACGTTTAAGGCCATTTCTTCATTAAAGTGGCAAAAGAGGTAGCTGTTCTAGCCCACTCTTCTCATCAAAAAGTACAGAAAAAGTCATTTCACTTTAAAATGAACAACAGCCAAAGAAAACTACAGAATCCCACATGAAAATAGTATAAAAATGAGAGAATAGAGAGTGAAATAAACCCCTCAGATAATGGAAGCATACCAGGAAAATATGCCCACAAAACAGATAAAAAGCTTAATGTCTCAAAATGAACTAAAAGTAATTAAGTAATGATAGAACCTATAAAGAACAACATAAATCAGAATGTGAAAACTCATAAGTGAGATGATTGAGAAAAAGAAGATTTAAAAAGAGAGAGAAGAGAATTAAAGGAAAGAATTAAAAGTGAAAGGAAAAAAATTATCTACAAAGTTAAGAAAACAAAAGCAAATAAACATATCAGAATACGCTTTAAGAGAAACAGAATATGGAAAATAGCAAAGTTTTATAGATATCAGAAATTAAGAACGATATTTTAAGAAGTGTTCAAGAGTAATCAATGGATAAAGATCCAATATAAATATAATAGTCCTCTGAAGACGAAAACCAAAGCAATGAACAGAAGGAATACTAAAACTATACTTGAGGGAAACTTTTCTGAAATAATAAAAAGATTTAAGAATAAATATTGAAAAGGCATATCACAGAACTGGGAAAACAATCCACAAAGGCCAACACTGAGACATAGTTCTACTAAATTATTAGACTTAAAGAAAAAATGTATATGTATATATAATGACATCCAGACAAAAATACCAAGGGAAAAAAATCATATTGTCATCAGACCTCTCAGCAATAAATCTGTATGGCAGAATACAATGATATATTATATTTAAATTACTCAATAAAAGAAAGCATAAGCAAGAACACAAACTGAACTTCAGGTGGAAAAGCTACAAATTACTATGAACTTGCAAGTGCTCGGGGAATATCATTTCCTTGAACTCTTCCTGAAGAATCTGTCATAGAAGGAGCTTCATATAACAAAAATAACTTGAGAAGCTTTGGCATAAGGACTAGAAGTAAGCATAACATATTTTTTTTCTATAGAATTAAGGCTAATGGTTGTAAGAATATAATGGCTGTGTACTCTAACAATATAAATAAGGTACAAGTATCAAATACTGAGAAGTACAATAAACTCACTGGTCGTTTAATAGGTATTTATTCTGTTTACAAGGATACTACATCAGCAGTTGCTGGATGAGAGGCAGGAAAGAAGAATAAAGTGGTAAGCAGCTGGTTTCACTATTATAGCAGGAAACAATAGTCAGAGTCAATAGGCAAAAGGAGGGAAGGGAGATGGATATTTTATAAAGATAATGTTAGTACAAAGGTAATCATTAAAACAAAAATATAAATCTTCCTAAATGCCAAAAGATATTTTTAAAACTTTTAAATTTACTTGTAGAGGAAGGAAGGGAAGAATTAGAACAACGTAATCAGAGATAAAGCTAGAATTCTTTGTTATTCCTTGCTTCAAAGATTTAATTTTATACATATTTTACATAATTATAAAACAAGTTTAATTTACCAAAATACTAACTTTAAAAATAAAAGTATAAAAATTACCTAACTGAATAACCAGTGGGGGGCATAGCTACACAGAAGGGAACTAGTTCAAGTGACTTTAAAACATGGTAATTTGATTTTGCATCCCTGGTGGGATATGCCCTAAGGATTAAAAGTAAAACAAAACAACAACAAAACAAAAAATTATACTGGTTTTGGAAATCAATTGTTGGTAGACATGTTGATATTGTTATTCCAAGATTGTTGTGTGATTAGTATGGGATAAACAAATGAGAATTTTGTTGGTGTTATTAAAAACAGAGATTTTTCACAGTGAGAGAAAGGAGATACTAGTGTAACATGGATAAGGTTACGTAAAAGTCTTATAGTCTTGGATGTGAATTGGAAGTATCAATATGAACTCATGATTTACTTTTTTCAAAATATTTCCTAACTCTATCCTCCAAAATGTCTATAAACAAGGACAAGCCCAGTCAAAATGAGTGCCTCTAGCCCTCAGAATGTGGGCTCTAAATAGGATACCCCACTAAAAAGAACCAGGGATCCTTGGAGAAATTGCTGATTCCAGGTGTGGGATGTGAAATGTTCAAGATGAGCCTTGAACCCCTAATGAATTAATGAGCTAACTGGAACTGTTGTCAGAGTGTGGTCACTGGGCCAGCAGCACCAGGGTCACCTGGGAACTCATTAGGAATGCAAATTCTCTATCTTTCCTCAGAACCACTGAATCAGAAACTCTGGGGGTGGGGCCCAGCAGTCTGGGTTTTAACAAGCCTTCCAGGTGATGCTGATGAATACTGAAGTTTGAAAACCACTAGCCTAGGGCAATGATTATCAATGGCTTTTAACACCAAAAAAGAGAAACAACCAGACATTATATTCCTTCTGACAAAAATACATATCACCAATCTAGGAAATAATACTTCGCTCCATCAAAAAAAAAAATTGAGTCTGAGTCAAATTAATCTCCAGTTGTAACTATCAAGTTATGAGATATAGAGAGGAACATAATGAACAACAATACAGGAATGCAATTAACAAAATCCAAACTGAGGGAAATTCTCTAGGTCAAAAAACCTGGTTTTTCCAACAAAGAAATTGTGAAATATATATATATAGAGAGAGAGAGAGAGACAGAGAGACAGAGAGACAGAGAGACAGAGAGAGACAGAGAGGGGGACCTATAAATTAGAAGAGACCAATTATAATAATATATGCCTTACTTGATTCTGATGCAAATAAATAAATTGGGAAAAAAGAACATTTAGAGTACAACTAGATAATTTTGAACTCTAATCATGTTGAAGCTTTGCAGTTGATTTTTTTGAGGATGGTGATACTGTGCTTATGTTTTGGAGATACATACTGAAATATTTAGAGATGAACTCATATATTGTCCAGAAATCATTTAAAAAATAATCCTAGGGAAGGGGTGGGGAAGTGGATGAGGGCAAATAATCTGGCCATGAGTTGATGGAATTGATGATTGTTGAAACAGTGTGATGTTACCTAGGAGTTTATTAAAATAGTCTTTTTATTTTTGCATATTTGAATTTTTCAATAACGTACAGTTTTATATCAAGCATCATCTCTTCCCCAAAAACTCTTCCCTTAGCACCACTCTCAACCTGACTTGGATAACCTTTTGCTATGTTTCCCCATCACTGTATATAACTCCTTCTCTGCTGTGAGCAATTCCTTGTGGGGAGGTCTGGGCTTTGTTTGCCTTTATAACCCCAGGGGCTATACAGTGCCTGAACACAGCATCTTTTTCAGTTCAGGGTCCTCATGGGAAACAGAAAGCACACTCAAACAGAGTAATTGAAAGGGTTAATTAAAAGAATTATTTACAAGGATGTAATCAGGGTTAAGAGAAGCAACCAGGGTTGGAGAGAGCACCTGGGCCTGGTGACCGCAGGAGGCTATTAGTTCCTCTTGCCCAGTGGGCAAGGGGTAGGGAGATCCACCTGCAACCTAGTGAGAGCTGTAGCTGTGGCCTTTGTTAGAGGAACAGACCTAGAGCCCTTCGGGGGGGGTTGCCGGGAAATAAATACCTCAAAGTAACTCCAGTATCTTGTTGGTACCTCCCATTAGCTGAATCCAAATCTGAGTGACAGCCTATTAACCAGTCACTGGGAAGAAGGGCAGAAAGTGGATCTGGAAGGTGAGATGCAATGTTACAGAGACAAGAGGCTTCTTAACAGATTTAGAAGGTTTCCAGTCACGATTCTCAAACTGTTTGCTGTATGTATGCACACACATGTATGTGAGTGTGTGTGTAGACGTGTGTGGGGGAAGGGACATTGGACAACACCTTTCTCAGATGGATTCTCTTGCTTTCAGTCCACAGAGCACAGATTTAGAAACAAATCAGATCATTGTGGCAGATTATTAAAATAGCTGCATTTTTCTATCAATTATTTGAAAGAATCTTTGTCTTTTCTGCCAGTTTCTCCTTTCTAATAAAGAAAATTTATTTGGATGCATACTGTATCACCTCCAGTAGTATTTTTAAGCAACATGCTAATATCAGAATATCAGTGTAAATACACCTGCAATTGTCAGTTAACCTCATGCTATTATTTTTAGACTGCCTGCGGCAGTGTATCAGTACTGTCAGATGGAAAAAAAAAAATGACACAGAATAAGGCATTTTCACATTCTTTTCCACAAGCCAAGACACAAAATGGGCTCACTATCAACATGTGGTTTCTTACAGTTCAATATGAATATATCTTTAGCTCTTCAATAACTGCTGTGGAGTTGTGTAATTTAACAAAATGTAAACACATGTTCCCCCAGGAATGATATGCTGCCAGGCAAGTAGATTTTTCCCCCTCAATCCTTCCTTGAAATAAATTAATTAAGCCTGAAGATTCCAGGGCACAATTCTGAAGTAAAATGGTTTTTTCTGAAGATCACAATGTTGCTTCTACTCCATCAGTTCAAGCTGATGGCCTTGTTAAAAATATTCATATCAAGAAGAGATTTTTTTTTCTTGTCCCAGATTCTCATGGAACCTTTATCTATGAATATCTACTAACACCTATGGGAACTAAAATGAATCTTATTTTGAAAAATATTATAAATCTCTATGCTTTGGACAATATCCGCAATCAAAGCGCTTTTATTTACCTGGTGGCAGGGACTTAAATTGTGGGTATTTAAGTTACAGTACCCGCTTTACAAATCCAAATATTGAAGCATTACTAAATACCACAATAGATGATAATAAAAAACATACTATCTTTCATATGCAAAGATGGTTAACCCTCTACCAGTAAGATACAGAACGTATATTCTCGTTCTAATAAAGGTGACGGATTTGTATTATATAGTAGTACACAGATACCTTGTTCTCCTTGAAACTAAAGAGAATTTATTTGTGTTATAAGTGACTATGGCTTTTTGAATCTTAGTTTTCTTATTTATAAAGTATTTATAATCACTTTTTCCCCTACAGAGCTGTTATGACAATCAAATAATATAATGTATGTGAAAGAACTTTATAATTTGCTTAGTGCCATATAAGGTAGTTCACTAGCCTCTGATTTAATTGTTTTGTCTGATCTATCAACATTGAGATTTGCCAACATAGGATTTCTAGTTCTAGTTCTGTTTTCATTTCCATTTGTCTTTCATTTATCCTCTTTCTAGTCTTCCCATTCTTCTTCTTGATTTAAAATATTAATTCCCTATAAAAATCTCAAATCAAATACAATGGAGAAAATAGTTTAGCAAAATTCACTCTCTCTTACTACCTTTAAAAGTGAATCTATTTCTAGCCCAGCTTTAGGGATTGAAGCCAGAGAGACCACAAATAGAAAGTCAGGCCAAAAGACAGCCTCAGAATTGGGGACACAATGAGGCTGATGAGGTAAAAGGCCAGCCTAGAACAGCCTCATGTAGAGGCAGAGAGAGTGTGTCTCAAACAGATGTGAGCCTGCAGCACTGGGGGTTGAGAGACTCCAACACTATGCACACAGATGCCAGAAAGAGAAAAGCAAAGCCACCTCAGAATGTATGGGTTCACCTGCAATTTCTCTGGCCAATGGCAGCTTGTAAAGAATTATGACTGGCTAAATGCTTTATCAGGAAAAGCATTTGACTAATAGCAAGAACTAGGTTCCACTTTCTGTTTTGTTCCAAACTACCTCCATAACTAGTTTGAGCAAGTCATTTGACCTGTCTGGGCTTCAGGTCCTCCAACTGTGAAAACATCTAGATTATTTCTAAATTCTCTCCAAGCTCTAAAACACTACAGTAGTCATAAGTAATTTATTTCTATTTTCACTATGCAAAACAAGGTACACTTGCCAAAAAATTAAAATACATAAAATTAAGTGAAAAACAACCACAATCACTAAAATTTGTGGTTGATACGGTTTTTAGGTTTTCCCGTTCATTTGGGAAAATTCAAGGGTTCAATAAGAGTCAAATTAATGTCATTTTTACCTACCTCTTCAAGATGATCCCTTAACAGGAATCCTGACAAACAGTAAGAGTTTCTGCCTGCAGCAGCCAATCAAAATGTATTATTAGAGGAACAGTCCATGTAATCTCATGTCAATAAATCTTTGGTGTGTGGAATTTGTAATGCTTACCTATAGAGAAAATTATAATCCTTTGAATCTGAAAAATTATAATTAGAAACTCCTCCTGTGCCACATTCCAGAGTTCTTTCCAGTTTTGCAACACAGGCCACAGAAGAGGAAAGCACCAGTCCACTATGGAAGCGTCCTTCACTTAGTATAAAACTCTAACTTAGCCCTAAGCCTTTTCATCTGGAGAGGAACCCTCTCTTCCCCACAGCATCTCTTTTCACCTTTCTTATCCTCTTTCTTGGACCCACAAAAAATTATTATAAATATGAAAACTCTGATAAACTATTGAAGAGATAAGAGCAGATAACTTTTTTTTTGCTTTGTTTTGATGTTGTTGTTTTAATCCAGAAAAACATTGAGTTGAGTTAGTGAAACAGGAAGAAGAATGAATCTAACCTGATGAGGAGTGGGGAATGTTAAGCAAATGACTTGTTGTCCAATGGGAGTTAATAAATATTTTATGTCAATAAAATCAGGAGCAAGCAAGCTAATATATACACATGCATTTATTTAGCCATAAAATACTATATAAATACTATAATTATTATCATTATTTTAAGGAGAGAAAACAAATGGAAAGGAACCAAAAAATTACTTAAGAAAGAGATTCTTGTTAAGTGCTAGTGCTGCCCCCACCAAAAATGTGTACAGGGCTGGAAGGCAGTCCTTTGAGTTTCCTGTCTCCGTATGATGCTATAACTCTTGCTTTCTTTTGAGTTTCTTAATCTTCCCTTCCTCCACCCACATTGCATTGATGCCTAAATAACACCAGTCTCAGTTACATACTCAGTTCAATTTGGGGATCCACGGTTCATAGACAGACTCTTATAAACTCGTTGAAAGAAGTTCATGTTTAATTGAAGATGCAAGAATCATTTAGAGGCGCCTTCCTTTAGCGATTGCAAAGAAGCGGTGTTTTCAGCTCAGCATCTCAGGAGCTCTGTTGGAAAGCACAGACTTTAGACTCTCAAGATCCAGCTCCTAGTGTTCTCTGGGGCTAAGATGGCAAATGTGAGCGCATCAGCTTCTCTTTGACCCTCAACCATAGACCGTTCCACAGCTTTGTCCATCTATCTTGTGCGTAGGTAGCTTTGTCTCCAAGAACACCGGTGAGAGGATGATAGGGAAGATCCACTGTCTCAACTGGCTAAAAGTCTAGAAAATCAAAAAGCACTTCCTAGAGACAGAGATCAAGCAGCATCACCTCCCTACGTGCAGGACAATTCACCCATTATCCAAGGAAAGACACATGAATCTCTATGCTGGTGCTTTGTCCACTGCTAGTCAGCCTACTATTTCTGGTGTTATTGTCATTAAAACAAAAAATTAAAATGTTGAATGTTGGTCCCAGAAAACTCAGCCTTTAAGAATTTTCCTGCTCTGCAAGTAGCCTTCCTGCCATATCTGCAAGCAAAGGACTAAAGGGGCTCACAGGGCCCCAGAAAGCCCTTCCTAGTGTCATGGCCCATCTTTAAATGTTAAGAGCTATTCTGTAGAACTTGATGCTTCAAAAACATAGACGTCTTGTTCTTAACGCCCAGGTAGAACACAGGCCTGCCATTGCGAATACTTGATAATTTTCCCCAGTTTGAGGACTACGGGGACTGGGGAGATGGGGAAACAAAGGAGAGGAAACCTCTCAGAGTCCAACAACAAATTTATGCTCATCGGAGGAAAGACAGTTCCAACTGCCTGAGTTCACTGCTAGGCTCTGAATAGAATTACCTACATGTCAGTCAGTCAAGGTAGTTTAAAATACCTGTGCTCCTAAAGCCAGGGTGTCATTATAGATTTAGCACTACCAGCAGCGTTCTCTTTGTCACACAATGAAGCAATATGGCTAATTAACGCTCACTAGGGAGCCTGAAATAACGATGCCTCTCTCTTCCTAGAGCCAATTACCCCAAATATTCAGAATACCTACCTACTATTTCACTGAAAGAAATGTCTGGGCCTTTTTTTTATTTAATTCAGGTATTATGTATCATGTAACGTCACATTATGTGATGTTGTGTCACAGCCTGACAGCTTACAACAAGGGATATGCTGAATATATTGGGTAGTTAATACCTGCCTGAAGTAACAAGACAACCAACTTTCCAAAGAAAGAAAGTCTGAGAAATATCTGCTATACCTCCTGGGATATCTGGAGGGAGTACATGTCTGATTCACTCAGTCAACCACTGTGTGTCACTGTTGCTTCTTGTAAAGACACATGAAAGAGTATTTGTCTGCAGAGATGGCACACCCATCTGCACATAAACTATAGATGGGTTTGTACAGAATCCTTAATGAATACTCATTCATAAAGATTCTACTTTTTTCAACACTGTTTAAATGATCTCAGCCATGCAGGAATTAAGTATCGAGAGGCAGGGTAATTATAATCGAAAGGGTATGTATGGGCTTGGGACTGAGCAACAAGTTGAGAACCTGAAATATGACCTTTCTTCATTTATTCATCTATTTATTCAGGAAATATTTATTGCATTCCTATTCTCTAAAGGTATCCTATTAAGGGAACATGGAATATGCTCCAGTTCCATTTTCTTTGCTGTTCCTGAGCAAGTTAAGCATGATCCTACCTCACGGACTTTGCACTGGCTGATACTACTACCTGGGATGCATTTTTTCCAAGATAACTTCATGACTAACTGCCTTACCATCTTTAAAGTTTCCCAAATGTCAACGTCTGAATGAGGCCTTCCCTGGCCGACCTATTTAAATTCCTGTCCCCTTTTCCTTCCAGCTCCCTGGTCCTATTTTTCCCCCATGGAAGAAGAAATTTAGACAGCATTGTCAGAAAAATCCTCTTTGAATAGGCAACACGGAAGCAGAAAGATAAATGATGAAAGACAGCACAGAGAGGAATGGAAAAAAGAGATGGCTCACTTTTCTCCTCTGTAAACCGGGGATAAATACCACCTAATTGGTAAGGAGAGGATTAAATGAGATAACGTATGTAAAGTGCCTAGAATGTACTTTCTAAGCATTCTAATTATGCCATTTCCCTATTCAAAACTTTCAGTGGCTTCCCATTTTCTTCTGAAAAAAAATCAAACTTTCAGATCAATACAAGATGTTCCATTACCCCATTTCCCAGCCCCAGTTTCTCTTTCAAGCCTCTTCTTTTCATCACCAACTTCCTCAGCTTCCATCAACACATACACACTCTCTCTTCCAACATGCCATATTTATTTAACTCCGTATATAACCCAAGCGCCAATGTCCTCTTTACACATTTCCATTGGTTGTCCCTACCTGGAATAGACAGTGTCCTGTCTATCCCAGGACAAGCCTTCTCTTAACATTCCCAACATGT
This sequence comes from Eschrichtius robustus, assembly GCF_028021215.1. Taxonomy (NCBI): domain Eukaryota; kingdom Metazoa; phylum Chordata; class Mammalia; order Artiodactyla; family Eschrichtiidae; genus Eschrichtius; species Eschrichtius robustus. The sequence continues at coordinate 85,368,035 of NC_090824.1, forward strand.
TCTTAACATGTCCCATGTACCCTCTGCCCTTCTCTATCGTGGTACCTATTATATAATATTAAAATTGTCACTTTTATTGTCCTTTCTCCAAATTATACTGTAAGATGATTGAGGGTAGAGCTGTATCTTATCTTTCTAGTTCTCAGTATAGAGCCTGGGACATAGCAGACCCACAATACATACATTTGAATTAGCAACTGAATCCATCCAATGGGTCAGCACTAGATAAGTGCTTGACACATAGTTTCTTCATAATAAATGTTGGCAACTGCCCCTCATTCTCAACTGATTTATTTAAGTTTAAATGTGAATATTCAATTTGACTGTCTCAATGTACATTGGTTGCATGAATCTGTACTTACAATTATATCAAATTATATATCATTTAATAAAATATTTTGTTTAGTGGTGCAACAAATATACTTTAAGATGTATTATAAGCAGAAGACTGATTTTACTTGGGAAGGAAGTAGGCATAAGGTCATAGATGAGAAATGTAAGATCACTGCCTTCAGTGAACTTATAAGCCACTAAAGAAGACAGAGATATGTGAACAACTCATCAACTATAGTTTCGGACAAAATGCATCATCGTAACAGTGCATATAAGAAAAAAAACTGTTGACAGGATTACAAAGAAATGGAAAATAAGAAAAAGGAAAGGATGGACCTTTAAGGAAATGTTATGGGGGTGAGGCTGGAGTGTTAGGCACATTCAATGGGTACAGGGTCTGGATGCACGCAACACAGAGTTAAAAAGGTAGACGAGGACTAGACTGGAGAATAAGGAATAGGAGAGCTCACTGGGATGTTTATGCCAATATCCCAATGCTAAGAAGTTTGGAGTTTATTTTGCAGGCACATAGGATTTCCTATCAATATAGTGATGGGATCTAAGAATGTGTGCCAACATGTACAGAACAGTTGAGGTTGAGGTTAGAGAAGAGAAAGTGGGAAAAAATGGCATTTATAATGGTTATTATAAAGTGTAAAAAAAAACATGGGGAAGCAATAAATTAGAGCACAACGGCGATGTATAGAAAATACTCACCGCAGAGGCAGATCTGAGTCTATCTGGCAAGTGACTGGTGGGATCAACAATAATCCATTATCCTGGAAAAAGAAATGCATGAAGTGTAATTTAGGAAGCAGTGGGGAGGGGCATATTCACTAATTATTATGCAGTCTTGAACATGACTGGTTGGGTGCAAAGGGACATTAGGTGTTCAGGAGACATCCATATAAAGGTCAAACAGAGCAGGTAGTTAGTTATGAACTAGGTTGAGATTTAATAAAAAGAATTATATTTTTGCTAATATAAGTAAAGCTACAAGAAACATTTACATGAAGATAGTTTTTTCTCTTTCTCTTTTGAATTATTTCCTTAGGACAAGTTTCCACAACTATACCACTTGTCTGTTACTAAGGCCTCTCCCAGTCTTCTTATACTTTCACTTCAAGCCAGCAATATATTCTACTTCTGGGATTCTTCAGAAACCTTGACATTTGTTTTGCTTTCAGTTTTGTTCCAACATCCCAAAATACCACATTCTTTATGACAGCCCCCAATAATATACAGCAATCACTTTAATAATTCTATGACACTTTCTCAAGACAAGATCTCAGTGGTTCAGCCAGTGCTTTGAGAACAGTTTCTAAGTCACTGTGATGATTTTGTTCCCAAAACCTCATTAACGTAAGTCAACTCTGTCCAAGGGTAGTAAGAATGAACCATAATGAAACACTTGATTTCTTGGACTAAATCCATAGCACTACTATGCTATTAACATATAAAGATATGAATTACCAAGAATCAAGTTTAGATGTGGGATTTCCAAGTCTGCATATTTCTGTTGACAACATAATATAAGTGTAGAAACCATAAATAGTATTTTTGCCTTTCACAAACCCTGGTACATCCAACAAACATATCTCTGGGTCTTCCTCTAGTTGCTGTAAACGCAGCCCCTCACATTCTAAGGGGATAATCAGTAAATATAGAAGGTAATTCCTATTTTCATTGGCTACACTGAAAAATCTGGGACAGACATATCCATCCTTAGTATTGACTCTGATGAAGGTTTCAGACATGATGGATTCAATAAAAACCCCAAGCAAACTGTGTTAAGTGCCTTACCTCTGCATGTTAAATCAATCTGTTAAGAAATTATATTCTATATCATTTGAGTTTCTTTCTTCTTGGTTCATCAGAATTGCACTTTTTTTATTGTCTGGTAAAATTTGCTTTTGCAAAGCTTTCTAATTATTTCTTTTAAAAAGACTAAATAAGAAATTATATTTTTCCCAGAATAAATGAAAGGATTCACTTTAGTTCAAAATTCCAAATCCAAAACATTTGGAGAGATTTTACAAAGTGGCACAGCATGTTCTATTGGCCTTACAGGAACAAGATGATCCAGGGAGAAGAAACAACTCAGATATCACCATCAGCGTTTCTTGACCACGGAAGGCAATATGTGAGATCATCCTGTCACACCCCCAAAAAACTCCTTGGGTCTTTTTGTCATCTCTTGTCTTACCTGCATATAAGAGTCATTTGAGTGCTTGCTCACCATGTGATGGCCACCATGCTCAAAAACGAAAATATAAAGTTAAGACACAGGTCATTTCATCAGGGGTTAATAGATAACTTTGCCCGTATGCCCTCTTATTGTCTTCCTAGCCACCACTTCTCTTCCTTCAATATTCAGGTCAAATGTCACCTCCTCTGTGAAGCCTTATCTAATGCTTCTCCTCTCTGCCCAGGAGAAGTAGCACCTGCCTCTTAGCTCCTCCATAACTCTATCCATAAATGAATTAACTTATTCTGCTGCTTTTTAATGTGTTTGTTTATATTAGTAAAACTCCTGTGTAAGGACTATGCCTTACTTATTACAGATAGGAAATAACAAATGGAAATTGGGAGGGAGGCAACATCCATTACAGCATAGAAATGAAAAGCTCAGACTACAGTGCTAGACTGCTTGGGTTCAAATTCAATCTATGCAACTTACCAACTATGTGACCTTGATTTATACCTGAATTAGTTACTTAATCTCTGTGTATTAGTTTTCTTAGCTGTAAAATGGAGAATATGGTAATATTGACCTCATAGAGATATTTCTTGGCAACTTAAAAGACACAACTCTATAGAATGAAAGTAGGGGAAGAGAGCTTGGTTTAATTAACTTTTCTATCCCCTGCATTAATCATTAAGAGAGTCTACTCTCTAAACATTGCAAGAAAATTAGCTCAATGTGAGGTTTCTATCAAGTATTTTTGTGTACTATAGATATACATTTCACAGTATATTAATAATCTGTTACTTCTATCAAAGAACCAAGTTGCACTGAAATATTTTAAATGATGTATATATTTGTATATTTATATATATTACAATTAGCAAGTTTGATTTTATAGTCAGAGAGAAGTCATTTAAAAAATAAACTGATATATGTATATGTATGTTTATTTATTATAGGAAAATAAGAAAAAAGCAAACATAACCTATAATTCTTTAACCCACAGTCCTTCAAAACCTGTTATTAAAAATTTTATGACTTTGTTCTGTTCATACTTTGGTTTATAATTCAATTTTATTGGATAGATTTTTCATGTAACATACTTACTGAAAATTTTCCCAAGTTACTAAATATTATTTGAAAACAGAATTATTCCTCTATATTTATTTAATTATCCCCTCATTATTTGATATTTAGGCAATAATTTTTTGACCAATATCTTGGTACACATGTATTTTCCATATATTATATAACACATTTCATAGCATTTTCATATCTGAAACTTACAATGATCCTGGGAAATAGGTCAAATGTTACAATCTTTATAGGAGAGGAAACAAAGGATTATGTTTTAAGTGATTTTCTTAGCAAGTGTATGGTGAAATCAAGACCATAAGCTAAGCTTTCTGACTCCGTTTAGTGCCCTTTCCACTATATTTCATTTCATTTGTAAAAATGAAGTTACAAAGCTATTATCAGAATAAAATGAACTATGGGGTGGTGTGTGTGTGTGTGTGTGTGTGCTGATAGGTATGTGCTTTTCTACTCACACACTCTTTCATGATCCCCTTTGTAATCAATGGCAAATATATGTGATATGCTCCCAAGGAACCAGATCCCCCATCTTGTGCTCAAATTAGCACTGGGCTCTTATCCATTGAGCTAATCAGCCAATTTCTGCAATAGAAATTAAATAGATATCGGCAACATTAAAGCCCCACTGAGGGGCAGAGAAGGGAAATCTCCAGTGGACAGAAATCTGAGAGGCATAAGGTGGTCCACTTTGCCTGGCAAGAGCTATGACCAGAGGTAAGGATCTACATTGATTTCTGGTCCATAGCTATCAGTTTGCCTGGATAAGCCAGGACTGAAAGGAACAAGGTTAGAGCACTGATGATGGAAGTACCATAAGGCCAAGATTTTGCTCACTGCTGTAACCCATGTGCTAAGAATAGTTTGATACATTACATACCCTCAAAAAGATTGTTGAATGAAGATATAAAGGCATTTAGGAGAGACAGAAGGATGTAACTCTCAGAATTGGCCTAGAATTTAAGAATATTTGTGTTCCTGTGAATTGTCATCCAAGGAATTCAAAGGAGAAAGGGTCCTTTAGTGAGAATGTATCAAACCTTTCTCTCAATCAGCTTTTCTCCGTAACTTCTCAGGACTGGTCCAAAGCACCCATGAACAAACTGGCCATGGTGGCAGGGCTTGACGTTATTTACACATTCAACCATTAGGATTTACCCTGTCTTCCAATAGCAGAAATTGATGCTAAGCTCCCACTATGGCACCAGTTCCTACTAATTGATAACACTGGATTCATCCCCCAAAGAGTGGACAGAAATTACTTCTCACTAGAAGAGAACAGAAAGGATATGTCTTTCCTGCCTGACCTGCATCTACAAGCCCACATTCATAGTCTTATTTTATGCCATATTTGTCATCACAATATCCTCTTATTGTAATCAAAGAAGTCACTATGCAGAAAAAGAAAGTGAAGCAGTGGATTGAGACCCATGGGATTCACTGATGTACCCCATCATTTGGAAGCAGCTGGACTTATAGAATTGTGGAATTGGCCTTTACAGACTTAACTGTGGCACCAACTGGAGGATGACAACTTACAAGCTTGACACTGACCTGTATGATGTGAAATGTGCTCTAAATCTGCAATTATACATGATGCCATTTCTCCCATAACCAGAATGCATGTACTTGGAAGCCAAGAGGTAGAAGTAGGTTTGTAATTTCTCTCACTATTATACCTTATAATTCACTTGGAAAATTTTTGCTTCCCATCATTGCAACTTTGGGCTTTGCTGGTTTTGAGGTATTAGTTTCTAAGAGAAGAATGCTTCCACCAAGGAGACATATGAAAATGAACTGAAAGTTGATGGCCATTTTCATTTCCTATTGTCACTGAACCAACAGGAAAAAAGTAGGTGAATATATTGACCAGGGTATTTGATCTTAACCCACAAGGGGAAATAAGATAGACAATGGGTCAAGGAAGCTTGTATCTATATCCAAGGGGTTATTTAGGGGTGCCCCTAACACTTTCATGTCCAATAGTAAAATTGATTAGAAGCCTGGAGCAATACTGGTAGGACAACCAAGGAATCATATCCCTTCAAGAATTAAGAGTGGAGTCATCCTTCACTCAGTAAAGTAAAAAACCAGCTGAAGTGCTGAGGGAAAATGGATTATTTAAGGCATAGTAGTGGAAGGAAGTTCTAAATATTAATTATGGTCTTGTGACTAGTTGAAGTAATAGATTTCATTAGCTATCTTTTTTCTTTATTTTATGTACATTTATGTATATTAACCTATTTAATTTTTTCTTTTATACCCTTATGCTTTTTATATCACACCTATAAATTTATACTTTATTCATTAGTTTATAGAATATCAAGGTAGGATTGTGATTGAACAAAAAGGGAAATGAGTATCACTCAGAGATGTAGTCACAATTAATGGGACAGAGGTTTCCCTTTGAGTGAGAAGTGCTGTTTCACTTATCCAACAGATAGTTGGATTTGTGTGGGATCATGCTGGTTTTTTATTATTATTTGTTAATATTTATGTACATTGAGTAAGGGAATGATTATGTTCCATATTGTGACTTCACACTCAGCATTCATTCCAATACCCTTCCAATATACCTCCCTCTGCTTCAGAGGCTAGAAAGCTAAAAACTACATTTCCAAGACTCCCTTGAAGCTAGAGTTCTGAATGTGAAATTGATTCCCATTAATGACATGGACTTGCATGAGTTTTGGAAACTGGAAGTTAAAAAGAACAGCTTTGCTGATATTTTGGTTGTTGCAATGAAACAAGGTTATAAAGATGTTAGCTGTATTTATAGAAGTGTTCTGATGCCTGGCTCCTCGTAAGCATTAAGACACATTTGTGTTGGCAGTAGTATCAGGGTTACTGGACCACAGCTATGGCACTGGATTCCTGAACACAGTTCCCATGATTTCCTCTTGATTCCCAACACCCATGATTGCAGGCTAGGTAGTGGCATGTCATTTCAGCATCTTATTCCAGAAATTATTCTTGGATGGTCAACATAGAGTCTGCTTCTCTCGTACTTTCAATAATTTTATTGAAAAGTTTTAATTCCCCATATTAGAACATTTTTGCTTAAACTAGCTGGAGCAGGTTTTGGTTGTTGCAGCTGAATCCTAATGGAACCTAACATGCAATCAGCAGAGGGAAAATCTCTGTCTTATATGCAAACAATGTTTACTTTGTTATATTTTGAAGCCAAAAACAGGAGAAAACACGGTCTTTCAGGTTATCTTCTTTCAAACCCAACTTCTAGTCCTACCCTAATAATCTCCAGCAGTGGCACCACCATTATTCTAGTCACCCAATTTAACATCTTGACATCACCCTTGAATCCTTTCTTTATTTCCTTCATCTAAATCAGTCAGCATATCTTGTTGAGTCTTCCTTTGAAAACATCCATTATCTTTACTCCTCTGGTCCAAATACTCTTCACTTCACATCTTATTCCTATTATCACCTTCTAACTGGTTGCCTTGTCTCCATTATTCCCACACCAAGAAAACAAAGGCAAAAACAGTTGGAAACCCTTGGTTAAAAGTAGAAAATTTATTATTCATATTTTCCTCCAATCCCTTTCCAAATCGCACAAAAATTAGTGTAAAAGGATTTTTAAAACATAAACCCCAAGAACAAAGATGCTGGGTTAAAGGCAATAACAGCAAAATGTTGAAAGCTAGAAAAGAAATAGAAGAATGGTAAATGACACAGAAGACATAAAAAAGCTGAATTCTTAATCAGAAGTAGGGAAGCCAAAAAGCAACCTACAGAACTCTCAAAACATTCAGAATTCCACAGTACAATGTTCCTCCGGAAATGGATTGAAGGTGGAGCCAAAAATATAGAATTAATTAAAAATTTGGCTAAGAAAAATGAAGTGTCTAGATCTCTTCTATCACTCCGTACAGCTGGGCCACTGCCCTCCCTAATCTTGCAAGAGGACTAAAGGTGTGTTTTTGAAAAAAAACAGCTAATTATCATTGACTGAGATTTTCAGGTATATCATACTGAAACTGGGAAGATTAAGACAGTGTATATCCTGAAGGTTGAGACTCCCACCTTTGTCAGATCTGAGAATGTGGTCAGCCAGACTTACACACATAAAGCATGAGATTTAAAGGGACTTCTTTTCTAAAGCTCAGAGGAAAGCTTTAGAAAAGTAATCAGTTCAGGTGTTACCTATTAAGCAACCCAGCCAGATGATCCTAAAGATCCAGAGGATATGCCTGCCCTATGAGCTCAGACTTCCCCCTGAAATTTTGTATTTCTTCTTCTTAAATCTGAGTGAACTACTAAGACATTTTTTTTTTAAGCCTCTAATGGAAAAGCTGGAGACCAAGGATCACAGGTAACAGAAACTTGGAGAAAAAGAGAATTTCACAACTGCCATTTATATATAATCAGATAGATAAGAAAAGATGTTACAGCTACAAAACAAGGAAAGGATGTTGTCTTAAAAAGGAAGTTTGAGAGTAAATATAAGCTTTTGGAAATTAAAAGCAAGAGAGCAAAAATGGAAAAAAAAAATTGGAAGGATCAAAGATGAAACCACAGGAATCTCTCAGAAAGAAGAGAAAAAGGACAAAACATCTAAAATAGGCGTAAAAAATAAGAAAATTAGAGGAACATTCAAAATAACAAAAAGACCCAAGAAGAGAGAAAATAGGAGGAAGTCATCAAATACATAATTGCAGCATTTTTTCCAGAACTAAAGTACATGTGATTTCAACATAAATGGTCTACCGAGAGCCCAGCACAGTGTATGAAAACAGACCCACACTAGGGCATATCTCTGTGAAAATTCAAAACATCAGAACATACAGAAAATCTTAGAGAGGAAAAATTGGTTTCAAATAACTACATTGGAAGGATAGGAAGACAGGAAGTGGTTGCCTGAAAAGCAGGACATAGCAATATAAGCATGTTATGTAGAGCTAGGTAAACAAAAAGAATCTGAAGTTAAAAGTATGAACAAGTATGATTTTTTTCCAAGAAGCAGAATAGAAGAAAGAGGGCTAGAGGATTACTGTTTTTCATAAGAAGCCCTGTAGAATGTTTGCCACTTTAAACTATGTCAATGTGTAATTTTGATGAAATAAAAAACTGAATTAGGAAAAATAGAGAGGGAAAGAGAGAGAAAGAGAGCCCAAACAAAATCCTCTTGCACTTTATCCTGCATTTTTGTTAAAATGCCACTTGCAGCATTTTGTTCCCTATTTTCCAGCTTTCCAAAACTCCCGTTTAGAATCCCTTTGCTAATATTTAAAGTCTCTGAAAATATGATTCCATAGCTCTTTTTCTGCAGTCTAAATCTTCTGTTCTAGTCAAAGTGGTCTTCTTATTTAACCCTTAAATATAAGAAGGTATGCATCGTTCATTATTCTCTCATCATAACATGGGTAGCCTTCTCATGTTTCTCTTTCCTACTGACACCCAACACACATGATTAGCTCTCTTCTTTGAACTCCTCTGAATTTATAATTTAATGTGATTTATTATATTAGTATTAGCATGTATTAGTTCTGCTCATGACTGCCAAGTAGATATATACTCCTGTGTCTAAACAGGATTTGAAACCATACCAACTATAAATCCCAAAGCACTGTTCATTAATCAGAAACAAAATGAAAGAATGAATGAATATATACATAAATGCAAGAAGCTAATAAATAGTAAGTAAATATTCAACTCAAACCTGAATTTAAAAACATGACATACCTTTTCAGCTTTAAAGAAAGAACATGTTACCCACAAATTGCTACTTCCCAGGGTTTTTCTCTGAACTAAGAAGACATTCTTAAGGACTTATAAACACTCTCATTTTAAGGACTATATAGACTTAAGAAATGAGGAATCAGCATTCAATTGAAACTTCTGGAATCATCGTGACCACAATAATGAACCACAAAAATCTTATGAATCTTATGACCATGGGTAATTTTTACAATATTTTCTAAATATTTTTTTCCTGGAATAAAATTTTCAATTGAGAAATAATTTCAAATGCCATAGCAAGTCATTTTTTAACTGAGAAGAAAAATAGATGCATCTGATATTATAAGTGAAGCAAGAGGTTGACAATTCCCAATCATCAGAGTGTGCACCAAAGTGTCTTCTGAGGGGGTCACTTGCCAGAGAGACTAATGGTTCACTTGGACTTGGTGACAAGCTGGTATCCTTTCTTTTATTATTCTCTTCCTTTGCCAAACCACAAATATCCAGGCTCAATCACATTTGTAATCTTAGCCAATGATTATACACTCCCACCCACAACAAACATACAAAAAAGTTAAAATATCATCCCTTCTTATGCTTTGAAATTACAAAAAACTCTCAACTGTATTTTCTGTCGTCTCTAATTTGTTTTATTTAAACATGAGGGTAAAAATTAGGCTCTTGTATTTTAACCAACAAAACTGACTCCAAATAAAACTCAGATTATTTAACAAGGATAGTGGATTATAAGTCACCAAAACTGGCAGGAACTAGAGTCAATGGGTGTGAAGGACACATAAAAAAAATTAAAGCAGAATGATGAGAATGTCCAGTAAGCTGAGGAAGATAACCGGCCTGAGCCACACACCTTCGAGCCTAGAGGGCTGTGCCTGGTGCAGGTGTGGTGCCCCTCAGAGACCTGTTCCCTGTCAACCACTGTCCCTCTGGAGTCCCTTGTGAAAGTCATGTAAACTCAAGACTCAAATTCTTTACTTAAAGTATAAATGTGATTATTTAAGAAATAATAACTACCATTTATGCTGTCTACTTCTGTTTACTAAAAACTTTTCTAAGTGATAAATATTTTACCTTGTCTAATTCTTAAAGTAAACCTGTGAGTTATTCCACTTTGCAAACAAGGAAAATGAGGCTCAGAAAAGTTCAACTATTTCCCCAAATTTACACAGATATCAAGTGGAGGAGGCAGAAATTCCACTTGGCTCCCTTTAATCTCAATCTGAGTTATAAGCATAGATAGGAAAGTGTGTTTTGAAAAGCCTTTGAACACAATATTGTATTTTATTCTCAAAAACACACAACAACATTTGGGGTAGGATAAGCAGAATTTTTAAAGCCATTTTATTAATAACTCAAAGAGATTGTGATTTGCCTAAAGACAATTGTTAACTGAATTAAGATGACACCTCACCCTATTTAACTTCTAGTTAAAAATCACTGCATCAAAAGTGCTCACCACCAGAGACTGGAGATTACCTAATTCAACATTCTCATTACAAACAGGTAAGGACTGGCCTGAAATCCAGCCAACTTCCCAGCAGTTCAGGGCTCACTCCTCTGCAGAGGGCACTGCCTGTTTTACACACACACACACACACACACACACACTTACACACACACACACATACACACCATGTGTTCCTGCATGCTCTGATAGTGCTAACATTCAGGATCTTTTGACCAATAGGGAAATATTTCTCTTTTTAAGCTCAGAGGAGGAAATAGCACGACCATTTCTCTTTTTAAATTTCCACTGTGCACAGTACAGAGAAGAGAATCTGACAGAGATTGACAGTGAAGTACCACTATGATGACACGGATCTGTCACGGGTGAGATCAGAAAAGAGCCCAAGATATAAATATTCAGAATTTTCTGCTTCAAGCTGGTGCTTCTAACATGCCACTGCTGAGAGAGCCACCCCTTCTCCCAGCCGTGGGCCCCTCCCGCCAGTCCCCAGTGCTACTACCATAGTATAGCTTTCATTCTGAATATCCAAAGCAAAAGATTTGTACGATGTTTAACATTTTTGCTGAGCCAATTAGAAAAAAAGAAAGTGGAAGTTAGAGAAAGAAGAAGGAAAGTGGAACTTTTTGCTCACGATAACAACAAAACCACATACTACTTTCGGCCAATACACTATTTTCACAGTCAATTTAGGGATCATGGAATTAGCTACTGAGATACAGCAACCCCTGAGGTGAAACTCAGCAGTCCCAACAGCTAAACAGCTCAAAAAGTTAACTTAAGGTGGGAAAAAAGAATAAATGCTTAAGTCAGCCCAAACTGCCAAAGTAGTGGCACGTCAGAATTTCAATTCAGTCAGAGAAATCATAAAGTCTTAGACCTGGAAGAAATTCTAGGAAACAACTCCAATCTCTATGTTATCCACAGAGGGAAACCAAGGCTGACAGAGATGAAATGCTTGGCCCAAGAATCACAGAGAAAGTGTCAAATCCAGAAATAGAACCCAGGTTTTCACATCCCACTAGAACTAATATGTCACAGTAAAGTAAACTCGGGAATAGTTAGGACCCATTGCTCAGTCCTTTTATGCTGACACTAAGGAGAGAGACTACCATGCCTCCACCTGGAGTCTCTTACTACACAATGAGAAACAGGCTCTTCTGAGCCAGGCCGGGGGCCTGAGTTTTTAGGAGGATGTGGAACTCTTCATTTCTTAAGGTCTTGAGATCACAGGGGCCAGAAGGGCTAACAGTGAGGCACCTGAACAGGACAGGGAGTGGACACAACTGCAGAAAATATTTCTTGCCCTCCTGAGATTCCAGCACTATTAGGAATATGGTGATGACCACAAGAGCCGCCTCACAAGCTTAGAGAGCTACTAGTAGAAGAGAACAATGAATACATAAGCCAGGAACTATGCTGAGTACTTTCATGTTGCTTCCTTGTTTAAACTTTACAACATCTCTGAGAGGTAGGGATGATGATCTCTATTTGTAGTGAACACTGTATGTTGCCTACCTCTTCTTGTACCTTCTTAACAAAACCATGACTTTGTTTTTCATCTCTCAGTACTCACAAAAATTTTCCCACAGTGAAAACTCCAGGTTCAAACATTCTAGAAACAAATCATTCAAATCTTATAAAAACTGTTCCATAGAAAATAAAAAATAAAGAGATACCCACTAATATCAATATAGTTATGAAGCTAGCATAGCCTTGACACCAAAGCCTAACATTGACAGCTAGAAAAAGAAAGGCTATTATAAACAAAGGTGAAAAATCCTAAACTAAATAAATTCAGCAATGTAGAAAAAGACTAGTCTCATGACCAGACTGAATTACCACAAGATAATTCTAACCTTAAGCAAGGTTAGTGGACTTCCCTGGTGGTGCAGTGGTTAAGAGTCCACCTGCCAATGCAGGGGACACGGGTTCGAGCCCTGGTCTGGGAAGATCTCACACGCTGCGGAGCAGCTAAGCCCATGCGCCACAACTACTGAGCCTGCGCTCTAGAGCTCGTGAGCCACAACTACTGGGCCTGCGTGCCACAACTACTGAAGCCCACATACCTAGAGCCTGTGCTCTGCAACAAGAGAAGCCACCACGAGAAGCCTGCACACTGCAACAAAGAGTAGCCCCCCACTTGCTGCAACTAGAGAAAAGCCCACGCACAGCAACAAAGACCGAACACAGCCAAAAATAAATAAATAGATAAATAAATAAGCAAGGTTAGTTTAAGATGAGAAAACAATTAATTAATCTATTAAAATTAACATTAACTAATGAACTATGAAAAGATGTAATTTTTAAATAGAGGCAAAGAAATCACAGAATTCAACATTAAATCTTGATTTAAAAGAAAACTCTCTTAGCAACACAGAAATAGAAGAGGATTTTCTTTCTATCCAAAAAAAAGTCATTTAAAATGTTGGTATATTGAAATTTATTCTTTTGATATTCAAAACAAGGAAATGATGTTCTCTAGGTCAAAAACTTGAGATCCTAGCAGGTTGGCAAGAAAAAAGGTATAAGGATTGAAAAATAGATATAATTATTGTTATCAAAAATGATATGACTGTGTATCCCCAAATATAAAAGAATTTATGATAAAATGTTAAAACATATGAGAAAATGTTTAGCAAATTTGCTGAATATAAAATTATTAATTGAAAAATATATTTCATTTCTATGTACCAGGCAGAAACAGAAAGTCAAAATTTTAAGGAAGTTATTATTTAGGGTACCACCAAATATATGAAATGCATAGAAATAAATCTAACAAAAGATGCTTAAGACAATTCTGGAGAAAATTACAAAACATTATGGAAAAACATGTAGCTCTAAATATATGAACAGATATACCATATTCATGAATTGAAAGACAGTATTGTAAGGATGTCAATTTGTACAAAGCTGATGTATAAATTCAATGTCCTGTTGATAACACCACAACACTTTTTGGAGAAATCTAATGTTAAACCTAAAGTATACATCAAATATCAAAGAGCCAAGAAAAGCCCAGATACCCTTGAAGAAACAGAACAAGGCAGAAGGACTTTCCCTACCAGATATCAGGTCTTACTATAAAGCTGCAGTAGTTAGGACAATTTGGTATTGATGCTGGATAGCTCAATGGAACAGAAGTGTGTGTATAAAGACCTACACATACAATGAGCATGGTATATGACAGGTGCTATTGCAAATCTGTGAAGAAAGAGTAATTTTTTCCAAAAAGTTTTGCTGGGGTTGCTATTTATCTGAAAAGGGGAGAATATAAACAGATTCATTTATGTACTTTTAATATTTAAAAAAATTAAAGGATAAGCTATGAAACAACTAAAGTTTACCTATACAAGAAGGATGGAATAGAGTAAGGAGAGAGGGATAGACACTAGACTTCTCTAAATATCCATTATTTTGTAGATTTGACCTTGGGACCCTCAATAGTTTATAAAATTATAAAACTAAACTAAATTATTTTTAAAGTAATTCCTAACAACTAAAATCAGAAAGAAAGAAACAAACCTAACACTGTATCTAGTTGGTGACAGAACCACTGCATAATGAAGAATTAACCTCACCCAAAGAGAGGTCTAGCATTTACCCTGGGCTACTGGGAGGTAACCTCTAGGCCCCTGTCATATCCTGCCTGAATAAACTGTCTTTGTTCACTGGGGGCTTTGGCAACCAATCAGTCTAACATTGTGATTTATGTTGGGGACCTTGAGCTATGACATATCAGTTCTGGCCTGCAGGAGTGTAAGCCAGCCACAAGGGCAGTATGTGGTTGAGTCCCAATAAAAACTCTGAATGTCAAAGACTCAGGTGAGCCTCCCTGGCTGGCAGTACACTCTGGAGTTTCATCACACATTGTAGTCTGGAGGAAGGAATGCTGCCTGGGGCTCTGGAGGTGAGAGGACAACTGAAAACTTCACATTTGGACCTTCCCAGACTTCAACCTATGTGTTATTCCCTTTGGCTGGTTCTAATTTGTATCCTTTTATGTAATAAAACTGGAATTGTAAGCATAGCACTGTCTTGAGTCCTGCCAGTCATTCAACGTGAGTGTGGTCCTGGGAATGCTCACAGCTGGTCTGAAATGAGGGTAGCTCTGGGAGCCCTGAACTTGTGGCTGGTGTCATAAGTGAGGGAAGTTTTGAGGGGAGCTTCTCCCTCAGACTTTGAAGTTTGACCAAAAACCTTTGCAACCACATGGAGAACAACTTCAGTAGTCCCCCTTATCCACAGGGGATACATTCCAAGACCCCCAGTGGATGCCTGAAACCACAGAAAGTACCAAACCCTATATATACTGTTTTTTCCTATATATACATACCATGAGAAAATTTAATTTATAAACGAGGCACTGTAAGAGACTAACAACAACAACTAATAATGAAATAGAACAACTATAACAATACTGTAATAAAAATTACGTGAATGTGATCTCTGTTAAAAAGTCAAGAACTTTCACCTTTTCACTTAAAGGAAGCACTTTACGGCTTCTCTTTTGCTGCTCTGAATTGCCAGCATCACTACTCTTGCTCTCTGGGGACATTATTAAGTAAAATAAGGGTTACTTGAACATAAGCATTGTGATACCGTAACAGTTGACCTGATAACAGAGATGGCTACTAAGTGACTAAGGGGTGGGATACACTGGACAAAGGGATGATTCATGTCCCTGGCAGGATGCAGCAGGACAGCACAAGATTTCATCATGCTACTCAGAATGGTACACAATTTAAAATGTATGAATTGCTTATTTCTGGAATTTTCTATTTAATATTTTTGGACTGCTGTTGACCACAGGTAGCTGAAATCATGGAAACTGAATCTGCGGAAAGTGAAACTGTGGATAAGAGGGGACTACTGTATTCCAAGTGAGTCTAAAACACAGTAATTATCACTAAAAGATGAAAAATATACATACAAACAAAAATACTTAATTTGTATTTAGTTAAATTATATTGTTGGCTGTAGTGTTGATATTTTTTATTCTGTAGTTGTTATGTGTGTTTTGCAGAATAAAAAAATTATTAATTATCCTAGTGCTGTTGAGAACAGAAGTTTTAGGTATGTGAAATAGATGTAGGATGGAACTTTAAAACTCTGTAGCCCAAAATCTGATTTGGAACTTATTGTGTATTTATGTTTTAAAAATAACACATATTTCCTAGCTACGCCTGCTAAAAAGCTAGCAACAATGACTAACCTAGAACCAATGAATACCCCTAGCACCCAGACTGTGCTCCTCTTTAATTATTACCATTTTTCACTAAAGAGAAATCAGGACTCCTTAGAGAAATGGCTGAATCCAAGTCTGGGGAAGGATACCTACAAAATGGGGCTGTAACATCTTTTCATACCAAAAATCAAGAAAGCTATCAAAGGATACAAGGGTCACATCAAATGGATTCAGGAGCAAAATAAAGAGGCATATGTGCACAAGGAGTCGCATTCAAGAATGTTCCTAGCAGCTCTGTTGGCACTGGCCAAAACTAGGGAGCAACTCAACGGCCATCAATGGCAGAATGTTTAAACAGCTTGTGGTGGTCAATTCAAGCAATGAAATATCACTTGAGAATGTAAATAAACTGAAGATGCATGCATTAGCATGGATGACTCTCATAAATGTATGGTTGAGCCAAAGACACAAGGTATAAAAAAATACTAAAAATATGATTCCATGTATATAAACTTCAAAACAGGCAAAAGTAAACTGTATTGTCTAGGGATACACACACAGGTGATTTGTAAAAGGCAAAAGAATGATTATCACATAAAATAGTCTTCGGGTTTATTCTGTTCTTTTCCTAATTTCTTTCATTGAACACAACTTATTATGCTTGATATGTCTCCTTTTCTAATATTTGTATAAAGAATATACAGTGTACTTCCTTCATTCCTTCTGAGTAGTACTTTGTTGCCTCTCTCAAGCTTTGATATATAGAGTCCTGTTGTACTATTCTAAATATTACAAAATATCCATTATAATTTAATCTGACATAAATTATTCAGAATTTTTTCATTTCATATGTATACAGTTTGTTCTATCATTTTGTTAATTAGTCTCTAATTTTTATTGCATTTTTGTCAGAAAACTTCAAATATATCATATTAGTTCTTTAGTATTTGCTCTATTTAAGACTTACATTGTTGTCTACTTTTATGATCCATTTCTGTAAAGTAAATGTCCCATGTATGTGCTTCGAGAAATACATGTTATTTTACTGATGACCAAGCTTGATATTTGTTTGTGTAATTCAAATCTTCCATATGCTTAAAATTTTCTGTTTGCTGGTGATCCATCAGTTTCTGTTACGGGATGTGCTATACTCTTCCATTGTGGCTGAGGGTCTATCCATATCTCCTGGTGGTTATTGATTTTTGCTGTACATATTTTGAGGTTATGTTATTAGAGGCATGAATGTTCGAGGATTGTTGTATCTTCCTAGTGTTATTTTTGTAGAGAGTAGTGTTAACTTTTGACTCTTTTTGTACTTAATAATACTTTTTGTCTTGATGTATATGATGTCTGATACTGATCTTGCTACATATCAACGTTTGGTTAGTAACTATGTGGTTTTTTTCCCCCCTGTTTTACTTTCAACCTGTCTGTGTCGTTCTGTTTTAGGTGTATGTTTCTTGATTTTTGTCTCTTTATCCAAGACCAGAACCTCCAAATTTCAAGAGAACAGGTTACTTATGTTAAGAGACAGACTTTTTCTGTCCCCCACCCCGCTTTTTTGTTTAACATTTTCTATTTATCATTTTTTAATCTTATTTTTTCCTTTCTCAATTTCAAATCTAGTTTGTTTACTTGTTTGTCTTTCCTTGTTTAAAAGCTAATCATTCTATATCTCTTCCATTATTGATTATCCTTACATTTGTAACACGCAGTCTTGACTTACCAAGCCTAAAGTTAATCGTTTTTTATACTCTCCTTAGGAATAAACCTTAGAGCACTTTTTTTTTTTTGTACAAAAATTATTTAATTATATTCAGAATTACAGATAAAGTTAACTGGATGTTTCAGACTGGGATTCACAGGGTTGTTGCAACTAGGTAGGGTCAGGGTGCTCCAGAAGTAGTCCAAGTTTGGCCGGCTCAAAGAGGGGTATGATTGGTGATCAGGCTATGGGGCTCTCACTAGCAGAATCCACTGGATAATCATTTATAAACTTGAATATAATTGCATTAATTCTACAATAGGTAATATAATTATTTAGGGATAAGACCTTCTCCTGTAATATTTATTACTCTTTTTGTTTTGAATTTTATTTTATTTTTTTTATACAGCAGGTTCTTATTAGTCATCCATTTTATACACATCAGTGTATACATTTCAATCCCAATCTCCCAATTCATCCCACCACCACCGTCACCCCCCACTTTCCCCGCTTTGTGTCCATATGTTTGTTCTCTACATCTGTGTCTCAATTTCTGCCCTGCAAACCGGTTCATCTGTACCATTTTTCTAGGTTCCACATACATGCGTTAATATACGATATTTGTTTTTCTCTTTCTGACTTACTTCACTCTGTATGACAGTCTCTAGATCCAGCCACGTCTCTACAAATGACCCAATTTCTTTCCTTTTTATGGCTGAGTAATATTCCATTGTATATATGTACCACATCTTCTTTATCCATTCATCTGTCAATGGGCATTTAGGTTGCTTCCATGACCTGGCTATTGTAAATAGTGCTGCAATGAACATTGCGGTGCATGTGTCTTTTTGAATTACGGTTTTCTCTGAGTATATGACCAGTAGTGGGATTGCTGGGTCATATGGTAATTCTGTTTTTAGTTTTTTAAGGAACCTCCATACTGTTCTCCATAGTGGCTGTATCAATTTACATTCCCACCAACAGTGCAAGAGGGTTCCCTTTTCTCCACACCTTCTCCAGCAATTTGTTCTTTGCAGATTTTCTGATGATGCCTATTCTAACTGGTGCGAGGTGATACCTCATTGTAGTTTTGATTTGCATTTCTCTAATCATTATTGATGTTGAGCCGCTTTTCATGTGCCTCTTGGCCATCTGTATGTCTTCGTTGCAGAAATTTCTATTTAGGTCTTCTGTCCATTTTTTTATTGGGTTGTTTGTTTTTTTAATACTGAGCTGCATGAGCTGTTTATATACTTTGGAGATTAATCCTTTGTCTGTTGATTCATTTGCAAATAATTTCTCCCACTCTGAGGGTTGTCTTTTAATCTTGTTCATAGTTTCCTTTGCTGTTCAAAAGCTTTTAAGATTCATTAGGTCCCATTTTTGTTTATTTTTTTATTTTACTTCCATTACTCTAGATGGTGGGTCAAAAAAGACCTTGCTGTGATTTATGTCAAAGAGTGTTCTTCCTATGTTTTCCTCTAAGAGTTTTATAGTGTCCGGTCTTACATTTAGGTCTTTAATCCATATATTTTGTGTATGGTGTTAGAGAGTGTTCTAATTACATTCTTTTACATGTAGCTGTCCAGTTTTCCCAGCACCACTTATTGAAGAGGCTGTCTTTTCTCCACTGTATATCCTTGCCTCCTTTGTCATAGATTAGTTGACCAAAGGTGTATGGGTTTATCTCTGGGCTTTCTATCCTGTTCCATTGATCTATATTTCTGTTTTTGTGCCAGTACCATATTGTCTTGATTACTGTAGCTTTGTAGTATAGTCTGGAGTCAGGGAGTGTGATTCCTCCAGTTCTGGCTTTTTTCCCCTCAATATTGCTTTGGCTATTCGAGGTCTTTTGTGTCTCCATACAAATTTTAAGATTTTTTGTTCTAGTTCTGTAAAAACTGCCATCGGTAATTTGATAGGGATTGCATTGACTCTGTAGATTGCTTTGGGTAGTATAGTCATTTCCACAATATTGATTCTTCCAATCCAAGAACATGGTATATCTTTCCATCTGTTTGTGTCATCTTTGATTTCTTTCATCAGTGTCTTATAGTTTTCTGCATACAGGCCTTTTACCTCCTTAGGTAGGTTTATTCCTAGGTATTTTATTCTTTTTATTGCAGTGGTGAATGGGATTGTTTCCTTAATTTCTCTTTCTGATCTTTCGTTGTTAGTGTATAGGAACGCAAGAGATTTCTGTGTGTTAATTTTGTATCCTGCAACTTTTCCAAATTCATTGATTAGCTCTAGTAGTTTTCTGGTGGCATCTTTAGGATTCTCTATGTATAGTATCATGTCATCTCCAAACAGTGACAGTTTTACTTCTTATTTTCCAATTTGTATGCCTTTTATTTCTTTTTCTTCTCTGACTGCTGTGGTTAGGACTTCCAAAACTATGTTGAATAAGAGTGGTGAGAGTGGACATCCTTGTCTTGTTCCTGATCTTAGAGGAAATGGTTTCAGTTTTTAACCATTGAGAATGATGTTGGCTGTGGGTTTGTCATATATGGCCTTTATTATGTTGAGGTAGGTTCCCTCTATGCCCACTTTCTGGAGAGTTTTTATCATAAATGGGTGTTGAATTTTGTCAAAAGCTTTTTGTGCGTCCATTGAGATGATCATATGGTTTTTATCCTTCAATTTGTTAATATGGTGTATCACATTGATTGATTTTCTTATATTGAAGAATCCTTGCATCCCTGGGATAAATCCCACTTGATCATGGTGTATGTTCCTTTTAATGTATTGTTGGATTCGGTTTGCTGTTGAGGATTTTTGCATGTATATTCATCAGTGATACTGGTCTGTAATTTTCTTCTTTTGTAGTATCTTTGTCTGGTTTTGATACCAGTGTGATGGTGGCCTCGTAGAATGAGTTTAGGAGTGTTCCTTCCTCTGCAATTTTTTGGAAGAGTTTGAGAAGGACGGGTGTTAGCTCTTCTCTAAATGTTTGATAGAATTCACCTGTGAAGCCATCTGGTCCTGGACTTTTGTTTGTTGGAAGATTTTTAATCACAGTTTCAATTTCAGTGCTTGTGATTAGCTCGTTCATATTTTCTATTTCTTCCTGGCTCAGTCTTGGAAGGTTATACCTTTCTAAGAATTCGTCCATTTCTTCCAGGTTGTCCATTTTATTGGCATAGAGTCGCTTGTAGTAGTCTCTTATGATGCTCTGTATTTCTGCAGTGTCTGTTGTAACTTGTTCATTTCTAATTTTGATTTGAGTCCTCTCCCTTTTTTCTTGATAAGTCTGGCTAAAGGTTTATCAATTTTGCATATCTTCTCAGAGAACCAGGTTTTAGTTTTATTGATCTTTGCTATTGTTTTCTTTGTTTCTATTTCATTTATTTCTGCTCTGATCTTTATGATTTATCTCCTTTGAAATAAATCTTAGAGCACTTTAACTCTAATCACCACTCCATTCTCTATGTAATTACTGCCCATTACCCAGTTCTAACTTTTTTCAACATTCATAAATAGTAATCAATATTAATGCTACTATTTTTTTCCACATGTTATTAGTTTACTGTCACAATTATTTTTGCATTCCACTCTTTCCTTCCGAATTCAATTTTCTTCCTCCTAAAGTACATCTTGAGAATCGTTTTCATTCCAAGTCTCTGAGAGATAAACACTCTTGGTCTTTGTATTAAAAATGCTTACTTGCCCCCCTTCTTGATTGAATTTTACTGGGTATGGATTTCCAGTTTGAAGGTTACTTTTCCATAGCACTCTTAAGATTAGTACATTATTTTTTAGTCCTCACTTTTACCTAATAGTAAATCTATTACTACTCTTTTATTCTAAATGTTGTTACTTTTTAGGAAATCTTGCTTTTCTTTCTGGAATATATATTATATACACAAATATATACATAACAACATATATTTTCATCTTTGTTTTCTGCTATTCTGCAGTTTCATCAAAAAATTTTTAAATGATTTATCTTACTTGGGATCCTATGTGGTTCTTTAACCTGAGAATTCATGCTTTATTTTCAGTGTCTCATTTTCCCCTTGTGAACTTCTTTAAAACATTTCATACCTTTTAAAAACTATAGTCGGGCTTCCTGGTGGTGCAGTGGTTAAGAATCCGCCTGCCAATGCAGGGGACACGGGTTCGAGCCCTGGTCTGGGAAGATCCCACATGCCGCGGAGCAACTAAGCCCACGCGCCACAACTACTGAGCCTATGCTCTAGAGCCCACGAGCCACAACTACTGAGCCTGCATGCCACAACTACTGAAGCCCACGTGCCTAGAGCCCATGCTCCACAAAAGAAGCCACCGCAGTGAGAAGCCCATGCACCGCAATGAAGAGCAGCCCCTGCTCGCCACAACTAAAGCCCACGCACAGCAACGAAGACCCAATCCAGCCAAAAATAAATAAATAAATAAATAGATAGATAAAATCTATACAAAAAAATCTATTAAAAAATATAAATAAATAAAAACTATACTCAAAGTCTCTTAATTTCCCTATTTCTAAGCACGTAATCACTGGCTGCATTCCACATAATTTTCTTAGATTTCTTTTCCAATTCATTAGGTTCTCTCTTTACTTGTGTCAAAACTGCTCTTAAAACCACCCACTGAGTTTTTAATTTCAATGTTTATATATTGAATTTCAGAAAGTTTTATCTGCTTCTTTTTCAGATCTGCCTTATCTTTTTCATATTACCCTTTTTTTAGTCAAGATTTTTATTCTTTTTAAATTATTTTAAATACTAATTTTATAGTTTTTCCAGATTATTCTCTTGTCACAAGTTCATAGAACTCTAATTTTTCTGGTTTTCTGTTTGTTTGTTTGTTTTTCTGCTGGTTCCTCCTCCTGACTTTTTTGTTTCCCTCTGTGCTATATAAGTTCAATTGTGAACTCAGCATCAGTGGGGATGACTTTTCTCATGTGCGTCCTGTGCACAGTGGGCTGTGAAATTATCCCTGTGGTATAATTTTTAGCTTCCAATTTCCCCTTCTGGCACATGTACAGCATTTAATATATTTCATTGTTGAACTATTTTACCCATAGTTTCTGAATGTTTTGAATGGAATAGGGTGCTGAACTCACTTGATCTGCCACATCACTGAAAGCCAATTATTTCAGATAGATCTATCATACCACTGTAGTCTTACTACCTTTATTGGCTGCTCATTTTCTACCAACGGCAGTCCCAACTCCTTATCTTGGCTTGTAAGACTTTCCAAGATAAGGCCCATTCATTAGTGGTCTTGTTTTATACAGGTTACGAGTGCAGATCTAAAATTTTACCATGTATTTCAACACATAATAGTAAACAATGCCATCCCGGCTATATCCCAAGA
The DNA here is from genome assembly GCF_028021215.1 of Eschrichtius robustus. Lineage (NCBI taxonomy): Eukaryota > Metazoa > Chordata > Mammalia > Artiodactyla > Eschrichtiidae > Eschrichtius > Eschrichtius robustus. Next base: position 85,391,046 of record NC_090824.1, read on the forward strand.
GGTAAATTTATGTATAACATAAGCCTCATAACATTCATCCAGATGTTCTGATAACATCAAATTTTAATAACAATAGTGATAATCATAATAATTATTATAACAATAATAATAATAGATGAGGTTTGAGAGTATTTGGTATGTACCTGGCATTACATGCTTTACATATGTTTTCATATTTAATTCTCACCAAAATCCTATATTATTAATCCATTTAAGATTGTCTCATTACAGCATTACTCACTAATATCCTTGAGCTGACAGCACTTTCTAAAACACAAAATAACCAATGTTTGTGCCACAGGCCTCAATGTCAAGCTTCTAGAAAAGCACTGAATTGTGGCTCTAACACATGCCAAGTATTACTGCTGCTCTTCTAAAGATTTCTTTTTTCCTAAACAGTGTAAAATGAAGAAAAATATATAAACAGACATAAAAAACAAAGTGAATATGGTACATTGTAATATAAAGCTCTCAGTGTCTCTACTACCCTTTTCTTCTCTTTACCCCAGTCACCCCATATCATGAGAGAGTGAGAAATGGCACATCATGTGAAGCCAAGCACAGCAATTAGCTGCTCAGCATGCTTCTGGAATCAAAGACTTAGTCCATTCTAAGTATTTTGGTTTCTGAAATATTAATTTTTCTTTCCATAACTTTTATTTCATTTAGTGGATTATCTTAATGACTTAATCAATAGTGAGAAAAAAATGTCAGGAATAGTAATAAAATACATATGAATATAGCTCATCAGGGCCTGAAAACAACATATTGGCTCTTAGATGTTACAATTTAGACTTTACCCTAGAGATTATTTGCAGTTTAACAGACAGATCGATTGATCGATAGTGTAAATATAGATATATGTAAATTTAGGTATATGGAAGTTTATATATATATACATATATACACACACACACGCGCGCACACACACACACACACAAATTTACACATGTTTACGTGTATCCAGCTGATTCACTTTGGATGACAGTTTATTATCTCTTCTCTCTTTAAAGCTTCAACACCACTTCCTTTTCCTCATTTTAAGCTGATTAAGTTTTTCTTATTTCATTGAAAAATAGAAGGGATGAGAAGAGAGTTTTCCCATGCTCCCAATGTCAAATTTAGTCACTTACCTGAACCTGCCCATCTACTCTGCTTATTCTCCCATTATAGTGGGTTTAGAGTGTATATGCTCTATCTATGCCAACCCCTGCACTGTGTACTAGGTCCCATCCCTCTCACCTACTCCAGGACCTAACTCCTGCAGTTGTCCTCTTCCTCTCCTGAATCATCAATTTGTTCTACCCTTCTGGATTATGCTCCACACACCAGATAGAGTAATCTTGCAAGAATATTCATTAAATTATTTCATCCTCCTGTTCTCTTCTATCTTATGGCATCTCATACCTAGAATAAAATCCGAAGTCCACACCATTTCCACCCCAATTTCCCATCACTTTTCCCCTTGGTTATTCTGTTCCTCACACCCTAAGCTAGTTCTCACTGTGGGGCTTTGTTCTTCTTCCTATTTGTTTCTTCAGAATTCATGTTTTACTTTCTCTTTCCATTCTAGTTATTATTCAAATGTCACCTCCTCAGAATCAGCTTCCTTGACCCTCTTATATAAAAAGGTCTCTGACCATAAACATTTACCAACCCACTTTATAAATTTTTTTGTAGCATGTGTCATTTCTTGACATCACTTTGTTTATCTATTTAGTTATTTGTCTACTTATTGTTTGGCATCCATGCTAAAATGTAAGTCACTTTAGAATAGGGGCTTTGCTTTTTGTTCACTACAATATCCACAACCTAGGACAGGACAGGCACAGAGCAGGCATTCAGTGAATATTTGCTGTCAGAATAAATGAATAAACATAAAATGTATTCATACAGTGCTTCATTATTATCATTTGAGGACAGATTCCATGATACATATATAGATAAAACAATCCAAATAGTATAAACTCACAGTGAGAGAGTTAAGTTTCTCCATTAAAAAGTTTCTGTATATACCTTTTCACACAAAAAAATAAGATCATGAAATATCTTGTTAAATTATTTAAAAGTCTCTCCCACTATGCCTAGTATTAGAAGATTAAAAAAAAAAAAAACACAACTTTTTTTTTTTAATTTAAAAAAAAACTTTAAAAAAAAATTTTTGACACTAAGAAACAAAAACATATAATATATACTATTTATTTTGTTCATGACTGCTAAAGTTTCCTCTAGCTTATACACAAATTGTTTGCTAAATAGACATAGAAGTATTTAATCAAAAATGAAAAGAGAATATGATTCCTCTTTATTGTACCATTAACTAGTTTTGTAAAGTGTTGAAACAGATGCACTCTGAAGTCCCTTGCAACTATAACATTCTTTGAGACTAGGAATTATTCATTTTTATGACACACTCAAATTGTCTAATGTCATGCGGTTAGTATCAGTAACCAAAAAGGGAAATGATAAAATAGTGACCTATTGATTCTTTATCTCTTTGAGATGCTCAAAATGTTCTAGAAAATCTTACATTACATTCAATGAATATATAACAAACAAGCAAATAAACCCTACTGCTTCTACTGTAAAGTTCTTCATTTTGAAATGTACAAAACAGATGAAACTTATCATTGGTTTTTATAATAATGCAAACATTTCCATTCAACCAAACATTTTAACAAAATTTTAAAATATTAACAAATGACAATGACATGTAATGTCACTTATCAGATCAATCGCCTAATTATCTACATTATTTTCATATCTTTAACAGTGAACAGTGGATCCACTCCCTTTTCATTATTGACTTAACATCACTCCAATACTTGGAAAAAGTTTACTCTCATTTCTCAACCTGGTACACATCAATTCCAAAGATACTCCTTTCTAGGACTAATGGCAATTTTAATGCTAATTGAATCTCCTATTTCCTTCCCAGAACTTCCAACCTGCAAAAACACACCTGGTCATGACAGTTTGTTAAGTGCAGTTTAAGAGTACAGCAGAAATTCCCCACACTGAGACAAAATGATAACCGGTGATCTTTCCAGTCTTTTCCCAGGCAATGTAGGAGTTTGGAATCCTCCATAGTACTGGAAATGGAAATGGGCTAAATGTGTCCCCAATGCCTAAATCTTCCCTCACTATTTATTACAGATACATCATCCAGACATTTACTCAAATACTTTAACAATATTTTTGGCCTAGATCACCTCTCTTAAAAATATGCTATTTAAATTCTGCTACCCACTACCACAATTTCCCCAAATAACACTAAGTTAACACTAAAATTATGTATTATGTCTTAAAGTAATATATTTTATAACTACATGATTGACTTCCTTTTGTTATATTTTACTAAATGATACCGTATTTTGCTACTCACTGCTTTGGAGGCATCCAAGGAAGTCATTGCTGAGAAGCATGATCTTCACAGTTTGGGGCAAATCTTTATCTTGATTTTGAAGTGGGGAGAGGTCACTTCAACCAGCTTTTATTTCTTTACCTCCTGGTGGCTTGCAATAAATTCCAGCAATCTGTTTAAGTTCTGTCTGTACATCTCACTACCTTCAACACTACTTTTCCCAAATTCACGTATTATCAGGTATATTTAGATCTTTATCAAAGCATATATTACTCACACCTCCTGGTCTGATGATAAAAACTAAAGAAGGGGGCTTCCCTGGTGGCGCAGTGGTTGAGAGTCTGCCTGCCAGTGCAGGGGACACGGGTTCGAGCCCTGGTCTGGGAAGACCCCACATGCCGCGGAGCAACTGGGCCCGTGAGCCACAATTACTGAGCCTGCACGTCCGGAGCCTGTGCTCCGCAACAAGAGAGGCCACGACAGTGAGAGGCCCGCGCACCGCGATGAAGAGTGGCCCCCGCTTGCCACAACTAGAGAAAGCCCTCGCACAGAAACAAAGACCCAACACAGCCATAAATAAATAAATAAATAAATTTAAAAATGGTCCACATCAAAAAAAATAAGTAAATAAATTAAAAAAAAAAAAAAAACTAAAGAAGGAACTTATCCAGTGATCTGAAACAGGTTCTCCTCCCCTATAATGGATACACACACGCTGTCTATGAGGAAAACCAGCACTTTATGACCTAACGTTGACTTGAAGCTCAGTCAGATCAAGTCTGACCAGGGAGTATCAGAATCACATATTTACATACTTCTTCTCCAAACAACAGCTCAAATACCATTTTATTTACGGAGTTTCTCCCACATTAACCCCAGGCAGAAGAAGGAAGGGTAAGAGGTATAAACCAAAGTGGCCCACTAAAAGTGGAAGTTTCTTTGAAGACGCATGTTTTATTTTAAAAACGAGCATGAGTTTATGCTTTAACCATAATATACATATTATTTTTAACATTTAAATAATATTTTTAATTATCATCAATAAAAAAGTTTGCTAATTTTGTCAACAGTCAATGGGGTAAATGATGTTGTATTGAATCCATCAGTTTAGGATAACTGTGCAGAGATAAAGCAAGAAGGCATTGTTCAAAGGTTGAGCATCCAAGCACTGCTTCTTCTCTGACTCAACATCACACTATCCTGAGATCCCAGACTCACTTAAATACGTGGACACAAATGCCAATGGTTTTCTTAATGCTTTTTGAGCTATTTCCAGGAAAACCCTGGCAGTGTTATGCCCAGAATCCTGCCAAAGATATGGCACAGTGTTTGATACTCATAGTGGGAATTTAAATAGCTGTATCTTACTACAGGGTCAGATCACAAGTGCCTAATGATGAAACTGAAATTTCTATGATGCATTCTTTACCATCTTAAGAAAATATTTATCAAAGACCCTTTATTCAATTACAAAAAGAGTTATGAAGACTCCCATGTTACATAATTGATGCTAAACCTGAAATTCATTTAACTCTCAGATTTCAATTTCAGTTCAACTATGTCAGGTAATGTAAAATCATTTAGAGTCCTACCATATGGATGTTAACTGAGAGAGTCAGCTAAACAAGTCAATGTAATCAGCAGCTTTTTATTATAAGGGTGAAAGTATATTCATTCTTTCCAGGTTTTTGCCCTTTACTGTGATATCTCACTTTCTCCAATTTCTTAAACACACACACACACACACACACACACACACACACACACACATACAAGATCAGCTACCTTTTCTAGGACTTTCCCCATGCTAAATAATAACAATGTTGATGTAATAATAACGATGATAATGGCAGCAAACATTTATGGTATATTTACTATGAGCCAGTGATTTATAATTGCTTTATATAGGTTATCTACTTAATACTTTAAGCAACGCCACTTGATAGGTACTATAATGATCTCCATTTTACATAAAAAAAGAAAAAATGAAGATTTCACAGGTAGAAACAGGATTCTAACTCAGGCTCTCCAGGGCTCAATCTGTAACCATTATGCTACATTGCATTCATCTATTTAGAAGACATTTTCCCAGTCACTTCCCATTTCATTACAAATTTAAAGGGATAAAAATGATAAATGTATGAATATCCCAGGCCTTTCTTCTTTCCTCTTTCCCTGCTTGTTAGTAAGATTCCTAACTTCATTTACTTTAGCTTTTTATTTCTTCTGCCCTTGAAAGGGTTCCTTCCTCTCCGAGCGTTTCTCAGACTTTTGTGAATGGGGGAAAGAGGATAGAGGGGAAAGAAGACAGCATGGGGTTCCAAGGTGTGGTCTGGAAGGGTATCTCTAGAAATTTTGAGGAGAAAGGAAAAGGAGCAATTATGATTTATGAGAAAGAAACAAAAATTACTACACTATATCCCTTCATTTTGTTCAACAAACACAAGAAATACTCTTTAGAAATTTGTTTGCTGTGAATCTGTTCTTTGGACCACAGTGACACTGGGAGCCAACTGTGAGGGTTGGTGTTTTAAAAGGAATTTTTCTTAAAAGAAAATTATTCAAACAATTGCTTTAAACAAACCTTATCTTTTAGCACCTTATTGCATACATAAAGAAAGTCAAGAAGCTAACCACAGGCGTGGTGTTCTGATTGAAACTGTCATGGCTCCTGCTGGGGAGAGAGCACCTTGGCTTTCATAGCAGGCTTTTCATATCTTGAATTTTGCCCCATCTGGGCTCGGTTGCATATGTTTTTCCCAGTCAACACTGTGATTGTGAAAATGCTTATTGACTGAGCACTTTTCTACCATTTAGTGTAACTCTAAATACTTTTCAAATTAGCATGTCTTCATGTACATCATCATTGTAGAGCATAAGAATGAATTAATATATGCTTTCATGCTACATATTCAAGAACTAGGTTTAACCTTAGATTTTTAAACAGTTGTTCAGGAATATATTTGGGCCACAACAAAATACATCGTTTGAACAATCAGTAACAGCAACTTTTTCAGTCTCGTTGTTTCTTTGTGATCCAAAACAGATGTGACCAGGTCTACAACAAAGATTATCACCACACTTTTGTCCCTTATTTGAGTTTCAGTTTTGGTGATAATTCTGAAATTGCCCTTGAAGGAGGCTTAAAGCAATTTTGTTGTTGTTTACAGTGAATGTAACTCTAGCAGATGCTGCGTACCTTTCCTTCCTCTTAGGAGAAACCAACCCTGCTGACACCTGGACCTCAGACTTCTAGCCTCCACAGTTGTGAGAGAATAAATTTTTGTTTTTTTAAGTTACCTAGTTTGTGGCACTTTGTTATGACAGCCCTAGGAAATTAAGAGCGCTCCCCAATGGATTCTCTTTCTCGTTTTCTCAGAGAACATGTGGGAAGAACAAGTACCAGACTATGCATTTAGAGACCTGTGTTACTAAGCTGGTTGCGGGAACTTGGATATATCATTTAATTGTTCCAGGTTTCAGTTCCTTCATCTGAAAGATGAGGGTACCATCCAACTCAAAATCTCTAAAGTATAAAAACCAACACAGGATTTTTCGAGAGAGGATATTTTTATATTCAATTGTGCTTCATCTGCTCTACAAAAATACAGACTTAAAAAACAGTTAGTTAATGGATGACTATACACATGGAAAAGGAGTTCTTAATATTAAAACTACACTGAATGCAACTTTTCTTTAATGGCAGGTTTCCTATCTCCTTCAAAGCACAGCTCTATTTACTAAAGTTTGAGTTACACAAATCTTTTCTAAGTATCTCTTGTAGTGAGTGATATATGATTATAACAGTAAAATTCATTCCCATTACTTTTATAGGCAGTACTTGTGCTGCAGGATTAGCCATAATGTATCTACTCCCAAAGAATTTTCTATTACAATTTTTTTGGGGCCATGGTATCCCAGATGAGTGGTGCTTAGGTGTTTTTTGCAAAAGAAAAAAAAAAGTGTGAGGGGAGAAATGGTTTCCCTGAAAAAGTTTCTCGATATCCAATCATCTTATCACATGTGCCAATTTAACTCTTGTTTGTGTCTAAGAATAACTGCAACCTATGCCCAGGACATGGAGTCAGTACTGACACAGATATCCTGAACCATCTTCAAGATGGTTTGGTGTAAGCCATAACCTTTAGCTGCTCTAGAGGTTAAATGATTAAGACAGGAATATCTAAATATGATGGGTTTGATACTGAAATGACCAGAATGAAGAAATCTTTCATCTCCAATCTCAGCATCATTTGCTGAATAGTCATATATAGTATATGCAGTGGGGAGAGTCACTATTTTCTTTACAAGCTCAGAAACCAGCCCACGTTACCAGGAAGTAGAGACCATGATGAGTGTGTGGAACTTTCCTTTTTTTCTGGGAACTCGTCTCTCCTTCAAGAAATAATAACAGAGCTATAGTTATATATATATAATTATCTGATTAAAGTGGGACTTGCAATCACAACTGCAGGTTAATTAAAATGTCTTCAGGAGGAAAAAAAAAAAACAAACTTTAGGTGACTACATCCATGAAATGGTTGCTAAATGAAAAGGCAAATGAAGTCTTGCCTGCTTTCAGCCTGAAAGTGGCTTGTCTGGCTAAGGGCTGCATATATTTAGTTCAGGTAACTACTCCAGCTCAGCTCGACTGATACAGTTGTTGTTTCAGTGTTTGGCCAAATAGCTTTTTATGTTGCAATCAAGTAATAGATACAAGATTGACATATAACAAAGAAAAAGAGCTTTCAGTCAACATGGACTAAAATCCATTATTGTGGTGTTTACACTGTGCCAGGGATCTGTAAACACATCTTCATTGATCTTGCAGAAAGATAGAAATATCTCTCCTTGTATGGCTCAATCAAGACCCTTTTCAGAAAAGTAAAGTGCAAACAATATTGAAGAAGCAGAAAGAGACTGACATTACAGTCAAACAGTAAATAATGGTTGAGCTCAGGAAACCTATCTATAATATTTCAAATTCCTGTCAGCACAGATGAAATGTATAACCTCTCTACTGCAACCTCAGAAAGATCAGAACATGAGGACCATGCATTCCTCTTATTGTCATCCCCCTTTTACCAACTGACCAAATCAATAAGGAAAAAAAATCTCATTTACAGTTTTGCATTTTCAAAGGTATCTAAGTGGATAAGCCTTTGAAAAAGATCTCATCTGTTAAGGTCAATAATTCACTCCTTCCCCTCTCCCATAATTGGGATCTGCTGCCATTTATATGAAAAAATTTTGTTGACTATAAAATGGAAAAAAATAACATGTGGTGGAAGTAGAACTGGATCTTCCTGTCAATTTGAAGTTTTATTGCCCACTGCATCAATTCTAAACTTCCACTTTCATTTATGTTTAAATACTTGCAATTAGAAGCTATTTGGGCACTGTAGACACCAATAAATAGTTTGTATGGATTTCTAAAAAGGTTGGCAGGATGGTCAGAAGCTCAGCATAGTTTATAAACAGACTCATCTGTTATGTAGATCTTCATCCATAATCGTTATTTATCCATTATAGCTAATCAGCATTCTAAGAAAGGAAAAGTGAAAAGAATTGGTAATGTCTTAAAAATGATGGCTCTTATACCTGCCGATTCCTTAAATTTAGCCATCAACAAACTAGGCATTTAATCTTTTGTTCCTCTTTTTTAAAAATGCCTAAGAGAAATCAATACTGTACATTTAAAAACAATGTTCTCATTTAGATACAGAATAAGCAAATAAGAAACAAATTGGATTACCCTTTTACACCACTTATTATCTTGCCTCTTCCTTTTCCTCCTTTCCTTCCCAAACATAAAATTCCAAAGAAAACAAAGACTATTTAACTCAGGATGAGGTATAGGTTATGCCTAAGTGTAGGGGAACAGACGTGACATGATACTTTCAATACCTGAGATTCCTGTGTAGAGAGCGTTAATGAGGTGTTAACACAGCTCATGGCATGGTCCTTTGATGTAGGTTTATAATCAGTGTCCCAAGCAAATATTCAGCATAAGGCAATGCACGATTCTATCTTCAAGACCCCAGGAAGAAGTTTATTAGAACAAAACCAAACCCAGTCATTAGTAGACTGAATCCTCACCCCAGTGTTCCATGCTTTACCCCACATTTTAGAGAAGACTTGGGAACTTGGTGTTGCTTTATAAACAGATGCTTACTGATCTAGTATGTGTTAAGCACTGTACTATCTATGGTTAGCTTGTGCTGGAAAACACCAGTTAGAACATTTGCACAAATTTAAGTCCCTCTCTGGAATATGGGATGAATAATTTCTTTTTCAAGACCCAGGACCAAAGAAAAGGAATAAGCACACTCCAGAACTGACATATACTCGGCTGAAAAATGTGGTAAAATTGTACAATTGAATATTGTATTTATTATACATTTTCTTCTTACTCTCTGACTCCATTCTCTGTTAGGTGAATATATCCCCCGCCTTTATTCTCTCCAGCCCTTTTGGACCAACTTTCAAAATCCAACTATCCTCCAAGTCCCAGGGAAAAGCCTGTTCACTCCAAGGTTTCTTTCCATAATTCTTCAGCCAGAAACGCTCTTTTCTTCATCTGATGTCCCATCAAGAGTTGTTCCTGCCTCCCACGATGTTTGTACGATACCTGTCATTGAACAAGCTTATTTGGGCTCACAGTTCACCTTCCCTACATGCCAGAAGCTGTGTTTTATTTCTTTTTATTCCTACCCACAGCACTTAATAAGCTACCTTAAGCATAGTAGTTGTAAAATAAATACCTACTGAACTGAATCATACATGTGCAAATTCAATGCTAAACCAAAAAGTAAAGGGACTCCTTAATTTTAAGTAAAGCTCCAAAGCACTAGCTCAAAAAGAGGAGGGATTTCTCTGAAGGATTGTATCAATAATAGTTTTGTAAGTAGCAAATAATTAGCAAAATCACCCCAATTTGTTCTCAGGTTTTCTAACCAGAATCTAATTCTGAATTGCCAAATTTTGAAGGAAGCTGAATTGAACTCTGAGATTTAAAATCCTCTAATGTCAACCATTTGTGATGGTTTTTATCATGGGTTTTAAATAACACTTTACTGAAATATTTATTGCCTATATGTATATATGTGTCATGGTTGAGAATCCAGCTCCATCCAAATTGGCCCTGGAGAATGGGATGAATTTAACTTGAAAGTGAGGCCTAAAATGTACCAATTTCAGACAGAGTAGGAATTCAATAGCCAGAAACTATGCAGAGCCTCAAAACATAAATCCTATTTCATCACTTTTCTTCTACATGCAGTCTAAATAAATCTCTCAGCCAACTACTGTCTCATTTCTCTCTTCCACGCCAACTTGTGTGCCTTGAACAGCATCCGAGTCCTGGAACATTCAGCCACTTGCCTTCCCTCAATTTAAAACTATTTTAAAGACCGTCTTTAAGAAGCTTATTTCAATGAACTAGGTGGCCATCCACTAAAGATGATTTATGGCACCTATGTCCTGGACTGGTAATACTTAAGATCTAAGAATTAAAGAGGATATAAAGAGATGATGGTGTTGGCTAACTCTTCCCAGTGCATAGTAAAGCAGTGCAGTGGCAAGCACTGCTCTGTCATTCAGAAGATAGGGGCACTTTGGTGTCATGCTGATGGTCCAATTAGAGGCTTGGGTTCTCAGAGTAATATTAAATTAAACCAGTGTAAATTCAAAGAATAACTGGGCTTAAAATTTCTGTTTTTGTTTTTTTGGTTTCATTTTTTCTTTTCTTTTTCTTCCCAAACCTCCATGCCTTAAGATACTCAGGAAATAGTAGTCCCGAATAATACAAACCTTTGGCATTCGTGTATTTAGCATTCAAGATTTCGACTACTTGTGAGCAACCCCAAAGACTCATGACATGTGGAAATACGTAATTTTGCTAAAGACTGAGGTGTGGGAATGAATCCCTTGGCTAGTGAGTGAGTCTAGCTGACTTCCTGGCAGCTTCATTCATCTTCATGTAGCTGGATGTCTACTCCTTTTATTTTGTAAAAATTTATGGGGCATATTTTATTCTACATTTTTGGTGTGATTTGAGGAAGATCATTTTATCTCATATTAGGTGGTCATTTCTTATTTGCCTGTTTAACAAATGATCTGCTAAATTTATAAGCTGACTGGAAATACTTGGTGACCCTAAGTGCCAGGATGACATGTGTCCTACATTGCCTTATGCTCTTAAGATAGAATGCCATGAGCAACATCTTTTCTCTTATTTACTACAGTGTCTGCAAACATCTTTTTAGGAAAAGAGCCCAGCCATAAACACATTCCAGACAGTTGAGGCCTGACCTCCTCTCTTAATTCCTTCTAGCACCTTTTCTCTAGAGTCAGGAGCTGCTTCCAGTATTTCTTATATTAACTCAATGATCTATCCCTTAAAAACTTCCATGATGAGAGTGGTGAACTTCAACTTCTCAACACAACGGAGTAACAAAGAGTGACAGGGACTAGATTTATCCTCCCTTTTGAAACAACAGCTAAAGAGAAGCAAAATGTATTAAACAGTGGTTTTCAGACATCGCACATCAGGCATCACAGGATAAAAGAAGGCAAATAAATGAGATGAGCCCTAAGACTGCCCCAGTTTATCACCTGGATGGATTTTCCAGCCCATTGCAGTGGGCAGGAAACCAGAACCACATAAAACCTAGCCTCATATTCATAAGCTGAGACAGAGCTGGGAGGGAACAGAGTCCAAAGCAACTAGATAGAGTACACAGGGCAGAGTACCAGGAAAAAGAGATCTGCATAGAGAGCATTCCAAATCTTCAGAGGGTCTCAAGTACTAATCAGTGCATGAAATGAAGGAACTAACTACTTAAGGCTGGGAAATGAAGGAAATGACTACCTAAGGCTGCGAAAAGATCTACCCAAAAAGGAACTGAGAGAACAATTCTGAGAGCTCATATAGGGCTGGAAACCGTTCACTTTACCACAAGGCAGAGTAGCAAAAACCTTGTCAATCACAAAGTATCAAGCAGCATACTCAGAAGTGTATTGGCTCATGGTCCGACAAAATTAACGTTGGGTTAAAGGCAGCTCTGGTTGGGCCTTAAAAAGCTTAAAAGGAAGCTTCAAAAAATCTTTTTTGAGTAATTTACCTGCATCCCATAACAAAGTTTACGACTATTTACAGAACTACAAAAACATCCAACACCCAACAGTGTAAAACTTACAATGTCTGGCCTTCAATCAAAGTTCACAAGGCATGCAAAGAACTAAGAAAATATAACCTTTAATAATCTAATCAAAACCTACCCAGAACTGACATAGATGTCAAGATGTCACAATTAGTAGACAAGGACATTAAAATAGTATTTTATAATTATATTTCATATGTTCAAAAAGGTAGAGGAAAAGATGAACATTTAAGAAAGTGTGTAAACAACAAAGTCAAACTTCTGGAGATGAAAATAACAGTGTCTTAAATAAAAACAAGTACAGTGAATGGAATTAACAACAGATTAGACTCTACCAAAGAAAAACATTAGTGAACTTGAAGACACAGCAAAGTAGAAACTATGCAAAAGGAAACACAGAGAGAAAAAACAAAAGAACTGAAGAGACTATTAGTCAGCTGTGGAATAACTTCGAGTGGCCAAATGTTCATGTAATTAGAATCACTGAAGGAAATGATAGGTGAAAGATAGAAAAAAATATTTGAAGAACTAATGACCAAAATGTTCTTCTAGCTTCTTTTAATATTTGGAGATAGGGTTTTAAAGATGTAAAATGAGGTCACATGTGTGAGCCCTAATCCAATATGACTGATGACCTTATAAAAAGAGGAAGTCTGGACACAGACACACACAGAGGGAAGAACACGTGAAGACAGGGAGAAGACAGCCATCTACAAGCCAAGGAGAGTGACCTCAGAAGAAGTATAAAGAAGGCACTCAATATTTATTTTTGAATGAATGGATTTAGTTAAAATTAGGAATCATTTTTTTCTCCAAAATAACATGCTCTTTGACTCAATGCACCAACTTTCTCTGAGAAAATTATTTTAGAACTGTATAATGCCTACTTTATAAATCATGTAGGTTTTTATGACTCCTGAATCATTGGTTGGTGGACTAGCACTAAGTTTAGAGAAAATATATTTTATTTTGACTCATCACCATCACATTACTCTAAAATACATATGAGCTTCCTATTTACAAAAAAAAAAAATTAATCTTTTCTCATTTCCTAGTTAAGATGGGGAAGAAAGCTTTTGAGAGACAAGTCTTTTTTACATTCCATGGATTTAAATAAGCTGAAATAGATTAAGTCAAAATTATGGTGCATAATATTTCTAAAAATACCAGACATAATTTTATGGCAAGAGTACATAGCAAACTTCAGTTTTATGCACTGTATTTTAGTGTTCATATCACCCTGAAATACAGAGAAGTCCCAGGCTCATCATTAAGCACAAACCCTGTGTGTGAGCTCCAGGCGGTGTCAGTATGTTCTTGTAATTTCTACAAAACTAGGGAAATGGATAGTGAAAAGATCAGAGCTTCAATGCTAAATTGATGAATGGTTGTGGGAATGTTAATATGGAATTACTTTTTTAAAAGAGGATTTCAATGCAAAGCAAAAGAGCATGAAAAACTTACTCATTAAAACTGAACTTAGCTAAAAGGAGAAGATTCAATTCTAAAATGGTGCCATTTTAAGGACACAGAAGAAAAGGGTCATTCAACCATGGCTTTTTATCAATCTCTGCCCCTCTTAAACTCCACAGAAGTGTTCAAGAGTCTAAAATGCTCAGAATAATCCACTTATATTTATTAAAAAGTGAATTTTTCAAGGGCAGCACTGTGACTTCTGTGTCTCCCCATCTTTTATCTCATTACCCTATATGTGAGCAGTGTTGGGCAAAAGGATGCATTCAATAAATGGATGTCTTTTACTCATGTTACCCTCCAACCTCAGAAAGACCTCTAGTTCCTTGATCCCTCTTCTCTCTTTAGCTATCAGCTGCTTCCTGCCTTTACTTCTTTCTCTTTCAGCTGAGAGCCCACGGCCCCATACTTTGAGCACTCTTTTGCCATCTTCCTCAAATCTCCTGCCACACCAATGATTTATTCTACTTGCTTGGAAAGCCTTCAAACTTGAGAAAACTCAAACATCACCAACTCTGGCCTCCATTCTGGCTACCCAATGCAGCTTAAAAAAAAAGCACATCAAGCAATTGGTGCCAATATTAACATGGGATCTTCCTTCAACCTTAGCTGGACCGTCAATGCTGCCCAATAGTCCTTGGTCAAACCATTGCGCAGAAATGGTTTCAAAGCTTTCCCACTCTCCTAAAAGTTCTAACCCCACCACAGGCATCCTCTCTCTCAGTTGAAGACCTTACGTCACAGAGAGAAGTGTTTGAAGTTTCAGCAAAGCTACAAATGTGTCTGCACCTCTCCCTAGACTTCCTTTCTCTCCCCCTGGTATAATGGAAGAGGGGACTGAGCCTCCACCTAATCTCTGAAGCTCATGACTTTCAGTTGTCACAGAGACATGGCTCAATTAATGATTCCCTCTCTATCACCTCTATCTTTAAGTGGTTGAAGGTTCGTCCTTCAGAAGAAAGAAAATATGTATTCTATGTTGTTTCAGAGGGCAAAACATAGATCAAAGAATGGAAGTTTCAGGGAGTCACATTTTTTACTTGATAGAGAACCTACAACAAAAATTTAACAGGTTGCATCACAATAAGTTCCCTATCATGAGAGATATTCAAAGACAAGTTGAATATGATAAAACAATAACAACAGTTACTATTTGCTTAGTACCTGTAATGTGCCAGACACTATGCTAGGCATTTGCATAAATATCTTGTTTAACACCCACCACAACTCTGTGAAACCAGTATCATTATTCCTATTTCCTTCATAAATAAGCTGAAGTTCATAGAGAAAGGTCACTTACCCAAGATCACATAGGTAAAAGTTAGAGGTAGGATTTGAAGCCAAGTGTTTTCTGACTCTAGATTCCTCCACCCTACCGCCACCACCATTCTTTCCTTAAGTCCATCGTCCATCCCAATGGAAGGAGAAGTCTAAAGAAACGATATTTAAAGCTCCCTTTCAAATTTAAGAATCTCTAATCATCAACCCATTAGTTCAAGATGGTTAGGGGAATTAATGTTTAATTATAAACATCCCACAGAAAGACAGCCTTGTGAGCTTGAACTCTGAATACTGAATACTGAATACTGACAGGTGAATAAAAACCACGTTCTTTGCAGCAAACATAAAGCCATCAGAATGCAGCATCATAAGACTAATTCCTTTATAATTTTTTAAGAATGCTGACAAAATGAGACATATTATTTCCCGTATTTTAATCACTTCTATCTTTTTTGTGTTTCTATACTCTTCATTTTCTTTTTGCGCAGAAAAAAAAAATTTTGTTTCAGATTGTTATATGAAAGGAAGATTACAATTTGAAGAATTAATTAAATTTGACTTTATGATCTATTTTCATTCTATTAAGAGTGATTATTTAATTCCATAAGGAATCCATAGGATTATAGTAAAAGCAAGATGCTTTCCTGGATTACAAAAAGCAAGGTGGCATTTCCCTGGGATTTGTCATACCTCAAGGTAGGTTAAGACATTCCTACTCAAATAAGCTCAGACTAAAAATGATTAGAGAGAGTGGAATTTTCTTTCTTAGAAAGTCCAATTATATGAGTATGCCCTTATTATAATAGAGAGGTTAGCATTCAGGTACTTTATTAACAATTCAGTTAGAGCTCCCAAGACCCCTCCATAGTACTATCTTCAACAATACCTCTCTTTACATTCCAACAAGTTGGTTTAACCAGTGAAAAAAGGATCATTTCTTATCTGTATTCTTTTCAGTCTAAGACTTTCTTTCATTCCCTGTGCCTTCCTCCCAGATCACACTTCTTTACCTCTTATCTAAACTATGATAAACACTTTCTAACTTATCTCCAGTCTCTGATACTACACTGCCAGACTCACATTTCCAAATAACAGCTCTTAGCTTGTCACTTCCTCCTAAAACAAACAAACAAACAAACAAAACACCCAGTGGATTTCTACTAACTACAAAATATCGTCCAAACTCTGAGGCAAAAAATAAGATACTAATGACCTAAAAATTACACTTATGACTTCCATTTCTAACAGTATAGCAGACTAAATGCCCTGACTGACCTGCATAGCTAAAACAACTAAAATGCTAAATAAAATGTAAAAATAATCTTTTGAAACTTATTGTTAGGCTCACGTGAAAGAATATTCGAGGACCTAAAACATAAATGACAGAGGGACTCCCTAATGGTCTTGAGCTCCTCTGTAATGGCTACATCATGCCTAAGAAGCAGTAGAAACACCATAGTCCTCACCTAGAAGTAAGGATGGTTAACCCCAAGATACATTTGGATCCCAAAGGGCATTACACTTAGTGTAAGAATGAACAAGAAATAAACAGAAAGAGAAAGCTGGAAAACTTATCTTAAAACTTATCCTGGTGCTGAAGTGAAAGGAGGGAAATCTGCCTTGAGAAGCATATGTGGTCTCTGCTCATGGTTTTATAGGTCTGAATTCTCAATGCCTCTATAGTCCAAAAA
Organism: Eschrichtius robustus; assembly: GCF_028021215.1. Lineage (NCBI taxonomy): Eukaryota > Metazoa > Chordata > Mammalia > Artiodactyla > Eschrichtiidae > Eschrichtius > Eschrichtius robustus. The sequence goes on from NC_090824.1 coordinate 85,408,019, forward strand.
ACTTGAAATGAATCATTTACTTAAAGTGATCTCATGTTGGAAGTACCACCACACAACTCTCAAAAGCAAAGTCAAATTCTCTCTGGAACAACCTACTTCAAATCAGGCCTCAAAGAACTCCGATGAAAATGAGTTGCTCATAATCAAAAATCTAAAAAAAAAAACATATCAAATTATCCTGAGTGGAAGTAAGCAGAAACAGCAGATAGCAGAGTCCAATATATGCAAATCTCAGATACTGTAATTATGAGACAGATTATGAAATACCATGTTTAATATAGTAAAGAATTATTAAAGCTTGAAAATAGAGCAAAGAATAACAAACTATAATGATGGACAAAACTGATTAAAAAAAAAGAAATAGAACTTCTGTAAATAAAAATATAATTGAAATCAAATGATAATTTTCCAATCTCATCACCCATCAGATTTCTAATTATTGGCTAAATGCTTCCTGGCCTTTCTTACCTCTGTTCTTTTGCTCCCATTACTCTCCCATTCTAAACTATATTTTTCTCTCTCTGCACTTTGAACTCATATCCATTGATTTCAATGTCAGCTCTTCCATTTAGCCACATTAGACATCTTTCCAAGTGAAATTATTCTTATGTGTTTCCATGCTTTATTTATACATTATACGTGATAGTTAGAATATCTCTCTTTGCTTAGTTAGTTCCTGCTAGGCCTATTTGCCCAAATAAATTATAAACAACTTGAGGAAAAGAGGCCATGATACAAGCAACTCTGTTTGTCCCAACACACCTGGCTAAGTATCTCACCCAGAATAGATAGTCAATATATGTTGATTGAACAGAATTAGAGTGAAAAAATAATTTTTTTCCTTCAATGTATTCCCATTCGCTAGTCACAGAAACTGAAGCAATGAACAACAAAGAGACCCACTGGGGTTAACTCTCACTGCAGATTATTTACAAAAGTGAATCTAAAATTGCATCCCCTGGCTCTATATCCTGCTGTCTTTCCACTGAGCCAGATTTATGATAGCAGGAGACCTATATTCTTTCTTGCATCAAAATAAGTCTCAGTTTTTCTCAAGTTTGTTATGATATTATTATCTTAATAATTTAAAAACTTATTTAAGACCAATTCTGTCAAACTTTCTTAGTGGGTTTTTAGGTCATTAACACAAGTTGTTGAACTGAATTAGAGCTGAAAAATCATTTTTTGTACTTTTGAGGAGAGGTAAAGCGATACAAGGTAGATGGTAGGCATATTGGGCACTAAAAAGAGGATGACTTGGGGTGAGATCTGGCTTGGGGAACCTAAGAGACTTTAAACTAGAGTGTAGGTTGTCTATGGGTTGGACAATAATCGAGAAGGTATTAGAGAGGGAAGAAAAAGAATTACATAGAAAACATGCATAATGATAAAAAAAGAAATAGAGAGGATGGAAGGACACAACAGGAATTAAATATAGTGAATATCTTTGAGAGAAAGGAAAGCATTCACTGGAAAACAATGTGGATAGTCTTATAAACATCAGGTAAACAGTCTACCATTCTTTAATACTCTCTTTCTCTTGGATAATACCAAAATGGTTCCAATTTTTAAAAAGGAAATTTGGCATGAAAGGTTCTGTAACATGGCCTGCCCACTTATGGGATTTAGGGTAAAAAATGTAAACCAGCTGTGATATTGAGGTTTAAGAATCACCTGTTGTCCATATTCAGTAGCTTTTCCCATGGAATTACAAAAAGAATTGTATGATAGATAGTCTACATCCTAATTATATAATTACACAGTAGAAAAGAACAGCTGAAGAGGAGCCATTTCATCCTTGTGTCCAATGTCTGCATAATCTACATCTCACATAATGGATGGAGCTCTTGTTATATAGTAAACCATAATTTTATTATGAAAGAATGAAATGTTGGCTTTCATATGTGATTAGACTACGTATGCTCAAACCAGTAGAGATAAAAGTAGGATTAATCTAAAGCTTCAACCTGAACATCAACCAAATCCAAAAGAATTATTATTAAAATTTAAATATATTTTTAGGGAAAAATGTTCCTAACTTAGTTCCTCTACTCTTTTCATGTGCAGCTACTCTACTCCCAAAGCAGGAATATAAGAGTGTATCCCAGCAGATAAAGATATTAAGGGCCAATGCCCAAATTTTCCAGGTGTAAACCTAAGATAAGTTTCTGAACCTAATGGAAAATCTAAGTGCTGAGCTCAGTGTAGGGAATCAATCATCTATTTTAGCAACTTTCTCTGTGTCCTTGATGTCAAGAGAGGTTGTATGTGCTGTTAACTCTCAGAAAACTCTCTCCCTTCCAGGTCGACAGATAGCAATTCTAAGTGCAGAAAATATTATCACAACTATTAGCTATTCAAGAACGGAGGAATGTGAAGTCAAAGAAATAAGACGATTCACAAGCTCAGCTACCCTGGAAATATGACATAATGGAAAATATTACTTACCAAGTGTTGGAGGGAAAGTAGATTGGGGAAAACTTATAAGGAAAGATGCAGAAGCCTCACTGTGCAAACCAGTAGCAGGTGACTTTTCGAGACAACTGTAGCAAAACCTTTTCTGACCTTAATTCCTAATCTTTATTAAAACCATAATGAACTCTAGAGTTATTTTGGTAACGAACAGAGAAGGGGAAGCTGACCAAAATAAACAAAGTGAAATAATCATCGGCAAAATCTTCCACTTAAACTTTCCAGGGTAAAAACATCCTGGGCCCTTCTCTACTCATTTTTCTTCTTTGTGTTTTGGCCTCTCTCCATCGTGTGGGGTTTCTGGTCAGCTAGCAAAGCTCTCCTCACAGAGCCCATGTCTTTGCTTACTGCAGCAACATGTCTTTCACTGCTACAACATGTGACATGCTTAGGCTTGGAAATGGATTCGGATCGGGCTACCGATACAAATTGCAGAGAACAGCTTGCTCAAACTCTGGGGGAAAGATGCTGACTTACAGTAATTGATAAGGTCATTTCTGCTGGATGATCCTCTAGTGGAGGAAAGGTAGCTACTCTGCTTAGGAGAGAATTGGGAACATCAGTCCCAGAAAAATGGCTTCACATTTCACATGACATCTAAGAATTATATCACTCCCTGTAGTCCACCGTATAATAAGAAGTCTGTAGCTTTCATTCTGTAAAAATTATTAATTATTTGTGGCTGAAAAATGAATCAGTGAAGTTAACCTACATTGTCAGGTTTGATTTATCTGGAGGTAAACAACATTCTAAGAGGATTTAGTGGGCTAGTGTTTAGTAAAAGGGTATGTCCAGGTCATGGCACTACATAGGTTTAATGTCCAAACATTTAAAAACTCCTTCATTATTGGGCTGAATAAGAAAATGACAGCCATCATTTAGTGACCTTAGAATGTCCCGACTATTTGTAACAGACTTTCAGTAGTGAATCTAACCTCCCATCAGGCTGGGGTTAAATAAATGACAAGTTATTTTTCCGAGTTTAAGATTAATATTGAGGGGCCCTGTTATAAATCTGTTCTTCTAAATAGAACGTTAAATTACAATTATTTGGAGGAGTATGTGAGGGAGGAAAGAAGAAAGAAGTGAATAATTTTTTTGTTCTCTTTCACTTTATTTCATTTGGTTGGTATCTCTACATCCCATCATAATATTTTTCTGTCGATATAGTGATTGCTACAGTAACCACCTGTGCTAGACAAGCACCTGCCTTAAAAATGCAATTTTTAGCAAAGATTTAAATTGCAACCTAGAATTCCAAGGCCCCCTGCCAAAACAAACTCACTCTTCTTTTGAACAGTATGTTGTCTCCCAAGGAAGGTTTTCCTGTACTGCACTCTGTATTTTGACTTAATAGTAAATCTCTCTTTCTTACTCTCTCACTAAATGTTTTTCTCTCTTGTCAGTTGGTTCAAGGCAATATCTGCACCAAGATCTCAACCAGCAAAGTGGGAGGTCCTTTTCAAATTCTAAAAACAAACTTCTCTCAGTTATTAGCTCACTCATAGTTGAGGGATCACTTTGTTCCCTACACACTTTTGCAGCAATGAAGATTTCCAAGAGAAAATTATGAATGTGACAAGCTCAGCAAATGTAGAATATTTGTTTATGTTATTCAAGCTTTTTGGGGGGAGCATATGAGGGCTTATTTTATAAACTGGCTCTGAAAAAGACTAAGAAGCTCTGTCCTTTACTTCTCATGTCTCCTGGTTCCCAGGGTACAGTGGTGCCAATGGAATGAGCCCAGGCTCTCAAGAGAGACCAGTTTGAATCTTTACTTAGTCAAAAGAGGTATCAACCCACCATGCTACCTCTCTTGGCATAAACCCATTAATCCAGGTAGTGCTAAGAGATGAAAATCAAATGTGAATTTTCCGAATGAAAACTCATGGAGTTTTGGCACCATTTCAATATGAGATATCAGAAAGTCAGTGTCCCTTCTTAAGGAAGTTTTTGGTTTCTCCATGAGTTTTCATTAGGAAAAGTCACATTTAATTTTAGAAAAATGGCCAGTGGAGGCCCTAGGAAGTGTTTTTGAGAGATGAAGCAAATGTCAAGTGAAGACATCTCACTGAATTCAGTTATAAGACAGGAAGAAACCTTGCTGAGCACTTCATAGGATTAAAATCCTTTATCACCCTGATGTTCTACCATGAAACACACCCATCAGTAGGAGTTCCATAAACAGCTGGTAATAAGAATAATTAAAAGAAAAAGCAGTTGACTTTATGTTTGACATGGAATGGGACTAAAATCCCTTACATTATTAATGAGTCTCATCACTTGCTACTTTCTTTCTTATGACTATTGGGAGACACTCCTCTGTGGATCTCTTGTGTTTCTATGCATCTTGCTGGGTACACCAAGAGTTCAAGGTCCTGACTGCTCTTTACTGGGGCCATTTCCCAGGACTGTACTTGTAGCAGTGTTGGAAAGATGAAGTAACCTCTCCTCCAGGGCAAAGAGCAGGTTTGCTTACTGTTTGCTAAAAAACTGTAGGTCCCACAAGCTCAACGTTCCTCAGCTACAATACAAACCCTCTGCATGTACAATATCTACCCTGCACTTCTTGTTACCACCACCTGACCTGGGACCAGAGGTCAAAGGGAACCAATACAAACATGATGCTACTTGCAGTGCTGTGAATAATAAAATCCTTTGTCTCTTGGAATCTACCAACATCCATGGAACAGCAACAGGCTAAGTTACTAGTCTGTAAGTTGGGTAAAATCAAGTCCCAAACCCAACAATGATGTATTTTGTGTCTCCTATATAGCTGTAACCTTCTTGAGGATAGTATTTGTTTTGGATTCATTTTTGTACCACCTGAACACAGTGCTTACATGGAATAAGCACTAAGAAAAATGTATTGAATAGTTAGATGGTTGAATTTAAACTAACTTATTTACCAACATTACAACAGAAAATTTTGTGTTTAGGCTTACGTGAAAGAACCTATGACTGACTCTAAAATAGACCTGGAATCCATGTTCAAGATAAAAAGTGGGAAAAAATGAGAAAAATATGCAGTGACCCAATACAATATCAATAAGCTTAACTCTTATACCCGAACAGAAGATAATAATACCTTACATTTGAATAATGATTTATATCTTCCAAAGTTCTTCCACGGTTCTTATTTTGCACCTCAAAACACATAGGTAGGAAAAGTACTGTTATCCCCTAGTGAATAAGAAAAGTGAGTTCATAAGACAAACCCAAGATTGTCCAGCTGGTAAGTAGCTGAAAAAGTTCTGCAACCCAGATTTCCACTCCTCAGACTTAGGGTTCATTCCAAAATGCAGCATTATCCATAGTATCTTAATTTATTCATATTGCTTCTTCTGAAAGCATGCACTGATTAAATTTAATCGATATAGTCCTACCAATCTTTCCAAATTTTTTTCTGTGTGTGTGATTGGGAAGGAACGTAATTTCATTATTTAATAGGAAAAACAGGCCTGCAAATCTTTTCAAGTATGACCTGTTTTGAATATTACATCTTCTCACACCCCATATACTGAACTCAACAAAGCAATGAAGCTAGAAGACTGAATAGATACATCTATTTCAGTGCAAATTTCAAAAGCTAGCCAATACACTCAAGATTCTCTTTTAAAATAAAACATAAATCCCACAGTGTAGTATCTATTAAATCATATATTTGGTAATAGACTAATTTTTTATTGTTTTATTTGGGAACAGGGCCAGGCTTAAACCACCATTAACACAAAACTTCTTAGTTTTAAATTTCCCAAATCCTCTTTCTAGATGCTCTATAGTCCTGTGTGAACTTTTAAAGGACTGCTTTTTTGCACTAGTTTTCCATATTTTAAAATCATCTTAATTTATGACAATATATGCTATCACATGCTAAGTGAAATAAATTGCCTAAAAGGCAAGCAAAATGTACTTAAGTGTTATACAAATCAGAAATCATTCACATATCCATGTTTTTCCCAAAGAAAAACTATGAAATATAAGCAGTTAAAACTTTCCTTCAGGTCTCTGTGTCTCTCTACTCAGCACTATCTCCTCCAGAGTATTTGGGGCTTTTATCTGACATCTGAGATAAAACAACCAGTGTTTGAATAACTGAGTAGTTCTGCTTTCAGTGAGGCAGCTTGTTGCAAAAAAAAATCAGCTTGATATATCAAGATCATATTTCATAATTTCTAACTTCTACGTAATTGATAAACTCCAAAATTCTAGGCTGGCAAAAGTAACACACTTTCATGTGTTACGGGGCGGAAGGGAGAGATGAGTGAGGTCATGAAAACTCTGCCCACATAAGGCTACTAACTGCTCTCAGTGCGTCCAGTGGTGGCAGAGCATCACTGCTTTAAGTTCTTGTCCATTTTCAATTTGATTTAGAAGTCCCCTGAAGAAGGTCATAAATCACCCTGGATTCACCTGTTTTTAGGAAAATGCTATCCATACACTAATACAGTTGTCCCTTGGCATCTGTGGGGGATTATTTCGAGGACTCCCTGGGATACCCAAATATAGGATGCTCAAGTCCCTTGTATAAAATGGTGTGGTATTTGCATATAACCTATGCACATACTCCCATGTCTAGATTACTTATAATACCTAATACAACATGAATGCTATGTAAACAGTTGTAAATACAATGTAAATGCTATGTAAAGAATTGCCGGTATGAGGAAAATTAAAGTTTTGCTTTTTGGAATTTTTTGGAATTTAAAAAATTATTTACAATCTATGGTTTGTTTGAATCCATGAACGTGGAACCCTCAGATACAGAGGGCTGACTGTATGTACAATTAACCAAATTTTTGGCTGTGTGTATTTCTTTTGTCGTTCTTAGTGGTATCACATACCTAAAATAAGAAATACCTATGAATTTATGTTATTTTATGTAAACCCTGGGCTAGAGGAAGATAATCTGTAATAATATACCAGTGACATATGGTAGTGAATTTTCTAAAGAAAGAGTAGGAAAGGGAAAAGAGGGAGAAAGTAAGAGAGTGAAGGAGTAAATAAGGGATAGAAGAAAGTGAACAGAGCAAAGACAGAAAAACCCTCTTTCAAGGTTGCCCAGCAAAATGACCTTGTGCTCTTATCTACATCATGTTCCTGCTTCTGCTCAGTTCCAAGCTTGTTCTCAGGTTACTGGCCTGGTAGAGACCACCGAGTTAATGAACCTGCCTATCTTTTACCTAACATATAATCACACAGGGTTTTATTTCAATTCTTATTGGAGCTACCACTCAGTACATAGGCAATAAAATCAACCATATGGTAGTCCAATTTCAATTTCAGACCTTAAATGGATACTTAGGTATTATCTTCATATTAATAAAGACATAACTCATATCTGAGAAGACATAATTAACCCTCATAATTATATCAAATCTAACAAAATCTAATGGTAGAATTTTCTTAACTGAAACATCACTTAAACAGTATCAACAAGTAACCACGTACAGACCTCCAAAAAGGCTAAACCAGTCAAAAATAATGTATTTCCTACATCAGAGAAGACTCTCTTCTTCATGCTCATTAATTTGCCATTTATAATTTCCTTAGAAGTCTACTTCTCTATTCCGAAGAATAAAGAGTTCTGAGAGCATTGTTACATTGTATAATATGTAGCTACTTATCAACAATCTTGTCATCTGATAGCAAAAGGGGGAGGAAGAACTAGATGAATGGTGATTTTCCTCTTTCCAGGAACATGAGCAAGCAGAGCTTCACATGTCATCTTTCCTGTGATATTGCAGAACAGAATTGTAACTAGAAAATTTATAACTGTGAATGAGAGGAAATTAATCAAAATTAGTTGGTAACTTTGTTGTAATTCTGCTAATATCAAAAGTAAAGTAAACTCTGCTAAAGACAATGTGTCCATCATATAACATAACTGCACTTCATTTGGTCTTGAAAACCAGAGTTATCACCTTGGAACATGGGTGTTAATCAAGAAATCAGAATGTATTTCTGCTTCTGCTTCTGCTTCCTATTTTGAATCCAGCCCCAAACTAGATGTTGCGGGAAACCCAAATGAAATTTTAAAAAATAGACTTCTATTATCAAGGACTTTAAAATCTGCTTGAAAGTGCTGGGTTCTGTCTCTTCTGTTTATTCCTCTCCTTCCTACACAGCTCTGTATGTGATCCACTCCTAGGTGAGCAGCTCTCTGTTTCCTCTCTCAGAATTCAAATAGAATCTTTTATTTCCTCAGCCACATCAAGAAAATAAACTTGTTTTTTTAAGTGAATGAGGAGGTACTCTCCAACTGGCATCAGCCTTTCCCAACCATCACAGCAGAAAACCATCCTACAACTTCAGGCCCTCCTTGCTTTTCCTACTTCTTGCCACTTACTATGCTGATCTTAGGAGAGAAAATTCTCAGATATCCCTCTTTTTTCCAGAAGAAAATAAGAGATTTGACGAACAGCAGCAGATTCAGGAGATATGACCAGTCACAAGTACAATGCCTTCACAAGACATTTTGTCCCTGAGAGTGAGTGGTATAACCCATTTTGCTATGCAGAATGGAAGTACTTGAGGACTTGTAAGCTCTCTATTCCTTATGGCATGAGCAAATGAAACACACAATTAAGTGCCTAGTAGGAATGTGAACCACTGAATAAACACAGAGACTATTTGACTGCCTGTGTGTTCCCTTTTAGATGTCAAGTTCACCCAACAAACACAATACGAGCTTTTGTAGACTCGTGACAAACTGGTTAAAAGTAATGGACATTTTTTCAAAGGATCTAACAACAGTGTGTCAAAAATATTTACTCAAAGTTTTCATTAATGTATTTCTTTTCAGCACTGCTGAAAATTAAGCGGTGCATTAATGACAAATTAAATCAAAGTCCACAACTCAGTTTCCTAAATTTCACAATTAATAGGACCAAAAATAACATAGTAATTTCTGTAGGATGAGGAGAATTAACACTTAAGAACATTCCACATTATTGATAAATTCAGTTCATTTTCACAAATGGAGTTTGTTTCACTTCTCAGCTGTTGGATGATGGTTTGACTTGGAGCAAAGGCAATGTTACTGGATAACAGCTGAGGTGCGCTTGTTTGAGTAGCGCTGAAAGATCCGATGCAGGATTTCCAAGAGTGTGAATTACAATTCCAATGATATCAGAAGCAACTAAGTCTGTTCTTTAGAAGTGCGGACATAAAAGAAGTTTGAGGTTTTCTTATTTCGAGCTTTAATTGAGGTCTAGGTTGTAATTCATTTTCATCACTGAGTGAGTGGTAAAAACATACACAGTAGGTAATTCACACCACCTCAAAAACTGTTGGTGCAGTCAGAAGACTAATCAGGGTAAGCTTCCAGTAGCAAATTATCAGCTACAAATTAAAACCTTGCCTCATGCTTGCTAAAAGCAACCTTCCTTTTCACCAACACACACATGTGAATATTAGTAACTGTTGGACTGCAGCAGGATGGGAAGATTAGGGATCCTACCTACTTGCATTAAAGAGAGCCTTGGAAAGGTGTGAAATAAACTAGACTTCAAACAAGGTTAAATTTTTGGCTTAAAAATAAAGAGTCATCATAATCCCAGGTGGTGTGGTGTTTACTCTGAGAATGGAGATTTAATGTCACACACAAATAACATAGTAAGCTTAGATTCCGAATAGAGTTTAAAACAGTTTGCATTTAGATCCTGGGTAAGCATCTTCTTGAACTATATTTCTCAAAATAAACACAAAAGACTGCTGACAACAATAGGAATTAATTAAATTCCTGATATTAATTAATATCAAGGAAATAGAGGATTGTCAGATAAAAATTCTTTGATTCTTCTGGCTTTAAGCCATAACCTCAATATAAGTTAAAAGTATATTTTTAGCACTTAACCTTCTCCATAATGTTTGCTTAGATGGTGTTGAAAATTGTTTCAAGAAAGCTGCCAAGTGGCAACGATAATACATAAAGAGTTCAAAATGGCTGCACACATCTGATAAATATATACACTATATACATAATTATGTTATTGGCTTAAATGACCATAATTGCACCTTTTGGACTGTAGATCCAGTTTTAGTTCCATCTCTCTCTGAACAAAGCTGTTACAAGAGCAATAGAGTCATGGGAATACACATAGTAAAAATATTGTGCTTCACTAGAGATAATTTTCTAATCCCCCAAATCTGCACTATTTTAATTTGGAAAATAAAAAGAGAGAGAGCGAGGGAGCAATACCCTGATGTAGATTAGCAAAAGCAAACTTTCCTTTAAGAAAAAAACACATCCTGTTTTTAGAGCTGTGTGGACCCACAGCAAATCTCTGACCTGTCCAGCACTTTGTTTTTCAATCAAGTGTCTGTCTTTAAAGGGTACCAAGAAACGCCTTTCTGAAAACCCAGATAAATCACTCAAGAGTTGCTAAGCTGATTTCCTGAGTGCCAAATTTCAAGCCTGAAGCAAATTTAAACACTCTCATTGAAATCTCTGGAGGGGGTGAAGGAGGTGGAGAAGGGAACAGGTTTAAAAATGGAAATCTGGAAACAGCCTTGTGTACCACTGCAACGCCCTCACTCTAATCAGGAGCCACTAAGTCGTTCGCTTCTCTAAACTCACTAGAGGTTTAATGCACGCTGGACCCTGCTTGGTAATCATGTACATAGTCCTGGGTTCATTTACACGGGCACAGATATATTTCTGACTGACTGCATCATAAAAATTCCGTGTCTGTGTGTGGTGTGTGTGTTCAGCTTAATTTACCAATTTCTCTATAACTGAGGCAAAATTATCATACATGAGGAAGGGTTGAGAGCTCTCAGCCTTTTTTCAACAGATCCCTGTTTACTTTTTAAGACCTGGCTGCTTTGTCCAGTTACACTGAAAGAAACAAGTATTTTCTAAGTTCTTCCTCTAAGTAAAGCAGTGTGCTCTGAGGATCTTCTTGGGAAACGGTATGTTTGTCAGGAGAATATGTCCAAAATCTAATCATATTTGCAATGCCAATTTTCTCCTCCAAAGGAACTGGAGTCAGCTTGGTATCCCACGGTGAGGCGTGTGGAGGTGGCTGATGTGTAGCCACGCTCCCTCCAGGCCAAGCACCCCTGTGCCCACCGGCACAGTAACCTCCACTGCAGCCAAGCCAGTCTTGGGTTTGGACTCCGGTTGGAAGAAGAAAACAAAACAAACCTGAGATGACCGCCTGTCTTACTTTAAAGGTCCCTGAACATTTCTTGGAAGAGTTAAGAGATACGCAAGTCTCATTAAATCTAAGATAACTGTTTGATCTGTTACTCAATAGATGAAACACAAAACTGTTCTTTAAAAATCAGTTAAATTGCTGAAAGAAACAACAGATTCATACATCAGCCCATTCTTTATGTTCGGAAGTGCAATTTATGGGGCTAAACGAAAAGTAAATGTCATACCTTTAATTTCGTAAAAAGTTATGTACAAGTCTATTATTCCAAATAATCACATAACAGAGAACAGCTACCTTTCTGCTCAGTGGGGTGCCATTTTATAGACTTTAAAATTCCCTAAGTTCAAGCAGCTTTCGTTCTAAATAACACATGTGCTAAATATGTCACATTAAAAGTGCTTTTGGCATGTAAATGATCCGTTTTCTCATAGAAATGCTTTTAAAAGAATCTGAGCTCACATTTTTTTTTTTTTTGGAAATTCTAAGTGCATTGAATTTCATTGTCCTACAGAACCGTGCAGAGTTGAGTGAAGCGAAACTGCAGGGACAAACCAGCCGTTGTCAGCCTGTGTACTTATGTATCATTTGAACTGTCAGAAGTATATAGAGTTCTATTTGCTTCAACATTATTTTCTGTTCCAATCCAGGGGAAATTTTCTCTTTCGCTCTCTTTTTTTCCCCCTGGAACTAAGTGTTAGCAGGCAGTGCCAGGTCTAAAAAGTTGGTGATTTACTGTTAAAACATAAGGCATGTGTATGAACAAGTTTCCTGTGTATTCACTTAATTCTTTAAACTCTTAGCTATTTCTTCTGTTCTTTAACAATGAACAATAAAGTTGATATTTTTATGGGTGATTTAAGGTGCTTACCCACAAAAAAACTAATTCAAAGTTCTTGCGCATAATACGAATAAAACTGAAAGCATAATCTCTCCCTCTTGTAGCTTTATTATAATGCTGCATACGGAGGAGGCTTCCCAGCCATACACGCAGCCTACTAAGGGGGAGTCTTTCAGAACTTCTGGATTATTCTTTCTCCCTCTTTGCAATGCCATATAGTACAATTTGATGATATCAGCTATCTTCTGCTTTTAGAGATCTTTTAATCTTGCGTATTAAAACAGAGCAATGTGAATGCAGCCAATATTCATTATGCAGTTTGTATAAGTTATTTCTCATAGACTATGTAGCTTCAGGGTTCTTCCCGAACTTTAACTTCACCATCCCTTTCCTATATAAAGCAAAAAATGTCTCAAGAAATAACTCATAAATAATATGTATAACAAGGCCTGAGATCAATGATAAGCAAATGAGTTGGTTTTAGGGTAGGAAAATCCATGATATAACCTTCAAATGTAAAATGAATTTAGAATATGAGTGGGGTTGCCAGATTTAGCAAATAAAAATATGAAACAAGTCAAGTTTGAATTTCAGATGAACAACAGATAACATTTCAGTGTTACAATGCCCCATGCAATATTTGGAACATACTTACACTACAAAAGTATTCACTGTTTATCTGAAATTCAAATTTAACTGGGCATCCTATAATTTATTTGGCAACTCTAAATATGAACCTAGTTAAAAAGTATAGCTTAAATAATGCAATATAAACCTTTCACATAAACAGATCTATTTACTTTTTTGATTTAGGCAATGATTATCCATTACATTTATATACTTTACCCACTCTGATACCAACACATTCCTAAGGAACAGGTTCAAATTTTTTCATCTAATATGATTACCTAAGAATGCAGACAAGCAGATACAGCAAAAGAGTTCCCTTTATCTGTTCAACTAGAATTTGAAAAATTGCAAGTGTGTCTGTTCTATGGATATCAAAATGTTTCCTTCCCCTCAATTTCTCTATTTTATCACTTAAATATGTTTATCTGAAAACTCATTTCCTCTAAATGTACGGCTGGATTTCAATTTTCTAGTAAAATCAGACTATTCTATTGATGAGAACTGCTTTTAGAAAGAAGGCTTACATTTATTGAGCACCTATTATGAGCCAAAGGCTTTAATACTTTAAACCTTATTTAATCATTACAAGACCCTAAAAGCTAGATATCAATTATGATCTTCATTTACAAAGCTAGCACAAGTTACAGAGCTAATATGGGTAGTGGTGTGACTGGTAGCCAAGTCAACTGAATGTCAAAGTCCATATTCTTGCCTCTATGAAAGGCTGCCTCAGAATAATTGGCCAAGTCTTACTTCCTTCTGTCTTTTCAAGATAAGATGAGACTTGGGAAAACCCAAGATGGTAAAATCAGGATACGACTCTTGCACTAACTCAACACTGTAAGAAGGAACATTCATTTTTCATTTAGCTGTTCTTTTAGCAAACCTAAAATGGATCAGTTAATGAAAATTTTTCTATAACAGGTCCTTGGAACGAGAACATTTCTTCCTACATTTTTTCTGCCCTTTAGATTCATTTCCATAACATAGAATAGTTAAGAATTAGATACCCACAGAGCTCAATTTTAGAAGAAAAGTCTTAAGCCAAATCTACATTAAGCCTGTAACTCGTTCATAAGCCCCAGGAGCTACTTCTTTGGACCAGGCCCCTCAACAACCACTGGGAATTATTCATTAGCATTCACAGTGCGAAAAATGCATGGGTAACACCACTGCATTTTGTAAAATGCAATTTTTGGCAGGTTGACTAAAATCTTGGCAAGCATAACCATTTTCCCCAAATGTATTTGCATATAGGCTTACTGATTTTTATTACTCTATCTGGACTCTCTCCAAATTCTCCCTGTCCCTAAACTTAAATAGAGCACTTCAGTAAAGCTTTCTTATAAATGAAAAAGCCCTATTAGAACAGGTGGAAACATGAAACTAGCACTTTATGTATTATAAACGAAAAGCCCTAAAATATATTCAGAGGCATTTATTTACTGTGTTTCTAAAACTACATTTATTCTTGATAAAGTAGAAGTGTTTAACAGGTTACCAGGAAGAAAACCTTCCTAGGGAGCATTCTAAGACAAGAACACAAATCCTGAGAAAGTTGTGTAGGAAGAAAAAAGAGGCCCTGTAATTTTTATTTTAGTATCACCACCAAGCATTCAAAGGTTATGGGCTAATACACATAATTCACAAAGTTGATCTGAATACACACACATACACACACACACACACACACACACACACACACACACACAGCCAGCCCTCCGTATCTGTGGGTTCTGTATCCAAGGATTCAACCAACTGCACATGGAAAATATTCAGAAAAAAATTCCAGAAAGTTCCAGAAAGCAAAACTTGAATTTGCTGTACGCCAGCAACTATTTACATAAAATTACATTGCAATAGGTATTATAAGTAATCTAGAGATGATTTAAAATATATGGAGGACATGCATAGGTTATATGGAAATACTCTGCCATTTAAGTAAGGGACTTGAGCATCCATGAATTTTGGTGTCCTCGGATGCTGGCACTGATCCCCTGCAGATACTGAGGGATGATTATGTATATTCAGGCAAACAGATGTACAAAGGAAACACTGACGAATAGGGTACATTTGCCCTTTCGCAACTATATTTACAAAAGCAAATGAAACTGAATGAGGACACTTTAAAAATAAGACTCCAAGTCTTTTACCACAAATCTTTAGATAATGTAGAGAGAAAAAATGAACACAATCCACCAGGATGCCAGTCTTGCTTCTCCCCCCTCGTTGATGCCATCACATCAGCCACATTGACGAGGACAGCTTTTGAGTAATGTAGAGAATATTTGAGAGGATTAATTGAATTGATGGTGTTGCTGACCTTATGAAAGGAAATGTTACAGCTCTCCGATGTGTCTGAAGATTTTAATTGCACAAAAACAATTCTCATTTGATATAAAGAGTTTCCAGATCCATTGTGAAATGATGGAAATCTTTTTCTTTGTATAATTTATTTTACAAAGTGGTTTTTGACAAGAGATAACACTACAGAATCTCTGGATTTAAAGTGTTTCTGCGTGTTTTTTGAACAAAATATCGTACCATTTTATAATCTGTCTTTTGAAAATATTGTTTAATATTTTTAATGCAGCCTTGCATAGATTTTTCCATAATTCATTTTCTATATTCAAAGACTCTGAGCAGGATTATATTTTTTAATTAAGAAAAATAGGTGCAATAATATATTTATTCTACAATGGTAGTAAGAATTTAAGCATACGAAATCATGAATTTTCAGGAAGATGGTATTTTTTTTTGCATTCCTGAATGGTCAAGTTGTTCTCAGGTCTAAAGGTAGATTTTACCCTTTGAGGAAAGTGGTACGTGTATGCATAAATAAAATGATGTGTATAGTTTTTGTATACAAAAATAGAGCTTTTTGTTACAATGAAAAAATTAAGATGACTGTGGGGTTTGGAAGTGTGAACACTAGTGTGATTCTGTTTTGCACTGAGCTAAAACTAATCTAATATATAATTTCATGAAGTTATGAAAACCTCAGCTTTATTATTGCAAAGTGTATTGCCCTTCATGAATAAGGATGGCATTTATTAAGCCCAAGAATCAACTGAAACTGCAGCAAGAAGGACTCAAGTTGGATCTAAAGAAAAATCTCCTACCAACATGGTTATCAGTAGGTTACTGAGAGGGTTCATAAAAGTCTACCTTTAATAAAACTTTTGTAACTTTTGTCTGAGTATCGCTGCTTAGGCAATCTTTAAGTGAAGAGATGACCCACGTGTCATCAAGCCCCTTTTAATCACATAATTAAAAAAATGTTGGATGAAAGCAATGGAAAAGGAATATGTAAAAGAGTTTCTTTTTATTCCTAAGAAACATGAGGAGAGCTAGCCTGATGCCAAAAACATTCTTCACGTAACTTCCAACAATAACATTTCCCACCTGATCCTAGTTCATGTGACCAAAAAAAATGCAAACAGAAAATAATCCTACAATATTAGTTTTTCTTTTCCTCCCTTTGAATATTTCAGAAAATAATTGGTAAACCCTGAGAAAATGTCCAGGTTTTCATGAACTTATTTCATGAACCCTTCCCATGGTTGCCTAAATTAGGTGCTTAAGATGACATCTGTACAAGAAAAAGGAATGCTTACTAATTTCTGGCACTTAAGTGAATGTAGGACTTGAACGCTGTCACCTTGTAGAGGACTTTAGGTCCTATTTGAGATGAAGTATCGTTTCATTTTTAGTATTACATCAAGACCAGTGCGGTATAAGAAGAAAACCTAGATTTCAGTGGACCCATGAATATTAAAGCAGTAGGAGCCAGGGCAAAAATGGAAACAAATAAAGTAGGCATGTATTATGAAGAAAGGCAATGTGGTAGAATGGAATAGAAGGCACTGGGTTAGCTTCCTTTGCTAGTCATGTGACCTTGGATGTATTATTTCATTTCACTGAAGTTCAATTTCCTCATTAACAAAAAAGAATATTGGAGGGATTTTTGTTGTTGTTTATCATCACCTGTTTTAAAGAATGAAGTAAGAAGGTTAAGTAAACTATCTGCAATTTGGAAACTTTAAACTTTCTGAAAACCAAAAGTGGTCTGTAACTGATGTGGTGCAACACAGACCTGAACTGATATGAATATGCATACATTTTACTACAGATACATCAATGCCATGATTAAGGATACTGCCCAGATGCCACTAAACATATTAGCATAGTATATAATATTTGTGCTCTATTCAGTTTCTAAAGTCCAAAATTTGTGATTCTAAAACACATCTGGCCTCCAGGAATTTAGATACAGGGATTGTGGGCCCATGTGGCTATTAACAAAGCAATTTCACTTTCCTTGGACTTTTAGGAAATTAAAATATTTAAGTCAACGCTAAGTAAATTTTTAGAGTGGCTGTATCTAACTTCACCTAGGTCATCTGTTAAATTCTTCATTTCATATGGCTTTACAGTGATTAGTCATATGGATAGGGAAGAATAAAGTTGCTTACAAACGTGAACTTAAAGAGGTCTAAAAATCAAACCTGTCTAAATAAATTGTTGCGCAACGTGCCATGAAAAATTACACAGCATTCTAGGAGTAAAGCTGGCAAGTCATTAGAGCACACTGGTAGCATTGTCTGGAAAGAAGAGAGGGCAAGGCTTCTCAAAAACAATCTCACCTTGAACCTGACTACAACAGGATTTGTATTTACTTATTCACTTAAAGTCCGTATCAACAAAACAGACCTACTAGCACTGATCATGGATTTTTCTATCAGAGTGCTGTTAAGGATGAATGGACATGTGTACAGTGGTGTATTAACAGCAGTAGTGTCCCTTTCTGTCCAGTCCTGAATAGGCTTTTACTCAACTAGACAATTCCTATTTTTTAACTAATAAGAATAACACCACTTGGCTTGAGATGAAACACAAAACAAGGAAGGGTTTAGACACTTGCAGTCCCTGAGGTCTTATAACAAAGGGCAGGGATTGCATCTCTTGGGTCCTGGCCTCATTCTTACATCAATGATTATGTTCAACCTCCCTAAATCCCTTCAGCGCACTGCTTCATTTCTTATTCTCAACTGTTGTGTCATGAGCACCTGCCAAGCTTCTCTTAAATTCCTCTTGGATGAATTTTCAGGCAGTTTCCAAAGTATCTCCCTTTTGTGATAAGGACTCTGCAATGTATTTCAGGTGAGGCGTTTAAAATCCCACTCATAATTGTTTGAAATCTTCCCTCATTCAAGCTGTCAGAGTTTGACAGCCCTGGTTCTGTTGTTATGCAGTATTAAATGGGAGCTGCTCTCCAGCCTAGGGGTACCTCTCTTTTCAGTGGTAGGAAAATGGGCGAAGTTTATTGGGGATCCTTGGGGAGAGCAACATCGTATAAATGGGAGTTTCAGCAGGAGGAATGGAAATAATAAGTCCCTTTCTGAAAGCTCAAACCTACAAAATTCTTAAGTTTGTTGACATTGCTGCATTTTGACGCTCCCATTTCTATTTCTGAGTTTCAAAATAGCTTTGAAGCGTGCAATTTTATAGGTCAGAATATGAGAAAGGCACACAATATGTTGTTTGTGTTTTCAGTTTGGGGTTTTCTTTAAAAGCCGTAGAACGGTAAATGTTTTGAAGATGCTAAATATTTTCTGCCATTTAGGTTGGGGTGAAGAGAGGAGGAAAAGATGCAATGGCTTTTCCGTCTGATTTCTATTTCTGATAAATACCCTAATGACTTCTGCTGCAAGATTCAGAGGTCATTAGAAAGCAGTGTTACTAATCTAGATGGAAACAAATTTCAATCTGGGCCAGTAATATATCTTACAGCTCATAAACACGTTGTATCCAATTACCTTGATATGCTTTACTTGATAAGAGCAATTACAAAATATCTGGAAGAATCGATGTGCTGTGGGTAATTATTTTAATAATAATTGTGTGTGTGCGTGTGTGCCCTGACACACATTGTAGTGTTAGTGTCTTGAAATAAGAGACAAAGCAGGTTAGCGTGCAAAGAACTGGAAGCCAAGAAATGTAAACTGAGCTACACTTAAAGAAGAGATTAGGAGCTTAGGTAAACTTCCCTTGTTGGAAACACTTTGCAAGTGTTGCCACACATTGTTGCTAGGAGAATTCATCACTAGCCCTGTGACCCCACTGGGATAGGGTGACTGAAAGCTTGCTCCTGGTTCCTCTGGACTGCTCCCAATGCACCTTTTACCTCTGATAATTTTAATTTGTGTTCTTTCACTATAATAAACCATAACTGTGAGTATAACAGTTTTCTGAGCTTTGTGAGTCCTTCTTGTGAATCATAGAACCTGATGCTGGTCTTAGGGAGCCGCAGCACACTCTCTAACACTTTCTATTGCCTTTCCCTGCTTTATTTTCTCATCAAAGCACTTTACACTACTGAAACTACTCAATGACATTATGTGTTAGAATATGCCTTATCATATTATACATATTTTTATATTATATCAATTATACTCTCTCCCTCTGCCCACTGCCCCCCCCCCACACACATACACCATTAAATGTAGATTTCTTTGAGGGTAGATACTTTGTCCTTTTCACTGCTGAATATCCAGTACTCAGAATAGCACCTGGCACAAAATAGGTACTCAGTAAATATTTGTAAAATGAATGAATTAATTAATTAACTAAACAGAAATATATGATTGGAAATGAAAACAAAGATCACGGTCTAGTCTACTGTTGTGTATAAATAGACCTTCATATTAGGAAAAGGTAAATCTCAATCTCCTAATGACTTCTAGCTGGCTATTAACAATTTTGGCAACTTGTCACTTTACCTGATTTCCCTGTCCCTACAAGGAAAAGCCTACTCAAAGTAGTTAGGTTAAATAAAATGGGGAGTGAATCTGCATTATTTTGAATAATGAACAGAATGCGTGAGCAAAGTTACTTTAATAACTCTCTTTTTAACATAACTATCATCTCTAGGTCAACTCAGTCAACTGTTCCATATTTACTACAGGGTTTGGGTAAAAATTAAGTAGATAATTAAAATTAAAGAGTAAAGGCCTGTTTTATGTTAAAAGAATAAACCAAAGGATTCTATCCTATAGAATTATTATTATTCATCCACTTCACCTTGTGAACCTCCAGTTACTCTTCAAGACCCAGATAAAGCTCACCCCTCCCCACCTCACTGTGAGGTCTTCTACAGCTAAACTGTGCTTCCCTCAGTGCTTCCAAAGATCTCTTTACATCTCTCCCAACCACAGGTCACATTGTATGCACAAAGTGTTTGTCTCCCTGTCTCTCTAATTTACAGGATTGTGAGCTCACCATAGTTAGGATAGTATTTGATTGTAGGATAGTATTTAATTGATGTTTCTGGTCTGCAAGAACTTTCCTATGTCCCCTCATAGAAGGCACTCACCAAACGTTAAATACATAAATTAACTAACTAATGAATGAATGGATGAGCAAAGGAATAAATTAGTACACATTGATCTTGAGCTCATGCAGACAACTCAGCTAGGTAAAAGAGATAATACACATCTCTATTTGCAAGGTCATCAGAAATAATTCTTCCTCTTAAGAGATTTGATGAGCAAAGTGTTGGACCAAATTTTATCTATGAAAAGTTTGATGTTTTTCAGGCATCAAACCCTCACATCATTGATGTTGTAAGGATGAGGAATAAAGTATATATGGTCTATTTCCTGGTACATAGAAGAATAATGAAAAATACTTGGGTTAGCTATTATTTTTAAATTATAGCTATTTTTATCAAAGATATCCAGATTTCTGAATAGGGTTCTTACATCTGAGTAAACAAAAAATAGTACCCTATTTTCAAAAAATCAAAATCAACTTATGTCTAGCTTGAATCCCTAGTAAAATGGGCAGGAAGATGGTGGAAGAAGCCTGCAATGATACTAATGATAAGAGTCAACATCGAAATATTCAGAGTCTAGTCCACCAACCTTCAAACTTCTTGAAGCTGTCTTGCTAGAAGGACTATTTGGAGGAGGTAGTTGTTTCTTTCAAACAATATTTATGAAGCATCTACCATGTGAGAGGCTTTGTGATAAGTTCTGCGCAGATTACAGAAATGAATAAGCCATGGTCACTGCCCTCAAGGAATTTTCAATAAAGCATTTCTCCTCAGATGCCAAAGAGTGAGGAGTACTATCACAACACAAAGAAATAAGATAGTCTGCAACAGAGAATCACATGCTAACTCTTGGTTTAGTTGTAAAAGCCATGTTCAAAAGTGATTTCTTTGTGACAGTCTCATTTACATTGAGTTCCTGCTTTGAGGATCAGGAGCTACAGATCATTCCATGGAGTAAAATATGTGCAGATGTTACCTTTCCATTAGTTTCGAATACTCCATGACCATAAGATGATAGAGGCAGATTAAAAAGAAAAAGGAAGAACTTGTCATTTATAACCCAAGTGAGCTCACCCCTGAACCATACTGGGGCCTTAAAAGAGACGTCTTGTCAGAGAAGAGAAAGTAAGCTGAGGTGAGTTGGCTATGGTAGGAAAACTGACAAAGCTGCAAAACTATCCCCTGAAAGTCAAGGCCAGTGCATAGGAATCTTGTAGTAACAGTCCTATCTATCCCATTTAAAGCTAGTGGGAACAGCATCCAGCGACTACCAGGAAGAGATGTGCAATAATAATAACACCTGGGATTTATCAGGTGTATACTACATGCCAAGAAGTGTAGAAGTACTTAATCTTCAAAATCATGCTCTAAAAATTATATATTATAGATGATAAAACAGACTTTTAGAAGGTAACTACCCAACGTCATACAACTAGAAAATGGCACCAACTTTTTTGATTGCAGAACCTGTACTTCTGAAGATCAAGAACTAGGTGAGGGATAAGAAACAGTGGGCTGAGTTCCAAGGTCAGGACTCAGTTTTGACTGATTCGTAAGGCAGAAGCCTAGTCACAGTGGCAACTACGGAAAAAGTCAGAGAAAAACATGCAATTCATTGAGCACAAATATCTAGGACCTGCAAAGTTAGGGCAATAAAACCAATTTTAATTCCCTAGAGGTTAAGTTCCAATGAAAACAGGAAAGAAAGAAAATGGAATAAAATACAGCATATAATATTTAAGAAATACTTAGTATGAAAAATATTTTCTTTCAGTTATTTAACACTGGAAATAAACAAGGTCATGTATCTGCTCTTTTAAACGTCTTTAAAAGTGGGATTCTCATATGGAATGGTTTAGGAAAACCTACACCGGGAAAGAAAACAGACTTGGGAGTCAATTAAGGTGTGAAATCCTAGAGAACAGTAATATTATCAACTTGATGAGAAGTCAAAGGATAGATTGAATACTGAGGGAAATTACTAGCTTTCATTGAATATAATATCCCTCATAAAGAAACTGAATTGATGAACTGGTTTTGGTTATTATCACCTTCCTATAAAACTTTTCTTAGGAAAAAAAAAGATGCAGAGAAAAGAGATAAAAGTACCACATAAGTAGAATTTTAATTCTAGTCCATCTTAGGCAACCCCTGAGCTTCGAAAAATGGCTCCTGTTCCCAGCATGTTCTCCATCCATTACCTTACTTAAATCTAGTGAGAAAAAGCCATCATTCTGCCACTAGATGGTACTACCACGAATTGGTATGGACAGTACTCTGTGGACCCTAAACTCGTAAATATAACAATTTGGAGAAAAAGCAATAAAGATTTAATATACACCAAAATGCAATAAACATTAGAGTGATGCAGAGAACAGTGCAACAAACAAACAAAATATACTGAAATAGTATTGTCCTACTGGGACATACATCAGTAAATAATCTACTTTATGACTAGATTCTCTCTAGATACGCTAAGATATACTGTTATTTGTCCAACATATTTTGGTTCCCAATATTTTTCCTTTCAAGCTATTGAAGTTAATATTTAACAAACACATTTTCTGCCAAGTTTTAATGTGATATCATCCTCTGAAGAAACAAAATCCAGAAATAATTTGTCTTTTTTGCAATATTTATTAGTATTTTGACACAAAACCTGAATTATTATTTAAAGTAAATAGGAAATCAAGGGTTCTGATGTTTTGAATTTTTTTCAGGTGCTCTCAAGGTTAACATGTACTCTGTGGCAATGAAAAGGCAGATAAATAAAGGCTATCTGGTGTCACATAATCTGTAATATTTCCTATAACTGTGACTATTTTTTAAATAAAATTTTCTGGCTGACAAGTTTAATTTCCCCTTTTAGTTCTGTTTATACATTAGAGTCCCTGGTGTCATGGGACTGAGCACAGACCTAAGTGCTGCCGGTCTTTCTCCTTCCCTTTTGATTCTTTATCTGTCATTTACAGCTGTGAACTTCCCATGAGATCTTTTTATCATAAAAAATTATATATATATATATATATATATATATATCTCCACTTTTTAAAAAGTCTCAACTTGGTGAACTACCAGAGTCCCCTCAGGAAGTTTCTGAAACACCTACTGGAACAACATGGAAGACAGCAAGTTCCGTCCTTACACAGCTGGCTGTGTTTAAAAGAACCACAGGAAATGAACCAGCTTCCAACCTGTCAGGCACATCCAAAGGGCAAATGGCTGCAAGCCCTTGGGGACTGAGGTATCTCATTTGAGATGGCAGGCACACCAGTTCCAGCCTTGAATGAATATGTGTGTGTGTGTGTGTATGTGTGTGTATAAAAAAATACACACACAGAGCCAATAAATGTGATAGGAACTCCCCAGACATTCTGGTCTAAATTTAAACAGGAAATAAAGTTAGGTCATTGTTACCTTTTGGTCAGGGTAAAGGTGACAATCACAATAAGTTTGCAAAACACTCAAATGAGGAAACAGAAGGATGCAAAGGGTTGACAGTCTACTAATACAATCCAAAAAAATTGTTTATAATAAACATCCCAGGCCCACAGAAAGGCTGTGAAATCTAGAGTGAATTTTTCCATCCTTTAGCTGTGCCTTCATTGTGAAGGTCTGGACTTTAATTAGGGCTCTTCTGAATGGGCAGTGGAGAGACCATGAGCAGGGCTATTTGTGAGCATTTGCTGCTGTTCCAAGGGAAAAACTGTCCAGTCAGTCACTGAGAGTCTGACTCCTTCCAGAGCTTTACCATTTCTCCACAGTTGTTTGTTCTGAGAATACAGAGAGACCAAGGAAAATCTGAAACCCCACAGAAGCATTCCTTTCACAATGAGCCTCAACACTGAAGCATACAATATTTGACAGCCTTTTGTGAGTAGCAGAGTCCGTGGATTTTTTTTCTCCAGCAATGATATCCTTTCACCTCATTATAAAACATAACCTGTCATAGCTAAATTGAGGAGTTTTTTCAACAGGGCTGGAAAACTCATCTTTAATTACTGTATAGAAGAATGCTTCTGAATTATCAACTATGCAGAAAAAGGCTGAAAGGCAATCTGATCACTATAAGAAACAGATGCTCCTTGATAAAGAAGCCATGTTGTTGGGTTTTAGTTTCTCAGGTGATGATGCTTTGATATGGATGGCTTTAAAATCCATATATGATAAAAAAAAAAAAAAAAGAAAAGAAAGGAGCACTTTCATTAGTCTAACAGTATTGTGTGTACACTTTAACTCTCTGCACACAGATTGGTTTTAAGGATTTTATTGGTCACCGTTCTTGGATTATAAATATCTAGGTGTGCGCTCTAAGACAATTTCTAATGGAAGTTTTCTTTACACCAGCTTAATGTGTTGGTTACTATCTTAAGTTGTGACAAACCTGGTTCCAAATTCAAGCTCTGCCCCAACCAGTTGATGACCATGGCAATTACTAACCCTCTCTAAGCTTCAGTTATCTTCAAAAGGAAGAGAATCATCATACCTACATCATATGACTATTGAGAAGATTAATGAGATAATGAATGTGAAGAGGTTAGCAAAGTACTTAGCCCATTATAGCCACTCAATAAATGGTAGCAATTATTATTAGAAGCATTCTGCACTGAATTTCTGATAGTTTTGGCTGCAAATGAAAATTACATTTTCAAAGCCAGATTGAGTATTATATAGAAGTGTCCCTTTTTTGCAGGGGGTGGGGGCCTAGGACAAAAATACCTCAGGTGTACATCTCCCAGTTGCAGAAACAAGACAGTGGTTATAAAGGAGCCAAACCAATAGACCCTTGAGCATCTGGCACACTGAGTCCTATTTTTATTAATGTTCCCTCAAAGTCAGTACTTCCAGAAGCAGATTCTGCAGAAGTCACTAAAGCTATTTCTCAAAAAAAATTTTTTAAAAAGTTTCCTATGGACAAATGACTCTGGGCAATACTACATATAACATTTCAGTCTTGGAAATTTACAATGCATGTTTTCATATTAAAGGCTTTAAGAAGTCCTGCAGTGGAGAAACTATCTTTACTTTGATTGACACAGTTTCCCCAAACCTATCTGATAATGCAATTCTTTTTTTTTCATTCAATGACTACTGATGTAGTAATAATTCATTGAGTGCTATTACAGGCCAGCCACAGTGTCAAGCATTTTACATGTATTAACTCGTTAAATCACAATAACAATACTATGAGATAGGTACCACTATTAATTCTATTGTATTTGCACAGGATTACTCAATCAGTAAGTGTTAGCAGGATTCAAACCCCAGCACTCTGACACCAGGGTCACATTCTGAACCAGCACTTCCTACCTCTTCTCACAGTATGAGTCATATTACTTCTATCAGGATGCCTTCACTCACAAATAATAGGAACCTAAACCAACATTAATTTAATGAATAAAGGGAGTTTATAGCTGCATTAACTAAAAAAGTAGGGTGAGCTTCAGGCACCAGGGCTATAGTTCCAGTCTCTGGCAGTCACTCATCTCTGCCCTCCTTCTGTCAGCTTCATCCTTAAGTGGGCTTCCCTTATGGTAGTCACTCTCAGGTAGTCTTCATTTATAGCCAAATAGGAGAGAAAGCTTCTTCTGATTAAGTCACATGCCCTTTAGGAGCCATTTGCTATCCATGGAAATGGGATGTGCTGATTGTTTTAGGTTTGATTATTCCTCAGCTGACCAGGGTGGGGTGGATTGGCTTAGGCCAATCAGGGCCCATTGTTGAAGCTGAGAGTAAGGCTAATTCCAGGCAAACCACATAACAGAGAAATAGGCTCCTTCTAAAAAGAGAAAGAGGAAATGGAGTCCTATGGATCACGCTTTGAATAATAGGATTCCCACTCAAATCTGAGACAAGTGTTCTGTGGAATATACCTTCAAAAATATCACTCTAGGCTTTTCTTATTCCTCTGATGTCTCATGACCAAATGGAAATAAAGATAATCAAGGAAACTGAAGTCACTGAAGAAAGACAATATATCCAAGCTTTGACTTTTCCCTGACAATTCTGGATCTTCTAGCCATCAATTTTGATCGTACTTAGAACTGAAATAGACTATAGAGCTACTTTGACAATTTTTAGATGAAAAACTGGAAGCAGAGAAAGCTGATTAAGTTTTTTCCAGACCAAATAGAAATGGCTCTGAAATATATTTATTATTTTTATATAAAAATATCTGAGTATGTTCTCATAGCTTATAAAAACCCAAAGGATATAGAAATACAGAGAGTAAAAGTCACCTGCTTCCTAGCCCATTCCTTCCATAATCCTTCTCAGAGGTCATCAATTTGATATATATATTCCCAAGCTTTTCTCTACCTTTACTTATACACATGTGTAAAAATGTGTCTTTTGTGACATAAATAAAAACATTTCATTCTTTTTTTTTTCCATTCAAATATACATCTGAAGAGCTCTTCATCAGTATGAAGAGATCTTCATTCTTTTTAACTGCCGTATAGGATGCCAAAGTGTGGCTGAAACATCATTTAAGTTTTTCCACTTGTTACTTGGCAGACACTTAAGGGTTTCTAATATTTTACTATCTTAAAAAATGTTCAAATGATCATCCCTGCACATGCTACTTTGTGCACATGGGGAATCTTTTCTCTACGATAGAAACCCATCAGTGAAACTGCTTGGTTAAAGGGGGGGTTTGAGCACTTTAAATTTTGCTAGAATTTGCCAAATTGCCCTCCAAAAAGGCTGTTCCAATTTACACTCCCACCAACAGCGTCTGAGAGTACCTGTTTCCCCACTGGATATTAACAATCTTTTGCATTCAATTTCAAAGAGTAATCAACAACAGGACTCCAGTTAGCTCTATGATGAAAGTGGCTCCCTAAGAGCTTTAAGAATGTATCATTAGACACGAAAGAAAACAATTATTTGATGTGAGCCCACTATGTGATTGGTATTATAATAATAGTAAAGAAAACCCTCATGAATGAATAGCTACTTACCTTAGACCTTAAAAGACATTAACTATCTGCCTTACAGTGTTTTTAAGAGGTCAATAAAGGTCACTTATCCCCATTTTGCATATGCAAATTTTAAAGTACAAAAAGTAAGCAAAATTTTTATCAGGCTGTGTACAAGAATAGAAGAATTCAGTTCTTTTGAGTCCTTACTTTATTTTCTGGTGATGAGGCAGCCTCTCAAATTCAGAAGCAAAACTCTGATCTGTACCCCTTTGAAGCCAGCCAAAGTCCAGCTCCTTCCATTAGAAACATATTTCTGCTTTAACTTCCACTTCAAGCCAGATGATGATTTAGAAATACAGTGGATTCCAAGACAATGAAACTTCAAATTCAGTTCTCAGACACATGGTGGCCTTTGCTCTCTCCAGGAAAGGCTACTAGTGTTCTTTTATTGCCTGACCTTGGTGATCTGAAGCAAAATGAGCAGAAACTAAGATGCCATCTGCAGAACTCAATATTTATTTTCCTCTATGCTCCTGGATGGTTGGGGAAGAATTCATGGGCTTTCAAACTTGAAATCTCTGTACAGTAGGCAGCAGAAACATTGGCAACTTACTCAGGGCACTTTTGCGATCATCGCTTTGAGCTCAGCCCCAGATACATGTCCCACAGGAAAGCCATGTGGGCTTTAATGCATGACTTATTCCCTTGCAGAGAAGTCACAACTTACCCAAAGACACTTGTTCACAGACAATCTAAATGAAATCTCCAGATTGATGACAGCTGGCCCAGGAAAGGCACGAACACCCTGGAAGCAAACTACTTACACACTTTGAGATGAATACGCTTTTCTGACTACTCGGTTGTTGTTGTTGTTGTTGTTGTTTTTAATTTCAATTTCAGGTCAATGAATTGTAATAGCATCAATACAAATATAAAGCAGTTGGAATGCTTGTGACAAAGTGGCTTTCCAGAACAGAAATAAAGTTTTTCTGAAAGTAGTAGTGCTCAGCAAGTTTAAGAGTAAATGTCAGTAACTTCTCTTTCTACAAAGACTCTCCTTTTTCTCTCCTTCCTACTTCAGTAGCTTCACTTGGAGGCACAATCCTGTTCTACATCAACCCAGGCTCCATCAGCATCCGGTATGCCCTGTCTAAAGCTTTGACACATTTGTCACAACAGCTAAGGTTGAGGAAAGGAGTTGAAACAATTTTACAAGGCTTGTTATGACTCACATGGTCCCTGTGTAGTCCTCTTAAGATCCTTTGTTCCCATCCTTCCAATAAAACATGAGCCCCAGCCGCTTCCCTTGCACAGTATGAGCCAGAAAGGCTGGAGCCTTTGAGCTCCGGCTCTAGTCTACAGATCATCAGAGCAGACGATATTGTTCTGTACATCAAGCCTTTCATGCCAACTTCTAAATGAGGGAGAAAGACTGCAGTGATGACACTGATCTATCCCGGTACCCCTTCAAATAAAGATACCCCTTTTAATAAAGATACTTATTGTAATAAATTTAAAGAGAATTTTGAGGTCTTGGGACCAAGCAGAGAGGGGGATGGAGTATAGCTGAGAAGGGAGAGGGTGACCAGAGAAAACAAGGTGGGGCATGGAATAAGGATAGTAAAAAAAAAAAATACATATTTGGTTTCCTGGGCGTATTCTCCTGCTGCTCTGTCTCCCACTAAGATCTACAGATCTGCAGTTCTTTAGAAGTTGTCAGATAGCTCCAACTGTTTCCTAAAGTTTAAATATCACAAACTGATGGGGCCTGATTTAAGATGGAAACATCTATGGTTGAATGTGTCTATAAAAAACAAGCAAATGACAACTTGTATTTTCAGAGGGTCTTTCTCTCACAGTTCAAGGAATTTTATAGATTTGATCGAATTATTCCTCTACAACATCTATGGCATCTGGGAAGAAAGGAGGGGATGGGGCAGTGAGTATTGAGGGGGTGAAGGTATAAATACTATAGTTACTTTCTGCCTAGGGAAAATAAAACATGAAATGTTTATTAAAATGCCCTAAGTCAAGATTTAAAAGATACTTTTTAGCTGTACTACCCTCTTATTCAAACAAAAACTGATGTTGAACACTAACATAAAAAACAAAAACAAGCCCCTCCCCTAAAAAAAATCACTCTGAACTGCCCTTGCTGAAACTGTCTCAAGACCCACTTGCCTAATCTTTTTCTCTACTACACCCTATCTTACAAATTTCCATAGAGCTCAAGATTAAAAAGAAAAGCACAGCTTTCCCAGGTGAGGCAAAAAAGAAACTTCCAACGTAGAATATGAACCACTCTCCCAAAGTCCACTCCAAACAGGCAATACAACCTCCCAAGAATGACAGAAAGCCAGCTTCTGTTTCTATATGGCAGGAATGCAAATCGGGTCTTCCAGAGACCATCACAATGTGTGACCCAGTAGATCATCTTCTTAACACATTCTCCTTTGGGGTAAAATTTTTACTGAAAAGCCTTTTAATGACTGAATGGTAGTGCTACATTTGCCAACCACAAAATTATGACTCTGGTTATCCAAGGCATTCTGAATAAGACTGACCTTATTGACATGACTTATTATTACTGTCCCTTACATCATCATCACAGACTCCAAGGACACCCATTTTTCCAAAGAGTATCTGCAAACACCATTTTTGGAATTTCAGATTTGACAAAAGGGAACCCTACCCTTACTCCCACCCTGACTGAAATGTTTGTCTTTTCTCTGGGTGCTAAAGCAGTGTTGGTAGTAGTAGCAAGTACATGTGTGCATTTAAGGAGATAGGAACTAAAAATACAGTCTTGCAGGTCTGTTATGACCAAGCAGAACATGTCTTTTCCATGACAGCTTAGTGACGTGACAGACTGGAGCAGATCCCACATCCTTTCTTGGTGCCAAGGGAAGATTTGTGCCCTAGAATGAAAATGATGTGATAAAAATGTGTGAAATTCTGTGGGAAAACAATTCAAGTGTCCTCATGTATGTTTTTCTGTCCTATGTAATGGGATATTTAACCCTATCTGGCATGTCCTCTCTACCCAGAGTGCCCTCTAAATATGCACTTTAAGAAAAATACAGTAAGTCCCCTACATACAAATGAGTTCCACTTCGAGAATGCATTCACAAGTCCAATTTGTTTGTGAGTCCAACAAAGTTAGTCTAGGTACCCAACTAACATAATCGGCTATATAGTATTATACTGTAATAGGTTTATAATACTTTTCACACAGATAATACATAAAAAACAAACAAAAAATAATGAAAACATTTTTAATCTTACAGTACAGTACCATGAATAGTACAGCAGTACAGTAAAAACGCTGGCATACAGGGGCTGGCATCAAGTGAACAGGCAAGAAGAGTTACTGACTGGAGGAGAGGAGGAGGTGGGAGACGGTAGAGCTGAAGGATCGTTAGCAATAGGAGATGGAGGGTAAGCTGCAAGTTCACTCATGCCTGACATTGATGGCACAGGTTCTGGTTCCTTGCTGGAACCAGATGCACGTTCACACTTTGAAAGTTCTCACCTTGAAGGTTCGTATGTAGCGGACTTGCTGTACACCAAAACATTAAGGGTGAAATTAGCTTATGTTCTTGTCTTTTGCTGTTCCTATCAGTACTAAAAAATAAAAATTCTTTGTTGATGACAATGCCTCACCTTTCCATGATTTTTGGTAAGAAACTCAAAACGCCTTGTAGTCTAAAGTCATGCTCTTAGACTGGAGTGTCACCACAGTGACATGAGAAAAGGACATTAGTGTGGAGAAAGGAATGAAAAAGATGAAGAGGAGGTGAGTTTGAAAGGATCAGGTGCCCAGTAATGTTACCACTGTGTCAGGGTGGCCTATCAACCAGTGGTTACAGATCAGCAATCAAATGTTAGAAAAGGAGACCATTATTCTCAATCTACCCATCTATATGAAGAGAATTAGGGAGGTTAGGATATTTTCACAAATCACAGTCATTATAAAACACTTTTTTTCACAAATTAAAAAAAAAAAAAACAGACCACTAACTTTGCAGGTTCCAGCTAGCATCTGTCCTACTGTTATTGACCTACTAATTTTTTCTTCATGCTATTTCTGCTCCTCAAACCCACAGCAAGTCAATAATAGAATTGGCAACAGGTACATGAAAGGTGCTCAACATCACTAATTATTAGAGGAATGCAAATCAAAACTACAATAAGGTACCACCTCACACCAGTCAGAACGGCCATCATTAAAAAGTCCATAAATAACAAATGCTGCAGAGGGTGTGGAGAAAAGGGAACCTTCCTACACTGTCAGTGGGAATATAAATTGGTGCAGCCACTATAGAAAACAGTATGGAGGTTCCTCAAAAAGCTAAAAATAGAGTTGTCATATGATCTTGCAATCCTGCTCCTGGGCATATATCCAGAGAAAACTATAAATCAAAAAGATACATGCACCCTAATGTTCATTGCAGCACTATTTATAATAGCCAAGACATGGAAACAACCCAAATGCCCATCAACAGATGAATGGATAAAGAAGATGTGGTACCTATGTATAATGGAATACTATTCAGCCATAAAAAAGAATGAAATAATGCCATTTGCAGCAACATGGATGGACCTAGAGGTTATCATACTAAGTGAAGTAAGTCAGAAAGAGAAAGACAAATACCATATATATCACTTATATGTGGAATCTAAAATATGACACCAATGAACTTATCTATGAAACAGAAACAGACTCACAGACACACAGAACAGACTTGTGACTGCCAAAGGGGAAGAGAGATGAGGGAGGAATGGATTGGAAGTTTGGGGTTAGCAGATGCAAACTATTATAAATAGAATGGATAAACAATAAGGTCCTACTGTATAGCACAGGGAACCATAGAACTATAGTCAATATCCTGTGATAAACCATAATGGAAAAGAATATGAAAAAGAATGTGTGTATATATATATATATATATATATATATATATATATATATATATATATATGACTGAATCACTTTGCTGTACAGTAGAAATTAATACATTGTAAATCAACTATACTTCAATAAAATAAATTTTTAAAAATAATAGAATCAGCATGAGAATTCATCCACTTATAGTTTTTTCTCTAGATCTTGAGGCCCTTGTCATTCTCCTAACATTTGACTGACTGGTGGTCTCTAAGTAGGATAAGCAACACTGACACAGTGAGGAAACTGCTTGACAATTATCAGCTCTGGTGGTCCATATGCTCTTATATATCTGACTTCCATTCTGCCCAAGACAAGAGGTTTGATTATGTCAGTGTATTAGTCAGTATTAGTTTCCAGAGAAACAGAACCAATAGGATATATTATAATAATATAATAAATCTCTTTATATCTGCATCTATATGTGTATACATAATATACAGATGCAGATATAAAGAGATTTATTATAAGGAATTGGCTCATGTGATTACGAAGGCTGAGAAGTCCCAGGATCTGCCATCTGCAACCTGGAGACCCAGGAGAACCAGTGATATAATTCTGAGGATGAGAGGGCCAATGGTCTAAGTCCCAATCCAAGGACAGAAGACGGATGTTCTGGCTCAAACAACCAGGCAGAGAGAGCAAGTCCTCCTTTCCTCTGCCTTTTTGTTCTATTCAAGCCCTCAGAGGATTGGAGGATGCCCACCCACAGTGGGAAGAGCAATCTGCTCTACTCAGTCTACCAATTCAAATGCTAATCTCATCTAGTAAACCCACACAGGCACAGAAATAATGTTTAGCTAAATATCTGGGCAGCCCATGATTCAGTCAAGTTGACCCATAAAATTAACCATCACAGTCAGTCTTTCAACATCCACAATGGCAGGTAGGTTACTGCCTTGCTTACATCCAGTCTATAAATGTTTGCATTTGGCACTACACCCTGGTCAAAGATTTGTGACCAAGCTAGCTGAGATGATCTGACTTGATGCACATAGCAGTGTCAGGAAGAAAGAAAGATTGCAGGCCACTTTCCTCAAAAGGGCTGGCAGTTATTTTGAATTTCAATGGCTACTTTCTAGAATAACACCAATGACGTAAATCAAAGAACTGGCAACGCATCTGCACCATAGGTCTTATGTAGTTTATATGATAGTGCATTTGAAATGGAACTATAAAACTTTGTGTGTCTGTGGCCATGAAAGATATTTAATAGCGTTAAACAATAAGTATCAGAGGGTCTGTATCTTTAGATAGGGAAATTCCTTTTCAGCACAGATTATTCAATAGGTTGGTTTTCCAATGAAAAGTGGTAACAGAGTACTGCAGGTGAACAGAGAAAAACACCAGTCACAGAGCACTGAGCATCAGATCAGAGACACAAAACAGACTTCAAGAAACTCACAAATACAGAGAAGCCATTCCCAGGACAATAATAAGTTGGTGATCGGCATTTTACAGAGCGTATTAGAAGGAAGCAAAACTTTGGAAATGCAGTTAATTTAGACTTTAATGAAGTCTGAACTTCGAGAAATTCCCAACTATAAAATTAAGAAATTTCTTAATTAGGATTGAAAGCCATGATTCAAGGAAATTATTTTTATAAGACAGCATAGGAAAAAAAAAATGGAATCCTATACAGAGAAAGAATTCAGGACAGCAAAAACAGAACTAAATACCAGAATGGAGACATTTTCTTTATGTCCGCTGAGTTAAGCGTTTTGCTGATTTTTAAAGAAGTAAAAACAGTAGATGATATAGAGTACTTATGGTTTGCACATCTGTATTCATGATTAAGCTAATCCTATGCTAAATAGAATGCAGTTTCCAGTTGATAATGCATGTTTAGTTATTCTCACAGTTTTAATTTTCATTACAAATACTCAGGGTAAGGACCCTCTTTCTTCAAGTCTTTCCTTCTCAACCATCTTAACGTAATCTTCTTCCTGTGTCAGCCCATTAATTCCAGGGGGTTGATCTTTAACCCTCTTCTCATCTAAAATACACACAATGCTTCTGAGTTGTCTCAGTAACTCCCATGTTTGTTTCCCCAATGTGATAGACACAGAGAAATACTGCTCAGATCCCCACTGAAGGTAAGACTTCTTGCTGCACAACTGCAGATACTGTGCCAGCAGACAATCATTAGGATATGCCTCAGCTACAGAGGGCCACCTCACTTGAGAAGCAGCCCATCTTTGGTGACTGAGTGAAGTAAAAGTATAAAAGTCTAGCCTTTCCAGCCCATTGCAAGACAACCCTGAAGAATGATATTTTCTCCATAGCTCTCCACTGGATTGGCCAAAGCTTTGCCAGGCCTACATTAAAGTTTGGCTTCTCTCTCTGCCCAGTGCTACTTAATCTTTACTAAATGTCTTGCACTCCAAATTTCATCTCAGTGTCTGCTTTCAGAAAAAGTAAACATAAATCCTCTTTGGAGACATTCATCTTCAACTCAGAGATCAATTATCATTGATAATTAATATGAACTAACAATAATAAAATACAGAGAATTTCATATGCCTTGGTCAAGAGGCTTCAGAAAAAACAAAACAGCATAAGAATAACAAAAAAAGATTTAAGATATTAGAATTATTAATATAACTAATATATTTTAAGTATAATTAATATATTTTAAGTAAAAAGTAATTGAAAGTATGAAAGTAAAAAATAATTTAAACCATCAAAAATGATCATATTTGGAAAAGAACTAAATAGAACTTCTAGAAAAAGAAGACTAAATCAATTGAAAAATTTTAAAAGCTCAATAAATAAATGAATCAGTAGCTTAGATATAGCTGAAGAGAGAAGTAGAGAACTGGAATACAAAAATGAAGAAACCAGACACTATAAAGTACAGAAAGGAAAAGGAGAACAAAAGAGAGAGAAGAAAAAGAACTTCTAAAGGATACAGTGAGAAGGTCTAACAGACATTTAATTCATGTTAGAGAAGATTTTTTGCAATGGGAAAGTATGGTATTTACTGAGAACTTCATGAGACTTCCTCAAAGCTGATGAATAACAAGAATCCTCGAGACCTTCAAGATGGTGGAGGAGTAAAACGTGGAGATCAACTTCCTCCCCACAAATACACCAGAAATACATCTACATGTGGAACAACTCCTACAGAACACCTACTGAACGCTGGCAGAAGACCTCAGACTTCCCAAAAGGCAAGAAACTCCCCATGTACCTGGGTAGGGCAAAAGAAAAGAGAAAAAACAGACAAAAGAATAGGGATGGGACCTGCACCTCTGGGAGGGAGATGTGAAGGAGGAAAGGTTTCCACACACTAGGAAGCCCCTTCATTGGCAGAGACAGGGTGGCAGGAAGGAAGCTTCACAGCCTCAGAGGAGAGCACAGCAATAGGGGTGCAGAAGGCAAAGCGGAGAGATTCCCGCACAGATGATCAGTGCCGGCCAGCACTCACCAGCCTGAGAGGCTTGTCTGCTCACCTGCTGGGTGGGGTGGGGGCTGGGAGCTGAGGCTCGGGCTTCGGAGGTCAGATCCCAGGGAGAGGACTGGGGTTGGCTGCGTGAACACAGCCTGAAGGGGGTTAGTGCACCACAGCTAGCTGGGAGGGAGTCCGGGAAAATGTCTGGAGCTGCCTAAGAGGCAAGAGACTACTGTTTCGGGGTGCGCGAGGAAAGGGGATTCAGAGCACTGCCTAAATGAGCTCCAGAGATGGGCGTGAGCCGTGGCTATCAGCACGGACACCAGAGACGGGCATGTAACACCAAGGCTGCTGCTGCAGCCACCAAGAAGCCTGTGTGCAAGCACACGTCACTATCCACACCTCTCCTCCTGGGAGCCTGTGCATCCCACCACTGCCAGGGTCCCGTGGTCCAGGGACAACTTCCCCGGGGGGAACAAACTGCGCACCTCAGGCTGTTGCGAAGTAATGCTGGCCTCTGCCGTCACAGGCTCGCCCCACATTCCATACCCCTCCCTCCCCCCGGCCTGAGTGAGCCAGAGTCCCTGAATCGGCTGCTACTTTAACCCCGTCCTGTTTGGGCAGGAAACAGATGCCCTCGGACAACCTACACGCAGAGGTGGGGCCAAATCCAAAGCTGAACCCCCGGAGCTGTGAGAACAAAGAAGAGAAAGGGAAATCTCTCCCAGCAGCCTCAGGAGCAGCAGATTAAACCTCCACAATCAACGCCATGTACCCTGCCTCTCTGGAATACCTGAATAGACAATGAATCATCCCAAAATTGAGGCGTTGTACTTTGGAAGCAAGTGTAGCTTAGGGGTTTGCATTCTGCATCTAATTTGTTTCTGGTGTAATGTTTATCTTAGTTTAGTAATTAGAGTTTATTATCATTGGTAGATTTGTTTATTGATTCGGTTACTCTCTTGCTTTTTTTTTTATATAAAGATATATATATCTTTTTTCCTTTTTCTCTTTTTGTGAGTGTGTATGTTTCTTTGTGTGATTTTGTCTGTATAGCTTTGCTTTTACCATTCGTCCTAGGGTTCTGTCTGTCGGTTTTTTGTTTTTTTGGGGTTTTTTTAGTATACTTTTTAGTGCTTGTTATCATCGGTGGATTTGTTTTTTGGTTTGGTTGCTCTCTTCTTTCTTTTTTTCTTTTTTTATTACTTTTAATTTTTTTATTTTTAATAATTTTTTTTATTTTAATAACTTTATTTTATTTTATTTATTTATATTTTCCTTCTTTCTTTTTATCTCCCTTTTCTTCTGAGCTATGTGGTTGACAGGGTCTTCATGCTCCGGCTGGGTGTCAAGCCTGTGCCTCTGAGGTGGGAGAGCCGAGTTCAGGACACTAGTCCACCAGAGACCTCCTGGCTCAACATAATATGAAACAGCAAAAGCTCTCCCAGAGATCTGCATCTCAACGCTAAGACCCGGCTCCACTCAACGACCAGCAAGCTCCAGTGCTGGACACCCTCTGCCAAACAACTAGCCAGACAGGAACACAACCCCAGCCCTCAGCAGAGAGGCTGCCTAAAATCATAATAAGGTCACAGACACCCCAAAACACACCACCAGACACAGTCCTGCCCACCAGAAAGACAAGCTCCAGCCTCATCCAGCAGAACACAGGCATCAGTCCCCTCCACCAGGAAGCCTACACAGCCCACTGAACCAACCTTAGCCACTGGGGGCAGACACCAAAAACAACGGGAACTACGAACCTGCAGCCTGTGAAAAGGAGACCCCAAACACAGTAAGTTAAGCAAAATGAGAAGACAGAGAAACACACAGCAGATGAAGGAGCAAGGTAAAAACACAACAGACCAAAAAAATGAAGAGGAAATAGGTAGTCTACCTGAAAAAGAACTCAGAGTAATATAGTAAAGATGATCCAAAATCTTGGAAATAGAATGGAGAAAATACAACAAACGTTTAACAAAGACCTAGAAGAACTAAAGAGCAAACAAACAATGATGAACAAGACAATAAATGAAACCTAGGGGCTAGACGGGAATAAAGATGCAGACCTACTAGAGAATGGACTTGAGTATACGGGGACAGGGAAGGGTAAGCTGGGACAAAGTGAGAGAGTGATAGTGTATATATGGACATATATACACTACCAAATGTAAAACAGATAGCTAGTGGGAAGCAGACGCATAGCACAGGGAGATCAGCTCAGAGCTTTGTGACCACCTAGAGGGGTGGGATAGGAAGGGTGGGAGGGAGATGCAAGAGGGAGGAGATATGGGGATATATGTATAGCTGATTCACTTTGTTACAAAGCAGAAACTAACACACCACTGTAAAGCAATTATACTACAATAAAGATGTTAAAAGAAAAAAAAAAAAGAATCCTCGCTTTGAAGTAGTATTGTGAATAACAACCAGGACATAATAAAAGAAATGTATACCTAGACTAATTGTTTTGCAATTGCTGGACCAAAGATAAATTTAAAATCCTAAAAGCAACCAGGGGGACTACAAATGAATGAATTACAAGATGGATAGCTTCCTTGTTAAATTAAAAGGGGGAGCAGAGGAAAAATATAATCGAGTAACATCTTTAAAGGACACAGAGAAAAATCTAA
Organism: Eschrichtius robustus; assembly: GCF_028021215.1. Lineage (NCBI taxonomy): Eukaryota > Metazoa > Chordata > Mammalia > Artiodactyla > Eschrichtiidae > Eschrichtius > Eschrichtius robustus. Next base: position 85,446,354 of record NC_090824.1, read on the forward strand.
CAACCTAGAGTTCTATGTCCAGTGAAACTTCCTTTAAAAATGAGAGTGAAATGGAAATATTTCCTTCAAACAAACACTAAGAGAATTTAGCACCAATATGTTCTCAATAAAGACATTTTTTTTCACCTTGACTGGATTATTTATTACAAAGAATACTTGTCTTTATCTGCTTTTACCTGCATACTCATTAAAGAACATTTCTAAAAGCTCTCCTTCAGTAAGAAGAATGGCACGAAATGCAAGAAGTAATGAAAATTGAAAGAAAATTGTAAACATGTTTATAAATATTAACAAAAATAAGTGAATAAAATATGAATAATGTCTAATTTGTTTAATAAAGAGAAAACTGAAATACTAAAATACAGTACAGTACATAAAGTAAGTCAGGAGGGTGTTTAGAGATAACGGTAAATTGCTTTTTCTGTTTGGGACCAGGGCAAAGATATTAGTTTAGATTGTACTAAATATGCTGTTTTGATTTCTAGAATAACTCCTAAAAGACTATATATAGAGTACGTAGCATCCAAACTTGTAGAAAGGCAAACATAAATGAGAACAAATTCAATCCAGAGGTCTAAGAGACTACAGAAGAAGTATAAAAAAGTGAGAAAAATACAAAATAAAGTGGTAAAAATTAATCCACATAAATCATTAATCACACTAAGTAAACTATGTTCTTCAATTAAAAGAATAAAATTGTCAGAGTACGGTTATAAAACTTGTAAGAGTCATGATAAAACATATGGATACAGAAATACTGAAACGTAAGTGATGGAAAAAACCCCAAGAAAAAACTAACCAAAAGGCAATTGTGCAGCTGTATTATTATAAAATGAAATAAACTTTAAGGAAAAAAGCCTTGCTAATATGTAATGAAGAGAGTCACTATATAACAATGTAACGATTCCTTTACTAGGAAGATACTAAAATTCTAAATATTTATGCATCTAATAACTTTAAAATATTTTAAGATAAGAACCAAAATTCATAAAATGAAAAGTAAAGATATAATAGAAAATATCAAAGAACTTAACCACTAGCTTTTTGAAAGACAAAACTGACAAACTTTTAGCAAGAGATATGAAAAGAGAAGCACAGATAATAATATGAATGAAACAGAAGACACACTGAGTGATTCAGCCGACATCAGATAAATAATAGAATAATACAAACTAGTTTGTGCCATTAAATATAAAAAATTAAACAACATAAACATATGCCTACAAAAATATACTTCAAAGAAACTGACTCTAGAAGAAATAGAAGCTCAATTATCACCTGAAAAATTGAACATCTTCTCAAGATAAAACATTAGGCCTAGATTATTTTATGGAAATACTCTGCAAAATATTCAAGGAACAGATCATTTTAAGCTTTTACAAACTCTTCCATAAAACAGGAAAAGAGGGCACATTTCCCAAATTATTTTATTTTGCCAGTATATCTTTGATATCAAAACCAGATAAACAGGAAAAGTGTAAAAAGAAAATTATAAGCCAATTCAATTATGACATGAATGCAAAAGTAACTAAACAAAATGTTAAGTACAAAAAACATAATACATCATGACCAATTTGAATTTACTCAAGTAATGAATGGTTGTTTCAACGTTATAAAATTAATTATTCAAATTCCCTATGCTTCCTCACTATTAGAGTTGGCTATAAATCTTGCTTTGACTAATAAAAGTCAAAATGACACGTGACATTTCTAGGCAGAAGTATTTAGTTGCCATCTTAAACACTCCAAAGCTATCTTCTGCCATATTAAGCATGGAATCATGAGTTGATATGAAGATACAACATTGAGCCATTTCATTAAAGACAGCTGCTCTGGTTAGTTTTGCAAACCTGCAACAGATTTTTCATAAGAGAAAACTATACTTTTTGTGGCTCCAAATCATTGTTTTCAGAGTTGCCACTAGCATAGCCTAGTCCAATCGGACTGATCTAGCTATAACAACTAATATAGCACAGAATTGGCTCAGAGAAAGACAAATGGACCAATGAAACAAAACAGAGTGCCAGAAACAGATCCACTTGACAGCTATGTTCAATAAAGTCACTGCAAATGCTGAATTAGCAAATACTGAACCATTGCTTCTAGGGGAAATACAGAGTTAAGTTCCTGCAAGCCTCTAGGCACATTTTTACCAACCCATCAATATATAATCTTGTTTTATGTGTTTATGTTTAAAGACCTCTTATTTAATATATATTGTCGATTCAATAACATTGAACTCATGGCCAGCAGTGCTTTGATCCATGCCTGAACAAATCTTATGTAACCCACATATTTTCTGTGTAAGGCACATCACAACCTTCTTGCAATTAGGAACACAAGACAGCACTTCAGCACTACACTTGGGGACATTTTAAACAGTAAGGTCACAGACAGAAAACACAAAAATGTGAAAGACATGGCACTAAATAGACTGCATAAAGGACACTTGTAAACATTACGAGAGCTGGAACAAGAAGGCAGAGCATCTCCTTGTTGGATGTCAGCTGGGAATATGCACGTCAGGTGACTCAAATTTTTTCACAGCTCTGCACATGTTTGCAAATGACAAAGAAAACACCACGAGTATTGATTTTGAGGTTACAAACAAGTTTTAGCAACTAGGTAAATTTGCAAATATGGAAGCTTTGAATAATGAGAATCAAGCATATGCACTCACACACACATACTTTTGCATGTATTAAATATTCAATAATATTTTAATGGGAAGGAAAAAATATGCCTTGTACTTTTGTAGCTCAAAGGTATGATTGGGTCAAAAGCATCCACCCATATGATAAAAGGGCCTTAATCTCCCACCCCCATTAAACCTCCTACTCAAGTAACTCACAGTGATTTCTAGAAAATGCTGCCTCCCAAGGCTCTCTGTGAGCCCTAGTCAGCCTGCTGTACTGGCACCATCTCTTGGAGGTTGCTGTGCTCCCACTGGTCCACATGTGCTGCTTTCAAAGACTTTCAGGGACGCTTCACCACCTCTGCCATCCAACATGAGCAAGCCAATGGTCATGGCTAGTGGATTGTTTCTGGTTTCACCCAGAATCATCTCATCCTGTGGGAGATGATGGGTATCTTGCACAGGCAGAGGAAAGGGTCTTCTCCACAACTGCATTCCAAACTTGGTTGCTTGACCTCCTAAAGCTGTCCCAGAGACCAGAGTCTTACAAAATCTCTACTAAATAGGCACTTGAGCTACTGCCTCTAACACGCTCTATTGTGCTGAAAATTAATCCAAAGAATTCAGTGGGGGATTGACTTCCTCTTTCCCATCTCCAGGCCCCTGCCTCTACCAAATTCATCTCTCCTCCTCATTTCTACAATTGAACATGTAAAGAGAGATGACAAGTAAAAGAAGACATAGGGAGAAAGAAGGTAGGTTATAATCCACACCTGGCAGCTGACAGCCTTGCTAGCATTCACTGGAGGAAATCTCAGCTTTATTACCTACCAAAAAATTTTGTGGGTGGGATTTCCTTGAAAACTCCTAATTAAAAACCTTCTTTTGCTCACAATGTTGAAATAAATTGGGAATAAACTGGTCATATGTTTCCCATTTTCTTTTCCCACAGCTGAGTGAATATGAAAGTTCTATAACTGAAAATGTGAAAAGAGAAAATACATTTTTCTTGAAAGACAGAAACCCTGATGATTGCCTGATGAACAGATCTCATCAAAGATTTTCACTGTTTAAGCTGAAATTTGAATATACATTTGAACATCAGCCTTAACTCTCAACAAAGAAACAGGTTTAGCGCTACTTCCAAGGGAACAAGGGTTCTTAACATACTAAATATTTACCTTAAATCTAATTAGAGGTTTTTATAAGAGTGTCACTTAATTTTGTGCCTCCCTTCAATTCTGAACTGCACGAACTGAATAAACGTGATCATCTCTTCTGAAAGCAGCTATCATACCCCCATAATATATGTATCTTTCTTCTACCTGAGAGTCAATCACATTAATAGTATTTTAATAAGGGTATATGCAAATCAGATAATCACGATCATGATAAATTTTAACTACTCTTGAACTTACAGCAACTTAGCTAAGTGTGTGGAATGTGATTAAAGGTTATACCTAGAATTTAAATATTTTACTTTTTTTTCTAAGCTTTGTGCATTAAATCCAGATGCTCAATCTTCTCCATGTGATTGAAATATAATTACTTAGAGTTGATGGTAGGACAAATTCTATCATTTGGAGTTGTCATTATAACAAAATTTTTTATTATAAAATACCTCTGTGTTTTATAATAATCTCTTGGCTTTCATTCTCAGATCTCCCTTCAAATTCTAGTTTCTTTTCTCTCAGCTTCTCTGAAGTTTTCAGATTTTAAGGTCCCAAATGTCTTACAAATGCAACAATGAAACAGCAGATAACTAGCTAAAATTGTGTTTCAGGGAAAAGCAAATCAAACTTTTATTGTTTTTTTCCCCTAGTCAAAGAAAAAATTTATTTCCTTGAATTAATATATGTCTAGTTTGTCTTTCATGCCATATTTGATGGCAAGCCTCCAGAATATGTTTCAAAATTTTAAGCTAAAGATTCCTGAGAACCCCTTATAAAGTAAGAATTGTAGTTTAATATCCAAGGATAATGCATGTATATTCTCAGCCCTTCAGCAATAATGAGATGCCATTATTCTAAGATGTATATATTCTGAAACTTAGATAAATTTTGTATTATGAATGTAACTTCAAGAGTATAATATAGTTTCACTGATTGACATTTCCTTTCAAAATATTCTCTCTAATTTCTATGCCCATCTTCCTTTTTAAGCCCACAACTCCTTTAGTAAGTCCCAGATTACTCTTTGAAGAATTTCTAGTCTTCTTTTTGCTCTTCCTAACAGTATAACTAAGGGTACATTTGCTTGTGGCTAAAACCACAATGGACTCAAAGTCCTAAACATGACTCTACAATTCCTCTTAATTTATTTTATCCTAATGTCCACCATTGTTTATTTACCATCCTGTTAGAGTGTGCATAATTTTTTAATTGTCTTAAATCCTTTTTGGAACAAGACAAAAGAAAAAGACAGGCACACATATACAAAAGCCTATTTATAACTCTGATTAGGTCTGATTTCCCTTTGGTTGCAATGGAGATATTAATATTTATTCATTAATTATTTGGCCAATTAGTCATTGCCTACTATAGACTAGACATGGCAATATAAAAGTGAAGAACTTTATTTCTGTCAGTGAAGCACTTAACAGCCCAGAAATATAAAATAGATGCCTAAACGAATATAGTTAATGAGATGTTACAGTTGTTACAATTAAAATACTCATAGATACAACTGGGCACAAAAGACTTAGTGAGCAATTCCCCTCGGGTGGGGTGTTAGGGTGAAGAAAGGGAATCTAGACGAAAGTGTTTAGGAAAGGCTGTGTGGAAGAAGTTACAATCCTGGAGAATTCTGGGAAATGCAGAGCAATCTCTTATGACCGGAGCTTGTTAGGCAAAAGGGTATTTTTGAAAGAAAAAGCTGGGAGAGGATTGAGATCATGGCAGGCCCTACTTGTCACAACCAGAGTTAGAAATCTATGCCACGGGCAAAAGGGAGCCATGGAAAGAAGCAAGGGAGTAATATGACCACGTAGTTCTGTATAAGGAGCATTCAGTATCCAAAAGGACTAGATAAAGGCAGAAAGAGAAGTTTGAGAACTATTGCAAGAGTCCTGACAAAAGATTTGGCTCCTTCCTCTTGAGGATATGGTGAGAATAAAGTGGTTACTATTAAGAAAGTGTCTTAATTCCCTCTGAAAGTAGAAAGTAGGGCAGGATGAAAAATATCATATCAAAAAAGAGTCACTCTAGACCATTTGGTGCATTTTCTACATTTGAGCACAGTAATAAAATTTCTGGAGGCCTTGGCTGTCCCGGTTGAGACCTGACTTAATTGGGGGCTAAGATATGGAGTGGTAAGAGGGAGCACTGGAAACAATTTGCTCATAACTCTCCCCAACAGAAACTCAAAGTCTGAATTGTGCATGTGCTGAAAATATGCTCTTTGAAAAGGTCTAAAAGGAACAACTAAAAGACATTAAAAACAGATACTGTGTTCATCCAAACATTTCTCTGAGGGTGCCCAGGCCTCAAGAGTGTCTGTTGCTTCCATCCTTGGGAGTTCAGAAGGACATCACAACGTCAGTATGATGAAACAATTTCACTGAAGGAGGGCATAAAGGTCATCAGTACTTGCTTTTATCCAAGTACCCTGATTCATTGGAATTTGGGACTCTCTAATTCTCAGAACCCCAATGGCAAAATCATAGCTGCTGTTGGTATTCTCTTGTCCCTAAGATTTTTCAATTCTCCTTTTATTAAACCAGCAGATGAAGCAATAGAATACGTAGTCATTTTGGCCTAAAACAAAGGAGGGAAAAGCCAAAAAGTAATTTTTCTGTTCCTGGATAGACTGGGGGCAACAGAATCAGCCCAGAAAATAGTGAGAAGCACAACAGAAGAGATTTTGTTCTCAGTGACACTGTTTTATCCCGAATCTTAACACTAATTTCTCTGTGGTTTATTTTTGCTCAGTTGCCTTGGAGCAGTGTGTCCACTATCTGTGATAGCATATAGATGTGCCAATGCAAATTTATTAACTCACAAAATATTCTACGGAGTATAAAAATGCAGAACAGCCCTGATATGAATCAGGTATGGCAGCAGGCAATAACATACCCAATCTGTGAGGTGTGTATTATCTTCCTTAAGAGAAAGATTATACTCAAGGAAGATTATTTATAGTTTCCTTTTGAATGATGTTTAAAAATATTCATAAGGCCAAATTAAACTTGGATAGGTGATTCAGTGGTTTTCTTTTCCACAGATATGTACTGCCTTGGTTCACAAAGTTGGCTGTATACTGTCAGGCAATTAAACCCAACAAATAAATACACAACCACTCATTGTTTTGAAGACCAAGTCTAGCTGAGCTCCACTTGGTCTCCAGCCCAGGATTATTTGATATGTGAAGATCAAGATCTTATAATGAGAAGGTTTTGTAAAGTCCTTCCATACATCACCTGTAAAGATGTTAAATGAACCCAACAACCTTATTTTTGGTATCAAGACTTCAGAAATAGCAGCATAAAAGCATTAAGGTATAAGAAAAAGAGTATCTATTATAGTTGGTAATAGTCCAAAATTAGAAATAATCTAAATATCCTTCTATAGAAAAGTGTATATATATGTGTGTGTATATATATGTGTGTGTGTGTATATATATATATATATATATATATATATATATATATATATATATATATATTAGGTATTATCTATATGCATAAGTCTGGAAAGATGTCAATGACATAGTCCAAAGTAAATAAAAGCAAGTTATACAACAATAAGGGCAGATTAATCCCATTTTTTGTTAAAAAAAAGGAAAAAAAAACCTATTAGTACTGGTTAACTCTAGTGGTGGATGTATGGAACTTCAGATTTTTATTGAATACTTTATAAACTTCTATATTGTTTGATTTTTAAAACAAGAAAGTACAATTTTTGTAATTTAAAAAATAGCTATCAAATTCACCTTCCTGCCTCTAAGAAATATATGTCCTGAACACAAAATCTCCCTGGTACCTTTCAGCCATTTTGGATTAATTTAGCTCTGGGAATTCCAGCCAATACAAATCAGAATTTCTGATGACACTCAAGGGATATGACCTCACATGACTAGGACTTTAAAAATAATTTGCATAAATCTCTGTAGACTAAAGATATTAACTTTCACACAGCTCTAGTGGAAAACAAAGTCAATAGAATTTTAAGATCTTCTTTAGACACGGTTGGATATCCCTTCCTAAATCTTTCTACCAGCTCCCACTCTCCCTCTTTTATAAATGGATAAACTGGAATGCAGAACAGACTGTAACTTCTGTAGGAGATGGACAGTGAGTGCTGGTAATTACAAACACAACACTCAGAAATGACCCAGTATCTTTAGATACCTTATCATAAGAATATCACTTTTAAAAGCAAATATTTTCTCCAGTGTGTGTGTATGTGTGTATATATATATATATATATATATATATATATATATATATATATATATATAAAAGCTGAAAGGATTTTTCTCAATTTCACAGCCAGCTGGATTTGCCTAAGCTGTTGACTAAAAAATAACCTTGGAATTATAAAAGGCTTCACCTATAGGTAATGAGAGATTAATTCATGTACCTCATAATGTTTAGATATATCAATGAAGAAAAATTTTAATTCATTTCTAAGTGAGAAAATCTGCAAGGATTAAACATTATCCAGATGCAAAGAAGCCATTTTACCCTATTTCTCATATTACAAAATGAAAATTAAGGAATTATAGAACTTGTTTTTTTCAAAATCTTAAAACTCAGCACATGTCAAGAAATTAGTCTTACTGCTCTCTATTTCAAAATCATCTTTGTTGGAGTCATAAATGCTCTTGTTCTAAGTAAGAATCCTTAATTTATTTTGAAAGTAGGAAGACTCAGAGTAAAGAAAAGGAAAGAAAAGTACCTAGCACTAAGAAATCTGTAATACATTGGAACTAGCTGGCACTCCTACAAGAGATTGTGAAATAAACCCTCAATATTATGTTACTCCTGCCCCATCACATTTTAATAATTTTTTGTCTTTTTAAGACTATACCAATCATACAATAAGGTTTTCAAGTGTCAAAAGCTTAGCAATCGGGACTTCCCTGGTGGCACAGTGGTTAAGAATCTGCCTGCCAATGCAGGGGACATGGATTCAAGCCCTGGTCCGCGAAGATCCCACATGCTGCGGAGCAACTAAGCCCGTGCGCCACAACTACTGAGCCTACGCTCTAGAGCCTGCTCGCCACAACTACTGAAGCCCACGCACCTAGAGCCCGTGCTCCACAACAAGAGAGGCCACCGCAATGAGAAGCCTGCGCACCACAACAAAGAGTAGCCCCCGCTCGCCACAAATAGAGAAAGCCTGCACGCAGCAACAAAGACCCAATACAGCCAAAAATAAAAATAAATAAATTTTAAAAAATAAATAAAGCTTAGCAATCACCAAATGTTTTACAGGCTCAGATTTCCCTTATGCCTTAGTAAGTGCAAGGGGTACATTACATTCTTTCCTGAATAGCTTACTATAAATTGTCTTGGAGACCTGTCAGTCTGGATATTTGCCGAGACATATTTAAATAATCTATGATTTGAGACCTATTATCTTGAAATTAAGAGTCAATTCTAAGTCAGAAGTCAGAGGTCATCTCTGGAACATACACATATACCCGTTTTTAAAGGAGTTAATGTGAAGAAAATCAGAATTCCATTTATTAAGTGTGTAAGTCCACAAATCAGTGAATCGCTATTGATTGGTAACTTAGGGAGAAGCATCATTTTATACTGAAAACACTAACAGAGTGGGGTATTACTAGAAATCAAGGACGACAAGAGTTTCTAGGAAACAACCAAGTTCAACTCTTTTGCTTTATAGATGAGGAAACTGAAGGCCAGGATGTATCTGATTTAACTTTTTAGAGCCCTACGAAATGGTTTTTCATAAATATAGAGATATCTTTCAATGTTATGTTTTTGACATTTTTCTGGAAATTTAACTTTCTTTATAATTAGAATCAATTATACTAGCAAAAACACTCAATACATGAGCCCTGAAGTCTTCTCATTACATCTTCAACATATTGGGCTACCAGAAGGCTTAGAAATTTAGGTCTAAAACTCTCCAGGACTGGAGAAAAAAATTTAAATCAAATGCTTATGAATGTTTATTAAAACCATCAGTGCATATGAGGTAATCTGGTAGGAGTAAATAGAGTATAAAGCAAGCCAAGCTTCAGATCACAACCTCCAAAATTTTTTGACCGTTTAATTCATCAATTTAAAAAAAAATGAGGATGCACCATCAATACATTATATTTACTTACTTTAAAATTATATTCAATAGTTCATCTTGAGCTAATTACTTAACTTCTCTGGACTTCAGTACTTATAGGATTATAGTAAGAAATAACCTAACATAGACTTCGTATATAGTAAGACTCCAATAAATGCTATTCACACACACACACACACACACACACACACACATATAATATACACGTATACCATATGTATACTTCTCTAATGTAATATTTACATAATAAAACCCACATAAGATAAAAATTTGAAAAAAGATAAGCTAAAAATTAAATATAAATAGAATATCTTATATATTATTTTCACACTCCAATATATTATCTTGTAGAAACCACTGAATATATTCAATCCGATTTGGAAACCACTCTTCCAGAGAACTTTTTTGAGAGGCAAGCTAATAAAAGAAGACCAAGAGTAGGTGGTATGCTGGAGTTGACTTGAACCAGTTGAAGACATAATTATTCACATCTCTTCTCAGTTCTGCATTCAGTGATTTTACTTTGGTAGCTTGAAATGGACCACGGTGAGAGTATTTGCACTGTGGAAATTAGAAAACACTATGCACCAGAGCCTTTTTTTTTCTTCTCCAGCAAGATGGTTGTTAGACATTCACCAGCAAATCACTATCAGCATTTCAGAACTAGGAAGAGAACAAGGACAAGGTACTGTGGAGTCAGAAAGTCAAAAAAAAAGAGAGAGAGAAAACAAGAAAGATGGTCAAAATTGTCAGAATCTGTGCAGGAGTCATTGGGTTTGACAATTAGATCATTAGTGACTTTTGAAAAAAACAGTTTCTGTAAAGTGGCTGGGTAGAACCAGAAAACTGTGGGTTGGAGAGGGAATGAGAAGCTAGGGAGAAAAAGAAGACAGTGAAGGAAACAAGTACAACACAGCCACAGTCTGAGGAGAAAGTTGTATCATGGAAGAGTTGGGGGTAGAAAGTGGACAAAGAGGTCAAAGTTAAAGCAGAGAGTGGAACAGGGGTTGAGTGAAGCCAAGATGAATTGTGGTCAGAGCCACAAAAGCCACAAAGCAGCTATGGGATGCAGAGCTGTGTGTGCTGGTGTGTGGATGCAGCCACGTTCTTTGAGAGGTGATTACAGGAAGACAAGAGACCAGTTAGAGGGCATAGGCTGAGCCAAACAAGTGGAAGTTTGAAAATTCTGTAAGGGAGGAAATGCTGTAAAGGGATCCAAAGAATGGGAATTAGAAAATCAAGAAGAATAAAAACATCTGAATTCTAGATTCTAACTAGATAAGAATTAGTTAAAAGAAATATATATGATATTCTAAGGCATTTGTTTCTAAATTTTTAAAGAGGCTAGAACTTCATCAAAAGCAATGATGCTTAATCCTCTGAATGTGGTGACGTAACCATTATCTCCACATGGTTAAGTTCTTTTATTTTGTTGAGAGAAAAAAATTACCATGACGAGATTATTTTTACACACCAAGTTTAAACATCTGATTGGAAACTAACTGAAAACTGTACATCTCATCTGTGTGCTTAGCACTTACAGATTCACTCTACCTGAGAGACCGCTGAAAGCACAGGCAGAACACTGCACTGATGCCTTTGTAACTGAGACAAAATCACCCTGTACAAATACATCTGTCACTTACAGTCAAAGACAAGCCTTTAATTAATTGGGTTTAAAGTTTTGTTTTCTTTTTCTATTACTTCTCTTAACCTAATGTTCACTTTCCATGCCCCTAAAAGAGGAACAGTAAAGGCCAAGTGAAAAATAAACTTTCACAGGCAATATTTGCAGAGCTGTCTCTGGTAAACAGTCAAACTCACCAGGCTCTTATATCATCATTTATTTGCACCTCTCACTGAGTATGGGTTTTTGTGCTGCCATAAGCAATTCTTAATTTCCATCAATAACTTTTCATTTTAGGCATGGCCAATTTGTATTATGAGCATGAGAACTGAGAATTGTCCTTTTTGGAGCTGGAAAGTGAGGACTACAACATAGGAGGATAATTTAAAGACTGGCCTAAACTCAGCTATCACAGATCAATTGGGTCCTGATCAGTAATTTTGGTCAGTTAGGGTCACCTTACTAGGGAGAAGAGTTATCAAGTCTAATGGGACTGTTACTGGGAAAACTTTCAAGGATGTACCTTGTCCACCTGGAGTGGCTTTTGCTCTTGATCAAATTGTATATGCTTGATTCGTGCTATTACCTATCTAGAGTTAATTAGACCCCCCCTGAGAAATGCCTACTAAGTGCTTATTAAAACTGCATGAAATTACCCTGCTGCCTTCTGAGGAAAAACCATACCTGGCTTCCAAATGCCACAACTCCAAATAAGATGTGAAATATGCAAGTAAGTTAGAAGAACATATTAGTTCTGAATTTCTAGCAAGAGGCTAGAAGAAATTCAGATTTGGCAGAAGCAGAGAGGAATGGTCCAGAAATTGCGTTCAATTGGATCTAGAGACAATACTCTATTAATTGGTTGGATACCTCTATGATTTCAAAAATGTGTATCACCTAGACTTAGAACTGCTTAGAATATTGTAATAGTTGTGCTCAGAGATTCCACAAAAAAAATCCTGCAACAGATTTTGGCAAACATAAGCACCTTGTAACTTCTAACTTAACAGCTTAATTAACAAATTATTAAAATTTGGTTCACAAATATTTTCAGCACCTTCTATTTGGTGGAATCAATCCCTTCCAAACCACTGATATTACACAGTCACAGACATTTATCATGGGTATTTTCCGTTCAAGACTGAGGCAAATCATACAAGAACCTGGCCTACAGAACAGCAGCAGGGATTAGAATGCATTTGGATCTGGGTAAAGTCAGGAGGGATAGTACATAACCAGGTGGTCTGACACGTATTGCAAGAATGAGGGAGCGTGGCAGGAAGACCTGAATCACCACCTGTGAAGAACCATGATGACAGGCACAAAGCCCACCAGGCAGAAATGCAAGGCAGAAAGCAAGCACTGCTATCAGGAGCTGGGAAACTGGAGATCAGGTGTTCATGCAGAGGAAGGAATGTGTAGGGTAAAGGGATCAGATCTAAGGCCAAGAATCCAGAACTCCATAAGGAACTGGTTTCCTTTTATGCATGGCCTGGTAAAGAGCAGTAAGTATAGCACAAAGACCCTAAACCATTAGAACCTTTGCCCAGCAAAATCCGGTACCATTTCACCAAGCAGATGACTGCGGCAGGTTTTGGAGTATGTTTGATTTGAGACATTGTAACCCTCAAGTCTTAATTTTCTATCTTTATTGCTGGTTCTGCTTAGAGTTTAAAACAAGTAGGATCCCTTAACAACTGAGGCCTACTATCTTATTTTTAAATCTACTGCAATATTTTGAGGGACACAAGCAGAGAGCGGTAAGAAATGAGTCTTCGGTTAATATAACAAAAAGAAAGATCTGCATATCTCTTTGGTTTTATTCTGCACTTTTTCACTATCTTCTAACATATTTTAATATTTGATTATGACATGCCATTTCATACCTGGGATAGGAGATCCTGTTAGGGTATGTCAGTAAAGCCCAGCTAATTATTATTTTATTTGCTATTACTAAGACATTTTCACTATTGCATTTTTCTATATTAGGGAGCAATTTCAACATATAGGAAAATATGAATTTTGTAGGAAATGCAACTTATAAAATTTTTGATAGGATACTTTATCATAAGTAGCCAAATCTAAAAGAGCTTATTATGCCAAACATTTTTCAGAGTTTTCTAAAGTTCACAAATCTAGGGCAATGATCATTTCTTATTGTGGCTCATCACCTTTTCTCCTCCTTTTTCGTGATAGATGATATAAAGGAAATAACCAAGAGGCACTAGAATAATGTGGTTTTAATACCATCATGGAAAGAGTCACACTCAGAAAATCCAATAGGAATGGATATTTCAGTGACTGTGGAGTTGGGATAAGAGATGGCCAGAACTGATGGAATTCTGCACACTAAGAAATCTAGGTAAGAGAGAGACAATGGATTGCAACCCAGAATTCTCTCCTCACACTTGAGTTGAACCAAAGAGAAGTTGAGAGTAAAGGGCAATAGTCATCTTCCTTATTTTCCTTCGCTTCTCAGTGTCAAACCTTTTCACTTTCGCAAAGCTGAACCACACTTGAATTTCAAGAATCACTACTTTTACCTTCTTGTTATTTCCTTCACCTTTAACACCAACCCTGCTTCTCAAATTCCCATCAAAATTCATTTTGCAAATATCAATCCCAGAGTTAATCCAGATAAGGAAAAGCAAATAAGAGATGTCTTTGTATTTAACTACAGTAGGTTGAGGAAATTAGAACCGTACTGAAAAAATGAGAGAAAAGATATTAAACCTAGTCATTGTATACTGCGAAATACCTAGGAAGGGGATTTATAACTAGCTACCAAAGAGTTACTTTATCATCACTTTCATGTACTCAAAAAATATAGAAAGGTGACTTCATTACCACAAATATTTTTCTAGGCCTTTATTTCTCCATTTTCAAATCTTCTTATATGTTATCTTTACTGACCAGTTCAGGAAGTACAGAACAAGAGCTTGGCAAGCTCGGCTTCTTCGGTTTTCTTAGAATCAAGTTGTCAGAACTTGCCACTGTTGAGCTAGCCTCACCTGCCCAAACACCAACTTAAATAAACTAACAGTACCTGAAACAAAAGGAATTTCAACCACGAGTGTTAAATAAGCCCTCAAAATGTCAGAGACCGATGACTATTGTTGCTGAGTCTCTTCAAATATTGAAATGTTATTGTAAGCCTTCAGTTTGACTTTCAATGTACTTACCTGGCCCGGTGGGGGGGGGGGGGGCGGGCAGCATGGGGTCGGGTGGGGGAGAGCCCACACTCCTCAAAACAGACACCCTCCTCTCCCGCTAAGCCTGGTGGGATACGTGGAAAAAAATGAAAATGCCAGAGTTTCTTTTGCTATCAGGTACTCCAGAAGAAACGTAAATTTGTGTCCATCATAAAGTTACGGAGAATGAATTAAAGTCATTAATGCTAACCCCTTATTCACAAAATGTAACACTTTTTCCAAAGTAGAAACTCAATCAATGTAATGCAATAAATCAAACGTGATTCGGTACAGAAAGCAACTGGTTTTCTAGTTCACTTTAAAGGGATTCAGGATAAGGCAGCAGAACAAGTTACTGTTTAACACATTTTTCACATTTTTCACTAAAAATAAATAAAATGCCTAATTCCAGGCTCAGAACAGAATTTGTTTTATTGCAATTTCCTTGAAAATTGCTGTTTCTTATGCACCTCTGAATATATGCTCAATGTGAATTACCACTGGTTTCTTAGCTTAAATTTTAGTCACTGCAAAAAATGAAACCTGTCCCCTTTGTCTTTCCACTAGAAAAAGGAAGGTAGTGCCTATAACATTAGCATGGCGTATGGCCCTAGAATCAATGTGACACACGGAAAGTTTTCTATAAAACTGGGTTACACAGAACCATTACGTCTTATGTGACTGTATCTCTGAGATCTGCGATAACATTTGCTCAGTTTCTTTTGTTTCTCGTGTTAACATTTTCATTTCAGTGTTGCTGATAATTTTCTATTATCTCTGCCTTCTTTATGTTTCTCATGTATTTCCCTTTCAGATAGTCTCGTTGAATTAACTGAAGAATAAAACTATATAATATAGTCTTATTCTAAGCAGAAGAAAATGAAGATGATCTGATGAGATAAATCACTGAAGGTTAATAGCTTTTTTTAAAATCAATCTTCCTTCAAAGGAAAAGGCTAAATGGCTTAGCGGATGAAATGCTAGCCTCTCACCTCTGAGTTCAAGCCTTCACTGTGAAGCCTTAAGCAACACGGTTACTGGGCGGAGATGTCTCTAGTGGACAAAAATCTGCACTGCACAAGTTGGAGGCTGCCCAGTAACCCTTGCCCCATGCACCATCCGCCCCCGTCAGTGGCACTGATGGGTTTCTGTGTTTCCAGTCCATGCTGTCCCTTTGGAAATGGTCCAGGTAGATGCTAACATCACTGTCAGGAAACCATCTTTTCAGAGCAGCCTCCTCAGATAGCACCAGTGGTGTGAAGTCACTAGAGGTTGCTGCTTTGCAAGTCTGACCCCTCAGCTGCCACCCAAATAACCTGACCTCCCCTTCCTGTAAACTGAGTGACACCTTTTCCTGTCAATTAAAAAACTAGGACAAACAGAACTAATCACTGGGCTATTTCAGACTGGCCAAGGACTCATTTGCCAGAGGGTGGCTACACATGTGGAAGGCAAACTTCAATAATTAAATAAGAACATACTCAAATAAAAGAGGGAGGCATAAACAAGCACATGTATGTCCTCATACACAAACATGTGTATTCCTAAAAATGCACGTAGTCATTTTTTTTAACAGATACAATTTGGACCATTCGTTTATCCACACAGGTAATCCTCTATTGCTATTTAAAGGGCTTCTTTGTGTTCACCCCTGAGCAATGTGTTTTTCTGTTTCTGTCCTTCAATAGTATAATGCACTGCATTTTGAGCCTCCAAAAGAGATATCCAAACTGTTTACAAAACACACACGTGGCACAAATAGTTGTTATTTAAGGAGATTGCAGTCAGTTCGATCTTATGAGCAGAGATGTGTACGTTGAATAAGCCAACCGTAGTGTCCAACTAAAATTAGCACTTTATTTCACAGTTTTATGGTAAGATATGTTTTCTCTGTGCCCTTTTATGCATTGTGCAATAACCCACTTGAAAGTGGAAGTAATGCCTAATTTGGAACCATTTGGGCAAGGCATGGTATTTGCATACAGTGAAATAGTATGAAAAGTTTAAGAAGTAGAATCATGTTAAAATGTTGATGCAGCCATGATATTTCCATATTCTTCCAAAATGATTTATTAATGACTGTTGTTTACTGCTAATTCAAACCACCTGCAAATCCCTTTGTTATGATTAAAGCGAGCTTTTTTCCCCCCAGGCTGATAGATGGCTCTGTAATTTCGGAGGAAATACGCTAAAGGTCATGAGTTAATACATCCTCTGGTACTTTCTCTTCCCATCCTTGCTTTCCCAAATGGGAGGAAAGCTGTGTTGTTTATTTCCATGTCTTTGTAATGTCCATTCAAAATAAAATTAGAGAGTGCATTAGAAAGAGAGTATCTGTGTGTACACACAGCAAAATCCACACGTATTCTGTAGAGTCTATTACTAAAATTATACAATTGCCTTTTGAGAAATTTCATACAAAAAAATCTTTCCTTAATAATCTATGAATATCACTGTCTGAATCAAGCAGTATTATCCCTTTTAAAATTAAACTATCCACAAAACATGCATTTACTTTCCGCTATACAAAATGCTAATAATGCTTTTAGAATGGTCTTTAAAAAGTCTAATTATATCATTTAAAAACTGAGAGACCAAAGGGCAAACTAAATTCTCCTAACATAAATCAGACTTTTTTTATTTCAATGACTTTAAAAACCTCAAATGCAGTAATTTCAATAGCAATGAAAGAATGAATAAGTCATAACTCCGCCTGATCACATAACTGTCTATAACTGTTATTAAATGCTCCAAAATAAGTGAACTCATTATGTTTCTGCACTGCTTTTAGCTAATCTAAGATTCTACTCACTTAATCATGCAGAAAAGGCTGCGGTGCAGTTTTAGACCCTCAGCAAGGTCACTTCAATGCCTTTTTTCTGTTCTATACTGATCATTTAAGAACGGCACTTTGACCTGAAACTGATGCTGTCTCGTATAAGCTTGAATGTTTAACCCCCACAGAGCTGCATTCTAGACATACATTTGCAAAGCCTACTGTCATATTTGCTGCAAACTGAGCTAGGTTTCCTTCAACAAAAAATGAAATGCCAATCAGAATTTGTAAATGCCATATGCCCAGTGGAACTCCCTCTCATGATACCTGTGGAGACAGAATTTGTGATTTTAAAAACACACTATCCTTCTGTGAACACTTTAAGTTTTAATTGCCTTTAAAGTTGTGGTGATTAAGTATTTTTTACTATCTGTTTTTGTCAGACCATATGTAAACTTCATGTGGATAATTTACCTAGCAAAGCAATTCTTTTGGAGACAGGTTGAGGTTTTCCATGCACTTAAGGAGGTTATAAGATAAAGAACATGGTACTTGACTTTGGTCAGGTTCTGGTTCTTTGCCAATGAAACAAATGCTGATTTCAAACTTGAATAATATTCCTTTATACCTGTTAAGCCACAATTATGAAAATAAGTATTATAGGAAGGTTCCTAACAGCTGTTCTAGAACCTGGAGAGAGTGTTTCCTATTCTGAAACAAAAAAAGAATCTGCATGTAAAGAGAAACCAAGTGGAGCAGTGTTGAGCATAGACGAGAGAAAAAGACAACAGCTGAAAGCAAAATGGAAGCAAGAAGTGCAGAAGATGAGAACTTAAAAAGAGAGAGAGAGGAGGAGGAGAAAGAAAAAAAAGAGGAAGAAGAGGGGGAGGAAGAAGCAGGAGAAGAAAAAGGGAAAAGCCAAAGAAGATTATTAAGGCCCAAACAAGAGTTTTTTAAAAAGATGATTCACATCTGGAAAACAGGCAAATCAAAGGAAATTTTGGTATCTTGTGAAATTTCACTGGAGGTTCCTAAAAAGGGAAGGACATCCTTTGAATCTTGTACTTGAGGCATGGTGCTAGACTGCATGGCTTCTTAGGAGTTATTCTCTGGGGTCTGACTTCCAGAAACAGACACTCCAATTCAGTACAATCTCACCAGCTAAAAGATCTAGTGCATGACTCAGCTCACATCCCCATCCTGACAATTTTGAGTGATCATTTCTCAGACCAGAAAATCAAGAAATGAATTCCAATCTTGAACCTTACTCATGGTGGATTCAATATTTTTTCTGTATCTCTTTGAAGAGTATACACCATGGAAACAGAAATACTAAGCAGAAATGCACATGGAATACATATTGAGACACAGCAAGTGTGGTATAACTAGGTTCCAATCACTTCCAAACCAGGTGTATTAAATCTGTTAACTATGTCAGTTTTCTATTTTTGCTTAAGTATGAAGTGTTCACTTAGTTTGTATAAGTGTTCACTTGAGTTTGTATTAGTCTTTGGCCATGAGATCATGCTTTTGAATAAATCTAACTCTATACAGCACACACGTATTAAGCAACTACCATGAGCATGTAATATACCATGCGAGATGCCAGGGTGGGACAATAACAATAGGAACATGTGTCCTTGCTCTCAGGGCACATAGAATATACCAGAATCTAGGGCACTCCTCTGAGAGTCAGAATACCAGGGTTCTTTTGTTGGTTCATGTCCTGACACCAGTTGGTGTACTGCAATTCAATTCTGGCTAACCACCTGGAGTTAGCACAGACCCCATAAGTTAAGGGTTGAGTCCTCCATAAAACTGCTTCACTTCAAATACCAACCACATTTCAGGGGTCTCCAGACCATCAGCATTCTGACCAACTGGCTACAAACTGGGGGTTCCCATGGCGCCCTTAGGTCAATAATTCAATTCAGTAGAATGACACACAGAACCCAGGAGAGCACTACACTTAACTATTATAGTTTTGTTATTAAAATACAAATCAAGACCATCCAAATGAAGAGACAACTAGAGTGAGGTCTGGGAAGATCCTGAACATAGAGCTTCTGTGCCATCTCTCTGTGGAATGAGGTCATGTCACCTACTTGGCACATGGATGTGTGCACCAACACCAGGAAGCTCCACTGAGCTCGATGTCCAGAGTTTTTATTGGGGTTTCACTACGTAGGCATAATTGATTGAATCATTGGCTACAGATTGAACTCAATCTCCAGCACCCTCCACCACCCCAGAGGGTGGGAGGTCCAGCTGATACAAAGTGGCTCAAAGGTCCAACCCTCTAATCATATGGTTGGTCTTTCCAGCATGACCAGCCTTATCCTGAAGCTTTCAGGGGCCCACTAGGAGTCACCTCATTAGCATAAACTATCAGGTATGACCCAAACGGCTCATGAATAACAAAGACACTCCTATTACTCGGGAAATTCCAAGGAATTTTCCTAGGAACCAGAGATAAAAGCCAGTCAGATTCTTTATTATAAACCTGTTTATTTGTTCATTTATTGATGAATTCATACAGCACCTACTTGGCAAGCATGCCTTCTAAGAGGGGTCTGAATTCAAGGCTTTAAATCAGGGTTTCTCAAAGTTCTGTGGAACCTGGTAGCTCAATGAGTTGTTTCTTGAACAAAGGTTTCTCATAATCAAAAAAGTTTAGAAAATACAGTGTGCCTATATATGTCCCTGTAAGATAAGTATTTCACAATCCTAGAGTAAGAGGCAGGTTTAACTGCTGAACTGTTTCCCAAATTATTGTTCTCTTGAAAAAAACTTAGATAATGTTTCAGAAAGCCTGCTTTAATTGAAAAGAATTTTACTCCCTCTGTCAGGTCCTTGAAAGAAGTATATTTGGAAGTAGGTATTCTATATTAAACCACTTACAAAATAATAAAGCAAAATATAAGTATTATTATTATTATTATTCCTTGAAAGGAAGATCCAAGTATAATTAATGAGTAATTAAGCTACTGTCCAGCAAGAATTAGGATAATCCTATTCATGAAGCATTATTATTGCACTTATTACTATTACTACTAAAAATACATCTTTTTTATAAGGTATAAAGTGTCCACAGTTAGCAGAAAAATATAATTGAGGAGAAAAAAATAATATAGTCATATAACCACCCCCACCCTGTATTTGATCCTTTCTCTGTCTTCAAATATATCTTCCACTTGCATATGATTAAAGCTGTAGCTGGGGATGTGTCAGATGTGTCTGATCAGTTCCAATGGAAACATAGCCAAGACTCAGATATAGTCCTTGCCCTCAAGGAGCTCACAGGAGAAGGGAGGAAAAGACCAGATATAGATAATGTCCATACTTTAGAGATTAGAACAAAGGAGAGAAAGTGATGGGAGTGTAACAGTCCACAAATAGAAATTAGCATGAACTAGGACCCAGGGAGGAGAAACTGTTGGACCAATGCAGGGAACTGCCTTAGGGGCACTAGTGGTCAACAATGCAGAGAGGGGATCCTGGAGATATTACTTTGAATGAGCTTGTATGTCATTCTTAAGCTACTTCTCTAGTCTCTAGAGCTGGGTCACCAAAGAGGTGTGCGAAGATCCTTTGAATATTAGGAAGAAACTAGAATTTCTGATTACATTTAGTTATATTTTGTGCTTTTAAAATTTTTATTTATCTGTTTTTTTAAAGCACTTAATACCTTAGTACTTTGTATGTGCATATTATTTACAACTAAATAAATACATATATATTGGAGTAGGGAAATTCTTGAACTTTTTTTCTTTAATGATAAGAGTGTGATCAAATAGATTGAAGACCATTTTCTAGGCAATATGGAGCATATGAAGAGTTTTAAATATGGGAGTTAACTCACATATGAAGTTTTAAATATGGGAGTCAGATTCACATTTTTGATAGATAAAAGTTCATTTTATGGATTCACTGGAACCCTTCTCATCCACTATTCATTATGAAACAAAATTTAGTACAAAGGTGTTCTGTGCTTAGCTTCTACCCTCTCCCTCCTTATGCATCTTCAATACTATCAGTGGAATGAACTTTCCAAATGCAGATATTATTATGTAAATTCCCTTGTTTAAAATCTTTCAACAGATCCCCATCACCTCTAGGAGAAAATTCAAATTCCTAAAAAGAAAACGTCATGCAGTCTCACCTCTGAGCTTGTGCACTTAACATGCTTTAGGGATACAGAGAGGGTTAGGTCCTTTTTTGTATGCCTTTAGCCCCTGCTCTGGCCCTGACCTTGGGTTGAGTTCCTGCAGGGAAGATAGCAATAAATAATCAGGTTTTAGTGCACACCCACAGTCTCCACCTCCCACAGTCTCCAGCTCCCACTCTCCAGGGGGAGCCCACAGCCCAGAAGGACAAAGTATATCTGGGTCTTTTGAAGATTTGAGTGGGGACACTCATGCCTCCAAAGAATGTTCAGACCCTTTCTGGGCTTCCAAACTGGGCTGGCTTGCCTGACCACTAATGGCAGAAGCAGGCCTTCTTGGGCTTTGGAAAAACAGGCGTCTGCTCAGGTCTACTTCGGGTAGCTGACCTGTTTGTTAGGACTCATTCCCAGTTTACTGTCACTATTGTGTTCTCTTGAGATAAAGTGATGGACTATCTGATGACCAGCTGCTTGGGCACCCAGGCTTAGCTGTTGGGCCTGAGCTGTAGGAATTCTCATCAGGCCGAGCAAGAGGGTTCAAGTGGTCATTTTAATGCTTAGCATAAACAGTGGTAAATCTTAACAGCTGGTGTTTACTTTGACAACACTCCCTGTTGCCATCGTAATGACTTACAGAGGTGAGCTTATAGATATTTTCTATATATGCTAACTTCAGTATCTTTTTTTCATTTTCAAACAACCCATAATTTTACACTTAAATCATATGTGTATTTAACATTTCCACAGCCCAGCTGAGCAGGCACTAGACCCATGACATGGTTTCCTTTGTACTGAGAGAGTCCTTGAAGTGGGTGGGAGTTCTCCACAGAAACCGTTCTCCCATACAGGCAGGAAATCCTATCCCAGTATGGAAATCCCTGTGGACCCCTTGAGATTACTCAGAGATCTCTCTTCTCCCCTTTGGTGAGGCATTCCTTAACAGCACCCTCTGCAGGTCCTTAGTTGACGTATAGCACCCTAGGTCTGGGTCATTTCTCCCCTGGCACTTACTTTCCACCGGTTCATATATCTCCCTCCCACAATACACTAAAGACTCTTGGAACTGAAGGTTTACCTCATCTGTCACAGACAGGGTCTCAGGAAATGTTGGGTGATTGAGTAGCTGGTCCAGTCTAAAGATGTTAATGGTTGCTGTGATATTTGATGCATAATAAATATATTTATCTGGTCTTTGTCCCTGTTTCTGGACAGAGTTCCTAAAACCCTTGGAATTTCCTAAGTGATGAGAGAGATAAAGGTATCTTTTATTATGAACTTGAGGTAACTTTTGGAAAGCATTTAAGGCTGGGGCCTGGTTGCCAGTGAAGCTAACCCTGTGATTAGAGGGCTATAACTTTCAGTTCTACCCCCAACCTCTGAGGAGGGGAGAGGGGCTGGAAGTTGAATCAATCACCAACGACCAATGAGTTAATCAATCATGCCTATATAATGAAGCCTCCATAAAAACCCAAAAGGACAGGGTTCAGAGAGCTTCCAGGTTGGTGAACACGTGGAGGTGCTGGGAGAGTGAAGAGCCAGAAGAGGGTGTGGAAGCTCTGTGCCCTTTCCTCAAGTCCTGCCCTATGTATCTCTTCCATCTGGCTGTTCCTGAGTTACATTCTTTTATGATAAACTAGTAATCTGGTAAGTAAAATGTTTCACTGAGTTCTGTGCATTGCTCTAGCAAATAATCAAACCCGAGGAAGGGGTTGTGAGAACCTCTGATTTATAGTCGATCAGTCAGAAGCACAGGTAACAACCTAGACTTGCAACTGGCTTCTGAAGTCCAAGGAAGAGGGAGTCTTGTAGGACTGAGCCTTTAATATGTGGGATCCAATTCTGTCTCCAGCTAGACAGTGTCAGAATTGATTTGAATTATAAGACAACCAGCTGGTGTGGCAGAGAATTGCTTAGTGTGGGGAAAACCTCACACATTCGGTGACCAGAAGTGTAAGAGGTGAATCTTTCTAAGTGAGCAGTAAGGAGACTCACGGGGAAGAAACACACAGTGGGGAAGAACTGAGTTTTCCCCTAAACAGGAAGGAAAAAAAGGCCGAGTTCTTCCTTTAGAGTTGCTGACAAAAAGAAACAACCTCCATTATTAAGCAGTTCTCCGATATAAACCCCTAAGGCAATAGGACAGGTGAGGTACACCCAGTGATTCTAAAACAGGAAAAGGGGTAAGAACCACTGGGCAAGCTTTTTTCCCCAAAGAACATCCCAATTACTTCCCTCCCCCGCCACCCCATGTAAATCCACGTCAGAAAGGCACTTAGAGGGATTCAAAGGGACTAAGCTACCAAAGGATCAGGACCTAACTGGTTGACTAGTGTTTAGGAAGCATTTTTAAAAATTTATTCCTGTAGCTGCATGTAGTCCTCCCCAAGATGGGCTTAAGTAAGTGGGTTATCCGAGGCCAGGCCACTGTTCTCTGCATCGTGTGCACCTTTCAGATCGGCGTTCTCAGAGCGGGGTCCCTGGAACAGCGGCATCAGCATCACCTGGAAACTGGTCAGAACTAGAACAACACAAACTGTCAACCATCACCTTCGACCTACTGAATCAGAAACTCTGGA
This sequence comes from Eschrichtius robustus, assembly GCF_028021215.1. Taxonomy (NCBI): domain Eukaryota; kingdom Metazoa; phylum Chordata; class Mammalia; order Artiodactyla; family Eschrichtiidae; genus Eschrichtius; species Eschrichtius robustus. The sequence goes on from NC_090824.1 coordinate 85,470,592, forward strand.
GGGGGCGGGGCAGCAATCAGCGTTTTAACACACCCTCCAGCGATCCTGAGATCCTGAGGCACGCTAACATCTACATTCTAGAGGGAACCATCTCTCCGTCCTGTTTCTCAGCCACCTGAAAGAACCACTTCTCAGGCTGGACTCTTCATTCACATCATTTCACTGAAACACCTTGCCCATTCCACGTGGTATGTTTGCTTTAATGGTAATGAAACCCATGGTATATTTCCACATGGTAATTTGCTTGAATCAAAAGTGCCAATGAGTTCCACTGAAGAGTAAACCTAAAAAAAGAAAATGACCGAAACTGAGACCATCTGCCCCTGCTGCCACCCCCGCATGATAAACACACAGGCTGTTGTTAGCAAGACAGGTTTTTCGCTCACGGAGACACCATGCAAAGTACCCAAACAGTACCACTCTGTATTCAAACACAGAAGCTCCCAACAATTAAAGATACAAATGACATAAATTTACATGGAAAGTGATATGTTTTAAAAACATATGTTGGGCTTAAAATAATTGATCTTGGTAAAAAAAGAAGAATTAAAATGCTTACAGAAAGGATTCAAGGATATAATGATATTAATGCCATCTGCCCAGTAGCCATCATAAATGAATCAGCAACATGCGTTTTTTAAATTTTTTTTTTAAAATCCTATAATGGGTGCTCCTGAGCAACACTGTAATTTCCATGAAAATGCGCTTGAAACTTACTACCGTATTTTAAATACATCAATTCATTATCATTTTCTCCTATGTTTACCCCCTCCTTTTTCTTGGAAGGTATCAAAACCACTAATCATGTTTTTCAGATAATTTTCATCTCTTTAAAGTACACTGTTGGGCTGTAGATGTTTTTCTAAATATATGACCATTACTGATATATTTCATTATTTTGCTCAATATTCTGCTAAATATTGTTTTTCTTTAAAATGACACACACAGAAAGTTGCTATTCCCTGAGGTACTTTGAGCCCAAATCATTTCACAGATCAAACGCATTCAACTCTCGGCTCATTGTTTGAATTTCCTGTCTATTGAGACTTACTAAGAGGATTTCAGTTCTGCTCCTACAAAACTATTAAAAGAGTAAGAGATGTTGGGACTTCCCTGGTGGTGCAGTAGTTAAGAATCACCTGCCAATGCAGGGGACACGGGTTTGAGCCCTGGTCTGGGAAGATCCCACATGTCGCAGGGCAACTAAGCCCGTGCGCCACAACTTCTGAGCCCGCATGCCACAACTACTGAAGCCCGCGCGCCTAGAGCCCGTGCTCCGCAACAAGAGAAGCCACGACAATGAGAAGCCCACGCACCGCAACATAGCCCCCACTCACCACAACTAGAGAAAGCGCACGTGCAGCAACGAAGATCCAACACAGCCAAAAATAAATAAATAAATAAATAAATAAAATTTTTTTTTAAAGAACAGAGTAAGAGATGTTAAAGAACTTAATTAATTTTTTTCTCTATTAAAAGGATTCTAGGACCTTGGAGAGCAGGCACCAAACAAGGGACAAAAGTTGTAAAGAGAAAATTTAAATGACTATTAAAATAATGTGAAAAATAGGTGAAATTAATCTATGCTATTAGAAGCCAAGGTCATGGTACCCTTGGTAGAGGGGTCCATAGTGACTGGAAGGGAGCAAGAGCGGGTGTCTTCAGTGCTGGTAATGTTCTTTTTCTTGATCTGGGCGGTGGTCACACAGTTGCAGAGTTTGTAAAAATCAGCATTTATGATTTGTACACTTTTCTGAAATTTAACATTTCATTAAAACTTCAACATTCAATAAAAATAGTTAATGATCCTTTAGTAAAAGTCAAAAATAATAAAGGTGCAGGCATATTTAGTTCTATTTTAATATTCAAACCAGTATCTGCTAAATAAATACTGTGCTTCCAAGGAATATGCACAATACATATGGCCTGGGGTAAGGCATGGGATCACTTAATTCTGAAAATATATATATACATATATTAGAGAATAAACAAGCCAAAACAGGCTGAGGCAATCACATATTCCTTCTTTTAGCAAAAACGTATTTGCTCTGCCCCTGGCTCCATTTTTGGTGCATGAGGACAGAGAAGCAAGTCCCTGCCTCTGGTAGTTTACATTCCCCCAGGGTAGGCCAGCATCCAAGAGATAAATCCATGCTAGGATGTTAGGGAGGGACAAGTGCTGGGAAGAAAAATAAGGTATGGTGAGGGAGCAGAGTGGAGTGGTGGGATTAGGATGATCAGGGTAGGTCATAAGTCCTCTGCAGAGGAGGTGACACTTGAACAGAGACCCAAATGAAGTGAGGGAGCAAGCCCTGCACAGACCTGTGGGAAAGTGTTCAGGCACAGGGAAGCAAATACAAAGGCTTGGATGTTCCTCGAGTTGTAGGAAATTTCATGAAGGCCAAATGGCTAAAGCAAAGTGGGCTGAGTAAGCGATAGCTGATGAGCGGCCAAATCACATAGGCAGTGGACAGCATCATGTAAAGCTTGGATGTTATCTTCTGAGTAATGGGAAGCCATTGGAGAATTATGGGGAGGAGAGTAGCATGATGTAATTAGAAGACAGAGGTTTAGATTCTGTTCCCAGGACTGCAATGCTATAATTAAGTTGTAAAGTATATACTAATTGTGCTACATAAATCCTTGTGATTTGATCTGATTAGCTGCTAGTCATTTGACCATTTTTAGTTAGCTTGCTGAAAGACTAGAAAGGTTTTGAGTCCTGAGTTCAAATGTGACCTCTACCAATTCCTAAATTTTTAACTTGGGCATGTTTCTTAACCGTATCAGAAATGATGGGGGCTACAGGGGAACAAAACACAAACTAAATGCTCAACGAATGATATTTAGTGCATTTTTTAAAGGTGAAAGAAATCCAGAAGTATGTTTTAAAAACATACTCTTCGCTAATAAATTATGCCCTATAGTAGGAGAGACTCATTTCAGGCTGCTATAATAAAATATCACAAACTGGGTAGCTTATAAACAACAGAAATTTATTTCTCACAGTTCTGGAGACTGGGAGGTCCAAGATCAAGGTGCCAGCATAGTTGCCTTCTGGTGAGAGCCCTCTTCCTTGCTCATAGTGGCATCTTCTTGCTGTGTCCCCACATGGCAGAGGGGGTGAGGGACTTCTGTAGGGTCTCTTTTGTAATAGCACTGATCCTATTCATGAGGGCTCCACTCTGATGACCTAAGCACCTCCCAAAGTCCCACCTCCTAATACCATCATCTTTGGGGTCAGCGTTTCAACCTAAGAATGTGGGGGTGTGCAAACGCCCAGATCACAGCACAGGCCCACTCACACAGCTGTTCCCTGAGAGGCGCAGCAAAGAATTATGATACTCTGATCCTGCAGGGGGCTTGACTATATTTTATTCACTGGAAAAATAAAGGCTTCAGAGAAATCAGCGTTTCTATTTTAGGTTTTTGAAAAACAAATTCTACATGTTTGGCAAACAAAAATCCTATCTTAAAAAATCAGATGTAACCTAGTTGTCATTCACTAGGAGAATGATTAATTTATGCCTACCATGGAATACTATGCAGCGGCTTAAAAGAAGAAAGTAGATCCAGTGAACCTGTGAAAGCAAGTTGCAAAACTATACAGACAGCAGTCTTCCCTCAGTATCCACAGGGGGATTGGTTCCAGGAGCGTCCACAGAGAGCAAAATCCCCAGATGCTCAGGCCCCTTATATTAAACTGGTGGGCTACAATGAATACAGTTGGCTCTCTGTATCCATTGGTTGAATCCACAAATGCAGAACCTGAGGATTGGCTGGAGCTTCAAGATGGCAGAAGAGTAAGACGTGGAGATCAGCTTCCTCCCCACAAATACATCAGAAATACATCTATATGTGGAACAACTCCTACAGAACACCTACTGAACGCTGGCAGAAGACCTCAGACTTCCCAAAAGGCAAGAAACTCCCCATGTACCTGGGTAGGGCAAAAGAAAAAAGAAAAAACAGAGACAAAAGAATAGGAGCAGAACCTGCACCTCTGGGAGGGAGCTGTGAAGGAGGAAAGGTTTCCACACACTAGGAAGCCCCTTCGCGGGCAGAGACTGCGGGGGGTGGAGGGGGGGAGCTTCGGAACCACAGAGGAGAGCGCAGCCACAGGGGTGCGGAGGACAAAGCGGAGAGATTCCCGCACAGAGGACCGGTGACGACCAGCACTCACCAGCCCGAGAGGCTTGTCGGCTCACCCGCCGGGGGGGGGTTGGGGCTGGGAGCTGAGGCTCGGGCTTTGGAGATCAGATCCCAGGGAGAGGACTGGGGTTGGCGGCGTGAACACATCCTGAAGGGGGCTAGTGTGCCACGGCTGGCCGGGAGGGGGTCCGGGAAAAGGAAAAGCCGAACAGGCAAGATACTTTTTCTTGCCTCTTTGTTTCCTGGTGCATGAGGAGAGGGGATTCAGAGCACTGATTAAAGGAGCTCCAGAGACAGGCGCGAGCCACGGCTATCAGCACAGACCCCCGAGACAGGCATGAGACGCTAAGGCTGCTGCTGCCGCCACCAAGAGCCTGTGTGCAAGCACAGGTCACTATCCACACCGCCCCTCCCGGGAGCCTGTGCAGCCCGCCACGGCCAGGGTCCCGTGATCCAGGGACAACTTCCCCGGGAGAACACACTGCGCGCCTCAGGCTGGTGCAACGTCACGCTGGCCTCTGCCGCCGCAGGCTCGCCCCGCACTCCGTAACCCTCCCTCCCCGCAGCCTGAGTGAGCCAGAGCCCCCGAATCAGCTGCTCCTTTAACCCCGTCCTGTCTGGGCGAAGAACAGACACCCTCAGGCGGCCTACGCACAGAGGCGGGTCCAAATCCAAAGCTTAACCCTGGGAGCTGTGCGAACAAAGAAGAGAAAGGGAAATTTCTCCCAGCAGCCTCAGGAGCAGCGGATTAAATCTCCACAATCAACTTGATGTACCCTGCATCTGTGGAATACCTGAATAGACAACGAATCATCCCAAATTGAGGAGGTGGACTCTGGGAGCAACGATATATATATACATTTTTTTTCCCTTTTTCTCTTTTTCTGAGTGTGTACGCGTATGCTTCTGTGTGTGATTTAGTCTGTATAGCTTTGCTTTTACCATTTGTCCTAGGTTTCTGTCTGTCCGTTTTTGTTTTGTTTTGTTTTGTTTTTTTAGTACAGTTTTCAGTGCTTGTTATCACTGGTGGATTTGTTTTGGTTGTTCTTTCTTTCTTTCTTTTTAATTACTTTGAAAATTTTACTTTAATAATTATTTTTTGTTTTTTATTTTAATAACATTTTTATTTGATTTGATTTGATCTTTTTCTTTCTTTCCTTTTTTCTCCCTTTTATTCTGAGCCGTGTGGATGACAGGCTCTTGGTGCTCCAGCCAGGCATCAGGGCTGTGCCTCTGAGGTGGGAGAGCCAAGTTCAGGACATTGGTCCACCAGAGACCTCCCAGCTCCACATAATATAAAATGGTGAAAATCTCCCAGAGATCTCCAACTCATCGTGAAGACCCAGCTCCACGCAACGACCAGCAAGCTACAGTGCTGGACACCCTATGCCAAACAACTAGCAAGACAGGAACAAACCCAACCCATTAGCAGAGAGGCTGCCTAAAATCATAATAAGGTCACAGACACCCCAAAACACACCACCAGGCGTGGACCTGACCACCAGAAAGACAAGATCCAGCCTCATCGACCAGAACACAGGCACTAGTCCCCTCCACCAGGAAGCCTACACAACCCACTGAACCAACCTTAGCCACTAGGGGCAGACACCAAAAACAACGGGAACTACGAACCTGCAGCCTGTGAAAAGGAGACCCCAAACACAGTAAGTTAAGCAAAATGAGAAGACAGAGAAACACTCAACAGATGAAGGAGCAAGGTAAAAACCCACCAGACCTAACAAATTAAGAGGAAATAGGCAGTCTACCTGAAAAAGAATTCAGAATAATGATAGTAAAGATGATCCAAAATCTTGGAAATAGAATGGAGAAAAAATACAAGAAACATTTAACAAGGATCTAGAAGAACTAAAGAGCAAACAAACAATGATGAACACCACAATAAATGAAATTAAAAATTCTCTAGAAGGGATCAATAGCAGAATAACTGAGGCAGAAGAACGGAGAAGTGACCTGGAAGATAAAATAGTGGAAATAACTACTGCAGAGCAGAATAAAGAAAAAAGAATGAAAAGAATTGAGGACAGTCTCAGAGACCTCTGGGACAATATTAAATGCACCAACATTCTAATTATAGGGGTCCCAGAAGAAGGAGAGGAAAAGAAAGGGACTGAGAAAATATTTGAAGAGATTATAGTTGAAAACTTCCCTAATATGGGAAAGGAAATTAGTCAATCAAGCCCAGGAAGCACAGAGAGTCCCATACAGGATAAATCCAAGGAGAAACACACCAAGACACATATTAATCAAACTATCAAAAATTAAATACAAAGAAAAAATATTAAAAGCAGCTAGGGAAAAACAACAAATAACATACAAGGGAATCCCCATAAGGTTAATAGCTGATCTTTCAGCAGAAACTACAAGCCAGAAGGGAGTGGCAGGACATATTTAAAGTGCTGAAAGGGAAAAACCTACAACCAAGATTACTCTACCCAGCAAGGATCTCATTCAGATTTGACGGAGAAATTAAAACCTTTACAGACAAGCAAAAGCTAAGAGAATTCAGCACAACCAAACCAGCTTTACAACAAATGCTAAAGGAACTTCTCTAGGCAGGAAACAAAAGAGAAGGAAAAGACCTGCAATAACAAACCCAAAACAATTAAGAAAATAGTAATAGGAACATACATATCAATAATTACCTTAAATATAAATGGATTAAATGCTCCAACCAAAAGACATAGACTGGCTGAATGGATACAAAAACGAGACCCGTATATATGCTGTCTACAAGAGACCGACTTCAGACCTAGGGACACATACACACTGAAAGTGAGGGGATGGAAAAAGATATTCCATGCAAATGGAAATCAAAAGAAAGCTGGAGTAGCAATTCTCATATCAGACAAAATAGACTTTAAAACAAAGACTATTACAAGAGACAAAGAAGGACACTACATAATGATTAAGGGATCAATCCAAGAAGAAGATATAACAATTGTAAATATTTATGCACCCAACATCGGAGCACCTCAATACATAAGGCAAATACTAACAGCCATAAAAGGGGAAATCAACAGAAACACAATCATAGTATGAGACTTTAACACCCCACTTTCACCAATGGACAGATCATGCAAAATGAAAATAAATAAGGAAACACAAGCTTTAAATGATACATTAAACAAGATGGACTTAATTGATATTTATAGGACATTCCATCCAAAAACAACAGATTACACTTTCTTCTCAAGTGCTCATGGAACATTCTCCAGGATAGATCATATCTTGGGTCACAAATCAAGCCTTGGTAAATTTAAGAACATTGAAATCGTATCAAATATCTTTTCTGACCACAATGCTATGAGACTAGATATCAATTACAGGAAAAAATCTGTAAAAAATACAAACACATGGAGGCTAAACAATACACTACTTAATAACCAAGGGATCACTGAAGAAATCAAAGAGGAAATCAAAAAATACCTAGAAACAAATGACAATGAAAACACGAAGACCCAAAACTGCTGAGATGCAGCAAAAGCAGTTCTAAGAGGGAAGTTTATAGCAATACAATCCTACCTTAAGAAACGAGAAACATCTCAAATAAACAACCTAACCTTACACCTAAAGCAATTAGAGAAAGAACAAAAAAAACCCAAAGTTAGCAGAAGGAAAGAAATCATAAAGATCAGATCAGAAATAAATGAAAAAGAAATGAAACTATAGCAAAGATCAATAAAACTAAAAGCTGGCTCTTTGAGAAGATAAACAAAATTGATAAACCATTAGCCAGACTCATCAAGAAAAAAAGGGAGAAGACTCAGTAGAATTAGAAATGAAAAAGGAGACGTAACCACTGACACTGCAGGAATACAAAGGATTATGAGAGATTACTGCAAGCAACTATATGCCAATAAAATGGACAACCTGGAAGAAATGGACAAATTCTTAGAAAAGTACAACCTTCCGAGACTGAAATCAGGAAGAAATAGAAAATATGAACAGACCAATCGCATGCACTGAAATTGAGACTGTGATTAAAAATCTTCCAGCAAACAAAAGCCCAGGACCAGATGGCTTCACAGGCGAATTCTATCAAACATTTAGAGAAGAGCTAACACCTATCCTTCTCAAACTCTTCCAAAATATAGCAAAGGGAAGAACACTCCCAAGCTCATTCTACAAGGCCACCATCACCCTGATACCAAAACCAGACAAAGATGTCACAAAGAAAGAAAACTACAGACCAATATCACTGAGGAACATAGATGTAAAAATCCTCAACAAAATAGTAGCAAACAGAATCCAACAGCACATTAAAAGGATCATACACCATGATCAAGTGGGGTTTATCCCAGGAATGCAAGGATTCTTCAATATACGCAAATCAATCAATGTGATACACCATGCTAACAAATTGAAGGAGAAAAACCATATGATCATCTCAACAGATGCAGAGAAAGCTTTCAACAAAATTCAACACCCACTTATGATAAAAACCCTCCAGAAAGTAGGCATAGAGGGAACTTTCCTCAACATAATAAAGGCCATACGTGACAAACCCACGGCCAACGTGATCCTCAGTGGTGAAAAACTGAAACCATTTCCACTAAGATCAGGAACAAGACAAGGTTGCCCACTCACACCACTATTATTCAACATAGTTTTGAAAGTTTTAGCCACACCAATCAGAGAAGAAAAAGAAATAAAAGGAATCCAAATTGGCAAAGAAGAAGTAAAGCTGTCACTGTTTGCACATGACATGATACTATTCATAGAGAATCATAAAGATGCTACCAGAAAACTACTAGAGCTAATCAATGAATTTGGTAAAGCAGCAGGATACAAAATTAATGCACCGAAATCTCTTCCATTCCTATACACTAATGATGAAAATTCTGAAAGTGAAATTAAGAAAACACTCCCATTTACCATTGCAACGAAAAGAATAAAATACCTAGGAATAAACCTACCTAAGGAGACAAAAGACCTGTATGCAGAAAATTATAAGACACTGATGAAAGAAATTAAAGATGATACAAACAGATGGAGAGATATACCATGTTCTTGGATTGGAAGAATCAACATTGTCAAAATGACTCTACTACCCAAAGCAATCTACAGATTCAGTGCAATCCCTATCATACTACCAATGGCATTTTTCACAGAACTAGAACAAAAAATTTCGCAATTTGTATGGAAACACAAAAGACCCCGAGTAGCCAAAGCAACCTTGAGAAAGAAAAACAGAGCTGGAGGAATCAGGCTCCCTGACTTCAGACTATACTACAAAGCTACAGAAATCAAGACAGTATGGTACTGGCACAAAAAGAGAAACACAGATCAACGGAACAGGATAGAAAGCCAAGAGGTAAACCCACACACATATGGTCACCTTATTTTTGATAAAGGAGGCAAGAATATACAATGGAGAAAAGACAGCCTCTTCAATAAGTGGTGCTGGGGAAACTGGACAGCTACATGTAAAAGAATGAAATTAGAACACTCCCTAACACCATACCCAAAAATAAACTCAAAATGGATTAAAGACCTAAATGTAAGGCCAGACATTATCAAACTCTTAGAGGAAAACACAGGCAGAACACTCTATGCATAAATCACAGCCAGATCCTTTTTGACCCAGCTCCTAGAGGAATGGAAATAAAAACAAAAATAAGCAAATGGGACCTAATGAAACTGAAAAGCTTTTGCACAACAAAGGAAACCATAAACAAGATGAAAAGACAACCCTCAGAATGGGAGAAAATATTTGCAAATGAAGCAACTGACAAAGGATTGATCGCCAAAATTTATAAGCAGCTCATGCAGCTCAATAGCAAAAAAACAAACAACCCAATCCAAAAATCCACATATATATGGAATCAAAAAAAAAAAAAAAACGGTCATGAAGAACTAGGGGCAAGACGGGAATAAAGATGCAGACCTACTAGAGAATGGACTTGAGTATATGGGGATGGGGAAGAGTAAGCTGGGACAAAGTGAGAGAGTGGTAGTGTATATATGGACATATATACACTACCAAATGTAACATAGATAGTTAGTGGGAAGCAGCTGCATAGCACAGGGAGATCAGCTCGGTGCTTTGTGACCAGCTAGAAGGGTGGGATAGGGAGGGTGGGAGGGAGGGAGACGCAAGAGGGAAGAGATATGGGGACATATGTATATGTATAACTGATTCACTTTGTTATAAAGCAGAAACTAACACACCATTGTAAAGCAATTATACTCCAATAAAAAATGTTAAAAAAAAAAAGAACCTGAGGATTCTGAGGTCCTACTGTAAAACTATGTAAGTAAAAATCATTCTATATGCGTCTAAGAGACACTTTGAAAAAATGTTCATGATTTGTTCACCTTTTCCTTTCTTTTCATGTTTATACTTCTATGCCATTTAAATACTTTTCAACTAACAAGTATCTAAAAGAAACAAAAAAAAAACCTTTAAGATTTTTAAGTATATCCTCAAGAAAATTAAGGTCTATATAACTGGAGTTAAGAATCCAAATCAAGTGAAATAATTAAAAACAACAACAACCATATTTCCGTATCCACTGAACGCATGTATGTGCCAGGCACCATACCAACTGCATAGCTTTATTTATTTCCCACAACACTGTAAAGTGGGTACCATTCTATAGATAGGACCACTGAGTCATGTGGCAATAAATAACTTGTCCATACTCACATGTAGAGCCTGAATTCTATCCAGGTCCATCTGTTTCCAAAGAATACTCTTTACCCATAACGTAACTGCTTCCAAATATAATGGAGATAAGACTAAATTTACAGGATCATTGCCTTCGCAAATTCTATGCTCTGTCTAACTTCCTGGCTAATCTGCACCTCTATTAGTGACAGTTGGTGATTCATTTTACGTATTGGTATAAACTGTGACCCGAAATTCTGCCACCAGAATTACTATCATCTTAAATTGTAACCCCACAGAGGGTAAGGATTGTATATAATAGAAATAGGTTTAAATATTTCAGATAATAATTGTAATGTTGCTGATACAAGATCCCCTATTAAAAAATGCTTATTAAATTAACAAATGCAACATATAATATTTAGTTTATACTATAATACAAATCAAAAACTTTACCAAACGAAGTGTAGTCTTTGTTTTAAGTTGACTACTTACTTGTCATTTTGTCCATTTGTCCTGTGACAGTTCTTAGAGTATTTTACTGAATTTGAGCAAATAAAATACATTTAGTGAATTTAATGATTCAGTTAATCTTTATAAACAAAACGGTGGCCAGGAACACTTTTCCAATGGGCACATCTTATGTATTTTTAAGAGAGTGCCATGCAGTGTGGTAGAGGATACAGAGAGAAAATGTCTCAGACGAAAAGGAAAGTTAACATTTACATCTGAAAACTGTTTCCTTGCCATGTAGCTTGACAAGTGATGTGGATAATTTTATCCCCTAGTGAGGTTTACAATTTGCAGAACTAGTAATTATGTTGATTTCATCAGAACCAAGTGAAAAAGAGTAGACATTACCTAAATATCATGCCTCAGATGGAAATAATCCATATGGCAAATGGATTCCATTTTTTATCGGGAAATTTTTTTACTCTGGAGATTCTGCAGGAGCTTGATTGGTTCCTAGTATCCTCTCTTTAGGTAAAAATTCCATTTTTTTCTATTTGTATAAATCTTCTCCCTTGATAATCACAAATATTGATTGGGTCATGGCTAGCTGGCTAGGAGGAAGGTGGTACGGGCAGTGGTTCTGTGTAGTATATCAGACCTTGTGTTAAGCATGAAATCCATTTTGTAAATGTGTGTCTATGTTCCAAAGAAAAAATAAGTTTAGCCCTAAATATTATACCTTAAAAATGGATTTCACACATATCATCATCATCATTACACTTAACATTAAATCTATCCTATAAAAATCACTTAGGAGGTTCATGGGAACAGTGACCTCCAGTTTAACTTTCATTGTTTCATTCTTGTATCACATACTCTGGCCACCACCTTCAGCTGCAGCTCAGGACAGATACCACATATCTCAATACTTTTCAATGCATCATTCTTCCACTCAGTGACATTAACCAACAAGATTGTAACGTAGTCCAGTTGACCTATGGTGGTTTTTGTTTCTCCTAATTAATATTCACAAAAACCTTCTGCATCTCTTTTTTCATTGTTAAACGAGACATCTGGGAGCATTTTCATATGTGTCAGTGTGTGACTGTGTATGTGTATATATACTGTTAGGCAAATTTTTTTTTATATTTTATTGGAGTATAATTGCTTTACGATGTTGTGTTAGTTTCTGTTATACAACGAAGTGAATCAGCTACATGTACACATATATCCCCACATCCCCTCCCTCTTGAGCCTCCCTCCCATCCTCCCTATCCCACCCCTCTAGGTGGTCACAAAGCACCGAGCCGGATCTCCCTGTGCTATGCAGCTGCTTCCCACTAGCTATCTATTTTACATTTGGTAGTGTATATATGTCAATGCTACTCTCTCACTTCGTCTCAGCTTCCCCTTCCCCGGCTGTGTCCTCAAGTCTGTTCTCTATGTCTGCGTCTTTATTCCTGCCCAGCCACTAGGTTCATCGGTACCGTTTTTTAGATTCCATATATGTGCGTTAGCATACGGTGTTTGTTTTTCTCTTTCTGACTTACTTCACTCTGTATGATAGACTCTAGGTCCATCCACCTCATTACAAATAACTCAATTTTGTTCCTCTTTATGGCTGAGTAATATTCCATTGTATATATGTGCCACATCTTCTTTATCCATTCATCTGTCAATGGACATATAGGTTGCTTCCATGTCCTGGCAATTGTAAACAGTGTTGCAATGAACATTATGGTACATGTATCTTTTTGAATTATGGTTTCTCAGGGTATATGCCCAGTAGTGGGATTGCTGGGTCATATGGTAGTTCTATTTTTAGTTTTTAAAAGAACCTCCATACTGTTCTCCACAGTGGCTGTATCAATTTACATTCCCACCAACAGTGCAGGAGGGTTCCCTTTTCTCCACACCCTCTCCAGCACTTATTGTTTGTAGGTTTTTTGATGATGGCCATAGGCAAATATTTTGCCAGCATTTTCTGCCATATTAATTAGTTAACTTATCTGACGGTCACCAACTACATCCTCTCACTTATGTGACAGAGCCATCCTTATATTTAGTTTTATTTCCCACACTCTAAAACACTGAGTTATAGACAGATGCTACTACAAGCTCATTGGGTTCATACCAGTATTTTTCTAGACTTCTCGAGTTCCTGTCTTAGGACATGAGTCGGCCATCTCTCTTAAACCTTCCATCGCTTCACCTTTTAAGACATTCCCTTCCTTAACCCTTGGACCAGACTCAGTGGACATTTGTGCAATTGCTCACACTGGAGGTAACAAGATCATTTTAAAACCAGAAATATTTTTGTTATTATTATTTTTAAAAATTAAGTAAATCAATCAATGTAAAATCAGTGGGAAGTTACTGATCACCTAACGTCATGGTTCTCAAACCTGTGAGGAACACAACAAGGCTGTTTTGTTAGTTTCTTGGGACCCATGGCCTGGAACTGTGCTGACAATAGCTACATGTGGTTACTGAACGCTTGAATGTGGCTGGAACAACCAAGAGACTGAATTCTTAATTTTCTTTCATTTTAAATTTAAACGCCTGCATGTGGCTAGTGGCTCCACATGGGATAGTATAGACATCAATCAGTTTCATTATCCCAGTGGCACCTTGGCAAGTTCGGTTCAGTAGACCCAGCATTTAGCTATAGAATCTATATTTTTCGAAACTCCTTGGGCGCTTCTGGAGTAGAACCAGATTTGGGAACCATGGAAATAAGTGGTGGAGAAGCATACACAGAATTGGAGGAAACTGGAAAGGCAGTTGGGAATTAGGTATCAGAACTGTGTTTGTGCCAAATCCAGATAGAAGGTATATTTTCTCAAAGTAGTCTAAAGTAGCCACATTAAGAGGAGCTAAAGTTTCTAACAGGCAGATCAAAAGAACAGAGAAATCTAAAAATAAGATCAAGAACCAGGATCCCAGCATGTAAGTTGTTCTGAAGCCGGAGAAAATCAGATGCAAGGACTGGATAAATCATTAGGTGCTGTGCTAAGTCAGTGAAGTATGGAGCACCAGTGCTAGTTGATGCTTTGTTGCAAGACAGGAGCAGCAAGTTGAAGGATCCATGCAAGGAAGAAGGTAGGAAAAAGGAAAGGAGATTTTAAGTAAAATAGAAAGCAGTATAAAAATACAGTAAAGAGAAGACCACTAACAACTGTCTGAGCTGCCACTTGGTAGTATCAGAGTCAACTGCTTCTCTATCTTAGCCGTACAATTTAGCCAGGGAGAATCCCTTAACATTATGTGGCATCAACTGAACATCTGTTATTTCATGGATCTGTAATCTTTATGTCTTGTATGCTGATTTTCAACATAAAAGTCTATCTTTGAGCCCAACAAAAAAGTATACATAGTGATAGCAAGTTACTGCTTTTCACAGTCAATGCATATCATAACAAGAGATATGCAGTGATACAAAAGATATGCAGAACTACAAAAGAGTCATAGTATCCTTGTCCTGCGAGACACTTTTCTGCCCTCTTCCTTTCTATGTCTCTTCTCTCTCCAGATATCCAAATGAGATAGATGTAGGTGATTAGAGACACAAAAACTGGTGGTTGCCAAGGGCCCTTGTTTCCAATATGGATAGTAGTTCTTAAATGTGTCTCTGTGTCTATCAGTTCCTAAATAATATTAAATACCAGCACCAGGATGAAGTATCAGTGTCTCCATAACATGCTTCTATTAGCAAATATAAATGGAAAGCTGCAGAAATGGAAACTGTTTGCTTCTGAGCCAGTTAATGGATTGCCCATCTAGCTCAGTGCCTAAAACATGGTACATGCTCAAAAGTATTTGATGGATGAGTGAGTAAATGAATGAATTTCCTTCCAATAGCGTTGATTAGTAGTTATCAACCAAGAGATATAACCCAGAATCATCTGGGAGTTTATTTTTGTTGTTTAGTTGGTTGTCTAAAATATGTACACCTAAGTCTCTCTGAAATTCTCATACATCTTGAAGAATGGAGGAAGGTGGAAGAAGAGTTAGGATTAATAACGGCATAATAAATATTTTGAAAAATCTTCCTGGATCATTCTGATATGTTCTGTTCTCCCCAACCCTTATTCTGCTGAGAAGTACAGTTGTATGCAGTAACTAAACTGATATGTAGTAGTACTAATAACTAATAACTAATAACTGTAACGATAATATTATTCATAAAATTTGACTTTACTTATAATAATGCCTCATGTTTATAGATTTGTCAAAAGAGGTTCATGTATATCGTCTCACTAGATACTCACAAAAACTCCAATGGCAGGATTAACATGAGCGTGCAAAGATGGTAATATTTAGTGTTTTCAAAGGAACTTAAACTTGTAATGCACAGAAAAATGAGAAAATGGAAAATTAGGTTACTGAAAAAGAACACAGTCAAGCTAAGGGATTAAAAAAAGGACCTTGAATATTATCATATTGCAATTATAGTATTTTTGCTACTTCTATCATTACTAACAATTTTTGCTCTTGGCATTACTGAGTTTCTCCTTCTAGTGAAAACACCCTTGAATTAGATGCTGAGAAATAAATTCTAATATTCATTCTGCCACTTACTACATGGAACTGTAGGCTATAATACAATTCATCTCTTTGAGTCAAGGCAATAAGATTTTCCATCTAAAAACTACAATGTTTAGTTCAGTCACCCTCTCTGAGCCTCAATTTCCTGATCTATAAAATGGGAATAATTGGGACTTCCCTGGCAGTCCAGTAGTTAAGACTCCGTGCTCCCAGTGCGGGGGACATGGGTTTCATCCCTGGTCGGTGAACTAAGATCCCACATCCCTCATGCCTCATGGCACAGCCTAAATAAATAAATAAATAAAATAGGAATAATTATATACCTGCCTAGCCATCCTCAAATATTATTGGCATGATCAAATACAGTATGTCATAAAATAAATGCATTTTATCCTGTTTGAATTCAACTAAATGTGCTCAGCCAACGTTTAGAGACAGAACAATTTAATTAGTGCTGGTGTTTTCATCTGCTGTATCCTATGATGACTGTGAAGTAGGTACAGGAATCCAGAGCTCAGCTGGAGAGAGGGAAAACCAACTGCTTGGCCTTTTTTGAAAGAAAGTACATTGGTCTATAGTGTGCTTTCCTAAGAGATTTATATGGGCAATTGTGATTCCTTGTGATTTTTGCCTCACTCACTGACTTTGGCACCAACCATTATGTGTGATAAAAATTCAATGTTGATGGCGTATTCCCCTGTTAATGATCTTGACATTTCATTATCATAGTTGTTCTTAATCTATTTTTTAATCACAGACTCTCTGAGAGTCTCCTACACATAGACATAGGCAAATGCACATTTGTACAGAGTTTGCACACCATTCCATGAGGGTTTGAGTTTACTGAAGCCCACACTAAGAATCCTCTACCTCAAAGGAAGCTGCCCTTAATTATGTTCACAGCCCAAGACTCTATTGATGACGTACCTGGAGTTGTTGGCTATAATTCCAAGTATAACAGCAAGAGATTGCCTAAGTAACTCTTCTCAATCAAGGCATTTCTTGTTGTCTCCTAAGTAAAGCTCCAATGTCACTGGTGATCTTTTCCAAAGGAGTACATACATCGATCTCTGGTGTTTATTCATTACCAGGCAGGTGACAACACAGCTTTATTTCATTTTCCCCCACTGATGCTAAAGCATAAACTACCTTTTAATTCTGACACATTTATCCATTCAGGAGACAGTATGAAAAACAGTTGAGGATCACCTAGCCATCTATCACCTTGGACTTTTCAGGCCAAAATGGGGTTGCTGTCTCATTTATAAGCCAGGGCAACAAGGGTGATTCCAGGTGGATGGGTTAAAAATGGAAAATCCAAGCTCTTCAACAGTGGAATCTGATGTTCTGCATTGCCACAGGCTAGTCTGAGAGCCTCTCGGCACAGGACCAAAGAAGTCCAAGTGAAATAAAAGAGGTACCGTATGACAACTGAAGTCTAAGCCCACATCTGTCTGAATGTGCTAACAAATGCCACAATCCAATGTATATATGGCTCCAAAATGCAGCTATGTGACTGTGTCCTTTTCATGTAAAAACAAAAATGTGTCTATGCTGGCCCCATCTCTTCTTCCCTTTTTTAAATCCCCATGAACTTCTCCTAAATATATTCTTTGCTACCACAAAACAAAACTGGTAATGGAATTCCAAGTTATCTATATCCTTACCTATTTTGTTGGTAACTTTATCTACAATGATGAGACCTCCAGAAGGGACTGAAAAAACAGCTTTGGGAGGATGTGCGGAGGGACCCTCATCACTTCAGAGGGTGCCTAATATGAATAAATACCACATTCCATACTAATAAGAGGATTGAATGTACCACTTAGAGGTTCATTTAGAGATCACTGAGGTCAGTCTATTAGCAAAGCCATCTACTATTATTTGACTTCCAATGTCTGAAATTCTTTGACATTCCACTACCATTCAGTGAAAACAGAATTCTCAACCAGATTAGCAAGGCATAACTTTGATTCCGTAACTTTGAAATCTACCCAAAGCTAAAATATAGGTGATCCTTGAACCCCTGTGCAGGAAGCTTTTGATGAAATCACAATTAATTTTCTCCCCTGAAATACATAGTAGTCAGAAGCTGCTTTTTAATCATCACTCTTTCTCTATTTTATATGAATACCAATGAATTGTGCAGAACTGTTTTAAAAAAAACATTTAGAAGGAAAACTCATCACCGGTTGCACATTATTTTTTTTTATAAATGTCATTCTACATTTATACCGGCAACTGTAGCAATCTATGCAAACCAGATTTGAATGGTTAGCAAAGCAGAGTATTTACAAACACCTTGGCTACTTTAGCATTCACACTCTCTTCCTGCCACAGTGAATTTGAATTGGATACCACAGCTGCTGTCAGATCCAAACACGAGTGCATCCTTCAGCTGCCGCCCCCTACCAAGAACGCCAGGCAAAATCTGCCCATCTTTCATCCACATCTCCTACCCTGTAGCTCATTAATTAGTATTTTCAATGGAAAAGGAAAATCAAAGGACACCAGAAGTACAGCTTCCTTCCCATCACTGATGGACATGAGAGCTGTCAGAAGCACCAACTGAACAAAATCCATCCCTACAATACTGCACTTCTCCTGAACTAGCACTCCCCCCACCCAACCACCACCACCATCATTTTGGTTTGCAATATATAATCAACAGAACCCACTGGGAGTCACACTACATTTCAATGATTAGAACAACGTCTCATAAACCTTTGTTTGAAGCACTTTCCCCATCAGGCCTATAGCTAAACCCCCAAAGATCGTGATATCACAATATGGCACTGTAGATGTTCTATAAGAGCTACAAAATAAAACAAAAGCCTATGTTCGGTTATCCTTTCTATCCAGAAATCATAAAATTATTTGTCCTTACTAGTGAGAGATTAGCACATTGCATTATTCATCCATGTGTCTTCTGTACCTATTTTACTCTAAAGCTGAGTGTGTTCAGGGAGACTTTTAATAACTACCTTTCAGAGCAACTCATTATAACAGGGATTTTAATATCTCTTGTTGCCCATTTTTCTACCGGTAGCAGGCAGCACTAGAACTGCATGCACCAAAGTAGGCTTTAATGAAACCTAATGTTCGTTCAAATGAATCTCTTATGGCTATATAGGTAATACTGAAACACAAATATTTTTCTGTTTGAAGCAGATTCTCTAGAGAAAGGCACAGGCAATGGGAGTAATGAGTGACAGTTTCTTAAAGGTTAATATCTTCTTTAATCTATTTCCATAACAGAAAGGGAAAATACTGTATTAATAAGCATTGGGTATGCTTTGGGGATTGCAGAAACAATTTCAACTATTATGTATATGTTAAACCATAGGGAAACAAGGAATCCTACGCATACGTTTTATTTCATAAAAGCAGAAGTGCTTTAAATATATATTTTATTTCTTATTAAAGAAGTGCCTTAGTTGCATGTGAGCATGTGTATGTGTGTGCAAAAAAGAAGAGAAATAAAACTGCCCTCAATACTGGACCAGGAACTGTGATTGTCACATCAGGTAATAAAACCATTAAATGCACGGTATTAAGAAGAGACAAGATGCAATTAGCCAAGAAATTACTCTGATCTCAGTGACATTTTCAAAAAATCATAATACAATATACATCGGAAGATGTGATTGACAGCCTAATCCAGTTTTGATGGGACGTAGTCCACATACTGCGAGTAAAGCAGTGCATGTCCAGATAAAGCTCACAGCTGTGAATCTCTGATATGTCCTTACAGTCTTGTCACCCAGGAAATTCCTCAGGTTTAAAAGATGATGAAAGTATCGACCATTAATGACAGGATCATCTCCTGCCCTGAAATAAAATGTACTAATCCCTTTTGCTAGGTCTATGAATTCCTAATATAAATTATATAAACTCTAGTAATTCATCTCTGTTAGCACAGTTGTGTTTGGAAATTGTACAGCAGTCTTTGCCCTATTTGAAATGCTAGATGAAAGCAAGACATGTTCGTTTAAGCTGCAGCATAAAGTAATTTAACAGAAGGGGCAGAATAACTTCTGGATAATGAGAACTACAGATGTAAAAGAAGGGAATTTTAAAAGTTATAAGGTGGCTTGACGGATTTATGTTTCATCTTTGCAAAAGAGGACAGAAATACAAGTGTATAATGTTTTAATTAAGCATAGGTCCCTTAACTTTGAATAGCTAAATAAATGACATCAAACAACTGTTTGTGACTAACAAATAATTATATGGAATTAACAATTATTAATCAGAGACCTTAGAATTTTCAAATAAACAGAGTATTAATGAATAGCTAAGGCAAGATGATTTTCACCAGTTTCATAATTGTATGTGATTATGTTAATGAAACATTTCAGTGTGGCTCCACATATATATTCTGCATTAGATAGACACAATGCATGTTATGAGATATCTACACACAAATACACAGCGAAAAGAGTACACAAAGGGTGTTTGATCTTTCAAAGTCTGCACTTATTCCATGGTAACAAAGCACTTAAAAGGTAATGATGGTGTTATCAATGTATTTATAATCTGGTGAATATTACATTAATTATATTTCCTGTGGTTTTTTTTTTTTTTTTAATTTGAACACTATATACTACTTCATCTATCAAAGTTATTATTCAAGGAAAAGTACAGACCGACTAAACTTTGCTCTCTGAAATGTAAATTGGAAAAAATGGAATGCATACCTCAGGACAAGACTAAATAGTAGTCAGATTCATTTTTTTAACTAAATATACTAGATCTAATCTATGGGGAGAATAATTAAATGATAAAGAAACTGCCATTACTCAAAACATGTTGATAACTGCTCTTTGGAAAAGCCTTCAGAACAACTGGTGAATCGTATGAATTTCTCCTATAATCATACTTTCTTTTAATAACAACCAATATTTTTATACTTTGTCAGCCTTATCAAGTAGACTTCAAATGACTTTGTTCTGTTCTCCAAACCTAAAGTTATCTTCAATTGTTAAGATTTGCTATTATTAATATTCTTTAGCAAATTTGGATAGCACCATTTTTCAGAATAGCCAAAAAGTAGACATAATGCAAATATCTATCACCTGGTAAACAGATAAACAAAACTTGGTATAAAAACACACACACAAACAAACAAAAAAAACTTTGTATATCCATCCATACAATGGAATGCCACTCAGCAATAAAAAGGCATCGGCTACTGAGAAATGCTACAACATGGATGGATCTCAAGAACATCATACTAAGTGAAAAAATCCCGACACAAAAAACTACATATTGTTTGATTCTATTTATACAAAATGTCCAGAGAAAGAAAATGTATGCTAGCAGAAAACAAATTAGAGGTTTCCTGGGGCAAGCGGTGGGCGGGCGGGGGGACAACAGGGATTGACTCCAAATGGGTATGAGATTGTTTTTTGAGGTAATGGAAATGTTTTAAAATTAGACTGTGGTGCTGGTAACACAACTCTGTAAATTACTAACACTCATTGAATTGTACTCTTAAAATGGCTGAATTTTATGGTATGTAAATTATACCTCAATAAAGCTCTTTTAAAAAGAGAAGGAAAAATTAAATGAGATAATTTTTTTTTAAAAAGCAAGAAGAATTTTGAACAGAATATGAGGCAAATTATAAAGAGGGCCTTTGAAAAACTAACATTACTAACACTTCCTAAGTTTATTGTTGATGGGAACGATATTAATTTGAAATAACAGTCATTACATTTTAGTCAGCCCTCATATGTGTTGCCATATGGACGGTTACTATTGCCTTGAACAGCTTATTAATGGTTACCATGGCCCTGAAATGCGGTCTCAACCGAAGCAAAGAAACAGAACAATTTTCAAATAAACTAACACTCAAGAGAGCTTATTTGAAAAGGAAAGCAAAGACAATTATTTTTCACCAATATCCTGTCCATCTTGCCATAAAACTCCAGCAGGAATCATTAGCACACATACACCTCTCCTTCCATCCGTGAAAATTTACCTCCACAAAGCCCACCCCTAACTTCAGAGCTCACAGTATTCCCTATTTTGAGAGCCCTATAAGAAACAGAACAGGGGGAACCAATTCTTTTACGTCTGCTTAGCAAGCAGATTGTAGTCAAAACCATTGTCATAAAATCAAATGCTAACAATGTACATAAATTCCCACTACTTCCAGGGATTAAATCGACCCTACAGGTGTGATGGGTTACATCTGATTCAAGTTCCTCAAACTTCAGCAGGTTTCAGCAAACGAAATTTAAACCAACCCAGATTTTATGTGGGGAAAGAGGAAAGGGAAATGACCTATTTTATGTTAGTTACTTGAAATGTTTAAATATGTGCATAGTGGTGTCAGGCCATAAAGCAGAAGCATATCAACTTTAAAAGTCACATACAAAGACGGGGTGGGGGTAGGTAATGGATTATCCACTTATGACTCAGTTTTACAAAATACTGCAATTCCACTGCTCTAAATGGCTTTAAATTTATTCAAGATGGGTGGAACTGTGGGTGTTAACATGCTCAGCAACCTGTTAATGTTAAGAAGGTACTTGTCCTAGAATCATTATTTGCATTTGAATGTCTGATACACTGGATCTTAAACCTCATGGTATTTTCTTTGTATTCCAAACTCCAGCATCTTTTAAAATTATGCACAAATTGTGTTCTGCTTACAATTCTTGTGGCAACTTTTGTTGTACTTTGAAATATCAATTTCCATTACTCTTTGCTTTTTTTCCCCTAGAAAAGCACTTTTAAAGAAAAAACAAAGGTTAAACTTCTTCAAGTTGTTATCAAGTTTAAACAGCAAAGAAAAGGAAAAAACTCTTACCCAGAGAAAAGAAAAAATATAGCCACACAATAGCATTTAAAAATAAAGTTACTGTGAAACTCCTGGTAACCACTCTTCACAATTTTTTACCCCACTTGTTTATTTATAAACATTGATCACACAGTGAAGAACAACACTGAGAATGTATTAATTTTTATCTTTGTCTTCATTTTGGAACAAAGTTTCTAGGCACCTTGACAATGAAAAAAGTACACATAATTTTTCTAAATTTTTATATACGGCATTTTTTCACTGTGGTAAATCACAATTGTACTTTACGTGCGACTAAGTATGATTGTTTATTTAAGGTAACTAAAGATCATTGACCCGAATTGTTTCGAATTGCTCTATATTATTCACACTTTAATCCATAAAAGCACAAATCATTGGAATTTAGGTTTTTTCTTAAAATATAATCCTTAGTGTATTTTGTGTTGTTTAGAGAAATACACTATAACTTAAAAAGATGACTCCGATTTAAAATGGGTCAAAAAGTAAACAAATATGCTTTAAAATTGTGTGATAAAATGCATAAGGATAGAGCTAGCATTTGAAAATATTTCAGAGGTTTTATCAATTTGTCATATATATTGAATTTCTGGGCAATCAGCTACAATTTTGGCATTGTGTTCTAAAGCAGAAAACTATCTACCTCAATGAAAGCAACCTCATCACGGCCCACTCGGGTTGCTATTTCAGTCTACATAATGTGAGGGGTTAAGTGGACATGAAGAATAAACTGTTTCAGGGCCATTAACATTTCTAACTTTAAAAATGAGTGCCTTTCTGGTACGTACCAATTATGAAATGCCTTTTGTTAAAAATACAGCGCTCTTAGCAAAAACATTGCATGCTTCCTCTTATTGTCATTAGACTTAACGATTCGCCTGACATTTCTCTTTTAATATAAAAATTCATTTGCAAAAAATATTTCCACAAGCAAAGACCAACTTCTATACCTCCCTTTGCCACCAAAAGACCTGGATAGACAAATAAAAATAAGTAAAATACAGGAAAATCTTCAGAAATAAATTTTAATTTCTAGAATAATGGGTCAGGATTGTTATGTAAAAGATCATTATCTTTTTTTTTTCCTGTACCTATCAGAAACAAAGGCACGTGAGATAGTCCTTTCATAAGGAAAGTTTATCACCGGTGTTTCATTCCAAAGGGTTGTATCTCACGAATGCCATCGGGGCCTAGTTTAATATTTAAGGAAAAAAATTAATACAGTAGTAAATCACTATTTTAGGAGGAAGGAAGAAAAAAAGAAAGGAGGGTGAGAGGGGACCCTCCAGCGCCCATGTAGTTTTAATCACTATTTAGATGACCAAAAGTATATACTATACCTCCTTTTTAGCATTCTCTATATAGGGGTAAATTTTCCCACCTAGAGCTTTTTTTCAAACCTGCATCAACTATAAAAGCATCGTACAATTAATATAAGTCAAAAGAACTGGAAATTAATTTAAATGCTACTTATCATGTAATTAAGAGAGCGGTAACAGGAAAGCTTGCAAGAATAGAATTGCTTCTGAATTTTCTGAGCTAGACGATTTTTGTTTTCCACTTAAAGCAAATGTTAAAAATTTTTTTCCATCAAAATCCTAAATAGCTTTCTGACAGGTTTGTTATGGTTAATTAATTACTTTCATTTGCACTAAGTTGTATACTTGAAGATGAACAGTACAAGATAACAAGGCCAGCCTCTGTGAGGGAGACCTTTGGTGGTCTATGCAGTCTGCTGCCTCATTACAGGACTAGCTATCTGCAGGAAGCCAGACTTTGAAAGGTACAGCACATCCCATAACACCCTCCCCTAACTGAGATGATTGTAGCTTCTTCCGAAAAGTGATGATTAGGAGAGAGAAAAGCAAAACGGAATGCTGTATGAATATTTCATGTAAATGAAAGCAGGCACTTAGCGACGTGCATCTTGATTGATGCTAGAGTGCCTCTAAACGTCTTGACATTGAAGGGTTCCGACTCCCCTTCCCCAGATGACTGCTTCAAGAGCTGCAGTTAATAGTGGAATATGGCCATAGTTAGCTCAAGGGCTCTTTATTACCGGCTGCTACTAAATAAGACCACAGGCATCCGGTTAGCATAAGTGAATTGTAGATAAAAGAGACTTCCGAGGGAACCCTAAATGAGATATGATAGTTATTTGGGGGGGGCGGTATTTTTTCCCTCCCTGGAGCATAACTGTTTATTTCACTGTTAACCCTTCTCAAGAAAGAGCCAAAGAACTCAAATTGCTATGCAGAAAGAGGCCAAGTAAATAAAAATGGGGTGAGATGTACACAGATGCACATGATCTCCAAATAATTTTAAGTAAGTAGTAGTATAGTAGTAATAGTGGCAGTAGTAGTAAATAAGAGAAAAGCCCTCATCATGGGAGTTTTTAGAAATATAATTATTTTAGAGATAAGTAGCATTTTTCTAAATTTGCGCAATAAACCATCAGTCCTCTACCCTCCCTCCATATATGCAAGGTTTATCTTCCTAACAAGTAAGGAGACTTAAGAAACTTAAGGGACAGAATATTTCAAAATGCAAGTTTAGGTGGATGAGTTCAAGGCTTTAGAAACACAGTTCTATGGCAGGGGTGTGAGGGATAACAGTGATAGGTCTGATGACATCACCACAAACCGCTCCCCACAATGTCAGAGACTTAGATCGTTTTCCTCCAGAAAATGCTTGGGTAACTGTGGTTTGCTTAGCCCAGGATTTCTACCTCCATTGGCTCTTCACGAATCATCTGTCATTGAAAGGTAAATAAACTCTCCATGAGCTGTGACCACCAGAGAGCTTTCTTTCCATGACTCGACCAGAACAAGAGCCCAAGGAGAGTCACTGGCAGTATCCCAGCATGCCAGCAGCCCCCAGCCTCAGCTGCCACTACTTTTCTGCAACAGTCATCTAAAGACAGAAAGAAAAGGAAAGTAGAAAGCTCAGGAAATAACTCAGAATCCCTGAAATCACATAGAGACTTTCCGTTGCATTTAAAATATCCAACTGATGGGTCACACAAAACCCAATAACCTGTTTTGTACTTTCCCAATGTCTCTTCTCTTCTGACTCCCACTCTGTAACTCCTGAGGCTCCTTTAAGGGGAGACTTAATATTTCACACAGAAACAATATAAACCTCTGAGATGTACAGAAACACATGCATATGGATTTAAGAACGGAAAACTTGATATGCTTTTGAGTCTGCTCAGATCTGCATCACTGAATCAGAGAACTGGAAAAGACTTTTCAAAATCACTTAGTCCAGTCTCCTGATCAAACGACGCAAAGGGAGGGACTTGCCAAAAATCACATACTTAAGGAATAGCAGAGCCAGTACTAGGTTTTAGATCTCATGATTCTCCATCTTTTTTTTTTAATGTCACCAAAATTATTCTGTCATTAATGTACCATTTTTGCCTGAATTTACATGGTGTCTTTCTTTCAAAAACCCAATTTTTTATTGATAGTAATTTATCTCTTGTCTTATAGTATTCTAGACCCTCTTATACTTGTTAAACATTAATCCATGGGTAGCAATTTCATTACAGAATAACAATACATCACATATATTTATACAAGTTTGCAAAGCACATTCACATTAGTTATCCAATTCAGCCCATCCAGAAGTCTTGGAAAGCAGTTATTTCCTCTGCTTTCAACAGGAAGAAACTGAGATTGAGGTCCTTGTCTTAACTGATGGAGATTGTGAATGACAGAGTAGAGTCTCATACCCACATCTTCTGGCTCCAAGGTCATTGCTCATTATCCTTCATTCTATTATTTAATAAATATTTATTAAGCATCTACTATGTAACAGGCTTCTGATTCAATCCTGGGGTCATCTATTACAACTTAGAGACTGTTTCGTATTTTCCCTACGTTAGAATACAATCTTCCCATAATTGTCCAATCAAGTTTTGTCTAATAGCCAGTTAGAGATAGACAGTTGAAAAGCTGACCTTATGCTCACTTAATTTTTATCTACTGTATTACCTCTGTTTTTCACAGATGCCCCGTATAGTACACATATGGCTTCTAAGTGAGGTCTTTATGTAAAACTCTACGTACGAGGATGCAGTGACTTTTCAAATGGCATTAGTACTATAAGACAGAACAAAGAAATCTGCAGTCCTGTCAGCTTTTAGTGAGTTACAAAGCCTGACAGTAACACATGCAGCTTTCAGGGCCATAGGCAGCAGGCATGAAAAAATCTGCACACAGCGTTTCGAAGATGACAAGTTGTGGATCCCGGATGCCATTATTATTATTATTAAAATTAAACAGAGATTTAATCTAACATTCTATGGGCAGTCATGCAGCTGACTTTAAAAACTGTAAACTGAGGCATACATCGTACTGCACTGAACCTAATGCTTTAATTAAGTTTCAATGCAGCCAGTGACAATGACCAGGGTGCACACGGGTGCTGCGAGCTGCAGGCCATTCTCCCTCTGCCGGAGCACAGTTCCTGGGAGCCCGGCAGGAGCAGCAGCCACTGATGCCACAGTTAGATATTTATGAAAGAGATGCTCTGAATTTTATCATAGTGGTATAGATCAATTTTCAGGACAGAGTCCTTAACAGTATATTTGGAGGCTAGGTACAAAACTAATTTTATCTGCTTCAGTGATGTGTGAACTGTATGAGGAAAGACATGTCCCAACTCTCTGATAGCTTATCTTCCCTGGTGACCATTTATGCATTCTCTTGTAAATATACGTATTTTACAAGGAAAGGGAGGGGGGAGAGGAATGCTCTTTCAACTCTCCTTTGAGATGACCTTGAAGAAGGAGCATTTGAATCTTCCAGGAAATTAGCAGCCACGTGTATTTCGATAATGATGGGTGGGTGGGAAGTGCCACTCAGGGAACTGGCAATATCCTAGGTTGCGGGCACTTGACCAGGATGTCTTTCCCACTGAGGCGTTTTCTTCAAGGAGACAGAGAAAAGCAGAGCTGCCTGGACCTGGAAGTCAAGTCCTCCCCCTACACTGGAGGGCTTAGCCGATAAAGAGGCTATTACAAAGAAAGTAGCAATGAAAGAGATGTTGATTTGGTATTTTCTCAGGCATGTTAACTCTAATCAACACCAAGAGAGAAATGAAAAAGCCCTTCCAAGCAAATGTATAGGTAATCAGTTGCTCTCTCAAAAAAGCAAGGATGGCAGGATAACAGAAACGAAAATTAACCTTTGCTTTGTGTTGTTTACACCAAGACCATGGAATCCATATGTAAGCCAGATGGATGGAAGCATGTTTTCCTTTTTTCTGTTTCCAGAGTGTCTGTATATAGGATGCCACTTTAAATCTTACACTTTCTTTTTTCAGCTATGTCTCCCTTCTCCCACTTTTGAATACACATCTGAAGAGTGATTCCTCTCCTACACCCAGCATTTGGGCTCAAATATCCAGTGGACAGATCTTTATATGCATTGCCACATACCTTCAAATAAGTACCTCTTTACTGCCTAGACCAGAGGCAGACAAATTTTTATATAAAGGGCCAGATAATAAATACTTTAGGCCTTAAGGGCCATGTGGTCTCTGTCACTACAATTCAACTCTGTCATCATAGCATGAAAGTGGACAAGGAGTATACATAAATAAATTAATGTACCTATGTTTCAGTAAAACTTTATTTATGGACACAGAAAACTGAATTTCATATAATTGTTATATTTCACAAAATATTATTATTTTCAACCATTTAACATGTTTGAAGACCATTCTTAGTTTGTAGGCCATACAAAAAAAAAAAAAAAAACAGCAGGTAGAATTCGGACCATGGGCTATAATTTGCCAACCCTTGGTGTAGAGAAAGCATAGTCAGAATTACATAGGCTACCATACTTAGACTATTAGAGGTATTTTATACAGGTATTTTCTGTAAAGCATGTGTACCATTTTACAGCTATACCCTAATCTAACTTTTACAACACTGTTAAGAGGCAAACAATGGGCAAAGCATCCACCTGGCTTGTGAATGTGTTTCTGGCTGTGTGTTCTGATTTCACACAGAACACTGCTGTGTGAAACCCTAGGCACAAGGACAATCAAGTGAGATGACCAAGAATAGAAATGAGGACATTTATATGCTGAATCCACTAATCATACATAGCTCTAGATATGTGCTGCATTCGTAACCGATCTTTATATACCTTAACAACCACACACACCTTCCACTTACGTCCAGATATTTACATATTTCAGTCAAAATAAATCATAACAAGTAAATGTGATCTTATTACTTCTCTCCTCTGAAAATGTATGAGACCATCCACAGTCAGTATAATTTTGTGGGAGGAGAGGAGAAGGCAGCACAGAATGGGTGGTTATTACTACCTTTGAGTTTTCTATCAGAAGCAACATGGTACAGTGGATTTTGAGGTTAAGAGATCTGGTTTTGAATCCTGGCACCTTGGGCCTATTTACCTCTGTGACTTCCAAGCACTATAAATGGGAATTATAATATTTAATTTATGGGATTTTTGTGAGCTGAAAGACAACACATGTAAAGCCGGGCTCTCGTTAGATGCTCAGTCAGTCTTCATATCCATTCCCTTTTCCAGTGCATCCTCAGAAAACAAAGAGATGGCCGCTATAAAGTGGGGAGCTGACATCCTTGCTATTTTTTTCAGGTTCATCATATCTGCAATGCTACACTCACTGCTATGGGTTTTTGAGAGGACATTTCTCCCATTTATTCTTATATAGTCCATAGAAGGAAGCCTGATGCTAATGTGACTTTACTTCTCCTTTCATCCAGGTTCATTCCATCAAATTCCCAGGACTTAAAAAGAAAATAGAGAAGAGTTTCCAAATGCAACACATTTTCTCTTTCATGAATCCATTTGTCAAATCAGCTTGGTGGTGCCAATTCCAGGATTAAATCGCCTGTTCACAAGCAGGCATCATTATAGTTTCAATGGTAATGGCATTTTCAGCTCTATAGAGAGCCAGTAAATTGTGATTCCTCAACTGACCAATTTCAATAATGAGAAGAACCTCCATTCTGGGCAGGAACCTGAGACAGTCTGTGACATGGTAGATTCTTTCATATGAACAGTGGGTGCAATTGCTCTTTCTATTACTTTCTTCAGTCCACCCAGACCCTGTTCTCAGCCCTGGGAACATGAAAATCAGCAAGCCAGTCCCTATCCTCACATCTTCCCAGCCCAGTGGTGGACACAGATGCATATGGAGACAACAGCACAACCTCATAAGGGTGTGTGAGCACCTACAAGGGGTGTGCAACACTGTCTGACTGCAAGAATCAGGGAAGACTTCACCAAGGAGGTAAACCTGGATCTTAGCCTTGAAAGATGGAGTTTGCCAAGGATGGATAACATTCCACACAGAACAAACAGAGAAGACCTGGTAAAGAACTTCTCCACTGTGGCAAGTACCCAGATACCCATCAGGCTGAGGCAAGCACACTCTCCTGCATGCCACCACTATACCTCATTAAATCCTCCATTTCAGAATTAATCACACAGCACTCCTTTTTTTTCTCCACTAAGCTGTAGTACAGACTCCCCAGAGGCAATATGTATCTATCTAATGAAAAGGAGATAATCAAATACTTCGAAGATGAACAAAAATGTAGAAGATGATATATTTTAACCTCAAATGTACTTCCAAAAAAATTTAGAGACCAGTAATTTATAACCTATAGTTTACTTATAAATATTTGTGAGCCCTGCCATAAGAATTAGTTTAAAAAAAAAAGCATACAATAAATGAAGAATCAATATGTGTTATGTGAGTGAATGAATTAAAAACATTAGGTCAAAACCAACTCAGGGGCTTCCCTGGTGGCGCAGTGGTTGAGCGTCAGCTTGCCAATGCAGGGCACGTGGGTTCAGGCCCTGCTCTGGGAAGATCCCACATGCCGCGGAGCAACTAGATCCGTGAGCCACAACTACTGAGCTCTGCGCGTCTGGAGCCTGTGCTCCGTAACAACAGAGGCCGCGATAGAGAGAGGCCCGCGCACCGCGATGAAGAGCGGCCCCTGCTTGCCGCAACTAGAGAAAGCCCTTGCATAGAAACGAAGACCCAACACAGCTAAAAATAAATAAATAATAAAAATAAAGGAATTCCTTTAAAAAAAAAAAAAAACCAACTCAGGCCTTTTCAAGTATTAGTCCATACCAAAATTTTAAAAAGTTACAAGATCCGACACTTCAAGAGGATATCTGAAATTCTGTCCTACAGCAGAAGTAACCTGTCTGTCCCTACCAATTCAGCTTCAAACATTGGGAGCCTCCAGAAATACCAGTCCCACTGGCAGGCGATGTCTGGAATCAGTCCTACTTACCCAAAGCAGATGTGAATCATATCTGGGGTAAGTCTGTCGAGCTGCTGATATCTCCTTTCCTAAGCATGCTTACCTAGCATTCATGACCAGACTTCTACTCAGACCTCTGAGTCCATGATTCCGATTACAGTACCAACCACAGTTTACCTAGATAAAACCTTGACATCCTGTCTAGACCTCTCTAAAGGCCAGACTATGTCTCTAAAAACCCCAACTACACACAAACCATGGTTCTGGGCTGGCCTGTATGGACCGCCCAGAATAGCAGTGATGACAGCCTCACACCTCCTCATCTTCTCTGTTGGGAGCCCCTTCCTGCTTCACTACACCAATTACTTTATCTCACCCCTGTCTACATCAGACAGCCAGGATGGAGCTAGTGTTTACCACCCCCCAGCCGCAAACACTGACATTTGGATTGCTGGCTCCACAGATTAGGGGCCCAGAACCATCTCAGCGTTCCCCTACCTGCATCTCAAACTCAGGACTCTCCTTGCCTAGAGTCAGGGCTCATTGAAGCTAGCCCACGGCAGAACACTTACAGGTGTGTTGCTTTCCACTGAAGGTCTGTTTAAAACACTAAGTATTTGAGGGTGTTTTTAAAAAATAATGGAGGCGACAGTTTCTGCTAATGCAAGTACGTCTTAAACCTCTTTAAACTAGCCGATGGTGAGTATTGCCTCATTGTGGGACTGAGATTCAGGTTTCAGAATTTACTGAATTATTAACTTTACAGTACAAGTCTTTGCTAAACTTTTGCACCCTGTGCAGCTTGGTGGTATATACATGGCGCTTAAAGTCGTAAGCAAAAGTTACTTCTATTTCCATCCTTGGTTTTAAAGTATGTTCTCTTTTAATCTCATTTTGCATGTTCATTTCTCCATTCTTTAGCAAAATCTATGAAGCAATCAGGTGAACAGTAAGTACATGAAACAAAATAACCTAAAATAAACTCTAAGGAATACATCCTCATACGTAAAGAGAAAATAGGTTTTAATATCAAGACTTTTTTTTAAAGTTTGAGTCCCACAGATAACTGTTTTCTTTTTTGAAAGCATCATTCACCTTTGTCAACTTAAAGGTTCCTTTCATTATGAACGATCATAACCCCCAAACCCAGCCAACCTTTTATGTACATTTAACAATTATTCTCATGTTAGAAATCAAAATAAGTCTCATTAAAATTACAAGAGCTTTTCTAATATTAAGAGCTGAGGTTTAAAAAGAAAATCTTTAGCGTGTTGAGATTGTCATTTACTTTTAATACCCAATTTGCTGTCTTCACTGGTTAGACAATTAACCAGTATTCAAGTTTGTGAAATAGTGAGAAGTATGAAATTTACATAAATAAAATAAATTAACACAGTTAAACAATACAATATTGCCTCCTGACATCTCCATTTTCAGATGTCATCAACAAATAATCAAGATACCAACTCAGGGTAGGCATTGTTCCTTAATAATTGCTTAGATTATCATAGATTCACTAATCATTACAATATTATTCAGAAATTTGTTTTTAATCCAGTGAACATATTGCTAATTACTGAAACATCTAACAGCATCATCTTTTCTAACAGCAGCAAAATGCCAGGGAATTGATTTTAATTAGGTTGTAGAAAAAGAATTATGTGGAATTTAAATATGTCATTCAATTTATATGTCAAGGAGACTCTCAAAAAGGATTATGTGGTTAACCGGACTTTGGGATAAAGGGAGGTCTGTGTTTGGAATTCTGTAAGTCATTTCGAAAGCTCTTCTATACATACACATACTGCTGCTGAATGTCTTAGCCCCTCTGCATTTTCCAACAGGTTTCCTTCTCTCTCCTTCTTCCATAGCAATAACCACCAAGGCAGAACATTGCAATGTCTCAGTATCAAGAAAAGTGATCGGGCTTCCCTGGTGGCGCAGTGGTTGAGAATCTGCCTGCCAATGCAGGAGACACGGGTTCGAGCCCTGGTCTGGGAAGATCCCACGTGCCGCGGAGGAGCTGGGCCCGTGAGCCACAACTGCTGAGCCTGCGCGTCTGGAGCCTGTGCCCCGCAACAAGAGAGGCCGCGACGGCGAAAGGCCCGCGCACCGCGATGAAGAGTGGCCCCCGCCTGCCGCAACTAGAGAGGGCCCTCGCACAGAAACGAAGACCCAACACAGCCATAAATAAATTAATTAATTAATTAATTTTAAAAAAAAAAAGAAAAGTGATCATTTTCCTATATCTTTTTTTTTTATGTAACCACATGGGGCTCAGGCTTTCATTTAGTAAGGCAGTACAGAATTTTAAGTGAGGATTTATTTAATGAGTTTTAGAATAAACAAAGCCTTCCAAGCATGCACAATAGAAGACAAACCAGAAAAATTCCACTGTCATTAAAAATGGGACATTCTGAGATGGTTAAATGGGGGAAGGGGTGCAAATTAGACATGTCTTTATCCTCTAAAATTCTAGCAATCCACATGCTTAATTACTTTAGATGACCCTTGAGGAGAAGCCAACAGTATTGCTTCTTGTGCTGTTGCACTGGGACCTGTGAGGCTAATACCCATTCAGTAAGATCCATTAAAGCGCTCTGGGCTTCTTGAAGGAAAATTTCCTAAATCAACATTACATCAAAGGATGAGTAAAACACGATGTAAAAGTTTTCCAATATTCTTTTGAAAACCAATTCCACCTAAACAATACATTCCACTAAACAAACTAACAAAAACCTATAGAGAAATTCTGACTCCAGTCGGGGATTTGAGCTCCTAAACTCCCTCAAGTCCTTTGGAAACAATCCATATTTTGGGTTGAAAACCCTTGGAAATTCCTTCTGACTTATAAGTGACTACCTTTTCAGCTACTGCATATCTGATGTACACAAGATTTTTAAAATTAATGTCCAAAGCTGATATGCTTCCATAAAGAAAGGTTAAACCTCTCATTATTTATTCATTCCTTCTTTCACTCATTTATCCACCTTTCCACCACTCATTCACTTAAGACTGTTGAACACCTACTATACTATCTATTCCACTCACTAGCAGTGGAACAGTTCTCTCCTGACCTCACATAAAGCCAGGATATTCATGCAAGAATCTTGCAACAGGGTAAACACAAACACAGTATGCAAAGTAAAAACACTGTAGAGAATATAGCCAGGTTTCACAAATGGTACAGAATTTTTTTTTTTTATACAGCAGGTTTTTATGACATATTAGTGTATATATGTCAATCCCAATCTCCCAATTCATCACAACACCACCACCCACCGCCACTTTCCCAACTTGGTGTCCATAAGTTTGTTCTCTACATCTCTGTCTCAATTTCTGCCCTGCAAACCAGTTCATCTGTACCATTTCTCTAGGTTCCACATATATGCGTTAATATACGATATTTGGTTTTCTCTGACTTACTTCACTCTGTATGACAGTCTCTAGATCCACCCATGTCTCTACAAATGACCCAATTTCATTCCTTTTTATGGCTGAGTAATATTCCATTGCATATGTGTACCACATCTTCTTCATCCATTCGTCTGTCAATGGGCATTTAGGTTGCTTCCATGACCTGGCTATTGTAAATAGTGCTGCAATGAATATTGGGGTGCATGTGTCATTCTGAATTATGGTTTTCTCTGGGTATATGCCCAGTAGTGGGATTGCTGGGTCATATGGTAATTCTATTTTTAGTTTTTTAAGGAACCGCCATACTGTTCTCCATAGTGGCTGTATCAATTTACATTCCCACCGACAATGCAAGAGGGTTCCCTTTTCTCCACACCCTCTCCAGCATCTGTTGTTTGTAGATTTTCTGATGATGCCCATTCTAACTGAGGTGAGGTGATACCTCATTGTAGTTTTGATTTGCATTTCTCTAATAATTAGTGATGTTGAGCAGCTTTTCATGTGCTTCTTGGCCATCTGTATGTCTTCTTTGGAGAAATGTCTATTTAGGTCTTCTGCCTAAATTTTTGGATTGGGTTGTTTGTTTTTTTAATATTGAGCTGCATGAGCTGTTTATATATCTTGGAGATTAACCCTTTGTCCGCTGATTCGTTTGCAAATATTTTCTCCCATTCTGAGGGTTGTCTTTGCATCTTGTTTGTAGTTTCCTTTGCTGTGCAAAAACTTTTAAGCTTCATTAGGTCCCATTTGTTTATTTTTGTTTTTATTTCCATTACTCTAGGAGGTGGATCAAGAAAGATCTTGTTGTGATTTATGTCAAAGAGTGTTCTTCCTATGTTTTCCTCTAAGAGTTTTATAGTGTCCAGTCTTAGATTTAGGTCTCTAATCCATTTTGAGTTTATTTTTGTGTATGGTGTTAGGGAGTGTTCTAATTTCATTCTTTTACATGTAGTTGTCCAGTTTTCCCAGCACCACTTACTGAAGAGACTGTCTTTTCTCCATTGTATATCCTTGCCTCCTTTGTCATAGATTAGTTGGCCATAGGTGCGTGGGTTTATCTCTGGGCTTTCTATCATGTTCTTTAAGCAACGGATTTTCACTACAGGGATTTTACTTTTTAGCACCATCAGGACAACACATACCTCTCCAAATATGGTCAATATTTGCCTGTTCCTAAAATTGATATAATAAGAAAAGTAGTTATGGATAACTTTTTGTCAATCAACTTGAAAGTTTAAACAAAATGGACAGGTAACTAGAAAAATATAATTTACAAAAACTTACACAAAAAGAAACAGAAATCCTGAATAGTCTGATATTCATCTTGAAAGCACTAATAAAGTCATATCATTTATCTACAGCTGTCATCCATTGATCAATCAGGTGTCCACTCTGGTTGGCCTATGCTTATACCCTATCTGATGTTAAAGATATAAAATGTTATCCTGACCTATATTCATAAAAGGATTGAATCAAAATAACCTTCCTGCAAATAAAACTCCAAATCCAAATGGCTTCACTATTTAGATATACCAAACATTCAAGGAAAAAGAAAATTATTCTAAACTTATGCAAATTATTCCACAGAATAGGAAAATAAAGAAACATTTTCTAACTCATTTTAAGAGATTAATATAGCCTTGATGCCAAAACGTGACAAAGAGGATACAAGAAAGGAAAATTTAAATTAAAAGACCTCAGTCATGAACCTAGATTCATAATTCCAAAATAAATTAAAGCAAACTGAGTATAGCAATATATAAAAAGGATAATACATCATGGCTAAGTTAAATTCATCTAAGGAATGTTAGGGTGCTTTAATATTAGAAAATCAATTAACGCCCTTTATCATATTAATAGATTAAAGGAAAATAATGATATGACCATATCAATAGATATGGAAAAAGCAGGTGATAAAATTCCACATCTTTTCTTTTCAGCACTGGTCTGGAAGTCTTACCTAGCACAATAAGGGGAGGGGGGGAGTTATTATTTGCAGATGATATAATTGTGTAAGCCCAAAAAACTATGCATATATATTTTAGCATTTGTTAGAGACTTTAACAAGTTGTCAGGACGTAGGGTCAATATTTTAAAAATCAATTATAGATCCATATATAAGAAGAAAAACAGAACATGAAGTAAAATTTTAAATACAATTTAAAATAGTATCAAATATATGAAATAGCTAGGAACAAATATAACAAAAGATTCCAAGAATTTCTCTTTCCCCTTAGGAAAGAGGAAAATAAAGTATATTGAGAAACACTGATGAAGACTTAAATGAATGGAAAGATACTCAGTATTTATGTATTAAAAGACTCTATTATAAATTTATTAATTCTCCCAAATTAACTAATAAACTCTAAGGAATCCCAATAAAAATCCCAACAGGTTTCTTGTGTAAAGTAACAATCTGATTCTAATATTTAAATGGAAATTCATGGATAAAATAGCCAAAATGCTCTGGAAGATATAGTACAAGATGAGAAGACATGCTATATCAGATATGATGAGTGATTTTAAAATATAGTAATCAACATATTGTTGACTAAAAAAAATTGCCTAAAATAGAACCAAAAAACAGCCCTATATATGTATACGGACTTGATTTATAACTGAGATGATATTTCAGAGCATTATGAAATAACTTTCTTTTTTAAATAAAATATGCTGGTAACATGGGATATATACATATGGGGATTCATACCCCACAGTGAGCATAAAAATCAATTCTAATTGTGAACAATAAAACTCTAAAGCTCTTAGAAAGTAATATAAATATCTTTATATCCTCAGAGTTTGGGAAGGATTTCTCAAATAAGACACCAAAAAGTATTAACCTAATACTGGCAAAAAAAACAGACACATAGATCAATGGAACAGAATAGAGAGCCCAGAAATAAACCCATGCACCTATGCTCAATCAATCTACAACAAAGGAGGCCAGAATATACAATGGAGAAAAGACAGTCTCTTCAACAAGTGGTGCTGGGAAAACTGGACAACCACATGTAAAACAATGAGATTAGAACATTTCCTCACACCATACACAGAAATAAACTCAAAACAGATTAAAGACCTAAATGTAAGACCTGAAACCATAAACCTAGAAGAGAACATAGGCAGAACACTCTTTGACAGAAATAGTAGCAATATTTCTTTTTGGATCTGTCTCCTAAGGTAAAAGAAACAAAAGGAAAAAAAAATGAATGGGGCCTAATTAAACTGAAAAGCTTTGGCACAGCAAAAGAAACCATTGACAAAACAAAAAGACAACCTACTGAATGGGAGAAAATATTTGCAATTAATATGACTAATAAGGGGTTACTATGCAAAATATATAAACAGCTCAATACCAAAAAAACAGACAGATTAAAAAATGGACAGAAGACCTGAATAGACATTTTTCCAAGGAAGACATACAGATGGCTAACAGGCACATGAAAAGATGCTCAACACTGCTAATTATTAGAGAAATGCAAATGAAAACAAGAACGAGATATCACCTCACACCTGTCAGGATGGTTATCACCAAAAGTCTACAAATAACAAATATTGGTGAGGATGTAGAGAAAAGAGAACTCTTGTACCCTGTTGGTGGAAATGTAAATTAGTGCAGCCACCATGGAAAACACTATGGAGATTTCTCAAAAAACTAAAAAAAGTAGTACCATATGATCCCTCAATTCTACTTCTGGGTATATATCCAAAGAAAATGAAAACACTAATTCAAAAAGATACATGCACCTCAATGTTCTAAGCAGCATTATTTACAATATGCAAGATATGGAAGCAACTTAAGTGTCCATCAACAGATGAATGGATAAAGAAGATGTATGTATGTGTACATGTATATACGTATACATACATACAATGGAATATTACTCAGCCATAAAAAAGAATGAAATTCTGCCATTTGCAACAGCATGGACAGAACTAGAGAGTATTATGCTTAGTGAAATAAGTCAGACAAAGAAAGACAAATACTCTATGTTATCACTTATATGTGGAATCTAAAAAACAAACAAACAAACAAGCGTATATAACAAAACTTAAACAGGCTCACAGCTATAGAGAAAAAACTAGTGATTACTAGTTGGGAAAGGGTGGGGGAGAGGGGCAAGATGGGATATGTGATTAAGAAATACAAACTACTGTGTATAAAATAGATAAGCAACAAGGATATATAGTATAGGACAGGGAAATATAGCCAGTGTTTTGTAATAAATAATGTTAAATGGAGTACAATCTATAAAATATTGAATCACTATGTTGTATACCTGAAAAATATAATATTTTAAATCAACCAAACTTCAATTTAAAAAGTACTAACCTGAAAGGAAATGATTGATATATAAGAGTACATTAAAATTCAGATTTTTCTTCTTCATGAAAAACACCATAAAATATTAAAAACACCCCAGAGATTAGGAAAAGTTATTTGCACAGCATCTACGTCAAAGACTAGGATGTGGAATATATAAAGAATTTCTACAAATAAGCAAGACAGACAATCCAACAGAAAAATAGGCCAAAAAAAAAAAGAAGAAGAAGAAGAATGTATATGACAAACCCACAGCCAACATCATTCTCAATGGTGAAAAACTGAAACCATTTCCACTAAGATCAGGAACAAGACAAGGTGCCCACTCACACCACTATTATTCAACATAGTTTTGGAAGTTTTAGCCACAGCAATCAGAGAAGAAAAAGAAATAAAAGGATTCCAAATCAGAAAAGAAGTAAAGCTGTCACTGTTTGCA
The DNA here is from genome assembly GCF_028021215.1 of Eschrichtius robustus. NCBI lineage: Eukaryota > Metazoa > Chordata > Mammalia > Artiodactyla > Eschrichtiidae > Eschrichtius > Eschrichtius robustus. The sequence goes on from NC_090824.1 coordinate 85,509,678, forward strand.
CATGACCTGATACTATACATAGAGAATCCCACAGATGCTACCAGAAAACTACTAGAGCTGATCAATGAATTTGGTAAAGTAGCAGGATACAAAATTAATGCACAGAAATCTCTTGCTTTCCTATACACTAATGATGAAAAATCTGAAAGAGAAATTAAGGAAACACTCCCATTTACCACTGCAACAAAAAGAATAAAATACCTAGGAATAAACCTACCTAAGGAGACAAAAGACCTGTATGCAGAAAACTATAAGACACTGATGAAAGAAATAAACGATGGTACAAACAGATGGAGAGATAAACCACGTTCTGGGATTGGAAGAATCAACATTGTGAAAATGACTATACTACTCAAAGCAATCTACAGATTCAATGCAATCCCTATCAAACTACCAATGGCATTTTTCACAGAACTAGAACAAAAAATTTCACAATTTGTATGGAAACACAAAAGACCCCGAATAGCCAAAGCAATCTTGAGAAAGAAAAACGCAGCTGGAGGAATCAGGCTCCCTGACTTCAGACTATACTACAAAGCTACAGTAATCAAAACGGTATGGTACTGGCAAAAAAACAGAAATATACATCAATGGAACAGGATAGAAAGCCCAGAGATAAACCCACACACATATGGTCACCTTATTTTTGATAAAGGAGGCAAGAATATACAATGGAGAAAAACATCCTCTTCAATAAGTGGTGCTGGGGAAACTGGACAGCTACATGTAAAAGAATAAAATTAGAACACTCCCTAACACCATACACAAAAATAAACTCAAAATGGATTAAAGACCTAAATGTAAGGCCAGACACTATCAAACTCTTAGAGGAAAACATAGGCAGAACACTCTATGACATACATCACAGCAAGATCGTTTTTGACCCACCTCCTAGAGTAATGGAAATAAAAACAAAAATAAACAAGTGGGACCTAATGAAACTTAAAAGCTTTTGCACCGCAAAGGAAACCATAAACAAGACGAAAAGACATCCCTCAGAATAGGAGAAAATATTTGCAAATGAAGCAACTGACAGAGGAATAATCTCCAAAATATACAGACAGTTCATGCAGCTTAATATCAAAAAAACAAACAACCCAATCCAAAAATGGGTAGAAGACCTAAATAGACATTTCTCCAAAGAAGATATACACATGGCCAACAAACATATGAAAGGATGCTCAACATCACTAATCACTAGAGAAATGAAAATCAAAACTACAATGAGGTATCACCTCACACTGGTCAGAATGGCCATCATCAAAAAATCTAGAAACAATAAATGCTGGAGAGGGTGTGGAGAAAAGGGAACCCTCTTGCACTGCTGGTGGGAATGTAAATTGATACAGCCACTATGGAAAACAGTATGGAGGTTCCTTAAAAAACTAAAAATAGAACTACCATATGACCCAGCAATCCCACTACTGGGCATATACCCTGAGAAAACCATAATTCAGAAAGAGTCATGTACCACAGTGTTCACTGCAGCTCTATTTACAATAGCCAGGACATGGAAGCAACCTAAGTGTCAATCGACAAATGAATGGATAAAGAAGATTTGGCACATATAAACAATGGAATATTACTCAGCCATAAAAGGAAATGAAATTGAGTTATTTGTAGTGAGGTGGATGGAACTAGAGACTGTCATACAGAGTGAAGTAAGTCAGAAAGAGAAAAACAAATACCGTATGCTAACACATATATATGGAATCTAAGAAAAAAAAAATGGTTGTGATGAACCTAGAGGCAGGACAGGAATAAAGACGCAGACATAGAGAATGGACTTGAGGACATGGGGAGGGGGAAGGGTAAGCTGGGACGAAGTAAGAGAGTGGCATGGACATATATACACCACCAAACGTAAAATAGGTAGCTAGTGGGAAGCAGCCACATAGCACAGGGAGATCAGCTCAGTGCTTTGTGACCACCTAGAGGGGTGGGATAGGGAGGATGGGAGGGAGACGCAAGAGGGAGGGGATATGGGGATATATGTATATATATAGCTGATTCACCTTGTTATACAGCAGCAACTAACACAACAATGTAAAGCAATTATATTCCAATAAAGATGTTTAAAAAAAAAAAAAAGAACGGATATTCCACAAAAGAAGAAATCCAGATGACCAGCAAACATATGTGTACTTCATATGCACCATGTCAGATCCTCTTGGCTTTAAAACTGTCTCCATGGCCTCTAGAAACTTGTTCCAGCCCCAGCCAACTCTGAGGGGTTGTGACCAACTTCAGCCAGATACAACCCAAGAGCACGTAGCTGCACACCCATGCCAAGAACCTCTCACCTCTTTCCCCAGAGACTTCTTGGTTGACAGTTAGAACCACTTAACACCCATGCCTGCAGAGTCATAAGTGAATTAATGTCCCATGGGACTGATCAATCTTTGACTAGTAGAAGATAGGAGCCAATGAATGAATTCTCCCTTCTTCCTGTCTTTCTTCCCTCGCACTCTATTACCAGCAGATTGTCATGGGAAACAATCCTTTATGCAGCTTCTCAAAAGGTAGTTCCCTGAGACTGACAATCATTTGAATTTGAAAAGAGAAGTGGGTAGTTGAAAACACATCTTTGCATTAGCCATTTCTCCTTCTCTGCCTCACTCCCGTACCCTCCATACTGCTCCCTTGGATTACACCCTCTATTAAAGCAATAGCACAGAAGCCTTTACTGCAAGCTCTGCTTTCTGGAGAACATAAGCTAAGTCAATATGAAAAGTTGCTCAGCCTTACTTGTAATCAGTGACCTACCACAAGGAAATACCAAACACACCTATCAGATGAGCAAAAACTTAGAATTCTGACAGACCAAATGTTAACAAGAATGTGGAAAAACATAAACTCATACACTGCAAGTAGGAGTGCAAATTGGTGCAAACTGGAATACTATTTGCCATTATCTACTAAAGGTAAATATTTGCATATCTTAGAATTGAGCATTTCAACTCCTGATTATATACCCTAGAGACATAGCAGATTTACCATGAAGTGAATCCAAGGCCTCTCACTGGCATGGATCCCCTGCAGGTCTTGGTACTTAAATTGTGTGTGTGTGTGTGTGTGTGTGTGTGTGTGTGTGTGTGTGTGTGTGTGTGTGTGTGTGTGTGTCTATCAATAGATGCTTTAAAGCAAGCCCCTAAATTGTATGAGCTTAAGGCTTCAAAAATCCTGGATCCACCCTTTCCTAGATAAAAGTTGTTCAGGATACAACTACAAGAACCAACGTTATTCCTAATAGCCCCAAACTGGAAACAACCCAAATGACCGTCAAATGTTGAATGATGCATCAGTCAGGGAAGTCTGACTGGGAAAAGGGATTTATTGTAGGAATTCAACCTTTCACTATTGTGGGACAAGCTAGAGAAATAAAGGTCCAGAAGGGGGAGTTGGAGGATCACAGAACGAGTTGCTAACTAGGCAATCTTAAAAGCCAAACTGAAGTGGAGGGAGGAAGGGAAAAGCTCTTGGAGGTGTCTCTAGCAAGTTGCTGCTTCTAGGTAGCTATTGCCTCTCTGGGCCCAGAGCCAAGGGGATATGGAGGTTCTGCTGGTCAACAGAACCAACAGTCAAGATGAAATGGACAAAGAGAAGAGTATGAACAAGCTAGGATCCGCTGGGCACCTCTGTGTCTGTTGTCACCATATCTTCATCACCATAAAGAGTTTTAGAAGATAATGGTTGCTGCTTTATTTCTGCCTTGCAAGTATCACACATGTTATCCTTTTGGCCAACTCCAACTCAGAACCCCATGAGGAAGGGAATTCTGGAAAATATAGTTTATGGCTTACCCAAATCAGCACATCACAATCCAGCACAAATGGACAAACTGTGGAATATACATGCAATGGAATTCTATATTGCACTAATTATGAATAAAATTCACCTACACACACACAACACAGATGAATCTTACAAACTTAATGTTGAGGGAAAGAAGCAACCTTCATTCAAGCAAGAATTCATAGTGTACGATTCCATTTACATAAGCCTCAAAAAGAGGCTAAATTAAACCAAACTGATTAATGATGCATGCATAGGAAATAAAACTAAAGAGAAAAGAAAGGAATCAATTCTCACCAAATCAGGATAATGATTACCTCTGGGGAGATGGGGAGGTTATACTCTAGAAGGGATTCTGAAAAACTGGCATCATTCTATTTTTTGTCCATGGTGTTTGTTACACAGCTTTTGCTTTGTAATTATTCATTAACTTTGCATTTCTATTTTCTGCATTTTTCTGCATATATATTACATTTCATAAAATTAAGGAAAAACTAATATTTAATAAACTTATTTCCATCACTCTGTCTTTCAGTCCCTGTGGGACCAGAAAACCATACATCACATCGAGTCCTAGAGGAATATGGAGGGAAGGGAGGGAGTGTTCCCTCGCAGAAGATCTAGTAGTGAGGTTCTCACTCATGGGTCTGCTTTCAGCAATTACGATGAATTCCTTGTAGGTTATTATGCCTGGATTTGTAGACTTATGAATATCATAAGTGTAAAGATTGAATATTTGTGTTCCTGAAAAATGTATATGTTAAAACTTAATCCCCAATATAATGGTATTTGGAGGTGCAGGCTTTGGGTTTTTCTCCTAGCATAAGCTTTTCTGCAGTCTCAATATAAGGTGAAATCAATAGTGATCAGCCAAACAGTAAGCAAAAGTATCAAGAATATAATTTGGACAGATGAATGGATAAAGAAGATGTGGCACATATATACAATGGAATATTACTCAGCCATAAAAAGAAATGAAATGGAGGTATTTGTAATGAGGTGGATGGAGTTAGAGTCTGTCATACAGAGTGAAGTAAGTCAGAAAGAGAAAAACAAATACAGTATGCTAACACATATATACGGAATCTAAGGAAAAAAAAAAAAAAAAAAAAAAAAAAAAAAAAGGCCATGAAGAACCTAGTGGCAAGACGGGAATAAAGACACAGACCTACTAGAGAATGGACTTGAGGATATGGGGAGGGGGTGGGGTGAGATGTGACAGGGTAAGAGAGTGTCATGGACATATATACACTACCAAATGTAAAATAGATAACTAGTGGGAAGCAGCCGCATAGCACAGGGAGATCAGCTCGGTGCTTTTTGACCACCTAGAGGGGTGGGATGGGGAGGGTGGGAGGGAGGGAGATGCAAGAGGGAAGAGAAATGGGAACATATTGTATATGTATAACTGATTCACTTTGTTATAAAGCAGAAGCTAACACACCATTGTAAGGCAATTATACTTCAATAAAGATGTTTAAAAAAAAAAAAAAAAAAAGAATATAATTTGGTAAATATTTAAATTAATGATTGTTTACATTAAAATTTGCCCTAAGAGTATATTATGCATGAAAAAAAAAATCTAGAGTACTAACACTTTCTGTTGACATTGAGCATGTTATTTTACCTCCCTAAGGCCTGAGTGGCCTATAAAATTATGATAAATCGAGTACCCATATCCCACGTGTGGATTAAATGGGATAATCCACATGAAATGGCTGGGACAGTACCTGGGAAATAGCAGACATTCAGTATATCAGATATCTTTTATTTTATTTTGTTTTTGATTTTGTTTTGAGCAGTTTATTGTTTTTCAGAGAGTCCATAAACTCCCTAAAGTAGGTAAAAAGAGATGTGATGGAAAAATTTTTAATTGAATCTTTATTTTCTGAGGAACTACAAAATCTGCATGAAGAAAATCAAGTCCCCCAAGCATTTAAACTTGAAACAAGAAAAAGAGCGAGCATCTTTCCAGTAGATACTCAGTATCAGTGTCTGGTGTTAAAAGCACAAAATACTTCTTATATAAGGCCTTCAAATACAATGGTAGCAAACTGTATATAATACACGTATGGATAAACCATCTATCTTCAATCATAGTCTCTGAAATTAACCCTATTTTCTTTCAGCTTGAAGATTCCATTTTTTAAGAAGAGAAAATTTTATTTGTGTTGGAAATACTAAAAGATTTTCTTTTATTTATAAGATAAAAAACAAAACATTTCAATAACTCAAAGGTAAAACATCCAATTTAGCAAGAAAATAGTCTTCAATGAAGAAACATATGCTTTTCAATGGGAAAAAAATACTTATTTCAATTCCATTCAATTGGCTTCAAATTGTATCACTGTGAAGTGAAAATATTATAAAAGTAATATTATTGACTTGAATAGACATTCTGCTATTCTGTTTTATCATAGTTGACGCTTAAGCTATAATTCCTGTACATATACCACAAGAAACTTTCAAAATCCATAGAGGAGACACTATAGCAATTCCCTCTTGTAGTGTTTAGAAAGGAAAAAAGACTTGTCTCAATGCTCAGAATCAACTTTTTGACATGTTAGGGAAAGATCTACAAGGATCTCCAGAATAATTTTTCTCTTAAAGTATGGTATGATTTAGTGACACCTTGCAAATTCTGTGCTTGATTAACATACGTCCAAAGAGCCCAATCTATTTTTCAATAATTTTTGAATTAAAATACAATTGAAAGAAAAGAGATTCTTTTGGTTGGTTGAACCTGCAGATGCAGAACCTGCAGAAATGGAGGGCCAACAGTACCATGCTATTTTGTATAAGGGACTTGAGCATCCTGATGTTGGTATCTGCAGGGGTCCAGGAATCAATCTCCAGCAGATACCAAGGGATGACTGTGTGCTGAAAAGGTAGTGAAATTCACTAGTGGTGACAGAAATGTTTTAACAAGAGACATCACTGTGCAAGAATCAGACTGACAAAAATATGAAAAAGCAGTAACACCTATTTTAGGTTGCACGTGAGGAAAGGGACGCTTGCATACATTACTGGTGGGACTAAATAAAGTGTTTCAAGCAAATGAATGAGTGAATGAGATTTTAAAAACCTTGGCCAACTTCAAATTTTGCCAACCAGGATCCAACTATGGACTCTTTAAAAACATAAGGCAAATTCCACACAATAATGGCAGTTTCAAGAATAAATCAAGAATAAACAGAAAGCAGCTCTCAACGTGGACAGATTTTTTTCCCCATTGTCAAATAGGATAGAAAAACTATGGCCTGATAAGTAGTAGATTTCACTGTATGTGTCAGTGGTACACAAGAAAATTAAGGGTTTTTGCAGTCGAAGAGCCCTAAATTTAGCAACCCATTAGCTACTTAACTTGGAAGGTTTTTTAACCTCTATAAATCCTAGTTTCCTCATCTCTAAGATATTATAGCCCTAACTTGTTGGGTTATTGTGCTTAGTACCTAACACAGTATAATGCTGTGTCTTTCTCGAGGCCAGAGGGTGGCGACCCCTTTTTATTGTATCTAGCTAGCAATTAGGTCTCATATCTCTCGAACGAAGAACTAAGGTTATTTTAGGTCAGTCATGAAGAAGTAAATCTATTCTTTCATTGATACACATGGATAACTAACAGTGATTCATGTTAAGGTGAGTTAACTGTCTCATCTTGTCCCTAGGACCTGCACAATATCCTGTCTTTACACTGACCATTTTCCTCCAGAACAGAGACTATTCAAGCCCTACCAATTCAGTGAATTTAACCACCCTTGACATTCAATAATAAACCTAGAAATAATTGATCTATAATTCCAGTTTAAATGATCTGACATAGCCAAGCTACTTTTAAATGACAGCAAATGGGATTTTTTAATGGAAATATTGATAGGCCCTTAAGTGTATTGGGGAGTCGAGGACAATGACAATGATATTGCACTAATAAACCTAATGCCATGGAGATTGTCTTTTTTAAAAATGTGTCTTTTCTTTATCACAGCATAATACCTAGCTTGACAACAGAAATGTCAACAGTTAGGGCTCTATTCTTCAAACCGTCATGCTCTATTAATGCTGTTTTTCAGTGGGATTTACTTTGTCAAGGAAGGAAGGACCAAAGAAGAAAGTCTGTGGTCTTCCTATTCACTAAATCCCTCTTCTCACTGATGCACAAATGACTAACTACTCCCAATGCCACAGAAAGAATGAGAGTTGAAAACGGGCCAAAATCATCTAGGGAACAGGCGGAAAAAGCTAGCCTTGTATAAGCAAAGTCATGCTTAGACAAGAAGAAAAAAAAAAAAAAAACAGAGTAGGTGATAGGAATGCTAACGGGTGCTCCCCGTGCTGTGTGTGTGCTCTTTCAGTTGCGGGGAGCAGTAGAGAAAGGTCTCGCCATGCAAATAAAATTGAGCACTAATGGCTGGGGCTGAGAATAGTGTCTTAACTGGGTTCCAAAAAAGTCCATGCAGCTTAACCCCCTTAATCCAAACAGGAGGAGGAAAATAAACTATTTGGCTGGCAGAGACACATAGGGATGTAAAATAAGGCTAAGGAGGGGTTAAAAGGATTACAGACGGGGACTGTTCATTGTAATCAGGGGGCCTCAAGAGCCACAAGACAGCAGAAAGGAGGCAGAATGGAGCTTTGTTTAGCTTGGATTCATTGTGAAATTTGGGTCTAGAAGAGATTTTGGTTTACCCTTTACATTTAGAGAATAATCTGATAAACTGTGATAGGGAATAACGAGATAAACAAGTTCTAAATAAGGATCCAGAGCTCAGAAACTACTTGAAGCTTTAAATATGAGTCAAAAAATTTGCTGTGTCACCCACCTATGTAGTAGTTTCCTGTCCCCAAACTACATTTGCACATACTCTCTTTTTTCAATTTTCACACAACTCCCACAAGATAAGCACAACAGGGTTTATCCTCTCCATTCTACATGTGATGACAACTGAGGGCCACTGAGGGTAGAGACTTTCCCAAAGTGACACAACCAGAAAGGATCTCCTGTGACCATCTGTTGTCAGGTTCTGTGTCTGTGCCTAAGAATCTCCCTACAGGACACACTGTCTTCCAAAAGTTTAAAAAAAATATTTAGCATTGAAAAAACCCAGATGCCAAGGCAGAAAACTCCCCTACTAATGTTTAATTTGGTGACAAAGCAATATTCTACCCTAATTCTAGAATTTATCTAACTTCTTTCCCAAAGAAGTGTTGTAGGAAATAAACATAAAAGTTAGAATTTTTTCCATAGCAAGTTGCTGTAGAAGCATAAAATTATCCCTGTGTTAACCTTATTATGTCTTCTTTTTCTGTATAAATGGTTGGGGAAATTATGCTCTTTATCTACCTTACATTTATGACTGACAATTAGGAAATGTCCAGAAAGCGTGTGAATTATTACTACAGTGGCCAAACCCCAATATCTGTGTTTCTGAATATGCACTCATGAATAACATCATTAGAATTGCATACAAGATATATGATCTGTCTAGATATTTTTCAACATTCTAAAACAAAAGTTACGTTCATCAAATAAAAAGGCATAGACTTTCACTTCCAGCTAAGATCAGATAGCTGATGAGGCAACCAGGATTTGAGGGACCATAATCCAAGAGAGAAGAATATTTCACTGAGGTAAACCCATATTCTGCATGCTTCTTTTCCTCCTTAGGGAGTTTGCCAATTCTTTGCTCAGAGAGGGTAAGAAGTGAGGTAGGAGGACTTCCCCGGTGGCGCAGTGGTTAAGAATCCACCTGCCATCGCAGGGAACACGGGTTCGATCCCTGGTCTGAGAAGATCCCACAAGCCACGGAGCAACTAAGCCCATGTGCCACAACCACTGAGCCTGCGCTCTGGAGCCTGCGAACCACAACTACTGAGCCTGTGCACCACAACTACTGAAGCCCGCGTACCTAGAGCCCATGCTCTGCAACAAGAGAAGCCACCACAATGAGAAGCCCGTGAACCACAACAAAGAGTAGCCCCCAATGACCGCAACTAGAGAAAGCCCGCGCGCAGCAACGAAGAACCAACACAGCCAGAAAAAAAAGAAGTGAGGTAGGAGATCCACTGTTTAGCAGCGGAGAAGCCAACAGAGCTTTTGGCACTCTCATGGGGCTGGGGCAGTAACAATTGGGGTTATTAAGGGCTAACTCCCAGGGACAAGGGAGGCTCCAAGTAAGCCCAGCACTCTGCACAGCTTTTTCCTCTCCCCAGTCCCCATCACCCCCTACCCCAGGCATTTGCTGATCAAATGGGCAAGACAAGAAGCTAAGAACCAAAAAGAAAACAACTAAAAAGCAGAGTGGAATTTTTGTAAATCTCACAGTGTACAGAAGACAAAAATAAGAAATCAAGACTCAACAATGAGAAAGGACTCCAGTAAAGCCCCTGGGTTGCCAATTACTACATCCTAGGGGTCAGTGTGAACTTGAGGTCAACCAAGCCTTACAAAGACTGATAATTATCCTTCAATTAAATTTGTCCCTGTTTGGATTGGGATGATGGCTTGCACTTTTGCTGTCTGCCAGAGTAAAGGATGAATGTACCCTAGAGAAGGAAAACATTCAGAGACTATAAAAGTTATCATTCAAAATGTCCAGCATTCCATCAAAAATAACCAAGCCTGCTAAGAAATAGGATGGAGATAGGAAAAAGAAAGACAATAACTGTAAACCTATAGGTGATCTGAATATTATCAAACAAGGAATCTTCTATGATTTAGTCAAAAAATAGATAACAAAAATAGAGATTTTTCACCAAAGAACTGGAATCTATAAAAATAATCTAGTGGAATTTCTAGAACCAGAAAAATATAACTGAAAATAAGAATTCAATCAATGGATTTAAAAGCAGATTAGACTCAGCTCAGGAATGAATTAATTAAATAGAAGATAAGTCAGTAGCATAGAGAACAAAAAATACGGAAAAGACAGGAAACTGAAAGGGACACAAACAGGTAGGATACTGGAGAAAAATCTAGTAAATGTATAATTGGAATCTAAGAAAGAGAAGAAAGAAATACTAGTATAAAGCTAGAAATCAAAAGCGAAAAATAGTAGCTATAAGAACTCCAATTATTTATAAATTAAACAACGTACTTATACTGTATATCACTCATGGTCAAAGAAATCACAGTGGAAATTAGAAGATTATCTGAACTGAATGAATTTAGGATGAGGTTAAGGCTATAGTTAGAGGAAAATTTAAAGCCTTACAATGCATATTTTTAAAAAGAAGGCTGATATCAACGTACTAAGGATACAACTCTAAAAAAGAGCAGCAAGTTAAACCAAAAGATAAAAGCAGATATTAATGAAGTTGAAACTAAACTTAAAAATGCAGAAAAATCAACAAAACAAACATCTGATTCTTTGAGAAGATGATAATTATTAAGCCCTCTAATAACACTGATCAAGGAAACAGACAATGTACTGTTTATCAAAGTTAGATACTTGAAAGGGGATGCTACGACTAGATTCTAGGATACTACAAAGAATATAAATAATATTCTGAACTATTGTGTGTCAGTAAATTTGATAATTTGGATGAAATGGGCAAACCCCCAGGAAAACACACTTTCCAAAAATGACACAGGAAGAAATTTTTAAAAAATTTTTATTGGAGTACAATTGCTTTACAATGTTGTGTTAGTTTCTACTGTACAGCAAAGTGAATCAACTATACGTATACATATATCCCCTGACACAGGAAGAAATTTTTAAAAAATAAAACTTTCTGTACTTGGAACGGCAAGAAGAAATCTTAAGGGGACTGGGCAAAAGCAAACAGGCTAAGAAATAAAGCAAGAGGGATTGCAGTCAGATATGTGGAAGAACTTCCTGACCATCTCTGGGATAAAATGTTGATCCCAGGTACCCACTGACCAGAGATACTCAGAAACATGATACGTATTTCTATTTGGTTTCCTAATTACACAATGGGAGTTTTCTCTTCCTCAGAATCTTTTAAGAGCACAAATATCCTTCAATATATATTTGACCCTCCAAAATATATACATTAACCCATATTTGTTGTTTAGCAATATTGTCTCAAACATTTTTGTGTTGGGACTTTAACTACATTGCTCTGATTTCCTAGCTCTGCTTAAAGAATATGTTAACTTATTTCCTGGAGTTGTCATTGTCTTCTCCATAGATTTTGCTCAGTATTTTTCTATTTAGAGAAAATATTTACACATTTAAATTCTTTTTCAGAATGCTCCCTTCTCTGATGGAAATGTTCTGGAATTAGATAGTGGCAAGGGTTGCACAACATAGTGAATATACTAAAAACCACTTTAAAGTGGTAAGATTTCTGTTATGTGACTTATATTTCAATGAAATTTTAAAAATAACAAGCTTTGGTTTAAAAAAATAAAATAAAACTTTCTGTATCTAAAAATACCTAATTAAATCTTTAATTAAAGACATACCTACAAAGAAAAGCTGACTTCACTGGTGAATTCTACCAAACAGTTAAAGGTAAAATAGTATCAAATTTACAAAAACACTTCCATAGAAGAACAAAAGAGGTGACACATTTTAACTCATTTTACAGTTTAGAATAACCTTAATAGAAAAATCTGACAAGGACATTACAAAAAAGGAAAATTATAGACTACTTTCGTTAATAAATATAAATTTTTAAAATCTAAACAAAATATTAGCAAATTGAATCCAGTAAGATTTTTTTTTTAATTTTATGACCAAGTGGGGCTTATTCAGGAACATAAGGTTAGTTCTCATTTAAAAAAAGAAAAATTACTATAGCTAACCAAAATAAATGAAAAGTAAAGGAGAAAGATTTTATCATCCTCAAAACAAAACATCTGATAAAATTTATCATCCATTCATGATAAAAAGTCACAAAACGTTTAAATCTGATTAAAAAGAAATGAGGGAGCTTTTTGTTTTAACTATTGAAAAGTTTATTTTAAAATTTACCATTAAATTGTCACCCAGACCAGATGACTTCTAACTTTGTATTTACATACATATTTGTAACAGACTTTATTTTTTGGAGTAGTTTTATGTCACAAAAAACTTGAGCAGAAAGTACAGAGATTTCTCATATACCCCTGCCCCTACACATGCACCGCCTCCCTCACCATCAACATCCAGCATTAGAGTGGTACATTTGTTAAAACTGATGAACATATATTGGCACAGAATTATCATCTGAAGTCCATAGTTTCCACTCAGGTTCACTTTAGTGTTGAACAGTCTACGGATTTTGACAAAAGTAACATGTATCCATCACTATAATATCATAGAGAATAGTTTCATTGCCCTAAAAAATCCTCTGTGCTCTATTACTCTCTCCATCCCTGTAAACTCCTGGAAAACACTGATCTTTTTACTGTCTCCATCCTTTTCCAGAATGTCATATAGTTGGAATCATATCGTATGCAGCCTTTTCAGATTGGTTTATTTCACTTAGCAATATGCATTTAAGGTTCTTCCATGTCTGCAATGACTTGATAGCCCATTTCTTTTTAGTACCGAATAATAGTCCATTGTCTGGATGTACCACAGTTTATTTATCCATTCACTTAGTAAAGGACATCTTAGTTGTTTCCAAGTTTTGACAATTAATAAATCTGCTAAAATATCTTTTGCTGATTTTTATATAGATATAAGTTTTTAATTCTTTGGAATAAATACCAAGGAGCACGATTGCTGGATTAGATGGTAAAAGTATATTTAGTTTTGTAGGAAACTGTCAAACTGTCTTCCAAAGTGATTGTACCATGTTGCATTCCCACTAGCAATGAATTGGAATTCTTCTTGCTCCACATCCTCACCGGTATTTAATGTTTTAATGTTTCAGATTATTACATTTATGGGTGTGTAATGGTATCCAATTCTTGTTTGTTTTAATTTGTAATTTCCTAATGACATATAATGTTGAGCATAAAAGGGAATTTTTAATATTATAAGGAATATCTACAAAAACCATACAGCAAATGTAATAATTGCAAACTCTTGAAATCTTCCCTCCTAATACTGGTAACAAGATGAAGATGCCAGCTATCACTAATTCTACTCAAAATTTTACTAAAAATCCCAGCAGTCAATATAGCAAGAAAAAACAAGATATAAGAAATGGAGAGGAAGATACAAAACTAAAATTATTTTAAAACAACAAGAAATTCCAGAAGAATCTACATTTAAACTATTAGAATTACCAGTTGAACTTAGCAAGATCCCTGACTCAATGTCAACACATAGAAATTAATTATATTTCCTTATAGCAGTAATAAAACAAGAAAGAATTATTGAGAAACTTTATTTAAAAAACTAAATAATTGACAAGATACACCATAATGAGGGATTGAAAGGCTCAATACTGAAAAAGTGTCAATGCTCCTAAAATTGATGTGCGAGTTATCGTTACCTCAAACAACTCCAAACAAATTTCTGTGTGCGTGTGTTTATGTAACTTGATATGCTGATTCTAAAATATATACAGGTGTACAAAGAACCAAGAATAGTGAAAACAATCTTGAAAAATAAAAACAAAACTGAAGGACTTATATTTAGATATATCAAAAATTATTGTAAAACTACAGTAATTAAGAATTCTGATATTGGCCCCCAAAATACAAACAGACCAGTGGAACATAACGTAGAATCCAGAAACAAATCCATACATATGTGGTTATTTGATTTATGAAAAAGATTATATTGAAGGCAATGGGGAAAGGACAGTCTGCTGAATGTGCTGTTGGGTCAAATGAATGCCCATATAGAAAAAAATATTGATCCCTACCTCACACTATACATAAAAATCAATTGCAGATGGAATGCAGATTTAAATATGAAAGTAAAAACAATATGCCTTCTGGAAGAAAACAGGCTATCTTGGGAATGGCAAATATTTTTTAACAGTACACAAAATATTAATCATAAGGAATAAATTGATAAATTAGACTACATGAAAAGTAAGGATTTCTGTTCATTAAAACACAGTATTTTGAAGAGGCAAGTCACAGAGTAGAAGCATTTGCAACACATACATGACAAAGAGCTTGTATCTTACATATATAAATAACTCCAACAGGTTGATAAGAAAATAAAACCCAACAGAAAAAAAAAAAATGGGCAAAAGACTTAATAGGCACTTCACAAAGAATACCAAATGGCCAGTAAATTTATAAAAAGTGTACAACATCTTTAGTCATTAGGAAAAGAAGATTCAAAACACAATCATAAAAGGCTAAAATTTAAAAGCTGAGTATACCAAGTGTTGATGAGAATATGGAACAACAGAAATGCTCATAAATTGGTGGTATTCCTTTGGAAAATTGTTTGCCAATATCTTCTAAAGCTGAGCACAGTCTATGATTCACCAGTTACTCCTAGACATATACCCAACAGACATGCATACATATATGCATCAAAAGACATTTCCAAATGGCCATCGTAGCACTAAATAGCCCAAACTGGAAACAACCCAAATGTCCATCAACAGTAGAATGGACAGATAAACTGTGTGTGTGTATGCACTGCAATACTATATGGCATTGAAAATGAACCAACTTTTGTTACTCCAAACAACATGGGTGTAGCAACATGATACGTCTCAGGAATAATGTTCAGAGGGAAAAAAAATAGCATAGACTATATATTTCCATATATTATATACAGTTAAAGACAGGTAAAATGAATTAATTGTGACATCAGAAAGCTTCTATTTACTTTCAGGAGTGTGTAGTGAGGATAGAGAATGAGGAGGATTTTGAGGAATGCTGATAACTATTTCTTGAACTGGGTGGTGACAGCATGGATGTGTTTACTTTGTGACAATTTGTCGCTTGATAGTTGCTCTGTATGTATGTTACACTTCAGTAAAAACTTTACTTAAAAAAAGTCATAATGGGCTCAAAGGGACATTTAGTTATAAGTAGGAAGCTAACCTAGATAATAAAGCAGAGGGATAAATAAATTCTTTAGGTGGATAAGTTTAAGCACTGAAAATTCCTAAGGATCAAAGCCAAGGCATGTTTATAAATAATCTAAATGAGGGAGTATCTGATGAAATCCCCAGGCTTGCAGACAATACTGATATATTTCAGGCTGTAGAAAACCCAGTCAATGGGGATAAACTGCAGGAAGATTGAAAAGGCTTGATAGTAAACTGAATAGTGGCAAATGTGTTTCTCTGTGGTCAGCTAAATTGTAATGCAGGGAATAAAAATATAAAGATGTCTTCTTCAACTTTATATGTGCATCAGAACATATAGGAGGGAGCATTTTACATAGTCAGTACTAAAAATCATTGTTGATGAATGAAGGATTAAATGAATGAATAAATAATGGGCTCAGATTAAGCCACCAGTTAGAACTCAGGAAAATGTCAAAGTTAGGAGTTATTATAGACTATTCCCTGAAGAAACAGACCTAATGTGCTAGTGAATGGGAGGTAATACTCCCAACAGCAAGAAAGATTTTAAATGTAAAATAGAAAACCTCATTCAACGGAAGTTCTTAAACTATATGGATAAGACCTCCAAAATATAGGAATCGGACCTCAAAGAGGAGAGTGGGTAGAAAGATCTGACCTGTAAAGATGAAGGTTAGTCAGGAATATAACTGGAGGCCATAAAATTATCATTACTATAAACCATTTAAATATAGATATTAATGCCTGTGATGCTTAGTTTTATGTGTCAACTTGGCTAGGCTGTAGTACCTAGTTATTTAATCAAAAGCTAATCTAGGTGTTGTAGTAAAGGTATTTTGTAGATATGGTTAACATCTATAGTCAGTTGGCTTTAAGTAAAGGAGATTACCCTTCATAATGTGGTTGTGCCTCACCCCATCAGTCACAAGGCCTTAAGAAGAAAAACTGAGGTTTCCTGGAGAAGAGATTCTGCCTCAATACTGCGTTGTCAACTCCTGCTGAATTTCCAGCCTGCCAGGCTGCCCTACAGCTTTCAGACTCTCCAGCCCCCACAACTGTATGAGCCAATTGCTTAAAATAAGTCTGTGTGTGTGTGTGTGTGTGTGTGTGTGTGTGTGTGTGTGCGCGCGTGACTAGATATAGAGGTAGATATACATATAGATATCTCCTGTTGGCTGTGTTTCTCTGGAGAACCCTGACTGATAAAATGCCCAAAGTACATCAATGCCCAAAATACATCAGTTGAAATGAGAGAATTAGAAACAAAAGAGTAGGAAAATTAATGGTAGACACAGAAAGCAACACATGAAAGAATATGAGAACAAAAGGAGAGTGGTTCATTTGATAACTGTTAAATAAGGGTTGTGTGAAAAGAATGAAAAGAACAAGAGAGAGAGAAGTGTAAAGTGACTGCAGAGAAGTAGCAGGAGTCAGGCTTGCCTAGATCTCCATGGGCCATTCTAACTCCTGTTCATTCTTTAAATCTCAACTCAAATATCACCTCCTCCAGGAAGACTTTCCTGACTCAACCCATACCAATTCCCCTATTCTGCTCTCTGATAGAACCCAATTCTTTTTTCTTCATGGCAGTTATCACAGTTTATTATTATTGGACTATTAGGAGGATCTCATTATCTAGACTCTAAGGTTCATAAGAGCTCAATATATGACTGCTTTGCTCAGGGCCTGAAACATAGTATGTACTCAAAAAATAGTTGTTGCAAGAATTAACAGATATTCCTACTTTGTAACATTTTCACTTTGTATGTAAGATTCAAGATGTTTTGGTATCACAGAGAATAAGGCAATACTAAAATTTTAGTAAAAGTTCTTGAGTGAAATCCACTACCAAGTATAATCTAATTGGATAAAATGCACATTAAGCTGCTGCTTTATGCTGGAAATTATATTGATTGTGGAAACTCAAATGAGCTTTAGACATTTTCCTGATCTCAAGAAGATTATAATGGCAATATTCAGCCCATTTATGAAAACTTTTGAATACTGAGAAAATAATATTTAACTTAGTAGAAACAAAAGTTCGTAAATAACGAAAGGATCACAGATTAAATCCAGACATAAAGACATAAAGAACAGACTTTGTAAGCTAAACAGTTTGGGTTTGAATCTCCACTACTTCTTAGCTGTAAACCTTGACCTCAGATTCCTCATCCATAAAATGGGAAAACCATATTACTTATTTCATATGATTGATGTAAAGATTTAAAAAAATCAATACATATAAAGCTTTGAGAACATTGCCTGATACCTAATCATTGCCACAGACATGGCTGTGGAGAAATGGTTGAGGCGGTTGTTATTACTTACGTAGAAACTGGACTGAAAGAATCATCAGAATGGACTGAAGTAAGTTGAGAAAAGCTTTAAAACTTGAGAATATTTAAGCTGTGTTTTCAAAGAGCGTTGAGTTAAGAATTAGAAATGAGATGGTTAGGTCTTCCTGATGAATAGGAGTCACAGTGGTGATTTTTAAATATTTAAAATTTAAAGTATTTTGCTTGCAAATATTAGTTTGTTGATTTGGTAACCTTTGCCCCATAAGGTCTGGGCATCCACCTGCCTTGGGAAGATTAGAAATGATACATAAGAAATGTAAATAGAGGAACTTCCCTGGTGGCGCAGTGGTTAAGAACCCGCCTGCCAATGCAGGGGACGCGGTTCAAGCCCTGGTCCAGGAAGATCCCACATGCCGCGGAGCAACTAAGCCTGTGTGCCACAACTACTGAGCCTGCGCTCTAGAGTCCTCGAGCCACAACTACTGAGCCCGCATGCCACAACTACTGAAGTCCGTGCACCTAGAGCCCCTGTTCCGCAACAAGAGAAGTCACCGCAGTGAGAAGCCCACGCACCACAATGAAGAGTAGCCCCCGCTCACCGCAACTAGAGAAAGCCCGCGCGCAGCAACAAAGACCCAATGCAGCCATAAATAAATAAATAAATAATTTTTTTTAAAAAAGAAAGAAATGTAAATAGGTAATAGCTACCTTCTGATAAACAAAGAAGATTATACTACAAAACAGTAGGCCATAGGCTAATCTACTGTCTTAAGAACTTTTTCCTTGAATTATGTAATTCCCCCTTGAGTTAATCTACAATTCTGTCACCAAAAAACCCTACTGATCATCCTCCTCCCTGGTCCATCAGCCTGACACTGTGTTTTAGGGGCCTTCTCTCTAACACAGAGAAGAGTCCTCCCCATATTTTCCTTCATCTAAGTCCCAGACCCTCACACTCTTGTCCACCAGAAGAGATCCAAAGTTCCTTCCTTAAAAACAATCTTTGCCAAGAACCATAAGCCTCTCCCTTAAATTGTTTAAGAGAAGTAAACATCCTAGTCTGGAGTATTGGCCTTCAGATTTTTTTAACCAATGTCAAAAACAGTCAATGTCAAGTCCATGACTTCAAGGTTTGTGGCCAAGACAGAGAGTTCTCCAAAACAACCCTTTGCAGAACGAAGTATCTCCCCCCAAAATTAACTCCTGCTCTGCTCTTAGAACCACTGGAAGCTGGTTCCTGGATATGGGAATAGCCACTTCATCTCCTTGGCTAGCCATCAGAGGTTTGGGAAGAGTCAGCTCTGGTGGTTAATTAATCAGTCCTTAAAGAAGCAAGTTGCCAAAAATCATAAAGATCAGCTGCCTTCAGGCAGTTATTTTTTCTGAAGCCTGTTTATATGAAATTGGGCTATCTATAGTGGCTGTAAATCCCAAAATAAGGAGAGCATTTTAGGGCCTTTCAAAGAACTGAATCAGGGAGTCCCTGACCTAAGAATGTTGCTGTATTCTTACTGCTAAGGGAGGGAAAGGATGGAAAACAAACCCTTTCATAAGTATCGATGAACTTTCCCCACCTCTCCTCAGGTTCTCCCATAATTATTCAGGATTTGAATCACTGAGAGCTCTTTTTTGTCAACTAATAAATGGTTTGAGTACTAAGCTGCATGTTGCTGATGGCTCAAGTGACATTTCTAAGTCAGTCTTTCAAAAATACAATATGATGAGGAAATTCATCCTCTTCCTGTCCCACCCCCTTTCCTGTTGTTTCCCAATGCCCAGTTGTGCTGTGGCAACACCTGAGATTAAATAACTCCCAAAATATGGAGCTCCAGTCTTCACATTTTGCTCTCCAGCTCCCAAGTCCAGAGAGATGTACCAATGGACAATTCAGTGTCCAAAACAGTACCTATTGTCCTACTGTGGCCAGCAGATGAGAATGGGTTCATTTGGATTATGAAGCAGGCAAGAAAATATGCGTAAGATACAGAACTTGGATATACATGGGAAACAGGTTGGATACTCATGTGGAAAAATATTTGCAAACATAAAATGAATAGACAACAGTTCAATTACATGAAAATCTCTCTAAATAAGGGACTCTATCCATCAAGCAATCAAGAAGCATTCCTCATGTAACCCATTAATATTCCTAGTGGATCACAGCATATGCTGTGAGGGTATAAAAAACTGATGCTTAAAGAACTAACATATGAAATAAGTGCTCAGCTATGTAGCTGACTATAAGTTTGACAGGACTTCAGAGACAGTGAAGCAGCTATTCTCTCTCTCAGCTACATTCCTTTAATTACCCACCCCTACCACAGCTGAGAGTGCTGGTGATATGTAAAGTGTTCCAGCAAATACTTTCACATATTTAGCTCCCTTTTATTGGGCACTGGTTTCAGCTTGCCCATTACCGGCTGTTACTCATTCTCTAGCTGCCCAGTTCTTTCAGTTTTTTTACATTATCTGCTGCTAGTCTCTATCTCTCTTTTCGGATTCTGATTCTATTCTGTCTACTGGTGAGCATTCCCTTGGACAGAAAACTCAGAGAAGAGCTTCACTCATCTCCATGTGTTTGAACTCCTATGCTTTCCTCACCCATTCTGGTCAGGACTCAACCTTATGGTCGGGAACCAGATTTTATGCCAATAGCCCCTCATCTCTGGGGCATGAAGAACAGTGGAGTATAGAAGTATGCGAGTGTGCTGAATGTTCTAGTTCTCAGGATTAAAGCTCTGTCCAGGTGACTTCCTCTGGGTGAAAACAGACCCCTGTTGGGACATCTGGACACATTTTCATGTGGTTGACTAATATACATACACACAACTCACCCTTGCCAACAAGGCACATCTGGCCACACTTCCAACAACTACACTTAAACTATTTTTAGAAAATCTGGATGTGCTGCCTCAGCTTCTAATTTATTTGGACAATTTTATGACCAGCTCAGTTCCCAACTGAGTCAGAAAAAGAAGTATTTTTGATCTTCTGAACGTAGCCTAAATATAGAGAAGTGCTAAGTAGGTACCTACTCCTTCAAATACTCAGTCCGCTGCAACAGCTCCAAGGGCTCAGGCCTTAACGAGGCTGCATCTGCAGGTGGTATAACATACACTCACATAGGATGGTGATAAATGGACAACCAGACAATACTCAAACCCATTTGTTATATTCAGCCCTTCAGCTTTCCCAATGTCCAGACAATGCTCCAGCACCTACTGAAGAATAACCTTTACAGTCTCTTGCAGAATATGCTGAGGAATGGGATGTAGTTCCCAGACCTGGGTTTTATACCCATAACTCATTCACAGGACCTGACCTCCAGAAGCCTTTGGCAGAGATGGACCTGGGTCAACAGCAATATGTTATCTCGGTATAAATCAAGTTACTACATTTTTGAGTGACCCAACATTGTATTCCTGAGCTATTATCCTTTTCCCTTAAGAGATGTGGATGATGCCACAAAAGCAGCAATAGTGTAGAGGCTGAGGCTCACATTACCTTCCCACACATAGTCCACTTCCAGCCCTTAGGTAACAAGGTATTGGGTCCCATGGCTGTACTCTAACCACTTCTGGTGAGAGTTGATGGGGCCAGAGAAATCTCTGGTTCAGGTTCCCACGGCTCAAAGGTTAGCCAGAATTCTCAAGAACTCTGAAGCTTGAATTATAGAACAAATAGGCAGGTAACTGATGGGAGCAGAAGTTGAGAAAGAATCAGGCCTATTAATGGGTCACTTGCCAACTGAAATTTAATGGAATTTACAGAGAAGAGGAAAAAATATGCAGATTTGTGAAGAAGAGCAAGGTTATTGAAAGTGGGAGGGAAAGACACAGACCCAAGTCAGGTTCAGTCACACTGAAAATGGAGCACTAGAGTAAATAAATACCAAGTACCCTGTTGATGGAATCCCTATCAACTCCTTAAAGCCAAGACCACATCCATTAGATCCTCTTTTCTCGGATTTCTGTGAGATGGAAATCTGTTCTTTACATCCAGAAAACCGAACATACAGGCCATGTTTTTGAAATGATAGGTCCCTAAGCTATTATATATCTCCCTGGTTTCATGCTTCACAGGTTTCTTATATCTGTTTATCATATATGCTGCAAATCTAGCCTTCCTGCTGACAATTCACCTGTATTAGTCTGCTAGGGCTACCATAACAAAATACCACAGACTGGGTGGCTTAAATAACAGAAATTATTTTCTCACAGTTCCGGAGGCTAGAAGTGCCAGATCAAGGTGTTGGCAGGTTTTGTTTTCTCCTGAGGCCTCTCTCCTTTGCTTACAGAGGGCCATCTTCTCACTGTGTCCTCACATAGCCTTTCTTCTGTGTGTGTGTGCACTCCTGATGTCACTTTCTCTTATAAGGATACCAGTCCTTTTAGATTAGAGTCCCCACCTTATGACTTCACTTAACCTTAATTACCTCCTCATAGGCCCTATCTCTAAATACAGTCACACTGGGAATTAGGGCTTCAACATGTGAGTTGGTGGCAGGGGTTGGGGGACACAATTCACTCCATAAGAGCACCTATAGGAAGACCCTGGGTTCAACTGGATCCCAGGAAGGGCAGAGTATTTAAGAAGCTGAAGGTGCTATGCACCTTTAAACCAGCCCAAGTTCTCTGGTATCTGAAATCAATTTATGGTAGACTTATGCTTCCAAAGTTAGAGTGGCAACTGTCTCAAAAAAAAAAAAAAAAAAAAAAACTCCCAGAAAAGGATCTGACTGCAACCTTTTTTGGCTAGCAAGGTGATTCTAGAATCCCAAAGGCACCATACAGAGATTTTTCTGGTCAAACCACTGGAGTCCAAGTATCCGTGGGTTTCCTAAGAATTTGGGGGGCTTGCACCCTCTATTACTTGGCTGATAGCTCTTACATATTCTAGGGCTCCAGACCACTGCCCCAGCACCTTGTCCAGAAGACCCAGTCCTGGAGGCCACACTCCCGGTGGGATCTCCTGTCAGGAGAATTTCTCAACCACGCCATTCCAGCCAGATTTACTAAGTTTCATCTGATGTACTCAACAGTGTTCTGATACCCTCAGTTAGCAATACTTGGTGGAGTTTCAGGACAGTACCTGGCAATTGTAAGCACTCAACACATTCTTGAATAAATAAGAGAATAAACCTAATCCATTTGGATGTCTGGTGGCAGTCTATCAAAGGAAAACGTTGTACAAATACCCTGTGTCAGTGGCTTATAGTTGTGTTCATTCTAACTGGCAGATCTCAGGGCCAATAAGTTGGTAAATACTTCTAATATCACTTCTGTTTATTCCTGGGGGAAAAAATGGGGGTATCTATGTTGAGTTCGAGGACTTCAGAGCTGATCAAGGGAAAGACAAGACTATAAGATGGCACTATTGCACAATAAGCTTCATCAGGCAGAGCTTGAAGAGGTTGCATGAAGAAGCCCTCTTCCTTCCAAGAGGAGTAAAAAGCTTTCCAGAGACAGCAGCCCAGGGCCAACATCCAGAAGTGGAGAGGACAACTCCAGGGGGAGGGAGAAATCCGAGATGGGCTGATGTGTCCAGGTGGTGTCGCTCTACAGTCTCTGGGCCAGAAAGCTCTAAAGGGCAGCAGTGGTTTGGGGTCTTTTATAGCTACAGGGTTTGTCTTATCTGCAGGTGGCAGATATTGGATATAATTTTGTAGGGTATGTGCTCTAGATGTCTTAAAATATACTTATTTGAGTGATATTTAAAGCAACTACACATGTAAGATTTTGAGTTTGGCACTGGCAGGCTTTGAGCTACCTGGCCTGCTATAAAGAAATAAACAACATAGGGGCCAATATATAGGAGCCATCTTTAGCCTATTTATACAATAACATCCTATTAAATTTTAAAGAAAAGTGTCACTACATTTCTCAGAAGCTTTGCAGAGAGATCTGACCCCCACTCTCCAAAAAGAGTTAGACACCAGAGGAGGACTGCGTTTCTCTACGAGCTAGAGAGACAAGTCCTGGTGATCAGGTGGAGATGGTGAGGAATTCTGATGGCTGCAGAGGAGGGAATTCAGAGTCTCTGGATTATCCTATCACTGTGTGAAATATACTGGTCTTGTTATCTGTTTTAACCAAGAACACCTGTTTATATCTCAGTTTTAGATGGGCCTTTGTAGAGCACTTTCTGGGCAAGAACCACCTCTTCCTTGCATACCACCAATACCAGACTGATAGCCAGATGAAATGTGTAAACCGTGCATTGCAAAAGCATCTCAGATGCAGTTTTTTTCCTTCTTACAAATGTCTCCTCAAGTCAGGGTTAACTTAATCTAACCATTTATGACTCCATTTATTTTTTTTTAAAGGTTGATATATTTTATACGTGTCAATAAAATACACTCTGAAATACAGTTAACTCACTTTGGTTTTTTTTTTTCTCTTTTTTTTTAACATCTTTATTGGAGTATAATTGTTTTACAATGGTATGTTATTTTCTGCTTTATAACAAAGTGAGTCAGCTATACATATACATATATCCCCATATCTCCTCCCTCTTGCGTCTCCCTCTCACCCTCCCTATCCCACCCCCTAGGTGGTCACAAAGCACCGAGCTGACCTCCCTGTGCTATGCAGCTGCTTCCCACTAGCTATCTATGTTACATTTGGTAGTGTACATATGCCTCAATTTAGAATATAATATTTTATTGAAATAATGGATTTCACACACACACACACACACACACACACACACACACACACAAAACCAGTGCTTCCCTGCTTTTATCCACCACTCCTATTTCAAATCCAGAACACTAGAGAAGTCTTAGTCTACACAGGAGGACTTTCAGATTTTCTTCTGGTAAGTTATATAGATTTCAAGTTTATATATATCAAACTTTACATTCTAGTGGAAATCATTCAGACATCAGCCTATCATTGTGATACCACAAAAGTTCATCAACTTGAAATCAAGTTCCGGAACCAGGGAATCTATCTGCTTCAGTATCTACCTTTCACTCACCCATCTCCTATCCTATTGTTTTCTGCTATACCCAGCCGGGAAGGAAAAAGCTTTGCTCATCATGGATCTGGGGTCTGCACCAGTGATTAGAGAGAAGGAGCCAAAATACTCTTGTGGGCCATCCTATACTCTTAGTTTAGTGGAGATTTATTGGTATGTTCATAACGGAACCTTCCTTCTTTTGAGGAATTAGCCACAGGAATCCTTTGCTGTTGAGTCAATTAAATTAGTTTAAGCTAGTTTGAGTTGTGTTTCTGTTATTTACAATTAAGAGTCATGACTAATTTGCCCAGAAACATAAAGGCCTATAACTTGTAGAATTAGTGATCCATGGACCTTGGAGAACATATGTAAGCCTCTACTCCCACAAGTATATTCTCAACTAATAGCAATTTAGCCTTTCATTACAAACTAAGAAAACCTTAGACTGGCCTTGTTGGTAGGGGTGATAGAAAGTTGGTAAACAATCTCTTGAGATGCCAACTCTTAGTCCCACAAGAGACTAGACTACAGGTAAAATAAGCATCCCAGCTAATATTTAGCAATCATGAAATTAGGCCCCGTATTGCCCACATACAATTTTCTGTGTTGTTTTGGTTTATCCACTGTTAACTGTCCCTAATTTTCTTGTATCTCCTGCTTGATCATTGATGGGTCACCTCTCAGCTTTCAAAGTTTGGCTCCATTTTCTGGACCACCCCCTGTAAAAAATTATTCCATCTTCACTCACATTCCTTGAACCTCCAACATGAGATTTATGATTTATTGGGTTAAATATAAAAAGCATAATTCAGTCCCAAGTGTAGCCACTAGAAAATTTTTTGCCTTTAGTAATAAAAGAAGGTTTAGTCAAAGAGTTGGGCTTGGAACTGTCTTTTAATGAGCTGGTAAATCAAAGATAGGAGAGGAGGAGTAGGATGGAAGAGAACCCCAAGATAAAGAACAGTATGAACAAAGGGTCTAATTTCACAATGAACTGCTCAACAGGATCAGAGATTCTACGTAATGAAAGAAGTTCACAGGGAGAGACTAAATTATAGAGAAGCATAGAATCAAAGAAGTTTAGACTTAATTTAGGAGGCACTGAAAGCTCTTATTCTAGGGATATTCTGGAAATTTTATTTGGGCATGGAACCATGAATAAAGGGCATGACATACCCTTACCTCAACCTCCAGAGAATGCTGTATAAATCAAGATCATACCCAGGTACACACACACTAAAACATGCAAAAGCTTGGGCTACATGTAGAAGTCTGCTTAGTTCCAGAAGCCTTTTCTTAAGAAAGTTGCTTGGGAATACATTATCCCTGAGAGAGTATTACCCCCTAATAAGAATTTAAGCTTGAGAAAGTTTGAGCTATCCTTTGTATTGCATCAGCCAATTTTATAAGTTCTTAAAGTTAGTGTAACTTCAATGTCAAAAATTTAGATGATATTTAGAAAATTATATTTAGGGCCCAGCAATTCCTAGACCACTTCTCAGATGCTTTCAAATTAAAGATCAATTGAAAACCACAGTCATGCATTCCAAATTTCAGTGATCTAATGGGCCATGGGTAAAGCAATATGTCTTTATTTTTACAGTGATAGAAGAGAAATAGATATTTTGAAAGCCTTTCATTTTCTTCATTTTGAACTCTTTCTCTAGAACTGGACATTTGTAAATTCCAAAATTGCCAGGGACTATTCTCTTCAAATACATAGAAGAAATATTGGGATATAACATTTTTTTGTGTCAGCACTTCTTAGTTTCTTATTACACACAGAGAGGTCAAGTCTAGATATTTTGTAAGAAAGTTACAGAGAAAAATCATTGAGGACAGAGGAAAAGGATGCCCACCTTATATGAATTTAGATACTCACAGAGACCCTATATAAGAGGGGAACAGTTAGGATAAAGGGTCAAGTGGAGACCAAAAGAACCAAAAAAAAGTAATGGATTTTTATTAAAAATAAAATTCTGAACAAAAAAGCACCCTTAACAGGTTTTAGGCAGGATAAGCTAGGTTATGCTATGGTAATAAATAACTCTGAAACCCCAAAGGCTTAACCCAATATAAGTTAGTGTTTTCCTCATGTAAAATCCACTACAGGTATTGGTGCCTCCTCAGAGCATCTCCAAATAATTGACTACATAGTTTTAATCCTACTATTGCAACTCAAAGTCTCCTTCAAAATTGCCAAGGCAATTAGAAGAAGTAGATAGAGGGGTGCATAATAGCTTTTCAATTCTTCAACGGAGAAGGGGCACACTTCATTTCTACCCACACTCCATTAGCCAGAACTAGTCATAAAGCTCTGTGCAACTCACCAGTCAGAATGGCCATCATCAAAAAATCTACAAACAATAAATGCTGGAGAGGGTGTGGAGAAAAGGGAACCTTCATACACTGTTGGTGGGAATGTAAATTGATACAGCCACTATGGAGAACAGTATGGAGGTTCCTTAAAAAACTAAAAATAGAACTACCATACGACCCAGCAATCCCACTATGGGGCATATACCCTGAGAAAACCATAATTCAAAACGAGTCACGTACCACAATGTTCATTGCAGCTCTATTTACAATGGCCAGGACATGGAAGCAACCTAAGTGTCCATCGACAGATGAATGGATAAAGAAGATGTGGCACGTATATACAATGGAGTATTACTCAGCCATAAAAAGAAACGAAACTGAGTTATTTGTAGTGAGGTGGATGGACCTAGAGACTGTCATACAGAGTGAAGTAAGTCAGAAAGAGAAAAACAAATACCGTATGCTAACACATATATATGGAATCTTTTTTTTTTATAGATTTCTTTTTTTGATTCCATATAAACTCAGTTTCGTTTCTTTTTATGGCTGAGTAATACTCCACTGTATATACGTGCCACATCTTCTTTATCCATTCATCTGTCGATGGACACTTAGGTTGCTTCCATGTCCTGGCCATTGTAAATAGAGCTGCAGTGAACATTGTGGTATGTGACTCGTTTTGAATTATGGTTTTCTCAGGGTATATGCCCCATAGTGGGATTGCTGGGTCGTATGGTAGTTCTATTTTTAGTTTTTTAAGGAACCTCCATACTGTTCTCCATAGTGGCTGTATCAATTTAAAAAAAAAAAAATGGTCATGAAGAACCTAGGGGCAGGACGGGAATAAAGGCGCAGACCTAGCAGAGAATGGACTTGAGGGCATGGGGAGGGGGAAGGGTAAGCTGGGACAAAGTGAGAGAGTGGCATGGACATATATACACTACCAAATGTAAAACCGATAGCTAGTGGGAAGCAGCCGCATAGCACAGGGAGATCAGCTTGGTGCTTTGTGACCACCTAGAGGGGTAGGATAGGGAGAGTGGGAGGGAAGGAGACACAAGAGGGAAGAGATATGGGGATATATGTATATGTATAGCTGACTCACTTTGTTATAAAGCAGAAACTAACACACCATTGTAAAGCAATTATACTCCAATAAAGATGTTAAAAAAAAAGAGATTTACAGAACCACTTTTGCAACAGTATAGCTTCTACCTTCTATTTTAGCATTCATTATGTCCTATGACACTGTTATAATATTTGCAATGAGCCATGTTTAAATTTGATATATTGCCTATGATCCATGACCTGTTACTTAGACATTACGACAAATGCACTGTTTAACAGAGCCTACAATGTTCCATTTACTTTGGGAATATTTTAGTCCCTTTAATACAACTTTAAACATTTATTAAAATGTTGTACATCTTTTCCTGGAAAAAAAAAAAAAAAAAAGCTCTGTGCAACTTCCAGAAGATCTGGAAATGCAGGGCACCAACACTGTCCAAATAAGAGAGTGGTCAGTAGACAGCCAAAGACAGAAGGAAAGGAGGGAAATGAAGGGAAAATGGAACTTACAGAAGGAGGAGGAAGAAAAAAAATGGTATCATTCAACCACAGATTTAGAACCAAAAATCTCTAAGTTCTGAATTCTAATCTCAACTCTACCCCAGTCTTGTACAACATTTAGGTTCTCTGAGCCTTAGGAACCTTAGCTGTGTAAAGAGAATTTCTTGAGATAGATGTGAAAAGCAACTTGAAAAAATAACTATTCTAGAGAGTAAAGTTCTCTGAAAAGAGAAGTTAGCAAAGTATACATATATATATAAGCCAGAAACATAAGAGGTAGAAGCTAAAAGCCTCACAGAAATGCAGAATACTCTGTATTTTATATATAGAAGGTAGAAAGACCCTTGAAAATGCCATCTACATGTTCACCTGTAGACATCAAAACATTCAACTAAACATTCTAAAGAACTTCTCTCCTTAAGAAACCACAAATTTGACATAGACATCCTGGTGAAGAAGGAGCCAAGAGCCAGTGTTAGGACTCAAGTTTGCAAGTCTGTGATAGTAATATAGCCCTATCACTAACTTTGCCAGCTCTATAACTCAATTTTCTCATGTATAAAAAAGAACTAATACCAGCATCATCTACCTGCAATTAGAAAGTTTTCTGATATGCACCTCAGTGTTCACAGCGGCACTGTGTACAACAGCCAAGACATAGAAGCAACCTAAACGTCCATCAGGAAAAGAATGGGTAAAGAAGATATGGTGTGTATGTATATGTGTATACACACACACACACACACACACAATGGAATACTCTCAGCCAAAAAAAGAATGAAATAATGCCATTTGCAGCAACATGGATGCAACTAGAGATTATCATACTAAGTGAAGTAAGTCAGAAAGAGAAAGACAAATATTTACCATATGATATCACTTATATGTGGAATCTAAAATAAAATACAAATGAACTATTTTCAAAACAGAAACAGACTCACAGACATAGAAAACAAACTTATGGTTACCGAAGGGGAAAGGGGGTGGGGGAGGGATAAATTAGGAGTTTGGGATTATCAGATACAAACTACTATACATAAAATAAACAACAAGGTCCTACTGTAGAGCACAAGGAACTATATTCAATATCCTGTAATAAACCATAATGGAAAGAAAAAAAAAAAGTTTTCTGAAAGACTCAGAGTGCTCTATAAAATAAGCATTACCCAGAAATTTGCCATATCCCCAAGGTGGCAGTGGCACCTAGAGGTTCTTTCAAAGAGTACCCTTGCTTCTAGAAGAATTTTTTAGATCACATGGTCATAAAGCCATTTAATTTTTTGGTATTATTTCCTTCCTAACTGGGACCAATCTGATATTATGTGTTCCCTGTTAGAAACACACTATATATCCTTGGAGAGTGTTTCTGTTTTACTGAATTCCAAGGTTATCTTCCTTTCTTAAAAAAGTATGTTTATTTACATGCTTATATGTTTGTATGCATACATATGTACAAACATTTATTGTTGGTGTATGTGCTTGCATGTATGCTCTTTTCTCCGTGTCCCCCCATTTGCCTCTTCGCTAGAATCCAGCCTAGGAGGCACGCAGAACGAACACGGGCCATCTGAATTCAGCAGACTCATGTATCTGGACGCTCAAAAGCAGCAGTCATCTATCAAAGGAAGTGTATCGGACTAAATGGAGAGATTTTTAATAAGAGGCAAGGGGGTGCACTCTACCTAATAAAAAGAGCATAGAGAGACCCCGGCTGTGGCTAATGTGCATAAAAAATTCAGCCTGTCAGATCCTCACTTTTCTAATTCAGTAATCTAAATAATTTATTTGACATTTTAGCTCAAGATGACCTTTCTTAGGAAAAAATTACTGTTTTAAACTTTTAGCAAGTACAACCTCAGCCACAGAATCCCTATTGAAGTCTGCATTTTCCCAAAGGAGCAAAGGTTAATCTTGTAACGCTCAAACACATTGCTGACCCTTTTAAACAGCTCACAAAATGTCATTTAATTTTTTAATCTAATTTCAATTATATTGTAATATTTGGGTTAAGTATTTGGTGGGGATGGGGGTGGGAATGTGAGATTAGAGCCAGGTTCTACTTAGAGAAGTTTAGGCAAATGATCCGTTTTAAATAAACCAGGTATCAGATAGGGCCATGCATCCTTCTACGGTATGAATATATATGAAATATAATCATGCACAATACACAATAATTTTGTGCACCATTCCCCTGAGGGATTAACAAGGAGGGATTAAGGTAGTTGATTCTTGTGAGAAACAATATGAGAATCCAAGGTTCTCAGAGGTGCTGTGTGATTGAGGCAATTAGTCTTTAAGCCAAGCTACTCCAAGGAGACTCGTGCCCTAAGCCACACAGTGTCCAATTTATCCTCAGATTCCGTTCTAGGACAGTTCTGAATCAACCCAGGTGATCAGTAGGGTGACAGATGTCACAGACACATTACCCTCTCATCCATTCCACAAGCAGCTCATGAAATCCCAACCTTTTCTCTCAAAAGTCACTCCTTAGCTTGCTACTAGGTCAGAAAAACAAAAAAAGTTAAATTGTTAATATGAGGATAATTGAATCTTCCACTCTGCACAATAAGTTATCATTTCATCATCCCCCCGGGGAAAACTTGTTTAGGAGATTTAGCACTTTGTTAACCAGGCTTTCCTCCTACCCACACTGAAGGATAATAGAATTTGATCCTCTAATTTGACAAACAGCCCATTTTCTGCAAAATTGTTCACTGTCATTTTTTAAGCAATGTCCTCATGGGAACACTGGGTGGCTTAAGTTTCTCAGTCATTTGCAAATCCAAAATATCATCATTGGTAGCTGTGCCAGCGATCTGAGTAGATGAGCTGATGTGAACATCAAGCTAAGAAATGAAAACTCATCTCCATTACTCTCTTCTCATTATCACCTCTCTTGATACAAGCATCCCCCAGAGATTCTGCTGCTCCTTATTTTCCTTACCCTGAAATATCATATTTCCCTTAATCAAAAGTGCCTACAAACCATACTCTTACAGAAGTCACCTCAAAAAAAGGAGTTTTGTACCTAACAACCTACATGAAGATGAGCCAGTCTCCTGCCTCTCCCCTCTTCTCCCCCTTACTCTACTTCCGATGCCAAATTTGCCTCTGCAAAATGTTTCGATGGTAAAACACAGACACAAATAAGGATGTTTGCTAATCACTTTCATTTTAAAATCTACATTCTTACAGGCACTATCATCAAGGAGAACTGTGAAGTCTAGCATACCATGCTGTTTCATAAATGAAAACTAATCCATGTCTGTTATTTTAATTATATTCATCCCAAGGGTTGTCAAAGCAAGGTGTGTACCAGAATTACCCAGGAGCATTGTTAGAAAAAAAACACAAACTGGGGAGCCCCTCCCAAATCTTACGGAATCGGAATCTGCAGTTGTGGGCCCAGGCTCATTTTCTTGCAAATAGCTATACAGAATTGTTTATGCTTACCTCTCCCTGGTTAAGAATCATTAACCAGGTAAGTAAGTTTTCACTTGAGTTATCTGGTATCATTAAAACAGTGAATGAGTATGTGACCTGAAGAAGAGAATTCCAACCATGCCTTAGTTAAGAGATAATCATTAAGAATACCTGAAAGATTTAAATCATGTACAACACAAAAGTTCTCTGTAAAAATGTATTCATAACACTTCTTATGATTTTTGTTTATAATTATAAAATATATCATACCCCTGGCCCTCATCATTGTTTGAAGTATTTGCTGTTGAAATTTTTGTGCATTAAAAAAATTCAAAATTTTTTTTAAAAATTGCTGGCATTTATTTAATAAAAACACACAGCCACTCTGGTATTAATTAAAAAAAAAAAACAAAAACAACTACACAGCACCACATTGCCACACCACTCGTAGAAGAGTAACGTAAGGGATTTTGCCCAGGAGTTACCACTGAATTTCCCCACTCCAAACTTCCTGGTTATGACTGAAGTGCAAATGGAATATATTGGGATCATGCTGGAGAGAAAGCACAGATCACCAAGAGCTGAGTCCTAAAATCTCCCTAGTCTTTTTCTTTTCTTACTCCTCTAAAAAATTCTAGAGGATTCTTTCCACTTCAACATCTCAGATGGCAAGAGTCCTGGCTGTCCCATGTTTTCCTAGAAACAAGTTTCCCAAAGCTTGATCCATGGAACACAAGTTCTGCAATAGTCATGAAACAGAATATTTCTAGGATCAAATAAGTTTGGTAGATCCAAATGCATGTTAGCATAGTAAGTTTCTGGGAAACGCTTAAATATAAATGAAACCTCTCTAACCAGGCTTTCCCAGTCTGTGAAATAAGGATCTTTATTTCATATGATGCATTAACATCTAAAGAGAAGCTCCACAAAATGTACTTTGAGAAACACAGTAACAGTTGTGAACCAACCAAGATTGCTGTCCTTTTCTACCTCTGTGTAATTTTTTAGCGTTCAATGGAATTAAAATAGTAGTAAATAGATGTATCTCTACATTCCTTTAGAATGTTGAAAAACAGATTGAAGACAGAATTAATGAAACTGGGGAAAGAGGGAGAGAAGAATATGTGCCTAAACAAAATATTCTATAGATTGAGAATATAAATCCAGGAATTCTTTTGCTTTTGAAAGCTCAGCAGCATTCTAATGTAATTAACTGTTGCTTCTTTCTTCTTAACTTTGAGTAAACTTGCTTACTATACTTAAGCATAAGATGGGAAATAATTTAATTGCAATGTTCAGGTTTGTCCAAACTACAACATAGCCATTAACATGAACGTTCAGATTTCAATATCTCCAAGCTCCATTCATTTAGGTGCCACCTCCAAATGCCAAAAACAGTGTTACAACCTTCAGTGAGCTACTCATTATTGAAGGCTTTACTGCCAGCTGCTGGTCTAACATCTTTACCTACATTATCGGAAAGATTTAAAATAAGTCCTTAGTACTGTCCAATGAGATAGACATTATATAATCATTATTTTTCAAATGAGAAACTGAGGTTTAGGGAAGTTCAATAACTTGCACCAGTACTTGGGAGAACTGTGATTGGAATTCAGGACCGTGTGGTTTTTAAATACCCCACAGCTGGAGAAGTACAATGCTTGTTCTCAGTGTTTTCATGGATCGGCCCTGGCTGACCAAAGATGGGGTCCTGACTGGAATCATGAAGGCTGGCACTCCATTACCAGCCCCTTCAATAAAGCTACCACAGCCACCATCAGCACTGCGACCATCCACACAGTCACCATTTCCTGCGTGTTGATTCCTGTTGAGCGGCCAGTGATACTTATGTAAAATAAGAATGTTGCCTCCTTCCTTGCTTCTGTGTGATGGTGAGTTGGAGCTTCATCAGAGCCCTAGAGTGTTCCAGATCCCGATGAGACAGATTGATTTTTTCACTCAGACAAGCCTTGCCATTCCTGCCACCAGCCAAGCTGCAGCTGCTGTCTCGCCACCTATCAGAATGGAATCCTATACTCTCTGTGCCCACCGAAGGACAGAGGAGAAATAGCACCGATGTCCCTTTGGTGTTGATGAAAGAAGGGAGAAAGAAGACATCTTCCCTATCTTTGTGTATTGATAGCTCCAGAAGGGGGCTAAGTGGCTTGGTCCCAAAATATTCTGGTATTTTGAGAAAGAGCTCCTTCAACAGACACATACATACCTGATAGGAGGATAGGCTACAACAATTCCATGAAAGCTACAACACTGCCCCCAAAACTGCAATTACCCCCTGAGGCCCTGCTGCTAAGTTAGGCTTGTGTCAGACTCCATCTCCCACCATGGAGGGTAGTCCCTTTTTTCTCTCTCATCTTTTCTCTAAAACATGACTTTCATTCAGTCCCTCTTCCCATCCCTACTCTTTCCCATCAGAACATACTTCCCCTTTAATCGGACTTCTAAACAGTCCCTTCCCCATCCCATCCCTAGCCTCTATCATCCAAGTCCTCCCCAGATCCCTACCAGGAATGTCCACAAACCCCCAGGTAAATCATTGGTTACAAAGGCAAAGATTTCCCCTCTATTCATATGCTCATTGAGGCTGAGTCATGACTGACCCCATCCAGTCCCACCTCCCTCCCTGGGAACTCACTCCATGTCTTCAACCTAGTCCTCTTTTCCAGCCCCTTCCGCTTGGGCTACCGGGGTTTATTATGCCCTTGGTCTTTTAGCCGGATCTTGTGAATGCCTTCTCTCTCACCTTCCTTTCATTTTTGAACTCCACTCTCCATCTTTCCTCCTAACCATTCATTCGCTCACAGAACTTGTGCATTCAGGCTTCTAAAATTGTCCTTATTCCAATCCCCATTCTTAATATCTGGTATCCCCAATGGCTACTTTTCAGTCTTTAACTTTCTTGACCTCCGAGCAGCTGACCACTCCCTCTGTCTTGATCTACTCTCTCCCTTCCCTTCAATGCCATAAACCTTTTTTGCCCAATTATTTTCTTGCTCCTTGGACAAATACTGCCTCTGCTTTGTTTGCAGGCTTCTCGTACTCTGCCTACTCTTGAAGCACTGGGCCCTCACCCTCTTATCACTCTATACATGTCCCTTGAAAAGATCTCCTCTATTTCATGGTTTTACTTGCCACCTAAATGCTGACAATGCCCACATCTTCATTTCCCACTCAGCTGTCTCCCTGGAGCTCAGACCCATATTTCCAATAGCCAGTTGGACAAGTGTACCCAGGTACCCAATAGACACTTAAATCCTACTTATTCAAAACAGACTCATCTTCTCTACCGACCCTGTTACACGTATTTATTTTAGTGAAAAGCACCATCATCTCCGCATTCACTGGGGAAAGAAAACTGAGAGTCCTTCTTCTTCATCTCCCAGGTCACCAGGTCCCATCAATCTCATTTCCTATCTCTCAAATCTGTTCTCTTCCTGCCATTCTCACTGCCACAGTTCAGGCACTCATTCTTCACACTTAACCAGCATCCAACTGTAAGTAAAGTCCAAAATATTTGCTCTGAACTGAATTCAGTCCCTCAGTGCTTCATTCGCTTTAGCACTTCCATGACTTCACCCATTCTGCCCTTCTATTCAAAGTATCTTCCTTCTCCTTGTCCATCTGGTAAAATCCTATTTATCCTCAAAAACTTCAAACATAAGTTTCTCCATGAAGTCATCCCTGACTTTACTGTAAAGAGTTCTGTCTTCCTCCTTCATGCTGCCATAGCACACTGGATACACACCCCTACAAATAGCATTGTCCTCACTGGCTTGAAACTTTCTCTTCATGTTTCTCCCACTGTAGACAGAAAGTGTGTCAAGGGTAGGTAGAGATTGTGTTCTGTTCATCTTCACATCTCCCAAATTTAACACGGTGCTTGAGTTACGGTGTGTTTTCTTTTTGTTTTTTTTTGTTTTTTAGTTACGGTGTTTTTAATGATTGCTGAATGAACAAACATGTCTGTTGTGCTATAAAAGAAGTGATAGAAATCAATGTTAAGAGAGAAGGGCAGAGCTTTCTAGTTGGGGGAGCAACAGGGAAACAATATGGAAAGAATTCTGGACAGGTAGGTAGTCGGGCACTTGCCATTAACTGTGCAACCTAGATTAAGTCAATTGCTGCCTCAGAGTCTCAATTTAATCATCTGAAAAATGAAATAAATACAAAACTCAGTTACCTCCAAGATTCCTCTCATCTCTGAGTCTTTAAATACAAACAAGAGTTGGCCAGAAAAGAAGGGGAAACGAAAAGAGAGTCTGGCATAACACTCGGGCCTGGGTTCAAAGCTTGGCTCTGCCAGTTACCAGCCATAACCTTAAGGAGACTAACTTCTCTAAAATAACCCATGTTCTTCCATCATAGGATTATGGGGGAATTAAAACAGTCAATACATGTACAGCATTAGAACAGCACCCACTATGCAAAGCACTTAACAAATAAAAGACAGACCAAGAATGAACCTAGATTTGACTTCTCAGCTTGTTACTCAAAGGTTGACTAGCTGTGACCTTGGGACTCCCCACATCTTATAAATCAATACACCTGTGAGTACACAGATACTCTGTATGTTATGTCTCAGATCTGCTGTTTCTGCCAAAGAATGAACCATTCTTCCATAATGCTGATACAAAGAAATCTGGCATTGCATGAAACTGGTTTTTCATGAAAAACATGAGGTTCTGAAAGTCCATCTTGACATTTATCCTCCACCAACCCCAGGGAGGCCATAATCAGTCTTCCTCAATTCTGGGGAAAGGAGGCAGAAGATCAGAAGGCACTGGGGGAAAGGAGTTGATGCCTTCTGAGCTCCTCTCAGAGAAGAGAGGAATCTATCATAAGCCTGGTGCTTACGAGGAGCTAGGAGTGAAAAGAAAGGAATAACTCCAAAAAAACAAATTTCCCTCATTTTGAGACCATCACTTTGACTGCTGATACCATCTTCTCCATCAACCTCCTTCCTTTTCTTGCAAGCCAATCTCTTTTAGTGAACTTTCTAAGAAGGACCTTCACCTCAGTCTTAACAGACCAACAGGTAACAGACGTGGGTGGGCAGGTAACTTTGATTTTCCTCTTGCTGGATCAGCTCTCAGACTGAGGAGCTCAGTAACAAGAACTTCCCACCCCCATCCAAAAGCTAACTCACCCTTCGGAGACACTATAAAGTTATCCACCATTTCTCATACATCAGACAGATTCTATTACTTAACCCCTCCCTATGATGAGCGGCACAACACATAGAGGAGAAACAAAGCACTCTGTTCAGAATGCCTTGAGAACAAGCCACGCAGCTGGCAGTGGGATCCCCTAACCATTGCTAAGAAGAAGACCAGATGGGGGCTTTTAACATGTGCGAGCCCTAGCTACATCATTATGTCCACTGACAAAGAAAAGGCAGGACAGGAAATTTTGGCTACAGGTTGCCACTCGTCCAAATAAGTAACAGAGAACTTGGAAGACACTGGAGCAATGCCATTAGCCCTAGCTGCCCTCATTATTTTTAACATGCCTTTGTTCACTTTCATTTCCCTTTAAGAATGGGGAAATCCTTGTAAGAATTCATGATTTTCTATCGCATCTGCCTATCTATAAAGCGGTACCCCTGAAATGGCACTGCCTTACTAGACACTTGGCTGCCCGTACTAGCTGACTCTGCCAGGTGAGTCGCTCCTCCTCCAAGTCTGACAGGAACACTGGGAGTGGGCTAGAAGTTAGCGTCCCTCACCTGACCACAATGGGGCAACCTTCAAAAGGAGAAGCAAGCAGCCTAGTTTTTTTTTTTCCTCAAGGCAATGGTGAGGGGTTTTGATCTTTCCTGGGTTTGTTTCTCAGCCAGCCCTCTTCCTTTGTCTCGCCCCTTTCAATGAGGTTCTGTAGTTTTATTTTTTTCTAAACAGAAAATGTAGTGTGATTCTGTAAATGTTTTCTTGCTGTTGTACTTTTCAGACTATTTTCTTCCTTGTTTTTTGGGGGCCTGAATCTGCCTTTGGTCACACTATCTGCTCCTCTATGGTCACCTCGGAGAAGATTAACCCTTTCATTAAAAAAGCCTGGCCAGGGTCAAACTACCGCCTGGCTAGGGACTCTTAACATCCCTTTGATCTCCCAGCTATGGAGAAATTATTAGCAAATTCTAAGCCTTCCCATGTGATTTGTTTTTGTAAATTTGTAGAAATTATTCCTAATCCTATTACGTGGCCTAGGGCAAACCTGCATTAAATATAGGAGACTTTTTGTTATGTGGCAGATGGATAATAAAGGAATGCTGAATGCAGCTCCATTCCAAGTTATGGGAATCTGGACACTTCATCAGCATTCTCTTAATCCTCTGCCATGGCTCCGCCTTTGATGAATGCTCTCATTTATGACCACTGATGCCGCTCACTTAATTTCAGAGAAGAAAAATAATACCTAGCTGTTAATGTGAATATTTGAGTTTATGGCTGTACAATGAATAATTGTGACATTATCAAAGGAACATCTCCTTATACATTATTCAGTTGTATAGACCACATTAACCAGAGATTGGAAACTTGCAATTTTGCATCTTCCATCTTCTTTGGAACGGAGACACCACGCAGACAAAAGTCAGTGTCTCAAACCAAATTCTACCTGACAATGCGTATCAGCCCGCACTATATTTTGCTCATTGTGGTGCCAATCTCCTATCTTACCAACGACATTTTTTCAAAGAAAGAGGGGATTTCCTAGAGACTCGACCCTATGCAACTTCCATAGCTTATTATCGAATAGGAAAATGTAGTCCTGGTTCCTGCTTTAATACTGATGCCATGGAAGATGTCTTGAGGGTTAGACTGAAAATTAAGACAGCACACCTTTGCTGCTTATACTTTATATATAAACTGAGGGTCTTTTCAATGTATGTTTTCGCTTAGAAAGCAGGAGAGAATGTTTGCAAGTCATCCATGAATCACTGGGTCTTTGCTGGGTTCAGCCGGGCAGAGATTGTGCTGGTACCATTAGGGACAGTCATGCAGAATCACTCACTTCTCTGTTACAGAGATAGATGTGTCTCAGCTGCTTCAGCATATACGCCTTTGTTTCTGGGGAGATAAGGGGTGAGGCACCAGAGAAAGGAGGTAAAGAACAGGATGGAGCATTTCCATTGTAAAAAGTCGTTGAGTAGTATTTTTAACTAAGACATGTATAGGATGTGCACAGGCATGTCATTTAAAAATACCAGGAATATTTTATAAAATAGCAAATTTTATTTTATAAGACAGCAAATACCTTTGTCAGACTAGGAATGGCACTATTGGGCTATTGACTTTTTAAAAATACTTCCATTTTAATTTAACTTCAATAATGCTTGGTAAATAGACTTTGGGATTAAGATCAGATTTCCCTAAAGATGCTTTTCTGAGTCACTATTTGGGCAATCCTTAGGAGGCCAGTTATAGTCATTGATGGCAAAACACCTGCAAACAGGTCTGTGAAACTTGGGAGGCGCACTCAGGTAAATGAAATCAGTAATATATGTCATTTTTCCAGTTTAGTAAGCCATAAGCTGAACATTTTCATATTCTACTGGTTTCTACATGATAGTCAATTTATTGACACTAACCACTAACTGGAAGGTTGTAGGAAAAAAGTATTTTAGCCCATTTTAAAAAAATTCATTATAGAAGTTCACTATAGCATTTATGATTGCTCAATGCCAGAAGCAGGTATAAACAGGGCATGAACAGTCCTATTCAAACTGCATGTGATTTAGTAATACATGATGCAAGCAATACACAAGATTTCTAGGCAGTTAAAAGAGAGGCTGTAGTTGATCTTAATTCTAATATTATATGAAATTAATGAACTGAATACCAAATTTGAACTTACTAGGCAAGCAAGGCTTCCTCACCCAGGTCTCCTAAGACTGATATTGACGCCACTGAGAATCAGGTGTGGACTCTCAGAATCTCTGAGAACGATACACATTAAACCAAATACCCTCTGCTGAGGAAACTGCAAAGTACTTCTGAAATGGGTGACTTGGTAAATGCCCTCAACCCACAGGTCACCATTTTGCTGTGGTATTTATTATCTTTAACAGATAAAATTGCCTCTAAAAACAATTCGAACAGCCATTCTGCAGGCATTTATTAGTGGCCATTTTGAGTTATCTATCCCAGAAAAATGGATGAAGAAAAAGGAAACTTAAATGGAACAGCATATCAACTATATTAAGGACCAATAGATACTGCATCTGATGCCAACTTAACACAAATGTCTTTTGTCTTATCAGAACTGTCTTATTACTAACTGGAATAGAGGGAGGGACAGTCTATGCCAGTGGCTCTTAATGCTGGGCATCAGAAACCTGTGGTGTTTCAAAAACTACTGATGCCAATTTCCCACCCTAAATCTATTAAATTAGATTTTCAGAAGTGGAAATCAAGCACCGGAATTTTTTAAAGTTCCACAAGGATGATTCTGATCCACAGCCATGGTTGATAACTGCTCCTCCATAATAATAAATGCCGGGCTTCCCTGGTGGCACAGTGGTTGAGAGTCTGCCTGCCAATGCAGGGGACACAGGTTCGAGCCCTGGTCTGGGAAGATCCCACATGCCACGGAGCAACTGGGCCCGTGAGCCACAACTACTGAGCCTGCGCGTCTGGAGCCTGTGCTCCGCAACAGGGGAGGCCGCGATAGTGAGAGGCCCGCGCACCGCGATGAAGAGCGGCCCCCGCTCACCGCAACTGGAGAAAGCCCTCGCACAGAAACGAAGACCCAACACAGCCAAAAATAAATAAATAAATTTATAAAAAAAAAATAAATGCCACATTTACCTTTACTTTCAAGGCATTGTGGTAGAGGGGGAAAGGCACTAGCTTTGAAGCCAGACAGTCCTGGATTCATATGCTGGCACAGCTCTCACCGGCTGTGTGCTCTAG
This sequence comes from Eschrichtius robustus, assembly GCF_028021215.1. Classification (NCBI taxonomy): domain Eukaryota; kingdom Metazoa; phylum Chordata; class Mammalia; order Artiodactyla; family Eschrichtiidae; genus Eschrichtius; species Eschrichtius robustus. Next base: position 85,550,872 of record NC_090824.1, read on the forward strand.
GACAAGGCATTTTAGCTCTTTAAGTCTCAGTGTCCACCTCTGCAAAATGGGGATAATCCCACTTACCTCACACAGCTACTCTAAAGTTACTAATAGGACAGGTCTGGGACAGAGTAGGGACTCAATAATAACTGTGGTGTTTATGTGAAGTTGGGCTAAATCCCCATTGCACGAGGAGGAGGAGGAAGAGAAAAGGAGGGAAGGGGGATCAAGTCTGCCAAGCCTTCCTTCACTGAAAACAAATAAACTGGGAATTCCCTGGCAGTCCAGTGGTTAGGACTCCACACTCTCACTGCCAAGGGCCCAGGTTTGATCCCTGGTGAGGGAACTAAAATCTCACAAGCCACGTGGTGTGGCAAAAAAAATAAAGAAAAGAAAAAGAAAACAAATAAACTTTACTGTCCAAATAATTCAATGTTCACTTGTATTCTGAAAACAGAACAGCTTTTCAAGATAGTCCCAACTTTCTTTTCTTCAAAAAAAAAATGACATCCTAAAAAAATACTTGCTAAATTAGAATTTGTTTTTATTGTCATTTAGAGTGGGCAGGGAAGAGAAAGGGAAAGAAACCATCCTGTCACCTTGTCTAAGACCTTTATCTCCTTTTGAAGAAAATCTAAAAGAATAAGACAAAGCCAAATGAGACATCAGAAACAAAACTGTATGTATATTTTTTTTCATATGGGAAATGAAAGGAGTGAAGTGGAAGTGGGGTTACCTGCTGCAATCAGATGAGCTTGCCTGGGCAAAAACACAGACAGACAGATGGACATACAAACAGACACAAACACATATGTACATACATACATACATACAAACATGGCACAGTAATAGAGAAAAATGTACTCTTCCCCATCTAAGCTAGCACTTATATTATTTGGGACTTTGACATCAAGTAAAGCAAATCCCTTGGCCTCAATGATGTTTTTATAAAGGCAGAACAACCACTACAGGACTCAAGAACCACACTAAAATTTTCTACATTAATCCAATATGCCTAGTGTCAGTTTTCTTTTGTGCAAACACATCTACAGCAAATGGGTTGGGAAGCTCACCATCTATATCATATGCAATAAATTATACTTTACTGAAATGTTGCCTCGCTAAAATATGCTAGGAAAGCTGTGAACAATATTTACAAATAGTTCAGATGTCACAACAAAACACCCACCACTCAGGCATTCTTACATTTCACTATAATAAGTGTGGTAATAGAGGATACCGCTCTTAAACATTAGAAAAGTATTCTTTATGGAGATATAATTGGGAGAAGTTCTTCAAATTTATACAAAAACCCTGGGCTTTTTTCCTTCCTGAAGAGTCTGCTCTCTCAACTGTCAAGACAGCAGCCTCAATTTCACTCGCTTCCAGCATCTCGTCACACAGCAGGCTGTTAGTACTTATTTTTATTTTGGTACATTGTTAATTTCCTGACAAAGCAGAAAACTTTGTTTTTTGCTATTATATACTACTGACGTTCTTAAAAATTGATGCAAACTAACAAACACTATGTCATTTCAGGGAAGGAGAAAAGAGTTGCCTTCCATATAAGCCCAATGACCTGATTGTGTTTTAATCCAGGAGGCAAGTGATAGGTAAGGTCCTTGGAAAAAGCCTGGGCACAGCGGAGTAAGTGTGTCTAAAGGCTTAACAAGTAAGAAGGGCCTATATTATAATTCAGTTTGCCTGACTCTAGAACCCATATTATTTCAAAATGAGACAAGCATGAAAAGGAGCTTTCAAAGTAAAATGCAGGATACTAGTGGGAGATGCTATTTTGAAAAAAGCAGAAACAATCTACAATGTGAAAGATATCAAAAGTAAGATATTTGAATATCAGGCATTCTTACAGCGAAAGAGATCCTTCTATGACATATGAGAGAGATCAGGAAAAAGTGCTACACCAAAGGCGTACAAGAAGTTTTCCAATTTAACTATTATTGATTTCGTTCATAAACCACCACTGAATTTCAATATTGTGGTGCTTAAAAAATTTGTACTATTTTTCTCTACACTGGAGAATCAGCCACATGTTATGTTGGTATTTTTTTAATAAAAAGTGATGAACATATAAAGAGAATCACTTTTTTTAATCAGGAAATCAAACAATTTTTAAAATAAAGCATCTGGTCCATCGGTTGATTTGCAACTGCTTTGCTATTTAAGTACAAAAACCTCCCTCACTTCTTTACTCTTGGGTCTGTCTTCTAAACTCCACCACTGGGTATTTTGTCCCTTAATTAAATTAACCCTGTATTCACATTCTAAAGGTGGTACTTGAAAAAGAAAACCCTCAATTCTTAATTCCCGCTGATGTAAGCACCATCCCCTCGGCTGCCTTTTTAGCATTATAAGTACAGAAAACAGAATCGGGTGAAAAATAAATGTGTTTACCTACCATCAAAACACCTTTCGAGTCCAATACACATTTTTGTTCTATTAATGCCAACACGAATATGCAGGCACGGTGGCAAGGGGTGCTTTAAAACATAGCTAGACAGACCGATTAAAACGCGTTGCTTTCTCTCTGCCAAATTCCTGCCTATGGGGAGCAATTAAATGTGCCGTCCGCACATTCAAATACTGAGTAAGAAGTGAATCTTATATCTCTGCCACTTAGACAAGTATAATTCCAGTGGAAAGATTTATCAACAACTCGCAGGCAATTTGGGGTTTGGTTTTGTTTGTCAAACAGCACAAGCCCTCACGCTGCATCTGGACTCTGTTACAAAGTCACACAGGGACAGGAACCACAGGAGAAGGGCGCTCATTATGGCCGATGAACAAGCAAATAAACCCAAACATCAAGGAGGCAGCTTTAAACAAATAAACCATTCTGTCCTAGACTGAACACACATAACATTAGCCAGGAATATAACTAAACAACAGAAGAGCTACTTTATTGTGGCTTCTTTGCAGTTAGAGAAGTCAAATGTAATTGCAGAAGCCTGTAATTGAAATTTTTTTAATGTGAATTTATTCCACCAATGCCACATGAAATCACCAAAGGTTTCCCGTATGACTTAAGACGCTAGCATTTAAGGATAGTTGAAAATAATAATAGGATTAAATATTTGTCAGAAAACAAAATGAATCTAGAAGATTCGTGCTGACATTTTTTTATTTTTAGGTTTTAAAATTTTTTTCTGCTCCATTGATTATTTCATGTCTGTAGGTTTGTGATTGCCAGAGAGACAAATGGTTGACGGCTGTTATTACACTGCCCCAGTTACGACACTTCCACCCCGACTGCCTGGCTTCAGTGATCTTTTGGGTATGACATTTCGGCTTTGGCCTGGGTCCTCGTCAGCCTCTGAGGCAGAGTCCAGGCAATAATCTTTCTGCGGACCTGACTAAATGCCTAGTTAACTACAAGGTTACTCACACTGGAGCAGGTCACAAAGAAACATTCAAGCCCCCAGATGTCTTTCTTCTTGCCTCAAATAAAGCAGATGTCTTAGATTTTGCAAGGCTGTGTGTAATCTATTTTGGCTTTGCAATTAAGAAACTATATATTTACGATGTCTTTGGACATTCTGTCCTTGTTGTTTCAAGGGGAATTTTTCTTTCAAGTACATATAAATCAAATAACATTTGAAACTTTGCAAGTATTGGAAGCTTCTTCACATAGATTTAGGATAAAACGTGGGAGGGCAAACTGTTTTCTACTTATCAGTTTATTCAGATCACAGATATCACAAGATTATCAAGTGCTGTGTTTTTAATAAAAGGTGAATCTGTTAATACTACTGAAATCACTGAGCATTTCTATTTTGAAATTTACTTTCTAGACTTACACGCAGATGAATTCACACTAGACTGAGAACTGGCAGACAGATTATAATATGCCAGAGCTTTGTTCTTAATGAATTTTGATGTTTCTGTTTCAATATATAAAAACATTTTCACATGATTGTAAAGAAATATCTTAGTTTCCTGGGAATAAGGAAAAATGAAGAATAAATAGCTACCTTAATTGACATTAAAAATATTTGAAAAAAACTCAATACTTATATAGGTTTCATGTATATACATACACTCATATGACAAATATATGGGTATCACATTCTAAAAAGATTTATATCAATTCAACTAATTTGATATGTCTTCACAGAATCTATCCAAAACCCACTTAGAAGTTTTTCTAAACATGTTTTTTCATTTCATTCTTTATTGGTTCCAAACATCACAGCCTAGCCGTTAAGTAACCACTGTCTTTAAAGCATTATAAATATTCATTTTTAGACAATAAAGTCTCTGAAAATCCTCTCAAAGAATTTCAAGCTATTGCAAATGGATAAATCACCGCACACCTAAGTCTGTATTTGCATTGTTAAATTATGTATGTATTGTAACTGTGGAGTCTTTTACTTCTATTATATCAAGGCATGTACCGGTATGTTTCCATGAATCTTTCCTTTAGGGCCAGCAGCATTATCACAATAAAGTCAAATATCCCATATGCTACTATAGGTGCTCCATTTTCACCTGGGAGGGCTCAGACAAAAAAACAAAATGTACCAGCCTGGGAGTCTGAATTCCTTTCACTTTGGTGGCTTATGACATCTTCTTTGTAGTAACTGAATTGCTCTTGTTCTGTGGATTAATTCCAGCAGACTTTCTCTTATTGGCATACAGGCAAAATTAAAAGCATTTTTGAAATAAACAATATATACGACGTTATCATCTCTTTTTTAGTTTTGTTTCTCTTTTTTCCCTAAAAGTGCACTGAAGTGCTTTATACCTTTTTCTAGACTGTAAATTTTAGGATAAAATAAAGTTTTAATAAAGAGAAGTTATGCCACCCTGATATGTCAACCACAATGGCTATAGTCATTCTTCTTCTTTAAATTTAAAACACTGCTAAAAGACAAGCTTATTAAAAGTTAAGATTTTAGCTAGTTTTTGTGAATTCATGTATATTTATGAGATTTATTTTGGGGGGTGGGGTTGTCTTTAATCTGAGGCAATCACTAAAGCATCAACTGAGATTTCTGGTTGTCTTCATAAATGTCTAATATTACAAAAGGCTGCTAGAAGAAACAAAATTTCCACCTAAAGAATTTGTATAAAATAAAATACCAAATTTGTATAAAATATAAAACTTATAAAATAAAATAATCTACATAGTTGTCCTTTAACATAATATACTTGAATCATCATTAAATTATTGGTAGAAAGAATTTTTTTCTTTTTTTTGTATTTATTGCCTTGTTTTTGTTTGGTTTCTGTTTTTATTTTTACTTTGTCTTTAAGTAAATGCATTGGAGGAATTTTTTATTTTATGTGACTACAGACTTGATTTTTACTTCTGGTGTTCTAAGAAATCAAAGGCGATTTAGAGTACAATAAAGAATAAAAATGTGATCAATTGAATAAAGTATTTTTGTGAAGTCTGAACAAAGTGGAAATCTGAATTGCAGCCCCAAGTATTTAAATAAGCTATTACAAAAGGAGTGCTAGAAACCATTATAGTGTGTGATTTCTTGTGAATAGTGGAAATGCTCTCTATCGGGTATTTTTGTTTAAATGGAATAAATGTTTGAGAGAGATGATGTTCAGCCATTGTAACCTTCCACACCACTAGTATTAGTACTGTTAAAATTTCATCTTTTGAAAAGGAGACATACACTAAAAAGAAATTCACAAAGTTATAAAAAGAAGTGCAATTTAAATCTATCCTCCATCTCCATCATTTGAGAGTGGATCATTTCTCCTATAAGGACACTGATGACGACCTTCAAGCACCCTTACCCTGAGAATTCTCCTGTCAGAGCTAAACAACATTACAGCACTCTTTCAGGATAGTATGTCTCCTCCAATTCAGAATGCCATGCATTGACAGCACTCTCAGAAGTTCTTAAAGAAATTAAAGACAGGTTTACTATAAATAGATTGCCAACGCCTTTATACTAATTGAATTTGCCATCTTCCAAAGATACTTTGGTATGGTTAGCTAAAGGGTAATACAATTTGACCACTATCCACTTAAAGTAATTTAAGTACAATCTGTGTTGCATAGAATTAAAATCATATTTGGTGACAATATTCATCAATAAGGACCATACCTAATCATACTGGATTGCTCCCAATTTCTCATTTGTAAATAGCATTTCCATCTAGGGTTGGAGGCTAGAGGAGGCATTTCAGATATTTCTCTGTTGGATTCTGTATTGCCATGGAAGTAGAAGGAGCGGTGGACATAGTTAAGGGGTTGGTAGAAGTCCTGAATCACCACTATGTGTGTCCAGACAAATCCTAGCATATCTGTGGATCTCAGTCACTTTTTATATAAAAAATGACTAGATGATCTAGAAGGTTCTCTACTCCCCTTCAATGATGTGTCCCATCTAAGTAAACATGAATAGGAAGATGTTTCCAGTGTACGATGTGAACTGTAAGCAGAGAAAATGTCATTATACAGCAGATCTTCAGAAACAGTGTTTTCCCAAGTCAGCGTGGCTCAGCCAGAGCCCAGTTTTGCCATCATATAAAAGGCTAAACATGCAAAGTTTTCATCTAACTGAATAGAAAAATACAAGGGTATTTAAGATTATTTTGATATTTCACCAGAACATTACCATTTTTAATTTATTATATTTTAAATAACTTCTAATAAGAAATTCTGCACAATTACTCAGATGGCTTGCAGAACTAAAACCAACCCCAGAAAATAAAATACAAATAAAAAGAGTCTTTTGTTGTTGCCATTGTTGTTCTAGTATTTTTGGTCCAAAACATAAAGTAAGGAATTGACAGGAATCTAAGTATTGACAGGAATCTCTTCTGAAGACCATAGTTGAGATACAAAGATACCTTTCCACGAGTGTTTTTTATTTGACTGTGTGGTGGGAAAATGCTAGCTACTGTTTACAGAGAATTTATGTGCTCATTCCCGGGATATGAATTATAAGAGAGAAGTAGTAAATGCATTATATGAGAGAAGTATTAAATTCCTCTTCTCACTTGCTAAGGAAATACCTGATTTCTGGAAGTTTATTCCTCTACTCACTATACCTGAGAAATCAGAGTGTGGGAACCCAAACAGTTTCACCCTGTGTGGGGCAAGGGGATCACTGCTGCCAAAAGTTAGAACTTGACTTCACAACCCATGTTTCTTTTTCTTCTTTTCTTTTTTAATTCTCCAGTTGCTGCCAAGAACCGTAAACCTCCCACAGCAACTCAGTGTTTTCATGAAAATAACAATGCTATTAGAACACAATAAATACATAAACAAATCAATAAAGGCAAAATGACAGAGTTTTGAATCATCATGTCTAGATGGCAGAAAAATGATCTCGTCCTCAAAACATATAAAACTATTTGAAGTTTGCAGGAAGAATTTTGTAGGTTTCTTTGAACTCTTTTTATGTAAAATTCTGTCCCTTAATAATGAAACTTATTAAAGATCAACATACATTTAGACAGAATGGTCAAATGTAAAACTGGCAAATCCTCATCATGGTTAGTCTTTATATCTGTGCGTGTTTACAACTGGCAACTAAACACAGGTTTAAAATTTTCTAACAAACATTATGGTTAAATTATCCCATTTATTATTATTTTGTGACAATCTGAAAATTAACTACAGGACGCACCCGGTTTCTTTCCCATTTCTCTAATTACGCGTGCAGTGATGCCTGTTTAGCATGCAGTGTCTGCTTGATCCTAACTTTCCAGGGGATTTCAGATGACTCTGTCAGCTACGCGACCAAGCTAGTTCAAAGAGAGCAAGAAGCACTTGCATCCAAATGGAATCTATATTTGGTAATTCTTAAAATACCATTTTTCCATGGTTCGTAGGGCACATTGCTTACTCAGATAATGCGCATGCCTTTCCTATGAGGTACTTTTTTGAAATGTGATCTTGGGTCACTTTATGTTAAACTTACTTACTCTACACATAGGATGAGTAATGCCAGATAAAGTACTGTCATTAAAAGCATTTTTATTAAGGGGATTGGGAGAGAAACCCTTTAAGCAGTATTATCGAGCTCTTTGTTGAACCAGGTGGGACATCCATATGAATAGAATCTCTTCAAACCTAGACCTCAGCCACAGTACACCTGGCCTATGTTTGAAAAAGAAAGTCACTCTTGTTTGGCTACACAGTAGGCTACAAAGAGCCAAGACAACCTTAATTTATCCATTAAGAATAGAGGCCCATATTTAAGAGTCATCAGCAATAAAGGAAAATACACTGGATCATTTCAAGTGCATGCTAATCATTTAATGTAATAAATGGAACAACTCTAATTATCTCCCGAGGAAATGATTTCACACTAAAACAATGGGAATGAAGAGGTTACTTCAGGAGCATAATACACAGCTGAAAATTACTCATGTGAATCTGGAGAAGATTCCTCTTGCATTTAAAAGAAAGAGAGAGAACTTTTCCACCACTACTCCTAATTCAGTGCCTCCCTAATTCTGTGGGATATGGTAAATGGGGTTAAAAATATTTAGTACCAAGCCCGTGGTGCTCTTGTTTATAACCCCAAGCAAGCTCCCACCAGGCTCAAGATCAGGGTCCATCAAAACTGCTTCGAAAGCTGCTCCCTAATAAGAGGGTATCTGACTCAAATGCAGCAAAACAAATAAATTAGTCTACAGACCACTGTAGCCTCGCCACTTCCCGTTCCTCTCCTCCCTAAAAATCATCAGTTTGCCACCTACACTAGCCATTACAAAAGGAAATCCAGTGAGATGCTTGAAACTTTCTTTTAATGTTTCGATCTGTTGTGACCAACATTTTTTTTATTTTAAAAATCGTTTTTTTAAGTTATTTCTGCTTAGGTGTGTGTTTCACTTTCTTTTAACATCGCAAAATTGAGGTTACAAAATGTAATGGAGGATTTGTGGAAGAATAAAAGGTTTAATGATGTGATCAGTTCCCTTGCAAAAGCCAGGTTTCACCATAAGCTTTAAATGGTTTGCTAAATTCCATATTTCTGTTGCCTCGTTGTTCTGTTTCTTTTGATGAGACAAACAAAATGAGCACTATCTTCTTAGGCACTTAAAAAAATATTCACATTAAATAGAATAACTGCAGTGGATGGGCATACAACCCCTCAACACTAGGTAACAATGATTTTGATTTCTTTCAGATCCTACCCTTAAGTAGTCATAATCTAAAAAACAAAAACAAAAATAGATAATAGGGACATAATATTTGAATAATCCTTCCTCCAATCTCCCATTGCTTTGATTCAGGGGATGAAGAGCAGATTAGAAAAATTCTGCTCTTCAGAAATAGCAAAGAATTAGGGAACTGTATCTGTTTAAGTTCTACATATAACCTAAGACACTCTAAGTACATATTTATCAATGTGAAAACAGTAAGTGTAAATAAATTCACAAACTTTGTTTCTGTTTTGGTTATATTCAAAGGCATGTTGAATAAAGAATCAAATCGTTGCTAGATTAAAATTAGTAAACAAATTAGAGAACATAAAACAACTACACAAAACAGAAACAACCCAGTGCAATACTGATTAATTCTCTAATCAGTGTAAAAAGCATAAGTGGAAATCATAATTTTGAGGGAGCAGATTTGCATTTATTTAAAACTGACATCTATATTACATGAGAGGGAATGCTTTGGCTTTCTTTTTACCTTAGGATCATTGCTCTCTGTGTACATGAAAACAACTGACATCAGATATGAAGTTAATTGGAATCAACTGTGCCCGTCTTTACAAGCACATACCGGAATGTGTACCACTCAGGCGCGGCTTACCATAATATTCTCTACGGAATAGTTGACCACAGGATTCTCATTCACAAACAGCCAGGTTAAACAGTTAAATGCTAGCAAATCCTGCATAGCCCTGTGGGAAATTTCACTTTAATCCCGAACTTATAAGAGGACAATCAAAGCCCAAAGCCTGGTAACAAATCTGATCCTCTGTTGCAATCTGCATCCTCATGGGAAGGAGAGAGGTGCTCTCTGTACAAGCCCGAGATGGATAAATACCTAAATGATGAGATAGATGGGGAATGCAGAAGAGGCGTCTGGCCTCAGCCATTCGCTTCCAATTCCATATTACACTGTGAGAGGCAATTCTTGTGCAGCTCAGGAGCAGCCAGTCCTGATTACTAGAAGTTGAAGTGTGGCTTAAGGAATGATTAATGACAGTGTCGGGAGAAAAACAAAGCACAATGAGAGTTATCTCTAATCCACCTGCTTGCAGATGGTATAGTAAGGGAATGAAAATGGCCCCGGTGAGCCCTGATGATAAAAAAATCAAACTAGAAACGTGCAAAGCTGTAGATATGTATTAATCTGATATATAAAAACTAGGCCTTAGCTTGAATAAAGCATTAGGCATGAATGGAGCCCCATAAGTGATAGATACTGGGCCATAGTGGACTTCACATTGTCTGTATTTTTTAAATCAAACACAACTGTTCCCTTCAGTATTGCCTTTGACATTAATAGGTTGGTATTTGAAAAGTCACAGTTCACTAGATGAGCAGGCTTGTGAGGGCAAGCTCATTAAACAAACCCCCTTTTCTTGTTGTTCTTAAAAAATATGGTGACACCATACCACCACCTTGTGGTTTCTTTGTGCATGTACATGCCACCCCCAGAGAGAGGTCTAAAATTCAATCACATTTTCCAAATATATAAATCCAGGTGGAACGTAATTATAAAATCAATAGTGTATTTTATAAGCAAGCCCATTTATGAACAGCTTTCACCTAAGACAACACATTGCCGATATGATCACTGGAGTTTCATAATGTATTTTTGAATTCAATATGAGGTCTCAGCCTGGTCATTCCATTTATATCTGTTCTAATTTCAGGCCACCAGTGCAATGAAGATCAGAAGACATCAACTATCCATCTGAATAGAATGAACAAAAGCCTCTTACCCACTGTTCCCCTCCAAGTAGCCACTGATTTCCGAAATTTGACATAGCTAAGTAATGACACTTTAAGCTTTTCATAATTTCTCTATGTGTGGAAAAGACTGTAGAAAAATGAAATGTATACGTGCTTTATTCTAAAACAAAGGCTGTTTTTGTCCATGTCCCCAGATATATATCAACAGAACTCTAAGGACCTTTATAAGCTGAATTTTCATGTTCAGACATTTTGGTGGTTCACCATGCATTAGCCTTTTGATAGAAACTTAATTCCATGGATGCGACAGCATTTACTAATTCCATTTGGGATGCAGTCACTCCTGTTAGAAGGTAATGATGGATGATTCCCTGATCCATGTGGCCTCTAGAGACCAACTTATTCCCAGGTTTGGGAAAGCCGATTCTGCTTTTGTCCAAAATGCTAAATGCCTATTGCATTCTCTCCCCTTTAAACTAACTAGCAACAAGTTAAATGCTAATTCATATTTCATGCAAGTTTTTTAATATTGAAAGTCTAATGAAGATTTAGTGTTCCGTTTTTTAACCAGGCTGACATTACTGTTGAAAGAAAGCAAATACATTATTTTAATTAATATCAATTCATAAGTGCTCCTGATTTATATATTAAACAAAGAGAGAAAGTGTCTTGTCATACACTACAATTGATTCTGTATTCACCCATCATTTACTCAGAGCCCGTTTCCCCCCTTCTTCCATGGGAAATGCATGATGGAAGCTGCCATGTAGAATTGTGTGTCTCGCAGGCGCAGTTAATGCCGTTCTGTGATCACCTCGCCCCTTATTTCCTTATGACGAGCTTCAAGTCAGTTCTAGCCAACTGTGCTTGTCTCCCTCTGACATCTTCCACTATCAAATAAGCAGCCTCTATTGTTTTAAGCTTAATGCCTTTGTGTATGGCGTAGCCTTCCAATAATCGCAGAGAGCCTGACAGTATGTGTGTTATAAAGGCATAATGTTAGGCCAAAGGAGGTAATTAATAACAGCAGTTTAATGCAGCTGGGAACAAGAATTGCCTTACAAACCAAAACATCTTCAGCCATTTAGCCAAGTACAGAATTAGCAAGATGACAAGGACCTGAACGGAGAAACAAATGCCGTGCCGTACGTATAAGGACACAGTAGGCAGTTAGGAAAATTCCAGAATTTTGGAAGATGCTCTGATCCCATCAGACCATCATTAAATTGAACAATTATCAACTAAGTTCTGTGGGATTTGTCTTTTTCCCTTCAGTTCTCTCAACTGCTGCAAACTGTCTTCTGCAAAGCCATGTTTTCCTCCTGTTTAATCTCTACCCCAAAGTGCAAGGCTCTCATCTTACTTGCTTACCTCTCCCCCATCCCACGCCCACATATACACTCTGAAAGTTATGTCAATTTCTAAAGAAACATAAATTTTAAAAAAAAAGGAGACACTAGGGCATTTTACATTCTCTGCTTTGAATAAAAAATATTTTTCTCTGAGATATACTGCTACATGCCTGCCCCAGAAAGACCCCAGAGATAAAGACAGAGCCCAGAAGATATGCAGTAGGTGGGCCAGTGGGAGGAGCAGGAGCCCCAGTACTTATGTAGAAATGCTTTTAAGCCAAAGAAAGGATTTTATTTCTTCTTAATTGTTGGGCTGTGGTACAATCCAGTAATTATTTTGTCCCCAGTACCTCGACAAATAAAAAACCACTTCCCTTACTGCTTTATGCCTGAATCACGCTAACCCATAATGCTGACTGCTGTTTCTGGGGAGAAAACATTCCAAAGCCCCAAGTCAAGATATTAACCCCACTCCATTTTTAAGAGAAAAATAAATCATTTGCCAAGAGCAAGACATCTGGGACCAAGAGAGAAGACCTGACCCGGAATACCAGCCAAATTCCTCTCCAGCTAAACCCAGTCCCTTTATTCAACTAGTTTAAATCTCAAGGTATGTTTGTCTTTCTGGACTGGACTGAGGCTCCATCTCTGGCAGTGGAATGGCTTCCTCCCCCAACTTCCTGAAAGGTAGAAATGGCATGAGTGTTCCATGTACATATGTATTGCTCTACAGGGTCAGCTAGGACTTCAAAAGATGTTTCAGAAATCAACATGCAAAGAGAAGCTCCACCCCAAAAGGAATGCAAGTTACATTCATGCTCTACAAAATCAGGCCTCTCCCAATTCATTTACCCTGCTGGCATGATTATTTATCTGGCATTACAGTGCAGCAGCAACCCAGAGAGTTGCTTTGTAGTTACTCTGTTACCACTCTTGTTTTACAGTAACTCTGTAAATAACTTGTGTCACTATTCTATGTCCCATTTCCAGATGGAAGATAAGACGTTATTTCTGCTTCAGTGAAAAATCTTAACAGCTGATATAAGAAGGTGTTCAGATTCCTATCTAAATTACATGACAAACATTCTGCATTAGCATTGTTAGGCGGAATATTTATCTACAACCTGAATATATTTCCAAGATATCAAATGATGACTTATAAGCCATCTCCTACGATGTGATGTGCAAACCTAGAGCAATATAAGAAAAATTTTAAAAGCACCTCCACTGAAGACCTTAGCTTAGAAAACCCATTTCAACATTGTTCTATTTACCTTAATTAGCACAAATCCTAGCCATATTTGTTTATAACGCTGTGAAAGTGACTACATGAAACAGTTATGAAGCTGTCTAGAAGGCCACTGGGTATGCAAGGAGAACTACACAGTCATTACTACCCAGTAGAGGGCAAACACATTGTATTTTATTGCTAATTTGGACCAAAGCCCCGTAATTTGGTGTTTAAAGATTGTGCATGCGTTATGAGCATACAGTTGTTGAATTAATGTACCATGGTATGTTTTTAGCATCTGTGGATGTTTTAATTGAATAACAGTCTCCTTTCTTTATAGCTTAATGAAATGTATTGTGTATTTGGGAATTCGAGCAAGGTATACTATTTGGAAGAAATCACAAAAGAATTTGCTTGTGCTGTCTAGAACTCCCACACCCGGCTAGAAACTGGAAGGGGAAAAGAAATTAAAACCAAAAAACTACATTCAGGTGGACAAATGCTTTTTATTTTTTATTTTTCATCTGATCTTCAGCCTCCTTTGTTAAGAATGAAGCTCTATGCATCCTCCACCCCACCCTAAGGTTTTCTCTCTCCCCAAGTGGAAGGCAGTTTGGGCCAGTGTGTTGTGTTATTCCATTAGTTTATGTTTTAAGACTAAGAAGAGATATTTCTGTGTTATAAATTATTTATAAACACAAGAACAAAGGGAGGCTGTCAGAGCTGCTGCTACTTTGAGAAAATAAAAAAGAAATGATGAATTTATGGAGAATCCAATTTGATAAAGAGGGAGGAGATGCAACTGCTAATTATTAACATCCATCTGCAGACAGAGACCTGAGAGCAGAAAATTAGATGGATACATTTACATCTGTCTATCACCAAAAGAAATCTCACTAATGGTATTCCTCACTGTCACCAAACTCTCCCCATCCAGCTTAGAGAGCCTTGGAGACATGTGAAGATATTTTAATCAACAGTAGAGCAAGGAAAAGAGGCAAAGAACTTCAGAAATGGACATTCAAAAACAACTTCATTTCCTTCTGTACTCTTTCTTCCTTTCTCAAAAACATAAATTAAAAAAAAAAAATTTAAGTGGCATAGCCTTTATCTTTGTACCTAGTTGATACGGGAGCCAGCAAGTTTTGAAAACTTTTCTGTTTAAGCAGCTGCAAGCCACTCCCTCACTGATATCAAGCACAGTGTGGAGGCAAAGGCACAACGAAGAATGTCCAGCAAAGAAAAAAAAAATGGTTTATGATGTGAGAAATATATATATTTTTTTAATATTGTCACTGAGCCTACCTCTTGTCTCCTGGACATTGCTTTCATCACAGGAGGGAACTGAAAATGGGATGCTTTTTGAAAACTCACGATCCTGGGCCACTGCCTTTCTTTCTTGAAAGGAGCAGAGGGGAAGGATAAATATATCAAGAATTTGTCAAAGAAAAAGAAATGCTCTGTGCCTGTGTGCATCTTGCTGATGAGGGGGGAAATCAGCTCTTTTTCTTGAACATTAAGTCTATAGATCCTTGAAAGAGGTTGCAATTTCAACTTTGCCCTTGTCATCTTATTTTCAGTAGCAAGGTCATCTATACTGGGAAGTTTCAATTCACCTTTGAAAAATTTAGGGCACTATTTTTATCTGTCACCCTTCTACACACAAGCCTTGGGCTGGTTCCCATATCTGCTATTCATAGATTTGGCCGTTTTCAGCCTGGATTTTTGATGTGTTGTCCATCATGTGATTTTTCCCAGTTGGTCTGAATTAGCCAGACAGGGTATGGGAAGAGGGTTTTTTCCAATTCTCTTACTTTGTCACATATTTTTAAATCAGGCAGGAGGAAAGAGTGCTGTGGCTCTTTTCAAAATTTTGGAGATGCTACTTTATTTATAGTTTTTTGTACTGTGGAGACTTTTGTAAAGTAAGACTTTCTGACAACATCACAAACCAAATTTGTTTTTTCTTTAAACATTATTGTGTTTTTAATTAAAATCTTACCAGTAAATAAAGCTGCTTTACAAATTTTTACGAGCTTACTTAAAGAATCTGGGAAACGTGAATTTAAGAAAATGGGAATGACTACCCATTCCAAAGATTTCTATAAATGTTTCATTTAGTATTTTGTGCTGGAAATAATGACTATCCACAGGAAGAAGACTAATATCAGAGACAAAGACCCAAAAAAAAAAAAAAAAGCTGACCATAACTTGTGCCCTTTATGCATGGACACTACCCCCCAAGAAAATGGGACAGGTGAAGAGACTGGTCTATATTTTGCAATTATCTACAAAATTGATTTTGATCAAATTTTCAAACATTGTATAATAATCTATAAAATAGAGATGTTTAAAAAGTATTTTCCCTCAGGTTCAGTTATCAGTAAAGTCATTTGTTTTTACCAGGGAAGTTAAATGTTGGAAACAAGCCTGCAAAGCTTTAAAGCCATGGATTTAATGGGGTCACATGTGGTGAATTGGAATAGATGGGCTTGTTTTTAATAACAATATTGTTAGAAAGGTACAGAGAGGTCAGCCAATAAATCAATCTATAGAAAACTTTTGAGAATTGTTTAGTTCTAATTCTTTCCCAAATACTTTTCATTTATTATCTGGAATGTGTATAGCGATAATATAGAAATTGCAGAAGTAGCTTTTCCAACATGGTTTACCAAATGTCAGAGTTAGATCGGGGAGCTTGGGGACCAGAGGCTCATGAAAAGCTGTAGATTGGAGGGACCAGTGTAGGAACACATGGGATGGAGAAGCGGCTCACAATGGGAGACCTATTCGTGTCTGGAATACAAACCCTGCCTTCCAAAGAAGCACAGTCCCTGTTCTCCAAACTTGTAAAATTTTGACAAAGAAGGAGAAAATAACTGAGATATGGGGGAGCTGGGCAAGAAATGAAAGGAACAAAAGTAGATTAGGAGATGAGCACTGACGAAGGAAAGATGACTGTGTGGGGTCAGTGCCCTGAAACATGGCCATTGAATCCAGTATCCCTTTATCTAGAAAGCAAATGTCCAGAGGCATATCTCTAGCTCTCATGTGAAGTTCAGATACTGGAGTTCTGATAATACCTCCTTGAGCTTAAAGACAAGCAAGAGATCCTGGTGGAAAAGAAGGGATGTTGACCTGAGAAGCAGGAAACTTGCTCCCCCACTAATCCTCTTGTGACATGAGCAAAACACTACACATTTCTAGGCCTCCATTTCTTCATCATCTGTGTAAAAAATTTAATAAGAGGCTTCTTGTAAGAGTCTTATTACTGGGGGCTGCATTCAGGTGATGAAGGAAAAAAGCGAAGAAAAATCAATGGCATTAGCTCTTATAATTGTATGTTCTTAGGATTTAGACTAAAAATAACATATTCTCTCTCTCTCTCTCTCTCTCTCCATACACATGTACACTTGAAAACTAACCTGCACAGACTTCTTTTTGGTATTATTTATACCATATATTACAGAAAGGTAATTTTTCAATTTTTCCCTTTTTTTCTTATCTAGACACATTTCATAAAATAAAATCACATTCAAAGACTGACAATAAACAAATTCTCCACCAAGTTTCCTTCATCTAATTTTGAGAGACCCAATCAGTTTTTTCAACAACTGAACTGTAGGTCTGCAGAAGGCACTGAATTCTCAGTATAGTAGACAGCATGATAAATGATTGATGAAGGTACTCTGAGTCTCGACGATGGAACTGATAGAAAGGGAAATGCACGTTCTTGTAAAGAATAATTTCTACAAATTTATGGGAATTAATATTAAGATAATAAGATAAGTTTGTTAAGCCTTCCATCTAAAAACCTTATTCAAAAATTACTATCATTTCATCTTTACATGTGCTTCTCTCTCAGGCCACACATTAAGCTTATTCACTCCACATCTCCAGCACCCATTTCTTTGTTCACACTAGTCCCTACACCCACAGTGTTCTTCACTGATTCTCCTTTTCCCCACATCCAGATCATTTCGCCCCTTGGGCCCAGCTCCCATATAGGGTAAACATATCTCTTGTTTCTCCCAGGACAGTTCTAATTTATACCTATTGGCTCAGTATAAATATTAATGGATCTCCCTTTTGCTTCCTAGTTTAGACAGTAAATTCCATAGTCACTGTGTCAGTTATCAACTTACTGCTTTCGGGCTCCAAATATACACTTTTTTGCTCTGATTTGTGACACTGGAGCTGGACCCTGTAAACGTTCTCCTTTACCAGATGCCACAGTATTAGGTCTTGTCAGCAGAAGACACTAGAGAGATAAGACCAAATGACCACTCTTTCTGATTCTGGTTTCCTCCTTCTTTCTCCCACCACAGTGGCCAGCAGGTGGCTTTCTGGCCAGTGGCGTGCAGCACCCAGAAGCAGACATCCTCCAGCAGGTTCCATCCACACCCACACAGGTGGCTTCTCTGTGAGTTCTGCTAGCACCCAAAACACTGTTTCCTGCTCACCAACACCTCGGCAAACTTCTCTGTCATTTCGGGGGGAAGGGGGCAAAAGAAGAGTTCACGAATCCAGTTTCTAGCTCTTCCAAGAAAAGCATAAAATAACGCAGTAGACAAGCTTCTAACTGCTCCCACCCTAGAAAATTTGTACTGGAGTTGACAAAGGTAAAGGAAAAGTCTAAGATACAATACTACAATAAGACATATTAATAAAATAACACCCCCCTGGACTCAGGAAATGTAATGTGTGGTTTTTTTTAAATACGTGTTTATAATGATACAAAAACCTAGAATACAGAATCAAAGCTATCTGATGAACTCAAGGAGAAACTTTCCTAGAGTGTGGAATTACAAATACATATGCTTGTTTGGCCAACTGATTGTACAGTAGACCTCCTTATCCTCGGGGGATACGTTCCAAGACTCACAGTGGATGCCTGAAACCACAGATAGTACCAAGCCCTACATATATACTATTTTTTTTCCTAAATACACATACCTATGATAAAGTTTAATCTATAAATTAGGCATAGTAAGAGATTGACAATAATTAGTAATAAAACAGAACAATTATAACAATATACTGTCAAAAAAAATTATGTAAATGTGGTCTCTATTTCCCCCCGCACCCCCCTCTCAAAATACAGCTGACCCTTGAACAACATGGGTTTGAACTGCATGGGTCCACTGGTGACACAGACTGTTTTTAATAAATATACTGGAAAATTTTTTGAAGATTTTCAACAATTTGAAAAACCTCACAGATGAACCACATAGTTTAGAAACACTAAAAAAAAATTAAGAAAAATTAGGTATGTCATGAATATATAAGATATATGTAGATATACATATAACATACAAAATATGTGTTAATCAGCAGTTTATATTATCAGTAAGGCTTTTGTTCAACAGTAGGCTACTAGTAAAATTTGGGGGGAGTCAAAGTTATATATGAATTTTCAACTGCATGGGGGGTCTGCACCCCTAACCCCCGTGTTGTTCAAGGGTCAACTGTACCTTAAAAACTTAATGCTTTTTCCATCTTAACTAAGCACTTATCACACACTGTGGCTGTAACTTCTGCAGTTTGAGGTGCAACATCAATACTAATACAAATTTCTTTTTCCTTCTTCATAATTTCATGGATAGAAGATTCATTCCTACTGTAGATCTTAGCAACCTCAGTATAGGATTTCTTTTATTTTCTTAATAAGTCAAGAACTTTCACCTTTTCACTTACAGGAAGCCAGCATCACGACCCTTGTGCTTTGGGGCCACTATTAAGTAAAATAAGAGTGACTTAAACACAAGTACTGAATATCAGGACAGTCAGTCAGATAACTGAAAGGGCTGCTAAGTGACTAATGGGTAGGTTACAATGGACAAAGGGATTATTCACGTCCTGTGCAGGAAGGAATGGGACAACAAGGTTTCATCACCCTACTCGGAACATCATGCAATTTAAAACTTATGAATTTTCTGTTTTCAGACCACTGTTGACCACAGGTAACTGAAACCACAGAAAGTAAAACTACAGATAAGGGAGACTATAATACATGTTTTTAAACCATGGTATTGTAATTTCCCTTAAGATAGAGCTGGCATTTTAGCTTGATGATTTGCACCTAGTATTTGATAAGAAAATATTGATTGGAGAAGAGGCATGCCAAATAGCACTAAAATTTGGTAAGAGGGGAATCTTCCAGTTTTCAATCTCAAACTTTTTTTAAAGTCAAATTCTTACCAATAAATTCATAAGAAGAAGTGTGAATCCTAATGGTTCTCTGAAGAGATGTGATCTCAACAAAGTATCTCAGCTAAGTCTAAAGTGGACAATGGTAGATGATGTTACTCTTCTATCAAATATTCCAGTTCTCCTTCTGTGGTCCCCCAACCCCTCACCTTGTTGACAAGCTTTGACATGTGACTTGCTTGGGACATATGTAGGTAAGCAGGAGAAATGTATCACTTCCAAGCCAAGACAAGCCTTTCAGAGTGAGTATGTGATTGGCCATTCCTTCTTTCCCTACCCCATAAAACTAGCCACATATCCACCACAGTTCTGCCTTTAGCCTGGGTCCCAAAGTGAGACAACATGGAACAGTTAACCCACAATGGACATGCAAAAAAATGTCTTTTTGCTTATAAGCCATGGAAAATTTCAAGTTGTTACCACAGCATTTTTTCTAACTAATTTCAAACAGCAGTAGATAATTGGAATTGAGGTAAGAAGAAGATATACTTAAAATAAACAGATAAACAGCCTGAATGACAGGGAGAAGAGTGGAGCCCAGGGAGATCATGCCAAGAACATCTTCACAACACAACACAAATCCAGGCACCCTGTTTTCAATGATTTTACCCTGGCTTCTAAATTACTATTCATTATTACATATTTGGGAACCCTCCATTCCTCCATTAATTAGAGTTAATTAAAGCACAAAATGTTTTATATTCTTTATATAAGCCAAATATGGAAGGGATAGATATACACTAACAAGAGAACTAAGGTTGGGGGGGACCTTCAAGATGGCGGAGGAGTAAGACGTGGAGATCACCTTCCTCCCCACAAATACATCAAAAATACATCTACATGTGGAACAGCTCCTACAGAACACCCACTGAATTCTGGAAGAAGACCTCAGACTTCCCAAAAGGCAAGAAACTCCCCATGTACCTGGGTAGGGCAAAAGCAAAAAAAAAAAAAAAACAGAGACAAAAGAATAGAGATAGGACCTGCACTTCTGGGAGGGAGCTGTGAAGGAGGAAAAGTTTCCACACACTAGGAAGCCCCTTCACTGGTGGAGACAGGGGTGGCGGGGGGAAGCTTCTGAGCCACGGAGGAGAGCGCAGCAACGGGGTGCAGAGGGCAAAACGGAGAGATTCCCACACAGAGGATCTGTGCGGACCGGCACTCACCAGCCTGAGAGGCTTGTCTGCTCACCCACCGGGGCAAGTGGGGGCTGGGAGCGGAGGCTTGGGCTTTGGAGGTCAGATCCCAGGGAGAGGACTGGGGTTGGCTGTATGAAGACAGCCTGAGGAGGCTAGTGCCCCACAGCTAGCCGGAAGGGAGTCTGGGAAAGACTCTGGACCTGCCTAAGAGGCAAGAGACCATTGTTTTGGGATGCACAAGGAGAGGGGATCCAGAGCACCACCTAAACAGGCTCCAGAGACAGGCGCAAGCCGTGGCTATCAGCTCAGACACCAGAGACAGGCATGAAATGCTAACGCTGCTGCTACTGCCACCAAGAATCCTATGGGCAAGCACAAGTCACTATCCACAAGCCCCTCACCCCCCACCCCCGCCGCCGGCTGGGAGCCTGTGCAGCCCGCCACTGCCAGGGTCCCATGATCCAGGGACAACTTCCCTGGGAGAACCCACAGTGTGCCTCAGGCTGTTGCAACGTCACTCCAGCCTCTGCCGCCTCAGGCTCACCCCGTATTCCAATTATAACTACTGCACCCCTCCCTCCCCGCCAATGCCCCCCAGACCCCACCTCCCCCCGTCATGAGTCAGCCAGAGCACCCTAATCAGCCGCTGTTTTAACCCTGTCCTGTCTGGGTGGGGACAGAAGCCTGAGGGCGACCTACATGCAGAGGTGGGGCCAAAACAAAAGCTGAACCCCAGGAGCTGTGCAAACAAAGAAGAGAAAGGGAAATCTCTCCCAGCAGCCTCAGGAGCAGCAGATTAAATCCCCACAATCAACTTGAGGTATGCTGCATCTGTGGAATACGTGAGTAGACAAGGAATCAACCCAAAATTGAGGCGGTGGACTTTGGGAGCAATTGTAGACTTGGGATTTGCTGTCAGTGACTGACTTGTTTCTGATTTTTTATGTTTATCTTAGTATAGTTTTTAGTGCTTATTATCATTGGTGGATTTGTTTACTGGTTTGGTTGCTCTCTTTTTTTAAAATACTTTTTAAATTTTTATTATTTTAATAATTTTTCATTTTTTATATTAATTTTTTTCCTCCCTTTTCTTCTGAGCCGTGTGGCTGACACGGTCTTGGTGCTCTGGCCTGATGTCAGGCCAGAGCCTCTGAAGTGGGAGAGCCGAGTTCAGGACATTGGACTACCAGAGACCTGCCAGCCCCATGTAATATCAATGAGCAAGAGCTCTACCAGAGATCTCCATCTCAAAGCTAAGACCCAGCTCCACCCAACGGCCAGCAAACTCCACTGCTGGATGCCCCATGCCAAACAACTAGCAAGACAGGAACACAACCCCACCCATTAGCAGAGAGGCTGCCTAAAATCATACTAAGTTAACAGACACCCCAAAAAACACCACCAGATGCAGCCCTGTCCACCAGAAAGGCAAGATCCAGCCCCACGCACCAGAACACAGGCACCAGTCCTTTCCACCAGGAACCCTACATAAGCCACTGAATCAACCTTACCTACTGAGGGCAGACACCAAAAACAAAGGGAACTACAAACCTGCAGCCTGCGAAAAGGAGACCCCAAACACAGTAAGTTAAGCAAAATGGGAAAACAGAGAAATATGCAGCAGATAAAAGAGCAAGGTAAAAACCCACCAGACCAAACAAATGAAGAGGAAATAGGCAGTCTACCTGAAAAAGAATTCAGAGTAATGATTATAAAGATGATCCAAAACCTTGCAAATAGAATGGAGAAAATACAAGAAACGTTTAACAAGGACCTAGAAGAACTAAAGAGCAAACAAACAATGATGGACAATACAATAAATGAAATTTAAAATTCTCTAGAAGTAACCAATAGCAGAATAACTGAGGTAAAGGAAGAGATAAGTGACCTGGAAGACGAAATAGTGGAAATAACTACCACAGAGCAGAATAAAGAAAAAAGAATGAAAAGAATTGAGGACAGTCTCAGGGACCTCTGGGACAACATTAAACGCACCAACATTCGAATTATAGGAGTCCCAGAAGAAGGAGAGAAAAAGAAAGGGTCTGAGAAAATATTTGAAGAGATTATAGTTGAAAACTTCCCTAACAAGGGAAAGGAAATAGTCAATCAAGTCCAGGAAGCGCAAAAAGTCTCATACAGGATAAATCCAAGGAGAAAAACGCCAAGACACATATTAATCAAACTATAAAATATTAAACATAAAGAAAAAATATTAAAAGCAGCAAGGGAAAAGCAACAAATAACATACAAGGGAATCCCTATAAGGGTAACACCTGATCTTTCAGCAGAAACTCTGCAAGCCAGAAGGGAGTGGCAGGACATATTTAAAGTGATGAAAGAGGAAAACCTACAACCAACATTACGCTACCCAGCAAGGATCTCATTCAAATTCGATGGAGAAATTGAAATCTTCACAGGCAAGCAAAAGTTAAGAGAATTTAGCACCACCAAACCAGCTTTACAACAAATGCTAAAGGAACTTCTCCAGGCAGGAAACACAAGAGAAGGAAAAGACCTACAAAGACAAACCCAAAACAATTAAGAAAATGGTAATAGGAACATACATATCGATAATTACCTTAAATATAAATGGATAAAATGCTCCAACCAAAAGACAGACACTGGCTGAATGGATATAAAAATAAGACCTGTATATATGCTGTCTACAAAAGACCCACTTCAGACCTAGGAACACATACAGACTGAAAGGAAGGGGATGGACAAAGATATTCCATGCAAATGGAAATCAAAAGAAAGCTGGAGTAGCAATACTCATATCAGACAAAATAGACCTTAAAATAAAGACTACTGCAAGAGACAAAGAAGGACACTACATAATGATCAAGGGATCAATCCAAGAAGATACAACAACTGTAAATATTTATGCACCCAACACAGGAGCACCTCAATACATAAGACAAATGCTAACAGCCATAAAAGGGGAAATCAACAGTAATGCAATCATAGTAGGGGAGTTTTAACACCCCACTTTCACCAATGGACGGATCATCCAAAATGAAAATAAATAAGGAAACACAAACTTTAAATGACATATTAAACAAGGTGGGCTTAATTGATATTTATAGGACATTCCATCCAAAAACAACAGAATACAATTTCTTCTCAAGTGCTCATGGAACGTTCTCCAGGATAGATCAAATCTTGGGTCACAAATCAAGCCTTGGTAAATTTAAGAAAACTGAAATCATATCAAGTATCTTTTCCAACAACAATGCTATAGAACTAGATATCAATTACAGGAAAAAAACTATAAAAAATACAAACACATGGAGGCTAAACAATACGCTACTAAATAACCAACAGATCACTGAAGAAATCAAAGAGGAAATCAAAAAATACCTAGAAACAAATGACAATGAAAACACGATGACTCAAAGCCTATGGGATGCAGCAAAAGCATTCTAAGAGGGAAGTTTATAGCAATATAATACTACTTCAAGAAACAAAAAAAAAACCTCAAATAAACAACCTAACCTTACACCTAAAGTCATTAGAGAAAGAAGAACAGAAAACCCCAAAGTTAGCAGAAGAAAAGAAATCATAAAGATCAGATCAGAAAAAAAAAGAAAAAGAAATGAAGGAAACAATAGCAAAGATCAATAAAACTAAAAGCTAGTGAGAAGATAAACAAAACTGATAAACCACTAGCCAGACTCATCAAGAAAAAAAGGCACAAGACTCAAATCAACAGAATTAGAAATGTAAAAGAAGAAGTAACAACTGACCCTGCAGAAATACAAAGAATCATGAGGGATTACTACAAACAACTATATGCCAATAAAGTGGAAAACCTGGAAGAAATGGACAAATTCTTAGAAAAGCACAACCTTCTGAGACTCAATCAGGAAGAAATAGAAAATATAAAAAGACCAATCACAAGCACTGAAATGGAAACTGTGGTTAAAACTCTTCCAACAAACAAAAGCAAAGGACCAGATGGCTTCACAGGTGAATTCTATCAAACATTTAGAGAAGAGCTAACATTTATCCTTCTCAAACTCTTCCAAAATATAGCAGAGGGAGAAACACTCCCAAACTCATTCTACGAGGCCACCATCACCCTGATACCAAAACCAGACAAAGATGTTCCCAAAAAAGAAAAGTACAGGCCAATATCACTGATGAACATAGATGCAAATAATCTCAACAAAATACTAGCAAACAGAATCCAATAGCACATTAAAAGGATCATACACCATGATCAAGTGGGGTTTATTCCAGGAATGCAAGAATTCTTCAATATATGCAGATCAATCAATGTGATACACCATGTTAACAAACTGAAGGAGAAAAACCATATGATAATCTCAACACATGTAGAAAAAGCTTTCGACAAAATTCAACACCCATTTATGATAAAAACTCTCCAAAGAGTGGGTATAGAGGGAACCTACCTCAACATAATGAAGGCCATATATGACAAACCCACAGCCAACATCGTTCTCAATGGTGAAAAACTGAAACCATTTCCTCTAAAATCAGGAACAAGATAAGGATGCCCACTCTCACCAATATTATTCAACATAGTTTTGGAAGTTTTCGTCACAGCAATCAGAGAAGAAAAAGAAATAAAAGGAATCCAAATCAGCAAAGAAGAAATAAAGCTATCACTGTTTGCAGATGACATGATACTATACATAGAGAATCTAAAGATGCCACCAGAAAACTACTAGCGCTAATCAATGAATTTGGAAAAGCAGCAGGACACAAAATTAATGCACAGAAATCTCTTGCATTCCTATACACTAATGATGAAAAATCTGAAAGAGAAGTTAAGGAAACACTCCCATTTACCACTGCAACAAAAAGAATAAAAGACTTAGGAATAAACCTACCTAAGGAGACAAAAGACCTGTATGCAGAAAACTATAAGACACTGATGAAAGAAATTAAAGACGATACAAACAGATGGAGAGATATACCATGTTCTTGGATTGGAAGAATCAACATTGTGAAAATGACTATACTACCCAAAATCAATCTACAGATTCAATGCAATCCCTATCAAACTACCAATGGCATTTTTCACAGAACTAGAACAAAAAATTCACAATTTGTATGGAAACACAAAAGACCCTGAAGAGCAAAAGGAATCCGGAGAAAGAAAAATGGAGCTGGAGGAATCAGGCTCCTGGACTTCAGACTATATTACAAAGTTACAGTAATCAAGACAGTATGGTACTGGCAGAAAAACAGAAATATAGATCAATGGAACAGGACAGAAAGCCCAGAGATAAACCCACACATATATGGTCACCTTATCTTTGATAAAGGAGGCAAGAATATACAAAGGAGAAAACACAGCCTCTTCAATAAGTGGTGCTGGGAAAACTGGACAGCTACATGTAAAAGAATGAAATTAGAATATAATGAGAGGGAGGAGAGAAGATGGCGGAAGAGTAAGACGCGGAGATCACCTTCCTTCCCACAGATACAGTAGAAATACATCTACACGTGGAACTGCTCCTACAGAACACCCACTGAACACTGGCAGAAAACGTCCGACCTCCAAAAAGGCAAGAAACTCCCCCCGTACTTGGGTAGGGCAAAAGAAAAAAGAAATAACAGAGACAAAAGAATAGGGACGGCACCTGCACCAGTGGGAGGGAGCTGTGAAGGAGGAAAGATTTCCACGCACTAGGAAGCCACTTCGTGGGCAGAGACTGCGGGTGGCAGAGGGGGTTAGCTTCGGAGCCACGGAGGAGAGCGCAGCCACAGGGGTGCGGAGGGCAAAGCGGAGAGGTTCCCACACGGAGGAGTGGCGCCGACCAGCGCTCTCCAGCCCGAGAGGCTTCTCTGCTCCCCCGCCGGGGCAGGCGGGGCTGGGAGCTGAGGCTCGGGCTTCGGTCGGATCGCAGGGAGAGGACTGGGGCTGGCGGCGTGAACACAGCCTGAAGGGGTTAGCGCACCACAGCTGGCTGGGAGGGAGACCGGGAAAAAGTCTGCAGCTGCCGAAGAGGCAAGAGACTTTTTCTTGCCTCTTTGTTTCGCTGCGCGCAAGGAGAGGGGATTCAGAGCGCCGCCTAAACGAACTCCAGAGAAGGGCGCGAGCCGCGGCGATCAGCGCGGACCCCAGAGACGGGCGGGAGACGCTGGGGCTGCTGCTGCCGCCTCCAAAAAGCCTGTATGTGAGCACAGGTCACTCTCCACACCGCCCCTCCCGGGAGCCGGTGCAGCCCAGCACTGCCAGGGTCCCATGATCCAGGGACAAATTCCCCGGGAGAACGCACTGCGCGCCTCAGGCTGGTGCAACGTCACGCCGGCCTATGACGCCGCAGGCTCACCCCGCCTCCTCTGTACCCCTCCCTCCCCGCAGCCTGAGTGAGCCAGCGCCCCCGAAGCAGCGGCTCCTTTAACCCCGTTCTGTCTGGGCGGGGAATAGACGCCCTCAGGCGACCTACACGCAGAGGCGGGTCCAAATCCAAAGCTGAACCCCAGGAGCTGTGCGAACAGGGAAGAGAAGGGGAAATCTCTCCCAGCAGCCTCAGAAGCAGCGGATTAAAACTCCACAAACAACTTGATGTGCCTGCATCTGTTGAATACCTGAATAGACAACGAATCATCCCAAATTCAGGAGGTGGACTTTGGGAGCAGGATATATTAATTTTTCCCCTTTTCCTTTTTTTTTTTGTGAGTGTATATGTATATGCTTCTGGGTGAGATTTTGTCTGTATAGCTTTGCTTTACAATAGCTTTATTTTACTTCACTATATTATAGCCTCTTTCTTTCTTTCTTTCTATTTTTTCTCCCTTTTACTCTGAGCCGTGTGGACGAAAGGCTCTTGGTGCTCCAGCCAGGCATCAGGGCCGTGCCTCTGAGGTGGGAGAGCCAACTTCAGGACACTGGTCCACAAGAGACCTCCCAGCTCCACGTAATACCAAACGGCAAAAATCTCTCAGAGATCTCCATCTCAACATCAAGACCCAGCTTCACTCAACGACCAGCAAGCTACAGTGCTGCACTCCCTATGCCAAACAACTAGCAAGACAGGAACACAGCCCCATCCATTAGCAGAGAGGCTGCCTAAAATCATAATAAGGCCACAGACACCCCAAAATACACCACCAGACGTGGATGTGCCCACCAGAAAGACAAGATCCAGCCTCATCCACCAGAGCTCAGGCACTAGTTCCCTACACCAGGAAGCCTACACAACCCACTGAACCAACCTTAGCCACTGGGGACAGATACCAAAAACAACGGGAACTACAAACCTGCAGTCTGTGAAAAGGAGACCCCAAACACAGTAAGATAAGCAAAATGAGACAACAGAAAAACACACAGCAGATGAAGGAGCAGGGTCAAAGCACACTAGACTTAACAAATGAAGAGGAAATAGGTAGTCTACCTGAAAAAGAATTCAGAATAATGATAGTAAGGATGATCCAAAATCTTGGAAATAGAATAGACAAAATGCAAGAAACATTTAACAAGGACGTAGAAGAACTAAAGAGGAACCAAGCAATGATGAAAAACACAATAAATGAAATTAAAAATACTCTAGATGGGATCAATAGCAGAATAACTGAGGCAGAAGAAAGGATAAGTGACCTGGAAGATAAAATGGTGGAAATAACTACTACAGAGCAGGATAAAGAAAAAAGAATGAAAAGAACTGAGGACAGTCTCAGAGACCTCTGGGACAACATTAAACGCACCAACATTCGAAATATAGGGGTCCCGGAAGAAGAAGAGAAAAAGAAAGGGACTGAGAAAATATTTGAAGAGATTATAGTTGAAAACTTCCCTAATATGGGAAAGGAAATAGTTAATCAAGTCCTGGAAGCACAGAGAGTCCCATACAGGATAAACCCAAGGAGAAACACGCCAAGACACATATTAATCAAACTGTCAAAAATTAAATATAAGGAAAACATATTAAAGGCAGCAAGGGAAAAAAAACAAATAACACACAAGGGAATCCCCATAAGGTTAACATCTGATCTTTCAGCAGAAACTCTGCAAGCCAGAAGGGAGTGGCAGGATATACTTAAAGTGATGAAGGAGAAAAACCTACAACCAAGATTACTCTACCCAGCAAGGATCTCATTCAGATTCGATGGAGAAATTAAAACCTTTACAGACAAGCAAAAGCTGAGAGAGTTCAGCACCACCAAACCAGCTTTACAACAAATGCTAAAGGAACTTCTCTAGGCAAGAAACACAAGAGAAGGAAAACACCTACAATAACAAACCCAAAACATTTAAGAAAATGGGAGTAGGAACATACATATCGATAATTACCTTGAATGTAAATGGATTAAATGCTCCCACCAAAAGACATAGACTGGCTGAATGGATACAAAAACAAGACCCGTATATATGCTGTCTACAAGAGACCCACTTCAGACCTAGAGACACATACAGACTGAAAGTGAGGGGATGGAAAAAGATATTCCATGCAAATGGAAATCAAAAGAAAGCTGGAGTAGCAATTCTCATATCAGACAAAATAGACTTTAAAATAAAGACTATTACAAGAGACAACGAAGGACACTATATAATGATCAAGGGATCGATCCAAGAGGAAGCTATAACAATTGTAAATATTTATGCACCCAACATAGGAGCACCTCAATACATAAGGCAAATACTAACAGCCATAAAAGGGGAAATCGACAGCAACACAATCATAGTAGGGGACTTTAACACCCCACTTTCATCAATGGACAGATCATCCAAAATGAAAATAAATAAGGAAACACAAGCTTTAAATGATACATTAAACAAGATGGACTTAATTGATATTTATAGGACATTCCACCCAAAAACAACAGAATACACATTTTTCTCAGGTGCTCATGGAACATTCTCCAGGATAGATCATATCTTGGGTCACAAATCAAGCCTTGGTAAATTTAAGAAAATTGAAATCGTATCAAGTATCTTTTCCGACCACAACGCTATGAGACTAGATATCAATTACAGGAAAAGATCTGTAAAAAATACAAACACATGGAGGCTACACAATACATTACTTAATAACGAAGTGATTACTGAAGAAATCAAAGGGGAAATCAAAAAATACCTAGAAACAAATGACAATGGAGATACGACGACCCAAAACCTATGGGACGCAGCAAAAGCAGTGCTAAGAGGGAAGTTTATAGCAATACAAGCCTACCTCAAGAAACAGGAAACATCGCGAATAAACAACCTAACCTTGCACCTGAAGCAATTAGAGAAAGAAGAACAAAAAAACCCCAAAGCCAGCAGAAGGAAAGAAATTATAAAGATCAGGTCAGAAATAAATGAAAAAGAAATGAAGGAAACAATAGCAAAAATCAATGAAACTAAAAGCTGGTTCTTTGAGAAGATAAACAAAATTGATAAACCATTAGCCAGACTCATCAAGAGAAAAAGGGAGAAGACTCAAATCAATAGAATTAGAAATGAAAAAGGAGAAGTAACCACTGACACTGCAGAAATACAAAAGATCATGAGAGATTACTACAAGCAACTCTATGCCAATAAAATGGACAACCTGGAAGAAATGGACAGATTCTGAGAAATGCACAAACTGCCGAGACTGAACCAGGAAGAAACAGAAAATATGAACAGACCAATCACAAGCACTGAAATTGAAACTGTGATTAAAAACCTTCCAACAAACAAAAGCCCAGGACCAGATGGCTTCACAGGTGAATTCTATCAAACATTTAGAGACGAGCTAACACCTATCCTTCTCAAACTCTTCCAAAATATTGCAGAGGGAGGAACACTCCCAAACTCATTCTACGAGGCCACCATCACCCTGATACCAACACCAGACAAAGATGTCACAAAGAAAGAAAACTACAGGCCAATATCACTGATGAACATAGATGCAAAAATCCTCAACAAAATACTAGCAAACAGAATCCAACAGCACATTAAAAGGATCATACACCATGATCAAGTGGGGTTTATCCCAGGAATGCAAGGATTCTTCAATATACGCAAATCAATCAATGTGATACACCATATTAACAAATTGAAGGAGAAAAACCATATGATCATCTCAATAGATGCAGAGAAAGCTTTCAACAAAATTCAACACCCATTTATGATAAAAGCCCTGCAGAAAGTAGGCATAGAGGGAACTTTCCTCAACATAATAAAGGCCATATATGACAAACCCACAGCCAACATTGTCCTCAATGGTGAAAAACTGAAACCATTTCCACTAAGATCAGGAACAAGACAAGGTTGCCCACTCTCACCACTATTATTCAACAAGTTTTGGAAGTGTTAGCCACAGCAATCAGAGAAGACAAAGAAATAAAAGGAATCCAAATCGGAAAAGAAGAAGTAAAGCTGTCACTATTTGCAGATGACATGATACTATACATAGAGAATCCTAAAGATGCTACCAGAAAACTCCTAGAGCTAATCAATGAATTTGGTAAAGTAGCAGGATACAAAATAAATGCACAGAAATCTCTTGCATTTCTATACACTAATGACGAAAAATCTGAAAGTGAAATTAAGAAAACACTCCCGTTAACCATTGCAACAAAAAGAATAAAATATCTAGGAATAAACCTGCCTAAGGAGACAAAAGACCTGTATGCAGAAAATTATAAGACACTGATGAAAGAAATTAAAGATGATACAAATAGATGGAGAGATATACCATGTTCCTGGATTGGAAGAATCAACATTGTGAAAATGACTCTACTACCCAAAGCAATCTACAGATTCAATGCAATCCCTATCAAACTACCACTGGCATTTTTCACAGAACTAGAACAAAAAATTTCACAATTTGTATGGAGACACAAAAGACCCCGAATAGCCAAAGCAATCTTGAGAACGAAAAATGGAGCTGGGGGAATCAGGCTCCCTGACTTCAGACTATATTACAAAGCTTCAGTAATCAAGACAGTTTGGTACTGGCACAAAAACAGAAATATAGATCAATGGAACAGGATAGAAAGCCCAGAGATAAACCCACGCACATATGGTCACCTTATCTTTGATAAAGGAGGCAAGCATATACAGTGGAGAAAAGACAGCCTCTTCAATAAGTTCTGCTGGGAAAATTGGACAGGTACATGTAAAAGTATGAAATTAGAACACTCCCTGACACCATGCACAAAAATAAACTCAAAATGGATTAAAGACCTAAGTGTAAGGGCAGACACTATCAAACACTTAGAGGAAAACATAGGCAGAACACTCTATGACATACATCACAGCAAGATTCTTTTTGACCCAGCTCCCAGAGAAATGGAAATAAGAACACAAATAAACAAATGGGACCTAATGAAACTTAAAAGCTTTTGCACAGCAAAGGAAACCATAAACAAGACCAAAAGACAACCCTCAGAATGGGAGAAAATATTTGCAAATGAAGCAACTGACAAAGGATTAATCTCCAAGATTTACAAGCAGCTCATGCAGCTCAATAACAAAAAAACCAACAACCCAATCCAAAAATGGGCAGAAGACCTAAATAGACATTTCTCCAAAGAAGATATACAGATGGCCTACAGACACATGAAAGAATGCTCAACATCATTAATCATTAGAGAAATGCAAATCAAAACTACAATGAGATATCATCTCACACCGGTCAGAATGGCCATCATCAAAAAATCTAGAAACAATAAATGCTGGAGAGTGTGTGGAGGAAAGGGAACACTCTTGCACTGTTGGTGGGAATGTAAATTGATACAGCCACTATGGAGAACAGTATGGAGGTTCCTTAAAAAACTACAAATAGAACTACCATACGACCCAGCAATCCCAATACTGGGCATATACCCTGAGAAAACCATAGGTCAAAAGGAGTCATGTACCAAAATGTTCATTGCAGCTCTATTTACAATAGCCAGGACATGGAAGCAACCTATGTGTCCATCATCAGATGAATGGATAAAGAAGATGTGGCACATATATACAATGGAATATTACTCAGCCATAAAAAGAAATGAAATGGAGGTATTTGTAATGAGGTGGATGGAGTTAGAGTCTGTCATACAGAGTGAAGTAAGTCAGAAAGAGAAAAACAAATACAGTATGCTAACACATATATACGGAATCTAAGGAAAAAAAAAAAAAAAAAAGGCCATGAAGAACCTAGTGGCAAGACGGGAATAAAGACACAGACCTACTAGAGAATGGACTTGAGGATATGGGGAGGGGGTGGGGTGAGATGTGACAGGGTAAGAGAGTGTCATGGACATATATACACTACCAAATGTAAAATAGATAACTAGTGGGAAGCAGCCGCATAGCACAGGGAGATCAGCTCGGTGCTTTGTGACCACCTAGAGGGGTGGGATGGGGAGGGTGGGAGGGAGGGAGATGCAAGAGGGAAGAGAAATGGGAACATATTGTATATGTATAACTGATTCACTTTGTTATAAAGCAGAAGCTAACACACCATTGTAAGGCAATTATACTTCAATAAAGATGTTAAAAAAAAAAAAAAAAAGAATGAAATTAGAACACTTCCTAACACCATACACAAAAATAAACTCAAAATGGATTAAAGACCTAAATGTAAGGCCAGAAACTATAAAACTCTTATAAGAAAACATAGGCAGAACAGTCTATGACATAAATCATAGCAAGATCCTTTTTTACCCACCTCCTAGAGAAACGGAAATGAAAACACAAATAAATAAATGGGACCTAATGAAACTTAAAAGCTTCTGCACAGCAAAGGAAACCATAAAGAAGACGTAAAGACAACCCTCAGAATGGGAGAAAATATTTTCAAACGAAGCCACTGACAAATGATTAATCTCCAAAATATACAAGCAGTTCATGCAGCTCAGTATCAAAAAAACAAACAACACAATCCAAAAATCGGCAGAAGGCCTAAACAGACATTTCTCCAGAGAAGATATACAGATTGCCAACAAAC
The DNA here is from genome assembly GCF_028021215.1 of Eschrichtius robustus. NCBI lineage: Eukaryota > Metazoa > Chordata > Mammalia > Artiodactyla > Eschrichtiidae > Eschrichtius > Eschrichtius robustus. Next base: position 85,584,536 of record NC_090824.1, read on the forward strand.
ACATGAAAAGATGCTCAACATCACTAATCATTAGAGAAATGCACATCAAAACTACAATGAGGTATCACCCTCACACCAGTCAGAATGGCCATCATCAAAAAATCTACAAACAATAAATGCTGGAGAGGGTGTGGAGGAAAGGGAACGCTGTTGCACTGTTGGTTGGAATGTAAATTGATACAGCCACTATGGAGAACAGTATGGAGGTTCCTTAAAAAACTAAAAATAGAACTACCATATGACCCAGCAATCCCACTACTGGGCATATACCCTGAGAAAACCATAATTCAGAAAGAGTCATGTATCACAATGTTCACTGCAGCTCTATTTACAATAGCCAGGACATGGAAGCAACGTAAGTGTCCATTGACAGATGAATGGATAAAGAAGATGTGGAACATACATACAATGGAATATTGCTCAGCCATAGAAAGAAATGAAATTGAGTTATTTGTAGTGAGGTGGATGGACCTAGAGACTGTCATAGAGAGTGAAGTTAAGCCAGAAAGAGAAAAACAAATACCATATGCTAACACATATATATGGAATCTAAAAAAAAAAAAGGGTTCTGATGAACCTAGGGGCAGGATAGGAATAAAGACACAGACGTAGAGAATGGACTTGAGGACATGAGGAGGGGGAAGGGTAAGCTGGGACGAAGTGAGAGAGTAGCATTGACATATATACACTACCAAATGTAAAACAGATAGATAGTTGGAAACAGCTACATAGCATAGGGAGATCAGCTTGGTGCTTTGTGACCACCTAGAGGGGTGGGATAGGGAGGGTGGGAGGGAGACGCAAGAGGGAGGGGATATGGGGACAGCTGATTCACCTTGTTATACAGCAAAAACTAACACAACATTGTAAAGCAATTATACTCCAATAAAGATGTTAAAGGAAAAAAAAAGGAACTAGGGCTATCGAGTATTAAATGCAATAGAAAGTGTGAAAATGTGATGGTATGTTCATACCCACCAATACCCAAGGAAGACAAGGTAAGGTACAAATGTATTTACATTTGTCCATGAAATTTGTAGGACTCTTTGTTAATAGGAGTTGATATTTGAGTCTAATAATGATGGCATATTGATTATATTGGACAAATCATAAATACATCTCCCTCATCTATAAAGTGAAAAGATAATTAAACTCTTTAGCATATGCAAAGTATTATTGTAAATACATATAAGGATACACAGAACACCCTATTATTTGGTGCAGTAAGAGTACTGAGTGTTTAAGCTAATCAAGTATTTCAGTCTTCTATAGTTTGTCAATTTTGAAGGAATTATAAAACAAAACAGAAAAAAAAAAACTTAATACCAAAACTATGTTGAATACAATTCAGTTTTGTGAAGATTCATATGACACCACAGGATCTAGCCATGCTTCATAATCATCATTTATTATAACTCTGCTAACAATGGGAAGATGCAGAAATCATATCCTTTGAGAGCACAGTGTACTGAACATAGAATCAGAAAACCTAGATACATGTTCCTCACTTTGTCACTTATTAATAACACTCTATTTTCTGAGAACAGTTCCAGCTTGTGCCATTGAACTGAAATACTTATTAATGCTATTCTCTTTTAATCACAAAACTATCCCAACTGAACAAATGATATGGTCACCTGACTTACATTTGACCTTGAAGAGCCATTTAAGATATCACAACTCTCGTTTCCTCAACTACAGAACTGAGGATCAAATTGAAATAATATACATAAAGGGGATTTGCAAGCTATTAAGCACTATATACTTGTAAGGCATCATCACCATTATCGGAAATTTTTTGTCCATGAAGTATCAAATACGATATGCAAAAAGAATGAAGGAAGGAAAGATCTCTTATACAAGCTAAGCTGTGAGAAAGATCCCCATGTAACCAAGTAGGACAAGAAAAAGGCATTGAGATGGGACCAGCGCCCCTAGGAGGGAGCTATGAAAGAAGAAATATCCACAAGGGCGTCCTCCCACCATGGGAACCCCCTTCACAGGCTGGGAGGTCCACCAGGACAGATAGAGGAGTTACGCACAGGTGGCACATAGGCTTGCTGTGAGCACACAGGCCTCACTTGCTTCAGCATACACATCCTTAGGGACAGAGCACACACTCAAGGGCAATAAAGTCTTATCAAATCTGACCCTCAGAGCTTCCACTCCAACAACTGGGAAGCAGACCGAGCCTCTGACAAGGCTATGACCGCCATGGAGCAAAGAAGAGGCCCTGCCCAACATCCAGTGCAGGCTCTGGTCACCACAACACCAATGACATATCCATATTAAGGGGATAACGACCAGCACACTCTGAGGAAAGATGTGGCTAGTATCCATACCTAAAACAGCCCTTGCACCAAAAATATTAGATTCATACAGTCTACACAGGTATGCTGCCACATAAAAACAGCCCTTCAAGACCACAGTAGATAACTGTTTCTCCTAAATTCATAATTCACAGAGACAGAAAAATTTAAATGAGATGAGAAAAAAAAGAGGAACTACTCTCAATTAAAGGAACAAGAGAAATCCCCAGAAAGAACAAAGAATAAAACAGACCCCTCCAGTCTACTAGACCTTGAGTTCAAAAAGGAAGTAATAAAAATGCTAAAGGAATTAAGAAAGATTATCAATAGAAATGTAGATCACTGTAACAAAGAACTAGAACCTACAAAGAGGAACCAATCAAAATCAGACAACTAAATTGCTGAGATAAAAGCAATGAATAGCAGACTAAATAATGCAGAAGAATGAATAAGTGATCTGGAAGATGGAATAATGGAAATCATCCAATCAGAACAGCAGACAGAAAGACAAACGAAAAAAATAAAAGCAACATAAGAGATTTATGGGATAAGATAAAGCATGCCAACCTATGCATAATAGGGGTTCCAAAAGAAGAAGAAAGAGAGAAGGAGATCAAAAATGCCTAAAGAAATTATGGCTGAAATCTTCCCAAAGCTCAAGAAGGAAACAGATATCCAGGTACAGGAAGCAGAGAGGGTCCCAAGCAAGAGAACCCAAACAGATTCACATCATATCATAATTAAACATATCATAATTCAAATTGCAAAAGTTAAAGAGAGGATTCTAAAGGCAGTAGGAGAAAAACAAAGAGTCAGTTACAAGGGAACCCCCATAAGGCTCTCAGCTGATTTCTCTACAGAAACTTTCCGGGCCTGAAGGGAGTGGCATGATATATTCAAAGCCCTGAAAAGGAAAAACCTGCAACCTAGAATACTCTACCCAGTAAGAATATCATTTAGAATAGAAGGAGAGACAAAGAATTTCTCAGACAAGCAAAAACTAAAAGAATACAGCAATAGTAAACCTAACTTAAAAGAAATATTGATTCTCTAAATAGAAAAGCAGCAAGAATGTATAGGAAAGGAAAAAACACAATAGAAAAGTCAAATATATAAAAGGATTGAAGATCACTTAAATAAGCCAGTATATAGATTAAAAAACAATCAAAAAAATTTTTGTAAAAGTGATTATAACTACAATTAACAGCAAAAGGATATACATGAAGATGTAAAATAGGACATCAAAATCACACAATGTGGAGGAAGGAAGGAAAAAAATGCAGCTCTTTTAGAATGTGTTTGAACTTTTATGACTATCAACCTAAAGCAAGTAGATATAGGTATGGGTTAACATACATGAAAACCAGGGTATCCACAAATCAAAAACATACACTCACAAAAAACAAAAAGAAAGGAACTCAAGCATAATACAAAAGAAAACCATCAAACCACAAAAGGACAAACAAAAATAAGAAGAGAGGAATAAAGAACTACAAAATCAACTGGAAAACAAGATTTAAAATGTCAATAATTACAGACCTATTAATAATTACTTTAAATGTCAATGGACTAAATGTTTCGATCGAAAGACACAGAGTGGCAGATTGGATTAAAACACAAGAAAGTACAATATGTTTCCTACAAGAGACTCACTTTAGGGCAAAAGATACACATAGATTGAAAGTGAGGGGATGTAAAAAGATATTTCATGCAAATGGAAACAGCAAGAAAGCGGGGGTAGCAATACTCATATCAGACTAAATACACTTTAAAACAAAGTCCATAAAGAAAAAGAAGGACACTATATGATGATAAAGAGATCAATACAAGAAGAGGCTATTACAAACATTAACATATATGCACCCAATATAGGAGCACCTAAATACATAATACAAATACTAACAGACATAAAGGGACCTATTGACAAGAATACAATAACAGCAGGAGACTTTAACACCCCACTGACATCAATGGACAGGTCTAACAGACAGAAAATCAATAAGACAACAGAGATCCTAAATGACACAATAGAACAGGTGGACTTAATTGATACCTATAGGACACTATATCCAAAATTTAAAAACAAAAACAAAAACAAAAACAGAATACACATTCTTTTCAAGCACACATGGAACATTTTCTAGGATAGACCACATATTAGGACACAAAACAAGCCTCAACAAATTTAAGAGGACAGAAATTATTTCAAGCATCTTTTCTGAGTAAAACAGTATGAAACTAGAAGTCAACCACAGAAAGAAAAACAGGAAAAAAACGATCACATGCATGCTAAAAAACGTGCTACTAAAACACCAATGAGTCAATGATGAAATCAAAGAGGAAATTAGAAAATATCTCGAGACAAACAACAATGAAAACATAACCTTACAAAATCTATGGGATGCAGCAAAAGCAGTACTAAGAAGGAAATTCATAATGATACAGGCCTTCCTCAAGAAATAAGAAAAATCTCAACCAACCTAACCTACCACCTAAAAGAATTAGAAAAGGAAGAACAAAAAAGAAAAAAACTCAAAATAAGCAGAAGGAAGGAAATAATAAAGATCACAGAGGAAATAAATAAAATAGATACAAAAAACATTAGAAAAGATTAACAAAATCAAGAACCAGTTTTTTAAAAAGATTATCGACAAACCTCTAGCCAGGATCACCAAGAAGAAAAGAGAGAGGACCCAAATAAACAAAAGAAGCCATGAAAGAGGAAAAATAATAACCAATATTGCAGAAATACAAAAAATCAGAAGAAAATACTATGAACAGTTAAATCCCAACAAACTGGACAACCTAGAAGAAATGGACAAGTTTCTATAAACATACAGCCTGCCAAAATTAAGTCAAGAAGAAACAGATAATTTGAACAGACCAATCACTAGAAGTGATATAGAATCGGTAATTTTTGGAAAAAAAAAAAAACTCCCTGCAAACAAAAGTCCAGGATCATATGGCTTCACTAGGGAATTCTACCAAAAATACAAAGAACTTATACCTATCCTTCTCAAACTATTCCAAAAGACTGAAGAGTAGGGAACACTTCCAAAGTCATTGTATGAAGTCACCATCACCCTGATACCAAAACCAGACAAAGACACAACCAAAAAAAGAAAATTACAGGTCAATATCTCTGATAAATATAGATCCAAAAATCCTCAACAAAATATTGGCAAACCGAATCCAATAATACATAAAAAGGATCTTACACCTTGATCAAGTTGGATTTATTCCAGGGTCATAAGGATGGTTCAAATATGCAAATCAATCAATGTGATGCACCACATTAACAAAAGAAAAGACAAAAACCACATGATCATCTCAATAGATGCACAAAAAGCATTTGATAAAATTCATCCAGTCATGATAAAAACTCTCACCAAAGTGGGTATAGAGGAAACATACCTCAACATAAAAAAGGCCATTTATGACAAACCCAAAGCCAACATAATACTCATCTGTGAAAAGCTGAACGCCTTCTAACTAAATTCTGGAACAAAACAAGGATGCCCACTCTCACCACTTCTATTCAACATAGTATTATTGGAAGTCCTAGTCACAGCAATCAGACAAGAAAAAGTAAGAAAAGCTATCCAAATTGGAGGGGAAGAGGTAAAATTGTCATTATTTGCAGATGACATGATACCTTATATAGAAAACCCTAAAGACTCCACACAAAAACTATTAGAACTAATAAGTGAATTCAGCAAGTAGCAGGCTACAAGATTAACATACAGAAATCTGTTGCATTTCTTTACACTGACAATAAAATATGAGAAAGTAAAAACCAAAAAATCCTGTTTAAAATCACATCAAAAAATAAAATAAAATACCTAGGAATAAACCTAAGGAAGTGAAAGAACTATATGCCGAAAACTACAAAACATTGATAAAGAAAGCTGGAGATGATTCAAAGGAATGGAAAGATAGCCCCATGCTCTTGGATTGGAAGAATTAATATTGTTAAAATGGCCACATTACCCAAAGCAATCTACAGATTTAATGCAATCCCTATCAAAATACCCATGATATTTTTCACAGAACTTGAACAAATAATCCTAAAATTTATATGGAAAGACCCAGAATTGCCAAAGTAATCCTGAGGAGAAAGAACAAAACTAGAGGCATAACCCTCCCAGACGTCAGACAACACCACAAAACTACAGGAATCAAAACAGCATGGTACTGACACAAAGACAGATATATGGATCGATGGAACATAACAGAGAGCCGAGAAATAAACCCACACACCTATGGTCAATTAACCTATGACAAAGGAGCAAGAATATACAATGGAGAAAAGACAGTCTCTTCAGCAAGTGGTGCTGGGAAAGCTGGACAGCCTCACGTAAATCAAGGAATTTAGAACACTCCATCACATCATACACAAAAATAAGCTCAAAATGGTTTAAAGACCTAAATATAAGATATGACACCATAAAACTCCTAGAAGAGAACATAAGTAGAACATTCTCAGACATAAATTATAGTAGTATTTTCTTACATCAGTCTCCCAACGCAAAAGAAATAAAAGCAAAATAAACAAATGGGACCTAATCAAACTTAAAAGATTTTTTGTCAAAGGACATCATAAGCAAGACAAAAAGACAACCTACAGAATGGGAGAAAATATTTGCAAATGATGCAACCAACAAGGGGTTAATTTCCAAAATATACAAACAGCTCATACAACTCAATATCAAAAAAAAAAAAAAAAAACCCAATTGAAAAATGGGCAGAAGACCTAAATAGACATTTCTCCAAAGAAGACATACAGATGGCCAAGAAGCACGTGAAAAGATGCTCAACATTGTTAAGTATTAGGGAAATGCAAATCAAAACCACAATGAGGTATCACCCCACATCAGTTCAAATGGTTGTCATCAAAAGGTCTACAAATAATAAATGCTGAAAGGGTGTGGAGAAAAGGGAACCCTCCTACACTGTTAGTGGGAATGTAAATTGGTGCAGCCACTATGGAAAACAGAATGGAGGTTCCTTAAAAAACTAAAAATAGAGTTACCACATGATCCAGCAATACCACTCCTGGAAAAGATGAAAACTCTAGTTCGAAAAGCTAACATGTACCCCGATGTTCATAGCAGCACTATTTACAATAGCCAAGACATGGAAACAACCCCAAATGCCTATCAACAGATTTGAAAAGATGTGATATATGTGATTGAGATATATATATATACAATGGAATATTACTTAGCCATAAAAAAGAATGAAATACTGCCATTTGCAGCAACATGGATAGACCTAGAGAATATCATACTAAGTGAAGTAAGTCAGATAGAGAAAGACAAATACTATATGATGTCACTTATATGTGGAATCTAAAAAATAATACAAATGAAAATGAAACAGACTCACAGACATAGAAAACAAACTTAGGGTTACCAAAGAGGAAAGGGGGGGCATAAATTAAGAGTATGGGATTAACAGATACAAACGACTATACATAAAATCAATAAGCAACAAGGATTTACCATGTAACACAGGGAACTATAATCAATATCTGTAATAACCTATTTTGGAAAATAATCTGAAAATATATATATATGTTATATATATATATACACACACGTGTGTGAGTGTATATATATGTGTGTATATATATGTGTGTGTATATATATATATAACTAAATCACTTCACAGTACACATGAAACTAACACAATATTGTAAGTCAACTATACATCAAAAAAAAGAAGGGCTTCCCTGGTGGCGCAGCGGTTGAGAATCTGCCTGCCAATGCAGGGGACACGGGTTCGAGCCCTGGTCTGGGAGGATCCCACATGCTGTGGAGCAACTAGGCCCATGAGCCACAACCATTGAGCCTGCGCATCTGGAGCCTGTGCTCCGCAACAAGAGAGGCCGCGATAGTGAGAGGCCCGCGCATCGCGATGAAGAGTGGCCCCCGCTTGCCACAACTAGAGAAAGCCCTCGCACAGAAACAAAGACCCAATACAGCCAAAAATAAATAATAAATAATTGAGAAAGAAAGAAAGAAAGAAAGAAAGAAAGAAAGAAAGAAAGAAAGAAAGAAAGAAAGAAAGAAAGAAAGAAAGAAAGAAAGAAAGAAGAAACAAATGGTCCTTACTCGCCCACAGATTTTATACTAGTGTCTCTAAAAATTCTGTTGGGAAAATCTATTTTCTCCATTTAATTGGGGAGACAACTAAAGTGCAGAAAGGTGAGCTTCTCAGATCACTCTGCAACTCAGTCCATTTTTGGACAGAAGCTAAAATTTAAGAATCCTAGTTCACGTCCATGCTCTAATCAGTTCATTATTTTGTTTTTAAAGGATTAATGGAAATTCTTATAGTGTCCTTGATCTTACCTCAAGAGATCTCCTAGTTCATCCTGGCCTCTAGGCAGGATTGCCCTTAAAGGCACAACAAAAATAAGGCTAATCCTTGCAATTGTGAACAAAGTTGGTCAGTCATGTTTATACCGGCTCCACAAACCAATCTTCAGGATGTTATTTTCAAGCTTAACAGCCTCATCTTCAGAACTTTCTGAGCTGCTATAGCCCTGTAAACCTCAAAACAGTCTAACATTCTCTGTTAAGAAATGGAGGACTTTGAAGGGAAATGAAAGGAAGGAGGGAAGCCTTCCATAATTAAATGTCCAAACAAATCACAACTGAGCAGTTTTGGCAAAGGATCTACAAAGGTAAGTTTTGGGGTGAATATAAATATTAGTCTTTTTTCTGCTGTATTGTGTGATTATCAAAACAGCAGCTCCTTTGGATACTAATATATTACTATACTATAAATACAAAGGGAATAAGATTATGAATCACTAATATTAGGTGCACCTAAATAAATGTGTGTCTTCAGCTTGAAAAGACCAGGTCAGAGCCTAACCAACTGTGTCTTCCACATCGCTTCTAGGTTCAAAAACCATATTTTAATTAGATCTATTCTATGGGAGTCAGAAAACATCCTGACAAATCTAAGTCAAATGCCTGCCCTGATGCAGCTGTAACACCATTCAGAGAGCTCCAAGTGCCCTCTTTTGGCCTATAGAGAGAATTGCAATCCCCTTCTGTTGTCAAAAGAGCCCTTTGTAAAAAAGAATGTGTTTACAACAAAGCCCTTTACTTATGAGCAAACCACAATGATGACTAGACAAGTGGAAGTTGCCTCTAGTCAAAGCACTTCTGCTTTCAGAAAGCCTCATTAAGTGAGTTTCATTATACTTCCCTCTAAACCCTGGTCGGCAAACACTGCTCATTCTTAACCCTCAGTCGAATACTGGATTTTAATAGCAATTCGTCACGGAACGCGTGGTTCTCTGTCTTATAAGCTGCCTCTGGGACAGTTTGTGGCCACCAGTTACCTGTCCTCTTCTTCTCTCCATTTAGCATTTATTTCATCCTGTCCTATACTGTAGTTAGCGATTTACAAGATAGCTTGTCAATTCCCTGAGGAAAAGTAATCTTGTCAGTAGCTTTCCTTCTAGGACTTTTGGAACTTGAACACAGCAATAAGGACCCAATGGTATTAGGTGGCCGAAGTGTTTCAAAGGAAAAGGAGATACTTAAAGTTTTAGGGTCCCCTTCCTAGGTCTCTGCCTTTAAAAAATCTACAGAAAATGCAGTATGATGTGAGTTGCAACCCTAAGTCTTTTACCTTGGCAAAGAGATATACAGTTGGTTATACTCAGGTAACAAATTCAAAACCTACCAGGTCAGCATCAAACCTTATAACATATTGTCATAGGAAATTCAGCCTTTGTCTGAAAGATATCCTTGAGCAGATCTTAAGATCCTAAACTAAATATTTTCTCAGGCAATATGCACATCAACTTTACCGTTCTGATTAGTGCTACAGCTGAGTATGGTGGATGTGCATTGGAAACGCTTGCTTGATAAATTACACTGAAAATATTTAATGTGACATATACATCAGATGTTATATCACATCTTTACTAAATGTGGCTTCTGAAATTCCAAAAGACAACGTTGGCTGTATATTCCATATACAGCCTAAATCAGAGCACGATACAAGTCCATAATGGTCACCTATGTGCCAAATTAAATTTTATCAGCAGTTACCTCAAAAGAGATTTGAAGATGTACCAGGCGCACTTTGATAAGAGAGGGCCATTCTTTGCCATGAATTGGTTACCGAGCACCTACCAGATCCAGGGCACCTTGGCAGCTAGTTGGCTAGAAAAGCAACAGATGCCACCAAGGACCATGGTCCCCAACCAGGGGGAGTCAGTCCACTTAACTAACTGGCTGAGTGGCCGACATTTACAGAAAGTAGCTGAAACACAAACAACTAGAGACACCCAATATAAATAAACAGAATAAACCCCATTATAGCAAGATGCTAATAGACGGCACACTCAAGTCTACTTGATATCTGCATAGAACAAATATATGAAAAAATAATGAATCTTCTAAATGATTATTTGTTGGAAGGGGTATATTGAAGGTATATCACCCCTGCCTTTCCTTAGTCCAAGAAGGCTTTATAAAGTAACTAAAATAGAAACATTGTTTTCAATTAGAAGCTGTGGTAAAGGATCAAGACTAAAGTGTCAGTGGATTAAAAAATAGTGTAGTATTCAGATATCTTTGCCAGAAATAAATAATTTGACAAGTGAATTTAAAATCTAAACTTTTACCTCTTTTTTTAAACTAATATATGAGGAACTGATGACATATTTGAGGAAATATGACATAGTAATACAACCTAATGGGACAAAAGTAATTAATTAGTGGATATTTTATAAATTTTATAAATTTACTTTTAAAAACCTCAATAGATAAGAAGCAGAGAGATTTGTAAATGGAGAATACTAGTCATTTTTTAAAATATTTATTTACTTATTTTTGGCTGCATTGGGTCTTAGTTGCTACACGCTGGCTTTCTCTAGCTGCAGCAAGTGGGGGCCACTCTTCACTGTGGTGCGTGGGCCTCTCATTGTGGTGGCCTCTCTTGCTGCGGAGCACGGGCTCTAGGCACGCGGGCTTCAGCAGTTGTGGCACATGGGCTCAGTAGTGGTGGCTCGCGGGGTCTAGAGCGCAGGCTTAGTGGTTGTGGCACATGGGTTTAGTTGCTCCGAGGCATGTGGGATCTTCCCGGACCAGGGCTCGAACCCATGTCCCCTGCATTGGCAGCTGGTTTCCTAACCACTGCGCCACCAGGGAAGCCCAAGAATACTAGTCTTTAAGGTACTGAGACACTTCCATTTTTAAGTCTTAGCCCTAAAATATATTATTAATAAAAATAACTTTACTGCACAGTTGGTAAAACTTTGATATCTACATATGTCCATATATGTGCACATAAATATAGACCAGTATGTATAAATAGGTACACACACACACACACACACACACACACACACACACACACATAATCACAAAACATAGTTGCTTGGGGAAATATTTAAATCAAAAGATTAAACCCATAAATTTCTTTTGCAGAAACTATTTGTTAGCATTTCCCCTGAACACATATTCAGCAAAGAATATATGGTATTAAATATGATATATTTATTAACATTTCCAATTTTGTTCCAGGTTTATAAATTTTCTGTCTGGGCCAAAGCATTCTGTATTTGATCATCATGCATAACCATTTAGTTAAGGAGAAAAAAAAAGGTTTTGTGAAAAATATGTTTAGTCCTACAACTATTTGTCAACAAGTTAAGAGTATCACTGCTGCTGGATCATCCACTGCTTCATGAAAATAGGAGAGGCAAAGGAGGAAGTCAGACCTTATGGTGGTGGTATCTACTATTTATCTATCTATCTATCTATCTATCACTCTAGATCTATTTCAGAACATTATCTAGTCCAGGGTTCATAATTTTTTGTGTGCCATGGGTTCCTTTGACAATCTGGTGAGATCTGTGGATCTTTTCTGAAATAATATTTTTAAATGTGTATAATAAAATACATTTTTATAACAAAGAGAACAATTATATTTAAGTATATTAAAACATTTTAAAATTGAAAATTATAATAAAATATGTGCTTCTTTAACTTATTAAACATCAATATCTAGTGGTAGATTTAATAACTACCATAATTTCAAAGTAGTGATGACTATAAATGACATTTTGAGATATCTGCAACAACTCTAGTATGCTATAATAACATCTCTGGTTGTAAAAATCTCACTCATTCTTCAAGATGAAGCTCAATGTCAATTCCTTGAAGTCTTTTCCACTGAACACTCTCTAGTTAGAATTAATCTGTACTTCTCTACTTTGGCCTTTCAGCATTCTACCATACCATATTATGCTCTCCATTGAGTTGGTTCTGTAAATGACTGGTTAGAGTGACCAGATCTTTATGGCAAGAGATCATAAGCTCTTCATGTTTGACATTCTCCGTAGCATTTACTACCATGCCTAGAATATAACAGGTACTTAATAAATGTTTACATATTATCAGAAATATCTCATCAACAAGAACCAAATCCAATGATTCTGTACCATTCATGGAGTCATGCTGCTTCTGACCAGTAGAAATGCCCAGAATGAAGACATAATTGTCTACTCATTAGATACCAGCTCCGGAAATGACCTCACCAGCCATATACTACTTTGCTGGGTTTTAAAGATGACAAAATTAAAGTCCAGAAAATTTTGCTTATTACTGAATATCACAGCATAAAAAATAATGTGGATTTCCTAACATCCAGTCCACCAATCTTTTGGCTTCACCCTAACATATATTAAGAAGAGAAGACAATAGGAACTCTGAGTTAAAAGGCCATAATTCTCATCACATTAAATTTAGCTCTGGGGGGGTGTGCTTTTTTGTTTTGTTATGTTTTTAGTAACTACAAACTAAAAATAAATGGAAAAATAAACAAGATGGCAAATAATATATCACAGGAAAAACTGAGACAATTTCAAAACTGAACTCGAAGGTGAAAGACAGTGAACAAGCTGTAAAGAGTTGAGGAAGGCAAAAGAAGCAATGTGCGTGCAGGAGGTGCAGAGAGATGAGTGGAGGGGAGAAGCTGGCACATGTCTCCCTGATGTGTACCATCATCACTTTAGTTCTTCCAGCTCCTCAGACAAAATGCCTTGCGGTCATCTCTAGCTCTCCTTTTTCTCACCTCCTCATGTAGTAGTCAATCAGCACATCCCATTGGCTCTACCTTCAACATACAGCAAGAATTTGACTGTTTCTCACCATCTCCACTGTCATCTCTTGTCTAGATTCTTGCAGTATCTACCTAAATGGTCTCCACTCCTGTCTTTGCAATCTATACACAGCATAGCAATCAGGGTAACCCTGCCAAAATGTTTGTGAGATCACATCACTTCTCTGCTCAAAGCTCTCCAATGGCTCTCCATTGGCCTCAAGGTAAGAGTCAGTGTACTTACTGTGGCCTACAAGGCCTACATGATCACCCCTCACTCCCCATTAACTCTAACCTCATCTCCACTATCATCCTTACTCACTCAATTCCAGCCACACTGGCTTCCTCTCTAACCTCGCTAACCCAGACCCACGCTGCCTCAAGGCCTCTGAACTTGTTCTTCTGGCGAAAAGAAGAGCCTGGCCACAGACCGGTTCAAAAGTCACATTCTCAGTGAGACCTTCCCTGGCTACCTATCTAAATTGAGCTCCCCATCCCCTCATGATTCATTTGTCCTGCGTGTACTTTTAAAATTCTCTTTAGTTCCTAGCACTGAATTTTACATATTTGTCTTGTTTATAGTCTAATGCCCAAATAAAACGTTAGCTCAATTAGGGCAATTTTTGCCCTTTTTTTATCACTAATATATTCCTAGTACCTGGAATGCTGACTGATAGCTAGTTGGTGCTGAATAAATATTTGTTGAATAAACTAATGAATAAACTCACAAATCACACTCTGCTCTTAATAGGCTCTTAACATATTAAGCCTTGCACCTACCTAAAGGAAAACTACACCCACACTCTAAAATCATTTAAAACTAAACAAATTCTCTTAAAGGTAATTAAGGTGTTTTGTTTCAGAGACAAATTAGACAATTTCCTACTGACTAAAGAACTCCCTACTTGATCACTGGAATTTATTAAGCATACCAAATTCTCAGGTTGCACATTAGAGAAGGGATGTGTGTGCGTGTGCGCACGCACAGGCGCACGAGAAAAGGGGAAATAGACGTGTTTGGAGAGAGACTAATGTCCTTCAGACCTAAAGACTGGTAAAGGCATAACTGGTGGGCACCAAGTCATTTGGTTACCGAGAAACCAGAATAAAGAGTTATGAAGAGTTTTGCCAAAACTGGAATATGAACTAAAAAAATCTCCAGGAAGGAAAGAAGCTACTATCTAGAACTCAGAAGTTGTCCTTCTGAGCCTCTGGAACTTTGGATATAATTCTCATTCTAAAAATTAGTTCCATCCTGTTTCATAATATTCATTTCAGAAATTCTCTATGAATTTCAGGCATTTTTATGATCCAAACTTAGTGAAAGTATGCTAAGAACAGATGGTACCTAGAACCTAGAAAACAATATAGTTTATAAATATTATTATTAACTAATATTGAATAAAACTTTACAGTTCACAAGGCATTTAAATGTATATTTTTGAAGTATATGAACTATATTTCTATATTTTACCTCCCCCCTCAATCTTTATTGCCCACTGTACTTGTATTTTCCCTGATCATGAATTTCATCTGTTTTATCTATTTTAATTTAAATCATATGTGGAACAAGGTAAAAAGAGCAAGTGGGTGTGTAAGTACAAAGTTTCATTATCCATATTTTGCAGGTAAGGAAACTGAAACTCAGAGAGTTTAAGGGAATATGTCCAAGGCCACACACCTCACTAAATTATGGAGCTGAGATGCATAGAGAGCTGATCTGACCCATGCTTTGTCTACCAAACCATACTTCTTTTCTGTGATATGCCATCCAAGCTAGCACAATGCTTTGTCCAAAACACTAATCTAGTATAAAATATCACCTTGTATTGTGATTGTTTATACAAGGCTGTCCCTCCAGCTGCAGCATGAACTCTACAAGTTTTCATATGTAAATACGGAATGTCAGATTGGCCTCTCTGCACTTAGACTTTTGACTGGCTCAATGCCTGGCACGGTGGTATTCATCTTGGCTGAGAGCATGGCCTTGTGAGTGCACACATACTCAATCACTCTACCTAGTGCTCTGCCCATTCTCTATTCCTCACCCAACATCCACTCACGTGCACATTCAGCTACTGTCCAAAGGAATTTGTTGGACATAAATTTAGAAATTTGGGGCTATCTTATCATCATGCAGTACTGGCATATAGTGGATATTCAGTAAGAGTAGTTTAATTGCTTAAAATGATGGAAATATTTAAAATCAGGGATCTATGGATTGGAACATGGACATTTATATTATACCCAGTATTTGTGACATTCTGTTCATAATAACGTTCCTAGCAAGATCTGATCTATAATGACATCATGAAACTCATTTTTAAAATCCAGATGCATCAGGATATTTCCCACCACAACCATTTAGGCCAAATGAGTGAAGCTTCAAGAAAACCTCTCAGAGGGCTTAACATGCAACCCCTGGAGTCTGGAGGACACAGAGCCTGGAGGCTGACTCTAGTCTGGAGAGAGTCCAAATGTATGAAGCTTACACGAACTACTGCTTTTTCTGGCCAAGGAGAAGAGAGGGCTATGGTGGGAGCAGCCTGCACTTCAAAGTTTATGGGACAAAAGAGCCATATGTTTCCTCTGAGCCAGAACGAATGCCAAGGAAAGTAGCAGTACTTGAGTTGCCATCAAAGGGTCATGCCCAAGTGGTCGCCCTCCAGAGCCAGGTGACTCTAACAGAAAGAATCGGAACCAGGGTCGACCAGAGGGTGCAACTCCTTTGCCAGGGAACAATGCTATAAGAAATAGATCCCATATTCCACTCAGAGGGCTACAAAGTCATATGACCACTAATACTAATTAACTTTACTCCTTCCCTTCCTCTCCCTCACCTCACTGTGACCTTGAGAAGTGAGTAGGACAAGGTGGAATATATCAACAGAAAGTTAAAATACACCATATATCCTCTTCCCAGTGCAAGCTTCTGAGCCTGTGTCAGGTTGGGAATTTTAGGGTGGAGATGGGGAGAGGATCTTTAGACTGAATGAGAGATTGAATATTTGGCATTCCAAATACTGGGCTTCCAAGATGAATACTCTTTTTTTTTTTTTGGCCACACCATGCAGCATGTGGGATCTTAGTTCCCCGACCTGGGATCGAACCCAAGCCCCCTGCGGTGGAAGCGTGAAGTCTTAACCACTGGACTGCCAGGGAAGTCCTCCAAGATGAGTACTCTTTCTGTGCATTGTGTTGCTAACTCATAGCAACTTCCTGTTTTCATATATACCTATTATACAGTATATTTATCAGACCACACAGTGTAGAGCATAGGAGCTCTGGCCAAGGAGGCAGAGAGACATGACTTTGGGCAAGTTACGTCACCTCTCTAAGCCTCAGTTTCCTTACACGCAGAAAGTAAATAACAATAGCAGTACAGGATCAGGTTGTTGTGAAAGATGTGGTAGTACACATGAAGCAGTAGAAAATTCATGTATATAATCAATATTTATAGACTATCTACTGTATTAGTTTCCCAGGGCTACTGTAACAAAGTACCACAAACTGGGTGGCTTAGAACAAGATCTCACAGTTCTGGGGGCCAGAAGTCCAAAATCAAGGTGTCAACAGGGCCCTACCCTCTGAAGGTGTGAGGGAAGGCTCTGTTCTAGGTCTCTCTCCTAGCCTCTCTTAGGACCTTGACTTGGGCCAGCATAACTCCAGTCTTCACATGACGTTCTCCCTATGTGCAGGTCTGTGCCTAAGCTTCTCCTTTTTACAAGGGCACCAGTCATACTGTATTGAGGCCTACCCTTCTCCCGTACGACCTCATCTTAACTAGTTACATCTGCAACAACCCTATTTCCATATAAGGTCCCATTCTGAGGTACTGGGGATTAGAACTTAAGCATATGAATTTTTAGGGTATGTAATTCAACCCATAACACGTATTTTGTGCCAGACACTCGCACTGGAAGTCCAGCAGTGAATAGACAGTACTTGGGGTATTTATGTTCTAGTTGGAGAAAGTCACACAATAAATGTACAAACAAATAAATAAACAAAATAATTTCAGGTAGATGTAAGAGCTCTAAAGAAAGTAAAATAATGGATTAGAGCAACGGTCCTCAAACATTTTGGTTTCAGGACCCTGAAGCTTTTGTGTATGTGCGTTATATATCTGTCAATATTTACCATATAAGAAATTTATTCTATTCTATCCATTGTTCCAAGTTCAAAAATTGATGACATGTATTTAATGCTTCATGTGGAAACACCAAGTTTAATATTTAAAAATACTAAATAAAGTAATGCTCAAAAAAATGTAAAATTTTAATGTCAACATTTATAACTCAAAACACACGATTTTTACACTATCATGGAATGTTGGCTCAAGTGATCACTCAAAAATCATGCCTAGCTGAGCCACATCTAGCCAAATACCTAAACAGTGTGTCCCTTTGGGTATTAATTTATTGCCACTTACCTCTGAATTTGTGGTTCTCAGCCTCACTGCGCCTAAGAATCACCTGGGGAACTTAACATTTTTTGATGACTAAATGCCACCCTAAATCATTTTGGTCAGAATGTTTGGACGTGGGTTCTCTGGGTATCAGTGTTAGTTTCCTTATGCCACCATAGATAATTATGTATGCTACAGTAGCTACGGAGAATCAAAACCAAACAAACACAAATGCTATACAGGTAATTTTAAGCCAGGATTGAGAACCATTGCTCTATTCTAGATGAATATGAACTCCAGCAGGCATAGATTAGTAAAATCAACCTCTCTCTCAATATTCTGAGAGTCCCCAACCTGACCTTGTTCTACTCTATGGAATCATTTTGATCCAACATGAATATGAACTAGAATATGTACATTATATTAATTCCACCTGTATATAGACAGTCAAGTGATTTCAATGCTGGAAGGAAAAGTTCAGCTCTTGCTGCCTTGGAAAATGCCCAACAATCTGTCCTGCAAAAAGGTTGAAATGTCAAATGACGTTGCTTCCTACAAAACTGAATTAGAGCATGACCTCAAATGTTAATATATTCAGATTTTTCCTCTGCCCTTAGAAGGTCAAATATTCACAACAGTCATAAAATCTAAACTGCCCTATCCTCCCAGGATTTCTGAAGCTGCAGTAACAAATTATAAAATAAAAAGAAATTCCCTACTGAAGGAAAGTTATAGCCTAAGAAAAAGTAAGACTTCATGAAGTTGCAGCTAAACAGAGAAACACGTCAATTCCTTGTTAAAATCTAATAGTTATGCCATGCTATACAACTTAACAAAACTCTTTTGTATCTGTCAATTGATTTGATCCTCACAACAGTTGTATTTGGTGACTATTACTCATATTTCCATTTTCTATAAAAGAAAATAGAAATTGCAAATGGTTAAGTGACCCATCCAAACGTAACGGCACAGATAAGACCTAAATTTAGGTCTTATTCAAGAAGGGTCCTTTCAACTGCCTTTCCCTATATAGGGGAATGTGTCAACATTTCTTGAACCTGTTTTCCTGTTAGATGCTACCCAAAATAAAAACTTCCTTCCCAGAATAAGTAAATGCAAAATCTGTTTTTAAATTTTATCAATATATTATACCACTCGTAAGTCAGAAAGGATAAATTCATTCATTAAAATAGCATTTTTCCTCAAAGATTACTGGAGATTTTCTATTCTATATTTTCATTAACAATGGTTAAAACCAACAGTTACACAGGAGGGCCAGTTTGGGGCAGATTCCTTAAATGCTAGATAGAATATTTTTTCAGAACTATTTTTCTCAGTATTATCTCTTGTGTAAGTCATATAAACTGTAATAACGATGAAAAATCTAACCAAACAGACATGAACACAATTATCCCTAGGAGACAATTCTGAGTCAAATGAAAAGGCACAACGGTTAAAGAAGAGCTCTCTAGCATTTCACCTAAAAATCTGATCTGACAAACAATGTAGTAATGGTAACCTACATAAAAGGCAGTACTTTGAGTAATAGTGATGAATTTGAAATCCAGTCAATGTCCCATTTTAAATAACATCTGTGGCTCTTTGTAATCAATAATAATAAAAGAATTCTCTTTAGTTTGTGTTCTTGTTTAGAGGCTGAGGGGGAAATAGCCCTCAGAGTAACAAGATGGCAGGGACACACTCTCCTTTCATATTATTCCCCCCAAATAGCAGCCATTTGTTACAGAATCAAACAGCCAAATGAAGACTGGATGGAATAAGAGACCAAGGGCAACAGAAAAACAGATGCTTTGGCGAGAAGGCAGCCTATAAATGTTGGTTTCCCAGGATTTTGATAGCAGTAGTGTTTTATCTTTATCTCTGCTTGAAAGCAGAGTCTAATTGAATAAAAGAGTTTTTAAAATAGTGGGCCATTAATTAGGCGGCATGGGGTAAAGCACAGATTCAGTAATGTACGAGGCTTCTGGGAGCCACAGACTGCACTCATCGATTCTGTCAGGGCGCCAGAGAAACGAGAGAGCAGAATGTTTTGCCTCTTCTGGAAACCTACCTGATACATTTGGAAGTGGCTTCCCCATGCATTGCCTCTGCCCAAATCATGCCATAATTACTCTGGCACTGTAAGCTGTGAACTTGGCGGGCTCTGAGAGATATCAGATGTTTTTCTCATGCTTGCTGAACCTCTCCTTAGACAAATTTTGCATTGTTTTTTGTGTCAGTTTTATCGTGAAACATCGTGTTGCCATCTGGGAAGAAAAACAACATGGTAGAGGAACAGCTGGTAAATGGCAATGGCCAAATAAACATTGGCAAGCACCCGCCATTAGGTGAGATAAGAGGGATGGGTGGCCGCCAACACTGACAATCCCTCACCGCTGGAACATTTTTCATTGTTCCCTTCTCTCTTATCTTCATTCAAATTCATGGCAATTTTTCATTCAGATACTCGAGCTCTCCAAGTGTCAGGTGTTGGGCTTTTTCTGCTCTGTCCTGGAGGAACAAGATAGACCTATAAAGTGCCCCACCAATTGAATTTCTCTCCTGGGCAGGACAATGGGCTTCTTGAAGCAACAGGCGAGCTTCTGATACCTTAACAGAAAGGCTCCCCTGAGGAATAAGAGGATACCAAGACTCTTACTAAGCTTTTCAACCAATTTGATGGCCTTTATTTTGGTCACACCCAACAACATCAGTATTTGTGGCTCTCAAACCCTTAAATCTTTTAAAGGCCATATGTATGATAAACCAACAGAAATAATATTATCATGCCTTTGGGAGCGGGGCAGTGAGAGGAAGTAAGTTACACCTGATTTACAAAGTTATACCCCATGCTTTCTTGTTTCTAAGATAAAAATTTTCCATTGCAACATTTCTAAAATTGAGATGCATAGAATAGATGTCTAAAAAAAATCTGACAAACTCCAGACAGCAGAATAAGTTGTGAAGTGCCAATAGTCATCATTGCCTGCACATGTGCAAACTGGTGAACATTTGAAGGTAAACATTCATCCAATCACCTCAGTTGTATTATTTCTATTGTTGTAACCAACGTCGTTGAATTTTTAACTTAAATTTGGATTCCAAGTTTTGGCTTAAAGTATCTTCAAAACATTACATTGAAATACAGCATTTTTAATTTGTTCAGTTTGCAGAAATTTGTTTCACACAGGCAATGTGATCAGAGGCAACAGAAATTGCTGAATCACTCAAAATAACTCAAAATTTTTTAAGTTAATAGAGGTTGGAATGATGAGCACATGTGTCTTGGAGACTGACACTCAAGCTAGTACATCAACTGACAAAACCTTTCAACTAACTTTCAGTACACAATTCAATTATATTTACTCACTATATATTATATTCATTAAATTGTATATTCAGTATATTACATTCAATATATTATATATTTATATACTTTATGGTCAAAATATTATATATTCAATATATATTATAGTCAATATATTATATATTCAATATATTATATTCAACATATAATTCAATTAAGGGAAATTTTATATGAAATATAATTGACATGTATTATATATAATTTTCCCTCAATTGAATTATACGTTGAATATAATCTATATTGAATATATACTGTGTTATATATTGAATATATATTATATAAAATTTTTTCATATGTATGAATTTAACCAAAAGCGAAATGGAAATGCAAACAAAACCCTGGAACTCTCGACAAGATTTAACTCTAGGTTCTATAAAGGATGAGGTTACAAGAAAGAAGAGCAGTGTACCACCATGCCATTTATAAAGGCCAGTGACTGAGGACCTTTGAATGCTGGAGTATAAAATGCTTAAATATAAATTTCACTTGTGAGAGTTATGAAAATGGCATGAAGTTGTATGCATCATTAATTATTAAAAAAATCATACATAAAACCTATGTACAGTTAATGTATTGTTTCTTCTACTATCAAAAAAAGAAAAATTGATGGTGATATAGGAAATATGCTAACTTTCAGAATTGTTGAGAATCACCTAATTCTTCCCTTTGTTTTATAAAGTAAGATCCTAAGGTCGCACAGCTCACTTGCAACAGAACTCAAACTAGAATTGTGAACTAAGCAGGTGGACATGAACGGGAGAATGGGAGAGCGTGAAATGACATTTCTTGACCTAAGGGACAGACCAAATTAGGACCAGCCAGGAACTGTCCTTAAACAACATTAGAACAAGTTCTCTGGAAAAATTCCTGCTCCTTGAGATCAATCGTCACTTACACTACTACGATTAAACACAAAGAAGATTTGCTGCGAAAATCTAAGCAAAACCAAAGCATAAAGAAAACTTCCTAAAAATCTGTTTAGATTTGTTTCAGTATTATTCATGAGAAAAGTCAGTCACTCTGAATGTTTCAATAAGTAATATAATTTATGTGTAGCCACATTCTTTTGTCAATGTGCTACTCATTCTTTTGATATCTGTCAGGTAAGTATATGACAATTGTTAATATCCTGATTTGAGCTCCAATGAAATTAACTGAATGAGTCTCTCCTTATATTGCTAATTCAGAAATTTTGAGATTGTAATCCATTAGTCCATAATCCTTAATCCATAAACTCAATAAAATTTTTGCCTACAGACCACTCATTTATAAGAAATTTTATACTAGAACAGCAGGGAAATACTTTTTAAAGTAAACCCATCATTGGAAAAAAGAAACTGCAAGCACGTCTTCCTTTCTTAAGCATCTACTGTGTATATAACACTTAATGGACTCTGTAGTAATGTCAAGAAGGGTCATTCTTGGCCCTATTTTACAGATGAAGAAACTGAAGCCTACAAAGGGTAAATAACTTGCCCAAGGTCAAGCAGCTTGAAAATCTAGAAAATCTGTCTCTAAGAACTATGACCTTAACTGCTACACTATGATGCAAGGTGTTCAATAATTAAATACTAACCTAGTAGCATATAACTGATATTGTGACTTAGAAGTCAGTTCAAGTAGTTCAGCAGGCTGGAAAATAAATAGGGCCTTGAAGGATAAATAAGCCTGGTAAAGGGAGATTTTGTCAGAGTCAGCAAATAAACAAATAAAACTAAATAACAACTATTGGACAACAAGAAAGGGAAACTCAGGAGGAAATAGTTGGAATTTTGTAGAAGGCCCACAGGAGAAGAAACTGAAATTGGAATTACATGTTGGCCAAGGCAGTGCAAATCAATCTGTAAACGATGGATGTTCCTTTGGAAGGCTTCCAGGGAGACACGGGAGTATAGACAGGAAGTAGCCCCCTCTTGATGAGTAAGTCAGTGCCTTCCTGAGAAGGGTAATAGCCTCACCTTTCAGTAGGGCCCAGATGACAGAATGCAAGAAAGCGACAGAGCTAATATGATCATTGCATTATAAATTAGAGCATTTAACCACATGGATATTTTTCACCCCAGAAGACAGGATCTTGTCACTTAACAGTATCAGTGAAGAAAGAAGCATATCCCTGGCCACAGAGAAGCACCGAGAGCTGCTGTATCTCTGCCTTGTTGAGAGTAAGATGGTTTGGGCACAGCTATAAGTTCATCTTCTGACCTACCTATCAACAACAGAATTTCATAGAAATAGAATAAAGTGTAATTATTAAGTACCCCAAACTCCGAGAGGGGTATGCAAGTTAAAGCTCAGGCTTTGACGAGCCCAGATTTGTGATGTCTAAGGTAGAAAAATCTTGTAACATCAACATTAGCAAAAGGGGCACACTGAGTTTAAAAAACTAAGTAAAGTATCCTATCACAAGTAGAAACAAACAAACAACAAAACAAAAACCAACCTCTACATTGCACACTTACAATCAAAGCCAGGCCTAGGGTGAGGGGTGGGAGAAGTATTGGGAGAACCGGGGAGTCCTTGCCACAAAGTGGGCATAGGTGGGAACCCTAAAGGCTGTAGAATCTGTTTAAATATGTAAGGCAATTTATTTCAACCTCTAAATGGACTGCTTGGAACAATGTCAAGTACTTTAGGTCCTCAGAATGGGAGCCTCACCTCTGGGGAAGCAAATGCAAGGAACTAAGAACTACTGGACCTGACAATGAACTCCTTAAAGAATGGGATAATATTTTATTTATATTAGAATTTCCAGTACCAAGCACAATGCCCAGAAAATATTAAGAGTTTAATAAACATTTGATGGCTAAACAGAGGCATGATGTCCCTTCTAAGAGTCCGTGAACTGTAGATGATACAGAGTAAGCCTCACCCTGAGATAAAATGTACATCGCTTAGGTGATGTTATCTGAGAAGGGCAGAGGGCACCTTCTTTCACTGAACTTCTTTGACAGCCCTCATGTTAGGCTCAAATGTGACCATTAGAGGGTCATTTCTCAGTGTTAGGCATTGCCCTCTCTCCTGGAAGAATGGCCCTGGGAGCAGCAAGCTCATGAAATACAGTACTAACATCTAACTGATGTCACTCTCCGAAGCACAAGTGGCATGAATAGCCTGATTTGGAGATATTAAAAGCAAATGAGGACAAAAAAAAGGAATTTTCAAAAAGAAACCGCCCACTTAATTTGCTTTGAGCTCCAAATAGAGAAGACCACATCTTTTGTAACACAGAGACACCGCCATATTTTACAGCGGTAGCAATATTTGGATTCGCTGGTGCTATGTCCTCCCTTTCTTACTCTCTTCTTCTTTTTTTAATTTTTTATTTATTTTTTTTAGCATCTTTATTGGAGTATAATTGCTTTACAATGGTGTATTAGTTTCTGCTTTATAACAAAGTGAATCAGTTATACATATATACATATATATACATGTATCCCCATATCTCCTCCCTCTTGCGTCTCCCTCCCATCCTCCTTATCCCACCCCTCTAGGTGGTCACAAAGCACCGAGCTGATCTCCCTGTGCTATGTGGCTGCTTTCCACTAGCTATCTATTTTACATTTGGTAGTGTATATATAGTCCATGCCACTCTCTCACTTCATCCCAGCTTACCCTTCCCCCTCCCCATGTCCTCAAGTCCATTCTCTATGTTTGCATCTTTATTCCTGTCCTGCCCCTAGATTCTTCAGAACCATTTTTTTTTTTTTAAGATTCCATATATATGTGTTAGCATACGGTATTTGTTTTTCTCTTCCTGACTTACTTCACTCTGTATGACAGACTCTAGGTCCATCCACCTCACTACAAATAACTCAATTTCGTTTCTTTTTATGGCTGAGTAATATTCCATTGTATATATGTGTCACATCTTCTTTATCCATTCATCTGTCGATGGACACTTAGGTTGTTTCCCTTAACCTCAGCTCCAGGACAGTCCAGGTACATAGGCTGCCTCTTCTGGGTAAAAATAGGCTCTGTTATTGTAGGTAAACCTCCTGGCTCCAGGTCTTTCTATCCCCTCTCATTCAAGCTACCTGCCATTTATTTGCCCCACCAAATATCAAAGCATATTACATAGCTACAATAACTAAAATACTGTGGGCCTGGCATAAGACAGAAAAAAAGTCAATAACTGGCTTAGAAATAGAAAGCAGTGTTTATTAAAATTTATATATTGTAAATGTGATAACTCAAATCAGTTTCAGCAATATTATTAAAATATTAAGTTATCTATTTGGCTTTTAAATCTATTTAATTCTAGTCTATTTTAAAGATAAATGCAAAAATATAAACCATAAAAAATTGAAAACAAGTAATTTTATTGACTTTTCGGCTCTTTAAGCTTTAAGGTTAGATATTATAGAAAAGGTTAAATTTAACAACATATACTTTGTTTTCGTATCAGAATACACCTTGAACAAATATAAAAATATAATAGACATCTAATTTTTTTGGTAGCAGAACCTTAATTTCCCTTTGGGCAAACAGTGCTCCCGATTGGTCTATTTGGGTCTGTCTCCAATCCCTCCAAAAATGGATGAGCAAGGTAAATATGGCCAATACCACATTTTATATCCCTGGATATGGACTGTTTCAGGAATGGGCACAAGGCCATGTCCACTCTGTGAGTCTCACTTCAAGAGACTGTACTACAATGGCTGGGAGAGAGAATCCTCCTTCACTGTGGTGACTGAGAGGGCTGAATCTCTACATGGTCATATCACCACCAAGAGAAAAGATCAGTCTGAATTAGGTCAACCCAGAGGAAATCTCAGCTGAGAGATGGACAGATTCTGAGTCTGGATGATGCTATTAAGTCCCTGAACTGGGCTCTACCCAAAGGCAGTTCTCTGAAGCCTTCAGTGAGCCGGTAAACACCCATTTTTATTAAGCTAGTTTGATGTGGCTTTCTGTCTCTTATAACCAAAAAGCATTAAAACTCAAAACAAGGGGGGAAGAAAAATACAATATACATTTCATAAAGGTGGTAATTTTCTGGCTATATAAATTACTCATGTAAATTGTTAAGCATTTAACCTCATCAAAAAATGAGCATTTAACCTCATCAAAAAATGAGCAATTTAATAAGAGGATAAAATGGCTAATAAAAATGAAAAATTTTAAATACACCATATTAATAATCAAAGAGATATAATTAATAATATTTTAGATGTCATTTTTCACCTATAAAGTTGTGATAATCATCAGAAATGGAAACAAAGATGAGATAAGACAAGTACTCTCAAGCACTGCTTGTGGGAAGATAAGTCTATACAGATATTTTTGTTGGTTCAAAACCTCAGGAGCTTCCCAGGTGAAATTTGAAACTGGCCCCCATACAATGAGGGTAAGGAGAGACAGAAGAAAAAGGCAGATCACTTCAGACTGGTAGGTTGTAGACTTAACAAGCAAGGGAACTTACATTCAAGGTTTGTCTTGAGTGACCTCTAGATGAGTAGATTTCTGTACCTGCCCACCAGAATCCTAAAAGTTTATATGGATGCCTTAATGGGGTTCAGTCATATATTCAATCCAGATGGTCTCAACAACACATTACTATCTCAAGGCTACGTCCTTGAATCAGCTCCAGTTGTGGGAACAATAGGCAGAATGCACATTCCAAGGACAGGGGTGGGGTAAGAAGCCTCTGATTGCCTGGGTCCAGCTTGAGGGTCAACAGGCAGTCACGTCCTCTCTGTGACCTCCTCCAACAACTTTTTAAAGACCTACTGGATAACATATTATATTATATTATATACAAGAGAGAGAAAGACTTAAAGGCTCCAACACTTTGTTATAATAATTCCACATTATTATAATCATCATCCTAAGGAATAATATGAAATAGAGATAAAACAGTATGTATAAGAAACCTCAAAAATCATGTCATTAAAAATAAAATTTACAAAGTTTTAAAAGCATAGTAAAATATTTTCATTATAGCCTTAAATCAAAAAGGTAGTAAACAAACTTGTGTTTATAATGTGATTGTGACTGGAAAATTATGTAGGCAGAGAAAAAAATAGAAAAAAACTAAACCAATGTTTATAGTGACTATCACTGGGTAGTTGGGTAATATTTATTTTCTTTACCCTACTTTTCTGAATTTTCCTAATTGCCTATAATAAGTGTAATCTTGGTAGTCAAAGGAATTTTTTTTTAAAGTTACTTGCTCCTCTGTCCCATTTTCTCAGAAGTATACAGACTCTTGGAGGGTGCAGGATATCACAGACTCAAAGCGTACTCTAATTGGAAGAGATTTCAGAGATGATGTGGATCAACGTTTCCTCTATTTGAAGACCTGCAGTGAGAATGGGAGGGGCAAGGCACAGAGTTCATCCATAGTCAAGAAGGCTCATAGCTGTAAATGATGGAGAGTTCCTCCTTATATTAACTGAGCATCTTATTCTGAACTTATGTTGACTCACATCTTGGTAACTTCAAATCATTAATCTTAGTTTTACGCTCTGGGGCAATGAAAATCATGTCATGGGAGGATCATGGCTTTATCATCAGGTAGATCAAAGTTTGAATCTTGGCTACCATTGTACTAGTATTATCATCTTGGGCAACAACTCTGAACCTTTGTTTCCTCAACTGTAAAACCGAGATAATGTTAGCCATCTCTTAGACAAGCAAAAATGATCCTATGTGTAAAACACCTAGCATAAGTATACACAGAAGACACTTATCAAATGTTAATTCTCTATTCTCTTATCCTGAGGGTTAAGCACATGCCTAGAATACAAGAATTCAAAAATATTTCTTGAATGAATTTCTTCTCAAACAGCTGTGAATCCACGTATGAAAACAATAATGCACCCTAGTTTCCCCATGATATCTTTGAGGATGCAATAAGAGAATGTGAGATGTTCTATGGAATTTAGGATACATTATATTTCAGCTTTACTCTGAATTCCTAGTCTAACAAAAGGGAAAAGATATTTGAATAGTCCAGCTAATGTTTCTCTTGAATCCATGTTACTCTCAGTGAACACTCTCCTCTCATAACTGCTCATAAACCATCTACAGAATAGCTTAGTCAAGAATTATGCTTACAATGACATCAAAATTATTAGGCTATAGTTTTCAAAATCCTTTTCCCTTTTTTTTTTAACTGACTTTTTCGCATTTTCTCTGTAAACTTTCAGTAAACTTTCAAGAAAAAAACTGAAACAACAACAACAAAAAACAACTACTCTTAGTGATGACCAAAATGTAATCAGAAATCATATTCATTGGTTCTTTGCATCCTGGGATGTAATGTATCAGGGTCTGAAGATCTGAACTTACTTAAAGCACATTGGTACTCTCTGTTTCCCTCTAACTCCCTATAATTTGATTCTATCTTCATATTTTCAGTTCTGCTCTTTCCAGGAAGGAGATCAGGGACTCAGAACAGAAGCATAATGTGATTTCTGTTTTTTTTTTTCTATGAACTGTGACTATTATACCAGGTGCCCCTGAAAGGAGTCTCATCCCTCTGGACTCCTTTTAGGATTTCTGGCAAGCTTCTCCCTCTCTGGGCCAGCAAATTTCCCCAAACGGTTCATAGCAGTTTCTACCCATTCATCTTTGGTTATCTGACTGATTTTATTCTTTTAGGATAGGAACAGCAACAGTGATTTTATTTAATAGTCTCCCCTTTTCTTTTTCCTCTGGATTGAAGCAGGATATCAAGTGGAAATTTTCCAATTTCCCCAGTATGGCATCTAAGATCAAAGGTGAACGCTAACATACCGTAAGACCCCCATATTCTAATAAATGGGAGCTTACTAATAGGCATCAGTTTAGAACAAGCCTTACTACTAATCATTACCATCTCTCCCTGGGCAATGTGAGAAGAGAACTTAGAGGGCAGTGAGGAGGGCAGCTGTTTAAAGAGACACTATTCCATGAAGGAGAAAGAAAATAGGTTACCTTGTTACCAAAAACCAAGGGAAGAGGGCTCAAAGGGAATTCATGTTAAGAATAGGGGGTGAAAGAGAAAAACAAATACCATATGCTAACACATATATATGGAATCTAAAAAAAAAAAAAAAAAAATGGTCATGAAGAACCTAGGGGCAAGACGGGAATAAAGACGCAGACTTACTAGAGAATGGACTTGAGGATACGGGGAGGGGGAAGGGTAAGCTGGGACAAAGTGAGAGAGTGGCATGGACATATATACACTACCAAATGTAAAACAGATAACTAGTGGGAAGCAGCCGCATAGCACAGGGAGATCAGCTCGGTGCTTTGTGACCACCTAGAGGGGTTGGATAGGGAGGGTGGAAGGGAGGGAGACGCAAGAGGGAAGAGATATGGGGATATATGTATATGTATAACTGATTCACTTTGTTACAAAGCAGACACTAATACACCATTGTAAAGCAATTATACTCCAATAAAGATGTTAAAAAATAAAAATAAAAAAAAAGAATAGGGGGTGACTACATGAAAGGAATATGGGCAAGTTCACTTTCCAGTTGGCAATCTGTTTAGCTAGCACACCTGAGTTACCTGAGCCAAGGAAAAGAGAATTAGAGAGCATAGTGAGGCTGGGAGGAGAGGTAGCCAAGAAGTTATTTGCCTCATTATTTGGCATGTCATGGACAGATGATTTTCCTAAGAGTCAACAGATGAGGAGAAAATCTGCTAAACTCTGTCCTTCCAGACCACCAAGAGGGCTGATCATGAAGAAAGGGGATCTCAGTTTGGAGGTGATCACCTTTTGGAGGGCCTAAGGGAGTAGAAAAGGTAAAGCCAGATTTCTCACATCAGGAAATATGCATTAAGAAGGGAAGGACTTTGGAGACACTCAGAAGAACTCACATACAAGAGGACCAGCAACTACGTGCCAGCCACACAGAAGGCATTAACGATTACCTTGAGCCAAACCAATGAGGACAGCTAGCCAAGCAAAGAACTCAACCTCACCATGGGCAGTGAAGGAGGTGTTTGCCCTGTCCCTCTTCTTCTACACCGCATGAACATGATAGAAGCTAGAGGAGGGAGGAAGGTGAAGTCAATTCTTTGTAGAATGAGAGGGAAAGAGCTCTGAATTTAATTTAAAACTTGAAACAACAACACAAGACTATTCTAATAATTAAAAGTGACTGGAGGGATTTCCCTGGTGACGCAGTGGTTGGGAGTCCACCTGCCAACGCAGCGGACACGGGTTCAATCTCTGGTCCGGGAAGATCCCACATGCCGCGGAGCAGCTAAGCCCATGTGCCACAACTAAAGATCCTGCATAAAGAAACTAAAACATGACTCAATGAAGATCCCGTGTGCTGCAACTAAGACTCTGTGCAGCCTAAATAAATAAATAAATATTTAAAAAAAAAAAAAAGTGACTGGAACATTCTGCAATCTAGCCAACATATTATTAAGGTACCTGTTATTAATTGCCTACAGTGAGGTAGTATGGTACTTAACGGTACCACAGTACAATGAAAAAGAGCAGTAATTGGAAGCTTAAACCCAAATGCACTGAAACTCTTCAACAAATATATTTAGTTATATCTTCCCATGCTCTCATCTTCTTTTAGAATGAGGACAGCAGACTGTCATTATTTGATGTTCTCTCCCTTCTTCTCCCTTGTCTGGATTATACTGTGGTTGTACACTCAGGATACTTATGCCTTTTGGTATCCCTTACAGCAGCACAGTAAAAATGACTCGGAAAAATAATCTGATATGAGAGTCCTCAAAGGGTCCCTATTCTACCTCTGCAATGCAAGAGTTCAGATATGCCAGTGGGCTTATGTGTGGACTACACAGGATGATTACAGGGCCTTTACCAATGAGAAATGACCTCATGGAGTAGAGACAGTTACATACACATTCAGCAAAAGGGCCTTGGAACTCCATGGCAGTGTGAAATACGGAGGGAATTCATCTCAATAGGAGATTCGAGATGCCTATTTCAGTAGAGGGCCAGTGGTTAATTTTATAGGTCACCACAGGCAACATCATTTGTAATATCTCCCAACCCATTTCCATAATAACTCACACCAAATTCCACTAGAAGAGGTGATATAGGAAGTCAAAGGGGTGATGAGAATTATTAAAGTAAAAACAATTTGAAAATCAACAGGCACACTAAGAAAATAAAACTCAAAATCAGATTATTGTACAAAAAAGTCGTAGCTGGTGAAAAGAGAATTCTTCCCCACATCATCAGAGCAACACTTACAGCCCTATAGGGTGACATTAATTTCAAGAGTTGTATCACCGTAAGGCAATGACAAGTCCTGTGGCCTGAATGAAAGTTCGCCCACCATACCAGGAATGCCAGCCTAAAGAAGAGAGCTAGAAGGAAACAGAGCACAGATTGGCACACACACAAAAAAACATGTTAATAAACAGTTGTTAAAATGAGAATAAATGATGTAATATGAGGACTTTTAGGGATACGAGAGAATGTGAACTACTCTGAAGACCCTGACAAGAAAAGGGATTTCACAGATTACACTGACAGGGATTTGAAAAAAAGAATACTTTCATCATACTTCCCTTTATTCTTTATTAATCTTATCATTTTGGTTATACTGAATCCCCAGGTTAACCGTGGTCTGGAAGATTTAATAACTTAAAATGAAGATGAGAATCAATGGTTGAAAACTTAGCATTTGTATTTTAAATGGGCCTTTCAATATCTTAGGCCAAAGTCATATGTAACATAGGAATGTCAGGCACCACTACGGGGAGAAGAGGAGCCTTTTGAGGACACACTTCAAATTTATAAAATTCTTAACAATATTGGCAGCCTAGTACTATACATTGATATGCTATTCTACAAAGCTGATATTTCTGACCAGTGTTATCAAGGGAAATGTTTTGGGTTTTCTTCTGTTTTTTACAGTCACTGGTGATGAATTTGAGCTGATCCAATACATGGCTCACACCTCCTTGTGACCACTGAGTAAAGGAAATTGTATCCTCACGATGCTCATATTGTTCTGCTTTTTTTTTTTTGTCTTACATG
Organism: Eschrichtius robustus; assembly: GCF_028021215.1. NCBI lineage: Eukaryota > Metazoa > Chordata > Mammalia > Artiodactyla > Eschrichtiidae > Eschrichtius > Eschrichtius robustus. Next base: position 85,616,731 of record NC_090824.1, read on the forward strand.
AAATTTCCTATAGCCAATGAACAAAACAAATTGGCAAGTTCTGTATCAGAATAAAGCCGCTGAATATTTCATATCCAACTATTTGTTATGAAGCCCTGAAGTGATATTGGAAACCTAAAGTGATTACTTCTCCATTTTGAATGTTTTGCTTGGAAAAAAAAAGAGGAAAGTGAATCTGCTGCTATAGGACTAATTCAAAGTTGAAACTTATAACATTCAAAACTCAGCATTACTTATTAGTTAGGAATTCAAAATATCTCTGAGTCATGGTACTTTTTGGAAATTGAAGAAGGAATTGGACTGGCATGCCTTATCTAGCTTGACTAGAGACAACACAACTGCAAAGCAAATAACGTGCACTTTCACCCCCAATGACCTGGGAAATAAGCACAAACAAAATATTCAAGGGCTTAAAATTCAGCTGTGGGAAATTACTGCAGCTAAATAGAGAAAACAGCTGATCCCAGGGGAAGCAAGTAGATGGCAATATGGGATGCAATTAAGAGCAGTGGCAAAGTCATTCACCATGACTATTTGCTTAATCCAGTCACTCTGAGCAAAGGTAGCTATAACGAGGAACTGTTCTCTCTACTCAGTACCTGGGGAATCCAGGGGTTTCCAGCACAAAGACCCATCAGTTGAAGGGCAATGTGACAGAGGATTCAGGGAGATTGGCTGGCTAATGGATGGGGGAATAAATTCTCCCAGAACGCTCCCTGTTCAAACCATTGGAAATGGAGTCGCCCTTCAGATCATCTGTATGCCTGTTTCTTTTTTCCATTTTCAATTTATAATAACAATAACGACCTAGACATAGGACGTTTCCTGGGCTTTAATGACTGTCTGAGGTTAATGGCCCTCAACTACACCTCAGGCCATCAACCCCTCCCAGCTGGTCATTAATCTCCGGGAAATATCCTGTTCCTGGGTCATTATTGTTCCAATATCAACTATACCTTAAAAGCTTTATGGATTCTGCAAATACACATCTCTTGCCAATAGAAATTATAAAACCTGTTCAGAATTCTGAAATTATCTTGAGTTTGACCTCTCAGAGATGTTTTGTTCAAAACTAAAATTGGCTTAAGAAAACATTCAACTTTATCTTTGTTTGTTTATTCATATTTTCTCAGGAAAGAGGCCTATTGAATATTACAAGGACCCAAACAAAAAGCAATGAATATTGGGAGAAAAAGATCAACTTTAATGGGGAGCAACCTCTCTCCTGAACAGTAGCATAACTCAGCCTTTGAAAACACTATGTTATTTGTGAAAATAGTTCCCCAAAATGATTTTATGTGTTTAAATATCACCAGACTACACCCCATACATAGAATTTTCAAAATATATCCTATTTCTAAAATCTCATTTTTAATTTCCACAAGAAACACTTAATTTATACATTAAAATTATTACTACAAGGATTCTACCCATGGCAGAATGTTCCATATGAGGAGGGACTGCTGAGACATGAGTGAAATACAGCTTCTGGAAAATGCAGCTTTTAAGATTCCAATTCAGCAGCAAAGAGGAGGATGGCTCCCCAGGAAGTGTTTGAGTTGTAGAGAGTTGGTATAAACAAAGGAGGGGGACAGGGCAGGTGTTTAAAACCAAGGAAATCCAACAAATGGTAATAGGGGCATGTCCCTGTAAACAGACAGACCAAGGAAACTCGGGGACTTCGGCAGGCACTACCTTGAAGAGATGAGGAAGCCCTGGATGGGCTCCAGCTTCGAGGAAGAAATTAGGGTCAGAGACCTACGCATGAGGTCCTGATAAAAACATCCTCCACCTGCAGAATTAGCCAGAACTGCGTTCCCAGGTAGGCTTGTAACAGAGTTCCAGACCCTGAAACTGAGGAACAAAATAGGACACTCGTCACAGCAATGGGGCATGAGCTCAGGTGCCAGGCTGGGGGCACAGTCAGAGAAAACAGGAGGGCAGGCTAACTGGGTTCTATCTGCGTTAGAGTCCCATGATCAGAGGAAGTGGTCCTGGAGCCTGACTCAGAGCTGAATCTTGTAGCTGTCAGGCCATGGAGCAGAAAAATCAAACAGATCACACACAGCTATCCATTCCAATATACCATTTTGAAATTTTTTCAATAAACCTTTTCTGTGAAATGCCACTTGAAGATTTTACTCTAAGTCATATAAATGTGAAAACTGCAAGGTATCAGGACACAAAGTGGGAAGTAAAAGAAAACAATGTCCTAGAATTTTCAAAATTAACTCTTCATCAGAGAGAAGTGAATCATTTAACTGATAGAAAATGAAATAATATACTATTGTTTCCCTACTTGACTGCTATTATAATACTTTATGTAGGCACCAAAGTTGACATACTAATTGCTACTGGAATATTTTAATAGTGAAATCAGGAAAGCATAAGACAAAAAATTAATTTAAAACAGACTTCGAGATAAAGACTTGAGTGTAAATAGTTTATCTGGAGAACTTCTCAGATGATTCTTAAACCCCTTGTCTACTTTTAGAATTAAAGTTGAAATAAGATTGGAGGCATTTCTTCAGAGGGCTGTGCTGTGAGTCTGTACCCACAATGGGGGAGGGTGGGAGTGCTACCCCTCCCTAGCCTAGTGAGATGCGCATTCCTAAGGGAAGGGTGGGAGAGCTGCTTCTCCCTTTCCTTAAGATAAGTGAGGCAGACTAATGACCCCTAAATATGTCCATGTTGTAATCCCCAGTGAATATGTTACTTTACATGGCAAGGGGTCTTTGTAGATGTGATTAAGGATCTTGAAATAGGGAGATTATCCTGGGTTATTTAGATGGACCGGAGGTAATCATTAGGGTCCTTATAAGAGAAGGGAAGGAGGATGAGAGTGAGAGAAGGCACCATGATGACAGAAGCAAAGGTCAGAGTCTGAGAGGGATGTGGAGATTCTCTACTCCTGGCTGTGAAGGTGAAGGAAGGGAACACAAGTCTAGGAATATAGGTGGCTTCTAGAAGCTGGAAAAGGCAAGGAAACAGATTTGTTCCTAGAGCCTCCAAAAGGAATGCAGGTCTGCCAACACCTTGATTTTATCCAGTGAGAGCCATGGAAGACTTCTGACCTCCAGAACTGTACAGTAACAAATTTGTGTTATTGTAATATTTTTCAGGTATAACCTGAAGAACTGTGTTTCCAGTATAGGACAGAAAGAACACAAAGTTAGAAAAATTGAGAAGGGAGTATAAAACTACACCAAATTTCAGTGTAAATTTTTTATGAAAGTGTGCACGCACAGGCACTAGTTATCCTTTTTAGGAATCCTCCATTTAATGATCACTCTGTGATTGCAAATTTTTAATTAAAGCTAGAGAAGCAAATTTAAAATAAAATAAAGGGTGATTAAAGACCAAGCATTGGTTATCTCAGAAGAAATGACCTCATTGAAAACAAAAATTACGTCACTAAAATGTGGGTTGCACTGAATCAGTACTCCATAATACCAGCTCCGTATTATAGCTGAGGAAACTCCCTCTTCCTATTGCACTTTCCCAGGCTTACTGCAGAATGAACTAGAAAATGTTGAGGGATGCGGTCACAGGTATGGGAGTTCTTTTTAATCTTTTTAATCCCAGCAAGACATTTAATCTCTCTTGTCCTGTTTTCCTATCTGTAAAATATAAAGCAGTTGACTCATATGCTAATGAACAGACATTCAAAAATGGTAAAAATATAAGTGTATATTTTTAACATTATATTTTGGTTATACTTGAAAAATATAATAACTACACAAATATGTTCTTTGAATTGCTTTCAACTGGGAGGAAGGTGGGGAAACAATCTGAATGTTCATAAATTTGGTCACAGTAAAACAATTGTTGAGTATCTCATATTGGCTGAGTTGTGTTACCCCGAAACTCATATGTGGAAATCCTAATTCCTAGTACCTGAGAATGTGACTTTGTTTAGAGACAGGGTCTTTAAAGAGGTAATTAATTTGAAGTTAGGTCATTAGGGTGGGTCCTAATCCTGTATGAATGGTGTCCTCATAAGAAGAAGCGATGAGGACACAGACACACAGAGGAATGACCATGTGAGGACACAGAGAGAACACAGCCATCTGCAAGCCAAGGAGAGAGGCCTCAGGAGGAACCAACTCTGCCAACACCTTGATCAGGACACAACCTCCAGAACTGTGAGAAAATAAATTTCTCTTGTTTAAGCCACCCAGTCTTGTTTAGTACTTCGTTATGGCAGCCCTAGAAAACACAGGCATTCTCCTGGCCCTCAAGAGGAGACAGATACGTAAACAGAGAAATAGTTTGGTGAGAAGGATATGGTGAAGCAAATTTTGCATATTATCAACTCAGCAGAATTTATGCAGCGATCAAAATGATAATTATAGAGAGTATGTAACAACCTGAAATAATGTTTGTAAAAAACATTAAGTGAAAAGGCAAAACACAGCAACATAGCTATTCTACGATTACTATGAAAGATGGTTTATTAATAGACAAAAAATAGAAGAAAACTTGGAAAAACAGAGTTTTTTGCTGAGGTGAATCCTTGATGAACTTTCATTTTTTAGTTCTTTATTGCTGTTATAATAGCAATGATGCAATAAATTTTTAAATATTTAATTTTACTGATACATCCTCCCTTTTTTTCTTTTTTCCTTCACATTTTGGTTTATTTCAAGTTTCTGCTTTTGAGAATGTTATTCTTGAAAGGGAATTCAAAAAGATTTTATGAGCCTAAAGATGGTACAGAACACAGAGATGTACAATATACATTTTTTTAAATTCGTGTTTATGTTTTCTTCAGATAAGTACCCAGAAGTGGAATTGCTACATCATATGATAGTTCTATTTTTAAGTTTCTGAAGAACCTCCATACCATTTTCCATGGTGGCTGCACCAATTTACATTCCCACCAACAGTGCACTAGGATTCCCTTTTCTCCACATCCTCACCGACACTTGTTATTTCTTGTATTTTTGTTAAGAGCCATTCTGACAGGTGTGAGGTGGTATCTCACTGTGGTTTTGATTTGCATTTCCCTGATGATTAGTGATGTTGCACATCTTTTCATGTGCCTGTTGACCATCTACCTGTATGCCTTCTTTGGAAAAATGTTTATTCAGATCTTCTGCCCATTTTTTTAATTGGATTGTTTGGGGGTTTTTAGTATTGAGTTGTGTATGTTCTTTGTGTATTTTGAATATTAGCCCCTTTAGCAGAAATAACCACTAAAAATAAGTCAGGACTTAAGGAAAATGGCACACTTGATTCTGTATTCGAAAAATAATGATCTAAAATGAGATTATAGAGCCTTGCCTGGCTATAAGCCTCAAGATCAAGCTCATTTATAAAAATATCCAAAGAAGAATTTGCCAAAGTAAAAGTGAGGACAAATGAGGTGAGCAGAAGATATAGCTCTCCATCCCTTGAGGCAGCCGGAAGGGCCAGGGCCCAGGCAGCTCCATTCAGGGCTCACACACCTGGCCAGGCCCCTTACAGCAAAAAGGTGAAGCGCAGCACACAGAGCCTGAGTGCCCAGCCTGGAAAAGAGCACGTATTTTCCCAACAGACTTCCACACAGAGGCCACTGCGTTCCTGACAGCAATGCAGCAAAATCTGACGTGTCTCTCAGTAACTCTTTTGTGTGGGGCAGGGCACAGCACGGAAAAGTTAACACGGTGAAAACAGCTGCCCTAAAGCTGAACCGGATGTTAATCAAACCTCCTAAAGAGCAGGAACGCTTATATCGAGGACCTTAATTCGCCCCCTAGGCCCTGTTTTTACCTTGATTTAGCAGTTCTCACTATAGCAATCTGTTGTCCTCATCCCACACAGGCGCCAAGCTTGGGATTCTGCTGCTCCTACAGGCTTGCCTTTGGTAGCCCCTCAAGGAGAAAAGCTCCCCAGGAAGGAGATAGAGCTTTATTTTTATCCCAGTTAAAGTCCCTATCCAATCCATTAATAGCTACAATAACCTTGGTCCAGGGCATTTCCTGGAGAATCTATAACCAGCTGGGGTTAATGAACTCTCCCTACCATTAATTCCTGGGAGAGGCCATTGGCCTGAATGGTTACTTAATTACTCTTCTGTGTACAGCTTCATAAAGCAATGAAATGCCTTCTTTCAGGAAGAAGGGAGATGGTAATGGGGGTCATCAGAGGCCATTAATTTTACAAATAGTTTGTTAGAAACTACAGTATGTTAAGAAGTCACTCTGGCCCACAAATCAACTCAATGCGGTCCTTATTAAGTTGAGATCCAAACCTTCCCAGGTTTCCATGATTCACACACATAAAGTTACAAGTGGTGCAGAATCTGGTCAAAATGTACATACTCAGGTATGCAGAAACATATTCTTTATATTCTGCAAATGATCTTATCTTCCCCTCTAGCTCTGATTCCTTAAGTTGGCAGAAAAGACTCAATGGGGCCAATTCAAGACACCATAGACTTTTCCCAGTTAAAAATCTTTCAGGTAATTTCTCAGTCTTAGGGAGATTCTCCCTCTCCAGAGCTCTCCTCTTTCCCAGGATATTGGCAGGTGCAGGGAAAAACTACATATCCTTAAGGAGGGTTGAAGGAGGAGCTTTGGGTCTTCATGGCTCCTCTTGCTGCTCCTGGGTCTGCTGGCCTTTCAGGCTGTATGCTGGCCCATGCTGCTTGTGCTATCCCTCCCCCCAACACACACACACACGCCCTAGAATGTAAACCCCATGAGGGCAGGTGTCTTGGCTGTTTTGTTTACTCTGTCTCCCTAATGCTTAGAACAGTGCCTGGCATACATAGGAGCTCCTTCAATGTTTCAGTGTTTGTCCAATGAATGAGTAGTTAGTTGGCTACATGATGGGATTAGACTGCTGGCCTTAGGAATCAGACTTTCCATATTAGTCACACTTTGAAGCAAGGGAGCTCAATCTGCCAGAGAAATAAAAGACAGGGGCTACCCCTTCATACTGCCCAGAAATCAGATCCATTAAACTACTGCTGCCAAAGGGAAGACGTGACCATGAAACACACACAACCATCTAGGGTCTGAAGTCTCCACAGATGATGAGAAACCATTGCCACCCACCCCACTGTGACATGCTGCCCCCCATGTCAATAGCAGAGTCATGACACCTCAGAATGTTCTGAGATTCTATTGGACAGTTCCACTGGGGAAAGATTAGACTCTTCAGAAGCTAATTGCCTAGAGCAGAATCAGGAAGACCATACACATCAGAAGAGAGGTGGAGTTTATGGAAGTAATGGATTTAAAGAGGAAACCAAAGGGGCAGAGCAAGACAAATTTACTTCTGCTTGGTTTTTCTGAGCCCTGTTTAATACTAAGATCTTAATATCTGGAGATTCTTATAGAGGCCAGGCTAGAGAGCAGAGAGATTACTTTTAAGAGAAGTTATACAGCTACACCCACACCCATGCCCATGGGCCCTTTAGGAAAGCTAGTGGCCCTAGAGTAGAAAGGGACTTGAGAACAATTGATAACCTCTATTGATTCTTATTGCTGTGTATAAATTCCAAAGGGTTTTGTGTTGGTGAACTATCTCTGAATATACCTGCTAGTAGGATATATACTGAAATTTCCAGCATTATCCCTGTATCCTCACTGTATCCTTACTGAAGCATAATCAGAGCATGAGCAGAAAACCAAAAGGCTGAATTTTGTCATGGCCAAAATATGAAGTTGGAGGGAAGAAACCAGTTAATTTTGTTTCTATATTTGGGGGCTCTTGGCTAGTTACTCTACTTCACAAATGGACCCATTTCCCCAACTCATTAGATACATCTCTGCTGATATTTTAGGGAATCTACAATGGAAGAACACAAGGAAGATCAACTAGATCATGAGTAAGTAATCATGATTTATGCAAAGCCACATCCAAGGACCAAGGTATGAAGCAGGTCTGCTGTTGATGTCTTCCTTCATCTTCTAGTCTCCCTCTCTCTCTCCATCTACTATTTATCCCTCCCCCATTGCACTCCACCTCAAGCCCTTCATGCCCTCCTGAAGTGACAGCTATTATAAAGTCTTCTTTTCCAAAATCATCCCTCATCCTTACTCAAAAGTCTACCTCACTAACTTATTTATGGTTAATCATTTGAAAAGCAAACTAATTAATTGATACAAGAAAAAGAAAAGTTTATTGAGAGCGTCCATGTGCCAGGTACCCTTTCTAGATTACTCTAGTGTTACCCTTATTTTATTCAAATTTACTTCAAAAAGATTTTTGCATTCTTGAAAGTGAATGCCTGGATCATATCTGTGTGCTCAATGAAGTGACTCTCATGATAGATACTCAAGCTTTGTAGCAGGCACTGTAAGAGAAGTTTTGAGATGGGAGGAGGAAGGGAAAGACTGAAGCCCTACCTGCTGGTGGAAATCTCTTGTGGCTCTGCATAAAGCTGGGCTCAATCTTAAGGAATGTGCCAGCTACCTGGATAAAAGTACTCAATAAAAGTGTATTGCATGAGCAGATTTTGTGAACAATTTGTCTGAGAAACCAATGCAGGAGACTATTTAAGGAAGCAAGACTTCTGGAACCAGAGTGGAGGTGCACTAGTATATTGAGCCCTTTGGCTGAGAAAGCCTGAGAAAAACCTCTCTTGCTGACCAAGTTGAGAATTATTGAAACAAATTGTAGAGCATGATTAAGAAATATAATTTCCTAAGAATGAAAAAGGAAAGATGTGCTTCCAGAAACAGCCAGGTTAATGAATTACATGCCTTCTAGATATCCCCTTTAGTCCAAAGATTACTGATCTTAAGATAACTGGCCCTTGTTCAATTTGGGGACTGAGTCTACAGGTCAGAGAAAGTGGAAATCTTAAGACTGGCCCAGTCAAAGAGGAACATTAACAGTTTGAATACGGACCTTGAAAGGGATATGCAGAGAATTGATGAAGCAAATCAGGAACTTCTTCTCAAAATCCACAAGAAAGAAGATGAGATTCAGAGGTGAGTGTTGGGGTCCCATGAGGGAAGTTCTCCATCCAGAGGATGGGGTGGAAGAAAAGAGACAACACTAAATTTTCCTGTTTGTTCTAGAGACCTAAATCTTGTACAGAAAAGTTTCTTCTTCATTCTTTGGCACTTCTCTGTGGCTCAAACCCTGAAATACAGCAAGTTTTAAAGAGATTTCTTAAAATATTGGGTGATATTTACCTGAGTTGAAAGAACATTGGGGTGTTTGACTTGGGAATCAGAGGAATCTTACTTTTCCTGCCTTGAAAGTGATTCTGAGTCTAAGGATCCAGGAAAGAATGGTTTCCAACTTGAGATTCGTGTTTATTGTCACTGAGGTACCCCTGAAACTGATATTTGTGTTGTATCAGTTCTGCCAGATCCTCACAGTGTGTGCTTGCATCATCTAGGCTGGAAAATGAGATCACTCAGACCAGAGACCTGGCAGAGGATGAGGAGTGGGAGAAGGAGAACTGCACCACCATGGAAAGGGAAAGAGCCTTGCAGGAGCTAGAAGAAGAAACAGCCAGACTGGTAAGCAAGAAGCTGGGAAGAGCTATATGATAGGTTTTCTTCATCATCCTGTCTCTCATCAACTATCAGATAAGCTAGTCTCTCCTTTTTACATACAACTAGTAGTCAACTCAAAAGTCATGGCAGGATGTGTCCATGCATGGAAAGGGATGTGTGGAGGGGGGCAGGGTTTCTTTGGTAATACTTAGTATTGGGAAGCCCTGCGTGTGGGCATCTCTATCCCTGGTAAATTGGTGTGTATGTATTGAGATCAAACCACAGGTTCCTTACCTGACCTTATGCAATAAGGTAGAGTTCCTGCAGGAAATCATCACTGGAGTGAAATGGAGAACAATCAACTAAATAAAGACAGATGATGGTAAGCAGATGCACACTTACACTCTGCTTCTTTCTCTCAACAGGAAAGGAAGAACGAGACTCTGGTCCACAGTATAGCAGAACTTGAAAGAAAGGTGGGATGGGGCTCTTGTGTTCCCCAGCATTCCCACAGCATCCCCAGGCACCAAAGAGGCAAGGGAGCAAAAGTGATCATAGGGGATCCCACATGTCAGAGAGGCCTGTGCTGGGGTGGATACTACTCTCCTGAGGCTGAGCTTCATGACCTAAATAAATGCCATGGATCTTCCCTGCAAGTATCAGATGGAGGGAGTGAGTGGGTTATTCAGGGTATTCAGTGATCCCATAGGTTCCTTCATTCTGTTACAAAAGAAGGTATTCCAGTAGACACCCTGTTAAAGTGATTGGCTGGCAACTTTGTAGTGAGAGTTAATTTTACTTTCAACAGAGACTTAAAAATACTTAATTCCTAGGGATTTCCTCTACCTCAACTCCTGCTCAGAATACAGTGGGCTTCCTATGATACCCTACTTTCTGACCCATACCTGAATAACCCAGCATGGATTAGGGGTTCAGAAAAGTACCCCTGCCTTGAGCAGGCTCTAGCTTTGGTGGCCAAGACTAGTGAGAAGAAGTTAGAGGTAGAATAAAGATGTTTCCAAGAGCACCAAGTATCCACCAAAGGACCACCTCCTGGCAGCTTTTATCAAGACCAAATTACCAGGCCACACACACACCAGAGAATGTCTTTGTTTTATTTATTTATTTTTATTTGATGTATTTTTTATTTGCAATGTATTTTTTTATTTTAAACTGTAGCTTACAAGGAAATCTCAAAAGGCAACTAAGTGTGAACAAGGCAATCTAAAGGGAACCCCAGAAGAGTCAAAGGTAAATGGAAAAGCAATCTTGAATGGGTTTGGACTATATGAACAGGAAACAAGCTTTCAAGTGGAAACAACTGTCAAAGTTGGGATAAATTCTTTGTAGTTTTATCCATGTCAGGCATAAGCCTGGGCCACTGAGTGCTGACATTTCCTCTGCTCTTAGTAAGGAATTTTACTCTGAAGCCATATATTTTGTTCTTTCTTCCATGAGGAAGAGCAGAACACAAATGCATATATAACACTGGAGGCAGTTGAAGTCCCTAATTTAAATCCTGTCCCAAGTACTTAGTGTGGTATATGAAGGGCAATTTAATCAGTCCCTCCCAGCCTCCGTTTGAAAATTGAGTGAAACTGCGTATATAAAGTATTCTTTCCATTTTTTGGAGAGCTAAAACCTGAAGTCACATAATTTTAAAGTGACTATTTAAGAGTTTGGCTAAGGCATATGTATGAATTCATAGAGGCAGAGCTAGGATCTATAAATCTACTGCATGCTAGGCAACTTACACATCCTGTCATGGAATCCAATCAAGAAAAGAAATCATTAAATTGGTCATTCAAGTATCTAGTGAGTTCTGCATGCTAAGTGCATCAGACAGTGCTTAGCATTTCTCTAATTGTGTTCCAGAGCTAAGAACCTGGACACAACCACAACACATCCGATCAAAGATGCAAGAAGAATTAGAGACTTACTTTTTTTATTTAGAGAACAGGTAAAATTCTAACTTGACACTTTCTGTAGAATTACATCTTTATCCTTGCCTTATCTAATTTTTCTTTAGCTTATTAAGCCCGCACTTAAGCCCATACTGTGTATATGAAGCCTATGAAGACATGGACACACTGAAAATAGAAATATAAAATGAAAGAATAGAGAATCACTCCCCTATCTTCTCTTGGCCAAATTAGTGTTGATGGCCACAAAAAAAAAAAAAAAAAGAAGAAGAAGTTGTTTAAAGCCACCAAGTAAGCTTGCTTAGTCACGCACATCCAGGAAATTTACCTGGAAAGAAAGAAATCTGGATCCTGTGTGTACATCAGGAAGAAAGTGAAGTTAAGACTAGAAAGGATTATGAAGCCCCATGACTATCCTTACCATATAACTGCAGCAGTCAGAGATTGATTTTCTTCCTTCTCCTGCCCAAAACAAGTTTTCCTGACAGTAAGGCCACCAGAATCTAGTGGGGACACTTTAATGCTGGCTGTATTAGGTGAGCTGAGCTGACAGACTATAAATAGAGAGTTCCAGGTGTTGTCAGAACAATGGCCATTATTTTCCTAGCAGCAACCAGCCCAGCCCTAAAGAGTTCTAGAGTATTATTAACCCTCTGAATCACTCCCTTTTGCCCACCTGTTTTGTAGAATTCTTAGGTGATATCTCTAATTCTATGAAATATACAGCATCTCCTATGCTTCTGTTCCTCTTGCATGCTGGTGATTAGTTCAGTAGTTTAATGGGATGCCTGCTTCAACTCCTTGTGACTCAGGCCACTGTCTTGAAAATACAGCCTTTAGCACATTTTTCTTTCTGGCCCTGGATGTAACTGACTGGAGGGGAAAGGAACTGTTAGAAGCGTCCAGATGTAAGATAATGATCCCTAGATGAAAGTGGGAACAACAGAGCTGAAAGGGAAGGAAGGGAAAATACAGTTATATCTGCTCTTCTTACAGAATATAACCCAAATGCATCCATTCTTCCCTATCTACTACTACTAATAGTACTACCCTCTTGCAAGCCACCATAACCCTCACTTGGATGCTGAAGTAGCCTCCTAACAAGTCTTCCTGCTTCAACTCTTACTCCTAAACAATCTCACTTCCCACATATTGAAAAGTCTCTTCTTTAAAAACACAGGTCAGATTGTGTCTTTACCACTTGAAGCTCTCTCCTGGCTTTTCACTACAATTAGAATAAAGAACCAAATTTGGGGGACTTCCCTGGTGGCACAGTGGTTAAGAATCCGCCTGCCAATGCAGGGGGCATGGGTTCGAGCCCTGGTCCGGGAAGATCCCACATGCCACGGAGCAGCTAAGCCCGTGCGCCGCAATTACTGAGCCTGTGCTCTAGAGCCCGCAAGCCACAGCTACTGAAGCCCACGTGCCTAGAGCCCGTGCTCCGCAGCAAGAGAAGCCACTGCAATGAGAAGCCCGTGCACCACAACAAAGAGTAGACCCCGCTCGCCACAACTAGAGAAAAGCCCACGCGCAGCAACAAAGACCCAACGCGGCCATAAATAAATAAATAAATGAACCAAATTTTTTTAGAAGTTATAATGCCCCACATATGTAATCTCATCAGTGGCTACCTTTCCCCACCTTACCAGTATCCCCTGTGTTTCAGCCACATAACTTCTTCATACATACCAAAGTTCACAGTCTTGGCCCTTGTTGTAACCTCTGCATGGGACATATTTCCTCCAGATCTCCATTTGACTAATATTTATCTTTCAGATTTCAGCTCAAGTATCATCAGAGAGGCCTTCGCCGACCACCTATATTAGCTCTTATGCCATCACTCACTCTCACTCTCAGCACATTACTCTGCTTTTATTTCCTTCACAGCACTTACCATTATCATGTTGACTCATTTGTTATGTCCCCCTACTAGAATGTCAGCTCTGTGAGGCAGAAAGCCTATCAATTCTGTTCACCACTGTATCCTCAGTACTCCCCCTGCCCTTTCCCTGTCACTCCAGTATAGTGGCCAATATAGAATAGGCTTTCATCAAATATTCAAGGAAGGAAGACAGGAAAGAAGAAATACAGGGAGAAAGAAAGGAGTGAGCCATGAATATATAAAAGCAAAAATGACACTGAATTCTTCAAGGTTGATGTTTTTCTAAGAGAAATAGCTAAGGAAGAAGGAAGCTAAGAATTGAAGTTTAAGGGCAAAGGAAGCACTGATGAATACTCAAGTGGTCAAGAGTGCAGGCTCACCAGGCAGCTGCAAAGGACAGTTTGACTGCCCTCCATCAAAAAGATATCTGAAATGGTGCCCAATGCACTTCAACCACCTGTGAGATAACCTTTGCTATAGCATTTCAGAATGGAATCCTGTTTTTGCCTTGCTGAGTTACCAGCCTCCTTCCCTGTCTATAGGTTAAGTTACAACAGCTGGAAGCCTCCTGTGCAGACCAAGAGAAGGAGCTGGACAAGGTAACCACAGTAACTTCAATGTTACTCCTCCCAAAGGAAGGGATACTCAATTCTTGGTCAGACGGTCTGATGCATTCCTCAAATGATTGAGTTATAATAAGGTTCTAGATCCCAAACCATTATGGGATCAGGAGGGTATGAAGGAAAGGAAGATGACTATAGTCTCCTAAGTTACCTTCTATTTAATATTTTTTATAGAATACATTTCATAATCTATATCTTCCACAAATTAGTATCTATTCTTCTCCCAACTGTGCCCAAATTATCCCCATGGGACTGTAAAACACAGCTTGTTTACCCTCAAAAACATTAGTTTATATGTACAAAAAAAATATTTAGAACAATTAGAAAACCACATTTAGGGTCTGGTACACAGGAGGAAACAAGTGTACTATTGTTCTTATAGCAATTCACTGAGAAAATTTAAGACTAATAAATTTTAGTCTCCCCAGGTAATAGAAGACTATGCACTTGTGGCCCAGCTCTGTGAAGATCAGGCCCTCTGCATAAAGGTACAGCCTCTCAGTAAAGGGACAGCAAAGGGTTTGTTCAGGTACAGGGTGAAATGGAACCAGGTTCTTCAGAGCATACTGTCTGGAACAATTTTAACTCTTCAAAATGTCATTCCAGAGGGATTTTAGGGTCTCTGACACTCCACCACCAATATCATTCTGTTACTTCCCTGGTCTCCCAGCCTCTGTGCCCTTAACTTAATAATGAACACTTTTCCTGTTTATAATCCCAATTACCCCCAGGGACCTGTCCAATGGTGAAATATAGTGAGAGATCGTAGTGGTGGGGTGGAGGCTAGGAAGGAGAAAAAGTGGCAGTGGGAATACCAAACATTTATGTTACAGCGTAATAATGCATGTTTATTATGATTAGGAAAAGCACAGGGCTTTAATTAGTAACCGTGCTTTCTTTTATTTCTCTTTGAAGAAGTACCAGGAAACGTTGAAGAAAATAGAAGAAGAACTAGAGACTCGGTTCCTCGAGAGAGAAGTGTAAGCTTTGGCAAGCAAAGGAACATCCTGGTTTTAGTGGTAACTCCATCTCAGCCTGGGTCAGAGCAAACATCTCTCTAATTCCAGTTTGGAACTGTGAGGCCCCCAACACCACATATCTTTCCCCTCTGTAGTGATCAGGTCGACCCCCACTGAACCACACCAACTTTAAAACGCAGGTCCTTCTCCCATCCTTCAAAGACTGTAGAAATACATCTCCCTTCATAGCTTTATCATGTTACCAATTATTTGCGTTTATATTAAGGGTAGGAACATGTGCTTTAAAAAGGGTTAGTGGTCAGGCACCTTGATAAGTAGAACATTCATATTAAACATAAATAAAAGCTTCCTTCCCCCAAAAAATACCCCTTGAGTTTGTCAAAAGAGTTTAAATGATGAGAAACTAAACCAAAAACCTCACTTCCATTTCTTGACCCTCTTTAGATGTTAAATCTTAATTCAGTCAAGAAGTATCTCTATATATTAAATATTTTGGAATCTTGGGGTGAAGAGAAAGAGACCCAAACTGCATAAAGCCTCTAAATAGGCAGGTACACACCGTGGCCTTGTGTCCAAGACACCAGGACTTCGAGGTCCTTGCCCCTAAAGGATACCTTCAAGTCTCCCAAAATCCTTCCTGAGTACTAGGTATGGCTTGACTGCTAAGCTAAGTTTCTAGAACAAGGCTATTCAACAGATATTTCTATACTATCTATTAAGTATCCACTTAGCCACTTACTGAGTACTTGAAGAACAGGTAGTATGGCTGAGGAACTTATTTTTTATTTTAATTAATTTAAATTTAATAGCTACATGTAGCAACTGGCTACAATAGAATTAGAATATAAAACTGTTTTTAAACAACCATCATATAGTATGAATCTTTGAGTGCACTTTATCCAATCCCTATCTTGGTTCTTTTCCCCCTAGGTCAAAAGTCATAAGCATGAACTCAGCATGCAAAGAGCGTAATGGCCAAAATAACAAGGTAAGCACCTACTCCATCTTCAGCTTCTTCAGTGTCATTGCCTTTCAAAGGAGTTTCCAAAATCACTATAAGCCACCAAACATCCAGCAATCTTCCCATGTGAATTTTCCAAGAACAGTACCAGATATAATTCCAAAGCATTTCAACCCTAAACAAACAAAGAGGATGCTAAGGAACAATTGTCTTCCCTCTTACAGCTGTGCACGTGATGTGTTCTCAAAGAAACCAGCCCAAGACCAAAGAGAGTTTAAAATAGAAGCGAGAAGGAACATTAACTGAGGGTGCACTCTGTGGAGAGAAGGCCAATACGTGACACATACACCACTCCTCTTATCTCCCGTAATCACAGCACTCTTTCCTGATGATCCCAGCATGCTCCAGAATCTTTTACTGCACAGAACACCAAGGGCATCTATCACCATCTAATTAGAGTTGGCCTATGAGTTAAAACATAGGAAGCAGTTGCTTCTTTATGATACAGCTTCAGTGTCTATTCATCTTTAACATCATGTGTCACCAGCACATATGCAAAGGTCTGAAGGAAACAGATGTGGATGTAGAGCACCAGGCCTCTTGGCCTGCTTGGTGTCTTGTGGAAGCAAGTACATAGATAAAGTTTATTGGACTTTAATTGTAATTTATATCTCCTTTAGAGCCAAGGTTGACATTCAGCAGAAATTTTATGTTGTTGAGATATATGGTCTTTATAATCTCAGAAAAGAGAAGTCATCTCTTCCTTAAAAGCAAATATCAGCATTTGACTATTGCCCTTGAGGTCCTCCAGATGTCTGAATATATGATGTTAGACCATGTCCACAGTGACTATAGTTCCCACTGTCCTGAACAGGTTATTCTGGTCCCAAGCTTATGTATTCCACTCAGCAAGCAAAACTCCTGAAATTAACTGAAGTCCACCTCTCTAGAACCAAGCTTGGCATGCTACCTGATGTGTCCCACCATCTATTCCCGGTGCCTTATTAAAGTATTCCTTCTGACCACCTATCAGAGAAAAAACAGGACTGTCTTCATCAAGATTATCAGAGTCCATGTGATGGTTCAACGACCTATGATGTTTGAGCAATCTCTTTAGAGAGGCTGCCTGAGCAGCTGACCAGCTAGCATGCCACTTAATCTCACTCAAGCTATAGAATCAAATTTGTAACCCAGAAAGCTGCTTTCTAATTCCAATTCTGCAAGCCTCATTTCCACAGTTTTAAAGTGTGATCATAATCCCTCTTCCTTTTTATCTCACAAGGAAGTTAAAAGGAAAATGAAGTAACTGAGAAAATATTTTGGAAGAGGGATGTTACAGAAATCCAGGATATATTCTCATCTTTACACTTTTATAGCTTTCAAAATTTATCTCTTGGAATATGTTTGTGTGGTTTTTACAGCCTGCAAACTTCTCTAAGGGTCACTGGCTAAGTAGAAGGTAAGGGTATAGCTGAGAGAGCCCAGAATGTGAACTGAGAGGACCTGGGTTCCAGGCCTGGTCCTGCCACTTACAAGCTGTATGACCCTACCCTTCTAAGTCTTCATTTATTCCTATCAATATATAAAAAGGTAATGCAGTTATATATATATATATATATATATACACACACACACACACACACACATATATATACACACACACACATATATATACACACACACATATGTATGTACATATATTTGGCTTTGAAAATTTCATCTGCTTATGTATATGAAAAAATTTGTAAAATTTTACCTAAAATAACATTTAATTAATGGCTCAGTACTACTTGGCAGTGATAACAGCCTCCAGAAATTGTTTATTTATCACTGTCCTTTCTTCTTCTCCCAGGATAACTCTCTCCAAAAGAAGAAAACAGGGTTCTGTAAAACGTAAGTAAATCCCTTTGAGTAAACTTCCCAGAAAACTGGGAGTTCTACTTAGCCATACTAGCAGATAGCAAAGTCTAGACAAGGAGAACATTGTATACACACACACACACACACACACACACAGACAAGTCAACAAATTTGTTTTATCAATGACTACATTTCTCAGTTCACTGTTATGACTTCCTTGTCCAAAGGCAATGACTAATCTCAGCTTTCCAGTATTAGAAGCCAGTGGCCTAGCAGTAATCAGAAACAGGAATCCTATCACCTAGAAGAGATGTGACAAGTCTCATACTTACCTCCTTTTCCCTTCAACACTTTCAACTAGTTTGATGTGTCTGGTTTCCCAGTAACATCAGTTGATTAGAAATGGGGACTCTCCTCTTGCCACACAGCACACAAAAAAGAGGTCATGAGAGGATACAGGGAGATGGTTCTGTCCTCAAGCCAGGAAGAGGTACCTCACCAAGAACCAAATCTGCTGGCATCTTGGTCTTGGACTTTCCAGCCTCCAGAACTGTGAGAAGTAAAAGTCTGTTGTTTAAGCCATGTGGTCTACAGAATTTTGTTACAGTTGTCTGAGCTAAGACAGACTCTAACCTGGAGATAGTTTCCTCTGACTTCATTACAGCCCCTTTTCTGCAAATGAGGGGTGAGATTAGCCTCATCCCTACAGAAAAAATGTAGTGGCATCTGAAAACCTGGGACATCTCTCTCGAAGTACTAAACATTCCAGAAGAGGTCATCTGTTCTCATGGCCCTTATTGGATCTTTGTTCTTTCTAGCACAGATTAAAAATGCTTTTATAGATCACTCTTGATTTCATGATTTTAAAAGATGATTGAGAGGAACAAAATAAAAGGAAATTTTCTTTAAAAAAAAAAAAAAAAGAAAAGAAATGGGGACTCCAAGAAAAAAATAAAAAATTTAAAAATTAAAATTAAAAACAGAAAAACAAAAGAAATTTTAAAAAATAAAAAGAATAAACAAGGAGGGTTATAAAAAAGAAAGAAGGAACTTCTGCAATATACGATAACACTGAGGCACACCTTGAGGACATTATGCTAAGTGAAATAAGCTAGTCACAGAAAGACAAATACTGCATGATTCCACTTATATGAGGTATCTAAAACAGTCAAGTTCATGAATCAAAGTGTGGAATGATGGCTGCCAGGGGGTGGGGGGAGGGGGACATGGGAAGTTACTAATCCATCGGCATAAAGCTTTGGTTAAACAAGATGATTAAGTTCTAGAGATCTGCTGTATAACATTGCACCTGTAGTCAACGATAATGTGTTGCACACTTAAAGATTTGTTAGGAAGATAAATCTCATGTTAAGTGTCCTCACCACAGTAAAATAAATTTTTTTAAAAACTTAAAAAAAAAAAAAAAGAAATGGGGAGATCCTTCTGTGGTTCGTAAGCATGAAGATTGGGTTTTTACACTATTGTGTGAGATGTGCCTCCCTCAAACTTTATCACAATGTCAGCACATTACCCCCTAATGTGAAAAATAAAAATAGGGAGAGAATTTCTAAATGCAAGTATACCACTGCCTTACAGCAGATAAAAGAGAGAAAATGATTGGGAAAAGGAGACAGCACCTAACAGTATTCAGCACATAATAATTGCTCAAAAATCTCGTTAAACCAAATAAGAACTCAAGATTCAAACAAATGAGTGGATTATTAGTCCTTAGGGAATCATTGTGATAGCAAAGTAAAATTGGTATTGAAGCCCCTGCATTTTTAAGAAAAGGTCAAATTATGTTCAGTATAGTATGTTTAAGAAGGCATAGAGAAACATATATTTAAAGTGGTATGAAATGTGATTTAGAAAAAGTCCAATCAAAATGGTTAACATAAAATTATTGGTGCTTAAAGGTCAGCTCCAACTGTCTGGAAAATTTGCTTAAGAGGGATACTCCTTCATACCAGATAAGTGAAGAATTATATATTTCAATATCCTTAAATACATGTTCCCAGAACAACTAGCAGAATTTTCCCTAGAACTCCTAGGCCACCTTCGCCTATAATTCAACACCAGTGCCCAGCATGGAATTGCCCATGTTCCTGTGATAAGAACGATCTGCCATAGAGTCAGTAGCCTAAAGAAACATAAGCCCAGCAAGTCTAGCTCATCACATCAAACTACAAATGTCTTTCCTCTTGCTCTGATCCAGCATCCTTGGAGCACTGGTATACTGTGCGCTGATAAGAAATTAGAAAGCTAGGTTATTCCTAAGATTGTCCCTGGGCATGTCATCCCAGACCCTTCTCATGAATACTGTATCCAGCTTCAAGGAGAGTGGTGGGAAGAGGCTTTTAAAAGGCTTTTGATTGTAATTTTGAGCAAGATCCTGTATTAGGATGGATCCTGGCTCTTGTCACCAAGATTAACTCTACAGGAAAACTTAAGAAAACTGGAGGGGAAGGGGCTGTTTTTGACTGGTGAGTGGCGGTGGGCCATGAATTTGTCCTGAGGCAGAATGCAGCCCAGCACGACCAGATAAGGGTAATATAGCTAAGGAAACAGTGGAGGTTTGCTCGTGGAAATCATATTAAAACCACAAGGGCACAATAATTTATCAGTTAAATAAGAAATCAAGACTACCATAAGGAAATTTACAGAAATTTATTAGGAAATATTAAAGGTAATATAAATGAAAGAAGAGAAATACCATGATCATGGATAGGAAGCCTTAATATCATAAACATATCAATGGCCTCCAAATAATTAATAGAATCAGTTCAATTCCAATCAAACTCCCCAAAAGATTTTTCATGGAATTGAATAAAATGATACTAAAATATATTGTATATGGGAGAGTAAATGGGTCAAAAATAACCTGGGCAATTTTAAAGAAGAGAAAGGAATGAGAAACATGCCCTTTGAGATATCAAGACTTACTGGGAAGCTACAGTAATTATGATAGTGTAGTATTACCACAGGAATAGGAAAATCAACCAATGGAAAAGAACATGTGCTCAGAAACAGTGCACATATAGAACCTTGATATATGACAGTGATTATATGTCAGAGGGGAAAGAAAGGATTGACTGCTCAGTAAATATGGTGGGGAAAAAATGGTTATCCAGATGAGAAAGAAATAAGATTGAATTACTACTATACAGTATAACAAAAAAGCAAGCCCAGATGTGTTCAAGACTTAAATACCAATTTAAAAAAAAAAAAAACCTACAAAACTCAGTATTAGTTATCTATTGCCACATAACAAATTACCCCAAAATTTAGTGGCTACAAACAACAAACATTTATCAACTCACACTTTCTGTGCATCGTAAATCTGTGAGCTACTTAGCTGGGTGGTTCTAGCTCATGGTCTGTTACGAGGTTGCCGTTAAGATGTTGGCTGAAATTACAGTCATTAGAAAGTTGGGCTGAGGCTAAAGGATCTATGTCCGAAGGAGCTTACTCACACAGCTGGTTGCTGGCAGGAGGTCTCAGTTCTTCATCAGATGGACCTCTCCACCAGGCTACTTGTGTGTCCTTATAACCTGACAGCTGGCTTTCTCCTGAGAGTAAGGAGGAAGCCACAGTGCTTTTAGTACATAGTCTAGGAAATCACACACTGTCATTTCCATGACATGTTATTCTTTAGAAGCAATTCATTAAGTCTATTCCACACTCCAATGGAGAAGAGTCTCTCTAAGGGAGGAATACCAAAGAATTTGTGGACATATTTTTAAACTACCATAAACTCAACACAAAATAGTATCTTTTAGGCCTTGGGGTAGGGAATGATTTTTCAAACAAGATACAAAAAGAAGTGATTCTAATTAAAGGAAATGTTGATAAATTAGACTTTATTAAAAATAACTTTAGGGACTTCCCTGGTGGCACAGTGGTTAAGAATCTGCCTGCCAATGCAGTGGACACGGGTTCGATCCCTGGTCCAGGAAGATCCCACATGCCGCAGAGCAACTAAGCCTGTGCACCACAACTACTGAGCCTGCGCTCTAGAGCCTGCGAGCCACAACTACTGAAGCCCATGAGCCTAGAGCCTGTGCTCCTCAAAGAGAGAAGCCACCACAATGAGAAGCCCGTGCACCTCAACGAAGAGTAGCCCACACTCGCTGCAACTAGCAAAAGCCTGGGCGCAGCAACGAAGACCCAGTGCAGCCAAAAATAAATAAATAAAATGCACATTAAAAAATAAATAAATTTTGTTCTTTAACACCTTAGAGCAAGTGAAAGTTATAAAGTAGAGGGCAGATATTCAAAATACACACAATGGAAAAGGATTAATATCAAGAACATATAAAGAATTCCTACAAATTAATAAGAAAAGTCCAAACAACATAGTAGATAAGTGGGCAAGAGGAAACACATAAGATGAATAAACCTATGAACAGATGTTCAGCACCATCGTTCATCAAGGAAATGCAAGCCAAGACCATAATGAGATATTACTTTATACCCATCTGATTGGCAAAAGTTTAAAAATCTGATAACATCAAATGCTGGAGAGGATGTGGATCCACAGAAACATAAACCCTGCTGGTGGAGTATAAATTGGTGCAACTACTTTGGAAAACAATTTTCCAAAATAAAAATAAAAAACAAAACAAGATAATTTCAGATAGTGATAAATGCTGAAAGAAAATTAAACATGGTGATGGGAGAGACAGTAGCTGGCAGGCCAGCATATGGGAAGAGGCTACCTTTATAAGGGGTTGTTAAGAGTAGAGACATTTGAATATCAAGGAGTCAGACATGCATTTAGATTATGACTGTTTTGTTCCAGGTTTTCTAACCTCTAGTTAACAGTTTTTTGGCTTTCTCTTTCCAGGATTTTTCAATATTTCTTTTACACCACCCTGTTTTTCATCAGACTGCTGGGCTACTTCTTGTTCCACATAAGTTTTATAAATCCAGATCTCTTTGTCAATATACTGCCCAAGATACTGAGCAGGAACATCTTGTGGAAGCTAAGATGCTTTCTCTTTCCATCTCTCATGCTTGAGACAGAGGACATGTTACCCCACTGACCCCCAAGAAATATCCTGGAGCAAAAGAAGGCAAGTGGTATCTGAGTCCGTAGACTAAGAGATGGCGGAACTTGTGGAGGAAAGAGGTTTTCTTCAGTTATTTCCTTGAGGTTTGCCTACTTGATTACCATCCCTCCTCACATAGTCTTTCCAAGATTAACCTTGCCCAGTAAAGAGCTCTGTCAATGGATTTCTGTGGCTATATGGATAAGCTAAACAGTACCAATAGTAAACAAAGTAGACTATTTTTGGAATAATATCATAAATGCTGAGCAAAATTAGAGTTGATCAATTCTTCTAGTGAATCTTAAAAATCTAAGACACAGGATCCCTGCAAAGCAGAAGATTGTTCATTACTTACATTAGAATTCTTTGGTTGTAAGTTGCCTTAGTTTAAGCTAATTTATAAATTTATAGCACACAAAAAAGTATTGCCTCATGGAACTAAAAATCTGGGGCTTCAGGCATGGCTGGATCCAGAAGCCTCAACGTAATGTCATTGGAGTTTCATCTCTCTCTTCTCATCTCATTGGATGGGCATTTTCCTTTTAGTGGGAAGATGCTGCCAACAGCCTAAGACTCATACTACCAGATTAGCATCCTTAGCAGAATGAAAGAGTCTTTTCTAATAGCTCCAGCAGGAAATTTCAGATAAACTGACTTAGTTGTGGTCAACTGTCTACCCCGTCCCACAATCAATGTGGCCAAAGGGATGGGAATACTCTGATTAGTCAAGCATGAATCCATGAACCATATGTCCAAACTCTTGTAAGGGGCAGGGGAGGTAAGGGGACAAGAAAGAGATAAGGGAGTCAGCCCCATGTAAACTATATGGAATGTTGTTTCCCAAAGGAAAGGGGGCACTCAATTCCCAGAGAAGGGGAAAGGGATACTGGACTGGCAAAAGCTGACGTTCACTTAATCACTAGTTTTAGCCTTACATATAAATATCCGACCTCAGCAATTAAAACTCAAAGCTGTAGCTCACTTCATACGTCTTCTTACCAGTAAAAACTATAGCTTCTCAAGATCATAAATCAAGATAAACTACTGCAAAGAGCTCAATATAAATATGTAAAGAACCAGGTTTCTAGGGCTAAAGTAAGCAAAGATTCTAAAGTAAATAGCACATGACATATAAACTGCTTCACAAACTTGGGGTAACCTAAATATGGTCAAACCTCCTATTTTTCCAATTAATTGCTGAACCATCCATGTGCCTTATTAACAGGATATACTCAAACTACCTCTTAAACTTTCCCACCCTCCTAAATGATCAGGACCCTTAACAGCTCTAAAGTCCAAGAGCACAAAGGGGTCATTCTGGCTTCCACACTAGCAGGGAATTAACTTTAACTCTTTGGTTCACTGTCATTTCTTCTTGGGGCCACATGATGCCACTGTTGAAAACTGGTCCTACACAGGTTGATTAAATAATTAATTATCCAAATTGAGACATATCTGATAATAGGAAAGGACACTATTAATAATTATGTCAGCACAAGAGAAACTAGACAGGGCTGTTTCAGCAAACCAGGATGTATTGCCATATATATATATAATAATATATATATATAATATATATATATAAAATCCAAGATCTTGTTGGATTGATTGACATGGTGTATTTGTTGACATGGTGTATTTTGCTGAGGCTGCTACGTCTCATTCTTCAGTGTTAAGGGTGCCCATACTTAGAACCCTAGTGCCACAGCTGAAGCTGCACCTCTCCTTCCTTTCACATACCCAGATGTATGTTCCAAGGTCAAGTTCCTAGAGGATTAAGATTGACTCCAGTTTCTCCCACCATCACCCTTGCCTCCACAGGAAGCCCTGCAGTCTGGGAAGTCAGCTTACTCTCAGGAAACCCACCCTCTGGAGGTCAAGGGGTTGGTCTGAAGACTCAACCCTCAAAACACAAGGGCTCAATGATACCCTACAAGGGAGGCTCCGAGGTGCACATCTTCCCTTCCAGGCACTTCCCAGTGCCTGGGAACTTTTCTGAACTTCTGCCCCTTGAGAAGAGAAACATTCTACTACACACACTAAGATGTCTCAGCAGACCCAGAAACAGTTTGCCATGACACTCACCCAGCCCCTTTATAACAGACATAATGTTCATAATCATGAATTCCATTTATTAAGCACTTTTATCATGTGCCATACACTGTACTACATAGTTCATGTGCATTATTGTATTAAATACAACCTTCCAAGGTAGATACTCTACCCAGTTTACAAATAAGCCAGTTCTGAGAGCAAATAAAACAACCAAAGTTCTGAGTTGAAAGAACCAGAATCTGTGCCTGTGTCTGGCTCAAAACCTTGGCCTCTATAACCTCTAATGTTTCTAATATTAATAGCAGACATTGACCAGACAGCTGGCCAGGGAGAGGCTGAGGCATAGTCCAGAGTGGTGGGATATTTACCCACCTGTGAAGGGGGAAATCCCAGCCATGGCTACATTTATAGAATTAGGGAGACTCTCAGACAAATCATAGATTCATAGAATTGGCAAGGAATTTAGAAATTACTCATTCAGACCCAGGGAGGCCCTTTTCCCCAAATCACGTAACTAGTTAGTGACAGAACCAGGATAAGAACTTGATCTCTTGAGTATTTTTCAGTGTCCCTTCTGGGAAACTAGCATTTCCCAGCTCTTTACAGTCAGGCAATAATATAATGAAGATATTGCTGCAATTGTTATTTAAAACCAAAATCAACTGCACCCTCCTGTCTTCTAATGTAAAGGCATAATTCTTAGCTCTGGGGAAATAAACCTCCATATTTCTCTCCCTGCCCCTAACAGGGGAAGAGGAGAGAAGAAAGGGTGACACTTGGCATGCATGAACCTTTTTCTAGCAGAGTACATTAATAAATCTTGAGTTATGCAAAGTGTGAGCTGTGGGGGAGTGATAAGTGCTAAAACTGAAATGCTCTTCATAATAATGAAATACAGGGAATTTTTATCATATCTGAGAGGAGAAGAAGCAGGAGAGAAAGCTAAACAAAATGATGAGACACTGAAATCCAAGTTGGTAGAAATGGACAAGGGACTTTCAGAAGACAAGGAAAGCTGATATTCAATTTCAGATTATTTTCAAATAAGTTGTGCTGCAATATATGCTCTTACACACTTACTTAACTGGCTAGTAAAATCTACCAGATATAGTTGTATATATTTGCCTCTACAAGTTGCCTTTTATTGACTCTTACAAGTGAATTCCAGGAGAAAAGAAGCTGTTATCTCTCAAGTTTGAGTCAATGCTGAATCAGATATAAAGAAACAGCCATTAAGTTATACAATAGAGAAATAACTAGGAGAAAAGATTTGCAGAAATCCTTAGAAAAAGAACAAAAAAACAGTACATGGAATATGGAGGATGGCAGAAAAGGCAATCTTAGCTAGTATCAAAGCGTGGGGTGGCTCCTGGTGACATCTACAATAGAGTGTAGCAGAATCTTCTACACCTCTTCTTTCCTATTGGTTCTCTCCAAAGAGATCGATGTCAAGGAGATTTTCCCCTATGTTTTCTTCTAAGAGTTTTATGATTTCAAGTCTTACATTTAAATCTTTTGAGTTGATCCATTTTGAGTTGATTTTTGTGTATTGTGTAAGGTAAGGGTCCAATTTCACTCTTTTGCCTATGGATATCCAGTTTTCCCAACACCATTTATTAAAGAGACTATCCTTTCCCCACTGTGCATTCTTGGCATCTTTGTCAAAAATTACTTGACCATATATGTGTGGATTTAATTCTGGGCTCTCTATTCTGTTCCACAGATCTGTGTGTCTGTTTTCATATCAATATCGTACTGTTTTGATTACTACAGCTTAATAATACAGTTTGAACCCAGGAAGTGTGATGCCAGCTTTGTTGTTCTTACTCAAGATTGTTTGAGCTTATTTGGTGTCATGTGATTCCATATGAATTTAGGAATATTTTTTCTGTTTCTGTGAAACTTGCCATTGGAATTTTGATAGAGATTGCATTGAATCTATAGATTGCTTCGGTTAGTAATTTTTCCAATCTACAAACATGAGATGTATTTCCATTTATTTGTGTCTTCTTCAATTTCTTTCATCACTGTTTAATAGTTTTCAGTGTACAGATCTTTTACCTCCTTGGTTAATTTTATTCTTAAGTATTTTATTCTTTTTGATGCTATTGTAAATGGAATCATTTTCTTAATTTCTTTTTCAGATAATTTACTGTTAGTACACAGAAACACAACTGATTTTTGCACGTTGATTTTGTATCCTGCAATTTTACTGAATGTGTTTATTAGTTTTTATAGCTTTGTGGTGAAGTCTTTAGGATTTTCTACCTATAAAAGACCACGTCATCTGCAAAGAGATAATTTTTTTACTTCTACCTTTCCAATCTGGATGCCTTTTATTTCTTTTTCTTGCCTAGTTGCTCTGGCTAGGACTCCCAGGGCTATGTTGAATAGAAGTGGTGAGAGTGGGCACACTTGTCTTGTTCTTGATCTTAGAGGAAAAGCTTCTAGCTCTTCATCATTGAGTATAATGTTAGCTATGGGCTTGTCATATTGGCCTTTATTATGTTGAGGTACAATTCTTCCATTCCTAATTTGTTAAGAGTTATCATGAAAGGATGTTGGATTTTGTTAAATGCATTTTCTGCATCAGTTAAGATGATCATATGGTTTTTGTCCTCATTTTGCTAATGCAGTATATCACATTTATTGATTTGCATATGTTGAAACATCCTTGCATCCCAGGAATAAATCACACTTGATCAAGGTGTATGATCTTTTTAATGTGTTGTTGAATTTGATTTGCTATATTTTTGTCAAGGATTTTTGTATCTATGTTCATCAGGAATACTGGCCTGTAATTTTCTTTTCTTGTAGATTCCTTTTCTGGCTTTGGTATCAGGGTAATGCTGGCCTTGTAAAATGAGTTGGAAATGTACCCTCCTTTTCCATTTTTTGGAAGAGTTCAAGATGGATTTGTATTAATTATTCTTTAAATGCCTGGTAAAATTCACCAGTGAAGCCATCAAATACTGAACTGTTCTTTGTTGGGAGAGTTTTGATTACTGATTCAATCCCCTTACTTTTTATTGGTCTGTTCAGAGTTTCTATTTCTTCTTAATGTAGTCTTGGTAGGTTGTAGGTTTCTAGAAATTTATCCATTTCTTCTAGGTTATTTTATTTGTTGGCATCTAATTATTCATAGTAGTCTCTCATGATCTTTTGTGTCAGTGGTATCAGTTGTAATGTCCTCTTTTTCATTTACGATTTATTGCATCTTCTCTCTTCTTGGTCTAGCTAAAGGTTTATCAATTTTGTTCATCTTTTGAAAAAACAACTCTTAGTTTTGTTGATCTTTTCTATTATCTTTCTACTCTCTTATTTATTTTTTCTCTGATCTTTGTTATTTCCTTCCTTCTACAAACTTTGTGCTTAATTTGTTCTTTTTTCTAACATATTTATTTATTTATTTTTGGCTGCGTTGGATCTGTGCTGCGTGCGGGCTTTCTTTAGTTGCAGCGAGCGGGCCCACTCTTCGTTGCAGTGTGCAGGCTTCTCATTGCCGTGGCTTCTCGTTGCAGAGCACTGGCTCTAGGTGCGCAGGCTTCAGTAGTTGTGGCACGTGGGCTCAGTAGCTGTGGCTCGCGGGCTCTAGAGCGTGGGCTCAGTAGTTGTGGCCCACGGGCTTACTTGCTCCACAGCACATGGGATCTTTCCAGACCAGGGCTCGAACCCGTGTCCCCTTCCTTGGCAGGTGGATTCCCAACCACTGCGCCACCAGGGAAGCCCTAATTTGTTCTTTTTTTCCTTCTTTTTTCTTTCATTTTTGGTCTTAAGACACCAAAAGCACAGACAATAAAAGCAAAAATATGCAAGTGGGACTACATCAAACTTAAAAGTTTCTGCACAGCCAAGGAAACAATCAACATAATGAAAAAGCAACCTACAGGATGGAAAAATTTTTTGCAAATCATATATCTGATAAGGGGTTAATACCTAAAATATATAAGGAACACTTACAATTCAATAGCAAAAACCCAAATAACCCAATTTAAAAATGGGCAAAGAATCTGAAAAGAAATTTCTCCACAGAAGGAGTAAAGGGGATAATTAAAGGCAATAGTGATTTGTGGGTGGCAAGGACAGTTCTATACATTTCTCTATCACTTTAGTAGCTCATCGAAGAGAGGAATGTTAGCACATCTTGATTTGTTCTTGACTCCCCCAAATTTCCACAATCACAGCTCTCTGTTTTAAGTGCTGGTAAAACTTTTTCTCTTTTGGGGTTAGGAGACTACAGAAAGAGTAAGACTGGAAGGGTGGCCTATTAGGAGTTAAATAGTGCTAGTTCTTTATAAGCAACAGTTTTCCCTACCTCCACCTATTAGAGCCCCATCCCAACACACACACCCTAGTCAATTTGGAAATGAAGAACCAACCTCTCAAGGAGAAGTAGGCTTGCCCCTCTCCAGGGATCTTGGTGCCAGCCACACAGGAAAGGCCACTATGGAGGTACCAATCCTTCTCCTCTCTTTGCTAGCCGCTCCCCTCCGTGGGATTTAAAGCCACAGTCAGTAGAACTGCTCTATATTCTTCTCTCCTCTTCATTCTACCAAAAGAGTCAGGAGAGAAGCTCCACTTCACATTCCCACCCCACAGGAGGCAAACCATGTGGCTTGGTAAAATTCTTTTGCACCCTACCACCAGATCTTATGTCTCTTCTTTCCTCTGATTCAGTCAGAAAGTTCCCTCAGAACAGGTCCTGACATTTATTACAGAGTCCAAATTGGTAATATCCACTTTAGAGCCCAGTGGCTAATCCCAAACTAGGTGTCTAATTTACACTCTGCCTGATACAAAACTGCTCTGTGAATCTGCCACTGTCATCTCCCTGCATGCCGTTCAGTCATTTTGTAGAAGCACAAGATCCTTGAGAGCCCAGCACTGTATGACACTGCAGCAAAAAATATTTCTATCACTATGCTGCTCTGCGATGACTCAGAAAAGATGAAACAGGCGAGAAGATACCAAAATCACGTTGCCAGAGGCACAGTGCCGGCCTGTTATGCAAGCCAAAGAAAAGTCTGTATCCACTTTCTCCACACGGTGGTGCTAGCCTCAAAGAATTACCCAAAAAGGAAATAAAAGTGTTCCACTTCCCTCTCAATGATAAAGCTGTATACTGTGCTCAAAACATCACTCACCGAAGGGTGATTAATTTACATTAATTCTGCAAATAAGCATGTAAAATAAATGAGTTTCTCCTCATCCTCATCCCCACCCTACTTCCCAGGGGGAATAAAAGGAACCAAATCACGGGGGGTTTTTTGTGGGTTTTTTTTTTTCCAACTCACTGATTCAATCTTTACCGACCCTGGGGCAAAAGAATGACTCATGCTGGGCTCTTGGATGTGTACAATCCTGGCACAGAATCTTATTATTCCTGAGTGGGAGCTGGGGTAGCCTGGGCGGAGCTGGTCAGCTAGCCATCTATAAGGTTCGTCATTGGGTTCTTGTAAGTGCTGCTGGCAGTCTAAGAAGGTAGGAACAGCAGACATTTCACTGGTGTCAATGAATAAAACAAGGTGGGTTCAATGTGGGTGCCTTCCAGGCCAATGGGCAGAGAAGAACAGAAAGTCTGGTTTTGGCTTCTAAACCCAAAAATATGCCCTCCACCTGTCGTAATGACCAAGTCTCACCAGCCGCCTCTTCTATTTGTGGAATCTAACTCTTTCACTTAAATGTTTTCCAAGCTCAGGGGGATCTCATTAAGCATGCTAAATAGTGCTTAGGCAACGCAGATGATGCCAGATGGAACCAATTGCCAGATATATAAACAAACAACTTTTAAAAACATAGTGCCTGTCAACACCAAAAGCACCCTCAACTTTAGAAAGGGAGAACTGACAAAAGTTGGTTAATGGTACTCTGTCAGTCAGCCCATACCTGACGCTGATATTGATAACAGTGACAATCATGAGCACAATGATGCAGGTCCAAACTGTTTTCAGACCTGGCCCTAGACACTGGCAGCTTCCTAATACCTGTGATTTGCGAGATAACACAAAGTACCACTTACCATTATGCCTAAATATCCCCCTCTGGCCTACCATGGACTTTTGACCCTTTTACATGTTTAAAATCCTCAACTTTAGACAAGAGCTGCAAGAATATTGTCCCTATAATTTCATTCATAAAATATACATCTTAACAGAGAAGAAAGGAAACACCCTAGCAAAAATGCCCATTAGAGTGAAGGAGGTCATTAGATTGCCTGATTTACCCTGGAAATAGCAAGGAGCTGGATCCTGAGAACATGCCATATGAGACAAGGGTTGACAAAAGCCAAAGAGTTCAGCAGTCACAGGTTCCAGGGTCCAATGACTTGGAGTACAAGAAAGAATGAATCTGGAATGAGTCTGGAAGGATTTTCCCATTTATCACAGATCAGACATAGCCAAGTGATGGCTCACTGGCTCAATCAAATTCAGAGTTGCATTTCACTTGGCTCAAACAGTGTTGTTTTTTTTTTTAATTTGAATTTATTGTAAATTCTAGAGATACCATCTAAAATTCTAGATTTTGGACTTTAAAAAGGAAAAGTTTTGTCACCACTGGACAGAATTCTCATGGGACAATAATTTCTCAAAGCTGAGAAGTAACAGCTGAGTCAACAGTACATGGCCATTTGTTCACCATAGCCTCCATTACCCCAATTGTATTGTACCTGGTGTACTTCACTCATCTGTGCCATCACATGCCCCTTTAAGTCCTAACTGACCTTGATTCCTGAGGGCCACACAGAAGAGGAAATCCTTAAAAGATGATGATGCCTATAGTGAAGGGAGGTCCCAAAAGACAAAAATTTTCTGGAAAGAACAGCGTCATTCATACCTGACAGAACTAAAGGAAACATCTAGAGAAAAGTTAATATAGCACAGCTTATACTGGGCTAAGTAGAAAGCACAGAGTTTCCGGGACTCAGCGCAGTGTGAGGAGGAGAGACAAATGAAAAACCATATGATGAGAAAGTGTTCCTGAATCTCAGCTTTTGATTTATGAGGAGGCAAACCACAGACTTACCAACGAGTCATATGAACTTTAGAAATAGCCAAAGGCTCCCTGTGTGGCAAGGATGCAGCCTATGTGCTCACTTTCCCACAGCTCATGGATGAGGAGTGATGGAACTGAGCTGCAATAAAGGAGGTTTGGCTTAGGCTGAACATCAGGAACAAATCATGCTCTAGAATTATATATACATTAAACTCTGAGATAACTGCACAGAATTATAAATAATTTGTGCTTAAGCAATCTGTGCCCGAGTCTTAATTTATAAAGGTGACTGAGTGATGATACAAAAAAGTCAGTATCATTGAAAAAGAGTTTACTGTTACAAGTCCCCAGAAATGAGAGGCACATGGGGAAGCACCAGAGTCAATCAGGAGGCAGAAGCAAAAGGGACAAGAAAGCATGGCCTAGAGTCTTGATTATGTTTTCCATGGAAAAGGCAAAGCAGGGAAGAGAAAACAGTTTAAAACTGGCTAGCTTGAATAATATTGGCAGCCTCTACAGAGGTGGTCTCTAGTTGTCTAGTACCCGGCCCTAGGTGATTAGGGCAGGAGAATTATTGGGTTTATGTGAGATTTAGATAAAGGAGGTAGTTGGGGGTATGGACTCAGAACTGGTTGGTAACTTTATGATTTTTGCACACCTGTGAAAGCTGGACCACAGGGGAGATGTAACCAGCTCTGACCATTAGTTTAGCCTGGTGATTAATGGATGCCAAATCGTCAAACACAGAATCTAACAGAAATCAGATCATTAGGGAATTTAAGAACTCTTCAGTCCAGTCCCTCCATTTTATAAATGAGGAAATTGATACTTAAAGATATGATGTCATCTGTCCAAAATCCAATGAAGCTTGTTAACAGCACTGCACAGAATAGGATTCTCATGCAGGACTCACAGCTCTGACCTATCTGCTACATTGTATTGACTTATGCTGAAAAGCACATTGACGTCTGCAATTCCCTTTATCATGTCTTGAGAATCGAAAGCGGGGAATGGCAAACTTTTTCTGTAAAGGATCAGATAATAAATGTCTTAGGCTTGTGGGTCATATAGTCTCTGTCACAACTACTCAAACTCTGCGACTGTAGCAGTAAAGCAGCTGCAGCTTAGTGACATAAACAAATGGCTGTGTCTGTGTTCCAATAAAACTTTATGGCCATTGAAATTGTAATTTCATATTAATTTTCATTATTGTCATGAAATATTATTTAAAAATTGTTTTCAACCATTTAAAAATGTAATAACTATTCTTAGCTTGCAGGCTGTACAAAAACAGGCAGCAGGCTGAGTTTTGCCCGTAAGCCAGTTTACTAACCCTTGGGCTAGATAATTGGCACACTTGCTGTGAAATCTCAGATAACTGAACCAGATGACAGTTCATCACTCTAGGTCTTAGTTTCTCTACTGATAAAATGAGGTAACTAGACTCTAAGGTCCCTTGCAGGCCTGTGACCTTGAGGCATTTGCCAAGGGTACTCAAAGACAAAAACGGGCTGTGAAAGGGAATCTGTGGGCTCTTTCACGGGATATTATAACGCCATACTTCTCTCAGATATCTCCAGCAGCCAAATTCAGGAATGATATTGCAAAAAACATTAGATACACAAAATTTTAGAGTAAAAAAAGATTGTGGAATGGCAAGTTTAGGGAATAGGACTAAATAAATTTCTCTACTCTAGAACCTCTCAAACCTAACATGCATAGGACTATCCAGAGGCGGGGGCTTCCAAAAGCAGGCTTTCAGATAAGGACTTGGGTACAGGTAGTTTATGTCAGAGACAGAAATAGGAAACACAATGAGACAGGGAAAAATGAGATAGGGAAATGGGAAACACCATGTAGTTCATGTTAATGAACAAGTTACTGCTCTGAGAAACTAGAGCTCAATTCTGCTGGAAAGTCTCCACGAAACTATGGTGTGGCTTCAGAATTATTTCGAAGAGGGTGGGGTGGTTTCAGAATTTATCAAGTCCAACTTCCCAAAGACTGAGGGCTGTCCTGAGGGCATGAACACTCCCATGGCTTCTGGGTAGCACCTGGAGTGAGCCCAGAGAAGCTCCCAGAGTGCTGAAGAAAGCCCTCGGGCAAAGAAGAGAGCTGGGTTAAGGTAGGTAGCTATCAGCATGCCAGAAACATATACCATGGCTATATTCAGAGAGGTGTTGAAGAGATAAGGTATGGCTGTCAACACATTGGCTACAGAGGTAAGGGGTTGGGGGGGGGGGGGGGAAGGAAAGGAATCAACATTTCCTAACCTCATTTGCCCTCAAAACACTTTTCCATAATTTGACTCCAGAACTCCTTTTTTCATGAAGTATCTGTCCTTAGAGAGATACCAGTTGAAGGTAAATAGAATAGTGCCAGCGACTGGGTAATCTCGGTAAAATTAGAAGATCTCTTCAGACTCTATTTTCTAAAAATTGATATGACAAAGCATACACTAAATATCAATAAGCCTCTATCGTCTCTGGGGCAGAATCTAGGCCAATACGCTTCACACAGTGCCAGGTATGAGGTCAACTCCAACACAGAAAAAAAAAAAAAAAATAGCAAAGAACAATTCACCTCCAAATGAGGCTGCCATCTGAAGTGATGCATGTCGGAGGAGGGACAGAATGTTCAAAGTGTCGTTGGAACCATGACAAGGCATCACCATCTGCCATCTGAGTCCCATCTCCCGAGTCTTTAACCATCTGCACACCTGCTCAGGCATGTCACATTGGGGAAGGGACGGCCCTGCCATCATTAACACAGTGGCAATAAAAACAAAAGCTGGAGAAATAGCTCCAAGGCCTCTGACAGCATTACTTCCTTAAATTCGGAATCTGCTTCCAAGAAGAAATCTATAGAAAAGAGATTCATAAGTCTAAAGTTTAAATCTACACAGAGTTGAAATATCTGTGTGATCTGAATTTTTAGACTAACAGGTCATACACAGTAAATCAGCAAATTGTTAAAGGCATAACATAGCAAATGCTAAGTAGAACATAATCTGGAATACATTACACATTCTCATTTTGAACTTTGATCAACACAAGAATCACATCTCTCTCTACCTTCATTCAGATTTCATCTCTAGATGCACTTTTCCCAGGAAAGCTAAAATAAATCCGTCTAAAACTAGTTATGGAGAAGTGCCTCTAAGCGCTCAAAGCAATCAGTTCTTCACAGTTTGACTGTTCCAGCTCCTTAAGAGTCCGCACACCAGCGACTGGGTTTATGTAAATGTGGCACATCAAAAGAGGGGTAGACCTCATCCAGGATCCATTCCCTAAGGAATGCTATTTACTTGGTCTATCTTCTCTAGGCAACAGGATTTTGATTCTAAATGTTAGATAAGGTCCTCCCAGTTCAAGTGTCTTTCCTTAAAAATAACTGAAAATTCCAAAATAACTAAAAAAATAACTAACATTGTTTTAACTTCGTAATTAAAAAGACACCACAGGACTTCCCTGGTGGTGCAGTGGTTAAAAATCCATCTGCCAACGCAGGGGACATGGGTTCGAGCCCTGGTCCGGGAAGATCCCACATGCTGCGGAGCAACTAAGCCTGTGTGCCACAACTACTGAGCCTGCGCTCTAGAGCCCACGAGCCACAACTACTGAGCCCACGCACCTAGAGCCCGTGCTACACAACAAGAGAAGCCACCGCAATGAGAAACCCACGCACCGCAATGAAGAGTAGCCCCGGCTCACTGCAACTAGGGAAAGCCCACACACAACAACGAAGGCCCAACACAGCCAAAAATAAATAAATAAATATATTTATTAAAAAAAAAAAAGATACCACCAAACACACCATTAATAAGAACTCACTGAATATATTCTATGCCATGAAATGGATATACCCTTTTCTAATTACTTAGATTAAGCATATGAACCTATGGGGAGGAAATACCAAATAGCAGTTAGACAAGCTCTTAGGTCAGACTGCATGGGTTCACTCTAGCTTCATCACTTACTAGCTATGTGACCTGAGGCAAGTCATGGAAATTCTCTGAGAGTCAGTTTCTTTGTATATAAATGAGTAGCAATAATCCATACAGATGAAAATACATATAAAGTGTTTACCACGGTATCTAGAGCATAATAAGAGTTTTAAAATGTTAGCTATTTGTGGTACACTGAAAAATGGTCCCCCAAAAGATATCTACATCCAAAAACCTGGAACCTGTAAATATTACCTTATGTGGAACAAGCATCTTCACAGATGTCATTAAGTTAAGGATCTTGAGATGGGGAGCTCATCTAGATTATCTGAGTGGGTCCCCAAATGCAACCACAGGTATCCTTATAAGAAGGAGGCAGAGGGTGATTTCACACACACGTACACACACACATGCACACATTGAGGAAAAGCTAATATGAAGACTGAGCAGAGAGATTTAAAGGTGCTAGCCTTGAATACTGGAGTGATGTGGTCACAAGGCAAAGAATGTCAGCTGACACCAGAAGCCAGAAGAGGCAAGGATTCTCCCCTAGAGCCTCCAGAGAGAGTGCAGCCCTGCCAACACCTTGATTTCAGCCCCGTGATAAAGATTTTGGACTCCTGGCCTCCAGAATTATGAAAGAACAAATTTCAGTTGTTATAAGGCCACCAAATTGGTGGTAACTTGTTAGAGCAGCCATAAGAAAGTAACACTTGTTATATATTTATATTGATTCTCTATTGCTACATAACAAAACTTAGTGGCTGATTTATTTATTAAGTAACATTTACTAAATAATATATTAATAACAAATTAATAATAAATTAAATAACATTTAATAAATATTTATTACCTCACAGTTTCTGTGAATTTGGAATATGGGTACAGCTTAGCTAGGTATCTCTGCTTCAGTCTCTCACGAAGCTATAATCAAGGTGTGAGCTGTGGTATCATCTTAAGGCTTGAATGAAAAAAAATCCAAGCAGGATTCAGTCCTTAACAAGGTACTAGACTGAGGGCCTCAGATTCTCACTGAATGATGGTCAGAGGCTGCCCTCAGTTCTTTGTCACATGTGCCTCTCCATAATGCAACTCACAACACGCAGCTGACTTCATCAGACTGAGCAAGAGAAAGATCAACAGGGAGGGAGATGGAAGTCGAACATCCTTGTTAACCTAATCTCAGAAGTGATATCCCATCACTTTTGCTGCATCGTCTTTGTTAAAAGTAATTCACTAGGTCTAAGATCATTCACTACCCAGAATGATTACTGCACATGGTAAATACACCCACGTGCCAGGAAGGTGACAACTCCAATTGCATGAGGACAGAAGCTCCTGTGCTGAGGACCCTTCTAGACCTTGCCTTGGGTACCTCTTTATCTGGCTGTTCTGGCTGTTCATTTGTATGCATTATAATGTCCTCTGTAATAAACACTGGTAATAGTAAAGTGCTTTCCTGAGTTCTGTGAGCCATTCTATCAAATTACTGAACCTGAGGAGAGGGCCATGGGAACCCCCAATTTATAGTCAGCTTGTCGAAAGTACAGGTAGCTCAGACTTGAGACTGGCATCTGAAGTGGGAGCAGTCTCCTGGGTCTGAGTCTTTATCCTGTGGGGTCTATGCTAACTCTGGGTAGTGTTAGAATTGAACTAAATTGTGGGACACCCAGTTGGTATCCACAGAAAACTGGAGAATTGCTTGGTGTGGAAAACCCACACATTTGGTGACAGAAGTGTTGTGGGTAAAAACAGCCCATTACTGGCTGTAACAAATTACCACAAACTTAGTGGTTTAAAATAACACAAATGTATTCACTTACAGTTCTGGAGGTCACAAGTCTAAAATGAGTCTTCTGGGCTGCATTCCTTCTGTGGGCTCTATGGAAGAATCCATTCTTTTTTCTAGCTTCTAGAGATGTGCTACATTCCTTGGCTCCTGGCCTCCTCCTCTATTTTCTTTTTTTTTTTTTTTAATAGATCTTTATGGGAGTATAATTGCTTCACAATACTGCGTTAGTTTCTGTTGCACAACGAAGTGAATCAGCCATATGCATACGTATGTCCCCACATCCCCTCCTTCTTGAGCTCCCTCCCATCCTCCCTATCCCACTGCTCCAGGTCATCGCAAAGCACCGAGCTGATCTCCCTGTGCTATGCAGCTGCTTCCCACTAGCTAACTATTTTACATTCAGTAGTATATATATGTCGATGTTACTCTCACTTCACCCCAGCTTCCCCCTCCCACCCCATGTCCTCAAGTCCATTCTCTATATCTACATCTTTATTCCTGCCCTGCAACTAAGTTCATCAGTACCATTTTTATTTTAGATTCCATATACATGTGTTAATATACGATATTTGTTTTTCTCTTTCTGACTTACTTCACTCTGTATGACAGACTCTAGGTCCATCCACCTCACTACAAATAACTCAATTTCGTTTCTTCTTATGGCTGAGTAATATTCCATTGTATATATGTGCCACATCTTCTTTATCCATTCATCTGTTCATGGACATTTAGGTTGGTTCCATGTCCTGGCTATCAGTATTATCTTCTCCCTGACCTTGCTCTTGTCCTCACATTTTCTGTCTGACTTGTCCTTCCTGCCTCCCTTTTACAAGAACCCTTGTGATTACACTGGACCCACAAGGATAATCCAGAATACCTCCCTACCTAAATATCCTTAATCACATCTGCAAAGTCTCTTGCCATGAAAAGTAATATATTCACAAGTTCTAGAGATTAAGGTAGAGATCTTTGGGAGGCCATTATTTTTTGTATCATACAATCCTTCCTAAAATTAAAGTCTCTTGAATATTACCTAGTTTTTGCTTCATGTGTACTTTCTTATATAAAAGGATCTCAAAACCTACTTAACCAGTTTCCAAGATGCCAAAATGAGCCACCAGATACCCTTGGTTTCTCTTCAGCTCCCCTAATTTTAATCTACTTTCACCTCCTTGTAATTCCTTTTTATTAAATAACAGATGATACTTTAGCTTTTGAATTTACTAGACCTAATGACACAAGTTTCCTCACAGACCATTAATAACTCTACCAACCTCTCTACATTAACTTGAACTGTCTTCCAAGATTTAGAGAGATTTCTGGATTAATGAACAGTTGGAAATGGCCATTTGGCACACATACACACATATGAAGTCCTACCCCACAAGCCTAAAGTTGCTTACTTTATTTCCCTCTTTGTTCCAAGTACTCTTTACTGTCATTCTGCTTTTCAGTATATGTATGACAGTAGAGAAAGTGGAATACATAATTAATTCTAGGGCATTGAAAGATTCTCAGGGCAAAGACAGCTTTCAACCAGAATGCAGAGTATCAAAATGGAATTAGGAAACAACAGTGAGATACCACTACATATGTATTAGATGGTCAGAATCCAAAACACTGACACACTGAACGCTGGTGAGGATGTGGAGCAACAAGTACTCTTATTCATTGTTGGTGGAAATACAAAATGGTACAGTCATTCCAGAAGACAGTCTGGCAGTTTCTTACAAAATTAAACATACTCCTATCAGATTATATGATAATCTACCTAGAAAACCCAAAGCACTAATTCGGATAGGTTAAGCTGCTGTAACAAACACCAAAATTTTAGTTACTTAAAGGATAATAAGTTTATTTATAGTTCAGAGGAAGTGCTGCAGGTCAACATGCAGCTCTCCATGATGTAATACAGGAACTTAGGATACTTCCACCCTAGGGCTCCAACATTCCCTGGGGACTTACTAGTATATGCATGGCAATGCTTGCAACATACATAAGAAGTGTTGGTTTCCAAAACATACAAAGAGTGGCTACAAATCAATAAAGCCTTTCCGATAGCTAAACGAAACCTCCTTGGGAAACAATTCAGAAATCACCTATTTCATCTAAAGTAATTTGGAGGTACACCCTCCACCTTAAGAAGCTTACCAAATATTTTCCCATCAAAATAGTTGCTTTCAAGGGCTTTGGCAAGGGTTGGGGCAAGAATCACTCTAAGACATAGCTGATAGAGGTATAAATTAATTACATTAGTCACATTTAAAATGCACCTGGCCTTAGACACAGCTATAACACGTTTAGGAGTCTATTCTACAGAAATATTAACCCAAGGATATAAAAAAAATCATTGCTGGACTGACTGAAACCCTCTGCTTGAAACACATTCTTTCCAGGTACCTGCTGCCTCTATCCCCTCACCTCCTTCTGTTCTTTGCTCAGACCTCATCTTCTCAGGAAGGTTCCCCTAGACCATCTTATTTAAAGTTGCAACACCCTTATGCCCCTTTCCTACTTTATTTTCTTTGTAGCACTTACCTTCATCTGACATTGTATATAATTTAATTTTTTTAATGGACAGACTCACCCCACTAGTACGTAAACTCCATTTTTGCTGTTGTTCATTGCTGTATTTCCAGTGACAAAACAATTCTTGGTGCCTCAATAAGAATGTGTTAAATGAATGGATGAATTTCAACATTGTTTGTAATAGTGAAAAGAAAAAATTAGAAACAATCTTAATGCTCTTTAAATAAATCATGGTAACACGATTGCTAAAAAAAATTATGCTCTCTTAAAATATGTTGTATATCTATGTATACCAAATAATAAACATATCCATGACATGTTTAGGATAAAAGGAAGCAATTATTGAACAATATATGAAAACTTCTGGAAGAATATACCATCCATTTACAATGTTTACCTCTGGAGAATGAAACTAGAGAGGAGGAAGAAGGGTGAAGGGAGGTGTCCCTATCTTCTACCAGGTGCTGAGTTTCACTCAGACCAAAAGACCTGAGGAACATCATTCTACCTTGACTTGAACCTAGTGCCACCCTTAGACCCATGCAAAATGGGTCCCCACCCTTAGTCCCTGCACGGTGCCTGTCATTTAAATGGCCCCTCTCTAACAACCATCATTGGGGCTGTGCCCCTTTTTAAAGGGCAAGGAGTTCATGGGG
Source organism: Eschrichtius robustus (assembly GCF_028021215.1). NCBI lineage: Eukaryota > Metazoa > Chordata > Mammalia > Artiodactyla > Eschrichtiidae > Eschrichtius > Eschrichtius robustus. The sequence goes on from NC_090824.1 coordinate 85,657,424, forward strand.
ACATGCCAGTCTGGTGCCCATACCTCCCGATCTAGACAAGAGTCTAGGTACCCAGAACCCTTGAATTCCCTGCTAATAGCCCTGAGCTCATTTCCAGGACCTGCCTGGACTTTGTCCCAGGACATATCTCCTGAACAAGAACTGGGCCAATAATGTCCTCCCAACTGGGCCAGAATGGCAGGCAAAAGCAGTTGTTAGGATTTAGTGGATAAAGCTCAGATGTGTGGGCTGGGGATTCCCCAGGACACTACCTGGTGTACAGCAAAGCCAGGACTGAGAAGACAAGGGGGAAAACAAGGCTGGGGGCCTCAATTCGTCCTTTTGCTCCACGTCCCACAAATGTCAGGAGTGGCCGGTCTGAACTTAACCACATCAACCTTCTCTACCAAAGCCCAAGTGTTTCGAATGCTGGAAATTCTTTCCAATCTCAGGTTGGCCTAACTGTGCTTCCCATCCTTTGGGTTGGGCTTTACTGAAACAGAAACCAACTGCTTTCTGAAGGCTACAGTCCACTGACCAGGACACAAACAACACATGTCATCCTGTCTCAGACAATACCAGGGCCTAATGGCTCTGCCAGTCTAAAAGCTGTTTGATGGCAGAAATCCAGTCAGCATCTTGGGGCCAGTTAATTCACCCATGCCTGTCACTGACTGTCATCCTTCACCACTACCCAAAATGCAAGCCCCTCCAATCACATGTCCTTTCTTCTATGCTCACCGCCATTCAGTTCTGTGTCTCTGTCCCCAATATTCACCTATCATCCTCCCAATACTGACATAGCCATCAGCCCTTCTCATGTTATTCTCTGGGATTCTCATTCTTTGTAAACTATCCCTGATTATCCACCTTTCTGCCAAACACTCCCTCTACCTGCCTGTTTCCACCTCCTAATCCTAGGTTGCTCATTTTCTCACTATCCATATGATGAGGGGAGGGACACACATCACATTTTTCTTGCTCTACATTGCTGCCTTCAGATAACTACCTCTCCTCCTTCATATAAAAACACTTCTATTGAGGATTATATCATCTGTCTATAGCCCCCACTGTTTCCCTTGTCACTGTTATTATTGACTTTATAGTGACTACTCATATTTAATACAGATTAGAGCACCTGGATCATACTTATTACCTTCCATTCTTCTCTAGTGCTGTCATCATTCTAGGTCCTAGGTGAATCTGATGTCCGTGTGTACAAGGTATCTAGCATCATGGTTCCTTGACTCTCCACTCTATCGCAGCAATTTACTCTTATCCAAATCCAGTCCTTTGCCATTTGCTAAATCTATTCCACCTCTTAAACTAAAATCCTGATATCCACCCCAAACTGTATCTTCCCACACTCTCTTACTCTTTATTTTCTGTATCCTTATTTTAAACCTTATCAATACCTCTAAAATTTTAATTCTACATTTCCCCCAGTCTGCCTGCCCCTTTCTATTGATTGGACTGTGTTACTCTCCTACTTAAAATTCTTCAGAGGCTCTTTGTAAGTTTTAGAAATTTCAAATTCCTTAAACAATGTATTTTACAATTTGGCCTTGACTGACCACTCCAGCCTTATTCACCGCCCAACACACACACTGCACTCCAGTTCTACTGGCCTAGTTTCAGTTCCATTTGTCTATCCACCTAGAATGCCCCTCTCTACTATCGCCTCTCAGCTAACCCAATCTTAAAAAGTTTAATTTTTTAAACTAAACTTTTGACTTTAAGATAATTGTGGATTCACATGCAGTTGTAAGACATAATACAGAGATAACCCATGTACCCTTTACCCACTTTCCCCCAATGCTAACATCTTGCAAAACTATAGTACAACATCAGAACCAAGATACTGGGTTGGCCAGAAAGTTTGTTCAGGTTTTCTGTAACATCGTACGAAAAACCCAAACAAACTTTTTGGCCAACCCAATATTAATGTTGATACAATCAAGATAGAGAAGCGTTCTACCACCACAAGGATCCCTCAAAATGCCCTATGATAGTCACACTCACTTCCCTCCCACCCCTATACTCTTCTTAACCCCTTGCAATCACTAACCTGTTCTCCCTTTTTATAATTCTGTCATTTCAAGAATGCTATATAAATGATATCACAAGGTATGTAACCTTTTGAGATTGGCTTATTTCACTCAGCATAATGCTCTGTGGAGAATCATCCATGTTGTTGCGTGTATCAGTAGTTCATTCCTTTATTGCTGAATAGTATTACATGGAGTGGATATACCTGTTCATCCATCAGCCCATTTGTTCAATCACTGACCCATTAAAACCATCTGGGTTGTTTAAAGTTTTTTTTTTTTCCTATTATGAATAAAACTGCTATTAACATTTATGTAAAGGTTTTTGTGTGAACATAAGTTTTCATTTCTTTGGGATAAATATCCATGAGTGTAATTGCTGGATCATATGGTTGTTGCATGTTTAATTTGTTTTTGTTTTTTAAGAAATGCCAAAATATTTTCTAGAGTGGCTATGACATTTCACATTACCACCAGCAATGTATGAGTTATCCAGCTTCTCTGCATCCTCACCAGCATTTAGTGGTGTTATTTTTTTTATTTTAGCCATTCTGATAGATATAAGTGATACCTTATTGTGGTTATAATTTGCATTTCCCTAATGGCTAATGATGCTGAACATCTTTTCATGTGTTTACTTACCTGAATATCCTCTTTAGTAAAATGTCTCTTCATGGATTTTTTTTCCCATTTTTTTAAAACTATTGAGTTTTAAGATATATATTCCAGATATTAGTCCTCTGTCAGATACGTGGTTTGCAAATACTTTCTCCCAGCCTATAACTTACCTATTCGTTGTATTAACTGAGTCTCCCATGGAGAAAAAGGTTTTAATTTTGATTAATCCCAATTTATCAAACTTTCCTTTTATGGACTGCACTTTTACCATCAAGTCTAAGAACTCTTTCTTATCTTAAATCCCAAAGATTTTTCTCCTACTTTTATTTATTTTATTTTTGGCTGCACTGGGTCTTCATTGCTGCGCGCAGGTTTTCTCTAGCTGCGGCGAGCGGGGGCTACTCTTCGTTGCGGAGCGTGGTCTTCTCATCGTGGTGGCTTCTCTTGTTGAAGAGCACGGGCTCTAGGCACACGGGCTTCAGTAGTTGTGGCATGAGGGCTCAGTAGCTGTGGCTCGCGGGCTCTAGCGCACAGGCTCAGTAGTGGTGGTGCACGGGCTTAGTTGCTCCACCGCACGTGGAGCAACTAAGCCCGTGCGCCACAACTACTGAGCCTGCACTCTAGAGCCCGCGAGCCACAACTGCTGAAGCCCACGTGCCTAGAGCCCGTGCTCCGCAACAAGAGAAGCCACTGCGATGAGAAGCCCGCGCACTGCAATGAAGAGTAGCCCCCGCTCGCTGCAACTAGAGAAAGCCCACATGCAGCAACAAAGACCTAACACAGCCAAAAATAAATAAAAATAAAATAAATATTTTTTAAAAATTCCATTTCCTTAATAGTTATAGGCCACTGTAAGTAACTATTCCATAGTGAATGGAAGTTTGTGTTTTGAGGAATTGGTCCATTTCATATTAAGTTGTCAAATCTATGTTTATAGTTGTTCATAGTTTTCCCTTACTATCCTTTTGATATTTGCAGGATCTGTAGTAATATCACCTGTTTCATTCCTGATATTGGTAATTTAAGTCTTCTCTATTTCTTAATCAGTTTTGCTGGAGGTTTGTCAATTTTATGGATCTTTTCAAAGAACTAGCCTCTTTATTGAAATGGTTTTCTCCATTGTTTTCTGTTTTCAATTTCATTGAAATTGAACTCGTTTCTGCTCTTATTTTTATTAGTATTTCCTTCCTCTTGCTTGCTTTGGGTTTATTTTGCTCTTTTTCTCAGGTTCTTGAGGTGTAGGTTTGAATAAATTATTTGAGACCCATCCTCCTTTTCTAATGTAAACATTTAATGATATAAATTTCCTTCTTAGCATTGCTTCAGCTGTATTCCATAAATTTTTACTTGTTTTATTTCCATTTTCATTCAGTTCAATATTTACTTTTATTCAGTTCAAATTGGGGGCGGTTCCCCTATTATCTGTCATTTAATTGGTGCATTTGAACTTACCGTTAATGTAATTATTAGTATATTAGGGTTTAAATCTACCATGTCACTTTTTGTTTTCTGTTTGTTCTGGGTTTTTTTTCATTTGTTTTCTTTTTCTCACCTTCCTATAGATTACCTGAACTTTTTTTTAGAATTCCACTCTGATTTGTCTATAATATTTTTGAGTATATCTCTTTGTATAGCTTTTTAATGTTTGCTCTATGTATTACATTATATGTATACATTATATACATAACATCATAGCCTACTAGTCTTTTTACCAACTTAAGGAAGGTATAGAATCCTTACCACTCTTATATACTTTTACCCCCCTTTGTTTATAATTATCTTAAATAACTCCTCTATATACATTGGGAATAACAACAGGAGCATTACAATTTTTGCTTCAACAATCAAATATAATTTAGAAAACTCCAGAGGAGGAGGAAACTCTACTGTACTTACCTATATTTTTGCTTACTGTGTTTTTTTCTTCCTTTCTGATGTTCTAAGATTCCTTCTTTTATTATTTCTATGATAGGAAGAAAGAAAAAAGAAAGAAAAGATGGCTAAAATTCCTTAAGCTATTCTTTTACGTTAGGTCTACTGACAACAAATTCTTTTAGCTTTTCTTCATCCAAAAACATCTTGATTTCCCCTTCATTCCAGAAGGATATTTTGCTGGTTATAGGATTCTGGGCTGACAGTTCTTTTCTTTCAGCACTTGAAAAAACTGTTGTATCAGTTCCTTCTGTCTCCATGGTTTCTGATCAATAACTGCTACCATTCAAATCATTCTTCCCCAAAGGTCAGGTGTCATTTCCCTCTCGCTGCTTTCAAGTTTTTTCTTTGTCTTTAGCTTTCACAAGTTTGACAATGATGTACCTTAGCATGTTTTTTGGTTTAAAGTTAGCTCAGCTTCTCAGATCTGTAAATATATTATTTTTTGCCACATTTAGAAGGTTTTCAGCCCTTATTTCTTCAAGTCATTTTTAAACACTTCCCTCTTTCTCCTTCCCTTCCAGGACTCTGATGACACATTTGTTACAGTCCCACATGTCCCTAAGACCCTGTAACCTTTTTTCAGTCTATATTCTCTCTGTTGTTCAGATTAGGTAATTTCTATTGTTCTATTTCCCAGTTCACTGATTCCGTCCTCTGTCCTCCCCCTTTCTTCAGTTGAGTCCATTAACTGAGTTTTCATTTCAATTATTATATTTTTTAGTTGCATAATTTCCATTTGGTTTTTCTTTATATTTTCTATTTCTGTCCTGAGATTTTTTTTTCCACTTATTTCATGCACGTTCATAATTGTTCATTGAAAGATTTTTATGACGGCTCCTTTACAGTCTTTAGCAGATCATTCTAGTATTTGTGTCATCTCAGTATTTGTCTTTTTTCTATTCAAGATGCTAGTTCACAGCGTCTATTGATTGTCTTTTTTCATTCAGTAAGAGATATTCCTGGTTGTCGATATAAGTGATTTTCAATTAAAATCTGGATATTTGGGGTATGATCTTCTGGGACGCTGAATCTTAATTAAACTTTCTGTTTTACCTGGTTTCTTCAGACAACACTCCAGCAGGGGAAGCGGGGGTGGGGATAGGTATCACCAGCTCATTACTGCCAGGTGTACAACTACTCCATTGCCTTGGCAACAGTTTGGTGTTTAAAATATGTATTATTTTTTTCAATCAGAGAAAGTAAAATATGTGCTTTGAAAGACTTAGTTCAATTATAAGTTCCTCCAGGAAGCCTTTCCTAATTCTTCAATCCCAGGTTGGGGACCCTTCCTCTATCTGTTCCCAGGTCCACCTATACTTGTCTATAGGACTGTTAACAAATGTGTCTACTATTTTGTAGATGCCTGTCTACTTGTCTGTCTTCACTAAACTGCAAGCTTGGTGACAGTACAGATACTGTCTTCCTTGATATTGAACCCCTAGACTAGAATAGTGTCTGGCATGTAACTGTCACTCAATAAATATATTTTGGGAAGCTACCATTTTGCTGTTCAAAACCTTCAGGACCTTATTAGTAACTGTGAAAGGAAAGTTCACACTCAATTGGTTATTGAAGACTTTGCAGTCAGGCCTACTAACCTCCAGAAAGGAAGCTCCCACCACTACCCTATATCTTTCTTCAACCAAAATGTTCACCTAGTCTCCAGAAGCCTCCTACTAGCCTGCATTTCTACCTATCAGTCTGGAAGATAGTGTAGTAGAAGGATCTTATCTCATGTTTGTCACCTCATTTTCTAGAATCCTTTTCTAACCACCCTGACCTACTTTTCATAGTATTTATGCATTGGAACTATCTTTGACATATTCTGACTCATTTTATTTCTTTCTAAGTACATCATTATTCCCAGGATCTTCACACCTACAAGGTCCATGCAAGTAGGAACTATGTCTTTGGACCTTAACATATGGCACAGTATCATATGCAGGGGTATCATATCATACCTCTCTTACAAAGAAGTACTCAATAAATATTTGTTGTTGAAGAAAAAGAAAAAGAAAATTTGGAGTATTTTAAGAGGATCTAATATTAAGCCACAATTTAAGAAAACTGGCTTCTCCATCTAACTCACTTCCTTACTCAGTGTAACATAGTACCTAGATCCAGTCACTTAACCCCCTATTCTTAACTTTCTTCATCAGTAAAATGGAACAAAACTTGATAATATGTAGACACCTTAAAAGATATTTGAAGTTTGTGAGCAAGTAGTGTTCAACAGAATTGTTTTTGTCTGAGTGTTTGTGAAACATAGCTCAAATAACCAGTTTTATAGGTAACAGGCTGAGGAAGTGAGCTCAAGAGTTTAGAAGTGAATTGCTAGCTTCACATAAATTCAGCCTGTTTCAAGCCTCTTTATATGACAGTTGCCACATGGGATAAGCCTCTGACTTGAGTGACTGGCTCAGCCAGTGCTGATATTCCATTCAATAATTCTCAGCAAATGCATCTACCTGTGCAAACTCACTTGTGCTTACAGGTTAATTTCTCTATGAATTGTCTCAAACACAAATATTTTGGAAGAGAGTACAGCACAGGATCTGTTTGCAGAATCACTTTTGGGGAAAAAAGTAGTCAAGATAATTGTGGTTGTATAAATGGTTTCTTCCAAAAGGGCAGGGAGTGAAGCATTAACAATCAGTGGGGGACGGAATGTACAGAACAGCAACGAGAGGTGAGAAGCAAGGGACAGGGCAGTAAACAGCTTAAGAAAACTGCTTTTGCTGCCTGGAAAGGGTCTCCAGCTCACTTGGTACAAAATAGTTAGTCCTACTGGACTCCAAAACTTCTTCCATAAGCTCACAGAATGGACCACAAAGGAATTCTTTGACACAAACAAGAAAGAAAAACAAGAAAGTCAGAAAAATCATCCGAAATGGAGACTTATCTTTGAGCCTATACTCACTGGAAGACCTAAAGGTGGAGCTTGAGATTCTAGAGAAATACTGTTATACTGTTCAATAGAAAATAATTTTAGCAGTTTCTGTAGGAGGAAAGGAGGAAAGAGAAGCAGATGAATCAGACTAGCTTGGGTGTATAAAAGGACTAGTGGGAGTAGTAATGATCTGGAATAAAGTGGAGAGAAGAAGCAGCCAAATGGAGAGTTATTTGGCTCTCTGTGTTTGACATAATTTTAAATCTTGACCCCCAATGCCAGTTAGGTCTCACTTAGGGTTGCTGTTATATACATAGTATCTACACACACACACACACACACACACACACACACACACACACACGCATAAACACACACACACACACAAACACACACACACACACACACACACAGAGTGGTTGCCTGCTGATCGTTCACTATTCCGAGAAGTGTAATTCAGGAAATCGGTATTGTAAAGTAGATTTCATCACTAATTCAATTCTCTCAGAACTGAGAAGTTTGAAAAGTACTGAATAACTGATGTGTATTTACAAACAAGAGGCTTTTATACCAGTAGGGGAAAAAATGAAGTTTCTTACCGGAGGCAAATTTGCTGCTATAGAACATTTTTGGTTACATTATCTCAGGCAAGAATTGACTTTTCCTTTGCCATCATATAAAACCTCCTGGAACTCACTCCATTGTCTTCTGGGGTATATAAGAGTTCATACTGGTTTGCCCTTGAGTTGGAGGAAATCTTTATAACTCTTAGGAATTGTTTTACTTCCTGTACTCCAACCTCCATACTAAGGAGGAGCTACATTTGCAAGCTCCCCTCTTCCCAGGGTCTGTGACATAATTTTCAGAAGATTTAGAACAAAGTCGACCTTACCGATGATGTACTTCTACCCCTGTAGCTGAATCCCAGTAACTGGATCAAAGAGACCCGGCCCAGAACTTGTACCTCATTTCTGGTCATCATACCCCTTCCTGCCTTCTTTCGTGCCAGTCGGTCACAGACAATTAAGCCATGATCCTGGGCATTACCCTAAACTTCCTCTTCCCCACCTTCCTACTAATAATTATCAGATTCTAGCAACTTTACCTCCTAAATATCTCGAGTCCAGTTCTCACTGACCCCAATTTGGGCTACCATCAATTTGCACCTGTATTATTATCATGGCTTCTAAATTCCTCTCCCAGCCTCCACATTCGCTGATTTCAAATTATTCACCATGTGGCAGCCAGAGTAATCTTTCTTAAGTGTGTATTCTCTCCCTAAAGCCCTTTAGTAACTTGTTCTTGCTCCCCAAATAAAGCTCAAACTCTTTAACAAGAATAAAGGGCTCATCCTGATACTGTACTGACTTTATGTTGCTCACCCCTCCACCCACACTCACCTCCAATCTAGACTCCAGACACACTGAATTACTTTCAGTTCTCCAAACACGCCATTCTCTTGATTATTTCCCAGCCTATGTCCATGCTTGGAACATTACCCTTTGCCTACTCATTCTTTAGGTCCCTGCTTAGATGGCACCTCCTCCAGAAGTCCTTTCCTGACTCTCCCGAATGAGTTATGTTCCCTTCTAATGCTCTCATAGAAACCTGTACTTTACCCTATTATAGAAGTTATTATGCTACAGTGTAACTGCCCACTTATTAATTTCTATGTCCCCTTGAACTGTAAGCTGCAGGAGGTCAGACTATGAGTAGGTCCTCTCACCTCTGCATTCTCACATCTGGTACATGTGGTAGCACATCCAGGCTCCCAGGTAAACATTGGCTGAATGAACTAATGCACACTCAGGCCCTAGGAATGAAGTCATGCCTCTACCTTGCCACTTCCTTACACTCTTCAGTGGCTAGACTTGTAGTCTTGTGGCTAGACTCTGCTTAAAACCCTTCCAAGTCTTCTCATTGTTCTTATAATAAAGTCTAAAACCCTAAATATGGCCTCTAGTCCATCTAGCCTTGTGGTAGCCAGCCTCCAAGATGACCCCAATGACCCCAGCCTCCTGGTATTCACATTCTTTTGTAGTCTACCACACACTGTATCAGTATTAGTTTGTGTGAACAACAGCATACATTAAAAGTGATGACATACCACTTTTGAGGCTAGATCATAAAAGTCATTGCGTCTTCTGCCTTTCTTTCTTTTGTGGATTGCTCACTTTGGAGAAAGTTAGCTGCTGTGTTATGAGGAACCCTATGGAGAGACTTCACCCTTTGGTGAAGAAGCAAGGTTCTAAAGCCATGGAAGAACTGAAGGCTCCAGCCAATAGCCAAATATAAGAGCCTCTTGGAAGCAAATGCTCCAACCCCAGTCAATCCTTCAGATTACTACAGCCCCAACCAATATTTTGATTATAACCCCACGACAGACCCTGAGCCAGAATCACCATCTAAGCCACTCGTCAATACCTGACCCACAGAAACTAAGAGACCATTAGATTTTGTTGTTTTAAGGCCCTAAGTTCTAGAGTCATTTGTTATCCAGCAATAGGCAACTAGTATAACACTCTAGCCCCACCATTGCCCACTGCCCCTTGCTAGACTTCCCTCACTTCCAGAACCATGACAGGCTCCCTCCTGCCTATAGGTCTTCTCACATGCTGTTCCCTTGCCTTTTTGTCACCATGACAACTGCTTTTTATATCAGCCTAAACAGCATTTCCTCAGGAGATTTCCCTGTCCCCACAGACCAGGTTAGGCCACCTTTTATATGCTTTCAGGACAGCAGGAATTTTTTCCTTCTTAGCCCTTTTAACATCTGTCATATCATTCAGTAACTATTGGGGGAATCACCAACTATTTGCCAAATGCTGTACTATGTAAGGGGCAAAACAAGCATTATCCTGCCCTCATAAAGTCCAAAATCTAGAGTAATTCTTCACTTAATTATTCACACATTTACTTGATTATATACATTTGATATTTATAACTTGTTAACTTCCATCTTTTGTGCTGGCATAAAATCCCATGGGGAAGTTGGTGCAGCCACTATGGAAAACCGTGTGGAGGTCCTCAGAAAACTAAAAATAGAATTACCATATGATCCAGCAATCCCACTTGGACAGACCACTGTGTGTGATTTACTTGACCAGATTCCTGAAGTGAACAGACCTGTATGTTTGAATCACAATGTATGTGTGATTGGATTTATGTATGTATATATAGATCCACTATGTGTGACTGGATCACTAAGTCAGGATCTCCCACCTCAAGAAATGTATACAATAATAAAACCATAATTCAAAAAGATACATGCATCCCTATGTTCATAGAAGCACTATTCACAATAGCCAAGACATGGAAACAACCTAAATGTCCATCTACAGATGAATGGATAAAGAAGATGTGGTACATATATACAATGGAATATTACTTAGCCATAAAAAAGAATGAAATAATGTCATTTGCAGCAACATGGATGTAACTAGAGATTATCATACTAAGTGAAGTAAGTCAGAAAGAGAAAGACAAATACCATATGATATCACTTATATGTGGAATCTAAAATAGGGCACAAATGAACCTATCTACAAAACAAAAGCAGACTCACAGACATAGAGAACAGACTTGTGGTTGTCGGGGGTGGGGAAGGACTGGGAGCTTGGGATTAGCAGATGTAAACTATTATATATAGGATGGATAAACAACAAGGTCCTACTGTATAGCACAGGGAACTATATTCAACATCCTGTGAGAAACCATAACGGAAAAGAATATTAAAAAAAGAGTGTCTGTATATGTATAACTGAGTCACTATGGTCTACAGCAGAGATTGGCACAACATTGTAAATCAACTATACTTCAATTAAAAAAATAATAATAAAATTTAAAAAAAAGAAGTTTGGGGAAAAAAAAACCCATGGGGACTACACCTTGCTGTTCCCCAGGATTGCCTGAGTATCTAGCCATGCTTTCATTCATTCAAATCCTGATCAGAGCACTGCACAACAAACCGAGAGTAGAATTGTTAGGAAACCACATCACAAACCTCATTCTCCCTTACTTTCCTAACAGATTCTTTTGTCACGCTTTCATATGCTTATCTTTCTTTTCCTTCCTCCTTTTCTCCCTAAGGACATCAAGTATCCTTACTTATAGCACAAAGGGCTATGAATAGAAGTAGACTAAGTCAATGAACCTAGATTTTTGGTCTTTCTTTGCCACTAAATAGCTGTAAAATTTGGGGTAATTCTCTATGCTTTCTGCACCCTCTCTTTCTTTATTTGGAAAATGGATGAGTCATATTAGATGATCACTTAAGCTCTTCAAGAGCTCTAAGCTTCTATCTGATATTCTTCTACATTAAAGCATTAGAATCAGCCCAATACACTGCCATCTGTATAGAACATTTAATTTTTGTCAAAGGGCCTCCCTATCTATTATTTTACCTGACTCTTACAATAAACTAAGGATGATAGTATTAATCCTATATCACAGTTAAGGAAATGAACACCTAGAGACATATGAGGACTTGAGATCTGAGGAATTTCCCCCTCAGTCCCATAACATCCTTTGTCTAAATATATTAATGCTTCCAAAAGTCACTATGCTTCTCCCCAGGTAAGACTTTGTTTCACGTGGACATTGAACCCTAGAGTCCTCAGTCTCAGACAGCTTGGTGAGCATAATATGACCAGTGATATCATTAAGAGTCTACATACACAGGACATTGAGTGAGTACAGGAAGAGAACACTTTAACTCTATCTTGCTGCTTTAAGGATCAACTTATGTTTGCCTTTTAGCTTAGGAGAATAAAATTCCTTTAAAATGTCAAGACAAAACGCTCTGAGTCACTCCAAGAGGCTGCTGCTCCTTTGCCTCCTTCCCTGGCTCCACCTCCCAGCCGCCCCCGGGGTTCTGTTCTTAGACCTGCTTCTCTGCTCAGTCCACCTCATCTTCCTAGTTGAGTCCCTCTACTCCCACCATTCCAAGATGATCCATATGCTGCCAACTTCCAAATATTTATATCAAGCTCCAACTTCTCCAAGCTCCAGATCTATGTTACCAATCACCTACCAGACAGTTCCAGCAGGATGCCCCATGGTTGCACCATGCCTAAATGCTGCCAGAAAGGCCCCCTGAGCCCCAAGGTCTAACCAGCTCCAATGCGGCTTTCCTCTGAGAAGGACCCTCACCACAACATGAGGATTCTCCAGGCCAGTGGGATGTGTCCACCAGAGCTCATGCCCCCACTTCTAAACAGTGCTCCAGGTAGCTGGGACCCACTCTCAGAGCCTTCAGTGTCCTCCTTCCCACACTGATCTTCCTGAGGGCAAGCTGCATTGCTTTGTACACATCCCTAGGTGTGAAGGTGGCTCTTTGTTGGAGGTGTGGGCAGAGCTTGCAGGCTGGAGTGGCCCCACACAGTATGTGATAGAAAAAGAGGTTTGAAAGGGAAGTGGGGTAAGTGGTGGGCCTGGGCATTTTCACATAGCCACATTCCGGCACGGAACTCAGAGGAGTCCAAGAATTCAACATTCAAATACATACAGGTATGTGGGAGAATGTAACATTTTATTTAATAACGTGTTTGCTTGATTTATAACTTCTAAATATTTAGAAATATGAGACGTGAGCCTCCATTTGTAACCTTTAACCAAGCCCCAAATATAAGCAGAGGGTCCAGTCACCACAGACTTAATTCGTCTAAAGCCAAACCAATCTTTGCCTCTCCACCTATCTTAGCTTAGGTTGCTTGAAAAGTCATGCCTGGGGCTCCCCTGGTGGCGCAGTGGTTGAGAATCTGCCTACCAGTGCAGGGGACACGGGTTCGAGCCCTGGTCTGGGAAGATCCTACATGCCGCGGAGCAACTAGGCCCGTGAGCCACAATTACTGAGCCTGCGCGTCTGGAGCCTGTGCTCCGCAACAAGAGAGGCCACGATAATGAGAGGCCCGCACACCGCGATGAAGAGTGGCCCCCACTTGCCACAACTAGAGAAAGCCCTCGCACAGAAACGAAGACCCAACACGTCATAAATAAATAAATAAATAAATAAGTAAGTAAGTAAGTAAGTAAGTAAATAAATAAATAAATAAATAGTCATGCCTGAAATAAGAACTTAGTTGCAAGTAGTTTACTTGAGAGGTGATCCTAAGGAGCAGACCTGTAGGAGTGGAAAGGGTGAGTGGAAAGGGTGAGACAAGGAAAAGGGAAAAGACAAGAAAAGCCAACATAAAAGTGCATTATTGAGGTTCCACAGTGAGCATCAACGCTTGATTCTGACAGACATTCCTGAGAAGGTACAGAATGCATCTTGAGACTGACCACTCACAGGATAGAAGTGGGAGCATTTATCCTCTGGATCCCTTCTGCATTGATTGATGTTGTGCTGTGAGTGTTACCTCCCTCGAGGTATATGCTTGGACTCAGAGCCCCAAGACAGAAAGTGAAGACCTAGTGTGCACACACAGGAGGCAAGATGCTCTCAGCACAAGTGAAATGAAGCTGCCCTATAATGGTCGACCCCAGCCATGGTCAAAAACAGAGAGAAGGCCAAAAGGATATGAATTGGACACCAGATGATTGCTATACCACCCTACCTCCCTTCCTCCCAGCCTAAACTTATATCCTTCTCCTGTATTCTATTTTTATTAATAATGCCACCAGCCAATGAATCACCCAAGGAGAAAATTCTGGACTCACCCTCATTCCCCCTCCCTCATCCTTCTCATCCCATCAGTTACAATATCTTGAAAATTCTACCTCTGTAATTTTCTCAGCTGGAGCCCCTCCTCTGCATTTCCCTCCCTGTGACTGGGCTGAGTCCTAGCCCAATCCAAGCACCTCAAACCCAGATCTACTAATGGAGGGCTCCATGGCAGCTGCCTCCTGTAGGCAGCGTTAGATGTCTTTTTATGGAGCCTCCTTCTGACCCATCTCTCCCAACTGTACTCTCATCTATATAATTCTATTTGTTCTATCTTCCTATCATGTTACTATTCTGTTTTAGGACTTCCACTGTCCCCCACTGCTACACAACAAGTCAGAATTCCACACCCGGTCTACAACATCCTTCTCTCTCCCTAAGCTTCCCCACGCCCAGCTCATCTCTCAGAGCCCATCTCCTTCTCTCTCTCTCTTTCTCACACACACACCCTACACTCCAGTCACACCCAATTTCTCACTATTCTCCAAGCCAGCCGTGTCCTTTCATGTCTCTACATAGCCGTTCATGCTGTTTCCTCAATCTAGAAATCACTTCTGCAGCTGCCACCCCCACATAACTACACATCTGCTAAATTCTTATGCATCTGTCACCACCCAACTGCAACGTCACCTTCTGTGACTCCTCCAGGCTGATTCAGTGCTCCTAGCCCTGCTGGAGCACATAAATCCTGTCATAATGATGTGCTTATGTGACTCTCTCCATCTTCGGACGTCCTTCCAGGTCAGGGAATAATGTTTTATTTATCTTTATATTCTTAGTTCCCAGCACAGTGGTTGGCACAAAACAAACACAAAACAAAGTGACATGATTGTTAGATGAATTCAAGAATGAGTGCCTCTGAGTAAAACAAGAACAACTGGGGCATGTACTAATAACTTACACACTCCTAGTTTGAGACACTTGAGCAGAGACAGTTAAGAGGAGGATTCAGAAGGGAAACAGTGCTGAACAGAATCTGAGGCCCGCAGAGGCTTGAGAGCTGAAGTAGATTGAAAACCAGCTAAGTCACTGGTGTTTCTTACGGAAGTAGCAAGGAGGTGTTAATGTGCTATTTAACATGAACAACAAGCAATAGCAAAGAATGAACTGGAGTAGGCAGGCTAATGCTGTGAAAATTACCTAGCAAAGCCTATCTTTAGGAGGAAGAGAAAAACAACAAATGTTCAGCATCAGCTCTATCTCATTTTAATCCTTATGACAATGTATGCCCTTTACACTTATTTATTTAAAACCTTGCTTTTCAATTTATAATTGCAATGTAAAATTAGCTAATTTCTGTTTGGGTCCAAGTTAACAAGTATATACCTTTATTAAAAGGATCTGTGAAGCATTAGGAATTACAATTGCAGAGCTGGGGGTTGGCAGAGTGATATACCCAACTCAGGAGGGCCAAGGACGCAGACACTCGGAAAAGCAACCAAGATAGTACTTGTCATCCAGAAAAGTCCCACCAGCCGCCAAGAGGAGTAAGTGGAGAACAGCAAGTAGAGACTCAAGGACTTCTATTGTGGAATTGGAGACATGGGCAATGGAATGGGGAACTAGGGCAACATGACATCATAAGGTCCCAGCAAATTGCCCGAAGTCAATGGAATCAGCTATGTAAATATAAACATCATCCCTATTGTTCTGCACTTTTTAAAAATCAATATAGAAAATGAAAACAAAGAAAAATGATGAGAACCTATTCATGTAAGGCGCTACCCCTATCCTGTCCAAGTAATCTTTTCTTGTTTCCTAGCAAACTTCTTCTATGATGTACATCACCTAAAAAATGATTCCATCCATTTTATCTCTATTACCTATGACTGGAATATGGATGGCACTGTTGTGAAAATAAGGAGAAACAAAGTTGATTCCACTCTTAGCAAAACAATGTTTTGCTTTTTTTTATGAGACAACTGGTGTGAGACATAGGAAGATGTAATGCCAGCGATGACTGAATCTTCCACTCTACAGTACTAAGTTATCAGACATTCATTTTCCATCAGTTTCAATGGCTTTGTTCCCCAAGTACGAAACTTTCAAGTCATCTGAGGTAGTTATTTAGCTGTATGTTATAAGCAGCGTGACTTTTCATTTTAGTCACTGTACGTTGAGTCATCTATACAGAGCTTGAAATTAAAATCAGATCACAGTTGGAAATTAAAAGGTATTCCACATGTGTCTCTGTGCTACAGTATGAAATCCAGCTCACTCTCCTCACCCAAGTCAGTCAGGAATTAAATGTAACAAAACAAAATGATATGACAAAGGCAGTCAAAAGATTCACATGATCAGCTGTCCCCATCTGTTTGGGGGCAGGTATGAAAGAACACAGGCTTTCACTGAAGAATAAGGGATTTATGTGAGCTATAAGTTAAAATTTCTGAGTGTGAGAGGTGTTAAATATAGAAATGGATGACTAAGAAAGATGGAATAGTCCTAGGTGGGTTCTAAAAATAGGAGTGCTGTTCCCCATGCTGGGACTGTTTGGTTATTATGTGGCCAATGAAGTATAAGGGAAAGCTAGTATCAACTTCAAGCTTATGTCTGCGAAGAGGACTAGGCAAATTAGAACTACTGCATGACTCTATCAGGGCATGGCCTCAAGTTCATGCTTACCCTCTCATCCCTATGGTCTTATATAAATTACTATTACTCTGATTATTGTTTCTTCTTGGAATAGAGTTTGTAGAAATGTATGTGTTCCCTATAAGTCAGGCAGGCAGAGTGGAACTCCATTTCTTACTTCTGCCATTCTCTTTTTCCCATACTAGATATTATACCCCAGGTATGGATTACTTCACAGCCACCAAGCACATACCTGACTTATATGACAGTTTAACCTTTTATGATAATCACACTGACAAAGAGGATATTTGCCTTGACAAGGCAACTCGTGGCATCCAGCTCAGATTATATAATGGAAACAAATTCTAGACTTCTGAGTTAGTGTTCTAATGTTGCCTAACAAATTACCACACGCTTAGCTGCATGAAACACCACATATTTATGAACTCAGTTTCCATGGATCAGGGGTCTGGGCACAACTTAGCTGGGTCTTCTGCTTAGCGTCTCACAAGGCTGCAATCAAGGTATTAGCTGAGTGGCATTTCTCATCAAAGGCTTAACTGGGGAAGAATTTACTTCTGAGTTCATTCCAGTTGTTGGCAGAATTCATCTCCTTCCAGTTGTGTTACTCAGGCCCTATTATTTTGCTAACTGTGGTTCTCAGGTCCTAGGGGCCACCTACAGTTCCTTGATACACGGGTTTCTCAAACTTAGCTGCTTATGTCATCAAGCCCTCAAGGAGAATCTCCAGTCTGCTAAAACAGAATCTTCCACAGTATAACATTATCACCAAAATGACATCCCATCATTGTCATATTCTATTGGTTAGAAGCGAGTCACAGGTCCCACCCAACTCAAAGAGAGAAAATTACACAAAGACATGAATACCAGGAGGCAGGGATAACTAGGGGTCACCTTAGGGTCTGTCTGCCACAACTTCTGTAATGGTGTCTTGATGACAAGGACTACATAAGCACTGAAGAGCTCACCAGGCTACAGATTCTGGCATTCTCTTGGAATCATAATCCTACTTCTCTCTGAGAAAATGGAGTTACTATATGACCCAGCAAGTCCACTGCTAGGTGTATTCCCAAGAGAAATAAAAACACATGTCCAGGGCTTCCCTGGTGGCACAGTGGTTAAGAATCTGCCTGCCAATGCAAGGGACACGGGTTCGAGCCCTGGCCTGGGAAGACCCCACACGCCGCAGAGCAACTAAGTCCGTGCGCCACAACTACTGAGCCTGCGCTCTAGAGCCCGCAAGCCACAACTACTGAAGCCTGCACACCTAGAGCCTGTGCTCCGCAACAAGAGAAGCCACCGTGGTGAGAAGCCCGCGCACTGCAACGAAGAGTAGCCCCCACTCACCGCAATTAAGAAAGCTCGTGCACAGCAACAAAGACCCAACACAGCCAAATATTAATTAATTAATTAATTTTTAAAAAAATGTCCACGGGCTTCCCTGGTGGCGCAGTGGTTGAGAATCTGCCTGCTACTGCAGGGGACACGGGTTCGAGCCCTGATCTGGGAAGATCCCACATGCCGCTGTGCAGCTGGGCCCGTGAGCCACAACTACTGAGCCTGCGCGCCTGGAGCCTGTGCTCCGCAACAAGAGAGGCCGCGATAGTGAGAGGCCCGCGCACCACGATGAAAAGTGGCCTCCGCTCTCTGCAACTAGAGAAAGCCCTCACACAGAAACGAAGACCCAGCACAGCCCGAAATAAATAAATTAATTAATTAATTAAAAAAAAAAAAAAGTCCACACAAAATCTTATATGTGAATATTCACAGCAGCATTTTCATAATAGTCAAAAAGTGGAAACAACGCAAATGTCCTTTGATGAATGGATAAATGAAACGTGGGATAGTCATACAATGGAATGCTATTCAGAAATAAAAAGGAGTGAAGTACTGAGACATGCTATAACATGGATGAACCTCAAAAACATTATGCTTAGACAAAGAAGCTAGTCACAAAAGACCTCATACTGTATGATTCCATGCATGCGAAACAGGCAAATCTATAGAGAGAAGAAGTAGATCCATGTTTACCAGGGGCTAGAGGGAGGGGAGAATGGTGAATGACTGGTAATGGATTTCTTTACATGATAATAAAATGTTTTAAATTAAGATTGCAGTAATCGTTGCACAACTCCGTGACTATACTAAACAATTTATGTGGGTAAATATTATAGTATGTGAACTATATCTCAATAAAGCTGCTTTTTAAAAAAGGCCCAGAAGAGTGTTATAAAAAAAATCTAAAACATAATATTAGATACTAAAATATGGAAATATTTGCATTTCTCTGGCATTTAAATGATTTATAGGCACTATAAATATTCAAAATGGGGACCATTGCGGAAAAATCTATGCTATAATAAGATCCTTCCACAGTACAGACATAGAAAGGTAAAAGCAAGGCACATGCATGGCAAGTGTTTTCCCAACAGCCCAGCAAAAGTAAGTTAGGTTTTCCAGAGCATATGCCAGAATTCCTTTCTGCATATTCTTTGGTGAAGGTCTCCTGTTGCTCCTTTGTTAACTCAAATATTAAGTAGACACCAGTACAGTTTAAGAAAACTAGTAATTTCCCAAAAGATATTTCTCTGTGTTTCAGAATACAGAAATTCAGCAGAGTATACATATATCAAAACATCAAGTTTTACAACAGTGGGGAGAAGGAAGTGGGGAGGGATAAGATAGGGGTAGGGGATTAAGAGATACAAACTAATAAATAAGCTACAAGGATATATTGTACAACACAGGGAATATAGCCAATATTTTTATAATAACTATAAATGGAGTATAACTTTTAAAAACTGTGAATCACTATGTTATACACCTGAAATTTATATAATATTGTACATCAACTATACCTCAGTAAAAAATAATAATTAAAAAACCACCTTTCTCTCAGGCTTGTTGAGAGGATTAAATGAGGTTTAAAAAAAAACAAACACGGGACTTCCCTGGTGGCGCAGTGGTTGGGAGTCTGCCTGCCAATGCAGGGGACACGGGTTCGAGCCCTGGTCTGGGAAGATCCCACATGCCGTGGAGCGACTGGGCCCGTGAGCCACAACTGCTGAGCCTGTGCGTCTGGAGCCTGTGCTCTGCAACAGGAGAGGCCGCAACAGTGAGAGGCCCGTGCACCGCGATGAAGAGTGGCCCCCACTCTCCACAGCTGGAGAAGGCCCTCGCACAGAAACGAAGACCCAACGCAGACAAAAAAAGTAAAAATAAAAAATAAATTTAAAAAAAAAACACAAAAAAATCAAGTTTTACATCTTAAATATATACAATTTTTATTTGTCAATAATATAGGAAAAAAGAAAATTCAAGAGAACAGTCAAGAAATAGTACTAAGGTTATCCTCTCCTCATTCAGAACAACAGGCACCAGCTCCAGATAGTACCTTTAAGGATAAAGTGTAACTAGTTTTCAAGGTGACAATTTCAGCAGGGATCCAGAGAACTAACAGTGCCAGAAACCTTAGTCAGCAAAGCACACCTGCTCATACCTGTTTAGAGACAAATTTAAAGTGATACCAGTTTAGAGATGTATTTCCCACAATTATTGACTTGTACATTCATAAGCTCCCTCTCTATCCAACCTACCTCATGCTTCCACATGCCCTTTTGCCCAGATCCACATGTGGAAAAAGACCTAATCCTGAGAAATAGTACTTAACCAGAGGCTTTACATATCTGAGTGACCTAACTGCTGCAGATGTGCTCTACAAAACAGTGATATAGCCTGTAAATTCCTTAGTGCTCTAATTGATGCCTGCCCTCCCCCATCCCTTCCCTTATTATCTTTTGGGAAGCAGGAGAAAAATCAAAGTATGTTATAGACCTTGAAGCAATCTAGCCTTTCAAAAAAAACAGTACAGCTTTCCATGCAGAGCTGTTACCTATAAGACAATAACGGTGACTTTCTAAGGTTGTTCCACAGAAAAAGATATACTTTTTTCTTAGCTGCAGAACATCTATTAGAAAACACCACCACTTTAAAAGAACATTTGCATCCAGAGGAAAAGGGAATGGGTTCAGCCTAAGTCAAGGCTCCAGCACTTGACAACTCATAGCAGTCATCTAAACATGGGACTTCATCCATCTTTTTAGCACTTGGGGGAAAAATTCAAGGGTATGTCATTCTGTCTTCTGTCTCTAGCAAGGACTGCACCTTGGCCACCTCTGACATGCCTTGATTCATTTTCCAAGATATCTATAGCAAAGGGGATTTCTCCAGCCACATACCCATGATGCTATGTGTACATTTACCTTTCAGAATTGAGCCCTTGGGCTTGTCTCTCAAGCCCACCAAGTTCCCTTGGTGCCATCACTGAATGCGTGAAAAGTCTCCTCCAACCCCTAGATGGTCTTTAGACAGGTGGAAAGTGAAAGCATATTCTTTTCAGATTTCACAAAACAATCACTTGGAATTATGACAATCTTCAAGTGTTTTTAAAATTCCTACAGATAAAACCAAATTGTTTATGGGATCCTCTTCATAATCTTATTATAATAATCTTATTATTTAATCATACACACACACACACACACACACAGAGACATTCTCCTGGTATAGACCATCTCCTCATTAGATGGGCCTGCTGCCCTAGGATTTGACCCATGGGAGGAAACGGTGGGGGGCAGGAGAGGAGCTAAGGCCCTGAGAAGGCATCTACCAGAGCCTAGAAATCAGAATTGCAAAACGCAGTTCAGCAGAGCCCCCCGAAGGGATCACTGCAACCCCCTGTATCTCTACAAGCGCCGCATTCCCATTCCTCAGTGGCCACAAGCCCCGGGGATGCTGGCATTACACAGTCTCAGGGAATCTCAGCCCCGACATGCTGTCTCCAGTTCCGCTTTATTGTGCCTCTCAGGCCGGCTGCTTACAAAATTGTTTGTCCTCCCACTTCCTTTGTCAATACTTCCTCCAGGAGCCAAAACAAACATTCAGCAATACAGAAACAAACCAACCCCAGCAACAGAAAAAAAGAAAGAGAAAGGAAATGAAAACATCACAGCAAACAAGTGGCACAGGAACACAACAGCTCAGTTTCTGGGAGAAAAGAGACAACAGCTATGCTCTGTATCTTTTTTTTCTCCCCTTCTTCCCCACCTTCATCTTCCTTCTCCATACCACACAGATAAACCCAAAGGTTTCAGCCTGGGATCCTGGCCAGAGGGTCAAGGACACTAGATGTTCCAGGCTCACAGCCCTTCCGGCCCTGCTCCGCCAGTCATTTTTGTTCCGGTGGGGCTGGGCAGCTGGGCGGCAGGCTCAAGGTCGGCCACACTAGAGCCTGTGTATGTTCCGGTGTTGGAAGCATTGCAGTGGAGCTTCCAGGAGCCTCACCCTTCCAAGGTTTGACCTTTCCTCACAATGGCTCCACTGCCTGGGCTTAAGAAATGGTGATATGCTGCTTGAGAAGGAACACTCCGTGCTAGGAAAAGGCCCTTCACTGGGAGGGAGTTGACCTCAATTATGGCCAGCCTCCTCCATCGCTGGGTCCCTCTTCACCCCAACCTGGGTGAGGTTGGGCAGATCATTTAAACCAGGAGGATTTTGTATAAATGGGGAAAGCAAATTCTGACCTGACTAAATGGAAAGCCAGGGCTTCGTTACATCTTAAGGTCCTTCTGGCTCCAGCATCAATGATTCCTTCATAGTCTAGCCCAGGGATAGCAAACTCAATTGTCAAGGGACAGGTGACACAAATAGGTGACACCAGCTGGAGAATGTATGCTGTGTCTAAAGGGGCAGCCACTATTTAGCTCCAGCCAAATTCTGGCATTCAAGAATGTAGGCTTAGTTTCACCAGAAATTCTGTATTTCAAGAGAAGGCAGAAATATGTTTTGTCCTACAAAACCTTCTGATTTTAAAATTTTGACACCTACTTTAAACTCACAATTCTGTGAAAGCCAAACAAAACATATGTTCTACCCATTCTACCTCCCACCAGTTTGTAACCTCCTGTCTAGAAAGTGATTCTCAACTAGGTATGATCCAGCTGGGGGTGACATGGGGGAGCCTTGTATAAAAATATCTGTGAGGGGCTTTTTCAACTAATGAAGCTCCCACTTACAATCTACCTTTAGGCTTATTCCCCCTCCACAATGCTCACTTTTGCTCTTGAAATTTATTGCATGACATGATGGGAGTATATTATGCATGTGAACGTTGTGACAACCGAAAAAGATTGACAATTACTAGAAAGGAAATGCTTATGTCCATTTGGACCATGCAGTTTTGCAAGTGTTTTCATGTACTTTTTCTCATCATCATCCCTTTAAAAAAAAAAAAAAGAGGGGTGGTGGGGGGGAAAGAAAACAAAAATAGAAATTATAGCTCAGAGTAATTAAGTCACTTGCCCAAGGTCACATGGCTGACAAGTGATAAACATGGAATTCGATCCAAGGTCTTCCAACTTGGAACTCTTGAGACGCCCTGAGTATCTACCTACAGACCTGTAAGTGACAGTTTCCTTCAGTGACAGTTTCCTGGTCTATGTTTCCTTCTTCCAGACCCTGGCCTGGCCTTGCTCTACTCATGTTCTTCCCAACCCTGACGTGACTCCTCGTATTCCAGAACTTTTGGAGCTCATGACACTATCAGCTTGACCACAGCTGACTGGAAGAATATGTACCATGGCCAGACCATTACCTTTAGAGAGCATAGTGGTTTCCCAAATGAAATTAATGTTCCCACTACTGATCATCCTGAGAAAGGAAAGGGGTTTAGGAGAGTAGGATCAAATTTTGGACATGGAGGAAGAGATCAAGGAAACCGCCACTGGGGTGAGGTAGACTGGCCCTTTCAACATGACATGGCCAGAGCAGAGGCCAAAGGAAGACAATGAGAAACTCCTTGTAAAAGGCGTGGTCAATGGGCTCAGGAGCAGGGAAAGCTATTCTGAGGTTTTAAATTTGCCTTTTATTCATGGTAAACCCCTCTGTTATCTTCAGGCTTTCAGTAAAATATTTTAAATGTCATAATCTTCCTTACTTACATTACTTACATTTTAAAGAATTATAAGAGGGATACTGTCCACACTTAAAATGAAGTGATTCAGGGAAAATGGAAAACTTGACGCTAGGGGTCTTCTGATTGCCCCTCCAGATCTGCTCTCCATCCTCCTCTACCCTCTGTGCTCTATGAGGCTGAGCTGTACAGAATACAGCTATGGGCTTCCTTACACCCAGGCTTCTGGTTGCGTTTGTCCAAGGAGCAGATCAGAGGGACAGAAGGATGAATCTGAGATTAGGGTATTTCTTCCCCCAGTTCCCTCATCATAGGGTTGAGATGTCCTGGCTACATGACTTGACCAAAGATCCCAGCTTCTGCTAAAATGGTCTTCGCCATTTGGCACATTTGGATCCATCACATCTTGCACATCACATTCTGGTAACTGCTCCCTTCCTTTGCCTCTTTCTTATAGGAGTGTTAATGGGACTTAGGTTCCAGTGCTAGGGTACTACACCTTACTGACCCTTTTTTTAAGTTGACCTTTTATTAAACTCTCTTCAAATTACCAAATTGAGTGTTTATCTGTTTCCCATTAGGACTGTGACTGCCATAATCACTGTTTTTGTTGTTTTGTTGTTATTGTTAACTAATCATATTAAGGAATAATTTCCATAGATAAAAAACACACAGATTTTGAGTCCACTTCCGTAAATATTGACAATGTAACCAACACTCCAGTGAGGATAAATGAAACTTCCATCACCCAGAAAGTACCCTCATGTTCCTTTCAGGGCTACCTCCTCCAACTCCAAAGAGGCAACCACTGGGTGAAACCACTTTTCACAAAATGGAAAGAGAAAGACCAAGAACAAATTTTGGCAGATTAAAATTGACATGTAGGGCTTCCCTGGTGGCGCAGTGGTTAAGAATCCGCCTGCCAATGCAGGGGATACGGGTTCGATCCCTGGTCCGGGAAGATCACACATGCCGCGGAGCAACTAAGCCCATGCACCACAACTACTGAGCCTGCGCTCTAGAGCCCGCGAGTCACAACTACTGAGCCCGAGTGCCACAACTACTGAAGCCCGCACGCTGAGAGCCCATGCTCCACGGCAACAGAAGCCACAACAATGAGAAGCCTGCGCACCACAACAAAGACTAGCTCCCACTCGCCGCAACTAGACAAAGCCCACACACAGCAATGAAGACCCAACACAGCCAAAAATAAAAACAAATAAATTAATTAATTGTTTAAAAAATTGACATGTAACAAATAGGAAGGATTCATATCTGAAGAGTAAGTATTCTTCAGATGGGACCCAAAAAACTAGAGAGGAGAAGTTGATAAGTGATTCGACTTCCTACGATCATCTGGAACACAAGGCTCAGACTTATTTTTAGTTGGGTATAACAGGTTAGGGTAAACCTGAAGGCTGGAGAACTTTAGGTTACTCGGCTTATACACAGAACATATTTTGTTTACCACAGGACTCTGTCATCCTGAAGATAGAAGACTGAACTAGAGAAAGGAGCCTGATACAAAGTGTGCATCTATAATTATCAGGGATCTATAGCCTGGCCTGGCATGGGGCCTCTAACCAATGAAGGCCCCTAATCATGGAAGGACCCTGGAAGGTCAACTAAAATATATATACTTTCATGGGGAATTCAAAAAGAAGACTTCAGAGCAATTCAGATAGCAGAAGAATACAGAGACTGTAAAACAGCAGAAGCTATTATGACTAAACAGAAGCCATGGGGTAGGTAATAGAGAAAGAGATTATGAGATAGAAGAGGAGAATTAGAAAACAGCTGAATCACCACAATGGTCACGTACTAGACTAAGACCATTGGATGCCTATTTCTAAGGAGATGAAATTCAGAAATCGCTGCAGAGTCAGAGTCACCCCAGCTCCTGCTGGATTATTACAGCTACTGCTACGGATGTATCCCGAACAACACTTCCATTCTCTGTGAGGCCTGGGTAGGTGGGGGCGATAAAGTATTTATTTCTTTTTTTCCATATAATAAACTCCCAATAATTTAGGAAACTTGATTTATCTCTATTCCTTACCAACTGAACTAGCAAACTGCAGGCAAGGTTTGTAATACAGAGAGATCATAAGACAGAGGCCCAGGAGTCATCAACTCCATGTGGGAGAAACTAGTTTTATTTCCCTAATGTCTCCAAATAGGTCTGGGTAGGGAGGAAACTCCAATGAAGAGGTTGCTGGGTCATTGGTCAGTTGTGGTTTCTAACCACAACCCCCTACCAAATAAGAACACTTGGCAGGCTTGGAAGGAGTTGCAGGAGGTTCACAGTGAGGGCCAGGATCTATGCCTGAGGCTGGAGTGTGGGCAGTGGTACCAATGATTTTAAACAGGGAAGCACACTAGATTTTGAAGAGAAAAGGTGACACAGGTCAGAAATAAGATTTGAAAGGGAGACATAAAATATCTTGAAATAAAAGAAGTCATTTATTCCACAAATACAGTTGACCCTTGAACAACACGGGTTTGAACTGTGCAGGTCCACTTACATGCAGATTCTTTTTCAATAAATATACAGTCTATATATATCATATATAATATCTGTGGATATGGAATTCGTGGATATGGAGAACAACTATGGGACTTTTGCTCCCATGGGTTTTGGTATCCATGGTGAGTCCTGGAACCAATCCCCCAAGGATACTGAGGGACAACTATATTGATGAACACTGTACAATGGGATATGAAACAAAACCAAAAAAAAGAGAAGGGGGTGGTTCATGGTTCCTGCTCTTGGGGAGCTCATAGTACAATCTGACAATTCTGCACTGATTTTAGTATCAGTAACCACTGCAGCAATAGGTAACCCGTGTGTGTGTGTGTGTGTATGTGTGCTAAACACACATGGCACCTAAGTACTTAGTAGATGAGAACAATTATTAATGTAATTACAATTCTACTATAAGACCATTTTTATTTTTGCTGTTCCTCTGTCCCCATCCCCTTGAGAGAATGCCCCTGTGACAAACATCACTGGCTGCCTGCCCAATAGCCATCCCATTCTCTCTTCTGAGCTAACAGAAGCTGGATTTTGTTGGGGCAGCAGTATATTAAGATTAGTCTTCCAAAGCAAAGCCCTCATAGCCATTCTCTTCTCCTTTGCAACTTTTCCGTTTCCCAAGATCCCCTGCAGCTAGGAGTTACCATGTGACCCAGATCTGGCCAATGAGATGTCAGGCCATGTCTGTCGGGGAAAATCCTTTTTCTTCTTGGATAAAAGGAGACTTGAGAGAACAAGACTTGCTCTTTCCCCTTCCAGGTATTAGGACGTGATATCAGAAGCTACTACAGGCATCTTATGACCATGAGATGACAAGCACAAAGAAAGAAAGTCAGTGTGCTGAGGAAGACACATGAGGTAAAAGGCTGGAAAGACCTGGATCTCTGATGACATTTTTAGTCCTCTGAACAACTCCCTACCTCCAGTAACCTTGTTAATTAAAAAAAAAAAAAAAATGCCCCCACAGTTCAAGCCTTCTTTAATAAGTTATTCTGTCATTTATAGCTAATAACAAATTTTCATGATTTTTAAGAGACAGTATCCTTGCAATGATATCTTCCATCTAGAGCTGCACTGTCCAATCCAGCAGGCACTAGACACATGTGGCTACTGAGCATTTGAAATGTACTTAGTCCAAACTGAGATGTTTTGTGAGTATAAAACATATGCCTGGTTTCAAAGACTCAGTACAAAAAAAAAAGGGGGGAGAGATGTAAAATACTTTGTTAATAATTTGATATTAATGAAATAATGTTTTGGATATACTGGATTAAATTAAATATTTTATTAAAGTTAATTTCACCTGTTTCTTTTTGCTTTTTTTAATGTAGCTACTAGAAAAGTTAAAAACATGCATGCGGCTCATATTATATTTCTATTGGACAGCACTGTCTAGCATATAAACACAGGACCACAAGAGTGTTTAGCTGTGTTGGAAAAATAGAAGTAGAGGAAGGAACAGATTTTAGGACACGGGAGTGGTGGCTCGCTCCATCAGATGGCACTGGTGAAGCTTCTTAGTATTCTCTGTATTTCTAGATTGACTTTTATTTCTATGCATTGGGAGAACCAATAAAGTCAGAACTTGCACTTCATAATGTACATAACTGATTTATCTCACTTTGGCCCTTTCTATCACATTACCAACAACTTAAGTAATTTTCCTCTCAGTAGTTGAAAGGACATATGCCCACACCCCTTTGTAAATTCTCCGTCTTGATACTACGTTAAGCTTACAGTTCAGAACTACACCAAATCAGAAAGTGGAGAGTCTATCCATCTCTGCCTCCTTCACTCTCCTCCTTGTTCTCCTGATGCTCTCTGCATTCCTGAAGACCTGCGATGTCCTACCCTGGGCCTGACTCCACATCAAGTTCCAAGTTTATTTCATCAGAATGTTACATCTTTACTGCAGCTGATTTCAGTTAAGTATACAAAAGAGATAATCAATCTGAGGTTGCTTTAAGGTACTAAATGTCCCTCATGCATGTTTGCATTTTGCATTTTTAAAACAGATCTCCAGCTAACCCAAATGATTTGCTCATTGTTCACGTCAGAGCTAAGGCAAATCTAGGCAGTAGGGTGGAAAGGGTTTGACACAGCAGTCCACTTCCATCAGCTGAAAGGAGACTAAGTAAGCTTTTACCTACTGGACCTATGCATGATGCTGTTCCTGCTAATGAAAATGAGTGCATTCACTTAATTCCCCCCTGTCTTAGACCATTCAGGGTGCTATAACAATACCACAGACTGGGTGGCTTATAAACAACACAGACTTATTTCTTACAATTCTGGAGGCTGGGAAAGTCCAAGAACAAGGTGCCAGCAGATTCAGTGTCTGGTGAAAGCCTACTTCCTAATTCATAGTTGGCTGTCTTCTTGCTGTTTCCTCACATGGAAGAAGAGCAAGGGAGCTCTCTCGGGGTCTCTTTTTAAGGGCACTAAAAAGGGTGAGGGCAGGCCTCACCCTTATGACCTAATCCCATACCAAAGGCCCCATCTCCAAACAGCATCACTGTGGGGATTAGGTTTCAACACATGAATTTGAGGGGACAAGAACTTTAGTCTATAGCACCCTCCCAAACCACAAGCTAGTTTGATGAAAGAGTAAGTGCTGGCCCTTTTTATACCATCTGGATCGATTAACAATCTCCAACCCTGACCAGTACACACAGAAAAAGAAGTTGATTAGATTTTATAAAATGTGGGACAAAATGAGAAGGAACAAAATGAGAAGGAAGCGGAAAACTAGGTTCCAGCTCTGAATCTGAAAAACATAAAATTTAATATCTACCTAAGAAGGACCAGGAGGCATCAAATGGGAGGGAAATTCTTCCAAAGGGCTAGAGAGATACAGATAATGTTCAGTTTTAGATCCTGTGCTGTTCCTATCAACAACATGAAATCCAGTTGACTATTTCAGCAGCATATACAATTCAGCTAATCAGAAAAATATGCAAGCAGTTGAGCAGCTGTCTTCTAGACACACTTTGATATATGCATCTGGAAATCATCCCAAATTCTGGGGCAAAACCAAATCCATCAAAAAGCCATTAGGGTTATCTTACCACATGTCAGCAAGGCAGTGCTATTTTCAAAAGTAACAGCTTTTGGATCCACAAGGGGGTCTCTTGAGTTTCCCTTTATTGCAAGAGAAAAGCCACGGGACCTGAAATCTTGACTTGGCTCCATCTCACTAACTCCACTGGTCTTAAAAAAAAATCATTTCACCTTTCCAAAAGACCAGATATAGTCCAAGGTCTCATTTAACGCTAACATTTGATGACTTGATTTTCCTGATGAGTTTTTTAACTTATGCTAATAGCTATTCATTTAAATTTGAGGAGCAATAAAGACAAAGTGAGTTAACATTTTTATGTCTAACCTATCAAAGATCTAGAAGTATCTATACCAAAATGTTTAAAGTGTTTCCATCAAGTTGGTGGGATTCAGGATGGATTTTTTTCCTTCACATATGTGAAGAAGTCTTCACTTAAGGATGGGATAACGAAAGGGATTTATATCTGTGTAGTAAAGAATTTGATCTTGCTCAAAGAAAACATCATCCTGTGCCCTCAGCTTCTGAGAGGAAATCTCTGAGCCCTCCAGATAGGAGTGTCTTTGTATGGAAGCTTTGGGTCACACTGGACAGTTTAGTAATGTGATTTAGGGGAAGGGCTGGCCACGCCATATAGTCTGGAGGAGGAGGGAGGAGTTGACAAAAAACTAACAATGTGAGTTAGGATGGGAACTTTGGGTTATGCAGGATCAGTCACCTGGAGACTGAGATCAACTATCTGGGCAACAATGAATCATGCCCATGTAACAAAGCCCCCATAAACAACTCTGGACACTGAGGCTCAGATGTGCTTTTCTGGTTGGCAATACTTTGTGCGTATTGCCACACACTGATGCCAGCAGAGGGAAGTGTACTGACTGCACAGGGAGAGGACAACAAAAGCTCCGTGTGCGGTACTTCTCCTGGACTCTACCATATGACCTTCTTTCCTTTACCAATTGTAATCTGTATCCTCTCCCTGTAATTAACCACAACCATGAGTGTAATAACTTTCAGTGAGTTCTATGAGTCTTTCTCACGAATTATCAAACCTGAGGATGGTTTTGAGGACCCTCTGAACTTGGAGTTGCTATCAGATGTAAGGACTATTCCCTCTGTTTTGCTGTTGGCCTAAAACTCTATGCACTACCACAGCAATGAAAAGAAAATTTAATAGATATTCTTTGTAAAAATCCAGTAGCCTTTGACCATTTCCCACAAATCAGCCAACAGCCTCCCAACATGCTCTTTATTTATTCTTCCTCTTTCTCTTCTCTTTATCACTCTCCCATGTGTGCACTCTTGTCCCCCAAGAAATGCTTATTTTTAATGCAAGTCATCTTTCCTATTTCTCTTCCTTTCTGAATCCTACATATCCATTATGGAATTTCACTTTCCTATTAACAGTTATCTTTATTTATTTGAATTGTTCATGTGTATATTCAAAATTTTCTCTGTGAAAAAAAATATATGTATGTGTATACATGTATGTATGTGCATATATATCTTGTTAGTAAAAAATAATCTCCTCCAAACCAGGCCCACATATTTTACTATCTTGACACATAGTCACATACAAAACTATAATTGTCCAGCAAGAACAATTAATTGAAAGCAATTTATATTTGACAGCTGTTAAATTCTCTCTTGCAATTTTCGACACTATGATATAGCTTACATTCCAGCTTCTAATCCCCCAAATTTTCTCTTCTCTTTCAAAATTTTCTTTAAACTTCTCCTGAGGACTTCCCTGGTGGCGTGGTGGTTAAGAATCCGCCTGCCAATGCAGGGGACACAGGTTCAAGCCCTGGTCCAGGAAGATCCCATCTGCTGCGGAGCAGCTAAGTCCGTGAGCCACAACTACTGAGCCCGTGTGCCACAACTACTGAAGCCCACATGCCTAGAGCCCATGCTCCGCAACAAAAGAAGCCACCACAATGAGAAGCCTGTGCACTGCAACGAAGAGTAGCCCCCGCTTGCCACAACTAGAGGAAGCCCATGCGCAGCAACAAAGACCAAAAACAGCCAAAAATAAAAAAATAAAATAAATAAATTTATAAAAAAAAAACACTTGTCCTGAGCTCTTCAGTCTTGCCACCTCTTCCTCTTTTCTCTGCATCTACTGTCTTCTTCTCTACTAGTTATTCTCTAACCTTTTCTAAGAAAATCCTGATATCCTATTTACCTTTTCCTCTTATTCTTACAGAATACCTCCACTGTATCTTATAAGTAAGAACCAAAACCATCTACACCCACACAGCTTACTAACCATATTAAAAAATCCTTATTATTCCAACGTGTTTCTCAATATAACTTTATTATTCCAAGAAACTTGCCCCCCCCCCAAAATAAAAGTTACAAATAACTTTACTCTTAATTCCAGTGACTTTCTGAAAGGCCAATCAATTCTTCAATAGCAAGAGAGCAGATAGCAGAAGCAAGAAGAACTACAATCCTGCAGCCTGTGGAACAAAAACCACATTCAAAGAAAGACAGACAAGATGAAAAGGCAGAGGGCTATGTACCAGATGAAGGAACAAGATAAAACCCCAGAAAAACAACTTAATGAAGTGGAGATAGGCAACCTTCCAGAAAAAGAATTCAGAATAATGATAGTGAAGATGATCCAGGACCTCGGAAAAAGAATGGAGGCAAAGATCGAGAAGATGCAAGAAATGTTTAACAAAGATCTAGAAGAATTAAAGAACAAACAAACACAGATGAACAATAACTGAAATGAAAAATACACTAGAAGGAATCAATAGCAGAATAACTGAGGCAGAAGAACGGATAAGTGACCTGGAAGACAGAAGGGTGGTAATGACTGCTGTGGAACAGAATAAAGAAAAAAAGAATGAAAAGAAATGAAGACAGCCTAAGAGACCTCTGGGAAAACATTAAACACAACAACATTCACATTACAGGGGTCCCAGAGGAGAAGACAGAGAGAAAGGACCTGAGAAAATATTTGAAGAGATTATAGTCGAAAACTTCCCTAACATGGGAAAGGAAATTCTCACCCAAGTCCAGGAAGCGCAGAGAGTCCCATACAGGATAAACTCAAGGAGAAACACGCTGAGACACATAGTAATCAAAGTGGCAAAAATTAAAGTCAAAGAAAAATTACTGAAAGCAGCAAGGGAAAAACGACCAACAACATACAAGGGAACTCCCATAAGGTTAACAGCTGATTTCTCAGCAGAAACTCTACAAGCCAGAAGGGAGTGGTATGATATACTTAAAGTGATGAAAGGGAAGAAACTACAACCAAGATTACTCTACCCAGCAAGGATCTCATTCAGATTCGATGGAGAAATCAAAAGCTTTACAGACAAGCAAAAGGTAAGAGAATTCAGCACCACCAAACCAGCTCTACAACAAATGCTAAAGGAACTTCTCTAAGTGGGAAGCAGAAGAGGAGAAAAGGACCTACAAAAACATACCCAAAACAATTAAGAAATGGTAATAAGAACATACATATCAATAATTACCTTAAATGTGAATGGATTAAATGCTCCAACCAAAAGACATAGGCTTGCTGAATGGATACAAAAATAAGACCCATATATATGCTGTCTCCAAGAGACCCACCACTTCAGACCTAGGGACACATACAGACTGAAAGTGAGGGGATGGAAAAAGATATTTCATGCAAATGGAAATCAAAAGAAAGCTGGAGTAGCAATACTCATATCAGATAAAATAGACTTTAAAATAAAGAAGGTTACAAGAGACAAGGAAGGACACTACATAATGATCAAGGGATCAATCCAAGAAGAAGATACAACAAATATAAATATATATGCACCCAACATAGGAGCACCTCAATACATAAGGCAACTGCTAACAGCTCTAAAAGAGGAAATCGACAGTAACACAATAACAGTGGGGGACTTTAACACCTCACTTACACCAATGGACAGATCATCCAAACAGAAAATAAATAAGGAAACAGAAGCTTTAAATGACACAATAGACCAGATAGATTTAATTGATATTTATAGGACAGTCCATCCAAAAACAGCAGATTACACTTTCTTCTCAAGTGCGCACAGGAGAGATCACATCTTGGGTTACAAATCAAGCCTCAGTAAATTTAAGAAAACTGAAATCATATCAAGCATCTTTTCTGACCACAACGCTATGAGATTAGAAATCAATTACAGGGAAAATAACGTAAAAAACACAAACCCATGGAGGCTAAACAATACATTATTAAATAACCAAGAGATCCCTGAAGAAATCAGAGGAAATCAAAAAATACCTAGAAACAAATGACAATGAAAACACGACGATCCAAAACCTATGGGATGCAGCAAAAGCAGTTCTAATAGGGAAGTTTATAGCTATACAAGCCTACCTCAAGGAACAAGAAAAATCTCAAATAAAGAATCTAACATTACACCTAAAGGAACTAGAGAAAGAAGAACAAACAAAACCCAAAGTTAGCAGAAGGAAAGAAGTCATAAAGATCAGAGCAGAAATAAATGAAATAGAAACAAAGAAAACAATAGCAAAGATCAATAAAACTAAAAGCTGGTTCTCTGAGAAGATAAACAAAACTGATAAACCATTAGCCAGACTCATCAAGAAAAAGAGGGAGAGGACTCAAATCAATAAAATTAGAAATGAAAAAGAAGTTACAACAGACACAGCAGAAATACAAAGCATCCTAAGAGACTACTACAAGCAACTCTATGCCAATAAAATGGACAACCTGGAAGAAATGGACAAGTTCTTAGAAAGGTATAACCTTCCAAGACTGAACCAGGAAGAAATAGAAAATATGAACAGACCAATCACAAGTAATGAAATTGAAACTGTGATTAAGAATCTTCCAACAAACAAAAGTCCAGGACCAGATGGCTTCACAGGTGAATTCTATCAAACATTTAGAGAAGAGCTAACACCCATCCTTCTTAAATTCTTCCAAAAAATTGCAGAGGAACAAAAACTCCCAAGCTCATTCTATGAGGCCACCATCACCCTGAAACCAAAACCAGAAAAAGATACTACAAAAAAAGAAAATTACAGACCAATATCACTGATGAATATAGACGCAAAAATCCTCAACAAAATACTAGCAAACAGAATCCAACAACACATTAAAAGGATCATACACCATGATCAAGTGGGATTTATCCCAGAGATGCAAAGATTCTTCAATATACGCAAATCAGTCAGTGTGATACACCATAATAACAAATTGAAGAATAAAAACCATATGATCATCTCAACAGATGCAGAAAAAGCTTTTGACAAATTTCAACACCCATTTATGATAAAAACTCTCCAGAAAGTGGGCATAGAGGGAAGCTACTTCAACATAATAAAGGCCATATATGACAAACCCACAGCAAACATCATTCTCAATGGTGAAAAACTGAAAGCATTTCCTCTAAGATCAGGAACAAGACAAGGATGTCCACTCTCACCACTATTATTCAACATAGTTTTGGAAGTCCTAGCCTCGGCAATCAGAGAAGAAAAAGAAATAAAAGGAATACAAATTGGAAAAGAAGAAGTAAAACCGTCACTGTTTGCAGATGACATGATACTACACACAGAGAATCCTAAAGATGCCACCAGAAAACTACTAGAACTAATCAATGAATTTGGTAAAGTTGCAGGATACAAAATTAATGCACAGAAATCTTGCATTCCTATATACTAATGATGAAAAATCTGAAAGAGAAATTAAGGAAACGCTCCCATTTACCATTGCAACAAAAAGAATAAAATACTTAGGAATAAACCTACGCAGGGAGACAAAAGACCTGTATGCAGAAAACTATAAGACACTGATGAAAGAAATTAAAGATGATACCAACAGATGGAGAGATATACCATGTTCTTGGATTGGAAGAATCAATATTGTGAAAATGACTATACTACCAAAAGCAATCTACAAATTCAATGCAATCCCTATCAAATTACCAATGGCATTTTTTACAGAACTAGAACAAAAAAATCTTAAAATTTGTATGGAGACACAAAAGACCTCGAATAGCCAAAGAGGTCTTGAGGGAAAAAAAGCAGAGCTGGAGGAATCAGACTCCCTGACTTCAGACTATACTACAAAGCTACAGTAATCAATACAATATGGTACTGGCACAAAAACAGAACTATAGATCAATGGAACAAGACAGAATGCCCAGAGATAAACCCACACACCTATGGTCAACTAATCTATGACAAAGGAGGCAAGGATATACAATGGAGAAAAGACAGTCTCTTCAATAAGTGGTGCTGGGAAAACTGGACAGCTACATGTAAAAGAATGAAATTAGAACACTCCCTAACACCATACACAAAAATAAACTCAAAATGGATTAGAGACCTAAATGTAAGACCGGACACTATCAAACTCTTAGAGGAAAACATAGGAAGAACACTCTTCGACATAAATCACAGCAAGATCTTTTTTGATCCACCTCCTAGAGTAATGGAAATAAAAACAAAAATAAATAAATGGGACCTAATGAAACTTAAAAGCTTTTGCACAGCAAAGGAAACCATAAACAAGACGAAAAGACAACCCTCAGAGTGGGAGAAAATATTTGCAAACAAATCATTGGACAAAGGATTAATCTCCAAAATATATAAACAGCTCATGCAGCTCAATATTAAAAAAACAAACAACCCAATCCAAAAATGGGCAGACCTAAATAGACATTTCTCCAAAGAAGACATACAGATGGCCAAGAAGCACATGAAAAGCTGCTCAATATCACAAATTATTAGAGAAATGCAAATCAAAACTACAATGAGGTATCACCTCACACCAGTCAGAATGGGCATCATCAGAAAATCTACAAACAACAAATGCTGGAGAGGGTGCGGAGAAAAGGAAACCCTCTTGCACTGTTGGTGGGAATGTAAATTGATACAGCCACTATGCAGAACAGTATGGAGGTTCCTTAAAAAACTAAAAACAGAATTACCATATGACCCAGCAACCCCACTACTGGGCATATACCCAGAGAAAACCATAATTCAAAAAGCCACATGCACCCCAATGTTCACTGCAGCACTATTTACAATAGCCAGGTCATGGAAGCAACCTAAATGCCCATCAACAGACGAATGGATAAAGAAGATGTGGCACATATGTACAATGGAATATTACTCAGCCATAAAAAGGAACGAAATTGGGTCATTTGTAGAAATGTGGATGCATCTAGGGACTGTCATACAGAGTGAGGTAAGTCAGAAAGAGCAAAACAAATACTGTATATTAACACATATATGTGGAACTTAGAAAATGGTACAGATGAACCGGTTTGCAAGGCAGAAATTGAGACACAGAAGTAGAGGAAAAACCTATGGACACCAAGGGGGGAAAGCAGCGGGGGGTGGGGGGGTGGTGTGATGAATTGGGTGATTGGGATGTATACACTGATGTGTATAAAATGGATGGCTAATAAGAAACTGCTGTATAAAAAAATAAATTAAATTAAAAAAATATTCTTCAGTAGGAACTATTAAATGACAGTATACACACTAAAACTCTTGGACTCCCTCTTCAAAATCCTCACATTGTTACGTCCACAAATCCTAGACTATTATATTCAATCCTAAGCAAGCCCCTGCACTGAAAGACCCACCTTTATCTAGGTAGGTCTTCAAAATCTCAAAAGATATCCTGACTTTGCCCTTCCACTTCTGAGGTTCTATTAAGACTATACCAAGGTTATGTTCTCCCTTACCATGGTAAGAACAAACTCAGCTTTGTGCTATCAAAGGTAGTTTTGGTGACATTTTCGGGAGCTAGTATTTGACCGAAGGCCCAGGAGTGAAGATAAAGCAGCAAGCCATGGTTTTACTTTGTGATTGAGAGTTTATACGTGAACCTTTGGTGGAGGGGGCAGTAGGGAAATGTGTTGCAGGGTGGTAGGGAAGAGAAAGAAATGTACAGATGTATGTGACTTTAAAATTTATAAGAGACTTCCACAACCAATATCTCATTTGACCCCTATGATAATGCTTTGTAGTAGACAGGTCATATATTACCATCCTTTTTTTTAAAGATAGAGACACTAGACTTACAGAGGTTAAGTGAGTTTAAGATTTGGGACACATAACATGAAACAGATAGAAAAAAATTCTAAAGCAGAGGTCAGCAAACTGCATTCTGTAGGCCAAACCTGGCCCCATGGCCTGTTTATGTAAGGAAAATTGTGTTGGAACACAGCCATGTCCATTTCTTTGCATAATTGTCTATGGCTGCTTTAGTGCTACAACAGCATCATTGAATCGTTCTGACAGAGACCATATGGCCCACAAAGCCTAGCATATTTACTATCTGGCTCTCTACAGAAAATGTTTACCAGCCTCTATTCTAAAGCAAGATGTCATAAAGTCAACTCTCAAATAAATGAGATAAAAT
Source organism: Eschrichtius robustus (assembly GCF_028021215.1). NCBI lineage: Eukaryota > Metazoa > Chordata > Mammalia > Artiodactyla > Eschrichtiidae > Eschrichtius > Eschrichtius robustus. Next base: position 85,695,106 of record NC_090824.1, read on the forward strand.
GATTAAACACTAAAGGCTTGAAGCTATCAATCAGATAGTTCATCATCAGGCAAAGGGACATTTGATAATATGAAGTGATAAACTGCCAGGTTCTAAGGTTTCTATATCATAGAAAAGAGTCTTCCTGGGTAGTTTTCAACCCAGATACAGAGTGCGTAGATACTACGAATTGAAATTATGTTGGAAAAGAATGATCCATCAGCCAGATTGCAGGCATTCATGCAGCAGCAAGTAGGAACACAAATAGCTACAGTAATAAAAATATTGTTGATGAAACTTGAACTTTAGAGAATTCGAGCATCAGAAAATATCAGGAGAATGTCCTATAATCACTGAATCAGCAATAGCTGAGAAAGGAAACCAGTGTGACATAAGCAGGCGTGAATTATCAGGAAATACAATAGCTTAGTGGATAATAGAGTCAGCTTTCCGGGAACGCACAAGAGTTATGTCTGCTTTTTTACTTTCCAGCTATAGCCTGAACTTCAGCCTCTGCACAGATCTCCCTGCTTCCAGGGTTGCTCCCCTATAGTCTACTCTCCAAACAAAATGGTCCTTTCTCAACGGCACTTAGATCATGTTACTGCTTGAAACCCTCCAACGGCTTCACATTTCACCAGAAGAAGATTTTCCTTGAAGCTAATAAAGCTGCAGATTCAGGTCCCTCACTTGCACAAGGACCTTTGGAGGCCCTGGCAATGTATTCACATGGTCATTTTATTTTTAATTTGTTAATTGTGAGATATTTTAACCACCACTGTCTAATTTTGAATTTCTCTCTGTCACAATTCTCTTTGAGTCGAGTGGTGCTAATAGCCACAGACACTTTGGGATCTAGTTAAGGAGAAGTTGAGTTAGAAAAGCATTTAGTTTGAGTTACTGGGATATACTATAGTAGTTCAAGGTTATTGCAATGTAAAGTTTTTGCTTGGGGGCTTCCCTGGTGGTGCAGTGGTTGAGAATCTGCCTGCCAATGCAGGGGACACGGGTTCGAGCCCTGGTCTGGGAAGATTCCACATGCCGCGGAGCGACTAGGCCTGTGAGCCACAATTGCTGAGCCTGCACGTCTGGAGCCTGTGCTCCGCGACAAGAGAGGCCGCGATAGTGAGAGGCCCGCGCACCGCGATGAAGAGTGGCCCCCACTTGCCGCAACTAGAGAAAGCCCTCGCACAGAAACGAAGACCCAACACAGCCATAAATAAATAAATAAATAAAATTTAAAAAATAAAGTTTTTGCTGGTATAGGCATGCCTTCTAGGAATACTTCTACTATCCTCAGTGCCAGCATACATTGTGACATTAAAGATCAAAGCTAGAGGTCAAAAGATAGGAACTTGTCTTCATCACACAAGAAATAGTGGCTAGTGAAGGAGAAAAGGGGCTTGAAACATGGAGCCAGAAGCTAGTCTGTGGAAAATTCTTACAAATCTTATAGTTCATATAAAAAAGAAATCTGAGAGAAGCTTCCCCAAATTTTACAATAATCCTAGAAATGTACACAGAATTACCCATAATGAGTTGTGAAATCAAACTTTTCTACACTATGCATAAAAAATAAATAAGTTTTGATCAAATAGGTAAAGGAAAGACTGAATTATCTTTCCATTCTTCCTCTAGAAAATGGTATTACAAAATAATATGTAAAGAAGTAATCAAAGGGACTTCCCTGGTGGTGCAGTGGTTAGGAATCCCCCTGCCAATGCAGGGGACACGGGTTCGACCCCTGGTCCGGGAAGATTCCACACGCCGCAGAGCAACTAAGACTGTGTGCAACAACTACTGAGCCCATGTGCCGCAACTGCTGAAGCCCACGTGCCTAGAGCTCGTGCTCTGCAACAAGAGAAGCCACCACAATGAGAAGCCTGCACACTGCAACTAAGAGTAGACCCCACCCGCCACAACTAGAGAAAGCCTGCACACAGCAACAAAGACCCAACACGGACAAAAATAGAAAAAAATTTTTTAATTTAAAAAAATTTTTTAAATAAAGAGGTAATCAAAGAGATTTGAGCCAGAAATAATGAAGTGGAATAAGGTAATACAGAGGGGTGTCTCAGTTAATTAGTAAAATTATTATGGGGTTTTTTTTTTATTTTGTGGTGTGTGTAGTGCAGGGGAGGAAAAAAAAAATTTTTTTTCCTCTACCCTCCCAGGTTCTGCATCTGGGGCCCTGGGAATTAAATTGACAAAAGACAGATTAACAAGGGGAAAATAAGCAGAGTTTATTAACAGGAGCAATGCACAGACACACAGAAGAAACTAAGTAATGAGTAACTCAAAGGGGTAGTTAGAACTTGGGGCTTATATAGTATCTTACCAAAGGATAATAAATTTTTATAGAAGTGGCAAGACAAAAGAAAAGGGATTTGACATTAGGGGCAGCAAACGGGGAAAGTAAATATATGGGGGAAATGAACAGAAGATAAGGGTTGTTTTAGTAGTTTGTTATATAGATTCCTCTCTATCTCTGTACTGATAAGAGTCTCTAATGATTACGTGTCCTTTTGCCCTTCCTCGTATGATAGTGGGGAAGGCAAGAGCTTTTTTTCCATCTGCTGTTCCTCATTGTCTTCAGCTCAAAATAATCCTTATGCCAAAGTGGTATATTTGGGGGTGGCATATTCCTATCCCCTATATTGGTATTTGTCACTTTAAAAAAACTGGTGATTTCTATTTTTTTTAATAAATTTATTTATTCATTTATTTTGGGCTACATTGAGTCTTTGGTGCTGCACACGGGCTTTCTCTAGTTGCGGCGAGCAGTGGCTGCAGTGCGCGGGCTTCTCATTGAGGTGGCTTCTCTTGTGGAGCATGGGCTTTAGGCGTACGGGCTCAGCAGTTATGGCTCACGGGCTCTAGAGCACAGGCTCAGTAGTTGTGGTGCACAGGCTTAGTTGCTCTGCGGCATGTGGGATCTTCCCAGATCAGGGCTCGAACCTGTGTCCCCTACACTGGCAGGCGGATTCTTAACCATTTCGCCACCAGGGAAGCCCAAAATTGGTGATTTCTTGTGGGGTCTTTTTTTCCCATTCCAAATAAGTATTCAGGTTTGTCCCTAATTTTGTATCCCTTTACATATATTCAATACAAGGCCTCGAGGACTAAAATTCCAAACCCCACAAATCCTGGATGCACTCTTAAATCTCAGAGTTAAATACAATGCCCTAATAATTAGCCTGGCAAGGCTTGCACGATGGGGCCCTGCTAACTCTCTGACTCCTCTCCAACACTCCCACCTGCTGGCACTCCACTCAAGCTGCTATAGCCAAGCTGTTCCTGAGTCGCACTCAGAACCTCCCCACCACAGGACTTTTGCACCGGCTGTTTCCTGTCTAAAATGCTCTTTCCCCAGATACCACCATGACTTTTCTCTTACTTTCTTCAGATCTCTGTTAAAGTATTGCCTTAATGGAGCAGACTTCCTTGATTACCTTTCTAAAATAGCACTGCCCTCTAGCTCCCATCACTTTCTATTGTCTTTCCTTGCCTTAATTTCCTCCTTAACAATTAGCACCACTTTAAGCTCTAACTAGTTGTTTATTATCAATTTCCCCAAGTACAGGGTAAGCCTCAAGGAGGCAGAGACTGTTGTTCATTGCTGTATCCCCAGGGCCTAGAGCAATTTCTGGCTCATGGTTGAGTCTTTCAAATTATTTGTTGAGAGAACAAACAAAAGAACAAATAAGTGAGCAGAATTATTAATACCTGAATTTAAAGGGATCAGTAGTAAATGCAAGACTAGGTTATAGCTGTACCTGGTTTTATTTGCAATTTGCTATGTATATTATATAGTTTGATAAACTCTGATTCACTGGAGAGCAGGAGTTTAGCTCTTTTCAACTAGAATTTATGGTTGCATATAAAAGGCCAAAGTAAAGAACCTTTTCAAGTGTTACTGAGGACAAATAATTAAACTGTATGGACACAGTTACGACTCTTTCTGAGAAGGTAAACCAGGCGAACAATATTTTTACCAAACAGCACCTGTTGGAGGCCCATTCCTATTGGTTAATAACATTCCTTTCACGATATCTTAAACTTACAGTGCAAACTGCCTTTTCAAAATGTTTTTAAAACTGTGACTTATTTCTCATAAAATTAAACAGAGGACCTCATATCCTGCAAGCTGGAAGAAGTTTCAGAGATTACTGGGCCTGATGGTTCCCAAGCCAGCTGTTTATTAGGAGGACCTGGGGAGTATGTTTCAAGGAAAGCAAAAAAAGAGAGAGAGAGAGAGATTACCAAGCCCAGGGGCTATTTTTTTTAACAGGCTCTCCTCCGACCCAGCCTTCCTGACTCACAGTATCTGGGAGCTGCTGAACTTGTTTGCTCCTCTCGTTTACCGTGTCTCACCAAGTGTATATAAACCTTGAACAGGAAATAGAAAAAAAGAATCCAATACCACCTGAGATAGTGGTTCTCATTCTGACTAAACAAGTAGAGTCACCTGGAAAGCTTTCATCCCACTCGCTAGGCTCTGCCCCAGGCTAATTGTATCAGAATCTCTGGGTGGGACCTATAGTATTGCTGTTTTAAAAGTGCCACACAATGAGTCTAATGTGTAGCCAGGAATACGGAACCCTGATCTAGAAGAAAATAATTTCAAGAAACAGAGAAACTATTCTTATTTTCTTCTTAGGCACTTTCTATTTCCTGAGTCTGAAAATCATACTGCCAAAAATCAACTTGGAGACAGCCCGTTCAACTGACATTTTTGTAGTTGAGAATCTTGGATTTTAGAGAGAAACTTGCCCAAGGTCCAATCATTAGTTAGAGGCTGATTTAGAACCTGAACCCAGGTATCTCATGTTGAAAGCTGGTATCACTTTTACTGCATCAAAATCTTCTGATCCACCGTACTTCATTCCATAAGCAAGCCTTGAGTAAGATTCTATCAGGTCACTCTATCTCCTGGTCATACTAAGGCTTCATTTCTCTAGTGAGTCACAGACAGGGAACAGTTACAGATCAGATTAAATGGTAGGCTAGCTAAGCTGCTCCAGGACACCAATCTCTAACAGTATTTTTCAAACTTGCCTGGTCAAAAGACTTCATATGTAGCGAAATGGTTAATAAAACAGATTCTCAGGGCTCTCCACTGAAGAGTCAGCACAGGAACTTGGAATACGTAATTAACAAGGGTTGCAGTTCATTCATATGCTGTGCAAGTTTGGAAAAGACTGTACTAAAATATGATATTTTTATCCCACTTAATTCTGATTTCCACATATGACTTTTTACATGAGGAGTCAGCAAACTTTTTTCCATAAAGGGTCAGTTAGAAATAGTTTAGGCTTTGCAAGCCATGTGGTCTCATTTGCAACTGCTCAACTTGCCTTTATAATATGAAAGCAGCCATAGATAATATAAATGAATGGAGTGGCTATATTCCAATACGACTAATTACAAAAACAGATAGGGAGCTGGATTTGACCCATACACTATAATTTGGCAACCTGCTGGTTTAGATAACAACCAAAATATAAGTTTATAATTATATCATTTAGAAATATTTGCCTACAAGACATAAAAACAAACAAAACTAACAGTGACTAAAACAAATGAGGGTTTCTTTTATCTCACATAACAAATTTAGACCCAAGTGTTTGCTAATGTTAGTTTAGCAATTTAATAATATCTTGGAAGTGGCAGCATCTGCCTCCAGAAACCTCTAGAAGACATCTCCTTATGTATCATTGGCTAGATTTGGATCACATACCCATATAAAGTTCATGACTAAGCTCACTATCTCTGAAACCAAGGGAATTCTACCGAAAATGTGTGTGTGCTGGGGAGGAAGGAGAGGGTACAGAGAACTATTAACAAGGAATAAAGCTGGATAAGTAGTGCTTTTTGGTAGTCAGCTAACAGTGCCCAGCACTGTCCACCCCTTTGGCAATCTAACTTCCACACACATATCCTTCTTCCTACACAGGCAGTTCATAGAGGTGTATTCACATCCTCCCCAAAGGAGATAAACCACAAAGTCCCATCTAGCTACTACATCCAGGTCCAAATCTAGGATCTCTAGGTGATGCTCAATTTTCTTCATTTGGTCCAAAGATATCTACTTATAGATCTAGAAGTTTTCTCTAAAGAACAGGTTATCTGCTACCAACACATTTAATATACAATGGTGGGAAAAGACTAAATCAATAGTTAATATTTACTATCATATACTCCATCCAGTTAGAAAGGAATAGTGGAAAATGCCTGTCCTCTCAATGGAGAAAGTTCTTGGTTAATCAATCTGACAGTTCCTATTTCTGCTTGTGAAAATCTATTTTTCTTCCATAGCCTTTGGTTCTTTCCTCTATAAGATATTCTTTAACCACTATTTTCAATACCTAAATCTGAGATGGGCATTCAGGAGAAAGTTCTTTTCTATTTTAGCAACCTCTGCACGTTGGTACAAGTTTAGACACCTCAGGATTCCTTTTGAGGTTCAACAATTATATGCAGCTGTTGGCAAGGCTTGCTTCATCTTTAACAATGAAGTTCCTCTCAAAAATTTAGTAGATTCTGTCTATTTGGTTCTGGTCAATTCCTTGCATTAGTAACCACAGCTAAAGATTTTGTCTAGACGTAGTCTTTGAGGCTAAGGACTCTTGTCTCCCTGCTGCTAGATCCTGTACTCTTCCAAATCCTCTGGCATTTAACACACATAATCAGTTCTTTGTGGTAAGAAGCCCCAGTTTTATCGGTCTTAAGGGTGCCACTTTCTCATCTCTGCTTGTTTTAACTTGGGGTACCAAAGACACCATCTATAACACTGCAATGGTATAAATTATGGGACTCTGTTCATTTAGATTGGAGATCATAGAGTACCTTTGCTTGCAAAGTCATACTTTGCTCTCTGCATGGAGATCAGCTATCTAGCTTAAGTTTGCCTCTCCTAGTAGGACTTCTTTGCTAACAGAGCCGCATCCAACATCTGAACCCAATTTAACCGCTACATTGGTCCTCACATACATCCATGGAAACTGGAGAGAGCCTTGAAGCATAGCTTGAAAATCACAGATTGAAAACACACAACCATTTATGAAATTTGACCCCATATAAATTACTTATTTAGACTGGCAAGAGGCTGGTATGAGGGACAGCTAGGAGTGTCTTGCCAAGGTCATCTCAGGTCCAACACTCCTTGTCGTTTGCCCAAGAGACATGGATGCTGGGATATCAACCACGAGGGAACAGAGTAAGTGACCAGCACTTAGAAAACCAATCGATATATTTAGCATAAATTTAAGAAAATCTGCAGTAGAAAACTTGAGTGATGTTTCTTTTTCAAGGCAAGTGAAGATAAATCCAAGAAAGAAAAAAGTGCAAACTTTCCCTGATGGCCTCATTTAGTTTTTTTATACAGTTGAATAATACATGTATATTTATAAATATGTATATATTTGCAAATTTTTTTTGGAAAGAGGTGAGAAACGGAGAGTAGGAAAGGAGGAGTTCCGGTTCAAAGTGGCGACATAAACGGGTCCTGAACGCAACTCCTCCCACAAACACACCAGATCTACAGATATATATGGAACACGGTCCTCTGGAAAAAAAAAAAAAACCTGAAAACTGGCTGAACAACTCCTATACATCAGGCCACTGAGAGAAAGCCCACATAGAAGCAGGTAGAGAGGCTGGGACAATCTCGTCATAAACCCCACACTCGGTGCAGCAACCCACAATGGGGTGGGAACTCAAAACCCGAGCTTCTCCCTGAGGAGCAAAGGGTTTGAACCCCACATGTGGCATACGCAAAATTTAAGACCTACACCTGAGAGACAGGCCTCCAAAACGTCCAGCGTTGAAAACCAACAGGGCCTGTGTCCACGAGACCCCCAGGTATGAGGATCCGAGAATGGGCTCTTATAGGGCTCGTGCTCACTCACCTGACCAGGGCCCCGCACAGAAGTAGCAGACCCAGGACCGCCCAGAGCGTGTGGGAGAAGCTCATTTGCTTTGTGCTTGTTCTGGAGCCTCGGCCTGAGGGGCAGGCAGCTGGTTTGACACACACTCGGAGGCCTACAGGGCGCCCGCCAGGACGGAGACGAGGGCGCCGTCTTCACGCTGCTGCGGCGCTCCACGCAGGGATCTCTGGGAGGAGATTTTTCGCGCGCCCGGTGAGCCAATCTCTGCAGCCGCTGCCCTGGGAACGCCCCTTGATCACGTGGCTCTGGGGACTGAGGGAGATGAGGGGGCTTCAGCGCCTTACGCTTGGGTCGCACAGGACTGTATAGAGTTGCTCACTTTAAAAAAATGTTGCCTTCCAGTCAGCCTAAACCTAGGCTCCTACCCCTTTGGGACGCTGACAGGTCTTGGCCTCGTCAACTCCTGGGGGCCATTAAAAAAAAAAAATAGGCTGCTTGGACACTCACAAACGTTTGAGAGACAACCAAGAGCTGGGGCAGAGTTGAGCGAGAAGTTTCATCTCCTGCACGAGCCCACTCCTTCAAGACTGTGAGAGGTGAGTGACTTTTCTCTAATGCATAGAAACCAACACAGAGAGTCCAGCAAAAATGAAGAAACAGAGGGAAGGAGGGAGGAAAGACAGTGCAATGGCAAGATGGAAAAAGAAAAGCTATGTGTGATAAAACGGATAAAGATCCAGGGGTCAAAATGGATGAATTCAGCCACTCATTCACTATTCAAGAGTTACTAAATACTAACTTTGTTCTAGAGATCTCATGCCAGGTCCTGGGGGTACAAAGGTGGGAGTGCTGCCTTGGTGGTGCTTAAGAGCAGATGGAGACAGGGCTGTCGTGCTGCAGAATTTCAGAGAATGCCCTCTAGAGGCATACAGTAAGGTGGCCCTGGGTGGGCACACTAGGCTTGAACAATGAAATAAGTCCTATAGGAGTCATGAACTCTGAGAGCAAAGGGATAGTGACCAAGACCATCTGGATGAGTTAGGGACAGCCTTACGTAGAAGGTGACAGCTGAGCTGACTTCAGAAAATGAGTGGAGGGTTGCCAGGCAGAGAAAGGGGGAAGGGTCTGCCAGGCACTGGATAAGGTGACCATGTGTCAGAATTCTGATGCCTAAAATCTCTGTGCTCCATAGGATGCCTGTATTCAAAACAAGCAACCTAGTGTGTAAGGAACTTTCTTAAAGTCACATAGTGGAACTACATGGAAAAATCAGTGAAAACTCACTTGAATCAAGACTTAAAAGAAAACAAAATATCCTGCTTTTTTGTTTCTGTAATAAGGACAACCAGCCTGGGAGCCCTCTCTGAACTGCTTGCCCCCTCTCACCATGTAGAAACATCAAATGCTGTGGGAAAAACCCTAGAAGTTTTCAGTTCCTGCATTTTACCCAACTTTTCTTCCCTTCTGAACAGTGCCAGGAAGGCAAAAGAAGTCACTAGGACAAGTCAGCAATTCTGTGGAATTTGAGGCAGGTTGCAGAGCCTCTGCTTCAGAATTTTTAAATCTAGAGGTAAGAAAGAGTTAGATAATAACTAGCCTCTGACTTACCTCAATGGTAAGGCATGAAATGCATAGTACTTGTGCTGCAAAAAGGTCGTCCGGTTTACAAGCAAGCTCAGGATCCAGAATCTGCAGTTCTGCCTTCCCTGACAGAAGAACACTGGACAGAAGAAAGGTCACCTTCTTTATTAACTGCTCAGCATAAAAAGAAATTTGCCTTAAGACCAAAGCAACTTTAAAGACTCAAATTTAGACCTAAAGAAAAAGAAACATAAACTGAGGGCTCTAGACCCTGATGTTTTAACCCTTTTTAAGTTATTCAAACAATTGCAAAGCATGTTTCCACAGTGTAGCATTTTCTTAATTCCCATGATTTATCATCTGGAACAGATGATAAATATGCCAAATATGCTCAAAACATCAGTTTTATCATTTAAAAATGGTACAGATGAACCTATTTCCAGGGCAGGAATAGAGATGCAGATGTAGAGAACAGACATGTGGACACAGCGGGCGAAGGGGAGGTGGGACGAATTGGCAGATTAGGATTAACATGTATACACTACCATGTGTAAAATAGATAGCTAGTGGGAACCTGCTGTATAGCACAGGGAGCTCAGCTCCGTGCTCTGTGATGACCTAGATGAGTGAGATGGGGGGTGGGAGTGGGATGGGGGGTGAGGGTGGGAGGGAAGTCCAAGAGGGAGGGAATATATGTATACATATAGCTGATGCACTTTGCTGTACAGCAGAAACTAACACAGCATTGTAAAGCAATTATACTCCAAGAAAAAAAAAAAGCAGTAACTGGGGTTTCCCATGAGAAAATATATCATTGTTGCTAAACTTATGGTCTCTGAAATCAGACCTCCTTGGTTTAAATTCTAGCTTCACCCCACCTCCCTGTATAACTTTGGCAAATCACTATGTCTTTCTAAACCATAGTCCCCTCAACTGCAGAATGGGGCTAATGATAGTAGGCACCTCACCGGGTTGTAGTGAGGATTAAAGGAGATGATCTGTGCAAACAAGCTACCATATCTTAACTACTCAATAAATCCACTGTTTATCTCCTCATTTCATTCCTGATATTTTCCCTTTAAATTGTTGGTGGAAAGAGAAACTTATGAGAGTGCTTGGGGGTTTTTTTGTTGTTGCTTTTTTTGGTGCGGTTTTGGGGTTTGATTTTTTTATTGAGGTATTATTGATTTGCAATATTATATTAGTTTCAGGTGTACAACGTAGTGATTCAAAATGTTTCTAGATTATACTCCATTTAAAGTCATTAGAGAGTGCTTGGGTTTTAACGCACTTGCACTCTGGATTTATTTTGAGCTGTCCATGTTAAGAGCGAGAGAACATCTCTTTCTTCTTTTACTCCTCGTATTAGAAAGCCTTAAGCAATGAACTACAGTAGAGACTGCAAGGATAAAGTGTGAATGTATGCAAGAATATTTGAGAGAAGGAATAAAAAAGGAAAATAAAGATCAAAGGGATTTACAAAATAATTAAAAAGTGGCAATTGTATTTAGGACAGTCTTATCCATAAAGATCACTAGAGAAAGGAAAGAAGAATCAGCTGGCCAATACAGCCCCAGATCCCAGTCTCCCTGCCTCTCCACAGGTTTGGAATACACTGGAATCACAAATTGATGTGTACTGAAGTCACCTCTACCTGATCAGCACCAGGTCCTGAACCTCACCATCAGTGACATGGGCCTAAGTTCACTTGGCTCTCCACAAGGCCACCTAACTCACCTTGGCAGTCTGGATGAGTCTAGGCAGGGAATAGCTACATTAAGGGTTTTCTTGGTTTGTTTTTTGTTTGCTTATTTCTTTGTTTGTTTGTTAAAGGGGAGGTGTTAGTTGTTTGGGAGCAGAGGAGAACTCCTATTTCCAGCGAGCTACTGCTCACTGTCTTTGATTTTAACTTTTTTTCTTTTCTAGTAAGAAAAGTGTCCCCTGACGCAGAAATGACTTATGACATAGAAAAATGCTTGATTAGTAACCAATCTGTCTCCAGCTGTGTAGCAGACTCATCTTAAAAACCTTTGGGAGGTTCTACTTGAAGCTGTGGTTTCATTTCAAAGGAATCCAAAAAGTGGGGGTGGAAGAGTGAGATACTATATAGAAAAATCTCTTCCCTTTGTCTCCTGTACTCTTCTAGAAGGGGAGCACAAAAAGAAAATACACAAGTAAAGGAGGTTCAAACACAGTAAGAATCAGTTTCTAAAGTGAGAGGTCAATGATTTGAGAGTCAAGAAATTCATGTCTAATGTTTACTTCAGCTGTGACTCATTATGAAACGTTGGCGAGGGTCACAGAAACCTCCAGCCCTCGGTTTCCCCATCTGTAACATGAAGATTTGAATAACTGGCCAACCCACGTTACATCTGATGTGTTTTCAGAGACTCAGATTGAAAGTCATGAGCATGTATTAATACAAAGACGAGAGGTTCGCTTCTGAGAGAGACCAGACTAGCAAAAAAAAATTCACATTTGGATGCTAATTGGATGTCCCAGATTAAAGTAATTGAGTAAAAATTAGTGGGAAGAAAAATCTGTGGTTTGGTGATAAAAAGAGAGGACTTCTATAAGAAGAGACAAGAAAAATCATAGAGGTTCAGTGACTCTCATTTACTTGGAAGAATTAAAATGCTTCCCCTTCATCCTATAAGGGAAATCCTTGAGAAGTTTGCAGACTGTCACCATCTGTTCAGCAAAACATGCATCAACATAATATTTTCCACATGTTACGTTTTTTTAATTTTGAAAACAGAAATTAATCTTTTCCTAGCCAAATGTTTTACTATAACCATTGCAAAGAAAATTAGGTAGAAGCTCTCTGTTTTGATCCCACTCCTCTCCCTACCCACACCCACCACCAAATCAATTCTTTGCATTTTCTATGGCAATGTATGGCTTAAAGCTAAGAAGAAGCTAGTAATTTGACTTTTTTTCAAAACATAACAAGTCTACATTTCCTAAGTCTGTAGAACTGCTCTGAAGCCCACCTTTCACGTAGTTGCAAAGTCCTATCTCTCCATTTTCTTCCTCAGAACCTCATAGTGACTTCCATCAACAACTTGATCAAGGCCAAGTTAACTGTCACCACTTGGGTATCCACTCTTGGCTATACCATGGCAGCCAACCACCCCTTTCCCTACTATTCTTCTCCCGCCACCACTCCTCTGACTGATGCACTCAGAAACCAGGCCTACAAGTCAATATAGTCAGCCAACTAGTGCTTACCAAGCCCCAGCTCTATGCCCAGCACCATGCAAGGGACAAAAGGACATGGACAAACAATGCTAGACGTACTTCCTACCCACAAAGAGCTCACAAACTTGTTGGGAAGAAGCTAGAACTACTAGAGGATAAGACAGTAAGAAACATCCAATGTGACATGGTAAAATGATGATGACAACAATGATGATGGTGATGGTCATGGTGATCGGTCAGGATCTCAAAGTTGACGCCTTTATTTCATCTGTGCCTTCTCTTACAAGTTTCTAGACATTGGTTGGCCAGAGGAAAATGAACTTTTAATCTTGTCTGGTTTAATGTCTAGCCTGATCCAATAATTTTGATAGTCCCTTTAAGTAAGACTCAGCTATGTATGCCCATTTTCCAAAATGGTAAAATCCTAGAAGACAGTTGTCCTGTCCATTTAGCTGGTTTTGTGTAGCTCTGAGCAAATCTTGGTCCATCTATGACCTTTGATAATATTATTGTCTCTCCAAAAACTAGATTTATTTCTACCTAACTGCAAGTCCCATAAAGAAAACAGAGTGATGTGCTTATAAAATACATGTAGAGCAGGCATCATTATTTTTAAACAAGTAAACTGAGGCACAATGAGTTCAGCAATACTTTAGAAAAATTGATATGAGTTGAGTGTGTCACTCCAAATTCACATGTTAAAGTACTAACTCCCAGTACCTCAGAATGTGACTGTATTTGGAGATAGTCTTTAAAGAGGTAATTGAAATTAAGATGAGGTCATTCAGGTGGGCCTCAATCAGTATCAATGTGTCCTTCTAAGAACAGGAAATTTGAACACTGATGGGCTCAGCGGGAAGACCATGTTAAGAAACAGGGATATGGCAGGCCATCCACAAGAAGACAAACCTCAGAAGAAACTGACCCTGGCAACACCTTTATCTCAGATGTCTGGCCTCCAAAATTGTGTTTAAGCCACTTAGTCTGTGGTGCTTTGTCATGGCAGCCCTAGCAAACTAATACAATAGGCAGCCTCTAAAAACAGCCCTCTCTGATCAGCACAACAAAAAGATAGGTTTTTTTAGTCTGTTTTTCCACTGGTATTAGCTCTTTTACATACTTCAACAGTGTCTGGCATAACAGATTTTAAATAACATTTGTTAAACTCATGAGTGAACGTTATCCTTTTAGTTAATTCAAGATATAATTTTAATGCATTTTACCAACCAAAATAGAAAATTAAACTGCAAAAGTAACTTCCTCATTTTAAAAAATTCTACACTTATATGGTAGGTAATTTCTGATAATTGTTAAAAATTTTTCTTTTAAGGCCAAAATAGTAACAAGCCACAAAACTCATTATTTCCACAAATGTTAAGCGTTAACTTTCTTGGAATAAAAGCATCAAATTATGGAGAGGTGACTGATAAAAGTATTTTATTTGAATTTTCATGTATGTTTCTATAGCCAGAGTCCTCCTAAGATTCAGTGCCTTGTTTGCTTTTTTTCCTGTCATCTCATTGATCTCTTCCAAGTCCTGGTAAAGTTGTCCGAAGTACAGTTTTCCCCATTTTATAAATGGAGAAAATAAACAGGCAAGTCAAGGAATGTTATTCAGTATTGCAAAGCAGGCTCAAAGGGAAGGCAGTTAAACCAGATGAGAACAATGAAGCATATGCACTTGGGAGAGGGAGGGGCAAGGAGGGGAGGAAGGAAATGAGGAGGAACACAGTCTTTGTCCCCCCACTCCACCCATGAGTGCGATCATATCTAGAGCCCAGCAATTTAGAATCCAGAAGGATTTGGTTCCAGAAGTATCTCCAGGATCTAATTAGAAGGCCTCGGCCTCTATGTAAGCAGCCCAATTCATTCATTCATTTATTCATTCATTCATTCAGTAACTACTCATTGAACACCTACTATGTGCAAGACACTCTTGTAGGCTGTCTTGTACACTGTCTTGTAGTGAACAAAACAGACCAAAACATCCCTGCCCTCACAGGGCTTACATTCCAGGGATGGAGACAGAAAAATAAAAATGATAAGTAAGTAAAACGTATAACATGTTAGATAGTATTCAGTGCTAAAGAGAAAAAATAAAAGTGGGATGAAGGATATAAAATGTGAAGGATGGGTTGAAATATTAAGTTAGCCAAGAAAGGTCTCATGACGATGAGTTAGGAGGCTGACTGCATGAGAAAACATTGAAACACTTTCTTATCTTCTCAAACAGTATCCTGAATTCTTAGATTCCCAGAGCTTGGCTTCCATTCACAACTCCACTCTTTATTTACGTGTGAATTTGAGCAAATTTCCCAAGTTTTCTGGGTCTCAATTTCTTTATCTGTAAAATGAAAATTATACTTAACTTGCAGAATCATCAGGAGTTAAGGCAATATATATACATTGCATTATATATAGATATAGATATAAATATATGCTTCTCAAGTGCCTAAAACAGTGCCTGACATATAAGAACTCAATAAATATTAGGTTTTGTAATTGCTTTTCTTTACTAGTGATCTTCCTACGACTTGATTTCAACATTGTAAAAAATGAGACTAAATGCAGACCACCTCACTGGATTTTTGTGGAAATCAGATGAGATAAGACGTATAAAGAGCTCTTGGAGGCTGGATCACAGTAAGTGCTAAATATATGCCTCTTGCTCTTGTTATGGTTGTAACCAGATAAAATTTTTATTTTCTTAACAACTGCAACAGCTTTCCTCTTGGAAAAATACCCTTTGGGAATAGAAAGTGAGATCCTAAGGGCATGGATATGTGTGTACAATAATTTGAGCAAAAAAGAAAGGAGAGCTAGTTACGCTGCTCTGCATTTGAAAACAAGACAATGGGGGATTGGGAGAAAAATGGGAAGAAGGAGGGAGGATCCAAGGAGCTGTTGTGAGGCTAGGGATTTTACAGGGTGAGGGAACTGGACATATTCTCTAAGGATACAATGGTGCAAAAACATTTTACACATAGGGATGCATGAAATTTAACTAGAAATGATTTGTTTTGTTGCAACATGAACCCTTCTTTGGCCTGCTCATGCCACCAAAATCTGTAGTAAAGCCAATTATACTTACAAGTGCTTTGTATGAATAAATAAGTCTTTTGTACAAATTGGGAAGGGTTTGGTGAGCCAGAAGTAATCATGAAAATATAAACTCCACAAGAATTTGGAGAAATCCTAGAAAGAACTTTGGGCTTCTATAGGGAATGGATGAGGCCTTTGGGACAATCCTACCTAGTCTCTGACATCTGGATGACAATATTAGTAATAACGACCACAGCATTAGAAGGGTGTGTGTTTGTGTGTGTGTGTGTGTGTGTGTGTGAATTTTGGTGGTGGAAGGGAGTGGACATTATAGAAACCTTACACAATGGTGGGGGCCGGTCAAACAATCTCTGTTAGTCTTTTGTCTAAGGCTGGAGCTTGAAGTCCACAGGGCAGGTCATCAGAATAAGAAGGTAAGACAGAACGTCGGGGTAAGCAAGTACAATCTGGGACCCACAAGGGCAGGGACAGACTGGAACCCATGTCAGTCATAGCTGCCTCTAATCTTGATGATGTAGACATCCTGCCTGAAGAAGCCAGGGACCTTTGTCACAGAACTAAA
This sequence comes from Eschrichtius robustus, assembly GCF_028021215.1. Lineage (NCBI taxonomy): Eukaryota > Metazoa > Chordata > Mammalia > Artiodactyla > Eschrichtiidae > Eschrichtius > Eschrichtius robustus. The sequence goes on from NC_090824.1 coordinate 85,711,381, forward strand.
TACACATGTGGCCCAAGAGGCAGAGAACTTTACGGAGGATCCCCAGGAAGGTGGCTGCTGCCTGGTGCCAGTGAGGTAAGCCAACAGATAGCAACAATGCCTGCCAGTGTGAGCTACCAGAGTGCCTGCCCTGACATTCGGTTTCACTTTCAACCTCCAAACCTAACAAAAACATGTTTGTGGCCCATCCCAACCAGACACATTCAGAGAAGGGATTTCTCAGAAACATAATTCAACCTAGCCACATTAACATATGACAAAGCTGCCACCCTAATAATTCTCACTACAATCTGAGCTAGATACTTCATCCCCATTTTCAATTGAGAAAAATGAGATTTGGGTGAGGGTCCATAACTTGCCTGGAGTCACAGAACTAGCAAATGGCAGAGCCAAAATTCCAAATGCCTCTACATTGCCTAATTAGACATATTAAATAACAGTGGTCCAAATGGGAATAGTGATTTAATAGGTATCCCAAAAGGAAGCCTCCAGTATTGTTAATTTTTATGATAATACCCCCTTACAAATGTAAAACACCGTACTTTTCAATATTGTTTCTTGTATACTTTTCCTCTGGATCCTCAGAACACCACTGTGAAAAAGGTAGGTGTTTATTACCTACATTATACAGATGAGCAAATTAATTCTTATTTAGACTTTTCCTAAACCACACAGCCAGTGGCAGAGCCAACTCTGGAATCCAAGTCTCCTGACTTAACCCATAATTCCAGAGCCCCATTCAATTCAAAGTAACTGGCCGGAGTTGACAAATGAGACAAGAAGGAAAGGAAAGGAAAGGTGATAAAAGACCATAAACAACAGTAGATCTCGTGGGAATTCTGTTAAAAAATTTTTAAACACTTGGCCCCAGACCTGCTCCTTGCCTAGCAAATGAGTTTACCCACTTCATCCTTAACCTCATCTCTATCCCAGTAGTAGTGAGAACCAAACAATTCCCCATTACCTGACATGGTTTGCCATGTCCCAGCACTAGGTTCTGAGTCCTGCTGCGTTCTGAGGATGGGAGGTGGCCACTGAGTCCATCCAATTTAGGGAGAATCAATGGTATCACCTGTGAAAGGAGTCAAAATCCCATCTACATATTGCAAAAAAAACCAAAACTGTAGTTCTCTCTTGTCCAGACTTCAGGAGAAATTCAGCTATGTTGAATGTTGTAGCTAGATATTATTCATTCCTTCTACAAACATCTGTGGAATTTCTATCATGGGTAAGCAGAGTGTAAGGCACTCCGCGGGCACAACATGAATCAAACATAGATTCCGCCCTCAAGGAACTTACAGGAAATAAATGGGTGAGACATGAGCATAAATCTATGTACCATTCAGATGCCATTAGAGAATCTGTAGATCAAGTGCTATGGGAGTTCAGTTAGAGATCGTTTCTTCTGGTTGGGGATAATAAAGGGAGCCTTTGTGGGGCTTGAAGATAGTGTCTAAAGAAAGCAGCTTCGAAAACATGGAGTCCTTTAGATTAGCAGGAGCATGGGCATGTGAGGATAAGTGGGAAACACTGTTAGAAGGGAGGGTTGGGAGTAGTAGGAAATAAAGTTAGAAGGGTAAATTGGAGCCAGATTGTAGTGGGCCTTGAAAATCTAGATAAAGAATTTGAAATTTAGGTGTGGGACAACTGAAGTTCTCAAAGAGTTTTGGGAAAACTTGAAACACTTGGGTTAACTCTAGTTTGCAAAGTTTGAAGAAAAGCAAATCTCAACTTATTTACATTTAACAATTTTCTCTCCGAATTAAGTGTCATGGAATAAATAAAGATGATTAATTATTTTTAATCAAAGGTAATGTATTAACTTGGCAATTATCCCTTCTGATTAGTCCCTCATCCTCAATGATGTATGCCTAGGTTTGGATAGAGAAGTCAGAAGAGGCAAGGAAGGGAAAATGTCCTGTTGGTGACTAGATCCAATGCTCAGCTTAACTTGCTCAAACTCCAGGATAATACTGCTTTGTTGTCTTCAATTATTGTTTTCTATAAGCTGATGGCCCTTAATTGGAAGAGAAATCCCTAGTCCATCTGTAAGTTCTAGTACAGGGAAAATAAAAACAGACAAATCAGTACCTAATTTTCTGATGGAGAGAATTCATTACAAGGACGGTTGCCTCTGGAAGTATCTCAACAGGAATCACATCAAGTCTTTTCATTTCAATGACTAGGAAAATGAACAAACCTAGGCGAGACAGCTCATGAAATTATCCATCCCTGCATCATCCAGCAGTCATATGATAATGTCCCAAGCTATGGTGACTGTATAATACTCATATGAAACTTCATTCTCATGGGAGAGAAGAAATCAAGTCATTACACTGTCACTGTTTCCTAATAAAGATTTCACCATCTGAGACTGTGAAAGAATGGGGGAAACTTTTCACTGTTCCTTTAAATATACATTTCTTTTTAAATTTTTTTAAATTAATTAATTTATTTATTTTTGGCTGCATTGGATCTTCGTTGCTGCGCGTGGGCTTTCTCTAGTTGCAGCGAGTGGGGACTACTCTTTATTGTGGTGCGTGGGCTTCTCATTGTGGTGGCTTCTGTTGTTGCGGAGCATGGGCTTTAGGCATGCGGGCTCAATAGTTGTGGCTCGCAGACTCTAGAGTGCAGGCTCAGTAGTTGTGGCATATGGGCTTAGTTGCTCCACTGCATTGGCCCTCCCGGACCAGGGCTCGAACCCGTGTCCCCTGCATTGGCAGGCAGATTCTTAACCACTGCACCACCAGGGAAGTCCTAAATATACATTTCTATGGGTATACAAATACACAAGTATATTAAACATATTCTTATGTTTTATTAAACATATTAACATTGTATCAATTTAATAGTATTTTATTATATTATTTTTAATTAAAATAACAAACTTTCTTCATGAAAAGCAAAAATCACCCATTCCCAATAACACATTCCACAGACCAAAGAGCAAATATCCAGTTGTCCAAATTGCTCATTTTTCTAGAAAAAATAGTTTACGACAGTCAGTTACAATACAAATGATGATAATGACATATACATTTTCACACATTTAGTTATTAATTTTGGCTAAAACTACTTTATAACTACCATTGTCTTCTTTGACCGGCATGAAGAGGCAGGCAAAGAACCCCAAGTACTGGTAGCCTGGAAAATTCTCCAAGTGAGGAAGGAAAGGTGAAGAAGCAGAGGTGAGATCTCTGGACCAGCCAGACCAGCAACCAGAGAGTGACAGAGGGTTCCATCCTCCCCACTCCTCACCACCATTACTCCCCACGAGCAAACAAACCCCCTCTCAACTCACCTTTTAAGCTTTTATTTAGTCTTTACTATTAGTCTCTCTATCTAATGAATCCTTCTTATCATGCAAGTAAAACTAACTGAATTCAGAGAACAATCAAATGAAAACAGAAGTCTCCCTCCAGCAAAACTGTTGAAAACACATTCCTTTAAGGTTAAAATTAAACAGCTTCCTCTGACTTTTTTTTACCCCATGGCAGCAAACACTGGGTCTGTCTCAAGCCTTCCCTGGCCACCCTGCACTTTTATACCAGCTCAGAGGCCTCCAAGAGGCAAGTAACAAGCAGAATTAAAAAGGAACAAATGATCCACAGCCCCAGTGCTTTGTTTCTAGGAGCAACTGGTGTCCACTTCCAGAATCTCTAAGGCTGTAAATGATAGGGGAACTATGTGGTCCAGAAAAAAATACGTGTGGACCTGAACGGCTTGTCATTATTAAATTTCCCTACTGGGCCAACATACTGCCTCCTCGCAGTTTACCAAATTTTGCCTAACCTCATCCACATTTAAAAGTCTATGGAAAAACAGGAGGGCCTTTCAGGGGGAAATTCATTCATGTTTGGATTCAGGCAGACTGAGGAACCTTTAATAGCACTGTCATTATCCTGCAGGGCACACCACAGAGCAGCCAGCGAGCTCTCTCTCAATGGACTTGAAATTTCCTCTGGAATTTACAGAGCAGAAACGTTAAACACACATCGCCATAAGAACCAGATTACATAATGTCTCCATCACCCTCCTGACAGCTACAATTATGAGTCAATCCCTGGTTTAAATATGAAACCGGAAGCTCCATGTTTCCCCTCTGACTATGTGGCAGGCTAAGTGAAGCTTTCTGGGCCTGTCGGTATGGAGATCTGAGCTGCTCCCACAGTCACTAATTTAGCATGAGACCAAATGATGGGGTAATTAAAAGCAGTGCTGCAGAGACCCACTCCAGGACCAGATGTTCTCCTTGTTTAACTATTGCCCACATAAGGAACAGAAATAGTGCCCCCCCCCTTTAATTTTTCCTTTTCTTTATCCTCCCCAGCTAATTTCCGGCTTCTGATCTTTCAATCCCACAAAATAAAATAAAAATAAAAGCCCCATTACCAAAAGATGACATGTTATTGAACACATGCCTGTAAGTTGTAATGTGCCCTGTAGTCTCCTCTTTGTACTTCTTGAAGCCTTCCAAGCTCAGAAGATTTAAGTTGCCCTGGCAACCTCACAGGACTAACAGCTCTAGAGAGCCCCACCTAGCTGCAAGGACGCGAATTTGAGTCAACACAGGCCACTCTGGCACTTAGTAGCCCAGAGACTAGTGAATAGCATTGCTTTTTGGTTTCTTAGGAGCCACAGACTGGCTGAATGAGGCATCCCCTCCCCTTTTATTGCCAAAAAAGCAGGACAAATAAAAGTCTCCACCCTAACTTCTAGAGTGCGCTAGCTAAGAACGCCATGGATCATCTGGTAAATAAAGGAGAGGTCTTCTCCATTTTTCTGGCTGCTGGACAAATAACAAGACAGAAAAAAGGGAAGTTGAGCTAATAATATAAATCTTTCAAAAATGGAAAGGCAGTATGTGATATAGCTACTCCAATCTAACAGATTAGATGAACTAGCTTTCATATGTCCTTTGGGATCCAGGATCTGGTCACTGTCTAAAGTGCAGGCTTCCCTAGCATTAAAACACCAGAGACTGTAATGACTATCTTGCAAATCAAGAGACTAGAGACACAATTGTAATTCCACAGTTTGTGACCATAGACAAGCCACTTTTACCTCTCTGAAATAATTTCTTAATCTGCACTAGGGAATGATAGTTTTTGCTTTCTTCTCTTCAGGTACTTATCTCTGCAAACTTCAACCTCACCAACTATTTCTAGGCATGTGCAGTTCTAGGTTTTTAAAATAAAAGGTATTACCAAATCCTGAGGATTTCCAAATAAATAGGTATAGTCCTTTAAAAACTAAATACATCTAAATGTATGAGACATGACTGTTCACGTGGCATTTTTGACTCTATCAATGTAATCAGATAAGAACCTCCCATTCTGGCCTTCAACGATCCATTTGGATCATTAATTATCTGGTAGTCAGGTAGGTTGATACAAGTCACTCCCTATTAATGACCCAATCTGAAATAAGGATAAAGCTGCTCTAAAAGAAATACTGTAAATCAGAAGGAAACAGAAATACTCAATAATTTGGAGAAAATTCAGGAGTTCTGTAAAGTGAGGGACACTGCTACTGATACTGTGTATAACTTTTGTTCTATCTGAGAATCATTTCATATGTGGGATTTGATGTGGGTTGTGCCCAGCTGGCTAAATAGACAGTAAGGAACAGTCTGAAAAGAGTCTCATCTCTCAAGGATGATATCCACCTCAAGACAAAATGCAACCCAGAATAACAGCCAAGGCTGTTACAGCCTTGGCCACATGACAAGGCCACATGACAAGAAATAAAGTATGTTGGGCATACTGTACCCTGACACAAACAAGGAATCACTGAGTTTCCATCTTTAAACTGGACATTATATTTCTCACTATCCTGATCAGGGTGTATGTGTGTGTTAAGGAAGTTTGGGGAGATGAGGGGAACATCCATTTGTTTATGTCAATGTTACTTCAGTTGTATTTCCTGCAGATACCTGGAGATGTATTTGGAGTAGGATGTCCTCTACTGTCTCATTTATGAGAAATGTACTGGTTTTTACTGAATGGGAAAAATATTCATGTATTCAAGCCCTCAGAGGGAAACACTCAAGTTAGAGGTCTAAAGAAGGCCCAACATAACAAGAACCATGGAGACATGTTTAGATCAATATATAAGAAACAATGATGGCCATCACACATAGCCACTGTGTCTTACTGTCCCATATCCATGGGATGTTTAAAGAATGAATGATCAACTATGTACACCCCTTTGCGAATATAAAACGTGATTCAAGTTTGCCAGTATTAACTATCCACTCAGGGAAAAAGAATGACTCCTCCACATCAGTGCCCCACTCTGCCTTGGGTCATTTCAGAAAACATTTGCAGCACGTTTGTGAGCTCAGAATGTTTTCCTGCCCTTTCCTTCAAACTTCTACTTAGCCAAGGATCCCCAATACCCACTGAGCTCCTCCTATTTCTTGTTTACATTTTAAGTGACAGAAAACGGCAGCAAGTTAGTATTCTTTATATTCCACTTTGTTGCCCACTTAACGATGGTCAGGGACTGCTCTGGGGACAGGGGATGCCAGAATAAAAGACAGTTCCTGTCCTCAAGGAGATATATTCTAGTGGAAACAGATATTAGACTATTAACCCTAGTAGTAAGTGGTACAAAGTCAACAAAACAGGAACAGTACGATATTTTTATATCGACGTTTACGGCAGTTCCAGTCCCATACATCTTCCACATGTGCCAGGAGATAAGGTGCTCACCTCCAATTTAGAAAGAATTCCACCAGCACCCAGAGCTTTATGGTATCAGTTATCTGGCCTTTTTATGTCCATTTCAACAGATGAAAAATATTAAACTCAGAGAGGCTATGTGGGTTTTCTGGGGCCACACAGCTGTCTCAATGGAGGAAGCAGGGAAATCTTAAGAGAATAATCCTAGTATCAAATAACTGTCGCATCCAAGAATGTCAAAGTTTTCAGATTACATCATTTTACTGTGATCAGTTCTGGACCTGCGACATAGCCCACTCCACCTCTGAGAAAATGGAAAACCAGGAGAAATGACCTCAGAAAAACTTCCTCCTCCAAACGCAATTTCTTGTCCGCCTAAATCTTTACAGCAGGGCAGGTGCTGTGAGTCGTACCAAAGAGCCTTTCAAAGCAGGAACTCCGGCCTGCAGGTCGGCCTGGATCTTGTCCAAATTGGGTTCCACCCACGGTGAAAACCAATCTGTTTATGGGTGCGCCTTTACGATGTTACAGAACGTCTGCGAAAGACGGGGCTCCAGTTCCCGCCTGGTCTCTGAGTCGCCCGCCCCACAAAGGTGCACACACAAACACGCTGGAGACAGAAAAAAAGCTGGATGGGCCTTCGCTCCTCCCAGGCCTGCAATGAAATGCGCTTTAATTGCATCAAAGGGCTCTTCTCAATGGCGTTTCAGAGCCGCGAGAGAAGCGTTCCCAGCGAGGGCTCCTTTCCGGCTTGCCAGCATTCCTCCGCTCAGCGAAGGGAAGGGGACGGGGCTCCTTCGGGAGGCCCGCAGGCTCATTTCCATTCCGCTCGCATACAGCCTCCGTTGTGCGGGCCGGGCCTGCCGAGGGCAGCCGCGGCTGCCGGCAAACAAAGCCCCATTCATCCCCGGGGCCGGCTTCCTCCCGGCCGCGCGGCCGCAGATGGGCTGGCCCCGGCAGGCCATCCAGAGACCCGGGCGCGCGGCCCGGCCGGGCGCGCACAAACCCCGATTCAGGAGGCCGGCTCTGGGCAGGGCCACCCCGGCTTCTATTTCGGCAGGCTCCGCAAGGAGGATCCGCCGAACCCCATTTTCATTTCAGGGCGTGGGATCTGCGGACACTGAGTCTTTCCAGGGTGGAAATCCTGAGTTTACTCACGGCTCGTTGAGAACCAAGATGTCAGTTTCCACGGCCCTCTCCCCGGCTCCGCCACCCCTGCCCCTCTGGATGGTACGGCCCAAAGTTCTCCGAGTTGTGAGAGGACTTTGTTTCTCGTTCGCGGCCTCTGAAATCCCGACGAAAGGGTCACATCCTGACTTTTGTGTCTCTTCAATCCAGTGCCTTGAAAGTTCTTACCCTCTTGTTGTGACTAAGTACATAATTGCAAGCCTTCTCCGTTAACTTTTTTCAGAACTTAAACATTCCTCTAGGTTGAAGTTTGGGACTGTGGCTTCACAACAAAGACCACTGTTTTTCCTCCCCCATCTCACTCCTGGGAAAAAGAAAAACAGAAAAGAGAATGCACTTGTTCACCACCCCAGTTTACAGCCATCAAGCACATTTCCTCTGCCCCACATATTAGACCAACAACAGGTTAATGCCACAGAGAGCTCTAACGTCAAATAAAAGGGTTGCAGCCTCACTTAACTCCCAGGCAGCTGGAGGGGGGGCGGGGGGGCGGGGAGCTGGGGCTTGACTCCTAGTCCACAATCTAAAGCAAAAACAGGCTCCAGATCCACATTCCTATGATGTAGATGAAACAGGGAATGGCAGAATCAAAGAACACCAGATATAGGAAGACTTATCAACCCTAATCCATTCATTTCACAGATAAGAAGCAGATAAGATCTGGGAGGGGAAATGACTTGCCCACCCTCAAAAGGAAGCTGGTTCATCTTAGTAAAAATTGCCCTCAAGCAAACTTGCAAAATAACCCTAAAAATAATTTTCAACAAGAAAAACTCCAAGAAAAATTATTGTTCAAAAAAATATATTTGATGTCTTCTTTTTTCCTCTGTGTCAGAAAGGGCCTCCCCTTGGGTTGGTGGGGGAAAGGTGAGAACCCAGGTTTGAAATGAGGATTAGAAGAGAATCTTCAAGTATTTTCAGAAAGAATACTCCCTGTGTTTCTTTTACTACCTGCATTTTGAACATTGCTGACCTCCCTCCTTAAAGTAAAATATTGCATCCTTGATGTGGTTAAAAAACACAACAAAATAAAAACTGGTTACTCACCACTTTAAGACTCCTTTCCTATCGCTGGAGAAAACCTTCAGCATCTTCAAATGGTGATAGGGTTACTTTGCAGTGGTTGTTTGTGAAAGTACAAATGAATCAGTAAACAGAAAGAGAGCGTGCTGTGGCGTACCAGGCACTATTCTAAGCAGCTGACATACATCACCTTATTTAATCCTCACAGTAACCTCTGAGGTTTACTATTAATCTTACTCTCATTTTACAGAAAAAGAAATCAAGGCTGAGAGAGGTTAACTGTAACAAGATCACAAGGATGTTAAGTGGGCAAGCAGGGCAGTCTGATGCCTGGGCCTGATCTCTTACACACTAGGCTTTACTGAAACTTTATGCACAAACACACAAGATCACACCCTGGGCACAGACATCTGGAGTTGGAAGCCTGGGAAGCTCCAGCCAGACATAGGTCTTTGTGCTTCTGAAAGAGGCCACACTGGCAGGCCTGAGGGCTATAGGAGGAAGAAGGTGCTTCATCCAGTCCCACTTGGAAAGAAAGAGGACCCTTTTGAGGATTTACTAATGTAACACTGAAACTCCCCTTTCAGAATGCAAAATAGTGTAAGTTAATAGTCACTACCTATTGTGAGCGGCCTTGTGATTTTATCTTTTAAGCAATGCTCTGTAAACTTAACAAGTGTCTCAGTGTGCCGTGTCAAACAAAACTTGGGTTCGAGTCCAGATCTGCTATTTCCAAGAGATGAGACTTTGGGAGATTTATTTAAGCACGATAAACCTCAGTTTCCTCATCTATAAACTGGAGAAAATAAGAACAGCTACCTCATTTGGTTGTTATGAGGATTAAATGAGATTTTCCATGTAAATTGTTCACTGTAGTCTTTATCCTACAGTCAGCATTTGTATGAATCCCTGTAGGCTAGGTTTAGAACAATCTTAATTCTAACAACATAGATTTATTTCTCGCTCACTCTATATATATGTCCATTCCAAGTTAGCTGGAAGTTCTGTTCCATTTCTCTTCATTGGTGAAATATCTGCCATCTCAAACCTTGCCAGTTGTCATGGCACAGGGGACAAGAGAGCATTGGAAGGTAATTATTCTGGTAATAAAATGCTCAGCCTGGGAGTTACACACATCACTTTCCCTTATAACTCATCAGCCAGAACTAATACACTCCCTCCCATCTCACAACCCAGCTACAATAAGGCCAAGAAGTACAGTCCTACCATGTGCCTAGAATGGGGGAGGAGGGGGACTGAAAATACATGGTGACCAGCACTAATGACTTCACCACGCTCAATAAACAAATATTCTTCTTCCTTAGGGTAGCAAATACTAGTTCTTTTTTACAACTTCCAAATGTATAGGTAGTCTCTGCATTTTTTAAAAATAATTTTTATTGGAGTATAGTTGATTTACAATGTTGTGTTAGTTTCTGCTGTACAGCAAAGTGAATCAGTTATACATATACATATATACACTCTTTTTTAGATTCTTTTCCTATATAGGTCATTACAGAGTATTGAATAGAATTCCCTGTGCTATACAGTAGGTTCTTATTAGTTATCTATTTTATATATAGTAATGTATTTATGTCAATCCCAATCTCCCAATTTATCCCTCCCCCCCTTTCCCCCTTGGTAACCATAAGTTTGTTTTCTACATCTGGGACTCTATTTATATTTTATAAATAAGTTCATTTGTACCATTTTTTTAGATTCCGCATATAAGCAATATCATATGATACTTGTCCTTCTCTGTCTGACTTTGCTCAGTATGACAGTCTCTAGGACCATCCGTGTCACTGCAAATGGCATTATTTCATTCATTTTTATGGCTGAGAGTCTCTGCATTAAAGAGCTGCTTTAATGCAGAAGGCACTGTAATCTCAGGAGTCATGTTTTGATAAGATTCAACAGTAGCTTCTGGCTGCACCAGGGTGCAGAGGTGTTCTGCTTCTTAGGAGCTCCACCCTCCCATAAAAGGAAAAAAAAAAAAAAACAGTTAAAGTGCTCCCCTTTGACATACCCAACTTGGAGTTCATCGTGGGAGTGAGCAGAAAATATGCTATGTGAATAAGAGCAAACACAAGTTTTGACCACAAAACTAAGAGAGTATCTAGGAAAGATGCTGTAGTGACAAGGAGCATCATGGGTATTCTCTTTCTCGCCCACATCAGATTGGCCCAGCTGTGTCTTGTGGAAATGATTCTTAACCTCTACTCAACATTTCCCAAGTCATTTCAAATGAACTTGCCTTTGTTTTCTGAACAATTCAAACCTCATCTGGAGTTAATTTAACACATGCCTTGCTGATTGACTGACCTACATGGAAATGTTCATCTACTTCTCTCTTTTTTGACGTCTGTATATATTCAGTCTCAGATTATCGTATTATATTCTTATTTGGCCATTCCTCTACTGCTGGGTATTTTAGATTGTTACTGATTTTTTAATGTTATAAATATTAAAAATAGCACTAAAATGAATATTATGATACATTAAGTTCTATCTGCATATATAATTCTCTCTTGAGGCTGGAATAACTAGGTAAAACTGTGTGAATTTTGCTGCAGAAAAGCAATCTGACCCATGCGATAGCCTTTACCTCTACTTGTAGAAAACACAGAACATAGGGAGGAGCTGCTGTAGGAAACTGCCTAATTACTTGGCATCATGGGAATTCCCTGGTTCACCAGCCTCAGGGATGACAGTGGGACCAAATTCTTCATTGTAATGTATAAAGTGGCCTGGTTTAAAATAATGATTTATAGGATTGTGTAGCAACAGAGAAGAATGTTGCTACACAGCGTTAAGTGAAAAAAGGAAACACTCCAATTACAACCATATTTTTTTAATGACTATGAAAAGGATTATTGAGGACTACATAAAAAGTATCCCTGTTGGGCTTCCCTGGTGGCGCAGTGGTTAAGAATCCGCCTGCCAATGCAGGGGACACGGGTTCGAGCCCTGGCCCGGGAAGATCCCACATGCCGTGGAGCAACCAAGCCCGTGCACCACAACTACTGAGCCTGCGCTCTAGCGCCCTCGAGCCACAACTACTGAGCCCACGTGCCACAACTACTGAAGCCTGCATGCCTAGAGCCCGTGCTCCGCAACAAGGGAAGCCACCACAATGAGAAGCCCGCACACTGCAACGAAGAGTAGCCCCTGCTCGCTGCAACTAGAGAAAAGCAATGAAGCAGCAACAAAGACCCAACGCAGCCAGAAACAATAAATAAATAAAATAAAATAATAAAATAAATAACTTTATGAAAAAAAAAGCATCCCTGTATAAAGACAAGAGGAACAATTTTTTCCTTTAATATTCCAGAATTTTAGACTGTGGTTATATTGATTTATAATAATTTTAAAAACATAAGTAGAGCGAGGGACACATCTGATGAGAATGTTAGCTAGGAAAGCCGTGTAGCAACTGCTCTTTTAGAAGTTCCTGGCCATTGTTGCACCGGTGCCAGCCCCAGTTGCCTGGATGTGGAGGCCACATTTGGGTTCCCCAGGGTTTTCTTGTAGCTGCTTCCTCCCCCTCAAAAGGGGAACCACCCAGGTGGCTAAGCAAACAATGCAATATACATCACCGCCAGACTGACCATGAGGCCTCCTGAAGGCCTGAGACCTCTGAGAGAGGGGACTGAACTTGCAGGAGGGTTTCAGAGCAAGAAACCATTCAAAAGAAACAGGAAATGAGTCCCTCAAACCCAAACCATGTGGGAAGACAGGCCACATCATTTAAACAAACCAACAGTAATACAAGTCTGTATGAATGCCCTGTTACTCCCACATTCCTGAAAATCATTTGCAGTCTAATAGGGAAAATCTGTTTATTTAACAAACATTTCTTAAGCACCTATGTGGATCAGGCACTGGGATCATCTCAAGGTTTCAGATTAAAAGTCTTGGCCCTCCCAGGACATACATTCTGTGGAAAGAAACATGCAAATAACTAATCAATCTGGCAGTGGGATAGATTTGATATGAGGCAGCACACGCCTCTATGTTAAGAGTGAGGCAACTGAAAGGGCCCACTAGATTTGGCAATTGCAGAAAAAATTCCCAGGCTAAGGAATGAGAGATAGATGCAATGAGGTGGAGAGGTAAGATGGTGTAGACTGAATAAAGACTTGTCTCTCCAGAAGCTTAGCCAACAGGAAAAGAGAAAAAAACAGGATAGTAGCTTAAATTGGAATTCAGGATCAAGGGAGGGTAATTTTGCAGGTAGGAGAGGCCTGAATATGTTTATAGATTAAAAGGAAGAATTCCACATAGAGGAAGAAATTGAAGATAAAAGATAGGAGAGATGGGAGGGGATGGCATTTAGCACATATTTCACTACTGCTATCTCTTCCGCTTGGAATTTTTAACACATCAACCATAAGTTGCCAAACATTCCTCCCTGTATAAAGAGCTCATAATTTCTAGCTCTTCTCCTTGCCTGTTTTCAGCAGGACATTAGGTCTAAGATTCTATCTTATGTGAATCCGGCACTTTTAAAATAACAATGATCTTTTAGAATTTATAGATTTTGTCTACTCTAAAAGGCATCAAATTAATAGCTATCTGATACTTCCCTTTGCCTTCTCTTCCTTCCTCAAGATCTTACCTAAGCATGACCTCAGGTGCCAAGAAACAAAGATGCACTGCAAATCACTGCGTTCAGAGAAACCCATTTATCATAAGTTAGAAGAAGAAAAAAGGAAAGCAGTTATCTTAGGGAATATTATATTTTTCTTTTTGAAGTGTTTTAGTCTTGAGTTATATTTCCTTTTAACCCACTTTAAATTATTTACTCTTTCAAAACCCATTGGTTTATCACAGCTATACATCTGGAGACCAAACGTGGGTAATATAAAAAGAATGAAAATATTAGTTGATAGAAATAATACTGTTTCTGTTAATTAACTACCTTTTTTTTTCTTCAGTTAATCTCACTCATGCTAATTTCTTAAAAATAGATCTTTAAGTAGAAAAGACAATAATGAGATGAAATAATCCTTTGCACGGAATTTTTCAAAATTTTTTTCAAATATGAAACTTTCTACAGAATTCTAGTGGTCAAAGGAAATTCTAGGAGACAGGGTCTAGTCAACTTGAATAGCAAATCTTATTTTATCTATTCTCCATCTTTTAGAGATAATGTTAGTCTAAAAACAAACACTTCTTGTTGCTGTGAGCAGTAGATAATCCTTTAGTGCTAACATGTAAGGTATTTATTATTTCACTTTCACTCAAAACCAGCACCCAAACTAGCACTGACAAACTAAGGGGCCATGAAGTCTGGTGTGGAAGCAGAGTAATACCATGTCTTTATTTATACCATAATGGTGTTTCTGAAGGGTAAATGGAAAATAAATATTTTCCTTTTAATTGCTTATTGCTTTAAAGTCATCTCTTATTAGATTGATCTTCAATTGACAGTCTCTTAATAACTTAGCCAGATTTTCTCTACCCAGCTTCCTCTTCCATCATTTAGCAAGAAACTGTCAATAAACAAATGTGTAGTACCAGAGAGGCACAAGAGAAGGACAGTATTTTTACAGAAACCCTGCAGGGAGTTGTTTTGCAAAGTAAGAATGCCCTTGTTAGGTGAATAACCATCCCATTATTTACTATTTTGTAAAATTTGTTCTTCTATATTATGTTTTTTTAAAACAAAAACATTCCTGAATAGAAGAAGCCTACCAGAGTAACCTTCAGCTTTGCCACTTCTGAAAACATAAAAACCAAAATGCAAATTATCACAACAGTACAGTGTAAGGGATTTGGTCAAATTTAATCAAATTAGTCATAAGAAAGAAAATAGAGATACTTCTAGATATTTCTCTATTCATCAAATTTCAGACATTTACAAAAGTCCATTCCTTGACCTTTTTCTCTTTCGATTCTCAAATTTTGCAAGACTTTGTTTACTTTTTGGATCATTAAGTTCTTCAAGTATATTTTCATAAGAACACATTATGTTATTATTTAAGGATTAAAAGGAGTTTTAGGAGGCTAATATCTAGAGCAAACTTAAGAAAAGAAAAGAAAAAGAGTTCCTCTTATACCAGTATATATCAAATGCAATGTATCAAATGCAGTGAGAACCATCTAGGCTTGTTATGGTATCGGAATTCCGTTGGGAAATAAATATAGAATTATGAGTATGCTGCTGAATGCTTAGTGATTAATCATTCCCAAACAAATGGATATCTCATGAAGTTGAAGACATAAGGCTTCTAGGCGGCTTCTAAGAAACATTCACTAAACATCTATTTTGTGCAAGGCACTGTGCTAGATGCCGTGTAGGATTCAAAGACAAAGAAGACACAGATTGTGTTTTCTAACCACTCTTTCACCCAGAGCCTGGGTTTTTTTGTTTGTTTGTTTTGTTTCTTTTTGTCATTGTTTTGTTTTTGTTGTTTTTTAAGGTAGCCAAAAGAATAAGAAGACCTTTCCAGAAAAAGGAAAAAGAGGGGCGCTAGTAGGGACAAACCTACTTTATCAAGTGTCATGTAAACAAAAGCATTACTTTTTTTATATAGCTTTTTTATTTTTTTAATATATTTATTTAATTTATTTATTTTCTTATTATTTTGGGCTGCATCAGGTCTTTGCTGTGGGATCTTCGTTGAGGTATGTGGGATCTTTCATTGCAACGCGGGCTCTTCGTTGTGGCCCTTGGGCTTCTCTCTAGTTGTGGCATGCAGATTTTCTCTCTCTAGTTGTGGCTCGTGGGATCCAGAGTGCATGGGCTCTGTAGTTTGTGGCACGCAGCCTCTCTAGTTGAGGCGCGCAGGCTCAGTAGTTGAGGCACGCGGGCTTAGTTGCCCTGCGGCATGTGGGATCTTAGTTCCCCGATGAGGGATGGAACCCATGTCCCCTGCATTGGAAGGCAGATTCTTTACCACTGGACCATCAGGGAAGTCCCCAGAAGCATTACTTTTGAATAGCTTGATAAGCAAGGATTTTTCAAGAGATAAAGACAAAACTTGAAAAGATTGAATGGTTGTTCCTACTGGTCAATCCTGGCATACTATAATCCAAAGGAAGGAATGATGAGTTTAGCTGCCAAGATAGTGACATTTTTAACCCCTGACACTTAGTAAAAAGACGAACAGTAACTCAATCCCATTTGGTTCTGTTTACCTCAAAATTCTACCCCAAAGCTCTTCCAAGAAACCAAAAGGTAACTTTACCTAGGTAGTTCTGTAAACTCACTGAGGAAAGAAACCACGCCCTGAGGTCCTTTTGGTGCCACTGGATTAATGGGAGTCTCTGGATTACTACGCCCTGTTACCCAAATGTCAAGTTGAAATGATTTTGAGACTTGTGTTTCCCTGAGTTAAACTCCAGTAAGCATAGAGCCTAGGAACTCTAATTATAGTAGTTTTTATTGAAATACAAACAAGGTAGAGTTTTTAAATTTCCAATAAGTAAAGTGTTAATTCACATGTCTAGAACATTGAAGCCCTCTCTAGAAAACAGACCGCCTATCTCAGAAAAGGTATTTTACTCTCTGAAAGTGCTCAGCTCACCTGTTCCATTGAGGACAAATCACATTATAAAGTCAGCAGGATTGACAGTAAGGACTAAATATTTTGGATGAACAGAAGGCAGGTATCAGTTATTTCACCATCTGGAAGTAACTTGTCTAGAGCAGGATTGGTACACTGCAGTCCCTGGGCCAAATCCAGCTTCCTACCTGCTTTTCTAAATAAAGTTTTATTGGAACCCAGCCACACTCATTCATTTATGTATTATCTCTGGCTGCTTTTGTGCTATGATGATTTGGGTAGCTGCAACAGAGACCATATGCCTCAAAAACCTAAATATTTACTGTCTGGCCCTTTGCAGAAAAGGTTTGCTGACCCTGGTCTAAAGGAGTGTGAAGGCCTATGGCTATTTGAAATATTACCTAAACAATTACACAATCTTTTTAACCTGTGGCTCAAAGCATATTTGTACCTTTACCCAAAAGAAGAAAAACAATGCAAAACTTAGTCCAATAAACAGTTGTTTCTTAAACTTTTTAATTGTCTGTTCATGTCAGCTGTAGTAAAAACTGGTAACTCCTTTTCTAACACACTTCAAAAATTCCTCCAAATCACTCCTTAAAAAGCATGGTTAGCCTTCCCATACCACTCTAGAATTTGAAGAGCCTGATCTACTACTATATATACATATTTTGGTCAAAGTGGTTTCTTCCCACTCTTAGCGTTCAGTTCTACTTTTCAACATTTTTCCTTCTATATGAGCTTTTTCCCTCTGAACAATAGATAATATCTCAGCCCACTTAGCTATTATTTCTATCCTTGGATTCCTTTCAGTATATTTGGGTTGGGTTTTTTCCTAGTGTGTCTCTGGAAATGTGCTTTTCTATATTTATTCTGCACATGACTGGTTCAGTGTGCTTCATTTTACTTCCTTCCTTAATAAGCTATTTTGTTAACAGTGTTTATTTTTTCCTCCCATCCTTTATCCTGTTGTGGTTATTTTCAAGGTGCTACTGATTCCCTGACACCCAGACTGCAAGATAAAGTATGTCAGATCTATTTCTCACAAGGCTTGGCCAAAGGTCACAGGAATCTTTGCTTTTCTTAAGATATTTTCCCTGAAAAATCTGCCTTCTTATGAGTGGTGCTTTCTTACTAGATTCAAACTCCATGTTTTACTGAACATCTAATTAGGTTACTTTTCTTACATTTTTTTGGAAATATGTATGGGTATGTGTTGTTATACCAATAAAAATTCCAAGGGATGAAAAAAAGCAGCAAACCCACTTTATATTAAATCATCTAAGTTAAGTGTTATCATGTGCCATTATATGCAAATCAAAATGAAACAACCATCTTTTATTTAAGATGGAAAATATGGTCTGGACAATGTTCATTTAATGTGCATCCACAAACAGCTGAACAATTATGCCAAGAGAACATTGATTAATTATTTGATGTCAACCTGTTCCAAGGTTGTCATTACTAGTGACAGATCACAAGTCTCCATAATCAAAGCTGCCCTTTTCAACATTTTTATTCTGATTTAAATGAAAGCATCAGAGACTTGCTGGTTATACGGATGGCAAGTTGTAAGGGATACCTAATAGGGAAATAAGCACTATGCTGAAATAAACAAGATGAAATTAACAATGATGAATGTAAAATTCTATCTTTTAAGTTTTACAGAATCAATTGTTTAGTATCCTGTTAGGAATTTATGTTTGTGCATTAACTAATGCCAACAAATGTGTCACAACAGTGTAACTATATAAGCCAAAATTTTAATTTGGCTTAAAAAATTTAAAAATGATCTTTGTGTTCATCAATATTCTGACATTCCTATTAAGATTAGTTGTATTCTGTGATAGAGCAATTCACAAATGTTCCCCTCCCCACTCCCCGCTTCTTCTTCTGTCTCTCTCTTTCTGGGCAAGTGAAAGACATGCATTTTTCTGTCCTATTGAATTCAGTCCTGGTCCTATGATTTGCTTTGGCAAAAAAAAAAAATGTAAGCAGAAATAAGGTATGTCCCTTACTTATGCCAAGAGGGCAAGCCTCAGGCAGAAGATCTAGTATGAGTTTTACCATGTGTTCATTTCCTTCTGCCACTGTGACCAGCAAGCTGTGCTTAGTGGCTGCCCTATCTGCCCTGGGTGCCAGAGCAAGGATGATAGTGACAACATGGAGTTCCCAGCCAATCCAAAATGGCCATGTGGAATGAGCCACTGAGATGTCAGGATTGTTGGTTATAGAATCATAACCTAGCCTATTTTCTATTAGCACAGTTGAGACCACTTCTGGAATATTATGTTCTCATGCTTTAAATCCAGAGGCTGATGTCTAAAATGATAAAAAGACTCCCTTGCGGAAGAAAAATTGGCTTACTGAAAAACACTCCAAAAAGCAGATATAAGTGAAAGTTTGAGTTTATTCAGTGGAGTAGATTTGTAACAAAATGTCTCTCCAAAAATGAAATGGACTGGTTTATCAAGTGGTGATAACAGTGCTAAACAACAGAAGTGTTTAAAGAGTAACTAAATGGCCAGAGATCTATGGAAAAAGCAAAAGCTTTAGTTTAGCTAAACTTCTAATGTCCCCAGATATTCTGAGATTATAAAACTGAAACAGATCTAACAATACTCATGTCACATTTCCAAGGCTGAAAAACTCATTCCCTACAGCCTTATAATATAATATACTGGATGGAAATAAGTACATATATAATTATTTCTTCTTAATAATCATTGCCAATAGCTCTCCCAATGGCTTTCAGAAACCTTGCCTTTCCCACATTAGGGAAAATCCCCAAATAATAGCTTTCAAGCACTGGATGGTTTTTATTGATTTATAGCTCCCTGCTGAGAGATATTTTTACAAAGATTTCTATCGCCTCCAAGGTTTCAGGAATGATGGCTTTGGTTTTGTCTCTGACAGATCCTGTAATTTGAAATTAAATACTGTACTTATTTGCTAAAGTCTCTTAGGTAATGAAGTTTCTTATTTCAGAGATTAGTAATAGTCTTAGAAAAAACTTGTCTGCCTCCTGATAAGGAAGCCTAGGGAATGCCCCCACATAGACCTTGAAACATCTTCCTGGTTTTCAAAATGAAAATTCTTGTGCTGATATAATTTCAACTTACCTCCTCCAATGCATTTCAGAAAGATGAACAATCCTAGCTTCTTTACATCCTCTAAGATTTTGATAGCAAAAAAGTGTTGGAAGACTGCATGATTTTTAGACCACAATTTATGTTATGAATATTAGTTTCACTGAAAGCATTAAGACAGAAATATTTAATATTTTGCTAAATCTGTCACTTGTATTGGCATAATTCCATTTATTTTACAATATTCTATTTGCTTCTGGTATTTAACAGTACTCTATAACTGCTAAAAACAATAAAAGAAAACTACTGCAAAATTAATAGAAGTCTAAACTCTTTGTACTCTCTGCAATATCCTGGGATCATTTGTAAGATAAATTGCCCAAACACTTCATCTCAGTTTTCTCTTCATATGAAAATATCTCAAGTATCAAAGATTGATAATCTTTTCTTGAAGCAAACAAAAGCCCCACAAGGAGCCAAGTGGAGGATAGGTCTATTTAAGGAAGCAGGAGGAGATAGACCTTAGATGTGGCCAGATTGACAAAGGTCATCACTAAAGCAATACAGGGCAAAGGTTAAGAACTAGACTCTATAATCAGGCCGACCTGGGTTTGCATCTGTGCTCCCTCATTACTAGCTATGTCAGCTTAGGCAAGTCATTTAACCTCTCTAAATGTCAGGTTCCTTATCTATAAGGTAGAGATAATAATAAGGTAGAGAGTTATCCTGTGAGTGAACTAAGACAATACATTCATCATCTCAGTGTCTCATAGTAACTGTATCAATTACTTATTGTTGTATAGCAAATCACTCCAAGACTTAGTGGATTAAAGTTTGTTTGTTTGCTCATGATTCTGTGGATTGGCAGTTTGGGCTGGACTCACCTGGGTAGTTTTTCTCCTCTCCATAGAGCAATGGCTGGGCTCATTCATGCATTTACATCAGTTAACATGTTGGCTGGGGCTGGCTGGTCCTGGATGGCCTCACTCACATGTCTAGAGACTTAGGTGGGTTAATTGGAAAGGCCAGAATGGCTGGGATGGTCTGTCTCCAAGTGCTGCCTCCCTCCGTATGGTATTGCATCCTAAAGGAGATTAGCCTGGGCTTGTTCACCAGCAGCAGTATTCCAAGAGGGTAAGGCTCAGTGCATAAATGCTTTATCAAGCCTCTTCTTGCATCATGTTTGCTGATGTCCTATTGGGCAAAGCAAGTCACATTGTCAACTTCAGAGTCATTGTAGGCGTATACTGTACAAGTTGTAGATACCAAGATTCATAACTCATTGGGCGCTATTCCTTTTTTAATGCTGCAAAAAATTAGTAAACTACTTTAACTTAGTAAATGATAGCTATCTTCATCATCATCATCACCATCACCATCTATTCAGGATGTACGAGTTATCTTTGAAGAAATAAAGAGTTTGAGATTTCCAAGTTCAGCAACTTGGCAATCAGACATACAATCCACAAGTGTTTATTGAGCACATATGTATATCTGCTTCTTTCCTTGAGGCTGGGGATACAGCAGTCACCAAGGCCCTGCCCTCAAGGAACGTACGATATAGTGGGCAGAAAAGAAAACTTGAGAAAGAATGGTAAACATATGGAATGCTCAGGAAAAATGGACAACATTAGAATATTAGGGCTTTCATACTGGACTTTTGGTCCTACTGAGAAATGTTCCCTATCAAATACTTCTTGAGGAAACTGCCAGTCTTAGCCAGGAGTAAAGGAGATAGAAGATTAGAAAATAGCACAGTGCATGATAACCTGTGTTCAGTGAGCCCTGACCACATCAGTGATCCATTTTACTCCTTTAAGGAACTTAATCCCCTTTAGCCTGGCATATGCCTTCAATTTTGGTATTTAAATAGAGAATCCCATTCTTAGGCTAGATTGGGGTTCAGAAGAAATATCCATGCTCCGGTCTAGAGCAATATAAGGGGATTAGCTCATAAAGCAATGCGATCAGATTCAGTATTCCTTGAAACTCCACCTAGGCAATGTCCCGAAATAAAGGATTAGAAGTCCATGGCCCTCGGTTAAAGATTTGATGAAAAAGTTCATAATAATGCAGTTGACAAGAAAATTAGTTATTTCTGAGATATACATTTTAAAATAATAACTAGGATTATGACTTATAACATTATACCAGAACATACAAGATTTTTAGAAATTTCATGTAAAGTCTGAAACATTTATATTAACATATTTCCATACAAATAACCCAATGAAAGTTTAGTATTAGCTGTTTTGTTTGTTTGTTTTTTTTATACTGCAGGTTCTTATTAGTCATCAATTTTATACACATCAGTGTATACATGTCAATCCCAATCGCCCAATTCAGCAATATTATGACATAGTATGAGTGTGTTTCATGTTTGGTAATTGCAATCATTGTTGCTTTTGTTGTGGTCATCCATGTACAATGCTTGGTGTCAGTCTATTTATCTCTTGTAAAAATAAAATACAGTGTGTGTGTGTGAAAAAAAAAAATTCACAACCTTAAAAAAAAAAAAAAAAAAAAGAAGTCCACGGCCCTAAAATTCAGTGTGTCTTTGGACCATCACCCTAGAGTAAGTAGATTATCTGATTTAGAAGTAGTCTGAGAATCCCTGGAAATTATAAGGATATCCAAGGACCAACTTGTCATCTTAAGGGATTAAACCCACAGACTCAGGGCAATGAAGAGGCTTTAGCAGTGTGCCAGGTATCAGGAGGAGACAACAGAGCAGTAGGAGCCCAGGATTCACTGATTACATATAGGACTCTGCCTGGAAGTGGAGAACCAAGATTTCCAACAAATAATTTACTATTAATGTTAAAATTGAGGAGAAACATGGGATTAAATACAAAAAGGAAGGTCTAGCCTATACATAAAGGAATGAGATTGGAAGCTTACTGAAGCCATGAGCCTTAGTCATTTCAGCTAATATTGACTGGGGACCTATTATGTGTCCAGCACGTAATCCTGGCCTAGATTCTAGGAATATACAGAAGAATCGAATATGAATAGGATAGAGTCTTCAGGTGGACTGACCAACCAAAGGAAATGATCAGAAGCAAAAGTTGGGTCAGTCAGGAATTAGAATATAGGAACCGGTTGGTGTCATACCACAAAGTGTGTTGTTTTGGCATGGGGTGGAGTTAGTTCCTCTGCTTAAGCCTTCCTTGACCACAGGCAATTAGTCATTGCTTCCTCCATTCCTACAGTTCATTCCTACAGTTCCTGTTCTTACCTTTAATGTAGAATTTATCCTACCTCCTTATGTCAGGTTTTCCCTAGTTTATATCCCCACCTTCTAGCACAAGGTCTGGCACATAGCCGGCATCTAATAAGTGTGTTGTAATTATAGGTTCGATTAAATAAATAAAAGAGTGAAGCAACCTGCCTTGTTTGAAGCCTTTCTTTAAGGCTACAGGCCTTGCCCTGCTGGATTAGAAAAGGCTGTACTCAGAAACAGGTCTGCATTGAAGCAGGTCTGCATGCATTCATCTTACAACATTCTCTTTCCATCTCTTCAATACATAACTTGATGTAACACTGCAGAACTTCATGACTAAATTGATGACTATTCCAATTTAAATAATTTTGATTATCAAGGAACCTATGGGAAATAAATCTTTTAATTATAATAACAGTTCATTTGTTTACCAGATACTTCTTAAAGGCAATAGTAAAAAAGCATAGCTAAGAGAAAATAAAAGTTAAACATTTTAAGAAAATTAAAACACAGTGAGTCTCATGTTTCTATATGAGGGTTTTCATACGCACTTCAAGGATGGGATTTAGCTCTCGAGCACATACATACACATACACTGTGTTGCTTTAGTCTCATTAGCAGGTGCCTTTCAGCTACTTCCTTTTTCTAAAACAAGAAGCATTGAGTCAGTGATTTGGCCAGGGGGAAAGCTCCAAGCAATGACTATTAATAATGAAGACTTACTAATGTTGGCAAAATCTATTTCCCCTTTAGAAAACAGAGAGAGTAAGCTACTGAAAGTTAGTATCACTCACGGAGGCAAAAAGATTAGGGAAAAACTACTTCTAGAAGTCTTGGTTTAGTTAAAATTTGGACCACATATTTTGGGACATGTCCCAGAGTTCTTTATGTTGACTATTAACAGAGGCAGTTTCCATTTCAGGGTAAAAACTAACAAAAAATTAAAATATATTAAGTATTTCTATTGCCCAAGTACTATGATAAGTTCTTGTATAAAGTTATTATTCATCCCCCCCAACAACCCTGAGAGTAAAGCTGGGAGTGGGGATGTGGTCTTTCTGACTTAAAGGACATGTTCTTCTCTGTTACTTTATACTGTTGTCTACTGAAAAAAAAAAAAAAAAGCACAACCTAATAGTTCAGAATTATATTTTATTCGGCAGACTTTCTGAGGGCTTCAAGATGGGTTGCAGTCTCTTAAATATCTCTGAGGGACTGCTCCAAAGAGGTAAGGGAGGAGCCAGGATATATAGGAGTTTTGCAACAAAGACCAGGTAGTCAGAACATCAAAAGATTAATTAAAGAAAATCAGATATCTCAAGTTAAGGAATTTAGTGCTTTTCTATGTATAAGAAGATGCAAGAGTCTGTACTGACTGAAATCACTCCTTTGGTATATACCCTAGCTATTTAGGGCCAATATCCTGTTCTTTCCCATCCTGAGTTCCCTCAGGGTGCCCTGTCGGGCGGCTATAGTGGTTTGATGGATGCAACATCCTTTGATAACTGATACGGCAGGCAACATTTTTCATTCACACCGTATTCAGCTGATATCCCTAAATCAGTATAAATGTAGTTGAACGATGGATGGAGTGTCTATTCAGAAGAACTGTTCCACAAATTTCTCATTTCCCTTGCCAAGAGAGGCAGAGAAAGATTGTCAGTTTCCCCAGATGTCCCAGCAATAGGATTCAAGGTTTGGGACTGGATATCAGACAACCTATTACATATCTCCTCATTCTGCTTAAAAGTTAAGGTGTTGGTTCATCTCTGAAAGACAAAGGCAGTTAAAGTATCTCACTGACAACCCATGTAGGCCAACCCACCACATTCACTTGACATAAGAAGTGTGTGCAGTGTCTCAGGGTGACCCAGTTACGAGCAGTCTCATTTAAAGCTGTTAAGTGTGGTTTCTTTTTCAGTGAGGTCATCCTGTTTAATCCCTCCGGACTGAAAGAGCCTATAAAGCAGTCTGTCTAACAGCATATCTCAGTCCATTTCCTGGTGGACTACAGGGTTCAACTATTTAAGAGTGCTCTCTTCAAGTGAGAAGAAGGAAGAGGTTGGTAGTGAGGATGGGGATAGGTAAGAAGAAGGCAAGCAGTAAAGTGCCAGTCACATGGAGAAACTACTCCAAGCACTGCAAAAGAACACAGAAAGAGGTTGGGAGCATGTACAAGGAGGAAGTTTGAAGAGTCCTCACCCACTTCCTCACCATTCAGTAAATCTTCCCTTGTTTGGAACCAACTGTACAAAAGGGAAAATACAAGAAGGACCGCATTCAGAG
Source organism: Eschrichtius robustus (assembly GCF_028021215.1). Classification (NCBI taxonomy): domain Eukaryota; kingdom Metazoa; phylum Chordata; class Mammalia; order Artiodactyla; family Eschrichtiidae; genus Eschrichtius; species Eschrichtius robustus. Next base: position 85,736,390 of record NC_090824.1, read on the forward strand.
CGTGTGTTCCTGTGTTCCACCACGGGAAAAACAAATAGCTGTAACTGCCCGGTGCAGTTTCATCTGGTTTGTAAAGCATCATAGGAAACAAGCATAAAATAAAAAGGTACATTTCTTATGAAAGATTTCTCCATTGAGAAGTTTCTGAATCAGAATCTTTGGGTGGAGTGTAGAGGGTATGACCAGCAATCTTTGTTTTAAAAGCCCTCAGGTAAAGTTAGAGAACCGTGGCCTATAGGCCTTTGTGTCTTCCACACAACTCCAGCATGAAAAGATAATCAAAGGCATATGAGCTTTCCTCAGTTCAGACTATGAGATGTTAAAAAGATATAATAGATCTATGTATACTCATTGGTAAAGTGAAAAATAAGGTGCAGAATACTATGAAGGACATGATACCATTTATATATATAGTAAAAAGTTTATCTATCTACTATCTATCTATCCTGTCCATAAACAGAAAATTTCTGAAGGAGCAGTAAACAATAGTTACATCTAGGGATCAAGATACTTGGGATGGGTGAGAGGAGGGGGACATTTACTTTATATATTTATAGCCTTTTATTACTTTGTTTACCATAGGCATTCTTTCTTTTTATACTTTTATATTTTTAAGTTGATTCTGATGATCAGCTGGAATTAAAACCACTGTAGAGAAATTGTTGTTAGTTTCCATTAGTTTAGTAGTCATTAAGTGACTATTTAAACACTTGTTCGTTGACTCTGTGGATCCTCTCAAGCTCACTGCTTTCTGAAGCTTCTTCGAAGTCCTGCTCCAGAAAATACATGTGTTTAAGATAGGACCGTCTTTGTGGTAACACCAGTCTCTGCAACACAGGATCTTCTCAAATCCGTTGAACAGGCAAGTCCAAGGTTCCCCACACTCACATGCAGCAGCAGTGTGGCCAGATTCAAGAAGATACTGAGAAATACAATTTGGTTTACATGGATGAATTCAATTAGCAAATATCAAAACCGTTTCCCTAAGAGGGTCCAGCTTGCTCCCTCTAGAGAGATCAGCATGCCCTGTTAGTATCCAGGAAGGAAAGTAATTTTCAAGAGCAGAACAAATCTGTGTCAGCATTCAAATAGGCTGTCCTTCCCATTCACCTAGAAGCAGGAAGAACCCCAGGCAAAATTGTTATGTACCCTAAACGAATCTTCAGATCTTACTACTCTCCTGTTTCTAAACCTCTCCCATTCACCACCTGCTGGGAGAAATCTGAACCTCCACGTCTGTTCCCTGCAGTCTTCAAAACTGATATCAGACGGTTCAGGAACTCGCCTGTAGCACCCACACATGCCTGCCCACCATAAAGCATCTTCAAAACTATTCCTTTCCTCCTCCTGGCATCAAAATTTTACCTTCTTCCTCCCTTCCCCATCCCAATGTTTAATCTCCTAATATTCTAGTCTTATGTAGTTGTAACTGAAGAAAGAGATTCCAGAAAGTCACACTGAGTGTTACCTCAGTACTTCTCAACCCCTAAACACACCTGGGAATTTTGACATGTGATATAGTGGGGAAAAGGGGAGAGGCGAGGGACTACATCAGAATTTTAAGGAAGATGAAGCATGTGGTTTGAAAGAGCCCCCATAGTCCTTGAATGACTTCTCTTGAGAGTCACTGGGTTAGCTAGATATTAATTTCATAGTTAACTTCCCAGGGCTATTTATGTGTTAATGGGGCAATTCTTTAAAACAAAACAATCTCTAATTATGGAACTACAGGTATGTTGCTGGTACAGAAGGTATTTTGGGATAAGGGAGCCTTCCTGGGTTTCTCCCAAATACGTCATACCGATGGGTGCATATCTCACCTAAACACTGGACTTTCTCCCCTACTCAAAACTTTGCTAAAGACTTGCTAAAATCTTTTTCAAGTGATTAGGTCACTTGAAATTCCACTTAGTAGGCCAGGTCTGCCAAAGTAAGGCAAGAGAGGAAAACTATGCATTCTATCACCTCTTTATTTTTAATGGTATTGACTCTTGAAACCCAGAGGAATGCTAGCTTCCATCAGCTCCTCTCCACAGACTGATATTTTAAGTATGGAATGCTAGGAACCAACAACCTTCATTTTGCCCTTGTGGACAGGACATAGTTTACCTGACCTAGAATAGGCAGCTCTGTTTTTCTGATGGAAATCTTGGAAACCAACATGGAAAACATAATGAGGGTAGCCTCATAAAACAAGGAAATATCCACCCACAAATATTTTTTTAGAGCCCACAATATCACAGATGCTTTGCTTTCATTTTGAATGGTCACTTTACTTTCCCTACAACACCTCAAAATTACCCATTCCTGGAACCCCTCTGATTCCACCGAAGATACTGAACTCCACTTTCAGTCTTGGTCTACCCATCATCACCCGAACCAATCTCCAAGTATCTTTGCTATCACAAAAACTCGAAATGACACTGTTATTACAAAAGCAAACACCACTCCTATAACGGACCTATTCCAAAGACGTTACTAAACAAATACTTTGGTTTAGCACAATTTGACTGGGATCATGTAGAATGCGACTAAAAAATAACCTTCCTTAGAGTGAAAAGATAATAGTCTAAAAGACAAATCAGATTTTTCATGAGATGCACAACAGAAAAGCTGAATGTTAATGATTCTAGTCATTAAAATTCCAGCCTGAGATCTAGAGGGTGGATCTAATGCCCTTTCACCAAGAAAAGCTGTAGTCATTTTTTAGAAGCCCAAATGTTGACCAAAGCCTCAGAGTGGAATTCAATTGAAATTCTGGCACTCAAAAACTGTAACCTTGAGCTGTCTAATAGGGATTTAACAAATATCTTAAAGCACAAGTCTCATTGGCTGCAAATAACAGAAGTCCTTTTGAACCACCTTAATTAAAAGGGGAAGAGGGAATTATTATAAGACTATCTTATGGACCCCAAATGTAGGGAGAAAAGGCCTTATAAGGACTAGTGTCAGACACCAGAAAATTCTCAGGAACTAAGTCAGTGATTCGACTCCCTGTTTTTTTTTTCTCTCTCTCTCTGCCTCCTCCTCTCTGTCCCTCCCCACCTCTCTCCATCTTCCTTCTCTCTTCTCCTTCTCTTTTTCTTTTTCCCGTTCTCCCCACGGTTTCTCCTCTCTGCCTTTCTGAGGCTTTGCCTCCATCTTACCTCTCAGCACTTTCTTTGCTTCTCCTTACACCTCTCAATCAGCAGAGTCTGACTGAAAGCTCAATTTCAAATCCCAGGAGACAATCAGATTGGCCCAACATGGGTGAACTCTCTCTTTCTGATTAAGTCAGTGGAAATACAGAAGGGCAGAGTATTATAGTATAAACATGACTCTGGGGCTCCACTCCCTGAGGGTGCTGGGAAGATATTAATTATTCCTCTCACTGAAAAATATTTTAAATGTAAAGGTCACAAATTGACAAACGGAAAAAACATTAGGCTAAACCTTTGGGAATTCTTTCTTTCCCTAGTTGGTTTCCACTAACGTGAGAATTTATAAAATATACTTCAGTGTTCTTTCATGAGGAAAAAATACATATATACCAACAAGATAAATTTTTGTGTAGTCAAAAAATCAGTAGACTTGGAAGTTTCAGGACACTCAGGCTCCACCACTAACCAGCAACATGTAAAGTTGCATGATTCACTGCTGATCCCCAGTTCTTACCTGATGCCCAATCTCTAAGGCTCCTTCCATCTCTAACACGCTAATTCTCCTAAGAGGTTAACATCTACTCTTACAATAGCTACTTGGAGAAAAGAGCCATCTAACTTGTGTTGTGGCTTTGGGAGGAATATTCATTCAGGGAAGAGATCAAGCAGGTCTGCCTCTTGGTTTTGTAGTTTGCATAGTGTTTTTGTACTCTGGGGATTAGGATTCATGGGGTAAATTAGTTGCATATTAGTAGATTCATTCACTGTTTCAAGCTATTTGGGTGCCAATTATGTGAGTCTCTAAAGGAATTGGAATATCAAAAGTGAGTTAGTTTACCTTATACTCACCAGCAAAATTCGTCTCCGGGGCATTCAAACACGCTCCTGCTAAATTGGGGATTTTTAGTGTCACTTAAATTCCAATGTGCATTCAAAATTATAACCCCAGTGACAATGCACATGGCCTTATTAAGCTCTGCTCTTGGAATTCATGCGAGAATGATAGTGGAAGAGCAGTAAACGTAGAGAGCATCCTGAAGCCTGCTAACTCATTTCCTTTGATGGAGATCAATAAGCTTTTGAGCATCAGCAATACTATCAAAAAGCAGATGCTTAGCAGACCTGCCACACCTTACATTTCACATCCTTTCCCATCTGAACGGCTGAGTGTGGCTTTTGAACGAGGCCCGATCAATCAGGATATAACAGAAGATGTTTCTTGTCCTCTCTAGCACAAACTTCTTCTCTAAAAGGAAAACGGATTCCTATTTTAAAAGGTTGATAATACAATAAATCGGGGAAGCGTTAAATCCACCGTGCCAACCATACTTTTTTTCTTGCATATATTCTACTTTGCGACTGAAAATATTTAGGATAATCAACTAGGGATTTTACTACTAGTCAATTGGGGATTTTACAAATGGTCTCTCACTCAAGGAAAGACTGTTAATACCAAGAAAAACATATTTCGGATGTATGTTCAATTGTAATGTACATAGCGAATTAAGCACAAATGCCTGGCACATAATAGGTGAGCAATAAATATATGTTTCCCTTCTTTTCCTGAGTTGAATCAAATGTGCAGAAAAAAAGAAAGAAATCTGGAATTTTTTAAGAGTTTGTTCACAAAACTATAATATCTTATTTAATTATAATTATCCCCCTATGATCTCAGAGTATTATCACATTTATCATTGATCTTTTGCAATCGCCACATGATGTAAACAGGGCTAAATATTATTAACTCCATCCTTAATGAAGACATTTAAGCATAGAAAGGACAAGAGACTTGTCCAACTTTTTAACGGCTCAATAATAGGGTAGAACTCAGAGTCCCTGACTCTGGTTTATTACCCAAGTTACAATGCCTCATTAAGAATCCAATTCCAACAAACCCTGTGTGACTGTAAAATGTTTTTCTTAAAGGACTAGGTTATATTCTTTAGAAAGTAGGACACCAATATCACACAAATAAAAATTACTTGCCAAATTGACTCTCTATTACATATATTTGTCTGTATATATAAACATACTTATATATACACATATACACTATCTGATCATATCCCAGAATTGCTTAAGAGAACGCCTGTTCTGAAAAAGGTGAGATAACACATTTAAAAATGAAAAATAAAAAAGAGTCTACCATAGATGTGCCATTCATATTGCAGCCCCATCTCAAGACTGGAACCCTCATGATCCACTCTGTTGGAATACTTCAGCTTGAACAGAAATAATACAGAATTTTAATAGTTTGAAAGCTAGTAAAGCAACATCAATAAGATGAAAAACTATCGAAGCTGCTAGTCATGTTCAGGGATCTTTTTGAGAACTTAGCATGTCTTGAATAATGAGCAGGAGGCTGATTTTTACTCTGGTTGGTAACAGACTATTATCCTTATTATCATACATATTTTTGCCACACGTTCATCACATGAAATCTGATTCACAGCAGCATCCAGCACTGTTATCACGTTTCCCAGACACGCCATTAACCCATAACCCTACCTACTGCCAAAGCCCAAGTATGCATATGATAAGGATTTCAGTAAGAACCTCTCTGTTCCGTACAGACTTCCCTCTTCTGTCCTTCCCTCAGTGCAGTTTGCCTCAGAGACCTAGCCAGCATTCTCAATCTGTGATGAACTGGCACATACCTACGAACTTGAATTTGTCAAAACACACTGAGAGGAGAGGAAATTCATGTTTTGCCTTCAGCCATCCATGAGAACAGCCCTCTGGCCTCTTTCCCACTTCATTATATACCTATATGTGTTTGTTTGCCCTGTACTGCCATTTCTCTTGTTTTCTTTTTAAAGTTTTGATTAAAAATTAAAAGTTAAAATTCTATTTTATCAAAAATGATGTATATGTATCAGGTCATATAAAAGGTCAAGTAATACCAAAAGTCTTATAATTAAAAAATAGCAGTCTTCTGTGTTACCCCTTTCCAGAAGCAATCACTTTCTCACTCTTTGAACTATTTCTTCTGCTTCTTACTTTATGTCTCTGAATAATTCTCTTACACTGGAATTTCTTAGCTCTTTTCCTTTATATATGATCTACTGGCTTCCTATTGGAGAAGATAGAATTTAACTCTTACATAAACCCCTTACCAAGTACACACACATATTTTCCACCCTTCCAATTTTGAGCTTTTATTAAATTGATATTTATCAATAATTATTATAATTGTATAAATATCATTCATACATAAGGCACGTAATGTACTTGGACTGCATTTTCTTTCTTGTAAAACTTTTGTTTTTCTTACAGTTAGTTACTGTCACTATTTTGGTTTTCCACGTACTTATCACTAATCCATGCCTAACTCTCTGACAATTACAAAACTCCTCTCAATATAAACAAACACATCAGCTAACCTATAAATCACGCCCCCGTCCCCCGCAAGGATCCGTTGCTTCTGAAGCCCCCTCCCCTCTTGCTCCAACCTGAACCATGTGCTCTCTAGGCCTCCTGTACAATTGTCATCCTGGGACTTTTTAATCACCATCATTCTGGAAATTCCCTTATTTTTCTTCTGTACTGAGTCCGTTTTTCAGAATCCCATGTCTTTTTCTTCATGGGTTTATTCCCTCATTTTGATGGAACATGTTTTCCAATAAATTGCTCAGAAAGGCTGCATGAGAGGTAAATGACATGCATGGCTAAAATATCTTTGTTCTACTTACGTACTTGGCTGGTAGTTTGATTGGGTAAAGAAATCTAGTCTGGAAATAACTTTTATGCAGAAATTTAATAGATTGCTCCATTGCTTACTAGCTTCCAGTGTTGCTGTTGAGAAGGCTGATGTTATTCTTATTCCCAATCATTTGTGGGGTTTTGTAGGGGGGGTTTGTTGGTGGTGGTGGTGGGTTTTTTTGCCTTCACTGGAAATTCTAGATTTGTTCTTTAATGATCAAGTTCAGAAATGTCATGATGATGAGGCTTGGTGTAGGTTTTTTTATATTCACCGTTCTAGGTACTTGGTAGACCCTTTCAACCTAGAGATTTATAGCCTTCAGTTCTGGAAAGTTCTTTTGTATTATTTCTTTGATAATTCCTTCCTCTTCATTTCCTCCATGCTCTCTTTGTGAAATTTATTTTGGTTGAGGCTAAATCTTGTGGATGAATTCTCTAATTATTTTATCTTTTCCCTCTCACTTTTTCATTTCTTTCTCTGGGAGATTTCTTCAACTTTATTTTCCAATTTTATTTTGAATGCTTTTAGTTCTGCTCTCATATTTTTAATTTGCAAACAATTTTCCTTGTTCTTTGTACATTTCGCAGTGCAATTTATTCTTTTATCTTTCTGAGGAGATGGATTTTGGTTTTTCTGTTTGCTTTTGTTTGTTTGTATTTTTGAAATTTCTACTGGAAAGACGCTGCATTGCCTTTTTTTAAAAAAAGGTCTTTTGGGTTCAGTCTCTTATTCCACATTAAAAGGATCTGGGGATCCTGCAGTCTCTGTTCATATTTAAGCAAGGCACCTAAGAGTGGATTAAAAGCATTTTGGGTAATTCATACTTTTGGTAGGGTTTCATAACTGGTGGGCCTTGCTGTAGTATGATTAGGAATATTTACTGGGTGTACCAAATGTCAAAGCCTGTAAGTCTTTTTTTCCAGGGCCAGATTTCCCAGAGAATAATCCCTTTACCTCCTGCCTGGCTGCTAGGACTCTGCATGTCCTGTGGGGACAGGAGGTTGGGGGGTCACACTCCTCACAATGCAGATTGGCATTAATCTCCCAGTTTTTAATACTGCTTCTCACTCATATCCGCACACGTTCCTTGTGTTCCCTAATCCAAAGCCTTGCTGGCTGAACCTCTTTAGCTTTATTTGAGCCTTCTGCCAGAGGAGATGGAGTAGTCACAGTGGAACTGATTTGAGGAGTATCTGGGCATCTAACGCTTCTTTTGTAAACCCCAAGTTTTAGCTCCATCCACACCCACTTCCAGAGTAGCTTGCCTCCAATTCCTGAGTTTTTCTCAAATTCGTCAGCACAAATCCACTTGTTTCCTTTTATCCTACCTCCTGCAGGCACTTAGTTTTTGGCCTCCCTTCTTTACTAAGTTATAACATCTTCCAAAGTTTGATGACATCTCTCTGGCACTTTACATCCCTTTTCTCTGTCAGATGAACTTGAACCTTTGTCATTTCTTTCCTATCATTTTAGTGGAGTCTGAGGAGATGACTCGTGTGTTCCACCTGACTACAGGTCCCTCACTCCTCTTTCCACCATGGTTGATTAATTTATTTGGCCAGTATTATCTTAACACTGGTACATATTTGTGGAGAGTAAGAGATACAAGAAATTCTTAGCTCTAATGGAACTTACACACAAGTTGAGAGAAAAAATACAGATAGGTGAGCAAATTCTAAAACAAATTAATACAAACTTTTAGAAATATGATAAAGTGCTAATGAAGTACTATATCTGATTATCTGACAGGAACTGATAAAGTTAATCACTGCAGGCATTGAGAATTGAAAACAATCTCCTTGGCCTAGAATTCAAGGGCAGGTTTCACCAAGTAGTACTCAAATTCCATAGAATTTGTAAAGCCATTGAGAATGAGGGAATTCCAAGTGAGAGAAACAGAGAAAGCATGGGGAATTGTGAATGCATTTGGCAAAAACAGAAGAGTCCTACAAGGAAACTATAAATAGGTTATCATCAATTCCACATTTTAGGTGAAAAAAATATGGTAAGAAAAACATGGATAACAACAACAATAATAATAAACCCACTGTACTCCAGGTTGTGGGCCTAGCTGCACCTTGGACTTGATGTACAGTGAGAGAGAGTCACTATACTGCCTCACCTCCAAGTTCCCATCTATAGCCTGTGAATTATACCTAACAAAACTGTTCTTTCTTCTTTATGGTAGAATTTCTGAGCACAACAATTAGCCTCTCCTAAAGAAATTAGTAGTTAAAGGAGTAGATCTGCAACATCTGCTTCCTGAACACTTTATAGAGAAGAAGCCAAGATGTGCTAGGCTAAAGGTTTTTAAAAAGGGGAGAGTGAGTGGGTGGATTACAGCTATAAAGGACGTGGTCGTGAATCTTTAGAAGGAGAAAAGGTGAACGTGGGATAAAAGATTCTCTGGGACAGCACACATGCTGAAGATGGTAGTTGCATAAGAGTTCAGAATATAACTTAACAGAGAGGTAATTCACATTATTCAAAAGAGGAAGATGCAAGAGGGAACATTCAAGCTGGAACACTGTGCACTTACAAGAAACTAAAGTGCAATTGATTTATGTTTGCAGAAATGTTTATGACTAATTGGTAACGGAAAAAAATTGTAAATATGTGACTATTATAAATATATGGCAGGCCAATATCTTCCATGATGAACTAAAATCTGGATAATCAAGCTGAGCACTAACAAGTTTTGTCCTTATTTTTTTTCTTTATTCTTCTCCCTCCCTCAAAACTGGTGCAGCCCTTTTTCCCACCCAGGACCCATCCAGGATCCTGCAGTGTTCACAGTTTAATATTCATTCTTCCATTTTCTTCTTTTAGCTTTCTTGTTTGTTTTGTTTTGAAAGGTAACAAGAAATCCTTTGTATCAAACTCTCTTGGCAACTGTCTAAATGGGTAGATACCTGCCTCTTCTCTGGAAATGCTGAGAGTAACCCGGTGTTTCTCTAGTGACCTTTCAAGGAAGCTGCCTTTTTCAAAGGGGAGTAAGAAGGAACCCTAGTCTGGGAGGTGACCTAGGGCTATGATCTTTGCCAGATACTTGCTCTAGGAGCACAGCTCTTCCGCTGACAGTAACAGATACAGTTTCCCAAAGTCAGGCTCTATACGGTGGAGTAGCCAGAGTCAGGTCCAAGAAAGCCACGTCCATGTGCAGTCACTTCCCTCACATCCTAAGAAACACTGTGTTTCTAAGGTACATCTTTATTCACAGAAAAAGCCAACAGTCTGTAATTACTGTCAGTTCATTTTTCATATGTGTCATTATACTGGATACCCTCTGTCTCTCCAGGTCCTCTCTCCATTTTTCTCCATTCTGCTCTGCATCTTGCTCAGCTGTTCTACAAAAACCATGTCAGTGAGACTCCCATGACCTCTGGTTTCCCATTGGGTTTGGTCAATGAGAGCCTTGGCAGGAGATAAGAGGATGGGATGAGCGTGAGATCAGGGTGTGTATTCCCCTGGCTCCCTCCCTGAGAGGCAGCTTTGGTTGGACATGTCCTTTCAGCTGGGTCAGTGTGCCTTTCTAGGCGACTTTCTCCGCTCAGCTTTTCTTTCTGGTCAGTAACTGTCCCCTTCCCTCATCCTTTCAGATCTAGGTGTAGTAACACTTCATCCACGGCTACTAGCCTCAAATTGCTGCATTGTGTCTTGTGGTTCCCCTACACTCTACCCTCACCCTTAACACATACCTTTATAAACAGTCTCTTTGCTTCTCGCTCCCACTGCAGGGGGCACGGGTTTGACCCCTGGTACGGGAAGTTCCACATGCCACGCAGCGTGGCCAAAACAACAAAAACAAAAACAGTCTCTTTGTAAATAAATACTCCTGGAATCATCCTAATTCGGGTATGCCACCTGTTTCCTGCTAGGAACTGACAGAGGTCAAGAAATAAGTCATTTTTCAAAAAAGATTTTATCTTTTTTTAAAAGTCTATACTTGAAAAGAGGTGAAACTAATACAGCAAGTGAAAACATTCCAGCTCTGAAGTCAAAGAAAGTTTGGTTCAAGTTCCAGACCATCTTTTTATAAACTGTGTGTCCTTGGACAAGGTACTCAAACTTTCAGAGCAGTTGTTTAATCTTTAAAATGAACATGATTATAGTACCTACATCACAGAACTGGTATGAAGGCTAAATGAAACAATTTTAAATGAGATTTTAAAGATTCAGAGAAGGCAAGTTCTTCATTCCTACTAGCTAATAAAAACAATCATCATAATATAAATATTTATTAGTTAATAACTATTTTTCTGAAAGGGGCTACATTAATCTTTAATTAGATCTTAAAGATTGGGTAGCTGAAATTTATGTTGGTAGGCTCAGGTAGGACTTACTCAATATGTATTTCTTCACACAGGATATAGGAATTATGGCTTTCAATTTCACATCAGTGTTCTAATTCCAGACTTCTAAAAGGAAAGTTACCTTGAGATTTTGGCAGAGAATCAAGATCAGAAGTCACTTCATTTGTTGTCAGATATGGTGACCTCTTTGTCCAGAAATCCTCCTTAGGACGGTCATATACAGGTAGCAATGCATATATCTGTAACTTCATTCAAAAACAAAACAAGGGCCATCATTCCCCTATCAGTGCCATGAATTAATCACTAGCTTTAATTAAGAATCACATTCTAGAGGCTTCTATAATTGGAGAGTTAATTTAATGAGCTATTGCAAGTTAAAGTAATTTCCACTTCCTTGAATTTAACTGTGGTGAATGGAGTTTTTTTCCGGAAACCTTCATTACCTGTCCGATTATCCTAAGCCTTCTACACCATCTACTTTTGATTGTGTTTGCTCCAATCCAGGGAGCACAATCCTACAGGGGTTTGAAATCAGAAAGATGCTGACAGTACATGCATGAGGCAGATATACTTTTGTTGTACAGAGTTTACATATATTAATAGACTTAAATTGGTCTATGAACAAAGTCAATTGCCATCTCTTGATTATTTATATAAATTAAAGGACGGCTTAATTTCTACCATGTGTGCCCTCTGGCAACAAAAGTTACTGAAGATTTCAGTCCTTCTCTTTTCAATGGATTGGGGAAGCAAGACTACCTACTATCTGCCAATATTTAGCTGTACTTCATAGGAGACAGTTTATTTTGGAGCCTGTAATGATCTAATCAAGAAAACCATGGATCTGATGTAACTTCCCCTACTCAGCTCCAGCACCTCTCCTACAAAAGACCATAAACAAACTGCAAACAAAAGAAATAAAACTGTATAGAATTTCACCACCAGGCACAGTCCCAAACCAAAACATGCAATTTTAAGGATCTTGACATCATGACCAAAATAGACAAAGCAGATGTGGTTAGCTTAGTTGACCATGGATTATTGGGATAAAATGGCAGCAGGATAAGTTAACCCCTGTACCCAGAATCAAGGAATGAGGTGCTTCAGTAGTCAAGAAAGACAGGTTTGTGCTTTTTTACCAGTATTGACATGTACATATTTGAAAACAAACATATTTATTGAAAACTATAATTAAGTAGCTCTTTTCTAGCACCCTTTCAATAGAGGATCTCCAATATGAGAATTAATAGGAGAAAAAAGAGTTTTTCATTTATCTCATATACAGCTCTATCAAGAATGGGTTTCCACAATAAGAGTATGTAGGCTGTTAGGTTCTCGGCCTAGGTTTCCCAACTCAAGAAAGACATATTCTGGTTCTACTTACTCTTTTTTTTTAAAAAGAAAATATTTATTTATTTATTATTTATTTTTGGTTGCATTGGGTCTTGTGCTGAGCGCGGGCTTTCTCTAGTTGTGGCGAGCGGGGGCTACTCTTCGTTGCGGTTCGCGGGCTTCTCATTGCGGTGGCTTCTCTTGTTGTGGAGCACAGGCTCTAGGTGCGTGGGCTTCAGTAGTTGTGGCACACGGGCTCAGTAGTTGTGGCTTGTGGGCTCTAGAGCACAGGCTCAGTAGTTGTGGTGCATGGGCTTAGTTGCTCATGGCACGTGGGATCTTCCCGGACCAGGGATTGAACTCGTGTCCCCTGCGCTAGCAGGCGGATTCTTAACCACTGCGCCACCAGGGAAGCCCCTACTTACTCTTGTACTCCACCTTAATAATAGGTAGAGAGGGAGGACCATGTCACACCACCAGAACTAATTCTAATCCTATCTCTGCCTCTAACTCACTTTGTACTGGGGGGCAGGTATCATCATCTCTGAGTCTCAAAGGTCAAGTGACATCGTTCAGTGTGATGAGATAGTATACATACATAAATTTTAGAAATTCTATAGTGCTCTACAAATGAGGGTTGAATGATGAAAAACTTAGTTGTGGTTGTGTTTTCATTTCTCAAAAGTGTCCAATTTCAACAGTTCAGTAGAAAAAGGAGTGCAAATTTTCTCATTGATATTCTTGCATTCAATACAATAGGTAATGATAGGTACAAGCCAGTTATCCATTTTATATAATAAAATATTTTATGTAAAAATGTTGAAATGAAGCTTATAAACTTTTTCTGAATCACTGTCATGGAAGAAAAGTTCTTACCAACAGCTTAGATAAAATCAAGGGTGATAAATTCATGAGGGGTAACTATGAAAAATTGTGCTATAAAGTTATATACTTTACTTAAAAAAAATTTTTTTTTGTACCTGACTGCAAGAATAGCACATGCTCATTGGAGGACAATTGGAAATTATTTTTTAAAAATTATTGACATTTTTTAGTATTATGGTCCCTTTTATCCCCTAGTCAAATATACGTATGTATTACTTCTTGTAACACTTTCTCTCCTTTACGAAAGGTGAGACTATATGGGCAATCAAACCCTCCTAGTGCTAACTACCTGTGCCATAGTTAAAGTGAGAGTACTGGACTCAGCTGGCCAGGTCTATTCCTCTATAGCAGTTTTTTTAATAAGCTTATTTATTTTATTTATTTATTTTTGGCTGCACTGGGTCTTTGTTGCTGTGCGCGGGCTTTCTCTAGTTGTGGCACGTGGGCTTATTGCAGTGGCTTCTCTTGTTGCAGAGCATGGGCTCTCGGAGCACGGGCTTCAGTAGTTGCAGCATGCGGGCTCAGTAGTTATGGCTCATGGGCTCTAGAGCGCAGGCTCGGTAGTTATGGCACACAGGCTTTGTTGCTCCGCGGCATGTGGGATCTTCCTGGACCAGGGCTCGAACCCGTGTCCCCTGCATTGGCAGGCGGATTCTTAACCACTGCACCACCAGGGAAGTCCCGAGTTTTTTGTTTTTGTTTTTGTTTTTGTTTTTATACACTGTTTTCACAAAGCAGAGAAAGGGGTGAAGTTAAGAGTTGTGGTAGACAGAGTGTTAGCTGGCCCTCAAGATTCCCAGCCCCTGGTATAAACCCATCTTCTCCCAGGTATCCAGTCAAACACTAATCCAGGTGCTGCTAAGAAGGAATTTGCAGATGTAATGAAGGTCACAAATCAGTTGATCTTAATATAGGGAGATTATCCTTAGTAGGCCTGATCTAATCAGGCAAACCCATAAAAGGGACAGGGTTCTTCCTAAAGAAAGAGATTTGAAGCATGAGAAGGAAACCTCTAAGAACTGGGAATAGCACCTGGCTGACAGTTAGCAAGTCAACAGGGATCTCAGTCCTACAACTGCAAGGAAGAGGATTCAGCCAATAACCTGAATGAGCTCAGAAGCAAATCCTTCTCCAGAGCCTCCAGAAGAGAACACAGCCCAGCCCACACCTTGATTTCAGCCTTCTAAGACCCTGAGCAGAGAAGCCAGTCATTCTGTGCTTGGACTTCTGACCTCCAGAACTGTGAGTTAATAAATGGGTGTTGCTTTAAGCTGCATTGTTTGTGGTAATTTGTTATATAGCAATAGAAAATGAATGTAAAAGTTCTGTTTGTAAAGGTGTCCAATTTGCTTGGATTAAGGAAAGCAGATCTTTCCTCTGTATGGCTGCTGCAGTGTTCTATTGCATAACTGCACCACCATTTGTTTATCCATTCAGCTGTTGAGGAACATTTGGGTTGTTTCCAGTTTGGGGCTATTCTGAATAACGTTGCTATGAACATTGTGTACACATCTTTTGGGGGACATCTGGTGCTACTTTTATGTCCAGCACAGGAAACATATAGGGAACCATTAACTCGGGGATACTTCAGTTTAACATCTTCTGACCTGTTACTCCATCACCCTGTGTTTCAGTTCTGATCCTTGAGAATCAAGCACCCTGGCATAGAGCAGCCATCAAGTGCCCTGGCTGGGTCCCTCTGCCTACCTCTTCACCTAATTCCAGGCCATGCTCCATAATGCCTGCTTAGAACTTTTTGGCAATCCTTTTTGGCAATCCTTTTTGGCAATCCTTTTTGGCAATTTTAAATATAAAAAGCTTAAAGATATCCAGAGACCACTGTAACTTACATTCAAACTGGCTAGCCGATAAAAAGGAAGCAAATAAACAGAACAGAAACCGTCTGATGCCCACACCATGCTCTTCACCATGGATGGTAATTACAGGACATGCACATCCAATGCTCTTAGCAATGCTCTTGAGAGCATACCAGTTTTCACTGTATTTGCGCACCCCTAAACAAACATCAGAAAAGTACTTCATAGTCACAAACGCCATATGTCTCATTCACTGACAGGAGAGAATAACAATTTCATAGCCCGTTTTTTTTGTTGTTGTTGTTGTTGTTGTTGTTTTGTACAAAAGGTGGAGAAGAATAAGTTTGACCACTTACCTAGAAATTCAGTGAGTCAAGGATTGATCGAGTAAATAATCAGGTGTCGGGAATTCCCATCAGGTACGCTCCACATCAACAGGTGGTCTTTTTCACTTGAAATAAGCCTGGAACCAGAGACACTAGAAATATTGATACATTCAATCACAATGAATACTAACCTAGTTTTTGCTTAAGCTTAATTTTTCGTGGTTTCTTTTTTGCGGGGGGAAGAGTTAAATTTTTTAAAATATAGTTGGTCGTTTAATTGAATGTGATTTCTGTTTGCCAATGTGAAGAGCCACAGGAGACCAAATGGGAAAGGGGAGGAGATACCGACTCGGGTAACTGCCCTAAGATGCCTCCTTCCAAATTTATATTGCCTCAGAACCCTCCCTATGTTGATAAAAGGTTATCAAGTTTCAAATATAAACAGGTTTTAGAAATGCTAACTTCAAGAATGGTCATCAGTCATGTGAGCTAGTGCCTTGAGGTAACCAGAATTGGGGAAAGAGAAGTTGTTTATAGAAACTGGCAGGATGATTTATTTGAGAATAGAGAGAAATTTATCCAGACAGATAGAAGTGGCCTATGCAAGAAGAACATACTAAAAGAAGTCCTGGAGAAGAAAAAATTGTCTTTTTAGAGTCCAGCTAATTGTAGAACAAGCAGTTTTTACTTAACATCCATTTGACCTCCTCCCTGATTCTTGAAACCCTGGCTGACTGTGAAGTCCTTTCTTCTATCTGAAGTCAACAAGCATGGCCACAGCCTCTCAAAACTCCTGCCTTATTCCAGCATTCACGGTTCCTCAGTGACTTAGCTCATGCCCCTTCGCCCTTATTGCCTGTGTGTTCTCATGCTGCAGGATACCAGGCTTGTTCCCATTTATCTGGTACTGGTTCTTTACCCTGAACCTCTGAACCACTTCCCACCCTCAACCCCTTGAGTGGTGGCAACAGGATGTTCTTGGCAGGAGAACAATTTTCAGTGAGGGGTCCATGACTGCTTTAGCCCCTCTGATAAATCAGGAACATTCTAATTGAGTGGGACTCTGGCACTTCCATACTGATGGTTAATATGATGAAAATCCAACCACACCCAAGCCCCAGGGAGTGACTGGTTTCCATTTGGGGATGATTCTGTCTCATGTTCCTTTGAGCTTACCCTCCCCACATTGCTTATAATGCTTTTAGCATACATGAGATGTGAGTTACAGGTTGTAGAGACTTTATAGCCTAAGGGGCCAATGCCATGGTTTTGAGATTGTCCTTTATGCATTGTACAACTGTCTCACAAGTGATTTTAGGAAATACTACTCTTTGGTGTGCAGAGTTGGGGAGGGCTGGTGCATTTAATAATACCTGGGATTCCCAAGGCACTAACCCCTATACTCCACTGGAGCAAGCAACTGCCTCAGGCGTGTAGCTTTTATAAATTTCCCACTAGAGCCAATGCCAGTCTGACTGGATTCAGCCTCACAGAGGGAGGTCAGTAATTGGTAGCACATGGCTGGGATGAAAGGATTCTGGTGTGTGTGGGTGTGTGTGTGTGCGCATCTAGGGGAAAGCAGCAGCTTCTCACAGGTAAGTTTCTCCCCCACAGTGAGACCTTGGAACCATTTTTCTAAATCTTTCTTTTCTGTTTGCAAGGGCTTCATAGTTTTCTAAAGGAAAGATCCCACTGAGAGAGTGATATATCATAATGAAAAGGGCAAGTCTCATTTCTAATCCCCCTCTATCCCCAAATAACTTTGTGACCTTGAGCTAATAACTTAATTCCTTCATCTGTAAAACGGGAAAGTCCCTCCTAGACCACGTGTTCTCATAAAGATTTGTAGCTCTATGATCTATCTACCTCCCATATATGCCTAAATATATGACAAACCTAAGAAAACTCTCTTTTGGCCACTTTTAGGGATGTGGACAAATAAGTCAATGTCTACTCAAAATCTTTACTTAACTACTTAGTAATGCATACATATTCATACAAAATCATATTTATAAAATAATGTATTGATTTTTAAATACTAATATTTGTCCACTGTCACTTCATAAAACAAAATTATTCCTCACCAGTGTTATTTTGTGACTAATCCAACAGTTTTCCAAACACAGAATTGTTAGTTCCTTCTAAGTTTCTGAGAGCTAACACTCATTGAATTCATGTACAATGCTGTCTCCAGAAATGATATACCAAGTCACCCATGTGCATAGCACGTGGTCATTTTTTCATTTCCTATAGGTGCATATTTATAATCTCCATAACATATCGCTCACTAAATTTGTATTTTTGTGTGTTCTCTAAAAGATCTATTTAAAAACACATCTAACACTTACATTTCAGGGCTAATAACTTCAAGAACAATTACTAGACCAATGATAAATTTCTTTTCCTCTTTTTTTTTTTAACCAGTTCTGGTAGATGACCTCCATAAGCCTCCGAAACAGGCATTAACTTAGACCATTTCACCCCGATGCATCTTCCCCTAACAGTAGTTTGTTGTTCCAAAATCAGATATTGAGCAGGCACCAGAGGATGACTTCATTAGGATGTGTATTGAAGGTGACTTCCTTCTTTCTGGGAAATAATTTTGGAGACAAAAAATTTACCTTTTATGGGGGCAAATGGGGGTATATAGAAAGCCGTTAGTTCAAAATAATTCCAGAATTTTAGAAGTAGCTTATGCTTTGCTTTTCTTTCTTCATTTGGCTTTGGAACCCAAGGTCACAACACTCTACGTAGAAGATTTTCTTTAAAATTTAAGGAAGGATCAGAATTTAATATATATGCTTAACCAACAAGGCTCACTCTGAACCGCAAGAAAACTAAAAGGAAGCCCTTTAAAAAATAACCACCCCACTGGTTTATCACATGCAGCCCAACACTGAGCAAGAAGATAGAAAAAGAAAAGTTCACACACAGCGCTTTATGCTTTTTCAGTTTTTCTTCTGAGGTCAAATTTCCAACAACAACCTGGACCTTGTCTTTCTCTTTTGACTTTGCCCTTTTCATGGAAAGGGGAAAATGCTGGTGCCTCTCTGTGACAGTTCTGGTAGCTGCTACCTTCAGTTTGCTCTCCTGGTCACACAAGAGAGTGTTGCTACTCCCAAGCGGCCCTCCCCAAGATACTAGGGCATGCCTGCCAGGAGCTGACTATGGAAACTTTTTTTTCGATCAGGCAGGAAATGAAAAGAAACCTGTCCCTCCGTTTGGCTCAAAATAAGAATGAGTGTATATAGAAGAGTCCCAGAAAAAAAGGCAAGAAAAATAAACTCAGCTCTCCACCACCAACACCCTTTTTTTTTTTGTCCCCAACAGAAACCTACAGTCAAGCTGTTCTCAGTGGATGTTAAATATCCAAAATTCTGGGAGGGAAGTGTTGCATGATTAAAGCAAAAAAAAAAAAAAAAAAAAAACCACACACACACACACAATAACAACAATAAAAAACAGGAGCAAAGCTGTTGTGATCTCTCGAACTCTGTTTCGTTGTCCAGACTTCTCCTTCATCTCCCTCAGCTGGGGTGGGACGGGGGCGGGGGAATGGGAAGAACTAAGAGGTTTGGCTTCAACCATAAATAAGTCAGTTCTACGGAGACTGAGAGTAACCTTATTAGAGCCTAACTCTTATTTCCATGTGAATGGAAAGCTCAGTCTGAGGGAAGTGTATCCTCAGGGAGCCAGTCACTGGGATTCCTTCTTCCTAAGCCTTGGGAGTCCCAGGGGAAATCCCATTGATCGGATGCCCCGACCCCATGTGAAACTGGCTGCTTGATTTCAACTGGCCTCTGTTCCCTGTTTCAGGAAAAAAAAAAAAAAAGGAGGAAAACATTTCCTAGTATCCTTATTAGGAGAATTTTCAATACAATTGTTTAAGGAGAGGATTAATACTGATTTGGTGTTCAAGATGGCCAACTCCACCTCCATATGAAAATCTGAAAATAATTCTGATAAAAAGAGCAACTCTGCTTGTGAACAAACCAGATGGCTACACACCCCTTCATCGAGTCTGTTAGTTTTCGCATCGCCACTTTGGAAGTTTCTCCCCAGAAAAACACATGGACATGAGACTTTTTGACTGAGTTAGGAATCTGTTTTAAAACAAGGTCCATCCACAGTAACCCCTGGGTCTGCCCAACATAATTGCCTGTTTCATTTTCTTCAGGACATTTTCTCTAGCAGATTGACTACCCTTCTGGATAACTAAATATATCACTTATGGTCAACAAAGTGAAAACATTGAGGCTTCTTTGTGGAGAGTTCAGACCAAAACTTGGTGTTTGCCTGAATTCTCTGGATCCACGCAGTATTTTGGGGCTGGGTGTGCTCTGGAGGGTTGAAGCACTCATATTGGGAAAAGGTCTCAGATTCTCCTTGAAGGTTTATTTATGGAGCTGCTCATTAAAGCGTAAGTAGAAAGAACCTCGGAGGCCACTTACTAAGGGAAGCTTCTTGTTTCATCGGGAAGTGGGGATTGAACACTTCATAATCCTACACAATCCCACTTCCCCTAAGTAGTTGTCATATCCCAGAGAGATATGATCATTAAAGTCCAATCTTGGAACTGACAAGAGTTGGTGCGAGGGTGGGTATCCATTGCCCAACATACTGTGTTGAGTGCATTAAAAATTTAGCATCTTGGCAAATGTAGAATTACTGACAAGAGCTTGAATTGACCAAAATGAATATTAGTATGGACTAAACTATTCTTCATACGGTCATGGAGTTCTCAGCATGGGGTGAAGAGTCCATGAATAGATTTCAGAGTGGTCCTCCTAAGAATGCTGTGGAAAAAAGTTGGCATCTGCATATGTGCCTTTTAGAGGGAGGGTTCATAGATTTTTTTCATATTCTCAAAAGGGCACCTGATAAAAACTGTTAAGAACCAGAAGCATTAGTCTAGATTTATAAGCACTGTACATTAAGTAACATGCTATACCCTCATGACCTGGTTTTACCAATTCAGTCTTTGAAATGAATTTATTACCCTCTCTCCAAATCCTGATTCTACCACTTACAACCATGTGCTATAGTTCAAGTAATTTAGCTTCCAACTGCATGACATCTTGATAAGCAGATTTTCTTCTCTTAGTCTTTTTTAAAAAAATCTCTCCTTAATAATATCATATGTATTAACTACTAATGAGAATAAGATATATCTTGTGAAACAACTTTGAAAAGAAATGAATGCCAGTGATAGCGTTTGGTACCCTTCTCACTAGTTCTAATTTAACCTTAATCATCACTATGAACTATAATCTGGCTCATGAAAGGTCTAATCTTGTTTAGCATCAAAGCACTCTCAAATTTTGTATTATATGTGAAAACAAAGTTTAAAAAAAAAAGTGTTAGTTACCCATTCTACCTGCTAGTTATAATCAAAGAGACCCACTATATGGTTAAGATTTTTTTTAAAACTCTGGATTTAAATAAAACATCAGCATTCTCTCAAGTTTATCACTTGGTCACTGCTTAATTCAATTTTAACTTCTCTATCTTAGCATACTGGTGTACCAAAATTTTCACAGAAGCCTCTCAAATATTTTATTTTTCAAGAACAGCTTAATTGAGATATAATTCACATACCGTAAAATCCACCATTTTAAAGTGTACAGTTCAGTGGGTTTTTTTAGTATATTCACAAGGTTATGCAACCATCACAGCTATCTAACTTTAGAACATTTTCATCACCTCAAAAAGAAACCTCATATCCATTAGCAATTGCTCTCCACCCCACCCCCTCCTCCAGCCCCTGGCAACCACTAAATTACTTTCTGTTTCTATTGATTTGCCTATTCTGAACATTTCATGTAAGTGGAATCATACAATATGTGGCCTTTGGTGTCTGGCTTTTTTTTTTACTTAGCATAATGTTTTCAAGGTTCATCCATGATGTAGCATCTGTCAGTACTTCATTCTTAGAGGCTGGCCTTTCAATATTTTAAATGAAGCATGTTTGAGGTTTTGGCTATTACTAAGTATTTATAGTATTATAGTGATGTCTGTCAGATGTAATTTTGTTGGACGGGTCCTGTGACCCAGTGACTAGCACGGTATAGGAGTAAGAGGTATAGGCATGGTGCCACACCCATCCTAGAGGGGCCCAGAAAGAGCCCTAAGCCATGGGGTCCCCTCACAGACTAGCAGAGAGCTGAAGCCAGTCAGGTGAGAAGAGAGTAGTCACTGGGGGACTTTTTAGGGCATCGAGACATGGCTCTTGGTCCTTCCATGTGTTTTATTTCCTTCGTGTGTGTGCTACCAAAATTCCAGTGTTCAAACATGTTCAGAGGACACAAAACATTGAGAACCTCTATTTTATTTACCCTGGTTTTCTCTGCTTGGCTAGGTGGAAATTGCCATCAACATACACTGAATCCTTTTTGGGGTGAAAACAAAATGTTCTTGATTTGGCTTAATATGAGGTTTGCTTATCTTTTAGCAGAAGGTCATGCTTTGCTGGGTCATGACCGCATGTGGTCCATTTGTCGTAGCTTTTGCTTTCTTTCTCCACAGGCAGAGGAGGAGCAATCTATACAGTGCTGTGATGTCACTGAAACCATATAAGGGCTGCCTTCCTTTCTCCCTATCACAAAGAGATCCGTTTCCACTTAATTCTGTTTAAGCACCACACCACCCCCTTCTCTTCCTTATAATGCATCCGCCAGTCATAAGAGTTTCAATTGATTTACTTGAAGCCAGGTGTGATTTTGACTACAATTACAGGATTCTTGCCTATTTTAAGCACAGTCCTAGAGTAATGATTGCCATATGATCCATCTGACCACAGAGAAAGCTTATTAAAAATGCAGATTTCCTTGGTTTGATTCTGAGTAGGTAAACCTGGGGTGGAGCCCAGAAATTTGCATTTTAGGGAAGCACAATTTTCCTGTGTCGATGCAGGAGATACATTAAGAGTCTGAGAAATACTGCCCTACTGGTTTGTTCATATACTGCCTCAGACACTATTTCAAAAATGTCTCTCTTGAATGTTTATGTATTCTATAAAACAAAAAAGTTGGGGAGGAGGACACAAATTTTAGTTTTGTTATTGCATCTCACTTAGTATGCCCTTCTGATGCCAGTTTTTATCCATGTCTTTCTCCATCCACCGTGTGAAATCATGGTTATGTTGCTGTTGCTTGATGGGAAGATGGAATAAGACCCTAGAGAGAGAAACCTAGTTCAAGAGCAGGAAAAGAAGGAAAGGCAAATTAGTGTGCTTGTACTTGGAGAAAAATTGACTGGTGCACTGAGGAAATGCTCTCTGGTATTTCTATTTTGAGGAAATAAATGTTATTTGTGGCAGGGAAATGCTTTTAGAGTAGGGACTGTTTGTGCAATAAGGACTATTTCCTTTTAGACTTTTGCAGAAAGCATTTTCAGAATACAAACTTAGAGTATGAAATGTGTGTGTCTGGAATATTCTACACCAATATTCCCGTTCCTAACCTTGCTGGCCCTTGATCTTTGGCCTTTGGTTCCTCCTTCAAATCAAATCTTCTATCTTGCCCATTGAGGAACTTTGAAAAATATACCCACTATGGAACTCACAGCAGGTTTTGGCAACAGGTTTAAGGCATCTGGTGATAGAAACCTGACATCATCTTGCATGTTCACACATCACTATTAATTTTGTTTAAAGCTAAGGGAATGCACATAACTGTCAACCAACATTTCCTACCTGAGTCTAAAGCATTCCTTTTTCATCAAAAGGCTATTTGTCCAAATGTAATAACCATTAATTGTCAAAGGTTTTTTAGAATATTTCTCTCCCAGAAGTTTTCTCTGGTTAAGGGAAAGCAGTATTTCCATATCTTACTTTGGGCTGTATCTTGAGTACCTAGCACTAAGTTCTATCTGCTGCCAAAATTCTAATTCCTAATTGAAACTGTGGAATATATGAGTGCACAAGGCAAAAGGCATGGAGACAGTATGTGAACAAGAGGCAGAAATATATCTAAGGCTAGAGATTTGACTTAGCCTGGTTCAGCAAGTCCAGAAGAAAACATAAATCAAAGGTCAGACTTAGCAGAGAGACAGGAACTAAACAAGGAAGCAGAAATCAGATTTTGTAAATATATGGGAAAACAAAAAGCTAACAAGGGCAAAAGTAGAGGGAAATTCAATACTTAGGGGACTGCTCAGGTAAGTGGTCAGTAACCAGGAGATCTGCCTGCCCAGAAGGCTAAGGCAGCCCAGTGTCAAAACAAATGGGGAGCATCAAATGAAAAAAAAAAAAAAAAAAAAAATCCATTCTGAACAGTAAGAAGCTGTCCTGGTCCAAAGTTTCTTAGGCATTTTCTGTCGAGACTGAACCCAGCATGTCACCTGGGAAGTTAACAAAAAGGAAGACATATGATTGGGAAATAAGAACAGATCATATCCTTAAAGCTGGTACTTATAAATTCAAATGTGGATGAGAGGGTGAGAAGTGATGTGGAAATGGAAAGCAAAAATTATAAAAGATTCCAGTCAGGCATCATGTTCTTAGAGAAACCATCCTGGAATTCCCTGCCTGGGTCGGGGGGCCCCTCCTGCTGCTCTCAGAGCCTCCTTTTTTTATAACCTACTCTGGCATCTACCACACCCTGTGGTGATTGTCCATCTCCCCATCCAGGCTGCAACCACCTTGAAGGTAAGTCTTATGGTTTAATTGTCTTTATATACCCTGTACATAGCGGTTTTGCAATAAACATTTATCAAATGTCAATAATTACCTTTGCCTTATCACACCACAAGTTCCTTCTAGACAAGAAATGCACCTTTATGACACTTCATAGGCACAGTATTTTAGTTAATAAAGAAGATGAACATTTCATCTATTGGCCTTTACTCTCTTAAAACTCATTCAAGGGAATTCCCTGGTGGTCCAGTGGTTAGGGCTGTGTGCTTCCACTGCAGAGGGCACAGGTTTGATCCCTGGTCGGGGAACTAAGATTCCACATGCTGCACGGCGCGGCCAAAAAAATAATAAATAAATAAAATAAGATAAAAGGCCGGCCTGAAACCCATTGGAGAATTTGGACTTTTTAAAAAATAATAATAAAACTAATTCAAGCAGTATTTCATAGACAGGTACTCTACGGTCACAGCAAAGAACCCCTCCTACTCCTACAAGAAGCATATTCCTCTTACTGACTATTTTTTAGAAAGTGCTTGACTGAGTTAGTGGCTAAGTTTCAAGTGGGGGCCACTCTTCATCGTGGTGCGGGGACCGCTCTTCATCGCGGTGCGCGGGCCTTTCACTATCGCGGCCCCTCCTGTTGCGGGGCACAGGCTCCAGACGCGCAGGCTCAGCAGTTGTGGCTCACGGGCCCAGTCGCTCCACGGCATGTGGGATCCTCCCAGACCAGGGCTCGAACCCGTGTCCCCTGCATTAGCAGGCAGACTCTCAACCACTGCGCCACCAGGGAAGCCCGAGCCTGAGTCTTTTGAACACATTCCTGTCAACATTGTTTTCTATAAGGGCCCTTGATCATTTTTCAGAGAAGCAGTATCACATAGCGTTTAAGAACACAGGCTCAAGAGACAGACTGCCAGAGTTGTATTCCAGCTCCTCCACTTCTTATCTGGTGACCTAGGACAAATTATATAATCTTTCTGTGCCTCAGTTTTGCCATCTGTAAAATGAGGATAAAGATTGTTGTAAGAATTAACTACATTACTGATAATTTTTTCAAGTATTTAAAACAGTGCCTGGCATGTAGTAAGCTATATAAATTATATAAAAATTAACTACTATCATACTTTGCTTTGCCAGATACCACTGATTACTTTGATCAATAATTATACTACCCACAATGTATATGGGTCCTTCCTCAAAACATTACTGCTCTGTTTATTTCGCATTTTCCCCTAGTTTTTGGTAAAAGATATTTTACTGTAAAAATAAGCAAATATGCTAAAAATGGAGACGATAATAAGTTATATTATGACTTCACTTATCATAAAAGTAAGCTATAATTTTCTGAATCTATATAAAATTCAGAGAATTTATCTGAAGAAACTAAGATGGGGTATTGAAAGTGTGTATCTTTTGTCTTAATCATTTCCTAAGCAGTTACTAAACCTGACATCATTATTTTTTATACAGGAAGAGAATCTCTTATACTTCTGGAAAATTTCAAAACTTTGCCAACATATTTTTTGATCACCCTTACTTCCTGTGGTGGGGTTTACAAACCACACCAACTTTCATAACTGCTGAGATTTACAGAGTGAATCCTCACTTGATAATCTTGTAAAAATGAATAGTCAGTACTTCTCTTCCTTTTCTAAATGCCACATATGTCCGCTTTTGCAGAATGTTAAAAAAAAAAAATTCCAACCAGCCCCAAGCCAGCTCCAAGCAGGTATGCATACTATTTCTCAACTCCATCTCCATGGTAGCCTGGGCAATCCCTTTCTCCTCATCATCTCCCCTAGATCTCCCCTAGGTTAATCCAACCTAGAATCCGTTTTATAAAGAAAGAGAATTATCTTCAGCCTCCCGGCTTCCCTGGCTAGTGTCTCTGGTATCTAAATAAATTAAAAGTGGGAAAGAATAAATTAAAAAAATAATAAAATTCATTTACCAAAAATGATCAAGAGCTGGGATGTAATTAAAAGTTATCACTAGTAGATTACCCAGATTAGCAATTTTCAAATATTTTTGAATAAAGGAAGATAACATATGACACTAAAATCACACTGGAACATGATTTTTCAAAGACACATGCTGTGCTTTATGATCATCCCCAGGAAAAGCATTCACTGTTTAATAGAATCAGAAAGTATTGACAATGGAACTATAAATAAGTCACTTGCGGAATCCTTCCAAAGTTGCTTTTTAAAACATTAATTTTTTTTTTTTTTAGCTTGTCATTTGTCTCAAGTTGAGGGGAGAAACAAATTCCACTTATTTGAAGTTTCTTTTTTTTTTTTATGTTGCTCATCTTGGCCTTTATAAAACATTTTTTAAAAATTTTATGCAGCTCATTTTGGCCTTTTTATATAGTACAACATACTTAATTCCAGTTTAAATGTGTATTAATAGGCATAGGCAATCCAATGGTATCTCCTTTGTAAATTAGCAAAAAATAACTGCTTTTTTGAAGTCCAACCAGCTTCCACTATTAGAAGTATAGAGCACATTTGAGTCAAAGTCCTCTTCCTCAGAAACCCTGTTGTTACCATGGGAAAACTGTGAAATGCTCAAATGTGGGCAATGTTATAATTAGAACCAAACGTGGGCTTCGTAGGACCTGTCATGATGTTTCTAGGAAGCTAGCTCTGCGTTGGCTTCGTCAGACATCCTTTTCCTACAATCATGACTCACTGTGACTTCCAAGGCTCTCTCCTCCTCCTCCCAACTTCCCCCCCCCCACTTGTTCTGGGGTGGAAGACTGCCCCCACTCCAGAGAATGACGGACGAGTAGGCGGGTGTGCAGTCCACTAACAAGAATGCACTTCTAGGCATTGTGGAAGTAGGACAAAGGATTTTGCTGGGCATATTCAGAGCTAACGATGTGCTGGATATATGTTAATCATACGTGGGGAGACTCATTGCTTTGGCAGCCCTAACCCACTCACTAGTCCAGCCAAGCCCTCCCATCCCTCCCTCCTTTCTTCCTTTCAGGAAAGCATGTGCAAGTTCTCCGCAAAACGATGAATCTCTTCTCCTCAGGGGAATGTACAAGTCAGAAATTTTTTTAAAAAGAAAAGAGGAGCCAAAGCCTTTGCATAAGTAGGCCAGCTGCAGAGCCTCAAGGGGGGGTGTTGGGGGAGAAACCTCCTTGTGGCCATGGCCCCAAACCTCCCGGCCTCCACTTGTTTCCATTGTCTGCCCACAACCCCAGACAAGCCAGCCCACACCTCGGTAACTGCACCCACTGTCATTTTCAGGAAAAGAGATGTTCTGAGTCCATCTTGGCATTTCTGTGAAATCACAGAAATAATACATTGAATCACAGAACTGAAAAAGATGATCTAATCACTTGTATTTTTTAAAATGATGAAAATGCAATCAGGAAAGCCTATCTGACCTGCCCAAGCTCACACAGTTCTAGATACACACAGCCAGATCTAGAATCTGCCTCTTTTTATTCCCTGTCTTTTGCCTTTTTCACACGAGGCTTGTAATAGCAAACTGGATGGTAGAGATGCTTTCATCTCAGTTCTCTTGCTATGGTTTCCTTTATTGCTCTCTTGTCATTTGTGTAATGTGTAACCAGCATACAGTTGAGCTGAGTCTGATTATGAAGACTTATCTGTAGTACTTGTTAAAAATAGAAATTCCTAGGACTTTCCTTGATAGATTCTGGGATGGGTCTCAGGAATCATTTAACAAGTTTCCCAAGTGAATCTTGGGATCAAGTCAGTTCAGGGAAAAACATGGTAGAGCAAAAGTAGAAAAAAATGTATGTTTGACAGGCAGGGTGTTCCAACAAGAATAGAACAGGGGAGTGGAGAGGACCAGGAATTTTGCCTCCTAGCTACTTTTTTAGTGGGTTAACCACTAGACCACACTTCCTCTCTAGGAGAGGCAAGGAATTAAAATCAAAGGTTTACCACTGATTCATGCTGCCTGCTAATGCTGCTTATTGCGCCATGCTGTGACCCTACACGCTGGCTTGGAAACAGATGTGGGGAGTGAGCAGCCTGAGGTACCGAGGGGTGGGGGAGGTGGGGAGAAGGCAGACAGCTAGGAAAAGAACTTCCTCTGCTGCTAAATTTCAGGCAGGAGTGGAAGTCAGTCTAAATTGTTACCATGCAGATCTGGAATCATTTTTGCAATCGCCTGGCTCCAATTCCAGGTTTGTGCATTCTGCAACAAGGACTGAAAACTTGGTAATGCTCCTGACCTGACTTTTGCCTCTGCCCTCATCTGAATGCATATTATGAAGTTGCACATTTAGTTTGACAGTCATTTCATTAGGCAAAAGAGTTTGGTTACCCTCCTTGCCCTGCTCCCACCCTCCCCATACACACTTTTTAAAAGGAAGTACGGAAGGGTTAAGCAATTCGACTAAGCTTACACTAATCTCAGTATTGTGGTTGTTTGATTAAAAGTGCAACCAAGCCATTTCAACTAAGCTTTCCAGACTCCCTTCAATATATTCTTATAAGGCAACTGAAAAAAACTGGATTTATTTTCTCCCATAAAATGAATACTTAGGTGTGCCTTCAGACAAGTAGTTTACCATGTCAATGTTTATCAAAGACACATAGCTGTTGAGTGTTAACTATTGATTCTAGAAATAGTGTTTGTGACTTCTTTACTAAGCCGGAAGCTCCATGAGGGTGGGGCAGAAATTTCAGCTTTGGTTTTCACTAGACATTGCGATGTGGGAGTGCTTAACTGCCAGGAGAGATAGGAGCTAGATTTCAGGCCCACAGTGGTTAGGGTTCCCAGATTTAGCAAATAAAAATACAGGCCAGTTAAATTTGAATTTCAAATTTTTTTAAATATTAGTATAAGTATGTCCCATGCAATATTTGAGACATACTACTAAACAATCATTCATTATTTATGACCTTCAAATTTAACTGGTCATCCTGTTGACCAATCTGGCAACCCTAGCAAGGGGCCTCCCCATATTGATGGATAGAGAAGCCAGCAAGGGTTTTTCAGCTGAGTGGCATAATCATTTCTGTTTTTGAAAGATAATTCTGGTGACAGATTGGAGTGGGCAGAACTTGTAGGCAGGGAGACCAATTAGGAGTTTATTGAAATAGCCCAGGCAAGAAAAGATGAGCTTATTTCAACTAAGGCAGTGGTGGTGGAAATAGTGAGGGGAGCAAAAATTATAGAGACATCTAAGTGGTAGAATCAATACAACTTGGTAATTGATTGCATAAGGGCAGTAAGATAGGGGATGGAGTTAATGTAGTATAAGTCTCCAGATAAATAATGGGCATTATTTTTACTCTAATTTTCAATCTGTAGAATGGACCAATACTACTTACTCTATTTATTTTGTAAGGCTTCTGTGAAAACCAGTTAAGATTATTTATGTGAATGCAGTTTGTCAAGTATAAAGAGATATAAAAATGTATTGCTGCTAACTGAATGTGCATCTCTCTCAGTAGACACTGAACTCTTTTAGGGTAGAGGTTACATTTTATTCATCTTTGGTATTTCCTAGCATACTGCCTTGAATGTATAGACAGCCAAAACATGTTTGGAGCATTAAATCAAATTTGAAATTCTACCGTGCTAAACAGAAATAATGAACACAGTTTGTTTTTTGTTTTTTTTTTTACCATCTTGTTGGTGTGTGTCTGGAAGTATATAATGGATCTAGTGAAAATGCCAACAAAATCAGGGCCACAAGTTCCAGGAGAAATACCCACTTAAGTAATGCTGATGCTGAAGGAAATCCCTTTCTCTTCATTCACAGGTATATCAAACACTTGGGCCATCTTAACAGTTAGCCCAGATACATTTCCCTCCTTACATTTCTCCCCTTATAAAGTATTTAAAATCCTAAAGGAATTATCTGCTTAATCTGCTTTAGACATCACCTTGGTAGTGTCTGGTAAGTACCACTAGACTCAGCTTAGTTTAGGTGGGGAACACTGTCCTGATCTCTGTATCCAGTATCTAGTACCATGCCTGTGCTGTGGTTGGTGCTTAATGGAATGTTTTAACTGAAAGAAGATGATAAATTCCAAATTGAGTAAGACTCAGACTTCAAATATCACTGAGTCTCTATTCTCAACCAAGCAAAATAAACTGTAATGCTGAATCTTATTACAAAATATGGGTACCACATTTTCAAATAATATATTCATCGGATTTTTCTCCTCCTAAAATAAGTCCATCTCCCTCACTCTTTTTCCTTCTTTTCCTTTTCCTCATTGATTTTGCGGTTTCTTAGGCTATTCTGATTCTAAGAATGATCTTCTTCTACTTCCCCATGACTGTTTTTCTCTCCATTTAGATTCAAAATAATATCCAGAGAGACTGCCATAAGCAGAAGTTTTCTGTTTACATCTGGTAGAAATTATTATATTATTAGCCTGATGATGATGATAATGATGTTATTAACTACTATTCATAGTTATCATTTATTAAGGACATATCAGGGGTCATTTATTATACTAGAAGCTTTACCTAAATTATCTCATTTAAATCTTAGACAGTCCTATAAAAATAGCTCCTACTGTCCCCTTTTTATATATGAGGGACCTAAGGTTTTAAAAGTATTAATTACATTATTCCAGGTCAAAGAATTTGACAGAGGCAAAATTCAAAGTGGGTCTTGCTGAACTTGCCAGTCATTCCCTAGCTACTAAACCAATGTTTCTCAAATGTTAGCAGGCAACAGAATCCCCAGGAGTGCTTTTTCTTTTTCTAACATCTTTATTGGAGTATAATTGCTTTACAATGGTGTGTTAGTTTCTGCTGTATAACAAAGTGAATCAGCTGTACGTACACATATATCCCCATATCTCCTCCCAGTTTCTGCTGTATAACAAAGTGAATCAGCTATACGTATACATATATCCCCCCATATCCCCTCCCTCTTGTGTCTCCCTCCCACCCTCCCTATCCCACCCCTCTAGGTGGGCACAAAGCACAGAGCTGATCTCCCCCAGGAGTGCTTCTTAACCATAGGTTGCTGGGTCTTACCTCCAGAGCAATGCAGAGCGACTCAGTAAAGCTGAATGGAACATAGAATTTATAGCTGTAACTAGTTCCCAGGTGATAACTGATGTTGCTGATCCAGCGAGCACACTTTGAGAACTACTGGACTAAACAACACTGCCTAATATTGGCCGTTATTATACTCCAACTCTCTGACAGTCATTGACCTGAGTAGTGAGGATACAAAGATGAATCAGGCACTTTTTGCACTTAGGAGTTTACAGTCTAGTTGAGGAAACAGATCAGTAAACAAAATATCCATATTACAAATATGATAAGTTCTGTAAAGTTATATGCATAGAGTGCTATGGAAACACTGAGTAGCAAGTCCCAAACCAAGTGGGGGTGGCCAAAGAAGGCATACTGGAAAAAGTTATTCTTAAGCTAAATTTTAAAGAATGACAAGGAACAAGAAAAAAGGAGAAGGGAAGGGTATTTTTTTGGTCTTGGAAACAGCATGTATGAAAACACAAAGATTTTACATTTTTGTTGTAGCAAGAAAATTACAAGCAGTCTGTTACAACTGGAGCCTAAGCAATTGCAGAATGTTAGAGGGTGTCTTACATGTGACCCTGAGTTTGGATTTTATCCTTGAGGAAAGACTGTCCTCTTGAAATATGGGAAGATTCAAAGTGGGAGCTAGAGTTACAGTAAGAAATAAGGGATCAACTAAAAAAGAGTGGACATATGTATATGTATAACTCATTCACTTTGCTGTACACCTGAAACTAACACAACATTGTGTAAATGAACTATACCCCAATAAAATTTTTTTAAAATAAAATAAATACATTAACAAATAAAAAGACATGAGGGATCAAGAAGGTATTTCAGTATCATAATAATTATCTGTGAGATCAGTAAAAAAAATATATGAAACTCTAGCCGAATTAACCAGGATAAAAATAGAGAAGTATTAATATCAGGATTGAGAGAGGGGATAGCCAATAAATTTGACTGCTTAGATGAAATAGATATATTTTTGAAAGACACGTTACTATTAAAATTCATTCTAAAAATAGATACTGAATAGTTCAATATTTATTAAAACACTTAAATTTGTTAAGAGCCTTCCCATAAAGAAAACTCTAAGCCAAGATAACTTTTCTAAGCAGCTCTACCAAATACTTAAGAAAAAATAATACTTCTCAAGTCATTCTATGAGGCCAGCGTTACCCGACACCAAAATGACACAAAGGTAAATAAGAAAATTTCTTTCAATATTTTGCATAAAGATTGATTCAAAATTTTTAAGAATTTAAAAAATTAAGTCCAACAATATATTAAAAATAATACATCCCAGGAATGCAAGGTTTGTTTAACATTTGAAACTCAATCAATGTGATTACCCATAGTAACATAATTTTTTTTTAAGTCCTCCCCAATACGTGTGTAAAAACACTTCACAAACTTTAATATCCATACCTGATAAAAAGTCTCAGAAAACTAGGAATAGAGGAAATTTTTTCAACCTGAAATGACAGCTACAATAAATATACAGCTAACATCATACTTAATGGAAAGGCTGAATGCTTTCCCTATAAGACTGGGAATAAGGCAAGAATGAACACTTTCATGACTACTATTCAATATTGTACTGTCATTCTAGTCAGTGCAATGAGGAAGGAGAAAAAAGATATCCAGATTGAAAAGGAAGAAACAAAATTGTCTTTATTAACAGACAATATGATTTCCTATCAATAAAATCCTGCAGAATCTACAAAAATGCTGCTAAATAGTGTGTATATTACCAAATGGCATGTAATAGATGAGTTTAGCAAAACTGTAGCACACAAGATTAATCTATAGAAATATATTTCTATATAATAGCAATGAAAAATTGAAATTTAAAAAATACAATTTACAATAGCATCACAAATACTTAAGGATAAAACTGGAAAAGAAGATGTATATGATGTGTACATTGAAAATCACAAAACATTGCTGAAAGAAATGAAAGAAGACATGAATAAATAAAGAGAAATACCACATTAATGTACCAAAAGATTCATTTGTTAATGTAAACTCTCTTCAAATTGATCTATAGTTTCAGTACAATCTCAATCAAACTCCTGGCAGGCATTTTTGGCACTACGAGTTCTAAAATTCATATGGAAATGTAATGGACCTAGAATAGTTAAAATAACTCTTAAAAAGAAGAACAAATTTCAAGGACTTACATTATCTTTCAAGACTTCTCCTAAAGCTATGGTAATCAAGATTGTATGATATTGATGTAGAAATAAATATACATCAATGGAACAGAACAGAGAAAACAGAAACAGAGCCACACCTGTAAGACAACTGATTTTTGACAAAGTGTAAAGGCAATTCATTAAAGAGGGGACAGTGTTTTCGACAAATGGTGCTTGAACAATTGGATATCCATATATAAAAAATAAAAATAAAATACCTTCAGTCAATACCTCCCACTATATATTAAAAAATAACTAAACTCAAAGATCAGAGACATAAATGTAAAACCTAACACTGTAAAACTTATAGGAGAAAATGTAGAAGAAAATCTTTGTCACCTTGAATTAGGTAAAGATTTCTTAGATACAACAACAGAAGCACAATCCATAAAGGAAAAAAATTGGTAAGTTTGACTTTATCAAAATTAAAAACTTCCGCTCTTTGAAGGACACTGTTAAGAGGATGGAAACCCAAGTCACATATCTGATAAAGCCCTTGTATCCTTGAATATATAAATAACCCTCAAAACTCAATACTATAGAAACAAACAACCCAATTGAAAAATTGGACAAAAGATTTGAACAGACACTTTCCCCAAAAGATATACAGGTAGCAGATAAGCACATGAAAAGATCACTGCTCGATATCATCAGCTATTAGAAAATTAAATTTAAATAGAATAAAAGAAGACCACAGTGAGATATGGCTCCATACCTATTAGAATGGCTAATATTTTTAAAGACTGACTATACCAAGTATGTGGAGCAACTGGAACTCTCCTGCCTCACAGGTGGGAATGTAAAGTAAGACCACCACTTTAAAAAAAGATTTAGCAGTTTCTTAAAAAGTCAATCATATATTTACTGTAGGATTCTCCTTCCATTCCAACCATTCTTCTTCTAGGTATATAACCAAGAGAAATGCCCATACAGAGACTTGCACACAAATGTTCAAAACAGCTTTATTTGTAGTAGTCAAAAAACCGAAAATAACTCAAATGGTCACCAACATATGAATGGATATGTGAACATATGAACCTCAAAGTTACTATGCTGGGAGAAAGCAGCCAGAGAAGAAAACCAGTACATACTCTATGATTCTGTTTATATAAATTCCTATATTATAAACTAATATATAGTGACAGAAATCAGAGCAGTTGTTGCCTTGGAATGGGGAGGATGTGGGGAAGGTTGAGAGGGGATTACAAGGTGCACAAGAAAATTTTGGAGTGTAATAAATATGCTTATTATCTTGATTGTCATAATGATTTCACAGGTGAATACTTATTTCAAAAGCTATCAAATGTAAATGTTAATGTTTATCTTATGTCAATTTTATTTTATACCAGTTTATTTTATGTCAATTATTCTTCATTAATTCTTATTGAAGAACTTATCTGTGTTGTGTGCTGCCCGTGTCTAGAACAAGAGAGGATAGAACTCTATATTTCACATAGTATGTAATTTCTAGATATTATTTATGGAGAAGAATTTTTCAGTATTATACACATATGTCCGTAAATCACAACATCATGGTCTCTTACTATAATCATCTCACAGAAAGGTCTAGCATGAGTCAAAAGTCTATGATTCTAGTTCTGACTCTGCCATTGCCTGACGGGTGGCCTCAGAAATCACAATCCCTCTGGGCCTAGTTTCTGCATTCCTAAAATGAAGGCTTTGTACTGCATGAAGGGGCATCATATTATGTTGTTACTCAGGAGGTAGAGAGAGGGAGGATGGTAAGAGGAGGCAGGCTGGCAAAGCTCCAGAACCCCTTCTCCTTCCGAAGGACTAAATATTTTTGTCCCCTCTCCCCCACTGCAATTCATATCTTGAAGCCTTAATCCCCACTGTGATGGTATTTGGAAGTGGGGCCTTTGGGAGGCCATTAGGTTTAGATGAGGTCATGAGGGTAGAGCCCCCCATGTTGGAATTGGTCCCCTTATAAGGAGAGGAAGAGACCAGAGCTTGTGCTCTCCCTCCACCATGTGAGGATACAGCAAGAATGAGACTAAATACAAGCCAGGAAAAGAGTCTTCACCAGAAGCTGATCATGCTGTACTCTAATCTTGGACCTCCCAGTCTCCAGAACTGTGAGAAATAAATGTCTGTGGTTTAAGCCACACAGTCTATGGTATTTTGTTATAGCAGCGCATGCTGACGACGTCCTCCAACCAAAGTGGTTCTGCTTCTATCAGTTCTATGTAGTAAGTTTGTCCATAAGACTTATTTTGAAAAACTGGTTTTCACGGACTTCAAGAGAAAATTTGTTAACTACTGTAAATGTTAGAATGGATGACCTCTAAAATCTCCTCAGAGATTCCATAATTCTAATTTCTAAAATTAAATCTGCTTCATAGACTATTAAGGAACTCTCAGCAATCCTCCAGAAGTGTCCTACCCAAATCCTTTTGCTATTTTATTCTGATCCAAACAGAAGTGATGCTCTTCCCTGTGTTTATCGGCAGTGTGCTCCTGAGGGTCTGTGTCTGTGCACAGAGGGCCTTGAGATGGGGAGCAGACACTTCCTGTTCCTCCGCGTGCAGAATCCAGCTTCTGTCCCAATGGCTCCTCCAGTCACATTGCTCCTCTCCACTCTCATGGTGGTTCTCAGAGCCCCTAGAAGTTTCCATCAGCGAGTCTAAGTAATTCAGAAAATCAGTCTCTCATAAGCCTTTAGACAGTCATGCACCCAGATCTGCTGGTTTGTGTGGGAGTCATGTTTTCCAAGAGACCCCATCTGCCTTGCAGCCTCACAATTCTTCCTACTGGCTTCTTTTTCCCCTGAGATTTTTGTACATTGTGCCTGTGTTGTTTTTTTTTCCCCTAATTGTAGTGACTGAATTTGTTTTTCTAGTGCCCACATCCTTTCCCCACAAACTTAGAGGATTGAAAATATGGTATAGAGGAAAGGAAACCTAGACTCTAATTCTGGCTTTGCCATCCAACTTCCTGTGAGATTTGGGGGGACTTAAGTCATTCTTCTGGGCCTCAGTTTTCTCATCTTAAAATGGGAGAGTTAGATTCATTTTTTCTAAAGTATTTGACCTACCATTGCTGAGGTAGGAGATGATTTTATATTGTCCATAACGTATACTTAGTAAGTATGTATTTATTTTAATATATGTTAGAAAAATATATAACTGTTACATCAAGACAGCTTAAATTAGATTTTAGTCTAATTAGGAGATTATCTAACGATAATTAGATTTTTTCAGTGAATTGACTTAAAGTAAAATATTAAGCAGATTCAAGGGGTAACTGGATATGGAAGATGGTACATAATAGTGACCTGGAAGCAGTATTATGTTTTGCCCCCATGTTTCACAGGGAAACTACATTTCCCAGCTTCCTTGGGTTGGAGTCATGTGCCTATGTTCTAGACAATGAAATATGAACACAAGTCATGTGTCTCTTCTGGGCGAAGCCAGTGTGCCCTCTCCTTCCTTTTATTCTCTTGCCACAGCAACTTTGGAAGCTGTGGCATTGTGATATAAAAAGAGCTTAGAACCTTGAATAATCAGATGTATGAAAGTGCCAACCCAAATGAGACATGTGTGGCTAAGAAATAAACTTTTGTTGTGTTAAGCCACAGAGATTTCTGGGTTTATTATCTCAGTATAGTTTATCATATCCTGGTAAATACAAAGCATGATAAGATTATTAGGTTCCATCTAGCTCTAAAATTCTGCACTCTCTTCTTTAGTCTCTTCCCTTCTTATTCAGGTTTAACCTATACTTTTTTCTGGCCCTGTAACTTCAAAGAAGTCCCTTCTAAACTAATTTGCTTATGTTCTGCCCTTCCAACTATCTCTATTTTTAGAAGTGGCATTTATCTTAATGATGGCTGTAGTTCTGGATAACTACATAGAACCCTCCTCGCATCCAAAGAGGACATGGCAATTAGTGTTGTTGCCTGTCTGTGGTGCCTTTCTGAATAGCCTTTGGTGACCGTGAGCTCTTTCAGATTACTCACACATAAATATGACACTTTCTGCAGTGCCTTGTTTACTATTGATATCACCACTTCCAACAGTTATGAGCCTGTGTCCTTGTTTTGAGAAGGTCGCTTCTCTTACTGTCTTGTGTCAGACGAGCCATCCTCTAGCTACTGGTTCCCAAAGTCCATTAGCGAGATACATTGTTAGAAGTTGTGCTGTAGGAAGCTCATCTATCAACCCTGCTCATAGTACCAACCCTTTCCAAGTCCCAAACAGATGGAAGAGCCTGCTTTCTTCCATCTTCATCATATGCCAGAAGAGCCAAATTACATGATGAAAATCATCATTTTAATCCTTGGAATTGATTACATTTTGAAACTTTGTGTTTGCTTATGTTATCTGGTTTTATCATTTAATGAATGGTCATAGATACTTGTTTAAAAAACGGTATTTTCCAAGAAGCTTAACGTCTGGATCAAATCACAGACTCTTAGTTCTAATCACTGCCACTGCACTATATACCTTTAATTTATATGGTCTGCCAAGTTTTTGTCTGCCTGTTCTCCAAAGGATGTTAAATTTTTTTTTTTTAATATTTTTAATTTTTTTTTTTTAATTTTTAATTTTGGCTGCATTGAGTCTTCATTGCTGCGCACAGGCTTTCTCTAGTTGCGGCGAGTGGGGGCTACTCTTCATTGCGGTGTGCGGGCTTCTCCTTGGGGTGGCTTCTCTTGTTGTGGAGCATGGGCTCTAGGCATGTGGGCTTCAGGAGTTGCAGCGTGTGGGCTTCAGTAGTTGTGGCTCGCAGGCTCTAGAGCTCAGGCTCGGTAGTTGTGACGCATGGGCTTAGTTGCTCCGCGACATGTGGGATCTTTCCGGACCAGGGATCGAACCCGTGTCCCTTGCATTGGCAGGCGGATTCTTAACCACTGTGCCACCAGGGAAGTCCCAGGACATTAAATTTTGGTTCAATTCTATTCTCTTGGTCAATCAGTATAATCGGTATAATGAATGTGCTGCTCAGGCAGTGGAACTAAGACAGTTTTAACAATGTAAGCTGATGGAAAATTTTAAATTATGTATAGTGTTTTCTTTGCTCAAGATAATATAGAAACCTAGTTCTCAAGGCTCAATACATATACCAGTGGTGACTCTTCAAATGGTCCAGGAAAGCAGTGGTTTTTACTCTGTGAGTTTACAAATGGAATAATCATTGGTTGTTATTTATACCCTAGAAAATTTCCAAACAAATTTGAAGATTATCTTAGAACTGTTAAAAATCATTAGCCATTAAAAATACAGTATGTATGACAATATTGATGTTCATTGGTAATCACAAAACTGTGGAATTATAGAACAGTAGAAATGGAAGAAAACAACCACCCATGTGACTCAGCTCCTTATTTAACAGAAATGAGAAAAGTGGGACACAAAAGATGACATGTTGTTACTTAATTTTTTTAGTAACAAGTTTATTGAGATATAATTCATCCACTATATAATTTACCAATTTTAAGTGTACAGTTCATTGAGTCTTATTGTATTTGAAAAGTTATGCCATCATCATTACAATCAAATTTGGAACATTTTCATCACCCAAAAAGAAGCCCCATGCCCATTTAGCAGTCACTACCCATTTGCCCACAACTCCCCTAGCCCTAGGCAAACACTGATCTACTTGCTATCTCTATTTGCCTATTCCCAACACTTTATTTAAATGGAGCCATGCAATATGTGGTCTTTTGTGATGACTTGTCTCACTTAACAAATGTTGTTGAATTTTATCCATGTTGTACCATGCATCACCACTTCATTTTTTTAAATTGCTGAATAATATATCATTGTATTGCTATCTCACATTTTGTTTATCTGTTTGTCTGTTGAGGGACATTTGGGTTGTTTCCACCTTTTGGCTATTATGAACAATACAACTATGAAAATTCATGTATAATTTTTTTTGTGAGCATAAGTTTTCATTTCTCTTGGGTATATACCTAGGAATGGAATTGCTGGATAATGTGGCAACCCTATGCTACCTTGTTAGGAACTGACAGACTGTTTTCCAAACCAGCTACACTATTTTACGTTCCCACCAGCAGCGTAAGAGAGTTCCAATTACTATACATCTTCACCAAAATTTATTATTACCTTTTTAAAAAGATTATTATAGCCATTCTAGTGAGTGTGAAGTGGTATCTTATTGTGGTTTTCATTTGCATTTCCCTGATGGCTAATGATGTTGAGAATATTCTCATATACTTATTAGCCATTTGTATATTTTCTATAAAGAAACATCTATTCAGATCCTTTTCCCATTTTTAAATTGGTTTATTTGTCTTTTTATTATTGAGTTGTAAGTGTCGTTTATATATTCTAGATACAAGTCCCATATCAAATATATGATTTTAAAATATTTTCTCCCATTCCATTAGTTTTCTTTTTGCTTTCTTGATGGTGTCCTTTGAAGCACAAAAATTTTAAATTTTACTGAAGTCCCATTTGTCTGTTTCTTTTCCTTTTGTGGCTTAAACTTTTGGTGTCATATCCAAGAAACCATTGCCTAATCCAAGGTCACATTGATTTATGCCTATGCTTTCTTCTAAGAGTTTTTATAAAGCTTTAATTTTTCTTTTAAAAAATTTTTTTAAGGTTTTATTTTCCAAATTTAGGCATTTGTTTTATTTCTTACAAGTAGGTCTTTGATCCATGTTGACTTGATTTTGTATATTGTGTGAGGTAGGGGTTCAACTTCATTCTTTTGCATGTAGATACCCAGTTGTCCCAGCACCATTTGTTAAAAAGACTATTCCTGCCCCCAGTGAATTGTCTTAGCAACCCTATCAAATATCAATTGATTGTAAATATGACAGTTATTTCTGTATATGATTTTATTGATCTATAGTTTTATCATTATGGCAGTACCACATTGTCTTGATTACTGTAGCTTTGTAGTAATTTTTGAAATCAAGAAGTGTGAGACTTCCAGCTGCGTTCGTTTTCAAGATTGTTTTGGCTATTCTGGATCGTTTATGCTTCTATGTGAATTTTAAGAGCAGCTTGTAAATTTCTGTACAGAAGGTAGCTGGGATTTTGATAGAGATTTCATTGAATCTGTATATTGCTTTGAGTACTATTGCCGTTTTAGCAATATTAAGTCTTCTAATCCGTGAACATGGAATATCTTTCATTGTATTTAGGCCTTCATTCTTATCTAGGTGTTTAATTTCTTTCAACAATGATTTGTAGTTTTCAGTGCACGTTTTACACTACATCGTTAAATCAATTCCTAAATATTTTATTCTTTTAAATACAATTATAAATGGAATTGTTTCCTTGATTTCATTTTTGGGTTATTCATTGCTAGTGTATAGAAATATAATTGTTTTTTGTGTATTGATCTTATTCTATCCTGACATCTTGCTGAGCTCATTTATTAGTTCTAAGGGTTTGTTTAGGATTTTCTATATACAAGATCATGTCTTCTGCAAAAAGAGAAAGTTCTACCTTCTTCTTTCCAATCTAAATCTTTTTATTTCCTTTTCTTTTCTAATTTCCTTGCCTAGAAACTTGGTTATGGCAATGTTAGATGGAAGTGGCAGAGCAGACATTCTTGTCATTTTCCTGATCTTAAAGAGAAACATTCAGTTTTCACCATTAAGTATAATGTTAGGTGTGGGTTTTTCCTAGATGTCCTTTGTCAGGTTGAGGAAGATGCCTTCTATTCCTAACTTGTTGTTTTAGTTTTTATCATGAAGGGGTGGTGAATTTTGTCAAATGCTTTTACTGAATCTATTGGCTTGATCAAGTAATTTTTCTCCTTTATTTTTGCATCTATATTCATAAGAGCTGTTGGTCTATAGTTTTCTTTCCCTGTAACGTTTTGTCTGGTTTTGATATCAGGACTCATAGATGGCACATTATTTTTTTTTTTAAGTAAATGTATTTATTTATTTATTTATTTATTTTTGGCTACGTTGGGTCTTTGTTGCTGCGCGTGGGCTTTCTCTAGTTGCGGCGAGCAGCGGCTACTCTTCGTTGCAGTGCACGGGCTTCTCATTGCGGTGGCTTCTCTTGCTGCAGAGCACAGGCTCTAGGCATGCGGGCTTCAGTAGTTGTGGCTCACAGGCTCTAGAGCGTAGGCTCAGTAGTGGTGGCACACGGGCTTAGTTGCTCCACAGCATGTGGGATCTTCCCGGACCAGGGCTCAAACCTGTGTCCCCTGCATTGGCAGGTGGATTCTTAACCACTGCGCCACCAGGGAAGCCGGGCATATTATTTTTAAAGTATGAAAATTCCTTTAAAAAATTCATACAGTAGGGAAGACTGAAAGTTGAAAAGTATAACTCCTTTGCCCTGTCCCGAGTTCACTGTGAATAGAATTAATGTGTGTGTGTGTGTGTGTGTGTGTGTACATGAATATATATACAAATTCTATTCAAGCGGACTTACATGTATATGTGTGTGTGTGTGTGTTTGTGTGTTATTTTAGAGGTTTGTGGTTAATGAATGAAAAGGGATTATCTGAGATCACTTTTTTGAAAATTAATACAATCATTTCAGATTCTTGATGTTCTGACTACCAATCAAATGAACCTCACAGGCTTGGGAATCAATGCATTTTTGGAGATTTTCCAATCCCTTGCGATACATTCAAACAAGGCTCTACAAAATAGATTAAATTCAATTAGGCTATTGATGGTGAATATTGGATCATCAAGTTTGCTATTAATTTGAATATCAGTATACCATGACAAACAATACCACTATACCTATATATATATATATATATATATAAAGCCAAATTTCCAAATACCACAATACATATATATATATATATATATATATATATATATATATATATATAGCCAAATTTCTTATATCTCATCATAAATTATTGTATTAGATAAAGTGACATGGGTTGGTGGCAGGTCTTCCTAATTAGATGCCAGCTCTCCTCTAAACAGGAGGTCAGGCACTCAGGCTCCTTCCATCTTATAACTCTGCCATCATCAGCACATGGTTTTCAAGACATCTTCAACATATAACTTGCAAAGTTGTGATACTCATCTGCATAGAGCTACAGAAGGAAAGGAGTATGGAAGATCACACGTGGGAGATTTATATGTACCACAAATGAAAGTGAATCACATCATGTCACTTGCATCTATTGCCAGACATACGGCAATGCTTAATGGCAAGGAAAATTGGGAATTGTAGTCTCACTGTGAGCCCAGAAAAAAGAGGAAACAGGTTTGGTGACCATCTAGCCTGTCTCTGCCACAATTATCATTTTTCTCTATGATAAAGTTGCAGAATCAGAAATTTTTACTCCAAAACCTTTCTACCCAAATTGAATGTCTGATATCTCTCACAAATCTCAATCTTCCCTTGACCTAAATTTAGAAAACTAGAATTTTAGATTCAAAATTCTTTTAGTCATCCTTTATGCATTTTTGAAAAATGCATAATATAACAATTATTTTTATATCAAAATTTAATTGTTCACCATATATGTTGGCAAAGTTTGTGCATATGTATAAATACTTCTAATGTATGTATCTCTACCTATATGTCTTATTTAATTAGACTCTGAATTTCATGAGGGAAGGAAAAAACATGTCTTAGCTTTGTATCCCTGGCACTTAGCATGATATCTAGAACATCATACTCATTCATTTATTCAGCAAATATTTGTTAAGAGGCTACTATGTAACATTTAATGTGCTAAGTATTGGAGCTATCCTCCGAAAGCTTTCAGTCAAGAATTCCATATCAACCAACAAGGAGACCTAGAGATCCTGAAACTCTACCCCTACATAACATCTGGCAATGCCTCATAAAATATTAAAACCACTATTGTGGTGGCTTTGTAATATGTCGATTTGGCTAGGCTGACCCATGTTTTCCAGAAATCCCTTTCCTGTATGATTCCAGTTAGGGGTGGGCCACGAGAGAGGTTTGGAGAGGGGGAGTGAGTCAGCAACAATTTTGTAACTCATACATGTTGCTTCTCTGCTGGATTACCCTATTGGCTTGAGGAAATAATTACATTAACTGCTCCACCTTAGCTCTTCCTAAATCTTCCTTCAGCTTCTCTGACTCCTGGGCCAGGTGTGTGTGTTTAGCTCTGTGGCAAAGGACCATCTTCAGAATACCCATATCACCAATGTCAGAGACCAAAAGAACTGACATGGTCTTCACTCTGTCCTCATGGGTTCTCTCTCATGCTTGTGAGTTACAAATTATTATTGCTCTCTACCTCTTTATATCCATCTTTTCCTGCCTGCCCTATGGACTTCAAGCCCCAGCAAAGACAAGAGCCTTACAGAGACTTCTTAATCAGCTTCTACAATTGCTTAAGGTCAAATCCTTGTAAAACAAAAACAAATCTCTCTCTCTCCATCTACCTCTCTTGCTTTCTATTTACCTATATTCTGCTTCTCTGAGTGAACCCTAAACCCTGACTGATACAACTATTTTAAATGAATAGCTGAGCCTGCAATGAAGTAAGAGAAATTTGCTGAGGCCAAAAATTAAACGCAAGTCAAGGAAGCTAAGCAAGAACTGAAGTTTTCCAACCACACAAACATCATATATGAATGCCAACAAAGTGGACTTGCTAGGTGCCAGGCATTTTTCTAAGTACTTTACATGTGTTA
Source organism: Eschrichtius robustus (assembly GCF_028021215.1). Classification (NCBI taxonomy): domain Eukaryota; kingdom Metazoa; phylum Chordata; class Mammalia; order Artiodactyla; family Eschrichtiidae; genus Eschrichtius; species Eschrichtius robustus. The sequence goes on from NC_090824.1 coordinate 85,780,347, forward strand.
ATTCATCCTTGTTAACTTCATGAGGTATGTGCTATAATTATCCCAATTTTGTGGATGAGGACATTAAGATGGTAAAGGTCACAAAATTAAGGTCACAAAGCTAGCAAGTAGCAAAGCCAAAATTGGAATCTAGGCAGTCTCCTGCAAAGCCTGTGCTTTAACTCTGTACTGTGAGCCCTGTGGCCAAGTACTTCAGTACATATTAGGACTGGGAACAATCTTTAATACTGTGAGGAAAGAATTATAGACTGAAGGCAATTCTATATAAAACCTGGACTCATATGACCATCAATTTAGATGGAAATTCCAAAATTAAGATCTCTCTGAAGACTGAATAACCTGGAGAAATCAAGTCTTCCCTTGATCATGAAGCCTATAAGCTTAGAACTGTAATTTAAAGGGCTATAAAGTCCATAGGGCCCTGCAGCATCTATCTAGCAGAAGCAATTAATAGCCCTCTTTGGGAGAATTAGGCCTCAGACAACTTCTATGCATAAGAGAAATAACAAATTAATTCATAATTTTTAAATGCACTATACCTACAAGAAAACAAGCCACCATGAACAAAAAATCTCAGAAACAAACACACAAAAATTTTAAAATATATCTGCAACCATTTCAGGTATTGGAATTATCAGATATAGACTATAAAAGATATATGCTCAATATGTTTTTTAAAATTTTAAGGGAATGGGAATATGAAAAAGAGTAAAAGACTATAAAAAAGTAAAAGTCAATTTAAAAAACAAGTATATCTAAGATATAAAAAGTATAATTCACATTCAGTGATTACCTGTGATCTCACCAATGATCATCTATGTCTCGGTTTCTAATACCATTCTCCAGTAAAGGAAATCAGGGGTCCTTGGAGAAATGGCTGATTCTAGGACTTGAGAAGGAAATATACAAAATGAGATTATAGTGCCAGAAAGTAAGGAAGTGTAAAACAAAAACAAAAACAACGATACAGGGACACCGGAGCCAATTGAAATCGCTCCCAATGGCCAAAGCTGAAACAATTTGAGCAAAAAAATAAATAAAGTAGTATTGGACTATATATAACTCAAAGTGTAAAATAAATAGTCATGAGTCTATATTGACTTAAAAAAATGGTTGAACCAATAAATAAATGGAGAAGAGACAAATCTCCCATGAAGAAGAATTCCAAATAATTTATTATATATTCCATCATCAAGGAGGTAGAGCATAACTACCAACACCTCAGGTGTGGGCTATACGTAGTGACTTCCTTCCGAAGAGGACAGTATGAAAAGTGGATTGTGTGGGGAGAAACTTTATAGTGGAGAAGTCTGACGAACACTACCTCAGCCAGGTGATCAAAGTCAACATAAACAATGATAAGTCCTGTCAATAGTATATACCCTTGATATGATATGATGAGAAATGGCACTTTTACCTCTGTGGTCAGAAAAGTCCTAGTAGAGGGACATCTGCAAAACACATGACCAGTACTCCTTAAAACTGTTACAGTCATCACCAAGCAAGGAAAGTCTGAGAAACTGTCGCAAGCTGTGACATGACAACTAAAGAGCCTAAGGAGACGTGACAACTAAAGGAAATATGGGATTCTGGAACAGAAGGAGAAAGAGGGTATTAGGAAAAAAACTAAGGAAATATAAATAAACATGAACTTCAATTGATAACAGTGTATCAATATCAGTTCCTTAGTTGCAATAAATGCACTATACTAATGTACTAGACTAAATGTTAATAGGGGAAACTGGATTCAGAGTTTATGGGAATTCTCTGTACTGTCTTTTTAATTTTTCTGTAAATCTAAAACTGTTCTATATTAAGGTTGATTTTGTTTGTTTTTAAAAGCCTCACTGGATGGATTAAACAGTGGTTTGGACATAGCTGAAGAGAGATTTATTTTTTTGGAAAATAGATCCAAAGATACTACTCAGAATTCAGCTCAGAAATACAAAAGGAGGTTTAGAGACTAGGAAGATATAGCAAGAAGCTCCAACATATGTCTAATTGAAGTTCCAAAAAAAGAATAAGGAGAGTGGATGAATGATGAAAGTGAAAGACAAAAAGTCTGAGAGTTTTCCAGAATTAATGAGAAATACAATTCCTTAGACTCAAGAAGTCCAATAAATATCAAGTAGAAAAAAAAAATCCATACATCAAGACAGATTGTATGCAAAAAGAGAATCTTAAAAGCAGTCAAGGGGGGAAAAAAAAAGCCTAATTGCCTGTAGGGTAACATGAATTAGACTAAAAATTGACTTCTCAATCAGAAGATAGTGTAATAATATCTTCAGAGTTGTGAGAAGAAATAATTTCATACTTAGAATTTTATATCTGAAAAAATTATTGAAGAATAAGAATAAAATAAAGATATTTGGATAAACAAAAATATAACATAAAATATATTGTATGACAGAGGTGGTGTTAAACACGCTGTCCATTTTTGGCTATTTAAATCCTCATTTATCAGTGCTACTAGAAGTCCTGACTTGAACAGTAAAAAATGAAACATATCAAACTTAAATATGTCATCCATATTTCAGCAGCCTCGCCAGCCTATGACTAGAAAATAAAGACACTGTTCATATCCAAACTATAATTACACATACCCCAACTGGCCTATTTTTGGCAAACAGCCTACTTAGAGCTTCCCCCAGGTATTTCTAAGAGTTTCTCAGAGTACTGCCTCACATAAACTCTGAAAACAAGAACCCCATTTTCTTCCACACCAGCTTTCTAACATTACACTTCATTTCTGCTGTGGATGAACTTATGTGCTCACCACTTCAGTAAACATGTCTGTCTGCTGCTGGTGAACTACCAATGAGTTCCCCCTACTCTGACCTCAGGAAGTAAGCATTCTTCTCCCTGATTCCCCACATTATAGCTGAGACCAGTCTGTGACTTTCAGCAATATTTCACTGAAGGCTTAATAATGTAACTATAATACAAAGTGGCTATCAGAACATCTGATCATATCCAAAGAAGATATAACCAACAGATACATGGCCAACAAATGACCAGTGGGCACATGAAAAGATGCTCAATATCATTAATCATCAGGGAAATGCCAGTCAAAGGCACAATGAGATACTGCCTCATACCTGTTAGGATGGCTATTATCAAAAAACAAGGGACAGCAAGCATTGGTGAGGTTGTGGAGAAATTAGAACCCTAGTATACTATTGGTAGGAATGCAAAATGTTGCAACCCACTCTTGAAAACAGTATAGAGGTTCCTCAAAAAATTAAAGATAGAACTACCATATGATCCAGCAATCCAACTTCTGGGTATTTATCTAAAAGAACCAAAATCAAGATCTTGAAAAGATACTAGCACTCCCATGTTTATTGTGGCACTGTTCACAATAGCCAAGATGTAGAAACAACCTAAATGTCCATGACGGATGAATGGATTTAAAAAATGTGATATAAACATGCAATGGAATCAGCCTTAAAAAGGAAATCCTGAAATATGTGACAATATGGATTAAACTTGACAACATTATGCTAAGTGAAATAAGCTAATCACAGGAGGACAGATCCTACATGATTCCACTTACATGAGGTATCTAAAATAGTCAAACTCATAGAAGCAAAGAATAAAGTGATGGTTACAAGGGGGCTGGGCAGAGGGAGAAGGGGAAAGTTGACAATGGGTATAAAATTTCAGGTATGTAAGCTGAATAAGTTCTAGAGATCCGCTGTATAACATTGTGCCTGTAGATAACAATACTAGATTGTGTACTTAAAATTCTGTTGAGAGAGTAGATCTCATGTTCAGTGTTCTTACCACAAAAAAAAAAAAAAAAAAATTTTAAATGCATATATATAGTCATGGAACCCCAAAAGGCTAAACTCAGTCTAAAAACTCAGGCCTCCCTATGGTTTTGTCAGACTCAACAGCCACTAACAAAAATCTTCAGGCCTTTCCACCCTACAAACCCAAGCCTAACTAAACCCCAGCTCTCCTAACCTAAGATTCACTCTCTTTCCCACGCCTGGGTGATCAATAGTCAAACCATAGATTCCCTTGAAAAAGATTCTACTCCATCCCCACGAAGTATGGTTCACCCTCAGAGAACAGAGAAGTGAATCAATGATAACATTCTGAAAACTTATTTCCTAATATCTGAATTATTCTGTATCAAATATGCCATGTATGAGCTATCAGTGGTTCAACCCATGTTCTGCTGCACCAGACTGATGTCAGTTCCTTTTCACAGTCTCTCCTCACATATTAAGTGAAGAGATGAGCCTATACGTCGTGTATGTGGTAGAAGTCCAGTTCCCCAGTGTGCTATGAAGAAGTGCTTAGACAAGAACACTGTATGAATTAGGGTCAGATGAGCTGCTGTAACAAATAAGATAAAAAATTTCAACAAATATACTTTATTTTCCATTCATTCAATGATCAATTATAGCATTCCAGATCTGCAGGTAAGGTTCCTCTCAATTCAGGGACCCAGGCTTCTTTCATCTTGGGGCTCTGCCACTCTCTAGATGCTTTGTCAACTGAATCCATCAAGGGAAAGGAGAAAGAGAACACGGAGAAGTCCTATACACGTCTTTACAGCCTTGGTCTGGAAGCAACACACATCACGTCCACTTAGATATTTTTGACAATGAACCAATCACAAGGTCACAACTAATTGGAAGGAAGGGTAAGAAATAATACTCTAGCTCTGTGCCCAGGCAAAAAAAAAAGAGGTAACAGTTTATAAACAGCAGAGTTGATTGCAAACACACTCACACACAAATAATCAATGAAAAATCAACTTCTGTCCATTAGGCAACCTCCATTCAGATTTCAAGGGAAAAATTATCCAATTCTGCTGGAGTACAGTTGTGCTAGTACACTCGATTTACTTAACAAATTATTTTACAAGGCAGTCTGAAGCAAGTACATTTACATTACTTCATTTCATTCAGAGCTCCCCAAACAGTAGGTGGGGAGGCCCATGATTTAAATCTACATGACTAAAAGCAAAACAATCCCTTCCAAGATGAGGAAAAAGTTTTCCCTAGAGACTAATTCCTACCTCTCACTTTATAAGCCAAAACTGAATTCAACTTCAAAATAGCAGTACTCCATCTTCAAAATTTTCAAATTCAGTCTCCACTGGCTCCCTGTTACAATTAAATTGTAAAGTCTTTGGGAATTCTTCATCTTCATATGTCACATGATGACTCACACGATACATTTGACAAACCAGGCTGTCAATAAACATTTGTGGAATTGAACTGATTTGATGTCGAGAACTTTTTTTTTTTAATTTTTATTGGAATATAGTTGATTTACAGTGTTAGTTTCTGCTGTACAGCAAAGTCAATCAGTTATACATATACATATATCAACTCTTTTTTTTAGATTCTTTCTCCATATAGGTCATTACAGAGTATTGAGTAGAGTTCCCTGTGCTATACAGTAGGTTTTTATTAATTAACTATTTTATATATAGTAGTGTGTATATGTCAATTCTAATCTCCCAATTTATCCCTCCCTTCCTTACACCCTGGTAACCGTAAGTTTGTTTTCTACGTCTGTAACTCTATTTCTCTTTTGTAAATAAGTTCATTTGTACTCTTTTTTTAGATTCCACATATAAGCGTTATCATATGATATTTGTCTTTCTTGTCTGACTTACTTCACTCAGTATGAGAATCTCTAGGTCCCTCCATGTTGCTACAAATGGCATTATTTCATTCTTTCTTATGGCTAATATTCCATTATATATATGTACCACATCTTCTTTATCCATTCCTCTGTTGATGGACATTTAGGTTGCTTCCATGTTTGAGGACCTTCTTTATCAGGTATTTTTAAAGTGGAGAACAAGCCCCGGATAGTGACTTACCAAGACTCTTTAATCTTTGTTTTCACTCTGTAATACAGGAGAGCAGCTATGGGAAAGGCTGGTGATTTTCTCTAGCAGGCTGGAACAGGAGCACATGTGCACACAGAGAGGTTACCAAAACTAACTGTAGCATAGCCTCTGTTTAAAAGCAATAATGACTGTACAGGTCTTGGATTCAAACAAGCTAGCTAACCCAAGCCATTTGCATAAGATCTTTGAAGACTTTTGTAACTCTGTTGTGTTAAGTAGGTGTGCCTTCCCACACATATTTGTGAATAGTGTTGATTACTTGTTATAAGCCCATAGTCTATACGTTGCACCAGGCTTTTTGGCTTCACTAGACTCCTATACTTATTTCTTCAAAACTCCTGTACCCAAGGAAGGCCTGCATGCACGGATTCAACATAGTCTCAGCACTTATTAAATAGAACTTCTTGGCATTTAGTCACACATTCTCATGTGACACTTTTTTTCCTCCTGATTCTAAAGTCTAAGTCAGCAGCTATCATATTTTCAGCCTACAGTATATTCTCTACATACCAATTAAGTTAAAAAAAAAAAAACCTAAACCTACAGCTGACACAATTTATGAGGCCTCCAATAAGTCCACTGCATGAAAAAATAGTTTAAAAACTTAAACTGGGAGTAGAAGAAAATTTCCTTAAACTGATAAAGCACATCTATCAAAAAGACCTCAAAAATACTTAATGGCAAAACAATAGAAGCATCCCAAGTTTAGTCAGAAACAAGATACGGATGCCTGTTTTCCTGGCTTTATTCAGCATTTTATTGGACTATCTATACAGTACAACAAAACAAGAAAATAAAGTAAAATGTAAGGATAGGAAAAGGAGAAACAAAATTACTGGAATTAATAAAAGTATGTTTCTAGATAGGCAATACACTATATAAAAAATTAGCAATGGTTCCATGTGCTAGCAGTAATCAATTAGAAAATATAAGATCAGTTTTTTAAAAATCTCATTCACTATAGGAATAAAAATCCTAAGTGTACATCTAACCAAATATGCTTAGGATATTTATATGGAAGATTTTAATAATATCTTAAAGGGCATAAGAGAAGCCCTAAACAAATGAAAAATATATGATATTTTGTGGAGAAAATTTAATATCACAAAAGTGGTGGTTCTTCTCAAGTTAACCTATAACTTCAATGCAATCAAAATCCCAACAGCATTATTATAAAGCTGATTCTGAGTTTCATGTGGAAAGATAAAAGGCTAAGACAACTAAGATAATTTTGTATAAAAGGAGAAGAGAAGGAGGAATGATAATGTCCCACCAACTGTCAAGACTTACTATAAATCTTTAGTTTAAAAGCCATGTGGTATTTGCAAGGATAAACAGACTACTGGAACAGAATAAAGAGCCCAGGAAAATATCCACATATATAGGAAAACGTGGTATTTGACAGAAGGTAAAAATGATAGACCATTAAATAAACAGTACAAGAACAATGACTTATCCACACGGAAAAATGTAAAATTCGAATTATCTTTATACTTTGCTCAAAATATGTTGCAGATGGATTAAAGACTTAAGAAAAGCAAAGTTTTAACTCCTTTAGCAGAAAATATTGGCAAACATAATAAAGTTTTTTGCAAATAAGGCAAATAAAGGATAAGGCTTTTTAAAAGATCGATACATTTGACTTCATTAACATTTAAAATTTTTGTATTTCAGAAGGTATCATAAACAAACAAAAAAAGATATACCATGCACTGGGAAAATGTACTTGCAACATATATAACAGATAAAGAATAGGTACCCAGAATATATAAACAACGTTGACAAGTCAGTTTAAAAACAACAACTCAGTAGAAAATTGAGGAAAGCTATGACCAGGCAAGTCAAATACATAGGAAGAAAGCCAAACGCAATAAAGCATATAAAAATATCATCTATTACATCGGTAACAAAAGAAATGCAAGTTAAAACTGTGAGATACCACTTCACTCTCATTAAGACTGATAAACATTTTGAAGTTTTAATTCCAAGGATATATGAGGATGGGGGAAACAGGAGCTCTCATATGTGCTGGTGGGAGGGAAAATTAGTACAATTGAGCAATATCTGATAAAACTGAGGAAGGAATTTTGAGCCAGCCTTCTACTTCTAGTTATATATATCCTAGTACTCCATGTGTACTAAGAACAGTATATAAGAATGTTAATTGCAGAACTGCTTGTGAAAGCAGAAATAAATTGGAAAAAAACCCTACATATTATCTTTGGAGAATAGAAAAATAAATAATACAATTGAATACTACATTATAATTTTTTTACATTATACTTACATGTATATTAACAAGATATTAACATAGATAAAACTAAAAGCCATAATTTGAAACATTTATTAAATCTGGTGGTAGAAATATGAGTATCTATTAGATTTTTGTCTAACCTTTTTGTATGCATGAAATATTTTATAATTTAAAGTAATACAAATTACTGTTTTACACAATATTAAGCAGAATCGACTAAACCCAGGAATTTCCCAAATGATTTTCCTCTTGTAAATTAGCCAGTGTGGACAACATTTCATAACAAACTGATCAGTAAATTACTTCACTGAATTTTTACTGATATTTTGTTGTTGTTCAACATTAGGATGTATCCCCAATTAAAATAGTATTTGTTAAATGTTGAAATAATAAAACAACTTTTTTGCCTAAATAGTAAAATGATCACCCTCCTTTGGACACGTTATGAAGAGCTCTAAAATGACAACCCACAAATTATCTAGGTTTCAGGCCAAATCTCTTTGTTGCTAATGAGTCCCGAGGATTTGGAAAAGTTATATTTCCTCTTTGACCCTCAGTGTCATCTTCTATGTAATGGAAGTTTGGACTAGGGGATTCCTAGAAATACTAATACTCATAACTCAGCGACCTACAATTTGACTTGAGAACAAAAAAGTAAATTTAACTTCAAGCATCCAAGCTCAAGAGAAAAAGAAAAAAAAAAACAAACCTTTTTGATTACTAATAATTCCTGAAGAAGAGAACAGTTCCTAATTAAGTGATTAAATAGGTGATTAAATTGAGAATTTAAACCTCATCATAAATGCATAGCATAATCTATTGATCTTCCGGTTTTTGAAGGTCAGTGGCTGGTTGAGAAACTTAAGCAAATGAATTTAGAATATTTGCAAATATCCAACTTTCAAAAACCCTGGCTCTTTTTGAAGTCAGACAGCCATGGGCAAACAAAACATAGCTTTGATTTAACTTCAAGATGTGTCCACAACAACTGATTACCCCCAAATCCTTCTATTTTTCTCTCCCAATGGCAAAATGCAAAAGTTTTAAATACCTCTATAATTATGGTAAACATAGACAACAATCTCTAAAATTACAGCATACTATTTGGTGTTCCTAACCTATGGGCTGTCTATAAAGAGCTAGATTAAAAGAGGCCATCTGGGAAGTGGAATCAAACACCAGATTCCAGTTGTTTGAGAGGCAGTGCAAAGGCATTTCCCTCTTTTCAGTATTAAATGAAAATGGTTTTCATATAAGCTATTTTCTAGCTTATATAGAGAAAATCTGGAAATCTGTCTGAGATTATGTTGTAAACAATCCCCAACTCCCACAAGAAATCTAGAGTAATCCAAAACTCTATAAAATAGGACCCATGATTAAAATAATTTATGTTCAGCGATCATTATTCTTTATACTTTCATTTAGTCTTATTTCATTCATCTTTTTCTGTTTTTTTGTTTAGTGGCCTTTCCCCCACCCCCTTTCCTGTTTTCAGTTAGAATGTAAAGTTTTTCTCTGTTGGTGTGGAAGTTATAGGTTATATTTCTATTCTTCTAGTGGTTCTAGTGGTTTCCCTGAACATATGTACTTAACTGTATGTTTTTCTAACAAAGTCTAAATTATTCAGTGTCTCTCTTCCAAATAAACAAGACAATGAGCCTAGAACATGTGAACACTTCCCACCCCCATAAAGTTATTACTATCTAGCTTTGGTTTCTTACTTTTTCACACAAGATGACATTATTTTTAACAGTGCAATTGTTCTTTTTAAATTTACCAATATCTTTAACTTCTGTGCTCACTGTTGTTTGTTACATTCCTCCTATCCCCTCTGAATATTCTCACCTGTGTGGTATAGTTGCTGTTTTAGGAACGATGTGTGGGTGGATGTATGCCTGAAAATATCTTTAGTTTATCCTTACCCTTGAATAACAATTTAGCTGGGAATAGGATTGTAGGTTGTCCGTTACTTTTTCTCAGGACTTTTGAAGATGTTCGCTTCATTGTCCTCTGAAATCTATACTTACAGATGAGAAATCTACTGGAAATCTAGTTTTCTTGATAGGCAATCTTTCTTTGGGATTAGATAGTCTGTGAGATTTTCTCTTTATCCTTGATATTCTATAGTTCACTCTGAGGTGGATTTATTTTATTTAAGTTACTCGAAACTTGAAATGCACTTTCCATCTAAGGATTCATGTTTCTCTTTAACGCAGGAAAATTCTCAGCCAGTTTCCCTTCAAATATTGCCTCTCCAAGACTGCCTTCTGTCTCATCTTTTATACAAACTAGATTCTCTAAATCTAACCTCCATATACTTTCAGGGTATACGACTTTGGGTAAACTCCTATAAAATTCTCAGGCTCAGATAATATGGGAAAAATTCTAAAACATGTGTCTTCAAATGGAGAGGGCCTATAGATTGCCTGGAAAATGACTTTACAAAGTTCTATAGCAAGGTCTATCATAGTGAAATTATGGAAAAATGGAGATAAAGAAAAGTCTGTAAAATATTTCCTTCACAATAGTACTGGAAACATAGGAACCATAAAATGTTTACTCTAAAGGAAACTTCATTTTTCAAAAGATAAACTTGAGACATAGAAAGATTAAGGATGATTTCATTTTCATTTCAAGCTATTGTCAGATTCACTACTAAACCCCAAATCTGCAGAATTTCAGTATTCTTAATGTCATTCCACATTCCCTTGCCAAAGTATTAGAAATATCTTAGCTATCACATCAATTCCTGCTCAGCTCATTTTCTAATCCAACAGTGGAGGATCATGAATATCAGGGATCCATGGAGCACCAATGGAATAACAAGGGGTTACCCCAGTCACCCAGCAACATGAATAAATTAGCCCTCCAACACTGAGCCCTGCCCAAGCAGCCGAACCAGAGTGATTCACTCAAAGAAAAACTACTGGAAATATTGTGAATTAAAAGGCCTGTTTTGTTGAGGAACTGAGTATTTGCTCACTGTATAAGCAAACCCATACTGATTTTTCTGTGGGTGGCTGCAAAAATAAAGCTTCTACCAATTTCTTAAGAACTGTATTATAAGAGCTAATTGGTGGGAACTGATTTAACTAGAAGAGCCCGTTCATGGGCTAAAGAGTTTCTAATCATAAGTACCAGAGAAAACTAATGTTTGATTAAAGAAAAAAAGAAAGGTAGGGCTTCCCCGGTGGTGCAGTGGTTGGGAACCCGCCTGCCAATGAAGGGGACACGGGTTCTAGCCCTGGTCCCGGGGGATCCCACATGCCGCAGAGCGACTGGGCTGGTGCGCGTGCCACGGCTGCTGGGGCCCGCATGCCTGGAGCCTGTGCTCCACAACGGGAGAGGCCACTGCAATGAGAGGATCACGCACTGCGGCAGAGAGGGGCCCCCGCTCGCCGCAGCTGGCGAGGGCCCATGTGCAGCAACAAAGACCCAATGCGGACATACATACATACATACATACATGAATAAAAGAAAGAAAGGTAAATCAGGCATGGAGGTAATTAGGCAGTCAAGATGATCTATGCCAGGAGCATGATGGTTACTTGAAAAGTGGAGCTGAACAAGAGTCACGTACTCCTTTAATTTATCAATTGATGAATAATTTCAGTATTTCAGTTTGTGTTATATGTCCAGCATGCTACTACAGGTACCATGAGGAAAAGGTCAAAAATTATTAGCAGCTCAGTTAATAAATACCCTACATTGTGTTTTCTCTCCCTCTTTACAGCAAAGTGAAAAGGAGAGCTTGCAGAAGGGAAGACATCCCATTTTGTCAATTCTGGGTGAGGCAAAGCAGGATGTAATTGGACTTTGCCCACAAGTATATAAAGAAACAATTCTAAGTCAAATACAGATCCTCAATCTGGTTAAGGAGTTCAGAAAGAACCATTCATAAGCAAGAGAAGAGAAAGGGTATTTCTTAGCTGAGCCTGGAAGGAAGAATCAAGTGAAGATAAAGAAACATGAATATGTTAAGATGAAGATAAAAATAGCCTAATCTTGCTGAAGAAGTGCGAGATTGTCAGTATTTCTCTACCATTGTCTGCAGTGGTAAAGAAAGCAAGCTTGGAGGTTTACAGAGAAAGAAGTGTATTTGAAACAACCATCAGGGGATGGAGTTAGGCAGGTAATAGAGGAAGAACAAACAACAGAGTTATGTACAATGGCCAAGGAGGAAATATAAGATTTTGTGGGCCATTTGGGTTCAATTATGAGTCTTTCTTTAGCAGCTTTTGTGGTTAGGAGCAGTAGACAAAAGAGGTGCCTCTGAAGGCAGGAGAATCTGATTAACATGACAGAAAAGTCAAACAGGCTGAAAAGATAACCCTGAAGTTGTTGAAATTTTAGTCCTTGGTGAGGAGGGAGTCTAACGCGGACAGGGGAAATAAACTATCAAGACTGACAAAACTTTCAGTGAATTGGCGAGGAAGGGGTAAGAGGCCAGAATGGATGGTCCCAAAATGTATGGCTAGCTCCAAAGGAAGCTGGCCAGTAGTGCCAATTATGTTATCCCAAGGGATCTAGAAAACACAAGTCAGATCTGAGGTAGTACCAATATCCATCGGCCTGTGTGAGCATAGGGAACCCCAGTAGGCGTCATCAGGCAGTAACACATAGTCAAAGCAATTAGAGGCCCAAGGAGGTGAGAACCTCCAATTTAAGTAGCAACTCAGGAAACAATGTTATATGCACTGAGCAGGGTCCGATCCCCAGGGGAAGAAGATGACAAGGAATCAGCTCCTCGATCAAGGGATCAGGCATTAGGATTATGCTTGAAATCCAGCATAGACTAGAGTACAGATCAGAAGTCAGGGCAGAAGCCAGTCATAGAGCCTAGGTCTGTGCAGTGGGACCTGGGAGAAAATGCTGAACTAGGAAGGGCACTCAGGGTTCATCCAAGGCATTTTAAACACATAGGCCATAGACCATTTGTCAATTCTAACATGAATCCTAGGGAATAAAAATATTTTTCTGACTCTAAATATATATATTCAGGCTTGGTCCTTATCAGCTCAGAGGCTGAGCAGAGCTAGCCTCAGCTTGTGAGATTTCAATTTCTATAGCTCAGTGGTTCTCAAACAGGGGCAATTTTGTACCCCAGGTAACATTCAACAATGTATGGAAGCATTTTTTATTGTTATGACTGGGAGGACTGCTACTGGCCTCTTGTTAATAGAGGCCTGGGATGCTGCTAAACCTCTTACACTGCACAAGACAGCTACCACAGCGAAGAAAGATCTGGCCCAAAATATCAATGGCATGGAGTTTGAGAAACTCTGCTCTGGATAGGTATGGGTCTGGCAGGGATTGGCACCAACAATTAAAGATCAGGTGGGAAAACTGCTATTACATTGTAAGTGTTCATTCATTCATTCAATCAACCTTTCAGCAAATACTTAGCATTTATTATGTGCTAAAGACAGTACTGGGCACTGGGGATATATTGATGATTAAGAAATGGTCCCTGCCCTCAAGAAGTTGTTAGTCTAAAAGGAAGATCTCAACTTTGCAGCCTTCATTCAGTTTTATCAAAATGCCAAGGAGCCAATAATAAATTATTGTTTCCTTCTAGTATATCCTTTGCAGAATAATTTAAATTATTCCAATTATTTAAATTTCTAATAGAAATTATTCCTATTAAATAGGCCAACTGGGTTTGGACTTAAAATCATAGTGGGCTGCCTTCAAAAGATATGGAATATGTCTAACATTTCCAAAGCATGAATTTCAGTGTCCTCATGAAGGAAAAGGCCAAGAATAAGAATGCGGCTAAGAAAAGTGATAGATGGGGCCACCTCCATCAAGAAGACTCCTGAATAGCCTCCATAGTTTGATCACCAACCAGGAAGAGAGTCACTTTTTAAAATGCAGCTTAGAAATATTTTGGAAGACGTGCACTGCTGTTTGCAACTCAGGTTGAAATGCATCAAAATATAATATAGATTGAGGTTGGATAGAAAGATGATAGTTGGGGACTTCCCTGATGGCGCAGTGGTTAAGAATCCTCCTGCCAATGCAGGGGACCCAGTTTCGAGCCCTGGTCCGGGAAGATCCCACATGCCGCAGAGCAACTAAGTCCGTGCGCCACAACTACTGAGCCTGTGCTCTAGAGCACCCGAGCCACAACTACTGAAGCCCGAGCGCCTAGAGCCTGTGCTCTGCAACAGGGGAAGCCACCGCAATGAGAAGCCCGCACACCGCAACGAAGAGTAACCCCTGCCCGCCGCAACTAGAGAAAGCCTGCGTGCAGGCTTCTCATTGCGTTGGCACACCCAATGCAGCCAAAAACAAAATTAATTAATTAATTAATTAATTATTTTTTAAAAAGAAAGATGATAGTTGGATTGGAATGTGAAAAGCAAGAGTTGTACCATGTTAATGGTGTAATCTAGGTGGTGGGTTCAGTATAAAAATCTTTCAACTTTTCTTTATGTTTGAAAATTTTTATAATAAAATTTTGAAAAAAGTGCAACCTACTCCCTTCTCCTTGAAAAAAATATGTAAGGCTAAATCATATGTACTTAAGTAGACTATCAAAAAGGTTCTGGCAAAGCTGAGTTAACTTTTGCTTCAGGAGCACAGCTGCGGTAGAGTACTTGGAATGTGGTCCATGGACCTGAGTCACTGGCATCATCTGAGATCTTCCCAGAAATGTGCAATCTCAGAATTCAAGACATTCTCAATCAAATTTGGATTCTAACCAGATCTCCAGGTGATTCATACGCACATTAAAATTTGAGAAGTGCTGGAGTAATAGAAAGGTCAATAATCTAGCAGACCCAAGTTCTACTTTTCATTCATTCATAAATTTTAAAAATACATTTATTAAGTCCTTTTATTTTCCTGGCACTATTTTAAATGCTGGGGACATAGCAACGATGAAGATAAATTTTTAGTTAAATTCTAGTAAAAGAGACAGTCAATAAACAAGGAAACAATATTTCAGAAAATGTATGTACAATAAAGCAGGTAAAGATATTTAGAAAAATTGGTCAGAAGCTATTTTAATTAGAGAATTCAATAAATCCTGAGCAGCATCCTGAATAATGAGGTGACAAGCAAAGCAGAGGTAGGGAGACAGAGGGAACAGCAAGTGTAAAAGCCCTGAGGCAGGAACCAGAAGATGCACCACTTCGCTTGTCTGGAACAGAGATTCCTCATCGCTAAAATAAAGCTGTCGGACCAAAAGACCCCTGAACTCTTTCTAATGCTCTGATTTCATGGCTATTTTTAAGATGACTATTCATGAGTGTCCCAGGAAGGATAGAGAATTGTATTTTTTTTTAAATAAATTTATTCATTTATTTATTTTATTTTGGCTGTGTTGGGTCTTCATTTCTGTGCGAGGGCTTTCCCTAGTTGTGGCGAGCGGGGGCCACTCCTCATCGTGGTGCGCAGGCCTCTCACCATCGCGGCCTCTCTTGCTGCGGAGCACAGGCTCCAGACGTGCAGGCTCAGTAGTTGTGGCTCACGGGCCCAGCTGCTCCGCGGCATGTGGGATCCTCCAAGACCAGGGCTCGAACCCATGTCCCCTGCATTGGCAGGCGGATTCTCAACCACTGCACCACCAGGGAAGCCCGAGAATTGTATTTTTAATGGAAACAAACCCATGGCTATGTTTTTAAGGTAGCAAGGGTTAAAATGGCCACATGTCCAGTGGTTCTAATCATTATTTAAGTTGCTCATCATTCAAAGATTTATTCTTCTGGTATTTTTTTGCCTCCTCATCCCTCAACTCATACAGACAAGTCAAAGATAATTGATAATTATCAGTTACCAGCTAAGTGCTCAGGAAGCCCTTGTATCTAGGAGCTGTTCCCATCATGGTCCCCCTCATCTTCCATTTATTAGTTGATACATTAAACAGTGGATTCCATCTGCCAAGGATGCCAACATCCCAGGAGTTGAGACCTGAGTTGAGGTTCTGATATTTAGCAAGTGGGCCGAGGAATACCTGAATCTTGCCCCATCAAGCATCCCTCGAGTTTCCTTTGGAAACTATTCACACTTGAAACAATAGCAGAATGGGAGACAAGGAACCACGTTACACACCTCTCTTGGCAAGTTTCTGTTAAAGCAGATGACTTGGGCCCAAAATCTGCAGGGAGTTATACCTTCCTCTTGATCCTAAATCCACGCCTTACCAGCATGAAGCTGCTGAAAGGAAGACAATAGGTATCCTGCCAACTTCATCTCCAGCTACTCCTGCTACATTCAGATACATTAAAATGAGTTTAATTCCTCAAACCCACTCCACTCTCTCTTACGTCTAAGCCTTAAAATATGCTATTCCCTCTGCCTAGAACACTCTTTGCACCCACAACTCTTCATTTGACTGAATTCTGCTCATCCTTTGGATCTCTGAGTCCCCTCCTATGCAGCCTCAAACTTCTACTATCAGGGCCTTTATCACACTGTATTGTAATGATGTGTTTACTTGTCTGCAGCCCCCTAGGCTGTTAAGGAACAAGAGGAGTCAGGTACATCTTGTTCAGCTTTGTTAGCTCAGAATTGTATCTACAATCCCTGGAACACAATAGGTGTGTAATGATTATTTATTGAATGAATGAGTGTAATTTCCATTTGTCCTCTTTTTAATTTTTTAACCTTGCTAACCACCTTTAGATCTGTGTTCTTTTCAACAAACTTTTCTAGTCTTTTTGACCAAGGAAACGTTTCAGAATTGAGAACTTGCTCCCCTGACATCTTAATGTCCAAAAAAGAATTTCTTTTCAAGAGTCCCTAGAAGGGGAACCACAGTTTTTTTTAAAATACAGGATAATTTTTTTTTTTTAATCCAAGAATCCATGACTCCTATGACAGCGGAAATAAATATACTGTCTTAGTCATCACTATTCTCTTAAACCAGTTTGAGGAAACATGTTTTGCTTTTTGTTTTAAACAGGAACAGATTGCTCAGGGTTTGGGAGAGCCAGACACGAATCAGAAAGCCCTTCCTCTTTCATTTTACAAGTCCTTGCTCTCTGCCCAGCCCTGAAATATTTACTGAACTGCAGATGAAACAACCTTCTTTCTCCTCTCCTGGCAGCCTTGTGTGGTGTTGAAGAGGGAAAGAAATCGTGAGTTCTTCTCCAGCTGCCAGACTCGGGAGCTTAGCACAGGAGGAAGGCCATGAATTCTGCTCACCCTGGACACAGGAAACTCTGAACCCAAGTGGCCTCAGTCTAAACTTGGAGAGGGAATTGGGGTTGAAAATTAACTCTTCAGATGCTGGACAAGCTCAGCAAGTTGTGGAATAATACTACTTACCAGGTCAAAGGAGGAGCAAGCAACTGATATCTGCTCCAAAAATCCTTCTAGCATTTTCCCTCTGGCTCTGGACCAACCTGTTCTTTTTAAATTTTTAGAAGTACATAGAGGGAAGCCAACATTTACTGAGTTCTTTTTATGTACGAGGCACTGTGCTAAGTGCTCTACATGCATTGTCTTATTTACTCATCCATACAGTCAAGTGAGGTATCTATTTTTATCCTCATTGTGGAAAGAAATTGATGTTCAGAGAAAACAAGTACCTTGGCCGCTTAATTAATAAACAATAGAGCCTAGGTTCAGATCCAAATCTAATAAATTCGAAGCCCTGTATTTTTTCCTCCTGCATCTGGGGATTTGTACCTTGAAATCATAGAAATTTGTCCAGCCCTTTGGAGGTAGCACAAAATTTTAAAAGGTTCTACACAGCTCATAACATCATAACAATAACCATTCTGTAGGTGACCAATAGTTGATCATAGCCAGAACATTGTCTCTTGCTGTATTGATAAGACTTTTCTGAAAGACCATTTTGACAAAGGTTAGTTATTTATCCAAATAATCCAGCTTCCCATTACAATTGAGGATGATTCTGACATCCAGAAATTAAGTATTCCCATCTTAAACAATAGCCCTAAGCACTTAGAGTTTTCCTTAACATTATATATCTATGTTTTATAGCCTCTATCCAGGTATATTATAATGATTTATATATCTTCCCCATTGCAGTATGAGCTCCTAAACGACAGAGGAGGTAGAGAGAATGATTCACTTTTGTGTTGCACTCGTGGCCACTCATTAAATGTTTGTTGGATTGATCTGACAGAGACGATGTTTGTGAACACAACTGGTTATAATGCAATTTGATAAGAACTGCCATTAAAATAGGTTCAAGATGAGGTGTAAGCATGTAAAAACAATCAAATCTGTTTAGAGGAAGGATTGTTTGGGACAATTGCACAGTGTAATGAGTTCACCAGGTGGAGAAGGAATAAGAAGAAAGGCATTGCAAAGATAGAAAGCATAAGCAAAGGCAAGGTGGCAGGAAATATGGCAAGTAGCTGGAAGAAGCATTCATGGATTTGTTTTCTTGAACTTTTGAGGGAGGCAGAGGAAAAGCAACAAGAGTCAAAAGAGTTAAGAATTTTGTCAGCAATATAAAGGGTACCTACTTATTTCCTTACATTTTGTGCTTAGTATATGATGGAAGGTATGGCTGTAGTTCAGAGGCTATGAAGCCTGGAGCATGCTTATACATACGCCATCTTCTTAGACTGCTTACTCCAAATATCACTTGTAGGACTTCAGGGGGAAGTGAGGTTGAGTGACCTATAAGGGCAAAGGTCATCAATACTGAGGAAACCTTTTTGGAAGATAGAGACAATCTCTTCCTCCTAAGAGTGAGAAATGAAGTGCTTCCCATAGTATTTGCACATCAACATATCCTTGAACTAGTTCTTTCAGGGAGCCCCATGGCCAAGGGCAATGAAGGGAAGTGACATTGAAATCATCAGGCTCCCTTCCCACAGTCTAAGGAGCCCTAGTACAGTGGCTCCAAACCTTGCCTACCTACTAGGATCACTTAGGGAGCTTCCAAACACCCTGATGCTCAGGCCACACCACTGACCAATTGTTTCAGAATCTCCATAGATGGAGCTAGGCATCATTATGCTTTAAAGCTCCTTGAGTGATTCCAATATGCAGCTGAGTTTGAGAACTGCTGCTTCAAAGAGTAGACACATTGGTGGTGGGTAGCTGGGATGGTGAGGTTGTGATGTAGTAGATCTGGGATGAGGGAAACCTTTTTCCAAGGTTGAATTTAATATTTCTTTAGTAGTGCTTAAACAATTGACATTAGTGTAGGATATTTACAGAATTCTCAGTCAGGTTGACTGTGGATCATACTAGGGAAAACTCTGGTAGGGCAAATTGGCCTCTGTTAGCTCTATAGTGAGGACCACAGAGCTAAAGTCCATTTGGAGCTTGGTAACCATGTGTGAAAGCCACTGTGTAGTAATGGATCATTGTTACATAACAGCAAACTCTAATCTATTCTTATTCCCAAGGACAATAATGCAGATATCCTTCTAGAAGAGCCAGGGCACTATGTCAGAACATGGAGTACAAAATGTGATATAGCACACAATTGCAATTTCACAGACTGCTTGTCCATTTAATCGTATGATTTCTCCTGAATGTTTTGCTGAACAACAGCACGTATTGGTCAAAATAATAAGACTGTGGAGGGAACCTTACTGATTTCAAAAGAAAATGCACCTTTAGGGCAAAGGCAAATACTTTTAAATAAATAGGTGTGTGCACATATGCTTGTGACAGCCAAATAAGAAATACAAGCAGTTTCTTTTCTCCTACTCAGAAGAAGGAAACCTTTTCCCAAGGTTGAGTCAAATGTTTCTTTAATAGTGCTTATGCAATTGATATTAGTGTAGGACATTTACAGAATTCTATAAATCTATAGATTAGGAAAGCAGCATTAGGTTTTAACACATTTAAAGGAAGGTGTGTTATGTTTGTGATTTTCTAAAAGTAGTAAAGATGTTCTTTTACTATCTGTCTACCTCTTGAAAGGCAGTGGTCTTCCTGAATATGTTCATGAACTGGTAAGTATTTGATACTTGATCAACAAAGCTGCATTGTAGGTAATTATCTCAAGTATTGGGGTCAGGGGCCAGATCCTTTTAGAAATGGCATGGGACTTCCCTGGTGGTCCAGTGGGTAAGACTCCGTGCTCTCAATGCAGGGGGCCCGGGTTTGATCCCTGGTCGGAGAACTAGATCCCACATGCATGCCACAGCAAAGGGTTCACATGCCGCAACTAAAGAGTCTGCATGCCACAACTGAGATGCCCACATGCTGCAACTAGTATCCTGTGTGCTGCAACTAAGACTCAGAGCAGCCAGAAGGAAGGGAGAGAGAGAGAGAGAGAGAGAGAGAGGGAGGGAGGGAGGGAGGGAGGGAGAGAGAGAGAGAAAGAGAGAAGAAAGGAAGGAAGGAAGGAAGGAAGGAAGGAAGGAAGGAAGGAAGGAAGGAAGGAGAGAAGGAAGGAAGAAAGAAAGAAAGAAAAAAAGAAAGAGAAAGAAAGAGAAAGAAAAGGAAGAAAGAAATGGCATGCCAGCTCTTCTGGTGTCTTCCCCATCACTAGAGAAATGAGAGTCCAGGAAGGCAAAAAGATTTCCCAGAGGTGCATAGTGTTGTATTGCAGCAACTTTTCCTATACACCAGAATACTGAGGTGAGTCTTTTATACCTTCAGTATTCCCTTTTACAATGCAACCCCCAACCCCCGATAATTCACTAGGCTGCAGCATTTCTGAAGAGAGCAAAAGTTTGCTGCCTGTTCATGCAGCACCTCCTGTGTAGAGCCTATTAACCAACAGACCCTTCTTCTGCCAAGAACTGCGGTGGGTTTCGGAATGAAACTTGGGAAGCTATGGATGGTTGAATTGAGTCTACTTCATGGAACCAGGTGGACCCAGCATCTGGCTTACTGAACTATTTTATCACTATGCTTTATAGGAATGTCATGATAAAAGCCATGTACAAATTAGGTAAGTTACATACAAACAGATTTCTCAATGCAATTAATTTGATAGATTCAGGCAGTACTCAGTCCATGCTAGTTACCCCTGGCTTCCTATCATCATTTCTAAACAGCTGGCTCTATCTGTAGCTGTAACTATCCTTTATTTATTCTTTCTACTTCTAACCCCAATCCAATGGTAAAGTACTTCCCTTGGTTCTCTCTGTCCCTAGGAAAGCAAAGTCTTTTTCTGTCCATGCCCTTGATAGACTTTTTGGTTTTAGGTCTTCCCGGTCACCAGATCCTCATCGCATAGGTTCTCTGAGCTCCAGCAACTAAGTCACCTTGCAGATGTTCATGGGCTGTGCCCTTTCAATGTCAGTCATCTGAGCCTCTCTGAATTCTAACGATTTTCTGTTGTACTAGTTTTATTAACTGCCCCTATCACCTTCAAATCATTCTAAGCTCTCTCCCCAAGGTTCTATGAGTTCCCTTTTATATCTTAGTCAAGCCTTTCTTCCCTTCTCTTCTCTTCCTTTATTGTTGGTTCCAAGGAAAAAAGTCCCATGAACACTTGACAAACATAATGGAGGTTTTATGGAAAGATCTCAGATAATGAAATCCAGTAGTTTCCTCAGGGATGGGGAACTGCGTAATGCAAAGAAGGGGAAATTTTCGTCTCTGGCACTCTTTAATACCTCTTCCCCCCACTCTTTGCTTTCTTCTACTTCTTTATTGTCTTCCTGGAAAATGACAATGACAGCCATACCACAGCTCCCAAGTATACATCAACTCAGTTCAAATCCCAGAGTCTAGAACCTAAGAACCCACATTTAAAACAGCCAAACTTCCATGAGCTCTTCACTCTTGGTTCAATAAGTGATGGCGTGATCAGGTGGGGAATCATGGTTTCTGGGGCAGCATGTCTATGGAAGCGGATCGTTTTCAAAGGAGAGATCATATGGATACGTATTATGCTTAAGTATTATCCCTTACATTTCTTTGTAATTTCTTTGGCCCTACCGAAATTTAGGTTTTTAATCCAAATCTTTTTAATGGATGCATCTTATCCCAGATGATGTTTTCCAAACATTTTAAAAACCAGGGACCGTTTTTTTTCAGTAAAATATTTCACTGTAACCCAAGATGTAAAACAGATAAAAAGCAGAGTTGTTCCAGTTGAATGGAAGAGGGTGGGGAGAAGAGGCCACCTCCTCTGTACATTTTGCCCCCTGAAGCCCTGCTTCAGCCCCTAGGGAAGCCACTGCTCTTCTGTTTATAACCAAAGATAGTCACTTCCATCACCACAAAAAATGTTATACTTCTGTGTCTTGACTTGTCGACTTTAGACAGTATTTTTGGCTGTCTACCATAAAAGATAAAGCACTTTAACTCAATTCTACTTCCTCCCCCTCCTTTCCTAGTTTGTAGAGTTAACTTATTTGTAGTCCTTTTCTTCATTACTGTTAGAACTTCAAATATTATACTTAAGGAGTATTATTTCTTTCTTTTGACTTTAGATAATATCTCATCTCTCCACCAACTAAAATAGCACCCTTACACTGCCCTCCAGTCTTCACCCATTCCAATACACACACACACACACACACATATATATGTATACACACATATACATATATATATCACTTTTAACATCTGAACGCAGAATAATTAATAGGCTTTCTAACCATCATTTCCATTCCTTGAGCCCCTCTGTTGAATAGTGTACTTATTCTCTCACCAGTCTGTGAATACAAAGTTCATTTTAGAGCATAAGCTCCTAGGAAGTAATGGAAGAGCTGGTTTATATTCTTTTAAATGGCACCACTCACAGGACAAAAAGCAGACAGATGTGATGGTGGAAGTGGTGGAATTCATCATCACTGGTTTCAAGAAGCTTAAAATCTAAATTTGAAACACTCTGGGGAGAGGGAGAAGAGGAATGGTTTCCTGCTGAAAGTCAAGCATCCCTTAGATTTCATGGTCCATTTTCTTACACAAATACCTGTATTTTTTTTTTTTTTTTATTCTATACAGTACCACAGAGCAATGCCACATTCAAGCACTGCTAGAATACTTTTCAACTAGCAGCAGCCAGTTTTCCACCAGTTTTGTCAGGGAGATCCCACGCCATAACTACAAACAGATATTGTATTGTCTGTGAGATGCTCATACTGTTTTCCTTGTTTTTGACAAGAAAAGTCATTCCTCGGTCTCTTCCTCACACCCTGTTCTGCTTTCCCAGCCCTTCTATGAGAAGAATGAAGATATTTTTTCAATCAACCTTCTCCATCGACATTCCCTCCCTATGTAAATGATTTTCTTAGTAATTCACTTACTCTCTTGGGCTCACTTCAGTTTCCAAGTAATTGGCCAGCAATTCAACACTCATGTTGGAAAAGGTGCTGAAGAACTGATGAGGGAAGAAAACTTTCATTGCTGCTAAGTTGTCAATGGCTTTTCTAAGTGGTGATAAACATTAAGAATACTCAGGCAGAACAGATTATCCCGGCAGTGTTAGAAAAAGGAAGGGGCCACTGGGGATTCGGTGGAATAGGCTTCTCTGGAGTTTTCTTCTTCTTCAATTGTTCTTGTTTGGCTATGGGTTTAGGATGGCTCAGTCCATGGGCAAAAGGGAAAGGTTTTATGAGCTTTCAAAGTACCATCTAGTCAAGGTACATTAATCATCAAGTACTTAATTGATTTTGAATATGTACTGGAATTTAGGAACATTTTCAAGTGTGCGATCTTATTTGATCTTCCTAACCATACTGTGAAGTCAAAAAGGCAGATAGTATGTATTCACTTTATTTTACAGATTAAGAAACAATGATTTGTAGAAATTAGGTGTGTTTCACAAGACCACATAGCTAAAATGTAGCAGAAGTCTCTTTATACCAAACCATGTTGCCTTTTCCACTTACTGACCAGGGTTGCACCAGCAGTTCCTCTGGGAATGACAAAGTTTAACCACTAGTTTACTGAACAGGATTCATGGGGTATAATCACCAAGCAACTTTATATTGTCTCACACTTTCCCTTTAAAGGTTAATCAATCAGGAACATTCTACATTCTTCTTCTGAGTGGGGTGAAAACTGAAAAGTCCTATTATTCTTCTTATCACTCACGTAATAAAAAAAAATCCAACTGTCCTTTCAAGTTGCAAATACAGTTTCAAATTCATAATTGAGTATCTAATTACATGTAATAATCAAAACTTCAAACTGGATATAGAATTCAAACTCCTCCCTCCCTCCTCCTGTAAGGCTTTTGATGGGTAGGAGGTCAGGAAAGTGGTTGGGTAGAGGAGGGGGAGTCCTTCCTTGTACCTCCCCTTCTCCATTTTGCTAACCTAGTTGTGATCCCTTCTTCCAAGGCCAAAGGGTATGAGAAGAGAGAGGAGAGACTGGGAAGAGCAGGAAAACTCTCACCTAATTAGTACTATCATAAAATGGTTTTGCACTCTGGTGAATAACACTGACTCTTACGAGCTATTTAGCAGATTCTTAGAAAGAGCCCTATCACTGAGGATTTCTCATCTGAGATTCCCTTGATATGAGTCCTGCACACTCCTCCAATTCATCCATCTAAAGCAAACCAGGCTGTCTGATGCCTTTTAGATTTCTCAAACATGAGGAAAACTCTGGTCTTCTCTCTATCCTAATTTCCTATCAAGTTCAGTAAGGATTGCTAATAAGACCTTTGCACTGAGCTTAAGATAAGGGGAAGGTACCTCATCCTGCCCCCTTGGGGAAAGCTAGAATCCCAGCCCAGATCTCTCCAGAGAAATTTTCTTTAAAATTCTTCTTCAGGCTTATTCTTTTGATCCTCAATGTAGGTAAGTGTTGTAAGTCATGTGATCTGTTTTGAGACATATCCTTTGAAACTTTACCTCTTTATCTGGAACCTCTCCAGGAAATGTATCTATTGACTCTATGTACCTTAGTCAAAATTTTCAAATGTTACATCCTAATATATTAAGTGAGTATAAAATGTGACCTCTGCTCTTTAGGAGTTTCGCTTCTAATTGGGAAGACAACCAATATATGAAACTACATGAAGGTAGAAACAGCATTAACCACAACTGCTGCAGATATTCAGTAAAACTGAGAATCACCATGGGCTAGAACAATATATTCTATAAGTCTTATATTAAAACAAGCAAAAATCTAGAACAAAGCAGGCATTCCAGAGGGAAAAATCACCATTAAAAAAAGAAGAGTATATGATACAAATGATCATGATATTTTAACTAACTCCCCAAATTGTCTCTTCTCTCCATTTCTATCACTGTAGTCTTAGTTCAGGCCACCATCATCACTCACCTTGATTAATGCAATAGCCTCTTGGTTGGTCTGCCTAAGTTTAATATTCCTCTTCCCTGCCACCTTCTCCAAGTCCATTCTCACCATCTGGGTGATACTTCCTTCCAGAAACATCTTTTGTTGTTTTTCCTTTCCAGCCATCCCAGAAATTCCCCAAATCTCTGTGTTATTTTGCCTCCCTTTGATGTACTAATCTCTCCATCTGACCCTCCTACTCCCACCTCATCTTCCCCTCCTATATGTTTTCCTTCCAGTTTTATTGAGATATAATGGTCATACAACACTGTATAAGTTTAAGGTGTACAGCACAATGATTTGATATGACTTGACTTATATATTGATATATTTGACATGACTTGACAATAGATCATGAAATGATTACCACAATAAGTTTAGTGACTATCCATTATCTCATATAGATACAAAATAAAATAAATAGAAAAAAATTTTTCCTTGTGATGAGAACTCAGGATTTACTCTCTTAACAAATTTCATATATAACATATGGCAAAGTTAATTATATGTATCACCTGGTATTACATCCCTAGTACTTATTTATCTTATAACTAGAGGTTTGTACCTTTGACTACCTTCATCCAATTCCCCCTCCTCCTACCCACCCCCCCGCCACCTCTGGCCACAATACTGATCTCTTTGTCTAAGAGTTTTTTTGTTTTTGAAGTATGGTTGACCTACAACACTCTGTTAGTTCCTGGTGCACAACATAGCGATTTGATACTTCTATACATTTCAAAATTATCATCACGATATGTCTAGTTACCATCTGTCACCATAAAAAGATACTATGTAATTATTGACTATATTCTCCACACTGTACATTTCACACCCATGACTCATTTATTTTGTAACTAGAAGTTTGTACCTTTTAATCTCCCTTAGTTATTTCTCTTATCACCCACCCCAACCAGGCTCCTCCCCTCTGGCAACCACCTGTTTGTTCTCTGTATCTATGACTGTGTTTCTGTTTTATTATGTTTGTCCATTTGTTTTATTTTTTAGATTCCACATGATATTGTACAGTATATGTCTTTCTCTGACTTATTTCATTTAGCATAATACCCTCCAGGTCCATCCATGTTGCTGCAAATGGCAAGATTTCATTCTTTTTTATGGCTGCATAGTATTCCATTGTATATAAATATATATATATAAATATATTTATATACATAAATACATATTTTTTTGGCTGCATTGGGTCTTTGTTGCTGCGCATGGGCTTTCTCTAGTTGTGGCAAGCGGGGGCTACTCTTTGTTGTGGTGCATGGCCTTCTCATTGTGGTGGCTTCTCTTGTTGTGGAGCACGGGCTCTAGGCACACGGGCTACAGTAGTTGCAACACGTGGGCTCAGTAGTTGCAGTGCACAGGCTCTAGGGTGCATGGGCTCAGTAGTTGTGGCTCACAGGCTCTAGAGTACAGGTTCAGTAGTTGTGGCACACGGGCTTAGTTGCTCCACGGCCTGTGGGGTCTTCCCAGACCAGTGATCGAACCCATGTCCCCTGCATTGGCAGGTGGATTCTTAACCACTGCACCACCAGGGAAGTCCCCCCTTATCAGATATATTGACTGCAAATATCTTCTCCCATTCAGTAGGCAGGTTTTTCATTTTGTTGATAGTTTCATTCACTGTGCAGAAGCTTTTTAGTTTGATGTAGTCCCATTTGTTTTTTCTTTTGTGTCCCTTGCCTAAAGAAGCATATCCAAAAAAAATATTGTTAGAACCAGTGTCAAAGAGTATACTGCCTATGTTTTCTTCTAGAAGTTTTACAGTTTCAGGTCTTACATTTAAGTCTTTAATCTATTTTAAGTTTATTTTTGTATATGGTGTGAGAAAGTTGTCCAGTTTGATTCTTTTGCATGTGGCTGTCCAGTTTTCTCAAGACCATTTATTGAAGAGGCTATCTTTTCCCCATTGTATATTCTTCTTCCTTTGTTGTAGATTATTTCACCATATAAGTATGGGTTCATTTCTGGACTCAATTCTGTTTCATTGATCTATGTGTGTGTTTTTGTGCTAGTACCATACTGTTTTGATTACTGTAGCTTTCTAGGAGAGTGTGAGGTCAGGGAGTGTGATTCCTCCAGCTCTGTTCTTTCTCAAAATGGTCTTGGCTATTTTGGGTCTTTTGTGGTTCCATACAGATTTTACAATTATATATTCTAGTTTTGTGGAAAATGCCATTGGTATTCTGATAAGGATTGCACTGAATCTGTAGATTGCCTTGGGTGGCATGGTCATTTTAACAATATTAGTTTTTCCAATCCATGAACACAGTATATCTTTCCATCTATTTGTGTCATCTTCAGTTTCTTTCATCAGCGTCTTACAGTTTTCTGAGTACAGGTCTTTTACCTCCTTACTTAGATTTATTCCTAGGTATTTTATTCTTTTTGATGCAGTTGTAAATAGGGTTGTTTTCTTAAATTCTCTTTCTGATCATTTGTTGTTAGTGTACAGGAATGATGCAGATTTCTGTATATTAATTTTCTATCCTGCAATTTTACCAAATTCATTGATGGGTAGTTTTGGGTGGCATCTTTAGACTTTTCCATATATAATATCATGTCATCTTCAAACAATGACAGTTTTACTTCTTCCTTTCCAATTTGAATTTCTTTTGTTTCTTTTTATTGTCTGATTGCTGTGACCGGACTTCCAATACTATGTTGAATAAAACTGGTGAGAGCAGGCATCCTTGTCTTGTTCCTGATCTTAGAGGAAATGCTTTAATCTCTTTACCACTGAGTATGATGTTAGCTGTGGGTTTGCCATATATGGCATATATGTTGAGGAATATTCCCTCTATACCCACTTCATGGAGAGTTTTTTATCATAAATCAATATTTAATTTTGTCAAAAGCTTTTTCAGCATCTATTCAGCTGATTTTTCTTCTTCGATTTGTTAATGTGTTGTATAACATTGATTGATTTGCAGATTCTGAAAAATCTTTGCATCCCTGGGATAAGTCCTACTTGGTCATGGTGTATGATCCTTTTAATGTATTGTTGGATTCAGTTTGCTAATATTTTGTTGAGGATTTTTGCCTCTGTGTTCATCAGTGATATTGGCCTGTGATTTTCTTTTTGTGGTATCTTTGTCTGAGTTTGGTTTCAGGGTGATGCTGGCCTTGTAGAATGAGTTCAGAGGTGTTCCTTCCTCTGCAATTTTTTGCAATAGTTTGAGAAGAATAGGTGTTAACTCTTCTTTAAATGTTTGGTAGAATTCACTTGTGATGCTCTCTGGTCCTGAACTTTTGTTTGCTGAGAGTTTTTTGATTACTGGTTCAATTTTATTACTGGTAATTGGTCTGTTCATATTTTCTATTTCTTCCTGATTCAGTCTTGGAGATTGTACTTTTCTAGGATTTGTCCATTTCTTCTAGTTTGTCCATTTCATTGGCATATAACCATAGTAATCTCTTATGATCCGTTGTATTTCTGTGGTGTCGGTTGTAACTTCTTCTTTTCATTTCTGATTTTATTGATTTGGGCCCTCTCTCTTTTTTTTTTTTGATGAGTCTGGCTAAAGGTTTACAAATTTTGCTTATCCTTTCAAAGAACCAGATCTTAGTTTAATTGATCTTTTCTAATTTTTTTTTTGCCTCTATTTCATTTATTTCTGCTCTGATTTTTATAATTTCTTTTCTACTGATAATTTTGGGGTTTGTTTTTCTTTATCTAGTTCCTTTAGGTGTAAGGTTAGGTTGTTTATTTGAGATTTTTCTTGCTTCCTGAAGTATACTTGTATCACTAAAAACTTTCCTCTTAGAGCTGCTTTTGCTGCATCCCATAGATTTTGGCTTGTTGTGTTTTCATTTTCATTTGTCTCCAGGTACTTTTTGATTTCCTCTCATTTCTTCAGTGATCCATTGGTTCTTTAGTAGCATATTGTTTAGCCTCCACATGTTTGTGGGTTTTGCAGTTTTTTCCTTGTAGTTGATTTCTAGTCTCATCGCACTGTGGTTGCAAAAATGCTTGATATGATTTCAGTCTTCTTAAATTTACTGAGACTTGTTTTGTGGCCTAGCATGTTATCTATCCTGGAGAATGTTTCATGTGCACTTTGAAAGAATGTGTACTCTGCTGCTTTTGAATGGAATGTTATGTAGATACATGCATACATACATACATATTATATATCCATGTGGTCCAACATGCTGTTTAGGGCCAGTGTTTCCTTATCGATTTTCTGTCTGGATGATCTGTCCATTGTTGTAAGTGGGGTGTTAAAGTCCCCTATTATTACTGTGTTACTGTCAATTTCTCCCTTTAAGACTGTTACATTTGCTTTATGTATTTAGGTGCTCCTATGTTGGGTACCTATATATTTACAATTGTTATGCCTTCTTCTTGGCTTGATTTCTTTATCATTATATAATGTCCTTCCTTGTCTCTTGTCTTCTTTGTCTTTGTTTAAAGTCTGTTTTGTCTGATGTAAGTATTGCTACCCCAGCTTTCTTTTTGTTTCCATTTGCATGAAATAACTTTCCATCCCCTCACTTTTAGTCAATATGTGTCTTTAGATCTGAAGTGACTCTCTTGTAGGCAACATATTATATGGGTTTTGTTTTTATATCCATTCAGCCACTCTATGTCTTTGGATTGCAACATTTAGTCCATTTACATTTATTGATAGATATATACTCATTGCCATTTTGTTCATTGTTTTGGGGTTGTTTTTGTAGTTCTTTTTGTTCCTTCTACTTTTGTTCTCTTCCCTTGTGATTTGATGACTGTCTTTAGTGTTGTGTTTGGATTCCTTTCTCTTTTTTTGTGTGTGTTTCTATTATAGATGTTGGTTTGTGGTTACCTTGAGGTTTATGATTATGATTGTTTTAAGTTGCTGATCTCTTAAGTTCAAATGCATTTTATTTAAGAATCCTGCAGTTTTACTTCCCCCGCACATTTACTGTTTTTGATACCGTATTTTACATCTCTTTGTTTTTTGTTTTGTCCGTTAACTACTTATGTGGATATAGATGATTTTACTATTTTTGTCTTTAGACCTTCCTATTAGCTTTATACATGGTTGATCTATTACCTTTACTGTATATTTGCTTCTACCAATGAGATTTTTCCTTTTGTAATTTTCATATTTCTAGTTGTGGCCTTTTCTTTTCACCTTTTTTTTAAAAAAATAAATTTATTTATTTATTTATTTTTTGGCTGCATTGGGTTTTCGTTGCTGCATGCAGGCTTTCTCTAGTTGTGGCGAGCAGGGGCTACTCTTCGTTGTGGTGCGTGGGCTTCTCCTCACAGTGGCTTCTCTTGTTGCAGAGCACGGGCTCTAGTTGCATGGGCTTCAGTAGTTGCGGCACGCGGGCTCAGTAGTTGTGGCGCATGGCTTACTTGCTCTGTGGCATGTGGGATCTTCCCGGACCAGGGCTCAAACTCATGTCCCCTGCACTGGCAGGCTGATTCTTAACCACTGCACCACCAGGGAAGTCCTCTTTTCATCTTAAAGAAGTCCCTTTAACATTTCTTGTAATGCTGGTTTCATGGGGCTGAAATCTTTTAGCTTTTGCTTGTCTGTAAAACCCTTGATCTCTCCTTAAAATCTGAATGATAGCCTTGCCAGGTAGAGTATCCTTGGTTGTAGGTTCTTCTCTTTCATCACTTTAAATATACATTGCCACTCCCTTCTGGCCTGCAGAGTTTCTGCTGAAAAGTCAGTTGATAACCTTATGGGAGTTCCTTGTATGTAACTTGTTGCTTTTCCCTTGCTGTTTTTAATATTCTCTCTTTATCTTTAATTTTTGCCATTTTAATTACAGTGTGTTGGTGTGTTCCTCCTTGGGGTGATCTTGTTCGGAACTCTCTGTACTTCCTGGACCTTGATGTCTGTTTTCTTTCCCAGGTTAAGGAAGTTTTCAGCTATTATGTCTTCAAATATGTTATTCAAAACCAAACATTCTGGGGGCTCAGCTTTCCACTGCAGGCTGGGGAGCTCCATATGGGGCTCAGACCCTTTCCTCCTTGGGAAAAACCTCTGCAGTTGTGATAATCCTCCCATTTGTGGGTTACCCACCCAGGGAAGTGGGTCTTAACTGTACCATATCTCTGCCCCTCCTACCCATCTCATTGTGGGTCCTTCTTTATTTTATTTTATTTTTTTATAAACATTTATTTATTTATTTATTTATGGCTGCATTGGGTCATCGTTGCTGCACACGGGCTTTCTCTGGTTACAGCAAGCGGGGGCTACTCTTCATTGCGGTGTGCAGTCTTCTCATTGCAGTGGCTTCTCTTGTTGCAGAGCACAGGCTCTAGGCATGCAGGCTTGAGTAGTTGTGGCACGCAGCCTCAGTAGTTGTGGCTCGCAGGCTCTAGAATGCAAGCTCAGTAGTTGTGGCGCACGGGCTTAGTTGCTCCGTGGCACGTGGGATCTTCCTGGACTAGGGCTCGAACCCTTGTCCCCTGCATTGGCAGGATTCTTAACCACTGCGCAACTAGAGAAGTTCCGTTGTGGGTCCTTCTTTAAATCTTTAGTTGTAGAAGATCTTTTCTGCTAGTCTTCAGGTTGTTCTCATTGATAGTCCTCTGTAAATAGTTGTAATTTTGGTGTGCCTGTGGGAGGAGATGAGCTCAGGATCTTCCTACTTCTCCATCTTAGCCATTGCCCTCCCCTGGTATGTTTGATGATTGATCTGCATTCTGCATTTATTCCCACCTCTTCCTAGTGTACCTTCCTTTGTTTAGCAAAGCCTAGAAAGCTAAAAATCACATTTCCCAGCCTCCCCTACAGCAAGAGTTTGGCGGGGGTGGGGGTGGGTGAATTAGTTTACATCAATCAGATGCAATAACTCAAAGATCAGAAGGTGGAAATGAATGAGAAGCCATATTCCAGCAGTGTTTGTTTTCTATGGGCAAGGAAAGTTGTGCAGATATGGCTATTTCTGCATTCCAGTACAGTTTCCAGCTTCACAGATATTGTTGGCAGCAATGGCTTCCTGATTCTAGCTTCCTGATGCCTGGGTCTCAATCACAGTATTATGTTTTTGAAATCAATAGGTCCAGCAGATCTCTTAATTCCCACCTCCTGAATGTGGCAAGATAGTAGCTCCCATAATAGGTGGTATTTTGTGAGGCATTACTGGAGGCTCAGGCTAGAGCTCATTCTTCTAGCTCTTCCAGTAATTTCACAAGAACATAAATCCCTATGTTTAATCCCTTTCTGCTTAAAATACTTATGGTGCTTTCTTTTTTTATATGTAAAAGCTTGTTTGGTTCACCCTCTAATGTCAAGTCATTCCATAGGCCCCAATTCAAATGTCCCTTCAGCTAGGAAATCTGAGTCATCACAAAACAGACAAAAACAAGCAGGAGGGTATTCCAGATGGAAGTTTACATTTTCTCCTACAGACTTTCACAGTACCCTGTACATACTGCTATCATTGTATATATCACATACTATAAGATTTTCCTAATATTTATCTTTCTTCCTTGCTAGACTTCCCTTCTTCTCTTTTAGAAGGAGAAACTTTATCATAATCATTTTTGTACCCCAACCTCCTAGCACAGTCCCTAGTACTTGATGAAACGTCAATATATGTTAAATGAATTAATGACTGAATGAATGGGTGGATGAATGGAGTGTAAATAGACACTCAAACTGAAGTAAATGATAATCTTGAATGAATCACTTCTTTTCTGTTTACACATAGCTTATAATTTTTTTGTCTTCATAAATAGAAAATTTTTAGAATATCTCCTATTAACTCATGGAAGTCAAATAGTGAGACTTTTGTTTTCCTTCAGCTGCACCCCACAGCTTACAGGATTTTAGTTCCCCAACCAGGGATCGAACCCGGGCTCCCCAGCAGTGGAAGCACAGAGTCCTAACCACTGGACCACCAGGGAATTCCTTCAAATAGTGGGACTTTCTTTTTTTTTTTTCACTCTTTTTAAAAATTATTTATTTATTTGTTTATTTTTGGCTGCATTGCGTCTTAGTTGTGGCTCGCGGGCTCTTTATTGTGGTGCACAGGCTTCTCTCTAGTTGTGGCACGTGGGCTCCAGAGCACATGGGCTCTGTAGTTGCGGCATGTGGGCTCAGCTGTTGTGGCGCGTGGGCTTAGTTGCCCCACGGCATGTGGGATCTTAGTTCCCTGAACAGGGATCAAACCAGCGTCCCATGCATTGCAGAGGGATTCTTAACCACTGGACCACCAGGGAAATCCCAGTGGGGCTCTCTTAATGTTTCTTTCTGAAGCAGTGTTACAAAGAAGGAAGTGTACAATTACATGAATATTTTCCCCAGATTTAGTTTCATAATGAGGGACCAGAAACTCAAACAGAAGTAGAGAAATGTTTTCTTCCTATCTTAATATAAATGACATTATCATATAATAAGGACGACATTGGAATAACATTTATTTGGAATAAAACTGAGAAAAAACTATAAGAAGATAGATTGTGCAATTGTGTATCTATTAAATACAATAGTTAATGGTACAGTTGTCCCTTGGTATCTGCAGGGGTTTGGTACTAAGACCCCCATGGATACCAAAATCCACAGATGCTCAAGTTTCTTATATAAAATAGTATAGTATAGTCAGCCCTCCATATCCACAGTTCCACAGCTGTGGATACAGAGGACAAACTGTAGTAGTAACTATTACATATATATCCATTTTATGGTCAGGAAATTGAGCTTTAACTAATAAAGGGCAGAAGAATTGAGAGTCAAATCTGACTTTGATGAGAGACACACCTTAAATGTGAAGACTCAGAAAGGTTAAAGTAAAAAGTTAGAAAAGATATACCATGTCAACTTTACACAACAGAGAATTGATATAACTATAATAATATCTGATTAAGAAGACTCTAAGGCAAGAAGTATGACTAGAAATAAAGAGGGATATTTTATATTGATACAAGTGTCAATTCCACAGAAGTCATGAAATTCTATGCTTTTAATAACATAGCTTCAATGTATGTGTGTGTATGTGTATATATAAAACAAAATGGTCAAATTTATAATGATAATTAAATAGTTTAATATATCTCTTTCAGTAACTGATAAAATAGGCAGATAAAAAGATTAGTAGGATGTATGACATTTTAACAATATGATTAAAAATGATATAATTTATACATATATAACACTATACTCAACAACGTTTTTTATAAATGTACATGGAACACTTGCTAACATAGATCATAAGGAAAGTATCAACAAATTTCAAAGGATACAATCACACAGAGTAAATTCTTGGACCATAGTAGAATTAACCTAAAAATAAATAACAGAAAAGTAACTAAAATATCCCAAAATATTTTAAATTAAGCAATATACTTCTAAATAACCAATGCATCAAAGAGTAAATTACAATGGAAATTTGAACGTATTTTTAACTAAATGATAATGAACACTTGAAATATCAATACTTGTGGTCTGCAGCTAAAGCTGTGCTGAGAAAGAAATATATAACTTTAAATGCATATGTTAAAAAGAAAGAAAGGTTAAATACCAAAACTTTAAGCTTCCTTCTCAAGAAACTAGGCTGAAAAAAATACATCAAATTAAACCCAAAGGAAATAAGAGCAGAAATCAATAAGATAGAAAGCAAATATACACTAGAGAAAATTAATATAGGCAAAAAAAGATGATACTTTGAAAACAGATTTAAAAATTGATAAACCCCAAGAAAGATTAATCAAGGGAAAAAAAAAAAGAAAATACAACTTGCTAATACCAACTATAAAAATGGCAACTTCACTACGAAGTCACAGACATTAAAAAGATACTAAATAAACAGATAATAAATAAATTTGAGTTTAAATGAAATGGACATATTCCTTGAAAAACACAATTTACAAAAAATGACTAAAAAACCCCAGAAAATCTCAATAGTCCTGTATCTTTTAAAGAAATTGAATCCATAATTAAAACAATAAAAACTCCTGGCCCAGATGCTTCATCGGTAAATTCTTCCAAACATTTAAGGAAATAAGAATAATCTTATGCAAACTCATTCTGAAAATGAAAAAGAAGGACTATGTCCCATCTGATTTTATAAGGCCAGCGTAAGTTTGATACCAAACTTGACATTAACATTACAAGGAAGGAAAATTACAGGCCAGTGGTTCTCATGGATCTAACGCAAAAATCACAAATAAAATATGAGCAAATTGAATCTATGTATACATCATCATCATCATCATCATAACAATAACTACATGTCAATCAAGTAGGGCTTATTACAAGAATGCAATGTTAATAAAGATTTGAAAATAATGATAATGAATAAAGGAGAAAATCCATATGATTATTTCAATAGAAAAAGTAATTGAACATCATTGCATGAATAAGAAATGCATTCAGCTAAAAATAAAAGAAAATAATAAAACTTAGTAAACGGACTTCCCTGGTGGCGCAGTAGTTAAGAATCATCCTGCCAATGCAGGGGACCGGGGTTCGAGCCCTGGTCCAGGAAGATCCCACATGCCGCGGAGCAACTAAGCCAATGCACCACAACTACTGAGCCTGTGCTCTACAGCCCACGAACCACAACTACTGAGCTCGTGTGCCACAAGTACTGAGGCCCGTGCACCTAGAGCCTGTGCTCCGCAACAAGAGAAGCCACCGCTCGCTGCAACTAGAGAAAGCCCACGCACAGCAACAAAGACCCAAGGCAGCCAAAAATAAATAAATAAATATATTAAAAAAACAAACAAACAAACTTAGTAAAGGTAGCTTAAAGAGAAGGGTGTTCATGAAGTTTGGAGGTAAGCAGTTAAAGCTGTTTCAATGATTAACGATGCCATCTGGGATCTAGACTCTTTTTATCCCTCTGCTGTGCCGCTTTTTGAAGCATCTGTAATAGTGCCTGGCACTATAGTAGGTGTTCAGTAAATATTTGCTGAATGACAGACTCAATTTATTCTTCACCCTGAAGCTTATTATCTAGTGACTGTAAGACTAGCCTAATAATGACCTTCAGGTCCATTTTCCAGGTGCCAAGAAGAACAAAGCTGAAAGGACTGTGGTGCCTATATCCAGAAAGCCAGAAAGCCTCAGCTTTTAACTCCTTGTACAGAATTGACCCATTTGGCAAGGGAATTTGGAGAGTAAGTATTTTTAGCTGGGCACATTATCACCCTGAAAAAACAGGAGTTGTGTTACTCAAAACAAAGAAAGAATAGGTACTGGGTCCCTCTTTATAGAAGGCACAATGATAAGCACTGTTAAATCCACAGTATGAGTAAGAAAAGTCTTCATCTCTAAGGAGATTGAAGTTTAGCAAGGAGATAAGAGAAGTTGAAAATAGCCATAATACAGGGAACGGTAAGATAACAACCCTGCAAGAGGTTCAAACAAAGTATTCTGGGAAATCAAAGGCAGAAAAGATGACATCTATTAGGGACAACTGAACAGCTTCATAGAATAAAACTTTTGAGAACTTTTAAAGATGGTGAAGATTTTCACATGTAACAATGAGCAGTGGTATATTTTAGCTGTAAAAGAACCAGGGAAAGCAATTAGGCAATATATCTGGTATCTGAGGGACAATAAATATATGCTGCAGTATCAGCTATTCACAAGGGTGTACTTGAGATTAAGCTAGAAACATATATTTGGACTATATCATAGGAACACTGAATGCTGGGTGAAGAATTAAAACTTAATCCTTTGACAAAGAAGAGACAGTGAAGGGTTTGGGGCAAGTCAATGACAAGATAGATGTGGTACTTTTTCCCTCCAGGTTTATTGAGATAAGACTCTATGATACTATGATTTATAGTAAGAAACATATATTTAGTCTTTCTTCATCCCCATTTCTGGCACAGAGATCCTAAAACCCTTGGAATTTCCTAAGTGGTGAGAGTAACAAAAGTGTCTTTTGTGATGTTTCTGAGGTGACTTTTGGACTGCAGGGAAGGAAGGACCGGTGGCTGGTTGCCAAGGGAACCAACCCTGTGATTAGAGGGTTGAAACTTTCAGTTCCACCCCCGACCTCTGGGGAGGAGAGAGGGGCTGGAGGTTGAATCAATCACCAATGGCTAATGACTTAATCAACCATGCCTATGTAATAAGGCCTCCATAAAAACCCAAAGGATGGGGTTCATAGAGCTTCCCAGGTTGGGGAACAGGTGGGGATTTGGGGAGAGTAGAGAGCCTGGAGAGGGCATGGCAGCTGTGCACCATGGAAGCTCCAGGCCCTTTCCCCACACCTTGCCCTATGCATTTCTTTTACCTGGCTATCCCTGAGATATGCTCTTTTATCAATATAATAAACCTGTAATCTATTGAGTAGTCTATTGCTCTGAGTTCTGCGGGTGGCTCTAGCAAATTATTCAAATCTGAGAAGATCATTGGAACCTCCAATCTATAGGCAAGTAAATCAGAGGCCCAGGTGACAACTTGGACTTTCAACTGGAGTCTGACATGTGGGGAAGGACAGTCTTGTAAAACTGAGCCCATAACCTGTGTGACCTGACGCTATCTCCAGGTAGGTAATGTCAGAATTGAATTGAATGGTAGGACACCCAGCTGGCGTCAGAGAATTGCTTGATGGTGTGGGGAATCACCTCTCCCCACCCCAGGTTGGAATTGGTACTAAGAGCCTTACATTTTCAGGTAACATTATATTAGTTTAAGGTGTACAACATAATGATTTGATATACAGTTGATCCTTGAAAAATGCAGGAGTTAGGGGCACTAACACCTGCATGGTCAAAAATCTTTGTATAATTTATAGTTGGCCCTTTGCATAACTTATAGTTGGCCCTTCGCTTAAGCAGTTTGTTTCCTCCACATTCGAGGGTGCGCATCTGTGGGTCTAATCAACCAGGAACTATGTAGTACTGTAGTATTTACTACTGAAAAAAAATCCGCGTATAACTAGACCCATGCAACTCAAAACAACTCTGTGTATATATTGCGAAATGATTATAGATGTGGTACGATTGAAAGTTTATTCCAGTATGTAAAATATTTGGGACAGGGAGACAAATTTCCAGGATACTGTGATTATTAGGGGAGAGGCCCACATTCTAGGCATGAAGAAGAACAAAGCAGAAAATTCTTAGTGCTATAGTGGTTTCAGTTAAGTGATAGGGTGAGCAAGGAAAGGAGAGGCTGAATGAGAGAGACCCTGAAGAGGAAGAGCCATTTGGATGTGGCAATTGGCTGGACACTGAGAATAGAGACAAGGTGGTTACAGTCTTAGACTCTGAAAGACAGCAGTGATGTCATTAACAGGAGAAGGGCAGGACATCTAAGTGAACTGGTTCAGCCAACCCAAAGATGCAGCTTAAGGATTCATCCACATGGACAGGAAGAATTTCTCTGAAGGAACATGCCTAGGGAGAGAGAACCCAGGGCAAACTCTTGGAAGGAGTTTGGTAAGTGGAAAATTTAATAGGAGCCAGTGAAAAAGAGAGAGAGGAGATGTAAGGAGGAGTTAGAACCCTGAACATCAGCAGGAAGGGTCCAGGGCCTTCCTGGCATCAAAAACAGAGGCAACAGATTTTTGTGAAGTACTTGCTTATTACCTATGTGCCTCCCCTGATCCTAAATTCCTTAAAAATAAGAAGGGTCTAACTCATTCTTGTGTTTCCAGTGCATAGCACAGTGCCTGCCACTGCATAGTCAAGTAATGCAGAGGGAGAGAGGGAGATTGGAAGAAAAAATAAGGAGTTAGGAGGAAAGGAGGAAGATACTTTAAAAAGTCAGATTAGTGATTAGGAGGGCATTTTCAGTAGAATGGTAGCAACAGAAGCCAGAGAGCAAGTAGTTAAAGGTGTGACTAACACAGAATGAAGGCAATGAATACAGAAAGGTTGATGGTGGTGAAGAGAACAGGGGGGTGAGTTTGGGAAAATCCAAGACTGGTTTTTGTTTGTTTGCTTTTGTTTTGTTTACTGTGATGGGAATCCCATTTGAGATATTATTCTACGAGTTTTTCCTTCTGATATTTAAAGCATTCAGTCAGCTCTCTCCTTGCTCAAAAGTCCTGGCTTTTTTTTTTTTGAATTTTATTTTATTTTTTTATACAGCAGGTTCTTATTAGTTATCCATTTTATATATATTAGTGTATATATGTCAATCCCAATCTCCCAATTCATCACACCACCACCCCCTGCCACTTTCCCCCCTTGGTGTCCATACGTTTGTTCTCTGCATCTATGTCTCTACTTCTGCCCTGCAAACCAGTTCATGTGTACCATTTTTCTAGGTTCCGCATATATGTGTTAATATATGATATTTGTTTGTCTCTTTCTGACTTAACTTCACTCTGTATGACAGTCTCTAGGTCCATCCATGTCTCTACAAATGACCCAATTTCATTCCTTTTTATGGCTGAGTAATATTCCATTGTGTATACGTACCACATCTTCTTTATCCATTCATCTGTCGATGGGCATTTATGTTGCTTCCATGACCTGGCTATTGTAAATAGTGCTGCAATGAACGTTGGGGTGCACGTGTCTTTTTGAATTATGGTTTTCTCTGTGTATATGCCCAGTAGTGGGATTGCTGGGTCATATGGTAATTCTATTTTTAGTGTTTTAAGGAACTCCATACTGTTCTCCATAGTGGCTGTATCAATTTACATTCCCACCAACAATGCAAGAGGGTTCCCTTTTCTCCACACCCTCTCCAGCATTTATTGTTTGTAGATTTTTTGATAATGGCCATTCTGACCCATGTGAGGTGATACCTCATTGTAGTTTTGATTTGCATTTCTCTAATGATTAGTGATGTTGAGCATCTTTTCATGTGTTTGTTGGCAATCTGTATATCTTCTGTGGAGAAATGTCTATTCAGGTCTTCTGCCCATTTTTGGATTGGGTTGTTTGCTTTTTGATATTGAGCTGCATGAGCTGCTTGTATATATTGAAGATTAATCCTTTGTCAGTTGCTTTGTTTGCAAATATTTTCTCCCATTCTGAGGGTTGTCTTTTCGTCTTGTTTATGGTTTCCTTTGCTGTGCAAAAGCTTTTAAGTTTCATTAGGTCCCATTTGTTTATTTTTGTTTGTATTTCCATTTCTCTAGGAGGTGGGTCAAAAAAGATCTTGCTGTGATTTGTGTCATAGAGTGTTCTGCCTATGTTTTCTGAGGGTTGTCTTTTCATCTTGTAGTTCTGGCTTTTTTTGTTGTTGTTCTCCCAAACTCTTAAGCTCTTAGGAGAAATTAGGGAATTTGTGGTTAAAGAACAAGTTTCTTGAAGGAAAATGAAGGGAGACATATTTCCCCTAGACTGGAGTTTTCCACAGTCAGGGCAGGAGGAGTAAATAGAGAGAAAGCCGGCTGTGGATTCCCAGAGCAGAGATATGGAGCCCTGCAGCCCCTCAGAAGGAGGTAAAACCTGTGAGACAGAGGGCTGTGTGATCTGTCTAGAAATATGGGATCCCAGGCAAGCTCAGGGGTGATGCCCACGTGCCAGGGAGAGTGGAAACACATTTCTCAACGGTGACCTGGCAGAGCAGTGACCAAGTGAACAATGGCTGCCCTCTTCATTCTCCCCCCATTCTCAAGCCTTCCTACTGCAGAAGCTCCACTGAGGAGAAAGCAAAAGCCCTAAGAAGGAAAGAAGTTAATATATTTTTAACCACATCGGCAGAATGGGGCTTACAGTCAGAAATTAAGTTGCATTATAAGGACAGAGAGGTAGGTAGTTAGCTGAGTTTGTGGGCTGAGCTCCACTGGAGCAGGTTTGTAAGCAGAGCAGCAGGGGCCTCGAGACTGCAAAGTACAGTTGGAGGCAGCCCACACACACCATGATAGGGGCAGAACCCCGCACATGTCCAGCTGGGCTGCCCTGAAAGAGAGGCTGGGATGGGAGAGATAGAAGTTAAGGAAACACTCCTTAGATGGTATCTATTTTTTAAGTAAATGTTGGAACCAATTCACTAAAAGAAAGAACGGGAAAGGTTTAGAACGGCAATCCTGAGGAGCTGTATGAAAAGATAAACCAATATGTATGTAGGTGAGCAGCAAGAAGCACACAGTGACCTTTGGAGAACGTGCAGTCTGCAATATGTGTGTATGCATTTATGCACTGGTCTGCGTTGTGTATTTATATTCTGCGTTGTTCAACAAAGCATAAACGTTGCTTTCAGGGCATACATGAGAACAGTAAAGTAAAAAATAAATCAGAAGCAGAGAAAATACATAAATATAGGCTAGAATTGACAAGGAGGATGCTCTAGGCCACACAGTTCTGTGTGTTTCTCCAGCCAACACTCAGCCACCTGTACAAAGGATCAGGGAATGTTAATAGCTGGGCTGTTCCGTGGGAACAGTGCAGGAACAAAGAAGAAAGCAGGGAAGTGAAGCCATTAGCTGCTTATGGCTCTGAGCTTTGTCAGAAGCGTGAAGTCAAAACAGGATGGATAGACTGAAAGAACTGGGGGGAGTAGACTACAGAATACAATTAAGACAAT
Source organism: Eschrichtius robustus (assembly GCF_028021215.1). Taxonomy (NCBI): domain Eukaryota; kingdom Metazoa; phylum Chordata; class Mammalia; order Artiodactyla; family Eschrichtiidae; genus Eschrichtius; species Eschrichtius robustus. The sequence continues at coordinate 85,822,039 of NC_090824.1, forward strand.
AATAGGAAGAGATGGAAGAAGAAACAGAAGCTTGTGATCAAAGACTGCGTGGTACAGACCATATGCTTAGATGCTAGCCGATCAGAGTCTACTTCGGAGACCACTGTGGACTAGTTAGTGATGGCATACTCTACCCTGAAATCCGACCCTTCCCAGCTAGATAATGACAGAATACTCAAGCCAATCCTGTGCTTTTAGCCGTTGAGTCAATAGATATTTATTGATCATCAACTATGTAATAGGCTAAGAACAGGATAAAAATAAATAAGACAAGCCCCTTGAGGTACTCAATGGGGAAGTCAAGTTAAGCAAAGCAAGGGAAGCCAGGCACAGTGATGAGGGCTGTAGTGAGATATGGGCGGTGCTGCAGGACGACAGCCCATGTGGGCGCCATGCACAACTCACCCTGGGAAGTCAGCATCACCAAAGGGGACTTCTGCCCGGTGTCTTGAAAGAAGAATTGGAGTTTCAGGGAGGAAACATGCAGAGTGAAAATGCGTCAAGTCTTGGAGGCACGAATGAGCACTGTATGTTTTGTAAGTAAGAAGACATTCTATGTGGCTTTGTCAGAGTACTTAGAGTGGGTGCTCAATGAGGCTGGGGCAGACTGGGAGGGGCCTTGGGTGCCGCCATGGAACCCATGGGACTGAGGAAGAGCAGAGATTTTTTATTAGGGAAGTGACAAGGTCAGTCGTGTGGAAAGTTATGTCTGGCAGCACTATGGAGAATAGCTCAGTGGTGGGAAAGAGAGTAGTCAGGGATACGGCTTAGGAGCTTAACAGAATCGCTCATTTAAGACCAAACTGGAGTGAAGCACTCACAGGCAAAGTATGTGGATAGGTGCTATGAAGACAGAATTCTCAAGGATGAAGCAAAATCGACCACATTGCTAACTTCCAGGGGGACTGCAAATAAGCATGATCTTCCAGGACGGCAGCTGCAATATGTACATATAACTTTAGAAATGTTTGTACCTTTTGATCCCATAATTCCTTTTCTAGGGATCTACCTTAGGAAAATAATCAGGACTACAAAAAAGATTTGTGTTCAAGGATGCTCACTACAGTGTTTTCTAAAATTCATAAACATATTAAATGTGCAGTAATGGAGAAACTGTTTAAAAAATTTATAGCACATTTACGCAATACACTACTATTTAATCATTAAAAATTTTGTTTTTAAAGACTATGTGATAGAGTGGGAGACGCTCACGATAAACTAAGTTAAAATATTAACTTTTATATTAAGTATAAAATAATATACAGTTTGAAACCAATTTTCTAAATAAACATGTATGAATTTGAATATTAGATTAAAATTCACCTCACCTCACAGTGGTAAGACAATAGATAATTTTTATTTTCTTCTCTCTACCTTTCCATATTTTCCAAATTATATTCAGTGAACATATATTGATTATATAACCAGTTATTTAAAAAAATAAGTGAATAATGTAAAGCAAATTCACAAGTATAAGAAGTTTGAGCTAGGACTTCCCTGGTGGCGCAGTGGTTAAGAATCCACCTGCCAATGCAGGGGACACAGGTTTGATCCCTGCTCCAGGAAGATCCCACATGCCACAGAGCAACTAAGCCCATGCACCACAACTACTGAGCCTGCGCTCTAGAGCCTGCGAGCCACAACTACCGAGCCCACGTGCCACAACTACTGAAGCCTGCAGGCCTAGAGCCCGTGCTCCGCAACAAGAGGAGCCACTGCAATGAGAAGCCCACGCGCCGCAATGAAGAGTAGCCGCTGCTCGCCGCAACTGGAGAAAAAGCCCGCGTGCGGCAACAAGGACCCAATGCAGCCAAAATGAATAAATAAATAAATAAATAAAATAAAAACCGTTATTGTGTTAAAAAAAAAAAAAGTTTGAACTACTAGAAAACACAAGTAACCAAGAGAGAAATAAGTCTGTCTTGCAGCAATCAAAGATGGAGTGAGTCTGGATTATCACACGCTCACTGACATTGGCATTGCTATTGCCATTGCCAAAGATTCTGAATCTAATTAGGTTATCTTTGTCACTTCACTATCCAAGAAAAAGGCAATTGAGAGGAGTGAAAAAAAAAAATTCTGCAATGCTATCACAGGTACAATCAAGACAGAGATTTCTATGAGGATATTCTTATTTAGCGACATCGCTTTTCATTTTCATATCTTTTTAAAAACTCTTGATATAATGTATTCAGATTCCAAACTGCCAGAAAATTCAAATAACCAGATTTTTCCCTAGAATATACAGTAGTCATTACTTTTCATAACAATGACACTAAACTCCTGTGAGATATTTAGACACTTATTATTATTATTATTTTTTGGCCACTTTTTATTTTATTTATTTATTATTATTTTTAACATCTTTATTGGAGTATAATTGCTTTACAATGGTGTGTTAGTTTCTGCTTTATAACAAAGTGAATCAGTTATACATATACATATGTTCCCATATCTCTTCCCTCTTGCATCTCCCTCCCTCCCCCCCTCCCTATCCCACCCCTCTAGGTGATCACAAAACACCGAGCTAATCTCCCTGTTTAGACACTTATTATTATCCCAAAACCATTTGCAGAAATGTTACTCTTGATCAGAGTAACTGAATGGAGCTAGAAGAAACATCCATCCACGCTGACCAGTCTCCCTTTAATTTCATGACATCCACAACTATTAATTTCAAGTGTGCCCTTCATGCTGCCCAGCAATCATAGTGCATTTCCCTAGTCCTAATCCTAGGAAGATGATGCTATATTTTCTTCTCAAACTTCCAGCACCTCCTCTGCCATCTTCTTTCTCAGCCCTTGACCTTGATTGCTATTTCACTGAGAAAATAGAAACAATCAGAAGAGAACTTCCACAAGTTCCCACCCACACCTCCACCCACCCACCAGCATCTGGACCCTAAACGCTGCCTTCTCTCCTGTTACCAGGGATGAACTCTCCACGTTCCTATCTAAGGCTGAACTCTCCGCTTGTTCACTAGATCCTAAGCCTTTTAAATATCCAAGAACATTGCTCCAGAAGTCCCTCCTCTTTCCTTCTCCTGCATTATCTTTTTTCCCCTCTTGACTGGATCATTCCATCAGCATACAAACATGATGTTATTTCTCTCATCTATGTTGCCTTCCAGCTAGAAGCTCATATTTCCATTCTTCTTTACAGCAGTTCCTCTGAAGATTTATCTATACTCCTATCTCTAAACCCTATTCTACCATTCTCTCTAGAACCCACTTTAATCAAGCTTTTACCTCTTCTGAGCACCCAAACTGCTCTCCACCACTGGTGCCCACATTGTTAATCCAACAGGCAATTCCTTTATTTGACTCCTCAGTAATGTTTAACACCATTGTTCGCTCCCTCCTTCTGGAAATACTTTATTAACTTGTCTTCCAGGACATTACACTCTCTTGGTTTTCCTCCTACTTCCTGATCCTTGCTCATTTCTCCTTATTTCATCAACCTCTTAACATGGGGTACCCCAGGATTCAGCCCTTGGCCCTCTTCTCTCTTTCATGTGCATTCACTCCTTAGTGATTGCGTTTGTCGTCATGGCTTAAAATTCTACCTATATACTGACTACTCCTAAATTTATATCTCTAGTCCAGACCTCTCCCCTGCCTCCAGACCTGGATGCCCAACTGCCTACTCAACATCTCCACTTGGATGTCTACTGGGCATCTCTAACTTAATGCTTGATCTCCCCCATAGAAGACTTGCTCCTCATTTCAGTCCTCCTCTTTTTGTTTAGACCAAGGAGTCAACCTTGACTCTTCTTTTGTCTTACACCTTGATCCATCAGCAACATCTGTCATCTCAGTCTTCAAAATGTATCCAGAACCTAATGACTTCTCACCTTTTCTACCACTTCCTCCCTGACCCAAGGCATCATTATCTCTCTCCTGAATTATTTCAGAAACGCTTGCTCCCCTGTGGTCTATTCTCTTAGGAGCCAGAGAGACCCAAGTCTTTAAAATGGCCTACAAGGTCTTGCACAATCTACTTCACCCCAAACCTTCCCTCTCTGACATCATTTCCTATGATTTCCCTCCAGTCACACTGGTTTTCCTGTGGTTTGTCCAACATAGCAGGCACACTCCCTCCTAAAGACCTTTCACTATAATTCCCTCTGCTCTTCCCCAGCTATCTCCATGACTCACTCCCTTGCCTCCTTCAGATCTTTGCACAGATGTCACCTGTTCAGTGAGGCATTTCCTGACCGTCCTATTTAAAACTACAACCCGCCCTCTCCACCAACACACCCTATCCCTTTTACCTGCTTTATTTTTCTTCTCAGCACTTATCACCATCTGCCATGTTATCTGTTTTGTTTATCTGGCTAGGGGTTAGGCTGTGTCTATTGTTTGCTGTAGCTATGGGTGTCAGAGATTAAATATTCCTCTGGTGTTCTTATTTTTGTCTCCCTTGTCTTTGGGTTCCCCTAGAAGTGTCTTAACTGTCATCTGAGATGCACAGTTCTTTCAGTTGTTATTATAAAGGAGCCCTGTGGATGTGGTGGTCAGGTGTGGGGGGAGAGGAAGTGTTCTATAATCCTGTGATTAGGTCTCAGTCTTTCAGTGAGCTTGTGTCCCTGGTCTGTGACCTTCACAGGTGCTTCTGATTTTTTTCGCCCCTTAGGACAGACAGGAAGGCTAAAGGATGCTGAAGCTGAGTATTTCCCTTCCCTTAGGTCAGTTAGTAAAACCTGGCAGGTCAGGCTCTGGTAAAATAGTTTCTCTTAAGGGCAGGCCTTGTTAAAAAGAACAGAATGCCCTGGGCATATTTCACAATGGCTGCTTTCCCTTCCCCTGCCAGAAACACAAGGGGATTTTTCTCTGATCTTTACTGTGAGAACCTGATAGGGCTCCTGGAGGTGAAACTCACAAAAGTGTGGGATGCTTCCCTAAGACTGAGCCCCTCTGGAGTTGTTATCTCTCACACTTGTCCACACCGAACCTCCAGCAATTTGTCAACTAGGTTTTCCAACTCTGACACTGGTTCCCAAGGAGTTTTCTGCTCCTGGGCTTCTGAGTCTCTGTATCTACCTGTTTGTTACTCCAATTTTCACAGCAGTGGTTTGTCCTATGACCTCAGTTCTCTGACGGATCTAAGAAGAGTTGTTGGTTTTCAGTTTGTTTAGCTTTTTGTTGTTGCTTTTGTGTGGAGGAGAGAGACAACGTCCAAGCTCTTTACTTGCTGGACCAGAAACCGGAAGTCCACGTTACATATTTTATTCATTTATTTTTGTCTGTTGTCTTTCTCACCCACTAGAATGCAAGCTCTGTAAGTGCAGGGATGTCTGTCTGATATGTTCACCACAGTATCCTCAGTGCTTACAACAGTGCCTGATGCACAGTAGGCACTTGGATATTTCCTTGAAGAAATTGAATAAATGAAAAAACGTATCCCGGTAGTTTCTAGCACAGAAACTTCTTAGTGGACCACTGCACAAGGGCCTTCACCTATACTGTCCCTCTGCCTGGAAAGCTCTTTTTCATCCTCCACTTTACTCTTTACCTGGTTAACTCCTAACTCCTAAGCATTCACTGAGCTTAAATGTCAGTTCCTCAGGGAAAACTTTCCTCACCTTCAGGTTGAGGATCATAAGCCCTCATAACCCTGCTATTTCCTCTCACACTTATTGTAGTTAAATAATTATATAATCATTTATTTGATATTTATATGTATCACAAGTTTATACATTCTTTAAAGGGAGGAATTATGTCTCTTCAATTCACTTTAGTATCCCTGGCACCTAACAGACTGCTTGACAAATATTAGATGCTCAGTAAATATTTGTCATATGAATAAAGACAACAGTTATCTTGTTTTGGTAAGATAAAGGTATTATTGCTACTTAACAAATTGCCCCAAAACTTAGTGCCTTAAAAATAACAATAATCATGTATTATATCTCACATCTTCATAGACCTTCTATGGGTCAGGAGTTTGAGAGTGGCTTAGCTGAGTGGTCTGGCTGGAGGTCTCTCATGAGGTTACTGTCAATAGATCAGCCAGAGCTGCGACTATGTGAAGTCTTGTCTGGGGCTGAAGGATGGACTTCCATGGTGGATCTTTCAGGAGGCTGGCAAGTTTGCAGTGGCCATTGGCAGGAGGTCTCTGTTCCTTCTCATGGCGGCCTCTTTCAAGGCTATGTGGATACTCTTACAATATGTCAATTAGCCTCCCCCAGAGTGGGCAATCTAAGAGGGATCCAACGGAAATGTAAAAAATTTTTTATGATATAGCCTCAGAAGTCACAAGTCATGACTTCTGTCACATTCTGTTTGTGAAATGGAAGTTCCTACATCTGGCCCCATTTAAAGGGAGAGTTTAGACTCCCCACATTTGCAAGAAATTGTGTCAAAGAATTTGTGGACATAAATTAACAAATTAATGGATAAAAGAATGTAGTGACTCAAAATCAGTTTTCCTAATTTTGGAAGAGAGAAGGAAAAATAACTCTGCAGTCGTTTAAGAGCAACAAAATAAAGAATCAAACAGTAGATTAATATCTGGAGAGATTACTTTTTTAATATCAACATGGTTGCAGAGGTATAATGTTCATAAATGCTTTTCTACATTAGAATATCTTAGGGGAAAGAAATAACAAATGCTAGAAGGTCAAAGACCAACAGCCAACACAGCTATGCAAAAAAAAAAAAATATATATATATATATATATATCATCAGTGTATAAGGTAATGAATGGTAGTTGCAAAATAATTGCTCTTTCCATCCTTGCAGGGGTTATAATACCCCTATAAATATCTGAAAAAGAAAATCTTCTTCAGTCTCTCCACGCATTTTTGGGATTGTGGGTGGAGGACAAGGAGTACATAGAATTACTTTTTCTTTTTTTTTTTTTCATCTTTATTGGAGTATAATTGCTTTACAATGTTGTGTTAGTTTCTGCTGTACAACAAAGTGAATCAGCTATATGCATACATATATCCCCATATCCCCTCCCTCTTGCGTCTCCCTCCCACCCTCCTTATCCCACCCCTCTAGGTGGTCGTAAAGCACTGAGCTGATCTCCCTGTGCTATGCAGCTGCTTCCTACTAGCTATCTATTTTACATTTGGTAGTATATATATGTCAATGTTACTCTCTCACTTCGTCCCAGCTTACCCTTCCTCCTCCCCCTGTCCTCAAGTCCATTCTCTATGTCTGTGTCTTTATTCCTGCCCTGCCACTAGGTTCATCAGTACCGTTTTTTTTAAATGAATTTATTTATTTATTTATTTTTGGCTGTGTTGGGCTTTCTCTAGTTGCAGCGAGTGGGAGCTACTCTTTGTTGTGGTGCATGGGCTTCTCATTGTGATGGCTTCTCTTGTTGCAGAGTACAGGCTCTAGGCACGCAGGCTTCAGTAGTTGTGGCACGTGGGCTCAGTAGTTGTGGCTCATGGGCTGTAGAGTGCAGGCTCAGTAATTGTGGCGCACGGGCTTAGTTGCTCCACGGCCTGTGGGATCTTTCCAGACCAGGACTCAAGCCTGTGTCCCCTGCATTGGCAGACAGATTCTTAACCACTGAGCCACCAGGGAAGTCCCAGTACCATTTTTTTAGATTCATATATATGCGTTAGGATACGGTATTTGTTTTTCTCTTTCTGACTTACTTCACTCTGTATGACAGACTCTAGGTCCATCCACCTCATTACAAATAACTCAATTTTGTTCCTTTTTATGGCTGAGTAATATCCATTGTATATATGTGCCACATCTAGAATTACTTTTTCTACTGATTCCTATCAGCCAAATATCCGATCCTAGGATTAGAGAATTAAGCAGATAAAGTACAAGGTTAGAATTTGAAAAGGCATAAATTATATAATCTATTGTAATAGTACCACCATATATATTGCCAAGCAGGACTTTAGCACAAGCCAAGATCCTTAAACCACTTTTCGTGGAGGAGAAGTTAGCCTCAGTGTCTTAGGTCTCCAGTTTGGGTGTATACTATCTGTCTGATAAAAAGCCTTCTCTAGTTTTAATCGACCACTGCCATCTCTTTTCCTTCCTTTCCTGGGCCATTCTGAGCATGGAAGAATGGCTTGTAAATTACTTAATAATAAATAGCCCACACCACATAAGAAATATGTGAATAAAAGAAATGGTGGTAATTCCTAGGGGATGAAAAGTCCAGTTTAAAAAAATACATGTGTGTGTATGTGCATCTCTCTGTGTATATTCCTTTTTCATCTGACTTCCTACTAAATGAAGATTTCACATAAGTGACTTTTTCATATAACAAAAACTTACTCCTTCAGGTACTCAAACATTGTTATTTTAATGTAATCACCATTAACAAACTATAGTAAAATACTATAGTCTCTTTAGTAAAATAAATGTAGTAAAATACTATAGATTTTTCTATATTTTTAAACAAAGTATGCTAAACTTTACCATTTGCTTGATGATTCCAGATTATGATTATTAAGGATTGTTCTATATTTTTACAAGGCAACCTAGTGCAACAGAAAGATTATTAGATTAAGAATCACAATGACTTCATCAAGTTCTTCAACCTCTCTGACACACATTCCTCACCTGTAAAATGGGAACAATATCTTCCCTGGATTTCTCAATGTTTATGATAAATGTTAAATTATATAACATATGTAAATGTTATCAATCAACTATTGAACAGAAGAATATAGATATTAAAATAAAGGACTTTTTAGACCAAGAAGTATTATGCAACTCTGATTTTGATGTTTTTGTGTTTATTGTATATAAATCATGATTCCCCAAAACAGTTAGATTATGTTTAAAGTTACAGTAAATAGATTCTGAGTAAATGGACTCTCCTATGGAAAAAAATATTTACTTTTGATCAATGGTTTTTATAATACCCGTATTTAGTATATGGAGTTCTCTTTTTGCTTATTTTTTCCTACTTTGCTCTATCTCTCTGGTTAGTTGAGTTTGCTAGATGAGGGAACTCTGAATAACTGAAGTTTTATATTCTGTATATCTTTTCTTAGCACGAAAGCAAATGTCATGAATGCTTTACTTAGTACAATATTCCCATGTTGATTGTCTCTGAAAATATCAATAGCTGTAAAAATATGGCCAATACTGAGCGACACAGAGTGGTCAGCATGGGCACTGATCATAGCCATCATCGTTAAGTTTCCCAAGTATTTGGGAAAAGTACTACATCAATACATTTCTAATATTATCATCAGGCTTTACTACACTGATTTCTAAGAAAACATAGTTCAACCAGCCACATTACTAAACAGGGTGGATAGTACTGGAGGCATTCTCTCTCCAGAGCTGTTGTGTAAAGCGGTGTGTCTCTCCTCCAGAGAAAACTTTCAACCTCACCTTCCCAATTCCATCACAGAACAAAAAGAACAACCGAGCTATGGAGGCTACAGGCTCCAAATTTGACAGAGATTTTTTTTTAAATAAAATTTATTTTTTAAAAACTTTAGATTTACAGAAAAAATGTGACGATGGTACAGAGAGTTCTCATATACCCACACCCAGTCTCCCCTGTTACAGACACTTTACATTACTATGGTATGTTTATTACAATTAGTGAATCAATATGGATATATTATTGTACGTTCATACCTGATTCCCATCTTTTCAGTTTTTACCCACTGTCCTTTTCCTGTTCCAGGATCCCATCCAGCTCTCCACACTACATTTTGGGGTCATGCCTCTTTGGTCTCTCGCGGCTGTGGCAGTTTGTCAGATGTTCCTTATATTTGATGACCTTGACAGTTTGCTGAGTACTGGTCAAATATTTTGTAGAGTGAGTCTGACAGAGATTTTGAAAGTCATTTCAGGGCAACACTTAAGGTAGTAGTTTCTAAACAGTGAACTGTGGCCCAGGGCATCAGAATCAGCTGGAAAACTTATTGCTCGTTCTGACCTCATACTATTGAAGATGAAGCGTAGGTATTTGTACTTTGAACAAAACATCCAAGTGGTTTTCCTGAGCAGGTCATTTTTGAGAATCACTGGTCAAAATTGGATGCCTGAGGGTGCCCACCACTCTGCATAATCTCACTGTTGATAGAATGTTCCACAGAGAGGCCCAGGATTCTGCCATTCTCCCACCCCAACCTAGAGGGGTGGGATAGGGAGGGTGAGAGGGAGACGCAAGAGGGAGGGGATATGAGGATATATGTATATGTATAGCTGATTCACTTTGTTATAAAGCAGAAATTAACACACCATTGTAAAGCAATTATACTCCAATAAAGATGTTAAAAAAAAAAAAAAGAACTAGTGCTCTGATTTTCATCCCTTCAGCAAGTATATACCAAGCTCCTACCACACGCAATGTGGTGGTGCCAGCTTTATAGCAGAATAAAGCAGATATGGCCTCTGCCATCACTAAGCTTAAAATCCTGTGGTAGGAGGAAGGGAGGCAGTATATGAAGCAAATAATCAGTCAGATCTCTATATATCATGGGTGTTATAAAGGAAAATAGGATGTTTGAGACAGTATAACTAGTGCTTCAATACTGATGAGTATGGGAGTGGTCAGAGGAGCCCTCTGTTGAGAAATGACATTCAATTTGAGATTTAAATAATGGGTACCAATCAGTGGTTTGGGCAATCCAAGAGCTATTAACACGAAACCTACAGGAGCAAGGAGTTTCACTTCTTGGACATGATTGTTCTCAAACTGTAGTTTCAGGTCCACTGAGCAGTGTGCCTTAAAGCAGCTTAGGAAAATAACAGTCAAAATCAGGAGGGAGTCCCCATGACTGGTGGGGGTCCATTAGGAAATCCTATTCCTGCTTGTTTGTTTATTTATTACCTGTTTTCAATCTGGGGTTCTAGTAATCAGCTTTTACATAGTTTGACCTAAAACAGTGGTTCTCAATCTTGGCGGTACATTGGATCCTCCTGGGGAGCTTAAAAAACAAACAAACAAAAAACCAATGGCTTGGCCTCACTCCTAGAAATTCTGATTTAATTGGTCTGGAGTATAGTCTGAACATGAGGATTTTCTAAAGCTCCCCAGATGATTCTAACATGTAAACAATTTTGAGAATCATTATTTCAAGAAGAAAAAAAGCTGAATTGATCTATGAGGAAAGTCAATGAAATAGTTAAAAATAATCTGTGTGTTTTGCATCTCTCTGTTGGAAAACAAAGAACAGCTGGTAAAATCGAACCATAGGTGACTAAGGTTAACGATAGCCTCACTGGCTCTCTACTTCACATATAGATGACCCTCTTTGGCACTCGATTTGTTTGTATGATGCAATTCTTTACGCCTAGGGCTTAGTGTGCTGGGCTGAGGAAAAAGATGTAAGTGCAGGCTAAGAATATCTTGTCCCTCAGAAAATTTGAAGTCCACTGGAAATATATAACTAATATCCACAAAATAATAAAATAGAGTGTAGGAATTAACTGAGACAACGGAAGTTCAAGAGGTGGAAACAAGCTACACTGAGGCTGGGCAGGTCGAAAGAGACAAGAGGATGTGGGTCTTAAGTGATCTTGGGAGCAGGAAAAGGAGTAAATCCAGGCAAGGAAGAAGGAATAACAATCATAGAAGAAAGAGAATAGGGAAGAGACCTGCCTTGTTGCCCCCAGGGCGGGAGTCGGGAGTAGGAAGAAATCAGCTCTCTCTCTAGTTGAAGTTGGCCAGTAACCAGTAGCCATTATTACATCTTGTTTTTCAGAGAACAATTATTCTTGGGCATCTCTCCTCATAGTGAAGAGGACTGATTCTGTTTTTTCCATTTTCCTCCATCAGAAAAGGGACTAATCTATGATTTCTGAATGCTTTGATGTGAACTGACAGATTTCACAAATTTTAGTTCCTCCCAGGTCCTCCAGTCCTCCTGTCATAGGTAGATAAAATAGCGTTTCATATTTTTTTTAAACATCTTTATTGAAGTATAATTGCCTTACAATGGTGTGTTAGCTTCTGCTTTATAACAAAGTGAATCAGTTATACATATACAATATGTTCCCATTTCTCTTCCCTCTTGCATCTCCCTCCCTCCCACCCTCCCCATCCCACCCCTCTAGGTGGTCACAAAGCACCGAGCTGATCTTCCTGTGCTATGCGGCTGTCATATTTTAATGGTATATTTTTATCACTCAGGTACAAGTGTATCTAAAGAGAAATCAAATCACATCTATATCGTATTATGTCTTTACTAAGTGCCAGGCATGGTGAGAAGCACTGCACATACAGTATTTTATTTAATTTTCACAACATTTCATTAGGAAACTATTATCCCCCTTTTTTCAGATGAAAATCATAAAGTTCAGAGAAGGTAAGTAATTTGCCCAAGTTCACACAGTAAGTGGTAGAGTCTAGACTTGTGCCATGTCTACCTTATTCTAAAGTTTAACTTGTAGGTACTGCCTTTTACAAAGTTTATAACAGACAGGAAATTAAGATTCTTGGTATTACTTTACTGCACTTAAGACCTCATGATTACTGTGCAGCAGAACCACCTGTGATACATATTTAAACTGTAGAGCTTGGATCCCACCTTGCAACTACTGAATGAGAATATCCAGGGCAGAGCCTGGAAATCTGTAATAGTCTCTAAGCCCCACAGGTGTTTATGATGTGCAGCCTGGATGGAGAACAATGATCCTATTTAGTGGCAAGAGCTGGGAAACGTGTGTGGCCTAGATGCTACTTCCTTTGCTTATATGCAGGTCTGCATAAGGCTCCTCACCTAGAAATAAGTGTAGCATCTTTCTATTCAAACCACTAGAAACAACCATAATAAGGAAAACAGTGATGATGATAATTAATAGAAGCAAGTTTGAGAAGACACTGTAACTTGGAGGAGCTCAACCAATCCCAAATTCAGGGAAATTATGAAATGTCACTATTTCTAGTCAGCAATGGGATTGTTGCATTCTTCCAAAAAATATATTAAAACATACTGTACTAGCACTGTTGTTTATGGTTTGCAGATGTGCTTCTGGAGCTGAAGGCTGTTTAAGATGAATCCAGTTGCTGGCTTTGGTCATTTCAGCATATATTTTTGGCATCCTTAGAAATTATTTTATTTAAGTACTAAGAAAGGTCAGATTTGAGCATCATCAAATAATGGCAGTCTTGTTCATCGTGATCTCAGTGGCTTTAGTTGTTTTTACAACCAGCATGTGGTTACTTTAGGCAAAGGGGTTTGGGATAACCACAGCAGGCTACAAGAACCAAAGTGGAGAGTATTTGGAAGTAAAGTGGGATACATAAGTTTGGGTCAATCCTTCATCCTTTCGGAGAGCAGCAACAATTAATATCCATGTTATTCAGAGAACCATTCTGAAATAATTATACTTAAAACTAAATTTTCTTTCTTTGGGGGCAAAAGACTATCACTCAAGTGCTGTCTATGTGAAATGAGACCCGTAAAGGAAACTCAGCATTCTTTCATCACCCTTAAGAACTGAGGCACAAAGTAGAAGGCAAAGATGAAACTAAGCTTCATAAGATTTATAAAGCATCTATCAATCATTTGCTTGATTGTGGCATATTTGAAGCTCTGTACTAATACGTTGTTTCATAAGCAATTGAAAACTACCAAGAAATGTTTTTGTGTTGAGTTGTTTGACATTCCCTAGGTCTAAATGCAAGAGAATATAAGTGATAAGTCAACTTCTGGAGGTAGGAGGTTTACCTATCATTAGATCTTATGTAACAACTTATAACTGCCTAGGCTTTCAAAAATAGGCAAGGACATAGCAATTAAAGAGCAGTTTTGGAATGCATAAACTCACTCCAAGCAATAGAATTAAGGCCATAAATTTATTTGCCTACCAGCTCCTGAATATCCATTTGTTGTTACAAATGGTTTAATATAAACAGGGAGGACAAACTACCTAACATCCCCACATTCTGTGATTCCCTAGGAAGTGGCAATTATCAGTGGAAATTAACAGATAGAGAAAGTGGAAGAGAGCAATTAACATCATAATTTCTCTTGCTTTATCAAATCCGAATTGCAACAGATTTTTTTAGTGGCTAGTTTTATACAGTTAGAACCCTCTGCAGTTTGATGAGAACACATTGTTGGAACTTATTCTTAGAGCAGTCTCACCTAGCAGAAACATCTCCAAAGCATCAACTGAAAAATAGACATGTACTTAGCAGAGAAAAACCTAGAATAGCAAGGTATGTAGAACAGTTTTACATAAATACCTTTGAAATCATAGGTTTACAGTTATCTACCAAATACTGGTGGCAATTCTGAAAGCACCACTGCTGGATAGAGGATCCGCCGCTTCAAACATCATTACACCAAGACCCACTCTTCTCAGCAGTGATTCTTTGCTCTCAGTAAGTAGAACAGACTCACTTTGCAAAGGTGAAGAAAGGTAAAAGGCCAAGTGACATAACATTTTTTAAAGTGAATTCCCCATTTTACATCTTAGTTCTAGATTTATAGAATCATAAAACATTCCATCTGGAAAGAACCTTGAAGATCATCCAGCAACCCGTTCATTTTACAGGTGAGGAAACTCAGACCCAGAGGACTTAAGTGGCTAGTTCAAGGCCATATTCCTAGTTCACTGCTGAACCACTAGGTATATCATCAGTGCCCCAGCTTATTAGAGAGAAAGAGACAGATTTCCCTCTCACATTCTACCAACTAGAAATTCTTTGAGGTTAACAACTAGTTCTTTTTTTTTTTTTTTTTTGGAAGGCACTAAACCCATTGGTCATTCCCATATTAATGCCTTGAGTGCTTTAGACAGGCAACATCTAGATGTTTCTGTGAAAGTGTGAAAGGGAGGTTTGTTTGCAACTATGTGGAGGGGAGCAGAGAGACTCTATCCCACAGGAATGTAGGAGGTTTGCCGAACTTGCCATCACATTTTAAAATGTCTATCCCTAGGTCCTAACTTACAACTTGTATGACCTTAAGAAAGTTACTTGATGTCCCTATGCCTCAATTTTCTCATTTAACCAGGATAATAACAATTACTTCCAAGGTTGGTATAAAATTAGATTTCAGGTTGTTAATTATGAAAATACCAAGGAAAATGCCTGGCATTTAGTAGGTGCTCATTAAACATTAGTTCTCTTTATTTTTCTTTTCATTCACCATTACCCCTGCCAGAAAGGTCTAATAAAATCAAAGTGGTTTTTAGATCCCTGGGCTTAAATTTCCTTATCCATAAAATAGAGATCAGATAGCCTACTTCATGGGGTCCTTGTGAAGATAGAACATGATAATGTCTATGAACGTGCTTTGTAAAGTATACACTATTATACGCATAGGGGATTGAGGCTGTAATTGTTATGATCCACACCCCAGTACTCCAGACTCAATGCTATGTTTTCCAATCGGCTTCAAACACCTTCATCTATCCCCTCCAAGTACCTGACACTCTTCCTTCAATTCCTAACTTGCCTTCTTCTCTGGTCAAATGAACAGTTGCTCAGTCTTTGCTGTATGCTGGGATGCATAATAAAGCCCAGACTCTCTACTCTACCCAACTCCTTTTCAGTGTATGTGTATTATCTCATTGGGTGCTTACCACACATTGTTAGCCATTTTTTGCACTTATATATTTGGATTCCTCTACTAGGTTTCTGTGCTCTTCAAGGAAAAATAATACGTTTTTTTGTTTTTGTTTGGGTTTTTTTTTTTTTTGCAAACTCACAAGTCTAGCAGAGTACTTTGATCTGAGAAGGTTTCACAATACCTATCTGTTGAGTGATCAACAGATGACAGTATTGACTTTGGTCAATAACTGTGTTTTAGTTACTCTACTTATATTAAAAATTACCAGAGGAAATTCCCTGGTGGTCCAGTGGTTCGGACTCTGCACTCTCACTGCTGGGGCCCAGGTTTGATCCCTGGTGGGGGAACTAAGATCCCGCTAGCTACGTGGTACGGACAAAAATAAAAACAAAAATAGTTAAAAAAAAACAAAACAGAAAACTTAGTGGAGTAAAACAACCATTTATTATGCTTGTGGATTCTGTAGGTCAGGAATTTGGAGAGGGCACAGACGGAATGGTTCGTCTCTGTTCCTAGGTGGCTGACGCTAAAAGGCTTAAAGGCTGGAGGCTATAATCATCTGAAGATTATTTGCTCACAATTAATGGTAGCTGTCCCTGGGAACTTAATAGGAGCTATTGACTGGAACACATATACATGGTCTCTTCACATGACCTGGGCTTCTTCACAATATTGTGCCTGCAAAAAAGAGTCAGGCAGAAGCTGTGTCTTTCATACCACCCAGCTTCAGAAGTCACACAGCATCACTTCTGTCATATTCTACTGGTCAGAGAAGTCACCAGTGCACCTAGGTTCAAGAGGAGGGGAAGGTTCACCTCTAGTCTGGTTCTAAAGGAACATGTAAGTGTAGAAATGCCACTGTACCCATTTTTTGGGGAAATGTAATCTGACACAAACCTTTATTTTTCTAATGAACTAACACCAAGTTTTTCTGTGTTTTAAATTTAAGGGGCTGTCTTACTTAAGTCTCTAAATAGATGACTGGAAATCTAGAGGTCATTTGTTTTACAAATTGAGAAAGCAAGGCATGGAAAAGACGTGAGCATAGTGAGCATGGGTCCAAACAGCCCTCTCCATTGCTGATCAACTGGATATTCAGGGCAACAGAATCATTAGTTACTATTTAGGTAATACGTAAGTAGTCCCATATTTGGCATTGGGTTTGAGCTTCTTTTTCTCCCCCAAAAGATGCCTTATCCTTGTTGATACCACAAAGTTGGCTCCCTGATTGATTCCCCTGCCCTGAGAGCTGACTCCTTCCTTGGCTGAAATAACAATCTATTTCTGATGCTGTCATACTCAATAGCTTACCTGTGATTACATGGCTAAGGGAGAGTAGAAGACTGTTTTTCAAGTTTATATGTTCTTTACTTTTCTATAAGAGGTTCAGGGCTCCCTATTATCAACACTTATCCACCCCTAACCACCAAAAAACAAAGAAAAACAAACAAACATGGATAATGTGGCAAATAAAGGCATTACAGTCCACAGAGTATGCAAAACTAACCTGCAGACATCTATTATCATAACAGTGAAGCAGGCTTCTCTAAGAAAGGTGCACAATAGAAGTTCTCCATGATCAGTTTAGTACAGAAGACTTGTTCTCTTCCAAGACATGCAGCAGGCAAAACTATGAGACAGTAAAGTTTGTATTTTGCCCTTCCTCCCCATGCATTTACACGTGCACACACACACACACACACACACACACACCTCCTGTTAGTGCTCATTCCTGCTCTGTCCACACTTAACAGCACAGACTACCATGATAGCTACTCACCCTGTTCTTCTGGTCTGCTAAGAAGGTTTCTTTAATATTCTCCATATAAAAAACTACATGATCTTCTAGGTTGTTCACCCCCCTTCTCAGAGTCCTGAAGCCAATTTGTTCTACTGGTCATGATTAATTGGTTAATTAGTTATTCCTTCCAGTTAAACTATTTGTTATTAAGATCTTCTGGGGACATAGATCCTTGGACTGCAAAAAACAGTAACAAGAATCAGCACTACTTAGCAAAAGCCTTAAAAGAGTGAAAATCTTTTGACCTGCCAATTAGACTTCTGGGAATATATGCCAGGTAAATAACTGAACTCAAAGATGTGTGTAATGTAGATGTTTACCACCATGTTACTTATCATAATGAAAATTTAGAAATAATCTGAATATCCAAAAGTAGGGGAATGGTTAAATACAGTAGAGTATATCCAATTAGTGAAATAATGGCAAGGAATTCACATAATGGGATAATATACAAATCTTTAAAATAATAAATTAAATATATATTTATTGGTGTGGAAATTCTTTGATAATATATTATGAAATATAAAAAGTAGGGTATATAGCATAATATAGAGAGCCATCTGGTCTTTGTAAATATATTTTTCATATGTATAAAATTTTTCATATGCATATTCTTCCAGGAAAACCCTGGAAGGATATACACCAAAATGTGTTATAAAGCCTCTGGCAGATGTTTTGGGATTATTTTAATTTTTATCATTTTTGCTTATTTGAATTTTCTACTTTTACCCAATGATGAGTAATACTTATATTTCTTTTACAGTTAAATAAGTTAAAAATTAGAGGTAAGTCAGTAGAAAATGTATTTTAACCAAATAGAGTTTTCCATTTTCCATCAGATATAGCATGTACACATTGCTGTATTTAAAATTGATAACCAACAAGGACCTACTGTGTAGCACAGGGAACTCTGCTCAATATTCTGTAATAGCCTAAATGGGAAAAGAATTTGAAAAAGAATAGATACATGTACATGTATCTGTAACTGAATCACTTTGCTGTACACCTGAAACTAACACAATATTGCTAATCAACTATACTCCCATATAAAATAAAAAATTTTTTTAAATTTTATCCCATAATCAGCCATCCATTCTATCCATGGGTAGTCTAAGTTTTAAGGGGCAGTAGGTAATTATTTTATCAAAGTATATCAAGGATGCAAATCTTACAGCTCAATACATGTATGACAGTAGGTAATTATCTTAAAATGAAAATGGAGATCAATATCTGTACCTATAACAAAGGATAAATAAGAAGTAGAAATTCAGGTGTCAAGGTGATGTCTCTCCATTCCCCAAGTTCAATCAAAGTCACATGAAGGGACTGCCAGCCAGGGAGTCAACACACTAGGGAGCAATCAACCTTTGCTGCTAAGTAATGAGTGAGAGAACATTGTACTTACAGAAATTTTCTCAGGAAGAGTGAAACATGTGGCTTAAAGAAATACTTGGATAAGGCAAGCACTAGGATGCGGTGTGAGGCCTCCCAAGGGGAATGTTTAAGGCCCATTTCCTAAGGAGGTGGGTCAAGTTAACTTCAGTGTGTCTGATTGCTGAATGGTGTATGTGAATTCAGGGACAGCACTAAAGTGCTTGGACCTTAAAAGAATAGGCCGAGGGCTTCCCTGGTGGCTCAGTGGTTGAGAATCTGCCTGCCAATGCAGGGAACACGGGTTCGTGCCCTGGTCTGGGAAGATCCCACGTGCTGCTGAGCAGCTGGGCCCGTGAGCCACAACTACTGAGCCTGCGCGTCTGGAGCCTGTGCTCCGCAACAAGAGAGGCCACGATAGTGAGAGGCCCGCGCACCGTGATGAAGAGTGGCCCCCGCTTGCCACAACTAGAGAAAGCCCTCGCACAGTAACAAAGACCCAACACAGCCAAAAATAAATAAATAAATAAATAAATTAAAAAAAAAAAAAAAAAAAAAGGAATAGGCCGAGCTCTGCTTCCAGTGGTCTTTCTTCTACGCTTTCCCCCTATAGTGCTCAGACTCTCCTGCACATAAATATTTAAGTATTTAAAGAAAGTTGAACCTACCGAGACTGAACCAGGAAGAAATAGAAAATATGAACAGACCAATCACAAGCACTGAAATTGAAACTGTGATTAAAAATCTTCCAACAAACAAAAGCCCAGGACCAGATGGCTTCACTGGCGAATTCTATCAAACATTTAGAGAAGAGCTAACACCTATCCTTCTCAAACTCTTCCAAAATATTGCAGAGGGAGGAACACTCCCAAACTCATTCTACGAGGCCACCATCACCCTGATACCAAAACCAGACAAAGATGTCACAAAGAAAGAAAACTACAGGCCAATATCACTGATGAACATAGATGCAAAAATCCTCAACAAAATACTAGCAAACAGAATCCAACAGCACATTAAAAGGATTATACACCATGATCAAGTGGGGTTTATTCCAGGAATGCAAGGATTCTTCAATATATGCAAATCAATCAACGTGATACATCATATTAACAAATTGAAGGAGAAAAACCATATGATCATCTCAATAGATGCAGAGAAAGCTTTCGACAAAATTCAACACCCGTTTATGATAAAAGCCCTGCAGAAAGTAGGCATAGAAGGAACTTTCCTCAACATAATAAAGGCCATATATGACAAACCCACAGCCAACATTGTCCTCAATGGTGAAAAACTGAAACCATTTCCACTAAGATCAGGAACAAGACAAGGTTGCCCACTCTCACCACTATTATTCAACATAGTTTTGGAAGTGTTAGCCACAGCAATCAGAGAAGAAAAAGAAATAAAAGGAATCCAAATCGGAAAAGAAGAAGTAAAGCTGTCACTGTTTGCAGATGACATGATACTATACATAGAGAATCCTAAAGATGCTACCAGAAAACTACTAGAGCTAATCAATGAATTTGATAAAGTAGCAGGATACAAAATTAATGCACAGAAATCTCTTGCATTCCTATGTACTAATGATGAAAAATCTGAAAGTGAAATTAAGAAAACACTCCCGTTTACCATTGCAACAAAAAGAATAAAATATCTAGGAATAAACCTACCTAAGGAGACAAAAGACCTGTATGCAGAAAGTTATAGGACACTGATGAAAGAAGTTAAAGATGATACAAATAGATGGAGAGATATACCATGTTCTTGGATTGGAAGAATCAACATTGTGAAAATGACTCTACTACCCAAAGCAATCTACAGATTCAATGCAATCCCTATCAAACTACCACTGGCATTTTTCACAGAACTAGAACAAAAAATTTCACAATTTGTATGGAGACACAAAAGACCCCGAATAGCCAAAGCAACCTTGAGAACAAAAAATGGAGCTGGAGGAATCAGACTCCCTGACTTCAGACTATATTACAAAGCTACAGTAATCAAGACAGTTTGGTACTGGCACAAAAACAGGAATATAGATCAATGGAACAGGATAGAAAGCCCAGAGATAAACCCACGCACATATGGTCACCTTATCTTTGATAAAGGAGGCAAGCATATACAGTGGAGAAAAGACAGCCTCTTCAATAAGTGGTGCTGGGAAAACTGGACAGCTACATGTAAAAGAATGAAATTAGAACACTTCCTAACACCATACACAAAAATAAACTCAAAATGGATTAAAGACCTAAGTGTAAAGCCAGACACTATCAAACTCTTAGAGGAAAACATAGGCAGAACACTCTATGACATAAATCACAGCAAGATCCTTTTTGACCCAGCTCCTAGAGAAATGGAAATAAAAACACAAATAAACAAATGGGACCTAATGAAACTTAAAACCTTTTGCACAGCAAAGGAAACCATAAACAAGACCAAAAGACAACCCTCAGAATGGGAGAAAATATTTGCAAATGAAGCAACTGACAAAGGATTAATCTCCAAGATTTACAAGCAGCTCATGCAGCACAATAACAAAAAAACAAACAACCCAATCCAAAAATGGGCAGAAGACCTAAATAGACATTTCTCCAAAGAAGATATACAGATGGCCAACAGACACATGAAAGAATGCTCAACATCCTTAATCATTAGAGAAATGCAAATCAAAACTACAATGAGGTATCATCTCACACCGGTCAGAATGGCCATCATCAAAAAATCTAGAAACAATAAATGCTGGAGAGGGTGTGGAGAAAAGGGAACACTCTTGCACTGTTGGTGGGAATGTAAATTGATACAGCCACTATGGAGAACAGTATGGAGGTTCCTTAAAAAACTAAAAATAGAACTACCATACGACCCAGCAATCCCACTACTGGGCATATACCCTGAGAAAACCATAATTCAAAAAGAGTCATGGACCAAAATGTTCATTGCAGCTCTATTTACAATAGCCAGGACATGTAAGCAACCTAAGTGTCCATCATCAGATGAATGGATAAAGAAGATGTGGCACATATATACAATGGAATATTACCCAGCCATAAAAAGAAATGAAATGGAGGTATTTGTAATGAGGTGGATGGAGTTAGAGTCTGTCATACAGAGTGAAGTAAGTCAGAAAGAGAAAAACAAATACAGTATGCTAACACATATATATGGAATCTAAGGAAAAAAAAAAAAAAAAAGGTCATGAAGAACCTAGTGGCAAGATGGGAATAAAGACACAGACCTACTAAAGAATGGACTTGAGGATAAGGGGAGGGGGAGGGGTGAGATGTGATAGGGTGAGAGAGTGTCATGGACATATATACACTACCAGTGTAAAATAGATAGCTAGTGGGAAGCAGCCGCATAGCACAGGGAGATCAGCTCGGTGCTTTGTCACCACCTAGAGGGGTGGGATAAGGAGGGTGGGAGGGAGGGAGATGCAAGAGGGAAGAGATATGGGAACATATGTATATGTATAACTGATTCACTTTGTTATAAAGCAGAAATGAACACACCATTGTAAAGCAATTATACTTCAATAAAGATGTCAAAAAAAAAAAAAAGTTGATTTGTAGGGGTGCCAAAGTTTTAGTCTGCCCGGGGCACTCATATGCTTCATTCCAATTCTGAATCCAGCATATAAATTCTCAGGACTCAAGTCTCACCAACAGTACTGGAGCTTCTGCCTCCAAATGGCATCTTCATAGGATTAAATTTATAGCCGTTAAGAGATGTGCTATAAAAACGCCTTAAAGATAAACAACAAGGACCTACTGTATAGCACAGGGAACTATATTCAGTATCTTATAATAACCTATAATGGAAAAGAATCTGAAAAATAATATATATATATATATATATATATACACATATCTATGTAACTGAATCACTTTACATCTGAAACACTATAAATCAACTATACTTCAATAAAAAATAAATAACAACAAAACTTTTAAAGAATTCTCATTAATAAGACTTTTGATACCAGAATGTAAGAGGATATGCTATATTCTCTCATCTTGTATTATATTCTCCCCTCTTGTATTATATTCTCCCCTCTTGTTTCTTTGAATTGTCCAAATTATTTGCCCTTAATATTTTGGTTCTATATAAATAAAATTTAGGTAATATTATTAGAATTACTAGAAATATTCCCCTTTGGAAATGGTGCAGTACTCCATACATTCATTGGTTGAACATATTCTACATGAGTTCAAAGGAGTTATAGACAAGTCAGTTGATGACAGCCTGTCTGGTAGGTATAGTGGCAGAAAGATACATGGCACATGGCGTGTCGTGGGAAGAGAGCACCTGAAACACCGGAGAGCGTGCACGTTAAAAGAAGAGGTGACCACTAGACAAAAGAAGGGGAAAGATCATGTCCCACAGCAACATCTACTTGAGCAGTTTCCCGAAGTTTGTTCTATAGAGTAGCAGTTCAAAGGGATGCTAATAGGTAATCATCAATAAAAGGGTCTGTGAAAAAACGTTTAAAAAACACTGGGTTAAGCATCAGACCAACCCCAAATGAAGAATGTACTATTAAAAATAAAGGAGAGGGAAGACCACTGGTCAAAAATGTCAATGCCGTAAAAGACAAAAAAGGCGGTCGTGGCAGTCAGAGCGATGTGCCCATCAGATCTCCTGTCAAGAAAGAACCTTCTGCAAGGAATGGAGTTGGCTTCCAGCCTCCAGCAGCCACAGCTCTAAATCAGCCCTAATGTTTATGCTGAGACCACACTCTCTATAGGCTGTTCCCAATAATGACTGAGCAAGGAAGGAGAACTACATCTGGGCCAGTTCTGCCCAGTGTAGGACTCCTCTAATGGGAAACCTTTGCTCTGGAGCTGCCAATGGACCTTGTGACAGATCTTTTATCTTGTATCTTCTTTTGTTTGTTTGGTTTTTTAGTTTTTTTAAAATTTATTTTATTGAAGTATAGTTGATTTACAATGTTGTGTTAATTTCTGCTGTACAGCAAAATGATTCAGTTACACATATATATACATTCTTTTTCATATTCTTTTCCATTATGGTTTATCACAGGATATTGAATATAGTTCCCTGTGCTACACAGTAGGACCTTGTCATTTATCCATCCTATATATAATAGTTTGTATCTGCAAATCCCAAACTCCCAATCCACCCCTCCCCCACTGCCCTCCCCCTTGGCAACTACCAGTCTATTCTCTATGTCTGTAAGTCTGTTTCTGTTTCATAGGTAAGTTCGTGTCATTTTATAATAGATTCCATATACAAGTGTTATCATGTGATATTTATCTTTTTCTGTCTGACTTACTTCACTTAGTATGATAATCTGTAGGTCCATCCATTATTTCATTCTTTTTTATGGCTCAGTATTCCATTGTATATATTACCACATCTTCTTTATCCATTCATCTGTTGATGGACATTTAGGTTGTTTCCATGTCTTGGCTATTGTGAATAGTGCTGCTGTGAATATTGGGGTCCATGTATCTTTTCAAATTATAGTTTTGTCCAGATAAACACCCAGGAGTGGGATTGCTGGATCATATGGCAACTCTATTTTTAGTTTTTTGAGGAATCTCCGGACTGTTTTCCATAGTGGCTGCACCAATTTACATTCCCACCAACAATATAGGAAGGTTCCCTTATCTCCACACCCTCTCCAGCATTTGTTATTTGCAGATTTTTTAATGATGGCCATTCTGACCGGTGTGTCCTCTTGTATCTTCTGTATCTTTTAACTATGGTGATGGCTACACCAATCCATACATGTGATAAAATTGTACAGAGCTAGACACACATACACAAATAAGTATATGTGAAACTGGAGAAATCTGAATAAGGTCTGCAGATTGTATCAATGTCCATTTCCTGGTTGTGCTATTGTGCAGGTTATGGGTGAAGGGTATACAGGATCTCTCTGTATTATTTCTTCCAACTGCATGCAAAACTGCAATTATCTCAGAATTAAAAGTTCACATACACACACTCTAATCTTTCCTAATGTGTTAACATTTACCTTTCCCAAGGAATAGATATGTATTTTAATGGCATCTAATGGAGGCAATGCCTCTATCCAGAAAAGCAGTTCCAATAGCTGGCTGCCTTTAAGTATCTAGGATAGACCCAGGGGAAAGATATTTTTATGCAGGCAAGTCTTTCGGTAATGTTCACATCTCACGACATCGGTAGCTGCCTACTCCACCTACTCCATCTCCCTTCAGTGGATTGAAACTAAAAGTTCGTTCTTATTCATGAGGAGCTGTGCTTAGCCTTGTTCAACTAGGTAACTATCTATGTACATTTCTCTGGGTTATAGCGCAAAACTTAAGAACACTGTTTTATTCTCACTTCTTCCCTTTTTGAAGGTGAAAGAAGAGGTCTATTCTTGAAATGTATGTCTAGGACCTCAAAGCATGAGAAATTAAAAAGCCAAACTCAAATAGGTATATAAAAGCTTCCTCCCTCACCCTCCTCTCAGACACTATGGAGGAGTAAAAGCCTTTTTTTTCCTGTTGACCATCAATCAACAAATATTTATTTACAACCTTTTCAACAAGCTTTTTCGACCATTACTAGATCATTAGAGAAGACTTCAAACTCCCTGGCCCTTTAAAGGCTTTAGGGATTTAGCTGCAGAAAGATGAAACCATACACAGTTAATGGAGCCCCCACTCCATACTTCAACCGCAGGTAGCTTTTAAGAATCAATTTGTGGTTCTGGATAAACGGGCTGCACTAGAATGGGAACCCCGAAAAGAAGCAACTGAAAAAGGAGATAAGCAATTAGAAAATTGTAGTTATTGTTAGAATACTGCTCAATTATATTAGACCTCTTTAAATGAAAAAAAAAGTGTGTTAAGCTATAAAATAAACATTCTTCACTACTTGTGCTTTGTATTTGAATAACTGAAAATGCTCTGCAATTAGGACATTTAGTAATCTGCCTTTGTAAATAACCTGTGGGCCAAGATGATAAATGATCTACTTAGAATGCTGATTTTATTCACTTCCCTGCATGTCTTTCAAAGCCTCAGCAGGTTAGAAATTTTGCACTTACTTGCAAGATTGCATTTATTCTTTCAGCAAATCATGAATTACAAAATTGAGCACTTCCAACCTCACAGAGTAGGGGGAGGTGGTATATGGCAACTCTCTGTACTAGCTACTCAATTTTCTGTAAACTTAAAACTTTTCTGAAAAATAAAATGTTAATTAAAAACAGAACAAAAACCTCATAAGGAACCAGAGTTAAGGTTAAAAATATATCTGAATAATTTCCTTATGTTGTGTACTGATATTCTGGATTCCTCCCCTTTCAAGCAAATATAACAAAAGCCACCTGCCTCCATCTCCCTTCCCCAAAGGGAAGAAAGGACGGCAGACCTGCGTGGTTCTTAGGGACCTCACTCCTCAGGAGGAGAGCTGGGTGGGAGTAGCTGACGTGGGAGGCAAGAAGAGAAGAATCCCTAAGAGAGGCCCTTGCCCGGAGGGTCAGTCATCCTCCGCGCCTTCTGTAGCAGAGAAAATGGCCACATCTGCTGGAAATAAAAAAGAGAAAAGCGTTCTGTGTTAGCACATGGAATGTTTAGGCATGCGAGACGGGGCAGACAAGACTGGCATACAGTCTGCGGCCAGTGGCTGGGTCAGGAGACACTGGCGTTGCGAGACACAGAGATGAAATGGTAGGAGAGCCTGCAGGTCCTAAGGCACTCATTCCCCAGGGATTCCCCTCCACTGTCTGAGCAGAGGATCGGATTGAGTTGGTAGTTCCCACAGGGCACGGGCAAGGGGAACAGAAAATCAATTTGCTGCAGTAGGACATCCCAGCTCTATCCCATGACTGGTATGGCTGGAGGGAAATCCCTGTTATGTAAGTAATCTCTGAAATGATTCACTAAATCATGCAGTGTTGTTAAAATGCTGCGTCCTTTGTAATAACAATTCCCATTAATTTTTTTTTAAAAGTACACTTAACTTTAAGAGAGTCAGATGATGCCACCAATTTCAGAAAGAGTAAAAAATGGGAAGGCTCTGCCATGTTGCAGTTTCCTCACTTTCCAATTCCAAAAAGACTTTTCAGAAACATCAAACCAATTAGACTTAAAATCCTGAGACTCCTGCCTCGGCTATACACACTTTACATGGCCTTGGGCAAGAAGGTTCACTCCAAAGTCTCCTTTTTTTTTTTTTTTTTTAATTTTTATTTATTTATGGCTGTGTTGGGTCCCCGCCTCTGTGCGAGGGCCACCTCCAGCCGCGGCAAGCGGGGGCCACTCTTCATCGCGGTGCGCGGGCCTCTCACCATCGCGGCCTCTCTTGTTGCGGAGCACAGGCTCCAGACGCGCGGGCTCAGTAATTGTGGCTCACGGGCCTAGTCGCTCCGCGGCATGTGGGATCTTCCCAGACCAGGGCTCGAACCCGTGCCCCCTGCACTGGCAGGCAGACTCCCAACCACTGCGCCACCAGGGAAGCCCCCAAAGTCTCCTTTTTAAGTCTATAAAATGAGGATAATATCTTCCCATGAGCAGCCACCACATCTAAAGTGCCACTGGTGACACTTCATCAACTCCGTCAATACATACAGAATGCTAAACTGCATAGGGTATGACTTAGGATGTGAGATGCCAGGAACTAATACGAAACCTCAGACTTTTAGAATGCTTCACATGGACTTCTCAGAAATGTCAGTTAATTCCCTTTCCCCAATCCTAAAAAGCCTAGAAGGGTATATAGCATGGTAATTTCCTATCATGGGTCAACATGGAGGAAGCAACATCTGGGGGTTTCCACAGCTCTTTTACAGTTCAAGGGCGTAGAGACAACACTGGAATTCCCAGCAGCAGCCTCAGTAGTAGAGTTTCAGGATTATAAACGGTGCATGTGCAGAATTGCCATAAACCTTCGAGGTATAAGAAGGGTTTCCAGATCCAGACATAGCAGTCTGGATTGCTAGTCTCTATTGTACTTTCCCAGATAAAATTAGGATAACAAATAATGCCAAAGTTGTAGACCAAACTCCAAGCTTCACCCTTCTCAATACTCCCTGCTGTGCCCAAGAGATGGATTATGGCTTCCAAATAGTCTTGTCCTGGTGCCTTTCAATGAACCCAGCTCGCCCACACAAATACATGCTACAGTCACATGGAACACCTGCCAGCCACAGGAATTTGGAATTTGTCTAGACCATTTCCCTTAAAGAGATGAAGAAATTTCCCCAAGGTCACACAACCAGGAACAGGCAAAACTGGGATTCAAATTAAGTTTACCGAACTGTACAGATGGTGACCACTGCTACCCGCGGCTCTAAGTGCTCCTTTAAAGGAAAAACAATGCTGCCAATTTGGTTTGACAGGTGACCTGGTCCAGGGTAAGAGCACTAGTGTTCAAGAGGCTAATAATAAAACACACAAAGAATCTCAGGCTCAGGTGGCTCTGTCAATTTCAAGTGTTGTCATTATTTTATCTGCCAGGATTCATCTCTGCCCACATCTCATATTGTACAGGTCGCCAGTTCCTAAACAGTATTGAAGTCAGTTAATGTGTATTTTGCGTTTGCTATGTTCACTGCTGTTTACTGAGTACTATGTGGAATTAAAAGAGGAATGAAACATCTTTCTGGTCCTCTAGCAACTCAACTGGGGACTGGGGGTGGGAGTGCAGATATGGAGAATAAAGCAAAAACGCAAATGTCTGTTATTCAGCCCACAGTAAGATAAATGCCAAGAGAGAAAAACCAAGTCCTGTGGAAGCACAGGTATTACCAAAATGATTTTTCTTAGAGTACCTGAAGTTCTTTGCCATCACGTTAACCCTAAACTCACCTAATAATGTGTCTATCAGTTTACTTTGCCTCAGTAGAAGTTGCCTGAAAAAGTCTTAACTTGCTGTTGCCATAAGTCCCTCCTTCTATTTTTATAATAGAGAAGCAAAATTCTCCACTGTTGTTGGTTTTTTTCCCCCTGAGCATTCTTAACATGTTAGGACTTAGTTCTGATCTTTTTGAGAGCAGCATAATTGGTAGGAATGTGATCAAGGGCCCTATTCACTAGGAATGTACACACAATTTACATGGCCAAATTATGTCGGTTTCGGGGACATGTTCTCAAGTCACGTAGAAGCAGCTTGAAGATTAATGCACACCTAGGGAGGGTGGGAGGGAGGTGCAAGAGGGAGGGGATATGGGGATATATGTATACATATAACTGATTCACTTTGTTATACAGCAGAAATTAACACAACATTGTAAAGCAATTATACTCCAATAAAGATGTTAAAAAAAAAAGATTAATGCACACCAAAAGAATATTCTTTTTTTTCCCCCTCAGATTGTTGCAGCAATATAGTGAGGCCATTCTCTCTGCCAGGCTTGTGTCAGCACTTCCCATCTAACCCTGTTTTTTCAAGTCTTTCAGACTTGGCTGTGAAACTGCCCTGTGGGTCTGAAATTCAGGAGACAGTATTGTAAGGCCGTTTTGATTAGAGTTTTGCAAGTCTCCCTGTCTGAGCTGTCTGCTTATTACATGATAACCAAGGAAGGTTGCACAATTCTTAAGCTGTTGTTTCTAAAATGAAATGGGATTATCTACCTGACAACCAGGACTGAGTTTAGTATTGCTGTTCAGGAACCAATTAAAATCAATTGCTTTGATCCTTTAGAATTATATCTAAAACACTTTTGAGTTGCATAAAAATTTGAGATATGTGATTTTAATCTCCATTTTTATGAAACATGAAGATATTATACATTTTGTCTGATTCTCTCCTTCATGCGATTTTTTTCACCCTCTAAAATCTGGAACTAAAGAAATTCTTCACATGCTTACTCTCACCTTCAAGTGATATGCTTCACTCTGATGCCTGATTATTGAGAGGCAATAGGTACCCCGATTTCCAGACAATTACTCTGTTTGTTTCCAATCTAAAACACACAGATTTCTCATTTCTCTTAGTGGTGTCAAGAATTGGGGTGTGTTTTTAGAGATGAAGCAATAAGGGAAGTTCACAGATCGGAGTGTTTCCTTTAAATCATTTTGCCCTTGGTTTCTGCAGGCTGCTGAGAAAGGCAGATTGGTGTGGTGGAAAGTGCATGGGCTCTGAGTCAACAGACCTAGGGTGGAATATCAGTTTTACCACTGTGTGACCAAGGGCATATTAATGGGCCTTAGTCCCCTCAACTACTAATCTGTGAAAATAACACTTCATTTATAAGGGGTTCAAGTGGTTAGGATTCACTCATATATTCAATAAATACTGGGGGCGGGGGGTGTTTTCTATGTGCCAAGCACATAAGCATTGGAACTGCAGATACAGTCCCCACCCTGGTGAAGTCTACAGTCAGGTAGACAAGCTTTAATCTGATAATGACCTAAATAAAAGTAAAAAGGTAGAGTTACCAAATGATAAGTGCTAGAAAGGAAAGGTACATGCTGCTTTGAGAGCATATCAACCTCATCCAGGGAACCAGGGAGGCTTCCTTAAGTGAGTGATGTTGAGTGAAGTCTGAAGGATGAGGAAGCATTAGTTAAGCAGAGCTGGGGGTACTTGGGGGGAGTTGTGTTCCAGGCAGAGAGATCAACATGTGCAAAGGCCTTGCAACGAGAGAGAGAGAGAAAGAGAGAGACAGAGTGAAAGAGATTTTAAATAATTGGTTCATACAATTGTGGAAGCTTGGAAAATCCAAAATCTGTAGGGAAGGCCCAGAGTAGAGTTGCTGTTTGAGTCCAAAGGCCACCTGTTGACAGAATTCCCTCTTCTTTGGGGAGGTTAGTGTTTTTTTCTATTAAGGCCTTCAACTGATTGGATGAGGCCCACCCACATTATGGAGGGTGATCTGCTTTATTCAACATCTACAGACTTAAATGTTGATCTCATCTAAAAAGCATCTTTACAGAAACATCTGAAATAATTTTTGAGCAAATATCTGGGTACCATGGCCTAGTCAAGTTGACACATAAAATTAACCATCAAAAGTGCCTACTGATACAGGTGAATGAGTGAGGTTTTGACCCTTCTGGTTTTTGAAGAGTAAAATGCTTAATCCTAGTATCCTTGGGATCTACTCCCAAGTGTATTTATTTCCGTAGATTCTCATGGCATCTCTGTGCTAGGGTGCCAGCTCAATCGAGACAGTTTCTGAACAGACAAAGCAAAGTTTTAGAAGAGACACAATGGGCTTTGTGTTCCCCAGGATTCCCACCTACCACAGGCCCCAAATGTCCCACGTTCCAGAGTGGGGTGGTGAGATGTTCCAGGAAGAGGTATAGCTGAGGGACCTCCCCTCTTAAGAGTTTCCCACCTTGGAAGATTAAGGCAAGAACTGTTTAGTTTGTCAAGGAAATTCCCTAAGGAAATATTAACTTTAAAACTTCACAGTTTTGACAAGGAAGTTATAAAGACCAACATCTAAGAGCTGAAACTCTTCCCCCACATTCTCATTAAAAAAGAAAAGGAAGGAAAAAAAAAAGACTTCTCATAAGTAGCTTCCCTGTGATACTTTCGTGCTTGTGTGAAGAAATTGGAGTTATGCATTATAGTTTAACCACACTGACTGTGTTTGTGATATCAAGTCATAATTTCCCCATGGCATTAGCATTTGACTTTTTAATTCACAAAACCCCTCCCTTCTGCTCATGAGGAAAAAAATGGCAGGCTCTGTTTTTTTGTTCATATATCCCCTTATTCAAGAAGGTAAACAAGAGGTAAAAGTCAGAGAATTCAGAGGGTATTAGGGACTCTCTGAAGACATTCCATCTAATGCCACACCCATTTTTTGTTTTCTCTTTTTCTTTCTTTGTCTTTTTATAATTCAAAGAGGAGCAGCATATTTAATAAAGGGAAGAGAAAGTTTTCAGTGTTAAGAATCATTCTGCAGACCGGCTGATTTTTTAGTTTCACTCTAGATAGAACAAAAGACAATAGGCTTAGACGTAGCCTAAGTGATTGGAGTTATGGGGATCTGTATGATATTGAGAGAAATGCAAACGAAAAGGGGTGTCTGAGACAGATTGTGGACTCTGCTTCCTGAAAAGATCAGAGTGATGATAGACCAGGATTTTCCACACCAGTAATATGAGGACACACCGGTGTGTTAAACATCTTATCAGTGTGTCTCAGGAAGGATTTTTGCCTCACATACCCCAGGAACCAGTGGCCCCAGATCTGTTACTGTTCAGAACCCCCAAACTCTTTCCTTCTTTCTATTACCCTCTCAGTTCAAAACACAGCCAGAACTTTGAAGAAACAAAAATGGTTTGGACGGCCTGCTCTGAGGTGTGTCCTCACCCCAACAGCCAGCACCACTAGTGTCACTTAGATTTCCTTTCTATAACATACATGATAACAAAACACAAAGACTCATCTATGTTGACACATACCATATAACTACACACACCAACTTAAAGATATATATAAATGGCAAATTGTTCTAAATAATGTTCTATAACTTTTTTCTCTGTGTGTAAAAATATACTGATTTTCTTTTACCAAAAAAAGTGATAAATTACTCTATTAGAGAGCTACAGTATTTCCACCAGATTAGCCGGTTATTTAGAAGTTGAGACAACCTGAAATTTGCAGAGTCTTCATCACCAAGTACCATCTTTACTTTAGGAACTAGCTAACGCCAACTTAGACCACTGTAGACAGCAAATCTCTGTTCTTCTTTAGAGGTAGAACTGAGCAGAAGCAAAGAAACCAATCAGACTTAAGGGAGTAGAAAGGCAGAGGAAGAGAAAAGGGAGGTGAACTGCTTATGGGACCACTTTTTTTCAATCCCGTGATTTATCACAGTAAATACTTGTCAAAGGACAAACATTTCATTCACCCCCATCCCTCCCCCATCACAGCTTTCCTTTTTTTCCTTCCCTTAATGAAACACCTCCAATCAGTTTTTATCCATGACTGTCAGCTCTTATTTCCACACCCTCCTCACGTTGTAGAAGTAAACCCCGGCCACTTCAGAAATGTGTAAATTCAACATAGAATGATTATGTATGATACAGACCACGTCTTACTAGGATGATGTGATGTTGCTCTACCTGAAGTTCAGATAGGATGCTCTAATTGTAAATAATCTGTCAAGGTCCTCGTATGTGTATAGTTTAAACTGAGTTCGATTTAAAAGATATTTCTGAATCCTGGCATATTTGTTTTAACAAGTTTACACTTGTTTGTAAGAATTGAGAAAATTTTATTACCTTGCATTATGAGAGAAAAGGACTTTTTTCCTACCACAGAGGGTCCGACTTTTGTTTTTTGACATGATGGATCAAGAATCAATGCTAAGTCCAGGTTCCAAGGGGAGAGGCTATTATGATCTGAATTGTATCTCCCCCAGACTCATATGTTGAAGCCCTGTATCTGTAGATATAGCCTCTAGGGAGGTAATAAAGGTTAAGTGAGGTCCTAGGTATGATGCCCTAATCCTCTGGAATTGGTGCCCTTATAAGAAGAACAGACAACAGAAATCTCTCTCTGTGTATGCACATAAAAAGAGGCCACGTGAGCACACAGGGATGGTGACCACCTATAAACCAAGAGAAGAGGCCTCAGAATGAAACCTATCAAGCCAGCACCTTGATGTTGGACTTCCCAGCCTCCAGAACTGTGAGATACAAATGTCTGTTGTTGAAGCCGCCCACTCTGTTGAATTTTGTTATGGCAGCCCTAGCAGAGGCAGACAGAGATCACATTCCTAATTGGGAGGACCAGGAGATGGGCCAGGACTCGAAACCTAGTGAGCAATCTGAATAGCTAGAATGCCCCACGGTTGAGAAAACACAAGGGAAGCACCAGTGTACATAGAAACGCGGCCTGCATTTATAGTGAGCTCTGAGAACCAGAGGATCAGCGAGTGCAGAGCTTATTGGTTTAGAGCAGAACTGGATTTGAATCCCTGGTCTTCCCAGCTGTGTGATCTTTAGCGACTTTTTCTGAGTTTCAGTCTTCTCGTTTGTGAAATGAGGATAAAGATGGTAACTATTCATTATGAAGATTAAATAAAGTATATAGGTAAAGAGCTTGGTACAGGACCTGCCTCACAGGAAGCACTTACTTAAATTATCCAAAGCAAGAAAGAGTCAGAGCAGATAGGCCTAGGTTGCCACTTAACAGCTAGCATGGCCAGAGGATGGAGGCAAAGCACAGCTCAGAGTGACAGTTCAACATGGGGGCCTGGGAAGCACATCTCCAAAGGGAGGACGACTACCAGGAACCCACAGCACTCTAAGATATAACTGTTTGGACCCAGATCAGGGGCTGGCTGCTTGCTATCTGTTCTAAGCAGACTTGCTGTTATGGACAGAGGTAACGTCATCATTTTAGAAGAAAACAAAGAGTGTAAAAGACAGAGTAATTGTAGTCAAGGAAAATCAACAAAAGACGGTGAAGCATCTCTGGGCCAGCAAGAGAAGGACACCACCAGCAACCCTAGGCCAGGGCAGGGAGTGGTTGCTGGATCCCAGTGAGATGTGTATTGTAGGAAAGGGTCCCAACAGGAGCGGTGGCCTTTTCTAGAAGAACACGGCCAATGATAACCAGAGGCCTGGCAGGAAGGATGATGGGAAATAGGTAGGTCCACCTCTCTTTCCTGCTGCCCTCTTCCTCCTTTGCCAGTGCCTCCCATCAGCCAAACCCAGAAGGAAGCCAGAGGCAAGGGAGCCCAGGTGGTTTAGTCCATAGACATCAGACTCACAGGGCTCAGCGTGGAGAAGAGTGGGGTGTAAATGTGAAGGGGCACACAGACTATACAGTGCAATGAAACAGGGATAAAAGGAGTGTACCCTTCCTCTAAATAAGAAGAGGGTCTGAAGACATTGTTCTTAGAATTGAGACTAAGTCCTCTTAGGAAACCTCCTCAGTGTAACCACAGACTCATCAAGGCAGAAAGGAGCTAAGAAATCCCTCTGTCTCCTCAGGGACACGAAGGCACCTCCCTAGCTCCATCATCCAACACACATCTCCTCCTCTGACTATATTCCCTCATGTGTGTTTCAGAATCTTCAACACCTGGTTTCTGCCTGGGTGGCTCCTCTTCTCTCCTTCAGCTTCCTGGAAGCTTAAAATTCTTTCTAGAAATTCTGTTTCCAAGTGAGCTCTGATGACCCTATCCTACTATACCTGGGGATAAGTTTGACTTCAAATGTTTTAGAATCTGGTGCATATCTGAACACAATTCAGGCGGAAAAAATTTTTAATCTTTTGCTTCTTCTTTAACTTGTGTCCTGAATGCTCTTTGTTTTCTGTTAGTCATTGAAGACTAATGGGACTTCGATCATTTTCATCTTGGACTGTAGTGCAAAGATGTTGACTTTGGGATCTAGTCCCCTTGCCTCCACCCCACTGGATATGCACTCATAAGTCTTGTTGACATTAATGAATAGTTGTGTGTGCACACTGCGAGGATAAGAGAGACAACCAAGGGGTCAGAGTGGCAATTTCTTTCCTAGAAGCAAGAGCAATAAACTTTGTCCAACCAAGGAACCAGTGGAGTAGCAACAAAGGCTATTCTTTTTTCTTTATTCTATAGGGAAACATTATAAGTTCTCCTAATTAATAGAATCTTTTGTGCATCACATTCAGAAGAGCTTTTCCCTTTCAAGAAGGAATCTAACAGCACAGAAAACATATGCATTTTTGGCTGCTTTTCAAGCCATATTTATTACCTAAGTGCTAGGGTGGAGGATGGTTTTCTTGCCAACAGGATTCATAGGACACAGCACTTGAAAGCACATCAAGGAATGAACCATTTCTGTGACAAGCACAATCGCTGCCTGTAACTCCAACTGAGCTGGTGCTGTCAGCACTGACCACACAAACCACAGACTAACTGAAGAACTTCAGGCACCTGGGATTAAACACAGTCTCCCAGTATTATGAGGTGCTGGGGCCAATCCCCAGAGCCACTTGAATTTAGAGAAAATAGCAGCTGGTCAGACAGAGACCATTTCCGACTTCTCCCCACCATTTTGGACACAGTGATCTTCCTGGGGCTGAACTCTCCCATATCCTGTTGCTGGAAAGGAGTCTCCTATTCACCAGAGGGCCTAAACTACTCCACACACCCTTTGCAAAACAACATTTCTGGAAGAAATCCAATGACCTATGAAACTAAAGCAGGGAATCTGCCAGATACTTAAGACACAGGCAGGTTTTCTTTGGTGCCTCCCCCCTCTTCTGCCCACCTTCTCTCTAGTCTCTTCCAACTTCCAAAGTCAGAAATTCTCCTTCCCTCAGAGGCAGCCTGAGAAGATGAGGCTGGAATAAAAGGTAGTTACAGAGTTCATGCAAGGTGACAAAGCTGGCACACACTAAACACTTAGCATTATACAGCCACCCTCTAAGAGTGCTCTAAATCCATCAGTCATCATGGAAAAATTAGAAGCTTTACTGGATTCCTGCCTCTCCAAACAGATCTTCTGAATTTCTTAATGGACTCTATAATTCAGCATTTGAGCATAGAGCTTCAGACCAGCAAGACTGTCTCTGTAACACTCTGTCAGGCAACTTGGAACAGGCAGAGGAGAACAAGTCAAAACAATCAGCTATTTCATTAAGGGGATAAGATTAACCTTGAATAATGCCCAAGGCTGACTCACATTGTCAAATATTATATATGATCTCTATGAGCAGGCCATTTTCCCAATTCACTGAAACATCTGCACATTTCAATGAGTTAAGCTTTACCCTGTCCACTGCCCTCTGGCTGCTTTTGTTGTGGATTATATAATTTAGTGAATGATGCAACCAGAAGAATGCTTTCTACCTGTGCTTTGTACATGAGGTCTGTTGATTACTACAACAGGCTAGATGGCTCGGAACCTTGGATTTCAACACCCTGAATTGCTCTGTGACCTTGGGCCTGTTACCTCCCCTCTCCTGGCATCCACTGTAAAAATGGGGAGGAGCAAACATTCTTACCTCTCTTACCACTGGGTTTGAAAATACATTGTAACTGCCATGAAAATAATCACTAGTCCAAGAGACCAATGCCCAAAGAAGTCAGGCTAAGAATCCTAGAAAGTAGGCAGCAGGCAGAATTTAAAGCAAAAATGTTTTTGCCTTTTTTTTTTTTCCACCTGCATTGGGTCTTTGTTGGCTGTGCACGGGCTTTCTCTAGTTGTGGCGAGCAGGGGCTACTCTTCATTGTGGTGCGTGGGCTTCTCTTGTTGCAGAGCACAGGCTCTAGGCACGTGGGCTTCAGTAGTTGTGGCACGCGGGCTCAGTAGTTGTGGCTCATGGGCTTAGCTGCTCTGCGGCATGTGGGATCTTCCCGGACCAGGGCTCAAACCCGTGTGCAGTCAGATTCTTAACCACTGCACCACCAGGGAAGTCCTGTTTTTGCCTTTTTAATTTGCCTTTGTGTTTAACTATGTGAGAAGCTCTGTGTTTAAAAGAGGACTCTGAGTATAACTTAGATTTTCATTCAGTGATGTGAACAAGAGAAAGAGAAGTTAGAAAAGTCTGGGAAGTAAAAAGTTTGCTTTGTTAGATGTAAAAATGCTCACATTTTACCCCAAACTATATTCCACAAGGATCAATAATTTAAATGTAAAAAAATGATGCTATGAAAACACTAGAAGAAAATGGGTGAATATTTTTAGTATATGTGCTGCCAAAGCGATCACAAAATGGGTGAATATTTTTATAACTTTGGAGCCTTTCTAAGGATGTCGTGAAATCCAGATGCCACAAAGGAAAAAACTGATGGAATTACTACATAAAATTGGAAAACTTCTTTACAGGAAAAAATTAAAGATACACACAGGGTCAATGTGCAAAGAAGAACAGGAGGCAATGTTTCATTTCACATGTCAGAACAAGGCAAATGTCCTCAACATACCAGGTCCCCTTTAAAAAAAACCAGTATGAAAACTATGAATACAAAAATGTGCAAAGGAAATGAACAGGCAACTCAGAAAAAAGATTCAAAAGACCAATAAATGTACAGAAAGATGTTCCACCATGCTCATAACTAAAGAAATATAAACCAAAATCATACATATATGTATGTATATATATATATATAAATATAATACATACATTTGGCATTCCACATTCTAATAGAGTGAAAACTGATAAATAGTTGGCAAATTGGCAACATATATTCAAAAAAATGTTTTAATAAATTTATTTATTTATTTTTGGCTGCACTGGGCCTTTGATGCTGTGTGTGGGCTTTTCTCTAGTTGCGGCGAGCAGGGGCTACTCTTTATTGCGGTGTGCAAGCTTCTCATTGCAGTGGCTTCTCTTGTTGCAGAGCACAGGCTCAGTGGTTGTGGCTCACGGGCTTAGTTGCTCCACGGCATGTGGGACCTTCCCGGACCAGGGCTCGAACCTGTGTCCCCTGCATTGGCAGGCGGATTCTTAACCACTGCGCCACCAGGGAAGCCCTATATTCAAATTTTACTTTTGAATTCAAAGTGGTTCTTCTTCTAGGAATTTATTCTGCAGATATGCTCCCAAAAGTATACAAAGACTCTGCTTTAGTATTGTTTGTCATAACAGAAATCTGGAAATAGTCATGTGATGCAATACTCTAGTGAATTGTACTGACAATACAAGTCGTTGAAGATTTATTCTTAAGAAAACAAGCTCTAGAACAATAAACATAGTATACATCCATTTGAGGTTAAGAAAGGATCTATAGTATTTAGAAATGTGTGTGTGTGTATATGTGTGTGTGTTGCTTAAATGTACTTCCTGTTGTATCAGAATCTGGGCTGAGGTTTCAACATTAATAATAGTAAG
Organism: Eschrichtius robustus; assembly: GCF_028021215.1. Lineage (NCBI taxonomy): Eukaryota > Metazoa > Chordata > Mammalia > Artiodactyla > Eschrichtiidae > Eschrichtius > Eschrichtius robustus. The sequence goes on from NC_090824.1 coordinate 85,860,421, forward strand.
CAACATGTTCCCCCATATTTTAAATAGAGATATATTATTACTCATTCAGAACTTGCTAAAAGGTAAACAAAACCTTATACTTCAACTCTTAGCTCATCACCCACCTTCAGTCTCGGAAAGGATGTTAGAGGATGATCAGAGTGAGGAAGAAAAGGATGTGCCATTGGCCTGATAACATTACAGTTCCATGGGGTTCCCTCCCTCATGAGGAGGCTGCATGGAGTGCCAAGAAGAGAGAAAGAAAGAGAAAACCTAAGAAAGAATGGGAGGCTCACCAGGGTGAGAAAAAGCATCTCCCCCACCTTATTGCTTGCCAATCTGCAAAAATTCAGAGGGATCCCTCCATGCTGTTCTTGCAACAGAATGTGGTGAGAGAGCTCTTGGGTAAACTTAATCTGTGTTCCCTGGAACTCAAGGGCACAGAATGGGGTGCCTGCCTCCTGCCTTGAGAAGGCTGAAAGCCAGAGGTTGCCTGGAATGACCTGTAATAGCAGAGCAATGACAGCGGGCTGCAGTGGGAGTGGCCATTTTTCCAGGGTTTGGTGGGGCAACAATGCCAAATTTTCCCATGGGCTAAGCCATCTGGAAGTTAGCCAGGCTAGTGCCATCTTGGAGAGATCTTGCCCCGGAGCTCTGCCGGCTGGGGCAAGATAACCCCAGCAGAAACCTTCGGAGAAAGGAGAGGAATCCTAAGACTGCTCTTTTTTTTTTTTTTTTTTCACACACACACACTGTATTTTATTTTTACAAGAGATAAATAGACTGACACCAAGCATTGTACATGGATGACCACAACAAAAGCAACAATGATTGCAATTACCAAACATGAAACACACTCATACTATGTCATAATATTGACATTCAGTCCAGTAATCCTCCACTGTAACAGCTCCTTTACTTTGCAGTGAAAATTGATTTGTATATTCTTTGCCTCTGAGTCCTTGTGGGATTTTTTTTTTTTAAATTCAGACAGAAAGTCACAAAAATTATACTCATCCTCATCAGTTCACTCAGTCCCATGTAATTAATTTTTTTTCCTAAGACTGCTCTTGAAGGAGAGTTGTGAGAGGCGAGGCTGAGAGAGAGCATCTCCCACAACAGGAACAGTTCAGAGAGCAGAGAGCAGAGTCCCTGATTGGGCAGAGGGAGTCTCTGAAAAACTCACAGAACCACCCCATGTAAAAAAAGCCAGCACTAGGTGTCCACCGCCCGGAGGGCTTAGATTTCTGATTACAAAGCACGCGTTGAGCAAGGCCTGTCCTTTACCTCTGATCCACCTCTGCGGTCTGTCCGGTGCTAGAGGGGCCAGGGCAGCAGGGTTCAGTGCCGGATCCAGAGGAATGGAAAAGCACAGCGCAGGAGGGTGAAAAGCCACATTGCACACTCCTCTTTCTCCCTGCAGGTTTCTGAACCAGGCTCAGGCCTAAGCCCCAGGAAGGGTGAGAGATTTTAAACTAGATATAAGAAGGAACTTTTGATTTTGATCAGATTGCCCTTTTAAATACATTTAAAAATAACAGACTGTTTTTAACATCTAGACGTATTTGGAAAAGCTACAGGATCTGCCTGATGTATTGTCCAAGGGCTGTGCAGAAAGATCTGTAGAGTGAGTTGGAAGGGCTTGGCTTAGGGGAAGAAGAAAGCTACTCTTTTTGATTTCACCCCATTTAGTCTAGCCCATTCGATATACCAGTTATCCATGCATTAAACACTCCTGAAAAGAGAAACAAGAAACTCCTAGCTGTGCTTACTCAAGGTGTGGGAATAGGGTGTCACACAGGTGGGGGCTGTACTGTCATTCATCTGTACTTTTTGCATTGTTTACAATAAAGACAAGTCACTCTGAAAATTTAAGATGTTGTAAATATGGAGCTAACACACGCTTTGAAGCCAGATGAATTTATGACAACTCTCTGCCCTGGGGCATTTATAGTATCTTTCTCAGAATCCTCTCCTTCACCTTTAACACGGTTACCTACTGCCTACTTGGCCTAATCAGCTAGGATTGGGTGGAGTTCCCTGGCCACCTACTTGGCCCCATAGAGCACCAGAACCTTCTGGCGTCTATCCACGGAAGTGTGCTAGAGAACAAATAGCCCCCAAAAGGAGGCTCCAGACAGCCGATGCTGCCGCCAGTCAGTCTCATGGAACTAGGTGCATCCCCAGGTGAATTCCTTAAGCCTTTAAAGATGCTGTCAGGGCTCCCGATACGTATATAAGGTACCAAAAGGAGTTCCCAGCATGAACAGTCTCAGGTCTCGAGAGTTTCACATCTTTCACTGAGATGCTCATTCATCCACCCATCAAGCCTTCATTCAATGTATTCTGACACCTAATATTATGATTGACCACAATGTACCATACTGTGAAGTAGAAAACAAATTTGCTGACAACGCTGAGAAAAGGAAAGAGAAATTTTACTCAGTGGCCCTTTTTCCTAAGAATTATTTTGTTTATATCACAGTAATGCTCTCATGTCAATTCAATGGTGTATTTGGTCTACAACCTCACAAATACCCAAGAGTATGGTAAGGTAGTTTCTTGCCTTCAGATTAAATGGCCTGTGAGTGGGCTGCTCACCTCGTGACTCCATCAAAGAGATACAAGGAATCTGGGAAAGACCTTGCTCTAAGGCCTGAGCAAGGGCCTCATGCCTTTGAGTGACAGTAGCAAAAAAAGACAGCCTCTCTCACCTTTGTCTTGCCTTTCCATGGAGGGAAAGTTTGTGTATCTCACTGTATTTACTCTTCTAAAAACTGATTAGAGAGCTAATCCTTCAGGCTCAGGGAGAAACAACCAAGGACCTCTTTCCATTTGCTCTGGAAAATGCTGAGGAGGCAGTGAAGGAAAGGGACACAGCAGGGGCTGTGCTGCCACCTTGCCCAGCCCCAGACCTGCCGAGTCCTCTTGACATCCGAGCCAATCTGGGGTGCCTGCGTATTGGCTCTTCTCAGCAATTGTCACTCATTCCTGTGGGTTACAGAGCAAGAACCTCATAAATCCAAGGCAAGGTGAGAACCATGGATGAGGAGGGTCAGACACTGTGAAGTGAGCAGTGCAGGGAAAGAGGCAAAAATCAGGAATCATTTCTGATGGTAGAATCCAGACCTGTGGCCATGAGCCAGGATGATGTAGGTACCTGAGGTCAATCAGAGCAGCAGAAGGAAAAAAGGGGATGAGGGAGGGTAGAGGAAAGAGTATGTCAAGAACTTGATTTTTAAAAAAACAAACAACAGCAACAAAAAAGCAGAGGTAAAGAAGAAAGTTGAAGCAGAGGCAAATTCAGTTTAGGGCTGGCAGCCCGTTTTCTCTTTCAGTATGTTCTCCTCTGCTGAAGACACGTGATCTGCTGGGTCATGCTACGACTGCTCCCCGCCCCCCGCCTCCCCAGTAGTTGGCTGTACTAGGGAAATAGCTAACAGGATCATTAACCTGGATTTCAGAATCTGAGTATGAAGATAAAGGTAGATCCTAACACAGCTCTCTCTGGCTAGTTATGTATTACGACAAGACTGCTGGGAAAGGAAGTTGCCCAAGGCTGAAATATAACAATTAATTAACAATGCAAAAGAACAGGCTCTGAAAGGTAAGGACAGGAAGCACTCCGTAGTCCTATAAATTATTCCTGCTTATTGAGTGCTAAAAGCACAAGTTCCAGACATATATAAATAATATATTTGTATAAATAATTGAAAACACAAGGAAAATTACATAAGCAAGAACGAAATCTAAATTTAGCAAGGCCCCTGGCTTTAAGAACCCTTATAAACTACGCTTTTCACTAAGCCCCATCACCTCATCCAGGAGAAAAATCAAGATGAGAAATATTTTACTGTAGTGTATGGAACTGACCATAGCATTTCCTTTCTTTTTTCAGTTTTCAGTTTCCACACCTAAAAAAACAAAAAAAAAAAAGAGGAGTGTGAATAAATGAGCTCTAAATTCCCTTCCAGCTCTGTTAACCATATTATTTCCTTAAAAAATTACTATAATACTCATTAATTAGGATCCTGTTTATACTTCTATAGTTCAGGATAATAACTTGTTTCAGGCTTGATTTTCTGTCTTTATTGCAAAATCCCCTGTGTAAATCCTAACATCTCGAGCATCCCAATCATCTCTCAATTTCCATTTTATAATTTATGGTTTGACTTATCCTTGAACAGCACTTTCTCTAGTAACCTTGGTAATCTTGGTGCTAATTAAGCTAACAAATAACTCTCTTTGGCTAAAAGTGTATACTGTAACTACAACCTTAGTTCATGAATTGGCTAAACTGTTTCTTTCTCTTTGGGATATTAGCTTGTTGGCTGTTTCCTCCAGAGGAAGACTTTATACCAAAAGCTCTGGTGTAAATTAAATAAATGGGCTTTTTTTCCAAGTTGTGCAAAAGGAGCAGGTACTCCCTGGTCTTCTTTCCTTTAGAAATGGTTACACTTGATTCTAGGGACAAGTTATCAAGTAGCCAACCAGAAGCCCTGGTTAATGAGAAAAGGAAAAGTCAGGTGCTCTCTGAGTTAGACATAGCATTCAGCATTCTTCCTTGATGACTCTGTTTAAACTCAGAGATAACAGTTAAATCAAACTGTCATTTATTGAATAGTGACCATGTGGCAGGCACACATTGTCTCTAATCTTATGACAATTTGGGAAAGAAGATAATATTATCTATACCATTAGATACTAGTACTATAGATATCAGTAACTATGTATACTTATGGATACTATAGTACTATAGATACTATAGTATAGATATTAGTGTCTATACTACTAACCTTTGAGTCTCAAAGGTTAAATACCTTGTCTGTGGCCACATAAGAGACAGAAATAAGATTTAAGCCTGGGTGTCCTCTGACTCCAGTATTCTCACACTATTTCTTAGACCCTTTTCAAGCAACATACCTCAGGGGTGAAGCCTATTGGCCTTAGAAACAATACCTGGTTTCGAATCCTGGATCTAGAATTTACTAGCTCTGAGGTCTTGCACAAGTTTCTTAGCTTTTTGAGCCCTTCTTTTCTCATCTGTTGATAGTAATAGTACTGAGTAGGGTTGAATGATGCAATATTGCAGTAATACAATAATGCAAGTACATGCACTTGGCACATTGCTTGGAAGTAATAAGCACTCAGCACATGATGGTGGTTACAGCTGCTTTTGTTATATTGGGCTCCACCAGACGCAGAATTGATTCTGCTTGGAACAAGTTCTGCAATGGAACAAGGCCCTTGCCACAGTATCCACCAACAGTAGGTCCCTAATAAACGTTTGTTAATGATCTCTGTGGTGGGCTTAATAATGTATTTTTGTCTGGGTAAGGGGGTACGTGTGCATTTATTTTACTTTTATTTACATTTCCTACACTGGAATGAATATCTTTTTCTTTTTTTTTTACCTTATACGTGTATGTGCACACGTGCATACACATATATATGTGTGTACATGCTATATGTGCAGAGTCCCAGTTTGTCACAATGCCACAGAAATGGTTTATTTTCGAGTTTATCATATGGTATGAAAGAGCATATCTGCATCTGAAATTCCTTATTGACTATTTGGTATCAATACAACACATGTACTTTGAAGAATACCAAAGAATAGGGTTTTTTTTTTTCTTCATTTTCTATTTTTTAAAGATGTTATGAAATGTTTATTTATAATTCAAAAAGACACATGCACCCCAATGTTCATTGCAGCACTATTTACAATAGCCAGGTCATGAAGCAACCTAAATGCCCATCGACAGATGAATGGATAAAGATGTGGTATATATATACAATGGAATATTACTCAGCCATAAAAAGGAATGAAATTGGGTCATTTGTAGAGACATGGATGATTCTAGAGACTGTCATACAGAGTGAAGTAAGCCAGAAAGAGAAAAACAAATATCGTATATTAACGCATATATGTGGAACCTAGAAAAATGGTACAGATGAACCGGTTTGCAGGGCAGAAATTGAGACACAGATGTAGAGAACAAATGTATGGACACCAAGGGGGGGAAAGCGGTGGGGTTGGGGGTTGGGGGGGTGATGAATTGGGAGATTGGGATTGACATGTATACACTAATATGTATAAAATGGATAACTAATAAGAACCTGCTGCATAAAAAAATATAATAAAATTCAAAAATTCAAAAAAAAAGAAATGTTTATTTATATCTCTCAAATTTTCCCTGGAAGCCACTTATATCTTCAAAGAATAGGTTTTGGAGCAAAATGTCACATAGTGAAAATGTGTGTGTGTGTGTGTGCACGCCTGTGTGTCTGTGTGTCCCATACCATTCGTTTACTATGTAGTTATGATGCTGTCAAATTCATCAGTTCAATTTCTGGGGAGACAACAATTATCCTTACCGTACATTCATCTTATAGTTGATAAATACAGATGGTTAGCAACAATTGTTCCCTCCCAAGCTGTTTAACAGAAAAAAAATTAATACCCGTAATTGAGTTGGTTCCCTATGCTATACATGTTCAAGGAGGCAGGCGAGAGCCATAAAATATGGCCAAGACTGGTCATAGTCACTTTCTGAGCCAAAAATCACAGATGTTTGAGGCATTAGGGGTTATGAACCTTGAATAGAAAGCTGGGAAAAGGTGTCTCTCTCTCCCCCAGTCCCATAAAGTGGAATACAATATCCTCTCCATGAGTAGAATGCCATTCTCCTTGGATAAAGAAGACAGTGAACCTTGTGAAAATACTGACCTTAGGACCTTTGCACTGACTGTTCCCTCTTCCTAGAAATGCTCTTCCTATAGAAGCTGCGTGTCTGGCTCTCATTTCCTTTGAGTCTTTGCTCACATGTTACCTTCTCAATGAGGCCTAGCCTAATCAGTCTGTTTCAGATTGCAACACTCTCCCCCCAGCACTCCTGATTCCCTTTACCCTGCTGTATTGCTTTATTTTTCCATACGATATACGTCTTTATCAAGTTTGGTATTTATTGTCAGTCATCTAACACTAAAATGTAAATTCCATGAGGTCAGGCATCTCTATTTTGTTCATCATTGTATCCCAAGACCCAAGAGAAGCACCTAGAACATAATAGGTCCTCAACAAATATTTGTTGAATGACCATTCTGCAGATGATATTGATGACAGTTATTTCCACAGACAGACATTGCTCCATGCAGACAGGTATTTTCCCAAAAAATACAAAATTTCCATATTCAAACAATGACCCATTACAAAAACAAAATTCTTTGGGGAAAGAAAAAGAACAAAAAATAAAATCTATTACTGTATACATTTCTTTCTTTCTTTTAACTGAAGTATAGTTGATTTACAATGTAGTGTTAACTTCTGCTGTAGAGCAAAGTGATTCAGTCATACATATATATATACACATTCCTTTTTATATTCTTTTCCATTATGGTTTATCACAGGATAGTGAATATAGTTCCCTGTGCTATACAGTAGGACCTTGTTGTTTATCCATCTTATATCTACTAGTTTGCATCTGCTAATCCCAAACTCCCAATCCTTCCCTCCCCCAGCCTCTCCCCCTTGGTAACCACAAGTCTGTTCTCTATGTCTGTGAGTCTGTTTCTGTTTTGTAGATAGGTTCATTTGTGTCATATTTTAGATTCCACATATATATGATATCATATGATACTTGTCTTTCTCTTTCTGACTTACTTCACTTAGTATGGTAATCTCTAGTTGCATCCATGTTGCTGCAAATGGCATTATTTCATTCTTTTTTTGGCTGAGTAGTATTCCATTGCATATATGTACCACATCTTCTTTATCCCTTCATCTGTTGATGGACATTTAGGTTGTTTCCATGTCTTGGCTATTGTGAATAGTGCTTCTATGAACATAAGGATGCATGTATCTTTTTGAATTATGGTTTTATTATTGTATACATTTCTTGAGGTGGGAGATCCTTGACATAGTGATCCAATCACACATAGTGGATCTATATACATAGATCTACTCACACATACATCGTGATCCAAACATACAAGTCTGTTCATTTCAGGAATCTGGTCAACTAAGTCACACACAGTAGTCTGTCCAATTCTTTCCCCAAGTAATATCTATTCATTTTGGGGTGATGCGGGCTAATCTTCATACAATTACATCTATCTGAAATTGTATCACAATTCCCCAGGCCTTTTTTCAATGGCTTTTGCAATCTGCCTCATACAGAATCCTAGTATTCCATGTTGAGGTGCTGTAAAAGCATTTCACAGCAAGAGCATATCAAGTACAATGTGAAAGAGTTGCTCCCCTACCTCCAATATTTGAAGTTTATGTGAAGGTATAATTTCAGAATCCAGCACCTTTCTCTGTTATTGTTTCCAAGTTATACTCATCCTTACCCTGTAGGACAGCTGTTCTACCCAACCAAAATTAAGAATGATGCCTCTGGTGACACCAGAGTATCTCCACCTTGTATCTCCACCTATATAACTGATACTATAAAAAGAGAAAAAAATAATAAATAATTGTAACCACCACAACTTCCCACCCTTATTTGTCCTTCCTCAGTTTTTTACACCTTCCCCTTAATGTTGACCAATAGTTACAAATTTATATCTTTATTGTCATTTGTCATGTACATTTATAATAATTAATAATTAGATTGAGAGATATAAAAGTTAAATGCTTGATCATTTTTCAACAAAGTATACATGTTGTGAATTTCAAAGCATTTGAGAACTTCTGATTTAAGAATTCGCTTGGAAATTAATTTTCCCTAGATTGAATTGGATCTAGCCTGGGGTGGATGTTAAAATCAAAGTGTCTTCAAAAAGTGGATCTAGGGCTTCCCTGGTGGCGCAGTGGTTGAGAATCTGCCTGCTAATGCAGGGGACACGGGTTCGAGCCCTGGTCTGGGAAGATCCCACATGCCGCGGAGCAACTAGGCCCGTGAGCCACAACTACTGAGCCTGCGCGTCTGGAGCCTGTGCTCCGCAACAAGAAAGGCCACGATAGTGAGAGGCCTGCGCACCGCGATGAAGAGTGGCCCCCGCTTGCCGCAACTTGAGAAAGCCCTCGCGCAGAAACGAAGACCCAACATAGCCAATAAATAAATAAATAAATAAAAAGATCTTTAAAAAAAAAAAAAGTGGATCTAGGGACTTCTCTGGTGGTCCAGTGGTTAAGACTCCGCACTCCCAGTGCAGGGGGCCCGGGTTTGATCCCTGGTCAGGGAACTAGATCCCAAGTGCCACAACTAAGACCCGGCACAGCCAAATAAATAAATAAATATTTTTTTAAAAAGGGGGATCTAATTCAAGTGAGAGTAGGCATATATACCCTTACCAAGCATGGATCTAAAATCACTGGAAATGCTGAATGGTTGTTACAATATTTGGAGCTCTCCCTTAGTATAGAAACACTTGCAGTGTTGAACAGAGTATTACTAGGATAAAAAATTTTTAAATCTCATGCAAAAGTAACAGGATTAAATGTGTCTTTGATGAATGATATTTAAAGAAAAAAATTCTTTAACAAAAAATTCTCCACTCATATAAAACCATCCAATCCCAACTGGCCATCGTCACTCTGATTTCCTGATCTGTGACTTCTTTGTCTCCAACTCCATGCTCTGATTGCAACTGTCACTGAGTCACACAGCCTGCTCTAGGCATGGAGCCAATTTGATTACAACAACTGCTTGTGTGACAGAGAAAGGTGGTTTTCAGGGCCCTAGCAAATGGCTCACCCAAGCTTCTGACTCTGGGGCATAAATTTTGACTGTCATTCACAAGATGGAAAATAAAGATCCGCCTAACCTAGTAAACCAGCAACCTGGAAAATACATATGGACACAGAGCTCTACAACCAGGATACGGTAGGAATGATCAGATTGATCCCACTCTAGCCTTGTAATAAGCACAAAAAAGCACAACCACATTCCTCAAAAGCACAATTTCCATGTATACTTAATACGTTTGCAATCATTTTTATTTTCCAAGGTTACAGGTGTGGCTTGCTCATGTTTTAATCCCAGGTGCCTCATACATGGCATATGCATAAAAATAGTTATTTTCATTCTAAGTGACTTGTTATTTCATAATATTTAAAATATTAACAAGTCACTTAGAGGCAGAAAGGTACCTGCTAGGTAGCCTCATCCACCCCAAAACCTGCTAATTCAGGGGGAGGAATCTAAGTATTCTTTTAATCTTTAAAACTGAACTGAATTGTTCTGTTTTAAATTAGTTTTTTTAGTTTCATGGAAACCAAGCCCTGTTTTGTTTTTGGTTTTTTTACCTATCAAATAATATGGCATTCTACTGGTATAGTTAATACAATCAAAAATTATTTATTTAGGGAATTCCCGGTCCAGTGGTTAGGACTCTGCACCTCCACTGCTAGGGGCCCGGGTCCCATCCCTGGTTGGGGAACTAAGATCCCACAAGCTGCGCGGTGAGGCCAAAAGAAAAATTATTTATGTAAATAAGGTATCTTAACCATGATGACAACTATGAAGGATATCATTTTGTATTTATTTTCATGTCTCTATGTTTCTTTTTCTGGTTTTCTATTTTATTTATTTATTTTTAGCTGCGTTGGGTCTTTGTTGCTGCATGGGGGCTTTCTCTAGTTGTGGCGAGCGGGGGCTACTCTTCGTTGCGGTGCGCAGGTTTCTCATTGCAGTGGCTTCTCTTGTTGCGGAGCACAGGCTCTAGGTGTGCGGGCTTCAGTAGTTGTGGCATGCAGTCTCAGTAGTTGTGGCTCACGGGCTCTATAGCATAGACTCAGTAGTTGTGGCTCACGGGCTTAGTTGCTCTGCGGCATGTGGGATCTTCCCGGGCCAGTGATCGAACCCGTGTGCCCTGCATTGGCAGGTGGATTCTTAACCACTGTGCCACCAGGGAAGTCCCTTCTGGTTTTCTAGAACATGAAAACTCTTCAAACCCCTGGAAAGAAGTAAGCCTTTTATTATATATCTTTTGCCCTGACTAATGGTATATCTTTTTTTTCATTCATATAGTTCACCTGACAAAACCTTCCTAAACTGAGTACTTAGGCATTTGTGGGAGAAAGAAAAATAGACTGAAAAATAATCACTGGAGCTACCATATAATGAATAGTTCTTGGGCTCCACTCCTGTGCTAGTGCTTTACATGTATTATCTCAAACAAACCTACCTGGCTGTTACTATTCTTATGCCCAGTTTCCAAATGAAGAAAGTTAGAGAAGTTAAATAATTTGCCCAAGGTGATCTAATAAGTAGGGAGCTGAAGTTCAACCCAGGGATCATTGACCCCAAAGCACAGTTCTTTCCTGTTTACATACAGAGTTAGAACCAAAGGAAAAGATGAATTTTGCTATTCCAGCCAGCAATTTGGATGGCAAATGAGACACATGTGCCTGAAACAACTTAAATGATTCTACAGGAATACAAAAGGTAATATAAGATGGTCTACGCAAAGGACCACTTTCTAGTAAAATAAACCAACTACACAAGCAAAGTAGAACTTGGGAAAGTCAATCCCAGACTGGAAAGAATCTGCAATTTTTAGTCATCCCCATTCTTCCTCCCTCTAGAACATTCACCTCCCAGCTCAGCCAGCTTTTTTTGTGCTTTTGTTTTGCAGCTGGGGTGTCCCTCAGGGTACTCAGCTTTCCATAGATTTCTGGCCACAGTAGAAACTTATTCTTCTTTCCTTTTAGCTGAATCAAAGCTGGAAGTTTCCAAAAAGTATTCTACTAAGAAACAAAGGGAAAAATGAACAGGGAGGAGAAAGAAGGGGAGGAGAGAAAGTTTTAAAAAAAAAATGAAGAGAGAAGTAAGAAGAACATTTGAAATTACAGAAATTAATGTTTACAAATGCCAGATATTTTTAAGTTTTTGTTTTGTTGCTTTGTTTTGTTTTCCATTCCTGAGGAAAGTCTACTCAGAGCTCTGTCTTTTCAATTTAGTTAATTCAAAGATCTCAAGTTTCTTTGTTTGCCTTTCACTGGGGGTGGGGGTAGGTGGCAGCTAAGGTTTCTCTGTGAATAAAGTGCGTCCATTATCTTATTTCACTAGAGGGACCCAATGAATGTGGTATTATCATCAGCTTTTGACAGAATAGGAAACTGAGGTTCAGAAAAATGAAATACCTTTTCCAAGGGAGCAGAATTTCTGACCCTTCTCCTCTCACAGTTCCACTTTACAGCCTTCAGAACTCTCCCTTTTTTTGGCCCTGAGGCACTTGCTCCTACCACTTTGCATTCTCTCCTCCACCCATAGGTTCTCCAGTAGTGGAAGCAAAAGTCAGCCGTAGGTAGTACACCTAAGACTGGGGCTTAGAGGTTGCATGCAAAGACTCTCAGAATGCTTGGGTTCAAATCCTTGTGGATTATGTGTGTGTGACTGTGTGACCTTGGGCAAGTGCCTCAACCTTGCTGGGGTGAGATTTCTTCATCTGTAAAACGGGGATGAATCATGGTGCTAGGTGAGAACTAAATATGTAAATACCTCAGTGAAGTGATTAGAGCAGTGCCTAGCACAGATAAGCATTACATAATTGTAAAATGCTGCTATTAGGGAAGTTGTTGTGTGGGAAGGAATAAGAAATTAGGACTTTAACACTCTTCCTAAAACTATCAGCACTCACTGAGTGATGATGGGTCAGCTCCATGGCTTGGAACAATTATGATAAACAGCAAGGAATATCTCCGAAAATAGGAATACCTTGGAATTGCCAGTGTTAATACAATCTACTATATTGATCTTTGAAGTAATGGTTCACAAGGAAAAAAACACATCCTGTTGTTGAAAGATAAACAGAGGCATATCACATTTTTAAGAGTTTGAGCAAAAACTGATTCAAATCAGGCAGAGACAAACCGGAAGTGGTTAGGAGTGCTTCACCAAAAGAGCTAGTGGAAAGACTTTTCTAGAGAAAAGGCAGAAGCAAAGTAAAGAAATTATTTGATTGGCTGTAACTTAAGTGTTTGCCTTATTTGGGAAAGCCAAGTTGGCTGTTTGTGGTTGGTCGTCCTTAGGTTTCCTTTTCTTAACCTTGAGGCATTTCAGCTTAAGTTTTGGTTTGCTTACAGGAGCTACTAAGGCATTAAAGCCACCTCAGGGACTTCCCTGGTGGTCCAGTGGTTAAGACTCCACGCTTCCACTGCAGGGGGCATGGGTTCGATCCCTGGTTGGGGAACTAAGGTGCTACGTGCACAGTGAGACCAAAAAAGAAAAAAGAAAGACACCTCAGTCTAATGGCCTTGTTTAATTAGTTTAACACTGTTGGCCATTTTCTTACTGTGTGTATTTCTTTGAGCAAAAAAGGAACTATAGATAAACAGTTGTTTATCTTGGGGCTGGAGCAACCTTCAGAGGTGATATTGAAATGCTTTCATATTCAACCACAGCCTTCCAACTACCTTTCATTCCAATACAGATGTTATGAAAACACACACAGAGAAGGCAGATTCAAAGACAGCCCCAGATATGAAATTCTTTCCCAAATGGACTGTTCCTCTTGAAGGAAAATGTTATTCATTTATTAAAGAGATATCTATCTATCTATCTATCTATCTAGAAAGAGGATTACATAATTTGGAGGACTGGAGAAAAGACATTTTATAGTGATGCCCATTTAAAGAAAACTTCATTGAATGAGATATAGCTTCAAGTCAGGCCCGTTTTCAATGACCTGAAGGATTTAAATGGGTCCTTTAAAAACAGATGTATTATTTGTGCAATAGACTGGTTAAGAAAAGTCTCCAAGTCTTTGACATAAATAATAATGCTTTAAGCAAAATTAATATTCCTGCTATAAAACTAACTTCTGTCTTACCTATTGAAGCCTAACTTCTGTCTTACCTATTGGAGTTTCCAGTTATTCTTAGAATAGTTTAGATGGGACCTGGGAAACTTTATTTTTAACAGGTTCCTTGGGCAATTCTGATGCACACCAAAATTTGGAACCCGCTGACATACTTTTTAAAGGCTGCCAAGTAGTATATTATATAGACATGATACCATTTATTTCATCAATCTCCTTGTCTTGTGCATTTAGGTTTAATCTAAGTTGCCACCATTACAAATCATGCTGTGATAACTTTCTTTATAATAACAGCTAACATTTATTGCGTGTTTCCTATGTATCAGCCACTGCACTACACACTTATTTCCTTAGGACAAATTCTTAAGAGGTAGAGTTACTCAGATAAGTTTTGTGTATTTTTAAGGTTTTTGATGCCCATTGCCACGGTGACACTCCAGAAGGTTTTCTCTGTGGTCACTTTTGAGTGGGAAAACACTGACGGTTATGTTCCATGAAGACTAGTGTTCAGCTATCAGCTCAGTAAGCACCGACAAACAGTGGCTCATTCAAGAGACTTAGAAAAGATACAGCACAATGTTCTGACTCGTTCATCATATCTTAGCTGCTATTGTTGCTAAAAGTAGCACTCCTGAGTGGTTGCTTCCAGGAATGCCTATCCAGAATCCGGCCACAGAGACTGTATGCTGTTTCTGGGAACTGGCACATTTCACATGCTGTCCCTTCCGGGGCCCATCAAGGCACAGCCATCTCTGGTAGTCAAGGGAATGCAAGGCAGTGTGGAAATGCTGGATTCATTTTTTTAAATAGCATTTAATAAGAAAATGTTCTGATATCAGACCAAAAAATATGTACTGACCTATGTGTCCAGGTAATAAAGAAATTAAAGCAGGCCTAAAAAAACTAATCAGGTAGGCATACTGGAGACATCCAGTGAACAAAAATGAAATGCCTTTTCTCTCCATTGCTCTTTTCTTAGATTTTCATGGAATGAAATGTGTGGAGAACTCTGTGGTATGAATTAATTATTCATACCACATCCTAGCCTTCTAACATGGGAAGGGGCAAAAGAAATCATTTGGAGGGATGGTATTTTTCCATGTAACACCAGTGTGAGATGTTTTTGGCTACCTAAATAGATATTTTTAAAATCACAGCAGCAATCCATTATAATGCTAGCACTGGGAAACAAAGTCATATTGTTTTCAAATAAATCTGGCTGATTTAATTAACATAAATTAGATCATTTAGGATCTGTGCAGAAACGGTAAAATGCAAGCACTATTTCACCTTTTCAAAGCAGAGGGAAACCACTTGCTATCGTGAAAGTGTGGAATTTTGAAACTGGAATGGATTTTATTTTTCATTGTCTTCTCCAGTCTTTTTCAGAACATAGTAAGAATAGAAATTATGAATAATTTCAATAGAGATTATCTAGTCCCCGTTCTTATTTTATAAATCAGAAAACTAAGGCACAGAGAAGTTAAGTGAACTTCTGAAGGTCACAGAGCTGGCAAATGGAAAGTGTGATGTCTGACTACAAACCAAGACTCGATGTACTGTCTATTCCTATATATTCTTTCCCTCTTGGCATTCCCAAAGAATTTGCAATTGTACATATAAATGTTCCTCCCTTGAGGAAAAGTAGTAAATGGGGCATTGTAACTACTAGCTAAAGGTGTTTATTTTTTTTCTCTCTACGTACACTGTGCCTGCTATATGATGAAAACATCTACCCCTTTGAAAGCCTTGTGTATGTTAAATATGTATCTTATGACTGGGTGTGTCTCAGAGCAATCACTCTTTGTGTGGATTTTAGAAAAGCTGATATCAGAATCAATTGGCATGTAGGAAAGCAATGACGAGGCAGAGAGAATGGGATATTTTCTTGAGTTTTCGATCAGGAAGATTAGGGGCAGTGATTTAAAAAAGCAAAAACAAAAAACTAGGCTCTTTAGAAGAAGGGTGATCAGAAGACAATCTGTTTGATCTAAAGAGTGAGGACAAGAACTTCCATGGCTGTTCACTGTTGTAACCACCCTGATCACCTGAAAGCAGCAGTTCTGGCACGTAGTGAGTGCTCGGTAAATGTCTGTTGAATAAGAGAACACAAGCCTGGCACTCAGGAAACCTGGAATCCACTTCTAGCTCTCTTACTAGCCTTTGTCCACCTACTTTTCTGAGCCTCATTTTCATCCTCTTACATTTTCATCATGTAAGGCTTGGATTAAAGTACTTCATGGTAGATACAGACACTTTATTCTGCCACACACCCTCTTCAACTCCATCATCTATATGATTACAATGGCACCACACTACTAATCACCAAATTCATAAACCCCAACCCTGCCCGTGGATAACGTTGATTGATCCAGTGGGGCCCATATTAGTTTTTTTCACAAGGAATTTCAGAACTGGAACCAAAAAATTAATATCAGCCTCCTTTTGGTGGCCGAAACTGATGCAATTGAGAGTATACAAACCTACCTCTGGTTTGTGGCCACCTTCCTCAATTTGATATGAGTGGTAGAAATAGCCAATAGATAGAAAAAAGAAGCAGACACAGAAGTAGAGCAGAATGACAGAAACAACTTTTAAATCCATGACCCTGAGGCCCAATGCATTCTTGTCCTTTATGTAATTAGATGCCTGAGAATTCTCACATTAAATTCCCCATTTTAAAAAATTAAATAGGACATGTAGCCATTAAATCATCTATTAATTGAGATGAAAAATTATATCCAATATATTCTAATATCTCTTTCATTTCTAAAAGTTGAAGATTCTAAGGACTATGACGCCTGCAGCATAGCCAGATAGGAACATTATACTTTGACAGGAAGCAATTTAACCAGAGCAGACATGAAAACAAGAAGATGTTCTGCTGATGGGAGATTTCCTGGAGTGGGGATCAAAGGAATATTTTCACTCAGACGTCAGGGAATTAAATGAAGTCTTGTCTTGCCTAAATGTGAAGGTAAGTCATGGAGAAACAAGACAGAATGGATGTTATTTCCACAATCCCAAGAAAGCTATAAGACAAACTTCTCTGTGATAATTTAAAATTTTGATGTTTTGTTCACCTGACCTTAATCCCAGGCCTAATACAGAGTTCTGTGTGCATGAAGTGTAGAAGCACGGGTATTGCTAAGAAGTGAAAGTGGAGAAAATTATAGACGCTTTAGTGACATCTTAAGTCAAATTAAATAAAGTAACTAAATGGTATGTTTAGAATTTGCCTTCTTGCATATAATTCATGTCCCCAAGATTTCCTTCCTCTGTAGTAGAATAGTTTTACATTTTCACTGAGTGACCCTAGTATGTACTTTATTGAGTGATTACTATGGAAGAAGCACTGGAGAAGAACTATAAGCATATTTCCTTGGGACTCTGAGATAAAGGTCTTCGTTATGAAGTGTTGGGAAGCTTTTGATCCTGTGTGCTATGGATCTGCTTTGCCATACTCTCTCTCTCCATATATATATATATATATATATATATATATATTTTTTTTTTTTTTTAATTGAAGTACAGTTGATGTACAATATTATATAATTTACAGGTGTACAATACAGTGATTCACAATTTTTAAAGATTATACTCCATTTATAGTTATCATAAAATATGGGCTATATTCCCCGTATTGTTCAAAATACCCTTGTAGCTTATTTTATGCCGAATAGTTTGTACCTCTTAGTCCCCTGCTCCTGTATTGCCTCTCCCTCCTTCCCTCTCCCCACTGGTATCCATGAGTTTGCTCTCTGTATCTGTGAGCCTGCTTCTTTTTTGTTGTATTCACTAGCTTGTTGTATTTTTTAGATTCCACCTGTAAGTGCTAACATTCAGTATTTGTCTTTCTCTGTCTGACTTATTTCACTGAGCAAAATGCCCTCCAAGTCCATCCATGTTGCCACAAATGGCAAAATTTCATTCCTTTTTTTATGGCTAAGTAATATTCCATTGTGTATATGTGTGTGTGTGTGTGTGTGTACATATATATATATGTGTGTGTGTGTGTGTATATATATATATATATATATATATATATATATATATATATATATATATATATGACATTTTCTTTATCCATTTATCTGTTGATAGACACTTAGGTTACTTCCATGTCTTGGCTATTGTAAATAAGCTGCTATAAACACTGGGGTGCATGTATCTTTTCAAATTAGTGTTTTTGTTTTTTTCAGATATATACCCAGGAGTGGAATTGCTGGATCATATGGTAGCTCTATTTTTAGTTTTTTGAGAAACCTCCAGACCGTTTTCCACAGCGGCTGCACCAATTTACATTTCTACCAACAGTTCACACTGTACTTTTATCTTGGTGATGATAATGGGGCAGAAGTCCCCTTCCCGCCATACTCTTCATGTTCTTTTCTCATGAATGAACGTACTATTTTCCTGTTATTTTCAAGTTGTGTCACTTGGTTTTAAATGTGATCTGAACTGGGTTTGGTATCTAATATTGATCTGATAAAAAGTCATTTCTAAATGGAGTCTCTAAAGACGCCCTAATAGACCAGGTCTCTTAGTTAACACATATAGCAAAGAAGAACTGACCCCATTGCTCTAGTGGTCTCCAAAGTGGTGGGAAAACCCCAGGAAGTATACAAATGATGATCTATTGGGGTACAGGAATACAATTTTATAACTGTTACTTTCACTTGTTTTTTATCTCATTTATTTTTAACATTTTATTTTGGAGTGTTTTATAATGAACATAACATATATATATATATATATACACACACACACACACAGACACACATATATATATATATACACACACACACATATATATAATTTTTACATTGATTTATTTGATGCTGTATTTAAACATTACCAATAGGGCTATAGTTCATTCTTTGAATGCTCTTGGGAGCAGGGATAATGAGATAAGGAGAATCATGTTGTAAAATAATGCTAGATTTGGTTGGAGTCAGAGAACATGAATTCAAATTCTGATATACTTCTTACTAGCTGTAAGTTTGGGCAGATAAGTTCACCTTTTTGAGACTTCAGTTTCTACATCTGCTAAATGGGTATATGAGGTTTACATGAGACAATGTACATAGGTTTAAGCAGAGTATCTGGTACATAAAATTTTAAATAGCATATAAATCTCAAATATATTATTAAATACTCATTTTCTTAGACTCTCTAACTATATCACATTATCATTAATCAACACATAGAAAGGGACTATTCAAACCTGTAAAGTATGTTATCTTAAGATAAGGAATATCCATCCAAATATCCTAGTATTTGGGTAATACTAATTACTGAGTAATAATTATTCCTTAGGTAGATTCAGTAGAATAAAGGTTTTCCTTTCTTTTCTTCTATTATTATCCCAACAATACCTGCTCAGTTTCATTTAAATCCATGGCTTTATAAAGAAACACCCAAATAACATCATTCACAAAATCCTTCTGCAAAATATTTCATGAACTGAGGTAGAAAACTCTGGCAAGAAATTGCACCCAAATATTTTGGCTTGGACCTTTATACTATTTCTGTTTTGCACCAATTTTTTTTTTTTCTTTCATGAATGGCCTGGCCTTAGGCCAGACAGGAAGGAGTTGGAAGGAAAAGATAGAGTTTGGCTGGAAAGAAAAGTTCCAATTACCTCTGTATTTTCCTTAGGGGACAAATTCCCATGCCGCCAGAGAGGAATTTTAACCTGACCTGGGTAGTGTTGCCTTACCTACCAGGGGCTCTCAACATTGGTACTGTTGACATTTTGAGCTGGATAGTTCTTCAATGCAAGGGGCTGTTCTTAGTAGCATCCCTGGCCTCTTCCCAGTAGATGTCAGTGGTACAATCCCTTCCCCCACCCCCATCCCAGTTGTGATAACCAAAAATGTGTCTGGACATCACCAAATGTTCTCTGGGCGGGGGGAAAACCACCCCTAGATGAGAACCACTGTCAGAGAATAATCCCCATTATCTTTTCTACTGTGCTCAAGATTGAGTCTAATGAATTAGGGAGAACGTGAAATCAAAATCCAAATTTCACAATGTTTTTTCTAGAATTTTTTAAGGGCACACTTTGTAAATATTTGGCCACCAGCTTGTGTTACACCTAAAAACACAAATCATATGATGGGCTACAGTCAATCCCATCTTTCTTTATAAGAATCCACATCTCTACAGTTTTTGTGAATCTTTGAAGCACAGCAAGGGAGATGCCAGGACAGTGTTCCCAAGATGGAAGAAGTATGTCTGGATGTGGGTGGAAAAAGTGGCTGAGCCAAAGGCTAGAGAGCGTGAGGAACACCAAGCCCACAATGCAGTGCATTTCATTGGTGCTGATGTGAGCCCTGTTTGTTTAGTTGGCCACTGGGTTGATGGCATGAGAGGGTCAGAGGGCAATTTTCCACATTTCTTTCTTTCCTATCTCCTTCTTCTTTTTGTCCTTCAGCTTTATTATTTTTTTCTTTCTTGTCCTCTTGCCCCTTACTTCCTTCTTTTCTCTCCTTGTCCATGTCCTTCTTCTTATAGTTCCTTTCCCATGTTACTATTTTAACCAAACACTGTTCATGTAAGCCCAGCAGTGTGGCTGTGAGTAGGGCTCTTGAACCAGTTAGCCTGAGTTGGAATCAAGGCTCTGCCACTTTCTTGCTGTAAGACCTACTCAAGCAAGTTATTTAACTTATGTGGTTTCATTTCCTCATCACTAAAATGGAGATGATAACTACCTATCTCATGATGAAATTTGTATTAACACATGTGAAGCACATGGAACAGAGCCTGGCATGCAGTAAGCACCCAATATATGTTAGCTATTATGATTATCTTCATGTCCTCTACCAAGGAAGAATGTATCACACTTTTTTTTAAATTGAAGTATAGTTGACTAACAATATTGTGTTAATTTCAGGTGAACAGCAAAGTGATTCAGCTGTTTTTTTTTTTTTCAGATTATATTCCAGAATAGGTTATTACAAGACATTGTATATAATTTCCTGTGCTATACAGTAAATCCTTGTTGCTTATCTATTTTATGTATAGTAGTTTTTATCTGTTAATCCCATACTCCTATTTGTCCCTCCCTCCCTCCCTCTCCCCTTTAGTAAACCGTAAGTTTGTTTTCTATGTCTGTGAGTCTGTTTCTGTTTTGTATATAGAGTCATTTGTATTATTTTTAGATTCCATGTATAAGTGATACCATACAGTATAATAATCTCTAGGTTCATTCATGTTGCTGCAAATGGCAATATTTCATTCTTTTTTATGGCTGAGTAATATTCCATTGTGTATATATATATATACATCACATCTTCTTATGCCAATCACCTGGGGTTTTTGTTTTTGTTTTTGTTTTTTTAAGTTTATCTTTTGGATAACTTTTTTTAAAATTTATTTATTTTTGGCTGCATTGGGTCTTCATTGCGGTGCGTGGGCTTCTCATTGTAGTGGCTTCTCTTGTTGCGGAGCACGGGCTCTAGGTGCGCGGGCTTCAGTAGCTGTGGTGCGAGGGCTCAGTAGTTGTGGCTCATGGACTCTAGAGCACAGGCTCAGTAGTTGTGGTGCACGGGTTCAGTTGCTCCACGGCATGTGGGATCTTCCTGGACTAGGGCCCGAACCCATGTCCCCTGCATTGGCAGATGGATTCTTAACCACTGCACCACCAGCAAAGCCCCCAATCACCTGTTGATGGGCACTTGGATTGTTTCCATGTCCTGGCTATTATAAATAATGCTGCTATGAACAATGGGGTGCATGTATCTTTTTGAATTAGAGTTTTCAGCTTTTCTGGATATATGCCTTGGAAGGGGATTACTGGATCACATGGTAGCTCTATTTTTAGTTTTGTAAGGAACCTCCATACTGTTTTCCATAGGGGTTGCATCAATTTACATTCCCATTAACAGTATAGGAGGGTTCCCTTTTCTCCACACCCTCTCTAGCATTTATTATTTGTAGACATTTTGATGATGGCCATTCTGACCGATGTGAGGTGATATTTCACTGTGGTTTTGATTTGCATTTCTCTAATAATTAGTGATGTAATAGAGCATCTGTTCATATGCCCATTGGCCATGTGTATGTCCTCTTTGGAGAAATGTCTATTTAGGTCTTCTGCCAATTTTTTGATTAGGTTGTTTGTTTGTTTTTTTGTGTTTAAAGGTTTGCATTTTTAAAAAAATTTATTTATTTATGGCTGTGTTGGGTCTTCGTTTCTGTGCGAGGGCTTTCTCTAGTTGTGGCAAGCGGGGGCCACTCCTCATCGCGGTGCGCGGGCCTCTCACTATCGCGGCCTCTCTTGTTGCAGAGCACAGGCTCCAGACGCGCAGGCTCAGTAATTATGGCTCACGGGCCCAGTTGCTCCGCGGCATGTGGGATCTTCCCAGACCAGGGCTCGAACCCGTGTCCCCTGCATTGGCAGGCAGACTCTCAACCACTGTGCCACCAGGGAAACCCCTGTTTGTTTGTTTTTATATTGAGTTGTATGAGCTGTTTGTATATTTTGGAAATTAAGCCCTTGTCGGTTGCATCATTTGCAAATATTTTTTCTCATTCTGTAGGTTGTCTTTTTCTTTTGTTGATGATTTACTTTGCTGTGAAAAAGCTTTTAAGTTTGATTGGGTTCCATTTGTTTATTTTTGCTTTTATTTCTTTTGCCTTGGGAGACTGATGAAAAAAATATTGTTACTATTTATGTCCGAGAATGTTTTGCCTATGTTCTCTTCTAGGAGTTTTATGGTGTCATGTCTTATATTTAGGTCTTTAAACCATTTTGAGTTTATTTTTGTATATGGTGTGAGAGATTGTTCTAATTTCATTGAATTACATGAGGCTGTCCAGCTTTCCCAACACCACTTGCTTTCTCCATTTTATATTATTGCTTCCTTTGTTATAGATTAATTGACCATAGGTGCGTGGGTTTATTTCTGTGCTCTCTATTCTGTTCCATTGATCTCTAAGTCTGTTTTTGTGCCAATACCACAGTGTTTTGATTACTGTAGCTTTGTAGTATAGTCTGAAGTCTGGAAGGGTTATGCCCCAGCTTTGTTCTTTTTCCTCAGGATTGCTTTGGCAATTCTGGGCCATATAAATAGTATCACACTTTTATTTAAGATTCCAGGAACATCTGCCCATATGTATTTATTGAGAGGGTTATGCTATATTACTGGTCTAATATAGAGGATAAAGTTATGTTTCAATCTCATAACACCTTTGTAAATAATGCTGGTTTTATTTAATACCTTTGTGCTGGGGAAACTGTGCTAGGGGAACACTATGGACAAAGGTACATTTTATAGTAATAGAACATATGTAGTTCCACTGAATTTCTCCCTGAAGTATATGTATTGTTATTGCTAGTTGAAATACAATGTATACAGTGTTGCCGTGTGACTGGAGAAAAAGCAAATTTTAAAAGTACATAAACAAAAATAGAATATCAAACACAGGAATGAAAATTTTGAAAAGCCCTGGTTGATCCTTGAACAACACAGGTTTGAACTGTGTCAGTCCACTTATAAGTGGATTTTTTAAAATAATAAATACTACAGTACTACACAATCAGGTTGATTGAATCTGTGGATGCAGAACTTTCAATATGGAGGCCCGAATGTGAAGTTATACACAGGTTTTCTACTGAGTGGGTTGGTGTCCCTAACCCCAGCGTTTTTCAAGAGTCAGCTGTATTTTTATTTTTTTATCTATTATTTTTCTTAGAAAAGATAGCAACCCATGCAGAAGAATGTTTAATAAATGAGTATTTTCATAACAGCCACTTCACAACAATATTCAGCTAAGGGAAACAGCTAAGGAAATTGAGGCATACAGAAATTAATGAGAAACAGTTGGATTAGGAAATTCACTGAAGAAACTTGAATAAAATTAAACCTAATGATTAGAGAAAGGCAAAATAAAACAGCAATAAGATACCATGTTGGGTGGTACTAGACTGGCAAAAATTAAAAGAGATTTTTTTTTTTAAACATCTTTATTGGAGTATAACTGCTTTGCAATGTTGTGTCAGTTTCTGCTGTATAACAAAGTGAATCAGCTATATGTATACATATATCACCATATCCACTCCCTCTTGCGCTTCCCTCCCACCCTCCTTATCCCACTCCTCTAGGTGGTCACAAAGCACTGAGCTAATCTAAAAGAGATTGTTAATATCCACTTTGAGTGAGGGTATAGAGAAAAGGGTACTCTCATACACTATTGGTGAGAAAATAATTAATTAAAAAAATGGAAGAGCATTTTTGGAAGACAATTTGGTATTATCTTTCATTATTTAAAATATTCGTTCTCTTTGACCTTGTAATTTCATTAATATAAATCTTTCCAAGAGAACTCTTCACTTT
The DNA here is from genome assembly GCF_028021215.1 of Eschrichtius robustus. Lineage (NCBI taxonomy): Eukaryota > Metazoa > Chordata > Mammalia > Artiodactyla > Eschrichtiidae > Eschrichtius > Eschrichtius robustus. The sequence continues at coordinate 85,884,510 of NC_090824.1, forward strand.
TAAGCTCAAAGATAAGTGTACAAAGATGTTCATTAAAGCATTGTTTCTAGCAGAAGAATCAAAATCTGCAAACAATGACTGATATCCATTTATAGAGAGAAACAGATAAATTATAGTATAGTCACATTATAAAATACCATATAATCACTTACAAGAATGAACTCTACTGTCGAAAATGTACTTGGCATGTTAAAAAGGAAGTAGAATAATATGTAAAACTTGTGTTCATTATATGTGTATGTCTATAAGTACATAGAAAAGGATCTGAAATTATATATTCTAAACTGTTAATAGTGGTCACCTTTAGGCAAGCGAGATTGGAGTCCTCACTTTTACTCTGTACTATTTTTCTACAGAGTTCTAAGTTTTTACAGGAGCACCTGTTTTAATTAATTTAAAACTGAACCAAAAAAGGCAGCTTAGTAGCACTTGAGGATTACTGTGGTGATATATGGAAAAAGCCATGTAAATGTTCAACTCTGATATATCTGATTTGAGGTAGCTGATTAAGTCTTGGGATTTCTTCATCTTGATATCATTTTGTGCCTCTTAAATTTATAGTTCTGAATCGCACAAGGTGCATGATGACCCAGCTTCACATGAGCTTCCTTCATATTTTGGAGAGGCAACAGGTAACTTCTGTCAACACTGTTGAGGGTACAATACTAGCCATTTTGAGAAGATAAAAGAAATCTTAGAAAGTAAAGCCCCCATTCCCTTAATGTGATATACAGTAGGAATCTAAGAACATTTTTTGGAATAAAATAAATACAACAAAAAATATGTCAGTATAGAATTTTTGCATGCATTCAGAAGAGATGAGAGAAATGGAAGGCTCAGTGAAAACTACCTTGGGGTGGATGACATGAGAAGCAGCCTTGGGCATTTAGTACACAAAAGCAGCCACAGACAGTTCTTGAGTTGGGAATCAAAACAAAGTGCATTATGTAAAAGATTATTTTCTCAGAGTATTTAGGTACCAATTAGTAGACTGCCGAAATAAACCAAAATCGCCTATATAATAAATAACTGCCAGAAAACATAATTGAAAACAAGCAAGCCACCTATATAGACATCTATTAGGTCACTGGGTGGTATCAAACATAAATTCTCCCAGGGAAAGTGAAGGTAGGTATTAGTGAAAGGGGTGAAATATTTAAATAGGCTGAAGTTTGGGGAGTGGCTGTAAGAGCTTTATCCTCATGGGGCTTCATCTTCAGCATTCTGTCCTTATTGTTATATAAAAATGTACAAAAAAGAACAATTTATCAAATCTCTCTTAGCTCTAATTGTCCCTTTGGAGGTAGAAATTATACAAATGAAAACCATCAGCATTTTTTTTTTTCTTTTCACACTCTCCTTGAACACATGGGTAATGACATTTTCAAGGATGGTTTTCCATTTCATTGTTCTTGCCTATGTTTTTTCACAATAATGTTTTACAGTAAATCAATGTGAAATAATAGGGAAAAAAAGATAGATAGATAGATAGATAGATAGATAGATAGATAGATAGATGATAGATAGACAGACAGATCTATATATATTAGATATATATTGGGCTCTGCCCCTGGTTCCTGGCCCAGAGTGCATAAAACCCTTGTAATTTCCTAAATGATAAGAACACTAGGACCATCTCTTGTTCTAGTATTTGTCTTTGACCCCCATCCCTGACATAGAGCTCCTAAAACTCTTGTAATTTCCTAAATGACAAGAACACTAGGACCAGGGTGGAGTCAAGATGGCGTACTAGGAGGGCGCGGAATTTGCGTCTCCTAACAACTAGGGCACCTACCAGGCACTGGTGGGGGACCATGGACACCTAAGGGGAGGGGAGGAACCCCCAGTGACCGGGTAGGACGTGGGGCATGGAGGGAGTGAAGGGGGAAGAGAAGTGGAGGAGGGACGGGACTGGCGCACCTGAGGGGCGGCTGGGGGAGGGGAAGGGATCCCACACCCGAAGGGGGAAATTGGGGAACCACTGGGAGGGCAGAGGGTCAAAAGGGAACGTGGCCAGGTTTCCCCTGCCCACTTGGGCCCCTGGGAGCCTGCTGAGATCCTGGGCCTGATCCTCTGCCCAGCAAGGCCCCCTCCAGCTGTGCAGTCCTGAGGGAGTGGGAGGGAGGGAAGGGGGAGCAAAACTAAAGGCTGGACCTCGAGGACCAGCACCCCTGAGGGGTGGCTGGGGGAGGGGAGGAGTTCCCAAACCCAGTGGGACCCACCCACGTTTAGGGGTCCAGTGGTGACGGGGGAGACCCTGGGGGAGACGGTGGGGGAGGGGCGCAAAGGAACAGAAGGGAACACAGCCAGTGCCTTCCCTGTCCACTTAGGCACCGGGAAGCCTCTTGGGCTCCCGGGCCTAATCCTCTGCCCTCAGAGCCTCCCTCCTGCTGCACAGAACCCAAGCCCCACCCCTACACCCCCACCCAGGGCCCTACCTCTACACTCGGAGACCCCCTCCAATGGTGCTGGGCCTAAACCCCACCCACACACCGTCACTCAGGGCCCTACCTCCAAACTCTGGAACTCCACACTCCAGAGGCCCTCCTTTCCACATGCTGCCTCTCCCCTTCTGTGCAGGTCCTAAGCAGAGGCCCCGCCCCACACTTGAGTGTCACCCAGCCTAGGCCACGCCCCCAGGGCCTTTTGTGGCTACTTGGGTCCTGAGCCTACGCCCCACCCCATGCTCAAACTTCACCACCCCACCTGCCTAGGTCCCACCCCACCCTAAACCCTGCTCCTGCCTAAGTTCCACCCCTGCCCATAGCCAAGACTTTTTTTTTTTTCTTCTTCTTTTTTCCTCTTTTAGATTGGGATACTGTTTTACCTTGTTGATTCATTGTTGTTGATTCTTTTATATCTTTATTTTTCCTAATAAATCTTTTATTTTTCTAATTCTATTTTATTCTGTATACTTTATTATTGTCCTCTCCTTTTGGCTTGTTCCCTCCGTTTTTTTCTCTCTTTTTTTTTTCCTGTTGTGGTTTTCTTTTACCTTGTTGCAGTTGTTTCATTTATAGTTTTATTTTTCCTAATATATTTTTTATCTTTCTAATTTTATTTTGATTTTATTCTTTGACATTGTACTGCTTTCTTTCTTTCTTTCTCCCTTTTCTTTTATTTTTTTCTGCACCATGAAGTTTGCAGGATCTTGGTTCCCAGGCCGGAGGTCAGGCCCAAGCTCCTGTGGTGGAAGCTCCAAGTCCAAACTACTGGACTAAAAGAGAACCTCAGACCCCAGGGAATATTAATCAGAGTGAGGCCACCCGGAGGTTCTCATCTCAGCACCAAGACCCGGCTCTATCCAACTGCCTTCAAAATCCAGTGCTGGACGTCTCAGGTCAAACAACCAGTAAGACAGGAATACAGCACCACCCATCCAAAAAAAAAAGGAAAAAAAAGAAAAAAGAAACGACAAAAAATGAAGGCGAAATAGGCAACCTACCTGAAAACGAATTCAGAGTAATGATAGTAAAGATGATCCAAAATCTCGGAAACAGAATGGAGAAAATACAAGAAACATTTAACAAGGATCTAGAAGAACTAAAGAGAAAACAGTGATGAACAACACAGTTACTGAAACTAAAGATACTCTTGAAGGAGTCAATAGAAGAATAACTGAGGCAGAAGAACGGATAAGTGACCTGGAAGATAAAATGGTGGAAATAACTACTGCAGAGCAGAATAAAGAAAAAAGAATGAAAAGAATTGAGGACAGTGTCAGAGACCTCTGGGACAACATTAAACGCACAAGCATTCGAATTATAGGGGTCCCAGAAGAAAAAGAGAAAAAGAAAGGGTCTGAGAAAATATTTGAATAGACTATAGTCAAAAGCTTCCCTAACATGGGAAAGGAAATACTCAATCAAGTCCAGGAAGCACAGAGAGTACTATACAGGATAAACCCAAAGAGAAACACGCCAAGACACATATTAATCAAACTATCAAAAATTAAATACAAAGAAAAAATATTAAAAGCAGCAAGAGAAAAGCAACAAATAACACACAAGGGAATCCCCATAAGGTTAACAGCTGATCTTTCAGCAGAAACTGCAAGCCAGAAGGGAGTGGCAGGATATACTTAAAGTGATGAAGGAGAAAAACCTACAACCAAGATTACTCTACCCAGCAAGGATCTCATTCAGATTCGATGGAGAAATTAAAACCTTTACAGACAAGCAAAAGCTGAGAGAGTTCAGCACCACCAAACCAGCTTTACAACAAATGCTAAAGGAACTTCTCTAGGCAAGAAACACAAGAGAAGGAAAACACCTACAATAACAAACCCAAAACATTTAAGAAAATGGGAATAGGAACATACATATCGATAATTACCTTGAATGTAAATGGATTAAATGCTCCCACCAAAAGACACAGGCTGGCTGAATGGATACAAAAACAAGACCCATATATATGCTGTCTACAAGAGACCCACTTCAGACCTAGAGACACATACAGACTGAAAGTGAGGGGATGGAAAAAGATATTCCATGCAAATGGAAATCAAAAGAAAGCTGGAGTAGCAATTCTCATATCAGACAAAATAGACTTTAAAATAAAGACTATTACAAGAGACAACGAAGGACACTATATAATGATCAAGGGATCGATCCAAGAGGAAGGTATAACAATTGTAAATATTTATGCACCCAACATAGCAGCACCTCAATACATAAGGCAAATACTGACAGCCATAAAAGGGGAAATCGACAGCAACACAATCATAGTTGGGGACTTTAACACCCCTCTTTCACCAATGGACAGATCATCCAAAATGAAAATAAATAAGGAAACACAAGCTTTAAATGATACATTAAACAAGATGGACTTAATTGATATTTATAGGACATTCCACCCAAAAACAACAGAATACACATTTTTCTCAAGTGCTCATGGAACATTCTCCAGGATAGATCATATCTTGGGTCACAAATCAAGCCTTGGTAAATTTAAGAAAATTGAAATCGTATCAAGTATCTTTTCCGACCACAACGCTATGAGACTAGATATCAATTACAGGAAAAGATATGTAAAAAATACAAACACATGGAGGCTACACAATACACTGCTTAATAACGAAGTGATCATTGAAGAAACCAAAGGGGAAATCAAAAAATACCTAGAAACAAATGACAATGGAGATACGACGACCCAAAACCTATGGGACGCAGCAAAAGCAGTGCTAAGAGGGAAGTTTATAGCAATACAAGCCTACCTCAAGAAACAGGAAACATCTCGAATAAACAACCTAACCTTGCACCTAAAGCAATTAGAGAAAGAAGAACAAAAAAAACCCAAAGCCAGCAGAAGGAAAGAAATCATAAAGATTAGGTCAGAAATAAATGAAAAAGAAATGAAGGAAACAATAGCAAAAATCAATGAAACTAAAAGCTGGTTCTTTGAGAAGATAAACAAAATTGATAAACCATTAGCCAGACTCATCAAGAGAAAAAGGGAGAAGACTCAAATCAATAGAATTAGAAATGAAAAAGGAGAAGTAACCACTGACACTGCAGAAATACAAATGATCATGAGAGATTACTACAAGCAACTCTATGCCAATAAAATGGACAACCTGGAAGAAATGGACAGATTCTTAGAAATGCACAAACTGCCGAGACTGAACCAGGAAGAAATAGAAAATATGAACAGACCAATCACAAGCACTGAAATTGAAACTGTGATTAAAAACCTTCCAACAAACAAAAGCCCAGGACCAGATGGCTTCACTGGCGAACTCTGTCAAACATTTAGAGAAGAGCTAACACCTATCCTTCTCAAACTCTTCCAAAATATTGCAGAGGGAGGAACACTCCCAAACTCATTCTACGAGGCCACCATCACCCTGATACCATAACCAGACAAAGATGTCACAAAGAAAGAAAACTACAGGCCAATATTACTGATGAACATAGATGCAAAAATCCTCAACAAAATACTAGCAAACAGAATCCAACAGCACATTAAAAGGATCATACACCATGATCAAGTGGGGTTTATCCCAGGAATGCAAGGATTCTTCAATATATGCAAATCAATCAATGTGATATACCATATTAACAAATTGAAGGAGAAAAACCATATGATCATCTCAATAGATGCAGAGAAAGCTTTCGACAAAATTCAACACCCATTTATGATAAAAGCCCTGCAGAAAGTAGGCATAGAGGGAACTTTCCTCAACATAATAAAGGCCATATATGACAAATCCACAGCCAACATTGTCCTCAATGGTGAAAAACTGAAACCATTTCCACTAAGATCAGGAACAAGACAAGGTTGCCCACTCTCACCGCTATTATTCAACACAGTTTTGGAAGTGTTAGCCACAGCAATCAGAGAAGAAAAAGAAATAAAAGGAATCCAAATTGGAAAAGAAGAAGTAAAGCTGTCACTATTTGCAGATGACATGATACTATACATAGAGAATCCTAAAGATGCTACCAGAAAACTCCTAGAGTTAATCAATGAATTTGGTAAAGTAGCAGGATACAAAATTAATGCACAGAAATCTCTTGCATTTCTATACACTAATGACGAAAAATCTGAAAGTGAAATTAAGAAAACACTCCCGTTAACCATTGCAACAAAAAGAATAAAATATCTAGGAATAAACCTACCTAAGGAGACAAAAGACCTGTATGCAGAAAATTATAAGACACTGATGAAAGAAATTAAAGATGATACAAATAGATGGAGAGATATACCATGTTCCTGGATTGGAAGAATCAACATTGTGAAAATGACTCTACTACCCAAAGCAATCTACAGATTCAATGCAATCCCTATCAAACTACCACTGGCATTTTTCACAGAACTAGAACAAAAAATTTCACAATTTGTATGGAGACACAAAAGACCCCGAATAGCCAAAGCAATCTTGAGAACGAAAAATGGAGCTGGGGGAATCAGGCTCCCTGACTTCAGACTATGTTACAAAGCTTCAGTAATCAAGACAGTTTGGTACTGGCACAAAAACAGAAATATAGATCAATGGAACAGGATAGAAAGCCCAGAGATAAACCCACACACATATGGTCACCTTATCTTTGATAAAGGAGGCAAGCATATACAGTGGAGAAAAGACAGCCTCTTCAATAAGTTCTGCTGGGAAAATTGGACAGGTACATGTAAAAGTATGAAATTAGAACACTCCCTGACACCATGCACAAAAATAAACTCAAAATGGATTAAAGACCTAAGTGTAAGGGCAGACACTATCAAACTCTTAGAGGAAAACATAGGCAGAACACTCTATGACATACATCACAGCAAGATTCTTTTTGACCCAGCTCCCAGAGAAATGGAAATAAGAACACAAATAAACAAATGGGACCTAATGAAACTTAAAAGCTTTTGCACAGCAAAGGAAACCATAAACAAGACCAAAAGACAACCCTCAGAATGGGAGAAAATATTTGCAAATGAAGCAACTGACAAAGGATTAATCTCCAAGATTTACAAGCAGCTCATGCAGCTCAATAACAAAAAAACGAACAACCCAATCCAAAAATGGACAGAAGACCTAAATAGACATTTCTCCAAAGAAGATATACAGATGGCCAACAGACACATGAAAGAATGCTCAACATCATTAATCATTAGAGAAATGCAAATCAAAACTACAATGAGATATCATCTCACACCGGTCAGAATGGCCATCATCAAAAAATCTAGAAACAATAAATGCTGGAGAGGGTGTGGAGAAAAGGGAACACTCTTGCACTGTTGGTGGGAATGTAAATTGATACAGCCACTATGGAGAACAGTATGGAGGTTCCTTAAAAAACTACAAATAGAACTACCAAACGACCCAGCAATCCTACTACTGGGCATATACCCTGAGAAAACCATAGGTCAAAAAGAGTCATGTACCAAAATGTTCATTGCAGCTCTATTTACAATAGCCAGGACATGGAAGCAACCTAAATGTCCATCGACAGATGAATGGATAAAGAAGATGTGGCACATATATACAATGGAATATTACTCAGACATAAAAAGAAATGAAATGGAGGTATTTGTAATGAGGTGGATGGAGTTAGAGTCTGTCATACAGAGTGAAGTAAGTCAGAAAGAGAAAAACAAATACAGTATGCTAACACATATACGGAATCTAAGGAGAAAAAAAAAAAGGCCATGAAGAACCTAGTGGCAAGACGGGAATAAAGACACAGACCTACTAGAGAATGGACTTGAGGATATGGGGAGGGGGTGGGGTGAGATGTGACAGGGTAAGAGAGTGTCATGGACATATATACACTACCAAATGTAAAATAGATAGCTAGTGGGAAGCAGCCGCATAGCACAGGGAGATCAGCTCGGTGCTTTGTGACCACCTAGAGGGGTGGAATGGGGAGGGTGGGAGGGAGGGAGATGCAAGAGGGAAGAGAAATGGGAACATATTGTATATGTATAACTGATTCACTTTGTTATAAAGCAGAAGCTAACACACCATTGTAAGGCAATTATACTTCAATAAAGATGTTTAAAAAAAAAAAAAAAAGCCCAGGACCACATGGCTTCACAGGTGAATTCTATCAAACATTTAGAGAAGACCTAACACCTATCCTTCTCAAACTCTTCCAAGATATAGCAGAGGGAGGAACACTCCCAAATGCATCCTACGAGGCCATCATCACCCTGATACCAAAAACAGACAAAGATGTCACAAAAAAAGAAAACTACAGGCCAATATCTCTGAAGAACATAGATGCAAAAATCCTCAAGAAAATACTAGCAAACAGAATCCAACAGCAAATTAAAAGGATCATACACCATGATCAAGTGGGGTTTATCCCAGGAATACAAGGATTCTTCAATATATGCAGATCAATGTGATACACCATATTAACAAACTGAAGGATAAAAACCATATGATCATCTCAATACATGAAGAAAAAGCTTTCAACAAAATTCAACACCCAGTTATGATAAAAACTCTCCAGAAAGTGGGCATAACGGGAACCTACCTCAACATAATAAAGGCCATATATGACAAACCCACAGCCAACATTGTTGTCAATGGTGAACAACTGAAACCATTTCCTCTAAGATCAGGAACAAGACAAGCTTGCCCACTCTCACTAGTATTATTCAACACAGTTTTGGAAGTTTTAGCCATAGCAATCAGAGAAGAAAAAGAAATAAAAGGAATCAAATTTGGAAAAGAAGTAAAATTGTCACTGTTTGCAGATGACATGATACTATACATAGAGAATTGTAAAGATGCTACCAGAGAACTACTAGAGCTAATCAATGAATTTGGTAGAGTGGCAGGATACAAAATTAATGCACAGAAATTTCTTGCATTCCTATCCACTAATGATGAAACATCTGAAAGAGAAATTAAGGACACACTCCCATTTACCACTGCAACAAAAAGAATAAAATACCTAGGAATAAACCTGCCTAAGGAGACAAAAGACCTGTATGCATAAAACTATAAGACACTGATGAAAGAAATTAAAGATGATACCAACAGATGGAGAGATATACCATGTTCTTCGACTGGAAGAATCAATATTGTGAAAATGACTATACTACCCAAAGCAACCTACAGATTCAATGCAATCCCTATCAAATTACCAATGGCATTTTTTACAGAACTAGAACAAAAAAATCTTAAAATTTGTATGGAGACACAAAAGACCCCGAATAGCCAAAGCAGTCTTGAGGGAAAAAAAGCAGAGCTGGAGGAATCAGACTCCCTGACTTCAGACTATACTACAAAGCTACAGTAATCAAGACAATATGGTACTGGCACAAAAACAGAAATATAGATCAATGGAACAAGATAGAAAGCCCAGAGATAAACCCATGCACATATGGTCACCTTATCTTTGATAAAGGAGGCAAGAGTACACAGTGGAGAAAAGACAGTCTCTTCAATAAGTGGTGCTGGGAAAACTGGACAGCTACATGTAAAAGAATGAAATTAGAACACTTCCTAACACCATACACAAAAATAAACTCAAAATGGAGTAAAGACCTAAATGTAAGGCCAGACACTATAAAACTCTTAGAGGAAAACATAGGCAGAACACTCTAGGACATAAATCACAGCAAGATCCTTTTTGACCCAACTCCTAGAGAAACGGAAATAAAAACAAAAATAAACAAATGGGACCTAATGAAACTTAAAAGCTTTTGCACAGCAAAGGAAACCATAAGACGAAAAGACAACCCTCAGAATGGGAGAAAATATTTGCAAACAAAGCAACTGACAAAGGATTAATCTTCAATATATACAAGCAGCTCATGCAGCTCAATATTAAAAAACAAACAACCCAATCCAAAAATGGGCAGAAGACCTAAATAGACATTTCTCCACAGAAGATATACAGATTGCCAACAAACACATGAAAAGATGCTCAACATCACTAATCATTAGAGAAATGCAAATCAAAACTACAATGAGGTATCACCTCACACCAGTCAGAATGGCCATCATCAACAAGTCTACAAACAATAAATGCTGGAGAGGGTGTGGAGAAAAGGGAACCCTCTTGCATTGTTGGTGGGAATGTAAATTGATACAGCCACTATGGAGAACAGTATGGAGGTTCCTTAAAAACTAAAAATAGAACTACCATATGACCCAGCAATCCCACTACTGAGCATATACCCTGAGAAACCATAATTCAAAAAGTCATGTACCACAATGTTCATTGTAGCACTATTTAAATAGCCAGGACATGGAAGCAACCTAAATGCCCATGGACAGATGAATGGATAAAGAAGATGTGGCACATATATACAATGGAATATTACTCAGCCATAAAAAGAAACAAAATTGAGTTATTTGTAGTGAGATGGATGGACCTAGAGTCTGTCATACAGAGCGAAGTTAAGTCAGAAAGAGAAATACAAATACCGTATGCTAACACATATATATGGAATCTTAAAAAAATGGTTCTGAAGAACCTAGGGGCAGGACAGGAATAAAGACGCAGACATAGAGAATGGACTTGAGGACATGGGGAGGGGGAAGGGTAAGCTGGGACAAAGTGAGGGAGTAACACTGACATATATACACTACCAAATGTAATATAGATAGCTAGTGGGAAGCAGCTGCATGGCACAGGGAGATCAGCTGGGTGCTTTGTGACCACCTAGAGGAGTGGTATAAGGAGGGTTGGAGGGGGCTTCCCTGGTGGCGCAGTGGATAAGAATCTGCCTGCCAATGCAGGGGACATGGGTTCAATCCCTGGTCCGGGAAGATCCCACATGCCACAGAGCAACTAAGCCCACGTGCCACAATTACTTCTCCTGAGGTCTAGAGCCCGCGAGCCACAACTACAGAAGTCCACGCACCTGGATCCCATGCTCTGCAACAAGAGAAGCCACTGCAATGAGAAGCCCGCGCACCGCAATGAAGAGTAGCCCCTGCTCGCCGCAACTAGAGAAAGCCCGTGTGCAGCAATGAAGACCCAACACAGACAAAAAAAAAAAAAAAAAAATTAAAATGGAGGGTGGGAGGGAGACACAAGAGGGAAGGGATATGGGGATATACGTATACATACAGCCGATTCACTTTGTTATATAGCAGAAACTAGCACAACATTGTAAAGCAATATTACTCCAATAAAGATCTTTAAAAAAAGAAAGAAAGAAAGAAAGAAGAACATTGGACCATCTCTTGTTCTAGTATTTGTCTTTGACCCCAATCCCTGACACAGAGCTCCTAAAACTCTTGTAAATTCCTAAGTGATAAGAGAGCTGGGAACATCTTTTGTTCTAATAAGGTGACTCTGGGTGGGCTTCTGGATGGGGGACAAGCCATGATCAGAAGCTTGGAATTTTTGGCCCCATCCCTTATCTTCCAGAGAGGGGATAGGGAAGTAGAAACTGAGTTAATAATTGATCATGCCTATGTGAGGAAGCCTCCATAAAATGCCAATAGTAGGGGGTTCAGAGAGCTTCTGGGTTGGTGAACACATGGAATCTCTACCCCTTTCCCCATACCTTGCCCTACACATTGCTTCTATCTAGAGGTTCATCTTTATCCTTTATCATATCCTTTTATAATAAACTGGTAAACATCAGTAAATACTTCCCTAATTTGGTGAGCTGCTCTAGCAAATTAAACCTGAGGAGGGGCCTTTGGAATCTCCCATCTATAGCCTATCGGTCAGAAGCCTAGGTGATAACCTGGGCTTGTAACTGGCGTATGAAGTTGGGGGGCAGTCTTGTGGGACTGAGGCCTTAACCTATGAAATTTGATGCTACCTCCAGGTAGATGGTGGCAGAATTGAGTTAAATTGTAGGACATGCACCTGGCGTCATTTGGTGTGGGGAAAAACCTCTACATGTTTGGCAATCAAAAGTGAGGTGTTCTGTGTAAAAGTAACAGAGACACACAGGAGAGAAACATAGTAGGGAAGAACTGATTTTTCCCTACACGAAAGGAAGAAAACTGATTTTTTCCCCCCTGAGTACTCACCTACTGTCAATCCTCTATTTTAAGTGAAGCAAAACCAGTTGTTCCTGTAGCACTTTATTTGTAACTCTTATAGCACTTACCATGGTGATTTACCAACTTACATCTTCCCCAGACATGAGTTCTTTGAAATCAAGTACTGCTTTAATTTCATCTCTAGTACTTTGCCTGGCATATAAAATAATCAATCAATTAATTAATACTTCTGGTATAGATAGCTTTTGTGTATTTATTAAAGATGGATCTTTTGAGAGGTGGACGTAACACCACTCTCCAATGAATTCTGATGATAATTTTTCTGAAGCTTCTCTCTATCCTTTACTGAGTACTTTTGGTTTTATAAAAGAAGATCAATATCAGAAGTGAAGGTGATGAAAAAGAATAAAAGACCAAGAAATAATTATTGTTAGAATTAAATGAGTTACATTTCAAGTGATTTCCAAGGAAATTTGACATTGTAGATATATGAAAAGTATAAAATAAACTGGAATCATACATAAATAGAATTTATGAATTTGAGTGAAAGCTTGGCATAATCTCTAATATCATTTATACATTTGAATGGATAGGAGCTCCAGAGACAGCTGTCTGACCTATCACAGAGCTCACTTTATAAGTTATTATACAAAAGCAATTTGATACACATGAATACTGAGGTTTTATAAAAACTTGGAAACGATGAATAACTAAATATAGACATTTAACAAATACGTAATTAACAATAATTCATGGGACTGTCAAGAGTAACTCATTTCTAAGATGTAGACTAGACCAAATAGTGTAGGACTGTAGAAAACAATTTCATTTTACCAAATCAATTCTAAAAGCTCTATGGAAACTAGCAGGGGATGTACTTCAAATAAGCCAGGACAATAAGTTAGTAAAGAGAAACTGTTCAAAGTACTTGGCACAGCTTGGCAGGGGACCCAGAAGGAAGACTGGGATGATCCAACCAAGGAAGCCAACTTGAAATAAACAAAGATTGGCTAAGACCCAGAAGATAATAAGGGTGTGAAGTGTTTTAGGGCTTCCTGATAAAGAGCTTTAGAGCTGAGGGTGGCATTCTCTAGTATGAAGGAAAGTCTGTGTCTTCTTAGGATTTTAAATCTTACGGAGAATGAAAGCATCTCTTTCTGGTGATGTAAGGACTGGCCAGATGTCACTGGAACTGAAGTTTTCAGTATCTAATAATTTTTAAACACAGCACATGGTGTATACTTTAGATTTTATCATACAAAGATACTAAAGATATTATCATAGGATTCCAAAAAGGGATATATTTGGGGATGCTAATAAGATTATTGTCATTAGAGGGAAACAACAGTAGTTATTTTTACTACTTGCCACGACATTTGTTCATATAACATCTTGTATTTTCTAAATGCTTCCTTTTGGTTTTCCATGTCTTCCTAGCTAGACTGTAAGTTTCTGAAAAGCAGGTTCGCTCCCAGAACCTCAAGTAGTCCTGAATATTCTGTAACCAACATGTATTGCTATTTGTATCCATTCTCTTCTCTCTAGCCCCCGACCAGTGCCCTAATTTTTTTCTTATGTAGACCATTGCAACAGCCTTTTTACTGCTCTCCAAAATCTCACAATATATCTAGGAAGACATGGAAAACCAAAAGGAAACACTTAGATAACACAAGATGTTATACAAAGCAGATAACAAAAATAACTGCTATCTTTTCCCTCTAAGACTGACATTTCCTCTATAGCTCTCCTTCCTTCTATCACTATCGCCTAAACTTCTATATTCTTTGAATTATAACTATTAAACTTATATTATATATGTGTGTACACATACACACACACACACACACACATTGCCAACATAGATGGAGGGCTGGAAGGGCCAATGTTATATGTAAACACAGGGTCTTAAGTTTGTTTTTAGATTATAGTAGAGCAAATAGAAGTTAGGACATGCAAAGTTTTAAGACTCCCTGAGTGGGCTGTGTAGAACCAGCAGGGTTCACTCATGCCTAATAAAGTGTAATAAATTCCAATTAAAGTGTGATGTTGCAGAGTGGGGAAAGGAGGGAACCTTCAGCTTAGAAACAGAGAGTACCCCAACTTGCCTAAAAAAAGAATGTTTTTTAGGAAAGTAGGAAGATTTGAGAGAAAAGAGGGAAACAGGGAGGGGTTGAGGAAAGGGGCAGACCTCAAGGGCACAGTCAGTCCACTGGCAGAGTCCCCGGACTGCAAGGAGCTCAGAGTGCATAGTAGGCTTAATCCAGATAGAAGCGGAGATAAGGTGCTGGGCGGTCTAAATCCTAGACCAGAAAGAAGAGGCTAAAAGAAAACAGGAACAAAAATCCTCTTAGGGGGGCCAGGTAAAAGGGCTGGAAATAATGGGGGGAATATTTTACTTTTATAAAAGGAATATTTTACTTTTATACAAAATCCTGAAGAACAATAGACCTAGTCAAGGTTAGGAAGGTCCCATAATTAGAAAGAAATCTTCAGCAGGACTTCTTAAACTTTAGTGTGCAGATGAATTACCTGGGGATCTTGTTAAAATGCAAAGTAGAATTCAGTAGGGCTGGGGTGGAGACCAAGAGTCTGCATTTCTAACAAGTTCCCAGGTGGAGCTATGCTGCTTTGAGTAGCAAGGATTTACGGTATTAAACATGAGCATTTAAAGCATTTTTTATAAAAGAAATAGATCAATGAATCAGTATAGAGATCTTCCCAATATAGAGAGATCCCAATACAGAGATCTTCTGTGGGTTTATCAAAGACTTTAATTATGGAATTATCCTCCCTTTTACCTTTAGTTGAGGGCAATGAAGACTTTCTTTTTTTATTGGAGTATAATTGCTTTACAATATGTTAGTTTCTGCTGTAAATGAAGACATATTAAGATGAAAAGAGGGAATACAGTCCCTCAGTTCAAACCAATAATAACATATTTGATAACATAATTATTGCTAGGTGTCTGTATTAATAACAAGATAACTACCTGTGTTGGTTACAGCTAGTACATCTGCATGTTAAAGTGCCCCAAAGAACTTTCTGTGATGACAGAAGTGTTCTCTATCTGAACTGTCCAATATAGTAGCCACTAACCATCTGCGGCTATTGAGTACTTGAAATGTAGCTAGTATAACTGAGGAATAAATTTTTAATCTTATTGAATTTAATTAATTTAAATTGAAACAGCCACGTATGGCTAGTAGCTTCCATGATCATCAAAGCTGCTGGGATCACCAAAAGACAATCAGATGTTTTTGCCTTCTGATGGAAGTAGTCTTCCTATCAAGGCTCTAGAATTAGCTACCAATCTGCAAAGGAGACCCCAGAAGTGTTCAGATCACATTCTGAGAACTGATAGTATAAGAGAATTTACTACCTGACGCCCACAGAAGGCAGTTGATAAAACAGCCAGGGAATTCAATACTCCCTTTATCTAAAGAAGAGTTCTCCTGCCAAGTCATCATCTACAGTAATACTGACTTGAAATAGAAAGAATATCCCACGAAGCATTCTGCCTTTGAAAAGTTCCATATAATACACACAAACACACACATATGCGGGCTTTTGAAGGAGAAATTTTTTTTGTTTTTTTAAGTTTTTGGCCATGCCAGATGGCATGTGGGATCTCAGTTCCCCGACCATGGATGGAACCTGCATCCCCTGCATTGGAAGCGCAGTCTTAACCACTGAATATCCAGAGAAGTCCCATGAAGGGGAAAATTTGAGTTTCACCTCTAGCTACATCCTCACTAATGTGTGACCTCTGGCAACTCACCTAGCCTCTCTGATCTTCAGTTCTAATTCTCTCTGTAAATTGGAGTTGATAATACCTAGTGGGCAAGGGTGTTAGGAAGGTAAGTTCCTGAAGGACACTGTAAGTTTTAAAGTCCTATGCAATGGCTAATTATTTATTACTCACTAAAAGGGAAGTGAAATGCCATATTTAGAACAGAATCCAGGGAACTGCTCAGACTCTTTTGTTGTACTGAACTTGTGTTGCATGCCACATGACCTTGGAAATGTTATGTAACGCATATTCAATCCTTCATTTTTGTTGTAACGGGATATAACCTTCAAGGAACGAGCATTCCAAAGCCATTTGGGAGAATGATGGTAAGGGAGGAGTGCTTTATTTAGTAGTGTGGGGCCTGGTAAGCATCCTTCCTGCTAAGATTATACTGAAAAGAAAGGAAATCGCAGACGGCTCATTTCCCTTGTACTGGTTGTAATCTTGTGGAAACTTCCTGTAAAAGGCAGTTATAGCATTAAACGTAAACTGATTTCATACTCGCCGGATACTACCAGGGCAACATTTGCGGTCCTTTGGGAGAAAAATAAAATAGCATACTTATCCTTTATACTTTGTATTAGTTTGGAAGAACATAGAAACCCTAGTGATGGAGAAACAGACTCATGCCAGAGGCAAGGAAACTATTTAGAAACATGGTTACCATTTAGTAATTCCACTGAGAGGCAGAGCTCATTAGCCAAGAGACTGGTTACACTAAAAAAAAAAAAAAAACACAAAAAACAAAAACCCCAAAACATTCATTAAACAAAGTACAGCATGAAAAAAGAGTCCCCTTTGATCTAGGTACACATTAACTACAGTTTTAAAATACAAAATACAAAATTTTAGTAACATCTGCTAAGGGGTAATGTTAAGAGTAAGTTTAGAAATGGAAATGTGTACATATATTTTATGTACTGTTAGACCCTCAAATGTTGGCATGGCTGTCTCCTTTTGGCTTTCCAAGAATACAAATATCTGCTGAGAGCTTATTAGTGCAAGGGACAGAGTGTGTGAAATGCTGAACTGCAGCAGTGTTGAAGTCACAATAGGAAGCCAGAGGGACTCCTGATTTCCATCACAGTGTCAGTCAACACAGCATCATTTTCATACATACATAAGGCCTTTGCATAATATTTGAAAAGCCTCCATTACTTGAAACCACTGCTAAAGAGAATAGCAAAAAATGTGAAATGCAGCCTCTGCCTTCAAGCCACTTAAAAGAAACATGAACTCAAAAAAGTTGACTAGGAAGAGAGAGAGAGAGAGAGAGAGAGAGAGAGGATTGTCAATGAAAGTATAAAACAGTGAAGGCAAAACAAAAAAAGAATTTGTGAAGACAAATTCTGAGTACATAAGAAAGATAAT
The DNA here is from genome assembly GCF_028021215.1 of Eschrichtius robustus. Classification (NCBI taxonomy): domain Eukaryota; kingdom Metazoa; phylum Chordata; class Mammalia; order Artiodactyla; family Eschrichtiidae; genus Eschrichtius; species Eschrichtius robustus. Next base: position 85,902,089 of record NC_090824.1, read on the forward strand.
CAGTATGGACAAGTGGTCTGGAAAGAGGGAGAAAGCCTTGGAGAGCTACATGCTGTCTGTCAGTGCCTCCATGAAAACAGGCTACCTTTGCTATGCTTATGAACCCTGGTCTGACACACACATGGAACCCAGAACACAGTTGTACCTTAATTTTCATGGCATCCTATACTGGCAACTAGTTGGCAATTGTGCTGTTGGTTCATGCATGCTTTTGATAATTAATCATCTATAACAGGTTAAGTGGCTGTGGCTAATTCCTAAAGCTGAGGACAATAGTACTGAGGGCCACCTGTGAGCACCAGCAATTGTGACCAGCCTCTTTCCCAAGATCCACCTGAGAAAACACAACTGAGCAAATACAAGTGTCCCCTGCCCTGCTGACCCCTGACATGGCCATAGAATCCTTCTTGACTAGTGCTCACTGGTAGCTATACCAGCTGAATGAAGTTGGAACTTGGGTGAAATTGTGATCTATATCTTCTCACGTGGCTTATCAAGTCTTATTGGATCTACCTTCCCTAGCTAAACCAGCCCTTTGGCCTTGACCAGTATCTACCTCAGTCTGTGATATACGTTGGACCGCACTTTTTTGTGTTCTGGTGGAATGAGCTCTCAGGGATGTGTTCAGAGATGGGATGACACAAATAGTTGCAAGGAAAGAGGGAGAAGCCTGTGAAGGGCTAAGAAGGATCTAGTACCTAGCATGCTTCTGGAAAAGCAGATTTCTTGGTCCCATTGCTGATCTGCTGATCACAATCTCTGGTGTGGTGCCTAGGAATCTGCATTAAAGCAGTACTTGCAGTGTACTTAAAAAACCTTTTTATTATGGAAACTTTTAAATATATAAAATAGTACAGAATAACCAATCTTGTTTCATCTAAATCCCTACCTACTTCTCTCCACTCCCGACCCCACTGGATTATTTTGAAGCAAATCTTAGATATTATGTCATTCATTTGTAAATATTTCAGTATGTATTTCTGAAAGATAAGGACTTTCACAACACCACAACACCAATTCTTTATAATCATCAATTTCCATTTAGTGTTTGTTTCTCCAATTATCTCAAATTTTATTATTTTTTTAAGGAGTGAGATTATTTTTTTCCTTTTTTTCTTTTTTTTTTAATTGGGGTATAGTTGTTTTACAATGTTGTGTTAGTTTCTACTGTACAGCAAAGTGAAGTAGAGTTTCCTGTGCTATACAGCAGGTTCTTATCAGTTATCTATTTTATACATATTAGTGTATATATGTCTATCCCAATTTCCCAATTCATCCCACCTCCTCCCACCCCGCTTTCCCCCTGTGGTGTCCATATGTTTTTTCTCTACATCTGTGTCTCTATTTCTGCCTTGCAAACCGGTTCATCTGTACCAATTTTCTAAATTCCACATATATGTGTTAATATATATTTGTTTTTCTCTTTCTTTTTACTTATTTTTCTCTTTTCTTTTTACTTCACTCTATATAACAGTCTCTAGGTCCATCCATGTCTCTACAAATGACCCAATTTTGTTCCTTTTTATGGCTGAGTAATATTCCATTGTATATATGTACCACAACTTCTTTATCCATTCATCTGTCAATGGGCATTTAGGTTGCTTCCATGACCTGGCTATTGTAAATAGTGCTGCAATGAACATTGGGGTGCATGTGTCTTTTTGAATTATGGTTTTCTCTGGGTATACGCCCAGTAGTGGGATTGCTGGGTCATATGGTAATTCTATTTTTAGTTTTTTAAGGAACCTCCATACTGTTCTTCATAGTGGCTGTACCAATTTACATTCCCACCAACAATGCAAGAGGGTTCCCTTTTCTCCACACCCTCTCCAGCATTTATTTGTAGATTTTCTGATGATACCCATTCTAACCGGTGTGACATGATACCTCATTGTAGTTTTGATTTGCATTTCTCTAATAACTAGTGATGTTGAGCACCTTTTCATGTGCCTCTTGGCCATATGTATGTCTTCTTTGGAGAAATGTCTATTTAGGTCTTCTGCCCATTTTTTTGATGGGGTTGTTTCTTTTTTTGATATTGAGCTGCATGAACTGTTTATATATTTTGGAGATTAATCCTTTGTCCATTGATTTGTGTGCAAATATTTTCTCCCATTCTGAGGGTTGCCTTTTCTTCTTGTTTATAGTTTCCTTAGCTGTGCAAAAGCTTTTAAGTTTCATTAGGTCCCATTTATTTATTTTTATTTCCATTACCCTAGGAGGTGGGTCAAAAAAGATCTTGCAGTGATTTATGTCAAAGAGTGTTCTTCCTATGTTTTCCTCTAAGAGTTTTATAGTGTCCGGTCTTACATTTAGGTCTTTAATCCATTTTGAATTTATTTTTGTGTATGGTGTTAGGGAGTATTCTAATTTCATTCTTTTACAGGTAGCTGTCCAGTTTTCCCAGTGCCACATATTGAAGAGAGTGTCTTCTCCGTTGTACATCCTTGCCTCCTTTGTCATAGATTAGTTGACCATAGGTGCGTGGGTTTATCTCTGGGCTTTCTATCCTGTTCCATTGATCTATATTTCTGTTTTTGTGCCAGTACCATATTGTCTTGATTACTATAGCTTTGTAGTATAGTCTGAAGTCAGGGAGTCTGATTCCGCCTCAAATTTTAAAATACTTGTTTAAATCAGGATCCAAATAAGACATAACACACATTGCATTGTTGTTATGTCTCTTGTGCCTCTTAAGGTCCAGACACTGGGATAGACCAGGGCAGCTGCTGATAGAAAGTCAGACTAGAAGACCCCTGGGCTCTGAGCTTCATTGTAGGACCATTTCTGATGGTTTCAGGGTAGAAGACTAAGAGCTCTGGCCATTCAAAGACAATTTTTCTTTTAAAGTTGGTAAGATCTTCAACAACTGGGTGAGAGGAGAGAGCTACAAATTCACCCTTTAAAGAAGGGCACAAAATTGTCCTGAGAATGGCCTGGGGAACACCAAAGGCAGTGAATGGATGGTGACTGTGTCTTGGTCATGGGACTGGGAGCAATTTGGAAAGCATCAGTTCGAGCTGTTGATCATACCTTGTCCCTTTAGGTAAGCAATGTGTGTACAAGTAGCCAGCACAGTGCCTTGCACACGACAGCCAAGATGGTTTTCATATCTTCTCTCAAAGTTTGTAATTGATACTTTTCCTGATGCACTTGAACCTCAAACAGATATGAATTTTCTTCAAAAGAAAAGGAGGCCTTTGCAAGTGACCCAACTTTCCTTGTACTTACTTACCCATAATAACTCTGAGAGCTATGATTTATTGACGGCTTACTAGGGACCAGGCCATGTGTGTAGCAAAAGTGGTACATGGAAGAAAACTGATGGTTATTTGTTGAATGGATGAACAAGGCTACTGAATGCTTTACATTGAAACTTCAGAGCAACTGCCACCACCTTGTCATGGAGTTTACTATTATCTCCGTTTTACCAAATCATGGTAAGAGCGAGACACTGAGCTCCTAGTCTGTTCTAAGTGCTTTCAGTATATTATCACCTCATTAATCAGTACAGCAGTTCTAGGAGTTAGGTACTATTATCCCCATTTACACAGGCACAGAGTTTAAGTAACTTGTCTAGAACACAAATTACAACTGATGGAACTTGATTCAAATCTGAGCAGGCAAAGCGGTGAGTACTGGAAGGAGAGCAGGGTAGTACCAACACTCCCAGTTACAAGTTCTTTGGAGGAACAAGGCCAAAAATGCAGGTTCAGTGGTAACAGAGGTAACCTCTGACTATGGAGGATCCCCTTACCTCTTCCTTTCACCAACACTGCCCCTTCCTTGCTCTCAAAAAGGATAATTCTGCTGCGAGGCAGGAAGCAAGAGTTACATAAAGAAACCTCGGAAATCAATGGGACGGTTTTTTGGGCAGACTGACTAAACTCCTTCATTTATTCCTCAAACACTTAACTAAACACCTATTATGTCCAAAACACTGTTAACAAGCTAGTGTAGGGCTCCCGAGAACAGCAATCCTGAAACTTTCTGGAGATGGCAAAAGAGGAGTGCTGGCTCGTTCGGGAGTTCTCCCACTTTCTTCTTCCTCAGGAATTGTTCTACTCCTCAAGGTGGCAGGAGCAGGAACCTTCATTCTCAGGTCTCACAAACCTGAGAATGAAGAGAAAGCACTGCACACAGAGCTAGACTGATATCTCGGGAGATGCGTCAGAAACCTGGGACTCAGTCCGCCAGGCCTGATGATGTATAGGCTGGCTTTCTAGGTAGAGAAGAGATAATAGAATTTGCAGAGACAGGAGCTCTGAGTCTTCTGGTCCCGCAGACCCTAGACTCCGGCCCGCAACCCCAGCAGGTTTCTGTACAAAAACCTTTTGAACTGAATGCATACATTGTCCTCTAACAATGCAAACGCAGCAGCTGCCTATTGAATAATCGTCCCGCCTCCATTTAGAGCAGTTCGTGCGTGCCACAGAGGCATCTTCTGCGCTATAGTTATGCAACCTCACTCGCAGCGGGAGTTATTTCCTGTGCTGCTGGCTGCGCCAGATTCATGTAACACGCCTACCCAGGGCTCAATGGAAGTCGTTCTCCATTAACAACCAGTCTAGCTTTCAGAGATGAATGCCCCGCACAGCATACCCCTTGCGCGGTAAGAATCCAAGGTATTAAAACTCTTTCTCGCTCTCCAACACACACACACACACACACACACACACACACACACACACACACGCACTCTCTCTCTCTCCCTCTCTCTCTCTGTGTGCACGCAGCTAGGAGACTGCAGCAGTGCAACCAGAGGGACAGCAGGCGGAGCTCTCTTTGTACAGTCCCTCTCTCCAACCCCCACCAACTAAAGATGAACTCATGCCAGTTCCATTCTTTGCAAGGAAAACACACACACACACACACACACACACACACACACCCAGAACAGAGCTAGCCTCCAGTTTCCTCCTGGAGCACACTGTCATTCTAGCCTCTCCGTTCAAACAACCCGGATATTCCAAAGCGAGTAACGGGGAGCATCGCGCCGCAACAATGCAACCTTCCAAGCTGCTCCCCGTGCAGCTCCCACCCCCGCCCCCTTTCGCGGCGTGCCAAGAGTTTGGAGCGCGCGCACGCACATGAGCGCGGTGCCTGCGTATCCCTCCGCCTCCCTCCTCCTCTCCCCGCTCGGAGGCTCAACAACGATTTGGGAAATGAAGGGAGGAGGGAACTACTTTCCTGAAACTTGCTATGCTGCACACGACTTCGAGTTGCAGTGATTCGCCCGGAGGCCGAAGCTTTTAGTCCTCCTACCCACACGCCCTCTCAGTCCGGGCACCCCGCTCGGCAAGCCCAGCCCGTACCCGCTCCGGCCCTCCGGGAAGCCGGCGTCCCGGAGAAATCACCAGGGACTACTTCGCCTTCTTCTCCCGCGGGCGCCCCCCGGTTCGGGCAGCGGCGGAAGGAGCGGGCGGCGTGAGCGCTTCCGCCGCCCCCCTAGCGGCTCCCCTCTGGCGAGCGTGAGGAGCTGGCCCGCCGAGCTGCTGGTGGGCACTGGCTGGTGGGGGGCTCGCGGCCGCTCTCCTCGCTCTCCCGCCTCTTCTCGGGACCCTGCCCCTCGGGCGCGCCGCTCTTCTCCGGCCCGGGTGCGGACGATTGGTTCGCTCGCCCCTGCCTCACACGCGCCCCGCCGCCCCCTCCTCCCCCCTCTGGAGTCGTTCGGGCCGGAGCGTGTCTGGAGGAATCCGCCGCCGTGAGGCCCCTAGCCCGCTTCTGCTAGTCCCGAAGGACCGGCCCGGTCGCCGCCGGGGGCTGAGCGGGCAGCCGGCGGCGAGGCGGGAGATGGTGGGGTGGGCTCCGGCAGGACCGCGCCGCCGCCGCCGCCCGGAGCCTGGGCTCGGCACCCCCCTGCCGGCCCCCACCGAGCGGAGCCCTGCTTCCTCCTCGCCGCATCCCTGAGGGAAGCGCCGCCTCTGCTCCCGGGTTCTCCGCCCGCCCGCCCGCTCGCTCCTTCCTGGCCGGACCCCGCCGCGCTCCACCCCAGTGGCCGGAGGAGCCGCTCTCCAGTCTGCCTTCACAGCCCCCTTCCTTTTTTCCTTTGCTCCCAATCCTCCCCGGCCTCATCGGATCTCTTGGTTGGGAGCTGAGGCGGGGGAAGAGGCTGGGGTCGCCACGGCGGAGGTTGTCGCCGCCACCCCCCTGCGGGGGTGGCCGGGGTTCCCGGCTGGGGGGGCACCGTTCCGGGTGAGGCATCCACCATGGTGAGGCCCCTGAGCCGCTGCCCCCGCGCCCCCCCGGCCGCCGCTGCCTCCTGCCCCTCGGTGCCGCTGCTGCTCCTCCGCCTGCTGTTGCTCCTCCATCTCCAGATCGGATCACGGTGAGGGAAAGATGAGCGAGGAGACGGCGACTTCTGACAACGAGTAAGCACCTCACAGATCTACATTACTTCCCCCCCACCCCCCATTCTTCCTCGGCACCTCCCCAGACCCCCTCGGAGACTTGGGTGCTTGCAATCCTGGAGAGTTGAGTGCATTCTGTTCTGGAGAAAACATTTGATTTCCTTAGCCATTTTATTTAATGGCAGCAACCCCCGACCCCCACCCCCACCCTCAGTATTTAGTTGCTTGCTTCTGGGAGAAGGTATTGAATGTTGGGCTGGAGTTGGGCTGGAATGGCAATTGTATGTCCATGAGATGGAATAATGCAGATGGATGGAGACGGGGTAGAAATTACCCCAGTGCCTGGAAGACCTCTGACCTGTCCTTTTTCACTTTAGCACACCAGTCAACATACCTTGAATATCCGTCCAGACGCCTTTATAGCTATTTCACTTGGAAACTAATGTGTGGGAGCACCTCCTGCAGCAAACTGCTCTTGAATCTTAATTCGATGAGTCAGTGACTCTTAAATACCGATTAAGCCTCCCCCCTCCCCCCCCCCGCCCTTTTTAAACTTATGACCTGTAAGATTCTTGTAAAAAATGGGGCGAGGGAAACATTTTTATAATTTAATAGCATTAAGGACACCTGGAGTGTGGGAGATGTTGAACTATTCTATTTTGCCTTTGCGAATACTGGATTTGTCTTTATCAGGAGCATAAAAGAATTTTGTAGGCTAATTTTTATCTTTCAGCTATATTGAAACACACCGTTTACGTTGATTTAACACTGTTTACATTGCTGAGCATGTTGATGACTTCATTCATTAACTTGTAGAGCGTCCCGGCTTAAGTTTTTGTTTATTTGGGCTGTCCTTATGTTTTCCAAACGAAATACTTTGGATTTTAAATATTTTGCTTTAACATAACAGCTGACTGGAGGAATAATGATGCGGCAACAGTTTCCTATTGAGACGGGGTTTAATTCCATGCGAATATTTGTGTCCGTTTTCTTGTAATTAAATTCAAGTTTTATCTTCGGAGGGTTGGAAATAGTTAAGTGAGTTAGGACTAGTCCTAGGACGCATTCCTTTAAGTAAAGTGCATTCCTCGAATCAGACCTTTCTGAGAAAACTTTAAAGTCCAAGGCCTAGGCTTGTTTAACATAAAATAGCTTGAGAAATGCCAAGCAGCATCCCCCCACCCCTCAACACACTCTTCTGATGAGCGGGGGTGGGAGAAGGTGGATTGCTGCAGTGTCAGTGCGGTCTAGAAACAGAAGTGGCCGCCATGTTCTCTCTCTTTTTGTGAATCGCCCTCATTTGCATAGCACACTCTTCATTCATAAAAAAATAATTAAACATCCATCACCTTGGACATCTTGAAAGGATTTCCCAAGAAGAAAATTCGAAGCTCAATTGTCTATCTTCATGTAGATTTTTGAGTTCAGAAAGTAAGGAGAATTCGAAGTTATAGGTTAAATTCAAAAACAGACGCCCACACAAACAACTACCCCTGTTCTCAGAATGTTGACACAGTTATGTGGGAAATATCAGTTCGGGGAGGTGCTGGGATCACGTGATCGCCTCCATTCATAAAATACCTGGCTGTCCATTCACAGTGCAGTACACTGTCTCACTGCCTTCCGCAGATTAGACCTACTTTGAGAGAGATCAAGAAGTATCTCAGCGCTTAGTTAGGAGAAAAACTGCTAAAAATCCGAACAGAATGACGATAATTTTTGCTGCTGTCTTCTTTTAAGAAAGTAGCCTGGATTAAAATGTCAAGTTCTATTTTGGAGATGGGAGAAGACTAATTACTATATTTAAAGTAAAATATTGAATACCTCCTTTTTGGGTGCAGCTAATTAGAAACGCTAATATGGGAATGTGAATTGACACACCTGTGAAATACAGTTTTTAAGTGAGCTCTTTTTCAAATACTTGTCATGGACAAATTGAGAGTACAGGTTTTTTGGTGTAGTGATTATCAGTGGATGATACCACTTTTACACTAAAAATGAATAAATATTCCCGGTGGTTTAATTCCAAAGATTTTGATATTTGAAACACCTAAGGGCAGTATTTACTGGTAGGATTGCCTTTTAAAAAAAAAAATTTTTTTTAAATGTATTTAGTATGGGACAATTTGGAAATTATCTCACTCACCCAGACTTTTAGAATTCTGTTTTCACAAATTTATCCTGGTTTATTCGTAAATTTTTCCCTACTAGGTAGGGGCTTTGTTATGTTAATTTTAGTAGGACAAGAATAATGTTTTAGCGTATAATTTTTTGCCATGAGATGTTAACTCTTCATGGGGACAAACTCTTGGAGGTGTTACTTTAATTTTTTTTTTATTGTAGAAAGTGATGTGTTCATCCGATAATCAGTTTTATTATAGCCCGCATTGTTTGTGTAATAGCTAAACCACAAAGAGTGAACTTCTTCGGAATGTAGACTTTATTCCGATAACTTACATATTTCATCTTTCATATATATAGTAATGTTTTGAAATGGCAATTTATTATATACAATCATACATATTATGAAGAAACAAGAGATATATTATTGTAGATGCCCTTAAAGCCTTAGCATAGTTTAAAACTGCCCTGTAATATGGATTTTATTTGGGCCTTATGTTTATTTTTTCCTTTTGCTTTACTCTCTTTTTTTAAATCCACAATCAATAGGTATTTACTTAAAGTAGAGACTGTTCTTAACACTCGAATGTTTTTCCACCTGATTTCGACCTTTAAAAAGAGTGAAAATCACCAATATCTTGGCAAACTGTTAACCTTTTCTAGATAGCCATTGTGGTAAAATCTAGTAAGGCCTTTAGAGGCCTCATTTTGAAATCCTCTAGTACATGCTTATTTGAAATTAGAGTTCTGTGTAGAGAGAGAAATAGTTCTCAGAGGTTGACTGTGGGTATATAATTAATCAAGAATTACTGAAGGATCATATTATAAGTCTATAACACTTTGTCTTAGCAGTGCCAAACTTGGGGAAGGGTTGGTGAAAGTCTGCTTTTCTTCTCTAACCTTCAGTAGGAACTGGAACTGCATTAAAAGTGCCATTTAAAAAAAAAAAAAAACCCTCCATGCAAGAGTAGTAGTTCATTTCAAATAATGTACAAAATGGTCTTTAAAGTGAGTAAGTAATAATTTATTTATTAAACAAATATTTATTTAATAAATCTTAACACTTGATATATAATCAAACTTTACCTTTTCTGTGATGTTGATGATGAATCATATTCATTTATTGGATTTTTACTATGTGCCAAGAATAAAAATATGTGATAAATGCTTTACACATGTATTATGTAATTTATGTATATACATGTAGCTTCAACAGAGTAGAATTGCATAGTAGGTACTATCATACCTTAATATATTGTGAACATTTTCCTGTGTCATTAAATACTTCCTAAAACATAATTTTTAACACCTACATTATATTCACTGTATAACATATATTAGTTTTAATCAGTCTATCTCTTATTTCTGAACAATGCTGCATTTGATCCTGAGTTCTGTCGTCATCTAAATTTATTACTTTTTCCTTGAAATAATCTAGGAGTGGAGTAAAAGATGCAAATTTTAAGTTGTTTTATTTTTTCTGCTAAGTTGCCCTCTAGAAAAGAAACAGTGTCTGAGAGTGCTTATGCCTTGAAATATCTGTCCAGTTCTCTTTGAAAAAAATTTTGCCAATTTTGAAGGTGGAAGTGAGATCATGTTCCTACTTTTAAAATGTGATGGATAATAAAATTGATTTTTCAAAAAACTTGTTAGGTTGTTTTGGGGCAGTTGGACTGTTTTTAAATATAAGCAGAATTAAAATGATCATACAAAAGGCATCTGCAGATAACTTATTTAACTCTTACCAACTTTTATGCAGTATGGTATAATATAAAGAACATTGGACTTGGAATTGGGAGATGCATTTCTGTCCTCAGTGTCACTAATTTATTCTATGATTCTGGGCAAGTGACAGCCTTTGTGGCCCTTAGTTTGCTCACTTGTAAATCAAGGAATTTGAACTAAGCATCATTATGGGCCCTTGTGCTAAATTACCCTAAAGTAATACAGCGATAGACACATTGCAAGTCACTAGACTTGTAACATACGTATTTGTTAATTGGTCAATTTTATTAGATTGTTGATTTTGACATATTTAAGCAAATGAAAGACTTCCAGTAGAGATCTTGTAGTATTATGAAGTAGAAGCATGAATTTTGAAGAAACAAGATAAATTTGGAAACAGTTGGTGCATTCATAATCTTTTAAGACTTTCTCACTTTGAGCTTAATTTAATAGCCATGTGTCTTTGATAATATATATACATCACAGATGGAGAACTTTGTAGTGCTCTTTTTTTTTTTCTTTTAAATAAATATGGTCTCTGGATAAAAGTGAACAAAAGGCTATTGGGCTTAAACATCAACTTGAGTAGTTCTAAGAAGAATATATTAAGATACCAGCCCTCGTGCTTTACTTACTGGCCTAGAAGTGTCAAAAGTAAATCTTCTCATTTGGTTATTCATACAAATCATGTTAATCTAATACTAAAGGATAATTTCACATTCATTCAGTGTAACAAATTAACTCAGACAATGAATTTTTTCATTCTTTAACATTTAAGTTTAATTTGCTGTTTATCTCAAGTTGTATGTCATAGCTGCATCTCATTTTAGAGTCCAGTACTAAAGTTATTACAAATCCCCAAGATGTTGTTTTTGTGGCACTCAGAATGGTTTGAAATGGAAAACAAACAAACAAATCTATTGGTGTATTTTTGTTCAAACGTAGTTCATTATTTTTGCTAAAACATAATTCATTAGTAATGGATCTCAGACTGAGGTGTTAAATTGATTTAGACATAGAGTCTTAGAATTCAGAGTGTTTTTACTAATCTCTAACTGAAACTTGTTTACTTTCATAATTGAAGAAAATGCCAGCAAAGCATAGCAGCATCAGAGGTACTCGTGACAGCAACTGTATTCGTTTCCTAGGGCTGCCGTAACAAAGTACCACATGTGTGTCATGCCCATCTTCTCATAAGGACACTACTGGATTAGGAGCACACTCAACTCCAGTATGACCTTCTCTTAACTAATTACATCTGCAGTGACCCTCTTTCCAAATAAGGTCACATTCTGTGGTACTGGGGGTTAGGACCCAACATCTTTTTTGGAGAGATTCAATTCAACCCGTAATACCAATAGAAATCAGGGTTTTTTTTTTTCTTACAGTACAATTGCTGTTCAGTTGTTACAGATATCTTGAAATAGCACTTACGGTCATCACTAGTTTGAAATTATTATAGTTATTAAGCCATTGCTAGAGCTTGTATTTTAATATGTTAGTACAAAAACATTACTATATCAAAATTAATATTTTAGTATATGTGCTGCCAAAGCAAGCACCAAAATTAAAAATATTTTGATAATTATTTCAATATAATTGATTTCTTTTGTAATTTTATGTATTTTGTTTTAAGCCTTTAATATTCTGAGAAAGGGGGCCATTGGCTTCACCAGACTGCCAAAGAGGTCCATGGCACAAAAAGCTAAAGTCTTCTGCTATGACTGAGGCCCTAAAGACTGAACCCAAAGATAGAGATTATAAAATAGGAAGATTAAGAAACATGAACGATAAGATGAACAAGTCCAAGTTACAGCTAACGGTTGCAAAAGAAGAGGTTATGGGAGAGAGGAAATATTGAGAGATACTGGCTGAGAATTTTCAAAAAGTAACAAATTAAACCCAATTCAGTGAACTAAAAACAACAAAGCCTCACAGTAAAACCGAGTTTATCGTGAGATTGCAAGAATGTCAACATGAGAAAATCAATGTAGTTTATCACATTTGAAGATTAAGGAAGAGAAATGATAAAATCTTAAATGCCAGATTGTCATTCAGTCTCTGCTTATAATATGGAAGTGAATGTCCATAATTTATAGATTTATAATTGTTCATAAATATGGATTTATATTATTTTTCTGCTTCCTAGAAGATTTAGACTTTTAATTTTTCTGATTTAAAATGAGAGTGTTGGATTTGATCAACTTTTAGTGTTGCTTTTAGTTCAAGAATCCTAAGTGATTTTCTTTGTACTTCTGAAATCCACATTTAATCATTCATGTAGCTCATAAATACAGGATTGACTACATAAATTACTTTGTATCTGAAATCTTAAAATTACCTTGGAAGGCATTTTCTTTCTATATTTAGAGTATGAAGAATAAGCTTTGGTAAATTTAAGAGTAATTGGAAATTAAATTTTAATCTAATATCAGTTTTATTATTTTATTTCTAAATGTTATCTGTAAAACAGGGAGTATAGTTTAGATAAAGGCCATTATGACTTGGAATGCAGAATGTAATTGTTCTTCTGGTAGTATATAATGGTACTGTTTCTTATGATTAGACACATTTTGTTTGTCTATTCCCTTGGTTAGAGATTCCTTTCACAAATACACCGTATTTGTTAATGTGTTGGTATCCAGTAGTTGCATTACTGAAATTTAGATGGAATTTAGTGAAATGTGACTTTGATGCCACTTTTTCCAAGTTATTGTAACTTTTACCACATCAGAATGTTAATGATTAACTTTGGCATAAAATCACCAAACATTTTTTACTGTTCTGTTGTGAATTACATTGATATTCTGAGATTGGGATTAGGGATCAGTTCTGGGTTTGCCCCCTTAGTAATATGTAAAAACATTTCAGAATTTTAGTTGCTGAATTATATATATGGATTTCTTAGTTTTTCTGGATTTTCTTCAAGAATTTCAGTTCAGTGACATTTGAGTGCCTACTGGGCACTTGACTTTTATTTAGCCCCGGAGATACAAAGGTAGGTAAAACCTGATAACTGCTTTCACTATCCAGCAAGGGAACTAGATCCCTCTGAAATGTGGTGAGTGCTCTGCGTATGAAGTTCTTCAAGGCTTAAGAAGAAAGTAATTCTACCTTTGGTGGATGGCAGAGTGAGAGTTGTGTGAAGGAAGCCTTCAGAAAAGAGATGGCATTTAGGAGTCAGCCAGAGAAGAGGGCAATGGAAAGAGGAAGGGCATTCCAAGAAGATGGAAAAAAAACCCCAAACAAGCATAAAAGTTATTTCAGTGGTCTAAACCAAACCTGCAATATCTCCCAAGTATGCCTGTAGTTGAAGTGGAAAATTGACCAAGGAGAGTATTAAATAGTAATAGAAAAATGAATAGGGAGAATCAGGAGTGTTTTTAAGGGAGAGTGAGAAGAGACAACAAAAGAAAAGTCTTGAGAGGTAGGAGAGAAAGTATGGAAGACAAAATGGGAAGTGATGAAGTGGAGACAGCAAAAAGTAAGATTACATAAATTTAGGGGGAAGTGTTAATAGTTGAGATTATTTGTTAGATGAGATGGTGTCAGTAATGGAGAGGAAGAGAAAAAAAGATTTAAGGAAAGGTGGGTAATTGGGAGAGCAAGGCCCAGGAAAGAGGAGTCTTGCAAACTGTTTTACTGCTTGTGTCAGATACTGTCCTAGATTTAATCCTTCTAATGACCATGTGAGCTAAGTGTTATCCATAGTTTACAGATGAGATAACTGAGACTTAAGAGAGGTTTAGTAACTTGCCCACAGCCACGAAAGGGAGTGTTAGAACTGAGATTCAAATTGCGCTGTATTTATACTACACTATATCTCATATATTTAATGGCCAGACTAGATTTTGAAGAAAATAAGTTTGAAGTGATAGGTAGACAAGTAGAAGTGACAGCTGTTTTGAGGGACTACAAGTTTTGGTAAAGTTAAAGAGCATGTAGAGTGGAAGTGGGGAAAATCGAAAGATAGATTTTGATCAAAGAACACAGACTCCAGAGTGATAACATATGAGGGAAGATTAAAGTAGAAAAAGGTTGTTAGAAGTAGAGGAACCAGGATCTGTTAGGATATTTAAAAAGGTCACCACTGTGGCTGTTCAAGTTGCTGGGTTGGTATCAGAAGTTGAGGCAGAGAGGAATCCTGAGCCAGCACCAGTGTATCTTATAAGTGTGTAGGATGAGCTGCTTAGAGTGGGAGTATGAATATTGACATCTGCCACTGCAATTTAAAGAGACAGGAGTAAGCGTTTTGGGATTGGAAATTGAAAAGGATTATGCCAAGGGGAGGAGGATAAGAAAAGGGAAGGGCTTAGCCTGGAGGAGTTGAGAGTATTGGAAATGAATAGGATCTCATGTAATAATGGTCCTACCAAGAATGAGGGGTGTTGGGAATTAGGAAATAGAGAGGAAGACAGAAATATGAATAAATTATCCAGATTTGGATTTTATTAAGACCTTTGTTTTCTGAGAGGTTGATCAAGATGTTGACTGATTTTGTAGGGCTTTATCCAAATAAATTATATTGTCTTTGACAGAATGTTTTGTATTTTTTGTGTACTCCATTCCTAATGTGGTTAGAAAGTCCTTTTCAAAACAAAATTCACTAATTAAATTTCTACAATTAACATGGTGTTCATAATTAACATGATCCTGTGGTTACTACTGACTGTCCCATTAAGACTTTGGCAAATCATGTAACCTGTCTTTGTGCTTGATTCTCCATCTGTAAAACCAGGATAACATGGCCCTACTTCAGAGCCATGTTAAGATAACACGTAACCTCCCTTCCCCTCCCAATAACATTTTTTGATTAGAGATAAGAGAATATTAAAAAGAACTTTTAGTTCTTGAGAAGAAAGGTACTATGTTCATGAAATAATCAGTGCTCATTTTCATTTAGTCTGAAGGTAAGGTTACTTTTTAAAAAGGATTATTGATCTGCTGGAAAAATTGTATTTCAGTTTAAATGTTAAAAAGCTGCTTTTCAGAAAAACTTAAAATTTAAACATTCCAACAAGCAAAGAAATAATTTAAATCTATATTGTGAACATTTTTAAAGCAATTTTAATGCCTGAGCACATTTGGGAAGTACATATGAGTAGATTTGATGTCTCTCCATCAATTTCAGGGAAAAGCTATCTTTCTCAGAGTCAAATGAAGGAGTTTTCAAATTATATGGAGGGAAAAAAATCTACTTTCATGGGAGAAGGGGAGAGGAATTTTTTTTTCAGGTTATTAAAGATTTAGACATTTAATTTTTCGCAACTGTAATCAACTAGGATCCCTGTTAATAGGTGAGATAGGCTAGATCTACTAGCTAGAAGTTCATTGCTTGTGGTTTAGTGCCGACTTTAATTTGGACAGCTAAAGGTCTGTAAGCTTATGTTTAGTTCATTTTATAGTCATCAACAGCTAAAGGAAAAATTTGTTTATATTTTGATTTAGCCTGATGTTTAGCATTATTATTCTGAAACTGTATCATTAATTCAAAAATAACAGCCTTAGATACATAATTACTGAAACTTGGTTTACGAATGAATTTTAAGTTATCTACAAATCAAGATTTTGAATGAATGTAAATCAGGAACTTAAAAATACGATGATGAAAAATGTATATGCTTTTTCTCTTGAGAATTATTTGATCTAAAAAACCAAACTTAATTAACTTAGTAAAGGTTAAGAAAATATAGCAAATAACTTTAATAAGTAGCATATCAAATTAAGATATTCTTCAACTCTGCATTATGATTTTTTCAAAAAGGAAGGGGAGAGACAGGAGATGAATGAATAAGACAAGGTGGCCTCTCTAATCATCTTAGTTTTCTTTAGCAGTTTTTCATCTGGATACTTCTGGAGAGAGCCAGACTTAGCTTCTAAGCGAGCCAAAAGAAAAAGAATGCATCTGATGTTATATAGACCCTATTATTGTTGAGTCTGCAACTGTGTGATGTGTACTAGGCCCCAGCATACATCAAATAAGTCGTTTGATTATGGCTAACTTCTAGTCTTCCCATTTTTGCATTTACGCCTTTTCAGACAGATTTAGCTAGGTACTTAGGAGGAGGAAAACTGAGCTGAATCCTTTTAACTGACTCCTATTGTCTGAATGTTTGTTTCCCCACCAAACTCATACGTTGAAATCCTAACCTCCAAAGACAATGGTATAATGAGGTGGGGCCTTTAGGAGGTGCTTAAATCATGAGGATGGAGGTTCCACAGAGATCCCTAGCCCCTTGCACCATGTGAAAAGTCCCTAGCTATGAACCAGGAAGAAGGCCCGTACCCAGCCACGCTGGCATCTCGATCTTGAACTTGTCAGCCTCCAGAACTGTTAAAAATAAATTTCTGTTGTTTATTCGCTACCCAGTCTGTCGTATTTTGTTATTGCAACCTGAATGAACTAAGATGCTGACTTTTCTTTGTTTTGGGGAGGACAAGGAGCAATAATTACATCAAAGAAAGAACAAAATCAATTAAAAACCCAACATAGTTTTCAGTTGCTTCTGGTTCCATACAAATATATTTTACTTGTTTTAATAGTGTACATATGAATATTTATTATTTATTTTTACTGGATATACTTAAAGAATTTCTATGCTTATACATAGTTTTTTAGTAATCATTATTTTAATGCCTATAATAGTTGATCAAGTTGTACCATAAGTTTACATGGCTGTTTTCTTCTTAGTGAACACTTCAGGTGTCCAGCTCTTATAAGTAACATTGTAATGGGCATCTTTTCTGCATATAATTGTTTTTTTTCTGTTCAGTTAATTTCTTAGGATGAATTTACAGGAGTGAAATAATTATGTCAAAGAATATAAGTGGCTTTTTAAAAATTCTGGTTATGAAATGCTGCTTCCAAAAATTTGTATTTTTTCTGTTGTGGATTATTTATAAATGACATTCTCATATTTCTTAGATTCCATTTTTGTTCTTTAGTACCTTGCGGGTTTTTTTACATAGCTCCCAGTATGTAATTAAATGATAGCTAATATTTGAGTTATTACCAGCATTGTCTTAAAATCATTTGATAGATTTAGTCTTCATAACAACTATTTTAAATGTTATTACTATTATTACCACCATTTACAAAGATGAGGAAGCTGGGGCTTAGGGAAGTTGAATAGCTTGGCAAAGATTACATAGCTGGTGAAGACTCCAAAGCCTGTACCCTAAAACAGTAGCTTTTAAACTCTCGACTGTAATAGTAACAAATACTTTATACTGTTTGACACAGTGTACATGCATACATACATACATTCATACACACACGCACAAAACCTTTTGTAAAACAACTTAGACTTACTGTGATGACACAGGCTGACTTCTGTATTCTATAGACTTGAATTATATATTACAGAATATTGTATCTATTCTGTGTAAGAAGTTAATGCTGGTAAAGACCCTTGTAGTTAAAAGTACCCAGTTCTAAACTACAGTGCATTATATGGGATATTGTCCTCTAAGGATGTATCTCCTTATTGGTACTAAAGATTTACATTTATGTTCAGCTTATTATTTCATGAAAGAAAGAGATAATATGAAAAGGTATAGGATTCTCAGGGGAGTGCATTTCAAGGTTGAGTTGTGAGGCATTGTAGGGGAATTCAGATTTGAATTGCTGTAACTAGATTATAGATAATAAGCCTTATGTCATTGCTTCTCAGATTTCTTTCACTGAAGTGCCCCGAATGTTAAGGGAGTGTATCCCAAAGCAGCCTATAAAATTGTATAATTATTTTGAAATCTAGTAAACTATCACAAAGATATCATGTGAATATTGCATTTTAATCAATAATAGAGTTGTATTTTCAGTATGAAATGTTTTTAGTCATTTATATTAGGAAAAAAAAGAAGAACTCTTAACCATGCAGTCTTTACGTATTTATATCCTATGGCATTATATGTCTCTAACTTGTATGACACATTCCTGGGAGAATGTGTACTCTGGTGAGAGGCAGCATTTGGGGTACATTAGGGTGTTGCTCAAGGGTAAGTCATGATTGTGCACTGTAATTATAGCAGCTGCCATTTTCAAACAAAAAGTAGGAATGTAGGAATCCAGCAAACATTAATAGAAACTTTTTGAAGTACAAAAACAATATAATCACATTGTAGGAAACTTGGAAGACAACTGGAAATTACCCATAGAAGAAATTTTCTTTTTTGCACTCTTATTAAAAGTTTTATAAAGGCAAGAAATATATAGGAAGGATTTGAAATTTAAAATTTGTTGTTTCTCTGAAAACTTCACGTAGATCATACGATTTATATAGATAGTGAATTACCTGGGTCAGAAAGAATAGAATTATGCTAATTGGCACACTAAGAAATCTGCAAAGCTGTGTAGAAAAGAAGGAAAAACTCAGGTTCTAGTCTCAGTTTTGCCATTTACTTATGTGACTTAGAGCAAATCTTTTAGTGTCTGAGCATCTGTGCTAATGAAGACAGTAATATTTTCTCATCCATAAATTACTTTTTGTCTGAAAATTGTATAAAAATGGATTTATGTATGTATAAGTTTTGATTTACTCACAAGGAAAGGTAGTGTTTTCTAGAGGATTGGGGGAAAAAAAAGAGAGGTAAGGCAGAAGACAGAAAAAGAAAAGGTTCTAGCTAAAACCTTAGGGAGAGGAGGAAAGCTGAGGAAAATGAACCTAAGCCTTAGAATTGAAATGTCTGGGCCTGTTTGGGGAACTAAAGGGGATTGTACATATAAGGAATATAGCTAAGTTAAAGATTATATAGCCTCCATATTGAAAAGTAATGCAAAATATCTACATAAGTTACATAAGCTTTGCGAAATAGCTACATAGTTAAAATCAAACTGTGTATTAAATGCACTGGAAAATGCCCTTTTAAAATACTGTTTTCAGTGAAACAAGTTCACAAGAATGTTGAGAACCTGAAGTGGGATGGGGGAGATCCTAAACGCTTTAAAGTGATCAGGGGATGGTAAATGAGAATTCGTTATACAAGACCCACTATTTTTGAAAGATAGTTACTGTTGATATTCTGTCCATTATTTGAGCATGCTTTCCTTATTTCTTTATTAATGAAGGTAAGGTAATTATAAGAGTTTTCATAAGCTCATATATTAAAGCAGTGTTTGGTACACAGTAAGCACTGTTTGCCAGTATGCCTTCAGATATGACTGCAGTCTCTTACCTTATTTTCTTTCTAAGTATTTAAGTCTTTTCCTCAGTTGCAGTAATAGCCTTACCATCTTAGTTGGGGAGGGATTCCTGCCAGCTTTTGTACATCTCCAGCCTTTGAAATCATTATAAAGCAATTGTAGAAAATACATTTTTACCACTAGGTTTTAATTCAGTGTCTCTCAGTTCTTTCCAAATGTTTCTATTACTTTATTGAAATACTTTTTTTTTCTCTGCTGAAATTTTCCTTATTTCCATTTGCTACCATTTGGGCCTTATCGGAGTTCTTTGAGAACCTAAAGCAGTGTTTCCGATAGAAGTTTCTGTGGTGAAGGAAATGTTCTGTTTGTGCTATCCAGTATGATGCTCCTGTGTGGCTGTTTGGCTTATGAGTACTTGAAATGTGGCTTGAAGGACTGAGGAACTAAAATTTTAATTTAAATTGCCACATGCTAATGATTCCTTTATCAGATAGTGCAGCTCCTGAGTGTTTCTAACCCTTCAGTCCCAGCAAATTTTTGAAACCAATGACATGGTCTCTATTCAATCTTAGCCAGTTTGTTGAAGAAAATTCTAATCTTTTAAATAGGGGGATAGCTAGAGGAAGTGCAGCATTTTCCAAAGTATGTCATCATTGGTCTATATATGGATCTCTGTAGTCTACTATTTTTACTTTTTTATTTAATTGACAAATACCCACTCACAGTACAATCCAAGAATCAGGACAGTGATGATTATTAAAATCTACCTAATGTGCTTCTGTTATATTCCTTTTATCTCTTCTTAGAGCTTACTCTATCCTGAGTTGTGTATTTACCATTTATTTCCTATTAAAAAAAACTTTATCATATATATTTGAACTCTATAAAAGGAATATACATATGTAAATATCAACTCCTGAACTTGATTTCTTTTTTATACTCAGTAATAGTAAGATGTGTCCATTCTTTTTGCTATAGTTTTTTGTTCATTTGCCCTGACGTGTAATATTCCATTGTGTGACATTACCACAATATAGACAATCTGTTGTCTAAGGATATTTGAGTTATTTTCAGTTATTTCCTATCATGAACATTACCACTGTGAACATTTTTGTAATATGCTTCTGATGCATATATGCTAAAGGTTCTCTTTAATATATATTTAGGAGTAAAATAGTTGGATTTAAGTTATGTTGTAAATTTTCAAGTTTATAAGGTAATGCCAAACTGTGTCCCCACATAGTTCCAATTTGTACTCCTACTGGCAATGTAAGAGAATGGGTATAAAAACTGCATTTTTATAGCAGATAATGATATTTGCTAAAATTTTTTGATTGCTTACTATGTGCCAGACACTGTTCTCAGTGCTTATATGAATTAATAAATTCTTAAAATCCCACAACCACTCTATTGGGTACTGTTACATCCATTTTATAGATGAGGAAATTGAGGCATGATGAGGTTAGTTAGTAAATGACTGTTAGGATTCAAACTTGGTTAGGTCAGGCTGCAGAGTCCAGCCTCTGAACTGTTGTGATATTTTACCTCTCCAAATGCATATCTGTGCATTCACCTTCTCTTTCCTTTTTCCCCTATCCCCATCAATTTCTTGGCCTTTATGTACTTGTGATAGTGAGTGTTGGTTATTTTGTCCTTATATTATTGTGTGTTAGCATTGTCCATTGTATAGTCTTCCTTTAAAAAGCAATTTCTTAGAAAACCTGAGTTTGCTAGAACAAGTAAGATGGCTCAGATGATATCTAGCATTTTTGGCTCTAGTATTTTGTAATTTGACATAATCTCCTATATATTTCATAATTTCAGGGTAATCTTATTCACATTTTCTCTTTTTAAATATTAAAATGTGAAACAGTTTAGTGTACTTTATTTCATTGTATAATTTTATTTAAAGTTAATTCTTTATTTTTTAATAGAATCTTTTTAATCTATTAAGTAGTTAAAAAAAATTCTGGCATGGACATGAATGTATACTCATCTCCACATAGGCTTTTGTATGTACATCTCTTGAACTGAATGAATTTTTTTCCTTTAACATTTGTAGGTATTGTTCTTGAGGTAGTTTACTTATTAAGCCAATCATCTTTGTAATCTGCTAGATGCTGGGTAGATGTTTTGTTTTTTGTTTTACCTTTTAGGTACTGAGTTAAGATGAAGTGTTATTTTAAAATTCTAATTGTAGTGATAGATGAGAATTTATTTGCTTAACGTTGAATGACAAAATTCTAGACCCAATAATATACACCTAATTATCCATATATCTTGCCAAAGTAGGGTATTATCTAAACCTCAGATGTTAAAGTGTTTAGGTTCTGTAAAAATAGTATTTAGAACTGTTTCAGTAAAGAAAAGTCTGTTAATTCAAATCCGTTATGTGTGTGCTGCACATTTAGTGGTAGTTAAATGTTTTCGGTGCAGTGGGCCCTAAAGGATCAATCACACGTGTGTTGGAGTGGTAGGCTGATAGAAGCAGCCAAACAGATGGAGATCAGGATGTTGCAGCATTTCTTATTAGTCAAATTTAGTCCTTCTTCTGGATTTTACATTGCTCTTAGGTTTGGCACAGTCATTAGTGCTGATGCTGAATGAAACAGCTACAATAAACGTTTATTGAGCCTTTCTTATATGCCAGAGAAAGGATTGGAAACTAACATTTTTGAGATTCCAGGTGTTAAGCCTGTAGGCTTTGGGGATGTAGATGAGTAAAATCTGGGTCTTTGCCTTCACAGAGTTCTCAGTCTGCTCTTAGAAATACATGATTGGTTCTTTGGTAATGAAGGACTTGATTCTCTGCTAGGGGAAAATACAGTTGTCCCAGAAGAGTGAGGAAAAACATTGAAAGTAAAAATTACTTCATTTTGAAGAGACATGTTTACATGTTATGTGTAACTTTGTGTATAGTTCAGTAGTCTTGTGATCTGACAAAGTAGCTATAGTTTTGTCTTTCAGTTCACTTTGAAGTAGGATAGATTGTGTAAGAAAGGCAAAAGATTTAGTGTCTTAACAACTTAGAGCTAAGGGTAGATGATTACTGTGAACTTAGTCTTTTTATAACTTCACACATTATGTATTATAAAGTTCTATATATTAATGTTTATTTATAGGATGTGAATGACTTTAGTCTTTCCTTTTTAAAAAATCATGTCTGACTAGCAAGAGCTTTGAAATGAGTAATTTGTAATTGTTTAGCCCAGTTGGGTCAGGCTTTAGTGTAAGAGCATGAGATATGTCGTTCAAAGACAGATAAATGGTTCAGACAGCCTAAATTTCTGATAGGAAGACTAAGGGGCATTTTAGGTGAAGTACACAGTTGTGGTTCCAAAATCCTCACATAACTTGTCATGAACCTACTGAACCTACTGTAATTTTTCTGTTTCCTCTTAATTATTTGTATTAAAAATTGGAGATTTTATGGGCAGAGATGTCAAGGTAGAAGCACTGAAGGGATTACATGAACATTGCCTCTTACCAGCCTACATAATCTTGAGAATTTTTTCACTATTATATACTAAAGAGCTGCTCAAAGATATGTGGCAGTTATTGGTAAAACAAGTATAAGCTAGTCTTCCTCATATTGCTGTGTTTCTTCAGAAATTCATGTGTGTTTATATAATCTCACTTTGAAATAATTTTAGACCTACAAAATAATTTTTTCCTACAAAAAAGTAGGAAAAAATATACAGAGAATATCCATATATTCTTCAACTGGCTTCCCAAAATTTTAGTATCTTACATAGCCCAATCAGGAAATTAACATCGATGTAATATTATCTACTGACCTTATTTCAAGTTTCATCAGTTCCATAATGTCCTTTTTTCTAGTTCAGGATACAATCCAACATTGCATATTGTATTAAGTATTCATGTCTCCTTAGCCTCCTTTAATCTGGAATAGCTCTTCGGTGTTTCTTTCATAATTTTGAAACTTTTTTGAAGAGTACTGGCCAGGTATTTTGTGGAATGTTCTTCAGTTTGATTAAATTGAAGTTAAACATTTTGGGCAACAGTACTATAGAGTGAAGATGTCTTCATGCTTTAGGAGGTCTGTGATGGTGATATATCCCATACTGATGATATGAACTTTGATCATTTGGTTAAGATGATGCCTGCCAGTTTCTCAAATGGTAGATCCTTTGTGTAATAAGCATCTTCTAGGGGGTGATACTTTGAGATTATGTAAATATCCTGTTTCCTATTATACATTTGCTCACTATTTTTAATGTCTGTTTATGAGTCTTGTCTGTAACAAATATTCTGATGTTTGTTGCCAAATTGGTGATTTTGTTTCCATTATTCCTTTCACCTTTATTAATTGGAATTCTATAGACAAGCTTTCTCTTCTCCCCACCATTTATTTATTTATTATTTATTTCTATTAGTATGGACAATAATCCATTGCTGTCATTATTTTGATGCTCTGTTGTCCTAGATTTGGCCATTGGGAGCCCCATCAAGTTGGCTTCTGTGCCTTTTGACATGTTCCTTCATTTTTTGAGCACTTCCTTTTTGTTTTCTTTTGTTTGTTTGTTTAAAATTTTTTTTTTGTTTTTTGACAGGGAGGTAGGATTTATTGGTGGGCATGAGCAAGGAGGGGACACTGTTAAGGCTGTCATGAATGCAGGGCCCACCATTTGTCCAGGGGCCACAATTAGGCATGTATTTGACCCCACACCCATCCGGGATGAGCCACTTTTCTGCTACCCTGTTTTCAAATTCATCTGCATTCAACTTAGTAAATCCCTACTTCTTGGAGATATGGATCTTCTGGCAGCCAGGGAACTTGAACTTGGCCCTGCAGAAGGCCTCAATCACATGCTCCTTGCTCTGCAGCTTGGTGCGGATGGACACTATGACTTGGCCAATGTGGACCCTGGCCACTGTGCCCTGGGGCTTTCCAAAGGTACCATGAACACCTGTCTGGAGCCTAGATTGGGACAGCATGCCAGTCATGAATGGCCACTGGAAAGGGCTGTCTCCAAGGTCCCTTAGGGCAACCCATAGAGGCAACAGGCTGCATACACTGCTGTTTGCAGCCATTGCACACGGGGCCCCCATGGGGAAAAGGGCGCGGTCGGCTTAATTGACTGCAGATGAGCACTTCCTTTTTGGCTTCACAAGATGTTCTAGGCTCATTTCGTATTTTCCCTGCCACAGCTGTAGAGTCATCCTATTTATCCAAGGAACTCTGGTTTCTTTTATCGGAGAATTATATTTAGAAACTATGATCTGAGTGGTAGGTGTGCTTATTGGCATTAGGGTGATGCTGGTGGTACTAACCCCATTTTACAGATGAAGAAAACTAAGCTGAAAGTTAAAAGTCTTGGTCATAACAGCCAGGTAAAAGTGATACAGTTGGGACATAAACTCAGGCCTTCTCTGTCCAAAGTCCGGGTTCTTTCTACTTTCTCTCCTATATCACTGTAATTCCTTCCTTACACTTGTCTTTTCCGTTAATTCTGTTATTTGTCTTTCCTGGCACGGACAGGGCACACTTTAGTTCGTAATATTCAAGAAAATTATTAAACATTATAATAGGTATAGCTGTTTCAAAACAAAATAGTCATTGCAGTCCCCAAAATATTATATTCTTGCTATGGTTAAGGCAGTATGCTAGACATTGGTAGTGTTTGAGTATATGTTTTGGGAGGACATTGTGCTGAGAATGTTTTTTTGTTTGTTTACTATGTGGCATTTTTTTTTTCCCCCTCAGTAGTTAAGGGGTTGAGGTAGGTGGTATCGCTATTGTAAATTGATTCATTATCCATGGCTCTCGGCCTTAGCGCCATCTTCTGAGAAACGTCCGCCCCATGAGAGCGAAGTGGAGGAAGCAGCGCATGTGCAGGCTGAAGCGCAAAAGAAGAAAAGTGAGGCAGAGGTCCAAGTATACTCGTACCCGTGGAGGCCACGGGAGCAGAAACAAAGGGCAGCCAGAGGCCAGGCAAGCTGGTGCAAATTGTCAGACTGCCTGCCTCCTGTCTAGAAGTTGTCTCAACGAATCTGGAACATTCATGACCATTACGATCGCCTCAACCACCTTGGAGAGACCCACCTTGCTCGTATCAAAACGGTCCCCTTTGGTCCTTTGCCCTGGACCTGTGATATTCTGGACTAGTTCTGTTCTCAGTTGTAGCTGAGAATGTAACATGTGTACAATAAATCATCTCTTTTGCTGACTTAGCTGAAGAAAAATAAAATAAGTTGATTCATTATCCATGAATCCAAATGGCTTAGAGATTTATATATTATATATAAATTATGCTGAATGAATATATAGTATTTAGATTAATATATAATATTTATGTGCCTCCTTTTAATACATTGCCACTTAATTTAGTAATATTATGCAACCATATATGATATCTGTTTGCTAAGCACACTTACGTAAGCACTTTATGTTGTTGCTTTTAATTCTTACAGTATCTTCTTGCGTCGATACTATTTTTCCCATATTCCATGTGAGCAAAGAGACTTAAGTGATTTGCCTAAGATCATAAAGTTTAATAAATATCATAAAGTGGTTTTAAATCCAAGTTTTATACTGCCTACTGTGTGAAGTACTGTTTCTGTTATATATGTATTCACAGTTTCAGAGTGTCTGTTAGTTGTCATGTTGAGGGTGTGATGAACGAGTTTATTCTGTATACCTCCATGGGGGATTTTGAGTTCATTCTGCCAAGGTTGGAAGCCCAGTTCTGTCACTTACCAGTTTTGTGATCTTGGACTTTTGTAAATCATGTCTGTAAAATGAGGATAATAATTATATGTTTTGGAAGATTATTGTGAGGATTAAATGTAATCCATGTAAAACATTGAACTGTGTAAATAGCAAGTACTGAAGTGTTAGCTGCTATTAATAGTAGTAGTAGTAGAAGTAACTAATTCGTTGCAAAGAAACTTTAAAAGTTCATACTGTAGAATAAATACTAAGTATTAATTGACAAATATTTATGATGGACTACCTGGGATAGTTTTGCAAGTCTTGGATAGTTCACGGAATCAAAGAAATTTAGAATGAGAAAGGATTTCGATTAAATAGCATCTTGTCTCTTTTAAGTTTTTTGGATGAGGGTATTAAGGCCTGGAATGATAAAATAATTTGCCCAAAATGTTACAGTTGCATTGTATCAGTCTCAGTGGAAACTTTGATTTTTGACTGTTAATTCTATGTTTTTTCCACTGTAGATTTTTTTCCCAATATCTGTTGAGGGAAATAATTTATTTAGGGATGTCATCCTCTTCTTTACTTTTAGGAATCATTGATACCAGTAATCAACAATAATGCCTAAAATATAGCTAATGTAAGTTGGAAGAGAAATATCTGATTTGCCTTTTTAAAGGGATTTTAAAGTGATTTTAATCAGAATCCCTTCATTAATAGGAACAACAGGTAAATGAAAAAGCATCTCTGAAAGCACAGTTCAGATCCTCATGCTAGTCAGCAGGATCTTGGCAAGAAATAGTTTATTTAGCTTGTGGGTGAGTTGTTTATTTAATTTTTAGAAAAGTAAAAGATGCAAAGAAGGTAAAGGTCATGTAGATTCTTATCATCCGAAGTTAATCACTGTTAATCAACTGTCTTTGTCCCAGGTTTTTAAAAAAATCCATTATTGTTTTTGTGATGGTAATTATAATTGAGTTAGGCTACTAAATCTATTTTATCTAAAAATAGATGAGATGAAAAATGTGATATTTTAGCCTCAGTTATTTAGGACATTTGGTTGAGCACTGTATTCAGGAAGTTAATGAGTGTGTATGTGGACCAGCAAACTACATTTTCTTTTGTAAGCAAAACCAACTGTTTGCAAAACCAACCGAGAACGAGTAAGTGCAAATTATTTAGCATCTCTTATAACTAAAAGGACTACTTAGAATGTGAACTCTTGACCATCATTCAGGAATGTGGCTGTAAAGTGGATGGCACATTAAAGGAGAAAGCAGTGAATTGCTTTGCCTAGTGAGTGAGCTTAGCCCATCACCTAACATCCATATCTAAAAAGTTGTTATTTATTCTTTTCCCCCACACACATAGCCATTGTGACAAATTCATAATCTACCAGTATGATGAGATATTTCGAAACTAGGTTAGATGAGGAAGAGTCATAGGAACTTGTCATGTTGAGCTTGGGAAGAGTTGATCAGCAAAAAATGTTAGCTATCTCCAGATAATTAAAAACCTCATAAAATATTTGGAGTAAACTTAGATTCTCTTATTCCTGAGAAAAAAACCAGATGGAGGTTAAAGGGTGGGGATGTAAATTTTTGTTTTATGAAGAAGACAACTTCCTAATGATGTGAGTTGGCTAATAATGGAATGGACTGTCTCCTGAAGTTGGGAGTTTCACAACTTGTTATTTTCGAACTGAGTTAAAAAGAATTATGATCATCAATGTAGATCTTTTCAAAACGGATCTTTTCTTTAACCTGTGTTGTGTGTTGTATTAGTCTATGTCTTTCAGGTTCCTTATAACTGCTTAAGTTCTATGCTTTTAAATTTTTATACACTTAGTACACCACTCTGATTTGAAGTTTCCACCTTCTGAAAAATGCACATTTTTCTGTATAAAAATAAAATGCATACCTTTGGAGAAGTACCTCACAGTTAGAGATGTATGGATGAAGAAAAAAATCATCTGTTAATCTTTTGGTTTAAAGGAAAGCACACATCACACATATTCAATTCATGTTCACTTTTATAGGAAGTTCCTGAAAATTTTAAATGTAAAGTTCCTACCCATTTCAACATACCTTCCTCTTTAGTAGATGCTGTGAGCTCTTATAGGGCAAAGAAAGTATGTTTTTGTGGCTGTTTTAAATTTATCTGTGGAATATCTATATGAATTTTATCTGTGGAATGAAAAAGCTTTCACTCCTTGATGCTTTCGCCAGCATTACTGAGATCATATATGTTCCCATGTATACATCTTTTTGGAAATAGGTGTGATTTTACTATATGTTCATTAAGCATTCCTTATTCTGCTCAAGAAACCATGGATGGTATGTTTGATTCATTCCAGCTGTGTCTGATATAAAAGCTGCTGACCTAGATAGATAAGTGGTATTAGACTGGTTTGAGTTTTTGGGTATTAGAAACACTTGAAAATTCTTATCTATGCCTATTTCCTAATACTAATGGGAAATATATTCTCTATATCTTAACTATAATCTTTTACTTATTACAGATTTTAAAATGAAAGTTTATAGATTATAATTTGATGATTAAAATTTGGTGATGGTTGTTTAACTTGATGATTAAAGTTTGGCGATGGTTGTTTTATTTCACCATTCCCTGTTTTTAATTTCACATGAGGACCGTGGCTTGTAGGTTAGTAGGAGCCTTACTGGCATGCTGTTTTTGTTTTGTTTTTTAAACTACTGTGTATGAGGACCACGATGCTGACTTAAATCCAATGTTGCTCATAATTGAAAAGCTTCTCCTGAGTTTTAGTGGATTTCCATGAGGTATACTAGGTTGCTGAACATTTTTGGGGTCAGGGGATGGAGTGGTATTGGGCTTTATATAAAGGGTATGTTGTCAGGGTGGACATGTTTACTTTGTGAAATTAGGATTACAGATTTGAGACTTGTTTCTCTGCAGAAGGGGGAGTCATGATTGTGGAATCATTTTTTTAAGTAGATGCTCTGACCTTATATTTAGACTTATAAAATTGTAGAAAAATGGAAAATATAATTGATAAAGAATATTTATTCCAAATACTATTCTTACTTTTACATAAATGAAGCTGGGAGTAAAGAGCGACTTTTTTTTTTTACTTTCTAGTCACAGCTATAAGTTGTGGAGCAGAACTAGAACAGCATGGGTTTTAAATCCTTGCTCAGTCACTTGCAAGTGACGTAAGTTACTTAACCTCTTGAAACTTTAGTTTCCTTATCTGTAATATAGAATAACACCATTTTGCAGGGTTATCATCAGAATTAAAGATAAGTCCCAAATAGATTAGGCATATGGTAAGAGCTACGTAAATGTTTGCTATTAAATGTTTGTTATTAGACCTTGGATTGCTTTGTTTCATTTTGGTACTTTTATTGTTTTTGTGATTATAAAAGAAGAGAATAAAGGTAACCTCTAACTCTGCTACTAAAGGATAGCCATGATGACATCATGTTGTGAAGTTTTAAGGTGTATTATTCACATTTTATCTTTTTATTTCTCTAAAACTGAGTCTTAGGGCTTAGCCTCTTACCGTGAATGAAATATGTAGCTCTTGCAGGGTTTTGAGCAAGAGTCATGTGACCTGACTTACGTTTTTAAAAGATCACTCAAATGTTCTTGGCTTCTAAATATACTTAGACACTTTTTTTTTTGTTGTTACCTTCTTTTTCCCCGAAAAAGTCCACTGATATTTTAAACTGAATTTCCAACAAATAAACAGAATTTAGATAGAATTATTATCTTTAGAAAACATACAATAAAATGTCCTTTTATTCATTCAGGTCCTTTATACTCTTCATTAAAGTTTTACAAATTTCTTTATATTGATCCTACACATTTTAGTTTAGTAATTTTATATATTTTTTATTGTAGATTGGCTCTTTTTGTATTGTAATTTCTTAATTCACTGGTAAATAAGAAAGCCAGTTAATTTTTTAATTATTTCTTGTATCCAACTGCTACACTGCACTTTTTTTTTTTTTTTTAAACAGACTTTATTTTTGTAGAGAAGTTTTAGGTTCACAGAAAAATTGAGTGGAAGGTACAGATTTCCCACATACTGCCTATGCAAACACATGCCTATCTGCTACCATTGTCAACATCCCCCACTAGAATGGTACATTTGTTACAATTGATGAATCTATGTTGATACATCATTATTACTCAGAGTCCATAGTTTACATTAGGGATTACTCTTGATGGTGTAGCGTATTAATCACAGTTGTTTTAAATTCTTGGTTTGATAATGCCAACATCTCTGTCATATCTGAGTCTGGTTCTGATGCTCTGTCTCTTTAAATCGTGTTTGTTACCTTTTAGTATGCCTTGTAATTTTTTCTTGATAGCCAGACATGATGTATTGGCTGAAAGGAACTGCTGTAAATAGGCCTTTAATAATGCCGTGGTAAAATGTGAGGGGGGTAGGGAAGTGTTTTATAGTTCTATTATTAGGTCTTCTTTTCCTCCAGCTTTAATGAGTTATAATTGACAAATAAAAATTGGTTATACTTAAGATGTACAGTTTGGTGTTTTGATATTCATATATATTATGAAATAATCACCAAGTCAGTGTAATTAACATATTTATCACAGCATATAGTTATCTTTTTTATTTTTCTTTCTTTTTTCTTTTTGGTGGTAAAAACAATTAAGATGTACCCTGTTAGCAAACTTCAAGTATATAATACAGTATTGTTAATTACAATAACATTGCTGAACATTTGGTCTCCAGAACTTAGTCTTTTGTGATCCTATGTCTCTGGACTGTGAACGTCTCAAATGCTTCTTTGTTTCTCCCTCACCCCTCTTCGGTAGGACAAGATGGCTGGAGTGGGCTGTAGCTGGGTATTTATTTACCTTCCCTTAGGTCAGTTAGGTTCTGATACAACTTTAGGAGGTTAGACTCTGGTTAAATAATTTCTCCCGAGGGCAAACTTTGTTAAGAACAGTGTGCTCCATGTATTTCAAAATGCTTCCTTTCCCCCTTCTGGAAATATGAGGGGCTTTTTCTCTGATATTCACTGTGAGGACTTGGTAGAGTGCCAAGGGGTAAAACTCACAAAAAGTGGGGGGCGTTTCGATGACTGGGTCCCCTTGGAGTTTTTAATCTCAGAATTTTCCACACTGAGCCTCCAGCAATTCATCAATTATACCTCAGGTTCCCCTCCCCCAGCACTGTTTCCCAAAGAGCTCTCTGCTCTTGCGTTTCTGTTACAATAAATTGTCATTCTCTGTATTCATCTGCCTGGCTCTCCAAGTTTGGGGGCAGTGGTTTGCCCTGTGACCTCACTTCTCTTATGGATCTAAGAACTGTTGTTGATTTTTAACTTTGTTCAGCTTTTTACTTGTTGTTAGCATAGATTGGTGGCTTCCAAGCTTCTTATGGGCTGGTCTGGAAACAGAAAGTCTTCCTTATTTTTCTAATAAATTTGCTTGTTTTTTTGGGGGGTGGGCTGTGTCGGGTCTTATTTGAGACACGTGGGATCTTTCATTGTGGCATGCGAGCTCTTCGTTGTGGTGTGCTGGCTTCTCTGTAGTTGTGGCGCTCATGCTTCTCTCTAGTTGTGGCATGTGGGCTCTGTAGTTTGCGGCACGCGGGCTCTCTAGTTGTGGTGCGTGGCCTTAGTTGGCCCGCAGCATGTGGGATCTTAGTTCCCCAACCAGGGATCGAACCCACGTCCCCTGCATTGGAAGGTGGATTGTTTACCACTGGACCACCAGGGAAGTCCCTGCTTGTGTTTTTTTAGATAAGCAATCATATAATCTACAAATAAGGATAATTTTTAAATCAATATTTGTATTTCATTTCTCTTTTCCTTCCTCACTCCTCTTTAATCATATAACTGCAATATTAATTTTTTTAACTTCCTCAGTAATGTCCTATAACTGGCTATAATAGAAGCATCTCAGGTGTTTCACTTAGAGGTATGTAATAATCATTGAGTTTTTAATAGCTTTTACCATGTTAGGGAAGTATTTTTCTAATATTTCTTTACCAAGAATATTTTCAAGAACTAATGTTGAATTAAAAAAAAATTTTTTTAAAGCATCGTTCAAGGTAGTAAAGTTTTTCTGAAACAGTGTTTCTTAATTCCCAGATTAGTTCCCTTTTCAGCATTTGAATCTTGGGCTGCAAACTATGTAAAAATAGTATCATCCTACTTTATTAAATTTATCAAATTTATATTTAAAACTCTGCTCCTGCTCTGTTTCTGTGTATTTTTATTTATAGTGCACATTATTATGTTGCTATTTGTATTGTCTATCATGCTATTTAATAATGCAATTTAGATGGTGAACTCCTTGAAGAAAAAAGTACCCTTTGCGTAAAGTAGTCTTCTATCAGGAAAACCACTCTATTCCTTCCTTCACTGTTCCGCTTCTTTCTAATTTACCTATGTTCATCCTTCCCCTTTCATCGGATCCAGAGTGCACTTATTTCCTGGGTAGACAAATCACTCTGAGATCTGAGGTAGTCTTCCCTGAATGACACATAGTTGAGACAAATTTTATATCTTCTGGGTTTTGCTAGGATTGTAAGAATGTACTTGCTTGCAACTCTCAGTGTCATTAGAGTTGGTTTTGGAGGCTCTTAGGCTTACCTGCCCCAAGTCAAAATTACTTGACCACAAAGGCACAGGGGAATGACTGTTTCTGAAGGAAGGGAGCTCAGAGGAGGAAGGTAGAGGAAGCTAGGGGAAATTTCCTATTTTAATCTTGCTTAGTACTAAAAATTGTGTAAAACATTTTATTGTCATAGAGGTTTATCAATGTGCACATTTAAATTAGAGGTAAAATTGGGGTGTTTTGTATGTTTTTCTGTTCATTTATTCAACAATTACATACATATTGAGCACTTACTATATCTCAGATAACATTCTAGTGAACAAGGAAAACAGTGTCCCTGCTCACATGGAACATAAGTCCTATTAATAGGAGACAGAAAATAAATACCTAAAGAAATAAGTAAATAAGGGACTTCCCTGGCAGTCCAGTGGTTAAGACTTTGCCTTCCAATGCAAGGGGTTCGGGTTCGATCCCTGGTCGGGGAGCTAAGATTCCACATCCCTCGGGGCCAAAAAACCAAAACATAAAACAGAAGCAATATGTAGCAAATTCAATAAAGACTTTAAAAATGGTCCACGTGAAAAAAAAAATCTTTAAGAAAAAGAAAGAAGTAAATAAGATAATTTCAGATAGTCATAAGCATTATGAGGAAAAGAAAACCAGGAAAAGAAATAGAGTGTAATAGATAAGGGTGGAGGAAAGCTGGATGTTGGGGCTAGTTTAGATTGGGTGAATCTAATTTGAGGAGGATTCATGTTATCTAATGCTTAAGGAGGAAGCCAATAGCATATCTCAGGGGAGTCTCCAAGTAACTGCAGAGGACCTGGGGTAGAGGGAGACTGTTTAAAGCGTGGAAAGAATGCTGTTATGGTTGGAGAGAGGTAGTCAGAGAGGTGTTGTTTTGTAAGTCATGCTAAGGAGCTATTAAAGGACTTTAGATTGCCAAGCTATTTTAAATCAGTATTTTAGTTCTGACTGTTGAATTCTTGAATTAGTGCTTTCCTTTGGAACTTTAATTTTTAAGATTATCTAAGGCCTAATACTAGAGTAACCTGTCCGACTATATTGCCTGAAGTGATCGGAAATAAATTATTCTAAGTAGAATTTATAGTGACAGATTTTCAGTTCTAATGTATTCAAAATTAAGATTAGTTTTACAGTTTATTAATATTCTGAATAAGTAGTTATTCCTAAATACAGCTACACATCAGGACTCTTTAAGAAATTTAAAATACAGCTTTCCTAAGCCTCATCCTTTAGGAATCAAGGGAGTAGACCAGTAGACCTTGGCAGCCTGTGTTTTTTTTAAAGTTCTCCAGATAATACTCACAGAATGAGCCAACCCTTGGACATGAGTTTAGGAACCTCTGAACCAGTGGAATTTTTATCTGGAGCAAGTTTGGCCATGATTCCTGGTCACTCATGTGGTCATTATTAAATAAATTTGTTGGGATTTTACATGTTTTGTGTTTCGTGTTTATGAGCAAAGTGTATTCAGCACTTTGAAATGAAAAAATGTATTAAAGTGACATTTAGTTTAGGGAATTAAGGATAAAGTACTAATTGGTTAATTGCTGTTTCGTATTTCTCGCATTGTGTAGGAGATGCCAAATCCTATGTTTATTGCATAATGTTTTAGTTAAAAAGAGAGATGAATGCAGTGGTTAAAGTGGATAAAAACAATTTTTATTTCAGTTGAACTAAAGATTCATTATTTATTTAAAACAGAAGATGAAAACTGCAGGTGAAACCAGTCCACATATAAATGAGCCAGTATTTAAGAAGTCAGGGGACTTCATATAGGCAGGATTTCCAGGTTCTCTAAAAAGATCAAAACATTCTCGTAATACTGAGCTTGCATTCCTGCAAGGCAGCTGCTAGAATGGAGTATTACATATTCCCTTTAGATGGCCACAGTCCCCACCACTACAAGTATTATAAGCACTTAACTATTTTTGTTCATTTATGTTTGTTTTTGGCCTTTGCGTTAAGACCTAAGATACCATTAGAGGTATCTTTATAGGCTGAATCTGAGTCTTCTGTGAAATGAGAAGAGATAGAAAATTCAAACTTTGATTTATAGCTATTAATTCCTTTCTAACAGACAGTCTTACTTAAAATGATTTGTTTAACAAAAAGATACTAACAGAATCTGAATTATTACTTTATTCTCTATTGCTGGAGAAATGAGTGTTCTGCATTTATTGTATCAATCCATTAGTACTTTTGCTTTCAAATCATGTTTCCAATAAACTAGGCTTCTCTTTTGCATTTTAAGACAAACCATTGTCTTGGTTTTCATTACACTGTATTCCTCAGATTTTCCCACTGATCTTAAGTACTCTGACCCCTATCACTGACTCCTCTCTTCCCTCCTTAAAAGAAAGAGTATTTCTCCCAAAGCTCAGTCTCACTATATTCTACTTTTCTTTTTTTTACAGGCTTCTGTTTCATTTTTGAAGCTTCCATTACCAGAATTAATGGTAATTTTAAAAAATTATTGCCCTTATTACTTATTCAAGTTAGTTGTATTGTGATTTCTTTGAGAACAGGGACTGTGTCTTATTCATCTTTGGATACTTTCTGTTTAATATATTTGGCTTGTAAAAGACATCCAATCCATTCATCCATATATCTGATTTTTTATCAAATATCTATTATGTGCTAGGGACTGTTGAATTACTTATGCTCCCCATGGCTTTTTAGTTAATTCCTTTGAGTGTTCTTACCACAATCGATGACAACTCTTATTCTAGATAACAACAGATTCTATTCTGCATCATTTACACTCTGTGTACTACCACTGGACTGAATCTTTACAAGCTTACAGTATTGGAGGTTATCTTTGACTACTGTATTTTTTGTATCCTCTCCTTATTTTCATAATATTTGTTCTGTTTGTGAGTTTTGTTTGAAAGAATAGATTGAGGATTCTACCTTGAACTTCATTCTGTAAAGATACTGCTGCTTTCCCAGGTTTCATTATTGAAATAGCATTTGGATTCAAATAACATCTTCCTAGCTGCCTTTCTCGCTCTGCTTCCTGAATATTCCGAGGTTTCCTGATCCTATTTTTCAATATAATTACTCTTAGATATCAATTTAATTACATCCTCCCTACACAGAAGCTTAGAATAGTTCCCTTTTGAATATCCTTCACCAGTAGGATTCCTATTTAGTGTAATTCATTTTTGTTGTCTTCAGTAATATTCCAACTCAAGCAAGAATAACTTTCATTGCATACTTGTATGTCCTCTTTCATGATGTGTAGCCCATTTTGATTAATTTTTTACCTTATCTTGAATTCAAGCCCATGTTACCTTCTTCAATATTGTAATGGTCATCTATTGTTTTAGTATGCCAAGTATACCTTGATTATTCTTCTATTAAAAGGTCCAAGTAAAAAGTACCAAGGAAGGGTACTTTTCTTGTCGGAAGTCATTCCTTCACTTTTAGGCCTTTTGGTTTGAGTGGATTGACCCTCCATGGGTGTGATTAGTTCAGGGCAGACAAATCAGAGACATGAGACTCAATTCCACGACTTTTGAACTACGAGAAGAGGCATTCTCTGCTTCAACTACAAGGATTTTGCATACCTAGAGCTAGTTGGGTTGGGGGAGATAAATAAGGAACCTTAACCAGAGTCAACTTTAAAATGAAGTCAGTTTTGTTTAAAATTAAAACCCTTTCGGTTTGAAGCCTTGTCAGTACACTTCAAACGACTCAATAGCAGGGATCCTGCTAAATTTACCACGGTGACATTTGTATGTCATGTCCACATGCGGGCAGGGGTGTGTGTGTGTGTGCGCGCGCGTGTGCATGTACACGTGCAAGAGAGATTATTTTTTAACTTACTCTACAAGAATCCAACAGCTTCTTGGAACTGTGGAGAAAGATTAAAAAATTTTATTTTTAAGTAAATGAATACATATAAACGTGAATACCAGAATATCAGTGAGTTATATCAACCATGCATTTGCTTGGTTGTAACAGTGATAAAAAGCATAGGCTTTCTATTCAGACCTTTGTTTGAATCTTTGCTCTATCACTTACCATCTATGTAATTGGGTATGGAAAAATTGAGGAGTTAAAGAAATCTCACTGTAAGGAAAAAAAAACTAGTTCTGAAATTGACTCTTAGTTATTTTAGTCTAACTGGAGAAATGTTATCAAGAGAATGTCTTTGTTTTCATCCCCAAAGGGATCCCTTTGCCTTTGGTTAATTGGCAGCTGCCAGACTTTCTTCTCAGAAGGCTTGATTCGGAGGAGCATATGTCCTGTCTTCCCACTTTTAAAATCTACTCTGCCAGCGCAGATTGACTGGCGGTTCTTATAAACTTCCTCACCTGCTCTCTGTCCCTACAACTCCGGATACACATCTGATGCTATTTCTAAATGTTCTGTCACAGTCCACTTTTTAAATAAGGTGTGACTAGAATATTTTTCTGCCTCTGTCAGTGACATTTTAGTTGAGATGTTGTTGGAGGATATTTTACTTGTTGAAAGCAGCAATGTTTTCATCTTTACAACTCATTATTAGAAATACATACATAAGAAACTTTAGTCTTAAACAGAATATTATTACAATGAATAAGTTACATATAATTAGGTAATATCCATAGTCTGATTGTTGATATTAATAAACTGAATTACATTGAGCGAGCACCTCCTTATGTATGTATGTAAATGTGTCCCCATCTACTTAGCAGTTACTCTGTTTTACATAATAAAGACCTAACCAAATCTATTCTCCTTTATGGAAAATGACTTTGGGTTAAGCTCTGGTCATCTGGAATCCTGATGAAGATAGAATGTCAGTTGTGTTAGTAGGCAACATTGCTGATTGGTAAACGGCATCTGCATGGGGAGGATTGTGAATGAACTAAATATATATACCTGGTGGAAAGCCAGAGCTTTGCTCTGCCCTGAACGTGGTGTATTTGTTTACACGTGGGTATATCCCTTGCCAGGACTTCAAGGAGCTATGTCCATGGACTGTGTGTTACGAGATATTTTGACTCTTATATGGAATGTGGGGCTTTTAAGCCAGGAGTGTTTCCATGCATTCATGATTTCATACGCATGGGGTTTCATTCCCTCCTGACTGAACTATCAATTAAGGAGCTAAAGAATAGCCCCTGAATTGCTACGAGGATGTTGCAGGTGTCGTTTTGGTATATCATCATTACCTGCATATGAAATATTGTTTATTAGTTGTAGTAGGGAGAGAGTTATGATGGAACAGGAAAATGTTGAATGTTAAGTTCTTGCTGTATACGAGGCACTACATACAGGTGGGCAGGGAAGTTTAAGATGTGATAAATTGGAGAATTGGAAGTTAAATAATAGAAGATAATTTTAGAGGAATCATAAGGGTAATAACTGCCTGAAAGATATGTGATGAATACATTGAATTCACCAGAAGGAGAAGCCTTTATAGTCTCTAAAGGACAAGATGAGAGTTAAGTGATGGTCTTTTACCTAGCTGTAAAGACCATTCCAGGGGAGAAAATATGGTCGAAGGTAGGATTATGCATATATTTATTTCTTCGGTGGCTACTTCAATTTATAAAAAAGAGAAAGTACTGGAGATTACCTACAAGTGTTGTAAGATAGAAAGTAAGTATTCCAGATGTTAAGAATGTCTTCTTTCAATATATGCTCACCTGACAACTTATTTTTGTAATCTCTTAATAAGATTCCCTGGCCAGTATGGTAGCTGTTAGCTACATACGACTATTGAGCACTAATCAGAATTGACATATGCTATATTTGTAAAATGTGCACCAAATTTCAAAGACTTAGTATGAAAAAAATATAAAATACCTCATTGATTATTTTGTATTATCTATTTAAATATGTTGGATATAATGGATTAAAGTATACTATTAACATTAATTCTACCTGCGTTCACTTTTTAAAAATTGAGATGAAATTCACATATAACATAAATTTAACCATTTAAAGTGTACAATTTAGTGGCATTTAGTACATTCATATTGCTGTGCAACCCCCATCTCTGTGTAGTTCCAAAACTTTTCATCACCCTAAGAAAAAACGCAAACCCATGGGAATTCCCTGGCTGTCCAGTGGTTAGGACTCTGTGCTTTCACTGCTGAGAGCCCTGGTTCAATCCCTGGTCAGGGAATTAAGATCCTGAAAGCTGTGTAGCCCCCCCCCAAAAAAACACAACCAAACGCATATCCATTAAGCAGTTTTTCTCCTTTACCATACCCCTAATCCCCTGGCAACCACCAATCTATTTTCTGTCTATAGATTTGCCTATTTTAGGTATTTCATATAAATGAAATCATGCAGTATGTGACCTTTTGTGTATGGCATTTTGTTTTTCATTTAGCATATTTGTGAGGTACCATGTTGCAGCATATCAGTACTTTATTCTTTTTTTATTAGATGATGTTGTATTCATTATTAAAAGTATGGTAGGTATTAAAGTCTTCAACTATTACTGTAGGTCTATTTCTCCCTTCAATTTTGTCAGTGTTTACTTCATATAGTTTGGGACTCTGCTGTTTGGTGCATATATGTTTATAAGTGTTACATCTTCTTCATGAATTGACCCTTTTATCAGTATATAATGACCTCTGTTTCTTATAATAATATTAATATATTCACCCCAGCTCTCTTGTTTTATGGAATACTGTTCTCATCTTTTCATTTTCAACCTGTTTGTAGTTTTGGATGTAAAGTCAGTGTCTTATAGACAGTATATAAGTTGATATAGTTTAAATTGATACTAGCTTAGCTTTAATAGCCTATAAAAGCTCTGCTTCTGTTCATCTCCACTCCCTTTTATGTTGTTATTGTCACAGTTTACATCTTTATACTTTAATGGGCCCATTAATATAGATTTATAATTACTGTAGACAAAAAGAGAAGTTAAAAACCAAAAATACAGTAATAATAGCTTTATATTTACCTATGTAATAACCCTTACCAGAGTTCTTTATTTCTTCATATGGCTTTGAGTTACTATCTAGTGTCCTTTCATTTCATCCCCAAGGATAGAGGCAAACTCCCTCAGCCGTTTAGTTATCTGAGAATGTCTTAATTTCTCTTTCATTTTTGAAGGGTACTTCTGCTATGTATAGATTGGTTGACATTTTTTTTCTTTCAGCACCTTAAATATGTCATCCCACTGCCTCTGGCCTCCATTGATTGCTATAAGTCGGCTGTTAATCTTATTGAGATTCCCTTGTATATGACGAGTAGCTTTTCTTTCACTGCTTTCAAGATTCTTTGTCTTTCAACAACTCCAGTTTCTATCTCTTTGTTTATCCATTTTGGAGTTTGACTTCTTCGATGTGTAGATTTATTATATCTTTATCAAATTTGGAAAGTTTTCTGGCACTTCAGATATTCTTTCTGCCCCTTTCTCTTCTCTCCTGAGCCTCCCATTACACATACATTGGTACATTTGATAGCATCCCACAGATTTCTTAGGCTCTGCTTATTTTTTCTCATTCATTTTTCTTTCTGCACCTCAGATTGGGTCATTTCAGTTGACATATCTTTAAGCTCACTGATTCTTCTGCTTGCTCAAATCTGCTGTTGAAACCTTTTAATGAAGTTTTCATTTCAGGTACTGTACTTATCAGCTCCCAAATTTCTATTTGGCTACTATTTTGTTTTTGAATTTTATTTTATTTTATTTTTTATATAGCAGGTTCTTATTAGTTACCCATTTTATACACATCAGTGTATACATGTCAATCCCGATCTCCCAATTCATCACACCACCCCCACCCCCACCACCCTCCACTTTCCCCCCTTGGTGTCCATATGTTTGTTCTCTACATCTGTGTCTATTTCTGCCTTGCAAACTGGTTCATCTGTACCATTTTTCTAGATTCCACATATATGTGTTAATATACAATATTTGTTTTTCTCTTTCTGACTTACTTCACTCTGTATGACAGTCTCTAGGTCCATACACATCTCTACAAATGACCCAATTTCGTTCCTTTTTATGGCTGAGTAATATTGGCTCCTTTTTGTAATTTCTGTTTCTTTATTGATATTTTCTATTTGCTCATACATTGTTTTCCTTGTTTCCTTTACCTCTTTGAGTATATTTAAGACAGTTGACTTAAAGTGTTTGTGTAGTAAGTCCAGTATCTCTGCTTCATCAGGGACAGCTTCCATTAACTTCATCTGTGAATGGGCCATACTTTCATGTTTCTTTTCATATTTCATAAATTTTTGTTGAAAATTGAGCAGTTTGAATATTTTAATGTGATAACTCTGGAACTTGTATTCTTCCCATTCTTCAGGGTTTGTTTTGTGGCTGGCTTTGGGCTGTGGTTGTTTGGTTGTTTTTCTAAACTATTTTTGTAAAGTCTTTATTCTTTGCCATGTGTGGTCTCTGAAGTCTCTGTTCCTGTTGCCTGTGATCCTTTTGTGTTTTGACAAAGATTTTCTTAAACACCAGGAGTTTAAAAAAAGAGAGAGAAAAAAAAAAAAAAAAAAGAGGGAGGGAGGAAGGAAGGAAAACTCTCCCATTCTTTGCAGATTATTTCTGTATCATGGCACTCCTTTAATGCTTAGCCAAGCCGTTTACAACTCTGCCTTACCCATTACTTCCTGCTTGTGCTGAGCCTAGATGAAGACTTTGGGTCTTCCCAGATCTTTTCTGAACATGTGTTCTGCCCTGGGTATGCATATGGCTTCTTAATTCCCTAGAAAAACTGTCTCCGCAGCTTTACCTCCCAGGCTTTTGGTACATCTATTGTTGGCCTCATTGTGATATTTTGCCCCCAGCAGCAGCTGGTCGTTCATTTGTCTTACGATGTGTTTGAGGAATGCAAACGCCTTGTGTCAGTCCTTCACATAGCTCCAGACAGGATTCTTTGAGACTAAGGTCTGCTGTGCTCTCTCTGGAACCAGGGACCAGGATCCCATACTGAGAATGCAGACTGTCATCTTTAAGACCATTGCTGATGGAACTTCCCTGGTGGTGCAGTGGTTAAGAATCTGCCTGCCAATGCAGGGGACACGGGTTTGAGCCCTGGTCTGGGAAGATCCCACATGCTGCAGAGCAGCTAAGCCCGTGTGCCACAACTACTGAGCCCACGTGCCACAACTACTGAAGCCTGTGCGCCTAGACCCCGTGCTCCACAACAAGAGAAGCCACCGCAGTGAGAAGCCCACACACTGCAACGAAGAGTAGCCCCTGCTCGCCGCAACTAGAGAAAGCCCACGTGCAGCGACGAAGACCCAACACAGCCAAAAATAAATGAATAAATAAATTTATTTATTTTTAAAAAAAAGACCACTGCTGAGGCAGGGCTGGGAAGTGAGGTTAGACCACTGGCAAGTAAAAGTGCCACAAAGCTTTCCTACCATTTTAAAGTTGCCTTTTGATTTAGCATTTGCTTCATCACTGTAAACCTTTGACTGTTTTCTAGAGTTCTGACAAAGTTGCCTGGCAATTTTTGTTCTTTTCTTTTTTTAGTATTTGTGTTGTGGGATGGGCTCTTAGAGCTCCTTTTTCTACCATTTTCATGGCCATCCTCCTCTTTACTTTTTTACTCTAACTACTGGAAAGTTGAACATTATGTATTTGGCTTGCGTTGTATTTCGATTGGACAGCACTGCTGTAGGGTATTCAATTTTCAGTGAAAATTGAATCCATTTATGTTGAATTTGGAAGGAAAAAAATGTTCAAAGGTCCCACAATTGCACAGTTAGGATT
Source organism: Eschrichtius robustus (assembly GCF_028021215.1). Taxonomy (NCBI): domain Eukaryota; kingdom Metazoa; phylum Chordata; class Mammalia; order Artiodactyla; family Eschrichtiidae; genus Eschrichtius; species Eschrichtius robustus. Next base: position 85,944,397 of record NC_090824.1, read on the forward strand.
AGCTATTTACCATTGTACTTTCTATTCCCAGACTAATGTGGCATTTTCAGAGGAACTCTATAAACTTCCTGCTATAGGATAGTGTTATTAACATTGTGTATTTATGTACCTCCATCACTGAAGGCTCCTAAATTTTGACTCTCTTATCATTTGATTAAGTAAGTGTTCAAGCCACCTCATGCTGTCTACTTCTCTCTTGATAGGTATTGTAAGAACCACTGAACACTCTTGGTAGGTATTTATAAGAAGAGCTGAGAAGTCTTCATGCTGCTTCATTGGATTTTATTTTTTATTTCTGGATTCAGTTGTACACATAGTTATTAAATGCCTATTTTATGGAGGTACTCGTAGGACTTATCTTCAAGTGTTAGCCATAACCCGTACTCTCAGATGTTGGTGATTTTTAATATTGAATGTGGAGATACTTTCTTTTTCTCAGGAGATTATTTTGCTGATTAATTTGGGTCCCTGCCACTGATTCCATATCTTTAGCATCCTCGGCTTGTGGCCTGACCCCTGAAGAATTGGCATCCTAGATTTGCAGGGTTGGCAGCTTACCCTTGTTATTCCTCTGTTCCTTGCCATTAAATGCCAAGATGTTATATGCATTCCTAGCATGGGCAAAGCTGCACTCTAAATACTTGCATGCAGGTACATTTGAAAAAGTGAGCGCCCTTCACCTCTACTAAAAATAAGGTAACATGTACAGAACCATATAGAAGGAGTTGGCAACATATTCAGAAGTTGTGGATATTAAATGTAAGGGATTCTTTTGGCTTCATTAGCGAAAGCCATCTTATATTGACAGTGAAAGAATTCCCACGTCAGTACTGTCAATTGAATTTCCCTGAGTCTGTTCCCTGACCAGAGAGAGCAGTGATCTCTCACTGAATGTTCTTGCCATTGCCCTGATACAGTCAAAAGATTATTACTTCATCTCAGGCATAAACCTACAATTTTTTCATTAATATCTCTGGTGGCACAGATAAAATCAGGCAGTATAAATTTACTAAAGACCCTGAGAAACTAGAGTAATAAACTACTGTGCCTTCTTCCTACTTGGTAAAAAGGAACTTCTCATATAACTACATAGCAATACTCATGAGGATATAATGTACCTAACCTAAATCAGAAAAAGAGAGCACTGTTTCCTTTTTGCTTTAAATAAAAATTATCAACCACAGCTAACCATCAAATATCAATTATTTGAGTCTCCTTCTCACACTTTACATGATGGAAGCATTTACAAAAGATATCTAGCCCAATGATAGGCATCAGGAAAGACTTTCTGGAGAGTAATAAATAAAACTAGATAATTGTTATAATTTAGAGATTGTCCATGGCATCTGTAGGAATACCTCTCTGCTAAACGTGTCTGCTTTCAAAGGGTAGAAATCATTTTTCTCCTTCCACCCAGGAACCACTCAAGCATACCTTTCCTTCTTGAAACCTTGTTCTAAGGTGTGAGAGGACTCTGGAATCCTTTCTCCTGACTGTCCACCTTCTGAGTTTTATCTCCTCTCTTAGGACATGCCTACTTTTTTGTATATCCAATATGAGAATATCCAGCTTTCTTCAGGTAAGACCTTATTTGCTATGTGACCTTATACAGAGCAACTACTTTAAGTGTAGTAAAATGAGCCCAACATCTTTCAAAGGAATACATGCATATGATATGATTTGTGGGATGTTCTTAGAAGTATATGGAGAGAGCTGGGATGCCAGTCCTTATGTTTGAACAAGTGTGTGTGTATGACTGGAGAGAACTATAAATTGTAAACAGGTGGGAACAGAGCAGAGGTATTGCTTCTCTCAGGTTGGTGGGAGGGCAGGGTTCAGCAGGTTTTGACATCAGGGAGGGGAACAAGGCTGTTCAAATCAATCTGCATTCTGCAAAATAGTCATCATTGTACCGTTAATGGCAAGTGCTAGCTCCTGTTAGACAAATACTGTTTTGAGATCATAGCCCTTCAGGGAGTGTGTGTGTATGTGTAAGAGTTCGGTAAATGTATTTTTGAATGGGTAATACATACACATGGTACAAAATACAAAAAATATAAAAGGTTATTTAATGAAAGGAAAATTACCCTTGTACCTCTGTCTCATTTCCCCTTGCTAGAGAAACAGTTACCAGTTTTATTATGTAAAGATTCTATTCATATACAAGCATATGTGTGAATGTGTTTTTTGCTGCAAATGGTTGCATACTAAACATACATACGTACCTTTAAAAAAAAACTTAATAGAACTTAGAGATCAGCTTACTTTGACAATGTAAAGAGCTTCCTTATTTTTGTCATGGCTACATAATATTGCATTGAATAGGTGTTCCATAATTTTACTAGTTTCCTATTGAGTCTTCTTTAGGTTGCTTTCATCCTTTTTTTTCTGTTAAAAACAACATTTTTCTTTAAACTTTGCTTATAAAGGTATAATTTTATACATGTAGAAGAAAATGGGTAGAAGTAGCATTTGCTGAGTCACAAAATATGTACATCTTAAGTTTTGATAGATATTTCCAAATAACCTTCCAAACATGTCATACTTCCGTACTCCTCACCAACTTCTGTGTTAACTAATTTCTTGGTATTTGCCAATCTGATAAATGAATAATGGTCTTTAATTTGCAGTCCTCTTATTTTGAATAAAGTTAGGGGTTTTTGATTTATGTATTTCATGGCACCTGTATTTTTCTTCTGTGAATTTTGTTCATGAACTTTGCCTATTTTATTCTGGGTTGTTGATTTTTTTTCTTATTGTTTTTGAAGTTATTTTTAAGGAAATACTGTGCTTGTTTTCTGTTAAAACAGAACAGTTGTTGATCCTCTTCCCCCAAACCACCCCCCATACCTCAAAGATGTCCTTGCCCTCATCCTCAGACCTGTGAATATGTTAGGACTTTGCAGAGGTGATTAAGGTTATGAGCTGTGATATGGGGTGATTATCCTGGATTATCTGGATGGGCCCAATTGAATCACACAAATCCTTAAAACTGGAGAACCTTTCCTGACTGTGGGACTGCAGTCAGAGAGAGATGTGACTATAGCAGAAGGGTCAGAGAGAAAAAAATATTCCTGGCTTTGAAGATGGAAGAAGGCCACAAACCAGGGAATGTGGATGACTTGTAGGATTTGGAAAAGACACGGAAACCCATTCTCTTCTATGGCCTCCTAAAAGGAATGCAACAGTGCCAGCACCTTGATTTTAGCCTTGTGAAGTCCTTTGGACTTCCAACTCATAGAACTGTGTAAATTTGTGTTGTTTTATGCCACTAAGTTTTCAGTAATTTGTTATAGCAGCAATAGAAGGCTAATACATATTGCTGTACATTTTTTCTCAATTTGTTACCTTTTTTTTTTTTAACTTTATGGTGTTTTTTTACTATGCAGGAATGTGTTTTGTATAGTTGAATTTATCTTTTTATTTTTTAATGGCCTCTGGATCTTAAGCCTTCTCTACTACAAGATTATTCTAAAACTTACCATATTTTATTCTAACGTTTTTATCTCATTATGAACTCTAGTATTAATGTTGGTTCCCTGTCTTCTACATTCTGATCTCTTACTGACAGTGAATACTTTTATTTATATCAGCTCTTCTGACATAGACCTAGAAAACTTCATAAGATTGGTGCTGGTAGTCAAGGAGTTGGGGGACATACTAAGACACGGACAGTAGTCATGCCAGAAGGCAGGGACATACTAAGTGTTAGAATTTTAAACTACTTTGGCAGGTTGATGATACTGTTTAGCAGAACCTAGAATGGTTGATTTTAAAGGAATATTTTGTGAATACCTCTTTATTCTTCAGATTTTAGTTTTATGTTTTCATTCTTGTGGGAGACTTCCCAGATGCCTATGACTTGGTTAGATGTAAATGTTTCCATCATGTAAGCAGTATGTGGAATATTTAGATAACTGATGCTGATACTTAGCTGTGGTTAAAAATTTCTACTAAAAGTAAAAAGTTCTGATGGGGGGCTGTCTCCTCAGTTTGTTATATAAAACTATCATAAATACAGAATGAGACGAATTTAGGCTGTTTCAGAATGCAGATATTGTAACATCATAGAGTTAGTTTATTATATCAAGTCAATATAGTGGTAACATTTATTGAGTACCTAACTGTGAGCCAGGTACACTGCTAAGCACTTTGCATAATTTCCTCATTTAGTTCTCAAACCCTGCAGTAGATGCAGTTATTATCCCCATTTTACAAATCAGAAAAATGAGGGTACAGAGAGTTTAATTTGCTCAAGATTGTAACTTCTAAATGATTCAACTGCCTTTGGAATCTAGGAAATCTGACTTGCTATTAAACACAATGTTATTAACTGCCATGTGGTACTTTAGATTGATGATTACTACATGGAAAATAATAAGTGTTATAGTTTTAAAAGTTGCCAGTACAAGGACTTCCCTGGTGGCACAGTGGTTAAGAATCTGCCTGCCAATGCAGGGGACATGGGTTTGAGCCCTGGTCTGGGAAGATCCCACATGCCGCGGAGCAACTAAGCCCGTGTGCCACAACTACTGAACCTGCACTCTAGAGCCGGCGAGCCACAACTACTGAGCCCACGTGACACAACGACTGAAGCCTGTGTGCTGCAACTACTGAGCCCGCGTGCTGCAACTACTGAAGCCTGCGTGCCTAGAGCCTGTGCTCCGCAACAAGAGAATCCACCGCAATGAGAAGCCCACGCACCGCAACAAAGAGTAGCCCCCACTCGCCACAACTAGAGAAAGCCCACGCGCAGCAATGAAGACCCAACTCAGCCAAAAAAAAAAAGTTGTCAATACAGAAGCAGTATTTCAAGACCTTTATCTTTCTAATTAAACTAATTCCTTAATTTCCATATCTGTAAAATGAAGAAATAACCCATCTCATTGGGGTTGATGCAGTAAAGTTCTGTTAAAACACAAATCAGATTACTCTACTCCTTTGCTTTTGTCACCCTGTGGTCTCTTTATTGTGATAAATTAGAGTACTAACTTTGTTTATGGTGTGCAAGGCTTGATACAGTAAAGTCCAGTAAGTTAAGTATTATTTCATTTCTTACCCTTCTTCTGCTTATGCCTGCCATCCTCTTTTGAACTTAATGTTCGTCCTTAAACATGACATACTTGTGTCATGCTCCCTGCATGGAATGTCCTTTGCCTTTTTCTACCTGATATACTGCTATTCAGAATCCACATCAAATATGAATATTAGTCATTTCCTCTCCTGTATTCCCAATTTGTGTTAATATATCTTTGCCCACTAACTTATGAGCTTCTATAGGAAAGAACCATAACTTTTAAATTTTGTTTATGTGTGAAGCATATAAATAAATGCTTACTGGATAAGTGAATAGTCCTAATGTGGTTATCTTCTAAATATCATCTGCTTCTTTATAGCTTAGAAAGCAAGTAAGTACTTACACTGTGAAGTGCTATATCATAAATTACTTCTATTAAATGCTTCCTTTTTTTATACCCCGTCTCTGTAATAATGTTTAATATTTTGGATGGTAATGTTTACTTAAAATATACTGTAGAGAACATAGGATGTTTTGTCACTGTAAATATCCCTCTATGGGAAAATATCATAAATTCTCATTGTACTGAACAAACCTTAAGGAATTCTAAGTATCTTCTCTTTTTTGGTGTTGTTCTTTGAAGGTATTTTGGGCTATTTTGTTTTGGTGCAGTTGTAGTTAGAAATGGAAAGTAGTTATCTTTGCCTCCTGTATATGGATTGCTTTCATATCCTCAAGAAGGTTTTTCCCTCATCTTTTGTATTGTTTCCTGTTGCTACTGTAACAAATCACTACAAACTTAGTGGCTTAAAATAATACAAATTTATTATATTGTAGTCTGAAGGTCAGAAGTCCAAATGGATCTCAATGGGCTAAAATCAAGTTATTCGTAGAGCTGTATTCTTTCTGGAAAATCTAGGGAAGAATTCATTTCCCTGCCTTTTCCGGCTTCTAGAAGCCCGTATTCTTGTCTCACGACCCCTTCTTCCATCTTCAAAGCCAAGTAGTGTAGCATTTTCAACTCTCTGATTCTGACCTCCTCTTTTGCCTCTCTTTTCTACTTTAATTGCTCTTATTTTGGTTTCATTTTCATTTTCTGGATATTACTTAACATATCTCATTCACTTGGAAGTATAATTTTGTGGTCCACTTAAGAGAATGTGATGTAACTCTTCTTAACCAGCATTCAGATAACACATTTGTAAGGAATTATCATATTGATAAATCTGTAAATTATAGGACCTAAAAACCTATTGCAGGGCAACTTTGCCCTAGGGATTAAATGTTCTTAATCTCAGGTTTGTGAACCTCTTGGAAGGGAGTGTGAATCCCCAGAATTGTGTTCAAATGTAAGTTTTTAGCCATATATGTATTTTCTTCATAGGAGGTAGTCTGTGCTTTAATCACAGTTTCAGTAGCATCTAAAATACCTTTCTTTCCTTTGTTTTTCTTCCCTTTTCTCTCTGTTCTTCTTTTTTCTATATGTATATAGGCACACACTGTATATATACTACATCTTCTTAATCCAGTCATATGTTGACAGGCACACTTGGGTTGCTTCTTTGTCTTGGCTATTGTAAATAGTGCTGCTATTAACATTGGCCTGCATGTATCTTTTCGAATAAGTGTTTTCATTTTTTCCAGGTATATACCCAGGAGTGGAATTGCTGGATTATATGGTAGTTCTATGTTTAGTTTTATGAGGAACCTCCATACTGTTTTCCATTGTGGCTGCACCAGTTTACATCCCTACCAACAGTATACAAGGGTTCTTTCCCTTTTCTCCACATCTTCTTCGACTTTTTAGATAAATTACTGGGAACAAGTGCCTTTCAGCTATTTTAAAGAAGATCAAGAATGAAATGCTGAGTTTTTGACAATAAGAGTACATTGTCATTATACATAGCTGTTGTCTCAGAGACTAATAGATTGCAAACATGATACCCAGAGAGAGTAAAAAAATCCTACAAATTCTTAAATTTTAATTCCATGATGACAAATACTATTTTTCTTTATTTTCCACATTTACTAGAATGGGCATCTATTGTCCACATGATCAGGAAAAAACATTTGTTGTTATTTTAAGTAGGAGACTATGATTTCGTTCCTTGCTCTTAAGTCATTTTTATCTAAGTAGGGGATTACAATTACAGATTTTAATAATGCTACAAAGCAGAGTATAACAAAGTTTATAAGAGCTGCCACTAATGTCTTTGGGAGTGGTTGCATGTTTTTAGACAAGAGTTACTGTTTTTATTTGGGGAAAGAAGACATTTGAAGGCAAGGAGGTGATGAGATTAAAAGCACAGGTGAAAAGTTTAACCTTGGCAAGAAGGAAGGTCTTTCAAAAAAAAAAAACCCCACATTAAACAACTTGAAAATTTTTGTGTTAAGTATTCTAGTCTTAGAGCTTAAAGTTGAAAGCTGAGTTGTTAAATTCTAAACTAATGAAGGCTGTGGTATAGGGAATACAAATTTATTTACATAAGCTTCTAGAATACCTTAAAGTTTAAAGGATCGACTTGAATAGTTAAGGGAAACAGTTATATATTTGGTATGGTTGAACACACGAGATTCAAAAAACAGTTTATATAAATTATTGGCCAGCTTTATAACCTGTCTTGTTGTATTAAGGTGAACAATGAATCAGGCAACCTTATTCTTCCAGTAAGAAAATCTTTATTTTATTCAATTTTCCTAAAAGGGCAACACGTCTCTTCTAGGTGGTACTTTAATAAAACAGAAAAAAAGAAATTGGAGTGGTGAGGAGAATTACTTTAGGGATACTTTTGTTTAAAACATATTCCTGCACTGTTAAAAGTAACATTCTAAAATTTCTACAGTATTTTGAGTAAAGCCAAGATACAGTTAAAATGTAAGTTTTTAATTTATTTAAATTACTTTTTTTAAAAATTACTTTTAATTTATAAATATTAATTATAAAATAATTTTTGGAGAAACTGAAAAATGAAGGGAAAATATTCTAATTGCACCATCATATAATAACTTTTAAAATTACTAGGGTTTTCGTGTATTTTCTAATACTCTTGCTTAAGCACAGTTTTATATTTTTAAAATACAAAATATGCCTAAGAAGCATTATACAAATTGTAAATGAGAATTAGTAATATTCAAAGATGATAAAATAAGAGTCCATATGCTCTGAAGAGGATAACTGCTGCTGCACTCTGAAGTTAAAATATACACTGAGCTTCTAAATGGGGTTATTTTACTCCTTGGGTCTCCCCAGTCTTGTAGAATCTAGTATAAAATTCTTAAATTTTCTAGTTTACTACATAATTAGGTGAGAAGGAAGAGTCAGGATCCTAGAGTAAAATAAACACTTAAATAATTATGGGGAACTTGAATTTTGGTTTTGACCGAAGTTCTACCTTATGACTTCGTAACTTCACTGAACTTCAAATGTGCTGAGCTTTACATGCATGAGTTCAATTCACACATATTTAATCTGAACCTAATATGTCTAAGTTACGTGCCATGTTTCTGGTATATCCTTAGACTTAAATTCTTAATAAACCAAGTAACCTTCATTTACTATTACTTCTATCCCTCCAAGATGGTTTCCACCGTAATAAGCTTCTCCAGCTTCTTGGGATGCATGTCATGTTTATTTATAGTAGAGGTACTTGTTCCAGCTCCTCCCGGAAGGAGGATTCCAATTTGATATCTACCTCAGCCCAGTTTTTATGCACCCGTAACTCCTCTGGTCAGTTCTCTGAACTGAAGATTGGTAAGAATTGGCCCCAGGCAAGAATCAGAGCCTCTAAACAACTGAATAATAAAAAGCTTAGACAGAATAGTCGTCTGTAAATCTAAAGACTTTCAGAACTTCTATACAAAGAATTATATTGACGCTAGTAATAGAGAATTTTGTTTGACCTTGTAAATTTTATTTTTTCCCAGCTCCTCCCTGGCTTTGAATTACCAGTATGACAACTACTTCAATTTTAAATTCTTTGTTGTAGTAATAATTAAATTATAATAACACTTATATAGTGTTTATTATGTGTCAGGCATTGTTTACGTTTATTAAAGGTAGGTATTGTAACTTTCTCAAGGACATGTAGGTAAGTTGCTGAGCTAGGATCCAACTTAATAAAGTTTGACTTTAGACTCCTTACTCAACCAGCAACACAGTGCAGCTTTAAAAGTATGCAGCTCTCTGGCAGAAGACTTGTGTCGAGACTATATGAAGAACTTCTAAAAATCAATAATAAAAGGCAGCACAATAAAAAATAAAAGACTGGGACTTACCTGGCGGTATGGTGGTTAAGACTCTGCACTTCCACTGCAGGGAACATGGGTTTGATCCCTGGTTGGGGAACTAAGATCCTGTGTGCCACGCGGTATGGCAGAGAAAAAAAAGACTTAAAAAGAAGGCATACAAATGTGACCAATCAGCATATGAAAAAAATGCACAACATCATGGAAAATGGATATAAAAATCACAATGGGTTACCACTTACATACTTACTACAATGAGTAAGGTTTAAAAAACTGAAAACAACAAGTGTTGGCACAGATGAGGAGTAACTGAAACTATCATACATTGTTGATGGGAATGTATAATTGTCCAATCACTGTGGAAAACAGTTTGTTAGTTTCTTATATAGTTAAACCTACTACCCTATGACTCATCAATTCCATTCCTAGGTAATTATTAAAGAGAAATGAAAACATATGTCTACAAAAGACTTACACAAGAATGTTTATAACAGCTTTATTCATAATAGCCAACAGCTAGGAACATTTCAAATGCCCGTCAACATAAGAAAGAATAAATGAATTGTGATATATTTATTCAGTGAGAGGACTCTACTTAGTGGTAAAAAAGAATGAAGTACTAATACAACAGTGTAATGAGTGAAAGAAGTGAGACAAAAAGGGTACAAGTCGTGATTCTATTTGATTCCATTTATGTGAAAGCCCATAACAGGCAAAACTAATGTATATATTAGAAACTGGGGATAGCAGTGTTACCTAGGTTACCTATTTGATGGGAGGGAGGCTTCAGGGAATTTTCTGGAGTTCTATATCTTGATTATCATGTTGCTTGTACAGATGTGTAATTTGTCAGAATTTGTTGAATTTTATGTTTCATATCAGTATGCCTTATTATGTGTAGAGTAAAGTAGAAAAAAAGCAAGGGGCAGATCTCAGACAAGCACTCTGACAACAGAAATGGCAACTGGCAACCTAACACTTAGAACGTGCAGAGACACTAAGTAGCACATAATTGTTCCATTGAACCTCAGTTGATAGTAGTAATAACCAAGACATGTTTAAGTTATATTCAGTGTAATTTTCTAAGAAGTCACCAAGGTATACCACTTTTAGAAAGGATTTCATTAATAATTATTATATTAAAAGTTTTACAACTAAAATGCTGAGATGTCAGTTATCTAGAACATTAGTATATGAAACATTACTTAGATTTTATGTAAAAAATAGTTGTGGCTAATACTGGGAAATGATTTCAAATGGAACTAGAATGTGGTCTCTCTTAAGAATAGTCTGCCAAAAAGAGGGCATGAAAGACCAATTTACTTGATAACTTACTAAAATAAAACATGTTTATATATATTTGTGATTTAGATTCCCAGGTGTTACAAAAAATCAAAAATGTGTCTGAGCTAATAAGCATGTTTGTTTCAGCATTTTACTTATATTTCAAAGATGTTAGAAACATACAGATGTCACAATTAAATGTGCTAAGATACAGCAGTAATTTGTCCTGGTTATATTGTAGGAGGTGGACATATATTAGATAACTGTGAGGGCCGACTGTAGTTTGACCGTGTTTGTCTCTGGGATCCTTTGTTACATGTTCCATGGCAATCACATGTGCTTGAACTACTCAAATGATGAAATGAAATAAGAGATCTGTAGTCTTTTATTGTGAGATTGGTCTTCAAGATAAGTTAACCTTTAAGTCAGTTACTCTGTGGTTTTTGACCTTTTTCAATTAGGTTACTGTCTGTGGACTGTCATGGAAGTAGTAAACACTTTAGTTACTACATGTTAATTGATGTGGTCTTTGGTTTCTCAAACAAGACTGACACCTTGGCTGTTTTTTGTTTATGGAAAAGCTAATTTCTAATCTTTGCATCTATTTTAGTAATAGTTATGCACGAGTGCGAGCTGTGGTGATGACCCGGGATGACTCAAGTGGTGGATGGTTACCACTTGGAGGGAGTGGACTAAGCTGCGTCACTGTCTTCAAAGTCCCTCACCAGGAAGAGAATGGCTGTGCTGACTTTTTTATCCGTGGAGAGCGACTCAGGGACAAAATGGTAATGAATAATGCATCTATTGCTATAATTTAAAAATTCTATAGAATGAATTTTCTGCTTAAAATTATGATTAGTATACTGTTATTTATGAAAATTATTTTTGTCCAGGATCAATGATTGTTTCTGTAGCTCTTTTAAAGTTAAAGACAGCAAAATATGCCTGTTTCTTTGCAGCTGGGACTGACGTTAATGTGCATGTGTTAGAGGGGAGCTGCTTTTCTGTTAGGTTTAATGCAAGAACATTCATGAATAGTCCCCCTAGTTATTAACCCAGGTGCACCATCTTCCCCTTCTCTCCACTGTTCCCTAGACTGGAGGTTGGCACTATAGTCCACAGGCCACATCCATGCCTGTCATGTGTTTTTGTACAGCCCATGAGTTAAGAATGGTTTTTACATTTTTAAATGACTGGAAAAAATCGAAGAGTAATAATCTTACGAACATGAAAATATTACGAAATTCAAATTTCTATGTCCATAAGTAAAGTTTTATTGGAACATAGCGAAGCTGATCTGTTTACATTTTGTCTCTGGCTGCTTTCACACTGCAGTGGCAGAGTTGAGTGGTTGCAACAGAGACTGTAAATATCTGGCCCCTTACAGAAACATTTTGCTGGCCCCTACCCTAGACTCTTGTGTTCTCAGATTGTTTCTTTTCATCCCCTATCAATCTAGGCTCATCATATGACTACCTGGTGGCCATCCTAGGTTTTAACTCTACTATCTTCCACCCAGACAAGTGTTTTCTTACATTCATATATTTAAAATTTGGAATCTAACCTTTGATAATGTTAGACATCTACTCTCTCTTAATTAGTGTAGAAAGCTCTTTCTCTTTTATTTCATTCGTGAGCCAAAAAATAATCATATCTAAAAAGCTGAGTAATGTTAATGTCATTCCTGCATTAAGCAGAGAGCATACAACTTAGAAGCAAAAAGAGAATAAAGTGCCCAAAATTTCCAAGACTCTTGAAAATAACTGTTATTCCCTTTAACTATATATCTGTGGATTAATTTGTGAGCTCATTCAGCATCTATAATATTATTTCTATTGAAAATGTGTTTTAAGTGTTGAATAATTCTTTCATACATGAACATTTTGAATAAACCTACTTTTAATTTTGGTTCTTGGTTTCTGGATATTTTTTACTATTGAATTATTTCAGTAATTTTAAAAGTTGCCTAATTTGTCTGTGCTCCAGTTTCTGTCTCAGTTAAGTGGAGAGTTTTCCTAAATCGTCTTGAAAGCCTTCTAACTCTAATTTTTTGTGAGTTTAGGATTTACTATTGTGTATCTCAATTAACCAGAATGTGGTTTTAGGACTAGGAAACCCCATTTGAAGTCAGAAGTATATATGATAAATTTAACATGTCATCTCTAAAAGTTTAAATATTTAAATGTGGTTCTGGCCTTGGATAGCTTATTTAAAATATGGCTTGTAGACTTCTAAGAGAGAGCCTATGGTGACCCGTCCTGGAGTGTAGTGCTTTTTGTCTGAGCTGTTGATAATTGGGGAGTGTTGTTGGAGAAGAAGTTGTAGATTTTAGAAACTGAGTAAAATACTGACAATCTAAGGCATTTTTTAATAGTAAAGATGGAAAAAGAAGAAAGAAGTCAAAGGTGGAGAAAGGGAGAAAAAAAGCTTGCTAGAAAAAGCATAAGAACAAGGAAAAGATGACCTAGATGTGAAAAAGAGGAAAAAAAAAAAAATCAGAGTGAAACAGAACACACAGTGGACCCTACGTATCCATGGGTTTCACATCTCTGGATTCAACCAACCACAGATGGAAAATATTTGGAAAAGAAATTACAGAAAGTTCCAAAAAGCAAAACCTGAATTCTCCTTGTGCTGCCAACTATTTACATAGCATTTACTTTGTATTAGGTATTATAAATAATTTAGAGATGACTTAAAGTATATGGGAGGGAGGATGTGTGGGTTATATGCACATACTATGCTATTTTATATAAGGACTTGAGCATCTGCAGATTTTAGTGTCAGTGGGGGCTGGGGGGCGGGTCCTAGAACCAATCCCCTGTGGATACCAAGGGACTACTCTATTGGCTATATTGATGAGCATGGACAGTTTACTTGAGGAAAATTAAATAAGGAACCAAATCTGTATCACTAGGAGTGAGGCTGGTCAGAGATAAGCTCAGATTAATGTTTTAGGTGGTTGCTCAGAGTGTGGCTTTGACATAAGCTTAGAGAGAGTAAGCCTGGGATTTGGACATAATACAAATTTATTTCCTAATGTGGGACATAAAAAAGAGCCCTTAACTTAATCCTAAGGTGTAGAATCATAATAGACTAACAAGAAAATAGATTCTTTTGATAGAAGCACTGAACTAGGAATCAAAACGGTTGTTTCACTTAACCATTTCTCCTTGCGGAAGCTTGTTATTTGTGAAACAGGAATGATAAATATATCTCAATGTAGACATAAAGGAAACATTACTTTCAATTGGAGGATTGTCTTAATTCTTGTAGGGAATAGTTATAATAAAGCATTTTAGGTCATGGGGAATTGTATGATCAAAGGCAGAGGCAATGCATGGCCATAAATTGAAAATAGCAGTCTTGTGAAGTCTCAAGACAAATGGGACAGTGACATTGAAATAAGCAGATTAATTGGCCCCTTCTGCTGCATAATACACTTCTAAGATACTTCTGAAGCAATTACAGAATTGAAGTATTATTCTTTTACATTATCACCGCTTTTTGGGGTCATTAATGTCCATTTCTATAGATATTTTTATTGATTGGCTTTATTTTAATCCATTTTTCTGGGTTCTAGTAATATAAAAAAGGTGTACACTGTGACTGTTGAATCTATAAGTTTACAAAGTTAATGATAGTTTTCTTTAATATCCTTGATGAGTAAACTGAATTTTAATATTGTTCCTATGTAATAGTTAATCATGTAAAAGATAGTGCTACAAACTGTGTTCTCTACCCATTTTGTCTGTGGGTCACATCTTAGAGTCCTCTACCTTGGATGAATTCTAGAAATGAAGTAAGATAGCTACCCCTCATACCTCAGGAAAAAACTTGTGTCCTTTAAGAAAGAATAGATAATTAGTAATGAGGTACCTATAGCCACTTGTGTAGCTAATAAAGAAATACTAGATAATATTTTAAAGAGGGCTTATAATAGTCAAAATACTAGTAACAGTAGTGAAGATGAAAGGTGGCTTTTCTGAAGAGTGAATGAAGCATTTAGTAGAAGATTTTTCCAGTCTTAGATTTACAAGTACTTGTACTAAAAATGTCTTGTTACACTTCCCAGAGGGTTATATTTCACTCTTTTTTTCTTTTTTTTTGATAAGAAAGGGAGCACAGATCAAGAGCAGGCTGATGCGGATTTTTCAAGAAGGTGGCATTTTGTATAATTTGCTCAGTATTCATTCATTCATTCATTCAGAGTGACCTGAAATTATTTCCTATGATGCTTACCTATAACTTGCTTGTTTTTGTGATACTTACAAAGGTAGAGTTTATTTCCCAAGTTGCTAATCTAAATTAGAGCTTCCCAAGCTGTGTGCCATGAATAAGTAAAAGTGGCTGGAGCCTCCAAGTCTCTTTGCCTCTTAACCACTAGGCCCCTTCTCTTTTCTGGTTGCCTGATAATTGTTATTTTTCTGAGTATGCCTGAGGAATAAGTTGGAAAGCACTGCTTTATGTAATTGGCTTTCATACTTTATTGATAATTCAGGAGAAATTCAAAAAACACCAGGCTTTGGTGTTGTAGCCTAAGATAATGAAAGTACTTTCTTCCAGATACTTAGGGATGTATGGAATGGTCTTTGACAAGGATAGCTTCTCAGAACCCCATTTCTTGATATGTATGAGTTGTATCCTCCATTTCCTTCTAAATCTTTATAGCTTTGATTTCTCCCTGTAATTCTTTAATATAAATTAGTGTTATCTTGGATCACATTTTTTTAAATGCTAGCTAAAACTTAACTGTTAATTTGTATAGATAATCTTTACTGTAGAGCTTCAGATTCCCCATGATAGAAACTTTCTCTTTTGCATTCATTTTTCTATAGTGGCTCTTCTCTATTAGTGTGACATTGCTATTTTATAGGCAAACATTTTATCAGCTTACCATATGTGTATGTTAAATTATTTGATCATTTTTAGTTGAATTGTATGTGATAGGAAAATCTGAAATACTGAACTATAATACACTTTTAAAGTCTTTATAAGTACCTGAATAAACTTTCAATAATGATATTAAATTTTTGCTGAAATCTTTACTACTAAACAAAGTTTTTAATAACTGTGGGGATCTAAATTAGCCATTCTTAAGCTTTTATTGTAGGACAATAAAATACTGTAAATTTACTAATTAATGTTATTGTGCTTTTTAAAGCATATTGTGTGCTAAGAGATGACAAAAATCAAGTGGGCTACATAGAAAGATACAGTAAGACTTACAACCTCTGTACTTAAGATGTTCTGTGGAAAATAGAAAAAGGCACTGTTCAATGTCAAAGCAAACTTATAGCTATCATTATAAACTTAGAAGTTTATAGTAAGTATAATAATTGAAACGAAGAAAGGAAAAAGCAGGAGATATCAAGTTTAGGAAGTTGCCAAAGAGATTAAGGAATTGTTGTTTTGGATTAATAAGTAATTAGGTTGTGGATAAAAGTGGTTTATAAAAATTAAAATGCCTATGAGATAATAGTTCTGTTGTTTAAAAAGATACATTTCTAAAATGGAGTTTCTTTACAGTTATTAGAGCCTAAAGCAAAATTCGAGTATTTTTAAAGAAGAAAATAAAATGATTATAACATAGCAGTAGCTTTATTAAAAATGAAACTCATCCTCCTTTCCACCATGGGAAACCCCAAAAGACCAGGGAAATATTTTTCTGCCTTGGATTGAACTTTATAAAGTACAGAACCACAATTTTCTGCTTAGCCTTTCCCACTGTGCCTCTGTGAATTATTCAATTGTGAAACATCAGTCCTTCTACAGTACTCTTCCTCCACTAAAAAACCAATTCTATTAACTGGCATTCCCCTTAGGACTCAGCAGCTCTGTCTCTTGAAAGATACCGGTTCTCCTATTCACCATAATATCACAGAGTTGGGAAATAAGTGGGAGTGGGAGTAGAGGTAGTGTCAGCATTTTTGTTGTTCCTTATTCCCCTCACAGAATGTTACTATATAACCCACATATAGACATTTTTTTACTGATACACTGTACCATTCAGAACACCATCCTTTAGCTTTTATTTTCATCTACTGATCTTAGCAATTCCTTCTAAATGCCAACTTTTCCGCATCTGAGCCTCATCATCATTCTTGGCTACTTTTCTTTGCATGGTCTGACCTTCTGGTCTTCATTTCAGCAGGCTACTTTCCTGGATCTGGTTGTTACCAGAACTTTTCCATTTGAGGAATTTTACAATTTCCTGTCATTTCTACTTTATTTCCCATCCCTTGCTCTACAGTTTCATGACTCTATTATCTGTGCGTCTCATTTCACTAGATTCCTTCTGGCTTCAGTATCTTTTATTATTTTCTTTTTAAATCCAATCTGAATTTTCCTTGTCAGTCATTTAAACCACTCTTTCATCGATATTTTAGTGGACAATATGTTGCTGAGTTGTGTTTTTTTTTTTTTTTGGCTGCATTGGATCTTCGTTGCTGCACGCGGGCTTTCTCTAGTTGTGGTGAGTGGGGGCTACTCTTTGTTGCGGTGCACGGGCTTCTCATTGCGGTGGCTTCTCTTGCTGCGGAGCACCGGCTCTAGGCGCACAGGCTTCAGTAGTTGTGGCATGTGGGCTCAGTAGTTGTGGTGCATGGGCTTAGTTGCTCCGCAGCATGTGGGATCTTCCAGGACCAGGGATTGAACCCATGTCCCCTGCATTGGCAGGCGGATTCTTAACCGCTTCGCCACCAGGGAAGCCCCTGTTGCTGAGTTTTAATCTTACCTTACACTAAAGGAACTTTGTTGAATACACATTATTAAAAGGGACAATTCAGTATTTAAAGGTGAGTCTGTCATGCAACAAATATTTATTGAGCATCTACTATTTGCTAGATACTTGCTCTTCTAGGCACTGGGGATATGTAAATGAACAAAGACAGAAATCCCCGTTCCTAAGGGAACATACATTGTGGTGAGGGCCAGAGAAATACTACCATAAATAAATAAGTAAATGAATATTATGCTAGACATAATATTAGACAGTATTAAGTGCTGGGGGAAAAGGAGTGTAGGGGATTTTTTGTGGGGAGGTTAGTTAAAGTTTTACATAGAATAACCAAGGAAGGCCTTACTGAGAAGATCTAGGTAACATTTGAATAAAGATTTCTATTATGAACAAGGCCTTATATTTTAGTTTATATGTTCAGATTTTTAAATCTTGAGTATTCTTTTTTTTTAAACGTTTCTTTAATTAATTAATTAATTTATATTTTATTATTTTTGGCTGTGTTGGATCTTCGTTTCTGTGCGAGGGCTTTCTCCCGTTGCGGTGAGCGGGGGCCACTCTTCATCGCGGTGCGCAGGCCTCTCACTGTCGCGGCCTCTCCCGTTGCGGAGCACAGGCTCCATACGCGCAGGCTCAGTAGTTGTGGCTCACGGGCTTAGTTGCTCCGCGGCATGTGGGATCTTCCCAGACCAGGGCTCGAACCCGTGTCCCCTGCATTGGCAGGCAGATTCTTAACCACTGCGCCACCAGGGAAGCCCTTGAGTATTCTTAAAGTAGGATAAATCTATATTCTTACTTAAATTCTTATGCTACACTGTATAAGATCTTGGGCTTTTCATGGATTTGGTGAATGATATCAAAGTATGCATCAATAATAGTCATAGGGCTTCCGTGGTAGCACAGTGGTTAAGAATCCGATTGCCTGCCACTGCAGCGGACATGGGTTTGAGCCCTGGTCTGGGAAGATCCCACATGCCATGGAGCAACTAAGCCCATGTGCCACAACTACTGAACTTCCGCTCTGGAGCCCGTGAGCCACAACTACTGAAGCCCGTGTGCCGCAGCTACTGATGCCTGCGCACTTAGAGCCCGTGCTCCACAACAGGAGAAGCCACCGCAATGAGAATCCTGCGCACCGAAACAAAGACTAGCCCCGCTCACCACAACTAGAGAAAGCCCGCGCACAGCAACGAAGACCCAATGCAGTCATAAATAAATACGTAGATAGATAGATAGATAGATAGATAGATAGATAGATAGATAGATAGAAAAAAATAGTCATAAACCTAGGTATTAGTGATTCCTCCATTTAATTCAATCAGGTCTTATTTATTCTTGATTCTGTTTCATCCTTTTCATCTCGACCCCTCTTCAGTCTTGTCTGTATTATTGCAGATAAGGTTTCTAATATTTTTTCAAGGCCCAGTTTCACCTCTCTCTAACTTTTATATTGCTTACAATACTGAACTTTATAAAGCTTGGGTCTCATATTCCTTTAGTAGTTCCCCAAAAATTCCTAGATACAATTTCATCTCCTTAATTTCACCACAATAAACTCGTATAATCTGACCCTTACTTCCTTGAATCTATCTGCCTGTTTCCCAAAGACAACACTTCCATGATGTTGCCTTACTGAGTTGCTCATGGTTCACTAAAAGCATGCATTGAACTTAGGGAAATGCTATCCCCTCTTTTACATTAACTAAATAACTATAAAGATAGTATACTACAAGTTGTATGTGGAATAGAGAATGTGTACATACAGCTTGCTAGTCCTGAGGAAATAATAATGGCAGGAACAATTTCCCTTTTATTGTCACAGGTAACTCACAGATGGACAAATAGGAAAAATGAGTTAGAGGAAGCACCTTGGACAAACCAGTTTTGCTGTGAAGGACTATAATTGAAAGAAATGCTAATAATAATAACATTCATCTAGTTTAGAATAACCTGTTCATTTTAGGGTCAGTCCATTGAAAAGATAATAAATTATACTATTAATTACTTTTCTGTACAACCATGAATTTTGTGACTTTCTCCCAGCAGTTTTAAAATAGTTCATTCTTTAATGCTACTGATATTCCTTGAAGGGGAAAAAACCTGCCTGCTGCATTTCTATTCTCTTTCTTTTAGAGCAAAAATAGCTCTGTGTGTGTGGGGGGGATGTTAGCGGTTTCCTGTGTTTGTGTGTGTGTGAGCGGTTTCCTGAAAATTAAGATTTAAAATGTAACCCATATTACCTTCCTGGTTGCTATTATTTCCTCTTTTTAGAAAATGTCAGCTTAATACTTATTATTCAGTTGTTTTGAACTAACTTCATTTTATTCTTTAGTTATTGATTTATACTGGTTGATCTAGTCTATCAGGTTCATCATGATTATCTTGGCTTCATCTTTCCCTTTTATACCTGATTGTGATATATCTCACAACCTTCCCATTACATTCCCATTGCCATTAAACTATTATAATGGATAATAGCCTCCCTAATAGCTAAAGCCCAAAATCTTTGATCTCAAATTATTGACCTTACTTAATAGTTTTCTAAATATTTCCTTACTAAATTATAATCTGAATGTAGCATGCTTTTAGTTGATTGGTTGATTGATATTATTCTTTTAATTAATCAACAGCTGTTTGAGACCCTTCTGTGTACTAGGCTTCTTTTTTTTTAAGTTTAAGGTGTACACTATGATGGTATGATTTAGACTTCTTGTATCAGTCTGCTCAGGCTGCTATAACAAAACACAACAGACTGGCTGATTTAAACAGCAGAAATTTATTTTCTTACAGTTCTGGAGACTTGGAAGTCCTAGATCTGGGTGCTGACTTTTCTCTGGGATAGATGACCAAGAGTACAGTTGCTGGGTTGTATGGTAGTTTTATGCTGAGTTTCATAAGAAACTGCCAGACTTTCTTCCTGAGTGGCTGTACCATGTTAAATTTCCACCAGCAGTGTATGAGCAATCCAGTTTCTAGGCATTCTTGCCTGCATTTTGTGTAGTCAGTATTTTTTATTTTAGTCGTGTTGATAGGTGTGTAGTGGTAGCTCATTGTAGTTTTAATTTCCATTTCCCTAATGGCTACGGTTGAATATCTTTTTATGTGCTTATTTGTATCTTCTTTGGTGAAATATCTGTTTGTGTCCTTTTCCTGTTTTCTCATTAGATTGTTAGTTTTTTTGCTGTTGAGTTTTGAAGGTTTTTTTTTTTTATTCTAGATACTAGTCCTTTTCAGGATATATGGTTTCTAAATATTTTCTCCCAGTCTACAGATTGTCTTTTTAACCTTCACGGGATATTTTGCAGAGCAGAGTTTTAACTTGATGAAGTTCAGTTTATCAGTTTTTCCTTTCATGGATCACGTTTTAGGTGTCAAGTTCGTGAACACTTTCCCTAATCCTGCGTCCTGAAGATTTATCCTATTTTAAGTTTTATAGTTTTACATTTTATATTTAAGTCTGTGGTCCATTTTAAATTTTTATTTATTTTTTTAACTTTTGGGTTTATTTATTTATTTATTTATTTATGGTTGTGTTGGGTCTTCGTTTCTGTGTGAGGGCTTTCTCTAGTTGCGGCAAGTGGGGGCCACTCTTCATCGCGGTGCGCGGGCCTCTCACTATCGCGGCCTCTCTTGTTGCGGAGCACAGGCTCCAGACGCGCAGGCTCAGTAGTTGTGGCTCACGGGCCCAGTCGCTCCGCGGCATGTGGGATCCTCCCAGACCAGGGCTCGAACCCGTGTCCCCTGCATTGGCAGGCAGATTCTCAACCACTGTGCCACCAGGGAAGCCCCTGTGGTCCATTTTAAATAATTTTTATATAAGGTGTGATACTTAGGTCAAGGTTCAGTTCTTCTGCCTACAAATGTCCAGTTTTTTCCAGAACCACTTGTTGAAAAAGTTGTCGTTTCATTAAATTACTTTTGTACTCTTAAAAAATCAGTTAAGCATTTTTATGTAGGTTCTCCATTTTGTTCCATTGCTCTGTCTATCCCACCATAGGTATCACATACTGTTTTACTGTAGCTGTATTGTAAGCCCTAATAGTGGGTAAAGTGATTTCTCCCATTTTATTCTTCTTTTTCAATGTTATTTCAGCTATTCTAGGGTTTGTGCCTTTCCATATAAATTTTAGAATGATCTTGTCTATGTCTACAAAAATCTTTACTGGATTTTGACAAGAATTGTATTAAACCTATTGGTCAATTTGGGGAGAATTGACATATTTACTGTGTTGAATCTTCCAGTCCATGAATGTGGTATGTCTCCAGTTTAGGTCTTTGAATTCTTTCATTAGCATTTTATAATTTTCAATGTATAGATCCTAAAGATATGTTTTGTTAAGTGTATACTTAAGTGTTTAATTTTTCTTGGAGCAATTGTAGATAGTATTGTGTTTATAATTTTGGTTAGTGCATGCTCATTGTATGTGTATAGAAATTCAATTAATTTTCGTGTGTTCATCTTGCATCCTGTTACCTTGCTGAACTGTGAGGTTTGTGGTAGATTCCCTGGGATTTTTTAATGTAGACAATCATGTCATCTACAAATATGAACAGCTTTATTTCTTCCTTTTCAATCTGTATACCTTTTATTTCTTTTTTTTTTTCCTTATTGCAGTGGCTAGAACTTTAAGTTCTGTGTTGAATAAGAATGGTCATAGTGGACATCCTTACTTACCTCATTCAGATTTTAACGGAAACATATTCAGTCTTTCACCCTTGAGTATGATGTTAGCTATAGAGTTTTTTATAGATGATTTTTTTTTTTGTTTTTTGGCTGCGTTGGGTCTTCGTTGTTGTGCACAGGCTTTCTCTAGTTGCGGCGAGCGGGGGCTACTCTTCATTGCAGTGCGCAGGCTTCTCATTGTGGTGGCTTCTCTTATTGCAGAGCATGGGCTCTAGGTGCGCGGGCTTCAGTAGTTGTGGCTCGTGGGCTCTAGAGCGCTGGCTCGGTAGTCGTGGCACACGGGCTTAGTTGCTTCGCGGCATGTGGGATCTTTTCGTACCAGGGATCGAACCCATGTCCCCTGCATTGGCAGGTGGATTCTTAACCACTGTGCCACCAGGGAAGTCCCTATAGATGATTTTTATTGAGTTGCTGATAATTTTTATTATGAATAGGTGTTGGAATTTGTCAAAGGTTTTTTCTGTGTCAATTGATATGATCACATCTTTAGCTTGTTGACATCATAGATTACACTGATTGATTTTTTTTAATGTTGACCCAGCCTTGTATTCCTGGAATAAGTCCCACTTGGTCATGGTGTGTAATCTTTTTGTATATTGTTGGGTTTAATATGCTACTATTTTTGGAGAAATTTTGTGTTTAAGTTCATGAGAGATACTGGTCTGTAGTTTTCTCTTTTTTTGGTACTGTCTTTGTATGGTGTTGGTATCAAGATATTGGTGGCCTCATAAAATGAATTGGGTAGTATTCCCTCCTCTTCTGTTTTCTGAGTTTGTAAACTTGATGTTAGTTCCTCTGAAAATATTTGGTAGAATTCTCCAGTGAAACCATCTCAGTATAGAGATATCTCTCTCTCTCTCTCTTTTTTTTTTTTCTTTTTTGGCCACGCCCTGCAGCTTGTGGAGTCTTAGTTCCCTGACCAGGGATCAAACCCCGGCCCTTGGCAGTGAAAGTGTGGAGTCTTAACCACTGGACTGCCAGGGAATTCCCAAGTGATCTCTTTTTGAGAGCTTTTAAATTACAAAATCAGCGTCTTTAATGGTTATAGAACTATTTAGGTTTATCTATTTTATCTTGGTTGAGTTTTGATTATAATGTGATTTTCAAAGAATTGGTCCGTTTCTTCTAAGCTGTCTAATTTGAGTGTAAAGTTGTTTTTAGTATCTCAAGTACTGTTTTAAAGGCTACAAGGATCTTTAGCAATATCCCGTCTCATTCCTAAAATTGGTGATTTGTGTATTCATTTTTAATTTGTCAGTCTTACTAGAGATTTATCAATTTTATTGCTTTTTTTTAGACCAGCTTTTTGTTTCATTGAGTTTCCCCCCCATCTATTTTCAATTTCTAGTTCTGTTGATTTCTATTATTTGATATTTTCTTCCTTCATCTTGCTTTGGGTTTATTTTGCTCTCCTTTTTCTAGTTTCTTGAGGTAGGAACTTCAATTATTGATTTGAGACCCTTCCTTGTTCCAACATCCGTAACCTTTTGAAAGACTTCAATTCACTGTAATATGAAGGTTTGAATTTATAAAGTTTAACCTTATTTACTAAATTATTCACATCTTATGTATCCTTTTTGTGTGTGTGTTTGCTTCAATTTAAAGGCTGAAGACCTACAACTATCATGATGTTTTTGGATATTCTTGTGTTTCTAAATGGTTTTTTTGTTACATAGATATTGCTGTGTAAGTCAGTTAATAAAGGTTCATGGCTGTTAAATTCTTAGATCACTGAGATTGATTCCATCAGAATTGTATGGGCCCCTCTCCAAATTATGCAGACCCAGTTGAGGGTGAAGAGAATTGTTTAAGCTTATTTAGTTTTATTCTAGCAATTCAGAGTTCTGACAGCCTGTGGGGACTTGGGAAAGAGCCAAGTAAAGAAGCAGGGGCGTATTGCCTGTGCCTAAGAATTTGCCACCAGGAGTTAGAGCAGTATTCAAATTGTGACAGTTCCCTCCTCTGTTTTGTATCTCATCTCCTGTTCCCTCATCTTGTCGCCTTTCACTATCATTTTCTACTGATCCAGTTTCTTTAATGGTTACAGGTTTCTAATGGTTTTATATTTTCAGTCAGTTTTGGTAAGTTATAATTTTTCTAGGAAATTGCTATTTCACTTAGATTTTCAAATTTGAGGTCATAAAACCTTACATTGTATTCTTCGTTTTTTAATATTTATTTTATTATTTATTTATTTTGTCTGCGCCGGGTCTTAGTTGCGGCACGCGGGACCTTCATTGTGGCATGTGGACTCTTACTTGCAGCATGCAGACTTCTTGGTTGCGGAATGTGAACTCTTAGTTGCAGCATGCATGTGGGATCTAGTTCCCCGACCAGGGATCGAACCCGGGCCCCCTGCATTGGGAGCACAGGGTCTTACCCACTGGACCACCAGGGAAGTCCCACACTGTACTCGTTATTACTTTCTAAATCTTTGCTCTGCCTTCAGCTTTGATTATGTAGTCACAGTATAATTATCCTATTTAGGAAATTTAACATGAATGTAGTACTTCAGTCTTTAGTCCATATTCCAGTTTCACCAACTGTTCTAATAATGTTCTTACAACATTTTTGTTCTCTCAGTACAAGATCATGTAGCGTTTAGCTGTCATGTGTCCTTATGCTCCTTTAATCTGGAGCAGTTCCTCAGTCTTTCTTTCATGACATAGACATATTTTTAAAATAGTGGCTCCCTCCCTTCCTTTTGTGGTAGCTGAACTGTTATTATTTGAGAAGGAACGCTACCACTGTTCCTTCTGTTACTTTTAAAATTTTTTCTAAAATCTTATTCATCTCAGAATCCAGCTTTGAACACAAATTTTTATTACTAGATAATTAGTAAAAATGTGTTATTTGATAACAATATAGTTTCGTATTTCATAGAATGCACTGGTGTCCTTTATAAAGGATACTAGTTTTTATGTCATCCAGAAAACTAAAGTTCATAATACAAGGCAACTATTTGAGATACCAATTACTGATTTTGGTTATCAAGTAATTTAACTTGAATATAGAGATTTTATTTCAAAAATGAAATGCTTTTTCCATGATTCAAAGGTATTTCAGAAAGTTACAAAAATAATTTGTCTAGTTACCAACTATTACTACATCTTAGATAATACTTTTTGTAAACATGTAATTATCTACTTGTAAGGTAGCATCTATAATAAAGTTACATAGTAGTTTGAAAGTACATTTTTAACTTTGCTCTCCCAAATTATTAGTTGTTATTAGTGAAACAGAAATGTACTTATACCCATTTTTGGCTTGGTCTATTTTAAATTCTTCTGGCCAACAGTCCAGTAATTTGCTCTATATTTCCTAAAATAACTTGGAATATATCTTCAGAAGTTTTGGTTATTTAGTGACTGTGGTGTCCCCTCCCCCACTTTTTTTCTCTGTAATATATCCTAGAATTTCTTTCAGAAGAAGGAAAAGCGTTGCAGATTATGTTTTCACTGTCTTTAGAATCAATTAACTTAAACTTCACGGAATCTATTCACAAGCTCTTTGAGGTCCTGAGTACCTTTATTTATCATTCAAACTCCTCCCCCTCCCATACTCAAAAAAGTAAATACTGACCTCTCAGGCTTTCATAGCAACTGTACTATTATGGGCTAGTGGCATCACCTTGTGACCAAAATCACCATTGCTACTAGTATGTATTGAAGATCTACTCTGTTGTCAGACACTATTTGAGTTCTCTGTATGTATTGCCTTATTTAATTCTCAAGTCAGATGGGTAATGAGTGGTGGAGAGTGGATGGGACCCAGCTATTCTAAGCTGTAGAACCCACAAGCTTAATTAATTTCTATACCAAAATTCCTCTTACGCTTTAATAACATTTTTCTTCTTGGGAAGTGTATGTGTACTGTTCCTGTTCCTTCTGTTATTCATATCTTAATTATTTTATTTTGGAAATTTTTTACTCATGTGAAGAATATCCATTCTCATTAACCATCTTTCTTCTTTTCCTTTCTCTTTTAACTCTTAGCTTGGTACTATAAGGAAACCACTTCTCTTCCCTGACTCCCTTCATCTATATCAGATTTTAATATATTTATGCTAATAGTAGTTTTGCTTTCCTTAAATTCAGAGTTCACCTGTGCATCTGTTTGTTTGTTCTTTCATAATATCTATTTAACCTTTATAGAAGAAAGACAAAGAATATTCGTTCTTTTTGTTGCCACTATCTCAAAAGACTTCAAGATCTTATTAAAATATTCATGGTTCCAAAAGTATTTATCTAGCTAGAAAAGACTTGTATGTCTTAAGCAACTTAGACCTATTTAGAGTCTATCATATTAAAATGCAAAGCTGTTCTACCAAATACCCCTTAATATCCTCCCTTTGGTATAAGTCCCCTTCCTAAAGGTGGTTCCAGTCAGTCTGTTTGCAGTGACTATATTCTACTCAAACCTAGTCAGGTATATTGGTATGTAAAAGTCTGAAGTTTTTTCTTTTAGAGGCGGTCAGTATAAAAACATTTAAGTGCTTTTGAATTTGTTGTTGCTTTTTCTAGTTAAATTTTTTTCCATTATACTTTTTTATAGTTTATAATAAATAGTGATTCTTTTCTAATCCCAGTATACTTGTAGATGATTCAAAAGTTCAAAATATTCTAGTACTGATTCTAAAACATGACTCTTTAATTTCTTCTTCATTAACTAGCCACAGGCTTAGTGGATCCATTAGGGGTTATTGATGTCAAGTTACTTTGGCAGCATATTCTTTTGTAGTTATTCTTGTTGAGTCACTCTTACACTTAATATTCACTTTACAGTTGTTATTTACACTCAATATCTTTTCTGCTTATTAGTTTAATATATCACCTGTCTTCTTTAGGGTAGAAATAAGGGCAGGGCCACTAATCTACTTTCAAATTTATCTTTCTCTAATTTATACATGTCCTTCATGGTTACTATGGAGGTCTGATGAAATTCACATCACTCCTTAACCCCAGAAAGAAGTATAGTCAACTAATAATTAGAATTAGCTAGAGATGTGTTTCAAGTTTGACAACTGTTTACAGACTATTTTTACGGTTATACTTTTAATGGCTTCTGGCAGTTGCTTTTAGGGTAGTCTTAACAGAACTTAAAATTATTCATTTCATTTTGTACTAGATCTTTTCTTGTAAAAAAGTTCTAAGAGTGAGTGCAGGTCATGTATTCTGGGAGAGATGTAACCACTTCAGGCCTGTAGAACACCTGTTACTTTACTTTATTGGTAATTAATAGATATAACTCCCTATTGGCCAGAAGTAATTTATCAGGGTACCTCATTTTTACAACAGCATAAATAATTCACCTGGCAGTGCTGGATTGGTTGATTGTAATCTCTTGGCAAAAATGTAATTACCATTTTCTACAGTTTGTTTGCTAGTTATTCCAATCACAAATATGGTAAACTTTGAATCTGCTTCCTGTATGCCTATTACTGTTAATGTTACTGTGATCTTAAGATACAGAATTAATACAGTGAAAATTGCAGTGAACTAAAGTCAGAGCACATTGTTCTGATATAGTTGAGAAGAGGCAGTGGAAGTGGGAGGCAGCATAATTCACTAGCTTTTAAGAATCCTTCTAGCTCGTAAAATTATTTTTGTTCTTTCTGGAATGCAGATTTAGTTTTGATCACATGGTAGGTAGAAGCCTTTTGAGACATTCTTTTAACTACTTTTTTTTTAACACCTTTTTAACCTCATTGATCTTTTTTAAAAATTTGAGATGGACAGTTGTTATCCCTATTACTTAATAAAGGTGTGGTTTATATTGTCCTTAGTGTGATGAGAATGCATTTATTTTTTAAATGCTACTTAAAGTCAGAAGCAAAACAACTTTTTAATATATTGTGTGACTTAGATGAGAAATTGTTATGCCTTAGATATGGAGGCTTTGATAATTATGTAATGCTGAGTGATGCAGAATGTTCTAGGAAGCATAGTTTTTAAATTATCTACAAAGATGGTGAGTGGTTATGTCAGTAGATTACCTGCACTTTTCTTTCTCATTACCTATTCCTAAATTCAGAATAGCTACTGCCATAGTAGCCTTTTCCTAAATGATAGTTATTTTTATGGTATGCTAAATACATACTATGAACAGTAAGATATATTTTATTTCCTAATATTACTTTGTAGATAAAAGTTAATGACATAAATTGACATCTACTTCATAATTAGGTGGCATTTTGTTTTTGTACCAACATGATGTGTATGATGTGCAACCTCAGTATCTATATGACTTCTAGGTGGAACACATTCTTGCATAGGTACTTGTATGAGTCAAAGAACTAGTTTATTATCCTTACCATTTCCTCAGTGTATTTTAAAGCTCATTTAAAAAATTTATTTTTCTATGTGTTTTGGGAGCCTCTATAAAAAAATAGATGGCCATTTGTAAATAAGTGGTATAGATGAGTATAGGTCACGTTGAAATTTTATTTATCTAACAGATAATTGGAAAACAACTTTGGGAAGTTTCAGAGAGGAGCTAATTCAGCAATATTTTCATGTATTAAAGATTAATTTAGTGACATTTTCATGTAATGACTGTAGGACCAAACTCCGTTTTTTATGTCCTTCTCTTTTTTAATAATTGCAATTTAACAGTTTTCTAAAATACATATCTCTTTCCCACTGTTTATGAATACAGTAAATATGTTGCAGTAATCCATAATGCCAATTTTAACTTCTTGAATTCCAAAACCTAATTTAATTATGAATTTTATTATTATTATTGCAAAATGGTTGTTGTAACAGTTAGTTAAATCTTTGTCAAATGCCAAGTGCTAACACACTTTGTCTGTAAGCAAGCAGGACATTATTTTGTTACCTTCTTTGTTACTTATTGCAGAATAACAAGACTTACTATCAAAGATATTCAGTGACAGGCTGGTAAAATTTAACAATCAGCTTTTGGTGGGGGAGGGTGGGGGGATTGGAGAGAGGAAATGCTTTATAGCTTAACATACTTCCACCATGGCTGTTTTCAGTCAATATAACGTCACTGCATGTGGAGTTGGGAAGAAGTGATTAGTAGTGCACCATTATTTTTTCTTTTGTTACCTGTGCCTTTGGTGTCATATCCAAGAAAACATTGCCAAGTCCAGTGTCATGAAGTTTTTGTCCTATGTTTTCTTCTAGGAGTTTTATCGTTTTAGATCTTCTTAGGGTCCTTGATACATTTTGAGTTAATTATTGCATGTGGTGTTAGGTAAGGGTCTAATAACTTCATTCTTTTGCCTGTACACATCCAGTTTCCCAGTACCATTTGTTGAAAAGACTTTCCTTTCTTCCACTGAGTGGTCTTGGCACTTTTGTCAAATATGTTGAGGTAGTTTCCTTCTAGTTCTTGTTTGTTAGGTATTTTTATCATGAAAAGATGTTGAATTTTGGTAAATGCTTTTTCTGCATCAATTGAGATGATCATGTGGATTTTTTTTCCCCTTTATTCTGTTCAAGTAGGATATTACATTGATCAATTTTCATATGTTTAACCATCCTTGCATTCATTTGTTGAGGATTTTTTGCATCAGTATTCATAAAGGATATTGATACATAGTTTTCTTGTAATGTCTTTGGCTTTGGTATCAGCACAATGCTGTCCTCATAGAATGAGTTAGGAAGTGTTTACTCCTTCAGTCTTTTGGGAAAGTTTGAAGTATTGGTATTAGTTCTTTAAATGTTTGATATAATTCACCGGTGAAGCCATCAGGTCCAGGGTTTTTCTTTATTGAGAGACATTTAATTACTGATCCAATCTACTTACTGGCTATATATCTATTCAAATTTTCTATTTATTTCTGATTTAGTCTTGGTCTGTTTTATGTTTCTAGTAATTTGTCGGTTAAATCTAGGTTATCTGACTTGTTGGTGTACAATTGTTCATAGTACTCTCTTATAATGCTTTTTATTTCTGTAGAATTGATGGTAATGTCTCCACTTTCATTTCTGATTTTTATAATTTGTGTCAATTTGCGTCTTCTCTCTTTTTCTTCTTAGTCCTTCTAGCTAAAGGACTTATTAAAATCTTTTTGAAGAACCAACTTTTGGATTCATTGATTTTCTCTATTATTTTTCTGTTCTCTAATTTGTTTCTGCTCTCATCCTTATTATTTCCTTTCTTCTGCTAGGTTTGGGTTTAGTTTGTTCTTCTTTTCTAGTTCCTTAAATTGTAAAGTTATGTTGTTGATTTAAGATTTTTCTTTCTTTTTTTTTTTTAATGCAGGTGTTTGTACATTTTCCCCTTAGTACTGCTTTCACTGTGTGCTATAAGTTTTGGTATGTTGTGTTGTTTTTGCCCTCTAAGTATTTTGTAATTTCCCTCATGATTTCTTCTTTGATCAGTTGGTTAATTCCCAAAAATTTTTTTAATTTTCCAGTTTTCCTTTTGTTATTGATTTTTAATTTCATCTTATTGTGGCCAAAGATACTTTGTATGATATCCATATTTTTTATTATATTGAGATTAATTTGTGGCCTACCATATGGTCTGTCCTGAAAAATATCCTATGTGCACTTCAGAAAAATGTGTGTTCTGTTGCTGAGTAGAGTGTTTTGTATATGTCTGTTTGGTCTAGTTGGTTTACTATGTTAAATTCTCTATTTCTTTATATTCTGTCTGGTTCTTCTGTTGATTATGTGAGTGAGGTATTGACGTCTCCAACTATTACTGTAGAACTGTATTTCTCCCTTCAGTTGTGTCAATTTTTGCTTTATATATTTTGATGTTCTGTTACTAGGTACCTAAATGTTTATTGTTGTATCTTTTTGCCCTATTGAACCGTTTATTAATATATAATATTTTTATTATAATGTTCTTTTTGATTTAAAGTCTATTTTGTCTGATATTAGTATAGCCACCCCTGCTCCCTTTTGGTTGCTCTTTGCATGGAATGTCTTTTTCCATCCTTTCACTTTCAACCTGTTTGTGTCTTTGGTTGTGCTTTTATTTGTTCTGCCAATCTCTGTCATTTGGTTGGACAGTTAAATCCATTTACATTTAAAGTAATTGCTGATAAGGAGAGACTTCTGTCATTTTGCTGTTTTTGTATGTCCCTAATAGCCTTTTCTCCCTCATTTCCTGCATTCCTATCTTCTTTTGTGTTTAGTTGATCGTAACAAAATGTTTAAATTCCTTTCTCATTTCCTTTTATTTATATTCTATAGCTATTTTCTTTGTGGTTACCATGGAGGTTGCACTTAACATCCTAAAGTTATAACACTCTAATTGGGAGTTAAACTAGCTTAACTTCAATAACATACAAAAACTGTTTCTTTACAGCTTTGACCCCATCCCTTTCATTTGTTGATAAATTACATCTTTATACATTGTTTGCCCAGAAACATAAATTAATACTTCTTTTAAATGTATTAGTCTCTCAAATTTTGTAGAAAACAATATTTGGAGTTATACACCACAGTTACAGCAATACTTAGCTTTTACACTGATAATTCATTGTTTTCTTTAAATGTAATAGTCTCTCTTAAATTTGATAGAAAACATAAAGTGGAGTTTCAAACCAATGTTAAAAATATTGCTTTTATAATTGCCCTTGTATTTACCTTTATTTCTTTATATGGCTTCAAGTTACTTTCTTATGTCATTTTATTTCACCTTGTAGGTCTCCCTTGTGCGTTTTTTGCAGGGCAGATCTAGTGGAAACAAACTCCCTTAGCTTTTGTTTATCTGGAAATGGCTTAATTTCTTCATTACTTTTGAAGGATATTTTTGCCAAATATAGAATTCTTGGTTGACAGTTTTTTCTTTCAGCACTTTGAATATGTCCATCCACTATCTTCTAGCCTCCAAAGTTTCTGAAGAGAAATCTGCTGACGTTCTTATTGAGGATTCCTCGTATGTGACAATTCACTTCTGTCTTGCTACTTTGAAGAATCTCTGTGTCTCTGTGTGGCCTGTTGAGTTCATCTTATTCAAAGTTTGTTGAGCCTCTTGGATGTTTATGTTCATGACTTTCATGAAATTTGGGGAGTTTTCAACCATTCTTTCTTCACATATTCTCTCTGCCCCTTTCTTGCTCTTCTTCTAGTTCCCATGATGTGTATGTTGGTCCTCTTGATGCTGCCCATAGGTCTCTTAGACTCTGTTTGCGTTTCTTCAGTCTTTTTCCTTTCTGCTCCTCAGACTCTAATTTCTGTTGTCCTATCTTCCAGTTCACTGTTTATTTTTTGTGCCTACTCAAATCTGCTTTTGAATCCCTCTAGTTGAAGTTTTCATTTTAGTTATTTACTTTTCAGCGTCAGAATTTTTTAGTTTCTTTTTAGATTTTCTATCTCTTTATTGTTATTTCCATTTTGTTCATGCATTGTTTTATGTCATACTTTGCTATATCACCTACTGAAAGAAACAAAAAGAAATCAACAGAAAATGTCCCGAAAAAGACCCAATGACAGATCATTAGACAAAGACTTATTAAAAAAACTGTTGTAAAGATGCTCAAAGAACTAAATAAGATATGGAGAATCTTTGAATGCTTTGGGAGTTTTCTGTTGAACACTGGACATTTAAATCATAATATGGTAACTTGGAATATGGTAATATGGAAATCATATTATTCCCTTCCCTGGAGTTTCCTAATTTTTGTTATTGTTTTTGTTTTCGTTTTTTTGATTGTTGTAGGTTGTCTCTGTGCCAAGGATCAGCCTGAGGTGTAAATTTAAGGTTTTTTCATGTCTTTTCTGAGCCTTTCCCTGGATATGCATAGTCACTTTCTAATTCTTCCTGTATATGTAGTTATTTTTGAATGTTCTAGTCTTCAATGTCTGGCTCCCATCATGGGAAAAAGTGATAAATGACAGATAAAAAAGGGAGCTGGCTTTTTAAATACCTTGGAAGTCACTTCATTCTGATGCAGAGGAACTTGCAACAATGAGGGAAGATACAACAGTGGCAAATGGCTACCCTCCTCTTTGTCTGCACCTCTGTGATCAGAAGCAGCAATTAGTGATGAGAGCACCGATCCCTGATACTTGGAGGATAAGGTCCTTTTTACCTACCATGGCTTCTGTAATTTGCATGTGCACAGCTCCCTGCCCTATGGCTGGGAGTTGGGATGAAGGAGGTGCTGCTACTGTGCTAATACCTGAAATTGACAAAATTAACTGCAATTTACTGTCCATGTCTTCCCTGGAAGTTACAAGCTTTCAACAGACCCTATAGAGTTCTAACATAGTCACAGCAGACAGATTCTGCCAGTCAGTTTTGTCTAGGTAGGGAGACAGATTCCTGGTGTTTCTTGCCTCCTGCCATCTTCCCAGAATGGTGGGAAGATGGTGCCTCCTGCCATCTTCCCAGAATCTTCTTTAATCCCATCTTAATTTGTGTATTGAGTGACTTTGTGAGTAGATTAAGTAGCAAGACCTCTGTATTAATGGGGTGGGGGTGCTTTTATTAAAATATAACAGCTCTTTTCTCACCTACCTTTGTATTTAAGAGCTACATTAGATGCATTTGATATATGTATAGTAATTTTGGCATTTAACTTTTGGCAGGTGGTTTTGGAATGTATGCTTAAAAAAGACCTCATTTACAATAAGGTCACTCCAACATTTCACCACTGGAAGATTGATGACAAGAAATTTGGCCTTACCTTTCAAAGTCCTGCTGATGCTAGGGCTTTTGATAGAGGCATTCGAAGAGCTATAGAGGATATTTCTCAAGGTAGGTTATTTTGACTGTTTTCTTAATTTGTTTATCAGTTATATATAATAGAAGTGACTTCAAGCAAGTCAGCTTTTGTGATATGAGATGAGGCTTTGAAAGATGACTGTAGGTGAAGGTAAAATAATGGGCTCCTTAATCTGTTTTATGTTTGTCACATCACAGTATATACCAATTACATGTATTATCTTGAAGAGCCCATCAACAGCACACTTCAGATAATTTGAAAGTTTTAAAATAAAAGCTCAAAGAAGAGGGCAGCAGTCAGGTAGAACTTTGAAAATCCTCCGTGAGTATGTTACTCATATCCTTGTTTTGGTAATTATAAAGAGAAAATTTGTAATAATCAAATATATGTCAACTCCAGTTATTCTATGGCAAAACCTTCCTTACTGCTTTATCTGATTTCGTTAATAAGGATTGGCAGAGACCTCAACCCAATCTATCCCTTTGTATATCTTAACCAATCTGTTAAGATCATTAACTCTAAAGCTTGCAGGTTTTAAAGGGAGGAAGAATATTTACACGTAAGACTGGCCTCTGCTTAATTAAACAAAAAGAAATCACGTTAAAACCCATTTCTTTCCCCCAAAGAAGTCATAACTAAGATTTGATTTGTTTTTCTTATTGAGAAGAAACATTATCTCTATTAGAAATAACCTTCTTATACAACATAACTGAATGAAAATGTGTTGACAACATTGTGGCTCATATAGTTTGAAGATGGCATTTTAGTAGGAAAATCAGAAGAAATAAACTAATTATGAGACAAACCATAGGCAAGAACATGGAAATGCTTAGTACAAATATGTATTGCTAACTGTGTGAAACTGAAGTTAAATAATGTATTTAGCTACTTTGAAAGACTAGAATTTGGTAAACAAACTATCTTTGATTTCTGATTCAGAAAAAAATTCCATGAAATGGTAGCACTCATTTTTAATACAAGAACCCATAACTTCTTCCTATATCAGGGTTCTCATTGTTCGCTGCACATTTGAATCACCTGGGAGCCTTTTGAAAAATAGCATAATTGGTCCCCACTCCAGCCCATTTGAATCAGACTGCCTGGGGAGTGGTGCTGAGGCATTCCTTTTTTTTTAAGTTCTGTGCATTTCAAATGTGGTGAGGAATTGTCAAATGATTATATATCATGAATTTAGGGAGGGGCAAGATGAATATGGATCTTCAGATTCTCCAGTAGTAGTTGTGGTTCTCAAACCACTGCAAGAAACTTAAAAATAAAAAAATTTATGATGCCCAATGCCTCACCCCTCAGAGATTCTGACATTATTGGTTTGAGACTGTATCCTGGCATCATTATAATTTTTTTAAAGTTTCCCAGTTAATTCTGATATTTTGTTAGTGTTGAAGAACCAGTGCTTTAAAAAGAAAATCGTTATCCATGGTTGCTGGAATATTTAGTTTTGAATACTTTTATGCCCACATTCATACCCCCATAGGAACATACTTCTTTCACTAGGATCAGATAGATTGGGTTTAACCTTTTAAAAGAAAATTAATAAGGAGACGCTTACAAACACCTAGCCAGGTAGAATAGACTACAGTACTCAGCCTGTCTCATTGTTTTTGAACATTTTTGTAAACATACTGGTTAGCATTATTATCAGCCACTGTATAGGTTTTCAACAATCCCATTAAATTTTTCTTACTTAGCCTCCCATGACAGTAAGAATAAACTATGCACCTTTTCCATAGGGCAGCTTTCTCTTCATCTCCATGCTAGCTATGTCTCAAGGGTAGCATAAACTCAGAATACTTTGCTAAGGTAAATCCTTCCTTATTAATTTATTGGAACTAAAGGCACTCTTGAACGCCATGAAAACTTATATAGAGGCATTGGTGCACAAACGTCAATAGCAACAGTTGGCTATTGACTATCAACAGTGGATTAAGGCTCATTTTTTTTCCTTACTAAAGCTACTAAAATCCTAGTTGGGGGTACTAAATACTGTTTCCTGGGTCAGAGTACTTAGAAAAATTGAATAAATCATGTGGGCATCACCTAAACACCAGAAGAGTGTGGTGCATATACTCTTCCTGGCAGTTTCAGTATTTCAGAGAAATCAGAGGCAGGGCTTGCCAGAGATAGCGTACTTTCACAGAAGACACCTCTTTAAGTAAGTAACTGGAAATTTACCTGTAGAAGAGGAAAGCAATCACTTTATTCTCTCTTTATCTAACAGAGGGGCAAGTATGAGTGACCAACATCTGACTGGTTGCCAGGCAGTCCAGAATGATCTCTGATTAGTCTTCTACAGTATCATAGTGATATTATCAATGAGTCAGCAATACTAAAATCTAAAACAAAAATTCTATGCTTAATTAACTTTTACCCATTTTCTTAGGATGCCCAGCATTTAAAAATGAAACTGAAGGAGCAGAAGACAACTTACAAGTAAGTAGTTTGGATTAAAAGGAATTTCTAGACATAAAGGATGTAGAGGAAATCACTAGCCTTAATAAATAAACAATTCATATAAATTCTTAAGAAATTTCTGGACACTGTATTTGTCAGGAAATACAGGGAAACAAAACCAATAGAACGTGTGTATGTGTGTATATATATATATATATATATATACATATATATGTATGTATTTATTAATATGTGTAAAGAGGACTTGGTTTTGTTCGGTTTGTTTGTTTAAGGAATTGGCTCATGTGACTGTGGGAACTGGCCAGTCCGAAATTCACAGGGTAGGCAGGTAGGCAGGCATCCCAGAAGTTCTGGCAAGAGTTGATGTTTTGCTCTTGAGTCAGAAGGCAGTCTCAAGGCAGACTTCCTTCCTCCTTGGGGGACCTCAGTCTTTTCTTTAAGTCGTTCCAGAATGAGTCCACCCACTTTATGGAGGATAATCTCCTTTACTCTGAGTCTACTGATTTAGATGTTAGTCACATATGAAAATTACCTTCACAGTAGTTAGACTGGTGTTTGACCAAACCACCATCGCCTAGCCAAGTTGACAGATAAAATTAACCATCACAGATACCCCACCGCATAGGCAAGGTACTTGTATTAAAAATTCGTAGAAAAGTAATTTCAAATTATTAATAAGCATATGGACACCCTTCTGTTTTATATCACTAGTAATCAGCAGGTAGTATAAATTAACATTTATTAGTTATGAAATTATCAAGATTTAAAAATTAATATTACCCCAGACTGTGTCTTTTCATGAGGTTGACAGATTGAGGCTCTGCTAGAGAAAATATAAATTGGTAGATTCTTTGTAGAAAGCAGTTTGGTAATAATGCATTTAAAAGTTTTAAAAATAGAAACAGGACTTCCCTGGTGGTCCAATGGTTAAGACTTCCCCTTCCAGTGTTTCAGGTTCGATCCCTGGTCAGGGAGCTAAGATCCCACATACCTTGTGGCCAAAAAGCCAAAACATAAAGCAGAAGCAGTATTGTAACAAATTCAATAAAGGCTTTAAAATTGGTCCACATTTAAAAAAAAATCTTTAAAAAAAAAAAAGAAATATTCATACCTGTTGATCCAGTGAATCAATTTAAGGAAATAGAGATACACAAAAAATTTGTGTAC
This sequence comes from Eschrichtius robustus, assembly GCF_028021215.1. Lineage (NCBI taxonomy): Eukaryota > Metazoa > Chordata > Mammalia > Artiodactyla > Eschrichtiidae > Eschrichtius > Eschrichtius robustus. The sequence continues at coordinate 85,981,619 of NC_090824.1, forward strand.
ACAGATTTTTGGGTGTGTATGTGTATGAAATATTGATAATTAAAAAATAAGCTATCTAAATGGAATGGAAATGGTTGAATTAAGGTATCTTTGTCATGCGACCACTAAAAATTTTATTATTAATTTACTTGCAGTGTATTGAGTAGTAAAAACAGATAATTATATGGTGTTGTCATCCATTGTTACTCAGCTAAAATGTTAAATAATTTTGTTACTCTTGGATTGTGGGATTCTGAGATATATGGCTTTCTTTTTAGTACTTTTAATTTCCTAAAGTATTAATACTTTTAGGATAATAGTGAAAGAACCCAAATTTATATGTATACCTTGTATTAATAATCAGTTATTCATATTATTGTAAAAATAGTCATCACCTAAAGGACATGGCAAAATGTTTTATGTACATTTATAATCAGAAAATAAAAATGGCTTTTATTTCTGAAAATTTGAGAAATATAGCAAAGTTCAAAAAATAAAACATAGATATGCTACCATCCATGATAACCATCATACATATTTTTTAAAATATTTATTTATTTATTTGGCTGCTCCAGGTCTTAGCTGCGTCACGCAAGATCTTTGTTGCCGCGTGTAGGATCTTTGTTGCTGCATGCAGGATCTTTAGTTGCGGCACATGGGATCTTTAGTTGCGGCATGCAAACTCTTAGTTGTAGCATGTGGGATCTAGTTCCCCGAACAGGGATTGAACCCGGGCCCCCTGCATTGGGAACACAGAGTCTTAGCCACTGGACCACCGGGGAAGTCCCATACGTATTTTTAAATATGGCCTCTGAGTTTTTTTCTGGAAAAATAAATGGGTACACATGTGTTATTATGATATCATTATTCTGTAGCTTTTTTTTTTCACTTAAATACATAATGATATTTTGTGACCTTAAATATTTTTTCAAGTTTACAATTTTTAATCTTTTTTGTGTCTATCTAATTTGTTTTCAATAGATGTATCCTAACCCATTATCCTTATTATACATTTAAGGGTTCTTATTTGTGTTTTAATATATGAATCTGTTTATTGATGGTTAATTATTATTTTAAAAACTGAGTTTCAGTTAATTAGGTATAAGAAATAAGTAATAAAATGCAAAATAAGTATACTTTTTATAGTTAAGTGTTTCCTAAAGTTCTGTTCTGGTATCAATGAGAATATGGAGCTGGAAATGGGAAAACATTTTCTGAATTGCTCCCTGTGACGAGAGTAAATTTGGTTAAAATTCAACTTTAAAAAGAGTTTTTTAACATTCTGCTTTGGTTTTACTTCATTTCTATATATAGCACTGTATAGAGGAAAAACTTTTACAGGACTTAATTGTTTGCAAGACTTTGTGCATATTGCCATCAATGGCTAGTAAAGAGAATTACTGTACAACCAAAGCAACAAGAGTAGTTAATCTGTTGTTAGCTCCTTGGGATCTCTGCTTCATAGTAAGTTCTCTCCACTGCCTCCAGTCCAACAGGTTATACACACACACACACACACACACACACACACACACTCTCTCTCTCTCTCTCTCTCTCTCTCTCTCCCCCACACGTACACACACACACACCTAAAAGAGTTATTTATATTTTAGCTTCATTATATACTAAAGCACTTGCTGGGTTTTTATTTTCATAATAAAATAGAAAATGTGCATTGTCACTAGAGACTCTAAAATAGGCTTCCATGTAAATGTAATTTCACTAAGAGCAATTTTTATATCAAGTTTTAGTTCTTGGTTTTTGCTTACTGTGGTGTTTTTAAAATAGATTCTTAAATTATATTCCTTTTGATGGAATCTTATTCTCCTCCCCTTGAGTGGGCGCTATACTTACTGGGTTGTTTCTTAATAAGGAGCATATGGTAGAAATAACAAGAGTATGGCTTCCAAAGGTAGGCCATAAAAGATATTGCAGCTTCTTTCTGGCTCTCTTAGATCCCCTGTACTGGAGGATGCCAACTGCCATGTCACGGGGACACTCAAGCAACTCTATGGAGATGTCCTTGTGGTGAGGAACTGAAGTTTTGTGACAATAAACATGTTAATGAGCCATCTTGGATGCAGGTCATTCACCCCCAAATGAGCCATCAGATGACTGCAGTCATGGTTGATGTCTTAACTGTAACTTCCCTAGGGACTGTGAGCCGGAACCACCTTGTTAAGTGGAAGCTTAAAGTTAAGCCTTTGGAGGAGACTGCTGATGAGGTCTTAAATGAAAATGAAGAGCACCATATTGGAAACTGAAAGAAAGGAAATCACTGTTATATAGTAGCAGAAAGTTTAGCAACACTGTCACCTGTAGTAATAAGTGAAGTAGAAAATGTACTACTTCTGGTTATGGTAAAGCAGTGGATGGGAGAAATAGGCTCAGGAAGGGCTCCTAAACAAACAAAAAGAACCAGGACTTGCTGGTTTTGAAAATTCTCATCCTCTCAATATGTCACACTACGCTAAAATTAGGAAATGGCTTCCAGGCAAAGATCATATCCAGGGCACTCTCAGAATAGGTTTGTCTAAAGATGAAGCCAGTGGTGTGACTATAAAATCCTTTGTTAAAACCTCAGAAAGATGTAATGTGAGCCTCAGAGAACCTTTCAATCAAAGTAAGAGGGCTTAAAGCAGATTAAGGGTGTCCTCAGCAGAAATTTAAAGTAGAGAAGAGTTTGTCTCAGAATTGTGACTGTGCTTTTTGTCTAACAGAGTGAATCCCAGTAAGATTCCCAAGAGACCCACAAAGTTTTCAAAAGAGTTAATTGGCAGAAATATTACCAGTCTGAGGAGCGGCCCCTTGGATCCCCAAAATTTTACTGGCAGGAAGCAGGTTGAAAAACATTTTACATGTAAACATGGACTTCCTTTCATAAAACGGAAAGATAACTCAGAAATAGAACCAAAATCTCAAAGGACAGAGCCAAGAGCTATGGAGAATTATTCCCATATTCAAGGAACTTCTAACATGTTCCCACCTTGATTACAGAATTACTTTGGATCAGTGACTCCATTTTCTCTTATTCTGAACCAGAAGTTTTATAACTGTTATCCTCTGCCTGTCCTACCATTGTATTTTGGTTGTGTGTGGGGCAGATAATTTGTCTGTTTAGTTCATGGGTCCTCACAATGAGAGGAACTGTACTTAAGGAACACCATTCAGCTAAGTTGCTCCCAAATTTCTTACTCAAAGAAACTATGAGATAGTAAATGTTCTTAGAAGCTGCAGTTTTGTGGTAATTTGTTATGCACCAACAGCTAACCAATACATAAGCAGAAAGGGAAGATGAGTAGAATGAAAGCTAACATTTATAGTCATGTTCATTTCATCTTGCCCCCATTCTCAACTTTTTTAGATGATACATCTAGCTTAGGTTAAATTCCATTTTTCAATAGAAGATTGTATTATATCTTGGTTTTATAGCCCCTTTACAACTAAAAGTATGTTCAGGTAGAAAAAAACACAGTTCTTATTAGTTTAAAAAATTCTGAGCCCGATTATGTATGTATAATATATTAACCTTAATTACACCAAAAGGGGCTGGGGGATACTGAGATGCTAGCAAAATGTGAAATGTTTAAAAAAAGAATCAACTTACAGAATTAAACTGCCAAAGAAAACTCTTAAGTTTACTTTAGTACCATTTATTTCATGATATGCTAAAGTTTTCACATACATCATTCTTATTTTGGAATGTATTGGAGGTTATAAAGTATTCTAATTCAGTTAACCACTTTATTAGGAACAAAGTACATTATTGTTTTGTAATCCACCTATGGGCTTGACATACATAAACATTTTGAAATTATTTTGAGTGCAAGTTGACTGTAGTTTATGATAGTGGTTATGTCAGGTTTACTTTATTAGTGATTATTTGCAAAGACAACTAAAATGACTTTAAAAGAATAACCCATTCTCTAATTATTTTAACCCCAAGGAAGTAATGACTGTTAGTTAGATCATAAATGTCTTTAAGACTTTAAGTATCAGAGTGGAAATCCTCTCCATTTTGAGTACTTATTAATTCATTCAGTAAATATTTGAGCACCTGTTCTGTTCCAATAACTATGCTGAACATTTGATTATTTGCTGGTAGACAACTTTGAGCTTTCAGCAATTCAGTATCTTTATCGGTATCATAAATCATCAGAAAGGTATTTACCTTTCTATTTCATACCTGTCTTTGAAAGGTTTCATAACATCATTATTTGGATTTAAAATCATATCTTGCTCATCTTTTATCCCTGATGTTTAGTACAGTTTTGACCATATACATAGTTGGTAGGAAAGGTTTTTTGAAGAAAAATCTTCAAAATTAAGGAGTTTAAAAAAAAAAAAACCCAAGCAGCAGTAAGGTATGAATGTTCTTTTCATTTGGTTTCTTTATTTAACTATTTTAATGAGCCGGTTAGGTGGGGTTTTTTGTTTTGTTTTAATGTTAGCTTACATTTAATTAAGATTATTTTTACAGTGTTTTTCCAACCAGAGTTGTTAGTCATAACAGTTCTTATTGTTCAGATAGGCTAGATTGCTAACAAAACCCATAAAACTCACCTCACGATTGGTTTGTGATTATAAGAGGAGAAGATCTCAGATTCCATGCTTTGGGGCAGAAGAAAGGTGACACCTAACTGATCTGAAGTGAAAGGGTATCATATTTTCTCTTCGCCACTGAGAAATACTTGACTAACTTACTCTTTTTTAGAATTAAGTAAGGTCATTTTTGAGCCAAATGATTAAAAGGATTGTGATTTACATTTATTGTTCAAAGTCATTTGCTTTAGTCAAAGGGGATATGAATTGTTCATGTACTCATTTTCAGAGGTGGTAACATTTTAATAAGGCTCTATATCTGAAAACTAAGTTAATGGATAGAACTTTATTTAGCTAGCAAAATGGATTTTATATTACCGTGATCTCTCACCATCCCACCTTATAGTTAAGTTCCTGTAACCTTTATATATTTTAGATTGAGTTTAATTATCTAATAAGGGAGTAAAAAAACTCTATAGAATCTTTTTGCACAATATTTTGTCACTATTTAATTTTTCCTTGACTCTTAAACTAATCTTCATGTAGAATATTTGGATAGTTAGAAAATTATAAAGAAGAAATCAGGAATCATTTATCCCTACCTAGTGGTAATTGTTATTAAGATTTTGGGTTCTTCTTCTTAAGTTTTCCTTCGTTCTTGCATGTTATATTCAAATACATACTTCTTTTTAAAAGTACCATCAGAATCAGTCTCTTCTCCATTTTGATTGTGTTTTTGATAGGATTTTTGTTTGTATTGGTAATGGTAGTGATAGTGGTGGTTGGAATTTAAGTAGTACAAATCATAAAATTTGAACCCACACAGTCTGATTTCAGAGTCTTTGAATTTTGCCATTATATTATGTAACTGTACTACAGTTTATTTAACCATTCATGTTTCATTGAACATTTACTTTATTTTCCACAGTCTTATACATTAATTTTTGTTGGTACTTCTGAATGTGACCTTAGGATAAAATCCTAGAAATAGATTTACCAATTAAAGGATTGTCTAAAGGTTTATATAGTTAGCAGGAACTATGCAACTATTGCCTGCCTATTAACTAAAAAACAGATTTACAGACAATAAACAATCCCAGAAAACCTAATACCACATTTAAGCCAAACTAACTTTTCATTTAAAGGGTACTTTCTGTTGATTAATAAGGTGGAGGACTTGTTTTCCTTTTTTGTTTTTGCTGGACATTATATGTTGGTACTTTTCTCACATGCCTTCCATATTATTTCATCACTGATTACTGTGTTCAGGTTGCCTAAACAAAATACTATATATGCTATTAGTATTTTTAGACAAAGCTCATAGACATGCAAAATTGAAAATTCAAAGTTTAGTTTATTCTTAAACTAATAAAAAGTAACTAAAGAAATCTAGCAAACAGAATAGGAGACATTGGTGGTCAAATATAAAATGCATTGCTACTGGGTGCTACATCAAAGTGTAAATAGTGATTTTGTTGGGCTTGTAGAATTGTTAGTAATTTTTTTCCTTTTCTGTGCTTTCTAAGTTTGCATAATTTGACTGTATAGTTTTAAATACCAAAAGAATAGCTTTGATAGCATTTTTAACATATGCAATGCTAAAATATAAGATTTCTTTATCAAAGAACATCTAAAATTTTTTCATCATGCTAAAGTAAACTAATAATATAATTATTTAAAACTTCTCTTGTTGAATATGACCCAGTCACACGTTCAAACCTGTGATTCGTGATATACAACTACAAGAATGAAAGTTTGGGGCAACTGATAGACTGTGATATCACTTTTTTTCACACTATATTGTTTATTGGGAATCATACATTTTAAAAAGTTTACAGAACAATACTGTTTTCTCTGCCTCAGAATTAATATAGAGAGAAGGGACAAAGGAAGGAGAAAAGCAAAATCTGTATTTATTTTCTCTACAGCTGTCATCTAGACTTACGTTCTGAAAGAGAACTACAGCTAGAATTATTTTATTACTTTATACTGCATCCTTTTGCCTCTACACACAAAATTGCTGTAATAATCTTGGAGAAATAAAAAGCTAAACAATCTCTGAGCAACCATGGACGAATAATTATTATACCAGCCTCTGAGAGTGGAACAGATTTCCACTGTACGTGAAACATTGGCATGGTTTACTTTTTAGGTAATACAGATGAGCCAATGCCAGCACAGTACTGAAAGCATTGAATGTGGATGTATATTACTGCTATAGACAACTTTTTAAAAGCTGGAGCTCATGCAAATGTATGTACATCCTTTGTGTGTATCATACATTAGATTTTCTGCTCTTGTGGAAGATTTTTTGGCATTTTCCACCACCTAACTTGAGATTACGCCCGTTTTCCCATAGTAATTGTTACCTTTAAAGAGTTGTAATCCAGTAAAAAACATTCAGGTTTGACTAAGCCAGAATACTTTTTACTCCGTCTGATCCAAGTTTTAAAAAATGTTTTGGCTACTATTAATTTTAATAATGAAAATGGTACAAATAATCTTTTTTATAAAATAACAATTAAAGTTTTTTTCTTATATGAGTTTGGCAGAGATAGTTAAATAATAAGGCCCAGTGTGGGTAGAGATGTGAGGAAATAGTCTTTCTTGAGAGGTTTTCAAAGGGCACATAAGTTTGCTAGAGGGTAGCTTATACTCTCTAGTATTAATGGGAATTAATCCTAAGGAAATAATATTACCAGTGCACCAAGATGTATTTATAAGGAGGTGTGTTGCAATGTATATGACCAAAAAATTGGAAGCTATTTAAATGCCCCTAATTCGAGTTTTGCCTACAGAATATATAACATATACAAATATTGAACTTCTTTGCAACCATTTTAAAGCACAGGGTACATCTTTATATATTGACACAGGGAGAGGTTCATGGTATGTTTTGTGGTAAAAGAAAGCACTACATGGATAGACCTAAATATATAAATGGAATCAAACTATACATAGACTATAAACATATATATATATGTATTAAGAAGTCTAGAAAGATATATGTCAAATAATAATAGGTGCTATTCCATGCAGGGGGGGTGTGAAGAATTTTTTGTGTAATTTGAACTTTTAACAGTTATTAAAATTATTTCTTTTGTGGGTGAAGACTTTTCATTGTTGTTTAAGGAGTTCTTTTTCTACATTTTTTTCTATTGCCAAATTTACTCCCAAGGGTCTATATTAATATAATGTGATCTGACTTGTGGTTATTTGCATATCACTGATTATTTATAGGGTACTCACTATGTGTCAGGTATAGTTCTAAGCTCTAGGAATAAAAGAGGGAAAGTCTGTCATTACTGGCTCATGGGAGAAATACAAATAAAAGAACACTTAGAATATAGGGTGATAGATATAAGTATTTTTGAGGAAGTTCAGAGGAGGGAGTAACTTTGGAGTGGATTAACAGACTTTTTGAGGAGTTTATGGCCGATGTTAAGGAGTTCTTTTTTTTAATTTTTATTTTATATTGGAGTATGGTTGATTTACGTTGTGTTAGTTTCAGGTGTACAGCAAAGTGATTCAGTTATACATATACATACATTCATTCTTTTTCAGATTCTTTTCCTATATAGGTTATTACAGAATATTGAGTAGAGTTCCCTGTGCTATATAGTAGGTCCTTGTTGATTATCTATTTTATATATAGTAGTGTGTATATGTTAATCCCAAACTCTAAAAAGGAGTTTTTCTAGTGGAAAAATTGAAGATAGTCTTTGTGGGCAGAGGAAATGACATGTACAAAGAATCAGAAGTGTGAAATGTTAGACAGGAGAGAAACAGTACATCTGAAGCAAAAGGAGATGATGAAACAGTAGAGTAGGAGCCATGGTAAAGTAACAAACCTATGCATTCATTTGTTAGTTCTTTTGTTCATTCTCAAAATTTCTTGTTCATGAAAAGAAAATACTATGTAATTTTTAGTAAGGCTAGTCCATTATCATAGAAATTAAATAGCATATCCATAAATAAGAGTGAAAGTTGTGATAATGCCTAGTCTTAGTGAGAATGTAGAACATTGCTTGTGGATACGTGAATTGTTAAAACCACCTTGGAAAATAATTTTTATTTTATAAATCAGAGCATACGTGTATCTTATAATCTAGCATTTCCACCCCTGGATATGTACCAGAAAAATTCTTGTATATATGTATCATGAGGCCTGTAGAAGATTGTTCTTAGCACCCTTGTTTGAAATAGCAAAAAATTAAGTGTTTTATCTTAGGCAAGTTACATAATGCCTTTGAGCTTTAATTTCTTCCTGTGGAATAGAGAGATAATAATGCTAATAACTAGCTCGAAGAGTTGTTGTGAGGATTAAATGAGTTAACCCGTGTAAAGTACTTGAGACAGTGTCTGCTACATAGAAAATGCTTAATAGGTGTTAGCTATCATCACTACAAAGAAGTGAAAATGAGTGAGCTATTGCTACATATGTCAACATGAATAAGTTTCATGAAAAAAAATGAGCAAAAAAAAGCAAGTTCCAAAATGTCCCAAATAGCATGATATCAGTCAAATAAAATTCAGAAGCATCTAGAACTAAATATTGTTTAGGAATAATACTTATGTGGTAAAACTGTAAAGAACAGTAAGAAATTGTAAAATAAACAACTACTTCAGGATAATATTTACCTATCCAAGTGGTAGAGGTGGGGGGTGCTATTATTTGTTGTCTTGATAATATTATATTTGTTGTCTTGGTTATTTCTCTTTCTTAAGTTGGGTGATAAGTATACACATATTCACTTTATTACCTTTATATTATTATGTCTATAGTCCTTTATATAAAATATTTCCTAAGGGAAATATCAGTGGTTTGGTGTATATCCTTACTTAAACTGATAAAATTTTAAAATACCTATTCATCCATCGTATCAATTTGACAGATAGGATCATGTCATACTGACAGTTCTGTCCCTAGCTTTTTTTCATTTAGCAATATCTTGTGAGTACTGCATACAGATCTTTTTAATGGCTTTTAGAATTCTATCATATATGTATACCATAATTTTTTAACCAGTCCTGTGCTGATACAGCCATAGGATGTTTTCTCCTTTTCTTTTTTTGTTAAAAAGAGTGCTACGATGATTATTTGTGTGTGTATGTATCTGTATATACGATCACTTTCTCAAAGAAGAAATGTACTCCCACCAACAGTGCAAAATATCCTATTTCTCCATACCCTTGCCAGTATTGAGTATTATTATATATATTTTCCATCTTTTCTAGTCTGTATAAAAAATTGGCATCACATTTTTAAGTCTTTAATTGAAGTCCAGCGTCTTCTTTTCATGTATTTATTGTCTATTTCTTTTTCCTGTGAAATAAAATTGGACTTTGTCTTGTACCTCAGTGCTTCTGGGGTGAGAGAGCCCATTTCTATGGATTGTGTAAATTATGTATCTTGAAAGCGTTCCTCAGACAATAATGATTCTCGGCCCTCTATTCTCCAGTGTGTACAGGGTTCCCCAATAGAGCTTTGATAGTTGGATACTTTAGAAGGGTTCTGAGTAGAAAAACCAACAGATTTGCATGCCTAGCCTTTCACAAGACTGGAAACAAGGAGATCGCTTAGAAACCTACTAAAATAAGAGAGGCAAAAAAGATAATGAGAGCTTGCATTAAGAGAGTAGGTAAGTGGATATGGAGAAGAGAAAATGGATTTGAAAGACACTCAGAAGATTAGCTTGTTTAGAAAATTATCTTATTTTACTGACCAAAAGAGATATTCTGCATGAATCCAGAAGGGTTTAGGGCAAGGGTTGAACAATGTCTCAGTTTATTATCTCAGATACAGAGTGGTGGGGGGGTGGAGGGAGGAATCTACTTATGCCAAAAAGCAAGTGACTGGTTCATTAGTCAGTTGAATTACTTGACTATTTTGATAGAATATAATTGTATTGTATTTTTAAATATTATGACTCTATATCAAAAGAAGGGGGGAAAGTATATACCTAGATTTTAAAAGAAATCGCCCTTATAAAAGTAAATAAGCTCTAGAAAAATTGGAAAATCATTCATAATCATACCATCAAGGAATAGTATTAACATTCATTTTATATCCTTTTAACCTTTCATCTTTTTATGGTTATAATACTATAAATAAAATTTTATATACTGATTTTTTAACATTAAACAATTCTCCACAAAGTAGGTATTATTCATAAACCTAATTTCAAATGACCACTCATTCCATTAAGTGGGCATACCATAATTTACATAACCATTCCCTTAATTTGGGACATTAAGGTTATTTCTTCATTTTTACTATTAAAAAAATTCTGAGAAAAATATTTTGTGCCTAAAGCTCTTTCCATTTAGTACATTTTTTTCTTTACTAGATTGAATTAAGTGGTCAAAATGTGTGAATGTTTTAAAAGCTTTTGATACATTTTACTAAAATTGCTTTTCAGAAATGGTTGGTCCAGATTTTACTCCTGTGTATAGAATAAGCAGTGAATGAGAATGACCATTTTCCTTATCACCACTTTTTTTAATACTCTGTCAACTTAATATACACCTAAATTTAAACTTGCTGAAGGAGACATAGGTAGTAGGAAAATGTTCTTTTCCTGTTGAGGATTCTCTAAAAATGTTAGTTTCTCACAATTCATGGATAATATGTCCCTTATTGTAGATTGTAGACTCTACATTTTCAAACAGTGAGAGTTGGTTTATTTTTACCATATCAGACACCTGAAAGATGTTTTAGTTATTTTATTAGCTGAGACACATTTAGGTGTATAGTTATAAATTCACTGTGTAGTATGAAATATTTCTTTTTTTAAAAAATATTTGTTTATTTATTTATTTGGTGGCACCAGGTCTTAGTTGCAGCTCATGGGCTCCTTTGTTGTGGCATGGGAACTCTTAGTTGCAGCATGCATGTAGGATCTAGATTGAACCCAGGCCCTCTGCATTGGGAGTGCAGAGTCTTATCCACTGCGCCACCAGGGAAGTCCCAGTATTTCTAATTAATAGGTTAATTCCAGGTATTTTGGTAAGCATTTTTAAGTTGAACTAAATCATTTATTACCCAAATACTATACACATTTTATTTGTTTAATAATGAAACAATACTTTTGATATTTCCCTTTAAAAAATAATGTATTTATTTTTAATCAAAATGAAATTTATTACTGTTTAATGTAAGTAGAATTAACCTAAGTCAGTACAGTAAAACACTGGGTCATGTAAACATTTTGTATTTGTTCAGATACAGATGTTTAAGTAAGCTTTATTATATTTTACAATTCTTAAATGACTTCTCAGTTAGATTAGAATACAGTAAAGACAACCTGATCAAAATAGTTGTCACCATTAAAAGCATAATTACTTTATTATGATCACTACTAATACAGTTTATGCTTGTTTATAATTTTTAATCACTTGAGTATCTCAACTAACCCTGAGATTTTTAATACAAATACTATACCCAGTTTATAATAAAAAGGAGCTGTGATTTAGAGAAGTTAATTGCTTAAATTTCATACCCAAGTTGGATAAGACAGGTTCCAACCTAGGCCCTTTCTCTAAACCTTTTTGTTGTTATTGTTGTTTTCTTCTATTCAGTTTGCTTATGATTTTTGACAATTACTTGGGTCATTTATTTTGAAAACTCTCTGGAACAAATAAATACGTTTCCCGAATTCTTTTTACTCTTCCCAATTTTGATCATGCATTTTGAAAGAATGTTTGCTGAATACCATTGTTTAGCCACCTCCTTTCCAATAACTTAGCATTAACTGTCATAACACATTGATGCAACTATTAGGAAAATTAGCTAAAAATAGCAATTAACTGGGTTTGACATATGTAGTTTTAAGTGACAGTAGACTCTCAGATACATTTTTTAAAGCGTAATTGCTTCCTGATAAAATAACGGCTTTTAGTTTTCAGAGCATTTTCACATATATTATCATCTCACTAAATCCTTATGACAATCCATGTCATAAAACAGTATAGGTATTATAATTATTTAATTGAAAAAACTGAGTTCCAGAAAAATTAAATGTCACAAAGCTTCTTTGTTTCAGAGCAAGGACCAGAAGATGCATTTATAAATTTATAATATCTTAGCCATAACTTTTATGAACTTTATTGCTTAATATTAGAAGGAATACCAAATTTTAATAACTTTTATGAACTTTATTGCTTAATATTAGAAGTAATATCAAATTTTAATGTTTTTTATTTTTATAAAAAAGCTTGTAAGGGTTTCTACTTTTAAAATTATTAGCCCTATAATGATTACTCTAAATTACTTTAGAATGAACCAGTAAAGGTATTTCTGTCATTTTAGTTGGCTGTCACTTTTTCTTCCCAAATAATTATATACTAACGGGAAAAATAATAGCAAATAGTTATCTCATTTCTTAAAAAAAAAAAAAAGAAACAAAACCTTTTCAGGACTTTCTGTTTTGTAATGTGCTAAGTTTCACTTATTCAACATTTATTTCACAGAAATATTGTTTATGAAATTCCAAAAGCATTTTGTTAGTGACTGTCATTGATTGAACATATCTCCTTCACTGAGTCTTGTATATGATTTGAATCCTTCTAAATAATCAGTAAATTCAGGCTAATTAATTCATTCACTCATTCAATTACTTTTAAAATTACGTGGACTACTGCCTTCCTTCTTTGATCCCTCGTATCACACAGCACAATCCTTGGTACTGTGTAAAAAGAAAAAAGTTCTTTAAAAAAAACTTGCAAAGTAACAATTTTATTGATTTGTATTTTCTTCCTCATAATTTCTTCACTTTCTGTGTACATATATCACTTTTAGTTATAATTAACAGCTTTATTTTAATTAGATATCTTTCTCACTTGGCATGGATAGCCTTCTAATTCTTCCTATGTTATTTTTTTTAAGAAAGTCCATTTTGCTTATAAAGTTGATTCTTTTTTTTTATTCATATTATTTTATTTTGACATGGCTTCCTAACGCATATTTGAGTTTGGGGAATTGCCATACACACTGATGGTGGTGGTACATACTTACTGATTTGCTAAACTCTTGTTAGAGTGAAGGTATCTTACTTTGTTGTTGTTTTTTACGTTCTGGTAACTAATGAGTTGGGGATTGTTCCCATTAGGCAGCTGAAGAGGATACTTCCAGTTCTCTAGTGAAAGATCATCCTTTCCAGCAAGAGACAGTTATAACCAGTGAGCCTTACAGAAGCTCAAGACCTTCTCCTTTTGAAGATCTGAATGCCAGAAGAGTCTACCTGCAAAGCCAAGCCAATCAGGTGAGAAAATAAATATTTTTCAATATATTATTCATATGTATAGAAATCGGATGTGTTAGACGAGAACATTAGGACCATCTGCCCTTTACCAGTCAAAGAACAACAGAAACTCAGGAGAATAAGACTTACAATGAATCAAATCCAGAATGAGACAATACATATATGTCATAATGTCCTATACAGGTGTAATAATTGAGTCATAAATTTGACTTTAAATTTTTTGATGATAAAGGGGAAAAGGTGTTAGTTACATTTTCATTATCCAGTAGAGGGATACAAAGGAAATAAACCATAGTTTCTGTTATAAAAGAGTTTATGATGGCGTAATAGATACGTGCTCATGGTGATATGGGAGCACAGGATAGGGGTAATGAAGTCGTTGTGGAAGATGAGAGTTTGTGTTTTTTCTTAAGATACACCTGAACTTTTCAAGGATGAGAAAAATTGTTAACTAATTGAAGAGGGTGGGGCTGGTGATGAAAATTGGGGGGAAAACACAGGAGGAGCAAGGGGATGAATGTTTTAAACAGAGGGAATTTTAGTCAGCATAGTCTGCCATAACAAAATACCATAAACTGGGTGGATTAAATAACAGTTTTTTTTCCTCACAGTTCTGAAGGCTTGGAAGTGCCAAGGTTAGGGTGCCAGCATGGTTGATTCCTAGTGAGGGCTCTCTTCTTGGATTACAGACAGCTGCTTTGTCTCAGTGCCAGAGAATGCCCAAGTGAGCAAGCTCTCTGGTATCTCTTATAAAGGGCACTAATCCTGTCATACCAGGACCACACCCTTCATGACCTAATTACCTCCTGAAGGCCCCATCTCCAAATAGCATCACATTGGGGGTTTGGGTTTCATATAATTTGGGGGGGGCAGGGGTGACACAAGCATTTAGTCCATAGCAGGGAACAGTATGAGCAGAGGTATGCATGATCTAGGGGGAAAACAACATGGAGGGTGAAAAAGAGAGGCAAAGAGAGCAAGAGCCAGACTGTCGGGGTTTTATGTCCTGCAAACCACCTTGGACTTAATCTTGTTTGTTGCTTCACAAACCTGGGTACACATTCATGTGCCAGAAGACACAAGAAACCACAGGTTAAACACAGTGCATTTTCATGGAGTGTCACTTTTACTTAAAAACAAAAAAATCCAAAGTGGTGTACCAGGTTTACATTCCCACTAGTCATGGGAATTTTCCTGAATACTTGGTATTGTGCCCACCCTTCCCCCCGCCCCCTTTTTTTTTCCAATTTAGTCACTTAGTGGAAGTAAAGTAGTATTTTATTGTGATTTTAGTTTATACTTTCCTGATTACTACTGCTGTTGAGCACCTTTTTTTATATGCTTATTGATCATTTAGAAATTCTGTTTTGTAAAGTACCTATTCAAGTATTTTGCACATCTAATATTGAGTTGTCTTTTTCTTATTGATTTATAGGCATTTTCTTTTTGTTTATTTTGGAAATAAGTCCTTTGTTGGATATGTATATTGCAGATATCTTCTCTCTGGTGGTCTGTCTTTTCACTCTCTTAATAATGTCTTTTGCTGAATAAGAGTTCTTAATTTTAATAGAAGAGTGATTTAGTGATCATTCCCTCTGTGGTTAGTGCTTTTTGTGTCATGTATAAGAAATCTTTGAGTATCCTCACCAAACCATGAAGATATTTTATGTTGTCTTTCAGAAGCTTTATTATTTTTTCTTCCATGTTTGATTTTTGTAAGTGGTATAAGATTAGGAGGTCAAGGGTTCCCTCCCTGCACCACAACCCCCAAATCTGGATGGCCAGTGATCCAGCACCATATAGTAAAAAATCTATGCTTTCTGAAACAGGTGCATTGCATTTTCAGCTTTGTCATGTGACTGTATGTGTGTGGATCTATTTCTATTCTCTGTTCTGTTCCCTTAGCCTATTTGTCTATTTTTATACTGGTACCATACTTTTAAAATAACAGTAGTTATATAATATTTCTGGGATCTGGGAGTTATGTCCCCCAGCTTTGTCCTTTAAGATCTTGTTCTTGACCTATGTAAATTTTAGAGTCAGCTTATCAATTTCCACAAAACTCCTAGAATTTTGATTGACATTGTATTGCATTCATAAATTAATTTGGAGGAAGTTAACATCTTGACAATACTGAATCTTCTAATCCATGAAATGGTGAATTCATTCATTTATCTTTTGTTAGATTTATTCTTAGGTATTTAATTTTTGTAAGTTTATTTAGGTATTTAATTATTATAAGTATATTTTGTAAATTGATCTTATATCCAGAGACATTGTTAAATTAATTTATTAACTCTGTACTTAAAATCTGTAAATTTTTTAAATGTCTGTTTCTTGTCACACTGGCTAGGACTTTCTAGTGCAGGGGGGATTGACTTTCTTATTTTGTTCCTTATCTCAGGGGAAAGCTTTGTATATTCATTGCATTCATCATTAACTATGATATTTGCTGTATGTTTTCATAGATCCTTTTAACAGATTAAGGTATCTATCTATTATTCCCACATTACTGTTTTTTATGACATGCTTCTTCTGCAGTAATTGAGATGATTCTAATTTTTTTCCTTGTTGATTTTGTTGATTGGTAAATTGAAATAATTGGTTTGCAACCTTGCAGTCTTGGAATAAACCCATCTTGGTTGCCATATAATACTCATTATACATACACATATAAACATATGCACACATAAAATTGGGTTTAATAATATTTTATCTAGGATTCTTATGTCTGTGTTCATGAAAGAGATTGGCATATAATTTTCTTTTCCCATAAAATCCCAGGCAGGTGTTGTAATCAAGGTATGCTGACTCCATGAAACAAATTGGGCAGTGTTTCTTTTTTGCAGTTTGTGGAAAAGTTTAAAATTTGTTGTTTTTCTTAAATGTTTGGTAGAATTTCCTGGTGAAGCCATCTGAGCCCAGAATTTTCTTTATCAGATGATTTTGAGCTACAGATCGATTTCTTTAACAGATACAGGACTATGCTGATTTTCTAATTCTTTTTAGAAAGGCTTTTTACAGGATTTTGGTTTTTATTCCTTTTTTATGGAAAATTTCAAACATAGTAGAAGTTGAATGAATAGTGCAGTCAATTGCTGTGTACTACCCTGCTTCTGACATTAGTCATTGGCAAAATGATGATATGCCATATTTTCATTATTATTCAGAAATGGATTGATTTTTAAACATTTGGGGTTTTCTACTTTTCTTTTTATTGCAGATATTCTAAGAATATACTCTGAATGATTTCATTCATTAACATTTGTTGAGGCTTGTTTAATGCCTCAACATAAGATCCGTGTGCCATGTGCACTTGAAAAGACTTCATATTCTTAGATGTTGTGTGCAGTGTTCTTTCTATATATTAGGTCAGGTTTGTTATCCTTATTAACTTTAAAAAAAAATCTGCTTGTCAGTAACTGAGCAAGGTATGTTTAAAAATCTCCAACTTTGATTGTAGAATCATCTTGTTTTAATTCCATCAGTTATTTACTTTATATATTTTGAGGCTATTATATATTGCTTGTAATTTTATAATTGTCATACCTTTATGTTGAATTGACTCTCTTGTCGTTATGAAATATCCTTCCTTATCTCTGGTAATACTTTTTGCCTAAAAGTCTACTATGTCTGATATTAGTATGGTTACATCAGTTTTCTTTTGGCTAACATTACCACAGTGTGTGTTTTCCCATCCTTGTACTTTCAACATTTATGTGTCATATATAAGATGTCTCTTTTAAACCATATGCAGTTGGGTTTTGTTTTTTTCTCAGGGTGTTTTTGTCTTTTAGAGTATTTTGTCTACTTACTTTTACTGCAATTATTGATATAGTATAAATCTACCATCTTACTTGTTTTCTGTTTGCCCCATTTTTCTCTGTTCATTATTTCCTCCACTTGGCTTATTCAGGTATATTTAACTACTTAATTTTTCTTCTTTATTAGATAATTAATAATACAGTTCAGTGCTTTTATTGTAATCCTAGAGATCACAATACGCATTGTTAACTCCTTAGAATGTACCCTAAATTGACTTTTTTTAAACCACTTCTGGAAAATGCATGGATCCTGCAATACCTTAATGCCATTTATCTCTTCTTCATTTACCATTTGTGTTGTTGTTGTCATGAAATTCATTCTGTGTGTATGTATGTATAACCTCCCAAAATAATATTTTAAACAGTCAACATTGATTTCAGTTTATCCGTCTACTTATGCTTTTGGCTGTTCTTTAATCCCTTGTTTATTACCATACTACCACGTAGGATCATTGGCTGCTTATTGCTGTTGGTGAATCTTCGTTGTCGTTTTTCTGGAAACATCTTTTATTTCCTCCATATTTGAAGGATGTTTTGCTGACTGTCACATTCTAAGTTATCATTTATTTTCTTTCACCACTTTAAAAGATGTCACACCATTGTCTACACTTTTCCATCATTGCTATTAAGAAATACTGTCTATCTTTGGCTTTTCGCTGTTTTATTATGCTATGCCTAGGTACTAGGTTTTTTTTATTGGGTGTATAGAGCTTTTTGAATCTGGCTGTTATCTTTGAACAGATTTAGAAATTTCTCCACCATTGTCTCTTCAAATATTGTTTCTAAATCTGAGGCTCAGGGAGAGATAAGGACTGAACTTGAAGTTGGGACTCATTATCTAACGATGGAAATTAAAACTATGAGAGAAGTTTGAATTACTTTGTGAGAAGAATAGTATTCAAAGCTGGAACACTGAGGATCACTAAATGTTAAAAGACAGGGTGTTGAAGAAGAAGAGTCACACAGATAGGAGAACTAGGAAAGGGCAATAATGTCTCAGAAGCCTGAGAAGGAGAGTTAAAAAGGTAAGTGACAGAGTAGTTAATTAATGTATTGCAATTACATGGTCCAATAAAGGACCTGGATGAATCCTGGATTCATCTCTGTAAAGGTAATTGATACCCCTAGCATAGTTTCAGTGGGATTAGGAGGCATTCATGACAGGGGAAGAAACAACTTTTTTTTTTTTTTTTTTGCCTGAGCTCCTTTCAATAGTTTGACTACAGAGGCCTTCCTTTGGAGAGCAGATGGAGCTAGAAGGTGAAGGGCCGAGGAAATAAATATGTTTAAAATTTGAAGGGATAAAGAAAGTGAGAAGTTAAAGATTTGGGACAGAGAGAATAATTGATAAAGACCCAAAGGAGACTATCAAGGGCACAGGAATTACACTGAAAGAGGAATTACTTCATTTTTCTAGACTGAAGAGAAGTTTAGGTAGAACTACAGATTTATTAAAAAGGAGGTAGAAGGTTAATGAAATTCAGACTTGATCAATTCAGCAGTGTGTGCCCTCACATTCTTGGATAAACCTAAAATTTAATTGTTATTTTTATCTTAAAAACTTGAATATGGGGGCCGGGGGTAAAGAGAAAATAAAAAACCTTCTGGATCATCTGGGAATTTTTCTTCCAGCAAGTCCCAATACAGCCATACCACAGCAAATAAATATAGTTTGAAATATTCAAGTTAGACACAGATTGTGAAAGGTTCCCTGCTAATAGATCTGATTAATTAGGTTACTTAAGGTCACAAGAAACATATATTCTCAGGCTATGTAAGTTGGTGGGGACTTATCGTAATGACCTGGGCAAGTACCAGGCTAATAGCATGTATTCATACAACCTCTCTGGTCCTCCCAAAATTGGAACTTCAGTTAGGATTATCCCCCTTCCTCCACTCTAAGTCTAATGCCAGTGTTTCCCATATAAGTTAATGGTATATCACTTATACATTTCCTCAGGGCAGAAACTTGAAGCCGTCCTGACTCATTCCTCTCTCAATCTCATACTGTAGATATCAGCAGTCAATCAGCAATCCTGTAAACACTACATTCAAAGTATATTTCTCAGACCGTCATCATTTCTTACTGCTATAGTCTTCTAATTTCCCTACTTCCACACTTATCCTTCCCACCCGCTCCAATAATCTGTTCACACAGTAACCAAAGTGATCCTTTAAAAAGATACAAATCAAATGTGTTCAAAACTTTATAAAAGTCTAACATCCTATTTAGAACAACATACAGAGGTTTTACAGAGCTGTGCATGATTTTGTTCGTGGCTTCTCCAGATTTATTTTCTATTCTTTCTCACTCACAAGCTCCTTAATACCTCGACCTCCTATGTTTTAAATATATTAAGAATATCTATGCCTCAAGGGCTTTGCATCTGCTCTTCCTTTTATCTGGAACACTCTTCCTCCAGATGTTCCCAGAGCTTGCTCCTTACTTCAGGTCACCTCTTCTATGAAGTCTTCCCTGAGCACTCTAAGTGAAATACCAACCCTTCCATCACTGTATCCTTATGCTATTTTATTTTTCTTAATAACACTTATTTCCTGATTATAATTTGTCTCCTATTTGTACTTTTTTTGTTTGTTCAGTGATACGTTCAGGAATCTAGAAGTTCCTAAGATAGAGTAAGCACCCAGTAAATATTTGTTGAATGAAAGAATAGATGAATAAATGCTAACAGCATCACCTTGGAAGCATCCTACATCAAAGGAATAGCCTTGCCAAAAGGACTAGACTACTTCCTTGCTGTCAAGAAATATGAAGAGTGTTAGATTTTACCCTAGCTAGCAAGTTGTATGAATACTGCCAGAAGACATAAGACTGCTAGGTCAGAGACAAAGGACTGTTACTCACAGCACGATAAAGTAGCATGAGCTTCATGTTTGTGTCGGTTCCCCTTGCTTCCCAAGTCCCATGGGGGTGGTGCTAAGCTGCTCAGGTGAATATTGCACACTCAGTGGGTTTGCATCCCAATATTGGAACCCTGAGTTTTGGGGAACCCCAGTCTTTTATAGTGGGCGATAATCCTGCCTGACTTTTGCCAGGGAGGGACACAGTGTCTTTGTTATACTCGTTAACTAAACAAACCTAACTTCAAAGGAGAGATACTATATCTTTCAAGGGTTTCCCTATTCACACATCTTTGAAAAGATAGTCTGAAGCAAAGGCAGATAGTACCTCTACACACTGGGTCTGCAGAAGTGAGACCCATGGAGAATTGTCACCTAACACTAGTTTAGGTTTTTCCCTCTAGCAGTGCTTAAACAGGTATTGTCAGTGTTTGTCCTTGGCTCATTTTCTATGCTTACATGGACTACTTAAATCCTTTTGATGGATTAGGTACATTCTTTCAAACTGCTAGTGCTCTCAGTCAGGTTTTAGTTAAATCTAATAGGCCTGGAGGCCATTATAGTCCTTTTACTCAATTTCGCTTACTTTCAAGTTCCTGGAGGTCATTTCACTGCAGATGAATAAGACCACGTGTATTATGGTCTTACGATCAAAGGTTTATGATGTATTTAATACATAGAAAATAATACATGTAATGAATACCTGAGAAACCAAAAAACTTTTAAAAAAGAGCACCCCCAATCCTGTTCCCTTGCCTTCATCCTAGAGGTGACCTTTACCTTGGACTGTGTTTGCTTATTAGCATTCTTATGCTTTTCTTGGTAATTCTACTACTTCTTTTTCTTCTGCCAGTAGATATTTTAGTTGTTTCCATGTTTTTGTTATTAGGCATACTGCTAGTACAAACTTTCTTGCCCCTCAGCTATTCTTGTGCAAGAGTTTCTTTAGGGTGTACAGAAATGGGCCTTTGATATTGATGTGCTATGAAAAGGCTCTTGGGCAAATTAGTCTATAGGATTCATGTGTTCTGTGACTATAAGAGATATATTTTGAGCATTTGAGATGTTAGAGAAATAACGCTGAATATTCTGTTACAAACTAATTTTAACTATATACTCTTATATAACTTGTTATTGAGTAATAAAATTTTCAGTGACACTTCTTTTTGAATTTTATTTGTGGCCAGTATCTCTTAGTTTATGGTGGTTTTTCACTCTTTTTATGGTGTTTTGGTGAACAGATGTTCCAAAATTTAATACAGTTTAATTTATCATTCTTTTCGTGGTGGTGTTTTTAAAAACTCCTCCCTATCCTTATCCCAAAGATTTTTCTCTTGATTTTATTCTAAAAGTTTTGCAGTTTTGTCCATAAAACAAACTGTTTTTTGTTCCACTTTTATTTTTTCCATATGGATTACTGATTGTTAACAGCACCACTTATTGGATCCTTCCCCCTACTGATAGGCAGTGCCATATCTGTCATATATCAAGTTTCTATTTCTGGTCTCTCTTATCTGTTGGTCTGTTTGTCCTGGCACCAGTGCCACGTTGTCTTCTTTACTATAGAATGTTTTAACTCTATAGCTTGTCTTAAGATCTGTAGAGCAAGTGCATCTACCACTTTTTTCTTCTTCTCTTTTTTGTTGGTGGGTGGGGGAGCTGTTTACTCTTCCACAGAATTTAGAATTAGCTTGGGACTTCCCCAGTGATCCAGTGGTTAAGACTCCACCTTCCAATGCAGGGGGTGTGGGTTCAATCCCTGGTTGGGGAACTAGGATCCCACATGCCGTGGGGTGCGGCCAAAAAAAAAAAATTAGAATTAGCTTATCAAGTTTGTTGAAAAATCCATTTGCAGTCTGTTTTTGAATTGCACTGAATCTGTATATTAGTTTGGGGAAGATTTTAGCCTTCTTTTCCATGAATATATATCCTTCTATTTAGCTCACCTATAGCGCTCAATAAAGCTTTGCATTTTCTTCATGAAAAGATATCATATATCTTTTAAAAGAGTGGATATATGGGGCTTCCCTGGTGGCGCAGTGGTTAAGAATCCGCCTGCCAACGCAGGGAACACAGGTTCGAGCCCTGGTCGGGGAAGATCCCACGTGCCTCAGAGCAGCTAAGCCTGTGCGCCACAACTACTGAGCCTGCACTCTAGAGCTTGTGAGCCGCAACTACTGAGCCCACAGGCCACAACTACTGAAGCCTGCGCTCTCAGAGCCTGTGCTCCGTAACAAGAGAGGCCACCGCAATGAGAAGCCCACACACCGCAACTAAGAGTGGCCCCTGCTCGCCGCAGCTAGAGAGAGCCTGCGTGCAGCAACAAAGACCCAAAATGAGTCAAAAATAAATTTTAAAAAAAAAGAGTGGATATATGTATATGTATAACTGATTCACTTGGCTGTTCATGTGAAACTAACACACATTGTAAGTCAACTATACTCCAGTAAAAATTTTAAAAAAATAAAACATTGGAGAGGTTATAATCATGCAAAAGTAATCCAGCCTATGCCCTAGAGCCCGCGAGCCACAACTACTGAAGCCTGAGCGCCTAGAGCCTGTGCTCCACAACAGGAGAAGCCACCACAATGAGAAGCCCGTGCACCACAACGAAGAGTAGCACAAGCTCGCTGCAACTAGAGAAAGCCTGCATGCAGCAATGAAGACCCAATGCAGCCAAAAATAAAGATCTTAAAAAAAAAAAAAGTAATCCAGAAATCTTACTTCATCCACATCAGTCCTTTAGTCCTACAACATAATTAAAATTGAAATACTTCTGTTTCTCTTTATGTTCCTATCATGTGATTAAAGTGCTAATGAAAGTAGAATTCAAAACTGCAGGAAACAAGGCCAGGAATGAGATAACCTCTTCAGTCATTAACTATTTTTATTAAACTTCCTTTCCTGTTTAAGACACTACTAATAATGAGTAGGTGGTTCGAGTTGGATATATCCATTTAAATTGCTTTTTGAATTGAAGCATAGAAACCTTTTAATCCAGCATTTTTACTTTTAGCAATTTCTGATTCAGATATACTTGGACATGTGTATTAAAGATAAATATGTATAAGGATAATTTATGCAATATTGTTTGTAACAGCAAAAGGTGGGGAAAAGCCTTTATATATATATAAATCAGACTAGTTAAATTAAGTCATCCATTCAATGGAATATTAAGCTGCTATTAAAAGAATTAGGTAGAGCTATATGTATAAACACATACACACCCTTGCATGTGTGTGTAGATTAAATATGTGGCCAAAAAGTGGTAAGTACCACCTGAGTGGTACATTTGTTACAATTGGTGACCCTACATTGATACATCATATAATCACCCAAAGTTCATAGTTTACAGTAGGGTTCATTCTTGGTGTTGTGCATTCTGTGGATTTGGACAAATATATAATGATATGTATCCATCATTATAGTATCATATAGACATTTTTCACTGACCTAAAAATCCTCTGTTCTCTGCCTGTTCTTCCCTCCTTACCTCTCCCTTCTCCCAAACACAGATCCTGGCAACCACTGATCTTTTTACTGTCGCCATAATTTTACCTTTACCAGAATGTCATACAGTTGGAATCATACAGTATGTAGCCTTTCACTTAGTAATATGCATGTAAGGTTTTTTCATGTCTTTTTTAATACTGAGTAATATTCCCTTGTCTGGATATACCACTGTTTGTGTATGCATTGAGCCTACTGAATAGATAAACAAACTTAGTTTCTTCCAAGTTTTAGCACTTATGAATAAGGCTGCTGTAAACATTTGTGTGCAGGTTTTTGTGCGGACATGTTTTTGAATCCCTTGGGTAAATACCAAGGAGTACAATTGCTGGATCATACGGGAAGAGTATGCTTAGTTATATAAGAAACTGCCAAATTGTCTTCCAAAGTGGCCGTACCATTTTGCATTCCCATCAGCAGTGAATGAGGGTTCCTGTTGCTCTGTGTCCTCCCCAGCATTTGGTGTTGTCAGCGTTCTGGATATTGGCCATGCTACTGGGTGTGTAGCGGTATCTCGTATTTTTAACTTGCATTTCCCTGGTGACTTACGGCGTGGAGCATCTTTTAATATGCTGATTTGCCATCTGT
Source organism: Eschrichtius robustus (assembly GCF_028021215.1). Lineage (NCBI taxonomy): Eukaryota > Metazoa > Chordata > Mammalia > Artiodactyla > Eschrichtiidae > Eschrichtius > Eschrichtius robustus. The sequence goes on from NC_090824.1 coordinate 86,006,187, forward strand.
ATATCTTCCTTGGGAAAGTGTCTGTTGAGGTCCTTGGCACATTTTTTAATCAGGTTGTTTATTTTCTTATTGTTGATTTTTTAATAGTTCTTTGTACCTTTTTTCTAAAGAAGAAACCTATTAATGAAAAATATGACACATATAAAGAAGAAAAGAGGTTTTTGTACATTTTAGGTATCAGTCCTTTATCAGGTATCTTTGACAATATTTTCTCTTACTCTGTGACTTGTCTTCTCATTCTCTTGACATTTTATTTTTCAGAGGAGATGTTTTTAATTTTAATGAGGCCCAGCGTATCAATGCTTTCTTTCATGAATCTTTGATATATCTTAAAAGCCACTGCCATAACCAAAGTCATCTATTCTGTTCCATTGACCTATTTTTTTTTTTTTGCTGGTACCACACCATCTTTCTTAATGTAGCTTTATAAAAGATCTTGAAGTCAGGTAATATCAGTCCCCTAACTTTTATTCTCCCTCAGTATTGTGTTGGGTATTCTGGGTCTTTTGCCTCTCTATGTAAACTTTAGAACCATTTTGTTAATATCCACAAAATAACTTGCTGGGATTTTAATTGGGATTGCATTGAATCTATAGGCCAGCTGGGGAAAAGCTGACATGTTGACAGCATTGAATCTTCCAATTTACAAACATGGAATGTCTATATTTATTTCTTTGATTTCATTCATCAGAGTTTGATAGTTTTCCTCATACAGATCTTGTACGTATTTTGTTAGATATATGCATTAAGTATTTCATTTTGGGGGATGCTAACGTAAATGGTTTTTAATTTCAAATTCCATTTCTGGTTTTTTTGTTTGTTTGTTTGTTTTTGCCGCACTGCATAGCATGTGGAATCTTAGTTCCCTGACCAGGGATCAAACCTTTTCCCCCTGCAGTGGAAGCACAGAGTCTTAACTCCTGGACCACCAGGGAAGTCCCTTGTTCATTGCTGGTTTATAGAAAAGTGATTGTCTTTTGTATATAAGCCTTGTATCCTGCAACTTTACTATAAATCATTTATTAGATGCAGAAGTTATTTTGTTGATTTTTTCATATTTTCTATATAGATGATCATGTCATCTGTGAACATGGACAGCTTTATTTCTTTCTTCTGAATCTGTATACTGTTTATGTCTTTTTCTTGTCTTACTGCATTAGCTACAAATTCCAGTATGATGTTGAAAAGGAATGGTGAGAGAAGGGACATCCTTGCCTCCTTGTACCTGATCTTAGTGGGAAAACTTAAAGTTTCTCACCATTAATTATATTAGTTTCAGGGTTTCTGTAGATATTCTTTATAAGTTGAAGAAGTTCTCCACTGTTCCCAATTTACAGAGTTTTTATCATGAATGGGTGTTGGATTTTGTCAAATACTTTTTCTCAATATATCGATAAGATCATGTGATTTGATGTGTTACATTAATAGATCTTTTAATGTTAAACCAGCCTTGCATAGTGGGGTTGAATCCACTTGGTCATGATGTATATAATTCTTTCTATACATTGTTGGATTCAATGAGCTAATATTTTGTTGAGGATTTTTGCATCAGTGTTTATTTGAGATGTCTATTTTTGTTTGTTTTCCTTTTTGGTAATGTTTTTGTCTGGTTTTAGGATTAAGGTAATGCTGACCTCTTGGAATGAGTTAGGAAGTATTTTCTGTTTTCTATCTTCTGAAAGAGATTGGAGAGAATTGGTATAATTTCTTCCTTAAATGTTCTGCGGTATTCACCAGTAAACCCCAGCTGGATCTGTGTGCTTTCTATTTTGGAAGGTTATTAATTACCAGTTCAACTTCTTTAATAGATATAGACCTATTCAGATTGTTTTCTTCTTCTTGTGTCAGTTTTGGCAGATTGCGCCTTTCAAGGAATAGATCCATTTCATCTAGGTTATCAGATTTGTGGATGTAGAGTTGTTCATAGCATTCCTTTATTATCCTTTTAAATGTTCATGGAATCTGTAGTGATACCTCCTCTTTCGTTTCTGATAGTTAGTGATTTGTGTCCTCTTTTTTGTTCTCTTAGTTGTCCTGACTAGAGGCTTATCAGTTTTGTGGATCTTTTTAAAGAACCAGCTTTTGGTTTAATTAATATTCTCTGTTGATTTTCTGCTTTCAGTTTCATTGATTTCTACTCTAATTCTTATTATTTCTTTTCCTTGCTGTGGATTGAATCTTTTCCTAGTTTTCTAAGGTAGAAACTTATATTATTGATTTTAGATCTTCTTTCCTAATATATTTAATGCTATAAATTTCCCTCTATGCACTACTATTGCTGTATCCCACAACATTTGATAAGTTGTGTTTTCATTTCTATTTAGTTCAAAATAATTTTTAATTTCTCTTGAGATTTCTTCTTTGACCCATGCATTATTTAGAAGTGTGTTGTTTAACCTCCATTTATTTGGTGATTTTCCAGATATCCTTCTGTTACTGACTTCTATGTTAATTCCTTTGTAGACTGAGAATGGACATTGTATGATTTCTACTCTTTTAAATTTGTTAAGGTTTGTTTTATGTTCAAGAATGTGGTCTATCGTGCTTAAGGTTCCATGTAAGCTTGAGAAAATGTGTATTCTTCTGTTGTTGGATGAAGTAGTCTTCAGATGTCAGTTATATCCACTTGATTGAAGGTGTTGTTTAGTTCACCTGTGTCCTTACTGATTCTCTGCCTGCTGAATCTGTTCATTTCTTTATTGTTTTTTAGCATCTTTATTGGAGTATAATTGCTTTACAAGGTTGTGTTAGTTTCTGCTGTATAACAAAATGAATCAGTTATATGTATACGTATATCCCCATATCCCCTCCCTCTTACACTTCCCTCCCACCCTCCCTATCCCACACCTTTAGGTGGTCACAGAGCACTGAGCTGATCTCCCTGTGCTATGCAGCTGCTTCCCACTTCCCACTAGCTTTCTATTTTACATTTGGTAGTGTATATATGTCAATGCTACTCTTTCACTTCATCCCAGCTTACCCTACCCACTCCCCGTGTCCTCAAGTCCATTCTCTACATCTGTGTCTTTATTCCTGTCCTGCCCCTAGGTTCATCAGAAGCACTTTTCTTTTTTAGGTTCCATATATATGTGTTAGCATACGGTATTTGTTTTTCTCTTTCTGACTTATTACTTCACTCTGTATGACAGACTCTAGGTCCATCCACCTCACTGCAAATAACTCAATTTCATTTCTTTTTATAGCCAAGTAATACTCCATTATATATATGTGCCACATATTCTTTATCCATTCATCTGTCGACAGACACTTAGGTTGCTTCCATTTCCTGGCTATTGTAAATAGTGCTGCAATGAACATTGTGGTACATGTCTCTTTTTGAATTATGGTTTTCTCAGGGTATATGCCCAGTAGTGGGATTGCTGGGTCATATGGTAATTCTATTTATAGTTTTTTAAGGAACCTCCAAACTGTTCTCCATAGTGGCTATATCAATTTACATTCCCACCAACAGTGCAAGAGGAGTCCCATTTCTCCACACCCTCTCCAGCATTTATTCTTTGGAGATTTTTGGATGATGGCCATTCTCACCGGTGTGAGGTGATACCTCATTGTGGTTTTGGTTTGCATTTCTCTAATGATTAGTGATGTTGAGCATCCTTTCATGTGTTTGTTGGCAATCTGTATATCTTCTTTGGAGAAATGTCTATTTAGGTCTTCTGCCCATTTTTGGATTGGGTTGTTTGTTTTTTTGATATTGAACTGCATGAGCTGCTTGTATATTTTGGAGATTAATCCTTTGTCAGTTGCTTCATTTGCAAATATTTTCTCCCATTCTGAGAGTTGTCTTTTCGTCTTGTTTATGGTTTCCTTGGCTGTGCAGAAGCTTTTAAGTTTCATTAGGTCCCATTTGATCATTTTTGTTTTTATTTCCATTTCTCTAGGAGGTGGGTCAAAAAGGATCTTGCTGTGATTTATGTCATAGAGTGTTCTGCCTATGTTTCCCTTTAAGAGTTTGATAGTGTCTAGCCTTACATTTAGGTCTTTACTCCATTTTGAGTTTATTTTTGTGTATGGTATTAGGGAGTGTTCTAATTTCATTCTTTTACATGTAGCTGTCCAGTTTTCCCAGCACCACTTATTGAAGAGGCTGTCTTTTCTCCGTTGTATATCCTTGCCTCCTTTATCAAAGATAAGGTGACCATGTGTGCATGGGTTTCTCTGGGCTTTCTATCCTGTTCCATTGATCTATATTTCTGTTTTTGAGCCAGTACCAACCATACCGTCTTGATTGCTGTACCTTTGTAGTATAGTGTGAAGTCAGGGAGCCTGATTCCTCCAGCTCCATTTTTCTTTCTCAGGATTGCTTTGACTATTCGGGGTCTTTTGTGTTTCCATACATATTGTAAAATTTTTTGTTCTAGTTCTGTGAAAAATGCCATTGGTAGCTTGCTAGGGATTACATTGAATCTGTAGATTGCTTTGGGTAGTAGTATAGTCATTTTCACAAGGTTGATTCTTCCAATCCAAGAACATGGTATATCTCTCTATCTGTTTGTATCGTCTTTAATTTCTTTCATCAGTGTCTTACAGTTTTCTGCATACAGGTCTTTTGTCTCCTTAGGTAGGTTTATTCCTAGGTATTTTACTCTTTGTTGCAATGGTAAATGGGATTGTTTCCTTAATTTCTTTTTCAGATTTTTCATCATTAGTGTATAGGAATGCAAGAGATTTCTGTGCATTAATTTTGTATCCTGCTACTTTACCAAATTCATTGATTATCTCTGGTAGTTTTCTGGTAGCACCTTTAGGATTCTCTATGTATAGTATCATGTCATCTGCAAACAGTGACAGTTTTACTTCTTCTTTTCCAATTTGGATTCCTTTTATTTCTTTTTCTTCTCTGATTGCTGTGGCTAATACTTCCAAAACTATGTTGAATAATAGTGGTGAGAGTAGGCAACCTTGTCTTGTTCCTGATCTTAGAGGAAATGGGTTCAGTTTTTCACCATTGAGAACGATGTTGGCTGTGGGTTTGTCCTATATGGCCTTTATTATGTTGAGGTAGGTTCCCTCTATGCCCACTTTCTGGAGAGTTTTTATCATAAATGAGTGTTGAATTTTGTCAAAAGCTTTTTCTGCATCTACTGAGATGATCATACGGTTTTTATCCTTCAGTTTGTTAATATGGTGTATCACATTGATCGATTTGCGTATGTTGCAGAATCCTTGCGTTCCTGTGATAAACCCCACTTGATCATGGTGTATGGTCCTTTTAACATGCTGTCGGATTCTGTTTGCTAGTATTTTGTTGAGGATTTTTGCATCTATGTTCATCAGTGATATTGGTCTTTAGTTTTCTTTCTTTGTGACATCTTTGTCTGGTTTTGGTATCAGGGTGATGGTGGCCTTGTAGGATGAATTTGGGAGTGTTCCCCCCTCTGCTATATCTTGGAAGAGTGTGAAAAGGGTGGGTGTTAGCTCTTCTCTAAATGTTTAATAGAATTCACCTGTGAAGCCATCTGGTCCTGGGCTTTTTGTTTGTTGGAAGATTCTTAATCACAGTTTCAGTTTCAGTACTTGTGATTGGTCTCTTTATATTTTCTGTTTCTTCCTGGTTCAATTTCAGAAGGTTATGCTTTTCTAAGAATTTTTCCATTTCTTCCAGGTTGTCCATTTTATTGGCATATAGTTGCTTGTAGTAGTCTCTCATGATCCTTTGTATTTCTGCAGTTTCAGTTGTTACTTCTCCTTTTGCATTTCTAATTCTATTGATTTGAGTTTTCTCCCTTTTTTTCTTGATGAGTCTGGCTAATGGTTTATCAGTTTTGTTTATCTTCTCAAAGAACCAGCTTTTTTAGTTTTATTGATCTTTGCTATTGTTTCCTTCATTTCTTTTTCATTTATTTCTGATCTGATCTTTATGATTTCTTTCCTTCCACTAACTTTGGGGGGTTTTTTGTTCTTCTTTCTCTAATTGCTTTAGGTGTAAGTTTAGGTTGTTCATTTGAGATTTTTATTGTTTCTTGAGGTAGGATTGTATTGTTATAAACTTCCGTCTTAGAACTGCTTTTGCTGCATCCCATAGGTTTTGGGCCATCTTGTTTTCATTGTCATTTGTTTCTAGGTATTTTTTGATTTCCTCTTTGATTTCTTCAGTGATCTCTTGGTTATTTAGTAGAATATTGTTTAGCCTCCATGTGTTTATATTTTTTACAGTTTTTTTCCTGTAACTGATATCTCATCTCATAGCATTGTGGTCGGAAAAGATATTTGTTACTATTCCAGTTTTCTTAAATTTACCAAGGCTCTATTTGTGACCCAAGATATGATCTCTCCGGGAGAATGTTCCATGAGCACTTAAGTAGAAAGTGTATTCTGTTGTTTTTGGATGGAATGTCCTATAAATATCAATTAAGTCTATGTGGTCTAATGTGTCTTTTAAAGCTTGTGTTTCCTTTTTTATTTTCATTTTGGATGATCTGTCCTTTGGTGAAAGTGGGGTGGGTGTTAAAGTCCCCTACTATTATTGTTACTGTTGGTTCCCCCTTTTATGGCTGTTAGCGTTTGCCTTATGTATTGAGGTGCTCCTATGTTGGGTACATAAATATTCACGATTGTTATATCTTCTTCTTGGATCGATCCCTTGATCATTATGTAGTGTCCTTCTTTGTCTCTTGTAATAGTCTTTATTTTAAAGTCTGTTTTGTCTGATATGAGTATTGCTACTTCAGCTTTCTTTTGATTTCCATTTGCATGGAATACCTTTTTCCATCCCCTCACTTTCAGTCTGTATGTGTCCCTAGGTCTGAAGTGGGTCTCTTGTAGACAGCATATATGTGGGTCTTGTTTTTGTATCCATTCAGCCAGTCTGTGTCTTTTGGTTAGAACATTTAATCCATTTACATTGAAGTTAATTATCGATATGTATGTTCCTATTACCATTTTCTTAATTGTTTTGGGTTTGTTTTTGTAGGTGTTTTCCTTCTCTTGTGTTTCCTGCCTAGAGAAGTTCCTTTAGCATTTGTTGTAAAGCTGGTTTAGTGGTGCTGAATTCTCTTAACTTTTGCTTGTCTGTAATGGTTTTAATTTCTCTGCCGAATCTGAATGAGATTCTTGCTGGGTAGAGTAATCTTGGTTGTAGGTTTTTCCCTTTCATCACTTTAATATGTCCTACTACTCCCTTCTGGCTTGGAGAGTTTCTGCTGAAAGATCAGCTGTTAATCTTATGGGGTTTCCCTTGTATGTTATTTGTTGCTTTTCCCTTGCTGCTTTTAATATTTTTCTTTGAATTTATTTTTTGATAGTTTGATTAATATGTGTCTTGTCATGTTTCTCCTTGGCTTTATCCTGTATGGGACTCTCTGCACTTCCTGTACTTGATTGACTATTTCCTTTCCCATGTTGGGGAAGTTTTCAACTATAATCTTTTCAAATATTTTCTCAGACCCTTTCTTTTTCTCTTCTTCTTCTGAGACCCCTATAATCAAATGTTGGTTCATTTACTGTTGTCCCAGAGGTCTCTGAGACTGTCCTCAATTCTTTTCATTCTTTTTTCTTTATTCTGCTCTGTGGTAGTTATTTCCACTATTTTATCTTCCAGGTCACTTATCCGTTCTTCTGCCTCAGTTATTCTGGTATTGATTCCTTCTAGAGAATTTTTAATTTTACTTATTGTGTTGTTCATCATTCTTTGTTTGCTTTTTAGTTCTTCTAGGTCCTCGTTAAACATTTCTTGTATTTTCTCTATTCTATTTCCAAGATTTTGGATCATGTTTACTATCGTTACTCTGAATTCTTTTTCAAGTAGACTGCCTATTTCCTCTTCATTTGTTTGGTCTGGTGGGTTTTTACCTTGCTCCTTCATCTGCTGCATATTTCTCTGTTTTCTCATTTTGTTTAACTTATTGTGTTTGGGGTCTCCATTTCGCAGGCTGCAGGTTCATATTTCCTGTTATTTTTGGTGTCTGCCCCCAGTGGGTGAGGTTGGTTCAGTGGCTTGTGTAGGCTTCCTGGTGGAGGGGACTGGTGCCTGTGTTCTGGTGGGTGGAGCTGTTTCTTGTCCTTCTGGTGGGCAGGGCTGCAGCCGGTGGTGTGTTTTGGAGTGTCCATGAACTTAGTATGACTCTAGGCAGCCTCTCTGCTTATGGGTGGGGTTGTGTTCCTGTCTTGCTAGTTGTTTGGCATGGGGCATCCAGCACTGGAGCTTGCTGGCCGTTGGGTGTAGCTGAGTCTTAGTGTTGAGATGAAGATCTCTGAGATAGCTCTCGCTGATTGATATTATGTGGGGCCGGGAGGTTTCTGGTGGTCCAGTGTCCTGGACTCAGTACTCCCACCACGGAGGCTCAGGCCTGACACCCAGCCGGAGTACCAAGACCCTCCCAGCCACATGACTCAGAAAAAAAGGAAGAAAGAAGAACAACAGCAACCAAAAAAATGAACAGACAGAACCCTAGGACACATGGTAAAAGCAAACCCCTGGTGAAATTTCAGACCCACAGAAAATTGGGTCTGCTTCATTTGGAAGATCCAGTAGTGAGCCAAAAGAAGCCAAGAAGGATGGATTCCAGGTATGCAGAGATTGTGAAGTTACTTTTGGTTCTCAAGACATCAGTCTGTTCATTTCTGATAGAGAGGGATGTTGAAGTCTCCAGCTATGATAATGGGTGTATCCGTTTCCTTGAGGTTCTATCAGTTTTTGCCTCATGTAATTTGATGCTGTGTTGCTAAACACGTACACATTGAGGATTGTTATGTCTTCTTGGGGAATTAACCCCTTTATCATTATATAATGCCGTCTTTATCACTGATAACTTTCCTTGTTTTGAAGTCTGCTCTGTCTGAAATTAATATAGGAACTCCTGCTTTCTTTTGGTTAGCATTAGCGTGGTGTATTATTCTCCAGCCATTTACTTTTACTCTAACAACACTAAACCACTTTACAGTGAGTGGGAGTACTTTATAATAACCATAATCCTAATTGCTCCTTCCACCCCTTGCATCATTGCTGTCAGTCATCTTATTTTATATACATATATATGCATATATATGTAAATATGTGCATAATCATACATGATCAAATACATTGTTGCTGTTTGTTTTTGTTTTTGGCCACGCTGCTTGGCATGCAGGACCTTAGTTCCCTGACCAGGGATTGAACCCATGCCCCTTGCAGTGGAAGCATGGATTCTTAACCACTGGACCGCTGGGGAGGTCCCCCACTGTTGCTTTTTTTTTTTTTTTTTTTTTACAGTAGTGGGTAGAAGTGGGATTTACTCTTTTTTTTAATATAAATTTATTTATTTATTTATTTTTGCCTGTGTTGGGTCTTCGTTTCTGTGCGAGGACTTTCTCTAGTTGGGGCGAGTGGGGGCCACTCTTCATTGCGGTACGCGGGCCTCTCACTATTGCGGCCTCTCTTGTTGCGGAGCGCAGGCTCAGTAGTTGTGGCTCACGGGCCCAGTTGCTCTGCAGCATGTGGGATCTTCCCAGACCAGGGTTGGAACCCGTGTCCCCTGCGTTGGCAGGCAGATTCTCAACCACTGCGCCACCAGGGAAGCCCTGTTGCTGTTTTTTGAACAAACTTCTCTTAGCTCAGTTAAGAATGAGAAAATTATAAGTTTTATTTTCACTTATTTCTTCTTAAATGCTCTTTCATTCTCATGTAGATCCAAGTTTCTGACCTATATTATTTTCCTTCTCTAAAGAACCTCTGTTAACATTTCTTTTAAGGCAGGTCTACCAGCAACAAATTTCCTCCATTTTTTTTTTTGCTTAAGAAAGTCTTTATGTCTCTTTCACATTTTTTTAATGTTTATTTTTTAATTTAACTTTTCTTTTACATGATAGCTTGTCTCTCTTAATCCCCTACCCCCATGTTGCCCCTCCCCTCTTCCCTCTACCCACTGATAACCACTAATTTGTTCTCTGTATCTGAGAGTCTATGTTTCTTTTTTGTTATATTCAATAGTTTGTTGTATTTTTTAGATTTCACATGCAAGTGGTATCATAGAGTATTCTTCTTTCTCTGTCTGACTTACTTCACTTAGTGAAATACCCTCCAAGTCCATCTATGTTGTTGGAAATGTCAAAATTTAATTCTTTTTTATGGATGAGTAATATTCCATCGTGTGTGTGTGTGTGTGTGTGCGCGCGCGCGCACGCGTGTGTGTGTTTATACACACCACATCTTATCCATTCATCTGTTGATGGACACTTAGGTTGCTTCCATGTCTTGGCAATTGTAAATAATGCTGCTATAAACATCGGGGTGCGTGTATCTTTTCAAATTAGTGTTCATGTTTCTTTCAGATATATACCCAGAAGTGGAATTGCTGGGTCATATGGTAGTTCTATTTATAGTTTTTTGAGAAACCTCCATACTCTTTTCCACAGTGGTTGCACCAATACATTCCCACCAGTCTCCTTCACTTCTGAAGGATAATTTTGCAGGGTACAGAATTCTAGGTTGGCGGACTTTTTCTCTTACCACTTTAACTATTTTACTTCACTCTTCTTGCTTGCATGGTTTCTGCAAAGAAGTCAGATGTTAATTACTCTTTATAAGTAAAATATTTTTTCCTCTGGCATCTTTCAGGATTTTTTTCTTTGATTTTTTATAGTTTGAAAATGATATGCTTAGGTGCTTTTTTTTTTTCCTTCCCTCCATTTTCCTGCTTGCTGTTCTCTGAGCTTCTTGGATAAGTGATTGGACATCTGACATTAATTTGGGTAAATTCTCAGTCATTATTATTTCATATATTTCTTTTGTTCCTTTCGCTCTTTCTTCATCTGTTCTTTCTGTTTTGTGTATGTTACACCTTTTGTAGTTGTCCCACAGTTCTTGGATAGTATTTTTTTTTTCAGTCTTTATTATCTTTCCTTTCAATTTTGGAGATTTCTATTGCTTAATCCTCAAGCTCAGAGATTTTTTTCCTCAGCCATGTCCAGTCTACTAAGCTCATCAAAGGTATTCTTAGTACTTTTGATCTCTAGATTTTTTTGGGGGGGTGGTATTCTTTATTAGGATTTCTGTTTCTCTGCTTTCATTGCTCATTTGTTCTTGTATGCTATCTACTTTAAACATTGGAGTCTTAGCATATTAATCATAGTTGTTTTAAATTCCTAGTCTGCTGAGTCCAATATCCCTGCCATATCTGGTTCTGATGCTTGTTCTGTCATTTCAAAATGTATTTTTGTCTTTTGGTATGTTTTTTATCATTTTTCTTGATTGCTAGACATGATGTGCTGGGTAAAAGGAACTGCTGTAAATAAGCCTTTAGTGATGTAGTGGTAAAGTGTATAGGAAGAGGAAGTATTCTACAGTTGTGATTAGGTCTCAGTCTTTTAGTCTGAGCCTTTCCCTCAGGATTGTGAATATCACAATTATTTATCAGTTTTTTTCTCTCCCTTTAGGTGCGTCAGATGGTTAGAGTTGACTAGTGTTGGGTATATCCCCTCCTCCAGATCAAATAGACTCTGATAATACCACAGTAGGTCAGACCCTCCTTAACTAGTTTTTCCTGAGGACAGGCCTTGTTAAGAACAGAGTGTTCTGGCACATTTCGTAATGGTTCCTTCTCCACTCCCCTGCTGGAAGCATGTACGGATTTTTCTGATACTTACTGTGGGAGCCTGGTTGATCTCCTAGAGGTAAACTCACAAGAGTTTGGGGGCTTCACAATGACTGTCCCCACCGCCAACCAGGAGTTTTTTTAACTCTCTGAGTTGTCCATCCTGAGCCTCCAGCAATTTGTCAATTATAGTTGAGATTTTTTTTTTTTCCCCCACCCTGGCACCGGTTTCCATGGTGATTTTCACTCATGAGTCTCTGCTCTGGTAAGCAGTGGCTCCCTTTTTTTTGCTGTCTCCCTCTGCAGTCTTAGGGGTGGGGTTTGCCCTGTGTCCTCCTCTCTCATGGATCTAAGAGGAGTTGTCAATATTTTTTGTTGTTGTTCAGCTTTTTTACTTGTTGTTACAACAGAGTGGCAGCTTCCAAGCTCCTTATATGCCAGAACAGAAACCAGAAGTCTGTATTACTTTTTTTTTTTTTTTAATTTATTTATTTATTTGTTTTTGGCCGTGCTGGGTCTTCGCCTCTGTGCGAAGGCTCTCTCCAGTTATGGCAAGCGGGGGCCACCCCTCATCGCGGCACGCGGGCCTCTCACCGTCGCGGCCCCCCCCGTCGCGGAGCACAGGCTCCAGACACGCAGGCTCAGCAATTGTGGCCCACGGGCCCAGCCGCTCCACGGCATGCGGGATCCTCCCAGACCAGGGCCCGAACCCGTGTCCCCTGCACTGGCAGGCGGACTATCAACCACTGCGCCACCAGGGAAGCCCCTGTATTACTTTTTAAATTAAATTTTAAATGTATAAGGAAAGACCTAAGTTTAAATAATAAATAGGATGACTCAAGTAATGCTTTTTGTTAAAACCATTTTGAAAAACCTTACTGCTAATAGATTATGAAGTTTTGGAATACACATCATATATAGTTTTATTAAAAGTAAGGAATGCATTCTTTTGTCACTTAAGTAGAAATTGTTTGTATTTTAGATAATGTTCAGTCATCCAGGCCTAGACATTCAGGGCAGAAGTATAGAATATGTACAGCGGCAAATACCCAAGGAATGTGGAAGCCTAAAGTCCCAAAATAAGGTAAGTAATCTTAGTTTTATCTTCTGATTTGGAATGTAACTAATTAACATGTAAGTGAAATTTTCCAGTCTTTCTAATTCTCCATATAGTTGTACTAGAATTGTTTTTCAGTATATAAAATTTCTATTTGCTTATATATACTTCTAAACCCCATTACTTAAATTCCCTCCAAATTTCTGGTTTGAGTCTGCGGGATTGTCAGTATACTTATCACCAATAGGAATCGTATGTTGTAATTTAATGGTCTGCATTCATCACTCAACCTTTAGTCCAGACGTGGACTTTTTTTAGCCACAATTCCAAATATATGGGGAATAGAAGTCTGCCCCAACGTGGATCCATGTGCCTACTTACAGAGTAGTCACTGTGTCCAGGGACCGGCACTAGAAGGTACAAATGTGACTACTAGACGCCCACTTATATGGGTGAAGGGAAGCGTCATTTTGATTTATGCCTGAAAGGTTTACTTTTCTCCCTGGCCTCAAGGAAACAGCCTACCCAGAAGGATGAGAGAGTGTGATGTGTTTTAAGTCATTTTCAGAGACATGTATAGCCAACCTATGAACACGTATGTCTTTGTATTAGTTTGCCAGGGCTGTCATAACAAAGTACCACAGACAGAGTGGCTTGAACAACAAAAATGTATTTGCTCACAGTTCTGGAAACTGGAAGTCCCAGTTCAAGGTGTTGATGCATTTGGTTTCTTCTGTGGCCTTTCTCCTTGGCTTGCCAATGGTCACCTTCTGGCTGTGTTTTTTTTCCTCTGTGCACCCACATCTCTGGTCTCTCTCTCTCTCTCTTTCTGTCCAAATTTCTTCTTCTTATAAGGATACCAATCAAATTGGATTAAGGCCTGCCCTAAGGGCCTTATATTTTAATCACCATTTTAAAAGGCCCTATTTCCAAATGCAGTCACATTCTGATATACTGAGGATTGGGGCATCAACATATGGATTTGGGGGGGACACAGTTCAGCCCATAACGTTCCACCCTCTGGTCCCTCTTCTCACATGCAAAATACATTCACCCCATCACAACACCCCAAAAAACTTAACCCACTCTGGCATCACCTCTAGGTCCCAAATCTCATCTAAATACCATCTAAGTCAAGTGTAAGTGAACTCAAAGTTTGATTCATCCTGAGGCAAAATTCCTCTGGGCTCATGAGGGAGGTGGCCCCACCCCCTTGGCCATCAGTGATAGCATCTTCCTGAGAATTTTCTTGCTCTTCAAATTCTGGTTCATTTTTGTTCCAAAAATTACTATTTCAATTAATCACTTTCTTCTCATATTGTAGTATAAGCAGCAAGGAGGAACTAGGCTGCACCCTCAGCACTTTGCTTGTAAATTTCTGCTAAATATCCAAGTCCATCACTCACAAATTCTACCTTCCACAAGAGACTAGAATACAATTCACCCGCACTCTTTGCCACTTTATAACAAGGATCAACTTTCCTCTGGTGTCAACAGTATGTTCCTCATTTCCATCCAAGCCCTCACCAGAAGCACCTTTAATGTTCTTATTTCTACCAAGTCTCTTCAGAGTTACCTAGCCTTTTTATAACATGCACCTCAAAACTCTTTCAGCCCCTACCCATTACCCAGTTCCAAAGGCACTGCCACATTTTTAGATGTTTGTTAGCACAACATCCTACACCTTGGTACTAAAATCTGTATGAGTCAGGGTTCTCCAGAGAAACAGAACCAACAAGAGATATATATATATAAAGAGAAAGAGATTTATTTTAAGGAATTGGCTCATGTGATGGTAGAGGTACATATTCAAAATCTGCAGGGTAGGCTGTCAGGCTTGAGACCCAGGGAAGAGCTGTAGTCTGTATCCAAAGGCAGACTGCTGGTAGAATTCCTTCTTGCTCCAGCAAGGTCAGTCTTTGTACTATTAAAGCCTTCAACTGATTGGATGAAAGCCACCTACGTCATGGAGGATAATCTGCTACACTTACGGTCTACCCATTGAAATGTTTATCTCGTCCAAGAAACATCTTCACTTAAACATGTAAAATAATGTTTGCCAAATATCTGGGCACTGTGGCCCCGCCAAGTTGGCACATAAAATTAACCTTCACAGTCATTATTGCAATTTTCATCTCTTTCCTTTTTAGGTCCCTTTGAAATCAATCCGACATGTCAGCTTTCAAGATGAGGATGAGATTGTCAGAATAAACCCTCGCGATATCTTAATACGTCGCTATGCAGACTACAGACATCCTGACATGTGGAAAAGTGACTTGGAGAGAGATGATACTGACTCCAGTATTCAGTTTTCTAAACCAGACAGTAAAAAATCAGACTATCTATACTCTTGTGGAGATGAGACTAAGTTAAGTTCACTCAAAGACTCTGTGGTATTTAAGACACAGCCTTCCTCATTAAAATTTAAGAAGTCAAAACGAAGAAAAGAAGATGGTGAACGTTCTCGCTGCGTATACTGCCAAGAAAGGTTTAATCATGAAGAAAATGGCAGGGGAAAATGTCAGGATGCTCCAGACCCTATTAAAAGATGCATATATCAAGTTAGTTGCATGCTCTGTGCAGAGAGCATGTTGTATCATTGTATGTCAGACTCAGAGGGAGATTTTTCTGATCCCTGTTCGTGTGACACTAGCGATGACAAGTTCTGCTTACGATGGTTAGCCCTAGTAGCTTTGTCTTTCATTGTACCATGTATGTGCTGCTACGTCCCTTTGAGAATGTGCCATCGTTGTGGTGAGGCGTGTGGGTGCTGTGGTGGGAAACATAAAGCTGCTGGATGAAAGCATCCAGTGCCAAAATGAGCTTAAAATCTTTGTGTCCAGGAATTAGCTAACTTGGATTTGTGGAAGCTTTTGGCAAGCATTATGAAATCTTGCCTGGTATCATTGGGGCCACACGTGGAGGAAGCAGAACTCATCAGTTCTTGGCATTTCACAAATGCTAGCCATGCCTGACTTTTTCCCTGGAGTGCATGGCATGTTTTGTTGCAGGTTCTAAAGAATATTTGCAAAAGGAAACCGTTTCTGGTTATTGGCTGTATAAAGTGAGCATAAATATGATCCAACTAAAAGGGATTAATTTTTTGGCATTTTTGTATATTTATGCATTAGGTGATGGGACTTTTAAAGGTTTGAATTCATTAAGATATAAACTTAAAGTGCACTAGGGGACAGTTGATTTCAATCTAAAAAAAGTTAACACTTGGGAACTGTAAGAAGTAAAACAAGTGCAACTAAATCATTTATTAGTTGTTTTTTGAAAGCAGTTTTATGTATAAAAAATGTTTATATTTAACTAAATATAAGGTACGAATTATTACATATTAAACTTTTCCTCCCCTTCCTAGTTCTGAAGTAGATGTACATATATCTACTGTCACATTCCATTATATTTTGAATATTTTACTTATCTAGTTAATAACATTTTTGTTCCATGTGAATGATTTGATATTTTCATTGTCATTTCCCTTTGGCTACAGTTTATATTGAGTTATATCTGTACATTCTGGTAATCTAAAATCCTTAAAAAATATTCTAATAGCCTTGAGTGACCAACTTTTTTTTAAAGCACAGATGTAATTGTCTAATGTTATGATGGGAACATAACACTTATTTTTATATGAAAAGAGACTGAGTAAACATTATAGAAAAAAGTAAGGTTTTGGGTTGTTGTTTTGTTTTTTGTGGTATTCAACCAGCAAGTTGTTTTCTTTCAGAGTTTCCTCCTTCAAAAAATTATATTGCATTTACAAATGTTTTACAAGGTGAAAAGTGTAACTGGATAGTTAGAGTAAGTAAAACAGTTTCCTCCTGAGATTTCCACTTATCATTCTGCTAAACCAGAATATGTTCAGCTGTGTTACTAACTTTTTAGCTTAATTCTCAGTGCTTATTATCACATAACAGTGATAACTTTCCTCAATTGCATTTTATTTTATTTAAACTGGCCAAAAGCAAAATTATTTTATGTAAAGGATGTGCTAAACTATCCCAAGAAAGTACTTAATCCAGCATTGTGAGTGAAATATCTTGTACGTATAAATTTATTTCTTTTGCAGAGCATTGTCTTACTGGATGTTTTATTTACAAAGTAGTTGGATAAATGTTCTAGCAAATTGTTTGAAGTACTTTGGGGTCAAATTGTCTTTTTTTTTTTAAGTGTTACATTAAAACTCTAACCAAGTAAGGGGTTCCTTAAGAACATTCCCTTAAAGGGAAAAGTTGAGAAGTGTGCCTTTTTTTAATGGCTTGAAGTTTCAGAAGTGATAAAAATTAAAATCACACTACTGTTAGAAGCTCATTTTCTATGCAGGTTTTTAAATGTCATTTATGTAATCATTCTTTTTACATATCACACTTAAGCTTGTGTTAGCTTTCTTCTTTTGCCCCAGATCAAACTGAACAATGTATATAACACTATCTGTCTGTAAAATACTTTTTTTTAAGAAAGCATTTATATTTATATGACAGCTTGAACTGACAACATTGTGTATATAGATCATCTTAAAGTATTATTTCACATTGAAAAGAAGAAAAATATATTGATAACTATAGATGTTATGAAGAAGAGGTTATTTCTAGTTTTGTACTAAAAATTAATTGGATGAACTAAGTCCAAAACATGACACCGTAGCAGCAGTTTTAAGTCTTATTTTTACTGTTTATATATTTGGAAGCTGCTACACCAGATGATCTTCATCCCTGAAGTTTTCAGCTAAACTTGGTTTCCTAGAATAGACTGTTAACTTTCAAAATTACTTTTTATTGGTAAAATGGAAATACTGGTTTTCCTTGTGAATGACTTTTCATATTTGTAAGTGCTGAGTTTATAATTCAGGTTTGATCAGGTGTGAACAACTGAAGAAAATAACTTGCTGGCTATATAGGAAAATGCTGTGGAAATGAACTGTGTATATACTTCTGGGAAGAACAAATTTAATCATTTCTTCTGTTGAGCACTAATCAGTATAGTGCAACTCCTGGTCCTGTACTGTATTTTATATGCAACATATATGCTTTAATATTTTAATGTTTGTGCATTAATATTTTCAATTTGTTTAACCACTTTGCTGCTAAGATTTTTCCGTCCCATCCCCATTTTTTCCTTTACAGTTTTAAACAAGTTTCTTCATTAAAAACTATGGTCATGAAATGGTTTTTATTTTACCTTGGATCTTTATAGTTTAACACACCCAGGTTCCAAATCAGTCTAGAAGACTAACTGATAATATAATGTTACCTGAATCCCTATGTGGAAATTTTCTCTTGAGTAAATTAGAATTCTTATGTGAATTCTTAGGTTAAATTTCTCATTCTTAAACGTGTATAGGTATATTCAGGAACATTTTCTCGTTCTGCATACAGATTTGGCACTGCCAATTGGCTTGTCCTCTAAAACCTTTCTCTTTGGTTTTAATCTGGTAGTAGAAGCAAATGGCTAAACAAAACTGCTTAAGTAATAGTAAATATTGAAAATGAAATCATCTAGATGGCATGACAAGAAAGACTTTCGTCTGATGGCTTGTTCAGAATTGATAATCCTTAAATGATTTGTCTCCTGACTTGACAGGGGAATCATTTGATTTCTGAAGAAATATGAGGTATGTAACTTCAGCACCACCTACTGGATGACTTATAGACCATACGTGAGGTGGCAATTGGGATCCGACAGGGTTCATCATTACTACCAGTAAAGGGCTATTTAAGTGGTGGCCACCTCCAAATGGAGAAAGCAGGAATAAGAAATATCTCAAAGGAACTGTAAAACCAATCTTTTCCCTAATGTGTCTTGTTGAAAGATTTTAAGCACTTTTTTCTTACATATCCTGTTTTAAAATATTTATCAATATTTGGAACTGGCAATCAAACTTAATGTGCCGAAGCATTTATAGAACCAATTCTTTCAACTTGCAAAAGCCATTACCAAAATGGTATTCTTACTTTTCCTCCCATTACCAGTCAGGGAGAATTTTTTAGAAAAAATAAACATCACTGTATTTCATCATGACAACTTCAGAGAGTGTGTGTGTCTCTGGGATGATGTTGGGCAGGGGTTAAAATTTAAAGGGGGAAACTTAAAACTACCTATTTTCATTGGTTATTCAGCAGTGCCTAAAATGAACTTTTGAAGTAATACAAATGCACTTTCAATTCATGTGTATAGTGCCATCTGATATCTTGGGTAAGTCTTGTCTTTTCTTTTTCTCTCCCCAGCCCCCCCTTAAATGAACACTACAGAGATGTTTCTTAATACCTATATGTCTCCGAAATACAGGAAATACGTACTTTCCTCGAGATTTAAAGAATCTTAAGGATGTTTGTTTTGTTGAAATTTACTTTAGGTTTTGTGATACACTTTGGAATATGTGTTTAAGATTGGGTTTTTTATTTTAGCCTAAAGATATATTAAACAAGTGTAACATTTTTCTACATGAAACTTTGAAAACTTTAGTTACCTGGAAAACATAGATTCTTAACTAAATATTCTTATTCTTAATTTGATTTCCAAGATCACATTTCTAAGTATAAGGGGAAGCACTAGAAACTTGCATCATTGTTACACTAAAAAAAAAAAAAAATTGGTCTATACTCCACAATAATAGCACCATAAGGTGTTTTGCAGTAAGTCAAAACAAAGAAATCACAACCTGAGATAATTTATATAAACCAAAAAGTAAGGTGGGGGGGGCTTTAAGTTATTAAGGTACTGTTTGCCTAGCAGCCAGGTGGTTATAAAACTTTGATATGCTTTGAAACACTGATGTTAGCCATTGTTCCTGAAAGCTCCTTAAATTGCATAAGTTGCTAGTTTTGAAATTTTTCAAGAATAATCTAGTTGAAAAGCCTTTGTATTAAAGATACACATAGAGATTTTTGTGAACATTGCCAGTATGTAGTATCATTTGCTTTCTATTTTTGACCTCAAAAGTGCCTCACTTGTATATTATTTCCATTAAAAGCTTGACTGCATTCTTTCCAATAAGCAATGAAAAATTGTTTAACTCATGTCATAATGTATCTCCTTAGATATAGTTGACTAGCTTGATAGTTTTGGATATATAATGTAAATACGCATATATAAGTTTGTAACTGTTTTTGTTACATCATACCCATGTAATTGGACATATCAGATGATATCATAAGAATTTGTTTTAATTACCTGATTAAACCTATCATGAAATATAAAAGGACTTTTTCTTACTCTTCTAGAGATAAACTATCGCATAAGAGATAATAATTACTAAAGGAGAAAGCAGTAGTAGAAATGGAAGCTTTTGATCATAATTTTTTAAGGTGTATTTTTAACCAAAAGGTCATGTATAGTTCATTTTAATGACATATTTATTCACCCTTGATTGTATCCAGATTTTTTTTATAGTTTGTTACCTGATACATTATTTGGTTTGGGAACATGTTACAACTAAGTCTGGATTAACGGCCTTAAATGATGTGTGGGAAATTTTTAACCCACTACTCTTACTCTTCTTTTTTTTTTTTTTTTGTATCATAGTTTCAGAGTTTCACTTAACTTGTAATATAAGCAAAATTAATCTAAATGAAAAAGTATTAGGATAGTACGCAAAAATCATAATGCATTTCAACACCAGAATAACTTTTGAATTACTTATATTACAGTTGTATTTATTTGAAAAATCAAGAACTGTTTATACCTTTACCATGAATTATGAAATGTTAGTCTTATGTGTTTATTTACAGGTTTTCAGAAATTTACTTTATGTTCTTCACATCAAGTTAATACCCACAAGTAAGTAGAATAGTTTTTACACGAGAGAAATTGAAACTAGGGTTTCTGCTTGGCTGTCAATATAGTGTCATGCACACAGTAGTCCTTAAAAAACATCAGCATTAATAATATGGAAGTTGGAGTCAACTTTAAAATCAACTACTCTTAAGATTTGCAGTTTTAGAGGGATCCTTAAAATAATGGCTAAAAAAATGTATAATAAACGTCTAACAAAATCATAGTTGAAATGGTGTTTTCTTTTGTCTAGCAGTCTTTATGTTTTTAAATGATCACGTATAGTCCTCAAATAACCATATGATGTAAGTATTCTCCTCATTTTACTAAAGAAGAGGTTTAGGTTTCAAGAGGTTAAAAAGTATCCCCAAGATCACATTGGAAGTACCGGGATTGAACCAAATTGTCTTACTCCAAAGCCCATACTTTTAGTCACAATGCAGTTTTGTGTTTCGTTATAAGAGTCACAGATGTACTTCATAGAATCATCATATTGTTCTGTTAAAATGAAATTTTGTTTAAGTTGAACAATATGATGATTCTGTGAAGTACAAAGCCTTTAAAGACAAAGCCTGTCTTTAAACCAGGGTTGCATGTAGTATCAGGGCTACTACTTACATACGTGTCAGAATGATGAGTTTACTGTCCCCTCGTCCCTCAAACTTAATTTTAACTTAGAAATAATAGAATAACCAAGAGTCTGTGTACAATTTGGAAAGAAGTAGGAAGAATTCCAGAATTTCTAATACTGAAATAAGATTCTTTCTGGATGATAAAACTGAGACATGTTTAGCTTTCATTTCCATTACTTATTAATTTTGCATTGTCAAATTGCAAGATACTTTCTTTTAAAAATGTGATATAGGAGATCCTATGGATATTACTTGTCAAACATAAACCCCTTTTGTGCTCTCAATATTTTTTTCTCTCCTGTTATAGGAATAATGTCTCCAACTTCTCCAAATCTATGAAGGGAAGAATTCATGGAGAAGAAATTTCAATAGTGTATTATAATTCATTTTTAAATTCTTGTGTTCTTACCAAGAATGACCAGCAAGCTTAAATGTGTGTCTTTCATCAGTAGAGGAATCCACAGTGTTTCACTCTCTCTTAAAATTTAAGAGAAAACAAGGTTGTATGAATGTATAAGCTCCCAGCTAGTTAATAGTTCTTGTTAAATTATCAAAGTAAAATATACAGATAGCATGAAACCCCAAAGTTCTAAGAAAGAAATAGGGATCCAAACCAAATTATTTAAGATTACTGAAAAAATTGAGTTCACTGACATTTTAGGACTGGAAGGCCCCTTAGAGATCAGTATAACACCCTTATTTTACAAATGTAGAAACAGGTCCAAAGAGGTTAAGATATTAGTGTAAGGTCATTAACTTATATAGAAACACAGCCTGTACTTTAAACCCATACATCCAACTTCCTACAGTGAATCTCTTGCATGCATCTCAAATTCAGTAAGCCCAAAACTTATTTCCCCCATTCCTTAAACCTTTTTTCTCTTCTGTGCCTTGTTAGATGGTGATACCACTGTACATCCAGTAGTCTAAGCCAGCAACCTGGTTATTATCCTTGGTTTCTCATTTTCCCTGAAGTCATCTCACACTACTGATGTTGAGGCTTAGGCACTGAATCACTTGAACATCTTTATTTTTAACAAAAGATGGTAAATATGACTGGAAGGTGAAAGTACTCTAGACTGCAATAAAATGGTGATAAATTGAGATCTTCAGGTTGAGATATCCCCAGATTTAGACAAAAGAAGTGGTTTGTGTGGGATTGAGGAATCGAATGATGGTGACTTGAAAGAATACGTCAGCACCTAGAACCAACTAGGGAGTTAAGAGCAACTTGAACTATCGAGTGCAAACTTAGAGAAATGATAAATTTTAAACTATATTCCCCTTTCCTTACACCCATTCCCTTTTTTTTCAGTAATGTAAGCTTGTTGTCTATCATTTCTTGTGATGGTTGTTTTCTGAGAGTTTGGGCGAAAGAAAAGTCTGTTACTGGAAACCTTTGGAATCTTATTGCTGATAATATAAGTAAATTAATAGCTCCATAATCAGGTGAGCCCATAGTCAAAAGGTTTTCTTTTTACAACTCATTTTTCCCTAAAGCAATGTCAGAAATAGCCATCGTGGTACAGATTTCTTCCTCTTTTGAATGTTACATCTCCAGGCAATGCCAACTCTTTAAAGGATGTTTGGGAGGTGCCATTTCATGTAGAGTAGTAAGGGAAGGCCATGTAAATTTTAAGTAGGAAAAGAACTATCCAAGTTGAAGGAAGAGCAAATGCAAAGGGTCTGAAGAGGAAGGAGTTTGGCTTGTTGAACAGCAAGGAGGCTAGTTTGACTAGAGGTGGCAGAGTGAGGAAAGTCACAGAGTACCAGGCACCAGATCTCAGGGCCTTGTAAGGCAGGGGGAGGAGTTCAGATTTTATTCTGAGGGTGATAAAAATCCACTGGAAGGTTTTGAACAGAGGCATTTCATGATCTGGCTGCTATGTGGCCTATTTTTTTTAATGATTAATAGATTTATTTATTGCTTTATATCTACTATTCCTCTCTCTTTTCAAATGAGAGTTTTTATTATAATTAGCCCATTCTTGCTTCAGCATTGTATATTGGATGTGTTGGAGGGAGGGGCAGACCAATTGACAGATATATGGAGAAGAAACATGTCTCAAAAGAAGAGAAATACATAGGTCATTTGGAGATCCAGGACATTAAGCTGGATACAACACTACGATTGTACTTTATGTTGTCTCACTTGGGAATGGATTGATTGTGTTCTTAGTGTGGATAGAAAGGATCACAGGAATAACTGATGACCTGATTAAAGCAGAGATTGTTACCACTGATCCAATATCCATGTGCTTCTCTACATCTCCAAGCTTCCCCTGGGAATAGGTTGAGGCCATAAGACTAATTCTAGCCAGATGATTTGAGGGGTAGTGAAGTGTTGGGGCAAGGCGATTAAGAACCAGTGTGCCTCCTTTGTCTCTTGCCCTGCTAAGGATTTCTTGGAAGTCATGTATAGCTAGTGTAACATGATGGAGGAGGACCACCTGAACTTCTCTGGACTTTACCCAAGTAAGGAATAAACCTTTAAGTCCATGGTGCTTTGGGGTTTTTTGTTTGTTTTGTTTTATTTTGTTTCAGCAACATAATTTAGCATTAACTAAATGATAAGCATAATTTAGCTAAGTGATAAGCATTTTCCTGAATCATTTTAGAGTGTTGATTCAACTTTAGCCAGTGAAAGCAATTACAAAGTGAATCACTTTCTATGTACAGTTTGTATCAGTAGACCATTAATCTGTCCCCATCCTCACTAAATAAATCCTAAACTTTAAAGAGTATCTATCTGAAGAAGCAGAACTTTGTTAGCTGTCTTAGGTTGTTTATGTGACTTTGTCTAACACTGAGTACAGGAAAGAGTCACGCCAAGATATGAAGCTGAAGATTCTAAGTTTACTGCCATATCCCCAGTGGCAGTCCCTGGGGATGAATGAAAGGTAATCAGACATTATATTATGAAGACTCATATGTCTTACCAGAAAATTTAAACTTTATCCTGATGATTATAAAAATCCATTAACGGGAGGAGGATACCATGATCAGATTTATATTTTTGAGTAATTATTAAATTACTCAACAAATATTTATTAAGGCGATTCCAGGATGAGCAAGACAGACAAGTTACCAGCTTTCATGGAGCCTATATTCTAGGTCGGGGAGAGTGTATTCAATAAACAACTAAATCAGAGAGTTAAAAGTTGTATACCTGGGTGGCCAATGACAGCCTAAGAAAGTGGCTTTTGAGATGAAATCCAAGTGTCAATAGGGAGCCAGCCATGTGAAAATTAGAGGAAAGTGCATCCCAGGAAGAGGGAACAGTCCCGTGGTAGAGACTTTGGTATTCATATCTGACTTGTTTCTTCTTGGCACACAGGAGTACACACTTCCCCACTATCTTGCAGGTGGGTGGGCTTATGGACAAGTTCTGGAAAACAGACTGTGAGACGAAGTGATATAAATAATTTCCAGGCTGATAGAAGACCCTCTAGTACACTCTTCCTCTACCATAACAATCATGGGTAAGGCCACATATTGAGATGGTAGAACCTCAAGACTGAGGCAGCCTGAATTATTGAGTCTTCTCATGGACAACAGTTGTCTTAGAGAATGACCTAGCCCCTCGGGTTACTTTGTGTGATTTGGGGATTGTGTCTTACAGTAGCATAACCTATCCCCATCCTGTCTAATGCAGGCCCTGAGCTGGGAACAAGCTTTATGGGTTACAGGATGAGCTAGAAGAGCAGAACAGGAACAGAGTGAGCATGGGGAGAATGTCAGAAGCCAGATCACGTAGGCTTTTTAAACCAAGGTAAGGAGTTTTTATTTTATTTTAAGTATGAGAGGAAATAATTGAAGGGTTTTAAGTGGGGGATGACATTTTATAATTTACAATTCTAAAAGATTACTCTGAGAACTGTACAGAGAACTGATTGGGGAGGAGGGAGGCAAAACAGAAAGGAGAAAGGCCAACTGAAAGACTGTTAGTCTTTGTGAGTTATTCTTTTTTTTTTTTTTTTTAACATCTTTATTGGAGTATAATTGCCTTACAATGGTGTGTTAGTTTCTGCTTTAGTTATTCTTGTTTGGATCAGGGTGGAGGTAGCAAGGATGAAAAGAAGTGGACAAAATTTACATATGTTTTGGAGGAGACATCAAAAGGATTTCCTAATGGATTAAATGGGGTGGGTGGGAGAAGGGAATCAGTAGAAGAGAATAATTTGGGGGCTTAAATCTGGAGAAATGTTGATATAGACAAGCCTAGGAAAGGAGCAAGTCTTGGGGGTGGGGGTGGGGAGGCTGTATCACATTTGCAGTGACTATTTGCAGTGGAGAAATTGACTAGGGACTTAAATATATGAATATAGTTTTGAGGAGCAATCAGGTTTAGAGATGTAAAATTGGTATATAAATTATTTTGCTCTGACCTTTTATGGGGCTCATAGGATTAATTACATAATAAATAAGCTTCATCTAATGAATACATATTGTACCCCCAAATTGCAGAACATACTTTGTTTTCAAACACATTTAGAAAATTTATAAAAATTGACTATACATTGGGCCAGAAAACAAATTTGGTCAAAAACAGATCTCTGATCTCAATGAAGTTAGGAAACAGAAAGATAATTAGAAAAAATATATATAAGGAACATTAGAATCACACTTCTAAATAGCTTGTGGTTACTTAAAATAAAAATTTAAGATTCTTTAGACCAGAACAAAAATTAAAATAACAAATATCAAAGCATGAAAGATGCAGCTAAAGCAATACTTGGAGAGAAATTTATAGCTTTAAATTCTAATATTAGAAAAGAAGAAAGTTTTAAAACTAATGAGCTACTAAAAAGCCAATATGAAAAGTTAGAAAAATAATAGTATAATAAAGATGAAGAAAGTTTATAAAGGAAGAAAAGAAGAAGAGTTGACCTGAGATAAATAGACTGCCAGATATTTCTCCAGCAAAAATGTGTTTATTTGGGATCGGCCGAGAATTGTAATTCAGGGTCTGGAACCATGGTTGGCCACATGCATGTCCTGCATGGCAAGGGAAGGAGAACAATGTTACAGAGAGGAAAAGGAAGTTGAGAGAGATAGAGTCCATGCCTTTTCATTGGCTGAGTCCTTGCCCGGAAAGAAGAGGGTTCATTCTTCTTGTTGGGCTCTGCTCTCACCACAGGACATGAGAGTGCCCCCTTCTGGTCTCCTGACTCTCTTTAACTGAGGTTTCTGTTTATTAAAATTTTTACAGAAGATAAGGTTGGAATTTAATAAACTAGAAAACATGCAATATAGAAGATCAATAGAGCCAAAAGTTGGTTTTGAAAAAGCTAATAAAGTCGATAAACTTTTGGCAAAATTGGATCAAATAAACAAAGGACAAATGAACAAGATCAGCATTCTATATCCAACAAAAATATATTTCAAAAGCAAAGCTGAAATAAAGACGGTTCAGTTATATGAAAGCTGAAAGGATTCATTACTAGCAGACCTACACTGTAATAAATGCAAAAAGTCTTTCAGCCAGAATGAAAATGATACCAGATGGAAATCTGGGTATAAACAAAGGAATGAAGAGCACCAGAAGTAGTAACTGCATGATCAAATAAATGCTTTACTCATATTTAATTCTTTTTACAAGAATATTGACGGTGTAACTAATAATAAAAACAATGTAGTGTGTGGTATATAACAGATGTAGAAATAAAATGTATGACAATAGCACAAAAGCTAGGAGGAGAGAAATGGAATTACAAAGTCCTTAGATTTTATGTGAAATGTTATAAAGACAGACTGATAAATATTTATACTACAAATTCTAAGGTAACCTCTGAAATAGCAGAACAGAATTATGCAAAGATTTCCCCTATCCTTCAAGGAGATAGCCTTACATTATTAGACTGGAAACTATAGTTCTCCAGACTGGGCCCCAGGACCTAATTTGCAAAACAGAAACACTCATTAAGTTGTTTTCTTAAATAAAGGTGCCAACCTCCTGGTCCTTGGCTGTCGGCACCACAAGCAAAGGGCTTTGAAATTACAGTTTCCTTAGGCTGGGCTTCTAGCTTCACCAATCTCAAAGGAAGGGGGGTCAATAGAAAATTTTATGTTTGCAATCCAGAGCCATCCTTTCAAGCACATGTGGAATCTTCACTAACAAAGTATAATTTCCACTGGGCGAAGACTGCTATTCAAATGTTGTTTATACTTCAGCCCCACGGAGTACTCTTCATTTTGACTTGTAACTCTGCTTAGAAATTCGCTCAGTATTTGCTAAATAAATGAATGATTGGCTATGTGGAAACTGTATAAATGAATCACAGAAAGGTCCCTGAGGGTCCCCCCACCAACCCACACGTTCCCACCTCACCACGGTTAGAAATCTGTCCTCTCAGAGCTTGTCATGTGATTGGGCTGCTTTTGCCTTTCTTCTTTTGAGCTGCATCATGACACTGCTACTTCTGCTTTTCTGTCACTTTTAACCTGGCCTCAATTCACAAAATTATCTGAACTCACTTCTAATACCTTGCTCATAGAATATTATTGCGCGTCCTGCACAGACCTTTCATGGGCCAAGAGATCTATCATTCCCCGCCCGCCAACATTGAATAAAAAATACATTCATTACTTCAGTTATTTACCCAGGGTTAGGGTCTCTTCTCTGAAGAAATTCTAAACAGATTCTTGAAAGACTAAAGAAGTGGAGAAAATGTAGTTAAGCAACTTTCAGTCTCTTTCCAAAAGGCTTCAATTTAGTGCCTCCTTTAGAGAAATTTATTTTCCTTCTCAGTCAGTAAGATGCAGATAATAATGTTTTCAAATACTAACCCATATGGTTAAATTTGTTGGTCTGTTTCTCTATTTGGTAAATTATTATGGTTCATAAAAATCTATTATGCCAGCTTTCTTTAAGAAAATCTTTAAAATGCAGTAATGCCACCTAGTATTTAAATGACGTATGATTTCGCAAATAAAGTTATTTTGTTTTGTGCATGAATGAATGGACAGAAAGGAGGGTGAAAATATCTCCAATTTCAAGTGTTACATGCCTTGTTCTCTACCTCTAACTTTGAGAGTAGTGCCTGGGGGTGGGGATTAGGGTTGGGAAAAGGGAAGGGAGGTGAGGACAAGAAGATTGAAATTTAGAGTGGAGGTAAAAGGTGAAACGGGGTCTGGGCTCTGGTCCTCCTCTGGCTTTTCTTCATTGGCTCCTCAAATCACCCCTTGATTGCTGTAGTCCCAAAGATTCCACCCTGAGATAACTTGACTTCCCACTCAGTGCCCATTTCTGGGGAAATCCCATTGGTTTGGGGGGGCTTCAGCTGCCACCCTTGTGCAGGTGACACCCAACTCTATAACTCTGGCTCAGACATTTCTCAAGAGTATAAAACTTGTGTTTCCGACTGCCAGTGGACATACCCAACTGGATGTCTCTCTGGTAGAGCAGGGGTTGGTAAACCATAGCCTGTGCAAGTCTGTCCAGATGCCTGTTCTTATACAGCCTGCAAGCTAAGAGTGTTCTTTACGTTTTTAAATGGTTGAAAAAAATCAAGAGAATAATATTTCACAACACGTGAAAATTATGTGAAATTCAGATTTCATTGTCCATAAATTAAGTGTTCTTGGAACATAGCCATGCTCATTTAATTGACTGTAGCTGCTTTCATGCTACAATGGCCAAGTTGAGTGGTTATGAGTAGTTGTGGCAGAGACTGTATGGCTCACAAAGCCTAAAACATTTACTCTCTGGGCCTTTATAGAGAAAGTTTGTTGATCTCTACTCTGGTGTGATTCCCCAAGCTAGATCAAAAAAGATGATGCAGCTTTTGCACTGTTGACTGGAATACTCAACTTTGAAGCCTTCAGTTATCATATAAGCAGTCTGGGTGCCCTGGAGTCGCCACGTTGTGAGAATGCACAAACCAACTGACATGGAGAGTCCATGGGAGAGCGCAGATCCAGTCTCCCGTCCCAGCCATCCCTCCATCCCCAAACTCCCATTGCAAGTGCATTATAAACTCCCAAACCAGAACCATCCAGCTGAGCCCTTCTTGAATTCTAGACCCACAGAAGCCATGAGCAATACTAAAATGACTGTTGTGGCTAAACCACTACATTTGGGGATGATTTGTTATGCAGCAGTAGGTAACTGAACCACTGCCATTACTTTTTGTTACTACAATAGCCTCTTCTTTGTGGTATATAATCATTGTGGTATCATTTCCAATCATCTGTTCCCTCCCCTGGAAGAGAATTTTACATCACCATCCTTGTTATTGCCTTCCCATTGGCTGAGTATATTTCCCCATTCCTTTGTTTGGCTTGGCCACCTGGCTTGCTTGGGCCAATGGAGATGTGAGTGTGGGTTCTAAACAGAAGCTTTTAGAGATACGCCCTCTGCCATGAGAATAGTGCATCTCCTAGAGGGGCTGCTGGTCTACCTGAGTCCTAGAATGGGGAGATGTGGAGTTTGCACACAGTCCACCTGCAACCTGGGGTGGAACCTCAGAGCCACAAAGCTGCTGAACCCCAGCTGTTTCGTTGCTGATATGTAACATGAATGACAAATCAGCTTCATTGTTGCAAACCACTGAGAATTTGAAGTTTCTTGTTCCTCAGTGTGACTGTAGCAAAATGAGCTTCTACTATGTGCCAAGACCCTGAGCATATATGGACTACATTGCAGTGGATTGCTTCTGGCCCTTTATCTCCTGCCGTCACCTGACAATTTCTCCCTAGCACTTCCATGTTTCTATGCCCTTTGCACACTCTATTTCCTCTTCCTGGAATGCCCTTGGCTGCCTTTCAAATTATATGTACTCCTCAAAACTTCACATCATCTCCTTTGTGATGGTTCCCCCAACATTCCCCAACAATCTTTCCTAGTACCTTCTCCAGCACTTATCTTTGTATGGTGATATCTATTTCTGAGTCTTCGTCCCCTGCTAGACTGCCATCCCCTTAAGCACAGGGAGAGTATCTTTTCCACGTTTGTATCAAGTCCCCAGACCCTCGCACAACGCCTAGCACTGAGAGTTCTTAAGGGACGTTTGTTGAAGAATGACCCAAGACAGAGGCAGTCCTGAGGGTGAGGGACTGGATTTAAGTTTGGGGCAAACCCTCTGTTTGGAAACCTCTCATTTCTTGCCTCCAGCATTTTCCTGCAGAACAAATCAGATTCAAATAAACATCAAGAGCAAGCTTGAAGGGTAAAAGAGTCACAGAAAAGTTTGGGGGTTGATTTTATATATGTGAAGCTTGGTTTGTTTGCTGGTTGGTTGTATTTGAGTACCACCACACCACTCATCATCTCCTCTCCCTTTAGCAGTCTTCTTGTCCTCAAATCCCCCAACCAGTGAGTTCCAGGCAACCACCCAACTGACAATACCCTAGTGAGCCTTCAAAGAACTACCCTGGGCCTCTGCTAGAGCAGGCATTTCTGATTCACCGTCTCCCGCTTTGGGGGGCCTCTGTCAGAGCTGGGGCAGCTTTCTGAGAGAAGGCAGTTGAGAAAGTCTAGCACGTAGTATGGAGCACGACACCTTTCGCTGATTGATGAGGACTGCTTGTCAGCAGAACTGGGTTGTCCTGCGAGCGTGATGGGGACACAGTTAGATGAGTCTTGAGTTTTCCGTGTGTAAAAACCCTATAAGAAAGTAATCAGGTAACGATCAGTGATTGGGAGTATTACTTGTTATGTGTTTGTTTCACTTGACTATAACCCTGACTCTGCCTCTAGCTAGCTCTTTGAGCCTCAGCAAAATGAGTGGTTTAGAAGTAACTGAGAGCTAATGTTCCCTTAAACCTCTGAGATTCTAAGATTTCATAATGGATTTAGCAGCTGCAGGTTTTTGATGATGTGCCCAGAAATACACACCACAATTGGATCAAGATTGTGAAAGCGCCGATCTTTAAATAAGGATGAGTAGGGGAACTGATGAGATCTTGGTGAGGATAAAATAAAATGCTGGATGTGAATGTGCTTTGGAAATGTCTATGCATTTTGTGAGAAGTGCGGCCCACGTTGAAGAGTGAAACACTGCATTCAGTAGCTTGCTATCTCCTTAACAGAATTGGTGATTATTTCATACTAATGAGAGTCCACAAAGGAGAGAAATGGCTGAAAGCAGGTTCTATTGAGAGATGGTAGAAAGAAGAGAATGATCCTCACATTGTTTATGGTCTTCTGCCCTTTGCTTCATGAATCAGTGATCATCATCACCATCTGACCAGTCTGCAAGCTGGAAACTCAGTGCTCTTCTGGACCCACCCTCTCCTGCATTCCCACTACCAGGGCCACTGCTCAGCACCACCTCCTTGGTCCAAGCTGCCATTGCCTCTTGTCACCATTAGTCTGTTCCACCCATATCCATCTGTGCCCTGGCCCATCTCCCTCAGTCCCTTCCCTACTCTTCAAATCAGATGGAGAGCCTCCCCTGCTCAGATCCCTTCCATGGCTCCCCATTGGCCCTAGGACGAAAGCACAGCCCCTTAATACTGCCATGTGCACTCTACAGCCCCCTTGGCCTCTAGGGCTCCAGACATTCAGGCTTTCTTTCAGTCCAAGCTCCCTCTCGCCACAAGGCCTTTGCTCAGGCATTCCTAAACCTGACAGCTCCCACAAGTCTCCTCCCCTGATGAATTCCTATTCATCTTTCAAGAAGCCCTGGCATCATTTCCTCAGGAAAGCTTTCCCCGGACTCCCTGACTGGTTACGCTCTCTCATGGCTTCCTGCACGCACTTGACATTTATTTGTGCAATTGTTTGATAAATCATAAACTGTAATTCCCATGAGATTGGGAGCTGTGTTTATTTTTGTTCATCATTTGAATTTCTAGCACCTAGCAAAGTGAGAGCTCAATAAATATTTTTGAAATAAATGAATAGTATTAAGCATTGCCCTCTTCCCCTGGTCCTCCCCTGAGGCCCAAGTACCCCCGGACCAGAACACTCCAAGTTATTAGATCTGTTTTCCTTGTAGACAATAACCACCTAGAGGGGCACTGAGATCATTTCATACTTGGCATTGCAGGTAGCTCGAGTGCAGAGTGAACACCGGGAGGGGAAATGAGAAGTGCTGTAGATGAGATAAGACACACCTGTGTCCCCTGGTGCCCAGGAGTGGTTCTGCACGCTTGTGTATGGAGGTCCTACATGGACAGAGGGCACCCACCCATTGGTCCCTGAGCTCTAAGGGCCCTTCCAGGTCTGAAAACCAACAGAAAGAAAATTCAGGAAGCCATGAATAAGTCATTAATCTGAGAGTGACCAGAAAAATCATGGGCCTGGCTTAGATTGTATCTATGTTGGTGAAACAAAATCAACCCACTCAAAAGAATTATTAAGGCAACTGTGAGAAAGAGATTAAAGTTTGTTTTTGCTGTACCTTTAAAGTCCTGCTTATTCAACAGAATGATTACATTTGTGCTTGGTATTTCTTGTCCTTCTATCTCTACACGAAAGAGACTCCTTCTCAACCTCTCAGCTTCATTCAGGACACTAGACCGACCCTTCCTTCTTTCTTGAAACTTTTTTCCTTTAGCTCTAGGAATACTCCTTTCTGGTTTTTGCAGAAAGGAGTAGACTCTTGGTTCTCCTTTTCAGGCTCCTTTGCTAGCTCCTCCTCCTCTGCTAAGCGACTAAATTGTGTCCCTGGGCTTGGACCTTGGCCCTTTTATCTTATCTGAGTGATCTCAGCCGGAAACATGGCTCTAATTACCATCTGTTAACTGAAGGGCTCCCAAATTTGTATCTCTGATTTCAACCTCTCCCCTAACTCCCAGGCTTGCATAACCAAAAAAAAAAAAAAAAAAATGTTCTTAACCTCTCCATTTGGACGTGGTGCTGGATATTTTCCATTTCCCCTTCCAGCCTCACTCTCCTCCCATCTGTACTGAGCCCTGCAGGGCTGACCATTATGCACAGCATCACCAAGCTGTCTTTCCCAATGGGAGGCATCAACGATAGATAGGAAGGAGAGGAGGTGGGGCAGGCATGGCCTTGTCTTCCTCTTTGCCTGCTCACCAGCTACCACTATCTTTTCTGGCTTCTGATAAGCCCGCCCTTCCTCCCCTTGTCCTGTTAGTCCTGGAGCAGGTCACAGTCACTCTCTGTGCTGTGGCTTGTCCAGGGAGCTTCCCCACCACTTGTTGGTCTCCTTGCCCCTGCTCTTATAATCGTCCCTTTCGTCAACTCTCCTCAGTGCTCCAGTTTGAGTGTGTGTCTGCTTTCTGCCTGACTGATGGAAATGGACACCTACTAGACATCTCAAACTTGACACAGCCCAAATAAGACTCCTCTCCCCCCTAAACTTCACAGTTCTCCCATCACAGTACAGTGCATGGCACCAGCATGCATCCCCTTGCTCCAGCCACGACCCTGAGACTCAATTCTACCATAAAATGCTGGCATTTTGCTCAGTCCTCATGATTTCTACATGAAGGTTGTTCATCTGTGACTCTCCGTCTTTAACAACTACAATTGTAGTGGTAACACTTCAAAGTCTGGGGCTTGTCCTGAATGCTGTTTAGTCCATTTGCAATGAGAATTTCCTACCATTTCCCACTACCTTGTGAACCCTTCAATGACATAACCTTATTCATCTTTGTGACATCACCCAGAACAGTATTTGAACTATAGTAGATGACCGAAATATGTATGTTGGATTTTTGAGTTAATTAATGTTCGCTAGATGTTGGCCTAGTTAAAGGGACACTTTTTGTTCTTGTATATTTAAACTTTAAAATAAAAGTGTAAAACTTTTTTCTGATTAGCAAGGTCTTAACTTACCTGAAGTAGTTCTTTCTCAGCCTTAGTATTCTACGACTTTTAGTTTGAATTATTCTAAAGTGCAAGGGATGCGGATTAAGCAGGAATGTTTTTGGCTTTGGGGTTGTTTTTGAGCCGAATAAAGTCCACAGAACTACTGGGAGGCTTTTACATGAACAGATGTTATGTGACCCTGTAGAAGGAAATGTGCATTTGAAAAAAAAGGACAGTATAAACAGTAAACATGCTGGGAGGTCAAACTGAGAATGGGAAGAGGAAGACTGGGAATAGGAGGGCTGAGACAAGGGACTATTTCACACCAGCTCGGAAAGAGCTAAGCATTTTTCCTGATGTCTTTAAAAGAAGTTTTAGCCGTTTTTGGAGAAGAGCTGATTGTGGCTATTTATGAACATCACGTTGCTAGGTGACAGCATGGGATGAGCACCATGTAACCTATCACTGATTTCCAGAACTAGCAATGAAGGGATATACGGGGGCGGGGGGCAGAATCCAGGAAGGAATGCAGAGGCATCAGGACAAGAAGGGTCTGGAGTCCATGAATCAGCTTTAGAAAAACCTTCATTTTTCTCTCTCCATTCCGGTAAAATGATCTGTGCAGGATCTTAGGTCCAACCTTTCCCCTGCTCTCTCATTCGGGGGCCCCTTTGTTGCCAGCAGCCTTTTCCTCTCTTATGACATTTGGCCTCCTCTGGGAGAAAAGCAGCTCTCTGCTTCCTGCAGAAGCCAAGTCGGGAAATCACCAGGGAGGAAACCCAGGAGTCAGGCTCCCCATGCGGCTCGTCTGAGAACCGGCATTTCTTCTCTCTGTGCACGCGCGGCGTGGGAACGTGTGGGAGGCCGCGGGCTGTGCTTGAGTGGGAGCGGGGGCGGCGAGTAGGACGCTGCGTGTGCTGCAACGTGATGAGGCTGCCTTCCAAGCAGCTGATCACCTGCAATTTAAATATATTTTTTAGCCATGGAAATCCTAGTGACTGAAGCAAAGCCAATCACCATTTTGAAAGGGACTCCTCATGTTTAGTTGCCTAATAACCTCGGGATATACAGGTTCACAGAGCTGGCCAGAATCAATGAATAGTCACCGGTGGGATATTAGCCAGCATCCTGGGGCTGTAAGAATTTCTGAACGCTTTGGGGCAGGGTGGTGTGTGCGCTTGTGTTCTGTAGGCCTGTGTTTCCTGAGGCTAACCCCCACCTTAGGGACACAGGCTTGAAGATAATTGCAAGGTGGATGCTTTGAGCCTCATCCAAAGCACTTACTGGAACTAAATGCCTTTTATCTCCTCCTGTCACTGAGGCTGCAGTGAGTCTTCTGCACCTCCTAGTGGCCATGAGTTTGTGCAAACTAGGTCCCCTTTTCCTCCTGATGCAGCTGCTGCTACTTGGAAAACTGGGGTTGGTGCTGTTCTCTCTAATCTGGTTTTCCCTGCTTCTGCTGGTGGTATCTGAGCTGCTCTTATAGCTCCATTGCAGTTCTCCAAATTCGAGGTTATCCTCAGTGATCCTAGCTCTTGAATGCAACCCCCAACAAGAGCCCTCTGATAGTCGCCTTTATGCAAATTTTTAAAAGGATGGTTTATCGGGACTTCCCTGGTGGTCCAGTGGTTAATAAGACTTTGCCCTTCCAATTCAGGGGGCGCCTGTTAGATCCCTGGTTGGGGAACTAAGATCCCACGTGTGGTGCAGTGCGACCAAAAAAAAAAAAAAGATGATTTCTCATTATGAATACAAAATGGCTTCTAAGTGAAACATTAAAAAAATACACGTTCCTTCTTCCTGCTGATACCCCTGCCCTCCAAGGCAAATGGCTTGGCAAGAAAGGCCAGGGCTGGACTTCTGTCCCCATTTGTCCTCTTAGCCTGGTTGGTGCCCCATGAACAGCATATGTGGAGGCCTTGTATTTGAGACAGCACGCTAATTTTGAAAAAAAAGTTTTCTTATGAAAAATTTCAAACCTATACGAAGTAGATGGAATAAGAAGAATAAGATAAACATTCAATATACAAAATACCCATCTTCAACAATTTTCAGCTCAGAGCTAATCTTACCTATATATACCTTAACTTTCTCCCTCACATCAAGTATTCTAAAGAAAATTCTAAAAGGATTGTGTTGAATCTGTATCATTTCATCTGTAAACATTTCAGTATGTGTCTCTAAAAGATAAGGACTCCTATAAAAATATAAGTAATACCATTATCACAAACAGTTAAAAACAGTTAATAGTAATTCCTTAATACCAACAAATATCCAAGTTGATGTTCATATCTTCTTGTTTGTCTCATAATTTTAAGTTTGCTTGTTTGAACCAGGACCCAAATAAAGTCCATATGTTGTGATTAGTTGATATGTCTCTTAAGTCTCTTTTAATTTCTTTTCTTTTTTCTGCCTTGCAATTTTTTGTTGAAGAAATGAGGTTGTTTCGTAGTTTTCCACAGTTTGGATTTTACTGATCAGTTCTCTGTGGTGATATAACATCTCCCAGTATATATTATTCTTGGTATTTTCTGTAAATTGGAAATTGAGTCAAGAGTCTTGGTCAGATGCAGGGTTTTGTCTTGCTGTTTGTTTTTGGTGAGATGAATTCATGGGTGGTGGGTTATGCTTCTGCTAGGAGATGTGTAATGTGTGGTTGTTTTTCTATCTTTTTGTGATATTATCAGCCAACAGTGTTCTGTCTGGTACCATTAATTCATTAGGGGCTGCAGAATGATGCTTTTCTAACTCCTTTGTTCCTTCTGCATTTATGAAGTGAGATTCTCCATAAAAGGGAAGTTCTCTCAGCAACTGTTTGGTTGCTAGGTCATACAGGACAGGCAAGATAAATGCTTGATACTTTCATTTCACTTATCAGTTTTCAAAATAGTGAGGTGGTTTCTAGAATCCTTCAGAAGCAGTCAATGAGATTTTTTTGAGTATTTTTTAAATCAAGGAACTCCTGGATTTAACATATTTGACATGTTTTAATCCTTTACACATCATTATCTTTATTGATGTTCCCATTGTCCTGTTCTTGGTCAGTAGAAACTCAAGTAGTTTGGCTTCCCCAATATTGTCCTTCTGTTGTTGTTGTTGTTGGTGGTGGTGGTGGTGGTATACTACCATTTAGTAATTCATTCATCAAAGTCATTGGACTTTCCCCCACTGGTTTTAACATCCCTTTCTACATTGTTGACATTCCACCATAAGGTGAAGCTTTCTCTTCCCCATATTTGTTTATTATTTATTTCATTATGTTAGGTGTGGACTCATGGTGAAGCTTTCTCTTCCCCACATTTGTTTATTATTTATTTCATTATGTTAAGTGTGGACTCATGATTTTTCAAAGAGTTATGACACCTTATCATCACTTATTTTGATATTCTATTGTCCCAGATTTGGCCAGTGTGAGCCCCTTCACACTACCTTCTGTGCCTTTGACATGTCCCCATCAATTTTTGAACACTTTTTTACTTTCTGGCACAACAGATGTTCCAGGCTCATCTTGTACTTTCCCTGTAACCTGCCATTTCTCCACTAAGCTGTAGTACCTATTAGTGGAGGATGGTACTTAGAGATCAAGATCTGGGCAGTAAGTGCTTCACTATTATTGAGGTGTTGCTCACAGACCTTCTCAGTGGACAGACTCAGGAATATATGTATCTATATGCATATGGAGATACACATTTACATCTATATTTCTGTATCTGGTTATCTATCTATCTATCTATCTACCAGGGCTCCTTCTCTGATTTTTGTTCCCCTAGTCTGTGAATCTGTTAAAAGCTTATTTAGGCTTTCAGCCATTATTTTTTAGACTGGCAATTGCTTAGAGGGGAAAGGCAGCGCTAAATGCTGGGCTTACCTCTCTGGGCTCACCTCTCTCTTGGATCTTGGTCCACAATTTCCCACCACCTTAGTAGCTCTCTAATACTTTCAAACACATTTTTTTAAATTGAAGTATAGTTGATTTACAATGTTGTGTTAATTTCTGCTGTACAACAAAGTGATTCAGTTATATATAATACATTCTTTTTTGTAATATTCTTTTCCATTATGGTTTATCATAGGATACGGAATATAGTTCTCCATGCTATATAGTAGGACCTTGTTGTTTATCCATTTCATATCTAATAGCTTACGTCTGCTAACCCCAACCTCCCACTCCATCCCTCCACCAACCTCTTTCCCCTTGGCAACCACAAGTCTGTTCTCTATGTCCATGAGTCTGTTTCTGTTTTGTAGATAGGTTCATTTGTGTCATATTTTAGATTCCACATATAAGTGATATCATACGGTATTTGTCTTTCTCTTTCTGACTTACTTCACTTAATATGATAATCTCTAGTTGCATCCATGTTGCTGCAAATGGCATTATTTTGTACTTTTTTATGGCTGAGTAGTATTCCATTGTATATATCTACCACATCTTCTTTATCCATTCATCTGTCGATGGACATTTAAGTTGTTTCCATGTCTCGGCTATTGTGAATAGTGCTGCTGTGAACATGGGGGTACATTTATCTTTTTGGATTAGAGTTTTGTCTGAATATATGCCCAGGAGTGGGATTGCTGCGTCATATGGTAGTTCTATTTTTAGTTTTCTGAGGAACCTCCATACTGTTCTCCATAGTGGCTGCACCAACTTACATTCCCACCAACAGTGTAGCAAACACATTAAAAAATTTTTTTGTTTAATTTTTCTAGTTGTTATAAATGGGGAAGTAGTTCTGAAACAACCTAGTCCACCAAAACTGGAAGCAGAATTCCATTGAAAGGGAAATATGAAGTATGAGATTTGTTTTATGAAAGATGAAGTGTACCGAATTTGCTGATGTTTTCTCTGACGCCATATCGTTACTGATAGCATGCTCGCTAGCATATTTTTTTTAAAATTAGCATTCTTGATCTATTCCTACAAGGTAAAAGGTGATATTTAACAGTAAGCAAAGAACCACTTTTCAAAAGAAATTTGTGCTATGGAGAACTGTGAAAAGGAATGTTTGAAAAACATTTCCATCATCTCAAGATTTTGTTGTTGCAAATGATATCAGGTCAACACTTCTAAAATCTCGCATTTGCACAGCCATTCAAAACTAGAACTCTTATGGTTTTCTAACCTATTAAAATTTTTCTAGCTAAAAAAAAATTTTCAGTGAGTCTTGAAGTCATTTGTTAAAAATACAAAAATGCAACATTTTCCAATTGTTTGCCCAACAGCAGCAGAAATGGAAATTTACTAACCAGATTTCCCTCCTCTCCCCCCGAAAAACCCTTTTGTAAACTGGTAGATGAAGTTTAAATAATACGAACCATAGTTTAATAAATATAACCAATAACGTACTTCTTTCATTTGGATTTACGTATCTTTGTAAATTTTTTTCTAAGTACAGCTTCCGTTAAATCAAGTATAAAAGCTGACTTTAGGATCAGATATTCGAAGCATATTCAGTACCATTGTTCACATTAATAATGTCTTAATGAAATACAAAATGATTTTGTATTGTTTTAATAAATGTTATTTTAAAATATTATTTCATGTTTTTTAAGATGTTATTTAGAATGCACACAATATATAAATATTGTAGTATATATAACTTATAAATAAACTTACATATATTATTAGGGGCAATGCTCAAAAATATTTGCTGATGGGTATGTGAACAAAAAAGCTCGAATGCTACTGCTCTAGGGAATATATCAGAGGCAGTGCACATACTAAAAAATTCAGTGTTTATATTTCAAAGACAAAACAAACTGTTAAAAAGAAAAACAAACAGCTGGGTTAGCATTCCCTTGAATTGCAGAGCCAGGAGGAAGTTGGAATTTCTGCTTCAAATTACTTCTCCTCTTTGCTTTTAGACAGGCAACATTGTTTCCACAAAGCTCTCCTGCTGTTGGAGAGATTCTCAGCCATTGTTGTGTGGTTTTTAGCAGCACAAGTTTTGAGTCCTGGTGAAATTGCGTGAACTCAAGGAAGTTGTAGGAACTCTGCTCAACTAGTTATCTGCAGGAGGGGCTAACAATAGTATTTTGTTTAATTATTTTTGCCACCTGACATCTGACCACCTCTCCTGTTTACAGTTGCCCCCCTGCCCATCCTGGGACTCTCTATGGCAGCCAAAGGGGCAGGTAGACATGAGTGTCTGTGGCAGAACTGAACACCCGTGCTACCAGAGACTTCTATAGTATCACTTTTCCAGTCCTTGTTCTTTGCCCTTCCTGTCAATTCTGTGAGCCAATCAATAGTCTTCAAATTTAACCCTTTTCTGCCTAAGTTAGCGTGAGTCAATTCTGACACATCTAAGAAATGTGAGAGGTACACTGTCTCGCTGTGATTTACTTTGTTGTTGTTGATTCTGTTTTTTAAATTATCATGCAAAATTGTGTTTTGTTGTTGTCGGCTTTCTTTTTGGTGTACAGTGTTATGAATGTTAATACCGCCACAGATTTGTGTTACCACCACAATCAGGATACAGAACAGTTCCATAATGGGAAAAACTCCCTCCTGCTATTTCTTTATAGGCAGGCCTGCCCGCTCGCCGGCATGTGCACCACCTAGTAGTCAGTCGGCAACCTGGGCAGTGGTCTATTGTTAGTTCAGTTTTCCAAGCTTTTGGTATGCCCATTAGGATCAGACCCACGTGAGCGCAAGAAGGTGAGCCCGGTAGTTCACAAAAAAACTGTATGGGTTCACTTTCCTGAGCTTTTTCCTCTCTGCAATTTTCCTGTAGTTTTTAGTTCCCTGGGCTCCCCTCTTTGGTCCTCTGGCCAGAATGCTGTGGCTTTAGTTGCCCCACTGTGTTGTCCACAGGGCCAAGTGGTGGAAGATTGGAGAGAGAGATAAAAACACAGGCAACTAGGTTCGCCCCACTGTCTTGGGATCACAGCTCCACCCACTGGACAGGAAGGCTCCCTTCTCTCAAAGTCTGGCTCCAGTCGAATTGCAGCCTCTGCGGCGCTGCCTCGGGATTGCAGACATAGGAAAATAGAGAGGAGGGAAATAGAGGGAGGGGGACCTCTGCATCCTCTCTGAGCTTTAGGAGTTCCCTTTCTGCTCCGGAGCCAGATCTAGAGGTCTTTTCCTGGAACTCTGTTCACACCAGTGTCCACTTCTGAGTTCCAGGCTGCCTTGAGTTCAGGCCCTGGGGATACCAGAGAGGGAAAAAACTGGTAAACATCGCCAGTATGGTGGTCATTTTAATCTGGTTTTCTTCCTCAACCCACCTGCTACCATTTACCTTCCAGAGCCCTCAAATAGCTGCTCCGTACATTCTGGGAGACTGAGATTTTGTCAAGATTCAATATGATATTACATGTTGTATCAGTATGCCTGTCTGGAACTTAAGGCTCATGAAATGTTAGATATTATTATCTCTACTAACTTTTATTCATATTGGTCGATTAATGTACTAACCAAGATTAATTGGAACATCAAATTTCTTCTGAAGTATGTAAAACCAAAAGACTGACAAAAACAATTC
This sequence comes from Eschrichtius robustus, assembly GCF_028021215.1. Classification (NCBI taxonomy): domain Eukaryota; kingdom Metazoa; phylum Chordata; class Mammalia; order Artiodactyla; family Eschrichtiidae; genus Eschrichtius; species Eschrichtius robustus. The sequence continues at coordinate 86,047,397 of NC_090824.1, forward strand.
TGTCCAGGACAACGTGTCATAATGTCTTCTTTTGAAAAGAGTTTCCGAGAAACATCTTTCCTTCCTCCCCCTACCCCCTTTTCAACTTGACTTAGAGGTCATGTGTATTTACAGTTAGGATGTGCTATGTTAATGGTATCTATGTCACAGAACAGAGTGATCTGAAGACACCACACCCCTATCATTTGTAGATCCAGATGGAGATGGATGGGGCAGGGAGGCTCTGGTTCATGGATGGTGCATTTCTTCCTTTTGAATCCTCGTTTTTGAGCACAAGCCAATTAGTGTGGAGACTTCCAGAGTTCATATATTTTTTTAATTTATTTGTAACTTAGCCCAGAGAACAGAGGACAGGATTTAGAGTCTAGAGAATTCAGTTCTTCTAGACCAGAGGTTGGCAAACTATAGCTTGTAAGCCAAACAAATCAGGCCCACCCACCACCTGTAAATACATACATACATAAAGTCATAAATAATGTAGTAAGTAAATAAAATTTTATTGGAATAGAGGCATGTTTGTTTCTTTACATATTGTCTACGGCTACCTTCCTTTTTCTCCAGTTTTATTGAGAAATAATTGACATAGATCACTGTATAAGTTTAAGGCATGATGGTTGGATTTGCAAATATGTTGAAATGTAGAGGTTGTCAATCCAGGACAGTTTGGGAACTGCACAGTGTCAGAGACCTGGGCTCCTTCTGTTCTGTTGCTCCACTATGCATGCCTTCCATTCTCAATGGTCCTATGGCCCTAACTGATTGCTAAAACTGTAATCACTACATCGGAATTCTGAATTTTAGGATTATTTGTTCTAGTTCTGTGAAAAATGTCATGGGTAATTTGGTAGGGATTGCATTAAATCTGTAGGTTGCTTTGGGTAGTATTGCCTTCTTAACAATACTAATTCTTCCAATCTAAGAGCATGGGATATCTTTTCTGGTCACCACTTTTAAAGATTATAGCATGAGTTTGTATCCCTATATTTATCACTTGATTTTACTTATTTTTGGACCATTTTTCTTGGGTTTTGAGGGATAAAATTTAATACTTAGCTTCACCCTGTCACTCTATTCTAGCAGGCTTTATTATCCCTCAGGCTTTGGGAGAAAAAATGAACTATTCAACTGATTACTTCTCAAAGTCAGTGTCTCAATAAGACCTTAACAGTTCTGCATTAATATTAAAGCTAAGAAGCAGTGATAATAGCAATTAAGAGATAATAAAAGACCATGGAATCCATTAGTGTTTTTAGCCAATGGAAAATGATTCCAAGGTCAAGGACAAAACAAGGTTAAACTTCCCAAGGTGGATGCTGATGAGTTGCAAAATAGCCTCAAGTCTACCACTCTTCACATGCTTGGGGTCAACCTATTCCTTTTTTTTTAATCATGGTAAAATAGACATAACATAAAATTTGCCATCCTAACCATTTTAAAGGGTATAATTCAGTGGCATTAAGTCCATTCACATTATTGTGCAACCATCAGCACTATCATCTCCAGAACTCTTTTCATCTTGCAAAACTGAAACTCTGTATCCATTAAAGAATAACTCCCCATTCGCCTTCGCCTCCAGCCTCTGGCAACCTCATTCTACTTTCTGTGTGTATGAATTTGTCTACTCTAGGTACCTCATGTAAGTGAAATTAGACAGTAATTGTCCCTTTTGTGGATGGTTTATTTCACTTAGCATGATGTCCTCAAGTTCATCTGTGTTGTAGCATTCCATTGTAAGTGTATATATACCATATTTTGTTTATCTATTTATCTGTCAGTGGATACTTGGGGTTGCTTCCACCATTTGGCTTCTGTGAATAATGCAGCTATAAACTTTGATGTACAAATATCTTTTCAAGACTCTGTAATTTTTTGGATATATATCCAGAAATAGGATGGCTAGATTACATGGTAATTCTGTTTAATTTCTTGAGGAATTACCATACTGTTTTATATCAGTTTATGCCTCTTAACTTAAAATGAAATCTCGGGACTTCCCTGGTGGTCCAGTGGATAAGACACCACGCTTCCACGGTAGGGGGCACAAGTTTGATCCCTGGTGGGGGAACTAAGGTTGCTCATGCTGCACGGCATGGCCAAAAAAAAAAAAGAAAAAGAAAAGTAAAAAAGAAATCTCGTGCCAGGGAGCAATTCACCCTGGGTTGGGGTTTGCTTTTGAAGGACTACAGAAAACAAAGTCTAGAAGCTAGTAAGTAATTTAATGGTAGCCCCAAGTTGGAAAAACTGTATCACAGTAGCAACCAACCTAGCAAAGCAAAACAGGAATAGAACATTTGAAATAAATAACAAACAACGGATTTGGATATAATTATTCTTTCCCTACTTGGAACTGTGCTGTGTATAATGCTCACTATTTTCTATTTCAGGTGTCCCTGAAGAGGCTCTGGGTGATTAGCACTTGGCAGAGGCTGGGATGCTCTTTTCAGAGAAATACTTCCATGGGAGTGAGATGGAAACAGTTTAGAGTCTATTCACCATGGTTTGGTGTCCTGTGGATTTCACTGGAATGAATCACTAAACTGGGCTTCCAGAATGCTACCCTGAGATAAGTGGGCAGAGCTCTCTTTGAATTAAAAGCAAGGGTCTGGAATACATCTTGTGTTCCCCTGCCAGGCGGAAGGCTGTCTGTGGAGGAGGTTGAATCTGCAGGATGGTGGGCTTTCTTCCCACAGCTGCTAGGGGCCTTTTCTGGGAAATGAGAGAACATATTTGTAACTTTTCACAGGCTAGGTTAGGCCTGAGGTTGCCTGTTTTCAGGTTCTAGGCTAGTTTTTATTGACAAAATATAAATTCCAGCTTTAGAAGTTGGGGCTAGGGGTGGGAAAGAATGCTTTTAGAGGTTTATATTCAAAAAAAAAAAGAAGGAGAAAGCACATCAAGCTTCTTAGACATCAAATGGCTCTAATAAAACTACATTTTGATGGGTTAAGTGTAAATGATCCCAAAACATGTGGATTAAATTTTCCAAGAAGCACACATGGATTTAAAAATCAGAAGGAAGGAGATCTTGGCAATGTTAGTTTGGGGCCTTCCCAGACTCCCAATGCTTTCCTGTTCTTGGTGCCTGGTGGGTTTCCATAATCACACTCGTTTTTTTGTGATGGTGACTCACAGGATGGTTGACTGAATAGTTGTCTGAGAAATGAGGCATTGCCAATGGCCAAATTGAGCATTTCAGACTGAAAACTCTACTTGAGCTCTTATCATTCACGTTGGTTCTCTGTATCCCCAGATTCACCAATGACTCAGCCATTCCCATCCTCTTTATCACTGGGCACATCCATGTAAGGAGCACCAACAATTCTGCCACTATCCTCACCTCCTCACTCAAAGGACACTACCTGTATGGAAGCACCCTCACCTACCTCCTGCTTCACTCAGGTGAAATGGTGAAGGATATGGTACGGAACAGAAAAAGAACACAGGCATTGGGTTCAAATCTCAGTACCACCACTTCCTCCTTCTTCCTTCAACTCTGCATCCTCATTCTTACTGTAGTATTGTGAGCATAAAAAGAGGAGATGCAGATGAAGTGTTAAAGAGTGCTGGGTACACAGGAGGTGACTAATAAATGGCATTTGGCTCTGGGAGGCACTCCTGTTTCAGTTTTTTTTTTTTCCTTTTTGTTGTGCCATGCCCTGCTTCCAGAGGCTTCCTTAACCACTTTTTCCCTAGTGGTCTTGACATCTGCTCCATTCCCCAGACCAGAGTTAGAAAATGCAAGGGTGCATAAAAATTGCCTTGGGTGCTTTTTAAAAATGCAGATCCCAGGAGCTCCAGATTCTCAGGGCTGGAGCGGGAATCCGTGTCTCAAATAAGCGTGATGCTGGTGCAGGGCTGAGGACTGCACTTGGCACACAGGCGGCCTCTAGACATGGGCCACGTGTCCTGTGAGCCACACACATGTGGTCACATACAATAATGGCTTAAATTCAGGTGTCTCTGGAAACGTATTAGCACTCGATTAATCAACAGGATGTCAACTTTGAAAGCGGTGTCTGTGTGGAAAAGGGGCTGGCTGGCAGCCCCAGAAGATGGAATTCCTGAGCGGGTCCTGCCATACCAGTGACTGCTCCCATTCATGGGGTTCCATTCTTCTTCATTAAATACGCTTGAATGGAGGGCTTTACTCTGGGGCTTTGAAATAATCAATGAGAGCAGTGGTCCTTAAAGAGTGGTCTCAGACCAGCAGGGTCAGCAACACTAAGGAACTTGTTAAATTACGAAATATTGGGCCCCTCCCCAGAACTTACTGAGTCAGAAACTGGGGGTAGCACCAGCAGTCTGTGTTTTAATAAACTTGGCAGGTGATTCTGATACACGTTAAAGTTTGAAAATCACAGATTTAGAAGGACATAGTCATTATTCTTGAAAGCAAATGTCTATGTTAAAGTTTGAAAATCACAAATTAACCTTTTTTAAAAAATTAATTTATTTATTTTTGGCTGCATTGGGTCTTCGTTGCTGCACGTGGGCTTTTTCTAGTTGCAGTGAGCGGGGGCTACTCTTCGCTGCGGTGCACAGGCTTCTCACTGTGGTGGCTTCTCTTGTTGCTGAGCACGGGCTCTAGGTGTGCGGGCTTCAGTAGTTGTGACTTGCAGGCTTAGTAGCGGTGGCTTGCAGGCTCTAGAGTGCGGGCTCAGTAGCTGTGGCGCACAGGCTTAGTTGCTGCACGGCATGTGGGATCTTCCCGGACCAGGGATCGAACCCGTGTGCCCTGCATTGGCAGGCGGATTCTTAACCACTGCACCACCAGGGAAGCCCGAAAATCACAAATTTAGAAGGACATAATCATTATTCTTGAAAGCAAATGTCTAACAATAACAACATGTGAATAACAACATGTGAATACATGTATAGAATGTTTGGAATACATGTATAGTGTTTAGAACTGTCTGTTCCAAAATGTGTTAAAATAATTATATGTAGTGCATACACACACATGCTGGCCCATGCAGAAATATATTCTGGAAGTTTGCATAGAACTTATTATAGGAGCTCTGAGAAGTGAGACTGGGAATGGGGGTGAAGAGAGAGAGAACTGAACTTTTCTTTCTTTCTTTTTTTTTTTTTATAAATTTATTTATTTTATTTATTTTTATTTTTGGCTGCATTGGGTCTTCGTTGTTGCGCGCGGGCTTTCTCTAGTTGCAGCGAGCGGGGGCTACTCTTGGTTGCCGTGCGAGGGTTTCTCATTGCGGTGGCGTCTCTTGCTGCGGAGCACAGGCTCTAAGCGTGTGGGCTTAGTTGCTCCGTGGCATGTGGGATCTTCCCGGACCAGGGTTCAAACCTGTGTCCCCTGCTTTGGCAGGCAGGTTCTTAACCACTGTGCCACCAGGGAAGCCCCTGAACTTTTCATATTACAACTTTCTGAACTGTTTGGTACATTTTCTTTAAATATGTGCATATGTTATTTTTATTTTAAAATGTTAACATAATAACAACCACCGAAGAAATTAAAAATAACTGAAAGAAAATACATATAAATATTTATCTGATTATGAGAGGGAAGAGTAATCACAGAGAAAGAAAGATAGATTTACATAACAGAATAAAATTTTTGTAAATCAGTATGCTACCAATACAAACACACACATGTAAAAGCAAAGAGACTAAGAAAATGGATAGTCTCCTGGCAATCAAGGGAAAAAGAGAGATATAGCACAAGTTACTAACGGTAGGAATGAAAAAAAAGGAACATCAATACATGTAAATTAAAAAGATAAAAAAGGATATTATAAACGTTTTTCTGGCAAATAATTTAAAATTTTAGATGAAGTGCACAAATTGCTAGAAAAACGTAATTTACCAAAACTGATAAAAAAGAATGAGAAGATCTAAAAATCTATATCTAGTGAAGAAATTGAATCCATAATTATAAATATTTCCACAAAGAAAACTACAGGTCAATATAACATCACCAGTGAATTATACCAAACATTTAATAAAGAAATATATTTCTTCATAGAGAAAGAAATACTGATAAAGGATTAAAATGCTTATTAAATAAAGAGTTCCCTTAAAAGTCAGTGAAAAAAATGCTTCATTAAAAAACTTGAAAAGACAGTTACAGAAAGATAGAGAAGATGAAAAGGCAGAGGGCTATGTACCAGATGAAGGAACAAGAAAAAACCCCAGAAAAACAACTAAATGAAGTGGAGATAGGCAACCTTCCAGAAAAAGAATTCAGAATAATGATAGTGAAGATGATCCAGGACCTCGGAATAAGAATGGAGGCAAAGATTGAGAAGATGCAAGAAATGATTAACAAAGACCTAGAAGAATTAAAGAACAAACAAACAGAGATGACCAATACAATAACTGAAATGAAAACTACACTAGAAGGAATCAATAGCAGAATAACTGAGGCAGAAGAATGGATAAGTGACCTGGAAGACAGAATGGTGGAATTCACTGCTGCGGAACAGACTAAAGAAAAAAGAATGAAAAGAAATGAAGACAGCCTAAGAGACCTCTGGGACAACATGAAATGCAACAACATTCGCATTATAGGGGTCCCAGAAGGAGAAGAGAGAGAGAAAGGACCAGAGAAAATATTTGAAGAGATTATAGTCGAAAACTTCCCTAACATGGGAAAGGAAATAGCCACCCAAGTCCAGGAAGCGCAGAGAGTCCCATACAGAATAAACCCAAGGAGAAACACGCCGAGACACATAGTAATCAAAGTGGCAAAAATTAAAGACAAAGAAAAATTATTGAAAGCAGCAAGGGAAAAACGACAAATAACATACAAGGGAACTCCCATAAGGTTAACAGCTGATTTCTCAGCAGAAACTCTGCAAGCCAGAAGGGAGTGGCATGATATACTTAAAGTGATGAAAGGGAAGAACCTACAACCAAGATTACTCTACCCGGCAAGGATCTCATTTAGATTTGATGGAGAAATCAAAAGCTTTACAGACAAGCAAAAGCTAAGAGAATTCAGCACCACCAAACCAGCTCTACAACAAATGCTAAAGGAACTTCTCTAAGTGGGAAACACAAGAGAAGAAAAGGACCTACAAAAACAAACCCAAAACAATTAAGAAAATGGTCATAGGAACATACATATCGATAATTACCTTAAACGTGAATGGATTAAATGCCCCAACCAAAAGACATAGACTGGCTGAATGGATACAAAAACAAGACCCATATATATGCTGTCTACAAGAGACCCACTTTAGACCTAGGGACACATACAGACTGAAAGTGAGGGGATGGAAAAAGATATTCCATGCAAATGGAAATCAAAAGAAAGCTGGAGTAGCTATACTCATATCAGATAAAATAGACTTTAAAATAAAGAATGTTACAAGAGACAAGGAAGGACACTACATAATGATCCAGGGATCAATCCAAGAAGAAGATATAACAACTATAAACATATATGCACCCAACATAGGAGCACCTCAATACATAAGGCAACTGCTAACAGCTATAAAAGAGGAAATCGACAGTAACACAATAATAGTGGGGGACTTTAACACTTCACTTACACCAATGGACAGATCATCCAAAATGAAAATAAATAAGGAAACAGAAGCTTTAAATGACACAATAGACCAGATAGATTTAATTGATATATATAGGACATTCCATCCAAAAACAGCAGATTACACGTTCTTCTCAAGTGCGCACGGAACATTCTCCAGGATAGATCACATCTTGGGTCACAAATCAAGCCTCAGTAAATTTAAGAAAATTGAAATCATATCAAGCATCTTTTCTGACCACAACGCGATGAGATTAGAAATGAATTACAGGGAAAAAAAACGTAAAAAAGACAAACACATGGAGGCTAAACAATACGTTCCTAAATAACCAAGAGATCACTGAAGAAATCAAAGAGGAAATAAAAAAATACCTAGAGACAAATGACAATGAAAACACGACGACCCAAAACCTATGGGATGCAGCAAAAGCGGTTCTAAGAGGGAAGTTTATAGCTATACAAGCCTACCTAAAGAAACAAGAAAAATCTCAAGTAAACAGTCTAACCTTACACCTAAAGAAACTAGAGAAAGAAGAACAAACAAAACCCAAAGTTAGCAGAAGGAAAGAAATCATAAAGATCAGAGCAGAAATAAACGAAATAGAAACAAAGAAAACAATAGCAAAGATCAATAAAACTAAAAGTTGGTTCTTTGAGAAGATAAACAAAATTGATAAGCCGTTAGCCAGACTCATCAAGAAAAAGAGGGAGAGGACTCAAATCAATAAAATCAGAAATGAAAAAGGAGAAGTTACAACAGACACTGCAGAAATAGAAAGCATCCTAAGAGACTACTACAAGCAACTTTATGCCAATAAAATGGACAACCTGGAAGAAATGGACAAATTCTTAGAAAGGTATAACCTTCCAAGACTGAATCAGGAAGAAACAGAAAATATGAACAGACCAATCACAAGTAATGAAATTGAAACTGTGATTAAAAATCTTCCAACAAACAAAAGTCCAGGACCAGATGGCTTCACAGGTGAATTCTATCAAACATTTAGAGAAGAGCTAACACCCATCCTTCTCAAACTCTTCCAAAAAATTGCAGAGGAAGGAACACTCCCAAACTCATTCGATGAGGCCACCATCACCCTGATATCAAAACCAGACAGAGACACTACAAAAAAAGAAAATTACAGACCAATATCACTGATGAATATAGATGCAAAAATCCTCAACAAAATACTAGCAAACAGAATCCAACAACACATTAAAAGGATCATACACCACGATCAAGTGGGATTTATCCCAGGGATGCAAGGATTCTTCAATATACGCAAATCAATCAATGTGATACACCATATTAACAAATTGAAGAATAAAAACCATATGATCATCTCAATAGATGCAGAAAAAGCTTTTGACAAAATTCAACACCCATTTCTGATAAAAACTCTCCAGAAAGTGGGCATAGAGGGAACCTACCTCAACATAATAAAGGCCATATATGACAAACCCACAGCAAACATCATTCTCAATGGTGAAAAACTGAAAGCATTTCCTCTAAGATCAGGAACGAGACAAGGATGTCCACTCTCACCACTATTATTCAACATAGTTCTGGAAGTCCTAGCCACGGCAATCAGAGAAGAAAAAGAAATAAAAGGAATACAAATTGGAAAAGAAGAAGTAAAACTGTCACTGTTTGCGGATGACATGATACTATACATAGAGAATCCTAAAACTGCCACCAGAAAACTGCTAGAGCTAATTAATGAATATGGTAAAGTTGCAGGATACAAAATTAATGCACAGAAATCTCTTGCATTCCTATACACTAATGATGAAAAATCTGAAAGAGAAATTATGGAAACACTTCCATTTACCATTGCAACAAGAAGAATAAAATACCTAGGAATAAACCTACCTAGGGAGACAAAAGACCTGTATGCAGAAAACTATAAGACACTGATGAAAGAAATTAAAAATGATACCAACAGATGGAGAGATATACCATGTTCTTGGATTGGAAGAATCAACATTGTGAAAATGAGTATACTACCCAAAGCAATCTACAGATTCAATGCAATCCCTATCAAATTACCAATGGCATTTTTTACGGAGCTAGAACAAATCATCTTAAAATTTGTATGGAGACACAAAAGACCCCGAATAGCCAAAGCAGTCTTGAGGCAAAAAAACGGAGCTGGAGGAATCAGACTCCCTGACTTCAGACTATACTACAAAGCTACAGTAATCAAGACAATATGGTACTGGCACAAAAACAGAAACATAGATCAATGGAACAAGATAGAAAGCCCAGAGATTAACCCACGCACCTATGGTCAACTAATCTATGACAAAGGAGGCAAAGATATACGATGGAGAAAAGACAGTCTCTTCAATAAGTGGTGCTGGGAAAACTGGACAGCTACATGTAAAAGAATGAAATTAGAATACTCCCTAACACCATACACAAAAATAAACTCAAAATGGATTAGAGACCTAAATATAAGACTGGACACTATAAAACTCTTAGAGGAAAACATAGGAAGAACACTCTTTGACATAAATCACAGCAAGATCTTTTTTGATCCACCTCCTAGAGTAATGGAAATAAAAACAAAAATAAACAAGTGGGACCTAATGAAACTTCAAAACTTTTGCACAGCAAAGGAAACCATAAACAAGACGAAAAGACAACCCTCAGAATGGGAGAAAATATTTGCAAATGAATCAACGGACAAAGGATTAATCTCCAAAATATATAAACAGCTCATTCAGCTCAATATCAAAGAAACAAACACCCCAATCCAAAAATGGGCAGAAGACCTAAATAGACATTTCTCCAAAGAAGACATACAGACGGCCACGAAGCACATGAAAAGATGCTCAACATCACTAATTATTAGAGAAATGCAAATCAAAACTACAATGAGGTATCACCTCACTCCTGTTAGGATGGGCATCATCAGAAAATCTACAAACAACAAATGCTGGAGAGGGTGTGGAGAAAAGGGAAACCTCTTGCACTGTTGGTGGGAATGTAAACTGATACAGCCACTATGGAGAACAATATGGAGGTTCCTTAAAAAACTAAAAATAGAATTACCATATGACCCAGCAATCCCACTACTGGGCATATACCCAGAGAAAACCGTAATTCAAAAAGACACATGCACCCGAATGTTCATTGCAGCACTATTTACAATAGCCAGGTCATGGAAGCAACCTAAATGCCCATCAGCAGACGAATGGATAAAGAAGTTGTGGTACATATATACAATGGAATATTACTCAGCCATAAAAAGGAACGAAATTGAGTCATTTGTTGAGACGTGGATGGATCTAGAGACTGTCATACAGAGTGAAGTAAGTGAGAAAGAGAAAAACAAATATCGTATATTAATGCATGTATGTGGAACCTAGAAAAATGGTACAGATGAGCCAGTTTGCAGGGCAGAAGTTGAGACACAGATGTAGACAATGGACATATGGACACCAAGGGGGGAAAACTGCGGTGAGGTGGGGATGGTGGTGTGCTGAATTGGGCGATTGGGATTGACATGTATACACTGATGTGTTTAAAATTGATGCCTAATAAGACCCTGCAGTATAAAAAAACAAACAAAACAACTAATACTAAACTTTCATTGGGTTATTTGTATGGAAATATGTTAATATAAATGTTTCAGACATTACATGAAATTTCTAAAAATCTTATATTTGTATTTGTATGGAAATATGTATGGAAATATGTTAATATAAATGTTTCAGACATTAAAAAAATCTTTAATATAAAATTAAAACTTTAATTAAAAAAAAAAAAAAAAACTTGAAAAGCACAAATAGGTAACTCATAGAAAAAAGGAAAAGGAACTTAAATTACCAATAAACTTATTAAAACGTTCCTTCTCACTAATAATTACATTTAAAAAGTTATCATTTTGTGCTATTGAAGGTGGTACAAACTGGCAAATGCTGTGAACTTTGTAGCAGGCAATTTGGCAATATGTAAGAAACATCATTTGACCTAACACTTCCGCTTCCAGGAATTTATTTAAGAAAATGAACATAGATGAAGAGAAAAAGTTTATTTATTAGAATGTCCATCTCTGTGTTGATAGTAATAAAATAATTTTCAGAATTCTAAATGTCCAATGATAGGTTAAATAAAATAAATTTTCACATATCCATACAATGGCATATTACGCAGCCATCAGAAGTAATGTCAGAGAATAGTTTGCAACATGGAGAAGGTGGAAAACAGTGAAAGAATAGGTTAGAAAATAGTATTAGCTTGCTTTTCTTCACACACACCCATACCTCCCCCAACCACACACTCATGGTAAGAAAATGGAAAAAACATGCAAAATGTCCAGGTGGTTCTTCTGGATGGTAGGAGTCTAGGTGATTTAAATTTTTTTTTCTTTTTGCTTGACAGTATTTTCCAAATGTTATAAAATGAATACTCAATACTCAGTACTCAATAATTACATAATAGAAATAAAATTATTTGTTAATACCTATGCAGATAAAAATGAAAACTTAAAATAGCACTAAAAACAACAGCGCTAGGAGTATCTGCATTTACTCTATGACAGATGCTTAACCCAATTATTTCTGACAACATACTGATAGAGTGGATACTATATCATCCCCATTTTACAGATGAGGATAGCAGGCTTGGAGACACAAAGCATCTTTCCAAAGGTCAAAGAGCTGGTAAGTAGAGAAGCCGGGGGCAGACGGAAGCCTTTCTGACTCCAGAAGACTACTTTGAAAACCATCCCCAAGCGTTGGTTGACCACTAGTCAACCCAGGGCCAGAATCTGAAAGATTTTTACAACAATTACAAAGCCCAAGAAGCTGATTTGGAAAAAAATGACTGGTGATCTATTCCGTGCTGTCCCAACCAGAACAAACATGGGTGGACCCACCTTTGTGTCTGTCATTCAGAATTAGAAGATTTGAACCAAATGACAAAAAATGGAGTCTTGGGCTTCCCTGGCGGCACAGTGGTTGAGAATCTGCCTGCCAATGCAGGGGACACGGGTTCGAGCCCTGGTCTGGGAAGATCCCACATGCCGCGGAGCAACTAGGCCCGTGAGCCACAATTACTGAGCCGGTGCGTCTGGAGCCTGTGCTCCACAACAAGAGAGGCCGCGATAATGAGAGGCCCGCGCACCGTGATGAAGAGTGGCCCCCACTTGCCGCAACTAGAGAAAGCCCTTGCACAGAAACCAAGACCCAACACAGCCATAAATAAATTAATTAAAAAAAAAAAAAATGGAGTCTTCCCTCTCCTATGTTGGCACTTTCCCTTGAAGCAGCCAGTGTTGTCCTGGTTTCCCATCTGTACCTCTTTTTTCTGTATTCAGCAGAATAAAACACTTTCAGGAAACAACTGGGCAGGAAGTAAGAGAGGACCGAATTTCATCCTGGGAGGTTTGATTCCCACAAGTAAAGTGCTGCGGTGGGAGCAGTCAGGAAGCATTGTCGGCGCATGGGGACTGTCGTGCTTTATAAACTCCATCTGTTCAGAGCATCTGAGAGTCATGCAATGGGGCAGGGAAAGAGCCTGTTTCCTTCCAGCATATTCCTATTAGATGAAATCTAAAATGAATGCTAGAAACTGGGAACTAGCTGAAAACTTTGTGCATCAACTCATACACGGACACCAGATCTGAGAAGGTAACTCAAACCAACCCACTTGGAGTGGGGTCAGGTGGAAAGCATGCATTCTATGTATGTATTAGCCAACACAAGATCTGAATGGAGCTCACCTCACTCTAGGATGAGAAGAGAGAGTAACACGTGGGGCTCGTGGAGAAAAGTATTGCCAAGTATCGATAAAAGGAAGAAAGCATCATTCTCAAGATTCAGAGAAAGGACAAACCTCTGAAAAATGGTTTATCATAAGAACGAGGAGGAAATCATTTGGTGTGCCCCTAGACTGCAGAAAGACATGCCTCTATGAAATGGGAACAAAAAACTAGAGAGAGAATGTAGCTGACATGAAAAAACACTGGCACTAAATGAAAAGAAGTACATGAAAGGAGAAAAGAGAACAAACAGAAAAAGTAAAAATTCCATAGTAATCGTTCGTTATTTACTCAGGAAACATTTACTGTTCACAAAAATAGAAGCAGGATGATGCAGGGTTAACATAGTAAAAATTGAATCAAAGACATGGAAAACAAATTTGAGAAGATTCTTGAAAATGCAGGGAGGACAAAGAGATGAAAATGAGAGAGAAGATGATTGACAGGACAGGAGTAGAGATCTATTCCTGCAGTAACAGAGGCTTCTGGTCACAAAACAAAAACAAAGATTAAAAAACAAGGACAGTTGGAGTACAAACTTGATCAAAGATAAATTTCCTAAGCTTAAAAATTAAATAAATAAATATGATATGTACATGGAACTAGTTTACAACATTCCAGGCAAAATCAGTGAAAAGAGAATCATCTTTAGGCATAACCTGAATGTTTTAAAAAACGAACAATGCGGAACTTCCCTGGCGGTCCAGTGGTTAATACTTCGCCTTCCAGTGCAGGGGGTGCAGGTTCGATCCCTGGTCAGGGAGCTAAGATCCCACATGCCTTGCGGCCAAAAAACCAAAACATAAAACAGAAGCAATATTGTAACAAACTCAATAAAGACTTTAAAATTGGTCCACATTAGAAAAAACTCTTAAAAAACTAACACTGATTTTTTAAAATGATTTAAAAATGTTTACGCAGGGGAAGAATTACCTACAGAGAAACAGCACCCAGGCTGGCCGCAGAATTTTCACTTGTAAAACAAAATACCCGATGAAAATGTAGCAAAACTGCCAACATTTTGAAGCTAAATGGTTGTAAATGAGTAAGCTTATACAAAGCACAACTTTATATAAAAGTGCAAAAATAGTTTAAAATATGTTAGAGTTTGGAAAATATCATGAAAATTCCTATAACTATTCCAGCTTATTGAGGGTTTGGGGTAAATAGCACACATCTTATCTGCCCAAGTTCTGCACTGATTTAGAAATAATCAGAACTTGGGGAGATGGGCCAAAATATTTCCTTATGTTGTTGCTACAGTTCATATTGGAGGATGTGCCTTATCTCTATGGACTACTGGCTTTCCTAACTGAACCCTAGGACTAGATAGCTGTACCCACAGATGTCTTCCCGACGTGGGTGTCTGTCTTGTAAACATCCAGCGTGGAGGGGCTGAGCAGAACAGATGCTTCCTGAAGGCAGGCTTGGCTCAGAAAGGATGAGACGATCCCAAACATGACTGGTTTTTAGGCTCAACTTGCTGGACAGATAAGTCACTGCTCCACTCACCCGGGGGAAGTGAGTGAAGGGACGGGAAAGGAGCCAGGAGTGTTCCACCTGTGACATCAGGAGTAAGGGAGAGGCATCCGCCCTCCCCATTACATCAGTTCAGAGCTCTCCTTCCTGCATACCCCCCACCAACAAATGCAGCTGTCTGAGAAATAAGTGAAAACAAAAAAACTGCATATTGGGGAAGTTGTGATATAAATGGTCTGACATGTATGCTCTCTCTTGGAATCTATATTAAGGAAAAAAGGGATAAAATTTATATTACAGCATTATCTACTATATAAAAATAGCTCTGTACTATTCATAGTAGTAAAATATTATAAATAACTTAAATGATTATCTTTAGGAAATGGAAAAGTTACTCTGCCTTAAAACTAATGTTTTAAAAAGGTTTTTAACAACCTGGCAAAATGTAGGAGTCATAAGGATAAATAGTACAGAAATTGTATGTAGTTTTATGCTGTGTGTTAACTTGAATTGATTGTGAGTGGCTGTTTTTGGTTTTGTTTTTGTGGGTTTTTTCCAGATAGACTTTGAGGCCACATCTGGGCTCAGTGGGAAAGAATGTTGTGAACAAAAGTGGACATGGAATGTTGTTGTTTGGGGTGGGATGGGGGTCAGGGTAGGGAATGGTGTGATACCTGCCAAATATTTACCATCCATCTTATGGTATAATTTCAACTGTGTCAGAAGAAAAATGCAAATTAAAAAACAAAGATTAGAGGAAGATACACCAAAATGTAAGTAGATGTGGCCTTGGAGTCAGGATCACGAGTGGTGTTTTTCCTGCTTCCTCTAAGTGTTGCTATTGTGGGTCTAGAGCTGGTCTCCCTGGGATTGAGGCCCGGCTCTGCCACTTGCTAGCACATGTCAACCTCTCTGTGCCTCAGTTTCCTTTTCCAAAGAAATGATGATAATAACTGCACCAACCTCATAAGGTCAGGACTCAGGCAGATGGGCCAAAATTCAATGCATTAAAATATATAATGTTTGTAGGACAGTGTCTGGCACACAGGAAGTCCCATACAAGTTTTAGCCATTATTATTAATGGTAGTAGTAGTACAGTGAGCAAATATTATTTTTATAATGAGATAAGAAAAAACAGGAAAGACAATGCAGAAATATGAGAAAAATATTTGACAAAATTGTAAGCGGCCAGAGCCTTAATTATGATTTTACATTTAATTTGAATGCAATTATATAAAACTATGTATGTTACTGAACCAAATTTAGGTCTGCTCACCTGCACACAGTAAAGCCAATCTACTGACACCAGGTTGTGGTGAAGGAAAGTACAGCATTTATTGCAAGGCCAAGCAAAGAGTAAGGGCGGCTCAGGCTCAAAAGACCAGAACTCCCCAGTGGCTTTCAGGGAAAGGTTTTTCATGACAGGGTTAAGAGGGAGGGTTGCAGGGTGCATGATCAGCTCATGGACATTCTTCTGATTGGTTAGAGGTGAGGTAATCAGGAGTCAACATAATCAACCTTCTGGTTCCAGCTGGTCTGGGAGTCTACGTGCTTGTGTTAACTTCTTCCACCTGGTGGAGGTTTCAGTATCTGCAAAACAGCTCAAGGTATGGTTCAGAACATCATCTATAGCCCTTGAGGAGGAACTAAAGGTCCTTGACATTGTTTAATGGCTAAACTATTATTGTTTTGTCTTGCTTGACTGTTTTCCTTTGTTTTGGCATTTTCTCACTTCTTTGATTAAATTTGCTCTTTGGGACTTGGGGAAGACCTAGGAGGTTAAAGCTTTTCTACAAACAAGAAGCAGGCAGAGGACATGGGACTGACTGTCCTGGGAAGGCCCCATGGGGTCCTGCTCAGTTACATTTATACATGTGGGAAAATATTTGAAAGAAATATAAAAAAAGAAAGACTTTTAAGAGATTGAAATTATGGGCTTTAAAAACCATTTCCTTTTATGTCCACATTAAGTAATTTAGAAATATCATGTGATTAAAAAGATTCCACCCCCCATATCCTTACAGGCAAATAGCTTATCTACAGTAGATGTCTATAATTGTGTTTGCTTAGCATCTTTCTGCCCTTGTTCTGAGAAAAATAGTCCCCTTTTGCTGGGTGTCATTCTCCTCGGCAGCCATGGGGTTTGTACAAAAGCTCTTATAGCTGATTGGCCCAAGGGAGGGCACTTGACCCAAGTTGAGCCAATTAGAATCCTTCCTTGGAGAATTTTGAATTTGGAACTGGGAGTATGAATCCACATCTGTCTCTGGTGCTGAGAGTCATGATTTGAGAGCATTGGCAGCCGTGTTACCCACCAAGGGGAGTGAGTCTTTCCTAGTGAGAAAGGGTAATACTGCACACAGAGGGAAGGAGAGATGAATGGAAGTTTTAATATACATGTATATATACATATGTGTGTATATATGTACATGTATATATTTGTGTGGACATATACATGTACATTCTATATCTATCAATGGTGTCCTGATTACAATTATGTCCTTGGTCTCAGTTATTCCACTAATCCTGCCTTTTCTGCAGTTTCACTGTTTAACCCTTATGTTATATATGGAGAAACTCCAGTATCATTCCAATAAATTTCCCTTTTTGCCTGAGGTAGTTTTGAGTTGGTTGTAACCAAGAACAGTGACTAATTCATATAACAGCTTTACTAACAACAACAACAAAAAAATAGGGAACAATCTTAATCAACAATTTTAGGGAATGGTTAAATAAATTATGCTGCATCCATACTATGGGAAATGATAGTCATTAAAACAAAACCTTCAAAGAATATTTGAGAACTCATTTGGGATATTATTAAATAAGAACAGGAGAGTCCCTGACATTGGCAGAGGGATGGAGATTGAGAGCAATCCAGGAAGAAGGACCAGCAGAGGCCTTGAGGGCCGATGAACTTGGCTTGTGAAGGTACTGATGGGAGGCTACTGTATCTGGAACAAAGAAAGCAAGCGGAGCAATGGAATGAGGCGAAGATGGCAGGATCGGTGCTGTGGGCCACTGGGAGGCATTCGCATTTTATCTCAGAGCAACGAAAACTCATTGAAGGGTTTTGTAAAAGAGGAGTAACAGGAACGATTTACATTTTTTAGCTTCTGGGAAGAGAACCTACTGGAGCTGGGCAAGAGTGGAGGCAGGGAAAATGGTCAGGAGGCAGTTACGGGGGAAACCACATAATTCAAAATCTGGATGATTTTGAGAGTGAAAGGGAGACTTCTTATCATTACAGCAGGACCACAGGTTCAAGCCAGGACTTCCCTGGCCAAATCTGGACAGGTGCTATTATAGTAGTCCAGGCAGCAGACAGTGGTGACTTGAACGAGGGTGGGGAGATTGATAAGCATTCTGGCCATGGGGTGGGGGTGGGGGGGCAGCTTAAGGATGAATCTCAGTTCCTGATTGGCTACATTTGGCATCATGCTCTCTTGATGTTCCTTGCTTTGCCTTACTATGTTCGATAGGTAGCTTTTCCTGGTGATTTCAATGCCTCTGTATCGATGGTTCTCAAAATTTAGTGTGTGTCAAAACATTGTGGGCTTGCTAAGGCACAGATTCTTGGCCCTCACTCCTAGAGCCTGTGATTCAGTACGTCTGAGGTGGAGTCTGGGAATTTGCATTTACAACAAGCTCCCAGGTACTGCTGGTGCTGCAGGGCTGGGTACCATACTTGGAGAACCATTGCTTTAGATGTATGCTGATTGAGAAGCTGACTCAGGATCTCTCTGTACTGGCTCTGTCCAGTTTCCATTATGTATGTTTTTAGACCTTTTCTGATGCAGGTTTCTTGTTTTTGTTTTTTAAATCTCTAATGTATCTCTGTTTCATTGCATTCATACAATCATGAATTGCTGTATCCAACTGAATGGGGTATCTCTGGATCTAGTCAGGAAAACTGTGGTTATTCTTTTTACCTCTTGTACTTTGTTCTAAAATTGCACTGGGCTTAGTTTTTCTTTGATGGTGGTTGCTTTAGAGTTTCTCACCTCCAAATCATTCCTTACCCTTTTTTTTTTTTTTTTTTTTGGTCATGCTGCAGTTTTCCTCTACTGGTCAATTGCTGACTAAGCTCACATGCTGCTCTTTGTCGCTTGAAGCTACACTCTTTATTCAGCCACAGTTCTTGTTGTCTTCAGCCCTCTCACATCTCAGGAACCTCATCCTTACCTTCCTGGCTGCAAACTCAGCAACCTCTCTGTTCCCAACTTCTTGCAGATCTCTGTGGACCATGGGGCTGCACTAAACACAAGCAGCACCCACTGCAGTACACCGTCTGTCACATCTCTCTGGCCTGCCGTGACTCTCTGCTTTGTCTCAAATCTCTCCTGGTCTCTGCTGACTTAGGGTCTTGTGAATCCTCTGGATTCATCACTCATGAATCCCGATAAGTCCACGTAGGAAGGCACAGCTTCTGAGAGCATTGTTGCCAGGGAGACTTCAGCCTAGAAATAGCAGCCACTTTTCTCAATAGTCTTTTCCTGTTCCCGCTTTCAAAATCATTCCCCTTTTTCACAGCTTCAGGGTTAAAGACAAAACAGCTGTGCTTTATGTTTGAAAACTGCAACTCACATTCAAAATGCTGCAATCCTGGCGGAAAGCCCGTTTTCAGCACTTTTTTTTTTTTTTTTTTTTTGGAGAAGTAGGCAAAGCTGATTTTTTTATTTTAATATAAATTTGTGTGTATTTTAATTACACAAGTAATACTTTTTCATTGTTGAAAATTTGGAAGATGCAGAAAGCAAAAATAGGAAAATAACCACTGATGATCCAAAAAAAAAAAAAAAAAAACCATCCAGAGATAACCTTTTCAAAACTTGTAAATCCTCTTATCCATATTTTTTAGCAGCAAAAACTTTCCTTCAGATACAATCATATTCAGAAGCCCAATATGGAAACAGATGAAGCTGCTTGGGTTGGAGAGGAGGCGGGAGACTTGGGGCCCAGCTGCTCAACTTGACCCTCGCTGCCCACGATAGACCAGCAGTCCCATCTACTGGATGCTTAGCCTGTGTGAAGACGCTTCTCTAGGTCATTCCTGTGCAAAGCTTGGACCCTCCAGATTCTCTGCCAAAGGCATTCTCTGCTTGGCACTCTGGCTGCCTGGGGGCACGAGGAACAGATGTTATTTGGGGGGGGATGGGCCCTCCAGCTTCCATATATTTCATCTTTTCTCAGAGTCCATGTCACCTCCAGTCTAAAGCAGAGATTGTTAACCCGGGGCTCAAACATTCCCCGAAAAGTGTATATCCATAGCTTTAATTAGTGCAGGGTTCATGCAAATTCTTTTTTCCTTCATAAATGGTATTTTTAAAGATCTCAGCAATTTCCACTTCAGCAATACAATCGAAATCTTTGCATTTCAACAGCTAAATGGTTGAAGTGCTAGATATTTAGGAACAAAGGAGAAAAGTTTGAGTAGAAATTTTGTTCCCATTGCTTTTAAGTCTGACCTTAACGTGTCCATCGTATTTTTTAAACAACTGATTGGCATTTTCCTCCTTAAATTTAAATTGTCTTACATCTCATATTTGAATACCACCATTATGAGATAATTACATAGCACATAAAACTAAACTTACAATAAAAATTAATGGTAATGGCACTGATTTCTTATAAAGATTATGCTTTTTTCCCCGTTACTAGGATAATTCAGTATGCCATAAGGTATGTGAAAGGTATGCTTTAAAATTTTTGTAATTTCACCTATTTTAAATGCGCTAAGAAGATTTCTTTCAAATGAAATCCCACAACAAGGTCATCCTTTTAAAAGGTGATAGTGCTTTTGTAATGTTAGCGCTTTTACAATGTGACTAGAGGTCTGTATTTTGTTGTTTTATAGGTTCCGTCTGATCTCACATTTATTTTGAATTTTCTGAAAGTTGGGTCCATTGTGTATTGGGTGTCCTCGGCTAAGTACTTGTCCCACACAGGAGAGGCAGGTCTCATTCTTGGACTGATGGAGACGCAGCTAATAGAAACAGCTCTCAGCGCTAAACATTCCCTTGGCCAGGCTGAGGAGTTTGCTGCATTTAAGGCATCTTCTGGGCGGGGCGGGGAGGCAGGGCTGGGCGGTGACTGCCTCCACCACCATCCCGTCACCCCGCCTGAGCGTCTGCACCCCCTAACGACATGCAGAATAGTCTATGCCCCATTTATCTCTTACTTCGTGCTCATGGGAAGTTATGACAATTAAAAGGACAGATCGAGATGAAACCCTAAACTTCCTTTCCCTTCATAGAGGCCTCAATTGGCTCGTTTCATTTAATATCCTTTTATTTTCAATGATTGTTTCTAATGTATAAACGCAGCACTGAGTGCGCTCCTGTTAGTAGATGTTCAAGAGAAGAGGCAGAAATCCGTGGTTAAAAATTTTAAAGGACAAAATTAAGGCAAGAGGCAACATCGCTGTGGCTTCCTCGAGCGTGCGGGAGTCTTTCTCTGCTCCCTGGAGCTGAGGTCCCCCCTAGCGGCTCCGCAGCGACTTCTGCTTCTTGTTAAGCTAGGCTGCGCCGCGTGCCAGCTGGTGGCTCCCGAGTGTTTGTCTGAGTTAGAGAATCACAGCAAGTTCTGCATCTCTTTGAAATCAGTTGCATTCAGGGCTTTTTGTTCCATGTTGCATGGCTTTACATGAAAAAAGGTCCCTGAAACATGGCAACAGTAGGTAATTGACATTCTTCATTTTCTTTTATGTTAGTTGCCTGCTCTCTTTAGATTAATCCTTCCCATGTTCTGCCCAAAAAAACACAAGTGTGGTCAGATGAACAGAGACATTAAAGGTGTGGATTCAAGGCACACGGTCCACCCCAGTGGTCCACTCCTGAGAATCCCAGCTCTTTCTGAACACACCCCTGTTAATCTGTGCTCCAAGGCCCTTATGCTGCAAGAGGACTAAGGATTTCTTTTTACCTCTTGAGGCAATTTGGACATATCTTAGAGGCCTCGGGGCCCTAGAAATTTTTCTGACTTGTAGACTAGCCCCCGAGTGCTGGACCCCTTTGTCTCTGAGCATAGAGTCTTGCACATCGTATGTGCTTCATATGTGTTGATTGAATAAAATAATGAATAGGTACTTTTGTGTATATGACACCCTGTCTCAACTCTGGTTTCAAAGGGAAAATATATTATTTTCCCTGGCATACTCTCCCTTCAGAATCATTGAATACTTGAAAATCATCCCTGAAGAGATAAACACTGTGTCTAATGACAAAGTATTTCTGTTTTTCACCCCTTCTTGGGGGATAAATCTGTAGGTATAGACCATGCCTGCTCCTAGACTGTAACACTTTGTTTCAATCTAGAGGGCAGACCTGTGATTAGTAGTGATGTGGGGACATGGAGTCCATGCATTTGGAGTCGTATAGAGAGCCTACTAGCCTGACAATTTGATCTAACAATCAAAACGTGCTGCTATTTGAGGGAGTGACTTCCAAGGAGGGGCCATGTGAGCCTCTGCCAGGGATGGTATAAAGAAAAGTTTAACACAGGAAGTTAGTGGAGAATAGGTAAACTCTAAAGTCCCTGCCAGCTCTGCTATAGGAGTCTGTGATTCTTCCTCTAAATTTTAAAATAGTCCGGTCTTAGGAGCCAATCATCTTAGCTTTTGTTTTTTTAAAAAAAAAAATTAAATGGAGGACTATGAATCGTTGCAACTAAGCAGTAGTCTGTGGCCCAGTCTCACTGAGGAAATGGTTCCCTTCTTGAGCTAGAGTATCTCAGGCATGCTCCTACGTATCCAGCATCCTCCTACCACCCCTTGGGTTTCTTTCCTCTTCTAGTCCATCATGTGGCTGTCAGATCATTGCCAGGCACTGCTTTTCCTAGACAAGATGCCCCGCGCCTAGGTTGGCACGATTCCCCAGGACCCCCTCCTCCTGCACCCACCATCTGTTGCCCTGCATTCTCCTGATCTGCCCCACTCTGACTGCTACCTTGCCAAAGAGGGAGGAGAGTGGTGAGAATAGAAAGCATATCCCCTACTATCTAGTAAACTCTGTCACCAGGTCATAACACAGCCCTCCCTGAGTCTGTCTTCTGATACAGTTCTCTCATTTGGCCAGATAATGTAGTCTGTTGTTGCTCCTCAAAAACTGGAAGCAGACTGAACTAGAAAGCAAAGCCCCAGGAAAGAAGGTGGAACAATGGGCATAAGGAGACCAGGGTCTCCTGGGGCGAAAGGAACTGATAGCCTAAACTCTATAGCCTGAAAGAGTCAAAGTTAGGGAGCCCTGTTGAGATGGACCCTGGCTAAGGGTCCTTTGAAATAAAGTTGCCCTGAAGCATCAGGGGGGTGGAATTAGTGGACAAGTCTGACACTGGTTTAGGAATGACATATGATCCAGGGCTTTGAGATGGTCCCAGCCCTCCTGGGAGTGGCCAAGTTGTGATCTGAAAGGGTTGGTCTCAAAGAGGCCTGTGAGAGTCTGAGCTTTCTCCATGCAGCAGAATGCTGGGAAGATCTTCCTCTTTCAAAGAGACCTTATGAAATAATCAGGCGTGTGGTGTGTACTTCTGCAGCCGGAGTCTCTTCAGCCTAGCATGTGACTGAGCTAGGATTAAAACCACACCAAGTTCCTAAACCATTATGAATCCCAGAGCTGAGTGGCATCTGTGTTTTAATGACTGACACAGGATGTCTGGTGGGATTCCAGAAATCAGCAAATGGGTGAGGATGACTTTGGGTGGGGGGCTGGAATAATGGGGTCTGCCTGGTGCTTCCAAAATCTACATGGGTAATCAGCAATTTAACATTCTCTGCTGGTGAAAAATTGAGCTTGACAGAGTCTGTATACAACAAGACTGAAAAACCTCTCCCAAATTCTTCTGTGATCTCACGCCCACGTCCTTTCAAGGCTTCTGCATCTTATTTGTGACTCCTGCTTTGCAGCAAACAACATCGTATGACCTCATCGTTCCAAGCAATAGGGCCAACATCTATCTCATCATTTCAAGAAAATATAATCCTTGAAAATTTGTCACAAATTGTACAAAAAGAATGGACTAAGGAGACACCTGTGACATACTTATGCTTTTGCTTATTTCAGGTATAAAGATACTAATTCTGTTTTGAGAGATTACTTCATTTCCAACAGTACTAAATGTTATCTAATTTTTTTAGCAAGCACTTTAGAATGACATGAAAATTACTTGGTTCTTAAAAAATAGCTTTACATAATAATTTATTAGACAAGGAATAATTTGATACTATGTCTTTGGGGAAAGAAAAAAGTATATCTTTAAATATCACATACAGACTTCAGATAAAATTAACCTACTTTCAGAAATTTTTATTATGTTACCTTCTAGTTTAATGATCATTGGATTTGTCTTGTAATCAATTTGAAATAAACCACGAAACACTAGTGAATAGAATTGGCTATAATTTAGGAAAAACCTGGCATCCCAAGTTAATAATAATAGGATTTATGAGAATGGGATGAAAAATGAGTCCTGCTGTCAACAGTATGATTTCCATAATACTTGGGCTATAGGGTATTGGAAGTTATAGGTAGGAGCTAAAGGACTCATGATAGAGGCATTCTTTCCTTTTAAATGCAGCTAAATATTATTCTCTAACATATACTCCTAAATTTAATGTTGATTTTATTACAGATTTTAGTTTCAGATAAATATTTATGGAGTGATGTTTCCATTTGCTTTGGTTGGTTGCAAGCAGCAGAAACTAACTTAAGCTAAAAATAAATTATTAGAGAATTGGGGGTAGTCCATGGAATTGAAGGAAAAGCTGAAATACTATGCTGAAGTTTTAAGGGTCGTATATAATACCCCATTCTTTCTCTTCAGCGTTTGGGAACAGGTGAGAGGTATATATAAGATTTATTAAAATGAAGACTGAAAAATCACCTTTATTTCCTAATAAAGCTGATTGCAGCTTTAAATCTGTAGCTAATCATGACCAACTATCAGTTATACTGTAATTTGATTCATGTCTTAGTTCTAGAGTTTCATTAGTATGTATCTTTATAACTTACTCTAAATTCTATCAGACCTTTCCCATCACTAGCACAGGCTCCAAATATTTTTTATCTAGCATGAAACTTTTAAAAAAATCCTTGCACTTTTCTTCTCTTCCTGAATTCAGTGGCAATTTCAATTGAGGGAGTCAAATTGTATATTTATTGCTAAAGTCAATCTTTTCTTCTGCATCTCACTAACTGGATAAGAAATGTTTGTTTATATATGTTAAGCCTCCAAGAACACAAAAATTCCCTTAATGATATCTTTCCAATCAGAAGTTTCACTTTGCTCTAAAAAGTGTGAAACATTCCTCCTCCCAAAAGGTATTTTCAGAAGTTACTGCTCACTGAGCAGAATTTAAATCGATACATGATAGCATTTGCTTGTCTTTGTTTTTGTTTTTAAGCAATACTTTGACACTGCCGGCTTTACAGTTACAGATTAGAACTATCCAGTGAAATTTAAACAAAGTGCTTTTAATCAATTTGAATTGAGTTCACATGATTCCTAACTCAGATTAGGAAACCTCATAACTCAAATCCCTCTTTCTTCACAAACCTACCTATAAGAAGGTCTTATCACTTATTTTATGCATGGGGAAATAGATTTTAACTGATGCACTTATTCACGGCTTAGATGTTTGCAGGGCTTCATTGATATCAGTGTGAAGAAATGTATTTCAGATTGTAAAACATGTTTTATCTCGATTTGTTTCAAAGTCTTCCAAAGGAATAAGGTTTATTTACTTTAATACCATTCACCTGGAAGGGACACACCACTGTTTAGGAAAGCAAGGTAGGCTATTGAAACTAGCACTTAGGCGGCTGTTCCCAATCTGGCTGACTAGCTGCAACACCTGAGTAGCCTATAAAAGCCGGGCTCAGGCGGGCGGAGTCACTGGCTTGGGTAGTAAGGATGAGGTTCCATGATGGCGTGGTGGTTGCTGGAACAGCGGCTCAGACTGGAAGAAAACAGAAGAGGCAAAGGACCGGAGACGTGACAGACACCTGCCCTGTGAATGGTGGCTTACAGGAACAGTGGATGTTAGAAGTTGCACGTGATGACCAATTGGTAAGAGAAGGATTTATACATGCACATTTTGAGGAGAACTGAAGAACACCGAAGCATAATGCAAGGTACCTCATTGAATCTCCTTACCTTCCCCTCCTCCCCTCACACTTTTGGACTATATCTAAAATTTTTATTAATATTTTTAAAAGTACAACTGAAAAGGGGAAGTTAACTGGTTTATGCTATTGTTTAAATTCAAAATAGACGTAAACATTTAGGACAAGAGTGGTTTCCAAACCTTCCTGTTCAGTAGAATCATTTGAAAACCTTGAATATATATATATATATATTTCTAGGTCCCACCTCTTTTGCTGGATCAGAATCTCTGAGGATGGAGTCGGGATATGTCTTTGTGGAACAAGTTCTCCATATGGTTCTGAGTGGCAGGCGTCCCTGCTTCTGGGCCGGCACAGGTGAGTTAAGTCAAATACCTGTGTTTTCATATTTTTATCGTAGAACACAGAAAAGCTAGGAACCAAAATGCAGCTGGAATGATGCCTTGCAGTAGTAGTTCTCAAAAAATGTTTAAGTTAGAAATCTTTGTTCAAAGAAATGTTAGCTTGGTCTGTAAACTGTGAGCACAACAAGTAGATAAGCTGGAATTACTCCAGCTGATGGTGGTATGGGGGCAGAGGTGGCTGAGGTTAGCTGCATTCTCCCCTGGGCTTAAAGGGGGCTGGCAGGAACCCCCAGGGCTCTTAAGGGAGCATTTACAAATTTGGCTTTCATTTTCTTTCTTTCCCTCTGCCTTGCCCACTGGAAATTTCCCAGTTTTTGTTAATATCACCGTCCTTCTTGTTCTCAGGAGTCAGAAGTCCAGGAGTCAGGAGGCTGCCTATCAGGGGACCCCTACAGTCTCTACCTCTTCTCTTTCATTGTTTCTCAGGATATAAAGCCCATGGTGCTCTAGACATTGTCTTTGTTCCCAGACAACAGGCCCCAGCTTGGATTTTTAACTCCTGATCTTTCCTGGTGAATGAAGCTGGACAAGCTGGAAGGCAGGTTGATGGTTCAAGCCTCTCCAGGCGTCATCCTCTTGAAATGCGCTTCTGAATGTCTTTTCTTTTTTCTTTTTTTTTTTTTTAAATTGATTGATTAATTTTTATTTTTGGCTGTGTTGGGTCTTGGTTTCTGTGCAAGGGCTTTCTCTAGTTGCAGAGAGCGGGGGCCACTCTTCATCGCGGTGCGCGGGCCTCTCACTACCGCGGCCTCTCTTGTTGCAGAGCACAGGCTCCAGACGCGCAGGCTCAGCAGCTGTGGCTCACGGGCCCAGTTGCTCCGTGGCATGTGGGATCTTCCCAGACTAGGGCTCGAACCCGTGTCCCCTGCATTGGCAGGCAGATTCTCAACCACTGCGCCACCAGGGAAGCCCTGAATGTCTTTTCTTCAAGCAGATGTCTCAGAGGGCCCAATCCTACCGGTTCTCGGATATTTATAGTCCCTTCACTCCTCCCATTAGAGGCTCCACTCCCTAATATCCTGATGGTTTTATCTTAGAGATAAGGGTGGAGTGGTTAGATAGAACTTCCTGCATCCTCCCCTCCTCCCTGGGCTATTATCTCATCTACTTTGAGTGTATCAGTGATTATTATCCATACTGCTGTGCTCTGGGGCCTTCTTAGCCTTCTCCATCACTCTGTCCTAGGGCAGTCCTTACTGATCACTATGTCTTCACCCAGAGGAGGTGGGAGCAAGGAGGAGAGGCTTGGGTTTTATGACAGCTGCTCAGCTCTGGTAGTGACTGGAGTCGCACTTGAGCCCTGGCAAGTCACTCAACTGCTCTGGGACTGACAGTTCACCTGTAAAAATGGATGTAATTAGGTCATCCCAAGGGCTCTTTAGTTTAAGAAAATGTTATGACTTGATCTATGATTCTTCTTTCTTCCTTTTCCTCATATTTTATCAGTGGTAAGAGCATCTTTTCCCCCCTTTCAGTAAGTACACTAGCTGTCCCTGCCCTTCATTCCTTCTGCCCCAGGACTCATTCACAGCTTTATCACCTTAGGTCTAGACAACAGCAACATCATCCAGTGTTCCCCATTCTCTTCCCCAGCCCAAAACGTCTTCCCTTTAGAAGCTTATTCCTTTACCATCCTGTTTATCAAACTAACTTAGCTGCTTAAAATATTTCAGCATTTTTATGGATTCTATGGGTGAAGAATTCAGAAAGAGGGAATCCCCTGGCAGTCCAGTGGTTAGGACTCCACGCTTTCACTGCTGAGGGCCCGGGTTCGATCCTTGGTTGGGGAACTAAGAATCCCACAAGCCATAGCACGGCCAAAAAAAAAAGAATTCAGAAAGAATATAGTCGGGATGGTTTATCTCTGCTTATAATATTTGGGGCCTCAGCTAAGATGACTCAGAAGCTGGGAGTTGATGCTGGCTGTCTGCTGGGATATCTCCTGAGGCTTGGGGCCAGAACACCCACAAGGGCCTCTTCAGGTAGACTATGCTTTCTCATAGCATAGTGGCCTTCAACTTTTTACATGGCAGACCAGAGAACCAAAGGCCACTGTCAAATGAAAACGAGTCATGAATTGCGTGGCCTTTGATCTAGTCTAAATTAGAGCATCACTTCCACTGTGCACTACTGGTCTAGCAGTCACACACCCTCCCACATGCCAGGGAAAGGTATAGCCTCCACCTCTCAGAGGAAGTGGTGTCAAAGAATTTGTGGGCAAGTTTTTAAACCACCCCAATTAATGACTCAGATAATTCTCTTCTGCCCCCACCCCCATGTCTTTATATGCATCCCAGTGGTATCTACCACGTTAAATACACTATATAAATTATAATGGTGTAGTGGTGTCTCTCCAGGAATTTTTCTCTGGAACCCATTTCTCTCTCTTGGACATACAACTATATTTGTGGACGTTTATATATTTGGATAAAATTAAACTTGATAAGGCTGAGAAAAATATTCTGTCAAAGAGTTGAGTTTAATTTATACTAGTTTAACTGGGGATTGAAAAACAAAGGTGTGTCCAATAGAGCAATTTGAGTAATGGCGTTGGCTTCTGTTGTGAGAGAGAAGAGGAAAGTCTATCTTTGCTGTTAGGTAAGTGCCTTTTCTCGTTAATTAGTACTTTTCTATCAGTAACTGTGTGTTTGAATCTCCAGACAGTGGGAGAAGATTATTCAGAGGTGGGGTTTCGGGCTCTGATCACATAAAAAATAAAAGAACAGTAACTAGATCCTTTTTTTTAATTTAATTTTTATTTTATGTTGGAGTATAGTTGATTTACAATGTTGTGTTAGTTTCAGGTGTACAGCTAAGTGACTCAGTTATACATATATCCATTCTTTTTCGGATTCTTTTCCCATATAGGTTATTACAGAATACTGAGAGTTCCCTGTGCTATACAGTATGTCCTTGTTGTGATTATCTATGTTACATATAGTAGTGTGTATATGTTAATTCAACTCCTAATTTATCCCTCCCCCCATGTTTCTCCTTTGGTAACCATACATTTGTTTTCAAAGTCTGTGAGTCTGTTTCTGTTTTGTAAATAAGTTCATTTGTATTATTAGCTCCCACATATGAGTGATATCATATGATATTTGCCTTAGTCTGACTTACTTCACTTAGATGGACCTAGAGATTATCATACTATGTTGCTACAAATGGCGTTATTTCATTCTTGTGTTATGGCTGAGTAATATTCCATTGTATATATGTACCAAATCTTCTTTATCCACTCTTCTCTCAATGGAGATATAGGTTGCTTCCATGTCTTGACTATTGTAAATAAAGCTGCAATGAACATTGGGGTACATGTATCTTTTCGAATTATGGTTTTCTCCAGATATATGCCCAGCAGTGGGATTGCTGGATCATATGGTAGTTCTATATTTAGTTTTTAAAGGGACTTGCATACTGTTCTCCATAGTAGTTGTACCAATTTACATTCCCACCAACAGTGCAGGAGGGTTCCCTGTTCCCCACACCCTCTCCAGCATTTATTGTTTGTACGCTTTCTGATGATGGCCATTCTGAACAATGTGAGGTGATACCTCATTATAGTTTTGATTTGCATTTCTCTAATAATTAGTGATGTTGAGCATCTTTGCATGTGCTTTTTGGCCATCTGTATGTCTGCATTGGAGAAATGTCTATTTAGATCTTCTGCCCATTTTTTGATTGGGTTTTTTTTTTTCTTTACGACATATATATAGAGAGAGCTACATGAGTTGTTTGTATATTTTGGAGATTAGTCCCTTGTCAGTCACTTTGTTTGCAAATACTTTCTCCCATTCTGTGGATTGCCTTTTCATTTTGTTTATGGTTTCCTTTGCTGTGCAAAAGCTTTTAAGTTTAATGAGGTCCCATTTGTTTATTTTTGTTTTTATTTTCATTACTCTAGGAGGTGGATCAAAAAAGATATTGCTGTGATTTATGTCAAAGAGTGTTCTACCTATGTTTTCCTCTAAGAGTTTTATAGTATCTGGTCTTACATTTAGGTCTTTAATCCATTTTGAGTTTACTTTTGTGTATGGTATTAAAGAATGTTCTAATTTCATTTTTTTACTTGTAGCTGTCCAGTTTTCTCAGCACCATTTATTGAAGAGACTGTCTCTCCTCCATTGTACAGTCTTGCCTCCTTTGTCATAAAATAATTGACCATAAGTACATGGGTTTATTTCTGGGTTTTCTATCCTGTTCCATTGATCTATATTTCTGTATTTGTGCCACTATCATACTGTTTTGATTATTGTAGCTTTGTAGTATAGTCTGAAGTCAGGGAGCCTGATTTCTCAAGCTCCGTTTTTCTTTCTCAGAATTGCTTTGGCTATTCGGGGTCTTTTGTGTTTCCATACAAATTGTGAAATTTTTTGTTCTAGTTCTGTGAAAAATGCCATTGGTAGTTTGGTAGGGATTACATTGAATCTGTAGATTGCCTTGGGTAGTATAGTCATTTTGACAATATTGATTCTTCCAAGCCAAGAACATAGTACATCTTTCCATCTGTTTGTTATCTTCAATTTCTTTCATCAACATCTTACAGTTTTCAGAGTACAGGTATTTTGCCTCCTTAGGTAGGTTTATTCCTAGGTATTTTATTCTTTTTGATGAGATGGTAAATGGGATTGTTTCCTTAATTTCTCTTTCTGATCTTTCATTTTAGTGTATAGAAATGCAAGAGATTTCTGTGTATTAATTTTGGGGGGTGATTTTTAAAAATACATTTATTTATTTTTGGCTGCGTTGGGTCTTCATTGCTGCATGGGCTTTCTCTAGTTGCAGCGAGTGGGGGCTACTCTTTGCAGTGCACAGACTTCTCATTGTGGTGGCTTCTCTTGTTGTGGAGCACAGGCCTTGGGCGCGCGGGCTTCAGTAGTTGTGGCTCGTGGGCTCTAGAGTGCAGGCTCAGTAGTTGTGGAGCAAGAGATTAGTTGCTCCATGGCATGTGGGATCTTCCTGGACCAGGGATCAAACCTGGGTCCCCTGCATTGGCAGGTGCATTCTTAACCACTGCACCACCAGGGAAGTCCCTGTGTATTAAATTTATGTCCTGCAACTTTACCAAATTCATTGATGAGCTCTAGTAGTTTTCTGGTAGAATCTTTAGGATTGTCTATATATAGTATCATGTCATCTGCAAAAGTGACAGTTTTACTTCTTCTTTTCCAAATTGGATTTCTTTTTATTCTCTGATTGCTGCGGCTAGGACTTCCAAAACTATGTTGAATAAAAGTGGCAAGAGTGGACATCCTTGTCTTGTTCCTGATCTTAGAGGAAATGTTTTCAGTTTTTCATCATTGAGAATGATGTTTGCTGTGGGTTTGTCATACATGGCCTTTATTATGTTGAGGTAGGTTCCCTCTATGCCCACTTTCTGGAGAGTTTTTATCATAACTGGGTGTTGAATTTTGTCAAAAGCTTTTTCTGCATCTATTGAGATGATCATGTGGTTTTTATTCTTCAGTTTGTAAATGTGATGTATCACACTGATTTGCAGATATTGAAGAATACTTGCATCCCTGGGATAAATCCTACTTGACCATGGTGTATGATCCTTTTAATATATTGTTGGATTTGGTTTACTAGTATTTTGTTGAGTATTTTTTACGTCTATGTTCATCAGTGATATTGGCCTGTAATTTTCTTTTTTTGTGGTATCTTTGGTTTTGATATCAGGGTGATGGTGGCCTCATAGAATGAGTTTTGGGAGTGTTCCTTCCTCTGCAATTTTTAGGAAGAGTTTCAGAAGGATAGGTGTTAACTCTCCTCTAAATGTTTGATAGAATTTGCCTGTGAAGCCATCTGGTCCTGGACTTCTGTTTGTTGAAAGTTTTAAAATCACAGTTTCAATTTCAGTACCTGTGATTGGTCTGTTCATATTTTCTATTTCTTCCTGGTTCAGTCTTGAAAGGTTGTACCTAAGAATTTGTCCATTTCTTCTAGATTGTCCATTTTAGTGGCATATAGTACCTTGTAGTAGTCTCTTATGATCCTTTTTATTTCTGTGGTGTCAGTTGTAACTTCTTTTTCATTTCTAATTTTATTGATTTGAGACTATTTTTTCTTGATGAGTCTGGCTAAAGGTTTATCAATTTTGTTTATCTTTTCAAAGAACCAGCTTTTAGTTTCATTGATCTTTTCTATTGTTTTCTTCATCTCTAATTCATTTATTTCTGCTCTGATCTTTATGATTTCTTTCCTTCTACTAACTTTGGGTTTTGTTTGTTCTTTTTTCCCTAGTTGCTCTAGGTGTAAGGTTAGGTTGTTTATTTGAGATTTTTCTTGTTTCCTGAGGTAAGATTGTATTGCTAATAAACTTCCCTCTTAGAACTGCTTTTGCTGTGTCCCATAGGTTTTGGATTGTCGTGTTTTCTTTGTCATTTGTCTCTAGGTTTTTAAAAATTTCCTCTTTGATTTCTTCAGTGATCCATTGGTTGTTTAGTAACATATTGTTTAGCCTCCACTTGTTTGTGTTTTTTACAGTTTTTTCTTGTGAATGATTTCTAATCTCATAACGTTGTTGTTGGAAAAGATGTTTGATATGACTTCAATTTTCCTAAATTTACCGGGGCTTGCTTTGTAGCCCAGCATGTGATCTATTGTGGAGAATGTTCCATGTGCACTTGAGAAGAATGTGTATTCTGCTGCTTTCGGATGGAATGTTCTATAAATATCAGTTAAGTCCATCTGGTCTAACCAATTTAAGGCCTGTGTTTTCTTATTGATTTTCTGTCTGGATGATTTGTCTATTGGTGTAAGTGGGGTGCTAAAGTCCCCCACTAACAGTAACTAGATTCTAGCACTGATAAATCACATTAATTCATTCTAGTATTCTAAGTATATTTATAATGTCAGTAGATTTTCTTTTAAAGAAAGGGACATATAGTGAGCCTCCCAGCAAGTTTTCTTCAGGGAGAATCCACTATAGTGTCAAAGGAATTTTTATTGGTCTTCATCCAAAACCTTTGAAAGCAAGCAAGGCTTTTGGATCCTTAGCATAAGGCTGAGAAGTTTGGAGGAGGGAAAAATGACAGACTTTTGTTTTCACACAGACAACCAAATCATTTCCTTCTGGGAAAACAGACTTTATTAGGTATAATATTTCATTTTAAAAAATTTCTTATTTATTTATTTATATATATATTTGGCTGCATTGGGTCTTTGTTGCTGCACATGGGCTTTCTCTGGTTGCGGTGAGTGGGGGCTACTCTTTGTTGCGGTGCACGGGCTTCTCATTGCAGTGGCTTCTCTTGTGGGTCATGGGCTCTAGGCATTCGGGCTTCAGTAGTTGCAGTGCGCAGGCTCAGTAGTTGTGGCACGGAGGCCCTAGAGTATACAGGCTTCAGTAGTTGCATGTGGGCTCAGTAGTTGTGGCTTGTGGGCTCTAGAGCTCAGGCTCATTAGTTGTGGTGCACAGGCTTAGTTGCTGTCCAGCATGTGGGATCTTCCCAGGCCAGGGATTGACCCCATATTCCCTGCATTGGCAGGTGGATTATTAACCACTGTTATAATATTTCTGAATTTGTTTTCCTTTCTAATTGCTTGTTAGTGTTTCTCATAAAATAGGCATCACAATTCACCAAAGCCTCTAGCGGTATGGCAGTCACACAACATTGTCTATGAAGATTTTCTACAGTTGAACCAACACAGGATAGAATACTATCCTCCATAAAAGGCAGCATTGAGATTTGGAACCCAAAAAGTTTATGTGCAGTAGGGTACAACATATGCTGCAGGTGCTTGTAGTTCATTATCATGATCATAATCTTCATCATCATAAATGCTTGAAATTGAAAAATGTAAAGTCAAACTTAATCAATTAGGTATCTGATTTGGCATTTTGTAGCTGTAGGTTACCATGTCTACCATTTAAAAGAAGTTCCTAGCATTATGTATGCATCAAGAAAAGAGAGTGTTTGTAGTTTGAACTGGATAAAAATTACCAGTTAATAACTTACTACTATGTGAAATAAAACAGGGAAATGTCTACTTCTAACTTTATGATAATTTTTTTGTAATACTTTTTTTATACTTCAAAGAAATTCAAGATAATGTCATTAACAATTGTCTACATTTTCACTGAAAACTATGACACTGATGAGAGAAATTGAAGAAGGCACCAACAAATGGAAAGATATTCTGTACTCATGGATTGGAAGAATTAATATTGTGAGAATGTCCATTCCACCAAAAGCAATCTGAAGATTAAGTGCAATCCCTATCAAAATTCCAATGGCATTTTTTACAGAAATAGAACAAATAATCCTAAAATTAGTGTGGAACAAAAGAGCCAAAGTAGCCAAAGCAATATCGAGACAGAAAAGCAAAGATGGAGGTATCATGCTTCCTGATTTCAAACTTTATTACAAAGCTATAGTAATCAAAACAGTATGGTATTGGCATAAAAACAGATGCATAGTTCAATAAAACAGAGACCCCAGAAATAAACCCATGCATATATGTCAATTAATTTTCAACAAAAGAGCCAAGAATGTACAATAGGGAAAGGATAGTCTCAGTAACTGCTGTTGGGAAAACTGGACCCTGTCTTACACCATAAACTAATATCAACTCAAAATGGATTAAAGACTTGAATGTACAGCCTGACACCATAAAACTCTAGAAGAAAACATAGATGGAAGCTCCTTGACATCAATTTTGGCAATGATTTTTTTGGATTTGACACAAAAAGCAAAGGCAACAAAAGCAAAAATAAACAAGTGGAACTACATCAAACTAAAAAGTTCTGCACAGCAAAGGAAACCAACAAAATGAAAAGACAACCTACAGAATGAGATGAAATATTCTGAAATCATGTATCTGATAAGTGGTCAATATCTGAAACATAACTCATAAAATGTAATAGCAAAAAAACCCAAAAAACAAAAAAAACCCCCAAACTGATTTTAAAATGGGCAGAGGAACTGAATAGACATTTTTCCAAAAAAGACATACAAATGGCCAAGAGGTCCATGAAAAAATGCTCAACATCACTAATCATCAGGGAAATGCAAATCAAAACCACAATGAGGGCGATTGGGATTGACATGTATACACTGATGTGTATAAAATTGATGACTGATTAAAAAAAAAAACCACAATGAGGTATCACTTCACACCTGCTGGAATGGCTGTCATTAAAAGGCAAAAGATATACACCAATAACAATTTTTAAATATATTAGAAAAGAAAAAGACAAGAGGTAAGTGTTGGAGAGGATATGGAGAAAAGGGACCCCTTGTGTACTGTTGGTGGTGAGGTAAAATGATGCAGCCATTGTGGAAAGTAATGTGTATGTTCCTCCAAAAATATAAAATACAGGGGTGAGGTGTTAGTAAAATGGGTGGAGGTAGTCAAAAGGTATGAGCTTCTAGTTTTAAGAAAATAAATCCTGGGGATGAAATGTACAGCATGGTGACTACAGTTAATAATACTGTATTGTATATTTGAAAGTTGCTAAGATCCTTTCCCCCCAGTTTTATTGAGATATAATTGACATACAGCATTGTATAAGTTTAAGGTGTACAGCATTATAACTTGACCTACATATATCATGAAATAATTACCACAATCAGTTTAACATCCATCATCTCATTTAGATACAAAAATGAAGAATAAGAATGTTTTCTTACTTGTGTTGAGAACTGATAGAACTTAGTCTCTTAGCAACTTTCAAATATACCATACAGCAGTGTTAACTATAATATTCAGGTTGTATATTACATCCCCAGTACTTATTTCTCTTTTGACTGGAAGTTTGTACCTTTTGACCATCCAGTCCCTGCCCCCTACCCCCCACCTCTGCTAACCACAAATCTGATTTCTATACGTTTAGTGGTTTTGTTTGTTTGTTTTCAGATTCCACAAATAAGTGAGTTCATAGAGTATTTGTCTTTCTCTGTCTGACTTATTTCACTTAGCATAATGCTTTCTAGGTCCATCCATGTTGTCACAACCACAGGATTTCCTTCTTTTTTATGGCTAAATAGTACATATATGGATAATATGTATATACATAAATTATATCTTCTTTATCCATTGATGGACACTTAAGTTTTTTCCATGTGTTGGATATTGTAAATAATGCTGCAATGAACAAGGCAGTGCAGATATGTTTTCGAGTTAGTGTTTTTGTTTCCTTTGGATGTATTCCCAGAAGTAGAATTGCTGGATCATGTGGTATTGCTATTTTTAATTTTTTTGAGGAAACTCCATACTGTTTTCCATAGTGACTGTATCAATTTAAAACCCAACCAACAGTACAGAAAAGGGTTCCCTTTTCTTCACATTCATAACAGCATTTGTTATCTCTTTTTATTTATTTATTTATTTATTTATTTATTTATTTATTTATGGCTGTGTTGGTCTTTCGTTTCTGTGTGAGGGCTTTCTCCAGTTGCGGCAAGCGGGGGCCACTCTTCATCGCGGTGCACGGGCCTCTCACTATCGTGGCCTCTCTTGTTGCGGAGCACAGGCTCCAGACGCGCAGGCTCAGTAGTTGTGGCTCACGGGCCTAGTTGCTCTGCGGCATGTGGGATCCTCCCAGACCAGGGCTCGAACCCGTGTCCCCTGCATTGGCAGGCAGATTCTCAACCACTGCGCCACCAGGGAAGCCCCTTAATGGTGTCTTTTGAAGAGCAAAATTTTTCATTTTGATGAAGTGCAATTTATCAAATTTTCCCTTTTTGGATTATGTATTTGGCATCATATCTCAGAAATCTTGGCCTACACTAAAGTCACGAAGATTTTCTCCTATGTTTACTTCTAAAGCTTTATATTGTTAGGATTTATATTTAGACCTCTGATCCATTTTAAGGTAAATTTTGTATATGATAAAAGATATAGATCAGTTATTTTTTTCTTTTTCATATGATTATTTAAATTTTTCCAGCACCATTTGTAAAATCAATCTATCCTTTCTCCACTGAATTGCCTTTGTACCTCGGTCAAAAGACAAATGTCCATATGTGTTTAGGTTTATTTATGTACACTCTTCTCTGTTCCACCGATATATCTGTCTGTCTTTACAATAAAACCATGCTGTCTTCATAAAAGGAAGCGAAATTGAGTTGTTTGTAGTGAGGTGGATGGACCTAGAGTCTGTCATACAGAGTGAAGTCAGAAAGAGAAAAATACCGTATGTTAACATATATATATGGAATCTAAGAAAAAGAAAAAGGTTCTGAAGAAGCTAGGGGCAGGACAGGAATAAAGATGCAGACATAGAAAATGGACTTGAGGACACAGGGAGGGGGAAGTGTAAGCTGGGACGAAGTGAGAGAGTAACATTGACATATATATGCTACCAAATGTAAAATAGATAGCTAGTGGGAAGTAACCACATAGCACAGGGAGATCAGCTCGGTGCTTTGTGACCACCTAGAGGGGTGGGATAGGGAGGGTGAGAGGGAGGCGCAAGAGGGAAGGGATATTGTGATATATATATACATGTAGCTGATTCACTTTGTTGTACAGCAGAAACTGGCACACCATTGTAAAGCAATTATACTCCAATAAAGATGTTAAAAAAAAAAATTCTGTCTTAATTACTGCACCTTTATGGAAAATCTTGAAATAAAGTAGTGTTAATTCTTCAACTATGTTCTTCTTAATTTTCCAGTTTTATTGACATAATTGACATATATTACTGTATAGGTTTAAGGTAGACAACATGATGGTTTGATTTACATGCATTGTGAAATGATTACCACAGTAGGTTTAGTTAACATCCATCATCTCATATAGATACAATAAAAAGAAAAGAAAAATAATTCTCCTTGTGAGGAAAACTCTGAGGATTTACTCTCCTAACAACTTTCCTTTCTATCATACGTCAGTATTGCAGTTATCATGTTGTACATTGCATACCTGGTGCTTATCTGTCTTAAACTGGGAAGTCTGTATCTTTTGACCACCTTCCTCCAGTTCCCCCACCCCACCCCCTGCCTCTAGTAACTACAAATCAGATCTATTTTTCTCTGAGTTTGGTGGGGTTTTGTTGTTGTTTTAGATTCCACATATAAGTGAGATCATACAGTATTTGTCTTTCTCTCTCTGACTTATTTCACTTAACATGACTTCAAGATCCAACCATGTTTTTGCAAGATATATATCTCACAACTTCTTCATCTTTTCATCCATTGATGGACACTTATGTTGTTTCCATGTCTAGGCTATTGTAAATAATCCTGTTATGAACATGGTGGGGGGGGGGGCAGGATACAGATATTTTTTCAAGTTAGTATTTTTGTTTTCTTTGTAAGTACCCAGAAGTGGAATTGTTGGATCATATGGTAGTTCTATTTTTAATATTTGAAGAACCTCCAAACTGTTTTCTACAGTGGCCATACCAATTTACAGTCCCACCAGCAGTGCACAAAGGTTCCCTTGTCTTTTTTTTTTTTTTTTGACTGTCATTCATTTTTTTTTTAAACATCTTTATTGGAGTATAATTGCTTTACAATGGTGTGTAAGTTTCTGCTTTATAACAAAGTGAATCAGTTATACATATACATATGTTCCCATATCTCTTCCCTCTTGCATCTCCCTCCCTCCCACCCTCCCTATCCCACCCCTCTAGGTGGTCACAAAGCACTGAGCTGATCTCCCTGTGCTATGTGGCTGCTTCCCACTAGCTATCTATTTTACATTTGGTAGTGTATATATGACAACCATTCTAGTAGGTGAGGTGATATCTCATTGTGGTTTTGATTTGCATTTCTCTGATGATTAGTGATGTTTAGCACCTTTTCATGTGCCTGTTGGCCATCTGTACATCTTCTTTGAAAAATGTCTATTCAGATCCTCTGCCCATTTTTTTAATTGGATTGTTTTTTGCTACTGAGTTGTAAGAGTTCTTTATATATGTGTGTGTGTGTGTGTGTGTGTGTATAGGATATTACCCCTTTATTAGTTATACAATTTGCAAATATTTTCTCCCATTCCATAGGTTGCCTTTTCATTTTGTTGATGGTTTGCTTTGCTATGCAGAAGCTTTTTAGTTTGATGTAGTCCTGTTGTTTATTTTTGCTTTGGTTGCTCTTGCTTTTTGTGTCAAGATAGATACAATAAAAAGTATCTATCTATAGTATTGCCAGGATGTCAAGGACATTAAGGAGCTTACCGTCTATTTTTTCTTCTAGGATTTTTAGGGTTTCAGGTTTTATGTTAAAGATCTTGTTCCATTTTGTGTTGATATTTGTGTATGGTGTAAGTTTGGAGTCCATTTTTATGCTTTTGCATGTGGCTGTCCAGTTTTCCCAACAACAGTTATTGAAGACACTATCCTTTCCCCATTGTGTATTCTTGGTTCCTTTGTCATAAATTAATTGATGATAGATGTGTGGGTTTGTATGTGGGTCTCTATTTTGTTACATTGATCTATGTGTTTGTTTTTATGCCAGTACCATACTGTTTTGATTAATATACCTTTGTAATAAAGTTTGAAATCAGGAAGTGTGATGAATTTAGCTATGTTTTTCTTGCTCAAGATTACTTTACCTATTTGGGATCTTTTGTGATTCCATACAAATCTTAGGATTGTTCTATTCTTGTGAAAAATGTCATTGGAATTTTGGAAGAGATTGTATTGACTCTGTAGATTGATTTAGGTAATGTGGACATTTTCACAATATTAATTCTTCCAATCCATGAGCACAGAATATCTTTCCATTATTGACATCTTCTTCAACTTCTTTCATCAATGTCTTATAGTTTTCAGTGTACAAGTTTTTCATCTTCTTGATTAAATTTATTCCCAAGTATTTTTTCTTTTTAATGCAGTTGTAAATGGGATTGTTTTCTTAATTTCTCTTCCTGCCAGTTTGTTATTATTGTATAGAAACACAACAGACT
The DNA here is from genome assembly GCF_028021215.1 of Eschrichtius robustus. Taxonomy (NCBI): domain Eukaryota; kingdom Metazoa; phylum Chordata; class Mammalia; order Artiodactyla; family Eschrichtiidae; genus Eschrichtius; species Eschrichtius robustus. The sequence goes on from NC_090824.1 coordinate 86,087,542, forward strand.
TTTGTATATAGATTTTGTATCCTGCAAGTTTACTGAATTCATTTATTCTAACAGTTTTTTTTTTTTTTTTGTAGAGTCTTTGGGGCTTTCTGCATATATTATCAGGTCATCTGTAAATAGAGACAGTTTTACTTCTTTGTTTCTGATTTGGATACCTTTTATTTCTTTTGCCTACGTGCTCTGTCTAGGATTTCCAATACTTTGTTGAAAAAAGGGGTGAGAATGGGCAACCTTGTCTTATTTCTGATCTTAGAGGAAAAGCTTTCAGCTTTTCACTGTTGAGTGTGACATCAACTGTGGGGTTGTCTTATATGGCCTTTATTATGTTGAGGTATATTCCAGCTATATCCACTTTACTGAGTTTTTTTTTTTTTATCATAAATAGATATTGAAACATTATGTCAAATGTTTTTTCTGCATCTATTGAAATGATTTATATGATTTTTATCCTTCATTTTGTTAATGTGGTGTATCACATCGATTGATTTGCAGGTGTTAAACAAGCCTTGCGCTCCTGCAATAAATCCCACTTGATTGTGGTAGAGGATTCTTTTAACATATTGTTGATTTAGGTTTGCTAATATCTTGTTGCATTTCTGTTCAACAGGGATATTGGCCTGTTTTCCCTTTTGGTAGTGTCCTTGTCTGGTTTTGGTATCAGGGTAATGCTGGTCTCGTAAAATGAGTTTGGAAGTGTTCCTTCCTCTTCTATTTTTTGGAAGAGTTTGGGAAGGATTGGTATTAATTCCTCTTCAAATATTTGGTTGAATTCACCAGTGTAGCTGTCTGATCCTGGACTTTTGTTTGTTGGGAGGTTTTTGATTACTGGTTCAGTTTCATCACTAGTAATCAGTCTGTTCAGATTTTCTATTTCTTCATAATTCAGTATTGGTAGGTTGTATATTTCTAGGAGTTTATCCATTTCTTCTAGGTTGTCCAATTTGTTGGTGTATAATTAAAATTGTTCATAGTAGTCTCTTATGTTCCTTTGTATTTCTGTAGTGTCAGTTGTAGTTTCTCCTCTTTCATTTCTGATTTTATTTGAGTCCTCTCTTTTCTTCTTGGTGAGTCTAGCTAAATTTTGTTTATCTTTTCAAAAAATAAGCTCTTAGTTTCTTTGATCTTTTCTGTTGTCTTTTAGTCTCTGTTTCATCGATCTCTTCTGATCTTTATTATTTCCTTCCTTCGACTAACTTTGGGCTTCATTTGTTCTTCTTTTTTAGCTTCTTGAGGTATTAAGTTAGGTTGTTTATTTGAGACCTGCCTTGTTTCTTAATTTAGACATTTACCACTATGTGTTTTCCTCTCAGAACTGCTTTTGCTGCATCCCTTAAGTTTTGGCATGCTGCATTTCCATTTTCCTTTGCCTCAAGGTATTCTTTGTTTTCTCTTTTGAGTTCTTTGACCCATTGTTGTTCAGTACCATGTTATTTTATCTCCACGTATGTGAATTTTTTAGTTTTCTTCTTGTAAGTGATTTCTAGCTTCATACCGTTGTGATTGGAAAAGATGCTTGATATGATTTCAATCTTTTGAATTTATTAAGTCTTGTTTTATGGCTTAACATATGATTTATCCTGGAGAATGTTCCATGTGTGCCTGAGCAAAATGTGTTTTCTGTTGCTTTTGGATGGAATGTCCTATACATGTCGTTAACATGTCTGGTCTAATGTGTCATTTAAGGCCAATGTTTCCTTATTGATTTTCTGTTTGGATGACCTATCCATTGATAAAAGTGGGATATTGAAATCCCCTAATGTTATTATATTGCTGTCTATTTCTCCCTTTAGGATTGTTAACATTTGCTTATCCACTTAGGTGCTCCTATATTGGATACATAAATATTTACAAATGTCATATCCTCCTGTTGGATAGATCCCCCCTGCTGTGTCTTATTGATGAATTTAGGTCACATTTTTATTCTCACAAGGAGAATGCGATAAAATTAGACCAAATAACCCTGCCTCTGGACCAAGGCTGTAACCAGCTTACTTTAAAGTGTATGGTTGCATGGGAAGGCTTTGCATGTCTACTGAGTTGAAGTTTTGTTAGGAAGGGTGAATGGAGAATGGATGTCAGGGAGGCAACCATCTCTAATATACCTGATTAATTGGAGGATGACCAATCAGATGAAGTTCTAGTTTTATTTCCAGTGGTGGTGGGAAGCAAGCATTTCTTTGCCTTTGAATGTAAATGAAGAAGTATGTAGTTTTGATTGCTACTGGCACCTGTCTTGTGACCATGAGGGGAGTCTTCTCGAGGATGAAGCCAACCATGGGGCCAGAGCTCAGGGATTCATAGAGAAATGGATAAGTAGATCTGGAGCCCTGACTACACTATGTGTTTGGCCTGGATTTTGGACTTTTTAGGTATGTAAACCAATGAATTATGTACCTAATTATTAGCTAAGCCAAACTGAGTTGAGTTTTTGTTGCTGATTTATTTTTATTTTTATTTTGTTTTTAGTACATTTCTAAACAACAGAATTCTGAGACCTAGAGGTTGATGCAAAGCAAAGGCCAGTATTACAGTCTCCAATGCTAGAAAAAATAGAACTTTCAGACAAGAGACAATAATGAGAGAGTTATGTCTAGCCAGCAAGTGGGATCAAGGGGATTCAGATACTCCCTGCCAGATGTTCCTAATTGGCGTAATAAGTCTTTTAGAAGAATATTGTGATAGAAAAAATTCAGTGGCTTCACCAACCATTTATTTTTTCTTCTATGCACTTGGGGAGACTATATTTCCCAGCTTCCCTGCAGATAGGTTGGGGTTAATGTGACTGAATTTTAATCTGTCCAATGTGGGCAGAAAGCGATGAGCTTTCTTCTAGATCTTACCATAAAACTCTTTGTATAAACTGCCATTTCTCAGTTTCCTTTTTATGCTATGTGTCAAAAATAGCAGAGTCATGAGAAGAATACTAGGTCCCTGAATTATGACATGGAAGAATATTTTTCCAGTTACCAACTGCTGCATAATAAACAACCTCAAAACTTAGTGGCTTAAACAACAGTGTATTATTATCTCTTATGATTCTGTGAGTTTCCTGGGCTCACCTAGTGGTTCTTACTTGAGATCTCTCATGCAATTGCAGGCAATTGTTGGCTAGACTGCAGTCATCTGATGAAATCAACTGATGGACCAAGAGGGTCCACTCACACTGGCAGCTGATGCAGGCTATCTTTTGGAAACCCAACTGGGGCTGTCACCTGGCATGCCTCCATGTGGCATCTCCATGTAGCTTGAGTTTCTCTTAGCCTGGTGCCTGGGTTCCAATAGGAAGCATCTCATAAGTGTGCATTCTAAGAGGCAGGACATGGAAGGAGCCAGATAGTTAAGGACTACACCTGGACTGGCACAGCATCATTTCCACCATATCTATTGATGGAAGTTACCAGGCCTGCCTCGATTCAATGGAGAAATAAATTCTACCTCTTGATGGGAGAGTGGCAAAGTCACTTTGCCAAAGAGCATATGGTATTGATAATATTGTCATGATCATCTTTGGAAACACAATATGCCATACTCTCCCACCAAACACCTCTTGGACTATGACATGAACTAGATATACACTTATATTATCTTAATCCACTGAGATTTTGGGATAGTTATAGTGGTTACTTTGTCCTGAGTACCATACATAATACTGTATCAACTGAGGGGACCACCCTCTTGTCTCTCAGATTCACAGTAATGCCTCTTCCCAGCTTGCATAAGGAACCTTATCTTACAAATGAGGATATCATCATTTCAAGCAGAATATTTAGTCCCAGGTGCAAGGAGGTACCTGTTATGTTTACTCACATGGCCATTTGGGTGCACCAAGTTCCAGCTGCCAAGTCAAAGGTCTGGCTCAAGTTCTACTGGGAAATAATCACATTACAGGCAGAATCATGGAACAAGCACAACTGCCCACCTCCATACATCTGGTTGGTTCAGGTCAGGCATCCACCTCAAATAGTAGGTTCTAGTCTGCAAATCCAAGTATCTTATTTCAATTGCCAAGGTATTTTCCTAATGAACTTACCCCTAATTCCAAGGATATGTTCAAATGATTTTTACATATTGCATTATTTGTAAGCATTCTTCAAGAGATTCTTAGGGTCCTTGCTATACACCTCTTTGTTGTAGGGCCTACTCCGAATCATTTGCCTGGTAACTACATATTGGTCAAAGGTATAGTCTTACACTTCTACTTTCCAAGAGTCTTGTTTATGTTGCTCAGGGGCCCAAAGAGCTGATAAAAAAAAAAAGAGTGTATGGCTACTGATTGTTTTTTTCCAGTGTGTATGATGCCAGTAGAAACTCTCCTTGGATTTCCTACACATGTAATATAGTCTGGGAGGGCCCACCCATTCTTGGCAACTAGTAAGGTAGAGGTAGTTCCCTTAGTCAAGAAGATAAGTTTGAACACAGACCATTTTATGAATACATCAGTATGCACTGAGACCAGTCAGACAGGTTCTTGGGGTTGATGCAGAAGAGTACAGTTTTGCTGTACAGCCTCTGATAGTTCAATACTAGAATTCATAAACTCCTCTGCCTTTTGGTGGGTTCAGGAGGGCCAGCTTTCATGAGCATGTGACCTGTGCAGTTGTACTGAACCTACTTTTAGCAGAGCTCCATGCTTGGTTTAATGCCACGCTATGCAGGTTGTGGGATCTTTGTTCCCCAACCAGGGATTGAACCTGGGCCTTCGGCAGTGAGAGCATGGAGTCCTAACCTCTGGACCACCAGGGAATTCCCACCATCTTGAAATTATTCACAATTTTTTAACTTTTTCATTTTGCACTGGGACATGCACATTATATAGTTGGCCCTGGGTAAAGGACCATCATTCCTCTAATCAAACCAATCTGTCTAATGATGTTCCTGCACTATTGCTGATGTCTTGAAGGTAAAATTAACCTGAATGAAATCTAGGAATTGCCACAGAAGTTAATACCTCCTGATAATAGATGATATTAAGGCCAGAAATTTTACAATATTCACAGAATCCAAAACAATGTATCTGTGGATACCGTGGTTCGGTTCTATTCTGTTCTATACTCTTCTTTCTATTCCACAAATAGTTACTGAGTACGCTCTGGGAATGAGGGATGCAGCTCAACAGAGAAAGTGATCAGAGGCCAGTGAAGTGAACAACGTGGAGAGGTAAGCAAGAGCCAGATCAGGCATGGCCTTTTAGGCCATGTGTATATTGGACACAGATTTTATGTGCCTTCTTGGCTTTCCTCCTGGACTTGTAGCTGCTTGCTTTACCTCAGCTACCACTGCATCTGCCTGACTCCTCTTGAGCCTCTGTCTGAGGCCAACTAGCTTCTTGCCCTTAGAGTTCTAGGTTCTCTTCCTTTGCCATTGTCATGTTTCTTGGCCAACCAGCCATGCACATCTGGAGTTTCTGGCTCCTTCTGTACTTCTGCACTTGGAGGAAACCCAGACCACAGGACATGGGATTTGGCACCTAGATAGAGTGTCAAAGGGGAAAAATGATGCAACCTTAAGTGCAGGAAATTTGGGGCCAGTGGGAAAGATATAGAAGGAGATGAGCTGGTAAATACCCTCCTTTTCCTCTAGCTCAGGGACTGTTGTAGAACAGTTTTTCCTTGCAGTCCAGCATGTTGGAGGTATGGGTATTGACTCCTGGGAAAGCAAATGTCTTGACTGGAAAATTAGGGATAAAGGAGGTCTGGGGGAGAGATAATGTTTAGATCTAAGGGAGTGGGCCCAATGGAAATGGATCTTTGTATCTCATCTTAAGGTTGATGGGAACATGTCTAGCACAAAAGATACACTCAACAATCAGGAGGACAGGATGTTCCATCCCCTGGTTGTCAGCCAGACCCTATCCTCAGCCACCGCAGTGCTTTCCTAAAGAGCCCATGAATGGAGCAGCCCTGGTAGCAAGGATGAGTTATGCATTGACCCAACAACTTGGGTTTCCCTTCATCAAGGCTGAGGAACTCAGTATGTGATTGTGTATGTGTTTTGCTTTTAATTTCTTTTAAAAGTTTACTTTAAAAATTAGTAAATTGGTAAAGTGTTTATAACAGTGGCAGGTACATAGGAAGCACTCAGTGCTATCAATTGTCTTAGTGTGGGTTCCCTAGAAAACACAGCTGGAGGCAAAAGCTTAGGTACTAACATGTTATTAGTAAGTTCAATCCTAGGGAAGCAAGAAGAATTGAAGAGGAAGGTAAGGCAGAAAAGGAGAGAAGATATATAGAGTACCTTATTGCACTACTGAATGCTAACATGCAGGAAGCTAAGGCCTGACGATGGTTTTTTCCTTAGGGATTCCACCCAGGCACCTGGTGGAAGGTTGGTTATATTCCATCTTAGAGAGGGTTTTGTTTCTGGATCAGACTTTGCCTTTTCTGGCTACAGTTTCTCTGCTGTCATCACCAGTTGAGGGCTCACAGAATGTTTTACCGATGACAGTATTGTCTTGAAATAAGTTATCCATTTTATGACAAAGATGGTGAGACAATGAATGAAACACAAAAATGTTTAGAGGTGCTACCTACCATGTGCCCTCTGAGAAGCAGCTGTCCTGATAGAATGCTGAAATGGCCTATTGGATATTCAGGTTTGCTGATCATTTTAAAGTCTTTTGAGGAGGTTACAGAGTCTACCACCTTGACAGATTAGTCTTGTATCTCTCCTGTCAAGGAAGAAGGGAGGATATGTAATACATTACAAGTGAGTGCAAGTGGCTCTGAGTGAAGCAAGGGCTGAACTGACTGGACTTAGTTTAGGCATCACCCAGAGCCATGCATGTACATTGTGCTCTGGCCAGAGTGGCCCTAGCAATAGCTTGTGCTGTTAAGTGGCCTCCCTTGCTCCTACAGACTGAAGGCCTCGTTGCCTTGCCTGCTCTGAAATCTTCAGGCCACTTGTGGGCACACTGTAGTGTTATTTCCATGTCATGTGCCTGGCATTTTTCTGCCCTGAGGACTCAATATAGCTGCTGAGGTGCACATGTAACCTGGATGTGTGGGGGAGTCATCTTCCTTTTGGAGCAAACTCTGACAGACAGAAACATGAGCTGGCTGATAAATTCTTCATCTTTTACCCAGAGGGATGATTGAGCAATTCAGTAGCTTCATAACACATCAGTGAAAAGGCAGAGCAATGCAATTGTTGTTACCAAGCTGTGGCCAGCTTGGTGATGCCCTACCATATATTCGCTCCACTTTCCCACCTCGCTTGCTTCTTCTATCCTTCTTGCTTCTCTAGGGTTGGACCTACCAATAACGTCTTACCACCTAAGCTTTTCCACAAACTCTGTTTTCTACTGAACCCAAGCTAATGGATACCATTTATTATGTGCTTACTGTGTACAGACACTATTTTGAGTACTTTACATTATTCATTTTTTTTACTGTGACAATATATATATACACAACATAAAAAATTTGCCACTTTAACCATTTTTAAGTGTACGTTATTAATTTATTTCTAAAGTAAACTTTAAAAAAAATAAAGTAAAACATATATACAGATAAGTACAGAATTCCTAAGTATACAGCTCAATGAATGTCTGTAAATTGAACACATCTGCTCAAGATACAGAACATTACCAACACCAGAGAGCCCCTCCCTCGTACCTCTGCCAGTCATTCTCCCTTCCCAAAGCAGATCACAATTTTGACTTCTATCACCATTTGTCTGCTTTTAAGTCTCTTTAAAAGATTTAAAGAACTCTTGCAGTAGAAAGAACTCTTTTATGCCTGGGTGCTTTTGCTTAATGTTGTGTTTCTATGGTTCATCAATGTTGTACGTGGCAGTGGTTTGTCCATTTTCACTGCATATAGCATTCCATTGCATGATTACTCCTTAATTTATTTATCCATTCTACTGTAAACAGACACTTGGATTCTTTCCAGTCTTTGGCTGATATGAATAATGCTGCTGTAAACATTCTTGTACATGGCTTTTGGTGCTGAGCCATAGGGATTGTATAGGTTCAGCTTTAATTAACACTGCTTAATTTTTCCCCCTAAATTTATGTTCCCATTGATAGTGTGTAAGAGTTCTAGTTTTACATTCTTGCTGACATTAGATATTGCGTACTTTTGTAATTTTAGCCATTCTCTGTGTGTGTGTGTGTGTGTGTGTGTGTGTGTCTATATATATATATAGTGGTATCTCAGTGTTATTATTATTATTTATTTTTGGCTGTGTTGGGTCTTCCTTGCTGCGCGTGGGCTTTCTCTAGTTGTGGTGAGCAGGGGCTACTCTTTGCTGTGGTGTGCGGGCTTCTCACTGTGGTGGCTTCTCTTGTTGTGGAGCATGCGCTCTAGACGCACAGGCTTCAATAGTTGTGGCACATGGGCTTAGTTGCTTAGTTGTGGCTCACGGGCTCTAGAGGGCAGGCTCAGTAGTTGTGGCGCAAGGGCTTAGTTGCTCCACAGCATGTTGGATCTTCCAGCACCAGGGATCGAACCCATGTCCCCTGCATTGGCAGGCGGATTCTTAACCACTGCACCACCAGGGAAGTCCTCAGTATTATTTTAATTTGCATTTTTGTAATGGCAGTGAGGTTGAACACTTTCATACAGTTATTTACCATTTGAATACTCTCTTTTGTGAAGTGGCTATTTAAGTCTTTTGTCCAGTTTTTCCCCCTTTGACTTGTTTGACTTTTTCTTATTGATTTGAAGGATTTCTTTACATAATCTGAATATGAAGCCTTGTCAGATATATGTATTGTAGATATTTTCTCTCGTTTAGCTTGCCTTCTCAATTTCTTAATGGGATCTTTTTATAAACTTAATTTTTATAAAGACCAAGTTGTCAATATAATATAAAGTATCTATATATCCTGTGGAATAGACAGAATTTTCTTAAATAGGACAGAAAAGCCCTAATAGACTAAGTAACATCTGCCTATCCCGATTTCATGAATATATTTTATATTATCTTCTAGAAACTTTGTTTAATCTTGTAATTTACATCTATGGTCCCTCTGGAATTGATTTTTGTGTATAGTGATGATGTATTTAAGATCAATTAAAAATTGAGTAACTGGGGTTCAGACATCCAAAATGGAGCCAGGTGGCCATTGTGAATGTGGTTTCAGACATGTTCTTGCATCACTGAGAACGTGAATTTTCCGAACTGTATCAAACTCAAGGATACCACCATTCATTTTCAAAACAGTATCTGCCAGAGGCTGCCAGCTGCAACCTTATGGTCTCAGGGTCTCCCATTGTAATGTGCAACCATTTTGGACACCAACTAACCTTGCTTAACAAGCATGCATGCTTCTTGCCAGCCCCAATCCTAGTTCTTGACAAACAACTTCTATAACTTTGTGGTTTTTCCTATATAAGCCTCCCCCGTTTTGTAGTCAGGTGAAACACAATTCAAGTGCTTCTTGAATCTGTGTCTCCCAGGCTATAGTCCTCAGCCTGGCTCACATAAAGCTGTCTTCTATTCCATAATATAGATTGTTTGTTAATTATTTGCATCAATATTGCTTGGTGTAGTCGGATATTAGAGAAACCCACCTGAGGTTACCTGGAATCTACTTTGAACTGGCATATGGTACCAAGCCTGGGCCCCTGAGCCCCCTGGCTTTACAGAACTCTTCGTGTGATTCGGTGAGTTCCTCCTCTGATATCAGGACCTCCTTATTTTAAGTTGTTGGTCCTGACTTTTATTCAAGCTGTTAAGATCTTAAGATTAGGAGTCTTAAGGGGTCAGGGTTACTGGTACATTTCCTAGGTGAAAGGGACCTAGGGGGAATTTCCTAGGCAAGGAAAGCCTAGGGGGAATTTTGGAATGAACTGGGTTGGCTGATCTCTTTTTAATTTGGATTAAAATTGGAAAGATTTATCTATACCTATATCTATATCTATATAGTCTTAACAAACTGTTTGACAGCAAAATGAGAGACTGAGTTCATTCAGCTTCAAAGAGAAGGGACACTAGCTCCTTCCAGCCTCAAGGTGTTCTTAGGTGACTGAGAACCTAGCAGAAGAGTCTGAGGATTGATCCTTGCGATGTGTAGTGGTCCCATAGGGAACCCCATCATGACACCTTAAGTAACTGATGGCTTACCAAGGGACACACACACATAAGGATTGGTCATCCAGTGCTTCAAGCCCGCATGGTGGCTTTAGACTGCCAGCAGGAAAAACCAAGACACAAAAGAGGTGAACCAAGGGTGCCACCTTGAGAAGGTAAGCTCACAAGCAGCACACTTCTGACCCAATACACTGTCCTTAGAAATTGTTCAGACTTTGTAGTAAAATGAAACAAAAACAAAATGCAAAGTTGTGCTTTTAAAACCTACCAGCTCCAGGATGGGCAGGCACCCACTGGAACTCTGGCTGGTTTTATGTACAACAGGTAGGGAGCCAATAATTGCAAGTACTTGACAAATGGGAAGATTTAACAAAAAATAAGTTAGATCTTAAATGGCCAAAATGGGGCTCTTTTGACATTCCAAAATTGGTTTTTTGCATACACAGTGAGAAAGCCAGCTTGATGAAATGTCTTTTCAAAATTCTGACCCTAAGGGAGCAAAAGTCCTTCTAGAGAAAGCTTACATTTTCTTTCTTTCTCCCTTAAAGTTATAAATCTTATGTCTTTGAAATGTAAACACAGCCCACATTGCCTGACACTACAACCTTGGCTCAATCAGAGGAACCTAAAACTAAAAGGAAAAAAAAAAAAAGGAAACGAAGCCTTTTTAAACTCAAATGAGTAAAGTTAACTTATTCCATCTGTTATATATAGACTAGTGAGTTTTATATTGTAATACCTGATTCATGACTAAGTCTTAAAACGAAAACTGAGACCTCTGTCTATGTCTGTCTGGATGTATGTATGTATATTATAAATATATGTCTCTACTTTCAGATGGCATTACCAAAATTAACTTGTAAAAGAGCTATATTTAATTGGCTTAAAGAAAATTAAACACTTGTATAAATTCTCAGAAATATAATGGAAACTACCCAAAGGAATTTCAGGTTCACATGATCTGGGAAATATTCAATATTAAATTAATATTGATTTAACTTTTATTTTTACTTTTTATTAAAATATAGTTGATTTACAATGTTGTCCTAATTTCTTCTGTACTGCAAAGTGACTCATGTATACACATATGTACATTTCTTTTTTTATATTCTTTTCCATTATGGTTTATCCCAGGAGAATGGACATAGTTCCCTGTGCTATACAGTAGGACCTTTTGTTTATCCATTCTAAATGTAATAGTTTGTATCTACTAACCCCAAACTCCTACTCCATCCCTCTCCCTCCCCCCATCCTTGGCAACCACAAGTCTGTTCTCTACGTCTGCGAGTCTGTTTCTGTTTTGTAGGTAGGTTCATTTGTGCCATACGTTAGATTCCACATATAAGTGATATGGTATTTGCCTTTCTCTTTCTGACTTACTTCACTTAGTATGATAATCTCTAGGTCTATCCATGTCACTGCAAATGGCATTATTTCATTCTTTTTTATGGCTGAGTAGTATTCCATTGTATATATGTACCACATCTTCTTTATCCATTCATCTGTAGATGGACATTTAGGTGGTTTCCATGTCTTGGCTATTGTGAATAGTGCTGCTGTGAACATAGGGGTGCATGTATCTTTTTGAATTGTAGTTTTGTCCAGATAGATGCCCAGGAATGGGACTGCTGGATCCTATGGCAACTCTATTTTTAGTTTTTTGAGGAACCTCCATACTGTTCTCCATAGTGGCAGTACCAATTTACATTCCCACCAAAAGTGTAGGAGGGTTCCCTTTTCTCCACACACTCTCTAGCATTTGTTACTTGTAGACTTTTAAAAAAATTTTTATTTATTTATTTATTTATTTATCTTGGTTGTGTTGGGTCTTTGTTGCTGCATGGGGGCTTTCTCTAGTTGCGGCAAGTGGGGGCTACTCTTCATTGTGGTGTGCGGGCTTCTCATTGTGGTGGTTTCTCTTGCTGTGGAGCATGGGCTCTAGGCGTGTGGGCTTCAGTAGTTGTGACATGTGTGCTCAGTAGTTGTGGCGCACGGGCTTAGTTGCTCTGCGGCATGTGGGATCCTCCTGGACCAGGGATCAAACCCATGTCCCTGCATTGGCAGGAGGATTCTTAACCACTGAGCCGCCAGGGAAGTCCCACTTGTAGACTTTTTAAAGATAGCCATTCTGACTGGTGTGAGGTAGTTTTGATTTGCAATTTTTGAATAATTAGTGATGTTGAGCATCTTTTCATGTGCCTATTGGCCATTTGTATGTCTTTGGAGAAATGTCTATCAAGGTCTTCTGCCCATTTTTCGATTGGGTTGTTTGTTTTTTTGTTGTTGAGTTGTATGAGCTGTTTGTATATTTTGGAGATTAAGCCCTTGTTGGTTGCATTGTTTGCAAATATTTTCTCCCATTCCATAGGTTGTCTTTTAATTTTTCTTTAATGGTTCCTTTGCTGTGCAAAAGCTTGTAAGTTTGATTAGGTCCCATTTGTTTAGTTTTGTTTTTATTTCTATTGCCTTGGGAGACCTAAGAAAACATTGGTATGATTTATGTCAGAGAATGTTTTGCCTATGCTCTCTTCTAGAAGTTTTATGGTGCCATGTCTTGTGTTTAAGTCTTTAAGCCTTTTTGAGTTTATTTTTGTGCATGGTGAGAGGTGTGTTCAAATTTCATTGATTTACATTCAGCTGTCCAACTTTCCCAGCACCACTTGTTGATTTTATATTTTTGCCTCCTTTATTGAACATTAATTGACCATAATTGTGTGGGTTTACTTCTGGGCTCACTATTCTGTTCCATTGATCCGTATGTCTGTTTTTGTACCAATACCATGCTGTTTTGATTACTGTAGATTTTGTAGTATTGTCTGAAGTCTGGGAGAGTTATGCCTCCTGCTTTGTTTTTTTTGTCAGGATTGCTTTGGCAATTCTGGGTCTTTTATGGTTCCATATACATTTTTGGATTATTTGTTCTAGTTCTGTGAAAAATGTCATGGGTAATTTGACAGGGATTGCATTAAATCTGTAGATCGCTTTGGGTAGTATTGCCATTTTAACAATATGAATTATTCCAATCTAAGATCATGGGATATCTTTCCATTTCTTTGGATCCTCTTCAATTTCCTTTATTAATATTTTATAGTTCTCAGCATATAAGTCTTTCACCTCCTTGGTCAGATTTATTCCTAGGTGTTTTTTTTTTGGATGTGATTTTAAAAGGGATTGTTTGTGTACATTTCCTTACTGTTATTTCATTGTTAGTGTAAAGAAACGAAACTGATTTCTGAATGTTGATCTTGTATCCTGCTACTCTGCTGAATTCATTTATTAGATCTAGTAGTTTTGTGTGGAGTCCTTAGGGTTTTCTATATATATCAGTAGTATCATGTCATCTGCATATAGAGTTTTACCTCTTCCCTTCCAATTTGGATGCTTTTATTTCTTTTTCTTGTCTGATTGCTGGAGCTAGGGCTTCCAGTGGTATGTTGAATAGAAGTGCCGAGAGTGGGCATCCTTGTCTTATTCCAGATTTTAGTGAGAACGCTTTTAGCTTTTCACCGCTGAGTATTATATTGGCTATGGGTTTGTCATAAATGGCTTTTATTCTATTGAGGTATGTTCCCTCTATACCCACTGTGGTAAGAGTTTTTATCATGAATGGATATCACATTTTGTCAAATGCTTTTTCTGCATCTATTGAGATGATCATGTGATTTTTGACTTTTCTTTGTTGATGTGGTGTATTGCATTGATTGATTTGCATATGTTGAACCATCCTTCTGAACTTGGGATGAATCCCACTTGGTCATTGTGTATGATCTTTTTTATGTGTTGTTGGATTCGGTTTGCTAATATTTTGTTGAGAATTTTTGCATCTATATTCATCAAAGATATTGGCCTGTAATTTTCTTTTTTTGATGGTGTCTTTGTCTGGTTTTGGTATCAGGGTGATGGTGGCTTCATAGAATGTCTTTGGGAGTGTTCCTTCCTCTTCAGTCTTCTGGGAGAGTTTGAGAAGGATCAGTATAGGTTCTTCTTTGTATGTTTGGTAGAATTTGCCTGTGAAGCCATCTGGTCCTGGACTTTTGTTTGTAGGGAGTTTTTTTTTTTTTTTTAAATTACAGATTATATTTCCCTTCTAGTGATCAAGGTGTTCAAATTATCTATTTCTTCTTTTTTTTAACATCTTTATTGGAGTATAATTGCTTTACAATGGTGTGTTAGTTTCTGCTTTATAACAAAGTGAATCCGTTATACATATACATATGTTCCCATATCTCTTCCCTCTTGCATCTCCCTCCCTCCCACCCTCCCTATCCCACCCCTCTAGGTGGTCACAAAGCACCGAGCTGATCTCCCTGTGCTATGCGGCTGCTTCCCACTAGCTATCTATTTTACATTTGGTAGTGTATATATGTCCATGCCACTCTCTCACCCTGTCACATCTTACCCCTCCCCCTCCCCATATCCTCAAGTCCATTCTCTAGTAGGTCTCTGTCTTTATTCCCATCTTGCCACTAGGTTCTTCATGACCTTTTTTTTTTTCTTTCTTAGATTCCATACATATGTGTTAGCATACTGTATTTGTTTTTCTCTTTCTGACTTACTTCACTCTGTATGACAGACTCTAACTCCATCCACCTCACTACAAATAACTCCATTTCGTTTCTTTTTATGGCTGAGTAATATTCCATTGTATATATGTGCCACATCTTCTTTATCCATTCATCCGATGATGGACACTTTGGTTGCTTCCATGTCCTGGCTATTGTAAATAGAGCTGCAATGAACATTTTGGTACATGACTCTTTTTGAATTATGGTTTTCTCAGGGTATATGCCCAGTAGTGGGATTGCTGGGTCGTTTGGTAGTTCTATTTGTAGTTTTTTAAGGAACCTCCATACTGTTCTCCATAGTGGCTGTATCAATTTACATTCCCACCAACAGTGCAAGAGTGTTCCCTTTTCTCCACACCCTCTCCAGCATTTATTGTTTCTAGATTTTTGGATGATGGCCATTCTGACCGGTGTGAGATGATATCTCATTGTAGTTTTGATTTGCATTTCTCTAATGATTAAGGATGTTGAGCATTCTTTCATGTGTCTGTTGGCAATCTGTATATCTTCCTTGGAGAAATGTCTATTTAGGTCTTCTGCCCATTTTTGGATTGGGTTGTTTGTTTTTTTGTTATTGAGCTGCATGAGCTGCTTGTAAATCTTGGAGATTAATCCTTTGTCAGTTGCTTCATTTGCAAATATTTTCTCCCATTCTAAGGGTTGTCTTTTGGTCTTGTTTATGGTTTCCTTTGCTGTGCAAAAGCTTTTAAGTTTCATTAGGTCCCATTTGTTTATTTGTGTTTTTATTTCCATTTCTCTAGGAGCTGGGTCAAAAAGGATCTTGCTGTGATTTATGTCATAGAGTGTTCTGCCTATGTTTTCCTCTAAGAGTTTGATAGTGTCTGGCTTAACATTTAGGTCTTTAATCCATTTTGAGTTTATTTTTGTGTATGGTGTCAGGGAGTGTTCTAGTTTCATACTTTTACATGTACCTGTCCAATTTTCCCAGCACCACTTATTGAAGAGACTGTCTTTTCTCCACTGTATATGCTTGCCTCCTTTATCAAAGATAAGGTGACCATATGTGTGTGGGTTTATCTCTGGGCTTTCTATCCTGTTCCATTGATCTATATTTCTGTTTTTGTGCCAGTACCAAACTGTCTTGATTACTGTAGCTTTGTAATATAGTCTGAAGTCAGGGAGCCTGATTCCTCCAGCTCCATTTTTCGTTCTCAAGATTGCTTTGGCTATTCGGGGTCTTTTGTGTCTCCATACAAATTGTGAAATTTTTTGTTCTAGTTCTGTGAAAAATGCCAGTGGTAGTTTGATAGGGATTGCATTGAATCTGTAGATTGCTTTGGGTAGTAGAGTCATTTTCACAATGTTGATTCTTCCAATCCAAGAACGTGGTATATCTCTCCATCTATTTGTATCATCTTTAATTTCTTTCATCAGTGTCCTATAATTTTCTGCATACAGGTCTTTTGTCTCCTTAGGCAGGTTTATTCCTAGATATTTTATTCTTTTTGTTGCAATGGTAAACGGGAGTGTTTTCTTAATTTCACTTTCAGATTTTTCATCATTAGTGTATAGGAATGCAAGAGATTTCTGTGCATTAATTTTGTATCCTGCTACTTTACCAAATTCATTGATTAGCTCTAGTAGTTTTCTAGTGGCAGTTTTAGGATTCTCTATGTATAGTATCATGTCATCTGCAAACAGTGACAGCTTTACTTCTTCTTTTCCGATTTGGATTCCTTTTATTTCTTTGTCTTCTCTGATTGCTGTGGCTAACACTTCCAAAACTATGTTGAATAATAGTGGTGAGAGTGGGCAACCTTGTCTTGTTCCTGATCTTAGTGGAAATGGTTTCAATTTTTCACCATTGAGGACAAGGTTGGCTGTGGGTTTGTCATATATGGCCTTTATTATGTTGAGGAAATTTCCCTCTATGCCTACTTTCTGCAGGGCTTTTATCATAAATGGGTGTTGAATTTTGTCAAAAGCTTTCTCTGCATCTATTGAGATGATCATATGGTTTTTCTCCTTCAGTTTTTTAATATGATGTATCACGTTGATTGATTTGCGTATATTGAAGAATCCTTGCATTCCTGGAATAAACCCCACTTGATCATGGTGCATAATCCTTTTAATGTGCTGTTGGATTCTGTTTGCTAGTATTTTGTTGAGGATTTTTGCATCTATGTTCATCAGTGATATTGGGCTGTAGTTTTCTTTCTTTGTGACATCTTTGTCTGGTTTTGGTATCAGGGTGATGGTGGCCTCGTAGAATGAGTTTGGGAGTGTTCCTCCCTCTGCAATATTTTGGAAGAGTTTGAGAAGGATAGGTGTTAGCTCTTCTCTAAATGTTTGATAGAATTCGCCAGTGAAGCCATCTGGTCCTGGGCTTTTGTTTGTTGGAAGATTTTTAATCACAGTTTCAATTTCAGTGCTTGTGATTGGTCTGTTCATATTTTCTATTTCTTCCTGGTTCAGTCTCGGTAGGTTGTGCATTTCTAAGAATCTGTCCATTTCTTCCAAGTTGTCCATTTTTTTGGCATAGAGTTGCTTGTAGTAATCTCTCATGATCGTTTGTATTTCTGCAGTGTCAGTTGTTACTTCTCCTTTTTCATTTCTAATTCTTTTGATTTGAGTCTTCTCCCTTTTTCTCTTGATGAGTCTGGCTAATGGTTTATCAATTTTGTTTATCTTCTCAAAGAACCAGCTTCTAGTTTTATTGATCTTTGCTATTGTCTCCTTCATTTCTTTTTCATTTATTGCTGATCTGATCTTTTTGATTTCTTTCCTTCTGCTAGCTTTGGGGTTTTTTTTTGTTCTTCTTTCTCTAATTGCTTTAGGTGCAAGGTTAGGTTGTTTATTCGAGATGTTTCCTGTTTCTTGATGTAGGCTTGTATTGCTATAAACTTCCCTCTTAAAAGTGCTTTTGCTGCATCCCATAGGTTTTGGGTCATCGTGTCTCCATTGTCATTTTTTTCTAGGTATTTTTTGATCTCCCCTTTGATTTCTTCAGTGATCACTTCGTTATTAAGTAATGTATTGTGTAGCCTCCATGTGTTTGTATTTTTTACAGATCTTTTCCTGTAATTGATATCTAGTCTCATAGCGTTGTGGTCGGAAAAGACACTTGATACGATTTCAATTTTCTTAAATTTACCAAGGCTTTATTTGTGACCCAAGATATGATCTATCCTGGAGAATGTTCCATGAGCACTTGAGAAAAATGTGTATTCTGTTGTTTTTGGGTGGAATGTCCTATAAATATCAATTAAGTCCATCTTGTTTAATGTATCCTTATTTATTTTCATTTTGGATGATCTGTCCATTGGTGAAAGTGGGGTGTTAAAGTCCCCTACTATGATTGTGTTGCTGTCAATTTCCCCTTTTATGGCTGTTAGTATTTGCCTTATGTATTGAGGTGCTCCTGTGTTGGGGGCATAAATATTTACAATTGTTATACCTTCTTCTTGGTTCGATCCCTTGATCATTATATAGTGTCCTTCGTTGTCTCTTGTAATAGTCTTTATTTTAAAGTCTATTTTGTCTGATATGAGAATTGCTACTCCAGCTTTCTTTTGATTTCTATTTGCATGGAATATCTTTTTCCATCCCCTCACTTTCAGTCTGTATGTGTCCCTAGGTCTGAAGTGGGTCTCTTGTAGACAGCATATATATGGGTCTTGTTTTTGTATCCATTCAGCCAGTCTGTGTCTTTTGGTGGGAGCATTTAATCCATTTACATTTAAGGTAATTATCGATATGTATGTTCCTATTCCCCTTTTCTTAAATGTTTTGGGTTTGTTATTGTAGGTGTTTTCCTTCTCTTGTGTTTCTTGCCTAGAGAAGTTCCTTTAGCATTTGTTGTAAAGCTGGTTTGGTGGTGCTGAACTCTCTCAGCTTTTGCTTGTCTGTAAAGGTTTTAATTTCTCCATCAAATCCGAATGAGATCCTTGCTGGGTAGAGTAACCTTGGTTGTAGGTTTTTCTCCTTCATCACTTTAAGTATATCCTGCCACTCCCTTCTGGCTTGCAGAGTTTCTGCTGAAAGTTCAGCTGTTAACCTTATGGGGATTCCCTTGTGTGTTATTTGTTGTTTTTTCCCTTACTGCTTTTAATATATTTTCTTTATATTTAATTTTTGATAGTTTAATTAATATGTGTCTTGGCGTCTTTCTCCTTGGATTTATGCTGTATGGGACTCTCTGTGCTTCCAGGACTTGATTAACTATTTCCTTTCCCATATTAGGGAAGTTTTCAACTATAATCTCTTCAAATATTTTCTCAGTCCCTTTCTTTTTCTCTTCTTCTTCTGGGACCCCTATAATTCGAATGTTGGTGTGTTTAATGTTGTCCCAGAGGTCTCTGAGACTGTCCTCAGTTCTTTTCATTCTTTTTTCTTTATTCTGCTCTGCAGTAGTTATTTCCACTATTTTATCTTCCAGGTAACTTATCTGTTCTTCTGCCTCAGTTATTCTGCTATTGATCCCTTCTAGAGTATTTTTAATTTCATTTATTGTGTTTTTCATCATTGCTTGGTTCCTCTTTAGTTCTTCTACGTCCTTGTTAAATGTTTCTTGCATTTTGTCTATTCTATTTCCAAGATTTTGGATCATCTTCACTATCATTATTCTGAATTCTTTTTCAGGTAGACTGCCTATTTCCTCTTCATTTGTTAGGTCTGGTGTGTTTTGACCCTGCTCCTTCATCAGCTGTGTGTTTTTCTGTCTTCTCATTTTGCTTATCTTACTGTGTTTGGGGTCTCCTTTTCACAGGCTGCAGGTTCGTAGCTCCCGTTGTTTTTGGTATCTGTCCCCAGTGGCTAAGGTTGGTTCAATGGGTTGTGTAGGCTTCCTGGTGGAGGGGACTAGTGTCTGTGTTCTGGTGGATGAAGCTGGATCTTGTCTTTCTGGTGGGCATGTCCACGTCTGGTGGTGTGTTTTGGGGTGTCTGTGGCCTTATTATGATATTAGGCAGTCTCTCTGCTAATGGATGGGGCTGTGTTCCTGTCTTGCTAGTTGTTTGGCATAGGGTGTCCAGCACTGTAGCTTGCTGGTCGTTGAGTGAAGCTGGGTCTTGATGTTGAGATGGAGATCCCTGAGAGATTTTCGCCGTTTGGTATTACGTGGAGCTGGGAGGTCTCTTGTGGACCAGTGTCCTGAAGTTGGCTCTCCCACCTCAGAGGCACAGCCCTGATGCCTGGCTGGAGCACCAAGAGCCTTTCATCCTCACGGCTCAGAATAAAAGGGAGAAAAAATAGAAAGAAAGAAAGAAAGAGGATAAAATAAAATAAAATAAAAAAATAAAGCTATTATAAAAAATAAGAAAAAAATTTTTAATTTTTTAAAATAAATTTATTAATTTTTTATGATAAAAAATAAAAAAATTAAGAAAAAAAATTTTAAAAAATTTTTTAAAATAGAAAATAAGGAAAAAATTATTAAGAAAAAATTTATTAACAAAAAAAATTTTTTAAGTAAAAAAAAAAAACAAAAAAAAAAACTGATGGACCGAACCCTAGGACAAATGGTGAAAGCAAAGCTATACAGACAAAATCTCACCCAGAAGCATACACATATACACTCACAAAAAAAGGAAAAGGGGAAAAATTAATATATCCTGCTCCCAAAGTCCACCTCCGGAATTTGGGATGATTCGTTGTCTATTCAGGTATTCAACAGATGCAGGTACATCAAGTTGTTTGTGGAGCTTTAATCCGCTGCTTCTGAGGCTGCTGGGAGAGATTTCCCTTTCTCTTCTTTGTTCATACAGCTCCTGGTGTTCAGCTTTGGATTTGGACCCGCCTCTGTGTGTAGGTCGCCTGAGGGTGTCTGTTCTTCGCTCACACAGGACGGGGGTTAAAGGAGCAGCTGCTTCGGGGGCTCTGGCTCACTCAGGCCGGGGGGAGGGAGGGGCACGGATGCGGGGCGAGCCTGCGGCGGCAGAGGCCAGCGTGACGTTGTGGCAGCCTGAGGCGCGCCGTGTGTTCTCCCGGGGAAGTTGTCCCTGGATCACGGGACCCTGACCGTGGCGGGCTGCACTGGCTCCCGGGAGGGGCAGTGTGGAGAGTGACCTGTGCTCGCACACAGGCTTCTTGGTGGCAGCAGCAGCAGCCTTAGCATCTCATGCTTGTCTCTGGGGCCCGTGCTGATCGCCGTGGCTCGCGCCTGTCTCTGGAGCTCGTTTAGGCGGCGCTCTGAATCCCCTCTCCTTGCGTACCGCGAAACAAAGAGGCAAGAAAAAGTCTCTTGCCTCTTCGGCAGCTGCAGACCTTTTCCCGGACTCCCTCCCAGCTAGCTGTGGTGCGCTAACCACTTCAGGCTGTGTTCACGCAGCCAATCCCAGTCCTCTCCCTGGGATCCAATGGAAGCCCAAGCCTCAGCTCCCAGCCCCCGCCCACCCCGGCGGGTGAGCAGACAAGCCTCTCGGGCTGGTGAGTGCTGGTCGGCACGGATCCTCTGTGCGGGAATCTCTCCGCTTTGCCCTCCGCACCCCTGTGGCTGCGCTCTCCTCCGCGGCTCCGAAGCTTCCCCCCTCCGCCACCCGCAGTCTCCGCCCGCGACGGGGCTTCTAGTGTGTGGAAACCTTTCCTCCTTCACAGCTCCCTCCCACTGGTGCAGGTCCCGTCCCTAGTCTTTTGTCTCTGTTATTTCTTTTTTCTTTTGCCCTGCCTAGGTACGTGGGGAGTTTCTTGCCTTTTGGGAGGTCTGACGTCTTCTGCCAGCGTTCAGTGGGTGTTCTGTAGGAGCAGTTCCACGTGTAGATGTATTTCTAATGTATCTGTGGGAAGGAAGGTGATCTCTGTGTCTTACTCTTCCGCCATCTTGCCCAGGCCCCCTCTATTTCTTCTTGATTCAGTTTTGATGGGCTGTATGTTTCTCAAAAGTTGTCCATTTCTTCTAGGTTGGCAAATTTTTTGGCATATAGTTCTTCATAGTATTCTCTTATGGTTTTTTAGTATTGCTGTGGTATCGGTTGAGATTTCTCCTTTTTAATTTCTTATTTTGTTTGTTGGGGTTTCCTCTCTTTTCTTCTTGGTGAGCCTGGCCAGAGGTTTGTCAATTTTGTTTACCCTTTCAAAGAACCAGCTCTCGGTTTTTTATTGATTTTCTTTCTATTGTTTTCTAGTCTCTATTTTATATATTTCCTCCCTGATCTTTATTATTATTTTTTCCTTTTTCTGACTTTAG
Source organism: Eschrichtius robustus (assembly GCF_028021215.1). NCBI lineage: Eukaryota > Metazoa > Chordata > Mammalia > Artiodactyla > Eschrichtiidae > Eschrichtius > Eschrichtius robustus. The sequence continues at coordinate 86,109,289 of NC_090824.1, forward strand.
GTTTTGTTTGTTCCTCGTTTTGTAATTCTTTTAGGTGGTATGTTAGGTTGTTTATTTGAGATTTTTCTTGTTTTTTGAGGAAGGCCTGTATTGCTAAGAACATCCCTCGAAGACCTGCTTTTGCTGTATCACATAGATTTTGTATGGTTGTGTCTTCATTGTCATTTTTATCAAGGTATTTTTAAATTTTCTGTTTGATTTCCTTGTTAACCCATTGGTCTTTTAGTAGCATGTCGTTTAGGCTCTATGTCATCATTTTTTTCTCATTTCTTTTCCTGTGGTTGATTTCTAGTTTCATGCCATTGTGGTCAGAGAAGATGCTTGAAATAATTTCTATACTCTTAAATTTGTTGAGGTTAGTCTTGTGCCCTAGTATGTGGTCAATCCTAGAGAATGTTCAATGTGCACTTGAAAAGAATGTGTATTCTGGGCTTTTTGGATGTAATGTCCTGAAAATATCAATTAAGTCTAACTGTTCCATTGTATCATTTAGGATCTTTTGCCTTACTGATTTTCTGTCTAGAAGATCTACCCATTGACTTGAGTGGGGTGTTAAAGTTTCCTACTATTATTGTATTCCCATCGATTTCTCCCTTTATGTCTGTTAGCATTTGTTTTATGTATTTGGGTGCTCCTATATTAGGTGCATATATGTTGATGGGTGTAAAATCCTCTTGTATTGATCCTTTTACCATTACATAATGTCCTTCTTTATCTTTCTTTATGGCCTTTGTTTTAAAGTCTATTTTTGTCTGATATGAGTATTGCAACTCTTGCTTTCTTGTCATTTCCGTTTGCATGAAATATCTTTTTCCATCCCCTCACTTTCAATCTATGTGTGTCCTTTGCCCTAAGATGGATCTCTTGTAGGCAGCATATTGTAGGCTCTTGATTTTTTTATCCTCCCTGCCACTCTATGTCTTTTTAAAAAATATATAAATTTATTTATTTTATTTTATTTTATTTTTGGCTGCGTAGCGTCTTCGTTGCTGCACGCGGTCTTTTCTCTGGTTGCAGTGAGCGGGGGCTACTCTTCATTGCGGTGCACAGGCTTCTCATTGTGGTGGCTTCTCTTGTTGGGAGCACGGGCTCTAGGCATGTGGGCTTCAGTTGTTGTGGCAGGTGGGCTCATTAGTTGTGGCTCATGGGCTCTAGAGTGCAGGCTCAGTAGTTGTGGCACACAGGCTTAGTTGCTCCGTGGCATGTGGGACCTTCCCGGATCAGGGCTTGAACCCATGTCTCCTGCATTGGCCGGTGGATTCTTAACCACTGCCCCACCAGGGAAGTCCCCACTCTATGTCTTTTGATTGGAGTATTCAGTCCATTGACATTTAAGGTAATTATTGATACATATGTATTTATTGCCATTTTAAACGTTGTTTTCCAGATGATTTGATGTTTCTTCTTTGTTCCTTTTTCTTTTTGTGATTTGATGATTTCATTCTATTTTATGCTTGTGTTCTCTTATTTTTGGACTTTGTGAATCTACTGTATGTTTTTGATTTGTGGTTGCCCTGTTTTTCAAGTATGTTAACCCCTTCCTATATCTGCTTGCTTTAGACTGATAGTAATATAGGCTCAGGTACATTCTAAAAAAAAGATTCTACATTTTCTTACTCTCCTTCCCCACCTTTTATGATTTTGATGTCCTATTTCACTTCTTCATGTTTGTCCTTTTGCTGTTCCTTATGTTTATCATCACTTTCATAAATAGTTTTTTTTCTTTCTTTCCGATCTGTTTACTAGCTAATTTAAGTGATTTACTTTCCAATTATGATTTCCTCCTTCCTGTATCTTCTTGCTTCTTTACTATTCAGAGAACACTTTCAATATTTCTTTTAGGATAGGTTTAGTATTGCTGTATTCTTTTCATTTTTGCTTGTCTGAGAAATTCTTTATTTCACCTCCTATTCTAAATGGTAATCTTGCTGGGTAGAGTATTCTAGGTTGAAGTTTTTTTTTCCTTTCAAGACTTTGAGTATATTTTGCCACTCCCTTCTTGCCTGTAAAGAAATCAGCTGATAGCCTTATGGGGGTTCCCTTGTAATTAACTCTTTGTTTTTTTCTTGCTGCCTTCAGAATCCTCTTTAACTTTTGCCATTTTTATTATAATATGTCTTGGTGTAGGTCTGTTTGGGTTCATCTTGTTTGGGACCCTTTGTGCCTCCTGTATCTGGATATCTGTTTCCTTCTTTAGGTTTGGGAAGTTTTCAGCCATAATTTCTTCAAATACATTTTCAGTCCTCTTTTCTCTTTCTTCTCCTTCTGGAATCCCTATATGCATAGATTGACCCAGTTTATATTAGCCCATAGGTCTTTTATATTGCTTTCATTTTTTTAAATTTGGTTTCTGTCTGCCATTTTGATTGGGTAATTTCCATTATTCTTTCTTCCAGATCACTTATTCTTTTTTCTGCATTATTCATTCTACTATTCATTGCCTTTAGCTCAGTTATTGTCTTGGCAAATTAATTTTCTAATTTTTCTTAACTCCTCCTTAAAATTTCTAATTCCTTTTTACAGTAATCTGCTTTTCTGTTGATAGCCTTTCTTAATTCCTTCAGTATTTTCATTACCTCCTTTTGAACACAGTGTCTATTAGACTGAAGAGGTCTGTTTCATTGTTCCTTCAGGGGAATTCTGTCGGTCTTTTAACTGGGAGTGGTTCCTCTGCTTCTTCACTTTGCTTATATTTCTCTAAGGAAAAACAATTATCTACTGTAGTCTTGGAGGCTATTTATATGTGGGAGTGGCCCTGTGTAGCTTGTGTGGGTATAATATTTTTTTGGTGTGAAGGCTGTTTCTGGTTTGAATGCTTGCCATCTCTTTCCTCAGTGTGTGCTGGCCGTTATCCCCTTGATAGGGTGTGTGCAGGTGCGCAGCCCACACACACTCCCAGGAAGGTGGGGGCGGCAGTTGGCACCCTTTTGTGGGACCCTCAGCAGTGGCAGCGGTCTGCACCCACCTCTGGAGTCTGAGATGGTAGTGGCAGCTCACGCCCGTCCCTGAAGTTCATGTAGGCAGTGCCCTGCCACCTGAGAGCTTGAGTGGAGAGAGAAGCTCCTATGGCAGTCCCTCCCCTCTTTTCACACCCCCCCCCCAACAATGGCGCCTTGCCTTTTTGGCAGGCCCAGGCTCCTTCCTGTATTCCCTGGGTTATGGTGCACCACACTCTTGCCCCCTCAGGCTGTCTCCACACAGCCAACCCCAGTCCTTTCCCCAGGTCTGACCTCCGAAGCCCGAGCCTCAGCCCCCAGCCCCCGCCCATCCCAGTGGAGGGGCATTTCAGGTTGGGGAGTGCCAGGTGGTGGCACCAATTGTGCAGGTCTCTCTCTGCTTTGCCCTCCGCAAAGCAAACCGGTTGCTGTGCTCTCCTCTGAGGCTCCAAAGCTTCCCCTTTGTCTCAGCTGATCCCCCTGCCAGTGAGGGGACTTACAGTGTGTGGAAACCTTTCCTCATCTTATTTCTGTTACAAAATTTTGTCAACAAGAAAAATGACTTGGTATGATAAAATTTTTATAAGTAATGAAATAGATATAAATGATAGAGTTTTTAGCTAAAAGAAAAATTATGTTTTAGGGTATGTCTACTTAAAAATAGTTTCCTCAAAACTTTTGGTAACTTAAACCTTAGAGTTTTGCTAAGTTAAATTAAATAATGGGAATTCATTGAATGTCTAGATAATTTTTAAATGAGATAAAATACTGAAACATTAATTGCTTAAGAAGTCTATTTTTATCTACTTTTGACCCCTTATTATAGAGAGACTAAATATGTTTGAGACTATTAATAAATATATTTTGTGCTTTATTGAAATATTGTACTAAAGTTATTAGAAATAATAAGATTTAAAAAATGTATGTGTAAAGTAGGATATATGTTGTCAGTAAGAGAAAGTATAAGGAATGGAAATGCATCTTGTTAAAGGAAAAGAAAATAATTTTGTCCTAAGAGAGGCTGAAAGAAAAGAGAAAGAGGGAAAGCATAGGACAAAATCTGAAGGTAAAAAAAGAAGTTATAGAAAGTTTGTGGAAAAGAAACCCTAAGAAAAGAATTTTGTATGTGATCAGGACTGGCTAAGGTTGGAATGAATTTAATTAAGTAAATGAGTTTTAATATTAAATGTAAGGGTGGTACAAAACTAGAATCTGATTTTCTCTGTCTATTAAGAAGACAAAGTCTTCTTGGAATAATTATCTGGTTTTGATAAAACACTGTAAAGTTTCTTTAACCTTTTAAGGAATCTGTTGCAACTTTCTGTATTTGCCTTTGAAATCGTTTTCATTACCTTGGTTTAGAGAATAAGTATTGTTTCGCAGTGACCTATGACCCCATTTGAGTAAGTGTTTTAAGACTTTTTTGGTATTTTTGACAAACTTCCTCCAAATCAAATTCTAATAAAGTCTTTTGACTTACAACTTTGGATGTCCTCTCTCCTTACAAAAAGAGAGACATTTAACTAATCATGTATATTTGATATGTTAAATTACATAAGAAGCATTATCAGATAAGAAGCAATGTTAAGCCTCCTTTATGTTGTGCCTGTACAGATATAAATGTTCCAGAATATTATGTGAAATTTCTAGAAGGCTTGTATGTCCTGAGGTAAAATGTTATCTGTCATCAAAATTGAAGCTCACACTAAGAGGACTGAACCCAAGTATCAGGGAAATGCCCAAACTGACTTTCATACAAAGGCAGAAACAATAAAAGAATCTGTAAAGAGTGTGACACATGTGGATAAAGCCCATTCCGCTTCTGCAAAAATTTGATCCCTCATTGCCAGACTTTTGCCATCCTGATGTCCTTGTAACATGGCAACAGTCTGCTCCTGAATCAGAGAATTTAAGATGAGTAAACAGGGCTTCCCTGGTGGCACAGTGGTTAAGAATCCGCCTGCCAATGCAGGAGACACAGGTTCGAGCCCTGGCCCGGGAAGATCCCACATGCCGCGGAGCAATTAAGCCCGTGTGCCACAACTACTGAGCCTGCGCTCTAGAGCCCACGAGCCACAACTACTGAGCCCGCGTGCCACAACTACTGAAGCCCTTGTGCCTAGAGCCCATGCTCTGCAACAAGAGAAGCCACTACAATGAGAAGCCCGTGCACCGCAAGGAAGAGTAGCCCCCACTTGCCGCAACTAGAGAAAGCCCGCATGCAGCAACAAAGACCCAACACAGCCAAAAATAAATAAATAAATAAATAAATTTATTAAAAAAAAAAAAAAAAAGATGAGTAAACAACAGCTATAAAGGAAACAGTCAGAGCAGTGGGAAACCCAAGATGGTCGCTTGGTTTTTCCCAGCTCCCTGGCAAACCTCCTTTTTCATGTGATGTGTGAAAGCCTCCTCTTGCCATGAGGCTGATGCCCTCATGATAGCAAAGAAACTATTTAAAAAATTTGTTTTCCACTTGGGGTATACCTTTCACAATGTCTAGTGATGAAGACACCCACTTCATGAGGCAAATGATGAAAGTGTTAAGAAAAACCTTGTGGAGACATCCCTGGTGGTCCAGTGGTTAGGACTCTGCGCTTCCACTGCAGGGGGGCGTGGGTTTGTTCCGTGGTCAGGGAACTAAGATCCCAAATGCCATGCGTTGCGGCCAAAAAAGAAAAAAAGAGAAAAACAAACCTTGCAAACCTCTTGAAATTATCAGTGTCCCTATCACCTTCAATCATCAGGCAAGGTCAATGGAACTAATGGAAAAACTGGACTCAAGCAGAACAAGAATTAATTACATGGGGGACTTCCCTGGTGGTCCAGTGGTTAAGACTCCACGCTCCCAATGCAGGGGGCCCGGGGTTCGTTCCCTGGTCAGGGAACTAGATCCTGCACGCCACAACTAAAGATGCTGCAAGCCGCAACTAAAGACCCACGTGCTGCAATGAAGATCCTGCATGCTGCAACTAAGACCTGGTGCAGCCAAACAAACAAACAAATATTTTAAAACAAACAAACAAAATCCTTTAAAAAAGAATTAATTACATGGCGGGGGGGTGTAGTGGTAGTGGGATGAATTGGGAGATTGGGATTGATGCATATACACTAAGATGTATAAAATAGATAACTAATAACCTGCTGTATAAAAAATAAAATTCAAAAATAAAATGAAAAAAGAATTACATAGGATTGAATGAACTGATAAATATGATTATAGTTTTTTATCATTTTGTCTAAAATACTGATTTTTAATCATTCGTTTTCCAGATAAAATTTTAGAGACTTAAAACAATTTGGTAAATTAAACATTTTTAAGCAGAATTGAAACACTTATCTTTTTCTCCCTATCCAATTTCTCCAGAATTCTCAAACTAAGCCCTTTTCCTGAAGCTAAATGACTTGATACAAACTTCAGAGAAATTTCAACAACAGCTCATATTTAAATAATTCTCATGCTTGTTTCTGTATGAGCCACTCAGAAAGTTTACTTGAACACCTGATGACATCATTAGAGACATTTCAAACTGCAAAAGATGCTTTGACCCTGACATCTAGAAATCTTGATTGACTGCCTCTTGGGCCCAGAAACTGGTTTATAAGTTGCTCTAATTATTAACCTTTGTTTTTCTTTCATTTCTATGAAAGTCCTCTTATTAAATACCTGATTGCTTGCCCCATAGTCCCAGCTTTGGGAGCACACCTGTATCACCACCTCCTAAAATGAGATATAACTATTTAACTAAACTGAGCTGTTTTCAGAACTAAAAACTGGTTCAAAGAAATGGAAGACTCTGCTAACCCATTCTCTTCACAGTTACCAGCTCAGCTTTTAATACGTGAAACTTCCAGAGACGTTTCAGAAGAGGAAACTATTGGGGCCCTAGGTAGGCCACCACAAAATGTGCCTCAATGGCATATTGATTATTTTGAATTAAAGTTACTTAAGAAACAGCCAATGCAGGGGGGATGCTCTCACTCTCCTTTCTGTCTCCCTGAAAGCAGGAAGTATATCTCCCATGTGAAAAGTGCACCCCCTGCATCTGGAAGTAGAAGGACACCCTTATCACCAGAGATAGGAAATTCAGGCCAAGAATCCTATAGAAACAAATATTATTATATCTTTAAGTTACTATACCAAGCCCAAACTCTGTTAAATTAAAAGTAATTAAATTAAATATAATCAGGTATAATTCTGGTTATTGTAACCAAGTTTCTATATTGATTACTCTGTAACCAGATATTGAACAGTGCCTTTTAGGTCTTCTTTATAGACAGTTATTATTGTACTCCGATGCTGTTGCAAAAGTGCTTCATCTTCAAGACGATTCATAAGAAGCCTATGGAAGCAGTTAACAGCTCCACATCAAGAGGATGGCTGTGCGAGGATTCCAGCCCACACTGACTTAAAACAAGGAGCTGTCCTGCAGCTAGAGCCCCTAAATAAGGCATCCAGAGATTTTTACTCCCTGACAGGCAGGGTCAATGCCCCTACTCAACCCTGAAGCAGCTACAGGAGACAGACCATCTATCACCCCTCTGCTTCCCATACAATTACAGGAGTAAAATCTCTGAAGGGAGAATGAGACGGGGGGGCGGTGGTTGGGGGGAAGGAGCAGGGCACAACCATGAAAAGAATGACACAGTTGTTGAGGATATGACAAAAACTGGTTAGAGCCAATTAGGCCCAACATGGAGGAAGATTCGACTTCCAGTAGACCTTGAGCTTCATTTTATGCTCATTGTAATATAAACATGAGCATCTAAATGACACACCCAGAGGTGCCATGACAGTTCTGAGGCCAACCATAAAAGGCCAAAAAGTGGGTGGTGGCCCAATTCCTGGAAATCCCTGCCCCTTCCCCAAAATATTTGGAATAATCCTCCCAATTATGAGCCTATGGAATTACCCACCCTATAAAAACTAACCACCGCCAGACCTTTGAGAGGGCCCACACTCTGTCTTTGGAGCGTGTATCTCCCAGGGCTGCTTTCCACTTTTGAGACAGACACATATGGAACGTGTCTCTCTCTAAATAAACCTGCTTTCCCACTTAGAGCCCCCTTGCCTGCCCACTTGTATCCTTCACAAGCATCCTATATTAATCTACTTCTTGCCTATCTTCTTTGCCTCTTGCAGAATTCCTTCTGTGCTGAGACATAAAGAACCTGAGCTTCATTAACTCCTGAGACCAGGTATGTGATTTCAGCTGGGAGGTTGTGGGTTTGAGTCCCTTCCTAAGCCAGAGATTGTGAATTCAAGTCCCATCTGAAGTGCAAATGGGTTCGAGTCCCAATCTGAGGTGTGCAGTTTCAATTACATCCCTGAGGGATCAACTAACCTCGATTGTAATCAAAACGCGACCTGCCTGAAACCATACCCTGAAGTCTATCTGGGCTCAAATGTGACCCAGGCGTGTAGCATACTCTTCTTTTTCCTCCTCGCAATGTGAGTTTCCTGGGGCAAATCTACCCCAGCTCTGAGGAACTCAGTGGATCTGGAGCAGGTTATTAGCCATTCCGGCGATGAAAGGGACATGAGACCAAAATTGATCATCAGTGCTTTCTAAAGGAAAGATTTCAATGATGACATATTTAAGATCAATTAAAAATTAAAATGGAGTAACTGGGGTTCACACATCCCAAATGGAGCCTGGTGGCCATTGTGGATATGGTTTCAGACATGTTTCTGCATCCCTGAGAACTTGAATTTTCTGAGCTGTATCAAACTCAAGGATACCACCATTCATTTTCAAAACAATATCTGCCAGCAGCTGCCAGCTGCAACCTTATGGTCTCAAGGTCTCCCTCTGTAACTGTGCAACTATTTTGGACATCAACTAACTTTGCTTAACAAGCATCCTTACTTCTTGCCAGCTCCAATCCTATTTCTTGACAAACAACTTCTGTAACTTTGTGGTTTTTGCCTATATAAGCCTCCCACATTTTGCAGTCAGGCAGAACACAGTTCAAGTGCTTCTTGAATCTGTGCTCCCTGGCTATAGTCCTCAGCTTGGCTTGAATAAAACTCTCTTCTATTCCTTAATATAGATTGTTTATTGATTATTTGTGTTGATAATAGCATGAGGTAGCACGATTTGGATATCCCATTGACCCAGCACCATGTATTGAAAAGACCTGAACTACAATGGTGACTTTGTCATACTCAAGTGACTGTGTAAGTGCAGGTATCTGTTCATGAGAGGAATTGGTCAATAAATTCTTTTTAATAATGTCCTTATTGATGTTCGTTTTAAGGTAATGTCCTCTTAAAAAGCATTGCAAAATACTACATGTTTTTCTAGTCTGTGGAAATGTTTGTATAAGATTGGTGTTCTTTCTTTCTTAAGGGTTTGGGGAAATTCATCAGGAAAACACTTTGGGCTTGGAGTGTTCTTTGTGGGTGATTTCTAATTTGTCATTCAATTTCTTTAATAGATGTAGAACTTTTCATATTTTAAATTTTCTTTGTATCATTTCTGTTAAATTGTGGTTCTCACGGAATTTGTCAATTTCATCTAAATTTTCAAATTTATTGGCATAAAATTATTCATAACATCCTCTTACTGTCTAATATCTGATAACCACTACCAATGTCCCCCTTTTCATTCCTGATACTGGTTATTTGCTTCTTCTTTTGTACTTATTTTTTCTTGATCAGTTTGGCTAAAGGTTTGTCAATACTATTAGTCCTTGCAAAAAGACTCAAATTTGGCTTAATTTCTTTATTGTATTTTCCCTCATTTCATTGATGTCTACTCTTTATTATTTCTATCTTTTTGTTTCTTTGAATTTAATTGGTTTGCTATTTGGCTTCTTGAGATTGATACTTAGATAATTAATTTTCAATCTTTTATCATTTCTAATATTTGTATTTAATGCTATATATTTTCTTTTAAGAATGGGTCTACCTGCATCCTTCACATGTTGATGTGGTATTTTTTTTATCACCATTCAGTTCAAAAATATTTTCTTATATCCATTTGTTGTTTAGTTTAATCCCTAGTTTAATTCTAGTTTAATCTGATTATTTAGAAGTGCATTGCTTAAATTCCAAACATCAAATATTTGGGGACTTGTTTAGTTTTCTTTTTTTCTTATTGATTCCTTGTTTAATTCTAATGTGGTCAGAGAACATACTTTTTATGATTTCAGTCTTTGAAAGTGATGAAACTTACTTTCAGGTACAGTATAAAGTCAATTTTATAAATGACATAGATGAACTTGAAAAAATTCATATTCTGAAGGTTTGGGGAGCAGTGATTCTTATATCAGATTTGTAAATCATGTTTTCCAAGTCTTGTGTATGTCTATTGATTTTTTTCTTTTTCTTTTTTTTTTTTTTAACTGATTATTACATCAGTTAATGTGTTTAAAATCTTCCTCTGTGATTGTGGATTTGCCTATTTCTCCTTCAAGTTTGTTAAGTTTTTTATTTATATATTTTGAGGCTGATTATTAAGCAAGTAAACATTTAGGGTTGTTATAGCATTGTGTTGTCTTGACACATTTATCATTATGAAATGTCCTTATTGATGTCTCCTAAGGTTACTAAGAATAGTACTTTCTATGACTTCAACTCTTTGAGAGAGGCAATAACCACTTAGAACATACATTCTCTGTCTTTGGTTTAGAGATGAATTCAAATACATTAAGCTGCAAATAATTTTATACTTAAGCCTGGGTATATGGTAGAGGAGTCAATATTGATATTTGTTCAAATTTATGTGTAAGCTTCCCTCAGGGGATTTTACAAATTTATTGGTAAGCTTTTTATTTGTAACAGTGATTTGGGAGGTGAGAGCATTAGTGTCTTTAGTGCATTAGGGCCAGGGATGTTATGTATTCTGTGAGGCATGGGACAGTCGTTTACAAGGACCAATAGTTACTGTTTTGCACAACTTTCAGTAGTTCATTTGGTTATTCATTTGGGTGATATAACTGTTAATGATTTTATGCTCTATGCTGACTCTTTTACATATGAACCCTAAAATATTTTTTGTATTCTTTAGATAGACACTGAATTCTCCGTAAATAGTACACAGAGGGACTACTGTGTTTTGTTTGTTCGGAGTTTTATGGAGATTCAGTCACAATTTTGGAAAAGCACATCAGCTACCCTATTCTGCCCATGGAATTTTTGTTTTTTATACAAGTCGCCTATATTTTGTCAGCAGTGCAACACATAGTCTGTATGTGTGTTGAAGAGGATTCTATAGATAGATGCAAGCATCTGATCACTTCATTGATCTTCTACATTTCATAATGAAACAGTATTTTGTTATAAATTTCCTTCTCTATTTCTTCTTTAAAGTTGGAGCTTTGTTGTGTATATTCATTTAAAAATTATTTGTGTAGGTACATGATATTATGTACAACTTTAGCTCAAGATAATTAATATTTCATTTAAGGATTTTTGTTATAAAAAGAGAAAGCCGGAATCTGATCGGTTGAGAACTGAGTAGAATCACGATGTTTGCTAAGACAACTCAAAAAAGTCTTTTTATTTCTACTATTTATTGTTATTATTATTTTTAAAAGTTAGCATTATTACATAAATTGGTTTTAGGCCGGAGAGCCAATTGCCTCCGGGCCGGGAACATTTCGTCCCCCCAGGGCCAGAGGCACTCCTAGGCAGTCCAGGTTGAGACCCGGCCGGAACCTTGGCGCCGCGACGCCGGTTTCCGGCGGGTTCCTTAGAGCGCGGAACAGCTTTGGGCCGTAGGACCATGAGAGGGCCGGAACCGGGTCCCGAAGCTACGATGGAGGGGGACGTGCTTGACACTCTAGAGGCGCTGGGGTGAGTAGTCCTGGGGCCGCCTTTCCCCCGCAAACGTAAGCTGTCCCTCCGCTTGGCTGCCTCCGTCTCCTCCCCGTGGGCCTTCGCTGAGCTCTTGCCGCTCGGTGCAGGCCTCCGTCCCTGCCTCGCCGCCTCCGGCGCGGACAGAGTTAAGAGGGAGGCGGGAGAGAAATCCGCCTGGGGGGTGGAGCAGGCCCGGAGAGCTGGGGCGCTTGGCCCCCTCTTCCGAACTCCTTGCCTCGGAACTCCGCAGCCGGGACCCGCGGCGAAGGCGCGGAGGGGCCCGGCTGGCAGAACTCCTTTGGGGAATTGCTGCCTCGCGGGTGCTATTATTGTTGACGCGCCGGGGGCGAGGCGCTGGAAGCCGGAGTGCAGCTGTCGACTGTTGTCTCCTACCTTGTACAACCTGTGGCTTAATTAGGGCGCGGGAGCGAATCTCCTGCTTCCTTGACCCGAGAAAGGGGTTTTAGTTAAATGCAAGTCCATTCATTTCACCGTTTCTTCCATTCATTAACAACATATTAATTTGGTGTTAATCTGTATTCATTAATGCGTATTTATGTGCTAGGCCGAGGAAGAAGACAGTTTTCAGATTACTAGTAGGTTACCTAGTCGGGGACGATAAAGAGTCTACTGGTGTTTGCAATTCAGGGTGGTTAAGTGCTATGAGAGCTCCTGGAATGATGTTAATACCTGCAGGCATGGGTATCAATACATGCAAAATAGTCTCTCCTTCAGCCTCATCCTGTTTTTCTTCACAGCCCTGGGGTCCCTATCCCAAATTATCTTGTCCTGAACATTTATTTATTGTTTCTTGAACATCCACCCTCCCCACCCTCCACCCCCTAATACACAAAAGTCAGCTCCAGGAGAACAGGTACCTTACCTGTCTTGTTCCCCAAAACATCCTACAACCAGATCTGCTACAATAAATAGTGGTTGGATGAATGGGTAAATGAATGAAGAAAAGTTCAAAGCAGAGAGTGCACAGAGGTAAGCATAGGGCCAGATAGTTGCAAGTCAAAAAAATACACATTAATTAAAGACATTGGAGCCATCTGTACAATTGTGTGCCCTGCCACATCTGGAATTTCTTGGATAGGATAGGCTGTGCCTTTGCAGTGCTATCGTGAAGCTCGAACCACCCCCTACCCCCCCTTTATTTTTCTTAAAACCACTTGCTCCTCTATCAATTGCTTCTTTGGGACCCTGATAGTACCTACTTTGCAGCGACTCATTGTTACAGAGCCTTGCACTTACTAGATCCTGAATAAATATTTGTCAAGTGAAAGAACAGAGCCAGTGATTATTTAGGGGGCATTTTTACTTCTGTGAAATCCCGTGGAAGTTTTCACATAACTTGGTTAAGGAAGTAACCAACACAAAAAGTTAAAATAATTAAAGTGTTTCGGACCCAAACAGTTTGAGCTCCCAAGTATTCCAGATAAGACTAGTGGGATTCTATAAATAGTTTTTGAAAAATGGAAAGTCAGTGCTTTTTAAAATTTCTTTCATTCTTTGAATTTGTTTATGTTATAGGTGTTTTGAAAAATGAAGTTTGGTATAATCTTCGCTTTTATCAAGGCAAATTAGTTTCAGATTATTCAATATAGAAAGTAAAACAGTTTACACACTTTTGAACTGATTTTTCCTGGAATAATTAAGGACAAGATTTTGAAGTTTGAATTTTCCTATAATGATAATGAAAAGTGAAAAAAGAGTAATTGTTTATTTACAATATGTGTTGTAACTGAACATGTGTTTCAAAGTCTCCATGTAGATTGTGAATAATGCATTTTCTGTTGTGATTAAAACATTTAGGATATCAGTGAAGGTACTTCAGTTTATCAGATGAAATAGGGAATTAAAGGGAGGAATTAAAAGGGAAAATCTATGTGAAAGAACAGTTTAGTGATGTAGTACATTATAAACGAAAACAGGGTAGTAATAACTTAGTTTCCTAATCTGTGAAAGGAGCAGGCTGGATCAGATTTCAGAAGTCTCTTTCAGTTCTGACAGTCTATGATTTTGTAGAACAGGGTATCTCAACCCTGGTTATACATCAAAATCATGTTTGAAGCTTGTAAAAAAATGTTTCAGTCTGGTATATACCACCAGCTGAGTGAATCATGATCTTCAGGGGTGCAATATAAGCATGCATGTTTTTAAAAAGCTTCACAACCTAGGTTGAGAACCACCATTGTGGAGGGGAGTTTATTTCACATATTTACTGAGCACAGCTCTGTATTGGACGCTGTTCTGAGAAGTCACTGGTGAGCAAAACAGACTTGGTTCCTGTCCCAATGGAGCTTACAGTCTGGTGGAGAAAAAGACATGATCACACAAATATTTATAAACTAAAATAAGTGTTTCAAAGGAAAAGAACAGGGTGACATAATGTGGCAGGAGGACCTATGTAGTCTTAGGGGTTAGTGACAGATTACTGAGGAAGTGACATTTGAGTTGAAATAGGAAGGGTGAGTAGGAGTTAACTAGGTGAAGTTGGCTGGGAAAGGAGGACAAAGGTGTCCTTACAGTGAGAACAGAATATGAAAGACCTTAAAGTGGAAAGGATCTGCCATATTAGGAGAACTGGAAGGAGGCTGATGTAGCCGGAGGGCAGAGAGCAAGGACCAGTGTTAGAAGATTGGATCAGCGATGAACAGGGCATGCAGCACCTTTTAGGCCATGTTGAGGATTTTGTTCTTTGTCATGACAGCAATGCGACATGATTGAAGAATTTTAAATAAAAAAGGGAGTGATTAGATCAGGGGTCCCCAACCCCCGGGCCGTGGACCAGTACTGGTCTGAGGCCTGTTAGGAACCAGGCCGCACAGCAGGAGGTGAGCAGTGGGTGAGCGTGGAGCGAGTGAAGCTTCATCTGCTGCTCCGCTCAGCTCACGTTACCGGCTGAACCAACTCCCCTACCCTCCCCCCTGCCCCTGTCTGTGGAAAAATTGTCTTCCACAAAACTGGTCCCTGGTGCCAAAAAGGTTGGGGACCGCTGGATTAGATGTCTAGTTTGAAAATTTACCTCTTTCAGCAAGGTGGAAAATAGATTGGAGAATTAGTTAGTAGTCTAGGCAAGAAGTGGTGGTTGCTCAGTGGCAGTGGATATAGAAAGAAGTATATTACTGGTCTTAGTGATTTGATTGAATATTAGAGCTGAAGGAGATGACAGTGTAAAGGATTCATTTCTTCAACAGGTATTTATTGAGCAACAAAATAAAATGATACACTTTGGAATCTCGATTGGACAGGGAAGAAAGTGAAGGCAGCCGGGAGCTAGGAAATACAGAGAATGCGGAGGGACCATAGGAACTGAAGTAGAGATGATATTAAGTGTGGTCAAAAGAGCAAGCTGGAAGGATAGATAGTAGGCTATGGTCAGGGAGTGACATGTTCAAATTAGTGATTTCGGAAGTGACGTAGTTCCAGGTGATGGCATGATCTGGGCATGGCTTACTTATGTGCAGTGGCAAAGGTTGGAAAAGAGGAGGTTAGGGAATTGAGAGCTCAGGGTATTGGAAAGGGTATACATATGGACTTTGAAGAAACTCAATATAATTGAAAAAAATAGGAATGGAGAGGAAAAACTGAGCACAGGGAATGTTGAAGAGTGTCCAAGAGATTGATAGATGAAAACCACGAGAGAAAGAGGGTGGCAAATCTGACTGGCCTGAGCCTGGAGAGAGCAGGAGATATTTATAAGATAATGAGGGGGTCAATCCAAAAATGGGCAGAAGATCTAAATAGACATTTCTCCAAAGAAGACATACAGATGGCCAAAAAGCACATGAAAAGATGCTCAACATCTCTAATTATTAGAGAAATGCAAATCAAAACTACCATCACCTCACACTGGTCAGAATGACCATCTTCAAAAAGTCTACAAACAATAAATGCTGAAGAGGGTGTGGAGAAAAGGGAACCCTCCTACACTGTTGGTGGGAATGTAAATTGGTGCAGCCACTATGGAGAACAGTATGGAGGTTCCTTAAAAAACTAAAAGTAGAACTACCATATGAGCCTGCAGTCCCACTCCTGGGCATACATCTGGAGAAAACCATAATTTGAAAAAATACATGCACTCCAATGTTCATTGCAGCACTATTTATAATAGCCAAGACATGGAAGCAACCTAAATGTCCATCGACAGAGGAATGGATAAAGAAGATGTGGTGTATTTATACAATGGAATATTAGTCATAAAAAAGAATGAAATAATGCCATTTGCAGCAACATGGATGGACTTAGAGATTATCATACTAAATGAAGTAAGCAAGAGAAAGACAAATATCATATAATATCACTTATATGTGGAATCTAAAAAAAGAATGATACAAAAATGAACTTATATACAAAACAGAAATAGACCCACAGGACATAGAAAACAAACTTATGGTTACCAAAGGGGAAAGGGTGTGGGTGGGGAGGGGTAAATTAGGAGTTTGGGATTAACATATACATGCTACTGTATATAAAATAGGTAAACAGGGACCTACTGTATAGCTCAGGGAACTATACTCAATATTTTGTAATAACCTATAAGGGAAGAGAGTCTGAAAAAAAATAGATATATATGTCTGTATAACTGAATCACTTTGCTGTGCATCTGAAACTAACACAACATTGTAAATCAACTATATTTCAATTAGAAAAAAAGATAATGGGGGAGCAGTGATATGGATGCTGTATTGGGAAGCAAGGAGGACAAAAACCCCACCATTTGACTGTCAGGCACTTAAGAGTAAAATACCCAAAGCTAGAGGTAGTGGGGATAAACCTTTCTGAGAAGACATTGACAGAATAGGAGAGTTGTTGTTTATGGATGGAACATATGGAAGAGTTTGGGAAGCAGGAAGAAGTGGAGAGCTGGATCAGAGGCAAGCCAGTAGGGTGGGTAAATGACAGGGGGAAAGAAAGGGTCTAATATTTTATATGTTGGCCGATGAAAATAGAAAACAGAAAGTAAATTAGACCCCGGCTGTGTCTTCGTGAAGGTTTACCAATGGCCCTACTGGACTGAAGGTTTGGTTCACCCAGCTTAGAGCAGTGTCAGATCAGCAACTATGGTTCAAGTGTGCATGGCCCTGGGGGAGTCTAGGCCTAGGGGAGGTGTCCCCAGTTACTACTAAGTTATTACTCTTTGGAATTACTCTTTGGAATAAGAGTAGCACTTTCCTAATTAAATAAGAATTTATAGGACAAACTAAGCATGATAATAATACCGATCTTATAGGATATTGTGACAATTAAATAAGGTAATATACATACAGCACATAGCACTGGCCTAAGATTAGTTTATAAATGTTAGTTGCTATATGATTATGATTGTTATTAGATATTCAGGTTTGTTAAATGCATTTATCTTTTCTTTTTACCTATTTTGATGAACTGAGGCATTAAAGCTTATGTATTCAGGATTTGGTATTTTTGGTGATTTAGTAAATTTTTGTTGAATTTTATAATTGGCATTTCAGTAAAAATAACTTACCAATAATATGAATTAGTTAAATTTTTTCAGGAGCTTATGATTATTGCTTTATTGCAGAAGTGAAAGCAAGTAGGGGGAAATAAGATGTTTACTATTAAGTCTCAATGAGAGGTGCTGTAAGACATGGTAGAAAGGTAATACAGGGGAACCAGTCTTGGTTGGAGGAGCAGAGACTGGTCTAGTCCCAGCTGTCTTTACCTGGCTGCATTACCTGGCCAGGTTATTTACTTTGTTTTCTTATTAGTGTAGACAGAAGTTTGAGTTCACATGGAGCATTTGGGGTCAAATCTGGATTTAAATCAGAGTGTCGTCATTTATCTTCTGATATTATCTTCTGGTCCTACAGAATTAGGATAATAATAACTTCAAATCATTGCTGTAAAGAGTAGATGAATTGGAATATTCATCTGGCCTGCTACTTAAGGCAGGTATCCTAACCTTGTTGAGCCTTAATTTCTTAGCTGCAAAATGGGGTTTTGAAAATACTCACCCTTCGTGAAATATGACCAGAGAATTTAGAGAGAAAGAAACGCAAATGGCCTTTAAACATATCAAAAGATGTACAGTTGTGCCGTAAGAGAAATGTAAATTAAAACTATACTGAGATACCAGATGGTCAAAAATCCAAATGTTTGATATGAGTCAAATGTTTGGTAAGTTATGGGTAATGGATACTCTTCTACTTTAATGGTACATCTCCTGCATAGGCAAATTTAACATTATCCAGCAAAGTTACATAGCCATTTACCCTTTGATCCAGTGATCCCACCTCTAGAAATCTATCCCAGATATACACTGACAAAAATTTGCCCAATTTTTTTTAATAACAAAGCATTACAAAAAACTAAAATGTCCTTCAGTGGGGGCATAGCAAATAAAATATGGTATATCCAGACAGTGGATACAACTATAAAAATGTTTGAGTAGTATCTCTACAGATCTCTAGTATATATAAATATGTGTCTGTGCGTGTGTAAGTGTTTAAAAAAAGGAATAGAACAGTAGATAGTAGGCTGCCTTTTATCTAAAAAGGATACATTTATGTATATATATATTTTTTGTGTGTATGTATATGTTTATATTTATATTTAAAAACATTATGGTTTGACAACCCCAAACTAATAAATACAGTTTCCTATGAGGAAGGGAGGAAACAGAGTACTAGATGGAACAGTATTAAGATTGCAAGCTAGATTTGTCTGAATGTACCTTGTTTTGTTTTAGACTTTGAAACCGTATAAATGTTTTACATAATTGTAAAGCAAAATTAAAATGAAATCAAAACAAAAAAAGAGAGACAAATCCCTAAAAATTAAAAGCAAAATGAAAAAAATATCTATCAGTGTATTGAGTAGGAGGTTTAATCACATGGAAAGGAATTGTTTTTCTATACATCCTTACTGGAATATATTCTAAAGATAAAAATATAAATTGTTTTCATTAATTTTATTTTTAGTAATAATGCTGGTTTTTCTATTCTGAAACTGTATGTAATTTATGTTTATTTTTATATTTACTAGGATTCTGTAAATGTCATAAAAAACCAGCATTTTCATTGTAAGAGAAAAATAGATAAAAATGTAAAACAAAATAGGTAAAAACCCTATAATTCTAAATTTGAACTGGAAATAGCAGTGTGAACTCCTGATATAATTTATTTTAAAAAGGTACAGATACAGTGACTAACCTTTACGACCAGATTGTGTATTCTAAATACCATTAAAGAGAATCAGGGCTTCTTGGAGAAATGGCTGATTACAGGTATAGGGGAGGAACATATTGTCATAGAAAGCAAGGAAAATATTCAAAGAATAATGGGGACAAGTCAAAGGACTCATTGAGTAACATGAATGGGCTCCCACTAATCAGAGATAGGATAATTTGAGTATCAAAAGAAAAATAAATGCAATGGATTAAAACCCATCAACTGTGCTAAAACTTATAAGTTTAATAATGTGAGAAAAAAAAAGCTCAGTTACAGAAAGAACAGTAAAAGTAGAAAACTGGTATCAAATTCAATTAAGATAATATATAAAAATGGTTTGAAAATTTAAGGTTCTATTCAAATACACTTTGTAGCAGTGTTTAAAATTATAAAATTATAAAAGAAATGGTTAAGGTTAAAATAATCTCCTATGTCCTCAGTTTTAATTTTTTAAGTTTAAATTTGCATCTGTTCTTTTTTCACTATATTACCTTTTTCTTATTCTTGTAACTAGTATAGTTATTAGACTCTATTTGACTTTGTTATATGTAATATTTATCTTAAAATTGGTTGATAATTTTACTAAAAAATTTTAAAACAAAGTCAAATGTTAATTATATAGAGCAGAAATCAGCAAACTATTTCTAATAACAGACCAGATAGTAAAAATTTTAGGCTTTACTTGCCACACTGTCTCTGTCACAAATGCAGGAAAACAGCCAGAGTTTGTAAATGGGTACATTTGTTGGCTGTGTTCCAATAATATTTTATTTACAAAGACAGGCAGCAGACGTTGATTAAAAAGTATTAGGTGTATTAGGGTTTTGTTTGTTTGTTTGTTTTAACCTTTTATATCTTCCTTTCTAGGTATGAGGGACCACTGTTAGAAGAGCAAGCCCTTATGAAGGCAGCAGAGGGTGGACTATCTTCACCTGAATTTTCAGAGCTCTGTGTTTGGTTAGGCTCTCAAATAAAATCATTGTGCAACTTGGAAGAAAGTATCACTTCAGCTGGTATTGCTATTGAGTTTTATTTACTTTTCTGTTTACTAGTAAAATGAAATGATAGGTTATGATTTACAGTTTTATCTATAATGTGCTCACTGTACAAAGAAAAGTCATTGCTACAAAGAACTTCAATATGTGATTTAAATATCTTTGGATTAAATTTTATATCGATTAATCCAAAATTGGTTCTTAAATTTATATAAAATTATAAATAATTATTGTTTATCTGCTGTCTTGAACTTAGTATTGTTCTTTAGAAAAAGAAGAGTCTGAATTTGGTTATTTAAAAAGTTTAATTTTTGAATACTGCTTATTTTGAATTAAGGTTTTTTTTTTTTCCTAAAGTATCCATATATGTAATCCCTAGTTTAAGTTGTATTACCAAACCTATAACTCAGGACATGGATTCACATAGGAATACGTTTATAAAAAAACTCCTGTACTAGCTCACAAGGTTTATTTAATTCACTACTGTATTGGTAGCTGGAGTTCTTGTGGGTCTTTGATTGGTAGAATTTCAGACAGTGTAATAAAACGAAAAATAAAATTTGGGGGGCATTTGCTAGGAGACCAGTAGCCTTCCCTTCTGATGCTGTCCTTACTTTTAAATTGTTTTTTTCCTTGCCAAATCTAATAGAATTCACTTGAAGCTAAGTAAAATAAGCTGAATTCAGAACTTATGACAGAAGTTCCCACATAATTAGATTATGAAAGAAAGATAAGCGCTGAGGCTTAATTCGATGATAGCATTTATTATCCAAATCCATAGAAATACAATAGAAATGGATCATTTGCTCTGAAGCCAATTAATAATTATAGCCATAATAATGCTTTTAATATTTCAGTTACTAACATAAAATATTTCCATTTTATCTGCTTTTATGGAGAGCCCATTGGAAGATATCAGAGATTTAAATATAAAAATATTTATAATTTCATGATTAGATACTTATGTTCTTGAATTTAAGTGTTGCTTTCCATATGTAGAAATATGTTTTGGTTACTTTGACCTAAGCTTTTGGGGTCACACATTTAAGGATTTAATATCAAAGTGAAAATTTGGAATTGAATATAAAATTAAAATCCACTAGTGGTAGATTTGATAGTATCAGATTACATGGTAAATATTTAGTAAATGTTTTATACCTTTTCTTGTTTAAAGGGAAAGATGATCTAGAAAGCTTCCAGCTTGAGATAAGTGGCTTTTTAAAAGAAATGGCATGTCCATATTCTGTACTCGTATCAGGAGATATTAAAGACCGTTTAAAAAAGAAGGATGACTGTTTGAAACTTCTATGTAAGTTATGTTTCTTTGAACAATTTAAATGCATGTGTTTAATCTGGTTTGCGTTATTTTCAAGTCAAGATTTATGAACTTTAATTAATGAAGCATTAGATATTTTGTGTATTAGAAAGTTTTTAATATTTGGCTTAAAATATGAAACTGACTCAGAGATTTTTATATAAATGTAGCATAAATTCTACTAATGTACTCTTTAAGATTTCTAACACTTATGATTTATTTGGCCAATATAGAATGCCCAGTGTTTGTGACTTGTATGGTACTTTAGTAATTTTTCCTTCACCTAATTCATCTCTTTACATTTATGACTAATTGGCTAAAGTGGTGATCTCCAAACTCCTATTTAATCTTAAAACTCTCTGAAACTAGGCTGCTAAGCAGATTATTAGATGATAGGCACTGAATGATGGTTCAAAAAAATATTTATTGATCACTTTCTACTGTACCAGAAACTGCTCTAAGCATTAGGGATGTATCAGTTTAAAAAAAAAATTGTGCCCTTGTGCCACTTGAATTTTAGTGAGTGTGGCCTATTTTCATCAGGGGTGAATTTGGAGTACAGATTACCTATATCTAAACAATTACTATAAATAACATCCATTTATTTATATTGGCTCCCTTAAAATTTTTTTTAATTCAGTTAGTTTAATTTCATGCTATTTTGAAAGTTCTACAAGCGGTGACTATTTGAAAGAATTTTTCTAACATCTTCTATTATTGAAGATTTCTATTATTTTAGGTTGTACCATTTATAAAAAGATGCATGTGATATATTCCTCTATGTTCTAGTGTTAAAATGTTAGTTTCATTAGAGCAGAAATCATGTTTATGTGTTTAACTAGTGGTGATGTTGGAAGTGTTGACATTTGAATTATCTTGTGTGTTTTGGGGAGGATAAAAATTATGTGCCCTTTCCCCCATTTCTTACACTATTTCCTTGTCTTCCTCCCATTCAGTGTAAGTCACTGATTTAATGAACCATTGTTATTAATGGGAGGTCATGGTAACCCTTAGGTGTATTGGGACAAAAAGGAAGGTAAGGAGCACTGGCCATGAGGAGCTTGCATATAGATATAGGTAATCCTTAGATTACCTTATCCTTACCTTAGATATAGGTAATCTGTAATTCTTTATGTTAGTCAGTGAGAACTGTGTAAATCATCATGTTTCCCTTTTTGCCTTTGCTTCTAAGAAGCTCAGCAATAACGGTAATATAAGTTTCTGGTCCAAATAAAAGTAAAGAGGAGATATAAGAGAAGTTGGTATAGTTTTTTCTGATTATAAAAA
The DNA here is from genome assembly GCF_028021215.1 of Eschrichtius robustus. Taxonomy (NCBI): domain Eukaryota; kingdom Metazoa; phylum Chordata; class Mammalia; order Artiodactyla; family Eschrichtiidae; genus Eschrichtius; species Eschrichtius robustus. The sequence goes on from NC_090824.1 coordinate 86,131,827, forward strand.
TACATGCTCAGGAGGTGGGGTGAAATGGGGAATTGTTAAATGAGTACGAAGTTTCAGTTGAGGAAGACGAAAATGTTCTGGAGATGGATGGATGGATGGTGGTGATGGTTATACAACTGTGTGAATGTACTTAATGCCACTGTACACTTAAAAATAGAATGGTAAATTTTATGTTACATGTTGAAAAAATACATGCTCGTCATAGAAATCTTACAAAGTAGATAAATATGAAAAGAAGAAAATAATTTATAATTTCACTCCCCAGAGAGGATCGTGAATAACTTTTCAGTGTATTTCCTTTTCCTTCTCTTTTTCCTTTGTACAGACGTATTTAAATAAGATTGAGATCTGTTACAGATGTAGTTCCTGCTCTTCCTCTTCTTCATTTAATGTATTGTGAGCATTTTCCCATCACTTAGTATTTTTTGAAAAAATAATTTAAATTGGCTACATAACATTCTATGCAGTGGGCATTTTTACTTAATAGATTTCAAATTTGGGGGTATTTGGATTTTTCTAATTTATTTATCTATCTATCTATCTATCTATTTATGGCTATGTTGGGTCTTTGTTGCTGCGTGCAGGCTTTCTCTAGTTGCGGTGAGTGGGGGCTACTCTTCGTTGCGGTGGCTTCTGTTGTTGCAGAGCACGGGCTCTAGGCGCGTGGGCTCAGTAGTTGTGGCTCGCGGGCTCTAGAGCACAGACTCAGTAGTTGTGGTGCACGGGCTTAGTTGCTCCGCCGCATGTCGGATCTTCCCGGACCAGGGCTTGAAACCGTGTCCCCTGCGTTGGCAGGCGGATTCTTAACCACTGCGCCACCAGGGAAGTCCCGATTTTTCTATTTTAAATTAATTTCTTTGTTCATATTTTTGGTTACTTAGACAAAGATCATGAACATTTAAAAAAATTCTCTGGTCTAGATATATTGCCGTAATTTGCTCCAGAAAGGTTATACCAATTCACAGTCTTACCAGCATCTATTTCATTTTTATCTTTAGTTTGACTACCTTTAAAACATACTGATATAATAAGCTTCTTCATGTTCTTTTAGAATTGTTTGCAACGTGTGTAAAATGAAAAGGGCCACATTCCTTACTATGTGGAGAGCTTTCATAGAGATAAAAACTCACTGGAAAAATATGTAAAGTACATAAGGCATGAAAAGGCATTCTACAGAAAAGTTAAAAAAAAAATTGCTTCTAAACATGAAAAGATGCACAGTTATCCCCCAGAGTTAAAGAGTTACCAAAAAAAAAAAAAAAAAAAAAAAAGACAGGATACCATTTTTCACTTACCAGGCTAGCAAATACCAGAAAAAAAAAGTCATAATACAAGTTTGGGGGGAGTAAGCATTCTCATATACTACAGGCATTGTAGTGTGGTGGGAGAATAATTGGTACAATCTTTTGGAAAGGCAAATTTTCAATAACACAATTAAAATTCACCTGTCTTTTGACTTGGCAATTCAATGACGAGGAGTTCATACTAACTGTACAAAGATATATGAAAAGAATGTTCATTATGGCATTGTTTGTAGTAGTTAAATAGAAATGGTACATCTTTGCAGTGATACCATTCTATAGCCATTAGAATGAGAGTAGATAAAATGTATAAATATGGAATGATCTCTAAGATATATTGGTAAATAAAAAGTATACAGAACATGTATCGTATGCTCTTGTTTCTATAAAAGAAATAAAAGTGCGTAGGTGGTAGAGACATATACTACACACACACACACACACACACACACACACACACACACACACACGCACGCACGCACGCGCGCCTAAGAATATGTCCAAGAAACTAACACTGGTGATTGCCTCTGGGGAGGGGGAGTCTGAGGATCTGTGGTGGGAAGAAGACTTTTCACTGTATTATTTTCCATCTGTGAGGATTAGCATTTTAAATACTAGACTGAACTCTTGTTTGTACTATTACATACAGCATGTTTCCATAGAACAAAGACAGACTTCAGCCATGGTTCTGCACAAACTATAAATTTTTGAAGAACTGGTGATCTGCTTAATGAAGTTAAAAAATCAGAGGGACCTTGGCATAGTCCTCATATGCAAAGTTTGATACATGTTGGTCTTAACTTTTTGTGGGTTCTTTAGACTATCGTATATAGATTACATGGAAAAATCTTAAATTAGTGGCTCTCAATGCTGCCTGCCCATGAGAGTCATCTTGGGTCTAAAACCACACAGATTCCCGGATCCTACTTCAGACCTACTGGTTCAGAATCTCTGAGGGTGGGACCCTGGTACTTGTACTTTTAAACAATTTCTCAGATATTTTTTCTGCTCAGCTGAAGTCGAAACTGCTGTATTAAATTGTGTGTGTGCATAACTTTAAACAAATAAAAACAAACCCCAATATCTTTACTGTTGGAAAAGTTAATTTTAATTTGAAAAAAGACTGTAATGATTTAAGATAATTTTTTGCTTTCCAAAATGATATTTTTTAGTTTTTTTTTAATTGAAATAGAGTTCACATAAAATATTGTTAGTTTCAGGTGTACCACATAGTGATTTGACATCTGCATACATTGTGAAATGGTCACCATGGTAAATCTAGTAACCATCTGTCCCCATACAAAGTTATTACAGTATTACTGACCGTATTTTATATTGTGTGTTACACCCCCGTGGCTGATTCCTTTTCTAACTGGAGGTTTGTACCTCTTAAGCCCCTTCACCTATTCTATCCCACCCCCACACCCCTTCTCTCTGGCAGCTACCCATTTGTTCTCTGTGTATATGAGTCTGTTTCCATTTTGTTTTGTTTTGTTTGTTTTGTTTTTTCCATCTAAGATTTTTGAATGATTTTTAAAAATATGGCTGTTGAAAGGATGAAATAAAATGGTGACAGTGAAAGGACTTGTGAACAGCCTGGGGTGGTCTGTCTTAAAGGCAGTTTTTCAAATTGCTCTATCTGCTTATAGATCAGTTAAAGCTATACATTCTCCCCTGGCTTGAGCTGTGCATATCAGAGAGAGAATATTTTATCAGTCTTACACATTCTTAAGCATTTTAAAATTGTTGAGGTACAGGTGGGTCTCTCCTACTAGGCTTTAAACTCTTTGCAAGTAGGCACTATTTAAAAAAAAAAATTTCCTTCTGCCCTCTTTATTATTATTTCTTTTTGTGATAAGAATACTTAATGTAAGATTTACCATCTTAGCAAATTTTTAAGTGTACAATATAGTATTGTTAACTATAGGCACTATGCTGTAAAGTAGATCTCTAGGACTTATTCATCTTATATAACCAGTACGTATCAAACTTTGCTTATGAGGACTATGCCAAGGTCCCTCTGATTTTTTAACTTATTTTTTTTGGCTGCGTTAGGTCATAGTTGCTGCGCACGGGCTTTCTCTAGTTGCGGCGAGCGGGGACTACTCTTTGTTGTGGTGCGTGGGCTTCTCATTGCGGTGGCTTCTCTTGTTGTGGAGCACAGGCTCTAGGTGCGCAGGCTTCAGTAGTTGTGGCTTGCGTGCTCTAGAGCGCAGGCTCAGTAGTTGTGGCACACGGGCTTAGTTGCTCCGCGGCATGTGGGATCTCCCCAGACCAGGGATTGAACCTGTGTCCCCTGCATTGGCAGGCAGATTCTTAACCACTGCGCCACCAGGGAAGTCCCGGTCCCTCTGATTTTAAAACTTCAATAAAACAGATCACCATTTCTTCAGAAATTTATATTTAACGAATATAAAATTTATATTTAACTAAACTCCTTGTTTCCTCCTTCCCCAGCCTGGCAATCACCATTCTACTTTCTACTTTAGGAGTTTGACTGTTTTAGACTCCTCATAAAAGTGATATCATTAGTATTTGTCTTTCTGCGTCTGGCTTATTTCACTTCGCACAGTGTCCTCCAGGTTCATCCATGTTGTCACAAATGGCTGGATTTCCTTCTTTTTTAAAGCTGGATAATAATTCCATTGTATACATGTACCACATTTTCCTTATCCATTCATCTGTTGAAGGACACCTAGGTTATTTCCAAATCTTGGCTATTATGAACAATACAGTAGTGAATATGGTAGTGAAGATCTCTTTGAGATCCTGATTTTCGCTCCTCTGCATGTATACCCAGAAGTGGGATCTTTAAAGCATTCTTGTGCATTTTAACATTATTTGTTTTTCCCTTTTCTTATTATAGTATTTTTAAGTACAGAGCTTCAAGCTTTACAGATATTACAGAACAAGAAACGTAAAAATTCTCAATTAGATAAAAATAGTGAAATTTATCAGGAAGTTCAAGCTATCTGCGATACCCTTGGTATTCCCAAGTCAGCAACTTCTGACATTCCACTTATGCTGAACCAAGTGGAATCAAAGGTATTGTATTTGTTTTATTTTTCATTTCCCCCAAATTCAGTTAAATGCTGATATGTAAATGTTGAATTAAAAATGAAAATACAGTTGACCCTTGAACAATGTGGGACTTAGGGGTGCTGACCCTCTGCAGAGTTGATAATTAACATACAACTTCACTGTTGTCCCTCTGTATCTGCGGTTCCCATTTGTAAATTCAACCACGTGTGGATTGGATAGTACTGTAATTTTATTTAGTGAAAAAAATTCACATATAAGTGGACCAGCACAGTTCAAACCCATGTTGTTCAAGGGTCAACTGTATTTCCTTTAAGTACAAGATATACATTCTATTTAAAGAAGCATTTATCTTCGTGTAAACAAAATTTTGGATTTGGAGTTAATATGCATGTGACCTAATTTGACTATAAGTAATATTCAGGAATCAGATCTTAATGAGTGAGTGCTAGGCTTTGTGAAGGTTTGCCCTGATAGAAATCCTTTTGCAAATTTAAGGGTCCTTTTTCTAAACAAGGTTGTATTACAGTATAATGAAAGAAGTAGAGTTATCCTATGAAGTCAAAGGCAAACTAAATTTCTTTTTAATGGATGTTGTTAGAATTGCAGTGTGGTTGTCTTTGGCAGTGAGCAAAGAAATGCACAATTTCTGGTGGATAAGTGTTTAGTAAATGTTTGTTGTATAGTGAAAAAATGAATGAGTACCCTGATGGAGTAGTTAAAAACAACTAAAACCTGTGTACTTCTAGCTTTTTTTTTTTTCAGTTATTAAACTATCCTTGTTCCCAGGCAAGCCATAGATTAGAGAGAATGATACTCTCACAGACCAAATTCTGGCTTAATTCCTAGGTTTTGTAGGAGTCCTCTAGGGGAATAATACAAGATTCATTTTTAAGGAAAAGAAAATTCTCACCCTTAAGAATAGGTACTAAAACTCTGTTTTTAGACATGCTGTTTTAAACTAAATTCTTGAATAAAGTACTCTTTGCATTCATAATTTATGAACTGAAAAATAAAAAGATTTGTCTTACTGAATGTCAGAGAATTTTAGTATCATTAAGATGAAAACACAGTATAAAAACTTATTTTTTTTCCCCTAGAACTTGTAAACCAAAGAATAAACCTATGAATCCCAGCTCAGAAACATTGGTGTAGAGTTAATAAATTGCTCTTCAGAATTTGTTTCTCTGGATTAAGAATGATCTGGGGTTGGCTAAAATATCTGGGGCTATTTCAAATTGAGACAGATTTCTAGACTCTTCCTGATCTCCCAGTGCTTCCACATATTGATCCCAGAGAGGTTTTTTCCTTTTATGAGTTTCAGTTAGAATTTAAAAATACCCCCAAACCTCTTTTCCCTACTTAAAGCAGGCTGTAATGCCTGTGTTCAAGTGCTGGCAGGCTAATTATAAGATAGTAGTTACTATGGCCATCATGGCTAAATATTTACCTATAATGACTTACTTCTCCATTCAGTTCCTATCAAAAGCAGAAATTTCCATATTTTCTTCTATGTACGATGTGTCCAGAAGACACTTTGTCACCATTGGGGAGGAAATTTATCATTATTTTTTAGCTCGAAGCTGTTCAAATGTAAATCTAAAGTAATTATGGTAATATTAACAGCACACATACAGCATTTACTGTGCTCAATGTTTATATGTAATAACTCATTGCATTCTTACATCACCTGTAATGAAGTAGTGATATTATTATTTACAACAGCCATTTGAGAAAATTGAGGTACTGAAAGATTTAATAAATTAGACAAGTTTCTAAGTAGGAGTAGTGGTAGACTGGAGTTTCAAACCCAGGTGGTCAACCTCAGAGTCTGCTCTTAACTCCCTCTTTATCACAAGTAATTCTCAAAGTTATTAAAACTGTTATCTAATGTTGAAATACAGGGAATGTGATTATATGTGAGAAACTTAAGCATGCATTCAGAGTCCCTCTTGAGTAAGGGGTTATGACTAAAACTTTTAGTAGTGTATGAAATATCAAAATCAAAGGTATTTACAATAGTGAGGAATCTACAGAAATGGTATGTTTTAAGAAAATAATAATTCTTTTCAATGTGTAAGAATAGTGTCAGTAATCACTGTTGTAGTGGTAGATTTACTGTGATGTAAAGCTTAAGCTTTGGGACCCCCTAATTTGCACAAGTTCTTTCTAAGCTCATTTTTCAAAAATAGCTTTCTCAAGATATAATTTAAGTGCTATAAAATTCGCCCATTTAAAGTGTACAATTCAATGAATTTTAGTATATTTACAGAGTACAACATCATCAAAATCTAATTTTAGAACATTTCCATGATTCTCAGAAGAAACCATGTGCCCATTTACAGTCACTTCCCATTACCACCACCAGTTTCCAAGCTAATTTTGTGTTCATAATTTTTAATTCTTTTTAAAAGAGGTCCCCCAACATTAAGTAAGGTTCATACTCCTCAAAATGTGTACTCGTCCTGATTATTTTCTCTAGTTACTTTATAACTAAGCAACTGTAAATATTTCATTCTGTTTGAATGACCTGTGATATTGCTAAAGCAAAAGCGAATGTCTAAATCTTGTTCACCAAAATAAAAATGTTTCAAGTAATTCAAATCAGTGGCTTTGCAAAAGTAATGAAATGTGTATGTGGTGACTAATTGAGAGGGCTTGATCTCCTGTGTTGTCTTGCTGAACAGTGGAATGTGTACAAAATATTTAATTGAGTAAAACCAACATACTCAGCAAAGGTTTTAGTATCCCTTTTGAGAATTTGTCAGCATGTAAGAGCGTGCCATCTTAAGAAACTCTGAATTTATTTCACATAAAACATTATAGATTCTCATAATAAAACCTTTTAGTAGCTACTTCTTTAGTTGTCCATGTACATTATCTCTTACTCTGGAAAAGGTGTGCTATAGCTTGAATTAATGTAGCTAATGCTTCTTTGAGAAAGATACTCTGCATTGTAGTGATATTCTTTTCTAGTATGTGAAGGTATATTTTAACTATTTCTCTTTAACATTTTATTAATTCTCTAGCATTCAAAGCGTTTTAAGCAAGAATAAGATTGTTTTAAAGTAGGGATATACATTTTCACAATCTTTTATGTTTAATTTTAGGTGAAAGATATTCTCTCACAAGTCCAGAAAAATCATGTGGGAAAACCACTGCTAAAAATTGATTTAAGTCTGGAACAGGCGGTAAGTCACCCCCCCTTTTTTATTAGCTTTATGTAATTAAAGTAGTGAATATGACTTAATTTTATAGATGGACATCTAGACTTTACAGTGTGTAGCATGCATTTTCTATATTGGAGAATTAAAATGGAATGATATTCTAGAGCAGTAGGTCCTAACATTTCTTCACTCAGATTATTAATTAAAAAAAAAAAACAAACCTGGCCAAAAGTATTTATAGTGTCTAATATGTTAGTATAGTTGTAATTTGAAAAGTGTAGTAGCTCAACACCAACAAGATGGGAAGTTGTTGGTATTTTCTTTCCTTATTGGTCCAGACTACTTTGCAAGTAGACATTTTACTTAAATTAACACGTTTGATTGAAGATCAGGTAAACTGTACCAATTGTAGAGTTTAATTTGTATGTTTAATATCTTCCGAATATTTTAAATGTTCTATCAAATATCTTTATTATTTAAATAATTTTACTGTAAAGTCTCATGGGATCAGAAAATGACCATCAAGTACCACCTTTTGAATTAATAGGAAGTATTGACCACAATTCTGAAATTTCTCTTCTGTGCATAATGAGTCTAAAGGTTATGATTTTTGTTTCCAAATTCTTTAGGAACAACTGGAAAGAATCAATGATGCCCTTTCCTGTGAATATGAGTGCCGTCGGCGGATGTTGATGAAACGATTAGATGTAACAGTGCAGTCCTTTGGCTGGTCTGATAGAGCAAAGGTAAGGCTGTTTTTCCATTTGTGTCCTGTAGGTGGTACTCTGTGACAGCTCTTCAGGCTCTCTTGTCTGTTAGGTAACAATGCCACGTTTGTACTTTATCACTCTGTCTGAAGCTCCTGCCGAGGCCAACTGCTGGTCTTAAATAATGATCCTGGTCTTGTATAAGTCCCTGTTTGCAAATATCTTAATTTCTCCCCATATCTTTCACATTTATTTAAAACTCACAGATGTTGTGATTTATGCAAGGATATACATAAAAAAAAGGCATCATATGTGATAGTGAGATAGATATAGTGAGCAACTGGTCAAGAAAGAAGGATTTAGGAATGAGTCAGGTAGCACTGATGCCTGAACAAACCTTCTTAAAGGTGGCTTAAGGCTGTGGAGTGTGTTCCAGTTGAAGAGGGGGTTGGAGGGTGGGGGCATTCCCAAATATGAATCTCTTCAGATAGTTTTCTAGAGAGCTGTCACCCATCATTCCCATTTTATGCCTGTAATCTGTACCCAGGCGTCGTCTGGGATCCTCCACTCCAGACTGTAAGCTGGGACAATTATAGGAAAACATTTGCTTCCCCTGTTTGAGGGATCATTGTGTCCTGTGCTCCTTGATTTCCAGTGTCTGAAAATCACTGGTTCACATGGGTTGTCCAGTTTTATGGTTGTTTCAGGTAGGAGGGTAAATCTGTGCCTGTTACTCTCAAATATTATTATTACATTCTTTGGATTAACTGGGCAGTTGTCCTGCCCCCATATTGTATCAACTGGGGTCATTTATGCAGCTTCATTCAACTGATACCTGGGCTGGGTTAGGCTGGAACATCCAAGACGGTTGTCTCACATGTCTGTGTTTTGCTAACTGTTTCTTGGGGTGCTTCACTTGTCATCTTGGCTCTTAGGTGGTCTCTCTCTCCATGTGGTGCCCCACATTGGTTTCCTATGGCTGCTGTAATAAATTACCACAAACTTTGTGGTTTAAATAATACACATTTATTTTCTTACAGATCTAGAGATCAGAAGTCCTAAAATGAAGGTATTGGCAGGGTTGCATTCCTCCCAGACACTTCAGGGGAGAATCTGTTTCCTTGCATTTACTAGCTTCCAGACACCACCTGTATATGAGTCATGACCTCATCCTCCATCTTCAAAATCAATAGTGTAGGGTCTTCCAGACTTTCTCCTTCTGCTTCCATTGTCACATGCCTTCTGCTGTCTCTCTCTTATCAGGAGCCTTATGATTACACTGGGCTTACCCAGATAATCCATCTCAAGATCCCTAACTTAACTCGCATCTGTATCTTCAAGGTGACATATTCACAGGTTCCAGGGATTAGGATGTGGAGATCTCGGGGGAGCCATTCTGTTTACCAGATGTCTTCTAATTGGAGTTTATTTTTTTCCTGCATTGTATTTCATTATCATATGCGGCTGCTGCTTTTTTCTTTTCTTTTCTTTTTCTCTTTTTAAAATATACTTTTAAAAATCAAGTATTCTAATGAGTCCTCTTTTCTATACTTTCCCTCCTAAAAGCTTGTATCCTTCTACTGCAAATTGGGCTGTTTGCGTGCCTATCCTTGGCTACTCCACTATTTCCTGGATCCCATGGCCTTCTCTTTCATTGTTTATTCGCTCAATCTGCCATAGTAAATCCACAAATAACTTCCTAACAAAGGGTGCATAGGAGTGATTTTTCTGAACCCTTGAATTCTGAAAATATGTTTATTCTGCTGCCACATTTGATTGATAGTTTGGGTAAATATAAAATTCTAGGTGGAAAACATTTTTCTCTAAGAATATTGAAGGCATTGCTTCATTGTTTTCTAGCATATAGTGCTGCTGTTGAGAAACCCAGTGCCATTCCCTGTCCTTTTGGATGACCTTTTATTTTTCTCGGGGAGCTTTTGGACCATCTTCTTCTTCTTTTTTTTTTTTTTTTTTTTTTTTTGAGAATTACATTTTATTTGACAGACTTGCTGAGGACTTAAGCCTGGAAGACAGCCTCTCAGATGACTCTGAGGGACTGCTCTGAAGAGGTAAGGAAGGAGCCAGGATATATAGGAGTTTTTGCAAGAAACCAGGTAGTAGGAACATCAAAAGATCATTGTTTTGTTTTTTTTTTTTAAACATCTTTATTGGAGTATAATTGCTTTACAATGGTGTGTTAGTTTCTGCTTTATAACAAAGTGAATCAGTTATACATATACATATGTTCCCATATGTCTTCCCTCTTGCATCTCCCTCCCTCCCACCCTCCCTATCCCACCCCTCTAGGTGGTCACAAAGCACCGAGCTGATCTCCCTGTGCTATGCGGCTGCTTCCCACTAGCTAGCTATTTTACATTTGGGTGGTGCAGTGGATAAGATCATTGTTAATTACAGAAAAACAGGGACTTCCCTGGTGGTTGGACTCTCTTCTTTATCCTTGGAGTTCTGAAATTTCGCAGCATATGTCAGTCTGGGTCTTCCTGAATTCATTGTGGTAAACATTAGGTGGGCATTTCAATCTGTAGACTCTTAGCTTTTATATTTCTCTTTATTAATTTCTTCCCTTTTGTTTTCTCTTTCTGAAACTCTTGTTATTCAGATATTAGACCCCCTGGATAGATCCATTTGAGTTGCTTTATTTTTTTTCTCATTTTCTGTCTCTTCCTTTTTGATTGACTTTCTTGGAAATGTCCTCAATTTTATTCTGTGCTTGGCACTAAATTTTTGTTTCTGCCATCATTTTTTCATTTCCAGGAATTCTTTTTGCTTCTTGAGTTTTCCTTTTTCATGTTTTTTTTCTTTTTTTTCTTGTTTTATGAACGTGCTGTCTTCTTCAATGGGGATGAAAGATTTTTTTAAAAAAAGGTTTTGTTTTTTTTTCCCTTTAATTATTTCTGTCTCTTCCAGGGCAATTTTTGGTTTGTTTTTCTTGGTCTTTCTCTCGTGGTGGCTTTCTTCAAATCATGATGGTCCTTTGTTCATATTTAAGAGAAGACACTGAAAAACTGATTGGGAACTGTAGTCGTTGATCAGGATTGTTGATGTCAGACTTTGGAGCTGCCTCCTGTGCTGTGGAAATTCCTGATGCTCACTTGGAGAAGTCTTTTCTCTGTAGCTGCTCATTTTTTCAAGAAGGGAAGCCTCATTTTTTTCTGTACATTATTCTGCTTTGGCCAGAGGAGAAGGAGTGGCAACATGGCACCAGGGGTTGGAAGAATAGACTATTCCACATATAGACAGTTAACCCCTATTTTTGGCTCCCAGTTTCATTTTCTGAGATGTTGGTTCCCTTCTGACCTGTATCCCCTTTTCCATTCTCTTTATTGTAGTATATGTGTATTCTCTTTATTGTAGTATATGTGTATTTTTTATTTTTGTTAATAATTTAGTGTGTTTGAGAAGATACCTTTAGGAAATATCTTGATATTTTATCATCTCATGTTGGTCTTTTTTCATCATGTTTTAGGACAAGGAGGTTGTGTTTTTGTTGTTTTTTCCTTAGTCTGGAAGATTTAAAAAAATTTTTTTTTTCTCAGAGTATAGGTCAAATTTTGGCCTTTCATGCCATCCTTTTCAATTGATTATATGAGTATATACATTTATACCCTGAGTTTTCTTTTCCTGTTAAATTTAATATATCTTTATCTTATTCTCCCTATTTCATGTGTCTGATGTTGTTGAAAGACTCATCAAATATTGTTCTACAGCATTTAAAATCTTTTGCATACAGATATACTCTATTGATTGACATTGAGTTTTCCTTTAATTTTGTCTCCTTTGACCCTGTAATGAAATTTTTGGCAGCTAAATTTTTGTTCATGTCCATGATATATTCCCAAAAGTGGAATTTCTTGATCAAAGAATATGCATTATAATGCTTTTGATGCACACTCTAGAGTTGCCCTTCAAAAAGATTGTACATGTTTATTAGTATAGTTAATCTGGTTTCTCTGTTATTTTGCGGGTATTGAAATAAGACTGAGTATACTTTTATAGTTTGCTTTTTTTTTTTTTTTTACTGAATATATTGTGATCATTGTCCCATATCTCTAAAAGTTCTATTTCGGTGTCCTTTTTAAATTAATTTTTAATTTATTTCTTATTTTTTGAGATCTAATTCACCATCTTAAAGTGTACAGTTCAGTGGTTTTTAGTATATTCACTGTATTCTGTGCCGTTATCTAATTCCACAACGTTTCCCTCACTGCCAAAAGAAACATGCATCTATTAGTGGTCACTTGCAGTACCTTCACCTTCTTTCTCTGACACTGAGTACTATAACCTACTTTCTGTCTCTTTGGATTTGCCTGTCTGGATATTTCATATATATAAGGATTCGTACAATATGTGGCTTTTTATGTCTGGCTTCTTAGCATAATGCTTTCAAGGTTCATCCATGTTGTCCCATGTAACTGCACAATCAGCCCTCCATGTCCGCAGATGTGAAACCCCTGGATTCCTAGGGATTCCTAAATGGAAATTTACTGTGTGAAAGGTTATGACTCTTAATGCTCTTGATTCACATCACCGAATTGTTTTTTACAAAGTTTGTATGAATTTAAGTTCCTACAAGTAGGGTAAATGAAATTTTGCCTTCACTTTAGCTTCTTTAATATTTAGAATATTACCAATTTTATGGCTAACTTGATGGTTAAAAAAGACTAAATTGTTTTAATTTGTATATTTTTTATTAGTGGTACAGTTGAACTCTTTCATAAGCTTATTAGTCATTTGAATTTCCTCTTTTTTGAAATTTCTATTTGTGTCTTGTCTTTTTTTCCCCTTAAGGTCTTCCTGTTTTCCTTCTGATTGAGCTTTTTATATATTAAGGAAGTTAGCTAGTTGCTTTATTTGTTGAAAATATTTTCCCCAGTGGTCTTTTGTTTTATGTCTTTTGATGTGCAGAAATTTTAGTCTATAATATGGTTAAGTTTTTCGGTTTAAAATAAAACTTTAAATGGTGAACTTTTTTTAAAAATTTATAATTTTTTTATTGGAGTATAGTTGATTTACAATGTTGTGTGAGTTTCTGCTGTACAGTAAAGTGAGTCAGTTATACATATACCTATATCCACTCTTTTTTAGATTCTATTCCCATATAGGTCATTACAGAGTATTGAATAGAGTTCCCTGTGCTATAAAGTAGGTTCTTATTAGTTATCTATTTTATATATAGTAGTGTGTATATGTCAGTCCGAATATCCCAATTTATCCCTCCCCCCTCCCTTTCCCCCTTGGTAACCATAAGTTTGTTTTCTACATCTGTGACTCAATTTCTGTTTTGTAAATAGGTTCTTTTGTACGATTTTTTTGGATTCCACATATAAGCGATATCATATGATACTTGTCTTTCTCTGTCTGACTTACTTAGTATGATAAACTCTAGGTCCATCCATGTTGCTGCAGATGGCATTATTTCATTCTTTTTTATGGCTGAGTAATATTTCATTGTATATATGTACCACATCTTCGTTATCCATTCCTCTTTCGATGGACATTTAGGTTGCTTCCATGTCCTGGCTATTGTAAATAGTGCTGCAGTGAACATTGGGGTGCATGTACCCTTTCTAATTATGGTTTTCTCCAGATATATGCCTATGAGTGGGATTTCTAGATCATATGGTAGCTCTACTTTTAGTTTTTTAAGGAATCTCCATACTGTTCTCCATAGTGGCTGTACCAATTTACATTCCCACCAAGAGTGTAGGAGGGTTCCCTTTTCTCCACTCCCTCTCCAACATTTATTGTTTGTAGATTTTTTGATGATGGCCATTCTAACAAGTGTGAGGTGATATCTCATTGTAGCTTTGATTTGCATTTCTCTAATAATTAGTGATATTGAGCATCTTTTCTTGTGCTTTTTTTTTTTTTTTTTGGCATACAAATTCTTGACCTTATATATTCATTTTGTCATTTTTTTCCCTGCCTGTAATGAGTTTCTTAACACGAAGTCAATCCATGCCCAGGATTTCTTTTTTTTTTTTTCTGGTCATCAACATTAGAATATATTTTGCATTTATATAATAAAATATAGAAGACAGTAAAAATAAGTGAGTATTGCTATAAGCAACAACAGAAATAAAACTCATGAGCAATATTCAGCAAAACAAGGCAGACATAAAATTTTATACATTGTATGGTTTCTTTTTAAAAAATTCAAAACTGGGCAAAACAAATTTATGGTGAAGGTAATAGTTATTATGGGGGCAGAAAGCAGGGGTCATGACCAGGAAATAGTATAAGGAAGGCTTCCGAGGTGCTGGGAAAGTTCTGTTTCTTGGTCTGAGTAGTGGTTATACTAGTGGGAGTTCAGATAACTCACATAAGTCATAAGTTTATAGTTAAACTTATGACTTAATGCACTTTTCTCTGTGTTATAACTTATTAAGAAAGCTAAGACAAAAGCCTGATTTAGTTCATTAAGATCAACAGTTGGCAAAGAATTACTGAATATTATTTTAGACACCTACAAAGTTCAAGGAACTGTCTTAGGTGATCAAAGATTCCAAGTCCATTCCACTATCAGATATTTTTTTTTTCTTATTAGTCATCCATTTTATACACATCAGTGTATACATGTCAATCCCAATCTCCCAATTCATCACACCACCCCCGCCCCCCACCACTTTCCCCCCTTGGTGTCCATATGTTTTTTCTCTACTTCTCTGTCTCAGTTTCTGCTCAGCAAACCAGTTCATCTGTACCATTTTCTAGGTTCCACATATATGTGTTAATATACAATATTTGTTTTTCTCTTTCTGACTTAACTTCACTCTGTATGACAGTCTGTAGATCCATCCACGTCTCAACAAATGACCCAATATCGTTCCTTTTTATGGCTGAGTAATATTTCATTGTATATATGTACCACATCTTCTTTATCCATTCGTCTGTTGATGGGCATTTAGGTTGCTTCCATGACCTGGCTATTGTAAATAGCGCTGCAATGAACAATGGGGTGCATATGTCTTTTTGAATTACTGTTTTCTCTGGGTATATGCCCAGTAGTGGGATTGCTGGGTCATATGGTAATTCTATTTTTAGTTTTTTGAGGAAACTCCATACTGTTCTCCATAGTGGCTGTATCAATTTACATTCCCATCAACAGTACAAAAGGGTTCCCTTTTCTCCACACCCTCTCCAACATTTGTTGTATGTAGATTTTTTGATGATGGCCATTCTAACTAGTGTGAGGTGATACCTCATTGTAGTTTTGATTTGCATTCTCTAATAATTAGTGATATTGAGCATCTTTTCATGTGCTTTTTAGCCATCTGTATGTCTTCTTTGGAGAAATGTCTATTTAGATCTGCCCATTTTTTGATTGGGTTGTTTGTTTGTTTGATATTAGGCTGCATGAGCGGTTTGTATATTTTGGAGATTAATCCCTTGTCAGTCACTTTGTTTGCAAATATTTTCTCCCATTCTGTGGGTTTTCTTTTAGTTTTGTTGATGGTTTCCTTTGCTGTGCAAAAACTTTTAAGTTTCATTAGGTCCCATTTGTTTTTGTTTTCATTGCTCTCGGAGGAGGATCAAAAAAGATCTTGCTGCAGTTTATGTCAGTGTTCTGCCTATGTTTTCCTCTAAGAGTTTTATAGTATCTGGTCTTACATTTAGGTCTTTAATCCATTTTGAGTTTATTTTTGTGTATGGTGTTAGGGAATGTGCTAATTTCCTTCTTTTACATGTAGCTGTCCAGTTTCCCCAGCACCTCTTACTGAAGAGACTGTCTTTTCTCCAGTTTATAGTCTTGCCTCCTTTGTCATAGATTAGGTGACCATGGGTGTGTGGGTTTATCTCTGGGCTTTCTATACTGTTCCATTAATCTATATTTCTGTTTTTGTGCCAGTACCATACTGTTTTGGTTACTGTAGCTTTGTAGTATAGTCCGAAGTCAGGGAGCCTGATTCCTCCAGCTCCGTTTTTCTTTCTCAAGATTGCCTTGGCTATTCGGGTCTTTTGTGTCTCCATACAAATTGTAAAATTTTTTTGTTCTAATTCTGTGGAAAATGCTATTGATAATTTGATAGGGATTGCATCGAATCTGTGGATTACTTTGGGTAGTATAGTCATTTTGATAATATTGTTTCTTCCAGTCCAAGAACATGGTATATCTTTCCATCTGTTTGTGTCATCTTTGATTTCTTTCATCAGTATCTTATAGTTTTCTGAGTACAGGTCTTTTGCCTCCTGAGTACAGGTATTTTATTCTTTTTGATGCGATGGTAGATGGGATTGTTTCCCTAATTTCTCTTTCTGATCTTTTGTTGTTAATGTATAGGAATGCAAGAAATATCTGTGTATTAATTTTATATCCTACAACTTTACCAAATTCATTGATGAGCTCTAGTAGTTTTCTGGTATCATCTTTAGGATTTTCTATGTATAGTATCACGTCATGTGCAAACAGTGATAGTTTTACTTCTTTTCCTATTTGGATTCCTTTTATTTCTTTTTCTTCTCTGATTGCCATGGCTAGGACTTTCAAATCTATGTTGAATAAAAGTGGAGACAGTGGACATCGTTGTCTTGTTCTTGATCTTAGAGGAAATGCTTTCAGTTTTTCACCATTGAGAATGATGTTTGCTGTGGGTTTGTTGTATATGGCCTTTACTGTGTTGAGATGTGCTTCCACTGTGTCCACTTTCTGGAGAGTTTGTATCATAGATGGCTGTTGATTTTTGTCAGAAGCTTTTTCTGCATCTATTGAGATGCTCATATGGTTTTTATTCTTCAGTTTGTTAATGTCATGTATCACATTGATTGATTTATGTGTGTTGAAGAATCCTTATATCCCTGGGATAAATCCCACTTGATCATGGTGTATGATCGTTTTAATGTGTTGTTGCATTTAGTTTACTAGTATTTTGTTGAGGATTTTTGCATCTATATTCATCAGTGATATTGGCCTGTAATTTTCTTTTTTTGTGATATCTTTGTCTGGTTTTGGTATCAGGGTGATGGTGGCCTTGTAGAATGAGCTTGGGGGTTGTTACTTTCTCTGCACGTTTGAGAAGGATAGGTGTTAACTCTTCTCTAAATGTTTGACAGAATTCGCCTGTGAAGCCATCTGGTCCTGGACTTTTGTTTGTTGGAAGTTTTAAAATCACTGTTTTAATTTCAGTACTTGTGATTGATCTGTTCATATTTTCTATTTCTTCCTGGTTCAGTCTTGGAAGCTTGTATCTTTCTGAGAATTTGTCCATTTCTTCTAGGTTGTCCATTTTATTGGCATATAGTTGCTTGTAGTTAAACAGTGAACTCTTTATTATATTTGGAATCCCCTTAGTTATATGTTGATTATTATTATTATTATTATTTTACAAATAGACAACTGTTCATTGCAGCACCATTTAAAAAATCTATTTCTTTTCTCATTGCTCTTTTTTTTAAATGTTTTAATATTCTTTATTTTTAGAGCAGTTAAAGGTTCATAGCAATATTGAACAGAAGGTTTTGAGATTTCCATTTACCTCCTGCCCCCCCACACACATAACCTCCCCATCATCATCCCCCACGAGAGTAGTAAATTTTTGCAGCTGATGAACCTACATTGATACATCATTATTATCCAAAGTCCCATAGTTTATATTAGGTTTCACTCTTGGTGCTGCACATTTTGTGGTTTTGAAAACATACACAAAGACATGTATCACCATTATAGTATTGTACAGAATATTTTCACTGCCCGAAAAATCTTCTCTGCTTTGCCTATTCTTCCCTCCCTCCGCACAACCCCTGGCAACCCATTTAATCTTTTTACTATTTCTATAGTTTTGCTTTTTCCAGAATGTCATATAGTTGAAGTCATACAGATTAGTATTTTCAGATTAGCTTCTTTCACTTAATAATAGACATTTAAGTTTCCTTCATGTCTTTTTGTCTCACTGATCTCTGATGCCTCCTCTATCGTTTATTGCATTCATGCATTTATGAGGCCCTGAACCTCAATTGCCTCTTTTGTTTCATCAATCTATTCCCCCCACCAGTTCCATTTAATTAGTCTGAGGTAGGATAGTATGGTGTTATCTATACAACCACTCTAAAAGGATGTTTTGAAGATTAAAGATATGATGTTAGATGAAGAATAGCTTGGCTCATTTAACAAGTAGTCAGTGAATGTTAACTGTTAAGGCAGTGATGATTTAGATATCCCCTACCTCCCTGCCCACCACTCCCCCCAAAAAAATATTCCAGTAGGACTGCAGTAAATCTATAAGTTAATTTTGAGGGAAACAGACAATACTCAATGTCCCCATCCAGAAACTTGGTATTTCTGTTTATTCAAGTTTTACTTTTGTTTTTGTAGATTTACTAATGTTTTCTTCTTAAAGGTTCTGTGTGTGTTTTCGGTACAGCTATTTTTAGGTATTTTGCTTTTTGTTAATATGAATGGAATTTTTTTTTTTTCGGTTACTTTTTAAATGAGTTGTTACTGGTAGTTATATAGTCTTTTAGCATCTGTTGGGCTTTTTTTTTTCTCATTCTACTTACAGATTATCAGATATTTGAATGTTTTGCTCTTCTCTGTTTCTTTGCTTGTGTTATTATCTCCTTTTTTTCTTTCTGAAGATTATGATTGCCATCTCCCTTTTTTAAAAGTAATTAATTTGGCTGCGTTGGGTCTTAATTGTGGCACGCGGGATCTTTGTTGTAGCATGCAGGATCTTTAGTTGCGGCATGCGGGATCTTCGTTGTAGTACATGGGATCTTCAGTTGTGGCATGCAGGATCTTTAGTTGTGGCATGCAGGATCTTTCGTTATTGCATGCGGGCTTCTCAGTAGTTGTGGTGCACGGGCTCTCTAGTTGCGGCGTGCAGGCTCTAGAGCGCGTGGGCTCAGTAGTTGGGGCGCGCAGGCTGAGTTGCCCCACGGCATGTGGGGTCTTAGTTCCCTGACCAGGGATCGAACCCACGTCCCCTGCATTGGAAGGTGGAGTCTTAACCACTGGACCACCAGGGAAGTCCCGCCATTGCTCTTTCATTGAAATGTTCTTTAGTTCCTTTTTTCCCTGAATTTTGTCATTTAGATAAAAACAGATGACATAGCAAGAATTTACCAGCCTAAGCGTTATGCTTTGTCACCCAAGACAACAATAACCTTGGCACATCTACTTGCTGCCCGTGAAGATCTGTCCAAGATCATCAGGACAAGTAGTGGCTCCAGCCGGGAGAAGACAGCATGTGCCATTAATAAGGTTGGTTTTTTTTTTCAGTAACAGTGCATAATGAATTTATAATATCCTTGTTTGATGTTTTTACAGATTTAATCCATTTTTCTTTTAATCCTAGTGAACTCCTAGAAAAGAGAGTGGTGGAGGGGCTTCAGTCAGTTTAGGCTTAGTAGTGTTTTCTGTGTGCATGTTTGTTTGAATTTCTGTATTCATAAATTAAACCACAGTTTTATCTGAATTAGAGGAATTAAGAATTATTTTTATGAATAGCGTTAGCAAGAATTATTTGCCTTCTTTCCAATAATGTAATCATTTTTTGTCAGTAAAAATCTGTAGGAGTCATTTCGGGCACTCACATATTCCTTAGATCTTTGATGTAAAGGGAAGAGTACATGCTTTGGGTTCACATCCTAGCTCTATCATTTACTTAGAGCAATCACCTTGGGCAAGTTGCGGAATCTCTTGGAGGTTCCATTTCCTGATTCAGAGTATAGATCCATTGCTCTGACAGTGGTCTTAAATAAGCTCAGAGTCTGAATTTTTTACTTTACGACAGCAGCAGCAACAATAAACTAATTTAGAATGTTTATATCAGCTTGATTAGCATATACTTACTCTTCATTTAGATAGATCACTCTATGACAAACTACTACAAAAGAGCAAGAAATCAGAAGTAAGGGATTTGGGTAATTTAAAAACTATTTCTCACTCAGTGCAGTGAGAAAGGTATCCTGTATCAAGGGATGGCTGTATGTAAAGTCAGTTTTGCTAATTATTACTAAGTTAGGCACCAGTGTTTGGGCCTTCCTGCTTCCATTTTAGACCAACCTCCTCTCTTCTTAAAGTGTTCTGTCTTTAAATATGTTACTTAATGTCTTGCATCAGGTTATAAGCTAGTCTTGATGGATCAAGAGTTCTATTTCTTTAAGTGACATTGCCCATCTCTTTTCTGAGTTTGTAATTTATAGTCTAATTATTTGAGGGCAATCTTATTATGAGATCTTGGAACAGCGTCCCTGTATATCCACCAACATAGCATGTTTGGTGGAGAGCTCAATGAAGATAACGACCAAGAAAAAAGCTACTGACATTTTTTGGATTTGGTAATTAGGATGTTATTGCTGACTTTTAAAAGAATGTTTGCTTCTTCGAACCTTGTCCCACAGTGAGGATGTTGTACTTTTTGTCTTTCATTTATGACATAAAGTAGTAAAACATGATTTTGATTAGAGAATCAAAGGAAATAGAACACAACTGATTCATAGATCATTTTGGTTGAGGCAGTTCTGGTTTACCTTCTTTCCTGAAAGAGACTAGCAGGAAGCTATTTGCTTCCTGTTGGTGTCTGTACACGGGCATATAAAGTAGCTCCTTTCTACAGAAAGTTGGGGACTTAAAGCAAACTCTTCCTTGGTTTATCCTTCAAAGCATTATAAAGCATGGTTAAGGAAGTGTATCAAGTCTCTCTTTTCTCTATAATATAGTAACTAGTATCATCATTGCAAGTTAGTGAGCTTAATTTCTCATAAAAAAGGAATAGTTTATTGAAAATCCTTGTATCTCTTTACAACGATAACCTTGGATTATAGCCATTATGTGGGTATAATGCAGTCAGAGATGAACATGTTATCATATATACTTCATACTCTGTTGAAATAAAATGTGCTCAGAAATAGTCTTTTATTGGATAATCTATTACCAAACCAATGGCAATAGAAAGTCCAGAGTTGTTGCATAAATGGATATGAAGTCAATTAATGCAAGGTATGTATTTTATGTATATTGTAAATGTTTTGCTAAAAAAATTTCTTAGTGTGATGGGTACTACATTTGTTATAAAATTTGCTAAACAAATTTAAACAAGTCCTTAAGTTTCAGAAATATTCCCCCACATTGCTTAAAAATAACAGCACATTGTGAGGAATTTGTCACACAATCACATTTGTATTTTCAATATTAATTCATACTGCCGTGTCTGATACTTTCATGTCCTTAAATATTTGACTTCTGTTTCTTGATTAGAACAATAACTTCAATATTGCTTGTATCCTTTATGTAAATTTTAACTTTTAAAATATTGGAAACTGAAAGAAAATATTTCTTTACACAGGTGCTGATGGGAAGGGTGCCTGACAGGGGAGGACGGCCGAATGAAATTGAACCACCACCCCCTGAAATGCCCCCTTGGCAAAAGAGACAAGAAGGCGGTGGAAGGGGTGGTTGGGGTGGTGGAGGTGGAAGTGGTGGTAGAGGAGGTGGTGGGAGTGGAAGAGGTGGTTGGGGAGGGGGAGGGGGGTGGAGTGGAGGTGGAGGAGGGGGTGGTAGAGGAGGAGGTTTCCAAGGCAGGGGAGATTATGGTGGAAGAGGGGGCTATGGAGGAAGAGGGGGCTATGGTGGAAGAGGTTATGGAGATCCATATGGAGGAGGTGGTGGTGGATATAGAAGATATTAAAAGCTACAGCATTTAGATAGCAGGCTTACTTCTTAATAGATACATTAGGCATAGTGTTCTAAATAACTACTTGAATGTCATCTTTGAAGTAAACACCATGTTAGATTCCCTGATGATATCATTCTTGAATTGGGTTTAGTATGTAAAGAGCATTGTTTTATACTACTATTTGATCTCTTAGACAAAGTGATGATTTTTTCCATATTCTGTGTACTCTTGAGCATGTTATGTCTTTTTAAGAAACAAAAAAAAACCGAGCAAAAATTATTTTTAAAGTGTAAATATATTATTACCATCAAACTTGGAAAATAGAAAGTATTTTATTGTCATGATTGAATTTAGATTGTTACCTGTATTT
This sequence comes from Eschrichtius robustus, assembly GCF_028021215.1. Taxonomy (NCBI): domain Eukaryota; kingdom Metazoa; phylum Chordata; class Mammalia; order Artiodactyla; family Eschrichtiidae; genus Eschrichtius; species Eschrichtius robustus. The sequence continues at coordinate 86,154,045 of NC_090824.1, forward strand.
TATTCAGGTCTGAAACACATAAATGACCCCACTTGTAGTGGAAAGGAATATAGACTATTGCCTCATCTGTATTCCTGTGGCTGTGTTTTGTGTTTGTTAATACTACTTTACAAAATAGGGAAAGGGACTGATTGATAGTTGTGTTCAAGAGGAAGGTTTCTTGACTTTTTCTTTCTTTTATATGAGCAATTCCTCTAGCCAGGTTTGTGTTAAACTTCTATTAATTGAAGCTGAAGTCTGTTTTTTGCTATGCATATTTGATTTATTTTACAACTGGATTTGAAATCTGTATAATTTTGTTTGACTGACAGCAGAATTAAAGACTGAGGTCAGAATTACTCTAAAGGGACAAAGACATGTACTAGTTTTACATGATGGTGTGAAAAATATTTCTGTAAATTGGTTTCTTCGTCATTTGTGCCATCACTGTAGGTCTCCGAATATTAAAAGGCAGGCTGCACTGTGCTACACAGGATTAGGACACTCATATCCAGTTTCAGTAGATCAGAGGTAGGGCCAGGGTATCCCGTGGTAGTTCTGATTCTCAGCTAGATTTGGGAAACAAAGGGTTGGGGAATGATTAAATGTGGTTTGGTGGTTGGAGCAGTCAAAGGCTTGGGAATCAGGAGTTGTGAATTCAAATCATGACACTAGCCTAGGGGTGCTATGGGTTGAAATGGCCATAGCTCTCAAGGATTAATTTGTCCTCATTTGTCAAATAAGGAATGTGATACTTGTGCCTTCTCAGGTTGTTTTATAAAGACCTAAGTACAAGTCCAATTTGTTGAGAATTTATAAAGGCCTGTTGTGAATGGTTTAAGAGGCGGCCCAAGTAATGCATTTTTCTCTTGGTGTAGAGAGAGAAAAAGATACAGTCACATAAATTTTTTCAATCCCACTTTAAAATCTGTAGGCTCCTGGTCAACTCTTGTGCGTAACAACTTTCTGTGGTCTAACCAGCTCAACAGATAGAAGGCTGAGTACCTGTGGACAAATGATATTTGATATTTGGCAGTGTTATTCTTGTTGTTGTTTTGTTTTACAGTAAACCCTGTGGGGAAATCTAAAATAATGTTAAACCTTTACATATTGTGTACACTGCAGTCTTGGCCATGTAGTTTTCAAGCTAACCCTTCGAGGAAATTTGTTCAGGATGGGAAAACAATTTTTTGGTTATTCGTAAGCTTAGATTTTAAAAAAATTTTATATGTAATGAAGAGATTTAATTTCATTTGTGATAGTTGAAGAAAAGGCTTTCCAAATAAGGAAACACTTTTATCAGTAGCTATGAACTCTGAAAAATAAATAATTTTAAAAAATATATACACAAAGACCACTGGAGTAAAATATTTCAAAAAAGTTATTACTTAAACTATTCATTTAAAACCTTTACATTTCTGCTTCATTTCTTTTCAGGAGCTTTAGTTGCTGATACAGGATGGGTTTACAACTACTTTCAGCTTCTTTTATTACTAAAGGTTTATGGCGAATAATGGTAGAAACATTAGTTCATTAATTTCTGTAAGATTTCTTTGTACCTTCATAGGAGTGCTGTTGGGTTATCTGCTACTCACTGTAAATCTTATCCAAGTTTAGCACTTGCTCCTGGAATCTTGTTGGACCCGGAACCACTCTTATTTACACATTCCTATAAACTTCACTTGAATGAAAAGCTGAGTGGTCTAGAACCTAATATCGTATTCTTTCCTGTGAGGTAGGATTTTCATGAAAATCTTCTTTCAATAAAAATTTCTTTCACAGAAAAGTTTGCTAAGCAATATCTAGAATAGCAATAAGGCAATTTGGGGCCTTAATGTGAAAGGCCATAATGTGAAAATGCTTTATAAATTGAGTGCAATACAAATGCAGAGTATGATGAATGGCACTTCACTGCTTCCTAAAATCTTAACACCTTCTTCTGTGCCACCTCTTCATCCTTTTTTGCCTAGTTCTTAATTTTTTTTTCCTACTACCTCATTTTCCCTCCCCTTTTTTCTTCTCCCTGCCTTGGTCTATCCTGTGGTATCTAATAGCACCTATAGACATGATCTTACTGGGAGTTTCTGGATTAAAGAAGTAACTGACCTCTTACCTGGATTTGTCCATCCATACATAATTACCACAACATTCATTACACATAAGCTCTTGGTAAAAGAAGAGATGAAGTATTTCCTTTTAACCTGTTCCGTTGTGTTCTGCAGATCAGGGAAATCTTGCCTCACTAAACAGAAAAAAACATTTTAAACCAAAAAACATTTAATTACCTTTATGTGTGTCAAAAGAAGGTATGATAACTCCCAAAATATTTGTGATGGAGAATGTGCCAAGCAATGATACTATCTGTACCTTGTAAGGGGCACAGGGTAGAGATATTTGGAGTGGGAATTGTGGGTGGAGGAGGGGAGGTAGTTTAATCTCTCTTCTAGGGCCAAGTTGTCAGTGTGACTTCATTGTTTTGTATGAAGTACTATGAAATGCCAAAATGATAAATATACCACATCCAAGTGTACCAGAATACATTCCACCATGGAATCTGAGTTATTGGAATCTGTCCCTGTTCTCCCCGCCCCGCCACCCCCCTTCATTGGTCTAGTTAAACAAAAGTTGGCTGATGATTAAGGGAAAATCACAGCTATCTCTGATCACTCTAAATAATCAGGAGCCCAGTGAATTGCTCTGGGTGATCTGTCCACTAGATCGAACCATCCTCTACCAATTCCATCCACAGCTTCAAAGTGTCTCTTCTTTACTTGCTAGTTTTCTTAGATAGAACTGTGGAATTAAAGCTGAAAGCCACAGGAATGACAGCCTCAGATTTGTCTCCTTCAGTGTTAAGTATTTGTAGACTTAATATTTGGGGATCACTGTAATTCATTATGCAATAAGATGGGAAAAGGTTGAATATTTCTGTATGTTACTACTTCATGTTATAGAAGGATTTAGAAAAATGTATACTGAATAATTAGTTGCTTTGCTTTTCCTTTCAGGAAGACTCAGTTTGGTTAACAGAAGTAGGGAGTGCTCTCAGCTGTCGATTATAGTAAAAATTCAGGTGAGGCTTCTGTATGTTCAAGAACTAGAAGAAACACAGGACACCTATGCCGTAGGGATCCTAATGTCTTTTATCATACAAATATTACACAAAGAAAACTTATATTAGGTATCAAAAAAAACCACCTTTACAATCTGTACATTTTGTTTTTTCCTTGCAGTTCTTTTACATTATACATCTTTAAACAGAAATTCACATTTGGCCAGTAAAACAGCAAATCAATTACCAAAGAAAATAAGAAGTGACATTGTTGTTAACAAGATTTGTCCTTGTTTCAGCAGATAAATATATGCCCAAACTTATGTCAAGTTGATACAAGACACACAAATTTGTATCCTAGGCTTGACTAACAAAAAATTTGTTCCATATTATTTCTGTAGATTCCACTAATCCCATGTAGTTCAGAGCAAATAATATTAATTTATACACTGTACTTATTTGGCCCTTGCTGGACTATAAAGACTTGTGGTGAAACTACTGCTTCCTATCCATTTCAGTGATAAATTCTGGAATGCTTGAGACTTTCTAGCCATGTTAATTTGGCTAGTTAAGGAGACTGTGACCTTTTGAATTCCTCTAGATCACAAATTATTTACATAGAAACTAACCTGGGCTCTGTATTTTGGATCCTGGGTAAGAAGAATGAAAAAAATTTAATTGTGTTTCATAACTATGCTTAAAGAAATTGAATTGTACCATCTTTGGACAGAGGAAAAGAATAGGTGAAGAATATGAATTTTAAGGATGATTATAAACTCATGTTTGTTCCACATAAGGTAAGTAAGTAGCAAAGTACTTCTTATAGGATTATATACCAAGTGGTGGACCTAAGCAGCCCTGCCATGGGGATTTCTGAGTTTGGATTTAGAAAAAGGTAGATTTGTGTGTAAAGTGATTCTTTAAAACGCTAACTGAAAGCTAGTCACTAGCTTTTTCACTAAAGCTCAGCTCAGTACGAGGAGGTATGCAAATGGGAACTGGTCTTTCATCAAAGAAACTTCTTAAATGATCTGAATTCTCCAAGGAAGCTTATACTATATATATAATTTGTTTCTGATTAAGACTTGGTGTTGTTGGCTTTAGGTTTGGAACTTTTGGTTGTTGAGATTATATGCTTGGCAGTTGGTCAACTTGTGTATGAATTTTTAAGTCAGCTTGGTGTCAGGCTTTCCAAGCATGGAAGGTAAGTTCTCCCCACCAAAAGAAAATGATCATATGAATTTTTTTTTAGAGAAATAAAGAGTTTGACAAAGAAGTTTGTGAATAGTTGCCCAGATAATTAAATGAGCCCATTTATCATTAACCTTCATTAACAGAAGACTCACAGGACTCTTGTGATTTTGCCAAACAATACAATTTACATTCTGAGCAATTTGTCTTGTAACAAACTGAACTTTGTGAATTTGTGTACATGACCAAAAGTCGTTTAACTCACACATTTTACTAAGGAAGAAACAGAATTCCAAGCCACATGCATGTCTGATGTTGTATATACATAATATGTACATACATACATGCTGTCAGCTATTATTGAAGCCTCTGATCCAATTAGCTTATTTCTAAATAGTATTAATAGTGAAGACAGTACAATCACAAATTCAGTTCAGAAACTTACTTCAAGAAAAAAAAAAATAGGATGGCATATGAGAGTTAAACATTTTAAAGAAGCCGTAAATTCTTCATTCTATCCAGTGTAGATTATATGAGGGACAAACATGTTTGCGTTATGTTTGTTTTAGCTAATTAGCCAGCCATGTGTGAGGTGCTAATAGCCACATTTCCGGGTACTTAATTTGGCTACTTCTTTTATGACTCAGACTAAAACTATGAGTTGACCTGTAATTGGATGATGTCATGTTGTTTAATAGCCCCTTCCTGCTCTCCCCAAATTTATGGCTTACATCTCTATAAGTTCTCTTCTAGGTAGATATCCTCATGTGTGTAAGAACGTAGTGAGGAAGAAGGGGAAAAGGCAAATTGATTAGATGTGAGGTAGCGAAGTGGGAACCAGATTCGTAAAGAATGCTGAAATATAGAGGAAGCGATTCTACTTTTGGAATGTGAGTATTTTTCCATTATAAGCAAGCTTTGGATGGAACAAAATAAATGCCTCAGGAAAAAACGGGAAGGAAACAAATTCATTTTCCAGGGATTTTAGTTCTAAGGAAGCAGCAGCTGGGCAGGCCACATAGATAGAAGAAGCTATCTTGTCAGAAAACTATAGTCATGTTTTTTACCATGCTTTTGATATTAGTCCCAGGGGAAAAAAAAAATTCTGGTATGAATGGCAAATATTTTGCATTCTTCAGCTTTCCTCCCTTTGATTCAACTGGCTGGAAGAGAAAACCATACCGCACAGTTGGAATCTTTTAAGTAACAAAAGAGTAACCAGCTTTCCTTCTTTAAAGTACCCTTTTGAAAGCCAGTCAAAGGTTTCCCAGGTCTTTGTGTTAAGAGGTTTAGGAAATGAGATCTCTGATACACTCTGCAGTTTGTGCTGCTTGAGTTTCTGGGCTAAGAACAGTCACCCTGCTCCAGCTGTGCCAAGACATGATTGCTTCTTGCAAGCTGGAGGGTTTCTATCTTCTTCTGTGCATATTTCAGTTGGATCTTTAGAGCATTATTATCTGCTTTCAGGGTATTTATTTCCTTAAAAAAAAAAAAAAGAGGTATGTTAATAAAGCAGCAATGAATGGCAAATCAGTTACAGTATTGGGAGTACTATACTTGATTGGCATCTATTCACTGTGGCTGAGAATTAAAAAGTGTTTTCAAGGCACGTATTTTGCCCTGAATAAAAAATAACACATTAAATATCAAATGAGCATGTGTAAACAACAATTAGTTTTGTTATATCAAAGATGTGAGTGGCTAGCAGGCAGAATAAACCATTCCTGGGCAATAGATGAATAATGAGAAAATCTTTGAATATTGTGTAGCAGACCTAAACTTGGCAGAAATAGTCTTGGTCAGGTCTGAGGTATGAAAGCAGTGACTTGGAATTCTATAATATGTGATATTATAGTTCACATGAGATAGTACATATATAATCATATTACATATTTTCTCCTCCAAATCATTGAAAACTAACAGACTTTTGAGAAAGATAAGAATTTTATCCCATCCCCCTAAACTGGGATTTATTTAATTTGCAGTGATTTAGTTACAGAGGCAGCTGTTGATCTCCAGTGTTGCAAATGGCAGAATTCCATTCTTTGTTTATGGCTGAGTAATATTCCATTGCATGTATGTGTATGTGTATATATATACATACATCTTCTTTATCAATTCATCTGTTGATGGACACTTAAGTTGCTTCTGTATCTTGGCTATTGTAAATAATGGTAAGAACATTGGGGTGTGTGTATCTTTTTGAATTAGTGTTTTCATTTTCTTTGGATATATACCCAGGAGTGGAATTTTGCTGGATCATATAGTAGTTTTTTTCAGTCTTTTGAGAAATCTCCATAGTGTTTTCCATATTGGCTGCACCAATTTTCATTCCCCCCAGCAGTGCACGAGGGTTCCCTTTTCTGAACATCCTCATGAGCACTTGTTATCTTGTGTTCTTGATGATAGCCATCCTAACAGGTGTGAGATGGTATCTCATTGTGGTTTTGAATTGCACTTCTCTGATGATTAGTGATGTGGAGCATCTTTTCATGTACCTGTCGGCCATTTGTATGTTTTCTTTGGGAAAAAAAGTCTATATAGTTCTTCTGTTTTGTAATCAGATTTTGTTGTTATTGAGTTGTATGAGTTCTTTACATATTTTAAAGAACTCCTCACCAGATATATCATTTGCAAATATCTTCCCCCATTCAGTTGATTGCCTTTTCATTTTATTGATGGTTTCCTTGCTGTGCAAAAGCTTTTTAGTTAATGTAGTCTCATTTGCTGATTTTTTGCTTTTGGTGTCATATCCAAAAATTCATTGCCAAAGACCAGTGACAAGGAGCTTCTTCCTTCGTTTTTTTCTAGGAGTTTCATAGTATCAGGTCTCAAACGTTTACCTCTTTGATCCATTTTGAGTGAATTTTTATCAGTGGTGTAAGATGGGGGTTGAATTTCATTGCTCTGCATGTGCTTATCCAGTTTTCCCAACACCATTTGTGAAGAGACTTCCCTTTCTGCTTGGGTGCTCTGGGCTCCCTTGTTGAATATATTAGTTGACTGTATATGCAGGGATTTAATTCTGGGCTCTTTTCTGTTCCATTGGTTTGTGTGTCTGTTTTTGTGCCAGTACCATACTGTTTTTTATTACTGTAGCTTTGTAGTATAATTTGAAATTAAGTGTGGTACCTCCAGCTTTGTGCTCTTTCATCAGGATTACTTTGGTTATTCAGGATCTTTCGTGGTTCCATACAAATTTTAGGACTGTTTTCTTCTATGTCTGTAAAGAATTCCATTGGTATTTTGATGAGGATTGCATTGAATCTATAGATTGCTTTGGAGAGTATGGATGTTTTAACAGTCTTTTTGAAAAAATTTATTGAAGTCTAGTTGATTTACAATGTTGTGTTAGTTTCTGCTGCACAGCAAAGTAATTCAGTTATATGCATATATATATTCTTTTTCATATTCTTTTCCATTATGGTTTATCACAGGATATTGAATATAGTTCTCTGTGCTGTACAGTAGGACCTTGTTTATCCATTCTGTATGTTAATAGTTTGCATCTGCTAATCCCAAATTCCCAATCCACCCCTCCCCCACCCCCCTTGGCAACCACAAGTCTGTTCTCTGTGTCTGTATGTTTCTGTTTCATGGATAAGTTCATTTAGGTCATATTTTAGATTCCACATGTAAGTGATATCATATGGTATTTTTCTGACTGACTTCACTTAGTATGATAATCTCTAGGTCCATCCATGTTGCTGCAAGTGGCATTATTTCATTCTTTTTTATGGCTGAGTAGTATTGCACTGTATATATATATACCACTAAATCCATACCACATCTTTATCCATTCATCTATTTATTGATGGGCACTTAGTTTGCTTCCATGTCTTGGCTGTTGTAAATAGTGCTGCTGTGAACAGCGGGGTTCATGTATCTTTCTGAATTATAGTTTTGTCCAGATATATGCCCAGGAATGGGATTGCTGGATCACATGGTAGTTCTACTTTTAGTTTTTTAAGGAACCTCCATACTGTTTTCCATAGTGGTTGCACCAATTTACATTCCCACCAACAGTGTAGGAGGGTTCCCTTTTCTCCACACCCTCTCCAGCGTTTATTATTTGTAGACTTTTTAATGATGGCCATTCTGACCAGTGTGAGGTGGTACCTCATTGTAGTTCTGATTTTCATTTCTCTAATAATTAGTGATGATGAGCATCTTTTCATGAGCCTTTTGGCCATCTGTATGTCTTCTTTGGAAGGAAAGAATTCAGGTCTTCTGCCAGACATTTTAGCAATCTTAATTCTTCTGATCCATGAACACAGGATGTCTTTCCATTTGTGTCTTCGATTTCTTTCTGCAAAGTCTTGTAGTTTTCATTGTAGAAATCTTTCATTTCCTTGATTAAATTTATTCCTATTGTTTCTGATGCTATTGTGAATGGGAAAGATTTCTTTCTTTTTCAGATGTGTCGTCTTTAGTGTATATAGAAATGCAACTGATTCTATAAGTTGACTTTGTATACTGCAGTTTAACAGAAAATGTTTATTAGTTTCAACAGTTTTTTTTGCTTAATCTTTAGGTTTTTCTATATACAGACTCATCATCTGCAAACAGTGACAGTTTTGCTACTTCTTTCCTGATTTGGATGCTCTTTTACTTTCTTGTCTTGCCTAATTGCTCTAGCTGAGACTGTCAGTACTTGAATAAGTGGTGAGAGTGGGCATCCTCGTCTTGTTCTTGGTGGAAAAGCTTTGAAATTTTCTCCACTGAGTATAATGTTAGCTGTGGGTTTGTCATATATGGCCCTTATTATGTTGAGGTATATTCCTTTTATCCAGTCTGAGCAGGGTTTTTATCATGAAAGGATGTTGTATTTTGTCAGATGTTTTTCTGCATCTGTTGAGATGACCACATGATTTTTATCTTTTATTTTACTAATGTGATGATTACATTTATTGATTTGCCTATGTTGAACTGTCTTTGCATCCTAGGGATAAACCCCACTTTTCATAGTGTATAAAAATCTTTTGATGTGTTCTTGAGTTCAGTTTGCTAATATTTCGTTGAGAATTTTTGCATGTATAGTCATCAGTGATACTGGTCTGTAGTTTGGTTTTCTTATATAGTTTCCTTATCTGGCTTTGGTATCAGGGTGAAACTGCCCTTGCAGAATGAGTTTGCAAATATTTCCTCTATTTTTTGGAAGGTTTTAAGAAGGACTGGTGTTAATTCTTTGAGTATTGGGTAGAATTTGCCAGTGAAGCTGTCTGATCCTGGGGTTTTCTGTGTTGGGAGGATTTTGATTACTGATTCAATGTCTCTGTTATTGGTCTGTTCAGATTTTCTGTTTTTTCTTGATTCAGTCTTATTTGGTTGTGTATTTCTGTAAATTTATTCATTTCTTCTAGGTTATCTAGTTTGTTGGCATATAATTATCCATAATAGTCTCTCTTATGGTCCCATGTATTTGTGTAGTAACGGTTGTAATGTCTCCTTCTGTCATCTTAATTTTACATATTTGAGCCTTCTCCCTCCCTCCCTTTCTTTCTCTCCCTCTCTCTCTGGCTGTGTCAGGTCTTAGTTGCAACACGCGGGATCTTCGTTGCGGCATGTGGGACCTTTCATTGCAGCGCATGGGCTCCAGGGCACGTGGGCTTAGTTGCCCTGCGGCACGTGGGAATCTTAGTTCCCCGACCAGGGATTGAACCTGCGTCCCCTGCACTGGACCACCAGGGAAGTCCCTCTTTTTTCTTAGTGTGAATAAAGGTTTGTCCATTTTGTTTATCTTTTGTCAGTGTACATGAAGCTTTGGTTTACTGTGGTGCAACTGGCCGTTTTAAGGGCAGTTACTGTTAAATGATTATTCACAATCGATTTTGTTGATCCTTTCTATTTTTTTTTCCAGTCTCTATTTTATTTATTTCCAGTCTGATCTTTTTCCTCCTGATTGATAGCAGCAAGTTGACGTGGGGCAGGCTCACCAACTCCCTTGGCTTCACAGCCCTCTCTGAGGTCCTATGAAGCTATTCTCTTCTCTGAAGCACAGGTGGGTAGAAATCTACTGGGTGGTCTGGTGTAAGGTGTAGAGGAGTCACTTTTGTTTGTTTATGAATGACCAGTTTAGCTGTAAAGGGGAGCGATAAAAAGGAGCAACACATGCCACCATGATGCTGATGTTGCTGGTCTTCAAGACTTTGCATCTCGTGTTTCTACCTTACTTATACCATACTGATTACCCCCCAAAATATGGGGGGGTAATTTGGGATACATGAGTTGTTTCTCAACATAAATTACCTAGATAGCTGTCTATTAGCTACTGTGTAATATTGAGTATTTGCTATGTGCCAGGTACTGCGTTACATGATTAATAGAGGTGGATATAGTATCAGACTGGGGATTTGAACCTCAGAGGCTTTGCATTTTTCTTTTGTCCTGTGCTGGTTAGAGGTATACACATACTTAAAATAATGTATAATATTTATTATAATATGAATATTACATATTATTTTAAATACTCTAAAACATGCATAGTGAATTCTGGTCCTTAGGTCCCAATGACAAGGATAAAAGTAAAGAGGGTTTACCAGCTCTGGTATTACTGGGTAGCAATGAATACTGGACCTAACTAACTCACTCACTCACCCGAAATCTTTCTACCACCCACTTCTTGCAGCAAGAAGTCACTGTTGCCAACAGCTACATTGCTCCTTTTACATGGCATGTAAAATGTCAGGATCTGAAACAAGCTCTAGAGTGCCTGGACTGTATCTTACAGAGGCCCAAACAGGTCACAGAGTTTAACAGCAGGAGTAAGAAGGATCTGGGACTAGAAGCACAGATCTTTGTCCCCAAGACTGAAGTTCTTCCTACTCTATCAAGTTCACTTTTCAAGGTTTCTTTCTTTCATTGTTCTTGAAAGTTGATTGTGGCCGCTTCTACCCCTAGAGAGGGCTTTGTGTCACCCGCGTCAGAAGATGTTCTGATTGATTGATTCTTAAAGCATGTCTTAAAATATTCTGAGTGAGTGAGTACTTTTCATCCAGAAAATCTGTTCTTTTCTCAACTGTCCCTCCTAATATTATGATGTTTTTGTTCTAGGCACCAAACCAAGCGTTTCACATACATTATCTAACTTGTTTCTTCTATTCAATTCCTGGGGGTCTGACAGGGAAGGTGCAACACTGAGGACCAGGTAGGGCATCCTGAGAACCTCTTGGGCAGTTTTACTATGTAGTGTGTAGAATTATGTAAGGAATTCTAGCCAGTTAGATGTTGGTTTTGTGTTTGTACTGAGTGATAGGCCTCCGAAAACACATTGCCAGCCTTGATGTTTTGGGGAAAAAAGGCAGACAGGCCTTACTTACCCTATCTTTGGTAAGAAACTACTGTCCCATGACAAGAGGTCTGTCTAAACCAGCTCTCATTCTGAGCTTTGTACTCTAAACAAACAAGTAATTAGTGATGACCCTATGGAATTGAGTATTTGGACAACTGCCTGTTGTCCCCAGTTGTCCTAGCTCCTACTTTCCTTTCTTTTCTCTTTTTTTAACCTTACTATCCCCCTTCTTATCAAACCTTGGCATCATATTCTTCTTTTCCTGGTAAACCTTATTTTGTCTTTTCTAATACCTCCATTAGATAACTTATGATTAGGACATTGTGAGCCTAACAAACAGAAAAAAAGCAACTCTGCTACCACAACTGTTACCATTTACATTACATTGCTATAGATTATAATCAGTGGTGCATTTTCCAACTACTGTTGATGATTTAGCTGTGTGTGTGTGTATGTAAATCAGCACCTCCCCTCATGTTTTAGAGAAGAGTTCCCTCATTCTGTATTAAGGAGGAGGCTTTTTCTGCAGTGAGCTAAATACTCTCTTCCTTTTTTTGATAGCACAGTGATCACCTCCCTTCTTTTAGGAAGATGCCCAGGCAACCATGAAGGTCCCCAAAGACCTCTAGGGAGGGAGGATTTAGGCAGCTTGCTTTTAAGTCTAGAAAAAGGGTGTGGTGTCACCACAGTAAAGCTGATCAATAGAAACTGGTTTTTCTCAAGGAGCCTACTGTGAACAGAGCTTTGGGCCCTGGTACCGACACTTTGAGATTGTACCTTTATGGCAATAGGAGCCCTGTCTATCCTGTCCTAGTTATGTAATGTGAACCAGGGCCCCCCACTGGTTTGAGACAAAGCACAATCTTTTTTTTTTCCCCTTTTATTGTTCTAATAATCATCAACCTGGTCTGAATCTTCAGTTTACATGGTCTTCCCTGGTTTAGCCCCACTTTTCTCAGAGTCTGAAAAAAAGGAAAAAGAAGGTACCTGTTCCAGCTCTTGGTAGGTTGGGAGTCTGAGGTGACGGAGCTCCTCCTTTGATTTTATGAGGGATTCTTTATTCTCCCACTTGACGAAAGCCTGCTTTCTGACCAAGACTGGGCTGGGGCATGGAGATGTAGTGCTGGGAAGTACATACAGAGTATCCTGGGCTGTCTTCCTTGGGGAAGATAGCACAAAGTGACTGGAAGGGCCCTCACTGCCAAGCCAAGACAGTGCTTCGGTCTGGGTGGCCTTGTGGGCAACAGTCCTCTTCAGCCGAACAGAAATCTTCTGTGAGGACACTCCCATGAGCATGATGGTCCGATCCTTACTCTCCTCATTGTGTTCCACAGCCTCCCCATTAGGGAATGTGAAATGTCCTTCCTCTGGTGCTGGAGGAAGGTACGTGACATGTTAGTTAGTACTTTGGCTCAGAAAAGCAGAGACTCAATATTGACACATTGGTTTCAAATGAGACTCTTCTTATTGTTACAGGAGTTCCATAGGCCCAAAGTGGACTCATTTTCAAGCAGGCAGTTTAGGGGGTAAGGGGGCTGAAATCCAGGGGCCTTGCTGGCTGAGCTATGGCCACTGGTGTCAGGCTGCATCCACCCTGAGGAAAGGCCATCCTTAAAGGCTCCTTTTCTGTTGCTTTTTTCTGTTTGCTTGCTTTCTTTTGCTCCCCAAAAGGTAGCGTGCCTAAGATTCCGTCCCAAGCTTTCTGTATGTCTAGGGTTTATATTTACCATTTAATAGATAAAGTAGTCGGTTTTTTCATTACAAGCAGACCTTGCCAAATAGCACTTCTACAGCAATTTTCATTTGTTGCCCATGATACAACCTATGTTTAACCTACCTATGAGTGTACTTCCTGGCAGTTCTAGGAAAGCCTCAGAAGTCCTCCTCTTGTCACTATTGGGCAAAGAAGCTCTGGGGACTGGGGAGAGATGGTCTGGAGAAGAGAAACCTCTAGGTGCAGCCCCTTTCCAGGCTTCACTCTGAGGCCGCAGACCTTCATGCTGCTCTCTGCCACTTCTCTCCCAAGAAAGTCTGCATTGTGTGTGACAGAATTGTGGTGCCCACAGGTGAAATGGAACTCTTAAAATGCAGGGTGCAAAATATACAGGCATATCTTCCACAAGCATATTTGTGGTGGTTTTTTATTACAAGTAGGAAGGATAAAGGTAATCTTTCCTCCCTGAAAACTGTATTCGTCCACCTTCACTTTCCAATATGAACATTCCCAGTGCCTGCTTACCATGGAGCAGATCTTTGGCTCCCAACGAGCAAAGGCTGGACGCTGGCCCCACAGAGGTGCTGTTCTCTGTGGGAGCTGTTGAGTTCTTGGCTCGCTTCTTGCACTCGAACACAACCAGGTCTTTGCATTGTTTGTGGCAGTTCATCCCGCAGTCTGTGGACAAGACACCCTGATCAGGAAGTCTTTCACTTTCTCCTCCAGGGTCTCAAAACCACATGCATGCAGTGCTCTCGTCACACATGCCTGTCCTGTCTTCTGGAGCTAGGACACTTAACGCTTCTACTGAACTTAGCATTCTTCTCACTGGGTCAACCCTGGATCTCACAACCTTGTCACAGCCCTTATGAGTCTGGGAATCAGAAGTGACATCCTGCTCTCCTAGACAGAACGGGTGTTTTTTCTTGGTCATCCTGCACATACTGCCTACTCTAAGGAGCCCCTCTGGAGGCTCCCAGCTGTTAGGTCTTATTCTTTCTTCCTTGCAGTAAAAGGTCTTTTCTCTTTTACTTCTGAACTTTTCTAGTCATAAGGAAGGACAATTATCCTGAGATATCCACTGATAAAAGGAAAGCTGACAAGGGCCTTTGGTAATCACTTATCTTTTGTTTCAGAAGTGATTCTGTGCCTGTCTGTCTTTGGGGACCCATGACCATATGAGAGCATAATCTGCCAATCATCCCCATTTCCAGGGCAAACAAGATGAGGTTGTGAGGTGTGCTGAGAAGCTGTGGACTGAATGGACAACTACTATGGGTAGAACATGCTTTACAGGAAAGCCTCTCAGACCAGGGAAGACAACACACTGGACAAAGCTGGGCCTTACCTTTACACCGATACCCTTGTTTGATCACTCCCCAGAGCTGTGAGACAAAGAAGAGAGTTAGAATGCACCACAGGTCCTTCATCTACTGGGTAGGAGGCTAGACACTGACATCCATTCTTTATTTCTTTTCCCTCATTCTACTACCTCAAGTGGGAAGGAAACCTCATTTATCTCTCATGTGTCTTAATCCCTCCTGGCCTTAAACTGAAAACAGGAAAAGTTTGTGCTGATCAGAGGTAAATGTTCTCAAGAAGCTTACTACAGTGGATTTATGACCCAGGCCTGAAGTGGATGAATTACAGGACAAATAGGCTTCTTGAGACTCCAAACTAAAGAGCAAGTATACAGAATCCTGGGGTCAGGGACTGAGTTTAGGAGGAAACTGTTGGTCGGGGTGGGACAGAGGAGGGGCAGAGCCCAAGTGACTTCTTAAAAGGCAGTTCCTTTTGAAGGGGTGAGGATGTCTCATATTTCTCTTTTCTAACATCTGAAACAGCATATGGATATAATACTTTAAAAGTATATCCCCAATTCAACATTTCCTCACCATTTATCCCAGGCCCTTCTACCAGAGGAGAAAATAAATCAGGAAGTAACGGGAAAAGATGAGTGCAAGTAAAACCCATGCCTTTGAGGACGAGGTTATTGTAGGTGTTTGCTTAGGCTCTAGGCAGGAAGAGTTGATAGGTGCACGAGGTCTGTACCTGGCTTAATCACTTAACCTGTCTCATACCCCTCCCCACGTTCAACCCGGAAGCACTCTGAGAACAACTCACAAATCCAGCACAGTTGTCACAGAAAGTGGGCTTCAGGTAGGTTGTCTCTTGGAAGCTGTGAGGAAAGCCCAGGCCCAGCTTGGAGTAGATGGAGCTGGCCCTCATGAAGTAGGCAGTGATCTCTTCTCTGCTGATGAGGCCTTCCCTGCCCACAAATGAGCAACAAGGATGTGAGCGGGGCTGGGTAGCAAGGGTGCTTTCTAGCCTTAGAAACTCACTTTCTTTGTATCCTTGAGGGGGTAGTACAGTATGTATTACCTGACAGTTACTTCCGTGAGCCCTCCTTTTAATAAGGATGCCTGGGTAGCATGTGTAAGGAGGTGAGATGGCATTACTCATTTCCAGAGTCACTCTTTGGCTAAACCAGGTTTTCCTAACTAACTTAACCACTATCCACAAGACTTGAAAAAGAAGTGATGGAAATGTGGGTATGGGGAAATATCTTATGCTGAGGTTTCTGACTTTAGGCAGCACCTACTACATAACTGGAACCCACCAACCAAACATTTGGTTTCACACAGAGAACCAACTTCTTGAGAGAAGTAAATATGCAAAATATTAGTAAATATTAGTTGTTCCTCCTAATCTGTAAGGACAAAGCAAGAAGGAAGACTAAACTTCTTCTTACTTACAGTTGACTATTCCTAAACTGGCAGAATTATGGAGTCTTCAACTCTGAGGCATTTAAAACATGCATTTTTCATGGTCTGTTGTGGTCCAAACTGAAGCTGGAGAGGCATTTGCTTGATAATGGCTCTCTTAGCACCGAAATTCATTAAGTGACCACATCAGCAACACATCTGAGTTTACAAATTCTTCTAGTGACACACCCATAAAGCATTCTTACCAACAGGTTCATAGCCACATATTCCCACACACAAACCCTCACCTGTCTTTGTCCATCACACAGAAGGAAAATGGAAAACTCGCAGCAATCTTTTCAAATTCTTCCTGGGAAATGTATCCATCCTGGTCATGATCATAGTTCTTGAAGACAGACTGTGAAAAAGGAGTTTCTTTGGTGATTACCAAAGAGAAACCAATCATAGTCAAATGACACAGGGGCCAGAACACCTCAGTCTGAGTGAGAGGAACAAGGAAACCTGCTCCTTAAGCTGCTGCCAAGATTCAGTGGCTCACATCCCAGGTCTCTGCAGGTACCAGCAGCATCTGGAGGGTGGCCAGATGCTTTCAATTCCATTAGCATGTCAATATGCCCTCACCCCAGTTGCTCTGTACTCCTAGCTCACTGCACTGAGGGATGTTCCCCCCTCACTCTGCCCTTTCTTCACTGCACAGCTCAGATTGCCACTTCTCTGTGTAGCTTCTACTCACAGCCCAGTCGGAAATGCTCCCTACCCCCTCTTAATCCTCTACCAATTGTTCTGTCACTTGCTGGCTCGTACTTTTCTTGTTACACTGGAATGGTTCACAGGATAAATGCAGAAATATGAAGGTATGTACCCCTCCCTCAGCATTGAGCACAGTGAATTGAATCAAGCAGTGCCACACTTCTCAATTTTAGATTCTCCTCATCACCCTTACTTACACTCAAACCTTTTCCAACCTCTCTCCGCCCCCAAATCAACTGACAACCTTCAAATATATGCTCTCTTGCTAGGCCTTTAAGAGGTACACCTGCCCCCATATGAGGCCAAAGTGTGTTGGCAAAATGTAACTTCTGAACTGTTCTGCAGCCACAATATGAGAAGTAACGGGTTCCCTGTGCTCACATAGGAACGAGTTTCAAATTTCTTACCTTTGTGTTTCTACCACTGTGCTCCCCTCTCCTCCCACACAGAACTAAGCCAGGCAGTGCCTTGGTTTTCGTCTGTGGAAACACAGCTGTACTTACATCCACCATCCTCTGAACATGTTTGCTTATGGTCTTTGGATCAGGTTTGGGAGATACTCCAGAGGCCCAGTCCACTACTACTGGTGGCTTTGAAGGTGTTAGTGGCTAAAATGAAATATTCAGAGAAATCCCCATGACTATAATGCAATGCTATAACCTTCAGCTCCTTTCTTTCCCATTACCTGGTAGCTGCATCTGTGGACAACCCTCAACTATGTGCAGTGGCAAGGAGCAGA
Organism: Eschrichtius robustus; assembly: GCF_028021215.1. Lineage (NCBI taxonomy): Eukaryota > Metazoa > Chordata > Mammalia > Artiodactyla > Eschrichtiidae > Eschrichtius > Eschrichtius robustus. The sequence continues at coordinate 86,171,487 of NC_090824.1, forward strand.
GGGCCCCCACGTAATTGAAGTCTAGAACAGTAACCTTGGCTAACACAAGTATTGTGCTTTACAGTTTACAAAGAGCTCCTCACACTGTCTCTATCTAAGATAATTTAAAATTCTCAATATGCCTAGAGTTTCACTTCCCTCGCCATTAAACCTTTTGTTGAAGCTATTGACAAAGAGTAAAGTAGATCATTTAAATTTCCTCTCTCTAAAGCAACTACAGAAAGAAGAACAAACAAAACCCAAAGTTAGTAGAAGGAAAGAAATCATAAAGATCAGAGCAGAAATAAATGAAATAGAGATGAAGAAAACAATAGCAAAGATCAATGAAACTAAAAGCTGGTTCTTTGAAAAGATAAACAAAATTGATAAACCTTTAGCCAGACTCATCGAGAAAAAGAGGGAGAGGGCTCAAATCAATAAAATTATAAATGAAAAAGAAGTTGCAACTGACACCACAGAAATACAGACTACTACAAACAACTCTGTGCCAATAAAATGGACAACCTGGGAGAAATGGACAAATTCTTAGAAAGGTATAACCTCCAAGACTGAACCAGGAAGAAATAGAAAATATGAACAGACCAATTACAAGTACTGAAACAGTAATTTAAAAACTTCCAACAAACAAAAGTCCAGGACCAGATGGCTTCACAGGTGAATTGTATCAAACATTTAGAGAAGAGTTAACACCTGTCCTTCTCAAACTCTTCCAAAATATTGCAGTGGAAGGAACACTCCCAAGCTCATTCTAGGAGGCCACCATCACCCTGATACCAAAACCAGACAAAGATACCGCCCGCCCCCCCCCCCCCCCCCGCAAAAAAGAAATTACAGGCCAGTATCACTGATGAACATAGATGCAAAAATACTCAACAAAATATCAATACTAGCAAACCGAATCTAACAATACATTAAAAGGATCATACACCATGATCAAATAGGATTTAGGAATAGGGGTGCAAGGATTTTTCAATATCCGCAAATCAATCAGTGTGATACACCACATTAACATAAAAAATCATATGATCATTTCAATGGATGCAGTTAAAAGCTTTTGACAAAATTCAACACCCATTTATGATAAAAACTCTCCAGAAAGTGGGCATAGAGGGGACCTACCTCAACATAATAAAGGCCATATATGACAAACCCACAGCTAACATCATTCTCAATAGTGAAAAGCTGAAAGCATTCCCTCTGAAATCAGGAACAAGACAAGGATGTCCACTGTCTCCAATTTTATTCAGCATAGTTTTGGAAGTCCTAGCCATGGCACTCAGAAAAGAAAAAGAAATAAAAGGAATCCAAATTGGAAAAGAAGTAAAACTATCACTGTTTGCAGATGACATGATACTATACACAGAACATCCTAAAGATTCTACCAGAAAACTACTAGATCTCATCATTGCATTTGGTAGTTTCAGGATACAAAATTAATACACAGAAATCTCTTGCATTCCTACACACTAACAATGAAAGATCAGAATGAGAAATAAAGGAAACAACCTAATTTACCATCGCATCAAAAGAACCTAGGAATAAACCTAAGGAGACAAAACACCTGTACTCCGAAAACTATAAGACACTGATGAAAGCAACTGAGGATGACACAAACGGAAAGATACACCATGTTCTTGGATTGGAAGAATAAATATTGTCAAAATGACTATACTACCCAAAGTAATCGACAGATTCAATGTAATCCCTATCAAATTACCAATGGCATTTTTCACTAGAACATTTTTATGTTCACTAGAACATTTTTCACCAGAACTAGAACAAAAAATTTTAAAATTTGTATGGAGACACAAAAGACCCCGAATAGCCAAAGCAGTCTTGAGGGAAAAAAATGGAGCTGGAGGAATCAGGCCCCCTGACTTCAGACTATACTACAAAGCTACAGTAATCAAAACAGTATGGTATTGGTGCAAAAACAGAAATACAGATCAATGGAACAGGATAGAAAACCCAGAAATAAACCTACACACCTATGGTCAGTTAATCTATGATAAAGGAGACAAGAATATACAGTGGAGGAAAGACAGTCTCTTCAATAAGTGGTGCTGGGAAAGCTGGACAGCTACGTGTAAGAGAATGAAATTAGAACATTCTCTAACACCATACACAAAAATAAACTCAAAACAGATCAAGACCTAAATGTAAGGCCGACACTATAAAACTCTTAGAAGGAAACATAGGCCAGAACACTCTTTGACATAAATCGCAGCAAGATCTTTTTTGATCCACCTCCTAGAGTAATGAAAATAAAAACAAAAATAAACAACTGGGACCTAATGAAACTTAAAGGCTTTTGCACAGCAAAGGAAACCATAAAAAACAAAAAGACAACCCACAGAATGGGAGAAAATATTTGCAAATGAAGTGGCCGACAAAGGATTAATCTCCAAAATAAACAACTCATGCAGCTCTATATCAAAAAAAAAAACAAAAAACAACCCAATCAAAAAATGGGCAGAAGATCTAAATAGACATTTCTCCAAAGAAGACATACAGATGGCCAAAATTCACATGAAAAGATGGTCAACATCACTAATTATCAGAGAAATGTAAATCAAAACCACCATGAGGTATCACCTCACACTGGTCAGAATGGCCATCATCAAAATGTCTACAAACAATAAATGCTGGAGATGGTGTGGAGAAAAGGGAACCCTCCTACACTGTTGGTGGGAATGTAAATTGGTACAACCACTATGGAGAACAGTTAAAAGCTAAAAATAGAGCTACCATATGCTCCAGCAATCCCACTCCTGGGCATATATCTGGAGAAAACCATAATTCGAAAAGATACGTGCACCCCGGTGTTCACTGCAGCACTATTTACAATAGCCAGGACATGGAAGCAACCTAAATGTCCATCGACAGAAGAAAGGATAAAGAAGATGTACATATATACAATGGAATATTACTCAGCCATAAAAAAGAATGAAATAATGCCCTTTGCAACAACGTGGATAGACCTAGAGATTATCATACTAAGTAAGTCAAATATATGATATCACTCATATGTGGAATCTAATTTAAAAAATGATACGAATGAACTTATTTACAAAACAGAAACAGACTTACAGATATCAAAAACAAACTTATGGTTACCAAAGGGGAAATGTTGGGGGGAGGGATAAATCAGAAACTTGGGATTAACATACACACACTACTATATATAAAACAGATAACCAACAAGGACCTACTGTATATAGCACAGGAAACTCTACTCAATATTCTGTGATAACCTGTATGAGAAAAGAATCTGAAAAAGAATGAATATATGTATACATATAACTGAATCACTTTGCTGTACACCTGAACAGCAGGTACACTCCAATAACATTAAAAAAAAAAATTTCCTCTCTGTTCTCTACTTACTATTTAGTAGAGAGAAGGATGAGGAGAAAAATAGCTAAAAGGCGGGAAGACACACAAGGAAAAAAAAACAGTGAGGCCTAGACGAGCTGAGATGGAATCCATTCCTAAGTATCTGAGACTTGGCCCAAATTAAAATCTCTTCAAAAATCAAAAGAAGGTCCCCTTTTCGTTGGAATGCCCTCTAACACCCTGAAACCTGCCGAAGATGTTCAGTAAACATCTTTGGTTACAACAGGATGCTAGAACTTGATCTTTCTGTATAGAAACAATGAAATTCAGCCATCTGAACAGATAAGCTGAATTTCTCACGTACGGGCAACTCTCTACCTTTGAGTACCACTTGCTTTGGAGCTAGGGAGCTGCCCAGGAGACTGGGAATTATTGGGTCTTCAGAAGGAAGACTGAAATTATTTCACCTGCCTGTAGGAAGCCAGGGCCAGATAACCTGTGAAGTCTCTACTGTGCAGCCAGGACTGTGTACAATTTTGAGGACTTCTCATCAGAAGAGGTCAAAAGACCCAGCAGACTGCTCTTCCTGACCCACGTGAATACAAGATGTGGGTGGGGGCTTTTCTATCTACCAAGTTGAAAGTCCTCTGAAGCTGAGCATCTGATTAATATACATATCATTATCATCAGCAAATCATGAAGAGAAACAACTGCCTTGAGGACACTTTAAAATTAATAGGAGGGAGAGGTCACTCCAGCCCACCATGCTATATCCCTTCTCTAACTAGTAAACCACTGGCCGATTCCCTCACTCCTTCTGACACTCATGGCATGTAGTTATTTACTGTTCACATATTAGTCTTATCCCCTCGAGGAGTGTACAAGCTCTTTATGGTCAGGAACTATTCGTAATACATATGTTGAAGCTTTCCTTATTCCTAGCACAATGTTGGGCACACAGTAAAAACATAATATGCTTTTTAAACTGAACTAAAGTCCATTCCGAGATGGATGACCTTGATGAGAGGCTTGTAAAGCACCTGTTACACACGGGAGTCAATGTGAAAAACTCACTGGGGCTTTGTGGTTCCTGGGTTCCCGGGCATAAGAAAGCTCGTAGATTTCGTCTTCAGTGTAGTAGAGATCTAGGGATAACTGCAAACCAAAGGAGAACAGAGTTAATTGCTAGGATGCTGTTTGCCTTTCCCAGGGCCGATGTGTTTCTTTCTTGGTTCTTCCTCTCTAGTGGTTTACCCTTTTAGGCTGTAAGTCATTTGTTTTTAAAAATTCACAGAATTTTGGGGGTATAACATCTACTACTGCAGTAGGGCAAGTGTTAGTTCTTGTTAAAATGTTTTTAAACTTTGGAGAAGTCTCAAGATGCCCACTTTTAAACTATGGTTTAATAGCTAAGCTTCTATGCAGAGCTTAGGCCAAAGGCCCTATCTAGTCCGATGGTCCACACCTCACGTGTTCTCTCCCAAAGCAGATGGATGATCTGAAAGGACAGTTTGCATGGCCTGATACCATGAAAATTTGATTCCAGCAACAGAACCCAGTTTAAATGATAACAGGTAATATCAAACAATATTAAGAGTTTCATATACCTTATAACTATAAAATTTTAGAGGAGAGAGGTCTTAGAAATAATCTTGTTCTTAATCTGGATTCCATGGATGGGCTTCAGGGGTTTCAGAACTCAAAAACATCCATACTTTTGAGTATATATGGCTTATGTATATTTTGGGGGGGAAATGCTTACAGTTTTCCTCACAGAATTTGTGAACCAAGAAAGTTAAGATTCAGTGCCTCTTTCCTCAAATGATGCTGTCTAAGGCTGAAACTAGCCAAGGTCACCTGGACAACTAGCAAAAGGGCTGGCATTAGACACCAGCTGGATGCAAAGCCTGAGGCACTATCAGAATAATCCTGTGAGGTACGAAGAGGCTACAGTGATTATTCCATTCTGCAAAAAAAGGCACATTAAAAATTGTCAAATTTTAGAACTGAAAGAGAAGGGAGAAGTCATCGCAGAGATGAATCTCTCTGATTTTTACAGAGAAGGAAACAGAGAGAGTTATGTGCCCACAGTCAGTCACACAGCTATAACTATAGAATCACAGGTCTGGAAGGGAGTTCATCTGACCTCACCCCGCACCCAAAGTGCAAATCCTGGTCTCCCGCATCACTACAAGTGTTCGCCTGCCCTTGGCTTACATGTCTCTGGGATCCAAGCCAGTGGTAGCAGGACCCAAATAATGAACCTATTATTTTTTTTGCTGTTTCTAACTCAATGCCTTGTCCTTTTTTTTAATGAAAACCCACTGTCTCCAATCTCTTACCAAGCCTTGTATCCTGATTTGCTATCAGCTCCTCCCAGAGAGCTTAGGACTGGCTTTTGTAGGGGGAGGGGAACACTCCTAGAGGTCCAAAGGGCATGGTGCTTAAGAGCACAGCCCCGGAGTCCCACCACCCGGGTCTGAGCCCAGGATCTGCTGCTTAATAACGTGTGGCTTCTGGCAAGTTACGTCTTTGCGCCTCAGAATCCCCATCCATAAAATGGAGGTAATGATAGTATCCACTTCACAGAGTTCTTGTGAGGCTTAACTGAGCTGATCTTTGATAAGGTAGCGCCCAGTAACTTGTCTCCCACGGAGCCTCACCGTCAGCAGGTGCACCAGGTCCTTGTTGGCCTCCAGGGGTGGGGCCACCTCTTGCAGCTGGACCAGTTCATTGATATGATTGTAAAGGGCCAGCAGCTTGTGGACGTTCACCTTCCCCTCCTCCAGATAGTCGGGCATGGCTTCATACAGGGAGATGAGGTCCTTGAGGTGCACCCCCAGGATGGGGATCTTGAAGTGGGTGCACTCCCCGTAGGCACGCCGGTAGTTGTCATAGTTTCTGCAGGAGGACAGCAGCTCGGTCATCTCACCCAGAACCTACAAAGCAGAGGAAGAGACCCAGTCACAGGTACCATCCAGGCAGGCTGCGTTTTTGCAGCGGCCGCCTTTAACTCTCAGCTCCTACCATAATTTCACCCCGTCCCTGATTCGTCAGGCAGGGGGTGGTCCATCTAAAGGTGTAGATTCTGACTCCCCAGTTAAAACTCCAGCTTACGTCAAACATCGCAGAGTAGGTTTAGAAAACGCAAGGTGTGCTTTACTACATAACTGGAAAATTCTAGATGAGGTTTTATTTACCATTTTTATGCTAAAATTGTTCTTTTAAAAAATAAATTAGCACATGATAAAAAAGATTTAAAAAGTACAAGAGTATACAGTGCATAGTAAGTGTCTCTCTGACCTCTACCCCAAGCCATTCAGTCCCCTTCCCTAGTGTCTTCTGAATGATTCCAAAGACACCGCACCGCATAACACTCCAAGTGTGCTGCCCACGCAGCTGGCGCGGGGAAGCGTGTGTTTCCAGCGTGGCGCTTCAGTCACCTATCGCGTGCTGTTATTCCTTATGCTGCGCTCTGTGGGCCTTGGCTCGGTGAGTCTCAAGATGGACCTATGCCTAGGAAGCAGGCGACATTCCACTCACGGACCGAAACCCGGGATAGGGAGACTGAACAGACTAAACCAATTCTCAGCAGCGGACCTGAGAGAGGACGAGGCGGAGGCCGTGGGGGGCTCTGCGTTAGAGCCTGTGCTCTGCCGCGGCCAGAGGGCGCGTGGCCGCTCCCAGCACAGCAAGGGCACAGCCAGGTCTGCCGTTCCTTCCAATGCGCCTGCTTTAAGTCAGCACGCAGTTCACAGAACCCCACCCCCATGTGTGGTGACCAGCCTTCTCAGAAGCAGACAGGAAGGAGAGACTGCCTGCCAGTCACGTCACAACACAAAACAACCATTTTAAACACTGTGCCGGAAATTCCTGTAATAGAATCGTGGCCTAAAGAAGTACCCTTTCTGCCCGATGAAGAGCTTGAGGTCTGGGAGTCAGCCCCCGGCAGTCATGTGGCTGGCAAGAGAGCCTCCTCACACACCTCTAGAAAATAGGGCGGGCGAGTGTGGAGTGTGGGAAATGCTCACAAGACGAGAGACTTGGCAGCAAAGATGACAGAGATATTTCTGTTCCCCTTGGAAGGTGAAATAAACTACCGGAGGACACGAGCTTTCATTCTGGACTTAGGAATTCACTATGCAGACCACCCTGAAGGTCAAGCAGCTACAGACAGGAAGCACTGCTGTGGGGGGACCCCAAGCTGCAGAGCAGCAAGCTACATCTTGTAAATGAAATGACACGAAGGCACTTTAAATTCTGTGATTCTCTCCCTCTGAGACACAGGCAATCTTTTCAGTTGTTCTGCCTGCTCCCAGCCAGCACTATCAGGGAATTATAAGGTGACCAGACCACTGGGAGGTGGGGGCGGAGCGGTGTCCCCAGACCCCAGCATTGTCAGAGCAAGGATGATTAATGAGAGGCTTTCCGAAAGGAGGCCAAACACCTGGGAAAGCGGATGGGGCAACGAGGCTCAGACATCTCTGCCTAAGAAGAGAGCTCGCGGGGGGACTGGGGTTTGAGTTTAGTAAGGGAGGCCAAATGAGATGAAATACTCAGAGCAGCTGTTATCAAACCCATACCATAAGTAGCTGCATTCATATCTGTACTATATCATAGTGGTTTCCATGTGTGGTAACAGCCGCATGTATAAAGGATTAAAGTCCTTTCTATAAAATCTAATTAATAACGTAGGAAAGTGCATAGGACACTTAAGAAAAATGTTCCTCAATAAAACACCATCTATTAAAAAATGGTACCTGAAAAGCTCATTTCCAACTATCCGGGAAAATTCAGCTCTCCATAATGTCACTCTCCCAGGGTTCCAGCTAGCTAGGTTTCTAACGTGTCACTAAATAACCTCACTTGAAATGCAGACTGAACTATGGTCACTGAACCACTTTTCCTTGCTAGAGCAAGTGAGTTGGTACTAAAGATGGTGACTCCGGATACTCAGTGGCATACGAACATGGGGAAGACACACACATTGTTTCAAATCACCAGCGGGAACGGGTGCAGTAACACTGCGGCCAGACTGAGTCACAGTCACTCTCAAATCTGTGACATCCCCGTTCCTGTCCTGTGGGTTTTCTTAGGGGTTGCTTCCTTGGTATTTTGCCTGGTTGAAAAGGGATGGTGTGGTTCGGAAATGCTCTCTGGGCTGCCCCTCAAGGAGGAAACGCTGACACTGGTCCTAGGAATGCTGCTAAGGGGCCCGGGAGGAGGCAGGAGCACTGACCTTATTGATTTCATGCGGGACATGTGAACTTGTCTCCTTGAGCCTGGAGATTGAGCTGTGACAGAGCCCTCCTATCACAGCCATCAACGTATTGAAGTTCTGTAGTTGGTGGAGCTTCTGTGACACAGAAAACAGAGTCACTGTACATGTCAGTTACATTGGAGCTTAGATGCTGCCTCTCATCTCTGTGTTATGAGTCTTCCTAATTCTGGCCAAAGGCTCGCGATCAGGTATTGCAATTTTCTGTCCATTTCTTTCCTAAGGCATAATTCCAGACCAGGAGGTCCCAAATCTAGCAAAGCATCATGTCTTCCTCCTTTAGTTTCAGCTGGTCTGTGGACCACCCTCTACAGCAGTGGCTTCTAACACCCAAAGTACTTGCTTAACACAAAGATTTCTGGACCCAAGTGCAGGTGTTCTGATTCCCTGGATCTGGGAGTTGAGCTTAGGGATCTGTGCTTTTAAAGTACCTTTAGTTAACATCAGAGCAGGTGGTCCATGTACCACACTTAAAGAAACACTGGTCTAGAACATCTAGAGCTGAAAAAATATATCACTCAGCATAATCCTTTATATCCTTCACCCCAAAGTAGCCAGACTTTTATTTCTGAGGGCAACGCCAGTGCCTATATAGGACAGTAACTGGGACAGAGACGCTAGAATCTCTGTGAAATTTCAAATATGTGTTCACAGTATCTGCTTTTCTCTTATCAGATGCCTAAGCTCTGCCCCTCAAACACTAAACCCAGCCATTCAACACAACATGGGCTCACAGACCTAAATCAGGCTGGTCCAGCTCCACTAAAACCTGAAATTGCCCTTTCCTTTGCCATGTGGGCCACGTTTGGTAAAACAATATAGGCTGGTAAGCATCTTCTGAAAAATGTTAAAGATCTAAAGAGATCTAACCATATCCCGACCTTGAAGATGGCCTGTAGGGCCCTCTCCATACTGCCCTTGTGTGGGATGTATTAGAGTCACCATATCTAGATCTGGGGACAGGTAAAGGTGCACAAACCCCACCAGGAGGTTCATGAGGAGAAAGCAGCTCTAATGGATAGACTAGGCTGGGGGAAGAGGGGATAATTTACCTCTTATAGCCCAGGCCTAAAGTCTTAATCCAGTCACTCACCTGAGCCACCTGGATGAACTTGATGAAGACTTCAGCTCGGAGCTGGGGGGTGGGGCGGCTGAGAACCATCAGTTGTACCCACTGGGAGATGCCGTTACACAGGGCAATGGACCGCTCCATGGTAGGGTTCTCCTTCACGCAGCTATTCACAAGGTAATTCTGATAATCGGAGAACTGGGGAAAAAGAAACTCATCAGGACTGCCGCTCTGGTATTCTGGGAGACCCAAGGGGCATATTAACCTCTGCTGAGTTGATGGCTAGACTCTGCTAAGGGACAGAGGAGCTCTTGGCCTTCCTCTCCTGCAGACAAGGATGGTAGGAAGGACATCTTTCTTATTCTACCCACAGCATGGTCCCTCTACATCAAAGGTCATTAGGCCTAAATGGATGTGTACACATACAAGTTAACCCAAATATTATGTTGAGTAGATAGGGATAGTGTCCCTTCTAAATTCTAAAGAATACAGTGTACAAGAAAAATCTCAGCGGCTTCCCTGGTGGCGCAGTGGTTAAGAATCTGCCTGCCAATGCAGAGGACAAAGGTTCGAGCCCTGGTTGAGGAAGATCCCACATGCCACGGAGCAACTAAGCCCGTGAGCCGGAACTACTGAGCCTGTGCGCCTAGAGCCCGTGCTCCACAACAAGAGAAGCCACGACAATGAGAAGCCCGCGCACCGCAATGAAGAGTAGCCCCCGCTCACCGCAACTAGAGAAAGCCTGCGCACAGAAACGAAGACCCAACACAGCCAAAAATAAATAAATAAATAAATAAATTTATTAAAAAAAAAAGAAAAATCTCAGTACTAGTTCCAGCTCTGGTGCTGAAGGTAAGGGAAAAAAAAAAAAAGATAATCACAAAATCTACTGTGTCACACTCTCTTTTTCTCTCTCTCCTAGCTGTCTTCTTAACTTAAAAATGGGATAACATGTCCTATTTAGGACACGGAATTGTTATTAAGATCAAACATGATCATCTGTGAAAGCACTGTAACTTTTCAAAGTGCTACGTAAGTGTGAGGTGGTGCTAACAGGATATTATTAACCTCATGATCAAACAGACCTATTTGGATTTCCCTCTATTCACCAACTCGAGCAGGGGTGAAGCGAGTGGGGTACATGACACTGGTTAGCTATTATTTGGGGACCACAGCTTCCCATTCACCTGGGCAATGGCATTCACTATGGCTGACAATGAAACAAACAGCAGATGTGAAGCTGGAAATGTCCCAGAAGATCACTGTATAAGTCATGACTCTAGCTACTGTGTCCCTGTCACAAACAATCCTTTTGCTCAAATAGTATAACAGAGGGAGGAGAGTTTGCTCTGCTCCAATGCTCCCATGGGAGTTTTCGGTGCTGTTCCCCAGCTATTTCCAGCTCTCCATTTCTCAACTCTGCCCTTTGAGATCAGGTGTGACCACATGACACAGTTTAGCCAGGAGAATGTCAGTGGAAGGGACGTGATGACTTTTTTTTTTTTTTTTTTGCAGAAACAAGGAAACTGTTTTAATAATGATGTTTATATTAGTAATAGGCACATTCCAGAAATAAAGAAAAATCCTCTCGCTGGGATTGTATTGGAACGAATGCTTTTCAGGGAAATTCTTTTAGGAAGTTGAGCACACTATCATTTCACACACTAAAGATCTTTAGATATTTAGGAGTTGCTGATAGACGTGACGACTTTTCAGATAGAAGAGCCGGTGAATGATTGGCTATGTTGCCTTTCCAGGCTGCAGAGATCGTAAAGATCCACGTCAAGATGAAGCCTCCCACACCCAGGCTCTGAGCACCTGTGGTCAGCTGAGGCCCCTGGTCAGACGTGTAGCAGGAGTGAAAAATAAACTTTTGCTTTGTTAGGCCACTGAGATTGGGTGGAAAGGGTTGAGGGGGTTGTTATCAGTGTACATACCTTAGTCCTGCCTGACTAGTAATACACTGATGAGAAGATCTCATAACCTAAATAAAACGAATGCAAATTAACTGAGCCCCACTTTTCTGTGCTGTGTTTGCGGATAGGTGGAAAAATATGAGTAGACCAAACCTACTCCTTAAAGAGAGACATATACAGCACAAATCTTACTGGTTCTAAGAAAAAGTTCCCCTGATTCATTCCAGTGGATACATTTACATACCCCTCCCATTCTAAATGTAACATATTGAATCCACTTGTTTTTTAAAAGAATTATCTCAGTATAATTCTTCCCCCCTCCAAAGTATTATAATAATAAGCAGAAAATATCAAATGCCACTCAATTCATAGCAGAGATAAATTTCCCTCCCACCCTACGTGGGGAAAACTGTTTAGAACTGTGTAGGGAAAACAAAAAGATCCCCCCAAAAGTCTTCTTCTACGGGGCAACCGTGACCTTCAAAAGAAATAAGGTTCAAGCTGACGCCTTCATTTGCAGCTAGAACCCTGCACCGACACTGGGGGGGCACTGGTGCAGGGGCCTTGTTCTGCACTGACTCTTCCCTTCCACCTCCACTGATCTGAGCCCTGGCAGGGAGCAGACGTCCCACAGGCCTGACAGAGCAGTCCTACCAATTGGGCCCCAGAACAGCTCAGATTTCCGGTGTGATAAATGGCCCTTTTCAGTGTCCTTCCCCCGTGACAGGAGAGGCACTGCCAAATGGAAACCCCCCAGGGGGAGCGTTCCAACTGGGGCCTGTGGTTCTGTCTGAGGGGAGCCAGTGAGGAGACTGGAGGGCCCCGTGCAGATGAATGCTTGGAGACGTATTTCCAAATTGGGCTGGAGGGGGCGGGGAGGTTCCTGGCTGATCGGCAAAATAGCTGTGTGAAAACAGGGAGGCTGTCAACATTATGGGAGAAAAGCTATAATAACCCCTGTAACCTGGTTTGCAGCTCTCCTTCCAAACACAAGCAGCCTCAATAAATTGGTGCTGAGTGACCGAGAGAGGCTTGTGATCCTGGTCTCAGCTCTGACTCTAATAAACTGTGTGACCTGTTCCAAGCCACCCCTGGGCCTCCATCACCTCATCAGGGAACAGGTGCATCTAAGAAATGCATCCAGCAACTAGTAGTCTCTACTTTTAGAGCAAAGCTGAAAACTCTATCTTTCCATAGCGGTGGGGGCTGAGTGGAGTCATTTCTCAGGAAATCGTATCGGCCAGTGAGGCTCTGTTGGCAAGTTCTCTTGTATGGAGCCGGTCGGTGTTCTTTGGTATCACATATGGAGTTTCAGTGAGCAAGGTTTGGGTCAGCAGAGTTTCTCTAGAATCAGGGGTGGACTGCTGGGCCATGTCAGCACCACCTCAAGGGTTTAGGTAAATTCTGGGCTGGACCAGTAGCATCTGATTTATTTTGAGATTTCCCACAGCCATCCAAAGCCTATTCTAGAATGAATTCAAGTCCTCTTACAGGACTTACCCTCATTTTTTTGGAGGAAAATTAAAAAAAAAACATTCTGGAAGCCTCATGATTATCAGGAGTAAAATGTGTGTGTGTGTGTATGCGCATGCATGCTGTGTGTACACTCACGTGTGCAGGGTATCATGTGTGCCCACAGTATTGCCACTTGAGCGAGTGGTGGGTTGGGTGAGCTGGGCTTGGAGGATGGGAGCGTGGAGCAGAGCTGAAGCAGCAAATAAGGCAGCCGTGTCCTGACTTTCCCAATGACACAAAGTCTGATGGGAAAGCCTACCAGCGCTGAGGGGGCCTCTAGGGTTAGGAGGTGGATGGCCTGTTGAATGCCTCTGCTTATTTTCAGAGATATCCCAGGGAAGCTTTTCTCCGGCCCCTCGGGTACATACAGATATCCTCCGGAAGGACTTGAACTCCAGGTAGGTAAGGTGCTCGGAGAGCTCTTCTGGTTCCAGATGGTCAAAGAGCAGGGAGACTTTCCGTTTCTTGCTGGTGTTCGATTTTATCCTTTGAGTCAGTTTCCTGGACCAGTCACGGGCATTGCTTTTGTGGGTAAAAATGAAAGGGAGAAGACAGGGAAAAAGAATAAATCAAAATTGCCTTTTAATGCAAATAAATCCATTAACGCTTCCCACAAGACTATGCAAAGCACCGTTACCTAACTTTCCTTGGTCAAAACAATGCATTAACAGTTTCCCCACATCAGTTTTTCCTATGGTGGCGACTAGGAAGCTCTGATGGTTTTCCTTGAGCCTTCTGAACGTGCCATGGGAACTGGGTAAAATGCATTTGTCTTAAGTCTGCGGGAAGGACAGAGTCTCAGGCATTGTTCACAGTGTCCTGGTTCCTCTGTGTAGCCCTGGCAGGTCTGCTCTCTCCATGCCTTCTGTGTGTTCCCTCATCTCATGAGGGTGACGGGGACTCTATGTGGTTGGAAATCTCAAGGGAGTGGGGCAGTTTTCATGCCAGAAGAGCACAGAGAACCACAGAGAGGAGATGCCATGCTGGGGAGTCATGTGTAGGAACAGGTGGTCACTCTGGGCAGACTTGTGGCTTTTTCCTCAAATGTCCCCAGCCACTGAAATGATCAAGGAAGGCTAGCTAACCCTAGAGTTAGCCCCACACACATTTTCTTGTAATCAATCCATGTGTTTCTTATTCAGTCTCAATTTCCTACACTAAGGAAGCAAAGAGAAAGGTAGCAGGTTGCAGATCTGTGTTTCCCAAACCTGTATTCCTGAGAACCTTGTCTCTTTACAAAACGGTTCTGTGGTCAAATGAGTTTGGGAAATGCTACAAATTCTGCAGCCCCCTTAGCCAAAGGGCATATTACAGACTCTGAGATGCATTGCAAAAAGAAAGTTCAACTCTCTATTTCTCAAGTATATCTGGTCAGGCAATATCCCACTGACTAATTCCTAAAGAATATACCGTGGAAAATACTGGTAGAGGAAAGTCAGCTAGGGGTGTATTGGGATAAGGAAATCAGGGTTTGAGAACTGCCCTGGGCCCTGTGTGCTGCATTTAAAAAAATGAAGACATTGTTACTGCAGAACCTTCTTTTATCTCTCAAGTTATAATTCTAAGCAAAGAAGTACAGAGAGTCCAACCTGCTATGCAGATTTAACTGGGACTCTGACATGTGATTTGGAAATCATGTCCACATGGCCACGGCACAGGGCACTGAGGGCTCTCCCAGTCCAGATTCTGCTCTGCCGTTAACTCAGCTAGCAGTGTGACCCCAGACAAGCAAGCCTTGCTGAGCCTCAGTTTCCCAGGACGTTGGATAAAATCATCTTGAAAATATGTTTCAGTCCTAGAATTCTATGTCCTAGGGATCTGTATTATTCTAAAACAAAGGGGCCACATTGTGGAAACCTTAGCATATGATGAGTGTACGCTCCTCTCCCCAGATTAGGACAGGCGTTCATTTTTCCAGAGTGGGACCATCTCATAAAGAAGAAATCCAAGGAATAATATGCAACACTCCTGAGATCCTTTCCATCTCTGCATAGGTCTAAAAGTGTCTCTTGCAGAACTTTCTGGCCTACCCAATATGTTATAAACCCTCTGCTCGATCCATTTTCCAGCAGTCCCTTCCCCATTTATAAGTGCAGGGGCCCTCCGGGCATTAGCTGCTGAAGAGGCACCAATTTAGTCACCACACTTTCAGTTTCTTGGGACTTACATAAATTTTAGTCAATATCTGGCTAGCTGATTTCTTGTTCACTGAGACTTCTTTTTTCCTACTCTTGGATAGTAGTCACGTACAGCGTTATCACCAGGGGGCTTCTCTGCTTTCCTGCTACATGTCAAGCTTTTCTCTTTCATGAGGCCATTTGAACCTGCCTGAGGGCTTCCTGGGGTGGGTAGAGCAGACGTCACAGCGGGACACAGAGCCTTGCTGAGCGGCCTGGGTTGTATTACAGGAGGGAGGTGGTTTCGAAAGAGGCGTCAAAACCACGACACTCACATTTGAGTTGTGTCAATCAGGCGGCAGTGCAGCTCCTGGCCGTTAGCTTTCACCAGTTCCTGAAACTCTTCCATAGTGCTTGCCAAGCTGGCATCCATTTTAAACATGATCCAGAATTCTGTTATCCAATACCTACATGGTGGGATTTAAAAAACACAAGCCAAAACTGAAGATATATTCTCTATACAGAATATAAGGAGCTGGAGTGGGGGTGGGGGGAAAGAGAAGAAAACCACCCACTGACAATCCTCTGCGCCCCACATATTAAATGCTATGCTATGATGAGGTGAATCATAATGAAAGAAGCCACTGCAAAGATTTAGGCACAACCATGTGTATCAGAGAGAATGATAAATAAGACAATGGCAGACAAACCAAACGTCCAAAGATTGGACAATGCATCTTTAAATTACACTTTATTATACCTCAGGATATTATATGGCCATTAAAAATGTTTATAAAAAGTTTTTAATGACTAGAGAAGATTCCTATGATTTAAAGTGAAAACTATAGGATACAAAACTTTGTATGTATTTTGATCTCTACTATGTTAAAAAACCTACTCGGAAAGAGACAAGGGAAATACACCAAAATAGGTAGTAGGATATAAGTGATTATTACTATAGTTATATTCTTCTCTATATTTTCAAAGTGCTCTAATATGAGCTACATTACTTTTATACTTAGGAATAAAAACAAACAAAATAACCTTTCCCTTATGTCACTTGATACCAAAATGCTGTAAGGTTGACAAAAACATTGGTATAAAATATTAAGCTCAGGCACATCAGAAAAAAAAACTGACTATGCTCTTTGAGGAATTTCCAGTACTAACAATTGCCCTTTCTGGTCTGCCCAGAGGTGTTGTACAGATGGTCAGGAAGGGAAAGGCAGGGAGGACAAGGAAAGAGCTAGAGTCTCTGGCTCTTTCATTTCACGCCACTCCACAAAGTCCCAAATGCATGCAGAAATGTTACCTTACAAAATAGCAGATCTTCAGGCAAAGCCCTGGTGAATTCTTTGCCAAGGCATCCTTATAGGTATGGCTGTGGTTAAGGGAAATGGAAGCCTCTTATAGAAACCAAACAACTTTTCATCTTTGGGAGTATTGCTAAAACTACCCTCCTCCAGCCCCGCAAATAGTTTCTTCTCTCCCTGGCCATAGGATAAAACCAACTCAATGTGTGCAGCTGTATGCTTATGAAGGGCAAAGATGGTGACTTTAGCCCATGCTGAAGTCGCTTATGGAAGAAGGCCACAGTATCTCCTCTGCAGAAGTAGGAAGTCAACAGCACAGCAATGCCCCCACACAGGTGACCTGTAAGAAGTAAAGAAGGGGCAAGTGACCTCTGCCCATGCCCAAGACTAGGAGTCTGCTGGAGACAAGCTAAAAAGAAGAGCTTGTTCTTATCTTTTCAGCAACTGATAAAAATCTGTGCATTGAATTAGAAGAAAGGGAAGGAATAAATATTCAGATATATTGTAATGGTAATCAAGGCAATAATACGAAAATTATAATATATGCCTAGAAAATGTCAGTAGATTGATCTTACAGGTTGTAATAGCAAGTCAGAAAAAGCCATGTGAATGATCCAAATACAACTGGAGAGCACATTAAGGATCAATATCACTTGGAATATTCCACGAGAATGATGCCATTCTAAGAACAAGAAAGAATAGCAAAGTTCCACCAAGTTCACGCATCTCTAGAGATATATGGAAAGAATAAGTGTTTACTGTAAAGGTCATAGAAATGCAAAATCCAATCCAGTGATGAACCTGGGTGGTCCTACCCTCTCCCATCAACATACTGAGGAATCAGGCTGTGTGGGCTGTGTGCCCCACAAGACACTGCCCTCTTTCTCCTCTAAAAACCATGTCAAATTAACCACAATCCAGGGCTCCGTGAATTTCAGCAGGGCCCCTGAGAGGAATCCACTGAGCAGCCAGCAGATGTCTCAATTAACTGGGGCTGTGCAGTCTTCTTTCAGTGGCTATGCATATTTTAACCCTTGGAAAACTCAGACTTAAATATAGCAAAGTAAAAAACAGTCCAAATCATATTACTGATTTTTTAATTAGGAAGGGATCTGTGCCTTTTGAAATCTTATATACCTGTAATGTTTAAGAGCATATTAGAATGAGAGTCTTGCAACTTCAATCTGGAATATACAATTAAGGGATTTACACTTGTGATTTTAAATTCAAATCTTATTAAGTTTATGCATAGCTTTGGAACATCCACGGTAATGTTAGCTTTACTGTTTATAATTTTAATTTACTGAAGTTATAAAAACTATTTAGAATTCAGAAAAGCCTCTGAAGTATTTAAAAAATCTAAAATATAAGATTTAAAATTACAAGTACATACCTATCAATAATTACTTTAAATGTAAATGGACTAAATGTTTCA
This sequence comes from Eschrichtius robustus, assembly GCF_028021215.1. Taxonomy (NCBI): domain Eukaryota; kingdom Metazoa; phylum Chordata; class Mammalia; order Artiodactyla; family Eschrichtiidae; genus Eschrichtius; species Eschrichtius robustus. Next base: position 86,189,466 of record NC_090824.1, read on the forward strand.
ATCAAAAGACATGGAGTGGCTGAATGGATACAAAACCAAGATCCATATGTATGCTGCCTACAAGAGATGCACTTCAGATCTAAATAGTTAGACTCTTCAAGAAAAAAAACGGGAGAGGGCCCAAATCAATAAAATCAGAAATAAAAAAGAAGTTACAATAAATACCACAGAAATACAAAAGAATGTTAAGAGATTGCTACAAACAGTTACATGCCAATAAAATGGACAGCCTAGAAGAAAGGTACAAATTCCTAGACATGTACAATCTTCCAAGACTGAGCCAGGAAGAAACAGAAAATATGAGCAGACCAATTATCAATAATGAAATTGAATCAGTAATTAAAAAAAGAAAAAAAAACTCTGAGCAAACAAAAGTCCAGGACCAGATGGCTTCACAGGTGAATTCTACCAAACATTCAGAAAAGAGTAAACACCTATCAAACTATTCTAAAAAACTGCAGAAGAAGGAACACCTCCTAACTCATTCTATGAGGCCAGCATCACCCTGATACTAAAACCAGGCAAAGACATCACAAATAAAGAAAATTACAGGCTAATATCAGTGATAAAAATATGATGAACATAAGATTCAAAAATTCTCAACAAAATATTAGCAAACCAAATACAACAATATATTAAAAGAATTATATATACACCATGATCAAGTGGAATTTATCCAGTGAATGCAAGGATAGTTCAATATCCACAAATCAGTCAGTGGGATATACCTCATTGACAAATTGAAGAATAAAATATATAAATAAAGAATAAAAATCATACGGTCATCTCAACAGATACAGAAAAAGGATTTGAGAAAATTCAACAATTTATGATTAAAAAAAACTTTCCATGAAGATGTATAGAGGGAACATACCTCAACATAGTAAAGGCCATATATTATAAGCCCACAGCTAACATCATACTCAATGGTGAAAAGCTGAAAGAATTTCTTCTACGATCAGGAACAAGACAAGGATGCCCACTCTCACCACTTTTATTCCTAGCCAGAGCAATCAGACAAGAAAAAGAAATGAATCCAAATTGGAAAGGAAGAAGTAAAACTGTTACTGTTTGAAGATGACATGATACTATACATAGAAAATCCTAAAGATACCACCAAAATACTACCAGAGTTCATCAAAGTTCAGTAAAGTTGCAGGGTACAAAATTAATATATAAAAATCTGTTGCATTTCTATATACTAACAAGGAACTATCAGAAAGAGAAATTAAGAAAACAATCCCATTTAAATCACATCAAAAAGGATAGAATATCCAGGAACAAATCCAACGATGTAAGTAAAAGACCGAGTGTCTTAAGAAAACTTTAAGACACTGATGAAAAAAATTGAAGATGACAGAACAGATGGAAAGATATACCATATTCATGGATTAGAAGAATATTGTTAAAATGACCATATTACCCAAGGCAACCTACAGATTCAATGCAATCCTATCAAAATACCAATGGCATTTTTCACAGAACTAAAACAAATAATTCTAAAATTATATCAAAAGAAAAGTCCCTAAATAGCCAAAACAATCTTGAGAAAGAAGAACAGAGCTGGAGGTATCACACTCCCAGACTTCACACTATACTACAAAGCTACAGTCATCAAAACTGTATGGTTCTGGCACAAAAACAAACAAGTAGATCAATGGAACAGAATAAAGAGCCCAGAAATTAACCCACACACTTATGGTTAATTAATCTAAAACAAAGGAGGCAAGAATATACAATGGAGAAAAGACAGTCTCTTAAATAAATGGTATTGCGGAAGCTGGACAGTTACATGCAAAAGAATCAAACTGGACTATGATGTCACACTATGCACAAAAATGAATTCAAAACTGATTACGAACGTAAATGTTAAGACCTGAAACCATAAAACTTATAGAAGAAAACATAGGCATATGATCTTTGACATCAGTCTTCATAACACTGTTTTTGGATATGTCTCCTCAGGCAAGGGAAACAAAAGCAAAAATAAACAAATAGGACTAGGGCTTCCCTGATGGCACAGTGGTTAAGAATCTGCCTGCCAGTGCAGGGGGCACAGGTTCGAGCCCTGGGCCAGGAGGATCCCACATGCTGTGGAGAAACTAAGCCTGTGCGCCACAACTACTGAGCCTGCACTCTAGAGCCCATGAGCCACAACTACTGAGCCTGCGTGCCACAACTACTGAAGTCTGCTCACCTAGAGCCCACGCTCCACAACAAGAGAAGCCACTGTAATGAGAAGCCTGCACACCACAACGAAGAGAAGCCCCGCTCACTGCAACTAGAGAAAGCCTGTGCGCAGCAACGAAGACCCAACGCAGCCAAAAATAAATAAATAAATAAATAAATGTATTAAAAAAACCAAATGGGACTATATCAGACTAAAGCTTTCGCACAGTGAAGGAAAAGAAACCACCAACAAAATGAAAAGGCCACCTACTAAATGGTGAAGATATCTGCAAATGATATACCCAATAAGGGGTTAATATCCAAAACATAGAAAGAACTCATACAACTCAACATCAAAAAACCAACCTGATTAAAAAACTGGCAGAGATACATATGTCCCCATATCTCTTCCCTCTTGCATCTCCCTCCCTCCCGCCCTCCCTATCCCACACCTCTAGGTGGTCACAAAGCACAGAGCTGATGTCCCTGTGCTATGCGAGAAACTTTGTTCTTTATTGCATTAACTTTCAAGAAATCTCAAAATGTGAAAGAACTGATTTCTCTGACAATTATTTAGGTTTTAAAATTCAAATTGATTTAAAGCCCTCAAATCTTTTGGCATTCATCGACCACTCCTTTGGAAATGTCACAGATTTAATTTGGAGGTGATGTTTCTTACTTTGAATTGAATATTGACTGATTAGTTTTGAGTATTCATAGTTACTTAGATGATCATATTAACTGAGGGACGTGGAATCATGTACACTCAGTTCCCTGGAGATCAAGCCAAATACTTCATCCGTAGAAGAACAGATACAGAATGAAGTTTTATTTTGTTTTGTTTTGTTTTTCTCTCTAAAATGTATTCTTTGATAGTAAAAATGTCCTTCCATAGTCAAAATCTATATCTTTGTAAGAATAGACTACTGTTTAATCCACAAAATGAAGCTTTAAAAATACCATAAAATTAGATGAGTAAAAACAACAACAACAACAAAAAAAAAAACTGGCAGAGGATCTGCATATACATTTTCCCCAAGGAAGACAAACGGCCAAAAGCCACATGAGAAGATGCTCAACATTACTAATCATCAGGAAAATGCAAATCAAAACCACAATGAGGTATCACCTCACACTTGTTAGAATGGCTGTTATCAAAAAGACAACAAATGACAAGTGTTGGTGAAGATGTGGAGAAAACAGAACCCTTGCACACTGTTGCTGGGAACATAAATTGGTACAGCCACTATGGAAAACAGTATGGAGGTTCCTCAAAAAATTAACAATAGAACTACCATATGGTCCAGAATTTCCACTCCTGCGTATTTATCTGAAGAAAACAAAAACACTAATTAGAAGAGATATATGCAGCCATGTGTTCAATGCAGCATTATTCACAATAGCTAAGATATGGAAGCAACCTAAGTGTCCATCAAGAGATGAAAGGATAAAGAAGATGTGGTACACACACACACACACACACACACACACACACAAATGGAATATTACTCAGCCATAAAAAAGAATGAAATCTTGCCATTTGAGACAACATGGATAGACCCAGAGGGTACATGCTAAGTGAAGTAAGTCAGACAGAGAAAGACAAATACTGTATGATTTTATTTATATGCAGAATCTAAAAAAACAAATGCACAAACATAACAAAACAGAGTTATCGGTACAGAGAACAAACAGGTGTTTGCCAGAGGGGAGGGAAGTAGGGGGAAGAAAGAAATAAGTGAGGAAGATTAAGAGGTACAAACTTCCATTTGCAAAATAAATGAGACATGGGTAAGAAATGCACCGTATGGGGAATATAGTTAATAACTATGTAATATCTTTCTAGGGTGACATATCCGTAACTAGACTTATTGTGGTGACCAGTTTGACATGTATAGACATATCAAATCACTGTTATGTAACAGAAACTAACATAGTGTTGTAGGTCAAGTATACTTCAAAAACGGGCAAAGAAACAACAAACATAGAAAAATAGATCAGATTTGTGGTTACCAGAGGCAGGGGATGGGAAAAGGGGGGATTGTATGAAGGCAGTCAAAAGATACAAACTTATAAGATCAATAAGTACTAGGGATGTAATGTACATGATAAAAATATAATTAACACTGCTTGATGTTATACATGAAAGTTGCTAAGAGGGAAAATTCTAAGTTCTCATCACAAGAAAAGAAATTTAAATTTCTTTAATTTTGTATCTATATGAGATGATAAGATGTTCACTAAACTTATCATGAATCATGCTTCAAACCTTAAACTTACACAGTATTTTATATCGGTTATATCTCAATAAAACTGGAAGAAGAAATAAAATTCATAAGTGTAGTTTAAAACCATTATTCCAATTAACCAAACATTTTTCAAGTTTCCTTAAAAGTGCTTGGTGGGACATTCTAGACTTATAGGAAGAACAGTAAGATTTGCAAGCTAAACTTGAACCCCTAAAGAAAAACTATGGCTGTGAAATTTGTACGTTTCATAAAATGACTTTAACTTAAAAAACCTAAATTTTGATAGATTTACTGTTATAAAATCTGTCCCTGCGAGCATCAAAGTCAAACAGAAACACAAGAGGCAAACCCCCCCCGAACACACACACACACACCAACAAAGGTAATCAATCCAAAACATAAGCCTAGGCAACTGGCAAATTTCATGAAGTGAATGGTTCCAATGCCTGCCTTTCTTTGGACATAAATGGGAGGAGTGAGAATGACATGAATTTACATTTCTTCATGCCGCATGGGTAAGAAAATGCATCCCTTCGGTGCAAAGAGATTCAAGCATAAGGCACATTCTAGATAAATACGTCTTAGAGTCTATATTTTTATTATTTGATCCAGTTGTTGAAATTTTTAACTTCTTCCTTATTAATGAGGAAGGCACAAAAAAAAACCACCCACTTTTCTTTTAAAACAACTGGGTGGACATAAGAATCAACATGGTGCCTTTTATCGTGGAGTTTATCTTCCTTCCGTTTGCTCCCTCACCTTCTCTTCACACGTCTGTTCCCCAGTGCACAGTGCCAGATGCCATGTGTGGGGCAGGATCTGTGAACCCACTGAGTCTCCATGTGAGGGTTGAGCCTGTGGGCACGCAGATGCCATCCAGGAGGGCAGAGCCTCCCAAGGTCGCAGAGCCCTTGTGCCACAGCGGAGGCAGCCTCGAGCGAGGCAGGCACTGCTTTCTCACGTGAGGAGATGAAGTAAACAGCAGCACACGCAGGCCAGTAATCAGGGGCTCAGGCATCTGCTGACCTGGGGTAATCGTCATTGTTTGCTGGAAGCTTCAGGCTCCACATCTCCATAGGCAGTGCTGTGGCCATGAAGTACCGGGACAGTTCTGGCTGTACTTCTCAGGCATCTGAAAAAGCCTATTCAAAGCATGTTGTTAACTTTTTTTCCTCTCTCTCTTTTAATAATGGAAAAACAGGAAACAAAAGGAAGCCATCTGAGCTTCTTTAACTGACAGGTAAAAGGAGCCACTCCAGTCTGGTATGTTGAGACGTTCACCGTGGAGGGGAAAGGGTTTCTGAGAGAGCTGAGGATGGAGCAGGAGGGGCACACTGGGCCAGCCTGTGGAGGGCCATTTCCTGGCAACCGAGGACCTGCCATTACCCTCTATTTGCAGAGGCTCTGGAGCATGGCCTGCCTGATTCGCTTCTCAGGAAAGTAACCGCAGAGGTGGATAAACGAGGGAGAGGGTGGCTGTGCAGATGAGAAGCCCAGGATGGGACAGAGGCTGGGGAGAGAGACCGTGAGGGCCCACATGAAGGGAGAGGCATGGGAATGGAGAGAAGAGAAAGAGTCACTTCTGACGCAGGAACCCTGAGATTGGGTGACGGACTCTGTAGGAGGTGAAAGGCAGGGAGGATTGTGAGTGCTTTGATGTTGCCGCTTTAAGACCATCGGATGGGCAGCAATACCATGAACTGAAACTGAAAATACAGGTGTCAAAGCAGAACTCATAGTAGTAGTAGTTGAGGTGGTGAGTTAATGAGTTACGTTTTAAGCATATCAAGATTGCAGTGTCTGCAGGACAAAGTGGTCCGTTAAAAAAAAAAAAAAAAAGGTTTGGGTTAGAGAAATGTGGACTTGAAAGACCTCAGAGGAATGGTGGTGGAAATCCTGGTGGGAAATCACCCAGGGGAAGTGCAGTGAGAAGAAACCAGGATGTTATCCCCATCTCGAGGAGGTACGCAAAGAAGAGGCTGGATGGAGAGGTGGAGGAAGGCAGCCCAGGAGGAGGGAGAGCCGGGAAGGCGCAGTTCCCGGGGCCCCGGAGGGAGTCTGGAGAGGCAGGGGGTGTCAACAATGCTTCTACATGGAGATCGCTGTAAACAAGGGTGGAAACAAAAGCCACCAGGCTTGGCAGCTAGGAGGTCACTGGTGACATCAGAGGAAAGTCTGAGTACAGGGGTGAAGGCCGCAGTCGGGTTAAGGACCGAGTGGGAGTTGAGCGATGGGAGATAGTGACTGCGGACTATTTTAACAAGTCTGTGCATCACATTTCTAACCCTATCAATGGAATGAAGGGGAGGCAGGGTTGAGAGTTTATCTTTAGGTTGGGGAGACTTGAATGTGTTTTAGGCTGAGGGTCAGGTGCCCCTGAAGAGGCAGGGTTTAAAAGGACAGGAGAGAGGGGAGATAACCGAAAGAGAAAGATTCTGTGAGAGTGGGAGGGAGGACGGGGAGGAAGAGGGCTCTGGTTCCACCGTGGGGGCAGGTACCCGGCGGGGCACCAAGATGGGCACCCCAGGTACAGCTCAGTCCTTAGAGCAACAAAATTTTTTCAGCAAGGAGTATTTAATCACTGACCTTGTTTAGAACTGCTGGTACGTGGAGTTAATAAAAAGTAGACCAACTCTTGAGTCTGTTTTATTATGGTTTTAAAATTCTCTGCAGACCAGACATCCAATTATTACCTGCACCTCTCATCACGTGGACCCCTCCCAAGGCTGCACCCTTGGAATGCCACTGAAAACATGTCCTCTGAGATGAGAGGTAAAGGTTTACGAGTCGCTTTAGGGAAGAGATTCAGTCTTTACGGCTTTTATGGTTTTTTCTGTGTGCCATGAGATGAAAAGGGATGGCTGAGGAGAGTGGTAAAGGACGAGAACAGCTACAAAGCATGACTCAGTGCCAGGGACCTGGGCTTCAAGGTGCTAAACAGTCTCAGCCCACCTACAGCCCACAGTGTCATCCGTCATCAGGGAGAGGGAGAAGGCAGCCGTTTTCTCCACCCAACTCCACTCACACCCCAAAAGAAGGTTAGAATCCAGCAGGGTTTGCTTGGCACGTAGCCAGTGCCTCTGCCTGAAGCAAAAAGGCACCAGCAGACTCTCCAGATGCTCTGGCATCAGGAAGCTCTCTTCAGAGCCTGGGGAAGGCTGAAGAATTGCACAGGAAAGCCAGAATGCAGTTTATCACTTGAGTCATGCTTGCACCCTTGTCAATTTGCGTGGGATGAATATGAATTTTGATTAATCTACAGGAAAAGTATTTTTCACTAGCAAGAACTAACAAAGAAGACTGTGTTTGCATGTTGATTTCTTTGGCCTCTTCCCAGAGCAATCAGCATCAATAACATTGCCTCGCCCAACAGAAGATACACACACATACATATGCGTACATACATATGTACACACACACATGCACACAGACACGCACACCATTCCCTGAAAGGACGTATGAACCCATTAACCACTCACGGTTACGCCAAACCAACCAAAGTGAAAGCATCCTTCAAATTTCAAGATACTGCTGAACGAATCCCATCTGGGGACTGCCAGGCACTGTGCTAAAGGATATAGAGTGATAACTTTCTGGAGCAGTTCAGCAGAGGAAATGAGAATTCGGTGCATGGTCAGCATGACTTGCAACAGTTGGTTACTTCGACACAGGTTTCCGTCTGCATCTGAAAACACAAAGAGCAGCTTCTGAGCGAGGCCCCAGAGAGGAATTAGTTACCTGGTGGGACACCTGCCAGCCCCCCATCACTCCCGGTGGAAGACCAGAGTGCGGGCTCTGCAGGCCCAGCGCCCCGCCCCCACTGACTCTGGCACCACACATCCCTCGGTTCTTCGCTTCTCTTTCTCCTCCTGCTGCATTCTCCCCACCCCCAAGTGTCCATTTTGAGGCTCATTAACCACGCTGCCGGAAAGGTGGTAGAATCGTGGGGAAAGGATAACGTTTGCACCGGTACATGCGAGTCTCTGTTGAAAGCAGAAGCAGATCCAGGCTTTGTGATGCCTGAAAGGCATATAACGGGGGAAGGAGGAAGTCCTTTCTGGGGTCAGAGGGAAAAAAGTTATAGTCTTAACAGATTACAGTTAAAATACCTTATTCTTGCTAGTTTTACAAAAACATATGACCATATGAATACATTTCTAGGGCCGCCCCACGGCCTTGGAAGGGGGCTCATGCAAATGAGGGGCCCTGAAATGTAAGCTTCCCTAGTTTTATGGGCAATGGGCTCTGGATGGGAATAAAGGAGGAAGACTATGGGCAAACATGACTTTTGGAGATTATGGGTGGGTTACAAGTACCCATGATGATTTGTATCAGAGATCATGGTTAGCTCCTTACTTGGGTTTTCCAAATCCTGCTGGTACCAAATAACAAGATGCATTCCATACAATGGCATTGGGTGCAAAGATTCCCCCTGGAGTGCTTTTCAAAATCTTTTAACATTTACGGCATGAAGTGTTAGGGGCTGTGCTGGGTTTTCACTGCAGATCTAGTCTCTGTCCTTCACCATGGACTGCATCACCAGGCTCCTTGCTAGCCAGCTTCCAGTTGGGTTCAGCCATTGGGATGCATCGGCAAGAGATGGGAGGAGAGGGAAGTAGGTATTTCTTTCTCCTTCCTGCTCTGCTTTGGCACTACTTCCCTGTAGCTACAGGTCTCTTCAATGAGTGATCACGCTGCTTGGTCCCTCTTTGAGGGCTCTAGCTCTCACTGGGATCTAATACTATATACTAATCTCCCTTGACCCTCTGCTCCTGAGGGTGGTAATGACTTCTGGCTGTTGATAGGCTCTGGGTGCAGCATCTCTTAATTCCACTCTCATCTCTGTAAGTAGTCCCCCATCATTAAAGTGTCTTCATTTAAACAAAGCATGTGAATTCTGTTCCCTGCTGGGAACTTGAATGATTCAGGGGAAAACATCAAATGAAAGAATATACATGAATTGTTTTATCATTTGCTAGCTCTTTAAAGCACATTATACACAAAAGGGGTTATCATTTTCATTCTTTCCAAGTGTACCAAACGGTAAATGAAGGACATAGTGCATTTGGGCTCAGGATTCAGAAGTTCTGGCTCACTCGCAAATAACGAGTTAAAGTCATAGTTCATTGAGAAAATATAAGCAAACGTGACAAGATCGCTCACCTTCCCACCACCAAATCCACCAATTTACCCGCATTCTATTACTCTTACTGCCTGCCTTCCTCTATTACCATGGGAGGCACTTCACAGGTCAATGCTTCCGCTGAGCTCTGGGTCTCCTTTTTCTCAAGGACACTGACACTGTCTTTGTCCACGTTCTCTCCTCCAGTATCACCTTTCCTCTTTCTCTCTCCTGGTTTACTTCCACTGGCATTTAAACACACCCCAGAAACTCCTATTTAAAATGAAATGAAATAAAACAAAACCTGAAACTCTAGGCACCTCTCCATTCTGTTCCCCTTTTCAGCAAAACCTCAGTCATCAATTTCTCATCTCCCATTCCCTTTCATCCATACCATTTTTGACTCCTACCTCTCTTATTCCACAAAATCTTCTATTTTCAAGGTCTCCAATCTTCCATTTTCAAGGTCCACATTGCCAAATCCAAGGGTTCATGCCTCTGTCCTCATCTTACTTTATGACTTTGAGTTGCATTCAACCCAACCCAACCCAAGCTGACAACTCTCTCCTCCTTCCTGGAGCACTTTCTTCGCTTGGCTTCCACAACATCACACTCTCTCAGTTTCCCTCTCCAGCTCTTGTTCTGTCTCCTCTTCCTTTGCTGAGCTTTTAAATGTCACTGTGCTCTGTGGCTTAGTCCTCCCACTTCTTTCTTTCCTAACAATTTTTAAAGTCTAAAACTTTTTAAGCTTTAAATTTAAAAAATTTAATTTCTTTCTTCTAGGTAGGGGAATTCATCCAGTCCTTTGGCAAAAATACCATTGATATGCTCATGACTGCCCAACAGATATCTTCAGCCCTGACTACTGAATTCGTGTGTCCCACATCCTACTTGGCGAATCCACGTAGATGTGTAATTTCTGACTTAACTCATCCAAACAAAATTCATGACCTCCCCCTCCCCTAATTCACTTCTCCTCCATTTTTCCTCATCTCAGGAAATGGTACCACCAGCCATCCTCTCAGTTACCCAAACAAAAAATCTAGGGGTCATCCTTCATTTCTCACTTTTCCTCACATCCAATCCATTAGCAAGTCTTGATTCTACTTTCAAAATATGCCTCAAACCTCTCCATGTTTCCCCATCCTTGCCATCATGCTAGTTGTAGCCATTACCATGATGACTTAATTGACCTCCATGTTTTCACTCTTATCCACCTACCCACAAACTGCTCTTCACACAGCAGCCAGGAGTGAGCTCCTAAAACCCATAAATCAGGTCATGTGCTTAATACGCTTCAATGGGTTCCATTATACTTGTAATAAAACATGGACTCCTTGCTACAGCCAAAAGAGCTCTACACGTTCTGGCCCCTGTTAGTCTCCCACTTCATTTCATACCATATTACTCCTCTCTATACCACTGTTTATACCTCGAACCCTCCAAGCTTATTCCTACTTTGCGTTTGTTATTTCCGTTAATGTGGCCTTTCTTCCCTTGGCCCATTCATGTCATTTATGTCTCAGTTTCAACGTCACATCATCAGAAAGGTCTTCCTTGAACTACCTAAGGTAGCCATGATCCTGCCTGAGTTTCTTCACAACACTTATCAGTGATCTGAAGTTACCTTTTTTTATTTGATTTTTATTTTCTGAGTCTCTGCTAGAATATAAGCTTCATGAGACCTGACCTTGTCTGTTTTTTCCACAACCATATCTCTAGGGTCTAGAATAGTGCTGATACATGACAGTTACTCATTAAACACTTCTTGAGTAAATGAGTGAACTACACCAAATAGGAGACCCCTTAACTTTTCATGTATCTTTGGATATTGAGTTTGCTTTTTTCATTAGCTATTTCATTAATGATATATAATATACACACATTTTCTTCTTGGCCACAGTTTATAAAAGGAACAAAGTTACAATTTGATAAATCATTTTTAAGAAGTATTCATCTAGTCTTTTATAGTTTTATAAATCTTTCATTACTTATTCTAAGCTTACACTCTGGTGAGGTGGGGTTAGTACTGCTATCTGTTTTCTGGCCCACATAATTTCTGTAATATTTTTTTCCTGCCACAAAAATTCTGCATAACAAAACACCCCAAAATTCAGTGACTGAAAACAGTAATCTTTTTTTTTTTTCCTCAAGTGTCTATAAGTTGGCTAGGGGTTGGCTGATATAGTCTGGGCTTTGCTAGGGCTCCTATCCTACATGCCCCCCCCCCCCCAACTTCCCTGGACCAGTGGGCTAGCCGGGGTATGCTCTTCTCATGGTGATGGCAGGGCGCTGTAGGGCAACTGGAAATATCCAAGGCCTCTTAGGCCTAGGCTTAGAACTGGCATGCTGTCACTTCTGCTTTATTCTGTTGGCCAAAGAAAGTCACTGCTGAATCTCAAGTCAAAGGGCAGGAACCTCAAAGTCATATGGAAAAGATCACTGACACAGAGAAGGTAAAATTGGGAGAGGGGGCAATAACACAATCAAATCTACCACAATTATACAGATGTAAGTTTTCAAGTCAGCATCTGACAATATAGTTTTGATAATGCACCTTTCCTCACAGAATTATATAGTTGTGCTCCTATTCCCGTACGTTACGGTACAAAGCAGGAGAAACTGAAATATATTTGTAGGGTATGCATTAGAATGTTCCTGGAGTTATGGACACAGTCGCAGACTTATTCAGTATGAATAGAATCTAAGACTTGCTATCTCAATTGTTCTTTGTGGCTGGCTAGCATCCTTCCATGGATGCTCATATATTAGGGAAAGGGGCTTAGGAGTGTCCTGGGTGAGATGAAAGCCAAGTCACATACAGAAGGATTCAAGGACCCAAATAGGTTTACCATGGAGAAGACTCAGTAGAAATATTAAAATTATCTTCAAATATTTGTAACGTTAACTGTGGGAGAATGTTTAGACTTGTTCTGTGGGGCCACAAATGGCAGAACCAGAGAGGATGAATAGAAAAAGTTATGGGAAAGAGAACTGGGCACAACACGTGGCAGAAAATTCTAACCATTAAGCCTGCCCAACAACGGAAGCATTTGCATCACAGACCTCTGTATTCAAGAGGAGGCTGGGGAGGGACATTTAATTCAATTTTTGTAATTGGCATTGCACCTATTATTTACTGAAGTCCTACTCAATACCAGGGGCTACGCTCAGCACTTTAACGACGTTATTTCTAATTCTCACAACACCTCTGCAGTGTTGGTACTGCTCACAATTTATAGCTGAGGAAATCAAAGCACAGAGAGATTAGGTCATTTGTTTTAGGTCAAAGAGACCATGGGTGGAGGAGCTCAGGATCTGGCTCCTGGTCCGTTTGATTCCAGATCCCCAGCTTTTTCCAAGACACTGCATGACCATTTGTCAGGATAGGGAATTCAAGTATTAAATGGGGGGAGGGGGCTAGAGTAGATGAGTTTTAAGATCTCTTCCAGTCCCTATAGGGCTACAAGTCTAAGAGATGCCACTGGAATATTGGATTGGAACCAATTAATGCACATTTGAAAGGATAGCTTTTTGCATCTGATGATTTCTGAAAAACTCTCACATGCCTTGGTGGATTGATAGTGACCATTCAAGTTGGCTTTAAAATAAGAAGGGTGCTGTGCCTAAGATTCACAGTCACGGTCATTCTCCACTTTTGCCTTGCACCCCCTCTTCCACAGAGTCCTGTGATGGTCCCCCAGTACGGCGTGTTAATCCCCACGTGCTCTGTGGGAGGGCAGGCTGGCACATGGTAAGGCCAGGAGGGCACCTCTCGGCACCTTGGTTCACAACCCCCTCCTCGGTGCCCCTTCTTCCAGAGGAGAACTTCCTGGCATGTTCACTTGCCCTCATTCCCGCCACCACCTCTCCCCAACTCGAGCATCGAGCTCCCTGCAACCTCATCAAGGATGCACTCCCCTCCCGCCCTCATCTCACGCAGCAGCACTTCTTCCTTCTTGAGGGGAAGAGCCTCCCTTTCAAAGTCAGATTTCAAAGTGGCTGGTCAAGGGGAATCTACCTTCCAGACTGCTGGAGTTTATTTTGATAATTTGATATAATTGCTGTAAGCTGAGTTAAACATTTCAGTGAATAATTTAATTTTGTTTGCAGCTTTAGGCTTTTGAAAAATGTAGGGTGTCATACTAAAAATTCTAATAAGTAAAATGTGCAATGCGTAATAAAATGTGCACGTTTTCTCATTACCATCTGCTTCTCCTTCTACTTCAGGGGGAGACTTCTTTAAAGGGTTGAAACCTCAGTGTGACATAAAATGCCCATCTTACATACTCCATCACTCAACCTGGGGAGCAATGTGTGCTGCTAGGGAAGTATGCTAGTCAAAGATCCACCCGACCTGTGGACCATTTGCTCCACAGAGCAGACAGAAAAGCCATGTGGAGAGTCATTTCTCTGTGAGCCAGCAACTGGTTTTCCATCATTAGACTCACTGCTGCCGTTAGCTATGCTTCATGGAATCACAGAATCTCAGGGTGGAAAAGACTTTAGCTGTCTTCCACCTCAACCTTCTAGCCGTTGCATTACTTCCTCCTAAAGGCATCACAGGTAACTGGCTGACTAGGCTCTACTTAACACCCTTCCAACGAGAGGATACAGCTCTCTAACTACTCTATAGAGCAACTTTCATTCTACTTCAATTAAAAACATTTTATAATTAATCGACTCTGTGCAAGGCACTGTCCTAGGTACCAAAGGACATATGAAGAGCTATAAGAAAACTCTTGTCTAGTTGGAGAATAAGACACACACCCAACATACTTCGTAATATCAGGCAGTCAATGGTAGAAGTGAAACCCGTGGAGATCATGCTGAATGGTGGCAAAGTTCAGGGGAAGGAGAGATCCTATCCAGTCGTGGGGATTCAGGAAGTATCTCTTACCGTCTGCAGTGAGGTGACCCAAAGCTTCAGGATTCAAGAGGCCATCTGGTCTAGCCCTCTGCCTCTCAATCTGCCCGTAGACTCTTTTCTTCCTTTCTGTGGTTTAATCTTAAATAAGCGGCTTGCCTCCTAGAGTGATGCCCTGCTCCCTGATGATGTGACTCCTGTGACAACAAACTTGCAAATGGCTGCATTGGAGGCACTGCATCTTGCTGACAAGGGGTGGGGGCAACTTTCCTACAGTGAAGGCTTGTCTGGGGGATGAGGCAGGAATGACTCGCTGCAAAATGGACATAAAACATGTCCAACACCAGAGAAACTCCAGTACAGAGTCCTTTCTTCCCCTTTGTTTCGGTTTCCATGGAAATCCCTTGATGTGCGAAGGGATTTTGTATGTACCAAAGACAGAAATGTCAGAAATTGGTATATTGAGGGTAAGCAAGCTATCAGCACTGGGAGGGAATCACACAAAAGAACAGGTGTGTTGAAACCAGGGGCCAGAAAATGGTAATGGGAAAGCTAGTATCAGAAAGCCACGGGGCAGGTTTGGATCCAGAGCCTAGAGCAGGGCTGCAGCTGCTAATGCAGGTCAGTATCTCCAGTAACAGGAGAGGCTGGATCCAGGCAGAACCTGACAGATACACACAGAGTTCTGAACGGATTACAACACGATAAATGTTTCAAAGAAATAAACCCTACTTGACAGCAAGACTATTACACTCATTAGATCCCGTCTGGAGAGTGCAGAAAAATTGACAAGCTGAAAATAAGTTTACTGGTTTGTTGGTCTGGTTTTTTTAGGGCCAACAGCTGCAGCTAGGGTAGGAAGTGCACGTGAAGAAAGAATGTGGTGACGCACACATACTTTGAACTCTCAGAGCTTCTACTACCTGAGCAGCTTACAACGTGTATCGGCAGCACCTTAATCTTTTTTCCAACCAGGAGAAAGCAAGTGATTTGCTAAGGACGGAGTCTCGCTTCACAGGGCAAGCGTGAGAACCCACGTGGCTGCCACTGGGGATGCACTGGTAAGAGTTTCAACAACAGCTCTCCTGGGGGTGGTGAGGGGGACCCTGATTTGTAGTGTTCGCAGATTTCTGTGGTATTAATACTCCCACTGGGGCCAATGCCGAGCCACCAATATGAAGTCAGACGGTGGAGCTGGGAGGAGATGCTTGCAGTCAGCTCTCAGCACCACGCTGCCGGTCCCGGGGTCGGAAGGGCGATGCCTGCTCAGCTTCTGTCCTACCTGGCACCTCGTTCCCGGGTGCTCCCAAACCCGCTTTCCTCCTCACCCCACTCCTGATCTCACGCCCTCTGGGCCTTGCCCGGTGACTGACTGACCAGTTAATCCTGGTGATCGCGTTCCTCGAGGGGAGGACGTGTGGGTGAATCCTCTCAGATGTCTGCATAACCCTAACCCTAACTTCTTGGAGTACTTGGTGCTCTAACCCAAGGAAGAACATTGTAACGTAGGGTGAGAATTCGGGAGAAGGGAAGCTCCCAGCCCTCATAAATCTAAGCCCCGCTCTGGTTCCCTCCGGGATAACCTGGTATGTCATACCCGGACCCATGGCGGGGGGCCTGCCACGTGAGTGAGAAAATGGAGGTCTAGCTGGAGTATTTTCTGTTCCTTGGCACGGCACACTGTCCAGGAGCTCTGAATATCTTGGTGACAATTAGCTTTAAATTACTTATTTGCACCGGCTGGGGGACACCTTGACCTGGACAAGACGCAGCCTCAGTTTAACCGTGAGCTGCAATTTCAAACTTCTGCAACAGGCCTTCAACCAGCGTCTCACCCAAGTGGGTTAGGGCTGGGCGGACCCACCTCTTCTCTCTGAGGGTGCTGACAGCCAAAGCCAGGGAAACAGAGAACAGAAAAACCTGCTCATCGACCCCTACGTAAAGGGGGTTTGGTCTAATCAGGCTTCTCTCAACTCCTGTCCCAGAGAGGCTGACCTGGAGGCGCTTAGTGAAGGGAAGGAACTGCGTTTGCTCCTGTTGTGCTATTGGATTTATTCACCATCCTGCTGGGCCAGGGTGGTGGAGCGGGAGGTGGGGCAGGCATTCAAGTTGCCCGGCATCTAGATACACACAAGCGTGCACACACAGCTGCCCTTGAAGCCCCCAGCAGCTGGAGAGCCACTGCTCTCCCTGGACGGGAACGCCTGAGAGCAAGACTTTGTTTTCACAGCACTGAGGCTCAACGGACAGAATCACCTGTGCTGGGCACCTGAGTCGTACCGCTCTGCAAGCAGCAGGCACCGCGGGCACAATTTTAAAGAGGAGGACTGAGGCGTCGTGCGTTGGCCATGGTCTAGGGCTGGTGAGTGGAAGGTCCTGGACAGGATCGGCCCTCTGGCCCCCAGCCCAGGGCTCCTTCCTTGGCATCTACCTCTCCTCAGGGGATTGCTGGGAAGTCAGCGGGGTAAGGCCTAGGCGTACTGGGAAGAGCCCTGACTTCCAGCCGTGCATGCTACAAGGCTAAACCTCTTACACCCATATCTCCTTTTTCTCCCCAAAAAGCCCTACACCCACATACCAACCCTGCCCTTCTCGCTGCAGTCACGGTACAGACTAAAAATCTTCCTGGAGACCCGAACCCTTAAACCCACCACTTCTCATGACATCAACACAAAGGCTGTTACTGGCACCATTTACCTAGGATGACTAGACCCCAGAGAGCCTGTGGCCACGTGGGTGAAAACACCCAGTGCCCTGAGAGCTCACAGCCCCCTGAGCGGCCCACCTCCCCCTCTTCCTGCAACAGAAGCTCCACTCCCTCAGCCAAACCAGACGGCAATGGGGACGGTCCTCCCTGCGCACGGCTTTGCTTCCAAAGCGTGAAGCTCTATGTAAAGGATGACCTAGATTTTTTGGATGAGCGACTGCAATCTATAAATGTCTAACCATGCGCACGAATTGCCTGAAGTGAAAAAGAGCTTTCAGCTCTATTGCCTCTGCTGAGCGAGGCCGTGGCCTTCCTTGGGGACTGCAGCCTCCATCCGGACCTGTCACGTCTCAAGAATCAGGGGTCTGAGAAGTCGTGAGGGAAGCTGTCCTCTTCAGTTCTGCAAATTGGACACAGTCCCGAGTGTGGAGGTCGGCGGGTTGGGCCGGCACTGAAAGACAAGGGGCGGGAGGAGGCGCGACGGGTGTGGGGTAGGCCCGGAGATGGACTCTGCGACCCGGTGATGGACTCTGGGACGAAGCCATGACCTCAAATTCTAAGAGCCGTTGTGGGAATGCGGCACCAACTGAACACCCTGGGCAGGTGGCCGCTTCTCCGGGGCCCACCTAAGTCCCTGGGAACAGTCGAATTGTCCAGCTGGGTAGAGAAGCTGTGATTTGAGTCCTTGGTGAGCTGCTGTCAACGCAGCCCACTTGGCTCACACAGTGACCGTCCCCCGCACAGCACCACAAGGGTGTGCCCGGCGGGGGGCGGAAGGGCAGCAGGGCCGCGGCTGAGCTTCCCGAGCACATAGAGAGCTGCCCGCAGGTGGCTGGAGGGAGGCCAGCACAAGGGACACGGACCCAAGACAAAGACACAACACAACAGGGAAGGGAATCTGGGGCAGCGCTCGCTCCGCTCTCTCCTTGCTTACTGGAGGGCGTTCCTATCGCTTCCATCTTGTCTGTTAAATCCTGGGCCTTTTTTTGCGTATTTGTTGACAGGCTGGATTGGAATTAAGAAGCAACTCAGGGAACTTTCCAAACGCTGACTTAGTGAAATAACACAAGGCCTGTCTGAGACTTACTGGTTAGCCACGAACTCAGCCTTCTTCAGAAAGTTTTTCTCAATATTGATTTGATCCTAACAGACCTAGACGCCTAGATAATCTCGTTCCGGTGCACAACAGGGCTGAAGCAATTGGTGCACGTTGCCATAAAATGGCACTGCCCCCAACACTGTCTCACCACAAACTGTGCTTTCACCGTACAAACTGTCCTTGGCTCATAATTCTCTGCAGTGAACAGGCCTGGACAAAAGACATCACACCATCACGTATGGTAAAGGACTGAGTAAAATCTTCTGTAATCAGACAGAAGTTATTCTGAAAGCCTCCTCGCCCCTTCTTTGGTTGTAGTTAGGATTAGATTACCTTTGATTAAAGACAGAAAAACGCTTAGTAAACTGGGAAGCACTGTCACAGGGCTGAACTGTTCTTATTTCTCTTGCTGGATTTGGAACACTACTTTGCTCCTGCTGGGCTTTGGTTATTCCAGAGTGGAACAATGATTTTTCATGAAATACTTCATTATAACCACAACTCAAAGAGGGGCTCTCCACGCTGGTCTGTCACACTGCCCGTGCCAATGAGATCAGATGTGGCTTCTTGCAAGCATGGCTCCAATCCACGGCAGAGTAAGTAGGGGCCTTCCAAACTTCTTTCCAGTTCTAGGTTCTAAGTGCAACCTGCCCCTCAGGTCCTCAAGACAGAAGGATTTCTCAGGGTTTACTGAGGTGCTAGAGAGAAATCTGCATGAGGACCCAGGAATGACTCTGAAAGAGAGAACTTCACAGGTGGGTGAGGAATCTCTTATTAACTGAAGGAAAGAAAAAACTGCCCTCTACTCAGGAGCCAAGAGCCAAATCAGAAGGGGTTTCAAAACAGCCCAAGTCATGAACTGGTGCTGTGTCACCGTCTTACAGAAACAGCCAAAATGCAACTGAAACTCACTAAGTGGATACCAATCGGAAGACGGGAAGGCCGGGAGCACCATTTGGTGTTCTGCCGGAGGAAATACAGCATCTGACCGGAACAAGTGAACTACATTCAAAGTCCAGCCTGACTTTCTCTCCCTCTCCCGCTGGTGGTCTCTGTTGCTCTCCTGCTGTTAAACATACATGGAGTGCAGTACCAGGCCCTGTTCCAAGAGGGTCTTCACATGTATTAACTCTACGAGGTAGGTGGTATCGTCATGATAGATGAAGAAACCGAAGTCATAAAGGGGGTAAGGCAACGTGCCCAAGTTGAGCTAGTAAATGGCAGTCCCGGGATCTGAACCCAGGCTGCCAAGCCCTGGGATAGCTCTGTCATTTCCGAGCCTCAACTTGCTCATTTGCCAAATAAAAGCTTGATAATATCTTGCCTCCATCCCTCCCAGCAGAGAGATAATCAGGAGATCAGTCAAGATAAGGAAAGCACTTTGATATCTTTTGGGGAGAACAAGGTCCTGCACTAAGTCCAAACCACTGTGATATCTGGTTGACTGGCGGGTCCCAAAGATCTAGGCTGCCTGACAGTACGGTAGTCATGTAGCACACGAAACCTCGCGCCACTGCTGAAGTACTAACAACACGCATTTATTAGGGCCTTCGCTCCTCGCACGTTAGCTTATTTGAATCTCACACCAACTCTGCAGGATGGGTGTTATTTTAATTATTTTACAGACGAGGTAACGGAGTAAGGTGAGGTGAGCTGCTTAAAATCACACGCGTGGTGAGTGCCTGACCTGAGTCCAGGTCTTTCAACTCAAGCCCGGCCCTTTCCACCATATCCCACTGCTGCTCAATCTGGGTTGAGAAGATTAAAGGCACATCCTTTCCATCTCAGCTCTGGAGGGTTTCTGGTGCCAGCCTACCTGGGAAGGTACTGAGCATCCCTGGTGCTTGGGTGGGCTAGGCTATTGTGGTGATAGTTGTATTTGTTTTTTCTGTTTTGTAGCGCAAGGGCCTGACCTAAGCTTTGATTGCTGAGGCATCCATTTCAAAGAGGCATCCTTCAAAGCCGGCTATTTTTCAAATAAACACACGGCCAACCACAAGACCAGATAAAGGGCCAGGCCACCTCCCCGCACTGAGGCTCCTTGGTTTTAGACATCGCGGTTGATTTCAATAACTGACCATTGGGCTACTTGTTTTTTCCTCTCCTCATGCTTTAAACTCCTGCCCTTATGCTTTAAATTCACCAATAAAGACTGAGCCCATCAAACATTAGACCCACCCTCGACCCCAATATATTCAGAACCCCTGGCCTGCGTGCCCTTTCTCTTTCTTTCTCTCCTCTCTCCCTCCCCCCACCCCAACCTTGCTGTGTGGCCCTAGGTATGCTGTGTAATTTCCAGGTCTTGTAAGCAATAAACGTTTATTTTTCCAAAGTTTCCTGATGGTTATTGCTGAACAGTGTCTTGTAATCATAATAAGAACCATAGTAAGAACCATCTCCTTTTGAGACGGGTACAAAAGAGCCCTGCTATAGGCATTCTAATTTTCGCCACAGCTCTGCAGGGTAGACGCTGCTGTTTCACACATGAAGAAACAGACTCAAGGGAGGTAAAATAACTCATCCTTGCCACTCGTTTGTAGTCCCACAGCTAGGAAGTGGCAGGAAGGGACTACAAATTATTGTGCTGGTTATTTTCTCATTCTGAGTCCAGGGCTGTAGTCTCTGGCAGTCCTGCACTGCCTTCTAAATGGGGATCCTCCGAGGATAAGGACAAGAGTTTGCTGACTTCCCCTCAGTTCCCTGCAGTCTCCGGTCCCCTGCTGTGCACATTACAATGGGGCCATTTCTTTCACCCAAATCACAGGACAGTAGTCCCCCCTTATCCACGGGGGGTACATTCCAACACCCCCAGTGGATGCCTGCAACCAAAGATAGTACCAAACCCTATACTATATACACCACGTATGTCTCTTCCTATACCAACGAGTGGGTAGAGTCTACAGTGTGGATCTGCTGGACAAAGGGATGATTCATGTCCTGGGCAGGAGGGAGCAGGGTGGCGCGAGATTTCATCATCGTACTCGGAATGCCGTGCAATTAAAAAACTAAAAATAGAGTTACCATATGATCCTGCAATCCCACTACATATATCTAGAGAAAACTCTAATTCGAAAAGAGACATGCAACTCCTTGTTCATAGCAGCACTATTTACAATAGCCAAGACGTGGAAGCAACCTAGATGTCCACTGACAGATGAATGGATAAAGAGGATGTGGGGGGTGTGTGTGTGTACACACACACACACACACACACACACACACACACCGGAATATTACTTGGCCATAAAAAGAATGAAATAATGCCATTTGCAGCAACATGGATGGACCTGGAGATTATCATACTAAGTGAACTTAAGCCAGACAAAGACAAATATCCTATGATATCACTTATACGTGGAATCTAAAAAATAGTACAAATGATCTTATTTACAAAACAGAAACAGTCTCACAGACATAGAAAACAAACTTATGGTTACCTAAGGGGAAAGGGGAGGAGGGATAAATTAGGAATTTGGGATTAACAGATACACACCACTATATATAAAATAGATAAACAATGAGGATTTACTGTATAGCACAGGGAACTGTACTGAATATTTTGTAATAACCTATAAGGGAAAAGAATCTGAAAAAGAATATATATATATATACACACACACACACACATATACATATATATGTATCTGAATCACTTTGCTGTACACCTGAAACTAACATGATATTGTAAATCAACTCTACTTCAATAAAAAAAATATAAAAAAACACAAATTTAAAAATATCCTATAAAAAAATAAGAAAATAAAACCTATGAATTATTTACTTCTGGAATTTTCCATTTAATATTTTCAGACTGCAGTTGACCTTGGGTAACAAACTTCAGAAAGCAAAGCCTCAGATAAGGGGAGATTGCTCTGTATAAGAACAGATACTGACTAGTAGCCAATGATAAACACAAAGCAGTAGCAGTGCATTTATTGAAAGAGTTACATGTCTTTGGAAGAAAGATGTATGTAGAAAGGATTTTTATGCCTGAGATGTGAGGGGATGCAGGGAGGTGATGGTAAGGGAATAATCACAGTTTTTAAGAAGAAAGGGTAAAAAGACGAATCAAGAAACTATAAGGACAAAAAGCAGGACCTAACGTTCAGGCTCTTCTTTCAATCTGTGTTAACGCCACTGGCATTTAATTCCATTTACAGATCTAGACAGAGCATCCCCTTGACACGGTGACAGTCAGAGATTCCCAGATATCTTTAAGGGTCCTGAAATTTAATGTCATTGTGCAATAGAACAATTCTCCTCAAGTGAGAAAAGCTTAGACTACAGTTCAAAAAGCCTTCCTGGGCTTGCAATCTAGATAAGAATTGCCAAAATATATCCACTGAAAAACTGACATTTTCAGGACTGAAAGGGTAAAGGGAGATGCCTGAAGAAGCTGATATCCTGAGTTTCTGTGGGATCTAATAGGTTGATGCCAAGATTTCTTCGACTTGTGTCCTCAACTGATCAGCAAGTCCTTGGAGGCTGCTCAGCCCTGGAGCCTGCTCTGAGCAGAGCAGAGTAGGAGGGGATGCCGAGGGCAGGGCCACCAACCCCACACGGCACTGAAAATACCACTAAACAGCTGGACACGCCTGAGCACAGCACTTTTCACCTTACACAGTACTTCCACATGCTTGGTCTCATTTGACCATCACATCCACCTTGTGAGGTGGGTAGGGACACAGTCACTTTGCAGATGAGAAAGGCACAAAAACAGGGCTGATGTTCAATCTGTCCAAGTGGCATCTGTGTGGACTGATGGGGCCTGTGCCGTACCAGTTACTAAGTATTTTGAATATCACCCTGGATGAACAACTGGTCCGTGGATAATACCACCACCAGTGGCAGGGATGGTGTTCCAGGCTTGGATGTTCTCATAACAAGTCCAGTGTCTTTGTTCTAAGAGAGCTGTGCCTAGTAGTGTGGGGAATGCAGAGATAACCAGGGTCCTGTCCCAGCAACTGTCCAGAAGCTGCCGGCTATAATATGGTACAGAACACAGAAGGGCCTGGAGGGAGGTACAAACAAAGCACTAAGGCAGTGTGGGGAAAGGGGAAGGCTAGATTTGACTAGAAGAAATGGCTCAACCTTTATGAAGAGGTGGCATGAGGTGGGTCTTGAAGGAGGGGTCAAATATTGACAGACTAAGATGGAGGTAAAGACATTCTGGGTGACGGAAGAAATGGTTTCTACTCTTGGAGATTAGAGAGTTAAAAGTATATTCAGGAAAGGATGCGAAGTCCAGTTTGGTTTAATTAGAAAGCATTTGTAGATAGGAAGTATGGAAATGTGGATAAGGGTCACAGTGTTGGGGACCTCATATACCAAACTGGGCAGTTGCCCTTACTCTGATCTTTACTTTAAAATTCTGCAAAAGCAGATGGTCTGTCTACAGAAAGAGGAAAGCAGCACCCTCTCACCTAGCAATCTTTTAAAACTGGTTATACCTTACAACCCGAGCCCTAAAGGCTCTTTTCAAGGTGGATCATTTCTAAAGAACCTAGTACCTTATTTTAATTTCTACTTGCATCTTTTCCCTAACTGCATAGCTACTAAGGGAAGGTTACAGAGTGGGTGAGTGAGTGTGTGTGTGTGTATGTGGGCATGTGTGTACACTTACTGCTACAGTGAGATCATATCAAAGCATGAAATAAAGGTTGGTTTTTGCCTAACACGACTAGTTTTGCTGTTATTCAGGAAGCTCAGTTACTTGAATTGATTATTTTTCCTCCCACACTTGGTCAGCATTAGTATCTTAACTCTCAATTTCCTTCCCTGTCAACATCCTTCCCAGACTGCTTTAAAAGCCAAGGAACCATACAGATGGCCATCTATGATTACAAGACAGCAATGACTCTAGGGCTTCCCCCATCTGTCACAGGGATGCTGGATCATCCACTTCCAAACAAATTCAGATCCCCAAATGTACAAGAAGTCAGCAAGGATGGGGTATGAAAGTTGGCAAGGCTTTGGCTTCAGCTGCTTGCTCAGAGTTTGGTCACAGTGGGTCAGTATCATTATTTCATCTTTGGCCTCTCATGGGCACCAGCTGGCACATGTGTCCCTGATCCATGCTAGTGATTTAGATAAAATGAGGATGCTGTAGCCAGTTTGAATAGGTATAGGGCAGGCTGTGTAGTAGGAAGCACTTCAATACTTTCCCCACTTGGTGTGTTTTCCCCCTTTACCTCTCACCTTTCCACACACCTGGTCACCTGTGGAAACCATAGGAAAGACCTTCCTGTGTTAAGGTGTTGGAGACTTCAGTATTCCTCTGGTCATATTTGTATAATAATTGTCACTCTGAGAGGAGATAACATAATGAAAAAAAATTCACAATTGGTAAATTTTGGGGCTTTAGTGGGTGATTTTTTTTTCTTTTTCTAGTGAGGTGGTCTTAATTTAATGGAGAGTTTCAGGAGAAAAAAAATCAAAGGTTTTCTATCCTAGGGTGCATATGTTCAGGCTTACCCAGAAGTAAATGAATATATTAAACCTGACTGCCTTTTCAAGACCTCCCGGTTAGCTTAAAAATAAGACGAGACAAAAAATAAACCAAACGACCCCCCTACAAATAGATTCCAAGGTCTTATCTCATACCTATTGCATCAAAATATTCAGGGATGGACACAGAATTTGTATTTTTAAAAATCTCTCCAATGATATGATGGTCAGTCAAGTTTGATTAGACTACTTTAGACCACTTAGTTTATTCCGTGCCCTGGGGTAGGTCTATAAGCTACTAAATGACCTCATGAAGACATTTCCAATTTCAGAAATCAGTGGTGAGGTCTTTCAGTCGTTTTCAGGGCTAGACACAAGGGAAGTACTTAACAAATAGGTGATTTGGTGCCAGCGTTACAGACTCCTGGGTGGGGACTCATGAAGCACATCAGAAATCAATGTGGGGTGAGCCAGAGGACCATGATCAAAGGTAACTGATCTGGGCCACAGGGAGTTTCCCGTTGTACATCAGTAAAGCTCCCCTCTCCCTCGGGCCTGCACAGCCATATTCTTAGGGGATATTTCATCCCTGAAGCCGGAGACCAGGGTCCTTCACACTCTCCAACATAAGGATGTCAGTTCTCCTGGGGCCTTCACAGGCTCTGCTGATTGAGGGTCTCTGCCTGTGGTGTCTGGGCAGTCTTCTCTCTCCCCTCTTCCCTGGAACCCTGGGAAGTGTCCACTGGGGTCTATCACTTTCCAGGCATTAATGAAGGGGCACCGAAAGCTCAATCCCAGGGATGACCCTCCTGTACTTTGTCTGGCCAGGGGCATTTTATCCAGGATATGAAAACAAATCATTTTCCCTTTCCCACCATCCAACTCTTGGGCCTTTTACCACTCTTGATATTTCTGCCAGAGAGAGGAACCATAAGGGGATTGAACATTAGTCATTTTATAGTATTTCAGCAACTCTGATAAAACAACTGGAACAGACTCACAAGTATGATTAAAATGAAATGTGTGGGCTCTTGGGAAATTTCAATGAACCCCTCTTCTACACTGGCATGGTCTCATGAATTAACTTTCAAGTAGTCTGCCGTTTCACCTCTGTAGTTCGTGGGGTGTTACAAAGAGTATTTCACTAGCAGCAGGTCAACTGATTAAATAAGGATATTCTTGGCAGGGTTTTATTTATCTCCCCACCCCTGCCCAATGATCATCAGAAGGGGGCTCTGGTTTCTGAGTCACTAGACATTTGTCCCTCAGATCTTGGCCCTCACATATTTGATCACACGCAATCATAGAGGAACCCAAAGGATTAAACCAGAGATGAAACAAAAGTTAGTCATCTTCACTTGCTATCTGGTAGGCCTTGAAAATCTTGGCTTTGCCTTCTAGCAAGCTCTACCACATGGGAATAGATTGTGAAAAGACGTCCTCTCACTTAAAGTTCCTACAGAAGAAATTTCTACCAGTTTTCTGCTAGCCAGTTTTGGTGTTTGTTGTTTGAAAAACATTTTTCTATCTTACTGAGGTACAGTGGAAAGCACAAATCTTAACATATAGTTTGATGTCTTCTGACAAATACATACATCCTTATAACCCAAACCCTCTCAAGATCTAGCATATTTCTATGACCCAATAAGTTCCCTTATCTTCCCAGTCAGTTCCTCCAACTCAGCCCGCCATAAAGCCATTTTTCTTATTTTTTTTTAAATCATATATTAGTTTTACCTATTTTAGAACTTCATATATTGGAATCATACAGTGTGTATTTTTGTGTGTAATGCTTCTTTCATGAAGCAAAACATTTTTGAGATTAACCAATGTTGACTACATCAGCAGTGCATTCCTTTTTATTGATGAGTAGGTATTCCATTGCATACATAGCGTATTGTTTATTCTTTCTGATGTTGAAGGATACCTGGGTTGTTTCCAGTTTTGGATTTTTATGGCAAAAGCTGCTATGGACATTCTTGTATAAGTCATATCATGGGCATGTTTTCCTTCCTCTTGTATAAGCGCCTAGGAGTACAATTGATGGGTCATAGGGTAGGTGTACATTTATAAGAAACTGCTAAACAGTTTTCCAAAGTGATTATATCATTTTGCATCCCATTCATAATGTTTAAGAGTTCGAGATGCTCCACATCCTCACCAACAGCTGGTGCTGTCAGTCTTCTGATTTTATTGTTGCCATTTATCTGTTGAGTTACTCTTCTGTTTACCTTACTCTGAGTCCTTCAACATATTTATAATAGCTGCTTTAAATTCCCTAGTTACTAATTCCAGCATCTGTGTCAACTCTGAGTCTATTTCTCTTTTTTTCCTTCTGGTTATGGGTCACGTTTTCTTGCTTTTTAAAATGTCTTGTAATTTTATATTACATGCTGGGCACTGTGGATACAATGTTTAGAATTTGGATCATGTTAATTTATAGACACATTTAATTTACCGGAGCTTTAAACTCATCCTGTCAAGGCCTGGATTTAGGCTTTGTTAGGGTGGCTCAAGAGTAGCTCTTATTCTAGGGCTCTAGTACTCCTATTCCTGTGGTGTGGTCTTTTTCATGTCTCAGCTGAATGCCGCAGGTGTTATATCTCTCCATTCTGGCTGGTTCCAAACTGCAATATTTCCCAGACTATAAGACTTCCTCTGACTCACAGACCCCCAGTAACAGTTTGGTGGCATGGAGTCTTACCATATTTGTACACAGTTTAGCACTTGGCCAAGGACAAAAGAGATCCCTTCTTTCCAATACCCTACTCCACAAATTCCAGCCATCCCAGAAGCCCCGAACACAAACTCTGTATCCTCTGCCAGGCAAGATGCTGCTCTCTGAGTTCTAGTCCTCTGTACAACAATTTGTATAGTGCCAGGAGAAAGCCAAGATAAGTTTTGAGGTTACCTTGTATCTTTTCATTTTATCCATAATCACAAGTCTGTCCTGTTTTCTAATACCTAAAAATAGTTGCTTCAGACTTCCATGGTGGTCCAGTGGGTAAGACTCTGCACTCCCAATGCAGGGGGCCCGGGTTCGATCCCTGGTGGGGGAACGAGATCCCACGTGCATGCTGCAACTAAGAAGTCCACATGCCACAACTAAGAGTCCACATGCCGCAACTAAGAAATCCGAAAGCTGCAACTAAGAAGTCCGCATGCCCCAACTAAAGATCCCACACGCCGCAACTAAGCCCGGCTCAACCAAAATAAATAAATAAATAAACAAATAAATTTTTAAAATGCATGTTTAAAAAAAAAATAGCTGCTTCACATGTTAGGTCCAGTTTTATAGTTGTTTACAGCAGAAAAATAATTCCAATACCCAATAATCTATCTTGGCTAGAACCGGGAGTTCGTGTTTTGATATTTAATACGTGTATAAATGGGAAGTCCATTTACTCTGTATCTGTCCTCTGGGAGGACATATACATACTAACTCTTCTATGCATAACATTATCAAGACATACATATGCTTAACACTGTTAAGACTAAGAAGAAAGAAAAAACCACTAATTTGTCTTCTTTTCAGGTGCTGCCATCTTATATCCTCATAGATTTTATTTCTATATCGTTCCTTAACTATTTATCTCCTCTGTACTCTTTCTAGCCTTCCATTCCTGTCTTAAAACCCAGAGACTAAACCTAAATTTAATAATGCCCTGCACTCTAGCGCAGGTATCTCCTGATGGTGTTCTAGTCCCTAATTTCAGATGTTTCCAAGGCCTACAGGTATCTTGTACTCCTTCTGTGCTTCAGTTATATGAAATACCTGTATTCCTTCAATAAATTCCGTAAGATAGTTCATGTTGGATTTCTGTCATTGTCCTAATATTTTGAAAAATGAGGGAATTACGTTTTGGGGTCTTATTCACTAAACACCTATTAATATAGCTCATATTCATGTAAAATTTAAAATTATAGTACTATGTACTAGGTTCATACCTGCCTGTGTCTATTATGACAACATCCGGTAATTTTTTTGACACAGCCATTTCAACCAGGTATCTCCATCCTGTATCTCCAAGATGCAATTAGGCACCCTTTGGCAGTTTGCATTATTAATCTGGGAGGATGATACACTAACATTCAAGTCTATAACCTAACCCTAAACCCTAAATCCTAACCCTAACATTCTGATTATCTACTATTTTTGATTTATCTATTTTTGATTATCTACTATAATGGTATTTTGATAAAATTTTACATAAATGATTTCTTTCTACTCAGATATCCACTTCACAACAATATAGAGGATATGTATTAACTTTCATGTTGATAGAAACTGAGTCTCAGAAACATTAAGAAACTCGCTAAGGGCAAAAAGTTCTAGCACTATGAGTAGACCTCATAATTCAATCAGGGTATTAGTCCCTTAACCTGGAAAGTCTATTTCTATTAAGGCAATCCCAGATTACTTTAACTTTTTGAGAAGTCACATGGCACTATAGGCTCATATTGAATTTAAAATCTACTAATATCCTTTGGTATTTTTCATAAGATGACAATTACCCTAGTTTTTCTCCATCCAGAATATATATAAAGCAATATTATTACATTTCAGCACAAGACATTTATTCCTACTGAAGTGCTGTCCAAGTTCTTTGCTCTTCCTTATTGATCTTCCTGAACTTTGATTTTCATCTAATGTACTTATTTCTATCAGTGTGTCTAACAAAAACATAGATTGTGTTTAAGTCTGATGAAAATGTCCAGAGCCACTCATAAGTGTTTACACCTGCAGAACGACATCCATCCATACCCATGTCTGTATGTATACACTTTGAGTATGATTATTAACCAGCTCTGAATCTGTCTATCTGGATCTATATGTAGCCTATATTTGCCCATCCAACATTTACTGAGCATTTACTTTGTAGCAGAGCCGTCAGTACCCCACCCACATACTCTCAGGCCCTCCCATTATAGTGTATGCCCGCCCAACTTCAACCTGCCTGAGGGCTTCCTTCGGAGGTCCTTCCCATCCCCACCTGTACGCAAGGTAGCCCAGACGTGCTGGAGAAAACATGCCGGAGAATTAACACCTAGAAGCAGCCCTTAACTAACGACTGGAGGTACTTGCCATATAAATACCCCAGCTCCTTTGCCTTTGGTAGGATAGTTCTCAAGTCTTCTACCTTGATTCTAGAGTAATAACCCACTTGACAACGCATCCTTTATAAGCCGCCTTCCCAGTTTTTTCCTAGGATCATCTTCCGAAGTAAACTATTTGTATTCAAATCCTTGTCTCAGGATCTGCTTCTGAGGAAACCTAACTAAGACAAACATTTAATTTTCACCCAAACTAAAATGACCTTTAAAACCTTTCACCGTTATTATCTGTTTTGCAGATGAGAAAACTGCAGTAAAATAACTTGCCTAAGGCCAACATTTGGTAAATGGCAGAGTCAGGAGTGGATTCCAAAGACTACCATGCTGCGTGGCCTCCCATGGCCTCCTCTGTAATCTGCTCACTGCCTTCTTGGGATCAGGCTCTACCACGACCACGGCATTTCCCTGATCAAAACTCTGTGTGTGTGTGTGTGTATGAGGTGGGGTGGGGAGGAGAGTATTACATTCTCTCAGTCACGTAACTCCAAGTCCTGCCTCTGATAGAAGGGTTGAAGATTAAAGTCTGCAGTTTTTTTTGTTTTGTTTTGGTCTTTCTGGATCCCGGGAATTCAACATCTCAGTGCTGAAGCAGGGAGTGGGCTGAATGTGATGTGGGATGTCAAGTACAGGACATGAATAAGGTATTTCAGTGCTGTGCAACCAAAGTACCCTATGTTTATTCTTGACTTTCCTCTTCCCTCTTTAAGACAGACATAGCACTCTATTTCATCACCCAAGAAAATTAGACTAGATTCCTTTGAATTTTCTGGAATTCTTAATCATCTATTTTTCTTAGGTTTGAGAATACTTTTCTTTTTAAGATCTCAATATGGAAAATTATAAGCATATACCATAGTAGGCAAAAACAATGTAAGGGACCTCTACGGACCTATCTGGCTTCAACAATGATCAGAGCATGGCCAGTTCATCTATACTCCACTCACTTCTCGCTCCCATATTATTTAAAAGCAAATCCCAAACATGATATTTCATCAGTAACTATTTCAGTATGTATTTTAAAAAATAAGAACTCCTAAGAAAAGAAAAAAAACCCCAATGCATCATTAACATGCCTCAAATAAAATCGATAGTAATTCCTTAATATCATCAAATATCCATTCAGCATACAAATTTCCAAGTACATATAATTATATAATAATTATGAGTATGTGTGTGTGTGTACATTTAGAAAACAGGTTCACATGTTATGACTGGTTGAAATGTCCGTTAAATCTCTTTTAGTCCAGAGAATCCTCCTCTATCTTTCTTGCAATTTTCAGGGCACACTTTCTCAGTTAACTGAAGCTAAGTCCATCTCGGGCAGATGTTGGTGGTTGCTGACCAGGTAACAGGACTCTAAGCCACTGAGGGCAGAGATGGCGGGGGAGCCACAGGCACCGTAACTGTGGGGAATAGGTCCTTCCGGGTTTATTTAAAGCAGGAGAAACCCAGTCACCACGCGCTCGGCTCATCCTTGGCAATAACTGAAGACAAAGTCCAGCAGCCAGGAGTGTGGGAACTACAGCTGTCTTCTGGAAAGCAACACATCAGAAGCCGGAGTGACTCACTGTGTGTCTTGAACTACCTGGGAGTGGAGGGAAATGGTGAACCCACCAAAGGAGGTTTGGGTGGAGTAAATCTGGAACCCAGGATGCAAGTGAGCTGGGGAGGAAGAAGGGGGGAAGGGAGCATGAAAACATCCCTATGCATCTGGCATTAAATAAGTGAATGCAAAATTAACCAAAAGGATTAACTGCTCACCAGACTTAAGGATACTCTGTAGGCTGTAACTACATTCTAACAAGATAGACTCATAAATCATAATGCTGGGACGTTTCTTGGCTTCCTAAATGTCCTGGGTGCCTCCGTTAAATGGGGCTCTTCGCAAGATTACAAAAACAAGTCCTGGGGGAACAGCGGTTCACAGACATCAGTGAAGGGAAGCCAGACAAAGCTACCTTTGCTCCCCTACCCCAGAAACTCCCAAGTGACTTCATCCTTGACTGCCTTACTACTCTGGTTATTCCACTCTCTTCTTCGCTATAAAACTGCCAATCTCTGCTTCCCCTTCCCCTTCGAGAACAGTACCTCTGGTCCCTACTCCCTTTGTTCATTTCAATTAATTGTTGGTGTCCCTCTAATCCAACCTCCATCCTGGCAGCATCTTCTGCCTGAAGATTTTGGTAAGAACCTCAGCAGTCACCCCAGGGCCCTTGACCACTCTTTGGAGAAAATCAAAGCAGACAACATGTCCTCCCTCACACCACTGCCCACCATCTCCGCAGAAGAATCACAAATGTACCAAATTGTAGCATCTTTGTGCTTCTACTATGTATCTTTCCCAGTTGCTACTTCTTAAGATTCTCTTAGAAAGTTAACAAAGACACAAGATTTTTCCACTGTTTGTTTCCCTTCAGCAAAACCCTGCTGACTTTCCCTATACATAAAAGAAAAAAAAAAAAAAAAAAAAAGCTCACCTCTAGACTTTTAAGTTAATGGGAGCATTTTTTGTTTCCTTCATTTATTACAACTATAATCGGTCATGGTTATCATAATTAGCATTTAGCATTGGAAAGAAATGAGTAACTACTTTTCTTTCCTTGTAATGTCTTTAAGTCCTCATTAGAATCATTTTAGTTGCCAAGCAACCTTCACTTTTATGCCTCACATGTGAAGAGATTATGCCAGAATTATTTTTTAAAATCAATTTTAGGATGGAATAGCAACTTTGTGTGCTAGCACACCTCTTTATAAATACTAATACTGATTTTAAGATCATAATTGTTTAAACTGTGAATTATGAAAAGCAAAGAGGTAACTGTAGTCAATCTACTATAAAATAGTTAATAGGATTGCAGTACATAAACATGCATAGAAGAGAATCTAGAAGATATACCCAACTGTGTCGATAGTGCTTATCTTGCTTTTGGTGGTAGAATGGATGAATGCAATTTTCTTCTTTTTGCTAGTCTGTATTTTCTAAGCTTTCTATAGTGAACATAAATAATTTTAAAAGTTATTAAAATGTTAGCAATTATACTCCAATAAAGATGTTTAAAAAAAAGTTATTAAAATTTTAAAAGTAAGACAGGAGAGCTGAGTTACAATTAGATCTTTGTAAATACAAATATGAGGAGATGGATGTTAGCTGAACTTATTGTGGTAATCATTTCACAATGTATGTCAATCAAACCATTATGCTGTACACCTTAAACTTATACAGTGATGTATGTCAATTATGTCTCAAAAAAAACAAACAAACTGGAAAAAAAGTAAGTATGTGAGCTGAGTTATAGTCAGATCTTTGTAAATACAAGAACTTATAAAGTAGTGGGAATTAAATGAGAATATGTATATAAAAATATTACTATAAACACTGTGTTGTTCATAGTAAATACTCAAAAGGTAACTATTACTAGAAAAAATTTTAAAGTCTATGTACGTGGTAAATTTTATGTTATGTACATTTTACCAAAATAAAAAAGTCTATGTAAGTACAACATAGATTCAGGTTATATTAATAATTTAGGGAAAAAATAGATTTAAATTTGGTTGGTCTTTTAAGTCTTCACCCTAAGGATACTGGCTCTTCTAATAATCAAAAGTACTTTCTTTAAAAACAGACAAATTCCCAAAGGACTTACAAGTTCACAGTCAACATCATGATTGAGACCCCATTACGCCTTCTCCCAGACATTTTCAGTCTCAGAAATCATTTCAGGAGTATGACAGTGAGGGGAAATTGAGACTCTGAGTTACAAAGTGACAGTCCAGGTGCCCTGGGTTTAAGCCAATGACAACCTCAAAAACAAGACTGAAGGCTTCTTTTTTTTTTCAGCAAAAACTATTGACAAAGTTTTACTGATCATCCACAATAGTGGAATATGGAATTATATCATACAATGGATTTAATAAAACTTTTATTAAAATGACAATGGAATAGGCACCAAATCTTTGGAATAGGGATTTTTTCCTTCAAGTTTAGAGTTAATAAAGGAAAAGATAAAGAAAACATGAAAAATTTAACGACATAAAAATGTAATATTTCATTAATGTCCCAAAAACAACATAAAAACTGAAATGAGAGTGAGGACAAAAATGCCTGTAGCAAATGCCAATCAAAGAGTTAACAGGGCTTCCCTGGTGGCGCAGTGGTTAAGAATCTGCCTGCCAATGCAGCGGACACGGGTTCGAGCCCTGGTCTGAGAAGATCCCACATGCCGCGGAGCAACTGGGCCCGTGAGCCACAACTACTGAGCCTGCGGGTCTGGAGCCTGTGCTCCGCAACAAGAGAGGCCGCGATAGTGAGAGGCCCGCGCACCGCAATGAAGAGCGGCCCCCGCTTGTCGCAACTAGAGAAAGCCCTCGCACAAAAACGAAGACCCAACACAGTCAAAAATAAATAAATAAATAAATAAATTAAAAAGCAAGTTAAAAAAAAAGTTAACAGGCTTTTTTTTTTTAAAACCATAAAAAGCTTTCATAACCTCTAATAATAAAAACATTAAACAAGTGATAAATAGGCAAAGACATGGACAGCTCTCAAAATTAGAAATATAGTTAGCAAACAAACTTATGAAAACACACTCAACAAAAGCTTGGTTTTATGTATCAATAGTGCCTGTTACCACATATAGAGAAATGAAGGCAAACGATTAAACAGATGGAATCAGAAACGAAGAGAGACAGCATATAATGCTAGCATTAATGCATTAATGAAGAACAGAAGTCACAAAATTGAGGTTTAGTTGTTCAGAAATAAGGGAAAGTTTAATCACGGAGAATTTTTAGAGGAGGTAAATTAAAAAAACAAAAACACAGAATAACTTCGACTCTAAAATGAGAATCTCTCAGTCTTAAATTTCCACTGTGACTTTTTTTTTTTTTTTACTGTTACATAAGTTTCAGGCGTACAACACTATAATTCAATATTTGTATATACACTACACAGTGATCACCCCCAAAAGCCTACTTACCATCTGTCACCATACAATTGACCCCCTTCACCCCTTTCACCCACTCCCCCAGCCCCCTTCCCCTCTTGTGACCACAGATCTGTCACTTCAAAAAAATTTCTCAACTTCACTGATATGTGACTCCTTATCTGTAAGATATATGGCTCTTTTTCTATGAAGAACACATGGAGAGTTGTTTTATAAGATACTTAGATGAAAGAAGCAAAACAACGGCAAATAATACTTTCTCCTAAACAGGTAACACAAAGTAAAATTTCCAGTTTTCAGCTTGCCGCCTTTTCCCTTTGCCGTGTAAGCATCCTCTGTAGCTGGGGGAAGGTGATGGTAAATGCTTAACGATGGCCTCTCCAGGGGTGGGGTCGAGACGAACCGATTGGTAGTGTCTGCCCATTTCCCTGGAATAGATACTCCCAACACAGGGAACGTCAAGCTCCTGGCGTGACTTCACGGACCACGGAGCTGGGAAGAGACGCAGCTATCTCCACACCACTACATGTCTATGTATGATACGTATGTGCTATACATGTACAGCATATCACTATATAGCATTTGTACCATACAGACACAACGGCCATCTCAAGAAGATGGATGACAGTAAAATGTGGTAATATACTGGGAAATGATGAGTTTTGAGGGTTTATTTTTATTTTTAATATAACTGTAAGTTTATATAATTTAATTTTTATTGATGCCTGTATTTAGCAATTGGCCTGCTAAACTCCTGACGATGTAACAACCTGCTCTCACAGAGTAAGACTTTCAAGACTGTGACAGCATCCAGTCAGGTGTGGTGCCCTGTGCATCTGCGTGGGACGTGTGTAGCTGACCCTGCTTCTTCTCTCGCTCTTTCCCTGCTGTCTTCCTCATAACCACTCTAGGACAACCCCAACTAGCTGGTAGCCCAAACTACCTGCAGACCAAGGCAACGAGTCCAGCAGCTGTAACAGCTCCAGGCAGAAGCAGGCAGGTCCTACCAACAGGAGGTGGGCCAGGCGTGGGTCTGCACTTCAGATAACCTTCCCTGGTGGTCTCACTGCCAACCACAGCCAACAACTGAACACACCGTTTTTGCTTTCATGTTATTTCCTAATGTGTTTCCATCATGGACTTAACAACCTTCATGTCAATATAGGGCCTTAAAAAGTCTGCTGCAAAAGCAGCACTTTTGAAGAAGTACTCAGAGGAGCACCTCTCCAGTCCCCTCAGCTAAGCCACTACTTCTGGGTCTCTGACCCACGGGGAACTGGCATACACTAGGGAGCCAGGCCCCCAGCACCACAGTAAACTGGTCCGAGTGTGGCTTAAAGGTGGAAATGCACGTTGGGAATGCTGCCTTTGAGTGCAAGGAAGCAAATCATAGTAATAATGGACCACCACTTTCCATTTATTTCCACGGCCAAAAGACTGACAGGCGGGAAGTTTTCAAGAGTTTCTGCATTTGAAAAGGGATAGAAGTGCAGGAAAATCTGACAGAAGTGGGCCCAGAGTTGCAAACCTGCTCAAAGGCAGGCCTCTCTCTAGTTAGATCTGGACTGATTGCTTTAGAGATGGCCAGGACACTGGTTTCGCCTCGTGATTGTCTAGTTCATATAGTTGACAACCTATTTGCTCTAACGTTTTTCAGAGGATTTGTATTCTTCAAGTTTTCCGTGTTTCCCTAGAAAGCCTGAGAAAATGCTCTGGGATGTCCAAGAAGCAAGTGTGCTGTAGGATGGTGTTTCTCAAAATCAGTTTGTGGGGTCACCTCCTTCAAAACCACGACTGAATAAAAAGCTCTGGAGTTGACCCTCAGGAACCTGAATGTTGAACACACCCCACAATGATGACTGTTCATGCTGAAGCTGGAGAACCTCTGGTAGAGTGGAGAGAACAGGAGTGCCAGAGTTCAGGTCTCAGCGGCTCTCCCACTAATGAGTTTGGCCACTTTCCACGGGTTACTAACATTCCTGAGCTTCAATTACCTGTTAATTAAAAGAGCAAAATAATATCCACCTCACAGAGCTGTTGTGAAGATGAATGGGGCCAATTCAGGTCAAGGACCAGCCCGCCAGGCCTAAGAAAGGAGGAGATGGGAAATTCCCTCTAGTCACCATGCCTCACACCTGGAGAGGGCAGACCTGCCAGCCTATCAAAGATGCAGCAAGGAGGCTCCTTGCAATATTCAGCATCCCAATCATAGAATACGAATTCACTCCAGAGGGCTAAGAACAGTCATGCCCGGGAGCTGCTCTGATGTCCCGGAGCCTCAGGACGTGGGTGCCCCAAGGACCATCCTATACATACGAAATCTTGCAACCATGACTCCCAGAGATGGGAGATTCCACTGAGGAGGCTACTGGGACAGCTGTGGTCTTCTTCACAAAGGGCCTGTCCTCACAATGGCCAGCCTTCCTGACCCTACACTTGGCTTTGTTCCTTGGAGTTGCTGGTTCCTGGGTCCGACTGCCCTTCAACATCATGGCCTTTGGCGTCTGGTCTTGTGCTTTTGTTGCCTCTGGGCACTTGGCTTTGGTGCACAGACTAAGTTGCAGAGTGGTGAGGAACACTGAATCTTCCCTCTGCCATGGAGGGAACAATAGTCCCAACAAGTATGTGTTTGCCTTTTTTGGATCTAACTTTAAAAATAGATGTAGTGTTTTACCCTTAATAAGCTGAGGTCTACACAAGGCTTTTAACATCCAACTGCAGGAAATACATCTGTTAGTGGTACGGGAAATATACCTATTAGTCTGGAGGTTTTTCTCGTTTGGGAGATACAATGCACACACTAATTTTAATTAATTCAGAATTTGTTTGAGAGAATTTCAAGCAGATATCTGGTATATAGATGGGGTCCAATAAATGTTTCCTGCATTGAGTGGAGTTTAATTTCTAATCTGGGAGACACCAGGCCTGCAGACTGTGGGCACAGAGTGCAGACTTGTCCTGTGGGGCATGCAGGTCTCCCCCGAGTGGAGGGAGCTTGCCCTAGGAGAAGGACCTAAGCATGACCCAGCTCAGCTTTCAAGAGGCTTCTGGGAGCGTGTTTTCTCTTTAGACTGGGCTGGGCGGCTGGGGGCATGAGGCAAGTTGTTTCAGTTCTCACAGGCTCCACTTATTGTCTCCTCTGTCCATAGAGACACTAATACCTGACCTATTTCAGAGTTGTTTTGAGTTTAAAAGAAAATCAATACATATAGCCCTCCAAGAAAGAAATAAACAACACACCATAAATAAGATACTAGCTAAGCTGTGTTTCCTTTCTCGCTGTCAGGTAAGACAAAGATGTTGCTTCCTCCCACACTCGACCTGGGAGCAGGAGGGCTGCTTACTGAGGGTCCCTTGCTGGGACATGTTTGCAGTTTTCTTTCTGAGGCTGTCAGAAGTTGTCTTGCATTCAGAGGGGGGCAGAACTGGGACATCTGAAGCCTTCCATTCGGCCCTCAAAGCTGGCAGCCCTCTTACAAAGTGAAAACATTATAAAAAGCCCAGATGATCTCATAGGTCTTTCCTACCTCTGAAACAGATGGTGTGATTCACATACATTTGACATAAACGTACCAGGGTTGTGATGATTTGCCTCATTATGTTCAGTGGAAGAGTGGATTAATAAGCAATAATATGGTGACAATGTAAAGCATGACCTCTGATTAAAACAGAAGGTGGGAGTGGGTTGTTTCATGGTGAAAGCAACGCACTATGACTCAAGGCTCTGAATTTCTAATCACAGATCTGTAACCTTGTATGTGGCATCGGGAGGCTTGCTAGAGGCCTTACTTTGTACGTGCAGGCCACCCATCCCTAACAGCCTTGTAATAAGTCCTTCCTCTGAGGACAGTGTGGGTGGTAATTAATGGTTAATAATACTAAAGAGAGAGCCATCAGTAAAGACTGCCAAATGCCCAGGATGCCTTAGACAGTATTCAGACTATTAGCTGGAGCTGCTAGAAAAATGCAAATCCCACACTGCTTTTCCCCTTCCGCTCAACCATCTACCCAGGCCAGTGCTATCCAATGGACTTTCTGCAAAGAAGGGAATATTTTCTATTTACTCTGTCCAGCAGCAGGTACCACTTGTGGCTATTGAGCACTTGAACTATGGCTGGTGAAGCTTAGGAACTAAATTTTACATTTGATTTAATTGTAATTAATTAAAATGTCTACATAAATAGCCACAGGTGGGTAGTGGCTGCCATACTGGACAGCACAGCTGTAGCCAGTTCAAACCTCTTCAAAGCATCTGCACCAAGGTGAGGTTGAGACAGTAGTAAAAAGTAAATGGACTAATTAGTCAGTCTTTGTGTTCAAAAGAGGTTTTATTTCCTCCCTTTTTTTTTTTTTTTTCTTTCAAGTTATTGGGAGGAGTGGCTGAAACCTGAGTCTGAAGGGGGAGATGACCCCCTCCCCACTCCCCCTGATAAAAAAACTTTCCCCATACTTTGGTGGTGTTATTTCCCTCTCTTTCCATGGGTATTCAAATGAGAAGACTTCTAAACTCATGAACAAAAAAATTAAGCTAGACTGTTTTACTCTAAAGCAAAAACTCTTCTATACTAATCAGAGAAAATAACCAGTAAGGTAAGTTTCAAGATAAACATCAGCTTCGCTCTCTACTATTCTCGGATCACCTCCAAGGAGACCTACAGAAGCACAAGCAATGTCCTACCGTGGATGGCTGCCTGTCACAATCCGGCTTTGGCCTCCCCGGCCCCCAGCTCTAGCTCCACACCCCTGCCCCACTAGAAGCGTCAACTGATAACCAGAGTGGAATTCACAGACAAAAGTGTCATCTCCCATTCCCTCCAGACATAGGGTGTCTTTTCTTTTTTGCCTCTTTCATGTAAATTCTGTGGCAGGAAACCCTGCAGGACCTCAGGTGCAAAGCCTTGCCTTATGATGGCTCCTTGCTGCCCTTCCGGCAGCATTCCCACGCCCTGCCCGAGAGGGGTTTGAACAGACCGTGGCTGCTCTCCCTAGTCTATGCCCTCACCCTTGGAGGGAACTCACTCAGAGCCTACATGGTTCAAAGAATTTATTCTTCCTGCACACCTTACCTTATCATTGCCCTGTCTTTGGTACATTTTTTTCTTTCCCCGAATGGTGCAATCCTCAGGTATTCTAAGCTTGAATAACGGAATGGGGGTTCGGTCACTGTAATTCTCTCATGCAAGGCCCAGCCGAATGTCAGATGCAATTAGGGGCTTAATTAGGGGCTACTGATACTTCATGATAATGGATAAAAGACTATTAGACTCAATGGGTTTTTTTTTTTTTTTTAATAGCTTTGGGATTTTACGGTACTTTTCAGTTCAACATAATCCAGGAAACAGTATCTTTAGCCCTGCTAGGATCCACTGAGGGGAGTGGGTCAGGCTTGGTTATTTTTTATTTTGCAGGACCTGAGAATCGGTCATGTATTTTTCAGGTTGACGTCATGATGATTTGAAGGTTAGGGCAACAGCCTTGAACTGAGCGGGCAGGGGAGGAAGAAAGATGGCATGATAAAGATATTGTTGGACCTTGTTTCCTCAACAGTGAAATGGAAAGAGAATAAAAATGCTTATTCATGAAATAGTCAGAGTGCCCTGCTAAAAGACCAGTAAACAAGACTATCACGACTGTGTGAGGAACTTTGCAGCTTATCAAGCTGGGAACCAGGTGAAAGTAAAGTGCATGATGAATAATGGCTCATTACAGCCATGCTTCCACCCATCCCCCCCCATCTTCTAGCTTATCTCCTTGGATGGATATTTTCCAAAGAGATTATTTTGAAATAGAAAACCATTCATTCTGCTCCCAAATTCATCCTCAGCTGAAAGACTAAAGTGTAACTAAATAGAAATTTATTTAAAATTTAATGCTAAACTAGTAAAAATACTCCCTCTTTTCCAAGTTAAAAAATCTAAAATAAACAATGAAGCAGTGATTCTCAAAGTGAGGTTCTTGGATCAGCTGCAGCAGCAGCACCTGGGAAGTTGACAGAAATGTAAATTCTTGGGCCCCACCCCAGACCTGCTAGAGCAGCCAGCCTGCGGGTGGGACCCAGCAATCTGTTTTACAAAAAACCTCCATGTGATTTTGCAGGAACATTTGAGAACGGCTGCTTTAAACCAAATGGTGGAATCACCAAAACTATTCTTTTTTTTTTTTTAACATCCTTATTGGAGTATAATTGCTTTACAATGGTGTGTTAATTTCTGCTTTATAACAAAGTGAATCAGCTATACGTAGACATATGTCCCCCACCAAAACTATTCTGTTCAATGTTTTGCTAAATTGTACTAAATGAGAATCTCCAAAATGTCAATTTTTCTGAATTCTACAAATAAGGTTTGACTTAGCACTAAACAGGTCCAGCCAATGAATAATCCCTAGCTCTGAGTTCTAACAGTCCTGCACGTTGGGCTACCTGGGATCTGATCAAGCCTCCCCTATGCTCCCTGGGAGGCGCCGGGGCAGGGCAGGCGGGTGCTTCTGAGCTGAGACACACATGCTTATCTGCTTCCCGGTGGGAGGTGGAGGGGTTTCTAAAGGGGCAAGGAGGGGGGCCAGTGATATTGAAACTCTATGAATTTTCCATCATTTCTTTTTTGGAACAGGAACAAACATTTAGTACTTTTCAATCACTACTTCACATATAACAATCAAAAGAAAGACAGTGCCTACAAATAGGGCATCTTTGTCGATAATTGCTTGTCGGCTGCACTAAGTTGCTCATCCCTCACTGTGAGTACGGGTGATGACAGAGTGCACGCCTAGATAACTCCCCGCCCATGTGTCTGTCTGCTCATTTTATAGATCCTCAATCCTCAATCACACCGCTCATTTGCCAGTACCTTTCAGGCACAGACATCTGGCTTTGCCTGGTCCTCTCCTATTCCTCCACAACCACCCTCAAGATTGTGAGGGGAATTATTAAGACTTTATTGTCCAAATGATCCAAAGGCTTTCGAATTTCTATTTGATAACAGCGTTTGCTCAGGTAACCTAGTCTTTGTGTGCCCCAAGAACACAAGGACAGAAAAGCACCAGATGTACCACTGCATTTTATCATATTTTTCACCACAAGAAAAACCTCCATCCTGAGAAAATTGGAAATGCAAAATCTCCTCAGTAACTTTTCTTGCTTTAAATCGCACTTCTCATCACGACCTATTACACCCACATAGTCATGTGCCATAGGCACTGCACAGTCTCCAACATTTCAAAGGCTCAAGAGCTATTTTTAAACCCCAAATGCAATCTAGGTTGCTATTCTATAACGCACTTTTTAAGGAAGAACAAAGTAAGAGAGCGATTTTTATGCATGTGGGCAGTTCGCCAACTCACCGAAAGATTGAACACAGCTGTCGATGAGATCGTCCAGGCTGGCTCCTTTGGCTAAATGTCCCAGAGACACCATCATTCGGAACTGGGTGATCTGGGCCAGGCTGGGATGGGAGGGGAGGGGGCTGCTGGAGGGCTTCCCCTCTAGTCTTGCTTTAGGGGCTGCTCTGCAGCCATGAGGTTTCCTGGGGAAAGAGACAAGGCAGGGAGAGTAGAGCGGCCAGGGAATGACCACACTGCTCTGCAGGCAGACTGAAGAGGAAAGGAGTAGAGATAAGACAATTAATCCCAGGAGTTGGGCTGATAAGACATACCCCTCCCACTTGGTAAGGGCACCACACGGACTGGTTAGCTGTTAAAGAGACATCTCTCACACTAATAGCAAGGTGAGACTTCAGGGTTGCAACAAACAGGGCTCCTCAGCCTGGGGTTAGGATTGCTTTGGCCTGCTTTCTCCAGTTCCCGAAAGGAAGAGGCAGACGCAAGACTATTCTTGGCAGTTTTTAGCTCCTAGCAATAAATTTTTATTTTAGCCCTGAGACCACTGACTTGGGTCTTAAGAATTGTTTAAGTTTGGTCTCATCTTCAGCTAAATTCATTCCTCTTGAGCAACACCAGAGTTACTGGAGAAAGTCAGGTGGCCTCAGAAACATCTTTAAGGATTTTGGGGGAGAAGGCAAAGACCGAGGACCCACGTGCAGGGGGTGAGGGTTATGGGGGCGGTGTTTAGATTTTAAGCTAGCCCTGTCTTTTTCACAAATCTTGGTTGGTTCTAAGATTCTGTTTTTCATTACTGATAATCATTCTGAGTCATTTTTATCATTAAACATTATCCTATCAAGTCCTTACTGATTATGAGAGCTTTATTCCAGAAGTGAATACAAAAGGACAAGTCTGAATCTGGAAATGGCTTTACAGCCCAACAGGTCACCTTCCTCCACTTTCACTTAGCTTTATCTTTGGTCATGACCTCATCAGTGTAAGTCAAGTTGTTTGCAAAATGATATCAGGAGGTTAATTAAGCATTTTATTTTTCCTTCCATTAAAAAAATAAACATAACATACAGAGACATATCTATCATCTTTGA
This sequence comes from Eschrichtius robustus, assembly GCF_028021215.1. Classification (NCBI taxonomy): domain Eukaryota; kingdom Metazoa; phylum Chordata; class Mammalia; order Artiodactyla; family Eschrichtiidae; genus Eschrichtius; species Eschrichtius robustus. The sequence goes on from NC_090824.1 coordinate 86,232,610, forward strand.
AGGTTTACTAGTGATAGGTGTTGTTGCTGATAACTCCTTTGAGTATATTCTCCTCTCCTTACTGTGGCTTTGGCTATTTCATGTTTATTACCAAAGAGGAGATGAAGAAAAGAAATATACCGGAGATCCATAACTTTAACTAACCACTGTGTATTTGATAAACACATGATGGCATTAATTAATCAATAAGTACTTATCCTATGAGCAACACATGTGTGATAGGCCAGAGAGGACCAGTGAGATAGTCTGTGAAGGTACTTTGCAAACTGTAAAACATACTCATTATATGTTAGTTGTTGTAGTATGAAGGTGATCTGGAAGTTCCTTAATACAAAAATCTAGTTGGAGAATCAGAACCAGGCCAAGAAAAGATAACTCTATCAATCTTAAATAACTGTCCTGTGAGTGTCAAGGGCAAGACGTGTGATGTTCTCAGAGGAGGGAAAACCAGTTCTAGGTGGTGTTGGGGAAAGCTTCTCGACAAGATGTAACCCCACCCAGAAGGGGCTGAAGAAGTACTCAGATCAAAATAAAATGCTGGGGCACACATGGATTTTGGGAAACCACCCTGTTAAAAAGACAGTGGGACCACTTAGTACAAAGCCAGACTCATGAAGGGAACACCCTGACCTTCTAGTTCCCTTTCAAAGTAGCTCCAGAATGCTGGTCTGGCATTGGCTGCTGCCACCTGTTCCAACCTAGGATGGGCTCAGTGAAATCCAATCAGAAACTGGCTCTTGGGAATCTGCTAAGCCAAGGCAGTGATTTCTGAAAGATCAGGTTGGTGTTACAGGATTTGATCAAGTTTCTGGACATTACTGATTTTTACCCAGGCCCTGTGATAGCCCCAAGATCAGATCAGCATCTGAAAATGAAAGAAAATAATGGCCACCCTGAATTGAGTACCTTTGATATGGCAGGCTCTGAGCTGGGGATTTACATGGTCTTTAAAGCTTACAGCCCAGAGAGATGTTATCTCCATTTCACGATGTTGAAACTGAGTCTAAAAGAGGCTAAATGACATAGACAAGGTTGTAGAACTCATATGTACTTGACCTGGGATTTGTACTTGGCACCTCTCTGGTTTGGTTTAATAAATATTTACTGTGCCTGGGACTATGCACCTTTCACTACATCAGAATTAGCAAGAGGAGCTGAAAAGGTCAATTCAACTTAAGACAAAAGTAAAATCCTCCAAAAGTATAGCTGATAACATAAAGGCTGAATCTTGGGTCCTACTTCTTTTTCAGGTCCCCAAAAGTCCTCAGACCCCAGAGCTGGATGGCCCCTCCATGGTCATTCTCCAAGCCCTTCCCCCATGCATGTGGAGGTCTGGTCTGGGAAGGGCAATGTGACTGGGCACCAGTGCAGAGCCAGGTAGAAGCCAAGCCTCCTGTGTCCATGCCATGCTCCCTTCCCTCCGCAGAAGCAGTGAGGACTCTCTAAACCTGGCACTGGTTGTCCAGTGTTGGGATAAGTCAGCTTTTGGCCTTAGCTGCTGCCTCTTCACCATTAAGACCTCTACCCAAGGCAGACTTGGGAAAGATGAAAACAAAGTCTTTCTTGTTAGAAGCCTCTTTTTCTCTTAGGCCTCCCATATTACTTCTCCTTAGCCCCAAGAGAAGAGGCCACGGCAACTGGAGGCTGTCTCCACACACAGCTCTTCCCGCTGGGGCCGGGATGTCGGTGTCTACCTCTGTCTCTCATCTGGCCAATCCAGGGAAAATTCCATTTTCTCCCTCAGTTGGTAGCATCAACCATTCAGGACTCCAAAAACTGCCCTGGCTCTAAGTCTGGCAATGTTTCCTAGTGTCACCTGTAGGGGAAACCACTTTGGTGCAGGAGGTGATTCTCAGAGGTAGATGCTTTTATCAGAACTAGGAGGGACTGGTAAAATACAAGCAGAAAGAATGAACTTGAAGGGAGTATTGAGGGGATGGGGAAGGGAGGGTGAGATGCAGTCGGGGGGAGGCCGCTGAGACTCAGAGGGCTTGGGCAGGAGAAACCAGGGAGAAGAGAAACTGCTAAAACCCAAATGGCATCCTGAGAGGTCAGGAAGATGGGGGTTATGTGCACCATAAACTAGGAAGCTGGGCAATTTTGCTGTGGAGTCTCTTGACTGGCTGCTATGTGACAAACCTTCAAATCGTTCTCTTCTGGTGAAATGGCTGTAGATAAGGATTTATAAAATGCTTTATTTTAGACATAGAATGAATTCGCCTCTAAGTCTGCAAAGGCATATGTATTTTTAAAGGCAAGTAGGCAAACGTTTCCTCACCAGCTCCCTCAAGTATTAGGAAAAAAAAAAAAAAGCGCCCTAGAGAAACAACTTGAAAGTGTTTCCTGAGGCTAGAACTTGCTAAGGCCCCATCCAGTTTGCTGAAGGAGACTGTCAAAACTCTGAAGTGGTTCAGGTGCAATCCACTCCAGCCTCAGGTATCTCAGTGGAGGTCACAATTTCGGGTTGAACTTTTCATGAAACTCAGCCCAGAAGAGTAAGGGATGAAATGGACAAGGAGAACGAACGGAAGCTTCCACAACTTTCTTTGCAGTGGAAGATGGCTTTTATTGGCTTCTAGTGAGGATTTCTTCCAGTCCTGTCCTCTCCCCGTTCCCATAATACAGACTCAGTTGAATGTACTGAAGCTCCTCCTCTCAGTCCGGTGCAAGGCAAAGTGCTGGACCTTCACGGTACAGGACGGGGTGGGGGAGGGCATAAAGGACCAAGAACTTTTAGATCCATAAGGTCCAGCAGGGCAACGCTTCCTGCCTCGACTGGGCACGGCCAGGAGCAACAGAGTCTGCGTGGATGGAGGTGGGAAGAGCACAGCTTTCCCGGCCCTATGCTGAGCCCAGGCCGTTGCCAGGCAGTTGTCCAGTTCCGGCCCTTTGGGGGACAAACTCAAAGTTGCCTGGCCCCTCCAGGCCTCCTTCTCCTGCCAATAGCTTTTTCACTCACGGTCACTTTTCCTTCATCTTCTGTCACCCCCAAGACCCTCCTAAAACATGTCTCTAGGATCACGGTGGGTGGAAGCGAGTGCAGGTTTCCACCCAGGTGGTTATGTGGGTCACTGACCCCTGTGCACTCCTGGCAAAGGCAGCTGGCCTTCTGGGTCCGGCCCGACGTCCGCAGGGCCGGACGGGCCGCCAGGTGGCGCTGCCGGAGCTGCGGCAGGTGCAGGGGGCGCGGAAAGTCCGCGAGTGGGAGTTCCAGGGGCCCGGCGCCGGGGGACCAGGGCGCCGGGTCGCTAAGCCCGATTCCGGGGCTCGCCGGGCCAACTCTGGCCGCGCGTCCGCACAGCCCGGCTCCCCCCCCAGTCCGTCGGGCGAGACGCGCAGGGCGCTCCGGGCTCGTCCGTCCCTCGCGCCCGTCTCCCCCGACTTCGGCCGAGACTTCGGCCGAGACCCCGACCGGCCGCCGCTGCCGCCCGCACCCCGGGCCCGCAACTTCCCGGAGGCGGCGGCGCCGTGCCGGCCCCCCCACTTCCCATCCCGGCGAGGTCCTGGGGCCGCGCGCGCTGTGGCCCCCGCCCCAAGAAAGGAAACGGACGCCCCTACTCACCGCGGAGCTTCTCTCGCTTTGCCCAGGGTGCCCATGGCCGCGGCCGCGCTCCAGGAGCCGCCTCACCCAGCGCGGCGGGACGGGCTCGGCGGGGTGCGGCGCATCGCCACCACCGCCTGCCGGGCCCCTCCGCCCCGGCCTCCTCGCGCAGGACGCCCGACCGCGGCGAACCCGCAGGCACAAACTTTGTGTGAGCGCGCCCCCCGCCCTCCTCCTTGCGCGCGCGCGCACACACGCCCGCTCCAACCACCTGACAAGCGCTGATGTTATCGCCGAGGAAATGTGTGGCGCTGTTCAGTTCTTCCCCGAAACCTGCCCCCATTACTCAGTAGTCCCCGGAGGCCTGCGCCTCCCTCCAACCTCGCCTTTCACCCCTGGCGGCTACTTCTCCCGGCCCGTGGCTGAAGACGGAAGCGGAGCTGGAAGGGCGGGGAGGCTCCAGGTGCCCTGGATATCACCAAACCAGCGCCAGGAGAGGGGTTGGGAGCCGGGGGAAACCGGCTTCACCTGGCGGCTCTCGGGGCAACAGCCGCCCCCCACCCTGCTTCTGCCTTCCCGAATTTCAGTCCAGTCTCCCGAAGACCCCTCGTGCCCTCGCAGGCCTCTCTGGTATATATCAGAGCGCAGAGTCGGGGGTGGGGTAAAGAACGAATACACGGTTGTGGGTCCGCCTTAGCCTGTGCCTCTGGGAGTCTTGTTGGTAGCAATTAACAAGACACCCTGGCGGGAGGCAGCGAGTGTGCAGGTGCGCTGCAGGTCAGGCGGGACACAGCTGACTGGCGTCTGTGGATATGGGAGAGAGGGGTCAGGGCTGGGGAGGACTTTCTGACGGCAGATCTGGTCAGAAATGGCTGCCTACCCCTGCTTGCCGAAAAGATAGTGGTAACAGCAGTAACTAATGTTGACTGAGTGCCTTGTGCTAAGTGCTTTCTGTACATTCCTCATGTACGCCGCCTCCCCCAAAAACCAAGAGGTCACTGTTTTAAAGATGAAATAAATGAAGGGTTAGAGAATAATATGCTTCCCATCACACTAGTACACAGCAGAGAGAACCACAACCTGGGCTGAGATCTGGCTGTAATCGCTGTGGGATTGTCCTAATAACATACCCATTATCAGTGTCACATGCTCTAACTCTAGTCATATTAATAAGTCCCGTCCCAGCCATAATGTTCTGGACCTTAAAGCCTCATACGTATATGCCACCTTATCCTAAACACAACAAACAAACAAACAGTCCAAGATAGCTTACAAAGGTGTGTAACTCACAAAAAGAAGTGTATGAAATGAAAAGTGAAAATTAAAGTACATAAAATGGAGCCAGAAATGAATTTTTTTTAATGCATTCCATAGAGTCCAAAACACTTGCTCCAAGTGGGACCGAAGATTTGTCTCCTGGATTTCTAGCAGTCATGTTCAAAAGGGAAGCCTTGTCTAAAATTCAATTTCTGTCACATGCAAGACAAAAAAAAAAAAAAAAATTGCTCAAGAGAAGATCAACTCTTTTCATCCTGAGAGCGGTAAGAAATTTCTCCAGAGAATCCTCATGAACATTGTGTAATAGAACCAAGTCCTCGGTCACAGCCATACACATAGAAGGAACATTTGGATATTTAATAAATATTAAATTATGACACTCTTCCAGACTTACACTGTATATGCATATGTATACATGCCAAATAGATAAACACGTACCTTTATATAAATGCATAAATATATGTAAATGTGTTTAGGTAGGCTACTGGGTGTATACACACAATACTGAATACAGTTGCAGGCGGTTGTATGCAGCTATACACCTGCAGTTCATTACGTAATAAGTATAGAAATGATTAGCTATTAGTTCATTCGAGAAACAAGTCTTGTGAGTCTTGCTGAGTTTTCTAAAGAAAGAGGCCTGCTTCTACCTAGGAAGCTTCTTCCTCTCAGGCTTCCTGAGAGCTCTGCATTCCACTTGCACCTGATTGGGTTTCTGGGCCCAGCTGAACTCTTTGAAGAGGCTTATCTGGCTGTTCCTACTTGGGCAATTTGTCTTTTCCAAACACCTAAAAAATTAGAAGTTAGCTCCATCTCTTTCTTCATCTTCTGCCATGTGGTTAGTCTCCATGGTGCTGAGACACCTCTGACCTCAGGAACAAAGTGCTCCTTCTTTTCTCTTGTTCGCTTATCCTCTTTTCTGCTTCTCCAAACTCTTTGATAGGCAGTAGTCAATGTCTCTGTAACAGTTGAGAAAGGCTGGGGACCACTGTCGTCTTCTGCTCACCCTTTGGGTAAGGTCATTCCTTGGGACCCTTTCTCTGTTATTCTTTCTTCTTTCAACCAGGGGCTCTTAACTGATATCCCCAGACCTTTTACTTGGCTTTTTGGTGAGTACCTGCGAAGCCTCTGCAACTAAAAATACCTGTTTTCATCAGATTTTCTAAATGATCCACTACTCAAATCCGGTGGGGTTTTTTTTTTTTTTTTCAAATTAAGTGTTTTTAATTTCTTCCATGACTTCAACAGGACCCAAATGACTCCCATGTCTGAATATCTAACCTTGATATCTAACATCCCAAACCATATTTCCAACTGGTCGCCTCCCCGAATCGTCCCCCAGGGCTTCCTCTCCGTCTCCACGGCCACATGTCTTGGCCCCAGTTATCTCTGAACCTGAACATGTGTCATAGCCTCATAAACGGCCTCCCTAGTTGTAGAACCTCCTCTTCTCTGATCCTTTTTTCACGTTGTTTTCAGAATTACCTGATCATGTCATTTCTTCGCTTCCAAACTGCCAAGGAATTCTCCAGTTGCCTACAGAATAAACTACAAACTTCTTAACGTTGCTCACCTTCACAACTAACCTTACCTGTCCACCCTGGCCTCCAGCCATGCCCTCCCAGGCACCTGACCTGTTAGGTTGTGACTTGGTCACTGCTGGTAATTGCTGTGCCCTGTGCCCTCACAAGCCTCAGTGCTCTTGCTTGTGTATTTCCTTCCGCCTGCCATCTCTTTTCACCTAGATGCACACAGGCACAGTTATACCAAATGCATAGCAGACTGGCAAGTCGCCCCAGAGGGCACACGCAGGGCTGCCTTCCAGGGGCAGGGGCTGCAAACCCACCTTGCAGAATCTGCCTGAGGACTGGTTAATGCTTGGAGTACCTATTGGCCACCACAGCTTCCACTCTGTGGTCTAACATTTTTTCATCCATTTGAGATACATTCACTGGGTCCCTACTTAGTGTCAGATGCTGTCCTTGGCATTGAGAATCTGATAGAGAACATGACAGATAAGAGCCCTGTTCACATGAGCTTACGTGTCTAATAAACAGACGAGTCCAAATATGCTAGGATGTTATACCCCGATTTCCAGGAGCTGCCACCGCAGAGTTGGGTTACCCCCGCTCTCATGGGGACACCATGGGGTATTCCGGTTGAGGCACCCATATGGACCAATGAGGACGAGGTTGCCACATTTAGGGACACACAGCTCCACGGGAGAATGAAGAGAGATGGAGAGAGAAAAGGAGGGAGGGGATGTGCCACCATCCTTTCCTCTCCTGCTGAGTGCCGCTCCTGTTTCTGAGACAGGGAGGACTGGCCTCATTACTTTATTATTGTGACTGGCCATCCCAGACTGAACACTGTACATCCCTGCTGCTGCTCACCGTGGAGCAAAGCTAGAGAAACTGCCCACGTGAGAAGCAGCCACTTTTGCTCCGGGCCTGTAGTTTGGGGGCTTATGGTTGGACTCCTGCATGTTTCTTTGTCCTTGGCATCTTCTTATGGAGGCAGCCCATGCCTCTTGGGGAGTCTCTCTGTCCGTGGGCCAGCTCTTCTGGAGAGTGTTCTACCTCCTTAAGGTACCCCCAGGATTCTCTAAAGGGAATTTGATGAATGTCATATAAATGGTATTTTAAGATATCCATTCTTGTTTTCAGCTGAAGGATGCTGCTTGTCTCTGTTGAAGCCCCTTCTCAGGGACCCTCTCTCCGCCACAGGTCATATTTCTTTACATCATGGAGCCCATATGTTTTATTTGATTTTGGAATTGTTTTAGGATATTAACAAACAAACAGAAATACATGTTGTCTCATGGCTTTTGCTCTCAGTGAGATGGTGGGGGGGGGGGTCCCTGGAAGACTTTGAACAGAGGAGGGAAGGGATCTGACTTCTGCTTTACAGGGTCCGGCTGCTGAGTTCCAAAGTGACTCATGGGAAGTAAGGGCGGGAGGTTCTCTGTGGAAGCGGCCTTCATAATGTCCAACTTCTGGGTCTGCCCGGTCGGTGGCTTTCCAACAGTTTTGAATATTACTCCGTGGTGAGAAGTGTAACATCACATTTTACACCCTGTGACTCAGATGTACATGTCAAACTGAAACACAAGCTGTGTGAAACATGATCCTTTCAAATCTTTTTTTTTTTTTAATGACATTAAAAAACAAATGTTGGTCAGGACCCTCAAAATTGATCCATTAGTAGGTTGGGATCATAGTTTACAAAATACAGCTCTAGGGCTACCTCTCATGATGATAATAGATCTCGGTAGTTATCTCTGGAAAAGGGGAACTAGGTGGCTCTGAGTACGGGGAATCTTGCTTTTCATTTTTTCCCCTTTTGTAACTTTTATTTTTGTATTGTGTGCAAGCATTTAGTCCATCAATGAATCCTATTTTGAATCATTCTGGCATAGAACTTCTTGCTTTCTGATTCTGGCCCGAATAGCTTTAAAAAACCAGAAGCTGGGGCCAGAAAAGGTAAGTTGTCAGTGAATCTGCTTTGTTCAAGTTTATCAAAAAATATCAAACAGTATGTTTTCCACAAATATTTGGGAGGCAGAATGGCACAGTAGTTCAAAGTGTGAGCTCTAGAGTTAGACTGATTTTGAATCTCAGCCCTCATGCTTCCTAGTAATGTGACCCTGAGCAAGTTAACTTTTCTAAGCCTCAGTTTCCATGTCTGTAAAAATGGGTACAAACAAGGCCTACCTCATGCAACTTCGCTAATGATTATATGACATGGTCTATGCCTGGCACGTAGCAACCACTGCGGACACATTAATGTTTTGAGTGCCAGGTTGTGGGCACACGAGGTGAATGTTTTGGTAAACTAGTAAGTGCTATGCAATCACATCCAAGGGACACCTGCCCTAGTCTTGGTTGATGGGGAGCCGACTTCTCAGAGGAAGTGAGGTGTGGGTTAAGATGTAAAGGATGAGATGAACAGCTCACTAGCCAAAGAGAAGTGAGGGAAGAGGAGAGGCGAGGCCCGTGTTTCAGAGACGAGGAAGATGCAGAGGTAAAGAAGAAGCAGAGCAGAGTGCTTTGCTGAACTACACACAGGAACTTTGATTCTCCCCACCCTCTGCCAATACATAAATAAGGTTCTCAAGTCTGACTTAATCTTAGTTTGCCTTTGCAGAATCTGAGACGCTTCTCACTTTGAAGGGTTCCCCATGAGCACCTTGAGTCCCTCGCTCCACTTTAGATGTGATTCAACTAACGCCACTTCCCAAGATAGCCTCTGGGTGCTTGAGCTGAGCGCTGCTGGAGAGAGGGCTGAGTTAATTACCATTCAACACTGAGCTTTTCAAATGGCTGCGTTGCAATCAGAACAGCAACAATTTGAAAGCTAAAACTAGTTTAGTAATGCAACCGCTATTTTTAAAACCCCTATCGTGCACCTAGCACCACCCTAGCACTAATACTACTTAATCATTTAACACCTACAAAGACACACGGGTAAAAGCTCGAAAAAAACCCAGTTAATAGAAAGATTCAAGTGGCCTGGACCAGTCAAAGGATGTGGTTTTCTGAGTACAAGAACTGTTTAATATGCATTCAAAAAAGTACTGTGATAAGCATAGTATTAAAATGAAAACTCCTGAGTATTAATAAAGACACTTGCATGTGAGCGATGGAGAAAATCATTGTAAATTAATATGGGTGGGTGCTTCTCACGCCGGGATCACCAGCAGACACATCCTTAAGGGTCTAGAAGAAATTTTTTTCCCCTTTAAAAGGGGTCATATTTTACTCATATTTAAGAAATACTGAAGTAGGCCATTTCACACACAACTTACAAGCATTTTACTTCTTGATTTGACAGTGGAGTTCTAACACCCCAGCCCACTCCCCTGTGCCAAAGCCCAGTTTTCCACCCCACGTGGGACGTTAAGTATCTTTTTCTTCAGTCTGATTCTTTGTGGTGGGAATAGAGCGTGAAACTCTCATGGGCAGATAGCAGGCTTAGGAAAGGATACATTGGGATGGAATAGTCTGTCTTGCCTGTTCCTCTGGATTTGGAGGTGGGAAGTGAGCCCGACTAAAAAGGGTGTGACTTAACCCTGTAGGTAGCTGTGTTCCCTTGGTACAGAGACTGTGTTTCACCAATAATAATCACACCCAAGACAGCATCATGAAAATTAGAAATTCACTGATTCAAAAACAAAGCTGAAGGCTTAAATTTGCTGCAAGTACTGATCAAGATTGATCTGCCTCCCTGTCTAACTGGTAACAGACGCAACACAGTTTGGTTGAAGAAATTTCTTGGCATTCGTCCAAATGATAGCCAGAATTTACTGTAAAAGAAAACTGTCTTTTCTGTCTTGTATTCTTTTGTTTTGTTTCTGCACCTTGCATCAAACTGAGAAAACTTGCCTCTGAACAAAGTGTACAGCTGGAATAGTCTACATGATGGCTTCATAAGTATGGATGGAGACCCAACCGTCAACCAGGTGTGCAGCTTAATTGATTTTTCAATTAAATCAATCAGTGAAAAGTATCACCATATGCTTTGATAAATCCAATCAGTGTCCATTTATGTGTGATTTTCAAGTGCCCCAGAAATGAGGCTTTGTTTCCTGAGGAAGGTCACCTCATGCTGGCTCTTAATTTGGCTCATGCAGGTGTGATCCTGATGTTGTGTTAGTGCTTTGGCATCGTTTGTATTTGGGTGGAGGTGTGAAGAAGTCTGGGTTAGACATATGATGGAAACAGACAAGTTCTATACAACCAGTGTTGGCAGTTGTTTAAAAAATCCTCTTTTTTAAAAAACTGAAGTATAGTTGATTTACAATGTTGTGTTAGTTTCAGGTATACAGCAAGGTGATTCGGTTATACATATATATGATTCGGTTATATGTATATATATATATATATTTTTTCAGATTCTTTTCCCTTACAGGTTATTACAAAATACTGAGTACAGTTCCCTGTGCTATATAAAAAATCCTCTTAAAAATCTGAGTCGCTGTGACTTTTTGTCCTGTACCAGACAGAGGAAATAAATGGGTCACATAGGAGGCAGGGTCCAGGTGGGTGCGTTTGCCTCAGGTTCTCCCCACTTAGGACCACTCTCAACTCAGCAGGAGTGGCAGGGCCACAGTGTATTTGTGAGCCCCTTCCTCCATAAAAATATATTTTAAAGTATATTTTATGATTGTGTTGGCATAAAGATGAATAGAATCCGGAATGGATTCAATGATTATACATACGTTCTTATCACCTTCATTTTTTTCTTTGGTTTTAAAAAGAAATTAGAACCTCTTTGCGGGCCCCTGTAGGTACTGTGGGCTCTTGGCCCCATGCCTCCTGAGTCCGCCCTCCGAGTGAGCCTGGCTCCTTCAAGAAAGACCAAGTGCTCTTTTCTGGCTCTGAGAGAGTACTGGCTTCTGGCTATTGAGAAATGTTGGTATAAATATAAGGGGAAAGGTGAGTTTCAAGGAGGGGCTCCCTCTGTCCCTTTTGAACACCCGGTAGGGAGGCATATGAAAGGTGACCTGGAGGGCAGTGAGGTGAGAAATTGCATGAAAAGTGGAGGTTTGCCTGGGGAGGCGAGATAAAACTAGGGGCGCTGGAGGGTCATTCAAGGCCAGAGGGCCCGGCTTGGAGGAGCCAAGAAAGCAGTACTTACTGACCAACTGGCTGTCGGTGTAGAGAATAAGGAATACTAGCTCTGTGCCAGGGAGTGAGTTAAGTACCTACTGCCTCCGTGTCAGACTTGAACTTGAAACTATAGTACCCAGAGGCCTAGCCAGAAAAGACCTGGCAGCCCCTGGGCTATTGCAGAAAGTAGGCTAGACTATTGGGCGCAGTTGGTAGGCAGCAAAAACAACCAACCAACCAAACAAAAAAGGGCCGACTTACATGTTAGGCTATGCTGAGCTAGATTCTACGATCAAACAGAATACTTTTTACTTTTTTGTCTGTATTTTCTGTTTACCCTAGATTCCTCACGATGATTCTATGAGCTGACATATTGAGCACTTCCTACATGTCAAGCACTGTGCCAAGAAATAAGTACACATTATTTCATGTCATCCTTACAAAAAGACTTTATGATGATCTACCCTTGTTGCCCTCTCTTTATAGATGGTGGGGTTTAAGGCTCAAAAAGTTTAAGTGACTCATGCAAGGACACACAGCTAGTGAAATGTGAAGCTGGGTTTCAGTTCAGTGTGATTCTGGAGCCCAAGCTTATCACCACTTTGTTACACCTCCCACTCATAATATATTAGATTTTGTACCCCAAACAGTTGATCTCATTGGCTATAGCCTATTAGAAAATTCTGGGTGAAGTAAAGAGGATCAGTAACCAGCACTAACCATATTGTTGATGGTCTCAATGAAGTGCTGAGCTTTTAGCTGTCTTATCAGCCACAGCCAGAGCATCAAAGGGTCAGAATTTTGGTCTAGTTACACTGATAGTCGGCCCAGCTAAAACTAGAATTGCCTCTGAAAAGACTTGGCCATTGGTTGGGGGAGGGAGAGCCACTGACCTAAGATTTCTTTAGGCCCAAGTTTTCACTTTCAGTTATTTGAAAAGTGAAAGTATAACTGTTGTCGATGTGCTATTAATACGTTGGTCGGGGCCTTGTTACCTTATTATGTCACTTCTCATATAACATGTACCATACCTCTCGTGTGTGTGTGTGTGTGTGTGTGTGTGTGTGTATGTGTGTGTGCGTATGTGTGTGTGCCTACACTTGTGAATGTTTCCTTAGCAGATTGGGCTAAAAATGCAGTTCCTACTGTAATTTCTTCTCCATGATTCCTTTTTTAGGGGCTTTGGTCTTCTCTTTAAAAATGGGGAATTATTATATCAAGTGATTCAAGCCTTATTCCTTAGGGCTTCTTTACTACAACCCAAGAGTGTTGCTTTGTTTGCGTGTTTATTCATTTGTGTGAAGAGAGTTTTAGCTCATCATTATACTTCAAAAAAATTCTCATGACTGTACTCCAATCTTAAAATCTACCCTCAACAGGTGTGAATATTTTTCTGAGGTGCCAATATAAGTTCAGTCTTTTGGTCTAACCTGGTCAAATTAGGAGTTAAGTCTGATTTTGACTTCTGGTGTTTAGATTATTTTGCCTAGTCCCTCAATTTCCCATTTGGACCATCCTTTCCTGAAACATCCCAGAAACCCAGTGTTCTCAGTATCCCCCTACCTTGTGGTCCCACCCAACGTGCTTACAGCTTCTGATACAGATCTGGTCACTGAAGAAAAAGGGTCCCTCGCTTGCCTTGCTTTCAACACAGAGCAAATCTACATGCTGGGAAGTTCCTGACTCAGCGGTGCTGCTTCTCTTCCTGGTTCCCAGCCTCTCTAAAAGACTCACAGATGACACGTCAACTTCCATTTCTTGCTATTTCCATCAGGGTCTCACCTTTCCTTTTTCTCTTCCAGGACATTTGAGGACCACTTTTTATTTTATCTTCTGTTTAATGTGATGTCTGGCATCTCTGCCAGCCCCAAGAGTGCATGACAAAACCTGTCCTTACAGACACTGGAATACATGAAGGAAGGGAAAGAGGGCCAACTATCCAAGATGCCTATAAAATGGGGGCTAGAGATAAGGAAATACGTGGATATGCAGTAAGTAGGAAGGCTTGCCTACTTTCTAGCTTCTGCTACAGAGAAGCATGATAGGTCCAGGTTCCTGAGCACTTAACTATGTCCCATCCTATTTCATCCTCTGGGAAAGATTTTTTTCCTTTGAACAGTCTTGTGTTTTTTGCCCTCGTCACTTGGAGGCAGGGGGTTGGGTTGCCTGAGATTGATAATAGTCTTAATATTTGTTGCACCATAACTTTACTAAGGTTGTGGATATCCCAAACCTAGGACAGGCTTCTGAGAGTCAGGGATAGCTTTAGATTCAGACTCTCAAGACCCAATATTTTTGGCAGATGGAGCTCCTTCTGAACAGTAAGTCATTGTTGAGTGACATGAATAGGACCAGAGCTGAAGGAAATTAGGCTTTCAAAAGATTGTCTAAAACAAAAGTCCTTTCAGTCTCTGGTATTCCTGATTTCATCCCTGACTGAACCAAGGTTGCTCATTTTTGCAGGGAGAAAGCACATGAAACTGTGCAGTCTGGAATCCAAGCACACTTTGATTGGCAGGTCAGTCGCCATTTACAGATAGGAAGTGCTCATTGCTTGGCGTAAGTTTTATCTGGAAGAGGAAGAAATAGCTAACCCTTTCCTGTCCTATCTATACTTATTCTCTTCTTGTATTTCATGAGGGGCATGGCTGTCATTACAGGTACGAAGCAAACAGAAAACACCATCATTCCAGCAGATAATAGAACTCAGGGAAATGGTTGCCAGTTTGCCAGGTTCCTTCTTCCCTATGTCTTTCCCCCCCCCCCCCCCCCACTTTTCTTGAAAGCTGCTGAGGTCTTAGTTGTTCCCTAAGGAGGTTTAACTCAGATCTCAGCCAGTGCTGATCTAGAGGACTCAGGAAGGTCTTATCCATTGTGGTGTCGAACTTAGAAAGCAAATCCTGTTCTGGGCATGACTAGGAGGACCCAGAACTCTGAGACCTGCAAGAACCCTATTTATGGACACTTAACGATGGACTTGTTTGCTGAGGGAGAGTTAGGGCTGTGAGTGTCCCCTGGAAACATGCCAGACTGAGACTTCATGACTGGGGACTCTCTAAAAGAGTCTAGACTTTCAGGGCTGAGGGGTGGGGAACTGCAAACCTTCCTGAGTTTTTCCTGAGATTTTGGTAGACAGATGGTTCCTCTTAGTTCACAGAGGACTTTCCATCCCTGTTCTTTGCTCATTATTCACAAGAGTCTGTGCCGTGGCACAGAGGTAAGTGACTTGGTTTGGGCCACAAGGTGAACCATTAACTAACTGAGAATTGCATCATGTCTTCAAAGTCTAGCTTGGCCTCTTGACCAAAACAGCACCGAGTCTTTCCCGAAAAGATTATGTCACAGGTGGTAAGGCATTTGTCTTTGCCTTTCTTCATCTCATTTCTGTTCCCTGGTTTCTAGCAGGTATTATCTGAAGAGTCTGGTTAGCTTCATAATTGATTCATATTATACAATTTGATTTTTATATGCTCCCCCTCTGTTGAGTTCTTTTGTTTCATTAAAAAGGGGAGAAATCAATGTAATAAAAACAATAAACTGGTATGTCAAAATTGTCTCTGTCCCCGAAATCATCTCCATTGCGACACTTGCTCTGTGCTGCACCTGGTCTTGTAGTTTAGGGAAGCAAGTACTCAGCTCAATCCCTAAAAGCAGTTTTAGTCTTGACCTTAACTATGTCATTTTTGGTTTTTAATCAGGGACTTGTACATGTAAACTGAAAATATGCATATATTTTACTATGAATATAAATGTTAAAAATCTTCTGAATTTCATAGCTTGTTTTGCTGAGAAAAAAAAATTTCCTAAGAATGTCAATCAGAAAAATGATAAATTTCTGGAGGGGCCAAGGTGGTCTCAGAGGTTTACTCTCCTCTTCTCTCCTTCTCAGGAGCTGGCCCAGCCAGGATGCCCCTGAACTAGTTTCAAAAGGGGTAGGGCCTGGAAAGGGGTCAGGGGCCATCAGCCTTTGAGTTTTGCAGAGTTTTCCTCAACTTTTAAGTAAACATTAGTGTTAGTTCAATTTTTCATTTCTTTGGTTAACTCACTAGACAAGTCACTTACTTCTAAAGTCTTGGTTTTCCCAGTGGTACTCCAGTTGGAGTATCTGTGATAATTTTCACCTCAATTTACTTTGACTGAATTCCACGCTCTTCAATTAGATAAGTGATACAGTAAAACATCATTAATCCAGACTCCGTACTTTCAGAGATTAGTAATTCCAGAGGTATGAGATGAACTTTACTATTTTAAAAATATGTCTATGAAGAAAGTGTTTACTAAGCCTAAGTAAAAACCAAACAAACAAACAAAACCAAAACAAGACATTGGCCCTTTTCACATCAGTTGGTCCAAACTTGAGATGTATAACTAGCTGTTATAATGTTTTAAGGTTTGGAGCAACTGATTGGACTAGGACTTTTTGAGGGCAATCTAAGAACTCTGGGATTTAAGTGTGGTCTTCAAATATGTGAGTCTGTCTAGGTGCATGTGTTTGCATGTGTCTGAGTGTGTGCACCCATGCAGGTGTGTGTGCTATGAGGGTAAATTTTCAGTGTTGAGATTGTTTAAGGAAGCAAACCTGTGAAAGTGAGCAGGGCAGTAGAAGTTACCTATATGGAAAAGGGAAAGAAATCATCTCAGAACTCTGAAGTTCAGTAAAAGCAAGGAAGAGAGACCTCACAGCATAAAAAACAAAGGGGGAAGTAAGAGGTCAGCATAACTTCAGCACAAATATTAAGATCTTTGCCAGACTAAGAAATGGAACCCACCAGAATAGGATTTCTGAGGTAGATGGTTATCTGTATAGTGTCTATGTTTGGGGATAATAAATGAGTTTTGAGGTTTGTGTCTTAGAACAAGAGACCTGTACTCTATTCCTGACTCTGGCAGTGAGTAAAAAAAGTCAATCCAATTCAACCAATGTTTAAGGAGAACACGGGCATGCAAAGCCCCTCCAGGAGCTTTTATTCTAGTTAGTAGAGTCTTCCTAACTCAGCCCTTTGGTGCTAGTTAGACAAAATGTCCAATTCCTCTGAGGCCGAGTTTAAAATGACAGATGTGGATGCACATGTCTGCTTTCTCTTCATCTTACACTGACTGTGGTGCTCCAAGGATGCATGGATATGATTCCAAAACAAATATTTTTGTGGATGTCAAGTGTTCTTCGTCCATGGGGATGACTCCTTCTCACATAATTTGGATTTTTCTACTTCCAAATATTATTTGGGATTTCATAGTTTCAAAGTCATTTCCAGCTGTCACTCAACCGAGCCTGCCCATCTGTCCCTTGCTGGTGGTTCTGTTTGTCAACTCTGGAGCAGTGGTGCTGACACCTGCACAGGGCAAAGGCTTCCTCATCACAGCTCAGGAGTGTGTGGCCAGGGACAGAGGCTTTGGAGAGCCTTTCTCTTTCCAGGTGGACAGATAACAAAATGATATCTTCAGGGTTCGTTCAACAAAAACTGCTTCCTCACTCGCTGGCTCCTTGGCTTGAGATTCCTGTAGAGTCTTTACCATTCAAAGTTCCCTTTAAAAGGCCATACTAGATGTCCTTTGTGTAACAATTTAAGGCTATAGTCTGTCTGATTATCTATCTATCTAGCTATCTATCATCTATCTTGATATTATTTTATAGTAATAATAATTATATAAAATACATATAATTATAAATTTATATATATTACATATATTATATATTACATATATTATATATTACATATATTACATATTATTAATGTGTGATATAATATTTATATATAAAATATTTTATATAATTATATGTAATAAGGAAATTGAAGCTTTCTAAGACAGGGCTACTCAAGTTATATAACTAGTAAACGGAATCTTGATCTTTTGTCTTCAAATTTTGTGTTCTTACTACTAACAATGTTGCTTCCTCTATAAAATATTCTACCATAAAAAATATTTTAACACAATTAGTTCAGCAGGTTAAGAGCCTCCAACAGATAAATTTTCCCTGTTTGGAATGGAGTCTAGGGCAGGAGAGTGTGTGTGTGTGTGTGTGTGTGTGTGTGTGTGTGTGTGTGTGTGTGTGTGTGTGTGTGTGTGTGTCTTTTACCTAAGTTTTTATTATCAATTTCAAACATAGAGGGAAGTTGAAAAAATAGTACATAGGACATCCATCTGCCTTCAACCTAGATTCAATGATGATTAACAGTTTGCCATATTTGCTTTCTTTCAAGAACATTTTTTCAAGAATAATTTTCAGACATCATGACACTTTATCCCTGAATACTTCAGCCTAAATCTCCTAAGTATAAGGACACTCTCTCACATTCCCATAGTATTTCACTTATAACTAATAATAGTTCTATAATAGTATCCAATAACTAGTCCACAGTCAATTTTTTTTCCATTTGTCCAGTCCCTATTCAAATGGTCTCAATTGCCCTAAGAATGTCTTTTATAGAACTAGAATCCAGATTAGAATTACCCACTGATTTTGGTCATTGGGTCACTTAATTTCTTTTAATAGAGAACCACACTGTCCTGTGCCATAGCTACTAGCCAGATGTGGCTATTGGGCACTTGAAGTGTGGCTACTCCAAATTGAGATGTGCTTTAAGTGCAAAATATACGTCAGATTCTGAAGACTTAGCATGAAATAAAGAGCATAAAATATCTCATCAGTGTAATTTTAATATTGACTACATGTTGAAATAATATTTTGGCTATATTGAGTTAAATAAAATATATTATAAAAATTAGTTTCATCTGTTTCTTTTTATTGTTTTTTTTTTTTAATGTGACCACTCAAGGATTAAAAATGACATATGTAGCTTGCATTGTCTACCAGACAGAGCTATTCTAGAAGGAGCCTCCTTCCTTTTTTCCCCCATGACATTGACTGAATTAAGTGTATATGACAGTTATCTTTAGAATGAGTCAGGTATATTTTGGTGGGAAAAAAGGGGGCTAGGAAAAATCTGCAGGAAGGGCTGCTTCCTGGGAGGAACCCTAAAGAACCTGCTGGAAGGCTGCTATAAACCTCCACTGTCACGTGTCTGCTCAGTGTGGGCCAGCCTGTTGAGCTTTGCTCTGTCTGCCTCCTTCATACTGATTTGTAAAGCGTCTGAGGATTCCCCTTCATGTTAATATTTTGATTTTTCCTTTTTTGCCTAAAGCATTTTTTCTCATTTTTTCCCCTTCTTCTTCTTGTGCCTGCTCACTTCTCAATTCATTCTCTCAGTTCAATTTGGGGGAAGCCCGGTGTTCCTGAGTGCTACTCTACCCATCCCTCAAGAGTCCCTGGACATTATCACCCTGGGTAAATTAACGGGTATTAGAGACATTCCAGACCACATGCTGTATCTCCTGTTGACTCCGGTTGACCCTTCCCCTCCCACTAAGCTGCAGATGCCTGACTCCTAGCTGGCTCTCTTTTAGGACTTTGATGAAATGTCCTAAAACTCAAGAAGAGTTCTCTTCTTGAAAATAATAACTTCTCATTTTTATTACAAAAGTTATATGTGTTCAATTAGGTAAAGATAAGAAACATAGATAAGCAAAAAAATTCTTACCCCCACCCCCAACCATTATACAATAGGATCGTTCAGCTGCTCCGAGCACAACAGCAATATTCCCACCCTCCTCTATTCATTTCCTAGTTCTACTGTAACAAGTACTCTGAATTTACTGACTTAACACAACACAAATATATAACCTCACTGTTCAGCAAGTCAGAAGTCTGAAAGGATACCAAAACCAGACAAAGACACTACTAAAAAAGAAAATTACAGGCCAGTATCTCTGATGAATATAGATGCAAAAATTCTCAACAAAATATTAGCAAAGAGAATTCAACAACACATAAAAAAGATCACACACCATGACCAAGTTGGATTCATCCCAGGGACACAAGCATGATTCAACATACACAAATCAATCAATGTGATACACCACATCAACAAAAGAAAAGACAAAAACTGTATGATCATCTCAATAGATGCAGAAAAAGCATTTGATATAATTCAACATCGATTCATGATAAAAATTCATACCAAGGTGGGTATAGAGGGAACATATCTCAACATAATAAAAGCTATTTATGACAAACCCACAGCCAATATAATACTCAATGGTGAAAAACTGAAAGCCGTCCTGCTAAAATCTGGAACAAGACAAGGATGCCCATTCTCACCACTTCTCTTCAACACAGTATGGGAAGTCTTAGCCACAGCAATCAGACAAGAAAAAGAAATAAGAGGTATTCAAATTGGTAGGGAAGAGGTAAAGTTGTCATTAAATGAGGAAGACATGATACTATATATATAAAACCCTAAAGACTCCACACAAAAATTACTAGAACTGATAAATGAATTCAGCAAGGTAGCAGGATACAAGATTAACACACAGAAATCAGTTGCATTTCTTTACACTAACAATGAAATACCAGAAAGGGAATGTAAAAAAACAATCCCTTTTATAATCACATAGAAAAAATACTTGGGAATAAACCTCACCAAGGAGGTGAATGACTTATATGCTGAGAAAGAAATGGAAAGATATCCCATGCTCTTGGATTGGAAGAATTAATATTTGGCCACACTACTTAAAGCAATCTATAGATTTAATGTGATCCCTATCAAATTACCCATGACATTTTTCACAGAACCAGAACAAGTAATCCTAAAATTTACATGGTAACCCTCTGCCGAAAACTGGGAAGTGAATGAATCGGAGGTGAACCCACTCTGGTGAGAAGGGGCCCATCTGTTGCTGCCTCCCCGCCCCTCAGCTGCCAGGGGCACTGAGGGACCTCCAGGTCCCTGAGGCACACAGTTTGCAAACCACAGGGTGAGGTGACCTCACATTCCCTCCCACTGACATCTATCAGGTGCTCTGCTATCAATGAACTGCTGGCTGTCTAGACGGGTCTGAGATCACTATTGCTGGGGCCCGCCATGCCTGCTCCCTAAGTGGTCAGTAGGTCCTTGTTAGTCTTAGATAACAGCCATTTCACAACAGGTTTGAAGCAGGAAGAACCCTGCAGGCCAAGCTGAATGGGAAGAAACTGGGCCACACCCACTTGGGGGAGATGAGTCTGGAGCCTAGATGAGACAGATGAATTAGGGGAATTCCTGTGACTCTGAACTTGGGGAATGTAGATAGTATATAATAAACATATCATCCTAAATATACAGGTGACTCTGAATATTGACTCTAACCTCCTCTTTTTATAGATGAGAAAATGGAACCAGAGAAGGTAAAGGTCTCATCCCAGGGCACACAGCAACTTAGTGGCATAATCAGGCATCCTAAAAACTACACACAGGTTCTTCTGCTTTTACTACATTTGAACATTCCTCCCTACCCCCTATAAAGGGTAAAGGACAGAAGGGAGGAAGAAACTAACATTTAAAACACCAATTATATGCCAGACAACGATCTAGATGCCCTCCTAATACTTTGCTCACCGTCGGGATGGGAAAATGTACCGTTGTGCGTGTGTGGTCTTTGCTTCACAAAGACCTGGGGTCCAGAGGTACCCAGCGGTGAGTGACCATGCTGCGAACTGAACTCAATCTCTCACTCCAAAGACTAACCTTTCCCAACTTGGATCTATTTCATTAACCTAGAAAGGCACCTGTTGCCTAAATATCAGATTGCAGAGGAATTTGGGAAGTAATTTTAAGACTAAATAAGGTAAAAGGTGATAAACAAGAAACTGATAATAGGTAAGACTCTAAATAGGATGTAGACACAGTGATTTGATTCAAAAACATCGACTTAGGAGAACATGACCTGAAACCCTGCCCAGAACATGTCCTTGAGGGGGCGTTTCTTGGCATGAAGGTTGGTGCTGCAGGAAGTGGTGTAAGATATAGAGAGAAATCCTCTCCCTTGAGTCAGATTCCTCTGGGAAATTCCATCTAGAGGATGGAATTCCATCAACATTCTAATGTCCTCTCTGCCTGGAAAACCTAGGGTACTCTTCATAAGAACGTGAGGTTTGGGTGTAGATCTCTAGTCACTCAGAGGGCTTGGGTACCCAAAATGCAGGCACAGGGATTAATCCTTGGGGAGATGAGGGGCTGTGGAGGCCAGGATAGGTGCACAACTACCTTAAGCTTGAACTCTAGTGCCACCTTTGGTCCAGCCCAAGTCTACAGCAGATATTGTGGCTGGGGCTCTGCTCTGCTTCTCCATCTCCGAAGAGTGGATTCCAAAGCCACTGCCCTTTGCCCAAGTCATGTAAGAGTGGCCTTTTATTCCTGAAAACTCCAAGCTGCTACAGCAGTCTGGAATGTTCTCCATTGCCTCTCAAACTCACACCTCCATGGAGGCCCATCCCCTGTTGCCTTCCTGGCAGTATCACCCCCTACTGTCTTCCCTATGTACATTGGTTACATCTTTCCTCTCTTAAACCACAGAGATTGTCACTAGCTGCTATACTGTATTGCTCTCTGATTTTTCATGTGTGCGAATCCCACTGAACTCAAAATTTACACATTTCTTGAGATTAAGGCAGAGATGGGGTAATGAATTTGACTACCATTTCAGTGCAGTAAATCTTAGAGAATGAATGCATGAGAGCAGGACTTTAAGTCAGAGTGCCTGAGTTTAAATGCAGACTCTGCCTTGATCAAGTTACTTAACTGACCTGTGCTCCAGTCTCCTCATCCATAAAATGGGCATAATAATGGCACCTACCTCACAGGGCACTAATTAAATCAGAGAATTCATATAAAGTGCCTGGCACATTATAAGTACTCAAAAATGTCAGCTATTATTATTCCCATGTGCCAAGCATTGCGTGAGCCATTTTCATTCACCATCTCATCTGTTCATCACAAGAATTTCATGGGGTGGTGTAGTAAACACCATTGGTTGCTGCATTAGCCACCTACTGCTTCTTCCTCGTCCACAAAGTCCTGCTATTATTTAGGTTTTTGTCCTCCTATCATCCTGTCTTTGGGGAAGCTGATTCTGCCCTCAGCCTAGGGGTAAGTGCTGAATACTTTAAACCAGTCGTGGCATCTGTCACCAGTGATTGGGTCACAGGTGGTCATGTGAACCATTCAAGCCAGTGAGGTACGAGGGAAGCCTGGCTGGTGGGGGTGGGAGTTTGGGAAGGCTTCCTCATTGATGAAAAAGTGGCATTTAGGAAGAGATATCCCTTCTCCCTGCTCTGCACCTTGTGGTGTCTGGATGTTTGCCTGGCACGTCTATGTAAAGGAAGCCAACACAGATGGAGGAGGCCAGAGGCAAGCAAAGCAGAGGCAGGCCCCAGCTCCTGGCATACCTGTACACTTGCTGATACGTGAGATGGGACTGACCATTATTGTTAAAGTACTTGAGTCATGCTTTTTCTGTAACTTACACCCCCGAAAAAGCATCCTAACTAATACACTTAAGTATTTTGCTCCCTATGTCTCAGACAAGGAAACTGAAGTTCAAAGGGATTTGCATTATTTACTCAGAGTCAGACAGACAGCAAGTGGTACTGCAGAGCAATGTCCTATGTCCCCTGTGGCCTCCAGTGCCCAGGGCATCACAGGACAAATAATTGTTGTTTAATAAGTAGGTAGCATCTCAGAGACTCCTGATGCTCTTACCTGCCTTACCTGCAGGTGTTCTAAGACTTCTGTGGCCAGGAGTGCTGAACGTGACTGACATGCTTCAGTGGTTTTAATGACTTTCCAATGCGGTGTGCACAGCGAGTCTCATGAATTCTCTTAAGAGCAAGAAGAGTCATTATCTAAAGTGATTCTCGTTTCCAGGGCATACTTCAACACACTCAGCTCTGTCATAAGTAATGCTTGCTCTTTATTTAAATGACAGACTTTGGTTTGGTAGTTACCACTTCTTAACGTCATCTTCTTTTAAAGAGACAAGATTCATGCTATAAATGCTTAGGATATCTAGTTCTCCTTTTCTTCTGCAAATTGTGCTGAATTGATCTTGACGTTTATCTCTGCTCTAAGAGTCCTCTAACTGGGGGTCTGGTAGGAAAGCTTGGGGTGGGGTATATGAGAACAAGATCCAGTCAGGGTGGGAAGGGGATGTCTCACATTTTTCTTATCTGAGGAGCCTGTGTCATGTCTTAATAGATGCCTCTGACTTTTATCAGGGGATAGAACACCAAAATACACCTTTAATTCTATGGGAAGCTCACCAAGGGAAAGTAACTACCAGTGACATACTGCATAGTCTCAGAGGCAATGACTGGGTTCCCCTTTGAGTCCCTGCCTCATGCCAAGGTCTAACCAAGCTCAGTCCCCACTGAACACGCACCTGGGCAGAACTTCACGGACAGTGACCTTGACTGATAGGGCCAAATGAGGGAGTTATGGGCCAGTGGGCTAAGGTTGTAGCTGGGAAATTGCCTCAGTATTATACCCATGATAGCTAAATTAATTGTTAAACCCTCCTCCTACCTGAAGACATAATCATAGGAGAGAAGCCAAGAGTAATAAGGGTGACAGTTAATACTTACGGAACACTTAACACACATCAAGCTCTATTTTAAACTCTATACATATATTGATTTTTTTTTTAAACAACAGAAAATTATTTTCTCACAGCACTGGAGGCCAGGAGTCTAAGATCAAGGTGGCAGCAGATCCAGTTTCTGACAAGGCTCTCTTCCTGGCTTGCAGATGGCCACCTTTTCCCTGGGTCCTCCCGTGGCCTTTTCTCTGCTTGTGCTGGGCAGGGAGTCATATATATATATATATATACACACACACACATACATACATATATATATATATATATATACACATATATATATATATGTGTATATATATATATGTATATGTATGTATATATATATATGTATACATATATATATAGTAATTTTTAAAATATTTATTTTATATTGGAGCACAGTTGATTAACAACGTTGTGTTAGTTTCAGCAAAGTGATTCAATTATACATATATATGTATCTATTCTTTTTCCAATTATTTTCCCATTTAGGTTATTATAGAATATTGAGCAGCATTCCCTGTGCTATACAGTAGCACAGTGGTTATATACAGTGGTTATATATTTTAAACACTGCAGTGTGTACATGTCAATGCCAAACTCCCAATCTATCCCTTCCCCCGACCCTTCCCCCTGGTAACCATAAATTTGTTCTCTAAGCCTGTGGGTCTGTTTCTGTTTTGTAAATAAGTTCATTTGTACCATTTCTTTTTAGATTCTGCATATAAGCAACACCATATGATATTTGTCTTTCTCTGTCTGGCTTACTTCACTTAGTATGATAATTTCTAGGTCCATCAATGTTGTTGCAAATGGCATTATTTCATTCTTTTTAATGGCTGAGTAATATTCCATTGTATATTTGTACCACATCTTCCTTATCCATTCATCTATCGATGAACATTTAGACTGCTTCCATGTCTTGGCTGCTGTAAACAGCACTGCAATGAACATTGGGGCGCATGTATCCTTCTGGGCCATGTTTTTCTTTGGGTATATGCCCAGGAGTGGAATTGCTGGATCATAGGGTAGCTCTATATTTTTTTCCTTAAGGAACCTCCATACTGTTCTCCATAGTGGCTGTACCAATTTACATTCCCACTAACAGTGCAAAAGGGTTCCCTTTTCCCCACACCCTCTCCAGCATTTATTGCTTATAGATTTTTCGATGATGGCCATTCTGACTGGTGTGAGGTAATATCTCATTGTAGTTTTGATTTGCATTTCTCTGATAACTAGTGACGTTGAGCATCTTTTCATGTGCTTTTTGGCCATCTGTATTTCTTCTTTGGAGAAATGTCTGTTTAGGCCTTCTGCCCATTTTTTGATTGGGTTGTTTGTGTTTTTTATATTGAGCCCCATGAATGAACTGTTTGTAAATTTTGGAGACTAATCCCTTGTCGGTCACATTGTTTGCAAATATTTTCTCCCATTCTGTGAGTTATCTTTTCATTTTGTTTACGGTTTCCTTTTATGTGCAGAAGGTTTTGAGTTTAATTAGGTCTCATTTGTTGATTTTTGTTTTTATTTCCATTACTCCAGGAGATGGCTCAGAAAAGATCTTGCTGTGATGTATGTCAAAGAGTGTTGTGCCTATGTTTTCCTCTAAGAGTTTTATAGTATCTGGCCTTACATTTAGGTCTTTAATCCATTTTGAGTTTATTTTTGTGTATGGTGTTAAAGAATGGTCACATTTCATTTTTTTACACGTAGCTGTCCAGTTTTCCCCGCACCATTTATTGAAGAGACTGTCTTTCCTCCATTGTATAGTCTTGCCTCCTTTGTCATAGATTAATTGACCATAGGTATGTGGGTTCATTTCTGGGCTTTCTATCCTGTTGCATTGATATATAAGTCTGTCTTTGTGCCAGTACCATACTGTTTTGATGACTGTAGCTTTGCAGTACAGTCTGAAGTCAGGGAGCCTGATTCCTCCAGCTCTGTGTTTTCTCCTCAAGATTGCTTTGGCTATTTGGGGTCTTTTGTGTCTCCATACAAATTTTAAGATTTTTTTGTTCTAGTTCTGTGAGAAATGCCATTGGTAATTTGATGGGGATTGCACTGAATTTGTAGATTGCCTTGGGTAGTATAGTCATTTTGACAATATTGATTCTTCTAATCCCAGAACATGGTATATCTTTTCATCTCTTTGTGTCACCTTCGATTTCTTTCATCAGCATCTTATAGTTTTCGGAGTACAGGTCTTTTGTCTCCTTAGGTAGGTTTATTCCTAGTTATTTTATTCTTTTTGATATGATGGTAAATGGGATTGTTTCTTTAATTTCTCTTTCTGATCTTTTGTTGTTAGTGTATAGAAATGCAACAGATTTCTGTGTGTTAATTTTGTATCCTGCAACTTTACTGAATTCATTGATGAGTTCTTTGTATATTGTAATTTGAATTCATATAACCTGTGTTAGTTAAACTGTCACAGCTTGTGTTAATTAGGATACCTCTCACAACAGTAATAGTAGATACCACTATTATAGATGAGAAAACGGAGCCACTGAGACATGAAGTAACTTACCCAGGGTTTCAAAGTTAGGAAGTGGCAAAGTCAGAATTTAAATCCTCGTCCAGAATCCAGCTCTACTCACCACCCTCTAGTGCCTTAATAGTCAAGATAGTTCATGAGAAGGAACAGATGGTTTGAAAATGGTAAGCAGATGGTGAAGAGAAAAACACTTTGATCAAGCCCATTTTATTTCTCCACCTTAACTGTGCCTGAGAGGCAGTGGGGCAGTGGGGAGAGCCTGCATGTCGAGATATCTGGAGCCCAGTTTGAATTCTGCCCTGACTGGTGTTTAAGGCCCACAGAGGATAAGCACCATCCTCCCGTCTTTTTGTTATTTCGACTGAAATGTAATGACTTACAAACTCTGAAGCATACTCAAATCACCACTGGTTCACAATCTTCAGGATGGAGAAAACGCATCTGCATTTCTAATAAGTTCTCCTGGTGATTCAGATGCAGGTGGGCTTTGGATCAGGCCTGGAAACCAGCTGATTCTTGGGGCTCGTTCTGCCCCTTATTTAGTGACAGCAGGCTCCTTGCCCTGGTGGTTATGTTTCTGGTCTGCTTTTGTCTGCAGAGGGGATCAGGGGCAGTGGGAAAAGCAAGGCTGGGGAGTCAGCAGTTTGTGACTGCGGCCCCTGCCTTGCCAGCGCACGGATACTTCTGAACTAAGATTCACAATGCAGGGGGCGAACGTCCTGGTGCTGTTGTTGTTGTCGTTTAGGTTCTAATTCGTCCCCTCTCCGGTCCTGGTTACTGTACTCAGTAGATTTAGATGGCATGGACTTGAAATAAAGCACCCTTGTGTTTTTTTTTTTAAAAAAAAGGCCCCTGTTCACTGCCTCCAACCTTATTTTTTTTCACGTGAAGTAGGATAAAGGAGACCAAAAATCAGGAGCATGGAATGAAACAGCTGCTCGGTAATGTCGGCGGCCACCCCCTGATCATTACAGCCACATTCTGGTCTATGTTGCCATGTCTGAATTAAGAACACTGCAGAGAAAAGTTGGAATCTAAACAGTCACTAATTCTTTTTTTTTGAGTTTGTTACTTTTGATTGATTGTGGTAAGAACACTTAACATGACATCTACCCTCTTAACAAAATTTGTAAGTGTACAGTACAGTATTGCTGACTATAGGCACAGTGGTGTACAGTGGATCTCTAGAACTTATCTTGTATAACTGAAACTTTAT
Organism: Eschrichtius robustus; assembly: GCF_028021215.1. Classification (NCBI taxonomy): domain Eukaryota; kingdom Metazoa; phylum Chordata; class Mammalia; order Artiodactyla; family Eschrichtiidae; genus Eschrichtius; species Eschrichtius robustus. Next base: position 86,260,203 of record NC_090824.1, read on the forward strand.
ACCCACTGTACGGTAACCCTATTTTTCCTCCCCCCTAGCCCCTGGCAACCATTTTACTCTGTTTCTATGATGATTTTAGACACTTCATATAAGTGGAATCATGCTGTATTTGTCCTGCTGTGACTGACTTATTTCACTTAGTATAATGTCCTCCAGGTTCATCCATGTTGTCACCATGTGGCAGGATTTCCTTCTTTGAAAAAACTGAATAATATTCCACTGATCTTGACAATGATTTCTTATATATGACACCAAAAGCACAAGCAATTAAAGCAAGAATAGGTAAGTGGGGCTATAAAAATAAACTAAAGAAACCCCAATTCTTAAGTAACTTAAGTAATACAAGTTAGAACTCTCTCTTGCTCTCTTCGTCTTAGTTTTCTGCATCCCTCTCTTTAAGAAGATTCTGTCCAGGCTCCCCTAGTGTGGGTCTAGCGTACACATGGTGTACCGGCAGACATACCTCTCATATCCCTTCTTTTGCACTGATACTGCTAGTTGATATTTTCCTGTTGGCCCAGGTGCATCTCAATGCTCCAGGAAGTCTCTGCCAATGAATCAAAGATGCTGTATGAGTCCTAGTCCTCAGGGTGGGGGAGGGATGGATTGGGAGTTTGGGGTTAGTAGACGCAAACTATTACATATAGAATGAATAAACAAAAAGGTCCTACTGTATAGCACAGGGAACTATATTCAATATTCTGAGATAAACCATAATAGAAAAGAATATAAAAAAGAATGTATGTATACGTATAGCTGAGTCACTTTGCTGTACAGCAGAGATTAACACAACATTGTAAATCAACTATACTTTAATGCAAAAATAATTAAGTCCTAGTCCCCTTGCAAGGAACCTTTTAAAACTTGATTTATTTACTTTTAAAGCTGTCTCTTTTTGAAAGTCAGCATGATCTGGCATCTGGTCTAATCTTAAGGTCACACCCTAGAAGAGTAAGAAAGGATTTTTATTGCTAGCTATCAAATTGTGGAATCTCTATTGTCAGAGAATAATTTTTTTAAAAGGTAAAATTGTGACTCTCATACAAATTGAATACACATCAAATATTCACTCATGAATATTGAGAGAACTAGTAAGATATGACAACTAGTTCAAAGGCAAAGCTAAAGTCCAGTTCTTTATATAGGCAATCAGAAATGCTGAGTTAAATTTGCTACTAGATGCAAAAACAGCCTGTCCCACAGGGTGGAAATCAGTTTTATTTTCCACAGGACAAAATTTGTTTGGTTTTTCATGAACAGGAATCATTTGCATCGCTCTCAGCTCTCCATGAGTTAAAGTCTGTCTCTACAGAGTTGCAAAATTGTTGAAGACCAAGAAAGGCACAGACCGCTAATGAATCAGACAATCCTGGGAGGGTCCTCCAGACAGTATCTTGCATTTCACTGAAAGGATACTCGATAATCTTTTTGCTCATTTCAAAGTTTTTTGCCATTTTTCTTGACCCTGCTTTGTGCTTAAATCTGCAGGGATGCTAAACATCCTTTGAAATCATGTCAGGAAATCCTTGGTGGCACTGCTTTCCCCTCTTGCCATATTATTATGTAGTTGAAAACCAGTTAAAATGAGCATTAAGCTCTCCTTGAAACTGGTACTTGCTCTGACTCTCCTGCCTCTTTCTCCACCTGACCCGGCCACTGAGACCTAGTGCTAGTGACTGGACCCCAGGAGATGGTTCTGTCTTGCTTTCCCCCCCCCCACCCCCGATCCAGGACCTTCTCAGGGAGTTCGTGAAAAAGAGCTCAAGGATGAAGAGGGAGAACAAGGCGGAACTCGAGTCTCGATTAGAACTCAAGTCTTCTGATCCCTGACTTGGCCCAATTTCTTAGAAAAGAAGTAGCACTAGGGGGAATGCAGGAGGGCAAACCTGGTGTGTGTGTGTGTGTGTGTGTGTGTGTGCGTGTGTGTGTGTGTGTTGACAAAGACTCTCTCTTTGACCAAACTTTCGTCAGGTATCTCTCTCTGAGCCCCTTTCTGGAGGAAGAGTTGACCTTGTCCTGTCTTGGGCCTATTTGGTGCAATTTTAGCAAGAATCCTGCTGAGTCAGTTGAGCAAGAATGCCCCCCCTACCCTTGATATCTGATCAAGTGCCTTGTCCCCCATCTTTGATGTCTAAGTCTTTGGCCTGCCTTCGCAGGTAAGAATCTTGTTAGACCAGTTTAGCAAGAATACCCCTACCTTTGATGTCTCCTCTTAGTAATTTTCCATCCACTGGACCCTCCTGGACTCAGTCCCCACTGGCCCTGAGCACAACAGAATCCAGCAGCCCATTTCACCCTACTGAGAATGCAGGGGGAGGAGGCAAGGTAGCTCCCAACCAGGTTCACGCTCCATTTCTAGGTGGCATCTCAGCTTCCCAGCCCTGCTCTCTTCCCTTCATCTCCATGAGGGGGACACCAGGACAGAGTCCAGGAGGAAAAGGTAACATCAGCTCTGCCACTCACTACACTAGCTGAATAGGGAATTTACTTTACCTTTCTCTTCCTCAGTTTTCTAGTCTGTAAAATGGACATAATAAGAGTACCTATCTCATAACATTGTCATGTGAGTTTATTAATATTGTATTTATGAAATATAAACATTAATATTTATAAAGCAGTTATGTACATTTCACATATATGTTTGATTTTGTTATTATTTACGTAACTATTTATTAGGTAAAAGTGTTACCTTAACCTTTAAGAGAAGTGTCATTTCTAATCTAGGTAGAGTGATATAAATGGTAAAAAGAGCATTACAAGCAGCTGAGAAGGGGAATCATTTGAGTAGGGGTGCTTTTTTCTGCTCTGGGTGGTTAAATTCCGCAAGAAAGCATCCTTCACTCTGCAATGTCTAGCAAGTTAACTTTGCTCTTGCTCTGAGCAAGTGAGAAAGAGATAAAAGAGATGGTAACAGGCTGGACTTCCCAGAAAGGTGACTCAGCAGTGCTCAGGGTTGGCTGTAGAGTATCAACCAAACGACGGAGGGGGCAGCCCTCAGTCAGCCGGTTCCCCAAGAGGAACCATTCAGGAGCGTACTGTCTTGTTGGGGAACATCGGCTTCAGGGTCCTGGAGATAGTGGAGGCATGGAAGGTGGAAGTGGTGGCTGGGAATCCTCTCTACATCTCCCAGCGGGCGCTCAGGAAGGCGCTAACTCATCTCACTCTTGAGAAGCCCTCCTAGAAGGAATACATTCCCTGTTTCTGGAGGGCAGGCTGGACTACTGAGGAAGTGATGTCCGCAGCCTGTGGGCCAGAGAAGGGGCTGCTCTCTGGGGCACGTTGTCTTAAACACTGAGGCTGTTTCCTGGAAGAAGCGCTCTGATAGTACAGAAGAAACCTTAGAGATGAGAACATGAGTCGGAGAAAAGTTCTGGGAGCACCAGGCCATTTTGGATCATGTGAGAAGGAAAACACATTACAGAAAGTGGCCAGTCTCCTAAACCCTCCCTCGGCCCCAGGTGAGGACAAAGACTAGAAAAAACATCTTAAAATATGACTGCTTTTTGGAATGGCCACAGGCGAGGAAGCTCGTGCATTTCCCCAAGTGGGAAATGTGTTCAGTAAATTGGGAACTTGGATCAATGATTTAATCCGGATGTAAAAGGGGTAGGGCCAAGAAGTCTCAAAATTAATTCTTTCAAGGGAAGTTGCTTTGGTAGATAACTGGGGAGCTCCGGCCACTGATAAGAAGGTGTGATAAAGTAGTTTAATAACGAAAAGCTCACTCTGTGCAGTGGATGTTGGTTGCTTAATTAACAGTCCCTTCCTCCTTAATGCTGCCATCATTGTTCCCAGCAACCACAGGGTGGTTGCTTTCATCTTCATAGAAGCTGTTGATCTCCAGAAAGACAATTTTCCCAGGGGATGAGAGAAAGTTCTCTTTAGGGGGAAAGCCACAAGATGAGGAAGGAAAGGAGAACCATCTCACTCCTCACAGCCCTGAAACTGACTTAGATAAATGAAAAGTACGTAGGGGGAGAGAAAAAATGAAGAGAGAAGGCAACCTGGAGCTTCCGTAGGCCACCTGAAGTTGGAAATAGAAACTCTATTTCTTTCTTTCTTTTTTTTAAAAAATAAATTTATTTATTTATTTACTTATTTTATTTATTTATTTTTGTCTGCGTTGGGTCTTCGTTGCTACACGCGGGCTTTCTCTAGTTGTGGTGAGCGGGGGGCTACTCTTCGTTGCGGTGCGTGGGCTTTTCATTGCAGTGGCTTCTCTTGTTGCAGAGCACTGGCTCTAGGCACACGGGCTTCAGTAGTTGTGGCTCGCAGGCTCTAGAGCGCAGGCTCAGTAGTTGCGGTGCACGGGCTTAGTTGCTCCGCGGCATGTGGGATCTTCCTGGACCAGGGCTCGAACCTGTGTCCCCTGCCTTGGCAGGCAGATTCTTAACCACTGCGCTGCCAAGGAAGTCCCAAAGCATATGTTCTTGAAAGAGGTGGGTCAGGCAAACAAACTAAGTTGGGAGTCAAGGGCATAGCATACTAGAATACCAGAGCAAACATGGTTGTAGTACAGCTTGAATAATAATGCCATTCATAGCAATTACTCTGTTCCAGGCACAGAGTAATGCACTATACACTTCCCACGGATTAACTCCTTTAAATCTCATCATAGCACGATGGGGATGTGCCGTTATTAGCCTGATTCTACATAGGAGGCAAGCAGCAAATTTACAATGCCTACTCCAGGTTTCTGTTTCCAAGGATAGTAAATGATGTCCCGATATAATGTACGTATCTGGCAATTTATCTATGCTACCCATAGCTCTGGGGTGACCCTCCTGGCTATAGCTGATTGGTTCCTGGATAAATACCTGACTCAAAGGCAGCCAATTCATTGGATAGTCATATACGCTCAAGAATCTGAATTGGGAGTCATAGAGATACGCGTCGCTATAAAAGCTCTAGGGATGAGGCAGCCATTTTGTATCACGTGCCAGTAGGTGAGAAAGTAGAAGGAGCTCTTCTACTGAGCGAGGCAGAGAAGAAAAGAGCCACATGATGCTAAGAAATGAAAAGACTGGTTAAACACTCCAACTCTTAGGTCTGACAGGCTAGGGTTTTAATCTGGACTCTGTTATTTATGAACATGGACAAATTACCTAACTGCTCTAGGACTCAATTTCCTCATCTTTAAGGTAGTAGGATGGTATCGCCATCAGGTGAATTGCCCAGCACAGTGCCTGGCACAGGATAAGCACTCATAAAAGAATAGCTATTATCATTACTGTTACTATTTCTGATGGCTTTTCAGTGCTCCTAAGGCTTGACTTTACTTAATTCCCTTTCCTAAGATGCCATCATCTCTGTGTCCTTATCATAACCCTCCTTTTACTAGAATGAGACTTGATGGAAATGCATGAGTTGTCACGCAGCACAGTGATAACTAACCCTCTCCTTCACTTTTTAAAAATAGACTTTATTTTTACAGCAAATGTGAGCAGAAGGCATGGAGATTTCCCATATACTCCCACCCCACACGTGCACAGCCTCCCCCATTACCAACCTCCTCCGAAGTGGGACATTTGTTACAATTGATGAACCATTGTCAACCATCGTTATCTCCCAAAGTCCATAGTTTACATTAAGGTTCATTCACTCTTGGTGTTTTTCATTCTAGGGGCTTGGACAAGTTAATAATGACATGTATCCATCATTATAGTATCATACAGAGTAGAGTCACTGCTCTAAAAACCCTCTGTGCTCCATCTATTCATCCCTCCCTCCCCACAACCCCTTGCAACCCCTGATCTTTTTACTGTCTCTATGGTTTTGCCTTTTCCAAAATGTCATATAGTTGGAATCACATAGTATGAAGCCTTTTCAGATTGGTTTCTTTCACTTAGTAATATGCTTTTGAGCTTCCTCCATGTCTTTTCATGGCTTAATATCTTATTTCTTTTTCGCACTGAATAATATATTCCATTGTTCAGATGTACCATGGTTTATTTACCCATTCACCTACTGAAGGGCATCTTGGTTGCTTCCAAGATTCGGTAATTATGAATAAAGCGGATATAAATATCCATGATTGGGTTTTTGTGTGGCCATAAGTTTTCAGCTTATTTCAGTAAATACCAAGTAGTACCACTGCTGGATCGTGTGCTAAGAGTATGTTTAGTTTTGTAGGAAATTTCCAAACTGTCTCCCAAAGTGGCTGTACCATTTTGCATTCCCACCAGCACTGAATGAGAGTTCCTGTTAATTTATATCTTCATTTGGCATTGTCAGTGCTCTGGATTTAGCCACAACCCTTCCCTTTTAAGACCAGCTCTTTACAGCATGGTCCGGGGCATGTATAGGATTTGTTCTTCATAGAATCACAACAAAAGGAAGACGTATAAGACAATATAAATCATTCACTTTCCCACCATTCCATTTCCTTCTCTCCTCATCAGGTGTGGCAATCTAGCATCAACAATTTATTATATCTTCACTGTGTACTGCACTGAACTGTGTGTGTGTGTGTGTGTGTGTGTGTGTGTGTGTGTGTGTGTGTGTGTGAGTGAGTGGGGAGCCCTGCTCCTGGACAGAGGAGCTGGTGGATTGGTAGGAAAAAAAAAGGTAGCAAACTCCAAACAGTAAAAACCCTTACGACAGTATATATCAAATACGATATGGTTCTTTAGAGACTAGTGACTCTTAAATGAGGATCTACAGGCATATAAAAAAACAAACAAACCCAAACCGAAAACAAAAACAAAAAGACAGATTTCCCATCCTGACTCCCAAAATTTCAAGTTCAGACAGTCTGAGGATGGTGATGGTAAATATTTAAAGAGCTCCTCAGAGAGTTTTGTTTTGCCCCAGATTTCAGAACCACCCTACGGATTACAAGTACAGTTAGGATTTCTGGAGTTCAGAGTTGTCAAGGATGCCTTGATAGGAGGTTGAAAGTTAGAGCTGAATCTTAGAAGGTATGAGATAGAGAAACAAAAGGGGGAAACATTCCAGAAAAGGAGGAGCATATGCAGGGAATTTGGAATCTCCATGGTATCTGTTAAGGGGTGGGAGGTGGGTGAAGTAACAAGACCTATGAAACAGGAGCAGTAGGTCCAAAAGGGAGAACCACTGAGGCGAAGTATCATGCTTACATTCTGCATCTACATTTGCAGAGTGAGCATCAGCTTGGTCTATTTTTGCAGCAGTCTTTCGCAAGGTGGGTGGAGCAGTACTCCTGCTGGTCCTGGTGGTAAAGCTAGGTAACCTCTAGTTAGCTCTGAGGAGGTCTCATTTCTACTCCTAGTCTCCGCTGTTAGTGCCATAAAGCATAACCAGTCCCAAGTGAGAGGAGAGGACCGGTGGTGTTTGCTGAAGTGCCACCTCATCTTTGCAGGGAAGTTCTGGATCGGCTGTTTCAAGACACCTGGAAAAGTCACTTCAGTCCAACATGAGCCCAGCCTCGGGCTTGGTGATGCTCTCCAGGAAGTTGGCAGCTCAGCTGACTCATGACTTGGTTATGTGACTGAACCCTCTTCTACAGGAAAGGTTTATGGAGGATAGAGGAGTCTTAGCTCAGGAAGGCTTCTGAGAAACTAGAATGACATTAACAGAAATATTGGCCATGTGTCTTTGTTATATATAGCTCCACAGTGAACACAGGCCTGCCAGCTTCCTTCTTCCCAGGAACCAGCAACCTGTACACTGATCTGATGTGGAGTCTGTCTTTTCTGAGGGATCTCTTCCTCTGGGACCTGGCCTCCCACAACTTTGCCCCATGTGCTCTTCTCTGTGTTACCCCAGAGTCTGGACGTGGTCTGTCAACTTTTCCCTTGTCAGGTCTTGCCTATCCTGTGTCCTTTGATGTCAAGCCCAGACTGAATCCATGCAGAGTGAATCCTACAGCAAATATGGCAAAAGCTATAGCAAATTCCATAGTGTTTGGGGCTGTGACTGCTCTCTGAATCAAAATATTGAGGGCCCAAGGACTTACGTTGTCAACCATGATTGGAATTTCTGATACCCACTGCCCTTTGTGGCCATCTGAACACAGAGCTTCTAGAGACATCCTACCTCAGCTGAAGTCCCATGGTGAAAATTTCTTGCTTTGTGATATGGAGGGAGGGGAGAAATGGTTTTTGAGTAGAGGGCCTTCCAGGCCGTATAGCCCTTAGGTCATCCTCTGGGAGGAGACTCTTGTTGTCAGTGAGTTTGATGTGTAGAGTTTGCCAGCACTGACAGATTCAGACTCAGGTATTCTTCATCTCCAATGTTCAGGTACGATCTGCCTCGTTGTTACTGTCCTCCCCACCTCACACAATCCTCCCACAAAGGACTGCAACAGACAGTAGTCCTATAATCCAGAACTTCAGTGAGCCATACTCTCTTATTGGAAGTGAAGACAAGAACATTTGCTATGTGAGCACTGTTTTTTTCCCCGCTCGGTGTGCACAGACCTGATGTCATTGCTGGGGAGCCCTGGGCTGGGTGTGTACTCAGGTGACTCATGAGGAAGAAACTTTCCTCTGGGGAGCATCACCTTTCTCACAAAGCATAAAGTAGTCACCAGTATTAGACTTACAGGACACTTACCAGGGCTTTTTTGAATAAACTGTGTCACTGAACGAGTGAGTCCACATTAGTGGAACAAGTTAGAGTTCTCCAGAAGTATCTGTGGTAACTGTTTAGAAGTGTAATGGACCTCCATGCTAAGCAGTGAAGAATCTCACTGTGCCAGTTCACTGGGCCACATCTCTGAGGGGCCCAGCACAGATGGGACCTCTGAGGGGTATTCCATGAGGTGCTACAAAGGCATATGAGTTCCTTGAAGTGCCATGAAGGTGAAGGCCTCATCTGTCTTGTTCATCATGGTGTCCTCGGTGCCTGTAGTGGTTGCTCAATAAACCCACGTTGGATGAATGAATTGATTGTCTTTGATGGACCAAGTATGGCGCTAGTAGTGTGAGTTGGCTAAGATATGGGTGCTGTCCTTGAAGAGTTCTCAGGCTACTATGCATGGCAAATAGTAGGAGAAAAAACCAATACATAATGTAGTAATTGATGTATATAAAGGTCCCAAGGGAGTCCAAGGAGGGAGTTGTGTTGGGGGGCATGCAGGTGGATCAGGGCTTTATGCAAGAGGCAGACTTGACAGGGACATGTGAAAAAGGTTGAGAAACATTAAACAGTCAGAAAGACTTCATGCTTCACCAAAGGAATGGGAGATGAGATGGATCTTGAAGGATGTGTCGGGGAGAAAAGAACAACGCAAGCATGATTTCTATTGCTGAGGAACTCTCTGTAAAAGGGAGGGGCAAATCTCTGTGAAGGGACATTAGAAAGCATGTGTTACAGGATGTTACAATGGGACCATTCTTGCCTCTGTTTTGACTGAGGTACCAACTTGATAATTATCAGCTGCCAAAGGGAGTAAGAAACAAAATCTGCCACCTGCACACCCTCTGTAGATTTATGGAAGAAATAACTCTGAGGATGTGTTTCATGTCTCCCAACCCCCTCAGCCAGATCAAGGACTTTTCAGGGCAAGGCTGCCGTAAATGTCGCCCCATGTCCTGTGGACTAGATGAAGGCCACTTGGGAGAGAGATGAGATGGAGCCATCTTGGTTCCTGTCCAAAAGAGGTACTGTCTCGAGAGGAGAGGAGAAACTCCATCAAAAGGGGCCAGAGATGCATTGCCCAATGCCCAGGGGATGAGGAAGGAGCTGTAAGAGGCTACCAAGAATACAGATGTATTCACCAGGTCAAAGGGGCTGCGGGGGAGATGAGCCTAGCAGGAGACCCATGAAGAGCTACAAAAACACTTTATGAGAGAAAGAGTCCACCTGCCCAGGGACACCAACACTAGCAAGTGCCAGGCCAGAGAGCACAGCTATCCAGACAAGGAAGTACTGTCCAATCCCCACCGCTCTCCCCACTCCTCCTCTCTTTTAGGTATGATGGTGAGGGAGTGAGGAAGATCATGAAGTGGAAGGCTGAAGTGTCAACCCTCCTTCCCCACTGTGGGCTCCCAGCCTGAGACACACCTGAGGAGAGGGGATTCAATACTAAGCTGAGTTCAGCCTCTTGATTATTACACAGGACTGGACATTATCATGACCAAAGTGAGAATGTCTTTGTGGCTTAAAGTGGCTCTAATACTATTCTATTACCTAGGAGTGAGCAAAAATGCCACAATACTTGCCAAGGTTTTTAACTAGGGGCAGGAAAAGTTAACCCCCTGAAAAATCATTATGGGACAATGGGAAACACCTACACTGTCGGTGGGAATGTAAATTGGTGCAGTCACTATGGAGAACAGTATGAAGATTCCTTAAAAAACTAAAAATAGAACTATCATATGATCCAGCAATCCCACTCCTAGGCATATATCTGAACAAAACTCTTAATTCGAAAAGATACGTACACCCCAATGTTCATAGCAGCACAATTTACAAGAGCCAAGACATGGAAACAACCTAAATGTCCATCAACAGATGAATGGATAAAGAAGATGTGGTATATATACACAATGGAATATTACACAGCCATAAAAAAGAACGAAAAAAATGCCATTTGCAGCAACATGGATGGACCTAGAGATGATCATGCTAAGTGAAGTAAGTCAGATAAAGACAAATATCATGTGATTATCACTTATATGTGGAATCTAAAAAAATGATACAAATGAACTTACTTACAAAACAGAAACAGACTCACAGACATAGAAAACAAACTTATGGTTACCAAAGGGGAAAGGAGGTGGAAGGGATAAATTAGGAGTCTGGGATAAGTAGACACAAACTACTGTATATAAAATAGATAAACAACAAGGTCCTACTGTATAGCACAGGGAACTATATTCAATATCTTATAATAACCTATAACGGAAAAGAATCTGCAAAATTATGTATCTACATCTGTACATATCTGAATCACTTTGCTCTACACCAGAAACTAACACAATGTTGTAAATCAACTATACTTCAACAACAACAACAACAAAAAAAGAGAGAGAGAGAGACAATGGGAGACAAAACCGATTCCGAATACATTATGAGTCATACTTATTCAACATGCCAATTACACATGCAAATGGTGCTTGGCACGCAGCAAGTGTTCAATAAATACCTTTTTACTGAGTAATGTCCGCAAGGTTTAATGATTGCACCAGAACTCTCTACATGGGGACATAGAAGTCACAAGAGCACCAAAAGTCAAACCTAGACGTCGTATTTCGGGTTGCTATGAACTCTTTAAGGGTTGTTAACTACCTGACCTCACACAAGAAGTCATGATTACAGAGGGACATCAGTGACCTCATGGCACTCTGAATGGAGTATCCAGGGAGCCAAAGTCCATAGATGATGTCCCTTTGTAGAAGACAACTAAAGACCAATGACCCCTGCTTTTCTTTGTCCATAGAAAACACACAAAAGTTGTTTTAAATCTCTTCACAAGTGAGGATGCAATGCTACCTTAGGATTGGCTTGAACATGCTTACTTTGCAATTGATAGAAGATAAGAGGACCAGATCTTCTCCGAGGTTTCAGCAAAGGAGAGTATGGCGACATGGCTCATCAATTCATTCTGCCCTCCTCCCACATTGCCTTCTTCTATCCTGCAGAGGCTGGGAAGTCTAAAAACTACATTTTCTCAACTCCCTGCAAGCTAGGCTTCCTGAAGTGATTCAAATTTGACCAATTAGTGGCACTCATGTAGATCTGGAGGACAGACATGGGTCATGAACCATGCTTCTGCTGCTTCTGAGGGCCAAAAAGCATGTGGAGGCAATTGGCCTTTCCAGAGTCTATTACTTACATGGGTGATGAGAGGCAGAGTATGGGGCATTCATCCATACCGTAGCAGGTGTGTTGTGATCTGGAGCTGGCAGCAGTGGAGGATTCCAGGTCTTGGCACCTTCCTGGTTGCTGTGGCAGTGGTGTAGTTCTGGTGGAGGCAGCTTCCTTGTCGTAGAAGAGGCAGCAGCTCCCTTGATGGGCCGGTTCTGCAGTGTGCTTCAGGAACCTTTCCTGGCAGCTCAACCTAGAGTCTGTTCCTTCCCGTCCCAGTGATTCTGTAAGGCATTTAATAAATCCCTTCCTACTTAAACTAGTTAAAAAGGATTATGTTCTCTACCACTGAACCCCAATGGATGCAGCATGGCATGTAAAGAAAAATATAGAAAACAAAATCAAAATATGTCTGAGAAGCTAAACACAGGGAGGAATAAGTGTAAGAAAGAACTGTTTTATCTAGAGGTGGTGGGTAACATTTATCTCTTCATCCATTTATTCATTCATTCCATATTTTTTGAGGGCTTCCATATCCCAGACACTGGGAGCAGCAAGCCATTCACTGGGGGGGAAAAAATGGGATCCTGTATTCATGGTGCTCAAGGTCTCATGGATTCTTCTTCTTTTTCTCCCCTATTCTCTCTCTCTATCTAGCTGAGAAGATTGACTTATACTTCTTTTCATTTAGTGATCAGATAGTTGAGTGACTTGCTTAAGCAAAGAATTTGGTCCCTAGAGAGCTAAGAGCTCCAGGAGCAAAGCTTAACCCTCAACTGTCCAGCCATAAAGAGTAGCGACTGAGTTTTTCCTATCAGGTACACCAGTAATTAACCAACAAGTAGAACCTACGATTAATCTGTTATATTAAGATCAGGGTTTACTCCCCACACATGGAGAACAAGTTTCTACCATCTATCAGGACAGTAGATTCTCCTCTAAGTTCTTTTACGTCACGATGATGCAAGTGTTTGGCAGCTGTGGAGATGTGTTGCTCAGATCTCCCTTTAAGAGAGAACCTGCCATGAGGCATGCTTTTAGGGCAGGTTCCTTTGGGATCTGCCTCAGCTTTGGAACCCATTAAGCACTGCCCAGGCGGCCCCGGCCATGACTGAGCTCAGGGGGACAAGGGCCAGTCGTTTCTTCTCTGTCAGCAATCTTTGCCCCCAAACGTTCTACCCAATCCTCTCTTCTGTTCCTTTCCTGTCGGGTGTCAGACCTACATCATTGTCTGAAGACTTTTCCTGCCTACTCCTGCCCTCTTTCCTCTTTCTCTTTCACCGGTCTTAACCTCCAGTAAATCTCCTGGACTCTTAACTCTGTCTAGGCATCTGCTTCCTGGAGTACACAACCAGCCCACTGTGCAAAAATACCTTTTCTTTTCGGAGGTTTACCCATCTGCTTCTCACTGAAGGGCTTTCCCACTTGCTTTTGTCTTTTTCTCTGAATGAAGGCTTCCATATCTGAGGCTCCGGCTATTCTAATGTAGGCCCACCTCAATCCCAGCAGTAAAGGAGGTGATAAGGGACCTTTGGAAGTAATCAGGGTAAACCAAATAAATCAGAGGAGATATTGGGTAACTGGCATTTGGCTCAAAAACATCCCTGACCCCTGGTACAGCTTGGAGGGTCCTGGGCTGCCCGTCATGGAACCGGATCTTCTGTTGTGATGAGAACAGTCCCCAGTGGGCACGGGTGTACAGCCTCCCCCCCAGCACGTGCTACTGGACTTGCTTGCACAGTGAAAATAAATGACTGAGTGGGAACGCCCTGCCCAACATCAGTACCCTTAGCGAGCTGCTTATTCTTCAAGGTCCAACTCATCTGTCTCCTTTGTGAAGATTTTTCTGCTCTCCCAGGGAGCACGGCCCAGCCCTTAGGTGCTCCTACTGCCAGGTGGACGCAGTTCCCGCAGTGCACGGGGATTAATCGAACACGTGACTCCTCTCTGGCTAGGCTGGGAATCTTAAGGGAGGGATGGTGTCTGTCTCGGGCACCTCAATATCCCCCTCACAGGTGTGGACCCAGCACTTTGTAGGCGTCCAGTAAGTGCTGGGTGAGTGGAAGGTGCCTGCCTGTCTGGAATAAGGCAATGGGCTAGACACTTGCTAGGAAGTTCTTTGGCCTGTGATTTCAGTCCCAGGCTCAGCCCCAGGGCGCTCCTGTACATCTGACTGGTTCAGGAGTATTGGCCCTTGTTCACAGCATGGGGAAGAGTAAAGAGAAGAGGTAGGAGGCCAGGCTCGGCTCCTCGCTGGGCTTCAGTTTCCTTATTTATAAATCAGGAGATCTGGTTAGATAGCCTGTAAAGACTTTCTAGCACCACGGCTCCAGGTTTCTGTGTCTGAGGGCACATAGCTGTGTCATCTGCCAGCCTGTTTGCTTCCAAGGAGGATGTATCTGAGCTGGAGATGACGCCTCCCTCACTGTGACGTGAATATCCTCCATAGCTGCTTGCTCAGGCCAGGGAGGGAGAGGGTCTTCTGCCTATAGCAAGGAGCTGTCACTTGTGTTCAGAAATGAAGGGTCATAAAGAGGAAGAACAAACATGTGTTGGGCACCTACTACGCCTGCCGCTTTCACAAATGTTATCTAGTTTTAGCTCAGTTTACGACAACTCTGCGAAGTTAGTAAGATCCCTCATTTTTTTTTTTTTTAAAGATTGCTTTTATTAATTAATTAATTAATTTTTGATTTAATGGCTGCGTTGGGTCTTCGTTTCTGTGCGAGGGCTTCCTCCAGTTGCGGCAAGCGGGGGCCCCTTCATCGCGGTGCGCGGGCCTCTCACTGTCGCGGCCTCTCTTGTTGCGGAGCACAGGCTCCAGACGCGCAGGCTCAGTAATTGTGGCTCACGGGCCCAGCCGCTCCGCGGCACGTGGGATCCTCCCAGACCAGGGCTCGAACCCGTGTCCCCTGCATTGGCAGGCAGACTCTCAACCACTGCGCCACCAGGGAAGCCCAAGATCCCTCATTTTAAAGGTGGAGAAATGAGACTCAGTGGTTTAAACAAAATTGCCTTAGATCACACAGCTAGTGAACTAGTAGAGGTGGGATTCCAAGCCAGGTGTCCAGACCTCTAGCCTGCTCCTCCTCCTGCTGGGATTCCAGGCAGATGGCAGATGCGAAGAAAGGTCCCACACTGGAAAGGCATGGAGAGTGTTGGGGAATTAGGGAGTGGTGCAGGTGGAGGGCGGAAAGCAGAGGGTTTAGAGGGGGATGGGGTGAGACAAGGCTGGCATGCTAGAGTGGGCATGCACATCAGCCAGGGACAGTGAACTTGCTGTAACTGTGGGCACCAGGGAACCATGGACAGTTCTGAGGACAGATATGGCATACACAGAATTGTGTATTATGAAGGTTAACCTGGCTTTGGAGTAAAGTATGGATTGAATGGGGAAAGATGAGAGGCTTCTTAGAGAGCCTATGGAAACACCCTTCCTCCGTGATCAGTCATTCAACAGACAGAGTGCCTCTATGTACAAACCCCTGAGCTCCACGCTGAAAGATAGAGATGAAATAGATGTGAGGCCTGCCCTCAAGGAACTTATTATCTCATAGAAGTGATATATTACCAAGAGGACTATGTGGTCTTAACAGATGTTAGTGCTAAGGACTGGCTTTGCAGAGTTTCCCATTAGATGAACCCCCTCATTTTAAAGGGGTCAGAAGTGAGTTTTTGGATAGCTCTGTGTACCAAGAAAGTGGGTTTCCTTTCCTCCTGTTTGCTTGGATGTCTGAGTGTCCACCTCTCAGTATAAAAACAAATTGTGACTCACTGACTTTTCTTCTTCTCCTTTAAGCTTCCACTCTCCTTCTTGTGTGGGTCAAGGTGTCAGAGACTGCGCTCTGCTCAGCGTTTGGACTGCGGTGCAGAGCCCCCTTCCCTCCCATCTCCACCTGGAATTAAGGATCCTCCTTACTGGTTCCTCCTCCCCTTCTCCACCGAGGCCAGCACTTCTTAAATGTCCAGGTGCCCTTAGCTCACTACTGGTCTTGAATCCCTTGATCTCAGGAGATGTGGAGTGGCTCTTACTTGTGTTTTGCCTTTGGCTTAACTCATCTAATGTCTGCTACTTCGCAGGTGGCCCCCGCATTACAGCTGGACCTCACCTTCAGTCACCCTCCGGGTGCTTAACTAACAGTTCTTGGATGTTTAAATAACCGTTTTAGGAGGGACACTCCTAACTTTCAAATAGATCTCCTTTGAGTGGGACATAAAGGCAATAGAGGAAGTGACACGTTATTCTTTTATTTTTCACTTTTTCTTCTTCTCCTTTTGTATGTTTAAACCTTTCCTCTGTGCCCAGGAGAGCTGAGAGATGGAGCAGGAGTCAGGGGTGTTTATTTGCTCATCAAAATTTTATAGAACGCCCGATGCCAGACGTTTTCCTCTTTGGGATTCCAGCTCCTCAGCAAGGAGCTGCCACTGGTTAGACTGGTGCCCATGCCATTAGCCCTGAGCGGCTGAGAATCATTCTTTCTTTTTCTTTAGAAGTCTCCTTCTTTTCCCAACAGCCAACTGCATCTCACACAGCAGCTACTAGGGAGGAAACCCCATGGAAAATAAACTCTGAAGCAGAGAGGAATTCCAAACTAAAAATGAACAACAGATCTTTACCCGGCTCTATACCCTGGCTGTTGCCCTTGTCGTTGACTTTTCCTTACTGAAAACTACTCAGGGACCTGAGGAAACATTTGTGCTAATACTGATATGATTGCACTTATCATTACCTGGCTCAGCGTCATTAAATATTTACAGAGTTCCACAGAGTGCGAGGTGCTCTGTTGCACTTAGTTCTATGTGGAGACTTTCACAAGATCCTGAAAATCACAATGTGGAGGAGGAAGAGCTCTGAGAATCAGAAGAGCTGGCCTCTGGTCCCACTTGTGCCACTTTGCCTCAGTCTCTATGTTTTCAGAAGGGGTTGGAAAACTGAGTTTGTACTTCTGGTTTGAGATTTGGTGACCCTGACCTCACCACTTTCTTTTCACATTCTATTATCACTGTTTTTTCCTTCTTTATTTAACCATCTTTTCTCCTTGTCTCCCTTCTCTCTCCCTCCCCCCTCCCCTTATCAGCCCAGCTTACCATCAACCCTGTTGCCTTAGTTTATAAGGAACAGCTTCTGGAATACAGTCTTACAAAAACACAACTGTTATTCCAAGCTCTGGAGCTGAGTCCCTTTCCTCTTACCAATACCTGAGCAAGTGGGCATTAGCGCTGAGCCCCCAATCTACTTGTTTTCCTCTTAGCTGTGAACTTTGAAAAAGGATTTAGGGGAAATAAATGAAGGCAGAAATAAGCTATGTTTTGCTAGATGCTTCTGTTCTCCAGGCCTCTCTCCTTGTCATGTAGTTTACCTGGGCTGTTTGTTACAACTTCTACCCAACAGAGTAGAAAGATAAGCTTGTGATGACCAAAGGTCATTTATTAAGTTTTTAATTGATTTCTAATCAATTGGACCAGTTGGGGTTTAGGGTCAGGACCCTGGAAGATTAAGGAAGGAAATGGAATGTCTCACAATACCTATTTCTAGGTATAAAAGAACCTCCAGGAAAATTTTATTCTAAAAAGACAGACATCCAGGGCAATAGTCTACTCTGTGAAGGCTTCAATTAAGATGTCTTTGTTTGGAGTGGAACCACAGGGGCTGGGAGGATGTCGGCTGTACTTCCCTGATGCTAGGAGGATAGGGAGGACAGGGCCACTCCACAGGGCCCTGCAGCACTAAGAGCCCACCGAGTGCTAGCTGCCATTTCCTCTCGCCCAGATTGCCGCATTAGCCTCCTAAACCTGTCTCCCTGCTTCTGCTCTTCTCTCCAATCTGTTTCTCACACAGCAGCCAGAGCCTTCCTGTAAAAATGCAAATCAAGTCGTGTCACCTCCGGCATGAAACTGTCCAGTGGCTTTCCACTGCATTTAGGATATAATGTGAACACATCACATTCTTACTCTGGTCTGGTTCTTATATTCCTACTCTGTGTACAGAGCCCTTTGAAGCCTTGGTCTTCACCCACCTCTCCAGCCTCATCTCGAGCTCCCGTTCCCTTATGGAATGTGCTCCAGGCACAATGGTCTTTCTTCTGTCCCTTGAGCATGTAGAGCATGTCCCTGCCTCAGGGCCTTTGTACTTGCTTCCTTTGCCACTCTGACCTCATTTCTTTGAATGGCTGCTTCCTTCCCAACCTTCCGGTCTCAGCTTAATGACACACCGACTCTGAGACCTTCTCTCACCTCCTATCTAAATGAACTTAGGAAGTCTCTCACAATTATATTGCCCTATTTTATCTTCTTTATAGTCCTTCTCGCTTCCTAAAATTATTGTGTTTATTTAATGATTCACTAATTTATCAACTATTTCCTAACACTAGACTGGAAGCTTCAGAGAGTAGGCTTGTAGCTGCACGATACACTGATATATACGCAGATGTAAGTTCCTGGAACATAGTAGGTCCAGAATAAATAGTTTTGGTTGGTGTTGATAAATAATGAGACTTAACCCATTCTCCCACCCCTCCCCTCGTATTGACATGCTCTGTGGATGGGACATACCTTTCCTTTGTAAAGTGGGTTGAAGTGTCTGTTGACCTTGGAGGAAGGGCCAGTCCAGGACACACATTAGCGCACTTTTCAAGCACTTAGTTTTAGGCAGGGCTCATGCACAGCATCTAATATCATCCAAGAGCGGCAGTATGATGGCCTCCAAAGATGGCCACCACCAATTCCTTCTCTCCTTGTATATACATGCCACTTCACTCATCAAGAGGTGGAAACCATTTCCCCACTCCTTGAATCTAATCAGTCTCATGATTTGTTTTGACTAATAAATAGAATGCAGCAGAAGTGATATTCTGGGACTTTTAAGCCCAGGCCCTAATAGAATTGGCAGCATCTTTTTCTTCCTTTTTGGAAGCCAGCTTCCATGCAAGAAGGCCAATACCCTGAGAATTCAATGCTTTGAGAAAGCCTGATCTATCCATGTAGAGAAGCCCCAGGGAAGAGCACCGAGGCACCAGATATATGAGTGAAAACTTGGACCTTGCAGTCCAGTCCGTGAATGCAGCCCACGCCACTTGAGGCAGAATCTACCAACTAAGCCAAGTCAACCTACGGAATCATGAGAAATAAATCATTAGTGTTTCAAGACACAGTAAATTTGGGGGAGGTTTTTTTATGCCGCAGACAGCTAACGTTAGCTAAATCCTGAGACTTGAAGAAATTTTGAGCTTCTCAAGCTTTAACCTGCAAATAAATCATGAGGGCACATTGTTAAAAGGCCGGTTCTGATTCTGTAGGTCTGGGGTGGGGTGAAGATTCCACATTTCTCACTAGCTCCTAAATGATGCCCATACCAATGACAGAGTACATGGACTATACTTTGAGTGGCAAGGCCAGTTCCCAGCCTCCAGGAAGTTCCATACTTAAATCATCTTAGAAAACCCCAGGTTTTCTCCATGCATATTTGAGCAAAGGCCATTATGAAAAGGGTTCTGGTCAAATAAGTTCAGGGAACACCACCTACTCCATTCTGCCACTAGAGACTCACAACATATATTAGCTGTTCAAAGCTCTTAGAGCTCCACCAGTAGAGAAATCTGTTCAAGTCCATTTAGCACAATATTTTCTGAGTATTGATGATACCTGTTAATGTCTTAGAGAACTAGTGTCCTGTGGGACATACTTGGAGAAGCACAACACCACCCTATGTTTTTGTTTTTGTTTTTTTAAATTAACTCAGCCGGTTTCTCATTGTCCCTCAATAATGAATACTTATGTTACATAGCTTTGCAATCTGGAATCTTTTTTCCTTAGATCTAACCTAATTCCTTACCCCTTGCTGCAGTGTAAGACGTCTCTATTCATTTCTCATAGAACAAGAGGACAACGCATGTCCCTGTTATCTAGCCCTTTCTGTCCTTGAAGGTCTCTCCTCCTTGTCAAAGCCCCTGATCTTCCAGTTCTTTCAGTTTTTCTTTCCATTTCCCAGCACTTTTTCCAAGTTCTACCTCTTCACCAGTGGAGTGACCTTAGATTAGTTTCTTGGTATCTCAAAGTATAAATATGCCCATTTGTAAAATGAAGCTACATCTAGTTCGGGGGTGAGTATCAAATGAATCAATCTCTGGGAAGCACTTAGCATAAGGCCTGCAAGTCTTAATCACTCAATAAATGTCAGCTCTTGTCGTCACTGTTCTGGGTCTGAGCCTCATCTCTTATAGCCCTAACTCTCCAGTGCTATGGGTATTCATGTCCCACTGAGGCTGGGAGGAGGTAAGAGACTGGGGGGACATGTGGTTGATTGAAACTCATCTAATTCCATAGTCTGATTTGAGCTGCTATTCTTAGCTGCCTTCACACTAAATCTTTCCCCCGGTACTGCTGAGCAGCTTTGGAAAGTTCAGGCTAAAGTTAGATTTTGAATCTGTGTCTCTGGAAGTCCACCCACTCCTCATCTCTGGAAGCTGTTCTTTGAGGCTGACACTGGCATTTCAAGGGTTATCTGCTATTTTTACATTTTAATCATCTCTTTGCTGAAACAAGTCACAAGTCGCCCTCCAGAAGCCAGTCTCGATACTGGTAGGTTTTGCACTGAAACATGGTTCTGAACAACATCACCTCTCCCGTTTACCCGTTTATTCCAGAGATTCCCTGTAAATAGGGTTGAATTCCTTGCTTCTCTTGTTCCTCACTTGCTTAGGAGAGAGCAGGCAGCTTTTCATCCATATTAAAAACCTATGGCACTTTTCTTTTCATTGGCTACTCTCTCCTGACATTTGCAGACCCCACTAAGAGCATCACACTGTAAGTCTCTGCTCCTGCAAAAGATGCACAGGGTAACTCAAGCTGTCCTTAGTTCTCTCTTCCTTGGCCTTAAAAGGAAGTAGCTCTGGTCACAAGACAAACTTCCTTTTCCATGAAGTAGGAGAAAAACCTGTTGGATTTTGTTCGCGTTCAAGCCCGATATGATTTCTTAGTACGTGCAGATACGATGTAGCTATTACTGTATTTCTTTGCGGCCACCAGTTGCTGTCCTTCACATAGGCTAGAACCCAAGCCAGGACAGAGGACAGCATGTGCTGTACTTGAATGCAGTGATTCAGGCTTTTCTCTGTAAGGGACATCAAGGCTAGTGTTTCCATTTGACTTAGAGACGGAGGAGAACCCGACACAGTAACAGCTAGGGTTTAATGTTACTCCTGTGCCATGCACTGTGCTAACCAAACACTCTGCCTGTAATCTCTTCTGTTTCCTTTTTTACGGAAGATATCTAGGAATCTAAGGCTTAAAGCAAGTGACATGACTTGTCCTAGGTCACAGAGCCGCTCAGTCAAAGAGCAGAGATTCAAACCAGAGCCTGGGGAGCCCCAGAGCCTCACTTCCATCCACTGCAAATGGGAAGTTCCCTTGGAAAGCCAGTTGGGGCTGTTCCAGGGGGGCAGTGCAGAGTTACGGACTTGGGCCGTAGGGCTGCAGGGCCCTCTTGAGGCCACTTAGCCCATTTACATGACTCCAACGAGCGTTATCACGTGGCCAGTCCACTAAGACATGGTGGCTCCTTTTTGTAAATAGCTGTGAGTTAAAAGTCATTCCACAGCCGAGCCTGACAGATCTGCTGGGTTTCATGACCCTTAGAAAGGAAACGTCAGCCTGAGGTTTCTGACTATTGGCATCGGAAAAAAAAAAATCTGTGTGCTGAAACTCGAACCACTGTTATTTTCTCTTTAGCGTCCCACGGATAGGAAATGAATCCAAAGAAGTTGCAACTTGAAACTGAGTGCACATATGGTGCTAGTCTTAGGACTATTGTGGATCCAAAGAAACTTTTTATTACCAGCCTCATTATAAATTTTGCTTATTACATGGATTATAAAGTAAAAAGTAGCAATGACTTTGATTTGAAGGTGGTTTAGTCCTGTTGCTGCTGTTATTATTATTATTAATGGCCTTGCTCCTTAAAGTATGTCTCAAGGACCAGCAGCAGCACCTGGGAGCTTGTTATCGATGCAGACTCTCAGCCCCCCTGCCCGCCCAGAACTATGGAATCAGAATCTGCATTTTGTTTTTAACATCTTTTTTGGAGTACAATTGCTTTTCAATGGTGTGCCGGTTTCTGCTTTATAACGAAGTGAATCAGCTATACATATACACACATCTCCATATCTCCTCCCTCTTGCGTCTCCCCCCCATCCTCCCTATCCCATCCCTCTAGGTGGTCACAAAGCACCGAGCTGATCTCCCTGTGCTATGCGGCTGCTTCCCACTAGCTATCTATTTTACATTTGATAGCGTATATATGTCCATGCCACTCTCTCACTTCAGATGCCAGCTTACCCTTCCCACTCCCCGTGTCCTCAAGTCCATTCCCTACGTCTGCATCTTTATTCCTGTCCTGCCCCTAGGTTCTTCAGAACCTTTTTTTTTTTTTTTTTTTAGAGACCATATATATGTGTTAGCATATGGTATTTGTTTTTCTCTTTCTTATCTCACTCTGTATGACAGACTCTAGGTCCATCCACCTCACTGCAAATAACTCAATTTCATTTCTTTTTATGGCTGAGTAATATTCCATTGTATATATGTGCCACATCTTCTTTATGCATTCATCCGTCAATGGACACTTAGGTTGCTTCCATGTCCTGGCTATTGTAAATAGAGCTGCAATGAACATTGTGGTACATGACTCTTTTTGAATTATGGTTTTCTCAGGGTATATGCCCAGTAGTGGGACTGCTGAGTCATATGGTAGTTCTATACTTAGTTTTTTAAGGACCCTCCATACTGTTCTCCATAGTGGCTGTATCAGTTTACATTCCCACCAACAGTGCAGGAGGGTTCCCTTTTCTCCACACCCTCTCCAGCATTTATTGTTTGTAGATTTTTTGATGATGGCCATTCTGACCGGTGTGAGGTGATACCTCATTGTAGTTTTGATTTGCATTTCTCTAATGATTAGTGATGTTGAGCATCCTTTCATGTGTTTGTTGGCAATCTGTATATCTTCTTTGGAGAAATGTCTATTTAGGTCTTCTGCCCATTTTTGGATTGGGTTGTTTGTTTTTTTGATATTGAGTTGCATGAGCTGCTTGTAAATTTTGGAGATTAATCCTTTGTCGGTTGCTTCATTTGCATATATTTTCTCCCATTCTGAGGGTTGTCTTTTCTTCTTGTTTATGTTTTCCTTTGCTGTGCAAAAGCTTTTAAGTTTCATTAGCTTCGGCTGCTGCCGCCCCCATCTCAGCGTCACCCCCTCCCGAAAAAGCCAGGATCTGCATTTTAACAGCATCCCGAGCTTATCCATCTGCATAGAAAGTTCGAGAGGCACTACTTTATGGGACTTAAAGCTTGAAGACGGGGTACAGATGGCTTAGGTGTTACGGCAATTGTTCACAGCGTTGGCTGCACCTTAGAGTTAACCTGGGGAACTTTAGAACGTGTTAAAGACTGGGTCTCACTGCTCGAGATTCTGCCATCACTTTATCTGGGGTGGGTCTGGGCATGGGCATATTGTAAAGTTTTCTGGGTGATTCTAGTGTGTCATCAGGGCTCAGCACCACTGCCCGCGGAAAAGCAGAGTCCTGGCTCTGTGTCC
The DNA here is from genome assembly GCF_028021215.1 of Eschrichtius robustus. Lineage (NCBI taxonomy): Eukaryota > Metazoa > Chordata > Mammalia > Artiodactyla > Eschrichtiidae > Eschrichtius > Eschrichtius robustus. The sequence goes on from NC_090824.1 coordinate 86,283,526, forward strand.
GCCATCATGAAGGCGTGGATTGGTATGAGGACAGGCGGTCTCTCTTCTGGACTCTGTAACTAAGGCAGCGTGGTTGTAGACGAGGCTCAAGGAAGGACAACAGAATAAATATTGAAGCACACAATCAAGCCCTATCACGTGTAGGTATTTTTTTGAGAAGGCCATGAAAGGGGAGCCACGGGGACTATGTTCAGACAGAATCAGGGTTTGGAAAAATGCACGTCTAACTCAGTGGAAAGATGTTCATGGGGAAGATTTAATGTCCTTCATCCAAGATTTTAGCATCTTTCATTCAGCACGTGTGCCTGTTTTAAAGTGGCAGATTTAGCAAATATAAGATATAGGATACTCAGTTAAATTTGAATCTCAGCTGAGCAAAGAGTTATTGTTTAGTACAATTTTCTAGTATGCAATATTTGGGACATACTTACATTAAAAAATTATTCACTGTTTATCTTCAACTCAAACTTAACTGGGGTCCTGTATTTTATCTGGCAACACTAGCCTGTTTAGAACAGGGAATCTCAACGCTTCAGGACATGATGCACATCAAAAAAGATGTCCTTGGTGATTTTGAGGGTGAGCATCTGTGTGTGTGTGTGTGTGTGTGTGTGTGTGCACGTGTGTGTAAAGGGTACTGAAGGGCTGGGGTTGCTTGCTGTTGGGAGTGAGGAGAGAAAGACAAAAGTTTCAATAACAGTAAGGAGAACAAGAAGAATTCTCCCAGCATGTCAGGAAAAAATTCACCCAGAAGTTACAGACTAAAAGAAAACTGAAGAAGGCTTCATAAAGGAAACTTTTTCCCATGAGAAATAGAGTTTTTGGTGTGTAAAATTATCGAAGGGATACACGCTTGTTGAATTTTCCAATGGTTTAGACAGGTGTGGAAAGGAAAACAAAAGTATCGCAGCCCCTCGATATCACCCCTAGAAGTTACCGCTCTTAACTTTGACTTCTGTGCCTCCCAGAAATTTCTCGGGCATGGATTAACATCTGTGTACATGAATTATTTAATTTCAAAGAAAATTTAAAATTTTACACACTTCTGCAAGTTGCTCTTATTTTCACTTAACAGTACATCTTAGATATCTTTTCATCTCTGCATATACACACTTACCTCATTTTTTTAAAGAACAATATTATAATTTATTTAATATTAGAAATATTTTAGTTTATTATTTATTTAAAGGACACTTAAAAGTACTTTCTCTCTGCAGAGCTTGGCATAAGTGGTTGCTTCCCCTCACTCAACTATTTCATTCATCATCATTACTTGGTATCAGTTCAAATATCATCCGCCCAGAGAGGGGCCTCCCCTGCTGCCCTGTAGCAAAAATAGCTTTGTGCCTACCCACACCCTCAGTTTTCCTAACAAATTACCCTGGGTTGTTTTTTTTTTTAAGTGGTGTTTTTCTCAATCGGAAATGACCTTATATTTTGGTTTGTTGGTTTGCCTACTTCGATCTGTCTTTCCTCACTATCCTATAAGCCTGAGAGCAGATATTGTCTAGTTTGTGTCTGTCTCCCCACCACCGACAGCGTCGCAAAATATACAGCAGGTGCACAAAACGCATCTGTTAGTGGATAAACGATTGAATGATTGAATTGAGCATACTGTGGCCTATGTAGAGCTAAAAAAGGGATAGCCAAGAAGCATATGATTTATGGAATAGGGAGCAACAGATGGCAAGAGCTGTAACTCAAGGATGCTGTTTTTAAGAGAGAGGTAAAATCAACTCTGTGGGAGCCCACTGAAGGGAGCAAATCATATACAGTAGGCAGACAGGAAAGGTGCCTTTGGGAAGGTGAGTCTGAAGTGACAGTTTAAGGATGAGGACGACCGGCAGGCAGGGACTGTGGGCCTGGTCCTGCAGGGCAGAGAACACGTGTAGACAAAGTTTGGAGGCAGTAACTGCCTGGCATGTTTGGGGACGGGCACCTTGGCACCATGGTGGGAGCTCAGGATGCCTGTGGGAAGGCAGAGTGGATTGTGGAGGGTTTGAAGGCTGTATGGAGGAATTTGTATTTTTTGCTCTAAGCATTGGGGAGCTATTAGAGGGTTTTGTTTTGTTTTGTTTTGTTTTGTTTTTAATTAATTTATTTATTTTTGGCTCTGTTGGGTCTTCGTTTCTGTGCGAGGGCTTTCTCTAGTTGCGGCAAGCGGGGGCCACTCCTCATCGCGGTGCGTGGGCCTCTCACTATCGCGGCCTCTTTTGTTGCGGAGCACAGGCTCCAGACGCGCAGGCTCAGTAATTGTGGCTCACGGGCCCAGCTGCTCTACGGCATGTGGGATCTTCCCAGACCAGGGCTCGAACCCATGTCCCCTGCATTGGCAGGCAGACCCTCAACCACTGCGCCACCAGGGAAGCCCTATTAGAGGGTTTTGAGGCAGGAGTGATGGGTTCATGATACAGTCAGTCCTTGAACAACACAGGTTTGAACTCTGCGGGCCCACTTACAAGCAGATTTTTTTCAGTAGTAAATACTATAGTACTATTGGACCAGTGGTGGGCTGGATCCAGGGATATGCAGGGGGTTAGCGCATTCTTAAACCCCGTGTTGTTCAAGGGTTGATTGTGTATTCTAAGAGGATAATATTGTCAGCAATGGAAAATATATGTTGGAGAAGGGAAAGACTGGGTTCAGAAGAGGCGTTAACAGAGAAGATGAGGACCTGAACTAGGGCGGGGGTCAGACAGATTTGAGGGAGCGGCCTTTTTCAGATGGGGAGAATTAGCTGTGTTTGATGTTTTCCATCAAGATCAGGAGTCAGCAAACTGTGGCCTGTGGGCCAATTCCTGCCCACTAACCAATTTTTGTGAGTAAAGTTTTATTTGGAGACAGATACACCGTTCTTTTAAGTATTGTCTAGGGCTGCTTTGGTGCTCCCTTATGGCATGAAAAGCCTGAAATATTTACTAGCTCACTCTTCACAGAAAAAGTTAGCTGATTCTTGGTCAAGACTGACAGTATCTATATATCTTAGATATAGGTCTTACATGCTCAGTTCAGAGCCATCTTAAAAGAGAGCAGGGTCTGTCCCCATGGTCTGGGAACCAAGGGTCACAGTCTTCCCATCAACCAGCTGCTGCTCTTTGCCTTGAGCTTTGTCCTAAATTCTAGTGAAGCTGGCAGCCATAGAGCCAGCACCATGAGATACAGCTCTGAAAGGCTGACTGGGAAGGAGACTGTTGTCTCTGACCAATGACCAAACAGCTCAACCTCCTCAAGAACCAACCTTTGCCTTTGCAGAGCCCACCGGCTTGCCCCTTTCAGGACACTGCCCCCTTCAACCTCAGAGCTGCTTGCAACCCAGTCTCTTGCCCCGGACTGTACTTCTTTCCAAGGACACTTCAAAGTTTTCTGATTTTCCTTAGCAAAAAGGAGGGCAGCAGTGACATGACAGCCTTTCGCAATGCTGATGGTCTCTGTATCCACGGGCACGTGGAAACCTATCTCCAACAGAGTGAAGAGCCCCACGTTCACAGCAGACAGCCTTTTACCAGCATCCCTGTTGCTAGGATACGTGTCATCTGATTGATGTTTTCAAGATCCTGTATGAAATCCCTTTGTTTCCTTTGTCTTAAGGATGTGTCTTCAGGTTTTGTGTTTTAAATGGAGTCTGTGGTTGAGTCAAACAAAGTGGGCTGACGCTTTCAACAAGCTGAAAACTCACCGAAACATCGTTCCTCCATTAGTAACAGTGATGCAGACTTTCCATTTTGGCGAATGGCGCTACAGTTCCTTACTTCAAGGTACTGGGTGAATGGGAGTTTCCTTGTTGACTTTTTTCAGCTTGTTTTTCCCTTTGACCTACCCACTTGAAAATCATCTCTTGCCTATAAATAGCTCACACTTACTTCTAGAATCAAGAGTTTGTTTGTAGGTTGTTTACTGGGGTGTCATCCACCAAACTGCAGTGTCAGGCCACTCAGGGGAAAGCTAATTTCCTTTTGAAAATTGCAATTCTGAAAGGTGCACATATTTTATCTCCATCATCAATAGGAACAAAAGTACACATACTTCATGCTGAGTGATATGCCAGCAGGCTAAATATCAATAAAAAATAATCCTACTCTTGCAACTAAAAATAGATAACATTGGTGTGAACTGACCCCGCTGTGGCACACATAAAATTAACTTTCGGGATCTCTGAGCCGTCATCCTTCAGCAAGAGGCCAGGGTGCCTGCCAATCAAGAGAAGCAAGCCGTAAGCAGTATGACTCTGAAGAGAGGAAAGAAGCCGTAGTTTCAAATAAGTTCCAAATTGAAAGTGACAAGGACAGATGCTTCAATTTACGGGCAATGATTTGCAAATAAGCTATTTCACACACAGGCAACTCTAGGTAGTATGCTTCAGGGCACATAGCCTAGGGCAGTGCTTTTCTCAACTGTGAAGGTTTTGCGCCCTCCTGCCCTCACCCCACCCCCACCAGGGAACATTTGATAATGTTTGGAGCCGTTTTCGGTTGTCACTGTTGGAAATGGGGATGCTACTGGCATGTAAAGAGGCCAGGGATTCTGCTAAACATCCTACATTGCACGGGACAGCCTTCTACAACAAAGAATTATCCAACTGTCAATTGTCAAATTAAATCTAGGGATTTAATTCTTTAATGGTGATTAGATATCCTCCTGCGCGGCGCCTAGGTGGCCAGATAGTACATGTGTATTTGTAGTAAAGTGTCTGTTACTGCAGAAACTTGTCATTGATGGGTAGTACATAGTGAGACCTGTGAAACCCACGCCAGTGGGTCCCACTTGGAGGAAGAGGTGGAACTTCAGGAGTCCTGAGGGTGATGGAAGGGAAAGCCTGTGGAGAGCCAGAGGAGGGGCTGGGCTTTCCATGCCCAGGTTTGTGGAATGAGAAGTTTGGTTTGGGATGAACTGAAGAAGAGTTTGCTAGAAAGTAAGTGATCCTGTAAAGAAGGGAAGGGGAGCAGCTGGTGACTTGGTGACAGGCGGAGAGTTCCCTACTAGAGCACAGATGGCTTCATTTTCACGGAGGCCAGAGTCTCTGCTCTCACTCCTGCTTACTGTGTGACACTCCTTAAAGGAATCCCTTCTCTTATGGAGGGCGCAGGACTTCCACCACTCCTGGTGGTCCCTCTGCTTGCCGTTTGAGTCTCCCTTCTATACGAAGCTACAGGGAAGCAGGAACATGCTGTTCCCTGGGAAATTCCTGGGCAGCTCTCAGCAAATGAAGATGACTTGGGAAATGAGGTCCTAGACAGTGAAAAAATCCTTCTCCAAAATGATACAAGCTTGCTAAAACCTTTCCAGTTAGAATCAGAAACAAGTGGGATTGCCTTCCATCAATATTATTATTAAGTATTGGCTTAGAATTCTAGTGAGTGCAATGGTATTTTTAAAAATGAAATGATTTGTAAAAACTTTGGGAAAAGAAGAAAAAAATAATCTCTTCTGATGGATATGCAATTGTATACTTGGAAAATTAGAAGATCAAGTAAAAAAATACTAGAATTAATAAAAGAATTAAGTAGGTGGTTATCTGTACGATAAATGCATATAAATCATTAACTTTTCTCCATATTACCATAAGCACTTAAAATGAACATAGAGAAAATATTTCATTTCCAATAGCAATAACGATTATAAAAGATATGTAAAGACATACTTTGTTCTTATAAAAAAGCTTAGAATTGTAAATAAATCTTCCTCAAACTAATGTCTGATTAAACTGATTAAACTTCAATGAGAATCTCAATAGACTTTCCCCTTGGAATTGGATAAAGCAATCTTAAATATCACATAGGAGAATAAATGTCCAAGAATAGCTAGAAAGAGGGGAATAAAAAGAAGGAGGGATTTTCTTGAGTTGGTTTTGCTTTACCAGATATCAGAACATTTTGTAATCATAGAAGAATAATGTTGTTTTAGGAGTAGAGAAATAGATTAGCATAACAGAATAAAGAAACTAGAAAACAATTGAAGCATATGAAGGATTTAATATACTTCTAAGGTGATTCAGTGAGGAAATGATGGATTTTTAAATAAATGGTGCTGGCACAACTGTTTCTTCATCTTCATCTGGATAAAGATAAAATTAGCTCTAACTTACAGAAAGTCAAATAAATTTCAGATGACTAAAGATGTACATGCAAAAAAATTAATGCAACAAAATACAATAAAATCTAGGAAACTTCATGAATAATCTCGGATAGAGAACATTTTCTTAACTAAGACAGGAAAACCAGAGACTGTAAAAGAACAGATAAAAGAGTATAAGAATATATATACATACATACACACATACACACACACACACACACACAGAGAAATGACAAGAAGTCGAAGGAGACCATGAACAACATCAAGAAACAAATGATAAATATGGAAAAATATCATTCCAATGTAGAAGATTTTCTCTATAATACGTGAAGAGCTCTCATAAATTAGTAAAAGACAAGTTATCTAACAAAAATAAGGCAAAGGATATAGAAAAAACAATTCGTTAGGGAAAAACCAACATGGTGACAAATACCTGAAGAAAAGCTTACAATCACTAGTAGCAAGAGAAATGCACCGTAAGTAACAATAAGCTATCTCTTTAGTCCCATCAGACTGGAAACAATTTCTAAGAGCCAGCAATCGCTTTTCTGAGCATACAGCCCACAGAAATAAAACACCAAAATGTGGAACTCTACATTCAGCCTTGTTTGTAAAAAAAAAAAAAAATCTGGAGACAAGTAAGTGCTCATTAAGATGGGAGTGGATTAAAAAAAAATTGTGGGCCAAGGTCATATCATAAGATATTATGTAACTTTAAAAAGAAGAATTTGGAACTGTACCATTTGACTTGGGGGAATTTCTATGACATACTCTTGGCTGAAAAATGCATGATGCTGAAAAGCTTGTATAATTTGGTTCCCATTATTGTTAAATAAGTAATGACCCATTATTGAATATGTATGAGTGTGTGCATGGAGAAAAAGATACAGAAGGATATCTACTAGGTTTTTAGCACTCTGGAGGCAGGAGGTGTGGTGGAGGAGGAGGAGGCCAGCAAAAAAGAAAAAAGAAAGAAAAGACTGCAATACACTCCCCTCTCATATCTATGACTTAATTCAATTTATAATTTAAAAAATTTAGGGGTTTCCCTGGTGGCGCAGTGGTTGAGAGTCTGCCTGCCAATGCAGGGGACGCGGGTTCGAGCCCTGGTCTGGGAAGATCCCACGTGCCGAGGAGCAACTGGGCCCGTGAGCCACAACTACTGAGCCTGCGCGTCTGGAGCTTGTGCTCCGCAGCAAGAGAGGCCGCGACAGTGAGAAGCCCGCGCACCGCGATGAAGAGTGGCCCCCACTTGCCACAACTAGAGAAAGCCCACGCACAGAAATGAAGACCCAACACAGCCAAAAATAAATAAATAATAATAAAAAAAATAAAAAAAAAATTAGTATTATATTTACTTATGTATTATGTGCGTGTTTATTTAAAAACTTTTATATGTGTGTATCCATATGTGCCCAAGTTAACTGGCTGGGAAAAAAAGAAATTAACGTAAATAATGGTTTTCAAAAATATGCTAATGCTATTTTGAATTTATGCCGCAGTTTTCTCTCAAAGAATTCTTAATACTTTCATGTATGCCATTCATTTCATCCTCTCAACTTCCTAGAAGGTGTGACCTTTAAATGTCAGAGTCTGCAGGGCTCTCTGCCTGGCTCCAGGGATGGACATGTGCAGTGAGATGCCTGGGGCAGCTCACTTCCTCTGTGTGAGCGGATCCAGGGAGCTGGAGTTGGCTGCTGGGCGCTTCCTGCCTGCAGGGCTCTGGGTTTCTCCAGGCTCCTCTGTAATGTGTCTACTCCTCCAGACACAACTCATCCTCTTAGGTGAAAGGGAGAGCTCCCAGGCTTTACCTAGCTGGGGGTTCTGGAACCCGAATCAAAGCACAGGTGAAGAGTGAAGGAATATCCTCAGAAATGACTTTTAGCGACTGATGTGGGAGGATCACTGAGCGAGAGAACTCACTCTAGGAAGTAGTAGGTACACTGTTCAGTATAGTAAAAGCAAGGGGCCTCTTCCCTACAGAGGCTGAAAGGGGTGGTGTGAAGAATGTGAGCTTAGAATGCAAGAATCAAGGATGAAATCCTGGTTTTACCACTTCCTTGGAAAATTATTTAACTTTTCTGAGCTTGATAGGCAAACCCTCCCCCAAATCATTCTTATTTATTAGATTATTGCAAGGATTTCATGAGATGACGACTATGAAAGCATCTAATACTGCCTGACACATCGGAGAAGCTTAATTAGTAGATGGTAGGAAACCAGTGTAATGAAATCCTGTTAAGATTAGGCCCTATCTTCTATTTCTCCTGTCTTCCTTCTCATGCTTTCTTCAAACATTTATTGAGTTGCTATTATGCCAAATATTGGGCCCTGGAAGCCTCACAGTCTAATGAAGGAGACCGAGAAGAATATAAATACTCTGTGATTGGTTAAGGGTTTTTCACTGAGGTACGTCCAAAAAGCTGTGGAGACATAGGAGGATACCGTCCGAGGTGAGCAGTAGTCAGGAAAGGCTTCACAGAAAGAGTGATATTTGAGAACTCATCTGTGCGACTGGTGAATGGAGAATAAGTGGTAATGAGTATGTGCTGGTTGGAAGAAAATGTATGCACAGGCAGACAGATATGTAAAAAAAAAAAAAAAAAAAACCCAAAGGTGAAAAACTATTGATATTTATAGTACTATTTTTGGTATAAAAATTAACAAGATTTGACGAAAAAAATCTGTACAAATACTATTGCCCTGGGTTAGCTGTACTGGTTTGAACCCAGTAATACTACAGTGTGGAAACAGTTCAGCGGATTATGGGGATAACTAAATAAGGTATTTTAAATCACAACTGTGATAGCCAACCTATCACAGGCTATTACAACCTATCACAGCCAAGATGGCCCCCAATGATCCCTGCCTTCTGGTTTCCAAACCCTTGTATAGTCGCCTCTCACACAGCAGAGTTGGTCTGTGGGACCAACAGAATATGAAAGATGTGATGTATGTCACTTCTGAGATGAAGTGACAAAACTTAGTGGCTGTCTTGGGTTCTCTTTTTTTTTTCCTCTCTCTCTCTTGGATCACTCACTCAGCGGGGAGCTGGCTACCAAGTCATGGGGTACTCAGGCAGCCTTTGGAGACGTCCATATGGAGAAGAACAGGTCTGCCAGCAACCATGGCAGTGAGCTTGGAAACAGAGCCTTCAGCCATCAAGCCTCAGATAGCTGCAGCTCTGACTGACAACTTGATTGAAACTTCATGACAGACACTGAGCCAGAATCACTCAACTAAGCTGCTCTTGGATTCCTGACCCATGGAAGCCGTGAGATAATAAATATTTGCTGTTTTAAAGATAATGTATTATGCAGCAATAGATATTTGTTCTCAACTTTTTACCTTTCTCTGCATCAATGCCCTTTGCTATATGATATTGCAGTTTCTCCTACTAGAGGTAGAATATATTTCTCTGCCCCACTGATGTTGAGCTTGGTCATGCAATGTGCTTTGGCCAATGAAATGTGGGCAATTGTAAAAGTATGTTCATTCGTCGTTATCTACCCTTAAGATGTATCATGTATTTCTGCCCATCTTTCATTGGTTGAAAGGGTTGAACTAACTTGATTACATTTCCAGGCAGATCTCATTATTCACTCCTCTTGGATCTAAGGAATAAGTACAAGTTAGTCCATAGGAGGTTAGGCAAATCCACTCCCCAAATGCCTGCTGGGGTACCTCTGAACCTACGGTGGGTATTCAAGGGTCCACCCTGCTCAAGAGAACATTCCCTTTGTATACATGTAGGTCATGTCCCTCCTCTCTTTGACCCAACTCCACTCATTTCCTCCAAAGTTAGAGGAGTATAGATTAGCTGTGGGTTTCTTTGGTAAGTGTACTCTCAGATGAAGTTCAGAGGTTGCCCAAGAGAAAGTTGGTTGGAGTAGGGCCAAAGGCTTCCTGAGAAACTTTTCTAGTTTCTACCACTGAATATGAATTAAAATGAGTATTCCAAATAGGACAGCTTCGGGAGACTTTCCTCTTCACTCTTAAGTCACGAGTTGGGCTAGCAAAGTTTGGATCCATCTGGTATCTTCTACACACTAACCTACTAGCTGGGAGGAGTCTTATGTTACCGCCTAAGGGTGGGAGATCCCATAGGCTGATTGTGATGATCATTCCCATGTGTTGGAACAAAGATGTACGTTTCTCATAAGTGGGATTATGCTAAACAAAGCCCAATAAATATTGTTAATATGAAATGTTCATAGAATCAGCTTGGCTTAGTCCATATCTGTCTGACAGAATCACAAAGCTTATATTCTTAACAGTGAAGATGGAGTTTGGGAAATTTGTAAATGGATCAGGGATTTCCAAATGTGAGAGACTTAGAGCCACGGGAGAGAGTATCATGTCACTTTGGTGTCTTGTGATCTAGTCTCAGGCCAACTTGTAGTAAAGGGTAGTTCATAGGCTCCCTGTCTCAGTTTTGTCATATGGAAAACTGTTTCCTACAGAAATTTCCCTACTGGTCTGTTGAGAGAATTAATCAGCATTGGCAAAGAATTTACAAAGACCCTTGACAACTGGACAGCAGCTAAAGGGTGCACTGTAGCAGCCATTTCCTCCAAGTTAGGGCGGAATGGGTTACCTTTGGACCTCTTTGGTACATGAACTCTGGAGCCAGAGATGGAAGAGATTAGGAACAACAACAATTTTTGGTGTGGTGTGAAGTAGCAGGTCTTAGAACTGTTGGAAAGATTCAGGGCTTTTCTCGTCCAGGAGACTGCTATGACTTGAAGACAAGTTTGAGTAAGGAAGAGGTGAAGTACAAAGACGCACTCTGAAACCACAAACACCTGTTACCTTGAACATCACAGCAACCATGGCTTAGCAGTAATCTTCTTTGGAAACAGTGCCGTTAAATCAACAAGGGCTGCCAATGCCAGTGATGGCAAAGACCTCTCGAGTCATGTGCACATTAGCCTCAGTGATAAGACTGGATGTGGTTGTTCTAAGGGTTAAACACCACACCTCTACTCACATGCCACTTGCTGGGATTAAAAACAGAATTTCTGTTGCACTTCTTATCTAGATCAGAGGCTCTGCCAGGGGACAATGCACAGTATTGAAAAGCAGGAAAGGTGCTCTGAGGAGTTTCATTTGGGGGATGAAGAGTGAGGACAAGGGGTGAAGTTACTGCCCAAAGTCATACAGCTTATCTGTGGTCAAGCTGGAGCCCAGCACCAGGTCTTCAAATTTCTAATCTATCATTTTTACTGTTTTACCACTTCTGTTCTTGACTTCTTGAAATTGATCATATCCCACTCTGACTCCTAGAAAGAGGCCACCTGCCTCCTTCAAATGAAGTAGATAAACCTGCCCCCAGCTTCCTTTCTCCTTCCTGAGAAGCTGCCTGGATGTCTCCCTGACTCATCTACCTGGGCTTCTCTTCCATCAACCTCATTGGACCTGACCTTTCTCCTCCACACACTTTCCCTTCCCTCCAAACTCCCCCCGCCCCCAGTAACCGCAAATCTTTTACACTTGTATTTGATGTTACCCTTGTCAAGGAATATCTGAATTTTACCAGCTCTTTTTAATATAAGAACACAAGGGGTGATTAATGGGAGAGAGCAGGTACTTAGAGAATCCAATAGGGAATTAAGACAAGTTGATTTTCTTGCACTCCTGAAAATCACACCTTATAGCTGGCCCCTTAGCACACAGCTAAACTTGAACTCTACTACTTTGTCTTAAAGGAAAAGGTGACTCATAGTTTGGGGTATGCTTTGATAGAAAGTAAATTAGTAGTAGTATAGTGATAACCCATTCTGTGAGATACTAAGCCGAGAAGTAGAAATAGAGACAGGCAACCATGAACATGCTGGCTAAGTTGTAGTTAGCCTATAGCAAAATGTAAATAAAGTTAGAACATAATTTTTAACATCCTACCACCTACTTGCAAATGTCTGTTAGTTAAATGGGTCATGACACCCTGTCTGAAATATAATCACATTCTTTACATGTCATCACACAGAGAATAATAACTGGGCACTTTCTAATACAGTAAGTTCCCTACTTATGAACCTTCAAGTTGCGAACGTGCATTCACATGTCCAATCACATAAGTTAGTTCATGTGTCTGGCGTACATTGTCACATGCGTGCATCCTCTACAAATGGTTGTGCTTTTGTGTACTTTACTGTACAGTACTGTATAGAGTACAGTAGTACAGTATCTTTATTTCAAGCCCAGGATGTTTGGAAGTGAGTGTAAAAGCAGTGGTGATGTAGCTGGTACTACTGTACTTTTCAAGGTACTGTACTGTAAGATTAAAAATATTTTCTTTATTTTTTGTGTTTGTTTTTTATGTATTATTTGTGTGAAAAGTATTATAAACCTATTACAGTACAGTACTATGTAGCCAATTGTGTTAGTTGGGCACGTAGGCTAACTTTGTTGGACTTACGAACAAATTGGACGTACAAGTGCACTGTCGGAATGGAGCTCGTTCGTATGCAGGGGACTTAACTATGTTATCCTTTGTGACTTTGGACAAGTAAATTGTCTTTCCCTTATCCTTCAGTATCAGTATCTGTAAATAAGGCTAATGCCTTATTGCATTTAAAAATCAGGCCCTTTGAATTTAATCTCCCCTAAATTTTCTTAGATCAATTATATCAGTTATCTGTTGTCACACTAATGTTGAATAACAAACAACCACAAAAATCTCCGTGGTGTACAATGATGATCTTGTCCGAGGTTAGGTATCCACTGTGATTACCATGAACCAGACTTGAGTCAAAACTCCCTTCGTCACCCAATCTCCATTAGGACTACTACTACTACCGACTAGTTGACACAGTGGTGCTTTGGATCTCCAGAAATTAGTGAACGTCCAATAATCCCTGAAAAGTCTGATTATTTTTCCTTCTCCAATGCACAGTCACTTTGATAAATGGCCATAGGTGACTTTGGGGAAAGTTAGGAGGATTTGCAATACAATTTTTTAGTCTGTGCAGCAGGGTCCTTACTCAAGGGGGTCCTTGTTCTTAATTCAAGGGGTTCTGTGAACTAGCTCAAGTCTGGGAACTGGTTGTTACTGAGATTTCTTTTGATGTAAAGTGGCAAAATAATCCAACTTTTTTGGTGTTTATTGTACCTCCTCATGAGTCACACTTTGTACCTTGCCTTCTTGGATTTTCTGGGACTCAAGTCCAGGTATAGGAGCAGTAAAGGCTGGTGGGAAGGAAGGAAGATCACCAATTCCTTGCAATGCAAAATATCTCAGGGAAGGTGATTACAGGTTCTTCAGGTAAAAGGACACTAACCTCCTTGGACAGGGAAGGAAGAACTGCTTCTACTGGCAAAGTAGGCTTAGTAGAGTTTCGGAGTTCAAGTTGCCCAGCTTCATTGGAATTTACCCATAAAGCCCCATCCCAATATTCAAGGCCCCACTCTTTGACAATTATTACTCTAACTTTAACTTGGGAAACTGGAAGGTAGGGAAGTCAATTTGCATTGTAATTCAGCCACCTGCAAGAGTAGACTTTGGGTGTAATTTTGGAAATCTTGACCCTAAGGCTGTAGGAGATAAAGGTTTCTATCAGGGAAGTTGTGTATTTTAGGCCTCTTCTACAGATTTTGAGTTGGGAATTTAAAGCTCTGAGCTCATTATTTCTTTTTCCAACCCCTCCAGTGCATTTAGAAGCAATCGACCAAATCACTCCCAGTATCAAATTTTGTATTAGTCAAGGTTCAATCAGAGAAGCAGAAACCACTATGAGCAATTCTATATCATTATATTATAACAAGGTATTTCTTATAGAAATTTGGCCTTAAGCAATTGTGGGAGTTTATGTGCAATTGTTGCAGTTATGTATAAATACTTTATATATAAATACATATATATATATATATGTATATATAAATATGTAGACTACATAGAAAATAGAGAAGATTAGAGTATATAGAAAACATATACAAACACATAATATGTATATATAAATATATGCATATACACACACACTACACAGAAAATCTATGGCTTCTGGCAAAAGAGTAGACTAAGAGAACCTGAAACTCTCCCACTACAAATTCTGAGAAAAGCTAAATAAAATGTTGAAAAATTCTTTGAAATTTATAGTCGAGTTTATAAGGGAAAAGAAGGGAAATCCCTAGATCCCAGAAATGAAAAAGGAACTGAAAACAAGATCAGTAAGCTTGTAAACGGACCCTGGCTGCCCTTGGTATGGGGGTTATGGGTTCCTGCAACAAGGGCCGTGGGCTTTGAGGACCATAGTATGTGAAATAAGGAGTTAGAATTTGCATGATGTGGGGAGTGACCCTGAGGTGTCTGCAAAAGTCAGGACATTCAGAGGCTGAGGCTGTAGTCTCAGTGAAAGGACAAAAGAGAAAAAAATCTACACCATGGCCCAAGACTCAAAAACGAAACTTTTCTGTTTCTGTATGGCTCTTGGTGAAAAATAAAGAGTCTGACCTGAGAAAATGCAATCACAGACCTATGCCTCGCATGGGCTTGCTATCCAAAATTATATTGCCTACAAGGTCTGGGAATTCAAAGTGCATAATATTTGATATGAAACAGTGAGAAATTGATAAGGAGTGATATAGACAATAACAATAATAGCACCAACAAAATGAAGAGTATCGTGGGGATGTAATTTCAAAGTGAAATTAAAGTAGAAAAAAACAATAACATGTAGGATAGGAGAGAGCTTACCGAATTTTAAAAGTTCTAGTGTTTTTCTATTATGTGTGAGGAAGTTGGGAATATTGATTAAATTTAGATTTTGTTGATTAATCTGGTACGTAGAATTTAAGAGTTATCCTCAAAATATAGAAATAAAAAATATAACTTCAAAACCAGCAGAAAGCAAAAGAGAAAGTAGGAGATGTGATAAATCCAACAGAATTTAAGAAAAAGCAGCAATGAGAAAGAAGGGGAAATAGAAAGCATAAAATAAAACTATGGAATTAGATCCAGCCAAATAGATCAGTAATCATGATAAATGTAATTGGGCTAAATTCACTGGTTCAAATACAGTGGCTCAGGTTTCCTTCTTTTTTTTTTTTAAACTCACAATCTTATAGTCTAGATATATGATGGCTTCAAAATACATAAAGTATGATTCACAAAAAGCTGAAAATAAAATGCTGATAAAAGAGATACCATGAAAACACTTAACAAAGAAAGCTGGTATAACTACCTTAATATAACATGAAACTGACTTCAAAATAAAAAACTACATTATTATAATGTATAATAATATATCACATTATGTAGGGATTACATATTACAGTAGAATTGTTTAAACAATGGTTTTGTTTAACAGCACAGTCTCTGATAATACCTCATAATTGGCTTGACCTTAGCAATGTGATGGGCAATTCTCAAAGTCCATTTGTGACGCTTCTCTCTCCTCTGGGCAGAGCTGGATGAACAGAGTCTGTATTTGACTTTGTGAAAATCACTTTTTAGGCTTTCAAGGCTGAACAAAACCTCTCTTCCCTCCACCCCCAAATATCTTTAGATTAGTTAATAGATGTTCCAGTTGGCTAGGGCTTGAGACATTCTGCTCTTTATGGAAACTTTCCATTTCTCAGCTTTGATCTAATTTGGGTTGATTTCACAATTTTTCTCTAAGTACCATCTTGTTCTCTTATTTCCAAAGAAGTTAAGAAGGAACAATGGACTGTATGCCCCAAGAGAGGACACACTGACCATAGTACTTTCCTGCTTTAAACACTCCAATACTTCCCTTTCTCCTGGGCTAAGGTTCAAGCTCCCTGCAACGGCACGATCTGGCTTCTGCCTACATCTACAGTCTGCCTCTTGTCCCTTCTGGCCTAGCACTTAACACTCAGCTATGTTGCAATGATACTCTGCTTCTCGTTCTACATACGTTGTACTATCTCTTGCCTCTGCCTTGGTTCCAGCTGCTGGAGGGTAAACCTATCATTCACTATTCACTCAGCTATTCCCTTCATTGGACAGCCTTTGCTACCCTCCACACCTCTCATCTTGAACTCACCACCCTCCCTCTGTGCTCCCATAGCCACCTTTGCAGACTTCAGTCTGCACTTACTACACAATTTTTGAAATTTTCTGTTTATGTATCTGTCTCCCCAACTGGACTGATTGCTCCAGCAAAGACAAGAAGCATGTCATTTAAATTGTCTATCCTGTAATGTCCTTGATGCTGGTCACTGACTATCTCTAACTCTCTGCTTCTGGGCATGTGGTAGGATTGTACTTCTTGACCCCCATAAAGCCATATGACTAGTTCTGACCAATGAGTTATGTTGAAAGTGATTTGTGTCCACCCTGGGCCACTGAGGTTATTTGCCAGTGGCAGACCCTTTAGACTCTGGCTGTTCCTTTGCCTGACTGGCCAGGTAGTTATTGGTCTGTCAACCTAGGACCCAGAGTGAGAATGATGAAGATGGTGAGCCGATTCCTATCCGACCCATGGTGCACATTTAATGTGAGTACAAAATAAACTTTCTTTGTTTTAAATCACTATGATGTGGGGTTGTTTGTTACTACAGCATAAGAAAGTCCAACCTGACTGATACACATCCCCAGTACTTGGCCTGGTACTAAAAAAACCAAAAAAAAAAACCAAAAAAAAAACCACTACTCCAGAAGAAAATGAAATAAAATAGTGTTTGTGAAAAGTACCAGACATCTAGAAGGCACTCATTAAATATTAATTGAATCTAAGAAGACATTTGTATTTTAGGTTTCCTTTTAAATACTTTCTTCAATTGTGTGTGAGAATAAGTGTCTGCTGGAATGAAAATTAAATTACTAAGTTAAAAATAGTCATCCAGAAGAAGAGAAATGTCACATATAGCCAAAGATAAAAAGTGATTAGGGAACACGTTTCTCAAGCAGAATATTTAGTCTCCCAAATTAAACAGGCATTCTATGAAGAAAAAGCTAGCATTTGAAATTTTGTCCTAGGTCTCTTATGTTCCTGGCAGGTTGTATTAATTCATTTGAGAATTATTCATTTAGCTCTTCACTGCCCTTGCCAGATTTTACAGATTTTCCTAAGGTAGGGAAAGACTCATTTACTATCAGCAGTGGGGGGCATGAGGGGTGGGGCTGGTAAAGCATGAAAAATGTTTAGTTTGAATAGTTTTCTTGGCTTCTCTAATTGTTGTTACCACCTGCAATAGTGGCATGGCAGCTGAAATAGGATTTCGTAAGAGTGGAACTCCAAGGAAAGTTAATTAATAAACAAGCCGCCACTAATGTTTATTAAGTATGTGATAACATTCCAAGAATTTACAGAGCGTGCAAAAGATAAATACAACTCTCACAAGAAACTTATAAAGTACCTGGACAAGAAGTACTTTGCACAAGAAGGCGCTTGCAAATGTATGAGGGATTATTATCCATCCGTGTTGGGCAAAGACCAGGTACGTGTGTTAGCATGTGTGAACATGTATTTCATTTATGTGTAGAAAATGAATTGCCTCTTATGTGACTGTGCTAAATGCAGTGGTTGTGTGTGTTAACTGGTAACATTCACACTGCTTTTCTCCTCCAGGAAGAAGAGCTGTCAGGTCCCAGGAGAATAAGAACGGTGCTCCCAATCTCAGAGGCCAAGGTAGAGAATGGGCAGTGAATGGTAGGAGAGAGCCACTGCTAATGTTGTAAGGTGCGAAAGATAGAGTGAAAATAATTAATGCAATGGGGGGAAACAAATAAACCAGCAAAAAATAGAACTGAGCCACAGGCAAGAGTGGAAGCCAGTTGAAACCCAAGCTCCTAAACCTAACCTAGGAAAGCCTATGTAACCCGGCCCCTGCTGTCAACCTCACCCACCACACTTGTCCCTTCACTCATGGTTCTCCACCTATACTCGTGTTCCTTAAACATTTCAAACTTTCTCTCTTTGAATGACTTAGCATTTGATGTTCCCTTTGCCTGGAAATCCATTCCCTAGAACTTCATTCACAATGCCTGGCCTCTCTTTTTAGGTCTTAGTTCAGATATCACCACCTCAGTGAGACCTTGCCTGACTGTTACACTCTAACTGGAAGGTGTCCAGAAGTGTCTGTTGAATAAATGAACTTGACATAAATGGAAACAGTGTGCTCTGCTAGGTGTTTTGCAGAAATGGAAACCAAAGGCACCAAGTGTTGAGGTGATGTATTGTGGCTTATCCAGGCAGATCTGGAATCTGGCGTCTGACTCTAAATGTGCTGTCATCCAAAGTCTGACATGGAGAACCAGAGTCCAGAGATATACCTCTTGTGATTAACTACTGTTAACCTATGTTTTGTTATCCATGAAATGTGCAGTCTTTTTTTCCTGGCCTTTAGGAGCTTCTTTTTTTTTTTTTTTATTTATAAATTATTTATTTTATTTATTTATTTTTGGCCGCTTTGGTTCTCCTTTGCTGTGCGTGGCTTTCTCTAGTTGCGGCAAGCGGGGGCTACTCTTCATTATGGTGCGCGGGCTTCTCATTGCGGTGGCTTCTCCTGTTGTGGAGCATGGGCTCTAGGCATGTGGGCTTCAGTAGTTGTGGCATACGGGCCTCAGTAGTTGTGGCTCGCGGGCTCTAGAGCGCAGGCTCAGTAGCTGTGGTGCACGGGCTTAGTTGCTCCGCGGCATGTGGGATCTTCCCGGACCAGGGCTTGAACCCGTGTCCCCTGCATTGGCAGACGGATTCTTAACCACTGCACCACCAGGGAAGCCCTAGGAGCTTCTTTAACTCTTTTGTGTTTTAGTGTTTTTATATGAGGGTATCAAAACATATGTTTATAAAGGGTTATTAGATCTAGAAAGAAATATTTACAACTTAGATAGCAAGGAGCTAATACTGTAATGTAAAAGAGCTTCCGAAAACATAGAAAATAATACACCAATACACCTATGAAAAACGGGCTGGAAATATGAGCAGAAAGTTCACAGAAAAACAAAGGAAGATGGTTCTTAAACATATGAAAAGATGCTTGACCTCACAATAACAGAAATACATACGAAAACTTCACTGAGATATAATTTTGTCACCTGTCAGATCAGCAAAAATCTGAAATATTGATAACATATTATGTTGGTGAGCCTGTGGAGAAATAGACAATCTCATACATTGCTAGTTTGGACAGCAAAATGTTACAGACACAATGGATGGTTGACACATCTAGTAAAATTAAATACGCACTTCTCCTTTGGGAAGGAGATATGTTGTAAAAGAACAACAGCAACAAAAAGACTTTTATATATGACTGTACATTACAGAATTGTTTTTATAGCAAAAAATTGGAAATTAGTTGAATAAACTATGGAACATCCTTTCAGTAGAATACTACGCAGCTATAAACAGGAAGAAGGCTAGTTTTTTTTTTGTTTGTTTTTGTTTTTCATAAGCACTCAGTGATTGTTAACTAATATTAACCAGGCTTTGGTTAAATTTGTTCTTTTTTTCCTAAGTGTGCTTTGCTTTCTTTCTTTCTTTCTTTTTTTTTAAAGGAATTCCTTTATTTTTATTCTTTCTTTCTTTCTTTCTTTCTTTTTGGCTGTGTTGGGTCTTCGTTTCTGTGCAAGGGCTTTCTCTAGTTGTGGCAAGCAGGGGCCACTCTTCATCGTGGCGCGCGGGCCTCTCACTATCACGGTCTCTCTTATTGCGGAGCACAGGCTCAGTAGTTGCGGCTCACGGGCCCAGTTGCTCCGCGGCATGTGGGATCTTCCCAGACCAGGGCTCGAACCCGTGTCCCCTGCATTGGCAGGCAGATTCTCAACCACTGCGCCACCAGGGAAGCCCCAAGAAGGCTATTTTTATACATGGCCATGGAGTGATCAGCTCAATAAGATGTTTTAGTGGAAAAAGTGAAGACAAAAAAGTGTATATATCAATAGTATTTTAAGATTTATCTCAGGAAGGGTGATATGAGTGTATGGATGACATTTAAAGAACCATAAAATAAATAAAACAATTACTTAAAGGAATAAGAAGAGGGAAGGTAAAGAGAATAGAGATGGAAGCTAGACTTTTCTGAATGTACCTTGTTTTGTAGATATAACACTGATACAAATGTAAATGTCTTATATAATTATTTAAGAATTAAATCAAAGTTAAAGAAGCAATTCCTAAAAATAAAAAAACAAGATTTAAGACAGTCATGTGACCGTACAATCCTAATGTGGTAAACTGTGAAGATAAAAAGAACTGCAAAAGAAACCAAACAATAACAATAGCAATAACAACAAACATACAAAAAACCTTGCTGATGGTATTGTTTGTATCATTACCTGCAATGGTTACACATATTGTAGTATAAAATAAAAGATGATGTTAAAGAGATTAGAAACTTTGATCTTTCATGTAAGACAAAAAGGATACAAAATCACCAAAGCAAAACCCTGTAATCCTATTAAATTAACATATCAGTATGAGTCTATGATGTATTTTTTTTTAATACTTCTTTTCTGGTTCCCTCCATAAAAGAGGTCAACCCATTAGCAATAAGCACCCCTTGTGGCTAGATTGTAGCATCTAAATAACATTTTCCAGTAAAAGGAACCAGGGATTTTTGGAGAAATGGATGTTCCAGGTCTGAAGGCAGACAACAGACAAGAGGAGTTTGGATACCCTGTCATACCGGTTTGCAAGGAAGTTATCAAAGACCATTGGGCTTGTGTCGAATTTCCCAAGAACCAACTTGAACTTCACACTGGCCGAAGATAGAGCCATTTGAGCATCAGAAAAGCTAAAAATCACAATGAGTTAAAATATATCAGGTATGTTAAAACCCATGAATTCATAAAGATACTAAAAAAATGCTAACCGGTCGTCTTTGGAGGATGTTGGAGGACCAACTCATTATCCTGAATTATTCGTAAGTAGAGGGAAAAGGTCAAGCATTTATCTTTCTTTTCATGCGAGAATTCCATCTCAGGGTAACCAAATAGTTAAAAATTTTCTCTCTATGGGAGTATTCCAGTAAACAAGGAAGAGTGACAGAACTGGGATAACACTATTTTGCAACTCCTAATTGAAATAATGGATCTAGGTAATGACCATCAATGGCTGCTAATATCACCAAAAGAGAGACAGACATCATATGCCTCCTGATGGATGCACACACCACCACCTATGAAGTATTCTTCTAAAAAAGATTAAATCTGAGTCAAACTAGGCTTCTAGATCGAACATCAATTTGCATAGGAAGTTGAATAGACAAAACCGAAACAAAACTGTGAGGATGCAATCAGCCAAATCCAGAAGGTGAGAATCTCTGCAAGTCAAGCAACCCAGTTTATTCAACAAATAAATCTCAAAAAACCCCATAAAGATGAAAATAGACAAGGTCAATCACAGCCAAATGCCAATGTACCCTGTTTAGATCGTGATTTGAACAAATCAACTCTAAAAAATTATATGCAAACGCAGTTAGTGTTCAAATTTTCCTGGTCATCTCATGAGAGTGAACATGGTCTGGACATGTGATTATTTTAAAGAATTACTGTTAATTTGGGGAGGTGTAATGCTGTTAATTGTGGTTACGTTTAAAAACTTAGTCATTATGTTTTATACATTTATATTGAAGTTTTTACGGATAAAATGATACGATGTCTGTGATTTCCTTCAGAATAATCCCAAGAATGTGTATGTTCAGGCGTGGAGGTGGCAGAGTTTGACAGTGGTCGGGGTTAGAGATGAAATAAGGGCCAATGAGTTAACCACTGCGGTAGCTGAGTGTTTATGGGGTTATTCTTCGTAGTGTTGAGCATATCTGGATCTTATTTGTTTGAGACAGTGCCTGGCATATAGTAAGCACTCGACAGATGGGTCCCTCAGGGAATCTGGGGCTTGAACATTCTGGAAGCTCTGGGAAACAATATAGAATACATCCTCTTTTGTGGATCTCCGAAAATCTATGTGTGTAAAAAAGGAAGATTATTTTATACTAGTAGCAGACTATCATCGTTCTGTACCTTACTTTTTATCACTTAATAGTATCTCTTGGTGATTGTTCCATATCAGTGCCCAGAGAGCTTCCTCATTCTTTTTTTTTTTTTTTGCAACTGTTCAGTTTCCCACTTATGGTTACACCCTATTATATTTAACCTAGGCTTTATTGATGTCTGCTCCCATTTGTTTTTTCATTTTGAGAGCAGTAATTAAGAACTCGTTCTTATAGAACACAGAAAGGATTTTATGTCCTGCGAAGAGCCCCATGGCTCCATAACTTGTCAGAGGCAAATCAAGACACTCTCCTGACATTGGAAACCCACGTTAAAGGAGTGCCCGCCACAACTCTCTCACAACAACAATTAAATCAACTGATCTTTGAGTGAGCACCTCCTGGGACACACCCCTCCAGTGTGGGTTTAGGTTGGTCGGACTGGGGTGGGTGTCAGGTGGGTGGAGCAGGATGAATACTTCATTATTGTTTGTCATGGTTGAATGCAGATCTTCTTCCCTAGCTGGGGCCAGAGTCTTCAAGCTTCTAACAGGCATTTCTAGAGCCCCTGAAACCTTCAGAGAGAACTGATATCAAAACTCTCAGCAGGTATAAGAGAGTCAGAGGAAGTACCTTTATGCAGGGCTGCTTGGAAATGGGGTAAGCTGCTAGATAAAAAAGTGCAAAAGCAGAAAAGGGCCCCGGGGTATTTTTAAACCTCTTACAAATAGGGGCAAGTCCAAATTTAACACGGGCTGGTTGTTTAATGTGGCTTTCTCTTTCACCCACCTTCCCTTCAAAGGGATAGTTTTTTCCCCCCTCTCTGCCTAAATACATGGGCTCGGGGAGCAAATACTCAGCTCTCAGAAGCAGAGCAAGTTAACACTTGTGAGAGCTGCACCCAAGTAGCAAAGGAAGCTGAAGTTAAAATAAAACCACACCTCCTTCCCCTCCAGGTGACAAAGATAACCCTCCCTGGTCTGGTCTTGACGCTCCAGCACCGAGCAAGCTGAAGTGAAGGCCCGTTGGACAAGAAAGAGGAAGCAGAACCAGGTCATCCCCAGGTCCAGTCCTTACTCCCCACTCCCTGCCTCTCCCATCGCCATCCCCGTACAGATCTGGCCCCGTGCAGAGATGTGAGGAAGGGAAACTTTTCTTTTTCTAAAATACTTTCTCAGGCAACCTTAAACTTCTCTCAAAACATGATGGCATAGAAGATACTATAGAATCATCTATAATGTAGATGATTAATGAGCTTTGATGTATCATCCCTTCTGAGGATATTCTTACCCTTAAGCCAAATTACTTAGTGGGACATTTCAGGAATTAGGGGCTCATGAATGGGAGATAGTGTGGGTAGAGGGTAAGCTCTGGATTCTAAGATCAGAGAATATGAATGGCAAAAACACCAAACACACTTAAATACATGTGTGAAACACTCATGTGTTACTTGACCTGTGTTCCTACACTCCTCTGCAGAAAAGCAAAGGCCCTTTGATATGAGTGAAACTTGCACTTCTGCGCAGTGATCAAGGCCCAGGCAGGCCAGCCCCTCAATCCACAGCATGCTGGGTAGCTCTGGTCTCTAAGCCTTGAGGTTTAAGTGGTATGAAGTCAGCTCAGCGAGCTGAGGTCAGAAGCTTGGTGTGACCGCTTAACATAAACTCTTCATCCACTTCTTTATTCACATTTTATTTGGTCTAAAGCCCAGTGTAACCGGTTTGGATTTGAATCTCTACCCTGTGTCAGCCTCTGTATTCTGGGACTCCCAGTTTGGGACAGAGATGATGCAAGGTGCATGCAGGTCTTTCCTCTGACTACTTCATAAAATAGATGACTCCCTGACTTTAATCTCTGAAACGAATTAACTTCAAGGTTTGGAATGAGAAGGAAATCAAACTGAAAACCTATGCAAAGCAGGATGCAGATTAGAAGAACCATCAGATTAAAAGTGAGGAGACTTGCAGGGCCCCTCGTGCATTCTCCTTTACCCTTGTCTGGAAGCCACTTTCTTGCAACCCAGCTTTGTGTAGCTGTCAAAACCCCAAACTTAAAGCTATTGGCTCAGTGATTAGACTCTGGGTTTTAGGGTCAGGAAGTTAGGTTGGGGAGGGGGTGGAGTTTTCCTGTGGCTGTCTGAGCAACTACAGAAGAATTGTTTGATCTTTGCAGGCTCCAAAAATGATAACCAGCTTCAGTAAGACTTTGGGTGATAGGTCACGGTGGGGGGACCTTTTACCTGTCTTTGAAGAATGTGAGACTGGGTCAGCTATTTGACATTCAGAGGGGCGGTTTTGAAAGGGAACCAAGCACCAAAGGCCAGATAAATAGCTGATGCAAAGGAGGGTAAGGAAAGGAGTCCAGGCCTCATCATGCTAGCGCTTCCCCAGGCTCTGGCAGATTCTGTGAGCTTGTCCTAATGACCTGGCTTTAAACCATCCAAAATGCTTTAAACTTTCACCAAGAAGAGCAAGAGACTGTAAGAGCCTCAGGAGAAATCTGTGGACAGGTGCTGAATGATGTCAGTGATAAGCAAGGTTGTCCAACAGAAGTCTTGTACTCTCTAACTGGCCATTCTGACAGGGGCAATGTATCCAGGAGAAACCTCTTTTCTCAGACCTCATTCAAGGAAAACAATAGATTAAGTCAAACCTCTTCATAAGAAGGTGAGAATAAATGTTCTCCTTTCCTAAAACCCTATGGTAAACTGATAGGCACTCTTCCTCTTCCCGCCCTCCATTACACAAGAAGCTCTGGATTAAAAACATAAATACAGCGGTCTTCAGTAATTTCCTTAAGGAGATTAGGAAGATGTCTCAGATGAGTCAGCATGCAGGTGCAAATAACGTCTAAGAAGGATGTTCTGTGCGGTAGTTGTGAAAAAAGGACACACAGGGAAACAGGAAACCATAATGTAGCGCTCCAAGGAGGATGAGCTGGAGAAGGAGCCGTCAGCAGGGCTGGGAGCTGGCCTCAGAGACAAGACTCACACAGTAGGATTCCTAGGGAAGAGTTCTGCAGGGCTTAGCAAAGCAGCGGAAACACTCCTTTCAACCTTACCCAATTAGGGACTTCTAGGGCCGTGGAGGGAAAACTTACTCCTTAGAAACTAAATGGAGTTGGCAGCATTGTTCTGTTTGGGACTGGAAGACAGAAGCAGGATCCGAATAAAGAATCGCAACCCTGAGCAATTTAGGTTCTAGACTAGCTCTGTTCCACAGAAATATAATGTGAGCCACATATGTAAATTTAAATTTTCTAGTAGCTACATTTTAAAAGGTAAGAAGAAATAGGTAAAAATATTTTTATTAATCTATAATCTATTGAGCTAAGTAGCTCAATATATCCAAAATATTACCACTTCAACAGATAATCAATATAAGTAGTATCTGAGATATTTTACGTTAACTTAAATATTGAATTAATTAAAATTAGATTAAACTTAAAAATTTGGTTCCTCAGTTGCACTAACTACATACATTCTGAGTGCTCAATAGCACATGCGACTCGTGGCTACCGTGTCAGACAGTGCAAGTCTAGAACAAGAGCTCTCAAATTATGGAACATTTCAGCATTTTAAATTTGGATCCAGAAAACTGAGTTATATGAACATATGTGTTTTACCTGAACTCAAGAGTCTATATTCTCTCTTGTAAAATTTAGCTGTGTACGCTTGAACAACCATGTGTGTGGGATTGTGATGTCCAAGGTGGACAGGCTGTATCCTTCAGGAGATTGTAAGAATGTGTGTGGGAGAGGGTCAGAAATGATGGTAGCTGTCTTTATCAGTCAGGATAGACTAGGTTTTGCTTCAGGAACAAAGAATCCCAAAATGTTGGTGCTTTACCCAGTGAAAGTTTATTTCTCACATGTGCTACATATCTGACCTGGGTTGGTGAATGGGGGATCTAGGGAGATGGGGAGATTCTCTCTGCATCCTTCCTCCTGATCCAATCTGACAAAGCAGTTACTACCTGGAATATTGCTGGCCACCAAGGTAGAGCAGAAGAGCACTCTGGACAGTCTCATAACTAAATAAATGATGGACCCAGAAGTGACATGAGCCACTTCCCTTCATTGGCTAGAACCAGTTTCATGGCTACACCAAATCCCAAAGGGACCAGGGGAAGTACAATTCTACAATGTACCCAAAAGGCACACAGAGAGGTGGAAAACTAGTGAATGGGACTTCTGACTGTCTCACTGTCTTTCTGACCTTGGCTAGTTGTTGTGTAGTTGACTCAAATTTATACAGGGACCAGAATGGAATACCATGCTGAGCTTCATTAAAGAGTCTGGGCCATGCCTGTTTTGTTAAAAAAAAAAAAAAAAAAAAAATGCTGCCTGTGCATTTGTGCTTTTGTGGAGGGGAAGGCCCAGAAAGAGAAATTTTCAGGTAGATGAGGTTCAATTAGGAGAGAAGACACAGGAGAGTGGTTTTTTTTTTTTTTCTTTGCTCTGCCAAGAAATCAGAAATGCAGCTTCTCAATTGCTCTGGGACAAGAACAAGAATTCCTACTCAGATACCAAGCCTTGCAAAGGAGAGAAAGTAACACAAAGGACTGCCTATGTTTGGGGAGCAAATTCATCCCAAGCACTATACAATGTAAAAATAACCAAGACCAAATATGGTTTTGAAGGCAGTGATTGTGAAGAGGTTAATAAGGGGAAAGGAGATAGTTTTAAAAATGGAAAATATTGCCTTGTTTACCTTTTTTATTTTTTGGCTGTGTTGGGTCTCGTTGCTGCGCGCAGGCTTTCTCTAGTTGTGGCGAGCGGGGACTACTCTTCGTTGTGGTGCGTGGGCTTCTCATTGCGGTGGCTTCTCTTGCTGCGGAGCACGAGCTCTAGGCACGTGGGCTCAGTAGTTGCGGCACGTGGGCTCTAGAGCGCAGGCTCAGTAGTTGTGGCGCGTGGGCATGTGGGATCTTCCCCGACCAGGGAACGAACCTGTGTCCCCTGCATTGGCAGGTGGGTTCTTAACCACTGCGCCACCAGGGAAGTCCCTGCCTTGTTTATTTATGAATTACAAAATCATTTTTTTATTTTTTGGCAGCAGGATGTCTTAATCTCATTTTATAGAATGGAAAATTAAGTAAGAGAGGTTAGATGCGTTGCTTGAGATTGGCATTTAGTTTTGGACTCCTAATTCCCTGATGAATGCATTACCTATCCTGTTGACATAATTTACACACTGGTAGAATCAGGGGCTCCTCATTATTTCCTGCCTTTCTCTTCATCTCTAACTCTGTTTTCAATCTTGATAGATGGAGATGTGAATTTCATTAGATCAGGGACCTTGACTCTCCCTCTTTCTTTAATTAGCATTTCTGTTTGTAGACAAAAATAAAGCTAGGGATCTGTTATGGACTGAACTGTGTGTCCCCTTTCCCTCCCCCCAATTCATATGTTGAAGCCCGAACCCCTTTGTGGCTGTAACTGGAGACAAGGCTTTTAAGGGGATAATTTAGGTCAAATGAGGTCATAAGGGTGGGGCCCTAATCCCAGCCGACTGGTGTCCTTATAAGAGGAAGACAGCTCTCTGCATGCACAGAGGAAAGGCCATGTTTAGGTCTCTGGTACTTTGTTATGATGGCCCAAGCTGGCTCATACAGAACCTATCCCATAATTCGCTCCACTAGTCATATAGAATGACTTGCTAGGACACAATGAACAAGATATTTCACTGATGTGTTCAGTTGCTACCTGAATTCAGTGAGGCCTGTATTTGTGGTTGGCACCAAATTGGATGCCGAAGGGGACAGGAAGCACGACACGACACTGCCTTCAATGAATGCAGAGACAGAGATACAGAAATAGCCACAGTAAAAATCACTGTGGTCTATAAACAATAGAGTGGGCCTAGGAAAAACAAATTCCGACAGGGACGTTGAGAAGCTTCCGTAGAGGAGGCAGCAGTGGTTGGGTAGGGATTTTCCCCTCAGCTCCCTCATCCCGAATTATCCTTTCAGTTTGACTTATTTGTATGTCATCGGCACACACATATCATTTCTCAGTGAAGCCAACATGGGCATATTTATAGAAAAGAAAGAAACTAACATTTATTGAGCACCAACTATGTGTAAAGCACTTACAGATTTCATTTCTTAGAAACGTACAACATCTCAATTTTGTATTTTTATGCCCACTTTGCAGATAAGGAAATAGACGTCAGGTAACGTGCCTAAGAAGAGAGCTTGTTAGTGATGGAGATGAGATTTGAACCCAGGTCGGATAGACTCCCAAAACCCCAGCATATTGCCCCCGTAAAGTGATAGATGTTGCTGCTAAAGATCTCAGATAAATTTTTCTCAAAGATCAGTCATTGATGGCCTTGGCATTTCATTTTACCTGTAGGTTTATTCATTGATTTTCTAAAATTTAGATGTCCTTGCTCCTCTATGTCGGGGATCATTGCGTGTTTTTTCCACTGATGTTCCCTGATCAGTGCCTGGCACGTGGCAGGTGCTTAATAAATATCTGCTGAATGGATAACCGCTCTTAGTTCTCTAAAAAGATATAAAATGTAGTTCTTAGAACAATAAAGAGATACTAGGTGAACAGCTCTCTCTACTTGATTGAAATGCAAAGAGTTACGGATGCTTGAAGATGGAGATGGGTGAAGAGGTTCTTTCAGGCTGATGACATGTATGGACTTGTGGAATCTGAGGAGTCGTGGGGATTTGAGGAGATATCGAACAGGTACCTGGAAAAGTCAGCCTACAGATGAAGATATGTTTGTGGTGCCACCTTCAGAGGAGGTAGCTGAGGTTACGGAAAGGCGGAGTTGAGGGAGAGAAGGCAGGATGAGAGTGGAAGAAGTAAAAGTCAGGGAAACTTGCTGACTCCCTGTTACTAGTAAGCACGTGTGTCTCAAACTGAGCTGTTAAGCCTTTATTCCTCCCCACTGCCAAGCCCTCAGGAGTCAGGTCTGTTCTCTAACATCCTTTTCTTTATGCCTTTCTTGACACCTTTTTCTTTCATCTGGACTCACCTTCTCTGTGCACCCCCATCCTTCAAATCCAAGTTCTATGAAACTCTCCCTGACCTCAGCTTTTACTGATTTATCTCCTGCTGAATTTCCACTGTTCGCTCTTAAACCAGTGATCTTTGCTTTTCTGATCGCATACCCCTACCAGCAGAGCATTTTTGAGCTATTTCCCAATATACGTATTTACTGATTCTTTAAAGTGTATACATACAACTGCTCTTAAACATTATGTAGAAAAGAGGGAAATTTTAAAAGCTGAGATAAAAAGGAAATAAACAATATTTAAAAATATCATGCTAATTGTGATGTCTTCATGATATTATTAGTTTATATCTCAAGGAAAAATACTCACTTAGCGACATGGTTCATTGTTAATAACAGTGGATGTAAGTCTATGTTTCAAATGCTTTTTCTCCTTTGATGATTTCAAAACTCTGTTGACACCCTGACATATTTGAAAAGATCATCCTTGTGTTTACCTTATATTGAAGCTGATGAGGAGCTTGTTCCAGGAGAGGAAGAAATGTCAGCCCGGCCACTTTCTTGTAGTTAATTTGTACTAAAGTCATTAATATTATTTTCAACCCATGGATAATTTACCAAAAAAATTCATGGCATTTTTCCATTTTGTGGGAGCCATATTATCTAGTCTTTGCCAACGAATTGATAAATTCATTCAAGCAGGGACAGACAAATCCATTTGTCACAATTATTGGAAATAGAGCAGCCACTGTCAACTCTTCCTCCTTGTAAATATTCTTCCCTCAGGACACGTGACTATCTGACATACAGTCCAGGTGAAGATTCCAGTGTCTCCTTTTGGGGTATATGCACCCTCTGTTGGAGAACTGTGGTCCCACCCATAGTCCAAAGCACTTGATTACTTATTGGCTTGAGTTGTTCTGTTTCATATGTGCTTCTCTTTACCTTCTCAAGTTGTTAATAACACTTTAAACGTCGAGATGACCATGTTGTTGGTCTCTGCTGATGGACTGGTAACATATTTTAGCTCTTTCCTCCTCCTTTATTCATGTCATTTTCTCATGAAGTTTGAGTTAAGGGGAAGCTAAGGTCCAACGATGAATTGCGTGGCCAGCATTTCCAGTGTGATGTATGCAAACAAACCACAAGAATGGAGTCCAGTTCCTATACCAATATCTATGGTTGTTTCTCTGTGGATTTCCCAATTTACATCTCTTTTCAAGGAAGGGTACTCTCCCTTAAAAGCCCTGCATAGTTCTCACTTTATAGCTGTTAATTAGAATGTTCTATTCTTGTACTCTGTCAGTCTCCCCTCCTCCCTTCTCTCCCTCTACTCCCGGCTCCTTCTGCAGCACAGAGTATCTCACCTGATGAAGTGTACAAAAAAAAAAAAAAAAAAAAAAACCCAACAAGAAGACCCCAAACCCACAAAACAACTTGGGACATTACATTTTGTTTAGCTTCCCTCCCTGGGGTAGCGATTCAGAAATAGCACTTTCTGTGCAGTCTATTTGTAAGCAGCATTTCTTGGCCTGAGTCTCAGCATCAGCACCTCGCTAAGCACTTTCATGTCTTGTGTGAGACTGAGGCAGACTCACCTGAGCCCTTTACTGTGTACAGTAAAGTCACTGATAATGACTGACATGGATGGAAAGAACCCTCACTGTGGTGACATGGGGTCTTGTCCAGGTTCCTTCTATTCATAGTGGTGGATAAGTCACTTCATTGGTCTGTATATTTCAATGTAGATAAAAATCGTACCCACTTCATAAGCTTGTTTTCAGGGTTACTGAGGATTAGTACAGTAAACATACTTTGAAAAACATACATCTGTGAACAGTATCCATTTGTCCAAACACATAAGACGTATTAACACTAAGAGTGAACCCTAATGGAAACCGTGGTCTTTGGGTGATAATGTTTTGTCACCATAGGTTCATCAGTTACAATGAATGTACCACTCAGGTGGGGGATGCTAATAATGAGGGAGACTATGCTTGTGTGGGGAAAGGGGGAATGTGGGAATTTCTGTACCTTCCTCTCAATTGTGCTGTGAACCTAAAACTGCTCTAAAAAATAAAGTCTGTTGAAGAAAAGTATACGGTGTTATACAAATGTAAGATGTCCCAACAAATTTCCTCTCTTCTGCAAATATTCTCCATTCTTCTGCTCTTGTAACCCTGGGCAATAGGCCGATACCCAGGGAGAATGAGATGCATAGGGAAATTATTTCTTTTTAATCAGTGCTTAGAGAGTGGGTTACTGCACAGGAATATCAGTGGTTGCTTAGAGTGGCATTTTAGACTGGATTGAGGATGGTAGGGGTAGGGGTGGGGATGGGAGCTCCCTAAATTTTTGTTTTCTTATTTATCCTTCATCTATTAGCCCATTCTTTAACAGTTTCCATGTGCTCACTTACACAGCATATTGGCATTCAGGCTAAGGAAATGGTATTATACCATACCGTAGATATCCACCTGATTAATTCTTTATTCATTAGTTAATTCAGCAGCATGTATTAAATACTAATCTGTGCTAGAAATTATTTAAGGTGCTGGGGAGAAAAATACCCATAAAAATACCCATATATAAGAAATATTCTCTGTCCTCCAGAAGCCCTAATTCATGACTTTTGCTGTCCTTCAATACTGAATATGCACACTAAATCATTTTCCCCTAAATAAATGCTGGACTCCTGCAGAAGTCAAGTTATCAGGCTGAATGTCTTGTTGAGGTCTGGGTTGTAGTACGTATGATGGAGTTAAATTTATTCAGATACCCTGGGAAATAAACCCTCTTGTAAACTGTCTCAGTTCTTACTTCTTCTTCTCCTTTCATGGTGTCCACATCAACCTAGCTAAGAACCTTCCCCAAGAAATCCCCATTGCATCACTAAGTTAGGAAGCAATCCGCATGTAGACTAACCTAAAACAAGCAATGTTTTTCTAGATTGGGACTAGCAAGCGGGGTGCGGGTGTTGCTTGAGGGCCTCTGATTTGTGCTTTTTAGAAGGAAATTATTTGCACCCCATAGAGTTCTATCTTATAAAATATGGCGCTTCTATTTTCAAAGCATTTATTCTAGTCTTGAAATCATCCTATGACAGGGGCAGGACAATTATTATTCTTATTTTTACCATGGAGAAATCGAGGCCAAGTTGAAGTAAATGACAATCCATTGTCTGAGATTCCTAAGTGGTAGAGTTAAGACTAAAATTCTTCCATAGAAATTATCCTGTGATAACATTCTGCTTCTCATCATTTGTTGCCTGCGTTTCACGCTATGTTATTCCATGTCATCTCATGTCATGGCATGTCATGCTGATTAATTTCCTTTCATTTTTAAAATCTACAAGTATTTATAGAGTACCATTTTGTGCAAGGCAATGTTTTAACGGAGAGATGAATGTGGTATGTTCCTTTGGTTCAAAGAACTTGCAGTCTATTGCTTATGTTTCTACTGATGCTTCCAACTTTTACTTGCATTCAGCAAAGGCACCTACTCCTGATGGCACGGTTGGGGTTATTCACATGTTGGAGAATCCAGGGTCCAGCAGCAATTTTAATGGTGAGTGTCCAGTGACACTAGATCCAGGTGGCATCAGCAAAGCAGCGTAGATAGCATGACTTACTTATATTTTCTGAGTCTGGTTCTCACCTTTTCTGTCAATTCACTGATGTACCCAGTATCCTTCCAAAAATTTATTTTTCTTTTCTTTTCTTTTTTTTTTTTAATCAGTCTTCAATTTTATACACATCACTGTACACATGTCAATCCCAATTGCCCAATTCAGCACACCACAATCGCCACCCCACCGCAGTTTTCCCCCCTTGGTGTCCATACGTTTGCTCTCTACATCTGTGTCTCAACTTCTGCCCTGCAAACCGGTTCTATTTTTCTTTTTAAATTAATATTAGTTTCTGTTGAATTTGACCAAGCACCCTGATATATTTTCCCCAGTTTATACATACATGTGTGTATATGTATATATGTATATGTACATATATACAACTTTTATTTATATAACATATAAATATATAAAATCTATATAAATTTATATATTATATATAAGGTAAAAATATAAATAAATTTATATATATATTTCATATGTGTGTGTGTGCATGTAGAAAGAAATATTTATGTAAAGAAATTATATTCCAAAGGAAGATTCTAGTACAAGATTTAAAGTCTAGCTTTCCATGGTCACTCATACATAGAATGCCCCCCATGGGTCACCATTCCATGCTGCTGCCCCTCGTCCTCAGCACTGTCCTCCTTGCCCTCTGTGCCCACCTGATCTCAGAGTCTCCCATCCTGCACTCAGTGCAGACTCAGTTGCAGAATCGAGGTAGAGAAGGAAGTGCTACTGAAAGCAGCAACTGTTATCACATGAGCTTATGCCCTTCTTGAAGCAAAAGGTTGCCTATCTAGTTATAAAACCTAGGCTGTGGGAAGGGATGCATTACATCCATTACCAATACATCCGGCTAGCACATGCCTATTTTGCAAAAGGAGTTCCAGGGCCATTGTGAATGGGAAGAGCTTGTGGTCAATCTGGGAAAAGATTTTGACAAGAGACTGTCTTAGAAAACCACAGAATGGAGTAGAAAGGTAGCACTTGCTACAGACAAACCAGAGTGCATTGTCCGTATAAGAAAATGGTCCCAGATTTGAAGTAACTAAATTCTGGAATTTTCTATGGACCTTAGAGTCATCTACTGCCATCTACAGGTCTTGGTATAGACACCTTTGGTTTTATGTCCCACATGGGGCCTATTTACACATTCAGAACTTTGGACCAAATTAATAGGCAAAACGGATTTTAACTGAAGTTTCTACAGAATGATCTTGTTATACTATCTATAACAAGGATTCTCACTCATGGCTGCACATCAGAAACACTGAGGGAGCTTTCCTAAAAACTGATGCCCAGACTTAGAAATTCTGATATAATTGGTCTTTTTTTTGCTGTTGTTGTTGTTTTTAAGATTCCCCAGGGGATTCTAATATGAGGCCAGGTTGGGACTCATTGATATATAAGAACAAAAACATTAACAACAAAAACTGTTGATTCAGTCAAAGTTTAAGGCAAGGAAGAGAAAAATGGGATCACCTAAGGTAGGAATTTGAAACTCAGAACAACACTTAAAAATAATACCTTTGTAAATCACGACTCTCTTATTACAGGCATGGCAAGAGCCAGTAGCTAAAATCATTGACCTTCTTAATTCTACAGATAAGAAAAGTCTTTGCTTTCTTGTACTTCCCAAAATGTCCAGCATAGTGCTGTGCTCAGACAGCTATACAGATAACAGCAATACATTGTACTTTCTCATACTTTGATCCCTTTGCTTCCAGCATTCTTTTCTGTTCACTCTAGGAACACACTCAATCTCTTGTTCCTCATCTAGTTTCATCTGGGGGTGGGCAGACAGCTTAGGACACATAAACTCAAACCACACATCTTCAGGAAGCCTGGAGTGTCTTTAGATGTGTTGAACTGAAAGCTCCAGTTCTTTTCCCTCAAGGATTCGTCCATAAGGGCAATGCTTGCATGGACATTTAGATAGTTTTTTTTTCCTTTTTCTTCTTCTTCTTCTTTTTTTTTTTTATCGTGGGGGAAAGGATACCAGAGCTCTGCATGAACGCTTACAGCCCCGTGGTTTGCCTCAATGTGTATGCGCACACATGAACACCTCAAATGTTCGTGAATCTCCATCAGAACAGTACTATTTAAAAATTGTAATGCTCTCCATTGACATCTCCAGCTGAAGAGCAATTTTAGAGCATAATTATAATGCACTGCATAATTTGCAAAAGCTTTTGTTCTCACTGCGATTATCCTCGGAGAGCTCCTTTTTCACCTCCCCCTTCCCACATTGACTGACTTAAGAATATCCGACCCTTACAGGCTGTTTTGCCTTCATAGAATAAAAACGAAGCTTTAAGATGAAGTGCATAAAGTGATGGGTGGGAGAGAAATTTTGGTACATGATTCACTGCTTTATTGTGGTGAAGGTAATTTACTGTTCTTAAGAACTTTCTTCCCAGGATTTCACTAGGGAAAAAGGACCCACGGGAAAGAATTGTAGGCATCAAAAGCCCCCTGAAAGAGGGGCTCCTAGTTTGTTCATGGCCTTGGGCAAGTCTCAGGGCCCCTTGAGGCCCCAGTTTGCTCATCTTCAAAATAAGGGAACTAGACCAGATGACCCTTAAAATAAATTCTTAAATACTAGAATTCTATCATTTGGGAATACTGTATGGGAGGGAGCGAAGAAAATGATTAGAAATCAAACATCGGAGGATCAACTTTTTGTAGACCTTGAAAATGAAAAATCCTGGTTCCCTTTGGGATTAATGTTTTAACGGTCAGGACAAAGCATTTCAGAATGGTATTATTTCCAAGTCCCCTGGAAATGCTGATTTTTCTGTAAATGAAAGTGCCGACTTTTACTATTTGACCACAACCCATAGCCCTTAAAAGGGGAAAAAAGAGTGAAGGCTTCAAAATATACTATCAGTCATGAGGCACCCTATACTGGAACTTGTTTAGCGTGAATGAGATGTAAGGAACACCTGAATCTCCTCTTTTTCTTACTAAGTCCTGAATTTTGAAGGAGTTATTGTTCTCCCCCAGCCATACCGAGCACGGATCGTTTAAATGTTCTTCCTCCATCAAATGTTCTGGCCAGGACTTGCACAGGGTTTCCTTGCTTGCCCCTCCGCTGTTGATGCCCATTCACCACTCCCTCCAAGACACTAGTTTAAATGTCCTCATCCTTGAACAGCTTAACTCACATTTAAAAGGCGGCCATCCTTTAGTCATTCTTACTCCATACATTCACAATGCTAATGTAATATTACTTTTTATGGGCTTACCTATACCCTTTATAATGGTGTCTGTGCTGGTCCTAACTTCTTCACCCGATCAACTAATTGAGGGCAGACATGATGTTATTTCCAATCTTCCATAAAAGCTTATGCAGATGGAACTCTGCAGTGGAAGTGTGCTCACTACATGCTGCTGATTAAAATAACTAAAAACACATAGTCCCGTCCCCCAAATTACTGTTGACAGTTTTGAACTGTCAGTGCCAAGTCACAGTTCTGAAAAAAAAAAAAAAAAAAAAGAGATTCTTTCCAGCCTGGAAGAGCACTTCTGTTCACCTTGAGAGAGTGTTAATTAACTGCTGTCTAGTGCGTCTGCAGCATCCCTTGAGAGTTACCACCTTTCTTGGCAATAAACCAAATGGGTTGGCATTAAGCCCTGCTAGGAGTAGATAAAGGCTAGGTGTACTCCATACATTTTTTTTGGATGTGGACTTGGTTTCTGTGTTGTCTGGTATAAGGTCTGATGATTCCTGGTTTCGTTTCTTTTCTTAAATAAATAAATTTATTTATTTATTTATTTTTGGCTGCGTTGGGTCTTCGTTGCGGCGCGCGGGCTTCTCATTGCAGTGGATTTTCTTGTTGTGGATGGAGCATGGGCTCTAGGTGTGCGGG
Organism: Eschrichtius robustus; assembly: GCF_028021215.1. Lineage (NCBI taxonomy): Eukaryota > Metazoa > Chordata > Mammalia > Artiodactyla > Eschrichtiidae > Eschrichtius > Eschrichtius robustus. Next base: position 86,319,968 of record NC_090824.1, read on the forward strand.
CTTCAGTAGTTGTGGCGCATGGGCTTATTAGCTGCTCTGCGGCATGTGGGGTCTTCCCTGCCCAGGGCTCGAACCTGTGTCCCCTGCGTTGGCAGGCGGATTCTAAACCACTGTGCCACCAGGAAAGCCCTGATGGTTCTTGGCTTCTGATTGATCTTTTGATCTGGGTGGATGAAAGTGAGGAGCACACATTGGAGGTGTTCTTGACAGAGAAGGAAAAGGACTGTGCAACCTTGACGTGGTTCTATCTTCACCATGGTAACATGGTAGGGGGGAAACTAAAGATACTGAACTATTGGAAGGTTAGGAATCTTCATCTGGGATGCAGGATAGGCATGACACATTCAAACCAGCTTGGTAAAACTGGCTTTCCAATCTTCTGATTGTTTTATTCATTAGCTCTTATTCACTTTTTGATGAGGCTTGTTATGAAGAACTGAAGGCACTACGAAGTCTCCAATGCCTCTTAAAAATCATCAAATAAAAATTCAATTCAATTCAACATCGTCCTAAGTTTTTGAACAGTGGCAACCTATTTGGCTAACGGAAAGCATCCCATTTCCTGACTAGGGCAGGTCATACATTTTATTTGTAAACTCAGAAAGGAAGTTGTTCCTCCACCACTCTCTACATTTAATCTGCTGTTTGTGGGTCAGCCAAGTGATGAAGATTTCCAGCTGCTCTGTGGTGACCCCAGATCAGCACGCCTTTAACTGTGGCCTCACTCTGGCCCACCATTAGAACAGGTTCTCAGTTCAAAGGGGGGGGGGGGGATAGAAGTGGGCTGGGTGCTCTGTATTCATGGTAATAGGGGAGCCCCTGGCCACCACTGTTCCACCATGACTGAAAGCAATGCCCATGCACTGAATGGAATTCTATGGGGCAAATAAATATTGGCTCTATATACTATTTTAGTATTTTTTTTGGGGGGGGCAGGGGGAGTGGTGGTAAAAGCAGGGGCTTGCCTAGGGTTTAGCCAGCGTAACTATAACTACCAGCCACATAAAAGGGATGTGGTTATCTCCAGCAGAGGGGCTCCTGAAAATCCACGCAGTATTTTTCCGGAGTCCACGACTGCCTATTCAAGAACATTTTCCAGTAAGTGTTCTGTGGGAGGTGGCCACGGTATAGGCTTACAACTGCCTCGGGAAAGCTGAGCACATCTCCTTTGACAGTGAAGAGCTGGTCTTCAGCTCGGATGGACGAAGAAGAGTTCCTAATATGGACTTGCAGAGGTGGAAATTGGTATTTATTGGCTTCTAATTTGCTGTCTGTCTACCTTAACACTTATCTGAGATACAAACATGATGGAGGAAGAACTGGTCTCTGCAAAGGCTATTTGGCTTTCGCTCTCAAACCCTGAGACAGCATGACAATGGGGAGGCCATTTCCCTCTCAGCTGGCCATCGGGTCCTCTGTCTAGGCGGCTGCGAAAGGCTTCACCCTGAGGTTGTTAACTGATCAATGCCTTCGGCTGTACGCCTGCTCTGTTCCCACATTGATTGCCCAGATGCCTTAAAAATAATCCTTTCTTTTCACGTGGAGTGCATTTGCAGGTCTGGAGTCTGCAAAGCCAATTTTCATTTTTAATCCGGTTTGAGCCGATCTCATTAGTCAGTCAAGGCCTCCTTTTCATGCTTGCCTTGAGACACAAAGGGAAGCCAGTTATGAGCTGTTAATTAGCTATTAGGGGACTGGGAAACTTCCAATGGGTCATTATTCACACTGTCTGAGGCTAATACTTATTTAATTAGAACTATTCCTTTCCCGTCATAAATCCCTAGTTAAAATGAATTTAGCTCAAAATTTCAGTTCGGCTTAAAAAGAAACTGGTGGCTATTTCCAATTCTACTGACTTTTTATGGGACAAATGCTTGAATAACTGCTGTCCTGCCAAGCACAAAGACTAGAAACTGGCCAGAACTCACACTTAGTGGATGTACGTGTGTGCATGTAGATGGAGAACGCTCACGAGACCAAGGAAGTGGGCTCCCCTTGGGTGCATATCATTCTCCCACACATTTTCTTTAGTCTTTTGAAAACTCTGATGAGAACGCAAGATCTGATGACGGTAGAGGCGAGCAGGAGTAGAACAACATCATCCTTACATTCACCTGCTACGTGTCCCCATCTTACTATGTGGTCATACATTCTAAAATCCAGGATTAGCTGAGGCACTGGGGGAATGGAGTGTGCTGACTAATGAAGTTTCTAGATAGACATGGGTTCAGCAGAAAGCTTTTTGTTTCTGTTACTGAAGCTTGCGAAAAAAGAGTTTCTATATTTTCTTCTCGTTTCAGTTATCTATGGCTGTACAATAAACCACCACAAAACTCCGTGGCTTAAAATAACAATCTTCATTTATTTTTATTTGTGAGTCATGAATTTGGATAGGGCTCAGCTGAGTGTTTCTTAGCTCTCTACGGAGTCTGCTGGGGTTCACTTGGCTGCATTCAAGAAGGTTTTATCATGTCTGGCACCTCAGTGCTACTCCACAGGGTCTGTCTGCCTGTCTGTCTCTTTCTCTCTTATGGTTAGCTTGGGCTTCTTCATGGCAAGATGGTCACAGGATAGGTGGATGTTTTACAGGGTCACTGTGTTCTAAGAGGGAGTGTTCCAAGTGGCATGATGAAAGTTGCAAGTCTCTTAAGGCCCAGCCTCGGAAGTTATCCAATGTCACTTTCACTGCATTGTGTTAGTCAGAAGAGGCCATATGGCCAGCCCAGACTCAAGGGAAGGGAAAACTGACTTCATCTTTCAGCGGCTGCCCAATGACAAAAAATTTGTTCCATCTTTAAGGTACCACACAAAACTTGCCACATCCAAAACCTGGCTTTTGTTTGTTGATTGAGGGTTGTATGGGGTCTCTCAACCATCATTCAAAATGCGAATGATGAGTACACAGTCACGTGGATGCTGGAGATGTGACAGCTCCCAGCATCAGTTAAAGATGCCTTCAGCTGTGAAGAACAAACAACCTAAACCAAATCTGTTAACATCATGTAAAAATGTATTTGCTTATTAGGCATAAAATCCAGAGGTGGGGGCTTCCCTGGTGGCGCAGTGGTTGAGAATCTGCCTGCTAATGCAGGGGACACGGGTTCGAGCCCTGGTCTGGGAAGATCCCACATGCCGCGGAGCAACTGGGCCCGTGAGCCACAACTACTGAGCCTGCGCATCTGGAGCCTGTGCTCTGCAGCAAGAGAGGCCGCGATAGTGAGAGGCCCGCGCATGGCGATGAAGAGTGGCCCCCGCTTGCCGCAACTAGAGGAAGCCCTCGTGCAGAAACGAAGACCCAACACAGCCAAAAATAATTATAAAAAATAAATAAATTAATTAATTAAAAAAAAAAAATCCAGAGGCGGAAGGTTGCCTTCAGGGTTGGTTTATCCAGTACTTTAGTGATATCAGTGGGTGATGTCATATTATTCTCATCTCTCTTCTGTGACATTCCCCATACTGGCTTCATCCTAAGCTCCTCTTCTTATGACTGGGTGGCTGCCAGTAGTGATTGTGGCTGTTTGCTTCCTTGTTCACATACAGTGGGAAAGAGAGAGACACTATTTCTGTTTTTTTCTTAAGAGCAAAAAAGAAACTTTCAGAAGACCCCATCAAACTTCTCCTCATGTCTTATTGGTCAGAATTGGGTCACATGCTCATTTCTAAGACAATTAGAAATTGTTTTAGACAAGAGGTATGGGATTATTCTTATACCAGTCTGTCCCATCCTGAACCTGAAGTGGAGTTAGTTTCCCTAAGAGATATTGGCTATGTAGAATAAAAAACAGAGTTGGGGTTATATTAAGAAGAAGGAAGATGGCAATTGTTGGATAGGCAGCCAAGAATGTTATTGCCTTGCTTCAAAGATAAATCCATGGCATCAATTTATTTTCTTAAGAGAGAAAATAAAAATTCCTCTTGAGACACAAGACCCCAAACAGCTAAAGCAATCTTGAGAAAGAAAAACGGAGCTGGAAGAATCAGGCTCCCTGACTTCAGACTATGCTACAAAGCTACAGTCATCAAAACAGTATGGTACTGGCACAAAAACAGAAATATAGATCAATGGAACAGTACAGAAAGCCCAGAAATAAACCCATGTACCTATGGTCAATTAATCTACAACAAAGGAGGCAAGACTATACAATGGACAAAAGATAATCTCTTCAATAAATGGTGCTGGGAAAACTGGACAGCTATATGTAAAAGAATGAAATTAGAACATTCTTTAACACCATACACAAAAATAAACTCAGAATGGATTAAAGACCTAAATGTAAGACCAGATGCTATAAAACTCTTAGAGGAAGACATAGGCAGAACACTCTTTGACATACCTCGCAGCAAGATGTTTTCTGAGCCGTCTCCTAGAGTAATGGAAATAAAAACAAAAATACAGAAATGGGACCTAATTAAACTCAAAAGCTTTTGCACAACAAAGGAAACCATAAACAGAACAAAAAGACGAACCACAGAATGGGAGAAAATATTCGCAAAAACGACGTAACCGACAGGGATTAATCTCGAAAATTTACAAACAGCTCATGAAGCTCAATATCAAAAAACAAAACAAAACCGGTCAAAAAATGGAGAGAAGACCTAAATAGACATTTCTCCAAATAAGACATACAGATGGCCAAGAGGCGTATGAAAAGATGCTCACCGTCACTAAGTATTAGAGAAATGCAAGTCAAAATTACAATGAGATACCACCTCACACCAGTCAAAATGGCCATCATCAAAAAGTCTACAAACAATAAATGCTGGAGAGGGTGTGGAGAAAAGGGAACCCTTCTACACTGTTGGTGGGAATGTAAATTGGTACAGCTACTATGGAGAACAGTATGGAGGTTCCTTAAAAAATTAAAAATAGAGTTACCATACGATCCAGTAATCCCACTCCTGGGCATATATCCAGAGAAAACCATGGTTCAAAAGGAAACATGCACCCCAGTGTTCACTGCAGCACTGTTTACAACAGCCAAGACATGGAAGCAACCTAAATGTCCATTGACAGATGAATGGATAAAGAAGATGTGGTACATATAAACAATGGAATATTACTCAGCCATAAAAAAAGAATGAAATAATGCCATTTGTAGCAACATGCATGGACATAGAGATTATCATACTAGGTGAAGTAAGCCAGACAGAGAAAGGCAAATATTATATGATATCACTTATACGTGGAATCTAAAACAAAAAGGATACAAATGAACTTATTTACAAAACAGAAGCAGACTCACAGACTTAGAAAACAAACTTATGGTTACCAAAGGGGAAAGGTGGGGGGAAGGATAAATTGGTAGTTTGGGATTGACATATACATACTACTACATTTAAAATTGATAACCAACAAGAACCTACTGTATAGCACAGGGAACTCTGCTAGATATTCTGTAATAACCTAAATGGGAAAAGAATTTGAAAAAGAATAGATACATGTATATGTATAACTGAATCACTTTGCTGTACAACTAAAACTTACACAACATTGTTAATCAACTATACTCCAATATAAAATAAAATTTTCTAAAATTTCCTTTTAACTGAGGATTAAGTTAAGGGAGAAATTATTATAGAATGGGTAACATTATGGAGACAAACCTGTTGAGAATCCTGTTTCTGTACCGAGAGAGTAATCTTCTCTCCAAAGATTCTCTTTTCCTTCTCTAAAATTAGGATAATACTACATGCTTCTTAGGGTCAGGATTAAAAAGTGACAATGTATGTAGGATGCTGAGACAAAGTAAACAGCCCTATGACTGAGACCACAAAAATAGGGGTCCCCTTGAGCAGACAGCAGGGTATTTCTGAAGGACCTGGAAGAGAGGGGATGTGGGCACAGTAGCTTTTCAAGGCAGAATATAAACATATTTGAAAGCCCAGAAGGTAAACTTTCACAATGAGAACCATCTGGAGTCGGGAGGGATGGTGATACAGGGCTGGGGCAGATTCCTCTGGGTGTTTCCTCCTCCACAACATGTTTTTTAGAAGTGAAATCAGGTTATGAAGGGCATCAAGGAAGCTCTGAAGAGGAAGTCATAAAAGAACAGGCTACAGCTTGGGGACATGAGTGTGTGCTGTGTGCTCCTTGGGGAAGGAGGTGGGGGAGAGCAGGCCCAACTCCTTGACCTTCCCTGATGGCATATTAGGTCATTAAGGACGGCCTCACATTCTCCACACCTCCTGCCTCTCTGACTCACCACTTAGTCCGGGAACCAGTGGGATCATCCCAAACCCAGCCTAGGCTCCAGGCCCATTCTCCTCACCCGAATGATGACTTCGATCCCTCTGACTCCCACTATTTCCTGCCTCCTATCAACAAAGCACAGTTCTCTCTCTCTCTCTAATTCTCCACACACACACCCCCCCCCCCTCTTTTCTCCCCACCTTCCTCTCTCAATACTGGCAGGACCTTTATGCTCTATAAGAGTATTTGGAAATTGAAGAAAGAGATTCTCAGGGAGAAGTTTCCATCCAGGTATCATTCAGTCAGAATTGGTTTCTCATGTGCACTACCTCTAGCCAACATGTCAATGTGTCTGATGTCCCATAAGATGTAAAATTATGAGGCAATATCTTCTTCAAAGGTGAAAAATAAGCCCCAGATGTTTTCAACAGCAGTTAAGAGCCACAAAACACTTTAGAAAATTTCCTCTAACTTTGACTCTAGCCCAGATGATCTAGATGAATAACTTAAAAAAAATTCACCTTAAACAGTAGTATTTTGATGTTGCATGTAGAGTTAGCTAAAGCTTCATATTTTAAATATTTGAGGCAATTTTGAGTATGTTTTGGGGTGACATTAAACCTGAAATGAATGCCAGAGTCTGGCTAAATGACAGCAAAAGACACAGAAATCTTTACATGGTGAATGTCAAGAAGCACAGGCCACGTGCATGTCCTTTTCCTCCTGTACAGAAGCTGTAAGGGAGGTATTACCGTCCCATTTCACAGATGAGAAAACAGGTTCACAGAGTCGAGGTCAGACATGTAATTTACCAAGTCAATTCCAGTTCTTCGTGTGTTACACCAGCTTCCCGCTGACACAATAACCTATCTTATCCATGTTTTAGCTCCTTGCATAAGGTAAGTCATACCCAAACTGAGAAATGTGGGTTCCTGCCCTAGCCCTGCCTAGTTCTGTTTTTTGTTGTGTTTTGTTTTGTTTTGAATTTCAGCATTAGTTTATTTTCCACCTCATGTGAGGAGCTCCCCTTCCCTCTCCTGCTCTAGTCTTAGGAAGGACATTGGGGTCACAGAAGGAACAGTGCTGGCGGCAGAGAAGGGAGGGAGGTGAAAGAGCCCATGGGCTGCTGATGGTGGGGGAGGGATGGCGGGGCAGGGGGATGGCGGGTGGAGGAGATGCTGAGCTGGCAAATCCCTCTGGCTTCCTCGAACTGCCCAAATTAGATTTATTTTCCTTCTTAGAGGTTAGAAACCAGGAGACGTTCCTTTCAATGTTTCCACTACCGAGATTGTGCCTCTTACCCCCAAAGCACGTAGAAGTTGGCTCCCTGCCCCATCTGGATCAGCACTATGGTCATTCTATGGCCCTGAGGACTGGCCTTGGCTCTGACTCTGGTTGACCAGGTTGGGAGTGTGTCAGAGGTTACCTGGGCCCTCGCTGACATACTCTTCAAGTCTAGGACTTTACTGTGTTGGTTTGGTATTTAAAAAAAAAAAAGGGAGAGAGCATGAGAGAGCTAGCAGAGAAGAGAAGAAAAATCTCCTGGAGATGGGGGGCCATTTGCAGGCTGCATCTTAAATACTCGCACTGCCCCGAGAATTCTGGCTGCGCTCTGGGGCCAACAGGTTTTCCTTGGCTGCTCTCAAGGCAGCTTTGTGTTTTTGAGGGCGCCCCCAGCTCCTGCCTGTGAGGATAACTGTCCAGCCCTCTGTGGCTCACTCTTTTCTTGCCCATGTGCTGCCTGCCTGCCTGCCAGGGTCTGCTGGGTGGCTTGGCCCCGGGCCCTGGGCCAACATTTCCCCAACAACTACAGTTTGTCTCTCTTTCTTCCTCTCTCTCGTGTGTTGGGTGGTTCCATCCTATCCTGGGCTTTGCTTCTCCATTAACTGGGAGGAGTTGGAGAAGCCACTTCCCCTCTCTGAGTGAGTGGGCCGGCTAGATGGTCTCTGAAAGCAGAATCAGCTTGGAAGGGCTGAGGTTGCTTTAGCCATTCTGTGTGCCCACCTGAATGCTTAGTTAGCCTAATCCTGCCCATTAGCTCTCCTCAAGGCATGTGACCAGGGCAGAGCCTCACACAAATGTCTTGGGAGGAAGGAGCAGCTATAAAAATCAGATCTTTCTTGGTCCAGAGAGCCACCACCGGGCACGCCTTCTCCGCAGGCGGCATTGGAAGTGTGCTCTTGGTGAACAACTTGGGCTGCAATGTGCTTTCACCCCAACATCGCATTGTCAAGTGTCCGCAGATTGAAAAGTCAAGGAGGTGTTCCTTGAGTCATTATTAGGAAACCTTATGTGTATCTCTAAAAATGACTTGCCTGTGCCCTAAGGCAATACATGAATGAGGTCACACGGGCATGCCGGGCTGTTTACAAGCTGTGAGAGGTGGAGTCAGGGAGTGAAGCAGGTGGGTGAGATTCACGGCAGGCTGCTCAGAGATGGGCGGTTTTGAGAAAAAAGGGAGGGGCAGATCCAGGCACCGTACAGAAGTGGTTTCCTGATGGATGGGAACTTGAAAAGTAGCTGGGGGAGGCAAAAGGGAAAAGACAAGCTACGAGGACAAAGAAGATGCTTGTTAGAACTGGTATCTGTAGAAGGTGATAAGAGGTCAATTTGGGATCTGCTGGATGATGATCAACTGATTTCCTCTGCTTTCTTTTCTTCTAGGACAGTTGCTTGGGGTGGAGCCAGCATTCAGTTATTCACAGCAGGCAGCTGCCCCTCGGCTTACTGGCAGCAGGCTGGGAGACTGGGGAGGAAGGGTGTGTGCAGATGTTGAAGGCAGATTAAGGAGACCTTTCAGCTCCCTGGAGGACAGCCGCCTTCTCTTATAAATATTTCCTCTCTTTTCATCACCCCTTTTCTGTATTTATCCAGCCCACCGATGGCAGCTCATAAAAGATTTGCAGAGCCCTAAGTTTTCATTTTAGTTGCAAGCTGGACCTTGAAGGAGGATAAGGCAGACTCTTCGGTAGCATTTGCCTTTGTGGATGCTGTATTCTTGTTTATCAGGGATGAAGACCTCATACTGCCTGTGGCTATCCAGTAGGGTGCTTGGAGAACAAGGCTGAGAAGGACCGTTTCTGGTAAAGAACGCTTTGAAAGTAAGAACACAAAATCCACTCTGGGCCCTGAATACTCAGCCTTAGAAAGTTTTCATGTCAGCAGCTGGTTCTGAGATGCTTGGAGTGAAAACCACATGACCTTGTTGCCAACGTGAAATATACGAGGTCAAAAACCACACTAACCAACTAGTATAAAGTGGAGGTAAAGCCCAGCTTTGTCTAAATTGAAAACCACAGAGTCACAGGAAGATGTCCTCTCCCACCTAATGGGATGTCCTTTAACAGCATCCAAGATAAACAGCTATGAGCCTCTTCTTCAACATCCTCTGTGATGAGAAACTCAACTGCTATTCAAGGTACCCCAATGACCTGTTGTTGAAAGATGTTCCTCTTTCTATAGAGCTGAAAAACTGCCTCCCAGTAATTTCCACCCACAGGTTCTAATTCTGGAACTACATACACAAAATCTATTTCCTCTTTCAGATGACAGCCCTTCTAATATTGTGCGACCATTATCTTGTCCCCCTTTTCCTTCTCTATTCTTCCTCATAAAAGTCTGTTTTCTATGTCTGAATTCTCTCAACTGTTCCTTGGTCTTAACTGACTTCCAGACCCTTCTTCTGGAGATGGCCTAGATTGTCAGTGTCTCAACTAAAGAGAATTATCCGAGAGGAATAAATATTACAGATGGGGCTGCCCTGCATAGAGCCTAGCAGGGCTATGATTTCCCTTGATCTGGGCTGAATTGCTATTATGGCTAATCTCAAAATATGTTAAATGAAAGAAGCTAAACATAAAAAATTACATACAGTATGACTGCATTTATTTGAAGTCTAAGCAAAACAAACCCCTGATGGAAATCAGAAAGTGGTCCCTCTGTCAAGGGGGACGGGTGAATCCACTGGAAAGAAGCACAAGGGAACTTTCTGGGGTGATGGAAAAGCTCCTTGCTTTGTCTGGGGTAGTGGAAAATAGTTGTCAAAACTCATCAAATCGATCACTGATCTGTGTACTTTACTATATATAAGTTATGCCTCAATACAAAGAAAACTCAAATTTTTCATATAGTAAACCACCTTTTTTTTCCCCTCAAATTTTCCGTCTATTTGTTCAGTTTGAGGTATTTATAAGACAGCAAAATGTCACAAATGTACATCAAGAAGAGCAGCTGCCAGCTTTTCTATTGCTAGTCAATTAAACATGCACAAATTGGCTTTCTTCATCATGTGATTGCACTTTTATGTATTGAAAGAAAAAAAAAAAAACTAAATCTCAAGCACAAGTAATATTTCAATGCCAATTACCTTCATAAAAACGAATTGCTCCTTGGTATTTTATTAAAATACAAGGATTATAAAGCGATTAGAAAAACATCTTTATTGAGCTGAAATAAGACTTTGGCACCCTTGTGATGGGGGAGGTGGTACCACTCAAACAAACGCTAATTAAATAAAAGCTAATGGTAATTACTAGGTTTCTTTATAGGCTTGGCAGTGCGCAGAGTATGTCCTTTTTGAAAGCAAATATTCCAATACTTTTGCTTCTACTATTTCTGACTCCACTCAGAATTTGAATATTAGCTCAACCCACTAAAGCAGCAAGAAGCTGAGGTTTTCCGGAGATCAGAAAGAACTCTCTTCAGCCAGTAATTGGGATCATTTACAAAGTTATCCAAAACAGGATAAAAAAGCCAAGGAAGTCCCATAACCTCAGTCTTACCACGAGGAAACTATCAGACAAATTCCAGTACACAGGGGCATCCTACGATATACCTGACCACCACTCCTCAAAACTGTCAAGGTCATCGAGAACAAGGAAAGTCTAAAACTACCACAGTCAAGAAGAGCCTAAGGAGACATGACAGCCAAGTGTAATGGGGTGTCCTGGATGGGATCCTGGAACAGAAAAAAGGACATTAGGGAAAAACGAAGGAGACTGAATAAAACATGAACTTTAGTTAATAATAATGTATAAATGTTGGTTCATTAATGATAACAAATGTGGCCTACTAATGTAAGATGTTAATAATAGGGAAACTGGGTGAGGGGTATATGGGAACTCTCTATACTATCTTCTTGATTTTTCTGTAAATCTAAAATTAAGTCTACTTAATTTTATACAGCTTAATTACAGCTTGCAGAGCATGGAAAAAATCCAGAAAAGTTACACATTGAAAAGTTTTCAGAGGTTATATATTTTCACAGTGGAATTAAAGGTTTAAAAAGTTTTTAAAAAAGCCATGAAAGAAAGGATTCACAACCTGAACCCTTTACATCCTTCTTTGGGTCTGGGGGAGGGACGCGTTAGCTTCTGATCATGCGCTTTGACTACACTAGGTCTACTACCTGATGATTATGAGATTCAGTTTGGATCCCCAAATCAAATACTCCTCATTTTGCTCAACATTTGGTAATGCCAGTCTTTCATGCCAGGTAATAGCCATTTTAATGGGTGTGAAATGGTGTCTCATCTTGGTTTTAATTTGCATGTCTCTGAAGACAACTGGTATCAGCAGGTTTCCATGAATTGTTATCGGCCATTTGCAGATTTTCTTCTGCAAAGTCCTTCCTTCTGGGAACCCTGCCTTTCCTTCCACCATTGGCTCTAATCTAAAACCTGGGTTAAGTCCAATAACTGGGCAAGTGATCTCGGATTTTTATTGGGGCAATTGCCCTCAGCTTCTTGATCATCCGTTTTTGGTTTATTCTGATGGTAAGTCAGAGAGTAGCTCTGTTGAATCCCATCTATTTTGCCCCGAGGGATGCTGTGTTCTATGAACTATTTCTATAACTGTCTTGGCCAAACCCTCTTGGCTATTACTGCAACCTTGCCACTCATGATAATTAGATTCATTCTGAGAGTTACGCATCATTATCTGGCCTCTATTTTTAAGATGTGGGGTGGGGTTCCTGTTATCTCTATTACTATCAGGTAGCTTAGTTCTGTAATCGCTTTCTTACCATCACCAGCAGTCTACAAAGGAGAGCCACCACTGAACTTCTTAGTGATGCTGGTGTGCCTTGCACCAGTGTACTTAATGTCTTCCTGTGAAATACAATTCTGGCATTTTTCTCTCATTTACCAGGAGCCATTGCTTTTTCGTGTATCTAGAATACAGCCTAGTAGCAAGTATGTACCATTTATTGGGGTCCTTACCAGGATGTTAAAATCTGTATTTCAGAAAAATACTTCCAACTCAATAAAATTCCTCTTATTCAGTGCTATGTTCCAGCCTCCTTGATCAAGTGCCCTCAGAATCCAATCTCACGTGTGTACCTGCTAGGTAGGGCCTGGTGCTCTGTTGGGGGTGCAGTCCCTTCTTGCCTTCCCAGGCCCAGCATGTCTACAGCTGGGTGAGCTGCAACTTAATCCTAGTTGTAAGCAAAGTGGCCAGTAGCTGGGGCGAGTAGAGGCCTCTGCATTGTCTTTAAGTGAGAGAGTGGATCATTTCTTCAGGTTCAGAGGTTTTAGAGGAGTTTGGGAATTAACTCAAGTGTTTGGGAGAAATCAACCCAGACATTCCATCCCGTGGGTCAGGATTCACTTCCCCCAACCAACTTCCTGACTTTGGTATAACAAACCTGCCTTGACTGGGAGTTTTAACCTTCACTGGAGTTCGGGCTATACTTCCTATTAAGGTCTGGGCCTCAACTTTCCTTGCCCTCCATCTTCAGGTGAGGAAACCCTCTTCATTTGCTTTTATGGAGAGCCTCTGGCTTTGTCACTTGGTTTTCAACTGACTGCTAAATGCTCTCAGCCATACTCTGAGCTATATTCTTTTCGTGGAACTTCAACACGGTGTAGCAACAGGCATCCTCTTTCACTGCCCTCAAGGTTACTCTTTCCCCAGTACTTTTCTAACACCAAATACATTAACACGAGCTCTTGCATTCCCATCCATCTATGCACTAGCGTACTTCACCACAGGACAGTTTTAGTGATTGCATCAGGGGCCATCTGTAGTCCAGCCACCCCAGCTGGATGGTGAGTAATCCAGCTCCTACACATAACTCCATTGCCTGCTTCCTTGGGCCACTCTTGGCACCAATTCTTCCAGGCTGGGTTCTCTGGGAAGCTGACACTAAGATGGAGTTTAGTGTGCAGGATGTTTATTAGGGAGTGCCCCTGGGACCGATATCCGTAGAAGGAAAGAGAAGAAGGCAGGACTGGGTAGTGGAAGAAGTCATTTAAAATTTTATACTACGAGAATTGCACTATCATTGTAGAAAACATAGAAAATAAAGAGAAGAAACATGAAGCAAAAATCTACCACAATCCTAACATTGCTAATCTTTTGTTAGAGGAATATGGTTCATACATCCTTAGCTAAATGCATACATAATTCCTTATTTAAAGTGGTTTTCACACTGTACATAATATCTCATAATCTGCTTTTTCTCCATCATCTATTATGAACACTTTTCCGTGACAGTGAATATAAATATATTGTCATCTTACTGGCGGCAGAGAGAGGCTTACACACCCTGTGTGAGGTTGGACGATGCATGTCTTAAGAGGGCAGATTCGGGCCAGCCTGCCAGGGTGCCAAGGTTAGCTCCACATTCAGCAGCTTTATGACCCGGGATGAGTTAGTGAGCCTCTCTGCACTTGAATTTCATCATCTGTAAAATGCTGACAGTAATTGTAGTGCCTATTCGTTGGGAGGATTAGATGAGTTAATATAGGCAAAGTGCTGAGAACAGAGTCTGGCATTCGGTAAGTGCAGCGTAGGTGGTGTTAGTGCTTTGTACGAAACACCATTGTTTATTTCACCAAAGTTCCTACTTTTTGACATTTACTAGGATAAAAATGATGTCATGATGAATACCTTTCCGCTCAGGGGAGGGTCAGGGGCACCTAGTTGCCGATTTCCCTCAGATAAATTCCTAGAATTAAAATTGCTACATTAAAAGACAAGTGCATTTAAAAAAATTGATTTTTGTTGCCAGATAAGCCAATCAGAAAGTTGCAGAAATTTCCAGAACCAGCACTAGTGTATGAGAGTGTCCATTTCCTCAGACTGTCTCCATTACAAATATTACCACCCATGGAAAGCTTGGTCAGTCTGTTTGGTGGAAAGTGAGGTTTCAATTTATATTTAATTACTAGAGAGGCTGAATTTTTTTCATGGTTCTATTTGCCAATTCTACTTCTCTTGTAACTGTCTACTTATAGCCTTTGCCTATTTTTCCAAAGAGTTTTACTTTTTCTTTATGAGTTTGAAAGAACTCTTTACCTCTTAAGGATACTCTGCAAATTTTATAAGTCTTAAATATAAAACTGGTTTATGAAACTAGAATGTTAACACTGAAGTTTGAGTTAGGCATTAAAGATATGTTTGGTATGAAAGAGATCAGTTGGTTTCTAGAAACCCTTCGGAGGTGGACTAGTGAATCTGGGCAAAAGGGCAAATGAGTGTTCCTTCCACTCTTTTTAGATTTCTTTTTTCTGTAAGTATGAAATTATATCAGAATAAGAAGTTCCCCCAGGGGCTTCCCTGGTGGCACAGTGGTTAAGAATCCGCCCGCCAATGCAGGGGACATGGGTTCGAGCCCTGGTCCGAGAAGATCCCACATGCTGCAGAGCAACTAAACCCGTGCGCCACAGCTACTGAGCCTGCGCTCTAGAGCCCGCGAGCCACAACTACTGAGCCCACGTGCCACAACTACTAAAGCCCATGCGCCTAGAGCCCGTGCTCCGCAACAAGAGAAGCCACCACAATGAGAAGCCCACGCACCGCAACAAAGAGTAGCCCGTGCTCGCTGCAACTAGAGAAAGCCCGTGCGCAGCAACGAAAAACCCAACGCAGCCAAAAAAAAACCCCCAAACAATAAATAAATAAATAAATTAATTAATTAAAAAAAAAAAAAAAAAAAAGAAGTTCCCCCAAAATACATAACTGAAAAGAAAGCTGGCTGGGGGGTCACTGGTGCCTGGTTTAGCCCAACCACGAAATACCTGACTGCTCTCCTTCATTATGTGTGTGGCAGCTATAAAAAGACCGCACGGTCATCTCTGCATCTCTGCGGCCAGCCTGAGACAATAGAATGTGAGTTGGTCCTGCTGAGATCAGCTGCCTGCAGCTCTGCCCTCCCCTGGCCTGACCTGAGTCTGCTGGAAAAATCATACCCTCTGCTCTGTTGTCACGTGCTCAGTACCTGGCTTGGAATGGTAAGAAAAGCTAACCTCCCCTAGCCTCTTGGGTTAGGGAGTCTCCCTTTCTCCCCACTGGTCTCAGGAGGATTGGAGATGGCAATGCAGCTTGCTTGTGCTTTCTCTATCCTCACAAGTCTGTGCTTCTCATGCAAGGCCCACTTCTTTAGAGGAAAAGGGTCTCACTTACTTCCATCCCTGCAACTAGAAAGCATGGTATGGTCCTCAGTCAGACGAACGTATGTTCTAGGTTATACTGCAGAAACAAATTATTGCGCCCCCCCATCTCTATGGCTTAATTCAATAAAGATTCATGCTACCTACCCACCGTGAGCAGTGAAGGTTTGGGGTGAAGCATGGGGATTAGTGAGGGCTCTGCTCCACAGAGTCACTCAGGGAGTTCAGGTTAACAAAGGCTCGAGCATCTGTCATGTCACCAGCTACCACAGCAAAGGGAGAGAGAAGCACGGAAAAATTACACTCGCTTTTCTCTGCTTTGGCTGTAAAGCGTCACATATGGTTTCCACTCACATCCCATTGCCCTGAACCAGTCACAAGGCCCCACCAACCTGCAAAGTGGCCGGAGCATGTGCAAAAGCCCATAGAACATGGGGTGAGCTTTCTGTCTCTGCCCACTCCCAGCATTAGCCTCTTGACGCTTCCTCCCAGCATTGCAATTTAACTATTTATAATATTTTGTTCAATGTCTGTCTTGCTAGACTTGGAGTTTTTTGGGGGGGTTGGCACTCTGTCTTTTTTGTTCACCGCTGCATTCTTCATGCCCAGCCAGGTAGCCCGCACGAAGAACAGCAATAGAACTGGGACCTTTGATGCCATCTAGTGGCAGCACACATATATTATAGGAGTTGTTACTTCGATGTACAGACAAGAACTCTGCCTTCAATTCTTTTTTGGGGGGCCGGGTGCGGTGCAAGCGGCAGTGTGGGGAGGTGGAACAAGAGTGTTAGAAAAGGAGAGATGTGTCAAGATTTCAGTAGACAAATGCCCTAGAATGAGAATCTCCAGACGTCATCTGGTAGTTACCCTATCAGCTCTGACCCCATCCCAGTTTTACCCCTTCCCCAGTTTGGCTGGTAAAAGAGCTTTTGGGTTTCAGAGTTGGAAGGAGACAAAATGAGTTAAAATTCCATAAAATACATAATTCTTTTTACAAATAAAAAAGTTAAAACCTACCTATAGCTGCTAAATCAGTTGCAAAATAAACTGGTTTACTGGTCTATCTCAATGCTGGCCTGACCATCTTCAGCGCCTGGGACGGAAAACAGACAAAGCTAGTGACCTTTTCCCCGCCCTCTGGTACATCACTTCTTCAGGATCCATGTTCCAGTGGCTTCTGTCAAAGCTGAAAACGTTCAAGGTAAAGAGCCACGTTAAGGTTTCTAAAAAATTATCTGGCTCCAATTATCTGGCTTCTCGAGGTTTCTGAGAAGTGTCAGGGCTAGCTCTGGCTGCCAACTGCTGCGCCGGATGAAAGCTAGTGACCCCGGGGAGGGGGCAGACAAAGGGTTTAAAAAGCAAAGCTTAATTGAAGTTAATCATGGAAGACAGGAAAACTTGGAGGACAGTGATGGGAGGAGTGCATTCGTGTGGTTTCTGTGCTGTCACCCTTTATCCAGAGACTCCGGGCTCTTCCGTGTAAGTGGCCCCTTGCTCTCTGGAATCCACTATCTCCCTAGGATGTTCCATTATATGCTTGGTGAGATGGAAACCATGGTGCCCTGCTGCTGGCTCTGGGGAGGAGGAACCTGGGGCCGACAGCATTTCCCAGAAAATAAGAAACAAAACTAAACTTAGTTAACAATGAAGCAAGAAAGAGGAGGCAGGGTGTCCTTTTTTTTTTTTTTTGATTGCACCGGGTCTTAGTTGCGGCTCACGGGCTCCTGAGTTGCGGCACGTAAACACTCAGTTGCGGCACGCGTGTGGGAATCTAGTTCCCTGACCAGGGATCGAACCTGGGCCCCCTGCATTGGGAGCGCGAAGTCTTAGCCACTGCACCACCAGGGAAGTCCCCAGGGTGTCCTTTTGACTGTAGAGCAGGCTGGGAGGTTTGCTTTGTTTATAAGAAACTGATTAACTGAACATGGATAAGGTGATGAAGGAAGAATTAAAATATATATACTTAACAAATACCATTTGTAGACATAATAAAGAAAAAACAATGAGAGAAAGTTCACAGAAGTGACAGACTTTCTTTATGAAGGACGATCTTGAATTTTTAATTAATAATAACATATTTGTTGGGCACTTGGTAGGTGCCAGGTACCAGGCGAAGTGCTTCTATGTGGTTTATCCCTCAATTCTCACGGGTACTCCGTGAGGTAGATGTTGCTATGATCTCCGTCTTACAGAGGAGAAATGGGCTCAACAAGGTTCCATAACTTGCCCCAAATCACGCAGTTAGACCAGCATTCCACTCTCTCTCCAGAGCCCTGGCTTTTGCAGCAGGTTTATACAGCTGCCACTCTGTCCTTTTCTGTCCCCTGAATCCTAGCTCCTAGTTTCACTAGTATTCCTACTGACTCATTTTGTCCCTCAATGCTGCCTTTCCTGCATGACCTCCTTACTTCCTTGCCTAAGGAAGAGCCATAATCAACATCATCAAAATACATTTATTCTCCTGTGCTGGGGGCAGGGGATGTAGCCATGTGTTAAGGAGGGGCCCTCTGTCCCCAGAAGTGATATATTTGTCAAACCAAGGTTTTGCACGGCTGGTTCTTCTGTCCCTTGATTGCCCCCCTCCCCCCTCCCTTCCCCCCAACCATCTTTTCTTGGTCCCACCCAGACTTCAAAACTCTGAGCTCAGAGGAACCCAGAGAGAACAGCCAGAGGCCCCAGAGCCGCTCTTTCCTGTGAGAGGGTTCTTAGAATTCTTCAAAGGGTTTACCCAGGGTTACAGGGTTACAAGTATCACTGAGGAGCTAAACACCACATTGAAGTGTATCTTCTTCAATGAAATGCTTTAAACTGGTTGAAACTCAGTTTTCTGAAGATTAATTATTCTTTTTTGATCTGACGTGGACAGGGGAAGTATCAAAGGCAGAGTGAAAAAGGTCAGCTGGGCTCCGAATTTTCTTTCTTGCTGTTTGAATAAATGTTTGCACCTCCAAATATAAGACCGACCAAAGGTGGCAGGAACTTCTCTGCAAAACTGTGGGAGAGTGTGCAGTGTGAGGCAGTGCAGCGTGAGGGGGCCCTGAGCAGGGCCATGGTGGGTGGGGGCGGCTCAGAGGTCTCTGTATTTTTTAGTACAGGTAAGTGTGCCTGGCTGGCTGTCTTCTTGGACTCAAACATTGGGTCACGGTTAGGGACAGAGTTCAGGACCAGGAGCTGGAAGATTAGGGCACAGGTTTTGCTTTGTCACTGATGACCTAAGATCCTAAGCATGCCATTTAACTTCTCTGCTTGAGTTTCCTTACCACTACAATGGGGGTGATAGCACTATTATCCTGTCTCATGGGTTTTTTTAATTAACTAAAATCAACCAAAAGTAGTAAATTATTTTGAAATACTCTGGTTAAAGGTCTAAGTAATAAGTAGATCTGATCACATGGAAACTCTGTTTAAAAATCTACTGTGTTCTTGGATTGGAAGAATCCATCGTTAAAATGACCATACTACCCAAGGTAGTCTATAGATTCAATGCAATCCCTGTCAAATTACCAATGGCAGTTTCCACTGAACTAGAACAAATAGTTTTAAAATTTCCATGGAAACACAAAAGCCTTGAATAGCCAAAACAATTTTGAGAAAGGAGACTGGAGCTGGAAGAATCAGGGTCCCTGACTTCCAACTATACTGCAAAGCTACAGTCATCAAAACAGTATGGTACTGCCACAAAAACAGACACATAGATCAATGGAACAGAATTTAAAGCCCAGAAATAAACCCATGCACTTACTATCAATTAATCTATGACAAAGGAGGCAAGAATATACAATGGAGAAAAGACAGTCTCTTCAATAAGTGGTGCTGGGAAAACTGGACAGCTACATGTAAAAGAATAATGTTAGAACATTCTGTAACACCATATACAAAGATAAACTCAAAATGGATTAAAGACCTAAATGTAAGACCTGATACTATAAAACTCTTAAAGGAAAACATAGGCAGAACACTCTTTGACATAAATCGCAGCAATATTTTTTTTGGATCTGTCTTCTAGAGTAATGGAAACAAAAGCAAAAATAAACAAATGGGACCTAATTAAAGTTAAAAGTTTTTGCACAGAAAAGGAAACTATAAACAAAGTGAAAAGACAACCTATGGACTGGGAGAAAATATCTGCAAATGATGTGGCCGACAAGGGATTAATTTCCATAATATACAAACAACTCATACAACTCAATATCAAAAAACAAACAACCCAATCACAAAATGGGCAGAAGGCCTACATAGACATTTCTCTAAGGAAGATATACAGATGGCCAAAAAGCACATGAAAAGATGTTCAATATTGCTAATTATTAGAGAAATGTGAATTAAAACTAAAATGAGATATCACCTCATGCCATTCAGAATGGCCATCATCAAAAAGTCTACAAATAATAAATGCTGGAGAGGGTGTGGAGAAAAGGGACCCCTCCTACATGGTTGGTGGGAACGTAAATTGGTGCAGCCACTATGGAGAACAGTACGGAGGTTGCTTAAAAAACTAAAAATAGAGTTATCATATGATCCAGCAATCCCACTCCTGAGCATATATCTGGAAAAAGCAAAAAACCTAATTTGAAAAGATACATGCACCCCAGTGTCCAATGCAGCACTAATAATAGCCAAGACATGGAAACAACCTACATGTCCATTGACAGATGAATAGATAAAGATGTGGTATATATACACACATATATATATACACACATATATATATATAGAGAGAGAGAGAGACGAAGATGGGGGGGGCAGAGAGAGAGAGAGAGAGAGAGGGAATGGAATATTACTCAGCCATAAAAAAGAATGAAATAATGCCATTTGCAGCAACATGGTTGGACCTAGAAATTATCATACTAAGTAAGTCAGACATATATCATATGTCTGACAAATACAAATATTTGTACTTGTATACAAAGACAAATATCATATGATATCACTTACATGCGGAATCTAAAAAGTAATACAAATGAACTTATTTACAAAACAGAAATAGACTCACAGACATTGAAAACAAACTTATGGTCACCAAAGGGGAAAGAGGAGGAGGGATTAATCTGGAATTAACATATACATACTACTATATGTAAAACAGATAAACAACAAGGACGTACTGTATAGCACAGGGAACTATATTCAATATCTTGTAATAACCTATAATTGAAAAGAATCTGAAAAACAATATATATAAACTGAATCACTGTGCTGTACACCTGAAACTAATACAACGTTTTACAATCAACTATAATTCAATTAAAAAAAAAAAAAAAACTGGGGCTTCCCTGGTGGCGCAGTGGTTAAGAATCCGCCTCCCAATGCAGGGGACAAGGGTTCAAGCCCTGGTCCAGGAAGTTCCCACACGCCGCGGAGCAACGAAGCCCGTGCGCCACAACTACGGAGCCTGCGCTCTAGAGCCTGCGAGCCACAACTACAGATGCCCGCGTGCCTAGAGCCTGTGCTCCGCAACAAGAGAAGCCACCGCAATGAGAAGCCCACGCACTGCAACTAAGAGTAGCTCCTGCTCGCCACAACTGGAGAAAGCATGCACACAGCAAGGAAGAGCCAATGCAGCCAAAAATAAATAAATTAAAAAAAAAAAAAATCTGTGGCTCACAGGAGAGTGCCATCTTTCAGCTTGGCAGACCAGTCCCTCCACTCCCTATATGGCTGTCCCTCGGTATCCATGCGGGATTGGTCCCAGGAGCCCCATGGATACCAAAATCTGTGGATGCTCAAGTCTCTTATAAAAATGGTGTAGTATTTGCATATAAACCTAAGCACACCCTCCTGTGTACTTTAAATCATCTCTAGATTGCTTATCATACCTAATACAATGTAAATGCCATGTAAATAGTGCCAGTGCAGTGCAAACTCAAGTTTGCTTTTTGGAAGTTTCTGGAATTGTTTTTTCAAATATCTTCAATTCTAGTTGGTTGAATACATGCATGCAAAACTTGTGGATATGGAGGCCCAACTGTACTCCCACTACACACACCTGTCTGGAGATCTTTTTTTTTTTTTTTTTTTTAAAGATTGATTGATTGATTGATTGATTGATTGCTATGTTGGGTCTTCGTTTCTGTGTGAGGGCTTTCTCTAGTTGCGGCAAGCGGGGGCCACTCTTCATCGCGGTGCGCGGGCCTCTCACTATCGCGGCCTCTCTTGTTGCGGAGCACAGGCTCCAGACGCGCAGGCTCAGTAGTTGTGGCTCACGGGCCCAGTTGCTCCGTGGCATGTGGGATCTTCCCAGACCAGGGCGCGAACCCGTGTCCCCTGCGTTAGCAGGCAGATTCTCAACCACTGCGCCACCAGGGAAGCCCCTGTCTGGAGATCTTAATCAAACACGCTTCTTTGTACTTCTGTCCAGGCCATGTCCTTTGCCTGTGATGCCCTAACTTTTCTTGTTTGCTCTGGAGCTTGACATTAACCAATGTCCACGCATACCTCCCTCCCCAGACACCAGAATTCTTCCTTTATAAGCTGAATGAACTTGCACAAATTACTTAGCTTATCTGAGCTTCAGTTTCCTCATCTCCAAATTGGGACTAATAATAATTCCTAGTGCTGTAGCTAGAGGTCCTGGGGGAAGTGAGAGGAAGCACCATTGTTACCCCAGATATGACTGTCGTTGAGACTCGGATGAGAGGCCGTTAGAGGAAGCTGTGGGAAAGCTGGGTCTGTTCAAGTGCATTTGAAACATCTGTGGTCAGAACAAGAGACAAAAAGAGGAGATGGTCCAAAGACAGGGCCTTTTAAAAAACGTGCTCTCTCTCCTGGATGGTAGCACCTGCCCGTGCTTCTGATGTAATTTCCAGACCAGCTGGTGGGAGGGCTAAGGAAAGTTCATGCAGCATTTGGCACAGGGCTGGACATACAGAGCTCCAGAAACATTCGTTATGACTATTATTTAATTGTTTCATCGATGCTCCCATGGTGCTTTACGCACAAATTACATCGTTTATTTGGGGGAAACTGCTGACCCGCTTTGCACCTCAGCGTCCTCACCTGTAAGACTGGAATGGGAATAGTGCTCGCCTTTGGTGGTGAGAAGACAACCTGAGATAATACGCGAAAGCTCTCTGAACATTAAGCACCCAAAAGATACAGCTGTTATAGTCATTTGTTGTTAGGAAGTCAAGCAACACGTTAGAGTAGCTGGGCCTCATAAACATCAGGTAAATTCAGGTGCGTTTCGGAAGAACAAATATGTTAGGTCTCCCTCTAGTGAGGATCTGGAGAAGTGCAGCCAGCGCCCCGCCCTGGCCTGTGATTTGTGGGCTCCCACTGGATTGCTGATTTAGGGCACAGCTGCAAGGGGCCTTTGAGCTGGGAGTCTCCCAGGCTTTGCTTACCTCCTGGGTTGGGCTAGGAGATTTATGGAGAGACAGGAGGATTTCAAATGTAAAGGTCGTGAAAAACTTTATACATCATATGCCCTGGGACTGGCCAGGGGTTGTGCTAGCTTCCCCTCTTATTGTGAAACTGCTTGTGGATGGGAGACTCTGGGAAAGATTCCTTTCCCAAAGACCATCCCAAGTAAGAGTGAAGGTGTGGATCACTGTATTCAGTCAAACCCCTTCAATGACCCAGAGTTAGTCTGGGTAACAAATACTGGTCAGAAAGAAGAGATGTCAGGGATTGTGCTGACCTCTAACTTAAAATATACATGTGGATTGAGGGAATGGGCTGAGGATTGGGGGGAATGCAAGCCTCAACCAAAGCCCTTTTTGGTTCTCAGGCCCCCTCTGTGGCTCACCACCTTTCCACAAGTCTGCCCTTTGATGTCCCTCTTTTTGAACCACTTCCCTCCGGAAGCAACCCTGGTAGGATGACTAACCCTGGGAGAAGGAAAGCCAAGGAGGCAGGTGGAGAAAGTCAGGCCAGGCCATCAGGCTGCAGAGTGGAGAGAAGATAAAGGGCAGATCTTCTTCCTTCTCGCAGGAAGCTGTGGCTCTAGGAGCCATGGAGGCGGTAAGGCTGGACCCGTGCTTACTGGTAATCGTCTCTATCAGCCTCCATCTTGGCCACCTTTCTGCATCCGCAGTCCAGCCCAGGCAAGGGCCTGAAGGGAGAAGGGGTCACAAGGAATTTTCTTCTCAGACGTGGGATGGGGTGCTCTAAGTAAGAAGGTAAACTCTGATTTCTTCCTCCAAAGAGCTCAGTAGGATTTGACCTGATTTTCACGGGTACACGCAAAGAACCAGAGCAACCTTACCTCAGGGTTTGGGACATGCTAAACACAGGGGGAGGCACCGTGGGAGATTAATTCCATGCTGGTCTTGGTCCAAGGTGGGAAAGTGCTGGGGCATGGGGATGTTTCATATCATGGGGTGATATGGAACCGAGAAGGGAGGTAGGAGGTCTGTTACTGCCAAAGCAAACGAAGAGAAAGAAGTTTCTACTCTAGAAGCAGGTTACTCTCCGAGGAGGCAAGGACACACTTCGATAGGGTTTCACATGAGGATGCAGGCTGGAGAAGCAGGGCAGAAAATGCAAACTTGGTTGCCTTGCGGTATTGTTTAGATGAGTGTGTCTTGCACTCTGGAGCTTCACAAACCCCGTATCAGGGAAAGCCACTGCAAGGGGAGGCCGTAAGACCTTCCATCAGGCAGCAACTTCAACACCCAGCAAAGTGTAAAAAGCACACAGCAGCCTCCCCTTATCCACGGGGATATGTTCCAAGACCCCCAGTGTATGCCTGAAACCACGCATAGCACCAAACCCTATACGCATACCTATGATAAAGTTTAATTTATAAATTAGGCACAGTAAGAGATTAACAACAATAATAAAATACAATTAAAACAAAATACTGTAATAAAAGTTACGTGAACGTGGTCTCTCTCTCTCTCTCTAAATACCTTACTGTACAAATGTTAACACTTTTTCCATCTTAACTAAGCACTTATCACAAACCGTGGCTGTAATTTGTGCAGTCTGAGGTGCGACAGCAAAACTAGCACGAATTTCTTCTTCCTTCTTCACAACTTTATGGATAGAAGATTCATTCTTGCTGTAGGTCAACCTTAGCATATGACTTTTTTTTTCTTTCCTTATTAAACCAAGGACTTTCAACTTTTCTCTTAAAGGAAGCACTTTACAGCTTCTCTTTGGCTTATCCGAATTGCCAGCATCACTCCTCTTGCGTTTTGGGGCTGTTACTAAGCAAAGTAAGGGTGACTTGAACACAAGCCCCATGATACCAGGACAGTCAGATAACGCAGGCAGCTACCATGTCACTAATGGGCGGGATGCGCTGACATCCCTGGCAGGACCGAGGAGGGTGGCACAAGATTTCATCACGCTACTCAGAATGTCGCACAATTGAAAACTTACGAGTTGTTTGTTTCTGAAACTTTCCATTTAATATTTTTGGACTGTGGTTGACCACGGGTAGCTGAAACTGCAGAAAGTGAAACCATGGATAATGGGGGACTATGGTATTTTACTCATGTGAATGTACATGTGAAACCACTGTGGGAAAATTATGTGTGAGGAAATAGCACGCACCAAGTGGATGTGTTCTAAAGTCAAGAAGAGTGGACTGGTTAACTGCAGACCAAAGAGCTTTGTCCCCTCGGGAGCCTGAACACGAATGCAGGCGTCGTTCCCGCTCCAGACACCCTTGTCCGTGAGCATCAGAGCTTCAGAGCATTTACACCACTTGCATAGAGTGTGCTCATCTTGACAGAGCCTCCAAATTACACCTTCTGTAATTTTGTTATTCTTTCTGTGCCACCAAGTCTTATGCTCTGCAGTAACCTAAGGCAATTAGCTTTATCAGGAAGAAAAGAAAGACTAGCCTTGACTCTTCTCTTTTCAGATGCTGAAATTGCCTGATCAGATGCTCTGCTCCTATCACCCTTCGGGCAGTTGCTTAGTACTGTTGTGGAAATTTCGAGCCATCTCAACTCTGCAGGTGAGCAGAAACAACCGCCCCCCTCCTTACGCTGCCTGTAGGGATAGGGTCCAAGAATCACCCCAGAAACACTTGTATATCTGGCGACCGCTTTTCACTGGAGCTTTGATTATTTTATAGTGACCAAACAGTAAAGGGGCCTTTGTAATGTTTAACTTGGGTGCCCTGAATGGAAAATTACTGGAGACTGGATTCAGTTGAAAACCTGGTTAGACTCATTAGTCACTGAGGTTATTGGCTAGATGAGTAGATTTACTAGATATTAACCAAAATCCAAGACAATCCAGATTTCTTATTTTAGCTATGAATTTCAAGAGTTTTCCAAACTTCAAACCTTGTGAACGCAGGGGGTCAAGTAACCTTGTGCCTTCCTGGTCATAAGCAGCAGCCGAGTTCTCTGTCATACTTGGTTCTGAAAGCTCAGTGTGCCTGTGATGAGAGACACTGATTATTCTGGCCCTTGTAATGGTGCTATTCGGGGGAGGGAAGATGCGAGAGGAAAGCTTTCTCCCAGGCTTAGCTGGTGGCCAATGTCCCTAAACAGAAACCCAGAGGCATACGTACCCTGCAAGAGATGCTACAGAGTACTTCAGGACTGGGGTGGGGTAGGGGCTCTTTAGAGTAAGACTTGCCTTCCAGGCCACAGAGCTGTCATCTGGAGTAGTAATCGCTGACAAGTTTCCTCCCTGCTACCAACTGGTTTTGTATCACTCAGGGCAATCGCCATTGACTTAGCCCTGAAGAGGGGTGCAGAAAAGATAAAACGAGGAATGTTATGTTTGTGAGGGCATCACCCCCTAAAGGTCTCCCCTGCCAGCAGGTTTTAAGTGGTAGGGGCAGAAGTGACCACCACTGGCATTTTGGGTTTTGTGGTATGAAGAGCCTTTTAAATGAGAGGTACTGAACACCCCTTCCTGGTAGCCATTCTGGCCACTGGAAGCCTGGTTGGCCAGAATGTGGGGACGTGAGGTGGACGCTATCTGCAGGATTCTAGTTGTCAGGGCCTGGCTCCCAGATATGAACTCTAGAGCAGAGAGGAAGGCAGAATGCCCTACCAACTCCCTCCGATCTCCAGTTTGGCCGGAAGCAAAGAGCCTGAGGTGCTACTGGCCAAATGCCAGCCTGTGCTTGTTGGAGCCGGCTGATGACTTCTTTTCTGGTTTATCCCTCACCTTCACCTTTCATACTGTGGCTTTGGAAGCCCTGCACCCAGCTGGATGCATGGCTGCTCAGGTGTGCCCCCAGGGGGCCAGCCAGCCTGGTGAGGCCCCGGCCTGGAAGGAACATGGCGGCAGGACCACGGGGATGGGCTGATCAGGGGACCGCTCCACCTGGGGCTCTGCTGGGGGCTGTGGCCTCCCAGCTGACAACTAACCACTGTGCTGACTCACCATGATTGTGGTTGAGAAAAACCCAGCAAGTTGGTGGCTCCCATGAGCTCAGGGGCCGTAAAATATAGGCCAGGGAACCTCAGCCGGAAAGGGCTTCAATAAGTGAGAAACCAACCTTTTTTCTGCCCTCTCCCCATGTCTCTCTTATGCTGTGGAGTTCCAAGGGGCCCTAGAGCACCCTGGGCATTTCCTTCTCTAGTCCCCTGGGGGACTGTGAACCAGGTCTGGAAATGGGCTAAAGGGGAGGGGCAGCATCCAGCCCTGTGTCCAAGGCTCTCGGGACTTGTTGTTCTTTCTGCTGTGGCCGAACCTGGATCTAGCAGGTTCCTCCATCTCAGTCCTCTGGCGAGCTCCTTAGCCTCCCAGAGAATTGGAATGACCCTCTCCAGAGACCTGCAGCAAACTCCAGACCAGGCTGCAGGCTGCAGGCTGCATGATTCAGGGGCGAGGGCCGGGGAGCCAAGGAGGTGAATGGGGTAGGGGTAGGGGTACAGTTCATATTGCATTTTATGTAAATGGTGCTCCCTAGGTGCTGCAGAGGAGCCGTCAGACAGATGTCCCCCTGTGCTGCCCCCACCTCAGCTTTCTCCCTAGCCTGAAGCCCCTGATGCTGGCATCTGAAACCAGCACTTAGCACTGTGCCTGGCCCATTAAGGCACTAAATCAAATCCTGTTGAATGTATAACGGTATGGTAGACAGCATAATGGCTCCCCAAAGACAGTCACATCCTAATCCCCAGGACCTGCAAATATTTTACCTGACTTGGCAAGAAAGGGGTTTTGCAGGTGTGATTAGCGTTGTGGACCTTGAGATGGAGAGACTATCCTGGACTATCCAGTGGGCCCATTCTCATCACAGGAGTCCTTAAAAGCAGACGACCTTTCCTGGGTATGCCCAGAGAGAGAATTGCGAGTGTGGAAGAAGGTCAAAGAGAGGGCAATGTGAGAAGGACTTGACGCCGCATTGGTTCTGAGATGTCTGGGGCCACGTGAATGAACACAGAGAGCCCTCTAGGAGCTAAGGGTGACCCCAGCTGACAGCCAGCAAGGAAATGGGGACCTCAGTCCCACAACCCCATGGAACTGCCAACACCCGAATAAGTAAAGAAATGGACCCTCCCTTAGAGCCTCCACAAAGGAACAGCCCCGCTGATGCCTCGATTTTAGCCCCGGGAGCCTCATGGGACTTCTGGCCCACAGAACTATGACATAACATGTTTGTGCTTTAAGCTGTTTACGTTATGGTAATTTGTTATAGCAGCAACAGAAAACTCATACGAATGGCTACAGAGTGGAATATGTTTTATAAATGAATATAATTTTCGTGCCTTTGGCACCCCAATTTCCTTGGTAGCAGCCAGTGTTAGAGAAGTCCCTTTGCATGGCTGGCCATGTGCCGGTGGTAGGGAGGGCATCCTTCCTTCTGGTCCTGTACCTTTCTTGGCACATCTGAGTTTACTTCTCTGCTGGTATTGTTGCCGGCATGGCCACCTGCCTGGCCCCTGGGAGAGATGTTGCTAGAGGCTGGCCTTTCCAGGAAGCACATAGGACCCCCTACTGCTTCTCGTTCTCTCTGCTGCTTCACAGAGGCAGCCCCTGGCCCCTTACTCCAGGCTGATGGCCCTCACACAGCCCCCACGCGCCTCTTCTTTCCTTCAAGGGTCCTCCCGGGGCTGGCAAGTTGTCTCGGTTTGTAGCTAAGGCCTCCAGATCACGCTGTGTCCAAAAGCAAACTCATGGCTCTCCTCCATTACACTTCACTCCAGGGAAGCCCGGATATCACCTCCGGCCCCTCCCACCTGACCACACCTTGCCCTCTCCTCCCCACCTCCTCCTCCCTCCTCATGACCCAGCGGCAGATGTGTCTATTGTGGCTGCTGCTTAGGGAATTCCAGCTGCGGGGCGGGTGGGGGGGTGGTGGGGAACGTACGATCTCTCCTCTCAGATGCCTTGTGGGGAGTCCTGCTTATTTCCTCCCTTCCCCCCACCCCCGCTCGGGACAGGGCCTGAGGGTTGCTGGTGGTGGTGGTGGTGGCGGTGAGGATGGCAGGGGAGACGCTACAGGCCCCTTGCTATTCGCTCTTCTTGCCAACCTGTCTCTCCCTCTCCTCCTCAGCCTCTTCTCCAGCTCACACTCCGGCCAGGGGGAAAAGTGGAGAAGCTGCTCGCCTGTTCACGTAGCCTGTAATTCCCGGTGGTTATTAACTCATGGCTGCGGCAGTGCCCTCTGAATCTAGCAGTTTGGTCTAGCCTCGACCGTCTTCCTTCTGAGCAGTCTTTGCGGGGTTGGGAGCAGAGAAAGAGAAAGAATGAGGAATTTGATTTCTCAGGTTCTTTGTGGTGTCTTAACGTCAGCAGGGCGGCTGCCCAGGGCCTCCGTCCCCTCAGGCCCATCTAAGGTCTCAAGGCCTTGCTTCCTATGGGCCTCAGTGTCCCTATTCTAGGCCAGAAGGAATTTGTGCTATAAAAGAAGTCCAGTCCTGACAGAAGATGGTTGAGACTTTCAGCCTTCAGTCTCCTCCGAGCTCATTATTCAGTCAGCTTCCTCAGGTCCATGGTGGCCTGTGGGGATGGACCCGTGAAATGCCTGGACTTGCTGTTCCAGGAGCCTCCTTAGGTGTCTGTGGAGACAAGCCCTGGCTCTGATTTACACTTTGGGCCTGTAAAGACTCTTATCAAACTTAGAGTCAGAACTAGAAAGATTAAACAGAGCCCCTCAAGGTTCCTTTTGTGGTTACCCAGAAGAGGGGAACCAGCCAGTCTTGGGTTACAGACAACGGAGGGCAGTTATTCCAGGTCAGTCACTTCCCCCTGGCCCAGTTCCCCTCCAGCAGGACCCCTGAGAGGTTCCTCTTTGGGTGGTGAGAATGTCACTTTTAGGTGAGATCAACACGGGCGAAATAGTGAGGTCTGTCTCCAGGCCGCTGTCTTTTCTGGGGTCCAGAGAAAATGGCTGCAGCTTCCAGCTTGGAGGGCCTTGATGAGGAAGGACCTTGCGCCTCTGGTGACCTCCGTTTACTGGTGCTGACTGTGCCCCAGACATGGTGCTGGGCTCTCTATGAGCACCATCTCCCTTCATGCCACAGCAATCTGAGGAGGGAGATGCTCTCATCATTCCCAGGAGAGGAAGGTGGGATTTCTTGGGAATCAGCCTGGGGTTACGGTATCAGTCAGAGTGCTGGGTTTCAATCCCCAACCTCTCACTCTGTGGTTTTGGATAAGATATATACTTGCTCTGAAATTCAGCTTTCTTATCTGTAAAATGGGATAACGGTTACCTGATTCATATAAAGTTGTAAGGATTAAATGAAATAAAATCCATGAAGTTGCTTGTACCAAATAGGTGATTAATACATGTCCTCTGCCCCCACTCCTCAAACACAGAGCAAAGTTTTGGCATGCGCTGCACATCATCTCAGGGCTGACAACAGACTCAACCAAAAACAGTTGGATAGAGTCCCATCCAATGATGTCTAGAGGCTTTAAACAGGAGAATTTACGAACATTGCCAGGGGCTCAGTCCTACCAGCGAGTACCCTTACCCTATCTCCCCTCCCCCACCCCAAGGGACTGGGTTCCATCAGGGGAGGGCCAACAAGAGACTCCTTTGACTTTCAACACCGTCTGACCTGTCTCTGTAATTGTAGATCTTTCTCACTGATTTTTGGATGTGGTCAATTTAGTTTTTGCTAACCTTTCAGTGAAACAACGTCTAATGGCATTCCTTTCCATTTTCCACATGCTGTAGTCCCCGTAACTCCATTTTCTTCAGGGATGATTTTTGGCCTTTATTTTTCCACCAACAGGCCTAGTTAAGCAAATTTCATCCCATGGTTCATCCTGCACCCCCAGACTACTTGGACAGTGCAAGACCGTGTCACGCTGGTCATAGTGAGAGTGAAGCTGCCACCTAGTGGTCACTGGAGGTGTGACTGCCATGCCATGAGCTCTCCTGTGACTGGTATTTGAAAAAAATGTAGTTAATAGTTTTCTTTTAAACTAACCTAGAAGCTGTGGAGTGAATCAGACCAAGCAATGTATCTGTTTCAAAGCCTTATTGGAAAGAGGTTGAGTGTATATGAATATTTTCAAATCAAAATGATTCGTGAAACAAAAATCAGATTGCCAGGTTTTGACCAGAGGGCCAAACTAAGATACAACATTTTTTCTTTGACTAAACTTAAACCCAAAATGAAGTCCCACAAAGACAAAACAAGCAAACCAGCCAACAAACCACCTAAACCAAACAACTCAACAACAGCAAAAGGAATAACTTTTTTTTTTTCTCCCAGTAATCCAATACATATCCACCGAGTGCTGGGGTGGCTCTGGTCAGCACCCAGAAGTTTAGTGGGCACTGAAGCAGCTCATAACAATACACTGTGGTGACTTAAAACCAGCCGAAGGAGAATGCAGTGGGAGACCACAAGGAAGATCTACCAACTCTACAGAGCAGTGAAATTTGAGTTGAGTCATCAAGGAATATTCGATTTTGTCAGGTAGGAGGGATAGAGGCAGGAAGGGATTCCACCCGACGGAAGGAAGGGCACATGCAAGGCCCAGAGGGGTGGAAGAGAAGGGTGAGCTCAGGTGTTGGTGGGATGAGTAGTGCGGCTGAAAAATATAATTCAGCCTCAAGACTTGTGCCAACCATGCATCTGTTGACTGCCTATTTTATGTATTTATTGGCTACCTATTTTTTTTCAAAGTAGACAAACAAAAGTATGAGACACTGAGAAATTTAAGACGACATGGAAGCATGTTGTAAAGGTGTCAATTCTCCCCACTTTTAGTTTTTAGATTTAAAACAAACCCAATAAAAATCCTATCAGGTTTTTTATTGTTTTTTTTTTGTTTTTGGTGCAAATGGACAAGCTACTTCTAAATTTCATTTAGAAATGCAAGGGGCCGAGGATAGCCAAGACCATCTTGAAAAAGAAGAACAAACTGCAAGCCTTATATTACCAGATAAAGACTTAATAAAGCTAAATAAGTGAATCATTAGAAAACTAGCAGTATCTACTAAAAATGAACATACACGCACCTTCTGATCCAGCAATTCCACTCCCAGGTATGTGCCCAAACAAAAATGCATAGATATTTAACAGAAATTTATACTAGATCATTCAAAGCAGCACTATTCATAATAGCTCTAGACTGTGACTATTCAAATGCCCATCAACATTGTGATGTCTTTGCAATACGGAATTCTATTTAGCAACAAGAACGAATGATTTACAAGTACACACAACCCTACGGATGCATTTCACAAACATTAACAAAGAAGCCAGAACATACATTGTACAATTCCCATTAATAAAGTACAAAAATGGTCAAAACTAACTGTGGTGTTTGATTGCATTACTAGCTCTGATTCTTCATCTTTCCTGATATCCTTGCCCTTTGCCATGTGACTGCAGCTCCTCTCACTAAGGATGTGGTGCACATTTCCCCAACAGGGCCAGGACAAGGGTGAGACAAGTAAGGCATTTAATTACCCTGGACACAAAATTTAAGGGGTCCCCAAAACCCTCAGTAATCAAGAAAAAGATTTTAATGAAATGTTTTTTAAACAAATCAAAATCAATGCAAAAAAACCCCCCATGGTGAACAAAATATCAACACTTCCAATCAAGAAATTCACCCCCTGCACCTGTAACAACTACTAGAGTATTCAGAAAATCTGTGTAGTTATTTATTTTGAACTCTACCCACAATTATGTATAAGAAAACACTTAGCATTATTTGGATCATTATTTTTAAACGCTATTAGGCCCAGACAAAATCAAAACATAAGAATATTTCCTGAACCAGCATTTCATTTGCTTTGAGTTTTTGCTAAATTTATCTTTACCTTAGCTTTAAACTGGCCTCATTTCAATGAAAAGAATATTTTTTATGATCATTGTTTTTTCAACCATAAGTTTACTGCTAACAAGTGTAAGATCAGAAGGCATGACTTTTCTATGCACAGAAATTAGATACGGTTATCATTCAGCATTGATAGTTTGAGGAGCGATTCGTTATCCAGCTGTCAACCAACTCTATCATCTACTGACCCACCATCTACCGTTCTTCATTCCGGATGGGAAGAAACTCAGCAACTAATTAGAAATGTGACTGCTATGGTTTCCCTGCTGTGGAAACTTCCTTCCCCTTTTAGCTGGGTAGGATTGATTCTGAGTTGGGTGGGAAGATCTTGTCATCAATTTGATGTCAGAGAAAGTAAGGTTGAGATAAAATGGAAAGGTATGTAGCTAATAAATAATAGCACTTGTGATTTCTTCCTGCAGCTCCCAAAGGGATAACATCTATTTGCTTTTCAAAAAGACGTACGTATGTTGTATTCTTTCTGGAGAAAATAAATTTCTCTTTAGTGTCAAATTTTCTACCTGGTCCAGGTGCCTCCCCCTCACCTGGCCCTGACAGTGCTGTGCCACACTTTCTACAGCAGAGGAGTTCTTGGCACAGTGCCAAGAACTGTATCATATCTTCTTTTTACAAATGAAGACACTGAAGCAAAGATATGTTGTCTCACTTGCCCAAAGTCACACAGCGAGAAACGAGCAGAGCTCACATTGAACCCAGCTGTCAGACTCTGGAGCATGTGCTCTTAATCACCAAAAGTTGCTTTCAAATTGTATCATAAGCTCACAATTTCAAAGGAGCTGTGACAAATCCTCTTTTACAGTGAGTAATTATTTTATAAACAGGGCTACCTCTCCCTAATTTATGGCTAGTGTAAGTCCATATTTTTATGTACATCAGGTTTGCTTAATGTGGGGAGGGGCATACCTATAGTATGAATTTATAATAAATGAGCTCATTCTGAAAGTAATGACTTAGAGCATGTGCTTGTAGAGTGATTAACGGGACTAAAGTCAATGTCTCATAGCTTAGTAGAGACTCCGGAGAGAAATGGAATAAAATGAAAACAGTGTTCTGTGAAACTGACTACTGGTACATACGTAAGCTACTCAAATGTTTTCACTGATGGGAAAAACAACAATGGTATTTCTGGTTATAAAGCTTCTTTCTGTTTGGCCCCTTCTGTACTTCCTGTTTGTAGTAGACTTCCTCCTCCTCTTGTCCTCCCCCACCAGCGTGAACAAGAGCAGAACTGTAGCAGGTTTTAGTAGATCATTCAACAGACCCCCGTCCCTGAGCTTCTTTGACTGTCAAAACACTTTAGCTTGCAGGAGGCCATGATCTTCAGTACCTGTTTTGAAGTCTATCCCACTCTCCTCCCTGGGAACCTCACAGAGCCCCCCCCCCCCCCCCCATCTACAAACAGCCTTTCCTTTTTCACTGTCAGAAGGGTTAGTTGTGAGATTTCCGGGATATGGTGGGAAATCTAGAGGTTTCCTCAAGTCCCATAATTCCTGCTCTGCTCCCTGCCCACTTGAGAAGGTATTTCTGCGGAGACCATCCTGGGCTCACATTCCTCGCTCGGTCACGACAAAAAGGTCAGGGCCAAAAGGATTCTTTGAGTGCACTTGACACCCCTGCTGAGGCTGCCTATTCTCTCTTTTGTAATTTCTATCCTTAGGAATTGCAGTTTCTGTTTTAAACAAAGTGCTGGTTCTAATCACCGATGGTGGCAACACACCCTTGCTCCTTAACCAAATCGGTCAATATTTATGAGTTTCCATTGTGGGCAAAGTACTATTCTAGGTGCATCAGGGCATGAAAAGGTGAGAATGCAGGTCTGTCCTCTGGGCAGACTGGAATCTGTCAGACGGGGAATTAGAACATACACCGCCTGATCGACTCCAATACTGTGATATGTGGGCTCTGATGAGGGATGTGAGAGTGGGATAAACTCAAAAGGTGTGACAGGCGAATTCTGATGAGGGGATACAGGGTGGCCTTTTCTTGGAAGTGGGATTCATGGGCCACTTTGAAGAAAACATGCCTCATTTCAATCCCCATCTTAGTTCTGGCATTTATTAACTCGCTCCATATTTGCCACAAGTGCATTTAATTAATCTTCCAACCGCCAGCCTTACTCCACTAGCTCATTGCCACAGTTAATGTTCCAGAGTCACCCAGACAGTTCTTGGACCAGAAGCGTTTCCTTCTTGGGTAACTGTGCACCCCACTCCCCAACATCCAAGACATTTTTCTTCCTGGACTTAGATTTTGGTGAATATTAAAATGATCTTAACTTTCACAGTTCATAGAGAAAAGATTTGGGAAGAAAGCAGTCATAGATTATATACAAATTGCGTTATTTCTTCATTTGAAAATAGTCTGGCCCAAAGAAACTCAGTTAAGTATTAGCAAACTTTTGTAGTAAAGCACGCTTACCTTTGACGATCTGGAGCTGAAGCTACATCTCTTGAAAGCAGCGCAGGACTGACAAGGCAGGGATTTTATCGAGTCTGTGTTCCCTTCTCAATCAGATACAGCTGTGACCCTCCAGGGGTCACAATTGTGAACTTGTGAGCTGGTTACTTTTAGAATCACCTGGGCAGCATTTTGAACCTGCAGTTTCTTGAGTTCCAGACCGAGAGTTTCTGTTGCAGTAGATCTGGGAATAAGGATGAGAAATTAATTTTTAAAAAGCTCTCCGAGGTTTTCTGTATAAGCCAGGTTTGGAAGTGACTGTTGTAGGGACTGTGTGATTGGCATGTTAAATTCCTGGTGATTAGTGATACTGGATTAATGCTCTCCCATGATTCCAGTTTCACGGGTCCTTACACGCATGATCTACAGCTGATTTAGGAGAGAAAAAGAATGGTTTGTTGGGCAAGGTTGATAGTGGTCACTATGTGTGAGTTGGCTGCACTTGGTTTTTTTCCATATGGGAGAACGTATCCTGTGAGTATGATACACCATCACAAAGTGAGGTTGTACATACAAAACATAATATTAAGTGACACTAGAAAAATCAATCAATCATTTGTTGCCATCTTTATACATCCCACTTTTCACTTTTCCACATTCCATTCTTTTTATATGCTTGTGATCATAATTGATACTCTTTTATCCTCCTGTTAGTATCTTCCTGGAAGTTTTCTCACATCGTTACAGAGGCTTTTTTCATTTTTCCTTTTAACACTTGTATGTTCTTGCCCGCTTTTAGCGTATCTGAGTGTACACCACATTGGTTATTTTTAATACTTGCACCAATCAATGTCCTGGAGATTTCTGAGCAGGCCATGCTCACACTTTCATATTTTGGGGATTGTTCATCGACACCACTGTTGGCTTGATGTACTTTAATGTCCGGAAAGTCACTATTAGAAGTGCTCAGCTGTTCCCTGACGCCTCTCACTCTCAGTGTAACGCATGAGACGGACCAGGAGATGGCGCTGTGGGTCAACTTTTCCCTCACATCCTGCACTGCAGGTGGTTTTCCTAGAGAACCCAGGCGAATTATCCCGAGATAAAGCTTTCATTCCTTTCCTACTGGGGCTAATGAACTGTTCAAATCTGCAAGCTAAATGAAATCTTTAAAATAAAAAAAATTTAACTTTTAGCTGGCCATGAAAGATGACAATGGACTGACTTGGAAACCTGCTCTAAAGACATCAGATCTGAACTTCACACTGAACTTGAACTAGGAGGAAGTAGTGAGTTGAGTGTTTACTGGTAGCTTCCAGTTGTTAAGAAACAGGTCAGAGAAAACTTTTGAGGAAGGCTAGAGGCCAATCTGGGGCTTCCTGCTGCCCTAAGAGAAGCACAGAGAAATGACTGCAATATAAATGGAGCTCTAAAAAATACATATATTTTATGCTTTCCTTGGTTTAACCCTGAAAATGTTGCGCAAAAGTTGCTATCTACAAAATTAGCATAAGGAAAACATCTGATGCCAAGGGCCATAGGATTTTGCCCAAGCCCTTTGTAACCACTAAAGCAGTTGGCTCACTTTCCTAGGCATTCTGAGAAAATGCTAACAGGGTGTTTGGCTTTCCTCTTGTGTATTTATAACTTCTTCTGGTATTTGTAGTTAGAATGTGGCCTGCTGGAATGGATTTTCCTTTCCTATTTGCATGTAAATAACATGACCATGACCCTGTAAATTTCCCACAGGCCATTTTAGACATAGGGTGTTGTGATCCCAGAGGTGGGGGTCTCTGCATCATCCCTAAGAGTGTCTAAGCCAATTAGCTCAGTTGGTTTGAGCATGGCTGTAAGACATCCAAGGTCACAGGAATCATCTGTGGCAAGACCAGCCAAGTTAGAGAAGAGAGAGCCTGTGTATTCCCGGCACCAAGAGGAATGTGCTCTAACCCAGGCAAAATGTGAGTTATTGGTAACATGGAAAAATATAATGCGCATGGCTCAGTGTCCCTTGATGGTTAACAGAACAGACACTCAACTCAGTGACGTCATCATCAACAGCAGAGCCCTTTTTATCTATACAGGGCAACCACCTTCCTAAGAATAAAGTTGTTTGAGCCAGTGGTTCCGGACTCAGAGATTTTATTTTGCAACTCTTTACACAACTCCCTATGTCTCCTAAATTTTTTACCCTCACACACAATTAGGAAGAAATGGAAAGATAACTCTGCTTGTGGATAGAATCAGGAAACAGTTTAACAGAGGGGATGATTCTTCCACTTGAGGGGCCCCACCAGCTGCGCAATTTTAGGGAAAACAGGTTTCTCATCATTTTTGCCTGCTTTCTGCTGTGTCTCTCTGTTAGCCACTATGAGCCAGATGTGTACTTAGGATGTGTAGCTGTTTTCTTAGGAAGCAAAATCTCATCTGAAACAGGAAATGGATTTTTCAGATAAAGGATAAATATTTGTGGTCAAGATGGAGAAGAAAGTCTTTCTGAGCTGAGTTTCTCCTGCTGGCTGGTTGAATGTCTGGCACATAGTAATAGCTCACATTCATTACTAAGGGACAGGTTCTGTACTAAGCACAATATCAGTTCTACTTCTTTTAATCCTCACAAAACCTTGTGAAGTAGGTACTGTTATATCTGCATTTTTAAGGATGAGGAAATAGGCTCTTAAAGATGAGATGAATTCCCTGGGGTTCCCTGTTAGTAAATGGCAGAGCCATAATTTGAACCCAGGCCATATAATTCCAAGGGCATACATGTTCTTAAATACTATCCTATCCTATTTGGTCTATAGCTTATCAGAGACAATCTAATTACAATCTGAATCCTATTTTTTTTTTCCCAAACAGGATGACATTCTTGTGATCCTGTACTTGGGAAGGAGGCCCAACTTCTGTGTTCATATATGCCTCCCTCCATATGTCTCTTCAATAGGCTGCAGGTATGTAGTGAGGTTAGGAATCCCAGGGTCAGTGTGCCTGATTTTTATTAAGTCCTGTGTGTGTTTAACATCTCTCCTTGGAACGGGAGGCTACCTTTCCTCTACTGTTCTCAGCTTGGGACTGTGTCAAAAACTTTGACAACAAGAAAAGACTCATTCGGTATCCTGTTACAGTGGAATACTCCACTCATTTTAGTGCTCAACAAAATGAAAGTCCTCTAGTTAATAGCAAATACCCTCCTGACTGGGCATGTAAGTCATCCATCTATTGTTACTTGAGCATATTCTCTGGCATTTCATCCATTCGAAGTATTTCCTTTATCTCTGGCAATACATACACTATTCTTGCAAAAGAAAATTCTTCCATAATTAATTATCAAGAGGATAAAAATTTCTGCCTACCATTTAGACATGCAACTTTAAAGCAAAACATAGACAAGAATTGGTTTTTAATGTTTACCTCGAACACATGCTTTTAAAAGTTTAGAACCTTGGAGGTTCATTGTTATTTCCCTGCAGAGGCCTTCCTCTCTAGGAGTATCTGCTTTGGGAAGACAGCATGGCACTTTGCTACAGGGGCTTGGATAAAGGGCATGCCATCATAGATAGAGGAGGTTTCCTAGAAGTTGGATTTGAGTTGGACCTTGAAGGAAGTGCAGAATTTGGACTGATAAGGAGGTAGGGTTCATCATGTGGAGAAAAAAGTAGGATGAGCCAAGATTAAGTGTGGAACTGAGCCTAGTGGTATAGATTAGGAAGCCTGATAGAAGTAGAAGGTAACTTGTCTATATGCTGTGGGGTGGGGACATAGTTTGAATGGATGAGGAATGCGAAATTAATGAAGGATTCAGTGGAGTTGGCAGGATACTAATGGCGATATTTTAGTGTGGACATATTTTTGGAAACCACCTACTCCTAACCTGGCATCTTACTGACGGAGCAATGGAGATTCAAGGTGATGAGGCAAACTTCCCAGAGTCTCACAGGGTATCAGTGGCACAGGGGTCATTCAGTGCTTGCTCCTTAGTCCATTCCTGCTTCTGTGCTTGGTCTGAGCATAAACGTGAAGCCATTGTAGGCTAGGAAGTAAAGAAGCTCTTCTACGGTACAGTACTAGTTTGTTGGATGTGTGGAACAGGGAGAAAATCAGAAGGAGAACTATTATTATATCGAAAGTGTTTACGGAAAAGACAACAAATAACAAGTGTTGGCGAGGATGTGGAGAAAAGAGAACCCTCGTACGCTGTTGGTAGGAATGTAAATTGATGCAGCCACTATGGAGAACAGTATGGAAACTCCTCAAAAATTTAAACATAGAACTATCATCTGATCCAGCAATTCCACTCCTGGGTATTTATCAGAAGAAAACAAAAACGCTCATTAGAAAAGACATATGCATGCCTATATGTTCACTACAGATTATTTACAACAGCCAAGATATGGAAGCAGCCTAAGTGTGCATCAACAGATGAATGGATAAAGAAGATATACAATGAACTATTACTCAGCCATAAAAAAGAATGAAACCTTGCCATTGGCAACAACATGGATGGACTTTGGGGGTATTATGCTAGGTGAAATAAGTCAGACAGAGAAAGACAAATACTATGAGATTTCACTCATATGTGACATCTAAAAAAACAAAGCAAATGAACAAACATAACAAAACAGCAACAAAGATATAGATACAGAGAACAAACAGGTGTTTGCCAGAGGGGAGGAATATGAGGGGAGGAAAGAAATAGGTGAGGGAGATTAAGAGGTACACACTTCCAGTTAAAAGATAAATAAGTGCTTGGTATGTAATTTACAACATGGTAAATATAATTAACACCACTGTATGTTATATTAACATATCAAAGTTGTTAAGAGAGTGAATCCTAAGAGTTCTCATCACAAGGGAAAAATTTTTTTTCTATTTTTAAAAATCTTGTACCTATATGAGTTGATGGATGTTCACTAAACTTACTGTGATAGTCACTTCATAATGTATGTAAATCAAATTATTATGCTGTACACCTTGAACTTACACACCTTGAACTTATACACAGCTCTATGTCAATTATTTCTCAATAAAACTGGAAAAAAAAATTATACCTCAAAAAAAAAAAAAAAAAAAGCTTGAGGTGTGTACTGTGGCCTTAACTGTTGGCCCGGGGACAAAGGAGATACTCAGATATATCAAAGGAGAAGTTGGTAGGACCCAATATAGGGCCCAAAGAAGAGAAACATAAGCTGATTGCAAGTTTCAAATTCGGGTTTCTTGCAGAATAGTGTCAGGAGGGCAAGAGGGGGAGATTCTGAGTTTGAGTCTGGATATGTTTGGTGAACAGACTTGGTGATAGACTACTGGAAATAAACATTCATTCATTCATTCATTCATTCATCCAATTAATACTTATTGAATGTGTACTCTGAGCTACTGTGCTAGGTGCTGGGTAAGTAAGATGTGCTTGGACTGGGACCTTCTGAAGCTTTCATTCTAGTGTTTTCTGATGGGGAAACATGGGCTTCGGTGAGAGGCACGGCTGGTAGCCATCAACAGCGTGGTGCTTGGCGGGTGACCTCTCGCCGGCAGTGAGTACGGCAGGGGGCTGAGGACAGAGACTGTGGACTCCCAATCATTTCAGGAAAGATGCCACCATTACTGTTGACTGAAAAAAAAAATGCACAACTTGAGAGCTGTGAGTTTCAGATTTATCTGGGGACTTACTGAGGACTATAGCCTGGGAGACAGCCTCTCAGGTAGCTCTGAGGACCTGCTCCGAAGAGGAAGGAGAGGCCAGTATGTATGTGATTTTGGCTACAGAGTATGTGCAATCCAGCATACATCTTGGTAGGTTAGTGCTAGTCATGAGGAACAGGTATTTCAGTTAATCATTTTAATGCTTTTCTAAGTATGGGAAGACCCAAGAACCCAGGTTCATAAAAAATTTTCTCCTGAAACATTATCTAACTAAGGGCCTGTTTTGCCTGTTTTCCCAAAGCACAGAGTGTCTCATCCTGTCCTTCATCCTGAATTCCTTCCAGGGTGTACTGTAGTCAGTGACTGCAGTGCTGGTGACTTAATCTTTGTAGAACCAGATGGTGAACGACATTCTTTGTTTTACAGTATCAACAGATTATGAGTTTTAAATACATTGTCCGAAGAGTTTTAAAACCATTTCCCCTCTCATTTCTTTTATTTAAATGAATTATTTGAGCTTGTCCCCGCCAAAGAATTCTCAAACATTCAAGTGAATAGAGTGAATGATTAAATGGGCTGCCAATGGGGTGAATATGTCCACTGACCCAAGATAAAAGGTGACAGACTCTAATTATATGTAAAAAAATTCCCCTGCCCCACTAGGCCGGCACCAGCCCCTTTTGTTGGTTTCATTTGCCAGGATTCTTCAAGCTTGGCCCTACTCCACCAGGTGATGGTAAGTGCTAAACCCTCTCTTTTTTTTTCTACCTAGTTTTTTTTTTTTTTTTTTTAAAGGTTTTTTTTAAAATTATTAGCACCTTTAATTATTATTTATTTTATTTTATTTTATTTTGGCTGTGTTGGGTCTTCGTTTCTGTGCGAGGGCTTCCTCTAGTTGCGGCAAGCGGGGTCCACTCTTCATTGCGGTGCGCGGGCCTCTCACTATCGTGGCCTCTCTTGTTGCGGAGCACAGGCTCCAGACGCGCAGGCTCAGTAGTTGTGGCTCACGGGCCTAGCTGCTCCGCGACATGTGGGATCTTCCCAGACCAGGGCTCGAACCCGTGTCCCCTGCATTAGCAGGCAGATTCTCAACCACTGCACCACCAGGGAAGCCCTCTACCTAGTTTTAACCCAAGCTTGGACTGGCCTTTGGGTAGATAAGGACAATGGGCTCCTAAAAGATTTAAGAGGTTAAGGACAGGCCAGGGAGCACCCCACAATCTCCTGATTAAATAGCAAAGGTAGTTGTTGGAGGTTAAGAGAAAATCTTTTTGAATGTTAGTACATACTAAAATTAGCATTGATTTACATTTTCAAAGCCTTATTTACTACTTCATTATATTATGATTAATTTTGTTAAATTTGAAACCTCTTAAAGACTCCCAGAAGCAATCATAATGTAGATCTTACAGGTGAAAGATCAACTGTTAAAATAGAATCTGTAACCAAAAAAAAAAAAAAATGGAGAAATTGTCTTAATAACTGAAGTTTTTAATAGTCTTTTCCAGAAATGTCTTCTTAGAGTGAGATGTGTATTGAGAAGAACTGTAGAAGTTCACTCTTTGAACGACTGCAATGACTGGTGATCTGAAGAAATTACTAGATTCCTCAAGGGCAGCCATTCTTCATACCTTTCTTTGTTCTGCCAACTTTCCATTCTTCTCCTTCCTGTGTACTCGTGTGTGTCTGTGTGTGTGATCTTTCCCTTTTTGTCTGTGGAAATGCTAGGTACCCCGGCACCTCCTCTTCAGTCTCTTTAACTGTGTATCTCTCTAGTCTTCCTCTCACTTTTCTTTCCCAGGACACAGAGACTCTCAGAATTTTACTTCTATCTGCTCTGACCCATTATGATTTTATTTTTAACACTCAGAATGTCATTATTTTATGTTGTAGCTCCTGTTGGGAATGGGCAAAAGTGTCTCACTGTGTCCCCCATGCCTAGACAATAATAATCTCTGCGCCTAGAACAGCTGGCAAGGTCAGCTCTGGGAACTGTGGATCTTAGGTCATAGCAGCATGTCTCAATCTTTTCTGAAGTGCCTTGTGAATAATTTTCAACCATTAATAATCTTAGCGCCCAAGTATGTGAGTGACAATTCTCAGAAAATAAAATCAGAGAGGATTGCAAGTTATCCCTAAAATCACTCATCCTCACCCTTTGCATTCCAGCGTGTTCTGGCATAGAAGAGAAAGCCACAAAGTTGCAGAAGTGAATCAGAAAGGAATATAACCACAGTCAAACTGGGTACCTACAAGCACTGTGTTCACATGTATTTTTTTTAATTTATTATTTTTAGGGGTGGGAGGTGGGAAATGCATCATGGACCTATTTGGGGAAAACAAATCCAGATTGTATTTAATAATGAATCAAGCAACCCTGAGGTCCACATCCCTTCCCTCATGAATATTCAAGTTTCTCTGAGTGACAGAGAATGAAAAGGAATTTCTACCGTAGTGTAGTTACATCAAAATGTATACACTGAACACGATTCATAATCAACTGTACAAATTTAACTTCATTACACACAGTTTGCTCTTCAGAGACCTGCCCGGACATTTTGGCCCTGCCCACTAATGGCCAGCACTTACTGCTTCTCTCTCTACCTGTCTCTGTTTCTCTCTTTTTGCTTTTCTGCTCTCCTTCTTTCCCTCCCTGCCTCACTTACACCCTCACCAGACCCCATCTTTCGTCTTCTCTCAACAGAGAGCCTGTCTTCCTACAGTGTGGCTCTCTGCCAGGAATAATGGAAATGGTGAAAAGTTTCTTGTGGTTAGAGGTGAAGCCAACAGTGAGTGAGGCTTGTCCTTCTCTCTCCTCCCCTCCAGACACCCTCCTCCCCCGGTATGCATTCAGGATGGGGGCAGGGAGCACAGGGCTGGTGGCCAGAAGAGCCAAGGGATTCTTGTTGCCTCTTGCTGCCTGCTGTGTGCTCTGAAGCAGGGATTAAGGACATTTTCTGGAGGTGCTGGGAGGATGGGAGAGTGCCAAGC
Organism: Eschrichtius robustus; assembly: GCF_028021215.1. Lineage (NCBI taxonomy): Eukaryota > Metazoa > Chordata > Mammalia > Artiodactyla > Eschrichtiidae > Eschrichtius > Eschrichtius robustus. The sequence continues at coordinate 86,363,771 of NC_090824.1, forward strand.
AAACACGGCTCTTCCTCAGAGAGGAAGAAAGGCCCCCAAATTCCATGAGGGGCCCCCTCCTGGACTCCCAGGACACACAGGGGCCCAACAGAGTGAATACCAACATGCATTCTGGGCCCATCTGGCCCTGTTAAAGCCTTGCCCCTGTGTGTTTGGGTTAGTCCATGAGAGAATTTCCAGGACTCTTGAAATGCTTGTGGGTAACCTGGAATTTCCTGAGAGACCTGGATGCTGAGATCACTAGCCAGTTTCAGGGATCCATGCCTTCTGTGAGCGACAAAGACATTTGTGTAAAAGTGAGTCGCAGAAAAATCCTTGGAAAATTTTGAGCCTTAAATTCCCTGTAAGGCACAAACACACCAACTATAAAAGTTCTAGGCTACGGCAGAGAAGGCCTAACTCTCAATCAAGCCAGAGATATATAGGCAGCTATCACGTGTCTTTGGCTCACTCTAAAAGCCAGCTTTTTAATATTTGTGGATATAGGCCATGTGACTACAAGATCAACAACCAGTTTCTTAGTTCTCTTTGAAGTTGAAAGGTAAAGGCCTTATGGGGCTCACTGGAATGCCCAAGGTCTCCTGGGCCAAGACACAGAACAGTGGTTGAACAGTTGATGTTCTGAATAGAGACTTAATTGAATTTCCTAGCCAATGTTAGACCTAAATTCCTCCAAGGGAAAGCTCAGAAATGGCCATCTGTGCTTTCCTTTTGGGATGGATCAGAAAGGCCACTCTTATTTAAGCCTCCATCAAGCATATACACGCATACACAGAAACCCTTTTGGGGGCCATCTCTTTCCTTAACGTTCAGTAGCATCAGCATATTCCTTTCTTGTAAGATCACATCATTCTGTCATTTTTGAGTCACTTAACATATTATTCACTCATGTGCCAGATCCTTTATTAGGTAGTGGGGAAATAATCACGAGCGAGATAGTCCCAGGTCCTTGCCCCTTCAAAGTATAAAATCCCCACAAAGCAGGATAGAAGGTTCCTCTGATGCCACACCGATGGGCACAGGCTCCAGAGCCTGGACAGTACTGCTTCTCTCGTCCATCCCTCCCTCTAGATCAGGGGTCCCCAACCGCCAGGGCGCAGACCAGTGCTGGTCCGAGGCGGCCTGTTAGAAAGTGGGCCACACAGGAGAATGTGAGTGGCGGGCGAGCGAGTGAAGCTTCACCTGCCACTGCTCCCCATCGCTCGCATTACTGCCTGACCCGTCCTCCCCCGGGCCCCTCACCCCTATCCGTGGAAAAACTGTCTTCCGCGAAACCAGTCCCTGGTGCCAAAAAAGGTTGGGGACCACTGCCCTGGATACTGTGGCTTCAGGATGTGAAGGAAAAGTGTCGCCTGTCATATCAGTAAACAAAGGATGTTGTAGCCATTAAGCCACTACAGCTGGTCCCACCCTCCCATGGTGAGCCCCAAGGGAACTCCGGATGGAGACAAAAGGGCCGCCTGCTGCCAAGCCCTCAGCCACTGCACCTCCAACGGTGCCCCCTGAGGGGACTCAGGATGGGAAAGAACAGGACACTGGCCCCAGAGAGCTGAGGTGCACATCAAAGGAATGATTTCAGTGAACCCACACTCTTGCATGTTCCATACATAGAAGAGTGCTAAATTCCTCAACTTGAGATGTCTGGTTTTCTTCAATTAACAGTAATCTTTCCAACTACTTGGTCTTTGTTGCAGAAACTCCTCTATATCCTGGCTCCTCCCTCACCTCTTGGGAGCAGTTCCTCACAGCTAGCTGAGAGGCTGCATCCCGGCTTAAGTCCTCGGTTTTGTCCGCCGAATAAAACATCATTCTCAACTTTTAGGTTGCGTATTTTTTTCTTTTTTCAGTCGACAAGGATTAGCTACATCAGCCCCAACCTTGGCTCCAGTCCTTCCATTTTTGGCTTTTCTAAGGGAGATGTTTGGGAAGGACAAAGAACCTGCTTCCAAAACCAGAATGTGATGCTGTAGGCCACCCGCTTTTGACTGCCACTTGATGATGTTTTCCTAATGGTAATTGTTTCTGCAAAGCCTACAAGACTTAGATTTCCTCCTAGAAGCAAAATAAACGTGTAAATGCTATCACTGTGCTCTGACAAAGTCCCAATTTTTCACTTTCCTTCTAATCATTGTAATTCAATCCACTACGGATCCTGTGCCCGAGGAGTTGACTATCTGGTCAAGGAAACAACTACAAACATGAAAGCACCTCGGGGGAGGGCCACGCGGGGCAACAGGAGTCAGACAAGAGGTTATTCTTTTGGGCTAAAATAAGCAGTGACTGCTTCCCAAAGGGGATGACATGGGGTTTGGAGCATGAAAGAGAGCTGAAATGTGGCTGGGGGAGGCACTTCCAACAGAGGAAAAATATGTGTACAGGTGTAGAGAAGGAAGTATTTGTGGCATGCGAGGTGGCAAGGAGGAGACTGGCCCACCTGGAGCTCCGAGTTTTGTTTGGATAGAAACCCAGCTACTCTGTCCAGAGACGCCACCCAGGGATCTCCATGGCTCAGAGAGAACTTTCCATGTGGAGAGAGCAACTCATGTGGCCTTTTGCCCATCACTGCCACCACCATAAAGCCATCAAGGACAGAAATTAGGAGAAAACAGCTCATTTCCTCATCCTTTGCTTAAAGCATCCATTTTCCAGGGGCAATTTTGTAAATGAAGAATTTTCCTGTTCTAACGGATAGGTGAGTTTCTTTAATAAACAACAGGTTGAAGGAAATGATCACACATTCATACTCAATTCCCCCAGTATTCCATGGCACCCTTCACGCATCAGAATGGAAAAGCAGAGTTCCCCTAATGGTCACAGCCACATTACATGTCTGCAAAGAAGAAGACGTAAACTGCCAAGAACGACCATAAAAGGTACATTCTCTTTCGAGGTGATGCAGTCAGCACAAAGGTGTTCTGTCTGAGATTTGTAAAGCTGCTTGTGCATGAGTTGGATTGTGAATTTGACTGGCAGCCAATTGTAAGCCAGCAGTGAGGAAAACCTGTTCTAGATAGATTTCCACGCCAACATGTATGCACGGCATCACTGTGGACAAAGCTGGTAATCAAGAGTGTCCTGGGTGAGGACAACTGCATCATAGAATCAATACTGGACTCAAATACCACCACAGTCTAAGACCTTTCCAAAGAAAGCTTTCAATATTCATCACCATGAGCATTAGACAGGGCTCTATTTGTGCTGCCTGAGGTTTTCCCTTCCACAAAGATGCAGGGACGTCTTCTTGGGTGAAATATAGTTAATTCCCAGGTTCTGGAAACCTTAGGTTCATTTTTCCTCCATGTGGTCAGAGAGAAGAGCGAACCGAAGGGGTGAACCTGCTAGGGTGTGTCCAATCTAGCCCCAACCTACAAAAGGAGTTACAGAACATGGCTTTCACTGTGCCTCTTTCTGAAAAATAAGGGCTTCCCCCCACCTTTCATCCCTTTCCAAACCTCTGTCTGTCTCGTTACTTCCCCAAGTAAATCTTCCTTGGCAAGGTGCTCAAATCACGTTTCCCAGGACACGCTGTCAGCCTTCTGGCCTCATAGCTTTCTGCCTGCCATTCCCCTTGGCCTGGAGTTCCCTTTCCATTCTCTCTAGTTATCTAAATCAAATCCAGCTTTCAAGATTCATCTTAAATATCTCTTCCTCAGAGCAACTTCCCTGATCACCGCAGTCTAGTTGAAAGTCTCCTGCCCTTTAGCCACTATAGCTCGCTGAGTGACATTAAGTAACGACTTTAGCACTGTGTGTGACACGCTGCTTCGTGTAATTATTATCTGTGGGTTAACCCCCTAACTAACTCAAAAGCTTACAGAGAGGTAGAGAGGATGGGCCATGTATGACTCATTTTTTATGGCCTAATATCCAAATTTCTTTGTGTTTAATTTTTAGATACACATTGGTTCCCCAAATCAATGTAGACACATTTAAGAGGCAGGTTTTTTGGAGTTTGAAGGATTCATTGAAAAAATCAACTAGAACCAAAATAATACTCCCTCAGACCTCAAGGAAACATGCCTAGCCTTTATACATGAAAAGTTCTTTTGATTTCTTATGGAACCCAAGACGTATTTAAATCGTGATTCAGAGCTTGTGCACTGAACATCTGAAGCCTAAACAGATGTTGCATTTGACTGATATGGTAATGGATGCAAACTGGTAAAGAGAAGAAAGAAGCATATTCCCACAGCGGGGGGAGGGATGGAGGCCATCATAGACTACTACTGTAGTGACCAGTCTGGACATTGATTTGGGGTCTGTCTAGATTTAGTCCACGGAGGTATGCGGGAAAATCTTTGATCAAGATGAGGAATCGAGGAAACACCAATCTGTTTCAATCTAAACTTCTTGTAGCCTCAGCTAATCTTCCTCTGGGTGACTCTTGCTGTTCATACTTAAAGCCATCCACAGTGGACTTGATTACTTCCTTGTTTGGGGGCCCTTACACTGTACTAACACAAAATTCACTTTCTGTATCGAGATATAATTTTATTTTATTTATTTAATTTTTTTGGCTGTGTTGAGTCTTCGTTGCTGCGCGCGGGCTTTCTCTAGTTGCGGCGAGCGGGGGCTACTCTTTGTTGCGGTGCATGGGCTTCTCATTGTGGTGGCTTCTCTTGTTGTGGAGCACGTGCTCCAGGCATACGGGCTTCAGTAATTGTGGTGCGTGGGCTCAGTAGTTGTAGCACACGGGCTTAGTTGCTCCGTGGCATGTGGGATCTTCCTGGACCAGGGCTCAAACCCGGGTCCCCTGCACTGGCAGGCGGATTCTTAACCACTGTGCCACCAGGGAAGCCATGTATTAAGATATAATTCACATGCTATGAAATACATCTGTTTTAATAGTACAATTCAATGGTTTTTAGTGTATTCACGAAGTTGTACAGCTATTACTGTTAATTACAGAATAATTTTCATTAGCCTGCAAAGAAATTTCATATCCATCAGCAATCAGGCCCTATCCTTTTGTTCCCTCAGCTATGGGAAACCATGAATCTACTTTCTATCTCTAAGGAGTTGTCTGTTCTGGACTTTTCATTTAAAAGGAATGATACTATGAAACTGCCAATGGCATTTTTCACAGAACAAGGACAAAAAATTTCACAACACTAAAGACCCCAAATAGCCAAATCAATCTTGAGAAAGAAAAACAGAGCTGGAGGAATCAGGCTCCCAGACTTCACACTATACTACAAAGCTACAGTAATCAAGACAATATGGTACTGGCACAAAAACAGAAATATAGATCAACGGAACAGGATAGAAAGCCCAGGGATAAACCCACACACATATGGTCACCTTATCTTTGATAAAGGAGGCAAGAATATATAATGGAGAAAAGACAGCCTCTTCAATAAGTGGTGCTGGGAAAACTGGACAGCTCCATGTAAAAGAATGAAATTAGAACACTCCCTAACACCATACACAAAAATAAACTCAAAATGGATTAAAGACCTAAAGGTAAGGCCAGACACTATTAAACTCTTAGAGGAAAACATAGGAAGAATACTCTATGACATAAATCACAGCAAGATCCTTTTTGACCCACCTCCTAGAGAAATGGAAATAAAACCAAAAATGATCAAATGGGACCTAATGAAACTTAAAAGCTTTTGCACAGTAAAGGAAACCATAAACAAGACGAAAAGACAACCCTCAGAATGGGAGAAAATATTTGCAAATGAAGCAACTGACAAAGGGTTAATCTCCAAAGTTTACAAGCAGCTCATGCAGCTCAATATCAAAAATACAAACAACCCAATCCAAAAATGGGCAGAAGACCTAGACATTGCTCCAAAGAAGATATACAGATTGCCAACAAACACATGAAAGGATGCTCAACATCACTATCATTAGAGAAATGCAAATCAAAAGTACAATGAGGTATCACCTCACATCAGTCAGAATGGCCATCAGCAAAAATCTACAAACAATAAATGCTGGAGAGGGTGTGGAGAAAAGGGAACCCTCTTGCACTGTTGGTGGGAATGTAAATTGATACAGCCACTATGGAGAACAGCATGGAGGTTCCTTAAAAACTAAAAATAGAACTACCATACGACCCAGCGATCCCACTACTGGGCATATACCCTGAGAAAACCATAATTCAAAAAGAGTTATGTACCACAATGTTCACTGCAGCTCTATTTACAATAGCCAGGACATGGAAGCAACCTAAGTGTTCATCGACAGATGAATGGATAAAGAAGATGTGGCACATATATACAATGGAATATTACTCACCCATAAAAAGAAATGAAATAGTTATTTGTAGTGAGGTGGATGGACCTACAGTCTGTCTTACAGAGTGAAGTAAGTCAGAAAGAGAAAAACAAATACCATGTGCTAACACATATATATGGAATCTAAAAAAAAAAAAAAAAAAGAAAAAAAAATGGTTCTGAAGAACCTAGGGGCAGGACAAGAATAAAGACGCAGACGTACAGAATGGACTTGAGGACATGGGGAGGGGGAAGGGTAAGCTGGGACGAAGTGAGAGAGTGGCATGGACATATATACGCTACCAAATGTAAAATAGATAGCTAGTGGGGAGCAGCCGCATAGCACAGGGAGATCAGCTCGGTACTTTGTGACCACCTAGAGGGATGAGATAGGGAGGGTGGGAAGAAGACACAAGAGGGAGGAGATATGGGGATATATGTATACGTATAGCTGATTCACTTTGTTATAACACACCATTTTAAAGCACTTATACTCCAATAAAGGTGTTAAAAAAAAAAAAGGAATGATACAATTTGTAACCTTTTACATTTGGCTCCTTTCACTTAGGATAATGCTTTCAAGGTTCATCCATATTGCAGCATGAATCAGTACTTCATTCCTTTTTATGGTTAAATAATATTTTACTGTATGGATATCCCACATTTTTTTTATCCATTCATCAGTTGATGGATATCTGGATTGTTTCCACTTTTTGGCTATTCTGAATAATGCTGCTATAAAAACTATACAAGTTTTTTCCTTTTTCTTTTTTTTTTTGTGGACATATGTTTTAAATTTTCTTGGGTATATCCCTGTGAGTGGAATTGCCAGGTCAAGTGATAACTCAGTGTTAACTTTCTAGGGACTGTTTTCCAAAGTGACTGCAACATTTTACACTTCCACCACCAGTGCATAAGTGTTCCTATTTCTCCATAGTCTCACCAATACTTCTAATTTGTCTGTCTTTTTGATCATAGCCTTCCTACTGTGTGTGAGTGGTGTTTCATTGTGGTTTTGATTTGCATTTCCCTAATAATGTTGAGTGTTTTTTCCTATGTTTATTGACCATTTGTATATCTTCTTTGGAGAGATGTCTATTAAAATTTTTTGGCCCATTTGAAAATTGGGTTATTTTTCTTCTATTATTGAGTTGCAAGAGTTCTATGTATAGTCTCAAAATTCACTTTCAATTGCATGTTAATCAACTGATTCCCACAGCAGTTTCTTCTTACAATACAATCCTCAGCATGCTGATGTCCTGCACTGCTTTTTAACTTAAAAATAGTTTTGTCTTGCTTGACCATACAGCTTTCTCTTTTAGTACTCTCTCCTATATCTGTGCTCTCACCTGGCTCTGATTTCTACATCTGTGTGATAAAAAGGACGGCAGGCCACTTTGGGGAGAGAAAAGGGCCATTTCCTAATTGGATCTGTATTAGTTTTTATTGGTGCATAACAAATTACCACAAACATTGAGGCTTAAAATAATATACATTTATTACCTTACAGTTTCCAAGGATCAGGAGTCTGGGCATGGCTATGCTGCGTCCTCTGTCCAGACTCACACAGGACTGCAGTCGGCTGTGTAATGTTCTCAACAGAGGCTCAACTTGGGAAAGATCCACGTTCACACTCCCTCAGCCTGGCATGAGGAATGGCAGAATTGATTTCCTTGCAGCTACAGGACTCACAGCCTCTCACTTCTTCAAGGCCAGCGGAAGAGAGTTTCTCCCACCTCAGGGAGGGCTCACATCTCTCTTTTAAGGGCTTTCACCTGATTAGGTCAGGCCCACCATGGTGCTCTCCCTTTTCATTAACGCAAGTCAACTGATTAGGGACTTTAATTACATTGCAAAACTCCTTCACCTTTGCTATATTCTGTTGGCCACAAGCAAGTCACAGGTCCCATCCACACTCAAGGGGAGGGGGTCATAAAAGGGCACGAGCCACTGGGAGCTTCCTTAAGGTGTGTCTGCTACAGGATACTAGCTGAAAAAGGGTTGTCTACTAAGCAAAAAGAAACACCATGAGTTCTTTTTAAGATAATGCCATTAAATCACTTTCCTAGCTACAGAGGCTCCAAAGTTGTTCCTGTTTTACCATTTTTCATCATTTCTCAGTGACATAAAGGCTACAAAACAAATGTGCATAAATGACCGTGTAGGGCATCATGAAATTCTTTTCAATACATCACAGTCATAAGTCTCGCAATGACTGGCTTTCATTAGACAGCCTATATTTTCCATAATCACATATTAATAATGATAAAGAGAGTTAAGGCATGTATAGTGCGCTTTCTGTGGTCTGGTACTTTATGCATATTGGCATTGAATCTCCATAATCAACCTTAGAAGTGGGTATTGTTGTTTTATCATCCTGTGTTACAGATGAGGGAACTGGACACAGAGAAACTGTTACCAGAGGGAGCTGGTCAAGTGGAACTGTTACCAGCTTCTTATGGTGCATCCCATAAGAAGCAGAGCTTGGACTGAACCTAGGGAAGCTGCACTCAGACCCACCATGCCCTTTGCCACTCCAAGAGCCAAGGAGTCACCCAGTGGAGGAAGTGCACACCTGGGTGTCATCAAGGCCCTCACTCCACACAGAGCCTCAAGTGAAAACACATCCGCTAGCTCACTGTCGTCTACGGAAATGGGTCAGCAGAGGGTCTCTTGGGTCATTATAAAAACTGTTGACTGATACACACAGAGCCAAAGAGAAGAAAGTAGTTTAAAATCCTAAGAAAGCACCCTCATATGCTTTCTCCATTTTGTAAGTCACCCTTGGTCAGAGGAGAGTACCATTCACTCAAACTGCACTAAAACAGCTCATATTCTGCACGTACTGGTACGTGAAGCATCAAAGCACTCATCTAACATACTATTAAGAGCCAAGTATGTGTCAGGCGCTGTGCTACGCACTGGGGACTCAGCGGAGGAAAAGCGTCACGATTCCTCTTCCAGGGAGATAACCTTCCAGTGGTGGGAGGACACAGTGAAGAAACAAGTACAAATACAATATCAGGGTAGCCGTAGGTGTTACACCGAGAATAAGACAAGATGATGGTTGAGACTAGCACCCACGGTTACCCCTTCTCTGGATTAAAAAATAGAAGCGTGTAAATCCGTCAAGAGCCGTAATGCGTGCTTTTAATTTTAAGAGAAGAAACACCACCAAGTAAACTAACTGAGGAAAAAAGTGGCAGATGGAGCAGGCCTCCAGCTGGAGGCTGAACTCAACCAGGCCCTTGTGCACCTTCATGCCTCTCCCAGTCCCAGCTTCCACCTTTTCCTGGCTGCTTCCATCCACAGTCATCTTGCTCCTGACCACACCTCAGTCCAAATAACTGCCAGCTCCCAGAATGAACACACTGCACCTTCTGGGTTCCCGCGTTCTGCCTAGCCAGTTACCCATTCCAGGAGCCCAGGGAGCCCAGTTCTCCGCATTCCTGCTTGGACTGGTCCTGGGGTGTGAACAATACAGGGGTTATTTCATGGATACTGCACATGAACTGCTGTGTGCTCTAAATCAGGGATTAAGAACATTTTCTGGAGGTGCTGCAGTGTCTAGCCTTATTCATCAGATCCTGCTGGCTTTGCCTCTTGCTGCTGGCCCCTTGGAATTGACAACAGGTTTTGGCTTCCCGGAGATAAACCTTCACCACCTCTTCCTCCTCCAGACTCACCCCAACCGACTCCAGTCCTGAGAGCCCAGGTCTCCTCCTCTGACACTAAACCAAGGGTTCAGACTTACAAGTGAGTCTTAAAGCCAGGCCCCCCGAAACAGCATCTCCCTCTCCATTCAAGCTCCTTCATCAGTAGGTAATTAGATCTAAGCTCAGGTCCGGTCATCCACGGGGTGGTCAGAGCTTTGGTAAGTTTCAGTTACACACAGCAACTCTGGCTCCCCTCCCCTCCCTCCCCTCCTCCTGCCCTCCCTCCCCTTCCCCTCCCCTCCCTCCCCTTCCCCTCCCCTCCCTCCCCTCCTCTCCTCCTCCCCTCCCCCTCCCCTCCCTCTCCCCTCCCCTTCCCCTCCCCTCCTCTGCTCCTCCCCTCCCTCCCCTCCCTCTCCCCTCCCCCTCCCCTCCCCCTCCCCTCCCCTCCCCTCCACACCACCATGCCCTGGGCCACCAGGCTCCACCCCACTCCCCACAGTCACATCCTAGGGGGCACCAAGCCCTGCGTCATTAACAAGCTCCTCAGGTGATTCTGATCTGCTGTCCTGCTGAGAATTACTGTGATTAAAGGAAGATAGAAAGAGATCTGAAAACAAAACCCCCCAAAACTCAAGTGGTTTCCTACTGCAACAAAAAGCATGTTCTGCAATTATGCCATTTCAGCGTATATTTTTGGAATAATTCTCCTGGATAATCCACACGGAGGATAAAAGATGTTCCCAGGAATCTGCACAGCTATTCTCATACTTTCTTTGGTGATTCTGGTCAGCAGTCATAAGACCTTGATTTCTGGCTTAGCTTTTCAAACTGAAGGGCTGTTCAAAACAAGATGATGAACTTTCAGGGAAAGTAGGCCTCTGACTGCTCTATAATAGGAAAGGAGGGGAGGGCTCTTGTTTTCTTCAGAATTCCTCCTGCTGAAGGCCTCATCAACACAGAGCGCTTCAGTGGGGTCTCAGGCAGGACTTTCCAAACAGAGCAATTTCCGAAGTTATAAACATGCTGCCTGTTTTGGAAAGTGTGAGAATCTCTGGTCATCATCAGTTTGTAATTGTTGAAGTTTTACAAGTGAGGTTAAAAGGAAGAATTTTGGTAACAAATTTCTCAAATCAAAATAACAAGGACAAAATTACCCCAAATTTGTTATTCTCGATGACATAAATAGAACATGTTATTTGACAGAAATACTTTTTCACTCTCTTATTTTCTTCTAAAGAATTGTCTGGATGTTTTTTTGACAGATGAAATCTATTTTGTTAAAATAAAATAAATTAAAAGAAGGCATGTAATAAAAATAAAAGTGAAAAAAAAATACAGTTTGGGTAGCTCACTCCATAGCAGATGCCTGATGGCTGGAATGTTACTTGCTTCCTCCAGACCCCTATCTCACAATGCACTTTACCTCAGCCAACCCCGACGGACACGAGAATGGGCCGAGAACGCGTCAGGAAAGGAGAAAGACGGGGGAGCCCTAGAATGAGGTCAACTCCCACCTCTACATAGGCCTCCCGGAAGGATCACCCATCTTCCAAGCCCACTCCACCTTGGTCTCTGCAACTGTCAGAAGCAACCATTTTACAGCCAGCTCTTCTGTCCTTAAGGTGCTTCAAAAGTTTCCTGCCCAATGAATATCTGGTTTGTGGATTATTTGGTCTCAGACATATCCATTTGCATTTTTCCATGATGATTCGCAGTTTTGTCCCTGCCTTTCCCATTTTCCTAATTCCTTTAGATTATTCCTTTGCTTATGCTGGTGCTTATTACATTTCCCCATTCAGAATCATCTGTGAATTTCATTTTCAAGCCCCTTCTCACTCCCTAAGGTTAATAAAGACAGGTCTGAGTGAGATGGGAGGAAAGGCCAGCTTCCTCTAGCACCCCCCGAAGCCCACCCTCTGGAGCTAGCCCAGCGTCCTGAGGGCCGTTTCCTTCCACCCGGCACATTTTTCCATCCATGTGACAGGATGGGCAGCCAAGGTGATCTGCCTTCACTTATGCCACATCTCAGGACCCTTTATTAACTGCCAAAGTTCAGAATTCACGGGTGGAACATCTGTTCCCGGCAGTTTTTATGCTGGGGCTACACCCGAAAGGAAAGTGTTTGCCTTGTCCTCAAGAGCCACATGGCAAATTGTTGTCAGTTTAATATGTGCAGTATGGAAACACAATCCTCTCTCTCCTACCCTCTGGGAAATTACGTTTCCCTTCCATACCCCCGAATTGTTCTGAGGGTACCCTTCACTCTTCTTTTTATTGTTGTATAGAACAAGCAATCTCCCTTCAGGAGAGTCAGTGGGGAACCAAAGCCATTCAGTCCTTCTAAAATTACTTGGAAATTGGTCTGCAGTGTTTTCCGCCACCACTGAGCCCCTGAATTCTCACTTTGTGCAATCAGAGTTCTGCTGATCAAGGCAAGACTTTGCCAACTGGCAAAGCCTAGTTCCATGTAGGTCTTGGAAAGCAGGAGAAGGGTTGAAATCAGGATGCTCAAGAAAGATGCAAATTAGATTTAAAAATGATATTTGCTGACAGGAGGAGCCTAGAGAAAGTTCTTCTTTGCCTGAACTGGCTTCTGATACGAACTAGCTCTGCGGGCCTGGCCAATTGCTCCATCTGCTGGAGCCAATTTTCTGTCTTAGGATAAGAGATGGGAACTAGATAGTCTAAGGCCACATCCAGCTATAGATCTATGAGTAAGAATTGCACACAGTCCAGAAAAGAGTGCGTCCTTCCCAACAGATGTTCTCATTGCAAGAGGGAATGACTGTAGGGTGGAGAGCTGGGGGCCCTTAAGAATTGCAGAGCTTGCTTTAAGATCTCAAAAGTCTGTCTGAATCATGTTTACTATGGGACTTTTTTTTTTTTTAACATCTTTATTGGAGTATAATTGCTTTACAATGGTGTGTTAGTTTCTGCTTTCTAACAAAGTGAATCAGCTATACATATACATATATCCCCGTATCTCCTCCCTCTTGCGTCTCCCTCCCACCCTCTCTATCCCACCCCTCTAGGTGGACACAAAGCACCGAGCTGATCTCCCTGTGCTATGCGGCTGCTTCCCACTAGCTATCTATTTTACATCTGGTAGTGTATATATGTCCATGCCACTCTCTCACTTCGTCCCAGCTTACCCTTAACCCTCCCCATGTCCTCAAGTCCATTCTCTATGCCTGCGTCTTTATTCCTGTCCTGCCCCTAGCTTCTTCAGAACCATTTTTTTTTTTTTTTTAGATTCCATATATATGTGTTAGCACACGGTATTTGTTTTTCTCTTTCTGACTTACTTCACTCTGTATGACAGACTCGAGGTCCATCCACCTCATTACAAATAACTCAATTTCATTTCTTTTTATGGCTGCATAATATTCCATTGTATATATGTGCCACATCTTCTTTATGCATTCATCTGTCGATGGACACTGAGGTTGCTTCCATGTCCTGGCTATTGTAAATAGAGCTGCAGTGAACATTGTGGTACATGACTCTTTTTGAATTATGGTTTTCTCAGGGTATATGCCCAGTAGTGGGATTGCTGGGACTTCTTTTTATAGCATCATGAAGGAGATAGGCTCAAAGCCAGGACTGGCCAAAAACTGTGAAGCACACAGACTTTGTCTCTGTTTCTTTACACAACAGCTTTTGAAAGGACTTGCTCATGTAGTTCTCACACTCTTTCTCCTTGGGGAGGTGGGGGTGGGGTTGGGGGGGCATCTATCCTATGATGTAGTCCTGAGCCCTTCATTCAGGTGCTCATAAGAGACACAAAATGTCACCTCCCCAAGATACTTTCATTAATTTGAATACTCAAACAAGACTCCTTCGGGTACCATTGTATCCATTCATTCTTGAATATTAAGTGCCAGGCACAGTGATAAAAACTGGGTACACAAAGATGAATAAGATGAAGTTCCTGCCCTCAAAGAGTTCACTCTTTATTTAGCAAGGAAATCAAGTAAATGAACAGACAACGGTAACATATTTACAAGAGTGGCTCGTAAGAGTTTTCGATGGGATGATCACATAGCTTATGGTACAAACCAGGATATTTTTTAGAGTAAAGGGCCATGGTATTAACTAATATGCCTAAAGAAATGCACTTTCCAGGTCCATCACAGGCAAACCAGCCTATATGGTCATCCCAACTAATGAGAAAGTGTGGCCCCTTATGTCACCACTGAGACAGGGCCACACATGACTCAGGTAAGATCCCCACCCTGGAGAATTAGGTGATGCCTGATTCAAAATCAGCAGCAGTCTGCAATTCTATTTCAGATGACTGGTGATGATTTTTTGTAAACTATGTTCCCTTCCTTCCTCCGCTCCTCCCTCCCTCCCTTCCTTCCCAGTGGCTCCCCAGTAGAAGTAGTTATTATGAGAACCGTAACATAAAAAGCATGAGTATTCTAGGCGTCTATTCTATGAGGGAATAACTTGCCCAGTCCTTTACAAGACTTCTGTCCTCAGAATCCATTGGCCTGACCTCTCTTCTGGTAATTTTAATGCACTTCACTGTAAAGTCCTTAAAACACCACCCATGGAGTCAATCCCTGAAAACTGGGTTACAGGTGAAATTGTTTTATAATAAACTTCTTTCCTCCAAGTCTTCTGTACCATATTGACTTTAATACTATATCCTCTCAGGATGAGTTTTTACTGTAGAAAATTACTTTTCTGCACCATTAACCCCAGTCCAAGTATTTTTTTTTCTTTTTTTGTTTTTGTTTTAGTTTTGGCCAGATAGTTAGGTCCATGAATTTTTTTAAATGTTGGATTTAAGTTTATTTGTAATCAAGATGCTCTTTTTCCTACACCTCATTGCTAAAGATGCTAGATCTCTCGAACGGGTTTACTCCTTAGCCCTATGACTCAACATATATTATAAAAATAATCATACTCTGGCACTCCCTGAAATCTACTCTCTAAAATAACTGAAGCCTGGTGGCCTGGATGGGCTCAAGGCGGCCAGTGTTCTACCAGGCTAAGCCCTCCACAAAAACAGTCACCCTCATCTTCCATCTAGAGGTGTACTTAGAACTTGGGGACAAAACAGATTGCTGTTGCTTGTGATCTACGTTCTTTCATAGTTACATCATTCAGAAAAATATCTCCTCTGTGGTAAGGAATATCATAGTGTGGGTCCCATCTGTCCTGATATTTATTACTCCAAGTCACAAATGTAAGAACCAAATCAACAACTGCTTAGCTGATAAATAACCCCACAACTTGAAAAGTCAAATGTATGCCTATAGAACTCACCCTCTACCATGAACAACTGTCGAGAAAGAGCAGAAGGGACCATCATAGGCTTAGAATGTTTTAAAAGACTCCTAGGCAAAAACCTACAGTAAATCACATACTTAAGGATGGAACAATAAAAGAGGGTCCACTGGAACCAGGAAAATGACAAGCATGTCCTGCTCACCCTGTCTACTCATCATTGTATGAGAGATCCCAGCCAGCGTAAAAGACAAGTAGAAAAAATGAGAAGTACAAGATACGGGAAGGGGAAAAACTTTCATTATTGACAGATGGTATTATTTTCTAAGTAGAAAATTCAAAAGATTCTATAGACAAAAATGTTAGCATGGAGAGAGAACAACAAATTTGCAAGTTAAGAATCTATATACAAAAAAATCAGTAACATTCCTCTACTCCAACAGCAGCAAATTGGACATTTTAATTTTAGAAAATAAAATTAGGAAGTGTAATTTTAGTAAAAGATCCTATGTACAACAGCAACAAAAATTATTAGGTAAACAGAATATATTAACAAAAGGTGGACAAAACTTTAGGGAAAGTTGTATAACATTTTAAAAACAAGGATAAAGAGATA
Organism: Eschrichtius robustus; assembly: GCF_028021215.1. Taxonomy (NCBI): domain Eukaryota; kingdom Metazoa; phylum Chordata; class Mammalia; order Artiodactyla; family Eschrichtiidae; genus Eschrichtius; species Eschrichtius robustus. Next base: position 86,379,505 of record NC_090824.1, read on the forward strand.
TGCTAGACACATAGTAGGGAAGTTTTAATATCATTAGGATAATAATTTTATTCAAGTCTACCTACAAATTCAACACAATTCCAAACACTATCTTGATATTTTTTGTGGAAATTGGCAAGCTGATTGTATAGCTCATATGAATAGCCAAGACAATTTTGAAGAAAAAGAATAAAGACAATTCGTATTGTACTAGCTGTCAAGAATTGCTCTAAAACTACAGTAATTAAAACAGAGTTAGCTCAGCACACCAATGGAATAGACCCACATCTATATAGAAACTTTGTGAATGACAGTGGTGGCAATACCAGTCAATGGAGAAAGAATAAGCTACTTAACAAATAATGCCAGGACAATTAGCTATTTCTATAGAATAAAATAATTAAAAGTTAGTTTCCTATGCAAAAATAAATCCAATATGGATTAAAAACCTAGGTGTTGAAACAAAGTAATGTTGTAAAACTTTTAGAAGAATATAAAAAATATCGTATAACTTTGCAGAAAGGAAGGACTTCTTGTACAAGTCACAGGAAGTACCAACCATAGAGGGAAAAATTGATAAATTTAGCTATAATAAAGTTAAAAACTTTGGGGTAAAAAAACAAACATAACAATTAAAGGACATGCCACAAATTAGCAGAAGATATTTCTTACTCTTAAAACCAAAAAAAGAACTAGTATTCAGAATACAAAAATTGATATGTATATATATATATATATATATAATATAAAATTGACATATAAATATTGATCCTTCAAATCAGTAACAAAAACAAAGAAGAAAAAGTATAAGCAAAAGCTACAAACAGAAAATTTACAAAGAAGACGACTGAATAGCCAGTAAATACATGAAAACATCAAGAAAATATTATTTCATACCCATCAGATTTGAAAAAATCTAAGAGTCTTACAACACACATGTTGGCAAGGATGTGGGAAAACAAGACGTCATATAATACTGGTGAAAGTATGAATATCTACAAGTGCTTTGGAAAGCAATTTCACATTATAGAAAAGCTGAAAATAAACATACCCTGTCACCAAGTAATTTTACTTCTAGGTAATTACCCTAGGTAAACTCTCACACATGTGCTCAAGGAGACTTCTACACGGTTGGTTGTCGCAATGTTATTTTTAATAGCAAAATGTTGGAAACTATTTAAAAGACCATCAACAGAGAATGGCTAAACTGTGGTATATTTATATAATGGAATACTAAGCCACTGTTAAAATGAGTGAATGAATAATTCCATAGGTGGTAACATAACTAAATCAGGAAAATATAAAGTTCAGCAAAAATAAGGAAATTTACAGTATACTATTTATGTACATTTAAAAAACTCAAAACAATACTATATATTGAAAATACATATTAATTTAAAGACAGTGGTTATTTCTGGGGAAGGAAGAAATGGGAGTTTATTATCTATAAAATTTCATTTCATTTAAAGAAAAAATCTGAGTCAAATACATCAAGGTATTAACATCTGTTAAATCTGAATGGTAGATGCATAAATATTTGTAATTTTTTGTTTTTTTGTGTGTAATAAACATTTTCATAACTTAAACAAAATATTTAAAAATTAAACATTAAATAAAGGAATAGATCAATATGTGAATAAATTAATGATGAATGAACACCCCAGATATTGGGGCATATTACACAAACAGTGGTAGAATATTACTGCTGTAAGCACCATTAGCAAGTATCTAATCTTACTCCATATTTGACATGTGTGGAAACTGACACCTAGAGAAATTAAGTGACATCAAAGCCACACTAGTAGTCAGATTTGGAATCCAGGCTTTCCAACTTGCAGTCCAGGACTCCCTTCCATCATGCCTTGGGTACATATCACTGCCACCTTCATTAGAAGATGCAAAGATTTACAAGTATCAGGAATGGTATGGAGAAGCCCTACTGTCCTCAATAACCCAAGAGTCATTCTCTAAAGGTCTCTCAATGTAAAGAGTAACATTTATAAACATTCTGAGAAAACTACATAGTTTATTTATGTCATGGCTTCATCTCAAACCCTAGGATAACCTCTGCCAATTGTCCATTATGGGCAAACAGAGAGAGAAAAATAAATATCTCAAGGAAGAGTTGACTGGGGCTATAAGAACCCTGCTTACACCCTGGCTGGTAGAAGAGAGCACTATTCATCTCATTCATCTTTCTGAAGTTGAGGTCTCCTCTGGACCCCACCAGGTCAACAATATCCAATATCCTTTCTCAAATCACCATGCATTCTGGTGTCTTGAGCAACCTTCAGATGCCCTGATGCAGGCAATTCCCTGTCAGAGTCTGAAGAGAGTGAGCTTTCTCATTTATTCTTGTCATCCTCTCCCTGTCCACTTTATTCATGGTTATCCATGGCTTCATTCATAAAGTCCACATTATCTGAATTGAAGACTGGGTTTCAAAGTCCTTTCCACTGCCTGGTGCTTTACTGTAATTAACAACAATAGCTAATTTTATTGAATGCTCACTAAGGGCTAGACATTGTTCTATGCACTTTTTGATTGTTAACTCATTTAATCATCACAAAAACCTTGTGAGGTGGATACAATAATTACCATCATTTTAAAGGTAAGGACTCACAATCATAAGACTTAAGAACATTTTGCAAGATCATGCTAATGAAGTCATGGAAGAGGATTCAAACCTAGACAGTTTTTGTTCCTGAGCCTAAACCATGACACACTACACCAAATTTACTTCATTCTTTGAGTACTTACTCACTTTTGGAAAAAATTTAAAGAGAAATGGAGACAGTTTGCTATTACTCCAGTTTGAAGTCAGGAGGTGTGAAACCTCCAGCTTTGCTCCTCTTGCTCAGGGTTTCTGAGTGATTGATTTGTGTAGTGGGCCTCGCTACTGGACGGGAACCAGGGCTGGAGTGGAGTAGGCTGCTTTTGTGTAATTTTCTTTGCCTATTATCCTGTAATTCTGCAAATTTTCATAGCCAGTTTTGAGAAGTCTTTTTACTTTCATTTGGACCAATGTCAAAGTAAGAATAATCTTAGGATAAAGGATCTTAGGTTAGAGTCAACTCATAGATGAACTAATGTAAGTAGTGGAGACAGATACTGTCTCTCTCTCTTCCCCACCATCCCTATAATGTATATACTACATTTTATTTATCCATTCATCTGTTGATGGACACAAAGGTTGTTTCCATATCTTGGACATAGTGGTGCAGATACCTCTTTAACATAGTGTTTTCATTTCCTTTGAATATATACCCAGAAATGGAAATGCTGCATCATATAGTAGTTCTACTTTTAATTTTTAAGGAACTTCTATACTGTTTTCCATAATGGTTATACCAATTTACATTTACACCAACAGTGCACAAGAGTTCCATTTTCTTCATATCCTTACCAACACTTGTTATCTTTTGACTTTTTGATGATAGTTATCCTAACAGGTGTGAAGTAATATCTCATTGTGGTTTTGATTTGCATTTCTTGCCTAATAGCTCTGGCGAGGACTTCCAGTACTTTACTGAATAAAAATGGTGAAAGTGGGCATCCTTGTCTTGTTCCTGATCTTAGAAAAAAGCTGTCACCTTTTCACCATTGAGTATGATGTTAGCTACATTGAGATGTAGGCCTGTCATACATAGCTTTTATTATGTTGAGGTACATTTATTATATACTTTATTTGTTGAGAGTTTTATTATGAAAAGATGTTGAACCTTGTCAAATGCTTTCCCTCATCCCTATAATGTACCTCTGACCATATATGTAAAGAGAAACCCACTTAGGGAGAAAATACTTGCAGATGTACATCCAATCAAGTTTCCATTATCATTTTCTCTTTTATCTTTCATATATGTAGTCCAACTTGTCTATTTTTTCCTTTGTCTAATCCTAAAATCCAGGGCTACAAGGATGTAAGAGACCATCACTTCCTTCAGTGACTCAAAAATCACCTTATTAGAGGGGTCTTCCTGACCATCCCATAAAAAGTTACATCACCCCCTCTCTACTCTACACCTTGGCTATTCCCTCCCCACTTAGCCTCCTTTGTTTGCCTACATATACCTTCTACTGCCTGCTATGTTATATATTTGTTTGTTGTCTCTCTTCCCTAGAATGTAAGTTCTATAAAGACGGGGCTTTATTCTGTTTGCTGATGTATCTTCAGTGTCTACAGTAGTGTCAGAAATTAAACCTGGCTCTGCATCTAATAGGTATTTCAAAAATCGAGTACCAGAGTTCGGGAATTTGCTCTTTTTCTTTTATTCTCCCTAGTCCTCACTGCTTGGAAGCTCTCTGGTGTCTCGTAATATATGACTTTCTCTGTAGCTAATCAGTGGGAATTTTGGCCTGCTAAAAATCGTTCTATTCTGTCTCTGCTTCCCTCTGCCCCCGCCCAGTGCCAATTCCATCAGTTCAACCCAGTTTTCTTGTTTTCTGGCACCTCAGTGAATTAGAAAGGTCAAGGCAGCATTCTCTGCTGTTTGACCCCAGGATGTTATGCGCCCAGGGCCTGGGAATAAAATTTCTGCTCATGCCTTTTCCTGTTCCTCACAGCAGCTTCAGCTCATTGGCTAAAGGTTTCTAATTCATTATGTCATTTAAAGGAAACCTGACAAGGTCCTTTGGGTGTCCTGATGTAATGGAGTCTTGTTTAAATTTAAAGCTTGGTTATTTACTCTCCTTCAAAAATTAATGGAGGACATTTCTTATCATTTTCTACTATATTTGATTAACCTGTTATATAGGTGTGATATGGCAGTGACTGGTAATTTCATGATTTGGCTGCTAGTTGAATTAAAGCACTATAACTTTTAATATTTTTTAAACATCTTTATTGGAGTATAATTGCTTTACAATGTTGTGTTAGTTTCTGCTGTATAACAAAGTGAATCAGCTATACGTATACATATATCCCCATATTCCCTCCCTCTTGCATCTCCCTCCCACCCTCCCTATTCCACCCCTCTAGGTGGTCATAAAGCACCGAGCTGATCTCCCTGTGCTATGCGGCTGCTTCCCACTAGCTATCTATTTTATATTTGGTAGTGTATATATGTCCATGCCACTCTCTCACTTCGTCCCAGCTTACCCTTCCCCCTCTCCGTGTCCTCAAGTCCATTCTCTACAACTGTGTCTTTATTCCTGTCCTGTCCCTAGGTTCTTCAGAACCATTTTTTTTTTTTTAGGTTCCATATGTTTGTATTAGCATATGGTATTTGTTTTTCTCTTTCTGACTTACTTCACTCTGTGTGACAGACTCTAGGTCCATCCACCTCACTACAAATAACTCAGGTTTGTTTCCTTTTATGACTGAGTAATATTCCATTGTATATATGTGCCACATCTTCTTTATCCATTCATCTGTCGATGGACACTGAGGTTGCTTCCATGTCCTGGCTATTGTGAATAGTGCTGCAATGAACGTTGTGGTACATGACACTTTTTGAATTATGGTTTTCTCAGGGTATATGCCCAGTAGTGGAAGTGCTGGGTTGTACAGTAGTTCTAGTTTTAGTTTTTTAAGGAACTTCCATACTGCTCTCCATAGTGGCTGTATCAATTTACATTCCCACCAACAGAAAGCACTATAACTTTCTTATTCATAAACTATGAATATGCCACAAAACTTTGTTGAGTATGTTGGTTAATGGAATCAAAGTTTAAAAAAAAGATTCTATGGTGATGGACTGAAACTGGTAGAATAAAATAGAACATGGATATAAATATAAAATCTTACATTTAGACAATGAATAAACAAACAAAAAAAGCAAACCTTGGCTAAGGATAAGGTAGAGGAACACAGCTTAAAAGCAGATCATAGTGTTTATTTACCACAAACCATAAATGAACCCTAAGTATGTGACAGGGTTGCTAAAAATAAGGTAGAAGAACTATTTTAGGTTTTTCCAGTACTAGTGTGGTATCCAGGTTAGTTCTACTTTTCTTGGTCACACCACATCTAAATTATTCCAGTTTTGGCCTTACTTTTTAAAGTGGACATGGATAAACAAGGACACATGTAAAGAACAGTGAAGAACTTAAATGCAAATTTTAGACTTGAGAGACTCTTTTTTTTTTCCACTCAAGACTTACTCTTTAACAATGGAATTTAGATATTCAGTTATTAATAAATGGAAGCAGTGCCATACAGATTTGCTTTGTACATGTTCAGAAGACTCAAGTCATACAGAGGTATAATTTGGGACTATGTAACTGCAGGTATTTTAAAGATTAGAGCTGTTGAATGATAAGGGCTACTCTTGTGTGAGAGAGAAAACTCCTTGTTCTTGGAGGTGCTCAAACAAAGGATGGTTGTCCCTCTATGAGGAATACTGTGACAAAATGGAAAATTATAGGGGATGACCATTAGGTTGCTTCAACTTTGGGATGCTCAGCTTCAGTGTAATTTTGCAACTCCACCGCTATGCTGTGAGAGGCACTGAAATAGGGAGAGAAAAGAATCATCGGATTGCTCTTAGATAGCCTCAACCACCAGAGGGCAGACAGCAGAAGCAAGAAAAACTACAATCCTGCAGCCTGTGGAACAAAAACCACATTCACAGAAAGACAGACAAGATGAAAAGGCAGAGGGCTATATACCAGATGAAGGAACAAGATAAAACCCCAGAAAAACAACTAAATGAAGTGGAGATAGGCAACCTTCCAGAAAAAGAATTCACAATAATGATAGTGAAGATGAACCAGGACCTTGGAATAAGAATGGAGGCAAAGATCGAGAAGATGCAAGAAATGTTTAACAAAGACCTAGAAGAATTAAAGAACAAACAGAGATGAACAATACAATAACTGAAATGAAAACTTCACTAGAAGGAATAAATAACAGAATAACTGAGGCAGAAGAACGGATAAGTGACCTGGAAGACAGAATGGTGGAATTCACTGCTGTGGAACAGACTAAAGAAAAAAGAATGAAAAGAAATGAAGACAGCCTAAGAGACCTCTGGGACAATATTAAATGCAAAAACATTTGCATTATAGGGGTCCCAGAAGGAGAAGAGAGAGAGAAAGGACCAGAGAAAATATTTGAAGAGATTATAGTCGAAAACTTCCCTAACATGGGAAAGGAAATAGCCACCCAAGTCCAGGAAGCGCAGAGAGTCCCATACAGGATAAACCCAAGGAGAAACACGCTGAGACACATAGTAATCAAATGGGCAAAAATTAAAGACAAAGAAAAATTATTGAAAGCAGCAAGGGAAAACAACAAATAACATACAAGGGAACTCCCATAAGGTTAACAGCTGATTTCTCAGCAGAAACTCTACAAGCCAGAAGGGCATGATATACTTAAAGTTATGAAAGGGAAGAACCTACAACCAAGATTATTCTACCCGGCAAGGATCTCACTCAGATTCGATGGAGAAATCAAAAGCTTTACAGACAAGCAAAAGCTAAGAGAATTCATCACCACCAAACCAGCTCTACAACAAATGCTAAAGGAACTTCTCAAAGTGGGAAACACAAGAGAAGAAAAGGACCTACAAAAACAAACCCAAAACAATTAAGAAAATGGTCATAGGAACATACATATCAATAATTACCTTAAACATGAATGGAAATCAAAAGAAAGCTGGAGTAGCTATACTCATATCAGATAAAATAGACTTTAAAATAAAGAATGTTACAAGAGACAAGGAAGGACACTACATAATGATCAAGGGATCAATCCAAGAAGAAGAGGAAGAAATAACAATTATAAATATGTATGCACCCAACATAGGAGCACCTCAATACATAAGGCAATTGCTAACAGCTATAAAAGAGGAAATCGACAGTAACACAATAATAGTGGGGGACTTTAACGCCTCACTTACACCAATGGACAGATCATCCAAAATGAAAATAAATAAGGAAACAGAAGCTTTAAATGACACAATAGACCAGATAGATTTAATTGATATTTATAGGACATTCCATCCAAAAACAGCAGATTACACTTTCTTCTCAGGTGCGCATGGAACATTCTCCAGGATAGATCACATCTTGGGTCACAAATCAAGCCTCAGTAAATTTAAGAAAATTGAAATCATATCAAGCATCTTTTCTGACCACAACACTATGAGATTAGAAATGAATTACAGGGAAAAAAATGTAAAAAACACAAACACATGGAGGCCAAACAATACGTTACTAAATAACCAAGAGATCACTGAAGAAATCAAAGAGGAAATCAAAAAATACCTAGAGACAAATGACAATGAAAACACGACGACCCAAAACCTATGGGATGCAGCAAAAGCAGTTCTAAGAGGGAAGTTTATAGCTATACAAGCTTACCTAAAGAAACAAGAAAAATCTCAAGTAAATAATCTAACCTTACACCTAAAGGAACTAGAGAAAGAAGAACAAACAAAACCCAAAGTTAGCAGAAGGAAAGAAATCATAAAGATCAGAGCAGAATTAAATGAAATAGAAACAAAGAAAACAATAGGAAAGATCAGTAAAACTAAAATCTGTTTCTTTGAGAAGATAAACAAAATTGGTAAGCCATTAGCCAGACTCATCAAGAAAAAGAGGGAGAGGACTCAAATCAATAAAATCAGAAATGAAAAAGGAGAAGTTACAACAGACACCGCAGAAATACAAAGCATCCTAAGAAACTACTACAAGCAACTCTATGCCAATAAAATGGACAACCTGGAAGAAATGGACAAATTCTTAGAAAGGTATAACCTTCCAAGACTGAACCAGGAAGAAACAGAAAATATCAACAGACCAATCACAAGTCATGAAATTGAAACTGTGATTAAAAATCTTCCAACAAACAAAAGTCCAGGACCAGATGGCTTCACAGGTGAATTCTATCAAACATTTAGAGAAGAGCTAACACCCATCCTTCTCAAACTCTTCCAAAAAATTGCAGAGGAAGGAACACTCCCAAACTCATTCTGTGAGGCCACCATCACCCTGATACCAAAACCAGACAAAGACACTACAAAAAAAGAAAATTACAGACCAATATCACTGATGAATATAGATGCAAAAATCCTCAACAAAATATTAGCAAACAGAATCCAACAACACATTAAAAGGATCATACACCATGATCAAGTGGGATTTATCCCAGGGATGCAAGGATTCTTCAATATACGCAAATCAATCACTGTGATACACCATATTAACAAATGGAAGAAGAAAAACCATATGATCATCTCAATCGATGCAGAAAAAGCTTTTGACAAAATTCAACACCCATTTATGATAAAAACTCTCCAGAAAGTGGGCATAGAGGGAACCTACCTCAACATAATAAAGGCCATATATGACCAACCCACAGCAAACATCATTCTCAATGGTGAAAAACTGAAAGCATTTCCTCTAAGATCAGGAACGAGACAAGGATGTCCACTCTCACCACTATTATTCAACATAGTTCTGGAAGTCCTAGCCAGGGCAATAAGAGAAGAAAAAGAAATAAAAGGCATACAAATTGGAAAAGAAGAAGTAAAACTGTCACTGTTTGCAGATGACATGATACTACACATAGAGAATCCTAAAGATGCTACCAGAAAACTACTAGAGCTAATCAATGAATTTGATAAAGTAGCAGGATACAAAATTAATGCACAGAAATCTCTTGCATTCCTATACACTAATGATGAAAAATCTGAAAGAGAAATTAAGGAAACACTCCCATTTACCATGGCAACAAAAAGAATAAAATACCTAGGAATAAACCTACCTAAGGAGACAAAAGACCTGTATGCAGAAAACTATAAGACACAGTTGAAAGAAATTAAAGATGATACAAACAGATGGAGAGGTATACCATGTTCTTGGATTGGAAGAATCAATATTGTGAAAATGACTATACAACCCAAAGCAATCTACAGATTCAATGCAATCCCTATCAAATTACCAATGGCATTTTTTACGGAACTAGAACAAATCATCTTAAAATTTGCATGGAGACACAAAAGACCCCGAATAGCCAAAGCAGTCTTGAGGGAAAAAAACGGAGCTGGAGGAATCAGACTCCTTGACTTCGGACTATACTACAAAGCTACAGTAATGAAGACAATATGGTACTGGCACAGAAACAGAAACATAGATCAATGGAACAAGATAGAAAGCCCAGAGATAAACCTATGTACCTATGGTCAACTAATCTATGACAAAGGAGACAAGGATATACAATGGAGAAAAGACATCCTCTTCAATAAGTGGTGCTGGGAAAACTGGACAGCTACATGGAAAAGAATGAAATTAGACTACTCCCTAATACCATACACAAAAATAAACTCAAAATGGATTCGAGACCTAAATGTAAGACCGGACACTATAAAACTCTTAGAGGAAAACATAGGAAGAAGAACACTCTTTGACATAAATCACAGCAAGATCTTTTTTGATCCACCTCTTAGAGTAATGGAAATAAAAACAAAAATAAACAAATGGGACCGAATGAAACTTCAAAGCTTTTGCATAGCAAAGGAAACCAAAAACAAGACGAAAAGACAACCCTCAGAATGGGAGAAAATATTTGCAAACGAATCAACGGACAAAGGATTAATCTCCAAAATATATAAACAGCTCATGCAGCTCAATATTAAAGAAACAAACAACCCAATCCAAAAATGGGCAGAAGACCTAAATAGACATTTCTCCAAAGAAGACATACAGATGGCCAAGAAGCACATGAAAAGCTGCTCAACATCACTAATTATTAGAGAAATGCAAATCAAAACTACAATGAGGTATCACCTCACACCAGTTAGAATGGGCATCATCAGAAAATCTACAAACAACAAACGCTGGAGAGGGTGTGGAGAAAAGGGAACCCTCTTGCACTGTCGGTGGGAATGTAAATTGATACAGCCACTATGGGGAACAATATGGAGGTTCCTTAAAAAACTAAAAATAGAATTACCATATGATCCAGCAATCCCACTACTGGGCATATAACCAGAGAAAACCATAATTCAAAAAGACACATGCACCCCAATGTTCATTGCAGCACTATTTACAATAGCCAGGTCATGGAAGCAACCTAAATGCCCATCGACAGATGAATGGATAAAGAAGTCGTGGTACATATATACAATGGAATATTACTCAGCCATAAAAAGGAATGAAATTGAGTCATTTGTTGAGATGTGGATGGATCTAGAGACTGTCATACAGAGTGAAGTCAGAAAGAGAAAAACAAATATCGTATATTAACGCATGTATGTGGAGCCTAGAAAAATGGTACAGATGAACCGGTTTGCAGGGCAGAAGCTGAGACACAGATGTAGAGAACAAACGTATGGACACCAAGGGGGGAAAACCGCGGTGGGGTGGGGATCGTGGTGTGCTGAATTGGGCGATTGGGATTGACATGTATACACTGATGTGTATAAAATTGATGACTAATAAGAACCTGCAGTAAAACAAACAAACAAACAAACAAACAAAAAGTATCATGGGATTGTCTTTAGCTCTTAGGAAACGGCAAACCTTAAGGAGACTATGTGGATCAAAGAGAAGAGAGAGGAGCGGTGGTTCTCATTTCTTTTTTAAGTAACAGACTCCTCCATCCTGCCTTTAAAAATTTAAATGCTATACAGAACCCAACTGGGAAATAAAGAGCTAATTTGAGTGGACAAGACTGGGGGTAGCCACAGACCTGGATCCCTACCCACTCAGCTCCTTCACCCTCAGAAAGGTCCCTGTGCTATTTCTTTGGAAGTTGTATGTGTTAATTTCCAGATTTCTGTCTAGGACCTGAGGGTTTCAATTTCTCAATGAAGTAGTTGGTGAGGCTAGCAGAGATAATCCAAGAATTTTCCTGAATTTACGAAAGGCTTAATCTTCAGATAGTAGAATTATATTGACGTCTTGGGTATGTGTGTGTAACTCTAAAAAATAATCAAGGTAAAAAGACAGAAGAAAGCATGCTTAATCCCATATAAGTCAGGAAAGGAGTAAGAAGAAGCAAAGAGATATATACAGAGGGGAGTGGTCAAGATGGTAAAGCAGGAAGACCCTGAGGTTACCTCTTCCCATGAGCACACCAAAATTACAACTATTTACAGAGCAACTATTAATGAGAAAGACTGGAACACTAGCGGAAAGGATCTTCTACAACTAAAGATATAAAGAAAGAACCACAATGGTAGGAGGGGCAGAGACACGGTATAGTCAAGACCCATATGCCCTAGGTGGGTGACTCACAAACAGAAGAATAATTACAACTGCAGAGGTTCTGCCCGAGGAGTGAGGGATCCAGGATCCCAGCCTAGAGTGTGGCACCGAGAAGATGAGTCCCCAGAATGTTTGGCTTTGAAGGCTAGTGGGGCTTATTTTTGGGGAGAGCCAGAGAGCTGTGGGAAACAGAGACCCCATTCTTAAAGGGCACACATAAAACGTCATGTGCTCCAAGACCCAGGGCAGACGCAGTAATTTGAGAGGAGCCTGGGTCAGATCCACCTGCTGATCTTGAAGAGCCTCCTGGAGAGGCAGAAGGCAACTGGAGCTTACCCTGAGGACACAGACACTGGTGGCAGCCATTTGGGGCAGTTTTTTCTACCACGTGGACACTGGTGCTAACAAGCACCATTCTCGAACCCTTCCACTAGGTAATTAGCCCCGGGGACCCGGCCCCGCCCACCAGCCTGTCAGCACCAATACTGGGATGTCTCAAGCCAAACATCTAGTTGGATGGGGACACAGCCCCACCCACGCAGGCCAGCTGCTTAGGACCCCTTGAGTCCACAGCCACCATGGGATCGGGCCCTGTCAACCAAGGGCTGAGGACCTGGCCCTGCACACGTATACTGGCACTAGCCCCGTGACTCCCAGGGCCCTGCAGCCAGAGACCCTGGGACCCAGCTCCACCTACCAGTGGGCTGGCACTATCCCCAGGACCAGCCTCACCTACCAGTGGGCAGGTAGCACATGGGGATATGGTGGGCCCAGGACACACTCACCAGCAGGCACACACCAATTCTAGGACTAATGCAGTCCCAAAGCCTGCTGTGTCAGGACCCAGCCCACCCACCAGCAGGCCAGCAACTGCCCTGGGACTGCCTAGGCTCCAGCCCCGCACACCAGCAAGCTGACACCAGCTTTGGGACACCCCAGATCCCAGAGCCAGCCACTTTGGAATCCAGTTCCACTAACCAGCAGGTCAACACCAGCCCTGGGATCCCCAGGGCCCTGCAGCCAGAGACCCTGGGACCTAGATCCACACATCAGCAGCTGGCACTAGCTCAGGGACCCTCTGGGCCCCAGCCCTGCCCACCAGCAGGCCAAAACCAGCTCTAAGGTACCTCAGACCTCTCATCCAGCTGCCCTGGGATCCAGCCCCACTCACCAGTGGGCCAGCAGTAGCCCCAGGATCCTCTGGGGACCTGCAGTCAGCTACCCTCGTAACCCAGCCCTGCCCACCACCTACCAGCAGCCTCCGCACAAGGCAAGGTCTGGCGACCAACTGAACTGGAGGCCAGCCACACCTACCACACTGCCCATAGTAGTCAGCCTGCCACAACAGAAGGACCCATACAGCCCACATAGGGGGAAACCCTAGAGCATATAGCTCTGATGACCAGAAGGAAATGTGCTGCTGGGATGCATAGCATGTCTCCTACAAAAGGCCACTTCTCCAAAGTCTGGAAACATAACCAGCCTACAAAATACAAAGAAATAAAAGCAGAAAATTATGCAAAATGAGGTGACAGAGGAATATGTTGCAAATGAAGGAACAAGAAAAAAACCCAGAAGAACTAAGTGAAGTGGATATAAGCAATCTTCCTGATAAAGAGGTTCAAGGTAATAATCATAAAGATGTTCAAAGAACTAAAGAAAGACTGGATGAACAGAGTGAGAAATTAGAAGTTTTTAGCAAAGAGTTAGAAAATATAAAGAAGGACCAAACAGAGATGAAGAATATAATAACTAAGATAAAAAAAATTAGAAGGAATCAATAGTAGATTAAATTATACATAGGAATGGATCAGTGAGCTGGAAGACAGATCAGTGGAAATCACTGACGCTGAACAGAAAAAAAGGAAAAAGAATAAAAAGAAATGAGGACAGCTTAAGAGACCTCTGGGACAACATCAAGCATACTAGCATTCACATTAAAGGGTTCCTAGAAGGAAAAGAGAGAGAGAAAGGGGCAGGGAATATATTTGAAGACATAATAGCTGAAAACTTCCCTAACTTGGGAAAAGAAACAGACATCCAGGGCTAGGAAGCACAGACATTCCCAAACAGGATTAACCCAAAGAGGACCACACCAAGACACACTGTAATTAAAATGGCAAAAGATAACAATAAAGAGAGAATATTAAAAGCAGAAGGGGAAAAGCAACAATTTATCTATTCCCATAAGGCTGTCAAGCTGACTTTTCAGCAGAAACTCTGCATGCCAGAAGGGAGGGGGTCAAGATACATTTAAAGTGATGAAAGATAAAAATCAACAACCAAGAATACCCTACCTGGCAAGGCTTTCATTCCGATTTCATGGGAGAAAAAGTTTTACAGAAAAGCAAAAGCTAAAAGAGTTCAGCAGCACCGAACCAGCTTTACAAAAAATGTTAAAGGGACTTCTCTAAGGGGGAAAAAAAAAAAAAAAAGGCCACAACTAGAAACTAGAAATATGAAAATTACAAAAGGAAAAATCTCATTGGTAAATGTAGTAAATCAAACCACATATAAAGCTAGTAGGAAGGCTAAAAGACAAAAGCAGTAAAATCAATCTATATCCACAATAAGTTAAGGGATACACAAAACAAAAAGATGTAAAATATGATGTCAAAACGGTAAATGCTGGAAGAGGAAGTAAAATGCAGGGTTGTTAAAATGTGTCTGAACTTAAGAGGTCAGCAACTTAAAATAATCATGTATAATATATAGATTGCTATATATAAACTCCATGGTAATCACAAACCAAAAATCTATAATAGATACACACATACAGAAAGAGAAAGGAATCCAAACATAACACTAAAGATAGTTATCAAATAACAAGGGAAGAAAGCAAATGAAGAAGAAAGGAGTAAAAAACCCTATAAAACAACACCAAAACAACCAAAACAATTAACAATATGGCATAAGTACATATCTATCAATAACTACTTTAAACATAAATGGATTAAATGCTCCAATTGAAAGACATAGAATGGCTGACAGATACAAAAACCAGACCCATATATATGCTGCTTACAAAAGACATATAGACTAAAAGTGAGGGGATAGAAAAAAGTATTCCATGCAAATGGAAATGAAAAGAAAGCTGAGGTAACAATACTTATATCAGACAAAACAGAACTTAAAGACTGTAACAAGACAGAAAGAAGGACATTATGTGATGATCAAGGGAATAATCCAAGAAAATATAACAACTGTAAATGTATATGCACCTAACATAGGAGTACCTAAATACATAAAGCAAAACTTAACAGACATAAAGGGAGAAACTGACAGTAACAAAATTATTAGTAGGAGACTAACAGTTCACTTACATCAGTGAAAGATCATCCAGACAAAAAATCAAGGAAACACTGGCCTTAAATGACACATTAAACCAGATGAACTTAATAGATCTATATAGAACACTTCAATCCCAAAGCAGCAGATTACAAATTCTTTTCAAGTGCACATGGAACATTCTCCAGGATAGATCACATTTTACTGAGACAAAAAATGTCTCAGTAAACCTAAGAAAACTGAAATCATATCAAGCATCTTTCCCAACCACAATGCTATGAGACTAGAAATAAACTACAAAAAAAAAAAAAAAACCCTCTGCAAAAAACACAAATACGTGGAGACTAAACAGTATACACCTAACAACCATGGATCACTGAAGAAGTCAGAGAAGAAATAAAAAATACCTGGAGACAAATGAAAATGAAAACACACTCATCCAAAATCTATGGGATGTAGCAAAAGCGTTCTAAGAGGGAAATTTATAGTGATACAAGCCTACCTCAGAAAATAAGAAAAATATCAAATAAACAACCTAACCTTATACCTAAAGGAGACAGAAAAAGAAAAACAAGCAAAACCCAAAGTTAGTAGAAGGAAAGAAATCATAAAGATATGAGCAGAAATAAATGAAACAGAGATTAAAAACAACAGAAAAGATCAATGAAACTAAAAGCTGGTTCTTTGAAAAGATAAACAAAACTGATAAATCTTTAGCCAGACTCAAGAAAAAAAAAGGGAGGGCTCAAATCAATAAAAGTAGAAAGGAAAAAGGAGAAGTTACAACCAACAGGACAGAAATACAAAGGATCATAAGAGATTACTACAATCGAATGCATGTCCATAAAACAGACAATCTAGGAGAAATAGACAAATTCTTAGAAAGGTACAATCTCTCAAGACTGAGCCAGGAAGAAATAGAAAATATGAACAGACCAATAACCAGTAACGAAATTGAATCAGTAATTAAAAGAAAAAAAACAAACTCCAACAAAAAATGGTCCAGAACCAGATGGCTTCACAGGTGAATTCTACCAACATTTAAAAAAGAGTTAACACCTACCCTCCTCAAACTATTCCAAAAAATTGAAGAGGAAACAATGCTTTTGAACTCCTTCTATGAGGCCAGCATCACCCTGATACCCAAACCAGACAAAGACATCACAAAAAAGTAAATCACAGGCCAATATCACTGATGAACGTAGATGCAGAAACCCTCAAACTGGTGCAGCCATTATGAAAAACAATACGGAGATTCCTCAAAAAATTAAAAATAGAACTACCATACTATCCAGCAATTCCACTTCTGGGTATTTTTCCTAAGAAAATAAAAACACTAATTAGAAAATATATATGCACCCCTATGTTCACTCTAGTATTATTCACAATAGCCAAGATTTGGAAGCAATTTAAGTGCCCATCAGTAGATGAACGGATAAAGAAGATGCAGTATATAAATACAATGGAATATTACTCAGCCAAAAAAGAATGAAATCATGCACTTGCAAAAACATGGATGGACCTAGAGGGTATTATGCTAAGTAAAATAGATCAGACAGAAAAGGACAGACACCATATGATTTCATTTATACGTGGAAAGGAAAAAAACAAATGGAAAAACATAACAAAACAGGAACAGAGTTACAGATAGAACAAACAGGTGGTTGCCAGAGGGGAGGGTGGTGCGGGGAGGAAAGAAATAGATGAGGGAGATTAACAGGCACAAACTTCCAGTTGTAAAATAAATGAATCTCAGGTCTGAAAGGTACAGTGTGGGGAATACAGTCAATAACTATGTGATATCTTTGTATGATGACATATGGTAACTAGACTTAGTTAGTTAGGTGTGTTTCATCCTCTTTAATTTTTTGGAATATTTTCAGAAGGACAGGTATTAGCTCTTCTTTATATGTTTGATAGAATTTCCCTGTGAAGCTGTCTGGCCCCGGACTTTTGTTAGCAGGGGTTTTTCTTCTTGTTGTTGTTTTGTTTTGTTTGTTTTTTAATTACAAAAAAGGAAAAAATAAACAAATGGACCTAATTAAACTTAAAAGCTTCTGCACAGCAAAGGAGACCATCAACCAAAAGACAACCTACTGAATGGAAGAAAATATTTGCAAATGATATGACTGACAAGGGATTAATATAAAAATATATAAACAGCTCATACAACTCAATATCAAAAAAACAAACAACCCGGGCTTCCCTGGTGGCGCAGTGGTTGAGAATCTGCCTGCCAATGCAGGGGACACGGGTTCGAGCCCTGGTCTGGGAAGATCCCACATGCCGTGGAGCAGCTGGGCCCATGAGCCACAATTACTGAGCCTGCGCGTCTGGAGCCTGTGCTCCGCAACAAGAGAGGCCGCGACAGTGAGAGGCCCGCGCACCGCGATGAAGAGTGGCCCCCACTTGCCGCAACAAGAGAAAGCCCTCGCACAGAAACGAAGACCCAATGCAGCCATAAATAAATAAATCAGCCCAACAGAAAGTACTAGTGTTCCCAAGTTTCTCTTTAAAAAAAAAAACAAAAAACAAACAACCCAATCCAAAAAATGGGCAGAAGACCTAAATAGACATCTTTTTCAAAGAAGATATAGAGATGGCTAACAGGCAAATGAAAAAATGATCAACGTCGCTAATTTTCAGAGAAATGAAAATCAAAACTACAATGAGGTATCACCTCACACATGTCAGAAAGGCTATCATCAGAAAGTCTACATATAACAAATGTTGGCAAGGATGTGGATAAAAGGAAATCCTTGTACATTCTTTGAGGGAATGTAAATTGGTGCAGCCATTACGGAAAACAGTATGGATGTTCCTTAAAAAACTAAAAATAGAACTACCTTATGATCCAGCAATTCCAGTCCTGGGTATACATCCAGAAAAAAATGAAAACACTAATTTGAAAAGATATATGCACCTCAATGTTCATATCAGAACTATTTACAATAGCCAAGATACAGAAGCAACCCAAGTACCCATCAATTGATGAATGGATGAAAAAGAGTGGTACATACATATTATGAAATATTACTCAGCCATACCAAAGAATGAGATTTTGCCATTTGTGGCAATCTGAATGGACCTAGAGACTATTATGCTTAGCGAAATAAGTCAGAGAAAGACAAATACTGTATGATATCACTTATTTGTGGAATCTAAAAAAATAAAACAAATAAATGTATACAGCAAAACAGAAACAAACTCACAGATGTAGAAAACAAAGCAGTGGTTACCAGTGGGGAGAGGAAAGGGGGTAGGGGCAAGTTAGGGCTGTGGAATTAAGAGACACAAACTACTATGTATAAAATAGATAAGTAACAAGGATATACTGTACAGCACAGAGAATTATAGCCATTATTTTGTAATAACTCTTAATGGAGTATAATATATAAAAATACTGAACCTCTATGTTGTACACCTGAAACTAACATAATATTGTAAATCAACTATACTTCAACAAAAAATGAAGTAAAATACTTATGACAACATAAAAATAAATAAATAAAAGGCAGAGATTCTCAGAGTAGGTGAAAATATATTCCAACTACATAAATATATGTGAATGTGTTTGCATGCACGTTTGCGTGTATGTGTGTGTGTTTGTAACTATATAGTAGAAAAGGACGTAGCAGGCAAATATTAATCAAAATAAAATAGGGTAACTATTAATGTCATCAACATCATATTAATGTCATAGAATAGATTCAAGATGAAAGCCATTATTAGTTATACAGTGCCATTATATAATGATGCAAAAATCAGCTCATTAAGAATATTTTATATTTTAAACATGCATGCATCAAGCATATATAAACTCTCAACTGACAAAATAAGAGAGTAATTGACAAATATATAATCATAACTGTTTTAACACACCTGTCTCAGAAACTAATATATTAAGTAAATAAGAAGGTGGTAAGAAGAAGGAAAATTTTAACAACACAGCTAAAAAGTCATATTTGTGAGCTTAGGAGAGGTGATCTACAGTAACATTTTAACCACAAAATTTTAATGACTTAAGAGTCACAATTTATTTCTCACTCATATTTTGTCCTAAAGAGTCTGGGGTTGTATCTCTACAGAGGCTAATGGAGGCTTATGATCTTTTAGCTCCACCATATTGGACAAGTGGCCTGCTTCATTCATTGCAGAAGAGCAAAGAGAGATCAGAAAATTATGCATGGCTTTTCATTTCCTTAGCCTGGAAGAGACTCATGAAGCTTCCACTCACATTCCATTGATTAGGCCTACTTACACGGTCCTAACTAGGAGAAACAAACGTAGAGAAAGGGGTAGGAATAGATGCCTGATTATTAAGGACTACTGTCTGTTACAAAAGCTCGATCTAATGGAAACAAATACAATCCTGTACCTATATTGCACAAATTGGACATACTGGAATTTTGTTTGTCAAAATGAACCACATGTTAGACCATGAAGAAGATAAGACAAATACTCTAGAATTAATTATTCTGATTAATATTCTTCTGATTTTATACTTTGAAAAATAAATAGCACACAAATGATTCATGGGTGATAGAAGAGGTCATAATGAAAATCATAAAATATTTAGCACTGAATAATAAACAATTTATAACTATCTGTAGCATTCAGTTAAAGTGGTACACACAGGGACATTTATAACTTTAAACGCATATATTAGAGAAGAAGAAAAACTAAAAAATAATTAGTTACTTATTTAATTCAAAAAATTAAGGGAAAACAACAAATGTAAATCCAAAAAAGTGGATGAAAGTAAATACCAGTGATGGGAGCAGAAACTGATCAACTAGAAATCCAGGAAAACAATAAAGAAGATTAACAAGGACAAAAGCTGGTTCTTAAAAAGACTGCTAAAATAGACAACTTCTGGAAAAATTCATCAAGAATAAAAGAACATAGAGATTATAAAAAATGAAAAGCTGAACATACTATAGATAGTGTACAGGATGAAAATAATAGTAAGACTGGCTACCCTTAATGCCAATAATTTGAAAATGTAGACAGTATGCATGCTTTTATAGGAAAATATAATTTATTAACCTTGACTCAAGGAATAGGTAATCTGAAGAAACCTATAAATCATTTTTTTTTCTGGAGCTCATCTATGAATTTGGTAAAGTTGCATAATACAAAATTAATATATAGAAATCTGTTGCATTCCTATACACTAACAACAAATTATCAGATCAGAAAGAGAAATTAAGAAGACAATCCCATTTACAATTGCATCAAAAAGAATAAAATACCTAGGAATAAATCTAACAAAGGAGGTAAAAGACCTATACTTGGAAAACTACAAGACACTGATGAAAAAAGTTGAAGATGACATAAACAGATGGAAAGACATACCTTGTTCATGGATTGGAAGAAGTAATATTGTCAAAATGATGGTACTCTCCAAGGCAATCTTAAACCATTACCTTTAAAGAAGCTGAGTCATTCCTAAGGACTTCCAACAAACACCACATGTAAGTGACTGTTAGAGACATTCTCTTTAAAGTCAGGAACATGACAAAATTACTTTTTACCAGTGCTTCTATTCAAAATTTTATTGGAGGTTCAAGACAGTACAGTGAGATGAAAAAAAAGAAAAGAGGTATAAAGATTGATATGGAAGAACCAATTGTATTATTCGAAGACTTTATAAGAGTTTACATTCAAAATTCAACAGAACTGGGACTTCCCTGGCAGTCCAGTGGTTAAGACTCCATGCTTCCACTGCAGGGGACACAGGTTCAATCCCTGGTCAGGGAGCTGAGGATCCTGCATGTTGCATGGCAGAGGCCAAAAAGAAAAAAAAGAAAAAAAAATTCAGAAGAACCTGTAAACTATTACCACTGAGAAGTTTGCATCATTCCTATAAATTATTGGATGTCAATTTAAAAACTGTAGGAACTCATTCAAAATAACCATAAATACAAATAGATGGAGAGATATACCATGTTCCTGGATTGGAAGACTCAACATTGTGAAAATGACTCTACTACCCAAAGCAATCTACAGATTCAGTGCAATCCCTATCAAACTACCACTGGCATTTTTCACAGAACTAGAACAAAAAATTTCACAATTTGTATGGAAACACAAAAGACCCCGAATAGCCAAAGCAATCTTGAGAACGAAAAATGGAGCCGGGGGAATCAGGCTCCCTGACTTCAGACTATATTACAAAGCTTCAGTAATCAAGACAGTTTGGTACTGGCACAAAAACAGAAATATAGATCAATGGCACAGGATAGAAAGCCCAGAGATAAACCCACACACATATGGTCACCTTATCTTTGATAAAGGAGGCAAGCATATACAGTGGAGAAAAGACAGCCTCTTCAATAAGTGGTGCTGGGAAAATTGGACAGGTACATGTAAAAGTATGAAATTAGAACACTCCCTGACACCATGCACAAAAATAAACTCAAAATGGATTAAAGACCTAAGTGTAAGGGCAGACACTATCAAACTCTTAGAGGAAAACATAGGCAGAACACTCTATGACATACATCACAGCAAGATTCTTTTTGACCCAGCTCCCAGAGAAATGGAAATAAGAACACAAATAAACAAATGGGACCTAATGAAACTTAAAAGCTTTTGCACAGCAAAGGAAACCATAAACAAGACCAAAAGACAACCCTCAGAATGGGAGAAAATATTTGCAAATGAAGCAACAGACAAAGGATTAATCTCCAAGATTTATAAGCAGCTCATGCAGCTCAATAACAAAAAAACAAACAACCCAATCCAAAAATGGGCAGAAGACCTAAATAGACATTTCTCCAAAGAAGATATACAGATGGCCTACAGACACATGAAAGAATGCTCAACATCCTTAATCATTAGAGAAATGCAAATCAAAACTACAATGAGATATCATCTCACACCGGTCAGAATGGCCATCATCAAAAAATCTAGAAACAATAAATGCTGGAGAGGGTGTGGAGGAAAGGGAACACTCTTGCACTGTTGGTGGGAATGTAAATTGATACAGCCACTATGGAGAACAGTATGGAGGTTCCTTAAAAAACTACAAATAGAACTACCATACGACCCAGCAATCCCACTACTGGGCATATACCCTGAGAAAACCATAGGTCAAAAAGAGTCATGTACCAAAATGTTCATTGCAGCTCTATTTACGATAGCCAGGACATGGAAGCAACCTAAATGTCCATCGACAGATGAATGGATAAAGAAGATGTGGCACATATATACAATGGAATATTACTCAGCCATAAAAAGAAATGAAATGGAGGTATTTGTAATGAGGTGGATGGAGTTAGAGTCTGTCATACAGAGTGAAGTAAGTCAGAAAGAGAAAAACAAATACAGTATGCTAACACATATATATGGAATCTAAGGAAAAAAAAAAAAAAAAAGGCCATGAAGAACCTAGTGGCAAGACGGGAATAAAGACACAGACCTACTAGAGAATGGACTTGAGGATATGGGGAGGGGGTGGGGTGAGATGTGACAGGGTAAGAGAGTGTCATGGACATATATACACTACCAAATGTAAAATAGATAACTAGTGGGAAGCAGCCGCATAGCACAGGGAGATCAGCTCGGTGCTTTGTGACCACCTAGAGGGGTGGGATGGGGAGGGTGGGAGGGAGGGAGATGCAAGAGGGAAGAGAAATGGGAACATATTGTATATGTATAACTGATTCACTTTGTTATAAAGCAGAAGCTAACACACCATTGTAAGGCAATTAATACTTCAATAAAGATGTTTAAAAAATAAAATAAAATAATAAAAGAAAATCTAAAAATAAAAATAAATAAATATTAAAAAAAAACATAACCATAAAATCTACAAGGCTTGTAAAATTTTGGAAGCCAATTAGATGTGAACCAATAGACAATAATTAAATGTTTGTATAGCATACCCTTGAATACAATTCAACAGTTAATGAGAAAGAACTGAACTACCTCTATCAACATTGGAAAAAATTATCTGGAAAAAATTCTGAGAAAAAAAATATCAGGTTTCAGAATATCTGTAGTATAAGTCTTTTTTTGTAAATTAAAAAAATGCACAAAATAAAGCGACCTATTGCAAGTGGACATATACATAGGCTGTGAACGTATAAAACACAGATGGAAAAGATACTATACCAACTTCAGAATAGAGGTTACCTCTTGGGAGGGAGAGAGAGGAACAGATTGAGAATTGAAGGATTCAACAGTAATATCTTATTTCCTTTAAAAAGGATCTGAAGCAAATTATGTAAAATGATACATTCTTCTAAATCTGGAGAGTAGGAAGCTGGGTGTCTGTTTTATCAGTCTCATATGTTTAAGTTATTGCATAACTAAGTTAATTTTTAAAAATTTAAAAAGTGAATAGGTGAAGAAGGGCACATAAAGTACATTGCAAGCACTCTGAGGAAGTCTGGCCATGAACAAGAGCAGAGAAATGTTGAGCTTTCTAAATGGAGAGGTGCTGGAAGAGGAAGCTGATGTACAGGTCCCTCACTTACCAGGGCTTTCCCGGACTTCTCGTGACTGCTTTATTCTAGGGGCAGGGATGACCTGGCTGCAAAATCTCTCGGCTGCTTTTAATCATCAGGGTGATGGATTCTGCCCATTTATCCAAAACGCACACACAATGAGGAAATGCAAGTAGCTACATTTTCCTTTGAGACATTATAAAATAACAAAAACATTTTCTGAATCATTTCAGAACTATTAAATCATGATTGGCAGAACAAGTGTTGATTACTGTATCGTAATTCTTCAAAAGTTAATTCCTTAGTCATTCCCGGAACAGAGCTATTTTCTTAACACTTAAGTTTACTGTAATGTCATCTTGTTTCAAGGGACTTGAGGATAGTTTCTGTGTTTGCTTTTGTTTCAATTATTGTCTTGATGATCTCCAAATCAGACTAATCAGGAGGAATCTGGGAGAAAGCCCTCATTCTAAATCTGAAAAGGAAATTTTTCCTACGATAACAGGCTTATGCTATTGATTGGAGAGTTAACACAATCTTTTTGGCAAGATAATTCGGCAGGGCCGATTAAAAATTAAAATGCAGATGACATTTAACCATTTCTATTTCTAGAAATCTAACCTTCAAAGATACTTTCATATGTGCACAAAGCTATGTATGAAAGGAAATTCTTTACAAAAGATGTTCATTATAACACTGTAGCAAACATCCTTGATCATATAGTTGTTTGTACACTCAACAACTTGGAATTAGGGCCAAATGTACACCAACAAGGGAATGGATGTTATGACACATCTCTGCTATGTAATAATATGGCAGTATTATTGCATAAATGAGGTAGATCTTGCTATATAGAGATTCAAGTTCAACTTCTGAGATACATCGTTAAGCAAGAAAAGAGGTTATAGGGTAATACATATAATATGATCCAATTAATGTTAGAAATCCCAAACCCATATATGTGCAAATATAAAACATACACATACAGGGCTTCCCTGGTGGCGCAGTGGTTGAGAAGCTGCCTGCCAATGCAGGGGACACGGGTTCGAGCCCTGGTCTGGGAAGATCCCACATGCCGCGGAGCAACTAGGCCCATGAGCCACAACTACTGAGCCTGCGCGTCTGAAGCCTGTGCTCCGCAACGAGAGGCCGCGACAGTGAGAGGCCCGCGCACCGCGATGAAGAGTGGCCCCCGCTTGCCGCAACTGGAGAAAGCCCTCGCACATAAATGAAGACCCAACGCAGCCAAAAATAAATAAATAAATAAATAAATTAAATAAAACAAAAAACCAAAAAAAAACTACTATACTCTTAAAAAAAAAAAAAAAAAACCTACACATACATAAACTTACGGAACAGTTTTTAGCTCAAACTGTTAACAGTGATTACTGTTAACTGGTAACAGTCCAGCAAAGAGGCCCTGTCCTTGGTCCTATCAGATAAGCAGGATAGAAAATCCAAGGAAAAAGGACTCCTATGGACAAGACCCTCAGACCTTAAGATTCATGGAAGGGAGGCTCTAGTGGAGTTTATTTGGCATTAGAAGAAATGTGAGGAGTCCTGAGGCACAAGACAAATACTGAAGGGCCATTTGCATGTGTGAGAAGTGAAACCTTTTCCAAAGGTTCATTAAATCACACAGCTTGCCTTAGAGAGGATCTCCATGGAGAATATGGCTTTCCTTTTTCCAGGCCAATAAGCAGAGGAAGGGCTGCAGAGGCCCTGGCTGGGGCCGCCCAGGCTGAAAGGGAAGTGCACCGTTTCCAGCAGAGGTCCCTGTCCCTCCTGCCCACAGGCCCAAGCACAGGAATTCCTTCCCCAGTCTCAGCTGGCGAGGGCTTGAGGTTTCTCTTTTTCTTGGACTCACTGCAGATTGAAACAACAAAGGCAATGGAAGCCTACAGTCCTTTACGGATAGTCTGAATGGAAACCACTGGAAATTCAAGGGCTTCGGCAAAAACGCTGCTTTGTTTTTCATGTCCCTAAGTTGATCTGGCCAATGCCTTGGGTGACAAACAGTGAAGAGCACCGGGTACAGCTGGCGTTCACTGTACACTGGGTGTGCTGTAATTAGGTTGGTGGGTTGGATTGGAGCTTCTGTGGCACTAGACCCACCCCATCTGCTATTCTTGCATTTATTCTGTGGCTTCATCACACGATCTGGGGGCTCCCTGGTTAGGCTGATTTTATTAAAAGAAAAATAAGCTCATCACTACTTGTCACTAGAACGTTTGGATATTTTCTTTTTCTGATCCACATTTGCCAAGCCACACATTCTGTGATAAATAGAGCCTACCTAACTCTCTGCTGACTGTGGTTTTTCCTGGATCACTCTTCCATCACTTACTAAAATGCCTCTGGGGCAGCTCATTTGATCAATCATTCATTCTTCTGTTTGTTCATTCACTTGTTCATTCAATACACATTTATTAAGCATCTGTGTGAGTATACTTTTCCTGAGGCACTGGGCTTGAGAATACAATGAAGACTAAAAACAGATCTAGCCCTGCTCTGATAAAGCTGTATTAAAAACTAGGATAAGTGCTCTGATGGAAACAAGCCATCACAAGAGAACATGGGACATGATGTCTGGAATCCCAACAGTTCCCTGGCGGGTCACAGGCAGGCAGGCATCACTGAGCTCACCTGCAGCTTGACAGGGAGGCCTGGAGTCTGAGGTGTGAAGCGGGGATTCCTTTCCTTGTGGTCTTCAGGGGTGAGTGGTGATAGATTTGCCAGAGCTTATCAGGTTAGAGCAAGTTAGATATTTTCAGTATACAGGTGCTGCATTTAGCTATGTTACTGTGAAGGAATGAATAAAATGGAGCCTGTCATGCCAACAGAACACTAAAATGGAGCCAGGAGGCCACGGGGGAAGTAGAGCCTATGCACGTCTCCATCTAATGGGACGTGAACTTTGACCTGGGCCATCACATCCTGAAAGAACATTTACACAGTGAATTCTCACATAGTAACAGCTCTAGCAGCCAATCACATATAGACAAGAATGGCTCCTTTAATTCTATTATTCCCGTAATAATGATTTGTTCCCCCTTCTAGCATCTTGCCCTCTCACTATACTATTATTTGTATTATCACTTTAACGGCCTGAGAGCTCAGCATATCCATGTGCGCATTCAATGTTCTGTGTACCCTTGGCCAATAAACATAACGATACAAAAGAAGCAAGGCTGACATCAGCCCTGGCAGTGCAGCCAACATTGGTGAAAGCTATAGCCTCTATCAATTGTTGATCTAAGATATGAGAAGGTAGAGACGTAAGAGGCTTAGACTTGATAAAAATGGATTTTCTCTAGCCCCTCGTAATTAATAAGCTTTTAGAAAAGCATCAAGAGGTGCCAATGCCAGGCAGAAGCAGAAATGATGAAGCGAGTTTGGAAAAGTTTGAGCTTGCTTAGTGATAAACGTTCAATAATTCATTATTTCATCAAATGTCACCCCACCCCCTTTTTGAAAGTCTACTTTATGGGGGACAGGGAAAAGCATAGAAGAGGACATAGAACATAACTTTATATCTGTTGTCAGGGTCTTAGGGTTTAACAACTCTAAATTGATAATCTGTACATGTGAGGATTAAGCAAAATAGATTGAAATCGAGAAGTTTTAAAAAATTGGGCCTGAAGCCTTGGCCAATCTTTTGAGGCTGCATAGCCTGTGGTATTTATGTGTTTCCAGATGAGACAGTTGTTCCTGATAGTTGGGGGGCTATCAACTATCAGTGACAATCTACTGCGAAATTGATAACTGATACCATGCTGGTGTTGTTTGTCCTTTTTGTAGGGCGTAGATGCCTCCCTCTCTCGTATCTCGCAACCTGATACCAACCCATCTTCCTCCAGTCAAGAGGAAAATGAACAACAGAAGCTGCCCACAGAATGAGCTTCCTGTGCACAGGAGTATAAAGCACAGAGAGGATAACTAGGGAAAGTATTTCCTGAAATAAAAGGACAAAACCACAGAGCACTTTAACAGTCACCCAAACTCACAGACTTAACACAATCCACATAAGAACTTAATCAGGACACGTGCTTGTGTATTTAGAGTAACAGAAAGGATGACAGACAAACAAAGTTGGGCAGATTATTAATGCATTTACAAACTATTACAAACCAAACTAGAAAGACATGCTTGCTGCCTGAGATTTTAATATTCAAAGAGTTCTTGGTGTTAGCAAAGTTAAAAAAAAATCTTGAAAATACCTGCTTACCTTGACTCCTGGTGATGACAGCAACTGATGGATCAACAGGAGTCAAGTTGGGCTGGGCAGGAGGTGTGCTTGGACTTAGGGAAACTGGTGACTCAAGAACAGTGGATGAATTCATGCTACATGCCACCTGTAATGCTGGCAGATAGGTTAGTGCTGAGATTGGAGACCTCACTATGGCTTAAACAGTCCAAATGACCCACTCTTTTGTCTGCCATCTGCACCCACCTCTGCCCTTACTTCTTTACAACACTAGAAGAATTAATGGTAAGAACTGCTGTGCCGAACTTGGGATCAAGGCGTGATGACTGTGTGGCTAGAATGCCATTCAGCTAGAGCCGCTGATGCATTTTAGAAGTCAGGACCTGGAATACAGTTTTATATATAGATTGCCCAATCCACATCTCAGTTGGGTGTAGTATGGCTGTCCCCTACCCAGATTTGCCCATCCCTCATAGTTTATTTCCCTCTTGTACTACCTCTGTCTTGAACACTGTAGGTGCTGCAGGAATGTGTCTGTAGCAGCAAGTCATCATTCAGTGACCTTTACATAGTGAAGAGGCTCCCCTGGTTATCAGCTCCAGGGCTCAGGGGAATAAGCCTATTCTTGGAGCCAAACTTTTTCCTCTGGAAGTCGGGAAATAGGGTTCTAGTTTCCATCTTGGTTACATATAACTGCATGACTTTCTGGATTTCTGTTTCCTTCTCGTAGGATGTAAGGTTGAGTTGAATTGAGAATCTCCTCCCAGATCCAACATTCTATGAGCTTTAAGCACTTACAATCCCATTTGGAAATATATAAACCCCTCCACGAATCTCTTATTTGACAATGACAAGGATGATCCAGAGTGAGAAGGGGTTGAGTCTTGGTTCAGCATCTCCATGCAGAATTATTTCTGAGGTTATCTCTCCTTGACTTTTCCATGAGTTGTCCAGTTGTCTTTCCCAGGGAGCCAGCCAAGGTGCCAGCTGGAGGCAGTTATGGGAAAAGAGATGATACAGATGTTAATAATGTAGTTAAAATCATCATGTTTGACAGCCCCATTCTAAGGGCAAAGACAAGGAGGGATGGGAAGTTGGGTGTTTGGGCTGTTTTTGATCCTTGTGATAAAATGTTTTTGATCCTTGTCTCATTATCTCTTGAAAAATAAAGTGGAAGAGGTACTCAATAGCTCTCTCCAATTGGAGGTAGACTTTTAGCTTGTACTAGACCCTAACCTCTTAAACAGAGGGTTTAATCATATGTTAAAGGAAAATACTTATTCATCATTCTCAGTGTTATTGGCCATCATATACCACTGGTAACACATTATAATACTAGACTTGGCCTTGGCTACTAACCAAATTGCTCAAGACAGCCTTTTTTTAAGAACATAGATGAATATTGGCTATTGAATTTTGTCTTTTGTTTCCTAATGAAAATTCTCCTGGCCAGTTGTTGGTTCTCTGAAAAACTGTGATGCAGGCTAAGGTTAACTTGACTGATTTTCCCTCATAGTTCCTTAGCTCTCTTGTTATGATTAGATTCTTGTGATGCTTTTCCTTTTTTCTTTAAATAAATAACCTTTTTATTTTAGAATAGTTTTAGATTTACAGACAAGTTGTGTTGATAGTTGAGAGAGTTTCCATATACCTTAGACCCAGCCTCCTGTATTGTTAACATTCTGCATTCATATGGTACATGTGTCACAATTTTAAGGAACCGATTTTGATCCATTATTATTTACAATAGCCCATTTTTCATTCAGATTATCCTCAACTGTCTTCATCTGTTCCAGAATCCCATCCAGGAAACCACACTACATTTACTCATCATGTCTCTTTAGGCTCCTCTTGATTATGAGAGTTTCTCAAACTCTCCTTGTTTTTGATGACAGTTTTGAGAAGTACTGTAAACATGGATGATACCAACACCAATAACATCTTTGTGGCCTTGTACTGTGCTGAGCAATGTGCAAAGTCATTTAGATATATCCACTCATTTAATGCCCACAATATCCATATAGGTACGTCCTCTTATTATCCCCTTCTTATAGCTGAGGAAACTGAATCTTAAAGTGTTTAAGCAATTTACATAAGATTACATAGTATAAGTGGCAAAGTAGGACGACCAATCCAGGCTTGATTACTGAGGCCACATTCTTTTTATATTGAAGTATAGTTGATTTACAATGCTGTGTTAGTTTCAGGTGTACAGCATATGTATGTTTCTGAATATACATATCAGAAATCTTTCTCTCTCTCTCTAAATATATATGTATATATACATTCTTTTTCAGATTGTTTTCCATTATAGGTTATTACAAGATATTGAACATAGTTCCCTGTGCTATAGAGTAGGACCGTGTTGTTTATCTATTTTATATATAGTAGTTTGTATCTGTTAATCCCAAACTCCTAATTTATCTCTCCCCCCACCTTTCCCCTTTGGTAACCAGAAGTTTGTTTTCCATGTCTGTGAGCCTATTTCTGTTTTGTAAATAAGTTCATTTGTGTCATATTTTAAGGTTCCACATATAAGTGATATCACGTGATATTTGTCATTCTTTGTCTGACTTACTCCACTTAGTATGATAATCTCTAAGTCCAACCATGTTGCTGCAAATGGCATTATTTCCTTCTTTTTTATAGCTGAGGAGTATTCCACTGTATAAATATACCACATGTTCTTTACCCATTCATCTGTCGATGGACATTTACTTTGCTTCCATGTCTTGGCTACTGTAAACAGTGCTGCTATGAACATTGGGGTGCATGTAACTTTTCAAATCAGAGTCTTCTCCAGATATATGCCCAGGAGTGGGATTGCTGGATCACATGCTAATTCTATTTTTAGTTTTTTAAGGAACCTCCATACTGTTCTCCATAGTGGCTGCACCAATTTACATTCCCACCAACAGTGTAGGAGGGTTCACTGAGGCTACATTCTTAACTACCACGCTTGGTAATGAGAATGACGAAAAATTCCTTAGATCTGTACATTTCTTTACAGAGCAGTTTCACGTATATCACAGTCACATCCTAATGACCCTGGTGATCAGGGTGATCGGGGCAGATGCTACCATTCCTGGAGGCCCAACCACTTGGTGTGGGCTTCTGCTACAGCCTGATCATAGTCACGCCAGTGTTTCAATTACTTAAGTAGGTAGCAGCCTTGCCTGTAGGCCTGTCATACTCTGGAGGGCAGAGCCCATATCTTCTCTACTGTTATCTTCCCTGTGATGTCATATCTTTTACATGGTAATCTCTTAATGAGTACTTGATGAATTGGATTCCTCTTTTACAGTTGAAGAAAGTGAACATTAGAAAATTAATGAAAGCCAAAATAATATATTTTCCATGTAAACTGTGAGGCTTTAAACTCTTTTTTTTAAAGTCCATTTTTCTGCAGGGATCTACCTCATTGACAGTCTCCATACTTTTTAAAAGCCTCTCAATAGTCTAATTTTATGAAGGACGCAAGAACAGGGATTAATACAATTCAGATGACTTTAAAATGGAATTTTTTTCAACAGATTCCTTCCTGGTGGTAGTGCCAGTGTGATCTTTATTTTGATTCCCTTTTGGCTGAGCTCTTACCAGACATAGTTTATAGAATCACAGCATTTCAGTTGATCTCTTTGGCTTTAATTTGTATGTCACTGGAAGAGATGTTAAAAGTAAGGAAAATGATTCAAAGTGCAGAGAAGAAATAAAAGAACAAATTGGTGAATGGAAAACTGCCAACCTCTGCATCCATTCTCCTCCGGGAGGTAATAGAGAGGATTACTCTATATTTCCTCCACCCAGAGAGAGGCCCAGAACCATCAGTTGTGCTAGAGAATGGCTATTTAAAAAAAAAAAAATTATTTATGTATTTTTGGCTGCGTTGGGTCTTCGTTGCTGCGTGCGGGCTTTCTCTAGCTGCGGCGAGCAGGGGCTACTCTTCGTTGCAGTGTGTGGGCTTCTCACTGCGGTGGCTTCTCTTTGTTGTGGAGCACGGGCTCTAGGTGCGTGGGCTTCACTAGTTGTGGCTCACGGGCTCAGCAGTTGTGGCGCACGGGCTTAGCTGCTCCGCGGCATGTGGGATCTTCCCAGACCAGGGCTCGAACCCGTGTCCCCTGCACTGGCAGGCGGATACTTAACCACTGCGCCACCGGGGAAGTCTGAGAATGGCTACTGTCCTGCGAAGCAAGCTGGGTAAATCCTCGTGATGTCAGGAGTGGTGACCATGATTACTCTTTCCATGGGCTTAGCAATGAGAGGCCCAATGGACAGAGCGTGACCTGAACTTGCTTCGTAGAGAAATATTGTATCTGGGCTCCAATACTAGCAACTTACTACTATGTGAACTTGTCAAGTTCTGCTACCACTTGAACCTCATTTTCTGTATCTTTAAAATGGGCTTAATAATAAATGTGATCCTGGAGCTGCTGTGAAGTTTAGAAATAAGTGTGTAAACAATATATTCAAAGTCCAATGGATGGCAAATGGCTTACGTTCAATACATGTAGGTATTAATAACCTGTACATTTTCCAGCTTAAGGACTGAGGTAGATGGCTGCTTCAGTCACATTCTAGCCCCGGACTCCATACTCCTCTCACTTAATATTCCCAAAATGAAAGTCAAAATTATTGGAAAAAAATAAACTCTCCTGGGACTCAGGGAAGCCAGCTTCTGGATTTAGTCCAACTCCCAGAGCGCCTCTGCTTCCAGCACGGCCCCAGGAGAAGGATGCCATCTACTCCCCGCATCTTCAAGTCTAGGGCACATCAGGGCAAGTCCAGGAGCGTGGCATCTGCCAAACCTCCTCTGTCCCCTAACCCTAGCCTGTGACTCCTGCCCCACCCTGCCCTCTGGGCTAGTCTGACCTCTGTTTTCCACGCCACATCATATTTGGCATTTTTATCACCAGAACTTGGACAACTAGGCAAAGCCTTTGGGCCAGAACTCGGCACTGTTTCCGAGGAGTTCCCCTTGGTGAACTGCTTGACGCTCTGCTGGGTATGAGTGGGTGTTTTTGACAGCTGCAGGGAGAGGTGCTGAGTCCTGGGGTGGGATGGGTGATGAACACACCATAAATCCCTTGTCTGCCTAGAGCATACATCTGAGGGCTGCACAAGTTCTGAGGCAAGGAAACTGGAACTCTGGAGCCAGGTAAACAGACCTGAGTCAACAGGAGCAGAGAAACAGCTCTGTGGCCCCTCCATCCACAGCCTTGGGCTGGGTTTGCAGAGTCCGATGGCTGGCTTCTTGGGAGTCATCTTTGATTTTCATGGTTTTGTGAGGTTTGGGAAAGAAAATAAATGCAGGGCAAGGTTGGGGCTCCTTCTTGCAGTGGCCGGGCAACTGCTTACAGCGCCATGGCACCTAGCAGAGTTTCCAGGACCGCTCAGAGCTGTTGGCTGCTTCTCCCTCCAGGGAGGTGAGGAAAAGGCCCCACAGCCGCCCCGTGGGTCACTGACGGGCAGGTCCTCCGGGGAAAACATAGGGCCGTGAGTTAGAGCACCTGGATCCAGGCCCTGATTTGCCACTAACCTGCGACATGATTTTAGGCCTCCTGACTTCTCTGGATTTTTACAAAATGGACCCAATATTCATATCCTATCTACCTCAGAGGATCAAATGAGATGAGAGATGTCAAAGTTTTGGAAGCCCCTTACCGTGCGAAACTGTCAGACTGTGTGTGAACATTTATTAATGATAAGAAAATGATAGCTATCGATCGCTAAGCACTGTTTAATACTTGGCACAGTGCTAGGTGATCTACAGGACTGGCTAAACAATTTGTGGGGCTCAGCACAAAATAAAAATGTGAGGCTCCTTGTTCAAAAAGAAGGAAAAAGTGCCATTAAAGTCATTAAAATATAAAACAATAGTTAACAATACTGTATTGCATATATGAGCGTTGTTAAGAGAGTAGATCTTAAAAGTTCTCATCACAAGAAAAAAGTCTGTAACTATGTGTGGTGATGGATATTAATTAAACTTATTGTGGTGATCATTTCACAATATATACATATATCAAATCATTACGTTGTACACCCCAAACAAGAATGTTGCATGTCAATTATATCTTAAATTTAAAAAATAATAAAAATTTTCTTTCCATCCATGGGCTCTCTACCTATCAGTGTGGTTCTTTATTTGTTATTTAATGTTGCATTCCCTTGAGCATAAGAAAACCTTTAGAGTAAGTGCAGACCCTCACAAGCTCCTAGGATCCCTCTCCACCGTGTGTGTGTGTGTGTGTGTGTGTGTGTGTGTTGTCTCCCCACTGCTAGGCTGACATGCACACCCTGCCTGGGGGTGGGGGAAGTGTCAGGCATCTCCCCTTCCTCAGCTCATGCTGCACAGGTGAGCTGGGTGGGTGGGTGAAAGGCTGGACCCTGCTGAGTTGCCTGATAAACACACCCTGGTACTGCTAGCCTGGGGCCGAGAGGGAGTTGCCAGGAGCTCCTCTTGAACTCTGGCCCAGACCCACCCTGTGCCAGCACACAGGACCCTGCTAGGGGCATGGGGGAGGGCGACAGCAGTTGTTGGGCGGCAATGGGGGGAGGAGATCAGGCAAGGTCCAGGGCACCAGAGACCGGGGAGGCAGAACCACAGCCGAACCGAGTCTCCAAGCTTCCAGTGCATGTGCCGTTGATCTGTTGGATTTCACTTATAAAACTCAGATTCTGGGACTGTGACTGCAGAGCATTAAACCTCAAGTGTGGGATCCCCTGCGGAGCGCCAGGCCCTGTGTGGCTCTGCAGGTCCCGTGTCCTGGAGCCAGCCCAGGTGATTATCTCATGAGGCTTAAGGATAATACTAATATAAGGGAGCTACTCTTACTCTCATTTGGCAGAAGAGGAAACCGAGACCTTTAGCAGCTTGCATCAAGCCCTGGGAAACCAGAGGTAACATTTGCACCTGGGCGTAATTGAAACGCATCCAGTAGAATCTCTCTGGAATCAATGAATGTGTGAATTGGGCTGTTGAACCATACCCTCACATGGTCTAGATTAGTAAACTAATACTCCCTCAAGAGAGTACTGAGAGCTAACTAGTTCTTGAGAGCTAACTCCCTCAAGAGAAAAGTCACGAGACATCCTCCCTCCAACAAAGAACATTATTCCAGCAATATTATTGAGTCTTCATTATTTGATGAGGAATCTAACACCCAAGATGGTTAATGAATCTTTTCTCAGCTATTTATATTCAACTGAACCATTCAGCAAAAATATTACTGAGTACCTGTCATAAGCAAGAATTCTGCTTGCATTTTTTGAGGAATATAAATGTGATACAATCTGACCTCTCTCCTCTAGGAATTTATCTGTGCCAGAAAACTGGCCAACACTATCCTTAATGCAAGGTCAGTAATGAAAAGGCCCTAAGGGAGAAACAACTGGGGAGAAGTGGCACGTTCAAAGAAGAGAGGCTTCTTGGAGGTGATGGAACAAAGCTTCTTGGTCGGGTGCTATTTAAGATGGCCTTGGAGAATGGGTAGGGCTTTGCATATGATGGTTGTGGGGACAGAACAGCAAGGGCAAATCCATAGTGGTTGGAAAAGCATGCAGCCTGTTCCGGGAACTGCCTCTCTTCCAATTAAAAAATGTGTTTCCACGTCCTTCCCTGACCCTGCTCCTTGGCCACAACTGGCTGATCTAGAGGTATGCTTCTCTGGGATCCATTTCCCACCCCACCGCCTTTTCCTTTTTTCCAAACAGATTCTGAGAACGAGGTGCCTGTTTGGGTTGTAGAAGCTGTGGGCTGGCACTCCTGGGCACCTTAGCTGGTAGTGCTTCTTGATGTGTAGGGGATGCCATATCCATGAAGAGAATGAAGGTGACAGGCAGAGAAGCAGAGACAGGTGGGAGGTGTGGGAAGGAGCATTTCCCTTCTCACTTCCAGGTTTTCCCATGGCCCAAAGGTAACAGCAGCCTGCTGTTGGTGAGTGTCCCAGTGACTTTCCAGTCAAGCTCTCTGTTGCCTAGGCTACTTGGAGGTTAGTTTGTGTCTCTTGAGATCCAGAGACTTCTTTCAGAGATATGAGTTATTGGAATGGTCTAGGCGAGGACTCAGGACAACTTGCTGCAGAGCAGGGGGAGGAATGAAGGGAAAGGGGTGGATGAAGGAAACTTTGAGAAGATGCACGCAGTGGGACTGAATTGTGAGGATGTGGTAGTTGGTGGATGCTCAGAGAGAGGCAGAGATGATGGACAACCTCACGGGATCACCGGCACAGAGGAAGGGTCATTAACAGGGGGCTTCAGGGAAAAGGATTCATTTAGTTTTATGCTCTAAGAGTTAAGAGCTGCCTAAGCACCCACAACTATATCCCTACAGCAGCCAGAAATGTCAGCCCTGTGCCATAGGTGGGAAGGGGTTACAAGTTCAGCCTCCCCTGAATATGGATGGCTCCTGCTCAGCTGCCCACTGTCTGTGCAACCCTGGATGCAACAATGCAACTCCAGTTCCCTAAGCCCCATTTTATTATAACCTGGTATAATATCTAACTGAGGATTTTCACATAGATTAAATGAGAAAAGGCACTAGAGCCTAGAACAAAGAAAATTCTCAGTTAATGTTAGCACAAATCAAAACCAAATGAAAACAAAAACTTACAGATCACTAGGTTAAGAATTTATCTTCTTCTGGGAAATTCTATTCTTTATATCCTATTAACAAAAGGGAACTGAGGAAATTAATCCTTATTTGTACTTAGGTTGTTTTTTTTTTTTTTGATGAAAATTGAGATTGTACTGGTTTGTGTTTGAGGATCAGAGAATGGATATGAACAATTTGTACGGAATGTAAATTCCACTAATTAATGATTAACATCATACACCCTGCACCCCCTACCTACTCCTAATTTCAGTCTCTCACAGCACATTAACAAAGTTATTAGGAAAAAAAGGATGACTATGACAAAAGATGTCACAGAGAGCACACAATTCTGACAGGGAGAGCCAGGATCAGGGAGTAGTTTTCTTTAGGAAGCAACTCTGCTAAAACCCAA
Organism: Eschrichtius robustus; assembly: GCF_028021215.1. Lineage (NCBI taxonomy): Eukaryota > Metazoa > Chordata > Mammalia > Artiodactyla > Eschrichtiidae > Eschrichtius > Eschrichtius robustus. The sequence continues at coordinate 86,416,596 of NC_090824.1, forward strand.
CATGGGTAAAGAAATAATTTAAAATGTTTAAGACAGATTAAAGACATGTCTGTGACTCTAAGTCGCCATTTATTGATGGTATGCTTTGTATGATAGGATATAAAACCGTGAGCGCAACTTAGGGAAGGTTGACAGCTAACAGTCAAGCCTTGCCTTGATTCAGTACCCCGCTACTTTCTGATTGTACAGAAAGATAAATAATCAGCATAAGGTTTACATCTTAAAGAAAAGTATTTGCACTTACCTAAATATGTTTTAAAAAGTGGGATGAGGTGGAATTTCCTCCTTCTGAAAAATGGGTTTCTCAAATTACTAAAATACTTGCATTTACCAAATTGTTGATTAAAATATTCCTCTGGATGGTCCAAGAAGAGAGGCAGGGGCCACTCACAAGACATGGTCTACGTTAGTCCTCAGACGTGGCTCCTTTCTCTCCTGCCTCGTCAGAGATTGGACTCTTCACTTTCTCCAATTTCTGCAGGTAAATCTTTTGTTTCTTTTTATTTTTAAATTTTTATTTAATTTTTTATTTTTTGATGCACTACAGAGATCTGATTCAAAAACCTTTTGTTTCTTGATTAGTCACTTGAGCCTGTTTACCTTGCTCTTCTTTTGTTTGTACTTTTATTTTTTCTGAAGATTTTTCTTGTTGCCCTGCTGCCCTTTTTGGGATTAGTTTCCACTTAGTAGGAGCAGGCTTAGTGACAAACTTGCTGATCTCTCAGGCCTCTTCTTCCCTCCCCTGTGGCTGAATGAACCTCTGTGAGATCTAAGTTTCCGGGAAGAGTGATGGTATAGCAATTCACACTTATGGGAACACCAGAAAAACAGGGAGGGCAAATAATGGCTTCAAATATTTTGATAATCCCGTACATTTGTTTGTATAGTTGACTGTGGATTTCCAAGAATGCGGTAGAGGAGGAAAAGGAGGTAAAATTTAATGGGCCAATTGTAGGAAATAAAATTCCAAAGCTAAGAAATACGATCTAGAGGCTTTAACAAGACACACACGGGCTGATACTATAAGGAGCTGTGGCCGCATGTGGAGTTCATCAAGTCAGAGGAGTGGTTCGGGCACCTTGGAAGGGGTCTGCAGGGGCAGGCTCACTCCCGATGCGCCCTTTCACTCAGAATTACAGATGTCAAAAGTTTCCGAGGGCTCTGTTCTCTGTGTCTGCCGCACAGGAAAGTGTGGCCACGCCTCGCCTGTTGCGTTGGCATGGCTCAGAGTGACCACAACTTGAGAACAAATGCCTGGTCTGTTGATAGATCTAACAGAGGGATTTGGAATTGGGATTGGTGAATTTGCCAAATGAACTTTTGTTCTCTGCTCTTCCTCATAGACATCTCCGCATTCCTCATAACGTCATGCTAAAGTTGGCAGCTGTATATCAAAGAGCAATTAAAATCTCATTTCTGACGTTGAATGCCAAAAAAGCAACATTTCTGGTACTAGCCTGGCCCCAAAGGGGAGAACATACAAGTCTTCTCACTCATCCGTATTTTTTCTTCGAAACCCAGCTAACTTATTATCTCTTCAGTTTTAGAGTCTTCTCTGAATTTCTTAATCCACCTCATCTTTCCCTTTTTTTGAAATCTTTTGGTCTATATCTCTTGTACTGTGGAAAGGAAATGGCATTTCAGAGACTAGAGTTCACATGTTACGTTATCTTGAATAAATTCCAGCTACCATTTAGACAAGGATTAGTAAATGACTGGTGATTGCTACATTACCTTTATATTTTAATCTTCTCTGCAACTGATAGGACTTCTTATTACCTTGACATTTTATGGATGGGGAAATAGAAGTTCAGGGAAAAGAACTTGCCTGAGATCACATGGCTCGTAGGCGACAATGCTGTCAGAATTGAACCTGAATTTCCTACTTATTGTGCTGTACTGACTCCAGGTTAACTTTTCTGAGCCTTAGTTCCGTCATCTTTGAACTAGAAATAGTTGGGTAATTGCAATGATTCAATGAGAAAGAAAGCCTGAAGTGCTGGGTTCAAAACATGTGTATATGCAATCCCTTTCCCCACTCCTTCATTAATTAAGAGTTTTATCATGTGCTATCATTTCTCTTCTCATATTTAACAACTGCATTTCCACCCAGATCTTGAATTTTCTGGATATGGTGGCTCTGTCTTATGCAGATTCTATAGGTATCAAACAGCACATACAGATGGTGGGATGACTTGATTTTGATAAGTATGTTGTCTCTTTCTCCCCTTTTGGGTATGTCTATTAGCCTGGCATCATGATACACTGTCAATCCTGTGAAACTGAGGAGGTTTAAGCCTTGTTTACCGCAAATAGACGCTCATAACTATAAGAGCACCACTCCTGGAAATTAAGTCCAAGGAATAATCAAACAAGTTTCCAAGCTATCGATATTCGGATATTTTCTTCAAAGATTCTTGGGACTTTAATCTTTCTGTCAGCTATACAAAAGTATATAAAAAAGTATTATAAAATAGGCAAGAGTGGGGACTTATCCAGATGTAGGTAAGGTATTTTCTGCCTCTCTGAGCTACTTGCCTTTAATAATTTTTGAGTGTTGCTTTCCAGTGAAGTGTTTTAGTAAAAGAGAGAGATGTGGGAAGTAAAAGATGGAAAAAGGGAAATGTTCAAGGAGAAGGGTAATTGGTATTTGGTCCTTCATTAATTTCTAGCATTTTCCAGTGGCTTGGGATATTAGATGGTGGGAGAATGTGTGTCTATGGTATGGGTGAGTCAACGGGTATGGGCCCGTGATTCTCCATCCTGGCCACACATGAAAATAACCTGGGGAGAATTAAAAAATGCCAATGCCCAGGACCAAGCCCAGACCAAGTGAATCAGAATCTCTTGGAATGATGCCTAGGGAATATTTTTAAAAAAACCTTCAGGTCATTCTCATGTGTATCTGAGGTTGAAACAACCAACCTTGAGAGTTAGCCAGACCAGGCCCAGAAACAAGCTGTTTTCCTGGCAATGTCTCTGGGAGAAGTGATACAAGACTACAGTTAATCTTGAAATAAAGGATGGTGGACAATTTCAGGGACCCCAAAAATGTGCATTCTGTGTACTTTTTTGACAGACTACCAATTATGTGTGTTGACAACAAACTGATTTCCTGTTAGAACCACAGGTGAAAGACCTGGGGCAAACATCTCCATGTCTAGAAGTATTAAAGAAGTGTAGACAGGATAGAGTAAGTGTATTAGAAATAAGCCTTCTTTCTTTATCCTTTACAAATACATACCTCCAGAATACCCTTCATCTTTGGCCTCTCTTTTTTGATCTTGAAAATAAGAATGCCCATCATTTCAGTTCTCTCCCTCCTCCTATGAACCCTACTCCTGTTCCATTGTGAAGAGGAGTTTACGTTTTCAATTTTTCCTTTGAAAGTTATTTCTACCTGTTCATTGTAGCTGTAAATGGCACCATTATCATTTTCTTTGAAAGTCTCTTCAGTTGAAAGATAGTGAGATGTTGTGGAAAGAACATGGGTAGGGATCAAACAGAACTGTTTGAATCCGTCATCTGTTAATGAATTCTGTGACTCTTAGCAAGTTTCTTAATCTGAGTCTCAGTTTCATATTCTATAAAATGGGAACAGTAACCCTTACCTTGAAAGGCTGTTCTTGAGAGGTTATGAAAATAAATGTAGGTTAAACATGTGTCAGGAACATAATAGTTGTCTGCTAGGTGTTGATAGTGCTGTCATTTTTTTTTTTTCCTTTAGTACATTTCCTCAATTTCAGAGAGGAATAACAATGTTAAATTGCTATAGGAAGAAGTCAGACTAAAACGCCACACACTTAAAGAATTCCTATTCACAACAACAGATCAAACACAAATCATGCCAACTCTATATATAACTTAAATGAAATAAAGGTGGTAAAAACTACTGGTTCTCTAGGAATAAACCTACCTAAGGAGACAAAAGACCTGTATGCAGAAAATTATAAGACACGGATGAAACAAATTAAAGATGATACAAATAGATGCAGAGATATACCACGTTCTTGGATTGGAAGAATCAACATTGTGAAAATGACTCTACTACCCAAAGCAATCTACAGATTCAATGCAATCCCTATCAAACTACCACTGGCATTTTTCACAGAACTAGAACAAAAAATTTCACAATTTGTATGGCAACACAAAAGACCCCAAACAGCCAAAGCAATCTTGAGAAAGAAAAACAGAGCTGGAGGAATCAGGCTCCCTGACTTCAGACTATACCACAAAGCTACAGTCATCAAGACAGTATGGTACTGCCACAAAAACAGAAATATAGATCAATGGAACAGGATAGAAAGTCCAGAGATAAACCCACACACATATGGTCACCTTATCTTTGATAAAGGAGGCAAGCATATACAGTGGAGAAAAGACAGCCTCTTCAATAAGTGGTGCTGGGAAAACTGGACAGCTACATGTAAAAGAATGAAATTAGAACACTCCCTAACACCATACACAAAAATAAACTCAAAATGGATTAAAGACCTAAATTTAAGGTCAGATACTATCAAACTCTTAGAGGAAAACACAGGCAGAACAGTCTATGACATAAATCACAGCAAGATCCTTTTTGACCCACCTCCTAGAGAAATGGAAATAAAAACAAAAATGATCAAATGGGACTTAATGAAACTTAAAAGCTTTTGCACAGCAAAGGAAACCATAAACAAGACGAAAAGACAACCCTCAGAATGGGAGAAAATATTTGCAAATGAAGCAACAGACAAAGGATTAATCTCCAAAACATACAAGCAACTCATGGAGCTCAATATCAAAAAAACAAACAACCCAATCCAAAAATCAGCAGAAGACCTAAACAGACATTTCTCTGAAGAAGATATACAGATTGCCAACAAACACATGCAAGAATGTTCAACATTATTAATCATTAGAGAAATGCAAATCAAAACTACAATGAGATACCATCTCACACCAGTCAGAATGGCCATCATCAAAAAATCTACAAACAGTAAATGCTGGAGAGGGTGTGGAGAAAAGGGAACCCTCTTGCACTGTTGGTGGGAATGTAAATTGATACAGCCACTATGGAGAACAGTATGGAGGTTCCTTAAAAAACTAAAAATAGAACCAGCATACGACCCAGCAATCCCACTACTGGGCATGTACCCTAAGGAAACCATAATTCAAAAAGAGGCATGTACCAAAATGTTCATTGCAGCTCTATTTACAATAGCCAGGACATGGAAGCAACCTAAGTGTCCATCGACAGATGAATGGATAAAGAAGATGTGACACATATGTACAATGGCATATTACTCAGCCATAAAAAGGAACAAAACTGTGTTATTTGTAGTGAGGTGGATGGACCTAGAGACTGTCATACAGAGTGAAGTAAGTCAGAAAGAGAAAAACAAATACCGTATGCTAACACATATATATGGAATCTAAAAAAAAAAAAAAAGAAAAAAAATGGTCAGAAGAACCTAGGGGCAAGACGGGAATAAAGATGCAGACATAGAGAATGGACTTGAGGATACGGGGAGGGGGAAGGGTAAGCTGGGGCAAAGTGAGAGAGTGGCATGGACATATATACACTACCAAATGTAAAATAGATAGCTAGTGGGAAGCAGCCGCATAGCACAGGGAGATCAGCTCGGTGCTTTGTGACCACCTAGAGGGGTGGGCTCGGGAGGGTGGGAGGGAGGGAGATGCAAGAGGGAAGAGATATGGGGACATATGTATATGTATAACTGATTCACTTTGTTAGAAAGCAGAAACTAACACAACATTGTAAAGCAATTATACTCCAATAAAGATGTTAAGAAAACAAACAAACTACTGGTTCAGGGTTTGGAACACAGTAGGCAGGTAATAAATGCTACTTTTTTCCTATTCTTACTCCTATTTTTAGGAAATTTTCCAGGCAAGAAAGGGTATGCATATACAATATTATATGTTAATAAAACATTGTAATAATCTCCATTTTTGCTTTTAAACTTTTGTCACACTGTAACTTTCAGCACTCTTTCAGCATTAGGACTTCATATCTTAATATCTCACCCTCTCACCAATTCCCAGATAATTCCACCTTGATTTTGAGCCTCGAGTTTAGTCCTCCCCTCTATTCCATCTACTGCCATTATTCTCGGGGATTTCAGCAACCATTCTGACCTTCCAATACGCTGGCATTATAACTCTTTGTCCCTTATTTCTTTTTATTCCAGTATATCTGCTTAAATGCATGACCATTATTAGAAATATCTCCACTGCTAGTATCTTAATTCTATGATCCTCCTTTCTCAACAGAGCTACCTTCTATTCTCCCACTTTCCCATCCCTAATGTATACTAGACCTGTTTGGACACACAATTCCAGGTGTGGTACACAGTCTTTGACATGGATACATAAGGAAATTGTCAAGGGTCATATTAAGCCAGAGAAATCAAGCTGGTTCTAGTGCCAAGCTATTTTAGCTTGTTTTGAGGACCTAAAATAAGAATTCTTACTATGAGTGTTAACTAATATTTGTACACACACAAATGGTATTGAGCTATAGATTGTATTAGATGGGTTCACACAATACTACAGCAGCAATTTCTAGAGACGCCAATCCTTCCACTGGCTTCTGTCTATAATTTTGCTGTTGACTATCATGTAGCACCATCTTCAACATTGTCCTGTCTCTGATTTGATCTAGATCAAATAGATTTAAGTAACTTTCATATGTTGGAAACACAGGGGTTAAACTAAACTGACCTTGGGGGAATAGAGCAGAAAAAGAGTTAGTAGAATGGAATCATCCCTCTGTCACATTTCTTGAGCCCTTACTATGTGTCAGGCACATAGGTTCTGGGTGTGGAGGTTAAGGATGATGAAGAGCTGACCATCTAGTAAGCAAGACAGTAGGCAGACACAGATGGCTGTCCAAAGAGGTATTTCTAGCTGCTTCCTGGCTCACAGTTTTGCAGAGATATTCATTGTGCATGGTTACAGTGGGTGGGGTTGTGATTGGCCATTAAGGGCTGCCAATTTAGAATGTTCTCTGGCACCTTTTATACACAGAGAACAAAGATGTCTGGAGACACTCTAAATGAGTTTTCAATTTGTGAGCTGCTTGGCATCAGGTTAGAGTAGGTGGCAGATAGAGTTTGGTGTCAGGTCAATAACCCAGATTTATATGCGCATATATTTGGAATTTCCTTAGGGATCATTCCTGGAAAGGACATCTACCCTGGGAGAATTATAATGCAGGTGAGCTTAAGTCATTAGATGTCCCATTGTTATCTGTCTTTAAGTTAGCCACTGAAAATGAAAGAAACGTAGATACACAAAATGCTGGTGTCTGACTCTTCAATAAGAGATTTGGGAAAAAAGGAGGCAGCCTTGAGCACCCCCCAAAAGTGATAAGGACAGTATTCAAACTTATTTGATCTCTCCAACTCCTGGGGTTCACCCAAGGGAAACTTTTTCCAAGGGTCTTTGGAAACAGAACTCATTCTCCCTGTATTTGTTTCTAAGGAGGAAGTCATTAAGCAACCTTCAATCTCTTAACCTTTTTGGTACTCAACAAATCGTTAGTGAGAAACAAGAATGTACTTTTTGGATGCCCTTTAGTGTGCGGAGGGGAGTTACCACAGACCATGTTTAAAGGAAAAACCTCCTGTTAAGGTTAGGTCTGGTGGTCTCTTCCCTAGAGCTCCTTGCCAATGGGCTTATTTGTAGAGCTACCAAGAGGACCCCTAAAGTACTGACCACATGTGCAAGCTAGTCTATTCTGGAACTAAAAGCAGGAACTTTAAAAATAATCCATGTATGTTTGTTTTATCCATTAAATAATTTTCGGATTGTTTTTGTGGAAGGCAACCATGCTTTCTCATGCAATGCTCTTTGTAAATTTCTACTCCCCTTTAAGCTTCAACTCAAATATCACCTCCTTTGTAAAGTCTTCTCTGACCCAAACCCAGCACTCTTATTTGTTGCTGCATCTGCTCTCTCTGACCCTTTCAGGTGTGCATCATGACAATGATGACCTTGCATTGCAGTGGTTTGGGATGAGTCTATCTTCTCACTTGACTTGTATCTCCTTTAAGTAAGGCTATCTATAGTACATAGCAGGTGCTCGATAAATTTATGAGGAAAGAAGTATTCTTGGGGTCATTTTTTGATCTAATAGATGGGCCATGGGGCTGACCCAGTATGGCATTTCTTAATGTTTTTGAGTAGAGAAATATTATAAAGGTAGAGATGGATTTAGATTGTATAGGTTCAGTCATTCACTTGACACCTTCATGATTTTATTGCATCTGTTACCACATATACTATTAATCTTTCTTTTTCTTTAGGTCAACTCATTTCTTTTTCTTGAAAGAAAAAACTTAAGAAAATTTGGCACATGTGTATAACTTGCCATAAATAGAGGAAAAATATCCAAATGCATTGAAATATGAGTGCTTATCTATATGACTAGTGATGAGTGGACCACTCTTTAGGAAACATGGCTCCAGAGCTTTCACGAACCACCATTTTCCTTCCTCTAAAGTATCCTTACTACTAAGCATGTTGTCAATATTTTGGGTATGTCTCCACTACAGTACTTTACATGGCAGAAGGGAGTAGACATGCTCTCCAGCCTTCCCCCAAACCCCTACAATCATCTCCCTCCCTCAAGCAAGAGTGGGCATGCCACTCAGGGTGTTCTGGTGCATAGCCTCAAAGTGGCCCATTATAAATTTCTCTGAAATATTTATTTTTGTCTTAACAGTCATAAACATTTTGTTTCCACACCGAAGTATATATTTGTAATTATATTCATACAAAAATAAATGTTCTTCCAAATATTTGAGTAAATTGATAACCTTGGATACTGTTTATTTGGTGATTTTGAGTATAACCAATTATGTACTACACACTTTGAGAAACATGGTCTTGAGTAAAACACATATTAGATGGTCTTCATCTTAGTACTAAGATGTGGTTTGGTAAGAGATTTCTCATTGAATGACACTGAAACTGAAATCCAAGGAGACTGATATTTGTAGAAAACTCCAGAAAGAATTTATCTACTGATAGGGCTTCCCTAGTGGCGCAGTGGTTGAGAGTCTGCCTGCCAATGCAGGGGACACGGGTTCGAGCCCTGGTCTGGGAAGATCCCACATGCCGCGGAGCAACTAAGCCCGTGAGCCACAACTACTGAGCCTGCCCATCTGGAGCCTGTGCTCCGCAACAAGAGAGGCCGCGATAGTGAGAGGCCCGCGCATCGCGATGAAGAGTGGCCCCCGCTTGCCGCAACTGGAGAGAGCCCTTGCACAGAAACGAAGACCCAACACAGCCATAAATAAATAAATAAATAAATAAATAAATAAATAAATAAATAAAATAAGTAAATAAATAAATAAAATTAAAAAAAAAAAAAAAGAACCCTCCTCGAAATGGAGTGATTTTAAAAGAATTTATCTACTGATAAACAGTAAGAAGTGAAAAACAGAGGTGGTTATTTAGATCATTCTGGACCAGACTTAAAAATTATTTACTGAAAATTAATTCTGGAGGTAGTTGATAACTAGTTTTTATCTGAATGGCAGAGGCCGAAGAGTCCCTCTTCATTTTATACAAAGATGTTATTTATTCTCATTAGCTTTGGTCACTCTCACCCAGGCCCCATTGATGGCATACAGTAGGACAGGGTGGGAGTGGTTCCGTGCCATTAAACTATACATTCTTCCCATTGAAAACACCCATAGATTTTGTGAATAGTGTGCCACAGTAGTCAGTGACTATGTAGAGGTTTTCCATTCGTCAGTTGACTTCAGTATAACAGCTGGGAGGTCTGATCTAGACTTTTTCTATATGGCTAAACTTACTGAATAACTGCTAAGTGTTGCAAGTACATTCTGAATTAGGGCAGAGCTGGGACTTGGAATTTGACTCATAGATGTTTATTTTTTGGCCAATCTGGTTCTCATTTCTAAATTTAGAAAAAGGAAAGAGAAGCTCTTGGCTTTAATTTAGTATTGTTTCTGTACTTACTGCTAGTGGAGCTGGCTGGCAGGTTGATTAAACCATCTTCATTTAGCTGGTAGGAGACTTGTAAAATTGCCTAGAAGAATAAGCCCCTCAGGGGAAAGCAAACACTGGATGGGAGTCAGTTTTAATGTTTCAGACTTGGCTTCAAATGAAACTGTCTGCATGGTCATTCTTATTTAACAGGAATTTCAGGGGTTTTAGTAGTTTTAGAGGACAGGATCAAGAAAGCTTTAATTATTTCAATGTAGCATGCCTAATCTTATGTCATGGGGTGTGTGTGTGTGTGTGAGTGTGTGTGTGTGTAGAAGGGAAATGATGGCCATTTAGAGTAGTTTTTGTCAGTGGCAGCATTGCTGGCCAAGTCCCAGGGAGTAAGATTTGGTGGCGACTGACCTTTGGGCTGAAGAAAATTAACCCATGTGCTATTTCCTAGTCTTGTTGGCCTCAAAAACCATCAGTAGCTTACCCTCAAAAACAAAAGAAACTGGGTCCCCTCTCTCCCGTGGTGAGGGCTGATTTGTCCACTCCTCATTCGATGACCAGAGACACCAGTGAGAGATAAAGTCAGGATCTCTGCTCTGACCCTCCATCAGGCCTATGGCCCACTTCTTTAAATCTACAGTTAGATCTTGGGAACCCAAGAACACAGCCACCACTGATCCACTGTCAATCTGCCTTTGAGTAAAAACAGATGTTACACCTATACTGACTCTTGTTTCTTGACAATCTTTTATCTGTAATCTTTAGCAAATGCCCACAAATCCAGAGATGCCTCTCCTTTGCCTCTTCTCCCAGTGGTCTAAGGCAGGTATGAGGGTGAAAAGCTGAAGTCTCTGTAGCCCACCCTGTTTTTCAATGAATCCTTTCTCCATCTGGCTCAGGGGAAAGAAGAGGAGCCATATGGGAGACAGCATACTCTGCCACCCTGTACAAGCCTCCTCAAAAGCCAGAGAGAGGAGGAGTCGTTTAGGATTTGGAATTGGCAGACACTTCCGTATCTCTAGACAAGGGGTGGGTCAGACAGCTAACAGGAAACTGAACTCCTCCTACAACTGCCTAGACACAACACACGTCCCTGCTTCTATTTAGCCAGGACTTTGTCAGGCTGGTGCGTGCATTGGGAACATGGTAGGCTGGCTTCTGAGCTCTGCTCCACGCTGGCTGTGTGACCCCTGGCACTCACAGAGGCTCACCTCTCGTAGCCCGTTTCCTCATAAAAGACGGTGTTGGATAGTTTTCTAAGGACACTTTTACTTCAAATTCTATGATGTGATTAAACTGTGAGATGGGGAAAGGAAAGTTCCCATAGGTGGAGAACCTTGGAATGAAAATACAAATTTCTAAGGAATGTTCAGGTCTCTTCATTTTTACCTTTGATTACATTTGTCACCTCCATCACTTCCTAGAATTTCTACTTCTTTGCTCTGTGAACTTCAGCAAATTGCTTAGCACCTCTACATCTCTGTTACCTCTTCTAGAAATTGGGAGCAATGACACCACCCATACAGGGTTGTGGATTTTGGTATCTTTATTTTGAGGACTAAGTGCTTATATATTTAAAGTGCCTAGCATGGCGCATGCTCATGGAGGAGTGCTCAATAAACGTGAATTTTCTTCACTTTCCCAACACCATACACAAAAACAAACTCAAAATGGATTAAAGACCTAAATGTAAGACTGGATACTATAAAACTCCTAGAGGAAAACATAGACAGAACACTCTGACATAAATTGCCGCAATATCTTTTTGGATTCGACTCCTACAGTAATGGAAATAAAAAAAATAAATAAATGGGACCTAATTAAACTTACAAGCTTTTGCACAGCCAAGGAAACCATAAGCAAAATGAAAAGACAATGTACAGAATGGGAGAAAATATTTGCAGATGATGTGACCAATAAGGGATTAATCTCCAAAATATACAAACAGTTATACAGCTCAATATGAAAAAACCAAACAACTCAATCAGAAAATGGGCAGAAGATCTAAATAGACATTTCTCCAAAGAAGACATACAGATGGCCAAAAGGCACATGAAAATATGCTCAACATCACCAATTATTAGAGAAATGCAAATCAAAACTACAATGAGGTATCACTTCATACCAGTCAGAATGGCCATCATCAAAAAGTCTACAAAACATAAATGCTGGAGAGTGTAGAGAAAAGGGAACCCTTCTACACTGTTGGTGGGAATGTAAACTGGTACAGCTATTAACGGAGAATAGTATGCCTTAAAAAACTAAAAATAAAGTTACCATATGATCCAGCAATCCCACTCCTGGGCATATACCCAGAGAAAACCATAATTCAAAAATACACGCACCCCAATGTTCATTGCAGCACTATTTACAAAAGCCAAGACATAGAAGCAACCTAAATTGTCCACCAACAGATGAATGGATAAAGATGTGGTACATAAATACAATGGAACTTCACTCAGCCATAAAAAAGAATGAAATACCACCATTTGCAGCAACATGGATGGACCTAGAGATTATCATACTAAGTCAAGTAAGCCAGATAGAGAAAAACAAATATCATGTGATATCGCTTATATGTGGAATCTAAAAAAAAAAAAGATACAAATGAACTTATATACAAAACAGATCCACAGACATAGGAAACAAACTTATGGTTACCAAAGTGAAGAAGGGGGGTGGGCAGGGAGGAAAAATTAGGAGTTTGGGATTAACATATATACACTACTATATATAAAATAGATAAACAACAAGGACCTACTGTATAGCACAGGGAACTATATTCAATGTTTTGTAATAACCTATAAGGGAAAAGAATCTGATTTATATATATATATATATATATATATATATATATATATATATATATATATATATATATATATCACTTTGCTGTATACCTGAAACTAACACAATATTGTAAATCAACTATACTTCAATAATTTAAAAAAAAAAAGAACGTTACTGATGCTCCTCAGAGCAGGATTATGCCAAAGCAGAGATCTTCTGAACGTTCTTCATGCTCCCTAAAGCTGTGTAGGTGAGAGAGAGGAAGACACTGCAGACTGGTGCAATTGTGCCCTCTTTGCCACCCACCTCCTCCAGGGCTCTCCCTACCTCCTGAATCTTATACCCTCCTTCAGAAGCTGGCTCCCCGGTCCCCACTTCTGTGGATGCTTCCCTGGTTACTCTCACCAAAAGAACCTTCTTCCATGTCTGGAGTCCTGTCACCTTTACTCTCTGAGCCTACTTTTCACTTACACTGTGAAATATCTTTTGTATTTCAAATTGCCATTGGTATTTATATATCCTTTTGCTATTAACATTGTACCTTTCTCTGGCCTCTTTAGGCCAGATTTCTTGAGGGCAGGAAGCTTGTGTTTTTACAGCTCCCTAAACATAGCACATATTCCACTGTGGGCAGAACCCATGGTAAGACATAATTTTACATTTTTCATCTGTTCCCATAGCAGTGTTGTCTCCTCACATCCTTACTATTCTTAATTAATATTGAATTTTCTCTACAGTCACTCTGTTTCTTTTCATCACAGCATAGATGAGCCTCCTAAATTTGATTTGTGTTACATTTAGAAAGATTATTTTACTTTTCTCTTCTCTTTACATGTAAAAATGAGACCATGCTTTTGTTTTCTTTGCCTTCTAGATGTCTCTCTGAGGTCTCAAAGATCTAGTCCTAAACTCTCCTCCAAGACTTTTAAAGGTGGGTAATACATTAGTCTTCTAATAACGAGACCTTTTCTTTAAACTGAATGTCATAAACGTCCTTTCCATAGACTGGGCTTCATTATCGTATTTCAAGTATTCCCGAAAATTGAAAATGTCAGTCTCACAAATCAATCTGCAGTTTGACCTATTCTCCACAGTCAAATCCAAACGCCTCCCTTAAAAGTTCTGCATTCCTTTGAAGCTAAATGATACAAAAAAAAAAAGTCAGAAACACCCTTGCATTTGAATCACCACAGTCTCTCTCTGCTCCTATGGGCTGATTTCAGCAGATTGGCTCCTGGTGGAGAGCACTAGTTTCCCAGCTAGTCTCCGGCCTATTTAAAACAGACAGAGGCATCTCCAAGGCGGCTTTGTCAAAGGCCAAGGACATTTTTTCGGCATAGACTCCGAGCTTCTTGCCACATAAACAAATAGAAGGATTTCACTTTAGCTTCCCCAGGTTTTTGGATTGACAGCAAATGGTAGGAGGGATACGGAAGCCAATAAGGCAGCCCAGGGCAGCTAGAAGCCCAGAAGGAAGACGGGAATTATTGGCTCTGGCTCCCTGCTCAGGGTGAGGCTGTGAGCAAGCCTAAGCCTCAGCCATGAAAGAACGTCTGGAAAACCTCTCGGCTGGACATTCCACCCGTAGACTCAGAGGCTGGATGATGCAGGAATGAAGAGAATCTGCCTTGGATTCCTTACGTTCAGTGACTATGTCTCACCTCTCTCTACACAGTGAAATCACCTGTGAGGTTGTTAAAAGCTGCCAGTGCCCGGGCCGCACCCCAAGCATGGTTGTTTCTGAAAAGACCTCTAGGGGATTCGTACATGCAGCCGGGATGGAGAACCACTGATTGGTGATAGTGAAAAGTCAGATTTTCTTTTGAATATCTTGACTGAGTTCTTTTTCTTTCACTTCTATAGAAGACTTTTTGGGGTACATTTTAACTGTTTATAACATACACTCTATTATTTCCCTAACTCCTATGCTTAGATAGCCCCCCTTCGGGAGTTAAAATAGTGATCTATTTCTATCTATCTATCTACATACACACACACACAAACACACATATATATGAAACTTATGTATAATCTGTGTAGTTTTCACCAGCAAATGGCTTACCTTGAATTCAATAAACCACCTTTTCTATCTTGGATAGTTCAGGAGTTAGTGGTTGCAGTATGTTGGATTACATACTGGAAACCAAGTGTCATCAGACTTGGGTCTAATCTGAACTCTATTATGTGATTTTGGGTAAGTCTTGTATATTCTCTTTGAGCCACAGTTTCCTTACCTGTGAAATGAGGGAGTCAGAGCAGGTGTCCTCCAAGGTGATTTTCGGCTCTAGTGTCCATTGGTAACATTCGTATTCACTGCTAAACATCACAGAGCAAGACCTACAGAAGAAAAGGAAGCTCTTTTTTCACATATGGCTGGAACTAACCTCTTGCCTAATCTTTAGGAGCTGTCTTCATGGCCTATGGCATTAAGAGAAGATCAAAGCCTACCTTTGAACTTCCTGGATGCTTGTCCCAGCTCTGCTTATAATCTTTCTGGGGAAGACTAATTTTTAAATTTTTTATCCATATAAAATGAGGAATCTGTCTTTAGAATGCTAGGGCTTTGTTTCCCAGTGTGTGTCCTCTGGAACACTAGTCTCACAAGATAGGCCTTGAAAAAAGGTAATGGAGGGGCTTCCCTGGTGGCGCAGTGGTTGAGAGTCTGCCTGCTAATGCAGGGGACGCGGGTTCGCGCCCTGGTCTGGGAGGATCCCACCTGCCGCGGAGCAACTGGACCCGTGAGCCACAACTATTGAGCCTGTGCGTCTGGAGCCTGTGCTCCGCAACAAGAGAGGCCGCGGTGGTGAGAGGCCCGCGCACCGCGATGAAGAGTGGCCCCCGTTTGCCACAACTAGAGAAAGCCCTAGCACAGAAACGAAGACCCAACATAGCAATCAAGCAATCAATAAAAAAACTTTAAAAAAAAAAAAAAAAGGTAATGGAGATCAATAAATTTGAGAAACGAGGCACAATCTAACCCTCCTCTTAGTGATTCATGATACATAATTAGTGTTATAAGTGTTGTACCAGCACTTAGTAAAGATATCTGCTTAATGTTGTTCAACACAGTTTGCTAAGGAAGTAATCATACTTGTTTGAGCAACCAATTAATATCCCAGGTTCAAGGAACACATGTAGGGAAATGTAGCTTGCTGCTCTGTGGCTTACAAGAAGCCTTGGGTAGTCCTATCATCAGTGATATTTTCGATATGGTGGCTCCCACCCACCCCATTCTCCTTGGGATGCTGTTGCTACTGAAGTCTACATCACACCTTCTGTGGGTCTATCACTCCCAGCCTCAAAACCCAAAGCTTATGAACCTCTCTGGTTGGTTGAGCAGATCTGGGGAGGTCACAGATCACCTGGGAAAAAGAATGGAGGGACAGGATGCACTCTATGTAGAATTCACTTGGTAATGCATGGCAGAAGAGAAGAGAGAACTTCCATGGTCCAAGATAGCTGAGAAGGCAGGTAGACCAGGGACAGTAAGACCACAGGGAAGGCAAAATTAGTTCCCTTTCTCTGTTAATCATGATCTTTGATTAAACATATTGATATAGACACTTTATTTCGAGGATATAGTTTTTCCTCTTTTTGATGGGTTTTTCTTAAAGAATAAGAGTAGGGTAGATCTAGGAGGGATCTTAGAAATCGCTGGGTCCAAATATGGCAAACAGGTGTAATGTATGGTGCCAGCTCTGAGTAACAGAGGCTGCCTGGAGCACTGGTGGAGAAGGACATTGGGGCTATATCCTGACTTGATAAGATTAAAATTTTGTGCAACTCCTAATGATAACTGCCATTTGTAAGGGTGGTGGTACAGTGTCATGTGAGTGGGGTGTTTTTTTGTTTTTGTTTTTAATGGCAAGGGTGTCGTGGGTTCTTTTTTTTTTTTTTTTATAAATTTTTTAATTTATTTTTGGCTGCGTTGGCTCTTCATTGCTGTGGGCGGGCTTTCTCTAGTTGCCACAAGTGGGGGCTGCTCTTCGTTGTGCTGTGCTGGCTTCTCATTGCGGTAGCTTCTCTTGTTGTGGAGCACGGGCTCTAGGCACTTGGGCTTCAGTAGTTGTGGCTCACAGGCTCTCTTTGCAAGCCACAACTACTCTCTCTTAACCACTGCGCCACCGGGGAAGTCCCATGAGTGGGGTGTTTGCCATTCCTTATGACGATGAAGAAATCACTTGCAAAGGGAATATACTTGCCCAAACTCATACCAACTGACCTTTTTTTTGTTTTGTTTTGTTTTTTTACCTCCCTTCTCATTTATTGAGCATGAACAACATTCTTGATATTTAACAGGTGAAAGTGTATAGACTATATTCTTTGAGGTTGTCTCAACCCAGTCAATGTATACATTCATTTGCTAAATATGAATAAATAGTGAGAGCAAATTGGGATCAATTATACCCCAATTCAGGCCAATTGCTTGCACTTACCTTTGCCTCTATTTGTCTATGCAAACATGGCCAGTGTTTGTGACCAAATCTGGGGCACTAAGTCAGTGGTTTGAAAACATTTGGATTTTGTCGCTTTCACATTTTGAAACCTGGGAAAAGGCTAACACAAACTGGCATTTGGGAGCCAAATGCTCCAGGCTTCCCAGAGGCCTCTTAGGCCTGACCTCCAGGTGCTTTCTAGTCCTGACGTGTGCTTTTAGAGAAATATAGTAGATGATGGGAGCCTCTAGAGAGGAAAGTGCTTCCGTTCACTACATTTGTGCCCCCAAACAGAGCCACAAATGTGGCTCTCTGATGGGGGCCAGTACCCCACTTCAGGACCCTGGTTTCTAGCTCCTTGACTGCTAGCCTTGGGGGGTGACTTCACTCACCCCTCTAGTTCTGTTCCAAATATTCCCCCTATCTTCTACCTCCAGGCACACCTCAGCTTTTATCTTCCTCTTTGGCAGATCTTTATCCCAAGATAAAATCTTGAGATCTTATATGCAACACACAGAAATGAATTGCCTGCTGAGATCAGGAAAGCTTTCAAATCAGGCCTCCTGTCCAACTACGAAAAACGTGTCCCAAAGAGCCAGTCTCCTTAACTGAGCCCAACGAATATTTTCCTTAAAGATTATCAACATCCAGTTCAGTTGCTCATTACAACATATGTAGCTCTCTACTCTGCAAACTGATAGAAAGCTGGAATAAGCTCTTTTCCTTTAAAAAAGCTATTCCAATAGACGTATATTTATATCTTCACAGAAAATAGTCTAGAAGATGATGCACCACACTTTAATTATGGTTCACTTGGAGAATGGGAGTGGGGGAGGGGCTTGAGGTGGGTTTCATTTTCCACTTTATACACATCAGTTGTTTAAAAAATAAGAGCATATTTTCTAATTGGAAAATAAAAATGTTAAGCAAATTTAGAAAAATGAAAAAAGGATCCACAAAATCTTAGAGATGAAGAGAACCCAAAGTTCACTGAGCACTTTGATTCAAAATCTGGTGTGAATCTTTGTCAAATAATTTTGCATGCATCTGTGTGTGTCTGTGTGTGCGCGTGCACTGGTTTAAGGTTGCCAACTGTCCTTTCTTAGAAAGAACTGTTCTTTATTCTGAATTATGTCTCGCTTACATTTTTGGTGTTAAAATGTCCTTTGGTTTATGAAATAATAGTAACAGTGAATGATGATTTTTTTATATCCTTACTTGGTATAATAAATAGTTGGAGATTCAATGTGAGTTCTTAAAACTTTAGACACTTATGAGTTTATTATAGTTATAGTCTTGAAACTACTCATATTAGCAAGTTTCCCATTTTATAGATGAGGGCATTGATATTCAGGGATGTTGTGAAGTGCTCGTGATAACTGAGTTGTGTTCTCTCAAACATACCATGCTCTCAATTTTAAAAAAATTATTCATTATTCATATAATACTTGCTTACTGAGCATATAACATTTATTGGACTAGGTGTTAGGAATAAATATAAATAAACAGATATATCCTCTTGGAGCTTATAATGTAATATAATGGCTAAAGCAGCATTAGTTTACATACCATGTGTAAATCATTAAAATAATTTTCCTCTTCAGTACATAAATGAGCCTTATAGCATCTTATTTATTACATATCATCATTTCGTTATCTATAGTTTATTACTATTCTTTGCTTTGTCCATAATATTGGCATCTTGTCTTGCAGGCAGAATGAGTGTGTGTGTTCACTGTAAAATATTTAACCAATATTTAAATATACAGAGAAAGAAGTGAGAGTCTGTTTCCATTTCTCACAGCCCTCCAATCCCACTCTGGTCTCTGGAATTAACCACTGTTAATAGTTTTGTGGATATCCTTCCAGAGCATCTTCCTTAGAGTATACACATAGATTTGAGGTTACTTCTCTTTGTTAAGTAGCTTTCCTCATATAATTATCTATTTCTTGTACTGTAAACTTGCTTTAACCCAGTTACAGTGATCCTATCATTTCTGAAAACAGGATCATCAACCACCCCTTCACAATTTTGCCTAAATATAGGTCGTTCTCAACTCAAAAATAAGTTGTGTTCTAAAGGCTTTTGTTTTATAAGCTGACTGGAATGTGTTTGCTCATAAAAGGATCTACAAATACGTTTTACACAGTGGTTGCAACAGCACAAGAGAAAGGTCAATATGGAAAAGAACATTTAAAGACTACATGCGAGAGAGACCTTCAAGATGGCGGAGGACTAAGACATGGAGATCACCTTCCTCCCCACAAATACATCATAAATACATCTACATGTGGAACAACTCCTACAGAACACCTACTGAACGCCGGCAGAAGACCTCAGACTTCCCAAAGGGCAAGAAACTCCCCACGTACCTGGGTAGGGCAAAAGAAAAAGGAAAAAACAGAGACAAAAGAATAGGGACAGGACCTGCACCTCTGGGAGAGAGCTGTGAAGGAGGAAAGGTTACCACACACTAGGAAGCCCCTTCACTTGCAGAGACTGGGGTGGGGGGAAGTGGGGGGAAGCTTCGGAGCCATGGAGGAGAGCACAGCAAGAGGGGTGCAGAGGGCAAAGCGGAGAGATTCCCGCACAGAGGATCGGTGCCGACCAACACTCACCAGCCCGAGAGGCTTGTCTGCTCACCTGCCGGCAGGGATGGGTGGGGGCTGGGAGCTGAGGCTCGGGCTTTGGAGGTCAGACCCCAAGGAGAGGACTGGGGTTGGATGCATGAACACAGCCTGAAGGGGCTAGTGCACCACAGCTACCTGGGAGGGAGTCTGGGAAAAAGTCTGGACCTGCCTAAGAGGCAAGAGACCATTGTTTAGGGGTGCGCAAGGAGAGGGGATTCAGAGCACCGCCTAAACGAGCTCCAGAGACAGGTGCGAGCCATGGCTATCAGCGCGGACACCAGAGATGGGCATGAAACGCTAAGGCTGCTGCTGCAGCCATCAAGAATCCTGTGTGCAAGCACAGGTCACTATCCACACCTCCCCTCCTGGGAGCCTGTGCAGCCCGCCACCCCCAGGGTCCCGTGATCCAGGGACAACTTCCCCGGGAGATCACACGGCACGCCTCAGGCTGTTGCAACGTCACTCTGGGCTCTGCCGCCGCACACTCGCCCCGCACTCTGTATCCCTCCCTCCCCCCGGCCTGAGTGAGCCAGAACCCCCTAAGCAGCTGCTCCTTTAACCCCGTCCTGTCTGAGCGAACAACAGATGCCCTCAGGTGACCTACATGCAAGGCTGGGCCAAATCCAAAGTTGAATCCCAGGATCTGTGCAAACAAAGAGGAAGGGAAATCTCTCCCAGCAGCCTCGGGAGCAGCGGATTAAATCCCCAGAATCAACTTGATGTACCCTGCATCTGTGGAATATCTGAAGAGACAACGAATCATCCCAATATTGAGGCGGTGGACTTTGGGAGCAACTGTAGACTTGGGGTTTGCTTTCTGCATCTAATTTGTTTTTGGTTTTATGTTTATCTTAGTTTAGTATTTAGAGTTTATTATCATTGGTATATTTGTTTATTGATTTGGTTGCTCTCTTCCTTTTTTTAAATATATAGATATATATATTTTTTTCCTTTTTCTCTTTTTGTGAGTGTGTATGTGTATGCTTCTTTGTGTGATTTTGTCTGTATAGCTTTTGCTTTTCGTTTGGTTACTCTCTTCTTTTTTTTTTTATTACTTTTCAATTTTTTGTATTTTTAATAATTTAAAAAACGTTTTATTTTAATAACTTTATTGTATTTTCTTTTTTTCTTTCTTTCTTTTTTTCCTCCCTTTTCTTCTGAGCTGAGTGGCTGACAGGGGCTTGGTGCTCCAGCTGGGTGTCAGGTTTGTGCCTCTGAGATGGGAGAGCCGAGTCTACCAGAGGCCTCCCAGCTCCACGTAATACCAAACAGCAAAAGCTCCCCCAGAGATATCCATCTCAACACTAAGACCCAGCTCCACTCAACGACCAGCAAGCTACAGTGCTGGACTCCCTATGCTAAACAACTAGCAAGACAGGAACACAACCCCACCCATTAGCAGAGAGGCTGCCTAAAATCATAATAAGGTCACAGACACCCCAAAACACACCATCGGATGCGGTCCTGCCCACCAGAAAGACAAGATCCAGCCTCATCCACCAGAACACAGGCACCAGCAACCTCCACCAGGAAGCCTACACACCCCAATGAACCAACCTTAGCCACTGGGGGAAGACAGCAAAAAGAACGGGAACTATGAACCTGCAGCATGCAAAAAGGAGACCCCAAACACAGTAAGTTAAGCAAAATGAGAAGTAGAGAAACACACAGCAGATGAAGGAGCAAGGTAAAAACCCACCAGACGAAACAAATGAAGAGGAAATAGGGTGTCTACTTGAAAAAGAATTCACAGTAATGACAGTAAAGATGATCCAAAATCTTGGAAATAGAATGGAGAAAATACAAGAAATGTTTAACAAGGACCTAGAAGAATTAAAGAGCAAACAAACAGTGATGAAAAACACAATAAATGAAATTAAAAATTTTCTAGAAGGAATCAATAGCAGAATAAGTGAGGCAGAAGAACAGATAAGTGACCTGGAATATAAAATAGTGGAAATAACTATCGTAGAGCAGAATAAAGAAAAAAGAATGAAAAGAATTGAGGACAGTCTCAGACCACTGGGACAACATTAAATGCACCAACATTCGAATTATAGGGGTCCCAGAAGAAGAAGAGAAAAAGAAAAGGACTGAGAAAATATTTGAGGAGATTATAGTTGAAAACATCCCTAATATGGGAAAGGAAATAGTCAATCAAGTCCAGGAAGTGTAGAGAGTCCCATACAGGATAAATCCAAGGAGAAACACGCCAACACACATGTAAATCAAACTATCAAAAACTAAATACAAAGAAAAAATATTAAAAGCAGCAAGGGAAAAACAACAAATAATATACAAGGGAATCCCCACAAGGTTAACAGCTGATCTTTCAGCACAAACTCTGCAAGCCAGAAGGGAGTGGCAGGACATATTTAAAGTGATGAAAGGGGAAAACCTACAATCAAGATTACTCTACCCAGCAAGGATCTCCTTCAGATTTGACAGAGAAATTAAAAACTTTACAGACAAGCAAAAGGTAAGAGAATTCAGCACCACCAAGCCAGCTTTACAACAAATGCTAAAGGAACTTCTCTAGGCAGGAAACACAAGAGAAGGAAAAGACCTACAATAACAAACCCAAAACAATTAAGAAAATGGTAATAGGAACAGACATATCAAAACCTACCTTAAATGTAAATGGATTAAATGCTCCAACCAAAAGACATAGACTGGCTGAATGGATACAAAAACAAGACCCATATATATGCTGTCTACAAGACCCACTTCAGACCTAGGCACACATACAGACTGAAAGTGAGGGGATGGAAAAAGATATTCCATGCGTACAGAAATCAAAAGAAAGCTGGAGTAGCAATTCTCATATCAGACAAAACAGACTTTAAAATAAAGACTATTACAAGAGACAAAGAAGGACACTACATAATGATCCAGAGATCAATCCAAGAAGAAGATATAACAATTGAAAATATTTATGCACCCAACATAGGAGCACCTCAATACAGAAGGCAAATGCTAACAGCCATGAAAGGGGAAATCGACAGCAACACAATCATAGTAGGGGACTTTAACACCCCACTTTCACCAATGGACAGATCATCCAAAACGAAAATAAATAAGGAAACACAAGCTTTAAATGATACATTAAACAAGATGGACTTAATTGATATTTATAGGACATTCCATCCAAAAACAACAGAATACACTTTCTTCTCAAGTGCTCATGGAACATTCTCCAGGATAGATCATATCTTGGGTCACAAATCAAGCCTTGGTAAATTTAAGAAAATTGAAATCATATCAAGTATCTTTTCTGACCACAACGCTATGAGACTAGAAATCAATTACAGGAAAGAATCCATAAAAAATACAAACACGTGAGGCTAAACAGTACCCTACTAAATAATCAAGAGATCACTGAAGAAATCAAAGAGGAAATCAAAAAATAACTGGAAACAAATCACAATGAAAACACTATGATCCAAAACCTATGGGATGCAGCAAAAGCAGTTCTAAGAGGGAAGTTTATAGCAATACAATCCTACCTCAAGAAACAAGAAACATCTCAAATAAACAACTTAAACTTACACCTAAATCAATTAGAGAAAGAAGAACAAAAAAACCCCAAAGTTAGCAGAAGGAAAGAAATCATAAAGATCAGATCAGAAATAAATGAAAAAGAAATGAAGGAAACAATAACAAACATCAAGAAAACTAAAAGCTGGTTCTTCGAGAAGATAAACAAAATTGATAAACCAGTAGTCAGACTCATCAAGAAAAAAAGGGAGAAGACTCACATCAATAGAATTAAAAATGAAAAAGGAGAAGTAACAACTGACACTGCAGAAATACAAAGGATCATGAGAGATTACTACAAGCAACTATATGTGAAAAAAATGGACAACCTGGAAGAAATGGACAAATTCTTAGAAGAGCACAACCTTCTGAGACTGAACCAGGAAGAAATAGAAAATATAAACAGACAAATCACAAGCACTGAAATTCCAACAAACAAAAGCCCAGGAGCAGATGACTTCACAGGCGAATTCTAGGAAACATTTAGAGAAGAGCTAACACCTATCCTTCTCAAACTCTTCCAAAATACAGCAGAGGGAGGAACACTTCCCAACTCATTCTATGAGGCCACCATCACCCTGATACCAAAACCAGACAAAGATGTCACAAAGAAAGAAAACTACAGGCCAATATCACTGATGAACACAGATGCAAAAATCCTCAACAAAATACTAGCAAACAGAATCCAACAGCACATTAGAAGTCATACACCATGAGCAAGTGGGGTTTATCCCAGGAATGCAAGGATTCTTCAATACACACAAATCAATCAATGTGATAAACCATATTAACGAATTGAAGGAGAAAAACCAAATGATCATCTCAAGAGATGCAGAAAAAGCTTTCGACAAAATTCAACACCCATTTATGATAAAAATCTGCCAGAAAGTAGGCATAGAGGGAACTTTCCTCAACATAATAAAGGCCATATATGACAAACTCACAGCCAACATCGTTCTCAATGGTGCAAAACTGAAACCATTTCCTCTAAGATCAGGAACAAGACAAGGTTGTCCACTCTCACCACTATTATTCAACATGGTTTTGGAAGTGTTAGCCACAGCAATCAGAGAAGAAAAAGAAATAAAAGGAATCCAAATTGGAGAAGAAGAGGTATAGCTGTCACTGTCTGCAGATGACATGATACTATACATAGAGAATCCTAAAGATGCTACCAGAAAACTACTAGAGCTAATCAATGAATTTGATAAAGTAGCAGGATACAAAATTAATGCACAGAAATCTCTTGCATTCCTATACACTAATGAAAAATCTGAAAGAGAAATTAAGGAAACACTCCCATTTACCATGGCAACAAAAAGAATAAAATATCTAGGAATAAACCTACCTAAGGAGACAAAAGACCTGTATGCAGAAGTCTGTAAGACACTGATGAAAGAAATTAAAGATGATACAAACAGATGGAGAAATATACCATGTTCTTGGATTGGAAGAATCAACATTGTGAAAATGACTGTACTACCCAAAGCAACCTAGAGATTCAATGCAATCCCTATCAAACTACCAATGGCATTTTCCACAGAACTAGAACAAAAAATTTCACAATTTGTATGGAAACACAAAAGACCCCAAATAGCCCTGACTTCAGACTATACTACAAAGCTACAGTCATCAAGACAGTATGGTACTGGCACAAAAACAGAAATATAGATCAATGGAACAGGATAGAAAGCCCAGAGATAAACCCACACACATATGGTCACCTTATCTTTGATAAAGGAGGCAAGAATATACAATGGAGAAAAGACAGCCTCTTCAATAAGTGGTGCTGGGAAAACTGGACAGCTACACGTATAAGAATGAAATTAGAATACTCCCTAAGACCACACACAAAAATAAACTCAAAATGGATTAAAGACCTAATTGTAAGCCCAGATACTATAAAACTCTTAGAGGAAAACATAGGCAGAACACTCTATGACATAGATCACAGCAAGATCCTTTTTGACCCACCTCCTAAAGAAATGGAAATAAAAACAAAAATAAACAAATGGGACCTAATGAAACTTAAAAGCTTTCGCACAGCAAAGGAAACCATAAACAAGACGAAAAGACAACCCTCAGAATGGGAGAAAATATTTGCAAATGAAGCAACTGACAAAGGATTAATCTCCAAAATTTACAGGCAGCTCATGCAGCTCAATATCAAAACAACAAACAACCCAGTCCAAAAATGGGCAGAAGACCTAAATAGACATTTCTCTGAAGAAGATTACAGATTGCCAACAAACAAATGAAAGGATGCTCAACATCACCAATCATTAGAGAAATGCAAATCAAAACTACAATGAGGTATCACCTCACACTGGTCAGAATGGCCATCATCAAAAAATCTACAAACAATAAATGCTGGAGAGGGTGTGGAGAAAATGGAACCCTCTTGCACTGTTGGTGGGAATGTAAATTGATACAGCCACTATGGAGAACAGTATGGAGGTTCCTTAAAAAACTACAAATAGAACTACCATACGACCCAGCAATCCCACTACTGGGCATATACCCTGAGAAAACCATACTTCAGAAAGAGTCATGTGCCACAACGTTCTTTGTAGCTCTATTTACAATAGCCATGACTGGAAGCAACCTAAGTGTCCATCGACAGTGAATGGGTAAAGAAGATGTGGCACATATATACAATGGAATATTACTCTGCCATAAAAAGAAACGAAATTGAGTTATTTGTAGCGAGGTAGATGGACCTAGAGTCTGTCATACAGAGTGAAGTCATTCAGAAAGAGAAAAACAAATACTGTATGCTAACACATATATACGGAATCTAAAAAAAAAAAATGGTTCTGAAAAACCTAGGGGCAGGACACGAGTAAAGATGCAGACATAGAAAAAGGACTTGAGGACACGGGGAGGGGGAAGGGTAAGCTGGGACGAAGTGAGAGAGTGGCATGGACATATTTACACTACCAAACATAAAATAGATAGCTAGTGGGAAGCAGCCACATAGCACAGGGAGATCAGCTCAGTGCTTTGTGACCACCTCGAGGGGTGGGATAGGGAGAGTGGGAGGGAGACGCAAGAGGGAGGAGATGTGGGGATATATGTATATGTATAGCTGATTCACTTTGTTATAAAGCAGAAACTAATACACCATTGTAAAGCAATTATACTCCGCTAAAGATGTTAAAAAAAATTAATTCCCCCCAAAATAAAATAAAGAGTATTTGCCATGTGTGAAAAGCCCTCTAGGAACTTTCTATTATTTCATTTACTCTCTGAAACATTTTTGTTGGGGTGGTTATTATTCCAAATTATATAGATGGAGCACCTGTTGTTCAAGGTAACTCACTTGCCCATTGTCATGCAGGTTGTAAATGTCAGAGCTGAAAGTCAGGTGCCCTCCTAAGCCCATGCACATTCAAGCCCCCAGAAGTCAGTTTAATAGGTGAATGGTGCACACATAGACATATACTCAGCCGCTGGAAGGCTAGATGCTCTGGTTCCACCATACCTTACTCATATCCAAATCGATGAATACGTCAGTCCGGGGAACTGACTTGTTGGGCTTTGGCTGTAGAGATTTTTTTGGCTCCCTAAGCCAGGAAGTAAACATACTACTGATTCAGAAGTCACACTTCTGGCTTCTGACTGGGTTTGTCCAGTGGGAGGCATCAGCAGGAGATTGGTAGGTGTGAGGAAGAAAATGCCAGGGCACTTAGCTTCCTGGCTGCTTTCCTGTCCCAGCTGCTTTGCAGTGGCTGGATTCCTATACCAAAAGCCACAGCTCCTGCTGGATGGCTTTCTCTACATCTTCCGCTCTCTGTACATTACAGTGAATAATTCCTCCCCTGGTACCTTTGAGCCTAGGGGTGGTAACAGCATTCTACTCTTACTAGCCAGGTACTTTACCATTTCTTGTCGCTTTAACATAACCTCACCCACTCTCTTGTAAATGTCCCTTCATTAAACTCTAAATATTCCTTTTGACTCTATCATCTGTTTGCTGTTAGGAACCTGGCTGATCCAGTAAATGAAACAAGGATTTGTTCCTGAAAACAGATCCTCAAAATGGGATTCTGTGATTAGGTTGCTTACATATTTGATGAAGGCAGAGATAATCCCTTTGCCAAGGTGAAATGGATATCTTAGTACGTGGTAGAATAATAGTTACTCAAATTATCAACAGCTGTTGCGTGGGGTGGTGTGCAGGTGAATGGCAGAGATTGTGTGACTGTGGCATGAGGTGTTTTGTCAGGTGATTTAGATTATATAGATCGTGCCATGGGCTGACTACTTATAACACCCAGATAGATAGTATAAACAGAGAAAACAAATTATTATTAGCCTTGAAAGCCCAACTCAGGGCATAGGTGAAAAACCGAATAACCTCTTTGGAAGTGTTTAGAGACTCTTTTACCTTTTGTAGCTGCAGGGCAAATAGATCTAACTCAGGATAGTTCTTAAAGAATCTTTTATCTACTATAGCTGCAGGGGAAATATGATTGAAGATCATCTGTGGCTAAACACATGTACTATATCTCCATCCACCTTTCCCCCATTAAATAGATTTCTAGGAACTTGCAACCTGGAGAAAGAGGAGAAGGTGCACATGCTGAGGCTTCAAATCTACCTGGGAGTGACTCTCAGCTTTGGCAGGAACCACCTATATGGCATTGGGCAAATTGCTTAATCACTTAGAGACAAGTTGCTTTATCAGTAAATGTGCAACACTGCTTATTCTTGTATAAGATAAGGCATAAGTGGAAAAAGAGTGGATTCCTGAGATATAAGATGAGGAACGTCTGAGGCAGACACAAAGATTAAGAACTGAAACCTCCCAATTCCCCTGATCTTTCATCCCTTAATGAGGAAGCTCCTACTCCCCCAGCCCCATCTGGGGCAACCAGCTCTCCCCTCTTATCTTAGCAAGCCCCAGTAGGCGAACCAGTGTAGACCTCTAATGTTTTGGAGTGTAACCATGGCTCCTTCTGTAGATAACCTAACCCTAACCCTTTAAATAGCTTCTGCCTTGCTACGGGCCCTAGTAGAAACCAAATGCCTGACCACATAAGTTTTCTGTGGCTGCAGTAGCAAATTACCACAAACTTATTGCCTTAAAACAATAGAAATTTGTTCTTCCACTGTTCTGGAGGCTAGAAGTCTGAAATAAGGTGTCAGCAGGGCCACAGTCCCTCTAAAGGTTCCAGAACAGAATTTTTCCTTTCCTAGTCCAGCTTCTGTTGTTCCAGGAATTCCTTGGCTTGTGACTGTGTCACTCCAATCTCTCCCTTCATCTTCACATGGCCTTCTCCTCTGTGTCTCCTCCTCTTCTGTCTCTAAGAAGAACACTTGTTATTGGATTTAGGGCACACCCCAGTAATTCAGGATAATCTCATCTCAAAATCCTTAGCTTAATTCTGTCTGCAAAAATGCTTTTTCCAAGTTAAGTTCACATTCACAAGTTCTAAGAGACGTACCTTTTTGAAGGGCCACCCTTCAAACCATTACACTGCCTATGGAAAATCAAGTGACCATGTGACTTGAGCTGCTCCTAATGAACTGGGTGTTATCTGACCCACCGTCCACAAAATTGGGAATGTGCAAAAGCAATCCAGCAAGTGGAAATGATATTTAAAAATGGGCTTCAATATGAGCAAGTGGCTCCCTCTTCCATCACCACTTCTGGTGCACTGCCTCTTCTAGCTCAGTTCATATCTATAGCCCTATATGGAGTTCCTTATAACCATGTGACTAGGGAAGAAAAGACTTGGGCCTGACTTCATGATATGTGGGCACAAGCCAGAAGTGTGCAGCCACTGCATTCTAGTCTCAGTTAGGGTGGCTCTGCAAGACCACGGTGAAGGGAAATTACTCCAATTAGGAGAGCATTAAACAGTATATTTGGTTGTTTACTTAGGTCACCATAAGATGGCTTACGGTTTGTATCTACATGCGAAGTGACTAAAAACTTAACCAGCTGGTCGGGCACTTTAGAAGAACATGACAAGGGGAGATGTATGAGGACAGATTTCTCATAATGGGCACAGAATATTCCTTCACCATGTAAATGCTCACCAGAGAGTATTTCATTGTGGAGAGGCTCTTGATAATCAGGTGGACAAGATAAACTCACCTTGTGGCTATCAGTCAGAATATATCTCAGCCAACCTGGTGCTTGTTCAATGGGCCCCTTAAGCACGGCTGCTATGGCAGCAGAGATTGAGGCTCATCAGTGTGGTCTCCTTCATCAAGACTGACCTGGCTACTGCCACTGCTCAGCATCTCACCTCTGTATCTCCACATCTCTCACAGCAGAGACCAATGCTGAGATAGCATTATTCTGAGATAGCATTATTTCCTAGGGGAGCCAACTTATTACCATGCTGTTGGACCCCTTCCATCATGGAGGCAGTGGCCATTTTTCCTCAAGGGAATAGCTATATATTCCAAACAGGTATTTTCTTCCTTGCCCCCATTCTTCTGCCAGCACTACCATTCCTAGACTTACAGGATGCCTTATTTTATCCCTTCACATAATTCATTGAATGGCAAATAGAGTATGGAAATGGGTTCTCATCCACTAAATTCACTATCCCGTCATTCATATACTTGTGGAATGAACTACAGACTCAGCTGCAATTACAGAACCGTGAACTGTGCAGTTAGGGTATATGCCTCAAACCAGAGGTCAAAATATAGTGTCATCTCCCTGACAGCCAGAATTCATGGATCTGGGAATCAAGATGTCGAGGTAGAAGAGGTTCTTCTCACTCTTATACCTAATAATGCACTTAAAGAATTTTTGATTCATGTTTCCACCATCTTGGGATTGGTGGTTTTGGAGGTTCTAGTGCCCAAAGGAAGACTGCCTCTGAGAGGGAAACAGTCATGGTTTCACTAAATTGGAAACTGGGACTGACTGGCTTCACATGCTGCTAAACCACCAGGCAAAGATGGGACCACTCTACTGGCCTGGGTGATCGAACTTGCTTGTAAAAGAAAACATGGATTGCTGATACCAGATGGGAGGGATGAGGGCCATGACTGAAGCCCAGAGAATTTACTAGAGCTCCTTTTAATATTTCTCTACCACCCTGGCCTATGAAAAATTACAGCACCCTAATAAATACAAGACTACCATAAAATCAGATTTTGCATAAGTAAGGTTTCATCTTCACCACCAGGTAAAGACTTTATCCAGCCAAGGAACTTATAGAGGGTAAGAGGCATAGGGAAAGGGTAGTAGAAGGAGGAAGCTCTGGTTATCAACTTAGGTCTGAGACCAAGAACAAAAGCTGGGACTATAGAAGCTATGCTTTGTGTCATCCCCCCCGACCCCATGTTTTTTATCCTGTGTTATGGTTATGTTATATGGAGAGCACTGATGTCGGCCTACATTTTGTGTTTCCTGTGGAAGTATGAGTGAATTCACAGCACCTCCCAATGATACATCTGTTGATAGGAACTGTGTTTCCTATATTGGGGACACAAGCTTTCCAACCAGACAAAGGGAAAAAGTAGATACTGAGGCACAAAAATGTGTTAGATATTCTCCGTCCCTCTAGATCCGTTTTCTACCCTTTTCTACCCAGCTCTATGCATGGAGAGGTTGACATGCATAAATTGCTTTAACCAGGCTCCCATGCCCTGTGGCTTTTAGTTGCAATGGTAATGGCAGATGAGAGTACTGGGGGAAGGAAAGATCAAGCCATGCCTTCCTTGGCCCCCTCCTGCCTGGACCACAGTTTAGTAGTGGCCACCCTCTTCTTTCCAGGGCCAGGGATCCTCTTGAGTAGTCCTTCCCCATAGCTATAAGTACTGTCAGGTCTCAGCAAGCCCTCTCTCTCCTTGTGTCTTCAGTCTCTAAGTTAAAGGCTCCCAACATCATCCCTTGTTGGTTTCCCTTAACTCTGTCCTCTCTTTAAAAATAGCCCTTTCATGAAACACTCTGGTCACCCATTTGAATGAGCTATCACTTTCTCACAAGGATTCTGACTAGCACAACACCCAAGGCCACGCTCTTCTGTTTAGGCTAGGGAATCCCTCCTTCTCCACCCCGACCCAGCTCATATGCTTATATATCAAGAGTGGTTTATCCATGGTTCTATGTGCATCTGCTGAGAGCAGGACAGATCCAAAGACAGCGTCTCCTCCTTGGGCTATGGTCACTTCCATAACAAACATTACAGGAGGGAAGAGGAATTTCTCTCTCTTTTAGGTTAGGAAATTTTGGCCCCTGCCTCATCTGTGTGCCAAATCCCCTTAACTTGGAAAAGAGTGCATTGTTCATTCTGTTAGCATTATAGTAGCAAAATAAATTTACCATAATATTCTAGTGGTCACAAGGACAATAGTTCATTACTAAGCTACAAGCTTGCTTCATTCATTCATTTACTCAACAAACATTTAGTGAACACTTCCTTTGTTCTCAGCTCTGAAAATATAGAACTAGACAAAGACTTTACCATCATGGAGCTTACAACTTTAAAGAAAATTTTTATTGGAGTACAGTTGCTTTACAGTGTTGTTTACACTCTCTTTTGTGTTATGGTTATGTTATATGGAGAACACTGATACTGGCCTACATTTTGTGTTTCCTGTGGAAGTATGAGTGAATTCACAGCACCTCCCAATGATTAGAAAAAAGACAAAAATATAGGTAAATTACAGTTACACAGCATTTCCCCATAGTTATTAGTTCAATACGGTTCAATTCCAAAGTGTGAGTGTGGTCTTTGCAACACTGGCAGGTCTCTTCCCTGAACCACTTTGCACTTGAAAATTTGTGAAAACTCAACAAGGTTTTGCTAGATTCCTCTCGTTTCCATGTCAAACATCTTGAAGCACCACAATACCAGTCTAACTGTTGCTGCTGCAGAACCTGTTCCATGGTCTTTCCTGGGGAAGCCCACATCCCTTGCCCTACTGCTCTAGATATTTCTGCTGGGACAGGTTCTGTTCAGATGCCTGGACTCCTTAGCCTTCCACATCTCAGCTGCTTCTCAACCTACTTCAGCCTCAGTTCAACAGGACTCCCTTCCTCTAAGGCTTCTCTCTAGATTCACTTCATCCTTCCCTCCGGCCCATGCCTTTTTCTTTTTAACCTCGGCTCCCTTCCTCCACTTCTTAGACTACTGTCCTGATGTCTGTCAATCAACTCTGGCCCGTCACGCTGCTACCATCAGCCTACTGGGAGTCCTGTTGATGGACAGCTAGATGACATGTCAACAGACCCCTTTTGTAAAATGGAAATTGGAAGAAACCTACAACAACAGACTAGGAGAAGGAAAGCGAAATCATTTATTCCAGATGTACCTTGTTCCCAGTAGGTCTCTGCAATGGTGTTTCCGCCTTATACTGTTTTTTTTTCCTTTTTGCAGTGCAAGGTCAAATTTAAAAATGTGCATGCTGACACTCACAGTTGTGCCATTTCATTTTCGGGGTGGCTGGTGTGTGGTCAGGGCTTTTCATCTCTTTGTAGTTTTGTGTGAAAACTCACTGTGACATGGGGTAGGGGGAATGACCCGTAAGGGAAAAATCTTGCTCACACAAGAGAGCTGAAATCAAAGGAATGCTTGAGGCTGTGAAAAACGGCCTCCGGTTTCCTGGCTCCAGACTGTGAGCGCTCAGGCCCTGGAAAAGGTAATCTGGAAAAAGTGAGGTGTGGGGAGGACGGGGATTTTCACATTGCAACAGAGGATATCCATCGTTTCTTTTCAGGTTTAATTGCGCGTGGATGGTGAACGATTATAAGTGCTCATAAATTGTCTACCCCAATATTGAATTCAGCCCCCTCCATATATGTCAGCATGAGCTGAGCTGAGCTGAAGCCAGTGGAATGGGCCAAAATACACTAAAACTGCAGCCAGACTGATGACAGAGGGTTTGAAAAGTCAGCTCGAGAGACCTGTGGACCCAGTTATTGGAGTTATAGATTTCTTGTCCTGAGCCTCTACACAGATGCTATTTTTTCCTCTTTGGGGTGGGATATGAAAGGAGAAGGTACTGATGGAGAAATGGACTTTCTTCTCTAGCTGAAAAAGTAGCACTTAGTAACTTAGAAAAGTATTCAGAAATTTTAGTTAAAACCCATCGTGTGGCATTTCATAGGATGTTCCAATTGTTTATTGTAAGATACATATTCCCTGTTTTACCCTTTTTTGGAGAATGCAAACATTACTAGAAACGGCATTATTAATTTTCAGTAGATTGAAACAAGTTGGTTTCCAACGTCTATAAAATACCAATGAGGGAAAAAAGTGCTTTGAACCTCCAAAGGGAAAGTAGAAAAGTGTTATGCAAATACTTCCTACCACTGCCTACCAGTTACTTTTTACAGGTGGCTACTTTGATTGATTGATTGATTGAGTTGTATTCAGTAGAGAAATTGTGTTGGATGCTTTCTTTAAAAGTGAAGCATTTTTGAGGTTGGGAAGAGTGAAAGAGGTTAAGAAATAACTGCCATTTGAAAGTTGGGCAAATACAAATTAAACAGCTTGGATATAGCTCAGAGGTTCTCTTTATGCCTCCTATAATGTTTATCGATGATATCCTATTATGCAAAATGTATTGAGTGACAAGTGTCTAAGAAGACTCTTGCAAGGAAATAACCATTTGGGACTTCTGGTTGGTCCAGGGACAAAGATTCTTTAATGAAACATTCTTGACCCTCTGGGCAATGACCAAATAGGGCAGGTAATTAAAGTCACAACAAGGTGATAAAGTGGCCCTGTTTGGATTCAGTTCAAGGATTCATATATGGGTCTGGAGTGAAGACTCTTGGACGTGAAATTATTTCGTGTGATTTAAAGTGTTACTCCACTAAGTACTCAGGAAAATTATCATAAGTTTTTTTTTTTAATGGGCAAAAAGGAAGATGTTTTAGAAAAGAATGGAACAGTTGAAACATGAGTCATTTAAGAGAACTGATGCTAAGACCCTTCTCTTTCAGAGCTAACAGGTTTAATCTTGTTAGTGAGAGGGTCCTTCTTGCTTCATCAAGAGCAATGGGACCAGGAGACAAGGCATGGCGAGTCATGGTGGCAACAACAATGAATGCCATGAGATGAGGAAGCCGAGAGCTGCAACCAGGAGATATTAACAGGTACTAAGAAGAGTCTGTAAATCAGTTAGAAGAAGGGAGAAACTGAAGCTTTCAGATATCCCATTAGCAATGTGTCTGGAACACAGTAGGTGCTCAATAAATGTGCTGAATGAATGAATGTGAGGAAAACTAAGAGTTGGGTGTGGGGAGGAGCCACATCAAAGCATCTAAAGATCTCATCCTGTGGGTTTTGAGGAAGCAGGTGGATTTTTTCAGAAGATGCTAACAAAGATAATACAGAGTCAAATTTCTGGTCTTAGGTTGGGTGTTAATGGTGCCAGTGAGGAAATTAGTCGGTAAGTGTTCTGGGTGGAGTTTCAGGGAAAATAGACCTCAGGCAATAAAGTGGTGCTCTGGACTGGCAGGGACTGCGGGTGACTGGGGATAAGGAAGCAGGGCGAGCTCAGCTGCTGAGCCAGGCTGCTCCTTGCTCTGCAGAAGCTGTGGTCCAAGAAGGGCTCCATATGAACTGTCCTTCTAACAGTAGGCAGTCCAAAGCCAGCTGTCTACTTGCCCCAGGCCAAAAACATGCTTGGGCTTATAACACTGGAGAAAAAAGAACTTGTATTTCCAAAGCATGAAGCATTTTTACACCCGTGAAAGTGATTCCCTTGCACAATAAACTGCTTTAGGACAGTGGTTCTGACATATTAAGAGGAAGAGAATTCTCCTGAATCCCTACTACTGACATCAATTGTTTTTAGGATAATGTTACTTAAATACGTATGTACAAATATAAAACTAGGAACAAACTATGTTTAAAAAACTTATACAACCAAATTCAATTTCAAATTAAATTCAGACTCATTGAATTTGGCATGCACGTACTTTGTTACGATGTGCTATGTGATGACACAATTTTCCCACTACTTCCCTCTATTTTAACTCCCAATACATTTTGTACAGTGTACCGTGAAGTCATGGGGTCTTTGGCTTGTTTTAACGCATCATTTATGAGTTATATCTACCTCTCTTCTTTTCTTGTTTCATCAGTGGTAATTAATGTACCACATAATGCCAGAACAAATCACAATTTATTAAATAACTTAAGACACTAAAGTCTTATTCTATAAAAACATCTTTTAATTACAAATGCCCAATGTAAGTTTTGACTTCCTAATGAATGAAATAATTCAGCATGAGTAAGTATGGTAATTGTGGGGTAATTAATGCCATTTTGACATTAGGACATCAATTTAACAGCAATCAGATATGCTTATTTGTACATTGAAGGTTAACACTACAACTTAGGTGATCTCTTGGCACCAACATGGTCATAAATGTAACTCAGCCATAGGCAATGAATAAGTGGCAGTACACAGTTCCCAGGTGACTGAGAATATGCTAATATTAATTTTTAATTTTTAAATTTTTACTCAGGATATATTTCAAATATGGATATATTTCAAATATGGTAAAGTATAGAAAATAGTTGAAAGACTTATATGTCCATCAAGTAAATTATAAAGATGGTAATATTTTACAATTATTAGTTCCTTTAGGTATTTTTTGGTTATCCTCATTATTTTATTTAAAAAATTTATATACAGTAAAATACTTTGTTGTTGTACAACTCTATGAGTTTTAACACATGCATAGACTTGTGTAACCACTACTAGAAAAAAACCAGTTTCATCATCCCCCCAAATTCCCTTGTGCTGTCCTTTGTAGTCAAACCTTTCCCCTACCTCTACTACTCATTTCTTCTCTGCTCTGATAGTTTTGCCTTTTCCAGAATGTCATATATATGGAATCCTACAATAGGTGATCGTTGGAGACTGACTTCTTTCACTTTATATGATGTCTGCTGTGTACATTAATATGCCATTTTCTTTTTAATGCTGAGTGCATTCCATTGTATGGAATATACTTTTACTCAATGAAGGACGTTCGATTTGTTTTTAATATGTGGCATTTATGAATAATGCTGTGATAAATATTTGTGTACAGGTATTTTTGGGAACATAGTTCTCATTTCTCTAGCACAAATCCCTAGAAGTAAGATTGCTGGGTCGTATTATAAATGTACATTTAGCTCCCCAAGAACTACCAAATTGATTTCTACAACGTCTGAACTATTTTGCATTCCCAGTGGCAATGTATAAGAGTCCTAGTTGTTCCCCTTCCTCACCAGCCTTTAGTATGTCAGGTTAAAAATTATTTTAGCCACTCTAATAGGTTATGTAGCCATCTTAGTAGGTATACAGAAGCCATTGCTAGTTTTGAGCAGAGAAATGTCATGATCTGATCAATTTTTTCATAGGATGTTGTGCTAACACAGACTGTAGGAAGGCAAGTTAGAAGAAAGGAGACCTAATAGAAGGCTATTGAAATAACACAGACAAAGGGAAAGGTGGCTTAGGCCAGGTTAGTAGCCATAAAGGGGGTGAGAAGTTTTGAGTTTCTTCACTAATTAACTGGATGTGGCATAAGAAAGGAAGAGGGAAGTCAAGGATGATTATAAGATTTTGGGGCTGAGCAATTAGCAAAAATAGAATTGACATTTACTAAAATGTGGATGATAGGAACAGTTTTGGGGGAAAGGTCAGAAACTCAGTCTTGGATATCTTAGTTTGAGATCCCTATTATTCATCCAAGAAGAGATGTCAAGTAGATGGCTGGATATGTGAAACTAGAATTCATGCCTGGGCTAGAGATAGAAATGAGGAAGTTATCAGTCTAAGGTAGTTATAGGCGTAAGTCTGGATGAGATCTCCAAGGGAGTCAGGGTAGATAAAAATAAAGAAGTCCAGTGGCTGGGCCCTGAGGAAATCTAACACTTAAGGGGGGGATACAAAAGGGAACCAGCACAGGATTCTGTGCAAAATGTCTTCTCAATAACTAATCAGACCAAAGAATGAAATAATGCCATTTGCAACAACATGGATGGAACTGGAGATTATCAAACTACGTGAAGTAAGTCAGACAGAGAAAGACAAATATCGTATGATATCGCTTATATGTGGAATCTAAAAAAAATGATATAAATGAACTTGTATACAAAACAGAAACAGACTCACAGACTTAAAAAACAAACTTATGGTTATCAAAGGGGAAAGGTGGGGGGGAGGGGTAAAATGGGAGTCTGGGGTTGACATTTACATACTACTATATTTAAAACAGATAACCAACAAGGACCTACTATATAGCACAGGGAACTCTGCTAAATATTCTGTAATAACCTAAATGGGAAAAGAATTTGAAAAAGAATAGATACATGTACATGTAGAACTGAATCACTTTGCTATACACTTGAAACTAACACAACATTGTTAATCAATTATACTCCAATATAAAATAAAAATTAAAAAAAAAAAACCCAACTAATCAGACCATGGCAGAAACTAAGCATATGATATGAAAGCCTATCAAGCTCATCCCCACACATTTTAATGCAATAATTAAAATAGTTTGTTAAAAAATAAAACATCTGGAACAAATGTGAAACTGAACAGAATATTGGGACAGTGTACATAAACCAGGAGTGTCCTGGGCAAACTAGAATGTATATTCATTCTGTCTCTGGGAGATCTCTCCATTGTCATGGCTTCAACTACCATTTATTTGTGGCTGAACTCATTACCTTGACTCCATGTCTCTTGGAACGTGATTTTTCTTGCAGCAGTTATTTCCTGCCTGAGCACATGTTAGTACTATATAACTTATTACTCACATAAAAACCCCATGGACCACCCTAGCCTTCTTCCTTACCTCTTATCTATTACATCCAATCTATGACCACATTTCCTCCATTCCTCTCCCTAAAGAGCACATAAATCCATCTACCCACTTTTCTTCATGTCCATTGCTACCATCTCAGTTCAGATACCAGCATCTCTCACCTGGACTACTCCGTAGTCTCGTAACTCATCTCCCAGCATCACCCTTACTCCGCTGCAAGCTATTCTCCACATTGTGACCAAGACGAGTTTTTAAAAAGGCAAATTTAGTCATGTTACTTCCCTACTTAAAACCTGCAAACGGCATCTTACTGTTCGTAAACTAAGTTCCTTATCATAGCCTACTGTGTACTGCTTGATCCAGCTGTCTCTCTCCATTCTAACCTTTCACCAACTTCACCCTCATTTTCTACACTCTAGTTTTTCAACCTTTGTTAGCTGTATGTTTGTGTGTGCCCCTCAAATTATGTTGAAACCCTAATCCCCAATGTAATGATCTTTGGAGATGGGGCCTTTGGGAGGTACTTAGATCGTGAGTGTAGAGCCCCCGAGATGGGATTAGCTTTCCAACATATGAGGATACAGCAAGAAGGTGGCCATCTGCAAACCAGGAAGACAGCTCTCACCAGACACTGAATTTGCAGGCACTTTCATCTTGGACTTCCTAGACTCCAGAACTGTGAGAAATAATTTTTTGTTGTTTTAAGTCACCCAGTCTAGGGTATTTTGTTATAGCAGCCCAAACTAAGACAGTCCCTAAGAATGCTATATTCTTGCTTCTATAGGCCACTAATGCTAGGAACACTTTCTCACTCAATGACTTCTTTGCCACCTAACTCCTGCCTTTCCCTTAAGTCTCATTTAAGGGTCTTACTCTAGAAGTTATCTTCCCAGGCAGGCCCTCCCCAGCTCCTCAGACCAGGATATAACCTGTATTAGGCATTTCAGTGCAGCCTACTTCCCCTTTTTGTGGCGCTTCTCACATATAGATTGAAAATCTCTAAAGTACATGACTGCAAGTACGACAAG
This sequence comes from Eschrichtius robustus, assembly GCF_028021215.1. Lineage (NCBI taxonomy): Eukaryota > Metazoa > Chordata > Mammalia > Artiodactyla > Eschrichtiidae > Eschrichtius > Eschrichtius robustus. Next base: position 86,455,751 of record NC_090824.1, read on the forward strand.
GACAGGAACTACGTCTGTTACTCAGTATCCAGTTTCTGGCTCATACTGTGCTCAGTAAATGACTGCTGAATCTGAAAAGACATTGCTTAACTTCATTTTCTGAAGAGTAAATTGAATCTTAACTATCCCCAAAATCTGTCTTAAAAAGTCAGTCACTAAGGAACAACAAAATATAAAGTCCTGAACTCTTGTCATGTGCCTCTCGGTGTCATATTGAGTAAGAAGACCTACATACTCAGAGTGTTTGGGGTTTCTCCAGAAGAATCCATGTTTCTTGTTGACTGGATGAGGACTGGTCTTTTTGGTCCTACTTTGGTGAGGTCTTCTACCTTGGGGGCTTGATTTCTATCATTTTTATCTGAGATCTGGGATCAGAGTAGCAGGGACTTCGGGGGTGGCATATCTAATGCATACTCTTGCCTTTAGGCAAGACTCCATTGAACTAATTCACATTAAAGATTTCTAAATTGTATAGAGTATAAGAAAACATTTTCTAATGCCCCCCAATACAGGAGGTCTATTTTGGTGTACACTTGTCATAAGAGTAGTTTTCCTAACATTTGATCTTAATTTTTCCAGTTTGGACCTGAATACATCTTGTCTTGTCTCCAGGAAAAGGGGAAAGTGGTTGGCTCCTTTCCTCTGTGCAAAGACTTCCTAGCCATATGAACAGTTTATAAATCAATGCTTAGCATCTGGAAGGCAAAGTCAGGAAAGCTCCTATGGGAAATAAACTCCCTTCCCTAAGATGGGTTTCTGCTGAGAAGTCAAGCTCTGTAAGATTAAAAATGCACCACGCTTAGGGGATTTGAAGTCTTCTCTCCATTAAAAAATGCATAAAAACCAACTGCAATCTAAGTCATGTTTCAGCTATGTCCTGGAAGACTGAGAAGTGTTGTTTTCATGGGACATTACTTATTACAGAAAAGATTTTATAGCCATATTATAATTTGTGGTACATAGATGTTTCCTATTTAAGACTGCAATCATGGATGAAACTCTGATATCGTGGTGACTCTCTAGAGCATGAGCTTTATTTCCAAGATGCACAGTCTCCTGCTTCTGTTTCCAGAATGATTTCAATGGCTGGTATGGAGTTTTAACTGTAAGGGGGAAGGAAGAAGCAGAGAAAGAGGCATGTAGGGGAGGGAAGGGGAAAGATTTGAAGCCAGATCTATAATTATCTCTGTCTGACTCCTTGTCTCTTTCTCTCTCAAATTTAATCAACTTCAATAGGCCCCAGACACCCTGAACACAAGGTGGGGCCTAAGCAAAACATTGTCTGTGTCCAGGAAGCTACTAAAATAGCCTCTGTGAGTCCTGTAAAGGGCATTTAGTGAAACACAAAGTAAACAGGCCATGATGAAAGGCTGATGAAAAGGCCAGCGAGAAAGGAGCAAGTTCATCCCAATCAAGGTTCAGCTTCAAAGGTTGACCTCCTTCTATACACACCAGCCTGTGGCTCTCTGGGTACTGCAACTTCTCCCAAACCCCTGTGGATGCAGCTGCTGAACCTCTAGGGGCTTCAGCTTCATCAATACAACGAGGAGACTGGACCAGTGCACCTCTCAACACTTAACTCTCTGGGATTCTCATGTACAGGTGGACCCTACATGGAAGTGAAGATAAGAATAAAAATATATGTAATGGAACCATTAGGAGGTGAATTTCAGCTTTGGTTTTTGGGTTCTATTAATCACTTAGTCCTTTTTTACTCAAACTTAAAAACATTAATTGAGAAATTTCCAGTGCTGCTTAACTTGCCTGGTATATTGCACCTGCTCTTTGGAGGAGGGTGTAGACTGAAGCAACATGAATTAAGGCCTTCATCTCCTTCCTGCATGACACTGGCACCTACTGTGAGATAATATGTACCCTGGGTTGGGCCACTGGTAGCAGCTGGAACCATGGCCCCAGGTCTAACAGTAATCCACTACTGAGTGTTAGATCTATGTTAATGCTACTAGGTAGAAGCTGGGGAGTTTAGAGAACATATACAGAGAAGAGTGTAGAGTATTACTCTCTTTACCTAGCACATCATTGCTGAATATTTACATATACCTGTGTGTACACACAGGCACACATATACCCTCCTCATGTATATACAATCAGATGAGCACACTTGCCTGCTCAGGCCCATCAGATGCCAGTGGAGAGGAGGTGAACAGGGCACTGGGATGTGAAATGGGAGTGAAGATGTGATGGGAGTGCCAAGGGAAAAATATAAATGGGGATGTGTGGCCTCTTGCACTGACACTAGTCTTCTCTGCTTTTGGCATCCAGGGGCTTTGCCTGGGAAGGCAGGGAGCCCAGCTTTACTCCACTGTCCTGTCTGGTCTCCCTTCTCTGTTGTGAGTCATCATTTGGCTTGAGACAGTGCAATGACTTTACAAAACCCTTTGCTGTGCCAGCAAATTCAAGATATGAACGGTTTACATGTAGGCAAGTTATAGGTACACTGTCGAGGTGGAATCCAACTCATTCAATTTGATTCATAAGCCATGCTTCTCAGAACAGACTTCCCCTTTTGTTCGACCCCCTAGGCTCTTTTGGACTGGATAGGTTATACCATGTGAAAACTTGACCCCTAAAAATCAGAAGCCTAAAATAGCAAGCCATATTTCTTGCTCACACTACACATCCATTAGGGATTGGCCAAAGGACTGTACATTGTAGCCACTTGGGATCCTGCACACGGAAGCTAAACCAAACACAGACTTCCATGATTCCAAAGTCAGGCACGTGAGAACATGGCGAACTCTACACTTGCTCTTAAAACTGCTGCCTGGCGATAACACACGGCAGTTCCACTCAAGTATCTTTGGCTAAAGCAAGTCACATGCCCAAATCTAATGTTAAAGAAGCAATCATACTCTTCCCCCAGGGTTGGGTAACAGATACCAGTCAAAAGTAGTCCTTGACCACCCTCTCTCAATGCTGGCTCACCTCTCATCCATCCCCACCCCTTCTCTCTGTTCAGAAATGTCTATAACCTCCAAGTTGGCTGTTCCCCTTTCAAGGTTCTACATCCTGAATTTCTTGAACTTTTTGATTTTGAGCACATTTTCCTTATCCAGATTCCCCAGAAGGCTTGAAATATGACATCTTAGAGATTATTATAAATGAAACTTCACCTTAACCTTTGATGAACTATTCCCAATTTGACCCATATTAGAAAGTCTGGTAACCTTAGAGTAAATTTTACAGATTTCACTTTGAATGCATGCCACAATGTTGGATCATTCTTACCAAAAAACATACTCTTGTTACAAGCACAAGAATAAGCTTCTCTAAGGGGTATGTCACCAGTGCTCCTGATTAGCTGCATGACCCTGCAAAGACACCTGATGTCTTGGGGAATATTTTTCCATGAGTAGAATAAAGGATGGTACCAGATTTCCAAGAGCCTTCCAGATCTACAATTTCTTGATTCTATTATTTCTGTTTATAACCTCCCAGAAAGTGCATTAGTCTCCAGCACGTGCTGAGGACAGTGACAGTTTTACAGATCAGGGTATGCTCATTACTGAGCATGCTCTATGGTAGGCTCATGCAGAACTGCATGTACAGGTATGGGAAGCATCTGATTCCAGATGCTTGAGTGGAAAGTCAGAAAAGTAAAAACAAGTATACAGTCCACACCCACGAGGGAGCTAATGAGTTACCTGTGGAGGAGAAATACACCCACCAGAATTCTTCTGTGTTTGACACAGGTCAGATTATCTTCTTTGTGGACTCCCATCATTAGGACTGAGAGGCAGTGATCAAAATAATTTGATTATAGCATCTTGCTAGTTACATGGCCTAAGTTATGTTTATTCTTCTTTCCTTTGGCATTCCAGACATAACAATGCCAGTGACTGTACACGGACTGTTTCTTTTGATCCCTCTCCAAGACCACTGGTTTCCCTTCTAGGACTTTAGACTTGATATACCTTTAAGTAGCAAGAGACTGAATTGGAAATTGCTTTGGAATCCACTTGTGGATCCTTCAATCAAACAAGTCAGTAACCTCAGTGTGCTCTCTAACTTTCATTCACTTATCCACTCATTCAATCAGCATTCACTGAGCACCTCCTATGTACCAGGTTCTGTGCTGGGCACTGAAGACCCAAACACCAAGAAGGCACAGGAGAATAAGCCCTGAACCCAGAGGCCCTCACAATCTTGTTGGGATATAGAGGAAGAGGGCAAGTTAGTATTAGAGGTGCATGGCCAGTGCTATAGTAAACAGGAGTCAGTGACTGATTTCCTGAGTCAAAAAAAAAAAAAAAAGCTACAGCAGGGAGGGCATGTGTGAGTGGGATCTTCAATTGAGTGGGGTTTTGCCAGGTGGAGAAATTCAAGAAGGGATTCAAGATTCAGGCAGAGGGATGGACATAAATACACTATCAAATGTAAAACAGATAGCTAGTGGGAAGCAGCCACATAGCACAGGGAGATCAGCTCGGTGCTTTGTGACCACCTAGAGGGATGGGATAGGGAGGGTGGGAGGGAGACGCAAGAGGGAGGGTATATGGGGATATATGTATATGTATAGCTGATTCACTTTGTTATAAAGCAGAAACTAACACACCATTGTAATGCAATTATACTCCAATAAAGATGTTAAAAAAAAAAATTCAGGCAGAGGGAACAGAATGGGCAAAGGAACAAAAGCGAATATAGGCAGACCTCCAAGATATTGCAAGTTCAGTTCCAGATCACTGCAATAAAGGGAGTCACATGAATGTTTCGGTTTTCCAGTGCATATAAAAGTTATATTTACACTATGCTGTAGTCCATTAAATGTGCAATACCATTATGTCTAAAGAAACAATGTATATACATTAAAAAATATAAAACAAAAAGTAATTACAATAGTAACAAAGATCACTGATCACCGTAACAAATATAATAAGGGAAATGTTTGAAATACGGTGAGAATTTCCAAAATGGGAAACAGAGACATGAAGTGAGCAAATGCTGTTGGAAACATGGTGCCAATAGACTTGCTTGATGCAGGGTTGCCACAACCTTCAGTTTGTCAAAAAGAATAAAAATACATAAAAAACACAATCAAATTGTTGTCAAGTTCATTCACTTATATAAGGCATAAAAAAATGGAAACTTTAGTTTCCCCATGTACAAAACAGGATTTAGAACACCTAACATTACAGGGCCATCATAAGAATTAACTTAAATAATTGATGTGGAAGAATCTCATGAAGTACCAAAATAATACTTAGAGCAATATGGAAGTAGTAAGACAACATACAATTCTTATTTCTGACGTTTATTCCCTGCCCTAGACCCTAGTTCTATCCTCCCTTTGTGCTCTTCATGACCTTCTAGATTTTTCTCGATACCTGGGCTCGTGCTAATTCTAGTACCTGACAGACACCTGAGGCTGGAGTTTACTAACCTGCTGATTGTTAGCACTTTTCATCTTGTGCTCCTGCTGGTCAGCACCAATTGCCTTAAGCATCTAAGGAGAAGACTGAGAATCAGAGCAGCAGGGGCTCAAAGCAGCTACTCAGGAGACTTATCGCCTGCAGAGATGGGAAAATCGGGACCTGCCAAGGCAGCTCACTAGAACCACGCCAGAGGAAAGGTCTTGGTTTTGTGGACAGGCTGAAATCAAACAGGGCCAGTCTGATGATAAAGAGGTGAAGAGGGAGAGAGTTTGGCTAATTCAAGAGGGGAGCAGGGTGCTGAGTGCCACCTGCAGCTCATTTTTGGGCTTCATCATCCATCACTGTCTCTTTCTCTTTGAAAATATCTCCTGGGGGGAGGTTCCTTGGCAAGAGGGAAGCTAGGCATGCCTCTCATCTTTCCCTTTATCCTCATTCCAGTTGGAAACAAATAACTCAAAGCTGGTTGACTTCCCAGCAGATCCAATTTGTTTCAAACTCCATTTTCAGTCCACTTCATAGGCAGTCTTCCAGGAATGCTAAAATTATTCCGTGGAAACAGTTGCGGGGGTATGGCTTGTGGACAGAGATAGTTGAGGTTATTGTCTTATAACACATCAGCTTGAGAAAGGACCAAGAGGTCAGGTACCCCCTCTCTTTTTACAGAAGTGGACACTGAGGCCAGAGTGGGCAAGTGACTTGCCCAGGGTCTCACTTCCAGGTGCCCCGCCTTCCTAAGTCTCCCAAAGGGAGAGAGGAGTATAAAAGACCCACTGTATCAGGGAAAGGACTGAGGAGTGACCGAGGCAGCACTGGCTAGCTGGAACTGATCTTGTCAAAGGTTATGCTGGGAGAGTGGGCAAGACAGATTTCTCAGAAATAGAGAAACAAGAGTAAAAACCGAACTGGGACTTGGAGCAAAGAAGTCAAAATCAAGAGCCAGTACTAGATGTGGACAAAGTGACACTAAAAACATCTGAGAATGACTTAGGGTCAGCGTGGTGAAAAACAAGTTGTTTTCAAGTTGATAAAGTCAAGCAGGAGTTCTATAAAATGAACACAATACCTGGATTCTCTAAACGTTCCCCACTGTTGGGGAGGCCCCACGATCTGGCCCAGTCTCTTTCTCCCTTGTTCTTCCTTGACCCAAGCAAATGCAACACAAAGCTCACATTCATGTCCGGTATTCACTATCTCCAGGGCTTTCCTCAGGCTGTCCTCTGCCCAGAATGCTGTTTCCTCTCCTAACACCCTTCTCAGGTCTAACCAAATTCCATGTGTCCTTCTAACAACTCTGGTCACCAATGCCAATGTGTCAGGGGTTTCCCCACACCACCAAGCACCTCTCCCACACCAGGTGCATGTCCTACAATTCAACTCAATTCTGTCATTATCGATGTGGATTTAGCATCAGATCCCACAGGTTAAAGGCTCAGTCCTACAAAACTGACCTCCCCCCTTCCCCACCTACTTCAGACACCAGCACAAGTCCAGCTTGTCACCCATGCTTCTGACCAGCTGGCCACAATTTGGAGGCTCCAACAGCCTCCTCCTCGGGTTTGACTGATTTGTTAAAGCAGTTCACAGAACTCATAGAAACACTGTACTTACTGGATTATCAATGTATCATAAAAGGATGTAACTCAGGAACAGTCAGATGGAAGAGATACAGAGGGTAAGGTACGTGGGAAGGGGCACAGAGCTTCCATGTTCTCTAAGCCACCACTCTCCTTGAACTTCCATGTGTTCACCAAACCAGAAGCTCTCTGAACGCTCTACTTTTTTGCGTTTTTATAGAGGCTTCATTACATAGTCATGATTGATTGAATCATTGGCCATTGGCATCTGACTCAACCTCCAACCCCTCTCCCCCTCCAAGGAGGCTGGGGGTGGGACTGAAAGTCCCATCCTCCAATCACATAGTTGGTTCTCCTGGCAACCAGCCCCCATCATTAGGTGCTCCAAAAGTCACCTCATTAACATAACAAGAAACACCTTGATCACTCTCACCACAGACAATTCCAAGGATCTCTGGAATTCCAGGAACTCTGTGCTGGAAAAGGGGTCAAAGACCAAATATGTGTTTCTTATTATAAAGCACAATATCACACCTTCAAAGGCCAGTTCAGTGCCCACTGTCTATAGCAAGCCTTATACATGCCCAGGCTGACAGTATTCTCTCCCTTTGTGGACCTCTGGTGGCCTGTACCTATCTCATTCACTATTAGAGTGATCTATGTGCAGGCATTGTAGCATTACCTCCTCTCTCTTTTTGGAAAAGTCCATGAGTAATTCATCTTCAATCCCACACAGGTCTTACCTGTGTGCCTTACATGTAGTAGGTGCTTGGAAAATTTTTGCCAAAGGAGTGGTCATCTGGAGAGACTACTTCCCATATCATGATGCATCATGATACTGGAAGCATCATACTTGGCTTTGGCTAAATCCTTACTCAGAGCATCTCATGTCCCCAAGTAAAGAGAAATGTTGAGAAGTTGAGAGCATTCATAGGGAAGCCACAGAGATAATAAATAAATTTAAAAGTAGGCTAAAGAAAGTCAATTTAAAGGAGAATAAAATGTGGGACCTTTCCAGAAAAGTGAGGCACACTCACTGATCTTTTTCCAGGCCCACAGAGAACTTTTACCCAGAGAATTGACAGCAGCTGCTTTTCATCTCCATCAAGACAGATCAGTAGGAAATTAACCTAAACAGAAGCATCATTGAGATCACAAATAGGGAAAATATTTCTGAGAGACAGTGATTAAACTCTCAGATGAGTTATCAGAGAGATTTGTAGACTTTAGGTCTCCAAAAGACTATAAAAAAACAGATTCTTGTGTGTCGAGGCCAGTTTCGAGGCTCCCTCTGGAATAAATGCCGTGGAATGAACTTGACAATCTGTTCCCTCACCCCGTCCTGGCTAGGCGTCTGCCTTACGTGGCTCAGCAGTCAGTTCCACGCTGGTTCCAGCAGGTGGTGGCCATGAGCAGCAAAAGCCCAGAGGCGTAGGCAGCCAGAAGGGTTGGTTAGTTTAATTAAAGCACAGTTAATTTACAATGTTGTGTTAGTATCAGGTGTACAGCAAAGTGATTCGGTTACACATACATATATAACTATATATCTATCTATATCTATTCTTTTTCAGATTCTTTTCCCTTATAGGTTATTACAAAATATTGAGTATAGTTCCCTGTGCTATATGGTAGGTCCTTGTTGATTATCTATTTTATATACAGTAGCATGTATATGTTAATCCCAACCTCCTAATTTATCCCTCCCCACCTCCTTCCCCCTTTGGTAACCATAAGTTTGTTTTCTCTGTCTGTGGGTCTATTAGCCAGAATGGTTTGACAAAGCAAGTCTACCAGGTTTGGGAGTACACAGGGACCCATGCAGGGCATGTAAAAGTCCCACAGGAGAGCCCAGGAAGCCTCCATCAGAGAGCCTTTCACTTCCTCCACTCCCGCTCCATCAGGTTCCTGGCTGTTAAAAGTACACGCGGCAACTTGGAAAACCCTCCCACCAAACAGGGCATTATGGCACAGTCATTTCCAGAAAGTCCCCAGACCCTGTGCTAGGAGAATCACACTCTTTCTGATCTGCTCCTATAAACCCAAACATAGTGAATAACACTGTACCAAAAACAAAGTGAAATGCAACAAAACAAAACATGTTTGGTGGAGAGGGACAATGGCACAGATAATTCAGGACTGCAGTAAATCACTTATATTTGCCTTTAAAGCTACATGCACACAGGGTATCCACATGGCTGCTGTGTTCACCAGCCTCCTTCTAAGGAATGCTGCCCTAGGAGCATTGAGTTTGCTTGTGCTGTGTCTTGGGAACTCACAGGCCTGGGGTTGGGGACTCAGCCCTGTGGTGGACTGAGGGCTGCCCCTGCCCGTGAATTGATCAGGTCTAATGGCGTCTCCCACAGGGAAGCTCCAGATTAAATGAGACGATCGACCAAGCATATCAGATGTTCTCTGGGGAAGTACCTGTGTGTGCAAGATCCACCCAGTAAGGCAGTAAGGAGTTGCTACCAGCCCCCTGAAGAAATAAGGCCTACTTTTTACCTAGTCATGGAACTGTTGGGTCCCAGAGTGGCCTAGTCTGCTGAGAAGGCTATCTTTGTGCCCTCACTTGGCCTCCTGACTCTGCAGCATCTTTCCCTTGCCTGCAGGACCCAAGCGCATCTCTCCACGTGACCTGAAGTGTATAATGAACACCACGAGACCCTCCGGCCCCGCCACACTCACCACCGGACAGAGCAGGCTTTCGGTTCTGTTTTAATTTTGCGTCCCCTGAAGCAATAATTGAGCTCAGAAATCTAGGTGCCTGGCCCTCAAGAAATCAAGTGTCAACGGGATGCGACAAGCATGGGCCCCATGGTGCAGGAAGAACTGCCGCACGTCTCATGCTGCTCCTGTGAGGCATGGAGCCAGGCTGAGCTTGAATTCCAGTTCTAGCCTTTGCAAAAGGGACCTCAGGGCTGCAAGGCTCCTTTTCCTCATTTGCAAAACAGGGCTTCTAGTACCTACCTCAGGAGGTTGTATTATTGATAAAATGAGATCATGTATGTAGAACACTTGGAATAGCTCCTTCCCAGCATAGAAAATGTCAGATGAATGAGACGTATTGATAGTGACTGATTCTTTGTCTCCTCCACCAGACTCTGCTATCCTAGGAACATTTGTATGTCTGCCAGTACCAATCTGTGATCAATCAGTGTGCATTGAATGAACGTGGGAAAGAGATGTAGGAAACAAATGAAGAGGACTTCGAGACAAGATATTTCAGCTAAGTTTGAGTAAAATTTTCTTTTGCTTTTCTGGTTTTCTATATTAACTACTCTGCTCTCTTTGTGCGTCATAAAATCACTTTTTCATTGTTGTTGTTGTTTGTTTGTTTTTTTAATGTCTTCAAGCCCAGTACGTTGTGACATCCTTTAGTTTAGGAATCATAACATCTTGAATTGGTTTATTATCTTATAGTGAGGGTCCACTAGGTTCAATCAACTGAAATCTGGTGGCATTATTCCCGCTCAGGGAGAAGATTGACTTAGCTGTCTTTTTTGTAAAAGACAAGGAGTTTTTAACTCTGGGGTTGAACCCAAGAGGTTGATAGGTTAGAAGATGGAGGTGGGAAGATGGAACACAGCCAGGGGTGGATATCCTCCCTGTAGTCCCAGCTCTGAAAAGGCAGTGCTTTCTTTGGACTTATTTCAGATGTCAAACACAGCAGGGTTGACATCAATACACAGCAGGCCATGGATTATGGTTGCCTCTAATGACTGTGTTCCACTGTGTTTATTGTTCTGGATGTTAATATATAGAGTAAATGATAGCCCTTTAATTGAAGGCTGGAAATGCCCCATACTAAGGCACTCGGGTGACATCACCATTAACCACTCAAGTGAAACCCAAGACACTTGCTGGCCAGGAAATTACAGCCTTGGAGACCATCTTCCTATTTGTGTATGTGGTATGTATGAGGAAGAGGGGGCCCAGCAGCTGGTTTGCACCTTATTGGCAGTTCTTGATTTTACTGGGAGGAATGCGCCATTATTTGGAAACTAGCAAGAACACATGAGCTCCGTAGGAAATCTCAGCTAGTCAGAACCTTAATGGAACATGGTCCTACAGGATAGGACCCTGGGAGAGGAGAGAGGAGTTGGCTGTCTTTCTTTCTTCTTTAGCAACCTGAAGAGGCTCTTCAAAGACTTTCCTCAGTTTATTTGTGGGAACTATTTGTAATGCCTCCACAATTGCACTCCTTATAATTATTTGGGCTGTAATGTCTAAGCTATGAAGAGTCTTGCAAGTTATTGGACCATGAACTGCTCCTAATTGTTTCTATGGGAAGGTATGTTAGTTTCCTGTTGCGCTGTAACAAACACTACAAACTTGCTGGTTCAAAACAACACAAATGTCTTATCTTACATTCCTGGAGGTCAGAAGTCCAAAATGAATCTCACTGGGCTAAAACTGAACATACTTTCTTGGAGATTCTAGGCGAGAATCTGTTTCCTGGCCTTTCCTAGCTTCCAGAGGCTGCCTGCATTCTATGGCTTGGAGCCCCCTTCTAGCAATGGTATCATTCTCATCTCTGCTTCTGTTGTCACATCTCCTTCTCTGACTCTCCTGCCTTCCTCTTTTGATTATAAAGACCCCTGGGATTGCACTGGATGTTTTCAGGACCCCAACCTGGATGCTTCAGCATAATTTCCCCATCTCTAGGTCAGCTGAGTAGCAAACTCCATCTGCCATCTTAATTCCCCAATACCTTGTAACACAACATATTTGCAGGTTCTGGGGATGAAGATATGGACATCTTTGGGTTGAGGGGATTATTCTGTTCAGCATAGAAGGCGCTAGGTTAGGTAGGGCCCATGGAATTGATATCTAGGCTGGGAGTTAAGGACTATTGATAGGAAAGTGCAACAATGATAAAAGGCTGTTCCATATGTCCTGAGAGTAAAATAATTGGCTAAATCAAGGACATTATAGCTTACTGGCTAAGAACACATGCTTTGGGCTCAGAGAGACCTGGAGTCTCATCTTAACTGTGCTGCTTGCTGGCTGTGGGATTTTAGACGGAGTACTCAGTCATGCTGCTGAGTTTCCATTACTTTAAAATGGAGGCAGTAATATGTACCACATAGGGCAATTGTAAGATTTACGTGAGATAATACAAATGAAATGTCCAGGGTGGTACCTGGTACTTGGTGAGTGTTCAGTAAAGGGTAGTTGCATGTCAGGAAGAGTTCTGGTTCTTTTTCCTCTGAGTCCTTGTGAGGCATGGCAGGGATGGTGAGGGTCTATGGTTTTTCCTCAAATCTAATACCCCAAATTAAGGGTATAAGGCTTTTATTTAAAAGGAAGGAGAGCCAACATGTTACACTGTCTTGGGAGAGAGCTGCTTAATTGAATCCATCTTTATGTAGTATTATTATCACCTGCAGGCACGTGTGTCTGGCACTGTGCTGGATGCTGAGAGGGGACACACCAGGGCCCTTGGTCTCCAGGCTAGTATGCAACCAGTCATGCAGATGCCACAGCCAACAGCTACGGGAGCTCTAAGGGCTTGAGACAAGAGAGACAGAAGACAGAGATGACCTGGGCAGGGGCAGTAGGAGGAGGTTGCAGAGGAGTTAGGACTTAGGTTGGGCCCTCGAAGGGAGGCAAAGAGTTAGAGAAGCTGGGAAAAGCAGGGAGGGCATTTTAGGCAGCAGGGTTTGGGGAGCAGTGACATAAGCAAAAATGCTAATACAGGAGTTCCATGTTTCAGGGACAGGGCAGATGTCTTAGGTAGATAAGTTGCGGAGGTACTTATCTTAGGTAGATAAGAATCTGCAGGGGTAGAACAGGGCTAGATTAAAGAGGGCCTCTGTCACTCCCAGGAGACTTAAGCTTCTCTATCTTATTTAACTTGGTATGACACATAGTGGATACCCAGTATCATTTGTTGTTGTTGTTATCGTTTTGTCCTGACCTGAAGTAAGATATTTGGGCCTAATTCTGTGGATAGTGGGAGACCACAGAAATAACAAGGTGAAATATTAAGAGACTAATTAGAACCCTATTTCCAGTGTCTATCACAGGAAATGAAGGTTGATGACAGTGAGGATGGAAAGGAAAGATAGGTAAGATTAAACAGAAGTTTCAGACATATTAACAGTAAAATTCAGAAATGATCTGGATGTATCTGCAGAGCCCATCGGCAGGTTTGCAACGTGGTGATTGTTCAGCTTGTGGTTGGAACAACTGCATTAATTCCTGCTATCCAAGAAGAAACAGAGTGTCCAAAAACCTAAGGATGGGTATATCAGTTACCTATTGCTGTGTAACAAACCAACCCATAAATCACTGCCTTAAAACAACCATTTATCTAGCTCATGTTTCTGTGGGTTGGAAATCTGGGCTGGATGGTCTTGGCTGGACTTACTCCTGTATCTGTGGTCAGCTGCCAAGTCAGTCGGAGGCCACTGGCCTGGGATGCCTCAACTTGTCATCTCAGATTTTCTACCCAGTCTCTCATTATCCAACAGTAAAGCCTAGGATTATTTTCATGATGGAGACAGGGTTCCAAAAGAGCTAGCAGAAACACACAAGGCCCCTAAGCCTAGGCTTAGAACTGGAATGCCAACACTTTCACCTCATTCTATTAGACAAACTGAGTCACATTGCTAAGCCTGAAGTCAAGGAGTAGGGAGATAGATCTCATGGTGTCTCATGCCCCAGAACTGGGAGAGGGAAGAAGAACAGCAGACGGACACCTCTGGAGTCTGCAGGTGTCTGGGGTGGAGTGGTGGTCCCATTAGCTCTGGTTCTGGTGTTAAAGCAGCTGCCAGGGCAAAAGATTCCTGCTACTGGGGAGCCAGAGTCCAGGAGGATCCAGGATTCTACTCCCTATCCCAGACCCACTCCTCTCCCTGGGTTTGGCTCTGCAGGTTGGTGAGAAGCAATGTTGCTGAAGGGTAGGAAGGAGGAGGAGCAGGGAGGACGGTGGGGCAGCTGGGGTAGTCAGGGCATTTGGCAGCCTGACAATGAGCTGGATGAGTTCACCCCAACCCAGGTGGCCCTGGTCTAGGAAGGGGAGTCAGGAACTTGAAGCACAATGCCAGTGTCTCTCAGGTCTGTTTTCTTTCTCCTCTCACTACCACTGATATATTTGAGCCCAAACCCTCAGTCCTGCAAATACACCTTCCTTATTTTCCTCCCTAAAGTCTTGAAGTGGAACTGCTTAGTGATTGACCAAGGTCAGCTAAACAAGAGATGGGGAAAGTTGTCCATTTTTGTGCATCTTAGATATCATTGACCCTCAGCCAGGAATGGTTCCTTCTATTAACTCTCTGCCCTTGACCACTGTGCACGAATCGATTCTTAAATGCATCTTGTATGTTGCACCTCCATGCCTCTGCTCAGATGCCTAGAATGCTCTCTCTTTTCCTGTCTGTTGGCCCAAATTCTACACACTCTTCAAGTTCCATGGTGCTCAGGATGACTTTCCTACTTATTTTATTTCTTAAATTTAATTTTTATTTTTAAAATTTCCCCACTATTTATTAATTTATTATTTATTTATTTATTTATTTATGGCTGTGCCAGGTCTTAGTTGTGTCACACAGGCTCCTCTCTAGTTGTGGTGCGCCAGCTCCAGAGCACGTGGGCTCAGTAGTTGTGGCACGTGAGCTTAGTTGTCCCACAGCATGTGGGATCCTAGTTCCCCGACCAGGGATCGAACCCGCGTCCCCTGCATTGGAAGGTGGATTCTTAACCACCGGACCACCAGGGAAGCCCCTCCTACTTATTTTAGATTTGATTATCTTTCCATTCTCTGAATTTCTTATGCCTTATTATCTGCACCTACACATGATATATGTGACTTATTGTTACTGACCTTTCTCGTGTTTGGGTCTCATATTCTGTGTGAATCTTATGCTTCCCTATATCTCCAATAGAACTGAGCCCCCCATCTTGCACACAGTAGACTTAGTAAGTGTTTGATGTTTATGGTACTTCAAACGTCATCATCTCCTCTCTAAATTCACTGTTCGTGCTCTTTGTGAACACTGATCATTTTGTGGCTGCCTATCTTCCATTCCAATTTCTGAGTGGTACCTGGATTTCTACTGGGGCTAATTACCTCTCACTCATGGTATATCCTCTTGTAAGTAGGTAATACCAGGTGCCTGCACCCCACTGTAGAATCCAAGATTACAAGATCTTTTCTCTTCTTGATCATTTCCCAAAGTGGATCTCTGGTGTGTGACCTAAGCTTGGCCAAGTAGCTGCTCTGTCCCAGGTCTTTGAAACTTGAGTGAGGGCTTGGACAACAGAGGAGTGTTTGGAGGCCACTCATGCAGGGTACGGCCACCACCCCACCCCAATCAGATTGATTCTACTACATGAGGGCTTCTCTTCCTCCTGACCACTAGACTCTTCGAGCTTTTGGTTACGATACATTCTCCAGTTGCTCTCCAGTCTCTTGGCAGTCATGTGAGCCCACCAAATCCTTGCAGTGAAGACTCTTCCAAAGTAGCCAAAGGGTCTGAATGTCTATTTTTGTTTATGTGGCTTGAAACCATGGAATCATAACTAATGCCTCATTTCCAACCCTATCAACACTCTCTTGGAGTACTGCAGTAGTCTTCTTATTGGGCTCCTTATCTTCCATCTTACCCTCCTTCCATAAGTTCTCTACATCCTTTCCAGAGTGTTATACATAAGATAAAAAGTCTAAAGTAAATGATGACTTATTCTTGCTTTTAAGATAAAATTCAAACCGCTAAGCATTTCTCATTTTCTCATGTCCTGCGCCTATGCTCCAGAACTGGGGCGGTGTGGTGCAGTGGAAAGAGCATGGTGTTTGACCCTAGATCTAGGCTTGAATCATGTGACACTGGCCAGTTTGTGAAACCCTTTTCACCATTAGTTTCCTCACATGTAAAATGGAGTAAATACTATCTGCTGGGTGACCATGAAGATTCAATGGGACGATACGCTTGCAGCTCTGGCAGCTTGTCAGGTTAGCTTCTCAGGAGAGGTTCATTCTTTTCCCTCCACACTCCCTCCCGAGTTGAGCTTGTTGGTCCCTGATGGATCTTGACAAACCTTGCATGAACTTGGATGTCCTGAAGCTCCTTTAGGTTCAAAGGCTGGATGCAACAGTGGAGATTGCTGGTGCTCTGTTTTATGGCGAGATAGCCCTGTGTGTCATTCTAGAAAAATAAGAGGGCCTAGAGGAAGACTCTGGCAATGGTATATTGAAGCAAAAGGTTTACATCTGTGATGTGTTAAAAACAGTTCTGATTATGCTGGTGGCAGAACAGGACCCCTTATTATGATGCAGTCAATCTCTTCGGCAAGTGTTTTTATTTTAAATATGGCTGCAATTCAGAGCCAGGTGCCATGTCTGTTTCACGCTTCTCCGCCTGTTCTCAGATAAAAAGTGACAAGATGCACACTCTGTGTAGTGTGTGGAAGTAAACTTCTCCACCAACAGCCACGTCCTCCCACACGTGTTCTTTTTTAAAGTCTCCAGATTTGAAATGGTCTATTTGTCACTGCTGCCAAAGATGGAAAGCAATGTGAGCTAATTATATAGGGAGTTTGCCTAACAGAAGGGCTTTTCGCTAGCAGCTGAAGGGGGTTGCTTCCCTTTGGCACAGTGATAGCTTGATGGGATTGAAAAAGTACATAGTAGCCGCTAAAAATTTCTGACTTGGACTCACACAAGAAAGAACATAATGAAGAGGGACTGAGATTGCAAGGTAGGGTGGGAATATCCGTGTTGGATGATGTGCTCAGCCAGCTAAATGGATGTCATCTGGACAATATGGACATGTAAATAACAGAACACACTCACAGAAGCAGTATCACGCTTTGAGATATCAGGATTCCCAGGGTCAACTCAATAGGTGAGGGCAGCTTGCACCAGAGTGATCTGCTCTAGCAATGAAGCGGTACATTACCAGCATTACCATCAGCCAGTAGGACATGGTGGCAAAGCAGAGGATGTGGGGGGAGGAGGGTATTGTTACATCGCATGATTGCATGCAGTCAGGGGAGGTTTCTGTACAGCAGCAATGTGATGCTTTGTCTTTTGGGCTTCCCTTTCAAGACTTTTTTGTTGGTTTTTTTTTAAACACCTCTAATCTGAGATCGTGCTGGTTTTCCTAGGAACTGCGTCTGCCTCTTCAACCCCTCTACACCTCCCTTAACTGTTCCCCATCTAAAGAAGCCCTAGATCTCAGTTGTGAAGTGCTCAGAGACACAAGTCCTGACTCCAATGAAGCTCTGTCTGACACCATCACAGCACCATAAGCGCAGAGGAGCCAGTGTCTTTCTAGGGATTTGCCCTCAAGCTGGAAGCCAGCGGATCTCAGGGCTGAAAGTCCTTGTTTGTTGAGCTGAAAAGCAGGCGGGGTCATAGTCCCGACCCCTAGGTGGTCACAGAACAGCTTTGGACCCAAAAATGTCTCAAGTGGAAGTAGTATGCATGCCGACTAGGAAATGCAATTACAGTTTTCCTCTGCCCTTGGGAGCAGGAATCCCATTGTTTGACCCCACGTGACCTAAACCTCCCTCTGAATGCCTTTGGTAGCCACTAATAGCTGTGACTATTCAGTGGTGGGAAGGCGACGACATGGATTTCCCCTCAGCCAAAGCCTCAGAGGGGCATTCCGGAGGGGAACTGGATGACTCCAGCATGAACTCTTTTTCTGCTTACCTATCAGGGATGAGTGAATTGCAGCTTGACACCAGGGGCAGGAGCCTTCATTCCTTTTCTCTACCAGACCTCAGGGAAGGTCTCGAAGCCCCAGATCACTGAGTGTTATTTTATAAGACACAATATAAATGCTCCTCTTTTCAGTTGAAATGTTGAGGACCGGAAGGGGAGGTGACCACCTCGTTCCTCTGGCTACTAGCCAACTTGGATTAAGGCAACAAAAATGAAAACAACAACATCAATATAATTTCCTTTGAGTTTTTCCAAAGTCTGTGTTTCCAGCACATAAAAAGCATCTGTATACCATGATGATTCTGTTGTCTGTTTGCAGGAGAGTTTGGGGGGATTTGCCCCAATCTGAACACTGGTTCATCCTTCATCCAGTCTCTGTTTTATACATTTACCCCCAGCCAGTGACATACTCCTATAAGTTCATTTGCCTGTTAGGGTATCTAGCCTATGGCTGTGAACCTGAATTTTACTCTGTGTAGAGATCTGGGTTCTCCATTTTATTAAAAGATGGAAGATGGTATAGTGGAAAGGAGGTAGGACTGACCAGAGTACATGGCTTTTGCCCCCCGTTCTGCCACCTAGTGTGTGTGTGTGTGTGTGTGTGTGTGTGTGTATATAAAAATATAAAATTTTATATATATATAAAATTCCTATTACACATCTTCGCTGAAAGAATCAGACGAAATAATGCATTGTAAGTGCTTTGTACACTGAAAAGCCTATACAAGCCTATCACCAACACCACTTCTAAACAACCTGAAGAATACAACTCCTGTTAGTATAGACATGGCCAGAAGCAATCCTTAAAGATGGATCTAAATTTTGAAGCAATCAAAAGAATTTGAAAAAGAATAGATACAGGTATAACTGAATCACTTTGCTGTACACCTGAGACTAACACAGCATTGTTAATCAACTGTACTCCAATATAAAATAAAAACTAAAAAAAAAGTAACTCAACCTTAAATAACCTTTCATATTACTTTTATTTGAACATTTCTAAGGACTGAAATGGTTGTTTCATTATTAGAAACTCATACAGTAAATCAAAGTGTTCTTGGTGCCAAGTGATAGAGTGACTGGGGGGGTGTTATTTCCTGACAGATTTCCTACTGTCTGCTGAACTCATGTTTTTCTTGGCTTGACTCTTCTCCCGAAATCTCTGTGATTTCCTGTTATTGGGAACTATGGAAACTGCCTTCTCTTCTGTAAAGTGGGATAATAACTCCTAAGGTTTTTGAAAGGTTTATAATGACTTATTGCCTGTAAAGCACTTATGGTGGGCTTCCCTGGTGGCGCAGTGGTTGAAAGTCTGCCTGCCAAAGCAGGGGACACGGGTTTGAGCCCTGGTCTGGGAAGATCCCACATGCCGCGGAGCAAATGGGCCCGTGAGCCACAACTACTGAGCCTGCGCGTCTGGAGCCTGTGCTCCGCAACAAGAGAGGCCGCGATAGTGAGAGGCCCGCACACCGTGATGAAGAGTGGCCTCCGCTTGCCGCAACTAGAGAAAGCCCTCGCACAGAAACGAAGACCCAACACAGCCAAAAATAAATAAATAAATAAATAAATAAATAAATAAATAAATAAATAAATAAATAAATAAATAAAGATAAAAAATAATCAGGTACTTATTTAAAAAAAAAAAAAAGCACTTATGGTAAAACAATGCCCACATTAGATATGTAATAAATATTAGCCATCTCTATTACTGCCATTATTACATTTATTATAATTATCACTAAAATCACTATAATGATTTATTATAATCATTTATTATGATTTGTGAATCACAAATTGCAATGGTCACATTTCTCCCTTTGGCCAGCTATTGAATAAATTAAGTTTCAAGTACTTTTGCAAAGAAGTGTATAAGAGATAACTAAGAAAGTTGATATGATTTTAATTTTAACAGTAGGGTGATTGATCTTTGAATGTTATTCTCCTCCTTTGTATGAGTGACAAATGCCAGCTCCCTTGTAAAGGTGGGGAAGCCCAGATGAAGCAGTAGGTTCATCGTATTCTGCTTCCCAGCCACCTGTTCTGGACAAAAGACTCCAATTCTTCACAATTGCCTCCTTCCAAGTTCAAATGGGGCAGTCCCTCCCCCTGTGGCACCGCAGTGGGGCAGTGGGTGCCAGTGCCACCTCTCCTGGGCTATGGTGAATTAACTTCAGGGCACAAGCCAATTCTTGGTGTGTATCGAAACATGACTACAGAGGATAATGGCTAAAATGTATTAAACACTCCCCGTTTGCCAGATACTTCTCTACACACTTGATAAACATTAACTCATTTAATCATCACAAAAACGCTATGAGGTAGGTACAATTAGCATCTTTTTCCAGAGGAGGAAACTGAGGCACCGCAGATAGTAAATGCTAGTTCCAGGATTAAAGCACAGGCACCTTCACTCTTACACATTACACTATGAAGAAACGGCTACATCAGAGGACTGTGGGGTGCAGCTCTGGAACACCGCAAAGTTGGGCAGGAAACATGCTCCTTAGGAAACGTGGTAGGTCTACCTGTGCTGAGGTAGAGATAAACAGAGAAAGCCTCTAAGTGTGGACCTGAATCTTCTCTCTAGGTCTTTTGTTGACAGGGTGCAGTTGTTTTGTGTACGAAGCCAACCCTCATTGCCAGTGGTTGCCATCTTTTATTTCAGGCCATATGTCTGGGTTGGTGGTCAAAATAATGGCAGACAATAAAGTATATTCACATGAATTTCTCTTTGCCCCAACTCTGTGAAATAATTCTAATTAGACAGATTTTCTTAGGTGAGGAAAGAGTCTCAGAGGGTGAAGAGACTTGCCTAAGGTTACACAGCTAGTCAGTGGTGTAACTGGGGTCTGAACCCCTGTGTCAAGCTCCTAGCCCTATATTGTAGGGAACAACTCCTTGTCAGCCCTGGGGGCCTGCAACCAGATTAAAAGAAGGAAAAGCTGTCTCTCAGGTCAGATTAGTATTGACCCTTTTGATAGAGAGAGAACAGAGAAGGGAGAGATGGGGCTACTGTCACAGGACAGAAGCATGTCGCTAAAAGACACGCTGAGGAAAGCAGTGACCTCTGATGGACCAAGGCCAGCTTGATCCCCCTGCACATAGTAGGCCTACCTTCACATGCCTCACTTGGCATTTCCTACCGATTTTTTAGGTATCTGTATAAATGTTACTTCCTCAGGAAAGCCTGTCCTTCACTCCTCCTTGCCCCAGGCATACATAGGGTCCAACTTTGCATTCCCAAGCATCCTGTCCTTCTCCGTTTATAGCACTAATTCATTCATTCACTCATTCACAAATATCTACTAAGCCCTCATGTGTCAGCTAACGTTTAGGGGCTGGAAATACACCAGTAAAAACCCAATGTCCTTGTTCTCACAGGGTGAGATGAAGAAGTGATATGAATAAAGCAGAATAAAGGAGTTGATAGTGACAGTGGTCCTGGAAGGGCTGAAAGTATGAGGGGGCGGGCAGCACTGCAGGCGTCTGCGGGAAGAGCTTTGCTAGTCTGGAATCAGTCAGCACGAAGGGCTCCATTTGGCAACTTGGGGGACTTTTTCAGATGCTATTGTTATGGTTTAATGAAGCAACAACACCAAACTTCCTCAGAGGTAGGGGACTCGCTCTCCCCACCCCTCCACTGTGTCCCTGATGCCTAGCTCAGCTCTGGGCACATGGAAGGGCTGTCATGGTTCGGTAACTGAACGAATGAATCTGAGGGACAGGAAGAGGAAATGAAGACTGATCTCACTTGATAAGACAAAACCCAGGGACCGAGCCTTTCCTGGGACTATCTAAGTATCTACAGCTTGGATGCTAAGGCTTTTCTTTTTCTCTTCTTTCTTTTTTCCTTCTTTTCCTTTTTCTTTCCTTTTCATTTTTTGTACAGACAGAATTCAAAATATAATAAGCAAATATTTTCTACACTTGAGTCTTTAAGTGTGTGTGATAACGTCTATGATTTAGCTCAAATTCACAGACAAGAACCTATAAGTTACTGGCCTTTCAGAAAAAGTTTTTGAAAGCAGTGTTATTTTGAAATAGCTCAAACTTACAGAAAGGTTGTACAAAGCTTGGTACAAGACCTTTTTTCCCCCTAAACCATCTGAGGGAAAATTGTTTTCACACTATCCTAACATGTTTGCTCTCCAGCTGAGATGACCTGCCCCAGGTGCCGCTACGGAGAAGCCCCCTCGCCCTGCTCAGACTCTGACACCCTGCTCTGAGCCAGTGTGACTATGTTACTTCTTGACTTAAGACTCTTCAAAGCTCCACACTGCCTATAGAGAAAGTCAAAGCTTTTTGGGCATGACTTACAAAGTCTTCCATGTTCTTTTCCTGCTATGCCTTCCCTACCATACATGTCCTGCAGGTAATGCTGCCTCACTTGTAATTGTTCCCACAGTACAGCCATTTCATGCTTCCGGGATTTATCGTGCTGCTTTCACAGCTGGGTGGACCTCTTCCCTCTTTTCTTGCCTGGTGAACATCCCTTCAAGATTTCAGATCAGCTCTTTTCCTCAGGACACTTTTCTTGAGCTTCTTGGCAGGGGTGAGGTCCCCTGTTTTGTGCTCATATAGTGTCCCCTGCATACTCCCATCATTGCTTTTAATGCATCTCATTCATTCACTCATTCATCAAGTTTACTTTTAAACACCTACTGTGTGCCACGCTTTGCCCTAAAACCAGATCGTGTCCTTTATGGAGGAGATGTGTGTTAGAAAATATTTACACAAATAAATTCTTAAGTGACAAATGTGAAAAGTGCTACGAAATAGAAACACAGACAGACGAAGCTCAGTGAATGAGGTCAAGGGAGCTTTCTGCTGATGAGGTGACACGTAAGCTGTACCCGGAAGGTCAAGCTGGACTTACCCGGGGGAGAGAGAAGGGAAAGAATGATTATTGAAATCATTGTTGACACACCTGTTGCCTCATGTAGAATATAAGTCACGCGAGGAGGGGTACTGGATATAATTCATGATTGTATCACCGGAAGCTAGTGTGGTACCCAGAACGTGTCTCTGTCTGCTGAACTGAACAAAGCTGTTGAAGGATTGTCCAAAGCCTGAGGTCTTCTCAGTGAGTACCAGAAAGCCTGGCTATTTGAAGCGCCTGTCACAAGGGAGAGGGACTCCCATCCTTTCTTTACTTCCTGTAGCCCTCTTGGGTTTCCTTTATTCAAATTGTGGCTTTTCCTCTCCTTTGTTACTACACTGGATTCCTCAGAAGATCTTCCAAAACTCTTCCCACAATTACCACGGACAACAGTAAATAGTCTGCAATTTCCAAGGGCTCAGCATCCTTTATTCCTAAAAACAGCTGTATATTGACCTTCTGCCACCCAGCTGTGGTGTGATGAAATCTGAGGGCCTCAACTGTGAGTGAAGTGCCTTAAAATGCTAGGTTTCAAGAACTGGCCTGAACTTATTTTACTGTCTGTTCATAACAATGGTGAAAGGGGATGGAAACTAGTGTTTCTCCAGGTCAACTCTACAGCTCAGGCTGGGAGCTATTTGCTCAGGACAGTGAAACTCCCAAATCCCATCCAGAGAAAGGTCCCAATTGTTAGAATTAGCCAGGGAGCTGGTGGGAGGGACGTCTGCTTATCTCAGCTCATGGTTCTTGTTATTTTTTACTTGCTTCTGAAACTCGGCAGTGGCAATAGTAGGAGTATTTCTCAGGGTTAGCAGAAGAGAAATTTGAAAAGTCCTTCAGTTTATCTTCTTAAGTTGAGAAATGACTGAAGAGAAAAGAATACAGATATCTATTTTTTTAAATAATGAAGGGGAAATTTATCTTTAACATAATTAAAAGGCTGACAAGTTAAAATAAGAAAGTTCTTGCTTATTTTTAGGCTGTTTTCAGCTAAAAGTTAATCCATTACTTTTGCCTGGTGCTCAAAGAAAATGTACAACTTGTGATTATCATCCTTGTCATAACTCTCTATGCAGCCTTGGACACGGTTTCCTCAACAAGTAAATCAAAATCATCCCTGTTCTTTACACACTTTATCCAACCCAGTGTAGCCCTTTCATCTTAGTCCCTAATCTAAAAAAAAGTACCTTAAAAAAAGTAGGTTAAATTTCAAAATTGACCACAGGTCAAATTGAGAATGAGATGCTCAGAAAAGCATATGTCTCAGAAGTCCTAAGTAGCTTGCTAACTTGTTCTTTCAGGCTGACAGGAAGCATTCTGGGTTGAAGCCATGGACTGGTACAAACACTTCTGGAGAAATATACACAATGACCTGTACACTTTGGAAGAACAATAATCGTGTTCTTCCCATAGCATCTAATCTCAAATTCTTCTCTCTAAGAGGAAAAAAGGCATAAGCCTTCCCATTTGGCAGTGGCTGGGTCAGTTTTTCTGGGTCAGTTTGATGCTGGAAAACTGCTGCAGATGATGGATGGGTCACTCTAAAGTGATGAAACCACAACAAAGATCCAAAATAGTAATCGCACTTAAAAGAAGACCCTGTCGATTGAGCTGCCCTCCAGGGTTTCAGTGCTTTGGTTATTTGGATCTCCATTACTTCTCCATGTTGGATACAGAGATACCAGAGACCCTCAGATCAGAAAAATATTTCATGGTAGGAAAAGAAGAAATAAAACAGGTGTTGAAGTTACTGAGGCAGAACAGATCCAAACTTTTTAAAATTCATGTCAGCAGGAAAACACTGTGACCAATAAAGAAAAAAAGATAGAGCTGGAACTTGTGTTTGGAAAAGGGGTGGTACAAATGCACTGTTTGGTGTGATGGATAGATTGAGGACATACTCACTCTAAATGAGTCTACTTTGAATCTCTTACAAAGTTTCTGTCTATAAAAAAGATGTTTAGTGTCATTAACACTTTACTGAATTTAATCTTATATTGATACGTACTGCTTAATATTTTTCTACACTCTAAATGATTACAGCAGAAGACAGTGAAAGCAAGTTTTCCACTTCCAGTTTTTAGCTTTGCCACTGAGTGCATGTCTTAATTAACACAATTGTTTTGATCCCTGAACTAGATTCCACATCATTCCCCTTTTCCAATAAAATGAGGTAAAAACAAGGATATATAAACAACTCGAAACTTAATTGCTCACGTTAGGATGGAAAATATCTTACTTAACACTCATTAGGGGAAACGCAGAGTTTGAATAATGAGCGCGGCCATGATTAATGAGCAGAGAGAATTCCATTACAGGAACAGGCCCTCTCACACACAAGGCACACTGCCAATGACCCTGCCCATCCCTGCCTCCTCTGTTTGCCGCCCCAGCCCCGACGCAAATGCACAAACCCCAAGAGCAGCCATACATACACACAACTTGTAAGCAAAGCTCACATCTGTTAAATGCCAGATTCTGTTGTGAAAGGTAGCTGGCTGGAGGAATTATGCATCTCTAAGGTACTGGGGAGGGGGTGAGAATGTCGTTAAAAATAAAAGGCAAGATAAAGGCATCATCAGAAAGTGTGAGACCTACAAAGTTATGGATTTCCCAGCCAACTTATGTCACTGCCCCAGGTTTTAAGAAGGGTTCAAGTGGACACTGGTGGCAACTTCATTCTTAATAGGCCAAATCAAACCTGTGGTCTAGGGATCATAGCAAAAAAAAGTATGACCATTAGCATACAGCTATGTGCTCAGGAAATTAGGATCCTGATAAACACAGGAACCAAGTGAAATTCCAATCTGCTTATTCTTAGGTCAACATTGTTCTTTTCCTTTATTGAGGTTTTCTCTTGCACAGAATTATACAGATGCCACCTATCCCATCTGGGTCAGTGAAGAAACATTGTGAATGTTCAAGTGTTGGCAGGCATGCCAGGGGTAATCACCAGTCTCCTGTTTTTCCTACCGCAGGGCTCTTAAACAAGATACCTCTGTGAGTGGATCACACCTGTTGAACTGGTTGTTCTATTGCGGTGCGGTACCTTTGCAATTTGTACTCTGTGTTCTCATCCCCCTCGTGACCAGTGGTGTGAACATACAGGGCAGCTGGTAAGGGGATTCTCCCAGACACTCAGCCTGTGATTACCAACCAATTAGGCATTAATAGAATGGCCTATAAGAGTGATCCTAACCTCCTACAAGACAGGTCCCACAGTGAGATTGCTCAAAGAGAAGATTTAGGTTCCAATATATTGTCTTATTTGAGTATTAAATAGTAGTCATTTGATGACTTCAGAAAGTAATGGAGCAAATTGGACTCTGGTCCTTTGGGTGGTTACTTCCTCATATAGATTAGTCTGCTTTTTCTTGCCATGGATTTATTTTTTTAATTGACTTATTTATGAGATTCTTGTTTACCTTATCAATGGCCCCAAGCCAACAGTCTGTTTCATTGGAAGACACTATAAAAGCCAGCAGGGAAATAAGAATGCTACCTTCTGTCTTCCCACAGGATTGGTGATTGATCTTTCTTTACTCATTTTGTCTTCAAATAACAGCAGGAATCATGAAGTGGCCTGATTTCAAAAGAATTAGCCCAAAAAGCTGGTTCTTCGAGAAGATAAACAAAATTGATAAACCATTAGCCAGACTTATCAAGAAAAAAAGGGAGAAGACTCAAATCAATAGAATTAGAAATGAAAAAGGAGAAGTAACAACTGACACTGCAGAAATACAAACGATCATGAGAGATTACTACAAGCAACTATTTGCCAATAAAATGGACAATCTGGAAGAAATGGACAAATTCTTAGAAATGCACAATGTTCCGAGACATAACCAGGAAGAAATAGAAAATATGAACAGACCAATCACAAGCACTGAAATTGAAACTGTGATTAAAAATCTTCCAACGAACAAAAGCCCAGGACCAGATGGCTTCACAGGTGAATTCTATCAAACATTTAGAGAAGAGCTAACACCTATTCCTCTCAAACTCTTCCAAAATATAGCAGAGGGAGGAACACTCCCAAACTCATTCTACGAGGCCACCATCACCCTGATACCAAAACCAGACAAAGATGTCACAAAGAAAGAAAACTACGGGCAATATCACTGATAAACATAGATGCAAAAAACCTCAACAAAATACTAGCAAACAGAATCAAACAGCACATTAAAAGGATCATACATTATGATCAAGTGGGGTTTATCCCAGGAATGCAAGGATTCTTCAATATACGCAAATCAATCAACGTGATAAACCATATTAACAAATTGAAGGAGAAAAAGCACATGATCATCTCAATCGATGCAGAGAAAGCTTTCGACAAAATTCAACACCCGTTTATGATAAAAACCCTCCAGAAAGTAGGCATAGAGGGAACTTTCCTCAACATAATAAAGGCCATATATGACAAACCCACAGCCAACATCGTCCTCAATGGTGAAAAACTGAAACCTTTCCACTAAGATCAGGAACAAGACAAGGTTGCCCACTCTCACCACTATTATTCAACCTAGTTTTGGAAGTGTTAGCCACAGCAATCAGAGAAGAAAAAGAAATAAAAGGAATCCAAATTGGAAAAGAAGAAGTAAAGCTGTCACTGTTTGCAGATGACATGATACTATACATAGAGAATCCTAGAGATGCTACCAGAAAACTACTAAAGCTAATCAGTGAATTTGGTAAAGTAGCAGGATACAAAATTAATGCACAGAAATCTCTTGCATTCCTATACACTAATGATGAAAAATCTGAAAGAGAAGTTAAGGAAACACTCCCATTTACCACTGCAAGAAAAAGAATAAAATACCTAGGAATAAACCTACCTACAGAGACAAAAGACCTGTATGCAGAAAACTATAAGACACTGAAGAAAGAAATTAAAGATGATACAAATAGATGGAGAGATATACCATGTTCTTGGATTGGAAGAATCAACATTGTGAAAATGACTCTACTACCCAAAGCAATCTACAGATTCAGTGCAATCCCTATCAAACTACCACTGGCATTTTTCACAGAACTAGAACAAAAAATTTCACAATTTGTATGGAAACACAAAAGACCCCGAATAGCCAAAGCAATCTTGAGAAAGAAAAATGGAGCTGGAGGAATCAGGCTCCCTGACTTCACACTATACTACAAAGCTACAGTAATCAAGACAGTATGGTACTGGCACAGATACAGAAACATAGATCAATGGAACAGGATAGAAAGCCCAGAGATAAACCCACGCACATATGGTCACCTTATCTTCGATGAAGGAGGCAAGAATATACAGTGGAGAAAAGACAGCCTCTTCAATAAGTGATGCTGGGAAAACTGGACAGCTACATGTAAAAGAATGAAATTAGAACACTCCCTAACACCATACATAAGGCCAGACACCATCAAACTCTTAGAGGAAAACATAGGCAGAATACTCTATGACATAGATCACAGCAAGATCCTTTTGACCCACCTCCTAGAGAAATGGAAATAAAAACAAAAATAAACAAATGGGACCTAATGAAACTTCAAAGCTTTTGCACAGCAAAGGAAACCATAAACAAGACGAAAAGACAGCCCTCAGAATGGGAGAAAATATTTGCAAATGAAGCAACAGACAAAGAATTAATCTCCAAAATTTACAAGCAGCTCATGCAGCTCAATATCAAAAAAACAAACAACCCAATCCAAAAATGGGCAGAAGACCTAAATAGACATTTCTCCAAAGAAGACATACAGACGGCCACGAAGCACATGAAAAGATGCTCAACATCACTAATTATTAGAGAAATGCAAATCAAAACTACAATGAGGTATTATCTCACACCAGTCAGAATGGCCATCATCAAAAAATCTACAAACAATAAATGCTGGAGAGGGTGTGGAGAAAAGGGAACCCTCTTGCACTGTTGGTGGGAATGTAAATTGATACAGCCACTATGGAGAACAGTATGGAGGTTCCTTACAAAACTACAAATAGAACTACCATACGACCCAGCAATCCCACTACTGGGCATACACCCTGAGAAAACCATAATTCAAAAAGACACATGCACCCCAATGTTCATTGCAGCACTATTTACAATAGCCAGGTCATGGAAGCAACCTAAATGCCCATCGACAGACGAATGGATAAAGAAGATGTGGCACATATATACAATGGAATATTACTCAGCCATAAAAAGGAACGAAATTGAGTTATTTGTAGTGAGGTGGATGGACCTAGAGACTGTCATACAAAGTGAAGTAAGTCAGAAAGAGAAAAACAAATACCGTATGCTAACACATATATATGGAATCTAAAAAAAGAAAAAAAAATGGTCAGAAGAACCTAGGGGGAAGATGGGAATAAAGATTCAGACCTACTAGGGAATGGACTTGAGGATACGGGGAGGGGGAAGGGTAAGCTGGGACAAAGTGAGAGAGTGGCATGGACATATATACACTACCAAAGGTAAAACACATAGCTAGTGGGAAGCAGCCGCATAGCACAGGGAGATCAGCTGGGTGCTTTGTGACCACCTAGAGGGGTGGGATAGGGAGGGTGGGAGGGAGGGAGATGCAAGAGGGAAGAGATATGGGGACACCTGTATAACTGATTCACTTTGTTAGAAAGCAGAAACTGACACACCATTGTAAAGCAATTATACTCTAATAAGGATGTAAAAAAAAAAAAAAAGAATTAGTCCAGCTCTGGCAGAGGGCAACACATATTTGGAGATCTCCTTTACGTCATGAAATGTTTCCTGCTAAACTGGATTCAGTTGACTTGGATGAAAACAAGTTCACAGGGCTTGAAAATTTGGCCAGGAAGCTGTAAACAGTGGGAAGCACCGAGTGGAATCCATGCTTCCAAACTTGGGGGTGTTGGCTTATGTGGCGCCAGTGGGGTGAGGGAAGGGTCATGTCCATTTAAAGGAATCACGGAGGTTCTGGAAGAGGCTGCTGGTGTCATTTACTAATTTCACTGCAAGCACCGCCTTGTGCCAGTACCAGCTAATGCCAAGGAAACATGCAGAGAGGGGCTGGAGAGCACGGGATGCCAAGTAGGTGCTCAGAGGGAATTTGGGTCCCGGCTCGGGCTCCTTCCCAGGAGCAGACATCCACAATGGTGGATAGAGCCTGCTGGAGGAGCGCCAAGCGAAAATGAGGCCACTGGGCAGGCACTTGTCACAGCATTAAAAAGGAACAAAGGAGCCAAGTTTAATGGCATTATTACCCCAGACAGACAGTTTGGGCATTCCCTTCCTGAAGAATATGTGCAGCATTTTGGTGGTAACTCCGAAATGGCACCAGAGGACAGAGTTCTGTGGATGATACATTAAAAAAAGAAGTTGTTGTAACTGAAAACCAAAAGTTCCATCCCCAAATTGAAAAATATCACTCTGCCCTATTCTTATAGCAAGTGTATAGAGAACCTAGGATGATGTGAATTCAGAATTTGAGTGATGGAAGGGAAGCATTAGAAAATTAACTGACTGTTCTAAACAATTCTGATGAATGAAAAATGAGAATGGTCTTAATACGGAGTCTTCTCCATAGGGTCTAACGTAGAGCCTCACACAAAACAGGCATCGACAAATCACTGTATATGGTCAATGTACTTTTTAACAAATAACTGCATGGATAAAAGGCCTCAGTTTGGGGAGGCTCTCTCTTTAGGAGCTGGTTTTCTCCCTCCTCTAAAGGGATATATGAGCAAGAGGAATGCAGAATGACGGATATATAGGTTAGTTCATTCATTCATTAACACACACTTATTAAACACCGACTGTATACTTGGCACCATTCTAGTCACTGAAGATAAAGAGATGAACACCAAAAGGTCCCTGACCTCACAGAATATGCATTCTAGTGAGAAAAACAAGTAATTTTTAAAAAAGCACATATCTAACATATGTTGGCCAGCTTTAAGGGTTTAGAGAAAAAATAAGGCTGAGTCTGGAGATAACGAGTGATTAGCATGGAGAGGCATTTTCATGGGGTGAACAGGAAAGGTGGTGATCAGTTGGGATTAGGATCAGGAGGTGACATTTGAGGAAAAAATCAAAATGAGGACGTGACCACGGAGAGATCTGGGGAAACAGTGTTCCCAGCAGAGGAAACGTCAAGGTACAGGCCAAGTGGCAGGACTGAGCTTGGCATGTTCTCTGCAAGAGCTCTGGGCTGGCTGAGTGGAGTGTGGGAGGGAGAGGGTGGAGGAGGTGAAGCTGGAGAGGCCAGCCGGGACCGACCCGGCAAAGGCAGGGCTGGCTACAAAATTTAGGAGGCCCAGTGCAGAATGCAAATGCAGGGTCCTTTATTTGAAGAGCAGTAAAAAAAAAAAAAAACGATTTTATAAGTACTAAAATATAAACCTTTTTCCTTTCTTTCACGGTCTTTCTCAACCCCTCATGGTGATTTTATTTGCTATTTATATTCCACTTCCTTGGCTATGGGGATCCTCAGGGGTGACTGCAGACCCTCATGGGTGCCTGGGGTTGCTGCCCTGCTACTCAGTATGCACAAGGCCCACTGGCTGTAGGGTTCCTTCTCCTGCCAACCATGGGACTACCAATATGCCCTATCCTGGCTGGGGGAGGGGAAGTCAGAAGTCAGTCTCCCCTTCCCATGGAACCACTCCATGGTGGACGGGTGGCCCCAAAGTTTGGCAACTGCTGTTTTAGGACATGCCTGGTACCTGAATAAGGGGTGAGTGAGAGGCTTGCCCCACTGCCCACCACCCCCATCACCACCTATCATCTGTCAAAGTGCTGTGGATGCCCGCCCAGTCCAGGACTTGCCGGGGGGTGTCGAGGGTCATGGCACAACGTGGGACTCTCACTGTCAAGCCTGACACCTGACCTGGTCACCACCCTGGGTGTAAGGCATCAGCGGTCATGTGTCAGGGGCGGGAGTAGGAGGCCAGTGGGGCCTGGGACACCAGGGAATAGGGACTGGGCAGCCAAAACCAATCCTGGCGGGGCAGGGAAGTGATGGGAGGTAGGATTCTGCATGAGCCGAGGCTCCCAGCCCTGAGCACAAGTTCCACCGTCTCACTGATGCTCACTTACAAAATTCAAGTTCAAAGATAAAATTATTAATATTTCAAGACATCAACAGCAGAGCACTGAATCCCAAGTGTAGGACCTAAATAGACATTTCTCCAAAGAAGACAGGCAGATGGCCAAGAGGCACATGAAAAGCTGCTCAACATCACTAATTATTAGAGAAATGTAAATCAAAACTACAATGAGATACCACCTCACATCAGTTAGAATGGCCATCATTAAGAAGTCTACA
The DNA here is from genome assembly GCF_028021215.1 of Eschrichtius robustus. NCBI lineage: Eukaryota > Metazoa > Chordata > Mammalia > Artiodactyla > Eschrichtiidae > Eschrichtius > Eschrichtius robustus. The sequence continues at coordinate 86,487,554 of NC_090824.1, forward strand.
AACAACAAATGCTGGAGAGGGTGTGGAGAAAAGGGAGCCCTCCTACACTGTTGGTGGGAATGTAAACTGGTGCAGCCACTATGGAGAACAGTATGGAGGTTCCTTAAAAAACTAAAAATAGAGTTACCATATAATCTAGCAATCCCACTCCTGGGCATATATCTGGAGAAAATTATAATTCAAAAAGATACATGCACCCCCATGTTCATAGCAGCACTATTCACAATAGCCAAGGCATGGAAACACCTAAATGTCCACTGACAGATGAACGGATAAAGAAGATGTTGTACATATATACAATGGAATATTACTCAGCCATAAAAAGGAATGAAATAATGCCATTTGCAGCAACATGGACGGACCCAGAGATTATCATACTAAGTGAAGTTAAGTCAGAAAGAGAAAGACAAATACCATACGATATCACTTATATGTGGAATCTAAAATATGACACAAATGAACTTATCTATGAAACAGAAACAGACTCACAAACAGAGAGAACACACATGTGGTTGCCAAGGTGGGGAGGAGGGTTGGGGGAAGGATGGAGGGGGAGTTTGGGATTAGCAGATGCAAACTAGTATATATAGAATGCATAAATAAAAAGGTCCTACTGTATAGAACAGGGAACTATATTTAATATCCTGTGATAAACCATAATGGAAAAGAAAATAAAAATGAATATATATACTGGGTTGGCCAAAAAGTTTGGTTAGTGAATATGTTGTTCAACAAAGTTCTTGGTGAAAATGAAAAGTGTGTCTTTTATTTTTACTTAAAACCGACCGCACTTTTTGGCCCATCCAATATATATGTATAACTGACTCACTCTGCTGTACAGCAGAAATTAACACAACATTGTAAATCAACTATATTTTCAATTAAAAAAAATCCCAAGTGCAGGACCTGTGTACCACGGTAAAGATTCCGATCTTTATTCTGAATGAGATAGACTGGCTGGAAGTGGGTGGTTGGCAGCAGTGGCAGGAAATATCCCACTAATGTTTTAAAGAGACTGTTCCAGCAGCCCTGTGAAGGAAGAAAGGCACAGAGGGAAACGGGGAACAGGAGGCGAGGTGGCTTGATTCCAACGGCACTGCTGGAGGTAGTGAGAGGTAGTCACATTCCAGATGTATTTTGTAGGGAGAGCAACTTTTAGGTTAGTTTTAAGGAAACTTTTGGATAAACTGCTAGATTTGGGGGAGTATTTATTATAGACTTGAGGGCAGGAACCATTGATAAATACTTCCATAGGTACAGCCATGATGTAGAATAATCAAATCTTTTACAAACTGAAAACCCTACAAAATAGAGTCATGGTACAAAGAAGACAATTATTTCAAAATAGCAAGTTTAGAATATTTTCGTTATGTTCATTACTAAATAAGTAAGTGATCATAAGCGCTAAGATCACGTGCTATATGTAAAGCACAACTTCAGGATGAAAGTAACAAGTAAATTAAAACAAAAAGAAAAATAACCTGATCCCAGTCTCACGGCTCAAGGAGAAAGTGTTTTTGGTGGATGTTAACCAGGATGGGTGGTACCCAGTTCTTCAATCTTATGCCAGGATCTCTGAGCACTTGGGCAGGAAACGTGTACTCATTAGTTTGGGTCTGGGGCATCCCAGCCTGAAATCCCAGCTCGGTCCCAGCTATGTCTCTGATCCCTGGTGGAGCTGTTGTTGAGATGCTGATCTTTGCACAAATAGTACCCCAGAATGCTGAGACTATGCCTGTGCAGCTCCCTGTAGGAGCCTTCTCTTCTGTCTGGTTTTGACTCTTTGCAGGACGTCCTCCTTTCTGTCTCATAATTGCCTTCCCTTACTCCTCAAGCTGAAAGTGATCACTTGGGTTTCCATTTTCTGGGACATGATAATAATCAATTCATATTTTTGAAGGTACTTTCACAAATATGATTTAATTCCCATTAACATTTCCCATTAATGTGAACTCTCCTGACATAATGGGCTATCTTGCTCACTTTTTTTGGAGAGGGGGATGAATATTGGAAGGGGATTCAGTTGCCTTTCTTTTTTAAAAAAAATTTTATTTATTATTTATTTTTGGCTGCATTGGATCTTCCTTGTTGCGCACGGGCTTTCTCTAGTTGCGGCGAGTGGGGGCTACTCTTCATTGCAGTGCACAGGCTTCTCATCGCGGTGGCTTCTCCTGTTGTGGAGCATGGGCTCTAGGTGCACGGGCTTCAGTAGTTGTGGCACGCAGGCTCAGTAGTTGTGTCTCGCAGGCTCTAGAGTGCAGGCTCAGTAGTTGTGGCACACGGGCTTAGTTGCTCCACAGCACGTGGGATCTTCCCGGACCAGGGCTCGAACCCGTGTCCCCTGCATTGGCAGGCGGCCAGTTGCCTTTCAAAATCTCACATGGCCAAAGTTATTACATGATAGTTAATGAGAAAAGAGTCAATTTTTTTTTTTTTTAAAAAGGAAGTGGTAAGAAACACCATCATAGACAAAGTTTGTATGCTTCGGCTTGTTCACCTAAATAATCAGAACTATAGAGTCAAAAATGTGTTCTTCATTTCCAAGTCAAGGATGCTGCTAAGATATAAATGGTGCACTGTGGTGGCAGAGAGACGGTTTCCACTATTTCTTCTCTTTGCAAGAAAATATTTGAGGTGGTACAAGAGGCCAACCATACATTCTGTAGACCCAGGTCTGTCAGGTCCTGTATCTGTCATTTTTCAACTTCTCTTCAGGGGGTATAATATGGGTCTGCAAAGGTACTATTTCTTTCTTTTCTCAAATGTTAAATCCCAGGTTTTGTACTTTGGGTCTTTCCAAAACTTGACATTACTGAATTAATATTTCTTTTCCTGGTGTTAGAATAATGAGTGTTAGTGTAGTTTCAACCCACCCGCTTGTTTTCCTTGTGATGCCCCTGGGGAGAGGCGTCGTGGGAGCTGCCTGTGGTCTGTGGTCACAGTCAAAGCTGTACAAAGTAGCATATTGTCTGAGTGTGTGGATAAATCCAAACTCAGGACTTGCCCTGTCAGCCTGCAGAGACGTGGTCGGCATCACAGCCTGGTATCTTTCTACTGAGCTCAGACTAGTTTCCATGGCAAAGGAGCTGTGTCATTAACTGCTAGGGTGTTCCTATGTTACTAACATTTTCATATATGTAAAAAGCACTGAAGCATTTTGTATTTTTTTTAAAGGGATTATCCACTGGTTATTTTAGTGTAGAAAAGTCAATGTATCTGAAAATAACCATTATGACTTGTGTTATTAATTGAAGATAACTTCTTCTTGCATTAAGAAGATGGATCTCTAGTTGCCACGTGTGAAAGGCTCAGAGGGGATTTAGACAATGCAATCTTTCTCAATACATCTTACACTGACATCAGAATAAGATGTCATTGGCTACTGAAGAACAGTCACTTAGGAAGTGGAATCCCACTTCTCTGTCAGCATAAAGAGATTACAGAAGATGATAATCCAATGCAAAATTCTAGAGAAGGTGTTCCCTGTCCTGCTCTTGGGTAGTAGGAGGCTTGGGGATTCTTCCAGAGCCTCTTTGCTGAGATTCCCCTAGCCTCCTACCACAACCATGCTATATTGGCAGGGTACAGGGGAAATATAGGACCTTGTTCACTTTCCCAGGACCCAGCCAGGAAGCAAACACAGGTTCTGAATCTGGACTTTCAAACCAGTGTTGTCTTGGGGAGAGGACAGAGCGAAGGCCCCTCTCCCTAGGGACATACTATGTCCAAACACTGCCTCTTCATCTCTTTCCTTGCTGTCCATTCTGAGGAACCCCTATCAAGTCTAGAACAAGAAAGAAAGCTCTTCTATTATCATGCGTTCTTTTTTCTTTTTTTAATAGAAGTACAATTTGATTTTATTGTTCTATTTTCTTTTTCTTTTTTTTAACATCTTTATTGGAGTATAATTGCTTTACAATGGTGTGTTAGTTTCTGCTTTATAACAAAGTGAATCAGTTATACATATACATATGTCCCCATATCTCTTCCCCCTTGCGTCTCCCTCCCACCCTCCCTATCCCACCCCTCTAGGTGGTCACAAAGCACCGAGCTGATCTCCCTGAGCTATGCGGCTGCTTCCCACTAGCTATCTATTTTACATTTGGTAGTGTATATATGTCCATGCCACTCTCTCACTTTGTCCCAGCTTACCCTTCCCCCTCCCCGTATCCTCAAGTCCATTCTCTAGTAGGTCTGTGTCTTTATTCCTGTCTTGCCCCTAGGTTCTTCATGACTTTTTTTTTAGATTCCATATATATGTGTTAGCATACGGTATTTGTTTTTCTCTTTCTGACTTACTTCACTCTGTGTGACAGACTCTAGATCCATCCACCTCACTACAAATAACTCAATTTCATTTCTTTTTATGGCTGAGTAATATTCCATTGTATATATGTGCCACATCTTCTTTATCCATTCATCTGTTGATGGACACTTAGGTTGCTTCCATGTCCTGGCTATCGTAAATAGAGCTGCAATGAACATTTTGGTACATGACTCTTTTTGAATTATATCATGTGTTCTTTAGAAATCCATTCAATCTGTGTTTTCCGTTGAGGATTTCAAAGCCTATTTTGAAACTTAAAAGCTAACAGATGACTCTTATTCTTCTGAGACCTTACTGACATAGCTGACATCTAAAACACGGGTGAAAATGATGCAGCAAAAAGAAAATACAGAGAAAGAAGAAAACAGGAAATAGTCTATGATTACCCCATTAGATACACAAGATGCCCATGCACTTCTAGGAGACGCAGCACCACAGAATATGTGAACACAACTGGTACCTGTACAGCTAATTACTCACAGCATCATTTCTTCCCATTTGGTCTGATCTCATGTAATTATAGATGTTTTAGAGCTCAAAGAGCCTTTAAGGGTTTATCTAGGCCACACTGCTTTTCTTTTCTTTTTCAACAGATAGAAAACTGAAGATATAGAGGATAAGTGTAACATGCACATGGTCACACACACACATTTAGAGGCAGAGTCCACAGGAGAAGCCAGGTCCCTACACTTGTCTTAGTGGCTCTTTCACAAAATGGTGCAATTGTGTCTTCCAGTGTCTCTGCATCTCTCCTCATGGGTTCCTCCCTTGGGAGGGGCTGTAAGGCGGAAGCAAACTGAGACAAAAAACCCCGTGTATGAGGAAAGGTTCTCCACGCCCAGGGGATGGCCTCAGTTAAAGAATGTTTAGGAAAGAGAAAGCCATTGGTTGGGATCAGTTGGAATTTGCTGTAAAAGGACAATCCAGTTAAATTGATAGGACAGTGAGGCTTTGGGCTGCTCTGAGAATCTAGGAAAAGCTACGGATCCTTCCCCAGACAAATGTATGTTTGCACAAAGTTTTGTAGATATATTCAGGTAGTTTTCAGATCCCCTGAAACACACCCCCTGAATCAAGTTTAAGAATCCTACTATAGAGGCAAGATTCTCCTTTGAGGTAGCAGGTAATGCCTAGGAAAACACCAGGAAGGTCACTTTCCCCAGAGAACTACCCTGGGAGTTGTAGGGACAGGAGTAGAAAGGGGTTGGTCCAGGGGTCAGCCCAGAGGGTGGGGAGTGGCAACTTTTGGATTTTAAATATTTTAGGAGGGTGAGCTTTGATAAAAAATTGCACTTACCTCTCAATCAAAGTCACCCTTGGAGTGGGGAGGGCTATAATCAGCCCGTTGACAGCAAGGCTAATAAGGGTTGAAAAAGAGCAATGACTGTGCAATTAAACAAAGACAATCATGTTGGCTCCTGGGTTCTATTTGAGCTAATAAGCCACTTGGTAGGGGTTCCTTTTGGGAGAAGAGAGCCGAGACTCCCTTAACTTGGCAGAAAAGAGGGAGAAACTGCTGATTTCCAAATTCTCTGGTCCTTAGAGACTACATCCAGTAGTAGCAACAACAACAAAAACAATTAAGAAGCAGGATCTTGGAACTTATATTTCTCATTACTTTGAATCTGAGTTCCCTTAGCAGAGGCTTGGGTGGCGGCTGGGGTCCTATAGTTGGGAAACAATTTCTCTCATTCACTATGTAATCAGTAAATGTTTATTCAGCACCTTTGACATGACAAGCACTACGTTATACGTTGGGAATAAAGGATGCAATGAGGGACATGGCCTCTGACTTCATGAAGCACAAATTCTAGTTAGAGAGGTTGACAAGTGAACTGACCGTTAGTGTGATACACTAACTTCCTGGAGGAAATGGAGACTTGAAGGATGGCTTGAGGTTAACAGGAGAAGAGGGAGGACCAGAGCATTCCAGGAGGAGGAGACTACCCATGTGACCGGGCTGGTGCTTTAGAGAAACTGAGTGAAGGTGAGGTGAGGGAGGGAGCCATGAGAGATGAGATACTACTTGTAGACAGGTTCTGGGCCACAGGGTGAGGCTTTGTAGGATATTCTGAGGTTAGAACTTAAACCCGAGGACAAGAAAGAGCATTGAAAGGTTGGTGGGGAGGGATGACCCAATGCTCCATTCAGCCCGAGACGACAGCACCAGGAAGAGAGAGCTGGACAGATGCCTCATGTTAATATGCTATTTGCCACATACTCATGCCTTTTAGGCTCTTAAGGACAGAAGAAACCAGAACTACTCTGTCCCATGTACCTGTCCAGGCCCACACACAGGTGCACGATACCCTGTGGTTCTGGATATGGACTTGAGAAATGAATCAACCCTTACACATTTTTGTTTCTCATCCTTTTTTATGCATCCCAGTGTTATTCATCTGATGCAACTGAGGATGGTACTGCTACTTGGAGGTTCTTTAGAGACAATGCTTACGTCCCACCCCATGGAGGACACAGAAGCATGGGAGATATAATTGTGGGCTCTTTCCTCTCTTGCCTCATTCATTAACCAACTACCATAAGAAGAGTCTCATCTGATTGGTGAGCTAGAGAAGCAGCGCTGAACATATGTGGCGTCCTCTCTATGGGGAGCCACTTCTTGTCAGGATCCCACTGCTCTGCCCATACCTTTGGAGCTTACCAGGGCGTGCTCTGCCTCTGCAGTGGGGAGACCTGTGCTTCAGACTGCAGATTCTACTTACAGGAGACTCAACAAGATCTCATGTTCTGGTTGTAGATCAAGCTGTGTTCTAAAATTCAGCTAGCCCAGTAATAAAGCTGATGTCTGATTCCTGTATCCATCTCTCATTTGGTTCTGAACTCAAGAGGGGAAGAAACAAATGTTATCACTTAATCCCTGGAAACCTTAGAAGTGACAGAATCACTGACTTTTCCTTATCCACACTTGGATTGCTGGTTTTTCGTCTTGTCTTTGCTAATGTCTGGTTGTGACGGAAGACTCATCCTTATGGATCCAATTTACTTATTAACCCTTATATCAGGGCTGTCTACACAGTGGGAGGAATCTGGACAGGAAGGAAGTTTGAGACCCCTCCCCTTCCACACACACACAGCTAGCACTTAATTTCTATCCCTTCCCCCAGGAACAAAATGAGACAACTGGCCAGCTGAGGGATGGGAGCTTGGTGTTGTGGCTTTATGCTCCATCCACAGCATTTGGAGAACTGATGGGGAGATGAGACAATGGTAGGAGGTGGGGGGAAAAAGCTGGAGAACTTTCTTATCCTCCTATGTGTCTAGGGAACTAGTTTCTGGATATTAACCTCATTCCTAGATCCATCTTATTTTGCCTAACCTTATTTTCCCTTTCTCTTATTTTCTTAGTTATTTAAACTTATTTTATCTTACTTCACTGTATGCATCTTTATGAATTTCTTAAATCGCTTTAGCCACAGCGTAGGGGATAGATAAATGAATAGTATCCTCCCCAAATATTCAAGTCCTTTTAGATCTGCTTGGCTGCACAATCTGCTTTGACACATAGAGTTTTATAATTTAGAAACACTCTGGTTCATGCAATCAATGAAAACATGGCAAAGTCCAACATAAATGATTTTAAAATATTATTTGTATCACTGCCATCCTCTACTAATACTGATTTTTTAGATCTGTTTTTATTTTCAATTTATATTTAAATTAATTCAATAATTTTTAATGGCTACTTTATCTCTGAAACATATTCAGAGACTAGCCTCTACTGATCCTTGAGCCTCAAGGTTCAACCTAATTAGTATTCTCTTCCTAACTATCTCTGGGCAAAATCTAAACACTCCTTGTTAATTGGTTCAGTGCTTCACTGAAGTGTTTCTCTAGATTTTGAAGAATAATGTTAGATAATCATGCTTTGCTTGGGGAAGGGATGGAGCAAGCAGACCCTTCTGAGTATTTCACTGCTGCAAAAACCAATCAACAGAGTAGTCTGAGAAAGAATGATGGACTTATGGAGGTGGTGGTGGTAGCTCGGATTTCACTGAGGTCAGAAACCTGTATTTCTTCAGGGGCATCATCCGTTCTGCATTTAAAAATCATTCAGGAAATAATGCCATTTGCAGCAACATGGATGGACCTAGAGATTATCATGCTAAGTAAGTCAGAAAGAGAAAGACAAATACCACATGATATCACTTATATGTGGAATCTGAAATCTGACACAAATGAACTCACTTATGAAACAGAATCAGACCCACAGACAATAGAAAACAAACTTTTGGTTACCCAAGTGGAGAGGGAGGGAGTGAAGGGATAAATTAGGAGTATGGGATTAACAGATACAAACTACTATACATAAAATAGATAAACAACAAGGACCTACTGTATAGCACAGGGAACTATATTCAATATATTATAATAACCTATAATGGAAAAGAATCTGAAAAAGTATATATGTATGTGTGTGTATATATATATATATATATATATACATATATATAAAACTGAATCACCTTGCTGTACACCTGAAACACTGTAAATCAACTATACTTCAATAGAAAAAATCATTCAGTCCCACAGTGATATTTGTTTGAAGCCTATCTCTATCTGTTCTAAAAGGCGTTTTGTGACTTCACCGTTAGCAAGCCTTTGTTCAGTGACTACTGTGCTAGGTGCAGCCACATCTCCCAGAGTTCTGGCTCTGGTTCTAGTTCCTTCATAGAGGTTTACAAGGAGGGAAATTCACAGCCTGACTCTATGGCCTGATATTTCAGTTTACCGCTTCTCTAGTCCAATGACCCTGTCTTCTATATGACTGCCTCTTTAGTACCAAATTCACAGTCTCATGTCTGCAAATCTTTCAGTCAACCCACTTTTTAAATTTCTGACTGTATTTTCCTTACAGTCCAGAACACACGAGACCGTGTGTTAATTAAATAAGCATTCTGTTCCTTGGTCATTCCCATTTCCATCTTTTTTCTTGCTTACATTTCTACTACTGCCTCTAAGTGTATGTGTGTGTGGCATGCACATATCTGTGTGCATCTGCTGAGTTGGCAGACTGGCAAGTCCAATGTGTATCGGGACATAGAAGATAAAACTCGGTAATAACAAATTTGGTAGGAAAACTTTCTCTTCCTTAAGAGTAAAAAGGAGGACCATGTTCCATATTAAAAGGATGGTACATATAATTATCCCAGCTGTAAATAAAAATACTCCACCGTGTTTAGGAGAAGGAGTCTCACAGCCCTGGGCCTCCAAAAGAAACAACTCAGTGGTATCAGATGCCCTTTGTCTTCTGTGTTCAGGGGCCACAGAAACTGAAGCTTGACCTTAGGGCCTCATGGCTATTTCTTCTGTTGACCGTGATCATCTGAACCAATAGTCCAAGACAGTGATTCTCCTATCAGACTGTCACCCAGAAGCAGGGGGCTTCCATTCAAAAGCAAAAGCACCTAGAAGCCATATTCTCTATGACCTTTCCTGCTTCCTTTCAGCCAATGCCGTATCGAGCTATTCCTGAAATGACTCCAAGCGTGACTGCCAACTGTGATTGCATCTCCTCCTATCTTCAGCTCACACAGTCCCCGGCAGGGGTGTGACGGTGCTGACATCCAATCCTCCACACCTTGGTAATCGCAGGTGTGTAATCTGTCCTCTAGACCTCCATGCCCAGCCTTCACAACACCAGTTCACTTGAGTTGTGGAATTCTGTAGGCAAGGAAAGGATGTGCATCACCAGCTGGCCTTTTTCTGGCAACTGAATTCAAAATAATTATGACCACCTGTTCTGTTCTGGGAACTATGCTAGATGCTGGAGAGACCATATGGAAAGAGGAAGCTATAAGAAAGCCATTAATTCATTCATTCATTTAGCACAAACTTCTTGCCTGCTTACCACGCACCAGACAGTGTTCTAGCTGCTGAAAAATACAGCAGTAAACAAAAAATGTGGTGTCCTCATGGAAATTACATTTCAGTGAGTAAAGAGAGACAATAAACAAGTAAACAAGTAAAACATATCAGGTTGTGATAGTCTTTGAAATGTGTGGACTTGGGCAGACTATATTCCCAATTACCAAATCAAACACTAATCCGGATGCTGCTGTGAATGTATTTTGTAGATATAATTAAGGTCCATGATCTGTTGATTTTAAGAGAGGTTATCCTCGAGAATCTGGGCAGGCCTGTTTCAATCAGCTGGAAGGCCTTAAAAGCAGGGCTGAGGCTCCCCTGAGAGAAGAAGAAATTCTCTTGTGGACGGCAGTTTTAGCCCTTGTCCTTCCTGTTGACCTGTCCTATAAATACTGGACTTATTTAGGCAGTCCCCACAGTTGCGTAAGCCAATTCCTTGCAGCAAACCCCTTCATATTATTTTCTATTGATTCTGCTTCTCTGGCTGAAACCTGACAGATAAAATTCTATGAAGAAAAATGAAGCAGGAAAGGGAGATAAGCCTGGTTGGGGACATGGATATATAGATAATTAAAATGGAATTTATACCTGCTATCATAGAGCTATGGGTAAAGAACTAGAGTAATACAGTAAAAGTAGTGATTTTACTAGTACGGAAAATTTTGCTTTGGAGAAAGGAGTACAGCTCAAATACTGTGGGATAGTAAGCAGGTTACTTTCTTTTTCTGAAACTTTTTCAATTTTTTAATGTCTAAAATAGTAATGCAACTTCATATGAATATCACGCAAATAAGATAAGACTGTCATACATAAAGCGCCTAGCACTATACCTGGCACATAATAAACTCTATTTTCTTTTATTTTTTTAAAAAATGTCCTCCTCACTAATACCAACAGACATATCTGATGTGTAAATCATGGCAATTCAGCATCATCTTGACTTCGTATGTTTTCCCACGCACCTGTGGCCAACCCATGCTTGAGGCAGACAAGTAATGACGCCTGCTCAATGCATGTACTGGGTTGGCCAAAAAGTTCGTTCAGGTTTTTCCGTAACATCTCAAAATCCGAACGAGCTTTTTGGCCAACCCGATATTTAGTGGGATAATGCAGGTTGATGAGCCAGAGAAGAGAATGAATGGGAATTACATACATATGGATGGAGGAGGATTAGGCTTATCTGCAAAAAACCAGTCTACTCCATTTTCCCCTATTATCTTAAAACTTTTCCCAACTCTCTATTAAGTCTTCAGAGAAATATCTGGTATATTCTAGTTGCTCTTTAAATATCTTCCAAATACAGTGATGCAGCAATGGATGAGCTCAGTTCTTTAAAGGCTTCAACTACAATCTTCTGGTGCACGGCTTCTTATTGTCGAAGAACTTCTGACAGTTGATGGGGAGAAAAGAAATGTAGAGGAATGTTCTGTAGGATATATTTCAAATGGTAGTTTCTGGGTAAGGGAAATTACTGTCATTTTTTTATACACTGGCAGTGAGAAAAAGCATGGGAGAGCAATATTCTGCTGGGAAGAGTTCACATTATTATCTACACTCCTCCTTACTCTGGTTAACTGACCAGGAAAACACATTTCCAGGGTTGTTCTGCTCCTGAGAGAGGTGGTGCAGTACTCATGCCTGTGGTTCATTTGGAATAGGATGAACCTCCAGCCTTCTGGGGTGCATGAGGTCGTGTCTTTCAGGGGTGCCTTAAATCTAAAGCGGCATCTGAGACAACTGTTGCCGCTTCTAGTTCAGCATTATCACTGGATGGCAAGGGGCTACCTTCCCACACCTCCTTCAACTAGACAAAGGCTAGAATGAATCCTCAGTCCAAGCATTTTTTCCGTGTCTACCATGTACTAACCATAGGTCTAGGTGGTAGAGGCCCATCAATGAACAAGTCAGGCATGTTCCTGTTTTCATGTTGGTCACTTTAGTAGTGAAATGTCTAAATGGGACACCTAATATTTATTAAGCACTAAGTCTATGCAAGTCCTCTGTCTAGGTAATGGAATGTGGGGCAGCCCAAAGGGTCACCAGTGATGCTCCTGCAGATGGGAGGAGGGCTTGGAATGGGAAACTGGACACAAGGGGAAGGAGAGGACACCGCAGTCCAGCTGGTGGTGTCAGTAGAGGCCTGACAGATGTGGTGCGAGTCCCAGACTGGGGTTCACAGTGAAAAGGGGTGGGTGACAGCAAGCCTTTGAGGAGCTAGGGTTTGGACAGAAGATTGAGGCAGACATCAGTCTCGGGGAAACAGGACTCAGGTACCTGCCTCAGGTGCCTAAGGAGTTGGACAGATGACTAGAACTGTGGGACTAAATCTAGTGCCTGGTACATAATAAGAGCTCAATAAATATTTACTAAATGAATAAAAGGACAGAAGGAATGCCACTGACACCTGTATCAGAACCACTGGACCAGAGTTCCTCTCATTAGAGTCAGGATTTCTTCCAGGGCTTTGGGGAGACCTGTGGTCTGAAACAAAAGTCACCTGACCCCGTTGTGGAGACTGGTGAGGTCTGCAGGAAGGCTGCTAGTTTTGCCTGGTGTGCTGTCTGGCCTGCTCTCTGATTTAACACGGATGATCACTGCTACCCTACCTGGATTTACCTGAGTACCACTCCCAGTGGGGTTGGACATCTTGATGGGAGGTCAGGACCATCTGCTATTACTTCTTCTACATCAGGGGTCCCCAACCCCCAACCACCGGGCCAGGGACCGATACTGGTCCTCGGCCTGTTAGGAACCAAGCCGCACAGCAGGAGGTGAGCGGAGGGCGAGCGAGCGAAGCTTCATCTGCCGCTCCCCATTGCTCCCCATCGCTCCCATTACCGCCTGAAACATGTCCCCCGCCCCCCCCCCCCCCCCGCCCCCCCCATCCATGGAAAAACTGTCTTCCATGAAACCGGTCCCTGGTGCCAAAAAAGGTTGGGGACCGCTGTTCTACATTATAAGATAACCCCAGATAAACTGGAGAATATTTGGAGGGAGATTTTTGGATAAAGCTAGAGTCTGCTGGAGCCTCATTCAGCTTCGGTATTGATTGTGTTAATCGGGTCAACTTTTTCTTACCAAATGTCTGTGTCAAAGCTATTACTTCTCCTGCCCACCACTGAGAAATCTATTCAACTTTGCGTGAGGAAAAAACACAGACATACATATATATAATATACATGTATATCTTATAGATGAATATTACAGATACATATTGTATGTATATTTAGTATTATCAGATTAATATGAGGACCTGACTCTAGAGAGAATCAATGGGAAGAGTAGGGTGAGCAGCTGACAGCAAAGGTGAGCTCAGAAGCCAGGGCAGAGACGGTGATCTCTGCCATCATTCACACTGTCCCTTAGTGTGGGTAGCCCCAGGTCAGTGAATCTCACATAAAGACAGAAGGAATAAGAAGGTGAACTCTGTACCAGATGGGGGCTGAGAAAGAGGTGCTGGCACTGTCATGAGTTCCTCACTGGGCAGGCAGTTAGCACGGGCTGGGGTAAAGGGAATAACACCTACGGCAGTCATCCTTAATTGAGGACTTCCTTTGTACCACCCCTGTGCCATAGGCTTTATATACACTATCTCACATTTTCCTCACATAGCCCTGGGAGGTATGTATTATTATCCCCATTTTTCAGATGAGGAAACTGAGGCTTATCAAGATCAGCTAACTGGTCTAAAGAGTCTGCCTGCTATGTGGTATGCACTCCATAAATACTTCTTAAATGAATAAATGAATGAATAAGGCCACACAGCTGGTAAGAGGCAGATCTGGGATTTGTGCTTAGGCTATCTCAAAGACTGGTCCCTTACTGCTGTTTTTCCTCAAGGATTTTATTTTTACAGACAGCAAGGAGGCTACTGGAGTCATGTTTAGCAGCTCTGTGTCTGAGCAGGGGAATGTCTGTCTTTTCCCTTAAGTAAACCCAGCTGCCAGAATACACTGGTGGAGTTATGTTACCAACCAGGAGTAGCCAGCTGCCTACTGGTTATGTACATGAAGGAATGCTGTTTTGCTCTTTCCCTCCGACTGATACTGAAATTGAAACGGGGAAGGACTCCAAGTACAACATATCGTGCAGAGGGATGGGGTACCCTTGTGGGATCACACTGAGAACCTGCTGAGAACACGCTGAAATCATTATTCTGATGGATCAGGAATACTTTCTCACCCAAAGCCAGCAGCCACGTCTGCTGGGCACTCAGCACGGTCAGCCTGAGCTGGCTTCTTCCATAGCATGGGCCCACATTAGGAGGCCGAGAGCCACTCCCGCTGGGAAGGCAGTCATTTGTACACATAAGATGAACTTTAGAAAAGTTAAGAGGCAAGGACTCTTGGCTAGAGATGTGCCTTTAAAGACATTCTCCTAAAAGGTCTTCTGTACATGAGCACTGTGACTCTAGAAACAGAAAGCATGTACCATGCCCTTCACCCCTAGGCTTAAGGCCACTGTGTGCTCAGAGCCTGGGTCAAGTGCTTCCTGCATGCTGACCGATGCAGCTGTGAGGGTAAGAATCAGTCTTTCAGGGAGATCATGTCCTGCAGTCAGGGCAGTGAGTCAAAATGAAGAGGTAAATCTTTTATAGGTTCCTCCCATTTCCCCTAGAAAGTACATTCTGTGAAAAGAGGGATTGCTTTTTCTGGTTTCAACAGATTGTCGTCCTGGTTTAGAAAATCGAGACCTGAGACTGATGAGCCATTTCTCTGGAATGAGGCGCAGACAGACCTGCCTGAAAAGGAACCCTCTCTCTTACACAGGGGATCTGGAAGATGGGGAAAACAGAGGCTCCCACTAAGGGGCCTTGGGAAGCCTAAGCAGACAGACAAGAGTTCCAAGTGGCCAAGGGACATCCCAGCAAGGACATGGGACCTGAGAGAACAGGCACTACTCTTTCAAAGATGTACCTGATGGTCTAACTTGGGGCATGTATGGTTTCAAGAGGTACACTGACCATCCGTCTGTCCCTTACGCTCACAGCCAGGGAGTGGGGATCCACAAACGCAGAGCAGAGTTCCCCTTGTTTCATCTCAGTCATTTTGTCTGAACTCGTTCTGAGACACTGATCAAGCTTCTTTCAAGGACTGAGAAAATCATCCCCCTACCCCCATACCCTCACAGTGTTCAAATATCTGAAGTTGTGCTTGCTGTCTGCTATCTCCTGGGCCCTCTGGTCTATATATCATCTGCTTGCAGGGCCTTCATATTCAAATGTCTTTCCAATCTGAATCTCTAGACCAGATCTTGAAATGTCTGCTCCTAAATGTATCACCAACGCCTCAAACTTGATGTGTGCTATTCATGCTCACGGTCTCCCAGAACACGCGGTCTCCCATGTTCCCTCCCTCAGTGAATGGTACCACTTGCCTAGCACTCAAGTCTGAAATGAACCATCCTGGACTTCTCCTTCTCCCTCACTCCCACATCTGGCCAGCCACTAAGGCATGATCAATTTTGACTCATTAATGCCTCCTGAGCTGTCTCCTCACGTCCAATCCTATGACTACTACCTTAGTTCAAGCCCTCATCGTTAAAAAAAATTGGGACCTGGACTAGTATAGTAGTTTCCTAAATGGCTCCTCTCCAGTTCTTCCATGTGGCCAGCCAGGATGAGTTTTCTGAATCTCAGACCTCACGGTATTCCTCTGGTTACTGATCTGCTCTCCTGCATAGCATTTGAAGTCTGTCATGCTCCAAGTCCCTAATTATTTCTCAGATTATTTTCCTGCCTCTCCCCAGTGTGTTCCCATGACACATACTCCTGATTCACCCTACTAACTCTTTTCCCCATGTTGACAAGCTCTCAGATACCCCCATGCCTTTCCAAACTTGGTCCCTTTTCTGTTGGCACAAATCAATTCATTCTTGAGGACTGACCTCATTGATAGCCTTCCTGATTCTTACCTCCAGGCACAACAAGTAAGTGTGTCCTTCTATGAACTGTTTCCAACACCACAACACTTCAGACACCAAATGTGTGGGATTCTTTTCCCATAACAACCTGTTCTCCACCTCTCCAGACACCAACTGACCATCCTATAAGTCAATTCAATTCTGACACTAACTACCTAGAGTTACTGCAGACCCCACAGGTTAAGGGCTCAGTCCTATAAGACTGCCCCCACTTCAGATGCCAACTGCAAGTTACCAGCCTCCTGTACTTCTGATCAACCAGCTATAAATCAGGAGTTCACATGGCCCCCTCTTTGGGTTTGATAACTTGCTAGAATGGCTCAAAGACTCAGGGATAATTTACCTACTGTTACTGGTTTATTACAAAGGATACAACTTAGGAATAGCCAAATGGAAGAGATGCATAGGGCAAGGTACGGGGAGAGGGCCACAGAGCTCTCACGCCCTCTCTGGGTATGCTCAAGAAATGCGTACTGGGACTTCCCTGGTGGTGCAGTGGTTAAGAATCCGCCTGCCAATGCAGGGCACACGGGTTCGATCCCTGGTCCGGGAAGATCCCACATGCCATGAAGCAACTAAGCCTGTGCGCCACAACTACTGAGCCTGGGCTCTAGAGCCCGTGAGCCACAACTACTGAGCCTGCATGCCACAACTACTGAAGCCCACATGCCTAGAGCCTGTGCTCCACAACAAGGAGAAGCCACTGTAATGAGAAGCCTGCGCACCACAACGAAGAGTAGCCCCTGCTCGCCACAACTAGAGGAAGCCCGCGCGCAGCAACAAAGACCCAATGCAGCCCACAAAAAAAAAAAAAAGAAAAGAAAAAAAAAGAAATGCATACTGAATGAATGCAGGAGTGAAAAAACTCTCTCTACTGGCCAGTTTGAAAAGAGTGGCTTTTTCTTTTTTACATTTTTGCATTTATCTTGAAAAAACCCTGACCAAATAACACTATGAACTTTCTGACTTTGAAAATCAACCTTTGCTCCTTCCTGCCAGTGTTTCTGCTTCAAAGCCAACCCTTTGACGTAGTTGCTGGTGAATATGGAATCAGAATCTTTCATAGCTATAGCAGAGCACATACATGCTGAATATTTAGTGACAAAGTTTTCTTTTACAAGAGCAAAGGACCCGTGTTTTGAAAAGACATTCATTGGATTGCCTGCCTCACCCAACAAACCATCTCCCACCCCATTAGTCTACGTTGCAGAGAAGTTCGAAAGACAATATTGCCGGGAGTAAAAGAGATGGGAAAAACACCAGCCTTCTGTCATATCCACATAGTCTTTATCACAGGAGCTTGTTTTTAGACATTTCTGGGAAAGAAGATGCTGGAGGGAGGGATGTGCTTAATGGTAAGCATGAAAGGCCAGATCCTTTCCTCTGGTACTATTTGTTGGAAATCTGGAAACTAGTGGGCATTATTACAACCTCGAAACACGGGAAAATTATTTTAAGTATTAAATACCTACAAAGCCACTGCAAAGTGGCTTGTTTACAGGTTGATTATAATAATGAAGGCTTTTGAGAAGGATTAGAACTTCCTGCACTGCAAAAAGCAAAGTAGTACTACATCTAGGGCCCTGTGGTATGACATGGAGCTGGTGGGGAAGTTATTAAGTTGAGGTGGTCCTTCTTCCCTGAGTCCGTTCTCTTCATAATTCTTTAAGGAGAACCCGAGCGCAGAGATTTTGATTCTTTCTGTGCCTCAGTGAACAAACAAAATTGGGAAAGGGCCCCAGGCCGAGCAGAAGAACACTCAGCAGACATGAAGGAAACAATCAACATCCATGGTTGGATTGATCCCATGTGACAGCCATGTGACTGAGCCAAGACAAAAGAAGAAATTGCTCTTTTGTTCCTTTTTTTTTTTTTTTTTTTAAGACGTCTGTAAATTCTGTCAGAAAACAATCTTCTCTTCTACTTGGCGCCAGCTGCTGCTGCTTCTGTGTTCTTCTATGGCTTGCTCCTATTTTGCTGTTTGTAACTCTTTTCCTAAATGCCTCCTACTCTGCTCATGCTGGGCTCTACTGATGCCCTCACTTACATAAGTCTGGTAATTTCTGGTCTGAAAACTCCCCTTCAAAAGTGGGGTGTGCCCCCATCTGCCTGCAGTTATCCAAGAGTCTGCCACAAGGGAACGTCACCTAGTCTGAGAAGACAAAATAAAAAACACTTGGCTCAGGGTTGGATACTGAAGGAAATAGCTGGGCTGGGTGACTCAAAGAGTTTGCATTTTCTGGCCACGGCTTTCATAACAAAAGCACCATTTTAGCCACCTGAACTTAGCTGACTTCAGTTTGGTATTAAGAAGGCTTACGGGGCTTAAGCGGCAAAAAAGGGCTCATCTGTGTTTGCTCAGATGAAAGAGTAATGTGCACCCTGGTAGATCCAGTCCAGCGTCAACCATTATGTGGAGTAACAGGAAATCGTACCCTTACTCAACATCTGCAAACCCAGGTACCCAAACTCGAGACAGTCACCAGTCAAGTGGCACTACTGTGCCCTGACATTCCTACTTGATTGAAGAATATTATATTTCACATTCCTTTACTCACTAAAACATCTCAGAATAATCTCCTTTATCTCCCCAACAGCCATCAACATTGGAATACCTTAGTGCTTTCCAAATATTCAGCATCTCTGAATCACTTAAACAATTATTGCATTAATAACTTATGAATTTTAAGCAAATTTGTTAAAAATATGAACACTTACAAATAATAAAAATAAAATAATATCTTTAAAATTAAAAAAAATAATTGTTCTATTTTATAATCTTTTAACAAGGAATTTTTGTCCAGCTCAAAGATATATATCTTGAGTCTTAGGTCTTCCTGATGTTTTCAAGTGAGTCTTATAGGACGATTTCTCACTGGGTCCTTCAGATCATGGATTGGTAAGGATATCACCCTTCAAAGCTGGAAGGTAGACTGATTCCACCTGAGAAATAGAGGCGACAGATTTGGAATACACTGCTTGCTTGTGTTTGTCCCGGAAATCGCCACCATCCGCTGCAGCATTTGGATGTGGTGTTTAAAAGGTCCAGTTGAGCCATCGAGTATGTTTTCTGAAGAGTGAAAGAAATCTTCACGCTCTGTGCAAGAGTCATTGTGCAATCAAGTCCTTGCCCTCGTGGTTGGCCTTCTTAAGAAATCCCAACTACTTGTCTTCAATCTTAATCCTGACACTTTGGTTTTGAAAGATGGATTTAGATGGTTCATTCTACTGAGTATATTACTGGGATATGTTATTTCTATACGTTCCTTGAAAGCAGTATTATTCTTCATTGACATAATAGTCATGAAGCAATATTTTTATCTCAGTCTTCATTTCAAAAATTTATATGAAATAAGGAATGAGATTTCTCCCCAACAGCAGAATATTTAAGTGTGGAAAAGGCAAAGTTTATATCTGGCATTCATTTCTTTGAACAATGCTCTCAAAGTGAGTACATTCAGGGCCTGAAAGTTGATAGTATTAATTATCCTCACCATTTCTGTCAACACTAAATGAAGATCAGGAGTTTTTTTTTCTTGGCCAGTGATTTTTCTCTGTGAGTAAACAACATGCAGGCAGATGTTCAGAAGCCACTTCCTTTCTTCAAGTAGCTATATCCTTTCTCATTTATATATCGATATAAATCACATAAAACAAGAGTCAATTAAGCAAAAAACAATTCCAATTCTGTAGCCCGGCTTTTCAATGATTAAAAATACAGAAATTTGTCAAGCACTTTTCCTTCATATGAGAATCCTATTTAATGCTAAGTGTTAATTCATATTTATCATGTCTGTTTTTTTTTGTAATGCTAATATACACCAGGAACTAAGTATTTTTCTACAATGTATGGCGAGGACATTAGGCAACAGGTAATAGAGTCATTTGCAAAAGGGATTTTTTTCAATAGTTCATTCTGATTTATTTCTGAACATATAATAGCCATTATCTTTCTGGCTGGCTTTACACATTTCTTACCAATAGTGTCAGTTCTATTTACTTTTGCTGTCAGGTGTGCAACTGTGAAAGTCATATCTGTACTTTTATTCTCTCCATGCCTTCAGTGAGTAAGTTAATTTTGAAACGGAGAGTATTCTTTTATATTTTTTGTTGGAAGAATTCCGTTGATTTTATAAAGAAGTTGTTGTGCTTTATTTGAAAAATGTTACAAAAGCTTTGATGCTTTTATGTCCACTATTTGCCTGAGACTCATGACGAAAAATGCAAATGGGACAAATGGATTCACAAGCCTACTAAAATTAAATGTCTGTAAATTCACTGTCATTTTTCCTGCCCGTACTTTTCTTGCTTGAATGCTTGTCTAAATCATCACCCTCATAGCTTAATTTTATTAACAGCTTTAATCTTCTATTTATAAAGTCTTATTCACTAATTTATTTTACAAAATAATTCTAAGATATACTTTTGTTACTTTTCATCACTATCTTTAAACTTCATGTAAATCATTAATCCAAATGTGTGTGGGTGTGAATTGAGGATATAACAACATAATAATGATGTTTAAAAAACCACACACATAAATACCGTGTGTCTAAACAAAGACTTATACATGAATGTTTATAGCAGCTTTATTTGAAATAGGCACTGGGAATAATCCAAATGTCCACCAATGTGCTAATGGATAAGCAAATGTAGTTACAACTTAGCAACTACCACTTAGCAACAAAAAAAGCACAAACTACTAATACATACAACATGGATAAATCTCAAAATCATTATGCTGAGTGAAAGAACCTAAACAAAAAAAGAATACATACTGTATGATTCCGAATATATGGAACCCTAGAAAATGTGAAGTAACGTATAATGACAGAAAGCAGATCAGTAGTTGCCTGGGTACAGGGGCAGGAGAGATGGACTGCAAAGGGGAACCAGGACATTTTTGGAGGTGATAAAAATAAGATAGGGACAAGGCAAATTGTGTAGTGATGTTTCTTTGCATTCTTTCAGTTACCTGCATCATTTTTTTGTTTGTTTGTTTTTTTTGCTCAGATAGAAATTTGTCCATGAAGTTTCCATAACTCTATTTGGTTTTGTTTATGTTTATAGTTTCCTTTCCTTTCAAAGGTTATTTTAAAACTAAGTTCTATTAGTTCAGAATAGCATTTCCTGACATTTTAGTTGACATACTAAATTCCAAAGAATAATTGATTACTTAACAAAAACAAACATGTTAAACAACTGTCAAAAGATAAAATTTAGGGCACACAAGCAAAATTCGATAAACCAATTACTACTTACTATGAAAAAATGTTTGATTTGTTTGAGTTCTTTATTATTTTTTCACTGTTTACTATTTAAGTTCTAATCTTTAAAAATTTAAAAAATTTATTGAAATATAGCTGTCTTACAATATTATATTATTTTCAGGAGTACAGCATAGTGATTTGATATTTTTATAGATATACACCATACAAAGTTATTTTAAAATATTGACTATTTTCCCTGTGTTGTACACTACATTCCTGTAACTTATTTATTTTATAACTGGCAGTTTATACCTCTTAATTACCTTCACCTATTTTGTGCCTTCCCCTAGCCCTCTCCCCTGTGGTAACCACTAGTTTGTTCTCTGTATCTATGAGTCTGTTTTTGTTTTGTTTTGTTTGTTCATTTGTTTTGTTTTTTGGATTCCACATAAAAGTGAAAATATGCAGTATTAATTATTCTGACTTACTTCACTATACAAATGCCCTCAAAGTCCATCCATGCTGTCACAAATGGCAAAAGTTCACTCTTTTTTTATGACTGAGTAATATTCCACTGTGTGTGTGTGTGTGTGTGTGTGTGTGTGTGTGTCTGTGTTTATATATGCGTACATACCACATCTTTTTATCCATTCATCAGTCAACGGGCACTTGAGTTATTTCCACAGCTTGTCTATTGTAAATAATGCTGCCATGAACGTAGGGGTGCATATATCTTTTTGAGTTAGTGTTTTTGTTTTCTTTGGATAATACTCAGTAGTGAATTTGCTGAATTGTATGGTAGTTCTATTTTTAATTATTTGAGGAACCTCCATACTGTTTTCCATAGTGGCTGCACCAATTTACATTCCCACCAACAGTGCACAGGGGTTCCCTTTTCTTCACATCCTCGCCAACACTTGTGATTTCTTGTCTTTTTAACAATAGCCATTCTGACAGGTGTGAGGTGGTATCTCATTGCAGTTTTGATTTGCATTTCCCTGATGATCAAAGATGTTGAGCATCTTTTTCCTGTGCCTATTGGCCATCTGTATATCCTTTTTGGAAAAATGCCTATTTTGGTCCTCTGCCCATTTTTTAATTGGGTTGTTTGTCTTTTTATATTTAGTTGTATGAGTTCTTTATATATTTTTGGATATTAACCCCTTTATCAGACATATTGTTTGCAAATATATTCTCCCATTCAGTAGGCTGCCTTTTCATTTTTTTGATAACTTCCTTTTGTGTGCCAAAGCTTTTTAGTTTGACTAGGTTCCATTTGTTTATTTTTGCTTTTGTTCCGCTTGCCTGAGGAGACAGATCCAAAAACATGTGAGTAATGGTGCTTTTGGATTCCTAAAGGAATCACATCTTTATCAGAAGTTATATGCAGTGCAATCTCAGAATATCACTTAGCATTGTCTTGGATGGAGACAAAAATGATAATAAATCAGGCAAGGGTCAGTCCAAAAAATATATACCCATTGGTTTTTCTAATAAAGGATGTTTAATACAGGGAATTGAAGGACTGAAAACGTGAAGGAGGAACACAGAGGTATCACGGAGGTAGCAATCCCAGGAAGCAACCACTACCCTGGGGCTGAGGGAACAAAGGGTAGAGGATACGGTCATTAGGATCTGGAAGCTTGGAGGATGGCCCTCTAGAGATGGAACCCAAACCAGGAGGGGTGTTGCCTGGCTGGCTGGAGCAGGCTTCTTGGGAACTCAGAGGAGGGACCCTCAGAGCAGGGAATGGACAGCTGGGGAAGGGGTGCAACTGGCAGTTGCTATCACTGGAATGAGCTGAAGCTGGTTCTGGGAGTGAAGAGAAAAACTGGTACTAGCTGCTCCTGGGGTAATGCTGACAGGACCAGCAAGAAAATAGGAAGGAGCAAACCCCTGCAATCCCTTCCTGCCTTCCAGTATATCTCTAGTGCCCCCTACTGACAGACCCTAATGGCAATCCAGCTGGCAAAGCAGAAATGTAGTTTGTAGAGGCCCAGCCCCAGTGTCACAAGGCCAAGAATGAAGGGTGACTTTGGAGTTTAGAGCTGAAGTAGCTTAATAATCAACACATAAAGTAAACATATGTTTGATCCCTTTTTTAAAATCCTGAACACCAACTCACTGCAGCTAAAAGACTCAATGGAAGGCCTGGGCCAGAGAAGTGAGATCCAGTATTGGCAGGTCTGAAAATGCTTCCATTTTGGTAACTGTAAATTAAGGGATCACCCCTTTAGTACCATCAGAAACTCTGTGGAGCCTTTTTTTTGGTCATGACTGAGTAAGAAGATAGTCTGGGTTCCCAGTTCTTGCTGCCAGTAGCTGGAAAATTCCCTGGAGGCATTTGCACCCGGGACACTGGGAAGAACAGTCCTACAATTGTCTTGGTTCCCCCAGGGAATCCAGAGGGACTTTACATTTCAAGTTCTGAATCATCAAATTCTGCTAAAAAGCCAAGGTAGTCATCACCCATTCTTCCTTCTCTTCCTTTGCACCCCTTCCCTTTCTCATTTCTTATTTCTATCCATTTCTTTTCCTTTTTTTTTTTTATTCTTCCCCTTTCTCTTTTTTCCACCCCTTTACTTTCTCTTCCATCACTTACTCTTCCTGAGAGGACAGAGTAGTGTGGCTGAAGGAGCATGAACTCCTGCATGAGGAAGGCCAAGCATTAAATCCTAATTCTGATATTTACTTGCTTTATGATCTTAGGCAAGTTATTTTTAGTTTTCATTTTTTCAAAAATGGAAATGACAACAGCTAGGATATATGTATTTTGTACAATATACATGAAAGAATGTGTATGTAGTGCCTGATAGATAATAGGTGCTTGATAAATATTTGTTTCCATCTCCCCTTTATTTATCAAATGCCCCTTTAAGAGTACCTTTAAAAAACAACTTAACACTTAGCATATGTGCGCTGAAGGCCCTGGGCTAAGCACTTATCTTAGACTCCGGTTGAATTCTTTTCCTGCAGTAATACTGAATTGGTTATTTTAATCCGACCATATTTCACTGAACTCATTCTCTATCTTAATTATTTGGAAACCTAAGAGGTTCAAAATTCAGTGTGTGGCTGTCAGAATTACTGAGCTGGCATAGTATTTTAGACTAAAATAAGGGAAAGTTTACAGGATAAGGGATAGAAAAGACAGATTTGGACTCCCTTGGCTGGAATCAGTGGCAGGAATCACTAATGATTCAGATGGAAGGTTCAAGCCCTAAACTGTCATCTGCTCACATTCTGTGCCAGGATCAGCCGTCAGATACCACTCATCGTCATGTGCAAACTTGCCCTGGAACAGGAAAAGAGCCACCAAGGGCACAGGAGAGTGGAAATAACTTTCTCCTCTGTCCTCAGTGTTAGGACATCTTGCAGGTTATTCACCTTCTAGTCTCTTGGAACTCTTAACTAAAAGTAGTTGCAAAGTTAGCCAGCCAGCAAGCTAATTGTCTTCTGGGCCAAGTAATATTGGAGAATTTATAAGTTGTTTTCTCTCCTATCCACTGAGTGGCCAGGGTGAGCCTAGCCTTGCATCTTGAAACAGGCTTCTCCTCATCGTACACTAGGTTCAGTTAGCTGTCAGCAACCAAGTGAGTCAGTGGCATCTCCGCTGAGAAGAGGTCAGGTTCTGGAGTCCCTCATCTTTCCCCCGAAGGAGCGCAGTGGTACCTTTGGCCATGGCTAAATGAGAGGCCTGAGGTGTTCCACGTATTCTCACGAGACTTGCAGGCATGACAGAAAGAGACAAGCTCTAGGAACCAAAGGGGAATTTTCTACTTGCAGTATCTTTGTGGTTTCAGAGTCCTGGACTTCAGTGAGGTTTTAGGGAATGCTCATTCTCAAGCTGAAGGGCAATTTATATGTGGGGACATTTCCTGCTGGTGTGGGAAAGGATATCACTTGGAGCTTATTAGCCGGTATGCATAAAAATGAAGTTTAAATATTAGAGGATTTTATTGATTTAAAAAGGAGAAAGAATGAGGTAGAAGACCCAGCATTGGTTCAGCAACTCAATACTATCATTAAAACCCAGGCCCTTTCCATCATTTTGTTCTTCCTTCCTCAGGTGTGTCACCTCATGGTTGCAAAATGGCTGCCACCACATGTCAAGCTTCATGTCTTCACATAACTGCCACCATGACAGAAGCTTAAATTCAGACTTGCTTGATGTTATGCATGCCCCATGGGGAAATCCATTTGATTCAGGTTCATGAGGGGCATGATTGCTGGGACTATCCCTCTTGTACTTGAGGTATGACAAGATTTATTTCCTGTCAATGCCCTGCCCTCAATCATAATAATATCTAATATTCACGGAGCACTTATTACATTCCAAGCCAAACAATTTTACAATATATGAACATTTTCATCAATCTTCATAACAACTCCGTGAGAAAGATAATATTATTGTTATCCTCATTTTACAGATGAAGAAATGAAAGCTTAGAGCTTTTCAAAGGGTGGGTCTCAATCCATTAGGAGATCATGAAATTGACTGAGCCGGCCATGACTAGCATTTATAAAAATATATATAGAGGGACTTTCCTGGTGGTACAGTGGTTAAGAATCCATCTGCCAATGCAGGGGACATGGATTCGAGCCCTGGTCCGGGAAGATCCCACATGCCGCGGAGCAACTAAGCCCGTGTGCCACAACTACTGAGCCTGTGCTCTAGGGCCTGTGAGCCACAACTACTGAAGTCCACACACCTAGAGCCTGTGCTCTAGGGCCTGTGAGCCACAACTACTGAAGTCCACGCACCTAGAGCCTGTGCTCTGCAACAAGAGAAGCCACCGCAATGAGAAGCCCGCGCACTGCAACGAAGAGTAGCCCCCGCTCACCACAACTAGAGAAAGCCCACGCGCAGCAACAAAGACCCAACGCAGCCAAAAATGAAATAAATAAATAAATTTATAGAAAAATATATATAGAGAGAATAGAATCAATCAAACAAGTGCTAAGTACTTAGAACAAATCAGAAATAAGTATTGTTTTATTAAACTTTTGTTTCAATTTATATGAATGTGTATGTTACTGCACTATATTAAATATATTTCTTACTGTAAATTGCAGTTTAGAAACACTTGAAAGCCTATACTTTAGAGAGTTTAAGTAACTTGCCCAAGATCACATGGTAAATTATGAAACTGTGATTTGGATCCGTGCAGTCTGAGACCAGAAGCTGGCCCCCAATCACTCTGCCTTGCTGCCAAGTTAACTTAGAACATGGTGAGCCCAGGATGGGGTGAGTGAAGAGAGGGAAGGGAATGGGTGAGAAGCAGTTAGAGAATGGAGGAAAGGTACTGGACACAGAACTTTCCCGGTTCCTCTTTTACTGAACCCTTGGGTGCAAAAGATTTAGTAGGAGAAAGGGCCACTGGTGCTCTCTGGGCAGTCCCCAGTGTGGGGCACTGAGGACTGCAATAGCTAGGGGTCCTGGTTCCCCAGCACAGTCTTGGCTGATGCCAGGCATAATTATTAGTAGCTACCCTTGTATTCATACATCTCTTCTGGTGTAAGCAAAAACTGTATCTGCTTACTCTATCGATGCCACTTCTGTTCAGAGTTTTAGGGCCAGAAGGGACCTAAGTCCAAATCCTGAGCGTTTTGGATGAGGAAAGTGAAACCCAAGGAATGAAGTGACATGCCAAGGTCACCAAGGAAGTGACGGTGGACCTGAACGAGAGCCCAGACTTCTGGCTCTTAGGCCCGTGCTTTCCACTAATGTCACTTGATCCTGACTGTGTGCCTTGCACAACGTGGTAGGTTGCAGGCAGGAGTGGTAGACGTGTGCCTCTCCCTAGAGGAAACCTTGGAAACCCAGGAGAAGATGTCTCACTTCTTTAGCATCTCCAGAGGGCTTCCAGGTGGGGTGAGACTGTCTCAGGAACTGAGATTAGAGAGAAAGAGGCTGCATTGCTCCGGGCTTATTTTTCTGAGCACAAGATGAAACTTTCTTCCAGGCAACCTTTTTTTACAAAAATAATTTGAGACTGTTTTCCAGGGCAGAATATACTGTGCAGTCTTTGTGCCCACAGCACCTGTAGGAGGGGGTTGAATTGAAGTTTTTGTTCCAGGTCCTGAAAGTTCATGGTCCGTTTAGCTGTGCAGCAGAGCTTAATGTTGGCAAACGTTGGTGTTTGTTTTAGTTTCTGAAAGTTGCTAACCATTCTCCCTTTCTTGGAGAGAAGGGCAGGCCTGGGGGGAAAGGCAGGGCCACAAAAGGGACAGGGTGACTGTGGTGGGCAGTGTTTAGGTGACAAGGCTTAATGGGCCAGTGGACATTTCTGCCTGGTGCCGTTAGCAGGACGGTGATTTAGCCTGGAATCCTGGCATGGGGAGATAGGCCCACGAAGGCCGAGGAACTCAAGGTGTTGTCTGAGACCAAGCGTGGATTTTAATGGACAGCCACAGCCCCCAGAGCCAAATACACATTCCTGCAGAAAAGAAACATTTGTCCATTTGCTCAGCCCTGCTCTCCTCACTATGTTACTGTCTAAACCAGATCCAGCACGTCCTCAATGAATTTGGCAGGAGAGAAAGGCAGATGGCCTTAGACAGTCTGGCTAAACTGATCCCATTGCTGAAGCTCTGACAGTAGTAACTGTGGGCCTCCCCCAGTTATGTGTAAGACCCTGGACAAGAGCTTAATATGAATCACCTGTCCTGTTCTGGGCATCAAGCAGTAAGTGACGTTTCCTTGAGTATGGAGTACCAGCTGGCTTCACTTTGGAATTCTGGAAGCAAACTGCTTGTCAGAAACACATAAATCTAAGATTTCATAGACACATTACTATAATAGCTATAATAACTATAGCATAGAAGTACAGTAACAACAGTATAGTAACTATAATAATGTGTCAGGGTGAGTCTCATGCTCTCACTCACGTCAATTACTTTGTCTTTCCCTTAATCCCCATTCTCACCAGGGACATCCAGGTGAGAGGTCTGAAAGTTGCTGAAAGTTGCTAACCATTGGTCATCCAGGACCTCAATGCCTCATGCCTAGATTATGGCAAGACTCTCCCACCTCATCTCCTTGCCTCTATTGACTCTTTCTACTCTTTATGCAAATCCACCTTACCCTTGGCTACTGTAGGGCACATTCTTCTCTCTCCTTAGTGGGTTTTGTTCAGTATGGACACTCCAGCACCCAGTACACAGATGCCCAACTGATATTTGTTAAAAAAAAAAAAAATGGATGCATAACTCAGGTGCTCTAGTGATGAGTTTATACATGTGCCATGCCTCTGTACATTCATTTCTAACCTGTCTCTATAAGGAAGGGAGTGGGGCTCAGGGAAGGAGCTCTAACCCATGAGTCAGAAGACTTGGCTTTGAGAGTCAGCTGTACCTCCTTATGCTACTTGTTACGCTAAGGGCTTTACGTTCATTAGACTATTTATATTAGGAATAAACTGTGATACAGATATTATTCTCATTCCACTTTAAAGAAGAGTTAACTGAGACATAGTGACTTTAAGGGACCTGCCCAAGGCACACAGCTTAAGTTCCCAGGCACTGTGAGTCTGAAGCCTGTTTGCTTAACCACTCTGCTAAACTGCCACGTAACCCTGGTCAAATTCATAATCTCTGAACTCAGCCTCCTCCTGCATAAAATGAGAACCTTGAATTCTGGCAATTCTCTTTAAATCCTGCCCAGCTATTCTGTGACTCTATGCTTCTTGATCCCAAACATCCACAGAAACACACTAGGAAACTGCAGTGAACTGTGACCTGTGCTGAGTTGAGGGTAGGTCAGAGAACTGTAGCATTCCATCGGGAAGTGGCACACATTTGCAGCCAACAGTTGAAATCCAAACTCCCGGCACAAGGCCCTCCCTGCCCTCGTTCCTGCGGCACAGTTCCCTGGGGAGTCCATTTGGCCCACTCCTGAATCTTCAACCTCTGGTAACATCCCCATAAGGAGTGACAGTAGGCAGGCCCAACTCACTTCTAGATCAGGTGGTTGTTCACCTATGGGGTATAATTTAAGGGAAGTAAAGGTCAGTGTGCCCAAGATGGTTGGAAGGCATTGTTAAAATGGCCACGTGTTATAAACTGGGGGTGCTGATGCTGTCTCAAAACTGCACTCATGTGATTCTTCTTCTGTGACTGGCACTTTTTCTCGGTCATCATCTTTGAATTCACTTTTTCTTTGTACACTTTAAATGTCGGATGTGTCCAGGGTGCAGTTCTCAGCTTTTTTCTCTGCCAGGGTAGCCACATTCATGCTCATATCCAGACCTGACTTTCTCTTAAAATCTCTATTTGAATTTCTAGACATCACTACTTGCTATGTCTCTGAATCCCTCCCCACCTCCCCGGCCACCAAGCGCTAGAGTTCAGTATTTCCAAGCTGAACCACCCAGGGGTAGAATATAGAAATAAGTAAAATATTTGTGGAATAAATAAAACCTGAAATATGAATTAATGCATTAGTATAGGTTTAGATGTTCACATGTTCCTTGGGAAATTGAACTATTTTAGTTCCTGAGAAAAAGGAGCATATCTAATTTATTGTACTTTGGACTCTAGTATGGTGCCTGGATGATAGTAGGTGACCAAAAGAATCATGCTGAAATTAACAAACAAAGCAAGGGAAACCCAAGACTTGTAAGTTTTGAGAGGAGGAAATAAGAGGTCCAGAACTTGAAGTGCTGCCCAGAGAAGGCAGACCAATGTGGGATGATGCAATAAGGAACTTGGCTTGTAGGATCAACATGGGGACACTGGACCCCATGATAAAAAGAACAGTGGAGGAGGGGCCAGCTCATAGTAAACAATCAGACTCTGCTTATTTCACTCAATTGGTTAGGGCCATCACAGGCTCTGAAGACAATGCCTTTGTCTTGGAGGCTGGAGAGTAATTTATATACTTCGACAAACGTCTAACTCTTGGTACAGATCCAAGGTGATACTTCCATGAAGGCTCAGCCGGTCTCCATAATTTTCTTTTACCTTTTCATACCATCAGTTTCTCTAGAGAGCCAATCATTGAGGTGGTCCCAGATGGTTTTTATGGCTCCTCATGTCCTGAGTACTCAGAAGAACAAGCAAGGGCAGCTATCCATGTGAACACTTAGAAACGTTTTTGGAAAATATGTTTTTCCCTCTCATAACTGGTCCTGATGAGCTGGCAGCTGGCTTGCAGACACACAAGGTGAGATATTCCAACTCTGAAGATAACCAGTTGAGTCAGCTGTGGTGTACTGCATCTGCATCCCCGGATGCGTGAATCAGAAGTCTTTATCCCAGGCAAATATCTCATATCTGAAGAATCAGTTCTCTTGAAAGCAGTGGGATGCTCTGGGACTAGGGTAGGGCAGACTGAGTTTTGGGATCTATGAGTTCTATCACTGTTGCCTTGGACTACAGTCTCAGAGATGCAGCCTCTCCTTTTGGCTTAAATGTATTCCTCCTCAAAGCAAGTCCTCCCTTTGACAGAAAGTTCCTCCATGAGTAACGAGGCATTTGGAATAGTTAAGAGGGTCCATGTGGTATATGCTGGCAGCAAAAGAAGGAGACAGGCTTTAGCTCTAGGCATTTGGTAGGTGGGGCAGTGGGCCCCAGGAGGGCTTAGCTACTAATACTAGAAGCTGGTCAGAACTACAGAGTGGTGGGGCGAGGTGGTGGTAGAGGGAAAGGTGGTCTCTGATTTAGAGGTGGGGTTGGTTGGGTCCTGGGTCTGAGCAGTGAAGGGGACTTTAAGAAGCCAAATAAAAACCCATTGGTAAATGTAAAATGGATGGCTAGTGGGAAGCTGCTGCACAGCACAGAGAGATCAGCTCAGTGCTTTGTGACCACCTAGAGAGGTGGGATGGGGAGGGTGGGAGGGAGGCGATATATGTATTCATATAGCTGATTCACTTTGTTGTACAGCAGAAACTAACACAACATTGTAAAGCAACTATACTCCAATAAAGATGTGGAAAAAAAAAAAAAAAACATTGGTTACGGCTGAGTAAGTGGTTGAAGTCTAAGCCTTGAGGGATGGCGGAGTTGAGGTTAACTCTTTTCTGCCCTTGCTAGAATTACTGCAGAAACTGCCATGACTTGATGTTCCTTTGGTGTGTACTGGGGCTGTCAGCTGTGAGAAGTTAGGAAATGCAGAGGAAGACTTGAGTAAAGGGTTGACCAATCCCTGCTGAATTTATTTTCCATCTATTCATATTCAGCCTATCATCTGTCCACTTCTCTTTGGTTGTTCCTTGAAAGTCATCATCTCTTTCAGTTCTCAGCGGCTGTGCTCATGGTCTAGGTCTTGCTTCCTTAATTTGGATTCTCAAGGACATCTCTATGTCTTCTCAACTGCTACCAAGGTACATCTATATTTCTTTCTCTAACTCTCCTTTGTCTCTAATACATTGCCTTTTGGAACACAAGCTGTTCGATCTTACCAAAAGGAGGGAGAGAAACATTTCTATTGTATCCATGACCCTACTGTAGAATAGTTTCTAACATAAGCTAGAATTATGGCCTATTTCAATTTTTCCTTAGTCTCTTGATTCAACTATATTGAACACTGGAACCCAGACACATTATCATATAGAAATGTGTGAAATTTCTGTATAATTTTAGTGAATTCAAATATTTCCCTTTCAATGCATTATCCATCTTATTTAGAAAAATATTCTGTATCTCAATGTCATAAAAATGATCTTTTAGATTTTCCAAAATACATTTAAAAACTTTCTTTTTACAGTTAAGTCCTTATGTGGATGTTTTTATGTATGGTATAATGTGGGAAATTAAGTTTTCTTTTCATCTGGATAGCTAGCTGTCTCAGCACTATTTTTTGAACTGTGTCTTCCTTTCTCCAGTGATCTGCTATAAATTAAAAATCCATATATGTCTGTGTTTGGTTTTGAACGTTCTCTTTTACTCTGTTAATCTATTTGTCTATCCCTGGGCCAGAACCACATCCTTTTAATTACTATACCATGAAAATAAATCTTCACTTCTGATAGGGTCTATCCTTTGCCTTTTTCACCAACAACATCTCTTTACAGGGATTTATTTAGCATTACACTGAATTTATACATCAACTTAGAGGTGAACTGACTTCTTTACGATAATGATTCTTCCTATTCATGGATATGTTATGTCACTCCTTTTACTTAGGTCTTCTCTAATATCATTCAATAAAGTTTTATATTTTTCCATAAAAATGTATACTTTAGTCAGATTTATTGCAAGGTTTTATATATATATATATATATTGTTTTTGTTTTGTTCAATGGGATCTTATATAAGATAACATTTTCCATCTTTTTGCTGTTAGTGTACAGAAATGCAATTGACTTTTTTTTTTTTTTTTTTTAAACATTTGGGTTTTTTCCAGTTTTGGGCTATTATGAATAATGCTGCTAGAACATTTGTGTGTAAGTTTTTTTTTTTTTTTAACTGCCATTCTATTTATTTATTATTTTTATTTTATTTAGTTTTAGCTGCCATTCTATTTACTTATTTATTTATTTATTTTGGCTGCGTTGGGTCTTCATTGCCGTGCGCGGGCTTTCTCCAGTTGTGGCGAGCGGGGGCTACCCTTCGTTGCGGTGCGCGGGCTTCTTCTTGCAGTGGCTTCTCTTGCTGCAGAGCATGGGCTCTAGGTGCACGGGCTTCAGTAGCCGTGGCAATGCAGGCTGAGTAGTTGTGGCTCTCGGGCTCTAGAGCGCAGGATCAGTAGTTGTGGTGCACAGACTTAGTTGCTCCGCAGCACGTGGGATCTTCCCGGACCAGGGCTCGAACCTGTGTCCCCTGCATTGGCAGGAGGATTCTTAACCACTGTGCCACCACAGAAGTCCCGCAATTGACTTTTATATATTGATGTTGTAATCTATTTTGGGTTTTCTATAGGAATAATCATATTATCTGTAAGTAATGAGAGTTTTGTTTCTTCCCTCTTTATCCTTAGACCTCTTTTTTAAAAACTGCACAAGCTGGGGCCTCTAGTAAATAATCTTTAAATTCATGACCATGAACCTCAGATGGGCTTCAATGCAATTACAGTATATCCCATTTACTCTCCCATTCTCCTAGAAGA
This sequence comes from Eschrichtius robustus, assembly GCF_028021215.1. Classification (NCBI taxonomy): domain Eukaryota; kingdom Metazoa; phylum Chordata; class Mammalia; order Artiodactyla; family Eschrichtiidae; genus Eschrichtius; species Eschrichtius robustus. Next base: position 86,520,948 of record NC_090824.1, read on the forward strand.
CTATTTTATACCTTCTTCCCTTCTCAAATCTCCAAGAGTTTCTCCTCTAACTGCATGTTTACCCAACAACGTTTTGCCCTAATTCACCAGAAAAAAGTTGAAGCACTCAGAAGAGAACTTCCACAGACTCCCAACACCAAATACCCTACCTCCCTGCATCTGTATCCATATATTTTGCTTTCCTGCAGGTTACCACAAAGGATATATTCCTAGGATAAACCCAACTTGATCATGGCACACAGTCCTTTTTATATTTGGATTTGGTTGGCTAATATTTTGTTTAAGAATTTTCCATCTCTGTTCATGAGAAGGATTGGCTTGTCAAATGCTGGCATCAACGTTTTTTAGCTTCATAAAATGAGGAATGGCCCCTCCCCGCTTTTCTATTCTCTGGAAGAATTTAAGGTTGAAATTACTTGTTTATTGAACAGTCGACAGAACTTGCTGGTAAAACCATCTGATGATATTTTTGGTCAAAAAATTGTAACTGCTGACTTATTTTTTTAATAGACTATCTTTCTTGAATCAGCTTTGGTGAGATATATTCTTTCTAGAAATTTGTCTATTTCAAGTCAGTTTTCAGATATGTTGTCATAAAATTACTTATAATATTCTTACTATCTTTTAAATATCTGTAGTATTTTTTGTTATATCCAATTATCCATTCCTAATATTAATTATTAGTGCTTTCTTTTTTCTTGTTCAATCTTAGAAGAGGCTATTTTCAAGTTAAAGTTCAAAACCATAAAACAAACCAACTTTGGAATTGTTGATCCTCTCTTTTATATGTTTATTTATATTGCATTAACTTCTGCTATAATTTCCTTTTCTACTTTTTCTTAAGTGGGTGCTTACCCCCACATTAAGTTTTATTTCTTTTTCCCCCAATACATGTACTTAAGACTATAAATTTCTCTTTAAGTGCTGCTTTAGCTGCATCCAACACATTTTGAAGCATAGTATTATACACCATTTAATTCTGCATTTTATAATTTAAATTATGATATCTACCTTGGCCCAACAGGCATGATTACTATTCCCATTTAAGCAGGTTTTTAATTTTTATTTTTGTCTTTTTCTAATTTTCTCCAACAATCTTACACATCTTTTATTACTTGCACTTCTAGGTTCCTTAGAGTATTTGTCACTATCGGGTATATTATCTTGATACCATTTTCTAATTGTTGGTAATGAATAGCAATACTGCTGACTTTTTTATTGAACATAATTGACATATGACATTACATTAGTTTCAAGTATCCAACGTGATGATTCAGTATTTGTATATATTGTGAAATGATCACCACAATAAGTCTACTTAAAAATACTAGTTTAAAAAACTGTTGATTTTTATGTGTTGATATATATCTAGCAATTCTGCTGCATTCTCTTATTACTTGTACTTGTTTGTAGTTGGATTTTCTATGCTCACTATCCCGGCATCTGAAAATGGGACCAGTCTTTTCTGTTCCTTTCTAAATCATATATATCTTTTATTATTATTGTTATCATTATTTTGGCTTGTCTTCTGGTACAACGGCACTAGAAGTGGTGAAAGTGGCACCTCTATCTTTTGCCTGACTGTAGTGGAAATCTTTCCAAAGTTTTACTGGTGTTTAACATCCATTTCACTTTCCTTCAAAAATGTTTGTGTGTGTGTGTGTGTGTGTGTGTGTGTGTGTGTGTGTGACTTCAGAACCTATAGGACCCAAAATGACCTTTTCCTGGATGCCTTCCATTCTGGATGTGATTTTAGTTTGGATGACTGGATGTGTCTGCATGCATTTAGAGAAAGCATACAGGTTTTCCTTAAAGCTGCAGACAAAAACAGAATTCCAAGCCACGCCCTGGTGCTAGCACAGACAAAGAATCTGACCTGCAGCCTGAGCCCACCAAGGGTATACTGGTCTTGACTACATTTATTAAAGCCAGCTATTTCTCACCCTTCTTAAGCACACTGCCTCTTCCTGAGCTAGGAGAATGCAGGTATCAGTTCACAAGCAGTCATATTCCAAGTTTCCTCTTAGAAAAGTACAAAATAAAGTGCAAAAGAGTAAATGTTTCTCTCTTTATGATACCAATATTATTGTCCAAATAATATATTTTCATTGCTTAAAAATAAAATACAGATTAGCAAAATGAAGGAAATAAAAGCTATTGATAACCCTTCCTCCCAGGGACAATCCACCATTAAACTCCTCATTCTTTTCTGTGTATATTGTTAAATTAATTGCACAAGGAGGCCATCAGACTGATGTGGCTCTTATGATGTGGCAACCTACATATGCGAACCAAAATCTAAGCCTATAAATGCCTCAAGGTTAAGAAATCAAAACACTAAGGACAGCCAATAACAAACAGCCAACTAGTCTTTAAGCAACAGCCAATCAATAATTTTCTTACTTTGCTTTACCTTTTCTCTACAAAAGTCTCTCCCCAACTTTTGCTGGTGGAGCACTCTTAACTACTTCCAGTTGGCTGCCGCCAGATTCGAATCAATTTTTGTTCAAATAAACTCAAAAATTTTAAATGTTTCAGTTTATCATTTAACAGTTCATGGCATGAACATTTTTCTTAAGTCATCATCTGACTCTTATCAGCCCCGTGCAATGCAATCCTCAGGGTTTTTTAATAAGTAGTGTGTCTCAGAGAAGATGCTGCTCAAGTTCAGCGTGACTGCTGATAAAGCATCTGGAGGGAAATGGCTGTGTATCTAATTCTTTAGGAGAGACCCCTCAGTACTTTGGACTGCTTGGATTCTCTCTCAATCATTGGTGTCCCAAATCATCTATTATCAAATTGAAACATTTACTAAGAACCATAAAGAGAGATGGAGATACCTGGAGATAAGTTCACATCAAACTTTCCCAGAGCTGGACTTAGATATAAGCCATAGAAAACAGTCTCTGTGTGATAACCAAATGAAGAAGATGTGCATGGAGAGAACAGCCATCTCACCAAATGAGAGTCTAATTCATGTTATCTTTCCTCCCCCATTGACAATGGAATAAGTTTGCAAACACTTAAAAAGAAATAGCAAAATAATGGGACAGGTCACTTTTTTTCCCATGGGAATGAAAAGGAAATAAAAGATATTTCCTTGTATTACTTTGCATGTTGTCATCCCAGGTTCACTATGGGAGCACTCAGAATTTGGTTTTCTTAGACAAAAAATCTCCCCCAAAGCCTGATGAACTTTAGCTGCAGCTCTGGCCAAGTCCTTAAGGCAAACCACTTTGTTGACTCCTGATGTTTGAGAGATGCCAACATATCAGGCTGAGTTGGCTCCCAGTGAGAATTCTGTCCAAGAATCTGAGTTCTCTGTCACTGAAAAAAATTGTTTTCTGAGGAGGATTTTATGTTTATAGACATTCTGTTAACCTCATCATTTATTATGGTGTTAAGGACATGAAGCTTATAGTAAACTGGATCAAGAGTAAATTTTACTGGCACTGCTTAGTAGTTATAAAAGCCCTGTGTCTTATTGAATCTTTTTTGTTTCCTCCCATCTTCTATCCCCAACAAGTGATATGCATGCTCTGTCGTAGAAAAACTGAGTAAATGGTGGGCTCTGGGTAACAACCATTGTCGTCACAAGCCCAAATGTTCCCTGTTTTCATCCTTCTCTTTTTCATAAAATGGATGGTTTGCCTCTTGGAATAATATGTGCAATTCCAATTGTTCTCAAAGTAGAAGATACATGTCTGTTCCTTCCTTTGTCCAAAATAGGACGGCAGGCCAAATCATTTTTCATTAGTATTGAGCTGAATCTTGGATTCTGGTCCATAGTTTCTTTCAGCAGGAAGAGTAGCTCATCATTGACTTCTATGCTAAAGATCAGGAGATTTTTTTTGACTTTCTCTCAGGAATGGCTCTTCTATATGGATTTTATGCTTCCAACCCCCTTCTCCCACCTCCACTCCCAACCACTTCCTCCCTACTAATAGTTTTAAGATGAGGCTTACAGAACATAGATATTTTTAAAATGTTATTCATAACCATACTTAGTTTCAAGAAAGCTGTAGAAATGCCTAGAAGAAAGGAAGAGGGTTTTCTGTAGACTACTAAATGAAAATAATTGGATAAGAGCCAGATGAATCATTGGAGGATAGAGAATAATACACACCAAACTGCACCCAGGATGTACACTCATGTCATTGGCCACAGAAGAGAAATCTGCTTTCATAGGATGCATTAGTTAGGGTAGGCTAACTGACATATCAGACAACCCCAATATTAGAACAACAGACTCAAAACAACAGGAGATTATTTCTCACTCATGAAACTTTTGGGTATTTAGTAGAGAATATTCCAGTTGTAATTCAAGAACCCAGGCTTCTTCTGTCTCTGGATTTCAACCTCTTCTACATCCACAGAGTCTTCTCCATTCCTCTGATAACTGGGGAAAGAACTAGAGGATTGCAGTTGGGAGCATTTTATCAGCTGTGTCTGTAAGTGGTGCACATCACCTCTGCCAACATTCCACTGGTTAAAATTCCATCACATGGTCACATGTAACTACAAGGGAGGCTGGAAAATACAGTTTACTGTATTTACTGTCCAGGAGGAAAAGGAAATGAGTTTTGATGACACATGGCAGAGGATGAAGATGCTTTTTAGGATAATTGTAGAAACAGTGCCAATAAGCTCACTATTTAAGCTCCACATCATTTGCACCTACTCCCATTTATTTCTCTTTTAGCTCTTGATTCTGATTCTACATGTCAACCCACTCTTCTAGCTAGGAATGCATTTAATTCATCTCAGAGAAACATGTGCCTTTCATAGATGGGATTTTCCTTTACAAAGTCCCCAGTATGGCTTATGGAAGATGTCACTGAGATACTTCACTGTCATATTTTGCTGCTAGAGACAGAAAAGCAGCAAAAGACTATTTCAGCTTTCAGTGTACCTATACAGTTTCTTTGATAAGGTGAATATACATGAAGCAAGTAGAGAATAGCCCATAACAGTAGATGACCAAGGTTTGGGGACTCGATGGTCTTTATGGTGTGGGCCATTCATCTTATCACAACTACAGTGTTACAACTTTCTTGTACAAAGGTTCCTTGAGGAATCTTTATATACTTTTCTTTGAAACATGCCCAGCCCCGTGCAAGCTCTTGGCTGTGTGTCAGTGAAATAACTAAGCCATCCTAACCACTTCTTCCTGCCAACTAAATAAAATAAATTGGATTAACAATCTTGTGGCTGGATTGTTGTTCTTACAGCTAAGGAATCAAATCTTTTGCCTCCTCATGAAGACTATAAAGCAGGCAAAAGACTGGTGAAAAATAGAGCTGATTCAGGCCAATCAGTTGTGTGTATGTATGTGCATACACAATTTAATGCACATGCTTTTATTATTTTGTCAGGGAGAGGAGTAGAGATTACTATTTTATTTTGATTTTCAAGTTTCCAAGAAACCCTCACTTTTCACAGGGATTCTGAGACAAACTTTAGGTGAAGAAAAGAAAAATTAAAAATATAAAAGGAATAAAAGAACCTAAAAGATAGACCATTGTCGCCTGTCCCCTTCCTGCCCTCACTGAGAAATCCTTCCCTCCCTGAGGGTCAGGAAGGTGAGGAATAGGATGACCCTCAAGAACAAATGACTGCCTGCACTGCTGTGGTAACTGTGCCACCGAATGTTGCCCGAGACTCAGGATTCCTCAGGTTTGCCATCACAAGCAGGTGACTAAAGAGAATTCTTTGGCTTTGCATTGACCTGGCTGAAGCTCTGTTGTTGGAAACTCTCTGAGGAGCTCATGCAGAAAAAGCGTTTTTTCATGATTTATGAGATCCCAAATGCCACCACTAGCAGTAGATGATTAAATTGGGACGTTTGTTTGAACTGCATCAACAGGGTTATATACTACCCTGAGGGCCTCGGGTGGACATTGCATGCCATTGCCATCATCGCTTGGACGTCACCAGCAGGAAATAACAGAAGACTCCCAAGACAGTCTGTACTCCTGAGCTTTCCAGAGAGGCCCTGGCAGACATGAGAAGTTGCCTTTGTCTGGATTGGTACCTGGGCCTGAAGTCTCAGAGCCCAGAGCCCCACCATGATGGAAAAGGGCTGGGTGAGTGCCCTGAGCTAGCATTAGTTAGAGCAGAATATCCACGCCTGTCGAGGCGACTGTGACTGCTGCCTCCTCATTGATCACATTAGCCAGGCACTCACTGGTGTTGAGTTGCAAACGTCTGGATTTTGCTTCCCCTGGCAGTAGCTCCTGGGATAGGAGAGAAAACAGCTTATAAATTCTTTAACGATTCTTGGAGCCAAGGGCAGCTTAAAGACTGGATTTTCAAGCGATGCTATTTAAAAGATTCCAGGGGACATGAAGGTAAATAGCTTGAAAAATAGGGGGAAAGTGATTTCTTTCCTCCTCTGAGAACATTACACAGATTGAATTAACCCCTTGTGAGTTCTTCTTGTGATTATGAGACACAGCAGGGAGCGCTGTGCATGGCCATCCTGATCCGGCTTCCTGTACAGCCCCTACCTTGTCAGTGATGTTGGCCATTCAGTTTCACTGCCGGCTTCTCTTCTGAAGAAACATTTGGAAATCAGACTTTTAAAATTTCCTTCTTTCCTTCGTTCCTGCTTTTTTTCATCAGTATATGTCACTGCAGATTCTGAACATTAGCTATGAAACATCCTCAGGGGGTGTCTGAGGATGTCTGAAGATAAATGAGCAAAGAGTAATCTCCTCTGAAGATATTTAAGGAGAAGCTGGGTACTCACTCACAAGGAAGATGAAAGCTGTAGTTGGAAGGATGGCTGAGTTAATATCCCTTCTAGTTCTAAAATTTTGTTATTTTATTTAGTTTATGTCTGTTTGAATATTTAGAGACTAGTGCATTGCCTTTTCAGTGGATGTGTAGATAGAGGATTAATTTTGTTGCCCATATTCCCCAGCAGAAGCCTGTTATAAGACTGGATCATTCTTTTATTGGTAGGGTGTCCATATTCCTGTATTTTATGGGACAGTTCTGATTTCAAACTTCTTCACTTTTTGTTTTGAGAGTCCACTTCTGCTTGACACACGACCAGTTCTGATTTGAGATTTAATGAGTATTGACAATTTACTGACAGGGGAAGGAGGTGTCAGTGATGAAGAGAGCAAGCCATTACGAATAGAGGCCATGCAAGAGAGATTCGATTTCCTAACATCTTGGACAATGTTGAACGCCACTGACTTGCAAATACTGCAGACCAAAAATACCCCTCTTCCTTCAATGTTTTCTGCTTTATGAAAAAAGTTCCACATCAAACTAAGTGATGACATGAATTTAACTACTAGTTGCCATTACTTGGGAGTGATTTTTCCAAGTCTCATGCCCACATGGTGTAGCAAATTCTCAGGGCAGTTTCCAGGGTGTAGCAGTTCTCAGGGCTGTTGTGGGACCAGCCACGATGCTAGTTTCTGTAGGTGGAGGGATGGTGCTGGAATGAGCAGCAGATCAATGCCCTCTACCTCAACAATCTTTTGTGGCCCTGAGGTTGTGGGAGATTTTACGCTGCTGACCTCACTCTATTCCTAAGGAATTCTTTGATTTCCCCACTTCCCTTTATTTATTTATTTTTCGATTGTCAACTAAAATCTGGATTTCTCAGTCTAACCTCGGCAATGGCACTTAATAGCAGAAGCCCCTGAAAAGGAAGACATGCCTTTCTCACTGTCCACTCAATAAGCAACTGCCCTTCTTGAGAGATGTGATGCAGCGAGTGAAATACTGAGGCTCATGGATGAGAAGACTGACAAGATATTGCTGAAGAAAATTCATTTTTCAAAACAAATACTTAAAACACATTTATTAGAATAATTCTAATGAAGTTACAGATCTTTGGCTACTTTGCTCACGGATATATCCTAGGCACCTTAGACAATCAACATCTGTGTGTGACTACCAGGCCATGTCTTTAGGAAACACACTGTCTTCTATAGGAGGCAAATGGGGAGGGAGGAAACCTAGTTCAAAAGACTTTGTGAAGGTAAGTTTAAAATGCATTTGAAACACAGAGGAGAAGACGACTGATTCTACCTTGCGAGGGCTGCGGCTGCTCCAGAGAGCAGGTGAAATTGGCAGTGGGTGTTTAAGGACGAGTCCCTTTTCAGGGAGTAGGGACATCACAGGCAGAGAGACCAACAGGAATGACAACAGAGAGGCATGCTGTGTTTCAAAATGGGCTGACTGCAATATGGGTTTCCTGAGCCTTCCTTTGTACCATTTGTCCACAACGTCCTATCTTTTTCATCCAACCATCTATTCATTCACACCAAAGTCAACAGGTATTTCTTAAGCATCAACCAGGTGTTAGAAATAATTCTAACCCCTGAGAACACAACAATGTGTGGGTGAAACAGACAAAGTCCCTTCCCTCAGGAGGCTTACATTCTACTGAGGGGAGACAGAAACAGCTAACGAGTAAATATGAGAAGGGGTGATACGAGTTATAAAAAGATAAAATCGGGTAAGGAGATACAGACAAAGTGGGGGGCTGTTTTAATCAGGGTGGTCAGGATAGGGCTGTATGTGGTGAAGACACTTCAGCAGAAATCTAAATGAAGTGAGAATATGCAATTTGGGTGTGATTCTGGAGTTTTCCTTTAAATTCTGTAGATGCAGTTCTGCCAGTCTGGTAGAAGCATGAAAAGAGAGGGAATCCCTTCGGTGACCGATGTGGTCATTTCTAGGAAAGAGACATCCTTGAGTCTGCAGGCCCAAATTGCGAACTGGAATTACCCACTGAGCTTTGTTAATGTCTCAATAATTGCTCCAGCTGTGGTCTAGAGGCTTGGTGGTGGACTGGGTCTGGGTTCAAGAGGGGGTACACAGACAACTTGGGACAGGTGGAAGGAACCTGCTTCTTTGGTTCCCAAAGAAAAAAACTTATTTTGTAGGAAAGGCTACTGCTGAAGCTCTTGGAGAGTATCTACCACTTGCTGAATGACAGATCCAAATAAGAAGTGGATTTTACATGCTCTTTGGGGACAGAAGTGCAGCGCTTTCTACGAAAGTACTCTGGGTGGAGTGATGGTGAATGTCAGCTTGCCTCAGCCTGATCTGTAAAAGAGTAAAAAAGCCTTTGATGGTTGTCTTGCAGGTATTTATAGATGTTTTTCTGGCTCTGTTTTCTGTTTCTTCTTGTTGCTGATGAAGTATGCTGTGAAGGGAGCCCTGTTAAACACAGTCAGTGCTTCAACTGGTCTAGAAGCCTGTCGCATATTCAATGTTTTATGACTGAACTTTATTACACTCAAACTTCACAGAGACATTTATGAACCTTATTGCATTCTGACATGAAATAAGCCCAGAGAGGTATTTCTGCTTTTATGGGACTGGAACTTTTCATTGTATGGAACTTCCAAAAAGCTGTTGAATGCCAGAGTTCAAAGTGATTTTGCAAATGTTAATTTCTCTAGGGATCTTTGGGACCTTAAAAAAAAATTGCTGATGACTTCTACATCTTGCATCTAATATATTTTTTTTTCATTTGGAAAACATGTACAGCTGCCTCAGTAAGAGGAATGTGTGGAGTTTGTGGTTCATGCTGTACTCATGCCATGGTAAGAAAAGAGACCCTGTTTATTGCTACAGGAGACATATAAGGAAAATTAAGGGAGGGAAATATCGTTTAAGAGATAAACAGTCATGCCTAGCTTGATATTTTTCTAACCCCTTCAAGGACACACATTCCTAAAGTTCTGTGAGTCAGGTATTAGAATGTCTTTGTAAGATTAACTATTAACTGGCTTGAGTAAGGAGATTTTCTGCAATGTCAACCAACAGAAACATCAGCCTTTCTAAGTCTCGTTCACTTATATTAATTCATTCCATAGTTACTGAATTTCTTGTATCAGACACTGTTCTAGGTACAGGTCATAATCAGAAGAAAGACATAATTCTCAAGGAGTTTATGGTTCAGTCCCAGATAACTAAGCAAAGACACATGCATCTGATTACCGATGAAAAACTCTAACTTAGGGTGTGCTGTGTACATAGGATGTTCACACAGGGGATCATCCGCAAAGGCTTCTGGGAGGCAGCAACACCTGAAGTGGGTCTTAAGGATGAGTAAGAGGTAGAGAAACGTTAAGACTGTTACTTGTGCACATCACTAATGTAGGTGGGGGAAGAACATATACTCATTTTGGGAGCAGGAAGAAGTACACTGAAAGGACCACTTGGAATAGTAGAACTCAGAATGAGGGTCTCCTTCCCAGGCTATCAGCCATGCTAAACTTGGTTCTTAAATACACAATAATCCTATTATGTCACTGTGCCTATTTTTTATCACTCTAAAAGTCTTCATATCTGCATGGTGTCTACGGTTTACACATTATTTTCATGTGTATTTAATGGTTTAATTTTTATAACAACCTGGTGAGAATGGTATTATTGCTAGTTATAGATGAAGAAATGAATCAAAGAGACATCAGGCCACAACCACTGAGCCTGTGCTCTAGAGCCCGCGAGCCACAACTACTGAAGCCCGTGTGCCTAGAGCCCGTGCTCCGCAACAGAAGAAGCCACTGCAATGAGAAGCCCTCGCACTGCAACGAAGACCCAACCCAGCCAAAAATAAATAAATAAAATAAATTGAAAAAGATTTGGGAGCAGGAGAGAAGATGGCGGAAGAGTAAGACGCGGAGATCACCTTCCTTCCCACAGATACAGTAGAAATACATCTACACGTGGAACTGCTCCTACAGAACACCCACTGAGCGCTGACAGAAAACGTCCGACCTCTAAACAGGCAAGAAACTCCCCCCGTACTTGGGTAGGGCAAAAGAAAAAAGAAATAACAGAGACAAAAGAATAGGGACGGCACCTGCACCAGTGGGAGGGAGCTGTGAAGGAGGAAAAATTTCCACGCACTAGGAAGCCCCTTCGCGGGCAGAGACTGCGGGTGGCAGAGGGGGGAAGCTTCGGAGCCACGGAAGAGAGCGCAGCCACAGGGGTGCGGAGGGCAAAGCGGAGAGATTCCTGCACAGAGGCTCGGCAACGAGCAGCACTCACCAGCCCGAGAGGCTTGTCTGCTCCCCCGCCGGGGCGGGCGGGGCTGGGAACTGAGGCTTGGGCTTCGGTGGGATGGCAGGGAGAGGACTGGGGTTGGCGGCGTAAACACAGCCTGAAGGGGTTAGTGCACCACAGCTAGCCGGGAGGGAGTCCGGGAAAAAGTCTGCAGCTGCCGAAGAGGCAAGAGACTTTTTCTTCCCTCTTTGTTTCCTGGTGCGCGAGGAGAGGGGATTCAGAGCGCCGCCTAAACGAACTCCAGAGACGGGCGCGAGCCGCGGCTAACAGCGCGGATCCCACAGCAACAGGGGCGCAGAGGGAAAAACGGAGAGACTCCCGCACAGAGGCTCGGCGCCGAGCAGCGCTCACCAGCCTGAGAGGCTTGTCTGCTCACCCGCCGGGGCGGGCGGGGCTGGGAGCTGAGGCTCAGCTTTGGTCGGATCGCAGGGAGAGAGGACTGGGGCTGGCGGCGTGAACACAGCCTGAAGGGGTTAGCGCACCACAGCTGGCTGGCAGGGAGTCCGGGAAAAAGTCTGCAGCTGCCGAAGAGGCAAGAGACTTTTTCTTGCCTCTTTGTTTCACGGCGCGCGGGGAGAGGGGATTCAGAGCGCCGCCTAAACAAGCTCCACAGACGGGCGCGAGCCGCAGCGATCAGCGCGGGCCCCAGAGGCGGGCGTGAGACGCTGGGGCTGCTGCTGCCGCCTCCAAAAAGCCTGTGTGCGAGCACAGGTCACTCTCCACACCGCCCCTCCCGGAAGCCTGTGCAGCCCGCCACCGCCAGGCTCCCGTGATCCGGGGACAAGTTCCCCGGGAGAACACACGGCGCACCTCAGGCTGCTGCAACGTCACGCCGGCCTCTGACGCCGCAGGCTCGCCCCGCCTCCTCTGTACCCCTCCCTCCCTGCGGCCTGGGTGAGCCAGAGCCCCCGAAGCAGCTGCTCCTTTAACCCCGTCCTGTCTGGGCGGGGAACAGACGCCCTCAGGTGACCTACACGCAGAGGCGGGTCCAAATCCAAAGCTGATCCCCAGGAGCTGTGCGAACAGAGAAGAGAAGGGGAAATCTCTCCCAGCAGCCTCAGAAGCAGCGGATTAAAACTCCACAAACAACTTGATGAGCCTGCATCTGTTGATTACCTGAATAGACAACGAATCATCCCAAATTCAGGAGGTGGACTTTCGGAGCAGGATATATTAATTTTTCCCCTTTTCCTTTTTTTTGTGAGTGTATATGTATATGCTTCTGGGTGAGATTTTGTCTGTATAGCTCTGCTTTATAATAGCTTTATTTTACTTCACTATATTATAGCCTCTTTCTTTCTTTCTTTCTTTCTTTCTTTCTATTTTTTCTCCCTTTTACTCTGAGCCGTGTGGACGAAAGGCTCTTGGTGCTCCAGCCAGGCATCAGGGCCGTGCCTCTGAGGTGGGAGAGCCAACTTCAGGACACTGGTCCACAAGAGACCTCCCAGCTCCACGTAATACCAAACGGCAAAAATCTCTCAGAGATCTCCATCTCAACATCAAGACCCAGCTTCACTCAACGACCAGCAAGCTACAGTGCTGGACACCCTATGCCAAACAACTAGCAAGACAGGAACACAGCCCCATCCATTAGCAGAGAGGCTGCCTAAAATCATAATAAGGCCACAGAAACCCCAAAATACACCACCAGACGTGGACGTGCCCACCAGAAAGACAAGATCCAGCCTCATCCACCAGAACTCAGGCACTAGTTCCCTCCACCAGGAAGCCTACACAACCCACTGAACCAACCTTAGCCACTGGGGACAGATACCAAAAACAACGGGAACTACGAACCTGCAGCCTGTGAAAAGGAGACCCCAAACACAGTAAGATAAGCAAAATGAGACGACAGAAAAACACACAGCAGATGAAGGAGCAGGGTCAAAACACGCCAGATTTAACAAATGAAGAGGAAATAGGTAGTCTACCTGAAAAAGAATTCAGAATAATGATAGTAAGGATGATCCAAAATCTTGGAAATAGAATAGACAAAATGCAAGAAACATTTAACAAGGACGTAGAAGAACTAAAGAGGAACCAAGCAATGATGAAAAACACAATAAATGAAATTAAAAATACTCTAGATGGGATCAATAGCAGAATAACTGAGGCAGAAGAAAGGATAAGTGACCTGGAAGATAAAATGGTGGAAATAACTACTGCAGAGCAGGATAAAGAAAAAAGAATGAAAAGAACTGAGGACAGTCTCAGAGACCTCTGGGACAACATTAAACGCACCAACATTCGAATTATAGGGGTCCCAGAAGAAGAAGAGAAAAAGAAAGGGACTGAGAAAATATTTGAAGAGATTATAGTTGAAAACTTCCCTAATATGGGAAAGGAAAGAGTTAATCAAGTCCTGGAAGCACAGAGAGTCCCATACAGGATAAACCCAAGGAGAAACACGCCAAGACACATATTAATCAAACTGTCAAAAATTAAATATAAGGAAAACATATTAAAGGCAGCAAGGGAAAAACAGCAAATAACACACAAGGGAATCCCCGTAAGGTTAACATCTGATCTTTCAGCAGAAACTCTGCAAGCCAGAAGGGAGTGACAGGATATACTTAAAGTGATGAAGGAGAAAAACCTACAACCAAGATTACTCTACCCAGCAAGGATCTCATTCAGATGTGATGGAGAAATTAAAACCTTTACAGACAAGCAAAAGCTGAGAGAGTTCAGCACCACCAAACCAGCTTTACAACAAAATGCTAAGGGAACTTCTCTAGGCAAGAAACACAAGAGAAGGAAAACACCTACAATAACAAACCCAAAACATTTAAGAAAATGGGAATAGGAACATACATATCGATAATTACCTTGAATGTAAATGGATTAAATGCACCCACCAAAAGACACAGGCTGGCTGAATGGATACAAAAACAAGACCCATATATATGCCGTCTACAAGAGACCCACTTCAGACCTAGAGACACATACAGACTGAAAGTGAGGGGATGGAAAAAGATATTCCATGCAAATGGAAATCAAAAGAAAGCTGGAGTAGCAATTCTCATATCAGACAAAATAGACTTTAAAATAAAGACTATTACAAGAGACAAAGAAGGACACTATATAATGATCAAGGGATCGATCCAAGAGGAAGGTATAACAATTGTAAATATTTATGCACCCAACATAGGAGCACCTCAATATATAAGGCAAATACTAACAGCCATAAAAGGGGAAATCGACAGCAACACAATCATAGTAGGGGACTTTAACAGCCCACTTTCACCAATGGACAGATCATCCAAAATGAAAATAAAGAAGGAAACACAAGCTTTAAATGATACATTAAACAAGATGGACTTAATTGATATTTATAGGACATTCCACCCAAAAACAACAGAATACACATTTTTCTCAAGTGCTCATGGAACATTCTCCAGGATAGATCATATCTTGGGTCACAAATCAAGCCTTGGTAAATTTAAGAAAATTGAAATCGTATCAAGTATCTTTTCCGACCACAACGCTATGAGACTAGATATCAATTACAGGAAAAGATCTGTAAAAAATACAAACACATGGAGGCTACACAATACACTGCTTAATAACGAAGTGATCACTGAAGAAATCAAAGGGGAAATCAAAAAATACCTAGAAACAAATGACAATGGAGATACGACGACCCAAAACCTATGGGACGCAGCAAAAGCAGTGCTAAGAGGGAAGTTTATAGCAATACAAGCCTACCTCAAGAAACAGGAAACATCGCGAATAAACAACCTAACCTTGCACCTGAAGCAATGAGAGAAAGAAGAACAAAAAAACCCCAAAGCCAGCAGAAGGAAAGAAATTATAAAGATCAGGTCAGAAATAAATGAAAAAGAAATGAAAGAAACAATAGTAAAAATCAATGAAACTAAAAGCTGGTTCTTTGAGAAGATAAACAAAATTGATAAACCATTAGCCAGACTCATCAAGAGAAAAAGGGAGAAGACTCAAATCAATAGAATTAGAAATGAAAAAGGAGAAGTAACCACTGACACTGCAGAAATACAAAAGATCATGAGAGATTACTACAAGCAACTCTATGCCAATAAAATGGACAACCTGGAAGAAATGGACAGATTCTTAGAAATGCACAAACTGCCAAGACTGAACCAGGAAGAAACAGAAAATATGAACAGACCAATCACAAGCACTGAAATTGAAACTGTGATTAAAAACCTTCCAACAAACAAAAGCCCAGGACCAGATGGCTTCACAGGTGAATTCTATCAAACATTTAGAGAAGAGCTAACACCTATCCTTGTCAAACTCTTCCAAAATATTGCAGAGGGAGGAACACTCCCAAACTCATTCTACGAGGCCACCATCACCCTGATACCAACACCAGACAAAGATGTCACAAAGAAAGAAAACTACAGGCCAATATCACTGATGAACATAGATGCAAAAATCCTCAACAAAATACTAGCAAACAGAATCCAACAGCACATGAAAAGGATCATGCACCATGATCAAGTGGGGTTTATCCCAGGAATGCAAGGATTCTTCAATATACGCAAATCAATCAATGTGATACACCATATTAACAAATCGAAGGAGAAAAACCATATGATCATCTCAATAGATGCAGAGAAAGCTTTCGACAAAATTCAACACCCATTTATGATAAAAGCCCTGCAGAAAGTAGGCATAGAGGGAACTTTCCTCAACATAATAAAGGCCATATATGACAAACCCACAGCCAACATTGTCCTCAATGGTGAAAAACTGAAACCATTTCCACTAAGATCAGGAACAAGACAAGGTTGCCCACTCTCACCACTATTATTCAACATAGTTTTGGAAGTGTTAGCCACAGCAATCAGAGAAGACAAAGAAATAAAAGGAATCCAAATCGGAAAAGAAGAAGTAAAGCTGTCACTATCTGCAGATGACATGATACTATACATAGAGAATCCTAAAGATGCTACCAGAAAACTCCTAGAGCTAATCAATGAATTTGGTAAAGTAGCAGGATACAAAATTAATGCACAGAAATCTCTTGCATTTCTATACACTAATGACGAAAAATCTGTAAGTGAAATTAAGAAAACACTCCCGTTTACCATTGCAACAAAAAGAATAAAATATCTAGGAATAAACCTACCTAAGGAGACAAAAGACCTGTATGCAGAAAATTATAAGACACTGATGAAAGAAACTGAAGATGATACAAACAGATGGAGAGATATACCATGTTCTTGGATTGGAAGAATCAACATTGTGAAAATGACTCTACTACCCAAAGCAATCTACAGATTCAATGCAATCCCTATCAAACTACCACTGGCATTTTTCACAGAACTAGAACAAAAAATTTCACAATTTGTATGGAAACACAAAAGACCCCGAATAGCCAAAGCAATCTTGAGAACGAAAAATGGAGCTGGGGGAATCAGGCTCCCTGACTTCAGACTATATTACAAAGCTTCAGTAATCAAGACAGTTTGGTACTGGCACAAAAACAGAAATATAGATCAATGGAACAGGATAGAAAGCCCAGAGATAAACCCACACACATATGGTCACCTTATCTTTGATAAAGGAGGCAAGAATATACAGTGGAGAAAAGACAGCCTCTTCAATAAGTGGCGCTGGGAAAATTGGACAGATACATGTAAAAGTATGAAATTAGAACACTCCCTGACACCATGCACAAAAATAAACTCAAAATGGACTAAAGACCTAAATGTAAGGCCAGACACTATCAAACTCTTAGAGGAAAACATAGGCAGAACACTCTATGACATACATCACAGCAAGATTCTTTTTGACCCAGCTCCCAGAGAAATGGAAATAAGAACACAAATAAACAAATGGGACCTAATGAAACTTAAAAGCTTTTGCACAGCAAAGGAAACCATAAACAAGACCAAAAGACAACCCTCAGAATGGGAGAAAATATTTGCAAATGAAGCAACTGACAAAGGATTAATCTCCAAGATTTACAAGCAGCTCATGCAGCTCAATAACAAAAAAACGAACAACCCAATCCAAAAATGGGCAGAAGACCTAAATAGACATTTCTCCAAAGAAGATATACAGATTGCCAACAGACACATGAAAGAATGCTCAACATCATTAATCATTAGAGAAATGCAAATCAAAACTACAATGAGATATCATCTCACACCGGTCAGAATGGCCATCATCAAAAAATCTAGAAACAATAAATGCTGGAGAGGGTGTGGAGGAAAGGGAACACTCTTGCACTGTTGGTGGGAATGTAAATTGATACAGCCACTATGGAGAACAGTATGGAGGTTCCTTAAAAAACTACAAATAGAACTACCATACGACCCAGCAATCCCACTACTGGGCATATACCCTGAGAAAACCATAGTTCAAAAAGAGTCATGTACCAAAATGTTCATTGCAGCTCTATTTACAATAGCCAGGACATGGAAGCAACCTAAATGTCCATCGACAGATGAACGGATAAAGAAGATGTGGCACATATATACAATGGAATATTACTCAGCCATAAAAAGAAATGAAATGGAGGTATTTGTAATGAGGTGGATGGAGTTAGAGTCTGTCATACAGAGTGAAGTAAGTCAGAAAGAGAAAAACAAATACAGTATGCTAACACATATATACGGAATCTAAGGGGAAAAAAAAAAAAAAAAGGCCATGAAGAACCTAGTGGCAAGACGGGAATAAAGACACAGACCTACTAGAGAATGGACTTGAGGATATGGGGAGGGGGTGGGGTGAGATGTGACAGGGTAAGAGAGTGTCATGGACATATATACACTACCAAATGTAAAATAGATAGCTAGTGGGAAGCAGCCGCATAGCACAGGGAGATCAGCTCGGTGCTTTGTGACCACCTAGAGGGGTGGGATGGGGAGGGTGGGAGGGAGGGAGATGCAAGAGGGAAGAGATATGGGAACATATTGTATGTGTATAACTGATTCACTTTGTTATAAAGCAGAAGCTAACACACCATTGTAAGGCAATTATACTTCAATAAAGATGTTTAAAACAAAATAAAAAAAAATTAAAAAAAAAAGAGACATCAAGTGACCTACTCAAGATTACATAGAGCATGGCTTAGCTTGGGCCTTAAAGAGGTCCTTTCAACTCATATTCTGAACTTACCTATTGTATCTTAGGACCTTTAACAGTATACTTTCATTGATTGACTTAATGTATATTCATTCAATACTATACATATGTATGTATTTATTCAACACACATTAACTGAACACATACTATATGCTAGGCAGGCATTGTTCTAGGTTCTGGGATATAACTGAACAGATAATTTAAGATTGTGAAAGATGCTATACAAATACACATGATGGTATGAGAGTGAGTGGAGATAGGGATGACATTTTAGATGGTTGCTTTTACTTCCCTGGTCCTCCAATATTTATCTAGGACTTACTTCTCTCTGAGTGCTCACATGATGTATGTTGATCAGTGAAAGCTTACTAAGCACTTCATGTATAATATATGTCACCATGTGAAACTCTTCCATTATTTCTGTCAATATACAAGAAATAAAGGGAACTTCTGTTTGTTGAGGGACCAGCAGCATGTGTCGGGCTCTTAGGCAGGTACTTTATTAGTCTTAGGGGATGCTGGCAGAGCCCTTCAAGCACAAGGATCCTCTCCCAGCTGATTGTTTTATTTCTTGGAAGGCTTACTGACCACCTTCTTCCTCTCAGAGGCAGGAAACAAATCCCAGGATGGCTCTGTTCTTGCTTCTTGAACGTCTTGCTAATAGCCATCCTTACCCAGAGCAACCAGCAAAGATGGCTGACTCACAGAAACATCTTTTCAAGGTTCTTTCTCTGTAGAGCCTGGTTCCTTCCCCAAACTTAAACACTGGTGAAAATACCTTACTATTTATTATTAAATATTTCACTGGGGATGATGATAAAATGTTCAACAACTAAGGTCTGTCACAACTAAGGTAGTCACACAAGATACTCTCCAAGCATTTTATAGGATCACACTGGTCCCAAAGTATTATCAGCACCATCAGCCTGGAATCACACTGCCTTCCTCTCTAACACACCTGATACGCCAATATTAGAGTAAAATCCTGACCACACAACTGTGGTCAGGGCTCCTGGAGGAGCGTGACAGCGCCAGGTAGGGGGGTGGGGATGGCTCCCTTGCTCCATTGCAGCAATCTGCATGTCTTCATCCAAATCATCATCATTTATATACAATGGATGCATATGATTACATATACTATCAGGAAGAGAGGGACAGTGGCTAGGTGGTCCCAAGTATTTCTCATGGTTAAATTGTTTATTCAATGTGAGTTAAAACAGCTGACTTACAGACACAAATAACTAGGATAAAGATTTAGGACCACCTGATGGCTGTTTTTTGCCATTTCCCCAAGTTGTCATGATAAAGCACGTGGTGAAATAGTTCCAGTTGATTTTTCAGAGAAATCCATAGCCACATTTGTGCAAAACAGGAAGTGCCAGGGGTTTTAACCACACAGCCTCTGAATTTACTGCTCTCACATCTTTAGGCAAAGGAAAGAACCTCACAAGTTGCAAAACTGGGGGACAAAAATACCTTTTTGCGGGGTGAAGTCAGGTAGATGGGATCTGGTTCCCGTACCGTGGTAGTTAAGAAGCCAAGTTTGAGGGCAAGTTACATTCTGCTGTGGCTATTGTGTTTGGGTACTTTTCCTTGTGGCTGGGGCTGTGTTCTTTGAAGAGAAAACCCACAAGGACTGGTCAGTGATCCAAAGAGTCACATGTGTCATGGCCTTTTACTCATTTGCTGTCTCCCAGCCACTGTCATTTTCCAAGTGACTGATCTCACTGGCTCTGATGACCTTGTCCATCACCCAGACCACTTTAACTTGACAGAACTCTTCAACAAAGCTTGACAATTGCGAGGTTTGGTTAAACATCCGAAATTGTTCGAAATTGACTCCATCATGGAAAATCCTTATTATTGAAAATCTTCTGGGGTGCACGATCTAGGAGGCAGTGCTGCTCCCCATCCCCTGTGATATGAAGCAGACAGGGGAGATGTGCTATTCCTGCTGGAGGTCTACAAACTATTCCAAGAATTTTCTGCTTATCTCTGTCGTGAAGTGATACAACTACTGTCCTCGGCTCATGAATCCATCCCACTGCTATTTGCTATAGCTTTCCTGATGACTTTCTTAGAAAAATAAGAGTCTTAAGAGCACTTTTGGAATGAACTTTCTTGGTTTTGCATTTCATTGAAAAAAGCCAACACTGGTCTATGCTAACATGCTAGTATACTGTGGTGGTAAAGAACTTGGGTATCTGGAAGTAGCCCTGAGTTTAAACTCAAAATCCCCATATATTAACTGTATGAACTTAGACAAATTTCTTCAACATCCTAAGCCTTGTTTTTGACATTTATGAAATGGGGCATAATAATATTACCTCCTTCATAGGGTCGTTGAGGCATTTATAAACAATTAACGGTAGCTAATTGTCACATGAGAATATATTTAAAGGCAAGCCCTCCAGACATTCACGTGTGCTGTGAGAACTAAGGCAGTTGAATCGTTAAATTGAGGGTGTAAACTCGCACCCCATGAGGCAAAAAATGATGTGGGACTGGACACTAGGATAAAGGAGTAATTGAATGGTGTTTTTGGAAAAAAGTGAATATTTTGCAGTTGAAAAAATATTTCAGGAACTACATTGAAACTTCTCGCAGTTGATGTGAGCCAGCTCAGTTGAATGTCTGTTACTGGGGGCTAGACGGTGAGGGATGCCATACAAAGCTCTTCTGTGTCTGGGTTGAGTAACCGCCATATGATACTCCCAGACATACCTGCCCAAGCCACACAACACATTGCCACGCTAAGCACGGAGAGTCTGTATATTTCTCTTTCTTGGTACTACACATTCCATGCTGAATTCACACATAGAATGAGCATTTGAATGACCTATGTATTGAAAACTGAACCAAGTGAGGCAAGCTTTTAGGGACTCGCTTTAATAAGAGAGAGAATGAGAGAGGGAGAGAGGGAGGGAGAGAGTGCGGGAAGGGGAGAGGGAGGGAGAGAGAGACAGACAGACATGAAACCTGAACTATATATTTTTCTCTCCCCTGACCAGCATTCCCAGAAACAGATACTAAGCACCCATTGCCAGTGACAATGTACCACATGACAAACGCATTGCCATCCCAAGAACAGATAATGGTGTACGGATGTATACAAATAAATGGACATATCTGAATTCACATTTAGGACTCATTCAAGTGTACAAATTTGAAGCATGCATGAATTGCTGGAGAAAACTATTTGCTTGCATTGAGGTTTGTAGTGTGAAAGAATCTAAGGTTTTATAGAAACTGTTTCTATAATAAAAGGCTTTGTAAATGAAGTAAGATGTCGACTGGAGTTTAAAGGATAGAATCGCTATGATTTGGCAGGAGTGGGGGGAAATGAAGTCCTCTGGAGATGCTGACAGAATAAAATCCCCACTAAGGTAGCACTCTGAAGCTGACACAGATGTGAACAAAATTAGCTCATGTAGATGGCTCCATGGGCAGTTCTGGAGGTAAGGGGCAGAGGTGGTAACTGTGGTGGGAGTGGGCAGGAGGTGGAGGGACATCATCATATGGATCAAAAGCCACAGCGCTAAGAGTGGAAAGGTGTGAGTGTGAAGTGTGGAGTACAAGGAATCTGAGAGGAAAAGGCAGAGTGTGGAAGGGGGGATTAAATGAGCAGGAGGGAGGACTTTATCGTACTTCCCTGGTAGTAAATTTCTTTTTTTTTTTTTTTTTTTTTAACATCTTTACTGCAGTATAATTGCTTTAAAATGGTGTGTTAGTTTCTGCTTTATAACAAAGTGAATCAGATATACATATACATACATCCACATATCTCCTCCCTTTTGCTTCTCCCTCCCATCCTCCCTATCCCACCCCTCTAGGTGGTCACAAAGCACCGAGCTGATCTCTCTGTGCTACGTGGCTGCTTCCCACTAGCTATCTATTTTACATTTGGTGGTGTATATATGTCCATGCCACACTTTCACTTCGTCCCAGCTTACCCTTCTCACTCCCCGTGTCCTCAAGTCCATTCTCTACATCTGTGTCTTTATTCCTGTCCTGCCCCTAGGTTCTTCAGAACCATTTTTTAAAAAATTCCATATATGTATGTATTAGCATATGGTATTTGTTTTTCTCTTTCTGACTTACTTCACTCTGTATGACAGGCTCTAGGTCCATTCACCTCACTACAAATAACTCAATTCTGTTTCTTTTTATGGCTGAGTAATATTCCATTGTATATATGTGCCACATCTTCTTTATCCATTCAACTGTTGATGGACACTTAGGTTGCTTCCATGTCCTGGCTATTGTAAATAGAGCTGTAATGAACATTGTGGTACATGCTTCTATTTGAGTTATGGCTTTCACAGGGTATATGCCCAGTAGTGGGATTGCTGGGTTGTATGGTACTTCTATTTTTAGTTCTTTAAGGAATCTCCATACTGTTCTCCATAGTGGCTGTATCAATTTACATTCCCACCAACAGTCGAAGACGGTTCCCTTTTCTCCACACCCTCTCCAGCATTTATTGTTTGTAGATTTTTGATGATGGCCATTCTGCCTGGTGTGAGGTGATACCTCATTGCAGTTTTGATTTGCACTTCTCTTATGATTAGTGATGGTGAGCATCCTTTCATGTGTTTCCTGGCAATCTGTATATCTTCTTTGGAGCAATCTCCAGGTCTTTGGCCCATTTCTGGATTGGGTTGTTTTTTTGATATTGAGGTGCATGAGCTGCTTGTATATTTTGGAGATTAATCCTTTGTCATTTGCTTCGTTTGCAAATATTTTCTCCCATTCTGAGGGTTGTCTTTTGGTCTTGTTTAAGTTTTCCTCTGCTGTGCAAAAGCTTTTAAGTTTCATTAGGTCCCATTTGTTTATTTTTGTTTTTATTTCCATTTCTCTAGGAGGTAGGTTAAAAAGGATCTTGCTGTGATTTATGTCATAGAGTGTTCTGCCTATGTTTTCCTCTAAGAGTTTGATAGTATCTGGGCTTACAATTAGGTCTTTAATCCATTTTGAGTTTATTTTTGTGTATGGTGTTAGGGAGTGTTCTAATTTCATTCTTTTACATGTAGTTGTCCAGTTTTCCCAGCACCACTTATTGAAGAGGCTGTCTTTTCTCCACTGTATATGCTTGCCTCCTTTATCAAAGATAAGGTGACCATATGTGTGTGGGTTTATCTCTGGACTTTCTATCCTGTTCCATTGATCTCTATTTCTGTTTTTGTGCCAGTACCATACTGTCTTGATTACTGTAGCTTTGTAGTATAGTCTGAAGTCAGGGAGCCTGATTCCTCCAGCTCCGTTTTTCTTTCTCAGGATTGCTTTGGCTATTCGGGGTCTTTTGTGTTTCCATACAAACTGTGAAATTTTTTGTTCTAGTTCTGTGAAAAATGCTATTGGTAGTTTGACAGGGATTGCATTGAATCTGTAGATTGCTTTGGGTAGTAGAGTCATTTTCACAATGTTGATTCTTCCAATCCAAGAACATGGTATATCTCTCCATCTATTTGTATCATCTTTAATTTCTTTCAACTGTGTCTTACAGTTTTCTGCATACAGGTCTTTTGTCTCCCTAGGTAGGTTTCTTCCTAGGTATTTTATTCTTTTTGTTGCAATGGTAAATGGGAGTGTTTCCTTATTTTCTCTTTCAGATTTTTCATCATTAGTGTATAGGAATGCAAGAGATTTCTGTGCATTAATTTTGTATCCTGCTACTTTACCAAATTCATTGATTAGCTCTAGTAGTTTTCTGGTAGCAACTTTACGATTCTCTATGTATAGTATCATGTAATCTGCAAACAGTGACAGCTTTACGTATTCTTTTCCGATTTGGATTCCTTTTATTTCTTTGTCTTCTCTGATTGCTGTGGCTAAAACTTCCAAAACTATGTTGAATAACAGTGGTGAGAGTGGACTATCTGATCTTAGAGGAAATGGTTTCATTTTTTCACCACTGAGAATGATGTTGGCTGTGGGTTTGTTATATATGGTCTTTATTATGTTGAGGTAAGTTCTCTCTATGCCTACTTTCTGGAGGGTTTTGATCATAAATGGGTGTTGAAGTTTGTCAAAAGCTTTTTCTGCATCTACTGAGATGATCATATGGCTTTTCTCCTTCAATTTGTTAATATGGTTTATCACATTGATTGATTTGAGTATATTGAAGAATCTTTGCATTCCTGGGATAAACCCCACTTGCTCATGGTGTACGATCCTTTTAATGTGCTGGTGGATTCTGTTTGCTAGTATTTTGTTGAGGATTTTTGCATCTATGTTCATCAGTGATATTGGTCTGTAGTTTTCTGTTTGTGACATCTTTGTCTGGTTTTGGTATCAGGGTGATGGTGGCCTCGTAGAATGAGTTGGGAAGTGTTCCCCCCTCTGCTATATTTTGGAAGAGTTTGAGAAGGATAGGTGTTAGCTCTTCTCTAGATGTTTGATAGAATTAGCCTGTGAAGCCATCTGGTCCTGGGCTTTTGTTTGTTGGAAGATTTTTAATCAGAGTCTCAATTTCAGTACTTGTGATTGGTCTGTTTATATTTTCCATTTCTTCTTGGTTCAGTCTCAGAAGGTTGTGCTTTTCTAAGAATTTGTCCACTTCTTCCAGGTTGTCCATTTTATTGGCATATAGTTGCTTGCAGTAATCTCTCATGATCCTTTGTATTTCTGCAGTGTCAGTTGTCACTTCTCCTTTTTCATTTCTAATTCTATTGATGTGAGTCTTCTTCCTTTTTTTCTTGATGAGTCTGGCTAATGGTTTATCAATTTTGTTTATATTCTCAAAGAACCAGCTTTTGGTTTTATTGATCTTGGCTACTGTTTCCTTCATTTCTTTTTCATTTATTTCTGATCTGATCTTTATGATTTCTTTCCTTCTGCTAACTTTGGGGTTTTTTGGTTCTTCTTTGTCTAACTGCTTTACGTGTAAGGTTAGGTTGTTTATTTGAGATGTTTCTTGTTTCTTGAGGTAGGACTGTATTGCTAAAAACTTCCCTCTTAGAAGTGCTTTTGCCGCATCCCATAGGTTTTGGGTCGTAGTGTTTTCATTGTCATTTGTTTCCAGGTACTTTTTGATTTCCTCTTTGATTTCTTCAGTGATCTCTTGGTTATTTAGTAGTGTATTGTTTAGCCTCCATGTGTTTGTAGTTTTTACAGATTTTTTTCCTGTAATTGATATCTAGTCTCATAGCATTGTGGTTGGAAAAGATACTTCATATGATTTCAATTTTCTTAAATTTGCCAAGGCTTGATTTTTGACCCAAGATATGATCTATCCTGGAGAATGTTCCATGAGCACTTGAGAGAAAGTGGAATCTTCTGTTTTTGGATGGAATGTCCTATAAATATCAATTAAGTCCATCTTGTTTAATGTATCATTTAAAGCTTGTGTTTCCTTATTTATTTTCATTTGGGATGATCTGTCCATTGGTGAAAGTGGGGTGTTAAAGTCCCCTACTATGATTATGTTACTGTCGATTTCTCCTTTTATGGCTGTTAGCATTTGCCTTCTGTATTGAGGTGCTCCTATGTTGGGTGCATAAATATTTACAATTGTTATATCTTCTTCTTGGATTGACCCCTTGATCATTATGTAGTGTCCTTCTTTGTCTCTTGTAATAGTCTTTTTTTTTAAATCTATTTTGTCTGATACGAGGATTGCTATTCCAGCTTTCTTTTGATTTCCATTTGCATGGAGTATCTTTTTCCATCCTCTCACTTTCAGTCTGTATGTGTCCCTAGGTCTGAAGTGATTCGCTTGTAGACAGCATATACACGGGTCTTGTTTCTGTATCCAATCAGCCAGTCTATGTCTTTTGGTTGGAGCATTTAATCCATTTACACTTGAGGTAATTATCGAAATGTATGTTCCTATTACCATTTTCTTAATTGTTCTGGGTTTGTTATTATAGGTCTTTTCCTTCTGTTGTGTTTCCTGCCTAGAGAAGTTCCTTTAGCATTTGTTGTAAAGCTGGCTTGGTGGTGCTGAATTCTTTTAGCTTTTGCTTGTCTGTAAAGGTTTTAATTTCTTCATCAAATCTGAATGAGATCCTTGCTGGGTAGAGTAATCTTTATTGTAGTTTTCCCCCTTTCATCACTTTAAATATGTCCTGGGCTTCCCTGGTGGCGCAGTGGTTGAGAATCTGCCTGCCAATGCAGGGGACACGGGTTCGAGCCCTGGTCTGGGAAGATCCCACATGCCACGGAGCAACTAAGCCCGTGAGCCACAATTACTGAGCCTGCGTGTCTGGATCCTGTGCTCCGCAACAAGAGAGGCCACGATAGTGAGAGGCCCGCGCACCGTGATGAAGAGTGGCCCCCACTTGCCCCAACTAGAGAAAGCCCTCGCACAGAAACGAAGACCCAACACAGCCATAAATAAATAAATAAAAACAAATACTTAAAAAATGTCCTGCCACTCCCTTCTGGCTTGCAGAGTTTCTGCTGAAAGATCAGCTGTTAACTTTATGGGGATTCCCTTGTATGTTATTTGTTGTTTCTCCCTTGCTGCTTTTAATATTTTTTCTTTGCATTTAATTTTTGATAGTTTGATTAATATGTGTCTTGGTGTGTTTCTCCTTGGATTTATCCTCTATGGGACTCTCTGCGCTTCCTGGACTTGACTATTTCCTTTCCCATATTACGGAAGTTTTCAACTATAATCTCTTCAAATATTTTCTCAGTCCCTTTCTTTTTCTCTTCTTCTTCTGGGACCCCTATAGTTCGAATGTTGGTGCGTTTTATGTTGTCCCAGAGGTCTGTGAGGCTGTCCTCAGTTCTTTTCATTCTTTTTTCTTTATTCTGCTCTGCTCTGTGGTAATTATTTCCACTATTTTATCTTCCAGGTCACTTATCTGTTTTCTCCTGACTCAGTTATTCTGCTATTGATTCCTTCTAGGGAATTTTAAATTTCATTTATTGTGTTGTTCATCATTGTTTATTTGCTCTTTAGTTCTTCTAGGTCCTTGTTAAATGTTTCTTGTATTTTCTCCATTCTATTTCCAAGATTTTGGATCACCTTTACTATCATTACTCTGAATTCTTTTTCAGGTAGACTGCCTATTTCGTCCTCGTTTGTTTGGTCTGATGGGATTTTACCTTGCTCCTTCATCTGCTGTGTTTTTCTCTGTCTTCTCATTTTGCTTAACTTACTGTGTTTGGGGTCTCCTTTTTGCATGCTGCAGGTTCGTAGTTCCCGTTGTTTTTGGTGTCTGCCCCCAGTGGCTAAGTTTGGTTCAGTGGGTTGTATAGGCTTCCTGGTGGAGGGTGCTGGTGCTTGTGTTCTGGTGTCTGAGGCTGGATCTTGCCTTTCTGGTGGGAATGACCGCGTCTGGTTGTGTGTTTTGGGGTGTCTGTGACCTTATTATGATTTTAGGCAGCCTCTCTGCTAATGGGTGGGATCGTGTTCCTGTCTTGTTACTTGTTTGGCTTCAGGTGTCCAGCACTGTAGCTTGCTGGTCATTGAGTGGAGCTGCGTCTTAGCATTGAGATGGAGATCTCTGGGAGAGCTTTTGCCATTTGATATTACGTGGAGCTGGGAGGTCTCTGGTGGACCAGTGTCCTGAACTCGGCTCTCCCACCTTAGAGGCACAGGCCTGACACCTGGCCGGAGCACCAAGACCCTGTCAGCCACACAGCCAGATTCGTGTGGAGTTTCTTGCCTTTTGGGAAGTCTGAGTCTTCTGCCAGCATTCAGTAGGTGTTCTGTAGGAGTTGTTCCACATGCAGATGTATTTCTGATGTATTTGTGGGGAGGAAGGTGATCTCCACGTCTTAGTCCTCCGCCATCTTGAAGGTCTCCGGTATAAAATTTCTTGACTGTCAGAATGTAGATGTAATGTAGTTTTCTATTTTTAAATGTAATATTGTAAGAGTGAATCAGTCAGGGTACTGGCAATAAAAAGATGAACCCTTAAAATGGATAACATAGGAGGGTTTAATGAAGAGATGATGCCCAAAGATTTGGGCAGAGTGCAGGGAAGCCATAGGGGGCCGTGGAGGGTGGGGAGCATTTGCCCCTCAGCCTCAAGGGACAAGGGGAGTGGGGAGTCACTAGAACCCCAGTGGGGAGCGTCAGGTGGAGGAGACAGGAGCTGTTACAGGTCATACAGGACACGGAGCAAGTGGAGGAGTGGATAGTCCATCTTTCCACTTCTCGTGAATACAGGGATTCTCTCTGCTTGTGATACTATGTTGACTTCCTCTTTTCTAACCGATGATTTGACATCAGTATGATTAGTGTTTGAGAGCTCAGGCATTAGAATCAGCTAGCCCTGTATGTGAGCCGTGTGCCTCTCACTAACTGTGCAATTGTGGGCAAGGAACTGAATGTTCCCAAATGTTTCAAGAGACAGAGCACATCAATCACCATCAACTGTTGCTGTGAAACTGGTGTTAGGAAGTAGCTTTAGTCCTAAATTTTCAGTTCTTGGCCTTAACTCGTTCTAGGAAAGGCGCACAAACAGGAAAATAAGCAGCATGTGGAGTAACAGACACAGAGACAGACTCACACACACACACACACACACACACATGCACACATGCACACACACCCTATCAATGAGTCTTCCCTTGGAGATGAAGCAGAGGAAGAAGAAGAAAAGACCACTCCTCTGTATGTTTTCAGCCTCTCCAGGTGAAAACTGGGATGTATTTGGATGAAGTCAGGACAGTACCTGAGAGGTAGAGATTAACTGAGTATTAGGGAAAGGACCAGTATTTCTTACCATCTGTGTGTCTGCTTTATTTACAGTCCCTTCTTTTGCATGCTTTAGGAGTGTCCACTGAAACCACACATCCTGAAATACATCTAATCATTTTTGCCTTAACTATGGACTGTGAGAAAAAGCCACTCAAAAGAAGCAGAAACTTCCAGACTGCCTCTCACTCAGCCAGGGGAGCTTGTCTCAGCAATTTTGACTGAATTCTCTTATTCTTGGTGAATTCTAAAAAGAATAGGGATAGGAAGCAGCTCTCACTGTATCTCAAAATATATAAACAAGATTGAGACAAACAAGACCCTTTCATTTCAGTTGAGTGTGTGGTGGGAAAGAGGTGGTGGTTTGCAAAAGTGTGGTACTGAAGCCAGACTGATGTAGGTTTAATTGTTGGTTCTGCCGCTGGTTATGTGATGTAGACAGTAGTGAGTTACTCCATCTCACTAAAAATCATAGTTTCCATCAATAAAACTGAGTTGTTCTGAGAATTCAATACAACATTTAAAGTGCTTAGCATGTTATCTGGCACACACCAAGTACTCAATAAATATCGCCCGTTATTATGGTTGTAAGTCATCTCCTGTATCAATATCTACTTAAGAAATATTTGCCTTTTTAATTTAGATTTAAAAGTTGTAAAACTTCTCCGTCCCCAATCCCAATACATGTACTGGCATTCTTTCCATGGTTCTGTGATGGTCCCGCCACCCTCCCTTCCAAACTCCTGTTCCTTTTCCTCCTCCCAGGTATTCCACAGGGAGCTGTGGACGTCTCTGAAAAACGGTTTGATGGCCCTACCACCTGCATGCCAAACAGTAAGCAACTGCTATTTGGCTTGGCTGTTTGCTTGACACCAACTGACTGCTAGTGGATGCCTATGCTTTTAAAGAGAAAGATCTTTCCAAATGATAAACTTCCAATTACACATTTGGTGCCTTAAATTTATTAGGCCTGCGGCAATGAACAAAGTGTCCTTGGTACTTGTTTCCAAGAGCAACTATAGTTTAAAAAGAAATAAAATTTCTGTTCATTTTTAATATTTGTTTTTCATTTTACATTTAAGGGAAAAATGCATAAGCTCTCCTTTCCTAAGAAGGCTGTTGCTCCAATTATTACCACTGAGGTTTTTTGCTTTGCCTCCAACTTCCCTAAGTGGTATCAATGGTGTTGACCCCTGACTCTTCTGCTCTGTCCCCAGGAAAACCAATCACAATATATCCAAGCAGACAATGGTTTGTTATGTCATCTTTGGGGCAAGTATGTGTTTAATTGCAAAGCAAATTCTCTTTTCTAAGTCTGAGGAATCTTGAGATTTGTTTCCCATTCTGGGTCTATATTCTTCTTTCTTTAGCTCTTTAGTATTTTTTAACTTTTCCATATCTTTGACTCAATCTCTTTCTCTTTCATAGAGCCTGATCTTTGCCTAACTTCCTAAAATAGAAAAAAAGCCCTTGTTTGTCCCCTTCATCTTTAATGCGGGAAGGAAACAACAAAAACAAAATGAAACATGCAGACATCGGTGTTGAAAGGAGAGCTGGCCTTGGGGTTAAAGGAGTTGCTGGTCACTCAGATCCAGCCCTTGGAATAGCGTGGGGCTTGGCCTTGGCAAGCTGATAGAGATCAGCCATGCCTGGCGTTCCTGTTGACATGTGTTTCAGGCAAGGGGGAAGTTTTTATCTCTCCCACTAAAGACCTGTGGCAGCACTCAGATGTTTACTCTGACTTGGGTCTTCAAGGTCTTTCTTCCATACTCTTCTAAGTAATGGGAAACTCAGTCTTTGTCATTACTTGGATTCCCTATTCCTTCTCAGTTCTCTTCTCTCCAGAATCAGACCCTGGTAGTAGAGAAATCTGTCTCCTTCTGTCGGGGTGTCAGGAGACAGGAGTAAATATTGCTCCTTCCCCTCTCTAAAGAGAGAACTTCATTGCCCCGGCACCACCTAACTCTCGAATTCTCCTGGTCTCTATCTCCAAATGCTCCCCTCTTATTCTGGATTTGGAAGATACATACATATTGGTTGTAGAACTGTAGAATTGGTTGTAGAAAAGTCTAGGTGGGGATCTTTAGGATGAAAGGTGATGGGAGCACTCTGGCATATTTATTCCCATTCAGAAGCATGAGAGCAGAAATAAAGTCACATTCTTGACCACGGCAGGATGTTCATGTGCTCAGTGAAAACTTCCCTGTCTCCATCATTCCCAAGATAGATAACTTGGTCTGTGCCATCCAGAGTTTCCTTTCTCAGCTCTGTCTCCTTTTCTAGGTGCTCTTCCTGTCCCTCCAATGGAAGTGTTTCCTAAGGACTAAGCTCTCTTGATATATCTCCTGTGGAATCAACTGCTCTATTCTCAGAATTCTCATATTTTACTTCATTTCATGTGACTTTTTATGTCTGTTATCTCTCACTTTGAATTCCAGTCCCACATTTCCAAATGACTTATGTGTACGTGGACAGTACACTGTCAATAGAAACTCAGCATGTCTAAGGTAGACCTCTTCAACTTTTCCTCATGTTGTCCTCCTCCCACACCCTTAATTTGTCAAGGGCACCACCATATTTTTAGGCTTCCAGCTTCAAAACTTTAGAAACATTTTAGTCTCTTTCCCTTAACTCCCACTTATCCATTCATTAACTTAACCTTGTATATCATTTCATTATAATCACTTTCATATATGTTCTTAAATTTATTTTTAAAATACCTTTTAAAGACTTTTTTCTTATTTTAAGAGCTATTTTCAGGTATGGTACAGGAAACAACAAAACTGAAAAATGCAGAAAAGTGCAAAGAAGAAAATGATGTCATCTATGCTTATACCACACAGAGATAATTGCTATTTATGCATTTTCAGTCTTGGTTTCCTATGTGTTGATGTATATGTACATAGAGTAAAAATATGGATTCATATTGTTTGCATTTACTATATTATTAGCAAGAAATTATAAACATTTTTAATGTTACTAAATAATTCTTGTTTGCTGCATGGCTTTCAATCAGGTAGGTATATCACAATTTATGTCTGTCTAAAGCTGTGCATTTATTATCATTTTTTTTCCTGTCAAAATAATTTCACATGAACCAATAAGACACACAGCAAAGAACTGACAGATTTTACTACATACAAATTAAAACTGTAATATGGATAATGACATGAATAAAATTAAAACAAAATGATAAACTGGGATAAAATATAAATAACCTGTATAACAGAAAAGAGACAATAAATATATAGAGCGTGCCTTCAAATTAGTTTGAAAAAGGCCAACAATCCAGTATAAAAAGGGAAAACTACCACAGAAGATAACTCAAAAAGAGGAAACAACTGATCAATAAACAAGAAAATAGGACAGGTGAAAAATGGTGTCTCCTTGTTTTAAATTGCAGTAATGCTTTATAACAATTCAAATTATAAAAGTAATATATGTTCATCTTAAAACATTTAGTTAATACAAAGATGCATGAAAATTGTATCTGAAATCTAAATAGTCAGAGATGATCACTGCTAATATTTTGTTTGTCTTCTCTATATTTATCTAATAATTAAAACAAGATCCTTTGTTTCTCTTCAAAACCATTCCTTTGACTATTCTAAATATTTTCTGTAGTTATAACTATAGCAACAAAATAGAATATAAAAGAGAAACTTGAAGAGCAGATTTAAAAATTATAAATTAAGGATGACTGGAAAAAATAAAGGAGCATTAGTAAAATAATTGTCACATAAAGTAGAATTTAGGACAAGAAATAAAAGCATTAAACAAAATTTAAAATTATTTTCTTTTGAAAAAGACACAATCTGCATGACATCATCTCTAATATCTAAAATCACTTTCACTTACTTATCCTTATTTGCTTAATTACTTCTCATTACAACTGCTCCTATTTTTAAGATATTTCAATTCATCAAGAGTGATATTAAGCACACATTTCTCAGAAAAGGTACTTTTTGATGACTCTCTCTTCATCAAGAGTCATATCTTGCTAACCATTCCTTTTTCTCCTTCATATCTTGCTAACCATTCCTTTTTCTCCTTCCTAGATTTATCTTCCTCTACCCAGCCTTTAAACTTTGGGTTTTTGTAAACTCAGTCCTAGATTTTGTTCTGTTTCTATACTATCCTCTCTCCCTGGGTGATCTGAACCACATCTAGTTTATTAACCAGTATATTTTACTTTCAGATTTTCCTATGTGTACAATCATGTTGTCTGTGAATAAATACAATTTTGTCTTTTCCTTTGCAATTCGTATGCCTTTTATTTATTTTTAACTTGTCTTATTGCAGCGGCTAGTACATACAGTACAATGTTGAATACATGTGATAAGAATGGACATTCTTGCCTTCTTCCTGATCTTAGGGAGTGAAAGCAATTAGTGTTTCATCATTACATATAATGATAGCTGCAGATATTTTGTAGACGTTCTTTATCAGGCTGAGAAATTTCCCTTCTTCTAGTTTATCAGAGTTTTATTTATTTTTAAAATCACGAATGGTTCTTGAAGCTTGCTTTTTCTGCATATAAGGAGATCTCATATTATTTTTTTTCAAGATATTGATATGAAGATATGAACTGATTAATTTTTGAAAAGTGAAGTGATCTCACATTCCTGAATAAACTCTACTAATTCATAATATATTACCT
The DNA here is from genome assembly GCF_028021215.1 of Eschrichtius robustus. Lineage (NCBI taxonomy): Eukaryota > Metazoa > Chordata > Mammalia > Artiodactyla > Eschrichtiidae > Eschrichtius > Eschrichtius robustus. Next base: position 86,554,388 of record NC_090824.1, read on the forward strand.
ATTTTATATACTGATGGTTGCAATTTGCTGGTACATTGTTAAGGTTTTTTGTGTCTAAGTTCATGAAGGATACTGATCTACAGTTTATTTTCTTATAATGTCTACAGTTTTGGTATCAGGTAATACTGACCTCAAAAAATGAGCTGAGAAATACTTCCTTTTCTTCTATTTTCTGAAGCGTTGGTGTAGATATTTTTTTCCCTAAGTGTTTGGTAGAACTCACCAGTGAAGACCCCTGGGCTTAGAGTTTTTTTTTAGTTTTTGTCTGTCTTGATGTACAAGATACAGTACATATCTAATATGAGAAGATTTGTTCCTACGATTTCTTTAATAGATATGGGGCTCTTTAGGGTATCGTTTTTTTTCCTGATTAAGTTTTATAACTGTTGGTGGAAATGTAAGTTGGTGCAGCCACTGTGGAAAACAGTATGGAGGTTCCTCAGAAAACTAAAAATGAATTACCATATGATCCAGCAATCCCATTCCTAGGCATATATCCAGACAAAACTATAATTCAAAAAGATACATGCACCCCTATGTTCATAGCAGCACTATTCACAATAGTCGACATGGAAACAACCTAAATGTCCATCAACAAATGAATGGATAAAGAAGATGTGGTGTATACACACACACACACACACACACACACACACACATACACACACACAATGGAATACTACTCAGCCATTAAGAAAAAAGAAGTAATGCCATTTGCAGCAACATGGATGCAACTAGAGATTATCATAGTGAAGTAACTCAGAAAGAGAAAGACAAATGCCATATGATATCATTTATATGTGGAATCTACAGTATGACACAAATGAACCTATCTATGAAACAAACAAAATCATGGATGTAGAGAACAGACTGGTGGTTGTCAAGAGGGAGGAGGCTGGACAAGGGATGGAGTGGGAGGTTAGGGTTAGCAGATTTAAGCTTTTGTGTATAGAATGGATAAACAACAAGGTCCTACTGTATAGCACAGAGGACTATATTCAATATCCTATGGTAAACCATAATGGAAAAAAATATTTTAAAAAATGTATATATATGTATAACTGAATCACTTCGCCATGCAGCAGTAATTAACACATTATATATCAGCTATACTTCAATTTTAAAAAGTTTTATAGTTTGTGCTTTCTAAGATTTTGTCCATTTCATCTAAGTTGTCAAATGTATTGGCATAAACTACTGCATAATACTTTCTTACTATCCTTTTAACGTCTTTAAAACCCATGGTGATTCCTCCTATTTTAATAGCTGATATTGGTAATTTGTGTCTTCTATCATTTTTTTCTTGATCAATCTGACTAGAGCATTTTATCTTTTATCTGAAGCAGCTCATTTCACAAATGAGCTATGCTCAAAATGTATTTGACTGTTAAAATGACTTTGAAGGACAGGAAAAGAACACATATTTTAAATGAGGCTTTGTAACAAAAACAACACAGAAAGAAATAATTTCCTTTGCTGAAGAAATATGGCAAATCCACACATATATTTTTGTATACAAATGAATTACTCACAATGGCAAATCTCAGATTCTTCTCACATTAAATCAAAGATAGTATCAATTAAATTGTCACCTCTGTAGTTTCCTATACTTTACCAAAGACACTATTATCGCGGATCTGGGGTAATAGGAGAGTAATTCAATATCACATTAAACCCAATTCTATTTTATGTTTTAGACTTTGCCTCTCAACTAATTTCATACATTTACAAATTGAATTTTTTCATCTTGAAGTAAAATTGAAGCAAATATGAATTATGCCAATTATAGTCATACTGGTTAAATAATATGGCATATAATATTTACCTATAGGATTAGCAAAGATAAAAATATTATAATTCTCAATTTTTGTGAGGATAGGGTAAAACTGGAACTCTTATATATAGTCAAGAAGAACATAAATTGCTACAACCTCTTTGCAAGGAATTTCAAAATAGGTAATACGAGCCTCCATGTTTTTCATACTTTCTAAATCAATTCTTTCTTTTCTTGGAAATTATTCTGAGGAAAAGGTTAAATACGTGAACAAATACAAATATGTTCAGAAATGTTCATAGGTCAGTTATTTAACATTTTAAAAGCCAGACACGATGTCCAATGATTGGGGAACAAATTTAAGCAAATTTTACTAGGTTGAACCATGTCAAACTGCCGTTTTTTAATGATGTGTGTAAATGCTCATACATTGGTACAATATATGGGTTCAAAAATCATATTTTCAGGATGCCTTTGAATATGCATGTGTGCACAGACAGACACACACACACAGGCGCGTACACACGCACCCCTGATGACCTGTAGTTGTCTTTGGGTGGTGAGATGTTTTTTCCTTTTTTATGTATAACAACAAGATGGTGTTACTTTTGCAATCAGGAACAGGTTATATTAAATAGAAACACAGAAGCTACCATTTTCCCAAATAAAGCAGAAGTACCTGTCTCATAATCTCCAATTTCAAAGAACTTCCAAAGTTAACTAATTCTTGACTTTTTAAAATCAGTTGAAAGGAAAAAGAACAAGCAGGATATATGGAGGGATTTAGTAGTATGTCTGGAAAGGAGGGAATTCACAGATTTCCAATGATTCGAGGTGACAAACCTCCGTCAGGAAACATTTCGACCTCTGTCTCCCAAGGTGCTAACGGACAGTGAGATGGAGAACACCATGATGAATGCTACAGGTAGTCCTAAGCATGCAAGCTGGGCAGGTTTGTGTTAGGGAATAATCTTCCTACAGTACTTTTTCTGGAAATGTTTATCAAATCACTAAGGTACATTTGGAGAAATGGCTAGCTAAGGCTACTTCCCTTACTTGACAGTCAAAGTGATTACACTGGAAAGCTAGTACCCAACTTTAACTGCTAAGAAAAACTAAATGATAGTAAGGAAGAAAGGCTCACTAAATAGAGAGAAACAACATCCCTTCCATGGAAAGTATTCCATTGTCAGCCTACTTCTGGTTTGTCCATTCTCTTCTCCCAAATGCTTTGAAAAGAGTCAAGAACTACATCAACTGTAGGTGACTTATGCCCTTTTATTCAGATATTTTCTTCCTCTACATTTCCTGGGCTCACTCAGGAAAGCCAAAGCCAGCTGTATATGGTGTTTTGACACTTGTGTGCTGCTAATGGCCATAGTCACCATTCCAGTCATTTTAAGATACCTTTTAGGCATTGAGATGTATTTTTAGGAAAACACCATAAAGGATTTGAATTACTGAATTAAGATTTCTAAAACTTTTATTTAAACAAACTGCCAAAAATATTTTCAAAACCAAATCTCTCTACTTATTTTTGAGCTGGAAACAAATATTTTTGAACCCTACAATGCTGGAAGTTTAGAAGAGATTCTAAATAATGCTGAGTTTACAATATGAGAAAAAGCATCCACTTATTTCTTTTAGGGGAGGTGTAAAGTAGGGGCTACCATTGCTGACTTTTTGGCACATTGAGAACTAATAACAAAGTTTGTTCCTTGAAAGGAGATTTTTTTCACACTGGTGAGCCTTAGAGAAAAATAATATTTATTTTCAATTTACGTGGCTTAAGGTTTCCTTCCTTTACTTTCAGCCTTTAAACACAACATAACAATCGTCTCCTCCTGCAATGGGGGCTGGAGCATGTTAGGACAAGGTGTTTGTATTGGACTTAAATATAGCCTTTTTGCTTAGCAGTTTAGAAAGTTATGTAAATGAGTCCAAAGTCATATATTTAGTTCATTCATGGAGCGTCACTCTTCTCCATTACTTTTCTTTGAAGAACACCCCAAAGGGAGTGAAAACTAGACAAATAAAATCTGATGGGAGAAGGAAGTCTTAAAAGTCAAAGTTAAAAGCTGTTGCCTTGCGTGTGACCTGGTGGTAGGAAGACCTGTGTGGGCCAGGGACAGCACAATGGTGCCTGAAGAAGGTGTCAGAAGAGGAGAGATGAACCACCAAGGCAATGGGTAGGGGCATACTGACAGCGTGATATTTGCCTAGGGTGTTTGCTGTGGCTGGATCAGAACAAACCCATTCTAGTTACTAAGTAAACAACTCAGAGGGTGGCAGGGCAAGAGCATCAGCTTGAGATTCAGTTTTGATTTGTTATACAGCAAGATTGTTGGGTGGGAAGACCAGAAATCAAATTCTTATCATGCGACCCAAGTTACGACGACACTTTGGGGAAAAAAACAGAGTGTGGAATCAACCTCTGGGGTTACAATCACAGTATCAAGCTGTCATTCATTTGGCTCTGGGTATACAATACAAAGCATCTGCAACTTAATATTCATTTATTTAGGCCAGAGTTACTCCAGGGCCCTTTTACTATGCCCAGTCCATAAGGAAGGATTATACATGTTTCAAGTCTTGTTCAAGAGAGCACATTTTTAACATTAATATTAAAAACAAATATTTTTTGTAATATTAAAAACAAAAAAGGAAACATCCTCTCATTGTCATCTCACAATCCTTGTTCAAGCATCTTAACAACTTTCATCTCATGAATGTGGGAATGGAAATTATCACGAGAGTGAAAAAGAAGGTACCTTCTGTAGGAATTTTGCACTCTTCTCTGCTGTCAGATTCCATCTTCTTGGCAATGTACCTGGATGCTGCTGGGTTCCCTGACTCCTGAATCCTTTTCCTAATCTTTAAGCATGAGTTTCTGGCCCAGCAATGCTCTGTCCTCAAGCCTAATATTGACTCCCAGGTTATGGCACTCTCCTTTGAACCCAGCCCTACCCAGACTTGTATACTTCCCTGTATGGGTCAATGGGACACTAAGCTTGCTCCTTACACATCACCAAGCTTCCTAGGAATGATGGGAGTCACCATGGCTCACTGCTATTTACAGGGCTATGCCAGGAAGACAGAGGTAGTAATGAAGTCATGATGCCTACGAGTCAGTATTCATGTCAACAGAAGTTAATGCCTCCTCCCACTGCCATTCATAATCCTCTTCAACCACTTAAACAGTCCATGCATATCTCATGATGAGGTGCAGGAGTGAAACAAGAGAAACAGGACAGTGTACCTGTCTGAGGACTCTTGCTGCCCATTCAGAGATGTTCTCCTTGGATGTCTTTAATATTATTTTGGTCCGGTGGGCTTTTGGCATCCTGTGACACAAAGCACAAATTCATGAATCAGAGGGGTACAGGTGCTTCCTTGACAGTTTGACATCAGAGAAACTGCATTTGCAGCACTTGTATCAGTAGATCAGAAAAATACCAACAATTTTATAAGTCTTACATATTACCTAGGTGAAGGTAAAACATTGTAAGTCACAAGGGTATACAAGTTATCACTGAAAAGACCTAACTAATAGATAAAAAAATTAAGAATGATAAAAATATCTATTCATCAGAGAGAGAAGAAGTATTATTAACCAAATCAAATTTAACTCTAGGTATTCATACTCTCTTCAAAAAAGAACTAACTAGTCACATGATTGTTATACTTGTTCCCATCTCCCAATGAAATATTGTAACTGTGAAGAGACAATAATAGCAATGGTCAATTGAAAAGGAAAGATCTACCTATAACTTAGTAAAACAACTTAAATTTCATAGAGGGAGTTAAACAAAGAGACAGAGAAAGAGAAGTGTATAACAATACACTTTTAATGAATTACCATAAAGCTGTCCCTGAGGTGTGGCCAAGGTGGTGGAGCAGGAAGCCCCTGAGCTGATCTCCTCCAACAGGCACAGCAAAATCACAACTATTAATAGAGCAGCTATCTAGGAGAATGAACTGAAGACTAGCAGAAAAGATTTTCCGCAACTAAAGATAAAAGAAGGAACCACAACGAGATGGATAGGAGGGGCAGAGACACAGTATGGTCAGGGCCCATATCCCTCAGTAAGTGACCCACAAATGGGAGGATAATCACAGTTGCAGAGGTTCTCCCCATAGAGCTAGGTGTCCGAGCTCCACGTCGGGCTCCCCAGCTCAGGAGCTCTGCATGGAGCTTCCAGAATGTCTGATTTTGAAGGCCAGTGGGGCTTGTGTACAGGAGAGCTGGAGGGCTGTAGGAAACAGAGACTCCACTCTTAAAGGACAGGAACAAAATCTCACATGGTCCAAATCCCAGTGCAGAGGTAGTACTTTGAAAGGAGCCTGGATCACACCCATTGGTTGATCTTGGAGAACCTCCGATAGAGGCAGGAGGCAACTGGGATGCCCCCTGGGGACACAGATACTGTTGGCAGCCAGTTTAGGGAGTTGTTCTACCAAAGGACACTGGTGCTGGCAAGCATCATTTTAGAGCCTTCTCTCTAGCTTATTAGCACTGGAGGCATGCCCACCCTCCAGTGGGCCAGCACCAGTCCTGGGACCCCGTGGGCCAGGCAGCCAGCTGCCCTGGGACCCAGCCTTGCCTACCAGTGGGCCAGCACCAGTTCTGGGACCTCCCAGGCGGCAGAGCCAGCCATGCCAGACCTGGCCTCACCCACCAGTGGGCCAGCAGCCATTGCACAAGGCAGGGCTTGGCAGCCAAATGGGCCAGAGGCCAGCACTGTCAACCAGTGTACCTGCAGTAGTTGGCCCACCACCCTCGAAAGGCCCATGCATCCCACATAGGAGGCACGCCTAAAGCATATAGGTCTGGTGACCAGAGGGGAGCATGCTGTTGGGCCATATAAGACATCTCCTACATAAGGCCACTTCCTCAAGCTCGGGAAACATAACCAACCTACCTAATACATAGAAAAAAAAACACAGAGAGTTAGGCAAAACCAAGAGACAGAGGAATATGTTCCAAATGACAGAACAAGACAAAACCTCAGAAAAAGAACTAAACAAAGTAGAGATAAGCAATCTACTTGATAAAGAGTTTAAGGTAGGGTTTCCCTGGTGGCACAGTGGTTAAGAATCCGCCTGCCAGTGCAGGGGACACAGGTTCGAGCCCTGGTCTGGGAAGATCCCATGTGCCGTGGAGCAACAAAGCCATGCACACAACTACTGAGCCTGCACTCTGGAGACCGTGAGCCACAACTACTGAGCCCACATGCCATGGCTACTGAGGCCCATGCACCTAGAGCCCGTGCTCCGCAACAAGAGAGGCCACTGCAATGAGAAGCCAGCGCACCGCAACAAAGAGTAGCCCCTGCTCACTGCAACTAGAGAAAGCCCATGCGCAGCAACAAAGACCCAATGCAGCCAAAAATAAATTAATTAATTAAAAAAAAAAGAGTTTAAGGTAATAATCATAAAGATGCTCCACAAACTTGGGAGAATGAACACTGAGAATTTTATCAGAGAGTGAGAAACCAAAAAATACACTAGAAAGAATCAACAGTAGACTAGATGATACAGAGGAATGGATCAGCGATCTGGAAGACAGAGTAGTGAAAATCACCCAAGCTGAACAGAAAAAAATCATCAAAAAAATGAAAATAGTTTAAGAGACCCCTGGATCAACATCAAGTGTGCTAACATTCACATTATAGGGGTCCCAGAAAGTGATGAGAGAGAAAAAAAGCAGATAATTTATTTTAAGAAATAATAGCTGAAAACTTCCCTAACCTGGGAAAGGAAAAAGACATCCAGGTCCAGGAAGCACAGAGTCCCAAATGAGATGAACTCAAAGAGGTCCACAAGATACATTATAATTAAAATAGTAAAAATGAAAGATAAAGAGAGAATAATAAAAAGCAGCAAGAGAAAAGCAACTAGTTACATACAAGGGAACTTCCATAAGATTCTCAATTGACTTTCAGGTGAAACTGGCAGGCCAGAAGGGAGTGGCACAATATATTCAAAGTGATGTAAGAGAAAAATCATATAACCAAGAATACTCTACAAAGCAAACATATCATTCAGGTTTGAAGGAGAGATAAAGAGTTTTACAGACAAGCAAAATCTAAAAGACATCAGCACCACTAAACCAGCATTCAAGAAATGTTAAAGGGACTTCTCTAAGTGGAAAATTAAAGACTACAACTACAAATACAGAAAATTATGAAAGGAAAAAATCTCATTGGTAAAGACAAACATACAGTAAAGTATCAATCACTTATAAAGCTAGTAGGAAGATCAAAAGACAAAAGTAATAAAATAATTCATATCCATGATAAGTAGTTAAGGGATACAAAAAGCAAAAAGATGTAAAATATGATGTAAAAACATTAAGCTTCAGGGAGTGGGGAGAGTAAAGATGCAGGGTTGTTAGGATGTATTTGTGCTTAAGAGATCATCAGTTTAAAATAATCATATACATATACAAATACATATAAATATATATGTGAACTTCCTGATAACTATAAACTGAAAACCTATAAAAGATACACACACAAAAATGAGAAAAAAATCCAAGTGTAACACTAAAAATAGTCATCAAATCACAGGAAAAGAGAGCAAAAGAAGAAAAGAACAAAAAAAAACCCTACAAAAACATCAAGAAAACAATTAACAAAATGGCAGTAAGTACATACCTATCAATTATTACTTTAAATGTAAAATGACTAAATGCTCCTATCAAAAGACACAGGGTGGCTGACTGGATAAAAATTTTAAAAAACCCATATATATGCTGCCTACAAGAGGCTTATTTCAGACCTAAAGAGACACACAGACTGAAAGTGAAGGGATGGAAAAAGGTATTCCATACAAATGGAAACAAAAAGAAAGCTGAGATAGCGATAAATATATCAGGCAAAATAGACTTTAAAACAAAACTGTAACGAGACAAAGAAGAACATTACATAATGATAAAGAGACCAATCCAACAAGAATATATAACAATTGTAAATATATATGATATGCACCCAACATAGGAGCACCTAAATACATAAAGCAAATATTAATAGACATAAAGAAAGAAACTGAAAGTAACACAATAATAGTAGGGGACTTTTAACACTCCACATACATCAATGGACAGATCTTCCAGACAGAAAATCAAAGAGGAAACACTGGCCTTAAATGATAAATTAGACCAGACAGACTTAATATATATCTATAGAACGTTCAATCCAAAAGCGGCAGAACACAAATTTTAAGTGCACATGGAACGTTCTCCAGGATAGATCACATGCTGGGCCACAAAACAAGTCTCAGTAAATTTAAGAAGATTAAAATCATATCAAGCATCTTTTCTGACCACCATGCTATGAGACTAGAAATCAACTACCAAAAAAATGCAAAAACCACAAACATGTGGAGGCTAAACGATACGCTATTAACCAAGTCACCGAAGAAGTCAAAGAGGAAACTAAAAATATACTTGGAATCAAATGAATGGAAACACAACTTTCCATAATCCATGGTACACAGCAAAAGCAGCTCTAAGAGGGAAGTTTAGAGTGATACAAGCCTACCTCAGGAAACAAGAAAAATCTCAAATAAACAAACTAATCTTACATCTAAAGGAACTAGAAAAAGAACAAAACTGAAAGTTAGTAGAAGGAAAAACATTAATAAAGATCAAAGCAGAAATAAGTGAAGTAGAGACTAAAAAACAATAGAAAAGATCAATGAAACTAAGAACTGGTTCTTTGAAAAGATAAACAAAATTTGATAACCTTTAGCCAGACTCATAAAGAAGAAAGAGAGAGGCCCCAAATTACTAAAATCTGAAATGAAAGAGAAGTTACAACTGACACCACAGAAATACAAAGGATCATAAAATATTACTATGAACAAATTATACACCAATAACATGGACAACCTAGAAGAAATGGGTAAATTCCAAGAAACATATACTCTCCCAATATTGAATCAGGAAGAAACAGGAAATATGAACAGGCTGGTTACTAGTAATGAAATTAAATCCATTATTAAAAAAAAAAAAGAAAACACCCAAAAAACAAAGTCCAGGACCATATGGCTTCACAGGAGAATTCTACCACATTTAAAATACAGTTAACATCTATCCTTCTCAAATGATTCCAAAAAAGTGAAGAGGAAGGAACACTTTTGAACTCATCCTCTGAGGCTAGCATCACTCTGATTCCAAAACCAGACAAAGCACAAAAACAGAAAATTATAGATTAATATCACTGATGAACATAGATGCAAAATGCTCAACAAAGTATTAGCAAACTAAATTGAACAATATGTTAAAAGCATCATGCACCATGATCAAGTGGGATTCATTCCAGGGGTATAAGTATGGTTCAATAGCTGCAAATCAATCAATGTGATATATCACAATAACAAATTGAATAAAGATAATCATATGATCATCTCAATAGATGCAGAAAAAGCTTTTGCCAAAATTCAATATCAATTTATGATAAAAATTCTCAACAAAGTGGATATAGAGGGAGCATACTTCAATGTATAAATGGAGCATACTTCAACAAAATAAAGGTCATATATGACAAACCCACAGCCAAGGTCATGCTCAACAGTGAAAAGCTGAAAGCATTTCCTCTAAGATCAGAACAAGACAAGGATGCCCACTCTCACTGCTTATATTCAACATAGTATTGGAAGTTCTAGCCACAGCAATCAGACAGAAAAAGAAGTAAAAGGGATACAAATTAGAAAAAAGTAAAATAGTCATTGTTTGTAGATGGCATGGTGCTACACAGAGAAAATCCTAAAGATACCACCAAAAAAACTATGAGAGCTCATCAGTGAATTCAGTAAAGTTGCAGGATATAAAATTGTTGTACAAAAATCTGTTGCATTTCTATACACTAGCAACAAACTATCAGAAAGAGAAGCTAAGAAAACAATCTCAGTTACATTTGCATCAAAATGAATAAAACACCTAGGAATAAACCTAACCAAGAAGGTAAAAGACTGATCCTTGGCAAACTTTAAGCATTGATGAAAGAAATTCAAGACAACAAAAACAAATGGAAAGATGTACTGTGTTAATGGATTTGAAGAATTAATATTGTTAAAATGACCATACTCCCTCAAGGCAATCTACAGATTCAATGAAATCCCTATCAAAATACCAATGGCATTTCTTTCTCACAGAAATAGAACAAATAATTCTAAAATTTATATGAAAACACAAAGACCCTGACTAGCCAGAACAATCGCGAGAAAGAAAACAAAGCTGGAGGTATCAAACACCCTGATTTCAAACTATACTACAAAGCTACAATAATCAAAACAGTATGGTACTGGCACCAAAAGAGACATACAGATCAATGGAAGCAAATAGAGATCCTGGAAATAATCCCATGCTTTATATGGTCAATTAATCTATGATAAAGGAGGCAAGACTATGCAGGGAAAAAGTGTTATTGGGAAAACTGGACAGTAATATGCAAAAGAATCAAACTAGACTACTTTCTCATACCATATACAAAAATAAATTCAAACTGGATTAAAGACTTAAATGTAAGTCCTGAATCCATAAAACTCCTAGAAGAAAATATAGTCAGCTCACTGTTTGACATCAGTCTTAGCAATATTTTTTTGGATATGTCTCCTCAAGCAAGGGAGACAAAAGCAAAAATAAACAAATGGGACTACATCAAACTTAAAAGCTTTTGCACAGCAAAGGAAACTATCAACAAAACAAAAAGAGTACCAACTGAATGGGAGAAGATATCTGCAAATGATATATTTAATAAGAGTTTAATATCCAAAATATACAAAGAACTCATGTAACTCAACTTAAAAAAATAAACAACCCAATTAAAAAATGGGCAGAGGGGCTGAATAGTTATTTTTCCAAATAAGACATACAGATGACCAACAGACTCATGAAAAGACACTCAACACCACTAATCATCAGGGTAATGCAAATCAAAACCACAATGAGGTACCACCTCACACTTGTCAAAATGACTATCAACAAAAAGACAACAAAATCGTAAGTGTTGGCAAGGATGTGGAGAAAAGGGAACCCTTGTACACTGTTGGTGGGATTGTAAATTGGGGCAGCCACTATGGAAAACAGTATGGAGGTTGCTCAAAAAGTTAAAAATAGAACTGCCATATGATTCAGCACTTTCACTTCTGGGTATTTACTCAAAGAAAACAAAACACTAATTCAGAAAGATATATGCACTCCAATGTTCATTGCAGCATTATTTACAACAACCAAGATATGGAAAAATCCTAAGTGTCCATTGATAGATGAATGGATAAAGAAGATGTGGTATATGTATGTATAAACACACACACACATATAACACAATGGAATATTACTCAACCATTATAAAGGAAATCTTGCCATTTGTGACAACACAGATGGATCTAGAGGGTATTATGCTAAATGTATTAAGTTAGAGAAAGACAAATACCATATGATCTCACTTATATGTGGAATCCAAAAAAATAAGACAAACAAACAAAACAAAATGAAAACAGACTCATAGATACAGAGAGCAAATGGGTGGTTACCAGAAGAGAGGTGGGTAGATGGTGGGGGAAATAGGTGAAGGTGATTATGAGGTAAAAACCTCCAGTTATATAATGAATAAGTCACAGCAATATAATATAAAACATAAGAAATATGGTCAATAATATTGTAATAACTTTGTATGGGGACAGACGGTTACTTGACTGATAGTGGTGATCATTTCATAATGTATGTAAATGTCAAATCATTCTGTTATATACCTGAAACTAACATAATATTGTAAGTGAACTATATTTCAATAAAAAATTAAGCAAAATAAATTTGGTAACATTTACAGATTAAAAAAACTATTCCTTTAAGTCAAATCACAAGCTATTTTTTTTTTTTTTACCTGACAGCACCGTAATTGCACAATACTGTAAAATACATTTGATTTCACTTTATTTATTAGATGCATTTCTGAATATTATCAGCAAAGGGAATTTATATATAATAATTTGAATCAAATAGTTGTGTCCCTTTTATATGTGTTTTAACTTAGAAAACATAGTCTTACGGAAATTATATCTACCTCAGCATGTATTATAATAAAAATCACACTTAACATTGATTCTGAAAAACTTTCTGAATTGTTCTCCTTGTTGTGTAGGAGAGTACCATAAACTCTGCACAAAGAAAATACTCCACAGTAGGTTAAAGCCACGATGCACCAATGCATATTAAAACGTACCACGTATACAGTAAATTTCCTCAGACTTCTCATTCCTTTGAAGATGCTTAATTGTGAGGCCAACAGAGCAGTGAGTCCATTCTCTTAGGGATAGAGCAGTACTTGCTCAGTGGACGTTCTTCTCTTCTCTCAAAAAACAATTCCTTTTGTTTCTACCTGTTGGTTTTAGAAAGTGTTGCTCACCTACTACCAGAGAAATATTTTAAAGTAGCAGCTATAAATCTAAATTAATTCAATATGATTTCTTCCAGAAAGCCAGTTAGAAATGATTTGAAGAAGTTCACCTGGATGTTTACAAAGTGATCTTTTATTTTTGTTTCTTTGTGTACCACCATCAGCGAGAAACACAGCAGACTCTCGATAGAGATGCAATGCAGGCTGGAGCCCCAAAGTCAGAGAAGGGGCAGCCCTGACATTCATATATTTAAATCAAGCCACCACTATGAATCATAAAACACAGAAAAACAAAATCATTCTAGAAGGATATGTACTCAAGGTAATATATATTTACACATATTTTCTGTGAATGCCTACAAGTATGTGTTTTCTGGAAAACATAAATTTTACCAAGAATTTGGAAAATTGTCTCCAATTAGTTGGCACTAAGGAATTTAAGCACTGGATTGGTAATTTAGCTATCTATGATTCCAACCCTGTGACTCTATGTTCTATGAAACCTTCTGAAAAACTAAAAGGTATTTTTAAAGGTCTTATTTGTTTTGTAATTTTGAAAACACCATCTTAGGACAAAAGACTTCTTGATACAGTCTAGATAAGCAAGAACCCTAATTAATAAAATTACCTTCTGACTATAATATTCTCATCCTATTTGTCCTCATCATTTTGAAAGAATGGACGCCAGCATTTAAAAGCCAATGTAAACACCAGAAGTCAATGGAGTTATTCAGAGAAAACTTCTGGTCACTTCTAAAGATGCAGCATTTTTTAAAGATTCCATTTAGTCTGCCTGTTACAAGCAATTTAAAACTTTCTTATTCTTCTTTATGTGGAGTTACAATTTCTGACTAAACACTTTTTTAAAAAAAAAAACCAATATTTTATTTAGTTATTGGGCAGTTTAATCCAAAATACAGCTCCACAGTATGTTTATGAACCACTAGACAGGAATGATATAGTCCAGTTTAGGAAGAAAACATTTGTCTAGCCTTTAAGGATTTTATGTCTTTTCTATTAAAAACAGTTAAGACAGATTGAAGATTTCACTTATTTTTGTGTACATTTTATACATAATATATATGCATAGATTCAATCGATTAAAAATGTTTGCTACATTACCTCACACTAATTATTAATATTGAAGTACAGATCTTAGATCTTCTCCATAAAGTCTAATGCATAAGCTTTTCCTATGCTTAAAGTGATAAAATGAAAGGAACAATTCAAATAAAATTATCAACTATTCTTTATTCATAATAACTCTATTTTAATATCTTTTTAAATCTTGCAAAAATGGTAAATTAGAAGATGATTAGTTGCACTTGCACCTTGAAGCTGTATTAAGGCAGTGGATTCAAGTTTTCTGATGGAAACTTCTAACCTTAATACCCTAAAACCAAAGCAAAACAAAGTGTCCAAAATTTGCAGTTTTCATGCAATCTACTTTCATAACGAAAACACTGGTGGCTAAGGAAGAAACAGAAACTTCTCATGAGGAGCAGAGCATTATAGCAGAGTGAAGCTCTGCCCTTATTCCTAGAAGCAGTGCTGGCGAGTGAAAAAAACCTCTAGAATTCTAATACCCCAGATGTAAGGAAAAGCAAATTCAATGAATAAGCCTATCCTTTCCCTCTTCTGACTGGACCCACCAAAAATGGCTCCTTGGTGAAAATACATGAAATGGAATAAGTGGACCAAAAGATGATACTCTCTGATGGAGAAGGAGGGTCCATAGATAAGCACTGAGCTGCAGGTATAGCATTAATATTTGGCATAATCAATCTATGTAGCTATCATCTATCTACCTTTCTAAATTATATATTATACAATATATTTACATGTTATTTTATAATAATATTAATATAATATATAATGTAATTATATTAGATATTAATCTTTCTTATATATTTAATATAATTGATAATATCTGTATTATATAATCAATATTACTATATAATATATATCATACCTTATATACATATCTTAAATATGGGTATGTGTGTATGTATAATATATATAATACATAATATATTTAATTCAGAGAATAATAAAGAACTATTAGAAATGAAGAATTAATAGTAGAAATGAATAATTCAATAGAAGATTTAGAAAATAAAGTTAAGGAAATCCAGAAACTAGAATTTTTTGAAAAGAGTAGAAAATAAGAGGGAAATAATTTAAAAATTAGAGCATTATAAGAATGTGATGTGCCATTTGACTAAAAGGAGTTTCATAAAGAGAAAACAGAGGTGAGGAATTATCAAATGAATAATAAAATACAATTTCCTAGAACTGAAGGAGAAAAGTCCATAGATTAAAAGGGCCCAGTAAGTGTTCAGAATAATAAATTGGAAACAAAAAAAGACCCACCAGACTGATGACACAGTTATGCTAACATGAGATTCTCTGTTTTGTAACCAACACTCTTTTTTTTTTTTTTTTGTAATCCATAGTGAAATAAGTGACAAATCTGACCTGCTATTTTTTCCAATCTTCAAAACTGAACCAAACTCTATGATGTGGGTCAGACTTTATGAATTAGAAGTTAGAAATTTTAGAACACTGGCATAAAAATAATATGTATTTGCATCCAGAGAAATAAAGCACATCAAATAAATAGGTCAGTATCAGAATGGCACAGAATTCTCAAAGCAGCACCAGGAGCTAAAAGAAACTAAAGTAACACCTTCAAAATTTGAAGGGAAATGATTTCTATACCTAGACAAACTGTTAGTCAAATATAAGAACATGAATACATTTCCAATATAAAAAATCTAAAATACTGACCACCCTGTCTATACCTTTTCTCAGGAAGAAGTTCTACTCCACTATTATAAGAGTTAAGGTAAAAAAGATAGACACGCAACCTAAGAGGTCCAATGTAGGCGAAAAGCAAAAGGAACTCCCAATCTCCAACGTTTGGAGTTGGGTGGGGAAGGAGTGAGGATGGAAAGTTCCAGGAGGAGTAGCATAGCCAAATCCAGGTTGATTTCCCCCAGTGAACTCCTAGGATAACAGCTGCCCAGCAGACCCAGAGTCACTATGCCATATAAGAAGAGTTTTAAAGTTCTAACAGGGGGCTTCCCTGGGGGCTTCCCTGGTGGCACACTGGTTGGGAATCTGCCTGCCACTGCATGGGACACGGGTTCGAGCCCTGGTCTGGAAAGATCACACATGCCGCAGAGCAACTGGACCCGTGAGCCACAACTACCGAGCCTGCGCGTCTGGAGCCTGTGCTCCGCAACAAGAGAGGCCACGATAGTGAGAGGCCCGCGCACCGCGATGAAGAGTGGCCCCCACTCGCCGCAACTAGAGAAAGCCCTCGCACAGAAACGAAGTCCCAACACAGCCAAAAATAATAAATAAATAGATAAATAAAGTTCTAACAGAAGTTTGGGAATAAATTAGTAATAGGGCCATAAAAACAAAACTACTAAAACCGAGGCAGCTGATTACCTCAGAGGAGAAAAATTACCAAAAAGAAAATGTAATTATAGTATACCACTTGGCTCAGCTGCAAACAATGAAAGCATAACATATTGGTCATAAAATTAGGGCAATGAATATTGGTTTTGTTTCTTAAGTGATTTAACCAAGTAACAATAGCAGTATTTAAGTTTGGTCAGTGACAGGTTAGTCAGTCTTTGGTGGGCTCCATTTTCCTCCATTCATTCAGTGAGATTTACTTAAACAGTAACATGCATGGCCATGCTGAGAAGTAGAAAACAATATTTTTTATCCTACTGCCATACCCAATGCCAACTCTTGGCTTTTCTGACTGGCTTGGCTCACCGGCCAGATTTCTTAATTGCAAAAGTGAGTCATTAAAGTTGAAATTAAGGTAGCTTCTTCATTGTCACAGTTGGACATGGATGCCTGTGGGAAATCAACCTGGCTTTGGCTATGTTACTCCTCCTGGAACGTTCCATCTTCATTCCTTTTCCACCCAACTCCAAACCTTGGTAATCCATGCTGTATTTCTTGCTCTCCTAATTCTAATGCTCTTCTATTTCCTCTCCTTCTTCAAGAGCAATGGTCACAAAATGATGCTCAAAGACCCATGTTTTGTTTGTCCTGAAAAGGGTTTTAATTTATTGTAAGCATTAACAAAATTGGGGGATTCACTTAAAAACCCCAATTTCTGTATTTTCTTGAAAAATTGTAAGATCAAACACACTGGTCATCCATTCTGACATGACTGCAATTAGCAAAAGCTGAGTACTGACATGCATATTCTTTCTAATTCACCACAGTTCGACACTCTTTGATGTCTCTTACCCCCAGCCTATTTAGTTCCCTTATGCAATTTCCCATTCTTGCAGACATTTGGGTTTACAATTCCTGTTCTAAATTCTGGTTTCTGCGCTACAGCTCTACTGGTGCGGCTTGCTTAAAGGTTAATAAAGGCTTCTTTTTTTGCTATCACTGGTGGCCTTTGGGCAGAAGTCTTCCTTCTTATATTTCTGTGCTGGTTGAATTTAGGGCCACTTAAATGAGATTCCTGTTCTCTGAGAGATAATGTACCTCCTATTATCCCTGGACCATCATCCCATGAACTTCTATGTCAAAGCAGTTCTGGTTGTGCACCCTTTTGTTTGCCACTGAACTTGAGCCAAGAATGTTAATTTTGCCGTCTGTAAATGTTTGATTTTGTAGCTCTGTTTAAACAGTGGTTTGTGGCTCTTCCTTGATTTCACTTCGAGTTCCATTAAGGATCTGGACTGTTACCAGTTACGCAGGGATGTGAAGTGTGTGAC
Organism: Eschrichtius robustus; assembly: GCF_028021215.1. Taxonomy (NCBI): domain Eukaryota; kingdom Metazoa; phylum Chordata; class Mammalia; order Artiodactyla; family Eschrichtiidae; genus Eschrichtius; species Eschrichtius robustus. The sequence continues at coordinate 86,572,324 of NC_090824.1, forward strand.
AGAGGAGACACTGAGTTGGTGCTTGGGAGACATGAGTGCTGGTTCTCTCCTTCTCTACTCAGTAGATGTGTGATTTTGAAAATGTCACAATCTTTCTGAGATGCAGAACTAGGGAAAATAATTTCTTCATGGGTTTAAGGCTTCATAATTTTCAGTGAAATTTTCTGTATGTAATCTCATTTGATGTCTATGTTTTACAAATGGGGAACATTAAGGAAGAAGTGATTTGCCTTGGATCACAGGACTAGTCCATGAATGAGCTAGGACTGCGATCTAGTCTTCTAGTTTCCAGGTAAGTCTTTATTCCACTACACAACAGGGCATTCCCCAAAAGACCCCGCCTTTTTTTGAGGTACTCTTTTTACCATTCTCTGTTTTTAAAACTCATGATCTCTTTTGTGTCAGCCTCAATCTATTCCCAAAACAGCATTCACAATCTGAATGGAAAACATTGTGAGGAGAGGGCCTGCGTTCATCAAAATTTTGCTCCTTCCATTTTCCATGGTCAATGACATAGGCTGGACCTTAACAGGGGTCACTCTTTCAACACTGGTTGAACACTGAGTTAATGACACAGGCATACTCTAATCTCTGAATTAATTATATATAGGGCGAGCACAAAATTTATCATCTAAACCTGGACCCTTTGGAGAAAGGAAGAGGCATAATTTTTTACTCTTAACATGTATTAATTGGGATAATCATTCTCACATAAAGCATTTGCATAGTGCCTGGCACATAGCAGGTATTCAATAAATGGTAACTTTTAAAAAGAACCTTACCAAAAGAGGTGAAAAGAGTTGATAATTTACTAAAGAGTATACTTAAGAATTGTTCCCTTAAAAAGTAGCCCAGGGCAATGGGTTTATGGTGGGGAAAAAAAAGTTTTATTTCTTGTACTTAATGTGGAATTTGAAGTCTATTAGACTTTCCACCTAGGAACCAGCTGCAAGGGTGAAGAACCTCTGTAGGCAAACTTAGAGGTGAAGATAATTTCTAAGGAGAAGAACTTGGAAGACAAAGAGTCAGGGCCACAGAAACAATCATTATAAAATCAGGGATATTGGAAATAATATTTTATAACAAAATACTAGAGCTCAGAGATTCTACTTGTTTTTCAGTTTACCTCAAAATATTTGTTATTGTTCAGTTTTATTTTCTGGAGGAAGAGATCAAATTGAGACTATTTTTAAAGCAGTTTGTCCCTGTGACTCTCCCAGGGTTAGAAGACAGTACTCCCAATTTCCAACGCCACATCCCAAGGAACACACAACTTACTTTCCCACTGGTGTTCCATGGGATTATCTGTAATGCCGGGCTGCCTTTGTAGGCTATCCTTTTCCTGGGGAGCAGGCGTGCTGAGAGGCAATCCATCTTACTCCCTTCCTTCCACCTTGAGACTTGCCCCTTGATTTCTGAGGTCTGATCGCTAACGTTTCAGCACCAGCTGCAACCTAATCCTTCAGCGAGTACAGCTGAGCTAAATTAATCTAATTTTTTTAGCCTTTGCACCCTAGATATCAATCTCCTGGGCAGTTAGCGCTCCCTGAGCCAGGAATGGATTCCAGAGCCCCTTATAACTGCCCGCTTTGTGCTCCAGCCCCCAAGCTGCAAACGGCCCTGTGGGCACCACAGAGCTACACAAACATTTGTTCCCACAGCCGACTGGCTTCCTTAGGCCAGTGCGCCTAATGAGCTGGCCGTTACCCGTAAATCAAGTCGAGCATACACAGTTCGGGCTTTCATCAGGTGAGCCCCATTCAGCAATGCCTTTGAAGGAGGGGCCCCCGTGGGCTGCAGAGGCTGTGCGCTGCCCAGGATAAACACCCCATCTCAAAGATGTTGTTCTGTTTTGCAGACTGGCTTGTCGTTAGTGGGAGGAAGCGTGCTGGGTTGCCAAGTACCAGGAGCGGACTGATGTGACTTGGGAGCCAAGGAAAAGAAACACACACACACATACACAAACACACACACACACACACACTCCCAAAGATCCCAGCTGGAGACATGAGGAAAACAGAAGGCATGAAAGGCTCACATCCCATCCTCTCACCCACGGATATGCCATCACCAGGCAGTCAGCAGAGAAGTGGCATGTGTGGCTTCAATGAGATCTGGCATGAGGACCTCTAGCAGTGCTCTAGACAGCTTGACCGCCAGCCTGGGGACCCTCATCCAGTGCCTTCCCATCCTTTCCTTGCTGAAGCTTTCCCAGTCTCCTCTGCCTGTTTTATGCCTTCTCTGCACTCCTCCTGTAGTTACAGTCTAGAATGTTCCACTAATTAACTTCCAATCAGAAAACAAGACAGAAACAGCATATGATGATTTCTCACGCTTTTGTTTTCTTTACCCATCTAGGGCAAACGATTTTTCACATTGGTTTAGAATCTCACTCCACTTAGTACTTAGCAAATGCTTGGTAAATTTTATATTGTATTGCTTTTTTTCAAAATTCTTTTACAATTACTCTATTTTATTCATTCATTAATAATAATAATATTAAGTAAATACTTACCCAGTACCCAAGATCAGACACTATTCTAGGGGCTTGGGGATACAGTGCTGAACAAGAGTGACAAATACCTGTATTCTATGGAGAGAAGACAGACAATGAGAAAACAAATACAGGATGAAATTTCAGATAGTAATAAGTGCTATAAATACAATTTAAGTGAGAGAGGGGATAAAGAGCGGTGATAGGGGTGATGGTTGTGGGGTGTTTTCAACAAAGCATCAGTCAAGGCCTCTCTGAAGAGCTCACGTTTAAACGGAAGCTTATTTGAAATAAGGAAGCAAGAAACCGGAAGATGTGGGGAAGAGTATCCCAGCCGGAAAAGAATGCAAATGTCCCAAGGTGGGATGAGAAGGTGACTTGAGGGACAGGGGAAAGAGGGAGGCTGAATCACAGGGAGAGGAGCTTAGTGTAGGAGATGGGGTCAGAGAGGTGGGAAGGAGCTATACCTGACATGAGTGCTACGAGGAGGGACTACGTGTGGTATATGTCACGTCCAAGTATGAGCATCATACAAGTTATCTCACTTCCTCAGATAAACAACCCCATTATTATCCTCTTTGCAGGCTAGGGCTCAAAGTGGCCAGATGACTTGCTAGAGTTTGCACAGATGCTAAGTGACAGAACCAGGATTTGAAGGCAGAGCTCAATTCTAAACTCCTGCTTTATCCACCATAGCTTCTTTGTTTATACTGTTCTCATTTCTATGATTCCCTCCTAATCAGCTCTAACTCTCAAATGCCACCCACATTTTAAGGCCCATTCCAACTACCATCTCTTCCATAATACATTCATATGGATTCAGATGGATGCAGGGATATCATCTCTGCAGGCTTCACCTCGTATCAAATTTCACTAAGTGTTATAAAGCAGATTTTCAAAATGAGTGAAAGGAGGTCAGTTTGTTCATACATTAGTTCTGCTCTCATGACTCTGCTGTTACATGGTGGGTGGTGTATTATCCTTCTCTGGATCCCTCATAAGACCTAATGGAGCATTTGTAACAAGAATTTGAATAGCTGTGTTCTATTTTGTTTTGACTAAGAGAGAAGTCAATGGTTGGGTAAAATTTCACTGAGGAACTGGAGAAAGTCACTGGCCTCATTACTAATTCTCCTGAGAAAAGGGAAGAAATGGATTTTACTGGCCTCTGTTTCACTGCTCCATTAATCACTTTCACTGTCAAATATCATTTCCTTTTGTCAAATTTGCAGGGACTCTCATTAGAGACTTTCTTATGACAACTCCTTCTTTGTATATATCTCTTATGACCATGAAATCCTCAGTAATAATAAACAAGTACATATTTTACTTTCTTGAGATTGTGACCTCTGTGAAGAGACTCACAGAAGTAACACACATTCACTAGTAAGGAAAAGAACTGCCTGTGTTTCTCTGAAGTGTGCCGGAGCCTGGATGGGTGCATGTGACCTTCAGATGTTCTTGCCATGTGCCAATGACACTGAGATGAGAACAGACTGGCAAGTATGGAGGCTGATATGAACAGATCCAGTGAGTATATGCTGCCTGAATCACTTTATCAGAGGCTGGTATAGATTTGGTTTCTCTTAATAATCTTCTAGGATTGAAACAGGGAGTTCAAGAAATACGAAGGTTACTTCTATATTAAAAAAGAAAGCATGAAAAACACAGTCTAATAATTAAGGAATATGTTTAAGAAACTATTTAACAACTCAATTCTTAATCAAAAATTACATCAATTGCACTAGTCATAATATGTGTAAATGCACAGGGGCATGATTATCATCACTGGAGTCAATGATAAGAAAGATCTGCTGTATGTACCAAGTGTGATACTGAAATAGGTGTGACTTTACTTATGATTGTACCTATTAGATAAAAAGCTCTTTTGGAATTTTAGAGGAAATGCATGGAAGCACACTTAGCAAAATGTTCTCTCATTACAAAAATTGGCCCCTTGATTGGCTGGAATGTTGTGGAAACCACTGTAGCCCTTGGCTAGAAGCTGAGGTGTCAAGAGGCTTCTGTGACCTGTCACTGTACTCTTCCAAGCCCTGTCCTCCTCCCTCTCAGCACTTCCCTTCCATTCCAGTCCTGGACGTTTGCTTGTCCCCTGAAAAGTGATTTTCTTTGCCAGAGCCAGTGATTTTCTTTGCCACAGTCACTGGGTGCCTTCAGACAGAATCGCTTTCTGCCACCCTGCCCCCACCCTCATGGGCATGTGGCACTTCTGGCGCCAACCAGCTCCAACAGTTCTTGCTCAGACCTTCTGGGAGCCTGTCAAAGACCATTTGTGACAGGACTTGAGAAAAATAACAAAGCAGCTCTCCCCTCAAACCCTCTGAGGAATGTGAAAACCGGAGTGGGGACACATTGGCTCTTTGTAACCTCAGGTATGCTGTGTCAGCTGCCTTCTCTGGCCGGCGGGGCTAAGTGACAGAACACAATGAAATGCTCAACTGGGCTGCATCGGGCTAGTCAGGACAGAGGATGCATTTTATTAAAGAACGTAACATTGTGCCTCCTGCCAAACTGAGGTAATTTCCTCCCCTTGTCTATACTTCCTAGCATTCTAGATTTATACATTTTAATGGCGTTTGCCAGAGCTCACCTGAAGAAAGCAATTCTCCAATAAAAAACTTAAATAAATATTTTTGTTCATGGCCCAGACCCATAAAGAATAACTACCATAGGCTTAAAAAATCCCAACCTAATTTTACAACTAATTACTTAAATAAACCAAATAAACAGACCGGTTTTGTCTCACTGAAAAGAAGGCCGTTAAGTATATAACCTGTCCTGGAGTTTGATGGATTCAAATTAGAAAATGCCTCCACCCCACCCCATCTTCCCATTGGCCTCACATTTAGGCAATTATTTTGTCTCTGAAACTGAGATGCTTGTGTAGTTTCAAATATGTATGTTTATTCATCAAACAAAAAAAGTGATCCATTTTCAATTACTAGAATTGTTAAGGACGTGTTTAGATAAAGTCAGATCTTTCTTGTTAATGAGCCAACACGGACTTTAATTTGTTTCTGGACATTCTCGTAAGACCCAGTAAGAAAACACACTCCTTTCAGGTAAACTGCCTGTCCAAGAACTCAAATTGGCCAAGTGATAACTCTCAACTTTTGGCATGGAGGAGTTAGCGTTTCTCCTGGAATTACTTCAGTGGTGCAGTCACCAACTCATGATTGCAATTAATACAGGAAACAAAGGGACAGGGGAGTTACGTTTATTATATCTACTGTGTATAGAGCCCTCGGATGGGACTTTAACATACGTAATCTCACTTAGTCCTCTTCACACTCAATAAGACTAGCTCAGATGACAGGTTAGGAAACTGAGGCTGAAAGAAATTAAGCAGCTAGCCCCAAATTCCCAAAGCTAAATAAAAAGTGGTCCAATAGGTAGTAATACTATTGTCTCTTTCATCAATCAATTAAAAAAATGTTCAAAATCATGAGTTGTCAGCATGCATTCACTTTGGTAATCCCTGGGACCTAACACATGTGATTCTCTCTCATGAGAAATCACAGAGTTTTGAAGTTCATTCCTTTATCCACACATCCTACAGTGCTATAATTAATGATAAATCTGAATTCTAGTGTGAAGCTGCTTCTACGCTGGTGCAGAAGAGAATGATTCATTCTACAGTGGGTAAAAGGTGCTTGTGGTGATTTTTAAAGCAGTGGCCCCAATTTTTCAATGTAAAGATCTCTTCTATTTGTCAAAAGATTTGGCTGGCCCTTTTTTTCCATGATAGTACCTATATGTTTAACATCATTTAATTGAGAAAATACATACCCACCATAACATTTGATATAAATTTTTTATTCTAATAACCTCATTCACTAATGTTAGAAAAACTTTAAGGCATATATAGGATATTTCATAGTGCCCAGAAGGAGTCCAGACATGTGGCCATAATAGCATTCTTGGCCGAAGCACCCACGACAGTGCCCATTGTTCCAAAGACTGAGAAAAAAGGAAAACGTGGAATAAAGGGGGCACTGCAGATCAGAGAGGAGGAGCTTTAAGGAGATAATTGCTTTAAAAAAAAAAAAAAAAAGGACAAAGGAGACTGGCTTGGGATTGATTTAGAAAAGTTATTTCAGGGAAATATGGATTAAAGAACAAGATCCATCTGTATGCTGCCTACAAGAGGCTCACTTCAGAGCTAAAGACACACAGAGACTGAAAGCAAAGGGATGGAAAAAGATATTTCATGCAAATGGAAACAACAGGAAAACAGGAGTAGCAATACTCATATCAAACAAAACAGACTTTAAAACAAAGGCTATAACATACAACAGAGACAAAGAAGGGATCAGTATAGAAAGAGGATATTACACTTAAAACATATATGCACCCAATACATCAATACATCAATAACACCCCACTTACATCAATAGGAAGATCATTCAGACAGAAAATTAATAAGGAAACAGTGGTCTTAAATGAAACAATACACCAGTTAGACTTCATAGATATCTATAGGACAACAATCCAGAAAGAGCAGAACATACATTCTTTTCAAGTGCACATGGAAAGTTCTTAGCATAGATCACATGTGGGGCCACAAAACAAGTCTCAACAATTTAAGAGATTAGAAATTATATCAATCATTTTTTCCAACCACAACAGTATGAAACTAGAAATCAATTACAGAAAGACAAATGGGAAAAGGGCAAAACATGGAGACTAAACAACATACTACTAAAAAACCAATAGGTCAATGAAGAAATCAAAGAAGAAATCAGAAGATACCTTGAAACAAATAAAAATGGAAACACAACACTCCTAAATCTATGGGATGTAGCAAAAGCAGTTCTAAGAGGGAAATATACAGTGATACAGGCCTATCTCAAGAAACAAGAAAAATATCAAACAACCTAACCTAAACAACCATCTAAAGGAATTAGAAAAAGAAGAACAACAGCAACAATAATAAAAAGTCCAAAGTAAGCAGAAGGAAGGAAATAATAAAGATCAGAGAGGAAAGAAATAAACACCAAAAAAGTAATAGTAAAATCAATGAATCCAAATGCTTGTTTTTTGAAAGGATAAACAAAATTGATAAATCCTTACCCAGGCTCAACAGGAAGAGAGAGGACCAAATAAAATAAGAAAGGAAAGAGGAGAAGTAACAATCAATACCACAGAGACACAAAAAAATCATAGGAGAATGATACAAACAGTTACATGCCAACAAATTGGACAATGTAGAAGAAATGGACAATTTCTAGAAACATACAATCTGCCAATCAAATCAGGAAGAAACAGACAGTTTGACAGACTGATCACAAGTAGTGAAATTCAATTTGTAATTTAAAAAACTCCCAGCAAACAAAAGTCCATGACTGATGGCTTCACAGACAAATTCTACCAAACATATAAAGAAGAGCTACTATCTATTCTCCTCAAAGTACTCCAAAAAACTGAAGAAAACAGAACACTCCCAAGGCATTCTATGAAGCCATCATTACCCTGACAACAAAACTGGACAAAGACACTACAAAAAAAAGAAAATTACAGGTCAATAAGTTTGATAAATATGGATGCAAAAATAAGCAGCAAAATATTAGCAAACAGAATCCAACACTATATAAAAAGGATCAGACACCATGATAAAGAGGTATTTATTCCAGGGATACAAGTATAGTTCAATATTCTCAAATCAATCAATGTTATATGCCACATTAACAGAAGGAAGGATAAAAATCACATGATCATTTCAATAGATACAATAAAAGCTTTTTCAACATCCATTCATAATAAAAATTCTCATCAAAGTGGGTATGTAGGGAACATATCTCAACATAATAAAGGCCATCTATGACAAACTTCACACTCGATGGCGAAAAGCTAAAAGCCTTTCCTCTAAATTCAGGAAAAAGACAAGGATGCCCATTCTGGCCACTTCTTTTATATACAGTATTGGAAGTCCTAGCCACAGCAACCAGCCATGAAAAAGAAATAAAAGGCATCCAAATGGGAAGGGAAGAAGTAAATCTGTAACTATTTGCAGACGACATGATACTATACATAGAAAATCCTAAAGTCTCTGCCAAAAAACTTCTAAAACTAATAAATAAATTCAGTGAAGTTGCATGATACAGGATTAAATAGAGGAATCTGTTGCTTTTCTATACACTAATAATGAACTATCAGAAAGAGAAAGCAAGAAAACAATCCCATTTGAAATTGCACCAAAAGGAATAAAATACCTAAGAATAAACTCAACCAAGGCAGTGGAAAACCTACATGCTGAAAACTATAAAACTTTGATGAAGGAAATTGAAGATGATACAAAAAATAGAAAGCTATCCCCTGCTCTCTGATCAGAAGAATTCATATTGTTAAAATGTCCATACTACCCAAAGTAATCTACCAATTTAATGCAATCCCTGTCAAAATACCAATGACATTTTTCACACAACTAGAGCAAATAATCCAAAAATTCATATGGAACCACAAAAGACCCTAAATTGCCAAAGCAATGTTAAGCAAAAAGAACAAAGCTGAAGATATTATGCTCCTTGACTACCGACTATACTACAAAGCTACAGTAATCAAAACAGCATGTTACTGGCACAAAAAACAGACACATAGCTCAATGGAACAGAATAGAGAGCCCAGAAATAAACCCACACACTTACGGTAAATTAATCTGTGACAAAAAAGGCAAGAATATACAATGGAGAAAATACCATCTCTTCAACAAGTGGTGCTGGGAAAACTGGACAGCTACATGTAAAACAATGAAATTAGAACATTTCGCCATGTCATATACTAAAATAAACCCGAAATGGATTAAAGACCTGAATGTAAGATCTGAATCCATAAAACTCCTAAAAGAGAACATAGGCAGAACACACTTTGACATAAATCACAGCAATATTGTTTTGGGTATGTCTCTTAAAGTGGAAGAAATAAAAGCAAAAATAAACAAATGGGACCTAATTAAATATAAAGTCTTTTGCACAGCTAAGGAAACCACTGACAGAATGAAAAGACAACCCTGAATGGCAGAAAATATTTGCAAAATATATCACCAAAAAGGGGTTAATATCCAAAATATATAAACAGCTCATACAACTCAATATCAAAAAAACAAACAACCTGATTAAAAACTGGGCAGAAGACCTGAATAAACATTTTTCCAAAGAAGACATACTGATGGCTAACAAGCACATGAAAATATGCTCATCATCTCTAATTATTAGAGAAATGCAAGTCAAAACGAGATATCACTTTACACCTGACAGAATGGCTATCAAAAAAAGGTCTATGAAAAACAAGTGTTGGTGAGGATGTCGAGAAAAGAGAACACTTGTACACTGCTGGTGGGAATGCAAATTGGTTCAGCTACCTTGTAAAATAGTATGGAGGTTCCTCAAAAGACAAAAAAAACTACCATATAATCCAGCAATTCCTCTCCTGGGTATATATTCAAAAAAGTGAAAACACTAATTCGAAAAGAAACATGCACCCCCATGCTGGAAGCAACTTACATGTCCATCCACAGATGAATGGATAAAGAAGATATGGTATGTATGTGTATACACACACATACATATACACACAAACACAATGAAATACTACTCTGACATAAAAAAGAATGAAATTCTGCCATTTGCAATAACGTAGATAGACCTAGAGAGAATTATACTTAACGAAATAAGCCAGAAAGAGAATGAAAAATACTGTGTGATATCATTTTCGTGTAGAATCTAAAAAATAAAAAAACCAAATGTGTCTAATAAAACAGAAACAGATTCACAGATACAGAAAACAAACTAGTACATACCCGTGGTGGGGGTGGAGGCAAGATAAGGGTATGAGATTAAGAGATACAAACTACTATATATAATATAGATAAGCAACAAAGATATACTGTACAGCACAGGGAATTATAGCTATTAATTTGTAATAAATTTAAATGGAGTATAGCTTATGAAAATACTCAGTCACTATTTTGTATGCCTGAAACTAATATAATATTGTAAATCAACTATACTCCAATACAGAAAAAAGTATAGAGTCTCAGAAACTTGTGGGACAATACCAACATGTCTAACATTCATGTTATCTGAGTTTCAGAAAAAGAGGATAAAGAATGTCGTTCAAAAAAGTATTTTAAAATATAATGACTGAAAACTTTCAAAAATTGGTGAAATATATAGACTTACAGATTCAAGAAGCTCAGCAAATCTCAAACTGGATAAACTTAAAGAAATCCACCCGAGATACATCATAATCAAACAATTAAAAACCAAGACAAAGAAAAAATCTTCGAATTATAAAGTGGAACAGCTATACAACCACAAACCATTTCAAGAAATAGGTTTCTGCTCTTCCAGAACCCATCATATCTTTTCTTACTCACACCTCTTTCTCTTCCCTTAGAGGTTAACACTAACATGATTTTATGATAAAACTTCTTTGCTTCTCTTTCTATCTTTATACATTTACCAAATGTATAAAGTACACATTCCTAGGTTGGAAATTTTAAATTTTAAATAAATGCAATTATATAGTTAAAAAAAAAAGGCTTAAAAAATATAAAACATTTTGCTGCAAACAACACAGCTGTCGAGTCACAGAGCTGGGATTAAAGCCCAGACCATACAACCTCGAAAGTATTAAACTATCTGGCTTCTGGGAATAATAGTTACTGGGATTTTGATACTTGGTTTGTTCCAAGCAATGTACACATATTTTCTCTCATTCTTTACCTTATTCTCTTTACATATTCATATGCATATGGCCTGACTTTACATACAACTCCCATTTAATTTTTTGACTTAATTTACACAGCAAAATTTTCAACTCTCATTTTACTGACAAAGAAATAATTCTTTCCAATCCTCGTAAGTCTGGCAATGTTGGGGATAAATGACAATATGAGACTACCATTTACTAGCATAGTATAACAAACTAACACTCCAGTGCTTGTTTTTCTATTCACTTTTCCTTCGCTCTCCTGACATTTCCCACATGGTGGCAAATATAGCTTATCTCACACTGAACCCAGAGAAAGTGTAAGGTAACTGAGTACTGACTTTAAAAAAATTGACAAAAACATGCTACAGGGATACAAAACATGCATTATATCAAGATGCCATTATTTTATTTAAATTTAAATTTCTTTCATATATAGCATGTATTCTTTCACTGTACTGATAACTAATATACATTAAAAGTAAGAATTGAGAATGTTGTTCTGGTATATTTTCCCAAAGATATAAACACATACACACACATATACATCTGTAAATACATATATAGTTTGTAATTAAGATATTACATGATAATATAATTCATATATGTTAATAATATAATAAATAGATAATGTATGTTATATATACTGTATATTAATAATGATTTATTATAATACTTTTTAATTCAATATATTTTTTGACAAATATTAGATTATGAACATTTCTTCATGTCTCTGACTTTTTAAGAACTGTGTAAATGACTGAATAACATTTCCTTTTATATAATCATTATTTATTTATTTTCCTATTGCTGAGCATTTAGGCCAGTTTTTTCCTCTTATGTACAATGCAGAAAAAGAAATTTTTTGTCTGATTATTTCCTCAGCACAGATTCTCTATTTCATCATCAAAGAGTCTGATAAATAGATCTACTGCACCAAAAGTTAATAATCATTTCATACCAGAAAATTATTAGAGCTCATCAATGAATTCAGTCAAGTTGCAGGATATAAAATTAATACACAGAAATCTGTTGCATTTCTATACACCAACAACACATTATCAGAGACAGAAATTAAGGAAACAATCCCATTTACCATTACATCAAAAAGAATAAAACACCCAGGAATAAACCTACCTAAGGAGGTGAAAGACCTGTACTCAGAAAGCTATTAAGACACTGACGAAAGAAACTGGAGACAACACACACAGATGGAAAGATATACCTGTTCTTGAATTGGAAGAATCAGTATTGTTAAAATGATCATACTACCCAAGGCAATCTACAGATTCAGTGCAATCCCTATCAAAATACCAATGGCATTTTTCACAGAACCAGAACAAATAATCCTAAAATTTATGTAGAAACACAAAAGACTCTGAATAGCCAAAATAATTTTGAGAAAGAACAGAGCTGGAGGAATCATGCTCCCTGACTTCAGGCTATACTACAAAGCTACAGTAATCAAAACAGCATGTTACTGGCACAAAAAACAAGACACATAGATCAGTGGAACAGAATAGAGAGCCCAGAAATAAACCTATGCACCTATGGTCAATTATTCTATGACAAAGGAGGCAAGAATATACACTGGAGAAAAGACAGTCTTCCATAAATGGTGCTGGGAAAACTGGACAGCCTCATGTGAAAGAATGAAATTAAAATATTCTCTAGCTCCATATACAAAAATAAACTCAAAATGCATTAAATGTAAGACCTGAAACCACAAAACTCCTAGAGGAAAACACAAGCAGAACACTACTTCACATAAATCATAGTGATATTTTTTTGGATCTGTCTTCTAAAGGAGAGGAAATAAAAGCAAAAATAGACAAATGGGACCTAGTTAGACTTAAAAGCTTTTGCACAGCAAAGGAAACCACTGACAAAATGAAAAGACAATGTACAGAATAGGAGAAAATATTTGCAAAATACATGACCAATGATGGGTTAATACCAAGATATATAAACAGCTCATACAACTCAACATCAAAAAAAGACAACCTGTTAAACATATACATATATCCACTCTTTTTTTAGATTCTTTGCCCATATAGGTCATTACGGAGTATTGAGTATAGTTCCCTGTGCTATACAGTAGGTACTTATTAGTTATCTATTTTATATATAGCAGTATGTGTATGTCGATCCCAATCTCCCATTTATCCCTCCCCCCTTCCTCCTCGGTAACCATGAGATTGTTCTCCACACCTTTAACTCTATTTCTCTTTTGGAAATAAGTTCATTTGTACTTTTCTGTACAGCATAAAGTAACAAAACATTGTAAATCAACTATAGTCCAATAAAAATTTTTTAAACACCCAATTAAAAAATGTGCAAAAGACCTGAATAAACATTTTTCCAAAGAAGACAGGCAGATGGCCAACAGTCACATGAAAAGATGTTCAATATTGCTAATCATCAGGGAAATGCAAATCAAAACCACAATGAGATATCATCTTACACCTGTTAGAATGGCTATCATCAAAAATAAGACAAATAGAGCTGAAGCAAGAAGAACTAAAATCCCGCAGCCTGTGGAACATAAACCACATTCACAGAAAGACAGACAAGATGAAAAGGCAGAGGGCTATGTACCAGATGAAGGAACAAGATAAAACTCCAGAAAAACAACTAAATGAAATGGAGATAGGCAATCTTCTAGAAAAAGAATTCAGTATAATCACAGTGAAGATGATCCAGGACCTCGGAAAAACAATGGAAGCAAAGATCGAGAAGATGCAAGAAATGATTAATAAAGATCTAGAAGAATTAAGGAACAAACAAACAGAGATGAACTGTACAATAACTGAAATGAAAAATACACTAGAAGGGATCAATAGCAGAATACTGAGGCAGAAGAACAGATAAGTGACCTGGAAGACGGAATGGTGGAATTCACTGCTGCAGAACAGACTAAAGAAAAAAGAATGAAAAGAAATGAAGACAGAGTAAGAGACCTCTGGGACAACATTAAATGCAACAACATTCGCATTATAGGGGTCCCAGAGGGAGAAGAGAGAGAGAAAGGACCTAAGAAAATATCTGAAGAGATTATAGTCGAAAACTTCCCTAACATGGGAAAGGAAATAGCCACCCAAGTCCAGGAAGCGCAGAGAGTCCCATACAGGATAAACCCAAGGAGAAACACGCATAGACACATAGTAATCGAATTGGAAAAAATTAAAGACAAAGAAAGCAGCAAGGGAAAAATGACAAATAACATACAAGGGAATCCCCATAAGGTTAACAGCTGATTTCTCAGCAGAAACTCTACAAGACAGAAGGGAGCAGCATGATATATTTAAAGTGAGGAAAGGAAAGAACCTACAACCAAGATTACTCTACCCAGCAAGGATCTCATTCATATTCGATGGAGAAATCAAAAGCTTTATAGACAAGCAAAAGCTAAGAGGATTCAGCACCACCAAACCAGCTCTACAATAAATGCTAAAGGAAATTCTCTAAGTGGGAAACACAAGAGAAGAAAAGGACCTACAAAAACAAACCCCAAACAATTAAGAAAATGGTAACAGGAACATACATATCGATAATTACCTTAAACGTGAATGGATTAAATGCTCCAACCAAAAGACCCAGGCTTGCTGAATGGATACAAAAACAAGACCTGTATATACGCTGTCTACAAGAGATGCACTTCAGACCTAGGGACACATACAGACTGAAAGTGAGGGGATGGAAAAAGATATTCCATGCAAATGGAAATCAAAAGAAAGCTGGAGGAGCAATACTCATATCAGGTAAAATAGACTTTAAAATAACGAACGTTACAAGAGAAAAGGAAGGACATTATGTAATAATCAAGGGATCAATCCAAGAAGAAGATATAACAATTATAAATACATATGCACCCAACATAGGAGCGCCTCAGTACATAAGGCAACTGCTAACAGCTCTAAAAGAGGAAATCGACAGTAACAAAATAACAGTGGGGGACTTTAACACCTCACTTACACCAATGGACAGATCATCCAAACAGAAAATTAATAAGGAAACAGAAGCTTTAAATAACACAATAGACCAGATAGATTTAATTGATATTTACAGGACATTCCATCCAAAAACAGCAGATTACACTTTCTTCTCAAGTGCGCATGGAACATTCTCCAGGATAGATCACATCTTGGGTCACAAATCAAGCCTCAGTAAATTTAAGAAAATTGAAATCATATCAAGCATCTTTTCTGACCACAACACTATGAGATTAGAAATCAATTACAAGGAAAAAAAGTAAAAAACACAAACACATCGAGGCTAAACAATACATTACTAAATAACCAAGAGATCACTGAAGAAATCAAAGAGGAAATCAAAAAATACCTAGAGACAAATGACAATGAAAACACGATGATCCAAAACCTATGGGATGCAGCAAAAGCAGTTCTAAGAGGGAAGTTTATAGCTACACAAGTCTACTTCAAAAAACAGGAAAAATCTCAAGTAAACAATCTAACGTTACACCTAAAGGAACTACAGAAAGAAGAACAAACAAAACCCAAAGTTAGCAGAAAGAAAGAAATCATAAAGATCAGAGCAGAAATAAATGAAACAGAAACAAAGAAAACAATAGCAAAGATCAATAAAACTAAAAGCTGGTTCTTTGAGCAGATAAAATTGATAAACTATTAGCCAGACTCATCAAGAAAAAGAGGGAGAGGACTCAAATCAATAAAATTAGAAATGAAACAGACGTTACAACAGACATGGCAGAAATACAAAGCATCCTAAGAGACTACTACAAGCAACTCTATGCCAATAAAATGGACAACCTGGAAGAAATGGACAAATTCTTACAAAGGTATAACCTTCCAAGACTGAACCAGGAAGAAATAGAAAATGTGAAGAGACCAATCACAAGTAATGAAACTGAACTGTGATTAAAAATCTTCCAACAAACAAAAGTCCAGGACCAGATGGCTTCACAGGTGAATTCCATCAAACATTTAGAGAAGAGCTAACACCCATCCTTCTCTAACTCTTCCGAAAAATTGCAGAGGAAGGAAAACTCCCAAACTCGTTCTATGAGGCCACCATCACCCTGATACCGACACCAGACAAAGATACTACAAAAAAAGAAAATTACAGACCAATATCACTGATGAATATAGATGCAAAAATCCTCAACAAAATACTAGCAAACAGAATCCAACAACACATTAAAAGGATCATACACCATGATCAAGTGGGATTTATCCCAGGGATGCAAGGATTCTTCAATATACACAAATCAATCAATGTGATACACCATATTAACAAGTTGAAGAAGAAAAACCATATGATCATCTCAATAGATGCAGAAAAAGCTTTTGACAAAATTCAACACCCATTTATGATAAAAACTCCCCCAGAAAGTGGGCATAGAGGGAAACTACTTCAACATAATAAAGGCCATATACAACAAACCCACAGCAAACATCATTCTCAATGGTGAAAAACTGAAACCGTTTCCTCTAAGATCAGGAACAAGACAAGGTTGCCCACTCTCACCACTGCTATTCAACATAGTTTTGGAAGTCCTAGCCACGGCAATCAGAGAAGAAAAAGAAATAAAAGAAATACAAATTGGAAAAGAAGTAAAACTGTCACTATTTGCAGATGACATGATACTATACATAGAGTATCCTAAAGATGCCACCCGAAAACTACTAGAGCTAATCAATGAATTTGGTAAAGTTGCAGGATACAAAATTAATGCACAGAATTCTCTTGCATTCCTATACACTAATGATGAACAATCTGAAAGAGAAAATAAGAAAACACTCCCATTTACCATTGCAACAAAAAGAATAAAATACCTAGGAATAAACCGACCTAGGGAGACAAAAGACCTGTATGCAGAAAAGTATAAGACACTGATGAAAGAAATTAAAGATGATACCAACAGATGAAGAGGTATACCATGTTCTTGGATTGGAAGAATCAATATTGTGAAAATCAGTATACTACCCAAAGCAATCTACAGATTCAGTGCAATCCCTATCAAATTACCAATGGCATTTTTTTTTACAGAACTAGAACAAAAAATCTTAAAATTTGTATGGAGACACAGAAGACCCCAAATAGCCAAATCAGTCTTGAGGGGGAAAAAACAGAGCTGGAGGAATCAGGCTCCCTGACTTCAGACTATACTACAAAGCTACAGTAATCAAGGCAATATGCTACTGGCACAAAAACAGAAATATAGATCAATGGAACAAGATAGAAAGCCCAGAGATAAACCCACGCACCTATGGTCAACTAATCTATGACAAAGGAGGCGACGATATACAATGGAGAAAAGACAGTCTCTTCAATAAGTGGTGCTGGGAAAACTGGACAGCTACATGTAAAAGAATGAAATTAGAACACTCCCTAACACCATACACAAAAATAAACTCAAAATGGATTCGAGACCTAAATGTAGGACCAGGCACTATAAAACTCTTAGAGGAAAACATAGGAAGAACACCCTTTGACATAAATCACAGCAAGATATTTTTTGATCCACCTCCTAGAGTAATGGAAATAAAAACAAAAATAAACAAATGGGACCTAACGAAACTTAAAAGCTTTTACACAGCAAAGGAAACCATAAACAAGACGAAAAGACAACCCTCAGAATGGGAGAAAATATTTGCAAATGAATCATCGGACAAAGGATTAATCTCCAAAATATATAAACAGCTCATGCAGCTCAATATTAAAAAAACAAACAACCCAATCCAAAAATGGGCAGAAGACCTAAATAGACATCTCTCCAAAGAAGACATACAGATGGCCAAGAGGCACATGAAAAGTTGTTCAACATCACTAATTATTAGAGAAATGCAAATCAAAACTACAATGAGGTATCACCTCACACCAGTTAGAATGGGCATCATTAGAAAATCTACAAACAACAAATGCTGGAGAGGGTGTGGAGAAAAGGGAACCCTCTTGCTCTGTTGGTGGGAATGTATATTGTTACGGCCACTATGGAGAACAGTATGGAGGTGCCTTAAAAAACTAAAAATAGCATTACCATATGACCCAGCAATCCCACTACTGAGCATATACCCAGAGAAAACCATAATTCAAAAAGCCACATGCACCCGAATGTTCATCGCAGCACTATTTACAATAGCCAGGTCATGGAAGCAACCTAAATGCCCATCGACAGACTAATGGATAAAGAAGATGTGGTACATATGCACCATGGAATATTACTCAGACATAAAAAGGAATGAAATTGGGTCATTTGTAGAGACGTGGATGCAGCTAGAGACTGTCACACTGAGTGAAGTTAAGTCAAAAAGAGAAAAACAAATATCGTATATTAACGCATATATGTGGAACCTAGAAAATGATACAGACGAACCGGTTTGCAGAGCAGAAACTGAGACACAGATGTAGAGAACAAACGTATGGACACCAAGGGGGGAAAGCGGCGGGGGGTGGGGATGGTGGTGTGATGAATTGGGAGATTGGGATTGACATGTATACACTGATGTGTATAAAATGGATGACTAAGAAAAAAATAAAAATAAAAATAAATAAATATAAGACAAATAAATGTTGGTGAGGAAACCCTTGTACACTATTGATATGAATGTAAATTGATGCAGCCACCATGGAAAACAGTATGGAGTTTTCTCAGAAAACTAAAAATAGAAGTACCATATAACCCAGCAATTCTCCTTCTGGGTATATACCCAATTCAAAAAGATACATGCATACCAATGTTCATAGCAGAATTATTTACAACTGCCAAGATATGAAGCAACCTAAGTGTCCATCAACAGATGAATGAATAAAGAAGATGCGGTATGTATGTATGTGTATACACACACACAAACACACACACACATACACAATGGAATACTACTCAGCCATAAAAAATGAAATTTTGCTATTTTGCAACAACATGGATGGACTTGCAGGATATTATGCTAAGTGAAATAAGTCAAAGACAAATACTGTACGATATCACTTATATGTGGACTCTAAAAAATACAACAAACTAGTGAATATAACAAAAAAGGAAACAGACTCACAGATACAGAAAACGAACTACTGGTTACCAGTCAGGAGATGAAAGGGGGAAGGGGCAAAATATGGGTAGGGGATTAAGAGGTACAAAGTATTATACATAAAATAAACAAGCAACAAGGATGTATTGTACAGCACAGGGATTATGGCCAATATTTTATAATAACTATAAATGGAGTATAACCTTTAAAAATTGTGAATCACTAAATTGTACACCTGTAACTTACATTAATATTGTACATCAACTATACTTCAGTAAATAGGTTAATAATCATTTTAATGCTCTTAATTAAAACTGCATACTTGCTTTCCAGTAACAGTTTATCAACTTACACTTCTAGCAGTTCTTATCTTCCAAGTCCTTCCATGAAGAATTATCTTTTTTTAAAAAAGTGCTTGCTGCTTTTATAAGAAGGAAATGATACTAAGTTTTAGTTGACAGTTTTATTATTACTGTGGAAGGATATTTTTTAAAGAACTATTTTTTTAGTCTTTTGCATGCTCCCTACTGTGATTTGTTCATGTTCTTTGTGACATTTTCTACTGGAATCTAAGTGTCCTATTGATTTGAATTCTCTCTCTCTCCTCAGTAGATAGGCAGAGTGCTGTTTTAATACATAAATGTGATTTTCACATGGAAAAAAATTCTCCATTTTTCCATGATGATAAAATAATTGCCTGCAATTTATTTGATTTTCTCATAACATTTTACACGAAAATATCTCATGAATGATGGAGGCCCCAAAGAACAGTACCAGGATACAGACTGCTGTTGATAATTTGAGAAATACAATAATAAAATGACAAGTAGCTTAGCCATCTTGAGTTCATTCTGAAACAGTGTATATTAACATTTCCTCCAAACGAATTAATCCCAAATATTTTCTAATATTTCAGCCATTTCTTTAAAAAAATAAATTACAGAACATTTGGAGATGGTTATTTAATGGGAGAACATTACCCTAAGTGTTCTTCTATGCATTTACCCTAAAATTCCAGATGAGCCATTTACCTTCTAAGTATGGTGATAAGGAATGTCACCCCCATATTAGAGCCACAGTTGGTATACGCCGTAAATCTTTCTTACCAATGATGCTGATTATTGTAATTTTGCACCCTGTGTACTTTCCAAGTACAAGTCTCGAGCTTCCATCTACATTCAGGTATGAGGCCCTGGCAGCGGGACAAGCTGGTTCCATCAGCCTGGGTTACCCATTACCCTCTAGCTCCTTCCCACCTTTGTTAAGTCTGTCTTTTGCAATGGAGCCTGCTAAGGCATGGACATGGCAGCGTAATATCAATATATGAAATCTCCTTTTAGGCTAACTATCTCCATTTCTCAGGGATAGCAAGGAATTGAAAAAAGACTGGATGCAGGTTTTCAGCATAGAACAAAGGGAGAGCCTAAGACAGCATCTGGAACAGAATGAAACTAGCAAAATACTGGGAAGTTCCGAACAACAGAGTCCACTGTGGGGTCACAGGGCACAGAGGTACAGAAAACAGATCACATACAGGGAACAGGGAATCATGACTGGGGACTGGCAAACAAAGGAGCTGCTCTTTGTGGGTAGATTAGGGAAGATCCAGGGGGAAGGAACTCCCTGGAGCTGCGGCTCCATGGAGTCTGCTCCATTTTCATATGGGTTCAGTTTCCACTACGGCTGAGCTGGTTAGTAAATATGACAACTGGTTGTGATGGTGACTTTGAGACTGTAGAATACTGAAGTGCTGTTTGGATCATTACAAATATATTACTGTAATTTATATGGCGACACATGGAGTTAAGACTGTATTTTCATTCTAATTCTTTAAACATACATGGACTCTTGATCACAATATTTGATTGTCTAGAACTCCTTACCAACCACGAGGGATAACAGATTTTACTGTACCACTTCTGTCTCTTACTTAGATTTTAATCAATCTGAGAGGAAGGGACAGATTTTTCTACTTCCTTTGGTCTCCCAGCAGGCTGCAATTGAAAATGGATTCTTGGAAAAGTTAATCCATCTCTGAAAGGTATCGGAGACCAGCTCACTAAGCAGGGGCGGGCTCGCCCAGTGTTTCAAATCCTGTGAGGAGAGACTCGGTCTTGACTTGGTGCACCTTGAACTAAGCACACCTTTGGCACTAGTCTTAGTAACAGTACTTATCAATCAAGCCTTTGTTTAGTTGAGTCAATGATTTGACATGACATGTTAAATGAATAATTACAGATTGGCTGATCTGGAGCCCATTTCAGGAGCCAAACTTCAACTTACTAATAGCCCCAGGATCAAGCGTCATACTGCACCCTGATATATGTCTGCAGACAATAAAAGACTCCATTATCTTTTGGTTTGGTATGATATATATGATTGATCTTAGTTAACCCTGTGGTGAGAATGTGTTTGATGTCCTCTCATTTGCTTTCCATCTATTTTAGGTATACAAGTTGCTAAGACTCCTCAATCACAGCCTAAATCTTGGTCAATCACATGTTTTCTTTAAAACAAACCTGGATACAATTTTTAAGAGTTCATTCATCAGACTTTGTGATCCTTTAAAACAATCTCCACCTTACATTAAAAATGCCAGCTTTTTAAAAGCGATAATATTTTTTCAAGAAATACTTCGCTTTTAATAAAATGTGTTTGTCTTGACTTTTAAGAGTCAAGGTGACTTTTGATAGTGGATTTGCACCTAAAATATTGAAAATAAAACCAGGCTTATATCATAGTAAGTAAGGCTTGAACTGGGAAAAGGGGAGTCCTTTCTGGAGTATCCTTTGCATTCTCATACCTTTTAAACCATCTCCCAAGGAATATGCTTAAGAACTTGCTCATAATATTTCTTTCATTACTTATGAAAATATTTTCATGGAAATTTCACCATATGACATTACACTTAACTAAAAAATCGTATTTTTGTCTTGTAACATTTCCCTTTCAGACATGAGCATTTCTGGGGAATTATGGTATAGAGAGAAAACTTACTCTTTTATTTAATAATTAGTATGAACAATTCAGTAGGCAAAAGAAATACTTTGAGGTTAATTTTGAAAGTAGACAGAAAAACCCTACTCACCTTATTATAACTGGAAAATTATACACATGATGGTATTTATAATCTGGGTCTCATTTCAAGTTAAATTAAAATAGGTCACTTGTTCACTCAACTTATATTTAATGCTAAAGAAAAAATTCTGGTATTTTATTAAGCAAAATATTTGTGTTGTCATAATATATGTCTACATGCTGTTAAAATTACTTGAAGTTGGGCTTCCCTCGTGGCGCAGTGGTTAAGAATCCGCCTGCCAATGCAGGGGACACGGGTTCGAGCCCTGGTCTGGGAAGATCCCACGTGCCGCGGAGCAACTAAGCCCGTGAGCCACAACTACTGAGCCTGCGCGTCTGGAGCCTGTGCTCCGCAACGGGAGAGGCCGCGACAGTGAGAGGCCCGCGCACCGCGATGAAGAGTGGCCCCCGCTTGCCGCAACTGGAGAAAGCCCTCGCACAGAAACGAAGACCCAACACAGCCAAAAATAAATAAATAAATTTAAAAAAAAAAATTACTTTAAGTCAAAATTAGTCACTTTTTAAAAAACGTGATATTGAACAGCTAGGGTGATAGACAATATCAAATTCAACGCTGTCAAATTCAGACAAAACAAATTCAATAGTCTTATTGAATTGAAGAAAACATTTCAATTTAAAAACTATATATGGGGTGTGAAATTAACCCAGGCAACAATTAAAGTTATATAAATATATACATATATTTTTAAAAACTGAGGTATAATTGACATATAATATTACATTATTTTCTGGTATACAACATAATGATTCGATATTTTTATATATTGTAAATTGATCACCACAATAAGTCTAGCTAATTATATACTCTATAAACTTTTAAAAATAAATACTCCAAGATTGCAAAATAAAGGTTTCCTTATACTTAGAAATTGGAAAATAAAATCTTTTCTAATTCCTTATAAAATATTACAACTTAAATGTTAAACCGGTATCAGTTCATTATCCTTTTGATCATTTACAATACTTCCTAGAATCCTTTCTATATTTTCTCAAAACTATACCTAGCTCAGGAGAAAGGGAACTTGATACCAATTACTTCAGGGTAATGTTGTCTAACTAACTTACATAGACTCTAAAGTAGCATAAGGAAAAGTGGAGGGGGCAATATTAAGCATAATCAAAATTTTAGTCATAGATTAAACTGAAACAACTGAAATAATGCTGAAATAGCCTTTGAACATTCTTTACTACACATTTCTGGACTATGGGAAATCCAGTGACATAGAGATCAACCTGGGGCATAGGAGTAAAGGAAAGACATGATGGCCTTAGGTACTGAGAGAAGCACAGCATATATTGTTATAAAGTTCTTATATGGGAAACTGTATAATATTACTTAGAGGTAGACTGTGATAAATTAAAGATGTATACTATAAACCCTAAGGCAATGGCTAAAATAAGCCAAAACCAAAGAGTTATAGCTAATAAGCCAACAATGGGAAAAAATAGGGAACACAACCTATGCGACTAATCTAAAAGAACACAGAAAACAATAGCAAGATGATAAATTAAACCCAACCTTATCAATAATCACATTAAATGCAAATGGTTTTAAGACCCCAATGAAAAGGCAGAGGTTGTCAGATTGTACTAAAAGAGACAATTATATGCTGCCCATAAGAAGCTCATTTTAAATATAAAGACACATAGGTTTAAAGTAAAAGGATGGAGGAGCATCTGCAAGTCCTATATATTTGCTGGTCAGAATAAGAAATGTTACAGCCACTTCAAAAACAATGCTGCAATTTTTTACAAAGTTAAACATACATCAAGAGGGAGGGGATATGGGGATATATGTATACATATAGCTGATTCACTTTGTTGTACAGCAGAAACTAACACTACATTGTAAAGTAATTATACTCCAATAAAGATTGTTTTAAAAAGTTAAATATACAATTACCACATGACACGTTAATCGCACCCCTAGGTATTTGTCAAGAGAAATAAAAACTCATGTTCACAAAAAATAATAAGCGTATAGCAATTATAGAAAAATTATACATAAATGCTGCAAGAAATAAATAAAATGTCCTCTAGCAGAAATGGATGAGCAGTTGTACATCCATATGACAGAACGCTTGCTACTCAGCAGTAAAAAGGTACAAAAGATTGAGAAATGCAAATTAAATCTACAATGGGATATCATTATATACCTATTAAAACTGCTAAAGTTATAGAACTGTAGGTTCACATAGTTGTGAACATTTTAAAATAATATACAGAAAAGCAACTGAATTAAGTAAGAGTTAGCAGGGTTGATGGATATAATTCAAAGTTTAAAAATATCAATTATATTCACATTACCAGTAACCATCAGTGAGAATGTTAAAATTAAAATTTAAAAATGCCATTTACATGAAAAACTGTATAGGGAACTGTTCAATAAAGATGTGAGAGACCTCTACACAAACTGATTCTACAATTATATGAAAATTCAAAGATCAAAAATTTCCAAGACAATCTGAAAGAAGAATAAACTTGGTGGCCTCCACTACCAGAAATCAAGAATTAAAGATCGAGCAATTATAGCAGGTGACATTTTGTGAGGATAGACAAATAGAAGAGAATATAGAGTCCAGAAAGAGATTCACACCTGTGGACACTTGACTTATGGCAAGGATGGCACTTCAGAGCAATGGATAAAGAAATGTCCCTTTAATAAATGTGCTAGGTCAATTGGTATCCCATATGAAAAAATGATACTGTTGGTCAGGAATTAAGGCAGAGTTCATCTGAGAAATTTTTCTGTCCCATGTAGCTTCAGCTGGGGTAAATCACCTGTAATTAGTTGACACACTTCCAAGATGACTCATTCAGCAATATGGATGGACCTATACATATTTGTTCCTTTTCAGATTCTTTTACTTTATAGGTTATCACAAGATTTTGAGTATAGTTCCCTGTG
The DNA here is from genome assembly GCF_028021215.1 of Eschrichtius robustus. Taxonomy (NCBI): domain Eukaryota; kingdom Metazoa; phylum Chordata; class Mammalia; order Artiodactyla; family Eschrichtiidae; genus Eschrichtius; species Eschrichtius robustus. Next base: position 86,597,564 of record NC_090824.1, read on the forward strand.
CTATACAGTAGGTCCCTGTTGTTTATCTCTTTCATATGTAGTAGTGTGTATCGGTTAATCCCAAACTCCTAATTTACCCAACCCCCTCTTCCCCCTTTTGTAACTATAAATTTGTTTTCTATGTCTATTTCTGGTTTGTAAATAAGTTCAGTTGTATCATATTTTAAGATTCCACATACAAGTGATATCACGGGATATTTGTCTTTCTTTGTCTGACTTACTTCACTTAGTATGATAATCTCTAGGTCCATGCTGCTGCAAATGGCAATATTTCATTCATTTTATGGCTGAGCAATATTCCATGGTATATATGTATCACATATTCTTTATCAGTCCCTCCGTTGGTGGACATTTAGGTTGCTTCCATGTCTTGGCTGTTGTCAATAGTGCTGCAATGAACCCTGTGGTGCACGTAACTTTTCAAATTAGAGTTTTCGTCCTTTCTGGATATATTCCCAGGAGTGGAATTGCTGGATCATAAGGTAGCTCTACTTTTAGCTTTTTAAGGAACCTCCAAACTGTTCTCCATAGTGGCTGCACCCTTTTATACACCCCCTCTCCAGCTTTTATTATTTGTAGACTTTTTGATAATGGCCATTCTGCCCAGTGTGAGGTGATACCTCATTGTAGTTTTGATTTGCATTTCTCTAATAATTAGCAATGCTGTGCATCTTTTCATGTGCCTGTTGGCCATCTGTATGTCTTCTTTGGAGAAATGTCTATTCAGGTCTTCTGTCCATTTTTTTGTATTGAGTTGTTTGTTTTTTTGACATTGAGCTGCATGAGCAGCTTGTATATTTTGGAGATTAATCCTTTGTCAGTTGCTTCGTTTGCAAATATCTTCTCCCATTCTGAGGGCTGTCTTTTCATCTTGTTTATGGTTTCCTTTGCTCTGCAAAAGCTTTTAAGTTTAATTAGGTCCATTTATTTATTTTTTATGATGGGTTTTTTAAGCTATAATTTTGTAGCTTATCTGGCTTATTCTCATGGTTAGAGTGACAGTGATAATCTCATGAATTTATACATTCCAACCATGAGCAGAAATTTCCCCCCCAATTCTTGATTTGTTTATGTAATTTCTATGGTTTTTTTTTTTCTGGTTTGCTCTAGAAGTCTTTACAACCATAAATTCTCTTCAATGTAAAGCTATGAAAGTTTCCCATAATAATTATTATATTCTCTGCATCATTTTTCTTTTATAGTGGATTAATCAATACAGGTTAGAATGAATGATCACTCTATCAGTAGTTCAGGAGGCTTTCTCTAACATCTTAATTTTATTTGTTCTTCGTATTTATAAAACATACCATATATTTTTTCAAAATTTTAGTTCTACATAGCTGTATAACTCATGCTGGTTTGGGGTTTCACTCTGAAATAAAATTAAAATTATTTTTGTAGCTTTACTATGAATCCAGAACCATATTTTGTCTTTTAAGTCATCCTCTTTTTCATAAATTTTCTCACCTATCTCTTTCTCTTAAGTCTTCACTTACTTATAATCTCACTTATAATCACTATAAAAATTGGAATGCCTACAAAGACAGGGCCTTATAAAATTTAGGATAGGTATAAAGAGCAAGTATATATTTTCATAAAACTTGTTCATGGGTAGTAAAATATTTGTGGAATATTTCCTAGAGTTTTTAATACTTCCTTTCACCAGTGGATATCTATAAAAACCACTTGCATGGTTGACGTATGTCTTAGCATGTGATTTCATTTTTTTAAAATTATGGTAAGATCAAGGATTGTTTCTACCTATTCTCTCTCCTCCATATTAGTTGAAGTAATTTTGCAGATTGGAGGTGACTTTTGCTACATCATTAAATGTACAATTATACTGCTGTGATTATATTTTCAAATGGAGTTAAGAAAAGAAGGCTTAAAAGAAGTGTGATTCATCATTTCAAAAGTTAGAGAGTGGTTTATCCCTATAATAATCTTTTTGGAAAATAACCTACCACAATATAGAAATAACTCAGAAATGAACATTCCAGCTTCTTTTCTCTTAACCAACAAAGGGTCCCTCTAAATGTGCTAAAGTTTCCAAATAAGACTACTCCGTGACCAGCCAAGGAGAGAAAGAGTCACACCAACATCTGGTTCACTGCTGAAGAAACAACAGAAAACCTCACGTTTTACCTAGTGAGTGATGCTGGTGTTTCTACTCTTACTACTACAGAGAGTGTTGAAGGACCGAAGGCAGGCCAAGTCCTTGTTCACAGAAGTCTTCTTTCAGAACATAGCTGCTAGCATCTTCCATTACAAGCAGGTGCCAAATGGACAGCATTTTTATTTTGTCCCAAGCTGAATAGGAACTTTTTGGTAAACTTTCCCCTGTGTTGATGTTTGAAGAGAAGTTATGCCTGTGGAAGAATCCAAGGGATGAAAAATTTGTCTTCACTATTTTTTACAATTCTGCTTTTCAGTAAGGACTATTATTTGTGAGAAGCTCTTGCAAATTACTGAATTAATTTTGATGTAAAAGTAGCTATTATAGCCAGTCATACACTTTTGCTAAAAATCTTCTTTCAAGGTAAGAACGTGTGTGTGTGTGTGTGTGTGTGTGTGTGTGTGTGTGTGTCTGTCTGTATGTACATACACAAAGTTGAGAGGTATTGAGTTATGGGAATGGTTGGGATGGTGCAGAGCAGGTAAAAGGAAGAAACAGAATGGGATACCATAGTTCTTTCGTAGCATTCTACCTGTGTCTAGTATTCAACTCTGTCCCAAATTCTACTGACTTTTCAAGTGCAGCTCAAGATCCACCTCAAACCGAACTCTTCCCTTTCTGCCACTGGCAAATGGCCTGATGTCTGAATTCCTATAGCACATTTACATTCCATACTTAGGTTAGCATTCAGTACATACCACTCAAAATTGTACGGTCTTTTAAAAATATGGTTTAAGATTGTACTTTTTGTTTTTCCTCAGATAATCTTAATCTTAGGGGAGTTCTTTGCCTCCCCCCCCCCCCCATGATTCCATGATGAAAAGGATAAAAAGAAAGACTATATAAACATAGCCAAGCCTGGACCTAGACACATGGGTGTCTCCAGACTAATAATTTGGTTCCATTTCAAAATGAATTTTTAGATATTTATTCAACATTTACTTAAAGGGGTAGGAAGATTCTGATTTCCCATTAATAAAAGATGTATACAGAGATAAATTCATTTGTTGATTCACTTTGCTGCCCAAAGCAGAGTCAAAAGTCTGAAAAAAAGAGCAAACAAAAGTTTCCTGCTTTCCTATAGCTCTTATTCTCTCTTCTGTTCTTTTGTGATTATCCAAACCAGACAACTTCTTGGCAAGCTCATTAAAGATTTAGATAATGAAGGAAATTCCTCAGTCCTGTGAACAGCCTTGTGCTGTGCAAACTTTTGATCTCAGAGCTTCAGCTGCCAGCTACTGCTGTCTTTTGGCTGACTGCAATTGCATGTGCATGTTGCAAAATTATTCAGTAGAGGCATGTTCGTGCTAGTGAGGACTAGCTTACATTTCCATCTGAAGCTCTATCTTCTTCAGCTGCATTTGTACAAATTTGCATTTCCATAGTAACATAAAAAGCCACTTGAGAAAATCTAACTCGGCAAGCACCTCATTTCTAATTTATTCCATGGATATTTTAATGCCCCCATGTCAGTTCTTTAAGCAGCAGTCAAGCTGGCCTACCCCTTAGTCAGATTCTGTACCTACCATTTAGCAACTCTTCTTCCTCGTGACTATCTTCCTCCCAAAACCAGTCTTTCTGGCTGCTATATTATAAATTTATTTTGCCTTTTAAAAATGTGACTTTTAACAAAAAAAAAAATGTGACTTTTTATTTTCCTCTTGTTATGATATATAAGAAGCAAAGAAATTCATTATAAAAAGTATAAGTTAAGGGATCAGATGTAGCAGCACATTCTAAATTTGCCACTCCCTGTGCCTAAGAATCCTGACAAATCTTTGGCTCTCCGACCTCAATTTTTATCATTTGTAAACTACAGATAATAATATCCTCTTTGCAGAGTTGCTGAGAACATCAGCAGCAATTAATCATCCTGATACTCTTTGTCAACGATAGCCAATTTTGTTGCTAACAGGTACTATGATATTTTTAGTTCAGCCTTTGACACACATTGAACTGTATAAAGAGAACCTGAAGTTATTAAAAACTCAAATGGTTAATATTATTTGGAAAATCATCATTTATCTATTAATTCATGTATTCAACAAAAATACACTGGGTTCCATTAGGTGCTAGACATTTTAATTTTTGCCAAAACTTAGCTTTAAAAAAACATGCATAAATGTAACATGAGTTTCTGAAACCATGCATGTATCTGTGTGTGTGCACATGTGTAGGTGTAATATGTGTTCAGGATTGACTGGATAGAAAGATGAAAAGCTGGAAGTAAACATCCCCCTTTTATTGGGCTGACTTTCAAAGGTAACTACTATTAATAGTTTTTTGCTCATTATTCAATTTTCATATGTATCACTTCATTCATTGAATTAATATTTTCTGAGTACCTTTTGTGTACTAACCATTCTCCTAGTTTCTTGGGATGCAGTAAGGAAAAAAAATAAACCAACAAAATTTTTTTTCTCTTCTATCCCCTCCTTGGGATGTGCCGTGTATAAACATTTGTCCTTTATATATTGAGGTATAATTTATATGTAGATGAATGCATGTATCATAAGTTCAATGAGTTCTGATAAATACATACATCTGTGTATCCCCACAAATGAATCAAGATATGGAATATTACTACCCCAGGAAGTTCCATCATGCTTCTTCCAGCAAATTCCTGCTCTAGCCCCACATCACAGGCCACCATCCTCTGAATTCTAATACCAAATCCTTACCTGTTGTAGGGTTTCAAAAAAAATGGAATCATACAGTATCTTTTTCATAAAGTATCTTTTACGTCTGGCTTCATTTGCTTAACAAAATGTTTTTGAAATCTGTCCATTTTCTTGCGTGCATCAGTGGCTCATTACTATTTATTGCTCCATCGTATGAATATACCACAATTTATTTATTCATTTCCTTCTTGATGGATATTTGGATTGTTTTTGGTTTGTGATACGAACATTCATAGACAAGTATTTTTTGCCAACATATGTCTTTGTCCCTGGAGTGAAATTGCTGGTCCAAGGATATGTATTTTAACTTTATGAGAAACTGCTGGTTTTCCAAAATGTCTGTATCATTTTACACTCCCACTAACAATGTATGAGAAATTCAGTTGCTCCATATCTTCACCAACATTTAGAGCTTCTATTGTGTATGAAGTGATATATAATTTTGGTTTTAATTTGCATTTTCCTGATGATGAATAATTTTGATTACTTTTTCACGTGTTTAGTGGTTATCTGGCACATTCTTTTGTGAAGTGTCTATTCAATTATTTTGAGCACTTTTTAATCAGGTTGTCTTTTCATTATTAAGTTGTAAGAGTTTTTTATATTTTCTGGACACAAGTCATTTTTTCCGTTATATGTATTATAAACATTTTCCTCTAGGTTATGGCTTGCCTTTTCATTTTTTAACATTGTCTTCTTATGAGCAGAATTTTTTAATGTTAAGGAAGTATAATTTATCTTGTTTTCATGGTGCTTTCTCTGTCCTGTCTAAAAAGCTTTGACTACTCCAAGTTTGCAAAGATAGATTCCTCTGTGTTCTTCTGGAAGTTTTAGCTTTTATATTTATGTTTATGATCCATCTTAAATTAAGTTTTGAGTGTGCTGTGAGATAGAGGTCAAAGTTCATTTTTAAAATATGTCATCCAGTTTTCCAGCATGACATTCTGAAAAGACTTTTCTTTCTCTTTGAATTACTTTGGTGCCTTCTTAAAAACAGTGATCATACACTGGTGCTATTTTTAGACTATTGATTTGGTTCCATTAATCTGTATGTCTATACCTTTATGCCAATATCACATTGTCTCAATTATCATAACTTTATAGTACATCTTGCAATCATGTAATGTAAGTCCTCTAACTTTGTTCTTCTTTTTGAAGATTGTTTGGCTAAGTCCTTTCAAATTCGGTATACATTTCAGAATCAGTCTGTCAAAATTTCTTCAAAAAGGCCTGTTGGAATAGTTTTCATTGTAGAGCCCTTAAATACCTTTTGTTAAATTTATTCTGAAATATTATGTATTTATTGATTCTACTGTAAATGGTATTTTTAATATCTTATGTCTTTTGATTATTTATTGCTTACATAAAATACAATTTATTTTTGTATTTTGACTTGTTTCCAATGACTTTGCTAAATTCATTTATTAGGTTTAGGAGTCCTACTGTACATTCCTTAGGGCTTTTTATGTACATCACCATGTAATCTGCAAATAAAGACAGTATTCTTTTACTTTCCAATCTTTATGTTAGGTATTTATTTATTTAAATGATTGTGCTAGCGAGAACCTCCAGCACAAAGCTGAATAGAAATGGTGAGAGTGGACATCCCTGCCCTATTTCCCCTTTTAGGGGGAAAGTATTCAATGCTTCGCTATTTTGATTTTTTTCTGTAGGCTTTTGAAAAATTGACTTTACTCTCTAGAGCACTTTTTATTTTACAGAAAAATTGAGCAGAAAGTACAGAGAGTTCCCATATGCTCTCCTTCCCGCACTCCCAGTTTCCCCTATTCTTAATATCTTGCACTAGTGCAGTAGATCTGATGTTTATGTTACAATTGATAAATGATTATTGACATATTATTATTAACCAAAGTCCATATTTACATTAGAGTTCACTCTTTCTGTTGTACACTTTATGGATTTTGGCAAATGTATGTCCTGTATCCACCATTATAGTATCATACGGAACAGTTTTACTGCCCTAAAATTCCCTGTGTTCTGCTGTAGGTTTTTTTTTACAGATAACACTTGATCAGGTTGAGAAAGTTCCCTTTATTTTTAGTTCTCTGATGATTTTTATCGTGAATGGGTATTTAATTTTGTTAAATGCTTTTTCTGCATTTATAAAAATGACTATGCAGGATATTTTTGGCCTTCATTCTGTTAATATGGTCTATACTGATTGATTTCCAAATGGTAAACCAATATTGCATTCCAGGTAAACCTCACTTGGTCATGATGCATTATGATTTTGATATATTGCTGAATTTAACTTGCTAACATTTTGTTAAGAATTTTTATGATTTAAGCATGAGGAATATTTTTCTATTGTTTTTTTTTCTTCTTCTTATGTTTTTCTCTAAATTGGATACTAGTGTAATATTGGCCCATAAAACAAGTTGGGAAATATTTCCTCCTCCATTAGATTCTGAGACTTTCTGTAGAATTGATATTATGGGTACAAACCAGTTCATAGTATTACTTTATCCTTTCAAAATATTTACAATCTCTATGATGTCCCCTCTTTCATATACATACTAAATATTTACCACTTTGTTATTTTTAACTGTCTTAATATAGTTGAATCTTGTTTATACAGACCTTTGCCTTTTAATCAGTGTTTACTCCATTTACATTTATGTAATCATTGATATGACTGTGTTTAACTCTACCATCTTGCTATTTTTCTTATTCTTTTGTTTTTCCTCTTTTTCTGTCATCTTTTAATCAAATATTTATTATTGTTCCATTTTTTTTGTTTTTTTTTTCAGCTGTCACTGTTTTCATTTTCAGTGGTTGGTCATGCAGTTACATGAATTATCAACTTATAACAGTCTTATTTATTTATTTATTTTATACAGCATGTTCTTATTAGTTATCTATTTTATACAAAAGTGTATATATGTCAACCCCAATCTTCCAATTCACCCCAGCACTGTATTTCATTGAATGTCTTCATTATATGTCTTCATTATATGTTGTCTACATATTCCCGTTAATAGATATTTGTTTATTTTTGCTATTAGAGGCAATGCCACAGTAAAAATTCTTACACACTTGGCCTATTTGTATGACGATACCAATAGACTACATTTATGGCAGTAGAGTTGATGGTTCAGAAGTAGAAATATTTGAGATTTTGATAGATAATCACAAAGTACGCTGAAAAAGCCATTCTACACTCCTACCAGGAGGAAAGCTTTTGTTTCCAATACCCTCCTCTATACACATATTATATGACAATGTTCTGAAAAAGAGGTAAAATGATGCATATAATTTGTATCAATGGAAACTTCCCAGTGATATGTCAAACTGATATTTTAAGCTGAATCATTTTTGTGGTTTCCCCAGTATCTATTTTTCAATGTCTGAGGCATAGGAATTTAGTGAGCAATTACTGAATAAATGTGAATGGACATAGTGGATTCTTATACTTTTTTAAAAAAAGGCAAGTCAGAACATTTACATTATTAGGAAGGCTGAGAAAATAAAGAGCTCTGACACTAAAATGGTTAACAGAAATTAAGAAACACACACCACTGACAAGAGCAGCTCTGGATGGGGTTCCAAGGAGGAACCGCCAGACCAACTAGCTGAAGTTTTATAAATCTAAACCCTGGTCTATATTTAACCACTCTTCCCTGATTATTTACTCCCTTCCACTGCAGTGGTCTGGACTCCTGAGAAGCATGTTTTCACAACTGGCTGGAAATGAAAGATTAGGTGGGTTAGATCAAACGCCTCTTCCCTGTGATCAAGGGAAGGAAACTGAGACCTTTTCAAAACATACTCACTAGATTAGCCATACAGTTTGGGACTTGTTCTAGGCAGAGAGCACAACACCTCCTTTATATACTCTCTTATGTCTACTCAGAGCCTTTAAGAAATTAAGTACAGAAATAGAAAAGGAAAAAAAGAAAGTAAAAGAAGACAGACAAGGAGGGTCACAGAACCTAAATAATTTATGCAAATAACTCTAATACACCTGAAGCCAATGTCCAAGATTGTCCTTTACATCTACTTACCACAAAATCCAAAAAGATTTATAAGCAGAATTACTTTAAACAAGTATCAAAGAGAAAAATACTCATGGAGAACATATGAAGAAAAGGTGTGCATCATTTGGCCACATCATCACACTTCTCTGAGTCTTTTATTCCTTCTTTGGTTGACAAAAAAAAAGAAGCTACACAGAAGAGGTAGATTTTGAGCTGATTCATGAGGGATGAATAAAATTTGCTAGTTAAACAAGAAAGGAAGGATATTGCAGGCAGGAAAGAGGAACTCTCTCAGGAGGCTCCGCTGTCCTTTACTTCCTCAGAGTTAATATCTCCTTCCTCTGGGCTTCTGTTGTACTGTGTATTTATTTCTACTACGAGGATCTATTTGTTTGCATATGCCTGTACCTCCAATGTTTAACCCTGGGCCAGGCACAGGGGGTCAGTCACTGAACACTTCATAAATAAAGTCATGGAATGGTGAAATGGAAGGGTGTGTTTGGGGAGTGCTATATCTGTTATTGTTTTGGCACAGTACTGGATGGTATAGGGCCAATATTAAGTATTTAGGATGTGTGGGGGTACCCTAAAACATATGATACAATTAATACCACTCAGTGCCCTAAGGCAGAATTATCCTCCAGCCATTGGCAGAATAGGGACTGAGACAGGAAAAACTGGTTTGGGGGAATCACAGAAGGCTCTGTGGAAAAGGTGGACACCAAATAGACTCAGAAAGATGGATAACTTGTGTGGAAAGAGGGAGGGAAGAAGGTTTGGAAGGACCAGAAGTAAAAAAGTGTATGGAGCATGAAGGAGACAGGTAGGAGTGTAGATTGTTGCATGAAATGAGGCATCTCAGGGAATTAAGGGAAATAAGGTGGACAGATGGAGTCTTTCCAAATAGGAAAGACCACAAAAGTCAGGCAAAAGCATTTGTACTTAATCCCAAATAACGGAGGAGAGTGACACAATGGCAGAGATGTTTAAGAATATCTGGTACCAGTACAGCGGTAGCAGCCAAGAGATTCTGAGAAACTTGATGTTAGAGACTGAGTATTGCTTATTATGGTGTTATTTCTGTGACTAGTACAGTGTTTGACACATAGCACATTTGTAATAAAATTTTAAGTTGTCCTTCTGCCTATAATTTCCCTGTCTGTTGAACAAGGAATGGAAGAGGCTATAGCAGTAACTCAGGCAAAAGGTGACTACAACCATGACTATAGGGTCCCTGTGTAAATGGATAAAAGGGCAAATCTCAATGACATTTCAAAGAAATTAAAAATAGATCCTACTGACAGATTTGAAATGGTGGGTGAAGAGTTTCAAAATGCTGTTTGGGTTTCTTGCCTGAAGCAATGATGTATGTAATGGGATGAAATGGGAAGGATGGAGAGATAGAGAGTTTGGGTGATGGAAACATTGAAATCGGTGGGGCAACCAGACCTCCAAGTTTCTTACAGGCGTTGGAAATTTGAAACTAGAACATAAGTGAGAAGTTAAGACTGAAGATTGTTTCAAAGAGTAAAAATGGGAAAGAAGAAGAAGAAATAAAGTGAGGCGTCTGAAGAAAGACTTCTATGAAGGTTTTCTAAGAATGTTGAGTAGTGTCTGAGATGTGAGTTAAAGTCTAGAAATACAAGTCACAGAATACAACCAGGACCCTCATTGGAAAAATGTTCTTGTTCTTGTGATTGTTCTACTATTGTGAAGGTTTAATGGCTTATAATGTGTGTTCTACAAGAGTTGGTGGGATAACTGAGGTTAGAAAGGAAGTACATTAAGAAAGGTTCACTGGACTCTCCTTCTTTGGGTTTCCACAAAATGGACATTTATTACAAATAGGAAACTTAGTGGCAATGCTCATAATGCATCATGGGTTTTACTGTCTTTTTTATGCCATTAAAGAGACTTACACATTTCCCTATTGCTTAGGAGACATATATATTAAGATTCTCTTGGAGGCCACTCATTTTGTGTGGCAATGTGTGTAAAGGACAGACTGGAATTTTCTAGATGAAACATTGCAATGTTTTGTGTTCACACCTGCTCTCATGCTGTTTGCTGATTTCCTTGGCTTCCCTCCTCACACCTCCAAAACAATGCTTTAGCCCATTTGAAATGCTCCTGAGGGTAGCAAAGATTGATAGCTCTGTTTTCTCTCAAAATCATTTAGCAATTCCAGAAATCTTTATTTCTGACATGACACAGCACACCTCATCTGGCTTTTCATATAAAAGATACCACAAATACTTCTTATACAACTTTTGGCTGCAGGGGAATGATAAAAATGGGAATTAGTCTTTGCTTTAGACAAAAATAGGATATTTATACATAAGACAGGAAAATGTTCAGAAATGTTTGCAAATGCCCATTGCTAACAAGAAAAAGTAATTGAAGATTTCTACAGAGGCACGGTTTTCAAACATTACTGAGGGTAATCCAGAGAAAGACATGCATTTTACATCATGACCCAGATGTAACACACCCACATATACATACACACACCCCACATACAACTAAGACAAAGTTTGAAGAAATAATACTTATCCTTGCTTGCTACCTGGGGGATATATATTTTTAGAATTTTAAAAAATTCTATTCTATTCTTTTGTTTTCTATTCTATTCTACTCTATCCTATCCCATCCCATCCCAGTATAAATAATGCTGGTTGTGACTTACTAAAATGATTTTATACCTGAAGGCTGAAAAACATTGCTAAACCATTTTGAGGCCCATATGAGCAAACTTATTTTTCTGGACTTGGAAATATGCTATAATTTTTCATCCTTGGGCACGTTATAGATCATATTTACATCTCTTCTTCCCAGGTCAGCAATTAGCCTTATTCAGAGAAGAAACAGGCACTTGGATGGGGGCAGTTCATTCCCACAGCCATCTTCAAGTTGTCACTCACAGCAATGCATCCTCTCTGTCCTGGATCCCCTCTTGCCACCATGGGAAGTTAAGGAGGGGCTCTACCTTGCTATTCCACACAACCCTCACACACATCACAAAACAATGTTCCTATAAAGACTGTGCCAAATGATGGACTGGTGTTTATTTTTCCAGCCACTTAGTCAAATAGCTCCAGTGATTCAAGAAGCAGAGGAATCTAAGAAAGATGGGATGAGAGCAGTGGTGGCTCCAGATTTTCTATTAGGAAGAAGTCAGGGTCAGTCATCTGGTTGGAGGTTGCCTAGGGGACCTGTCCTAACCTGTCTTTGTAGAACCAGACGACATATTTATCTGAGGAGGCCTGCTGTGTTGGGAGGCTGGGAGGCTAGGTCCTCTCAAGCTACCCTATAGCAGAGTCAAGAAACTAAGTGAAGTCTTTGTGGAGAAACAATTCTGAATTAGAATCTTTTTTTCCTTCCAGTTTTATTGAGATACAATTGACATACAGCACTGTGTAAGTTTAAGGTGTACAGCATAGTGATTTGACTTACATACATCATGAAATGATTATCACAATGAGTTTAATGAACATCCATCAACTCATATAGACACAAAATTAAAGAAATAGAAAAAAACTTTTTCCTTGTGATGAGAACTCTCAGGATTTACTCTCTTAATAACTTTGATATATAACATAGAGTAGTGTTAATTATATTTATCATGTTGTAAATTACATCTCTAGTACTTATTTTTCTTATAACTAGAAGTCTGCACCTTGTGACTACCTTCATACAAGCCCCTCTGCCACTCCCCACCTTTGGTAATCACAAATCTGATTTCTTTTTCTATGAGTTTGTTTGTTTGTTTTTAAAGTATAACTGACCTACAACACTACGTTAGTTCCTGTTACACAATATAGTGATTCGATATTTCTGTGCATTTCAAAATGATCACCACAATAAGTCTAGTTATGATCTGTCACCACACAACGATATCACATAGTTATTGACTGACTCTATTCCAACACTGTACATTTCATACCCATGACTCACTATTTTGCAACTTGACCCTCTTAATCTCCCTCACCAATTTCTTTCTTCCTCTCATCCCCTCCCCTCTGGCAACCTGTTTGTTCTCTGTATCTATGACTCTGTTTCTAAAGAAATGCTTTCTCAGAAAAAAATCACTTGGCTTGCAACATTCTAGCAAAGAGAAATCGCTCAGGGATCTCTTTTAGTGAGTACATAAAAATGATATAAAAATGTATGATTTCAAAGATTTATATGAAGAGTAAGAAAAAGTGAACAGGGCAATTCCACTCCCAGGTATATACCCAAGAGAACAAAAAAAAAAAAAAATGTCCATACACAAACTTGGACAAAATTTTTTGGAGCAGCATTAGTCATAACAGCCTAAAAATATAAACAACCCAAGTGTCCATCAGATGATGAATAAACAAAATGGGGCATATCCATACAAAGGAATAGTATTCATCTATAAAAACAAAGTACTGATATACACTATAACAAGGATGAACCTTGAGAACATGTTAAGTGAAAGAAGCCAGACATGAAAGGACACTATTGTATGATTCCACCTACATGAAAAGTCATGTAGGCAAATCTATAAAGTAGATTAGTGGCTTCTAGGGGACATTGGGGCTAACTGCTAATGAGTGTGGAGTTTCTTTTTGGGAAAATGGAAAAATTCCGGAATCAGATAGTGCTGGCGGTTGCACAACACAGTGATTATACTAAAATCCACTGATGTGTACACTTAAAAATGGTGACTTTTATGTTACGTGAAGTACCTCTCAATAAAGAAATACTATCAAGAAAAAAAAAGAGGTAAATTCAGTTTATCTACCTTCTGCATTATCACAATGGTTGTTATGTGACTAAGTGTCTCTAAAGAGCTTAAAATGATTTTTTAATGTAGGTTAAATTTATGAAAAATATATTTTTGCAATTCTTTAATTTGTCAAACTCTTTTATGTTATACGTATTACCACAAATTCTAAATTAGACAATTTTAAATGTAAATTTTATGGTTGGATACAACTTATCTACTCTAAGCAGTATGTGAGGGTGCTTTTACCATCATCATTTATTGAACAACTGGTCCTTGCATGATATTGTGCTAAGTGCTCAAGAAACAAAGAGGTCACTAAATCTTGATCTCTGTTCTAAAGAGCCATTCAGCTCATCTGGGAGACAGAACATGGCACAGAAGTACCCACTTCAGTAGGAAGACCAAGGGCCACGCCAAGTGGGAGCTCCAGTGGTGACCATCACAGGCATTCAGAAGAAGGGGGGATATAAAGCTTCCTGGAGGAGATGGGTCTTTGCATGTAAAAGAGGAAGACATCTGGGCAAAGGAGAGAAGAGCAAAGACTAAGGACAGGAAGGCTGTGGAGAGCTTGCTTAGTACCTGGCTTCTGTGGAGATCAAGGCAATTTCCTCTCACCATCATTTTCTTTCTACCCTCCCACTAGGGTCTGAGAGTATTCATCCTGTTTTAGAGTTAGGACAACAACGAAGGCACCGGGATTTCAAGAAGGGCTCAGTTATAAGAAAAATAAACTATAGTACGTTGAAGAGCTTTTTGAAAGAAGGATCTGTGGTTTTCCTTGGAAAAGATATTCTCTTGCCTCCCAGGCTCCAGCCAGCTTTTGGTAAGATATGTCACTAAAAGGAAAATTTAAGTCGTTTTTAAAGCATCAAATTTTCATTAGAACTTGCCCAAACTGCAATACTATGAAGACAGAGGAGTTTTGGAACCTGTAGACATCTTTCTTTCCAGTGCAGTGAGAAAGATTGGAGTTCTAAGCAAATTCCAATCAAACTTAATTTAGGAAGTTAAATAATAATTCAGGAAAATATACGTTTAAGAACATTTCCTGCTTTCTCAAACCATGAAAATGTGAAATGGCGTATATCAGAGATGTGAATCCAAATGTAGAAATTAAAAAGCTCTGTGTGCTAGAGTATAGAAGAGTGGTGGTTTTACCTTACTTGGTGGCCCCAGTAGAGAATAAAACTGGTTTGGGAGCCTGAAAACTAGATGATTCTTATCCTGTATCTGTTTATCACTTTCTCCTTCACCTAGCCTTAGCACCTGACTGTTAAGCCAACAGTACTTACCTACTATATGTGAGGTATTATTCTGCACACAGAAGGGGGAGAGAGAGATGAGTAAGGCATAGTCCATGATATCAAACTTCTTATTCTACAGATCCACATTTCCCAAAGTTTGCTCCATGAAACAATGCCCTGGAAGTTCGTCGACAAACAAAAGTTTGATGTCTAAATTAGTTTGGGAAACTCCTAGATCCCAGAGCCTCCTCTTAGTGACTGATAGTAAAAAATGGAAGGAAAGAAAACCTTAACTCAGAACTCCCTGTACACTACCCTCTATTAAGAACCTGGACCTAGTGACCTGTATTAGACACCAAGACAAGTTGCTTTAGTTCAGTGCTGTTCAATAGAACTCTCTGCAGTGTTGGAAATGTTTTATGTCTGTGCCATCCAATATGGTAGCTACTAGCCACACTGCATTGCCATGCAATATGGTAGCTAGTAGTCATAGAGCATCTATATGTGGCTAGTGCAACTGAAGTACATAATTTTTCAACTTTATTAATTTTGATGAATTCAAATAGCCACACATGGCCAGTGGCTACCATACTGAGCTGTGCAGCTCCATATCATGAAACATAAATGTTTTAAAAATCCTTTTAATGGAAATTTAAAATTTTCAACATTTTGCACAAACAGGAAAGTGACAGACACTTTGGGAGGTTTTGAAAGAGTCGAAAAGATTCCATTTTTACCCTGACTTTTGAAATCCTGTCACCTGAAACTGCTTTTCCAAAATCTTTGTTGATATATTAGCCCTCTAAATCCTGACTAGGACCACTTTTTGATTTCCACATTTACATACATCTCAACATTGTACAACTCTTAGGAAGAAATGCACCTCTGCTGCTCTGGGTAATTTGTCTGTCCTGTCTGATCTTCAGGCGTGATGCACAACCTGAAGATGAACTTCACATGTGACAGTCTGAAGGTTCCTGGGATTTACTGTCAGATCTAGTCAGGCAAAAGACATTGTCAAACAGGTTGATATAATTCTAAAATATTCATTATCAAAGGTTTCCTTCCTCAAAAGGTTTACTTTTCTTTTTTACATTTATTTTGTTTTTCAAAACATGTCTTCTTTATTTTTGTAGTTATGAATAACATTAATCCAATGAAATATTTTCAGGTTAAATGCAATTGGTAGTAATCCTGAGAAGGCTATAAAAATGGCAGCTTTTATTTCTTTATTCCTTTTCTTGTGATACTTGGCTTTTGATGTCTTGAGAGGGCTTCAGAACGCCTCCCAATTCTTCACACATTGGCTCATTTTCAACTTCTTCTGCAGACGTCCGGAGCCCACGACGCCTGCCTCCACAGGCTTCATGCTTTTGTGGCTCCAGCTTCACTTCCTGCTCACAAAGCCTTTCTGTCTGTCCTGGAGATGGACAGGCTCTGAAAGCAGCCCACTCCCAGAAAGAGAAGAGCAGTGTCTTCCACGCTGATAACAGCCAAGGCTCCCACCTTCTCCAGTAAAAGTGCCTCAGGAACAGTCGGCTGTGTGGCACAGAAGCTGGGTATTTTATGAGTCAATCATCTTGAATAACCTCCGGAGGGGAGCTGTAGATTTTCTCCATTCCACAAATGTAAACAAATTATTAACAGAAATTGACAAGAAACCTGCAGCCTTCAGTGAAAAAATCCTATGGAAGCCTATGTATTTATCAGATATTATTTTATTTACTCTGTGGTTTAGGTCAGGAAGGTCAGCTGTCTTCAGAAATAACACAAACTCTTGCCAGGTTGAATGAGAATTTTTGTTGGGCAACCACAAATGGGAACGCTGGATTGCCTTCACCAGGTTTAGCTGGTTAGACTCTGGTATGCCTGGGCTAAGTAGAGTGTTCCACTGCCTTGATCCTTAGGTTGGATCACATATCGGATCCACATATGAATTCAATCAGATATTACTCCTCATTACTGTTAGCAAACCATTCTCCATTTTCCTCCTAATAAGAATATGTTTACTATTCCATAAATTAAAATCTGGCATTATGGTGGGGGGGGCAGCAGAAACAAAATAGCTCAGTTTAGTTTGGAGTCTGAGTCAAGATTTTCACTCATTAGCTTAATGGATATAAAATCTGGTCTCAGTCCATTAACTACCTGTGTAAGTATGACGGTGGAAAGTAAGACGCCCTATATTGTATGTACTCTGATAAATGTTTGGCATTATTTAGATAAGACTTAGCCCTAGAAAGTAACTCATGAGGAGAGGTAAACATGAATTTCAGTGCTGCTAAAGCAACAGGGACCAGCATCATTAGCATTTTCCCAAGTCCCTGCTAACCTTTTAGGGAGCAGCTCTCCTGGCTGCTACAGATGATCAGGATTTGGGTAGCTATGGATTCTTATCTTCATATGAACTTAAACCATTTTAGGCCTGCTCCATAGTCGAAATGGTCAATAATTTTTTCTATATTTCTTTGACTATAAAATCCAGGAACTGGTGTTGGTTGATACCAGTCTGAAAACACTCATTGTGTTACCCAAATTCCTGGGCAGTCTGCTAAAGGTATACCATCTGTGAATTTATTTCAACCTTTTATATTTTAGTAATTTTATATATTTACCTCTTACTGTTTAGTGATCATTCATTACTCATGTATTCATCCAATTAGAGGTAACTGCCATGGTCCACAAGAAAGACTGTGGTAGTCTGATCTGACCTGGTGGAAATGGAGATGGAGAAAAGTGTTGGGTTGTAAACACATTAGTAAGCCAAATTTGCGGTATTTGTTGTGACTGTCTGTGAGAGTAAAGAAGAAGCTGACTGCAAGGCAACTTGCAGGTTGTGATGTAGGTAACTGACCAGTGGACTAGAAATAGGACTTTCTACAATAGAAACAGATTTGGGGTTAAAAATGAGGATTTACTTATTTATCTGAGATAGCTGATGTACAATATTATGTAAGTTACAGGTGTACAACATAGTGATTCACAATTTTTAAAGGTTATATCCTTTTTATAGTTATAAAATATTGGCTATACTCCTTGTGTTGTACAACATATCCTTGTAGCTTATTTATTTTATACATAATAGTTTGTATCTCTTAATCCCCTACCCCTATATTGCCCCTTCTCCCTTACCTCTCCCCACTGGTAATGACTAGTTTGTTCTCTATATCTTGAGTCTGTTTCCTTTTTGTTGTTTTATTTTTTAGATTCCTCATATAAGTGATATAATACCGTATTTGGCTCTCTCTGTCTGACTTATTTCACTTAGCACAATACTTTCCACGACCATCCATGTTGTTGAAAATGGCAAAATCTCATTCTTGGTTATGGCTTACTAGTATTCCACTGTATGTATGTATGTGTGTGTATATATATATGTATTTGTGTGTTGTATATGTATTTATGTATATATAGCATCTTCTTTATCCATTCATCTGTTGATGGGCACTTAGGTTGCTTCCATATCTTGGCAATTGTAAATAATTCTGTTATGAACACTGGGCTGTATCTTTTCGAATTAGTGTTTTTAGTTTTTTTGGGATACATACCCAGGAGTGGAAATGCTGGGTCATATGTTATCTCTGTTTTTTAGTTTTTTGAGAAACCACCATAATATTTTCCACAGTGGCTGCACCAATTTACCTTCACACCAACGGTTTATGAGGGTTCCCTTTCCTCCACATCCTGACATTTGTTGTTAATATTTGTCTTCTTTTTGATGACAGCCATTTTGACAGGTGTGTCAAAAATCATTGTGATTAAAACCACATCTCATTGTGGTTTTAATTTGCATTTCTCTAATGATTAATGATGTTGAGCATCTTTTCATGTGCCTGTTAGCCATCTGTATGTCTTCTTGGGAAAAATGTCTATTCAGGTCTTCTGCCCATTTTTTAATCTGGTTATTTGCTTTTTTGATGTTCAGTTGTATGAGCTGTTTATATATTTTGGATATCAACCCCTTATCATTGATATCATCATTTGCAAATATCTTCTCCCATTTAGTAGGTTGTCTTTGCATTTTGTTGATGGTTTCCTTTGCTGTGTAAAAGCTTTTTTTTTTTTTTTTTTTTTTCCCAATGTGTATTTTTATTTATTTATTTATTTACTTTTGGCTGCATTGGGTCTTCGTTGCGGTGCGCGGGCTTCTCATTGAGGTGGCCTCTCCTGCCGCGGAGCATGGGCTCCAGGCATGCAGGCTCAGTAGCTGCAGCACGCGGGCCCAGCTGCTCCGCGGCACGCGGGATCCTCCTGGACCTGGGCTCGAACCCATGCCCCCTGCACTGGCAGGCGGATTCCCAACCACTGCGCCACCAGGGAAGCCCTGTGTAAAAGCTTTTAAGTCTAAATAAGTCCCATTTGTTTACTTTTGCTTTTATTTCCTTTGCTTTAGGAGACATATCTAAACAATTGCTACAATTTACGTCAAAGAGTGTCCTGACTGTTTTCTTCTAGGAGTTTTATGGTTTCCAGTCTCACATTTAGGTCTTTAATCCGTTTTATTTTCATATATGGTGTTAGGGAATGTTCTAATTTCATTCTTTTCCATGTAGCTGTCCAGTTTTCCCAGCACCACTTACTGAAGAGACTGTTTTCTCCCCATCATTTATTCTTGCCTCCTTTGTCATAGAATAATTGACCATAAGTGCATGAGTTTATTTATGGGCTCTCTATTCTGTTCCATTGATCTATGAATCTGTTTTTGTGCCAGTACCATGCCGTTTTGATTACTGTTTTTGTGCCAGTACCATGCTGTTTTGATTAGTTAGTCTGAAGTCAGGGAGCGTGACTCCTCCAGCTCTGTTCTTCCTTCTCAAAATTAGTTTGGCTATTCAGGGTCTTTTGTGTTTTCATACAAATTTTAAGATTATTTGTTCTAATTCTGTGAAAAATGTCTTTGGTATTTTGATAAGAGATTGCATTGAATCTGTAGACTGCCTTGGGTAGTATGGTCATTTTAACAATATTAATTCTTACAATCCATGAACACAGTATATCTTTCGACCTGTTTCTGTCATCTTCAATTTCTTTCACAGTGTCTTACAGTTTTCCAAGTACAGGTCTTTTACCTCCTTAGGTAGGTTTATTCCTAGGTATTTTATTCTTTTTGATATGACTATTAATAGAACTGTTTCCTTAATTTCTCTTTCTGATAGTTCATTGTTAGTGTATAGAAATGCAAAAGATTTCTACATATAATTTTGTATCCTGCAACTTTATCAAATTCATTGATGAGCTCTAGTAGTGTTCTGGTGGTGTCTTTAGGATTTTCTATGTATAGTATCATGTCATCTGCAAACAGTGACAGTTTTACTTCTTCCTTTCCGATTTGGATTCCTTTTATTTCTTTTTCTTGTCTGACTGCTGTGGCTAGGACTTCCAATATCATGTTGAATAAAAGTGGCAAGAGTGGGCATCCTTGTTTTGTTCTTGATCTTAGAGGAAATGTTTTCAGCTTTTCACCATTGAGTATAATGTTAGCTATGGAAGGAATTCATCTTTGAACATGTGTTGTAGGAATTAACTTTGAAACATCTATGTGGGAACATCCAGTGGACCAGTGTCTTTCCAATGTTTTGA
The DNA here is from genome assembly GCF_028021215.1 of Eschrichtius robustus. Classification (NCBI taxonomy): domain Eukaryota; kingdom Metazoa; phylum Chordata; class Mammalia; order Artiodactyla; family Eschrichtiidae; genus Eschrichtius; species Eschrichtius robustus. The sequence goes on from NC_090824.1 coordinate 86,617,996, forward strand.
CCATAGCCCAGATAAAGAAATATGTTTAACATCATAATCCCATGCTCCCACACAAATGAAAAAAGTTTCATGAAATATAATTATTCAATATAAATTTGAAGTACTCTGATATTCTCTATTCTATTCCATATTTCATTTTTAACATGCTGGTCTCTATTCAGTCAACTGATTTCAAACCCACTAATTTCCAGTTTGGAAAACACTGTAGTACACAGTTTTATTTATTTGTCTATATATAGGAGACATATCTGGGTTTGAGGTATAGGTGTAAATGAGAAATCAGCATATAGGTGGTAAGTGGATCTACAGATGTGGATGAAATGGCCTAGGAAGACAGTGCACAGTGAGAAGAGTAGAAGACCAAAGATCTAATTCTGAGATATGGGGAAATGGCATAAGGAAGACCAGGAGAATGTGCTCTACAGAGGCCAACGCAAGAGGCTGTTTTGATGAAAAAGGAAGAATGTTCAAATCAGTTCAATGCTGCTAGGAGATGGAACTAATCACTGAAAAGTCTCCATTAGATTTAGAGATGACTGGGTCTCTGGTCACCTTTATGAAAGAAATCTCAGGGTATGAAAGGAAAGAAGTAGATTTCTGTAAGTTGAAGGAGTGAGAAGTAAGGAAAGAGAAATCGAGTTACGTATCTCCTTCAAAAAGTTTGTCTTTGAAATAAAAAAAGTGAAATCAGTAGCAAGTGGAAAAGAAAATCAGTGACCAGATAGAAATAATACTGTAGTTTCTCTTATGTGTCATATAACTCTTCATTTCAAGGTCAAGGCAGTTACCTGGGGCCAGCTCTAGGATAAATGAATAAATACGTATTTGCCTTATACATGCTCTTTTGTGTGGTTGTGTAGTATTTCATTCTGGGTACGTTTGTATGATTACATATGTAAACTATAAATATATATAAATATTATTTATGTAAATTATATGTATATTATACATATATTTGTATATTTATGTATAAGTGTGTATATGTGTTTTATATATATATATATATATATATATATATATACACACACACACACATATATATATATGTGTGTGTGTGTGTATCCTAGTTTGAAAAGAACACATTTAGGTGGGTATATGGGTATATCAGCAAAGTTTCTAACTTGTTCCTTATGCAGAATCCCCAAGGTGTCCATGGGATACCTTCAACTATCACAGAACGGTAGAACTTTTATTGGGGAATGCCCTAGTAAAAGACATATAATACCATCAAGGGCTGCCAGTCTTCCTTCTGGTATAATTCAAAGAATGGGTTGTACATTTTTTTTTTTCCCCCAGTGGCAGAGAAGTATTTCAAGGCTTTATTTGAACATGCCTTGAATTTCAGCTTCAGAAAGCAGAGAGTAAGAGAGTGATTAAATTTCAGCCTTAATATCAATCCAATTATCAACTATGTCAAGACATGTAACTGCCCCATATTTGAGTGACTGCCAATGATTAGTAATAACCTACAATCTCCTTGACATTTCTCTCAAAAATATCCTATGGTTTCTAAACTGAAATCTGCCAACCTTAAGAAACATAGGTAAAGGAGATACTATAATAAGTAATAAGGTCTCAGTGGAAAGACAGTTTGCTTTAGAACCCAGTTTCTCAGCCATCTGGGCAGAATAACTATGTTAAATCCTCTCTTAACGGCCTTTGGTTAAAGATGGAGTATTTATAAATCACTTTGGATTTAAGGAGAACTGTATTGATTCTAAACTATAGATTGTTATAAACCATGATCTTCATTTTGCTTTTCTTAATTAAAAGAATGTGAGGGATTTAAGAGAACTAGGTGGTTGCAGCTATTGAAAGTAAACTCTGAATGTTTCCTAATTTCTTCCCTGATTATTCTAAAATATTTATACTTCTTTTTATCTGGAAAGACATTCCATACACAAATAAGAAACTACGTCAGACAATGAGTCTGGTGACTCAACTTATTGGCTTTTCCTGGAAATCAAGATACTTCTTTTTCAGGACTGGGAACCTAGAGGTGTCACACAGTCAAAAATGCTTCCATCTACTGGTCAAAGTCAGGAATACACTAAGTGTTCCTCTGCCTAAAGTCACTAGTGGAGAAGACAGAATACCCACACTGAGCAGAGCTTGGCTTCAAGGCTCAGATGCTCAAAATAGTGGGTTCTTGCTGATGATGAAGGTAAATTCTAATCAAAAAGCAGCCTATTCAGATAGATCAGCAGTGGAGCAGAGGGGTAAGATTAGAACTCAAATACCCTGAGGCTCTGCTGTGTATTCTCTTGCCAACCTAGAAACAGGCAATAGGTTGTGACTGCTTCAAAATATTCAGTGGCAAAGTGCTCTGCCTCTTGCATTACCAGACTTAGTAGGCTCTGGAAGTCTGAGTCTGAAACCAGTATATGAAATGGCTTAAGAGGTCAATTGGCCCTTTTTCTCAATGCTTAGTTGGGTCACTGGTTCCCTCAGAGTTATTTTAGTTCATTCCTGTGGGTGAAAATACGTGACTATTTTCCTTTCCTACAGTCATACGGAGTTAATTTGCCATGGTGAGCAGTTGCCAAATAGGACAGTGGAATTTGTCTCACTCCTGTGGTGACTTTAGATATGAAATGCCAGGCTGCTGGCCTGGGGGAAGGTGCTGTAAGTTGCAGGCACAAAGCCAAGCCTCTCCAGCACCCTTTGCTCCCTTTGACAGCCACCCTCCTAGGCTGCAATCTGGTCGAATTAATTCTCAGCTGCCAGATATCAGGACTTTATCTGCATTGTTAGCATTCCTCCTACCCTTCAGCCTCTATTCATTTAATGGTTATCTGATGGGGACTGATATTAGATGAAGAGGAATGTTCAAATCATGCTGGCTTTGGCAAGTGGGAGCTAAAATAGCAGAACTCCAGTTTAGAAGAGAATATTTGCTCACCGATATGAGAGTTTTGCTAGGACTCTGGAATAGGAGGGAAGGTGATTCTAAGAAAATATTCTGGCAAAGGGGACATAGTTATTTAACGATGTTCCATGTACTTTATTTATTTGGCCACAAGATGAAAAGAAAGCTACAAGAGAAGCAAAGAACAGGTATGATAGGAACATGCTTCTTCATGTTATTTTTGACCATTTTTTAGGCAAACATTCTTTCTTTGTAATCTCAATGTTATACCGAGTTGAACAATTTATTTGCATTGAACTAAGTTGAGCAAGAAGTATTAAGATATTTTAGAAGACCGCTTTCAAGGAGCAGTTTTCTTAAAGGATATATTCTTAAAGCATGTTTCTGAACTCATGGCATTTCCCTCTAGAATCTCAGGCAGATGAGAGTCTCTGAAAAAAATTGTATGGAAAGGGACAAAGCACAAGGCAGAACATTTTGCAATGAAATAAATGCAGTTATTGTAACTAAAGCTGAACTTTCTTTAAAATGGCATACTGCATGAGCAACGACTCAAAAGTAGCCTTTTCTGTTTAGGGCCTGCAGCAGACTCACAGGGGAGTAAGCAAGGCAAAAATGAAACCCAGAGGGATGATGAGATTTCCAAAAGCAAGACTCGTAAGCATCCTTCTGGGAGGGGTCAATTTCACCATGACTCAAAATATATTTATATCACACTAAGCTGACAGGGGAAGCATTTTGTGTTTCATCCTTTCAGAGAGCATATAACTATGGAAAGGCCTCGAGTATGTTTTCAACTTAAAAACGCAAAATGCACTTGAAATACCCTGACAGTAATAATTAATGCCCATTTTTAAGAAAGTCTAATATATGTGCTGGGAAAATTGGATACTAACATGCAAAACAATGAAACTGAATTCCTATTTTATACCACTCACAGAAAAACTCGAAATGGATTAAAGACTTAAGTGCAAAACCTGAAGCCATAAAATTCTTAGAAGAAAATACAAGGAAAAAGCTCTGACATTGATCTCGGCAATTATTCTGTCAATATGACACTCTAAGCACAAGCGACAAAAGCAAAAATAAACAAGTAGAATTACATCAAATTAAAAAAGCTTCTGCACAGCAAAAGAAATGATCAACAAAATGAAAAGGAAACCTATGGAATGGGAGGAAATATTTGTAAACCACATATCCAGTAAGGGGTAAATTTCCAAAATAAATAAAGAACTCATACAACTCAACAGCAAACCCCCCAAATTATCCAAATAAAGAGTAGACAAAGAATGTGAATAAACATTTTTCCAAAGAAGACATACAAACGGCCAAAGGTACATGAAAAGGTGCTCATTATCACTAACCATCAGGGAAATGCAAATCAAAACCACAATAAGATATCACCTCACACCTGTCAGAATGGCTATTATCAAAAAGACAACAAATAACAAGTGTTGGCTAGGATGTAGAGAAAAGGGAACCCTTGTGCACTGCTGGTGGGAATGTAAATTGGTACAGCCACTATGAAAAACAGTATGAAGATTCCTCAAAAAATTAAAAATAGAACTACCATATTATCCAGAAATCCTACTTCTGGGTAGGTATGTGAAGGAAATGAAATCATTATCTCAAAGACTTATCTTCATTTGTATGTTTCTTGCAGCATTATTTACAATTCTTTACAACAGACAATACATGGAAACAAACTAAGTGTACATAGACAGACGAATGGCTAAAGAAAATGATGGAATATCATTCAGTCACAAAACAGGGAAATCCTGCCCTTTACAACATGGATAAATCTTGAGGGCATTATGCTAAGTGAAATAAGTCAGGGACTTCCTTGGTGGTGTAGTTGTTAAGAATCCGCCTGCCAATGCAGGGGACACGGGTTCAAGCCCTGGTCCGGGAAGATCCCACATGCCGTGGAGCAACTAAGCCCATGCGCCACAACTACTGAGCCTGCACTCTAGAGCCCACAAGCCACAACTACTGAGCCTATGTGCCACAACTACTGAAGCCTGCACGCCTAGAGCTCGTGCTCCGCAACAAGAGACACTACTGCAATGAGAAGCCCACGCACCGCAACGAAGAGGAGCCCCCACTCGCCACAACAAGAGAAAGCCTATGCGCAGCAACGAAGACCCAAAGCAGCCAAAAATAAATAAATAAATAAGTCAGACAGAAAGACAAATACTGTATGATCTCACACATATGTGGAAACTAAAAAAACCAAACTCATAGAAACAGACAGCAGACTGGTGATTGCCAAAGGCAGTGGTGAGGAGTGGGGGAAATGGGTGAAGGTGGTCAAAGGGTACAAACCTCCACGTATAAGATAAATTAGTATTGGGGATGTAATGTACAGCATGGTGACTACAGTTAGCAATACTGTATTATATATTTGAAAGTTGCTAAGAGGGTAAATCTTAAAAGTTCTCATCACAAGAAAAAGAGCTGTAACTATGTGAAGCGATGGAAGTTAACTAATCTTATCGTGGTGATCATTTTGCAATATATACATGTCAAATCATTACATCGTACACCTTAAGCTTACACAATGTTATATGTCAATTACATCATTAAAAAGGTGGAAATAAATATATAAATAAAATGAATTTTTTTAAAAAAAGAAAGAAAATCTAGCACTTGTAACCAAAAAACTGTTGGTTCTTTGAGTGCTTTCAGTGGCTTCTGGGGCCAAACCAAGTGGAAAACTGACACTTCCTAGCTACATGGCAATGTTGCTCAGCCTCCCTGTGCCTCAGTTTCCTCTTTAATAAAATGGTACCACCTCATGGGGCTACTGTGTGGATTAAAGGTGTTAAAGCATGTAAAGTGATTAGAACAGTGTCTAGAGCATGATAAGAGCTTTGTAAACATTACTCTTTTTGTTTTTTAATATTTTTAAAATTAATTTATTTTATTTATTCTTTTTTTTTTGGCTGTGTTGGGTCTTCATTGCTGCGCGCGGGCTTTCTCTAGTTGAGGCGAGTGGGGGCTACTCTTCAGTGCGGTGCGTGGGCTTCTCGCTGCGGTGGCTTCTCTTGTTGCAGAGCACGGGCTCTAGGCGCATGGGCTTCAGTAGTTGTGGCACACGGGCTCAGCAGTTGTGGCTCATGGGCTCTAGAGCACAGACTTAGTAGTTGGGGCACATGGGCTTAGCTGCTCCGCAGCATGTGGGATCTACCCAGACCAGGGCTTGAACCCGTGTCCCCCTGCACTGGCAGGTGGATTCTTAACCACTGCGCCACCAGGGAAGGTCTGTAAACATTACTCTTTGTTCCTTGCTGCCTGAGAGTACAAGGAGTTTCAGTTTGGCTCCCAAGGCTACCCGTCCCAGTGTTACTTCTCTGGCTTCCATGTGCCATTCCTTCAGAGCCTCTGCCACTCCTCAAAGCACTTCATATGTACAAAACGTTTCATAGGATAGCGGGGAGAGGGCTGGACCACTCAGTACATGCCATGGCTGATGGCCTCCCTGCTAGCCCCCTACCAACCTAAGTACACAGTTCTCCTCCAGATCAGAAAAACCAGTACCTCTTCCAAAGGGAAGGCCAGTTCTGCATCCCCACTGCCAACATCAGCCTCACTTTTTTGACCTTGACTCCCAAAACAAAAGACTGGTCATTTATTTTCTATGGGGAGGGAAACAGTCTTCAGAAAACCATGCATCACATTTATTAAAAATTGGAGAACTCAGACACTGGTAAAGCTTCTTTGAGTAGAAGGAAAAATACTTCCCTTTTTCATTCTTCTTTGGGAATGAGGGAAAAGGCACATTAATGTGAGAATAATTTGGCCTGCTAAGTTTGGTCTCCCCCACTAGAAGCTCCTCAAAGGCCTTGATCTTCTTTTTTTCCGCATTTCACATTTATTAAATGAATAGATAAATAAATGTGAGTAGGGGTTTCACTTGGTAGCTGTGAAAATTTATTCTTTCTACTCTCTCACCTTTTCCCTTGGAACATAAAAACAGGCAACTGCATGCTGGTAAATGTTTAATAATTAGCTCTCCAAAGAGGTGGGGTAGGCCCTGATTTGTAGCATTTGCCAATTTCTGTGGTGTAAATAAATATTCCCACCAACCATAGGTCATTTCAAGCTACCAACAAGCTCACAAAATTCCTGGTGAGTTAACAATAGGCTCTTGGAAACAGGTACCCACTGGCTCCAGCTCGCTACTGAAAATAGGTATTAGATTAATTTAAATTAGAAAATTTAAGAAGGAAAACCTAGTATTATTTAACATGGATTGAAACTAGAATACAAATCCAAAAGTCACTCTTCTTCCAAGATATATAAATACATGTATAAACAAATAAATGGATAGACTTGCAGAAATGAGTTAATGTAGATGGCTGTCCATAAACCGACCTGCTTGTAAGGTTGGCCATTGGCTGGCAACCAGGAATTGGATTTTGAGAGGGTTCCCCCAATTGCCAGAACTGATAATAGTGGCTCACTGTGCCTAAACCATTTACACAAACTTGGTCTATGGTGAACACCTGTTTTTATGCCGGGAATCTGAAATTTTCATACTTGCTAGGCAGAGGGTGCCTATGTGACTATTCCCCAGTAAAAACCCTAGAGCCTCCAATCAGCTTCCCTGGTAGGTAACATCTCACATGTATTGTCACAACTCATTGCTGGAGGAATTGAGCACATCCTATGTGACTTAGCTGGGAGAGGACCCTTGGAAGCTTGTGCTTGGTTTTCTATGGACTTCACCCACTGTGTCTTTTCCCTTTGCCAATTTTGCTTTGTATCCTTTCACTGTAATAAATTTTTGCCCTGAATATGACTCTATGCTGAATCCTGTAAATCCTCCCAGTGAATTACAGAACCTGAGGGTGGACCTGGGAACCCCTAACATGGTAGGAAAATAAATAACTTGATGAGTGCTAGATGCAACTAAGGCCACAACTGTTCGACAGTGTTCAAAAAAAGTCTACAGGGAATCTGTTCTCTTCTCCTCTGTACTCCCATAGCATACTGTATAGGCTTTTGTTATGGCACTTAATACATTACAGTATAAGACCAGGTCCTCTCAGCAACCCCCACTCTCATCTCTACTCCAGGGCAAGGAGCTCCCTGAAGGCAAGGACTATTGCTGTTCTACTCATGTTTGTAATGGGAAATATAAAGCCCAGCACTTAGTAGAGCATTGGGATTCTCTAAATAAATAGATTGTATTGCATGGGGCTGGGAAATTTTGGGGCTGGGGAGGAGTTGACTATGGGGTGAGGGATTACTTAGTTGGAGGGCCAATTCTGAAGCTCTGATGATGGGGAGACCAAAAGAGATAGCCCTGATAGACTCCAGCCTCTTCTCCACACTGTTTCAGTGAATGGGTAATGGGACATCCTGTGTGTTCTTTCTTGTGTTCCCAATGTCTACAGTACCATAGATCTATAAAGGACCTCCAGTGTTCTCACTCTGAATTACCTCCCCAGGTGCCTGGCCAATTGTCCCAATTCCCATCTCACACAAGGCAGCAGAATGGACGGGTTGAGGCAGAGACACTGCTAATTAAAAGGCATTGTAGAAGGGGTTCCTTCACTAGGAGGTGACTTCAGAGATCAATAAGGAAGACACAGAGTGCCTAGTTCTGTGAAACACCAGATTTCCCCCTTATTGGCTATTCTATCCCCATGCTTCATTAAAACTGGCATCAAAACTTTCCAATACTAGTGGGAAGCAGCCACATAGCACAGGGAGATGAGCTCGGGGCTTTGTGACCACCTAGAGGGGTGGGATAGGGAGGGTGGGAGGCAGACGCAAGAGGGAGGAGATATTGGGACGTATGTATATGTATAGATGATTCACTATGGTATAAAGCAGAAACTAACACACCACTGTAAAGCAATTATACGCCAATAAAGATGTTAAGAAAAAAAAAACTTTCCAATAACATGGAATTGAAAGGTATGTCTTCCATTTTCATTCAGTCAGTCGTACTTGACATTTTACTAGTAGACTGAAAGAATGCAAACCCAAACAGGACAGATGATTGGAACAACCTGGAATCACGCCTGACATTTTTTTTTTCCTCTTAGCTCATGCACAGGAGTATTCTCTTCCATTAAGTATAGTTAATAGCAAGGAATGGAGAGGTTAAGCACCCAGGGAGATAACTAATATAAAATGGTATAAAAATTACGGGTTACTCATTGAATTTCTTACTTCCCAATGATGAACAATCATTTCATTTTTTTTTTTTTTTTTGCTCTGCAGTGGATATAAAATAAGCACAAATTAATTTAGTGGGAGAAAGTTTTATGACCTTTATTATTTGGCCCAAGTTCACAACGATGTCTGAAAAGATTGCCAGGAAATTTCTGTTTAGACTAATCAGCAAAGGAATCACAACTTAAAGAAAAGTATAGCTGTGTATTTTCTTTATTGGATTCTTCTCTTGGGCATAAGCATAGTATTGTCTATTAGTCTATTAACATGTGTAATTAAACCTGCTGTCCATCAGATTAAAACGTGAAACAGCAACTTCTCTGTGGCTTACGTGGAGTACTGACCATATGACAGACTGCACTAAAAACCTGAGTATATGTCTTTCTCTGATTTATTTCGCTTAGCATAATACCCTCAAAGTCCAGTATGACTTTACTCATATGTGGAATACAAAAAATTAATAAAAACAAAAAATAAATACACAAAAACAAAAAATAAATAAACAGCCAAACTGAATAAAAACAAACACATAGATACAGAGAACAAAGTAGTGGTTATCAGAGGGGGAGGGTGAAATTGGTAAAGGATTAACTGTATGGCCACAGATGGAAACTAAATTTTTTGTGGTAAGCACCGCTGCAGGGTATACAGAAGTAGAAATACAATGTTGCACACATGAAACTTACATAATGTTATAAATCAATGTTACCTCAATAGAAAAAATTAAAACCGAAAACATAGGGTACACAGCAGTTAACAAAGCAGACTTGGTCATTGCCCTTGTACAGCTTACAGTCTTAGAGAGAAAGTATGCATATAACAATCAAATAAACATTTAGTCACAAGTTATGATATCTTATAAAGGCAGAGGGTGCTAGGAGAGAGAACTTATATTGGGTGGTGAGAAAAGACCTCTCTAAAGGGAAGTACATTTAATCTGAGGCCTCAAGGATAAAACTGAGTCAGCTGGGAACAGCATGGGTCTATTTGTAGGGAAAGACAAGATGGAGGGGGGCGGTTAGGTGGAGTGAACAGTATGCATGTAGGTCTTAGGCAGAAACACCTTGCTGAGATTAGGAACTGAAACAAAGTCAATATGGCTGGATCACAGTGAAGGAAAGGCGAGTGGTGTATGACGTCCATTAGGGTGCCTAGCACAGTTCCATGGGCACACTAGAGCTCAATACATTTTCACTGAAATTAAATAAAGCTTCTAAAAAGTTTTTTTCAGGAGGTTAACTTGGACCCTAAATTTTTATCTCACCCCAAATAGCCACTCTAATGTTTCCAAGAATAGAAACTATTGTGGGGAGGGCACACGGTCCCCAGGGATAGCCAGAGACTAATGTGGAGATTGTAAATTTTATGTAGTGGAAATAAAATACTGCCAGTGAATTGGTCCATTGGATTAACCAATTTAGTTCAATGGAGTTTAACTGGGGCAGACGGTTTGGAGACAGTTGGTATGGCGGAGTCCGAGGATTTAGAAAAGAACTACAAAGATCTCAGCACTCTTTCTGCCATGGCCTCATCAATAACCGTGTCCCTCAGGTTAAATCCAAAGCAAATGGGGCTAGTAGGGTGGAAAAAACTATTTTTCACTCTGTTAGTATTAGGGTGGACCCAAGTCACTGACATTTTCCTGTCATGTAAACTTTCAAGCAGGAAAGATAAGTCCAACCTCATTTTCAGTGCTGCCAAGGCACTCTGAACTCAGACTGCCTTTCAGCTATAGACAAACTGAAGAATGACTAGACTATAGAGGAAACAAGTAGCACAAAGCATACTGCCACAACTCGTTTCAGATGAAATTGATAATGACGCAGAGGGAAATAAGCCAACTACTGAACTTATTTTAACTCTCTGAGATTGGAGGTACTCCAGTCAAGTATATACAACCAACAAAAATAAATAAATATATAAAAATCTTTAAAAATAATTAACACAATCTTCGACCCTCTTGGGCATTATTTTATCATCTTGGAGACCCAGCTGAATGAACTGAATCAATGTAAATTAGAAACATATGAATTAAAATCTCTCAAAATCACCACATGTGATTGAGGTTTTCACAAACTCATGGAAAGGTATCTGGAAATGTTTTCAGAACCCAAGAACCACCAGGTTGGCCCATCTCTAAAAAGTGAAGTAATGACTCTGTGAACATTATGATACTTCTCATGTTTTAATGTTTAACAAAATAATTCCCGTCATCGCTGCTCACAATATATAAATTATTGGGGATAAGATTAAACACGCTGATGTGAAAATGGTGGAAGGAATTCTAACCTGGAATATTCTAAATTTCCATGGGAGACGGTAAGTCTGAAAGTCAGAGCGTCATTCCTAACAGAGTTCTCCGGAAAACAGAATTGATTCTAGTTACTTGAAGCAGAAAATAAATTTGTTAAGGAAATTAGGAAGCTCACCTGTTTCCTTAGACGACTAGCGTCAAATGGAGGCTTTGCGGCTGGAAAGAGAGCCCAGACCACACTCGCAGAGCTGCACTCCGAGGGTCGAGGTATTTTAGCCTCAAGACTCTTTGCCGCAAACAGTTTCGTCGCACAACTAATTGGCCGTAAGGCAAGTTTGCCGTAAAAGATAAAATAACTGATTGACAGTTTGGTTTGACAGTTTGCTTAAATTTATCACGCAATATTAGAAGCTAGAGGGAAAAGAAGAATCAAACTCTTCCTATCTCCCCAAAAGACATAGTTATGTCATTCCTGATGAGTATAACTTTCTTGAAAATGGTGAACAGTTTTTGCTATTGGATAGTGGAGAACATGATGTAGACAGAATCTGCTTACATAATTTGGTGAAATGTAAGGACTGAGCACGTGCTGGAGCATTTAAATGTCTGGATATGTACTATCAGTTGTATGCATTATATATATTGATAAGAAATAGCAGCATTCCTCCTCTGTTCGTTGAACTTCCAGGGAAATCTCAGACTAACCATGAATCTACACACATTTTAAATGTATTCAAATATCAATGTTTTTTGTGTTTTTATTTTTCACAATAAAATTTTATTAATTTTTCTTGCTTGATTATGTCCTATTAAATGTCCCTATTTTATTTGTTTTGTTTTGTTTTTATCTTTTACTGCAAAATTAGTCGTGTGGCGAAACTGCTTTCAGAGAAACTGCTTGCAGCAAAGACGTTTAAGAGAAAATACCCCACAGGGCTCCAGGACATTGGCTTCTGCCATTCAGCCCAAATTTCCAGACTACAATGATGATACTGCTGACTATGACAGAAGCGTTTTAATTCTTTGCACCAAAAGGCAGGCGCCTCTTCTGCCACACTCACTGAAAGATGGATTTTGCATACTCTTTACTTGGGTCAATTACAAATCAAAGACTTCCATGGATGTGTCTGATTGGTCGAACCCAAGCTACCTGCTGTGCCCCTCCTAAAAGGGAATCTAGTGGAGAGTTCTGGCTTCTACCTTGGAGAAGAGGGACACCAAGGGGGGAGTTACTCTAACCATAACAAGGGTGTTCTTAAGACTATGGGGGCCCACAACATAGTGGATGTCCTTTACAATTTAGATTGTGCAGTACCCCCTAGTTACCAATGACATTTCATAATCTTGTTTCGCTGTGCAACTAATATTTATTACATATATACATATATATGCTTCTTAATTTTCTTCATGGCTATTTTTCTTATTAATTATATTAAAGATTCATTTACTCGACGTTTAGTAATCCAACAAATTGTCTACCCTGGCACACAAGTAAAAACCAGAAAACAAGCACCCCTAGAATTGGGGTGGGATGGGATTGAGCCTGCATGAAACATTATGCATTTGTTTTACATGAGTATACTGTAGGCATTCAACTCAGAGCCTATTGATCTTTTATTATTATTTTCTTGAGAATTTATTTTGTGTTTTTTTCCCCCATTTATAGGAAAGTTGCAAGACTCATTCAGTGAACACCCATATATCTTTCACCTAGATTCATCAATCTCTCCTGCTTTGAAGATTCCAAACCAATTGTTTTTCAGAATGCTCCTCAATTTGAATTTATATGGTTATTTCCTTAAGACTAGATTTAGATTAATGCATTTTGTAGAAATGCTACATAGATGATGATGTACTCTCATTTAGAATTTAGAACTCTTAAAATAAGGCACATTAAATCCGTTTGTGCCTTTACTAAAGTTGAATCACTTGGTTAAGTTGGTAGACCCGTTTTTTTTTTTTAATAGGTATCTCTCTCTGTGTGTAATTAAAAAGTGATACTCTGGGACTGTGAAATCTTGCTTCCAGACAATCTTTTAGCCAATGAATTTAGCATCTGTTGATAATTCTTTCCTGAAGAATGATGCAGAATGAAGATTTTCATTCTATCATATCTTCTACATTATTACTTGGCATTCTTCTGTAAAAGAGGGTTTTCCCTTCCTGTTCATCACATTCATTCACTCATTCATTTGTTCTTCCTTATAATAAGTGACATTAATTCATTTTGTTATTCAATGTGTTATATTAATGACAGTTTTCACTTTGATGCTCAAAATTATCCAATTTGGCCAGTAGGAATCACCTTCAAGCTGGTTTCTATGTCATTTTGACACGGCCCCTTTAGATTTTGAGCATTCCCTTAATTTATGGCACAACAAGAAATTTCTATAACACCTAAAGCTTCTCCTGAGTCAAGGCTAGAATCAGCATTTCTCCAAGATTTACTAGTTCCTTTCAGAGAAAAATGAAATGGTGTTTAAATGCCGGGATCTAGATGCTGGTATGCTCATTTCTTTGATTATTACTGCCTCTAGTTCCTTGCAGCTGACAAAACTGGGAAATATTTATATCTATATCTGTATCTATATATCTTGATACCTTTAATTCAATCCAACACTATAGGATTTTTCTTTTCCTCCTCTCATTCCATTATTTTGTGTGTTTTCTCCCCACCCCCACCCCCCACTCCCTTTCTATGCTTCAGCATAGACAAAATAAACTAGTTTCTCCACAGAGGCATATCACAGCTCAAGACTGGGTGGAGAAACTATACCTCTGATGCCACTAGCTCTGCTGCATCATCCCCGGTTGGGTGATCATCTCAGGCTTGTGTCCTCAAAGCCAGTCTTAACTCCTCCCCTACTCAGGGTCCTCCAACTGTGATCATTCTTCAGCTTTTCTTGATTTAGTAATTGCAGACAATTTTTCCTGATTCTGGTCCTTATTTCCTCCTGTCTGGACTATGTTAATAGATTTCCATCTTATATTCTTGTCCGCATGCCTTCCTCATTCTAACACATAATTGCCAAGTAATTCCATAGGCAAGTTGATTTCCTTTAAGTCAGAAATAATCACTTGCTTTTCTAAAAGATTTACATTCACACCAAGTTTAGTATTAAAAGTTGTTATTCTACTCTATTCCAACCCCAGCTCCTCTTAGTACATCCTGTGTTTCAGCTAAAATTAATGTCTTTCTTCCCATGCACACTTTCTGTTTTTCTTGAGTTTATCTTCTTCTGTCTGGGTTGGCACAATTTAATTTTTAGAAGTATAATTTCCATGCTATTATCCCACTGCTCAGAAACCTTCCTTGACTTCTTATAGCTTAACAAAACCATTTATCTGTTGAAGTCATATTCACTCCTAAGGTTCACTTCAAATGCAATTCCCTCCCTCTCACTCCAACAGTCTTTACTGAAATCCAACTTGTAACTCATCGTGAACTTTACTGAATGTCCTTAGCACTTGTTTTGCATCAAATTTATATAGTACTATATTCTACTCACTTACAGCATATAGAATTAGGTTTTCCAAAATATAACCGTGGTTTAAAATTTTTAAGTTTATTTTTATCTCATAAAAATTCAGTGAGCAGTGCAGGGCTAGATATGGCAGCTTATCTCCTCAGACACCTCAGGAATTCATGCTCCATCCTTGCATGACTCTCATCCTCATGTTATAAGATGGCAGCTATTGCTTCAGTCATTATCTATGAATTCTAGGCAATAGGATGGAGAAAGATACAACAAAATAAGGGAAAAAGAATGCATATGAAGGGCTTCCCTGGTGGCGCAGTGGTTGAGAGTCTGCCTGCCAATGCAGGGGACAGGGGTTCGAGCCCTGGTCTGGGAAGATCCCACATGCTGCAGAACAACTGCACCCGTGAGCCACGACTGCTGAGCCTGCGCGTCTGGAGCCTGTGCTCCGCAACAAGAGAGGCCGCGATAGTGAGAGGCCCGCGCACCGCGATGAAGAGTGGCCCCGGCTTGCCGCAACTAGAGAAGGCCCTCGCACAGAAACGAAGACCCAACACAGCCAAAAATAAATAATAAATAAAAATAAATAAATTAAAAAAAAAAAAAAGAATGCATATGAGATATATTTTTAAATAAACTCTGTAGAGGTATTATATGCATACAAGAAAATAAAAGCATCCGAAGTTTACAGTTAGCTGAATTTTGACAAATACTCACCAGTAACACAATCAAGATCTAGAAATTTTCTGTCAACCAGAAAGTTCCCTTTTTCTCTTTTGTACTCAAGCACCTCAACCCTGGCTCATATTAACAGACTAAATTTTAAAAAACTAAGATCACCTCAATATACATTAAAAATTATTTGATAAAATTCAACACCCTTTTCAATAAAATTCTTATCAAATTAGGAAGAGAAGGGAACTTCCTTAACCTGATAAAGGGCATCTGTGAAAAACCTATAGCTAGCATCATACTTGATCATGTCAGAAAATACTTTCCCCCTACAATCAGGAAAAAGGCAAGGATGTTCACTAACACCACTTTTATTCAACAGTGCTATAAAGCAAGAAAAAAAGAAATGAAAGGCAAACAGATTGGAAAGTAAAAAATGGTCTTTATTTGCAGACAACACGATCATTTATATAGAAATTCATTTGGAATTTATTTTAAAAAGGTTTTGGACTAATAAGTGAGTTTAGAAGTTAAGATAAAGGTCAATATACAGAAATAAACTATAGCTCTACAAACCATTATCAAACAATCAGAAATTAAAATTATAAATTTTTTGTCATTATTTACTGAGAAAAATTTTATGCACTTTTTCCCACTCCTTTTTTGGGAAAAAAATATCATATATGTTAGATGTTTGAGGTTGTCCCACAGGTCACTGAGTCTCTTCAATTTTTCTTCTTTTTTTTCTCTCTATGCTTCAATTTAGATAGTTTCTATTGCTGTGTCTTCATGTTCACTGATCTTTTCTTCTGAAGCATTAATCTGCTATTAGTCTATAAAGCAAAATTTTATTTCAGAAGTATTTTTCGTCTCTAGAAGTTCTTTTTTATTATTGACTTATTTCTTTATTATGACCATGTTGTTCTTTAGGAACTATTGATCACATTTATAATAGCTGATTTTAAATTGTTCTCTTTTAATTTCATCAACAATGTCATTTCTCATTCTGCTTATATTTTCTCCTATTTTGTGGCAACAATTTGCTGTTTCTTTTCTTGCCTAGAAATTTTTTATCAATATCATATTATAAATGTTACAATATTGAGTGTTTCCTATGTTTACTTCCTTTAAAGAGTGTTGAATTAATCTTGTTAGGCAACGCTTGTATTTTAAGACTTGTTTTTAAGCTTTGTTGAGGTTGGTCTAGAGTAACCTTTACTCCAAGGCTAATTTGGCCATATTACCAAGCCATGACCTTCTATGTTCTCTTGTTGAATTTCCTGCGGGTTTAATGAGGTTTCTCTGCTCTTGATGGAAGGATTTTTGAATATCTCTCAACCTTGTTCAAGCTCTAGTTGTTGTTCAGCTTATAGCTCCTCAGTAGTTATTTTCCCAGCAATTGCTTTTTCTGGAATTTCACTGTATACATGCATAATTAAAGGGACATTTATGCATGTTTCTCTGCTCAGATTACTCCTCTTCAGTACTCTGTCCCACGGATTCTGACTGCCTCAGCATCCCCAAAATCCAACTGTCTTTTCAGCTCAGCAAGCTCTCATGTGCTCTGCTTGGGATCTTCCCCCTGGGCCACCTTTTACAGGCAGAAAGAAAGGCTAATCGTAGGCTTCCCCTTTTCTCAGTCATCACAGTCCTGCTCTGCCTATTGTCTCAATGTCTGAAAGAGTTGTTTAATATATTTTATCTGGTTTTCTAATTGTTTATGGCAAGTAGACTGGTCCTGTACCAGTGAGAGGCAGAAACCAACTAAAGATGGATTTTTAAGAAAGAGTTATTTCTCTTCTTTTTACCACTCATTGGCCAGAACTCCTTATCTTCAAAGGAGACTGGAAACGTCGCTTTTTTTCTGGGTGGTCATATGGTCAGTGAAAAAATCAGGGAAGAGTGGATTTTGAGTAAGAGTGAGCATTATCTGCCATAATTGTAGAGTTGTTAGGTCACTTACCAGTATAGTATCTCCCTGAGTGGAGGGTCAGAGCCTTCCTCATTTCAACAGCCTATGAAGAGCCTGGTGCTCATGCAGGGCTCAGGAAAAATAAAATTAAAAAGAACATAGTCCTGAACATTGAACTCATAATTATCCAAACCACTGAAGAGAAAATTAGGGATGAGAAAAGAAGACAATGTATGCTGGGAGGGGAAAGCCTCGGAGAAAAAGATGTAAATTGTCTTGGAGCTCCAGATGAATTAACCTATGGATTATTTTAAAACTCAGTTGAGGAGTTGGAGACTACAGAAGCCTTGTTGCTCCCCTTACCTCAAATGTCCTTTTCCTGTCACCCATATCACTTCTTTCAAAGCTCAGATCATAAGCCAGAAAGAGAAAGACAAATACCATATGATATCACTTATATGTGGAATCTAAAATTTGATACAAATGAACTTATTTACAAAACAGAAACGGACTCACAGATATAGAAAACAAACTTATGATTACCAAAGGGGAAAAGGGGTGGGGGAAGGATAAATTAGGAATTTGGGATTAGCAGATACAAACTACCATATATAAAATAAATAAATAACGAGGTCCTACTGTATATAGCACAGGGAACTATATTCAATATCCCATAATAAACCATAATGGAAAAGAATATATCTATATCTATATATCTATATATGTATCTATATATATCTGAACCACTTTGCTGTACACCAGAAAACTGATACAACATTGTAAATCAACTATACTTCAATTAAAAAAAGAATCAACAGAAAAACAAAAACAAACGAACAAAAAAACATAAGCAAGCTACTAAATGAAGACTTTTCTGACTATCCAGCCTACGGCAAACAACTCTTTTATGGCATAATTTGTGTCAAGTCCTTAAAGTATTTGATTATTCATATAGTTTATTTCTACTCTCAAGAAGGGGGAATCAATTTGAAGTGACAAAATAAATAAAAAATTGTATTTTATTTCTGTTACTTTGTTGCTTTCCTCATAGTGCCTGCCACAGTGAGCACAGAATATGTTAAATAAGAACACTGTTCCTTGATCATGTGTCCAGTATCTGGCTGGGAGTTGTTTGATGGTCAGTTAAGACTTCAAAAAGAACAAGCATGTGACATCACTTGTCTTCTGACTACTGGGGGTGATGGGGCTGCTTTCTTGGAGAGGCAGTCTTGGACTACTCTTTCGAAGCAGGCAAACACACAATATCACTACAACCCTTCCTAGTTTTATTTTTTCCCTTAACCTATCACCAGAAAATATATAATATATTATAAGCATTTATTTTATTTATTGACTATCTCTTTTTTCATTCAAATAAGTGCTGGAATTTTTGCTCTTTTTTTGTCACGCTATATTCCTAGTGCATAAACATTTGTGGAATGAAAGAATGGAAGAAGATAACGAAAGAAGTTAAGTGAGAGGATAACATGGAAGAAATGGAGATGAGATGTGAAAGTGTGGTGGGACATTGGCTACCCTCTAAGTGACAAAGGGGGCTATATCTAATGATGAGAGGATTTGGGTAGCTCTTTAGGGGTCATGTAAAAAAGATGGTGAAATATGAAGGGGTAGGTGAAAGAGTTTTTCTCTATCCTCTGAATAATTCAGCCAATTCATATTTTGAGTTTCTAGGAGAATCTTTTAATAGTCCAAGTGGAAAATGAGCAAATCGCAGAAAATTTTATGATGAAGTAAGACAAGAATGGATTTGTAATTCAAAAGTAACACAAGAAAACAGAAATGCATGCTGTAATTTTTATTTAGTTTCCAATCAATGAATGTAGTTGTCTTTTATATATAAAGTAAACTTTTAGTTGCCATGAGTCCTATAAAAACAATATTTTTAATGACTGGTTCCTGCCCCTGTTTTTTCCTGCCTCATGATTTGAAAATGGGTGTTTTATTTTCTTCTCCTTTTCACATTTAATCTGGAATCCCTTCTCCATTCCCTGGCCTCCATTTCAGCATCAAGGGGCTCATTATTGCAAAGTTAAAAAGCCATAAACAAGGGAAGTTCATAAAGCAAACTGCAACAGAAGAGCAGTTATCATCTTACCATCGTAACCACTCTGAATTGCTGGGTGGCACCAGAAAGCTCACTGGCACCTTAGCATATGGCAGTGGGAACCTGGTAATTTGGATAGATTAAAAGTTGGTATGGAATTGCCATTAGGCTTTCATCCAGTTCTGGGATGTGTGTGTGTGTGTGTGTGTGTGTGTGGTGTGTGGTGTGTGGTGTGCAAAGGCAGGAAAGGGGAAGGAAGTAAGAGAAGAGGAGAAGAGAGAAGCATGGTAAATCAATCCTAGGCTCTGCCAAGTTCATGTTTTAGCTATAAATGACCTGGAGGGGTCACGGCTCCACCTCTATGACTTTTCTCTTTCTGTGGTTCTCAGTATTTTTTGGCAGCTCCCTTTTCCTGAAACCCACAAAACTGATTGGTTGACTGGCTTTCCCCACTCTACTTCTTTATAAAAGGAGTATAAAAATCCCAGCAGAAAGAGTGGGATTCAAACTCCACTATGCATACAGCTTTCAAACATCCAAAAACAAGAAAAGAATGAGCAAAGGAGAAGTGGAGGTTGGAGTCAGGGGGAAAGAGGTGTCAAAGAGGTGGTAGACCTTTCCTTCATTGTGACTTTGATTTAGACGTGTGCCCTGAATGCTTTTGGTTTGATACGAGAATCTTAGCATGTAACAATATCCTTAGAGTGTGTGGTTATCTAGGGCAAGATGTCAACCAATTTGACTACCTTGAACTGCTCCTGAAGAAGGCACGGGTTGACAGTGTCAGAAAACATGGTAACCAACTTTCTCTCAACAGAGTCCTCAGCTGTAGGTTCAGATTAGGTGCCTGAGCTTGTAGCCAGGTCTCAGGGCAACTGAACTCATTTACCCACCTGAATGTTGTCTGTGAAATCAAAAGCTGAAATTTATAGAGCACAGTGAGCTGAAAATTATAGGGCACTGTGCCACACAGGAGACTTAGTTTCATGTTTATTTTGGGATTTGCAATTTCAAATTTAGTGAAGAATAAAAGATTCTTTACAAGATCATAGTGATTTGTTCCTTTCACACTCTTGGTGACAAATTTCTCATGGTTGGCAAATCCATTAACCCTTTGTGACTTAGATACAGAAACCTATGAACCAGATGGAAGGGGTGTTAACAACAACATACACCCACCCAGCAACTCCCAACACAAAGAGGCAGGGATATTTCATCTTTGCAAGGCGTACATGAAGGTCCACAAGCAAAGAGCCCTAGATTGCGTAAACTCAATGGCTTTCCTCCTACCTGCCTCATGTCCCTGGGATAGGGTAGAGAAGGGACATTTTTTTTCTTGGTCCCTTCTGACCTCAGCTGTGGAAGCCTCTGATGTCTTTTCCTGGCCTACTTCCTCTTCCATCTGGGTCTATCACTGCATCTTTGCATGCCACTTCAATGACTCCGTCGTGCCTGCAATAACACTCAACCACTTCTC
The DNA here is from genome assembly GCF_028021215.1 of Eschrichtius robustus. NCBI lineage: Eukaryota > Metazoa > Chordata > Mammalia > Artiodactyla > Eschrichtiidae > Eschrichtius > Eschrichtius robustus. The sequence goes on from NC_090824.1 coordinate 86,638,913, forward strand.
TCCATTACTTCTCTTGTATTTGAAAACAAGAAAGAGCCCAACCTAATCTGGGCTTGGGCAATAAAAACATTTTAGCACTGCAAATGAATTATCTAAATGTGTTAGGAGATATTTTACTTCCTAGCTAAATGTTAAGGATTGTACCACATGGAAGTGAAATGTGCATGGCCAGGGAGGTTAGAAAAATAACCCCAAAGGACAGGGTGACAGAAGGGAGGGTGGTGGTGGTTACCATGCACAAGGCACTGGCTCTGGGTGATACCTGCTATGCTCTGCCATCAACATGGGGCTCCAGGAGAAAGGAGATCCTTTAGATAGCCTTAGCAACCATGCTCTCTGTCCTCAAGATCAATGAGGATGAGTAAGAGTTTATCTAACCCCGAGTCTTAATGATGAACCCATCAGACATATCCTAAACTGCAACGGGTTATGCCATTTGCACTAACAAACCTGAGCCTCGGTGTCCATCCACACTGATAAAATAAGAAAGATTATCTTTTCCATTTTTCCTCTTCCCCTGCTCCTTCTCTGCTTCCTCTCAGAGCTCTCCCTCTCACAACCTGCTCTATTCACTTCATGGGCCGCTGGAAGGATTGGGAGCAGGGAGTGATAATGAGAATAACAGCAATTGCTGCCTTTTATTGTGTACATTTTGTGTGCTAGACACTAATATTTCCACTTCAATCCTCAAACATGCTTGGGATGAGAGCATGTTATCTTCACTTACTCATAAGGAAATCAAGAATGAGAAGAGTTGGGGCTTCCCTGGTGGCACAGTGGTTGAGAATCTGCCTGCCAATGCAGGGGACACGGGTTCGAGCCCTGGTCTGGGAAGATCCCACATGCCGCGGAGCAACTGGGCCCGTGAGCCACAACTACTGAGCCTGCGCGTCTGGAGCCTGTGCTCCGCAACAAGAGAGGCCGAGATAGTGAGAGGCCCGCACACTGCGATGAAGAGTGGCCCCCGCTTGCCGCAACTAGAGAAAGCCCTCGCACAGAAACGTAGACCCAACACAGCAAGCAAGCAAGCAAGCAAGAAAGAAAGAAAGAAAGAAAGAAAGAAAGAATATCCAGGAGAAATATTAAAAAAAAAAAAAAAAAAAGAATGAGAAGAATTAAAAAACTACCAAGAAAATAAAGCTAGCAGTGGTGGGCACCTCTAAAGGCCATGCCTTTACTAACTAAACTACATTACATCTTTTCATTCATAAAGCATTATATAGATGGTTGGTATTGGTTACAGTTCTTAAGCCCTTTGCAACCCTAATCCTGTAGTTGTAAATTTTCCTTGACGCCCTAAGATACACCTGAGCCAGGATGGTTAGGAAAGACACCTGATAGGTTAGATGACAGGCCATTCATAGATCCCCTTTGACAGGGACCTATGAATCTCTTCCTTTAACTCCCCTGACTTCCAAGTTTCCAGTGGGATTTAAAGAGAAAGGGAGGTGCTGAATAACACTTGTTAATTCTCCTGTTCACACTTTCTGGTGTCTCAATCTCTCTGATGGCAAGTATTTTGGCTCAAATAGTAATACATAAATTTTATATATAGGACAGAGTTGACAAAGGTCTTTCATATCCACATTTCAACTTCCATCCAACTTGCAAGATAATAATTATTATGCCAGTTTTACAAATGAGAAAATTAATCTGCTCAAGGGGCAATAAGTTGTATCCCAAAAGTCTGTAAGTATTTTCCAACTATAAACATCTCCCATAATTAGGGTGCCTTATACGCCCCGGTTTGCCTGGTTGTACCAGCATAATTCTCTCTCAAAAGTGTCCTAGTTTGAGGGATAAGTTATACTATAAACCTATCCTAAAGCATAGAATTAAATCAGAAATTTCACTTGCAACTAGCAAATTTTGATAACATGGTGAGTTACACCTTGGGCTATAAGGGATACAGTGTGCTTCTCTTGCATAAGAGTAATTCCTTAAGCAAGGTGGATATTTGGGGCACCAATAACTTTTTAAAAACTCTTTCCACCTGTAAGTGAAAGCTTCCCTAGGTCAACCACTCAATGTTTCTTTCTCAGCCTCAGCTGTACATTAGAATCACTTGGTAAGCCTTTTAAAATCAGGGCTGCCTCAGTTCCACCCAGGACCAGTTAATCCAGGACTTCAGGGGTGCAGCCTGGGAAATGGCATTTTCCAAAAGTTCTCCAGACAGAGCTTTTGACAGCACAGCCAGAAGTGATGGTTGGCACATGTGAACAAACACAAGTACAATGGTGAAATATGTCAGACCCATGGGGAGGGCACCACAAGAGAGATCAGAGTCAGAAGGGGGATGCTGTCAAGGAGGGGAAAAGAAAGATATTGTTGGCTACCTTTTCTATATTATGAAACTTTTATATGTTTATCTTGACTTAATGAAGTGCTGTTGTTAAAAAAGTACTTTGTTTTGTTGAATAAGTATTGTCTGGTCTTCAGTTTCAATGCTTGTCTCTCTCCCACTTTATTTAGATCTGTTGCAACCTCTTATTTTACTATGTATGTGTGTTGGGGAGTTACAATGGGGTAGGATTATTTAGAAGGAATTGTGTGTGAAAGTAAAGCTTATATCTATTAGCATCATGTCTTTTCAGGGATAAAACCTGTTTTATTATTTTACTTATTTCAGAATATGCTCACTGAGAAATGAGAGAAGTACCCCATTGTGCAGAGAAAGACATGGGGTCACAGAGAGGTTAGGGCTGAGCCGTGGGTCAGGCAGTCAGGCAATCCAGACCCTGAATTAGCAGTCAAATTTTCTAAGCATCTATCTAATGCTATGTGAAAATTCAGGCATGATGAAAAAGAAGTTTCACTATTTTCCCGATTCACAAGAGTATTTTTAAAGTAGAGTATTATTAGGCCTATCTTATGGTTATTTATTGCAATAAATGTTTATTTTCCTTTGAAATGAGCTAAATCATATCCTAATGTTTTTGCTATAATTTTTCGATGAAAAGAAATAACATTTCAGTTGATGTAATTTCAATATGCTGGGGGCTCAGTCTCCTGTTTCAGGCCCGGTCCAGAACCGGTGCCTGGAGACGCAAGAGGCCAGGGACTCGTTCTTTCTTGGTGAAGATCACTACAGTGTAGAATGGCTGAATTCTTTACTGACAACTCCAACTAACTTAAATTCTTTCCTTTAGTTTCTTTTTTGCACGTAAATAATATTTAGCCCATCCTAAGATTCTCTTCCAAGAGGTCATTTCTCAGCATTTCCCCAGGCTGTAACCCTCTCCAAACTCCAATTTTAAGTCTAATTCTTCAGTCTCTCCTCCTTCTTCCCTGATGATTTGCCCTCATTTTCTCTGGGGAGAGAAGGACACATAGAAACGAGCAAGGAACTTCAAATACTACATACCCAGTAGATGCTTTACCCCAAATCCTAACTCACTATACCAGCCATTGGTGGGTTTAGGAGAAGGGAGGGAGACATAATATGTCCAGGCAAAAACTTTTACTGGTCTTCAATCAGTTATGGTTAAGAGTGGAGAAAATAAGTGAGGAATAGGACCCCTGGGTTCCTTCTTTCATGGCACTGATTATTCAGGTACATGTAAAGAATTAAGTTCAGGGCCATTCCTTAGACCCAGAATCTGGGGTCTCAGCCTATATAAAATAATAATGTATAATATTATTTCAAGCAGGGGTAGGAAAATAGCCCTCAGAATTTTGTTCCCTCAGACTGCCAAGCCAGCAGAAATAAAAACTAAATCTAGAGAGGGTCTTTAATAGCCACAATTCCTGCCCATGTTTCTCTCTAGGAATCTTTAGTGGTCTCACACTGGATAGCAGAAGAGGTAATTCCGCCTTAGATATCCATCACAGAGATCTTGCCATGCTACTGGAAATAAGTCCCGAACCGCTTGATAGCAGATCTAAGTCACTGAAAGTTCCAAATGGTATAAGAAGTCTGGGAAAATTAGACCAGGTGCTGATATCCTCATGAAATTGAACATAACCTCAAAAATTATTGGACATAAAATAATGTTGGTTTAAAAAAATGGGCAATGGAAGTAGGGTGGGGATTGGAGTCTGGGAAAGAAGGCTGAAAAAGGAAGTAATTGTAAAGTTTGCTGTGAAATGTTCCCTGGTCCTCCTGGTAAATCCAGATGGGTGTCCTGAAGGAGGAGGGCTAGATGAGTAGTTTTGAGCTACCTTTCAAATCATAAGGATGATCTTCAAGTGAACAAGAAATGAAAGACTCTAGACCTGAGAATAACTGAGGAAGTATGCAGAAGTGAAAGGGCAGAGAGCCATCAGCATACCAGATTAAGTTGATGGAGATTTATTCTTCTTCACATGTGTACCTGTCTCCTTTATAAACCTCTCAAGGGCTGCGACTGTTCACCTTTACGCTTGACACATAATAGAAGTTTAATAAACAGTTGTTTAATAAAGAAATACATGATTAGACAAATGGTTGAGGGTATGAATGAAGTCATAAATGGAGGCGTTTACTATAAGTGGCCTTACGAGCAGCCTTGGCCAGGAGTTTAGGACTGTTGTTTGTGACCTCTCAGCTTCCTCTGCCCAACCATACAGCTCACGATGACATTTCAGAGCATTCTGCCACCAGCAAATGATGCTTGCCTTTGGTCTTTTGAAGGAAGACTGCAGTGAACAGTTATACTGACTTTAAATTTAGCAGCACTGGGCAAGAATAGAAATGTTCTAATCCTGTCTCCTCCAACGGAATGTGAATTGTGGTCAGAGTAATATGTTTTTGCCTCCTGTGATTTAGATCAAATTTCATAGGCCAGACAGGGCGTAGGGAGCCAGGCTGCAGCAGCCGTTCTCCCTGGTAAACAGTGTCACACCTCTGTTGGATGGCCCAGGGCACCATGTGTGCCCTGGCATTAGAGATGCCTGGCCAGGGCTTGTCTGTTCTCCCTGCCTTGTTTCTCTGCCCAGTGTTCATGTGGCGCTTGGCTTCCTATTCTTAGAACTGAGCAGAGCAGTGATGGGCAGGTGTGAGAGGCATACACACATGTGCCCAGAGAAGGCTGCCCCAGAAAAACACACTCAGGGCCTGGATGTGACTCGGAGTTTTATGTCTCCACTTCTCATAAGAAAAAAGTTCACTAGCTCTAAAACTTCCACTGGGGAAGGCTGAGTTGGCCTACCAGGGCAATACTATCTGGTGGGCCATTCTATCTCTATAAAGCAGACTAGGGAAGATGTCGGAATGGCTTGTCTGTAGGCAGAAGCCAGCAGGAAAATCTGCCTTCTTTCATAGGCCACTAAGGAAATAGTTACCCTGTTGCTACTGGATTGAACACTGTTATCTCTCTGCCACTATATGGGCTCAACATCTTGGCTTTGAAACAGATGGGTCATTTCACCTGTTGTGCTTCAGTCATAGAATTCTATGTCAAATGAGGTATAAAGGGTTTTTATATTCAGAGAAAAATATCATGGAGTTTTCAATCTTCCAGAGGGCTCTCCTCCAATTTCACCTTCCCACTTACCTTGACAGCACTATTTAAAGATATGATAACTGGCTAATTAAATGCCTTTTGGGAACAGGAATTAGTATGTAGACCTAGAAAAGTACATTTCAGAAGAAAGGAGAAAAGAATGCAAATGGGAATTTTAAGAGGGAGCAAAAATAAAATTTAACTGATCTATATCAGTTTTGTTGAACTGAGATTATGCATTTCAAGGAATGCTGACAAGAATAAGATAAGGATTCTTCACTAATTTCCTTTTTATCCATGTAACAATCCATATCAGGGAAAAAAACACCTCCATTTTCTAAGTCACAGATATTCAGCTTATGAAAATATTAAGATCTTATCAAAGTTTAGCTGAAGTTCATCAAGGAAAACAAAGAACCATCCCCCACTTAGGTTCTCTTGATGGTACACTTAGCAGTAGCTTAACATATTGAGTCTAAAATTGCCTGACCAAAAATTCTATTCTTGACTGTATTATTAACAAACATGTGCTGAGAATATTCATCAGATGACCAGATTAATTCAGACAGTGGGGAAGTTAATGCCTAGACTCTATATACAATATTTAAAGTAAGAATCACATCATATGTTAGCTTTCTCTTTTGTGCTCAATCCTTGAATCTTCTGATTTATTATTAAATTAGGCTAATCCTTTATTAATTATCTTTAGTTGGTAAGATTTCTTAGTTTGCAAATTTAAAATATTTTGATTTAACTAACTGAATAAGCATTTAAAAACTAGCTCTCGTAATTGATCATGGGTACTGAACTGTTCCTTCTCTTTATTTTTTGAGTTCCTTTTCCTTATCGAATGTTTTTCCTCCAAAACAGGTGGATTTTTTGGTTGTTGTTGATGTTTTTCTCTTTAAATATTCTGTGAGGCTTATTTTCTAATACTTTCTAAGTCTGACTATCTCTCATATTGGTAAACTACATATAGTAGATGAGATATATGATACCTACTAATAACTTTCCGTTCTACTGTTCAGTGAAAACATTGTACTTGCTTTAATCAAGAATTATCCCACAGTTAGAGCTCTCAGAAAGCAATTTGTTTACTGCAGAATAAGACATGTGGCTTGTACTATCAGCAAAATATTCTAAGTGGTTAATGGTACTGGTGAAAAAATAACAGAGCTCTTTTTGCAAAGGCCTTCAGAACTTTTTTTAATTAAAAATTTTTTTATTGAAGTATACTTGATTTACAATATCATGTCAGTTTCAAGTGTATGGCACAGAGGCCTTCGGAACTTTAACATCTCATATGATCAGTTAAACTCTTAAATGTGAATCCGGAAGATTAGATGCATTGACCTCTTGGCTGTTGTTTATTGGGGTGTTAAAAAGAGCCTTGCCACCCAAACAGAATCTTATTTTCTCTGTCAGTAAGAACAGTCACTGCAGCCACTCCCTATGGCGAGCCCTGAGGAAACTCAGGATGTGAAAACACGGGATACTGGCCCCAGATAGGCTAAGGTGCATATCAAAGGAATGATTTCAGTGAGCCTAGACTCTTGCATCTTCCCATATACAGAAAAGCTCTAAATTCCTTAAATTGAGATATCTGGCTTTCCTTTAATTAACAATAATCTTTTTACGCATAGACTACCTGCCCTTTGTTGCAAAACTTCTATATAACCTGGCTCCCCCCTTCGCCTCCTCAGAGCAGTTCTCTCAGGGTTACTTGAGATGCTGCCTCCTGGGCTTCAAGTTCTAAAAGTCCTAAAAGTTCCCACTGAATAAAATATAACCCTCAAGTGCATGCTTCTGTGTGTGATTCTGTCTGTATAGCTTTGCTTTTACCATTTGTACTAGGGTTCTGTCCGTCTGTATTTTTTTTTTAATTAAAAAAAAAATTTCCGTAATAATTATTTTAATAACTTTATTTTATTTTATTTTATTTTATCTTCTTTCTTTCTTTCTATTTTTTCTCCCTTTTATTCTGAGCCGTGTGGATGAAAGGATCTTGGTGCTCCAGCCAGGCATCAGGGCTGTGCCTCTGAGGTGGGAGAGCCAACTTCAGGACACTGGTCCACAAGAGAGCTCCCAGATCCACGTAATATCAAATGGTGAAAATCTCCCAGAGATCTCCATCTCAACGCTAAGACGCAGCTCCACTCAATGACCAGCAAGCTACAGTGCTGGACACCTGAAGCCAAACAAGTAACAAGACAGGAACACAACCCCACCCATTAGCAGAGAGGCTGCCTAAAATCATAATAAGGTCACAGACACCCCAAAACAAACCACCAGACGTGGACGTGCCCACCAGAAAGAAAAGATCCAGCCTCATCTGCCAGAACACAGGCACTATCCCCTCCATCAGGAAGCCTACACAACACACTGAACCAACCTTAGCCACTGGGGACAGACACCAAAAACAATGGGAGCTACAAACCTGCAGCCTGCGAAAAGGAGACCCCAAACACAGTAAGTAAAGCAAAATAAGAACACAGAGGAACACACAGCAGATGAAGGAGCAAGGCAAAAACCCAGCAGACCTAACAAATGAAGAGGAAATAGGCAGTCTACCTGAAAAAGAATTCAGAACAGTGATAGTAAAGATGATCCAAAATCTTACAAATAGACTAGAGAAAATACAAGAAACGTTTAACAAGGACCTAGAAGAACTAAAGAGCAAACAAACAATGATGAACAACACAATAAATGAAATTAAAAATTCTCTAGAAGGGTTCAATAGCAGAATAACTGAGGCAGAAGAACGGATAAGTGACCTGGAAGACAAAAGAGTGGAAATAACTACTGCAGAGCAGAATAAAGAAAAAAGAATGAAAAGAACTGAGGACAGTCTCAGAGACCTCTGGGACAACATTAAATGCACGAGCATTCGAATTATAGGGGTCTCAGAAGAAGAAGAGAAAAAGAAAGGGTCTGACAAAATATCTGAAGAGATTATAGTTGAAAACTTCCCTTATATGGGAAAGGAAATAGTTAATCAAGTCCAGGAAGCACAGAGAGTCCCATACAGGATAAATCCAAGGAGAAACACGCCAAGACACATACTAATCAAACTATCAAAAATTAAATACAAAGAAAAAAGATTAAAAGCAGCAAGGCAAAAACAACAAATAACACACAACAGAATCCCCATAACGTTAACAGCTGATCTTTCAGCAGAAACTCTGGAAGCCAGAAGGGAGTGGCAGGACATATTTAAAGATATGAAGGAGAAAAACCTACAGCCAAGATTACTCTACCCAGCAAGGATCTCATTCAGATTTGACGGAGAAATTAAAACCTTTACAGACAAGCAAAAGCTAAGAGAATTCAGCACCACCAAACCAGCTCCACAGCAAATGCTAAAGGAACTTCTCTAGGCAGGAAACAAAAGAGAAGGAAAAGACCTACAATAACAAACCCAAAACAGTTAAGAAAATGGTAATAGGAACATACATATCGATAATTACCTTAAATGTAAGTGGATTAAATGCTCCAACCAAAAGACATAGACTGGCTGAATGGATACAAAAAAAAGACCCGTATATATGCTGTCTACAAGAGACCCACTTCAGACCTAGGGACACATACAGACTGAAAGTGAGGGGATGGAAAAAGATATTCCATGCAAATGGAAATCAAAAGAAAGCTGGAGTAACAATACTCATATCAGACAAAATAGACTTAAAAAAAAAGACTATTACAAGAGACAAAGAAAGACACTACATAATGATCACGGGATCAATCCAAGAAGAAGATATAACAAATATAAATATTTATGCACCCAACATAGGAGCACCTCAATACATAAGGCAAATACTAACAACCATAAAAGGGGAAATCGACAGTAACACAATCATAGTAGGGGACTTTAACACCCCACTTTCACCAATGGACAGATCATCCAAAATGAAAATAAATAAGGAAACACAAGCTTTAAATGATATATTAAGCAAGATGGACTTAATTGATATTTATAGGGCATTCCATCCAAAAACAACAGAATACACTTTCTTCTCAAGTGCTCATGGAACATCCTCCAGGATAGATCATATCTTGGGTCACAAATCAAGCCTTGGTAAATTTAAGAAAATTGAAATCGTATCAAGTATCTTTTCCAACCACAATGCTATGAGACTAGATATCAATTACAGGAAAAAATCTGTAAAAAATACAAACACATGGAGGCTAAACAATACACTACTTAATGACCAAGAGATCACTGAAGAAATCAAAGAGGAAATAAAAAAATATCTAGAAACAAATGACAATGAAAACACGACAACCAAAAACCTATGGGATGCAGCAAAAGCAGTTCTAAGACAGAAGTTTATTCCATTACAATCCTACCGCAAGACACAAGAAACATCTCAAATAAACAACCTAACCTTACACCTAAAGCAATTAGAGAAAGAAGAACAAAATAACCCCAAAGTTAGCAGAAGGAAAGAAATCATAAAGATCAGATCAGAAATAAATCAAAAAGAAATGAAGGAAACAATAGCAAAGATCAATAAAACTAAAAGCTGGTTCTTTGAGAAGATAAACAAAATTGATAAACCATTAGCCAGACTCATCAAGAAGAATAGGGAGAAGACTCAAATCAATAGGGTTAAAAATGAAAAATGAGAAGTAACAACTGACACTGCAGAAATACAAAGGATCATGAGAGATTACTACAAGCAACTATATGCCAATAAAATGGACAACCTGGAAGAAATGAACAAATTCTGAGAAATGCACAACCTTCCGAGACTGAACCAGGAAGAAATAGAAAATATGAACAGACCAATCACAAGGAACGAAATTGAAACTGTGATTAAAAATCTTCAAACAAACAAAACGCAGGACCAGATGGCTTCACAGGCGAATTCTATCAAACATTTAGAGAAGAGCTAACACCTATCCTTCTCAAACTCTTCCGAAATATAGCAGAGGGAGGAATACTCCCAAACTCATTCTATGAGGCCACCATCACCCTGATACCAAAACCAGACAAAGATGTCACAAAGAAAGAAAACTACAGGCCAAAATCACTGATGAACATAGATGCAAAAATCCTCAACAAAATACTAGCAAACAGAATCCAACAGCACATGAAAAGGATCATACACCATGATCAAGTGGGGTTTATCCCAGGAATGCAAGGATTCTTCAGTATATGCAAATCAATCAATGTGATACATCATATTAACAAATTGAAGGAGAAAAACCATATGATTATCTCAATAGACGCAGAGAAAGCTTTCAACATAATTCAACACCAATTTATGATAAATACCCACCAGAAAGTAGGCATAGAGGGAACTTACCTCAACATAATAAAGGCCATATATGACAAACCCCCAGCCAACATCGTCCTCAGTGGTGAAAAACTGAAACCATTTCCACTAAGATCAGGAACAAGACAAGGTTGCCCACTCTCACCACTATTATTCAACATAGTTTTGGAAGTTTTAGCCACAGCAATCAGAGAAGAAAAAGAAATAAAAGGAATCCAAATTGGAAAAGAAGAAATAAAGCTGTCACTGTTGGCAGATGACATGATACTTTACATAGAGAATCCTAAAGATGCTACCAGAAAACTCCTAGAGCTAATCAATGAATTTGGTAAAGTAGCAGGATACAAAATTAATGCACAGAAATCTCTTGCATTCCTATACACTAATGACGAAAAATCTGAAAGTGAAATTAAGGAAACACTCCCGTTTACCATTGCAACAAAAAGAATAAAATATCTAGGAATAAACCTACCTAAGGAGACAAAAGACCTGTATGCAGGAAACTATAAGACACTGATGAAAGAAACTGAAGATGATACAAACAGATGGAGAGATATACCATGTTCTTGGATTGGAAGAATCAATATTGTGAAAATGACTCTACTACCCAAAGCAATCTACAGATTTGATACAATCCCTATCAAACTACCACTGGCATTTTTCACAGAACTAGAACAAAAGATTTCACAATTTGTATGGAAACACAAAAGACCCTGAATAGCCAGAGCAATCTTGAGAAAGAAAAACGGACCTGGAGGAATCAGCCTCCTTGATTTCAGACTATACTACAAAGCTACAGTAATCAAGACAGTATGGTACTGGCACAAAAACAGAAATATAGATCAATGGAACAGGATAGAAAGCCCAGAGATAAACCCACGCACATATGGTCACCTTATCTTTGATAAAGGAGGCAAGAATATAGAGTGGAGGAGAGACAGCCTCTTCCATAAGTGGTGCTGGGAAAACTGGACAGCTACGTGTAAAAGAATGAAATTAGAACACTCCCTAACACCAAACACAAAAATAAACTCCAAATGGATTAAAGACCTAAATGTAAGGCCAGACACTATCAAACTCTTAGAGGAAAGAGTTTAGGCAGTACATAGGCAGAACACTCTATGACATCAATCACAGCAAGATCCTTTTTGACCCACCTCCTAGAGAAATGGAAAGAAAACCAAAAATAAACAAATGCAACCTGATGAAACTTAAAAGCTTTTGCACAGCAAAGGAAACCATAAACAAGACGAAAAGACAACCCTCAGAATGGGAGAAGATATTTGCAAATGAAGCAAGTGACAAAGGATTAATCTCCAAAATTTACAAGCAGCTCATGCAGCTCAATATCAAAAAAACAAACAACCCAATCCAAAAATGGGCAGAAGACCTAAATAGACATTTCTCCAAAGAAGATATACAGATTGCTAACGAACACATGAAAGAATGCTCAACATCATTAATCATCAGAGAAATGCAAATCAAAACTACAATGAGATATCATCTCACACCGGTCAGAATGGCCATCATCAAAAAATCTACAAACAATAAATGCTGGAGAAGGTGTGGAGAAAAGGGAACCCTCTTGCACTGTTGGTGCAAATGTAAATTGATACAGCCACTATGGAGAACAGTACGGAGGTTCCTTAAGAAACTAAAAATAGAACTACCATACGACCCAGCAATCCCACTACTGGGCATGTACCCTGAGAAAACCATAATTCAAAAAGACACATGCACCCCAATGTTCATTGCAGTACTATTTACAATAGCCAGGTCATGGAAGCAACCTAAATGCCCATCGACAGACGAATGGATAAAGAAGATGTGGCACATATATACACTGGAATATTACTCAGCCATAAAAAGAAACGAAATTGAGTTATTTGTAGTGAGGTGGATGGACCTAGAGACTGTCATACAGAGTGAAGTAAGTCAGAAGGAGAAAAACAAATACCATATGCTAACACATATATATGGAATCTAAGAAAGAAAGAAAAAAAATAGGTCATGAAGAACCTGAGGGCAAGACGGGAATAAAGACACAGACCTACTAGAGAATGGACTTGAGGATATGGGGAGGGGGAAGGGTAAGCTGTGACGAAGTGAGAGAGTGGCATGGACATATATACTCTACCAAATGTAAAATAGATAGCTAGTGGGAAGCAGCCGCATAGCACAGGGAGATCAGCTCGGTGCTTTGTGACCACCTAGAGGGGTGGGATAGGGAGGATGGGAGGGAGATGCAAAAGGGAGGAGATATGGGGATATATGTATATGTATAACTGATTCACTTTGTTGTAAAGCAGAAACTAACACACCATTGTAAAGCAATTATACTCCAATAAAGATGTTAAAAAAACAAACAACAAAAAAAATAACCCTCAAAAAAAAAAAAATAGAACAGTCAAAATACTTCCGTGAATGTGTGTGTCATTAACAGAAGCTTTTCAGATGTCTAATGAGAGAGTCAGAGGCATATTCTCTCTGGATTACCCTGCACTACCCCCACACACTAGATTATATTGTTAGGACACGTGGTTTGGGTCAAGTATGGAAATTACTCTTAGAATCAATTCCAAATGCCGTTTATTGCCTTGGATCTATAAGGCTGATTTAATGCAATCCATGGTCATTCTAATGTGGCAGATATAAACACTCCTGGAAGATGCTCACATTATTAGAGTTATGTACTATATAGGCAAGTCTGAGGTTCACAGCAGTCAGGAGATACTTAAGGTGACAGATATAGATGCCTGAGGTCACTCTAGTGTCATCAGCGTTTGTAAAATCATCAGCTTTATCATAATTTGAAAACAGGTTTAAGGAGATACACACACACACACACACACACACACACACACACGTACGTCTTGTAGGTATCCACTAAAGAAAAACAGACCAAGGCCAATGAAATTAATCCGTCGTCATCCTGTTGGCTAGCCCTACCTGCTACAGAAGCTGAGATTCTTTTCCTCAGCTGGGCTGCCAATGGGTTTCAGCCCCAGGAGATCTATGACTGCACCATGATTCATTGACTCTACAGAAGACAGACTGGCTCCTTCATCTCTGTCCTGAGGCTTCAGCTCAGGATCTTGGTCTCTCTTCCTTCTTAGCAAGGACAAAAGGGCAACAATAAGCATGAGGAGTCAGATAAAAACAGCAAGTTTTAACATTACCATCAAACTTAAACAAAGACTCGTTAAGAATTTCAATATCTGAACTAAAGATTTGAAAAAAAAAAATGGGCAGGAGAAGGCACATGAGCAAAGGAGAATGTTTCCAAATAGAAGTTATAGGGTTTATTTTAATGAGACCTCAATGATCTTCTGAAAATTTAATAGGAAACTTTATTCTAATTGGTTTAATTGAGCTATGTTTTGAGAAGTCTTGAAACCGGGAATTAATGAACAGGAAAATAAAATCTACTCAAAACTCTGGAACTTATGAAATTATTTTTCTATTTACAGGAAAATAACTGTTTTGAATAATATGTAACAGAATTTGGGGAATCTTTTTGTCTTGCTGTGTTCCTTTTTAAGACATCCTGCTTATCCCCAGGAGAAGAGGCTGGTGAGCTTCTCTACTGTGGATATTAAAAGCTTTTACTTACTATGTGTGAAAAATAAGGAGTGGTCTCTATTCTCTCAAGAGCTTATCAGGGAGATAGACCTATAGGAATAAAGGAGTGAAAGGAAGAAATGTGAGTATTAGTGGGGGTCAAAGCAGGGGTGGGAAGGAGGGCTTTAGGTAATTTTATCTAAAAGCTATTTACCAACGATCAGCTTTCCAAATGACAATTTCACTCAGTTTACTTTTCTTCTATTTCCTTGTGGTAAGTCAGGTTTATTTTACCTTCCTAATTGACGTTTAAGGAATATTGCTCTGGTCTCTGTTCCCAGATCTATGTTACAGTTGAATACTGAAGGGTGGAGAGAGGGGGCAAATTGAGTGGCATACAGAGATATATTAATAAGCATAAAGTTTTGAATATGAATAATTTATATTAATATTTTCTTCATTAATTTGTTCAGTTTTAAAGAGAAATATATTCATAAGAATTTTCATATTCAAGAACATGATTTCCAGAAATATATTCTTACTGAGTATATCATATCTGTTAAATAAATATTGGTCCAAGGGAACCATGATACAAATTAGGCTAATCAGAGTTCTTCCCTGGGAACAACTGAAGGTCAACAGCCCAGGGCTGTGGAGTTCAGAGAACAGATTTGGCAATGACGAAAGCTGTCTTGCCTCTCTGTCTATAGACTAAAGCAGAATAGGAATAGGCAGAAATGGATGAGGTATTGCCATTCAGGCTGCTATAACAGAATACCATAGACAGAGGAGCTTATAAGCAATAGAAATTTATTCCTCACAGTTTTGGAAGCTGGGAAGTGCAAAATCAAGGTGCCAGCAGATTTGGTGTCTGGCGGGGGGTTGTTTGTTTCCTGGTTCATAGACAGCCATTTTTTATTGTGCCCTTATATGGCAGAAGGGCAGGGGAACTCTCTTGAGCCTCTTTTATAAGGGACTAATCCCAGTCATAAGGGCTCTGCCCTCATGACCTACTTGCTTCCTAAAGATCCCATCTTCAAATACCCTCATATTCGGGATTAGGTCTTAACATATGAATTTGGAGGAGATATAAGCAGTTAGCCCATAGCAGATATGGAGAGAAAGGTGGACCTAAAGGGGATGAATTTGAGACCCTAGTTCCAGTAGATAGTCTCTAATTTGATTCTTTGAGTTGATAAGAACTGTGAAAGATCTGAAATTGTACCCTATTTGCAAGCTAACAATTTGGCCTGCCATAGTCTCATGGATGCTAAGTAAAAGACATGAAACTCTTGGTTCAGAGACAAAGGACTATTAGTCACACCCACAACAGTAGCCAGAATATCAGCATTTCCTTGTGCTCATTCCTCGAGTTCCATTTCCCATTTGGTGATGTGAAGAGGACAAAGTAACACTTGCACACACAGTGAGTTGCATTATGGAAGAGAAACCCTGAGCTTAGGGAACTCAGACCTTTTATAGTGGGGAGTAAGCCTGCTTGCCCTTTGTTCCAGAGTGAGACACTAGCTCCTCACTATACAAACATCCTTGAAAAAGTCCAGCAAAAAGATGCTCACTGCCTCTGCTTACAAGACATGCAGAAACCTGAGATAACAATGAAGAATTGTCGCCCATCAGAGATACCCCTGTATCCTTTTCAGCTACGTGCGTTTATACCTTTACCTTAAGCTAGCTACACTGTGTTTAGGTCACTAACACACAGTGTGACAGTAGGGATCCCCCTTTTTAGTGGTCCCTCCCACTCTACTATGAAATCAGAGTGATATAGGTTTATTGTAAAATCAATATTTGAACATACTTTTCAAATGAAAATTATTTGAAAGTATAAAAGTATAAGATAAGCAATACATTTAAAATTATACATGGGATATTACCTGGATCTAAGTTTGGGATCAGTTTTCATTTCACAACAGTTGACTAGACTCTTCATATTTCTTTTTTTATGGGGTGACAAAACAAAGCACAGATTTTAGGTGATAGAAAATATTTTTAGTGGTATCAACTGTAGTTCTCAACTGACTTGGGGTCTTGTAGACAGGAAACTATGAAACTGGTACTGGTGTTTGCTAGGATCCTCTGCCTTCTCCTTCTAATGGACCTCCATTTCTTATGTGTTCCTACTCATAAGACCTCACTCTAAGTTAACTGCTAACTGATCTCATTAATACATTATCTGTATAAAAGATTTAAGACAAATATTCTGCCAGGGAAAAGTACTTATATTGTAATATAAAATTCTATAGGAATGCAAAGTCTTTAGGAAGGAATCAAAAGAAGCACTAACAGTGGCATCATAAGAGATGTCAGGTGGCTAGTTAAGGATTAGAGAAAGCTAAGAATCATCTAAATCATACCATTTCAGATAGCTATTTGAAGGCCACCAGATATGGTTTACCCCTAGGGGAAATAGGTCCTACTTCTGTTCCTGGTGATTAGACTTCTCTTTCTGGTGGACTCTTAAAGTCTCTGATCCATGTCTATATTTCAAGCACCTAACACAGTGTCTGACACATAGAAAGTGTTTAGTAAGCGCTGTCTAAGAAATGAAAATAAGTCACTACAGGCAAACATACCGAAATAAAGTGGTAGCCAGCTCATCAAGGTCATGTGCTTACTCATCCAGTTTCTCAGGAAACTGAACGAACCCACACAGGCAACAACTCACAAATAATCAAGATAATCATGCTTGAATTAATGTTCATGAAAATCATCATCTAAAGGAAAACTTTGGCCAAAGAATTTACTTAAGGGAGATTTTCTTGCTCCCAGTTGAATTTCCTAGCAACGAATGAGAGTCCTTTTCCCTTCATTTGCATGTACATGTGTGCATGCTGTATTTGCAGGACGGGGAGAAGATGGGGGGAGTGGAGAGGACATCCAACAACCTCCATGGCTTCTCCCCTCTAAGGAAAGCTGTTTTCTCCATCAACGGCTGGTGGCAGACTTCTCCATATCCATTTGCCGTGGAAGGGCGAGCGGCTGGAATGTCAAGCCTGGACTTAGTCTGAGAAAATAAACTCCCATCTAAGGACAGATGTGAGGTTTCTAGTCCTTAACTGCCCTGGAAACATCATATCACCCTGTGTTTGCCTTTGTGTTTAGAAATGTGGAGGAATGTATACATCAAACTGTTGCTTGTTGTGGGCATTTTTCCTCCTCTTCCCTGCTTAGACTAAGTATACGAGGTCAAAGAGAGAGAGCTACGGGTAAATTCAGGATTATTCTATAAAGTCATATAGATAATTCATAAAAGCATCATTTTGTCTATATTGTGGATAAGAGTCAGTGTTCTCATTGTTGGGAAATGAAACTACAATTGCGAAAGGGGTAAGGCTGGAAAGAACCCTGTGGTATTGGATTGGAATTGGAGTTACCATTATGAACCCATAATTTTATATATAGAAATAGATATACATGGATTTCTAGCTATATCTGCTGAGAGGGCATAGCAGCAAAAACAATAAGTATACCTAATGGTCATATTTTGTTTTCTAAATATCATTCTTCACTAAAAGGAACAGGGTCCTTGAGAAATGTTTGATTCCAGGCTTGTGGCATGGAAAGTATAACATGAGCAGGGAATAGTGTATTGTGTTAAAAAAGAAGAAGTGCTCAAAGAACGATGGAAGAACATCAGAAGGACATAGGATCCAGCTTGCAGGGGCTCCCACTGACCAAATCTGGGACAACTGTAGCACCAATATGAAAGAGAGAGAGAGAGAGAGAGACAAAGAAGGAAGGAGAGAGGGAGAGAAGGAGTGAGGAAAGGAGGGAGGGAGAGAGGGAGAGGAAATTAAAGTAAACATGGCAAAATGTTAACATTTGGGAAATTTGGTGGAAGGGTATATGGAAAATTTTGGTATTATTTTTGCAATTTTTCTGTAAGTCTGAAACTATTTCAAAAGACAAAGGTTAAACACATGTAAAAATAGTTGTAGGAGGAGATAAATGAAACAAGATTAGCAAAATACTGATAACTGTTGAAGTTGGATATTAGGAACCTGGGAAGTCATTGTACTATTTTCTCTACTGTTATGTATGATTGAATCATTTCCATAATAAAAAGTGAAAAAAAATAATGAAAAACACCCATGTGATTTTACTTTAAGACGGCCTCTCCTGTTTCCAATCCCACAGTTCCATGATATCCAGGCCCCTGTGCATGACACATGATAGTAACATCAATTTGTTTTCTCTTTTCTGGTCTCGAGTTGTCCTACCCACTGTGGTCCACCCTCCCCACTACCAACCGGAGGAGTAGTCTTTCTGAAATATATCTTTTAATATTTTATCCCCCCGCCTCTAGCTCACAAATCTTTCACTCCCTTCCCATGCCAAGAGGAGAAACTCTGAGCTGTCATTTCTAAGCTCTCAAGGTCCTCTATAATTAGGTCCTGACCTACTTCTACAACCTCATCTTCCAAATTTCTCACATGAATATTCTTCTTCATTAAACACTGTTTTCCTTGTCTTGTCCCTAGGGCTCTTTGGATGTTCTTACCTCTGTACATGGCAGGTCTGAAAATATGTCCACAACTTTCTTTAAAAAAAAAAAAAATTTACTCTCCATTTAGGATGACTGATGGGGATAATGGGGGTTAGGGGTTTTTTCAAAGGGATGGGCTATGACCATTCCCCACCAGAACTGGTTATTTATTTTGTGGGATTCTAGCCTGGGAATGGGCTCTCTGAGGCTGCTGGAGTTCTGGGTAAAGGGTGGACTAGGTTTGCTGGAGGGCATGTTTATTTTCTCATCATGAATTTTTTAGAGTCTAGGTCATGTATTGGTCTATAGTGAGTCTGAAGGCAAGTTTCACTAATTCCAAAACAACCCATCTGTTCTTCCCCTACTCTCTTGGTCTTGACTCAAAATTTGTCTGGTCTTCCCAGCTCTCTTCCAAGACTCTTAGACATATTCTTTCGTTGGTTAGATTGGACATTGTTAGCATGTAAATTTGGGGAGTACCCTCAGTCCTCCCTTTATCTCATAGTCTGTGATACATTCTTTCTATCTTTAGCAACAATCTGAATGATAGAGAAGTTTATTATTGACACAAAGACTTCTATTATAGTGATTTTCACATGTCTCAGAGCAAATGCTTGTACAAATAGTTGTTCAGTTATTTACTCACTGATCTGCAGAAACCAGATCATTTATTCATAAATGTTCCAATCACATTGCCCTACTGCAAGAGAACTTAGAGACCTTGAAAGCAAGTAAGTGAAGGGAAACAGATAGAACCCTGAATAGGGGCTCACTTATCTCTCTCCACATGTTTGACAATTTCTAAATGCCTGAACATCATGTTCTTTTCAGCATCTCAATATTTTCTTCCTATGCTAATTCCAAGCACCTTTACACTTCAGTTATGGTTGGACTACTTTCAAGGTATGTGGATTCTACAACTTTGGATAACCGCAAACTCCTTCACTTCCCACTCCATGATACATTTGGTAGTTAAGCGTACACAACTGACAACTGGTCAACCTCTTAACACAACTATCACCCATGGTGCGGTCATCTTTTAACAGCTCCTTGGAAGTCTTCTAAACTCTAATAATCATTTGTTTTGGATCCTTAGGGAACACTTATCCTATCATAAGAACAGATGATCTTTCTTAGTCCATTCCGGCCTCTGATAATACATCATCTTAGAATGCCCTAATAATAATAATAACCAGCATTTATATATGCTTATCATGTGCAAGACCCTATTCTAAATGCTTAACCTGCATGAATTCATTTAAGTCCATTTAAATTTTCTAGTCTTTCATCTGACCAGCCTCTGAGATAAACCTCCTCAGAAATATTTTGGGCAGTCCTATGACACTCATTTGCCAGAAATTCTAGCACAAGCTAGAATTGGAAATGTAACGAGCCAAGTCTGTGGTTTGGTATGGCAGCCTTTGGCGATTAAAAAAAGAAAAAAAATTAAAGAAATGCTATTTCTATTATAAAAACAATATTTTCTAAAGTTCCAAAGAGACAAACAATTATGAAACTCCCAACATATTTTGGTGGTTGGAAAGTAGAAAGTAGAAAATGGCTTTTAAAAAATGGGCAAAATACATCTTGCAACCAAATTACCAGTGGCTTTAAATGGAAAGGATGACAGGCCAACCTGGGTACAGGGCTAGCATTTCATCTCAAGAACTTTTTCAGTTCTGTGGTCTCAAAACAGCTCCAGAAAAAGCATTCTCAGAACATGGTCTAATACTAAATAAATACTACACATTTTATGGTTTCAGATCTAGGGCCCAGGAAACACAAGATTAAGCAATGGCAGAAATCTTGTGGGCTGGGAGCTCTGGATTCACTAGCTCTAAGCACGTCAAGCCGTAGCTCCCAATGCCCACCATTAAAAGACAGGATTAATTGAATGCAGTCCTCTTAAACTGCTCTCCTGAGGCCTCGCCAGCCTCTTATGTTTCTCAATCAGTGAGGTCTTTGCCTTCCTTTTCTCCTTAGATTTCTAAGACCCCATATTGTCCTGGATCTTCCTCCTTTCTAACAGCTCTGAGCCTGTATCTACTTGCTCCACTTCTTCCACATCCCCAAGAATTGAGTTTGAGGCCTCTACTTTCTTAACACACGTATAAGTTCCAGGAAAGCATGGAAAGCTTCATTCACAATTTCTACTATCCCCTCTGTGCAAATGACTTTTAAATCATCATTCCAACCCCCAATTCTCTGCTGAGTGCCAATCCTATATACCTAACAGGGGTTAGACCTTTTCTCTTGGATTTCATGCAATCACTCTACATCATGATTAACAGGGTACCACATCTTTTACCATGAACCAGGAATTATGCTAAGCACTTTCTTTCTCTTCTCATTACTGTTTTTATTTCTATTAATGGATGCTTTGGCTACAGATTCCTATTTTACTTTTAAATATGAGAAAGTTGTGAAAAAATACAAACAGTTACTTCAAACAGCTTTACCCTTTTCCACACATTATTTATGAATTAAAAATTCTTTATACACTGTCATTGATCATAAGTCTGGAATAAATATTAACTCATTTGCCTGATTTCAGTGGTATGAATTCTCTGAGCCCTGGTGACAGTCCTGCTGTTGCCATCTCTCAGAGAGCGGGGATTCTAGAAGTGGTTAAATGCAAAGGGGAAGTTTCTCCCCCAGAAGTATGGAAGCAAAGGAGGTGGCACGTAGGAAACTGGATCTTTCTAGGGGTGGGGGTTACGGTACTATGGGGAAATGGGGAGATTTTTACATCTTCAGCTTCTCTAGGAATCATGAGGATGGGCTGGTCCTGGCCAGGAGTGTTTATCTCCTTGAGGGCAGCCAGGGTTAGCAGAGCCAGTGGCCTCTCCAGGCTGTGTCTAGTAATCACAACATGAAATTCTGTCCTGTTAATGAGGAGACTTGTTCACCTTGGCCAGTTGTCTGCTTCCCTCAGGTGGTTGTGGAATCCATGATCTTTACTGCAGGGACCTCCATAGAGGTGGGAAGCTAGTCTCATCTGCTATTTCTGTAGCTTCTCAGCTAGACACGAGCACCCAGGCAAATCCCTCCCCGGCTCCATTCAGCATGTTATGTGTCTCCATTTTTCCTTCCACCCAACAAGACACCCTCAGCCTCACTGACCAAAACTTTTTCCTAACCAGTCTTCTTAACCTCAGCCTCCCCTCCCTTCTAAATGATTTTATGTACCAGAGTCAGATTAATTTCCTTTCTTCATTCCAATTCCCATCCCCAAAGTCCTTAGAGGCTCCCCATTAAGATAAAGCACAGATCCTTAGTCTGGCATCATTTGGAATATTTTCCAAATCACTATCTTTACATTTTTAAACAGTTATTTTCCCACTTTTGTTTCAATCACACTGGTGAACTCATTGCTCCTAGATAAGCAATATTCCCCCCGATCTACTAGTACCTACTTCAGGTGCTAGTGGGATAAAAGAATGTCTATGAAAATACCCAGTTTGCTCTGTCATACTGAGCCCTGTTAAATGGGCAATGCCCTTGAACCTCATACCCTATGGATTGAAGGTGAAGCTCAGTTATTTAACAAGCTTTTAGGACAGCCATCCTCTGTGCACAACCATGTTGGGTCTCCCACCGCTGCTCTCGGGAGAGATGAGAGCTACTTAAACTGCCCTCCACGCTTCGTCTTTGTCACTGTAACTGGTCTGTTCTAAGCGGTCATCTGTAGCATCAAATTCCCAAAGCTGTGCCCATCATGAGTAAGGAAACAATTATTTCCTCAGACTTGAGTTTCTCCCACATTTGGTAACTTTTATTCCAGTATTAAAAGTTCACATTTGCACTTTTGTTTTTGCAGACAGTTTGTAGGACCTTTTGATGCAGACCCAGCGGCTATTAGATATCCTTCTAACCGAGGGCCGTTTCTATATCCTGATCTTATTTCCTTAGTTGCCGGGCACACGGCACGGATATACAATCAGCCCTATCCTAAATCCTGGCTATCCAGCACTGGCCTCATCACTGCTATTGCCTTCCTTAAATGAACTTCCATCCAAATATTCTTCCAGAAGCTGTTATTCCCCTTAAAAGAGATAAGGGACCAAGTGAGGAGAACAGATCACTGTATACTTTGCTCACTATGTTGAGCTTCTCCCTTCTGTGGTTCATGACGAATTCCAAGACCAGACTATCTGATAGGGGTTTAGGGAAAAATCATGTACCATTACTCTTATTCATAGAAAATAGATGCCCCAGGCTGGTCGGGGATTATGAAGGCCTTTGTCAGAGCTCTGCTGGATTTAGCTTAAGGGGATCAATTTGCTTTCACTTCCAGTCCCATATAAATGTCTCTCAGCCTCTCTCAAGAGCACTGTTGAGACATTAGGAATTGTAGGCAAGGCTGTGACTTCATAGGATATCAAAACTGGAAGGAATAATACAATTTTCCTTACCATGTATGGTATTATTCAGCTGTCTATTTCAATTTTTATGACTGATACTTCAGAGCAGGGAAACCAAGTCTGAGAATATCAATTCCGAGTACATATAAGTCTGCCCAGGAAGTGGACAAACATTTGCTTTTATTTTCTCCTTTGAGCCTAATTATCCTACCACGATCAGAGATGGGGAAACTAAGAGATTAGGTAAAATTTCCCCATGGAAACAACTCTAGTAAGTGATAGAGCCCAGATTGGGATCTGTTCTCTTCTTTAGCAGCTCCTTGAAAGCCCTTGGCCTAGGACGGACTGTTTGGCGACTATGAAAGTCTAGCTTCCTTATCTCTAATCAAGACAAACTCTGAGGTGTTACACCCTCTGAGCACCCCGTGGGGTCTGGAGGAGGCCGGGACTTTGCCTGAGATCACAGCCTCGGCTTCTACCCTGCAGTGCTGATGAGTGGCAGGGCTGGCACTGTCACACTGGTCTCTCCTTCCAAGTCCAGGGTTCTCCCCATCAAAGGGGCTAACCACATCTGTCATTTCCAACTTCAAAACATACCTAAAGAGTGACACAAATGTGAATGTCTGAGGCACTTTCCAAGTCTCTCCTGACACGTTTCTGGTCTTCTAATCTACAAATGGTTGGTTGGTTAAGCTGTCAGATCCCAGTTACACAGTGGCAGGCTGTAGGCTGTTTATTCTATCACAGATTCATGCCTCATTTACTAAACTCCTGTGTATCACTGACATCACTTGGGGCAGACTGGGAAAGAGAGGATCTTGCTTGACGTTGCTCTTTTCACATAATGAGTTTCACATAAGGCCCTGGCACAGCCTTACTTGGATGAGGCAGCAGGTAGCACAGGAGATATGAGCCCTGGAGGGAAGAAAGCACCACCCAGGCTCCACAGCAACATTGCAAGGGAGCGAAGAGGTGTTTTCAGTTACTCTCGATAGTTCTTTTAGCAAATATCAATCTGTTTCTCACACTCCCCAAGTCATAAGCACTGCTCATTTCTCCCCAAATCAGTATAAAACTATGAATGATTGACAGCAGCTTTATGGGTATTTCTCCTAAATACCAAGGACTCCAGAATCAGAGAGGTTTGGGTTCAAATCCTTGATCCACCATTTACTCACTGAGGGCCCTTAAGACTAAATTACCTCCACTCTAGAAAAGAGACAGGACCTACCTAACTGAGAGGTAAGAATGAAATAAGTGGCAAATATAGATTCTAATGGGCTCCAAACAGGTCCTGGCACAAAGTAGGTCTTCACACGTTAGTTCCTTCCACTCCCCATCTGTCTTTCTGCCCAAGAGTTATTTGCATAGTAATCGTAAGCTTAAGCAGCAAAAGGAAAGCTCTGAGGGTTGAGTTTCAGGAATCACTCATTAGTCAAGGACGATATTGGGGGAGGGGTGGGCTCCATACTCCCACAGTCACATGTCGTAGCTATTTACTTCATTCACAGGTGAGACCAGCCAGGGTGTGACTGTCAGAGCTGAACCAGGCAGCCTGTGTCTTGGTCCTCATGGGTGGCTTGGTTTATATTCCCCTGAGACCCTGATGGTGAGAAGAAAGAGAACCAGGCTATCCTCTCTCCTCAGGTCCTCATAGTGATAGAAGCATCATATGAAACCCCAAAGCCTCAGACAACCAAGAGAAGATCAACTTTTAGACGCCCTTCCCAGTATGTGTGCATCTCCAGTTGACCACATAGTAAATGTGGCAGCCTCTCTCTCCCAGGCAAAGATTGTGAGCAGAAACAGAAGCAGGCAATCAGAGCTCATAGTGAGTCACAGGCCATTTAACTTGTTTCTGGTTTTGACTTTCACGAACCGAGGCAAAAAGGCAGTTTTATTCTTTTCATTCTGTTCCATTACAATAACGACTCTGTGAAAACACTTTTAGCAGTTTCATTTGAAGTCTGGGGCACTTCCTGGATGATGGGGATCCAGATATGCTATGCTTGGTTTTCTAAAATAAACCCAGAATAGGATTAGTAGGTCACTAATTCTCAGGAGGTGATGCTCTGGCAGGTCAATAACTTTGAGAAGGAAGCAGGCATCACCGTCATGGATATTCTCTGAAGCTAACATAACATGAAGAAACTATGGGGGGATGGGGAGGGGGGGGTGATTGAAAATAAATTCAAGTCAATGTGTGGAATCAATCAATGAAGAGAATGAAAGCAGCTTCAATAAAGTGCAGTGCTGAGTTAGAGGGACTGGTAATTACTTGTTAGTTACAGTTCTCAACACAGACATCCTTTCCCAATTATCTATTTATGAGTGTTTTTTGAGGTGACACAGATGAGAGGGTGAGAGAGAAAAGGTTGGAGAGGCAAGTGACCTTGAATTCCTTAATGAATTTCTTCCTCCTATAAGAAAAAGAGGACAAGGAGAAGTAGTTTCTCCTCTTCCAATTGTACGTAAGTTCAATCTCATTCCTTATAGATAGCCTCAATCTAGGAGAAGAGTCCAAGAACATTTTGGTTCAGAAACATTTTAAAAATGTTCATTGGTGGGTCTAACATAGGTCTTTCTTGTGAACAATCTGGTCATGCACAACTTTATGTTTTTCCTAGTAGCTGTCAAAGAAATGTGGGATGAGTGAGGATTATCCTCTTAGTAAAAACGGGAGTCTCAGACCAAAGTCTTCCATATATATGGATATTTGTCATTTAGATATTTTTTAACTAATAAGGAGAAGTGGTCATAAAACTCCTCTGGAGGCTTGCCTGCCCTAAAACAAAAAGGAACTCTGACTCTTATGCATAAAAATTTCCTTTGAAGCACATACATCAAGTTACTCAGAGTCAGCATCGGGTAATCAAAAATCCCCGTCCAGTGGCTGCAACCAGGGCTATTTAGGGGCAGGTCTTGGATACCTGCAGAGGGGTCTGTGGGCCTCCCTAGATTCTTAGGCTCTCTTCAGGCAATGCTTGGAGGCTTTCTCAAAACTTTTAGCCAATCCATATAGGTTCCATCTCACCAATGAGAAGCCTGGACTAATATTCATCATTTTATCAAAGAGATAGTAACTCCTATATTAAAAAAAAATCTTACAAACACAAACATGCCAATAGGAAATCAGCAAAACTTTGTTAAAAAAGAGAAATTTATTGAGTAAATCAGGAAGCCAAGAAGTATACAAAAAGAATTTAACCTCACTCATAATTATAGAGAGGCAAAGTAAAATAAGGTGCTATTTTGATCTATTATATCGGTAAATAACATTGTGTATATTTTGCCATGAGGAACTGAATTCACTAACATACTTGAGTGGAATAGCAGTTGTTATAAACATTATGAAGTTTATCAATTTGTATTAAAGTATTATATACTTTTTTTGACAAAAACATTCCACTTCCAAACGTTTATCCTCAGCAGAGAATTAAAGAGGCTGGATATGAGAGTAAACCTATTTCTAGTGAAAACTGAAGAACATGGAGAATAAAGCAAATTAAAATCAGAGAAAAAAATTGATGGAGAAATCCAAATTCACAGTGAAGACAATCAGGCTGAGAGTCTAGAGAAAGACTTAGATGAACTCTTATACCTCAGCTCTGCTATTTACTAAATGCCAGATTGTGAGCAAGTTACTTGGCCTCTCTGGTCCTAAGTTTTCTCATCTAGAGACAAAGGTGTGAACCCAGCGTCGACTTAGCTGGGCTGGAGGCCTAGGCATGTATCCCCTTCTCTCTATGGAGAAGAAGGTAATCTCAATGGACTCAAGTGGGATTTCCTCATGTTGATACCCTGCTAAGACCTCCAGTTCCCTCCTATGTAAAAGGAGGGGGTTGGGCTTCCCTGCTGGCGCAGTGGTTGAGAACCTGCCTGCCGATGCAGGGGACACGGGTTCGTGCCCTGGTCTGGGAATATCCCACATGCCGCGGAGCAACTGGGCCCGTGAGCCACAACTACTGAGCCTGCGCGTCTGGAGCCTGTGCTCCGCAACAAGAGAGGCCACGATAGTGAGAGGCCCGCGCACCGCGATGAAGAGTGGCCCCCGCTTGCCGCAACTGGAGAAAGCCCTCGCACAGAAACGAAGACCCAACACAGCCATAAATAAATAAATAATAATTAAAAAAAAAAAAAAAAAAAAGGAGGGGGTTGAATTACATCATCTCTAAGCCCCACATGCTCCACCACTGATTTTACTATCTGGAGCAAATTATTTAATTTCTCCAGAACTCAGTTCCTCAGTTATAAAATGGGAGAAATAGTTACCTATTTCATAGGGTTGTTATAAGGATAAGTTTGTGTTTGGAAAATGAAAGAATACTTGGCACATGGAAACCAGTTCATAAAGGCTATTCGTATTACTATTGGCATGACTATTTTTATTATTATTAAATACTTCAGATTTATGGTGAATTGAGCCCTACATTATACTTTCAAGTATGGGCTTTAAAACCATTTTTAAAAACCCATTTATTATTTTCATCCTTCTTTAAAAAATAAAATCCTTATTACTCATTTAAAAGAAAGACCAAGAGGCACAAGATGTTGCTTAGAGTCTTAAAGAGTTCGAGCCACGTCTCCAATTTTGTATCTAAAGCTGGGCTTTTAGCCAACTTCTTGGCTGGGAAGAGAACTGGACTCTATTTCCACGATATCAAAGCAAGAGGTTAGTTCAGCCAGTTTCATCAAACAACCAGCCAGTTCTGTGAAACAATGGTCCAACTGGAGGCTTATCCTCAGTGGAGCCAAGCTGCCTCTAGTGCCAGCACAAACAACCACTCAAAGAGAGGCCGCATGTCCCACTCGGAGAGCTGGGTGTCGAGTTATAACTCATCAGAAGATTATGAAGGATGTTGATGTTGACTGCTTCCAGCTCTTAATAAAACTGATAAAACGTAAGAAAAGTTGAGATCTAAGCCACGATCTAAGATTGGTGAAGACATTCCAGACATAAAGACCACAAAATGGTCTGTGCAAAGGAAGCTTCACCCTGAAGCACTTTTCTTCTCCCCGCCCCCCCCCACCCACCGCAGCCGCCCCAGTGTGGTATTACTAATGTCTGTTTTCTTTAGATCCAGCCCTTTTCTCAAAGAAGGCGTGGGAACTTTAGGCCCATCTCTGTCACCATTTCTGGGTGTTCCTTTCAGTTATTTGGAGGAGAGGAGGGAAGAAAAGGAGGGCTGAATGGCGCAGGCTGGACAAGTATGGCTCTCACGCAACTTCCTGTGTTTCCTCTGAGGAGAGCACAGCTATCTCTGTACTCTACAGATAACCAGTCTGATTCTTTACAAAATGACAGTGAACATTTTCATGGAACTCTGGTGAGAAAAAGAACAATCCTCAGAGATCTGTGCATAGGCCACTGTAAACACTTCAGTGCATTCCCTATATCATATGGTCTCTCATTAAGGATTAACTATCAGTCCTGTATTAACAACTGATTTTTTAAATACATGCTTTTTAATAAAAGATTTCAGCCATACAGAAAATTACAGGAAATAGTATAATGAACATTCATATACCCACCACTTAGATTTCATATGTTAATATTTTGTCCCTGCTTTTATTTTTAAAACTGTGAAGTAGTTCCACCACACTGAAAAGTACAAGGTAAAGATTTAATGAGTAGCTTTGCAAATAAAAAGTAACATGCTTAGAACAGTGTCTGGACCATAGCAAACTCTAAGTGAGCTACTATTCTTGTTGCTGTTACCCATACCAAGCTTTAAAAGGTTTTAACATTTTGCCGTATTTGTCTCAGATTTTTTTTAAGAAATCAAAATACGAAGACACTCAAGACCCCCTGTTTATCCCCCCTTCATATCTTTCCCTTCTTCCCTTTCTCACTCCTTCTCACTACCCTCTTTCAATGCTTTGTTTCCTCAATCTCTCACTCCCACTCTTTGCAGAGAATACCACTGCCCTGAATTTTATGTTGATTTTCCCAGTTTTTATACTTTGGCATCATATTGTCTGGATTACTGTATTCTCAAGCAATATTTAGTATAGTTTTCTTATTTATAAGTATGTATGTATTGTATAATTTGCTTTGTACTCAACAGGTTTTTCAGGTTTATTTGTGTTGATGTATGTAACTCTAGTTCATTCACTTTAACTTCTGTATAATATTTACTACATAAATATTTATTATCTATTTTTTGATGATCATTGAGGTTGTTTCTAGTTTTTTTGTGCAATAAACAAATACAGGTTTTCTTGTATACATAGGAAAGGGTTAATTTAAGGTAGTGCATAATACATACATGTACCCATGTACAAACATACACTTAGATGATACTGAAACCAGTTTCACAGACCAACCTTTTATTATTTTACTATTTTTTTTACTATTTACCCTTCATTCTATTTTACTTTATTCCATTCCATTCCATTTTTGTCCATACCTGTCTCATCTATCCTATTCTGAAAAAAGCAAATGTGGGTTGTGATTCCCCAAACTGATTTTTCATTTCACTAATCAGTCTAAACGCATGATTTGAATTATACTGCTTTAGGTTTTATATGTGAAGATGGAAATCCTGAGTGATAGACCATAAGAATCTTCAACTTTACTAGTATCAGCTCCCGTGAAATACACCGCCCCCCCAACCAAAAGAAAAAAACACCGTTGATCAAGGAAAGCTAAGTTTCTTAGGCTTACTGTATTCTGGAAGAACCACTATCATGGCAGAGTCTTAATAGTGCCCCCAGATGGAGAAATTAGAAGATGGTATTTGCATGGGTTTAGGACCTGGGCTAGGTGATTTTAACGTATGTCTTGCATTGCAGGGGACTAGTTTGGATTGGGCAGAGTTTGTGACATAGCAGCTTTGAATTGGTAGGTACCATGAGGCAAGTCTCTTGAAGTAAGCCTTGATGAGCAAGGTATTAGTCTTGATACATAAGTTATTTTTGTAGCTCCATGGTCTTAACTTCCAGGAGAAAATATTTCCTGGAGCAAGTAGCTAAGTATTGCTTAACAAAGAGACAGAAAACCATGCCTGTCAGACTTGTCTAATACAGGGACAGAAAAGTATGTTTGGTACCAGTGTTGTTCAACACCAGAACAGGGAATTATGTTGAATTCAGTTCTCACTAGACAATACCAAATATTCTCCAAAGTAGTTGTGTTCATTTACAGTCCCGCCATAATTATATGAGTCTATCATTCCACATTTTCACCAAGATTTAGTATTGTCTAATTTTTGCTTAAGTTTTCCAATCTAATAAATATGAAATGATGCCTCACTGTCATTTTATTTCATATTTCCTTGACTACCAGTGAGATTTAACATCTTTGCATGTGACTATCGGATTTATTCTTCTGTGAATAGTCATATTATTTGTCCATTTTTCTATTGTTTTTGTACCTTTTCCTTACTGTCGTATTCCTATATATATTCTGGACAATAATATTTTGATGAGCGCAAGCAAAAAGCATTTCAAATAACTTCTCCCAGTCTGTGCCTTGTAATTTATCTTAATATTTGATGTGTTTTGTTAAACAGATTTTAAAAATTAAATGTAGGAAAATTAATCAATAATTTTTGGGCTTTTGGTTTATTCTTCAAGACATTCTTAGAATTTTTTCCTTTATTTTTGCTTAGATATTTAAATTTTTTTCATTTTATGTTTAGATCTTTAAACTATCTCAAATTTATCTTTCTGTGCAGCAAGAGAATATTTTAGTCAAGTAGTGCCACAAGTAATACTTCCTTTTAAAAATCCACAAATCAGTGGATTACAGCAAAAAGCAATTATTTACATATCATGCATTGTTGGGTTCCTTATAGTTTGGCTAATCTCAGCTAGGCTTAGCTGGGTTTGGTTCCAGACTGTGAGTTCAGGTCAAGCTTGCCTCACACACATGTTACATTATTCTGGGACCAGTAGGCTATCCAGGGCAATGATGAAAGTGAAAAAGAGCAAGCCCAACCTCACTAGAACATTTCTAGTCCCTGATCACTTGACATCTGCTAACATCCAAACGGTCAAAGCAAGATACATGGCCAAGGTCAGAATCAGTGGGATGGGGGATGTACTCTGCCTCTAGTGGGAAGAACTGCAAAGTCCCATGACAATGGGTTTAGACTCAGGGGTAGGGTGAAAAATTGGGAATAATAATGAAACCTACCACGGGCTACCCTCTTGGTTACAATTATTACATTTCTCCCACGCACAAACTTCACTCAGCCCTTCACTGTTACACCCCAAAAGCTTCATCCAATCAAGGCATCAGGCTCTAAATCCAGGATCTTATTACCTATGTCACATCTGGTTGTAACTCTAGAACTAAAAGGACAAGTTATCTGCCTCCCACACACCCAAAATACAGTGATGAATCAGAGACAAGATAACTGCAACAAACTCTCTCATTCAAAGGAAGAAAAGAAGTGGAGACACATAGCAGTCAGTGGTCCATAGCCATTTGAATCCTATGGGCAAATGTTGCCAGGTTCCTTTTCCTTAAGGCTAGGGAATGTATCTTGATTAGGTTCCAGTTTAAAATCCTGGGAATGGCTCCCTAGTCCATTTTTTTTCCCCCTATGGTTCTTGGCTGTGCTGTCTCCTGTGTCTTTTTCCACTATCTTCTTTGATCACTTCCGCAGAGGGCCTTGGAGAATATTTCATTCTTGGCAACTGAGCGGCTTTATCAGCTTACTTCCTGCCTGTAGAATGTTGGGGTCCATGGGTATTTTTTCACATCTCAATTAGTCTCAGTCTATTTTACTCAAGGCTGATGACATTTTTTCCAAAGCAACTCTCTCATAAAATCTATGGTTCTCTATGTGTTTTATTCTAGTCAGTCTCATGTGCTAAAAGCCATAACCACAGTTCCTTTTGAGACTTGCTTCTCTCTATCTAGGCTAAATTACAGAGAGCTTGGGCACATCAGGCTTCTGTGGGACCATGCTCTTAATATTTCTAGAACAGCTATTGTCTGGTAGAGAAGAATTTTGTCACAGGTCTTAACAAAGTGTCTAGCAGCCAAAGTTTTAATATGCCTTTTACCTTGAAACCATGTTTTTTTTTAAACCAGTCTATTGTTACCATTACCCACATAATTTATCAATTTCTATCCTATTGTGTTTTGTATCATGTGGTTTCTCTAGTGTCACTTTTATTCTTGTTTAAGTTTATCCTTTAATAGTACTTTTAGTGAGGGCTATGGATGATAAACTCTTGGCTTCGTACAAATGAAAATGTCTTTATTTTGATGCTATTATTTTGCCTCTGTTCTTAAATGATAGTTCATTTCTATATATTGATACAATTCTAGATTGCCGGTTATTTTCCTTCTGCATTTTGAAGCTATTATCCTATTGTACTTTGGCTTCTATCATTGTCAATAAAGAAATCTGTTTTACGTGCAAAGGTTATCCCTTTATAAGTAATCTGCCTTTTCCTCTCTAGTAACTTTTAAGGGTCCCTCTCTCTACCCTTGTTATTCTGCAGTTTCACAGTAATGTACCTCAACGTGGATCTATTTTATCCATCTTGGTACTTAGAGTATACTTTCAATCTAAAGATTCATATTTCTCTTTAATTCTGAAAAAAACTTCAGCTTTTACCTCTTCAAATATTACTTCACTTCCATTTATTTTATTATTTTCTTTTGGAAGATCTATTAGATGTATGCTTGAGCTTCTTCATCTAGCTTTTCCTTACATCTGTCTTTGCTTCTTTCCTGCTCATTCATATTCTTCATCTTTTTTTCCCCTCATCTTCATTCTTAGGGATGTCCTCAGTACTAACTTATTCTATGTATACAGTCTGGAGTTTAACCAGTTATTTGAGTGCTTTTAAATCAATGGCTGTACTTTTTCATCCCAAGATTTCTAATTAGTTCTTCTTACACTCACCTTGTTTAATTTCTGTTTCTTTTTGACTCAAACTTTTGCTCATTTTAAAAGGAAATACTTCTTTCACCTAAAATGCAGAGCACTCTATATCCTTATTTTAAAGTCTTTGTCAAATTGTTACATAAAATTAATTTCAACCAAAGTGAATTAATATGGTTTTGATGGTTAATTTTGTTTGTTGGTTTTTTTTAACACTGGGTTTCTTAATGTTTTAGAATTTTGCTGTTAGTTTAAATTTGAAAGGAAATTTGTGCATATGTCTTTTTATTTTCTATCTTCTGGCTAAACTCCAGAGTGGATACAGAGAATAAGTTATTACTGAGGACATGACTACCCCTACTTAGAGAGTCTGCAGTTGCCTCTGCTCATCCCATGGGCTTGCCATAAGGGCACTGGGGCCATTGTGAGTGTATCTCCATGGTGTGGATTGTGAGGATACCTCAGATCCAGTCACTAAGCGGTGGGCACCTGTTTCAGTCTCAGTATTGTTGGACTCTGTCCATATCTTCCGGCAGTGATGGCCTACAGCCTGCTAAAAGCTGTAGACTCAAGTCGGTCTAATATTTTTTCCACCTTCTTTTATGAGGGCAGGGTGGTTTCAGCAGCTTAGCTTCAGTGCTCCCTTGTCCCACATGGAACAATTTTAGTCCTCTGAAGCCTACAGAAGCTGAGATCCTTCTATCGCTGCTTGTTTCTGTACTCAAAGGCCAGCGTGTGTGTGGCTTCAGTCTTGCTCATGGCTTGTGTATTTCAGTTCTGTTCCTGGTCCCCAGAGATGCCTTTCTTGTTTCTGAGTCTGTCTATATTGTTTTGGTTTACTATTTTGCATATATTATTGCTGTGTGTTTGGAGTGGAAGGGAAATGTTATGCTGTAAATTCAGTGCAGAAAATTTGACCAGAGGTTCATAACATTTGGTTTTTATGGGAAAATTATAGCATTTAATTTATTTTTTAAAATTCAATTGTCTTTGTTAAAGGCTGCAAACTGTCTAACTTGTCTGAATATGGTTTGGGGGAATTTTTTTTTGAAAAAGACAAAAGGAAAACAAAAACAAGTTGAGAATATGTAGAGCAGTAAGTTTGCAACTGGCAGTAAAAGTAATCTGATAACTTGTGTGCTTAATATTTTCTCTAGGACGTTGAGGTCTATTCACAGGTGCACTCCAGGAGATCCTATTATCTCTGGAGCCTGCCAGTTGGAACATTAACATGATAAACACCATAACATAACATCTACTGTTTTTCCTTAGTTGCCTGTCTTTGAAGGAACTAGAACACTGTATGGGAAGATCACTGTTTATTCCTCCAGCATATGGATGGAATGGCTTAACACTGTTCCATATTCTAAGAATTCTTTAATAGGGTTTCACACCCTCCAGCTGTGTATCTGATGTCCTACTCTTATTAGTTAGGTCAGTGTGTGTGCCCTGGGTGAGTTTCAGGCCCTGAACTGAACTAGATGTGTTGTCCTTGAATCATTGCTAGATTAAGGGTCAAAAACACTGTATACAAGTATGACAATACCATGAATTTAATGTATGTAACAACTTTTGGCTATATCAAGGATCTGCACTCCATAAATATTCTGTTCTGTTTCCTTTTTCCCTTTCACTGCTGTCTTCCCACCTTTTCTTTTTAGACTTTGATCACTTGATTGTCTACTAATTGCAAAGAAAAACCATTATCTAACCCCTGAACTATTACAAAATCCCCATAAGTAGTCTGCCTACTTAAATTCTTATCTCTGTCAATTTATTTCCTCAAAAGAAACTAGAATGATTTCCTAATAAAACAGCTTTAAACGTAAAGTGATATATGCAAATGATTAAAAATGAAACAGTACCAACAGATATACAATTAAAGCCAATATTCTCCAGGCCCACTTCTCCCCTCTCTCAGTACAGGAATGATTTCTATTTTCAGTGCTTATACTGGTTATCTCAATGATGCTAAATATAGTGCTTTGTCAGAATATAAAATTATTGACTAGGCATTGTCACTTTACTATTGACATTCTTGACTCGATTGATGAAGATGAAACCACCTTCCTGTCTCACCTTCTTTCATTCTAGTTACATCACAAGTCTCAGTTATACCTTTGACTGCCTCTGCTACTTCAAACAACATTCTTAAATCATTACTTCTTTATCTGCTCACTATAGACCAGAACTGTCCAATAGAACTTTCTGTGATAATAGAAATGTTCATATCTATTCTGTTCACCATGGTAGCCACTACTCACGGGTGAATGCTGAGCACTTGAAATATGGCTACTGCAACCAAGGAAAAACAGAATTTTAAATTGTATTTAATTTTAAATAATGTAAAATTGAACAGCCATATGGTAACTGTACTGAAAAGGGAAGCTACAGATAATATTTTTTAAATAACTACAGTTTTGTAGGATCAGGATATTAACCCTCATCTCTTTTTTTTTTAAGTTAATTAATTAATTAATTTATTTTTGTCTGTGCTGGGTCTTCGTTGCTGCACACGGGCTTTCTATAGTTGTGTTGAGCAGGGGCTACTCTGCTGCGGTGCATGGGCTTCTCATTGCAGTGGCTTCTCTTGTTGTGGAGCACAGGCTCTAGGCGCGCAGGCTTCAGTAGTTGTGGCACACGGGCTCAGTAGTTGTGGCCCATGGGTTCTAGAGCACAGGCTCAGTAGTTGTGGCGCACGGGCTTAGTTGCTCTGTGGCATCTTCCCGGACCAGGGCTTGAACTGTGTGCCCTGCATTGACAGGTGGATTCTTAACCACTGCGCCACCAGGGAAGTCCCTAGCCCTAATTTCTTTTCACCTCCCATCCTGCTTCCTTCTCACAACTTCAGTTATCTGTAGCTTTATATTTATGTTGCCAAAATCAGTAATATTGACAAGTTATTTGTAAGTATAGTTAAGTCTTCCACGAGATATCTAAGGCGAATCCTAATGCTGAACATCTAACTATTATATTTACATTACTGTGATTCAGCTTCCTTCATAGATCTCTTCCCAATGTTATTTTTGTTGTTGTTGATTTATTTGTTTCCTGTCAGTCTCTTTTGCTGAACTATAACCCTGATGAAGGAGTGACTCTTGCCTATCTTGTTCAATATTATAATTCCAGAAGATAACAAAGTAGCTGACAGAGAATCTAATAGATGTCTCATAGATATTGAGTGGATGGACACATTTTATTCATCGTTGTTCAGGTATTTTGGCATCCTCTAATAGAAAAGAAGATCAGCAAATGCTCCTTGAAGGGATAAGTATTGATAAACAATATTTTCATTGTCATTTGGGGCTATTATTACCTCATGAAACATTTTAATTATTTTCTTCTACATACTTAATCTATGATGATGCTTCCAAACCTTCTTTGATTTGAAAATTCCTCTATTAGTAACATATACTAGTAGAATAGTCTAAAGAATTAAAAAATCACGTTGCTACTTCGGTATGGTACATGGTGATGTGACTTTAAATAAGTATATTTTATTTTTATCAGTAGACCATTAACTATTATATCATAAAGCTCATTTTAATAACTGCTCAGTGATAGACATAATATCAGATTGTTTCACTTAAACAAGTGATGCATGTTCTTTAAATCACTTATATAAGATAAAATATGATTTGATAGTATATGATTTAAAAAAATAACATATAATAGATTATTTGAATTTGGGTCAAATGTACTCAAATATAAATTGAAATTTGGGGAGTGATTTAAGAAGGTGGCATAGGAAGAGGCTGAACCTACTTCTTCCCACAGATACAACAAATATACAACTACATACAGATCAATTCCATCTGAAAAGAACCTAAGAACTAGCTGAACACCTGCTCTATACCAAGAAATAAAAAGGACCATATAAAGATGGGTCAGAGAGGAAGAGAAACACTCTTGCCAAAAATCTCACCTGGTATGGCAACACACAATAGGGCAGGATCTCGACAGACAGGTGCTTCCCCCAGAGGAGTGAGGGGTTGGTGCTCCATGCAGGCCCCTTGGCCCCTGGGATCTACATCCAAAGAGAGGAGCTCCCAAAACATCTGGCTTAGAAAACCAACGGGGCTGATGTTCAAGGGTCCCAAAGTGCTACAGGAAACTTCTTAAGGGGCTCATGTGTGGTCTCAGTTGCCCCAAGACCCAGTAAAATAACAGATATTTGAAAAATACCAAGACTATAGGCACAGAAGAGTCATTTGAGAATCTAAGAGCATCAGCTGGAGGGGAGGTGACAGAAATGCTCCCTGGAGACAAAGGCCCTGGCAGATGCCATTGTTGCACTCCCCACCTGACCTACTAGCACAGGCAGGCAAGCCTGGACATGGGGGCAAGCAATCCTTGAATGTGAGCAGTCACGGCATTCTCCCACCCCCAGCTAAAGCCTACACAAGTATACAGGCAAGGCACTCTCATGGTGCATTGCTGAAGCTCATGGGCACACACAGTCAAATCACTGTTCAATGGCTTTCCTGAAGCAAGTGAGAAAGCTCTGTTCCCTATGCTCTCCAGATGCCTAGCTACAGCCAGCAGGCCTGTACAATCCATACAAGGGACACCTGTTTATCACCTGGACATTGTGGCCAGGAGAGCTGGTGTTCCTGAGCTCCACGGGACGATAACAATTGGAAAGACAGTTCTTGGCGGGCCACCACCTCCAGGCACTGAAACAAAACCCCAGTCTTCCTGTGAAAAAGGCCTATTCCTTAACCTGGATCTGCACTCTGGGGGACAGGTTTCAGGTTTCCCCCACATCTAGAGGCTAAGGAGGTGTTACTGGGGAACATAAGCAAGGAGACACCATTTTAGTACACCTCCTTGGCCTTGCTACAGATTGACAAGACTCCCTGGAAAGGAGTCCCAATTTTTACAACTGTCACCAAGAGGACAACTCTGGGTCTCCTGATTTTGAGGCCAGTAGGGATTACAATTGCAACCCTACAGGACTGTGTATACCTACATGCTTTAAAATCTCTTGCCTAAGGGTCTTGCATCCAATCAGCCTGAAACTAGGTGTTAAATGAGATTCCTCTCCTTGGAATACTGATGGGCCTTGGCACGCCCTCAACAACAGGAGCATATCAAAAATAAATCAGGCAGTATAGACAACCACAAAGATTCTAGAGACCACCAAGAGCTAGGCAGGGCTGAATAAGAAGGATCATCACCTACACAGTGGCATTCTTTAAAGACCAAGAGAGGTAGCAGTTTTGCCTAATACATAGAAACAAACACAGAGAGCCAAGCAAAATGAGGAGATGAAGAAATATGTTCCAAGTGAAAGAACAAGAGAAACCTCAGAAACACACTTTAATGATATAAAACTAATAAGCTGCCTGATAAAGAATTCAAAGTAATGTTCACAAAGATGCTCACTGAACTTGGAGAAGAATGGAGGGACACAGTAAGAACTTCAACAAAGAGTTAGAAAATATAAAAAAGAACCAATCAGAGCTGAAGAATACAATAACTGAAATGAAAAATACACTAGAGGAAATCAATAGCAGATTAGATGATACAGAAGAACGAATCAGTAATCTGGAAAATAGGGTAGTGGAAATCACCCAATCAGAACAGAAAAATAAAAAATAAAAATTTTTTTGAAAAATATTTAAATGAGGATAGTTTAAGGGACCTCTGAAACAGCATCAGGTGTACTAATATTCACATTGTAGTTTCTGCTGCAAAATGAAGCAAAGTGAGAGTTTATCCTGAGTACTAGAGGATGGAAAACAATACATTTGCCAAATTCTCTACCACGCACCTATGAAGCATTTTTTTTTTTTTTTTTTTTTTTTTTACTGTCTTTGTGGAGAGAAGTGTTAGAGGTTATTGGGCCATCCCCACTCTTTGGCTCCTACCTCATAGGACTGGGACACCATGTGGCAGCAGTTACCCCACCTACCAAGTATAGTCATTCTAATTATGCATTAAGTGACTGAGAACTGACTTTCTCTGGGACTCCAGTTACTAACCGGTATCTACTACCCAGAGTAGAGCCCCAACTCTAACAGAGAGGCCAAGATTACGCTTTTGATTTCTGGTTGTCAATGTCAACTCAAATTCTAACCTTCATGAGGGGCAGAGTCAAGATGGCAGAGTAGGAGGACTTAGAGTTCATGTCTCCTCACAACTAGGGCACCTACCAGGTGCTGGTGGGGTACCTTGGACACCTAAGTGGACGGGAAGAACCCCCGAGTGACTAGGATCTTGGTTCACTGGTCAGGGGTCGGGCCTGAGATCTTGTGGTGGGAGTGCCGAGTCCAAACCGCTGGACTAACAGAGAACCTCAGACCCCAGGCAATGTTAATCAGAGTGAACTCTCCTGGAGGTGCTCATCTCGGCACCAAGACCCAGGTCTACCCAATGGCCTGCAAACTCCAGTGCTGGAAGCCTCAGGCCAAACAACCAGTAAGACAGGAACACAGCCCAACCCATCAAAAAAATGAGATGACAAAAAAATATGTTACAGATGAAGGAGCAAGGTAAAAACCTACAAGACCAAATAAATGAAGAGGAAATAGGCAACCTAGCTGAAAAAGAATTCAGAGTAATGACAATAAAGATGATCCAAAATCTCAGAAATCTAATGGGGACATGGATCGAGAAAATACAAGAAATGTTTAACAAAGACCTAGAAGACCTAAAGAACAAACAGTGATGAATGACACAAAAACTGAAATGAAAAATACACTAAAGGAATCAATAGCAGAATAACTGAGGCAGAAGAACGAATAAGTGAGCTGGAAGACAGAATGGTGGAAATAACTGCCAAGGAACAGAATAAAGAAAAAAGAATGAAAAGAATTGAGGACAGTCTCAGAGACCTCTGGGACATTAAGCACACCAACATTTGAAGTACAGAGGTCCCAGAAGAAGAAGAGAAAGAGAAAGGGTATGAGAAAATATCTGAAGAGTTCATAGTCAAAAACTTCCCTAACATGGGAAAGGAAATAGCCACCCAAGTCCAGGAAGCACAGAGAGTGCTTCCATACAGGATAAACCCTAGGAGAAACATACCAAGACACTACTAATCAAACTAACAAGAATTAAATTCAAACAAAAAAAGTTAAATCAGCAAGGGAAAAGCAACCAATAACATACAAGGGAATCCTCATAAGATTATAAGCTGATTTCTCAGCAGAAACTCTGAAGGCCAGAAGGGAGTGGCAGGATATATTTAAAGTGATGAAAGGGAAAAACCTACAACCAAGATTACTCTACCCAGTAAGAATCTCATTCAGATTCAACAGAGAAATCAAAGCTTCACAGACAAGCAAAAGCTAAGAGAATTCAGCATCACCACACCAGCTCTACAACCAATGCTAAAGGAACTTCTCTAGGAAACACAAGAGACGAAAAAGACCCACAAAAACAAACCCAAAACAATTAACAAAATGGTAATAGGAATATACATATCAATAATTACCTTGAATGTAAATGGATTAAATGCTCCAACCAAAAGACACAGACTGGCTGAATGGATACAAACACAAGACCCATATATATGCTGTCTATAAGAAACCCACTTCAGACCTAGGGACACATACAGACTGAAAGTGAGGGGATGGAAAAAGATATTCCATGCAAATGGAAATAAAAAGCTGGAGTAGCAATATTCATATCAGATAAAATAGACTTTAAAATAAAGACTGTTACAAGAGATAAGGAAGGACACTACATAATGATCAAGGGATCAATCCAAGAAGAAGATATAACAATTATAAATCTTTATGCACCCAACATAGGAGCACCTCAATACATAACACAAATGCTAACAGCCATAAAGGGGGAGATCAACAGTAACACAATAATAGTGGGG
Organism: Eschrichtius robustus; assembly: GCF_028021215.1. Taxonomy (NCBI): domain Eukaryota; kingdom Metazoa; phylum Chordata; class Mammalia; order Artiodactyla; family Eschrichtiidae; genus Eschrichtius; species Eschrichtius robustus. The sequence continues at coordinate 86,679,729 of NC_090824.1, forward strand.
GACTTTAACACCCACTTTCACCAATGGACAGATCATCCGGACAGAAAATAAATAAGGAAACATAAGTTTTAAATGACACAATAGACCAGATAGGCTTAACTGATACTTATAGGATAGTAAACCTTAAAGCAGCAGAATACACTTTCTTCTCAAGTGCACATGGAACATTCTCCAAGATAGATAAAATCTTGGGTCACAAATCAAGCCTCAGAAAATTTAAGAAAATTGAAATCGTATCAAGCATCTTTTCTGACCACATTGTAGGGGTCCCAGAAGAGAAGAAAGGCGCAGAAAACTTATTTGAAGAAATAATGGCTGAAAACTTCTCTAATCTGGGGAAGGAAACAGACATCCAGGCCCAGGAAGCAAAGTCCCAAATAAGATAAAACCAAAGAGATCTACATCAAGACACATTATGATTAAAGTGTCAGAAGTTAAAGATAAAGATTGAATTTTAAAAGCAGTAAGAGAATAAACAAGTAGTTACATAAGGGAACCTCCATAAGATTATCAATGGATTTTCCAGAGTAAATTTTGCAGGTCAGAATGGAGTGGCATGATATATCTAAAGTGCTGAAAGAAAAAAGACTTATAAACAAAAATACTCTATCTGGCAAGGTTATCATTCAGAATTGAAGGAGAGATAAAGAGTTTCCCAGAAAAGCAAAAACTAAAGGAGTTTATCACCACTAAAGCTTTAAAAGAAATGTTAAAGAGACTTCTCTAAGTGGAAAAGAACAGGTCATAATTAGATATAAGAAAATATATGAAAGAAAAATATCTCACCGGTAATGGCAAACATATACGAAAAGTATTGGATCAACCACTCATAAAACTAATATGAAGTTAAAGGATAAAAGTAGTAAAAGCAACTATAACTATAATAAGTAGTTAAGGAATACACAAAATAAAAAGATGTTAATTATGACGTAAAAAATAAAACATGGAAGAGGGAGTGGTAATGTAGTGCTTTAGAATGCATTCAAGTGACTATCAACTGAAAATAGACTGCTTTATATATTGATTGTTATAAAGGAACCTCGTGTTAACTACAAATCAAAAACCTATAATAGATATACAAAAAAATAAAGTCAAAGAAATCCAAATATAACGCTAAAGAAAATCATCAAAACACAAGGGAAGAGAATAAGAGAGGAATAAAGGAACATACAAAAACTACAAAAACAACCAGAAAACAATCAACAAAATGGCAATAAGTGCATACTTATCAATAATTATTTTAAATGTAAATGAACTAAATGCTCCAGTAAAAGACATAGGGTGGTTGAATGGATTACAAACAAAAACAAGACCTATCTAGATGCTGCCTGCAAAAGACTCACTTTGGATCTAAAGGCATGCAGACTGAAAGTGAAGGAATGGAAAAAGATATCCAGGCAAATGGAAATGAAAAGAAAGCTGGGGTAAAAATATTTAATCAGATAAAATAGATTTTAAAACAAATACTGTACAAAAGGCAAAGAAGTGCATTACATAATGATAAATAGATCAATACAAGAAGAGGATATTACTCATTAACGTATATGCACCAAATACATGAGCACCTAAATATATAAAGCAAACATAAACAGACATAAAGGGTAAAATTGACAATAATCAAATAAGAATAGGGGACTTTAACACCCACTTACATCAATGGACAGATCATCCAAACAGAAAATCTATTGAAACAGTGGTCTTAAATGACATATTAGATCATTTGAACTTAATAGATATTTACAGGACATTCCATCCAAAAATAGCAGAATACACAGTCTTTTCAAGTGCACATGGAGCATTCGCCAGTTTAGATCATATGATAGGTCACAAAACAAGTCTCAAACTTAAGAGAACAGAAATTGTATCAAGCATTTTTTCCTGACCACAAAGGTATGAAACTATAAATCAATTACAGGAAGAAAAACGGGAAAATCACAAACACAGGAGACTAAACAACATGCTAATAAAAAACCAATGATTCAATGAACAAATGAAAGAGGAAATCAGAAAATACCTTGAGACATATGAAAATGGAAGCAAAGCTTTCCAAAGTCCATGGGATATATCAAAAGCAGTTCTAAGAGGGAATTTTACAGCAATACAGGCCTACTTCAAGAAACAAGAAAAATCTCAAAGAAACAACCTAACCTACCATCTAAAGGAATTAGAAAAGACAAACAAACAAAGCCCAAAGTCAGCAGAACAAATAAAATAATAAAGATCAGAGAGAAAATAAATAATATAGAGACACCCCTCCAAAATAGATCAATGAAACCAAGAGCTGGAATTTGGAAAGATAAAATTGATAACCCTTTAGCCAGGCTCATCATGAAAAAAAGAGAGAGGACCCAAATAAACAAAATAAGAAATGAAAGAAAAAATGACAACCAATATCACAGAGATAAAAAAATCATAGGAGAATACTATGAACAGTTATATGCCAACAAAATGGACAACCAAGAAAAACTGGACAAATTTTTAGAAACATACGACCTTCCAAGACTGGAACAGATAAAAACTCTCATCAAAGTGGGCATAGGGGGAACGTATCTCAACATAATAAAGGCCATCTATGACAAATCCACAGCTAACATCATATTCAGTGGTAAAAGGCTGAAAGCCTTTCCTCTAAATTCAGGAACAAGACAAGGATGCCCACTCTCACCACTTCTATTTAACATAGTATCGGAAGTCCTGGCCACAGTATGGAGGTTCCTCAAAAAACTAAAAATAGAACTACCATATGATCCAGCAATCCCACTTATGGGTAATTGTCCAAAGAAAACAAAAACACTAATTTGAAAAGATACAATCACTCCAATGTTCATAGCAGCATTATTTACGAAAGCTAAGATACAGAAGCAACCTAAGTGTTCATCAACAGATGAATGGATAAAGTAGATGTGGTACACATATGCAATGGAATATTACTCAGCCATAAAAAAGAATGAAATTCTGCCATTTGCAATGTGGATGGACCTAGAGGGTATTATGTTCAGTGAAATAAGTCAGACAGAGAAAGACATATACTCTATGTTATCATTTATATGTGGAATCTAAAAAATAAAACAAATGAAGGTATATAACAAAACAGAAACAGACTCACAAATATACAGAACAAACTAGTGGTTACCAGTGGAGAGAGGGAACATGGGAGGAGCAATACAGAGGTAAGGGATTAAGAGATACAAACTACTATGTATATAAAAAAAAAAGCAACAAGGATATACTGTACGGCACAGGGAAATACAGCCATCAATTTGTAATAACTTTAAATGGAGTATAATCTATTAAAATATTAAATCACTATGTTGTACACTTGAAATTAATACAGTATTGTAAATCAACTATACTTCAATTAAAAAACACAATAGTACAAAATAGAGGAGAGAAGCAAAATATGCAAATGACCCATAAACACATGAAAATATGGTCAACATCATTACTCAGTAGTGTGATGTAAATTAAAACCACTATGGGATAGCACTACACACCTACTAGATGGTCTAAATTTAAAAATTTACCAATACCAAGTGCTGGCCAGGATAGAACAATTATAACTATCATACAGTGATTTGGGCAATATAAATTAAACAATCACCTAATCACTTAAATTAACAAAAATCACTATAAAATAAACACAAATAAAATAGACAATTATTTTGGAAAATAGTTTGCTTCTTACAAAGTTAAGCATACATTTATAATGTGATTTAGACACCCTTGACAAACTTTGAAAACCTTGTTTTAGATAGTGTGGTTAAATATGTGACATAATTTTGCCCTTATAATAAAGTCTACGTTTCCTAAAATCATGTGGTAACATTGCCTTTGAAACTGACATATAATGAGTTCCTCTGGAAGGCTAATAGCAAAATTCCTTTATGTTTGGTCCATGATGGGCTTTTCCACTCTATTAAGAGTAAACAACATCAGAGCAAAAATTTGTTTTAGGAATGGGTGGGATGGCGAGGATAAGTGACAATAATAATGATGATTCTTTGACAGATGAACACCCTTCAATTTAAAACGTCATGAAAAATTTTGTAACAATATTGTCGAGTCAAAGCTACCTTCAAGGTCCAGCCCAGACATAGCAATAGCCATGAAATTCATATCTGGTCACAAATTTTGGTCACCACTGCTCTGGACACGTATTAAAGAGCAGATGCAGAGAAAGGATGGATTGATTCCAACAATTGTTTGGGACTAATCCTGATTTGACTTGCTATCGGATTTTTATTGGGCAGTGGTAAATATCTGGTAAAGAAAGATTCTCTCAGTCTTGATGTTTACTAAAATGGCAGAAAACCTGCCAATTTTCTCTCTCTGCTAAAATGTAACTGTTCAGTGGCTTCGTCACCTTTTCTTCCAATATGTGTCGCAACCTCAATACACCTACCTGGAGAATATAGTCAGCCATAAAGTTTTCATTTTTTAATCTGGGATTCGTTCTCCACAATTACCTAGGTATTGTGGGAGTTGTCTTTTATGAGATACTAGTTCAGAGACAAGTTTATCTTTGCATAAAAACAGTCATGCATTTAACCTTACTTCAATACTACTGGGAAATAACTTCTTTTGACTTAATTGATGAAAGATATACAGCTATAATAACTGGAAGGCAAACCACAAATTGACCAGAGTGATTTAAAAGGACAATCTAGATACCACACCCAGGAGAAATCACATGGGGCTATGAACCCCAGGGCCCCAACCCAACAACCACACAACTCTTTTGACTCTTCTGTCTTGCTGAGCTATAAGGACCTAAGTCTGATTTACATTCCTAGGCCTACCTTCATATTGTGGGGAATATTATCAGAATGTTAGGACAATTTTCAATGCACAGCTCCTGCTTCACAAAAGGAGGGAACATTTAAATGTGTCCTACGGAAGAAAACTGGTAAAGGATAGGTATCAACTCTGCTTCCTCTCTCCTAGAATCTGTTTCTTTCTCTTTCTCTCTCTCTCTTTTTTTTCCCCTATAAATTCATCTTCTGCTTGGTAAATCTGAGAAATCCCCAGAGAAAAGCCATGGTTTCTGATGATGGCAGGGCATCTTATACATGTGTGAAGGTCATAAGATATAGTCATTGACCATTGTAGTGGGTTGAATAGTGTTCCCCCCAAATTCATGTCCACCTGGAACTTCAAAATGTGACCTTATTTGAAAACAGATTCATTGCAGATGTAATTAATTAAGAATGGAGATGAGGTTGTATGGGATTAGGGTGCGCTCTAAATCCAATGACTGGTATCCTCACAAGAAGAGAAGAAAACATAGAGATGCACAAAGAGAAGAAGGCCATGTGAAGCCAGAGGAGACTGGGATGATGCAGCTACAAGAAACACTATGGATTGCTGGAAAGCCACTAGAAGAGGCGAGGAAGGATTCTTCCCAAGAGTCTGCAGAGGAAGCATAGCCCTACCCATACCTTGATTTCAGACTTCTAGCCTTCAGGATTCGTAAAGAATAAATTTCTATCGTTTTAAGTTTGTTGTAATTTGTTAATGGCAACCCTAGGAAACTAAAACTATCATCTAACTCCCTTCTCTGGAGTTTTGGACACTGCTCTCATTCAACTTTCTACCTGTCTCTCCAACCACATTTCACTCTCTTCTGTTACCCTTTTCCTCTGTCTACAGCTTACATTATGGCATTCCCCAGAATTCTGTCATTGGCCATTTCCTCACTTTACATTCTCTGGGCAATCTTATCCAATTTCATGGTTTTAACGCCACTTCTCTGCTAATAAGTCACATACAGACGCTCTAGTCAGACTTCTCTCTTGAGATTTACTTTTAATGTCCTATTAGACATCAAAAACGGACATCAAGAAGCACATGTTCAAAACTGAACTCATTTCTTAAACCCCCTTCCCATACTTTCTGCTCCGCCTTCATCTCTTCTTCTATTCTTCATTCTTTAGTCTCTGTTTATTTTCATGTAACATATTTGATCCAATGATAAAAGCCAGAAACCTTGAGTCATCCAAGAACGCCCACACTCCCTTACTCTCAATAGCTAATGTTTTAGCAATCTGTTTGTTTTATCACTTTAAGTTTCCATGAATTAACTCTTTTCCTAGATCAGGTCCTTATCAACTTTAGTCTTATCTGCTTGAGCAGTTTTCTGTCAATCTCATTGCTCTTCAAACCATCCCATAATAATAGTTATCACAGTACCTCTTATATCTAACTATGATAGCATCACTCATCTGCTTAGAAATCTTCAAGTGTTCTCAATTGCCAAAAGGCACAAGCTCTTTAAAAGGGCTTGACTCTCTTTTTGTCCCATTATTTCCCCAAACTCCTAACCTGACTTCAGCCACACTGAACAACCTGCCATTCTCTGAATACATGCTACACCTTCAAGCATTTCCATGCCTTTGTCCATTCTGTTCTATCTTTTGAAATGCCCTTCCTCCTTCCCATATTTATATAGCTCACTGGGAGACACTTGATGTCTCCCAAAATGCTTCTCTGAGTACCAATATGTTTTATATGTTCCTTCCCTGGGTTACCACAGCTCACTATAGAAGCACTTACAGCACTTTCTCATTATTTTTTTTTAAGCTATCTTTTTTTTTTTCTTTTTTTAATTTAATTTATTTAATACAGCAGGTAATTATCAGTTATCTATTTTATACATATTAGTGTATATATGTCAATCCCAATCTCCCAATTCATTCCACCACCACCACCCCCTTCCCACCCTGGTGTCCGTATGTTTGTTCTCTACATCTGTGTCTCTATTTCTGCCTCGCAAACCAGTTCATCTATACCATTTTTCTAGGTTCCACATATATGCGTTAATATATGATATTTGTTTTTCTCTTTCTGACTTACCTCACTCTGTATGACAGTCTCTAGGTCCATTCACATCTCTACAAATGACCCAATTTCATTCCTTTTTAGGGCTGAGTAATATTCCATTGTATATATGTACAACATCTTTATCCATTCATCTGTCAATGGACACTTAGGTTGCTTCCATGTCCTGGCTATTGTAAATACAGCTGCACTGAACTTTGTGGTACATGACTCTTTTTGAATTATGGTTTTCTCAGGGTATACACCCAGTACTGGGATTGCTGGGTCGTATCGTAGTTCTATTTTTAGTTTTTTAAGGAACCTCCATACTGCTCTCCAGAGTGGCTGTATCAATTTACATTCCCACCAACAGTGCAAGAGGCTTCCCTTTTCTCCACACTCTCTCCAGCATTTATTGTTTCTAGATTTTTTGATGATGTTCATTTTGACTGGTGTGAGGTGATACCTCACTGTGGTTTTGATTTGCATTTCTCTAATGATTAGTGATGTTGAGCAGCTTCTCATGTGCCTCTTGGTCATCTGTATGTCTTGTGTGGAGAAATATCTATTTCTCCACACAAGACATACAGAAATATCTAGATCTATCTATCTAAGGTATTCTGCCCATTTTTGGATTGGGTTGTTTTTTAAATATTGAGCTGCATGAGCTGTTTATATATTTTGCAGATTAACCCTTTGTCCGTTGATTTGTTTGCAAATATTTTCTCCCATTCTGAGGGTTGTCTTTTTGTCTTGTTTATAGTTTCCTTTGCTGTGCAGAAGCTTTTGAGTTTCATTAGGTCCCATTTGTTTATTTTTGGTTTTATTTCCACTACTCTAGGAGGTGGGTCAAAAAAGATATTGCTGTAACTTATGTCAAAGAGTGTACTTCCTATGTTTTCCTCTAAGAGTTTTATAGTGTCCAGTCTTACCTTTAGGTCTTTAATCCATTTTGAGTTTATTTCTGTGTATGGTGTTAGGAAGTGTTCTAATTTCATTCTTTTACATGTAGCTGTCCACTTTTCCCAGCACCACTTATTGAAGAGACTGTCTTTTCTCCATTGTATACCCTCGCCTCCTCTGTCATAGATTAGTTGACCATAGGTGCGTGGGTTTTTTTCTGGGCTTTCTATCCTGTTCCACTGATCTATATTTCTGTTTTTGTGCAATTACCACATTGTCTTGATTACTGTCGCTCTGTAGTATAGTCTGAAGTCAGGGAGTCTGATTCCTCCAGCTCCATTTTTTTCCCTCAAGACTCCTTTGGCTATTCGGGGTCTTTTGTGTCTCCATACAAATTTTAAGATTTTTTTGCTCTAGTTCTGTAAAAAATGCCATTGGTAATTTGATAAGGATTGCACTGAATCCGTAGACTGCTTTGGGTAGTATAGTCATTTTCACAATATTGATTCTTCCAATCCAGGAACATGGTGTATCTCTCCATCTGTTTGAGTCATCATTGATTTCTTTCATCAGTGTCTTATAGTTTTCTGAGTACAGGTCTTTTGTCTCCTTAGGTAGGTTTATTCCTAGGTATTTTATTCACTGTGTTGCAATGGTGAATGAGGTTGTTTCCTTAATTTCTCTTTCTGATCTTTCATTGTTAGTGTATAGGTATGCAAGTGGTTTCTGTGCATTAATTTTGTATCCTGCAACTTTACCAAATCCATTGATTAGCACTAGTAGTTCCCTGGTGGCATCTTTAGGATTATCTATGTACAGCATCATGTCATCTGCAAACAGTGACAGTTTTACTTCTTTTTATCCAATCTGTATTTCTTTTTCTTCTCTGACTGCCATGGCTAAGACTTCCAAAACTATGCTGAATAATAATGGTGAGTGTGGACATCCTTGTCTTTTCCTGACCTTAGAAGAAATGCTTTCAGTTTTTCACCATTGAGAATGATGTTTGCTGTGGGCTTGTCATGTATGGCCTTTATTATGTTGAGGTAGCTTCCCTCTATGCCCACTTTCTGCAGAGTTTTTATCATAAATGGGTGTTGAATTTCGTCAAAAGCTTTTTCTGCATCTATTGAGATGATCATATGGTTTTTATTCTTCAATTTGTTAATATGGTGTATCACATTGATTGATTTGCGTATATTGAAGAATCCTTGCATCCCTGGGATAAATCCCACTTGATCGTGGTGTATGATCCTTTTAATGTGTGGTTGGATTCTGTTTGCTAGTATTTTGTTGAGGATTTTTGCATCTATATTCATCAGTGATATTGGTCTGTAATTTTCTTTTTTTGTAGTGTCTTTGTCTGGTTTTGGTATCAGGGTGATGGTGGCCTCGTAGAATGAGTTTGGGAGTGTTCCTTCCTCTGCAATTTTTTGGAAGAGTTTGAGAAGGATGGGTGTTAGCTCTTCTCTAAATGTTTGATAGAATTCACCTGTGAAGCCATCTGGTCCTGGACTTTTGTTTGTTGGAAGATTTTTAACCACAGTTTCAATTTCATTACATGTGATTGGTCTGTTCATATTTTCTGTTTCTTCCTGGTTCAGTCTTGGAAGGTTATACCTTTCTAAAAATTTGTCCATTTCTTCCAGGTTGTCCATTTTATTGGCATAGAGCTGCTTGTAGTAGTCTCTTAGGATGCTTTGTATTTCTGCGGTGTCTGTTGTAACTTCTCCTTTTTCATTTCTAATTTTATTGATTTGAGTCCTCTCCCTCTTTTTCTTGATGAGTCCGGCTAAAGTTTTATCAATTTCGTTTATCTTCCCAAAGAACCAGCTTTTAGTTTTATTGATCTTTGCTATTGTTTTCTTTGTTTCTATTTCATTTATTTCTGCTCTGATCTTTATGATTTCTTTCCTTCTACTAACTTTGGGTTTCGTTTGCTCTTTTTTCTGTAGTTCCTTTAGGTGTAGGGTTAGATTGTTTATTTGAGATTTTTCTTGTTTCTTGAGGTAGGATTGTATTGCTATAAACTTCCCTCCTAGAACTGCTTTTGCTGCATCCCATAGGTTTTGGATCATCGTGTTTTCATTGTCATTTGTCTCTAGGTATATTTTGATTTTCTCTTTGATTTCTTCAGTGATCTCTTGGTTATTTAGTAATGTATTGTTTAGCCTTCACCTGTTTGTGTTTTTTACGGTTTTTTTCCCATCTCTAATCTCATAGCATTGTGGTCAGAAAGGATGCTTGATATGATTTCTATTTTCTTAAATTTACCAAAGCTTGATCTGTGACCCAAGATGTGATCTGCCCTGGAGAATGTTCCATGTGCACTTGAGAAGAAAGTGTAATCTGCTATTGTTGGATGGAATGTCCTATAAATATCAATTAAATCTATCTGGTCTATTGTGTCATTTAAAGCTTGTGTTTCTTTATTAATTTTCTGTCTGGATGATCTGTCCATTCGTGTTAGTGAGGTGTTAAAGTCCCCCACTATTACTGTGTTACTGTCGATTTCCTCTTTTATAGCTGTTAACATTTGCCTTATGTATTGAGGTGCTCCTATGTTGGGTGCATATATATTTATAATTGTTATATCTTCTTCTTGGATTGATCCCTTGATCATTATGTAGTGTCCTTCCTTGTCTCTTGTAACATTCTTTATTTTAAAGTCTATTTTATCTGATATGAGTATTGCTACTCCAGCTTTCTTTTGATTTCCATTTGCATGCAATACCTTTTTCCATCCCCTCACTTTCAGTCTTTATGTGTCCCTGGGTCTGAAGTGGGTGTCTTGTAGACAGCATATATACAGGTCTTGTTTTTGTATCCATTCAGCCAGCCTGTGTCTTTTGGTTGGAGCATTTAATCCATTCACATTTAAGGTAATTATTTATTTATTTATTTTAAACAATGATCAGACATTGATTCTTTTTTTAATTAATTAATTAATTTATTTTTGGCTGTGTTGGGTCTTCGTTTCTGTGCGAGGGCTTTCTCCAGTTGTGGCAAGCAGGGGCCACTCTTCATCGCGGTGCACGGGCCTCTCACTATCGCGGCCTCCCTTGTTGTGGAGCACAGGCTCCAGACGCACAGGCTCAGTAGTTGTGGCTCATGGGCCTAGTTGCTCTGCGGCATGTGGGATCTTCCCAGACCAGGGCACGAACCCGTGTCCCCTGCACTGGCAGGCAGATTCTCAACCACTGCGCCACCAGGGAAGCCCTAAGGTAATTATTGATATGTATGTTCCTATTACCATTTTCTTAATTGTTTTGGGGTTGTTTTTGTAGGTCCTTTTCTTCTCTTGTGTTTCCCACTTAGAGAAGTTCCTTTAGCATTTGTTGTGGAGCTGGTTTGGTGGTGCTAAATTCTCTTAGCTTTTGCTTGTCTGTAAAGCTTTTGATTTCTCCTTTGAATCTGAATGAGATCCTTGCCGGGTAGAATAATCTTGGCTGTAGGTTCTTCCCTTTCATCACTTTAAATATATCATGCCACTTCCTTCTGGCTTGTAGATTTTCTGAGAAATCAGCTGTTAACCTTATGGGAGTTCCCTTGTATGCTATTTGTCATTTTTTCCTTGTTGCTTTTAATAAATGTTCTTTGTCTTTAAAGTTTGTCAGTTTGATTACTATGTGTCTCAGCGTGTTTATCCTTGGGTTTATCCTGCCTGGGACTCTCTGCGCTTCCTGGACTTGGGTGGCTATTTCCTTGCCCATGTTAGGGAAGTTTTTGACTATGATCTCTTCAAATATTTTCTCATACCCTTTCTCTCTCTCTTCACCCTCTGGGACCCCTATAATATGAATGTTGGTGCGTTTAATGTTGTCCCAGAGGTCTCTTAGGCTATCTTCATTTCTTTTCAGTCTTTTTTCTTTATCCTGTTCTGTGGCAGCGAATTCCACCATTCTGTCTTCCAGGTCCCTTATCTGTTCTTCTGCCTCAGTTATGCTGCTATTGATTCCTTTTCGTGTATTTTTCATTTCAATTATTGTATTGTTCGTCTCTGTTTGTTCTTTAATTCTTCTACGTGTTTGTTCTTTAATTCTTCTAGGTCCTTGTTAAACATTTCTTGTATCTTCTCGATCTTTGCCTCCATTCTTTTTCCAAGGTCCTGGATCATCTTCACTATAATTATTCTGAATTCTTTTTCTGGAAGGTTGCCTATCTCCACTTCATTTAGTTGTTTTTCTGGGGTTTTATCTTGTTCCTTCATCTGGTACATAGTCCTCTGCCTTTTTATTTTGTCTATTTTTCTGTGAGTGTGGTTTTCGTTCCACAGGCTGCAGGACTGTAGTTCTTCTTGCTTCTGCTGTCTGCCCTCTGGTGGATGAGGCTATCTGAGAGCCTTGTGCAAGCTTCCTGATGGGAGGCACTGGTTGTGGGTAGAGCTGGGTGTTGCTGTGGTCAACAGAGCTCAGTACAACTTTAATCCACTTGTCTGCTGATGGGTGGGGCTGAGTTCCCTCCCTGTTGGTTGTTTGGCCTGAGGCGACCCAGCACTAGAGGTTCCAGGCTCTTTGGTGGGGCTAATGTCCGACTCTGGGAGGGCTCATGCCAAGGAGTACTTCCCAGAACTTCTGCTGCCAGTGTCCTTGCCCCCATGGTAAACCACAGCCACCCCCTGCCTCTGCAGGAGACCGTCCAACACTAGCAGGTAGGCCTGGTTCAGTCTCCTATGGGGTCACTGCTCCTTCCCCTGCGTCCTGATGCACACCCTACTTTGTGTGTGCCCTCCAAGAGTGGAGTCTCTGTTTCCCCCAGTCCTATTGAAATCCTGCAATCAAATCCTGCTAGCCTTCAAAGTCTGATTCTTTGGGAATTCCTCTTCCCATTGCCAGACCCCCAGGTTGGGAAGCCTGACATGGGGCTCAGAACCTTCACTCCACTGGGCGGACTTCTATGGTATAATTGTTCTCCAGTTTGTGAGTCATGAACCCAGCGGTTATGGGATTTGATTTTATTGTGATTGTGCCCCTCCTACCGTCTCATTGCAGCCTATCCTTTGTCTTTGGATGTGGGGTATTTTTTTTGGTGAGTTCCAGTGTCTTCCTGTCGATGATTGTTCAGCAGTTAGTTGTGATTTTGGTGCTCTCACAAGAGGGAGTGAGCGCACATCCTTCTACTCTGCCATCTTGAACCAATCTCACACTTTCTCATTATTGATCGTTTCATCTAAAAGTTTTACTAGACAACATGGTCCATGAGATAGGGACAGTGCTACATTAATGGCCAATAAATATTTTAGAAATAATGAAAAATGAAGTAGATATATTAAAAGATTTAACAAATATGCAGTAGCCTATGTATGTCAATGGATGTTTTTAATAATACATTGAGTTTAAATGAAGCAGCTATTATCAAATTTGTTGTGATTGGGACAAATACTGTGAAAGGACGAGACATGTGGAAGGCCTTGAAGAAACAGTAGGTGTTGTACAATTAGTCTGTGATATTCTGGACAAAATAAAAAGCAAGGACAAATTTGGCATTAGGATTCAACAAGGTGATGGATTTAAACAAGTTGGCAGTTAGTTTCTTTACCTTGACACTGGTGGCTTTGACTGGTTCTACTGAAGTGCAAGGCTGGCATAGGCTAATGTAGTTGCCCAGTCCCTGAACGGAACCGTTGTCCCTGGAGTACTTCCGGTTACAGAAGACGTCTAAAAAATAATAAAATAAGAAAACTATCTTCCCAGTAACCTGGACAATGTTGGAATGAGTTAGAATCCTAGATCTTGGTTTCAAATGAAACAGGAAGATGTATGGAACATTCAAGTTACTCCTTAGCGTGTTAAATTGCTTCCTCCAGGAACCATGGGAAATGAAAGCCAATTAGTATCGGCTGGGAAAAGGACTTGGGAATTTCCTCTTATGGTTTTACACAGGTCTGAAAATAGCACTACTGCAGGCTTGAGCATCCAATTTCATACTTTACTTTCTACACTAAGCCTCAAAAGGGGAAAAATTTCAATGTCTTTGGACAGAACTGACCAAAACATCCAGCTGTTTGTTGTTGCTTCTCTTGTAAAAAGAAAAGCTGCATTTGAGAGCACACTTGTCAAAAGGACTCTGTTGAATGGCCTATCACATGCCTCTGAAAGATGGGCATTATTAAAAATAGGAAATTATCTTGGACTCCCCTCCAGAAACTATATGATTTAATTATACTTAGTTTTACCTAATAGAGTCCCTTAGCCAAGATTCTGAGGATTTAAGATATGAACAAAGATGAAAGAATTTATTACACAATTTACATTTTATATAACATAGACTCAAATGACTACATGTTAAATTACTAAGAGAAGTTGATAGGATTGAAATAAGTTAATTCCCCAGTCAATACACTTTGTAAGGATTTCCATGAATGGGCCAATGGACATAGCTTTCAACAAGGAGGATATAGGCTGAGGAGCGAAGCAGAAAGAAAATGTGCTTCATTTTCCTTTTAATTCCTTTTCTGCCTGGAAAACAACTGACTTGTTTTTTAGGGCAACATGCAGATTATCTATATAAAAATTAAGCCAATAGTTCTCATTCTTACTGTAAATATTATGATCTACAAGAATTTAGTCTTGTCCATTAGCCAATTTGGTAAGTCATCTTCATCCTCGATTTTCTAATAAGTACCAGCTGCAAACCAATCCACTTGGTCCTAAAGGAAACATCCAACAGACTTTGATCTGATGGGATTTGGGGAGAAATACTTGATATGTCCCAAGGGAATTATCAGGAAGAGCTAATTTCAGCTACCCAGATATAAAATGTTTTGTGCCAACCATTTTTCCCCTGGTGAAAGACTCCTCTCAAAGTTAAGTTCAAAACGTCTACCTCTATGGGTAATTGTTATTTTATGGTTTTGGAATGTTTCTCCCTAATTTGTTAGTGTCAAATCTCACCAGTCTTCACTGACTCTCAGGTACCACCTCCTTGAAGCCTTTATCTAATACTACGTCAACACTCTTCTCATCCTTTCATTCTATTGATTATCTGTACCACACTTTTCACTATAATCTAGGATGCACAGTTCTCTAACCACTTATGTTGCTCTACTTCACCCATCATTATTCCCATTTTACAAAAAAAGAAACTGATTTTAAACATCTCTCTGCTTTAAGCCAGAAAAGAAAAGGCTGAAGAAACAAGGACTTCTAGTGGTCACACTCTTAAGTCATGAGGACTTTGATATTTCCCCCCAGTTTTATAAAATTATCGAATTGTTTAAATCCACATAATATCAGAAAAATCAAAGGATGACATGTTCACTGTTCTAGAGGCTTTTGTTCTTATGCAGAAAATTCGTTTTCCACTGGATCATGTGGGAGAAAGGTCAATGGCTAGCAAAGCCCAGGTTGTTGCCAATACCTTGGGTTCTGATTATTTTTAATCACTGGGAGTGGGTGGGAGAAATTCAGTGTAGGTATCAAAAAGGACAGATCAGACTACAAATATCTGGCTGCTGTAATTGTTTTCATTAGAAGAAAGTCAGAACACAGTGTGGTGCAAAGAAACAGGGACTTAAATTCTCGAGGGGAGAATGTAGAAAAAATAGCTCTAAAAAAAAAAGTTACAAATACATAAAGTTTTAGTTTCTGTTTATTTTTCTTCTCTGGAAACATAAGGGACATGTAATAAATGTTTGCTAAGCTGATTCATACAAGCAATTACCCGAGACAAATAAGTATCTCCTACAATGCCAGCTCCTTGTTGCTTTAAAACATCATATGATGACGTGTATTCATTCAACAAATACATTTTCAGGACTTGCCATTTTTCAGACCCTGCATAGGTAAAGATTCTGCTAAAATGGTAGTGGAGTGAAGATAGGAAGGAAAGCCCCAGACACAAATGGACACATAAAGTTCCTATAAATTCATGAGCTCAGAGAGGAAATTTTTTTTTAAAATCAGTTTTACTTTTGGATAGGTTTTGTAATGGAAGACAAATAAATTTGGGAAAGAAATATTGGAGAAGGCATGAAAAATTGGAATTGAATATATTGACCACCTTATGTAGATGAAGTCATTTTTGTTGGTTGAAGATAACAAAAGTGTTACCCGATTGGCTCATAAATGATCATACTCTGTGAAGGTACAGAATAAGACTTGGGAAGCTTGTTTATGCAGAGAACTCTGATTTACTCAGATGAAAGATTCCAGTGCAAGACAATTTTATGCTCTGCCAGGAAATGAAGCAAGTATGTGGGACACAGGATGAGTCAAGGTGGAAGGATCAACTTTAGTGCTTTTCCTTTCAAATGTTGAAGTGTTGCTTCCGTCAGGAGTTTATTTTCCTCTCTCCTGGTGTGGTAACATCAAGGTTTGACTAAGGTTAAGAAACAATGCTCTAATCAGTACCAACCTTTTCTTTCCTGCCTCCTGTAATACAATTTCCTAGGACAATATCAAAGATGTACAGCCTACACAGGAGCCGAAGAAAGAGAGACAGGCTTGGAAACTGAATTTTAGACTTTGAGCAGAAAGCTCCTCTCGAAATAAGCACTTTGATCCCTGGCTTCACTACTGTCTACAACAGTCATGTTTCTGCCATTGTAGGACATTTCCTATTTGCTAACACTCTTTGAAAATTACACTATGAAATTTAGAATTTCTTTTTATTTCCATCAAGTATGAGGGGGAAAAGTTCACCCCTCCCACATCTTCTGTAAGGAAATAATTCTTTTTACACAATTCAGCTAAGAACTATGTGCTAGGGAGTGGAGCTATGCATAAGATGAAGGAACTCCACGAGAAAGATCCTAGGGAAACGGCCCAAGAGGTGGATGGGGTTGCAGGGGGATGCTTAGGATGACCCAGCCCCTTTTAGGTTCCTAGGGGGACGAGAAGATCTAGAGACCAGATCTAAAAAAGCAGAATAAGGAAGAATCCATGGCGCTACCGACCACTTTGATCCTAGATCCTGAAAAATTGCCTAGTGCTCATTTTTCCCATTTTAGAACTGGAAAGGCATGAATACTTCAATGACTTCGGTTTCCCAACATTTCTCCTTTCTGAAGAAGGAGCCAGGAAGCTACCGACTAGGTCCAATGACCTACAAGACTGCAATCTTTTTTTAGAGCCCTTTAAAAGGGTACAGAGAATTAAAGGTTACCAAAAGCACAGATTATAAGTGCCAAAGTGGAATCACTCTCCTGATTGCATGAAAAGCAGAGCCTATAAAGTGGGCATGCCAAGAGGCCAGACCCCAGGTGTGAAATGATTTCCCCAGAGCAATGGGGAGCCTCTTCGGGAAGAGTTTTGTCTGCATCTGGAGACCTGGAGACTAGAACTCCAAACGTGTCTAGATTCTGGAGACCTTAGGGGTATATACACTGTAAAACGTAACTTCCTGTTTCTACAGGAAAGAAACTCTTTTAACAGGGCTAATAAAATGAGCTCCTAATGAGGCCTCTCAGACGTCACATAGGCAGAGCGAAACACACTTTGATGAGGTAAGCGTAAGGGGATCAGAAACATCCCCCCACCCCGCCCCTAAAAGGCTTTCCTTTCAAAGCCAGGTAGGATAAAAATTTAAGGATGCACCATACTTTGCTCAAGGCAGGATATCTGGAGCAAGACTTTGAAGATATCAAAGGATTAATGAGGACCTAATTAGGAACCAGCTGGTAGTCACCCAGCCTGTGTGTCATCCTCTACTGCTGCCTGGCCTGATTATATGTAGCGTTTCAACCCTATCTGCTGTCACACCCCACCTTGTTCAGTAAACCTTAATTTTAAAAAGAGTTGTTCTGAAACACCTCTCATGTGAGAGAGCAATCGTGAGTAAATTTTAACTCTTAAAATTTGTGGAGTCACATAGTCCTTTTGAATCTCCCTGTAATGGTAGGTACACAATTACACATTCAGAATTTACGCTGCTTAGTTAGGAGCTATGGGTTTAAGATAATTGAAGAAGACTTTATCTCAATGTTAGGAAGAATTTCTAGCAAGCAGTTGTTTTTAGGGAGATGACAGGCAAGTTGTTGCAGAAGGTAGTGAGTGGTCTAGCCCTGGAACTGAGGCTGAGCAACACCTGAAAGGAATAACACAGGCCTTATATTATGAAATGATATCACATATAAGACGTGATATGATACGGTATTCAAATAAATTGGCAGTTATATTCGACAACCTCTACAAGTACTTCCTACTCTGAGATTCTATCATAAATAAGTGTGGACATAGCAGACCACTTGCAATGGTTAATAACAAGGGCTTCCCTCCTAAGGAAGGCATTTAGATATTATTGGGGTCTCTGTACAGCACCGTTCATAGGGTCAGGGAATCAGTTTCTCTCTATGCAGACCTACTACCTGGTCTAGTCTTTGAAACAGTAGATAGATTCTGTTCCAAACCAATAATCCCCCTTGAGAAGACCTGAAATTTCATTTATAGGTTCAATTTGTTTGTGACTTGAAGATTGCTCTCTGAAGTCTTTTTTAAAGTGCAGATACCCCTTGGAAGCATCAGAGATTCCTAGGTAAATTCCTAGGTAGATTATGGACCAGGAGACACTTAGTGAGCCTGTAGAACAAGGTTTCTCAGCCTTGGCACTACTGCCATTTTGTCATGGGGGCTTTCCTGCAAATTGTAGTGTGTTCAGCAGCATCCCTGGCCTCTACCCACTTGATGCTACTAGCATCCCACTCACTTGTGATAACCACAAATATCTCCAAATGTGACCAAATGTCTCCTGTGGGGTAAAAATGTTCCTAGTTGAGAATTACTGCTGCTGTCAAGAGTTAGGAAATAAGAGGCATAGGAATCTGGTAGAAGAAGACCTGTGATCTGGGAGGTGAGGCCATGAAAGGGAGGTGTAACCAAATTCACAATTTTTCCTAGAGTTAGACCTGCTTTCAGAGAATAGTTTTCCATCACTCACATTTCCTATATCTTCTGTACCAGAGAGAACAAGAAGCCCTTTTAGATATGTCAGAAACTTCTTGGTGTTTGTAACAATCATAAATATATGTTACATAACTGTGGCTTTCCCTTTAACTTGCTGCCTAGGCAAATCCAAAATCCCTAGGGTAGGCTGTCAGGAAGGGCAGATTGAAGCTCTTTGTGAGTCAAACCTGCAGTCCCTGGGAGGAATTTCTTCTTCAAGGGAACCTCAGTTCTGTTCTTAAAGCCTTTCAATTGATTAAATCATGCCCACCCAGCTTCTCTAAGGTAATCTCCTTTACATCTCCTTGAAACGACTGTAGATGTTAATTACACCTACAAAATACCTCCACAGTGACACCTAGGTTAGTGTTTGATTGAATAATTAAGGTCTGCAGCCTAGTTAGAGGCATAATGCTTACCATCACAGTGTTCTAGAAGCTATTCCTCAGGCTGTGATATTCTGTCCATGAGCACATTCTCCCATTCATCTCATTTCAGCTGTGCTGGAGGCCCTGATCATTCACAGGTCCTGTTACTGGCATGCATTTCATGATGCTGCTGTGCTGTGGCCAGGCACAGAGTCTAAACTCAGCATTAGAATTTTCATGGACTCAAGAGTATCTTTAAAAGGATCTAAAGAGACTTTTTCCAAAGAAATGCAAATGGCCAAAAAGCCAATAAAAAGATGCTTAACATCATTAGCCGTTGGAGAAATGCAAATAAAAACCACAATGAGATACCGCTTCACACACACTAGAATGATTATAATAAAAAAAGACGGAGGGAGAGACCTTCAAGATGGCGGAGGAGATCAGCTTCCTCCCCACAAATACATCAGAAATACATCTACATGTGGAACAACTCCTACAGAACACCTACTGAACGCTGGCAGAAGACCTCAGACTTCCCGAAAGGCAAGAAACTCCCCACGTACCTGGGTAGGGCAAAAGAAAAAAGAAACAACAGAGACAAAAGAATAGGGACGGGACCTGCACCAGTAGGAGGGAGCTGTGAAGGAGGAAAGGTTTCCACACACTAGGAAGGCCCTTCACGGGCGGAGACTGCGGGTGGCAGAGGAGGGAAGCTTCGGAGCCACGGAGGAGAGCGCAGCCACAGGGGTGCGGAGGGCAAAGTGGAGAGATTCCCGCACAGAGGATCGGTGCCGACCAGCACTCACCAGCCCGAGAGGCTTGTCTGCTCACCCGCCGGGGCGGGCGGGGGCTGGGAGCTGAGGCTCGGGCTTCGTAGGTCGGATGGCAGGGAGAGGACTGGGGTTGGCGGCGTGAACACAGCCTGAAGGGGTTAGCGCGCCACAGCTAGCTGGGAGGGAGTCCGGGAAAGAGTCTGCAGCTGCCGAACAGGCAAGAGACCATTGTTTCGGGGTACGCTAGGAGAGGGGATTCACAGCACCGTCTAAACAGGCTCCAGAGATGGGCACAAGCCGCGGCTACCAGCGCAGACCCCAGAGACGCGCATGAAACGCTAAGGATGCTGCTGCCGCCACCAAGAAGCCTGTGTGAGAGCATAGGTCACTCTCCACACCGCCCCTCCTGGGAGGCTGTGCAGCCTGCCACTGCTAGGGTCCCGTGATCCAGGGACAACTTCCCTGGGAGAACACACTGCGCGCCTCGGGCTGCTGCAACGTCACGCCGGCCTCTGCCGCCACAGGCTCACCCCGCATCCGTACCCCTCCCTCCCCCCGGCCTGAGTGAGCCAAAGCCCCCTAATCAGCCGCTGCTTTAACCCCGTCCTGTCTGAGCGAAGAACAGACGCCCTCAGGCGACCTACACGCAGAGACAGGGCCACATCCAAAGCTGAACCCCAGGAGCTGTGCGAACAAAGAAGAGAAAGGGAAATCTCTCCCAGCAGCCTCAGGAGCAGCGGATTAAATCTCCACAATCAACTTGATGTACCCTGCATCTGTGGAATACCTGAGTAGACAACGAATCATCCTAAAACTGAGGCGGTGGACTTTGGAAGCAACGATATATAGATTTTTTTTCCTTTTTCTCTTTTTGTGAGTGTGTATATGTATGCTTCTTTGTGTGATTTTGTCTGTATAGCTTTGCTTTAACCATTTGCCCTAGGGTCTGTCAGTCTGGTTTTTTTGGTTTTGTTTTTTTCTAGTATAGTTTTCAGCACTTGTTATCATTGGTGGATTTGTTTTTTGGTTTGGTTGCTCTCTCTTTCTTTTTTCTTAATTACTTTTAAATTTTTTAAATTTTTAATAATTATTTTTTATTTTCATAAATTCATTTTATTTCATTTTATTTTTTTATTTGTTTCTTTCTCTTGTTCTCCCTTTCCTTCTGAGCCATGAGGCTGACAGGGTCTTGGTGCTCCGGCCAGGTGTCAGGCTTGTGCCTCTGATGGGGGAGACCCGAGTTCAGGACATTGGTCCACCAGAGACTTCCTGGCTCCACATAATACCAAACAGCAAAAGCTCTCCCAGAGATCTCCATCTCAATGTTAAGACCCAGCTCCACTCAACGACCAGCAAGCTACAGTGCTAGACACCCTATGCCAAACAACTAGCAAGACAGGAACACAGCCCCATCCATTAGCAGAGAGGCTGCCTAAAATCATAATAAGGCCACAGACACCCCAAAACACACCACCAGACGTGGACCTGCCCACCAGAAAGACAAGATCCAGCCTCATCCACCAGAACACAGGCACTAGTCCCTTCACCAGGAAGCCTACACAACCCACTGAACCAACCTTAGCCACTGGGCAGACACCAGAAACAATGGGAACTACGAAAATGCAGCCTGTGAAAAGGAGACCCCAAACACAGTAAGTAAAGCAAAATGAGAAGACAGAGAAACACACAGCAGATGAAGGAGCTAGGTAAAAACCCACCAGATCAAACAAATGAAGAGGAAATAGGCAGTCTACTTGAAAAAGTATTTAGAGGAATGATAGTAAAGATGATCCAAAATCTTGGAAATAGAATGGAGAAAATACAAGAAACGTTTAACAAGAACCTAGAAGAACTAAAGAGCAAACAAACAGTGATGAGCAACACAATAAATGAAATTAAAAATTCTGTAGAAGGAATCAATAGCAGAATAACTGAGGCAGAAGAACAGATAAGCGACCTGGAAGATAAAGTAGTGGAAATAACTACTGCAGAGCAGAATAAAGAAAAAAGAATGAAAAGAATTGAGGATTGAGGACAGTCTCAGAGACTTCTGTGATGACATTAAATGCACCAACATTCAAATTATAGGGGTCCCAGAAGAAGAAGAGAAAAAGAAAGGGATTGAGAAAATATTTGAAGAGATTATAGTTGAAAACTTCCCTAATATGGGAAAGGAAATAGTCAATCAAGTCCAGGAAGCAAAGAGAGTCCCATACAGGATAAATCAAAGGAGAAATATGCCAAGACACATATTAGTCAAACTATCAAGAATTAAACACAAAGAAAAAATATTTAAAGCAGCAAGGGAAAAACAACAAATAACATAAAAGGGAATCCCCGTAAAGGATAACAGCTGATATTTCAGCAGAAACTCTGCAAGCCAGAAGGGAGTGGCAGGACATATTTAAAGTGATGAAAGGGAAAAACCTACAACCAAGATTACTCTACCCAGCAAGGATCTCATTCAGATTCGACAGAGAAATTAAAACCTTCAGAGACAAGCAAAAGCTAAGAGAATTCAGCACCACCAAACCAGCTTTACAACAAATGCTAAAGGAACTTCTCTAGGCAGGAAACACAAGAGAAGGAAAAGACCTACAATAACAAACCCAAAACAATTAAGAAAATGGTAATAGGAACATACATATAATTACCTTAAATGTAAATGGATTAAATGCGCCAACCAAAAGACACAGACTGGCTGAATGGATACAAAAACAAGACCCACATATATGCTGTCTACAAGAGACCCACTTCAGACCTAGGGACACATACAGACTGAAAGTGAGGGGATGGAAAAAGATGTTCCATGCAAATGGAAATCAAAAGAAAGCTGGAGTAGCAATACTCATATCAGACAAAAAGACTTTAAAATAAAGACTGTTACAAGAGACAAAGAGGACACTACATAATGATCAAGGGGTCAATCCAAGAAGAAGATATAACAATTGTAAATATTTATGCACCCAACATAGGAGCACCTCAATACGGAAGGCAAATGCTAACAGCCATAAAAGGTGAAATTGACAATAACACAATCATAGTACTCTAACACCCCACTTTCACCAATGGACAGATCATCCAAAATAAAAATAAATAAGGAAACGCAAGCTTTAAATGATACATTAAACAAGATGGACTTAATTGATATTTATAGGACAATCCATCCATAAACAACAGAATACACTTTCTTCTCAAGTGCTCATGGAACATCCTCCAGGATAGATCATATCTCGGGTCACAAATCAAGCCTTGGTAAATTTAAGAAAATTGAAATCGTATCAAGTATCTTTTCCAACCACAACGCTATGAGACTAGATATCAATTACAGGAAAAGATCTGTAAAAAATACAAACACATGGAGGCTAAACTATGCACTACTTAATAACCAAGAGATCACTGAAGAAATCAAAGAGGAATTCAAAAAAATACCTAGAAACAAATGACAATGAAAACACAATGACCCAAAACCTATGGGATGCAGCAAAAGCAGTTCTAAGAGAGAAGTTTATAGCAATAAAATCCTACCTCAAGAAACAAGAAACATCTGAAGGAAACAACCTAACATTACACCTAAAGCAATTAGAGAAAGAAGAAGAAAAAAAAAACCCCAAAATTAGCAGGAGGAAAGAAATCATAAAGATCAGATCAAAAAGAAATGAAGGACACAATAGCAGAGATCAATAAAACCAAAAGCTGGTTCTTTGAGAAGATAAACAAAATTGATAAACCATTAGCCAGACTCATCAAGAAAAAAAGGGAGAAGACTCAAATCAACAGAATTAGAAATGAAAAAGGAGAAGTAACAACTGACACTGCAGAAATACAAACGATCATGAGAGATTACTACAAGCAACTCTATGCCAATAAAATAGACAACCTGGAAGAAATGGACAAATTCTTAGAAAAGCACAACCTTCCAAGACTGAACCAGGAAGAAATAGAATATATAAACAGACCAATCACAAGGACTGAAATTGAGACTGTGGTTAAAAATCTTCCAACACACAAAAGGCCAGGACGAGATGGTTTCGCAGGCAAATTCTATCAAACATTTAGAGAAGAGTTAACACCTATCCTTCTCAAACTCTTCCAAAATATAGCAGAGGTAGGAACACTCCCAAACTCATTCTATGAGTCCACCATCACCCTGATACCAAAACCAGAGAAAGATGTCACAAAGAAAGATAACTACACGTGAATATCACTGATGGACATAGATGCAAAAATCCTCAACAAAATACTAGCAAACAGAATCCACCAGCTCATTAAAAGGATCATACACCATGATCAAGTGGAGTTTATCCCAAGAATGCAAGGATTCTTCAATATATGCAATTCAATCAATGTGATACACCATATTAACAAATTGAAGGAGAAAAACCATATGATCATCTCAATCGATGCAGAAAAAGCTTTTGAAAAAATTCAACTCCCATTTATGATAAAAAACCCTCCAGAAAGTAGGCATAGAGGGAACTTACCTCAACATAATAAAGGCCATATATGACAAACCCACAGCCAACATCATTCTCAATGGTGAAAAACTGAAACCATTTCCTCTAAGATCAGGAACAAGACAAGGTTGTCCACTCTCACCATTATTATTCAACATAGTCTTGGAAGTTTTAGCCATAGCAATCAGAGAAGAAAAAGAAATAAAAGGAATCCAAATCAGAAAAGTAGAAGTAAAGCTGTCACTGTTTGCCGATGACATGATACTATACATAGAGAATCCTAAAGACTCTACCAGAAAACTACTAGAGCTAATCAATGAATGTGGTAAAGTAGCAGGATACAAAACTAATGCACAGAATTCTCTTGCATTTCTACACACTAATGATGAAAAATCTGAAAGAGAAATTAAGGAAACACTCCCATTTATCATTGCAACAAAAAGAATAAAATACCTAGGAATAAACCTACCTAAGGAGACAAAAGACCTGTATGCAGAAAACTATAAGACACTGATGAAAGAAATTAAAGAAGATACAAACTGATGGAGAGATATACGATGTTCTTGGATTGGAAGAATCAACATTGTGAAAATGACTATACTACGTAAAGCAATCTACAGATTCAATGCAATCCCTGTCAAACTGCCAATGGCATTTTTCACAGAACTAGAACAAAAAATTTCACAATTTGTATGGAACCACAAAAGACCCCGAATAGCCAAAGCAATCTTGAGAAGGAAAAACGGAGTTGGAGGAATCAGGCTCCCAGACTTCAGACTATACTACAAAGCTACAGTAATCAAGACAGTATGGTAGTGGCACAAAAACAGAATTATAGATACATGGAACGGGATAGAAAGCCCAGAGATAAACCCACGCACATATGGTTACCTTATCTTTGATAAAGGAGGCAAGAATATACAATGGAGAAAAGACAGCCTCTTCAATAAGTGGTGCTAGGAAAACTGGACGGGTACATTGAAAAGAATGAAATTAGAACACTCCCTAACACCATACACAAAAATAAACTCAAAACGGATTAAAGACCTAAACATAAGGCCAAACTGTATAAAACTTTCAGAGGAAAACATAGGCAGAACACTCTATGACATAAATCACAGCAAGATCCTTTTTGACCCACCTCCTAGAGACATGGAAATAAAAATAAAAATAAACAAATGGGACCTAATGAAACTTAAAAGCTTTTGCACAGCAAAGGAAACCATAAACAAGATGAAAAGACAACCCTCAGAATGGGAGAAAGTATTTGCAAATGAAGCAAGTGACAAAGGATTAATCTCCAAAATTTACAAGAAGCTCATGCAGCTCAATATCATAAAAACAAACAACCCAATACATAAATGGGCAGAAGACCTAAATAGACATTTCTCCGAAGAAGATATACAGATTGCCAACAAACACATGAAAGAATGCTCAACATCACTAATCATTAGAGAAATGCAAATCAAAACTGGCCATCAGAATGGCCATCATCAAGAAATCTACAAACAATAAATGCTGGAGAGGGTGTGGAGAAAAAGGAACCCTCTTGTACTATTGGTGGGAATGTAAATTTATACAGTCACTATGGAGAACAGTATGGAGGGTCCTTAAAAAACTAAAAATAGAACTTTCATGTGACCCAGCAATCCCACTACTGGGCATATACCCTGAGAAAACCATAATTCAAAAAGAGTCATGAACCACAATGTTCACTGCAGCTCTATTTACAATAGCCAGGACAAGGAAGCAACCTAAGTCTCCATTGACAGATGAATGGATAAAGAAGATGTAGCACATATATACAATGGACTATTACCGAGCCATAAAAAGAAATGAAATTGAGTTATTTGTAGTGAGGTGGATGGACCTAGAGTCTGTCATACAGAGTGAAGTAAGTCAGAAAGAGAAAAACAAATACTGTATGCTAACACATATATATGGAATCTAAAAAAAAAAAAAAGGTTATTAAGAACTTAGGGGCAGGACAGGAATAAAGATGCAGATGTAGAAGAGAATGGACTTGAGGACATGGGGAGGGGGAAGGGTAAGCTGGGTCGAAGTGAGAGAGTGGCATGGACTTATATACACTACCAAATGTAAAATAGGTAGCTAGTGGGAAGCAGCCGCATAGCACAAGGACATCAGCTCAGTACTTTTTGACCACCTAGAGGGGTGGGATAGGGTGGGAGGGAGGGAGACGCAATAGGGAGGAGATATAGGGATATATGTATATGTATAGCTAATTTACTTTGTTGTAAAGCAGAAACTAACACACCATTGTAAAGCAATTTTACTCCAATAAAGATGTTAAAAAATGCAAAAAATAAAAAAGATAACAAGTGTTAGTGATAATGTGAAGAAATTATAGCTCTGATATACTGCTGAGAGAAATGTAAAATGCTGCAGCTGCTTTGGAAAATGGTCTGGCAGTTCTTCAAAAGAGTAAATGTTGAGTTACCATACAACCTAACAATTCCACTCCTCGGAATACTGCCAAGAGAAATGAAAACATACGTCCACATAAACACTTGTAAACAAGTGCTCATATCAGCATTATTTATAGTATCCAAAAAGTGGAAATAATCCAAATGTCTATCAATTGATGTATGGATAAATAAAATGTGTTATATTCATAGACTGGAATATTATTTATTCAAAAAAAAGAATAAAGTACTGATACATACATTGATAAACCCTGAAAACATTATGATACTGAAAGAAGCAAGTCACAAAGTATACCACATATTGTGTGATATCACATGTTGTATGATTCTTATGAAATGTCTGGAATAGGTAAATGCATAAGGACAGAAAGTAGATTAGTGGTTACCAGGAGCTGGAAGGGTTCAAGGGAAAGGAAAAGTGACTGGTAACAGGTATGGGGTTTCCTTCTGGGGTGATGAAAATGTTCTAAAGTTGTGGTAATAGTTGCACAGCTCTGCGAATATACTGTTCTAAAAAACATTAAATTGTAAACAGATGAATTGTACAGTATATAAATTATATCTCAATAGATACACACACACACACACACACACAATAAAGAGTATCTTTGGAAAGCCTGGCTGCAGAAGAATTTAGCAAACCTGTCGGGGCAAGGCTCTCTCAGACTGATGAACAGCCAATGCCCACATCATCCGCTGGCTTCAGGCCATCAGGAAGCCATCAGAGGAAAGGAGTCAGTGAGATGTTTGTTGCGTACTATTTGCCACTCATACCAATCAAACTGGAAGAAGGAATCTCAGCATCTCCCTTCCTGTGCCACTCTCTGAAAACAGTTGTGTAGTCTGCCAACTAAAGCAGGCTGATGAGAGTGGAACCCATCCAAGAGAAAACTCAAACACTTGCCTAGACAGAGTGTTAGCTCAGAAACTGTTCTTTTACCTCAGTGGCTTAAGAATTTTGATTCATTTGGTAACAGTTTATCTTTGATGATATATGAATGCATGACTCATTTTGTGGCTTTTAGCACCTCGATGTTGGGAACTTACTAAAGTCTATTTTACTTATTCCAGAGAGAGCCCTGGACTTCTGTCCAACCTTCCTCCTTGATCCTGGCTCCCATAATAGGGAGTTTCTTTTATGTTGGTCTCTCAGGAGAGGCACTCAGGACAAATGGTGTCATTCCACTGTTACAGCTCTAGATCTTTGAGGGCGTTTCTCTTTTGTATCTTATATTAAAGTATACATATTAATTGTCGGATAATAGCTTTAGCTAGGATTTTCAAAAATGGGACATAGGTTGAAAAAGATAATACAATTTTTCTTCAGACTTGACCTTGCTTAGATCAGAGTGAGGGCAATGGATTTTTCTAGCAGGAACGCACCAAGTAGTTGACCGCCACCATGTTGGGTCTGGTGCCATGGGTCCAGAACTTCATGCAACCAAACTGTGGGCAAAAATAATTTACACTGATATTATGACTCAAATTCTGCAGGCTTGTTGCCTTCACTCATAGAACTGTAAGAACTTGGTCCCTTGAAAAGTCCCCCCAAGGTATTTCTGGGTTTCCCCATGGAAGCCTCACATGTGTTCAAGCAGGACCTTTACATGCTGCTGTTCTCCCTGGGCCTCTGCTCATGATCTCCCACCTCATCTGGGCAACTGCTGTATCTGTGAGCTCTCACTCTATCTACCATCTACCACTTACTGAAGAAAGCTGTCTAGCCCTGGGGGCTGTTTCCCATTGCTTAAAGCACCAACAGAGCCCTGCATTTCTTTTAGCCCTTAAAATGGCCCACTTGACAGTGTTTATCCAACCCTTGCTAGGGTGTTCAAAAACCATTCCCAAAACACTATGAGGTACCAGATGATACCTCTCCCACTGACCTCCCAAGGATCTGTGCGCAAACTTTCTTGCAGGTACCTTCAGGCAAAGTAAGCCAAAACCCAATTCAGACCCAACAATTCCAAGTCATGGTCAGACATCCCTACAAAATTCTCAATATTCTTTAGGCTAAGCCAGAGTCAACTTATCTTATACTCAAGTTTGATAGGTGTTGATCAAATCTAAGGGGACTTGAGTATAAAAAGCCACATTATCAATTTATTAATTTATATGGAAAAAGTGTTACCAAGTTAGCATTATCTCTCTATATATCTCTTAATAGAAAAATGTAGTTGGTTGGCCAAGCTTTTAAAAGAATCATTGGTAAAAGGCCTAAGAGCGAAGAATTATATAATATGAATGGCCACCATCAATAAATTATAGCAGCTTTTGTTCATGGAATTTAAATTAGATTTTTCATGTTTCCATCAGCCATGTGTTTACAAACCAGGAGTGTAGATCTCATCCTTTAAATTTAGTTGACTTCTACTAATCTCAGTTGCAAAGAAATCCTCAAATTCTACTGTACCTTAGCTCTCTACCCCTTTTAAATCATAACCCTCCCTAGGTTTAGGACTTGGAATAGACAACAGTTTAGAATTTACCAATTAAGGCTTTGATAATCCCTTATTAATTAGGATCAGTCTGACTGTAGATTGCTGTGTAACAAGACTTTATAGGAGTTACCACTTTTATCTATATTCATGTAACAGGATGCCAAATTGGGACTCTTGGTTTCCCAGCTTTTTATGTGATACAAAGGCCAAGAATGATACAAGAAGTGCCAGGTGCTTGACTATCTATGCAGAGCAAGCTAAGAGATTCTAAAAACAGTCCTGCCAACATTTACCTATCAACTACCTCTTACCTACACAAGAAGTTGAAGCAGTTGGTAGAGAAGAATGTCACGGGAAGATTTCCGGTATGCTGTGATGCCCAACCCCTCCTGTGGGGAAGGGAAGGAGAGTTCTTCCCCTTATCTCAAGTCAACTGAAGAGAAACTTGAAGAGAACCACGTGTAGAACTTGACATGTATCCCTTGGAGTTTGAGAACATAGGAACTGCATCCAACTCCTACTTGGGAAAATCTAAATGGGAGAGCTGGGGGCCATGGCTAGCCTTGCATGGTAGCAGGAGAAGTGGCTGCCATGGGAAGAGCCTGTCCTCCTAGTTTGATATGTGTCAGATGTGGACTCTTGAGAAGAGGAGATGAATGGGGTCACAGAGAGAGAGTGAGGCCAAGAAGTTTTCCCAGATAGTGAAGACACTCCAACAGAGGAGGGACTGGTCAAAAACCAGGAATGGAGAGCAGCTTACAAATAACCACTGCAGGAGGCATTGCTTGAATCAAGGGAACTGTGGTTAGAGTGATGAGGTGGGGTCTTTATAAAATCCACATACATACCAATGACAAAGACAGACTTGGACATCTGCCAAAACAGGAGTTACCAGAAAATCTAAGAAACCTGTCCAAGGTTTCATCCAGGGTGGAGAGAACAAGTTGAGAGAGTAGTTGGAATAGGCAATAATGAGAAATAATAATGGTCATTATTATTTAGTCGCTCAACACAGTGGTCACTATGTTTAAAAAGCTTTACATATATTAATCCATAAAATTGGTTTCGACTTGCTCTCTACCAATGGTCAATATACCAGTTACACTTATCTTTCCTATCATTTCCACATCTAACAAATATATATTAAGTACCTATAATGTGCAACTCAATGCCGAAAATACAGCAGTGAACGAGACAGATATTTTAATGAGAGGGACAATATCCAAGCAGACAAATAAGATAAGAACAAATTGTGGTAAGTGTTGTAACGCAATTAACATGGTGCTGCAATAGAGTAACTAGAGAAAGTCAATCGAGGCCATTGTCTAGAGAAACTTGTGAACACCCATGTGTGATTCAGCTTGAATTACCTCATTGAGTTAGCCTCAGAGTTCCATCAACTATCAATCACAGAGCTCATTTGGGCCAAAAGATTCTGTCATCATACATGTTGACAAACCTGAAAGTTCATTTTCCAACCTATCATTGGCCAACCATTGCAGAGGGGACCATTCTTTAAAGTTCAGTCTTTGTTTCTTCACTAGGATTGAATCCAGCTGTGAACTTCAACTTTATGCTCTTTTTATCAATCAGAATACCCAGAGAACCACCAGCATTCAATTGTTTTTTGTAATGAGAGATGAGGCTGGGCATAGGAGTCTACCATTCTCAAAGATCCCCCAAATCTTTTGAGAATATGAATCTCAGAATCTTGCTAAGAGGCAAAAGAGACTTAGTTAAGTTTACCTTCTCCCCTGTTCTCCTAGGGGTCTTTGTTTCAAAAATCCACTGGAGGAACTTCAAGGCTAAGAACTGTTGTGAGGACTTGGAAACCTGTTATTATTGCCTCTCTTCCCTCTAAGGCCCATGTGGCCAGTGTCCCTCTGCATACTCATTTCCTCTTTTTTTTTTCTACACTGGCCAGCTTCCTTTACCTACTCATACCTTCTTCTCACTGATATTTTGGCCTACTCTCCACTGCGGTCCTGACTATCCCAAAGAATTTCTCATGTCCTTGAAGCTTCAGTTCCCACTTCTGGTTACTACATCACCATGGTTCAAAGACGTTACTGATTATATAATGTACCATCATTTTAATACGACCTGGTAGGAGAAGGAAATATAATTACAATAAATACACACAGAGACTGTATGACATCCTGATTCCAGGTATGTAAAATACCACAAAGGAGGTGTTCACCTTAGAATAAAAGAAGTAGAGTGATTGGTAATTTGGACACAGAGGATTAGGGCTGTTCATCTTCTATATCAACCAGATGATAAAATGCTGGACAGCCTTGGGCTGCTGGCTTTGGTGTTCCCCTCTGATCCAGTCAAGATACAGCTTAGGGGCTCCCCTGGTGGCTCAGTGGTTGAGAATCTGCCTGCCAATGCAGGGGACAGGGGTTCGAGCCCTGGTCTGGGAGGATCCCACATGCCGCAGAGCCAACTGGGCCCGTGAGTCACAACTACTGAGCCTGCGCGTCTGGAGCCTGTGCTCTGCAACAAGAGAGGCCACGATGGTGAGAGGCCCGCGCATCGTGATGAAGAATGGCCCCCGCTTGCTGCAACTAGAGAAAGCCCTCGCACAGAAACGAAGACCCAACACAGCCAAAAATAAATAAATAAATAAATAAATAAAAAATAAAAATAAAGGAATTCCTAAAAAAAGAAAAAAGTTTAAAATACAGCTTACCTCTGACTATATCTTGAGGCTGAAAAGCACTAAACACAGTGGCCTGGGCTGCTGTTCCCAGGTGAGCTGTGGCATGGCAGCTCCACTGAAAGATTCTGGAAGTAGGTAAGAATTGACTTACCAAGCGTCATTAAGAAAGAAGAATGGTCAACCCCTTGTCGTGTACTTTAGTATTTTTTCTAACTTAACAATATGATGCTGATTCCAAACTATAAAATTATAGCCAGAAATTACATGGGAAATCATGCCCACATTTGGTCAGTTCTTGTCCCTTAGGTCATTTGTTTAGCTTACTGTCTTTGAAGCCTAAACTAGTATGGAAAAACAAACAAACAAACAAACAAAAACGCCTGAATAATCCATACCAGATGGTTTAAAATTTCTGGGGAACATTTAACTCTCCTTGAGTTGTGAAGTCAAGTGACACTGATGTTATTTTCAAGCATTGACTCAGAAGACCTGAATGTGTCAAAATGGGAAGGATTCAAGAAGGTCTTTCCCCTGCTGCCATTCAATGAGCAATTCCCATTTCCCTTTAGAAAAAGCTTTCCTCAGACTGCCAAGAAGCTGCTGGCAGATGAAGTTTAAATTAAACAGATGGTCATCTGTAATTAAATGCTTGTCCATGGCTGGGCTCACTGCATTACAAATGCTGTGGGAGGATGTGCTAGTAGTTACCAAGTGTGGATCACTTCCAGGATGAGGGTCAAGGAAGAGAAAGTGTTATGTGGCCTTTCACATGAGATCACTAGAGGGATGGATAGAATTCAACCTATTGATTGCTGACAAAACCCAAGGAGAGGACTACTGAATTACTCAAGCCCTTAGTGGACTGAGAAGTGGGGGGAATCCTTCGCCTGGGTAAGCAGGAGAGGTAAACACCCAAGGTGTGTGTTTGGGTGCATACACAGAACACACAGTTTGAAGTGGAATAATACTGGTGTCCACACATACATACTGCATTGATATAACTAAATTTTTAAAGTAAATTTAGAATTATCAGGGACTTGGGTTTCTTTCCATTTATGAACAACCAAATAGCTCATAGGTACAACTAAACATTTCCTTTTTCAGCTGAAAATTCAGAAACATTTAGAACAGCTTTAAAATTTTTGATTCTAGATAAATATCTTTTGTTTTTCATGTTAGCTGAGCTGCTATGAAGAACAGGGGTTCCCTCAGGTCCCAGTTATGAGAAGATATGAGTAGAATCCACAGCTTGTGTCTTAGCTCCAGCCCTCTGATAAATTATAGCATAATGGCTATTAATTATATAGAATCCATAAATTAGGGTGCAAGTCTGTGTATATAATATATAAATATTGAATGCAAAAGTTACTTTTGTAGTTAGGGGGGCCCAAAATGGACTATAGAGACAATTAAATATGTCCCCATATGTCTAACATGAGAAATCAGAGCTAAGGTCAGTTGCCAGATCTGTCCACAGTGATATGGCCCGCCTTGAGAGTCCCAGCTAACAGTCTACCTTCAGCTAGGCCCAGTGAGAAAAGGTCCTGTCCCCCTGGAGTGCCAGCAGGGGCGCTGTGAGCCAGCCCTGGTGTGCTGGTGTTCATGTGGCTAACCCCCTGCTGGAGGGTGACCGTCTCCTGCCTGTTCATTGGCCTGTAGATGGCAGCCTGTGTGACCTGGAACGGCCTTCTGCCTGGGCATCATGCCTCGCTGCCTAGCCTCATAGCATCATGTGGGTTAAACTGAGTTGCTGTTAAAAATGCTTGCATCTAAGCAAACACAGAAGTGACTCTGAACTACATGTTTCTATTAATAATGTTTGTTCTAACCCTCCTCCTCAGCAGAGGGGACAAAGCGTCTGGAGACAAAAACTCAGTGAGGTTTGGGAGGTAATGGCAACACAGGGGGCAACAGCCCTGGCTCCTGGGCAGGCTGGCCCCTAAAAGCTTCTTGGAGAATGTGCTTGACAAATGAAAACCAAAGTGGGGAGAATCTCCAAGCTAACTGCTACTCATTGCTCTCCTGCTCACCTTTCTTTCTTGTTTACACCAAATCAAAGGTCAAATTGAAGTTATGAAACAGCAGTTTATTTTTTTTAAAATCTTCTTTGGGAAAAAGAATGACATAACTCAGCCGGTTAGAAAAGACTAAAAACACTCACTCCCACTATTCCTGGCATCCATACCAATGCGTTAATAGAGATGGCTTTCCAGTGAGGTCTACAAACAAACAGGGTCTGTACCCCTGAGCTAGTGGGTGCTTTTCAGTCCAGGATTCTGGAATGGCCCAAAGGAGGAGATGAGACGTAAGCAGATGGTGATGAAAATGCTGTCGGAGGAGCCAGGCCCTGGAAATGTCCCAGGGACAGAAGGACCCTAATATAGCCTGAAGTTCAGGGACTCTGAAAGCAAAGCAAACTCACCAGAGCACTGTGTCCTCTGAGGACTTCAACTGGAAAAGTAAACCGAACTTTGGCAGGTCAAACACGTTTGGGACAGGATATTTATACACGGCTATTCCTGTAACTGGAATTGATCAGACATGGGTATTCTGGGTTAGCTCAGTTACTGTTCCCTCAGGCACACACAGCCATCACACGTATTTATGTGTTCTGGGGTGTGTGTGTGTGTGTGTGTGTGTGTGTGTGTGTGTGTGTGTGTGTGTGTGTGTGTGTGTGTGTGTTGGGGGTGGGTGGTAGTATATGGACAGAGAAGCCATTCTGATTTTCCTTCCTAGCATTTCATCATGTCTCCTTCAGGGTCCACTTATTAATTCCTAAACCATTAGGATTGGTGTTTGAATGGTTCCATAAGAATTCTCTCTGGCAACAAGTTAAAATAAACATTTTCAGGTCCCACCTGAAGGTTCAGAGTTAGCGCTAGGGTATACCCTGGGAATCTGTATTTTTAAGATCTCCCCAGGTGATACCAATGTCAGGTTTAGAAAGCACCAATTTTACAACAAAGAGTCTGCGAAGTGAAAAGTATATAAGGAGAAGTAAATTGGAAATATTTATTTTGTGGTTTCCTCTGAATAGAGACAAGAATTCTAAATAGCTACATTTAGTCAAAAGAATGGTATCACATAACTAGCAGGGTCAGATTTCAAAATTCAAAGGATCAAAAGTCTCTTCTTTTAGACTTTTCTCTTGATTCTGATATTCTTCTCCAGGCAATTATGTTTCTAAAGCAGCTTAGATATTTCTTTTAAGCTATTATAAAGAGCCTTGGTGGACTACATACTATAAATGATAATGGTTTTACACAAGCAGAGATCCACCTGGTATTCATTCCACCAACTGGTATTTTGTTTGGTTTTTACTAAGCATCTACATGTCATTTTACAGTACAAACTTTCTATTTATCTTTGCTCCTAGGGGCCTTTCCAAGCAGATTAGATGTTTTTGCATGGACATATATACACTACCAAACGTAAAATAGATAGCTAGTGGGAAGCAATTGCATAGCACAGGGAGATCAGCTCTGTGCTTTGTGACCACCTAGAGGGGTGGGATAGGGAGGGTGGGAGGGAGGGAGATGCAAGAGGGAAGAGATATGGGAACATATGTATAACATATGTATAACCTTGTTATAAAGCAGAAACTAACACACCATTGTAAAGCAATTATTCTCCAATAAAGATGTTGAAAAAAAAAAAAAAAGAGCCTTCTAAGGAGTCATACTATAACTGTTTTCAAGACAAAACAAAACTGTTTCAAGACAAAACAAAACATTAAAAAGAATCCATCACACCCAATCCATAGACATATATGTATATAATATCTAATAGTTTACTAGTTTTATTGGAGAAAAATTACAGAACCAAACATTATAATGGAAATCTCCAGATAATCATGAAAACAAAGGAAATGAAGATCTATCCAGTAAGACTCCATAACTGGACCTATGAAAATGGATTCACAGGAGAGTAGATGCAGGCAACTAGTGCATCCAGGGCAATATAACAGCCTGCAGTTACACACAAGTGGGTGAGAATTTTTAAAAGTAAATTGTGATCTTCCTGAGAGATTTTCTTTTGGTGAAATAATTCATAATTGAGTAATGTAACTGCTTAGTCTCTCCATTGCTTCATACCAGATATTGTTCCAGGACATTTTTTATCTCTCCACTCTGTCCTTCTCCAATTGTATCTCTTCATTGAAGTGTGTGTGTGTGTGTGTGTGTGTGTGTGTGAGTGTGTGTGGTGAAGTATAAGGAAAGAAAACACTTTAAAGTCATTGACCAGACCTTATGACAAAAACAGTTCATGAGCCAAATACTAGAAACGAGATAAGATGATGCCTTGCTCACTATACTGACCACACAGGAAAAAAAAACAAAAAGATTACCGGATTGCTAATAACAGGTGCTGGCTACAAAAGCCACACAGCATTAGCACAAAAGCAGGAGGGGACAGTGATGTGAAGTGGGGAGAAGGAGGGGATGAATACTATAGGAAGAAAAGTGAAGAAGAGAGAGAGAAAGGGCAGTCAGAAAACGAGAGTGGTGAATATTAGAAGATTAGAAAAGAAGAGAGGCAAGGGACCACAGAAACTTTAACAATAATGGGATGAGAGAGAGGAGATAACCAATAATTTGTACTGGATGCAGGGTTGGGTGGGGGACATGGGGCGGTGGGACTTGCAGGAGGAGAACTGAAGTTTAGGAGAGTTCCATTCCGAGAGGCCAGCCAGCACTCTGTACTGTCTTTGTGTCCTACTAAGCGTACGGCTGAGTTAGGGATGGGATGGAGGAAGGCAATGATTAGGAATTGGATTTATGGTGAATTTAGAATTCAAAAAAAAGGCGTACTTCTGTCTTCTCTACTGTATTATATTATACTGTATTAAATTTTAACACAGTACAGTAACTCAAAACAAGTTAATTGAATATATTAGTGCAGTAAGCGTTTAAAAGGTGTGATCTATGTGAATAAGGGCCTATCGTTAACAATACTGTATCATATACTTCAAAATTTGCTAAGAGGGTGGATCTTATGTTAATTGTTCTAATGGCAGAAAACATTAATAATAAATGAAGAGAGTGGGAGGGAATGGACATGTTCATGGCATAGAATGTGATGATGATTTCATGGGTATATCTTATCTCTGAACTCATTAAGTTGTATACATTAAATAGGAATAACTTTCTGTCAATTATAACTCAATAAAGTGGCTTGAAAATTAAAAATAGAAAATAAGGGCTTCCCTGGTGGCGCAGTGGTTGAGAGTCTGCCTGCTAATGCAGGGGACACGGGTTCGCGCCTGGTCGAAGACCCAACACAGCCAAAAATAAATAAATAAATTAATTAATTAATTTAAAAAACAAAACAAAACAAAAAAAAGATGGTGCTTTTCTTTAAAAAAAAAAAAGAAAAGAAAAGAAAAGAAAATGAAGCGTAGTGACTGATGGAACAGAAGTTTACGAAAATGGCAGAGCTATTGATGCTTTCTGGAAATCAGAAAATCTCTTGCTCCTTTCATGGCCATGCCTTTAAAATGTGGATCTATAAAATGCAAAGAATTCTTCCTAAAAATACTCCTACACGACACCATAGAGGCCACAGATACAGTCCTTGAGTCTTCTGTTCCATTAATAAGATAGCATGCTTACCTGGAGTTCTTGAAGGACTAAACTGAAAGTTGATATCCTGAACCAGTAAACTCTGAGATCCCAAATTATGTGGCGACATCTCACCGGGCTGGGTTGATGTTTTAGGGACTTTATCTACCAGGGTTCAATTATTGTGGGTTTTATTTTAAATTTTAGAATTTGGCCAACTCTCTCCTTTCAAAATTATGTGAATTCTGTTTTCTCAATTTGTTTTTTCTTTTTGCCCACCACCTATCACTTAAACTAGGAGAGATTTATTGTTCTTAACTAAAATGATAGTTATTTCAACAGGACTACTATATGTGTCAGCAGAGATGGGTTATAGCTTGTAATATCTTTGGATTGTTAGTGTCTTGCACTAATCCATCCTACTCTTTTTTTTTTTTTTTTACAAATATATTTTTTTAAGTATTTGTTTTTTAATTAATTAATTAATTAATTAATTAATTAATTTATGGCTGTGTTGGGTCTTCGTTTCTGTGCGAGGGCTTTCTCCAGCTGCGGCGAGCGGGGGCCACTCTTCATCGCGGTGCGCGGGCCTCTCGTTATCGCGGCCTCTCTTGTTGCGGAGCACAGGCTCCAGACGCGCAGGCTCAGTAGTTGTGGCTCACGGGCCCAGCTGCTCCGCGGCATGTGGGATCTTCCCAGACCAGGGCTCGAACCCGTGTCCCCTGCATTGGCAGGCAGATTCTCAACCACTGCGCCACCAGGGAAGCCCCATCCTATTCTTTCTCTTAAAATTTATGTATTGATGAATCTGTGTTCCCTAATCCCCACCATACAACCAAAACAAGGAGCCTGGTAGCCAGTGCTGTGAGGGAGAAATGCCATGTGAATCTTTAAGGGGGAGGGGGAGGTATTTCTGCAGGACTGGAATGCTGTGACAGAAAATAACACATGAATTACTCTTCCCTTTGTCTCAAGCAATAAGGCAGTGGTGAAAGAAATGATATGCTGACTGTGCTCCTCTGGGTGTTCTTCATTTACATGCATGCCTTCCTCAGGTAGATAAGGGTAAGAATTTGCACTATTGTGAAGAATCATTCCAGGGGAAGAACCAGTAAAGTATACTTCAAAAAGATTCAATGATCTCCTCATCTCATGCACTGTAATTTGTCACTCACCTTTGTTTCTGACAATGAGTTTGCATTTACTTTATATGTGTAAACACATCCTCTTCTGAGTTGCCTGCCACTTGCACTTATGACCCTCAAACAAAATACAAACATGGTGAAGACCATTTGCTTTTCCTTAGAAGCAAACTGGAAAATCTTGATTTTCTCATGAAATAGTATACACTAATGGTATGCGTAAATAAAATGACTTCTTCCAGGCATAGATGAAGATATCTAGGAGACAAGATTATAGTCTGGATTTTTTTCATATCTACCATTTGTTTATTTAATGGGAATCAATTTTTCCTTATTTAATAAGATGGAGCTAATTAAAGAGGATTGTTCACATTATAAATGAAGTCTTGGGCCATGCAAAATGCAGAGTGCAGATTAACCATGGGAATATTCCCTACCATGTTCACCAAGTATGGAGGAATTCCTTCAAGGGTATGAGTTTAGGGATTTTTCTTACAGGGTCCCTGGCATTAATTCAGCTATGTTTTCTGAAGACTCAGAGTTATCAAGTAATGCATTCTTTAAGAAGAAGAAATGTGTCTACTTTGTTTCCATATCCCTTGAATTTTTAAAAATCATTTGTCATATAATGAATAAATAGATGATAGGGGTGAATAAGCGAGCAAGAAACAATGATTCTTTTCTTTTTCTTTTTTTTGGCTGCGCTGCACAGCTTGAGGGATTTTAGTTCCTCGACCAGGGATGGAACCGTGCGCCCTGCAGTGGAGGTGCAAAGTCCTAATCACTGGACCGCCAGGGAATTCCACAATGATTCTTTTCCAATCACTGCTAATAAGGAGTCAAATGGTATTTGACCCCCTGCAGAGATTAAATCCACAGAGATAAGACAGGTGATAGATAGATTGATAGCTAGATAGACAGACAGATACTGATTTAGTAGGTCTGGGCTGTGAAACCATATATTCAAAATTTCCCTAGCTCTTCTAAATTACAAGCAGGTAGAGAACAATTGCATTAATATACCTCGGAGACAGAGAAGGTCCACTACTGGTGAATAAGCTATTATGTTATTAATTTGTTAATCTGTTTTATACTTACATAAATATATAATTTATGTTCATAATTTATATATACACACACGTAAAGTACCTGTTTTTATTTAGAGTCTTACCTTATTCCAAAAGAATTTAAAAGTTAACAGAATGTTACATATAATACCAGGTTAAAAAAGTAAGTGAGATTAAAAAAGCAAAAGAAATATACAGGTAAAAGGGTATCAGTCAGGACTGAGGCTGAAAGATTGTGCTGGCTAGGAGGAGCAAGAAACCATGGGGATCGGTGTTAGTAGTGGTGTTTACTCTGAGTATTTAGTGTTGCCTTCTGCAGTGATTCAGGGTAAGGTGATCTCAGAGTCAGTTTCTCCCTGCTTACAGTTTGTTATTGCTTTTCTTTTCCCTTGCCTGTGTCCTTTGAGCCAGCAACACTTTGATAAAAGAGAAAATATTTTTATTGTTAGTGATTCTTTCCAGAAAGCTCACCCTTACCTAGCTTATTCATCTCATTAATATCATCTCTTAAAAATTTTTAAAAAGAACGTACTCTCCAGCTGCCATCTAGGCATAAAGCTGGGAAAGATTAAAGATACTTCTAGAGATAAGAAATTATTTTAACTGTCTGGTGATGTTAATCCGAAAGGGGACAATAATCCCCCCGAAAGACTTGTTCACCTTGGCACCCAGAGGCCCCTAAAACTGAAGCCATTCTTACAATTCAAAGGACTGGGTGTTGTGTGAAATTTGGGGGTAGAGAGGATGGTACTGGGGAAGTTTAGGCAGGAGCCGAGAGCAGAGGATGCAAAGTCTTTCAAACATCTTGAATCTGTAGGAATCAAATTGTGGGTCACTAGTTCAGCTTCTGTGCATGACCTTGAACAGCTCAGTCTGAATTCAGGATGAAATGGAACACTTGTGGGTCTCCCCAGGCTGGGTTTCCTTTCACTGCTTCTGCTTAGCTGCCCTGGAGGCACCAGGCAGCTGCCCTTTGCAAACATACCCCTGGATCCACTGCCTACTTTGATGGTGGGAAGTAGAAAGTGAGAAATCTCTCTGGGCTTATTCACCTTAAACTGGTCAGACCAGTACGGGGAAAGCGAGGGAGTTTTCCTTGTCTCCCACCCCTCCCTTGTGACCAAGGAGTTGAACAGAAAACAAATCCCACTGATTCACAAATATCCAAAGCAAAAGGCAGACCAGAGCTCATGCCAGTTCTACAGGACATGGTAACAAAGACTGTTATCACAAGAGCATGGGATCCAGGCCCCAGTCAGCATGGTGGGTGGAAATGCCAGACGGGGCTCCTGCTCTCCATGCTGTGACCACTCTAAAATGCTGTAACAACTCTAAGATGGCAAAAGGTTTCTTTTAAGATCTCAGGACACTGGAAACTCTGAAAACACTACCTGATGGAAGCATTTTATTCTCAAAGGGAAAGAGCAAACCTTAACTTCCTCTAAAGTGTATTTGAGAAAATTAGCAAAATGTTGAATTTCCAGAGAGTTTGATGAACTTAAAACAATCTGAGTGTACAGTGTTCAGATCTGGTTCCAGAGGTGTGTGGAAGGGGTGCTTGTGCCCCGGGAAGCCATGTGGGGCCCTGAGAAGACTCGAGGCTTTGAACCAATGTTTCATGTCAGCCAGTCCCTAATTCTAATCATACCACTGGCAAGTCCTCTTACCACTCAGAGTCTCAATGCCTTCTTCTTTAAAGTGAGGACAGAGTCGCTGAGAGCATTAACTGTGAAAATGTAGGTTATAGGGACTTCCTTGGTGGTCCAGTGGGTAAGACTCCATGCTCTCAATGCAGGGGGACAGGGTTAGATCCCTGGTCAGGGAACTAGATCCCACGTGCATGTCACAACTAAGAGTTTGCATGTCACAACTAAGAAGTCCGCATGCCGCAACTAAAGATCCCGCATGCCGCAACTAAACATGCTGCAGCAAAGATCCCACGTGCCGCAACTAAGACCCGGCGCAGCCTAAGTAAATTAAATAACTAACTAACTAACTAAATAAATAAATAATTTTTTTTAAAAAAGTAGGTTATAATGTCCTGCAAATTTCTTGGCGCCCATTTGCTCAGATGAATCTGAAGCAGACGATGCTGAGTCAGAGGTAACCTAGCGGACCACTTGGTCTTCACTTCAAATAATCCCAGGAGACCATGAAATCAACCCAGCCTGTCCTTCCACTATTGGAGGCTGCTTTTTCCAACTCCAGCTCCTTTA
Source organism: Eschrichtius robustus (assembly GCF_028021215.1). Classification (NCBI taxonomy): domain Eukaryota; kingdom Metazoa; phylum Chordata; class Mammalia; order Artiodactyla; family Eschrichtiidae; genus Eschrichtius; species Eschrichtius robustus. Next base: position 86,721,468 of record NC_090824.1, read on the forward strand.
GGAGAAGGGAGAGGTCAGGGGTTTGACAGTGAACTCACTGACACTTAACAATGGAAGGGATGCGGTGTAGCTAGGTTGGTTCTGAAACCCAGGGACCTTTACTACAACATGCCTTCTGCTGTGGGTACCAAAAATCATGATTACACTCATTGAGTCCTTCTCCTCAAGAATATCTATCAGTGAGTTGTTTCAGCGCTTGTAAGACAGAGCTCCTAAGGTTCATCCTAGCTTGACAATGACTTTCCAGTTTCATGATTAGACAATACAACATGGTGGTGACAAGCATATGTTTTAAAGCCAAACATACCTGAGTCTAGAAATGAAAACTTGGTTAAGTTGATTAATTTTTGTAAGACCTTTTCATCTGTAAACTGGAAATAATAAAAGAACTTACTGAATAGGGTTTTAGTGAGGATTCTGGAGGTTAATAAATTTCAGTTGCTAGGCACTGCGCCTGGCACATAGTGATTGGTCAAAGAAGATTGACAGCTATTAACACTATAGAGATTGACGGCTGTGTGGTTGGAATTATGATTAGGTATGAGCACATATAGCAAAAATGTGATGAACTAAAATTTTCTAAAATTGGCTGCAAAGGTGTTTGTAATAGGACAACAAAATCTGATTACATATTACCTAACATTCAGTATTGATAATTATACAATAAGTGCTATGATTTTCTTCAATTATCAAACTCGCAAAGTAAGCTTAAAATGAGAGACCAGACTCCAGATGTTTCTATATTCTTGAATTTTGCTTTAACTTAATTGGAAACTCATTTGTATTTTAATGCAAGATAATGTATATGACTCTTTCCCCAATGAATAAATCAAAAGATTTAGTAATAGGAAAAAATAAACAACACAAAACAACTTCAGCTAGGTTATAATCATCAATAGGCAGAGGCTGCATCATTTTTATATTTGGGCACTTAATAAATTCCATTATTTGATGACAACAGTAAAAGTCAGAACAGTATTAACTGTTGAGTGCAGGAAGGGACCACAGCAATCACCTATGACTATACTATGTTAATCACTTATACTATACTCATGGTATTTTGAGGACTAGAATAGGAAAAATGGGTCATTTTCAAAAATGGCAAGGCCATCATTGATATTAGAGGAAGAAACTGTCTAGTGATGGATCAGGACGAATAGCAAAGGCAAAGAATATCCTGTGTACATGGTCACCAATAAGAAACGCTGGAGGGGCCTGCTGTAATCACCCCTGTGGCCATCCAGAAGCACCGGTGTGCAAAGCCTTGAGTGGCAGAGTGGCACATAGCAAGCCAGGTCTGCCTTCATGGTGAAAGCCATTCCCATGAAAATGTTACTGGGAATCTTTGTGAAGAACCCAAGGGGCATCATAGCACAAGCTCCTGGGGCTTTAAGCAGAAGTTGGTATCATGGTGCTCCCTAAGACACTCCTGTTGTTAAGAGGGTCCCAAGAAACCCCTTGTTTCAACACTTGCCCTTCAAAGTGAGGAAAGGGCATGCCAGGAAGGTTCTAGACAATTTTCACTCAGAGCAGATGAACTGGTAACCAAGTAGTCTGACAAATACTGTTACCTATTCTACTTTTCCTCTCCTAAAACATGAGGAGAGAACATAACGTTATATTTAGCAAAGTTGGTCAACACAGGTTCTGACTAATAATGGTAGAACAGGCTGACAGTAAACGATAACAAAATCGCCAACTTCAAAAGGAATGGCCCAAGATACAGCCATGCGGTCTTTCACTGTCTTCCGCTCACTCCCAAGGTATCCATCCAGCTATGGTGAGTCATCAAATGGAGATTTTGTCCCACTTCCCACCTTACTGGAAAAAGAGGAATGAGGATCTTTCAGAAGGAATATTTTTCCTTACACTTGGAAGGATGGAGATGGTGGGAAGGTGGAGAAGAGTCTTCTCTGTGTTTCTATTTGTTATCACAGCAGAACCAAGAATTACCCTGGCTTATACGTCTTCCATACTCATTTCATCACATTATTTAAATTACCCAAATCTATTGTTCCTATTCAGAAATCTCTTTCAAATCCACCTTCTCTTTTCTATCTCCAATCACACTTCCTTATTTCAGTTGCACATCATTTCTTACTTTTATTACTATAAAACTCCCTTAATTGGGGATTCTATTGTTCTTCCCCATTATAGCTCATCTCTCACACTGCTTTCAAAATTCTCTTGCTGTAACAAAATCTCATCATGTCACTTCTTTACTTAAAAATTTGTTCCCTATTGTTTCAAAGCTTCTGATTTTAGTACTGGATGCGACCTTAAAAATTATACTAAAAATCAAAAATCCACAGTTAATTCTGACCTACGGCTATTACTGAGAACCACTGTTTTAAACTTTTCTGTGTGAAGGGAAGCAAAATAGGCATGAGGTTGCTCTAATGATACACATTAAAATTCTTATCTAGGGAAAACAAAGGAAGTGGGACTAGTTTTGTTTTTCTAGTAGATGTCATATAATTAGAAAAATGCCAAATTAAATAAATCCACCATGGAGAGCAGATATAGTAGCATTTGTTATCTTCTCTCTTTAATACAGTTTTCATTTACATGAAAGATCCATCAGCACCATCAAGTTCCAAGTCTGATGGATTTATCCAAATAAGACCTGGCTATCCTATGATAATTACCTACTCCGCCCCTCTACCACCTCTTCCAGATCATTAGAAGTTCTACAAGAACTCTTCCTTCATTATTCATTAAGAACATTGAGATGGGGGAAAGAGAAAGAATCAGAGTAGACAGAAAGATTATCCCAGGCAATTCGGCACTGGGGAGAATTAGTTAGAAAACATATCTTCATACCCCCTTTATTTTTTCTTTTGGAAAGAGAGAAACATACAAAATCAAAGAAAAGAGATAATAAATGTTCATGTACCCATTATCCAGCTTCAAAATTGTCAACTCATCTCCAACTTTGCTTCATCAATACTCCCCCCATATACGCTCTTTCCATCTCACACACTGGATTATTTTGTAGCAAATCTAAGACACTGTTCTATTCCTCTATAAATATTGTACTATGAACCTGTACAAGATAAAAACTTTAAAAACAGAGCCACAATACACTTACTGCATTGTATTATTTTCCTATTGCTGCTGTAACGAATTACCACAAACTTAGTGGTTTATGAAAACATAAGTTTATTCTCTTATAGTTCGAAGGTCAGAAGTTGGAAATGAGTCTTAAAGGGGCTGAAATCAAGGTGTCATCACGCAGAGTTGTTCCTTTTCAAGTCTCCATAGGAGAGTCCATTCCTCGCCTCTTCCAGCTTCTAAGGCTAATGACATTTCTTGACTGCTGGCTGCATCACTCCAACCTCTGCTTCAGTCACATTTTCTTCATTGACCTTCTTGCTTCCCTTTTCTAGAGACCCTTGTGATTACATTTAGGGTCTACCCAGATAGTTCAGGATAATCCTTAATCATATCTGCAAAGTCCCTTTTGTCATATAAGGTAACATATTGACAAGTACCAAAACCTAGGGCATGGACATTTTTGGGGACCATTAATCAGCCTACCACACACTTAAAAATTAACGGTAGTTCCTTAGTATCATCATACAGAGTTCAAACCCCTCTGATCATCTCATAGATTCTTTTGTTTGATTTTGTTTCCAGATGGTTTGTTTAAATCAGTACCCAAAGAACATACACTATAATTGATTACGTCTCTTTTAATTAATAGGGTTTTTCTTGCAATTTAATTTGTTGAAGAAACTGGATCGTTTGAGCTGTTAAATATCCCACACACAAGATTATGCCTATGTAGTTATTTAATACATACTTTTGTCCCCATTTTTCCTATAAACTGATAGTTCAAGAAGCTTGATCAGTTCCAGATTGTATTTTTTGGCAAAAAGATTTCATAATGCCTCTCATTCCATTTAAGCATGATTCTTTATATTATTCTTTCTCTCTGAAAAGGTTTTATTACATCCTGGTAGTCATTATGCTTTATTATGAATTAATAGGCTCTGGATGATGAATTATTATTATGAATTAATTTAAAGGCTCCAGTACATCCTTTCAACACAGATTCTGACTTTAGTTCTGTTCTACTCAGCAGTACCAAGAGTAAAATCCTAGAGGTATCAGTCATTCAAATCATATCACCAAGTCGACACTGTTCCTGACTAGCTTGATTCAAATTTGCAGGCAGAACAGTTCTAGAAGGATTCACCCATTAATTGTATAGACTCAGCCTAAGTTTGAAGAATGACCTTAGGTCCTAGGATAACTCATGTGTCACATCCTCAGAGAATCAATGAGTGAGACCACATTTACAACAAATTCAGGCCACAGTGTAATATCAGGAAGCAAAGCATGTGGCCTCCTTGATAGAGGAAGGAGATTCAGAAATGAAGATATCAGGAAGAACCAATCCTTGGTCAATGTTGACCTCTCTGTCTTTCTGTCTAAGTTCTCACAATCAGACAGCTGATCTCAAGGATGGGATAGAACAGGAGACAATTATAAGACAGAGAAAAGTGCTCATAGCTCATCTGGGAGCAGAATGGGAAGACCAAGATTTACAACTGCTTCTACCTTGCTGATTAAAAAGAAGAAGTATTTTTCTTCTGATTTAAAAAGACAAGCAGAATTTGACAGCCATATAATGTGGTATAAGGATTGAATGAGCTGTCCTGGGTTTGGCTGCAAACTCTACCGCTAACTAGCTATGTGATTTGGGGGCAAACCTTTAAATGTTCTGGATTATTGGTCATCTTTAAAATGCAGGCGAAAGTCCCTTGCACAGATTTTTTTCTAGTGCATGTCATTGCTAATGTTAAACACAGCATAAAATATACATTCATCCCCTGATCTCATGCACTTCATAGAATTTTAATGATTAGAAGATTTTAAAATATGCCTTTGCTTTAAAAAAAAAAAAATGCCTTTGCATAGCACTTCAGCGAGATAACTGACTCCTGCAATCGTGCAGCCTTCCCCAACAGGCTCCACCCAAGAGTAGGCTGGAAACCTGTTAAAATACCTTAACATAGGTATATTGTTCTTGTCACTCATCCCTGCCCCCTAACTGGTGCATCATTGGTATAAACAAGAGCTGCAAGTACACTGTCAATACATTCATACTAAAACACAAATTACCAGTACTTGAGAAAATGGAGTTCAATGAAACAATAAGGATTCATTCATACCATCATATTTGGTGATATGATAGTATGAATTACTACTAATTTTGCTAGAGTGAGAGAAGAATGGAAATGGAAGTATTCCATTTAAAGCAATGTCTTTTATGATCTCAGAGAGGCATTAAAAATAGGTATGTTTGCATTCCTGCCAATCAATTCAATAAAATCTCTTGGTGTCACTTGGGCAAAGGGAAGGGTTGACTGGCAGTAGTAGTAATCACTGTTCAACTCGGGCAATTCAGGTACAACATGATAAGAACTCAGGAAGACAGGCTGTTACAAGCATAACTCCTTCACTGACAGCACCTGTACAATGGGTAAATAGATCTTTAGGTAGGTGGATCAGTAAGGAAGTTAAACCCAATACATTTATTTTAAAATAACCATTTGGGGCAGACATAAATAGCCTCTCCACTCTTCATAGTACAGTACATGCATTATGCTCTATATGAAATAAAGATCAGCTGGTTATTGAAAACATGTGAATCCCTCACAAAGTGGTTAGAGTAACATATGGTTTCAATAACCAAGTGGGATTTGCTTAACATACAGTGACTTTATTATTAAATGCGGTACAATTATTTAATTTAAATGTCCAATATTGAAACCAGCCTGGCTAAAGATTAACAGCTAATACCTACTTAATGTTAAATATTCAACAAATGCTTTTTAATGTGGAATTAGTATTTAACTACTTCAGTCCCGGAGATTTTCTTTTAATTTACCTTATTATCCCACAACCCCTATGTGTTAGAACCCTAGAATCACACAGCCTTAACACTACAATGCCCTTACAGAGCTTCCAGTCTGTGCCTTTGTCCTTATCCGTAGATGAGGAAAAGGAGACCCAGAAAGGCAAGATAACTTATTAGAAGTTTCAAGAACAGAGTTCTATTTTCCAATTCAGCACTTTCCATGACACCATACTGCTTTTCTCATAAAAGAATGAATACAGGATGATCAGAGACCCAATATTTTCTGAAATAAATCTCTATAAAACCAGTACATGGCCAGTACAGAGCGAGTTATCCTTCCTTATCTATATCCTTCCCTTAACCCCCACCTCTCCTCACCCGCAAATCTTTCCTCCTAGTGGGTCCAGCAACTCTCGCTGGCTCAAGGCCTAGGACGTGAATTCTATTCTGCAGTCCTGGAGCTAAAGAAGAAAGTTCATACTCCAGATCTCCAGTACAGCTACAGAAAGAATGGAACTGAACCCAACTTACAGAGGAAGGATGACTGCCAAGTACTGAAAATCCAAGGAGAGGAGCAAAACAATGGCAGGAGAAGCCATGAGTCCCTAACCTAATAGCAGGTCAGGATAAGGCAGTGAAGCTTTTATGTAACTGGGTGTAACTGTGATTTGTGGGTGGATTAGGCCAAGGGTGGAGGGGCCCACTAAAACTTGAACTGAGCCAAATATTTGAAGAATCTGGTATTCTATAAACATGAGTCCCCCAACCCTTCTCTCTCACTCTTACCCTCTTTGCTAAATTGGCTGTAGAAACAAGGCTTAATCAAGCACTTTTTTGAGTCCACAACCAAAATGGCAAGCTACTTGGTGGTTTATCAAGTCACATGAAAAATATGTTTAATAATTGAGTTTATTTTGCCTAGAGAAAGCATAGATCACGGTTTGAGTGTATGTGTGTGTGTGTGTGTGTGTGTGTGTGTGTGTGTGTGTGTGTGCGTGTGCAGAGGGAGGAGGTGGGAAGGGAGGGGAAGGGATGACAGGAAGGGAGTTGTTGCTTTAGGACTATCTTTACATGTTTTCTCTGCTCTGTGGAATTAGAAACAGACTATTTCAGTATAACTCCAAACAGAAGAATTAGTCCCAGCAGTCAGAAAAACAGGGAGGTGATTTATGCTAATAATCAGAAATACTTTTTTTAACCATCAGAGTTGCCCAGTGATAAAATGATGGAACCAGCCGAAGTTGTGAGCTCCTAGTTTTTGAGAATTTTTGAGCACTTCAGTGAAGTAAGCTCTGATGCCTTTTCTGTTCAACTCAAGATTCCATGGACCTGCTATATAAGCCTTGGATTCATTTTTCACGAAGTAACATTTCACTGCAGATCCCTCGGGTGTGATTTTCTTTGGGAAAGAAAGGTAAAGCCAAGAGACATACAAGGGAGATGGAGAAAAGGAAGAGCAGGGGGCTCTGAGAAAGAGGAATTGGCCAAGAACAAGCAAGTAAAGAACAGACCTCCTCAGTTACCATAATGATTAAACAGGTAGGTCACCGTTCCTATACTGAAATGAGAGAGCTAGGATGAGTGCTTTGGATGAGGGCATAAATCAGAGGTAGGAAGGGTAGAGCTCTTTGTAACTCAAATGTCAGCTGGGGCATCCTTGCACTGTGGAGATCTTACTAAACTTGAACCCAACTGCAATTGCCCACAGCTCTTACCCTGATTTCTGGACATTCCCATGTGACTTGGGAAACAAGAGTCCAACTTGATCTGATCTCTGTTGACCTTTTCTGGACAAATATCCAGGTAAACAACTTTTTTCTCTATGGGAAGATTTTCCTAACAGAGCAGTATGGAGACGGAATAGATAACTGATGGCCAGAGTGAGGGTTCCATCCTAGTGCTGGGAGTGTTGAGGGGAGAGATATGATTACTTTGTCCAACCAGGACACTAACAGGCCACAACCCAGGCTTCTAAACTATTGGCAATGGTCCTAAGAACACCTGCAGGAGTAATGGAGAAGACTGTAACACTTATTCCAGGACACTTAGGAGATATTTCTTATAAGACTCTCAGAAAATAATATATGAATTGGAGATTTTTAATATATCGCCTCTCCCCCATATTTGTCGTTATATAATATCTTTTCCACCATCAAATGTAGTCAGTGGACCCTTATTATTATTATTTTTTAACCAGTGCCAGCTATGTTGTAGCTATTAAAGACCTTTATTCAAAATGCAAAACACCAGACTGACATGTCTCATCAGTTGGGAGGCACGCTGCCTCTACATTGGTTGTCGGTGTAGTTTCATTTCTAATAGGCTATGATGGCAGGATGCAGCTAAATATAAACCAGACCTGTGGACTCCTCATCAAGGAAATGTGTCACGCTGAGAGCGAGGGCTCCTTTACCTCTGCTGTGTTTATACATGCCTCCTCTTGGGCTCAGAGATCTGACCCTAAACGTGGTGAAATGGAGCAGAACTTTCCTGACTGGCTGGTATCTAAGCATTGAATGTCAAGCAGTGATTTCAAGGTCATGGCACTCTGCTTTGGTTGCTCCCATGTCCCTCCGACACCATCCCCAAGAATGGGGAAGAATTATCAACACCTTTCCTTCCTTCAGCACAAAAAGAACATTGTTTCTTATCTTCTTACCATGGAAGAAAGGATGCTTTCCCCACCATCAAGATTAACTCACAGTGAATGATTTAAATCGCACATGCCCTAATCTCTTCCAGTTCATACCAGCTTCCTGCTCTGATTTCTAAGACCATAAACTCTTGAGATTGAACTGGAATGCTTATTACTTTTTAAGGGCCAGATTCACATATACTTTCCCTGTGGGAAAAACTTGCATTACAGACTATGAGCACTCAGCCTACCCTCCCAAATCCAAACCAAAGATCCAGGGTGGGTTATTGCCCACTGGACCCACTGTCCCCATCTTGCTGCCCTCATGTAAGCTCACACATGCCACCAATTAAAGGAAGTTTACCTTGCAAAAAAAAAAGTGTCTTGGTATAGTTTTCTTTCTATTCCTCTTATGAGGCTCCTTTATTTTGTTCATCTTTGGGTCACATACATTTTGAAGACTTGGAAAACTTTTTTGTGAAAACCAAGAATAGAATTCTGAAAGTGCTCCAAAAAATAATACATGAGGAACAGTTGAAGAAATTGGGGATGATTTTTTTAGAGACCAAAAATTTTGATGGGGTCAGGGTAGCTAACTGACTTCACAAGACTAAAGAATTGTTTGCTGTGACTCTGGAGGGCATGGTTAAACCAATGGATAGAAGTTCCAGGTGGGTTGAGGACAATTTTAGCTTGCTATGAAAATTTTATAACAACATGGTAACACTTATGGATGTTCAAAGATGTAATAAGCTTCCCCAGAAGACAGTGCATTCCATGTCCCTGTAGGTACAGTTTTCAAGCAGGTGGTTTCAAAAAGAAACAAGAGGCCAACTGTTTATGTTTAGACATTTCAAGCTGTATGCCTAAAAATCAAAGAAAACGAAGAAGATTTTGTGACACGAAGACCACTGGTGGTGTGGTAGGGGTGGAAGCCAGTCTGGGTTGGAATGAATGGGGTTGAACAATTTTATTTCAGGATCTGACCTTGTCTCGTATCTCTGTACTTAGATTCCTAGAAACAGAGGCGAAAGCAAAAACTCACGTGTTGCCCCTTTGTTGAATAGTGTGGGGGAAACGGGGAGAGTGACATAGAAAAAAGAAGAGCAAAAGTGAGGATGTGTATTAGCCCCCTGGCCACTGTTGGTAGGAAGCATAGCTGACTGCTCATTGGGCACAGAGATCATATGAGAACAGACTGTTCCAGAGGCAGAAGAGAGGAGAGTCTACTGCACTCCCTACCATCCGCTGGTCAAAGTTGGCTTCATGGAACCCCAGCGCTCTCAGGCGGCATCTCTGGGCTCTCTGGGAGGCAGCCAAGGAAGCCAGATCCCACAAAGGCAATTTGTGAGCATGAAGGAACAGCATTACTCTTTGCCATGCAGTGGGCCAAGGTGGCAGTGACAACCTGGCTCCACAGCTGTAGAACCAGCATGCAGGCCACTCTGGCCAGAGCCAGGCAATTATAAAGATGAAGGACAGGGAGATGGGGGCACAAGAGCTCTGTCCAGCATAACTCCCCACTCTGGATCCACGGCACTTCCGGGAAACGTGAATTCGGTCTTTGGTCAGGTCTGCTCAGCCCTATGTGTGCTGCAGCTATGGATATTCATGTCTGAGGAATGGCTCTTTTTTCTAAGACAGAGATGCCCGGATACACCAGAACAGATAGTGGATGACAGGTCATCCATACCAATCACACCTCCATTGATGAGAGAAGACTTCCCTTCTCAGAAATAATTCTATTGCCTCCAGACTCCTGAGAAGGCTGACTCAGAAATTATACTTTCTAACATCCTATTGGAGGAGGTACTTCCTAAGACTCCTAAACAATTTTTCCTGGGGCTAGTTTGCAGAGAAACTGTATTCTGGGCAAGGCTCATTTTAAGAGATGCTTATGTCATTTTGCAGACACATTATCCTGCCCTCTTCATACTTATTACAATCTAAGTTTTTCGACTGCAGAAGAAACAGCTTAGCATGGAAGGAAGGGAACTTGATGTGGAGTTTGAGGATGAGGTGAGTTCTGGGCCTCCCCCTTATTCACGGATTCTGGTCAGATTTCATAAACCCTAAGGCTGATTTTCCATCTGCCTCTAACTTTTACAACTTCAGGTAACTGTTGCGTGAAATTTCCATGTGCATTATTATTATTAGGACCTCCCAAATGTGACAGCTGCAGCAGTAGCACGTGGAAATATATACTTGGAAAGATAAATGGCAGTGACATGGAGAGTCTGACTAAAATGACCGTGAAAGGAAAGCCCTGCAAGTTCGTAAGGGCAGGTTTATGGCTTTAAAGAAGACACCAAATGCTATCAATGTGGTACAGCATGTTCCTTGACCCTGGTTCTATCTAATAGGAAAAAACACTCAGAGGTTGGAAGAAGGAATATTTAGGAGAGGAAGGACTGAGATTATTAGAGAAAGACATGGAGACAACTATAAGGTATGGGGGCCATTTTGCTGAGGAAATTTCAATGTAAGTTATAACTAAGAAGAGAATCTTTCTTTTCACTAAAACTTCATTCAGTTAACAAGCATTGTGGGGGGCACCCTTTGCATGTCTAGTATTGGTAGGTAGTGCTGTGTAGTATACAGAGAGAGTAAAAGATGTGATTCTTTTTCCCAAAGTGCACGAAAGCCAGCTGCTATTTTAAGGCACCAAACCTGGAGCAATAAAGGAGAAAAGCAATACAAAATAAAATGCATGTGTAAATGAAGTGAAAATAGGCAGTCTAGGATATCCAATATAAAACAGGGCCTTCTTACTGGGCAATGAAACAAAGAGGATAATGATAATAATAGGTAATATTTATGGGGAGCTTACTGTGTAATAGGGTCCATTCTAAGCCCTTTCGTGCACTAGCTCATTTAATCCTCATAATAATCATAAAATGAAGAGAGTGAGGCACAGAAAGGTTAGGAAACTTGCCCAATGCCACACAGCTATTGAATGGTAGAGAGAGGAAACAAATACAGCAAGTCTGAAGAAGAAATCCACATAGTGAGAGACAAGAAACTTGAGGTTTGCTAGAAATAAGTTACTACAGGTCTTCCTTATGTTCCCAGGTCAGGCACCTGCTAGTGGGTGAATGGTTACCTGATGAAATGAAATGAGCTGAAGTGAATGAGCAGGGAAGAGGTAGGAAAGAAGCATAAAGATCATCATAGTCAGCGGAACAGCAGAAGCAGGAATGAACACAACTCTGCCTTTGTCCCCGGGGCAAAGCCCAGATTCCATTCAGGGAAGACTTCCAGGGGCACGGTACAGCCTCATGATCCTACAGAGACGAGGGCAGAGCAGCAGAAAGCTGGAGCACAGACCGGGACTCCACAATCCTCACAACCAAGAGAAGAGTGCATTCCTGTGTCATAATGATGCCATAAGCAACAGACATGCCTCTGATTTGGAGACTGGTCTCTGCTCTGCAAATACAATAAAATATGCTACTGTAACGACTAAAAGTGTATCTTGGACTCGCAGTTCAAATGGCTAAGTTGTGTGGACGCCAGTGTTTCCCAGGAACTCTTGCCATGTTTAGACAAACCAAGAGAATAACTGAGTAACACTCTGAGATTTGGCACGCCGAGAGACACCAGCAGCTGGTGACGCTGAGCATCTGTCTGACCGCATCTCCCAGTTGAGAGTGTCAGCACAGCACACCACGATGGCTGAGAAAAATCCTCCACCCGTCTTTTCAAGGGCATTCAACTCTTCCACCTCCTCACATGACCCTTTCTGACCCTTTCTGATCTGACTGTTTTTTCCTCCTCACCCTCCCACCACTTCACAGAGCCCATTTTACTTTCCATCTTGTGCATACCCCAGTGAAAGAAGCCAACATTCTTTCCAACCGAGAGACTGGAACTGGCCATCGGGATAAACTTTTTCCATCTAGTAAACGTTCATCTGCTATTTTAACATTTTAGTCATATCAAATGGCTGCAGCAGCCAATGCCCTCGGGGCAATAGGCCATATTGATACAATTAGCCTACATACTCTTCCGTTCCTGGAAGTGCTTTTCCTTTACTATCCTTGAATATCAACAGTTCTTAATTTCCAAAGACAAAGCATGTAATCTAACTCCCAAATCCCACAAGGAGGAGAAAATCTGGCCCCCACCCATTCTCATATTCCCAGCAACAATCCCACAGACTCTTGTTTCTTTACAGTTACACTGGGACTGAACTTCTCAATCAATTATATGCTTAGTTGGAGCCAACAACATTTGTTTCTACCATATCATGTTTTTAGTAATTAGAAAGTAACTCTCTGGGGCAGAGAATACTTCAGGCTTGCCAGGAGTGAGCTCTGTTGCTGACTTCTGAGCACTGTGAATGATTTCGCTGCGACCTCCCTTACAAAAGAGATCACTTGCCTGACTACAGAGACAGGCCATTCTTTCAACTTGGACAAGCATTTTGCCTAGCATTCTCCTAAAAGAATTTCCCTTTGAAAACTGGAATTTTTTATAAGGCTTATAGTCAGATTTGAATTAGCTAGAGATAACTAAGGCTTTTCTGACATTTTCTAAATTTCAAATATTGGAATCAGTGAAGTAGGGTGAGCACATTTTGCTTGTGAGATGGTGTGACAGGTCATGAAAGAGGATCAAACAATTCTCCAGGTGGACAAACAATGGCTTTCCCAGCTCAGACAAGGATCATTTGTCAATTCCAGATATTACATTAGGGTGAGCATATGATTGTTGTCAATGTACATAGGTAACCAGTGTTAGATTCATACAGAATTATAAAAGCAAGCAAAGCTGGCCTTCAGTGTATCTTCCTTCTTATATTGAATGTTTTCCCCCCAACTTTCTGGTATCCTTTCAACTTTCATTTTGAGATTATATCCGAAGCCTTTCTTCTCCACCCCTTAGGAAAAGTGCTTTCACAAAATATAAGAGAATATTAAGGACTGACATTCTATAAGAAAGTAGTTTTAAGCTAACGGGATTTTCAAAGGTCTGTGGATGGAATTCTAAGCACCAGCCATCAGGGGGAGTAGTTGTGGTTTTGTGTGGTGACACCTTCCTGGTAGCTGTGGAATCACAATTTACAGTTTCCTACAACTTAGTGTCCTACATTGCCAAAATGTAGACCTGGCTCACTGGTTACCTGAAGAAGGACAAGGGTGCAACCACTTCTCTCTAATGCTGATATGGAACATCTCATTGTCCTTTGTAGTTAAGAATGATTTTCCCTGATAATGATTTCTCTTATGTTCTGGCAATTTTCAGGCCTATAAGTCCTGAAAGTTAGTAATAGTCACTGGATAGTACTTGTAGATCTCTGGGGTCAAATAGTAAATAAGGAAGGGGTGGAGACTAAATTATTCAAAATATGAGTAATATTTGAGAAGTTCAGAGTATATGGCACATATAACCTTAACATGTAATTATTTAATTGTGCATTGATATAAATTTTAGTTATAAGGAACACAAAATACATTACAGATGTTATTAAATCAGGTAGTATAGGCTCATAGTATCTAAGATTTATTGAGTACTTCCTATGGGCCAGAAACTATAAGTACTTTACATATGTTAACTCATTTAATCCTCATGGAAACCCGAAGAAAAAGATATTATTATTACTGCTAATTAATAAAGGAGAGGACTGAAACACAGAGAAATTAAGCAATTTGCCCAAGATCACAGGCAAGAATTTGAACCCCACAAGTCGGACTCCAGAGCCTGAGGTCTCAGAAGTAGCTCCAAAGGTCATTTTACTTGTTTTGAAAAGGATCAGCTTAGGAATTTATTGAAAAATGTAAGTGGTCAAGTTGGGATGAAAAACTAGTTTTTTTAATTCCCAATCTATCACATATTTTACTAGCCTATCCCACTGAAATCTAGCCAGGTATTTCTCCTTAAGAGAACAATAGAATCACTTTCTAAAATGGGATAAGAATGCCAATCAGCAGTGGATCTAGGATCACGTCAAAGTAGGCGGGGAGGTCATGGAGAGGGTGACACGATGAGCCATGTACCTTGGAGAACACAGAGGACAGGCCCAGACACAGCCAAGGCTTTCAGGCCCAAGTTCTTCTCCCACTGGGCTCTGCTCCACTAGCCCTCTCCCCTTTTAACCTGTGACCCTGAACTTTGGATGCTGCTTACAGATTTTGATATTGACACAACAACCTGACCTTGCTTATTTTTCACTGACTCTATGTCTACTTCGTCTGTCCTTCACAGACCTTAATATGGAACCTTATTTTTAAAATCCTCTCTCTTTATTTAATGCTTTAGGGAAGACATTCTTGACACTGGACCAAATCTCACTATTATTAACTCAGAACTGAGACACGTCCTCTGGTATGTAACATTATTTAATAGATTTCAAATACTCAAAATTAGAATACCTTAATCCTAGTAATGAATCAGGATCATGAAGCTTTTTAAAAATATGGATTCTGAAGAAAACATAACCTTGGGATAGGCAAATATTTCCAAAATAGGAATCATAAAGTATTAAATATAAAGGTAGAATAGGTAAGTTGGACAACATAAAAATTAAGAGCTTCTGTCAATCAAAAGTCACCATTAGGGAATAAAAAATAAGTCACAGTGTGGAAGATTTTTTCAATGCAAATATAATCAAAAGATTCATACAAGTCAGTAAGAAGAGAGACACCAATAGAAAAATAGGCAAAAGATTTGATCAGGGTCTTTACAAAGGAAAGATATCCAAACGATAAAAACAATAAAAAATTCTCAACATTCATGAGGGAAACTCAAATTAAAACCATAATGAGATACCACTAATACCCACCAAGATAGTTAATATTAAAAAGACTCATGTTATCAAGTATTAGCAAGGATGTGGAGCAACTGGACTCTTGCTTATTGCTGGGAGTATAAACTGGTAGAACCACTTGGAAAACTATTTGGCAGTATCTGCTAAAACTGAACATATGCATACCATCTGACCCAGCAATTCTACTCCAAGGAAAAGAACCAACAGAAATACATACATAATTTTACCAAAAGGCATGCTAGGAATGTTCATAGCACTACTATCATAATAGACAAAAATTTTTTAAGTTAACAACCACAAAATGGATTAATAAATAATGGTACACTCATAGAATACTATTTAAAAAATGAGAATGAACAAACTATCACCACAGGAAAAAAGACTTATGAGTCTTGCAAACACAATGTTGAACAAAAGAAGTCAGGGACAATACACACTGCACGAATCCATTTATATAAAGGTCACAAACTGACAAAGCTAATCCATGGGGGTGGAAGTCAGGATTGTGATTACTTTGGAGAGGATAATGCCTGGAATGGGGCAAAGGGAGAGCTAGACTGAATCAGAGAGACTAAGACTGAATCAGGAAGAAATAGAAAATATGAACAGACCAATTATCAGCAATGAAATTAAATCAGTAATAAAAAAAACTCCCAACAAACAAAACTACAGGACTAGACAACTTCACAGGTGAATTCGACCAAACATTTAAATAAGAATTAATGCTCATCCTTCTCAAATTATTTCAAAAAATTGAAGAGGAAGAAATACTTCCAAACTCATTCTATAAGGCAAGCATCACTCTAATACCAAAATCAGACAAAGACAGTACAAAAAGAGAAAATTACAGGCCGATATGACTGATGAACATAGACGCAAAAATCCTCAACAAAATATTAGCGAACTGACTTCAACAATACATTGAAAGAATTATATACCATGATCAAGTGGGATTTATCCAAGGGATGCAATTATAGTTCAATATCCACAAATCAGTCAATGTGACACACCACATTAACAAGTTGAAGAATAAAAATCATATGATCATTTCAATAGGTGCAGAAAAAGCATTTGAAAAAATTCAACATCCATTTATAATAAAAACTCTCAACATAATAGAGGTCATGTATGACAAAATTACTGCCAACATCATACTCAACAGTAAAAAGATGAAAGCATTTCCTCTAAGATCAGGAGCAAGACAAGGATGGCCACTCTCACCACATTTATGCAACTATTGGAAGTCCTAGCCGCAACAATCACAGAAGAAAAAGGAATAAAAGACATCCAAATTGAAAAGAAAACATTAAAACTGTCACTGTTAGCAGATGACATATTATATATATAACATATATATATATATATACATTAAATATATATACATTATATATATAACAATTAAAACTAATAAATGAATTCAGTAAAGATGCAGGATACAAAGTTAATACACAGAAATCTGTTGCAGTTCTATACATGAACAATGAACTATCAGAAAGAGAAATTATGAAAACAATCCCATTTATACTTGCATCAAAAACAATAAAGTACCTAAGGATAAATCTAACTAAGGAGGCAAAAGAGACCTGTAATCTGAAAACTGTAAGACACTGATAAAATAAGTTGAAGATGGCACAAATGGAACAGTAAACTGTGTTCATGGATTGGAAGAATTAACATTGTTAAAATGATCATACTCCCAAGGCAATCTACAAATTTAATGTAATCTCTGTCAAAATACCAATAATATTTTCTACAGAACTCGAACAAATAATTCTAAAATCTATAGGGAAACATAAAAGTCTCTGAATAGCCAAAACAATCTTGAGAAAGAAGAATAAATCTGGAAGTATCACACCCCCTCATTTTAAACTACAGTTATCAAAATAGTATGGTACTGGCACAAAAACAGACACATAGATCAATGGAATAGAATAAAAAGCCCAGAAATAACCATACACTTGTATGGTCAATTAATCTACAATAAAGGAGGCAAGAATATACAATGTGGAAAAGACAGTCTCTCTCATAAATGGTCTTGGGAAAACTGGAAACTACATGCAAAAGAATGAAACTGGACTACTGTCTCACACCATGTATAAAAATAAACACAAAATGAATTAAAGACTTAAATGTAAGACTTGAAACCATAAAACTCCTAGAAGGAAAAACAGGGAGTACACTCTTTGACATTGGTCTTAGTGATATATTTTTGGATATGTCTTCTCAGACAAGGGAAACAGAAGCAAAAATAAACAAATGTGACTATGTAAAACTAAAAAGTTTTGCACAGCAAAGGAAACTATAAACAAAACACAAAGGCTTCCTACTGAACGGGAGAAGATGCTTGCAAAAGATATATCTGTTAAGGGGTTAATCTCCAAAATATAGAAAGAACTCATACAACTCAACACTAAGAAAACAAACAACCCAATTAAAAAACAGGCAGAGGACCTGAAAAAACATTTTTCCAAAGAAGACATACAAATGGCCAACAGACACATGAAAAGATGCTCAACATCACTAATTATGAGGGAAATGCAAGTCAAAATCATAGTGAAATACCACCTCACACTTGTCAGAATGGCTAATGTCAAAAAGACAATACATAACAAGTGCTGGCAAGGATGTGGAGAAAGGGAACCCTAGAGCACCGTTGGTGGGAATGTAAACTGGTGCAGCCACTATGCAAAACAGTACGGAGGTTCCCCCAAAAATTAAAAACTAGAACTACCGTGCAATCCAGCAATTCCAATTCTGGGTATTTTTCCAAAGAAAATGAAAACACTAACTCAAAAAGATATTTGCACCCCTATGTTCATAGCAGCATTATTCACAATAGCCAATATATGCAAGTAACCTAAGTGCCTATTGATAGATGAATGGATAAAGAAGATGTGGTGTGTGTGTACATATACATATATATATATATTATATACACATATATATATATACACACATATATATATACATATACATAAATACAATGTAATATTACTCAATGTAATATTACATGAAAAAGAATAAAATCTTGCCATTTGTGAGAACATGGGGTAAGTGAAGTAAAGTCAGACGGAGAAAGACAATACCATATAATTTCACTTATATGTGGAATCTGAGAAACAAATAAAATGAACAAAAACAAAACAAATGAACAAACATAACAAAACAGAAATAGAGTCATAGATACGGAGAGCAAATAAGTATAGCTGCCAGAGGGGAGGGTAGTGGGGGAATGAGTGAAATAGATGTGGGAGATTAAGAGATAAAACTTCCAGTTACAAAATAAGTGAGTCATGGGGATGAAAAGTACATTGTAAAGAACAGTCAATAATAATGTAATTTCTTTATAAGGTGATTAGACTTGTAATCATTTTCTAAAAAAAGAAAAGAAAATGTTCCCAGTTATTCTAATAAGCAATTAGTTTGGGAATGACTCCTGGGGAAGCAAAATACTAAATTAAAAATTCTAATGTCAGGAGGCTTATTTCACACTGAGCAAGATATTCTAGAAAACAAGTAGACCAAGGAAGAACGCATTTCAGTCACATAAAGTCACATGCGCCCCTGCCTGGGCTATCAGACAAGAGAATACGGATTCAGTCCAGCAAGAGCCACCTGCCCTCTTTCAAGTGCAGGCCACAGCTGAAGAGACAATAGCACAGCTGTGGAATGTCATCAGAGAGTCCCTTTACCCACATTCTTGTCCTAATGAGTCACTCAGTAAATATAGTATGTAACCTTTGTGTGCTGAATCTCAGCCTCTGAAATCATGCAGCAAATCAACTCACTTCAGAGAAGGGGGGAAATCTCTCCCTCCCACCTTCTGTAGTGGGGGTAACCCAGTCCGTGGCTCCTGACGTCTCCCCACGCCAAGTGAGCAGGCTATGGGGTTTCTGGTAAAGAGAAGTTGGCTTGTTTGGATCAAGCTAGACTGATGTGAATTTTGAAAAGGCCAAACAACTTTGTAATGCTCTCTGCTTAACAATGCTATACTATGTTATCCTGACAAAGGGCTCTGCAAAGGCTTAAAATAAAATCAACGAGTCTCAATTCTTCTAGTAAAGGTTCTTTGGAGATCTCTGATCTAGCTTACTCAGTTAAACCATTGTTAGCAAAATCAGTTAGGATTTTGTCTTGTATTTGTCTTGTCACCTTGAGGGTTTATTCTTCATTCTTAAAAATGAGTATTTTGAAGAATATTGCCTGGTGAAACATCTTAATTACTGACTTTTAGACTTTATATTGATGAATTCACCATTTGCTTCTCCAACCTAAACCTCTTCCCTAAAATCCAAACTGATTTATTTATTTTTTTATTGAGTAGCTGTTGCCTACTCAACAGCTTCATTCAGATGGCTAATAGGCATCTCAAACTTAATGTGTCCTATACTAAATTCCTGAGTTCTTGTCCTGTTACCCATTTCCAAACTTGCACTTCCCCCCATCTTTTCGTCTCACAAATAGTCCCACTATTCACCATGATGCTTAGGTAAAAAACCTGGGAGTTTTTCTTAACTTCTCTCTTTCTCTCACACTCAACATGCACTTCATCGAGCCATTATTTTCTCTTACCTAGTATAGTTGATGCTATTCTGCACTGCTCAGATAGCTCCCTTTAGGACCAAAGTGTGCATTACACGTTATTTCAAAGGAAGTACTGGGCAGAGGATATCAGCTATCCCATCACTGGTCACCCCAAAGCCGGCACAATGGGTGTATTAATGGAATAGCCATGGTCACAAGAATGGAGACTATGCTTGGGCCCAACAGTACAGGATTCCATTCATCAAGACTGCTGTGCCTATTGCTGCCACTGAATTTCCAATCTGTTAAGAATAAAGACCAAACCTGAGTCCCTAATATGGCACTATCCCTTGATGAGACAAATCAGTCACATTTTGGCAATTTAACTACATTGGTTCCCTTCCATCCAGAAATGGGTATGATTTACTTGACTGGAATTAACTCATATTCTGGTTATAGGTTTGCCTTCTCTGCCTGCAGGGCCTCAGCCAGTATCACTATTCAAAGAACCAGAGTTTGATCCACCAACATGGGATCCAGTATCACACAGCAGCAAATTAGGGAAACCATTTTATAGGACAGAGGTCAAACAGTGACAAAATGACCATGAAATGTGCTTTACTGTTGAGCTGAACTGGATTAAATTCCAGCACTGCTAATTACTACACTTGGGACCACAGGCTCTACCAGATCTACCATATGCCACAGCACCCAGAAACATCTGACTTGATAGAGCTATGGACTGTCCCTGTGAAGGTGCAACTCTGGTGCCAGCTTAGAGATGAGGAAGAAGTAGTTACCTAAATCAATGGTCATTGTATGGTGTCATATTACCAAAAAAGGAAAACACATGGATTTGGGAAATAGGTGGTGGAAGTAAGAGTAACTCTGCTTCCCTCTACTTTCAGTGATGCACTTGAGGAATCTGTGTTTCCCGTCACTACAACTTTAGATTTTGGGGGTCTAGAGGTCATGTCCCAGATAAGGAACGTTTCCACCAGGGAACACAAGAGTTTTATTAAACCTTAAGGTAGAGTTGCTACTCAGTCACTTTGGGCTCCTTGGTCAAGAGACCAGCAGGCAAGGAAAAGAATCACCATCCTAGTAAAGGTAAGTGGACCTGATGGCTAAGAAGAAGTAGGGCTGCTCTACCACAGTGGAGTCAGGGAAGAATACATTTGGCATCACCATCATCCATAGGGCATCTCTTTTTTCTCCTCCGCTTCATTTTGACAGTAAATGGACAAAAACAGCAGAAGGGCATGGTGACCAGGGCTCACATCTCTTAGAGATGAGGTCTGGGTCACTCCACCACATAAACTACCAGTACCAGCCAAGTGTGAAGAATCTAGAATGGGGAGTAAGGAAGGTGAGTTTCAGTTGTGGCCATGAGACAAGTCTTTTCCCCAGAAAAATAGATAGATCAGCATCCTGGAGAAACTGTTGCCAGATGGGCTGAAATAGGAAGTAAATGGGTGCAGATGACACAAGGGGTGGATCGTTGTAGACATCCAGATGCCTCCTTTGTGTCTGAAGTGTGCATTTCCACAACTATTGGAAGTGTTGCTTACTGATGGCTCACAACTTAGTCCCTTTTCAGAAACTGACTTGTCAGCAAAGGGAGCTGCCTCACTCAAGGTGACATCCACTCCCCAGGGGCATTCGACATCTAATAATTGTTTGATGAGAGGATACAAAGGCCTGAGCCCCTTTGCCTCAGTTACCTGAAGGTATAAACCTGCCGCTTGCGGGACTGGCTGAGGCCTCTGCCGCGAGTGAATCAAGGTTCAAACTCTCCTCTGCCCAGTACTGCCTCCCTCACTCCCTTACACATGCTACTCCTGAACACACTTCCAAACAAACCACCTGCCCTCAATCTTTCTCTCAAAGTCTATTTCCTGTCTGATACCAAGCTTATTGAAATAATCTCATGTGTGGTTTCTTTCCCTCTACTCTCAGTCCCTAAAGTTTCTCCTCCACTCAGAAGTCAGAATGATCCTCAAATGTAAGTCAGATAATGTCACTCCACTTCATGGTTTCTCATCACTCTTAAAATCGCAGGTAGTGAGTGACCTAGGCTCCCAGGGCCCTACATGGGCTAGCCCCCTTCTCTACAGCCTCATCACCTACCGCTCTTCCCTTTGGTCACACACCTCCTGATCTCCCTGCTGACCTACCCAGCAAGCACTTTCCCAACTCAGGGCCTTGGCCCTTGCTGTCCCTCTGCCTGGAGTGCTCTTCCCCCAATATATGCATGGTTGGCAGCTTTCCTTCATCTGGATCTTTGGTCAAATGTCACCTTATCAGAGGGGTCTTCTATGTCCATCCTAACAAAACTGTACTCCATCCCTATCTGCTTGATTTTTCTCCATAGCCCCTACCACTATCTGACAATCTATTATTGATGGATTGCTTTTTTTGTTGTTGATGGATGATTATTTTGTTTGTCTTTCCCATTATACGGTAACATCCATGTAGGCAAGGATTTTTCCATTTCTGTCCAGTACCTAGAATAGTATCTGGTTATATTAGGAGGCATTCAGCAAATAACTATTTTATACACACACACACACACACACACACACACACATATCCAAGTATACAGGTTTTCTGAACAAAAGAGAAAGACAATTTGAAAATACTGACATTGATCCTGTCTGGTAGGCACCCTTACTCCAAACATGGACTGAATCGTATTCATAGGAGTGGCCCACTGAGAACTCAAATCTTTTGATGATCCTCAAAGGCTAATGAAGAGTCCAAATGGTTTGGTCAAAACACAAAAGTCTTTTAATGTGTCTGGTGCCTTATTTCTGCAAAGTTTTGTGAATGGAGGGATTGGAGTTTGATGCTTATTGTTGCTTGGGTTTTGTTTTTCCTGTTGTTTCTTATCACAATACCCATCATTTGCCTACACCTAGTAGCCAATAAATACGGCAAGATCCATTTTGTCTAAAGTCTCCAGCTTCTACAGCAATGAAGTAAAAGACACTGAAAGAGCTCAGACAGATGTTGTACGACTCAAGGTTCAATGCTAAATCACTGGAAATGGCTCCAGGTATTTAAGCAAATGAAATTTCATAGAGAGTAACTGGTGCCTGCAAAATCCTTGGAAGGGCCTGAGGAGCAGAGGACACTTGCTCCAAGGTAGTATCACCATAACAATGCTGAGATCTGGAAAGAGTTAACTGTTGCTGCTTCCACTGTTGCTGCTGCCATAATTGCATGACACTCATTCACAGATCAGTCACCTGGTCCTGGAATGCAGAATCCAGCCCCCCAAAATGTTCTTCCTCTCCTGATCTTACCTGATATCCCCCGGGCATCAGGAGGCTGACCCCTTTGTGCTGTCCCTATACTGAGTGAGTCCATTTCATTGGTAGGGCTATGTCATACCCAGAACCTAGTTGTGTAGTAAAGGGTGAGATATCATTTTTAGCCTTCCAGATACAAGCAGGTAAAAGAAAGAGTAGAAATGGATGTCAAGGGCAATAAACATCCTGCAGAGGTGCCAGTAGTGAGAAACTATAAGTGGGAAAGTTTCTTTGTTCTGCAAGAATCTAGTTCAGTATTGGAATGTCTTTTTTGGAAGGCAAAAGAAAGTTCCATGTAATTCGTGCTTACTTTGTGTTTGGCACCATGTAAAGCACTTAATATTCATCATATCATTTACCCATCTCAGCAACTCCATAAAGCCAGTACTAACATTATGCCCATTTTACAGATGAGAAAGTCAAAACTTAGAAAGTTTCAGAGGTGTGCCTAGGTGAAAAGCAGAGCTGGGATATAAACTCAAAGCCAAAGTTCTTACCCTCAAAGTAGTACCACTCCCATCACCAGTTTACACCACTTATTCCATCAACATAGAAAACTCTCTACCACCTGTAGCCTCCTCCCTCTCTCTCTCTCCCCACAACCCCTTGCACTAGCTTTCTAGCTTTCTCACTCTCACTTTTGCTCTAGCCTTAAACAAGCAACCCCTTAGGTATACATGTATCTACACGTCTATGTATTCACTATCATCATGGTGCTCATATTAAAATCCATTCATATCAAGTTTCAGCACTATAAACAGATTAGTTCATTTCCAAAAACAGCCACTTGAAGAAGGTTTGAAAAATCCTCTGAGAAAAGGCACAGCTCTTTGGATGATAGAAGTGGGTTGCTGGGAAAATATCTGTATCCCTAGTAGGCAAACTTAAAAAGACATTTCAAAATTCTCTTAGTCATGCATCAAGGACTCTTGAGAAAGACCAGTCACTCTGGTTATTTTTATTACTAAGAAAATTTAAACACTCCTATATTTGTTGTGTGGTTTCCTAGGTTATCTTTTCCAGAGGTCACTCTGGATCGTAATTAAGAGAGGAAGAGCTACAGGGGAGCACAGATGAAGCAGAATAACTAGCATATTCTCTTTTGGCTGAGAAATCCCTGGGTCATTATAGAAAGCAAAATGGAAGGGCCCAGCACTGTTGTATTGAATGTTGCATTGAATGTCTTTGTAGCGTAGACTCTTCTATGCAACTATCTAATTTCATCCTTGCAAAAATCCTGTTAAGTAGATAGTGTTGATGCTGTTTAGTAATGGACTAAACCAAGGTTTAGTAACTTGTCCATACTCACACTGACACTAGGTGACAGAGCCAGGGTTTGAACCCATATCTCGGTGTTCTTCTTAGTGAATCACCTACACCCCTACTCTCTAGATTCTAGAGTTTCTTTTGTTAATTTCTATTTCTTGTTCTTTTTAGACTCTCAGTTTTAAAATAGCCTTGGACCAATTATTTTTATATGTCTGTTTGGAACATATTAAGAATAAAATAGAAGATCAATACTATTGTGATTGGATCAAAATTGGAGGTCTTGTTTCCCAAAGGAGGAACACTTCTATAAGGGGACAAACACAGCAAAAGATTTATTAAACCTTAAGGTATGGCTGTCACCCAGTCTGTTCAGGTTCCTTGGCCAAGAGACCAGCAGTCAAGGAAAGGATTCACCACCGTAGTAGGAGTAAATGAACCTGATAGTTGGAAGGAGAAAGGGCTACTCTACTACTGTGGAGTCAGGGAAAAATACATTTGATACCTATGTGACCCACAGGGCATCACTTGGTTTCCCCCTGCTCCATTTTGAGAGTAAATAGACAAGGACAGCAGAATGGCATGGTGACCAGGATCTCAACATTCTGTTGCCTAAGATAAAATGTGTAAAATTGTGGGTAATTAGTAGCAGTTAGAACAGACCATGACTGGGCACAAGAAAGTGCCACAGGAAGGGATGGATGCAATAGGACAACCCATAAGTAGCAACTTAGGAATGTTTCCTTCTGACTGTGGCTACCTTTGAGGGGTTCCTGTGGGTGTTTAACCATCAGCACGAACCTTGTTTATACTCCCTGAATTTTGGTCATATAGATGAGAAGAGGCTGTCAACTCAGAATTGTTTCTGGTGTCCCTTGTGATCAGCCTCAAAAACCAGAACCAATGAGACCTCATTGTGTAGGTCTGTGCTCTCGCATCACCTGAACTCCCCCATCTAAATGTGGTCCACGCTTTTCCCACATTTCAGATTCAGTTACCCATTGTAGGAACTTAAGAAGAGCTTGAGGATTTCATTTTCTCTTCTTGACTGTTAAGGTGACAACTGAGGAGCAATGTGAAGCCAGACCTTCCGCCAAACACCTTTTCTATCGTGCCTCTTAATAGGCTAGCTTACATTTTTTCAAACAAATGAATGAGTGAATAAATAAATGAAGACTTGTGCTCTCATACCTAGCCAAGAATTCCATTTCTCAAGTCTCTGAGTTACAAAACAATGCAGGGGGGACTCATCATTTCCAGAGGGCCCCTATTAAATA
This sequence comes from Eschrichtius robustus, assembly GCF_028021215.1. Taxonomy (NCBI): domain Eukaryota; kingdom Metazoa; phylum Chordata; class Mammalia; order Artiodactyla; family Eschrichtiidae; genus Eschrichtius; species Eschrichtius robustus. The sequence goes on from NC_090824.1 coordinate 86,747,122, forward strand.
TTTTAATGTATTGATTTATTCAATAATTGATTCATTCCTTCATATGCAATAAATGTCTGCTATTTGTCAAGCATTGTGCTACAGGCTAGGGGTCAAATATAAATATTCCATAATTGCACCCTTGAGAAATTGAAAATTGAGTAAAACCATGGAATGTAATATTTATAGAATAATTGCTATAGCAGAAGAATACACAAAATTCTTATTTCTGAATAGGATAGGTATTTTATGTAATATCTTACATAAAATACGTGATTGCTCAGTGAAAATGAGGAGGAAGGGCATTCCAAGAGAAGAAGCAAAGCATGACAGTTGTAGCTGGGAAACAGCTAGTAGTCTGATGCGGTTAGAGCAGAGGGGTCATGAGTATGGATGAGTGGTTAAAGGTGAAGATAGAAAACTGGAAGGGGTCATTTAGTGAAGGGCCTTGGATACCAATTTCGGTATGCACTGTTTATATTCCGTAGGCAATGGGGATCCATTAGATGCTTTAAAAAGGAGAGTGATTTAACAATATGTGTTCTTTTCTTCTGTGTTGTTTAACCTCTAATGGTTCTCTCCCTATCATACTAGCACATTACTACTTTACTATTTATGTTTTTCTTAATGTAGCTTAATTGTGGGCATTGCCCAAAGTTGACGCTGCTTCTTTCTCTCTCCTTTCCTGATGAACAATTCCTGTCTCATAAATCCAACTGGCACCTCTCTGCTAATAACTCAAAACCTTATTACCTTTCTGCATCTTTCATTCATTTTCAGTCTATTTTTCTCATAACGTATAGGTCATCTCTACTGGAATGTGGGATGGCTTGGTGAGATGTGAACTTGGCTAGGATGAGCTGCATTCCCCAGACTCCTTTCTAATATGTTTCTTTTCTTTTTTTTTTTTTTTTACATTTTAATTTTTCATTTTACTTTCAGTCACTTTCATGCACATTCATATTTTCCCAAAGTAACAGTTACGGCATATGCAAAATTGGGGGTATTAATGAAATCTTTCCCAGGGCTGGCTGAAAAATGTCATAGTACTTTAGGGCTTGGGACTTCAAAATAACACAAACCTGAGTTCAAACGATGATTTTCACTTCTCAGCTTGTGATATTAGGCAAGTTATGTTTCTGATTAGGGTAGGCCACAAGGAGAGCTGGAGGGCAGGCAGGAGGCAGCAGCCATTCTGTTGCATGCATACATACCGTCTCCCAGTTATTCAATCACACTATAGTCTACGTATGATGAGGGGATTTTCAGATGTAATTCAAGCCTCTAATCAGTTGATTTTGAGTTTGCCAAAAGGGAGATTATCCTAGGGGTGGGGGTGGGGGAGGGGGAGGGGGAGGGGGGAGGGAGGCTCACTTAATCCAGGGAATAGGTCTTCCCTGAAGATCAGACACACCAAGCAGGCCAGCATGCTTTTCCTTCCCCCACACCTGCTCTTCCTGTGGACTTCAAGCTTCTGCTGGAACTCATAGGATTCCTGCCAGTTTGTGATCATCTCTTCCTGAATGCCTGCTCTCTGGAAGTCAGGCTTGCCTAGCCAGCCTCCACAATTGTGTAAGCCGATTCCACATAACAAGTAAATAAATGCATATAATATGTATATGATATATATCTATGAAATTCATATGAATATGTCATATTTTTATGTGTATGTTTATGTGTATATATAACATACATGTATATAAATATGTGATCTAGATCTCTCCCCTACTGGTTCTACTCCTCCGGATGAATGGTTGAATCCTGACTTATACAGAATGTTCCACTCTCACCTTCAATTCAATTATCCATAATTAAACTCACTATATTTTTCCTTTTTTTATCTAACTTATGAGACACTATTTTCTGGAATTTGAAAAACAGGGCCAGTTTTGTCACGTCTTCCTTCTCAATTATAGTAGTAGTAACCCCTAGGTCCAAACAGTTTCCCTTTGAAGTCTCTCTCTTCTGCTATTCCAAACCAGGCTCTCTTTGACTCAAGCTGAGATGATTTTTCTTCTTCCTAAGGTTTTTCCCTCTCTCAATTCACACTCTCTCAAGAGCGTTGACCTAAAGACCTTCTTACATCTTACCACTTATTGCTCTGTTTACAATGGGCACGCCATTGCCTAAGGTTAAAATCTAACTTTTTTTTAAGGTGGCATTTAAGGCTCTCCAAAATATTGTCTCATAAGTAACAGAGTAAAAATGATAGTCATAATACCGTAAGCACTTCTATGCAAGGCACTCTGAGAAGTAACTTTTACAAATTATCTCATTTAACACTCAGCAAAAACCACAAAGGGGGTACAATTATTTTCCTCATTTTATAGGTGAAAGCACAGAGGCAGAGAGAGGTTAATTCACCTCCTACTTCATACATCTAGTAAGTGGGACATCTGGGATTTTAATCCAGGCCATCGACCCTACAGCCCACCACTCTCACATTCCCCGTATGACTTTCATACTCTAGACTAGCCTGGATTCTCACTGTTCTTGAATACGTGTTGCTCATTTTCTCACCTACCCATCTATTTTCCCTTTGAAGGACACACTTCCTCCTTGCTCTTTACCTATCCAACTCTTGGGCCTGATTCAAGTTCTACCTTCTCCAAATTGCATCTACCCACTGTTACGAGTCATACATACATCACACTTTTCTCAATACCTACTGTATTGTTTTATGTGAATACCTCTTTTCTCCATTTAGATTATAAAGGATCACGTATACATTTCTTTTATACAGTTAAGAACCCCTCCACAAAGAGATATTTTGTTAGGACAGTTTTGAGGGAGGAAACAGACACACACAAACACTGTTACCTCTGGATTACGAACATCCTATTTGTCAGGTATATACAAGGTAATATGGGTCTCATTAATCTAATTTTTAGTGTGAACATTGAAAATTTCTTCATAACAAGTCAGAAGCAAATTTTGCTCATTTAATTAAATGATCTAAGCATGTGCATTCTGACTGATTTGATGGTCATGTGGAAGTGCTGGAGGTAAAGTACAAAAGTTCTCTCAGTGGGTCAGATTCATTAGTGGGGACCTTGCTGAATAATTTCACAATTCTTTGACCTTAGAAAATCATTCCAATCCAAATAGGGCTCTGCCACCCTTTACGTTTCTCCATGACCTATGTCAGCATTTTATATTTCTCTGTTTATGTGTGTTTGGTCTGGTTTTATTCTGATGGAAAGAATTGAGCAGAGAAAAAGGAAAATTGTCTCTGCCAGAGAATCTTGAGCTAGACGTATCCTAACACATTTGTGTTTCTCTAGTACTTGGCATATTGAACAGAGCTACAAATATTAGTTTACTGAGTATTTTTCTTCTACTGGTTCTTTGTATGTCCCTCTATTATAGTATTTATTGAAATACCATTGGTTATTTATATTTCTCTCTTTAAAGGACCATGTGTCTTTTTTAGTATCTAGCATAATCTCCCAAAATGGTCATCAGATGGATTTAAGGGAAAGAAAATCAGCTGTTTAATTTCATTTCCCATGAAAGAGTAATAATCACTGGTTTATAAGACCAGAATGTGGTTGGGTTTTTTTTCACTCTTTTTATAGTACCTCAGTTACAAATATTCCCCTGAACCACTCAGTGAGGAATGTTACTTTGATATGAGTAATACGAAAGAGATCCTTGTGGTGATGGGACTGTTCTATATTTTGACTGTGGAGCTGGATTCACAAACCTACACATGATGGAATTCCATAGGCCTAAATACATGCATAAATGAATATAAGTAAAACTAGAGAAATCTGAATATCTGAGTGAGATCAGTGGGTTGTGTCAATGTCAATATCCTGGTTGATATTTAACTGCAGTTTTGCAGAGATAACATTTCTAAGATGTTACCATTGGGGGAACTCTCTGTGTTATTCATATAACTGCATGTGAATCTACAATTATCTCAAAATAAAAACTTTTTTTAAATTACCAATTTCTTTACCAGTGGTTTCATAATGCCCTGGGGTTAGTGCAATTGCTATTAGCAGGATTAATCAGACACTGTTAACCTTCCAGGATGTGTTTTGGATACACAATTTGAAAAAAATGCCCCAAACCCCAAGTGGGACAGAGGGAAATCTACAATGAAATGAACTTTGGCTGGAGTTTTGCTCTTGGAGCTTCCTGCCACTTTCTCTTTTCCACATTTAACTGAGTTGCATTGCTGTACACCTTAAGGAAAGTGGGATCTTCAAATCTGATTCTATATTCATTCTCTGTAAGGCTGTAGAGATGTTACTGGAGTTTGCCTTTGCCTTTTGTCAATGAATAAGAAATATGTCTCCAAATCAGATGTTACAATTCCAGGAGAATGCTTGAAATATGGGGTGGTGCTGATTCCATTTGTATACTAATAGCAGTAGTCCTTTGTGTTGTCAATATTGTTACTGTACCAAGGGTTTTCCACACTGTCTGGAACTGGGCAGTTTGTGGAGCCAGAAGCTTTGGTAGTCAAAGAAACTCTTCTCCTGTGAATTGTCTCCATTAGCATCAAAAAGCTCCACTACATTGGGAATGGCCAGGAGAAACCCCAGGAGGATAAAGTTAGGCTGATGAGACAGCTATTCTGCTTTCCCAGTGGTGATAAAGGCACAGCTCTGGGAAAGCCAGTTCATCTGCTGGGAGTCACCAAGTGCTAACAGGTTGATAATGGGAAAATATCAGGAAAAAGTCCCTTCTGAGATGGTCTCAGAAGGCTTCACGAGAAAGTGGACCACCAAAGAGCACAGGCTCTTTTCTATAGAAAAAGGAAGTCTGTACTTATGCTCCTGTTTGCTTCTCTCTGACCTAGTTGGTTCCTATCAAAACAAAAATCCTTTCCTTTGAATTTGAGCTGACTTGAACCTGGGCTGTATCCCACTTACGGTATTTGTGGGGACTCCAGAAAGATACTCCTTTTTCCAATGGAGGTCCACATAAGGCAATGGCATCTGGCCTTAAAGGATTGTGGTCAAGGGCAGATGCAGGCTTCCTGGACTTGACACTGGCCACCATTAATCATGAATCAAGCCTTCATCTCCTAAGGGCACTGGTCTTTTCTATATCTAGATTGTTTAACCAGAGCTATACTTATCCCCTGGGGAAGGGGAGTTGCTTAGAGAGCATTGAGTTCTCTTTCTGGATTGACTCCTAATTATTAAGCTTTGGAAGAAGCAAGTTATTTTCATGACACAATTCCATAAAATTGAATATATATATATATATATATATATATATATATATATATATATATATATATATATATATATATATATCTCCACATGTTTTAATTCTATTTTTCCATTCACCACTATATTCCTGACTTTTTTTCCCCTTCTTTCACATTAATTCAATGACACAACCTATTGGATTCTCTTTATTGCTCTCTCTTCCTTCTGTATCACTCACACACATTTGTTCCCAGGTATCCTCTGGCTTATATACTTCTTCATCCAAACTTCTTATTTAAAAAAATCTCATGGTACTTTCTCTCAGTTACATTTTCTTGCACATATCCTCTCACTCAACCTCTCTCTCTCTCTCTCTCTCTCACATACACACTCATGTCAGCTCACCAGATCTCAGTTCACTCTTGGTTCCCTGGGCTGGCATTTAGTCTCCAGTGAGGGTGGTCACTGATTTTCTTGCTACCAATGGCCACAGGCATAACACAAAAGTGGGCTGGGGCTAGTTGGAATAGACTAGACTGTGGTAGGACTAATTGACAGAACATCGGGAGGAAGGACATCTCCTAAGCATCTTCAGTTGGGGGCTAAGGATGTGCTGAGGCAGCAGGAGAGTATGAAAAAGCACGTCCAATGTCAGCAGCCTGAGCTAGTGATCAGGATATGGAAAACCACTGTCAAGGTGGGCAGGGTATGTGGATGTGTTGCAGTCGGGAGGGTGTTGGAAGGAAGCGGAAGTAAGAAAAGTTAGAAATAAACTATCATGAATTGGGTACTTATGGGTTAGGCACTGTGCTCTAATAGTTTGTAATATTTCTTGCTGAATTTTTACAACAAATCTCTGAAGGAGATGATTGTTATTGTACAGATGAAGAAACTGAGGTTTAGGGTAGTTAATAATTAACCATGTTTGCACATAGTAAGTAGAGGATTTAGGCCCACTTCTTGGAGCAGCCATTTGAATATATTTGTTTTCATTTTGTATATTCTTGTTCCCATTCCTATTTGGTATGGACTGGAGAAGATGGGAGAAGAGAAATACTGTGCATTGTTCTTAGGAGGTGGTACTTGGCTTCAGGAGAAGCTTCAAAGCCTCTCTAGTTGAGAATGGAGGCTGAATGGAAACTCAGGGGCAGAGCTGATACCCCCTCGTAAGCAAGGATTGCTCAGTTTTGCTCCTGCCTTCCAGATACATACTTCCTCAAAAGCAAAGCACTGTTTAAAAAACAAACAAACACAAAGCCTTGAGAGGAGGTTTTTGTCCATGTTTAGTCATGACTTCTGGGGATGGCAATGACCTGGAGGTTGGAGTGGGGATGTGTAGAATGACAGTGAAACTGGAATATGGAGGGAAGTGTAAGTTAGTGACTCTCTACGCTCCTGTGAGGAAGGAAATACAAGCATTGCATTGGGGCTATCCTTAGTAGGATGCCAACTCAATCAATGGAATAGCTACCAAACAATTATAATTTGTCCATGTGATATCAAGGAACTGAATCAAATTGTTTTAGACTCAACCTGTCAAAGAAATCCACTGTTCTGGCATCAGAAACTACTCCATCATTAAGCTGTTTCTCTGCATGTGTGTGAGTGTGTGTGTGTGTGTGTGTGTGTGTGTGTGTGTGTGTGTTTAAAGCCCACTCTTAAGGTAAATTTCTGAGCCTAAAGTTCAAAACATCGAAAAATGACAGGACTGCACATGACCTAGAGTTTGAGCTAGGTACAGTGGCTGAATAGAAATCTGTGTTGTTTCCCTTGGGGAGAGAATTAGTGTTTTTGGTATAGGAAGAGTTAGTATTTGATGAACAAGAAGGATAAACTCTGTAAAAGAATGCTTTGTGTCCACCAGATGGTCCTCTTCCTCCAAGGGCCACAAATAGACTACAACTGAATTCTAAGTCATGGAAGTATGAGCCTCAAGCCTTTTCCTTTCCAGCTTGATAAAGATGAACACTGTGACCCTGGAAGCCATGTGTTATAGAGAGAGAAGCCACAAGAAGGAAGGAGCCACGATCCCTGAATCACCACCTGAAGAAGAGCCTGCCATCAATTGAAAACTCTTGTTTTGGATTTCGAGTAAAAAATAGACTTCTATCATGTTTGAGCCATTTCTTTAGAGTGCAGGTATTTATGTGTTTTATGTCAGACCTTCATATAGAGATTAAGCTCTCAAGTTTAATGTGAGTCCTGGAAAGAAGAAGTCTACAGCAGGAACACCATCTACAGCACACCTAACTGGTGTTACAGAGTTCTACTCTCACTCAGAGGAGCTGTTCTGCCTCACCCAGTATCCATCATAGAAAGCTGCTACTTAGAGCTCTAGGGTATTCATCACCGCTCTTTATATTCTTGTGCTCTGTGGATACTGCCTTGCTTTGAACACACAGTAACAGAAAAATGGGATCAAAACTCCTCTAGGACACACAGCCTGCTCTCCGTAGGAAATCACAGCTCTTGAAAGCCACAGCCAGTTCCCTCGGCAGCTCTGTGTTCTCAGGCCACATGTGTTGGAAAGATATTATCCCCAGTAAACCTCAGATTAAAGAAAACAAATGAGAATTTGTTCTGCATTTTTGGAAGATGCCTTTCTCTTCCAATACTCCCCTAAAGCTAAGGCCTCCTGGGAAGGTAATATGAAAAGAATTCATTTCTAGCTAGACTAGAGCTGTCCAGTAGAAATATATAAAGTGAGCCACAAATGTAATTTTACATTTTATAGCAGTAACATGTATAAAGTAAACATGTGAAATTAATTTAAATAATATACTCTATTTAATCCAGTGCATCCAAAATATCATCATTTCGACATGTTACCTATATATCTGTCTATCTGTCTATCTATCGGTCTTTTTCCAGGCATTTTTGATGTAACTTCTGCAAAGAAGCTGGAAGGCTAGCAAAGTATGGTTGGACAATATTTGGTGTCAGATATCCTAGCTATGCCCACCTAACTATAGAGTGCCTTTGGGAAACCTCTCTGAGTCTCTGTTTTCTCAACTCTAAACTGAAGATAGTGCTATTATTCTCTAAGGATTTTGTGAGGAATGACAGGAGATAGTCTCTATGACGGGCCTAGTATAATGCCTGGCCCAGAAAGGCTCTCATATGCCATATGAAGAAATTTCAATTTTATCTTGAAGGCAACAGGGAGCCAGTGAGGACTGAAAATAAAGAATGATAGGATCAGATCTTCCCTATATAAGGCAATTACTGGGGAAAAAAAGCTAAAAACATTTTGTTTTTCTTATAGCCAAGCTTTGTCCCAAAAAGAAGTGTTTGCTTCCAAATCTTTCAAATCTTTGCGTAAAAAAGAAAAGAATCTTGGCTAAACTTCAGACTGAATTTTTTTTTGTATACCCAGAGGTATCTCTGAATGAATAAAATTTAACATATCATTAGGCACTTCTACCTCTTGCATTTAGGAATATAAACTTGTCTTAGGATAATGCACACAATAATATTACAGGCATTAGTTAAAATATAACTTTATTACTCTTTCTGGTGTTGCTTTACCTCCACTGGGTTTCAATATATCCTCCTGGACCTCTTTAATGAGAGAAATGATGACTCTAGACCAGATGGTTCTAGACCAAATGGCTCTAATGGCCTTGTCCTTTCAGTTCCATAGTCTCTCTGGCAAACAGTGAGAAATTCAATTGAAAGATAATTGAAAAAAATTGAACTTTATAACTGAAAGATATCAATTGAATGGATTCATTTTCAGAATGATCACACCAAGAAAACTCTAGTTGAAACTCTTATTTGCCCTTTAGCAAAAATCGTAACAAATGAGTATGTATTCTCATTTGAAAGAGCTTATTCTTTTTAAGACCTTAATCTTGGAGAAGTTTACCAGCTCCAGTGGCAAATGTCATAAAGTGCTGGGGGAATCCGACTCTGGACCTACCCTATACTGTTTGCAGCAACAAGGGACATCCCAAGCCTAAAGCCAAGGATATACACAATCTGCTCAATTTATTGGCCCTGTTAGGTACAGAGTGTATGCCGATCCAGGGGGAATAGAAAATGTGACAGTGTCACTATAAACTAGCTGGAGAGACAGCCCTCACGCATTAATTTACAGACTAATTAAGAACCTGCAATGTAATGATTACTGAGTACACTACGTATAGCTTTTGTAACTTGTGTGCTTAAACCAATTAGATAAATTTAACGGGATCTTGGAAAACATTATCCAAATCTGAAATGTGTGCACATAGAAAATCAATGAACCCCAGCCAAAGATGTATGAGGGCTAAGACAGATCACTAAGATTTTAACCATTCAAATTGAGATTAGGCATGTAAAAGAAATGTAAATGTATAAATTATTATTTAAACTAGAGGGGTTACTATTAAATAACTCCTTTAATGACAGTACCTTGCAATGAATGCTTTCCTATGAGAGAAGATTGAACCATCTGACATTTTGCAGAGTAAACTTCAGCAGAATCTGAGAGTTGGCCAGACCCAAGAAGCCACAAACCATCATACAACTCCAACATTTGTTTATAATCGTAAAAGTGTTTCCTCCATTCTTCTCAGTCAAGGTCAGGTTAAAACATGGAAGTATACCATCTCCATGTATTTTAAGCTTCAGAACCCAAAGTTCTTCAGAAAATGAGAGGACTCACTCTGCTACAGTTAACCCTTGAAAAGTAATTTGAGATTGTTCCAAGCACAGAAATGTTCCTGTATTCAAAGAGGTAGTTTAATGAAAATAATGATTTCACTCGCCAACATTATGAATAAACGATGTTTCCTTATTGCCAGTAGAGGTTTATGAAAATCTTCATGTACTTTCTGAAAATGGGATTTCTGATGGAGTCGTCATGCTGTCTTGACTCCCAAGAATATTCCCAATGTGAGCATAATGCATATTCATGGTCTCTTTGCCTAGAGCATGAGAGAAATCACTCTGGAACTAAAATAAGTTGTCTTTATTCAAAATGGAAATCAGTAACAAAAGCTTTACATAATAATGCCTATTGCCAATAATTAACCGATTAAAAACTCTAAACTTCTATGTATAAGATGCTGTCCTTGACACCAGAGAACTGACCACAAAATATTTGTATTTTCTAGGCCATCCTACCCGAAAGATAAACATGAGGAAGCACCACTACTTCTCTGGTTCTGACCTCTAACATTTTGGGGGAACTTCAAACATCTCTCAAATTCCTCCCAGACATATCTGGAAGTCCTTACAGGTGACTGGCAGGTGCTTTGTGTATTGAGCATCTGGGCTACCATGTGATGTCTGTTCTTCTCCTCCTCTCCAGAGCCGAGCCACAGAGCCGGGGTCCCCCATCTCCACCTGTGCCTAAGGCCTGCACAGAGACTACTAGTACCCAATATTACAGGAGGCATGCCCAGATTCTAGCATTCATGTTACCAAAACCTGGAACCCTCAACATACGTAAGAGATGTCAGTAAAACAACTCCTTGGGGTTTTAGCTTGCTTTTATTTTTTAAATCAAATTTATCCTAAATCTCAAACAAAAGCCTGGAGTTGCTGAGAATCTATGGTTCAGTTACAGTGCTCAGAATCATCACTGCTCTTGGCATGAACTGGGTATATCTTAGTTCCTTCTTTTCTTAGGGCAAGTTCTTTCCCAAGGGTCCTCTTGGTCACTTATGCAAACAGACAGCTGAGGAGCCTTGACATTTTGTTCTCTAAGCAGGCCTGATTTCTAAGGAGAGCACAGCTTCAGATTTGGCTTGGCCCTGATTAACAGTACAATCCTACCTGCCTTCAAAGGCCATATAGCCTAGATGTGATAGGCACATAGATTGACCAATTATTCCAATGTACTGTGCTAAGTGATACAGTGAAATTATATCATAGGAGTCATTTAACTAAACTTGGAGATTCCCAATGGACTTCCTGGGAGACAGTGTGTTCAGTTTGATACTTAAAGCATGAACACATTATATTTTCATTCCATTTTCAATGATGCCAAATTCCCCTTCCTAATCAAGATGAATTAGAGAAATGTGAGAAATTAAAATAGAGCCCCAGAGCCACAGGGGCTCCAGTTTCTGGAAACGGGTTGTGATCGCCACGTAATGGCCTGGGAAAGGCAGATAAAGTCACTTCAGGACAAACTTCTAGTAGCTGCTGTGGAGACAATTACCTCAAGTCTTCAGCTGAACAATTCAGGCCTATCTTGAAGTTTAGTGGTCCTCTCTGGACCACTGGCAAACTGCCCTGAGCAGGATGCCCATTAGATGCGTGGAGCTTGGTTAGTAGGACCTCCATGAGTGAGGGGTAATGGAGGACAACAGGAATGCCACATATTTTCTCTCCCTGTCTAATTTCTGAATAAATTTCAAGTCACATATTTTCTGTGAGTGCATCTGCCAAATTTTGTCTCTAATATTTCCCCAAGACTTGCTTCCACAGTTGATTCAATAGTTAGCAATGAACTCAAAGCTCAAATAGTTTTATTTGGGAATCCTTTATAGTTTTCTAAATTCTAAAAGAAATTATATAGCCTAAAGGAGACAGTTGCTGGTATTCTGATGGAGCTGATCTTTATTTCAAAGGTGAGCCAGGTAAAAACAAACAGTACTGTGACCCATTTGTACCCAAATAAAATGTAGCAGATTTTATTTTTAACATAAAACTATGGACTATTTTCATATTTTTCTATGAACAATTCTAAAGTGAATCTTCTCAAACATTTTGGCTTCTGGGAGGATTAGACTGAGTTTTGGTTCTATCCACATAGGAGTGAGGAGGAAGCTTTGAAGTATGGAGTTCAGGCTTGGTCTAAGGCATTAACACATGGCATCATCTCCAAAACTCAGTATGAAATGCTTGTGCAGGAGACTCTTTAGAAGAAAAACTAAGGAATAAAGCACCTCTGACCCCTTTATACATCTCCAAACTGAGCTTTACCCAGTTGCCATTAGGGTTCTGGTTCTTCTTTTTTTTTACCTTCTTAAAATCACACAAACACAGACACACACATACACACATATGCACAATATCATTCACACAGAGCCTGGCAGAGCAGTGAGCAACGTCTAGTCTCTGAAAGACATTTTGTTAGGAACAGGCAGAGGGAACCCAACTCGGGAAACAGCATATTAGAGAAGTTGCTGTGTTAGCCGACTCAGCCTGCTGGGAGTGTTTCCATTGCCCAGAAGGAGGTCCAGAGAAAGGAGAGGGTTCCCACAAGATGGAAGCCTTGTTATTTTATTTTATTTTTTTATTTTTGCAAGATCATCACTCTCAGTGTTGCAAGAGTATGGTTTGAAGTGAGCTGCCCATCCATTAGTCACCTCCTGTCAGCTGTCACCCAACTCACGGAATGGAAAGAACACTAGGGCATTGGGTCTAAATTGGCCGAGGGATAGGAAACACGGAATGGTCCTAAATGGAAAGTATTCAGGTTCAAAACAAGTTTGTAGGGGGAAACCATACAGGAATCCATGTGAGGCAGCCTAGAAATGTTTACATAAAAAGCAGCAAAAGTTGGGGAGAAAGAAACACCAAAAGAAGAAAGAAGTCCAAACTCATGGATGTCCTCAAATCTAAAGAGGAATTTCAGCAGTTAAATGTTCAGCAAGTGTCTGGGAGACAGGAGCAGGAAGTTTTGTAGTACCAGTTAGGAGATACATATAAAGGACTTCTAATCTGGAGAATGAAAAACTAAAATTGAAATACATGGTAAGGTTGTGTTAAACAAGAGATTTTGAACTTATTTTAAAAGGAGCAAATCAAAATAAAGCATAACAACAGCAACAAACTGTTTCTTTAAACTAAGACCCTGTGGTTTCATTCCTGTTTCCTTTATTTTACCCCTGAAATCAAAGGGATGGGTCTTTTGCTTTCTTGATTTTTCTTCCCAAATCAGAAAGAAACAAAGATAAATATTAGAGAAATATGTGAGAGAGAAAATATGCTGTGGAGAAGTTTTCAGAAACAGGGCAAAGGAACAGAAAACTCTCTACTAATAAATTGCTCTAAAGAAATGTCATCTTAATATTTGCTAGTTATTTTAATAAATATATACTTAAAGTTCCAGATTGGAATAATTAGTATAATGGGTAACATTTGAATTGTCAAAACAAACTAAAAGTGTAAGTACTATTTTTGTCCCCTTTCACAAGGAGGAAACTGAAGTTAAGCAACCTTCTTGGGATCACACAGTTTATGTAGAAGCAGCTGGGGCTTGAACCCTGGTCTGTCTCATGTGAAAGTGCGTGTAATTAACCATGAGCATAAATATTCACTCAAAGTCAGTGTCTCTTAGTTTCATTTGAACTGTCCTGAACTTGTCTTAGCAATGACATACTCACATTTCTGGAAACACAATGAAGAAAAGTTTTTGCTGAAATTGCAAAACAAACAACCTTCCTACGGAAGATAACATTAAACCTTCGAGGCACTGGCTGCTAGAAGTGATATCATTGACGAGTGATGGGTGGGACACTACGCCAGCCATGCAAATGCCACTCTACTGCCTGATACCCCCATGCTTCTCTGTGACAACACTTGTAACCCTCATTCCAAGTCCTGACACAGCATGGGCTGCATAGTAGATGTACATTACACACTTTGCATTCAGTAGCTATTTCTGAACTGAAGTGAACATCTTCCATCAAATATTGGCTCAAGGGTCACCTGACCTCCTTGAAGCTATCTATGGTAGTCATGACAGTCACACCTGTCTCAGTTCATTCTAGGCTCTTTTCCATTTGGCCCTTTGCTAGCTCTAATTTATGTCACAAAGCGTAACTAAGGATTACATGAGATTCATGTAATTAAAAATATTTTGGAAAATATAAATTTCTATGTGGATATTAAGCATTATTATCATTGTATATACTGCCACACCCTTGGTAGTCATGCTTATGAATCTGTGTTTGTATTTCACATACATTGAGGCATACTGTAGGCCAAACAACTAACACTTGATTTAATCTCACAACAACTTTCATAGGTAGTTAACTTGGCCCTGCTTTTCCCAGTTAAGAATGTAAGGAGTAGAGACGTTGTGAAAGGTTAGCTGCAATATAACAAACCCCGAAGTCTCTGGTTATTAACAAGACCTACTTATGAAAGTAGGTTTCATAAGCAAGATTTCCTCCTGTGGATTGCCCTTGGTACTGGTCTTTCTGTGTATCCTATTTAGTAAGTCTCCTCTAACTCTATGGTGGAGTCCCCAGATCCTTGAAGTCAGGTGTGGCTAAGTGGCCAATGAAACCAACAGGTACCAGGACAGGTGGGGGCACAAAGTGAGTGGAAGCGACATGTGTCATATCAGGTGGAAGCCTTAAAGAGCCACCGTGTGAATTTCCACAATGCCAACCACTGCCACCATGACTGATGATGTGCCACAGGATGGAGCTGCCATGAGCCTGTGCCCCTGAGAACTGGCAGGTAAAGAAGAGCTCCCAGTTGACCCATGATGATCATAAAGCATAAGTGAGGAATAAGTCTTGGTTGTTAATAACCAGAGACTTGGGGGTTTGTTACCTTGCAGCTAACTTAGTCTCTCCTGACTGAGATAAAAATCCAGCTCTTTTCTGGACACGGTCACTGTTGGAATGGAGGAATAGGAAACCAGAAGGGTGGTTGGATCTCATGAGGGGCAGTAAGCTTTTCTCAAGCTTCCCTTAGGAATATTGCATTAAAGGAAAATGAGTACCCTTCAGGAAACCTGAATGCATAATGCAAACAAGGATACACAAGTGCTTTACAAATTATAAATCACTCTGCAAATACTAGTTATAACAACACTTAGGTCTCACCTGCAATTGTAGCCATGATTACATGTTTTCCCGTTTTGTAAGTCCATAATATTTACTCAGCTCCCACTAAAGAAATGTACTTATTTACAGTGTTTGTGGACAAGTCAAAGAGATCAGAGATAAGTTTCCTAATCTATGTAGCAAACCAAATGTACATGAGGAAGACTAAGGCCACTTGGTAGAATATGTAAAATTTAAAATGAGTGTCTCTCTGTTACCCTTTTTCTTATTCATAGACTCCAGAGATACTACAGGAGAGATAAGCTCTTCTCCTTCCACACCATGAACACAGAGAGTGGAGCACAGCATGGGGCTAGTAGTTTGCTTAGGAAGGGACAGGGATGCCACTACGGGACTCTCACTGCCTCTTCCCTTTGCTCCTCTTGGCACCATGACAGGCAGAGGTGCACAGACTCTGTAATTGTTTTGTTTATGCCAACCCTTTTATAAGGAATAAACTTGAGGCTTAGTGATATATCGTTAGGTCGGAAGGTGCCATTATTAAAACTTCCTAATCCCCACGCCTACAAGATTGAGATATTAAGAGCATATTTTTCTAAATGGCAATGGAAGTATATTAAAGCTTACTAATAAAGATGTAAGTCCCTAAAATTCGAGAAAAGACAAGCAATGATAATATAAACTCTTCTTCTTACCACTTAGAGGGGAAAGGCTTGTTCAGCGTAGCTGGCCTCAGTTAGAAAGAACAGCCACATTAGATAGAATGTGTGGTTCTCACCTATGGTTTCTGGGGGGAAAACAAAAAAGTCTAGACTTAGTCTCTAGAGGCAGATATTGGAACTTGGTCTTTTAGCTTCTGGTTAGTTCTATTGCTACCAAACAAGGAAAAAGCAAGATTTCCTCCTGTGGATTGCCCTTGGGACTGGTCTTTCTGTTTATCCTATTTAGCGAGTCTCCTCTATGAGTTTTCAGAGCTTCATGCACGCTGTGAGCTGTTTCTCAAACAAGAACCCCTTTCCTAGAGGGCACGAAGCAGAGGCCCCCCATATAAGGTACAGCCACACCACATGCTGCTCAGAGTCTAGGCTTGTCAAACTTCAAATGGTGCCCCTGGCTGAGTCTCATCTCAGGCCTGTACCACTTTCTCATAGTCACTCATCCTCCAGGGGGAAAGTGCTCTCCCTGATTTCCAACCATTTTCTTCCTGACAGTCAACCTCCACAGACAACACCCACCCTCTCCCGTTTCTTATCCAAGTCGCCCCTTCCTTCCTTTACTTTTCTCTGGTTCTCGCTTGAGATGGTTTTACTTCACTCTACCCCATTCCATCACATACCCGGATTCACGCACCAAGTAAATGTCCATGTGGACGAAGTGACTGCATTTCTGTAAGTAACTCCAACCAAAAAGTTCTACCTAGAATGGGTAGAATTAGGAAAGAAATTATGCAGACATACCACACCCTTTTCCTGAGATGGACTAATGATTCTTGGAAATATTTTACTTACTTATACCCTCCTTTATTCCCAAAAGGATTCAGGGCAGCATCTCTGAAAATAAAACTCAGGCCTTCTTTGAAGTCTAGGGTAGCACATGTTGCTGATGTTTGTCAAAAAAAGTAGCAGTTCTTATATGAGTAAGGCACCCGTCCATTCTTATGTTAATACACAGCAAAGAGTTAATATTTAACTTCAAACTGCTCCTGAAACCTTGTGTGAATAACCTTGTCTAGAAAAATGATCTATATCTCAATTTATATGGCTTTGAGAATTATCACATGTAAACTCTACGTAAAATGAGAAAAGGAAGATTCTAGAGAGACGCAGATGGGAGAGAGAGACAGCATAACTGCCACAGTAAATGAACTTTGTCTAGGGTTGTCTGGGGTCCTGGATTATCAAGATTGTCTGAATTCTGGTTGTTTCCCTGCCACTGTAGCTTGGAAAGGCTTGTCGAGATGTCCACTGTTCCACATTGGATAAATATGTCCCATGGCTGGACCATTTGAGTTCAGCGAGGCCAGGAACTTAAGTGTGTGGCCTTCAACTGTTTAACGAATAAAAAGCAATGAAACTGCTTGAGGGTAAAGATCACTGGGATGGGTTTTTCTTGCTCCTTTGGGAGAAATAAACCAAAGTGTTCAACAAAACCACAACTGACTGACTTTCTCACGGGTTTAGAACATGGATACCTCAGTCCCAGAGCTCACTCAGTCATCCCTCAGATTGGACATAATGTTTGATTTTGCAAGGTCATTTTGCCACCATGAATTTCTCCTAAACTCTTAAGTAGAGACAACATCAGCAGGGAAAGTGCTGCAAGACCCTTGTCAGCACTGGGAGGGATTTGGGAGTTTTTACCGTTGCCTCTTTCTCTTTCTCACATGTGATCACTGACTAGAGGTGAACTAAGTCCTTCTCGGGGTGGGGCAAGAGGCATGTCTAAGGATGCGTTTCCCTATAATTTTGTCTTTCATTTACTTTTTATAGTTCTGCAGTCAGCTCAGAGGACTCCAGGGACCTTGAGACTAGAGCACAAGATCCTGACATACTGCAAATAAAGGCAAAGGCAGTGAGCAATCTCAGCTCAGCACAGCTGAGAAGGCAGGGGTCAGGCCTGGAAGTCATCAGATGAAAAACTCAGAGCAAAAGTTAACATGAAAATATTGGCAGCTGGTATACCACCAAAACCTCAGCAATTCATTCCTTGCATCCTCCCTGCCTTTCCAGACCATTAGCTCTCACTCTGAATTCAAAGTTAGGAAAGGATCCTCCTCTTTGCAGAGATCTTATGAGTTCCTGGTACTCGCTAAAGTAGAGTGTCATTCACTCTGATCCACCTTCTCTTTAGGGTACAGGTTGATTCCTTGCAAGCCCTAGTGATGCCTCGGTCTAGCCTACACGGGTCACAGGACAAGGAATCAGACTCACTTACGTCCCTCAAAAATCTCACTTAAGGGCTGAATACTTACAACATATAAATATCAAACAGCCATTCGTCAGCTCTACGTGCAAATAAGTCACCATCCAGAGAGAGGCTATTTCAATGAGAACCGATAAGGGAGGTTGGTTAAGCTGTCTCCAAAAAGTCAGTGAAGTTTGAGCAAGGATAAAGGGAGGTTTCCCTGTTAGGAAATGGAGGGGAAAAGGAAAATTCCCTAAATAAGAAAAAAATTAGGACAAGGCCACCCAAGTAGAGACACCCCTAAAAAGACTGGTCAGTGTGAGTTGACACTGGAGCAGATGCTAAAAGAAATGGCAAACTCTCTTTCCCAGAGGTCAGCTGGCACCTGAGGCCCAGCATTGGGGTTATTAGGCCGTAGCTGAAGCCTTCCTGGCTCAACTTCTCTCCCCAAAGGTCTCTTGCTACCCAATAGGCCAACAGCTGCTAAATCTAACTGAACAAGATAAATTATGTAATCTTCCTCTCTGGGGATTTTATGATTAGGGGAGATTTGTAGAGACCTCAGAAGCGCCAGTCTCAAATTACACACTAGATTAACATCCACTCCTTCATAATTTTATACTCTATCTCCTAGGTAGAGTTCACCTGATTTTCAGTGAAAAGAGAGGTGGCCTGAAAAATACTCAAAGACATGCTGTAGTTAAATAAGAGCTGAAAGTTTCAGCCTACACGTTCCTTTTTAAATGAAGATCCAAGTGCAACTAAAATAGGATGATTCTATTCTAACACATGTAAAGATATTTATCATAGTTGGCAGAACAGAATCATTTCTTCTCAGTGAAATTATTTTGTTCCTCTCTCAACGTTTATAAAAGTAGAATCTTTAAAAGGCTAAACTATAAAATATTGTCCCACAGCTGGGCACCAAAAATAAGTCATCAAAATTCAAATGGAAACACATTGCCCTGGCTTGTTGATCATAGTGAATAAAGATATAACTAGCTGAAGCTGATGATATCTGACACTAAAAAATGACCCAGCTAATGCATGGCATCAATGGGGTACTGGCTAGCACCACCTTGCAGGAGCTGATTATGTGTGCCTCTTCCCAATTTTATATTCAGTGATCCTACTTAGCAGCTTGAAATTGGCCATAATCAGAGTTTTTAGACAAGGAAATTGGCAAAATCCATAAATCACAACTTTTCTGTTTATACCCCCCACCCCCAGCCAGTTGTTAAACATTTACCAATACGTCATGGCACAGACTTCTACTTCAATCATAGCTGAGCCTAATTTTTAAAAAAGCAATCACATTTATCTGTTGTATGTTATTATACCAACTCATAGGTTCATCAAGAAGATAGCAACAAGATTTCAATTCAGAGATGGGTATGCAGACAGACAAGATTCTCTCATGACCCCAGGATTATCTCTCAGTTAACTGACAACAGCTAGCTGGTACCCGAGACTCACCAGCCAGCAAGTGGGAGGCTATGCCCAAACTCAACTTCTCCCAGATCTGAGGGTCCCAAGATCTCTAGATGGTGGCAGCTGGCATTTCCCAGAACTCCCCTTTAAACAGCTGGCACCTAAGCTCAGGTTCTCAGAGGCTGAAGCCCAGATCCTCAGTGTGTCCAACTGTGCTCCAGTCCAAGCATCTCTTTTCTATAGGAAGCCAAGAGGACAGGGACCCATGCATGCACTGGCCCTTCCAGCAGCCTGTGTCAAATAATGCTGCTCACCCAGAGTGTTCGCATAATGATGGGGAGACAGAAGGGTCCTGCAAAACCACTATTCATCCACTGAGTCTACATGGTCTCTGTGGATGGCATCTACCTTCCTATTTACCTAGAAACCAACTCACAAAGAAACCACCTATAAACATAACCTTCTTTTAAATTCTATTTGCCATCCTTTTTACTCCCCAACCTAGCAGTGCCTACAACATTGTTAACCAAAGTGAACTCTCTCTAATGAGAGAGTAAGTGAACATTTTTTATGACAGTTTTCAACAAGCAAAAGGAAACATTTAGTATAGGGCCTTTGGGTTGAAACAAGCAAACAAAAAAGAAATGGATTCTAGTATTTGCCTGCAACACATTATGAACTGGCAGAGGACAGACAACATTTTCTGTTCATGCAAAATAAGCATAATGAAGAATCTCTTTGTAAGTGAAGACCAAAGTAATCTAGGCATTTGGTGTTACCAACACATCCTTCATTTTGCTGCAAACAGTACAACCACACTCCCCCTGACACACACACCACAAATTCACATGCACAATTAAAAGATTTAAAAAATGATGCAGATTTGAATGACCACATCAGTTCTTTTGCATGCAAAAGCCTATATTTGAAAAGGGAGATGAAAAAGAAAAATAAAAAACAAAATTAATAAGCTCCTGGAGTTCAGCCATGAAATATGATTGAGATTAGGAGAAGGGTGAAACTGTGGTCAAGCTCTTGATGCAAAAGCCCTGCTTGCCTGTAACCAGATGTAAATCATAACATCTCCATGGAGATGAGCGGGCAGATGCCCAGTGGTATTTTCATGTCCACATTTAGAGGGTGAGAATTTCAATGGTTTATGGATTCCAAGTCTTTGGGGCCAAACAAGGAATTTTATCTAACATGAAACTCTTCTGGACTCTCTAAACAATGCAGCCTGATTTTTATGGGCTGATCTCAAAAGGCTCCTTTATTCCTCTATAGCAGATGCTTCCCTGGTCTTCTGGTCACTGTGAAGCTATCCCAGGAAGTGAGACATATAAGTCTAACCCTAAAAGCTACCTTGCTATGCCCAGTGTTTCGACATGGACCATCTCTTGTCCCACTGATTTTATGTCATAGTTATTGCTACTTTTCTTCATTTACAGGCACTCAATTGGGAGTGAGATGACTGCATTTGACAACCTTTTAAATTTTATTTTATTATTTATGCGAAAGTAAATGCGACCAGGAATATTATTAGCATTAACGCTTAATACCAAATAAAACTTGGTGACAGGCAAGAAAAATGTTCCAAGAAATCCAAAGACAAAACCTCAAAACCCTAGCATGACATATCTGGGTCTTGAGTGTCCTCTGATTTAAGACATATCATCAAGATAATGCGATGATTATAAGGAACATGGGAGTTGATATTTTAAGAAAATCATGAGGATCTGTGAGCAAGGGTGGAATCAATTTTGATGCTAATAGGGCTGAAGCCATGAGATCCTTCACAGGAAAAGAAGCTACCCTCTCTTTTCTCCTCCATTTTTCTAAATATTTGCAGCCATGACTTCCATATGTGACGAACTCCACAGAAATGTTCAAGATTTTGTTAAGGGGTATGTTGAGATGGGCATTCTCATGTAATGCTCATGAGAGCATAAACTGGTACTTTGAAGGGAGGCAATTTGGCAAAATAAACCAAGAGCCTTACAAATGCTCAATTCTTTGTCCCAGTATTCCTCTACTAAGAATTAGATATGATAGCAAACAAACAAAACACCATAAATTCCCAAGTATAAGGGAATGATTAAGTAAATAAAAACATATCAATAGGAATAAAGTAGTGCATTGTTATTAAAAATGTTTTTTACAGAATACTGAACGTGTTGAGGATTTAAGTTATAATACTCTATGAAGTGCAAAAAAGACTGATACAAAATTGCATATATATTATGCCCTCAATGTACACATATACACATAAATACACACAGACAGACATAGTAGACAAAACACTGGGAAGAAATATGCCAGAGTATTTAAAGTGGTTATTTCAGGATGGAAGAGTGGAATAATGATGAATTGTATTTATTTTTATTTATACTGTGTTATACTTACCAGTGGTTTACATTGAACACTGGTTACTCAATTTTTTCCAGACTTACATTTATAATTGCAAAAGTGATACAGAAATACTATAGAAACATCAAGAATTATAAAAATGTATGAAGTAAACGATGGAAGTACTCTCCCTACTCATTCTCCAGATGTCCCCACTTTAACAGCAGGAAAAGTTTAGAGTTTATCTTTCCAGACTGTTTACGTCTATTTGTGTATACACAAGTACATCCTACTTTGGATATATTTGCGTGTTATTATAGAGAAATATATCATTTTTAATTTACTTTAATTTTTAGAGTTGTTTTAGATTTGCAGCAAAATTGAGCAGAAAGTGCCGAGAGTTCCCACGTACCATATCTCTGCCCCCTCCCCTACCCCAGACAGCCTCCCCCACTACCAACGCTGCACACCAAAGTGGTATGTTTGTTACAATCAATGAACCTACATTGACACATCACCATCCAAAGTCCACAGTTCACATTAGGGTTCACTCTTGGTACTGTGCATTCTATGGATTTTGACAAATATATAATGATACACATCCACCTTTATAGTATCACACAGAACAGTTTCACTGCCCTAAAAGTTTTTTTGTGCTCCATCTATTCGTCTTTCCCCCCAACCCCTAGCAACCACTGATTTTTTTTATTGTGTCCATTGTTTTGCCTTTTCCAAGATGTCATATAGTTGAAATAATACAGTATGTAGCCTTTTCAGATTGGCTTCTTTCACTTAGAAATATGAATCTTTCTTCCATGTTTTTTCATGGCTTCATAGAATATTCCATGTGTACGTGAGAAGAATGTGCAGTCTGCTGTTGTTGGGTGGAGTGTTTTGTGTAAGTCTGTTAGGTCCAGTGGTCTATAGTGTTGTTCAATTTCCTTATTGACCTACTATCTGTTGTTCCATCCATTATTGAAAGTGAAGTATTTAAGTCTCCTACTATCATTGTGTTCCTATCCATCCCTTCAATGGATAGAGAAGATGTGGTATATATATACAATGGAATATTACTCAGTCATAAAAAGGAATGAAATTATGCCATTTACAGCAACATGGATGGACATAGAGATTACCATACTAAGTAAAGTAAGCCAGACAAAGACAAATATCACATGATATCACCTATATGTGGATTCTAATTTTTAAAAATGATACAAATGAACTTATTTACAAAACAGAAATAGACTCACAGACACAGAAAACAAACTTACGGTTACCAAAAGGGAAATGGGGTGAGGGAGGGATAAATTAGGATTTTGGGATTAACATATACATGCTACTATGTATAAAATAGATAAACAACAAGGACCTACTCTATGGCACAGGGAATTGTACTCAATATCTTGTAATAATCTATAAGGGAAAAGAACCTGAAAAAGAATATATATATTCTTATATATACATATATATACACATACATATATATGTATGTATATACATACATATATATACATACATACATATATTCATATATAAATAAAACTGAATCACTTTGCTGTACACCTGAAACTAACACAATGCTGTAAATCAACTACAGTTCAATTAAAAAAAAAAAAAGTCTATTAGTTTAATCAAAGATGTTAGCATGTCAGGTATTTGTTCCCCTGTGGCTTCTGGGTGATTTCTGAGAGATGGGGAAATGTCCAATATTAACCTGTCATTTTAAAACCAGACATGAGTGGCTTTTCAAAAATTCTGTAGCCCCCTGTATGTTTACATTTATTAATTATATGTTCATATCCTTGATCATTTCTTTTTTACTTTAGGTATGTTCTTTTAGCAATCAAAAAAAATAAAACAAATTGAAAATTAATAAAACATTTTCTCCACGAAGGGTGGCAGTGACCATGATGTGAGTAGCAAAGTCAGAGCTGATAGGAAGATGCAGCCTTTAGTCTGATGGGATTTAGTCTTTGAAATGTCCCCATCAGGGTCCATGACCTAAGAAGTCTTCTTTGGTGAGAACTCAGTGGGCTCATTCCTGAGCCTAGCTCATCATCTGGTCATTTTAGGTGCCATTTGAGAAGTATAATGAGAGAGTGAGACATGGGAAAGGTAAGCTTCCCTGAGTGACCTTGAAATTTCTTTTGTAACATCTGTTTTCTTCTCTTTCCCTTGCTGTCTTCCCATCATCAACAGGACTGTCAGGGGCCACTTGCTTTGTCATAAGAATTTCAAGAAAATAACTGAATAAAATTTATTTTATTTGGAATGACTTGAAACTTAGATACACTCAGAGCTAGGGTTTAATCTCTTTCTTGCTCAATTATTCAGCATATAGAAAAAGCAAAGCAAGACAAAACAAAACAAAAATGCACTCCTAATTCATACATGCACAGATACCAATGAGCTGAGGTGAAATGATGTCACTTTTCTCTTTCTACTTTTGTAACTTCCAAGTCATTTTGGTCAAAATTAAATAAGTGAAATCTCTGATCACAATATAGACATATTACAAATTGTTTTGTACGTCTACATACATGGGGCTGAGTCCAACTTTCCTCTTGATCATTATAGATTAGGAAGAAGTCATAAATTGGGTATAAATTGGGGAGAAGGCATTTAAATAGTTAAATTTAATATTAATATAAATAATATATAATTATATAAATTAAATAACTAAATCTTTAAATTTAAATATTGTGGATTATCCAAAACTCTCTAACTATATTCCCTCAGATAGACTATAATAAGACAAGACTAGTTACAGGACTGTTATTTTTCACAACTACCAAAATGCCATCAATTACTGAAGTATTTATGCCCAAACAGAAAAGCACAAAGTTGTAATTTTACAATTTCAAGATCTTGAAAACAGATAGTAGACAATATTATCAATCACTTCCAGGTGGTGAGAAGGGAATGAGGAAAAGAAAAATAGGATAGAGTAATAATTCTCAAAAACTTAAAAGGTAGATTAATCACATTATTTCCTTCTTAAAATGTTTGTTCTGGATACAAGTACCCAGCTTACACATGGTTAACACACCATGAAAAGACAATCTATAAGCTAAACTACTGCAGATCCTGCCTACATGACTCATATTGCCAGACATTAACTGATTTTGAAGTAGCTGGATTTTCCTCTCTAATTTCAAAATCAGTTTGGCAAAAATTGGAAAAATGTAATGAAAAGCAGAGGAAGATACTCCCAAAACTACATAAATATGCATTTGGAAGTTACCTTGGGTTATTCACGATAAAAGCTGCAGAAAAATTAGCCTTTGCATTATGAAAAACACTTGGAAAATATTTTTGAAATTTTGGTGACACCCCGTTCTTTGTGAAGAAAATTAATCATAGTAGAAAACACAAGGGAATTTTCAATGAAATGTTTTCTTTCTTTTTTACTGATGCAATATTTGAAATGGGAGCACAGGGCATTTTTCTGAGCAAAGCAGTTGTCAGCAAGCATGACTCTTTTCAGCAAATCAGCTGTGGTCTTCTTTTTTGTTTTTTAATAAATTTATCTATCTATCTATCTATCTATCTATCTATTTATTTATTTGGCTGTTTTGGGTCTCATTGCTGCACGCAGGCTTTCTCTAGTTGCGGCAAGCGAGGGCTACTCTTCGTTGTGCGCGGGCTTCTCATTGCGGTGGCTTCTCTTGTTGCAGAGCATGAGCTCTAGGCATGCAGGCTTCAATAGTCGTGGCATGTGGGCTCAGCAGTTGTGGCTTGCGGGCTCTAGAGCGCAGGCTCAATAGTTGTGGCGCACGGACTTAGTTGCTCTGTGGCATGTGGGATCTTCCCAGAGCAGGGATCGAACCCATGTCCCCTGCATTGGCAGGCGGATTCTGAACCACTGTGCCACCAGAGAAGTCCCATCACCTGTGGTCTTCTGAACAAATAATTATGGACATCAAATTAAAAGACATGAACTCAGTCTCTGGTTCCAATTGAATTGCAGTCTTTATTATTGAGTAAATAATTTATAAGTCTTTTGCATGTTCTTCATGTGTCCTTCCTCTTTTCCAACAAACACACTTATTTCCAGTAAAGAGGTAAAAGCCTTTGTTGGAATCACATGGAGTCCGGATCAGAGTTGGGACCAGAGCCCAGAGCATCTCCCCTGCTGGCTCAGAGGTTACCTCCTGGTCATGTTACCTGACTTGTTTTTCTTAAGATCTCTGCACCTTAACTTGGTAGCATGGAAAAACCGTTCTGGTTATCACAGCTGGAAAAAGCAACTCACTGCTGTGTGATAGGATCTTGGCCAAGTAGAAGCTAAAGCGTGTCGATGACTTCTATCCAAAGGTAATGACTGTTGGCTGTGACCCATGAATTCCTACCCTCTGGCCTAGGCACTTTACATTTGAGGTTCCCCTGGGTCTACTGGGCTTGTAAGACAGAATCTCTGTGGAAACAGAAGCAACACAACCAAGAGGACTTAGGCAAATATTATGTACAAATTGAGCAACACTCCTACTGGTCATGCTATCAATGACTAATATACCCAAATCAGTGTGGGTGCTTCAAAATCATCCATCAGAGCAACATAAAGGGATTTCTTATTCCCTATTCCTTCCCATTAGTTATTTCTATGACCCTTTCTCTGATGTTCACCAATACATGACAAATCATGCCAATTTGTGGAAAATGACACATAGAGGGGGAGTGAATATTCAGATTGGCTGTTTCAGCTATGGAAATGAGTTAGAACCAAAGGGAATAATTTCAAGTCAAAACCTGTCCTTAGTCTTTAAGTTCAATTTTTTTTCTTTTGTGCCAGTAATACACGTCCTCCAGGAAACAGAAGAAAAAGAAAGTTTCACCACCCCCCACAATTGACACCCTTCTTCTTGCACACAGCCATTTTTTCCTTTCTCTTGCACTCTCCCCACCTTCTTTCCTCCCTTTTTTTCCTCTTTCTCATCCACTCTCTCCATTCATTTATTCACTCATCCTTTCAACAAATAGTCACTGAATGCCAGATGATATTCTAGGAGCTTGAATTCATCAGTGATCAAAGTAGACAGAAATCCTTGCCTTCATGAAGTTTGCATTCTCCTTTTTCCTGCATGTTTCATTAGCAGTGCTGATATAGTTCAAGGACTCCTAGAAGCACCTGTTCTGTTGCTTTGGTCCACAGGTACTGTCCCTCTTCCATGACACCTGTATTTTCTCTGCTTGGAGGTGAGGAGCACACACAGGGGAAAAGAAGAGCTACCCCTAGGCACTGCAGAACCAAGGGATAAAAAATTCTCAATCCTGTGAAGAAACAGCACAACCAAACTGAACCCAAGTGCAGCATCACAGCCCATGCAGGCTTTCTAGTCCTCTAGACTGGAGGTTAAGTCAGAGGTTATTGGTATAATTCTATCTGGCATTAGAGAAAAGGGTAGGATTCAGAGTCACACAGACCAGGGGATGCATTTTAGTTCTGCGGTCTGTGGGTAGGTCAAAAAACCTCTTTAGGTCTCAGTATCTTCAACTCTTAAATGAGTTTAACATCCTTTACCCTGTGGGTTCTATCATTATTTTATTCATTCATCAATTCATTCATTCAATGAGTATTTATTAAGCCCCTACTGTGTACTAACACTGCTGTAAATACTGGAGATATAACAATGAAGAGACAAAAATTCTTGCCTTCATGGAGCTTACATGGAGGGAATACGGTCTATTACATAGGTAACTTAGATTCACCTTATCTTTCGGTAACAATAACTGAAGCAATAAATGTTCAGAACTATTCTTAAAGCAGAATCAAAATTAGCATGCGCCCAGCATATATACATCTTCATCATGTTCTACCTTGAACTTGCTACGCAGATAAGCTCAGCCAGGCCAAGTGCAGCAGGGAAAAGAGCTTTAGTTAGTGATGTTTTTCATACACTATGGGTAAAATCACCTACTCCTGCTGGAAAAGATGCCACATAAGTGTAAGTAAGAGCTAACAAAGTACTAACTACTTAACAACGGTTCCTGTTGGGTATTCAATGAAGCAGATTATCTGAGAGACAAAGGAGCCTGAGGAAGGCTTTGGGGGCTGGGTGACAGCTGCACCACCCAAGGCAGCAAGAAGCCATCCTGTGCCCAGGACATCTGATTCCTTCACCGAGGGATGAGGGATATTGTCTTCCACAGCCCCTTCCTTTAGTACCCGATGTTTTCAATTTCCCTTTGAAGTTTATTCCCATTTTCCAAGGCTTAAAAACCATGCCCAGTAGAACACCGGCTATGAAATTAATCAATGTGTGTCTCTATTTGTTCTGCCAGGTCATTGAAAATCTCTTGACATAATTTTGAGTTAGAGTAAAATTAAAATTTTTTCTTGATCATTGAGTAACACAGAAAGAAAGAAATGGAATTAGTCTGAAAAGATTAGTTTTCACAAGGCCATTTCTGTAACTACCAGAATGTTTTTAGAATCTTCTCTAGTTCCTAAGTAGACAATATGCGTTATCTTTTGCTTTCTAAAAATGGATTTTCTGGTTATATTCTATTTTAAATTCCCTTAGGAAGTAGATAAGGTAGATGTTATAAATAAATAAATATTATATGAAATTATAGTTACTTTTGGATTTATATGAATTCTAAGAATAATGAATCTCACTTGTTGGCTAAGATTTAATGTGTCACGGGACTCTACTGATTTGAATGCATAGTATTTATCCTATGTCCTTTTTCATACACTATTCTCCTACTTTATTAGACCTCTTTTTTTTTTTTATCCGAATAATACTCTCTCTAGGTCTCTGAAGATTTAAGAGCTCCATGAAAGCAAGGATTTTTGTTGTTTTGTTCACTGTTGTACCTCCAGAGCCTAAAACAGTGCCTAGTATATAGTAAATGGTCAATATTCATTGACAGTTGAATGAGTTTAGGTCTTTAATTTTAGATGATGATAGCTAATATATAGCACTTAGTATGTGTCAACCACTTTTCTAGGAACTTTACACATACTAACTTATTTAATCTTCAAAATATAACCCTCAGAGACACCGAGCGGATACAAATTTGTCCAAGTTTGGTGACAGAAGCAGAATTTGAACTCAGGTGGTCTGGCCCAGAGTCTGTGCAATTAACTACCGTGCTATTACTGACTCTCTAAGTTAGGGTAGTTTTTTAAATTAATTAGTTCTTAATTTTATATTTTTAAAATCATTTTATTATTAAATTAATTGTAGTCTTTTATGCATTTAATAGATATTACATTTATATATTTATAAAAACCAAAAGGTACAGAGAAGCATAAACCTGAACGTCTCCCTTCTCATTGTCCTTGAGCCAACCAGAGGCAGCCAACAGACAGCTTCAGTCTATTGTGGCTCTGCCCTCCCTAGACAAGTAACTTTGGGCAAACTACTTAATCTTTCTGTGCCTCACTTCTTGTATGAAAAACGGGCATAATATTGATAGCTCCTTCATAGACTTTTTATGAGGATTAAATGAATTAATTTCTGTAACATGTTTAGAATAGTTCTGGTCACCAAGTAGGTACCAATAAGTGTTTGCTATTATTACTTTTATTAGTTTTGTGTATCCTTCCAGATATTTTATTCATACACAAGATATACACATATATGCACCCACGTATACACTTTCTCTCCCTCTTTTTTTTTTTTAATAGTATCCTGTACCTTGCTTTTCTCACATCACAGTCTCAAAACTTTAATTAAAAGATAAGTCCATGAATACATTTTCTTTTGGAGTAACCCATTCTCAGCCTTTCCAATATATCACTTCTTTGCCCACAGAAAGTTATCTATGGCTTCCTGATACTGTTCTATCATTTCTCATTTTGGGGGTAGAAATTAAGGAAGAATAGCCATTCTGGGGGCAACATGGGGTTGACAGGCGTTAGCAAAGTCAGTTCGTGGAAAATGAGTGATGGTATAGATTCTCACTTTCTGAAACGCGCTCTGATGTCAGTGGCGGTGGCAGCACCATGAGTTTCTGCATCAAGAGGTTGGGTGGTAGGGAAGGTGGGGCCAGGGGAGAGGTCTTAAGAGCATACTTGCACAGTAACCACCCTGTTTTCACCTAGATCTAATATCTACTTAGGGTGGGACCGTTTGCTGATGAAAGTTACAGGGGAGAAGCGCCAAGCCCTGCCCTCTCCCCTTTCCATCAAGGCAATCCTTGGCACTTCCCCTGCTGGCTGGCTGGTACCCCCGCACCTGGCTCTACCATTTGGAAAAACAAACTGAAATAAAACAAACAACAACAAAACAGAGAATCATAAGACTGACTTGCCTTCCTGTAAAAGAGGAGCTGCAGCTATGGCCCAGGTGAGAGAGAATTACCACTCCAGGGAGTAAGCTACTGGGAGAAGGAGCACGTGAGGGGTTAATTTCCAGCATGATTGAATTTACAGGGTAATTGACTCGTAAACAGGCAGGAGAAGTGCTTCAGAGAGTGGGAGTGTCTAGACACTGGCTGTGGACCAAATCTCCTCTGAGCTGTTTTCTGAGGGACATGGAATCAGGGTGAGAGACCTGAACAGGATTACAGAGGCATCCTGTTCCAAGGAGCAAAAAAGACTGCAGCTGCCAGCAGAGAGCACCATACACACTAAAATGTAAGGCCTGTGCCTCCTGCAGGAACAGTAGTGAGGGGGGCGGTGAAAGAGAATAAAAAGCTGCAACCACAGATGTGTCTGGCCCCTCTCAGACACCATCCTTAGTCTTACAAACAAAAGGAAACCTGCAGGGGCTTCCCTGGTGGCGCAGTGGTTGAGAATCCGCCTGCCAATGCAGGGGACATGGGTTCGAGCCCTGGTCTGGGAAGATCCCACATGCCGCAGAGCAACTGGGCCCGTGAGCCACAACTACTGAGCCGGCGCGTCTGGAGCCTGTGCTCCGCAACAAGAGAGGCCGCCATAGTGAGAGGCCCGCGCACCGCGATGAAGAGTGGCCCCCGCTTGCCGCAACTACAGAAAGCCCTCGCACAGAAACGAAGACCCAACACAGCCAAAAATAAATAAATAAATAAACAAATGTGGGGTTTAAAATGTTCTGATATGAAAAGGGTACTTTAAGGGATTTTTGGCTTTGAGACCTTCCCTAGAACCTTATAGAAGAAAAACACTCTTCCTCTGCATCTTTATGGAAAAAAAAAAAAAAAAAAAGGAAACCTGCAGGGACAGCTCAGCACCGCCTTGAGTCTCTGTACTAAAGTCAGGGGACCCTGTGGACTGCACAGAGATTTTAGGCCAGGAAAAATGTGACTCTCCAGACAGTTTGAATGGCTTGTAGGTCACAAGTTACTCAAGGATGTCAGGGAAACTTGGCAGCTACACACTGACTCTCTGATGATGAAACTTCAGTGCTGTAGGACGTCCCACTTTTGTAAGCTAGAGGTCACAGAGTAACCCCAGACCCCTGCTTCCCAGCCTTTCAATCCTCAGGAGCTTCTGAAGCCTTGAAGAGACTTCATCCCAAACTCAGCCGAGCTGGCACTAAAAGGCTTCCTGTGCAACAGGAAGTCCCCAGGCAATGGCAGAATTGGCTTGGCCCATATCACCTTCAAGGGCTACCTCTCCGCTGGCTCTGTGTGCACAGAGCTTTCTTCTGGAATGCGGACACTGCATGGTTTCTTAGCTGTTTCAGCTGCTCTGAACAAACAAGTTCCCATCCTCGGGGAATTGAAACTACACAGTTTCACTCTGTCCTGTTGTGTTGGCAGCTGCCTTTCAGCATTGCCCTGTCCCAACGAAAACCTCAACACAGATCCCTTGCTTGCATGGTATATAATAGGACCTTTCATTCCTGCTTTGGCACATGCACCCCTGGGTTAAGAGTGCCATGGAATAGAGAAAGCATTTCGCAGAGTGTGGTGCTGGGGACCCCATCCAATGCAACAGCTGAGCAGAGGCAAGTAGAAGTAATATGCATGCTTGCAGGGAAAGGAGGAGGATGAACCTTGGGAGAACCATTCCTGCGACCAGCCTGCGTGCTCTGAACATCTACTGCATTTGTACTGTGCCAGGCACCGAGGGCAGCACCCAATCTTTGTCCTTAACGTGTTTGGAGCTCCCAGGGGGAAAGAGACCACAGAACCAAATGTACCAGTCAAGGTTCTTGGTTACAAGCTGCTGGATCCATCTTTAATGAGACAGCTGGCTCTGTCTGGGAGCCAGGCTCTAAGGTCTCCATTCTGTCTTTATCCGTTACTAGCTGGAGGACCTGCATAACAGTTACTTAACCACTCTATGTTTTAGACTCTCATTTGTCAAACGAGGGCTACATTAGTAGGTACCACTTGTAAGGATTAAAATGCTGAATCCATGGGAACTAATCAGGGCATTTGCCTGACTCATATTTAAGCTTCAGGAGACGTTAGCCATCATTATCATCAATTTATCCTCAATCAAAAAACCACGGAAGCAGATTCAGAAAATGGCCAGGCACCAAGAGAGGTTGAGAAGCAGGATCCGTAGAAAAGTTTATGCCACAGGCACAGCCTGATTAGAACGCTGCTCTGGCACCACTGCCACTACTCACGTTAGGCAGCACTACCACCCCGGCTGGTCACTCCAATGGCCACCACTGAACGCTGCTATCATGCAATCGACTCTAAATTCATTGTTTGCTACCTGCTCCAAATTCAAAGTCCCGTATGGAAGCAAATAAGTGCCAAAGCTCAGTTTCCCTGTTTGAGACTTAGATGGCAGGGTTAGGCAGAAGTCACATCTGGTCTACTCTCTTTTCTGTACTGGGAGGTCGTGCTCGGTCTCCTGTCAAGGCTCTCACGTTGGTGGACCGCTCCGCTGTAGTAAGGGCAACACTGACGACGCCAACAGCGTCAACAACCAAAACGGCAACAACAATAGCAAATGACAAACATCCATACAAAGCGAGGGTTCAGTAGTAGAACTATGAAGTTAGGGCCATAGCAGTCACTACTCATTATTTTTGTATTGAAGTATAGTTGAGTTACAATGTTGTGTTTCTGGTGTACAGCAAAGCGATTCAGATATATATATATGTATATATATATATATACTTTCCATATGCTTTTCCATTATAGGTTACTACAAGATATTGCATATAGCTCCCTGTGCTATAGAGTAGGACCTTGTTTATCTATTTTATGTAGTAGTTTGTATCTGCTAATCTCAAAGTCCTAACTTATCCCTCCCCCCCCTTTCCCCTTTGGTAACCATAAGTTTGTCTTCTATATCTGTGAGTCAGTTCCTGTTTCGTAAATAAGTCCATTTGTATCATATTTTAGATTCCAAACATAAGCAGGTGCACAATTTAGAATCCCAGGTGTCATCCTTGATACCTGCCTCTCCCTTACCCACACTTCCAGTACACCACCTTTCAGTTTCATTGCTTACCCATCACTTAAATCCACCCGCTTAACTGCAATTTCCTAATCCCAGCCACCACCACTGTGCTGTTAGACTATTATATCATCCTCATGGCTGATTCCCCTCCATGGACCCCAGACTCTGTTTAGTCTCTTCCCACAAAGCAGCCACAGTGACCTTTCCAAATTGCAGATATGAGACTCGATCATCCCTCCAGTTTTTAATGGCTTCATAAATCTCTTAGGTTAAGGACAAAGCTCGTTAACATGCTCACAGGGTCCTTCCTGTCTTGGGATCTGCCTCCCCTCTAAATCCACGTGTGCTCTGCTCTGGTTTCCCTTCCTCATTCCACTCCAGCCACAGTGCTCTCTCTCCAGTCCCGATGACCCAGATGCTCTCTCTTGCCACAAAGCCTTTGCCCATGTTTGGCACTTTTCCCCCCTCTTCTCTTTTGAGCCCTATCATTATTCAGTGCTACTTCCTCATGGGGGGCCCTTCTCTGACCTCCCTGACCAGGACAAATCCTCTCATTACCGACTCTCACAGCATCCTGAATCTCTCCTAAAATGGCATCACAATTGCCATTTTTCATTTGTGTGATTATATATAGGTCACATGAAAATATGGACTATGTGTGATTCCGTTCACCACTGCCTAGCATCTCCCATTTGTTGAGTAGACTGACTGAATGAATGAGTTGAAAAATGGCTTCTCATTGGAGGTTAATATATCCTTGATGTTTCAGGAATGAGTGAGAATTCGTTGGATGGAGGAGAGGAGGAATAAAAGCATTCCAGGAGAGGAAACAGGGAAATCAAAAGTCACAGGACATGCGAGGGAAGGGTGTGCTCAGAGAAAGTTTAACGTGGCCAGTGTGTGAGTGACGGGAGATGGATGAGGGAGAGAAGAAAAGCAGCAAATAAAGCTGGTGAGAGTTGGGTCTTGGTTGCAAAGGTCCTTGAATGCATGCTAAGGAATTTAGACCAGCATTTCTCTGTGGATGTGGAGAGAATCTGATTAAGCAGAGAAATTAAGCATCAGAAATGCAGAATGAGGGTTGAAGCAAGAACATACCTTCTGTCTTTAAAATTTTTAATATCAAATTAGTAACTGTTTGTACTTCCACAGCAAAGTTCTAGTTATTCATTGTATAATTAAAGAAAGTTATTTCAAAAATGTCTTAAACTATGCTTAGATGTCTGTTTTAAGTAAGTGCAATCAGATTGTTTTTTTATTCCCTACTTCCAATAATTGTCTCCCAAGTGATTATTATTCACATTCCAATGAACAGATGTCACATAACTAGCTGGAAAGAATCAGTTACATATAACATGATCAATCAACAGAGGGCCTCTGATTTCAGCTCAATACAAGTTATTCCTATTAGGTTGATGATAATAGCTGTGGTAGAATTTAGTTCTCACTGGTTTTTAAAATAAAACCATGCCTCTCAAACTTTTTTGGACTTGGGACCCTTTACAATCTGAAAAATTATTAAGAACTTCAAAGAACTTTTGTTTATGTGGGTTACATCTGTGAATATTTACTATACTAGAAGCTAAAACTTAAATTTTAAAAAATATTTATTAACATATTTTAAAATAACAATAATAAACTAATTAACATACTTAACATATTTTGTGAAAATAACTATTTTCTAAAAGAAAAATTCTCGTAGAAGACAGCTGGTTCTCATATCAGTGTAATCTGGTATTTAATCTATTTAATAGTTCATCTGCATTTAATCTGTTGTGTTGTTTTGGTTGAAACCTATGAATAAAATCCTGACTTATGCAGATATGTAGTTGGAAAAAGGAGTGTTTTGATGCCTTTTTTCAGATAATCATGACACTATATATCAACTTGAAAAGTAGTAGTTTCTTAAAGATCAGTTGCAACATGGAATATAAAACCATATCAATGAAACTTGTGTGCTCTGAAGCACTAAAATTCATCAGTCTCTTTTGCCCTTTGAATGGAACTTTTACTCCTGCATGATTGAGTAACACAATGCATTGGTCATTTGGAAAATAACCTTTCACTGAGTTGGGTAGGTTTTCCAAATTTTGACACATTTTATTATACCATATCAAAAAAATCACATTCATACAATAACTATAAATGGAATACAACCTTTAAAAATTGTGAATCACTATGTTGTACACCTAAAACTTACATAATATTATACATTGACTATATCTCAATAAAATAAGTTTTTTAAAAAGGAAAAAACATCACCACTAATCTTATCAAGAAAGATTTTTAATACTGAGAAGCTGCCAAGCTCCTGGTGACAAGTATAAGTTTTCAAAAATTTAATTTTACCTGAATGCTTAGATTCTATCACTGGCAACAAATTCCACAGTTGTTTTTCTTGAAGTGACACTGACTTTATTAATTTCAAGAAAATGTCTGCCAAATACCCAAGTCTGAATAGCTATAACTTGTCATTCTTTCAATAAAAATGGTGTTCCATTAAAAACGTCTAATTTAGCTTGAACTCAAATAAATGCGCCACATGCTTTCTTTTTTAGGCAACCACCATACTTCAATACGCAACAGAAGTGCTTTATGTGTTACTTCTCATTTTGTCACAGAGGTAGTAAAAAAAAAAAAAAAGTACTCAAAGATCAGGACAATAAAATTAATAATTCTTCCTGCTACATTAGAACAAGTTTGTGTGAAACAGAATTATTTTCTACTGCAAGCCTGCAGTTAAGAATACAATGACTGCTAACATGGTTTGGTATCATGATTTGGTGTCTTGATTTCTGCTTGGGCGCCAGCAGTTTTACCCACATCCTTGCTTTCACACAGTCAGCAGAAATGTCCACAGAGTCAAAAAGGCAAATAATATGTAAATATGATTGTAAAAAAGAGTTTTTGACCTCCTGAACCACGCAGAAGAATCTTGGGACATCCAGGGGTTTGTGAACAAAACACTGAGTACCACTAAAGTAGAAGTTAACTTAGAGACCTAGTGGTTTGCTTACAGTGAACTAAGGGGCTCAGCCCACAGCCTAAACCAATTCATGATTTCACTGTTTTTAAAAAGCCCACCTTTGCCTGTTTTCACTACTTCAAGAGCAGTGTGCTATCTCTAAAAGAAATGATCGCAAGTCAAATGAATTTTGTTTTTTAAAGCATTCTGGTGACTCATCAGTTCTGGTCACTGCAAAGGCTACCTACATAGTGCTAGTAAAGAAAGGAGTCATTTATCCTAAGTATGTGGTGGTTGTCACTAAATGATCCATTTAGAGACTCTCTCAGCAACCAAGACCAGCCAACGACAGAGAGTAAGTAATTTTAGAAAAGTTTGTAAAGTGTCATTTTGCTAAACAGCTTTTCAGATAATCAAAGCTATACAGGAGTGTAAGGGGGTGAGGCAGGTCTTCCCCTCATTAAGTGAATAAGTACTACTTCAAACGACAATACTATTCAGGATGATTTTCTCCTCTAGTGATTCACTTCATAGCACATGTTAACTCTGAATGAGCAGGGAAGTCTCCAAGTTCTCACCTAACACCTTATCAGACTGACATGCGAAAAAGTCAGACCTAGGTTTTTCAAAGGAATTGCCCAGCCCATGCTGAAAGCTATAGTGAAAAATAACTGATTCATCCCGAGCCTTTTTGAACTTGCCAACAAGCAGAGCATGTGGAAGGCCATTTGAGCATGACTCTGCCAACCAGGCAGGCACAAGCCATGTTGACTCTTGTGATTTCTCCAATTCATGTTGGGGCAAGAGCTGGACTCTCAGTTTCTCACACTGGGTGGGCTTCTATGAGTTATGCCTATTGTGTGAGTGTCACAAGGTCATCCTATTTATCCACAGTTACAAAGAAAGGAAAGGAGGAAGTATTTTTCTATTTCAATGGCATAAGGGCTTAGAAACTATGCTTTGGTCATGCAACCTTAGTGGATTTTCAATGACAAAGCATAAGCATGCTGTCCTGGTGGAGAGAGGAGCACTTCCTATTCAGAATCATCTTATTTCCCTTATGTTTGAGGTTGTTTGAAGTTGTAGATGTGCAGAGATGAAGGATTAATGTTAGGCTCTTGGGAACTTGCCTTCACCTCTTTCTCAGCACAGCTGCAACCCTGTGAGCTGCTCATTACAATGGATACATCCCAGAAAGTCAAGTTATTTAGTCAAACCAGCACCATGTGAGTCAGTGTGATCATCCTAAGAGACATCAAACCATAAAACCCCAACCATTTCAAAAACAACCCAGTTCAGGAGCCTGGCTCCCATAACCAACACCTTGTCATCCTCTGTAACTGCATATCCCTTCACTTACTCACATATATCATAGATTTAAGAGGCATGGATATGCCTGCAGTATCTTGAATGCCTTCTTAAACATTCCCCTCCTCCTTCTTTCCACATGCTATTCTCTCTGCCTGGAATGCCCTCTCTTATTTTCTGGTAGACCTGTGTGCTGTAACACTCAGTCAGAGCTGGATATCTGCCTTCTAGTCCCATAGCATTTCATGCTAGCCTCTCATGCTACCTTGTCACTTCACTTGCTCATGTGTCTCCTCCATTACTTGGGATTCCCTTAGGGCAGAGATTTTTGTCGTTAATTTCCAAGCGTCTGGCAAAAAAACAGCATGTGGTAATGTCTCAAGGGATGCTGGCTGGGCACATGTACTGTACTACAACCATCCCTTTTACATGCGTCTTAAGTAATCAATTTGAATTTCTCACCGTAATTGAGTCGTATCCTAAAACGTAACTTTATCCACAGTCCCAAACTACAATCTCCTTTTACTTTCTCCGTCAGGGCTCTCTCTCTTCATTTCCAGCGTTAAAAGATCTCTCTTCACTTCCTCCCACTGCACTTAAACATTTCACTGGTCATCTTCTGCCATCTCAAGATGTAAAAAAAAATAATCGAGGTTACCTCATTCATGGATATGTAAAGTCTCGACAAATCGCTGGACATTTAAAATATCATTTCTCCTTAATTATCTCAGTACCATCATCAAGGCAAGCTGTGGATTGGGGTCAGGGGAGGCAGGCACCGGGAGGAGGATGTAAGTCGGCTTGCCTTCTAGGCAGTCTGATGAGTCTGGACAAGGTTAGGCTGCCATCACAGTCCTAGCCTTGACTTTGGGCAGGTCTTTGGCAGCCTCTCTTCTCTGACTTTCCCTCAGTTAATCCCTCTTTGCCCAATTAGATAGGCTTTGCTTGGGTCCAAACAAGCACTGAGTAAACACCAGTTGAGGCAGCTCGCCCTAATGATGGCCATTATGACTTTGATTTTCCTCGTAAACTATGGCAGCACTAAATGTTACGGATGGAAGGGACTCAAGAATTTTTTTTGAGGAAGAAACTGAGGCCCTGAGAGGTGAAGTGAATGGTTTGACTATAAGTTCTCCTTGAGCAGGAGAGGAAAGGAGTAAACCAAAAAAAACAGGAGAAAAGGCTAGTATGGCAATGAGCGACCTGAACACATTTAGCTGCTTGCACTTCTCCGAGCCATAAGGAGGAAGGATGAGAAATCTGCCTCTACACCACTTCTTCCTAAAGCTGCCCAAATGTTAATATTTTGTAAGTAAAGAGCAATAAATGTTTTCTCATTCAAGTTCTCACATTCATTGAGTTAGTAATCTAAATTATAAGAATATTCATTTTTTTCACAGAATTGAACATCTTTATTGGAGTATAATTGCTTTACAATGTTTTGTTAGTTTCTGCTGTATAACAAAGTGAATCAGTTACATGCATACGTATATCCCCATATCGCCTCCCTCCTGCGTCTCCCTCCCACCCTCCCTATCCCACCCCTCTAGGTGGTCAAAAACCGCCGAGCTGATCTCCCTGTGCTATGTAGCTGTTTCCCACTAGCTATCTGTTTTACATTTGGTAGTGTATATATGTCAATGCTACTCTCTCACTTCGTCCCAGCTTACCCTTCTCCCTCCCCGTGTCCTCAAGTCCATTCTCTACGTCTGCATCTTTATTCCTGTCCTGCCCCTAGGTTCTTCAGAACCATTTTTTTTTTTTTAGATTCCATATATATGTGTTAGTGTACGATATTTGTTTTTCTCTCCTTGACTTACTTTACTCTGGATGACAGACTCTAGGTCCGTCCACCTCACTACAAATAACTCAGTTTTGTTTCTTTTTATGGCTGAGTAATATTCCATTGTATATATGTGCCACATCTTCTTTATCCATTCATCTATTGATGGGCATTTAGGTTGCTTCCATGACCTGGCTATCGTAAATAGTACTGCAATGAACATGGGGGTGCATGTGTCTTTTTGAATTATGGTTTTCTCAGGGTACATGCCCCGTAGTGGGATTGCTGGGTCGTATGGTAGTTCTATTTTTAGTTTTTTAAGGAACCTCCATACTGTTCTCCATAGTGGCTGTATCAATTTACATTCCCACCAACAGTGCAAGAGGGTTCCCTTTTCTCCACACCCTCTCCAGCATTTATTGTTTGTAGACTTTTTGATGATGGCCATTCTGACCGGTGTGAGGTGATACCTCATTGTAGTTTTGATTTGCATTTCTCTAATGATTAGTGATGTTGAGCATCCTTTCATGTGTTTGTTGGCAATCTGTATATCTTCTTTGGAGAAATGGCTATCTAGGTCTTTTCCCCTTTTTTGGATTGGGTTGTTTGTTTCTTTGATATTGAGCTGCATGAGCTGCTTGTATATCTTGGAGATTAATCCTTTGTCAGTTGCTTTGTTTGCAAATATTTTCTCCCATTCTAAGGGTTGTCTTTTTGTTTTGTTTATGGTTTCCTTTGCTGTGCAAAAGCTTTTAAGTTTCATTAGGTTCCATTTGTTTATTTTTGTTTTTATTTCCATTTCTCTAGGAGGTGGGTCAAAAAGGATCTTGCTGTGATTTATGTCATAGAGTGTTCTATGTTTTCCTAGTGTCTGGCCTTACATTTAGGTCTTTAATCCATTTTGAGTTTATTTTTGCATATAGTGTTAGGGAGTGTTCTAATTTCATTCTTTTACATGTACCTGTCCAGTTTTCCCAGAACCACTTATTGAAGAGGCTGTCTTTTCTCCACTGTATATTCTTGCCTTCTTTATCAAAAATAAGGTGACCATATGTGCATGGGTTTATCTCTGGGCTTTCTATCCTGTTCCATTGGTCTATATTTCTATTTTTGTGCCAGTACCATACTGTCTTGATTACTGTAGCTTTGTATATACAATTTACTTCTAAGAGAGCTGTTTACCTTATTTTTACTGACTCAATAACTACTTAAGACATCTTAAATATTTAACCCCAATCTTGTCAGAAATGTAAAATAGCTGGTTTCTTTATCCTTAAAAATTCTGATTTCGATTAAGCAAAACAATTCTGAGAGTACATTTTCTAACGAATTCTGACAGTTAACCTCAAAATTCTGTCTTGATATACACCACGCAGAAAAAAATAACAAAGGCACGATAAGTTATTTAATTCCCAAATTCTTTGTTATTTTTCACAGAATGAGTCTCACATCTGGAAAAGCTCATGCAATTAAATAGTTTGTCCAAGAAAAGTCTATTGGAAGGAATTCCAAATATACACTGTTTTTGCATTGTTGGTTATATCTAATAGAAAGCTTTTGAACACAATAATATATTAAGAAAGGAGAGGGGGAAAAATAACAAAACACTTTCCATATTACAGCTTCCTAGGACTTGAACGGACATCTGAAATCTGCTGGGAGTTGCTCCCTGCCCCCAAGTTAGGACTGTACTGGAACGACTCCAGAATGTTCACTGCCTGAAATATTAAGTAAAGAAGCTCTATATACTGACAGTGATCATGTGTCCCAGTGATTCTTTGCAGCCATGAAGGTTTCCTTTGTTCATAAGTTGAATCCTTCCTGTTATCATTTAAGCCCCTTATTTTCTCCCAGGGCACAAGGCCACTAGACAAAGTGACACACTCAGCAGCCTCCTGCTGCTCTCCCAATGTCTACAACTGCACAGCGGTCTCCACCGTGGTGAGTGGGAATTGAAGGGGCCACAGTTCAGAAGAGAGGAGGGCTTCCCTGGTGGCGCAGTGGTTAAGAATCTGCCTGCCAATGCAGGGGACACGGGTTCGAGCCCTGGTCTGGGAAGATCCCACATGCCGCGGAGCAACTAGGCCCGTGAGCCACAACTACTGAGCCTGCGCGTCTGGAGCCTGTGCTCCGCAACAAGAGAAGCCGTGACAGAGAGAGGCCCGCGCACCGCGATGAAGAGTGGCCCCCGCTTGCCGCAACTGGAGAAAGCCCTCACACACAAACGAAGACCCAACAGCCAAAAATGAATATAAATTAATTAATTAATTTAAAAAAAAAAAGAGAGGAGAAGGGTCAAGGTCAAGAAGTAGGAAGTTGCCTTTTCTCGGCTAGAGAAAGCACTCCATGACAATGGCACCCACAAAATTAGCTAACATGTCTCTAATGAGTTGATTGCATGGCTTTGGAGGAATGATTCTTTTAGGCATCTTACTTCCAGTCTTTGGGAGAGACCAGTATTGTGGTCTGGCAGAGGGATGGGGCTATGTCTACTTTGTAGCAGAGATTGGAATGGCTCCTGGCAGGAGCTTATCATTTTTGCCTTGCAGCTTTTTCCTGATCTCCCTATCTATGTGTGTTTCTACCTTCACTCCACCATTGTTGTTAACCATCATAGCACTGTGTTTATTTTATGCTTAACATTTATCACAGTCTGTAATTAATTTTTAAAAATTGGTTTGCTGCCCCATCTTCACCCAGAAATACTGTCCAGGGAGGAAGGAAACCTATCTCTTTAATCATCTTTTATACCTGTATCACAGGTAGTATCTATAGGTACTCAATAAATGTAAAGAGAATGAAAAAATAAAAGTGTAAACAGGTACCATCCATAGGATCAATTTCTCCTCTACTCTGTTGCTT
Source organism: Eschrichtius robustus (assembly GCF_028021215.1). Taxonomy (NCBI): domain Eukaryota; kingdom Metazoa; phylum Chordata; class Mammalia; order Artiodactyla; family Eschrichtiidae; genus Eschrichtius; species Eschrichtius robustus. The sequence continues at coordinate 86,788,913 of NC_090824.1, forward strand.
TGGAATACTCTATCCTCTACCCACTCATCCCTCTGCAGCTGGAGCACTCCCCACTCAGGGATCACGTTAGCCTGTATTGTCTTTCATCCTTGGAGAACTCTGGACAGAGTTCTCCCTCCAGCCCCTGACTGTGCATACCTAGCTAGCCAATACCTATAGCTCACTTGTTTGCGGTTTCTCAGTGTTTCACTCTGAGCACATCTATGGACTGAGTTTCAGATTGCAAGGCCAGACCACAAAAGTTAAGCTAATTGAGGCATTATGGAAAAAGAATTTTCCTTCAGGGATGCGTTCTCCAGTCTTGGGGATGATTGCTCCATCCTTTAAGCTCAATCCTTTCCTCTCCTTCTGTAAAACATGAGGGAAAAATGGTCTGCTGTGGAAGATAGAAACAAAGGATTGTGTGGACTTTTGATTATTTTGTAAAGTGGAAGATGAACAAAAAACCACGCAATAACCTTCTCTTTAAGTAAATGATACAGGGAAGAAAAGCTGAAGTTGAAACCAGCAAGTCCCTTCTTCAGAAAAGCAAGCTGAAACTTTGGTTTAGTAAATAAAGTCTGCCATAGCTTATTAAGTACTAGAAAGGCACATGGTGAAAGTAAACAAAATAAGATTTGCATCTGAGAGTGATCTATTGGTCAGGGAGTTTTAGTATCATTTTCAGGCACTGACTTAGTTGGTGCGTCTATATTCTCATTTCTTTATTTGCAAGTTGCAGTGGCTGTGCTGTAGTAGAGAGAACAGGGGATGTAGCACACAGAGGGGACTCAAAAAATCTTTGGTAAAAGAATAAATGAAAAATCAAGTAACAAGAGTACTGTCCCAGTATCACTTACATATGACTTTGGAAAAATGATTTTATCTTTGAGAGTCTCAAAATCCCGATTTGTAAAGTGCTTTCCTCTGCCCAACTCAGAGGTTTGTGGTAAATCCAAATGTCATAATGCATATAAAAGACTTTATATTTTATAAAGCAGAATATAAATGTGAGATTTATTATTATTATCATTATTATTTAGTAAGGAAATTATTATGGAACTCACCAAGTTATTATTCAATATCTATCTAAGTATATGATAGATAGTAGGTATGGTACTAGATATTGTCTTTTTCCCAACTTCTGGCATTCTGTAATTTTTAAAGAGTAATACATTTTAATTATAAAAATGTAAATGGGATGTGCAAAAAAAAAAAAAAATCAAGCTCTTTACCTACTCCACTTTCCAAATACACTCTCAGAGACAAACTCAGTCTATTGTTTGATTTGCAATCTTATTCATATCATATGGTATGTATACCATATAAATTGCATTTATTATTATTTTTTCAAAAATGCAATATTATACATATTGCTCTGTGCATTTTTAGTAAACCATATCTCGGCACTTACAGATAGAGCTGCCTCATTGTTTTCAATGGTTTCAAAGTATTTCATAATGCTGTTCTCTCCAACAATCACAGCTGATGACTCTAACAGTGAAGCTGATTACATCATTTAGTTAGATTAATGGTGTGGTGGTAGACGTATTGTTTTTCCAGCAGGAGTACTATTTGTGTGATTAGTATCCCCTAAATCCTTCAGCCCCAGAGATTGTGTAACTTCCCCTGGGGGGCTAGTCACAGGGAGAACAAACAGCTCTTCTTCCTTGTGTCTCACCTGAGTCTCTTCTGTTCAGACATTGTAAGAATGTTTACGAAATAGGATTTGGCAAAGTTTCCTGGATAAAGTATTGGACAGAACAGTTAGTCTTGATTCTACCTGATGGCGTGATTTTAGACAAAAGTCACAGCTTCCCAGTATCATACTTCTTCTTTTCACATAACCCCCTCACAGGACTACTTCGCGGCACGGAGACCACACAGGTCAGAGCCATTTGGGCACCTCGAGCAAGATGCTTTAGGAATCCAGAAGATTATCTTCATAATTATGAATGCCTAGGGAGCCCATTTGAGTCTACCTTCTTGGTATGGTCCCACACATAATCACCTTAGCAACCATATCGAGTAGTTACTATTATTACCTCCAGTTTAGATGGGAAACTGAAGCTCATAGAAATTTTAAAACTTATCTAAAACCCTACTCCTCTCACGTATCAGTGGAGGGCTCAAACTCAGATCAGCCCAGCTCCAAACCCTATGTGCATGCCGTGGAGGAAACCAAGTCCTCAAGGGTCACAGAATCAAAGCGCTCTCCATCTGGTGGAGGTTTCTGTTGAGGCTCCTGGAATCCTGCCCTCAGGGCTGGTGGCAGTGCTTCCTGTCGAGGGCCTGCACTGAGCCCAGAGTGTATTCCTCAGGCTGACGTGGGTTCAGGGTCTTCCAGAGAAATCAGTGGGGTAGCTACAGACTTTTGTCACATTGTGGTCATTCTCATTCACACTAGAGTTAGGGAGGCCCCGGCAATGGATCTGAGGGGCTCTGTGGGTTCCGTAGAGCTTTAGTTCCCCAGACGGGCTTTGCCAAGCACAGTGAAGGAGGCACTGTCCTATTCCCAGGTCGTCTCCTTCTGGGGCTTCAGAAGCTGGGTCTGAGAGCCATGAAGGAAATGTCTGAACCCACGATGGGGGCATTAGAGACAGTGTTTTGGATTAATTGAGACAGGTATTTAACTCTTCTCCAAAGACTTCCTGTCACTGAAGGCATGTTCCAAGTTTAAAGGAGCAGAGGGATTCCCAGAGGAAATCTGGACGCTTTAGTAGACCCCCACTGGCCTGTTAACACCGGCAAAGCTTCTGAAAAGGGCAAGGACACTGGGTGATCCTTCTGCAGAAGACGCCTCCCACAGGGGACTCATCAGGGATAATTGCATGCCCAAGGCTGCCAAGGTGCCATCTGACCTTTGACACACGAGTATGAGGCTGTATACCCTCAGGTTAAGGATGCTCCAGGCCTGCCTATGAGTGTCAAGGCCTGTCATCCTGGGTGGTTAGGCCTCCAGGCCTCCCAGGCAGTTTGAGATATGGACTTCCCTTAAACTACCACACAAGCTGACTCCTGCAAGCTGGCACACCCCGCCAGCCACCGGGGAGCCATAGCCACAGTTTTCGCATCTACTCAAACACGTTCTTGGAGATGGAAATAATGCACATGGCATCCCACCCTGTACACCCTCTAAATTTGTGCATGTTATCTCAAGAACATGCATTCTCAAGAGATAAATGAGCAAAGGACAAAGTTCTCATGTGTATCATTTTTTTCCTGCAATCACTCATTCATTCATCAGCAAATATTTATTATGTGCTCACCATGGATGCCAAAGGCATTCAATAAAAATTAGTAAACCAAGATGTTTGATTTGATTTAAAAATGTATTTAGGGGGGCTTCCATGGTGGCGCCGTGGTTAAGAATCCACCTGCCAATGCAGGGAACACGGGTTCGGGCCCTGGTCCCGGAAGACCCCACATGCCACGGAGTAACTAAGCCTGTGCGCCACAGCTACTGAGCCTGCACTCTAGAGCCCGTGAGCCACAACTACTGAGCCCATGCGCTTAGAGCCCATGCTCTGCAACAAGAGAAGCCACCGCAATGAGAAACCCGCACACTGCAACGAAGAGTAGCCCCCGCTCGCCGCAACTAGAGAAAAGCCCGTGCTCAGCAACAAAGACCCAATGCAGCCAAAAATAAAATAAATAAAATAAATAAAAATTAAAAAAAAATGTATTTAGGACACTTTAATTTATGTTCCCATGTTTGATTCTCATCCCTTCCAATCACTATCCCCATGAGAATATTTACCAATTGGTGACTTGGAGAATGCTCTCACTCTCCCTGGTTTTCCATTTGTAACCTACAAAGAGGGTAGTGTCTCACAGCATTGTTGTGAGGCTTCCATAATTCCGTCCATGAAAGTTTATAAAGTGTGACACAATATGCAAAGTTGTTTGTTAATGCTATTAACAATCATGTGTCTAGTACCATATTTTTCCCACTTTATCCAATTATATTTACAAAAAAGTAGAGATTTTTCCAAAGAGAGTCATGCAAATCTCTGCACTACTGTCTGTGTCCTTTGTCCTATTTGGCTTTCAAAATATCAAAACAGATATAGGAAATATTGCTTCCACAACTAATTCCTCTTACAGTCTTTTCACCCAGAAGAAAGATCTGTCAAGACCAGTATAAGATGACCTGTAGCTTTTCCTCACCTTTTCTTAGATTCCACCTCTGTGAACAAGAACCATTCATGGGCCAAGCTGTGTGTGCTCAGTTTAGAATGCCAATTCCTGATACTTTTCTTGCACTTCACTACCATGAAACTTGGGCCTCTGGAATATTCTCCTGACACATCAGTAAATAATTCAGAGTGGGATAAATCAATATGCTTTGGTCCCCTTTCTTTTAAACCTATCTCAGTGGTCTGTAGCTAATTTTTTATAAAGTGTCTACTTGCACTCATGATGGAAGATTTTTAAAAATCTCCTTGACGAAAATGAAAGCATTTTATTGTCTCAATCTAAGAGTTGCCTTTACAGATCATTTTATTATCTTTTTTATTTATTTTCAGAAAGAACAGATTGGGCCAACTTCTAAAACCAAAATTATTATTTTTCCCAGATGTTTCCCAAATTTAATTGATCTATATCCAACAATCTCATATAACAGATAAATGTTTAGCAAGTTGGACATTTTTGCAGACTGTCACTTAAAACTGGAATTGTCTAGAAAAGCTTCAAAGAAAAATGACATGGTTTGTTATTGTTTGTTGATGACATGGATTTTATAACTGATTCTATCCCCTCTTTGCTTCGGAGTTTAGTTAAGATTTCAATGACATTTAGCAACTTTATGTTCCTCTCTGCCTAAAATGTTCACTCCACACACACACTTGCCTATCCTCTTGCTTCTCCTGAAGACAGATGGGCCTGTGGGGATAACATGAATGGCTCTCCATTTCTCTTTAGTCGATGGGAAGAGCCAGAAGGATATGGGAGGGAGGAAGGAGAGTGAATTCAGGATCTTCATTTCCCCAGTTCTGTCCCCATGAGGTCACCTCAGGCTGGCTATGTCCCTCAACATAGGTCTCTGGTCCTCTCAAGGACCTCCCTAGGCAGCCTGCCCCAAAACTCTCTCTTCTGGGTTCCCGTGACCTCTTCCTTCTCTCAAACCTTCAGGCCTCTAAGTAAATACTATCTTAAATTTTACATGCAACCCCACCTTTATAAATAAACTCTCCTCAAATTATACTGTTTTGAATGAATCTTTGTTTTTCCATTCACATCTTTGCTATCTTTTATTCTGGCTCCAACTCTCTTCTTAAAAACTTTCTAATTCTACTTCTTTTTAAAAAATAGCCTTAAATATACCTTTATACTATTATATAAAGTATATATAAAGTAAAATAACCTTAAATATATTTTATACTATTACTTATAGTATATAAATATACTTTAACCCTCACAATTTTCTTTCAATTTCCCCTTTAAGTGAGGTATAGTATAAAGAAAATAGACAAAACAAGATTTTGCTTATTTGCAACATTTTAAGCAACTTCAGATCTTTTCTAAAATGAGGTAGAGATTAGGAAACCATAAACAAGACCAAAAGACAACCATCAGAAAGGGAGAAAATATTTGCAAATGAAGCAACTGACAAAGGATTAATCTCCAAGATATACAAGCAGCTCATGGAGCTCAATAACAAAAAAACGAACAACCCAATCCAAAAATGGGCAGAAGACCTAAATAGACATTTCTCCAAAGAAGATATACAGATTGCCAACAGACACATGAAAGAATGCTCAACATCATTAATCATTAGAGAAATGCAAATCAAAACTACAATGAGATATCATCTCACACCGGTCAGAATGGCCATCATCAAAAAATGAAGAAACAATAAATGCTGGAGAGGGTGTGGAGGAAAGGGAACACTTCTGCACTGTTGGTGGGAATGTAAATTGATACAGCCACTATGGAGTACAGTATGGAGGTTCCTTAAAAAACTACAAATAGAACTACCATATGACCCAGCAATCCCACTACTGGGCATATACCCTGAGAAAACCATAGTTCAAAAAGAATCATGTACCAAAATGTTCATTGCAGCTCTATTTACAATAGCCAGGACATGGAAGCAACCTCAGTGTCCATCATCCGATGAATGGATAAAGAAGATGGGGCACATATATACAATGGAATATTACTCAGCCATAAAAAGAAATGAAATGGAGGTATTTGTAATGAGGTGGATGGAGTTAGAGTCTGTCATACAGAGTGAAGTAAGTCAGAAAGAGAAAAACAAATACAGTATGCTAACACACATATATGGAATCTAAGGAGAAAAAAAAAAAAAAAAAAAAAAAGGCCATGAAGAACCTAGTGGCAAGATGGGAATAAAGACACAGACCTACTAGAGAATGGACTTGAGGATATGGGGAGGGGTGAGATGTGACAGGGTGAGAGAGTGGCATGGACATATATACACTACCAAATGTAAAATAGATAGCTAGTGGGAAGCAGCCGCATAGCACAGGGAGATCAGCTCGGTGCTTTGTGACCACCTAGAGGGGTGGGATGGGGAGGGTGGGAGGGAGGGAGATGCAAGAGGGAAGAGATATGGGAACATATGTATAACTGATTCACTTTGTTATAAAGCAGAAACTAACACACCATTGTAAAGCAATTATACTTCAATAAAGATGTTTAAAAAAAAAAAGAGAGATTAAATCAAGGTAGAGGAAAGAAAAAAGGAAAGAGGTGTTCATCATCATCACTACCATAGACAAAAACATTTAATGCTCTTAATATATTATTTAGGCTCTAAAATAAACAATTTACATTCTCCATCTCATGGAAGCCTCAAAACAATCCCATGAAGTAGACACTATTATTTCTCCATTTTACAGATCAAGAAAGTGAGGCTTTGAGGGACCAAGTAATGTGCCCAAGGCCGCACAAGTAGCACTAAGGCAGGAATTCAACTGAATTAAGTCAAGGCTTTATATCGAGATGGTAATAATCATGGTTTCTTCACTTTTTCTATTATAAAATGTTGCCCTTTTTGAAAAGTAATCAGTAAATCACATAATGATTTTTTTGAGCAAACTGTCAAGTAAATATCAATACTTTAGTTTTAAACCCTTCTCACTAATCTTGATCATTTTCTTTTTCAAATCCCTGAATCTTGGCTTGGAGTCAACAGCTCTTCTCAGCCATTTATACTTATGCTATTGACCAGCCTTCCATCTGAGGGTCTCCAAGGGTCCTTTCTCTAAGCTGTCTCCTTTCTTTCTTTTTGATTCAGTTATTAGTGATCTAGTTCCTCTGTTAGGCTATTCAAACTTTTTAAATGACAGCCTTTGGTAACTCTAAATGTAAGAACTTTTCTATTTCCTGCCATCAAAAACAACTAAAGGTAAAAAGAAATTTGCTTCTGAAAACATAGACGCTTGACCAATCAGAAGCCAAAACTTCTCAACTGTATTTACTTCTTTTCCCCTTCCCATCAGATTTCTCTCTTACATTAATTTGAAATAAAGATCTTGAGTTAACAGGAGTCCATGGCAACTGATCTCCTTGAGAAAAACCCTGACAAGGATTCAGCTCAAAACTACCACAAAGTTTTTAGCATAATTTGAAAAATGCCACTTCATGGTAAAGTACAGTTGACTATAGTTCTAACAAAGTTTTTGAACACCAACTTAAATGGTTTTCATTATAAACTTATTAGGATGATAGATCTAACCCTGAAATTTTGATGGCTAACCATACAACTTCACTAGTGATAGTTCAGATTTTCCAAACATCTGCTTCTATTTATCTCTTTATTTTTCTCATATTTCCTCTGTGCTCATTGGCTGACCTTGACATCACAGCCAAACCCTAAATCAAAGCATTTTATCATTCTCCATTTTTTCCAAAGAAGGCCCTGAGTTTTTATTATCCAAGTAATAACAGACTCCATTTCTAGGACTTCTTTTCTTTAAGAGCCACATCATAAATAACTGGAATATTATGTTGACAAGGAAACTTCTGTTTTACATTTTTGGAAGAAACATGGTCAACAAGTTGAATAGGACCCCGGTTACTCTATGTAAATTGTTGGTGCATCTCCTTTCTGAACTATGATGACAAGCAGAAAATTGGGCATATCTGCATTTATATTATAAATTAATCAAAATTTGATTTTAAATAACACCAAGGGAACTCCTAAATTTGAAAAAAAACAGTCAGATGCCCTTGAAAATAAAGAGAATCTGATTAGACATTTGGGAGGGCATAAAATTCAGGGGTCTCAGAAGGTTAACCACAGAAGGATCACATGGTCCTAAGTAGGGAGTATCAAATGTGTCTTTCAAACTGTTGCCTCCAAAGAAGTTCAGTGATTTATCCAAGGTCACATACATGGATTTCTGCCCAAGTTAACCTTCCTCCCATTTAACTAGACACCATGTCTGAGAACTGAGTGTCTGACTCATTCTCTTCTAAGCCCTAGAGGGACAACGTTCTGCAATCCTCCACAGGTATTTTGGCAGTTTCTTGGGACATTTGACACAAAGCTCATCTCCATTCCTCTCTGAGAAGAGAATGTACTCACTCCATCAGGGACATCAGACCATCAGAGCAAATGGCCACTCCCAGAGCAAGATGGTGGCCTTGTGGGATTGGACAGGACCAGTCTACAATCCAGCTTCAAAGGACATTTATTGAGCACCTACTCTGCATCAGGCACTGGGCAGGTTCCTCCCACAGGGACTATCTCCCCCCCACCGCCAGGAGATTTACATACCTGACCTAACTCTACCACTAATTAGCCCGGAGAACTTGGACTTAACTGAGCATGTTTTCTTTCTACAAAACTGGAGAAAAGTTACCTGTGCTTCTTATCTTCTAGAATTGTCGTGTGGATCAAATGAATAAATGGCAAACCTTTTCTAAAAATGTTGTTCTTGAACTAAAATGTACATACAGAAAATCTCATAACCTAAGTGTATAGCTTGATACATTTTCACAAACTAAACACACCAGTGTAACCACCAAACAGTCCAAGACACTGAATATGACCCAGAAGCCCCTACCATGCTCCCTAATGGCCACCAACCCACCCAGATGTAACCACCATTCTGACTTCTAACAGTCTAAATTCACTGTGATTGTCTCTGTTATCTATGTAAATGGAGTCATACACCATATGCTCTTTTGTGTGTGGCTTTTGTTGTTCAGCATTATGTTTGTGGATTTCATCCACATTGTGATGTGCTTTTGTAGGTTCTTCATTCTCATTTTGTAGGACCCCACTGTATGAATAGGTAACATTTTATTTATCACTTCCACTGTTGTTGGGCATTTGAATAGTATCCAATTTTGGCCTACTACTAATTATTAACATGCTGGTACATGTCTTTCAGTGAACATATGTACTCACTTCTGTTGGATATACAATGGGGGTGTGTCTGCTGACTCAGAGGGTGTATGTATATTCAGCTTCAGGAGATGCTGCCAAATGACTTTCCAAAATAGTGGTTCCAACTTATCTTCCCAACAGTAATTCCTGAGAAATACCAACATTTGGTATTTTCAGGTTTTTCTAAAAAAAATTTAGTTAGATAAATTACTTCTCAGTGAAAACTGATCATCATTATTTTGAGTGACTGGATCCTTCTTACCTCAGAGCTCACCATATCACCACACATTAAGATTTCATATTCTCATACTATATGTCTGAGGATATTTTTATTATTTAACTTTAACAAATGCAGCATCTGGATCTATGGAAGTAAACTGAAATTAGGGTCACTGGATTATAATATTCATATTTATACTATTAGCTAGAAATAGGGCATCCCAAATTTATCTGAGTCTATCTGCAGTAAAATGTTTATTTCTCAACTGGTATTATGCCCTAGCAATAGCTATTATAAAGAGTAATTTAACTAAATAGCCAGTCTGGTAGCTCAAGATGAAGATATTTGCCTTAAAGGGCTTCTTTAGAAGGTGAGTTTTCAGAGAAACAGACTCACAGACATAGAGAACAGACTTGTGGTTGCCAAGGAGTGAGGGAGGGATGGATTGGGAGTCTGGGATTAACAGATGTAGAAGGGATGGATTGGGAGTCTGGGATTAGCAGATGCAAACTATTATAACAAGGTCCTACTGTATAACACAGGGAACTATGTTCAATATCCTGTGATAAACCATAATGGAAAAGAATATGAAAAATGATGTATATATGTATAACTGAATCACTTCGCTATACAGCAGAAATTAACACAAGATTGTAAATCAACTATACTTCAGTAAAATAAGTTTTTTTAAAAAAAGAAGATAAGGTTTCAGCTTGAAGGAGGCTTGTAGATGCCGTGGCCTACTTTCTCATCCTATAGGTGAGGAAACTGAAGACCAGAAAGAGAGAAGACTTGCCTGAGTTGCTAGAGGTACTTAGTATCAAAGCCAAGACCAGAACCTAAATCCCCAGAGCCTTCCTTGACCTCATTCCCTTCCTCTCTGCCTCAAACTGACCAAAGTTTCTTGAAGAGCTGCGGAAAAGATGCCACTGCACAGAAATGACCACAGAGGAAACCCAGTATGGACAGAACAATGAAGAAGACTGAGGAAAAGTCACTGAAGAGTGTGGCTGTGTGCAGGAGGGTCTTAGAGAAGCCAGGTGGTAGGGGTAAGCCAGAGTGAGGGTGGAATATCCAATGGGTCATAGCCTCAGGCTGCCCAAGGTTAGAGAGGAAGGTCACACAAGAACTGTCTCTGTCAATCATCCTCCCCCCAGCCTCACCAGCCTTCTGAGAACTTCCTTGGAAGTCTTGGTCTCCTTCTCACCACAGGTTGACCTTCTGTCCGGATAATTCTTTCCGTAATAGTCCCTCGTCCCACTTCTCCCTCTACCCAAATCATTCCTACACACTCTTCATCTCTCTGGGTCTTCTATCTCCAGAGCATATATTTAATCACCACGTTATTCCTCCCCCATGCCTGGCACTCGGTAGGTAAATAAATAATAATGAATAAATGGATGAATAAATGAATGAATGACTATGCTATCCATGCTAATTACCTAGGTGGAAATCCTTGCCTTGGTCCACTTATTGCAGCTTCTTGATCTTTTGTGGGGAGAAGGGATGGAGAGGGCTTTGCTGTTGTTTTTAAGTAATTTAAAAACTCGCCCCAAGTATTGATCCTAACATGCAACCAGAGTTGAGAACCACTGGACTAGAGTAATTGTTATCAATTCTGGTTGCACATGAGAATCTTTATTTTTTTTAAAGAAATAAACATTCAGTTGATAAAATTAAAATGAAATTTTTGTAACTTTTAATTTTTAAATAATTTGAGACTTACATAACAGTTGCAAAGATAGATATACTTTTAACAGTAAGAATAAGTGAGAAAAGACCACTTATTTATAATTATCTCAAAGCCTAGAGTGGTTTTGCTTTTCTACTCTTCTCTGCATACCACTTCCTACCACAATCACTCTTCATTTGCAAAAAAAAAAAAAAAAACCCAACAAAAACAAAAATAAAAGAGGGAGAAGGGAAGGAGGAAACAAAACAAAATAAAAACAGCCCGCATTACAGTACAGCAGAATGACTAGAGAAGAAAGAAGCCAGCATCAAGCTAAGAGGGAAAATATAAAAACAGGGGGATTAAATGACATCAATGCAGTGGTTTTGCTCAGGAAACAAAGAATGTTGGAATGTAAATGGCGAATTCCTGTCCTGAGGGACAAGTTTCAATTCTGTAACGGTTAATCATGAAAACATAATAGGGTTTAATCTCACCAAATAGAGACCGACCCTTAGCCAAGCACAGGTATGTTCCTTTGTATAATAGTTTATTTGCCCTCCCCTGCCCACTGCTTTCCATTATCACATTGTGAAGATTCTGCCTAGGAAATAAGGCAGAACAAAGCACAAGGTGAGTTAATAAATTCAATTCTTCTGACATAGCTTAAACAGTTCCTCCATCATCAGGCCCTTTAGGTCATATTCAGTGAATGTCCTACTGGTTTGAAGGAGTTCATCCATTCTGCTATTAATATCAGGTGGCAAATGATATGCCAGGAAAATATGGCAGTTTTTGCTGCTTTGTAAGGTTTAGGTTTAGAATTCAAAGGTAGTTACTTTCCTTTTAGCATAGAGGGCAGAAGAACAGAAGTTTAACCTAACAGGAGCTGGAGTCTTGCCCGCTTAGTCCTGTGGACTTGGGCAATTTATTTCTCCCCCCTGTGGTTCAGCGGCCTCATCTACAAACGAGGAGTAATAAGAGTACCTACTTCATAGGGTTGTTAATAGAATTTAATGAGTTAAGTATTACATGTCAAAAGCTTGGCATGTAATAAGGGCTCATGGTGTGTAAGCTATAATCATCATTAGCTTCTTTGTTTATAAAATTGGTTTGCTATACCCACTTGTTTTGAAAATGTGTATTCATCCTGACATAACTGACATATCAGGGAACAGTTTGAGCATAAAGCAAAATTTAAGTTTGCTATGTGCACCCAGCTCAACTGAGCTATGTAAGAATACAGAAAACACACTTATGCACATACCTAGTGTATGCCTAGAAATATCTACCAGCTACTGCAGTTCACCATGTGTGTGATGAACCACATTCATCTACATCCATTGTTACAACTTTTGGTCTGATTTCAGTAACCTCATTCTACCCCTTCACAGTAATTCATCAACTGCCACCTTTCTAACACCCACTTCCACAAGCAAACTTCAATCTTTTTCACAGTAAAGTGCTACATTTATTGTAGAGTTTATGTATTTCTTAACCATTTAACATGTGTAAAACTGTATTACCATTTTTATTAGGTTTGTCTTTTTTATATGTCACTGATGGAGTTTTGGATTATTGTGCCCTTAACCGCATTTTTCCCACAAGCCCTGTGGCTCTTGTTGTGCAATTCTGCAGAGTGCTATAGGAACACATATACTGCATTGTAAAAGAACTGACTGTAATTAGCATATTTGCCACTGCACAGATCACTGACGTGATGAGCTGAACTAAAAATGAATATCTTTTCCACTTACTCTATTTAAATAGCATCACAAAGACTACTTTATTACAATAACTAAACTCAAATAGTGTTACAAAACACATATAAAGATCCTTCCCTGAAAAATTTTAGGACAAAATCCAAGAGAGCTCTTCCACTAGTAGGAATAGCAGTTTCACTTATGCGTAGCCTTATTTCTAGGCCTGATTTGGATGCTTCTTTCTAACTTACTAGGAATCCCTGTCTAGGTTTCAGATTTCTGCCATAGTAAACCCACAAGCTCCCACCTACAGACATACTCGTTTAAGGAGTCATTTCTGTGATTTTATCCATTTCTTCATTCAACAACACTAAACAGGCCTACTATGTCCAAGGAGCCAGAGAAATTGAAGACAAAGATAAATGAAATACTTCCCTTTACTTAGACAAACTCGAGGTCTTCATATTCCTGATAGAGTTATTCCCAAGAGGGTTCAGCTTACTCATACCTCTGCATTAAAACTAAATAAAATTTTAAAGTAATATAGCAAGAACACCTGCTATTACTTCCTTTTTCCTTTTTTCATTCCTACTAAGAGGCATTCACAGTAAAAAGAAACAAAGAAAAGTTTGGACCAAATAGAAAAGAGCTGGCAAAGTAGTAGATTTTAATCCAATCAATAATCACATTAAATGTGAATAATCTAAACATACCAATTAAAAAGAGACTGTCAGTTTAGATAAAAAGGCAACACCTAACTAGATGCTGCCTACAGACAAAGATGATGGTGAAGTTGTAAAGGGGGTGTGCATATTTGGGGTTTTGGGGGTTATTGATTTGGGTGGTAGTTGTACAAAGTATTTCCTTCGTAATTGCTTGTTAAACTCCATTTTATTTACTTGATATGTATATTCCCAATAAATAAATAAAGTTAACTGGCAATCAAAAAAATAAAAATAAAAAAAAAAGAGGCATTCACAGTAATAGCTACTGGCTAATAGCTTTTTTAAAAAAACTAAATATAATAATCCCTTCTGTCGACTCCTTTACTGCTCACAATTAGGCTTCAAATACTTATTTTTTTAAGCTACCTTAGCTTTAATGGTAGATAATTACATATTTTTTTTTACAGAATTTTAAATAGAATATCATATGATATAACATATGTTAAAACAGAACATGAACATCATGTTGAAAAGGAAAGTGTGGTTTCTAGAAGAGAGGATACTGACCTTTCTCACATCTCTGTTTATATCTGAACAAGAGAAAATATATGTAATTTCCAAGAGAGTAAGAGGAGGACCAGGATAAGAGGGGAACACCTTTCCAGCAGGGGAAGTAGGAAAATCACGAGGGGGTCTCCAGGAGAATGTTCCCAAGGGCTTTTTTTATACCTATCTGGTTGAGACGACTGAGATCTCATCCTGTGTGAAGGCAGCTGAAGGCACTAGAAGGCCATGGGAGGCACTGTGCCTTCCTGTACCGTATTTGTATCATCGTGAAGTTCCAAGTCAACGTTAAGGTTTCACATATGATTAAAGTGAGTCATCTCTATCAATCGAGCTCTTCCATGAGGCTCCTGGAGTTCAATGTTTATTTTAATACGACCTTGGATTCCATAGATTATAAATTCTACTTAATTCCTTTAGTCTCTGGTGAAATTAAGCAAGCAATCACCACTTTTGAGTCTTCAAACTTTTGTTAATCCAAAATATGCATTTTAAAATTCTCCCATCTCCCAAGACTTCAGAGCTGGTAAGGAACACGTCTAAGACCTATTCAGCTCCCTAAACTTTAATATTCTGTATACCATATTCTGCTACATGTTAAATGCTAAGTGCAGTGAAGTCCAGAAACTTAAGTGAGTGGGAGCCTTGTTTTAGTTTGAGTGTTTATTGGCAAGTTCCAAGGACTGGGGTAAGCTGTCAGGAAGGAGTCTTGGAAAGCAAGCTTAGTAAACAGGAAAGACAGAACTTCAGTTGGTCCTCATTTCAACGTCCTGCTTGCACGTTTCAAAGGTCACCAAGGAGAATGCCATTCTGTTGGAAATACTGTGTAATATATAAGGACAGAACTGGAAATTAGGACCTAAATGTTGAGAACCAAATATAGTAGACCTTTCTTCTTAAAGTATACGTAGACTGAGGTTGCTAGAATTAAAACAGATTTTAACCACAGAAGAATTAATCCAACCTTAAATTTCTGGGTAAAGTTCAGAGCAAAATATGTGCAAAACAAAATTGAGATCATTCCTGAATAACCAAGTTAAACCTTTTGAGACAGTGAAAGGAAAACAGTTCCTGCCTCCCTCTCTTCCTCCCACTCTCTTTCTGTCTCTCTTTTTATCTCCCTCACACACAAACTCTTCAAACCAATATAAAAAGTTACCAAAAAATACAGATTTTTAAATTATACAAAATAAACTCTAAATATATTTGGAGTGTTGGGGTTTCTATTAATACTAAATTAAGCAATGCAAAGAATTTAAGCAAAGTTCTACTTCACTGCCCCTCCAAATGTAGTTTTATAATCGGTATGCAGATGTTAATTAGTAGGAAGAAAGTGCCTAATGGAT
The DNA here is from genome assembly GCF_028021215.1 of Eschrichtius robustus. Taxonomy (NCBI): domain Eukaryota; kingdom Metazoa; phylum Chordata; class Mammalia; order Artiodactyla; family Eschrichtiidae; genus Eschrichtius; species Eschrichtius robustus. Next base: position 86,804,429 of record NC_090824.1, read on the forward strand.
CAGAAATATTATCTAAAAATATCCAGGTAGAAAGAATGCTTTTCCTCTAACTAAATACTACTGAATCCCAGGAATCAAACCAAGAGAGTACATAACAGAGGAAAGAAGATCAAGATGCCACTATTCTGTTTGTCAACTGACCACTTCTTGATCTCTCAGTTAAGCAAAGTCACCCTTTGCTGCTTTGCATTTTCTCAGACAGTAGAAATGAAATTAACCCCATCCAAAGTTCCCTGAAATTCACATGCACTTACCTAAGCTCCTAATACCCTGAAGTTTTATAAGCAACACTATTTCATTTTCCTTTAACAAGCAAAGTTGTGTATTAAATTCCCACCACCTGCCATGTAGTGTGCTCTAATGTGATCCTCACTATCACCGCCTGTGGTGGAGGTGGAAGTGGGGAGACACCACTCACTCTGCCTCCCTGAATCTGGGGCTCTCATGTGGCCCTCTAGCGCACCTGGAGAGCAGTCTTTGTGTGAGTTCTGGGAGCTGCCTGGCTACGCTTAGAGAAATAAGTGATCCACATTTCTTCCGGGGGTGGTACTCAGGCAGGCACTCTCTGATCTGAGCTGGTTCCTTTGCTCCGACCACCTAACATTTAACTCCTTCTCTGAAAGGAAAGATGTACTGGTTGGAAAACAAAAACGACCAGAAGAGGTGGCAGAAGTCCTGGATTTAGAAACAACCAGATTCCTGGGGGTTGAAGATATGTTGAGACAGTCTGCATGAAACCATCTCTGGGAACACACAGCAGATACAACACCACAAATGAAGCCATCAGTGACCTTCAATTTTGGGAATGAAGCTGAAGGACAGGTCTCATTGGCCTTGACTCAAACCTAGCTCCAGAGTCAACCGTCATCTCTCAGGAAAAGAGAAGCTTAGACAAGATTCAACATGAAAAACATCCTGGGCCTTGGACGTTCTTGTCCAAGTAGAGTTTGTATGAACCTTCAAAGCCTTCTTATTGCTGGAAAGGTACAGTGGTACTACACTGACTGGCAAGCGTAGACTTCATCATTAAATATCCACCTAAGCCTTCGTTCAGTGCTCAATTAAATGTAGGATTTCCATCCCCAAAGCATACCAGATGGCAAGGCCTGGGTGTTCTGAATACTAATAGTTTTGCTCCAGATAAGCCCAAGGGAGCAGTTATGGCTTCTACCTTAAACTCTCAGCTTGGCTCAGCTTGGCTAACTTCACCCTGACTTCTCTATCTTCCTTCTCTCTCCTCTTCTTAACTCCAAGCAAAATCAAAGCTCTTCCCCCTCCAATGCTTGGTCATCTCTTTATGAAAGTTTTCAGTACCGGAGGACTTTGGATAGATTTGTCAGGCCCTAGCTTGACTTGTCTGAGGTCCTTAATTGACAGATTCACATGTGCCCCATTCATGAACCAAACCTGATCAAGATAGGGGCCCCACTAGTCAGTGCTGAGGGGAATTAGTCTTCTGCTGTCAACTAGTAGTTTTCAACTACGGTGATTTTTTGTCCACCCAGACATATTTGTCAAAGTCTGGAGACATTTACAGCTGTCACAACTCGGGGGGGGGGGGCGGGTATTAGTAGCAACTAATGCATAGAGGTGAGGGCTGCTGCTAAATATTCCACAATACACAGGGCAGTCCCTCACAACAAAGAATCATCTGGCCCCAAATATCAATAGTGCTGAGGCTGAGAAACCCTGCTGAAGTCTTAATCCCAGAACTGGGCCATGGAACCCACGCTCATTCTGAGTTAAACTTCACTCTAGCCCCCTATTGTATCCTCCTTGTCAGTTTGATTTCTGCCTCATGTGCCTGCCCCATGCTCTGGTTCTTCCCTGCAGGGCCTGAAATCTTGCTCTGAACCCTGCCTGCTTGGCTCTGGCTTGACACTTTGGCTTTTGCCAGAGCCCTCCCCTGGATCTTATAATTGGAGTCCTATCCACCTGGACCCACAGAGTCATGACCAATCTTTTCTTTAGCGTTTTTGCTGTGAGAATCCCCACTGCCAATCCCTACTTACCAGATCATACCACAAAAACAGGAACAGTGAAATCAGCCTGATTCACAGCCCCACTGGATGTTGTATTCCGGACTGCTGACTGCCCTTCTCAGGGGCCGGTCCCACAATTTGATCAAGCCACCCAATCTGGGTCTCATTTCTTCCCCCTTTCCCCTAAGTCTGTGTCACTGAGATTACAAAATGACTTGAGGCTGAGTTGACTTCTCCAGGATGCTTTGAGAGAAAGAATAATTTCTAATGCAGCATCACTGAGCGCTATGCTAAGGGTAACACTCTGCAATTCAGACATTTCCACCTAAGCTTTAGAACCATGATGATTCAGGCAGGATGCTATTCTAGAACAATGATGGCCATTTTTCAGAAGCCACCAAAAGTATTACGTCTTTCACTCTCTTTCTCTCTCTTTAGTAATTATTTCGAATTGTTACATGATTAGCCATCCCCCAGCCTTCCATTAGAGAAGCAACCCATAACTATTTCCCTGGAAGGTGCAGCCACACACCCTGCCAGGATGTCATGCTGCTCCCAGGCACAATATACAAGTATGCCCATGCATCTCTGCCATGACAGAGAATGTCATTTCCAGGAGAACTTTGGCTTCTTGGCCTCATTCCAGATGGATTCAAAAGAGGAAAGGAGACAGACAAAGCAGTAGATGGAAAGTAGCTGGCAGGAGCAATTCTGTCCACAAACATCTGCATGACCAAGAAATGAGTGCAGGTTTGCAGTACACTAATGTACACCTGGGTGGGGTGACAGCAGAGCAGAGTGGGTGGGGACGCTTGCTCGAAGCAGTTGAAAATCAGGGTCCACCCAACCAGAGCCGAGAGTAATATGTGAGTGACTGTAAGAACCATGATCACTTTGTAGTAAAATCAAGTTATCAGAGTGGGGCTCAAAGACAGTGGAATTTCAACCTTACTGGTTTTGGCCCCTATTCTTACATTTGCATAGCTGCTTCAAATGCTAGTTCTAATGGCTTCTGAAGATGCTCTGCAAGGAAGATTCCCAAGAAACTAATAAAGAAGTACCTGAGGCACAAGAAATGATCATCAAAACTCATCCTTCCCGAATACAGTGAAAAATCAACAATTTTCCCAAGAAATCTGCATCACCAGAAGTCCTTCCTAAAAAAAAAAAAAAAAAAAAAGAAATTAGAAGTGAATGAACACAGCAATCAAACCTAAAATATTGCAACGCTTTGAAAGAACACAGAGATGAAACCTAAAAGATTGCCCCATTTTCAAGGTTCTATCGATCTAAAGTAGTAACTTCGTATTTTTAAAATATAAATTTAAAAAGCACAGCGCCTCCTTTTTAATCCTTCTGGATTCATCGAGACATAACTCCTGGTTGAACAGCAGTTGAACACACATGCTATGTAGCTTTTTCCGTGGTGGTGATGAATTTCTCTTAAGCTCTCCAAACCATTCCACGTCAACATTCTTGATTTATGTTGGCAAAAAGCAGCTTCCTGGGGTTTTGGTTCCCCCTGAACTCTGTGCCATTGCAGAGCCCATGTGCCCCATGGAGGCAGAGATGCACGAATCTGAGCGACATGAGTTACTCTCAGGTATCACCAGAGAATGCAAATGGGCTAGGGTGGTGAAGCAACAACCCACGAGTAAACTTTCAAGCCGTAGCTGACAATGAAAATAACACCAGAAGACTTAAAACGCACAGGCGATCAAGTAGAGCAGTGTGCTTTTCCTGACTGGGCAAGATCCGGATTTTCCGCTGTAAGCACACTCCCTTATCAGCTCCATTTTCATTGGTTCCCGATTTTTTAGGCATCTCCCAGGTAATTATGAGTTAGGTCCCTATTAGTCATGTTAATTATATAACGGTGCCTAAATTTCTGCTTTTTGCATTAATTGTTTTTCATAGAGTAGTAAAGACTAATCATCATTTGACTGGAATTGCAAATCTTTTTTCCCAACACATTGAGAAGATTTTCGGTGGATCCAACAAGTGGATTTCAGAGAGACTGGCAGTCCATGAGTTGGGCCCTTGTGCATTTCAAAATGGCCTGTGTACTATCACCATTGCACTCAATTAACCTGAACAACAAATGTACCTTATTGCCTGAATTGAGTCTTCTTTACCATGTCAATCTAAGCCAGGCTTTATCTGCATCAATGGAGAAATCTTTCCCAGCTGCTGATACTTCTTTCTATGTGGAGAATATGTGCCTTATCATTGCACTTCTGGACTGTTTCCATACTTCCATTCACTCTTCCCTTGACAGTACACATAAACCACACCCTCCAGTGTCAGCTTTATCGGTCATAAAGATGATGTTTTAGTCTATTTTGCCTTACTCTCTTGTCTTATTTCTCAACTGTGTTTGAATTCGGGCAGAGAAAGAGAGTTTTCCCTAGCATACCCCAACATTTGGTGCATTCACTGGGAACACCGAGAAATGAAACAAATGGCTGGAATGTTGGGGAATAAAATAAATATGTTAAAAGATCTTGAGGGGCATTGGGCTTTGGATTTTTATGTATGGGAGAGATCTTTGGGTTGTAGAGGCTTTTATTGGCTCACAAGGTTGCTTGTTGCACTTGGAATTTTTTAAATTCCGTGACATGGAAAAGGGAGCATAAGCTTTAGGCCACACGTGATATTTCAACTCTGATAGATGATTGCAACATATCCTATGGTTGCTTTATATGGACTGTTTTTCATATGTGGCTCTTTGTTTATTTATGTATTGTAACAGCCAAAAGGAAAGTTGCTTGGCCCTCAGCAAAGACACAATTCTCAGGAGAATTACCAGGACAACTGGGCCTCACCAATGTGCCAAGGCACATGTGTGGGAATGACCTCATCGGCTACCACCTGCATGGGGCCTAGAAAGGCCTGGACTTTAGTGGGCACGGGCAATCCCACGGTGAAGTCTTGGCCTTAACACACACGTGCTGATGATTCAGGACCGCCAGCATATGCTGGTAGGACTCAAGGCCACACACTGAGTAAATGGCCAAGCTAGGATCTGAAAGCAGGCTGGTTTTGCACCAGAATCTAAGTTTTTAACAACCCGTGTTGGTTTCCTTTCACTGCTGCAACACACTTAGTGAGCTAACACAACATAAATTAATTTTGTTACAGTTCTGGGGGCCAGAAATCCAAAAATGGGACTCACTGGGCTAAAATCAAGGTGTTGGCAGGGCTGTGTTCCTTCCGGAGGCTCTAGGAGAAAATTCACTTCCTTACTTTTTCCAGCTTCTAGAGGCCACCTGTATTCCTGGGCTCATGGCCCCTTCCTCCATCCTTAAAGACAGTAGCACAGCATCTCCAAATCTCTGGCTCTCACACTCTTGTCTCCCTCTTATAAGGGCCCTTGTGATTATATTGGGCCCACCTAGATAATCCAGGATAATCTCCTCATTTCAAAATTCTTAATTGAATCTGCAAAGTCCTTTTTGCCATGTAAAGTTATATCACATGTTCCATGGACTAGGTCGTGGACATCTTCAGGGGACCATTTATTATCCTGTCTACCACGCCAGCACACATCCACATGGAAATTGCATTTTGGATCATGGTCTTTGAAAACATACTAAGCCCCACATTCTGGGAATGTCATTTTTGCTGGGATGATTGCTTTAGGGGGTTGAGGTTTGGCTTCTCTTCTAAATGTGGTGGGTATGGCTCACTACTGAAAATATATTTTTGAAACTTTTAACCATTAAATCTATGAGCAACCTGGCATTGAACAGTATACTTTTTGCAAGAACCACACTAACCCCAGTGAGAGAAAGCCTGGGCTGCAAACACTGGCAGATCCCCTTCCTCTGCCAAGGCTGTGGAAACACCTCAACCCGACACTTAAAGAGAAGAGAATTACTTACTTTGGACTTAATTCATAAGAGCAATAGAACCTAATTTCAGACTATAATTCCTTTGGGCTTTGTCATCTTTAGACTTAAACTTGTGAAGGGATTAGTGTCTGGATTTTAATTTTTCTGAGAGAATTACGATGGGAGAAATTGTATTCAAATTTAGGGCATCTCCACATTGCTGGCCTTTTATTAAGAGACTTTCTTTCTGCATTTCTCTTTGATTTTATTGCAGAACCTCTGAGAGGTCATACTAGACAGTTGTAGTAGGACAGAACTTGGGAAGGGAAAGAAAAAAGGGGGTACATTTTTGGTCTTCGAGTTAATTTAATTAATGCATTGTTCTGACCCATTTCAAGGCCTTCTGGGGCAAACTCTCCTCCCGACAGGTGGAGACCTGCCCAAACCAGCCCTGCTGGGTGAGGTGGTTTAAGCCCAGGCAGGATTCGGTGTCTGCGGTCATGGCTGGAAAGTTGGCTGTGGCCAGCTGTTGTAAGCTGGTCCTGTGCTCCAGGATTCCAGGGGGCTTCTTCCCTTTGTAAGCCTTGAATGGAGGCCCCGGCATTGTGGCCACCAGGAAATATAGCACATTCTCTGATATTTGGTTTGTTAAGTTAAAAGGTGATACTCTGGACTCCATCTTGCCTATTCCTTTGTCTTCTTTTCGGTTGGATTCAAATTTGGGTAAATCACAGGAGTGTTAGTTATTGGGCTCCCATGAACTTTCCAGCAAATCTTTTTTCCATCTAGACTGTTGTATTAGTCTGCCAACCCAACTCTCTTTTTCCAGGCAATCCTTGCAGGCATTTGAGTTTGCACTCTTTTGCTTAGAACAAGAGATCTTAACCCTTTTTGTGACATGAACCCCTTTGTCAGTCTGGAAAATCTGTGGACATTTCTCAAAATAATGTCTTTTCAGGCCTAACATAAAACAGAGGATTACAAAGTAAACGAATCATACTGAAACACACTTCTCAAAAAGTGTTGAAAAACAAATCTGAAATACAATGAATATGAATCTTTTTTAGCATATTAAATAACAAGATCTAGTAGTGAACCAGTAAGTATTATAATTTCAGTGCATTGAGCAGCAAAAACAATATTTCAAGGTATCTCTAGCCACTGTAAGTAATAGAAATTGTAAATATCTGTGACATCTATTGGTGACAACGTGACAGGAAATGATAATTCTGATGTGATATGTTGTCCACCTTCAAAAATGAAAGAAATGTCAAATTTCAGTAAAAAGTGAAAGTAAATATGCAATTTTTTTCCTTTTCAAGTTCATGAACTCTCTCCATGGAAACCCAAGTTATTAACCCTGGGCTTAGACTGGCTGCCTATTGCTTGTCTTCTGTATAAAATTCCAAGTTATCTACTTTCCCTAAAGGTCCTCTATCAGATCTCACTGTAGTTCTTCACACCTCACCAGTCTCATCCTGCATCACTCCTCAAGGCTGATCTGCTTTTAACTGAAGCAAATCAAATTTTTAACACTAATACACAAAATATTCAGATTTGTATACACATGTATTTCATTCCTTCAAGTGATCACTCCTGAGCCTTATTCACTAGGCATTCAGTTGTACGTGGTTCTTTAGCAGTCTTGTCTTCGTGTGTAGGAAAATGCCGTAGTATCTCATCTCATTGAAAAGATATGAATACCTGCTGAGTTTTCATAGAAGTGTAAATTCAATGAGAGCAGAAAATTCACCTGTCTTATTTATCACTGTACCCTCAATTTGGGGCACATAGAACCTCAACAACATTTGTGGAATAAAAAAACCAATCTACTATCCAATGATAAACTCAGATTTCCTAGTGAAGCAAATATGTACTAAAGAGGATATAAGTTATCTGGGAAACAAGAGTGCACTCTTGATGAAGTTGGCTTTAATGCTTGGAATGTCTATTTCCTTATTATTAGACAATATGAAGGTTTCTCCTTGCAAATGCTGCTCATATACACAGGGAATGAACAGGTACCTTATTTTTTTCTTAGAAAAGATGTAGTGAAAGTGTGTATCAATTCTCTCATTGCCTTTAATGGAGATAAACATAAGTTTTGTATTTTGGGAACTGTTCCAGACAGGGTCTTCATAAGTACCTCCTATTATGACGTTCCAGATGCTTTAATAAGCATTTTTGCTCAGTGAATCATGTTAACCTTTGCTCCTTTCATATTACTCAACAGCTCAGGACTCCACTATTTTTTCCTGAAATATATGGATACTTTTTTAAAACATAAAAAATATCAGTTAAATTTTATCTTAGGTTTTAAAAATTTGTATAGATAGAGCAGTTGTTTCTCAGTGGTGGTTGTTTTGAATGGGGGTTGGCATAAATGGATTTGTTTTCTGAGTGGTAGTAAAATACAACATTAATATATCATAATTTGTTTTTTAAGACCTTAGATTGTTTTTCAAACTGAAGACTGAGCTCTATCAGTAGGTTGTGAAATCATTTTAGTGGGTCACAAACATTGTTTCTGAAAGTAAAATAGAATAAAGTAGAAAATATCAGAATGCATTATACATAGGAAGTAATGTTTGATAAAACTCGTGTGTGTGTGTGTGTGTGTGTGTGTGTGTGTGCGTGAGTGCGCGCGCGTGCATGTGTGTGTTTACTAAGGGGCAATCTAAATGTATTTCTGACTATGGTTCATGGTCAAAACATTTAAAAAAACATTAATTATGATCATTTTATTGAGCTTACAGATTAAGAAAAAACTGTGGCCTCAATACAACCCTGCCTAAGGTCAAAGGGTTTTGGACAATTTAAGCAACATTTTATCTCTGGACTCCAATTCCAATCCAATGCTCTCTCGAAAATAAAAAGGACTTTATTTTTATTTGTTCAGATTTTTTGTTTTCTTCTGTTTTCTCTACAGTGAACCACAGGAGATTCATGAATCTAAGGAGGACATAAGGAGAATCTGAGGAGGACCTGTCTGCATCAGTCCCCTGTGTTGTGATCATATTTTGCTGCATGTCGCTGGCCATCTCAGAACAAAGAGGAAGAATCAGCACCTCAAGACGATATTTTCACAATAGCTGAAAAGCTCATTCTCTCCTTGATCCCAGAGATGATCTCTCGCTCTATTCTTTGACAAGCAGCAGACTGTGGAAACAGGGCAGTGTTTTTCCAGAGATAAACAAGGTTAATGGATATTCCATGATGGAAAGCTGCCTGTTCTACATGCTGCCAGCTCGCGTTCAAAGGAACTTAGAGAAAGGTTGTCTGGCTTTCACTCACATCACCCCAAGGCTTTAGATTACCCAACACAGGCAATAAACATACTTCTTCCTTGTTTTCCTGACTGCCTAAGCTCTTTAATGGGGAACTCTGAACTACAGACCAGCTCCTACTACCATCTAAGGTCCCATGCAGTAGGGTCCTACTGGGTCATATGCTGTGACTTAGTCAGGAGCATCAGATCCCAACATGTTAAACTCAAGTGGAAATGGCAGAAATAGGCAAGCCCCTCCCCCTTTTTACATTGTTTGAAAATAACAATAGTTATAACCAAGATACATGAAGTTTCCATTGGAAAAAACAAACAAACAAAAAAAGAACATTGATGATGAACTTAAGTCCATTATTACTAAAGAAGCAGCATCCAACAGGTTGCAACTAATTTATGCCCTCAGAATGAATTATGTACCCCAACTACCACACTTCATCAGCCAGAGGGTTAATGGGAGACCCTCGGGGTGATTTCGTTTAATGCCTAAAAAACAAACAGAGCGTTGACCTTTTAGAAAAACTCAAGTCTACCTATCCAAATAAATCAGATCTCTGATAAGAAAACTCACATTCCAAACTACCTTCAAACAACAGCCATGAATATAAACAAGAGAAAGAGAAACATCCCGATTATGCTAAGTCTTCCATAAGAGTTACCCCCTGCCTGTAATCCCCAGATTGCATAAATCATGTAGCCTTGAATTAAAACTGGCCTGTAAATCCAAGGAAGACCTGAGGATGAACAAAAATTCCAATCAGTCTTGCTCATTGCAGCTATTTTAGTAGTCCTGAGGAGGTACTCACTAAATCTTTGATGAATGAATGAATGACTCTGCTGGTGGGAACTGAAACAGATCAACATGTGATTGTGTGAACCTAATATTCATTTTGCAGATGGGTTATCTGTAGGCAGGCTTATTTTTTCTAACTCTTCGCAAGGCATAAATAACTAACAGGCCAGTATTAAGGTGCAACCCAAACTTAACCCCACGGAGATTTTGTTCTGCTTTGTTTTGTTTATTTTTTAAATCCTCCTTGGAATTTAACTAATGAGAAGACAGAACAATTTGCATGTTTTGCAATTACGCAGGTCAGAAGACTAAGCAGAAGAGCCTTCCCATTAGTAGACACTGACCCTAATGAGTTAGGGCTTGACCATGCCTGTTTTTGAAAGGCCACAGAACTTTAACCAAGTTGATGTGGAACAAAAATTGATGCCATGTTCAGTATGACAGTAAGGGCCGGTCTTAATTGGTAATGATGTTACCACTTCTTTCATTTAACAGTGACTGAATACTGTATTAGTCCCAATAGGGTAGGTTATGCTGCAGTAACAAATGTCACCAAATCTCAATGCCTTATCCCAACAAAGGTATGTATCTCAATCACACAAAGTATTCTGCAGTTCCAGTGATCCACCATCAACTTTTACCTTTCGATAACATGGGTATCTAGGTCCAAGTTGACACCTTTTATTTATATAGGGTGATGTGACTAGCTGTGAACCAAAATGACAGGTGTCAGTTTGGGCTTAGTTATTTAGAAGTGGGGATGAGTTCTAACCTTTCTCTCTTTTTCTAGTACAGAAACCTTAGAGATGACACATTGAGATGAAGGTATCCCATGATGGAGGTAGCCTCGATAGGATCCTTGTGAAGTACTAAATTGTTCTTTCATAGCTGCTATAGGCAAGAAAATGAGATATAGGCTGAGGATGTTTAGGCAAACAAAAAAGTACACACGGACACTGTTGGAATTTGTGTCATTCTAGCACTCGTCTCTAGCACCCTAGCCTTTCATTCATCCATCCATTCATTTATTCTCTAAGTGACTCATTCATTTATAATACATTTATTGAATACCTATCTGCCAGAATTTGTGCTTGGTGACAGCATAAAAAGATGACTAAAAGTGATCTCTTTTATCAAGAAATTCATAGTCTAACATGCGAATTAATGTATAAATACTACTAAAACCGTAATTCAGTATAAGGCCAGCTATGATAAAAATATATATTAAATGTTATAGAAATACATTCATTCATTTATCCACTCAGCCAGCAAATGCCACACACCACGCTAAGCAGAGAAACTAAATAATTTTCACTGGCTACAGTGAGGAGGGAATTAAAAGAAATATTTGAGTTGATCACTAAAGGACGAGTATGCGTTTTCCCTGAACATGACAGATCTTTATTCAGATCTTCAAGTGATAAAACGCACCCAACTATTTTTTGCTACAGAATCTAACCGTTGAGAGTACAGGCTCGAGTCAGGTGCCTGGTTGTGAATGTTGACTTCTTTCTGTATTAGCCATTTATTAGCTACTGACAACTCTGGTCCTCAGTTTTCTCATTTATAAAATAACAATAATAAACATACCTATTACATAGGGTTGTTCTGAAGCTACAATAAGAAAACATATTAAATTCTCAACATGAAATAAGTAAGTATTGGTTATTATAATTATTATTATTTTCCCAAAACAGGAAAGAGTATGCTAAGACTGCACTATCTATAATGTTATTGCCAACTGGATCAGTTTCCAGATAGATTCCAACCTGTGTTTCTGAACAGCAGTAGCTGAAAAAGATGAGCAATGTTTCCCACTACTCTCTGAGCAACAATATTTACTATTTTTATCCTATGTTATACTGTAAGCTGTGGGATACCTGTGATGTGAACCATGGGGCCTTGTGAGTACATATTGATTGATGAGAGGTGAAGTTTTAGACTCTGAATCTGAAACTGAAAAATCCTCTGCCTAGAACAACCTCCAACCATTCTGTTACCCTAACCCTTCTTCCTCTTTTGGTGTTAGCTCAGCTATTACCTCCTCTAGGAAGCCTTATCTTGCTTACCACACCAACAAGCCCTTCTTATGCTCTCCTACCCCTGAGCTTCCCTATCGAAACATTTAATGAGACATATTAGCCTGTTGACTTGTCTGCTACTCACACTCAACTCTGAGCTCCACGAGGAAAAGGTCCACTGTCCCAAATTCATCACTATATCCACAGTGCTTAGAACAGTACCTGTTGTAGAGTAGGTACTCAATATATTTTGAGGTCAGAAAGCGTAATTATACCAGGAATGAGAGAGTATGGAAAGATTAAGATGGAAGCTATGAGTTGAGATTCCATGAGATGATGAGCCCTTAGGTGAGGCTTATAACAGTTGAAGTAGAGGAGAATGTTATGTCATAGAAATCAGGTGTGGAGAGATTTCAAGATCGAGCATCATGAATATAAATTCTGAAGTCACTGAGAGTCATGGTTATAGGATTTCTCCTATAAATATAGCAGCTCAGTCATATATAAGGGTCTGATGATGTGTTGAGCCTTTTTAGAAAATCCCTGTGAGAAAATTCCCCAAACTACTTGGTCCTATATTCAATGATTTGATATCTTTTTTAAATGGAAGTTTAAAGACCAGAATGGCACTCTTAGGGACAGAGGTACAAGCCTAGAACAAGAGTTCTTTGGACTGAATGTCAAAGTTCACTGTAATAGATGCTGACCTACCATTTATAAAGGTTTACTCCTGAATCTGGAATTCTGCAGTTCAGTTGAGGGTGAAGGACAATTCAAACCACTTTCTCAACAGACACTAATCATGAGTTGTAGCAGTATTATACCATTCATCACACCAACAACTCCACCCCATTATAATAGGAAAGCTCACCTCTCTCCCCAACCCTGCTCCTCTAGCATCTCATATCTTTCTAGTCTTTTAATTCCACTATATCACACTTCAACTTTCCGCATCCAATTTCAATTCCAACCACCATTCCACACACAAGGCAACACTATAAATCACTGACCCTTTTTCTAGAATCATTTTAAATCAAAGAGGTAAGTTTTAGGGTATACTCCACTCACTCCAAACAATGAAAAATAATGTAAACTGAAAAAACACATAATAGGATTTGAAATATTATATGAATAACTTCCTGTGAAAGTAATCTGGTTCAATAGAAGATAAAAGCCAAAAATGAAATAAAAACTAACAGAAAGTTGAAAGATCCCTTCAAATACAAGAGAAAGCTCTGGCATATTTGGGATTAAAGATGACAAGCAATCTAATAGATTTTCCAGTGTCCCAGGTTGCTAGATAGTTCTGGTATAGGAGACCCAATTAGGAATAGGCAGAAGGATCACAGAAAGAGGGAAAAGTAAGTATAATAACATTCTACATTGAGAATGGACTCTGGATAGAAGCTTTATATAATGATGAAAGCTGTTCTGACAAGCAGTATTTAAATATATTCACATTCTTGCTGGTCATTCCTCTTCTTAGATAAAATGACTGTAGGGATAAAATGATATAGGCCATTTTACAAAAGAGCAAAGTTATATATTCCCTTAATAATTATGACAGGAACAGTTAATGTATGCAGCTGTTCATACTCCATTGAGCAACCAGATCTATAAACCATGGTGTTTGAGTCCTGGTGGTACCAATTTTTAGCTCCCTGGTCCATAGTATGTAGATAGTGTAAAAATACACCACCCGACCTATTTTTCTGAACAGATGTTCTGAATGGGTTTATATCATGAAGGTGGTGAGCTGATGTGATAACCTACATTGATAAACAGCTTTCGTTTAAGATACGATATGAAGATCAAGTTAGTCAGAATTTGTCAAGAAGAACAAAGACTAGTCTCTTCTGGAATTCTGTGTTCAATATGACAACGGTTACAAATTTGTTCCTCACATGAGGTAATGTTTTCCTAAGGATATTTAACAATATTTAGCCAACAATTAATTGGCATTGCATCAAAAGAAACACCTGTGTTCCTGCTAATTTGGTGTGGTTTCTTAATCACATTGACAGGAAGCTAACAAAGCACGGGATATAGTAGCAGGGAAAACTTAGCAGAGCTCAGATTTATATCACACTGTTTAACAGGATCTATAATGGATCCTAATTTGCTTACATTTTTTATTGAAACTGAAAGAGCAAAATAAATCCATTATCCTCAACTGGGAACAGGTAGAAGCTAGAATATATCACTTGAAGGGAGAAAGAACTTCACTCAAAAAAATAGATATCATTTAATGAGAGATTAAGAACAACTTTTCAGGCAAATGGTGAGGCAGTGTGTGAGACATAGCAGGAACAGTTCCTCTGAGGAGGATAATAGTCCATATAAACATAGAGGCTTCTGTGACTGAAGGAGGAAAGGAATAATGAACCATCTAGACGCTGCTGCCTGTGATGGTACAGGAACCCCAAAGCTTGGGAACATAAGAAGATACATCGAATTTCTGCAGGAGAACCTTCACTGATTCCTTAAATTATCTATCATCTTCCCATTTTAATCTGTTATTTGTATCTAACTCTCTTTACAGTAAGTTTGGGGTCTGATTCATCTTTGAGGTCCCCATAGCACCTATTACAATGTTTTATATATAGTGTGTATGTGTGTGTGTGTGTGTGTGTGTGTGTGTGTGTATATATATATATATATATATATATTTATACAGTAAACATTTATATATTCTAAGAATTGACTTAATATGCCAGTACTTTTAATGAATTCCACCATCAAGGTAAATCTTTATTCTATGTCTATAAATTTATTCAGATCCAAGTGTGGAAAGTTACATTCATCATTCATTCATTCATTCATTTATAATGGGTACTTACTAAGTATTTACTGTATACTATGAGTCCTATGGGGCAATAAACAGATGTTAAAGGCAAGATCTTCACTAAGAACTTATAAATGAAAATAGTTTCCCAACTAGTGGGGAAATTCTATTTTGACATTAATAACCTATTTAAATCTCAATCCAATTTAATCAGTACTTAATTGGTTGCTTTCCAGCCCAGCATATTCATTAATAGAGCGTGAGGGAATGGCTTTTGGAGACGGGTGAAATGAGTTCTATCTACACAGCTTGGCAATAAGACACAGGCCAGTACCAGTTACCCTCTGTCCTTAGCCGACATGCGCCTAGCAGAAAGCCCTCATACCATGGTCATGTTTTTGGATAAAAGGACAACTGCCCTGTGAGGTATGATGAGGGAAAGTGAGATGAACAGAAGAAGGGAGAGAAGAAGGGAGAATGCACGGCCATGGATTCTCTTAAGTCCTTCTCCTTTGGCTTGTTGCTTCTTTGCTCCAGGAAGTTCCACCACTGAGAGAAAAGGCCAGCTATTCAAGGTGAAATAACACCACTTCTT
Organism: Eschrichtius robustus; assembly: GCF_028021215.1. Lineage (NCBI taxonomy): Eukaryota > Metazoa > Chordata > Mammalia > Artiodactyla > Eschrichtiidae > Eschrichtius > Eschrichtius robustus. The sequence goes on from NC_090824.1 coordinate 86,819,721, forward strand.
ACAGATAACACCATTAACGAGATGAAAATATGCTTAAACTCCTCTTCTCAAGGGAGAAGAATGCAGAAGGTAGTGTGTGCCCATGACTAGAGATTTAAAGGGTTAAGTGGAGCAAGAAGACGTCTACAGGCGTAGGTTATGAGCTGGATGTAAAGAATGCAGCTGACAAACATCTGAAATTCTTGAGGCACCAGAACAGCTTTATTCTGAGCAGTCACATCAATAGGAGCCCGATTTGAGCTGATCCCCCAGTGAGTGACTCAGCAGTCCTGACACTCCCTGTGAGGTCAGCTATCTGCTGGGGAAGAGGAGATCTTTTCAGCTGCATCAGAATGGCCCTGTCTCAAATAACCTTCCCCTGCCTTTATGACCGAGCTTCCACAGACCTGACAGGGAGTTTCTAGGAAATAGGCCAGAAACCATTCAGTTAGGACCTCAAGGGACATCCAGCTGGGCCCCACCTCAGACCCTGGAGTTTGATTCGGTATTACCTGAGTCTCAATACTTCTGCAGAGATCACTGTTTAACCATTCAAAGAGCTTCCTGCTGTTTCTCCTAGATGGGGACTTCATCTGCTTTTCTGTGCAGAGTCCCTAATAGCTGACTGGTTTCTTGACTGCATTCAACTTTTGAAGTTTTGGGGCCTCAAGATGAGAAACTGAACTGTGTCTTTCTGTATCAAGATGGAATCTCACATATAATGAGTAGCTTAACACTCCTCTGAGAGCGTTGACTTTCTTTGGAAATATCAAGGCATTGTGTTTTAAGAATGGGTTTAAATCTCCACTCTGCCACTTGTTACTCAGTACTACCACTGCATTTTGGGGAAACTACTTAAACCTCATGTTCATTACCTGTAAAATAGTGATAATAATATCTAGCTTATTTACACAGTTATTTTGAGAATTCAATGAGATAATCATATGAAAGTGCTATAAAAACTAACATCCTAGACAAATACACATTCTTACCATCATAACTTTTCTTTTGCATGTACCTACTGCTTTTATTTAGCTCTACCACACACTGCTTTGCATTAAATAACTTTAAAAAATTTCTCTTTTCCCTTTGAGGCAGCAAGTTAGTTAAAGCACCTTGAATCTTTACATCTCCCAGAGGACCAAGCCTAGAGTTTTGCACAGTCAGTGAATACTGGGTGAAGATCCATTATGTGGTAAATGTACCCCTGTGGCACACAGTTTGTAGCTCTGATGGTTGTTTTCATTACTTAGATTTTTAAAAATACACTTCAATGGAAAATATCTTACTTATTTCCTCCTCAAGTAGTAACTTCAGGTAGTATTCAGGAAACTCCCAGGCATAAAATTGTTTCTAGAAAGTTATTTATGTCATTTTTAATAGCAATTGCCTATTAGGTGAGGGAGCTTAAGAGTACAAACTTCCAGTTTCAAAATAAATGAGTCATGGGTATGAAATGCACAGCATGGGGAATATAGTCCATAACTATGTAATATCTTTGCATGGTGACAGGTGACAACTAGATTTATCCTGGTGACCATTTTGCAATGTATAGAAATATCAAATCTCACTCCCTCTTTTGAGAACACCAGAACCACAACTAACTGCAGAACAATCATCGAAAGGAAGACACTGGAGGTCACCAAAAAAGATACCCCACATCCAAAGACAAAGGAGAAGCTGCAATGAGATGGTAGAAGTGGCGCAATCACAATAAAATCAAATCCCGTAACTGCTGGGTGGGTGACTCACAAACTGGAGGACAATTAAACCACAGAAGTGCACCCACTGGAGTGAAGGTCCTGAGCCCTATGTCAGGCTTCCCAACCTGGGGTTCCGGCAACGGGAGGGGGAATTCCCAGAGAATCAGCCTTTGAAGGCTAGCGAGATTTGATTGCAGGACTTCGATAGGACTGTGGCAAAGAGAGACTCCATTCTTGAAGGCACACAAAGTAGTGTGTGCATCAGGACCCAGGGAAAGGAGCAGTGACCCCATAGGAGACTGAACCAGACCTACTTGCTAGTGTTGGAGGGTCTCCTGCAGAGGCAGGGGTTAGCTGTGGCTCACCATGAGGACAAGGACACTGGCAGCAGTTCTGGAAAGTACTCCTTGGCGTGAGCCCTCCCAGCATCCGCCATTAGCCTGGAGCCTCCAGTGATGGGTTGCCTCAGGCCAAACAACCAACAGGGAGGGAACTCAGGCCCACCCATCAGCAGACAAGTGAATTAAAGTTATACTGAGCTCTACCCATCAGAGCAACGCCCAGCTCTACCCACCACCAGTCCCTCTCATCAGGAAGCCTTCACAAGGCTCTTAGATAGCCTTATCCACCAGAAGACAGACAGCAGAAGCAAGAAGACCTACAATCTTGCAGCCTGTGGAATGAAAAACACAGTCACAGAAAAATAGACAAAATGAAAAGGCAGAGGACTATGTATCAGATGAAGGAACAAGATAAAAGCCCAGAAAAACAACTAAATGAAATGGAGACAGGCAACCTTCCAGAAAAAGAATTCAGAATAATGATAGTGAAGATGATCCAGGACCTCGGAAAAAGAATGGAGACAAAGATTGAGAAGATGCAAGAAATGTTTAACAAAGACCTAGAAGAACTGAAGAACAAACAACTAGAAGAATTAAAGAACAAACAGAGACGAAGAATACAATAACTGAAATGAAAAATACACCAGAAGGAATCAATAGCAGAATAACTAAGGCAGAAGAACAGATAAGTGACCTGGAAGACAGAATGGTGGAATTCACTGCCACAGAACAGGATAAAGAAAAAAGAATGAAAAGAAATGAAGATAGCTTAAGAGGCCTCTGGGACAACATTAAATGCACCAATATTCGCATTATAGGGGTCACAGAAGGAGAAGAGAGAGAGAAAAAGGACCTGAGAAAATATTTGAAGAGATTATAGTCAAAAACTTCCCTAACATGGGAAAGGAAATAGCCACCCAAGTCCAGGAAGTGCAGAGAGTCCCAGGTAGGGTAAACCTAAGGAGAAACACACTGAGACACATAGTAATCAAATTGACAAAAATTAAAGCCAAAGAAAAATTATTAAAAGCAACAAAGGAAAAACGACAAATAACATACAAGGGAACTCCCATAAGGTTAACAGCTGATTTCTCAGCAGAAAATCTACAAGCCAGAAGGGAGTGGTATGACATATTTAAAGTGATGAAAGGGAAGAACGTACAACCAAGATTACTCTACCCAGCAAGGATCACATTCAGAGTCGATGGAGAAATCAAAAGCTTTACAGACAAGCAAAAGCTAGGAGAATTCAGCATCACCAAAGCAGCTCTACACAAATGTTAACGAAACTTCTCTAAGTGGGAAACACAAAAGAAGAAAAGGACCCTCAAAAACAAACCCAAAACAATTAAGAAAATGGTAATAGGAACACACATATCGATAATTACCTTACACGTGAATGGAATAAATGCTCCAACCGAAAGACACAGACTGGCTGAATGGATACAAAAAGAAGACCCGTATATATACTCTTTACAAGAGACCCACTTCAGACCTAGGGACACATACAGACTGAAAGTGAGGGGATGGAAAAAGATATTCCATGCAAGTGGAAATCACAAGAAAGCTGGAGTAGCAATACTCACATCAGATAAAATAGATTTTAAAATAAAGAATGTTACAAGAGACCAGGAAGGACACTACATAATGAACAAGGGATCAAACCAAGAAGAACATTTAACAATTTTAAATATATATGCACCCAACATAGGAGCACCTCAATATATAACACAAATACTAACAGCTATAAAAGAGGAAATCAACACTAACACAATAATAGTTGGCGACTTTTAACACCTCACTTACACCAATGGACACACCATCCAAAATGAAAATAAATAAGGAAACACAAGCTTTAAATGACACAATAGACCAGATAGATTTAATTGATATTTATAGGACATTCCATCCAAAAACAGCAGATTACACCTTCTTCTCAAGTGCACGTGGAACATTCTCCAGGATAGATCACATCTTGGGTCACATATCAAGCCTGAGTAAATTTAAGAAAACAGAAATCATACCAAGCATCTTTTCCACAATGCTATGAGATTAGAAATCAATTACAGGGGAAAAAAAGTAAAAAAACACAAACACGTGGAGGCTAAACAATACATTACTAAATAACCAAGAGATCACTGAAGAAATCAAAGAGGAAATCAAAAAATACCTAGAGACAAATGACAATGAAAACATAATGATCCAAAAACTACAGGAATCAGCAAAAGCAGTTCTAAGAGGGAAGTTTATAGCAATACAATCCTACCTCAAGAAACAAGAAAAATCTCAAATGAACAATCTAACCTTACACCTAAAGGAACTAGAGAAAGAAGAACAAACAAAACCCAAAGTTAGTAGAAGGAAATCATAAAGATCAGAGCAGAAATAAACGAAATAGAAACAAAGAAAACAATAGCAAAGATCAATAAAACTAAAAGCTGGTTCTTTGAGAAGATAAACAAAATTGATGAAACTTTAGCCAGACTCATCAAGAAAAAGAGGGAGAGGACTCAAATCAATAAAATTAGAAATGAAAAAGGAGAAGTTACAACGGACACCGCAGAAATACAAAGCATCATAAGAGTCTACTACAAGCATCTCTAGGCCAATAAAATGGACAACCTGGAAGAAATGGACAAATTCTTAGAAAGGTATAACCTTCCAAGACTGAACCAGGAAGAAACAGAAAATATGAACAGACCAATCACAAGTAATGAAATTGAAACTGTGATGAAAAATCTTCCAACAAACGAAAGTCCAGGACCAGATGGCTTCACAGGTGAATTCTATCAAACATTTAGAGAAGAGCTAACACCCATCCTTCTCAAACTCTTCCAAAAAATTGCAGAGGAAGGAACACACCCAAACTCATTCTACAAGGCCACCGTCACCCTGATACCAAAACCAGACAAAGATACTACAAAAAAAGAAAATTACAGACCAATATCACTGATGAATATAGATGCAAAAATCTTCAACCAAGTACTAGCAGACAGAATCCAACAACACATTAAAATGATCACACACCATGATCAAGTGGGATCTACGCCAGGGATACAAGGTTTCTTCAATATACACAAATTAATCAATGTGATACACCATATTAACAGACAAGAATAAAAGCCATATGATCATCTCAATATATGCAGAAAAATCTTTTGACAGAATTCAACACCGATTTATGGTAAAAACTCTCCAGAAAGTGGGCATAGAGGGAAGCTATCTCAATATAACAAGGCCATATACGACAAACCCACAGCAAACATCATTCTCAATGGTGAAAAACTGAAAGCATTTCCTCTAAGACCAGGAACAAGACAAGGATGTCCACTCTTGCCACTATTATTCAACATAGCTTTGGAAGTCCTAGCCACAGCAATCAGAGAACAAAAAGAAATAAAAGGAATGCAAATTGGAACAGAAGAAATAAAACTGTCACTGTTTGCAGATGACATGATACTATACATATATAATCCTGAAGATGCCACCAGAAAACTACTAGAGCTATTCAATGAATTTGGTAAAGTTGCAAGATACAAAATCAATGCACAGAAAGCTCTTGCATTCCTATACACTAACAATGAAAGATCAGAAAGAGAAATTAAGGAAACAATCCCGTTCACTATTGCAACAAAAAGAATAAAATACCTAGGAATAAACCTACCTAAGGAGGTAAAAGACCTGTACTCAGAAAGCTATAAGACACTGATGAAAGATATCAAAGACGACACAAACAGATAGAGAGATATAACATGGTCTTTGACTGGAAGAATCAATATTCTGAAAACGACTATACTACCTAAAGCAATCTACAGGTTCAATGCAATCCCTATCAAATTACCAATGGCTTTTTTTAGAGAATTAGAACAAAAAAATCTTAAAATTTGTATGGAGACACAAAAGACCCCGAATAGCCAAAGCAATCTTGAGGAAGAAAAACACAGCTGGAGGAATCAGACTCCCTGACTTCAGACTATATTACAAAGCTACAGTAATCGAGACAGTATGGTACTGGCAAAAAAACAGAAATACAGACCAATGGAACAGCATCGAAAGCCCAGAGATAAGCCCACGCACCTATGGTCAACTAATCTATGACAAAGGAGGCAAGGATATACAATGGAGAAAAGACAGTCCCTTCAATAAGTGGTGCTGGGAAAACTGGACAGCTGCATGTAAAAGAATGAAATTAGAACACTCCCTAACACCATACACAAAAATAAATTCAAAATGGATTAAAGACTTAAATGTAAGACCAGACACTATAAAACGCTTAGAGGAAAACAAAGGAAGAACACTCTTCTACATAAGTCACAGAAAGATCTTTTTTAACCCACCTCCTAGAGTAATGGAAATAAAAACAAACAAACAAACAAATGGGACCTAATGAAACTTAAAATCTTTTGCACAGCAAAGGAAACCATAAACAAGATGAAAAGGCAACCCTCAGAATGGGAGAAAATATTTGCAAATGAAGCACCTGACAAAGGATTAATCTCCAAAATATCTAAACAGCTCATGCAGATCAATATTGAAAAAACAAAAAACCCAATCAAAAAATGGGCGGAAGACCTAAATCGACATTTCTCCAAAGAAGACATGCAGATTTCCAAGAGGCACATGAAAAGCTGCTCAACATCACTAACTATTAGAGAAATGCAAATCAAAACTACAATGAGGTATCACCTCACACCAGTTAGAATGGGCATCATCAGAAAATCTACAAACAACAAATGCTGGAGTGGGTGTGGAGAAAAGGAACCCTCTTGCACTGTTGGTGGGAATGTAAATTGATACAGCCACTATGGAGAACAGTATGGAGGTTCCTTATAAAACGAAAAATAGAATTACCATATGACCCAGCAATCCCACTACTGGGCATATACCCAGAGAAAACCATAATTCAAAAAGACACATGCACCCCAATATTCATTGCAGCACTATTTACAATAGCCAGGTGATGGAAGCAACCTAAATGCCCATCGACAGACCAATATAAAGAAGATGTGGTGCGTATATACAATGGAATATTACTCAGCCATAAAAAGGAATGAAATTGAGTTATTTGTAGTGAGGTGGATGGACCTAGAATCTGTGTTACAGAGTGAAGTAATTCAGAGACAGATAAACAAATACCGTACGCTAACAGATATATATGGAATCTATATGGGTGCTAATTTCTTCTTCCCACATAGTGGGGTTTAAGGATAGAATCTAATATAAATTACTTAAGAAATTAAGGTTAATAAGTTAACAAAAGTTAATAAAATGCTGAATTACTTGATGAAATTAAGTAATAAAATAGCTGGATCTATATTTTTAAACAAACAAGTGAAAATAGGATGTGGGGAGGAAAAGGGCATATAAATGAGCTAAATTCTTAGTCTTTCACAGCTGGAGCTAGTGGATATTGTTAAAAGTGGATAAATCATAGAATGGAGGTAAATGCTCATTTCTTACAATTATATTTCAATGTAGTTGAAACTTCCAGGGAAAATTACTAGAAGCAGGGGTACAGGGTGGTACAAATGACATGTAGTTTTATTATACGTTGTTCTACAAATTTTCATTTTACATGTACATATATTAACTTTACAATATATTAACATATTTTGAAAAGAACTATTACTAAATATAATAAGAAAGTTTAAAATCAGTCAGAAAAATAGCACCTATCCAATGAAAGGTAGGTTTAAGGATATGACAAGCTAATTACATTGCAGACCATAAATGGCTAATAATCAAACCCATGGAATTATGCTTAACCTCTCTCATAATTAAAGAAATGTAAATATGATCTGCATACCTAGGTGACAAAGATTTAAAAAATACATATTGGTTGGCAAATATAAAATTGTATTGGCAAGCCTACAGAAAAGTAAGAATTCTGTTACACCATTGTCAATACATATTTTTGGAGGACAGTATCTGTTAAACTTTAAAACATGCATATTACCCAGCAATTCCACAGTTTTAGAAATGTTATAAAGATAAATATTCAAGGAAGTTTTTTGTGGTATTATATTTAAATAGAAAGAAACAAAAAAAGTAAAAGAACAACAGCAACTGGTGCAAAGCAATCATTAGTGGTCTTCAACAAGGGACAGGTCCAATAAATTTCAGCACATTCATACAATATACAAAGTATATTGTACTGGCACTAAAAATAATAAAGAGAATCACAATATGCTAGCACATCCACAAAACTTTGGTAATGGAAATTTTTCCAGAAAAGTTTGGATAATGTGATTCTATTTGTGTAAAAAATTCTGGAATATTGTAAATATAAAGAGAAAATATACTGGGACAAAGGGATACTCTGCAGCATATGAATAAGGCCATATGTAGGGAAAAGGGGGAGCAGGCACTTTTACTTTTTACTTCATATAATTCTCAATTTTTATATTTTCCAGTGACCATTTATTACATTATTTTATTTTTAAGAAACTTTTAAAAATTCTCAGTGAAGAACTGTGAAACATACAATTAAGCCTAGTTACGTCTGATCGATATTTCTTGGCAGCCCTGACTCTCCCCAGCATGGAACAGAATGATTTGCAGACAGCAGATATTTGTGCAATATTCTCTGGATGATAAATGAAAGTGTGAGGGATTGAAAACTGAGATAGTCAACCATGTATTTATAGTTCTGTCACATTAAAACCATTTTACTGTTATTAAATTTAAGAAAAGCCAGTTCTCATAAAGGATAACACTGAACACATCTCATTGATCCATATTTATATCTTAAAGAAAGTGTAGGTCTCGAATAAAGCTTTTGTGTGAGTGTGTTTCTGGGTTCCCCTGCCCACAAACCCATGTTAGGTGTACACTTGGAACCCCTGGGAAATAGAGTCCTGATTAAATGAAAGCCCTTAGGAAATGTTTAGAGAGAGGTAGTACAGGAGACAGAATAGCATTCAAGACAAATTGCTCATTTCCACTTTAGAAGGACACAGAGACAGAGGCCGTGTGGACAGAGAACACATACTGCCTTTTCAGTCGTCATTGTTTGTCGCAGGAGGCAACTGTAATTCAGTAGAAGGAAATAAACATAATATAGAGTTGTCCTGGCTTCAGTGTCTTCTTCCAAAATCAGGAAACAACAAGTCTGACCGTGACATCAAACTCCAGAGGAAGCCAGCTCGTTTCTTGTTTGCTTTGGTCTAACACATGACTATGATGATTAACTCTATGCCCCATTCTCTCCAGGGCACGAGACTTTGGTCCTTCCTCACCTATAAACAGAATCAGGATGTATCCTGTAGTTCAGCCAAAAACGTCTGGCCTTGAGTAAGACACACTCCACCAAACACACATACTGCACTTTGGTGAGGGAGCCACGAGGGAAGGGGATCAGAGGGGAATCAGCAGGGGACTCTGACATCCCCTGGCTTGTAACAAATCCCAACAGATGCTAATATTCATAGGCAATGCAGGGGGGGAGAAAGTAAGAAGACACCCATGAAAGACATTAATCTTCTCCATCATAAACAGCTTCAGGAAAACAATACCAAGTGCCAAGTGAGACAAAGGGGAAAAAATGTAAAAGGAATGAAATCTTTAGTGCAAAAGAAGACCTCTTAGACTGTTCTTGTTACACAACAGACACAGAGGGGGGAGGAACTGTGGTAAAGGAAACATCTGAAGACGGCTGATAACAGGGCTATAGGCATGCATTTGAAGAGGTGTTCCAAAGCATCTTTTCGTACCCCTGTCTTTTAGCCTACTAGTGAGCATAAATATGTTTCCATTTCAAATGGAAACCATATTGATTATAAATTTTTCCCCAGCCCTTGGCCAGGCCACTTGGTAAAAGGAAAAGTGAGTAATTATATTAACAGACGTTGCGGCTCTATCTTCCTTAAAAAAAAAAAAAAAATCCTACTTCTAAAGAGGAGGAAAATTATCGTCATCCTGGAAAACGGTTCCAGGAGAAAAGGGAGAGAAGGAATGAGGGCACATGTCCATTACTTTTTTCCAGAGGCAAGGTGATGTCCCATTTATGTCAGAGAAGAGAGTATCTGTACTCTAATAAAAGCCAAAACTTCAATCAGAAAAGGGTAATCTTTGACACTGGTAACTGATCTGACAGACTTTTCCTAAAGTGATTGAAACAGCCATATAGTATGCTATGGCACTGAGCATCAAGTAAGCTCTTCTCTAAGTGTATGAAAATCAGTCAGCAACATTATTTAGGCTCCAATTCATCTGGTAATTTATGTGCTGCTCGGATAATTACTATCATGAAGATTACTCATTATTATAAGCTAAAAATATGATTGCTGGAAAGGATATCTACCCAATTTACTCACTTCACAGGTAAGGAACTGGCAGTCAGGTGACACTGGGCAAGAGAGAAACCAAAACAATGTTCTTTCAACCCTGCTCAGTGTGTTTCCCATTACACTCACCTAAGTGAATTATCAATGCCACAAAACTGAGCCCTTTTATACACTACCATATCCAGGGGTCAACTTTCAAGCCTAGGTTTATCTTTCCCATGGCAACTGGTATGTGTGGCTGGAAAATATTCTAAGAAATTTATTCCTGCTTTTCTCTCTCTCTGAATTTTTCACTCTCCCCTAGTCAAATCAAGAAAGGCTCTGTGTTTCAGTGCCTCAGGTAGATATATAACTGAGCAGAAATAAAAGTAGCATGAAAAACTTCCTGAATTATATCTTCAAAAGCTTAAGCTCGTTGAGCAGGAGAGAGTTTGATGAAAAAAGCATGGAGGCTTGGAAAAAACACATGAGACAAAGGAGTTTTGCCTCTAAACTAAAAGAGAGAAGCTCCCCTGCTGGGGGCAGGTCTATAGGACTCAGGAGTGCTTCACGACAAAATTCCAGAATGGACTTCCAGTTGTCTCCAGGGGGAAGAGTCAATGACCAGTGGGATTTCCTGCCCTGAGGAACATCCCTGTGAGCGGAGTGTGGCAAGGAGCAACAAAGAGCTCTGGACCCAGAGGGTCGTGTTGATAAGGAGGATATTCGAAGTGGCAGTGAGATGAGTACAGATGACTCCTCCCCAACTCCCCTGATGGCTTGATGCCTGATGCTTTGTACTGATGGTTCTGGAACCTTGACATGACCCAGTGGGAGAGGTGGCAAAGACTGTCTCCTTGACCAAACGTTACTCCTCTGAGTAACTAAGGCTCATGGTTGACTATCTCAAGTAAGGCTCCTCTGAGCCTTCTCAACTAGGCCTCAACCTTGGCCTGTAAAAACTGTAGATGCTCAGCACAAATGATTTCATCCACACACCTTCCAAGTACACACCCAAATACACACACTAAGAGACTTGAAACGCTAGCATAGTTTCTAACACCTCAAGGTTTCGGGATTGGTACAAATGATAGATGGGCTTTAAATTTTTTCTAGAGCCACATTTCTGTTTTTCTAAAAACTTGTTTTGAAAGGCAAGTACAATTGAAAAAACTGGTTTGCAACCTGAATGATATCAAGCCATCCAACTTCATTAGCCTCAATTTGCTTCTTTATATCAAGGAGATCTTCAACTAAGATGGAAATCAAAACATTTCTATGTTCTAGATTTAGAGCTGTGTTTCTTTGGAATGTTTAAATCCTTCTACAGTGGCTCCAGAATGTTTTTCTTTCCTTCTGGGTACACAGTTTCATTTTAGCTTAGCGGAGAAGGCCTAAAAAAAGTTCTTAATCAGGCTCTGAATGTCAGCCAATTTGGCCATCTTCTGACCATAGGGCTACTTTAAAAAAATCTTTTGAATATCTTGTCAGGTTTCAACCAGGACAAGCAGTTAAATATTCCTGGCAGTACTGAACAACTCCATGGACACAAAACAGGTCCCCATAAGATGGTGCAAAAGATACTACTCTCTTAAGATCCAGAGCCACTCCCAAAGATAACTGAAAGAAAGACATAGACAATTCCCCTGAGAGCTGGCAATAGTCAGCAGGACCCTAGCCACAAAGGGAAAGCAACCCACATTTCTGTCTAGCTATATTTTGGGGGTCTCCAACCTGACGGTTGCCAAGCCAAGTTCTCAGAACACAAAATGAGACAAACTAGAAGGCAATAGCTGTATCCGAGAGAGAAAGACTCGATAATTCATTTTTCCTGCCAATCCGAATGCGGAAAGGAAGGAACAATGTGAAATTTTACCTTCTTCTCTCGACCAGGAACCACAGACAGAGATCTGGGAGAGCTGACTTTGGTAAAAATTCTTCCCTTTTGCCAACTTCTGCCAATTTTCCCAGGATGCCACCTGTAGGCTCTGGATTGAGTGGGGTGTCCCAGTGGGTCTCATCCTAGTCACCAGACACTGTAGAGGAGGAACAATAATCTTCCCTCTACTCCTTATAGTGAATGCCTAGCTGAGACCCCTTTTCCTCCAGGGCACTTCATAAATGGATAAGTTTATCCAAGATGGTGAAGAGAGCTGTAATTCAAGATTATCTTTGGTAAAGTTCACCTACTTGTTCAGCCTCAAAACAAAATTTTATTCACCTGAGATCTCACACTGGACTCAGCCTAGTTTAAGTCAGATCCAGTCCAACCCCAGACCTAGTCCAGTGTCTAAGCTGCACCCAGTCTGACTCTGGCCAGTTTCTGGCCCCAGTCCAAAAAAGACATGCTCCAATAAAGACTGAAAGCTCATAGTGCAAAAGCTGCAGAGCTAGGATCCAGGAGGGGAGGGATTTACCACTACTTCCAGAGGCAGTGAGAAAGCAGAGTTCAAGGGGCTCACAGGCACCTGGCTGCTCCTGGGGGCCCATTAGGGGTCAACTTTGATTCCCTCTTCTGATACCAGAACTGCTAATAGATTAACTGAGGCATATTAAAAATTTGAAAAGTTGATTTGAGCAAAAATCAATTCAAATCAGGCAGTGCCAGGCTTCCCTGGTTGTGCAGTGGTTAAGAATCTGCCTGCTAATGTAGGGGACAAGGGTTTGAGCCCTGGTCCAGGAAGATCCCACATGCCACGGAGCAACTAAGCCCGTGCATCACAACTATTGAGCCTGCGAGCCACAACTACTGAGCCCGCATGCCACAACTACTGAAGCCTGAGTGCCTAGACCCCATGCTCCGCAACAAGAGAAGCCACTGCAATGAGAAGCCTGTGCTCTGCAACGAAGAGTAGCCCCTGCTCACCACAACTAGAGAAAGACCACACACAGCAAGAAAGACCCAATGCAGCAGCCAAAAAAAAAAAAAAAAAATGCTATAAAAAAACAAATCAGGCAGTGTCAAACCAGAAGTGTTTAGGAGCACTCCCGGTATCAGGTATTATGTATAGGTCTTTAATCCATTTTGAATTAATTTTTGTGAGTGGTGTAAGATAGGGGTCCAATTTCATTTTTCTGCATAAACTTTTCCAGTTTTCTCAACACCATTTGTTGAGGAGACTTATTCCTCCCACTGTGTAAATTAAAAACAGAAGGCCAAGAGAAAATAAGTTACTTACTTAAGGTGATAGAGCCTGTAAGAAATCCATGTTTTTTTCACTAAACCACACAGACCTAAGCTTTGGACATATGTGTGCCTTCCATTTCCAAGATCTCTAGGTAGGGCCTTTCAGGGGACTCCTGGGAATGTACCTCATAACTGGTTTTTCCATTATTCTTCTACCATTGAACTTAAAGAAGATGTAATTAGGAGAGAAAAGCAAAGCAAAGGATGGGGAGGTAGAAATGGAGCAGGAATTTTAGACATGGAATATAAAGGAAAGGGCAAGAGTGAGAGAAGCAGATTATTCCCTCATCAGTCACATGGGAAGGAAGGCTAAGCAGAAACAGCTCAGTTCTTCTCCACACAGCTAGTATTCAGGTCCTTTCTCCCATTGCATTTGTGAGGGAAAGAGTCACATGCCTAGACATATTATTAGAGTGGTCAAAGATGTCTTAATCAATGCAGAACTAAAAATCTAACAGGCCCATGCCTAGGCCAAAGAATGTCTAGATGGGACAGTCATCATAAGTTGCAATCTTCCACGGTTGTCCATGTTTGTCTTTTTTTTCCCCCAAAAAATATAATCTAATTAATTTCACCTAAGTATCCTTATTGACATTTTTACAACCTGTTCTATGTGTTTACCTGCTTATTTGTCATATAGACATGGATAAGTCACTTCTTCAGTTAATCTACATTCCTTAGAAAGCCACATGTACTATTATTCTATTAGTCACCATTTACAAACAGAATTCACTGGTGTAGCTTAAAACAGGATGAGTTCATCATTGGAACACACTCTGGTCAGAATCCACTCTTTTCTTTTACTTTTTTTTACTTCATTTTTTCTAGTAATTATTTTCTTATTATGGTAAAATACACATCACATAAAATTTACCACTTTATCTTTAAGTGTACAGTTCAATGGCATTAAGTACATTCATATTGTTGTGCAACCATCACCACCATCCATCTCCAGAACTTTTTATTTTCCAAAACTGAAACTCTGCACCCATTAAACACTAACTTCCCATTTTCCCCTGTCCACAGCCCCTGGAAACCACCATTCTATTTTCTGTCTCCGTGAATCTGACTACTCTAGGTACCTGATATAAGTGGAATTATACAATATTCGTCCTTTTGTGTCTGGCTTATTTCACTTAGCACAATAACGTCCTCAAGTTTCATCCATGTTGTAGCACATGCCAGAATTTCATTCCCTTCTGAAGCTGAATAATACAAATGTATATAAAATTTGTTTACGCGTTTGCTTACATTTATTACATACGTTGTAAGTCCTCGTTTGTCCATTTCTTTGTCCATGGATATGGTGGTGTTTCCATCTTTTCGTTGTGAATAATACTGCTATGGACATGGGTGGACAGACATCTGGTTGAGTCTCTAATTTCAGTTCTTTTGAGTATATACTCAGAAGTGGACTTGCTTAGATCAAATGGTGGCTCTATGTTTAACTTTTTGAGAAATTGCCATTCTCTTTTCAGTGGGAGCTCTACCCTTAAATGTTCCCACCAGCAATGCATAACAAATTCCAATTTCTCCACATCCTCAACACTTGTTATTTTCTGTTTTTTGAGTACAGCCATCCTAATGGAGGTGAACTGGTATTTCATTGTGGTTTTGATTTACATTTACCTAATGATTAGGGATGTTGAGGGGCACTGACTCTTGGATAACCATTAAGTTAGAAGGAGACTGCCTGGGCTTAAAATCTAGCTCCACCATTTATCTCTTCTGTGACCCTGAATGACTCATTAAATCTCTCTAAGCCTCAGTTTCCTCATCTGAAAAATGGAGAAAATAATAACTACTTCACTAAGCCTTTGTGAGGATTAAGTTAACTCATTCACATACAAAGCTAGCGTAGTACTTGAAACACATAAACGTTTGCGAAGAGGTAGTAATTTATTGTTCATGCTATTGTTCTTGCCACCGTTACTATTATTATTAGCTTAGAAGTTATCATAAGTTTTTTAAGCAAAAATATATATAACACTCTAATGTTCTGTGACATCTTTTAGGAAAACCATTGGCTTTCTAAGTGCTAAAGCACAGCTATACATTAAATTGATAGACTTTTGAGCCTAGAAATTTCCCTGAATGGTGAGGATATTAAGTAATTATGAACAAAGTTAGTCTCATAAAAGTTCCATTAAACACCTGCAAGTTTGCAAAAAAAAAAATAAACTGCCTTTTAGAACTAAAAAGCTAAAATTAAATTTTTTCCTGTTCCTTAGAACTAGGTGTAGAGAAACAGAAGTTGGGTTAAAGATGTAGTAGACTGTGAATATCTGCTTCCATCTTTGGATCATGAGGCAATTCGGTATATTCATGATAGGAGCTCTTCTTTCTCCAGCCAAAACCAAGTTAGTAAACGCAAGTGCCTGAAACCACAATCTGGACACGGCTTGTGACACAACATGGACACAGCCAGGGCTGAGATCAGACTTGGAAAGGGCCCTTCTCTCCCTCTGAAAAATGTTTGTGCTAGTCTTAAGAAACGAATGGGAAGATCACCAACACACTCCCTGGTCTTCCCTGGGATCTTCAAGGACAGGAGGACCAAGTGGGTCCCCAGTCACATTGTTTCAGGAAGCCAAAGAGGGAACCTCCTGGCTCCTTCGTAGAAGCCATATGGAATAGATGGTAAAACAAACAAAAGCAAAGACAAAATAATTAGGTCTCTCTAAGTGTGTGTGTGTGTGTGTGTGTGTGTGTGTGTGTTGGGGGGGATACTCAAAAGCTCACACACATAGACATATATTTTTCTTCTTGAAAAGGAATCTGTATGTATTTATTTGATTTGTACTTGGATTCCAAAGTCTTGTATCCTTTCCACTTGATGTAGGCAGCTAGATGGAGTACTACCTGAAACTGTAGCTATATTTATCTGAATGCCATTTTTATGGACCGATCACAGAGGGAGTACCACACTGACTGCCCTTGCCCACAAAAGAGCTTTCCAAATGTTCATGTAAAAACTTTGAAGTGAAAAATTCCAAAAGTGATTTAGACAATAGTTTAAATTGGTTAAATTGGTTTCAGACAGTATGCAAAATCCCAAAGTGAATAATCTGAAGTCCCTATGATCTCCAGCCCTGAAAGGGAACGGCAGGAGAGGACTCTGTGCTAAGAGTAAAATAATGATGCAAAGTTTCTTGTTCCATAAGACACAGGCATTTGTACTGTAATTCTGCTGAGCTCTTCTTATACCACATATCAAATGTCCCTGAAACCGGATGGTCAAGAAGGAAGTAAAAAGACCTGACATTTACTGAGCTGATACTCTGTCATGCATTAGCCCAAGCAAACTTCATGGTAATTATTACATAACTCAGAGGAGAAGAAAAATCAGAGGGATAAAGTAAATTGCTCAAAATCACACAGTCAGTAAGCTCAGGTCTTTCTCCCTGTAAATCCGGTGCATATTGCATTATACACTAAATCTCTTACCTGTAGCTTCTGTTTCTGAATAGTGGAGGTAGAAAGGTCTCTATTTATCTCAGCTCTCTTAGGTAAGACATGACCCTACTAAATATATGACCTCATTCATCATGCATCAAGAGGGCTGCCAGGGCAGCTGGAACAGGGAGAGTGAGGACAAGGGTATTTCCTTGATCATACTGAAACCTGCTCAACAGGACATCTATGAGCAGAGAAAAACATCCTGACTGCTGCAAAATAGTCAATGATGGCATAGGATAAAGGCAAACATTTGGGTTGGCACCAGCCATTAATAGAATTCCTGATGGACAAGACCATCAGACAGTGGGAAGAACCACTTTTGTAATCACTTGTAGAGTGACAGCGTGGCGAGAGTGAGTGATTTGTAGCTCAGTTATATTTTTGCATACTTCGTCTCTCTTTGTGCCCACATGGATCCCCTGGTCTTTTGTTTGGCATTCACCTTAATCCTCTGTTGTCCCCTTAACTCCTAGGAATCAAGTATGAGTTAACAGAGGTAGGATCCTCCAAAAGGTACCTGGGGTTTCCACACAATCATCTTCAACTCCACACATTCCAACAGGTATCCTCACTGCAAGCACAGAAGACTCCAAAGGACACAGAAGGCTCTATAGCCTTCCACACTTTCCTAGGGCACAAAGACACCTTAACAAGAAATGGCTCAATTTATATGTTTTCATGCAGTGTTCCTTCTACAAAAGGATCTTATTCAGGAGAACTTTTCATCTGTCACCATATTGGTTTAATAAGATGAACAGGAATGGCTATTACCCTGATTTTATAAAAGAAGAATTCAAGAAACAGCAGTAACAGTGATTGTGGCATTTTTAAAAGCTCTTTCTAGGTTGTGAATTCTAGGCACTATAATTATTTGCATTCAGCCCTTACCTAAAGTTGTCTCAGATGCCTGTGGTTTGGATCCCTAATAAGGATATTTTCCATTAAACTTAATTCACGTTGAAAGTCTTTCAGACTTTAGATTAGTAATAAAATGCTATCCTTAGCCCATATGATTAAGGTCCCTTTTATTCCCAGGGGAGGTTTTTGAGGGAGGGTCAGACAAGAGCATTCCTGTCTAAGATGACCATCCTAAAACTTGCAGTGGGAGAAGAAATGAAACCCCAGGTTGCCTTGTTTGTCTCCCAGTCCCCTCCTCTTGGCTCATCATAGTTGTCTTATATCTCCCTTAATTTTGAAAATTGATTCTCTCTGGACCTATGATAAACATAAGGTAAGTTACCTCTTGCATTTCCTTGACAACCACCACTTCCTCTAAGAAGAATTTCCTGTGCTTCCCAGGTAGGGACAAGTAACCCTCCTCTGTACCCTAACACCAGCCTGAATATATTTCTCTTTGTCACTTATTGAACTACTGTGTATCAGTTTATCTTAAAGTGTAAGCTTTTTACTAATATAAAAAATATGCATATATTATGGGCTTCATTCCTTTGATGATATACCACCTTTTGTTATTTGAGGGTTTAATTAAGAGTTTCATCAAACTTACTCTTAGCTCATTTAAATTTTTAAAAAATGTTATGTCCTTGGTTGATGGTAAATATGTGACAAACCTGCTATCAATAAGGCATAAAATCTGAGTTGTTATGACCATCATATTAGTTTTCTATTTTTGAGTAACAAATTACCACAAACTTAGCAGCTTGAAACAACACCTAGTTATTATCGGGTAGTTCTGTAGGTCAGAATTCCGGGTGGTCTCATCTGGGTCCTTTGCTCAAAGTGTCACACTAAGGTGTTAGCCAGCTGCAGTTTTTATCCGGTTCTTAAGGTCCTCTTCTGTTCATTGGTTGTTGATAGAATTCATTTCCTTCTTATCCTTTCTATATGGCCCCTCCATCTTCAAGCCAGCAATGGTGGGCTGAGTACTTCTCATGCTTCAAATCTCTCTGACTTCTTCTACTCCCAGCCAGAGAAAACTCTCTGCTTTTGAAAGGCTCATGTAATTGGTCTGGCCCATCAGGACAATCTCTCTTTTACCATTTAGCTTAACATAATCAAGGGAGTAACATTAGGGGGCATGGGAGTTACCTTTAAAATTCTGCCTACCACAACCATGATTGTGCTACTTTTAATCAGATATATCTGCATTTTTTCATCTTTCTGTCCATAGTAAGGATATGATTTTCTATGAGGGATGTTTAGAATTAAGACATGCAGCCTGCAGTCCTGAGGCAGTTAGAGAACCACTCCCGTGGTCTTGACTTCTGAGGAAGTATGTACTACACAAATGAGCAAACCAGTCATCCCTACTGGGCAAGTAATAATAAAGGTGGCCTTGATTTCAGAGGCAGGAGATGACGATGGTTCTATTAAAATATATCATTGCCCCTAAAGAGTAAGGTTGTGACCACCATATGAGTTGGAAATTCAGCTATCCTGCTGTCAAACCACAGTTATGTTGTGCAACCAAGAGTTTCTGAGCTAAATATAATTAAGCTGCTTTCCTGATTGTAATGGAATTAAATTTCAGCTATATCTTATGATTTTTGTTATTGTTACAAAAGTATACCAACTATAGCCATCGTGATACTATTTTGAATGTTTTGCAACTTACATAATATTTAGCTTATGTGTTAACAAAATCTCTAATAAATCAACCCCATATAATTTTATTGGGCTCTTACACAATACTGTCTAGAAGAAAGAAGATGGACCAAATCAGACCCAGGAGTACGTTTTATGAACTGTGTTTACAGAGAATACAAAGGGACTGGAAGATTACAGAAGAAAAAGGAAAAGGTATCTCAAACAGTCACTATCATTTAGGAGAGTATTTTCTTTTCAGTAAGACCCTGGAAGGAAAGGACTATTTATATCTTCATTTATCTTTTTGCCTCCCACAAATAATGCCGAATTTCATGATTTGCACATGGTAGGTGCTCCAGAAATATTTGTTAAATAACAAATGAATCAATGTTCATTCCAAAACTTCTTTAAGAAGTATTTTAATAGTGAAAAATTGAAACTAATTTTAATGTTCAAAAATAGAGAACAATTTAAAAATAGTTTACAGTCCATCACACTCAGAAAGAATATAATATATAGTGAAATAAAAATTGTGAAATGAATTATAGATGACAAAGGCAGTTTCCTAAATAGCACAAAATATTTCATTAATTACGGGATATTAAAAGATATACAGAACATACTACTTTGGTTATCTCTGGGGGTCAGACTGCAGGTTGTTTCTCTCTTCTTCCTTGGGATTTTTTGGTAATTTCTGAATTTTATTCCTTTGTAATCAAATTTGAAAAAAAAAAAAGCTACTGAAACTAAAAAATGAAAATGAATCAAGCTTGAATTGCAAACTAGAACTTTCAACAGAGCATAGTTGATTCTTTGCCAGGGACACCAAGTCATTTCCTTCTTTTCAGGGGTATTCATATCACTACCCTGCATTTTTCCCAACTGAGATGACACAATGGAAAGACCATTCCTACACCAAGCCCTGAGGCATAGGAAAATGGAGTGTCAGTCTGAGCATCTGCAGATCAGGAAAGCAAGTCATGGAACAGGACCAGTGTAAGATTCTAAGCTTATATCACCTGCTGATCAGTTACTATACTTAAAAAAAATTATACACACTGTAATCCCCTCTCTCTGTTCCTCAGCCTCTATGAAGGAGAAGGGATTTGGAGCAAATGTCCTTTTTTTAAAAATTTTATTTAATCTTTCTGTGCCTTGATTTTGCTATCTTCATTATGAGTCACAGGGCCAATTAACTTCAAGAATTCAGCTGGAAAACTCCAATAATACTTAGCTACTAAGTTGAACTTTTAGGGCTGTCTGACTGCTGTGAATCCTTTTCATCTGCTTGTCCCCTTCCTTCACCCTACCCTTACCCACTAAATAGCCAGTGTACCCTGCAGTTCACTGAGCTATTCTCCCTCTCAAAGAGTAAACTTGTCTATGATTCCAGTAAACTTTATCCTTGAGTTGGAGCAAACGTCCTTTAAACGGAGAAAGGAGGAAGATCAATTACCCCAAATTACTTCAGATTAGATCTTAGTCAGAATCCCTCCCCAGAATGGAATTGGCTTCCCTATTGGATTCAGGGTCAGGGTTGGAGCTCACAGCCCAGGGATGGCAGGCTCTCAACAAAGACTGAAAAGCATCATTAACATCAAGGAACCCTACTTGTCCTTGTCCCCTTCATCTTCCTTGAACTCCTGGTTTTGCTTATATTTCTCTGAAACCCTTTGAAAAATTCCTTTTAAAACAAGTGGGCGCCTGACTCATTGGCCTACTTCCTCTGTTTTCCATGCAACTGGTAAACAATGGGCTCTATTCAAATGTGTCCTGTCTGTGAGCTGGGAACCTGCGTGCAGACAAAGCTCATCATCGCAGGGCAGATTGCCAGACCCATGCTCTCTTCTGCTCAACTCCTGGGCTCTGCTACTCTGTTATAAGGCCCACTTGACAAAATGCAAAACATTCTCATGGTCCTATGACCCCAGAGCTCACTGTCTCCTTTTCCCCTAGGCCTCCAATTAAATATCACCCTAAATTCTCACGTCAATGCATTTGGGAACAGCCTTTCAAAAGATAATAGAAGCAATGACAGGAGGTTATCAGGTCCCAGTCACATGATTTTCCATAAGGACTACCACGTTTTATTTATAATCAGTTTAAGGACTATGTCCTAACTCTCCTCCTGGGTTATTTTTTACATAGATGGTACTTGCCGGGGAAGAGAAAGCTCTGCAAAATTAGGGATGTGACAAGTCATGGAAATACATAGGCTTGTTTAAGCATTTGGGAACAGCAAAAGATGATTGAATACAGCAGTAGAATCAGACTATAGAAAAAAGAGGAATAGGACAAAGCTTCAAGTTAAAAGGGGGCCCATAGGACAAGAAGAACTGAATCTAAATGACAGGGCTTATTCAAAGAATATGAAAACACTGATTTGAAAAGATATATGCACCCCTATGTTCATTATGGCATTATTTACTATAGCCAAGATATGGAAACATGGGATATATATATATATATATATATATATATATACACACATGTATATATACGTGTGTGTACATACACACATACACACACACACACACACACACAATGGAATACTACTCAGCCATAAAAAGGATGAAATAATGCCATTTGTGACAACATGGATGGACCTTGAGGGTATTACCCCAAGTGAAATAAGTCAGATGGAAGTGACAAATACCATACGATTTCACTCACATGAAAAACTAATAAACAAATAAAAACAAAATAAATGAACAAACCAAACCAAAACAAACACATAGATACAGAGAACAGAACAGTGGTTACTAGAAGGGGAGGGCTTGGGGGGAGGGTAAAATGGCTAAAGGGGATACATGTATAGTGATGGATGGAAACTAAAGTTTTGGTGGTGATCACACTGTAGGGTACACAGAAGTAGAAATATAATGTTGTACACATAAAACATATAATGTTATAAATCAATGTTACCTCAATTAATTGAAATATATAAACATTATAAATGAATGAAAGAATGATAGAGCAGCCCTGAAGGTGAGAGAGAGAGATGCAGAGACAGAGAAAGCTTGCTTGCTCTTAAGGAAACCACAACCCCACTGTCATAATCGGAGTCACAGGAGGAGCTTGTGCAAATTGTGTAGACCCTCCCTTCCCAAGAATTTCATTTCTTTCCTGAGGATCACTGCCTTCCTTCTTCCCTCCCTCCCTCCCTCTCTTCCTTCCTTTCTTCTTTCTTCTTTTCTTTCCTTCAACATAAATCTGAACAACTCCAGCCTTCTTAGAAATCTTCAGTGACCTCCCACTGACCTGAGATTAAGTTCTTGCCCCCAAACCTGGCACTTCAAACCCACTGATCTTTATCTCACACCTTCTCCCCCTCACTCTCTATGCTCTAACCACAGTGGACTTTAATTTCCTCAAAGCTATAAGCTGTATCCTAGGTCAAGGTTTCCCCACTTGCTGCTTCTTCGAAATAGAATATGCCCTCCTCTTCTTTGCTGAGCTCAGCAATTCTCAAATCTTCGGGGTTTAGGATTTCTTCACACTCTTAAAAATTAGTAAGAATTCCAAAGAGCTTTTATTCAATGCAGATTCTATCTATGGATATATACTTGTTACAAATTAAAACTGGGAAATTTTAAAATATTTAATCCATTTTAAAATAACATAGAAAACTGATTCTACTTTAACATAAATAACACATTCTATGGAAAATAACTACATTTCCCGAAACCAAAAATACATTAGTGAAAAGAGCAGCATTGTTCTACATTTTTGCAAATCTCTTTAATGTCTGGTTCAAAAGATTGTTTCTCATTACTGCTTCTATGTTCAGTCTGCTGTGATATCATATGTCCTGTAGTCTCTGGAAAACTCTACTGCACACTTATAAGAGAATGAGAATTTAAAAATGACTATTTACTTCTTAGTATTATTATGAAATAGGTTTGACTCCTGAACCCTCTAAAAGCTTCTTAGGCAGGGACCTCAGGCTGTACTTTGAGAACTTCTACTTCTTTCTTTTTTACCTCAAGTTTATTATGGTACCGTTGACAAATAAAACTGTAATACATTTAAAGTGCACAGCATGATTTTGATATACATATGCATTATGAAAGGATTCCCACAATTGAGTTAACACATCCATTACCTCACAGTTACTTTTTTGTGTGTGTGATGACATTTGAGTTCCACTCTCTTAACAAATTTCAATCATACAGTACAGCATTACCAACTAATCAACTATAATCACCATGTTATACATTAGATCCTCAGACCTTACTAATCTTGTACCTGAAAGGTTGTAACCTTTTATCAACCTCTCCCCATCTCCCCCACCCTCAGCCTCTGGCAACCACTCATTCTATTCTCTGAGTGTGACTTTTTTAAGGTTTCACATATAAGTGATACCACTGTAGTATTTGCCTTTCTCCTTCTGGCTCATCTCACTTAGCATAATGCCCTCCAGGTTCATCCATGCTGTCACAAATGGCAGGATTTCCTTTTTTAAGGGTGAATAATATTCCATTGTATATATAGACCATATTTTATTTATCCATACATCTGTCAATGGATACTTAGGTTGTTTCCATACCTCTGCTACTGTGAATAATGCTGCAATGAACATGAGAGTACAGATATCTCTTAGAGATTATGATTTCATTTCTTTGGATAAATACCCAGAAGTGGAAATGCTGGATCATATGGTAGTGCTATTTTTAATTTTTTGAGAAAGCTTCATACTGTTTTCCATTGTGGCTTTACCAGCTTATACTCCCACCAACAGTGGTACATAAGTGTTCCTTTTCTCCACATCCTTGCCAGAATTTATTTTGTCTGATCTTAAAGAGTAAATCTGCAAGGAGGTCGCCCTTGACCTCAAAGAATAGGTTGTCCTCTGCTCCTATAACAACACCCTCTACCTTTCTGTCAAAACGCTCATCATACCTATGATTGAACCAATAATTTGCATGAGGACAGACCATGTCTAGCTTTGTCCACAGTGAATCTCCAGTGCTCAGCCCACATAGCAGGGATCTGAGAATCTTTGTGGAAGGGAGGAAGACATAGAGGAAGGGAAAGAGAGAGGGGAGGAGATAATCAGACCTAGTGACACAACTTTTTGACAACTGCTGCATTCCTTCAGCAGGATGTATACAGAGACATAACTTTCTACCACAGGCTGATGCAGCCCTGAGTTCCATTTTCCTCTGAAAGAGGGTGCGAGAGAGAGGCGGGTAAAAGACTGGGAGTGAGGAGACAGAGGTGAGACAGAATAGAATAACAGGAGCACATACGCTGGAATCTTTCATTAATGCAGTCCTTTGACAGTGTAGATTGAGTATTTGCAATTTGCCAGGCACTCTTCTAGGCATATAGGAAGAAAACAGAGAAAAAGTTCTGGCCTCAAGGAGCTTCATTCAAACCTGAACTCAACTCCAGCTTCCACCACTTGATAAATGGGTGGCCTTGGATTAGTTACTTAATCTCCCTATGCTTCATTTTCCTCATCTGTAAAGTGTGAACAAGACTTAGGAGTTCCTGGATGAGAACTAAATAAAAGGATCTCTGAAATGTACCTGATAGAGAGTCTGATACCTAATAGGTGTTTAATAAACGAAAATCTTCCCAGTGGCAACTCATATTCCAAAACTTATTTCTTCATATGTAGAAACTGCAATACAATCCTACAGACCAGAAACCAACCATTTACAGGATCTCATTTGGGTAGTTGGAGGGTGTGCACTTAAGGTCCTCAGAAGGTTCAAGAGGGCTGCAGTGTCACTCTTCCTATAGAGAAACAGTACTTCTGGCTCCCTCTATACTTCAGAAGGCACCTGGATATTTTTACATTGTTCCACAATATTGAAGAATAAAACCATACAGAATACTATCCCCATCTTAAGCAATGTAGTCCTTCAAGGCAGGCTTTCCCACGTACTCTCTCTTACAATTATGCCAAAAGCATAAGACCACTTTAAAGAATATATTCCGAGCCAACTATTTGTAATTGACTATCTATTCACATGATTTCTTGTGTATCGTAATGTTACTGAGGTTTCCAGTCCCACCTCTGATTGAGTTTGGCTTGACCTTTCTGAGAAGCCGAGACTGCCTTTGAAATAGGATTACTGGGAGAAAGAAAAACGGATTGGGATCTTTATTTCTGTTTTTCTTTTGCCACCTCCTTTTGGTGACTTCTGTATTGTTAGGACCACTCTGGAGAAGTGAAAGGTAGAGGAAGAAAGAAAAGGAGAGTCCTATCGGCCGATTTTGCTGTATGTTACAAGCCTGGTAAAAACATTTGGAGTTAGAGAATATTTTAAACATGGATGAAATAAAGTTAGAGAATTACTTGTGTGGATTTAATTTCCTCAGACTACTCCCATTGTTCCTTAGCAGGAAATATTCATGAGTCAACTATACAGAATAGTAGTCATTATTCAAGAGACGTGGGTTTAGGAGGGGGTTTGATGCCATAGCAGACCTCACTGACTTAAACTGTTCTTCAAGTTGAAGAGCCGAAGGATGTCTGAAGGGACTGAAACACATATTGCTTTAGAGTGTGTCAGGAAGACCTGAACGTTCCCACATGGAAATGAAATTCATTATTGGCAAGCACGGTGACAGGACCCCCCGAAGGACGGAGCCGCAAAGAACTCACAGAGCCCTGTGCCTAACTACATGGCCTGGTTTGATCTTAAAGTCATTGTCTTGGATAATCCTTTCAAATCTGTTCCTGCACTTAAGAGCCACTCAACACATGACTGAGCTCTCCCTCTCAGGTTCTTTTACACTGACCTGTCAGGGGAGACTTTCAGCAAACACAGATATCATGTCAAATCATCCAACAGATGTCCCTTTCAAATGAATTGGAGCAGAACCAACTATATGGAGAATTCATAAACAAGGTAACACTCACCCAAGGATCTTCAAAGGACTGGCATAGCTCTTTGCACAGAGAATTCAGCCTCTTGGGTGGAACACGAGCGATCCAGAGGGAATGAGCAACAGAAAATCGACTCTTGCCCCAAATGGGGCTTACGCTGCCTTACAGGAGAGGCAGAAGGATATTTTAGAGCCTAAACTCTTCATCATCTCAATAAAGTAGTCTTCAACTTCATAGCTCTAAGAAGTAACATATTTTAACAACTGGGATAAAAGAATTTAGGAGAGAGAAACCCAACATTCAGCCCCATTTCAGTCAGTGACTTTCTCACCATATTGGGAAGGGGTGGGCCAGAACCGTCTGATCTGTTTCTGATTTCCCTCTTCACTGGCATCAGAGGATTTTACTGCAGGAAAACTAATATCTGACTGGGCTTCAAGTGCTAAATAAGAGTACTCCATGTTGATTCCAGGCCACCAAAGGGCTTGGGGTCACCGAGTCACAGACTGTAAATGTGAATACTTGATGATTTTTACAGGTGACTGGGTGAACAAAGAAAAACCCAGGAGATACACAAAGGTGGAAACTAGAAATTTCTCATTTGAATTATTTGACATAACTCACTCTGATGGTTCTGAATATAAAAGAACCACAGACCCTTCCAACGAAGTTACGGAGTTTAGGTTTCTGGCCCACATGAGAAGAGGAAGTATGCTCACTAAGATTTACAAGACACTTCGAGGCACCAGGGAAATGGTCAATTTATTGGCAGGATATTTTTGTTGTTATTGTTTTTACTGGTCACATGGGCAGGCAATAAATCCTATTTAAAAAAATCAAAATACCAATTCAACACTGTCTACTTCTGATTTAATTTTATTCTAGCAACAGCCCAGAATTTTTTGAAAACCTCCTATGTGTCAGGCACTATACTAGGCATTAGGAATATAATAATCAATAGGGCACTGTCCCTTACTTCAAGGAATCTTCATCGTTTGAACAATTTTATTACTTATATATATGTTGAAACTACCAGAGCAGTTAGCTCAAACCAGGGACTCAGATTAAACTTTGTAAAGGAGATCTTGGCTGAAATGAGTCTTAAAGGATATAGAGATAAGTGTATACATTTTTTAATGGTGGTGGTTTTATAAGAAGAGAAAGAAAAAGAAATCTCCCCTCCCCCCGCCCCCGCCACCCCCTCTCGCTCTCCTCTCTCTCCCTCTCCCCACCGTGTTAGGACACAGCAAAAAGATGGCCATCTGCGAACCAGGAAGAGAGCTCTTATCAGAAACTGACCACGATGACACCCTGATCTCAGACTTCCAGCCTCCAGAACTGTAGAAAACTTGACTTCTGTTGTCAAGCCCCCCAGTCCATGGTGTTTTGTTATGGCAGCCCAAGCAGACTAGTAAAGCAGGTAGCACCATTTTATAGGAACAGCATAGGAGATTTAGAGGGGTCATTAGGACACAGAGTGAGTAACGTTGGTTATTCCGGGGGTTTACTTGCTAAATCCTAGTGCATAGCTCCAACCACCATGGGATGTAGTGTACTTTCCCACGGGTATGCCATAGCCTACTATTCCAACAAGATCAGGGAATAAAGACTGAGCAAATTCCGGGGGTGCAACAGTCCTATACTGGACAAGTGGACACGACCTCTGTGGTTAGGGTTGTGGGGCAACATCTGTCCCTGACACATAAGTGCCAATCCTGTTTATTCCTTTCCTTGGGAATGGCCACAGATGTTTCCATAACTGGTGTGTTTGCTTCCCCTGTGCGGTTCGCCCAGGCACATCACATGCAGTGTTCTCATTGAGTCATCAACTTTTCAATTCAGGCAAAGTGAGTAGAAAAATGAGACAACCGCCCAGATAATTTGATTCTGGGGGAAAATGATATCAATTGGTTGCTTCTAGGGTGTCTGTGTGTTTGGCAGGGAGTGGGGAAATTACCAAATGCTGGAGACTGCATGTTTCTCAAAACTTTTATAAATTTGGAATTCTTTCACTCCTTTTTATGTTGTTCATGAGTATTAGAATCAAGACAGGATAATGTGCATTATACTCCCTGAACAATAGATCGTCAGGCTGAGGCTTGAAAGGTAAAGCAATATGGTAGCAGTGAACATATTAATAGAGCTCAAACATGACTACTAAATTCACAACCTCAAATCAAGTCCTTAACCTATCACTCTCATGCAGTCTACCAACAATTGTTATTATCTAACTTTTTTCATGAATCCGGGGAAAAGTACTAGCAATTGTTTAACTCTGTCATGTGATCTGCATTTCTAGTATATTACTAGCTTGTGGTTAATCAGGAAATTCAGAGACCTTTGTCCTTCAATCATGTTATCAGAATATAACCTTCCACAAACCTTGAATTTAAAATGTGCACACACTTCCAGACCCCTTTTTAAAGAGTAACACAGTGAAAAGTGAAAGTCATTTGTAACTCTAAAAAAAGGTAGGACACCACATAATTCTATCTAAGCATAGAACTGCATTCAAAGAGAAACAGTCAGCTGAGGGTAATTAAAAGCAATTCAAAGTTTTACTTATGTGTTACAGAGAATGATAAGTAGAGGGGTATATACCCTTAAGGCAGAAAAAAGCATCTTGAAGTCTCTCCAATTACAGACTATACTTGTATTCTGCTCATGAATTATCTATTTCTATATTCATATGACCCAAGAATCTCACTTTTCACGGATGTAGCAAGTATGATTTTTACATAATGTTTTAATATAAGAATCCCCTAGGTGTCCAGAGAAGTTGCTGTCCAAGAGCACACACCTCCTTTCTTAAGTAAATAGGTCTTAATTTTAAGAATTTCCCCTCCAGATCATGTGAGTTGACATTTCTTCTCTATGAAAGCAGCATCCCAGATACCTGTCATTCAGATAAATGAGATATATATTTTAACCGAAAGGATAAAATGTTAAAATTGAAAAAATTGTATGTGTCAGCTACAAGTAAGATCCACTTACTAGATAGACTATTGGGTCCCCTCAGTATCTACGAAACCTAACCTGGTGGCTTCTACCAGTATCTGGGAGATTGAGGGGGGCTGGTCTTAGAGTTACAGAGAACTTATCACTGTCTAGAACCATTGTGTTTATTTGCTTGTTCATTCGTACATTGCCTGCATTTTCTACTACAATACTGGAAACATGAAAGTAGGGACATACTCTGTCTTTTTATCCCTATGTTTATAGCTCCCAAAATAGTGCTTGGCAAGAGTAGATTCTCTAAAAGTGATCTGAATGACTGAGTGAATGAATAAATGAACACATTTTGTTTAAATGCCCCCTCCCCTTTCTTCCACATTAGCTTGTCTGAACTGGTGCTGGGGTGACTGCCTCAATGACAAACATTGGGCAAAAAGTTAGACTCAGATATCAAAAAGTGGACACTGGAGGAAATAAGAAACTAAGAGGACACATATCTTCCAAGGGGTAGGATTCTAGGGAAACATATATATGTTTTTAATATCGTCTGTCTACCAACAATTTGAAATTAAGTACTTTCTCTGATTACAAAAGCAAATTTACTGGCCATTCTGTGCACGCAAAATAGCTAATGCTAAGCTTATATGTGCGTGCATGTGTGCGTTTGGAAAAAGATGTTGGAGAGAGACATTTAAATCAACTCTTAGAGATGATTTCTATCATAAAAGAATGTAAGATAATTATAAAACCAAATTCTTCCCCATGAAAATAATTAGTTACAGTCAATAAGAAATAAGCAAGTGTTTACTGACTAGAAATTATATGCAAAATACTGTATGTTAGGTAATGTATTAGGCGGCTAGGGCTGCCATAACGAACACCACAGACTGGGTGGCTTAAACAATAGAAATTTATTTTCTCACCATTCTAATGGCTGGAAATCCAAGTTCACTGGGCCATGAAACTGGCTTCTGGTGAGGCTTCTTTTTCCTGGTTTGCAGATGGCTGCCATCTTGATGTGCCCTCACATGACCTTTCCTCTATGTGCAGAGAGAGAGAATTTTTGTCTCTTCCTCCTCTTTTAAAAACACCAGTCCTATCTGATTAGGGCCCCACCCTCATGACCTCATTTAAACTTAATTACCTCCTTAAAGGCTCTATCTCTAAATACAGTCACCTTGGAGGTTAGGGTTTCAACATATTAATTTGGTGAGGGGGAAGGATTCAATCCATAGCAGGTAATAAACAAGATAATACGAATAAGACCCTGATTTTTCTCTAGGAGTTTACAATCTAGAGGTGGGTTGGGAGTGGAAACCAGTACAAACATCCATGCATGACTGTTGCACCTAATCTGATAGGAATTCCCAGAGATAAGGAAAAACCAGTTGCCCTGAGACTGACAAAAGCAAAGATAATGAATTTTATTTGAAATAATTGAGAAAGGCTTCCCCAAAGATATATTAGATGATGCTACAAATAAAAGACTCTACAATAGCTTCCTTCTGAGGCAGATTCCAAAAATAGCAATCTGTAAAAATCTAACCATATGACAATAGAATGAAATCTTTGAAAGAAAACAAGATAAAATCTATGAAAAACAGATTTTCAAAAACCTGAAAAAAGTCCCTGTTTGGGGAATTCAATAATTGGCTATAGGTGAAGGTTGTTGTTTTGCTTGTTATCAAAGTCTGATGTACAGCCCTCGGCAGCAGCGTCTTGGCCACAAAGAAAAAAGTCTAAACCGAGATCAGCAAGAATATCTAAAAACCTAGATCTATATACAAGAGTCTACATATTTATCCACACCCACATATTTCAGAAATCTCTTGATTCTAATTTATTAACCAGAACAAGGGGATACATTTTTAAGTAGGTAACTTCTACTGATAAAAGCACATCCTATGGCTTTTAAAAATAAAATAAAAACTCCTTTTCATGGTTTATTTTCCCTTAAGAGAAGAGAGAGATAAACTCTCATTGCCAGTGTCGTGCTACAGAGAGGCTCCTTTCTAGGATTTCTAAGACCTTGAATTTTTCCAATAATGGGTGTTCTTATCTAGACTTGATGAGGTACACTGAGGGGAAACAAAATGGCAATTTTATGTTAACGTATCTAACGCTAGTCTGTCTGGCTTCAAGTAATTTTTAGCTAAACAGCAGAACTTCTGCATGACATAAAATACTTTCACAAGAATGGACTGATTCTGATTTCAATTAGAAGTTTTTCAGTTTGCTTTGAAATCACTCCAGGAGTATCCTTCAAAGCCCATTTCATACCATATTGCCATAATCTGTTTACTCATTATCTCCCCCACTAGACTGTAAGGTCTTTGAAGACAGGCATCGCCTTGTCCACTGCCCTCTCCCCAGCACTTCTCAGAGACAATACTTATTGAAGGTTTTGGACCTTGTCTATCAAGGTTCTTGTTAGCCGTTTTCTACAGTTGTTCATTTTTTTTTTTTTTTTTTTTTTGGAAAACGTTCGTACCAATCCAGCATCTGGACTGGAAATCGGTACACAATGACTACGCAGTCACTCAAAAATGCAAGTTGGTTATAAAACTTAAAATTGGATAAATCTTTATAGGCTCTGAACAGGACATGTCACTGAAGGTGGCAAATTATATTCTCTCTTGTGCTGAAAGTTTTTAACAGTTTGTGCTGCCTAATGGAATCCTCACATTCATTTCTACTTGATACCCTAATGTTCTGAAAGTACCTCTGAATAAGAGACCGCTAGATGATCCCCAACATCCATTCTTCTCCTTCTTCCTTTTAGGTGAGGATGACTTCCTGGAATAATTACTACATTTCAGAACATCTCTTGCAACTTGGTGTGGCTGGCTTCACAACTAAAGCTCTTGTCAACGAAATGTATGTAGAAACAATGCATGCAACTTCCAGGAAGTGCCTTAAGAGGATAGGTTGCTCTTTGAATCCCTACCACCCTCTTTCTAGCTGGCTGTAATGTTGACATAATAGCTGGAGTTCCAGTAGCTATCTTGTATCATGAGCTATGCTGAGAAAGGAAGCCATGTCCAATGAAACAATAAGATAGGAGAAGCCTGAATCACTGATGCAGAGGATCACTGACTACACCACTTCCCAATACCAGACTCCTTTAATATGAGAACATAACTGCAATCTTGTATAAGTTGCATTATTTTACTTTATTTTGTTTTGATACTCATGGACAAATGTAATCTCTAATTTTATCCTTCACCTGAGAGAGTAGTTTATCAGTCTGGCATTTCTCAGCAAATATTAAGAGAATTTATAGTAGCTTCATAAGAGTCTTTGAAGAAGCATCTATTTAAGTGCTATGCAAAATGTTATCCATGGACCAGTGACAATTCACATGCTATTTGTTATGGGTCGGTGACAAGATAATTAGAGAATTTGAGAGTAAGCATTTAGAAACTTTTGTAGCAATTTCACGCTGCCTGACTCATCTCACTGAATGAGTTGAATGTCGTTGAACTTTCCTGGTGAGCCACATATAATCCAACCTGCCTGCTAATCATGGACTTTATGATATGTAACTTTAAAAGTTATCTTGTCAGCTGTCACCAAAAGTGTTTTAAAAATCTGAGAAAGTGTAAGCACATATATATAAGCACATACATCTACACAGTTATAGATACATACATACATAGACATCTGAGAAAGTGCAAGCATATATATATATGCATATAAAAATAAAATTATATACATATATAATTTATTCTTATGATAGTTTTAATTTTAATCAAGCCTGTTTTAAATCTATTTTTAACCTCATTAGCAATATTAGGGAACTGAAATTGGTATTATTAATTTTAACCCTAATTTACAGATAAAAAACAAGCTTTGCTGATCATATATATATATATAATTATTATTATTATTATTTTTTTGGCTGCTCCACACAGCACGTAGGACTTTAGTTCCCTTAACAGGGATCAAACCCGTGCCCCCTGCCGTGGAAGCACGGAGCCCCAACCACTGAACTGCCAGGGAAGTCCCGTTGCCGATCATTTTTATCAAGAAAATACCAACTTATTGTGATCACAACTGTAGTACTAACTAAACGATGACAACAAACAAGATTCCACAGAAATAAAGACAAAAAGTTTTACTAGTTTTATTTGTAAGTATGATCCTTCATATATTGAGTTCAGTTTTGTAACCATAATTGATGCTTAAGAGCTAAAATGAGAGTGAGTTATCTGAAGAGATGTGTTGGATAATTAATCAATGAAATTATTAAGAGCTAAGAAATATTTACATCCAAATCATAAAAAGTAAATTCAAAGCCAGAAGAATTCTTTTTCAAAAAAAGTACTGGATCAAAAAGCTACCAGAAATGAATGTGCTTTGTGAGCTTCTTATAAAATAACACATTGAGTTGCTAAGTCTAAAGATCCACACATTTGTTGAAATATTAATGAGAGTCTGCATCAAAGATGTTTGCTTGAAATGTTGAAAGAATCTTGTCAAACAAGGTAGTTCAACTGCCTTTTTCCAGTGACACCAAAGCTCAATGTTATGCAGGATCAACTATAAAACACACAAAGCTAGTAATACAATTTTCATTGCAACTAGGCAGATGTACAATTATTGCTAAAATAGCAATTCCTTTAATGTAAATGCAGTTTGAACATGATGACAACATAAAGGAAGAATTTGTCTTTTAAGTTTCATTGTCAAAAACACAACCAGTTCTGAACTATATAGAACCATGAAAGATTAATCAACAAATGTGATTTGGAGTTTAAATTTTAGGAGTACATTCTGATGGATTTATGGAAAGCACTCTGGAAGAACTGTGCCACAATATAAATCAATGGGATGCTTCCTTTGTCAAGGAAGTCTTGTTACAAAATAAAACAAAAATGTTGGCTGAACTAAAAAGTTCACTTAGTATAAATTACATAAAAGCTAATGCACTAAATTTGAGAGCATTCTTTTTATTTGTACTGATATGGAAGCTGATTATAAACAACTACTGAGATATGATGGTTACTGAAGAGGAAAGGTCTATCAGGAATATTTGAACTCCTGGACAAACCTATTGTGTTTCTGCATGAGAAGAACCAGTTTCAACATTTCGAAGATATGAGTTAGACAGTCTGTCATGCTAATTTGTTTGATATTATTTATATTTTTAAAGATCTTAATACTTCTGTTCAAATAAAGGATGTGACATGTTTTCAATGGCAGATAAGCTCAAAGGGCAAAAAAATGTTAGAAGATTAGACAGAGTTTCTACAGAGTTTTGACAGTCCTATAATTTAACAATAACATCCACTTTAATAATAAGGTAGATGATGATCCTGAAATTACACATCTGCAAAGTTATTGCCATACATCCTAGAGACTTCATAGAAGGTTCTGAATTTTACTTTTCATCATAAGCATAGGAAATTCATAGATCTAGGATCCATTCCTTTTACTGAAAGTTACATTAATTTTAACATTATAGGATAAATTTTTCAAATTTACTACTGATGAAGGACTAAAGATGAATTTTGGAAATATTGTATTAGTTGCTTCATTTTGGAGAACAGTTAAAAATGAATATCCTGAGTTTGGTTAAGTTACTTTAAAATTCATGTTAAGCTACCTCTGTGACACTAGGTTCTCTACGATGAATGGTACTGAAACCAAACACAGAAACATCTTCCCCGTGAGTAATGTTATTATCAATTCATCTATATAAGCTAAATTAACAAGCAAGAAGCTTAATTATTGCATTAAAAACCTTAGATATTAATATACATGGTGTTCATTATTCGTGTGCATATAGGCATTTAATATGTGAAATTGCTATTTTATTCATAACTTTTCATTAGATTATAACTGCAGAGAGACAGAAGCTATGAGTATAACATTGATTCTCTACGGTTATAGCCTATGTGCGTACATTATATGAACAATTTAAGCTTTGTAGTTATTTTCTTTTTTCCTATATTACGTTTATTCTGATGCTTATTAATTTTTGTGTCTGTAGAATCTAATAATAAAAGCTGGCTTGCATTTTATATGTCTTTTATTCCTTTTATTTCTATATGAATTCATGTATACTGTATTTTACAAAAGTACAGTCTGTGATGGATTAGAAACTGTTGGGCTTGGCCAAATTTCTTTTGAGCTCTGTGCCTATCTCTGGGTGGGAGATAATTTGTGCAGTTGCTGCTTTGTTGAGCTTCTCCTCCTCTTGAGGAAGAAAACATAACTTGGAGCTCAGGATAGCTCTCTGGATTATTCTGCAGCTTTAGCTCAGAGAGTCAAGCTGCCTCCCCAAGGGTGATGCTCTACAAGGCTCTCTTTACAGCAGGGCTTCCCTAACTTTCATGTGCATAAGACATGCCTGGGGATCTTGTTAAAAAGGTCCTGCTTCATTAAGTCTGAGATGTAGCCCAATGTTATGCATTTCTAATAAGCCCTGAGGTGATGCTGATGATCTGAGGACCACACTTAGGAAACTCAGGCCATAGTACGGATGTCTACGGCAAAAGAGTGATCCAGGAAGACCGAGTGTGGGAAGGAGCAGGATGGAGTGGAAATACTTTTCATATGAGATGACAGCTGCCCAGGCTCCCACGTAGACTTGACAATGAGTCATGGTCAGTATCCACCCAGACCCTCGCTGCTCATTAGAAGGCGCTCCCCCAGGATGTGCCCATGCTAAAGCCTCAGGAAGACCATGCTTTTCCCATCAAAAGCCCAGTGAGGAAGCTTATGATTTTCTAGCAGTGAAAGAGACAGGGGTAAGCTGAATGCCTTTTCTCCTCTTCAATCACATTGCAAATTGGAAGGTGGATCTGTTGGTTTGTTCCAGTCTGTTCAACTCAGCAGGTGTTTATCGCATGTCTGCTCTAGGCCTGACATTGTGCTAAGTATGTGGGTTGCTGGTGAAGGGTGAAAAGTGGTCCCTGCTCTCTAGGGACTTACTGTATTATTAGGAAGAAAAAAACAGAACACTTACGAGAAATAAAAGGAAAACATGAGAGGGCAGGGATATAATTATGTGTTAAATTGAATACAATGAAGTGCCAAACCTATGACACAAGCAGTAACTGCTGTGAAAATTCAGGAAGGGTTTGGATGTTGGCTTAGTTCTCTGAAACCAGAGTTAGAGTTTTTAAATGGAGAGCTCTATTGTTTGACTTGTAATGGGGTTTTTGAGGTCTTGTGAATATAGAATTTGAAGCTGCTAGGTGGGAAAGGGAAAGGCAGAGTCCAGCACAGAAACACAATTCACTTGTTTCAGATACTGAGGCCCCATGATGAATGCAAACCACACCTCTCACCCCAGACCTCCCCATTCCTGCAGTGAATGAAGCATTTATTTAAATGAAACTACCTCTAGAGAATGAGATCGTTGCTACACTGTGCTGCATTTGACTGGACACTCCTAGAGCTTGTTGGAGATTCAGACCTCAAGTGAGTTCTTTCCATAGAACATGAATAATCATGGCGCTTAATGGGAAAGGCCATCTTGGGATCTCAGGGCAGATACCTTATAGTTTATAGATGGGGCAGACAAAAGGAGAAGGGGCTGGGAAAAGGCCCTCAAAGGCAGAGAGGGAGCTCCTATCTTTTAACTTGTCCATGAAAGCCCCGTGGAAGAACAATGCCATTCAGTACTTATATAGCACTTTCAACTCTTTTATAGTAAAGTCACATGACACCCCTGGAGAGCAAGTGCATATTGGTCTTCCCCTACCTCTGAGAGTGGATTATGGGCACAGAGCCTGTATGTGTCTGCTGGAAACACTCAGGCATCCTTTGACCTGCCAAACTGGGAGAATAGGCAGGCCAATCTCCATGGGGTCAAATCGATTAGGGGGCTCAGCTGTGTCATGCATGGACCACGCACCAACCCTCCATGACTCCCAGTGTGAGGAACAAGTATTAGGGTCTCTGAATTGTCCCATGGAACACCTGCCTCCCAACAAGCACTGAAGGAGAAGATGGCACCGCTCCTCCTCCCTGCCCGGCCAGTGGGGTTAGGAGACTCATTCCCAGTTCCCTTTGGAGAGGTCCTCCTCAGACGTGCTGTTCCATCTGTACTGTGTCTTGTTTTTATATCTTTTTCTGGCGAAGTAGCCCAAGGGTTACAGGACCTCTTATTGAGTGCTTCCTGCGTGGCTTTTCCATATGGGGTCTGTTTCCTACTCACTTTGGTATCTGAGACCTATTGTGGTCACGCCTCGGGCTAGTCTGAGGCAGGAAGGGTGCTCCTGTCAACTTTGCATACACCGGCAGCTGTTTTCTATCGATGGACAAAGGCTGACAGGACACTGCCAAAATTTATCTGCAGGCTGAACTTGAAAGAAGACCTTTTCATTTGCTGGTCTTACCATCTCTATCAAGAGCATTTGGAGCCTCAACAGTTTCCAGTTGGTGGCTGGGAGGCCAAACCTAGCCCACAGATGCACTTTCTTTAGATGGTCTTGAGGTTTGTAAAAATCTGAATTACTTTTGAACATTTTTAAACGAGGGTATTTTCATATAAAAACTGGAATTTCTGGCTGCTCTTGCCAGGAGCTGGCAACACTGGGCTGTGCTCCTGCTTGGAAACGTTGATCTGAAGCTGTGGAACAACCCTACTCCTCACCTGGCCCCTGACCCCCTCGGCTCACTGCAGCCATTTCTTCACTAGCCCGGTCTCTGCCGTCATTTGAGTTTTTGACCTTGATGAGTCACACATACACCCTGCATTGATTTCATCTTGATATTATGGGTCGTGTGCCTAAGACAGACAAGAGGGCATGGAGGTTTGGGTAGGAGTGGTTCAGGAAACGTAGAATGTTGATTTGGGGACTGCTTAGCAATGGTCCAAACTATGTAAGCAGGATGCTGTCAGTAAGGCTTGTAGCAGTGAAAGCAGCCCTGCATTTTCTGCTCTGTTAGTCTGTCTGCTACCATTTATGTCCCAGAACATCCAGCCCTCAGCTCAGTGCTGGTCCAGCATACCAGAGGGAAACTATGTGTCTGAGAACATATTCTAGTGAAAGTCCCAAACCTTGCCAGACCACAGTAGCTGCTAACTCCTGGGACAATATGTGTGGAACTCACTATCATGATTCTAGTTTCCTGGCATGAAACTTTGAACCCTGGGTTTGGTCCAAGCTTTTGTAGTCTACCACCACTCAGAATATGTTCTTCCCTCCCCTCCACCTACGCATGCTCTGTACAAGTTTCAAGGCCGAGTTAAAGTCCTGTTTCCTTCCAAGCATCTCCCTGATCACTCCAAACCACACCGGGGACATCTCCAATATGCTGGGTGTTTAACAGTTTCATGGAGACTGTTCTCCTCAGTAAAGTTGTAAGTTCCTGGAATGAGGAACACTTGTGTCTTATGTTCTATTCTTTACCTAGTCCATTCCCTTGAATGTTGTAGACACTTATAAATCTTTAAATATACGAGTAAAGGTCCTCAAACACTCAGGTTGAGCTAGCATAACCATCCAGTAAATTCTCTTTCAGAAGGGACCCAGGAGTAGCCCATCAGCCTGGGAATCTTCTTCTCACTCCCTAACAGCCCAGCAGCTTCCATCTCTACACCATCCCAGCTTGACTGTGTACTGAGTGGACTGTCCCCTCCCCAGAGGTACTTCTAGGAGAGCCTAAGGGCACTCAGATTTCAGAACCGTGTGCAGTCCAGGTGATTGGACTAAGAGACAGCCCTCGGTCTGACAATGGCAAATGATGTTCACCCCAGAGACCCAGCCAAGCAATTCCTCCACTTTCCTGTGACTCTTGGGGAGTACTGAGCTAGTATTTCACAAGGAAATGACAGGTCGGACTAGGAGAAAATGACAATAATAATAATAATTTCAGGATGAGGTTTTGCTGTTAGGCTAACAGTATTTCCAACCACCACTGGGAAAACAGCTGTTATTCATTGTCCTCCTGACTTTCGTGCTATTGACTAGAAGAGGACAATTTGAGACAATGTCCAAAGGCATCCACTGACCTTCCTCCTAGAAATATTATTGCTCAAAAACAAATAACATATGATATCGCTTATATGTGGGATCTAAAAAGCGGATACAAATTAACTTATTTACAAAACAGAAAAGGACTCACAGGCATAGAAGATAAACTTATGGTTACCAAAGGGGTGGGGAGAGAGAAATTAGGAGTTCGGGATTAACATATACACACTACTATATATAAAATAGGTAAACAACAAGGACCTACTATATAGCACAGGGAACTCTACTCAATATCTTATAATAACCTAAAAAGGAAAAGAATCTGAAAAAGGAAAAAAAAACGTGTGTGTGTGTATACATATATATATAAAACTGAATCACTCTGTTGTACACCTGAACCTAACACAACATTGTAAATCAACTACACTTCAATACCCCGCCCAAAAAAAAACCATGAAAAAAAATAGATGATGCCTTATTTATCAGAGCATTTTTTTTTTCCTAGATCAGTGGATTTTCCCCCTACTTCTCTGCTATCTCCCCAGATGTGAACTAAATTAGCAATACAGAGACCAAATTTTAAAATAAAAATCACATACATAAATACATAGTCAACTTAAATACACAGTCAACTGAAAACATCCTGGAGGCAGGGACGGGAAACACTAACTGTGATTCCACCCTGCCGTGACTGGCATGAAGGTTAGTCTCCTTCCCAGGACCACCAGATTCACAGTTCCGGGGACTGTAGCTCACACAGCAGTTTCAGGAATGGGACCCACAGCATTTGCAGTGCCCAACCTGCTTGTCGAATGCGGTGGCCCTTCTACAAATTATCTTTTATTCTTTTCAGTGACTATAGACACATACCTGACAAACTGGTAAAATATGAGGAAACTTGGAACAGGTATTGAGTCTTGAAATAAGGAAAGTTGAATGTTTCTGCTTTCAATTGCCCTGAATATAATATCTTCTAGAATTACAGGCCTAACAGGAACCCTCAGGAATTATGACATTCTTGTCTCAAGAATAATAAGGTGTCGCACAACAAGAAACCACTCTGAGTCTTTCTTTAAAAAACAAACAACAACCTCTCCCTCAAAAAATAATTCTAAAAAGGAGCTGCTAAAATTCTATTGAATGATGCAGGCTTGCCTCTAACCTCTCTCATGCCAGCAGATCCTTCCTGATCGCTACCCTCAGTACCATCCTATATTAAAAATAGAGGCTGGCTCCATCAAGCACAAAGTTTCAGGCTCCCCACAAGTATCCGTGGTCTCGTACTTGGCCGGCACCTTTCTGGGCACCAGATGACTCAGCCTGGAAAACATTCCTCCAGGTCCTTAAAATGTAACCTCACTCCTCCACCCATCTGCTCCTTAAAAGGAGAAAACTCAAAAGTTGGTTTCTACAGGTTTGGGATCCAACAAATATCTGTGGCAAATATTTGCTGGTTTTTTTTTTTTTCCCCCCAACCAACTTTCATGACCTAGAAGAAGCTGCACCTGTCTTGGAGTTTAGAGAAATGAACCAAGGTGCTTGAAATACAGGCAATCATGTCATCTCAAAAAGCCAGAGGAGGATATCCAAGTCTCAAAAGGAAAATTCTTATGAAAAATGTAGTGAAAGATTTACCACTTTCCTTTTTCCCTTTGGAAAGAAGTCAATGGCCATTGGGTATTTAAAGGAGAACAAAGACTCCGGGAGAGAAAGGTGAAAGTAAATATTTGCAATAATGTGTCACTGCATTTTACATAATGGGCCAGCCGTCT
Organism: Eschrichtius robustus; assembly: GCF_028021215.1. Lineage (NCBI taxonomy): Eukaryota > Metazoa > Chordata > Mammalia > Artiodactyla > Eschrichtiidae > Eschrichtius > Eschrichtius robustus. The sequence goes on from NC_090824.1 coordinate 86,860,704, forward strand.
TTGAGATCTGACATCTTTCACACCTACAGGCTGTTGGTTTTTTTCCTTATTTGCTCTCATGAGGCAAGCCTCTCTTAGGCTGCCAGCCACCAACGAAGCTGCTGAATGAATACGAGGACACTGAGGGGCATTTGGCCAACATGACCTCAGACGTATTGACACACTGCGATGAGATGGTGATATAATTCAGTTTTTCCATCACTAACTTTCTGCCAACTAATATTCCAATGTGTGCCTCAAGGATGTGGTAAATGTTGGTTTAAGATAAAAAAGTCAAGACAAATATTAGTGTGCTACATAAAGGTACCACTTTCGGTGAGAGCTGGATCCCATCACCAGAGAGCCTGATTTCATTGGTCTTAAGTGCAGCCTGGGCACCACCATTTTTAAAAACTCCTCCATTGATTCTAATGAGCAGTTACGACTGAGAAACACTGCGTTTGAGAATTGCCAGAATATTTTGTATTGTATTTGGAACGATAGATAAAACTGGCCCGATGACCCCATGCTAGATGTTAAAAGCTGGACCTGCAGAGAAACAGGGAAGGGGGGATAGACGGATAAATAGCAGAAGAAGAAAGGCCACCCTACCCCAGCCTGAAATCTAGTGAAAGAGACAAAACACACAAATAACAGTAACAAAGTATGAAGCTTGATTAGTACAATCCTTGAGCCCAGAAAAAAAAAAATGTCACAGAAGACCTAGCAGAAGTTTAGTGAAAATCTGTAAGGTCTCCAGACAACCCAACTTCTGCTCTGTGGACCTGGAAGTGGATGGCACCCCCCTTCCCCTCCCCACAGCCCCTCAGGGCCCGGGTGCAGTCCTGGATGCCCTGGGCTCTACCAGGATTTCTCTCCTCATGGGGATTTCCACACCAGCTGAGCAGCTCTGTATGCCAGAAACTGGAGGAAGGCGAGCAGGGTAATGTCCAGGAGCACGCTTTGTCCCTTCCATCTCCTCAGGGCCAGGACCTTCAGGCTTCCCAGAAACCCCTTTCTTCACACCAGTTAGGAAGGCTGTGCTCCAACCACACAGCAATGGGTTGACAAGTGATCACCCTTTAGTGTTAACTACCTTGCCTCACTCATTGAAGAAAAGGCCTCTGCTTCTAGTTAAGGGAGTCTGAGAAAGGAAAGGTTTGAGAGGGTTGGAGCAGGGGTGATGGGAATAACTTCTGTGTCCCTGGTATCATACAGAAATGAGGGAGCAAGGGACACTTACTGTGTAATACGCGTGAGTCAGGATGATGTCCACTGTCACGATGTGAAGTATCAGGGGAAAATGTTGATACTGATAGTCCTCTAGAATCTATCATCAATCCCACAATAACAAAATATAAAGATTTTCTGGGCTAGGTAAGGTACTAATAATTATATTTTTATGAATAATTATAATTATCTGTTTTTCCATGAATCCTTTATCACTGATATTTAATTTCCATGGCACAATAATTAATGTATGTCATTAAACACGTTTCACCTTTGAGTCATTTGGGTAAAAAAATTAACTCTATTCGGGGGTATTTCATTCTTATGCTCCTTGAACTGACAGCCTGGTGGTTTGGTTCCAGGTTTATAAATTACAGGGAATACTGTTGCCAGGAGCTTCCTCATGTTTTGCCCTTTTCTGCCTCCCTTTTCTTTGTCAATATACATCTATCTGGGCAGGACTTCTGACTATGATAAACAAAAGAGTCAGCAAATCTTCCCAAAAAACAACTATAAAATAGGATAAAATTATCAAAAACAACCATTTTAGGGCTTTGGAAACTAAGGAAAGACAAATGACAAATTGAGAAGCATTTACTTATAAAAAACTGATAACCTTTGGGTAAGAACAGTGGAACTCAGGGGCCTTCTTGCCTGGGGCTGCTCTCACTGTCCCTCCAACTCCAGCAGCTTGGTAGTTCTACCAGGGTAGGGCTGGTCAGGAAATCTAGCAGCTCCCCTGCTAGAGAGGCTCACTTGTGCCCAGTGGGGCTGTCAGTTAAAGTAGCAAGACTGGTTGGAAATGAATGGGGACCCTAGAGCTCCCATACCCTAAGGATGCAGTCATAGTTGGGGTGAGTAGCAGATTAGCAGACTAGTCAGATATTTAACAGGGAGATTCTGGAAATAAGAGCATGGTAGAGAGCCTAGATAAGACCCCAGGCTTGGTGGAATGCTGCATACACACCCGGGGAGACCCAGGAGGGCCTGGTAGAAAGTAAAATCCAGTGCAGACCTGAAAACTGTCTGACTTTGAACATGCTCCTGTCAGCAGAAGGGGAAAGTTCTGCTGGCTCCAGCACAACCTGTGACCAATCATTGGTAGACGCCTGAGCTGTGCAGACACAGAAGCCACCTCTGGGAAGCCAAGCTAATAAAATGAAAATAAGAATTAAAAACAAAAAACAAAAAAAACTGCTTGACATCATGGAGGAAACAGATTCTGCAGATTAAGTCCAAGCAAGTTACTAAAACAGCAACAACAGTAGCAAAAACAACAAAATCACAATAACTTTCAAGGGAAAAAAATCAGAATCTAGAGTTTTACTGTAACATATTTTCTGAAATGATTGGTTCTCTACAAAATAATATGTCACAGGCAAAGAATAAGATGGTATGGCCTACATTCAGAAAAAATATCAGTCAATAGAATTGTCTTTGAATGGGCCCTGATGTTGGATTTTGCACATGAAGGCATTATCCAAAAGAAAGTGAAAGGAAAAACGACTGAAGAAAAAACTGAACAGAACACTACTGACCTATGGGACGGTATCAAGCAGTCAAACATACACAAAAACAGAATCTCCAAAGACAAGGATTGTGGCAGGAAAAAAAATATTTCAAGGAATAATGGTCACACATTATAGGTATACAGTAACAAATTCTGGCAAAGAAAGATAAAGAAAATATCCTAAAAACAGACAGTTGAACAACATATAGAGGTATAACAAGAAAAACGATGGCTGACTTTTTAAGAAAAAGCATGTAATCCAGTTTCAAAAAAAAAAAAAAAAAAAAAAGTCTATCAACCTAATACTCTGTATATCCAGTAATAATATCCTTCAAAACAAAGGTGAAATAAAGACATTTTCATATAAATTAAAGTTGAGAGAATCCACTGTCCGCAAATCTATACTGTGAGAAATGCTAAACCAAGTTCTTCAGGCTGGAGTGAAATGATACCACTTTGAAAATTGGTAATTTGGTTCTATAGGAAGGTTTTAAAAGTTCCTGAAACCATAAATGGGTGGGTAAATATACAATACTGTTTTTTCCTAATGTCTTTGAAAGATATTTATTTAAAGTAAAAATAAAGAACATTCTATTTGGGGGTTTACAACATATATAGTAGCAAACTATATGACAGCAATTGGAAAAAGAACAGGTAAGGCAAATGGAATTAAACTGTTGTAATCATCTTACATTATACATGGAGTGATATTATATTAATTCCAGATACACTCTAGTAAGTTAGGTATATATGTTATAGTCTCTCAAGCAAATACTGAAGAGTAAAGCAAAAGGATAAAAATAAAAGGCTAGGAGAGGACACAAGGTAGGACACTAACTATATATATATATATATATTTAACTGTATATATGTATGTGTGTGTATATATATATTTGAGAAAGGATATGTATTCAGGCTATACAAATAATTTTTACAATTAAGTAGTTTTTTAAAAGACAAATAACGCACTAAAAATGGGCCAAAGACATAAATAGACATTTCACAGAAGAAGATATAAAGATGCTCAACATCATTAGTCATCAGGGAAATGTAAATTAAAACCACAGTGAGATGCACTACACACCCACTAGAATGGTTAAAATTAAAATGCCAAATATACTTATGATCCCGCAATTCTTCTCCTCAGTGTTCACCCAAAAGAAATGAAAACATATGTCCACAAATTAAGTTGTACAAGAATGTGTCTTGTACCTTTATTCATGATAGCCAAGACCTAAAAACAACAAGATATCCATCGAGAGGAAAGTGGATAAACTAATTGTGGTATATTTATACAACAGAATACGACTGAACAACAACAACCACAAAAAGGAATGAACTACTGATGCATGAAAGAACATGCATGAACCTCAGGGACAACGTGTTGAGGGAGTGGGAGGGAAGCCAGACACACAAGAATCCATATTGCATGATTCCTTTTTGTGAACTTCAAGAAGACGCAAACAGCCAAAGCCAATTTGGGGACATAAATCAGAGCAGACAAGATACTTGAAAGGATTTTTTTTTTTTTTTTCAAATGTAGCTCAAATGGTCAGAAGTTGGACAAATTGGAAGCTGATATTCAGAGCCTGATAGGAACTTTTTTTAAGCCTTCTCCCCTAAGCTAAAATTAAACTATGTACCCAAAGGGAATGAAAACCATTCCAAAGACAAACAGCTCTAACTCTAGAATGCAGGTGGAATCTTTTGATTTCTATCTTAGTTGAAGATCCTCTCCCTGATAGAGGGAAGCAAATTTGAAGATAGTGTAAATAGATTTCAGGAAGGGCGTGGGGAGGGCGGGGTAGGGGGAGTCAGTCTTGATATCATTCAGATTGCAGCCCAATTCTCTGAGGAATTAAAGGCAACTGTTCTACAACTTGTACAACTTACATAACAATTTGAATCTTTACAAGAACAGAAAAAGTCCACCTCTCCTTTTTACCAATTCCAAAAATTCCCCTATTCATTTCAAAAGGCTTATAGGTATGGCAAAAATTCTGGTCTCAGAAAACAAAAGTCCTTCTTGAAGGAACTTGCATTCTTTCTCTGTGCCTTCGAGATGTAAATATTCTACTAGTTTTCCCTAGTAATTGAGGGCCACCTCTTTGAAATGCAGACTTCAAGGACGTAAATTCTTATCAGAAGGAGAAAAAGGGGGGTCTATTTGGAAACCAGGCAGATGAAAAAATCTTAAAAGTCTTCTCCATAAATATTAATGAAAAGTTTAAGCCATCTGAGCAGGTAAGATTAATTTATTCCATCTGCCAGAAACAAGATTTGGATCCAACTCTTTTGTAAACTAGTGAGTTTTGCATTATCATACCTGTTTCATGGCTAAAATTTTAAAACGAGAATTTTATTCAAATTCATGTGATCTAGGGTAATGTGGGGGAAAACAAGCTTAAGTTTGTTGGCCTAATTAAAATAGTTCTGTCTTTAGAGTTATCAGTATTAAATATAAGGCAGGCATACAACTTTTATTCTACCTAGGTTTACTAAAAGTTAAATAAGCTCAAGTTATCTCTTTCACAGATTTGTCAGCAAAAAAAGATAATTTAAGATGATGGTTAGCTGTTTAATGTCTCATGAAACTTTCAAGAGTAACGTAAACATGATTGTTAAGAACAAGTATATTAAATAGATGTAAGGAAGACAAAAGTTTATAAACGAACCTTTCAATAATAATTTGCTTCATGGTATGTCTACTTAAAAATAGTTTTCAAAATCTTTTTGGTAACTTGAAACCTCAGTTATACTGAAATCAGTTAAATGATGGATATTGTGAATGAAAAATTTTGCTTGCCATATCGGTAAACAAAGGATGTGGCAGCCATCAAGCCATCACATTACAGCCACCCTGATGGTGAGCCCTGAGGGAACTCAGGATGGAAACATAATGACCACCTTCAAATCATCAGACACTGCAGCCACCCCCCAACGGAGCACCGCAAGGAAACTAAAGGTGAGAAAACACAGGATACTGGCCCCAGAGAGCTGAGGTGCATATCGAAGGAATGATTTCAGTGAGCCCAGACTCTTGCATCTCCCCAAACACAGAAAAGCTCTAAATTCCTCAACTTGAGATGTCTGGTTTTCTTTAATTAACAGTAATCTTTCCAACTACCTGGTCCTTGTTGCAAAAAACGCCTCTATATCCTGGCTCCTCCCTCACCTCTTGGGAGCAGTTCCTCAGAGCTATCTGAGAGGCTGACTCCCAGGGTTAAGTACTCAGTTTTGCCCACCAAATAAAACATAACTCTCAGCTTTTAGGTTGTGCATTTGTTTCATAGACAATATTCACTGAATATCTAGATCATTTCCAAATAACATAAAATATTGAAACATTAATGACTATACACGTGTTTATTCACTATTGACTTCCTTTCGCAAAGGAACTAAAGATATTTAGGTTTATTAGCAAACATGTTTCGTTCCACATTGAAAAATTTACTATGAAGAAGAATATACTTCTAGAAATTGTGAAATGTATTTATAAATTTGTCAGTCCACAGAATGTTAGTGTAACAGTTCACAATTGCTTACTTCTTAGTTTTACTAGGAATTAACGATTCTAAGGGTTACGAATTCTAATTAATATACATAATTAAAACTAATAGAAATAATAAGGGAAACATCTCTTTGCAAGGAAAGTAGGGTGTGGTTTTGGTACAAAAAGGTATGAGGTATGGAAAGTGTGTTTGTTAAGGGAAAAAGAGAGTAATTTTGTCCTAAAGTAAAACAACTGATTGCTCCAGAATGAGCCAGAGGGGAAAAAACATAGGACAAAATCTGAATTAAAAAGTTGTAGGAGGTTTGTGGGAAAGGAATCTTATGAAATTAAATTTTATATATGGTCAATCTGGCTAAGATTAGAATGGGTTATTTAAGTTTTCTTTAAAAATGCATTTTAATAACAAACGTATACTTGTACAAAACTAGATTCTGGTTTTCTCTCTGTTAAAAGGACAAAGCTTTCTTAGATTATTGGTCGGCTTTTATTAAAATATTGCAAACAATATTCTCCTTTACCCTTTAAGTAATCTTCCTGGAAAGCAAAGATTTTGTGTCTCACCAAAATAATTTACTCTGCTCCACACTGTCTTTATCAGGTCTTTGATTACTTAAGAAAACACAGTCTTTTCAGTACTAAAAAAAGCCGTTTTGTTCACAACTATTCAACCTTCTGTATCTGCCTTTAAAATCTTCTACTGTCACTTTAAATAGATAATTAAGTATTATTTCATCTGTGATGTTTAAACTTCTAAGGTTATATTTGTATGGATATACGTTATTAATAAGGGTTCCATAAATTATATACAGTTCCTAAAAATCTGATATGTCACGGTACTCTGTTAACGGACGTAATACTGCTTATTATCTTAAAATGTTATTACACAGAAATAACCAAATTTCCTTGTCAATTCCATTATAATAAACTCTCATGAGATCTTTAACCATGGGCATTTTTAAGCTTTTTGTTATTTACAGACAGCTATTGTTTTATTTTAATGCTTTTGCAAAAGTGAGATTTAGGAAAAGGACCCTACCAAGAATGCTTGACCACTGACATCACTGCCAAATTACCAGATGTCACACCTTGGGTACATATTTCACAACTGAAGAAGGCTCGACCTGACATCTGGTCTATGCAAACACTGTAGACCTCAAAATCAAATTGGGAACAAAAGTAGCAAACATCAAGGTCGACTGTTTCTTCCCAAGATATTGGCTCAAGAGGCTCAAGAGCATTTCTTTTCATTCCTCCTTCCCTCTCTGACCATATTTTCCTAATTCTTACAGCAGGAAGGTCTTTATGATTCTTTTGTCCACCTATTGCCTTGCCCTGGCCTGGCAAGATTTTTCACATATCTCAGGCCATTACAAAGGAGGGTAATCCAACCTCCAACCAATGGTTGGATTTCCTATGATGCTGGTAATCCTATAGTTCTTTCTGCCCATCATAAGCTTCTCCCTGATTTCCAGTGCCTCAGTTTCTCTGAAACAAGCTTGCTGGATACACATTTCAGGGGAAGTGGAGACAGTTACATGAAACACATAAACAAACCAACTAGCTTAAAGAAGTAACGCCCCTAAAGGATTATTTCTTGACTTACATGATTCTAGCTGGTTTGGGTCTCAGGAGCACTCTCCAAACCGTGGACATTGTCTTGTTGCTAATAATTATTATCATCTCCCTTACATGCTATATTCTCTCAAAAGTTTTAAATGCACACGGACAGCCACTGACCAGCCAACAGATGGTCTCTCTCTGACTAGAACAACAAAAGAGACCAGAAGAATGTAACTAGCTCCAAGAATAGGAGCCTGATATTGTCTCTGTGAATACTACACCAAGACCTGAGAGGCAATGGTAGCTGACACTCATGCTAAGATGGAAGTTTTTGATCAAACCATTTGATGGTCAAGCGAATGATCAGACTGTTGAAACAACTTTCTAAGCCCAAGATGGAGCCGGTCCTGCCCAGGGTATCATATCAGCAAACTAAAACTCAGATAACCTTTGTGTCACTATAAGTGCTCTGTTTAATCAGAAACGCACTATATCCAGTCAGCCAATCTCCGAACACCAAGCCAATTCTGGGCCTTTTCACCCCAAACAAGGTTGGCTAAGTAACCCCAGCCTATCAGATATTTTCTGTTTTTCTCTTCCTTGTTTTCGTATTCTTTGTTTGATAAAAGCTTCCTGCCTTCCACTCCACTTTTCAGTTCTTTTCAGTTGGGTCTGACTGACTGTTCACTTCAAGTGTTAAAATTTGTTCGTATCACCTAAACTGTTCTCTTTAATATTATTTTAACAGTATATAAAGTACTTAGCATAATTTTTCAATAAATGATAACTACCATTATGGTATCCTTTTACAATTCTCAGAAACAAAACAAAAAAGAGTAATCTGGGGATAAAACTTTATCAATGTTCAGTTTTTATTCCAAAGAATTTTCTTAAATGATCGTGCTTTTGATATCACATGTATACAGCTGCCATATGTTTCACAGAGAAAATGATTCCTAGACCGTATGATAAAATAAACAGATTCGTTTTATCTTTTATAATTACTGTTCTATAGCTATTAATGAGAGAGCATTTTTCTGACTCCTTCAAAAATCTGTTGATCAAAATGTTCCCCATTTAAGGGAAATTGTGGGACTTCCCTGGTAGTCCAGTGGTTAGGAATCTGCCTTCCAATGCAGGGGATGTGGGTTCGATCCCTGGTTGGGGAACTAAGATCCCACATGCCCCGGGGCAACTAAGCCCGCACGCGGCAACAAACAGCCCATGCGCTGCAACAAAAGATCCCGCATGTCTCAATTAAGATCCGACGCAGCCAAATTAATAATAGTAAATTAAAAAAAAAAAAAAGAAATATCCAGTATAGGAAAAGTTAAAAGAGACAGATTTTTTTAAAAATAAATAAAGGAACTGGTAATGACAAGAAGGAAATGACACGTACTGCTGCTGCACCTGGTGGGTCAGCTCACGTCTCACCCCTGTGGGCTAACTGGAGATGAAGTTATTAGTGTCTTTCACAGCAAGGGGAGTTCTAAGAATTCTTTGCGAGAAGGTTCTGTTTTATTCCCTGGAATATGGGAGAATAGCAGCGGCAAACGTCCAGAGGCTTTTTACCCCAGCAAGTCCTAACATATTTTAACTGTCGCAGAAGAATCTGTGGTAGGTCAAGTTCCCCAGGGAAGGGACTCTGAGGCTCTGAAATTGCATGCAAGAGCTTTCTTTAGGGACAGCTTTTAGGATTGGGTCAAGACAGAGGCTGGCTGTAATGTGTGAACTGAGGCTCCTGCTAACCTTACGGGGAGCTCTGGGGCTCGTGATGCCTTGAAGCGTGAGGAACAGCCATTAGGTGTAGGCTGTCCCTGGGGAGGGTGCATGGCCTTGGGCAAGGCAGCACTGATGGCCAAGGGCAACTCCTAGAGGAGAATCAACCAATCAGCTGCCACACTTCCAGCTGCTGGAGGAATGAGTACCTCGGTGCTGAAGGGGGATCCGAGCAGAGCATCACCACCTCCCATTCCACAGCCTCAGAGATTCTGAATCTCTCCCTGAGAGGGACCAATGACTAGTTGGCCAAGCTGTTGCTTTACATAAATACCTAATTAAACTTAAGCGTCTTTTGCTGCTGTTCTTGTTGCTGCTGTCTTTAGCTTATCTGTGATTCTCTGGAAGATTTGAACTTCCACTCCCTAAACCAAACTGTCTATCTTTTTATACAGATTCTTTCTGCTGTTTAGAATAGACCAGAAGGGCAATCCCACATCTGAGGAGAAATGCATTTCCATATCCGGAGAGGTCCCCACATTGCTACTTTGGGCACCTTGGGCTTGATATGGCTCGCTTTAGGGGAAGACTTCCTGAAGTTAGGAAACTGTGATCTCAGAGTTTGGATTTTAAATTAAAGCTCTGTTTGTTGATACAGCTGAGAGTGATCTGTTGGGGGGGAGGTGAGGGGGGGGGGGTTATTGCCAGCATGGGCAAAATATACTGGTTTCTGCTCCTGAACTGAAATTTAACCAATATATCTTACATATTACTGAAGCCACAGACTGATGTATAGCCTGTGGAAGGAAGCCTGTGAAGGTGGTGAACTAGATTCAGAGACAGAGAGAGATCAGAACAGCCTGTCCATCTCTGGTATGTAAGTGTAGTACCCAAGCAGGGAGGCAGATGGTTGTTTTGTCCCGGAAACAGCTGCTTCGGAATTTCTGTGGTTAGATACCTGCGGGAGAGCTGATAAAGTGAGGAGCATATAAAGGATAAAGTGAAGAATAAGAGAAAAAGGAGGAGGATTACTGAGAGAGAGAGAGAGAGAAAGAATAAAGGAAAGAATTACACGTCCCCCTTCTTTGGTCAGTAATAACTAGATAAATTTTAACTCAAATAAAGAAAGAGAGGGGTAGCATAGAATGACTACTCTTTTGTCACCAGAACCTCTGCCTCATTTGCGAGCTGAGTTTGATGAAGAAATATGATAACGATGATGATGATGACGACGACGACGATGATGATGATGGAGGAGGTGGAAGAGGGTGAAGAGGAAGAGGAGGTTAAAACTGAGAAGGGGGAGATTTAGAACCAAAACCACAGCTGAAATAGGAAATAGAGGATGGTTGCCTCAGGAGTCCATGAACTTGCCTCGAGATCTTCTCTACTGAAAACCTGTAAAAACTTTGCAAATTTCTGCTGAAAAGCTTTGAAGAAATGAAGAAATCAAACTTGAAGCATCTTGTTTAGCACAAAGAGGATGGCACCTGCAGTGAGAATATCTGTTTCAAGTTCCATCTTGTCATTTAATAGCCACCTAGTTTTGGTTCATTATTAATCTCCCCAAGCCTTATCTATGAAATGGAGCACAGAGAGATGACATAAAAATCAATCAATAAATATGAATGCCAACATTTTGTACTTTGTATGATGCTACATACATTTATTACCAGATTTTGTTTTAGAAAATGCATTTTTGTGATTAATTCTCTCAATCAATAAGAATCCAGATACTTCTTTTTTTATTTAGGTTTGTTGCAAAACACTTGAAGAGGATTTAAAATCTCTTTCATCTCTGAGTCAATGAGATAATACTTCCTTTCTTAAGCACTGAGCAGCGATAGACATTCATTCAAGCAAATTGAGAGATGGTTGGTAAACTTTAAACTTGATATACGTCAGGCATTTACTGCATTCAAGTTTTCCTTACATTTTACGTCAATAAAACTAAACCTCCTTTGGAAATATCTATCAAAAAGTATGTGTTCATTTTTAAAATATAACTGTTGTAATGTTCCTAATAATGACTCTATGGCAATGCAAGATCATCACCCTAAACTACTTTTGAATCATTAGGAACTGCTAAGAAAGAAAGATTCATTAGGAACAGCTTTGTTATTATGACAAATATATTGTGACAACTCCACTACTTGGATTATTTCAACTCTTTCAGAATTGGTCAGCAGTAGAAATGGCATCTTCAGTTAACCCAAAGATCCCATTCCTTACTACATGAGATAGCTAGGATTTTCCTTCAGTCATTGATCTCTGGAGAAATCTAGAACCCAAACAGGTAGACACAAACACATTTTCATTTGCCTTTCAGCTGAGTTTTTCCTCCTCAGATTTTGACCATCACCTGGAGCAGGTACGTAGTCACTCCTTTGCATTCACGTGTGTGGGCACTCATTTTCTCTTCCATCTTGCTTCTTTGCTTCTGCTTTCAATATTTCTCCCTGACCCAGAACACAGTAGTACTGACATGTTGACATAATAAAGTGGTTAACCAAAACACTTCTCAATATTCCTTCTCTTCCCTTGATTCGTCTGCTATTTTTAGAAGAACTTTAAGAAAGATATTGTGCCTCCACAAAGATAACAGCCAGACAATGAATATACCCCCCCAAAAAAAAAAAAAAAAAGGCAGCAAATATCTTGCTCACACAGATCCATGTTAAACAAGAATGACATCTGGATGCCATAAGGTAGATTTCTCATTTGCTGGTAGAAGGTTTTTCTGTTACAGAACCGTAAAGCAAGGGATGCTGTTAAAACTCATCTGTTCTCCATAGCAGCTCTGTCTAGTCTAGGTCTATGCTTAACCTGCTTTAAGTAAAATGTTAACAAGTAGAGAAGGTTTGGTATCCCCAGTGCTGAAAATTCAGATTAGTGATAAGTCATGGTCACTGTTAACCACAAGAAGGTGCTCCTTTCCATATGGAATAGATTCTAAGAAATTTTATTTTTCATTTCAAGCTCTGTGAATTATACTCAGAGTAAAAGAAAAAGAATCTTCTAAGATTCCAAGTAATCTGAAAAACCTATTTATATGACAGCATAAAGATTAATTGAAGCTTATTTCCCCTCCCAGGGCTCTGTTCGTTTTCAGTCAATACTTATGTCTTATGATGTCTGAAGACACCAAGGTGTCATCCTGAGACAGTGATCTGCACCTGATTTTGCACTTAAGAAGCTGCTTTGATGCACATCAGCATATTTTGCTGTTAGGTCAGGCCTTATGAGGGCACTCCCGGCATTACTCCCCCTGCAGTCAATGCCTCTGGGAACTGAGCATTCTCAGGCAAAAAGACTTTTCATGCTTCTGGGCTGGTGTTCATGTTTTGCCTCAGTTTCAAACGTTCCCATTTCCTTCAGTTCTCAACGTATTCAAACACTTGAAGTCTGACTCAGATGCCACCTCCTTTCTAGAATTCTCCCTCATTCCCCACAATTAGAATGAATCGTTCCTGCTTCCGCACTCTCTGCAGCATATTATCTGTCCCTCTATTTTGTACCTATCCATCCTCCCTTTTCCTATAGTTAATTTCACATCTGTTTCCTTTTTCCAGCAGAAATGCATAAATGCCTCTGGGTATCCCAGATAAAATAGGACAGATGGAAATAAGACTTGGTTTGAACCAAATCCATGTGATGCTTTGTTCAAGAAGATTTTTTAGAAAACCAATAGTCTAGGTCCTCTCTTTTGATTTCACATCTAGAATTTTCCAAGCAAACACTTTTTTCATGTCTCCTGACCTTACTTGGTGCTCATGCTGTAATGAAGACATTGCAGAGATCAAAAATACAAAGTTCTGCTTCTGAGAGTTGCTCATAGCTCAGGAAATCAAACAGAGATTCCCCTATACATCTCAGAAAGCCAAAGGCAAGACTCTAATCCAGAAGGACAGCAATTTAGGATGATTATTTCGTTCTAGTCCCCTGGTTATGACAAAGAAAAGTGTCCAATAGCCTGCATCCCCTACAATGAACTCTCCTTCTACAAGTATGGAACACTCTCGATCCAAAATCAACTCTTCACAAAAGCGGATTCCAATCCAACTAGAAGAAACAGCACCCAGAGGATAAGCACACCATGAACAATACTTGAGTTTTGTATCATGTCATGAACATCAAAAGTGTAGGGTTATGCAAACCTAGAGTGGGAAAAGGAACAGAGTCCAACCAGCCACCATGTCCCCCTCACTTAGGTCCCCAGGATTCTTACTTTTCCCAGAACCTTTCTCAAATAAACAGCTAATTTGTTTGTATTTCTCAAAGTGAAGGCTGAAACAAAATTTTCCATGGAATTGGTTCATGAGAGATGTTATTCTTATCTGTGTGGTAGCTGGCCCTGTGATTACCCCAGGGGTGAAGGGTGAGTCTAACATATAGTATCAGGGCAGAGCACCAAATCTGAGATGTGCAAATACATGCATCTTCCCTAGTGACAAAACACATTACTTTTTTTATAACCGTTTTAGCAACAAAAGCAATCTTTACACTTTATTAAACTCTCAACATTCCATAATCCCACCTCAAGATAAAAGTGACGAGATGGCTAATTTGGTACTGGTAGGGCAATTTTAGGACTATTTCCAGGTAGAAAGCCCCATTACTCCCATTTTGTAGGACAACAGATGAGGAAAAGCAAAGAATGAGTCAATTTTTGAGACTATTCAGGAAAACCCCTGATATCATGCACTGTTTAGAATTACTCAAACACCTGTAACAGGTAGCCCTGGGTAAGGACCCATGGAAAAGGCACAAGAGACATAGGATCCTTTGATACCTGCCAGCACAGGCCGTCTTCTGAAGAGGACAAGGCATATAACCAGGTAACGCTGTGACTGCTGTGCCCAGGTGCAACATTCCCCAGGAGAGGGATCTTTAAGGATCCAGGGATCCTAGGGAGAGTTGTATCATTAGGAAAGGTGATTGGGGTGCAGGGAATGCAAACTGTAAGACTCACCGTCTGAATGACATGATGCTCTTTACTTCCTACTGCTTCCCTGCCATTCCTCCTCCTCCACAGGCTTAAGCCCTTGTCAGGACACTGTTGGAGAGCACTGAGAATGCAGTACTGCTTTCCACAGCTTCTTGTTCAGGGAGAAATCTGTTATCCTATAAACTATGCTAATTTTCTTATTTTTTCCTGAAGTTCTTGAGAATACACCAAGAACATGCTTCACTTTGCCACCTGTTTTGTTGTTGTTGTTGTTAGAAGTGTTTACAATTATCAGAAGGATAAAGGTTCCTTCCCCTTTAAGAAGCCAGGTGGTAAAATAACAGTTGCACCTTTCTTCCAGGAAAAACAGTCAGGAGTGAACGACTCAGGGACAGTAGTGGACACACAGAGTGGTGTTCTGGACATCCCCTCAAGAGAGCAATTCAGTGGAGAAGAAAATGAGAGACTACAAAAACCTAAGGCTTCAGATGGCAGGAGGGATGGATTGAAGGGGAAGAAGTCTTACAATAACTTAAGAATGTGTTTATAGCTTCCACTAAATAGCAGAAGAAATTAATATCTATTTTCTATTTTCTAAACAGTAGTTTAATACATGATAAAAATTATTGTGCCAGAAGTTAGTTGGAAAGTAGCCAGAGGGCAACCATGGCACCTGCTCTGTTTGGGGCAGGGGGGGCGGGGGTGAGGTGGTAAGGCCAGGGATTGAAGTGGAGATCAACACAGATCAGTGAAATAACAAATTGTATATTTTAATGTCAAGTGTTTTAGGTAACCCCATTCCTAAGCACCCTTTGTACAATTCTCTTACTGGATGAGTTCATCATTAATTAGGAATAAGGTTAATAATAGGTTTGTGATAGTCAAAATCACTGATCAAAGTGCATCCACCTTCATCGCCCTCCTAGCCACACACTGGAAGACAGACTTGAGTGAAGGGGAAGAGCAAGAGGGGCCAGGGAAGGGGTCTGCGAGGACCTGAGTCTTCAGGCTCAGCTCACAGCCCACTTCCATCTTTGACAGCAGAATGCTGGTTACCTTGAGATACAAGCTCAGCTCTGCAACCGGCTTTGTCACCTCCAGCGGTCTTTATGATACAAATACTACTACTCATGATTCTGGGAAATTTACCTCCTACTCTATGGTAATTTCTCTCTCCACCAACTAAAGAAAGGACAAAAAATCACCTGCTCTCTCCTGTCCTTGATTGTACTCCTCCTCTTCCTTGCTTAATCAAATTCAAGTCCCTTGCTTGAAAGAAAAGCCGTGTATGCTTGGCTTGCTTGCTTTGCCTTTGCTCACTGGCCAGACCACTGCATAATGCCCATGTTTAGGCAGCTTCTAAGTCAAATTATGGGGTAAATATGAAACATTTGATGTCTACACCCTGTGGAAAATTTGAAATATCTGCTATGACCTCAGCAAATGTCCACAGAAGAAGGACACTTCCCAAATAAAGAGCATGTCTGAATAAGAGCAAATACTGAAAAGATGTCAGATCAGCCAAGGTTAATTTAACACATTAAATGCAATCGCAATCTCAGTCAAAATACCAATGGAACATTATTTCTTTTATATTTCATTTGACAAAATTATTCTAAAATTTGCCTGGGAGAATGATCTATTAAAATAGCCAAGAAAAAAGTTTTAAATAATAAGATAAAGATGGAAGTAATAAGAAGAGGGAATTCATTCAAGTTATTAAACCATATTATAAAACAATAATAATTAAAACTGTGGTGGAAAGCTAGGAATACACAGATAAAGAGAACAAAATTTAAAGTTCAGAAACAAAGGCAAGTTCACATAAAATATGGTATATGAAAGAGTATCGTGTCAAATCACTAGAGAAATATTATTTAGGTACTCAGATAGATATAAAGGAGAATGTTAACTTCTTCCCTCATAACATACACCAATTTAAATTCCACACGCACTTAGGAACTAAATATAAACAATAGCACCACTTTAAAAATCCGGTAGAAAATATCAACTTTTAACTGATCTGAGACATGGAAGTTCTGACTAAGCAAATATTTAAGGGTAGAATCAGTAAAAGACAATACTAACAGATTTGAACTATAAGGCAAACTAATGACTGTCAAAAATGCCATCCACAAAATTAAAAACAAATGGAAAAGTCATATACACGCAAAGAGTAATTCATGGCAGAAAAAGATTATACTTAATTATAGAACAATTCAAAATCAGCAACAAATACAACAGAAATAAAGACCTAAAAATATGTTCAACGTAATAAACAGACAATTCAGAAAAGAAAAAAAAAGACTGGATAACAGATGAATTCTTATTGTTTCTAATAATAGATATGAATTTAAACAATAAAACACTATTTTGCCAACCAAATTGGCAATGACTGAAACAAAATATTCTCACTGAGACGCAGGAAAATGGGGGCATCAATGCACTACTGGTGAAACGTATAAATGTTTCCTACTTTCTAGTAAGATAGAATGACAAGATGTATCCAAAGCCCTAAAAACATGCATACTCTTTTAATTATAAAATCCTCTAAGAAAATTAATTAGAGACATTTTTCAAGATTTATGTAGTGGATATTAATCACGTTATTTATACTTCAAAAAATAAAAAACAATAATTAGAATTAAGTAAATATTATAAAGCCACTTAAAATGATGCCACAGAATATTAATATGTAACAATATTCATAATATATGGCTGAGTGTAAACAGCATATTTTAAAATATTACGGTTTTGATTTTGTAAAATCTTACACACACACATGCACACACAATCACATACACACACACAAATACACAACTAACTAGAAGGCTATACTTCACAATTCTACCAATTGTTATTGTTTGAATGGTGGGGTTACAAGTAATTTTTATTCTCTTTCCTTAGGCTTTTATGTGTTTATAAACGCCAAAGAATTTTATGTAGATTTAAGATGACAATTTTTCATTGAAGAAAATGATATTAAAATAGTAAAGACAAAGAGTAAGGTAATTATCATGGAATAAAGTATTTTATCTATGTCTCTCAAGAGGCACTTCTCTGCAAGGATAAAAAAAATATTCTTACAGTTCTTTAACCACATCCTCCTTAAGTTCAAGCACCAAGACACGGTTGGAAATAGTTGCTGGCAATCCTCAATTTTAATTTAGTTCCTGGAAATCTGCACTTTAACAGCTGGGAAAATGGACAACTGTGTATTAGTGGATTCACTTTGTCTTATGAACCTAGGCCTAAATTGCTCATATTTAGCTATTGGAAATTTGCTGGTATGAGCAAAGGGAGGTTTAGAATTTAACGATGTCAACAGTATTTAAAAAAAAAAAAAAAAAATCTAGTTTATCTGCCTCCAAGGAGATGAGGGGGAAAAAACTAAACCTTGGCAGCTCCAGGGCATTTTCTATAACTAGGCACATATAACTCTCCTGGAATAAAATGGATGTTTAATCCATTTTCCTTCCCTGTGCTTTTAGTCTACTGTCGCATCCAAGTCTTAAAGCATCTCTACAGCTAGTTGTCAGCAATAGCACCAGACTAAGACTGGCCTGGAATGTTCTGCGGGGTGGTGAGGCAGAGACTCTCAACTCCCAAATACTCATCCACTCAGAAAAAGATCAAGAAATATCCCCAGAAACCCCAGGGTTCTTTGAGAACCGTGTGCTCCAGGACAGGCCACTCAACTTCCCTGTGCCTCAACTCTTCACCTGAAAGATAGGGATAATAATGCCAAACTTAGGACGCTCCAATGAGGAATAAGTTTTACAAGAAGGATAGAAAATGGTTCGGGGGGAAATAGCCATACAAATGTGCTGCCATTTCAATAATGCTACTCTGGAAAAGCCACTGGTTTGAGCAGAATGAGACTGGAGAGTCTTCACTGGGGTGAGGTGTCGCCAGCACCCTCATGGGTTAGAGACTTGTGAAGTGACCTTTCTGTTTGACATTTGCAGCCATTGGATGGTGTTGACAAAGGGAATAGGAAAAGAAGGCTTCTTACCAATACCAAAATCTAATGAGAACTGAAAACGAGAGCAATACAGGCCTCTGCTATAAGTCCTTTAAAAGCCACTCTTTTAATCACTGATGGCAGAAAAAGTACAAATCAACTATTTTATTCCAATGTGCACACAAGCATAATCTTGTACTTTTCCTTCAGTCGTTTTCCTGTAATTCTTTCTCCTCTCACACCTGCCCTCTTGTCCTGGGTAATAATACCTCTTTTCTCTACAAGCTCACTCATCCTTAACTTTCTCCACTCCTTTACATTTATGCAGAGTAAACCAAAAGCACAATTAAAATGAGAAGGTTATAAACTAAGACAATCATCTCTACTGAAGAAAAAATACGAAAATTAGTGAGGAGGGATGCTCCTGGAGAGCTATTTTGGGGGAGTTTTCTGCGTTGGAACTGACTCAGTGGGCTAACTGGGCTAGGAGGCTTGAAGATGCATTCATTAAATTCATGCCCTTATCACTTTAGGAGATTTTTTTAGCATACATCTGATCAAAGAATCTAAAATACTAAATCTCTGGGATTACAATGACCTGCTATTTATGTGAACTTAAGGGAGATGTTATGCGAGCATGCTCATAGTTGTTCCAAATGGCTGTCACCAAACAACACAGCCATTCTTATTCCACATGTATTCTTTCACTAACGTTTTTCCAAAGAAATGAGAAGAAACAAAATTCATCCATCTGCTTTTTTCAAATAAATTTAAACCCATATAAATATTTATATTCAATATGGGGAAAGTATAAAGAATAAGGATCAAAACATGGGCTTTGGTGTTTGATTTTTTTTTTTAATTAAATATTTATTTATTTTTGGCTGTGTTGGGTCTTCGTTGCTGTGCGCGGGCTTTCTCTAGTTGCGAGTGGGGGCTACTCCTCATTGTGGTGCGCGGGCTTCTCATTGTGGTGGCTTCTCTTGTTGTGGAGCTCGGGCTCTAGGTGCGTGGGCTCAGTAGTTGTGGCACTCGGGCTTACTTGAGCTGTGGCATGTGGGATCTTCCCAGACCAGGGATCGAACCAGTGTCCCCTGCATTAGCAGGCAGATTCTTAACCACTGCATCACCAGGGAAGTCCCTGGTGTTTGGTTCTGAATGTTGGTTCCATCACTTGCTAGCTGTATTAGATTCCAAGGGTTGCTGTAACAAATTACCACAAATGGGGTGGTTTAAAATAACATAAATTATTTTCTCACAGTTCTAGAAGCCAGAAGCTGAAATCAAGGTGTTGGCAGGGTTGCTTGCTTCTGGAGGCTCTGAGGGTGACTCCATTTCATGTCCTTCTCTTAGCTTCTGGTGATAGCCAACAATCTTTGATGTTTCTTGTCTTGTAGATGCATCACTCCAATCTCTACTTCCATCTTCATATGGCCTTCTCTGTGTGAGGCACAAATCTCCCTCTCCTTTCTCCTATAGGAAGGACAGTTATTGGATTTAGGGCCCACCCTAAATCCAGGATGATCTCATCTCAAGATCCATGGCTTAATTACATCTATGAAGACCCTATTTCTAAATAAGTTCACATTCACAAGTAACTGGGGATTAGGACTTGGACATATCTTTTTGGAACTACCATCTGACCCATTTCACCAGCTGTGTGACTTTGGGCAAGTTATTGAGTTTAAGCCTCAATTTCCTTATCTATAGGGTGGGAATACTAATTACAGTATAGAATCATAATCAAGATTAAGCAAGGTAATACCTATAAAGTGCTCAGTATATTGCCTGGTTTAGAGTGAACATTCAATGAATGCTAGCTGCTGGTATTACTAGTATTGTCATTATTTCACTATTAAGCACCTGGCAGGATTTAGAGGTAACAAAGCACAAATTCTTCCCCCAAGAGTCTTATACTCCATGGATGCACACTGACTATAGACCTGGCTTTAACTTTTGTAACTCACAAAGTCCTTAATATTATGAAACACATGGTTGCCGAGACCCCTGAGATTACAGGGTACAGACTACAGTTGATTCCTGGAGTGCTGGTAAAAAGACTGGCTTTCTACTATGTAAAACAATATGGAGGGCCCTCAAAGGAGTTGCCATATGATCCAGCAATCTCACTCCTGGGCATATATCTGGACAAAACTATAATTCAAAAAGACACATGCACCTCTATGTTCACAGCAGCACTATTCACAATAGCCAAAACATGGGAAAAAACCTAAATACCCATTGTCAGATGAATGGATAAAGAAGATGTGGTACATATATACAATGGAATGCCATACAAAAAAGAATGAAATAATGCCATTTGGAGGGATGGATTGGGAGTTTGGGATTAGCAGATGCAAACTATTATATATAGGATGGATAAACAATAAGGTCCCACTATGTAGCACAGTGAACTATATTCAATATCCTCTGATAAACCATGATGGAAAAGAATATGAAAAACAATGTATATTTATGTATAGCTGAATCACTGTGCTGTACAGCAGAAATTAACACAAATATACTTCAATAAAATAAATTAAAAAAAAAAAGACTGGCTTTCTTTTCCTCTTCAAAATCAGCATGCTCTCCTATCCCCTCTTCTAGAACTTCCTAAAGGAAATAGCAAGTAGAAGAGATGCTGTTGTTCTAAGATTTCTGAGGGGATGCTTATTCTGAAGTTTTCCACCCTGACAAATGAAGCATCACTTAAAATCCCTGGCTAGAAGGGCCACCAATGTGACACTCTACAGAGGAAGCAGCAGGCAATAACTTTCTGCTAATCTTCCTAGCTCACTCTGGTTTCCTATCACTCTTCTATACTTTGACTCATTAGAGTGCATGAAGCTATAAACTACAGACTAGATGCACAATTCATTCTTCCCACAATGTCAACCACCACCAGTGGAAGTCAGCATTGTCACAAAATGAGAATTAATTTCAAAGGAATCAATTAAAACACCAAGTGCAGTATTGTAGTAGGGAAGAAGCTTTGTATTCCACTACAAGTTAATCACTAAAGGGATGTTGCCTATAAGCTTAAATTATACATAATGGCCCATCTCTGGGAACCGTGCCTCCCAGGCAATGAGCATTAAGCTAAAATACCTTTGTTTAGCTCACAGGAAACTTCCTGACCAGGCCCACTTGTGAATAACTGCAGGAAGGAAGAAATTAACACATCCCCTCTGGAGGCTGACTGGAACCAGGAAATGTTTGACTTTACTCCCTCCCCTTTTAGTATAAAAGAAGACTGAATTCTAACTCAGGCAAGATGGTTCTTTAGGACACGAGTCCACCATCTTCTTGGTCTGCCGGCTTTCTGAAAAAAGTTGCTACTTCTTGCCCTAACAACTCGTTTCTTGATTTATTCGCCTGTTGTGTGGCAAGCAGTATGAGATTAGACTTGGTAACAAACAAAATGAGAATGAATTTTAAAGTAATCAATTAAAACACCAAGTGTAGTATTAATGAATAGAATATCTACCAGAGTAATGTGTTGGGCATTCTGAAGAAAAAGAAACACAAATAAGAACTGAGTACAACAAAAAATTCTCACCATACCATCTTTCTTAGTCATTAAAAAAAAAAATGCATAACTATTCTCAGTTGAATTTCCTCCTAAGTCCTTTGTTTACTTATCTATAGGACATGAATAGCTAACAGAAAAGTGGAGGTTTCACCCACTTTATTGAACAAGGTATATACATCCACAAATAACTGGTTGTTGAGTTCCAAACTTTCATTCCATTTACTAAATAGTTTCATATATTTAGTCAAAACAGTCTAAAAAATTTTATATAGATGTGACCTATAACATATATACATATATTAATTAATTTTATTCCAAATCTTTAAGGATTGATTTAAATAAACCCTAGTGACAAGGGTAATAACACAAGCTTAACGCAGTAAAGAGTTTGAACTGGGTAGGGAGACAGTTTTTTGTTATTTTTTTTAATTCTTAAACAAACAAACAACATATAAAGAGACTCTGCTGCTACACTGTGAGCTTTGGAAATTTTTAAAGTGAAAAGATCTTAGGAGGTTTTTGACTTAAAAAAGAAGAGAAATATTTTAATGCCTAAGATCCAAGGATGTGAAGATAAGAGAAAACATAGCCATTTCTTTTTTTGAATTTAGTTGCATTTTTTCTGAAATCTGCTCTATTTGGAGTTGACAGGGTGAATGAGTGGCCCTGCTGGTCTGGTGGTTACATGATCCTATGCAAAATGCAGATGGCAGGAGAAATCATTCCCCATATGCCCCGACTTGGACCATCCCCTGTGCTCTCTGCAGAAAGGGATCATTCCATCCAACTCTGTGGTCAGTGGCAAAATGATTTGTTGAACTGCCCCAAAGCACACAGCCTGGCCTACTGATGAATTGACAACTCAAGGGGTCAAGCAAATGATTTTGTGTTTTCTTCCCAGGAAAAAGAAATTTAATTCTGGAATTCAGATGGGCCCATTATGGAAACTGAAATCTAAGACGGTAATAGAATGAGTGACTACAACCCTGGAGTGACAGAATCATGAAATACAAGGGGAAATGGTATTCCGGGATCCAAATACACAGCCAGAAATGGACTTGTCACAACTCATTTGTATGAGGCCAAGCTTTGCCTTGGTATTTAAGCAGAAACAAAACCTTGGCTATATGTTCCCTTTTGAAAAGTCACCCCAGCACCACAGACGTAGTTGTCTAATACTAAATCTTCTTCTAGAAAACAAAGTGAGAAAGAATCATGGCATTGATTTCCAATTAAATGCTAAACGCACACCCAGAACCAACCAAAGCTGCGTCCAGCCTTTAAAACATTCAAAAAACAAACACTAAGCCGTTTGACATACTTCTTCAAGGTGTTGGCCTTTTGGAAATCTTGGGGAATGTTATGACAAGAATCGAAGTCAGAAGCATAAGTAGCATCCACCCTTTTTACCAGACTTAGAAAATTCCCAGAATCTTTGAAGGGCAGAAACAGAAGGGAGATGTGGAAGGCAAAATGAAGTGGGTCGACTCATTCATGGAGAAGGGCAGAAAATCATAGATGATCACGGAACAGATTTTTTTCTCCATCTTATCACACTTAAATTCCTTGCTAGGTTTTGAGTTTGGAGTACGAACATCAATCACACTCTCCACGAAACACTGCCATCAAGAGCACTCCATGCCTCCATTTGGAACTTCAGAAGATGACAGGTTTGCCATGAGTCCCTGCACTATCTTGAAAAGCATAACATCTTAGCAGATACAAAGTCTAGGCCACTAGTGTATTAGTTCATTTCTCATACCCAGTCTCACTAGAGAGTCCTTTTGGACCTTTCCCTCATTGCCTTCAAGAAGGGTAAAGTTATAGAAAATTATCCCTTTGGGGACCCTGGAAAATTAAGGAAAAAATGATTAGAAGTTAAATGAAATTAGAGGACATCCTTAGAAAGGGTAAAGGACATGAAATACTTCACTACCGGGGATTTCAACCTCTCCAGGGATCAATGAACCCCAAATGAAATCTAAATCCAAGGCTAGTTGACAATTCTATTTTTTAAATGTGATGATAGCTTACATCTTTGTTTACACAGAGCGTATGCCTTTCCATGTCAAGGACTTTTGGGAAGAAAAGAGTGACACAAAATGCAACATGGACCAGGAATGAAAAGTGCTTCGGACACTGCACTTTGGACACGTAAGCCCAAAAGATGCCAGGCCCTGACACTCCATATTTCTTTCTTTGAGCTGACTTTTCAAACATGATCCATGTATTGGCAAATTTCCCTGGTGTCCCTGGTAAGCTTCAAAATAAACCACTGGTTGGATCTCTACAAACCACCCAGGATCTCTACATTGGCTTTCCCCCATTGTTTTTATGTACGAAAAGAAAAAAAGAAAAGAAAACTTAGTGGGCATTTTACGTGTGTTTTTCACATTGTCCCTTATTCACTCAGTTTGAAAGTAAATCGAAGAGGAATGAGGAGTAAAAGTGCTTGGGGTTGGGGTGAGAGCTTCAGATTCCTATAAGTCAACATTAACGTGTAGAGCATTTAATACAATTCTGGAACACCTGCAGGGCAGCTGTCTTATGCAGACCAAACTCACAATAACCTTTCATTGCATGTCACCACAGAATGAAAAACAGATAGTGTGTGTGTGTGTGTGTGTGGTGTGTGTATAATTCGTAGGAAATCTAACTGATGTGGCTTTAACTAAAAACAATGACAAATAGTTTGAACCTTTTTTTAAAATATGATTATTAATACTC
The DNA here is from genome assembly GCF_028021215.1 of Eschrichtius robustus. Taxonomy (NCBI): domain Eukaryota; kingdom Metazoa; phylum Chordata; class Mammalia; order Artiodactyla; family Eschrichtiidae; genus Eschrichtius; species Eschrichtius robustus. The sequence goes on from NC_090824.1 coordinate 86,885,387, forward strand.
ACCAGGGATACACTGAGTAATTATTAAATTAATGACTCAGGAAGGTTGTTTTTCTCCACATACGTTGGAAAAGAGAAACTTAGTCAATTGTCTTCAAGGCAAGATAAAACAACTATATGATTCAAATATCCAACTAAGTTAGAAAAGCCTGGCTAACCTGAAGGATGAGGGTTTCTGAGTGTCTGCTCAAGGTTTTATGGTTCCTCTCAGCTCCTTTTCTTCCTCTCAGTCTTGCCCTTGCGGTAGGCAGAGGCTCACCACTCAAGACCACATATTGGGCTTTCATCCCGAGGTTCCAGCCAGTGGCCATGGAACTCTGCTGCTTCTCCTTATTCTGTCTCTCCAGCTGATCATACATCAGAGATGCTGCCCCCGAAACACCTACCTTCTACTTCTAGAATGATCAGAACATTTCTATAAGCTCTTAATTCTCATTCTTTCCATGCTCTACTAAATGCAGGAAATACCAAATTAAATAAGATTCCTTACTACAGAACTTCTCAAAGCCTTTAATTTGCCAAGGTATATTATGGGTCCAGGAGGGATAAAGCAGGTTTGGTCCAGTTGGCTCTTTCCCTGGGGTTTAAACATTTTTTAAACTCATAAAACAAAATTGTCTTGTGTTTATTCTTTTCCTACCACTCAAAATATTTGAAAGTTTGAGTCAGCCCTCCATAAGAATAGAGCAACGCATTTTATTCACCTCTGCAAAGCATCCTTCATCTTCTACTTAAAGAATGCTATGGAACAATCAGAAGAAAATCGTTCACCTACTTTTGAGGAATCTGAAATATTAAAATACTCAAGCTATTTCTGAAAATTTGCAATTCATTGCTGTTTTGTTCATGCTGATTCTTTTTGAAATTATTTTTATTTTTCTTTCATTCTTTCTTTATTCAACTGCTGTCATTTGCTGTTATTAATGAGTAAGAAAAATGTCTTTCAAAGTCTTCCCATTATCAGCTATGTCAAGAATGGCAGGGCATACCTAAGCAATGTCACCAGAATAAAAAGGAAAGATACAAATCTACTAAATACCTAGACAATGAGTCAATCAGGATTGAGCGCCTTGAGCTGAACCAAGCAGCGGCAGAAATGACTAAAATAAAGGACAGCCAGGCTACAGATAGTAAATTACAGCTGGAAATGAAATTAAACTCTTAAATTCAAGATTTTTAAAATTTGTTTTGGGGTGAGTGCTGTGTTTGTTATTATGTAAAGGGCATAGGTTTAGAGGTAAGGTTTTCAATGGATACAGAAACAAACAAGCTGGAAATTTTTAGTAAAATAAACGGAGTGTGGAGAGTGCATCCAGATGGAAAAATAGAAAATTAAAATTAAGTTTAGGAACAACCTAAGGGATCCAAAGGTCTGTAAAAGGAATATTCTATGACTGGAGAGCATGTCTAAGACATACATAACCTCATCACTATGCAGATTGTACAATATTTCTTATGTAGCCTAATAAATGTGCCCAAAGATAGCATTCTAAGCTACACAGAAAATACCAAAGCCCAGACATGCTTCAATGCCAGTCTCTGGGCAGGCTGGCCTAAGGCAAGATATTCTGGAATACCTGGTTGGCTGGCAGACTTTCCTTGACTGCAGCATTTTGGGACTAAACGGGCATTTATTTCAGCCTCTCTGATCCTTTCCTATGGTAAAGAAGCAATCAAAGAATACTGGCTTTATTTTTTAAAGCATTAGTTTTGACCCACCTAAAAGGAAATGGGGGGGGGGGGGGATGGGAGGAGGGAAGGAGAGTAATGTGTTTCACAGCTTCAAATCAAACACTGTTGGAAAAATGTCCAGAAAGAAACTCAAAGTGAAAATATTTGCTTACTGACTAAATAGCCAGTAGCTTTTTACTGCAAAATGGAAATAAATAGTCCTCCTCGCTTATACCAAAAAAGGGCAATCTACAAATAACCCAAATCCCAAAATAAAGGTATTGCCCAACAGACTAGGACATGATTCACTGAGGTCTTGACTTCAGTTTCCTCAATGGTTACAGTACATAGAATGGAGTGGGCTGGGGTTGTGATTAATAAAAAGTCTCAAACATTCTGAGTTTATACCTCAGGCCATGGCCAGTGTGATCTGCACCTTTCACTTTGTTTATTGAACAGATGTCCTCTCTCCTCTACAGTGCCCTGGGATGCTAAAACCCATGTCCAGACCATATGCAATGACAGTAATAACAGAAATTCACACCAAAATTAACTTAAGTGAGAGATGTTTCTATGAAACTGTTCTATTTAATGGCCAATAGCTTACAAAAGAGTGTGTGAAAAATAGACACAAAGTCAATAATGTTTATAATGAGGAAATAGGAGATAATGAGGAGAAAGACAGGAATCGTAATAGTATTCACTCATTTGACAATGTATTGAATACCTACTGCACTGGGACAGAGCACTTTAGCCAGAAGGGGCAGCAAGGGCAGAGGATCAGGGTGGGAATGAGCATGAAGCACATCATGGCGAACAAGATAGCTGGTCCTAGAGGAGGTTAGAGGCCAGCTCGGGCAAGTCCTTGGAAGCAGTGGTAAAAGATGGGATCTCTTTCCTAAGAGCAATGGGAATTCACTAGAGGATTTAAGTTAGGGGAATGAGGTTATCTGATTTCAGCAAATTATTCATAAAATGAATCCTAGAACCTCCAAACACTGGGAAAGATGCTCTTTAGCAATCAGCTGGCATATTATTTGCCTGATGAATGGAAATGTGTGAATAACTAGCACAAGCAAGGTGGGATAGTCACAGGTGCCACTCTGAATACAGAGCCTTGCTACCTACTTATGGGTCCTGGAAGTTTCCAACGTGGTCCTTGTACAAAAGATTTCAGGCAACCATGAAGGGTGAGTTCAGGGGCAGCCCTCCTGGACTCAGTCTGGCATTTATCACAGCCACAGCTGCAGAGGGAAGTTTGTGAAGCTGAGTTAACATACAGCAGGAGCATGCAGGCATTGTTGCTGGGATTGCTTCTTCCATACTGTCTCCCAGGAAACAGACTCAGTGACCCAATCCTTTTCTCCATTTCTAATTTCTGCCACCAATGGCCAGTGATTATCTAAATGGGATTTCTCAAATATGTCTTCAGTGTATTGAGGCTGAAATAGCAGGCATAAGGCATGTTTTTAAGCATGAACTACCTTCTGCATAATGATCAACTCTTTCACTTATTCAGCCTGTCATCTGTTACCCATAAGCAGTTCCATATGCATTGGTTTATATTTGACAGACAAGACTGTTCAGCCATGGCATCCATTTGGTAACAGCAGGCACATGTTTTAAACATGCTTAACGTTACTGCCCTGTAACATCTTGCCACAGAGCATTCTTTCCTAAGAATACAATGCTTTTTGTGAATACCACTTCATTAATCCTGGGAGAGGCAGTGACAATCATTCTCCCCGCATTTGACCAAAAAGGAAGCAGAACCACTGAGATTCAGAGTGAGCCAAGATGATGTGCAGCTACTTAATGGCAGGATGGTGGATGAATTCCTCGTTCTACTTGAGCTGATGCCATTACATCCTGCCACACTTACCCTGGCCCAATACGTCAAACACTAACGGATAAACTGCCTAATATCCATCCATAAACTTTACATTCTGGAGCCTTTTCAACCCTCTAGAATCTGTTTGGGCCCCTCCCATTCCAGAAGCTACTTTCTTTATCAGGCAGGTTTCATTCCTTTGAGGTTTGCACTCTAGTTGCCAACCACATTCACAAACAATAGGCACAGTCATGGAGGCTCTGAATTCAAGGCCATGGACTCTCTTCAGCACTTGTGTGGCTGTTTTGGACACTAACAGGACTCAGGGTGGACCAGGCACTTCGACTTAGCATAAGTCTCTGCTTTTAAACTATTCGAAACAACCCTGTAAAACTTAGAAGCGGCTCACGACTTGGGTTGTTTTAATTAACATTGGGTTTTTGGTAAACTCTCTGTCTGTTAGAATTTTCCAATTCTAGAATTTTGCTACCTTATGTCTCAAAATGAAGTTAAGTTTTAAGAGATTCTTTCCAGTCTTGAATATCCTAAAAGTTACTGTTGATGTCTACGGTGCCAAACTTTGAGTATGACTTTTTTCAGGTTTTGATAAAGCTCATGACGACAGCTGTCTTTTGTGGCTTGTGGAAAAGCAAAGAAAATGCACAAAGAAGACATCAGATCTGAAATTATTTGGTGGGTAATTGTGAATTTGATAACTGTGAGAAGCAAGCCACTTTCATGCATATTCCAATTACCTGCAGGTTGTTTTTTTCTATCATTTTGTACCATTACTATATCTCTACTATTACTATTGATTTGTTTTTTCAGTGAGAAAAACGAACAATTAGAAATCCCTATGTTGGACAAACGTAATTGGAGAACAATGAGTCAGTCAAATCAGTCTCCCTATTGTACTTCTCCTATCCTCAAGTAATTAATATCTATGGCATTTCTCAGTCTACTCAACCATCTGGACGCATGAACAGATTAGTTTCTTATCATAGAAGTCCTATTCACATTGTTCCAAAGCCAGAAGCACATTCTAATTATAGTTTTCCATTTTCATGGCATTCATCATTGAGTAGCAAAAGAACCACTTGATGCTAGTGCCTGAACTCCAGTACTTTAATGCTGTGCACAGATGCTCACCCAAAGTCTTTGCAATATCAAGCTAAGGAGGCAGTCGATAGAGTTGAGATGACTCTGATATAGTTTGCATACATGTGCTTGCTTACAGCAAAATAGAAACAGTAAAACCAGACACTATACCCAGGTTTCGTTTCTTCAAGAATCTTTGAGTTCCTTGGTCCCAGAATTACTGGCTGCCTGTGGCGTTGACTAGAGCACTGAATGGCCATTGCCAATACATGTTGACCTTCTCAGAAGTCTCTGTGGGGGAGGGAGCTAACTGCCTCCGGGGAATGGATTCAGGTGAGGATGCATGGGGCCACTCTCTCTCTTAATATTTTCCTCTTCCAATTCTACTTTCGACAGAATATTGAGGGATGTTGAGAGGACTAGGGTTAAAGGCGACCATGCTCAGGTCTAGATTTCTTCCCAGAGAGGATAGGTGCTTCCTAAAAATATTATCCTACCAAATTCCTAATACTTAAAGTTCATAAAAGTGGAATAAAATGTTGTATCCACAATGTAAATGTGAGTTCCTAGGAGAAGAAATTCTATAATTGAAAGTCAAACAAAAATGTAAATATCTAACATCAGAGATAACAGGATTTAGGGTCAGAAAACCTAGGTTCAAGCCTCAATTCTGCCACTTTCTATCTGTGAATCTGCACAGGTGATGTATCCTGAATCTTAGGTTGTTTGCAAAAAAAAAAAAAAAAAAAAAAGGAAAAAGCAAAATAGTTACCTTCATAGAGATTTTACAAGAACTAAAGAGAGAAGGAAATTCATGCACAAAACTAACTTAATCAACACTGCCAAATCCAATGACCAATTTTTAGCTTTCATCTACTTCATCCACTAATGATATCTGATATCACTGGCCCCTCCCTCATCCTTGATATATTTTTTTACTTGGCCTCCTGGAAACTACACTCTTCAGGGTTATTGTCATCCTACTTCAGTTGGCTGATCCTTCTCAGTCCTCTTTGCTGCTTCCTACTTACTTTTCTGGCATCTTAATATTTGAGTGCTCCAGGGCTCAGGAGGAGGAGATGACCAGCACAAGAAAGTTTCAAGAGGCTGAAGTCAAGCTCCTCAAGCATTCAGAAACAGCAAGAGGTCAAAGTCAGCTCAGATGCAGGCAGAGGAGCTGGCTGTCCTGTGGTGAGGATAAAGCTCTGCCCATAAGTAGATGCATGCTGAGTTTCAATGATGAAAAGAGTGGGATGTGACCATATGGCCTAACTTACCCAGAATAATTCTCACTTTAAACAGTCTGACCTGCATGGACCAATACATATCGTAGGAGGCCTCAGACACATGTCAGTGCCACAGCTTGGAACCAACAAAAGAAACATCTCAAAGATTCTCTCTTACCAAAAGGATTTATGTCAGATTTATGGACTAAGAATGTGGGGACTGAGTTTGGAACTGGAGTGGTGGCTTAGGCCAGAGGGATATGGCAGTTCAATCCAAGGGCTACAAAATGTAGATGTTCCTTGAGATGGAGCAAGAAAACTTGGATGCACATAGAATGTGTATTGGGAAGCACCTACAGAGTGGGTCAGTAGTCGATTTATAGACTTAGTTTCTAATCAACATATATTTATTCTTCTGAAATACTGTCTTTTTACCTCTGTCTTCCAGGAACAATTCAGCTCTACAGATTTTAAACATTTCTGGGAAGTGTTATCTCCATATTAAATTCCAGATAACTCAGCCATAAAAATAAGAATGAAATCCTGTCATTTGCAAAAACATGGATGAACCCTAAAGGTATTACGCTAAGTGAGATAAGTCAGAAGGAGAAAGACAAATAGCGTATGATTTCACTCATATGTGGAATCTAAAAAAATAAAACAGACAAAAAAAATAAAACAAAAACAAACTCATAGGGAGAGACCTTCAAGATGGCAGAGGAGTAAGACGTGGAGATAACCTTCCTCCCCGCAAATACATCAGAAATACACCTACATGTGGAACAACTCCTACAGAACACCTACTGAATGCTGGCAGAAGACCTCAGACTTTCCAAAAGATATATATTTTTTTTTCCTTTTTCTCTTTTTGTGAGTGCGTATGGCTATGCTTCTTTGTGTGATTTTGTCTGTAAAGCTTTGCTTTTGCCATTTGTCCTAGCATTTTGTCTTTTTTTTTTTTTTTTTTTTTAAACTTTAGTTTTTAGCACTTGTTATCATTGGTGGATTTCTATTTTTGTTTTGGTTGCTCTCTCCTTGCTTCTGTTCTATTTTTTTTCTTTTTTTTTATTACTTAAAAAATTTTTTTTAAATAATTTTTTTATTTTTTACTTTAATACATTTATTTTATTTACTTATTTACTTTTCTTTCTTTCTTTCTTTCTTTTTTTCTCCCTTTTCTTCTGAGCCATGTGGTTGACACGTTCTTGGTGCTCCACTGGGTATCAGGCCTGTGCCTCTGAGGATGAAGAGCCAAGTTCAAGACACTGGTCAACCAGAAACCTCCCAGCTCCACACAATATCAAACAGTGAAAGCATTCCCAGAGATCTCCATCTCAATGCTAAGACCCAGTTCCGTTCAATGACCAGCAAGCTACAGTGCTGGACACCCTATGCCATACAACTAGCAAGACAGGAACACAACCCCACCCATTAGCAGAAAGGCTGCTTAAAATCATAATAAGGTCACAGACACCCCAAACACACCACGGGATGCAGTCCTGCAGACCAGAAAGACAAGATCCAGCCTCATCCACCAGAACACAGGCACCATTCCCCTCCACCAGGAAACCTACACAACACACTGAACCAACCTTACCCACTGGGGACACACACCAAAAACAACAGGAAACACGAACCTGCAGCCTGCGAAAAGGAGACTCCAAACACAGTAAGTTAAGCAAAATGAGAACACAGAGAAACACACAGCAGATGAAGGAGCAAGGTAAAAACTCACTAGACCAAACAAATGAAGAGGAAATAAGCAGTCTACCTGAAAAAGAATTCAGAGTAATGATAGTAAACATGATCCAAAATCTTGGAAATAGAATGGAGAAAATACAAGAAATGTTTAACAAGGAGCTAGAAGAACTAAAGAGCAAACAAACAATGATGAACAACACAATAAATGAAATTAAAAATTCTCTAGAAGGAATCAACAGCAGAATAACTGAGGCAGAGGAACGGATAAGTGACCTGGAAGATAAAATAGTGGAAATAACTACTGCAGAGCAGAATAAAGAAAAAAGAATGAAAAGAATTGAGGACAGTCTCAGAGACCTCTGGGACAACATTAAACACACCAACATTCGAATTATAGGAGCCCCAGAAGAAGAGAAAAAGAAAGGGACTGAGAAAATATTTGAAGAGATTGTAGTTGAAAACTTCCCTAATATGGGATAGGAAATAGTCAATCAAGTCCAGGAAGCACAGAGAGTCCCATACAGGATAAATCCAAGGAGAAACACACCAAGACACATATTTATCAAACTATCCAAAATTAAATACAAAGAAAACATTTTAAAAGCAGCAAGGGAAAAACAACAAATAACATACAAGGAAATCCTCATAAGGTTAACAGCTGATCTTTCAGCAGAAACTCTGCAAGCCAGAAGAGATTGGGAGGACACATTTAAAGTGATGAAAGGGAAGAACCTAAAACCAAGATTACTCTACCCAGCAAGGATCTCATTCAGATTCAACAGAGAAATCAAAAATCCTTACAGACAAGCAAAAGCTAAGAGAATTCAGCACCACCAAACCAGCTCCACAACAAATGCTAAAGGAATTTCTCTAGGCAGGAAACACAAGAGAAGGAAAAGACCTACAATAACAAACCCAAAACAATTAAGAAAATGGTAATAGGAACATACACATTGATAACTACCTTAAATGTAAATGAATTAAATGCTCCAACCAAAACACAGAGACTGGCTGAATGGATACAAAAACAAGACCCGTATAGATGCTGTCTACAAGAGACCCACTTCAGACCTAGCGACACATACAGACTGAAAGTGAGGGGGTGGAAAAAGATATTCTATGCAAAAGGAAATCAAAAGAAAGCTGGAGTAGCAATTCTCATATCAGACAAAGTAGGCTTTAAAATAAAGACTATTACAAGAGACAAAGAAGGACACTACATAATGATCAAGGGATCAATCCAAGAAGAAGATATAACAATTGTAAATATTTATGCACCCAACACAGGAGCACCTCAACATGTAAGGCAAATGCTGACAGCCATAAAAGGGGAAGTCGACAATAACACAATCATAGCAGGGGACTTTAACACTCCACTTTCACCAATGGACAGATCAACCGAAATGAAAATAAATAAGGAAACACAAGCTTTAAATGACACATTAAACAAGATGTACTTAATCGATATTTATAGGACATTCCACCCAAAAACAACAGAATACACTTTCTTCTCAAGTGCTTATGTAACATTCTCCAGGATAGACCATAACTTGGGTCACAAATTTAAGAAAATTGAAATCGTATCAAGTATCTTTTCTGACCAAAATGCTATGAGACTAGATATCAATTACAGGAAAAGTTCTGTAAAAAATACAACTACACGGAGGCTAAAAAATACACTACTAAATAACCAAGAGATAACTGAAGAAATCAAAGAGGAAATTAAAAAATACCGAGAAACAAATGACAATGAAAACACGATGACCCAAAACCTATGGCATGCAGCAAAAGCAGTTCTAAGAGGGAAGTTTATAGCAATACAATCCTACCTCAAGAAACAAGAAACATCTCAAATAAACCACCTAACCTTACACCTAATGCAATTAGAGAATGAAGAACAAAAAACCCCAAAGTTAGTAGAAGGAAAGAAATTATAAAGATCAGATCAGAAATAAATGAAAAAGAAACAAAGGAAACAATAGCAAAGATCAATAAAACTAAAAGCTGGTTCTTTGAGAAGATAAACAAAATTGATAAACCATTAGCCAGACTCATCAAGAAAAAAAGGGAGAAGGCTCAAATCAACAGAATTAGATATGAAAAAGGAGAAGTAACAACTGATACTGCAGAAATACAAAGGATCATGAGAAATTACTACAAGCAACTCTATGCCAATAAAATGGACAACCTGGAAGAAATGGACAAATTCTTAGAAAAGCACAACCTTCCGAGACTGAACCAGGAAGAGATAGAAAATATAAACAGACCAATCACAAGCACTGAAATTGACACTGTGATTAAAAATCTTCCAACAAACAAAAGCCCAGGACCAGATGGCTTCATAGGTGAATTCTATCAAACATTTACAGAAGAGCTAACACCCATCCTTCCCAAACTCTTCCAAAATATAGCAGAGGGAGGAACACTCCCAAACACATTCTACGAGGCCACCATCCCCCTGATACCAAAACCAGACAAAGATGTCACAAAAAAAAGAAAACTACAGGCCAATATTACTGATGAACATAGATGCAAAAATCCTCAACAAAATACTAGCAAACAGAATCCACCAGCACATGAAAAGGATCATACACCATGATCAAGTGGGGTTTATCCCAGGAATGCAAGGCTTCTTCAATACACACAAATCAATCAGTGTGATATGCCGTATTAAAAAATTGAAGGAGAAAAACCATATGATCATCTCAATAGATGCAGAGAAAGCTTTTGAAAAAATTCAACACCGATTTATGATAAAAACCCTCCAGAAGGTAGGCATAGAGGGAACTTACCTCAACATAATAAAGGCCATATATGACAAACCCACAGCCAACATCATTCTCAATTGTAAAAAACTGAAACCATTTCCACTAAGATCAGGAACAAGACAAGGTTGCCCACTCTCACCACTATTATCCAACAAATTAAGGCACAGAAATCTCTTGCATTCCTATACACTAATGATGAAAAATCTGAAAGAGAAATTAAGGAAACACTCCCATTTACCATGGCAACAAAAAGAATAAAATACCTAGGAATAAACCTACCTAGGGAGACAAAAGACCTGTATGCAGAAAACTATAAGACACTGATGAAAGAAATTAAAGATGATACAAACAGATGGAGAGATATACCATGTTCTTGGATTGGAAGAATCAACACTATGAAAATGACTATACTACCCAAAGCAATCTGCAGATTGAATGCAATCCCTATCAAACTACCACTGGCATTTTTCACAGAAGTAAAACAAAAAATTTCACAATGTGTATGGAAACACAAAAGACCCCGAATAGCCAAAGCAATCTTGAGAAAGAAAAACAGAGCTGGAGGAATCAGACTCTTGGACTTCAGACTATACTACAAAGCTACAGTAATGAAGACAGTATGGTACTAGCAGAAAAACAGAAATATAGATCAATGGAACAGGATAGAAAGCCCAGAGATAAACCCATGCACATATGGTCACCTTATCTTTGATAAAGGAGGCAAGAATATACACTGGAGAAAAGACAGCCTCTTCAATAAGTGGTGCTGGGAAAACTGGACAGGTACATATAAAAGTATGAAATTAGAACACTCCCTACCCCGTACACAAAAATAAACTCCAAATGGATTAAAGACCTAAATGTAAGGCCAGACACTATCAAACTCTTAGAGGAAAACATAGGCAGAACACTCTAGGACATAAATCACAGCAAGACCCTCTTTAATCCACCTCCTAGAGAAATGGAAATAAAAATAAAAATAAACAAATGGGACCCAATGAAACTTAAAAGCTTTTGCACAGCAAAGGAAACCATAAACAAGATGAAAAGACAGCCCTCAGAATGGGAGAAAATATTTGCAAACGAATCAATGGACAAAGGATTAATCTCCAAAATATACAAGCAGCTCATGGAGCTCAATATCAAAGAAACAAACAACCCAATCCAAAAATGGGCAGAAGACCTAAACAGACATTTCTCCAAAGAAGATACACAGATTGCCAACAAACACATGAAAGGATGCTCAACATCACTAATCATTAGAGAAATGCAAATCAAAACTACAATGAGGTATCACCTCACACCAGTCAGAATGCCCATCATCAAAAAGTCTACAAACAATAAATGCTGGAGAGGGTGTGGAGAAAAGGGAACCCTCTTGCACTCTTGTTGGGAATGTAAATTGATACAGCCACTATGGAGAACAGTATGGAGGGTTCTTAAAAAACTAAAAATAGAACTACCATATGACCCAGCAATCCCACTACTGGGCATATACCCTGAGAAAACCATAATTCAAAAAGAGTCATGTACCACAGTGTTCACTGCAGCACTATTTACAATTGCCAGGACACGGAAGAAAACCTAAGTGTCCATCAACAGATGAATGGATAAAGAAGAGGTGGCACATATATGCAATGGAATATTACTCAGCCATAAAAAGAAACGAAATTGAGTTATTTGTAGTGAGGTGGATGGACTTAGAGTCTATCATACAGAGTGAAGTAAGTCAGAAAGAGAACAACAAACACCATATGCTATCACATATATATGGAATCGAAAAAAAAAAGTGGTTCTTAAGAACCTAGGGGAAGGACAAGAATAAAGACGCAGATGTAGAGAATGGACTTGAGGACACGGGGAGTGGGAAGGGTAAGCTGGGACGAAGTGAGAGAGTGGCATGGACATATATTCACCACCCAATGTAAAATAGATAGCTAGTGAGAAGCAGCCACATAGCACAGGGAGATCAGCTCTGTGCTTTGTGACCACCTAGAGGCGTGGGATAGGAAGGCTGGGAGGGAGATGCAAGAGGGAGGAGATATGGGGATATATGTATATGTATAGCTGATTCACTTTGTTATAAAGCAGAAACTAACACACCATTGTAAAGCAATTATACTCCAATAAAGATGTTTAAAAAAAAGAAACAAACTCATAGATACAGAGAACAGATTAGTGGTTGCCAGAGGGGAAGGGAACTATACAGTGATGGATGGTAACTAGACTTGTAGTGGTGACCACTTTGTAGTGTATATAGATGTTGAATTATAATGCTGTACATCTGAAAAATATATAATAAAAATCAAATTAAAAACAAAAATAAATAAATTCCAGATAGAGCACAAGCGAGTAACAGGTCCAACAACAATAAACTAATATTCCACCTACTTTATGCCTAACACTTGCATGTAATTTACACATGGCTCTCTCTAATGATCCCCATTATAACAGGAACACACCAGTATGACCTCATTTTATAATGAAGAAATCGAAGTTCAGAGAATAGTTGTCAGTTGTCCAAGGTTGTTCAGCCAGTGGTGCAACCAAGATGCAGACAGATAACCTGATTCCGTGGCCCACCAGCTCACTAATACAATGGCGCCCAGGTCCTCTATTTCTGAGGCAGAGCTGTCACACGATCCCTGAGCTAGTCTCGCCATTGCCATGATGAGTATCCTGCATTTCTATATATACGAACACAACAAAGGGATCGATGTATCATTATGTTAAAGGTATGTCCATTACGATGCAGCACTATATAGCTATTACTAAGTCAATCCCACCAAAAACCATTAATATCAGAAAGACCTGGCATTTCGTCACTAAACTGTCTCCAAGGTTGTTTGACACCTTGTCTGGGGCTGCATTTAACAACTACAATTATAGGGAAAGGATGCCATGCAAACTGTCCTTAAGTCTCATTATAATACAACCAAATAGAACATCAAGTTGATTAAGAGCGCCAGGACATTGGGTAATAGCTACTGCCATGTGTTTTTAGGCTTCAAAGACTAGTAGCTAAAGTGCTCACCATCACAAGAGGACAAAAATACACACCAGCTGCTCAGCTTTGCCTAAGCTTGTGAGCTCAAGATGAAAAGAATTAGACCAAGTATTATAGTAATCAGGCCTCAAGCAAGCAAAAGGCTGGCTAGACATTAAGAAGCCCCCACTAATGGGGCAGGACACCTCCAGGCTCTAGGTACTTCAGGGCTTCTGGTATGGAAACATTTTGTAAGAAAGTAGTAGTATTTCACCAGCTGTGAGATATATTGTTAACCTCTCCTCTGCTATGTTTGAACTCCACTTGTTTATTCTTGCCTCTGAATTTGCTTTCCTTTCCACTAAGCATTTCTTGCCCCCTCCTGCCCATACTCAAAAGTACAGACCTAATTTATCCTCCACTAAGGCCTCTTTGCAAGTTAATATTCACCACCCCCAATGCAACAGAAAACACACACACACACACACATGCACTTAGGAACCCATACTTGTACTCTGATTTCGTCTTTATTTGGCACTCCTTCTACGGACAGAATTCTCACTGTGAAAAGACACCGCTATCTAGAGCAACATCCAGTTTGTAATAAACTAATTTGTCTGTATTTGCATCCTGAAGTGTTCTCAGTGTGCTGCACACATGTTCTGCCTCCCCAATTTGATAAGCTCTCAAAGGATGAAGAATATTGCTTTTGGTTCTCTTATACTCCTGCCATCTTTCTTTTGCAAGACCTAGGAAGTATCCAGCACAAAATAAATATTTCTATCTGCTCTGTTGAAAAGTGAAGAGAGGGATGACCAGCAAAATTCCATTTGGTCTCCCTCCCCCATTTCCCTGTACCCCAGGAAGCATCTCCCCGTTCTTCTACTCAACCATGAGTCCTGCTTCCCAGCATCACAGCTGTGGGTCCACCTCCTGTGAAGTTGGCATTACAATAGGCCATGCTATTCCGTGTTGGCACAGACCCCCTCTGAGGCAGTAGGGGGCACTGTGGATTCATGCCTATGACACCCCCTAATAAATACACACACAGGAAAGAATAAGTGGTTAAGTCCTTCAGGTTTCTACTTTGTAGTGGACGTCTTGTCCATTCCTACTGCTGCCACTGCTTCCCTCTTTCAATACTCTTTTCTTGGCTTTTGTTTTTCGTGAGTACACCGAAGCTTTTCCAAAGTTAATACCAAATTATTGTGACTGTTCTGAAGGAGCCAATGCATCAGATATTGTTTTAAAACAATAGTCACCAAAGCCAGAAGTTGGGAGAAATCCTTGATCTCCAGATTTAATTGACTAGCAGGCCTCAAAGATTATATTTACACATTATCTCTCAAATTCATTTTCTTTCACTCAGGGCAGGAACATACCTCTGAACAAGAGTGCTCAGCCGAGGGGACAAGTGAGGGTAAAATCCAGCCAGTCACTGCTGGTCATGTACCCTGGCTCAGCTCAGGTATGCATCAGCCCAGAGGAAAGGGCATCTTTGCGTGGACCAGCACAGACTTGCTCTAACCATCCAGAGTGCACCTGCATTGTTCCTGTCTCTTCCCATTTGCATACTGACCACTGTGATAGTCTACTAACACCTCTGGGATTGATCTAAATTGAGTATACGCACACGCACACACACACACACACACACACACGCACATATTCATAACAGGACAAATTATACACAAATTTACTAATATATCATCACCAAAATTCAAATTAACAGCATTAACTGAATGTGACCGAAATACTGTAGTGCTGAAATTGAACCTCTTTTACTCCAGTGAGGATATGGAACTAACATTTTTGTCACAGGACTGTTCTAGTTTGGTACTATATATAGCATGTGTTACGTGATGATCCAATATCCAACTATTTTTCCTCTATTAAAGGACCCCAGAACCATGAAATCACTTGGCCTTTACTAAATTTACCTCTGTTTTAGTCTCATTATGTGGCAACAGTTAAGGCAGCACTACTGGAACCAAAAAAGATCTTATGTTCAAATGTCTACTTGGATTTAAATCTCATAGTAGTACTCAGATAGTGAACTAATCATCCAAATAATCCATAATGTGCATATATTTTTAAAATATAAGCCAAAATCATAGGAGTTAATTTTAAAAATAAGAGCCCAAAAGGGAAAAACCATCAAGTCTGAATTTTTATGTCAAACGAAACCCAGTTAAAATTCATCTCTTCCCTTACAGCTTATAATATTAGATTGCTACAGGAGGACTCAAGTGTAGAAAACACTACTTCTCACACTATGGCTTTAGGCTCTCCTATCAGTACATAATGGAGGGGATATGTTCTCAGTGGGGAACAGACAACTGTGAATTTTTTCCCATTGACTATATTTGCTGACAGAAAATATCAAACACCATGCAAAAACAAAATAATCTTATTTTATTGTTGAGACAATCTAGTGGAGGGTCAGCAAACTACAGCCTGAGGGCCAACTCCAGTCCATGCCTTGTTTTCGTACTGCCAGAGAGCCAAGAATAGTGTTCACATTATTAGGGAATTGTAAAAAGGAAAAAAATGATGAACATACAACAGAGACAGTATTGTAGTTCACAATGTCTAAAACATTTTACTATCTGGCACTGCAGATAAAACATTTTCCAACCCCCAAACTAGACAATACCCTAATAAAGAAGATTGCTAACAAAAACTACATACAAAGAGTTATTCATGGTTTCTGCCTAAATTCATTGTTAAGAAATAGTCATCAGGGACTTCCCTGGTGGCGCAGTGGTTGGGACTCTGCACTCCCAATGTGGGTGGCCGGGTTCGGTCCCTGGGCGGGGAACTGGATCCCACATGCATGCCACAACTAAGAGTTCGCATGCCACAACTAAGGAGCCCACCTGCTGCAACTAAGACCTGGTGCAACCAAATAAATAAATAAATAAATATTAAAAAAAGAAAAAAGAAATAGTCATCAGAAAGAAGATGGAGGGACAAATTTTAACATCCACAGGGTTTTTATTTCTTGGACCTCTATTAGTAAGCATTCATCAGCAAATGTCCATAGAGAGTATCTTGTGTCAAGGCTAGTGTGTTTAAGCTGGTCAGGGTGTGATAAGACCAACAACTTCATTTTGTTCATAGCCTCCCTCCTGAACTGCTTGCCTCCATCCAACTCAAACGTTGTTACCAGGCGTCCCAGCCCTGCTGAGAACTTGCTTTACCCTTTGTTGACAGCACTGCCTTGTTCAGAGATCTGCTGGTCAACACCACTTCTCTGGCTCTGATCTCAACTTCCATTTGTAACCACTCTTTTGATGGTGCTACTTCAGAGCAAACCCAGAATGGTCTCACAGAGACTAGCCCATTCTTATGTGACAGTTCTTGTACTGTACAATGCAGCTGATGAGTGCCCATACTGGTATGAAGCCAGGCATCCTGTCACCCAGGGACTTGGAAACTGAATACGCAACTGGTGATGCCAGACCAGGAAGCCAGCCAAACTGGCCCAGTCAGGACAAAAATCTACATTGTGTTTGGTTTTTGCTCCAGTGTGCCTAATTCATTTGACGGGGACTTGGGTTTTCTTTTCAGACTGAATTTGAGAAAGATGATATCAATTTGGGGAATGAACTCAGGAACACTGGAATTCTAAGGCAGTCCAAGGCAGTGTCTCTTAACTAAAAGCCAGGGACCCCTATGACAATGTTTTTTTAGTATTGAATCCTGCTCGCTCGAATCAGAATTCTCTTGGGTGCTTTTAAAAATTCGGAATACTAGGAACAGCTCCTTAATATCTAATGAATCAGAATTTCTGAGAATGTTGTCCCAGTGGTATTCCTTTGTGTACTAAATTTTCAGGACCAATGACCTAAGTGGGCTGTCGTACAGTTTCCAGGGGATTTTTTTTTTTTTTTGACCCACTGAAAGAAATTATTTGCAAAAATTATCTGTGATGGTTCAAACTGCATTTTTGTAAAGTGATATTACCCATCATGAAATTCACAAATCAAAATGATAAGAACCTCTGGTTTTAAGAGGAAATAGACCCATAGACCCACTTACTGGACAACTAACAAGTCTTGGAAGGATAATGTTCCTCCTTGCCCATGGGTCATGCAGCTCTTCACAGGTGCTAGCAGCTCAGACCCCCAACATTTCCATTTTACCCAGAGAAGCAGTTTTGCTAATTTTTCTTTGAGATCAGAGCTCCTCTGGGGTGCAGCTGAGGTCTGACCTTGCTGTTTTGTATCCTAAAATCATTTGCATTCAGTGAAAGGTTGTCCAAGTATGAGGGCCACATGAAGCTCTTCATAGAATACAACTGACCCTGCCAGCATCTAAGACAAATGAGGAAAACACCGCTGAGTGGGGAAAGTGTTTGCTCATCTCTCATCCCCAGTCAGTCAGGCCACTCACTTTACCTCTTTCCTCCAGTTCCTCTTTTGTGAAAAGGATTATTTTTAACTGTCTTGGGATTCTGCACCCAGTTCCAATGTGTGGTTTTTTTCCACACCTCCAAGGGATTCTCACATACCACCAGCTGGGTGTCCTACAATTTAACACAATTCTGACACTATCTACCTGAAGATAGCATCAGATCCCATAGGTTAAGGGCTCACCCCCTCCCTCTTTGGGTGCCCATCACAACTCCAGATTGTAACTTGTGCTTCTGACCCATCAGCTATAGATCTGAGAACCTATATAGAACCTCCTTGGGTTTAATTAATTTGCTAGAGAGGCTCACAGAACTCAGAGAAACAATTTACTTACTAGATTGCTGGTTTATTATAAAAGGATATATAACTCAGGAACAGCCAGATGGAAGAGATGCATAGGGCAAGATATTTGAGAAGAGGCTTGCAGCTTCCTTGCCCTCTCTGGGCACACCACCCACCCAGCACCTCCATGTGTTCACCAACCTGGAAGCTCTCTGAACCCTGTCTTTTTTGGGGGTTTTATGGAGGCTTCATTACATAAGCATGATTAAGTAAATCATTAGCTGTTCACTGTGACTGAACTCAATCTCCAGCCACTCTCTCCTCCCTGGAGGTGGGTGTGGAGGGGATGAAAATTCCAACCCTGTAATCCCTTTGTTGGTTTCCCTGGCAACTGGCACAGTCCTAAGGAAGTCACCTCACTGACATAACAGAAGACACCTTTATTACTCTCAGCACAGGAAACTCCAGGGGTTTTAGGAGCTCTGTGCCAGAAACCTGGTGGAAGACCAAATATATACTTCTTCCTATAAATCTCAATACCACAGATCTGACTCCACTTACCTCCCAAAGTTTAAAAAAAAAAAAAAAAATAATGTGAGTGAGAAAGTTAGAGATTGCTCAGTTGCTACCTAACTCCTTTGTTTTATGGAGGAAGATATCAAGGCTCAGAGTTAAAGGGATCTGTGAAAAGTTCCTAGCTTGATAAAAAACTGCAAGGACTGTCAATTACAATATCTCATTGGCTCCTCAAGATTCTTCAGGGAAAGATATGTTAGCTGGTTTTAGTAGATTATCTGGCTCCAAGTCCAATGTTCTTTCCACTTCACAAAACTGGCTCATAAAGGAATGACAGATAGGAAATTTCTGAGTAAATACAAAAGGAAATGTAAATATAATGCCCTATTATGACTATTTCACCTCTGACTCAGTAAGATTTTTTCGTTTGCAGCTGGAAACAAAGATTCCTTAGCCACGTGGTGTAATAAAGAGAACACCAGCCTAGTAATGAGGAGAACTGCCCTAGAGGTACCCTTTCCTATGGCAAAGGATGCTTTCTTAGGTCGGTTTCCTAAACGGAAATTAATCCAGTCTTTCATACATTCCTCTCCAAGCAACTACCTAACCTTTTAAAACTTGATTTTTCATAACCAGTCTTCCTATCCACAAATGTTGCCTCATAGAGCCTTTTATGATACTTGCTTAATTCCCTCCCTAGAGTCCCCTCACTGGGCAGTGTAGAAGGTTGTTGCTGAGTCTATCGGTTGGAGAAGAATTAAAGCTGAGGTGGAATAGAAAATAATAAAAAACCAGTGAAATGCAGACAGACAAAATCTGACCTCAAACACATTCAACAAAAACATCTCATTCACTGAGAAGCTGAGAAGCTTATATTCTTGATTTAAAATGTATGTCAAAGGAGCCATCTCTTCAAAGTCAAACAAGTCTGTTTTGAAGCCAAGCAAGACTGAGAGAGGAAGAAAAACCTTGGCAAAACTCAAAATTGCAACTACTCAAAATAGGTTATTATCTTATTAGTCATGTGAGAAGCACTGAATATATTTACTGCTACCATACCTTCCCATAAGTGTCTTCCACAAGTGGAGACTGGGGAACGTACACAGAAAGAATAAAGCAAAATAAGCATAGAGACTATAAATAGTATAAACTCCATGAAGTTCTCAAACGGAAGATGCAGGACCATACTTTTTAAGACAGTATGTTTCACTAGAGAAAGTTAATATTAAAATCAAGTTGAATATTTGAGTTGTTGAAAAGGGCCCACTATATATTTCTCCACTAATATCCTTGAAAATGTATAACGTCAAGGCTGTCCTTAGTTATTTTGAGGATGGTTACCAGAAATCACTCCCTTTCTCCAACCTCCTCTTCCTCTCTCCTTTCCTCAACTACAGATCTTGTTAAATATGCTTCAGGAGATGAGAAAATAAGGAAGATATTTGACAGATGAGCATTCTCTCCTAGCCTCCCTCTGACATAATTGAGTTGCATACGCCATTATGAAAAGTCAAAACTAGTCACAAATTTTAAATTTATAAGTTGAATACAGGAATCCCTTGTTATCCAAATCAAATCCATTCCTAAAAGCCTGCTAGTGAATTTTTATAGTAGGACCCTAGGTTTCATTACTTTAAATAGGAATAAAACAGTGCACTGTGTTCCCAACCACTTTCCCCAAGTATCACTAAAACACTTTGCAACATCTACCTAACAATTCCCCCATTGTCTAATTATTTAATACTTGCTGCACACCTCAGTGGGTGTTGTTATATGCCAGACCCAACAGTACTGTATAGTTTCGGATATTATTACATTTTCTTTCTATAATGCAACAAATATATACCCTAATATAAAGAAATTGTTAAGCAACCATTTGAAGATAGACAATGAACACAAACAACAATTGCAAGAGGAATTTAAAGAGCAAGGCAGATTTTACAAATAGTTGCTTACTGACTGCAGTTACCTGAGTGACGTCTGTCGGCAAGAGGAGATTGCTTGATGGGAGGTGAAGGTGACGAAGAACCAGCTGGTAAAAGAGAGAAACAGTGAATGTGTGAGGTCCACCCACGGCCAAATGCAAGGAACTGGTAGACAGCCTTCTCCTGGCACTTGAGATCCCAGGAGTGGCAGCTGCGGCCCTGTGTCCAAAGCTTGAGACACAGTAATGCGTGATCCCTTCTAACCTCTTACTAACGCATGGTCTTCTCTAAGGCTCTCAGGCTCATTACTTTCTTCACAAGTTTGTCCATCTCCTTAGAAGGACATTATATTTCATAAGGTGGGGACGACGTAAAGGGGCTCAGAAGTATAGTGTTCCACCTGCTCACAAGCAGAGAAGAAATGAATATTGGTAAAATCTAGCGATGAAGGTTAAAATAAAATAGGAGACTGGATGACATGCATGTGTGGATAATCAGAAGTAGGTGGCTCTATACCCTGGAAGGAAAGATTAACCCCAGAGACCTCCATAGGCTTTCTAGGCTAGTAAAGAAAATAGACCATCCGACCAGAAGGAGGACTCAGTCAATTATATTTGACCCAGGCAACCATAATCACAAATACTCTGTAGTCACAATAAAATCTATGCTTCCCCAATTGACATTATCTTACTGGTCCCTTCAAAATACCACCAGAATGTAAGTAGGTGTTATGGGCTGAATTGTGTCTCCTCAAAATTCATGTGTTGACGTCCTAACCCCCAGTACCTCAGAATGTGACTACATTTGGAGATAGGGTCTTTAAAGGAGTAATTAATGTTAAATGAGGTCATTGGGGTGGACTTTAATTCAATATGACTGTTGTCCTTATAAGAAGAGGAGACTGGGACACAGACATAGACAGAGGGATGTGACCATATGAGGACACAGTGATAAAGTGACCATCTACAAACCTGTCAACATTTTGATCTCGGACTTCTGGCCTCCAGAAATGTGAAAAACTAAACTTCTGTTGTTTAAACCACCCAGTCTGTGGTGTTTTGTTATGGCAGCCCTGGCAAACTTATATAGTAGGGCAGTTAGTATTCCATCTATTTTAAATATAAGAACATTATAGATTCCAAAACATCAAAAGACTTGTCAAGTTTATACAATATTACAAGGTAAAAAATCGGATTAGGATACCAGCCTCAACTCCCAGCCTGTGCTCTCTCCCCTACACTGGGGCAGGGATATGCCGCAGGCCTTGTGGCGGCTCTACAAATCAAAGGTCTTGAGGGATGGGTTCGTTTGTATTTTCCAGGGTGGGGAAATGTTGAGCCCTTTTCTGCATTTCAGTTCTGCCTCCACCTAGAGCAGCTATACCTCTGGCATCAGGCAGCCTCTCAACTTCTTTTTATAATTCACTGGTGAAGTTGGAAGGAACCAAAAAACAAGATAGAAGGTTGCCTGCTGCCTGTATAGTCCAGTGTTGTCAATATTAATTTTAGTTAGTGCCTCAATATTACCAAATGAAATAGAGTTGGCTTATAATTTTTAGGAAAAGGAAAATAAGTGAGTAGGAAATCATATGAGAAAGGTTATTTTTAAATTTTATTGTGCTGAGTCTCCACAGTTTTTACATCCCATTCAGATTTGAGATGGCGTGAAAGGTGGGGTCAGATGCACCCTCTAGTCTTTTCTGCCTTGAAAATTAATGATGGCGAGTCAGCAACAGAGACTGCAATTGGAGTCACAAAATTTTCCTACCTAAAGCCCACCATGACCACCCACTGCCTAGAAGCTGAAGTTCAAAATTCCCAGTACCATCATAGAAAACCTGCCACAATCTTGCTCTCACTGACTTCTTTGGTCTCATCTCCATCTATTTACCCACACACCTCATGCTCTTAGCAATGTTTGAATGCTCACGTTTCTCTGACGATTTTACGCACGTTATATGTGCCTTTGTTTATATCCTTTCCTCTCTCTTCATCACATTATGTGTCTGCTAGGGCCCCATTTATTTTTTAAAATTCAATCTCTTGGTCACCTCTTGGTCATCCCCAAACTCTTTCTCCATCCAGCATAATCAACCCCCATCTTGCTTATCCATTATCTGGTTTGTGGCTTATTCCTCTGTCCTAGGGTTGTTTACTTATATGTCTCAACCCACGAATGCAACTCACATGATACCGCTTCATGTGGACTATTATCTTTATGAAAGTGGGAACACACCTTATTTATTTTTAATATCCTCAACCCCAGCACAGCCTATGTCATTTTTTCCCTAAATGCAGTGGATCTAATGTTACTTTTATCTGACTTTCAGTTCCTTCCATAATTGTTTTGGAAAGGAATACCAATGGGATTCACAATTGTGGACATCTACATATTGGTTCAACAAAGTCATTCATTAACTTTTTGTCAACATATCAAAACAATGGAAAACCAAAGACAATCTGAGTGCCTCCAACTCATGCCTTATGGGATATCACTGCTCAGAGTGAAGCACCAGTTAGCCTAGGTCAACTGGACCAGAGCAGGGAAAAGAAGAAGCTCTTCCAGCCACTTTGAATATTGAGAATGATGGCTAAGACTAAACTCTAGTCCAAGGAGAACACTCTTAAATGCACATTATATCAGATTGCTGAGAAAGAATAGATGGGAAATCCAAAATATAGACAATTTTGTCTTCTACTTTGACAGACTATACAATGTAAACAAATGCAGAACTCCTCATTGCTAAGATAACCTCTAACGATCTATCTCTCCAATAATCATGCCAGAGATGCCCAAACCCTGAAGCAAGGAATTCAGCTGGGGTCAAAAGCTAAGCCGGAGATTTGGTTCCACTTGAACTTATGAACAAAAAATGCAAATGCTTTCTCTGGAGCATTTTTCACATAGTTTGCAATGTGGATCCTCAGCTTCTTTTTGGCTTGTGTGACAGGAACTTAGTGAAGGGCCCCCTGGGGGCTCAATCATAGATGGACGCTTAGGAACATGCCTGTGTGACGACAAACTTCCTTCCAGGTTGGGACCCCAGCATCGGAAATAGGCTCCCAGTGACTCATTCATCTCCAATAGAGCTCCTGGGATTTCCGACAGCATCACAGAGACCTGCAGAGTGTGAAGATACACCCTGACAGCTGCTCAGCTCTGACTCCAAGCCCTTCTGTGTGGAAAGCACTAATCCAGCTGGTTGCCGTCTCTCTCTCACTGGGATCTGGTTCCCTCTGTCCTCTTGTCTAGTCTTCTAAAAGATATCAGAAGGGTAGCTGCCTTTGCCCTGGGAGGAAGACATTTGGATAAATGTCAACTGAACATTTTGATAGAAGAGCTGATTGAAGGAGTCTTGGGCTATATATGAAAAGGCAACTGGAATGTGAAAGGTGCAGTCATCTGAGAAATTTGGAAAGGCAAACTACATAAATTACAAAAAGTAATTGCAGCCTGACATGGAGAGGAACATAATCCTGCTGAAAAGAACAGATAAAGAAATACTCGCAAGAGTCCTTTTCCACACCACAGAGAAAACGTAAGCTTGTTTGTATCGCATATAACTCAGCTCAAGAGTACACAAAGTGGCTACTCCATACTGCCTGGATTTGCAGCAGGGGATGGATTTTTGCTCCTTTGAGGAGACTGATTTTGATCATAGTGATGTGCGTGTGACCTGAGCAGAGTCAGGAACTGACTGTCCCAAAGAGAAAAGAGAATACTTTGTGATGCTTCTGATGGTATGCCCTGCTTTTTCCCAATGAGTTTGATCAGCTGCTTTACAACTATAAGACAACTAGGAACAGTGCACTGTTCTCTGTTTCAATCCAGCGGGCTCCCTCTCTTTGCTCTGAGCAGGTGGTTTTCTGTATCCTGCTGCTGCTACACATAAATAGTACCTCTCAACCCAGATTCTGGTGGTGTCACATCAGACCCATGTCCGGTGTTATAGGAACAGAGGACATGTGCCATAGTTATCATGATGTGAACATGTCTGTTAGACCCAAGAGAGACTGTGTGTGTGTGTCCGAGTGACCATTTTCAAAAAGCAGCAGGTTTTGTTGTTGCAATAAGTATCCTTAGACTAGGAAAAGGCTCTGGAGGCAGACTAGCTGTGGTCTTAGGCAAGTTACCTAACTTTTACAAGTTTTATCTTCCTTATGCATGAAATCACAATAATACCAACTACCTTACAGGAATTGTGTCAAATTTAGAGAGAATGTACATAAAGTACGGGGAACTCAGGAGGAGTGCCATAAATTAGATCTATTTTATTTTTATTATAATTATTAAGTTGGAAAGCTATTATTTCACACACTGGCTTTTTATAACCTTTCCAGGAACATCACAAGGAAACCATTCCTGGCCTCAGGTTCTCTCTCGTTCCTTGAAGAATTCTCCTATCAAGGGCTCAGGGGAAACTGAGGGTGAAGAGTAGAGGTGAGCCTCCGAGAGCTGCAGGTCCCCGGCCCATTTACTGGTCAACAAGGATTATAATAACAGAAAGTTTTCTCAGGAAATGGCAATCAAAGGCTGAGCCTAGTAATACCTCTCCTTAAAAGGCAGAAGTAAACTCTCACTGACTTTCAATTTACAGAAGACTCTGAAATAATGTCCACTCGCAGGAGATGGTGTTGCTCATAAATGGTGTTCAAACTTTATTCCAAACAAGCTCGTTAATAAACAAAGAAGGTTGTACACTTCTTTCATTCAATCACGATGAGAAAACGGAAGCACAGAACTGAAAATCTATACAGCATATCACGTCTACACAGATTTCATTAACAAATGGGCATTCCTCCTGCAGTGAATTCCCTCCTTTATATTATCATGGCCACAATATAAAAAGAATCATCCTTGTCAGTTGTCATAATTGTTACTACATCCCCTCTTGAATTTATCACAGCTGTACCCACACAAGTCTGTTTGCCAACAGCTGGGTCTGAATTCATAGTCCATTCTCCTTGACACACAGAGCTGACCATCCAAATGATGCTTTATCACAACCCACAGAGACTTCAACGAAAACAAAAGCCAAATACCTTCATAACAACCCCTACGGACTGACACTGATCCCAAACCAAGGGTGGGCTCTATTTCCGATAAACTCACTTGAAGATTTTCAGGGGTTGTATATTTGAACAGGCGCATGATGACCTAGAGGATAATCCAGAAATATTTCAAGTGTCACTTCACAGACCAAATTGTAGTTTATTAATAGGATATTTTAAAAATCAGGAATAAGAGCTTAAGTTTTAAACATCTTAATCAAACGTTATTTTAATATGAGCAGCAGATACAACTATCTCCTATAAATTCCCAGGGCTTGCTTACATTTCTTTCTTGGAAGGTTCAAAATTCCTCAGCTGTTTCTTCCTGATTTATCTGATTCAGTGGAGCCATTCAGTGATATCCTTAATTTGACCTAGGAGATGTCCTTTCTTGGGCTCATATTTACTGAGCACCAAGTATGAGGCTCAGAGGATGGTTCAGCTAGTTCTCTCTGGGGTGGACCCAGTGGTGGTATATGGTCAGACCACCCAAGATGGCTGTTCTCTTGCTCTCTGTACATCCTCTCCTTGACCAGTACCTGTTTCACCTACACCCTACTCACATAACTGACCTTCCTATGTACTTGCCCCAGGCCCCAGCTAGTGACTGTTCTTACCAAAGGGGCGGTGAAGGGCTTGCCCTTCTGCTAGTTTCCCTGGTAACCCATGAGCCAACCTGACATACATTCCCTCTATAACTGGTAATCTTCCCTTCCCTACCACCCCCCCACCGGAAGCCAAGACTGCGACCATGTCTTGCCCCACCATCCACCACATACAGTGGGGTGTCACTCCAAGACTTTGCTTCAGACACGTAAGATTCCCCTATCCATTAAACCAATAGTGTCTCTGTCACCAACTCTGAGCTCTTTCTTCAGTCTTGAAGCTCGCAAGTACAGAGCTTGAAGGCCTGTGCGGTGCAGACCAACAGGTGGCAAAAGCAAATATTCAAGCCAGATACTTGGAAAAGTATCCCTTTATCAGATCACCCAGAAACCAAAGATACTCCTCTTGTGGGGCATTTCAACACAGAATTGTTTGGGGAGCTAAGTGAATTATATTTTTTATTTAGATTCAAATGTGATCTCTTAACGGTTTCAAGCATATTTTGCTTTTATTAATTTGCCTTAATTAACAGTACTTACCATAGTACTTATAGTACTGGACTATATACTTATTTTTAAATTAACATTTGTAGAAGTAAATTAAACTGAGGCACATTCTCAGGAGAAAGAAAGGTGAAGCAGTCAACTGGGGCTCATTCTGGTGCTAATATTTTATTTGGTTCTCACTTGCCTTTAGAGTTTCTTCAAGAAGGGATTATGTCAGTAGTTTAACACTCTGTAAACTGAGTGACTGAACTTCAGCACAGAACTCAACCTCCAGTTTAGAGGATTTATCTGAAGGGTTTTTATGGGCAAATGGTGTCTTCTACATCAACTGTCATAAAATTGGAAGTAATTTCACACATTGGGGTCCAGTTCAAGTTCTAAAGTGAGACGGAGCAAGATTCTAATCCCAATCCTGCCACTTGCCAGCAGTATCTTCATACAAGTTGCCAAGCCCTTTCGGGCTCACTTTTCCCATATGTAAAATAGAAAGGATAATGGTTCTATCTATGGGACAGCTTTAAGGATTAACAGAGAAAGTACACGTGCATTTTCAGGGAAACAGAACCAACAGGACATATAGAGATATATGAGAAGGGATTTATTATGGTAATTGGCTCATGTGATTATGGAGGCCGAGATATGCCACAATACACTGTTGGAAAGCTGGAGACCCAGGAAAGCTGGTGGTATAATTCAGTCCCAGTCTGAAGGCCTGAGAACCAGGGGAGCAGATAGTGTAACTCCAAGTTCAAGGTCAAAGACTCAAGAACCAGGAGCCCCCATGTCCAAGGGCAGGAGCAGATGGATGTCCCAGCTCAAGGAGAAAATTCATCCTTCCTCCACGTTTTTGTTCTATTTGTACCCTCAATGGATTGAACAATACCCACCCATACTGGTGAGGGTGAATCATGTTTACTCAGTCTGCTGATTCAAATACTAATTGCTTCCAGAAACACCATTCCAGACAAACCCAGAAATAATGTTTTACCCGCTATCTGGATATTCCTTAGCCCAGTCAAGTTGGCACATAAAGCTAACTATCACAATAGGTAATACACTTAGCACTAATCACATAATAAATACCCAATTAATATTGACTCTCATAATTATTCTTACAGCCATCTTTAGCCTCCAGTTCCAAACTTAGTTCAGTTTGTTGGTTACAAGAGTCCCAGGTGCTGACCTGGGTCTGACCTGCAGACAAGGATCTCTTCTTTGGTCCCATTCTTTTTTTTCTTCTCTAAAGGTTAGCACAAGCTCTTACTAAAGTGAACAGCTCTTAGTAATCATAATAAATGCAAGGAGCAGTAGACATAAGTGTCCAGATTATGAAGGAAATACTTAAAGAAGCCTTGAAAGACTTAACTAGATCATAATAAAGCAGAACACAGTATTCAAAATTGAAATCTAAATTTCTCTAACCCACTGACTTCCCAGCCTCCAAACATTACTAGGTTAATAAACATTGTGGACTGATTAATAGGTGAAAATAATAGCCTCTACTTTCACTGTTTAATTATTTTGTTAATGCATCAGAATAGGGCTTTGATCCATGAAATTCTGTTTGATATTTGAGTATAACCCATGTTATAACCACAAATCCAAGAAGATATATCAGTTTTGCTCCTGAGGATGTATTCCCACATGAAAATACCCACTCTTCACTCCTCGACTCAATCCTCCTGAAGTTCCCTCTTTGGGTACAGCTGCCCTTATAGATGCCCAAACAGGACTCTAAAAGACTATTTTTTTTTCTCTCAGAGGGCAGCTTGCATTTTCTTATTCCTCAGTTTTGCATCTGCCTCCTCTCAGGTGTGTCCTTCCAGGTGTGTCCTTCTGGCTTGGAAAACCAGACAGAATAAAAGCCTTCGGTTGAATTACCTGCCAAGGCAATCTGAATTTTACATCTGGAATACCTCTTTCAGGCCCACCTTTCTCAGATACCACAGGGAACAATCATTGTTTTTAAGTTGGGCAAAGACAGCAACAATGTGAGAAAGGTTTTTAAATTTTATAAACAGAAAAACATTTAATGGATGAATGTGATCACAGTCTTCCTCTCCTTCCCGAGGGTTTTTTCTTCTAGTGCCTTTTTTTTTTTTTTTTACCATACTTATTGCTACCTATCATAATTTAATTGGCCCCGGTCTACTGACAATAAGTTACAAAATGAGAATGTTTTTTAAAAAAACTTTCGCAAGCCTTTTTTTTTTTTTAAAGCATTATTCATTTTAATTTATTTATTTATTTATTTACTTTTGGCTGTGTTGGGTCTTCATTTCTGTGCGAGGGCTTTCTCTAGTTGTGGCAAGCGGGGGCCACTCTTCATCACGGTGCGCGGGCCTCTCACTATCGCGGCCTCTCTTGTCGCGGAGCACAGGCTCCAGACGCGCAGGCTCAGCAGTCGTGGCTCACGGGCCCAGTCGCTCCGCGGCATGTGGGATCCCCCCAGACCAGGGTTCAAACCCGCGTCCCCTGCACTAGCAGGCAGACTCTCACCCACTGCGCCACCAGGGAAGCCCCCGCAAGCCATTTGTAAAAGAATGTTGAGTCTTGGTTTCCTTTTGGAAGAGATCCTCTCCTTTCTTCTCCCCTTCTCACTGATTCCATCCCTGTACTACATTCAAGGCTGCCTTCCTATTTACCTCCTTCCCCAAGAGAAGGGACACACTCCTTCCCAGAACTCAGACTGAATTTCTTCTCAGATCTTCAAGAAAGAATTAGATCACATTCAGTTACAAATCTTTCCCAAACTCCTTGGAAGAAAATTATTTAATAAATTTGCAACGATCCAGAAATTATCCTTTTTAATCCTTCTCAAGGATTGTCTGCACATGGATGGATTTCTCTCAAATGATGTCTTATCATGCTCGCTTCCCACATCCCATATTATTTAGAAAGAACTCATCTATTTCAAAAGGAGAGAAGGGTAGGCAAGAGGATTGGATTTGAGCAAAGCACAACTATATGTTTATCATTCTCACCCCAACCCTAAATCACTGAGTTATTCTCTCTGTTAGACTTAGCTCATCCATTATTGCTAAGTGTCGGGGTGCTTTTATCTCCAGTCCCAGGACAGCAGCCTGTAATGCAAGTACCTCTGCCAAGAAATACTGATACACAGAAAAGAGTCAGGACCAGGCAGGCAAAGCCCCTATCTGATGAGGCAATGTACATACTTGGCTCTAGTCTTACATATACAGAGTAGGTTAAGACAATTAATTATGTGAATTTTCAAGACAGAAAAGCAAATGAGTTTGCACGCGTTTATGACAATGACTACCAAGTGCAACTTGTTGCTGTGGAGGGGAGAAGAGGAAGCCTTTTTTAGTCTAGATATCCAACTGGTCCCCCAAGAAGCTGTAAGATGACCAGGAACTAGGAGAGCGCACAGGGCAAAGTTTCATCCTTTCAGGCAGAAGGAAGAGAAAGAAGAATTCTGGGTACTTGCTCCAGATTTGGAAACAAGCATTTAGTGCTGGGGGACAAAGGCATTTCAGTTTGTAAAGGTGATTCATTCTCTCTCTCTCTCTCTCCCCCCATCCCCTCCCTCTTCCCCACCTCCCCATCATCATCAGGAGGTTGTAGACAGTTTCCCTGCCCTGAGGCTGAGAACTCCCTACGGTTAAGTCACTGCCTTTAACAATACAGTTACCTGGACAACTGAGGTATGGAAAACAGAGCTGCAGTTCAGATAAAGCTCCAACAGAGGTTCCCATTGTTTCCCCCATAGAGTGTCCACCAGCGTGCACACAGAGGTTCAGATTACATACAGATTTCCATTCTCGATCAGCCCCTAATTAAAAATAAAACCTCCCACCATCTGCTCATAACTCTCACAAACCTTTTTTTCCCTTTGGGCTCAACCTTCTCAAGCTCAGTCTGTGCCCACCTGCAGATTACCCTGGCAAGTCTGAAGTGTTTTGGCATGAGGTAAGGGTGGGAAAAGGTACTTTTTTTTTTTTTTTCAACTTGATTCTTAAAAAAAAAAGAATCAATCTTTAAAAGTAATTTAGGTGAAAATAACTTCAAATGCTTATTTGTACACTTTAAATATTACTCGTTGAAAGGAACAGCCAAAGAGCTGTTTGAAGCTCAACCAAACGGGAAGGCTCCAAACAGACCTTGACGCAGATGCTCTCTATTACACTGTAATTGTGAAATGCCCAGCAGGACTCGAGAGAGTGACAAGGTCATTGCACAACCTTGCAGCGCTGAAGCTTGTGTGTGATGGGGGAGGGAGAAATGTGCTTGAAAACTACGGGGCAACTCAGAAAGGTGCTGGGGAAGCAGCTTTTTGTCCCCTACTAAGAGAGAAGCGCTTGGTTTATACCCGCTTGAGAATGCAGAAATACAAATTTGCTCAATACCACAATTACACAAGGACAAGAGGGGTTTCCCCTTTCCTTCTACGCAAGCTGCTCACTTTCTATGCAATCTGATGACCTTCTATGCAATTTAGTAAAAGTCAGATATGAAAAACTCCCTTTAAAATATGATTTCTAAGATCCTCTACTCCTCTGGTCTCCCTACCCCACCTCATCTCCCCCAGTAAAACAAGTCAAGACAAACATTCATAGTCCAGATAACTTTCCTGTGGACATGTGACCTGATACAGATAAGCACAGAGCAACTGGCTGCTGGAAATATTTCCACGGCATCGCATAGACCTGCTTCTCTTTTTGTATTTCTCGCCCCAATTTCAACCACGTTTACCTCTTCAGGTGCTCCTCCTAGGAAAGTCCTACGTACTCTGAGGATCTGGTGAGCTACCTTTTAACGCACTTAATTCAACCAACATTATGCTTCGGGTGACCTATGACAGCAATCCTCCTAGAAGGGGGACAGAGAGGGTTCCCTTCACTCAGACTCTCAGTGTGGGACTCAGCATTTGATTTAGTCTTAGGAGTAAAGCAACCACGTGTGATCGCTTGCATGGTACCAGTCCCTCCCCTCTCCTTGCCTTTCTTTCATTCCCGAAGCATCAACTGAGCACCTCTGGTGCATCCACCACTATGCTCAGGTTCTAGGAATCCAGCTAGGAAAAGACAAATAGAGCAGTCTCTCTGATTTTATGTTGCTTATAATCTAGCAGACATCTAAGAGTCACTAACACACGCCAAAATAGATAATGGCTCAAATGCAGGAGCAGTTAATTTCTCACTCATATAAAGTAGAAAACAGGAGTTTTTGAGCGGCAGGCAGCTCTCCCCCAAGTAGTGATGCAGGGATCCAAGATTCTTCTATTTTGTGGCTCTGCCATATTCAACACTTGGCTTTTAAGGTTGCCATGGTGATCTGCATTGAGCCACTGGCTGAGGAAAGGCAAGGCGGAGGCAGAGGGCAGGGGGGAGTGCTGGACACAGGAGGTAGTTGGGGTCAGTTCGTGGAACCTGGTCAGCCACAGGGTCTCCCCTACCTTCAGGGAAAGCTGGGAAATGCAATCTCACCATGTGCCCAGGAAGAAGAAGGAACAGTTTTCATAAACAGCTAACCAGCCTCTGCCAGGAGGTCAGGAGAACAGATGAAAGGGGACAAAGGAAAGGAGATCCTACAGCAGAATTCAGGGAAAGCAGAATTCACATAAGGAAAGGAAGAGAAAATGGAACCCAGAGCAAACCAGGGGTATTCAAAGCAACAACAGGGCTCCGGGTGATTTGGGGAGACCTCTTGGGAGCCCCTACCGTGTGAATAGCAACACGTCAGGTGAACCTTCCAGAAGATAATGGATCATCAGAGGATAGACAGCGACGCATGGTAGCTGAGGACCGAAGGCCATCAGCATCACAGGAGATGAACTGACACATGGTGACTGAAAGCCCATAAAATCAGCCCACATGGTTTCCAGTTGAGCTAAAATGTTCACAAAGAAGTCTGCATGCCTGGTGCAAATCAGTCTTACAAATTGGTGACTAGGAGCTATATTCCGCTCTAGGTGGGGTTTTGGGGGAGCCAATAGCATGCTATAATGTTGGAAAATGTCACATGAGAAATCTGATTTTTCCAAGTTCTCTCAAACAATCAAAAGAGCCGGCAAGAGTGATTCCTCATTCTTGAGTAGCAATAATCCGACAGCTTGGACTAGCCACTGACCTCCTTCATCTGGGCCTGCTCTCTCCAATACACCAAAGCCCTACAACTTACCAGTCAGAAATAAAATAGGAAGAACGAATTCAAGGACTTGGGCATTTTCAGGGTCTGACAGCAACCCCATAGAACACTGCTGTATGTACATTTACATAGATGTACACACATATGTAAAACAGCAACATGAGACTTTACTCTGCTTCATGTTTACTTATTTAAGCATTTGTTTTCTTCAATGCAGTATGAGTAATCTTGAAGGCAAGGCTCAGAGTACTTGCCCCATAGTAGGTGCTCAGTTAAGGCTTTTGAAAGAAATCACAGTAAATTTATAACAAAGAATCCCTTGAAAATGAACTGAAATAAAGAAAATATGAGTAAGGCATTGAGGCAGTATCCCTGACTTGGGACAGATCCCACCATGATATAGACCCCAAAGCCCAGGTGGGGACTGAGACCCTTGAATGTGTCGATGAGTGCCTTTATAAAGAAGGCAGAGAAGGAAAGAAAGCCTCCCAGCTGGAGACAAGAAGTGAGAGAGAACAGAGGAAGAAAAGGGGTACTAAAAAGATTCAAGAGTCCATTGGCGGGCTTCCCTGGTGGCACAGTGGTTGAGAATCTGCCTGCCAATGCAGGGGACACTGGTTTGAGCCCTGGTCCGGGAAGATCCCACATGCCACGGAGCAACTAAGCCCTTGAGCCGCAACTACTGAGTCCACGAGCCACAACTACTGAGCCCACGTGCCACACTACTGAAGCCCCCATGCTTAGAGCCCGTGCTCCGCAACAAGAGAAGCCACTGCAATGAGAAGCCTGCACACCACAACGAAGAGTAGCACCCGCTCGCCGCAACTAGAGAAAGCCTGCGCGCAGCAGCGAAGACCCAATGCAGTCAAAAATAAAATAAATACATTTTTTTTAAAAGCCGTATAAGTATATACCTTTAAAAAAAAAAACAGTCCATTGGCTCAGATGATTACTTGGGTGGTGTCCTGACTGGTCTCTCTGGAAGGTGCAAGTGAACAAGTCATCCCAGCATCACTACCCCCACCGAGAACACTCAGGGATCCAGAGAGCTATGTGGCAGCAACCAGAGGTTCCCAAGGAGAACAGTCAAGCTCACTGCCACCTGTTGGAAGAGCTGCCTCACATGGCTTAGTGAACAGCTTCATCAACCACCATTTATCTACACTGTAGGAGCTCAGTAAAGATTGGATTGGGTTGAACGGAACTTAAAGGAACTGAATTGATGTTACTGAGAGCAACTTAGGTTACAGGACAGGGAAGCCACTTGGCCCTCCACGAGCTCCGTGCAAAGGGCCTGCCCCTGCTGAAGGTACCAAGGGTTATCAAAACCAATCAAGCCCCTAAACAAGTCTCTTGAGAATGATTAACCCCTGCTGTGGAGATGCCAGGGGGTAAGTGAGGTGCCAACAATTGTCTAGTTAACGCTAAGAGTTACCCATACAGGGAAACAGGGGCTCTGGCACCAGCTGCCCAGCCAGGCAGAGTGAGAAATGTTGGCAAGGTGGCTGGTGGGGGCTGGCACGTCTGGGCACAAAGGTGTTAGCTTAGCCTCCTAATATTTTTCTTGTACAACAATGAAAGTCTTGCTGGAAGCCTCTTTCTATCCCCTCTCGTGCTAACTCTTCTCTCTACTCTCCTAATTGCCATGGGGAAAAAGAGGCGAAGTTGTTCTCTAACCTTTTCTGGGAAAACTAAAGCAGGGTTCTGGTCATTTTCAGGAACCAACAGTAGCCTCATTCAATCAACATATATGTATTGACAACTTACCATATGCTAGGTGCTAGGTGTAAAGCAATGAATAATAGAGATTTGGTAGTTTATTCTCTATCTGGGGAGAAAGACAGTGAGCCAGTAAACACATACATCATAACTAACTGTGATAAATGTTTCAAAGAAAATGAGTATAGTGTACTGATAGGAAGATTACAAACAGTGTGGTGGCAGCTTTGTTAGAGAAAGCCTTTCAGAAGAAACTGAGACCTGAAGGAAAAGAAGGATCCAGCCATGAGACGAGTAGCTAGCAAAGGCTGTTCCAGGTGAGGGAACAGCATGAGAAATCTTCAGGTGTCTGAGAGGCCAACAGGAGAAGTTACTGGAGCCTGGGTCAGATGTGCACACCTCAGGGGTACAGAGACTGGCCTGAAAGAAATACATGTGAGGGCTTTTCGTAGCGCCCATGTTTTAGGGTCCACATGGGCTTCTGTGACCCCTGCACAGGAACCCCCTCCAGTGAATGGCACAGAGCAAACCAGAGTCCATGACCAGTTCAGGTCATGCCCACATAGAAAGGCTATGCTGGACTCACGAAGCATCCACCCTCCATGAGCCAGAGAGTAACCATGGATCAGAACCAGCCCTGCTGGAGGCAGCTGAGAGTAGGGTTTTCTCTGCTCTTCGTCACCCACACTCCAGCCAGCCACACCAGTTCGAAATGGCATCAGAAGGGTGCATGCCGTGCTGTAGAACAAACACTCACGGCTAGGGCAGGCAGCAGGCTTCGCCACTGGCACAGGTACACCTCCCCACGGCTGGCCTAGGTGAAAGGTTCAGGATAGGAAGTGGATTTAATAGCCAGGTTGCTTATTATCAGGTCACAGTTCATATAAGAAAAATCTATGATTCCTAATAAACACAGACAGCCAGACAGGGAGGATGTTGTTTTCACAACGAACAAGACTCATCCTTTTGGTCTGGCAGCCTTCAGAGGCATTGTTCTTGCCATTTCTTTTATAGTCCAAGGTTGCTAAGGTAGAGATTAATTTCCATTGCTATGATTACCTGCTAAGTGGATGCCTTCAGGCACTGGATGTATGTTTCGTTTTGTTCTGTTAGAAGCTAATAAATTTCCTGAAGGATAATATAATCTGGCCGAAGCGCTACCTATGTGATAACTTCAGGCCAATGGGATAGGACCTATTTGAACAGTGTCTAGGAAGACCTTTCTGAAGAGGTGAAGCAGGGTAGGGGCACCTTGACAGACCCTAAATCATGAGCTTGTTTTGCTTGGCCCTTACTGGAAAAGCACTGACTCTCTCTGGCAAAATGTAGACATGAATTCAGTGTTATTCATATATCGAGCCTGAGCCTGGACATTAAACTTCAAGCCTCAGCTTTCAATTCTTCCTGGTTAAGGTTTTGATGCAGGAGTCAAGGCTCCTACCATGAGCCAGCCAACACACTCATATCCACTCCATGTCATCACAAAGATAAGTTAAATCCAGCCAGAATTAAATGCAAGCTCTTGGTGGCTAGGTCAGAACTGACTGGGTCAAGGTTATACCTCCAATTGGTCTGAAGCTACATTTTTCTTTGTTTATTTATTTATTTTTAGGAGTTATTTCTGCACAAGGAGATCTTTTTTTGTCAATATTTTTATATCTCAGTCAGGGATTCCCCCCACTTCCACTACGTGTGTGTGTGCCTGTCTGTCTGTCTGTCTGTGTTTAAGCTAAAGAAAACCTTACCACCCAGGTCCAGCAGTGATGAGTTTGTGAAGCATGCACCTTTCATCCATAACAAGCCTCCAAAGAGACTCAGGCAGAAATTTACCAACTGTTTGGCTTGGTCCCCCTGGGGTGATGAAAACATAATTTTTCACGAACTTTAAGAGCAGCGAAAGACTTTCCACAAAGCGATAACATAACCCA
The DNA here is from genome assembly GCF_028021215.1 of Eschrichtius robustus. Classification (NCBI taxonomy): domain Eukaryota; kingdom Metazoa; phylum Chordata; class Mammalia; order Artiodactyla; family Eschrichtiidae; genus Eschrichtius; species Eschrichtius robustus. The sequence goes on from NC_090824.1 coordinate 86,921,729, forward strand.
GGACACACAGGCATATGCAACTTTTCAAGTCCCAACCTCTCTTCCCTGCAGTTCTAGACAGGAATATAATGTAGCAGAAGGACGGCTCCTGCAGTACACAGAAAGGGCGTTGAACTCCTAATGCTTTCCCCCACGGTAGGCAGCAGTGCAGAAGTCAGACGCAGAAGGCGAAGCTTGAACCCATCCTTTCTGCCCATAGCTACACTCACTGGACTCGCTAAAAAAAAAAAGCTGGCTCAGCAAAAACTTTTACATCAAAGACCCACTCTGTCCTGCTTTGAGATATTGCAAGTTATCCTCACTTAACCTAACCACACTTAACTCTGGAGACTGAGGAGGGGGTGAGGGGGAAAGTGGTGACGTGCAGCTGAAAGGGCTGAAAGATTTGATTGACTTTTACGTCTGAGACTTCTCATGGTAAGGACTGTCAAGACCAGGGCAAGTCTGTTATTCATCCCCTTTCCCTCAAGAAACAGTTCTTTAGTGAGTCCCATGCAGTTATTCATTTGATCAGCAAACATTCATTACACAACAGGCGCTGAGCATGAACGGGACGGGATACGCAAAGTCAAAACTAGGGAAATCGGCCCTGGTGGTTTTCAAGCATGAGTCCAGACCCTCCAGAGTTCTTTCACTTCTGACATTTCTCCATGTCAGCCAAACTAAACCAACACAAAAGTTGGGACATCAGCCTTCAGGGAGGAACTGTGCCACATCCCCACAACTGTGCAAGTTCAGTCAAAGACACACACAAGGAGTAGATGGTATTTCATCACTACATGCAAAATGCCCGAGAGCCTTCAGCTTGCCTCTTTCCATTGCCTTGAAAGAGGGGTGCTGCCTGGCCTTACCACTTTCCCTCAGAGCCCCATCTCCATCCCCACGCACCCACCAAGCAGGCTCTTGCCACTCACCTTGGCATATCCATTCCCTGTTTCCAAACCCTCCTCCAATCAACTACAGGTCCAATTGCATTTCCCCTTTTCTGCAAAAAATTAAGTATGCAGTGATTGTGACATGTTCTAAATAGGTTTGCTTTACCAAGAAAATGCTGTAAACTGGGCCCCCTCACAAGGAAATCAGAGTGAGTCACTCAGAGCTCTTCACTTTTGCCTTTCAGGCTGTTAAATGCAAGCCCTACGGTGCCCAACTCAAGCCCATTTGGCCCAGCTGAGGGCCTGAGAGGGTCCCTCCCTAAACATCAGATCACAAAGAAACATTAGCCAAACAGGGCCAAGCCGAATCCCGTGTTTCTTGTTGTATAATTTGAGAAAATGACCAAACACTGACAGGACGAAGAGTAAAGTCTATTGTGTCTCATTTGAGCGTAGTAGGAAAAGTAAACAATTCTTAGAGAAATTATTGCAACTCCTCTGCCTCAGCAAACATACAAGAGAGAGAAAAAAGAAACAAAAATAAACATTCACAGCTCTCATCATCTTTAATATAACACAAAAACTCATGACATTAATGTCTACCCAATGGCACATGGCTGGATTGAAAATTTGGAAATTGAGTGAGAAACAAACTAGAGGTGCTATCAGTCTGGGAGTGACTGCAGGGGAGAGAAGCGAGCTGAAACTTCTGTTCTCCTGCCTAGCATGGGAGCTAACACGTTGTTAGATAAAGCAAAAGCACAGTGACAGCGGTGAAGCTGGGTCCCTCCAGAGAATGAGGTTTGAGCCTTCACCGATGCTGTGACTCTGCCCGGACACTGCTTCCTCTCTCTTCTCTAAGGCTCAGCAAAAGGACCCTCCTCCTTGAAGCCTTCATGGGCTTCGCCTGCCCGCACCCACACCCTGTCTTCTAAATTCCTGGAGCACCTACTTTTATGCCTTACAACATGGAGGTTTTTCATATTTTCCTTGACTTTTTCTCTAGTTGATTCGGGTGTTTTCACCTCTATCTCACAACTGAATTTTGATTCCCTTAGAACAAGAGGTCTGTCTTATTTTTTTCTTTTGGCTCTCCCACACAGCCTAGCTTGGAGCTGAACATGTCAAGAGCATCTAGTGTGTATCTCTGTAGACGATTTTGACAGGAGTTTTCCTAAGAGCCACTACCCATGGAAGAACCAGGAGAGTTGACAGCTTATTTACATTAACTTAGGGGGGGACTTGATTAAGCACATCTGCTTGGACTGAGGGCCACCTGTTTTCAGTTTCAAGTTGAAGCCTTGAATACATATCAAACCTGACATTTTTTGGTGTTTCTTCTGTCAGTCACCCTTTCACAAGGCCCATATTCTGAGCAGGTGACATGCACAACCAAGGAAGAACACCTAATAGTGACAAGCTAATAGGTGCAAACATCCAAACATGAATGCTTTGTCCATTTTTCATCAAAGCTGGGGTCCATTTTACTAATTTCAGGTATGAACACTGGCCCTTGGGGAGCAAATTTGATGCGCCTGATCCAAGTAAAACCTCACCCTTTGGACACAGAGTAGGGCTGCTGATTAGCCTGTGGATAAGGTTGCTTTTCTCACGCACATTTGCCTCAGCAGAAAAGGTTTGATCCTTTGGTTAAAAAAAAAAAGTAAGAAAAGTTATATATGCCAGAAGTTTATGGCAAGGGTTCTAATCAGTGAGGTTTGACATATAGAGGGCGACCAACTGTCCCAATTCACTGGGACTGATGCGGTTTCCTGGACTTTTCATGCTAAAACCAGCAAAGTTCTTGACAAACTTGGACTAGACACTGGCTAGATTCCAAGAGTCAACCTTCACACCTTCAGTAAACCTACTTCTTTCAATTCACCTCACCTGGCTCATTGCATTCACAGTCAGTAACTACCAGTGCCCAGGGAATTCCTGGATCACTCTGCCTACTTCCGCTGGGATTGCCATCAGTACCCCCTTACTGCCCAGTTTCTATCCTTGGGTGACCTCATCATTGCCCGTGGCTTCTTTTCACCTTCATATATTTCACCCCCAAATCTGTAGCTCAGTCCTGACCCTCACACTCAGCATCAGTCTTTCACTCTGTCCATTTGATGTCTTCGTCCTCCATCCAGTTTTCTTCTTAAGCTCAACAGTGACTAAACCAAACTCAGTGTTACCTCTTTACCTATTTTGTTTCTTTCTTTGGCATGTCAGATTTATGATAATGGCTGTTATCCTTGCAGTCTTTCACCTAGACTTTAGACTCCCCTTTTAACTGCTTCTTTCTCTATGGCTGCTCCCAAGTTGAGTCATGTTTCAAAGCCTTTCCAGTCCTCCAGTTGCTGTGGCCCCAACCAACAGAATTGTCTCCCCTATTCCACCCTGAATACCTCCAGCATATTACTGTCACAGCTCTGGTCAGATCACTCCTTTGCTAAACTCTTTCAACAGTCACTTCTCCATTGTACTATGACCAAGTCCTACACACGCTTCAAACCCCAAATGGTACCTTCCCCATGAAGCATTGTCTTCCCCTATAGAAAAGTAACCCCTTCTTTCTAAATGCCTTTGGCACTTGACTCTTCCCTACTGTCATTGATATTATTATTTCTGTGCATTTTCACCTTCCCTTTCAAACAAAGTCCTTGAGAGCAAGAAAGGTAGTTATCCACCTTTTTATCCCCACTGAAAATAATAAATAAATCAACGAATAAAATTCAAGTAAGCTTTAACCTGAGGCATACTCCCCTGTATGGATGCTGTTGCTTGACTTTCAAAAGCTTTTTCTCCATCCCTACGTCTTCCAATCCCTTCTCCCCATGTTGGTCAACCGTAGGTAAGGTCCTGAGAGCTGGGGGAGGCCACTCCCTTGCCTTGATGCCAGCCTTGTCACTGTAGGATTCCCGGATGCCATGGCAGGCCAGCAGGGCTCAACTAAAGGGACTCGGCCCCATGGAATTGTGAAATAGAGATTCTTTTGAGGTACAGCCTGAATTCCTTCCCTGCCCTCTGTCTTCACCTTCATAATTAGCACACTTTTCCAACACAGGCCCAACACTGCACTTTGTTTTGTCCTCTCCTCCACGTCCCCTGGCCTGCTATGGCTCTGAGTTTATCCTGCTTCCTGACCCAAGAAATGAAGAAATGGGTTAAACTGTCTCAACATTTAATTATTTTATATATGGAAATAACAGGGTTGGCTAAGGCAGAGCTGTCTGGAGGAAGCATTTCTCCTCATCCCTGTCAACTCACCCATCTGAACTTGTCCTGGGGTCGTTCTTCTCTCATCTCCTCTCCTCCCCAGTTGTAGCAGTTCCTGGTTTGAATCCTAGGCCTCAAAACCCAGCCATTATGGGGATGGTGGACACAGAAGAAAGGCCTCTGGTGGGGAAGCACCAGGACCCCTTGGGGTAGAGAAGGAGGCTGGGTAGCCCAAGCCACAGCTGCAGGGCAAGCTGAGCCCCACCTGTAGTCATGTCTGCGTCTCTTTTCAATGACCATCCACTTCATTCAATAAATGTTTATCTACATCTGTGTCTTTATTCCTGTCCTGCCCCTAGGTTCATCAGAACCATTTTTTTCTTTTTTTAGATTCCATATAAGTGTTAGCATAACAGTATTTGTTTTTCTCTTTCTGACTTACTTCACTCTGTATGACGAGACACGAGGGAGGGGATATGAGGATATATGTATACATATAGCTGATTCACTTTGTTATACAGCAGAAACTAACACAACACTGTAAAGCAATTATACTCTAATAATGATGTTTAAAAAAACTAACTAAATGTTTATCAAGCACTTAGCATGTAGCTGCTCTGTGGTTACCAGGAACAATACACAGTGTCATTCAAAATAGTCGAGAATGAACACAACATAAGCATGATATGCGTGCCTGCCAGAGTCCAGGTTTTTGAAAGGCTCCTCTGTACCAGGATTTACTTCTTTTGTTACCAGACTGTGGGGAGGTCCAGAGCTTTCAGGTGAATGGCCAAAGCAGCTGGGTGGCAGAAGGGACACTCGGTCTTCAGGGGTCAGATACTTGTCTAGTGGTATGCAACTGTTTTCATGCCAGTACACATATAGCAGTTTAGTAACTGACAGGGCCATACTAGGACCAGCCCGCTGGATAGGAGTCTTTGATACAATAATGTGTAATATAGAAATACCCATGAATCCCACAGTACAATGTAGGAGATACACAGTACTGTGCTCTGAACGTATCCTCCCAACATTCATCTATTGAAATACTAAGCCCCAAAGGTGATGGTATTAGTCGGTGGGGACTTTGGGAGATGATTAGGTCATGAGGGTAGAGCCTTTGTGGATGGAATTAGTGCTCTTATAAAAGAGAACCCACTGAGCCCCCTACCCTTTCCACCATGTGAGGACACAGTGAGAAGTGTTCGACTAGAAAGAGAGCCCTTTCTAGTCTTTTTTAGAACCTAACCATGCTGGCACCCTGACCTTGGACTGCCAGCCTCCACAATACATTTTCGTTGTTTATAAGCAACCAGTCTGTGATATTTTGTTATAGCAGCCATAATGACTAAGAAGGACGGCAATCAGATAGTCATACAAACAAATATTAAGATCCCAGCTGGGTTAAAAACTACCGTATAAAAACTGTGTCTGTAAAGACCAATACAAAGATAAGTATCCAAGGCAAGGAGAGCCTACAATACTGGAATCTGACCATTTCAGATGGATCTGGAAGGCTTCCCTGAGGAAGCAAGGTTAAGGTTAAGATCTGAAGGATTAGTAGGTGTTAGCAAATCAATGAGGGAATAGAAGAGCATCCTAACAGAGGGAACAACATGTGCAAAAGTCCTGGGGCATGGAGAACTGGGAGCGGAGAGAGAGGAAAAGAAAGAGTAATTTAAGAGGAAGGAGGAAGGTGTATAGGGACCAATGTGGGGCTTTGAGGAGTTCTATCTATCCCAAGAACAATGGCCCATCATTAAATGATTTAAAGCAGTGAGGTGGCATTACCAGATTAACATTTTGAAAAGACTGTACTGACTGCTGCCTGGGAAATGGCTGCACCTGAAGTAGGAGGCTGGTGGTGGACATTTCACTGGTCAACACCAGGGACCCCTAAGATCCTATATATGCAGTGTGTTCCTCAGGGCTCTGATCTCATCCTGGGACGAAAGAGCTCCCTTCCATAAGACAATGCTCTGACAAGTTCCTCGTATCAATGAAAATAAAGTGGTTATGCAGCGGCGAGAAAAGCACAGTGGTTTTAAAAAAATGATATGCTCTCAACTTCTTCCTTAATCGTTATAAACTATCAATATAATTTATTTAGCACAGAGCCCAAGGGCCAAGTGCCTGACTAATCATTGCCGTCCACTGCCTCCTTAATGTTCAGACTGATCCAGCGAGGTAGGCATTATTGGCTCCAGTTTACAAGTTGGGCATCTACACTCAGAGAGTTAACTTGCCAAGGAATCGACAGCCCAGGTCTTTCTGATTCCTGCACTTCTGCTTTTAACCCAATACTTGTTATAAAATGTGAACATGTGGTTGGCTCCATGATGGGTGCTAGGCTTAATATGCCATCTTGCCCAGAAGGAATACAGTCTAATGGAGGAAAGGGTCACATACACATGCATACATTTATGCAAATAAATATAACACAATTAAAACCTCACAGAATTTTATCTTCATGAAAGAGTGGTGACTGTCAATATTTAGTATTGCGTTTGGCTAAGCATCTCTATGAGGAAGGAATGAACCAAGTTGATAGCCAACTTTACTGAGTGACAGAGGTGTGCCAGATATTGTACTAAGTGCTTTCAAACAACGTATTAATTTAAAGTAACTCTCATAGCAAATTCACCAGGAAGGTAGCACTATTGTCTACATTTTACAGATGGAGAATCGGGGCTCACATCTGTCCAAAAAAAAAAAAAATCCCCAGGATCACAAGTAGGAATCAAGAGAAGATAAATAAGTTGCAAAGCAAAGGGAGAGTCAGCTAATACCAAAGATGGGTGACTTCAAATGTATGTGAAACTGGAGATAGGTTCTGAAATGGAAAACCAAACTCCATGCTGGTGCAAGATACAGATCATTAAAACAGACCCTCAACACCACAACCACAGGAGTCTGACTGCAAAAGAGGTTAGCTTCCCAGAGCCAGGCTCTACGTGCAAACCGTTCCTACTTCCTGGAGTTGTTTTGACATTAAAATGTGAAAGTTCTTCAAATAAGGAGGAGGGTAGAGACTCCAAGGAATGTTAAAATAATCTGTGGCAAAACAGAGAAAGTTAAACATTCATTAAGGGGTTTTCATTTCAAATGATCGTTTTACCATATCGATGTCTAAATTGGGGAGCAGGGAGAAGAGGAAGAAACTCTTACTTAATCCCTTTCCTGAATTGACCACAGAGAATGCTCAGCAGAGGCCCCTGGGAGTTTCAGGCCCCTCCTGTGAAAGCTGCGGTCCACGTATGCAGAGACCCTACACAGGTCTCCCTGGCTGCCCATCCACCAAACCAGGGCCAAGCCGGCTTTGCCAAGAGTCAGCACACCAACCCTTACAGTCTCCAGCACTTACTTAGGGATCCTATGCATATATCTTTTCCCAGAGGCCGAGCTTTGCCCTGGATTATATCTTCATTATTTCATCCTTAAATCCAAAGAACAAATGTTGCTCTCCAAAATCCTAGGAAATATCTGAAACCCAATCCAACAGATCTCCATAAATTAAGCAATGTCCAGCCTCAAATATGAGTTGTCATTTCCAAAAGCCTGGAGGGTGTGTATGTCCAGGAACAGTCTAGAATGAATGCCCTCTGCTCTGGATTTCAGATCGACCTTGCTAACAGGAGCTCTTTCCGCTCCCTTGCTCTGGGGACGCTGGTAGCTTCACTGCTTGAAATTCATCCTCTCACTCACTGCCTTGAGAGCAGACTTTCTGCTGGTTTCCTGGGTGAATGCTCAGCATGCTCAAAGGCTTGCCTCCCTCAAATTAATTTATTCATTCATATATTTCATCACGAATTCTTCAACTATTCTTTGAATGTTTATGTGCCAGGCATGAAGCTAGACACTCTGATGGTACATCAGTGAACAAGTAGTCACCAGAATTTTAGCCCTCAGATTTATTCAATCTTTCATCATGATTGCATCTTGACACACTGCCCAACAGAAGGCTGATTAAAATACACGATTACATCAGCACCAACTGCTGTATTGGTACCCTGGAAGCACTCATTGGTTGTCCAGTTTCATTGGGGGAGAATGCTAGCAGAAAAGCAAGCCTGGCAAGGCTCAGGGAGTCCTGGGAGCACTGTCACCTGGAAGGTGGTGTCACGAGATCCATGATGGGAAAAGAAAATCCCAGAAATAAAATACATATGCCTCCCAAACTTTGCTGAGGTGGATAGGCCACATTCCTCACTCACTCAAAAGCACCAGCTGTGGAATGATAAAGCATCACGCTGGGTACCAGAGGCTACAAAACACCAAAAGGTTAGCTTCCCACACTCAGGGTGCTCACCACAAAGGGAGCCACCAACACAGGAAAATATGAATTACAGGAGAAGCGATTCATTAAAGTCATCTCTCACTTGAGATACTGCAACAATTTCCTCATTTTCCTTCTTGCCTCAGATCCCCCTGCTGTCCCTCAACCCTCACTCTAATTCATTCTCCACACCCGTGCTAGGGTTATTTGTAAAATACCTGCCTGGAAAACTGCCTGCAGGGGTAGTTCTCAAACTACCATTCAAGAGCCCTGGAGGTCAAGTTGAGCCTCCATATTTACCAAATCAGGATTTTTGCAGGTAAAGCCATGGAACCTGCATGCTAAACACATATTAGAGTAATTGTTACTCACACTTATTCATTAGTAATTCTAATTCCCAGTTTGAAAGGTAGCCCATGGATACAAAAGTTGATCGACAGGGCTGGATGCCCTTCATAATGGATCCTAGCCCACCTTTCCAATGTCATTTGAAGCCATTATAATACTCCAAGCTTTATGTCTTAGTTACACAGATATATTCCCTAACAAACTAGAAATTTTCACTCTGCTGTGCCATTTTTACACAAATCCCTCTGCCTGGAATTCCCAACCCTCCTCTCCCATTCAAACCTCTACTTGTGTGCACACACGCATGCACGCACACACACACACATACACACAAAATCCACTTGGAAAATTCTGATTCACCTATTAAAAACCAGAACAAATATCATTATCTTCTTATCTTCTGGACCACTTCAACTTCTGGCAAAATTCACTGTTCTCTTACTGTGTTTCCATAGCACTGTATACTTTCTATTTTCCTTCACTAATCCCCATTGTACACAGTACTGAATTTGTGTTAAATGGCTGCTCTCCCTGTACTTATACACCTACATGTGCTTCTTGAGGTTTTGGGGGGAATGGATTGTATCTTACCCACCTCTCAGTTCCAAGTACCCAACATTTAGTAAGTGCTCAACAAACATTACACTGAACGGGGGCTATTCAAATTGTACAGATGAAACATGTAACATCTTTCCCTACACATGTCTATTTTTAAAAAAACATTTACTCCTTCCTCTCACCTCTAAGGAAGCCATTTGGGACTGAGTCTTTCAACCCATGAGCAAAGAATTTAACTCCATCTACTTAGGTCTTTAATTTCTCTCAGTAGGTTTTTAAATACTCTGGTTAGAGGTTTTGCATCTCTTTTCTTACATTCACTCTTAGGTATTTAATGTTTTTGATACTCTTTTAACTATTTTTTCATATTTCAAGATACATAGAAATGCAACTAATTTTTGTATATTGCCCTTGTATGCAGTGACCCTGATGAAGTCACTGAATTTTAATATTAAATATTAATATCTGTAGATTCATTAAATCCTCTGTACACACAAATAATACCAGTTTGTTTCTTTTCCCATTCTTTTATTTTTCTTGACTTATTGCACTGGTGACTTCTAGTACAATGTTGAATCAAAATGGTGATAATTGACATCACTATTTTATTCCCCATGCCATATAGACTATGCCTTAATATTTCATAACTAATAATAATGTTTCCCATAGTTTTGTAAAAGCTGAGTCTTTTTAAAAGTATTTAGCCATGAATGGGTGTTGAATATTATCAAATTTTTTCTGTATCCACTGATATGATTATATCGTTTTTCTCCTTTGTAATGCTTATGTGGTAAATTATGTTTTGTTTCATTTTTAAATTTTTTTAAATTGAGGTATAGTTGATTTACAATGTTGTGGCAATCTCTGCTGTACAGCAAAGTGACCCAGTTATATACATATATACATTCTTTTTTTAAAATTAATTTTTACTGGAGTATAGTTGCCTTACAATGTTATGTTAGTTTCTACTGTACAGCAAAATGAATCAGCTGTATGTATACATATATCCCCCTCATTTTTGTATTTCCTTCCCATTTAGATCACCACAGTGCATTAAGTAGAGTTCCCTGTGCTATACAGTAGGTTCTCATTAGTTATCTATTTTATACATAGTATCAATAGTGTATATGTGCCAATCTCCCAATTCTTCCCACACCCCCCATCCCCCCTTGGTATCCATATATTTGTTCTCTACATCTGTGTCTCTATTTCTGCTTTTCAAATTAGAGCATCTATACCATTATTCTAGATTTTGGGCATATACCCAGAGAAAACCATAATTCAAAAAAAGCACATGCACCCCAATGTTCATAGCAGCACTATTTACAATAGCCAGGACATGGAAGCAACCTAAATATACATTCTCTTTTTTAATATTCTTTTCCATTATGGTTTATCACAGGATATTGAATATAGTTCCCTGTGCTATAGGTAAATTATGTTAATTTCAAGTATTATGCCAACCTTTCATTCCTAAAATAAACTCAAGTTGGTCATGATATAAAATCATTTTCATAGGTCACTGGATTCATTCTGCTATATTTTATTTATCATTTTTATATCCATGACCATGAGAGAAGTTAGCCTGTGAGATTATTTTCATATAGTATCTTTGTCAAATTTTGATATCAAGTTTTGCTGGACTCATGGAAAAAGGTGACAAATGTTCTGTCTTTTCTACTCTGAAAAGTCTGTGATCCAGCCCTCTCCATTTTAGCCAGAAATAGATGTTTCTCCCCTTTTCTTCTCCTATAAACACCTTACCTTTGAGGGGAGAACATACTGAACAATAAAAGGGTAAGTTGGCTTAGATAATACCAACTTCAAGGACCTGGAACACTCTCAAAAACTTGACTCAGTAATATGTGTACCAGCCCTGCATTGTAAGTTCCACATACAAATTATTTATGTATAAGTATAATTTATCCTTAATATTAATGTGTGAATAGACTTTAAATCTATCTGTATTTTATTATATTGAATAAATATTCTTATATAGCATCGTCATACCTACTACCTCTTTTGACCAGTACACATACCCTTGAGTTATGTGAGATGCACACACAGTATTTAATCCTGCTCTAATATATTCAAGCAGACCTTCTATACAGACTAATGGTATTCTGACTATACATAGAATTACTTTATGCTTCAAGTCAACTGATTTCAGTATAAATGCAAGCTAATACTCAGTTTTTAATGAACATTAATTCTTTCAGATACTGTTGCTACTGTTATTTGCTTGGTAAGTATGTTTTGTTGGGTCTCTTCTGTTAAAGCAAAGTAAAATTTAGAATACAGTTATTCACAGTACCTGGCAATGAAAAAGTAACCAACAAACTCTCGTTGAATTTATTAATAAATTAATAATGAATGACTGGAAAGTTACCCATCCTCAAATTAAGAGTTGGAAAACTATAGTTCATGAGCCAAATTCAGCTCACTCTCTGACTGTTGAAAAAATGTGTATTAGACACAGCCACATTAATTTGTTTACAGAGTCTCTTTTAGAGTTGAATTCCTCCTGCTGTTAGAGTTGAATGGTTGCAACAGAGACCATACAGCCCCTAAACAGGGTCTAAATATTTACTATCTATATAGTAATAGTAAACAATGCTATATTTACTATAGCCCCAAATTTTGAGTATCTGGTCCTTTACAGGAAAAGTGTTCCAACCTCTGCTCTAAAACACAATACTCACTAAATAATTGGAGAGTAGCCAGAATGCATCCACCACAGGGAAGTCTATGCAAATAAAATTTCGTCCAGTGTCCGGTTAAAAGAATAAAGGATAGTACCAGAGATGAAGATGCTGGTGACAAAAAAAGATTCTGAATTTTTTCTTGAGGCAGCACAGTCAAGTCTGTTGTCAAAGGTCACAATGGGAGGACTTCATCTCTTCAGCAGACACTCATTTCTGAATCACCTTGTGTTGTCCAGCTTTCCCCCTTCTCGTCAGAGACTTTGGTTAAGTTTTTTCCTGAATTTCAGGATGTTCATTGCCTCTTTTTTAAATAACAGAATTTCACTGAACTCAAATAATAGAGTAATTCAGGCAAGGTGGAATGTTAATTGTGGCAATTCAGAAGATATCTGGACTATAAGAAAGAGCTTCTCACATGCAGCCATCCTAATGTCTTTCTTATTAAAATGAAGAATCCCTAACTCTTGAGCCAAATTGGTCAACAATTCAATGTACAGCCAAATGGAAATTCTACAATGCAGTAAAATGCGAAGGGAATATTTGTTTTCAATTTCCATCATCCTTCCTCTCCATTAAGAAGGAAACCCTTGTTAGGAAGAATTCTAGTGTCTATGTTTTCATAACATATAAAGTAATTTGCAGAAACCCAAAACTTACTGTTTAAACATAAATGTGAAGTAATGTTATTCATTCTCACCACATGACATGGTACACATAAAATATCAAGATGTCATAGGAAATAAATGGTAAAATCAGAATCTATTCTGGAAAATGAAAAGCAAGGTATAGCATCACAAATGATTCCATATCAGTTTTCTGGTAGCCTACAAAACTTACCAGTTAATGAATCCCTTTTTTTGTGGCAAATGGTGTGTTTTTTTTTTTTTTCTGTATTGTTCATACGATGTTCTCCTAATCATCATGTTAAAGTGAATAACAGATTTTTAGTAATGTACTATATAGTCCCAAAAGCCAAGTATATGTAGGAGCACAAGAATAGAGAATTATTAGAAACATAAATAGAGAATAATCAACCAAAAAATAATTCATAGAGTCAGATACTACTATTTACTAAGATACTACTTTTGTTTTCTGAATGCTATATTTGTGATGTTAGGGGAAAAAGCACAGAAAAAGACTAGCCAGCATATTTTATTTTAAGCAAACATATATAATAACTCAGATTTTATGACAGGTAAAATAATGAGCTTTATTTTTTCTTCGAAAAACATTTCTTTCTGAGAGGATTTACTATATTCCTTGTTGTTGTTTTTTAAAAAAAGAGCAAACCTAGTACATTACTTTTTGACTCAATTCATCAAGTTTTTACTTTCAACTTTTTAGAATATTTTGTGCATTAAGAAAAGTATACCAGATGTCACAAAGAAAGAAAACTACAGGCCAATATCACTGATGAACACAGATGCAAAAATCCTCAACAAAATACTAGCAAACAGAATCCAACAGCACATTAAAAGGATCATACACCATGATCAAGTGGGGTTTATTACAGGAATGCAAGGATTCTTCAGTATATGCAAATCAATCAACGTGATACATCGTATTAACAAATTGACGGAGAAAAACCATATGATCATCTCAATAGATGCAGAGAAAGCTTTCAACAAAATTCAACACCCATTTATGATAAAAGCCTTGCAGAAAGTAGGCATAGAGGGAACTTTCCTCAACATAATAAAGGCCATATATGACAAACCCACAGCCAACACTGTCCTCAATGGTGAAAAAGTGAAACCATTTCCACTAAGATCAGGAACAAGACAAGGTTGCCCACTCTCACCACTATTATTCAACATAGTTTTGGAAGTCCTAGCCACAGCAATCAGAGAAGACAAAGAAATAAAAGGAATCCAAATCAGAAAAGAAGAAGTAAAGCTGTCACAGTTGGCAGATGACATGATACTATACATAGAGAATCCTAAAGACTCTACCAGAAAACTACTAGAGCTAATCAATGAATTTGGTAAAGTAGCAGGATACAAAATTAATGCACAGAAATCTCTTGCATTCCTATACACTAATGATGAAAAATCTGAAAGTGAAATTAAGAAAACACTCCCATTTACCATGGCAACAAAAAGAATAAAATATCTAGGAATAAACCTACCTAAGGAGACAAAAGACCTGTATGCAGAAAATTATAAGACACTGATGAAAGAAATTAAAGATGATACAAATAGATGGAGAGATATACCATGTTCTTGGATTGGAAGAATCAACATTGTGAAAATGACTCTACTACCCAAAGCAATCTACAGATTCAATGCAATCCCTATCAAACTACCACTGGCATTTTTCACAGAACTAGAACAAAAAGTTTCACAATTTGTATGGAGACACAAAAGACCCCGAATAGCCAAAGCAATCTTGAGAACGAAAAATGGAGCTGGAGGAATCAGGCTCCCTGACTTCAGACTATATTACAAAGCTACAGTAATCAAGACAGTTTGGTACTGGCACAAAAACAGAAATATAGATCAATGGAACAGGATAGAAAGCCCAGAGATAAACCCACGCACATATGGTCACCTTATCTTTGATAAAGGAGGCAAGCATATACAGTGGAGAAAAGACAGCCTCTTCAATAAGTGGTGCTGGGAAAATTGGACAGCTACATGTAAAAGTATGAAATTAGAACACTCCCTGACACCATGCACAAAAATAAACTCAAAATGGATTAAAGACCTAAGTGTAAGGCCAGACAGTATCAAAGTCTTAGAGGAAAACATAGGCAGAACACTCTATGACATAAATCACAGCAAGATCCCTTTTTGACCCAGCTCCTACAGAAATGGAAATAAAAACACAAATAAACAAATGGGACCTAATGAAACTTAAAAGCTTTTGCACAGCAAAGGAAACCATAAACAAGACCAAAAGACAACCCTCAGAATGGGAGAAAATATTTGCAAATGAAGCAACTGACAAAGGATTAATCTCCAAGATTTACAAGCAGCTCATGCAGCTCAATAACAAAAAAACAAACAACCCAATCCAAAAATGGGCAGAAGACCTAAATAGACATTTCTCCAAAGAAGATACACAGATTGCCAACAAACACATGAAAGGATGCTCAACATCATTAATCATTAGAGAAATGCAAATCAAAACTGCAATGAGATATCATCTCACACCGGTCAGAATGGCCATCATCAAAAAATCTAGAAACAATAAATGCTGGAGAGGGTGTGGAGAAAAGGGAACACTCTTTCACTGTTGATGGGAATGTAAATTGATACAGCCACTATGGAGAACAGTATGGAGGTTCCTTAAAAAACTAAAAATAGAACTACCATACGACCCAGCAATCCCACTACTGGGCATATACCCTGAGAAAACCATAATTCAAAGAGTCATGTACCAAAATGTTCATTGCAGCTCTATTTACAATAGCCAGGACATGGAAGCAATCTAAGTGTCCATCATCGGATGAATGGATAAAGAAGATGTGGCACATATATACAATGGAATACTACTCAGCCATAAAAAGAAATGAAACGGAGGTATTTGTAGTGAGGTGGATGGAGTTAGAGTCTGTCATACAGAGTGAAGTAAGTCAGAAAGAGAAAAACAAATACAGTATGCTAACACATATATATGGAATCTAAGGGGAAAAAAAGGTCATGAAGAACCTAGTGGCCAGACGGGAATAAAGACACAGACTTACTAGAGAATGGACTTGAGGATATGGGGAGGGGGAGGGGTAAGATGTGACAGGGTGAGAGAGTGGCATAGACATATATACACTACCAAATGTAAGGTAGATAGCTAGTGGGAAGCAGCCGCATAGCACAGGGAGATCAGCTTGGTGCTTTTTGACCACCTAGAGGGGTGGGATAGGGAGGGTGGGAGGGACGGAGATGCAAGAGGGAAGAGATATGGGAACATATGTATATGTATAACTGATTCACTTTGTTATAAAGCAGAAACTAACACACCATTGTAAAGCAATTATACTCCAATAAAGATGTTTAAAAAAAAAAAAGAAAAGTATACCTTAAAATATTGCCAATATTGTCAATGACTATACTACCCAAGGCAATCTACAGATTCAATGCAATCCCTATCAAACTACCAATGGCATTTTTCACAGAATGAGAACAAAAAAATTTTTAATGTGTATGAAAACAAAAAAGACGCTGAATTGCCTTGAGAAAAAAAGAACAAAGCTGGAGGTATCACACTCCCTGGCTTCAGACTATACTACAAAGCTACAGTAATCAAAATATTGCGTTGGCCAAAAAGTTCGTTTGGGTTTTTCCATAACATCTTACAGAAAAACCCAAACGAACTTTTTAGCCAACTCAATACCATGGCACTGGCACAGAGACAGACACAAAAATCAGTGGAAGAGAATAGATAGCCCAGAAATAAACCCACGCACTTATGGTTAATCTGCCACAAAAGAGGCAAGAATATACAATGGAGAAAAGGCAGTCTCTTCAATAAGTGATATTGGGAAAATTGGACAGCTACATGTAAAAGAATGAAATTAGAACATTTTCTCATACAATATACAAAAATAAACTCAAAATGGATTAAAACCCTAAATGTAAGACCTGAAACCATAAATCTAGAGGACAACATAAGAACACCCTTTGACACAAATCGTAGCAATATTTTTTTGGATCTATCTCCCAAGACAAAAGGAACAAAAGCAAAAATAAACAAATGGGAATTAAACTCAGAAGCTTTCACACAGCAAAGGAAATCACTGACAAAATGAAAAGACAACCTATGGAATGGGAGAAAATATTTGCAAACGCTATGACCAATAAGGGGTTAATATCCAAAATATATAATGAGCTCATACAACTCAATATTTTTAAAGAAAACAATCTGATTAAAAAAAGGGCAGAAGGGACTTCCCTGGTGGCGCAGTGGTTAAGAATCCGCCTGCCAATGCAGGGGACATGGGGTCAAGCCCTGGTCAGAGAAGATCCCACATGCTGCAGAGCAACTAAGCCCGTGCGCCACAGCTACTGAGCCTGCACTCTAGAGTCCAAGCACCACAGCTACTGAAGCCCATGCAACTAGAGCCTGTGCTCTGCAACAAAGACAAGCCACCGCAATGAGAAGCCCGCACACCGCAACGAAGAGTAGCCCCCACTCGCCCCAATGAGAGAAAGTCCGCACGCAGAAACGAAGACCCAACGCAGCCAAAAGTAAATAAATAAATAAAATAAAATTTTTAAAAAAGTGGACAGAAGACCTGAATAGACATTTTTCCCAAGAAGATATACAGCTGACCAACAGCAACATTAAAAGATCAACATCATTAATCATCAGAGAAACGCAAATCAAAACCACAATGAGGTATCACCAACCATCTGTCAGAATGACTATGACCAAAAAGCCTACAAATAACAAATGTTGGCTGTGGAGTAAAGGTAACTAGAGTACACTGTTGGTGGGAATGTAAACTGATGTAGCCACTACGGAAAACAGTATGGAAGTTGCTTTAAAAACTAAAACTAGAACTACCATATGACGCAGAAATTCCACTCCTGGGTATATACCCAGAAAAAATGAAAATGCTAATATGAAAAGATACAGGCACCCCAACGTTCACAGCTGCATTATTTACAATAGCCAAGATATGGAAGCAATCTAAGTGTCTGTCAACTGATGAATGGATAAAGAAGAAGTGGGATATATATATAATGGAAGACTACTCAGCCATAAAAAATAATGAAATTATGCCATATGCAACAACGTGGATGGCCTTGGAGGATATTATGCTTCAGTAAGACAGAGAAAGACAAGTACCATATGTTATCACTTCTATGTGGAATCAAAAAAATAAAAAAATAATAATGAATATAACAAAACAGAAACAGACTCACAGGTATAGAGAACCAACTTGTGGTTACCAGTGGGCAAGATAGGGGTAGGGGATTAAGAGATTCCAACTATTGTGTATAAAATAAATAAGCAACAAGGATACCTTGTACAGCACAGGGAAATAGTGATTATCTTTTAACAACTTTAAATGGAGTATAATGAATAAAAATATCAAATCACTATGTTGTATACCTGAAACTAATATAATGTTGTAAATTAAATATACTTAAATTAAAATTAAATAAACAAATAACAATATAGAACATTGCGAGGAACCAAGATGGCGGAGCAGAAGGATGTGCTCTCACTCCCTCCTGCAAGAACAACAGAATCACAACTAGCTGCTGGACAATCATCGACAGGAAGACACTGGAACTCACCAAAAAAGATACCCCACATCCAAAGACAAAGGAGAAGCCACAATGAGACAGTAGGAGGGTCAGCAATCACAGTAGGAGGGTCAGCAATGAGACAGTAGGATTGTGTAGCAATCACAGTAAAATCAAATCCCATAACTGGTGGGTGGGTGACTCACAGACTGGCGAACACTTATACCACAGAAGTCCACCCACTGGAGTGAAGGTCCTGAGCCCCACGTCAGGCTTCCCAACCTGGGGGTCTGGCAACAGGAGGAGGAATTCCTAGAGAATCAGACGTTGAAGCCTAGTGGGAATTGACTGCAGGACTTCAACAGGTCTGGGGGAAACAGAGACTCCACTCTTGGAGGGCACACACAAAGCAGTGTGCGCATCGGGACCCAGGGGAAGGAGCAGTGACCCCAGGGGAGACTGAACCAGACCTACCTGCTAGTGTTGGAGGGTCTCCTGCAGAGGCGGGGGGTGGCTCTGTTTCACTGTGGGGACAAGGACACTGGCAGCAGAAGTTCTGGGAAGTAATCCTTGGCATGAGCCCTCCCAGAGTCGTCATTGGCCCCACCAAAGAGCCCAGGTAGGCCCCAGTGTTGGGTCGCCACAGGCCAAACAACCAACAAGGAGGGAACCCAGCCCCACCCATCAACAGTCAAGTAGATTAAAGTTTTACTGAACTCTGCCTACCAGAGCAACAGTCAGCCGTTACCCAACACCAGTCCCTCCCATAAAGCTTCTTATAGCCTCATCCACCAGAGGGTAAACAACAGAAGCAAGAAGAACTACAATCCTGCAGCCTGTAGAACAAAAACCACATTCACAGAAAGACAGACAAGATGAAAAGGCAGAGGGCTATATACCAGATGAAGGAACAAGATAAAACCCCAGAAAAACAACTAAATGAAGTGGAGATAGGCAACCTTCCAGAAAAAGAATTCAGAATAATGATAGTGAAGATGATCCAGGACCTCAGAAAAAGAATGGAGGCAAAGAAGAAGAAGATGCAGGAAATGTTTAACAAAGACTTAGAAGAATTAAAGAACAAACAAACAGAGATGAACAATACAATAACTAAAATGAAAACTACACTAGAAGGAATCAATAGCAGAATAACTGAGGCAGAAGAACGGATAAGTGACCTGGAAGACAGAATGGTGGAATTCACTGCTGCGGAACAGACTAAAGAAAAAAGAATGAAAAGAAATGAAGACAGCCTAAGAGACCTCTGAGACAACATTAAACGCAAGAGCATTCGCATTATAGGGATCCCAGAAGAAGAGAGAGACAAAGGACCAGAGAAAATATTTGAAGAGATTATAGTCGAAAACTTCCCTAACATGGGAAAGGAAATAGCCACCCAAGTCCAGGAAGCACAGCAAGTCCCATACAGGATAAACCCAAGGAGGAACACGCCGAAACACATAGTAATCAAATTGGCAAAAATTAAACGCAAAGAAAAATTACTGAAAGCAGCAAGGGAAAAATGACAAATAACATACAAGGGAACTCCCATAAGGTTAACAGCTGATTTCTCAGCAGAAAATCTACAAGCCAGAAGGGAGTGGCATGATATACTTAAAGTGATGAAAGGGAAGAACCTACAACCAAGACTACTCTACCCGGCAAGGATCTCATTCAGATTCGATGGAGAAATCAAAAGCTTTACAGACAAGCAAAAGCTAAGAGAATTCAGCACCACCAAACCAGCTCTACAACAAATGCTAAAGGAACTTCTCTAAGTGGGAATCACAAGAGAAGAAAAGGACCTACAAAAACAAACCCAAAACAATTAAGAAAATGGGCATAGGAACATACATATCGATAATTACCTTAAACGTGAATGGATTAAATGCTCCAACCAAAAGACACAGGCTTGCTGAATAGATACAAAAACAAGACCCATATATATGCTGTCTACAAGAGACCCACTTCAGACCTAGGGACACATAGAGAATGAAAGTGAGGGCATGGAAAAAGATATTCCATGCAAATGGAAATCAAAAGAAAGCTGGAATAGCTATACTCATATCAGATAAAATAGACTTTAAAATAAAGAATGTTACAAGAGACAAGGAAGGACACTACATAATGATCAAGCGATCAATCCAAGAAGAAGATATAACAATTACAAATATATATGCACCCAACATAGGAGCACCTCAATACATAAGGCAACTGCTAACAGCTATAAAAGAGGAAATCGACAGTAACACAATAACAGTGGGGGACTTTAACACCTCACTAACACCAATGGACAGATCATCCAAAATGAAAATAAATAAGGAAACAGAAGCTTTAAATGATACAATAGACCAGATAGATTTAATTGATATTTATAGGACATTCCATCCAAAAACAGCAGATTACACTTTCTTCTCAAGTGCGCACGGAACATTCTCCAGGATAGATCACACCTTGGGTCACAAATCAAGCCTCAGTAAATTTAAGAAAATTGAAATCATATCAAGCATCTTTTCTGACCACAACTCTATGAGATTAGAAATCAATTACAGGGAAAAAAAACGTAAAAAACACAAACACATGGAGGCTAAACAATACGTTACTAAATAACCAAGAGATCACTGAAGAAATCAAAGAGGAAATCAAAAAATACCTAGAGACAAATGACAATGAAAACACGATGATCCAAAACCTATGGGATGCAGCAAAAGCAGTTCTAAGAGGGAAGTTTATAGCTATACAAGCCTACCTCAAGAAACAAGAAAAATCTCGAGTAAACAATCTAACCTTACACCTAAAGGAACTAGAGAAAGAAGAACAAACAAAACCCAAAGTTAGCAGAAGGAAAGAAATCATAAAGATCGGAGCAGAAATAAATGAAATAGAAACAAAAATCAATAAAACTAAAAGCTGGTTCTTTGAGAAGATAAACAAAATTGATGAACCATTAGCCAGACTCATCAAGAAAAAGAGGGAGAGGACTCAAATCAATAAAATTAGAAATGAAAAAGAAGTTACAACAGACACTGCAGAAATACAAAGCATCCTAAGAGACTACTACAAGCAACTCTATGCCAATAAAATGAACAACCTGGAAGAAATGGACAAATTCTTAGAAAGGTATAACCTTCCAAGACTGAACCAGGAAGAAACAGAAAATATGAACAGACCAATCACAAGTAATGAAATTGAAACTGTGGTTAAAAATCTTCCAACAAACAAAAGTCCAGGACCAGATGGCTTCACAGGTGAATTCTATCAAACATTTAGAGAAGAGCTAACACCCATCCTTCTAAAACTCTTCCAAAAAACTGCAGAGGAAGGAACACTCCCAAACTGATTCTATGAGGCCACCATCACCCTGATACCAAAACCAGACAAAGATACTACAAAAAAAGAAAATTACAGACCAATATCACTGATGAATATAGATGCAAAAATCCTCAACAAAATACTAGCAAACAGAATCCAACAACACATTAAAAGGATCATACACCATGATCAAGTGGGGTTTATCCCAGGGATGCAAGGATTCTTCAATATACGCAAATCAATCAATGTGATACACCATATTAACAAATTGAAGAATAAAAACCATATGATCCTCTCAATAGATGCAGAAAAAGCTTTTGACAAAATTCAACACCCATTTATGATAAAAAACTCTCTGGAAAGTGGGCACAGAGGGAACCTACCTCAACATAATAAAGGCCATATACGACAAACCCACAGCAAACATCATTCTCAATGGTGAAAAACTGAAAGCATTTCCTCTAAGATCAGGAACGAGACAAGGATGTCCACTCTCACCACTATTATTCAACATAGTTTTGGAAGTCCTAGCCATGGCAATCAGAGAAGAAAAAGAAATAAAAGGAATACAATTTGGAGAAGAAGTAAAACTGTCACTGTTTGCGGATGACATGATACTATACATAGAGAATCCTAAAAATGCCACCAGTTATAAAATATATAACTCTCCATAGTGGCTGTATCAATTTACATTCCCACCAACAGTGCAAGAGGGTTCCCTTTTCTCCACACCCTCTCCAGCATTTTTTGTTTGCAGATTTTCTGATGATGCCCATTCTAACTGGTGTGAGGTGATACCTCATTGTAGTTTTGATTTGCATTTCTCTAATAATTAGTTATGTTGAACTTTTGGATTAGAAGAATCAATATTGTGTTATAAAATTCTAATGTTTCCATTGAAAGAATTTGTAACATGATGGTGATATAAAGGTTCATTTGAATTAACTTTTATGAGTTTTGAGTCAGTAATATTTCTAAAGTTGAGGTTTGCTAACTGCTTTTGAGTACCTGTCATATACTCCTAGTGAATATCTTCATGGTTATAAGACATAGATCAATTACATTTTAGTAAAGGGATGTTTTCATTTTGATTATAATGTTTCACCACATGTAGTAGATTAAATTACTGTTTTTAATTTCAATTCACTGCAGTAATATTATGCACTGATTGTGGCATCCTAGTGAATGGGATTTTATTTGCTGCCTTTGAAATTAATATTTTTCCAAAACACAAACACACTTACATATGTGTGTGTATGTGTATATAAATATATATACACACATATAAAAAATCCTAAGATTTTAAGACTTTATTTTTTAGAGCAGGTTTAGATTCACCAGAGTGGTGCATTTGTTACAGTTGATGAACCTACATTAATACATCTGTATCACCCAAAGTCCACAGTTTACATTAGGGTTTACTCTTGGTGTTGTACATTCTATGCGTTTGGACAAATGTATAATTAATGACATGTACTCATCATTACAACATTATGAACAGTATTTTCACTGCTCTGAAAATCCTGTGCTCCACTTATTCATCTCTCTCTCCCCTCAAACCCTGGGAACCACTAAACTGTTTACTGTCTCCAATGTTTTTCCTTTGCCAGTATGTTATATAGTTAGAATCATACAGTATGTAACCTTTTCAGAATGACTTCTTTCTTAATAATATTCATTTAAATTTCCTCTGTCTTCCAATGGTTGGATAGTGCCTTTTTCAGTGCTGAGTAATATTCTAATGGGTAGATGTATCACAGTTTATTTATCTATTCACCTACTGAAGAGCATCTTCATTGCTTTCAAATTTTGACAATTAAGAATAAAACTGTTACAAACATTCGTATGCAGATTTTTGTATGGATATAAGTTTTTAACTTTTGGAGTTATTGCTGGATTGTATGGTAAGAGTGTGTTTATTTTCTAAGAATTGTCTTCCAAAGTGGCTGTACAATTTTACATTCCCATGAGCAATAAATGAGAGTTCCTATTGCTCCATAAAAAAAATATATATATATATCTATATATATATATAGAGAGAGAACATTGCATAACATACTACTACTTGCAGTAAAAAGTGATGACATGTGTACGTTTATTTTTTATTTTTTTAATTTTATTTATTTATTTATTTATTTATGGCTGTGTTCGGTCTTCGTTTCTGTGCGAGGGCTCTCTCTAGTTGCGGCAAGTGGGGGCCACTCTTCATCGCGGTGCACGGGCCTCTCACTATCGCGGCCTCTCTTGTTGCGGAGCACAGGCTCCAGACGCGCAGGCTCAGCAATTGTGGCTCACGGGCCTAGTTGCTCCGCGGCATGTGGGATCTTCCCAGACCAGGGCTCGAACCCGTGTCCCCTGCATTGGCAGGCAGGTTCTCAACCACTGCGCCACCAGGGAAGCCCCTG
This sequence comes from Eschrichtius robustus, assembly GCF_028021215.1. Lineage (NCBI taxonomy): Eukaryota > Metazoa > Chordata > Mammalia > Artiodactyla > Eschrichtiidae > Eschrichtius > Eschrichtius robustus. The sequence goes on from NC_090824.1 coordinate 86,945,612, forward strand.
TGTACGTTTATTTGTGCACGTGTATGTGCTTACACATTCAGAGCACCTCTGGAAAACTTATATAAATAAGAGGTAAGTATATAATTATATAGTTATATAGTTATATGAGATGGTTCGCATGAGGCAGGGAACTGGGAAACTGGGGGATGGGATGTGAGAGGATTATATTTTACTGTATACTCTTTTATTCATTCTGAATTTTGGTTCAGAAATATATGTTACCCAAAAAATAATTATCTGTAAACACAATTGGCAAATGAATCTTCCTATTACAGTTTCAGGTCAATTCACAGACTGTTAATAATTAGAACACTTGGAAAATTTCACAACTAATTAAAAATTCTATTACATCTTCTCTTTCATAAAATCTAAAACATAACAGTTCTTAGTTTCCATGATGATCTCCTTTATTTCCATTCTGGAATGCTGACTTCTTTAGAATAGTTAAGCTTCCAAATTAGACTGTCACCTCATTTGTGACAGGCCTTCATGAATTTTCCAGTGGTAATAAAGAGTTGAAAAGAAGTGGACAAAATTTCACAAAGGCCTGCACTAGTTCCAGGGTGGGTGGGGACATCACAGAAAAGGTTGTTCTCCTCAAAGCCTGCTGAGATGACTACAGAAAACAAACTGAGGTAAAATAATTTAGATGAACTTATGTCATCCTTGGGTAGGACTCAATTCTCTCTTGGACCAGAGGAAGGTCATGGCAAGAATTACACATTCTCTGTTTTTCCCCAGCCTTGGAGGTATGCCAGCATTTTAGTTGGAGGCCAATGGGGAAAGAGGCAGAAGATAATAGCAAGGCAGTTCAGAGCTTGGGATGTTAACATCAATGGGGCGAGGGACACAGTGCCCCAAGGCAAGTAGATCATGTCTCTGCGTCCCAGCCTCTGGGTCCAGGCCATCTGGTCTGATGTGCAAAGAACAGTAGCAGAAATCTCTAGGCAGTGGTGAAATACAGGTGTCTGGAATGGGCATGGTCTGAGGCCATTTTTGAGGAGAGGGTTTCAACCGAATTTAAATTAGGATCCTACCAATAGCTAAGTGACCCTGGAACAGGGTCTAGCTGCTGGAAAGAGAGGCTGGAAATCACTAGCTGAGGTTCAGCTGCTTGTGTGTAAACCTGGGTTGAAAGCTGCAGCCCCAGCATAGAGCAGGCAACCTCTGAAGGTGTAGGAGAGAGGCTGAACTTGGGAGCAACCAGGGGGAAAACTCACTCCAGCCTCACTGGACTAAGAAGTCCAGCAGCAAGACTGAGACCAGGTGTCAGTCGTCAGGAGAAGAGTGTGAGTAACTTCTACGTCATGATCCTTAAACCCTCACTCCTTTTTTATAGTTTTGTTTTTCTTTATCAGAGAACTCAATTGGATGTATTCCATTATTACTACTTGACTAATTACTCCAAATGAAGACCTCCATGCCTGTTCTAACATGCATTCTCCAGTACTTCCCTCTAGGGCTTGTTTTTGTCTTTGCTTGCTTGCTTTATTCTCTAACTACAAACTAGATATTTCCTATGGGACGTTTCACCATAATTTTAAACTCAACACACCTTCTCAAGCCAAACATAATATCTTCCTTTCCCTCCTTTCCTATCACTCTCCTTCCTTCCCTTCTCCCCAACTTCTTGTTCAGTCACTGATATCTACATCCTCTCTATCACACCGTTCAAAATTTAGCTATTTTTTCTGCCACTTCCTTAGAAATCTAGAATCACAAAGATCTGCATTCATTCATTTAAATATCATATTGAATGCAAACTAGTGTCAAACTACGTTGTAGGTACTGTCAACCCTCCTTGAAATACACTTTCTCTCTGTCCATTCCTTCCTGTTTCCACTACCACACATCCAAGACATTCTAACGTATGTATTCGATTATTGCAAAAGCTTCATATAAGGCCACCATAATTCTGATTTTACTCCTTCTAATCCACTCATATTTTTAGACTAATTTTAACCTATCACTTTCATGTAGGCTCTGCATTATAATTGCCCAGTGCTTAATATTCTCCCTCTCTAGACTGTACACTCTTTAAGGGCAGGCTCACCTGTAATTGTATCCCCAGAGGCTACGTAAGGGTCTGAAATATAATAGCATCCAAGAAAATTTGCTTAATAAATTCTCAAAAGCTTTCAACAGCTCCCTACAACTGCTTGCATCAAACCTCTATGTCTCTGCTTAGCTTTCACGGTCCTTCATTGTCTGGCCAAAATTTGTCTATTTAACCCTATTTCTCATTGTTTTGCCACTTGCTTCTTCTACACACCTCAGGCTCATTTCCTCCTTGCTCTACAATGCTCGTGCTAATTTCCAACTTAACATGCTTATTATCTCCAATGTCTATTGCCTAGAATGTCCCTTTTTTCCATCACATTCAGAGGGTCTTGACTCTGCACCTAGCTGTGGCAGCTTTTCCAACTTGAGGGAGGGGTGGCTGAGGAGTGATAGTCATTTCCCTCCCTACCTCCACCAAGAAGTATTCACTGGCCCCTCTGTGCTCCCCGTGTCAGTGAAAGGACACGATCTTTCCATCCTAAGGTTATGGCAAGTGACTTCAAGTTCATCAATGATGTGAATGAAGTCAAAGGGCAGAAAGTAAAATCTATCAGAGGTCACGAAAAGGTCCTTCACTTAGCACCACTCCTGCAACACCCAAGTTCAGCGGGGTGGGTGGGGGGAAGGGAGCAAGGAAGTTCACAGAATCTCCCATTTGCCAGAGGTTAGCAAAAAGACACAAGCATCCATTTGCCTCCTGCTTCCCTAGCTGACCCACTCCTTGGGTAAAAATTGGGCATTTTGCAAACCTGATTTCTCATCCTCAATACCCTTTTAATTCTCTCTGCTTTGTTATTATCTGAAAAATAGAGAGGTTGAAACAGCCCTTCAAGAATAATAGAGCCTAAGTTTTTGAGGTGAGTGAAAAAAGCTAGAGGCAACTGATCGTTTTAAACATCCTTTACCTATGGTCCAAGGAGGCAGTAGCCACATTCTAACATCCATTCTATCCTGAATATCCCACCCCATTACCATCAACCACAAGTTCAATTTAATTTAAAATGTTAATTATATGCCTTCTCATATGCCAAACAGGGTGGGAGATTCTAGGTACAGAGAGACGAGTAAGACATGGTTGCTGGTGTCCCAAGAGCTTCAGTATCCGAACAGCCTCCGTCCATGAACTCCATCACAACAAGCCACAGTTGCCCCCTGGATCTCTCTGGTACCCACTTGTTCTCTGACCTCACTTCAAGTCCCTTTCCTAGACATCTAGATTTTCTTATGCAACCCCTACCTCATAGGTGACCTTTCACATTTTTCATTTCTCCTTTAATTCCCAAAGCTCTCTTTGACCTTGCACTCTGATTCCCCTTTGCTTCCAGCTTCTCTCACACTCATCTCTGGCTACAAAAATCCCAAGACTGGTGATGGTTTCAAATTCAAGTGTATTAAATGCCACTGAATTGTACACTTAAAAATAGTTAAAATGATAAATGTTGTGTATATTTTACCACAATAAAAAAATAATCCCAGGTCCAACCATGACCCCCAGCCCTGACCCTGGAAGCAAAGGTCAGTCACCTGTTGTGATGGAACTCAGAGTCAAGTAGAGGAAACACAATTCACACATCCATTAATTCAGCAAACATTTACTCTCCTGCATGCTAAACCCTGCACTGAGAACTAAGAATTCAGAGAAGACCATAGTACTATCTTTCTAAAGGTTTTAACGTAGCCTGGGAAATAGTCATCAAGCAAATGGGCATAGAATTAAATAATTCATCAAAACAGTGATAAATGCTATGAAGGGAAATTCAGGGTCCTATGAGAGCACATAACTGGTGGACATGAGCTAGTCTGGGGTTCCAGAAGGTTTCCCTGATACAGTAATGTTGAAGATGACACTTGAAGTATGAGTAGCCATTACCCAGGCAAAGGGGTGTGATGGGATGGTGAGGGGGTAGAACATTCTAGGTGGGGGAACCACATGAGTAAAGCAAAAGATTTCTCACAAAAGATCAACAGTAATGTGATCCCTTTGAAGGACTGCCAGAAGCCAGTGTAGGGAGTGAGGGCTGAGGCAAGACATTAGCCTGGCCACCTGACACAAGCTCCAATTGCTAGAAGCACTAAAATTAAAGGCTACGCAAGGATGTACAGAGGAAAGGGGCATGGCTTCTGAACGGGGGAAACGATGGGTTGTAAAAAAAAAAACAAAACACAAAACACAAAAAAAAACCCTGAAGAGTTAATGTTTGGAGGGAATCAGAGACTTTAGTGGCTGAAGAAGAAAGTACAGGCATTTCAGGAACAGAGCCCACCTAAGCTAAGGTACAGACATGGGGAAAGGCTGGGGGCCTTTGGCCACAGGACGTAGTCCTGTTTTGGTGAAGCACAGAGAGGATAATGCAGGAAAATGAGGCTGGATATGAAAGGTAAAAAGGAAAATTAAATAGAGGCTCATTTCAAAGTCTTGAGCCACGATGGCTGGTCCTAGAACAGTGGGTATCCCACTCACTGTCTCTCAGCCTCTCACCTGTCTCCTTCCACCACCATGGATGACCCTACAAACCAAAACACCAGCCCTTAAGCATCTGCATCAAGATGATGCCATCGCTGAGAGGGACTTGGCTCTCCAAGACCTCAAGTCATAGCGCCAGGGGAGCCCTCCCCTCTGTTAAGCAGTGTGGAAGCAGTACTAAAATGAGCCACAATGTTCAAATGATGAGAGGCTAGCGGATTTGGGATCAGCACAGCACAGACTGTAGATACCCACCAACCACACTGCTTCTTCAGGCCCCGGGTGGGATGCAGGCAGTTAAAGAGTCTGTCTGGGAAACCAGCAGGCGCTCGGTTTGGTAGGTGGAAGCATTCCCAGCAGCATCAGTTGGCCCCTGGCTTGACAGTGGAATTCTGAATAGCTTTGCCTTTTGCCATTTTGTGTTTATCTCTGGTTCCAAGAGACTCTTTTCATTGGCTGTTTTCTGTAAATACTCTCTCTGCAAGTTCAAATTACTCACTTGTCCAGATGGAGGGCCAAGTGTGAACATGCAACAATACTGTTGGCCTGTTTTTCCTGATAACAACAAAGACTGTTTCCCCAGAATAATGCTGCTGGAAGTCAGCCTGCTGGGACGCAAGCATCCCTCACACAATACTCATGTCTGTGGTAGAGACCCAGCTCCAGCTTCTTGGAGCCCCTCATCCTTAGAGGCCTGCTATAGAGTCCCTGTTCTCTCTGGCTGGGAACGACCAGGTCTGGAGGGCACTCCCACAGAAGCAGCCCCAACCCTGAACTTCAGGAAGTATCCCTGAGGACCGGGAGACTCTGTCAGTACTAAGGTCAGGGGTCAGGCCTGCATGAACATGCCGGTCTCCATTTCTGCCACCATTTATTGTGGTGTTGGAAGGAACTGTCAAGATTTTGGAGTTCAATTCCTTCATTCCACAGAGGAGGAAACTGAGAAACAGAGAGAGGAAGTGACCTGCCTACATAGAGGCAACTTGTTCTGTAGCCGATCACTTCATCACTCAAACTCCCATCTAGAAAAGTTGACCTCGACCAGGGCAATCCATTTGTAAAAATGGATTTTTTTTTATCCATGTCAATTATTAAAGATCTAACTTACATTGATCAGAGAAAGACAAATATAATATGATATCACTTATATGTGGAATTTTTTTAAAATGGTACAAATAAACTTATTTACGAAACAGAAACAGACTCACAGACATAGAAGACAAACTTATGGTTACCAAAGGGGATGGGGGCAGATAAATTAGGAGTATGGGATTAACAGATAACACACTGCTACATATAAAATAGATAGACAACGAGGACCTACTTATAGCACAGCGAACTATATTCAGTAACTTGTAATAACCTATAATGGAAAAGAATCTGCAAAAGAATATACATATGTATAACTGAATCACTTTGTTGTACACCTGAAACAAACACAACACTGTAAATCAACTATACTTCAATTAAAAAATTAACTAAAGATCTAACATTCTTTTACAGAGAAACAAAAAATCTTATAGTAAGATCTCTTTGGTTAGTCTTCTAAAATTAAAGTTGTGGAGAAATTATATTAGAAGCATTTTCCAATTTCAGAACATAGGCTGAAAAGTACAGTTTCTTTTGTAATGATTGAATGACCTCAAGTATTAAAAAACAAAATAGAATAGTTTTCCTGAGCCATCTAGAGACTGGGCTTTTTGCTTGCTCTTTGGGGGTGAAATTTTACCCAGAAACTGTATTCACAGTCCAGTGACTTTGGGCAAGAGTGATGATGTCAGAGACCCAAACATCACCGTCTCCTCTCCATCACTACACCCTTCCCCCTTCCCCCAGCTTCCCAGTAGAGTATTATCATGATTATTATTATGACTATGGAAGTGTAGGTCATTGCCAAGTCAAGTAGCATGTTATGATTGTGTTTTTGTTTCTTGGACTTTTCCCCCCATTGTTGACTTTTTTTTCCCCTCTTTGGTTATTTAAATCACCAGCTAAGCAAGACTTTCCACATCCTGAAATAGCTCCATAAAATGCCTCTCAATTCAGCCACTTGAAAAAACAGATAACCTACCAACTCCATTTTTCCCCTAGAAGCATCCCTTAGGGAGCATTTTAGATCATACTTTGTAATGGCTTAAATTCCTCTCAGGTAAGAAAGATAAGGACCTGTAAACCTCTCTCCCAGGTCTTGCATCAGAAGCCTGCTTTTTAGAAAACCAACGGTGTGATGTTCAAGTTCTAGGGATATTTCTTCTCCAGCCTTCTAGAAAAATAATGTTGGAAGAAGCAAAGCTTCTCTATTGACTTAGAGCTCATTTAGCCTCAGACCACATGGAGTTCCCTGATTCCCCAGGGGTAGCAGAGAGTGTGAAGTCTTCATGTCTAAAGGAATCGGGCCTCTGCTACCTGTCAGCTGTCACAGAGGGCACGTCTCTGAGCGTCCTTGTCCTCAGTCTGTGCAATGAAGGCAATAACGCCTATAAGATAATGTTAAATTACCTAGTGGAGATCCAGATACACAACTGATATTGAGTTGAAAAGCATGAACTTATTTCTCCTGATTCAGGTTTCTGGCAAGACAGGCCTGAGATGCCTTAACATTCATGCAGCCCTCTTGAGAAAATGTATTCAGACTCCTCAGATATATGGAATTTGCCACGCTTCTGAAATCTCATCTTCTAAGAAGTATCCGGCAGCAAGCACAATGGTCTTCGGTGCCAGGGTTAGTTAGTTAGATGGCTCTGCCAAAGCCTTACCCGTAGGAGATTCAAATAGGTAAAATTGTTTCCTTGAGTCATTTATCCAAGAATATACACCTGAGGCAAAGAGAAAAACAACTATCCGATCTTATTTATCATGAATTTCCATCAATATGAAACAACCACCCATGGATGGGATAAATACATGTGGAATTTAATTTGTAATGCCAAAAAAGAGACCAAGATTATCTTTAGTCACCTAGTCAGCCTTTCATCCATTATTTCCATCTTTAAGATGTGAAATGTAAGCCCAAGTTCAAAGTGACTATGCCTCCCTTGAATTACTTCTGACACTCAAAACCTCTGTTTCTGAGTCTATTACTGGGTCTCAAATGGAAAAGTTGAGGTTATGGAGCTAAAAGTTTCAAATGAAATGAGGCTCTAATTCCCAAAGAAACCTGTTGAGGTAAAAACATGCAATACGCTCTTCTTACATTACATTCTGAGCCATTTTCCTGCAACTACAGGAACAAGCCACAGAAAAGCCAAGCCAAGTCCAAACTCACTGCTCTGTGTTTGGCCAGGGAAATCATTCTGCTTCTGGTTGGAGGGGGTGTGACAGGATGTCAAACCAATTCACTCAGCACTAAAAGAAACTATCTTAAATGGAACTCAGAAAAGCCTCCCTAAAATCTGTTATGTTGAAATGATTAATGCAGCAATGATTTTTAACGCATAAGGTCACCAAACCTCTCGGCCCTCTGAAAAAGTTGTGACTAGAAAAAAGAAAACAAAAACATCACTTACTATAGGTTGCTATAAACCTCCAGCAGAGAATTTAGATATGGTAATTTTCTATAAACCTGGCCTCTAGCACTGTTTTGTTAACATAGTTGTAATAGGAAATTGGACAAAATGCAGAATCATAAATAGCATTTCATGTGGCAGGCAATCAGACACATGACACAGTGGAAGAATGCTGAACTTGACTTCAAGCCCTGCTTGGCCATTTCCTAGCTCTGTCACCTTGGGCAAGTACAATACTTCAATATGTCTGTGCTTCAGTCTCTTTGCTTGTGAAACAATGATATCTCCCCCACACAGACGTGTCAAAGATGTAACTAGATGCTGTAAGTGAAAACCATTTGTGAGATGAAAAAGCTTGATCCTAATATAAATATTATCATGTTAACTGAGTCCAAAATGAGTATATTCCTTAGCTGGCACACACTCTATTTTCTATTAGAGATGGCATGAGTTAGGAAGATGAACGTTTAGATACGTGTTTATCTCTTAAGTTTTTGTGAGGCTCCTCAGATGATTCTTGCTGCATCCCTGCATGACAAGCACCCTAGGCAGCCAAAGTAAGGTCTTGGGATCTAACTGAGAGAAGTTAGTTGATCTTGGTTGACCTTGCAATATGCTGTCCTTTAATCCTGTGTAATCATATTACACAACCACAACCAACCTTACTTCTCTTCATAGCCCAGCCTTGCTGCTTAGAAAAGAGTCATGTCTTTGTATACATTTTACACTCTATACTATGCCTGGTACATGGTGAACTATCTTCATTTTACATCTTATATCTGTGCTTTGATGATGACCAGGCAATTTTTCCTCTCACCTAGTTCAGTTTCCTGATTTTTAACTGAACTCTCAAGAATAACCTGTTTTTGTCTCTTTCTCTTGGTCTTTTGGTCTCCCTATTTCTTTGTCTCTGTTACTTTGTCCCTCTGTATCTCTTTCATGTGAACATACACACATGTGCACATATGCTACAGTGTCCTAATGTAGATTCTATGTTTTTCATGTAAGATTTTTCAGTAAGCATCTGCTGAGCCCCAATATACAACGTGACACTCTTCAGTTCTTTTCAGTAAGCATCTGCTGAGCCCCAATGTACAACGTGACACTCTTCAGTTCTTTTCAGTAAGCATCTGCTGAGCCCCAATGTACAACGTGACACTCTTCAGTTCTCCCCAGGCACGTTTCTACAGCAGGCTCTGGATTATTTTGATTGTTGTGTTATCTGTATACAGACATGACAAAAGAAATTACTCACTCCTGGAAAGAGATGCCAAACCTCTAATTTAAAAATACCAAATGAGTAAGTCCCAAAGTATTATTTCTCCTCCACACCCAGAACATTTTAATTACCCTGAAATAAACAAAGAGCCTTGGCAAGGCTAACCAAATCATTTATTCAAAATTCTCCCTCTCCTGTATGCTAAGGATTTCTATCTGCCCTAAAGTTGTTCATGACTTGAGCCTTTGTTTACTCTACCCCTGCTGTGGTAAAGAACCCATTAAAAAGAGGAAGAAATCTTTGCACCCATCAGTAGTCCTAAATTTGCATGAGGGTTAAAGTGAGCACAGAAGTGATCAATAACCCATCTCTTTCTTTAACTGCATTGACTGGACCAAAATGGTCAGACTTTCTGTCTCTAGCTACATATTTAGTTGTGATAAGGAGCAAAGAAAAGCAAAGAGCTTTAAGGACTAGAGTGTTACTCTCCCCACTGAGCAATCTGTGCTATTTAGTGTTGCAGTCTAACAAGAAAAACACACTTCCCTGGCCAGAGGAGGCAGATGACAGCAAGGAGGAACAAGGGGCTGAAAACATTTCATATACAGTTGCAAGTAAGAAAGACCTATAGATGAAATGGTTCCCAAGCAGGCATCCAACCTAACTCCAAACTACTAGTTGCAAACAAGACTTTCATCTCCCCAAGGAGTGATGAGACAGTTGACTCACTGTTGAGCCACTGCTGCTCAGAAGCAACTGAATACTGTGGAATGTTTACCGGTCAGACAAATAAAACTAAGGACTTAATCTCTCTGAGCCATCCACAATCCTCTTTAATGTGCCAATGCCCTGAGATTAAACAGAATTTTCCCAGTCCAATTAAACAGGGTCAGGGGACAATCAGAAATCTGGGCCGTTCGTAGTTTTCATCAACGAATAATGAATAGTTTAAAGTCTCATTTACAAAGACAAAAGGATTTCAACTAAAGGATTAATATCTTTGATTCTGGAAAATGTTCAGGTTATCTCTCGTAATATTTCTTCTTTGCTGTTCTTTTTATTCTCTAGTTCTGGAACTCTTAAGACATTTTTTTGGAGCTTTCCTCTATGTCTCTCAACTTCTCTTTTCATATGTTAAACCTCTTCATCTGCCTTCCAGGTCATTCCTTCAGTTTTATCATCGAACTCTTAACTTTCTCTTCAACCATGTTTACCAGAACTGGGACAATGGTGAAGCAAGCATGGTGCCCACAGTGCACAATTTAAGGAGGCACTCACTTGTAGTCTCATGTTTGTACCTGACAGTGAGTGCCTCCTTAAATTATGCATCCTGGGTGTCTCCCTTGCCTCATCCTAGTCTTGACCCAGATGACTATAGTTTACCTTATCAGCTACAATTTTTATTTCAATGAATACACTATTTCCAAGGTTTCTAGATGAATCTTTTTAATACCTGACTGTTTTTATTAATAATCCTTCATTCTCATTTTCTTTGACATACTTGATGATTCCAAAGTACTTATTTTAACATATTTTCATATTGCACCATTATTTCTAGTTCCTCACTGTAAAATCTATAGATAAATTTATTAGATTTCTGGCTCCTTATGTGTAGAGTCTGTAGATTATTGGGTCTGCTAACTAGTCTCATGACAAAAAATATCCTTTTGTATTTGTCCATTTGTCTGAAAGCTTATCTTGCTTGGGAGATTTTTTTTCTGGTTGACTCCCTTCCCTTTCAAGTGGTTTTATGGTTGGTTATCTCACCCTGGCACTCCAGATGTGCATCACCAAGCCAAAATGTATCTCATTCCCAGCCACTACCAGTAGTGTCACACTGACACCATGGCTACGTGCAGCAGGTCTGGTCCCCATTCTAACCCAGATGTCTCTTCTCCATACCAGAACCACAGGAAAGCAGGATCCAATGATGGGTAGTTAGTGGAATTTTTTCACATCTACTGACTGTCAGATGCTGTAAACACTGATCTCAGCTTCATCTGTGAAGCCCAGCTCAAGTTTCTGCCTTTTTTGGGATGAGCAATGCCTTCATTACCAAATGGTCTTTGAAGCTCAGCCTCCACTGTTTGTATATAGTATCTGTTGCCTATGAGCCAATTGCCTTTGGCCTCTTTTCCCCACCATAGGTTTCTGTTAGTTCCAGATCATTGGATCTTAGCCTCTTTTTTTGAGTGTGACTATGTTCACAGACAGAAAAAAATTAAACATAAGTCTTTTGGGTTTTTCCCTTCTCTTTTTTAAAAATGAGAAACAGGGTAAAAACAGGGGTTAAAGCAGCTATATCAACATGACAAGGAAAAATATAATTTATCACCAGTGCTAACTTTCAACTACTCATTGTAAGAGAGTAGTTGAGTCCCAGTAAAGTGTTCCTTGTGCAGTTACAATCATAGACATGAGGTCAGTGCCACCCAGACTCAGTCTACATACACGTACGTATTTTATCATCCTTCTCTAAGGGCCAACGAGATTATGTATGTGCTCATTTTACCATCTTGAGGAGAACTCTAAGGCAAATTTCAATGTACAGATTTTATCACAGGGAAAATCTAAACTCTAGTTTGAAAGTTCTAGACCAGTTTTGGTCTTAAAAGTAAAGCCCTGCCTTTTTCATAGAAGCCTAGTGTAAGCCTTGAGATCCTTTCTAAATTTGGACTTTCAGTGGAATTCAGGACATACCTGTAACCCTCTCCACCACCACTCCCCCTTCCCCATGTGATTTACAGTTTTTTTTTTTCATTTTTCCCTCTGATTTACTCACTGGTGATAATGAAGTATAATGGCCCACAGAGCTAAGCAATGTTTGACTTATGCAATCTACCTTGTCAATGCCACAATATGCCTATGTCAATTTCCTGCTCTTGCTATCAGTCATCAATTTTTGTATGAAAACCATTGTAAAAATTAGTAGCTTATCTAACAAAACTTGTACAGGCTCCATAAACTAAAATTTATAAAATTCTGATGAAAGTCAGCCCTCCATATCAGTTCCACATCCACAGATTCAACAAACTGCAGATTGAAAAAACAATCCAGAAAATTCAAAAAGCAAAAATTGAATTTGCCGCATACCAGCAACTATTTACATAGCGTTTGCATTGTATTTACAACTATTTAAATAGCATTTACATTGTATGAGGTATTATAAGTAATCTAGTGATTACTTATTTAAAATAAACGGGAGGATGTGTACAGGTTATATGCAAATACTATACCATTTTATATAAAGGACTTGAGCATCTACAGATTTTGGTATCTGCAGGAGTCCTGGAATCAATCCCCTGTGGATACAGAGGGACTACAGTACTGTGATCATGGGTTGGAAGACTCATTGTAGTAAAGAGGTCAATTCTCCCCAAATTGTTCCATAGATTTAAAGCAATTCCTATCCAACTCCCAGCAAGAATTTTTGTAGGCATAGAAAAACTTATTCTAAAATTTGTATGGGAAGGAAAAGGAACTAGAATGGTTAAACCAATTTTGGAAAAAAAAAAAAAAAGAATTAAGTGGGAGAAATATTTTACCTCATATTAAGACTTACCATATAGCTATAGTCACCTTAATAATAATAATAGTCACATAACTTAATAATAATTGTGTGGTATTGGTGAATTAAAAGACACAGATCAAAGAACAATATAGAGAACCAAGAAATTTGATTGATTTCATTTACAGTGATTTGGTTGATTTTTTTACAATGGTGCAAAAGCAGTTCAATGGAGGCCAGATAGTTTTTCCAATGAACTGTGTTGGGACAAGTGTAAACTAAAAATGAACCTCAACCTAAACCTCATACCAAATGTAAAAATTAATTCAAAATGGACTACAGATTTAAATGTAAAACATAAAACTACATGACCTTTTGAGGAAAACAATAAAATCTTCAGGACCTATGGCTAGGTGAGGAATTCTTAGATATGACACCAAAAGCACAATACATAAAAGAAAAATTAATAAATTGGACATTATCAACTTTATTTTATTTTTTTGAATTGACGTTATCAACTTTAAAAACATTGTACTACAAAAGATTCTGCTAAGAGAATGGAAAGATAAGCTAAATACTGGGAGAAAGTATTTGCAAACCAAAGTTCCATCAAAGAACAAGTTTCTAGAACAAACTTGGTACATCCATACAATGAACTACTACTCACGAGTAAAAAAGAATGAACTCCTGACTCATACAGCAGCTTGGACGGACCTCAAAAGTATACACATACTGTATGATTCAATTAACATAACATTCTTGAAATGACAGAACAATAGAAATGATAAACCATGAGTGGTTGCAAGGGGACAAAGACAGGAGTATGGTGGGGGTAGATGCCAATACAAAGAGGGAGCAGGAAGAAGTGCTTTTGTGGAGATGGTGGTGGTTACACAAACCTTTATGTGGAAAAAAACTGCATAGAACTACACACACACACACACACACACACACACACACACACATACATGCAGATTTAAAAAAAAAAACATGCTGAAAACTAAGTTTACTCTAGTTAACAGTAATGTACTTCTGTCGATTTCCTGCTTTTGATATTATACTACAACTATATAAGATGCTACCATTAGGGAAAGCTGGGTGAAGAGTACACCTGATTTTACTATATTTTCAGTTTTTTCAAGTCAAAATAAAACGTTTAAAACAACTGTGGCTTAAAGCAACGATCATTTATCTAGCACACCATTATTATCAGTTGGCAATTCTGGCTGCAGTCAACAGAGCAGTTCTTCAGCCAGTCTCCGCTCTGATAACTCTTGTCTTTGCAGTCAGCTCCAGTCAGTTAGGTGTCTCTGCTTCTGGGGCTTGGCTGGCTGGAGTGATGAAGGCCACTAGGCCACATGTCTCTCCTGTTCAGCAGGCCAGCCCTGCCACCATGTAGGTGGCAGTTACAGGGTTACAAAAGCAGCAAGAGAGTAAGGTCCAATGCACAAGCTCATCATAAGTCTCTGTTTATATCAAGTTGATAAGAGTCCTACTCTGCAAAACCTAAATTCCAAGGGTGAGGAAATAGACTCCAGCTATGGTGGGAGGAGGTGCAAAATGTTGTGGCTATTGTTTCTCATTCTACCACAGCCACAGTGTACTTCTGAGTAGTGGAGAAAGAAACTAACTTGGAAGTTCAAGGCTTCATTTCTCCAATCTGCTAGTGACCATTTCTCATACATTCCCAATCCTGAATGACAGTAAGTACGTGGAGAAAAGGAAGGAATAGAAATGTTTTCTTAAAGCATGCACAAGATGGTAGCAGAAAATTTCCTATCCTCAAGGACTTATTCCAGAGACTCAAAAGGTCCAAAGACTAAAACTGTCTAGGTCAGGCCTAATGAAAATGAGGATGTGGAAGAGTGAGAGGTTAAACAAAAAGCTCCTTGAGGGATGGGACTACAGCTGACATTTCTTGGTATCCCTCACAGGCCCTAAACAGACAGTTCATGCTCATTCATTATGGTTATTAAATCTGAGAAACACCACCACAGTCCTGGCCTGATTATCACTGCCCCTCTACCAGGTTAACTAGCACATGGCATTGGTGAGGGGTAGGTAGGTTGGAGATTAGGGATCTTTTCCAGACTGGGAATGCTGTTTGGGTTTTTCCTACTTTAAATTTCTCTAATATATAATTTCAGATTAGTTGCAAGAATAATTACTAGGCTTAGGCAAATTGAGAAAGTGAAAGACCTGACCTAAAGTTTGCTCAGACCTCTCCAACTCAAGCCCAGAACCTAGAGATCTAGCAAGATGCTGACCTGACAGCCAATAAGCCCTGGCTGTACTGAGGACCATTTGCTCTTCGGTTTTTAGGTTTGCCAGAACTCAAAGTACAACTCAGGTGATATGAAACAAATTCTCAGTCCTACTAGGACCCCCCAGGTAGAGGAAGATTTCTGGTTGTGATGCACTCTTGTCAAACTAATTCCCTTTTCCCTGGTAATGGTGTAAATGTTTGCACCCAAGTAAAAGACAGTTTCATTCACTGGATAGTAAGTTAGCCCAAGACTCTTCAAGGAAAAGCTTAACTTCCAAGACACAAATGCCTCTTCCCCAGAGTGGCAAAAATTCCAAGGATTTTCTGAGACTACAGAGTAAGGACCACACTGAAAACAAGCAAACGAAAAAAGAAGCAACAAAAAAGGTTCTCCTCTCAGGGGAGGATACTATTCCAAGCAGCCCCATCTGCAGTGCAGTCTCTTGGGCTTCCAGACATTACAGGATAAATGAGACTAATATAACGTGTGTGTGGATGCCTTTCTAGTGAACTGCACATCAGGCAGGGCCAATGCTTAAATGAAAGGCAGGGATCTACTAAGGGAATAATACTCTACAAAGACAATTCCATGCCTCGAGATGTAGTATTTCATCCAAGGAATGAAAATAGTGCATATGAAGTCCTCTGGAATATGGAACTGATCTAAAAGACTTCATTATAATATCCAGATCCTCAGTATTTATCAAAAGTATGCCTGTTTCTAGGCCACTGCCTATTGCATCATTCGAAGTATCTTATTGCTAACATAAGGCTTATACCATTATCATCATAAAAGCATAATTTAATAATAATAATAATAAATCTCACATAGGATTGAAGTTTTACAGCTTGTCTAGCATTTCTTATGCAATATTTTATTTGATATCACCCAACAACCCAGTTAAATAGTTAGGACACTATTATCAGCTGCATTTTACAAATGAATAAACTGAGGCTCAAAAGCTGAAGGTCACCTACCTGACAATGACAGAGTCTGATCTACTGATTATAGATTCAGTGCCCCCCTTCTCTTGTCTCCCACCATGGTAGAATTCCACAAAGGGGGAAATGCATTGAAGAGCTATCTCAGGTACTGAAAAGGATGGCTACTATTCAAAATTGAGAGTCAGAGACCATAGGAGCCAGCCTGAAGCGGCTTCCATGGGCCAAAGTGAGCACAATTTGAGCACTGAAATAAACAAGGACAGTAATGGATTAAGACTCAATGACTAAAATTAGAATCCATGAGTCCATACTAATATAAATAAAATGGATAAACGAGGATGAAGAGAAAGTTCCTCCTGACAGTAGAATTCCAAGTAAAAACTCTGTAGTTTTAACAGGGATGACACTGTTGAAACAGCATTAATGGATGCTAAAACTAAGGCAGTCCTTCTTCTTAGGAAAAAAGTACTGAAATATTTAGGGGAAAAGTGTGCAATGTCTCCAACTCATTTGCCAATGGCACAGAAAAATAAGAGAGCAAGCACTGGGTGGGGGGCAAAAAGTTCTTAGATATTACAATGGTTATAAACAGGTGCACAGTTTGTTTACCTGTAGTCCTAAATTTTCATGGGGTAAATGATTAGAAAAAAATGTCTAAAATGTCTCCTGAAGGAATAGATAATGAAAAAAACAAAAGTTGAGAAAGAGAAAGAGAGAGAGAGGTGGGAGGAAGGAAAGCAAAATCAAATTGGATCCATGTAAAGAAGGATATATGAGTCCCCTTTAAGTTTGAAATTTTTCAAATTAAAAAGTTGCAAGAATAAAAAACATATATATTTAGAGGCAAAGCGTCAACAAAAGTAGGAATGACACTCTAGCCGAAGGAAAGATCCATGTAGACAGTCCTATGAATGATTTTCATTGTTGCTTCCCTAGAATACTCTGCATAATGCCATTCATGTAGGCACCTAATCCACCTCCTACGGTCTTGTGACTATTTTATGTATGGCACTCTTGTCTTCTCCCTGCCTGAGGACAGCAGTGGCTCAGTAGGAACGTTCACTTTTTAAGGAGAGCATTTTATGTGGAAGAAGGTAACATGTTCTAGCTTTATGAAGGACAGAACAAAACAAAGGTTTTGAATAACAGCAGGAACTAGGTTAGAATGCAAAAAAGGGCTTTGAAAATAAAATAGTTGGGAATATAAGTTACTGAGTTGGTTGTGGAATATTCTCTCACAAAGACCTTTAAAAGATGAATAATATTTAAGAATATTATCAGGCACACATCTGTTAAAGGACAGTTCAAGGGTGTCTTAGTCCATTTGGGCTGCTATAACAAAACACCATAGACTGGGGTGGGGGGGATGGTGGTTAAAACAACAGAAATTTACTCCTCACAGTTCTGGAACCTGGGAAGGCCAAGATCAATGTGCCAACCAATTCAATGTCTAGTGAGGGCCCATCTCCTAGTTCATATATGGTGCCTTTTTGCTGTGTCCTCACATGGTGGAAGCCTGCCCTCTGGGTGTCAGTTATAATGACACCAACGCCTCATTACCTAATCACCTCCTAAAGGCCCCACCTCCCAACACCATCATTTTAGGAATCAGTATAAATGTGGGGGGACACATTCAGACCATAGCAAAGAGCAAGGAAATGTATTAGAAGAGTCTTTCATTCATTTATTGATGCTCTCAGGGTGCTCTCGAAGCTGAGTAAAACATGTTCTCTGCCTTTAATGAACTTGCCAACTAGTAGAAAGATTATTTTAGGATTTTCTTTCCGTATTATAATAGAACCATATCACCTTATTTCACATTCTCAGAGTCTCTACAACTTTTTCCTAACATGTTATTATCATCCTAATTGTTGTCATTATAATTAATACATCTGTATTTCTATCCTATTACCATTGTCACTATACAGCTACCTTTGCATAATATTTTCTAGCCACCAATGACAGCACAACACAAAAACAGGTTAAAAAAACTGCATTCTACAGCCTTGCAACCAGGTATGCTGTGATGGCAAACCACTCCCTCCGGGACCACACAAAAGTCAGATTACTGGGATCTCCTGAGGCTCTGCTTGCAGGCCCCAAGTGCAAAACTGACTCTGTTGCTCCCATTTCCTGGCCATTGGATTCCCTCACTTGATTAATTAACTCAAAATTGCCTCTCAACGGCAATCCAGACTTCTGTTTCCAATTTCCTTCTCTGCTGAAAAGTAAATAGGTCTGACCACATTTTCAAGCCCCTGTGCATGGGTCTTTTGTACTCATAGCAAACCAGTATCCAATGGAAGGAGCCTGGGCCAGTGCCAGGTTGGGTATTTGATTTCTTTGTTGTCTTTCAGTAAAACCTAGCTAACCACAATCCCTTTCCACCATTCCTCTGCAATGTGCTTGAACTACAGCCAAGAGCCCATCCTACAAAATGCATAAGAAGAAAAAAAAAAAAAAAAAAAGCAGGAAATAAATAAAGCAGCAGCTATGGAAAAAATTAGGGCTTGTGAATATTGCCCCATACATCACATTTTCTTTTTACATCTTTCTTTACAGAAACCTCTAGACCCTGAATGCACAGTCATATTCAGGAATGACCCCAAGGACTTCCCATTCTCTCCTCCCACCCAAGAAGATTATAGGATTATAAACATGAGGCAAATTCCTGTGCTCCCGTTCCTAGGGCCTATGCCCTGGCTTCTGGCTTTGTGGACAGGGGACTAAGGTGGCAAATGCCTAAGAGGTTTGAATTACTATCCAAAGAGAAGCATATGGCTTTAGCAGGCCTGTGCCAACACATGATTTGTGTCAGCTCCATGCCACTCACTTTCTCCCACACCAGGGAAAAAAAACATTAAAAATGGGTCTCTGCTCACTCAAGAGGTAAATTTTACAGGATGAGAGGCTTCCCATATGGAAAGGATAATGGTACCAGGCCAGAGCGTGTACAGTGAAGGGGTCAGGGTGTTTCACAGCTTCTTTTCCAACGGGTTCCACACGAAGTTAGGCTAACATGACTCATATGTATGGGTTTCTGATCTTTCCTGATCATTAGGAAATGATGAACTTGAAACACCTGGAGGAGTGAATGAATAACATGTCTTACAGACTCTTTCCATCTAATACCAATTCTGTTAGCCATTCATTAAGGAAAGTGGGTATATTGGAGTTCCCCTAATGAGATCTCCAAATTGAGCAGTATACATTATTAAGATCTCTGGTTTTAAATGAATGCTGGAGCGGGTGTGGAGAAAAGGGAACCCTCCTACACTGTTGATGGGAGTGCAAATTGGTGCAGCCACTATGGAGAACAGTATGGAGGTTCCTTAAAAAACTAAAAATAGAACTACCATATGACCCAGCAATCCCACTCCTAGGCATATACCTGGAGAAAACCATAATTCAAAAAGATACCTACACCCCAATGTTCATTGCAGCACTATTTACAATAGCCAGGATATGGAAGCAACCTAAATGCCTATCAACAGAGGAATGGATAAAGATGTGATACATATATACAATGGAATACTGCTCAGTCATAAAAAAGAACAAAATAATGCCATTTGCAGCAACATGCATGGACCTAGAGATTGTCATACTGAGTGAAGTAAGTCAGACACAGAAAGACAAATATCATACAATATCGTGTATATGAGGAATCTAAAAATATGGGTATAAATGAACTTATTTACAAATCAGAAGTAGAGTCACGGATGTAGAAAACAAACTTATGGTCACCAGGGGATGGGGGGAGGGATAAATTGGGAAATTGGGACTGACATATACACACTACTATATATAAAACAGATAACTAAGAAGAACCTGCTGTATAGCAGGGGGAACTCTACTCAATACTCTGTAATGGCCTATATGGGAAAAGAATCTGAAAAAGAATGACATGTATAACTGAACCATTTTGCTGTACACCTGAAACTAACAGAACATTGTAAATCAACTCTACACCAATAAAAATTAAATATATATATATAGAAAATTTCTCTGGTTTTAGATAAGGGAACCATATATAAACTAGGTTCTCTCCTGGTTTATGCTTGCTATCCCAGCATAATTATAAGTAGCTCTTCCTTTCACTCTCAAAACTACCCCAGTTTAGGTGATAAATTATGGTCACCCTAGTTTTAAATATCTGATGAGCAGAAGGTAGGTTGACATACTACTGTGCAAGTTCAGAAGCTCAAATATCTTTTCACTTGAAATGCAACACACCTTCACGACCAATATCTAATTTGATGACCATTAAAGGATTTGGAGAGACTAAAGTCACTAGAGGATCACTTCCATGACACTTTGCGAAGCACAGCTCCGTGGCTTATGGGACACTGTGTCCTCATCTCTAGCACAGCCCCATCATATCACAAGCATTTACTGAATGAATTAGTTGGTTATTGACAGATATGACATGAGACACAGCTCTCCCTTCTTGGATCACTGGTATTATGACCACAGTGTAAGGTAAATTATTACATGATAAATTCATGGCTTAGATGTTCTCCTCCTTTCTTACCCATTTCTTACAAAAAGGTATTAAGAAATGTACAGCCAATTCATAACTGCCTTTTCTAGCACATCTACTGGTGTCTACCAAAGATCCTCATCCTTCAGAATTCAGTCCAACTCACCAAACTTAGATGTTGAGCCTCCAGGATGTCACAGTGATCCAGCTCAGAGTGTTATTTCCCAACAGAGCCAAAGCTATTTTTCACTCTGCCAAACCCTCAATATTTCCAACATGGAATATACATAATGCAGGAAATTCCAGTTCTAGGACTCAGACATGAATGGTCCCAGCTATTACTGTTAAATTGCATGTGTCAAGAAGTATGTTTTTCCTTTTGGAGGTAAACATTACAGAATGTACACTGTGGTTCCCAGAGGCAATGAAAGTGTACTATGTTATTAGATTTCGAAAGTGGGTAGTAAATCTAAAAGCAGTCAATTTAAGAAGACTACTTTTATTTCTGATCTTGCATGTAATTTAGAATTGTATGAGAGATTACTGTGCTCATAATTTAGGACACACTGAAGAAAGTTTGTGGATTACCACTTTTGGACAACTCGTTTAAGGAGGGCTCAAGTTGAATTAAGTTTGATATTTAGGGCTTGTATAAAAAAATGAGTGAATATCACTCTGTGTTATCTTGAAACAGTCCTAAAGTTATCAGGATTATCCATATGATTTCTATCTTTAGCCATTCTATTACCATGGCACCTTCAAGCCTGTCTCTGTGAAAACGCAACTATATTTCAAGTAGCCAATAATATTATTAATGAAAATGAAATTATCTTGCAAGTAGCCAACAATATCATTTAAAAATTTTCTTGATTAGAGATGAGTCATTCCAAGTTAAAGAGAACATTTTTTGATAAAGCAAATGGAGTGCTAGAAGAACTCCTTTGAAAACTGTCTCATTTGTCTTTTTTTCCCTTAATGCCTTGTATATAGTAAAGGCTAAATATATATTACATTGAACTGAAATTGATATGGGGTCTTTCTTACACTGACCAAGTTGACTGAGAGAGAGAGAGAGAGCGAGAGTTTGGTTTTTGTTTGCTTTGTTTCATCACCATTTAAGAGATGATACATTTTACAGTTGCCTTTTCTATTGACTTTAGAGACCAGAGTAAATAAAAGGATTTTTTTTAAGCAACTTTCATTTTAATAGCTTAAGTAAACATGATAATTTTCTTTGGGGATTGCCTTCCGTTTTTTCAGTAGAGATAGGTTTTGCTATTTGACTTTGGAACAGGTAGAACATCCAATCCCAACTCTTTTTAACTATAGGAAGTATTTATTGAAAGTCTAACAAACACTGCATGGCACTAGATTAGGTTCAGTGGTAGATACACAAAAAAGAGACAAGCCATACCCTCAACCTTATATATATTGGAAAGGATTTACACGTGCATGCATACCTGAAGTGTGTCAATTATATTTTAATAAGAGAGAGCTTTTAAAAACTAGGAAAATTAAAAATAAGAAAGGAATAATTTCACTGAGGGGTACTGAGAGAAGTGTCAGTTTTGGAGTTAGCTCTTGAAAAATGAGTTCAATTTTTTAGCAGAATTTCAAGAGGAGGGAACACCATGAGCAAAGGCAGAGAAGTACAACAGCTGGTTGTATATTTAACTGGATTTTGTCCATAATTATACATGTGAGTGGTAAAGGGAAATGAGACATTAAAAAAGCTAAGATTTCTAGATTGGGTGAATAGGTGTGAAATGGAGAAATTATGATTTCTCTTTTTCATAGTGAATTAAAGTTATCTGTCGGATGTCCTGCTTGAAGTATTAAGTAGGCAATTAGAAACATGACCTAGAGAAATAAAATAAACAAAAATAAAGACTTGGAGTTAGTTCAAGTATGAGATCCAATGAGATGATTCATGGCAAACTGTAAAATCTCACATTATTCCAACATTTAATGGCTGGGGTAGGGTGTGGAGATAGGGGAGAGGGAAAAGATGCAGACAGAAAGATAGGAGGAGAGCCAGGAGAGTTTACTGTCACAGAAATCAAGGGAGGAGTCAGTATCTTTGATGAGCTGGTCCTGGTCAATATTGTAAAATGTTGCAGAAATTGAATAGAAGATACCGAAGATTCAATGTTGTCAACGGAGTCCTGCACCACACTTCCTAAGTGGTCTTAACATAATGAAGGGTTATTTTTTTGTTGTTCTAATTAGCCAGAAGGCAGTAAGTATAAACATAAATATTATTATCATCACCAGACTCACCAATATTAATTTGGTATCTTTTAAGTCCTAATGAATATTTCACCCTGTGCTTCATTTAGGTCAAAAGCTGATCCTTAAACTGGGTAACAACCCTTCCCGATCTTAGGGATTCTTTTTTTTTTTTTTTTTGCCATAACTGTAGTCTTGGACATTTTATTGCTCTGTCATACACGGAAAAGAGCTCCAAGTGTGGCAGTTTTTTGAGATTGAGAGTGGACACTCATTTTGGGGTAAGCCTCATCCTAGGTCTGTAAATCATATAATGAGGAAACTGGTGCATCTAATCTAGTCTCTGAGTGGCTTGGCCATCTTTAGAAGATGTTGCTAATCTGTTGTCCTTTCTTTTTTCTTTCTGGGTTGGGGGGCTGCGTTGGGTCTTCGTTGCTGTGCACCGGCTTTCACTAGTTGCGGCGAGTGGGGGCTACTCTTCATTGTGGCATGTGGGCTTCTCATTTGCAGTGGCTTCTCGTTACAGAGCACAAGCTCTAGGCGTATGGGCTTCAGTAGTTGTGACGCACGTGCTTAGTTGTTCTGTGACATGTGGGATCTTCCCGGACCAGGGATGGAGCCCATGTCCCCTGCACTGGCAGGCAGATTGTTAACCACTGCACCACCAGGGAAGTCCCTGTCTTTTCTTAACTGTAATAAATCTTCATATTTGGAACAAACATTATGTAGATTTTGGAATTTCACTCTTTAATTGACTAAATATGGAAAAATTGGAAAGCCCACATTCAAGTGGAATTTATATGACCAAGAGCTGTTATGTGATGAGATGAGATAGAAGAGAAGAGGGAGGATAATTTTCTAAGATTGTTTGCCATCTCATTTTCAGTGTCTTCCTTGATTATATTATTTATTTGCATTTTAATTTTTGTGGTCTAGAACTTGAAAACAATCTTCATAGTCCTTTAAATATAATTTTAAATGTGAAAAAGTTCATGGAAAACAAATTTTTGCACAATTCCATCAGCATCGAGAGAAAATATTTTGTTTTTCTTCAACCTAAGAAACTGTCTAATAGGAAGTAAAACAAAGATTGGGAATTGAACAGGTATTTTCTCCCGTTGAACTGGCTGTGTGCTTGAGTTCTTAATGGTTAAATTCGTGGCATTACCTCTTCTGGTATTTCCCCACAGTCAGGTCTTGGGTAATTTGAGAAGTCTCCATTAACTACTGAAATCATATATTCAACAAATAAGGTTTAAGTACACTAGTTAATTTGGGGACTTCAAAATAAATCAGATTTTGAAGTTTTGCTGACAAAGAATGAAACCTAACAACAATAGATCACAATATAAAAATAAACAAGATACTAGGCAAAACAGGGTAAGTTTAAGAGAAATTCAGATTTCCATTTCTGGCAACATGGTGAAATAGATCTGTAGATGTTTATTCTATCCTGGGATAGAATATATCAAAATACTGGATAAAAACTATAAACATTTCTCAAAATCATGGCTAACTGGCACATAAAGAGAAGATATAGCCCAGAAATAACATGAAAGTGTGATTACGGAAGAACAAGCCAGTGATTTAGCTAATATTTTCTCTGACGGCATTTGCATATCTGAGTGACCCATAGACTCCATTTAGGAGATACAGGTGAAGAAAGTACTGGTGAATTAGAAGACAGATATGAGAAATAACCTAGAAGACAACTGCACACAAAGAGATGGAAAATATAAAAGTTTAAGAGATATGGTGATTAGAGTAGAAGATTCAACATACACATAATGAGAGTTTCAGAAGAAAAGAGAAAAAGTGGAGGAAAGACAATGCTCAAAGATTTAATGACGGACTTCCCTGGTGGTGCAGTGGTTAAGAATCCGCCTGCCAATGCAGGGGACACGGGTTCGAGCCCTGGTCCGGGAAGATCCCACATGCCATGGAGCAACTAAGCCCGTGCACCACAACTACTGAGCCTGCGCTCTAGAGCCCGCAAGCCACAACTACTGAGCCTGCATGCCACAACTACTGAAGCCCACGTGCCTAGAGCCCATGTTCCTCAACAAGAGAAGCCACCACAGTGATAAGCCCACGCACTGCAATGAAGAGTAGCCCCTGCTCACCGCAACTAGAGAAAGCCCACGCATAGCAATGAAGACCCAATGCAGCCAAAAATTTTAAAAAATAAAAATAAACAAATCAGTAGATCTAAAAAAAAAAAAAGATTTAATGACTAGTAACTTTCCAGAACTGATGAAAGACACCAATGCCCAGGTTCAACAATTCTAACAGATATGTAATCAGCACACAGTTTATTAGGCTTCTTGAACCTTGGGATTGATATCTTTCATATATGTATTCATATGTATATCCATATATATCTTTCATATATATGCATATGTATATGTATTTTTAAATTTACTTTTTGATAAGAGATATACCTAAGAGAAAAGGAAATTAAAGGGTTGACAATCAAAAGAGGGAGACTATATACAAGGCTCTCCAAATACACTAAGTTGTGAATCTCTATTAATAACAAACAATATGGATTTAAGTCAAGAAGATTTTGAAAGGCAAAGATGATCACTGTACAATTCCCCTGACAGTAGTAGAATTTTAACATATAGAATCAGGACATAGGGTTATACCATATGCAGAAAAAATTAGCAGAATATATAAGGATATATGGATTAGTTCAGCATCATGATAGAGATTTAAACCCCTTTCTCCAGTAATCAATAAAGCAAGCAAAATAAAACAGAAAATGTGGTAGTCATTAGTGCTGTTCACCAAAATTCCAGTTCTCCTACCTCATACTACAGGGAATACACTTTCCTGACCCTTGAAGTTAGGTGTGGCTTTTTTGTCCAGATGACTTGCTTTGGCCAACAAAATGTGTACAGAAGTTATGTGTATCCTTCCAGGCAAAACCATTTAGTGGCCACTGTGAGATACTGCAGAAGAGTTTTTCCCTGCTGTTGCAATCATGGAAACACAGAGTTGGATCCTGTCAGCTGGATCCCTCAATAAAGATGATGTGAGTATGAGCCAAAGGTAAACTTTAATTATGGGGCTGTTTGTTACAACCTAACTCATCATCACCATTACAGTATGATAGAGAAAAATTAAGCAAAATGAATTAAAAGTTAAATTAGTGTATATATTTTGAACATGGCACCCAATAACTGGAAAATAGATATGCTTTCATGTAGACATAAAGAATTTATAAAAATCAAATACATTCTACATCACAAAGCAAGTCTCCAAAAAGTCCAAAAATCAGTGTTAGACAGAAGACGTATTTTACTACAATACAATAAAGTTAGAAATCAAAACCAAAAAGAGAACTCGATTTTGGAAAAAAAAGTTGAAATAATTCATATGTCAAAGAACATATAATGAAATTTAGGGGGAAAAAGCATAGAATTAAATTATAATGAAAATGCTGCTCCTTAAAACATTGGATGCAGCTAAAATAATACTTAGCTTGTTGATAAACAAACGTCATTATTTTAAAATAATCTCTAAGTACATATATAAGAAAAGAAGAAAGGGGACTTCCCTGGTGGTCCAGTGGTTAAGAATCCACCTTGAATGCAGGGGACATGGGTTTGATCCCTGGTCAGGGAACTAAGATCCCATGTGCCGCGGGGCAACTAAACCCGCACACCACAACTACTGAGCTCTCGCATCTCAACGACAGAGCCAGCATGCCACAAAATACAGAGCCCACAAACTCTGGAGCCCACGCGCCACTAGAGAGAAAAAACATGCACGCCACAACTAGAGAGAGAAAACCCGCACACCACAACGAGAGAGAAGCCCGTGCGCCACAACAAAGAGCCCGTGCTGCAACGAAACATCCCACATACCGCAACGAAGACCCCGCATGCCGCAACTAAGACCCAACACAGCCAAAAAAATAAAGAAAATAAATAAACTAAAAAAAAGAAAAGACAGACTAAAAATTACTGATATAAGAATAAAACTTGTTATGAAAATAACAGCATAAACCCAAAGAAAGTAGGAAAATATAATAAAAATGAAATAAAGTAATGTAATAGAAACTAAACCAAGAAAACAGAGCTAAATGTTAGTTTTTGAAAAGACTAATAAAAATTGACAAGCACTTAAAAAGATGGATCTAGTAAAATAAATGGCAGAAATATAATAAAATGGAAACCTAACCACTGATATTGCACTGATTAAAAAGAGAATTTAAAATACTTTGAATAAGTATACACCAACAAATTTGAAAACTTAGATGCAGTCAAAATTTTAGAAAAATATACATTATCAAAAAGAATATAAAGAAATAAAAAGAATAACTTTATAACCATTAAAAAAATCTATGAGTTCTCAAAACATTTGACTTATATACTCTAGAATTTCACTTATATAAAGTTCAAAAATAAGCACAACTAATAATGCATGTTATCGGTATTAGAAATTGGAGTACTTCTAACTTTTAAAATCTTGTAGGAGGAGTGATGGGAAGGAGGCATGGCAGGGGCTTAAGTGGTGCTGGCAGTGTTTTCCTTCTTGATCTGGGTGCTGGTTGAGGGGGTGTGTTCAGTTTGTGATAATTCATCAGGATTCCTCTTCTCTGAATGTGTGTTATACTTCAGTAAAATGCACAGAACAAAATCTTTGCAAAAAGAAAGTAACAGGCCCACATTATTTTAGAGGCAAACCCTAGCAATTATAAAGAATCATTTATACAAACATTTTCATAGACTAGGAAAAGAGGGGATACTCACCCAACATATTTTGTGAGATGAGTAAAACCTTGATACCAACACAAGATAGGACTGTATAAAGGAAAATTATGTGATCTTACCCACTAAAACAGACGTAAATATATCCTGAACATTAGAAAATGGAATGCTGACTGTAGGAAGAGAAAACGAATCATGACCAGTGGGATGTACTCTAGGAAGCAAAGTTGATTCAACATTAGGAAATCTATTAATATAATTCACCATATTAACTGACTAAAGGGGGGGCCTGAATAATTATTTTGAAACAGATCAGATAGCAAGTGTTAAAATTTGACAACTACTCAAGATAAATTTCTTAGCTAACTAGAAAGAGAAGGAAACTTTCTTAGACCCCTCAAGAGTAGCTAAAACACAAGGAGACAAAAATCCTACCACAAATACATTACTCAATGATGAAATGTTGAAAACATCAGTACCTTTAAAATCAGGAACAAGGCAAGGATGCCCACTACCAACACTTCTATGCAACTTAGTGTTCCAGTAAGTAATAAGGCTTACACACACACACACACACACACACACACACAGTATAAGGGTTAGAAAAAGAAAACAATTATTTATAGATGATAAAATTGTTTACTAGAAAATTAAAAATGATCTATGAAATACTATTAGAATTAATAAAAGAATTTAGATAGGTTACCAGGCATACGATTAATGTACAGAAATCAATTTCATTTCCATATACAGACATCAACAGTTAGAAAATGCAACTAAAAAGTAAAGATATTATTTATAATAACAAGAAAAATATAAGGAACCCAGAAAATAAACTCAATAAAACTTTTGTAAAACTGTATGTAGAAAATATAAAACTTTGTTGAAAGACATCAAAAAACAAATAACAAATAAAGAGACATACTATCTTTCTTAATTAATAGGGTCAACATTTTTAAAGATGATATACATGCTCAAATTGATCTAAAGATTCAATGAATTTCTAATAGAAATGCTAGCAAGACTTTTCATAGTACCTAACAAGCTAATTCTTAAATCATTGAAATGAAAAGCACTAAAAATAGCCGAAGATGTTTTTAAAGAAAAACCAGGTAGGGAACTTGTTCTTCTGTCATGTATCAGGACTGATTATAAACTATAAAAATTAAACAGTGAAGCACTGGCTCATGGATGAAAAAAAAACTGACCAATAGATAAAATAGATAGCCCAGAAACAGACCCATGCTTTTATCTAAAATAGACACATGAACAAGGCTGGTATGGCAGTTTAGTAAAGAAAGGATGGGTTAATTAGCAAATGGTACTAGACAACTGTTTATCCACAAAGAAAATAAGTAAAAACAGGTATCTACTTTAGACCACTGATTAAAAAATAAATTCTAGGTGGGTTAAGTACTAATGTGAAAGGCAAAAATTTAAAACATTTAGAAGAAAGCACAGGAGAATATCTTTCGGATTCTGGGTAGGCAAAGATTTCTCAAACAGGAAAACAAAGCAAAACAAAACACAAACCCTAACAGAAAAGAGAGAAATTCAATGACA
Organism: Eschrichtius robustus; assembly: GCF_028021215.1. Classification (NCBI taxonomy): domain Eukaryota; kingdom Metazoa; phylum Chordata; class Mammalia; order Artiodactyla; family Eschrichtiidae; genus Eschrichtius; species Eschrichtius robustus. Next base: position 86,974,571 of record NC_090824.1, read on the forward strand.
TAAAAGAATTTGTTAATCAAAATACTCCCTAAAGAGAATAAAAAGATAAGCCAAAAATTAGAAGGAAGATTGTTGGTCCATATACAGGACCAACAAAGGATTAGCATCCAGAATACATAAAGAATTACTACAAATCAATAAATAGACAACCCAGTAGAAAAAAGAATGGCAGAAGAACAGGCATTTCACTGAAGTAAAAATATTGTTGGCCTTTAAACATATAAAAAGATGCCCAGTGCCATTATTAATCAAATAAATACAAATTAAAATTATAATATTTCACACCTATCAAAATGGTACTATTTTGCTATTTATCAAAAAATACAAATTTTAGTGAAGATATGGAGCAACAGGAACACTCATAAAGAGCGGCTGTCAGCATAAATTGGGACAATAATTTTTGGGTTTGGGAGGGTGGTTTGGAGTTTTAAATTTTTTTATTGAACTATAGTTGATATACAATAGTATATAAGTTACAGGTATACAATACAGTGATTCACAAGTTTTAAAGGTTATACTCTATTTATAGTTATTATAAAATATTGGCTATATCCCCTGATTGAACAATATATCCTTGTAGCTTATTTTATACATAATAGTTTATACCTCTTAACCCCATGCCCCTATATTGCCCCCTCCCCCTTCCCTCTCTCCACTTGTAACCACTAGTTTGTTCTCAATATCTGTGAGTCTGCTGCTTTTTGTTATATTCACTAGTTCGTTTTATTTTTTAGATTCCACATATAAATGATTTCATACAGTATTTGTCTTTCTCTGCCTGACTTATTCCACTTAGCATTAATACTCTCTGAGTCCATCTATGTTGTTATAAATGACAAAATTTCATTCTTTTTTATGGCTAAGTAGTATTTCACTGTATATATATATACCACACCTTCTTTATCCTATCATCTGTTGACAGACACTCAGCTTGCTTCCATATCTTGGCAGTTGTGAATACTGCTGCTATGAACCCTGGGGTGCATGTATCTTTTCAAATTAGTGTTTTGGGATTTTTTTCTTGATATAAACCCAGGAATGGAATTGCTGGGTCATATGGTAGCTCTATGTTTAATTTTCTGAGAAACCTCCACAATATTTTCCACAGTGCCTGCACCCATTTATATTCCCACCAACAGTGCACAAGTGTTCCCTTTTCTCCACACCCTCCCCAGCATGTTATTTGTGTTTCTTTGATGACAGCCATTCTGAGAGGTGTGAGGTAATATCTCATTGTGGTTTTGACTTGCATTTCTCTGAGGATCATCAATGCTGAGCATGTTTTCATGTGCCTGTGAGCCATCTGCATTTCCTCTTTGGAAAAATGTCTATTCAGGTCTTCTGCCCATGTTTTAATCGGGTATTTTTTGATGTTGAGTTGTATGAGTTGTTTATATATGTTGGGTATTAACCCTTTATCGGTCAATTCACTTGCAAATATTTTCTCCTATTCAGTAGGTTGTCTCTTCATTTTGTGGATGGTTTCCTTTGCTGTGCAAAAGCTTTTAAGTCCCCCTTTTGGAAAAGCAATTTTGATTTCACTTAGTAAAATTTAACAAACCTGTACGCTATAACATGAAAATCCCACTCCTACTTACATACGTGAGAGCTGTAGCTCTCAACTCTGACAGCACAGTAGAATCACCTGGCCCCATCCTAAGCAATTATGACTTAACCACTCCTCGGTAGGGCTCAGCTATTGGTTTTTTCTTGAAAGCTCCCCAGGTGGTTCTAATGTGCATCATAATCATCTGGAGAGCTTGTTAAAACCCAGATTACTGGGTCCTATCCACAGAAATTCTAACCAGTATGTCTAGGATGGAGGCTAAGTACCTTGTCCGAGGACCACAATATAAGAACCAATGCCTTAGAGAAATACTTCTCTGTGTACACCAAGAGACATGCATTAAAATATTCATAAGTATACAACCCATATGTCCAACAAAAGATTAATATACTTAAAAATTATGTAATATCCAAGCAATAAAATACTACATAGCAGGGCAAGTTACACAAGTGTTCAAGACATATAGAAAATGCTCAATAAATGTTAGCCCCATTCACTGTTTTACTCCAGGTTCTGCAGTGACTGGCATTGTGTCTGGTGGTGGTGCCCCACTCAGGAAATATTAATTATGAGAAAATGGAAGCATATGTTGGTGAGCTAAGTAATACATCAGACATGACAATGGCATGTTGGAAGTAAGTCCAGTCTTATATTACTGTGAATTCATGGCAAAAGATTGAGATTTCTGTCACCGTCAGCAAGAGCTTTGATTTCTTCCAAACAACATGATCTCATCCAAACCAGTCAGCCAGTTAGTGGGGTTACTATCATCTGTCTGAATCTGTTCATTAATAGATCATGCAACAAATAACCATTGAAACTTACTCTGTGCCCATCACGTTTGAGGCACTGTGGACACAGCAGAGAACAAGATAGAATGCATTCTAGAAGGGGATCCAGATTATAACAAACATGAAAAATACAGGATTGTAAGAAATGCTATAAGGTAATGAAATAGAAGGATTTGATGGAGTGATATGGGTGGCTTCTCTAGATAGGGTGGTCAGGTAAGGACTTTCATTGGAGGTGATTTTCAATTCAGAGCATCTCCTAAAAGCTGTCTGTTCCAAATCACTGTTTAATAAAAGTGAATGAAGTATAGCCACCACGCCTGTGGGAATTGAGGTGGGAGAAAAAGGAGAGGTTAGAGGATATAAGCAGATCAGGCATCCTGCATTTCTCATGGCTCCCTCCAAGCCTTGAATCCATGCTAGAGGTTTATCTTAGTGCTAAATGTTGCTACCACCACATTATTTTTTTATTAAATGGGGAAATAATATAAAGTTACTAGCACAGTGCCAAGCATACAGCAAATATTTGATAAATGCTAACTACCCTCCACACCCTCTCCATAAAATGAAAGTTTAACCATTTTCCTTTAAATATCACAGTGCTGCTTTAAGTAAATTTTAAGGTTCAAGAACATTTAATATTCTAAGTCCAAGCCCTAAGCCAAAAAAACCCAATGAATCATGACAAAGGTGGTGTACTCCAGAAATGTAAGGTTAAAAAATAATATTATTCTTTAACTGCTCATCATTTAAACTTACCCAACCATCACTCAAACCACTGAATATTTTCCCCATTGAAACCCTCGAGACCTAACTCCCAATTCCTCAATTCTTTGAGTCTTTCTGTGAGCACAATGCTAAGGCAATTTAAATATACAACAATGAATTTAGGAGTTTGGGATTAAAATATACACATTGCTATATACAAAATAGATAACCAACAAGGACCTACTATATAGGAACTATACTCAATATCTTGTAATAACCTTTGGAACTATAGAACTATACTCAATATCTTGTAATAAGCTATAATGGAAGAAACTATAAAAAAAAAGAATATATATATATACATATATATATATGTATATATACACACACACACACATATATATATAACTGAATCACTTTGTTGTACACCTGAAACTAACACATTATAAATCAACTATACTTCAATTAAAAAAAAAACTGCAATAAACAAATATACAACTATGCACAAGTTTACCAATTTGAGATTGAAGGTCAATGTAAATTCAAATGAAGACTACAGGAGCTCCCTAGAGAGCCATGGCCTTCACTCAGCAGGAAAAGACAGTTTCCATATCTCTTGACCAATTTAAAGGACTGGGCTAGGACTAAATGGTGGCCTGGCTCTTAAGGAAATTCCCCTTGGGTTGGGTTCAAGGCTGCCTCCAGATTTATCTTCCAAAGAGAAAGCTCTGTTTCTGTTTTATAAAGAACATGGGAAGAAGCTAAGAATAGGGGAGATGCAGCACGAGGGATGTTGTCAAATGTGGCTTTATTAGCAGGTTTCTTCCCATGCTCTCCTCTGCGTAGGCCCTGTATGGCTTCTGATGCTAAAACATGACCTTAAAGAATTCTTCATGAAATGTCCAAGATTTATTATTTTCTAAACCCATCTGGGAATTTGGGACTGATTCTAAGTTCCTGTTGTCCTATCAGAGTTGATGAATTGATGAATGCATGGTGAGCTGGGTGGGCGTTTTGAAGCTCCCACTCACCAGGCCTTGGCAGGTTCCTAAAAGATGAAGGGAAAACAAGGAGGCAGGGATATCCTGTTGGTGGCTTCTGTTCTCAATGCCGAGCTGACCTTGCATTTGTGCTTTCATCAGTGAGTCCCGTGAGAGTAGTTTTCTGGGGCTGAAGTGTGAGCCCCCACGCTCTTGTTAACTGCCTAGGAGCCTGGAGGGCTGCCTACTGCCGTTCTTTGTCCAAGGAGGAATGCCCTTAAGGACTCATTACCACACAAACCCTTAAAGTATCCAATTTTTCTGAGACTGCAAATCCACCCTACTATTCCCCTTAGATGTTATAGGCTGAATTGTGTTCCCCCTGCCAAATTCTTAAGTTGAACTCCTAAGCCCAGTACCTCAGAATGTGACTGTATTTGGAGTTAGGGCCTTTAAGGAGATACTTAAGTTAAAATGGGTTGTTAGAGTGAGCCCTAATCCAATATGACTGGTGTCCTTATAAGAAGAGGAGCTTAGGACACTGACAACGCAGAGAAACAACCATGTGAGGGATACAACGAGAAGGCAGCCCTCTACAAACCAAGGAGAGAGACCTCAGAAGAAACCAATCCCGCAAACACCTTGATCTTCCGCTTCTAGCCCCCAGAATGGTGAGAAAATAAATTTCTGTTCTTTAAGTCACCCAGTCTGTGCTATTTTGTTATGGCAGCCCTAGAAAACTAATATTGATGTCTTCTATTCTTTCTAGCACCCAAACAGCATAAAGACGTAGGAAGTCCCTTCTGGTCCTGAGAGAAGGAGCAAAGGAACCAAAAAATGCTGAAATGTGATAGCTGCTTTAATCAAGTCAATATTCCCGATTTTTAAGACAAGTTGATCCTTTTCTGAGACAGGTTTTTGATCCAGGCTCCAAGTGAAACAGTCCACAGATATTTCTTTTTTTTTGGATTTGAAAAATAAGGGATTTTTTTTTTTTTAACATCTTTATTGGAGTATAATTGCTTTACAATGGTGTGTTAGTTTCTGCTGTATAACAAAACAAATCAGCTATACATATACATACATCCCCATATCTCCTCCCTCTTGCATGTCCCTCCCACCCTCCGTATCCCACCCCTCTAGGTGGTCACAAAGCACCGAGCTGATCTCCCTGTGCTATGCGGCTGCTTCCCACTAGCTATCTATTTTACATTTGGTAGTGTATATATGTCAATGTCACTCTCTCACTTTGTCCCAGCTTACCCTTCCCCCTCCCCATGTCCTCAAGTCCATTCTCTATGTCTGCGTCTTTATTCCCCACAGATATTTCTTGAGCATTGAGGACATCAACAGGACACAAGCTTGGTACCTTAGGGAAGCTGTCTGTATTACTGTAGACAGGCTCAGACAACAAAAAACCCTTTTTGAAATGCTAGTTCTGTCCATTTCTAGCTGTGTGAACTCGAGTAAGTTACCTTACTTCTCTGAATCTGTTTTCTCATCTGTAAAATAAGGAGAATCTTACCTCGAATAATAACTTGCAGTTTGTGTGAAAATTAGAAATATTAACTGTGAAAATTTAGCCTGTTCTTGGCTGGGGAGTTGGTGTCCAATAAATGGTAGCTACAGTAATAATAATCATTATTATTATTCTAAATAAACAACCTAGCACTGAGCCTGCCAATGGCTAATGTCCAACATATATGAACCCTGAAACTTCTCTTTCCCTTCAAGTAAGTTACATTTCAGAGTCCAAGGACCTTAACATACCTGAGATGTAACCATAAACTTTGTACAGATATGCCTGTACAAAGTTATGCTTTACTTAATGCACTTCAGAGATGTTGCACATTTTACAAATTGAAGGTTTGTGGCAACCCTGCATCAAGCAAGTCTATCGGCGCTGTTTTTCCAATAACATTTGCTCACTTCACATCTCTGTGTCACATTCTCACAGTATTTCAAACTTTTCCTTTGTTATTATATTTATTATGGTGATCTGTGATCTTTGATGTTACTATTGTAATTGGGGGTAGGGGGAGTGCCATGAAACGCGCTCACACAAGATGGTAAACTTAATAAACGTTGTGTGTGTTCTGACTGCTCTACCAACCACCATTGCCATCTTTCTCCCCACTCCTCAGGCCTCCCTATTCCCTAAGACACAATAATATTGAAATTAGGCCAATTAATAACCCTACAGTGGCCTCTAAGTGTTCAAGTGAAAGGAAGAGTCGCACATCTCTTACTTTAAATCAAAACCTAGAAATGATTTAGTGAGGAAGGCATGTCAAAAGCCAAAATAGGCTAAAAACCAGGTCTTGTGCACCAGTTAGACAAGTTATAAATGCAAAGGAAAAGTTCTTGAAGGAAATTAAAAGTGCTACTCCAGTGAACACATGAATGATAAGAAAGCGAAACAGCCTTATTGCTGATATGAAGAAAGTTTTAGTGGTCTGGATAGAAGATCAAACCAGCTGCAACATTCCCTTAAGCCAAAGCCTAATCTAGAACAAATTCCTAATGTTCTTCAATTCTGTGAAGGCTGAGAGCGCTAAGGAAGCTGCAGAAGAAAAGTTTGAAGCGAGCAGAGGTTGGTTCATGAGGTTTAAGGAAAGAAGTTGTCTCCATAAGATAAAAGTGCAATGTCTAGCTAAGGTAATGAAGGTGGCTACACTAAACAACAGATTTTCAATGTAGACAAAACACTGGAAGATGATATCATCTAGGATTTTCATAGCTAGAGAGAAGTCAATGCCTAGCTTTAAAGCTTCAAAGGACAGGCTGACTTTCTTGTTAGGGGTCAATGTAGCTGGTGACTTGAAGTTGAAACCAATGTTTACTTACCATCCCCAAAATTCTAGGGTCCTTAAGAATTATGCTAAATCTATTCTACCTGTGCTCTATAAATGGAACAACAAAGTCTGGAAAACAGCACATCTGTTTACAACATGATTTACTGAATATTTTAAGCCTGCTGTTGAGTGCTACTACTCATTGGCAATGCACCTGGTCATCCAAGAGCTCTGATGAAGATGTACAAGATTCACGTTGTTATCATGCCTGATAACACAACATCCATTCTGCAGCCCATGAATCAAAGAGTAATTTTGACTTCTGAGTCTTATTATTTGAGAAATACATTTTGTAAGGCTATAGCTGCTATAGACAGTGATTCCTCTGATGGATCTGGGAAAAGTCAACTGAAAACTTTCTGGAAAAGATTCATTATTCTAGATGTCATTAAAAACATTTGTGATTCATGGCAAGAGGTCAAACTATGAACATTAATATGAATTTGGAAGAAGTTGATTCCAACCCTCAAATATCCAGTAAACCTGTATAACTTTGAGGGCTTCAAGACTTCAGTGGAAGAAGTAACCGCAGATGTTGTGGAAATAGCAAGAGAACAAGAATTAGAAGTGGAGCCTGAAGATGTGACTGGATTGCTGCCATCTCATGATCACAACAGATGAGGAGTTGCTTCTTAAGGATGAGCAATGATGATATTGGTTTCTTGAGATGGAATCCACTCCTGGTGAAGATGCTGGGAAGATTGTTGAAATGACCACAAAGGATTTGGAATATGACATACACTTAGTAAATAAGGCAGTGGCAGGGTTTGAGAGGATTGACTCCAATTTTGAAGCAAGTTCTTCTTTGGGTAAAATGATATCAAACAGCATTGCCTGCCACCACCCAGCTCGGTCAGCAGCCATCAACATCAAGGCAAGACCCTCCACCGGGAAAAAGATTACAAAGTGCTGAAGGCTCAGATGATGGCTAGCAATTTCTAGCAATAAAGTATTTTTTAATTATATTATGTACATTGCTTTTTTAGATATAATGCAACTGTATACTTAATAAAAGTATAGTATAAACATAACTTTTATATGCACTGGGAAACTAAAAAATTTGTGTGACTCACTTTATTGCAATATTTGCTTTATCGTGTTGATCTAGAACTGAACCCTTGATATTTCTGAGGTGTGTCTATGGATTCTTCATATTTTTATTCAAAAACTTCCTTCATCTGCAAATAATGACATATTTTGGCTCCTTTTTTCTAATCCTTATACATTTTATCATTTTTTCTTGATTTACCATTTGCTTTGAAGCAGTGATACCAGGCATTTTTGTCTTGTTCCTGATTTTAAACAGAATGGCATTTTTAACATTTTGCCATTAAGTATTATGTTTGCTGTAGGTCTTTTTGTGGCTACTCTTAAATAGGTTCAGAAAGTTTGCTTTCTCAGTTAGCTATACATTTTTATAATGAATGGTTGTTGGATTTCATCAAATGTTTGTCCTACATTTATCAAGGTTACCATATTTTTTATTCACTTCAAACTTCAAAATGGTGAATTACAATAATATAGTTTCTAATGTTTAACTCATTTTGCATTTTGAAAAACATCTAATTTGGTCGTAATTTATTATATTTTGTTAATATATCACCAGATTCCATTTGCTAACATTTTCATTCATTTGTCTATGTTCATGAGTGAAACTGCCATGTAATTTTCCTTTCTTATATGTCCTTGTCTGGTTTTAGCACCAAGTTTTTTAGTCACCTCGTGAGACCAACTGACAAAATATTCTCTCTTTTTTATTATCTGAAAGTTTAGAATTACCTGCTCCCCAGATTATTAGTAGAACTCACCTCTAAAATTATTAGGGCTGATGTTTTCTTTGCAGGAAGATTTTAAATAATGGGTTAAATTCCTTTACTAGTTATAGGATCATTTAGACTTTTTAAACTCTTCTTGAGCCAGTTTTGATATACTTTTTCTCTAAAACTTCATACATCTTATCTAGTTTATCCTAATCTGATGGTATATAGGTCTACAAAATATCATCTCATCTTTTTAGTAAATGCATAATCTGTGGTTATATTTCCCTTTTCATTCCATTTTTTCTTTTTTTTTTGGCAGAGCGTAATTAATTTTATTTCATGTACTTTCTCAACACTAAGACAATAACATTTAAAATCTAGCAGAGAGATGGTTCAGTGTTTTCATGAAAATAATTCAAATGTGTAAATTACTGTTTTATAGCCACACACCTTGCAAATGTCACTATCACATTTGTAGCCCTATGGATTCCAGGGTTTGAGTGTAATCAGCCTTTTTTTTTTTTTCACACACACACACACTGTATTTTATTTTTACGAGATAAATAAACTGACACCAAGCATTGTAAATGGATGACCACAACAAAAACAACGATTGCAATCACCAAACACGAAACACCCTCATACTATGTCATAATATTGACATAATATCGTTCTCTCTGTTTTCCATTCACCACTTCTGTCATAAGATTGTCAATGTTATTAAGTCTTTTTAAAGATACACCCCCTGTTGGGCTTCCCTGGTGGCGTAGTGGTTAAGAATCCACCTGTCAGTGCAGGTGACACAGGTTCGAGTCCTGGTCCGGGAAGATCCCACATGCTGTGGAGCAACTAAGCCCGTGCACCACAACTACTGAGCCTGCACTCTAGAGCCCGTGAGCCACAACTACTGAGCCCATGTGCTACAACTACTGAAGCTCGCGCGCCTAGAGCCTGTGCTCTGCAACAAGAGAAGCCACCGCAATGAGAAGCCCGCGCACCGCAACAAAGAGTAGCCCCTGCTCACCGCAACTAGAGAAAGCCCATGCACAGCAATGAAGGCCCAATGCAGCCAAAAATAAATAAATAAATTTAAAATAAATAAATAAAGATACACCCCTTTGTCTCCTGCACTGGCTGGAACGCATTTGTCCACTGTGGTTTCCTCAGCACCTAGAATCATGCCTAGAGCACTCTAAGTATTCACTAAGTATTTATTGAATTTAAAAACTGCATGGAAAAAGCATAAGAGAATGTGGCTAAAGACCAAGTTTTAACTAAGTGCCATAGCAGAAAACAATAACTACAAATGCACGGATCTTTCTTTCAAGAAGCAAAAGTAAATAACAGCTTAAAAGTTAGTATGTCCTCTGTTTACACCAATCTTCAGTATTTGCCTAATTCTGCTCCCCTAGATGGAAATATAGATCTTTCAAGATTTAAAACTCACAATCTAGTTCTAGTGGTTTTCATGAAAGCAGGCTTATTTTACACAACACTTTTTAGGCTCTGGTATTAGAAACATAGAAATCATGAGTTTGCTAATTTTTCTTCACTACCATAGACATTAGTCAACAAGTGATCTTTTAACATGTAGTACTGATCCATCACTATTGCTCATTTTCTAAACTGATGTTGCTGATGTGCTGGAAATAAAGGGGCCTCATAAATGCAAAGACACAGAGGAAATGTTGAAAGGACAATGAACTTGGTACACATTGCTCAATGGAGTCCTTCAGATACTGGGCTGTCAAACACGGAAGTGCAGGCCACTCTTTCCATTTTCAGGAAGAACTCTCTAGTGATCAGCAATTCCAACCCCTGCATCTCTGTTCCTAAACCAAACTGAATCAGAAGGGACGAGAAGATAAATCACAGTTTCCTGAACTTACCCTTCTACACATTTAATCTATATACTTAATGGTTTTCTGTTGCAGTCTGAGCTGAGAGTCAGATTAATTGCATGACTCCGTAGCTGTAAACAGGATAACTTTGAAGATTAGACTGAGTATGCGCTGGCCCAATCTAGGCTCTGTAAATCCTAACAAAATCCTTATATCAAATTTTTTTGGTTTTTCTGTTTGACAAATTTCTCCCAAAGTGAAATACTGAGAACAAACTTCAGGTAATTGAATCCTGCAGAGCTGGTGTCGGGACCCAAGACTTGAAGCTAAAAGATGTAGAGACTACTACAATTTAAGGGAATGACAGTGAGGCAGCGGCACGTGAGTGCCTGGATTGAGGAAAAGGGGCCAAAAGCAGCCCCATCTCTGCTAATAATCTGAGCTTGGCTGAGGAGAGTGGTTGAAATCCCCGAAGAGAAGGCCCTGACCTCATGGAACTCAGGTCAAATGCATAAGGCAAGGCAAAAGTAGAAGAATATACTTTAGGAGAAAGTATACTGTCCTGAAAAGATTTAAAGATTGAGTGTATATTTACGTATAGTAAAAGGGATAATGTTTTTAAATTATAAGTGCTAGAGACAAATGCTCTGCATTTGGCATGATAGATACAGGAGACTGTTCTGCATATTTATAGTACAACTGTAAGCCAGTGCCTGGAATACAATAGGTGTTCAATTAATATTTTTAGAAGGGTAAGTCGTGTAAAGAGTTCTGCCCTGGAGTCTGGAGACCTGGATTCTAATCCTGACCCTATCATTAACTAGCTTTGTCACTTCAAGAAAGTCACTTAGCTTCTTTAGTCACAAGGTTTTCCTCTATAAAGCAGAATATAAATTGAATGGTCATAAGATCACTTGCTATTTGAAGCGTCTATGTCTCCATTAGTGCTACAAGAAGACCAGGTCCCCACACCCAGTAAGAACTTCCTCTCAAGGAATCACTGAGCAGAATCACAAAGGCAGGGAAGTGAATGGGGTATTCAGTGAACGGCAGCTAGTCTGGTGTGGCTGGAGAACTGGGCTGTAGAAAGGAGATACAGGTGATGAGCATGGAGGAAATGGATGGAGCTAGGTCTGAGAATAATCCCTTAAAGTGGGAGGGGTAAAGAGCTGCAGCTGAAGATGAGCCCAAAGGATTCCAGCTCATCTGTTAAGCCAATGAAGTCTATAATATTGTGAATAGTGATGTCATCCTGTATGTTTAAAGGGCAGTGGATTTCAATCCTTGCTGCACATACTGATGTATTTTTTTAATAGAGGTGCCTGGGTCCCCCCCTAGAGACTCTGACTCTGTAAAACTGGGGCGGGGGGGAGGCCCTGACATCAGAATTATTTTTTTAATCTCTGTGGTGGTTCAGGTGTGTGATGAAAATCACGTGAGCGACGCTTTACAGTTCACATACCTTTCAACGTTATCCTTCCATCCTCACAGCCAGCTTAGAAACGGAGCAGAGAACGTAGAATTATCACCATTTCACACGTGTGAAAATTGATCTCAAAGAAACACCTCTATCCAAATGACAAATAGCAGAATTCAGACTCTAAGCTGATTTCCTGAGCCCAGGTCCAGTGTTTTTTCACTGTAGCTCAGCTGCCTAAAATGAAAACAGGGGTAAGTGAGTAAGAATTTATTCCTCAATCCAAGAAAATATTAGAACCAAGAAGCATGACTTGAGGGTAGCAAAGGGTAAATTTAGGCCCAATGAAAAAGCAGTTCTTTGAATATAGTTAATGCATACATGGACTTATTAACCCGAAGCCATGGTAGATGATCATCAAAGGTTCGAAGGAGATTTAAACACATTTATAGGTGAAGGATACACTCTCAACTATTTGAGAGCAACACTCTTTTCTCGTGCATTTTTCAGACTGGTTGTATTATGTTACTGACAGCCTACAAATTATAGTCAGATATCCTCAGAGTTTATAGTCTTATCTGCCTCATACTTCTACTGAAAATTTGATTATCTGTGCCCTCAGAAAGAACAGCACAGATAAGTGAAATTCTCACAAATCAGCTACCAAAAATGAGGATGTGGTGAGATGATCCCATTACCGCAGAAGGCCTGGGGCCTCTGGGTAACATCAGGCAAGCTAGTTATTACATGATTAACATAGGGAAGGAAACTCACAGTTATCGGATGCCTGCAGTGGGGGAAGCCCTGTGTAAGACACTGCATATGCCATCACATTTTGTCCTCACAGGAATCCCAGAAGGATAGTAGTATCATTAGCCCTTTTTCACAGGTGAGGGTAGTCAGGCTTAGAGAGGTTCAACAATATGCTTAAGGTTACAGAGCTCCACACAGCACAACTGAGCCAGAGCTATCTCCAAAGCTTGTGGTCGTTCCACTATACTATATTTCTCACAGTCTACCCAAGTATAAAAAAAACCTGATGCAACATAGTAAGCAACTAAGTGAAAAGACTTGCCCACTATTAGATGGCTCTGTCTTCTGGGAGGGCATGTCAGTGGCTGCGGAGCTGCGTGGCTCACATCATGGGCAGCAGCACTCAGAGCAGCGGCAGGAAGACAGGGCACCTGACCTGCAAAGTCAGGGGGCATCTGATCCTTACACTAACATGTAGAATGTTCCTCCAGAGCTGGGAGCGTTTCCCCTGCGTGGGGAGTCCTGATGCTACACAGCGGATACGGCATTTCCAAAGCATGGCAGGCTAACTGTCAAAAAGATAGTAAGAATGTTGGCAGCTAGATGGCCGTTAAACAATCAAAACTTCACTGCCTAGTACAAAAGCCAGAGCTCATAGGAGCTGCTGCCTTAAATTTTGCAGGGTGCTAAGCTCTAAGGAAACATGTAGCACTACACATACCATCCTTAAACACAACCCAAAATGAGAGATGCACAGGTGGTTCAGAGGACTGAGTGCCAAACTTTAACCCCCTCACTTTAACACTGAGAAACCACCCATGAAGCTTGCAGCTCAATTAGTACCATTTAATCCGGATGGAGCACCCCAAACACAGTAGGCACGTAAAGCATCAACTCACACAGAAACCGCCATCATCCCGAGCTTACACTGCTGAAATGTGTGTACGGTTCCTCCGCCATAAGCTTCTCTGCTGCAAACACCTCTGCCGCAAATGTTTTCCCTGCGTAACTTAATTGGCCGTAAAGCATTGTTGCCGTAAAAGATAAAATAACTGGTTGACAGTTTGGTTTCATTTCTTCATTGATGCAGTACTCCCATTTTTATATTGCATTAATCTGAAAAACGCTGAGGGTCTCAAAGGCACAGGATTGAACGCATATGTCCCACAGAATTTTGGACTGTCTGTCCAAAAGTGACATTATGCCCAGAACAAACAACCGTGTAGAGGCTTTTCACTACACAAGTCAAAGCTCAGTTACAAATATACATCCTAGTATTTGGAAGCTGTTACCTCTTTTTTTTCAAAGTGATTCAGTTATATATATACAGACACACACACACACACACACATACATATATATTCTATTTTATAGTTTATATGCTATATATATATTCTATTTTATATTATTTATATATTCTTTATATTCTAATATATATATTCTTTATATATTCTTTTTCACATTCTAATATTCTAATATATGTTTTATATTCTAATATGTATATATATTCTTATATATATATTATATCCTTTATATTCTAATATATATATTCTTTTTCACATTCTTTTCCATTATAGGTTATTACAAAATATTGAATACAGTTCCCTGTGCTATACAGTAGGTCCTTGTTGTTTACCTGTTTTATATATAGTAGTGTGCATATGTTAATCCCAAGCTCCTAATTTATTGTCCCCCAACCCATCCCCTTTGGTAACCATAAGTTTGTTTTCTATGTCTGTGAGTCTATTTCTGTTTTGTAAATAAGTTCTTTTGTATCATTTTTTGAGATTCCACATGTAAGTGATATCCTATGGTATTTGTCTTTGTGTGACTTACTTTACTTAATATGATAATCTTTAGGTCCATCCATGTTGCTGCAAAGGACATTATTTCATTCTTTTTTATGGCTGAGTAGTATACATATACATATACAGTATACATGTACATATACATATACAGTATACCACATACAGTATACATATACAATATACCACATCTTCTTTCTCCATTTATCTGTTGATGGACATTTAGGTTGCTTCCATGTCTTGGCTATTGTAAACCATGCTGCTTTGAACATTGGGGTACATGTGTTTTTTTGAATTATGGTTTTCTCCAGATATATACGCAGGAGTGGAATGCAGGATCATACTCTAGTTTTAGTTTTTTAAGGAAACTCCACACTGTTTTCCACAGGGACTGCACCAATTTACATTCCCACCAAGAGTGTAGGAGGTTTCCTTTTTCTCCACACCCTCTCCAGCATTTATTATTTGTTGACTTTTTAATGATGGCCATTCTGAGTGGTGTGAGGTGATACCTCATTGTAGTTTTGATTTGCATTTCTCTAACAATTAGTGATATTGAGCATCTTTTCACGTGTCTGTTGGCCATCTGCATGTCTCCTTTGGAGCTGTTACCTCTCTTAATGAAGGAGGAAATTTTAGTGAAAAAGAAAAAGTGTGCGAAGTGAGAGAGTAGCATGGACATATATACACTACCAAATGTAAAATAGAGAGCTAGTGGGAAGCAGCTGCATAGCACAGGGAGATCAGCTCAGTGCTTTGTGACCACCTAGAGGCGTGGGATAGGGAGGGTGGGAGGGAGACGCAAGAGGGAGGAGATATGGGGATATATGTATATATATAGCTGATTCACTTTGTTATACAGCAGCAACTAACACACCATTGTAAAGCAATTATACTCCAATAAAGATGTAAAAATTAAATAAATAAAAAATAAAATAGACTAGTGGAAAAAGAAAAAAAGGAAAAAAAAAAAGAAAATGTGTGATGCCAAACAAAGAGATGAATTAACAAGCAAAAAAATGTATAAAATACTATGATTGAAAAACTCTGAAGACAAGTATTTAGGTACAATCCATAAAATAAAATCAGTTATTTGTGCAGTATTGCCATGAATCTATGCACATTTTAAATGTATTCAAATAATTTGTATTTTGCAATAATTTCTTTTTAATTTTATAATTCATTGTTCATGTTTCATTATGTCCTTTTCCATGCCCCTCTTTTATTTTTTGCTATTTTATCTTTTATGGCAGAATTGCCTTATGGCCAATGAGTTATGCAGCAAGTATGTTTAGGCAAAAATGCTTGAGGCAAAGAGGCTTTCGATGAACATACCTAGAACTGTTGAAATGGCCTTGTTCCTGCTATCCCTGCATTCCTCACCATGTTTCAACCCACTTCCCACCAGCAGCCGGACCCTCTTCTTGAAACACATAGATCTGATTTTGTTGTGTCCCTGCTCAAAACCTTTCCATTGTTCTTAGTATAAAGTTACTTAATTCGTGACCATAGCCAGCCAACCTCCTCAGCCTGATCATACCCACTCTCTCTCATACCCACCAATCTCTATTTTGTCCTTCTTTTAGTTTCCTAACCACACCTGCCTGCCTCAGGACTTTATCACATGGCTTGTCCTGGTCTGAATCATGACCTTTCTCCCCACCCCCAGCCCTCCACCTTAACCAGGCTAATTTCATTCCTCATATTTCTGCCTAAATGTCACATTTTCAGAATATCCAAATTAAGTGTCTCCTCTTATATTTTTCTCATAGCACCCTACTGTTCTGCTTTCAGGACGATCACAGTTCGAATGTAGCAATTAAGTATTTAAGTCTTTGTTAAAGTCTGTTTTTCCTACTAGAATGTAAACTCCAGGAGAGCACAGGAAAATGACTCATTCATTTCTATTCCTAAGTGCCTTCTACATTAAGTTGTTCATTCAATATTTGTTGAACAAATGAAAGAATGAATGAACATGGGTACTCTTTTCCTGAAACACTCTGTTCTCTAATAATCTAGGGATAATCCAAAACAGGTTTCCTTCCAAACTGAGGGCCTGTCCCTGCACATCAAATTATCTCTCCTGGGTCACAGGATGACCCATTGCGCCCAAGCAGGTGCTCCCTGCCACTGCCAGTCTGGTGTCATAGCCTCTCATCTGCAAGATGGGTCTCATGGCACTAGCCACAGTCTGGGTTATAAGCACAGAACTCATGTCCTCAGCACATGACACCAGACCATAAGAGGCAAATTTCTTGCCTTGCACAAAATTAGCCATTTAATAAACATTTGTTGCATTGGAATCTGAGTGTTGAACAAGACCTATGAAAAAGCCCCACATTTTATATCTAAAAGCTTAGTTCATGATTTCAAATATTGAAATCCATCCTTCACACAGGAGTATGTATATTTGCCAAGCATGTTTCATTTGTTTTGGTTTTTTTTTTAATTTTTTTTTTTTTAAAACTTTGGGTTTATTTATTTTTATGGCTGTGTTGGGTTTTCGTTTCTGTGTGAGGGCTTTCTCTAGTTGCGGCAAGTGGGGGCCATTCTTCATCGCGGTGCGCGGGCCTCTCACTATCGCGGCCTCTCTTGTTGCGGAGCACAGGCTCCAGACGCGCAGGCTCAGTAATTGTGGCTCACGGGCCCAGTTGCTCTGCGGCATGTGGGATCTTCCCAGACCAGGGCTCGAACCCGTATCCTCTGCATTGGCAGGCAGATTCTCAACCACTGCGCCACCAGGGAAGCCCATGTTTCATTTGTTGATTAAGAAAATACCATGAAAAAATTTAAAAAATAAAATAAAGTAAAATGTAAAACAGGGACTTCCATGGTGGCACAGTGGTTAAGAATCCGCCTGCCAGTGCAGGAGACACGAGTTTGATCCCTGGTCCGGGAAGATCCCACATGCCACGGAGCAATTAAGCCCGTGCGCCACAACTACTGAGCCTGTGCTCTAGAGCCCACGAGCTACAACTACTGAGCCCATGTGCCACAACTACTGAAGCCCGCATGCCTAGAGCCCATGCTCCACAACAAGAGAAGCCACCGCAATGAAAAGCCCATGCACCGCACAAAGAGTAGCCCCCGCTCACCACAACTAGAGAAAGCCTGCATGCAGCAACAAAGACCCAACGCAGCCATAAATAAATAAATAAATAAGTTTATAAAAAAGAAAAAAAATGCAAAACAAAAAAAAAAGAGAGAGAGAGAAAATAGCATGATCTTAGTTAGAATCTACCTCTACTCTCCCAAATGAAAAAACAAGACAAAACAGAATGGCACTCTGAGAGATTTAACCTATTTTTATGGGGCAAAAAATTCTATTTCTATCCCAGGAATCTGGAGCCCCAGAGAAGGCTGTAAGGTGTAGGCAGTGTTGCAAATAGGCTTCTAGCCCACAGCTCTCTGCACTGTTTGTGTACTTAGTGGTAACCGTGGCAGAGTCTACAGATATATCATTGCAATGCAACAATGGAGGGACAGCACTGAAATATGAAAACAGCAATTAGGAGCAAAGTTACTAGTTCCTTAGTATATATCATGAAAATATTTCCCAATCCTGCACTTAATTGCCAGATGCTCAAGCAATGACATAAAATGACAGGAAAAACTGCAAATAAGTGAAGGACAAGCCCCTAAAGGATTTAAGGCAGTAATCTAACTGGGCAGATGATACACAAACACCCCAATCTTCATCCTGTTCTAGCACCCAATGATCTAAAGTGCAGGTAACCGATGAATAAGTTCAGCGATTATGACAATTCCAGGGACAGAATGCAAAAGGCCATTTAAAATATTAAAAGGAAGAAAGACAAAGCCCACACATGCTCATGTGCACGTACACACATGGAGCACACATAGGCTAGAAAGTTAATAATGCCCAGATCCTGCATATAACCCTCCAGCCCCAATGCCTCCAGGGAACTCAGACCCCCTGGTCCTCCCCACTCAGCAACCATTGCTGAGTGTCCACCACTCCACTCCGGGACCACAGCCAGGAGGCCCCTCTGTTAGTATTCACAGATGTATCATCCTTGTTTAGAACCTGCTGACCTCGCATCTGATGGAGTCAACTGAAACACCCACCAAAATGACAACAATAACAGTACCTTAGTGTTGGACACCAGAAAGGTACTGATTGAAACAGTTCTCTCTAAATAAACAACAAGGATGTACTGTAGAGCACAGAGAACTATATTCAATATCTTGTAATAAGCTATGATGGAAAAGAATCAAAAAAAGAATATAGATATATACAATATACATATATATGTATACAATACATATATATGTATAACCAAACCACTTTGCTGTATACATGAAACTAACACAATATTGTAAATCAACTACACTTCAATAAAAAATAAATAAATAAATAGACAAAAAAGAATTCTGGCACAAAAAGGGAGTATATTCTTCAGCAATATTTACAAATGATTTATAGATTTATTCACATAAGATTTAATTAGGGAATATTTTATGTTGCATTAGCCAAACTACAATTATTTCCATACGTTGTCAAGCACCAAGGTTTAATCCATTTAACAATTAAAAACAAACAAACAAACAAAAAACAGCTCTCTCTCTGTCTCTCTCCCTCTCCCTGTTGGACACACACATTTAAAGACCTGAAGAGTTTCCGTGCTTTTCCTGGAATCATGTGACCAGCTACAGTTTGGGGATCTATCAAAGCAAATTCTCCTCAAATGCCTTATCTCTGGGTTTGTCTTCCACATAAAATATGAGTCACTCTTAGGATCCAAATATTTAAGTTAAACTTTGTCTGCACTGTGGTTTCCTCCAACAGGACCATGCTTCACAACTTCCATGTCAGTCTAGCTCTCTTTGCTAGACTTGGACAGCCCTGGGTCTACTTCAGTGGTCACCTCAGAGCTCTTTCGTAGATAAGGAAATAAAAATTGAAAATCAAGAGTGGAAACTGGCATCAACATCCCATTGGATGTTACTAAGAAGTCAGATAATGGGAGAAACTTAGATCTCACTCTTGGATGAGCCTGATTTTATCACTTCTCAGTACAAGTGGTTTCTTGCTGCCCAAATTACTGATGGGATTACCTGTCATACTACCATTGTGGTTTAACAGTTGAGTTTTAAAGTTTCTTTGATCTTAAAGATATCCTTTTAAAAATGCAGTTTGTCTTAGGAGAGACCACACCTTACAGCTCCATTAGATTATATAATTCAATATTTAAGATCCAGAAAGATCTGATACTGAGATAAGTAAGTCAAGAAACAATCATGTTTACTTCCCATTTTTTTCCTAGTTGTGGTCAAAATTATGCCACCGTACTTTGTGAGACCTTGGGTGGATTACCTAACTGCACGGAGTTCAACTTGGCCCTCTTTCAAAAACAGAGATTTCAATCTTTTTCCAATGTCACGCTATCATAAAAACTGTTCATTGTATGCATATACATTTCAGAAAATATAAAACATGATATTTACCTTAATCTTTGAAAGTCATATAGCATAAGGAGCATGGTGAACATCTAAGTACCATAAAAAAATAAAGTGAAAGGCAGTGATTACATTTACAGCAGAAGGGATGAGTATGACTTGGAGAAGAAAATGTCTTTCATATAGAATTTTAATTAAATATCTCAATTTTACAAGTAATAAATGAATATATTCGTATAAGCATAAGACATGTGAGGTAATGCAGCATAGTTCACCCACTTAGAGTTGGCAGTCTTGAGGTCAAATTTCAGCACAAATCTGCTGGCCATGTGACCTTGGGCAAGTTAGTTTATTCTGTAGCTGAGGTTCTTCACCTGTCAAATGGGGGTTAAATTAGCTTTTGGCAAGTCATAGGCACTCCAGAAGCAGTAGTAAATGTGTTGATTTTCTGAAAGTGGCTGGGAGGTAACTCCAGGAGAGAGGGAAGCAAACAACCTCAAATGCAGCCACACGATGGATTCATTCCTTTACCATCCCTTATTCAATCACTCACCAAGCATTTATTAAAATAAAACCTACAATGTGATAGGAATCATGCTAGAGGTTGAGCATTCATCTTTAAGTGATGAACGTACACAGATACTAGCAGTGCCATGAGTTAAATTTAAGTGCCAGAAAAGAGGGAGTGGATGAGGCTACTTCTCAGAAGAGGTGGCATGAGAGTAGAACTGTGAATGTAAGAGAGGAGTTGGCCAGGAGGTCACAGAGATGAATTACGTTCCAAAGATAGGAATGGCCAGTGGCTGTGGAAAGAGCCTGGAGAAGGGCATGGTCTTACTCATGTTGGTAAGGTCTGGACTGAGTGCATTATCTGAAGGATGATGTGTGCTCGGTAAAATGTGTGACTTAGGAAAGGGAGAAAACTGTTCCAGATGTGAGAGTAAGGTAAAGGATTCAGGAAGAACTGAAACAGCTGAGATAAATATGATGAGGAACAGACACATGAGATGAGAAGAATGAGATGGACCAGTGCTCACTGATGGACGGCAGTGGAGAGGAGGGGGCACTAGTCATGGAATCAAGATGCCGTCTCCGTGGTCCTCATTTAGCCATGAGCTGCTTGCATGGCCTTGAGCAAGTCACCTCAATATCTCTTGATTCCAATTTCCTCAGCTCTGAAATCAGGGAACTGAATCCACCCTACGAACTGTCTCAACTCTCTCCCCTTCCACTTAGGATTTGGGAAGCTCCCACCCACCACCTCTAGTTTTTTGTTCCCTTACATAGCAGAAAGTAGGAGCCTAAGCGAAGCAGAACCACATGATAGGAAGGAAGAAGAAAACTTTTCCAGGCTCATAAAGGAAAATTCTAAAGCTTTAGGATGAAATTAAAGGGCTTTAGGATGATAAAGTGCTGCCATTTTAATAAGCTTAATGAATTGGCCACTCCAAAAAAAGAAAATAAAAAATCTGCAAAGTTAAATATTTTTATTGCCTGAAATAGAAATTGAAAAAGTATTGTGGGAATGTGAGGGGTGAAAGGAGACACTTCTGGGAAAAGGGTCTTTTACCAATGACATGTACCCTTTCCCCACTATGGGGGTTACCTCTTTAACCTCTTCATAAAGTATACCTTACCATGTGAAGAGTATTATTTACAGGGTAGATTTCTAAACCCATTATCCTGTAGCATATGCTGAAAATTATAAACTGTTAGCCTGATCAGGCTATGTAATTTAATTAATTATAATTTAAAGACAGTTTCATATAATTGTCACAATTCCTTGAGTCTACATCCTCTGACTTACTTGTCTTTAATGGCAGTGCTGGCCTGGTATATAGCAGGTACTCAGGAGGTGTTCATTAAATGGATGATCTGACAGAGGAAAAGCCAAGCCCTGCTTGGGTGTCTTGGAGACCTTTGGTCTCCTCCCTTGAGCTGGGAGTGCCATGAAGATCCAGTGATCTCAACATAAGCAATTCTGCATAAGCACATGCAACCTGTATCTTGTTGTAGATATGGAATCAGACCCATTCCGAAGTCGCTGGGGGAAAACCAGAGATTCCAAGCAAGGTATGAAGTCCCAGGCTGCTGAGCTGAGCCTACTGTTATCATGATGATGAGGGCAGTGAGATTCCTCAGCTGTGGGGAATAGCAAGCCTTCTGAAATATCTAATATCAAAGCCATATGCCTTTAAGGTGAACAGCCATGGACACAATCTCCTTTGGGGGGAAAAACAAAAAAAAATCCTATTAAAACTAAAGCCTCAGCAGATTTCCAGATGCACTCAGCAATGAACAAATTATTGCTGGGCCAGCCCTCCAGGCAGAGGTCTTGACTTCCCTCCCAAGATACCCTCTCTCCAGATGAAATAAAATTATTTTTAAATGTCTATGTTCCCTGTTGATACAGGGAGACATCTTAAACAGACTTTAGACAACCTGCATTGTTACAAGGATTAAAAATTTGGCCATCTCTGCAGGCAAAGCAGTAAGAAATACTAACTTCAGGAGGCAGAATGTGTGCTTTCTCCCCTTGCTTTCAACTCCAAGAGTATGAACAAACAAAGCGGTTATTCCGATCTTCGGTCTACGGAGATTAACAGGGGAAACTAGGCGTGATACTATTTTCCTATAAGAAATGCAGAAGATTGCCAGAAAATTCTTTTTAATTTCTCATGCTGACCACAGTTCCAGTAACATAATAGGCCTCCAATAGAAATTGCTGATAAAAATGAAACTTAAAGAAATTCATTAGTTTTCATGACTTTGTGTGGCAGGGTCCATCTAAGGCAATGGTTCAATTATCTCATGCTTCCAGCTCATCTTTCACTTTATCAAGTCATTTCCCCACAGAATTCCTTCTATAACCTGAGCTACTTTCTGATGAATGAGGTTAAGGCTGGGAGAGAAAGTTCAAGGCCCTGTGTCAATCCAGAGGCAGAGTAGGGAGTTCTATTAAGAACTTAAACCACAAGTTCACTTTCCTTGGCAGTGGGCGTAGTTCCAAAAGCACTGGCTCATCACTCCAGCTGTGTCCACCATGTTCCCACATATTGATCCATGTTACTGCAGCCCTCAGGAGTGGGAGCCCTAACACACAGGAACAGGGACAGGGACTCAAAGAACCTATGAGTTCTTCTGCGTCTCAGGACCTCAAAGAAGAAAATATTCAAAATCAACACAGCAATTAACATGCCAACCATTATAATATCTTCTTCTTAACACCTCCTAGGGCTGAGGTGGAGAATATCAACATTGGGATTGGAAAAGAGACTGGATGGCTAATTTTAAGAACAATTTGAGCCCCTTTACTTTATAAGCATTCCTCAAAGTGCAGGAGAAGAAAAAGTGAAAAAGAAATATTTTAAGTAGATATTTTTCCAGTCCACTAAATTTTCTAACACAAAATTCAGTGCCCTTGTTAAGTCTCCCAGTAGCCTTTTTAATTCTTAACAGCAAGGATACTGTCCTCAACTTTTGGTTTCAGGTATGTCTTGAGGACTAAAATATTTAGTGCCTCCTAAATTTTTCTGAGTACTGTAATTTCTCTAAAAATTAACTATGCTACCTTTAAACAAAGCAAAATTCTTCCTTAATTTATGCATTTATTCAGTAAACATTTATTTGGCACGTGCAGTGTGCAAGTCACTGAGCCAGACACTATGGAGGATATAAGGATAAGACATAGTCTACTGTAAAAATTAGGATGGAGTACATCTATCATCATCCATCCTGGGAAAAGAGAAACCATTTGTACTTGAAATAAAATGAATTTAATATATGGGAATAGGTTACACAGGTGATAGAAGAACCAGAAGCCCATCAGGGGATGGTGAAGCAATCCAGAAATAAACAGTAGCAGGCACCACCACCATCCCTAAGCAGGAAAAACAAGGAGGTTGTGTTCCCAGAGCCCAAGGGCAAGGACCACCCATCAAAATCTGGAACTATCAGGTGGGAGTTGGAGCCTCAAAGGAAATACAGCTCTCCTGGAGACATCTCCCAAGGCATGGGGGTGGGGAGAAGACCCTAGTTTCCATGCCAGTATCACCTAGTATAAAACCCACCCATTATGAAACCACCCAGTATGAAGCCAGTTGACCCAGGAGTGTGGGCTGCACAGCCTACAGGTTCAGCCTCTGTGATAAAGGGCAGAGCAGGAAAAGGCAAAGAATGGATCTGAGAGCAAGCAGACCATACATATCAAGCTTTGACACCTGTGTAAGAGCAAATACAAATTAGCAATATCACAGGAAAAGTAAAATAACTGTTCAATAATTGCCTTAACAAAGCTACAAACAAAAATTCATGAAAATTTAGAGAAAATAGATAACAATTTAATTTAGAATTGCTGGTGCTTTATGAAAGAGGCAGCACTTTGGGAAATTTAGGGGAAATGGATAGAATTTTGAAAACTAGAGGAGGTATAGAAAGAATTCTACTTTGCAAAAGCCTAAAAGGCATGTAAATATTCTGTAATCACCTACTGGGATCATATTAAAGATGGGCAAAAATGGCAAGCTAAGGAATGTGAATTTTTCCTGGTAGATGAAAAGGAGTCAATGAAGATTTAGGGGTAGAGCTGTGTTAGGGATTATTTTTGCAGTGGCATGTAAAATCCATTGGACATGGAGATGTCAGGGAAGAGGTAATAAAGTCTGGCAGCAAGGCATGACCATGGGACTGCATGGAACCTTTTCTAATTGGTTGAGTGTCAGCCGGTTGGAGGTATGGGGCAAACAACTGGAACTGTGAGCCCCGTGAGAGCTCAGAAAAGATGTCCAGATTGTGTACGTATTTGGAGGCACCATATGCAAAGTGATATAAGTTTAAAGCCTGAAGATGGATAAAATCACATGGACAGAAAAACACAAGAGAAATATGTTTCAGAAAAGCCTTGGTTATAGAGGAAGAGGAACTAAAGAAGACAAAAGGAGTGGTAGGAGGAGGAAGAGACCCAGGAGAGGACTGCATTCAGTGGAAAGAGTCTGAGAATAGAGTGAATGAGCAATTACATAAAATGTAGCAGAAAAATCAATGAGAATGACTATTGGGAAAGGGCGGTAGGATTTTTCATTTTATGGGAAATTTCAGAAAGTATCCAGAACTGAATTTGAAATCCAAAGATTTGGGCTCAAGGCATGCATAAAATAATTTCTCTTTACATCATACTTTCTGCTTATGTATTATTCCTGCTCCCTAATAATTTTAGTACATATGGAGTTTGTTGCATCTTCTTTGGCTCTTCTCTCCAACATGATCTTTCGGTTCCTACACCCTCTGCTAAATGCTTTGTACTCTTGATATTTCCTAAGACAGTGCATTGTCATGTCACAATACCCACCAGAAATCCAGTCATCTACAGCCAGGGAGAGGGGTGTCACAACATATATATTGATATAATTTGGCTTCCTGAGGATTTACTCACTGACATGCATTTAAAAGGGAGTAAGGGCATAACAGCAAAGACTGACCTGGCAAGTCTAGCTAGCATCTTACTTTTGCAGTGAAGGCTCAACCAAACATAGAAAACATGATTTTGTAATAGGCTTCATTGACATAGTTTCGATTTATTTTTTCCTTGACATTCTACAGAAAGCACTGAAGAAGAGAAAATACAGATTAGAATGACACATGTTTATGAAATAGTATGTTGGCCTCTCCAGAAATTCATGCATTCTAGAGAAGATATTATCCACGGTACTAAGTTTAAACCACTTAGACTGTAATTCAAAACTCTACACAGTCTGATAACAGCCTACTTTCCCCAGCATTCTCTCTCTAACCATGCAGTCAATAACTCAACAAACATTTATGAAGCACTTACTGTCTTCCAGGATCATGCCAATCATTACACTGAGCACCCCCCAGCCAGGCCTTTTCCACTTAAACACTGCAGCCACCACTGCTCTGCTGACCAGGGTCCTCCATCACCAAATGCCTCACTCTTCTCTGCTCAGACTAAAATCCCTCTAGGAGCTGGGACTTTGCAATCAAACTGCTTTCCTTTTTTTTTTTTTTTTGGTAAACATTTTATTTTAATTTTATTTTATTTTTATTTTTTTTAACATCTTTATTGGAGTATAATTGCTCCACAATGTTGTGTTAGTTTCCGCTGTATAACAAAGCAAACCAGCAACCTCTTACGTCTCCCTGCCACCCTCCCTATCCCACCCCTCTAGGTGGTCACATAGCACCGAGCTGATCTCCCTGTGCTATGCGGCTGCTTCCCATTAGCTATCTATTTGACATTTGGTAGTGTATATATGTCCATGCCACTCTCTCACTTCGTCCCAACTTACCCTTCCCCCTCCCCGTGTCCTCAAGTCCATTCTCTACGTCTGCATCTTTATTCGTGTCCTGCCCCTAAGATCTTCAGGGCATATACTCTGAGAAAACCATAATTCAAAAAGAGTCATGTACCACAATGTTCATTGCAGCTCTATTTACAATAGCCAGTACATGGAAGCAACCTAAGTGTCCATCGATAGATGAATGGATAAAGAAGGTGTGGCACATGTGTACAATGGAATATTACTCAGCCATAAAAAGAAACGAAATGGAGTTATTTGTAGTGAGGTGGATGGACCTAGAGTGTGTCATACAGAATGAAGTAAGTCAGAAAGAGAAAAACAAATACTGTATGCTAACACATATATATGGAATCTAAAAAAAAAAAAAAAAAAAAAAAGGTTCTGCTTTCCATTTAAATCCAGCCCCACCATTAACTAGCTGTGTGACCTTGGACAAGTTCCTTAAACTCTTTATGCCTCAGTTTTCTCCTCTTTCTTCCTTATAGTGTTATATTTTGATGATTAAACACATGTAAAAAGCACTTAGGAGGGTATGTAAAGGTATTGTGTAAAGCACAGCCTAGCTGGGAGGCAGACCATGAGCCTGTATCTCTGAAATTCACCCACAGGCCTGTTGCTGGGACCAGCCAATGCTGGTCTGTTTCTGGTGAGACAAAGAGCCATCGGCTGATGCTTTGACCATGCAAAGAAGTGATCACAGCTGCTTCAGAGGTAATCAGCAAAGAATGTCAGGAGGAAATGGCCCAAGGGAGTAGAAATGCTTTTGCTCTCTTAGATGGTAGTTTCGCAAGCCAATGGACAAATGACAAGCTGGAAATAGCACACACTGAGTATCAGTGATAGTAACGGGAAATGGCTTTAGTCTGTAAGCTGGACCACACATCTACCACCCCTCGCTTGAGAGGAACCACTGGCTGAAACAGATAAGTTTCCCAACATGACTAACTTATTGAGTGACTATATTTTTGCCTGCTTTGCCCCTCATGCTGATGGGAAATGAGGCATCAGGGAATGCACAGAATTGAGGAAGCCCTGATAATATGAGAGACATCCTCCCTGGGGCAAGTCCTGTGGAGGAGAAGTTGACACTGCCCTCAGCCTAGGGGGCTCACCATTGTTTCTGGTCTTCAGAACTAAAAGGGGTAGACCTAACACCTTCGTTCACCTGTGAGGTCTGTGCCAGCGCCAATGCTGGACTGACAGGAATAATTAAAGTGCAGAATTTTATGAATTACATATTTCATTTAAAAACTAAACCGTTGCAAGGTTAATCTTGCGACATCATCACATTCACCCAGTCTCAGGTCTATTTGTTACTGTTTCCCTAGTTTTGTTCTACAGAATCATGATTCCATTGAATTATTAATAGGAAATCCCTGAAAACAAGGATTCAGAAGTCATATGAGTTTGGGGAAGTCATTTGAGTATGCTTGCTTGAGTGGGAGAGAAAGGAGGGAATGACTGCCTCAGTCCAGTGATCACATGGACCCTGGACTCAACCCCTGGAGTGGGCAGCACACACAAGCGAAGGTCATCCATGAAATGTGTCAGGGCCACTCAGGGAAGGACCCTCCCTCCTGATGACTTTGGGTGGCTTGCAGGAGCAACCCCCAACCCTCCATATTAAAATGCATTTTTGGTGCCATATGAAACAAGTCAGAAAACTCCCAACAAACTCTTCAAACTCCTGTTTTCCAGGAAAATTCCAGAAATATGGATGTCTCTAAAAGACTATTCTTTTTTAAAAGGTTGAAAGTTGCCTGCAAAAACCTTGAAAAATAGCAGCAGCAGATACAATATGATTGTATTGTATGAGGATTCAAGACCATCACCTACCTTCCTATTGTTCTAAGATATAGTTTTATAAGCGACAAGTCAGTTATTAAATTCACTGGTTGAGAATATACCTGTTAGGGAACCACTGACCGAAACTGCCAGCCTTGGCCAAACATAAGGATAACCACTTGCCTGTTATCATCATGTCTCATGTTATCATGAGTTGTCTCACAACAGGAGGTCCCGATGAAGAACGAGGTGCTGCCACCAAAAACTAACCGAGAGAATTTGAGAGGGACCGAAAGGAGGGAGGACACACCAGCCGATAGTATGTCTTGTAAAACTAATCTGGAGGAATTCAGGAGGGGCAAAAGAGGAGGGAGGAGACATATGTCCTGCCGACCTCCCAGAAACCCTCACGCTGGAATCCATCTTGGCTGAGAGATGCACGCGCCACCAGGAAGGACCCTGAGTCACCTAATATGGGCCAAGCAAGATGATTGGCCAGAGACAACCCGGAAACTAACCCCATTACCATAAAACCTGAGACTGCCAGCCACATGGCAGAGCAGTTCTCCTGGGTTCCCTTACCCTGCTGCTCTCCACCCGGGTGCCCCTTCCCAATAAAGTCTTTTGCTTTGTCAGCACGTGTGTCTCCTCGGACAATTCATTTCCGAGTGTTAGACAAGAGCCCGCTCTCGGGCCTTGGAAGGGGTCCCCCTTCCTGCAACATATTTTTATTGATTCCAGGCACAACGGCATCGCAGGTTCCCTTCAGTTGAGTAATAACCTGAGGTATAAAGAATTCATTATCCAGTGAAAGTGCTGACTCTTCTGTATGGTATTGGAACGCGCTCCCTTCCTATTACCTCTTTAATTATCATTTTAATAACAATCCAGTAGTTGGCCAAACTCCTCTGCTCAGGAAGACCCAGAAATTCCCCGGGGGAGGCGGCGGTGGGGGTGGGGGAAGCAGGGGGCGGGGAGATGACTTTCCCCCCAAAGTGAACAATACTCCGTGGCTCAGCTTCCTCTCACAACCCAACGTGCGCTAATGTCATGAACGAAGTTCACCCCAATAGTCAAGTCACTTTCTGGGCATCCATGAGACTTGCAGAAGGGCAGGGACCCTTTCAGGCCACAGGGAAGTGGGAGCAGATTGTTGCCACAAGACTGTGGGCCTGTCCTAACTCACTCGGTTAGTTTAACCAGAAAATCGAGCTGGAAGTTGCAAGAGTCAAGTTAGTGGCTCTGCCACTAACCAGCTGGGACAAAGGGCAATTTCCTTCACCTCTTGGTGCTTCCATTTTCTAATCTGAAAAATGAGGAGGTTTAGACCAGATGATCTCAGGGTCTCCTTTGGCTCCACTTCAAGCTACTAGTTGATGGCTCTGTGCAAAGAGGAACCACATCTTCGTTGTTCACCACTTTAACTCCAGCACTGAGTACGTTTCTAGAACATAACAGGTGTCGAATGGGTATTTTTTTTAATGTATGAACACTCAAATACAATGCTGAATTCAATCCAAAATATGCAGCTGGTTCATATAATTCAGAGCAAAACACCCCTCTTTTCCCTCGAAGACTAAAATCCCTTTCATTTTTATCTCAGTTTCCTAGATGAGACCCTAAATAGCCCCCTTACTAGATTTACTTAGCTGGTGCATTGAATAGCATTGTCACCTACCAGAGGTAACATAAATCCTCCAACAAGAACTTTTAGGAAAAAAATCTGTGAATAATCCAATGCATCAGACTTATTCGCTGATGACAAAGTAAGTCACTGAAAAGACCTTTGAGATAGCCAGTGATGACTTGTGATTAGGTTCAGAACATGAAGAACCATTCTGCAAAAAAGGAAAAACAAAAGACAACCTGTTACACAGAGTTCTTCCAAAGATAAAAATAGACAGGGCTGGCACAAGAAAATTCTGAAGGTCAGGCATTTTTTCTGTATTTCCAAAGTCCCTTTTCTAACCCCTTCCCCGAATTCAACAAAGGACTCATTATTTATCGTAATTGCAAGTTTAAGCCTTTAGTCTCTTATTGTGCAATTAAAGACATATGTTAAAGGAATTTGGGGCAATAGAAAACAGATGGGGAGATCTTTGGCAGGAGGGTTCAGTGGAAGGCAGGGAAATCTTCATACCTCTCACGCTCCACTACACCTAAAACTGATCTTAAACCTAAACTTCCTATGGGAACTTTTTGGTTGCCTGGTGGTCTGGGGGTTGAGGTGGAGTGAAAGGTGGCAGAACACTTAGGAATAGGGAGGGTGTCTGACCTATTCCCATCTTCCTGCCACACACGTCCAGGGTCAGGGTCCAGGGATCCCTCTGACTGAGCCCTCTCCCCTTCCTGAGGCCAGTACAATACAGGATAGCCTCAATTCCCTCAAAAAGAGTCATGGGCTATTTTCCTCCCAACCTTGCCTCCCCCCCCCAGGCAACCTCAGTTTCTAGGGTTCCTGATCACCCACTTCTTTAAGACTAACCCCAACCTTATATAGTAACTCTATTTTTCTGAACAAGATCCAGGGACTGACCCATAATCTGGAAAAAAAAAAAAATGAACAAGTATTTGAAATTTGCCCTGCATCATAACATTGGAGATGCTCCAACAGGATAGAAGCACAGGCAGCTTGAAGCATTAGGTTGGTGTACAGAAAAGCCCAGCACTGCCCAGAACAAGAGACCCTTACCAGAGAGTAAGATCTAAGATCTGAGTGTGATTATATGTATGGCAATGATGGTAACAGTGGAAAAGAAAACAAAAAACAAAACAAAAACAAACCACAGCACCAGGAAAAACTATTCATGATGAGACCAATTCTTAGTACCGATGAACTAAGCAATGGGAGAAGAAAAGTTATACTTTTCCTGTAAAGGCAATACTAAATGTAATCATTGGAATACTAAATGTAACCATATATCCATGAATGTATGGCCAATTATGGAGCAAATACAATAGAAATTATGTATATCGTAATGTGGTCAAATTTATTGTGGCTTTTACTGTGTAGTAATGCTAAGCTGAACTTCTCAGTCTTCTTAGCTTGTGACTCATGGTTGTCAGATTGTATCTAAAGTAATAAAAGACCACAGTAGTTAAGAAACCTTGATGTTATTTGATTTGTCTAATATCCAACCCTGCACCCATATCCCCAGATATCATATAAGATAGTTGTTGCTTTATTTTAAATCTCCATTATTTTATGACTTGATACTATATTGATATTTTAAAATAAAACTTGTGAAATTTTGAGAGGTTACAATTTTTTCTGTTATGGGCAGTATAATGTAGTATTTAAGGAAACCAACATTGTTGTCACGTAAATCTGAGTGTGAATACCACCTATGAAGTGTGTGAACTTAAACTGAGAGACTATTTTACCTCTACATATCAGTGTGCTCTTCTATAAAATGGGTACAATAATAGGGATGATTCAATATACCAACCAAGAGTACCACATAAAGGTTGAGGGTCATGGAATCTCAGAGTTAAGTGAGGTCTTTAAATTCTCCAGTACAACCTTCTAATTATACTTGCAGAGACCATTCCTCCTTATGTAGAGTTTTAAAACCAAAACCTGGGTGATAATGCTAAGGGAAGGCTAAATGAGTAACCAGGATATCAGATGTGAGGAGTGTTTAGAAGGCTTTAAAAAAAAATTTTTTTAAGCTACTTAGCCTGCAGTCGTCTAAACATGTGGAGATCAATCTTATTTCTTCAGACCTTATCTACTTAGGAGCTCTTTGAATTCATGCACGTTTAAGCAGTGTAATTAATGTTGGTATACTGTATCTTACAGTTTCTCTTTTTTTTCCAGTTCTATTTATTATCATAGCTAACGATTCCAGATCTTGATTACTGAACCTCAGATTGTGCCAGGCACAGGACTTGGAGATATGCAAATATCATCTTAGGCAATTTTAAGAACAACTCTGACATGGTTACTATTATGTTCCCCATTTTACATGACTGAACCAAAAATGAGGTTCAGAAAGGCTAAGTAGCATGCCCAAGGTCACAAAACATATAAGAGATTTTAGACAATGGCAAACAAATGCAATGTTACTTTTGCAGAACGGTAGAGAATTGTAGTATCAGTTCTGTATGACTATGGACTATTACTCCTATAAACAAAAATTTGAATCATTAATCTTCCTTGAAACAAAACTAGCAATCCATTAACTTACCCTATGGCAAAGGATATTCAGTAACATATCTGGAAGAAAAAGAACTAAAGGTCACTATAAACAATTAAAAAATCAAAATAGCAGTAGTGATGACGATGATAATGATGATGATGGTAGTGTAATGATAGCAACAAGAATTAAGGAAAATAAAGAAGAGCTAGTAATTTCTTAGACTTTTTCCATGTGTTTTTGTGGAACCCCCTTCACTTGAGATCTTCCAAGAGAGATAGATAAATGTAAAATATATTCATCTCCCAAGAAAGGCAGCTGGAATATTCCACCAGATAGTGAGATCTTACAGGCTATACAAGCATAGGAGTTAACCATGTTCTCTAATGTGTTTCTCAATTTTGGCAAGTATACAGATGTTTCATGGATGTGGTCATCAAAATGTCACTGTTAATATGAGACCAGAATCCTGTGACTACTGCAGCTCTGGTAACAAATCTCCTTCAGGACAAAATCTCAGTTTATAGTAAATGTTTGGTTTATGCTTACTGAGTTCATCCTGACATGAGTTTAGAAGATATTTTTCATATTGGCCTTAAAGCAAAGTCATACTTTAACAAGCAAAAGCCAGAACCTGAAGCTCCCCAAAGATTCTCCCAGCTTCCCAAGATTCCTGGGTATATGATGCAATTACAACACATTCATTCAATAATCATTGAATATGTGCTGATGACTTGCTTAGTACTGTGCTCTATGCAGTGAGAGGTGCTAGTAAGTGAAGATATGGTCCCCCTGGTCTAAGAGGAAATTAAACATCATGGACTTGGAGACACGTGTTATTTACTGTCAACTTTCTCTGGAGTCCATGGACCCTCCAAAGCCTCACAGGGTCTTGGCGCTGATATTCACAGATGGTAACCATAAGTCTCAAATTTCTTTCAGTCATCAGTTCTTCACCCCCAATCCATTTGTATTGGCTCCCATTCCAGTAGGTACAAAGCTACATCATTCCAAGAATTTTCTCCATGAATTTCTCATTTCAAATTGGATGACCTACTTAGAACCACAATCCAGCTTTCTCCAGTGGGCTATAGGGCAACTGGTGTTTTTGCACATTTCCGAGCGGGGAATGGAAAAAGCAGAAAGGGACAGCAAAAATAGCTGAGCCCCTTTGCTTGTAACCCAGAATCACAGGATGTTCCTCAGCCTGTTCAAGGTCATAGTCTGAGCCTCAAGCAAAGGCTCTCCTGTGGTCTGCAAATACACCAGGCTCCCTCCTCCTCAAAACCTTCGTATGGCGTTCCCCTCTGCCTGGGGTGCCCTTCCTCCACGGCTGTGAGCTTCCTTCTCCCACTGCCTTCTGGTTGCTGCTCAAATATCACCTTATCAGAAATGCATCCTCTAACCACCCTATCTAAAATATTAAATCTCCCCATCCTTTCTCCTCTACCATAATTTATTTTTATCACCTATCCCAACCAAAAACCCCACAAATATTTAATTTGTCTCCTCCCACTAGAAGTAATATCCATGACAATAGGAACTTCACATGCTTTTTGTTTTCTGCTGATTGCCCAGGTCTTGGCAGTTAGGAAGCACTTAATCAG
Organism: Eschrichtius robustus; assembly: GCF_028021215.1. NCBI lineage: Eukaryota > Metazoa > Chordata > Mammalia > Artiodactyla > Eschrichtiidae > Eschrichtius > Eschrichtius robustus. The sequence continues at coordinate 87,008,317 of NC_090824.1, forward strand.
TATATGTTGAGTTAAAACCCCACAAAAAGTATAAGACAAATCAAGTTGCTTTTAAGTCCAGAGATCCATTGTCTTATTTCTCAGTATTGGTCCTACCCTCCAGATTGTTCGGGTGTTTTCTTTTTTTCCTATCATCTTGCACTTTATTCCACACTAACAGAGCCTTGAGAAGGACTTGAGAAAGCATATTAAAGGCTAAGATTTGGACCTTCATGTCCAGGTTCAAGATCAGATTTGTGGTAAATTCACAGAGAGGCACTAATTGTCTGTTTTGATCATGATTTAGAAATGTGATTAACTAAGGGAGAGCCAAGTAGCCAGGACACTCAATCTCTTTGAACACAACCAATTTTGAAAGTTACATGTTTCATGGAATCAATCATGCTTCCTCGTTCTCAGTGACCTAAAGCAAGGGCACAGAGAGGTTAAGTGGTTTGCCCAACATCCTACAGTATATCACCAGAAGTACGGGTCTTGGAAACGACCAGGTTTCCATATTTCCTGCTTACGACCACTCTGAAACAGAGAACCCTGCAAGGGGCACACACAGTAAGTTCAAGCCCTACTGGTGTAAGGCTGGAGGAAGGAAACATACACACGCACGCACGCACGCACCCATGCATGTGTACACACTGACCCCACATACTATGGAATGGATGTAGAGTTGCCCTTCCCAAGTTTTCTATAAAGATGGCTGAATTTACAGTTGGAAAGATAAACACATCTTTTCAGCTCTTGCCAGCCTGGAACTACCACCAGGGAGCCTGGAAGGGACTGAATCACTTGCTCTTCAATTTCCTATAATCTCAAGACAACCCGGATGATTATACAATTTTCTGTCCTTCACTTCTCCAAGGCAGAAGTGTCCCTTAAGAAACCTGCTCCACCTACAATAAAAAAATGATTTGAGGTTACCTTTATAACATTGTGTAGTACCTCTCCTCAAATAGCAAATTTTAGGGACTTCCCTGGTGGCGCAGTGATAAAGAATCCGCCTGCCAATGCAGGGGACACAGATTCGATCCCTGGTCCGGGAAGATCCCACATGCCGCGGAGCAACTAAGCCAGTGCGCCACAACTACTGAGCCTGCGCTCTACAGCCCACAAGCCACAAGTACTAAGCCCGTGAGCCACAACTACTGAAGCCCACGCACCTAGAGCCCGTGCTCCACAACAAGAGAAGCCACCGCAATGGGAAGCTCACGCACTGCAACGAAGAGTAGCCCCCACTCACCGCAACTAGAGAAAAGCCCGTGCCCAGCAACGAAGATTCAATGCAGCCAAAAATAAATAAATAAATAAATTTTTTTTTACAAAAAGAACAAATTTTAGCATTCAGCATTCAACAATCAGAAAAATCAATCAAACAAACAACAGATGTAAAAGACTTGGAAACAACTGAGGAAATGTAGACAACTAACATAATTTCTACCATCTTCTTTCCTTTTTTTTCCTCTTCCTTTCACGACTTTGTTAATCCCTTATTACCAGCTCTTCTTCAATAACCTCCCCATCACCCACCCTTTCAATATCTCCTGATTTCAATCTGATACATAAATCCAACAACTTAATTCTTTAGTTGATATTGTTGGGCCCTTGATATCACTTGAAATCAGTCCTTCCTACTGCGGTAGTTAAGTTCCCCCACAACCTGATCTCACTGGACTATGGTGGTCCTCAAGGGTTGGGGGCAGATTTGGCCATGTCTGCAGACATTTCTGTTTGTCACAACTGGAGGAGGCATTTTACTGGCATCTGCTGCTAAACATTCTCTGCCCAAGACAGCACCCTACAACAAAAACTTATCCAGCCCACGTCAGTACTGCAGAGGATGAGAGACCCTGCTGTGTAGCTTTCTCTCCACTTTTTTTTTCTTTTTTTTTGCAGTCCAACTCTTTAATAGATGACTTGCAATCTCCTAGATGTGGCTCATGTGTTCAAACCCTCCAGCTTCCTGTGATATATTATTTTATATATACACACACACAAACATGGTCTTCCATCTCACTCCTGGCACAGGGCTCTAAAAACTCTTGGAATTTTCAAAGTGAAAAGAACTATAAAGCTGTCTTTTGTTATGTTAATAAGGTGACTCTTGGAAAACACCTAAGAATGGGGTTTGGTTGCCAGGGGACCCAACCTTGTGATTAGAAGGTTGGAATTTTCAGTCCCTCCCCAGTGACTTGGGCGGGGGTGGGGGGTGGTGCGGGGGGGGGGGGGGGGGGTGGTTAGCTGGAGGTTGAATCAATAGCCAATGGCCAATGACTTAGTCATGACTGTGTAATGAAGCCTCCATAAAAACCCAAAAAGGACAGGGTTCAGAGAGCTTCCAGGTTGGGGAAACAGAACACCTCCATGTGCCACCATGCTAGACCCAAACCTCACAGGACAGAAGTTCATTTGCTTCGCACCTCACCCTATGTATTCTTTCATCTGGCTGTTGCTTCGTATCCTTTAATATCCTTTGTAATAAATACCAAGGATTACCAATATCCTTGGTAATCTAGTGAGTAAAGGGGTGTCCTGAGTTCAGTGAGCCATTCTAGCAAATCAATCAAACCCAAGGAAGGGTTCAGGGGAACCTCTGATTTATAGCCAGTTGGTCAGAAGCACAGGTAACAACCTGGACTTGCTATTGGCATCTGAAGTGGGAGCCGTCTTGTGAGATTGAGCCCTTAACCTGTGGGGTCTGATGTTACCTCCAGGTCGACAGTGTCAGAATTGAGTTGAACCGTAGGATACTCAGCTAGCATCAGAGAACTTCTTGGTGGAATTGAGAACCAGGGTCTTATCCCCTCTATGCCCTCTCTCCACCTGGAGAGCCCCAGGCCTTTTAGTCTGCTGGCAGATACCTATCTTTTCTCTAAGGTCCACCTCCTCCTTGAAAGATTCCTGGATGGATGTGCTCTTTCTTTTCTAAATTTGAAGAGTGCTTTGGTAGTCCTCTTTTATGAAATTTACCGCATATAATCTGGAATTATATACTGTAGGCTCCAAGAAAGGACCGTATTTTTTGAAGGCCGTATCACCAGGGCCTAGAACGGTGCCTGGAATAGAGCAAATGCTAAATAACACTTAATCAAAGAAGGAATTATCTATGCTCTAGATTTTTCGCTCTCCGATCAGAATGAACATCTCCAGTTCTTCCCTGAATACTGGCATTACCCCTTCCACCTGGAAGATGCTTAATAAATATTCACTAAATGTCTGAATAATTAATAAGTACACACATATTTGGATAGAAATATTAAATGCTTAAATGCAAAAAAATAAATACAGTATATATTAAATAAATACATAACTGAAATAAATTGGCAAAAATGAAATAAGTTTCAGGCTGCAGAAATTTAAGTCCTAGGCAAGAGTTCACCCATCTCAACTTTTAATTATATCAGAGAATTCATGTCACAAGTATGTTCCAATGTCTTACATTTCCTCCTCTTTAAAAAGCACTGAAATGCACATTGAAATGTTAATTGCTCGTCTGGAGAACACATGAAACAGAAAACACGCAAAGACGGGATGTGCCGTTGGCTGCCTATGCCTGAATAGAAACCACTACATTGCCCTGAAACACTGATTTCAGTTTTTAGTGACGTGTTATCAACCTCTTGCAACACAGAGATACCAATAAGTAGAGTAACTGTGACCAAATCATCATGACAATAGTTAAGAAATGAGAGGGAGACAGCATTAAACTTGGGTCCCTAACAGCTGACATATCTAACATGTTGATATTTATCAAAATTTTCTCACATCCCATATTGAGTGAAGATGGAAATCTATAGCCCCTCATAATGTCCTGCAGATTCCCTCTATTCTCGATGTGGCATTTCATAATCCTTCATCTTTCCTGTTCCAGACACACTGATTCCATCATTTTTACCTTTTCTCATAGGTTCTATTTTCTGCCTCATAATCATCCTTCCACGTAATCCCTAGTCCTCACAAATTATACGGATAGAAACAAATCTAACATTTTAATTAGCACTTATTGTATGTCAGACACCCTCCTAAGCACTTTACATACATTATCTCATCTACTTCTTACAAAAATCCCCAAACATATGGGCTATTAATACCCACATTTTCACATTAGGAAATTGAGGCTCAGAGAGTTTGAGAAACTGGCCCAAGTTCTCACATCTTAAATGACTCAGCATTCTTGTCAGTGTGCGTGGCCTCTGTAACAATTTTAAGATATCTTTAAACTCATTTGGCTTTTAGTAAATATTTGTTGGGTACCAACAATTAGCCAGGCCTTGGATTAAAAAAATGGAAAGCAATAAGGGATGCGATCATTCCTCTTGGGAAGCTTATAGACTACAGAAAAAGATAGGTATTAATGAAATTATCATTATAATTGACACAAATTAACGAACGAAGCTAAGTTGTCAGATGCAAAAGAAACAGAGGGTCTGAGAATGTATATTTAAAGAACCTACCTAGGACTCTGAGTCTGGAAAGTCTTCCCTATGGAAGCTTTTTCAGCTGAGGTCTGAAGAAGGATGGATAGGAGTTAATTAGGATTGGGGAACCGGGATGGAGAATGGGTGGGAAGCATTTCAAAAAGAACAGTGAGTACGGAGGCCATGAAGGGAAGGAGCATGGCACAGTCAGCAAACTTAACGGAGTAGAGGGAGAGCAGGACAGGATGAGGGTAGATGGGGCCGGTCTAGTTTGGGTTCCAGAGAACCAGATTTGGAGGCAAGGATTGGGTTCAGGTTGTTTAATTAGGAGATGATTCCAGAGCACTCAGTGAGGGAGGAAGAAAGAGAGAGAGAGAGAGAGAAGGGAGGAAAGCAATAATGGGGCAGTAATGAGTGACTTTCTGCTGTGAGCCCAGTTCAACCAGGACCCCCGAGAGGCCGTACAGAACATACCTCAGATTTGCCCCTCTGCGGGGAAAGAAAGGCGAACCGAACCATTGATCCCTGACCCCCCACTGGTTCAGGGTGCTCCTGGGGACCTGGCAGTGCCTCCCGGGAAAGAGAGAGCAGGGCGCTGTTTGCAGGGAGAGGAACCACCCCAGGTGTAGTAAACGGGCAGAGCAGGGCCAGCATCTGCTTCAGGCCCCACAGGACTCCACCCTGTGACCCTGGGGAGCTAGTCAGGGGCCCTCACTGGGGGAGGCGGCAACCTAATCAGATTTGGGTTTGGAGCACTGACTCTCTGTGATGTGGAGAACAGGTTGGAGGGAGCCTAGGTGGATGTCATGAGACAGCTAGAAAGTTACCGTAGTGGTCCAGGCAGGACCGGCTACTTAATTTGTAGGAATCAGTGCAAAATGACACTGTGAGGCCCCTTGTTCACAAAGCAGGATAAAAGTGCTTCTAAAGATATGTATTTTAAGTGCTTTTAAAGGTACAAAGCTGTTTCCTTTCTTCTTCAGTCTCTCTCTCTCTCAATCTGTGCTGGTGGTTTGTATTTCCTGTTCAGTGTCGTGCTCCCTTGGGCATGGGGATAGCATGGGGCGACCGTCACAGGTGCCTGGGGGTCCTGTCCTGCCATCTTCTAGACTAAAGTGCTATACCTCAGCTAGGAGTGGGGAAGTGAGCCAGGTATCTCCCCTTTTCATAGGCCTGTCTCCCAACCCATAGCAAAGGGTGACCTTCAAAAATATTGCAACCTCCGTGCCAGGCCATTCTAGGTACCCGGACTGGGGGTGGGTAGGCTCACCCTCGCTGAGTCACCTGCCAAATGCACCTTGGCACTGCCAGCCCTGGACAGAAATGGGCATCTCCATTCCCTGTCCTGAGATCCCACACTCAATCCCAAACCTCCCCACACGTGCCCAGGTCCCTATCAGAGGCAGAAGGTGGTGAAGAGACTAGGCAGAGTCTGGGGTGCCAGCGACCAGGGAGTTAGTAGCCAATAATTGTCTGAGGAGGCGGGGAGGCAGCAGGAGATGGGATCACGTGTAAGCCAAGACTCCAAGCCCCCAGCACCTGCTCCACTCTCCCACTGGACTTCACTTACAAAATACAAATTCAAATATAAAATTATTGCTAAGAATTTCAAGACAGCTAATGCAGAGCATTAAACCCCAAGTGAAGGGTTCTTTAGAGTGTGGGACTCTGTGTGACTGGTCACGTGCTCATGAAACTGGCCATGAGATTAAGAGAGAGGACGCTACCTGGTCTAGTTGAGGAGTCATGCAGAAGTAAACCAACCTTTAAAATATCTTCGAGATAAATTTAACGGCAGTTGGTTATGAATTTGGTCGGGATGGGTAGGATGCGGCAAGGTGTGCCATTCTACCCATCCAGACCAAATTCATAACCATTCCATTCTGTCAAGGGACAGAAAGTGTGCACCTGTGGAGGTCTATCTGCCTGGACCTCCCTTCAAGGAAGGATTCAGCTGTAAGAAGTGCGGGAAGCTGACAGCCTCCAACTGTTGGCACCTTCAGGGCCTGTGCTTCCACTTCTGTGCTGAAGCCCCCAGTGTTCGCAGGCAGCCCTCAGCCACGATGGCACACGGCAGGGATTCCAGGGTCTGCTCCTTTCTGCCCAATACGGGACTCCTGCAATGGCCATCTCTTTCTAGGGAACTCCCTTTTGGATTTTCCAAGACTCTGTCAGATCTGCGTTGTAGTTTGAGACTTCCCCTTGCTCCATCCTGCCTCCCCCACGTTTCCTTACACAGATGTGAGATCTGCACTGGTCTCAGAATGCTTTCCCTGCCCAATCCTTTTCCTCCCCGCTTATATCTTTTACAGGCATTATCCCTCCACTCCCTAGACCTCCTGCACTTCTAACTCTATCTCAGCATCTGCTTCCCAGGGAATTCAACTCACACAGAGTGTCAAAGATGTCTTCTAGTCATCCATTTCGTGCATCTGCCTGGACCCACTGGGATACTGAGAAACAGGAGGTTTATTGTGCATCAATTCAAACATCACGGAGCACCATTTCTGGCAAGCGCTACGCTCAGTACAATGGAGCATGCAAATTAACATCTGATAAAATCACTGTTCTTCAAGAAGGCTCTTGTCTAGATGGGAAGACGAGGCACAAACAAAATGAACAGATGGCTTTTTCAAGCACCTAACAAGAATTCCTTGCAAGAAATTAAAAACCTCCAGATGTAGAGGCAGACCACACCTCAAAGATGAGACAGCAAGTTTCTTCTGCCAACCTAGATATAGTTTCCAGATTGTGTGTGTGTGTGTGTGTGTTAAAGTTGCATAACTTCTCATTTCTCTAAAAAGTTAATAATTTAAAGACCAAGAAACCCACCTTGACTTCCAGAAGAGTCTAAAACAGACCCCAACCTTATGTCTAAGTGATTGCCAAGTCTGAACTTTCCAATAGGTCTCCAGAGATTGGATATGAGTCAGGACTGGGTGGGGACCTGCAAAACAGGCCAGTGGTCCTGTCTAAAGGCCCAGTGCCCAGCTCCACCAGGCATGGCAGGGCTGATTCGGAAAGTCACTCACAAAGACTTGGCTGTTCGGTCCTTGACATCAAAAGATTGATGTTCCATCTGTCAATTCTCACTTTTATCTACTTGCTGTTTATTGCAAACATTTATAAACTGAGGCTTACGGAATTAATCAACTCAAAATAAGACGATCATTCACTACATCCCTGCCAGGTGTCCTAATGGAGCAAAGAGAATTATGGAATCAAATGCTAAGCTTCATGGTACTTAATTTGGAAAGCAGTACCTGGAATGACTCTTACCTTGGACAGGAACCCCACCCTCCCCCCCACGCCACAGCACATTCAGCCCCTCACTCACAATTCAATGACAATGCACATTCTCTCTCTTGGTGAGCCAGGAATGCTGCTGGAGAAGGGGAATGAGCACTAAACCTTTCTGCACACGTGGACCTGATCCAGCCATCCACGTGGGTTCTCTGATGAGCCATTCTGCATTGGCATTGAAATATTTCAAATCATGGGTGCTTCTTGGCAATGGTCCTTACTAGTCAAAATGGGCAGATTAAAGCCCTGGATCACAGCCAATTGCCTTGCAGGCTTTGAGTAAACTACTCACAACAAGAGTCATGGAGGGAAGGAATTTTATCTACCCCTCCTCCCCAGGTGAATAGGGTGAGGCCCAGGGAAAAGGAAAGCTGCCAGTCTCTGGGTCTTCACCCTCAACTGCATTTCCATTTGTCAGATGGAGGACGATAGGGCAGTTGGGCAGCAGGAGAGCATGGGGTGGACTGACCAGTCCCTGGGGAAATACCAACTGCAGAAGACCCTGATGGACATATTGAAATAAAATTGCAAATCATGGTCACGCACAGAATTATTAGAGTCTGCATTTGTAAGGCTGTATTATTTTAAATCCCCTTGGACTTATTTTTCTAAGCCTAACAAGAGGAAATAGTCATGTGGATTCAAAGTCTCTACCTTATTGTTCCTATGAATTGCCATCTCGTACATCAGGCTGTTTCATGCCAGCACCACAGGCCCCAGTCAGATTCTGTACATCCAGATTCTGAAGCTGAAAGAGGGCAGCCCTGAGAATTCTGGAAGCTGTTCTGCTGGGTGACAGCTCTTCCCACAGGAAGGGCACATCGTGCTGCGTAAGACTCTCTTCCCACCCCCTAGATCCTCTCCCAACCCCAAGCCCCTACATTTGTAAACTTGGATCTTGCCTGAGAGATACAAGAGGAAGAGAATCATGTTACGTGCTAGACAACTCTAAAAGTCACCACAGTTGTTACAGGAGGTCATTGTGCCAGAGGGCTTCGGGCAGGCAGACACTCATCCGAGGAGGAAGCATAGTACTGGATAGGGGATGGTAGACTTGGTACTGAGCTACCAAGTACCATCATGGTCATCAACCCCTTTGATGACCCCATGGTCATCAATGTGCCTTCCTTTCACAGTTGAAGAAATCGAAACCCAAAGATGTGATGGGGCTTGCACAGTCACAGAGCAGAGCCCCAGCTAGGCCCTGGGGATCCCGATTCTGGTCCTACCCTTTCCACTCCTGCAGGCTGACCGGGCCGCCAGAGATGCCGGTGGAGTCGGAGGAAGGACTGTGGGGAACGTCTGCTTGAAGGACCACAACCCGGAGAGCAGCGTCCACACTCTTGGGATCAGGACCCCAGCCCCTCTGTCTTTGTTCTCGTCCCTCTCCATGGCTAGTGCCAGTAACTCCTCTCACGAAAGTACCTCCTAATGCCAAGATTGGGACCACCCTGAACAGAAGGCCAGCTCCGTGTGCCACGTATACACATAGGAGGAGAAGGGGAGAAAAACTCCCCTATAAAAACACAAGATACAGAGCAGCGACAGCAGAAGACAAGTAAAAACGGTAACAAACAAACAAGCAAAAAATGCTTTTCAGTCCAGCAAACATTCACCAAACACGGAAAATACCCAGTGTTGTGCTGGACAAGGTGTGTGTGGACGGGGTCCGGGGAGGGACGCAGGGAGGAGTGGGGTGGGTGAGACCTAAAAGAGACTCATCAAGCTGGTGCCCTCCAGGAGCTTGCATTTCAAGGGTATGGGGTGGGGCAGAGACCTTCTCTCTATTAACCGCACTACAAATCATGCTGTCAAAGTTGCTCACATTGAGGCAGACGAGGTGAAAGTGACCCAAGCTCACTTCCATTTCTCACACTCACCAGCGCACGGGGAAAAGTGAATTTCAGAAGTGAACCCCAAACACAAATGTGTAAATGGCGTGAGCCTGGTAATTGCTGGTGTTTTCAAATGTTTTCTTTCTCACTGTACTACACGGAATTCTGCTTCTTTGAGTTGGTTTGGTGCTGGCTGTAAATAGCATCTGTCAACCATATGCCTCTTTGGATCATCAGGGACAAAGCTCTAGCGTCAGGCTGTGCACATGAGGCTGCGGCAGTTTCCTTGAGTCCTCCAGGCTCCACCTCCCTGCCCTGCCTTCTCGAGTCACTGTCCTTGACTCGAGTGACTTGTGTCAAATGATTCTTGTTACTTGGCAACAGGTGGCCTGCAGAGATCTGGCTTTCTGACGAGTTCAGGACCACCCTGAATCATCTGGGAGGGAACATGAGAGGGGAGGAACCGCCCCCCACCTTGGCTTTCCTGCGGTTAACCAAACCCTCAGCTATTTTTAAGCAACTGCCAAAGCCTGCCACATGTGTCATCACGGTTTTCACACGTGCCGCCACCTTTGACAAAGACAGTGAATCTGCAGTGTGTTTTCTGGGAAATGCTGTCCATGTGTCCTGCCCCCTTGACGCTCATCCTCCAGATGGAACTGTGTCAGAGTAGAAGGCATTTTGGAAGCTCACACAGAGGTGGGTTTTCTCATATGCAAACAGACACAGGAGAAATCTACCTTTTCTGTCTCTATTCTAAACCGAGGATTCTGACCAATTTCTGCTTTGGGGCAAAGAGCATCCAGAACCACATGCTGAGGGGAGCCTTAGCACAGCTACCCATCTTCATTGTCAAAACAGAAGTTTATCCAGCTCGGAATACTGTCATCCTCAAGACCCAGGGGGAGAAAACATGGATCCACTGTATGTTGGATCAGGAGCTGCTTTTCCTTTGCTCTGTGGTCAGCCCATCTCCCTGTGCCCCCGCTCCAAGATCAGCCCTGGAGGCGTGGAGAGGCTGGGCTTCAAGAGAGGATGCCAGAACACAGGGTACTGAGACCACTATGGTGACCCTGGGCCACTCATGGTTTTGACATGTCCCATATTTTAGGAGGCTAAATTTTCTTTTAGCTTTCTGAGTGCTTCCATCTCTCTGCTTTAGCAGCAACACATTTATTTGATTAAAGCTATTTATTAAGCAAATATTTCTTTATATCTACCATGTTCCAGGCACTGTTGTAGGCAACAGAGATGATGTAACTGCCCATCTGGAGCTTACATTCTAGTGTGGGGGGTGAGTGGGGACGCACTTATGATAAATAATAATCATAGAGTAAAATAAGCAAATAACTCCAAAATAAGAGTCCATCCTGTGTGCAGGATGTGGGTACCAATGACATTTGAGCACTAACTCTGTGTTTCACTGCACTTCACTAATACTGTGTTTTTTATAAACTGAAGGTTTGCGACAACTCTGAATCAAGCAAGTCTATCGGTACCATTTTTCCAAGCGCATTCTTTTTTTTCTTTAAGATTTTTTGATGTGGACCATTTTTAAAGTCTTTATTGAATTTGTCACAATACTGCTTCTGTTTTATGTTTTGGTTTTTTGGCCACGAGGCATGTGGGATCTTACCTCCTTGACCAGGGATCGAACCCACACTCCCTGCATTGGAAGGCAAAGTCTCAGCCACTGGACCGCCAGGGAAGTCCCGAGCACATTTTTTTAAATTAAGGTATGTACATTGTTTTTTTAGATATAATGCTATTGCACACTTAATAGACTACAGTATAGTATAAATACAACTTTTACCTGCACTGGGAACCCAAAAAATTCATGTGACTTGCTTTATTGCGCTATTCACTTTATTGCAGTGATCTGGAACTTAAACTCAAAGTATCTCTGAGGTATGCTTATATACTGAAAGGGCTTCGTACATCAGACTGTATTTTAAAAAGGTTAGATGTGGATTTATTTTTAAATCTTTTCTCATTCAAATTGAGAACAAAGTACGTCTCTTGGCTACTAATTAAACCTTGTTTATATCTCTCATTTCTGGGAAGAAAAAATACTGCATTACTATTACATTGGTGGTCCCCTGAAGTGAGGTCCCTTATCTGCACATAAGATAACAACTCCTCCACTGTGGGTAATGGCCATCTGGGGTTACTTGGAAATAAAGGAATTTTTCTCTTCAATATCCAACATTCTGTATCATTAATAATCCATTGTTTAAACTCTCCATCCTCACGGTGATATCATAGGCTCATCTTTCCAACCATTTTATAAATGAACACACTGAGGTTGAAAGGATTAAAAAAGGGTACCACCAGGAAAGCTGACTGAATAATCTCTGGTCCTGTAAATGTCACCTAGACATTTATCCCACTTAAGAGGAATAAATATTTACCCCCGAAAGCTAAAAGATGACTGCTTGGAGAGTTGGTGTGGGAAATAGAGACTAGTGTGAGAGGCAGGAAAATGTTAAAATACAAGTAGCAGAGAGGAAATGACATAGCCTTCCTACCTCTTATCCCTGAATGCTTTAGAGAGCCTGTCTGGGGACAGCAGTCTCAGGAAACCCCAAAGCTGTTGTGTGTCTTCGCCTCTGGGCTGTTTTTCACGTTCATTAAGGAGATCTTTTCCACCAGCCTTATCACCTCTTTCTTGGCTTTGGGTCAGGTTGACTCAGACCTGGAACACTTCCTTTCACAAAGACCAATCGTTTGTCTAGACACATATGTCTCCTACCAAAGCTTGCTGACCAGGGTCAAGGGAGAGGCAGTACTGCACGCAGGTTCTCTTGGATGACTGGACATTACGGGCAGAGGGCTGAGAGTACGGGAGACAGGGAAGGGGCGGGGGGAGCTGGGAATGGGTTGATGGCACATAAAGTAAGCAACTGAAGGCACTTTGAACTCTCTCTGTTTGAAAAGGATAAGGGGACCAGTTTGGAGGACCCCTGGAAGGCTTTACAAATCCAGACCGGGACTAGTTTCAAAGACCCCAGGGCCTTTGTTCATCCTGTTCCCTCTGCCTGGACCACTTTCTAATCTTCATCTCTACTTCCTCTTCCCCTGGCCAACTTTATTCATTCTTCAGGTCTTACAGTAAAAGCCACTTCCTCAGGAAAGCTTTCCCCAGCCCTCACAGGCTAGGGGAGGTGACCATTATACGTTCTCATCACACCCTGTACTTTGCCCGCCTAGCTCTCATCGGCACTATAATTAAATTACGATATGTGTGTGGCTTTTGGAAAATACCACCCCATAGTCAATAGTTGTAAACTTTGTAAATTATCTTATAATTGGCCTAATTGTAATTTTTAGGCAGCAATATTACACAAAAAAACAATGTGTGCAATTATTATTAAACTAATAATGTCTCCCTCACTAGATTTTAGGCTCCTTGAGGGCAGGGCTGTTTGGGCCTGTATATCCTTGGATACCCAGTACCTTATGCTGTGCCTCACACATAGTTGGAGGTCAAAACATGTGCTGAATAAATAAATGAGTAAATACATGAGGTTGTCCATAAAAGGCTATGTTAACAAGAGGGAAAGTTCAAGGGGAAAAGCACTGAGAGAATAATTCACGCCAGTTCAGAGCAGGCAAGAGATGTCTGGGTGTCTCCATAAGCTGCCCAAGAGTTTGATGTGCCTCCGGCTGCCCACGTCACGTGGCATCTCTAAGCACAGAGCCCTCTTCGGTCTTATTCTACTGTTGCCTTTATGACCAGGGGAAAAAAGAAACCTAGAAGCCAGCTCCCTGCCTGTGCTGTACATTTCCCTTTTGAAAACAAAAGTGGTCTTTGGTCATTTCAGAGAAATGTGAAATGTATTTGCATTTGAAAAACAGCCCATCGTTAGAGAAAAAGATTGTCAAGCAGTGAATCAGACTATGGTTTTGGCACTCTGATTCACCTTCCCCGTAGTGTATGCTGCACGAACCATCTTTCCATGAAGTTCCATTATTCAGCAAAGAAGATTGTGCACTTCTCTGTGTAGGTCTGGTCCCCTCGGAGATGTCATTGTCTCTACGAAGGTGGGGACAGGCTCACACATGCCTTTCATAACTCCAGTATCTATCATGGTGCCTTGGGCACAGAATAAGATGGATACAGGCAGCAAGTCAAGAGGTCCTTGAAATGTCCTCCATTAAACCTAAAGCACCTCCCATTAGTCCACCTCACAGGGCACGATTCCTTCCTTGCGGAAAAGACTGAAAAAATGGCTTTCAAGGGCTCACTTCACCACAGCCTGGTTTCTCCTTGCCTTCCTCCCACGATGTGTACCAGCTCAGCAAGTCTCCTCCACCCTGCTCTCTCCCGCTCAGCCCTCCTCAAACCTCCCTCTCCCTTCTGGCTCTTCAAAGGGGTGTCCGAGGAACTCCTCCTCTCCACAGGGCCCTCTGCCAGAGTCCTCTCAGAGGACTATATCTTCCTGGTCACAGCGAGTCCCCCATGTCCAACATCTTCTTGGGTAATCATCTATGCAAAGAAAGCAAGTCATTTCATGTGTACCTTTCCACGAATAGATAGAGTCAGCACTGTGGGGATCTTTCACGAGCTCTGCTGAAGCATTTAATACAATCCTGCATTATAAGATTTTCTGTTCTGAGTCTGTTAGTTTAATCAACATTCTTAGCCTATACATCAATATCAAAGCAATGAGGTAGCCAAGAGCCTTGAGCATTGGTGACCTTCACTCATATGCTGCTGGTGCTGTGGTGACATCCTTCAGTTCTCAGCAAGTCTTCCCTTGATTCCAGCTTACTTTCTCTTGAATGGCTCCACTTATTTTAAGGCGGGGCCTGTGGTGTGTTGGGCTGTTGATTATGCTTCCATATAAATAAACAAGCTGAGACAATTTAGGCCAATATCCACAATCACTGAAGTTATAGTTCAAAGGTCAAGAAGTATGAAGGGGACCTTAGCGAAAAACCATCTAGTTGGGCAAATATGGGCCAGATCTTCTGTATAAACTCCTCTCAGAATACTTCTCAGCACAGTGGCTGATGGCCTACTAGCTGATACCTTCCTGCCTTTGAAGAGTGAAAACAAATATGAAAAGAAAGCATGCATTGTGTTAACGGTCTTTGGTAGAAGAGGCTATCAGCACTGGGGGAGAGGAGCCTTCTTTTCTTCATTCAACATAACTCTTTTTAATGCCAACGATGTGTTCAGCACTATTTTTAAAAAAACCACCCAGTACTATACTCGCCCACTGGGTCTGCCCTCAAGTATGTTCACACTGCACTGACTGTTCAGAGGGAATTGCTGAAGTTACTATAATCGGACCTCCTGCCTCCGGAGAACATTGTGTGTGTTGTCATTTCTCCTACCGTTCAAGTAAGGAGTGTCAACAGAGAACAGGTGGCCCCTCAGGTAGGTGACCTGCTATGTACATCCCATAGTGCTCACCACATCAGCAGGAACGGGTGTTGCCCTTCATTCTTGTTCCGTGTTCAGTAGCCATGCTCCATCCAGCTAAACCAGCCCATGTGGTAGTGTCTCCCAGTTGATTCCTGGGATGAATGAATATACAAATGAAAGGCCTAAGGGTGCCTGGTGTATAAGAGAGCTCGGTAACAGTGAGTTTGCCTTTCCTGCCTTCAGCATGTCCAGGAAGAGTTCTCTCTCTCTACCTTGGTTGACCATGTAACCTCATATGCCAAGTCTCAACATCTTCCCTTCATTCACAGGAGCCACTACAGAGTGATGGGCTAGCTTGGCCATAGTCCTCATAGTGACAAGTAGGGGAGCCAGGAGGCAGGGATGGAAGGAGGCAGGGAAGAGCAAGCAAACACCTCTCATGCACTTAAACATCAGACACTGGGCTGGCCACTTTATAGACATGAGCACATTGAATCTACAAAAGGATCTCAAGCAGGTTTTATCTGCATTTTGCAGATGAGGAAATTGAGATTTAGAGAAATCGAGTAACTTTTCCAAGCTTACAAGAGAGAATGTGAGAATTCTACCCTGAGGCCTTCCCATATCAAAGTCTTCATTTTTCCCCCTGAAACTTTCCTGAGAAAATGAAACCACAACTCAGAAGAATTTTTTAACCTGTGTTGCAAACTCAAGAGGCCTGGGAAAAAGCATGCTGGTTGTTGACCCAAAACTTCTCCCAAGCGTCCTGACTGGCCACCAACATTTTACCACAAACTTCTAGGCTCCAGAAACAAAAGAGTAAATTGCCTTAAAAATATGCTAGTGATAAAAAGGCAAAATAAAAACTAAATCTCTTTTTCAAAAGCAAAGTCTTTTTCTTCAGAATGGAGTGTGTGTGTGTGTGTGTGTGTGTGTGTGTGTGTGTGTGTGTGTGAGTGTGTGTGTGTGTGTGTGTGAGAGACCAGAGAGAGAGAGAAAAAATACTGAGAGAGACTTTAAAATGTCAACATTCTCAGTAGTGTTGGGAACTCAAACACAACAGTCTTAGGTCATTGCCTGAGAACTAGAAAAGCAAGCCGACTAGACAATAATCATAAACATGGCCCCTTTTAAAACTGATGTGGCTAGTGTCCCTGGGAGAATACAAAAACATAAAATCAAACAAAAACTATGGTTTGGCAACCATTCTGACTTTTAAGAGGATTAAATAAACAAGAGTTTGGGTCAGAGAAAGCAATGGTCATTTTCAGAGTTTCGGAATCAGCCGGACACATTTTGAGATATTTTAGCAGGACTCAGGGAGGGCTGGAAGCCTGCAAATTAGGTAGTAAAAGATAGTTTACCTTGCCCCAGTGGATTCCGTAGGGGTGGAAACTTAAAAAATAAGTCAGCATTCCTCTTTATTGGAGGGAAAAAAAGCCAATTATCGGATCTAGGTAGCCAGGGCATTGGGATAAGAGTTTTGTGTGTACGTTTCCATTCCCCAAGTCTCTACTTGGAAGATGCCACTGGTTGGCCTCCTATGTGGATAGGGCAGGTCCCTGCTGTGGGAGCAGGCCCTCCCTGTTCACATCAGAGAGCGTATCACTAAGGCCTGGGACTTAAGGCCACAGAGGGGCCATTGAGAAGCTGTCTAAAGGCAACTAGTGTTCCCTCATGGACTTGGCAAGCTCTGAGGGTCACATCTCAGCTTGACCTAAAGACTACAGCTTCCTCCATGAACTTTCATTCCCCTTTCTCCGAGTCCCTCCTACCACAGGCCAAAAGCAGCCCAGTTCAGTCTCCTACATCAAAGAATTCCTTTTACTGAAAGTAGCAAATCTCCTCTACCATATATGGCTTGGGAAAGGAAAGGTGGGAAGGAAAGCACCTCGAATATTTGCTATGTTCACTTTCAAAGGGCACCCTGTTTGCAGAGGGGCTTATCTTGTGTCCACATACTCTGTTTTCTCTGGGTCTGAAGCAGAAGTTTGATGAGGTGATCCTGGATCCCTTCAGTAGCACACAGAGTAACACTCCTCTGACGGAGCCTGTGACAAAATTAAGTTTTAAAAAACCACAAGCTCCCAAGACATATCTGAAAGAAGAGGGATGCCCAGAAGAGTCCCAACCATTTGGATGCACTGAGGAGACAAAAGGTGCAAATTTTCTCATCTCATGTGGAAGTAAAACAACAGGGTAAAAAACCCATGACAGTATTCTACATCAGGATGCTGGTCTATGCAAACAGTGGGAACAAGACATCAAACCAAAACCCATGAGCCTCCTTTCCCTGAGGAAACACCTGGATCCATGTCCCATTTTTTTCCCCTTTCAACCTATAAGGAATGAACACATAGAAAGTATTCAATGAAGACTTGTTGAATTTAAAGGAACTGAAATCAAAGCATGGGCACACATTTCCAAGAGGAAAATAAACATCTCGTTCCTCATTCCAAAACCACAGGGACGCTTTACTACAAAAGTACCTCAGAAAGCACGTCCATAAATCCCCCAATATTATGGCACGGTTTTCCGGTTTTGCTAAATTCTCAATGGGTGTGCCTCGTTCCTGTCAAGATTTGCTAAATAAAAATGAAAGCAGAAAAATGCCCAATCACCTCTGGTTCTTCCCTTGTTGGGAAAAGGGCCAAGAAAATAATCCTTGAGTTCCTACTTTGGAAGGCATATACTAAACTTGTGACTATGAATGCAAAGAAGACGCACAAATCTTTGAACCCTCTCCCAGGCTCAGTGTCTTCCACAGAGCTGCTGGAAGTAAGATTTAAAAATTTTAAATGGAGTTCTGTAAGAAAGAAAGAAACTTATAATTCAGGTTGTGTTGTCTTAAATAAACCTACTTTCCTCCAAAATATTTCCACAACACCTAGGAGCCGAGACTCCTAGCACAAGCTTTGGCCCTTCCCTTGTTGGTATCAGTGAGCGTTTATAGCACAGGGCCTTTATGGGGAGTTCGCCTGTTGGTAGACACTCCTTCTAATTTAACAGTAAAATCATTAAAAGGGAATAGTTTTAAAAGCCCCTAAGTCAGAGGTCAGCAAACTACAGTCCACAGGCCTCATCCAGTCTGCCACATGTGTTTGTAAATAAAGTTTTGCCGGCACAAAGCCCCGGCCATTCATTCATGTATTGTCTGTGGCTGTTTTCACTCTGCCACAACAGAGTTGAGTGGTTTCAACAGAGCCCCTACGGGCCCCGCAAAGCCTCAAACATTTACTGTCTGGCCCTTTCAGTAATAGTTTGCCAACCTAGGCCCAAAACTGTTTCACACAACTTATTTTCAAAGGGTGGTCTCTGGTTATTTATCAAAACCTGATATATCTCATGCCAGGGAAGTACTTAAAATTACAGCTGCTTTTTATAGAGACAGAACATTTGATTTTCATACTCAAGGAAAGAGATTATTACCAATTCTAAAGTCAATATACAGAACATAGTTTTAAAGGACAGCTCAAAATTTTTGCTCAGAAAGGGAGATGAACTCGTGCCTGCCTGCATGTGTTATGTTGGGTGAGCCTTGGAGGAGGCTCAGGAACAGAAAACTCCCGTGGAAAGGCTTATTGTAGAGTGTGAAGAAAACCTCGGAGCACAGGCGTGGTCAGGTATGTGGGGAGCTCCCGCGGTGCAGTGGGGTGAAGACCAGCACCTGCCTTTATTGAGTCCCTCTGACAGAACAGGTGCTGCTTCGCCACTAAGACTCCATCAACCCATGTCCATGGCCACTTTTGTAAGGATCAGGCTCAGCTGCTAGAACAGAACCCAAACCACAAAGACTAAGCATAAGCTGGGCTGATACAGAAGCCCCTCATAGTCTGAGACCCAGGCTCCTTCTGTCTTGTTGCTCTGTCATCCCTACTCGGTTGTCCTCCTTTATAAGACCCAACATGGCACCCAGTACATCTGCATTCAGTTCTGTGGGATGGAGGGTGGGAGAGGAGAAGAGACAGCTGAGGCCAGACAAATGTAGTTTTTTCTTTTGGGCACTCAGGGCCCCAGATAAAATTCAAGCAATCTAGTGATTGAAGGACTAGAATCAAGAGACAACTAGCATTTTCTTCTACAGTGAAGAAACATTGCCTCAGGATGGGTGAGTCTAAACAAATCATTTCTTGAGGGCAGTTGTGAACTTAGAGAGGCAATAACGAATTCTCTAAGGGAAGAAAGGAGGCACAATCATATCTGGAGAAAATACCTTACGAAGAAGAGAATGATCTTCCCCACACTTCTACCCCCATAGAGTTTGTCTCAAAATTCACATAGTTCTTAGGCTGGTTTCATACCAGAGGACATGACCTGATAGCTAAAATCCAGGCCGGGTCTGGCGAGGGCTGCCAGCCTTCATATGGCATCCTGCTGTGAGTCTGTAATACAGAAGTGCCAACGCAAGGCAGAACAACCAGGACACTCACTTCCAAAGCCATCACGCAGGGTAAGAGCGTGGCTACTGCCTCAGCCAGAACTCTTTGAGAGCCCATCCACCCCATAAATGGAAAACAACAGGAAAGAGGTGGGGAGGCATGACCCCCACACCCAGTACTCAGCAAGCCTGCCCCAGATGAAAGAGAGAAAGGAAAAAATGAATGCTGACAACTGTGATGAAGAAAGGGGTACAGGTTAACACCACGTTCCATTTATTTCAGGCCTCCTCCAAGCCACTGCTTGTCATTTTGAAGGTTTACTTGTCAAAACATACACAGGCAGTGCTTAAGCCATACCAAAAAGAAAAAACATGAAAAAAATCCAAAAATGGAAGTCCATCTTTGCCAAAGGGAGTTGCTCTGTCATTTGTGGCAAAAGGTACTGGTGCTGTTGGTGCCGTCCAAGCAGAAAAGAGAAAGAAAACAATCCGATTTAAAAATGGGCAGAGGAACTGAATACACATTTCTCCAAAAAAGACATACAGATGGCCAACAGGTACATGAAAATGTGCTCAACATCACTGATCATCAGGAAAATGCAAATCAAAACCACAAGAAGCTATATCATCTTACACCTGTTAGAAATGGCTGTTATCAAAAAGACAAGAGATAGCAAGTGTTGGCAAGGATGTGGAGAAAAGGGAACCCTTGTGCACTGTTGGTGGGAATGTAAATTGGTGCAGCCACTGTGGAAAACAGAATGGAGGTTCCTCAAAAAATTTAAGATAGAACTACCATACAATCCAGCAATTCCACTCCTGGGTATTTATTAGAAGGAAACAAAAACACTAAATCGAAAAGATATCTGTATCTCTATGTTCATTGCAGCATTATTGACAATAGCCAAGACATGGATGCAATCTAAGTGTCTACTGATGGATGAATGGATAAAGAATTATATACATATATATTATGTATAATTATATATGTATATATAATGAAATATTATTCAGCCATAAAAAAGAAGGAAGTCCTGCCACTTGTGACAACATAGATGGACTTTAAGAGTGTTATGCTAAGTGAAAAAGTCAGACAGAGAAAGACAGACACTGTATGATCTCACTTATAGGTGGAATCTAAAAAAATAAAACTCACCGAAACAGAGAACAAGGTATGTTGGATGGTGGAAATGAGTGAAAGTGGTCAAAAGGTACACACTTCCAGGTATAAGATAAATAAATCCTGGGGATGTAATGTACAGCATGGTGACTAGAGTTAACAATACTGTATATTTGATAGTTGCTTAAGAGAGTAAATCTTAAAAGTTCACATCACAAGAAAGAATATTTGGAACTATGTGAGGTGGTGGATGTTTACTAAACGCCTTGTGGCGATCATTTCACAATATGTGCATATATTAGCAAGTCATTATGCTGTGCACCTTCAATTAACAGTTAGGTCAAATGTATCTCAATAAAACTGGGAAAAAGGAATATAACTTTAAATAAAGGTAATATGGATTCAAAAAAAGAGAGAGAAAAATTTATTATCCAGATTTTCCACCTTTTGCCGCTTGTAGGGAGGAGCCCCCTTTCATAGTTCCTGAGAGCAAGTCCCTGCAGGTGGGGAAGGAAGGAAGATACAGTTAAGGCCCCTATTTCCCAGGTGGCATATGCACCTCTCCTTGTCATGCTGGCCTCCCAAGCAGCTGCTATACACTCAGAGATGGGGAGGTTTGTTGTATGATTCTTGATGTCCCCAGCAGCACTTATCAACCGCTAAGCCCAGAGAAAAGATGGTCCAACAAGAGATAGACTGCATCCATCAATCACCACGGCACAGAAGCCGGAAGCGCAGCCAGCCGTTGATTAAATCTTCAAGTTTGCTTTTAGTTCTCACCCAAGTTCCCTTTTAGCATCCACTGCCCTATTTTTTTGCATCCTTCACTGAGGAATCCCCAAACTGCTTATCAGGCACCTCACCCGCACTGCCTGCACCAGCACCGTCTCAGTCTAGACTTCCCTCTATCTCTCCTGCTGCTTAAATGCACTCCCTGTGCCTTTCATTTTACTGCAGGAAAAGTGTTAGAAAGGAGATGATAAGACACTTCTCTGAAAAACTCTTGGGTCAAAGAGGAAATCAAATTTGCAGTTGTAGAGTTCTTAGGAAAAAAATAATGATATTGACAAAACTACATATCAAAATGCATAGTGTGCAGCCAAAGTTTATTCAAAGAAAAACTGTGGTTTTAGAAATGCCTTAAATATTAAACAAGAAAGACTGAAAATAAATAAGCTGAGCAGAAAGTGGGAGAAATCGTTAATAAACAACTTCAAGAAAGAGAAAAGTAATACAAGTATAGCTAAGAAAGATATTAATATTATAAGAGAATACTCATATAACTTGATGCTAATACATGTAAGTGTCAATGTAATAGAAAACTTTCTAGAACACTTAAATGGAAAAAAATGGACTCATCAGACATATTCAATTAATATGCTAATTGAAATTGGAAAGACAAAAAGATAAAAAGAATACCATTTAAAAAATCACCAGCCCTAGATGTATATAATTCCTGAGTTTTCTGGATCGTTTCAGAGAATTTTAAAAGCTGGAAAACTTTCTAATTAATTTCAAGGAGTTGGTAGAAACCTGATATCCAAAATCTGACAAAGTCAACACACACACACACACACACACACACACACACACACAGTACACATACACTATACACATATTAATATCCTGTATGATACACAGAGGTAATAAATACAATGTGTGTCAATATGATCCAGCTAAGTATTAAAGGAATAATCCAAAATGGCCAAGTAAGTTTTATTGCAAGAGTACAAAAATCATTCAGTATTAGGAATTGTATTAGTATAATTCACTAAGAGACCAAAGGAAAATAGATGGCCATCTCAAGAGATGTCTGAAGGACATTTGACAAAATGTAACTTTCATTCCTTCATTTAAAAAAGTCATAGTGAAGTTGGAAAAAACATTTCACTAAAATAACAATTATATCTACTGATAACCAATAATCAGCTTCATACCTAGGGCTCAAATAGTTGAGGCACTCCCTTCAAGGTCAGGAATAAGACAATGATGTCTGCCACCACTACCATCATTTTACATCATTACAGAAGCTGTGGTCTATATAACTAGACAAAAAAACTATTGTAAAATGAGATATTAATGTTAGAAAGAAGGAGATAAAACATTCTTAGCAAAAGATGTGATTATTCATTTGTAAAATTCACGAGACTCAACTGAGAGACCATTAGAGACCATAAGATTTCCTGAAGGTGACCAGTCGCAAGATAGAACAAATGCAACAGCACCCCAGCATAAAACAGAAAAATGCACTAAAAAATAGTAATAGTGAGAGGCCCGCGCACCGCGATGAAGAGTGGCCCCCACTCGCCGCAACTAGAGAAAGCCCTCGCACAGAAACGAAGACCCAACACAGCCAAAAATAAATAAATTAATTTTTTAAAAAAAATAGTAATAAACTAAGAATAAATGCATCAAAAAATTTAAAGTATCTACACTTAAAAAAGAGAAACTGTAAATTATTGAAGGAAATAAAAGGAGTGTTGAATACATGCATAAGCATGCAATATTCATAGATGGAAAAAAAATGTCAAATAATGCCAATTATTTATAAGCTGATCTATAAATATTATACAATTCCATCCAAACCCCACTAAGTTTTTCTTATTCTTCTTGTTGTTATTGCTTTGAAATGTTCTTTGCTGCTGCTGCTGTTGTTATTATTACTAAATTTTTTAAATGAATATGAAGTTCATTTGAAAACAATATGTGGTAACTAAAAAAATTATTAAAAAGAAGAGTAATGAGGGAGGACTTACACATGGTAAAGCCTGCAATTGTAATATTAAAACAATTAGTATGCAACTAGTGACAATGTTGGGGCAGGGTGCAAGGTACACAAAATTAAGATATTGTTTTTACTCTCAAGTACATCTCATTCTTTTAAGGGAACTAGACATAAAAAATGAATAAGTCTGTTAGAGTACAATACCATTTATAATAAGATTGTGAATACAAAGTGCTCTAGTAATGCAGGAAGAGATTTCCTACTCTCCTTCTGGGAGGCTGGGAAGCCCTGCAGAAGCATCAGCTGGTCAATGTTTGGGGTTCACTCATGGTGAAGGGTGTCAGGGCTCAGCCAAGCACATGGAGGGGTCCAAGAACAGGTTGCTTTAAAAAAAAAAAGCTCAGTAGGACTCTGAAGGCTATGCAGCTAGAATGGGAATCTGTAGCCAGATTGTGAAGGGATTTGAATATCTTTGGGAGGCAGGAGTTCAGGGGGTTAAAAGATGTTTTTAAGTAAATTTAGATTCCCAGGTTCCACGCTCAGAAGTTGTGATTTGATTCAGGGTCACAACCAGGATTTAAAGCCACTTTTTTTTAGGCTATAGGTAGCTACTAAAACAAAGATATTACGTGATTCTGGCTATGTTTCAGAAAAATTACTCTGGCAGTTGGACGGGGGTGGATTGGAAGGGAAAGACACTGCAAACAGTAGAAGAAACTAAGTCTCAGTGAGGAGAACATACTCGTTGGCACCACAGGCTAATGGCAGAGCCATGGGTCTCCAGCTCCCAGCTCAGTGCCCTCTGCCTCACATCACAGGGTCAGATGGAACCTCTAAATGATGGCAGACTGTCTAAGGTATGTCATAGCCAGGAGGCAACAGCTACCCATGGACCTGATAAGACAGACCCTGACCACCTCTCACTGTAGAATAATCCTCGTAAATATTTGAGTTGGTTGAACCCTCTCTACAAAGAGGACAA
Organism: Eschrichtius robustus; assembly: GCF_028021215.1. Lineage (NCBI taxonomy): Eukaryota > Metazoa > Chordata > Mammalia > Artiodactyla > Eschrichtiidae > Eschrichtius > Eschrichtius robustus. Next base: position 87,032,443 of record NC_090824.1, read on the forward strand.
CTAAGAAAGAGTACAGAGAAGTTTAGCATGAAGACACTTGGACATGCTATTCAACAGAATCCTCATATTACACAATGGGATGAAAAAAACAGGATTCTTCAAAGTGATGTGAGGAATTTATCTGCCTATGTTCATAGAGCACATAGGCAAGGTAGACCTGAATCTCTAAATCCGCTTTTCTCTTCCCTCTTCCAGGAAGCCTGGCTTATTCAAGTAAAAGGGTGTGTGGCTGGGTGTGTACACACACGTACATCCTGTGCACCTTTGAGATTCCTGATGTCATTAGAAAAGTGCTTGAGAAATCCAACAGACTGGCTCTCCAACCTATACCCACAAATGATAGAGGAGCTGGGATGTCCAAAATCTATTGTATCCAGTATTCCACTTCACACAAGGTATGCAGGACCTAAGGGAAATTTCACAGTATTGAGAAGACAGTATCTTTTCACTTGTTTTTAACTTTCTATCAGATGAGTCAGGAATACTGCCCTGAAGAGAAATTATTTCTTTGCTGATAAACGTGACATCCAGTTTCCTTGTCTAAACCCAAGATTGTGACCTGAAACTATAGGGAAATAACAGTTAATATCATTGTTTTGGAGGGACAGAGGAAAAAAAGAAGTGAGTAAGGAAGGGAAAGAAGGAAGAGGAGAGGGGAAAACAGGCTGTCCCTTCTGACTTCTCTCCCTTAATATTCAATATTTAAGAACTAAACATTTCCCAAAATGATGGTGATGGCAACTAGAGTCAGAAAAGATATAAGGACAGTGATCCCAACATGATCCTAGACCCAGATCTATATTCAATCCTCCAGGCTCAGACTTTCATCTCATTGAGCTGATGAATAATTCTGCTATGAGGATGTGTGGTTAGGGCCAACCTGGGTCTAGAAAAAACATGAAACATCAAACATCCCTTGGATCCCCATGGCTGGGAGTCTGGATCTATAATGTCATGACAGCTAAGTGTCCATAAGAATTTAAAGCTTAAAAACATAGTGTACAAAGTGTTCTGAGATTGTGGAGGTCGAAGTCAATAATATTCAGCCACATGGGGAAATGAAGGATAAGATCAAACTCAACTTAGGCTCTATTTACCCCATTGTACCTAGTGGGAGTCCTCATTTTCCCTCATTCTCTTGCTCAGTGCTCTACAGACCAGAAATAATCAGTTATTCTTCGGCACTTGGCCAGCCATACACATGATCCAACTAGTGATTTCAGTACAATTAATATATTAAGGAAAAACTGATGGAATAATGTCCTTCCATTTTTGAAAACCATTTCATAAAGTCATCACTAGTCACACCTGTGCACATTTTTCACTCTTCCCCCTCAGACTCTCCACATTTGGACTCACCTTGACTCTGCCCCGTATCACTACATGCTCTTCAACATTTCTTCTTGATGCAGTGCTACGTAGATAGGCAGAAAGAGAGACATCTGGGTCCAGATTCTGCCTCTACCACTTACTAGTGTGTAATCTAGAATAAGCTGCTTAACTGCTCAATGCCTTGGTTTCCTCCTTATAAAATGAGAACACCTACTGCGTATGATTGTTTCTGAAAGATCAAATGAGAACATCCATGTGAAGCACTTTTATGTCTGGTATCTGGTAACTGCTTTAAATATATATCAATGTTTTAAAATTCTAATGGATACAAGAATCACCTACAGCTTGTTGAAATGCATATTCCTAAGTGTCAAACACAAATCCTCTGATTCGTTAGGCACAGTAAGAGGCCCAAGAATCTTCCTTTAGAGAAACTAAATCAGATGGTACAAATAGTCTACAGACCACATTCTGAAAAACCCTCCAAGTGTCACTCCCTACACAATACATCTCCACTGGCCCAAAGGGGCAACAGGTGGGCGAGTCAGCTCTCAGAAGCCCTGTGAGACCCCTAAAGCATCCTAAAGTATCCTTCTTGAGGAAGACAGATTCCAACATTAAGAAAATAGCTGAAGAGGTAACAGCCAGGAATTTTTGAGATCATTCCTCCAAAGCCATCAGTGACAGCTGGGGAAAGGGTACCAATTTCGTCCTCTTATCTCTTTTTATTTAGAGAAGTTATTTTGTTCTGTTGCTACCAGTTGCCAGGAGCTCAGCTTAATCCCAGTCTGCCCATTTTTGTTGACATTTCGGATCTCGGGGGAGAGAGCATTGACTGCTTTCCCAGTGAATGGTGTGCCAAGAGCGGAGCCCTGGTTCTCGGCTTTGGACGTGTGTTCTGGCAGGAGCAATCAAACTCCATGAAGACAGACCCTGCTGCTGAGACTCTCCAGGAACTGGGAAGTTTGCGTGCTTCCTTATTTAGATTTGTGGTTTTTCTCACACTCTCTCGAGAATTAGAGGGCTGCGCGGAGAGCTTTCTGCTTGGAATGGCCCGCATTTCAGAGCCCTAACCTAATGGGGGCAAGAAAGATCTGGCAGAAAGAACCCAGGAACAACAATTCTCAATGGTGGTGCAGAAACATGGGTTCCGACAAGCAGGAACCAGGAACCAGGGGGAAGCGGCATGGCCTGTAAACAGCTCCCGTGTGGACCGAGAAGCCCCTACGCTGGGGTCCCTTACACACTCCTCAGCAAATTGGAAAAATGCGGCCTTGATGGGGGGGGGACCTGGCAGAATGTGACCTGTCCTATCCAATTTCCTCAGTAGCTGGATAACAAACCGAGAGACCCTGTGAGCTGACCCTGTCCTTGCCTCACCGCCAAGGGTGACCTAGTTATAGCCCTTCATGTCCTCACTGTGCTTGATTAGTCCAGCTGTCAACCAAAGTGAATCACGAAATATCTCACCAAAGCCCATTAGAACACACACACTCTTTCACACACATGGAGAATGAGAGCGAGAGAGAAAAGGATAGAACAGAGGATTTTTTTAAATGTTGCCCTCCTTTTGTTTGTCCATATGTTTATATTTATATAGACTTACTTGTGCTTTTCTTAATAAAAAAGAATATTTTTAATTAAAAAAATCACTGTTCATCAAAGAGCTAGTATAACATGATTATGAACACGGGCTTTAGAATTATGGATTCTAAATTACGCTACTTACTAGCTGAGCATTTTGGAGCAAATTATTTAATAAGCCACCGTTTTCTCATCTGTAGAATAAAGACAATATTAGTGGCTACTTAATAGGGCTACTGGAAGGAGTAAATGACACAATCTCTGTAAAGTACTTACATAATAAGCGCTCAGTTAATTGCATGATGTTATTTGTGGTAGCATGCCACTTTATATTTGAAGATACACCTGTCAAGTGGACACTCACAGACCTGCAGTACTAAAAGTAGGATGATTAATTGGGTATACCTACTCCCCACTCACAAACACATTTTCTTCGCTGAGTCCCCTTGCCATGATAATACTCGTGGATAAGAGGGTTTAAAGAGGACAGTACAGGGATTGGTATAGTCCGTGACCTTGGCCTCATTTAGCACCTCTTGCCATCAAGCGACAGGCGAGCAGATACTGTGAGCAATAGTTACCTAGGATCTGTGGCTCTGGAGATGGGTCCTTAACACTACAGCTCTGGAAATCTTCCAGAGATAAGAAGGATCCCGAATACTTTTAGTGATTAGTGACTTCATCAATGAGACATCACCCACACACACACACACACACACACACCAGGAAGTAGGAAGTTTAACAGAAATATTGGAGAGGCTCTTCCAAACCACTCATCTCACTGGAGAGTCAGCTACACAACACTCTTCTTTTCTAAGGAGGAATTCTTCCATCACTCCCCATTGGGTAACACTTGACAATTACTGTCATTGTGAACAACTGTCACTGATGAGAGTGTATCGGAATGGAAATACATAAATTATCACACTCTAAAGAAAACTGAAAATAAAATTGCTCTCTTCTTTCCTAACACACACACACGCACACACACACACGTTCTGTTTCACTGACTTTTGCATCACTCTAGTATCTCTGACACCCTCCCTCTTAAGAAGGACCACAGGTCCCAGGAGATCTTTTTCTGCTCACAATCAAATCAGGTCTTGTACTACATGGCATCTCCTATTTTTCTTCCACTTCTCTTCTATGCAGCCCCCTATCTGTGAGGTTCTTCTGTGTCCACTGGGCTCCTTTGTGGTTTCTGTTGAGCACTGCAGCCGCCTCCCTGGAGGACCACTTTCTCCCTCTAAGGGTTGTTGGGACCAATAAGTTGATATCCTTGAAGTTTCCAAAGCATGTCCTCTGGGGTCCTCAGTATACCGACACCACACCCAAGTGGGACCCATATCTCTTTTGTGGATTATCCTTGCCCAGCTGGATACCAACACAATCCTGCTGTGCAAGGATGTCTTACAGAGAGTTTCATGAAAGACTCAATTTTCACCCTCTGTCCCATTCTCCTAGGACACAGACAGTACTCCATGAAAGGCTGGACCAGAAAAAAGCCACATAATATATAGTATAAATCACTTATAAGTCTCCTTCTCCCCTCTGATGGCCAATGGACTAAATCTCTTTCACCAGATCAAGTTCATCTACCTGACTGTCTCCTTTTGTAGGATGAGTTTTCTCTTGGGAGGCTCATCAAGCATTTATACAAGTACATTTTTTGCAGGTTCTGCCCAACCAGGAGTCCTAGCATGTCTCCAAGAATAGCCTAAGATCAAGCTGGAACCTCTCCACATACTAGGGTAAAAGTAAACTTTTATCTGCTTCTCATATGATTTCTAAAGCTCTGAATCTGAACTCCACACGTGAGAAAAAAAATAGAGATCCATGACATTCATTATCCCCAAAGCCATCATCTTAAAGGTGTGAATGAACAAATGAAAGGCTGAGGATTTGAAATATTCTTTTGCAATGAAGTGTTAAATCTAAAGCATCTTTGATACCAAACTATGTTGCCTTTGATCTTCCCCATCTCACCTTTTTGCATCTTACTATTCACCCTGACCTTGGCTTTCTGCCGGTTGGATGGGCACTGCCCTAACCTCCCTCTGTTCTTACACAGCAGTGCCTTGGTCTCCAAATTTCCTGCCCATAAACACCTTTCAAAATGTATCTGTCTTGGGTCCAACTCCCACAGACCCTGAACTCCTAAACTAGCCAGTTAATCTCTCACTGTGAGGGTGGAATGATGAACTAACCCCCTCAGGTTTCACAGTTACCTCTAAAGAGAGTGTTTTAGAAGCGACAGCTTGGGACTTCCCTGGTGGTCCAGCGGTTGATACTTCACTTTCCAATGCAGGGGGTGTGGGTTTGATCCCTGGTTGGGGAGCTAAGACCCCACATGCCTTGCAGCCAAAAAACCAAAACATAAAACAGAAGCAATACTGTAACAAATTCAATAAAGACTTTAAGAATGGTCTGCATCAAAAAAATCTTAAAAAAAGAAAAAAAAGAAGCAATAGCTTAACCTAAAGGCCCCAGGGGAGTGGGGCCTGAGCAGAAGCATGGGTGGTGGGGAAACTACATCAGGAATGGTGGACCCTTCCATCTTGCCCACCACCTCCACACAGTGATTGCAGAGCCTGTCCTATTTTTATTGTGATTTCTTCCTTCTTATCCCCAGCAGTCTTTTAATAAAAGTTGACCAAAATAACCATCAGAACAAACATTCCATCACTTGGTTTTACTTTTGGTGGTTTTATTTTGCACTGGTACTGATCCTATCCATTGTTCCTGACCCTCGTCATTTTTCCTACACCAGCCACAACTTTAATGACTCTGGTCTTTAAACGAACTCTCCAGAGTTCCGAGCAGAGGAGTTTTGCCCTTTTTTCTCCCATGTCTCTGATACTTTCACTTTGATGGTCATCATGAAGATAGGAAAATATTTAGCTCCGGTTTCCTGGAATCCTCTGTGGAACCAGATCTGCAGGTATACGGGAGATCAAGGCCCTTGGGTGAGTCCACATAAACATATGCTCCAAAGAAGAGCCATAAACTTCCTTGTCCTTCAACCCTAGAGCCAGGGTTCTCTTCCCTTCACTTGACAAAAACCATCATGTCTGTCAGAGTAGGTTTCCTGAACCTTCCAGAGGAAGGCTTACATCAGCATATGCTGACTCATTAATTAGCCAAGCACTGCAGCTGGAAGAAAGTACTCATTTAAAAAAAATTAAAGTATAGTTGATTTGCAATGTTGTGTTAGTTTCTGGTGTAGAGAGTGCTCATTTTTGAGATGACAACATACAGAGACAAAAAAAAAAAAAAATTCCTGAATTTACAATCATGAGATAATCCTCACTAGTGTGTTTTCTATTTTTCTATAACCAGAAGTGCATGTCCTTCAACAACAGAAGTATATAAAGCACTCCACAACCAGTCTCACCCAGCAGAGCTTAACCAGAAAACTTCTTTCTTTTCACTCCTCTCTATCAAGAAACCATGTTTTAAAGAAACAAACAGTGTTTGACTTCTGTGAAACAGAAGTAATTCAATAGGGTGATGGTGGGACTTCCCTGGTGGTGCTGTGGTTAAGAATCTGCCTGCCAATGCAGGGGACACAGGTTCGAGCCCTGGTCCAGGAAGATCCCACATGCCGTGGAGCAACTGAGTCCGTGTGCCACAACTACTGAAGCCCGTGCACCCTAGAGCCCACACGCCACACCTACTGAGCCCATGAGCCACAACTACTGAAGCCCGTGAGCTCTAGGGCCTGCATGCTGTGACTACTGAGTCCACGTGCTGCAAGTGCTGAAGCCCGCGTGCCTAGAGCCTGTGCTCCACAAGAGAAGCCACTGTAGTGAGAAGCCTGCACACCGCAACAAAGAGTAGACCCTGCTCGCCGCAACGCAGCCAAAAATATATATATATATATAGTGACGGTAGTGAGGATTTCTAAGCTTTTAGGCTGTGGTAAGGTCTGGATGACTCTTTCTTAGCCTTCTGATGATTTGATTTATCAAATGACTTGCCCACAGTCCACAAGGGTCATATTGGAACAGAGTTAAAGTTTCTTTAAGGTGCCAAAAGTTCTCAATAAGATTAGGAGAGAAAACTTTAATTTGCATCTCTGGCCAATACCTTCCTTTTACCCCATAGTCTTCATCTCATTTCTAACATATTAGCTCAGATTCAGTGTCTCTGTGAATCAGAAAATGCTAAGTAACAGAGTCTGAAGCAATATGAAAGCCAATGTATGTCTCAGTGTAAGAGGGCCAGAGCTGGTTTGGTTCTCCACAGAGCCTGAGACCCAAGTCCTTTCTACCTGATTGCTCGTCAGAGTGTAGCCTCAGCCTGGTGATCCAAGATGGCAGCTGGGACACCCCAGGCAGCAGGATGGCGGAAAGGATGAAGGAGAGGGCACCCACACTATCTCTGAAGAAGTTTATCAGAAGCTTCTACACAACATTTCAGCTTATATCCCAGAGAACAGAACTTAGTAACATGGCCAAACTTAGATGCGAGGGAGTGAGATTGTTATTCTGAGGACTGTATATACAGGCAAAAGTTAGAGCTTCTATCACCATGGGAAAAGGAGATCACCAGTAATCCCTTTTGTATTGCCAATTATTATTATAATATTCAAATCACAAGGAATTTCAGATTAAGAGATGAGTCTGGCTGAAATGCTGACACTAAATCAGGTGAGTCAGTGAGAGATTCCATGCTGAAAAAGAGAGCGAGGCTGAAACAGAAAAACAGAAGTGACACAGAGGTGACGGTAGAACATGAGGGAAGGAAAAAAACTGATAGTGAATTTAAGAATTATTTAGAACCTACCAGATAGAAATTAAAAGTTGATCACACTGCAGAAAAAGACAAATAAATCAATGGAACAGAGCAGAGTCCAGAAACAGTGCCAGATATACATGGAGGAAGGAGTCATTATTCAGCAGTTTGAAGACAAAGGACTATCCTTTTAGGATAAAACAGATCACCTCCACTCTTAACCTAGGTATTCCCGAAACACTATCTGAAGCAAGGCTTGAGTGCTAATGTTTTCTGGAACATGCAATTGCAAGAGTGAAAGAGTAGGGGGAAAGAAGTGATATAAGGAAGGGTGGGAAGCCAACACAAGGTGATGGGGTCCTGAGCTTCTACTGCTTCATGAAGAGACACAGCCCATCACACATCCATGCAGGATGTCCATAAACACACTACATAAAAAAAAAGTGACTCTGAACTGTTCATTGGGAGAACAATAGAGTGTTTATCTGTTGATTTCCTTCTGTCTCCTATTTCCCACCAGCCACTGTGCTCACTGACTCCTCATCTTATGCCTTGTACATTAGACATCACAGTTTCTACTGAACAGTTTCCAAATAACATGATTCCATAAGCAGAGCAATGAGTTGCTTTCAAAACATATTTCTTTAGGGATTCATAGTGAAGTTTGATTGGCAGCTTCAGAAAAATAAAGTTGTTTGTATTCAATTTTCCCTTAAATAGCTACAGCTAACTGGCCAAGTGCAGTTAGAGACATTAGAATTCACACTGATTGCCAAAGGACCCATCCCTTTGCCTTTAATATTATGAAATTGAACCAGTAAATGCCTTTTGGGTATTCATTTTCATAGCAATTTTCCGTTCATCCCAGAAGTTGGGGAAAGAAGAGAGGGGAAAGGAGCTTTCCTTCCCCCAGGGCAGGATCACTCCCATCTTCTATTGAGAAATCGGCTTCAGATCAGAAATACCCATCACTTGATGCTTATTGAACAAGAAGCTCTAGGCACCAGACACTGTTGAATTTCTTGGTGATATTCTAAATTCACCCGGGCTAGACATGCCTGTCTTCCAATTTTGGTCATGACTGGCAAAAGGGAAAATAACTGCAAAAGCCAGAAATATGAAAATAATTTAACACTTCTGAAAGCTATTAGTTTGGGTTTGATTTCTATTTGAGGCAAAAAGTCAAAAATCTCGAGTAAAGTTTTACTGAATCTATGCCTTATACCTAATAGACCCTAGGTCAAAATAACAATGACCAAGAAGAGTTCCATTTAGGTCTCCACCCACTAGAACAGGAGCTCAAAGCGGCAGAGATTTGTGTCTGTTTCGTTAACTGATTTATCCCAAGTGCCTAAAATAGTGGTTGCTACATAGTCAGTGCTCAACAAGTAATTTAATAAATAAATGAAATTTGTGGTAGAATGTACCTTTCTCATCTCAACTGGACCTTGAGTGAACAAAAGAATGAATCTCTTGTATGCTGCCCTTCTTTAGATCTAATTACTTTTTTGTGAGCTTGAGGCTAGTACCCCAGGACAATTCTTTCTCTATTTCTAGAAAGAAGGAGAAATCCACTGAATTGAGCCAAGTGTTTCTGATATTTCCTAGTCTTTGATTTGTTAAGATTTGGAAACACATCTCATGATTACTCTTTTACATGAAGGTTTTAAAGTTTGTCTTTACATTTTAAATAGGCCCAGTTTAAGAGCAAAAGAGTCTACATTTCTTAAACCAGCAAAGAAACTAATTCTAGCTAACTTGGACAAAAAAAAAAAAAAAGGAAATCTATTGAAAGAACAAAATTTGTTAGCTTACAAAATTAAAGGAAAAATTAAATGATGAGATTGAGAAAGAATGGGAATTAAGGCAGTTCTGGTCATATAAGGAGCAGAATTAATGGACAGAATTTTTGGGTATGTCTGCTTGGGGAGAATCAACTACAATGGTCATGCTATTCAATACTTGAATTCCAGGCAGAAAAGCTAAGGAAGTGTGAGGCCCCTTAAGAGATTCCTACCAATACTGTGTCCAAGGGGAAATGCATATCTTAAAGCAAGGGAGTACTACCAGCATCCTGGGGAATGGACCCTGAACAGGCAAAAACCAACATTCCTTACAACAGCCTTCACTGACCTGGTGACTTCCCCCGGTATCTGACCTACAGTTAAAAAGCGAATCTCATCATGAACCTTTTTCTACCCAAAGAACAGAACACAACTGCCCTCCATGAGGCTGGACTCTGATAATAGGTCCAAATAGCAACTGAGAAAGTCTTGAGGAGGCCGAAGAGATGAAAACAGTCCATGATGCAAAATTCATATACAACTTCTCAAGATTAGTGTTGCATCCAAGAAGTGTCCCCTTACCCTGTGAAATGGAACAGTTCTGAAAGGTAACAGCAGAGCACCATACTTAAACCGCTAGAACCTTTGTTTTAAGAATGGAATTGACAACAGAAGCAGATTCATATATTTCCCAGCTATGGTCTTTTACTGGCAATTTATGTGCTTACATTTTTGAAAATACAGGAAATTCCTGCTTTGCATGGTGCACAAAATCATAAAAATTACTGTGCAGGTTGAAACCGTGCAGTGATCTGAATAATCAATGGGAAACATTTAAATTATCCCATAGCCTTTAAAAATTTTGGTCAAAACTTTAAAAACTTTCTTCCTGTTGGTTATAAATGTATAGGGAAATGAAAAAAAATAGTAAAACTAATATTCATTTAGTATACCATATTTTAAAAATTAGAAATCTTGAGAATTGAAATATTGTATTTTTTTTTATAAAAGAAAAACAAAATACATCAACAAGAATTTGATCTGGGCTTGCTTTCTTTTTCTCAAAGCATAACTACAGAGTGAGAATCTTTTCTCTGCTTTGGCAAATTGTCATCATCTTTTCTAAATTTGGGTCGGCTTCCAACATTTTATCCTTTGTGCTTTCAATATTGTGAAATCTCTCCAAGAATTCCTTTAATGTGAATACATTTTTGCTGGCGTCACTTCCTCTGGAACATCTTAATCCTTTTCCTCTCACTTTCTTCCTTTATAGGTTCAGCTTCACTAAGTTCCTCTGGCTGCATTTCTAGAGTGCCTTAGTGGCATGGTCAACAACTCCACAGTCAGCAATTTCTTCTTTAACTCCATTTATCTTTGATTCGAATTTCACTTCGAGGATTATCCAACTTTGTTCTTTGCTGTATTTTTATCTTTGTTGGCCAGCTCCCTCTTTCAATTATCCGTTTTTGTAAAATGTCTCTTGATGACTAAGTGACAAGGAGACAACATGATTGGTCCCATCATAAAGTGCCTCTGTCATTTACATAGTAATTTGTAGACAGAAGAGGTAGCCGCAAAGTTCGTACTTTAAGCAATTCTTCGCAGTTACTATACCACGGTAACGGAAATGGGAACTGTGTTGTTGGGGACTGGTGTAATTTAAGTAAACCATGGTAACTGAAATCCATACATGTCAGAACCATGCAGAGTGAGGACTGTCTGTGTTGCAAAATATTCTGCTAGAAGCCGCTAAGCGGGTCCTGAAATCTCGTATCTTTGTTACCCTATTTGGGGTGAACTCTTGGATAGGAAACCAAACATCGTGTCATATCAGTATTTGCTTATAATTACTGGGTGGCTTGTATCTGACAACTGAATTGGAATTATCTAATAAATCTTATTTTTGACACTCTGCCAAATATAAGTTCGATTTTGATATCTTGACTTTTATTTTTCCGCCAATGAAAACAGCTCATCTTTTCCCTATAAGATTGAAACTAGTGAAATACACGCTTATCCTTCAGAACCCAACTCCAGTGCCCCCTCCTCCATGAGTCTCTCCTGGACTCACCAGGCAGGTGAGTCCCCATGGCGCCCAATCCAGGTCTGGGTCGTGGCTCTCCTCGCACCACACTCTGTCTCCCGGCGGCAGACAGGAGCTCGTGAAGGACGAAGATTCCTTCCTGTTCATCTTTATACCCTTTGTATCCAGCACAGTGCCTAGTCCATATTAGATGCACAAATGTTTCTTGCATAAAGAAAAATCTCAAACTTTTTAAGTTTTTTCCTTTTTCTGGAAAATAAAAGAATGCCTCCAGTATGGGATCCTAACTAAGAGAAAGGCCCTACAGGAATACCCAGGAGATCTAGTTTGAAGTCCTAGCATTTGCATTCAGGAGCGCGAGGACCCAGTTCCAGATTCTGGAGGGTATCTTGTGTGTGGTGGTCAGGATGGGCCAAGGAAGCCCCAGAGAGGCGATAACTCGAAACAACCTCTTATCTGCATATGACCTCTGCTGACTCACACTGGCTTTGGTGTTTGGAGCCTTCTGAATCTATAATGGGTAACACATGGGGTGAGAGAGTTATGAAAAAAACATATGGGTCATATGGTTCAGTGTATAAATCTGAGGAAAATGCCTTTTAAATGAAATTCAGAAAAACATCTGTCTTGCTCCTCTTGCAAAGTACAGAATGTTCCATTGGACTAATCAAACTTTATAGCCCTACTGTGCAACCCTGTACATTTCCTAACAATGTGTCCCTCGCAGAGCTGTTGCTCACTGGAAACTTGTCACTGACTGAACAGTCGGTGTTTTCTATACTGCGTGGAATAAAATGGAAATACCACAGGGTCCATTTGACTGAGCTCATCGGGCAAGCAGGAAACAGCATCCATACATTCCACATTAGGCTTTTCTCTCACAAACACACATATAAACAGACATAAATCAGAATCAAAGGCAAGAAAGGATTTGGCTCATAAAAAAGAATGAAGTACTGCCATTTGCTGCAACATGGATGGACTTAGAGATGATCATACTAAGTGAAGTCAGACAGAGAAAGACAAATACCATATGCTATCACTTATATGTGGATTCTAAAATATGATACAAATGAAATTATTTACCAAATAGTTATAGACATGGAAAACAAACTTATAGTTACCAAAGGGGAAAAGTTGGGGGGGAGGGATAAATTAGGAAGATGGGATTAACAGATAAAACTACTATATATAAAATAGATAGAAAACAAGGACCTACTATATACCACAGGGAACTATATTCAATATCTTACAATAAACTATAATGGAAAAAAATATGAAAAAGAATATATATATTTATATATATTCATATATATATATGGGGAGAGGGAGAGAGAGAGAGAACTGAACACTTTGCTGTATACCTGAAACTAACACAACATTGTAAATTAACTATACTTCAATTTTAAAAAACTGGTCTAAAATATAAAGTTTATTAATCTAAAAAAAAAGAAAGGATTTGGCTCATTGGTCAAATTACACAAAACTCATTCCATTAAATTAATTCTTTTATCTGAAGATTCCCACAAATACTTAATAAACTTCACCTGACAAAAGGGATTATTGCTGCCATTTTCCAGAAGAAAAAAAAAAAAGAGAGAAGCGAGGGTCTTGATCCAGTTGCATAATGGAACTAAGAGCAAAACCAGCTCTCCTAAACCTGAACATGTACTATGATGTAAATGCTGTAAGAGAATAACAAAAGGCTGCCCTAGATCTTTAAGGATATGTTAGAGCTCATCAGAGAGTCAAGGGGGGTGTGTCCAGGCATGTGAACGAGCGTGGGCAGATGCATGGAGATCTGGAGAAGAGGGAGAGAAGACAGACACTTGCACACCGAGGTTACAGCCTCAGCAAAGGCATAGAGATGGCAGTGCCTGTGTAGGAGTGGCCCTTACAGTCCTCCAAGCCAAAGTGTGAGATGATGGACGAGAGGCAGTATTCACAGCTGGGCAAAGCCAACTAGTATTATAAAAAGCCTCAAAGCCTCATCTTAGGAATAGAGTCTAGATTTGACCGTATAGACAGTAGGACCTATGTCTCCAGATTTTGAAGAAGTTATATTAAGGCCTTGGTTCTTATTTGAAAGGACACCTTTCTGCAACAATAGAAAATGTCCTTTGGAGTTTCTTGCTATTGTTGTTGTCAATGGTGGTAGTACTGATGGTGGTTTGGCTTGGTTTTTTGTTTGTTATTTCTGTCAGAGGCTGTGCTTCTGACCTGCCCTGCTGGCCCTGCCCTCATAGACGAAGCCACTGGGCTCACAGAAGCAAGCCCAGAAGGACAACCTGGTAGAAAAGCAAGAATGTATCAATGGCAGTAACTTGATACTAGATCCTTAACACCGTGTTCCATCCAATGGTTCTTAACAGATGGAGCCAAAAAGATCCAGTGACCCATCTACCCACCAATTTCCACTCACTAGGGGAAAGATCTCAGTGATGGAAAAAGATAAAGAAAAGCATGGAAAAAATCAAAATGGTAGTAATATAATAATTACCCTAAGGTGAAACAATTAACAAGCATACATCCTTAAATTTTTAAATATAGTCATTAATACAAGAAGAGCAGCCGTTGAAAACTATGAAAAACAACTTCAAAACACCACTGATAATGCACTGACAACAAGGCAACCTTTCCAAAAACTGTGGAAATTTCAGCTCTTTGTGGGTAGTTCCAGTGGGAGCTTTGCAAAATGTCAAATATTCCATGGCATCAAGAATTCTTACAGAATAGTGTTTTGAGTAGGAAAGACCAGTAGTCCTCCATAGCTTAATTAATGTATTACTAGTAAAGTAGACCTGAGACATAGGGTAAAAAAAAAAAAAAAAAAAAAAAGCTCTTAGTGTGTAACACTTGCTGGCAGTTCAGAAGACTTGCATCTCTGTTAACCCATCAGGAGAACTGACCCAAACCTGAACACAACTTCAACCTGCCGAGGCAAAGGGCCCTGACAACAGCCTTGCACAGACCACACAACAGGACTCCTGTCCTCATGGCTCTGAAAATTTGAGGTCAGTGGTGATTAGCTCTCAACACTGGGACTTCAGGCCTGAGACAGGAAGGCCTTGAACTGATGCCCAGGGTACTCCCTTTGAATCCCGTCCTGTTTTTGCTTTATGTCCTTACTGAACTCTTGATGGTTTTCCTCTAGGATATTCCTGAAGAGATGGGCTATGCCCCACAAGCCCGCTGCTCTGTACTCACCAGGCACAAAGTGAATGTGTGAGTGGAAAAGAGACAGTCCCTAAGTATCCTTTCTTTACAAGAAATGCGATGCTCAAATGGCCTTAAGAAACAAATCAATGCCTTTCTTTCTATAGAAGCGAGGACTTCAGGCTCCTCAGAATCTTAAACAGGCTGCCTGTTTTCTTGGTTATCATTTCAGTTGAGGGTGGAATTTGTTATGTTATCTGATCATCAATCCCAAGCAAGATCTGATTTTTTTTCTATTTGTTGTTTTTAAACCAACTGCTTTTAATGAAAAGTTCATCTAGGTAGAAACTAACCAAAGTGCACTTCACTATGCTACAGCCATGGAGAGAACACAAAAATAACCAGGAGTGAAGGCCGGGTCATCTTTCCTGGGAGACAGAGAGAACGATTAACAGCAATGGCAGTGCTGACGGTAAAAACATCAGCCACATGTAGGCGCCCTTCCAAGCCATTAATTATTGCTACACCCATCCTCATGGTCTCAAAACCAAACCTGGAGTTTCTCTCTGAGAGTTAACTCTTGTCTCTTCCCATGTGGGGTGGAGGTGGCTGGGGCTCTGTGGATAGGATAGTGTGTAAGAGTATGGGCTCTAGATCCAAATGGCCGAGGTCTAAATTCTTCTCTTACCGTGTGATCAAGTCCAGGGTACTTAACCCGTCTATGCCTCATCTTCATTCTTCATCTGTAAATTAAAGTACACACCTGGGGTTCATGTGAGGATGAAATATATGTTGAAGTGATTAAAGGGCTTGAAACAGGGCTGGCATGTAGTAGTGCTAGGTAAACATTAACTAAGGTGATTATGGTAATGAGCACACAACAGGTAAGGTCCCTGTCACCAAGTACCTCTACCTAATTAGTCTTGCCAGACCCAACACGCAGAATCATGAATGTAAATAAGCAAATGAAGATGAAGGATCACTCAGACCGTTACACTGAGCAGTTCAGCAAAAAAGGAACAGAGGTGGTCATTTTTTTCTAACTTTGTTGCCTTTCACCACACAAAGAAGACTTACAGACAGAAGTGGGGGTCAGAAAGCACCATACCGCACAACACTGTGTTCACATTCTCTCTCTCTCTCTTCCTTTCATAACCCACTCACTCAACATCCCCCATACCTCTATCTCCACCTAAGGAACCTCCAATCCCCACCCCCCAAAAATGGAGGTTTCCAGACTCTAGCCCTCAAGCTTGATCAGGAGACAAATGGAGGGATCCTTCTGCCCGTGTTTTGCCAAACCCAAAGGCAAAAAAGAGGAAACCCTGGTCCAGGTGTTGGGAGGATAGCAGGCCCTCATTCCTGCCCAGCCTCCCACTGAAAAGAGTTACAGTGAACTTCTCACCAGTTACCTAAGATGCACGCTGCCATGCTAAGATGGGCATTGTATTTTTCTGGAGACACCCTTCACCACCATCTATCTTCCATCCCGTATCAGGAAAGGATATCCCTCCTGTGAACGTGGCTCTGACCCTGAACTGCTCCTGATGAACACTGGTTAAGGATGGGTCTCCCAGCCCTTTCAGATTGGGTGGGGTGGGGGGGCGGGCGGAAATAGTTCATTCTGCCTCATCTCTGATCTCCACAACAACCTTATATCCAAGAGGAGGAAATGGAGGCTCAGAGAAGGTAAGTAACTGGCACAAGATCACGAAGCCTGTAGTAACCCAAGTAAGCTTAAAGTGAAACCCTCTGTTCTCTCCACAATAACATGCTTCTTCCCCTGCCTGACATTTGAGAGTAAAAGCAGAGCCTATCAACTCTTACATAATGGCTTAAAATCTGCTGCAGTAAAGCCTGATTTCCCCGAAGAGTTGATTCCCTTTACAGACACAGCATTTACTCACTGAATTGCTAGCAAAGAAGAAAGACACGGAGAAGGGTCCAAGCTTTGGAAGCCTCCCAGCAGCTTTTCAGATCTCTTGGTCAATCACAAGGAGCCCTGATCTGCATTGTTCTTACTCAACAAGGGAACACCAAAATATTTGTTTCTAACTTCATTCTGAGAAGACTAATTTGTCCTCCTATACACAACTGCCGTTTCCCAAGGTTTATCTCTGTTTCTAGTTTCCTGAGTCAATCTTCAGGGCTTCTGCACCCTGAAAATGGCCATGTTCTTCCCACTGCCTGTCCACACCAAGGGTCTGGCTAGAGCCAGTGGAACATGCAGTAGTGAGCGGAATGTCCCCTTGTGACCTCGAGCTCCCTCTTGGCTCTGAAATTAGCTGTGCTCCAGCCAGGAGATAGTTTCTTTTCTTTTTTTTTTCTTTTTCTCTGCTTTTCTGAATTTATTTTTAAGTTTAAATACAGTAAAATCAGTTCTCTTTGGCTTATGGTTCAGTGAGTTTTGACAGAGTCGTGTAACCACCAAAATCAGGATATGGAACTGTTCCTTTACACCTAAAAAATCACTGGTTATGCCCATTGGTAGTCAAACCCTCCCTTCACTCTTTTTTTTTTTTTTCAACATCTTTATTGGAGTATAATTGCTTTACAATGGTGTGATACTCCCTTCACTCTTAACCCTGGCAATACCAACTGTTCTCTGTCCCTACAACTCTACCTGTTCCAGATATCACCTAAATGGAATCATACACTATGGAGCCTTGAGTCTGGCTTCTTTAACTTAACACAAAGCAGTAGAGATTCAGCCAAGCCGTTTTTATATGAGAAGTTCATCTTTTTATTGCTGAGTACTATTCCACTGGATGAACGCCCCATGGTTTGTTTATCCATTCCCCAAATGAAGAATGTTTGGGTGGTTTGCATTTCCAGGTTGTTGTGAACAAATCTCTGTAAATATTTGCATATGGCTTTAATATAAACCTGTTTTCATTTCTCTTGTGCAAACAACTAAGTGTGGGATTGATGGCCATACGGTAAATGTATGTTCAATTTTATAAGCAAATGTCAAACTTTTTTTCTGAGGGGTGGCATCATTTTGCGTCTCTATCAGCAATTATGAGAGTTCCAGTTGCTCCACATCTTCACCAGCACTTTGTATTGTCAGGGTTTTCTCTCTCTCTCTCTCTCTCTCTCTCTCTCTCTCTCTCTCTCTCTCTCTCTCTCTTCCCTCCCAGCTCTCTCCTGAAAGCAGGCCAGTCATGAAACTGCTTATACAAAGTTACTCTTGTGAAAAGGGTGGGGCTCCATGGAACCACATGTGGGTCATAGGCTTGGCAAGCGCATGGCAGTTCACAGGGTCAGGAATAGCAGAGCTATCTGTATGGCCTCAGCCAAAAAAAAAAAGCCAGGACTCATGGGTTATAAAACTCGAAAGTGTCCAGGTTTGAAACTCTCACAACATATGACATGAGGGATATTGCCTTATACACCTAACGCCATGCTTTATTCTTAACATACACCTAAATAAATGCCTTCACCTTGTTCTCTGAGCTTTCATATATTTCTCAGAGTACATGGGCAGCCCCACTTACAAGGACCATGTAAACAGACAACTTCAGCTGCAGGGACGGTCAAAAGACCTCGGGCACACTCTGTGTGCAGTTGGAGCCAAGGTAGAGAGGCTCAGAATATACAACAAATTCCAAAATGGTGGTTACACACTTTTGGAAAGTCATAAACCTTTGAGAATCTTATGGAAGTTCTGGACCCTACTGCTAGAAAAGTGAGGAAATAATATAATAAGAATCCTTGAAGTCTATCTATGACCTTAGTTAAGAACCACTGCCCAAAATTATCTATGGTTTTCACAGGCAGGAGGTCATTTCTACCAGCATCCTCCTCTTCTGAGCTGAGGAAAGGAACCCGAGAATTTTACTAACAAAACCATGGAGAAAAAACACTTGAATGGTTGTATCAATTGTATTACTTTTCTAGGGCTGCCACAGCAAAGTAATAAAGACTAGGTGGCTTAAACAATAGAAATTTAATTTCTCACAATTCTAGAATCTAGAAGTCCAAGATCAAGGTGTTGGCAGGTTTGGTTTCTTCTAAAGAAAGAGAGATGGCTTACATAGGGCCTTTCTCCTCCACTGTCTTCACACAGTCTTCCCTCTGTGAGTGCATGAAACATTCACACATTTTAAACACACACATCATATTACAGTTGCTACAGAAATCTCGGAATGCCATATTTATGCATCACTAATTTGAAATTAACAATAGCTGCTAAACCCACTGGTAGATCTGTTACATAATGCATTAATGAATAGGCACATATATTGCTATATTAAATTTTTTTTGGTTTTAACAACTATATTTCAATAAAAAGTATTCTTTGTAATCCTGCATACTTATTTTATTGTTTTATTAATTTTTATTGGCATAGAGTTGCTTTACAATGTTGTGTTAGTTTCTGCTGTACAGCAAAGTGAATCAGTTATATGTATAAATATATCCCCTCTTTTTTGGATTTCGTTCCCATTTAGGTCACCACAGAGCACTGAATAGAGTTTCTTGTGCTATACAGTAAGTTCTCATAAGTTATCTGTTTTATACATAGTAGTGTATATATGTCAATCCCAATCTCCCAATTCAAATTCATCCCCCCACCCTCCATTCCCCCATTGGCATCCATAAGTTTGTTCGCTACATCTGTGTCTCTGTTTCTGCTTTGCAAATAAGTTCATCTGTACCATTTTTCTAGATTCCACATATAGAAGAATCAATACTGTGAAAATGACTACACTACCCAAAGCAATCTACAGATTCAATGCAATCCCTATCAAACTACCAATGGCATTTTTCACAGAACTAGAACAAAAAATTTCACAATTTGTATGGAAACACAAAAGACCCCGAATAGCCAAAGCAATCTTGAGAAAGAAAAACAGAGCTGGAGGAATCAGGCTCCCTGACTTCAGACTATACTACAAAGCTACAGTAATCAAGACAGTATGGTACTGGCACAAAAACAGAAATATAGTCAATGGAACAGGATAGAAAGCCCAGAGATAAACCCACGCACATATGGTCACCTTCCTTTTGATAAAGGAGGCAAGAGTATATAATGGAGAAAAGACACCCTCTTTAATAAGTGGTGCTGGGAAAACTGGACAGCTACGTGTAAAAGAATGAAATTAGAACACTCCCTAACACTATACACAAAAATAAAATCAAAATGGATTAAAGACCTAAATGTAAGGCCAGACACTATAAAACTCTTAGAGGAAAACGTAGGCAGAACACTCTTTGACATAAATCACGGCAAGATCTTCTTTGACCCACCTCCTAGAGTGATGAGAATAAAAACAAAAATAAACAAATGGGACCTAATGAAACTTAAAAGCTTTCACACAGCAAAGGAAACCATAAACAAGATGAAAAGACAACCCTCAGAATGGGAGAAAATATTTGCAAATGAAGCTTCTGACAAAGGATTAATCTCCAAAATATACAAACAGCTCATGCAGCTCAATATTAAAAAAGCAAACAACCCAATCCAAAAATGGGCAGAAAACCTAAACAGACATTTCTCCAAAGAAGATATACAGATTGCCAACAAACACACGAAAGGATGCTCAACATCACTAATCATTAGAGAAATGCAAATCAAAACTACAATGAGGTATCATCTCACACCAGTCAGAATGGCCATCATCAAAAAATCTATAAACAATTAATGCTGGAGAGGGTGTGGAGAAAAGGGAACCCTCTTGCACTGTTGGTGGGAATGTAAATTGATACAGCCACTATGGAGAACAGTATGGACGTTCCTTAAAAAACTAAAAATACAACTACCATACAACCCAGCAATCCCATTGCTGGGCATATACCCAGAGAAAAACATAATTCAAAAAGAGTTATGTACCACAATGTTCACTGCAGCTCTATTTACAATAGCCAGGACATGGAAAAAACCTAAGTGTCCATCAACAGATGAATGGATAAAGAAGATGTGGCACATATATACAATGGAATATTACTCAGCCATTAAAAGAAATGAAATTGAGTTATTTGTAGTGAGGTGGATGGACCTAGAGTCTGTCATATAGAGTGAAGTAGGTCAGAAAGAGAAAAACAAATACTGTATGCTAACAGATATATATGGAATCTAAAAACAACAAAAAATGGTTCTGAAGACCCTAGGGGCAGGACAGGAATAAAGACGGAGACTTAGAGAATGGACTTGAGGACACGGGGAGGGGGGAAGGGTAAGCTGGGAGAAAGTGAGAGTGGCATGGACATATATACACTACCAAACGTAAAATAGATAGCTAGCGGGAAGCAGCCACATAGCACAAGGACATCAGCTCAGTGCTTTGTGACCACCTAAGGGGATGGGATAGGGAGGGTGGGAGGGACATGCAAGAGGGAGGAGATATGGGGATGTATGTATATGTAGTATAGTTGATTCACTTTGTTATACAGCAGAAACTAATACATAAGGGTTAGCAATTATACTCCAATAAAGATGTTAAAAAAAAATGGGTAGAAGACCCCAAAGAAGACATACAGATGACCCGAAAGAAGACATACAGATGGCCTACATACTTATTTTCAATTAAAAAAAAAAAAATTTCTGAGAAGGGTACTATAGTCTTCTCCAACTGCTAAAGGGTCCACAGCATAAAAAAGCTTAACCCTTTGATTACAGCAATACATGGATTTATTTACCACCAACTCTCACTACTGGGCCACTTAATCTCCACTGGTAGGGTCAGATCTACGACAGACCCTCAGTTCAAACATGCTCTAGAGGGAAAATGAGAAGTTCAAGAGTTCATCGGTTCAGCAGAAGCTGATCTTGTTGCAAGTTCTGTTTCTGCCTTGAATTATGTATTTCCTGTAACTACAGGCACACCTCAGAGAGATTAAGGGTTTGGTTCCAGACTAACACAATAAAGTGAATATCGCAATAAAGCAAGTCACACAAAATTTTTGGTTGCCTAGTGCACATAAGAGTTACATTTACACTATACTGTAGTCTTTTTTTTTTTTTTTAATTTATGGCTGTGTTGGGTCTTCGTTTCTGTGCGAGGGCTTTCTCTAGTTGCGGCAAGTGGGGGCCACTTCATCGCGGTGCGCGGGCCTCTCACTATCGCAGCCTCTCTTGTTGCGGAGCACAGGCTCCAGACGCGCAGGCTCAGTAATTGTGGCTCACAGGCCTAGCTGCTCTGCGGCATGTGGGATCTTCCCAGACCAGGGCTCGAACCCGTGTCCCCTGCATTGGCAGGCAGATTCTCAACCACTGCGCCACCAGGGAAGCCCTATACTGTAGTCTTTTAAGTGTGCAAAAGCATTGTGTCTAAAAAAATCAATGTGTATACCTTAATTTAAAAATACTTTCTTGCTAAAATATGCTAACCATCATCTGAGTCTTCAGTGATTTGTAGTCTTTTTGCTGGTGAGGGTCTTGCCTCCAAGTGGATGCCTGCTGACTGATCCAGGTGGTGGTTGCTGAAGGCTGGGGGGGGCTACAGCAATTTCTTAAAATAAGACAACAGTGAAGTTTGCCACGTAGATTGACTCTTCCTTTCATGAACAATGTCTCTGTAGCATGCAATGCAGTTTGATAACATTTTACCCACAGTAGGACTTGAAAATCAGGGTCAGTCCTCTCAAACCCTACCAGTGCTTTATCAACTAAGTGTATGTCATATCCCAAATCCTTTGTTGTCGTTTCAACAATCTTCACAACATCTTCACCAGGAGTAGATTCCATCTCAAGAAACCAATATCATTGCTCATTTATAAGTAAATCCTCATATGTTCAAGTTTGATGAGGAGATTCATCATTGTGACAGCAATTCAGTCACACCTTCAGGCTCCATGTCGAATTCTAGTTCTCTTGCTATTTCCACCACTTCGCAGTTACCTCCACTGAAGTCTTGAACCCCTCAAAGTTATACAGGGTTATTGGATATTTGAATGTTGGAATCAACTTATTCCAAACTCATATTAACGTGGATATTTTGACCTCTTCCCACAAATCACAAATGTTCTTAATGGTATCTAGAATAACTAATCCTTGCCAGAAGGTTTTCAATTGACTTTGCACAGATCCATCAGAGAAATCAGTATCTATAGCAGCTATAGCCTTACAAAATGTATTTCAAAAATAATGAGACTTGAAATTCAAAATCCCTCCTTGATCCATGGGCTGCGGAATGGATGTCGTGTTAGCAGGCATGAAAACAACATTAATCTTGTACATCTTCTTCAGGGCTCTTGGGTGACCAGGTGCATTGTCAATGAGCAGTTATATCTTGAAAGGAATCTTTTTTCAAATCAATGCGTCTCCACAGTGGGCTTAAAATGGTCAGTAAACCATGTTGGAAACAGATGTGCTGCTATACAGGCTTTGTTGTTCTATTTATAGAACACAGGCAGAATAGATTTAACATGATTCTTAAGGACCTTAGGATTTTGGGAATGGTAAATGAGGATTAGCTTCAGCTTCAAGTCACCAGCTTCATTAGACCTAACAAGAGAGTAAGCCTGTCCTTTTGAACTTTTGAAGCCAGACATCAACTTCTTCTCTCTAGCTGTGAAAGTCCTAGATGGCTTCTTCTTCCAACAGAAGGCTGTTTTTTCTACATTGCAAATATGTTGTTTAGCGTAGCCACCTTCATTCATTATCTTAGCTATATCTTCTGGATATCTTGCTGCAGTTTCTATATCAGCACTTGCTGCTTCACATTGTACTTTTATGTTATGGAGATGACTTCTTTCCTTAAACCTCATGAATCAACCCCTGCTAGCTTCAAACTTTTCTTCTGCAGCTTCCTTACCTCTCCCAGCCTTCAAAGAATTGAAGAGAGTTAGGGCTTTTCTCTGGATTAGGCTTTGGCTTAAGGGAATGTTGTGGCTGATTTGATCTTCTATCCAGACCACTAAAACTTTCTCCATATCAGCAATAAGGCTGTTTCACTTTATCATTCATATGTTCACTGGAGTAGCACTTTTAATTTCCTTAAAGAACCTTTTCTTTGCATTCAAAAGTTGGCTGACTGTTTGGTACAGGAGGTCTAGCTTTCGGCCTATCTCAGTTTTCAACATGCCTTCCTCACTAAGCTTAATCATTTATACATTTGATTTAAAGTAAGAGATGTCTTTATTCCTGTCCTGCCCCTAGGTTCTTTGGGGAGGGGGAAGGGTAAGCTGGGACGAAGTGAAAGAGTGGCATGGACATATATACACTACCAAATGTAAAATAGATAGCTAGTGGGAAGCAGCCGCAAAGCACTGAAGGAGATCAACTCAGTGCTTTGTGACCACCTAGAGGTGTGGGATAGGGAGTGTGGGAGGGAGACGCAAGAGGGAGGCGATATGGGGATGTATGTATTTGTATAGCTGATTCACTTTGTTATAAAGCAGAAATTAACACACCATTATACTCCAATATATTTATATACTCCAATATAACACACACAATTATACTCCAATAAAGATGTTAAAAATAAATTAATTAATTAATTAATTAATTAATTAAATAAAATAAAATAAAGAGATGTGTGACTCTTCCTTTCACTTGAACACTTAGGGTTGTTAATTGGCCTAATTTCAATATTGTTGCATCTCAGGAAATAGGGAGGCTCAAGAAGAGGGAGAGGCCAGTCGGTGGAGCAGTCAGAACACACACATTTATCAATTAAGTTCATGCTTTTATATGTGTTTTGTGGCACCCGAAAACAATTACAATAGTAACATCAAAGATCACGGACCACAGATCACCATAACAAATATAATAATAATGAAAAAGTTTGAAATATTGTGAGAATCACCAAAATATGACACGAAGTGAGCAAGTGCTGTTGAAACAATGGTGCTGATAGATGTGCTCGACGCAGGATCGCCACAAACCTTCGGCTTGTGAAAAATGCATTATCTGGGAAGCACAATAAAACGAGGTGTGCCTGTAGGCTGCTGCCTGGTCCCACAGGTTTTCTGTGACTAAAACCTTGCCTTGTACCCCAGCCCCTGAGCCCTGCCATGAAACAAGTAAAAGGTCTCCTGTAAATTCTAACAGCCAATATTTCTAGCTTCATGAATTCAGAGACTAGCGTTTCTGGTCATGTTTTCTTCTACAGAAAGCTCTAAGGCTGAATGGCTGCCAGGAGACAGCTCAGGAGGCAGCATGGGTTGAATTATGAAATGACAGCCAAATTTCCTGTGTAAAATCTCAATCTCCATTACATCAGGAAGATGTTTTTTGTTGACCACATTCACAAAGAGCACTATGAATTATGAAATGACAGCCAAATTTCCTGTGTAAAATCTCAATCTCCATTACATCAGGAAGATGTTTTTTGTTGACCACATTCACAAAGAGCACTGGTCCTTATCACATTTAGTGCAAGGCTCCCAAAGGAGTTGAAGTTGTACGAAGGAGAGGTTCTAATGAACGGCCATATCTTCCTTCTCAAAGAGTATCTGAGCGACGGATTAATGTAATTCCTAGAAGGCAAGGCTGTGAAGAGCTGTAAAATGACCTCATAACTTCTAAAAAGTAATAATATGACTGAATAATTAAGGCTGAGAAAATGACAAATCCAGTCATAAACATGCCAAAGAAGAAAATGAAAATAACTCAGTTACCACATAAACGACCTGAAACTTAAAGCAACAAGAGGAGTTGTCCATCAAGGAAAAGTTTTATTTTCCATATGTAAAGACTTTCTTCTGAAGAACCACCAGTTCGGAAGTTGTTCTCACCAACAGAAGACTAAGATTCTTTCTTAATAGCATTTTAGCAAATCTTTGAAGGAATCTAAGGAAATGCTGGGGCAGGATGAAGCCAAAGGGAGAGAAGTTAGGTATCATGCTCATGACCAGACTTGTTCAAGTCACAAAGAACAAGACCTTCTCAGACCTTCAGTCCTCTCTGATACCCTCTCCAGGAACCACACTGTTGCTGGATTAACCTCTTGGAGTATTGAGAATTAAGTAAGAAGATGTGTTTTGGTTTTATTTATTTCACCTAAAAATAAATCATATTTGGCTCCAATAGAAATGACTACAGTCTTCTTTCCTGTAGAGCTTATACAGATTTTAAGACTAAGAGTCATGCTAACAAATAAAACCTGGGCTATTGCTTGGCTCATTTCCACAGGCAGGTTAGAATTAGGCAGTATAGAACTTGAACATATAGCTCTGCATGTTTTGGGTTTACATGGGGTCCTGCTTTCGCTCCCATTTCCTCAGGAACTTTGATCTTATATAGAAACCATTTCTAAATTCACTCACTGAAATGAGATTCAGACCCTCCAAGTAGTACCTTTCCTTAGTTTCCATCTTCTCCACAGAAGCTACTTACATGGAAAACAAACTGTTTCCTCTAGAAATAGTCCCTTTTATTTTGTCCAAGTGCCACACTGGTGAATATGCCTGCAGTGTGGGATAGTAAATGCAATAAACTATGGTAATGAATAAACCCTTCATTCCAAAGGGTTTCCAGAAAATAAACATGAATGCAGCCGTGAAAGAAAAATGTATAGGAGTCCATTATGTTGCAATGTCTTGCCAATAATAAAATGTATTTTTAAGAACTCATAAGTTATCTGTGGTACTCTTGCATCTTGTGATCTCCAGCCCAACCCATTTCTCAAAAGCTCCAGGGATTTAGAACAGTGGTTCTTAAACTTAGCTGCATATTGGAATCATTTAGAGAGTTCGTTTTTAAATCGCAGTGTCCCGATCACAGCCCAGATCAATTAAACCAGAATATGTGGGGACCTGGGCATCAGTAATTTTTTTTAACTTCCTAGATGATTCCAATGTACAGTCAAGTTTGAGAACCAGACCCAGCGGTCATCAAGATTTGAGAAGGTTGCTCAATCGTGTTGAGAGTAGCCTCAGGCATGGCTGTCCTCTCACAGATAACAGCCAGAAATAATCTCCCCTGGCTACAGATTCCCAGGGGCTGAGTGCCTCAAGGTCTGGATAATCTAGCTCCTCACCTGGGCCGCACATTTTAGGTGAAGCCCAAACTACACAACAGGGGGATGGAGAGAAGGAGGCTCTACATCCTCAACAGCTGATGATGTAAAGACACCTGAGGGTTTAGCATTTATCTTCCACAATAGCTTCAGGACACTGACCAGAGGCCACGCTGGCATCTTTCCCCCCATTCAAAGTTGCCTTTAACACTCATTGTTGCCCAACTTCACACATGTAAGCAGTATTTATACAGGGGATAGAACCTAATTATTTGCTCCAGTGCCACTGCCCCTGGAATAGTCCTACCCTAAGACATAAAGCCACTTAGAGCCAAGCCAACCAAATGACTTTAAAGGAAATCATTCCTCAAAAGACAAGTCTTATATTTGCCACGCTTTCAAACTGCTTAAGCGATGTAACCTAGACTCCCTTCCCTTCATGAGCTGAAAATAGCTCTTGAAGTATTTTTCAAGAATGAAGGATGAAGCACCAACCCACATAAAGTGCTGACTAGTGTTTGTGGCTGATTTGCACAGCCAGTTAGAGTACTAGGTGAATGAGACAAGATAGTCCCTTGCACGACAAAGTTAACCAACAGATGTCTAGACCTCCAGAACATAGAGTTAAGCCTTTAAAGACACAAGCTGATGACCTAAAACACAAGGGGAAATGCCCAGGTAAATAAATCCTTGTGCTTTAAAATTATATATAAGTATGAAGATAAAGCTGAAAGTAAGGGGCCATGATCTGGAGTAGGGGGAGGTGAGGACAGGAAAAATCATATTTTCAGCCACCAATACCAGCTTGTATACATCCTTCCTCTTCATTTTTTACGGTAGAAAATGTGCCCTTTATGGGGCTAATTCCTCCACAGGTGATCTGGGACTTCCCCTCTCCCTCTCAGGGCCCCCCTCTGTCAGTTAGCTCTCTCATAGCTCAACTTCTCCCTAGCAGCTCCTTCTGGGTAGTATCTAGATACTCTCAAGCCTCCCCTAACTTGAAAAAACAAATAGGAAGAATAAAGATAAGGAGAAAAGAAGTAAATCTGCTCTCTCCCTTGTGCCCTTCTAGCTACTGCCCTAGCTCACTACTCTCACATACTTGTCCACCTGTTCACCTCCCATCAGCCCACTGAAATCTGGCTTCCCTCACCACTACTCCACTTATTGCCGAGGTAAACCACGACTACCACCATCCCTTTTGTAAAACCTAAAGGAAACTTTCAATCTCTGTCTCTTTCCCTTGACCTCTAACTTGCACTAGACACACTTGACCACTACCTCCTTGAAACCCTCCCTTCCCCACCCTCCTGTACCCACTTCCCCATTCTTCTCCTACTTCTCTGGGTGCTGATTCTTGTCTCCTTTGGCTGTTTCTCTTCCCTTGCCCATCTTTGATCTGTTACATTCCTCAGTATCTGCCCTTGGTCTGCTTCTCACTCCACTCCCTCTTAGTAGGTGAATCCTCATGGCTTGAATTACCACCTATTTGTTGATAAACTTCCAAATCTATATTTATAGGCTTGAAATGTCTTCAGAGTTTCAGATTTGAATAGCCCACTGAGTACTCAACATCTCCCCTTGAGGGACTTCCCTGGCGATCCAGTGGTTAGGACTCCACACTTCCACTGCAGGGGACACAGGTTCGATCCCCGGTCAGGGAACTAAGATTGCAGAAGCCACATGGCCAAAAAAAAATTGATGTAACATCTCTCCTTGATTTCAGAGACACTTCAATCTCAATATGTCCAAAATGCAATTCTCTCTTTCCCCTAAACCTGCTCTTCTTATGCCTCCCATCTCAGTAAGTGGCACCATCCTATACCTGGTTGCTTAAGTTAGAAAATTTGGCATCATCCTTATCGTCTTTCTTTTCTTCAGTCTGTCCATCCAGTAAATTACCAAGTCCCCTTGATTCTATCTGCTAAATAAACTTTTCAGTCCATTACTCCTTTCTATTTCCACTGCCAAAGTCGAGGCCACCATCACCTCTTGCACTGATCACAGCAACAAATCCTTCCAGCTTCCAGACTTAAACCCTTCCAACCCATACTCTCATTGTCACCAGACTGATCTTTCTGAAATGAAATGCTGATCTTCCTCCCCCATTACAAACACTTTAAATCCTTCATACATTCCCCAGTACCTCAGAATAGACTCCAAACTCTCCACAATGGCTTCAGGTCCTGGGAGATTTGGTGATCTGGTCCTGCCTCCTTTCTATAGCTTTACGTATGGTCACTTTCTCCCTCGTGCTCAGGACCCATCCACACTAAATCAGTCTTAGATCCCCCGTTATGCTTTGCTTTCTCTTTCCAAAAGTCTAGACACAGTGCCCTGCCCCAGGCTCTCACAGTGCCCTATACTTCTTTCCCCCAGCCCTTTGCACCTTGTTTCTTAACTCATGGACTATAGTCTCCATAAAAGACAATTTTCTTTGTCACATCCATCACTGTATTCCCAGCACTTCAACAGTGCCTAGAATATAGTGGATTATTAATAAATATTTTGCTTAATCAATTCGCTAATTAAATAATTAAAGTTTAACATATTAATAGCTCAAAGAAATGACAAGTCAAATTTGAAAGGTTTCTTCCAGGCAGGAGTTATCCTTTTTTTTCCCAGTATATTGCTTAGGGCTCCGTTCCATCATTATGAGGCATCAAGCCTTTTACTAAATATGCTAAGAAGCTGGTGACCGATATTTGGCATGGCGACTTCCTAATGAAAGGGACTGTATCTTTTCTCACTGTGCCAAAGAAAGTTCATCATAAACTCTATTTGTAAACAATATGAATGCTGCAATGACAGGGAAGTATTCCAAGAGTTGGAGAAAAATATTTCCCAGACGTCTCAAACTAGGATTCAGATCATGTCTTCAGATCTTAGATATTAGCAAAAGCGTTAGAAGCAATTGGTCATCTTTTAATTGTACCTGCTACAAGTTGATGGCTGAAAGGAAAAGCTTAGAATTGCCTCTGTGGATATCGCATGGAACCCAGTTCAGACATTCCCAGACAGTATGGAGGTTTGAGGAATAACTCACAGACATGTAGTCTTGGACCAGCCTCGGAAGCAAATTATTTATCAAGAGTGAAGTTGAGGTCTCCAAGGAATGTGTGTGTGCATATGCGCACATCGTACATGTATGTGTGCATGCAAGCGTGGGTGAGTATGTGTGTGTGATTTCTTGAGGACCAAAAAGTGAGGTAAGATTCCCTGACATATACAATCAACTTATAACGACTCCCATCTCTACACTAGGACCATCACCACACACACACACACACACACACACATCACATATCACATATTTATTTATACAAAACTTACTGAGTCCATTTATTTACTTAACTCTTAGCTTACATTATATCTAATCCTCACAACAGCCCTGCAAGGTCGATGCTATTTTCTCCATTTTACAGAAGATTAAGCTGAGCCCCTGAATATCTAAGGTCCTTCAACAAGTAAAAAAAAATAAAATAAGGAAGTCAGAACTTGAACCTTGGTCTATCCAATTCCACAGCCAGCACTCCTTGCACTAATAGCTTCCTCCCCCTAAGTTGTCACTTTCCTAGTTCTGGTTACAAGAAATGTTGTGGGGAGTGGTCCAGCTTTACGATAAACCACCCTAATAAAAATGCTTCAGTGATTATTTCTGAGATGTCAGAGCTGAAAATGTACATGTTTCCCAGGAAGAACAACCTGCCAAGTTGTGATTGCACAATCAAAGGGCTGCAAGGCTCCACAGAGGCCAAATGTGTGCTGGAAAAACTACAGATGTCATCTGGGAATGCTCAGAGCTTTGAATTTTCAAGCTGAGACAGCCTCACTTCCACCGGAACTGCAGCCTTATAAGGCTAACCCAACGCCACGACTTCCTCAGCTGAATCAACCTGACACACACCGCCTGTTCCCTTGGCTCACTGGGATTCCACTGGCGGAGCGTCAGCCCCATCATGGAAAGAATACCACCGCCGGGAGGACTGAGTTAATCCCCATCCTGAACTGGCCTTACACATGTCATAAAGCTGCTATGAATCTTGCAGTGGGAAGACGGGGGAGGTGACACGCTGGGTCAGGAGTGGAGATATTTAGGCTCCCCAGAGAAATTAGTCACAAGTCTTATCCCTTCATCCCCATTTACAGCCATTCTGCGGGGAGCAACAAGCTCAAAAAGGAGTTTGTTGCTCCTTTTCTTTTAGCTCAACAAGCCAAAAGAAAAACAAAGTCCCCCTCCCACCCATCTCCAGTGTGTGCTCTGAAGTTCACAGGAAGGTTTCTCCTCATTCGCTTTGGGGCACACGGGCTGCCTGTGAACAGCTGTGTCTTCCTACGGACAAATTAGACAGTCAGTGTTCCAGAGGAAGAGTGGGCTCCAGAGAATTAAATCAGCCATTCATTTGATTCGTTTCGTTAGACCTAGTCCCATTATACCAAAACTCTAGGAAAACAAAAGGAACTTAGCAGAAATCAGCTCCACAAATATGCACGAGGAGGACTTCCTGGTTTTGAGAAGCCACCTCAACCAGAGGTTGAGAAATAATGAAAAGGTATGAGGCCACAGAGTTGAGCCCACAAAAATGCTTCCCAAAATGAAATGCTGACACCGTCACCAAGTAACTTCCCATCCAGTTATTGATTACTCTCAACAGATTATAGAAAATATTCACCTGAGATGTTATATCAACTGCTCTCATTCTCAGCTAGAAGGTACAGTACGGCTATAGTGAAGCGTGTGTGTTCGTCATTTTCCCCCACAAGTAAACTGCTGATCTAGAAATGTTAAGTGCTAGGGAGAGGATGAGGAAATTTTCAGAAGAAACCCAAATGTCCTTCCAAGGTGAAAGAGACTGCAAGTCCAGCTCCTTGAGATTCTCCTTAGTAGAAAATCATCAAGGTGGACTTGGGTGACTCCAACCAAGGCCCAGGACAAGAAAGGGCTACCATCCCCTCTAAGAGAAAACATAATGGTAGAAAGAGATTGGACCAGTGGGCAGAGCTGTACACCAAAATTGACCCCTGAGAGTTGGTGGTGGTTCTGGGTCTTTGAGGCTGTAACTGTCAGAACTAGTACTGACCCAGCCCTACTGAGCGCAAGCTTGTGTCCTAGGGAAGAGGGATGCAGGGGACTCTAAGAGGGCATAGATCAATTTTGAGTGATGCATTCTTGGGTCAGGAAGTATTGGAGAACCACTGCAGCTGGGGTAGTTGCTAGAAGAAGGGGCTCTACTCTCTATTATTATCATATCTGTGTTAATCCACTTAACTTGCATTTTCCTGAGTGAGAGGCCTGATACCAGCTCTCCCACTTGGCAGCCTGGTACCACATTGCAAAGCTACCAGCTTAGGGGATGGTTATGGCACCATCTAGCTTCATGGAGTACAGTATTCATGAGAATGTGCCTCACAGACCTCCTTCTGCTGGGGACGGAATCGACCTAGGGCCCTAACCGCTACACTTTTAAGTCTATTGCTGCGTTTGCACCATGAGTCCAAGGGCTGCTCCCTGCCAATGATAGGGGACTCCATCCTGGGTGACAGCAGATCCTTTCATTGGCTGACTCGGGCACAAGGACTTCCCAGTAGCTTTGCTGATGCTGCCTTAGACTGCAGAGCAGTCTAGCTGGCTTCTACCAACCCTTCTCTCCTGATCCCCTTCACTGAGTCAGGCCCACATCGTGAGCTGGCTGCTAACCCCAGCTTTTCCCTCCCTGAGTCCTTTCACACAAGCATTTCCCCCAAGAAAATTCTTGCATCGTTTAATACTATCTTAGCGTCTGCTTCATGAGCACCCTAACATAAGAAGAAATATTTGAATTGAGACTGCAGGAACCAAGTGGAAGGGGCAAAGATTGTCCCTTGGATATAAATTAAAATAGCACCCTGAAGATTTCTTGAGCTTATCATAAGTATGGAAGCCAGGGAACACTACAGAGAGGTTCAAGTGGATTGATTGTATTTGTGACTTTATTTGTAGGCAACATTTAAAAATAAATAAATACCCATTATGCAAGTTTAGGCCAGAAGGGAAGCATCAAAGCAAAAGGCCATTCCCTATTCCTGTAACAGAAGGGAAAGCGGGAGCAGATGATGTGTATCAGGGAGCAAGCCAAGGTTGCCTTGGCCGTGGTGACCTCCCAAATGAACGTTACTAGTAACCCATTGTGACCTGCAAGCACTGCCTAGTTTCCATGTGTGGAGAGTTAAGGAATTTCCTCCAGATCCCATTTATTGACCCCTACACCACCCAAGCCTAATAACATTCTCTAAATGATGATACGTCAACCACCAATCCACATTCTGTCTGGCTCAACCAGAAGTAGAATGACAGCTCTCCCCAGAGAAGAGCTTTCTACCCAGTGCCAATCCACATGTAATTGATAGCAGAAATTTCAATCTGTCAAGCACTCATTATGTGCCAGCCACTGCACAAAGCATTTTACATTCATTCATCTCATCCATCCATTTAGTCACTCAACACATTTATTGAGCACCTACTATGTGCCATGACTCCTCCAGGAGAGAACAAAGCTGAAAAGTCCCAGCCCTCATAAAACTTATGTTCTAGTGAGGGAGACAGAAAGAGTAAAAACAAAAGAAAGAAAGAAAGAAAGAAAGCAAACATAGACATGTATTTTGAGTAATGATAAATACTATAAAAACAACTAAAGCAGAGTAAGGTGCCAGGAAGTTACAGGAAGAGGGGTAGAGTACATTTTACAAGTAGGAGGAAGGAAGTCCTTGTAAGGAGGTAGTATAATAGCAGAGACCTACAAGAATTGGGAGAGCCAGCTGTAATCAAGCAAGCAATGAACAGTACACTTAATCTCCTTTAATCCATACCACAAACCTGTGAAGTAGAAAGCATTATCCCCCTATTACTGAAGAACCTTAGAGAGGTTATATACTCAACTGAATCTCATTCCAAAGCCAATGTTGTCAACCATTATGCTTCAGCCATGAAAGTGGACTCTAGATTCTTCTCACTTACATTCTAAAATCAAGGAGAAAGCCCAGGCTTTATGCATAGCCTATTCTCGCTGACACACTTGTTGGGGTGCAGAGAAGACACCTATGAGATGACAAAGAGCTGGCCATGCTTGTGCAGTTCCTGGCCCAGTGCTCTCCAACCATAACACACACACACACACACACACACACAGACAGACAGACACACACACACACACAGGCATCCTGGGAAGCAGTGTGAAGTCTCTCTGCCTTTTCCCATCAGAAGGCTGGCACTGCCTGGGGACCTTAATGCCTGAGCAGTGTATACTCAGTGGGACCAGGACCATAAAGTAACTGGCCAGGTCCTGTTTCCTCACAAAAGTGTTCACTACATAAATGGACAAGGAAATGTTCAGGTCAAGCAAATGGTGGAGTTTTGCTTGAGCTTAAACATGGAAATGTATGAAGTTATCAGCATTGTGTATGAAATAACAATATGATAAAAGCCCATAATGGAAAGATGAGCCATCAATAGCTGCCACAGTCATAAGATGTGCACGCAAAGTTAACCGCTAAGAACTCTTAAGTTTTACGAATTGTTTTTTCCTCAACAGCCCTTGACACATAGTAAGCCCTCAAAACTGAAGCTATTATTATTATATGCATCAATCATCATTGTCATCATTATTGTAACCTCTCTTCCTATCCCAAAGTGCTAGAAGCTGGGGAAGGGGGTGATAACAAGGACCCCATGAAGTTGCACTTCCCCGCAAGGGTTAACCAACTTGGGCAGATGTCCCTGTGGGAGGTTCTAAAACCAGCATTGAGCAAGGAAAACTGTGACTCAATAAGCCCAAAGATATTTATGTTGCTCCTGCTTTAAAGAACATTTTTTTCCTCCTGGGTAATAACTGAGCCCCATAAATAGATTCTAAACTTCTACCCATTCACCAAAAATAAACTGGTAGGACTTTCACAATATGACAATAAGACACACCATTAGGTCTACTGAGTCATTTGATTTTTGCCTTCTTCCCATCACCTCCTTTATTTGAATCCCAATCTAACCCAGAGGCCCATGTGATAATAAAAGATCCAAGCCTATGCATCCATGGTTTCCTGAGCCCTGAGTAACCAGGATCCTCTTACTCTGTTATCAATAAACTGTGGAGGTTAGGGTTTTTGTTTTTTGTTTTTTTTTTTCATGAGCAGACACTGTTTCACCACCTTCATTTCTTGCTCGAGATCTAAATATCTGTTTCTCTGAGCTTTGTAATAATAACGTGGCTGTCTCCAGGGTGTTATCTCTGGGGTGATGGACATTTTTATGTAAGTGTTCTAAGCTGAGAGCTAACATAACCCCAAGGACAGGGGTCCTTGTCATTAGCTCAGTCCATATGGAATTCCACATAGCACCATCCTTAATAAAATGTTACTGTGATTATTTTGACAGTTTGTAATTACTAGCTCAATATTTTGGTGAAGTAATGTTTATACACAGTTTTTCATTCAACCAGTGGGACAATTGTTGATGTACAAGTTGGGGTTCACATCTGATAAAGACTTTATGCATAAAAGGTATACCTTGGAAACTTCATTCTCTTCTTCTCGATTCTCTGGTGCTCAGAGTCAACTGAGCAATCAAGTTCAAAGCCTGAGAAACATTGAGCATTACCACACATAAATGTGGGCACTTCATTTGAGTATGGAAACTGTCCTCGAAATCTCAATCTCTTTGGAGCCTAACTAGCCTGGTAAGCGCTGAGAAAAATTTAAGCGAGCTGCAACACCCTTCCTGCAAGTAGATCTGTTCCTCCTGGTTTCAGACTAGTGGGTTTTGATAGAACACATCTTCTTAGGTATGTACTATGTGTTTGATAAGGGCTTACAGAGATGCCAGGCACCGATCAGAAATCCTCCTAGAGTTGAAAAGATGGAATATAATTAATGAACAGATAAAGTAGTGATTTATCAGGCCAGATACAATAAACTATTTTCAAAATGTGCTTCATTGCATTTTTTCTCCTTTTTTCGTGAAAAAAAAAAAAAAAGATGAACTGGACATGCAGGAATTAACCTTTCTTCTCCAGGGCCAGGAGAAGAAATCTGCATAAAGCAACCAGTAAGTAAGACCTCAAGATCCTTTTCTCTTTGTGGTCTCCTGCCATTGTCATTAACCCAAACTACGGTGCTTCCCTTTTTTCTCCTGACTCTAACGTCTGCTGTTTCTGACCTTGTCTTAGAAATCTCTGCACAGCCTGTGGCCTCAGAGTTGTAATCTCTCATGGTTGGGAGGGAAAAGAAAGGTGATGTAGTTCAAATCTCCACCACCACCCCACCACCCTCCCAGGGCAGGAGATTTCTCTCCAGTATCTTTAAGCAATGCTCATAGACCCCTGTGTAAATCCCTCCATGACAGAGACTGCCGATTATTAGGAATGTCTTCCTTGGGTTGAGTCAATTCTTCCTCTCTGAAAATTTCATCCTTTTACCATCATACTGCCTTCTCTTCTCTTTTCTATACCCCTCACACATCTACTATCTGGACACACACACATTGTACTCCCACCAAGAGCCCACTGATCAGTGTGGAGTTTGCAAATGTGCCAGCCTCTCAAGCCTCTAAGTGATGTTTATGACTAGGGATGCTATTCTGGATATGGTCTCAAAGTGCAGAGAACAGTGGGACTGCTTTGTCTCGTGATCAAGACAATACCACTTTGTCTATATCTATAGCTCAGGAAAGGAGTAACAATTTACGAGCTGAGTTTCAATGCTAACTGGTGTTGGGAAAACGTAATGAATTCCTCTAGCCTTTTTTCACAGGAATTCCTATTAAGCAAGCGCTCCTCATGTATTGACGGTTGTTTACAACCAGCTTATGATGATTTCATGGCAGTAATATGCCTCTTAAAGAGAAGTAACAATTAACAGTAAAAAAAAAAAAAAGAAAATGTTATTACAAGGTTTTATGGGGAGGAGGTTTACTGTGTCTCTTTTATCGTTTCAATTATGTAATCACAGAAAATTTGTTCTTAGGGGCTTTCCAGAATATAACCTTAGTTTTTGGTCTCCTTTTCCACTTCCAGGTATACTTCCTGGCTGTGCTGAGGGTCTGTAAGACACGAGACGTGAAAGCAAGGAAACAGGATGTGAAAGAAGTCACTGCCCAAAGAATAAAGCGACCTGGATTCTAACCTCAGCTCTGCTATTAACTAGCTGGGAGACTTGAGGCTAAACTACTTAGTCATTTTGAGCATTAGTTTTCCAATTTGTACAACAAGGAGCCAGGTTTACATAATCGACTTGGTTCTGTACCAGTGAGAAATGTGTTTGGGACATGTCTCCATTTAAACAATGCTATTTTTTCTGGGAGGGCCCTCTGAGACCCTGTTGGGGAGCCAGCACAGCACTGCCCACTGGATGGGGCATGAGCAGCCCTGGAACCCCACTCTGAAGCAAACGTTCTCAGCTCAGAGACCCCCCGCCTGCACCTGGCTGGAGGGAAGAAGCCATTCTCCCTTCTTGATAAGTCCTGTTATTCAAAGCAGATGGCACGCATCTGCAGCAACATGGATGGGCCTAGAGATGATCACACTAAGTGAAGTAAGTCAGAAAGAGGAAGACAAATACCATATGATATCACTTACATGTGGAATCTAAAATATGATACAAAAGAACTTAATTTGCAAAACAGAAATAGACTCACAGACAGAAAACAAACATGTGGTTACCAAAGGGGAAAGGGGCTGGGGGAGGGATAAATTGGGAGTTTGGGATTAGCAGATATAAACAACTATATATAAAATAGATAAACAACAAGGCCCTACTGTGCAGCACAGAAAACTACATTCAATATTCTGTAATAAACCATAATGGAAAAGAATATAAAAAAGAATATATATATATATACACACACACACACATATATGTAACTGAATCACTTTGCTATACACCAGAAACTAACACAACATTGTAAATCAACTATACTTCAATAAAAAAAAAAGATGGCATGTGTGGGCCGTCTGTTCCCACACCCTTTCTACCCTTCAAGTACTCTGTAAGGCTTTTCCTTACACCTCTCAGGCCCATATGGTACTCGAATTCATACGGACACTAAAGCAAGAACATTAACCCAAAACTTTTTCTTACTGCTTCTTCTCACATTAAAAAATAATTTTGTTTTCCTTATCACATAATATATATACATTTCTTGTTAAAATATAGGTAGACAAAATGAAAACATTCTATTAACCACCATTCAGAGATAATCAGATTTTGTGTCCATTATTTCAGAATTGCACGTGTGTGTGTAACACACACATATATATATATACATTTTTAAAAGTAGGCAACACCAGTAATGTTTTGTGATCTGCTTTTCCACTTGATAATATGCCATGGACATTTTTCCTTTCTTTTATATAGTCTTCCACAGCTTAATATTCTGTTTATGAATTATCCATTGTGGTTTTAACTAATTCTATGCTGCCGGACATTGGGGCTGCTTTTCTGGAGGCTGCTCTTGGACTGGTCAGTGCACATCTTCATGGGTTTTGGCAGGTTTGCACGCTATGATCGTAAATGCCAAATGTTAGAACTGAAAGGGGCTAAACATCAGCCATCATCTGGTTCGGCTCCTTTCTTTTTGCACAGGTGACACTAGCTCAAAGGCGGTAAGGAATTAAACCAAGAGTACACATCTTTCAGATGGAAGTGCCCAACTAAAATCCAGATCACAACCAGTCATAGCCAGTACTTTCCTCACTACCTCTTACATAAATCTATCCTTAAATATTATCCATTTCTATTTCACTCTAAACTCTCCGAGGTTACTTTTAACTTCCAAATCTACAAGCCAGAGCAAATATTAAGAATCTTAATTCCTTTATGAAGTCATTTGATTTCTTGGTTTCCTGACAGACTGTACTCCTTCCTGCACTGTTAGTCGGGAGACTTTCGGGAAGACATCTATTTTCCTTAATAACTGAGGCTAGGTATCAATACCCATCACAACTGTGGGGTGGGAAAAATTAGGATTCCAGGACCACTTCTCCACTTTTTGCTGTTCTTTTTTTTTGAGGACAGTTACCATTGCAAAAGAGTCTAGTTAAAATTGCTTTTACTAGAAAAGTGATTCATAAATGATTTCAAACTATTTATCATTGACTAACAACTGAACAGTGAATCAGAAATGAAAGGCACCCTGGAGATGACCAAGTCAAGCTCTTCATTACATAGAGGGGAAAGAAGATCCAGAAAAGGGGTGAACCTTGTTCAACTAAATAATGATGTAGATAGAACAGGACAGTACATCCTCTGTCTCTTAATCCAGTATGTTTGTGCGCTACACCTGAGACCAGGTGTGTGCCTGAGATGTGTGGGAGTGGGGGGCAGAGGAGGTGGGGGTAACCAGGACCCTCCAAGCTCCCCATGCCATCCATCCTCCTCCAGGCTCTGAGAGCTGCTCTCATGAGTTAGATCAAAGTCAGTAAGGAAAGAACTAATGCTCTTGAAGTTTCCTCCATATCCCCATCTGCAAGTAGAGAGAAACTACGGACAGCTCCCCTGGAAAGGGCAGATCTGCAGCTGCATTAGGTTCTATTTATTTAATGGCATATCACTCAGCAATAAAGAGAAATAAACTACTGATACATGCAGCAATGTGTATGACTCTTAAAAATATTGTGTGGAAAGAAAGTAGCCAGACACGAGAGGATACATACTGCATGGTTTCATTCATTACAAAATCTAGAACAAGCAAAGAAAAAAAATCTATTGTGATCAAAACAAGAAATACAGAGGTCCATTTACAATGCTTGGTGTCAGTTTATTTATCTCTTGTGAAAATAAAATACAGTGTGTGTGGAAAAAAAAAAAGAAATACAGAGGTGCCTATGTTTAAAATTATTATATATTCCTAATGGAACAACCTGTTATCATTTTTAAATGTCTCTATCTCAAATAACAGTGTTTGTCTTACAATCTTTTTAGTGATATTAGTATAGCCAATTCTTTTATGGCTACTGCTTGCATGATATATTTTTTCTATCCTTTTACTTTTCTTTTTCTTTTTAAATAATTTTTAAATTGAGGTAAATTTACATAAAACAAAATGCAGAGACTTTAAGTGCTCCGTTCAATGACTGTTGACAATTATACACAGCAGAACAAATGAAACACAGCAAGCAGATGGGGGAAAATAATAAAAATTCAAGTGGAAATAAAGAGTAGAAAAAAATACAGAAAATTAATAAAATCAGAAGTTGGCTTTTTGAAAAGATCAACAAAATTAACA
Source organism: Eschrichtius robustus (assembly GCF_028021215.1). Lineage (NCBI taxonomy): Eukaryota > Metazoa > Chordata > Mammalia > Artiodactyla > Eschrichtiidae > Eschrichtius > Eschrichtius robustus. The sequence continues at coordinate 87,072,235 of NC_090824.1, forward strand.
AACTGTTAGCTGGACTGACAAAGAAAAAAAGAGAGAAGACTCAAACTACTGAAATTAGGAATAGAATGATAAACCTTACAGAAATAAATCTTACAGAAATATAAAGTATTATAAGGGAATAATAGGAAAAACTTTAGTACTAACAAATTAGATAACTTAGTTGAAATGAACAAATTCCTGGAAAGACACAAATTATCTAAACTAACTGAAGAAATAGAAAATCTGAAGAGACTTGTAACAAATGAAATGATTGAGTTAGTAAACAAAAAATTTCCCACAAAGAAAAGTGGAGGTCTTCACCAGAGCGGGTTCCACCAAAAGTACAGACTTTACCAGTAAATTCTGCCAAATATTTAAAGAATTAACACAAATCCTTCACAAACTCTTCTAGAAAACAGAACCTAAGGGAACAGTTGTCAACTAATTCTATTTTAACCTGATAACAAAGCCAGACAAAGATATCACAAGAAAAAGAAAACTGCATATGAATATCCCTTATGAATATAGATGCAAAACTCCTTTCAAAAAGCATTAACTAGGGCTTCCCTGGTGGCACAGTGGTTAAGAATCCACGTGCCAATGCAGGGGACATGGATTCGAGCCCTGGTCCGGGAAGATCCCACATGCTGCAGAGCAACTAAGCCAGTGCATCACAATGACTGAACCTGCGCTCTAGAGCCCACAAGGCACAACTACTGAGCCCACGTGCCACAACTACTGAAGCCCGCGTGCCTAGATCCTGTGCTCCGCAACAGGAGAAGCCACCACAATGAGAAGTCTGCACACCACAACAAAGAGTAGCCCCCATCAGCTGCAACTAGAGAAAGCCCGTGTGCAGCAACGAAGACCCAATGCAGCCAAAAATAAATAATTTTTTTTTTAAAGTATTAACTAGAGTTCCCTGGCGGTCCAGTGGTTAGGACTTGCTGCTTTCATTGCCGTGGCCTGGGTTCAATCCCTGGTTAGGGAACTAAGCTCCCACAAGCCACACGGTGCTGTCAAAAAAATAAAATAAAATAAAATAAATACTAGCTAACTGAATCCTGCAACAAACAAAAAATATCATACACCACAACCAAGTGGGATTTATCCCAGGTATGCAAGTTTGGTTTAACATCTGAAAATCAATTTATGTAATGTACCACATCAATAGAATAAAGAATAAAAATCACATGATTATTTCAGTAGACACATAAAAAGTATTTGATAAAATCCAGCACTCTTTCATGATTACAACACATACAGGAGACTTACCTGGTGGCGCGGTGGTTAAGAATCCTCCTGCCAATGCAGGGGACACGGGTTCGAGCTCTGGTCCGGGAAGATTCCCACATGCCATGGAGCAACTAAGCCCGTGCGCCACAGCTACTGAGTCTGCGCTCTAGAGCCTGTGAGCCACAACTACTGAGCCCACGTGCCACAACTACTGAAGCCTGCGCACACCTAGAGCCTGTGCTCCATAACAAGAGAAGTCACCATAATGAGAAGCCCACGCACCGCAACGAAGAGTAGTCCCTGCTCGCCACAACTAGAGAAAGCCTGCATGCAGCAACGAAGACCCAATGCAGTCAAAAATTAATTAATTAATTAATTAATTAAAACACACACACACACGGTACACACAAACTAGGAATAGAAAGAAATTTCCTTAACCTGATAAAAGACAGCTACAAAAAAATCTATAGCTATCATATTAAATTGTAAAAGACCAAATGCTTGCCCTCTAAGATAAGGAATAAGGCAAGAATGTCCACTCTCACCACTTCTTTTCAACCTTGTACTGCAAACTTTAACCAAGTCTGTCACACAAGAAATAGAAATGTCATCCAGGCAGCAAAGGAAGAAGTAAATCTACCTCCAGATGACATAATCCTGAATGTAGAAAATCCCAAGTAATCTACTAAAAAAACTATTACAATTAATAAATGAGTTTAGCGATGCTGCTAGATACAAGATCAAAGTACAAAATCAATTGAATTTCTATACACTAGCAATGAAAAACTAAAATAAAGAAAGTTCCATTTGTAATTAGCATCAAAAAGAATAAAATCCTTAAATGTAACCATGTAAGTACAAATTTTATATACCAAAAACTACAAAACACTGCTGACAGATATTAAAGAAGATCAAAATAAATGGAAAGACATCCTATGTTCATGGATTGGAAGATTCAATATTGATGAGATGGCAAGATTTCCCAAATTGATCTACAGTTTCAATGCAATCCTTACCAAATTCCAGCTGACTTTTTTACAGAAATTCACAAGCTAATTCTAAAACTCATAAAGAAATACAAGGAATCCAGAACAGCTATAACAATCTTGAAAAAGAATAACAAAGTTGATGGACTCACACTTCCCAATTTCACAACTTACTATAAAGCTACAGTAATCATAACGATGTGGTACTGACATAAGGATAGACATATAAATCAATGGAATAGAATTAAGTGTCCAATAAACCCTCACATTTATGTTCAATTGATTTTCAACAAAGGGGCCAAGACAATTCAAGAGGAAAATAATAATCTTTAACAAACAGTGCTAGATAACTGGATATTCATGTGCAAAAGAATGCATTTGTACCCCTACCCCACATCTTACAAACAAATTTCCAGAGACTGAACTTGCAGATGCATGAAATATTCTCCCACCCTCTTCTGGCCTAACCCTCCTACCCAATCCACCTCAGATGTCACCTCCTCCAAGAAGCCTCCCCTGACTCCTGCCACATTCCCAAGTCTGAGTAATAACTTCCTCCTTTATGCCTTCATTACAGCTTGTACATACTTCCCTTACAGCACTTACCTCCCTGGTTTAAATTCAAAATGGGAATATTTCCTGAGAGTTGGCCCAGAATTCCTGCCATGGAAGGCATTTCCTTCACATAAAATAAAAAGTTATACGTTTGCAGGGGACAATATTTACTTTGCTCCTTTTCCCACCTACTTACCACAGTAGAACATTTCACTCACTCTGGTGACACCATTCAGCCTCTGCAAGACCCTGCAACAAATACCCACTTCACCACCACTTCATAACAGCCAGACCAATGGGCCTTTCCTTTCCTTTACACAGAGAAATATTATTTCTCTATCAGTTGGCTCTGACTGGCATCACAGTTATCACTACTTTTATTCTCCGGGCTCAATAGAGCACCAACTGTGTCCAACAAATGTAAGAACAGTGGTTTCCAGCCAAGTGCACAGCTAAGATTGTCGCCAAGAATAGATCCCCCATGGAGTCTAATTACAAAAGTACATAAACGAAGACTAACATTCTGGCTGTGGCAGAGAGAAAATCTTCCTGACTTCAAAGAGGTTCAAAGGCTCACACAAAGAAAACTAAGTGCTCTGTTGTGCTATCTGGGTAGAGAGACCACCCCAAGGGGTTAGCATGCTGCCCTTGGAAAGGTGGCTGGGCCCCCACCATTGAGGGCTTTGAAACCTGGCACCTGAGACCCTCAGAGCCTTCTCCCCTGGGACTTCTCAGTCACCACAATACAACTAGATAACCAGCCGGTTATCACTTACTCTCTAGGACATTCTCCCACTACTCATCCATACACACTCACTGGACTTGCCTTGTAGCAGAAGCATTAGTGGTGCTTTATTGAAATAGACATGAAAAACAGTGATGTCTCATCTCTTAACTGGACTAGGGAAAATACCATCTTCTTCCCTTCCCTCCAGACCCAACCCTTCCAATTCACCTCAGTGCTGCTGCCAGCAGCATATAAAGTGCAAATCTGACCATTTGACCCATCTCATTAAAAACTGAGGTTAGAGCACCCCTGGCAGCCAACTGAAGTCCAAACTCTTTCTCAAAGCATTCAAGGGACTTCGCAACCTGGTGCCGATCTACCTTTCCAGCAATATCCTCAATAGTTTCTCTCCATACACTGGATGCTCTGGCCTCCCCAGACAGCTCGCTGTCTTCTTAAAATGTTGCACGTTTTCATCACATATTATTTTCCTTTCACTATTCAATTTATCTGGAATCTATCCCCACCTCACCATGTCCACCTGACAAACTTTCAGTGATTCTTGGAGAAACAGTTCAAATGTCATTCACACTTCTGATGCTTTCCCCAATTATCCCAGGCCAAATTAACCAGTCCTTCTGTGCCCCTTTATGTTGCACTCATACTAGTTTTTCAAGCCAACATGTGGCAAAGCCAAGACTCAAACCAGGTCTTCTGACTCTAAATCCTAAGGTCTTTCTGCCATTCCATACTGCTGATGGAATCATGTTTTAATTCTGAATCCCTAGTGGCTGGCCAGAGGTGGATACTCAGTAAATGTACACTGAATGAATTGAATGAATGACAACCTGTAGGTACCTTCTAGTACTGGTCCCACTCTCCATTCTCCAAACTAGAATGTACAAAGGAAACTTAGCTTCTCAGATGCATCCAACTCATGAGGTACAATGTGTCATGTAATCATGCCCCAACTTAGTGGTACCACAACTATATATCATGTAATCATATAGGTCCTCCAATGAAGCTCATGGTGCTTGTTTAGCCAAGGAGAAGGGAGAGAAGAAAAAGAGAGCAATGTGTAATGTTTAGGGAGAAGCCTGGCCCAAAGAAGCATTTCCCTTTCAGCTCCCTAATACACCTCTTTATATAGCCTCCAAGCAGTTGGACCTTCCAGGGGCCAGTGGCCAATTCTGAGCTGAAAGTATCACATGCTGTTTGGGAGAAAGAAGCCAGGGTGTCCATGGTTATATAAACACAGAGACAGATAGGACAAGCAGGCCCTAAGGAGAGATGCCAAGCCCAAGAAAGTCAAAGGACATTGGGCTGTGATTCTACTCTCTGCCAAAGGGGAAAAACAGTAGAAAATTAAAAGAAAATGATAATAAACTTCTTGATTTTGCCTTTTCACAAAATACTCTCTTCAAGAAGCAGCAAATAAAATCATCCTAACTAACTGGGTGCTCAGTAGAATGCTGAGATACCAGCCCTCAAAGGAAGAATGAATAAGCAATTCAAAATGAGCTTTCCTGCCCTCGGCTGAGAGTCTGAAATCATCTACTTTGCCAGTGTATTCTGTCTGCCAACCTATCTGCAAAGAAAGACACCATTTAAAACTTCACATCCACCCAAAATGACTGTCATGCGAAACCTACACTCACAGCCTACACTCACAGGCTCCCCTCAAAGCCTGGTGAGTAAGAAGGAAAGAGAAAAAAACAAAGGAAATATTCTGGCAGGTCTTCTGGACTTTAGGAATTCCATAAGCGAAGACTGCCAACATCTGCTTGACAGAATGTATAGAGAGTTAATAAAGCAAGTGTTTGCAGAAATTGTAGTGTAATTTGAGTGGAGGTATGATCATGATCTATTGGAGATGTGATATGATGGGCTCTTCTCACACATGCACATTTGGAATGGCCACATCTAGGGACCATGAATTAGAAGGCTGGTTTGTTTAATGCAATATTGTTACTCCATGATGGAAGAAAGATGCCAGCCAACGAGGACACAAAATGGTGTATCCTGAGGAGTAGGGTTGGAGCTGGTTTTCAAAGACCCTATTACTGCTTTGATTATAATCTAGGATAGGACTGAGTTTCTTTAGGGCACACCCAACACCTAGCACACTGTAAATCCTTAACAAGTTTGCTGTTGAGTTTGTTCCTTTTTGTTGTTTAAGAAAAAGAATGACGGTGTTTAACTTGTTCTTTTATACCCCCAAACACACTACACATCAGAGGTATGCTAACATCTTGCTTATTCTTTTTCACTTAACAAGAAAAAGTGGCATGCAGAGGAGAGGTCAAAAGGATCCTCAAAGCTGTTAAAAGGAAAATTGTGTCCCCTGTCTAATCTCATCACATCCTCAGTGAGGACTTCAGACATTGGCCCTGCTGAGTTTCTCAGATTGCCATGGATTAATAGAGCATAGGCAGGAATTGCATTCTTTTAGCAAATAGTTATTGAGCACTCCCACTCTAAGCTTGTCATGGTACTCCGTGTTGGGGAATCAAAGATGAATAGGAAATGCACCCAACTCTGAAGGGAGTCATTAGGTGAATTTCATCCAGTTTGACCAGCTACTGCCCCGATTCTGACCCCTAGGATCTCTGCCTTCTGCGCATCTCTCTCCACCCTTACATGTCTTGATCTGTCACCACCACATTGATGCTCCCTGGATCTATAAATTTGACCCTGACTTCCAGCTGCTCTTAGCTTGTCTAAACCTAACCACTTTAGATGGATGTCCTACCACTGTTTCATGCATGAACTGATCCAGGCACCTTTCTTTCCCAAATTGTACACCCATCCAAACTGGTTCCTCTTTCTAAACGTCCCCTTCCCTTCGATACTAACCTCATTCCTTTAGTCTCCCAGACTTCCCACTTCTTTTTCAGCCCAGTATTTCTATCACTAGATCCTAGCATCTGCCCTTTAGGATGGCTTTTAGGTGTATTTTGGCTTTCATCGCCTAGATCTGTGTCTCACTAGCTCACAAATAAAGCAACTGGCCTCTCTGATCTTTCCAACTCACTTTTGCATAAACTTGCAATGTATTTTTTCTAAAGCATCCATCATTATTTTCCTGTTCATGAAACTCAGTGGCTGTCTTTTGCCTGTCCTGTTAAACATCATACAGTCTTTCAAAACTTTCTCTAGCTTGACCTTTCCCTAGCTACGCTGTGTTATTTTCAACCACTCCCCTGGTCCCCATCCTCTATTCTAATCAAGTTAATTCCCGTCTTGGTGCCTTTGTTCATATTGGCCTGCATCTCACCAAATCACAGCCACTGTCCATATGGACATGATTGATTTAATCAAGTTTTCACCAAGTACCCACGGTGTAATACACACTATGCTGGCCATTAAGAAACAGCAGAGAACGTGATGGGTACGTGTCTTGTCTTCATGAATCTTGTATCTACTGTTGCAACAATGTGTTAACCTCCTGAGAAGAAGTTTGATCCTTTTCTCATACGTCATACCTTTAAAAACCCTGGTAGAGAAAATATTTTAAAGTATTTTTAAATGAAAGTTTTATAAATTTAATGTGTATTTTCCTTATCTGACTGAAAATAGATTTCCAAAAACAGGTTTCATATAAATGAGAGAATGTAAAACTTCTCTATAGTCTCATCAGCCCCCACTCATGAAGCCCTGTAAATCTATTTCAAAGATTCGTCCATTACAGAATTTTCCTTCTTTAAATATCTATGGTCCTTAGTGTTAGGAAGTCCAGTCCTTAGCTATGCTTTTTTGCTTTGTGTGTGATAGATTTCGCTCTCTGGACACATACTCCAAACAGGGACACACAGCTTTACCTTGTGTTTCTTTCGTAACCCCCATGACAAGTAAGCAATGAGTAAGCTTCACAAGCATACGAGAGTGATTGACACAGCATCCAGATTCAAATATCCACATTTAAAAACACATCTATATAATTTAAAACTTGAATGATCCAAAAACTCATTACAGCGAGCTTACTCAACAGCCATCCACGTTTTCAACTGGAAGAAAATCTGACTCTTTTGAGATGGGCCTCCTTTTCAAGCCTGTCTAACCCAGTCATGAGGACAGGCAAAAAGGAAAGGGCAGAAAATAAATGGTAACTAATATGTGAACAAGAGAATAGAGAGTCGTTTCTCTCTGCCTCTAAATAATATTTTTATTTTTTGGGCCTCAAAAGAACTTGTCACCAGACATCACGTGGGTTTTTGGAGCCAAAACTGCTAGAAGTTTTTGACATGACTCTTAGTTTCTGACACAACCGTTTTTAGTGAAATAACATTGTCTTAGATTCTGCAACATTTCCCAGAACCGTGGTAAATCTGAGATCAGACAGACAGAAGGGAATTTTATTTTGATTTAAACGTTTGCTCAATGAGAGAGTGAACTGACAGCCATACTCTATATGTGAAAGTTCCTCCCCACCCCCAAAAGCTGGAGTAATTCAAAAGTAGTCAGCTCATGCTATGTTCTTCCTTGGGACAACAGTCTACCTGGACTGGAAAATTGGGGCCAAGATAGACAAACCGGCTTGATTTTTAATTTCTAACCTGGTCTCTAAGAACTGGAGAGCTTCCTGATCCACTCTAAATGAAAGAGAACATGATGAAAAGCAGTCTCACCTAGACTATTGTCTTTATGTCTCTGATCCTTTCTCATAACTTCCAAGTACATCCTGGAAGGGCCCTTTAAGCCCCCAAAGCTAAAGTCAACATGGAGTGAAAACTTTGGAAACTCTAACTACACAAAATCATGTTGCTATTCAAAACTTTCTCATATTTTTTTATTACTTGCTGCTAGTTAGTTATTTGCATACCTCTAGTTCCACAACTCTAAAGAGTACTTGTCTACAACTGAATAAGCCATAGTGCAAACTGGTTTCAAACTTCTCTCCAGTGGTCCAAAATTATAACCGTGAAGTTTTTCAACAAACGTTATCTTAACCTAGAAATACATTCCCAATATCATGATAGTCAAATAATAAAATTAGCATTATTTTGCCCTTCCCCAACCATACCTGGAGTGTTATTTTTAAATACATCCATGGGTTGCCTGTAATGATATCTCTGATAACCTGGCTCAGAACTCTATAGCCGAGCCTATAAGTGATCCCTTAGAAATACTGAATTGGGAAATTGAAACACTGAATCAGTGGACCCTGGGCAAGGGTCTGAGGGTGTGGTGACTCGGAGTCAAGGGGCCATTATGGACCATGGACAAGCTGAAGTCATGGGAAGCCTGGCCAGTGTAAAAAGGAAAATGGACTTGATGCACAGAGCAAATCAAGGACATCATAAATGAAAGACCACAGAGCCTTCATTCCATGAGGCTTGGCTATACTTCACTGCCTACTCCTGATTCCCAAACATATGTTCTGTGTCCTTATAATAAATCCACCTTTCCATGGATTAAAATGAGTGGGTTTCTTTTTTTTTTTTTTTTAATATTTTATTTATTTATAGCGTCGGGTCTTAGTTGCAGCACACAGGATCTTTCCTTGCGGTGCACAGGCTTTTCTCTAGCTGTGGTGAGCAGGCTTAGTTGTCCTGCGGCATGGGGGATCCTAGTTCTCCAACAAGGGATCGAACTCACGTCTCCTGCATTGGAAGGTGGATTCTTAATCACTGGACCACCAGGGAAGTCCCAGGTCTCTCTTTCTTAAAGCCAAAGATATGAAACTCAAAATCACTGGTGATGCTGTAAAAGAGACTTTTACACTCTTGTAATAATGGAGGAAATCGGTTTCCTCAACCTGTATGGTGATAAAAATCACTTGACAAGTTAAAAATACATATTACCAGGCACCTTCCCTGCAGACTCTGACTCCAAAGTTCCGACTCAGACCCAAGAATATGTAGATGATACTTGTGACCAGGCAAGTTTGAGTCACACCAGATTAGGTGAATTGTGAGATTCTTTCCATCACAAGGTCAACAAATATGAACTAAGCACTCCTCTATACACACTAGAAGTTCAACTGCACAGATGAGGAATCAAAGACATAGTCCTTGTCCTTAAGGAAAATACGCTTTCTAGAACAAACTAGACCAGGTCAGTCAATGGAGGAAGGCTTTAGACAGGAACAAAGACAAACTGTGTGTGTGTGTGTGTGTGTGTGTGTGCATTCATATGTGCGTGCACTTGGATCTAATATTAGAGATTAGAACAAATTCCCTCAAGAAATATTTGCACTATGTCTGCATTATATAATTAAATCCATATCACTTGGTAAATACATAGATTTATTCTATGTATTTGTATTTAGTCTATGTAATGTCCAGCTCAGAGCTGAACATTACATACTTACACGTTGCAGGAAGGAGCATGATTTACTTGAAGAAGACCAAGAAGAAAACAGTGAAAATATGGTCAGGGAAAGGATTTGAAAGTCAAGATTCTAAAAGATGGTGCAGACCTTCATTCATTCATTCATCAGAATTCTACAAAGCGGCTGTGAAAGTACTAAATCCAAATTCCAGAGACAGTGTGATGCAAATCCGCAAGAAATGCCGTGTGGAGATTTGGAAGAATAGACCTAAGCTTCAGATAATTTGAGCCTTTCCTTTGCTCAGCTTCTAGTTTTAATAGGAGCTACAAACTTTTCCATGACTTTTTTAGAGAGATATCTCTCTTCTGAACGTAATCTAAACTCCTACTTAGAAGATAGGCCTTCAACTCCCGGAGGCCCTGAGATAAGCAGTGTTCCAACATGGTTAGGAGCTTAATACTTGAATCAAATGCTTTTAGATGGACTAAAAGCTTACTAGTTGTGTGACCTTGTTGGGCAAGGTCTGCTTTCTCTGAGAGTCTGTTTTCTAATCTATAAAATGAGATTAAAACCACATACCTCTTAGAAGTACTGGGAGAATTAACTCAGATAATATAAGGACAGCACTTACAGTATCTGACACATAGTCAAACCTCAATAAATGTAGCTAGATGCATATTTAGGCGATTATGCCAGAAAGGCCCATGGTGATCAATCAAATCAACCCTCTTACTGTGCAGATGAAGAAACTGAGGCAGCTAGGACAGTAATCTGCCAATTACATATTGACAGAATTTGGGGAAAAATCCAGTCAGAGGCCACTAAATCCAGTCCAGTCCACTAAAAATCGAGTTAGTGTTCTAAGAAAACCATTCAATTGTATTTGTTTGATAACACTGTAACAGCAACAGGAATTGAATCAGAATTACATTAAGATAGTCCCTGGAAATTGATTAGAGCTTGTCATATTTTTGCAGCATACATTTTTTAAGGATATTCTCAGCTTTGTGTGTTAGGGACAGCAAACTGCAGTTAGGTCCTCTTTGAAAACCTTTGCTTTTTGTAAATGAAATCTGCTTTAAAATATATATATATATATATATATATATATATACATATATATATATATATATCATTTTAACACAAGGTGACAAGGGTAGAGAATGACTTGCTATGACAGTGACAATTACTTGACCAGATGTAGTTAGAGAAGAACTCACTGGAAAAGTGATAGTGGGGCTGAGATCTGCATGATGTGAAGGAGGCAGCTGTGCAAACTCATGGGCTGATGGAACAGCAAGTGCAAAGGCCCTGAGGTCAGAAGAGTGTGATGTATTTCAACAACTGGGATTCTGATCCAACGAGGCTGTAACACACTAGAAAATGGAAGAAAGAAGCTGGAGGATGGGGTCCAACTATCACCAGAATGTATGAAAAGGGCTTGACACAGTGTCTATACATATAAGTGTTTACTAAATGAGAGACAAATATGCTTTTGAAATTCACAGCCATTGTTCGTAAATCATCAGATACAGCTCCCAGCAGACAAGAGACCCTTAATAAATGGCGATGGTTATTATATAATAAAAATAATCAATGTAAAATTCTTATAGTGCTTGGCACATAGTAAGCATTCAAAACCATTCTTTATATATATCATTATTAATATCATTATATAAAATATTGATATAGTAAATGTCAGATAGATATTGTATTAAATGAATGAGCAAACATGCAACACAGTGACCAGTGGCCTGAACAGTGGAAACCTGGTTACTAAGTCTGCCTGTTCCTAACAATTACTGAGCGTTTCTACAATGGCAAAGGGGTTTTTTTGGAGAAATAACAGCTACTCTTTCTTAAGGATCTAGGAGTAGTAGCGGCAGAATATAGACAGAAAGCTGTGTGACTAAAGTTTGTGCTCTTTGCCTCATGCTAAGTGGCTAAATGCAACATTCCTTTTTATGATGCCATAAAGTTATCCACACATTATGTTTTATTATTGGGAAACATAGCTGGAAAAGCCTGAGACTTGAACCCCATTCTTCAAGACAAACCTCAGGTAAGCTCAGACAAAGAAAGACCCCAGGGAAGGGAAATAACGCTGGTTGAAACCCACAACGTGCCACCCTGTGACCTCTATCTCCTCGCTAATTGCCCACAAGAACTTTCAAAGACAGGGATGATTATCACCACTCTTCTGCTTGGGGAAGCCAACACCCAAAGACATGAAGTAATTCACCTGAAATCATGCAATCTTTAGGTGAGAAGGCAGGGCTTTGAGGCGACGCCTCTTGTCTGCTCTGCGTCCATGCCTGAAAGCCAATCATGGAACCAATGGAGAGGTTCCTAACACAGCAGCCTCCTGCCCGTGGGCGAGAGGATTCTTACCCAGGAGCCTGGCTGCCAGGGCCCCGACAGTGAAAGGGAAGTATCTGCGCCTCCTGCTGGGCTCGAAAGACAAACCCAGCACATTTTCCAATTGCACTTTACATGGCGAAAGTATTTTAATGACTTCAGCCCTACAGTAGTTCAAGGCTCCCCTTTCCTCTCCAGAAACACAGACACTGAGCTTCCAAATGTCTCCCTGGAGAGAAAATAAACCTCTTGCTCTTGTTTCTTCCAGAAGAGAAGAAAAAAAAAAATCAATCTCTTTCATCAAAAGATTAGATTTAACCCATATCCTTTCCCTTTCCAGGTTTCCTTTTGGTTAGTTTACCTCCTAAGCAAAATCCAGGAAACATGCCCCTCCAACCCCGCAAAGTACCATCAATGAACCCCCAATCCTACCCCTCCTCCAAACAGGGTCTTTGCAGCCCCATCAGCGGGCCCTGCTCTGGTGCAGGTGGGCCAGGGATCTCTCACCTGATAGAAGAGACAAACCAGAAGCTCTGAGAATTTCACTTGAGCCGGAAGAAAAGAGAGGTGCGGTGACACAAGGATGAAGAGCAGAAGGAGACACGAGGACCCCAAGATCACAGCCTGAGGTTCTTACTCAAGCATCCCTCGCAGAGGTTCAAACGTCCATTTGGCTGGAGGTAGGGCCACCAGAGAGACCCCGAAGTCTCGCTCAGACCCATTAGGAGTGGGAAAGGCAAAGGAAGACGCATAGAGCCAGGCATGGCCCCCTCGTATCTGCGCTCAGAAGGTTTTGCTTTCACTCAGGCTCTTGCACAGCGTTATAAACACCACCTGCAACTCTTCTCCTCCAAGGTTTCTCAGAGGCCCTTGGCATTGTCTGGGGACAAATGTCATGCCAATTTTACAAGTAAGGAAGCCGAGGGTAAGACAGTAACAGGCTCAGGACTTCGTGGGGATTTTCTCAGAAAGTTAGAAAAAGAGCTTACGTTGAACCAGCTCATTTGCTGTGGAGTCAGGAATTCGGATTGGAATTTGGGCGTTAGTTTACTCACCTGTGAGATAGGACTTGTGAGAACACCTGCCTCAGAAAGACATTGTTAGGATTCAATGAGGTGATCTAGTAAGAGGGTGTAGCAGTCAGGGTCCCATCAGGAGACAGAAACCCCACAGTCATATGAACAGAGAAGGTGTAATATCAAGAATCATTAACTATCTACAGGGGATTAGCTACGAAAAGAGGATAAAAGGGAACTCTAAAGAACACCCCAGGTGTGAATGAGAGGACCTAAGGGGGTTCTGAGACTCAATCGCAGTGTGTGGGGAGGGGTTTCCTCCACACTAACAAGCAGTTAATTCTCGGGCACCAGCTGGGTGTCCTCCAATTCAGCTCAATTCTGACACTGTCTACCCGGGGATATGATCAGATTCCAGAGGTTAATGTTCAGTCCTACAAGACTGTCCCCGTCCCCCATCACTTCAGAGCCCAATCACAAGTCCAGGTTGTCACCTGTGCTTCTGATCTACGGGCTATGAATCAGAGGTTCCCACCAGCCTCCCCTTGGGTTCAATTAATTTGCTTGAGCGGCTCACAGAACTCAGAGAAACATTTTACTAACTAGATGACCAGTTTTTCATAAAAGGATATAGTTCAGGAGCAGCCAGATGGAAGAGACACACAGGGCAAGGTGTGGGGAAAGGTCGTGGAGCCTCTATGCCCTCTCCAGGCTCCCCACTCTCCCCACATCTCCATGTGTTCACCAACCCAGAAGCTTTCCAAACCCTGTCTCTTCGGGTTTTTATGGAGACTTCATTACACAGGCACGATTGATTAAACCATTGGCCTTTGGCCATCAATTCAATTTCCAGTCCCTCTCCCCTCCCAAGAAATCAGGGGGTGGGACTGAAATTTCCAACCCTCAAGCCAATGTTGGTTCCCCTGGCAACCAACCTCCATCCTTAGATGCTTTCCAAAAGTCATCTCATTAACATAAACCCAGTTGTCAAAAGGGGCTTAATAACAACACACCCATTTCACCTTTATGGCTCTGAAGCAACTTCAGGAACTGAGGAAAAGAAACCAAATATTATGAAAAAAAGATGCTCCCATCGCTCTTATCGCTTAGGAAATTCCAAGGGTTTTGGGAGCTGTGAGCTAGGAACCGTGGGCAAAGACCAAATATATATGAGAAATATATATTTGGTCATTTGAATCCCAAAATAACACACCAGAACCAGAGAAGAAAGCCAGTGCTCTCTGGCAGCTGGAAATGCAGAAATGTTCCAATATCACAAGCAGGCCCACGAAGAATGGATTTGGAGCTGAGTGGTAATAAATTGATAATTGGCCCAGAGGCCTAGCTATCACCATCATCACCACTCCCATTGCCATCATTCCATCATCACTTCTCCCATGGAATCATTTTCCAGAGTAAGTGAAAGTGGAGACGGAAGGATGCGAGCAAGGATGGGCGTCCCACCTCAACTCCGTGAGTCGGGCTCATTGGCAAAGCTTCGAGACAGGAGCAGATTGTTTGGAAAATGGCACCAAGGGCTACTGGAAGCCTGGAACTTTCTGCTCTAGACACCAGGAGCTGTGAGTCTCTATCTCCCTGCTAAGCTCACCCACACTCAGGGAAAGCTTCCCTAACAATTAGAGTCACCAATTGCCCTTCCACAGGATTCACCCAACCCCAGAGCATGTAAGCAACACAGAGACCCAGAAGAGTACTGGCAGAAAAGAAATCTACTCTCTGATGCCCACCTTCCCACCAGAGGGTCCCTTGTAGTCTTTGTAAACAACACAAGAAGACAGCCCTACACCATCAATCCTGAACACAAAGTAATAGGACACTGACCCACCTCGAAACTAGGAGATTTGAATTACTCGTAAAGGAAAACGTTCACAATTGTATGAAGATCATATTCGGTTTGATCACATCTTGGAACAGCTGCAAAGACTTCTGTTTAAAATAAGATGCATTCTGATGGCTTCAACATCATCCAGCTTGTAACCCCTCAAGGTATTTTCTGCTCCCAGCCCCTACACGGAGGTGACGTCATGTGCCATAGCTTGGATAAAACTGAAGGCAATTGCGGAGAGCAGCCCCTGAGAGTCTCATATTTTCCTTCCCAGTGTGTGCCAAGGACAGGCCTGGGAGGCCGCAGCCCTGGGGGCCCCAAGTGCGAAGCCATTTTAGGCCACACAGGAGACAGCAACCATCGTTCGATAAACAATCCCAGGACCAAAATAACTGGGAAATGATGACATTCTGAAACAAAGCGACAGAACTTGTGTCCAGGAATTTCCCTTTGGGAAAGAAAACGAGGGGCCTCTTATTTGGCTGTATGATTGGCAGGGAAGGAAGAGTACATTTCAGCGCAGTACGTATAGCTGTGCTCCAGGCTGGGCTGGGCTGCTGTTTTCCATCTACATTTTTGAGGTGCTTCCAATTTCTTCCAAAAGGACATTTCTCAAATATCCTGCATGCAAACTCCCTTGCCACTCAGGACATGCTTTCCTCTCTCAAGGAGCTGCCACCAGCAAGCTGCCAAGGCCTGTGGTACCCCGCCAACGTGGGAGAGCTCAGCTGAAAGCTTCGTTGGAGTTTTTCAGAATCACAAGGCTTTAGAGCAAGGTGGGCTGGGTTCATGTTACAACGAACACATCTAATCCAACCAGCTTATCTTCCCACCCAGGGCTCGGTGTGGTGACGGGACTTGTCTGAAAACGCACGGTGAGTTAACAGTGAGATGTGGATCTGGCATGCCCTTCTCCCTCACCTCAGGCCCAGCTTTCTTCCCACCTCACACTGCAGATACCTAACAAAACACTCAGAGATTAGTGCCTGGATAATCTTGTGTTTTGCCTGTCTGCTCTGCATCCAACCAGTTGTAAGAAATTACTTCAGTTGGATAGGGCACTGGAAGGGTAGTGTTAGGGCTATGGCCAGGGTTAGGGCAAGGGCTAGGGTTTGAATTAGGATGAGGGTTAGGAGAGTAGTCCAGGAAAATAAATTAACACCTTTCCCCTATGCATCTCAATTGCGATTTTCACCTGGCCTGTCCTGCAACCATTACTCCTTGCATATGAATAATACGAACAAAACTAGCAGATTGGAACATAAGTTGACAAGCTCTAAAGGAAGAGCTTATATCTTAGTCACTGCAGAGTGACTAAGCCAGTGTGCATCTGTTATCTATGGCTGTGTCACAAACCACTCCAAAATGCTTAAAATAACAACCAGTTGATTGCATGCACCTGCACGTGGGTCAGGAGTGTGGGCAGGTGCAGCGTAACCGTGCCCCACGCGATGTAGGCTGCGGCAGCTCAGCTGGGGCTGGAGGATCTAAGACAGTCTCACTCACTTGTCAGGAGCCTTGGTACTGGCTCTTAGCTGGACACCATGCGGCCTCTCTCTCCAGCAGGATAGCCTGGACTTCTTTATGTGGCATCTGGCTCCGAGAGGAAAAGTGGAAGCTGTAAGGCCTATTAAAGGCCTGGGCTTGGAAGCCCCAGAACATCACTTCCTTCATATTCTATTGGTCAAATCAAATCCCAAGGCCAGCTGGTTTCAATGGGGGGTGGGTAGAGGGCAGTGGGGAGAGAGTTTCCACTTCCTAATGGAAGAGCAGCAAAGTGGTGTTGCAAAGAGTATGGACCTAGGGAGGTGGAGTCCCGTGGGGACCAGTTTGTACAGTTTTCTCCATGGTGCTCGTCACGGGGAACGACAGTCTGGAGTAATGGAGAGGGAAGGGGACCTGAGAGCTGGTGCTGAGCTGTGAGTCTACTCTCTGCCTCTTGCTATGAGCGTGGCCTCAGGCAAGTCACCTCCAGAGCTTCCTATATTAAGGGACTTTCCTCCCCTCTAGTATAGGGATACAGTGGCTTGGTTGGAAAGGACAAATGAGATAAATAAAATAAAAACACATCAAGACTGTGGGGTATGATGCAATTCTAACCATTCTGAATCCAGATACTAATGCTGTGTGATTTTATTGATGCCTTTCTTCCTCTTAAACAGCATTCGAAGTGAACAGTGGGCAGCTGCCAGGGGGGTGCATTTTAAGAGTCCTGAGAAAAGCTGTCTCATCTAACAGGCTGAGGCTTCAAGCCCAGCTCAGCCGCTTTCTAACAAGGAATCATTTGCCTTCTCTGACTTTGAGTGCTTCATCAATAAAATTACAGTTTTGTGAGATTATGGGCTGTTTTTCTTGATTTTTGTGAGGATTATCATAAAATACCCAGCACAAGCAGCACTACGATTCTTTTCCTCACCATTATTATTCGAACACTTAGATTGTGACCAAAAATAAAATCTGCAACTCATAACTTGAGCAGTCAAAATTTCTAGAAAAATAGCAGTTTAGTCTGTGCCTGAGCAGCTTTTTAGACTTAGCTTTTTTTTTTTTTTTTGAAACAAAACCAAAACTAAAACTTGTTTTTTAAGTTGGAGTCATCTCTTCTTTAAAAGACAAAACCCGGGCTTCCCTGGTGGCGCAGTTGTTGAGAATCTGCCTGCCAATGCAGGGGACACGGGTTCGAGCCCTGGTCTGGGAGGATCCCACATGCCGCGGAGCAACTAAGCCCGTGAGCCACAGCTACTGAGCCTGCGCGTCTGGAGTCTGTGCTCCGCAACAAGAGAGGCTGCAATAGTGAGAGGCCCGCGCACCGCGATGAAGAGTGGCCCCCGCTTGCCGCAACTAGAGAAAGCCCTCGCACAGAAACGAAGACCCAACACAGCCAAAAATAAATAAATAAATAGATTTTTAAAAAGACAAAACCCTATTACTTACATCGGTTTCTGCGCCTGGAAACCCTAGCTGTGGGGAGAAATCCCATCCCAAGTGTGAGAGCAGTGGGGGTCTCCCTTCTCCGCAGGCTGCAGGGTGGCCTCGCCTGGACCTGTCTTCTCTGGGCTTGTGGGCTGGGCAGGGGCCCAGACCCCATATTTGACATCACTCATTCTATCCCAAGAACTGGTCTTTCTGGCCTCCATCCTCCTGCCAGTGCCCCACACCACTCGTACATGCCAGGGCATCACAGCTGGCTACTTAAGCCCAGGTCTCTGGCAATGCCCTCTGACAACTCACTCAGGAAAGATGCAGCTGGGGGGTCCTTGACCTGGGTGTAGCTGCTTTGTTGTGCTTTGCTGCAATTTTCTGGAGCTTGGATGGGCTAAAGCACTCTTCTCAGTTCACACCGTGTGCAAATCCCCACTCCTCCTCCAGCCAAGTTCTCCTTTGCCTCTGCCTGGACCTGGGCTCGTGACCAGCACTGAAGTCAGCTGGACCTGGCTGCTCCCACAAATTGATAAGGATGGCCCTGAGGGCCAGGGTCCTGGGAAAGGGAGTGAGGTCGAGGGGAATGACTAATGAAATAGGGTAGATCAGGACAAGCTTGGCTTCCTCTGGCCAAGAAGAACCTCATCCTGATTGGAGCTGAAGGGATGGGCTCCTGAATAAAACTTGTACCAGATGTAGGTGGTTTCTACCTGATCTCTACATCCCAGGGTATTTTAGAGCAGTTAGTGGTAATGGAGCCACATGGGGGTAGACAGGGGTGCTGGCCTGCCTGGGCAGGGGTTGGTAGAAAGGACCAAGGACATTTAAGAATTAGACTCTAATTCTGGTTCTGACACTTATTGACCATGTAACTTTAAACAGGTCGATTCCTCTCAGTTTACTTTTCTGTAAAACAAGCATTTGACAGATCAGAAGTTTTTAATCAAGTGCACGTGGACCAATAATGTGGGTCCATGAGCCGCCTGAAATGGGGTTCCAAACTCCTACTGATTATCATTCTCAGTGTACATAAAGGCAGTCCAAATGGTCTAACTGAACTCAATTTATAATTATTTGGGACCTTTTCCCATCCCATTCAAAAGCACTTCTGAGAGTTTCCTAATCTGGGTGGAGCCTTCCCCATTTACAAACTTTCTTCCTATATTGTTCAGCCAGCTTGAGCTGCTCTTGCCAGCATCCAAGCTGCAAGAGAAGATTGTAGGGTATCATCACGGAAAGAAACCTCAGGTCAGTATTCAGTTACTGTAGGAATTGCAGAGAATTCCAATAAAATTACACAGTATGAGAAGAATCTGGTTCATGTCGTCACAAATATATGGTTCTTGCTGAGATAAGCTGTGGCCGTAGCATTCCTATTTGGGAAAACAAATGTTCCTTGCAGACAGTTTAGCCCATTCCTTCCTCAGAGAACGTCTACACTAAATAACCACCCACAAGAAGGTGATACAAATAAGATAGTGA
This sequence comes from Eschrichtius robustus, assembly GCF_028021215.1. Taxonomy (NCBI): domain Eukaryota; kingdom Metazoa; phylum Chordata; class Mammalia; order Artiodactyla; family Eschrichtiidae; genus Eschrichtius; species Eschrichtius robustus. Next base: position 87,091,616 of record NC_090824.1, read on the forward strand.
CATCACTCGCTTAATCCACTGCAGGACCCTCCTAAACCAAAGCCAGTTAGCACTTGCTTAAGGCAAGCAATATTTTTCAAGAAAAAGTGAGTCATGCTGATGTAACAGGATAGAATGAAGGCAGTCAGCCGTTTGGGTCATGTGGTGTCACTAGATGGCAGGGGGTAGGGAGTGGGGGAGATAGCCCCAGAGGCTGCCCGGCAAAAAATCCACACTAGGATCGAGAGGCAAACAGGGTACGTACCCCGAACTGACCCATTAGGCTTCTTTCAGAAGTTACTGGCAATGAGCTGAGAGACTAAATTTATTGATTTTCCTCCTTCGTCAAAGGTCTTGCTTTTGGTGGCGAAACCAAAAGCCAAGCAAGCACAGAGCTTGTCGCCACTCTGGACCGGAGCAGCTCATGCCCCCTCAGGAGAAACAGGCTTGGGATGCCCTGCCTGTGGGTTCATTCATTCATTCCCCAAACATGCCCTGATTGCCCACTACCTGCCAGGACAGTCCAGGCAGGGGGGGTTACAGAGACAGGGAACTCAGAGCCCAGGGACCCGAAGAGAGGACTGACCCCTCGGTAGGCCTGGAATAAATGCAGATCATCTCCTGAAAAGTCAATGAAGAAGCTGAAAAGTAGCCACTCGTTTTTGTGAAATGGAAGTTTTAAAAATAAAGAAATAAAAGGCTGGCCCTGGGTCTGCCTGGCAATCATCAACCCCGATCACCAGCTGGCAAGAATGAAGAAAAGCAAGCTAGTTTTGCTTTTTTTTTTTTTATTGCCAACATGAAACACAAGTAGGAAAACCATTTACCACAAAAGCACTCAAAAATCCTGCGTTCAAAAAACAAAGGGTCTGTGATGAACTAGGCCACAGCTCCCTGGAAAGTTGATGGTACAAAAGAACAAAATGTTTCTGGTGTGTTCTCACCCTAGAGCAACCGACCTGGTGCAGTAGAAGAGTGAGTGAGGGCTCAGAGGAAGTGGGCAGAGAACTTCAGATCCTAAATAGCTAATATGCACTAGGGGCTGATTATGTGCCCGGTACTGTTCTAAGTAGTCTATATATATTAATTCATTTAACCCTCACAACCACCCTATAAAATGGGTTCTGTTACTAGCCTCATTTTTCAGGATAGGAAACAGGCACAGAAAGGTTAGGTAACATGCCCAAGGTCACACAGTCAGTCAGAGGAAGACCTTGAATTGAACTGAGCCTGTGCAGTGGGCCCTGGGAGCCTAGCTCTCCCCGAAGCTCCAAGGGTGGTGGGGCGGGGTGGAGATGGGGTTGTCTGTGCTTCCTGGCAGCATAACCGAGCGATAAAACCAGAGGTTTGGACCGGAAACCCTGAGCTTGAATCCTGATTCTGCCATTCAGTGGTGTATGATTTTTGGTAAGTTACTTAACTTCTCAGGTCACAGGGCCCTCATTTGTCAGCAGACACTAGAGATCTTTTTTAAGTCTGTTGTGAGGATGTGAGGATGACGTGAGATAAAAATAAAACCCACACAGAATTCCACACTTAATTAAGGGAGAGCAGTTCCACCTGACTATGGTGTACGTTCCATACCCATGAGTTTCAATCAAGTTCATCTAAGAAGTTGCAGGTTGTCAAGGGACACATCAAACCAGTAAAGAGTCACACATTAGCGGGTCTGATTCATCCACACTCTGGTAAAAGCAAGGCAGTTTTTTCATTTTTCCAGAGCATCTGTTGCTTTATTTTGAAATACTAGAAAGTGCAGTCATTCATTTTAAGCAAGGAAACTAGCAACCTGTGTGACTACAATTGTAGAGCAATTTGAGGAACTGTGAACTGTGTAAGATGCCCAAGAGCTTTTATTAGGAACACAAGTCTCATTCAAGTCCAGACAATAGATAAACACCATGGCGGGAGATAAGGGTTCACGCTAGGCTGGTAGTGTATACGTATACGTGCACACAGCAGAAAAAGTTATTACTTAGCATTTTCACAAAACTTTAGAACTGGGAACAACTGTGTAGAACTACATAGAAGCCCTAAATATCACTGAATCCAACTACCCACTTCATGCTTGAAATGGTTAAATGAAATGAGAGCTGAGGATCCTTTCACCTTAATATTCTACGATTCATTTAATAAAGCATATTCTTTTCTTACAGACATTTTCAGCACTCAATCATCCACCCTGCTCTCTGCTTAATATTCAGTTAATATCCAACCAGTGAATTTTGAGACTTCCCAAACAGACTAGGGATACTTCACTTGGGTTCTACACAGTTCAGAGTATTAAGACTCTGAAATAATATGCAAAATCAGTGTGTGCCTTTCGCTGGAGAGCAGGCACACAATTTCCACTAGCTCCTCAAGGCATCTGTCGAGAGACCAGGAAACACATATTCTAAGAATCATGTTATATATAGGTGCAATGGACAAAATATACTGGTGTAGGTCCCCTTTTTTGGAATCAGCATACAATGCCTATGTGGAAAATAAAATCAGCTCCGAGAGATTTACAGATAATAAACTTCACTAACCTGGCACAGAAAAATCTGGAGTTCACTGCTGAGTTGGTGGCTTGAACACAGACAGGCTGCATGCACGCACCAACATGAAAAAGCAGTGTTCTCCTGGACAGTTCTTGGGTTTCGTGTTTCTAACATGAGTATTAGTAGTTAACGCTTTATGATTGCCTCTTCCGTCTAGTCATAGCACATTATTTCATGCCTAACTACAGACATATGAAATATCAGAAGTGCAGTAATAAAAAGTACAACAGATTTGGTGTCAGACAGACCTGGGAGCAAATTCAAATTTGTAATCCCTTACCTAGATGCCTTGGACAAGTCATTTAACCTCTCTGAGCTTCAGCTTTCTCGCCTGTAAAGTACAGGTATTAATGCCAACCACATAGGGTTGCTGTGACGACCAATGAACTTATGTACAGAACATACCCCAAACTTTGCCAAGGATGTAGTACGCACTCAACAAACGCTGAAATGAAGCTAGAAAAGAAATGTTCTTATCTTACAGAAAACCACTGAGAGCAGATTAAGACTTACGAAGGTTATCCAGCAACAACTACCAGGATCTCTTGAAGTCTGAGGGGAAGGATTTCAACAGATATCATAGTCTGGTGGATGACACAGATACCCATTCATTCAGGAAATATTTGTCAAGCACCACTACATGCCAGGGATACCGTGATGAGTAGGCAAACACTAGTCTAATAACCATATAAATAAATGTAAGACTGGAACTGTGATAAGCGCTCAAAGGAAAGGTGACTGACGCCTGGAGGTTTTATAATAGTGAGGAGTCACAGAGGCATGGAGGAAGGGATTCTCCACCTGAGATCTGAGGGCTGAGTGAGTGGGCACCCATTAGGAGAGGATGAAGGGAGAGAATTCCAGGCTGATGATTCTGGTGGTGAAGGAGATTGCGATTACTGGAGGTTTTGAGGGAAGTACTGAAGCAAGGGATAGAATATTCCAAACATAATGCAGAATAATCAAAGGAGGTCTTCTGAAACTAGTTTTATAACCCTTTTTTTAAACCTTCACCCTCTCTGAGAATACAAATAGGTCAGGGGTGGTTGGAGATGAGGTGGGGGATTTTGGAGAGAGCTGTGGTACGCGGTGAGCCCTGCCCCACTCCACGGGGAGAAGCGTGGGGGTGGGGGTCCCTCCCCTCAAACCTAAGAAAGGGAGCTTCCTAGGGCCAACTTGGAAAGCTTCATGTGCGTCCCCATAATGTTCAGGGAGTAGCGAGGACTGAGGTCTGACCTAGCTGAATGGTCAGCAAATGCTTAATTGCTGCTACAGAGGGTTCAGCCTGTCCTCATGGGAAGATCCCGCGAGGTGGAGCCCGGACCAGCGTAAGGCTCAGGGACTGGACCACCTGACGCCAGGAGGAAGGCGAAGGCGCCAGCTGAGCCCCGCTGAGTACAAGCCTCATTAGCCTCTCAGCACTTGCCGAGAGAACCAGAAAAAAGTCAGAAAAGATAGCATTTCACCAATACTATCTAAAGCTGTTTTGTAGAGTCCCAGCTATCTGAATATTCACGAGGTTCAAATTGCAGCGCAGCAGACAGTCACCCACAGGCAATGAGATGGGACCATGATGATATATAGCTAGAGATACTAGAGATATTTTAAGGTTTGGGGTGGGGTTTAGGGATAATATTATTGTGGTTTCTGGTTTGCTGTTAAAACAGCTATCAGGGAAGGGATCTTATTTATCAACACTGTTCACTTCTACACAGCAACAAAGTCAAAGGAGACAAGGGAGACTACACTACAGGGAAGATTCACAGGTTACCCTTGCTTTTGCAAAACATCCTATTTGAAGTTGCATGCCATTTCTGTCCCTGGGAAAGATATCTACATCTCAAGAACAGCTAATACAGATGTCTTTAATACTATGATGATGATATAGTATTAATTTAGCATTTACCATGTGCCAAGTATTGTTAAGATTGGTGTGTGGCTCCTTAAATATGGTTTTTGTTAGGGAAAGAAGGATGGCCCTTCTGTCTCCTGCCTTTTTACCCAGTGCTATTTTTGTTTTACGCCACACTTGTGACATTTTGGTGCTCTCAGGAGTCCTGCCTTCAAAGACAAACTCTCCTGGCTCCTCTTCAGAGCTGGCCATTCTCCCATAGAGCTCACCCCCGAGGCTGTGACCAAGAGTTCCCTGAGTCCACAGAGCAGACCCACCTTTGCAGCTGCTCCGGTCAGGGTGGTCAGTTAGCTACTGCACTGTGTTTCGGTGCAGATTTTAGTACATTTGCTTATAATTTGTGAGCAGAAATTTCCTCTGAACTACCCCTCATTAACTACCCCTCCATACACACACACACACACACACACACACACACACACACACACACACACACACATACACAACTACACACTATCAACCCTCCTCTTTCTTCTACCTGCCCAGGAATATAATCCAATGCCCCATCATTCTGCTCAGAGCACAGACTTGCTCTAATGGTGAGGAGGCCGCCTTCCACCCTCTGTTTCCTGTTTCACAGACCTTTCTCCCTTTATCCAGTCCTCAAGTGTATTGGGTTCCTGGAACTCCATCTTTGTCCCCATCTTTTTCCCACCTACACATTTTCCTCCCTTTCCATGGTTTTGCTCACATCTCTTTGCTCACACCACCCAGACACATGGCTCCGGACAAGATCTCTCTCCTGAGTGCCAGGTTCTTCATCTTTGGCTACTTCATCTCCAGTGGTTGCCTCAGTTTCTTCACTGGATCATGAGGTCCTCAGAGATGAGAACCATGCCTCCTCCAGCAGCATGTATCCCTCGAGGCTTGTACTGCAGGAAGCATTTCGTGTATTTTTTACTATGGTGTATGAATTAGTGAGTGAATGAATAAATGGATTCAATGAATGTCTATTTAATGAATAACAAATTAAGGTGAGAAGAGAAAAAGACCTTCCAAAGGAATAGCCATGTGTGGCTTTGTCTTCTCACCTAGACAGAACATCCTGGAGAATAGCCCAGGGAATGCTGTATTTTGTAAGCTGAAACAGATGTGTTAGAAAGTGGCATGGTCAAATACGTTAGACAAATACTAGATTTTGAAAATGTCAGCAGGGCTTTTTGATCCTCTAATATGCTAATGTACAGTTCAAATGTCCGAAAGAAGATGCTTTTCAGCCCTTGTTAAATACATTTGAGTATATTTTTATTTTGGTTTGTGTGTTTAATGTAAACCAGTTGTTCTGTAGACTGAGATTCTGTGGATAATCAATTGGGGGAAATGACGCTCTAGAACATCAGATCTCTGACTAGTCCACTACTTATAAGAACATAATTAAAAAAACAAACAACTTCAACCCAGTGGTAGTATTCAAGAACATTGGATTTTTTCTAAGAACAACTTAGCAGATCATGTAGACCACTTGGACCCAAAAGAGACTTTGGGCTTGGCCTGATATGGACCACACCCCAGAGGGTTAGGGAGGAGATGTGGATATACTTCGGGCTCACATGGGTTCTCGGTCACTCAGGCCACCTGTTAACCCACTTGCTACGTTGAACACCACTTTTGTCCTGCCTCCCCAAGTAGAGTGACGTTTCCATCGTGAAGCCCACACACGCTGGCTCTCAACAGCTGCTCCTCTCTGGGGACTTGGTGGGGGAGGGGGTGACCCCTCAAGCTACAGCAGCTGCAGGAAGTGCTGAGTGACATCACCTCATGCTAAGCCAAGAAGCCTCCACAATGTCAGGTCTGAAGCAGTCATCTTGAGACAGAAAACACACAAATAACCCACCTCTTTCCACCCTGGGGAATGAGCTCACAGCTCCAGAGAGCCCAGCTCTATGAGTGTGCCAGGTGATGTCAGGGTTAGTGTCCTGGAAGTTCTGACACACTGCAGGTGCTTCATTCACGGGACACCACTCAGTCTGTACCAGATGGCAGCATGGGAGATGGACGTCCAGCTCCAGACTTTCCCTCACTCTAAGTTATAAGGCGTTCAGGGGACAAACTCACCTGTTTTCTTGGACTGTGTTCTCTGGATGTTGGGCCAACCAGAATGGGAATAGGGTGGAGTTGGAGAAGAGTTTCTCTAGGGATTTCTCTACAAATAAAAATTCCTGGCAATTGCCTCCCACTTCTATGGCCAACTGTTATTCTCTGGGTCATGAAAAATCCTGCGTTGTTGGTCATATAGGGGAATATAGTGAAAGAGTTAAAGGAGAGCTGATTGGCTCTCAGAAAGGTAAGCAGAGTTATAGAGAACAGGAGAGACATCCCTGTAATGAGTTGGACAACCCGACACTTAATGCACTTCCCTATTCCCTACCCTGCTTTTTCCAAAGCCAAGAAACAAAGAGAGTTCGACATCAACCTGTATTTTAGTTCCATGAAAAAAGAGCTTCTCTATTGTTATGCTCAACTACGGTTACACTTGGCCTGACTGTACCCTGCTTTCTCATTATAGATAGGAAATGGGCATGAATAAAACCAGTGTGTTTCTTTAAACCCCTCAAAAGAGGTCCTAGTTTGATTCCCATGTCTCAATTCCCTGTAACGTCCTCGTTTGAATCTTTTGAGAGCTAAGTCTTCTCTATGTCAGGAGGTGTTTGTTTACCTGCCTGACAAGATGAGGTCTCAGGGACCCCACAGGGGTGCCATGGAAAGATGTCCCCTTCAAAGGAAGGAGTCCCTTCAGACCTTGAATACCTACACCTTATCTAATGACTAAAGCTGTTGGAGGGAGCTTGTCAAGAAAAGGAAGGAGACAGAAAGACAGGAAGGGAGAAAAAGAAATGAAGTGGAAAGAGGGAGGGAGGAAGAAAGGAAAGGAGGGAGGAAAAGAAGGAAGAAAGGGGAGGAAGAAAACTGGGGCTGGTCAGAAACCCATTGGATTTTATAAATAAGTCATGGAAATAATGAAACCCGGCTCTTCTGAAAATGAAAGAGAATGAAAAAGGCTTCCCTGCTTTCCCCATGATTTGTGTCCTGGTCCAGCCAGCCTCAAAACTGAGGAGAGCTGGGCAGCAATCCGAGCTACAGCCTGAAGTCCCGAAGGTCTGCATGTCGGGGGATGCACTGCAAGCGTGGCTGCTCTGAGGGCCCCTGGAGGGTCCACCACTGCTGGTCAGGAATGGCCCTCAGGAAGCTGGTTCACGGCAATTGAATGAGCAACCCTCAGAAGAATGGATGGGGGACCCAAGGTCTGAATCCTGATTCCAAAAACAATATGCCAGCAATTTGTCCTCATGTCCTCCAGGAAACCACAGAGGAAAGTGACCTCTTAGTGAAGGTTCCTGCATGTGAGGGACCCAGTCCCTTCATGGCACACAAGTGCCTGTGTCGGGGCAGAGGAAAATGCTTGGACCCAAACAAAAGAGCTACTCTACCTGATGTCAATAGCTGCTCATGGCAGAACTGGGAAGAACCAGGATAAGTATCAGAATACCTCACCGTCAGCCCACACAGGGCCAGCGTTGTCTTCATCTGTCAGTACCCATCTACTAGAATGAAATGTCACTACACATCTACTACAATGGCTTAAATTTAAAAGATTGACCATAATAGTGGAGGGATCAAGATAGCAGAGTAAGAGGATGTGGAGCTCACCTCCCCACCGTGAACACATCAAACATACAACTACAGATGGAAAAATTCTCACTGAAAACTAACTGGAAACTGGCAGAGGGCTCCTATACAGCCAAGGCTATAAGAAAGATACACATGAAATTGGGTAGAAAGGGAAGAAAAGTGATCAGGTCGGAACCAGTGGCCCCTGGGAAGGGATTCAGAGGGAGATTACAGGCGTGGACACCTGCCCTGGGGAGTGAGCAGTTTGAGCCACAGATTGGGTTTCCCAGTCCTGGGGTCTACACAGAGGAGACAAGCCCCTTCAGCTTATTGTAGGGCCACTGGGACAAATAGAAGGGCTGGGAGAGTCCTGGACTCTGCTTGTGAGGAGCACGCGTGCACCCGCTAACCCCCAAGGCAGGGTAGAGAGACATCTGCCCTAGCGGCTGCCAGGTTTCCTGTGAATGTCTCACTGTGCACCCCATCCCAAGCTGAGTGAACTCTCCTTCTCCGGCCCCGCTCACTCCACACTACAGCATGACACTGGATCTAGGGCACCCATGACTAGGTAAAAGACTTGACTATAGGCTGCAGAGATGACCTGGTCCCAGGGGAAAGCCTGGGTGGGGCAGTGGTGACCATTGTTGGCACTTTCTCAGACAGTGCCTCAGAAGCCATCCAGATCTCTGACAGTGGCCACTCCAACATAGCTAATCTCCCAACACATGCTGAGAGTCCATGTGGGCCCCTGCCAGCCCTGAGGACAGTTCCACAACAGGGCAGGGGCAGAGGAGGCAGGGGGCAGTGATCGGCTCTGAGGGACAAAGAGGACTTGCACCAGAGGCTGCGTCTGAGTGGGGCTATGGACACCTACACAGGTAGCTCATCAGACCTCTGTCTGCATGCAGGCCTTATGTGCATCAGCACTTCCTTCCTCTGGGGCAAACATCCCGGTGCAAGGAGAAGGAAAACACACACACTTAAAGGGAACAGAAGCAGTTTGGGCCCAACCCTCAGGGCTTCTGCTCCAGCAACTTGGGATCAGACCACCCCCACCCTAACAGGGCAGTGATAGCCACTGAGCAGAGAGGGAGTCCTACCTCACACGTAGTGCTGGCTCTAGCCCCTCCATATCCAGCCCCACCACCCTACCAAGGCGATAGCTACCAGCCCACACCAAAGGCACTGGACATATGCAGTCTGTATGGGGGCATTCCCACATGAGAACATGCCTTCAAGACGACAACAGATAACTAATTTCACCTAATTTCATAGGGGCAGAGAAAGTTAGGCATAATAAAAAGGCAAAAGAACTACCCCCAACTGAAAGAGCAAGAGAAAACTTCTGAAAAAATAAATAACAAAACAGAAATAAACAATTTACCAGATAAAGAATTCAAAGCACTGGTAATAAAAAATGTTAACTGAATTACGGGAAAGGATTGATGTAAACAGTGAATATTTAAACAAGGAACTAGAAAACACAAGAAGATTAATCAGAAATGAATGATTCAATAGCTGAGATAAACAACACACTAGAAAGAATGAATAGCAGACTAAGTGATACAGAAGAATGTGTAAATGATCTGGAAGATAGAATAATGGAAATCACCCAATCAGAACAGCAAAAAGAAAAACTAATTTAAAAAAATGAAGGCAATTTAAGAGATCGCTAGAATAACATTAAGCATACCAACATTTGCATTACAGGGGTCCCAGATGGAGAAGAGAAAGAGAAGGGGATTGAAAATGTACTTCAGAAAATTATGGTTGAAAAATTCCCAAAACTGAAGAAGGAAATAGATATGCAGGAACAGGAAGTACAGAGGGTCCCAAACAAGATAAACCCAAACAGACCACACCAAGACATACCATAATTAAAATGGCAAAAGTTAAATATAAAGAGAGAATTCTAAAGGCAGCAAGAGAAAAACAAAGAGTCATATAACAGGGAGTCCCCATAAGGCTATCTGCCGATTTCTCTGCAGAAACTTTGCAGGCCAGAAGGGAATGGCATGATATATTCAAAGGGCTGAAAGGAAAAACCCTGCAACCTAGGATATTCTACCCAGCAAGATTATCATTCAGAATAGAAGGAGAGATTTAAAAAAAAAAAAACTAAAAGAGTTACTTCATCAATAATAAACTTACCCTTAAAGAAATGTTGAAGGGTCTCTGCTAAAGTGGAAAAGAAGTAAGAATCTATAGGAAAGGGGAAGTCCTACTAGGAAAGGCAAATATACAGTAAAGACTGAGGATAAACCACTTAAATGAGCCAGTACATAGATTAAAAGAAAAAATGTAAAAGCAACTATAACTACCATACATTGTTAAGATATGAATATGAAGATGTAAAATATGACATCAAAAACACAAAATGTGGGGGAGGGGAGTAAAAAATGTAGATCTTTTAGAATGTGTTTGAACTTGAATGACTACTGGTTTAAAACAAGTAGATATAATTATAGGTCAACACATATAAATCCCATGGTAACCACAAATGAAAAATGGTATAATAGATACACAAAAACTAAAAAGAAAGAAACACAAGCATACTACTAAAGAAAATCATTAAACCACAAAGGAAGAATCAAAAAGAAGAAGAAATGAACAGGGAAGAACTACAAAAACAACTGGAAAACAATTAATAAAATGTAATGACTTTAAATGTCAAGGGACTAAATACTCTGATCAAAAGACATGGGGTATACTTCTTGGCCATCTGTATGTCATCTTTGGTTAAATGTCTATTTAGGTCTTCCACCCATTTTTATTTTTTTTATTTTTTAATTTAATTTTTTTTGGCTGTGTTGGGTCTTCATTTCTGTGCGAGGGCTTTCTCTAGTTGCAGCAAGCAGGGGACACTCTTCATCGCAGTGTGCGGGCCTCTCACTATCGTGGCCTCTCTTGTTGCGGAGCACAGGCTCCAGAAGTGCAGGCTCAGTAGTTGTGGCTCATGGGCCTAGTCACTCCATGGCATGTGGGATCTTCCCAGACCAGAGCTCGAACCCGTGTCCCCTGCATTAGCAGGCAGATTCTCAACCACTGCACCACCAGGGAAGCCCTTCCACACATTTTTAAATTGGGTTGTTTGTTTTTTTGATATTGAGCTCCATGAGCTGTTTGCATATTTTGGAGATTAATCCTTTGTCCATTGCTTCATTTGCAAATATTTTCTCCCATTCTGAGGGTTGTCTTTCCATCTTGCTTATGGTTTCCTTTGCTGTGCAAAAGCTTTTAAGTTTCGTTAGGTCCCATTTGTTTATTTTTGTTTTTATTTTCATTACTCTAGGAGGTGGGTCAAAAAAGATCTTGCTGTGGTTTATGTAAAAGAGTGTTTTTCCTATGTTTTCCTCTAATAGTTGTATAGTGTCTGGTCTCACATTTAGGTCTTTAATCCATTTGGAGTTTATTTTGGTATATGGTGTTAGGTAGTGTTCTAATTTCATTCTTTTACTTGTAGCTGTCCAGTTTTCCCAGCACCACTTATTGAAGAGGCTGTCTTTTCTCCATTGTATGTTCTTGCCTCCTTTGTCATAAATTAGGTGACCATATGTGCGTGGGTTTATCTCTGGGCTTTCTATCCTATACCACTGATCTATATTTCTGTTTTTGTGCCAGTACCATACTGTTGTGATGCTCAACATCACTAATTATTAGAGAAATGCGAATCAAAACTACAATGAGGTATCACCTCACACTGGTCACAATGACCATCATCAAAAAATCTACAAACAATAAATGCTGGAGAGGGTGTGGAGAAAAGGAAACCCTCTTGCACCATTGGGGGGAATGTAAATTGATACAGTCACTATGGAGAACAGTATGGAGGTCCCTTAAAAAACTAAAAATAGAACTACCACATGACCCAGCAATCCCACTACTGGGCATATACCCTGAGAAAACCATAATTCAAAAGAACACATGTACCTCAATCTTCATTAAAGCACTATTTACAATAGCCAGGACATGGAAACAACCTAGATGTCCAACAATAGATGAATGGGTAAAGAAGATGTGGCACATATATACAATGGAATATTACTCAGCCATAAAAAGGAACAAAATTGGGTCATTTGTAGATATGTGGATGGACCCAGAGTCTGTCATACAGAGTGAAGTAATCCAGAAAAAGAGAAATAAATATCGTATATTAATGTATATATGTGGAATCTAGAAAAATGGTACAGATGAACATATGTGTAGGGCAGGAATAGAGACATAGACATAGAGAATGGACATTTGGACATGGGGGGGAAGGGGAGGATGGGACCAACTGGGAGATTAGGTGTGACATAAATACACTACCATGTGTAAAACAGATAGCTAGTGGGAATCTGCTGTATAGCACAGGAAGCTCAGCTCAGTGTTCTGTGACAACTTAGATGGGTGGGATGAGGGGGGTGGGAGGGAGGTCCAAGAGGAAGGGGATATACCTATATATATAGCTGATTCACTTCATTGTATAGCAGAAACTAACACAAGATTGTAAAGCAATTATACTCCAATTTTAAAAAAAGACATGGGGTGGCTGATTGGATAAGTAAACAAGACTCTTCAATATGCTGACTATCAGAGACTCACTTCAGGGCTAAAGACACATACAGACTGAAAGTGAAGAGATGGAAAAATATATCTCAGAGACCATTACCCCAAACAGTTAGGATGCACACACTGGAGGAGAGACAGAATATGCCCTAAGAGTCATACTTTCTGTAAGGACATGTTTCCTGTCCTAAACGAGTTTTCATCCTATAAGAAAACACAGGAGTTCAGCAGGGCTAGTTCACACACATAGCTTCAAAAATTTCAGAGCAATCTCAATTACTCTGGGCTGAGGCTGGAGAGTTCCATGAGCTCCAATGTTTGGAGCTACAACGCTTATGCTCACTCATCCTCTCACTGAACTCAGCTGCACCATAGAGACAGGGCCCAAGAATTGGGGAAAATCAGGGTACCTGAGCTCACCTATGTAATCAGTCAAAAATGTGATAAAATGTGCTGATTAAAAGAGATAACAACACAGAATACTAATTCCCCTTATCTGCTTATACGGGCATCGCAAAATGAGAAGGGAAACTCAGAAATATTATGATGCGGACAATTTGGGTTTTTGTTTACAGAGTCTTGTCCAATAGACACTGGGCCTGCGGCCAGGTCTGTGGATTTTGTTTGGCTGGATTGTTGTCTTTTTAAATCAAGGAATCCTTCCACCTATACCTCCAATTACCTCCCTTCTGCCCAGTAGTAAACCAGGACCATAACAAACAGGCTGTTAACACTTTAGAGATGGAAGAATATCAAGAAAGTAAACAAATTTGCTTCTCCGAATGTGTTCCTTTCCTGAAGGGAGGAACCTAAGAGAGGAAGACTTAAAACTAAACCCATTGGACCTTCAGGATGGCAGAGGAGTAAGACGTGGAGATCACCTTCCTCCCCACAAATACTTCAGAAATACATCTACATGTGGAACAACTCCTACAGAACACCTACTGAATTCTGGCAGAAGACCTCAGACTTCCCAAAAGGCAAGAAACTCCCCATGTACCTGGCCGTGTGGCTGACAGAGTCTTGGTAATCCAGCCGGGTGTCAGGCCTGAGCCTCTGAGATGGGAGAGCCGAGTTCAGGACATTGGTCCACCAGAGACCTCCTGGCCCCACATAATACCAAACAGCAAAAGCTCTCCCAGAGATCTCCATCTCAACGCTAAGGCCCAGGACCACTCAATGACCAGCAAGTTACAGCGCTGGATACCCTATGACAAACAACTAGCAAGACAGGAACACAACCCACGCATTAGCAGAGAGGCTGCCTAAAATCATAATAAGTTCACAGACATCCCAAAACACTCCACTGCACGTGGTCCTGCCCAACAGAAAGACAAGATCCAGCCTCAGACACTGGAACACAAGCACCAGTCCCCTCCACCAGGAAGCCTACACAACCCACTGAACCAACCTTACCCACTAGGAGCAGACACCAAAAACAATGGGAACTACGAACCTGCAGCCTGTAAAAAGGAGACCCCAAATACAGTAAGTTAAGCAAAATGAGAAGAGAGAGAAATACACAGCAGATGAAGGAGCAAGGTAAAAGCCCACCAGACTAAACAAATGAAGTGGAAATAGGCAGTCTACCTGAAAAAGATTTCAGACTAATGATAGTAAAATTGATCCAAAATCTTGGAAATAGAATGGAGAAAATACAAGAAACGTTTAACAAGGACCTAGAAGAACTAAAGAGCAAACAAACAATGATGAACAACACAATAAATGAAATTTAAAATTCTCTAGAAGGATTCAATAGCAGAATAAAAGAGGCAGAAGAACGGATAAGTGACCTGGAAGAGAAAATAGTGGAAATAACTTTCTCAGAGAAGAATAAAGAAAAAAGAATGAAAAGAATTGAGGACAGTCTCAGAGACTTCTGGGACAACATTAAACACACCGACATTCAAATGATAGGGGTCCTAGAAGAAGAAGAGAAAAAAAAAGGGACTGAGAAAATATTTGAAGAGATTAGAGTTGAAAACTTCCCTAATATGGAAAAGGAAATAGTCAATCAAATACAGGAAGCACAGAGAGTCCCATAGAGGATAAATCCAAGGAGAAACATGCCAAGACACATATTAATCAAATGATCAAAAAGTAAACAAAAAGAAAAAATATTAAAAGCAGCAAGGGAAAAACAACAAATAACATACAAGGGAATCCCCATAAGGTTAACAGCTGATCTTTCAGCAGAAACTCTGCAAGCCAGAAGGGAGTGGCAGGACATATTTAAAGTGATGAAAGGAAAAAACCTACAACCAAGATTACTCTACCCAGCAAGGATCTCATTCAGATTCGACAGAGAAATTAAAATCTTCAGAGACAAGCAAAAGCTAAGAGAATTCAGCACCACCAAACCAGCTTTACAACAAATGCTAAAGGAACTTCTCTAGGCAGGAAACACAAGAGAAGGAAAAGACCTACAATAACAAACCCAAAACAATTAAGAAAATGGTAATAGGAACATACATATCGATAACTACCTTACATGTAAATGGATTAAATGCTCCAACCAAAAGACACAGACTAGCTGAATGGATACAAAAACAAGACCTGTATATATGCTGTCTACAAGAGACCCACTTCAGACCTAGGGACACATACAGACTAAAAGTGAAGGGATGGAAAAAGACATTCCATGCAAATGGAAATCAAAAGAAAGAAAGCTGGAGTAGCAATACTCATATCAGACAAAATAGACCTTAAAATAAAGACTATTACAAGAGACAAAGAAGGATACTACATAATGATCAAGGGATGGATTCAAGAAGAAGATATAACAATTGTAAATATTTATGCACCCAACATAGGAGCACCTCAATACATAAGGCAAACACTAACAGCCATAAACGGGGAAATCGACAGCAACACAATCATGGTAGGGGACTTTAACACCCCACTTTCACCAATGGACAGATCATCCAAAATGAAAATAAATAAGGAAACACAAGCTTTAAATGATACATTAAACAAGGTGGACTTAATTCATATTTATAGGACATTCCATCCAAAAACAACAGAATAAACTTTCTTCTCAAGTGCTCATGGAACATTCTGCAGGATAGACCATATCTTTGATCACAAATCAAGCCTAGGTAAATATAAGAAAATTGAAATCTTATCAGGTATCTTTTCCGACCACAATGCTACAAGACTAGATAACAACTACAGGGAAAAAATCTGTAAAAAATACAAATACATGGAGGCTAAACAATATACTACTAAATAACAAAGAGATCACTGAAGAAATCAAAGAGGATATCAAAATATACCTAAAACACATGACACTGAAATCAAAACACATGACATTGAAAACAAGATGACCCAAAACCTATGGGATGCAGCAAAAGCAGTTCTAAGAGGGAAGTTTATAGCAATACAATCCTACCTCAAGAAAGGTCTCAAATAAATCACCTAACCTTACATCTAAAGCGATTAGAGAAAGAAGAACAAAAAAAACCCCAAAGTTAGCAGAAGGAAAGAAATCATAAAGATCAGATCAGAAATAAATGAAAAAGAAATGAAGAAAACAAGAGCAAAGATCAATAAAACTAAAAGCTGGTTCTTTGAGAAGATAAACAAAATTGATAAACCATTAGCCAGGCTCATCAAGAAAAAAAGGGAGAAGACTCAAATCAATAGAATTAGAAATGAAAAAGGAGAAGTAAGAACTGACACTGCAGAAATACAAAGGATCATGAGAGATTACTACAAGCAACAATATGCCAATAAAATGGACAACCTGGAAGAAATGGACAAATTCTTAGAAAAGCACAACCTTCTGAGACTGAACCAGGAAGAAACAGAAAATATAAACAGACCAAACACAAGCACTGAAATTGAAACTGTGATTAAAAATATTCCAACAAACAAAAGCCCAGGACCAGATGGCTTCACAGGCGAAATCTATCAAACGTCTACAGAAGAGCTAGCACCTATCCTTCTCAAACTCTTCCAAAATATAGCAGAGGGAGGAACACTCCCAAACTCATTGTACGAGGCCACCATCACCCTGATACCAAAACCAGACAAAGATGTCACAAAAAAAGAAAACTACAGGCCAATATCACTGATGAACATAAATGTAACAATCCTCAACAAAATACTAGCAAACAGAATTCAACAGCACATTAAAAGGAGCATACACCATGACCAAGTGGGGTTTACCAGAGGAATGCAAGGATTTTTCAATATACACAAATCAATCAATGTGATACACCATATTAACAAATTGAAGGAGAAAAACCATATGATCATCTCAATATATGCAGAGAAAGCTTTTGACAAAATTCAATACCCATTTATGATAAAAACACTCCAGAAAGTGGGCATAGAGGGAACCTACCTCAACATAATAAAGGCCATATATGACAAACCCACAGCCAACATCATTCTCAATGGTGAAAAAATTAAACCATTTCCTCTAAGATCAGGAACAAGACAAGGTTGCCCACTCTCACCAGTATTATTCAACACAGTTTTGGAAGTTTTAGCCACAGCAATCAGAGAAGAAAAAGAAATAAAAGACCCAAATCAGAAAAGAAGAAGTAAAACTGTCACTGTTTGCAAATCACATGATACTATACATAGAGAATCCTAAAGATGCTATCAGAAAACTACTAGAGCTAATCGATGAATTTCATAAAGTAGCAGGATACGAAATTAATGCACTGAAATCTCTGGCATTCTTATACACTAATGATGAAAAATCTGAAAGAGAAATTAAGGAAACACTCCCATTTACCATGGCAACAAAAAGAATAAAATACCTAGGAATAAACTTACCTAAGGAGACAAAAGACCTGTATGCAGAAAACTATAAGACACTGATGAAAGAAATTAAATTCGATATAAACAGATGGAGAGATATAGCATGTTCTTGGATTGGAAGAATCAACAGTGTGAATATGACTATACTAGCCAAAGCAATCTAAAGTTTCAATGCAATCCTTACCAGACTACCAATGGCATTTTTCACAGAACTGGAACAAAAAATTTCACAATTTGTATGGAAACACAAAGGACCCCGAAGAGCCAAAGCAATCTTGAGAAAGAAAAACAGAGCTGGAGGAATTAGGCTCCCTGACTTCAGACTATACTACAAAGCTACAATAATCAAGACAGTATGGTACTGGCACAAAAACAGAAATATAGATCAATGGAACAGGATAGAAAACCCAGAGATAAACCTACGCACATATGGTCACTTTATCTTTGATGAAGGAGTCAAGAATATACAATGGAGAAAAGACAGCCTCTTCAATAAGTGGTGCTGGGAAAACTGGACAGCTACATGTAAAAGAATGAAATTAGAACACTCCCTAACACCACACACAAAAATAAACTCAAAATGGATTGAAGACCTAATTGCAAGGCCAGACACTATCAAACTCTTAGAGGAAAACACAGGCAGAACACTCTATGACATAAATCACGGCAAGATCCCTTTTGACCCACCTCCTAGAGAAATGGAAATAAAAACAAAAATAAACGAATGGGACCTAATGAAACTTAAAAGCTTTCACACAGCAAAGGAAACCAAACAAGACGAAAAGACAACCCTCAGAATGGGAGAAAATAGTTGCAAATGAAGCACCTGACCAAGGATTAATCTCCAAAATATACAAGCAGCTCATGTAGCTCAATATCAAAAAAACAAACAGCCGAATCCAAAAATGGGCAGAAGACCTAAATAGACATTTCTTCAAAGAAGATATACAGATTGCCATAAAACACACGAAAGGATGCTCAATATCACTAATCATTAGAGAAATGCAAATCAAAACTACAATGAGATATCATCTCACACCAGTCAGAATGGCCATCATCAAAAAATCTACAAACAATAAATGCTGGAGAGGGTGTGGAGAAAAGGGAACCTTCTTGCACTGTTGGTGGGAACGTAAATTGATACAGCCATTATGGAAAACAGTATGGAGGTTCCTTAAAAAACTAAAAATAGAACTACCATATGACCCAGCAATCCCACTACTGGGCATATACCCTGAGAAAACCATAATTCAGAAGGACACATGTACCTCGATGTTCACTGAAGCACTATTTACAATAGCCAGGACATGGAAACAACCTAAATGTCCAAAGATAGATGAATGGGTATAGAAGATGTGGCACATATATATAATGGAATATTAGTCAGCTATAAAAAGAAATGAAATTAAGCTATTTGTAGTGAGGTGGATGGACCTAGAGTCTGTCATACAGAGTGAAGTAAGTCAGAAAGAAAAAACAAATACCGTATGCTAACACATATATATGGAATCTAAAAAAAAAAAAAAAAATTGGTTCTGAAGAACCTAGGGGCAGGACAGGAATAAAGACTCAGACGTAGAGAATGGACTTGAGGACACGGGGAGTGGGAAGGGTAAGCTGGGACAAAGTGAGAGAGTGGCGTGGACATATATACACTACCAAATGCAAAATAGATAGCTAGTGGGAAGCAGCTGCATAGCACAGGGAGATCAGCTCAGTGATTTGTGTCCACCTAGAGGGGTGGGATAGGGAGGGTGGGAGGGAGACGCAAGAGGGAGGAGATATGGGGATATATGTATATATATAGCTGATTCACTTTGTTATAAAGCAGAAACTAACACACCATTGTAAAGCAATTGTACTCCAACAAACGTGTTAAAAAAAAAAAAAAAAACTAAACCCAGAAATTTCCCAACAATACTTAATCTCACCAGCTCCTGCCAAAGATCACTGGCTTTAAAAATGTTTTTCAGGCCTGAGCTCGGGACGGCTCATATGCAGCCCTGCTCTGTGCAGAGCTGCCACTGCATTTGTTCAGCTGTTTTCCAGCTGCCTGAAAGGGGCATTCACTCGCTGGGACCAGGTGGGAGGAGTGGAGATAAAGACAGAGCAGTATTGTTCCTTCCTCAAGTGTGCTTTAAAAAAAAAAAAAAGCCTTTCCCTAGGGCATAGACCGCTGGATTTCTCACAGAGCCTTGGTTGCAGAAACTTTGGGGATGGTTCTCTGAATAGGGGTGATGGGCAGCAAGTTTCAACTACTGGAGTTCCTGCATCACTAAGAACTCCAGTCACTGGCAGAAGTTGTTCAAGTTCAGCTTCATTTGACCCCATGAATTGCCTTCTCCAAAGCCTAAAGCACTCAGTTTGTACATGGAGAAAGTGAAGCACAAAGACAGCTCAGTGACTACCCAAGGTGTTCCTTCTCTGGATTCAGTCCTAGAGCCAAGACTTCATGCCTTCTAGGCCACAAGGACAGGCTGACTCTTGAGCATCTCATCCCAGAAACAAATTGAAGTGGAAAATATTCTAAGCAGGACTTCTTGGTATTTGAGCAGTAAACTACTCATGATCCATTCCCATGATCCATTGTTAAGTCATTTGTCATTTGCTAAGGCACAGATTTTAATCCTGCCCCCTGCACAGAGGGATAGCAAAATGGGGCTCCCGGTGGAGAGTGAGAGGATCCCACAAGAGCAGCCTCCCCTCAGAGCAGCTTTATTAGTCTCCATCTGTTGAAGAGCTGCTGGGTCAAATACTTTCATTACACTCTGGTTGGGAGTCCACTTCTTCCTCATGTCTGGGTCTGGACTAGACTGATTTGCCACCTAGAAGGTAGGAGAGCTGGCAGGTGTTTCTCTGCAGTACCTCCTACCAGCCAATCAGCAGCAGAGTTCCTATCCGGGCGTCCACCTATCGCCAGTGGGCAGGAGTGATGGTTAGATGCCTCTTCTGTGGCTGTGTTTTTCTTTGTCTAACTTCATCTGTCACATATCTCACAACACTATTTAAAATAAGGTATAGCTGGCAGCATTATCAAAATAAAGGCTGGCAAATGAACTCAAGGATTACATGTATGTTTCTTCAGTTTAATTTAGACCTCTAAGGTCTTGAGAAAAAAGATAATTTTTTGGTAATACAAGGTGCATTTGCATTGTGGAAGGACAAGTTATAAGTTCATGCCATCTGTACATTTATTTCTGAGTCCCTGAGCCTCAAATACCTGGGAAACTTGGCCTCCCTTGGAAAATTCACCATAGCATGGCCTAAGGGTTTGGAGTTTGTCTCATAAGAAAATTCCTTCATTGGATGTAATTATTTAAATGCGACTATGGTCACAATGGTGGAAAACATCAAAAAAAGAACCACTTACAGTGGTGCTGGGAAAACTGGACAGCTACATGTAAAAGAATGAAATTAGAACACTCCCTAACCCCGTACACAAAAATAACCTCAAAATGGATTGAAGACCTAATTGTAAGGCCAGACACTATAAAACTTAGAGGAAAACAAAGGCAGAACACTCTATTACATAAATCACAGCAAGATCCTTTTTGACCCACTTCCTAGAGAAATGGAAATAAAAACAAAAATAAACAAATGGGACCTAATGAAACTTAAAAGCTTTCACACAGCAAAGGAAACCATAAACAAGATGAAAAAACAACCCTCAGAATGGGAGAAAATAATTGCAAATGAAGCAACTGACCAAGGATTAATCTCCAAAATATACAAGCAGCTCATGTAGCTCAATATCAAAAAAACAAACAACCCAATCCAAAAATGGGCAGAAGACCTAAATAGACATTTCTCCAAAGAAGATATACAGATTGCCAACAAACACATGAAAGGATGCTCAACATCACTAATCATTAGAGAAATGCAAATCAAAACTACAATGAGGTATCACCTCACACTGGTCAGAATGGCCATCATCAAAAAATCTAGAAACAATAAATGCTGGAGAGGGTGTGGAGAAAAGGGAACCCTCTTGCACTGTTGGTGGGAATGTAACTTGATACAGCCACTATGGAGAACAGTATGGAGGTTCCTTTAAAAACTAAAACTAGAACTACTATATGACCCAGCAATCCCACTACTGGGCATATACCCTGAGAAAACCGTAATTCAAAAAGAGTCATGTACCACATGACTGCAATGTTCATTGCAGCTCTATTTACAATAGCCAGGACATGGAAACAACCTATGTGTCCATCAACAGATGAATGGATAAAGAAGATGTGGCACATATATACAATGGAATACTACTCAGCCATAAAAAGAAACAAAACTGAGTTATTTGTAGTGAGGTGGATGGACCTAGAGTCTGTCATACAGAGTGAAGTAAGTCAGAAAGAGAAAAACAAATACCGTATGCTAACACATATATATATATGGAATCTAAAAAAAAAAAAAAAATTGGTTCTGACAAACCTAGGGGCAGGATAGGAATAAAGACGCAGACGTAGAGCACGGACTTGAGGTCATGGGGAGGGGGAAGGGTAAGCTGGGACAAAGTGAGAGAGTGGCATGGACATATATACACTACCAAATGTAAAACAGATAGCTAGTGGGAAGCAGCTGCATAGCATAGGTAGATCAGCTCGGTGCTTTGTGACCACCTAGTGGGTGAGATAGGGAGGGTGGGAGGGAGACGCAGGAGGGAGAGGATATGGGGATATACATAGGCATGTAGCTGATTCACTTGGTTATACGGCAGAAACTAACACACCACTGTAAAGCAATTGTACTCCAATAAAGATGTTAAAAAAATAAAATAACCACTTACAGATTCTCTTTGTGAGAGATATGAGTTTACTGCCTTGGAAGAATAGCATTTCTTGCTACGTTAAAAAATAGTATTTTGGCATAATATCTGCTGTTCCAAATTCTTTTAAATAGGTTCAGTATTCAGCTCTATGTCTGTTTCCAATGCCTAAATGAAAAGACATTTTAAATTCATGGACCAGTGAATGTGACAGCTTGAATGCTAAGTCAGGAAGAAAGAAATTTTATTATTAAAGCGGTGGGGCATCCGTTTTTTAATGTTTTCAATTAATGCTTACACATGTTTGGAAGCAAGAAATAGTCTAGCAGTCTGATTCCAGAGCCCATGCACATAACTGTTCCACCTAGCTCAGGCTGGTCACACATCAGGTTGCTCTTCAGAAGTTACTACACATCCCTGTTTACTATTTCTCATCAAAGAAGACTATTATTTCAGAATCTTTATCAACAGTAGTAAATAATGACTGTGCTCCCAACATGTTTGCAGGACCTGTTCTAGATCCTGGCATGCAGAGGTAAAAAAGACAGTCCTGAGGGCCGTATAGTCTATAGAACAGCCGTCCAAATAGACAACTAGCAGCACGAGACAACCTAAGCCAATGTTGTCAGTAACCTAAGGTACAGACAGAGATCTTACAAAGAGGGCTGATGCCTCTGGAAGGATTTCTGGAGGAAGACTTTGTGCCCTTAAAGAAAAAAGAGGCACCGACAAAGCACAAGCACAGCAGAAGAGGCTCTGGCTGGGATGGGGGTTTGATGATTTGAACAAAGGCGGTGGTTGGAATGTGCACAGTGGTTTGGGGAAATAACACAGACCATTCATTCAACAAGATGAACGGATTGGCAGAGGACAGACCTGGGAAGTGAAGGCACAAAGGCAAGCAAAGGCACAGACTGCAGAAGTCTTCAAAGCCAGGCATGTGTGCACCAATTCTAAATAAGACCTTGTTCAATTTTCATCAACCTTCTATCAACATTGTCAGGAAATCATTGGTGGGCTCTTTCAATTCTTTGGTTTTTTTGTTTGTTGCTGGTATTTTTACTGCCCATAGGCTTTACCTTAGGTTCCTACCATGTGAGCTTGATATGGTCAGCAACACGGAAAAAGAGAATTACAAGTTGTGTAGCTGCTACTGAAGAACAGAATAGGAATCCCAAAGCCTTAATCACATGATAAAGCAAGCACACAACTCCCACAAACAGGTAAATCAAAGAAACAGTAATCGAATACTTTTCTGGACTACATGAGGCACAGATCCCATTCTGGCTCTATTTTAAGTTGGTGTTTTTTCCTGACAATCTGCTCTTTTAACTGGTCACTTTATTCTAATCCTGAGAGAAATATCTAGTGGATTAGGCACCTGCCTTTTGGGTGTGAAAATAGCTTGCTTGTATTCCCAGAGAATTTTATAATTCACAAAATGCTTAGGTGTGTCCCATTTGATCAGCACTGCAGTCTCACAGGGTGGTCAGGGCAGCGGCATTATTATTATCTCCATTTTATAGATACCGAGGTAGTTGAGCTTCAGCCAGAACATGTGACTTGCCCTAGGTCACCTAACTTGGCTCAGGCTTGGGTCTCAACCCCCCCGGATCTATGGGGACTGTGCAAGGTCTTGATCAAAATCCCAGCCTTTCCTCTACATAGCCTATGGCTTAATACTTTGCCATTAATTTCTTTGAACTTTGAGAGCTTCATAGTCTTCTCCAGACTACTTTTTAGACCATATCTACCCCCAAAGAAGAAACCTTTACACCTTATTCTCTGTGACTAACAATTGGCCAAAGCTAATGTTCACTACCCTAAACATTGTTTTTTAATCCTCCCTAACACCCCTGAATATAGGCACTGGTATACAGATGTGAAATCAGGTTTAGAGTGATCATGTGTTATGAACAAGCTCAAATTAGCTAGTAATTGGGAGGGTGGGAATTCCAAAGCCCTCTCTTACACCAGCAGGAAACTGCCCCAGGGGAGGTGGGAAATTGAGAAGCAGTGGTCCTCAAGGCATGATTTCTAGTTCTCCCGCATCAGAGTCACAGAGGCTTCCTGTGGAGACTTAGGTTCCTGATCCAGAATGTCTGAGGCTGAGACACAGGCCAGGGAATCTCCATCTTTACTGTTTCTCCAGGTTTTTGCCAGCACTAAAATCTAGGAAACACTAACAGGAGGCATGGTCAGGGAATGGTGTAGCTTGATCCAAAGAACCTGGGGCAAATGTATGGAAGAAGTTGGGGGACATGTAGTTTAGGGCCAGGTGGTGGAGGATTCTGAATGAGGAGAGAAAGGGATGGAGAGAGAGGTATTCATGTATGCCAGGAAAAAAGACTAGCTTTGGTACAGGAAGAAGAGCCGTAAACTGAGAGGCTGTTGATACTTCTGAGGCTATTGAGAGGCTATTTCTTTTTTTGTTGTTAATTGAAGTATAGTTCATTTATAATGTTGTGTTAGTTTCAAGTGTACAGCAAAGTGATTCAGTTCATATGTGTGTGTATATATATATGTGTGTGTGTGTGTGTGTGTGTGTATATATATTCTTTTTTCAGATTCTTTTTCCTTATAGGTTATTACAAGATACTGAGTATAGTTCCCTGTGCTATACAGCAGGTCCTTGTTGTTTACCTATTTTATATATAGCAGTGTGTATCCATTAGTCCCAAATTCTTAGCTTATCTCCCCTGCTTTCCCCTGTGGTAGCCATAAGTTTGTTTTCTATGTCTGCAAGTCTATTTGAGAGACTCTTTCGATCAACAAATTCAGCTGCCTCATCTCACTTCTTCTTTAGAGGAAGGAGCCCCGACTTGGGAGGCAGAAATGGGTCCCGTTCCCAGCCTGCCTCTAACTTACTCTGTGACCGGGGCTAATCACTTGACGTCTGGAACCTCATCTCAGCATCAGTAAAGCCAAGGGGTGGGCCCACATGATTGCTTAGATGTCCTCTGATGCCAAATTTGTTTTTCTGAGTTTTCACCCTCTCCTTCTTTTGTCTCGAGAATCTCTATCCACGGTTTTAGTGTTACCTTCTCCTCCAGCAAGATTCGGCAGGAATGTTTTGAAAGGCTCAAAAGCCACAGAAGTATTTTGAAAAGAAATAGTTTAAGCCCAGGTCTTATTGGAAGGAGCTGGCCAAGGAGAATGAGTGCTACCTTGGATATAGCCAGAAGTGGCTGCCCGGTCATCACATCTGAGGGCACCAGCATCAGGCAGGCAACCCTGGGGAGAGAATTTCCAAAGTCTATACTTCAATAATGCCCTGACTTTGATAAAGGCCTGAGTACCCTTTGTGATAGGTAGGCTGATGTGTGTCACACTGTCACTTCGTATCCCTCTGGTTGGCTGCCAAAAGCTGGAGAAGCAGTGCTTTGGACGTGAGGGCAAGCAGAGGACTGGGGCCTGTGGTCCTGCCAGCCTGGTTAAGAAACAGAAGAGGACTGATCTGATCAAGGCAGAACCTGGATTAAGTGGAAATCATTCTAAGCCAAAACAATGATAAATAAATTTCATTTTCATGGAGAGGCCTGGAGCCATACATCCTCCTTGAAATGGAAGGGGAAATTTCCTTCCTAGTCCATCCTAAGTTCCTTTGCTCAGCACATATGAACAGCATCAATCTCCAGCTAATCCCAACCCTCAAAAGTTTCCAAGGAAATTCGCTAGTCCGTGTCAGGAACACCCAGTACTGACAGAACGCTGACGACTAGAATTTGGAGGACTGCTTTACTCACTCAGGGTAAAAAAAAAGAAGTCAATTTCTCCTATATTAGTTTTCCAAAGCTGCCATAACAAAATACCATCCACTGGGCTGCTTAAACAACAGAAGTTCATAGCCTCACAGTTCTGGAAGCTATGAGTACAAGTTCAAGATCAAGGTGTCAGCATGGTTGGTGCCTTCTGAGCACTGTGAGGGAAGGATCAGTTCCAGACCCTGTCCTTGACTTGTAAACAGCTGCCTTCTCCCTGTACGTTCACATCCTCTTCCCTCTCTCTGTGTCTCTGTGTCCAGATTTCTTACTTTCTTTACCGCATTTCGTAAGAACACCAGTCCTATTGCATTTGGGCCCATGCTAATGACCTCATTTTAACTTGATTACCTCTGTAAAGACCCCATCACCAAATAAGGTCACATTCTGAGGTACTGGGGGTTAGGACTCCAACGTGTCTTTCTGGGGGTGGGGATGTTGGACACAGCTGAACCCATTACATGTCCCTTTTCACAAAAGACAGCTCCAAAGTGGGAGGGGAAAACACCAGGATTAATGTTTTTTCATGGACATAGCACATGGAGACGGAGGGGAGGCATGAAGTCAGAGAGAGTAGGATAAGCTCTGGAGAAAATCCCATCAGCAGAGAAGGTCCTGTGTAACCCTCTGAGAGGAGGGAAGGTGCTGGCTTCACAACAGAATGTGACTTAGCAAACAGCCAGACCAGGGCTTCATCAGCGGGTGGCCCTACGACACTGGAAGGGCCACCTGCAGTAGCAGGCTCTGCAAAGGGACCCAGGGACCAGACCATCTCCCACCCGGCCACAGAGAGCAAAAAGGACCCAGGGTCATGGCAAGCCCACCAGCCTCCATCTGAAGTCCCCTCCCCCCGACCCATGAGGGCCCCATCACTACCTTGTTGGAGAGGAGAAAAACGTAGGAGTAGAAATCTAAAAGACTGAGAATTTCCCCCAAAGAAATGTTTCCCCAAAGGGCACTATTTTAAATTGAAAGACACCTTTCAATCAAAAGGGTCTCAGGTACTTTAATTGGCAAGTTGAAACACTAGGAAAGTGGCTTTTTTTCTACCCGGCTGGGTGAGGGGGCTGGAGCAAGATGAGATCCATCACAGAACATTAAAAATTACATTTTCACTGCATATACAATTAATAAGATAAAATTGTCCACCCCTATTCCTACTACAGGAGGAAAGGAGTTACAGAGGCCAAGTGAGGAAATGTTTGGGGGAGCAGTTGAACAGAGGAGAGGAGGAAATCGAGAATGAGATGAACAGCCGTGATAGGTGGATGAGTGTTCAGGGACTGGGAACATCTGCACAGATGTTAGACTGTGTTTCCATGTGCTTGAGAAGATACCTTCCCTGTGACCAAAACCTTACATAACATCTCAACTATGTGGCCGAGACAAGACTGGTCAATTTCCCCCATCCCACCGCTTTCACAAGCACTCTCTTATGAAACCCAAGCCCGACCTCTCCCCCTGCCTGCCAGCCTGCCTCTGGTTTTTCCTTACTAATCTGTGCACTCACTCTTTTAAGAGCACAATTTTACTGCACTCAGAACAAACATGTATTAAAAGCTTTCTCTGAATGACAGTCCATTGTTCTGGAAGGGAGCTTTCTATTAGCACAAGAGCTAGGCAGGACGCAGCTTTGGGGGAAGTGATAACATCAGGATTTGATGGTGGAGTGCACTGCCGAATTTCAGCAGAGAGCCCCAAGGGACTGAAGTGACTATGTACTTGCCTTGGCACGAGCGTCCTCACACCACACAGCACCATTTATGGAAAAGCACATGGAAGCCAGTGGACGAGTGAGCCAGGACAGCAAGGGGGCAGCTGCAGGTCTCTGAGCTCAGCTCTGAAGACAGTGCCCAAGGACACTCACCTCCAAGGCACTCACTTCCAAGGACACTCACCTCCAGGGACACTCACCTCCAAGGGCACTCACCTCCGTGGACACTCACCTCCAAGGACACTCACCTCCGTGGACACTCACCTCCAAGGCACTCACCTCCAAGGACACTCACCTCTAAGGCACTCACCTCCATGGACACTCACCTGCATGGACACTCACCTCCAAGGCACTAACCTCCATGGACACTCACCTCCAAGGACACTCACCTCCATGGACACTCACCTCCAAGGACACTCACCTCCATGGACACTCACCTCCAAGGACACTCACCTCCGTGGACACTCACCTCCAAGGACACTCACCTCCGTGGACACTCACCTCCAAGGACACTCACCCCTGTGGACACTCACCTCCAAGGCACTCACCTCCAAGGACACTCACCCCCATGGACACTCACCTCCAAGGCACTCACCTCCATGGACACTCACCTCCAAGGACACTCACCTCCGTGGACACTCACCTGCATGGACACTCACCTCCAAGGCACTCACCTCCATGGACACTCACCTCCATGGACACTCACCTCTAAGGCACTCACCTCCGTGGACACTCACCTGCATGGACACTCACCTCCAAGGACACTCACCTCCATGGACACTCACCTCCAAGGACACTCACCTCCATGGACACTCACCTCCAAGGACACTCACCTCCATGGACACTCACCTCCAAGGCACTCACCTCCATGGACACTCACCTCCATGGACACTCACCTGCATGGACACTCACCTCCAAGGCACTAACCTCCATGGACACTCACCTCCAAGGGCACTCACCTCCCAGGAAGTGCAGTACAGCAAGCATCAACTTTCTACCTTTTTCATGCCTGATATTTTCCCTCCCATTCTAACAGAGGGCTGAAAACAACCCTTAAGTAGTTCTGTGTCTTGTCAAGGCTTACTACTTGTGTGTCTGGGCCTCCCCTACTTGCAGATACAGAACCTGTGGACTGAGAGGTCTATGGTTCCTGCCGCTCACTCTCACCTCCTCCAGGGCACACAACCCTTTGCCTTCAAACAGGGTCCTGCTGCTGGGCCCGGTGTCAGGCCAGCGGGGCTCCCTGTGACAATGACTATGAGGGTCTGCAGCTGCGGAATCTTTCGCTCCCTGCCAAAGCCCACCTGGCCTCTCTGGTAAACAGCACTGGGGTCTGAAGGGCAGGGCGATGTCTCTGTGGAGTCCACACATCTGCCTCTGAGTGTGAATGTCTAATGCCCACCACCACTGCCTCCACCTGGAGTGAAAACAGAGAAGGAGAGGGGAGAAACATGAGCACCAGGGAGCGGGGGACCAGAGGGCAGGAAGCCAAGAAGAAAGGGAGCCGGTGACAGTTTGTAGACTTCACACTCATGCCCAGGGACAGCCTGGCCTCCACCACTGCACTGTAAATGCTGTTGTATGTATCTGGCTCCATGCTGGCCCAGAGGAGCAGCTCAAAGGCGAAGAGGGGGACTTGTTCTCTGGATCTCCGAAGCCGAGGATTGTGTGGTCATCGTGTGTTCCCCGCTGCCCTAGGAGCTGACATACCACACAGCCCTTCATATGACAAGTGTGCTCTCAGGGTCCAGCCAGCCCACTCAGATGCACCTGCTACTAGATGACAGACAGGACCTTTCCCAACCCATCCACCCCCACACCTGTCATGGACAGCACCTTGATTGCAAGTGAAAGGGCAGACCCACAGTCAGAGGTTTGCCTGTGCAGAGGACTCTCTGAGACACTATCCTAGGACCTCTTTGCAAAGAGAAGTTTGGAGATGAAAGCTGCTCTTTGCTTAACAGGGGCATCTCCTTCCATAGCCTGCATCTCCTCTTCATTAGCAAGGGGGATGCGTGGACCTACGAATGTAAAGATTAGGCAGGCTACTTCAGGATGATAGAGAATAAATGAAACTTGTTAAGAGGAAATAGTCATCCTTAAAAAACTAAAAATAGAGTTATCATATGATCCTGCAATCCCACCCCTGGACATACATCCAGAGAAAACTCTAATTTGAAAAGATACATGCACCTCAATGTTCATTGCAGTACTATTTACAATAGCCAAGACACAGAAATGTCCGTCGACAGATGAATGGATAAAGAAGATGTGGTGCGTGTGTATATATGTATGTATGTATATATATATATACATATATATATATAATTACTCAGCCATAAAAAAGAATGAAATAATGCCATTTGCAGCAACATGGATGGACCTAGAGATTATCATACTAAGTTAAGTCAGAAAGAGAAAGACAAATATCATATGACATCACTTATATGTGGAATCTAAAATATGATACATATGAACTTATTTACAAAACAGAAACAGACTCACAAAGAAAACAAACTTATGGTTACCAAAGAGGAAAGGAGGGGGTGAGGGATAAATTAGGAATTTGGGAGTAAAATATAAAATAGATAAACAGCAAGGAGAGCCCAGCAGAGGCAGGAGTCCTCCCTGAAGCTCCTACTGTATAGACAGGGAACTATACTCAATACCTTGTAATAACCTATAATGGAAAAGAATCTGAAAAAGAATATAAATATGTAAAATAAAAAAAGAAGTAACAAAGTCAGGGGCTTCCCTGGTGGTGCAATGGTTGAGAATCTGCCTGCCAATGCAGG
Organism: Eschrichtius robustus; assembly: GCF_028021215.1. Classification (NCBI taxonomy): domain Eukaryota; kingdom Metazoa; phylum Chordata; class Mammalia; order Artiodactyla; family Eschrichtiidae; genus Eschrichtius; species Eschrichtius robustus. Next base: position 87,122,015 of record NC_090824.1, read on the forward strand.
GGACACGGGTTCGATCCCTGGTCCAGGAAGATCCCACATGCCGCGGAGCAGCTAAGCCCGTGCGCCACAACTACTGAGCCTGTGCTCTAGAGCCCATGAGCCACAACTACTGAGCCCACGTGCCACAACTACTGAGCCCACGTGCCACAACGACTGAAGACCACGCACTTAGAGCCCGTGGTCCGCAACAAGAGAAGCCACCGCAATGAGAAGCCCACGCACTGCAACTAAGAGTAGACCCTGCTCACCGCAACTAGAGAAGAGCCCTCGCTCAGCAACAAAGACCCAAGACAGCCGAAAATAAAATAAATAAATCTATTAAAAAAAAAAAAAAAAGGAGAAGAAGAAACAAAGTCAGACCATGGCAGGGAGCAGGTTCCTGCAGAAAAGGGAATCCTGACTCCCTGTGAGAGAATCCTGGACCCCAGAAAGGGCCTCACTGCCCCAGGACCACTCTCTGCTGGGGGCTGAGCTCCACCCCAGGGACAGCCGTGCCAGGACACCATGACCCAGGGATGCAGGTGCGGCCATACAGGGAGCCTGCTGGCTCTCAGCAATTCTGGGCCCACTGCTGGCGGGCTCTGTGACTGAGGCCACACACCAGCTGAGACACACCGGTGTCCTAATCTGCAGAGAATGCACTGGGTTGACCCAGGTCATCATTCCAGGGCTTTCTGACACTGAAGTCCTAAGATCGTAATGCTAAAGAAATAGCAAGTCATCAGCAATCAGCTTTCTTTGGGGTTTATACAGGGCAGGCCATCGTGTTTTGTGTTCTAGGGCCTAAAAGACCCAGACCTGAGCAGAGGAAGATTTCTCTCTCTTTCTCTCTCTTTCTCTCTCTTTCTCTCTCCTTCTCTCTCTCTCTCTCCCTCTCTCTGAGGGAGTCCAGCAGAGGCACAAGTCCTCCCTGAAGCTCTCCCTGCCCACACAGCTCTTCCCACCCCTGCCTCTCATTCCTCATTCAGCAGCCAGCACCTTAGCTTACCGTTCATGATCCTTTAGCACCTTGCTACTCACACTGTGGTCCCTGGACCAAGAGCCTCAGCATAACCTGGGAGTTTCTTAGAAATACAGGCTCCACCTCAGACCCGCTGAATCCGAATCTTCATTTCAACAAGACCCCCCCTCCCCCGCCGCTGATTGTTATATACAGTAAAGTTTGAGAAGCAGATTTACCAGACTTGTCAAACTGGGTGTAAATGGAATCACCTGGGGAGTGTTAACAAATAATGATGCCCAGTTCCCACCTCTCAAAAGTCTGTTTCATTGGTGTGGGGTGTGACATAGGCACAGAGGGTTTGAAATCTCCCAGATGATGTTAATGGGAAGCATAGCCTGAGAGCACTGCTTTCATCTCTCTCTCCATTTGGATCTTCTATTCATTCGTTCAGTATCCAGCTACTGAACAAAGCAATAGTAAGCCATCTTATAATCAGCTAAGTTATAAATAGGTTTTAAATGAATTTTCAGTGCCGCTAATTTTAGTGGGTCCCGAGTTTATATCTTGCCTCTTCTATGGAGATGGGAGGTCTAAGGAAGCAGTGCAGGCACAGGCCCAGCCCAGGAATCCTCTCAAGAGGCCAGAGCAAGAACTTTTCCCCTTTAATATCTGGACAGAAGGAGAATTTCAGGGACAAATTAGCAGATGACTGGCCTGAAGCCTCACTGTTATACTTGGTTAAGAATCTAAGAAATAAATCAGATAGAGAAAGACAAATACCATAAGATTTCACTTCAGTATGGAATTGAAAAACAAAACTAATGAACAAAACAAAACTGTAGATGCAGAGAACAGATTGGTGGTTGCCAGAGGGGAGGAGGGTTGTAGGGTGGGCAAAATGGGTAAAAGGGGTCAAGAGGTACAAACCTCTAGTCATAAAATAAATAAATCCTGGAGATGCAATGGACAGCATGGTGACTATAGTAATAATACCATACTGCATATTTGGAAATTGCTATAAGAGAGTAAATCTTAGCAATTATACTCCAATAAAGATGTTAAAAAAAAAAAGTCCTCATCACAAGAAAAAAAAAAAGTATAACCTTTTATGGTCTGTAACAGATGGTAACTAGCCTTACTGTGGCGGTCGTTTTGCAGTGTATACAGATATCAAATCATTATGTTGTACACCTGAAACTAATATAGTTCTATGTCAATTATACCTCAGTTTTTAAAAAAAGAATCTATAACTGCACAGGAGGAGGCATGTTCTTTCCCTCGCTTTGGATCAAGGCCCAGTAGGTGATGCACTTTGAATGCATACCCTGAACACCAGCATGAAGCTCTAATCACATGAACATAGTCCAACCTGGGGCCCCTCCAAGGATGACAACACCACCTGGCAGAAGGCAGGGATAGCCAGCTGCCATCTACGGAGGAAGAAGTCCAGGGAAGCTGGCTAAAGGGACTCTGCTGACATCACAGAAAAGTCCAAGAAGGAAGACGGGAAGACCGAGCTCAGGGTTTTCTGAATAGGAGCCCATTTCTAGGCCAGAGGATTCCCCTCATTTCTCAAGGAACAGGCTATCCGACTAGGGCCTACCCAGACTTTTGGACCTTAGTGGGCGTAATCCTTTATATGGAAAACTGGCTTATGCCGCAGTCTGAGTAGTTTAATTTATTTACAAAGAGAATTTAATAGCCTCAAAATGGGTATCCAAAGGAAATGGTAAAAATAAGAACTCTACCCCCAATAACCTTTTCTAAAAGTGCAGATACTCATCTGCCAGGTACACTTGGGTGGAAGAAGAGAGGCAAAGCAGCTGTGTGACCTTAGGTAAGTCACCTAAGGGGACTCTGGCCCTCAGTTTCCTCTATGTAAAATAGAGGGACTGAATTTGGATGATCTCTAACTTTCTATGTCAACATGTTGTGTCCTTCGAAAGGCTGAGGCTTTCCTTTCAAAGCCTTGCAATAACTGCTATGATCCCAAAATTTGATGACATACTTCCTCATGGTTGGAGCTGGATCCATATTCCTATCAACTAGGAATGTGTAGAAAATTCCAGAGAGATTGTAAGAGAAGATAATACAGGCAGGATGGGGGACTCTCTGTCCTGACCAGAGGTGCTTGAAGTTCTTGTTTTGTTCCATTTCATTAAGTGGCAAAGATGAATGAACCCTTTGAGCCCAATCCCATCAAGCTGTCACCTCCAGCCCTCCACCAAACATGGCCTTGCCAAGGTCACCAAGAAGTTCACATGGTTAGAACCAGTGGCACAGCTCATGTTCACCTTCTCAGCAGCATTCTCCACAGATGACCACTCCCTCATCCTCGAAACCACGTATCTGGTTCTCCTCCTAACCTCTCTGGCTGTTCCTGCTTGGTCTCCTTCGCTGGTTTCTCCCTGTCTCCCCAACCAGCCCCTGGTCTCTCAATCTCTTCTCTCTTCTTTCTCTGTCCACTCCCCTAGTGATCTCACTAGACTTGTGATTTTATCCCCACTAACAATCCCCAACCTTACGTCTCCAGCCCCAACCTCTCCCTGTATAGGGAGTCAGGTAAACTTGAATAGCTGGAAATGCTCTAGATGGAGGGGTTTGCTTTCCTAGTACAATGGGGTAGAAACCATCTTGAGCCTAGTTGGTTTTTTAAAGCTTTCTTTGCAGAGGACAATGGATACTTGCTGCCTACAAAACAGGCAGCATGTTTTGCAAAAGTCATAAAAACATGGGGAACAAGGCAAGACTCTACAGAGAGCTGGTGCTGTGTCAGGCACATTCATTCATGCATGCATTCATTCATTCTGTGCACAGGAACAATATGCCCATGAACCTGAGGGAACCACTCTCTTGGGAGGAGGCCAGGAGACCTTGTCCTGGGGGCACTTCTGACTCAGCATTATGAGGAGGAAAGAGTCGGATGCCTACCAACCAATATTTCATGTTTGCCAAATGAGTGAATGAATGAAACAAAGAAGGCATAGTTCTGTGCTGGTTAATGAACCAAAAGCGCATTAAAAGGCAATAATAAGTATTCAGCAATTATTTTGAAGACCAACCATATGCATGAATCATGGTAGGCTCTGCATGGTATACAAAGCTAAGGTCACATCCTTCCTCAGGCTATTTGTCAGAGGGGTCCAAAGGGTCTAAGTGCTCCAGGACAAATGGGCAAGGCTGTCACACACTGAGAAGCCAGAGCTGGCCCTCGTCCTGAGCCACCTTCCTAGTCCTCTGTGCTCCTTCGCAACCAGTGGGCCTATTTGTCCCAACTTGTCTGAACACATATGATTTTTTCCTTTTCCATTTGCAGCCTCTGATAAGCAAGTATGTAAGCAAGCACAGAGCAAGGAGTTTAACCTGTAAACTGTTTCTCAGAAGCCCCTTTTGCGAAAGAGTTTCTAGCTCTGCCCTGCCTTCACAGGACCAGGGGAAGGTAGGGACAGAAACACAAAGGAGGGACCACCCTCCCAAAAACACTGATCTCAGATTCGATAACACCCCAATAAAGCCCCAAAGCCATCACCTTCGGGGAGGCTTCTGAAACACGGAATTCTACCAGGATTTCAGTCAACAGGCTTCCTGAGGCCCTCTCGCCTCCCAGTTCACACCGCACAGGAAGGCAAAAAGCAGCCCTCACGCCAAGGCTCGTGTCCCCCCATCAGTGACGAGCAGGTCTGCCCACGTGGCTGCGCCGTCTGCAGCAGCAGGAACCAACCGTGGGTCTGTTCTCCCACCTCTGACCTGGAGGCTGAACCAGCCCCAGCAGAAGTCCCCAGAGAGGCTCAGGCCCTCCTCACCTCCTGTTTCCCATGTTGAGATCCCATCAGAATGGAAGATTGAAAAGGCCCTTTCACGGGGGGACTGGCAAAGCTTGCCTTTACTTTTTATAATCTCGATATTTCATCAACCTTTTATAAGCAGAAAAAAAAGTCCATGGTGGTTTTGTTTACCTGCTCTCCTATTCAACAACTGGGCGGCTTGCCTGCCCAGCTCCCTCACTCCTGTTTGGAAATGGGCACTAGAAATTTTTCCTGCTCGTGACTGAGGCTGCAGTCTGTTTCCAATTACCTTGCTGTAGGTCACGTGGTTACATCCCTTTTCTAGTGGAAGGAAAACAATAGCTAATGCATTCCAACTCCAGTGGGGCTTCAGTCCCTCCAAGAGCTGCTGACATACATTCCAGCCTGAGGTGGGTTCCCTCAGAGGGTGACTGAGGATAGACTGGGACCAGAGACAGGGAGCAAACTGAAGAGGCATCCCATGGGGTTAGGAGCCCCCTTACAGGTGAGGAGCAGGCCAGCTGATATACCATGAGAAGGGCACCCCGAGGCCAGGTCCTAGGCAGCCGAAGAACAGGGTAAGCCAGAGGGGCAAAACCTAGGAACTGTACTGAAGTAGCAGGACTGAACAGATGGTGAGTGAAATCTTTAGCAGGATGAAAACCCACCTGGAGGCTCGTTATAATGCAGACTCCTGGGCTCAACCCCAGAGATTTCTGATTCCACAGGCCTAGGGTGGGGACCAGGCAGGAACATGCATTTCTCCGGTTTCCCAGATGGTTCTAGTGGAGATGGTCACTGGATTACCATTTGAGAAACACTGATGAAGCGTAAGCGTGGTCAGGCTGGAAACACTGGCCAAACGAATTTGTGTAAAGAGTGTGTACTTTAGAAGACAAATCTGAAGTCAGAGGCCGGTAGGGATGGATGGGAACGCACTTCCAGCTGGAGGGTTAGGTCTGGAGGCCCAAAAGAAACACAGGTCCAGAGGCCAAAGCAATCGTTGAGGTGAATGAACCTCAGAGGACCTTCTGGAAGCCAGTGGCATGGCAGATGGCACACAGCAGGTGAACCCCATATGCACAGCATTCAAGTCACATTTAAGAAAAGAAAGTGGGTCGTTAGCAAGTGGACTGGCTCCTCTACATCCAGAATTACTGGGCAGTTCTTTAGAAGCATGGGTCCCCTGGGGGAGTTTTACCTTCCCTCAGCAGGAATAAGCACAAGTAAGCATAGGTTGAAGCCATAGTTCAATTGCTCTGTATCTATTATTTGAGCATGGATGATGCTAGATTCTGGGAGAGATTCTAAAGAAGATGGCATAGCTCCGTTGTCACCGTTAGGGAGACATACCTTACACATAAAGCACTTTAGAAAAAACTGGCTATTTAAGTAGGCCCCGATATTGGATAAGACAGAAGTCGCTGACCACAATCTAGAGTACAAAGGGGGTCCAATGAGGCCAGGAAGAAGTTCCCAGAGCAGGCAGAGGGTCAGGACTAAGCAATTTAAAGTCAGGATCCTGCCTGCTGGGCCCCTTTTTCCAGCAGGCCTGACCCTGTTTTATACAGTCCAGATTACATGAAATGAGACCTCAAAGCATCAGTTCTCTCCTACTTGCACCTTCTGGGACCCACATTTGGCTTCTTGTCCCATTCCAACCCTTCTCAGCTTCTGACAATCCATCTTCCCTATGAGGTCTTGCCATACCCTTGAACCTGACATTTAGATACCACTCCAGTTTTGACCTTTGCTATCCTCTCTCTTCATTCTCAACACAATGATTTGCAAATTTTCTCTGGTTATAAACATGCACCCCAATCCAACCCGGCCCCAGATCCTTGCATCCTTGTACCTTGGAATAGGCAGCAGCTCTACGGGGTTTCTCTAGCTCCAGAGGAGAATTCACACACTCATAAAAGGAGAGAGCAAGTGGGCTGGGTATGGAGGGACAAAGGAGAGATGGCAGGTAAGAAGCAGTAGTCAGAGAGGAGGGGCCACATTCTGAGATCAGTGATCCACGTCTTCTCTTTCAATCAGAATGTTTCCCAATCTCAGCTACTCTGTTGGGAAGGGAGAGAGCGATTGTTTCTGGAGTCAAATAAAGGCAATCTTTGGCTTGAAGCACTAGCCAAGCATAGTTTCGCCAACTTGTTGGAACCACGTGGAAAGGCGGAGTCAGAGCACAACAGAAATATAAAAGGAAGTCTGATGAAATTGATCATTAGTGGAAGAACTTCAGTTCCCTGGCCTGACCTGGGCCAGAGCTGGGCTGTGGGAGTCTTGTTCTTCCTGAGCTTCGTCTTCAGCCCCAAAGCCTTTGGGCATTTAGAACCCATTGGTTCTATCAATCGGTAGTCGCTGGCCATGGTCCAATCCTTGGAGGTTTAGGGATTTGTAGCCTAGAGGTATACCTTTATCAGAGAGGATGCAGTAGGTAGGCAAATAAGGATACGTGAGAACTATCTATTTTACCCACTCTGTAAAACTGTAGAAAAGCCATTCTTCACTTCCCCAAGAACCCCTCACTGATAAAGATTTGCAGAGAGTGTTGATTTGGGGTCCCCCACTGCTTCATTTACTTTTCATAATGAATCAGCCATATCAGGGTCCCACCTCACTGGATATCAGCAAAGCCTTTGGGAGAAAGCTCGTAGGTCTGTGGCTCTGCATCCTTTACCCAAGGATTACAGGTCGCTGGAGACATTTTTCATCAGGGCTTGCCCAGGATTTGGGCCGATCCCATTGCCTTCCAGCTAAGGCTTAGCTGAAAACCTTATGGGTTTTCATAAGAAAACCCTCTAAACAGGAGAGAATAAACATCCTCACTCTAAAATGGTATTGCCTTTCCTGGTCAAATAGTCTCTGATATGTCTTTTGTGAATAGGGCAACATGTTACTCCTCCCAGAAAAATATTGATTCAAAGTGTGCTGGGGTAAAAAAGAGTTGCAGAGTAAAGCTGGTCTTCCGATTCTCTCATTTTGTTCCCGTAAACAATTTGAGGAAACCAAGTATTACCTTTTCCCAGAGAGAAAAGTGTCTGCCATTTTGGGAAACCAGGTGTGATATGATTTCAGAGACAGGAGAAAGTTGCCTTGTCTAGGGTTAAAGGCCACAGAGTCAAATATAAAGAAAAAAGAAATAAAGACACTACATTGTTGAGCTGAATGGCCACCCAAATATCCCAAAGAATGAACTTGAACTTTCTCAACAGAAAGGCAGCTGCAGAGTTTGGCAGCTCACGGAGAAAGTTCCTTCATGAATGTGGGACCTTTACAGCATTTCATCTTCACACAGAATTAACACAGGGCCTGAAAGATGTGTGTCTTTTCCTATTTTGTTTTAATGGCAGACCCAGAACACAGGGTACAGTTTTGCTTCTGTCTTGAGAGCCGTCCTCACCTTGCCCTCCATGGCCTGCAGCCAGCTGAGTATTTTTGGCCAGACAGGAACATTCTCCAATCCCAAGAATGCCCAGGAACCAACTGACCTAGGTGTTTCCTAAGCGTATTTCCTGTGTTCAGATTCTGGAGTGTAATCCCAGTTTGGCCTTGCTATAGAGACTGGAAGGGAGAAAAGGTGAGAAATTCTCTAAAATGTTTCCAAGTTTTCTATTTACTGGATAGACAACAAACTAATAACTGTTTGCAGAAGCTAACCTGCTGGCAGCGATTTTCCAGGAATTTCCAAATAGCTGTGCATGCCCTAAGGGAAGGAGGTACCAGGAATGGAGTAAGAAGGGAGGAAAGTAAAAAAAAGATTCATTGGTGTCCTTGGTAATTTAAGGTTGGAGTGGATAGCACAGCTAAAATGTAGCTTGCTACCGCAGAAGGGAAATTAGCCAAGGGTGGTACCATTGGAGATACAAAGGATGCTCATTTCACAGAAGAAAAAGAAAACTTTGCTTTCCTGGAGATACACAATTGACCTGATACACAATTCCTGTTAAAGACTAATGTTCCTCCCTTACTTGAAGACAAGGGGTCTCTGCCTGGCAAGGCGACATGGTGTCCCTCAGGATCTAGCCCCATCTCTCTACTTCTGGCAACCAGAAAGTCACGTTGTGGGCTTCCCTGGTGGTGCAGTGGTTAAGAATCTGTCTGCTAATACAGGGGACACGGGTTCAAGCCCTGGTCCAGGAAGATCCCACATGCCGCGGGGCAACTAAGCCCGTGCACCACAAATACTCAGCCTGCACTCGAGAGCCCACGAGCCACGACTACTGAGCCCGCGTGCCGCAACTACTGAAGCCTGCGCACCCAGAGCCCATGCTCCACAACAAGAGAAGCCACCGCAATGAGAAGCCCACGCACCGCAACGAAGAGTAACCCCTGCTCGCCACAACTAGAGAAAGCCCGTGCACAGCAACGAAGACCCAACACAGCCAAAAATTAAACATAAATAAATAAATTCATTAAAAAAAAAAAAAAGAAAGTCACGTGTAACTGAACCTGGCCAGGAAGGTGCTAGGTCTGCAAGGAGAGGAAAGAGACCATACCCCAAAGGGGCCATGGTTCCCAGACAACATGCAACAGGGGGAGTGGAATATAAATCTGAATAAGGGAGAGATCATTGCTATGAAAGCACTCTCTCTGATGAACACGCAGCCAGATGGTATTAACATCCTGCCAGGATGGCTCTTGGAAACCAGGAAAAAGCAATGGCTCTCAGGAAGTAAAATTAAAAACCAGACCACCAGGATATGGAAGAAGAAATCAAAGGCTCAAAGGGGTGGGCATGAAGTAGTACAGACAATGGAAGCTGGTACCTACCAGCAGATTACGTTCTGCAGGAGGCCAGGTGCACACTGCATCCACCAGTGATGAGGGATGCACTGGGTAGAGCAGTAGCTCGGTGGTGACAGTCCTCTGTAGGCTGGGCCATAGCAGATGCTGTTACAGAGCTGGGCTCCCCGAGAGCAATGGAGATGAAAGGAAATAACAAACACAACAGAGGCCAAGTGGCAGTGCTTAAGTGTCAGAAACAAGATGAATGCAATCATTGTACTGAGCAGCAAAACTGGAGTGGCAGCCAGGGGCACCTGACACGCAGGGAGCTATGGAATGGTTAATAGAACATAGCATCCCTAAGAGCAAGAAAGATGGGCTGTCAACAAGAGTATTTCTCAATCTGAATGGTCCAACCAAGACTGGATGATCAGGAGGCTAAGGGCAACCACCCAATAAAAAGTTGTGATCCCTTGCCCAGTTTCCAGAACTAAACCAGTTCTCAGATCTTCTACCTTCTGACCGAAGAAGAGGTCAAGTCCCCAGAAGGAATGACCCTGTGATGCCTCAGCAGGTGTGTAAGGTAGTGATGGCATTAGTCTTCTCCAAAGGGTCCATGGCCATTTACTCAAGTCACCACAAAGTGAGGAAAAGGGAACATCCTGGCACTATGAAGACTGACGGATACAGGGTCTTTCACCACTTTTGCACCACCTATGGCTGCATGGAGGTCCCTGATGTCTAGCTGATGGAAGAGGAAACAAGCCAGGCTTTGTTCATAGATGTGTCAGCTGGATGTATGGATGCAAAGCAGAAACAGACTCTAGTGTTCTCAGTCCCACTCAAGAGTGACCCTGGGAGAGGGCAGTGAGGGGATATCCTCCCAATGAATTTCCGGTGCTGCACCTAGTCACTCACTTTGTGAAATACATACAGATCACATGCCAGTGGTCAATAACTTGACTGGTTGTTAGTGGCCTGAAAGGAGAGAACTTAAAAGATCAGAGACAGCGAGGTCTGGGAGACAGGAATATGGAACAGGACATAAAGTGTGAAGATCTCTGGATCCCATGTTAATGTCCACCAAAGAGCACTCACCATGGAAGAGGCACTTTACAGTCAAGCAAACAAAATGACTTGGCCAGTTGACGTCTGACAGCCTCTCTCACTCACCACCCCAGTGCTGGTCCAACAGGCATTTGAACAAAGTGGTCATGGTGGCAGGGATGGAGGCTATGCAGGAATCCTTCTTACAAAAAAGCTGACCTATCTACTGCTGCTGCTAAATGTCCAGACTACCAGGAACAGAGATTATTGCCAAGTCCCTGGTATAGGACCATTCTTCAAAGAGACCAACCAGCTATTTTGAGGTACACTAATTACATTGAACCCCTTTCTCTATGGGAGGGCCAACGATCCATCTTGAATGAAATCAACACATACTCAGGGTATGGGTTTGCCTCTGTTGCCCAGAGAGCCTCTTCCAGCATCACTATGTAAGGGCTTACCTCATGTTTAGTTCACGAACACAGAATCCCACATGGCATCTCATCATACCAAGGAACTCACTTAAAACAAAGGAGGAACATTAGTAAGTACAGGACCAGGGGATGCACTGTCTTGTCACATACTGTACCACATGGAAGCTCTTGACTTTACAGGGTGAAGGAACAGACTTTTGAAGGTGCTACTGAAGCACCACATTAGAGATGATACTTAAGGATGGGGTGTCATCCTGCAGGATGCAGTGAATACCTTAATCAATGTGAACTGTATGGTACTGTGTCTTCTCTATATAGAATACATGGTTGGGGATAGATGCAGGGGTAATCCCACTTACCATCCCACCACATGACCTACCCAGGGAATTTATTTCTTTCATCCCCACAACTCTGGGCTCTACAGAACTAGAGATTCTGATTCTAAGAACAGAAACACTTCCACCATGGGCACTGCAAGAATCCATTAAACTTTAAGCTACAGCTGCTACCAGGCACCTTGGACCTCTTGTGTCAAGAGTTCAACAGGTAAAGAAAGGCATCACCATCCCTGCAGGGGCAACTGACTCTGGTCATAAGAAGGTTGGGCTGTTGTTACACAAGGGGAACAAAGAGGACTATGTGTGGCACCGAGAAAGACCTCTGGGGCATCTTTTGGTAACCCCCTAACCAATTACAATGGTAAATGAATAAGAGCAATAGTCGTGCTTGAGAAGACAATGATGACCAGGGGTTCAGATCCTTTAAGGATGAGGATCTGGGTCACCCACCCGGTAATCCCCCTGAACCAGCAGAACTGCTAGCCAAGGGGGAGGGGAATCTACAGTGGGCTGCAGAGGAAGGATTTGATGAATGTCAGGTGTCCCTGAGAACAGCTGTATCAATGAGAGCTATAGGTAGACCCATTAAATTTTCTCTTGTACATTTCCCAAGGAAAAGAGGCTGACCAGAATTCTAAAGGATCTGTTCCCAGATAGGATGAATTTTTTAAATAAGAAACAAGTGTTTCTTTTCCAGGAGGTGCAAGGAGTGACTTCAGTGGATGCTGTGCTACCCCACCACATTCTCCCCTTCAGTTCTGAGCTGCCAGGACTGTTAGCTGCTGACAGCTGACAATTGAGTCCTTCTCCAGGAATTGCCCTTGGCTAAAGGGAGAGACCTCACTTAAGGACAGGCCTGCTCCCCAGAGGCAAACTGCAGCCTATGAGTGGTCAACATAAAGGCACAAAAGCTCAGCCCCTTTGTCTGTTTGGGACACTTCTAAAGGGACCTCCAAATTCCAGAGCTCTCCAGGATCAGCTGAGGCCAATATTGTAGTATATCCCAGTTCAACTTCTTCCTCTGCCCAATCCTTCCCATCACCCTCTCACAGATGTTCAGGGAGCTCCCTAGTAAACTTCCTGTACACAAACCTCTACGTCCTTGAAGCGAGATCTGAAACATAATATACATTAAAATCCTAAAAAACATGAATACACTTTGACCCAGTAGTCTCAAGCCTAGGATGGTCTAAGGAAATAACGAGAGATGAAATCAGAGTTTTGAGTTTGCTGTTGTGATATTATAATTTTAAAAACTATAAAGAACCTAAATGATCAATAAGAGGGCAAAAAGTAAAATAATGATATAGAAGTCTTTTCAGCCACTACAATTCATATTTTTGAAAAATATATTGTGACATAGATTGGGGTTCACATATATATTAAGTAAAAGCAGCAGAATACAGAACTACAAAAATATACATGGTTTGCAAACATATTACTTAAAGAACTGTCAAGTGTAAAGGAAATCAGATGACTGAATGGTAAATTTATGAGGAAAATCCAAGAAAACAGTCAAATTTTGTTTAATTGAGTAAAATTCTATCTCACAGCCGTACTGATTTTTAGATAAAATAATGATAGTGAGTTTCCCAGCACTGGATATTTCAAGAATAGTGTAAATGACCACTTGGCAAGCTTGATGTAGAGTGGAATTTAGTATTAGTTGAAATTTTTAAGATACTGTGTGGCCGTCTGGAATTCCATTCCACAGTGGGTAAGTGTCTTAGAGTTGTGTGGTTTGGGTCTGCTTTCCTTTGCTTTCCCTTGGTTTGCTTTGCTTTGGTTGGTTTTTCTGAGTTAACAATTTAACTCTTGAAGACTTCTGATTTCTTTGGCTGACTTTGACAATTCGGTGAGAAGTAATTTGCTTAATCATTCCCACCTCAAAACCCTACAATCCTCAGACCTTTATCACAAGCATTCCATGAAAAGAATCCCAATAAAAGAAACTCACTTAAGATGATACCACCAAGAAGTTCTAGGCAACGGGAAGGAGTAACCCGGCCCTAATATTGAGGAAGGGGGAGTGCTCTTTATTTATTATTAAAATTTATTTGTTTATTTATTTATTTATTTATTTTTGGCTGCGTTGGGTCTTCCTTGCTGCGCGGGCTTTCTCTAGTTGCAGTGCGCAGGCTTCTCATTGCGGTGCCTTCTCTTGTTGTGGAGCACGGGCTCTAGAGTGCAGGCTCAGTAGTTGTGGTGCACGGGCTTAGTTGCTCCGTCGCATGTGGGATCTTCCCAGACCAGGGCTTGAACCCGTGTCCCCTGAACTGGCAGGCAGATTCTTAACCACTGCGCCACCAGGGAAGCCCAAGGGGGAACGCTCTTTAAATGTAAGGTTTTACATGTGGATAAACTAATTGTGATGATAAGCTATATTTCATGTTTATATAATCCCCTGTGCATTTTCTCTCACTTTCAGCAGAGCTCAACCGCACCAGAGCAGTTCAGAGAATCTGACCCCCTTCTACTGCCAGGCCCCCAGCATTTTCTAGGTCTGAATAAAGATCCAACACTCTCGTTTTCCCAGGTTTTGACTCCACCCCCTCATATAGTTCAAACATCTGGAATGGATAATTTGAAGGTTTTAAAGAATGAAATTTAAGGCCAACACACCGTCCCCCACTACTCCACACTCCCGTGACTACAGCCTGTCTGTAGAAGGAGACACTTAACTCCAAGGAGAGATGAGCCCCGTCTTTGTCTTCTTTGTGTCCAGCCTTCAGTGAGAAGGGTCAGTCCCTGCCCTGCCCTTTCCAACCAAGGATGCCCTAGCCTGGCCATGAATAAGGAGTTCCTCAAAGCAGAGGGGGGCCCGTGACTTTGTGTTCTCAAGAAGTCACCAAGGGACACTGACCGCCTCTCCTTCCCTCTTCACTTCATTTTTCTCCATAATGTGATTAAAATGCAAGAATATACCAAGGGGAATTGACTGGAGAACTAAAAGAGACAAAGGGACCTTCAAGTGACCTCGTGGTAAAACAAGAAAACTAGCAGTGGAAAAGAAGGGTAGTATAATGGATTTAGTTCCTCTCCATTCTGTCTATAGAACTGGAGAAATCTCTTTGATGTAGAACCACTGATTGAAGAAAGGTTCATGTGGAACTAGAACACATGTGATTATTCAACAAATATTTTAAAAGCACTTGCTCTATGTCAGGCACTATACTACATACTGGAGATCTATAGACCTAGATCTCGCCCACATGGAAATCCTGTTCCAGCAGCTCAGAGATTTATTAGAAGATTATTTCACAACACCTGGTAGACCAAACAACACCGTCAGACACAACAGTGCTGTGAACTTATCCATCCCTTAGATGTTCCCAGGAGTGCTGAGAAAGGGAAATACCAGCCGGAGACATCCCGAGAGGAGGACGAGTCCAGCAAGAACAACTCGAGAAAACCTACGGAGCTGCACCTGCTTTCCTCTCCTCCTCTGCCAGGAAGGAAGACAAGATGAGATTAGAGAGAGCAGATGTGAAGAACTCCAAAGAAGCGCTGCTGTCTCAGCTTGAACTACCGCAGCCCTGGGCAAAACTGCAAAGCAGGAGAAGTTGGTCTTGCAACCATCCCAACTCTTGCCTCCCAGACACTACATGCACTTAAGCTGCTTTAAATCTGCTCCCCATCTTCCAATAAGCCTACACATGCCATTAGACTACTGTCTGATTAAAAATGTAAATGAAATTTAACCTCACCAGGGCTGCCTCCACAGCCCCTGGCCAATCCTCCACCGAGACAGGCAGAAGTGGTGTAATGGAAAAAGCATGGGTTTGAGGCCAGAGAGACTTGGTTTCTCCACCCTAGTTCTACCACTTACTATTTTGTGACCGCAGGCAAGTTACTTAACCTCTTTTAAGTCTCAATGTTCTTGGCGGTAAAATGTAGATAGTAATGTCTGTCCAAGTACATTTGGGGAAAGATTAAAATACAAACAAGCTCTTCATTTCTTATCTTATCCTTCCTCGGCTTGTAAAGGGAACCTATAAAGATCAGCAAAAATAAAATAAAATAGGCATTGGCAGAAACCCTGTCCTGAATAGGGACCCCCGCCTGTAGTTTGCTGTTGTTGGTTGCCTTGGCTAGGAGGTGGGAGACAGGTCCTGGGGCAAAGTGCAGTGACCCAGGGGATCACCCTAGCAGGGGCCAGGCCCCCAGACAAAATGTCTGAAAGAAGCCATTAGTATTTTAATCCCCCTAAGAAAGGGCATGAAAAGCAAAGTGCGTTCTTAGCGGCTTCAAAAAGTTCTGGGTTCTAAATAACGTGTCCTGGAAATAATGACAAGAAGAAAGATTAGACTTGGCTTTATTTATGGAGGTGACATCATCGGGATTCGCAGCCTCTTTCCTGGCAATAGCGCAGGGCTGGCCTCCACTGCTGCTTCCTACATGAAGTCAAGGCCCTGACCCACATCCAGCCTGGACTCCCACTGCTCCCCATCAGGCAGCCCTTGCTCAGTTCCATCTCAGCCAGCGCTTCCCTGCACCACCAGCGAGCTTCTGCTTTCCTGCCTCTGTGCTATTCATCCTTTTCTTCCTCCTCCTTTCATGGCTGCCCTTCACCTTCCCCACATGCCCATGTTCCAGCTCAAATGGACCCTCCTCCAGTCACAGAGAGGTGATAGAAGCCAGAGCCCAGGATCCGTGTCCGAGGACCAGGGCCTGGTCTGGACACTGCAGACAGGGGACTCACTCCAGATTGTGGCCCTTAACCAGGGTGCCCTTAAAATCAATTCAGGAGCTTTTAAAAACAGATAGACACCCAGAGCCCACCCCAAACCTACCAACTTGGCCTACCTTTTGGGGAGGTAGCTGGGCATCTGTATTATTAAAAGGCTCCACCCTAGAGTCTAACATGCCGCCCCAGCTAAAAACCACAGCTCTCAGATAAGGACTTTTCTAAATAAAAGAAATTGGATACCGTGGTATTACTTCAAAGGCTCCACAAATAGAGCTGATGGGAAATAACACAAAAAGCAGTGGTTGTTCAACCTGAACATTTACAAATCAAAGGGGCCAGGTAATTAGTCGTTTGGGATGTTCAAAGACACGGGTAAGAAACCAGTGAAAGGTTTCATTATTTCTCAGAATTTATTGGTGAGCAGAGGGGTGGAAGATGTGGAAACTGAAATGTCTGGACATTTGTCCTGAAATTAAGCAACATCTGTAGGTCTGTAATTAACAAAGTAAGGATAGTGATGGTTTAAAATATGATTTGTAGATATATCTAGGACAGTGGAGTTCTCAAGAAATAACCAAAAAGGTCTGCTTAAGGACAAAGAATGCAAAACAACATGATATCTTGTTTTTTTGGTTTTGGAAAGGGTAACCATATGATAGGAGAAAAGAAGCACAGCAGATGTTGCATTTTTGGGCTCGAGTTGCAGTATTTCGTACAGCAACTCATGAAATTTTTATTGCTAAAATGGTTCAGTTGGCAGGGAGAGCAAGTCACATGGACTGAATACAAACAAAAGATTATGAAGAAAAGGTGAGGCTCTCTGAAACTCTCCAGCAAGAGGTGCTTAACAGGGTCCCCTGGGGTCAGTGTTTGCTCACTTTAGATTTCCTTGTGCATTCTAATTAGCAACGTGGGAAAGAGAACAAGAGACCCCTGAAAGTGATCTGAAGAAGACTTGCAAAGGTGGATGTTGACTAACCCTAAAGAGAAGTCCAAATTGAGATGGATGAGCCCACGAGGTTTAACCTACCGACGAAATAACCAGAGGCTGAGATTATTTATAAAAAGGCAAACAAGCTCATTGGAGGGACATAATCAGAGCCCCTTATACCGCAGAAACAAAAGGACCCAGACCACAAAAGTCTCAACTAACAGGAGTAAGAGTGGACAGCACCCTGGCAATGAGGTCAGGCTGTACCGGACCCAGCAAACCTGCCCCACCCGCCCCATCCTTCTCAGCCTTCCCCTCAGTATCAGCCAAACGTGGACAAAGGCAAAAGCCTGTCAGTATATTGGTGACCAGTATGTTGATGGTGTCTTTCTAGAAAAATAAAATGTTAAAAGAAATGTCTATTAGCCAAATAATCTGCTTCAAGATCTTTTCCCCAACCACAGCCATTCTTTGATCAGCATGTGCAAATAGCCAAAATCTAAAAAGCCTCCATACTTCTACAGCAGCCTGATCTAAGAAGAAAAAAAAAAAGGAGGTGGGGTTGGCTGGTCAAGGGGAGAAGGGGATTCTCTATGGCCCCTGTACTGAGTGCCTGCTGTGAGTCTAGCCTGGCCTAAGTCACACGATTCATATTGGTCCATGTAACTACAGTGGCAGATCTGTGAAGCAGTCGTTATACATAGGGCCTGGAGAAGTTAAGCAACCTGCTTGAGTGTATACATCTAGTGAGTGCAATCATCTGGATTTGAATCTGTGTCCCTCTGACTCCACAATCTATGCAAGGTCTTCCCTTCCACTGCACAGGCACCCACTGTTCTAAGAGAGAACATTTCCTTCCGGGCCTCAGTTCTGCCTCTCTGCCTTTGCTCCTGGAGCCTTGAGAGGATAATTGGATGGTGCTAGCACACAGACCCTTTCACAGTGGCCCAGCCAACAAGCGAGCCTCTCCCTTATGTATGTATTGATGGTTTCCACTGATGGTTTCTGTGCCCCTCTGGCTCACTACTCAGCCAGGGAGGGCAAAGATCCCCTTCTCCTGGGAGTCCCCCTACTCCTTGGAAATGCTGCCTGCAGAATTCTGTGGTTCTGGCTTTTAGTGAGTCAACCTCAGGCCCAGAGGGTCCAGAATCAGGCAGAAGGGACTGAAAAGGTGAAATACGGTAGTCAGGCATTAAAAAGGACGTGGAGGGAAATTCAGGGTCCCTTGAGAAGGGCAGATAGCGGAGCAGTTAAGAGTGCAGATGCGGGAACTTCAGTGTCTGGGTGTAAGTCCTGGCTCCGGTACCTTCTATGTGAATTTGAGCAACTCTCCCTGCCTCCGTTTCCTCATCAGTAAAATGGGTTGTAGTGAGCATGCTGGGTGAAGCACTCAGAAATGCTTGATGGATGCTAGAAAAACAAAACGGAGCGGAGATAAAGATTCTAGGAAGCCTCAAAAGGCACCCTCAACATTCCTGGATGAAGAGGTTTCATATACCTACTTCCCTTGTTTACTTCCCCAGGGACTATTCCTCATTTCTCCTGTCTTGTGTGGACTAATATACCTCTGAAGTTGTTCCTGCAACTCTTTATCCCAAAGAAGGTGGAGGACAACAAACAAGCAAGATGTGTGCTGAAGTCAGATGGCTGCCAGCCGTGGGCCTTTTGGGGGCGAACAGGATGGAAGGGGTTGTGGGTGAGGAGGAAGGAGAGATACTCATGAAATGAGATTGCAAAAGGGCCGGTCAATATTTCTGGGAATAACAGATGCTTCTTGCTGACTTTAGAAGAGTCTTTTTGGTTTTAGACCTCCTGGACCAACTGCGAAGCTGTTGAAAAATTAAATCTGAACACAGGGTACCGCACCTAAGCAGAAGACAGATGAGCAAGTGCAAACGGGCCCACTGGTCCCTCTTTCCATCACACCTCACCATCAAACACCCTCTGCCATGACAGCTGTCACTGTCACCGTTGCTGCTGCCAAAATACAAAGTGGGTGTGACCCAACCCTCCTTCTGCCACAAAGGAGAGAGGACTGAATGAGGGCCCTGCTTACTCATTGGGGTGGGGTCCACATGCAAGGGTTTTCTAGCACACAGCCTCCAACAGGAGAAGAGGAAGAGGCAGGGAACCCTTCGATGATAATATAAACTGTTGTACTGCAGCTACTGGCCCCAAAGGCACTTTGGATGCCATCCTCGGATTTCTTGAGATTTTCCAATATCTAGAACATAGGAAGTTCTCAAAACATATCGGCAGAATGAAAAAAAAAATGAAAGAATGCATGCAAGGCAGTGCCTGCGTCACTGTAACCCCCGGAGAAGACAGAGACAAAGCACTTTGCTAAACAAGGCATAGAATTACGAGAGGCATCCCGTGTGGTAAAAAAGAGAACTGGACTTGGCATAGAGGCTTGAGACCAGATTTCCCAAGGCTGGAAAAATGTAGATGCTAGAGCTTCACTCCCCAGGAACTGGGATTCTGGGGCCGGGCCCAGGAGTTTGCCATTTTAACAAGTTCCATCGGTGATTTCAATCTAGGTGGTCTGTGATTCACACTTTAGGGAACAATTCCTCTAGGTCCCACTTAACTAGCAGCCTTGCCTTGAGCTTCAAAGATGATCAGAGTGCTGGCTACCTTTTCCCCCCAGGGGAACCCCTCAGCCTCTCCAAAATTAATGGATGCTATGGCCTCCCAGAGCTAAATGTAGATAGAAATGTCCTAGAGGGGATGGCACGTAAACCCACTCACCAGCAAACAAGCCCCAGGTCAACCAGAAGAGGAGTTTCTGGTTTGGCTGAGCTGTAAGAAAAGAATAACATTATCTGAACCACAACCCCTGCCCCACTAAAATTCCTGTCCCATGAAGTAAGAGCCTTCTGCGTAAAAGACTGTGTCCCTTGGAGAGGAAATTCCTGGAAAACGTAGAGGTTTTTATGGCTTAGTTTTAGAAAGAGGACAGGGTCAATCTCCCTACTATAAAATATGGGTAAATTGAGAGCTATCCTGCAAAACATCATAAAATTTTAATTTTATGTTATTGCCGGCTTAATTCTATTGGTGGACTCTTAGGAAGAACAAAATAATAAGGGGCATTCCTCAGAGCACTTTGACAGAAAGAGAAAGAGAGAAGGGGCTTTGGAATTGAGGGATGTTCCATCGGAAAGCCAACAGGTGTGAGCAAGTGAGAAAAACCAAACAGGACTAAGGGGAAACGGGCAAGCTTAGCTCCTACCCTTTCTCCACTGAAGTGAAATGCAATCTGCTCACTGCATCCAGGCAAAGGTACCAGAAAGACAATGCCTGGTCCTCACCTGGAAACTGCTGGAATGCAGTCTGTTAGCACCAGGCTCTCCTCTCTGCAGCAACCTTCCTCCGAACCAAGAGTCTTTTCTATTCTGTTTGGCCATCATTTGTTGAGTGCCTAGTGGATACTCCCAGAAGTGCAGGAAAGGATCCCATCCGCCTGTCCCTCCAGGGCAGTGTCCAGTCTCATACTGGAGACAAGAACACACCCTTAAAGTCCCCGGTGGAATTTTAAAGAACAATAAGTTATCAGAAATTCAAATTACAAGATCTGGAAGCACTAGCTACCTACCAATGAGTTGTTTCCCAAAAGTTTCTTTTCAAATTCATTGCTTAGAGGTCCAAACATATTTGTGCAAAGGATAGGGTTGTGAATCATCCTTGGGGCCACAGTGTGAACTAATGAATTCATAATGCAGCTAAAGCCACAC
This sequence comes from Eschrichtius robustus, assembly GCF_028021215.1. Lineage (NCBI taxonomy): Eukaryota > Metazoa > Chordata > Mammalia > Artiodactyla > Eschrichtiidae > Eschrichtius > Eschrichtius robustus. The sequence continues at coordinate 87,142,648 of NC_090824.1, forward strand.
TGTGCAATAAAAACAGGAAACACTTCTGCCCCATTATTATAATTAACGTCCAAATAATTTTAAATAAATAAATGAATAAAAATTTTACAAACTAAAAATCATTTAAACAAAAATATTTAAGAGTTATCTTTAATGATGACAGCCCCAGGAAATAAAGTTCAATTCGAATTTGATTAAAAAGAGGAGGTTATTATAGAAAGTAACAGGAAATCTGGACGCAGGGGACTTTAGATTCTTATCTCACATTCTCCTTAAAAACCGACATTTTCTCTTGATAAAAATAGTACATGTTGTCATGGAAATTTTGAAAAATAAATAAAAAAGTAAAAAACATAGGTTACGCATGGCCAACAGGTTGTAACAGCTGTTAACATTCTGTATATTTCTGTCCAGGTTTTTTATTCCAAACATACATGCGTGTGTTTTTAATTGGACAATAGAAACATTTTTGTCATCTGTTCTTTCACTTTTTTACTGTAAAATTGTCCATTTTATCATAATACCATCAACGCTGTGTATTAGCTTTCTTCTTAATCCTTGCCAAATTGAGAAACCAAAAATCATGTCTCATCTTAATTTTTATTTATTTGATCACTAGTGAGTTTGATCTTTGCTTTCCTTTGATTAGATGGCCACTTGTATTATTTTATATGTAAATTATCTTTTGTGTTTTGTGTCTACTTTTCTGCCGGAGTACCCATAGTTTTGAGTTGAAAAGATTATGAATATATATTAATATCTCCCTGGTCATATATATATATAACAAATATTTTCATGGTTTTTCATTTAATTTTGACTTAATTCATGGTGTCATTTAACACAGAGAATCTTTGGTTCTCTAAATCTAGTCAAATCTAACCATGTTTTCCTCTTCAGTTTCTCCCTGTTTTTACTTATTGAAACTCTTCTCCACATGATCCAATATCCATGTTTGTTTTCTTCAAATTGATATATGATTGAATATTTCTATTTTGAAAAGATGATGCATTTCCATGATTATAAGACCAAATCTGTAGAGACAGTTATACACAGAGAGGTCTCGCCTCTGCCCTCACCTTCCTCACCCCAATCACCCCCACTCCCTGTAGGTAACCAGTTATACTAGGGTCTTAATTTTCCTTCTAGTACTTCTTTTTGCAAACTTTAAAACAATTATTTATTGATCCTTCCGGAATTTGTACAGGGTATAACATTTTTGAGAAGTATTGTTTTTTTCCATTAAATTTTCTAATTGGCTATGGCTGATATCAAGGAAAAAATGTTGCCTTCTGAACATTTATTTTGAACACATTCCTCTTGTTGAATTTCTAATAATTTTTCCGTTGATATTCTTGGGTTTTTAGACTGACAATCACATCATCTTTTCTATTTATACTGATCATTTCATCCTCTACTTCCAAATAGTATATTCTTATTCTAGTTCTTATTTTATTACATCTAAATAAAACATCATTTTTCTTTGTGATTGATTTATAATTGCACTAATTATGCTTTTTAATCATAAGACTCTTTTCCAGCTCTTAAAGAAAATGACCAATGCAACATCTGGAATTGCTGTTATCATTTATATTAGTTAGGATAGGCTAAGTTATGTGGCTTTAGAAAACAACCATAAAATCTTAAAAGCTTGGAACAATGAAGGCTTATTTCTCACTTACACTACAAGTTTATTGTGGGTCATGGGAGACTCAGTTCCATGTCATCCAGAATCGAGGGCCCATTCCACTAGTGGTTACACAATCAAATGTTGTCTGCTATTGTTGCTCAGGCTAGGGGAAGGAAAGGTGGAAAATTATGCACTGGCTCTCACAGCCTCTGTCTGGAAGGGACACACGTCATTTCCAATCACATTTTACTGACCAAATCAGTCATACAACCATGCCTACCTTCAAAAGGACAAAGAAATTCTATCCTACTTTTGCCTAAAAGGAAAACAACTTGGAAGTATGGGTGGACACTACTAACAAACTAATATGTCAGTCTAAAGCACACACACCCATACACACACCCACAAGTATACATGAATAGATTTTCACCATTGATGATAGCTTTTTTTAATGTATCTTGGGTTTTTGCAGGGGACAGAAGTGATTCAAGTTAGTTGTACTAACTAACTAACTAGATGATTTGCAAATAGACTCTCTAAACCAATAATGCTCACCTTCCAATAAGATTAGAATCCATGCAAAGGTCAAAATTATTTAATTTATAAATTATTAGGGCTTTTACTTACTTCTTCCCTTCCCCTTTGAGAGTCTAAATTAAATGTTACTGTGATTTACTGGTGGTTGATTTCCAGATTTAGGTTCATAATCATATACAGCATAGCTAGTATTTTAATTATAAATGCAAGTAATCCCTAAGAGGCCATAGTTTACTTTCAAATCTTACTCATTTCAGAAAATTTGGGTAATCCAAGCTAGGACTGCCACTGAAAAATTAGCACCAACTGGGAAGCATAAGCAACAGAAATTTATTTCTCCCAGTTCTGGAGACTGGAAGTCCAAGTTCAAGGTGTCAGCAGGGTTGGTTTCTCCTGAGGCCTCTCTCCTCGGCATGCAGATGGCCACCTTCTCACTGCTTCCTCCTCACATGGTCTCTCCTCTGTGCATGCACATCCTTGGTCTCTTGCTGTGCTTCTAAATTTTCTCTTCTTATAAGGACACCAGTCATATTGGATTAGGGCCCACCCTCGTGGTCTCATTTTAACTTAATTATCTCTTTAAGGCCCTAGCTCGAAATACAGCCACATTCTGAGTTTCTAGGGTTAGAGTTCAACATATGAATTTGGGGGGAACACAATTCAGTCCTTAATAATATCCTAATAGTATCCTATATTTATCATGCTAATTTCTGTCATTATTTTCATATTAAAACCCCATCTCTGATTTCTATTATGCTTATTAATAAAGTTTTACCTGTTTCTTTGTATCACTAACTTCATAGTTAGTCAGGTGCAAGGGAACCCAGTCGACAGCCTAGTAGTAGCAAGGGTGGCTGGTGAAGTGAGTTTTTGTCTTTTATACTGGGAGGTGGGGAGTCATAATTGGGCTCTTTTTTGGCAGTATCTGTATTCCTCTTCATATCTCAGCATGCATGGTGTGATATGTGTACGCCAGCTTCAACTTTAGGAGCAGTCGATCACCTCAGTAGAGAATCTACACTCAAGGGTTAGCTATTTGGCAATATTTAGGTGGCTTAAAGAAATGCTCCAGCTATCCATAAACTGAACAGTGTCCTTACCAGAGCAACCTTGGGTAGGGTTTGGCCATATTTCATTATTTCAAATCCCTCCCAGGGATTCTGTGAGTTACCTTACAGATCATTCTTGTAATAAATCCCTTTCTGCTTAAACTAGCCAGAATCTGTTTCCTTGCAGTCAAGTCATCTGACTGATACTGTTACCAAACCTCGGATTTCCAGAAATCTTATATAGCATAGTGTATATAGCACATAGTATTTTTAGAAACCATATGTAGTATAGCTATCTCCTCTCACACAACTAAATCACAGGTTGATTAGCTGATCTGTCTACATTTGGGCATATTAGACCTAAAGCAGGAAGGAGAAGAATTAGAGAATGATATCATGTCAGAACTAGAAGGGACTGTAGCAATTATCTAATGCAGATGAAGAAACAGAGCCCCAGAGAGAAAAGATTACTCAAGGCCACACCTGCTTTCATCCCTACTACCAAAAGGATGTTTTAAAGTAACTCTTGTAACTCATTCCATAATTCTCAGCCTAAGGATTCTTTCTTTTTAGATCTAATCTCTAAACCTATCTGTGTGAGCCTGGAAGATGAATACAGTAGGTGTTCCTAGTTGCTGGGGCTGTAACTTAGGAGAGAACAATGTTCTATTTCAGTTTAGACCCATAATCCAAGGTGATGGAGGGAGACATGGAGAAAAGGAAACACAGCTGGGTCTTTAGTAGAGACACACCAGAGCCAAGGTGTGTTACCTGTGTACCCCTTCACCTTGGCAGGGACCCCCAGCCTCAGCAGTGATTCATTACAGGGTCATGGGTATGTCTTGCTCTGTTCTGTCTCTGTACCAGACAACAACTCAGTGAGGCTTTAGGTCAGCATCCGGTTAGGTTGCCATGGAAACTTCCCTGGATTGGGGGCCAAGAGGGGGAACAAGATCCTGGTGCCTGAACCTGGCCCGCGTGTCTTCCTTAACCAGGCCAGCCTAGTCAAGGGGAGCACTGCTATCTTTTATGGATGTCATCTGGGGTCCTTCACTCCTCTGTATTTGCCCATTCAGCCGTAACTGTGGTTGGAGGGGGTTTTTTTCTGAGTTTTGTGTGTGTGTTCTAAACCTAAACCGTTCAGAGAAAACACGTTTTTCTTGGACCACAACAAAGCATGTTTTCTGAATTAGATGCATTTTCACAAAAAATTAGTCTTTAAACCCCTGTGAGCTTAAAAAACAGACTGAAAACTATTTCCTGAGTCTCCTCTTTTTGGAATTTATAGTGTTTCTGTGAGTGTGTATTGTTTTTGTGGGGGGAGGGGGGAATGTGTAAGCATAATTAAGCAGATCCAGAAAAAAAAGGAAATAATTTAACTATTTCCCACATTACCCCATGCTCTGAGACTTACTCCTGGTTTTTTGGGTTTTTTTAAAAGGTATTTTAAATGAATATATTTATTTAAATGAAGGTATTTTAAAAATGAAAGAAAATAGAGCTTATTATCTAATTTCTGGCTGGGAAAGGTCTTCTAGGCAACATGAAAATTCCTATAGCATTTCTTTTTTTTTTATTTACAGAAAAATTCACCTTTTTTTTTTTTTTTTTTGGTGTACACATTACTAAATGAACCATGAGTCGAAGAGGAAAGTTCAAGGAAAATGAGAAAATATTTTGAATTGACATTCGTAATTTGTGCCTTCTCATATTTTTCCTAATCAGTCTTTGTAGAGTTTTAGTAATTTTTTGAGACTCACTCTTGTTGATAATAAAGCTTATCCTGGATATGCATTCTTTCTTTCATCCTCTTTCATTCTCAAAAGTTGACTGTGTATCTATCAGGTTCAAGGCTCCGTGCTAAGAGGAATATACAGGAAGGAGCCTGGAGCATTTAAGAGCAGGATGTTGATACACAAACAAGTTGAAGGTACCATGATCTGAGCTGCTGAGATTTTGGACTAATTAAAGCTCAGGAAATGCGACATCAATGTTGCTGGCAAAACTGCCAGCAAAGAAGATATCAAGCAGAACAATCCACAGTAAATTTCATCAGCCAAGAAACCTCAATTCATTATGCCCATGCAAGGAGAAAGTTAATTACTGGCTTTGGTTAATTGCTTTCCTGGCTCTGCAGTATTATATTAACACCGAAGGCAAGAGAAGCCAAGAAGGGGTTGAAAGAACTGTTCTTCCAAAATACACCGGGGAGAATCAATAACACAGATGTTCCTCTCGGGGGCCCTTGGTCAGAGCCTCCTGCCCAGATTCTAAAGGAGCTTAGTGGAAGCAAAAATGGCGGCTGCGAATGTGAACACATTAATTGGTCTTTCTTTTGTATCCAAAGTTTCAAGCCTTTCTGAACAGTCTTCCAAGACTCAGCTCAGACAGCACCTTTTCAAGAAAACCTTCTGTGACTTCTCCAACCTCAATCCCACGCACACAACCAGGCCAGGCTAGGCCCCTTCTCACTCCCATGCATCCATGATGACCCCTCACAGCCCATCCCTCAATGTCAGTGTTGTGGGTCTGTGGGTTCCCCTCCCTCACGGGCCTGGTGACTACATGGCGGATCTTTGGCACACAGTAGGCACTTAATAAATGACACGTAATATTCAATACATAGATTATGAAATTTTCAGAGCGTGCATTTAAGGGAAAACATAAAAAGAAAATACTCACTGTGGTCATTTAAATAATAAAGACTACACTAAGGGCAGTTTACATCTATAAACAGAAAAAAAAAATTGGCACATGGTAGAAGATTAACAATGACCTATCCCACAGGGTATAAGTAACCCGCCCCATCTTCCAAATTGCTACAAGGGAGGTAATTAGCCTAAAGGCAACTCTAACCACTAAAGATGTAGGGTCTACTTATTTTTAAGAGTGGGGAGCATTTCAGAACAGGATGTTGACACACAGACACACTGAAGGCACCATGATTTGAGCTACTGAAATCTTGGCCCAGTGAAAGCTTTAGCTGTTGGAGCTCAGTCTTCAAACTTTGCAAGATTATTGCCTGTGGAGAATATGTGAGGTTACGATCAAATAAACAAGTTACATCAAAATGTGAATTGGTGTACGTAATTATTATTCTGCTCTACAGTAATTAGGTATCAGTGGTAAGCGATTCATGTAGATTATTATAAGAATTAGCACAGCTAAATTACACTTTCCTTTCCCCCTCTGGCATAATTTATTCTCCGCTATGTGGAGAAGCGTCAGTGTCTACAGTGGTCCTGATATCACACACTGATCAGTGCCTACCACACCTACACATGGGCACAGGCACCAACACACGAACACCTGTGCACCCGGCCCTGAGCATCTTTCATACACTGGCCAGGTACTGTCCGGGGTGGTGCTCTCCATGTTTTCTCCCCATCCAGTCTCCTTCTTATGCCCGTCCACCAGGGAGGACTCAAGTTAGGTGGGTCTGAAAAGTATACAGTTTAAAGGGTCTTATTTAATTAAAACAATATAAAATTACAAATTCAAAATTAGGTAAAAATGAATGCTTATTTAAAACAAGAGAAGTCACAACAAACTAGAAAATACTTAGAGTAACAAATGCCACAAACATAAGAAAATCCAAAAAAGTCTGTATTACACATTCCTACAATACTTTTCCACAGACTACCTTCTGGCTCCATATATTTCAAACTTTGTTTCTCCTCCATGACACACATGCATCCAGCATCAGACACTACGGGGCACGTATGTCATGATACTACCTCTAACCCTACACCCTCCTGTTAAACACCAGGTGGGCAATAGGAATACTCACGGAAGCCATCCCAAGGCAAGCACAGCTAGTCATTACTTCACTATATGTAGAAAGGACTGCAAACCATATAAACAGATCTTTGTTCTATGTCCCCTTAGATCTAAAGAAAATGCCCGAAGTCTAACTCTCCTACATGAGGGGGAGTGTGAATGAAGCAAGGTAGAATGGAAAAGTCAGTGGACTTAACCAGTTGCAGTTAAACTATCTTAATTTTATAAATGCTACCAAGCATATGACCACATGAACACATCACTAGGGCCCCCTCTATGGCCTTGGAAGGAGCCCAAGCACATGAGGAACCCTGAAACTTAAGCTCCATTAACTTGCTGTTAAAAACATCTCTGCCCTCCTCCCACACACCGCCCCCCATGGAATCCACCCAACCTATCAGGCTCAACCAGGCCATGAGGCTCAAGACACCCAGCACCACATCTTAGGGAAGGACAGACAGACCAACAAGGGAATCAGGAAGGGTGAAGTCACACAGGTGCCCTCTGCCTTCAAGTCTTGGGACAACAAGGGGTAGAGGGAGTGGTTAGAGTTCTGAGATAAGTTAAGATTTGGAACTCAAGCAAGTAGACTCCAGGTCATTGAATGACGATGAGCTAGGTGCTTTCCATGAGTTACTGCAGTTCATTCTCACTAAAGGCTGAAGGAGAAGGGGAAGGAAGAAAGAAGAAGGAAGTGGAGGAAGAGGAGGAGGGGAAAAGGAGAAGGAGATAAAACAAGAGAGGAAAATGGAAGGGGAAGAAAACAGATAAAGAAGAAAGGAGGCAGGAGAGAAAGAGAAAGAAAAGGTTTCCTCCCTGTACACCTCTTCCCTGAGAAGCAGCAGTGCTTACCTTTGGTGTCATAATAAAATTAAAAGCTTTTTCTCATCCTCTTAAATTAGAGTGACAATTCCCTTGGCTCAGTTCTGCAAAACGCAAGCTGTCATGATCTCACTATTAAAAAAGGGATAAGCGGAAAAAACAACCTCCCAAGAGATGGATATCATTTAAAACAAATGCCTGGTAACCCAGCCATTTGGTTGCTGGCCATAGTTCCCAGTAGCATGTGAGTCTTTCATCCAGACTGAAATTGGATGCCAATCTCCATGTCATATTCAATCGTCAAAATTCTTCACACAACAGTTGGGGTTTTCTTTATGTGTGCCCGTCTTACCCTTTTAACTGACACTCGTAATTTTCTTCCAGGAAAAAAAAAAAAAAAAACAAAACAAAACCAGAAAACTTGGAAATACCACTTAATCTGGACTGCACATGGGAAGACTATTCAGAAAATTTGAAAAATTATAATTTATAAGTGGGTGGTGTGAAGTAGCACGTCGAACCTCGGAAAAGTCAAATTCTTTAGGAAGAATGTGTTTCATTAGCATCAGAAGCCGGCTCCCTCATAGAAGTCCTGGAAACTCCATTGTTTCACAGCCTTGCAGACTCATAGACTTCCTTAGCGACATGACCTCTGGAGGCCACTCAAGTCCAGATTAACTACCAAATCCATACTCTTGGTAAAGACATCCAGAAAACGTTTCACAACCTATCTCAGGAACATTCCAGGGTGTTATCATCCTCACTTTTAGGAAATCCTTCATTATTTCCAAAGATATTGGTATTGCTCCACATCCTTTGTGAAAGTAACAAGATCAACACCTTTACAATTTCAGTACCAAAAAAGGTACAGAACTAAAGTGCATTCTACTCTTCTGCAAGCTGATTTGTCTGTACTTTTTTTTGCATCTTTAACCACCTCTGTGGCTCCTATACATAACCCAGGTGCTCCCTGGGCCTTTGACTTGTGGGCAGAACAACTAAACATCTCACTCTACAAAAGATTTGGTTGGTCCTGGGCCGAAGGATTATTTCACAATTCCTAGAAACGCCATAAGGCCAGATTGCCTCAAGTTCTATAAAACTTGCTTAAGAATCAAAGCGATTCTCCACCGTGTCCTAGGCTGGATAAATCTGAAGTGATGGCGCGTTTCTAAAGCAACTGACAATCCCGACCTCTAGCCAGAGGGTAGCACCCTCCCGGGAGCAGCAATAAACAGCTCAGTAAACTCGAAAGAGAGGTCCAGGAGGGTTGGGACTCTGCTTGAGGGGGAGAGGAGGGAATGCATAGTGCAGGTGGGCCTTTGGTTAACAAGCTATGTTCGATCTCTTCTGCTCTGTCTTTCCTTCCTCCGTCTTCCCTAGCCCTCCTGATCCTCTTACCTCTCTCTGCCTCCCTATCTTGGGCACGTACCTGGTTGTTAACTGGCAAACTGGAAAGCGTTTCTGCTGATTTTAATACTGAAACATTTTTGAAACGATATGAAATGAATCTCAAAGAGCAGAACCACATAAAGAGCAAGGCTTTGAGCTGGAGACCTGAGCTGTTCCCTGGACTACCCCACCAACACGCTCAAAGTCACTTCACCTCTTTGAACCAGCCTCTTCATCTGTTAACTGGGTGGTTGGACCAGATAGCTGTCGCTAGCTTGAAAAATTCCATGGTTTTAGTTCTGGAGGAATTTCAAGCCCTGATGGAAAGTGAAGAAACTGGGAGGCAGGAGGCATGCTTTGGCCTCATTAAATCAAGTCCCAGAGATGATTATGCTTTCCCAGCCCACCCCCCCCCTTATTTGCAAGTCTGCCTTCAGATGCATGGTCTTCTTGCAGGGTGACAAACACTGAAAAGAAAAAGTTTCCACGATGAAACCCAGACCAGCCCATACTTACTGATACCCCAGAAGAGCATCAAGATGATAATGCATAAAAGTTGAATAAAGTCTGAGGATCTAATGGATAACATGGTGACTATAGTTGATAGCACCCTATTGTATAATTAAAATTTGCTAAGAGAGTAGAACTTAAGTGTTCTCACACACACAAGAAAAAGGTAGCTATGTGAGGTGTGGGATGTGTTCATTAACTCAACGAGGGGAATCCTTTCACAATGTATATTTATCTCGTATCATCATGTAGTCTACTTTAAATATTTTACAATTTTGTCAATTATACCTCAACAGAGCTGGAAAAAAGTTGAATAGAGAGAGGAGTATGAAAGGGGAGTCAGAGAGGCTGCTCTCAAACACAGGGCTTTCCATCTCCACCCTGGGAAACCCTGCAACCCTCACCCAGAGCACTAACAGGCCTTTTATCAAAGACGGCATTGGAGGTTTCTCATTATTACACATTAAGAGGCTGTCCTCCGTGTCCTCACTTTCCTTTCTTGCTGATCTTCCCCACTTCCATCTCTAGAATCAGGTCAAAACCCCACCATCTCCTTTGTCCGTCTTCTTGCCCCATAGCCTCAATTTCCCAGCAGATCAGTTTCCCAACTCCTGCATTCCAGAAAAGCTTATTCTGTATACTCTTTCCTTGTGAATCCACTGGACTATACCTCACAGTTCCCCAAAGAAGGGATGCAAAGACACAATAACACCAGAAGTAACACTCTGTCTCTCTCCAGTCAGCCGTGAGTCATGTTTGGGACTAGATTGGCCTGCTGGCAAAGGGACAGGTAGAGAGAGAACACTGCAACTTTTCTGGAAAGCACCTTAATAATATACGTGAAGAGTCTTTAAAACATTTTTATCCTATGACCTGTTCTTACCTCTCTTACCCTAAAAAATTCAGAAGAGGTTCAAGCAAAATGTGTGTGAAAAGACCAAGCAGAGGGAATTTAAAAGCTGCATAAGTTATGACGTTTGTGGCTCTAAGTAACGAAAAACAACAAACTGGCTTAACTAATAAGCACATATCCGGAGAAATTTGGAGGTACATGGCCTTTAAGGTTGGCAGATTAAGCAACTCAAAAATGTGCTCTGACTTACAGGTTCTGTCCATCTCTCTGCTCTTTCTTCTGTGGCGCTGGTCTCACATTAAGTCTAGCTCCTCTAGTAGCCAACAGCACCAACAGCGCTTATCAGCATTCTCGTTCACGTCCAAATGGAGATGGAGAAAACCTGATTTCACATGGCTCTTTCTTCAGAGGAAGAACTGGTTCCAGAAGCCTTCAGCAAAACTCTCTTTAGCCAGAACTGGGTCTCATGCTAATTCCCAAATCAGTCACTGGCTGGGAAGGGGAGATGGTGGCGGGGAACATAATTACCCTTAAAGCAATAGTCCTACCCCTTTCCCACTGAGATGGATTCTCCAAGGGTATTGCTTCAATTCTGTGGGGGAAGGGTACAACGTTCAGGGGTCCATCACCCCAAGAGCTCAGGAATAACTGCAGGAAATGCTGGAGAGTCAGGTAGCTGGTGAGTGCTCAGTCCTTCTGGGCCATAAATTGACTTGAGTATAAAGGAATTTGGAAATTCAAATATTAGAGCTCTTCCCAAGCCCAAACCTTTGGATATGTACATTCTAGTCCTTACACATAAGAAAATAAAAGTGATTTTGAAAAACTAAATAATAAAGAAGGGAGGGTGATGAGTAATGTGGTAGAGAGAATGCATATTTCCAAATACCACAGAAAGAAGAAACAAGACAACTTAAAGCCGCTGGAGAACATCTCGTGAAGGAGGGGGGGAGCTTGAGTTGGTGTTTGATTGAAGGATAAGAAAAATCTGTTGGTAACTTCCCTCTGGCTCTGACCATCGGGGCAGCTGAAGTAAAACAACTTTGAACCATGATCTAGGAAAAATATTCAGAGGGAATGAATTTCTGCTGTCTTCATTTTAGAGATGATGTGATTTTGGTCTATTGTAGAATACAACAATACTTCGTTGCTGTTCACTTCTAGGAAATTACTAAGAAAAATGCTGAACATTTCCAGCATTTTTTAAAAATTCCTACACAAAATACAAGCCCACCTTGCTTCTCTTTGCTAGATAAACAAAATTTTTTTTCTCAATTATCTTGCTCTCCTTAATCACATGCAATTTTTAAACTAGCTATTACTGACTGTCCTTTCTTCCTATGTACTGACAATGTTTTTAGGTCAATCCCACATGCAATTAGGGGGAATCTGGAAAAAGGAAATCCTATAGCAAAATGTCATATAGCTTACAATTTTATTTTAAATACTTAATCCTCAAGGATGGCAACTTAGCAAAGAGAGAACCAGACCCTCTCCCTGGAAGGCCATCCTTTGGATCCATGTCAGATTATTGGCCTGAAATCCCAGCACTTGCTGGTCAAGGATACACACACACAAAAGGGACAATATCCGCCGCGTTAAAGGTATAGGTTTTCTTTCCCCTTTTCCCATCCTGCTTCTCTCCTAAAGCGTCCCAAAATTCTTTAGGTTTCTGGGGAATATTTTCAGCACACGATGACCAGCAGGAATGTGGGTGAGTTCCTATCAGCGGCCCAGACACCCCTCCCACTGTGATCCTTCCTTTCCACCAGAAAAACTGGAGTACCATGGCTTGGGCAAGGCCTTTGTGTTTGAGACAAGTAACTCCTATACCTCTGTCAGCTTTCTCTGACATGAAAGCTCTTCCCTGCCACCATACAGGTCACCTTCCCATTTGTAAGGCATATAAAAGGTTATAGATTTCTTCTCCTTGTTTTGTTGAAAGAAGCCAAGTTCCAAGAAAACTCCAGAGGGATTCCTACAGTCCTTCAGTCCCGGAAGTGGCTAGCCTGAAGGGGCATTCCAGTGAGCTTCTGCTCTGTCCTTGCGGCTAAGCCTCAAGGAGATGATCTTTTTATAAAAGGAGAGATGTATCCTGCTTTTGTGGACCACTTGTGGCCCTCGAGCCCTCCGCTCATCTGTATAAAATTAGCAAATGAGCCAGAGGAGCAGGGAGCCATCAGCTGGCCATCGTCTGAAAACCGTCCCTAAGTTTATTAGGGTATTATTAGTAGCAAGTGAAAAAAAAAAAAAAAAGTCACCTGTGTATGGCTGCTGACTCTGGAATCTTCAGATCTGTTTGGATGAATCATTACCTATGACTTTCACGACAGGAATCTGATTTGACTAATCATCCAACAGAGACTTTTATTTCTGTCTTCCAGCCTGTGAAATCTGTCAGGCTCAGTTATTACTTAAGCAACAAACAAACAACTGCCTCAGGAACATACTTATCTTCTAGGGGTGCTTGCTGAGTATTGAGTAACTAGAACACACTCTGTCACCCACATGCCCCTTGTCACACGAGAAAAGTGAAATTGCTGTTGGATGAATGTAAACGTGTGGGTGTTTCCAGCAGTCAGGAGTCCGGCCAGATGTAAATGCTAAGGAGGGAAGTGAACCCCGGGGCTTTCCCTGGCCCGCGGCTGAGATCCTTATTTGGTAAAGCTACTACCTGCTCCATGGGTCCCAGGGCCAGTCTGATGGTGCGGGATCACAGCAGGGGAAGTGTAGCTGCTGGCGTCCCAGCCCGAGGTGATGAATGGAATTCCAGGCAGCTGGAGTCATGCTGGCTTGGGACAGTGGCTTGGACACCAAGACGTCCAATGACAGACATACTAAGCAGCAGCACTCATGGCAATTGGTGCACCCACAGAAATGTAACCCACACCTCGGTTTCGGGAGCCGAAAAATGGAAAGAATGTTTAGGGAGAAAAAGAAAAAAAAAAAGGAAATATAATGATAGGCAGAGGGTAATTTATTACTCTACGGGTCTGTTCTGTAAATAGTTTGAGACCCTGGAGCCAGATGGTGCTGCAAATCCTCCAACCAGGAGTCACGTTAAGAAGCACGAGTGGGCACGAAAACTGTTTTTCAAGACACAAATTCAATGTTGGCTTGAGGGAAGTGGATAAGAGTCAGTTTGCTTAACATTCCTGACTAGAAAGAAGCCGTCTGCTCGCGTCCCCTTGATCAGAATTCGCATATCTCCCCCAAGCGGCCAGCCGTGGAAGCGCCGCAGCAATTGGGAGAACGGACTTGCCCGGGGGACTCCGGGGCCGGCAGCTGCAGAAAGGATGCCCTGACGCGCCGTGGGAAGCCGAGCCCCGTAGCCGCCCTGCTGGCCGGCGCGACACCTTACTCACGTCCCTCGCGGGGCGGGGTCAGGCGGAGGACAGGCGTGGGGCGAGGGCAGGAGCGCGGCGCGAAGTGCGCCCCACGGTCCCCACCCCGCCTGGATGGATGGACGAGGGTCAACAAGTACCCAAGAGGGAATTCCTTCAACAACTGATTTCCTCATGGTCCTATTTACCCCGTCGGGCTCATTTTTTCCCGTACAAACGGGCTCGTGTCCACCCTTCAGCCGTCGTGCAGGCATTCAAGGGAACGGGTTTGCCTGAAAGCCCCTCTAAGGGTCTTGGGTGGGTGTCCAGAGCCCCGTCGGCTCGGGATGCGCCCAGAGCGCATGGGGCCGCGCGGCGCCAGAGCCAAAGTGCTGAGCCCATGAGCGCCAAGGCCGCGTGGGCGGGCACCTAATTTTCTGAGAAGTTCCAGTGCTCCTCGGCCCGACCCCCGCCGCCCCCTTTCCCCTTCTAGCTGGAAAGTTGTGCGCCAGGCAGCGGGGGGCGGAGAGAGGAACCCAGACTGGCCCCCCCTCCCGCTTCCTGCCCGGCGGCCTCCCATTGGCCAGAGGAAACCCCAGGAATGTGAGCGCCTCTTTAAAAGCTAGCGGCTCCTCCGCCTCGCCAGCCACTGCACTCGGGCCGGCAGTCGAGTGCCCACCCAGGCGAGCTCTCCCCGCGCAACCTCCGATCCCTCGGCCTCCGGGCGTACCGCCCTGCCCGCGCTTCTCCAGCGCTCGGTCCCGTCGCTGCGCCTTCGTCGCCGGTCCCGGCCGCTGCACCCGTGTCCACACAGGTAAGGAGTCCCTGGGCGGCCGCCGAGGACCAGTGCTGCCCTGGCCATCCACCTGGAGCTCCCAGGCTTCAGCGCCTCAGGGACCCCGGATCTCATACTTTCCGCTTTCCCCATCCTGTCCCTCCCAGCCGCTGGGGGACTCTTCTCGTGGAAGGGCTCCAGAGCCATCCTCTCCAGCCCTGGGGTTCACAAACCAACTCGCCAGGACACCCCAAGATTTTCTTCTCCTCTTCTTCCCTAAACCTTTCTATCAGTCCTCTAGAAAAGAGTTTAGACTGCCCCCGTGCCCTCCCTGGGCCCCCAAACTGTATCTCCTGATGCTGCTGTTTACCCTCAACGTCTTAAGAAAAGCACCCCGCCCCCCGATTGTTGGTCTTGCCCCACAATCTCCTCCCCTCAACTCTCTCGTTTTCTTCCTGCTGCCTTCTCCAAAGTAAATACTGTTGCCCCTCATTCCCGCAAACGTGGAGCCAAAGGGGGATCCCCAGGGACCCGGCCCCAAGCCCAGCCAGGTTTTGCCCACCCGCCCTGCTTGGCTGCCTCTGACCCTGGGCTCTGTGCTTCTTGCTGCAGGCTCCCTGCTGGGCACAAACAGCTCCACCATGGGGCTGGCCTGGGGACTCAGTGTCCTGTTCCTGTGGCATGTGTGTGGCTCCAACCGCATTCCAGGTGAGTCTGTATAATACCTTTTGAGGGGGGAGGGAAGAGGAGGAGGTCCGGTTACCCCAGGTGTGCCTCCCTCCCATGCACTCCTCTCCCAGCTGCTTCTCCCGAGCCCTGACCAAACGTCGGGATGCAGGTTCCCTGTGACCCTGGTGTTTATTCAGCTCTTTTGGTGGCTGTCAGGCGCTTTCACCCTGTCCCTCTGCCCCACACCCCAGAGCTGAGCCCCACCCCAGGCCCAGCCCAGAGAGCTCACCGTGTGTCCTGCTCTTGTCTAATAGAGTCTGGGGGAGACAACAGCGTGTTCGACATCTTTGAACTCACGGGGGCTGCCCGCAAGGGTTCTGGGCGCCGACTGGTGAAGGGTCCTGACCCTTCCAGCCCAGCTTTCCGCATCGAGGATGCCAACCTGATCCCCCCTGTGCCTGACGACAAGTTCCAAGACCTAGTGGATGCTGTGCGGGCCGAGAAAGGTTTCCTCCTCCTGGCCTCCCTGAGGCAAATGAAGAAGACCCGGGGCACGCTGCTGGCCGTGGAGCGGAAAGACCACTCCGGCCAGGTCTTCAGCGTGGTCTCCAATGGCAAGGCGGGCACCCTGGACCTGAGCCTGACCGTGCAGGGGAAGCAGCATGTGGTGTCGGTGGAAGAAGCACTCCTGGCGACCGGCCAGTGGAAGAGCATCACCCTGTTTGTGCAGGAGGACAGGGCCCAGCTGTACATCGACTGTGAGAAGATGGAGAATGCTGAGCTGGACGTTCCCATCCAAAGCATCTTCACCAGGGACCTGGCCAGCATTGCCAGACTCCGCATCGCCAAAGGAGGTGTCAATGACAATTTCCAGGTGAGGCCTCTTCAATTCCTGGTCCGTGGGGTCGACTGATAGGCAGCTGATCTGCCAGGAGGGCAATAACAGGAGAGGCAGGGGTTCTAGAACAGGAAATACTGCCTGTGCATTAAAGCAGCGGTTCTCACACTTTAGGGAGCATCAGACTCACCCGGAGGGCTTGTTACAATGCGTACTGCTGCACCCCACCCCTGGAGTTTCAGATTCAATAGGTCTGGGATGGGGCCTGATAATTTGCATCTCTAACCAGTTCCAGGGTGAGGTTGGCGCTGGTGTTCTGGGGACCAGACTTTGAAAACCACTCAAGGAAACAAGAAATGGTTTTCCTGTAACAGCCTGTTCAAAACCTTAAATATTCCTTATGCTCTTCTCAAGGAAATAACTTATTTCAAATGTGTTCCACCAATTACAATATTGCGTGAAGTGGATACTTTTATGAGCAGAATAAATACCACTTTGCTATTTGATTCCTCAGGGGGATGTAACCGGTCTCAAAGAAAAGATTAAAATAGTGGCTATTTGCTGCTGCAGCTTCTTCCATGCTTAAACGTCTAGATCTTTGCATCTGTGGCTTTGAAACTCCCACATTTAACTCTCTGACACTGGAGAGTGTCATTATATCCTCCGGTCTCAGTATCAGATTCCATTTCCTGTGTCTCCAAGTAGGCTGATAACTGAATTCTTTGTAAAACACTGAAGACTTGGCACAAGATACAGTTAAGATTTTTGAAGTTGTTTGGCAGTTCACGTTGGTGTGTTATTTTGACATGGTGATCTTAAAAGGGAGTTCTTTGAAACTTCTACAACATCGACTGTGTGCTTTTCCTAGCATAAACAGTCCCCCCCCACCCACTGACCCCTGCCCCCCACCAAGCGTCTACAAATAATGTGTGTCCTCTGCCCACAGGGCGTGCTGCAGAATGTGAGATTTGTCTTTGGAACCACACCAGAAGACATCCTCAGGAACAAAGGCTGCTCCAGCTGTAAGTATCCTTCTATTTTTAGGGCGTACAGGGAAACTGGGGCAATTCCACCCAAAACGAGTTGAGAAACGTATGCAATGGTGGTTGTGCATAAATTACCCCGGGTAACATAGTTAAGAGGTATATAAAGGTGACCTCCAACAGCACACACACGCATCCCATCCTCCTGCATCCCTCACCCAAAATGAAATGTCTTTTACGGCTAGGAACCCTGGGGACTGACAGGTGAGATCTTCTACTTGAAGATCCTCTATAACTTTCCCCATTGTGTTCCTCTGTTCCTTGGCAGCTACCAGTGTCCTTCTCACCCTTGACAACAATGTGGTGAACGGTTCCAGCCCTGCCATCCGCACCAACTACATTGGCCACAAGACAAAGGATCTGCAAGCCATCTGCGGCATCTCCTGTGACGAGCTGTCCAGCATGGTCCTGGAGCTCAGGGGCCTGCGCACCATCGTGACCACGCTGCAGGACAGCATCCGCAAAGTGGTCAGTAGCCTCCGCCCCCCGCCCGCTAGCACGAGCCCTCGGACGTGCACCGCCGATGATGCTGAGCGACTGAAAGTGAGGCTGGGCGCTAATGACCTTTCTCCCCCTTTTAGACTGAAGAGAACAAAGAGCTGGTCAATGAGCTGAGGAGGCCCCCGCTCTGCTACCACAACGGAGTCCAGTACAGGAATAATGAGGAGTGGACGGTGGACAGCTGCACTGAGTGTCGCTGCCAGGTAAGGGGCTCAGGAGACTGAAATGCGAGTTCATGGTGCATCTGAAGCCACAGTCTCTGGGGAAAGGTCCAGATAGCCACACGGGCCCTTTTTTTTTTTTAAAATTTATTTATTTATTTATGGCTGTGTTGGGTCTTTGTTTCTGTGCAAGGGCTTTCTCTAGTTGCGGCAAGCGGGGGCCACTCTTCATCGCGGTGCGCGGGCCTCTCACTATCGCGGCCTCTCTTGGTGCGGAGCACAGGCTCCAGACGCGCAGGCTCAGTAATTGTGGCTCACGGGCCCAGCTGCTCCGCGGCATGTGGGATCTTCCCAGACCAGGGCTCGAACCCGTGTCCCCTGCGTTGGCAGGCAGATTCTCAACCACTGCGCCACCAGGGAAGCCCCTCACACAGGCCCTTTTTATGTTCCATGGCCTGATAACCCAAGTGGTGTCTTTTTCTTAAGATGCAGTTATGACATCTATAAAATCTTTAAATGCCCAAGAGTTTTTCGAAGTCTTAATGATACCCCAGGCTAAGTATCTAAAACAACATATCTACTTAAACATCTCAGTAACTTACCTGCTTTAGTTCAAGGACTAAGTGTTGAATGTCAGGTTAAGTAAAACCTAGTTGAACTTTCTTCCCCCCGACCCTAATTCGTATTCAGCTATGACACGGAGATTCTTTTAATACAGTACTGATTGCTGTTCAAATCACTTAGCCCAACATGTGAGGACAGAACTGTCCACTTAGCTCAGATGGCACTGCCTGCAGTGTGTATGTCCTCCTGGCTCCCCCCGCCCACCCTGCAACGCCAGGGGCAGGGGAGTGAAGGGGGTTTACCTGACTCATTGAGCAAAGTCAAGCTGAAATACAAATCACGGATTGCTGGATTTGGGAGTCAAATTTACTAAATTCCCATTCTTGTCCAATATAATATAAAGCCAGATCTATACATGAGAAAATAACGATGCTCATTGATCTTCTTTTCCCCATAAAGATATAATTTAAAACTTTTAAAGTCCTGAGTTTAGGCTGAGTTTCATGAGTTTGATTTTTAGATGCAGAGTAATAGATCTGACCCAGGACGTTCAGTGGTTCCCGCTGGAGAAACTCTTCACACTGTCCTGCGCCTGAGAAAGTGACTAAGTGGCAACTAGGAAAGCTCTCTCCAAGGGGTGGAGTGACAAGTAACTGGCACCAGAACTGTCTCTACAGTACTGGTGGCTGCAGCATGACAGAGGCAGATCTTCTATTAAAATCATTCCACTAGAGCACTTACAGCCCTGACCACGTTTCAACCTGTAATGGAAACGTTTCAATATGTAAACTTCGGCTTGCAATATGCCTCGTAAACCATGTCTCCCTCACTCTTGCCCTGCAGAACTCGGTTACCATCTGCAAAAAAGTGTCCTGCCCGATCATGCCCTGCTCCAATGCCACAGTTCCTGATGGAGAATGCTGCCCGCGGTGTTGGCGTAAGTTCTTAAAACTGCATAATCATGCTTCAGCGACTGGATCAACTGTACATAGTACTTGAGCCCCACCCCCATCTCCATCAGATGTTTTTCATTCAGGTTCTTGCTGCGACATCTGGTTAACGGATGGCTTGTCTGCTGCAGAGAGCCAAAAGTGCCATTATGACTAAACTTGATTACCCCCCTGGATCATAGTACAGGCAATAATCTTGGTAGAGCTTATTGCGAATGATTCTATGCTTTGAGGAAAGAAGGGAGGAATCGGTAGCGGTGATAGCTCTAAGTTGACTGCTTTTAGAATTTGACCTTATGGCCTAGAGTCAAGAAAAATCCGCTCACCAGAGCAATGGATGGCTTTGGTGCGAGCATTGGACTTAATTGGGCCTGAAAGTTCTACCCATCTTGTATACAGACATAAGAGACCTAAGACAAAACAGCAGTTTGAGTGTCAGGGCCATAAAAGAAATAGGGCACTGTATTGTTTCATGGTATCCAATCCCTGGCTTTTGTTGACAGTATGAATTAATCACTTTGCTGAGACAATATAGTAGGTACAAGTCATAAAAATGATTCATCACAACTAAGATAAATAAGACGAGTAAGTAGCACTCACCCTTCACACCCACACCTCCCACACCCCCTGCACCTACACACACTGATCACAACTCAGGATACCCAGTCCCCTCCAGAGATGTTAGTGATGCCAGCACTGTCATAATCATTTGTATATCACTTTCTGTTCAGCATTCACTTCAGGTGTGGGTTAAAGGGAACAAAGCCAGCTGGGGACTGGCGGAGCCCTGAACTTGAATCAGGGATTGCTAGGAAAGCTTCCAGCTGATGGCAAGAGAAAACAAGTTCTCTGTCTCGTGTCAGATACGGCTAGACGTGACTGTAGTCATCGTGCCAGGGCAGATGATAAACAAACGCACTTTCCTCTTGTGAAAATATGTGCAGAAAAGGTCCCAAATGCTAGGGTGAGAGAAGCAACACACTGACTAACCTCATGACCGAGCTGGAGCCACAGCCAACAGCGGCTCCGCTGCCTTCAAGTTCATCTGCCAAACACATGGTCTCTGGCTCCCCTGAAAGGCAGAAGTGACTCCTATAAGTTGCCTAAAACTCAAGTATTTTTGGAAGCCTGGGACTGGAGCTGCCTACCGAAATATCTTAAGTCAGAAAAGGGAAACTCATTTGAAACGCAGACAGGAGGAGAGAGGGAGTGATGAATAGGAACACACGCTGGGAAAAGGCGCAGCTGTACCAGCCCAGGCAAAGCATGCAACCGCTCCGAGGCTGTGCACAGAATGACCTGGCATAAACCCCCTGGCCGCCGGCCTAACAACTACATTGCTTGTCACCCTCTAGCAAGGGAAGAAGAAAGTCCTGAGCAGAGCAGTCTAAAGAATAGCTTATTTTAATGATTGCACACTAAATGCGCCCATGTCCTCTGCAGCCAGCGACTCTGCGGACGATGGCTGGTCCCCATGGTCTGAGTGGACCTCTTGCTCTGTGACGTGTGGCAACGGAATCCAGCAGCGCGGCCGCTCCTGCGACAGCCTCAACAACAGATGCGAGGGCTCCTCCGTGCAGACACGGACCTGCCACATTCAGGAGTGTGACAAGAGATGTAAGTATTTTGGCCACTTAGGGATGTGGAGAACTGACCTGTCCTTGTCACCAACAGCAGCTCCATAACACAGAGGTTAAGAGCACAGGTTCTAGCCTCTGGATCTAATCCCAAGTCTCCCCCTTATCTGTGCACCCTTGAGCACAACTTACCGTCTCTGAGGCTCTTTCCTCATCTGCAAATCGGGGGTAAGAATAGTTCTTCATAGGGCTAGTTTGAAGATTTTGTTTAGATAATGCATTTAAAGGCACTAGCACAGGGCTTGGCTCATGGGAAGCACCGTATAACCATCTGGTTTGTCCTTTAGTTAAACAGGATGGCGGCTGGAGCCACTGGTCCCCGTGGTCGTCTTGTTCTGTAACATGTGGAGACGGTGTGATCACAAGGATCCGGCTCTGCAACTCTCCCAGCCCCCAGATGAATGGGAAGCCATGTGAGGGCGAAGCTCGGGAGACCAAAGCCTGCCAGAAAGACGCCTGCCCCAGTAAGTGCATGCATCGCCTGGCAGCAGCTCTGCCCAGCTGGCTGCCTGGCATCTGCTGCTTCCAGCTCGGTGGGTCATGGACGGGGAAAGTTTCCTTCCTAGAGAAACAAATAGAAGCACAGTCTTGCACAGCGCAGCAGCTTCTTTTAATGGAAAACAGAAAGAACAATTTCAGACTCACCCTCTTCCGGAACATTCTTTCCATGTGTCAGGGTAGCATGAACAAACTCAGGAGAGTCTCCTGTGAAGGTAAGGTGTTTGAAAATCGGCCTTAACTTTGGCCTGTGGTTCATTTTTTTTACAGTCAATGGAGGCTGGGGACCCTGGTCACCGTGGGACATCTGTTCCGTCACCTGTGGAGGAGGGGTGCAGAAACGTAGCCGGCTCTGCAACAACCCCGCACCCCAGTTTGGAGGCAAGGACTGCGTTGGTGATGTGACCGAAAACCAGATCTGCAACAAGCAGGACTGTCCCATTGGTAAGCCATGCAGCCCAGGACAAAACCACTGAATGCCATGGTCAGCATTCACAGGGGTTCAGCTTTGAATGGTCCTGAGTGATTTGATCACTCTAAAATGCCAGATGGACAGCATAATCTCAATAAGCTATCAGTTGTATAGACCCTACAATATTTTATACCCTGGTTTAAGTGTCCAGAATGGCAGTTACTGGGCAGCAGCTGAGACCCACCATTTGCCTGTCTCTCTTGTCTCAGATGGATGCCTGTCCAATCCCTGCTTTGCTGACGTCAAGTGTACCAGCTACCCTGATGGCAGCTGGAAGTGTGGTGCTTGTCCCCCGGGCTACAGCGGAAATGGCATCCAGTGCAAAGATGTTGATGAGGTGAGAAGCTGGGAGTTACCAGACCTAGGAAAGCAGCTCACCTGTCCTAGTCATTTCCTTTGGCAGTGTTCTCTAAACACGAAGCAAACTGCTGTTTCTTCCATAGTGCAAAGAAGTCCCTGATGCCTGCTTCAACCACAACGGAGAGCACAGGTGTGAGAACACAGACCCCGGCTACAACTGCCTGCCCTGCCCGCCACGCTTCACTGGCTCGCAGCCCTTCGGCCGGGGCGTGGAACATGCCACCACCAACAAACAGGTAGAGCAGAGGGGACTAGTAGACGGGAGTGAAGGAGGGGTGTCCTTGACCGAAAGAGCCACGAAAGGGGGGAACGTCATCTTATACCCTTCACAAGAACCAGGGAAGGGGGTGAGTGGACAACCTAGCCCTTAGAAACGGGACTAGAAGATCCACCGCACCTCCAGCAAGGAAAACAGGTCCATCACATCTGACAATGCTCTGGAACAAGTTGTGAGTGGATGGACTTCTAAGTGCCTAGGTGCTGAGCAATTTCAAGGAAAACGCACATAGAGCCATGTTAGCCTGTAACCTGGACATCCCCAGGGGAGGATGGGGAGGACCCACACTCTTCCCATGGAGCTCTGTCTGTTCAGAGACGATGGGGATCTGGGTTCTTGGTTCTGCAGTGTCTGGGGACTCTCGAAGGCTCTGCCTTAATGTCAGGATGTTGTACCCTCAGGTGTGCAAGCCCCGCAACCCCTGCACGGACGGCACACACGACTGCAACAAGAATGCCAAGTGCAACTACCTGAGCCACTACAGTGACCCCATGTACCGCTGCGAGTGCAAGCCCGGCTACGCCGGCAACGGCATCATCTGTGGGGAAGACACAGACCTGGACGGCTGGCCCAACGAGGACCTGGTGTGCGTGGCCAATGCAACTTACCACTGCAAAAAGGTAGCCCCCCCTTTCCTCGCCCACCTCCAGAAAGCCCTTATCAAGGGGACAGGCTGAGGAATTCTAAATGCTTAAAAGTCTGAAAATGAAACTGAAAGATTAAATCATCCAAAGGCAGAGCAGCCCTAATTCTTATGAATATTAAATCACTTGGTGCCAAGAACATGAATGGGGCAGCAGGCCCTATGGGCAGTTGTGTTCCACAGTCGATTATGTTGTCCAAAAAAATATTCACTTCTCTACCAAGTACCAGCAAGGCATGGCTGTGTTCCCAGCATGTACAAAGTCTAGAGCGTTTATACAAATTGTTATTTATACATATATATGTGTGTGTGTATATATATGTGTGTATGTGTGTATATATATATATCCCCCAAGAAAAGTTTTTTTTTGTCTTCCCATTAAAAATACATGCTGTCACAGAGCAGCATTCAGCTGAGCTGAGCAAAAGGCATGCAAACTGCAGCTGTAACGTGTCTTCTCTTTCCAGGATAACTGCCCCAACCTTCCCAACTCAGGGCAGGAAGACTATGACAAGGACGGAATCGGCGATGCCTGTGACGATGATGATGACAATGATAAAATTCCAGATGACAGGGTAAAAAACGTTTTCCACTCCTCTTTCAGCTTTTGTATTCAGCAACAGCCTGTAACACCTTAAGATTCAATGAAATTACTGATATCTAGGATCATCAGAAGTTATTTGTTGTTTCAGTAGTTTGAGGACATAGATCTTGCCAAGAGAATGTTTAAATGAGGGTTTTGTTTTTCATCACAACCTTCCCTCCCCCGAGTTGGAGCAAGAGGTTACAATATGTGAAGAAATGACACTTTGCTCCCCAGATTGGTTTCAAATGTCTTCTCTAAGTCACATTGAGATTTTCTTTGAGCGCACTGAGAGCAGTGATGTTGAGTTTCTATTTACATCTCACTGACTCGTAACCAACAGGAATTCATTTTTCATTCATTATGTCCTGGCTTTTAACTTTTGCAGTGACCATTTTACAGAGGACTCAGTTAGTATATCCACTAAATAGAAAATAATTGTTGCAGATTTTCACAGTTTTATAAATATTCTGCATGTGGTTTGAGGCTGGCTTCATGGACCATGTTGTAAAATGCTCCGCTTCTTCTCTTTGCAGGACAACTGTCCGTTCCATTACAACCCAGCCCAGTACGACTATGACAGAGACGACGTGGGAGACCGCTGTGACAACTGCCCCTACAACCACAACCCAGACCAGGCTGACACGGACAACAACGGGGAAGGAGACGCCTGCGCGGCAGACATTGATGGGGACGGTAAGGCGCTCCCTGACTCCAGCGGGCCCGAGTGTCTCTCACTTAGCTCTCAACCTTGAGCAGCCCTGGCTGTTAGTGTGCGATTTGGTTGAAACAGCTGAGGCTGGAGATTCCAGCTCTCACCTGTCTCCTGTTCTCTGCAGGTATCCTCAATGAACGGGACAACTGCCAGTATGTCTACAATGTGGACCAGAGAGACACTGACATGGATGGGGTTGGAGATCAGTGTGACAACTGCCCCCTGGAACACAATCCAGATCAGGTTGGTGGATTCCTCTCAGAATCTTTCAGTAAAGTGTTAGAATATCCCTTTCTAGGCCTCTAAAAAATAGAGGAGTTAAATAGAGTTCAAACACTTCCATTACCATGGCTCTCAGTGCTCTCATAGCCAATTGTAATATTTTCATGTGAACAGTTTGCCTGACATGAGTTCCCCGCAGAGTCTCATAGGTCTTTAGTGTGACAGTCTTGTAATGTCAATCCTGTCTTCTACAAGAAGGTCCACGTGACTTGCTCAGCAGGATCTACCATTGTTAAGATAAATCATACAAAGCAGAAATCTGTGACTGACGACTCTACGGGAATATTAATCATATTTGAAACTAAGAGATGGAAGAAAATATCCCTAAGCACAATACACAACCATTTTCATGGCTAATGATATAATCTGGCTGCAAGAAATTCAAACTAAAAATAATTCCCCAAAACTGGAGAAATCCCTGTTTCTTTGTCATTCTTCAAGTGTTTGGCATTGCAAGCAGATAATTCTCTGTAGCACTGCTAGGGAGTGCTGCAAATAGACATCAGCCAGAACAAGTTCCTTTTCTTGTTTCTTTTCTTGTGTAATTGCTCATCATTATTTTCTAGCTGCGAAAGTTAAGGCATTGTTCTGAAAACATAGAAACCAGCTTTTGAAAAATGGGAGTATTTTTAAAAGATTCAAGAAATGAGAAGTCCAGCTGAGCTCCTAATGTTTGTTCGTTTGAGCTCCTATAAAACAAAAAGCAACAGGATGAATCTCTTTGGGGCCACAATGGGAAAGCATGAATGATCTGGGATAGCTTTCCTGATCAAATGGCATTGAGGGTCATCTATTTTGAGTTTGGATCTTACTATAAATTAAACCTCAATGCCGTTTAACCTCCCTGGATGAGTTTTTGGTTCTTCAGATAATAAGTTTATAACAATTAATGAATCATGTAAAAATCTTAATGGCAAAGAGCATAAATACTGGCAAGAAAAATTTCAACTTGTGTATAAATAATCCCTAGGCATCCCATATACACTGGATAATGTAAAAAAGTACTCTGAGAAATACAGTTTTGAAAAAATTTAGAATTCTGACTACCTGAGCCAACAGTTGACAACCATTATGGACTAGAGATATAAAACCAAATACCTAAAAAAGAAGAAAATAATTGATCCCACCATATGGATTACCCAGTATGTATAAAAAGCAGTGCCATGTTGCCACGATTTAATGACCTAGAGTAGACACTGACGTGTCAACAATTTCCTAATTGAAAACTTAAATGGAAAATAACAAATTGTACCCAAAGAATTTCATTTATCATTAAAATATAAGCAGTTAACATGGCATTCCATCCTTGGGGATTAGATAATGCTTTCTATTTAATTTTATTTAGACAGTTTTCTATTTAAACAAAAAAAAAACAAATATCCCTATTAAAACTGTCATATGAAAACAAGAGTCAAGAAGAAAAACATTTAAAATCTGTTAATATGACTAGCTTTTGGCAGTGGCATATAGACTTCAAACCTCACTGGCCGAATCAAACACTAGAGAATCTTCCATAAGTTCTCTTTAGCATCAATGATTCATACTCCAGTTGACCCTCTGTTTCTGTCTCTTTCAGCTCGACTCTGACTCGGACCACATTGGAGACACCTGTGACAACAATCAGGACATCGATGAAGACGGCCACCAGAACAACCTGGACAACTGTCCCTACGTGCCCAACGCCAACCAGGCCGACCATGACAAGGACGGCAAGGGCGATGCCTGCGACCATGACGACGACAATGACGGCATTCCTGATGACAGGGACAACTGCAGGCTCGTGCCCAATCCTGACCAGAAGGATTCTGACGGTGAGTCACTGGAGCCACTTTTAAAGAGAGTCACTGAAACCATGGCTGTCTGGATTCAGGAAATAAAAACAAAGCTGAATGCATTTAAGGCTGAAGAGAACAAATGCCAGCTTTGACAAGACAGTGAATTTCTGGCACCGGTCACGGTTATTTCAGAATTTCACTGAACTCTTGCTTTCTTGGCCTCAGGTGATGGTCGAGGTGATGCTTGCAAAGATGATTTTGACCAGGACAACGTGCCAGACATCGATGACATCTGTCCCGAAAACGTTGATATCAGTGAGACCGATTTCCGCCGATTCCAAATGATTCCCCTAGATCCCAAAGGGACATCCCAAAATGACCCTAACTGGGTTGTACGCCATCAGGGTAAAGAACTCGTCCAGACTGTCAACTGTGATCCTGGACTTGCTGTAGGTGAGTAGTGAGTTCTTCTAACGAAAGGCCAATGCATAGAGGGGAAAGAAGCAAATGTAAAAGCTGGCAGTTGTGTGTGTCCCCATGGGTGCTAAAAACGCCTAGGAATGTAACAGAGAACCTCCTGAAGGCTGGAGGTTTTAACCTGGGTCTGGCCTCCTCTTGCAGGTTATGATGAGTTTAACGCTGTGGACTTCAGTGGCACCTTCTTCATCAACACCGAGAGGGATGATGATTATGCCGGATTTGTCTTTGGCTATCAGTCCAGCAGCCGCTTCTACGTTGTGATGTGGAAGCAAGTCACCCAGTCCTACTGGGACACCAACCCCACAAGAGCTCAGGGATACTCCGGCCTTTCTGTGAAGGTCGTGAACTCCACCACGGGGCCTGGCGAGCACCTGCGGAATGCCCTGTGGCACACAGGAAACACCCCCGGCCAGGTGAGAACAACACCCTGCAGAAGGGGGAGAGGTGCTAGACCAGCACAAGGGATGCTGTGCCTTGGCCAAGCCTCCCAACAGGGAATCTTAGATATCACGTTCCCCGCATCACCAACTGCAGCGTTAAGTTCTGCTTTGAAAAAACATCCTAGGGTCTGAGAGGGGAGCCCACTTCAAATCCAAAGGCAGTTTTAGCCTCTTCTAACAAACAAATTAAAGTTTCTCTTCTCTCTGCTTTATATGTACATTCAAGGCTACACATCTAATGAAAAAGGCCTTCGGAAAAAAATCCTACATTGCAGCCCTCTAATTTGGGTTAACTCTGTACCTTTCAAGCACCGTTTCTCATGGAATGAAATATAAATCTCATAATGAGGCTGTTTCAACCTTTTCGTTTCCTTTTCCTCCAGGTACGCACGCTGTGGCATGACCCTCGTCACATAGGCTGGAAAGATTTCACCGCCTACAGATGGCGTCTGAGCCACAGGCCAAAGACGGGTTTCATTAGGTAAGATTGCTCTGATTAAATTTCACTTAAGTCACACTGACGGGCGAGGAGGAGAGGACCAAAAAGCAAGGGTGTCACTAACGCGACTTCCTTTTTCCTGCAGAGTGGTGATGTATGAAGGGAAGAAAATCATGGCCGACTCAGGACCCATCTATGACAAAACCTATGCTGGCGGTAGGCTAGGGTTGTTCGTCTTCTCTCAAGAAATGGTGTTCTTCTCTGACCTGAAATATGAATGCAGAGGTAGGAGCAAAATGACAGTGAATATACAGTTGACATCCCTAGTTCAGACCAATACCAAGAATGCCAATCATGGGAGAGGCTGATTTAAAGGCTATTTTAGAGAAAGGGTTATTTATATTTTGCTGTTGAAGGCGTATGATAAAAAATGAAATAGTGCCTATGAACTGCGGCTTATGAAGTCCTGAGTCCTTGTGAACCATTTTAATTTAGCAATCTCTGTCCTCTTCATAGCCAGCACAAAGTAAACTGCAGACAAGCTCCTGTACAGTTCAGACCCCAGCAATAATACCTACAAATTTTTTAAATTTTACATTTCCATGTCTTGCACACCACTTAGTTTTATTCATGCCATTATGGCCCAGGTTGTCTTTCAGAACCTTTCCCTCTTGGAAAGGAAGGGAAAGGAGTATTGCCTTCATAATGGCATGTTAAATTAATTTTCACTACTAACCTTTGCTCTCTTTTTCTCCATTCTTTTTCATTTAGTGGTTACTTAAGCTCTCACCGAGTCTAGCATTGGGTCTCCTACAAAACAGGTGCTTAATAAACGTTTACTGGGCCAAGGCTTGGAGCCAACAAGATGAAGCACAGTAAAAAAATATGGTTGCTGTTACTTAATATTTAAATTATGGTGTGATCTTTGAAGTTTTAAAATAAAACTCCCTAGAGTTTTAACACTGAAAGACTTAGAAAGCACAGCATAAGTTCTAGAAGGTTATGCAGTGTCAATCTCCTAGCAACCATGTTCCAACACACTAACGTGTAATTTTATAAGCTGACAATCTTAAAATATGCTTTTGACATTATAAAAGTAGAGCTATGCCTAGGTTGTTAATGTATTAAGGGATATTAAGATGACAATGCCTTGATGAATTAGTTTGTTTATGTACTTACGTGTTTGTCTATTTACTTAACAGATTCCTAATCATCAAACTGTTGATGAAAAGCCTGATCATAACCATTGCTGGTATTGCACCTTCTGGAACCATGGGCTTAAGAAAACCCCCAGGATCACTCCTCCCTGCCTGCCTTTGCTCTCTGCTTGCATCAGTGTGGACTCTTAGAGCATGTGACTTGCCTCAAGAAAATGCAGTTTTCCAGATCAGACTCAGCCTCTGAATGAGAAGAATCTTCCAAGGATATAAACAATGACTTTGGTTGGCTTTTGAAAAAGCAAAAGCATCCACTTGCTTCGGTTGGAAGGTGCCTGTCCCACTCTGCTTTTGTCAGGGCAGAGGGCGGTTGTGAGGCCAGCTCTGAGCAGTGGACTCCAAAGCGTTTTCAGGCGTGTGAGGGAAGGGAGGACTCGCTAGAGTTGACAAATAAAACCAGCCCTGACCTACTCCCTCGGGAATGGGGGGGGGGGGGCGGCGCGGGGCCGAAGCCCTAAGGGGAGGGCGCATACCCAAGAGACGATTGTATGAAGAAAACATGGAGGGACTGTTACATTTTCGGTACTAAATCATTTTCAGGGGAAAGACTGTTGATGGATTTCATGATGCTGACCCATGTTAGCTGATTGACCCACGTAAATAGGCACTTAAATAGAAGCAGGGAAGGAAGGAAAAGACTGGCTTGTGGACTTCCTCCCGGATTTCCACCCCTTACACATCACCTGTAGCAACCAGAACAGGGAGTCAGAACTAAAGCAGCACAAGGCAGTGCTGGCTGCCACTGCCTGGTTATATTGAAACTGTCAGTTGTATTCCAGACGTAGCTTGTGCAGATGTAGCAGGGAAATAAGAAAACCTACCATCTCAGTTAGCACTGGGCTACCTCCCAAGGGAAAGGTAGCCGTGCTTGTATTTTTATGGTTAGAAAGGCACAAAATTATCAACTAAGACATTCCTTTTCTCTTTTTTCCTGAATATCATGGAGTTTTCCAATTTTCTCTTTTGGACTGTAGTTTGGTGGGGTTTTTTTTTTTTTTTTTTTTTTAAACAAACATTTTACAATGTAAAATATTTATTTTTTACTTATTCTGGAGGATCTGTCTGAAAGACTATTCATGGAACAGGAAGAAGCATAAGCATATCATCTTTGCTACAAGTCTTCATGACTGTAAGATTGTAAATACAGATTATTTATTAACTCTGTTCTACCTGGAATCTAGGTTTCATATGGAAAGTGTTTGAGAGCTGGTAGTTGAGATTGATCAGCAAAACTTTCATAGGAATGGCACAAGGAAATCAGCCCGGCAAGCTGCTCTTCATTTTGTGCTTAGACTGAATGATTTGGGATTCTTCTTTTTTCCTTTATTTTTTCAAGTGGAATTATTTGGTTGTCCATTTGCAAGTGTTTTTAGTTTGCAAAGAAAGCCAGGAGGGCTTTAATACTGTTTTGCTCCATCCCTTGTGCCTATTTCCAGGGAGATGAAAAGCATCTACATTTATTATTTTTGCCTTTTTCCAAAAGAAAAAAATGACAAAGGTGAAACTTGTATACAAATATTACCTCATTTGTTGTGTGACTGAGTAAAGAATTTTTGGATCAAGCAGAAAAGAGTTTAAGTGTCTAACAAACTTAAAGCTACTGTAGTACCTAAAAAAAAAAAAAGTCAACGTTGTACATAGTATAAAAATTCTTCGCAGAAAAGTATTCCCAAGAAGGAAATAGCATTGAAATGTTAAATACATTTTCTGAAAGTTGTGTTTTTCTATCATCTTGTATACCATTGCTTTATTTTTATAAATTATTTTCTCATTGCCATTGGAATAGATATCTCAGATTGTGTAGATATGCTATTTAAATAATTTATCAGGAAATACTGCCTGTAGAGTTAGTATTTCTATTTTTATAAAATGTTTGCACACTGAATTGAAGAATTGTTTGTTTTTCTTTTTGTTTTGTTGATTTGTTTTTTGCTTGTTACCCTCCTCCCTGTTTTTACTATTTGCCAATACTTTTCTAGGAATGTGCTTTTTTTGTACACATTTTTATCCATTTTACATTCTAAAGCAGTGTAAGTTGTATATTACTGTTTCTTATGTACAAGGAACAACAATAAATCATATGGAAATTTATATTTATACTTACTGTATCCATGTTTATTTGTTTTCTGGCTTTATGTTATGAGGTATGGGTAAATTCCATCCTCAAACCAATAGAGTATATACAAAAAGAAATCACAGTAAGTAACAGGAACATTCATATTTCCTATACGATTTAGGAAGACTGAGTTGCTTAGATGACATATTTGCTGGATTTGTGGACTAGAAGAACAAAACAACAAATTAACCTGTCATATTAAAAACACAGCAATGAGAAATGTCCCCCCCAAGATGTGGGACCCAAAAGGATACAAGTTCATATTTTACCAGTGTCACTAAATGTCATTTACTGAATCCTTTTCAAAGTCCAGTTCTGTTTCTAAAAACAATGAAAAAGGAAAACAGAAGTGAAGCACATAGAATTCACAGCTACATCTTCTGAGCCATGAATGAGGGCTCTGGGTGGGCAACACCATTGCACGTTGTGGAGAAGCTTTAGAAACGTTAATGGAGGAAGAACTGTCCTTGAATAGTTGGGTCAAACTCTACAGGTAACACTTTTTGGAGAACGACTTTGACTTCGGTCAAAAACAGATGACTACAGAGACAGGTCGAATTTGGAAGAAATCCTAAAAATATATATACATATAAAAAATCAAATTATTTTGTGAAGAGAAGCCCAATGCCTTACAATAAGCAGAACTTGAGTTTCAGGTGGGCTAACCATGAATGTAGAATACTGGCCAATTTTTAGTTTTAATAAGAACAGGTAGAATAAAAAAATTTATGAGTAGGTTAAAGGTCTCGCTTTGAGATCCATTAAAACAAAAAGGACTGAGTGAGATAGACTCTTTTTCCCTTGTTGATCTTTCTCATTCTAGAAACATCTATCTAGGGTAGCATAGTCATATATAAGTATAAATTGCCAAATCATTTTATGGTATCCAGGTGAAGAGTCAGGAACTAGAAGGTGTTGGTAATGGTTATAAAATTTGGAAAACTGATTTGAAAGAAAGAATTCTTTGAAACATGACATCATTCACTCTCAGAGCAGCTCAACGTGTGAAGTCTTGGGAGAGAATTCCAATTCACTTTTAAGTAACAGAACAAAAGTAACTCAAAATATCAAGATGGGACAGAAAAAAGTGTCTGGGAACAGGAGGTTTTCCCCAGGCATGCTGCATATTCACTCCCAAGACTGACCTTCGTATCAGGTTGTACTAAAATACAGGATTTGTTAAAAATTAAAATTATGCCATCAGGGTATAGCTTTTTCCTTCTATTTTATTGTCATGCGTTTCAAAGAGTTGGATAGAACGGCAATAAACTTTAGGTCCTCTGGGAATTGACAATAAAGGTGATGCCAGTAATTTTCTTGAGGAGTCATAAGTAGAAAAACCTCAAATTTTAAGATCCTAAATTCATTCCTGAAATGAATTAGCTCTTGCTCTGTTATATCTTTTCTTCTCTAGCTTGTTCTGGGGTAAACACTCAGGTCTAAAAGGAACCTTAAAATAAAAGCTTATTTTTTAATAACATTTTCTTTCCTTATCAGGGCAACCTTTCTTTTTTTTTTTTTTTTATCTGGAGCCTTCATGTTGAATATATTATACAAATTCAGCTTGCCAGTTCTTATCAGAGGTACCTTCAGTTGACATGCTATGGAATGGTGTCACCTCTTTTAATGGTAAAATTCACTACTTAAGATCATTCTGTTTTCCTTTCCTTCTCTTAAACTCTTGTAACATAAAGGTTCACTCTGCCCCAAATACCATTTGCAGGAACAGTTTATAAAGGCATAAGCTCTCTCTCCAACATCTATCTCCCTCTCCCCTTCTCTCCCTCTTTCCCGCTCTCCCTCTCTCCCTCCCTCTCCCTCTCTCTTTCTCTCTCTCACACACATACACATACAGGTCAAACACCAGAAGCACATGGGTTTAGAAAGCCCCACTCCTCTGAAAGGCTTATGGGCAAAAATGGCTCCTCTCTATCACCACTGCAAATCCCCATCCATATCACCTCTCTCCTCTGATTGTTCTGACCCAAACCCTACAACACACACGTCACTCCTATGAGAGTCCAAAATCATGACTTTTAACCTCTGCTGGCAACCCACAGCAAAACTCTTAGCATCAAGACAAATTACACTGTAGCACATTAACTTCATCAAGAACCACTGCTGTTTTAATATAAACTGAAAAAGAAGGCTAGAAAAAGAAATTGCCTATCAATTCTTCTGAAAACAGTAGCTATAGAAGTCTTCACTTTAAAAAGTCAAGCAAATTTGACATAAGCAATCACTAATATTATCCAATATCAGTAGATGAAAACATTCGAGCGAAAAATAATAATGCTACATATACATTATTCCAAATTTCGTTAAATGCTGCACAATAGCTCATTTTTTTTTTAGAATCAGAAATAAATTGGACTTCTAGTTCTAATGCCAATTCATCATATGGCGTGTTGACGTAAAATGTTCTCATGAATCCAGGCTACTCACTTGTAACTAACAAACCCTCTCTCTTAAAATAGTACCACAGGTTATTTTTTTTTAAGTAGCTGATCTTTATTTGCTGCATTGTAAAAGGCAAACTCTGAAAGAAAATAACTAAATATAATATATGTAATAATTCAGTCAAACTTCTGCTTATGAAAAGTACCATTACTAATAAGACAGCAAGGATAGCCTAACATTGCTTTGTTGAGAAAATTCGTTTCTCTCCACGGCAAGTTGTACTTACTTAACAGGCATTAGAGAGGAGGAAAGAAGGGAAAGCAGGGGCAAAACTACAATTCATGGTGATCAAATCTGTCTAAATCACAATAAAGTGGCAACGTATATAATCAAATACGAAACAATCATAGCATTTCAACTAGTTTTAACGTAGCACACATACATAAAATGTTGGTTTCTATAACGTATCCCTGATGTTGCAAATTTAGCAATAAAAAATTTTCCCAGTAATTTCAATGAAGAAAAAACACTGAACAATGATACCACGAGTCTCAAAAATATCAAGGAAATGTGATCCAGAAAGAGAGAATCCAAACATTAAAATCATCATTTGAGGAATGGTCTCTATAATGCATTCATTGAATTCAAAGAATTTGGAAAAAATGTGATATAACTTCATTTACCAGCTTTCTTAAAAGCACACCCCAGCAAGTCTTTGCTTAAGATTCTTTACATTCTTCTGTTGCATCTTCAGTCTCCTGTTCATCTGCACATTAAAAACAATAACCAAGTATGTCAGAAATCTGTGCATAATTAAGAAAAACCATCAGCCTATAAAACATTAAATCCTTTTACACATGAGACAATAATCACATTCTCATTTAATATTGGACAGCTCACCACAAGCTGCATACAAAATTTACAAGAAAAAGTGAGAGATAAGGTGCCTGCCTTCACTGAGCTTATAGCTGAGGGAGAGTTTTTTGGGTTTTGAGAGCTAAAATGGTTATGGATTTGGAGACAGGCATAAATTTTTTTTTCTTTGTACTAAGTTTCTGGGAAGCAGGGTGAAACCAAAAGTAAATGTAAATATTACAGTTAGGGTAGATAAAAACTAATCAGCTTTCATTTCTTTAATGTGAGAAACAAATTGTGACTCTAACAGAAATGGAATGGAAATATTCTTCTTAGTGAGAATGTTATCAGAAAAGGCAGAACTGACAACAGCACCAAAAAAAAGACAATAAAATAGAATCAGGAGAAACTGGAGCCCTCACACACTGCTGGTGGGAATGTGAATGGTGCAGCTGCTTGGGAAAAGTCTGGCAGTTTCTCAGAAGGTAACCAGAGACCCAGCAATTCTACTCCTAGGTATGTGCCCAAGAGAAATGAAAACATACATCCGCCTAAAAACGTGCGCACCAAGATACATATAACAGCCAAAAAGTAGGAAGAACTCAGATGTCCATCGACTGATGAATGGATAAAGAAAATGTGGTAAACCCACACAAAAGAATATTATTCAACAATAAAAGAGTAAAGTACTCATACATGCTACAACATGGATGAACCTTGAAAACATTATACTAAGTAAGAAGCCAAACACAAAAGGCCACATATTGTATGATTCCATTTATATGAAGTGTCCAGACTAGGCAAATTCATAGAGTCATAAAGTAGATTAGTGATCACCTAGGGCTGGGGGGTTGGGAGAAAATGGGGAGTGACTGCAAGTGTTTTTCTCTGGGGTAAGGAAAATGCTGTGAAATTGATAGTGGTGATGGATGCACAATTCTGTGAATATACTAAAACCCACTGAGTTGTATGGTATCGTTGAACGGTGGCCCCAGAAAGGTTATGTCCACATCCTAATCCCTGGTACCTATGAAACTTATCTTACTTGGGAAAAGGGTCTTTGCAGACATAATTAATTAAGGATCTTGTGATAAGATCATCCTGGATTATCCAGGTGGGCCCTATATTCATTAACAAATGTCCTTTTAAGAGAAAAGCAGAGGGAAATGTGAGACACACGCAGAGAGAGAAGAAGGCAATGTGAAGACAGAGTCAGAGACTGGAGGGATGTGGTCACAAAGCAAAGAAGCCAAAGAATGTCAACAGCCTGAGAAAGTGGAAGAAGCAAGGAAGCAACCTTCCCTAGAGCCTCCAAGCAGAGTATGGCCTTGCTGACACCTTGATTTCAGACTTCAGGCCTCCACAACTAAGAGATGATAAATTTCTGTTGTGATCATTTGTTGCGGCAACCACAGGGAACTAACACAGGTATTTAAAATAGATGATAATAAAGCTGTAATTTTAAAAATCAACCTAATAATTAAGGGTAAATGATTTGGAGTTTCAGAGAGTAAAGTGAGAAATGTAGTGATAGTGTCAATGCGTGGAGAGGAAACAGTAAACAGGACGCAGAGGAAGGTGGGATGGATGAGAAGTGCACCTCAGTAGCCCACACATGTGATGAGCAATGATAAGACCACAGCCCCACGCCTTCATAAGTGCTAGTCCTTCTATCTGGAGTGTTTTCCCTCTTGCCCACCCAGTAAATGACCACTCATCCTTGGAGGCTCAATTCAAATGCCACCTCCCCATCTCTCCAGTGTTCATCATTCCCTCTAGTGTTGTCAAATACTTTGTCAGGAAGCTCTTATATTCTACTTGTCCCACTATGCTGCGATTATCTGCTTAAGTTCCTGCCTTCATCAATAGCCTATGAAATAATTCAGAGCAGTGATCATGTCCTACTCACCTGATAACCTAGGAACAGCATCCTTAATGAATGAATATGATGGAGCCCTGGAGCAGTGGTTTTAATCATAGCTACACAACAGAATCACCCAGACCCCATCCTCAGAACTGACTTTAAAAAATACAGATGCTCAGAGCCAACCCCTAGAAATCAATTTAATTCTGGAATGAAACCGAGGTATTAACCTGTTTTTAAATCTCACCAGATGAATCTAATGTGCAGTCAGAGGTAAGAAGCGTGGTGTAAGGGATGGACTCAGTAAAGCTTAACATGCCAGGCGGACCTGAGGCAGATGCCAAGGAGAGAGGTCTGAAAATCAAAAGTACACAAAGCATAGATGATCCCATACTGGCTAAGTGCGTCTCCAAATAAAATACTAACCATGAAAGAGTAGAGAACTTAAGCTAGGACATGCTTGTTCTCGGTGCCTAACAGGAAGGTTACCCACAAGAAGGACAACAGGGATGGTTGGGGAGATAAGAAGACAATCTAGAAAAGGTAGTGACCTTCATTAAAATGAAATTCAAGAAGATAAAGCAGGGATTGAGCAGATGGGAAAGAAGATACTTTCTGACATTATTTTCACCACCACCACATATGCTGGTATTTTTTATAATCCTAAAATAGAGTGACTAGCAAACCATCTAATTCATATCTTCTCACACTTTACTGTGCATACAAATCACCTGCTGGGGGCATCCTGTTAACATGCAGACTCTGATACAGTAGGTCTGGGACTCTGCAGCTCTAACAAGCTCCCAGGTGATGCCAATACCGCTGGTCCATAGATCTAGTCTACAGTAATGATCTTCAGTAACTTTTGCATTTTTTCATTTTACTCAATTTGAATGAAGCAATGGAATCAGAAGTTCCCAATACCTGATAAAGTGGTAAGTTCATTACAGTTAAACATCAAAACTCTCCAACATGCCATTGTTCATTTTATACTACTAAACAAAACAGTTAGAGAAAGTGATATTTTATAGTAGAGAAAATAATCAGGGGCAAATATTTATATGAAAAGTCTACCTGAAGAACTGAATTAAAGAAAATTAGATGAAAGTAACTTGAAAAGATAAATTCATCAGATATAAATTTACTAGATACTAAGGTCTTATATAAAACAAGAATTAGCCCTGGGAATTTCTAACATGGCAGCTCTGATATTTTGATCAAAGAAACTTTGGAGGGTTGATTAAGTTACTAAGAGCATCTGAGAAGCAATCAGTAGCCCTGGAAAAGTAATCTAACAAATAATAACTAGGAGGCCTGAAGGCACACACTGAGAGAAAGAGAACTCCATCAAAGCAATGATGAGTTAAACATTTCCCTGAGAACAGGACAAAATATTTTTTAGTGGAAAAGAAAAAAGTCAGCTAGTAGTAGTAGTATTTTCAGAATCTCACGGCTCCACTGCAAACCAGTAAGACTATAGTACAATAATGAAATCTTTCTCAAAACAATCTAGTCCCCTTCAAACTGTTCAGGTGGTATGAGTACTGATACACACTAACACACACCTCCTTCAAACTGTAACATCTTCCCAAAAGTCAGTCCACCTGCAGCCATGCTTCACTGAGCAAGTTACGATCAGATCCTTTGATGGGCAGAATTTCAACATGAAATATATTTAGATTGTAAAGTTGTCACCGTTTAGAACTGGTTCCATCTGAGGACCCCAACAGGATGTAGCTTTCTTACATCTAAACTGAACGCCATATTTCTCAAATATGCACAGCAAAATCTTGTGGCTTGCATTCATTTGACAGACTGAACACTCCATATCAGGGACTCTGATTTCAGTAAGTCTGGCTAGGGCCTTGGACATAGGTATAAAACAGACAAACCAAAAATTTCCCAGATGATCTCTACCTTCACCCTGGTTAGGAATAATGCTCTGGTGGTTTGTAACAGTGCTTCTGAAACTTCACTGTAAGTACCACAGGGGGATCTTATTAAAGTGCAAGGGGCCTTAGGCCCTGCATTTCTAACGAGCCCCCAGTGATTGGACAACACTCTAAGCAGCAAAGGCTTATAACATGGGATGGAAATCATATGGTCCCAAACGATCAAGCACATGAAGTAGAGAGGGCCAGACAGGGGCCATGTTTTCCAGGAGAGTACATGCTCCTTCTAAAGGGAACATCTGCTATTCAGCTCTCCTCCCCGGTGGAAGACCTGCTGATTTGTTAGAAAAGTCAGAAATCCAGGCTTTTATGAGAAATCTCCTGATGAAATGTTAAATATATACTATGTAGGCCAACCAAGTCCAGTCACTGAGCTAGTCATTTTATGTGGCTTTTCTCATTTGATCCCTATTAAAACCCTAGAGGGTAAGTACTAAAGCCATCTTATCTTACAGATAAGGGAACCAAGGTAGAGAGGAGAAAGAGATTAAGTAACTTGCATAAGATCATCTGCTAAAAGCTGAGCAAGGATTCAAACCCAGGTCTGTCTCACCCACAGCCCACGCTCCTAACACTAGGCCAGATCATGCTGGTGGGTGGGTGATCAAGGCATCTCTCTGCTCATCTAGGTTCTAGCCTCGAATCTTGCTACTTACCTGGACTCTATTAACTTTGTCCTTTGGGTAACTAATTTGCTCCTTGGTTTTATGTTCTCAGTTTCAATTTAGAGTGACCAACCAGCCCAGTTTGCCAGGGACTGAGGGTTTCCCAAGACAAGGGCCATTCAGTGTAAAACCAGGACACTCCTGAGCAAACCAAGACAGTTGGTCACCCTAGTTTTCACTTAGGGGTGTTATTTTAAAAACAACCTTATCTGACTCATTTGCATTTGTTAGAAATTTTTAAGAACATTATTCACTAAATGGGTCCTATGGGAAATTCCACTTGGTTTGTCCTTGAAGAATTAATAGAGTCCTGTCCCCCTTCTTTACTATGTGACTTTGTGTCCCTTTTTGCCCTATTTTATTGTTGTTATTTGTTAATCATATTTTCCTCTTTGTGATATGCATTTATGTTGATAAGCAGTTCAAGTGCCTGCTGGGAAAAAGAGAATACTGTACATGCATAGATGCCTTTTGGATGATCTAGAAAGCAATTCAGCATAAGATACTTAAGTACTAGACTAACCATAGACCTGAAGCACCAGTGTACTTGGCGGTGTCTCCCAGGCTGACGGGACCAAAGACCACTTACTCTCCTCACACTTCCA
This sequence comes from Eschrichtius robustus, assembly GCF_028021215.1. NCBI lineage: Eukaryota > Metazoa > Chordata > Mammalia > Artiodactyla > Eschrichtiidae > Eschrichtius > Eschrichtius robustus. Next base: position 87,182,296 of record NC_090824.1, read on the forward strand.
TGTGGAGGAACCTACAGTGGGGGCGTATCCAGCGTCACCCCACCCCACCTCCCCTCTCCCCATAGGAAGAACAGTCAGTTATCTGATTGGTGAGTTCAGGGGAAGAAATGGCATGCTCAGCTCACTCCTCCCTCCAAGGGGGTCAGCACCCCCTGCCCAGGCCGCCCCTCTGCTCCTCTGTACTATTGCTCCACGTGGACAGGTCTCCAGGGGTGAGGCTTGAGGATTTTCACCTCTGCCAGTGACTGGATGTGTAAGTTCATTGTGAGGGTGTAGCATTAGGGAGACCGTTTGGCTGCCTGCCCAGGTAACAACAATCCCCTACGTTTCATCAGCAATAAAGCCAACCTCCTGGATCTCCATTTGTCAGAACCTACCCATCTCTCAACTGGTTTGATAGGGGTGGGGAAGAGAAGGTACTATTTATCGATCTCCTGAAACCCCAACAGTAAGTGAGTACACCACTGACCTTACTGGACCTTGTATCCAGAAAGTCAAATAACAGTAGTTACCACTAAGCTTAAAGCACAAACATGAAAAATGAAGTATTTCAAGAGGAGGGGTCAAGGTGGCAGAGTAAAAGGACGTGAGGCTCACCTTCCACCACAAACACATCAAAAACACATCTCCATGTGAAACAATTCTCTCTGAAAACTGGCAGAAGGACTCCTATACAACCAAGGCTGTAAGAAAGATACACAGAGAATCAGGCAGGAAGAGAAGAAAAGCAATCGGGTTGGGACCTGTGCCCCTGGAAGGGGACTTGGAGGAAAAGGGAGATTACACGGGCGGACACCTGCACTGGGGAGTGAGCGGTTCGAGCCACAGATTGGGCACCCCAGGCTGGGGTCCTACACAGGGGAGACAAGCCCCCTTAGCTGCTGGAGGACCACTAGGACAAACAGAAGGGCTATGAGAAGCCTGGACTCTGCCCCTGAGGAGCGTAGGTGCACTGACTACCCCCAGGCAGGGCGGAGAGACGTCTGCTCAGGGCAGCCAGGTTTCCTGCAACCGCAACCGTCTCGCCGTGTGCCCAGCCTGATGACCTCCAGCCCTGCTCACCCCATGCCACAGCATGGCACTGGATCTGAGGCGCCCATGACCAAGAAGAGACTCGAAGGTGGGACACAGAGGCAACCCAGTCCCAAGGTGGAGCCCGGGTGGGGTGGCAGTGGCCACAGCTGGCGTTTACTCAAGTGGCTCCTCAGAAGCCACCCAGATCTCTGACAGCAGTTCTTCCACCACAGTTCACCTCCTGATACACATCAAGAGGGCACACGACTCCTGCTAGCCTTGCAGAGTGGCTCCGCCACAGGGCAGGGGTGGTAGAGGCTGGGGGCAGTGATCAGCTGTGAGGGGCAAGGGGGACTTGCACCTGAGGCTGCGTCTGAGCAAAGACGTGGGTGCCTCCAAAAGCATCACATCCGACCAGTCTGTGCATGGGCCCCACTTACTTCAGCACCCCCTCCTCTGCGACAAGGGTCCCGGTACAGGTAGAGGGAAAAACACACACTTAAAGGGAGCAGAGCCAGCTCGGGCCCAACCTCCAGGGCTTCTGCTCTGGCAAATTAAGATCAGATCCCTCACCCCTAACAGGGCAGTGACAGCCACTGAGCAGAGAGGGTGTCCTACTTCACACACAGCACCGGTTCTAGCCCCTATATCTACAGCCCCACCCCCTACCAAGGGGATAGCTGCCAGAAAACCCTGAGGAAAAATATGACTTGGCTTGACCTCAATCCAGCTCTCCCACCCAAGGCAGTGATACACGCAGTCCACACAGGGATGCTCCCACATAATAACACCCCTTTAAGACCACAATCAGTAACTGTTTTACCTAAATTCACAGAAGCAGAGAAAGTCAAGCAAAATGAAAAGGCAGAGGAACTACTCTCAATTGAAAAACAAGAGAAAAACCCTGAAAAAATAAGTAATAAAATAGTAATAAACAATTTACCAGATAAAGAATTCAAAACATTGGTAATGGGCTTCCCAGGTTGAGAATCTGCCTGCTAATGCAGGGGACACGGGTTCGAGCCCTGGTCTGAGAAGATCCCACATGCAGCGGAGCAACTAGGCCCGTGAGCCACAACTACTGAGCCTGCGCGTCTAGAGCCTGTGCTCCATAACAAGAGAGGCCGCGACAGTGAGAGGCCCATGCACCACGATGAAGAGTGGCCCCCGCTTGCCACAACTAGAGAAAGCCCTCGCACAGAAACGAAGACCCAACACAGCCAAAATAAATAAATAAATAAACAAATGTGGGGTTTAAAATAAATAAATAAATAAAATAAAATTTAAAAAACATTGGTAATAATAAGGTTAACTATATTAGGGAAAAGATTGATATAAACAGTGAACATTTTAACAAGGAACTAGAAAATATAAAAAAGACCCAATCAGAAATGAATGACTCAATAGCTGAAATAAAAACACACTAGAAAGAATGAATAGCAGATTAAGTGATACAGAAGAATGAATAAGTGATCTGGAAGATAAAATAATGGAAATCACCCAGTCAGACCAGCAGAAAGAAAAACTAATTTTAAAAAATAAAAGCAATTTAAGAGATCCCTGAGACAACATTAAGCATACCTACACTCACATTATAGAAGTCCCAAAAGGAGAACAGAGAGAGAAGGGGATAGAAAATGGATTTGAGGAAATTATGGCTGAAAGCTTCACAAAACTGAAAAAGGAAACAGATATCCAAGTACAGGAAGCTCAGAGAGTCCCAAACAAGATGAACCCAAACAGACTCACACCAAGGCATATCATAATTAAAATGACAAAAGTTAAAGAGAGAATTCTAAAAGCAGCAAGAGAAAAACAAAGAGCTATATAAAAGGGAATTCCCATAAGGCCATCAGCTGATTTCTCTGCAGAAGCGTTGCAGGCCAGAAGGGAGTGGCATGATATATTCAAAGTGCTGAAAGGGAAAATCCTGCAACCTAGGATACTCTACCCAGCAAGATTACCACTTAGAATAGAAGAAGAGATAAAGAAGTTCTCAGACAAGCAAAAACTAAAAGAACTCAGCAATAGTAAACCTACCCTAAAAGAAATATTCAAGGGTCTCCTGTAATTGGAAAAGAATAAAGAATCTATAGGAAAGGGAAAATCCCACTAGGAAAGGCAAATATATAGCAAGGATTGAGGATCAACCACTTAAAAGGCCAGTATGTAGATTAAAAGACAAAATATTGTAAAAGCAACTATAACTACAACAAACAGATAAGGGATGCATGAAGATGTAAAATATGACATGGAAAACACAAAATGTGAGGGAGGCAGTGAAAAATGTAGATCTTTTAGAATGTGTTTGAACTTAAATGACAGCCAGTTTCAAACAAGTAGATATAATTATAGGTCAACATATATGAACCCCATGGTAACCACAAATCAAAAACCTAAAATAGATACATAAACACTAAAAATAAAGAAACACAAGTATACTACTAAAGAAAATCATCAAATCACAAGGGAAGACACAAGAAGAAGTAATAAACAGAGAAGAAAACAAGTAATAAAATGGGAATAAGTACATACCTACCAATAATTACCTTAAATGTCACTGGACTAAATGCTCCCATCAAAAGACATAGGGTGGCTGATTGGGGAAAAAAACAAAAAACAAGACCCTTCAATATGCTGCCTAGAAAAGACCCACTTCAGGGCTGAAGATACACACAGACTGAAAGTTAGGCAATAGAAAAAGGTATTTCATAAAACAGAAATGAAAAGAAAGCAGGGGTAGCAATACTCATATCAGACCAAACTTTAAAACAAAGCCTATAACAAAAGGGCATTATATAATGATATAATACAAGAAGAGAATGGTACACTTGTTAACATACAGGCACTCAATACAGGAGCACCTAAAAATATAAAGCAAATTCTAATAGATATAAATGGGATAAATTGACAATAATACATTAATAGTAGAAGACTTTAACACCTCACTTACTATAATGGACGTATCATGCAGACATAAAATCAATGAGGCAACAGTGGTCTTATGACACAATAGACCAGTTGGATTTAATAGGTATCTACAGGACAGTACATCCAAAAACAGCAGAATACACATTCTTTTCAAGTGCACATGGTAGGCCACATGCTAGGCCACAAAACAAGTCTCAACACGTTTAAGATGATAGAAAGTATATCAAGCATTTTTTCTGACCACAACAGAAAAAATGAAACTAGATATCAATTACAAAAAGAAAAATGGGAAAAGAACAAACATATGAAGACTAAACACCATGCTACTAAAAAAACCAATGGGTCAATGAAGAAATCAAAGAGGAAATCAGAAAATACCTCAAGACAAATGAACATGGAAACACAACACTCCAAAATCTATAGGATGCAGCAAAAGAATTTCCAATAGGAAAGTTCATAGAGATACAGGCCTTTATCAAGAAACAAGAAAAATCTCAAATAAACAACATAACCTACCACCTAAAAGAATTAGAAAAAAAAAGAACAAACAAGGCCCAAAGTCAGCAGAAGGAAGGATATAATAAAGGATTTATAAATTGAAGGATTTATTTCAAAGAGGAAATAAATAAAATAGAGACCCAAAAAATAGAAAATATCAATGAAAACAGGAGCTGTTTTCTTTTGTAAAGGTAAACAAAATTGATAAAACTTTAGCCACACTCACCATGAAGAAAAGAGGAGAGGACCCAAATAAAATAAGAAATAAAACAGAAGAAAAGCAACTGATACCACAGAGATACAAAAAATCAGAATAGAATACTATGACCAATTATATGCCAACAAATTGGACAATCTAGAAGAAATGGATAAATTTCTAGAAACACACAGCCTGCCAAGACTGACTCACAAAGAAACAGACAGTTTGAACAAACCTGTCACTGGTAGTGAAATTGAATTTTTAATTAAAAAAAAAAACTTCCCAGCAAACAAAAGTCCAGGACCAGATAGCTTCATGGGTAAATTCTACCAAACATATAAAGAAGAATTAATACCCATCCTTCTCAAACTATTCCAAAAAAATTGAAGAGGATGGAACACTCCCAAATTCATTCTACAAGGCCACCATTACCCTGATACCAAAACCAGACAAAGAAACCACAAAAAAAGAAACTTACAGGTCAATATCTTTGATAAATATAGATGCAAAAACCTTCAATGAAATATTATCAAACCAAATCCAACAATATACAAAAAGGATCATACAACATGATCAAGTAGGATTTATCCCAGGGATTCAAGGATGGTTCAATATCTGCAAATCAATCAATGAGAAACACAACACTAACAAAAGAAAAGATAAAATTACATGATTATCTCAATAGACACAGAAAAAGCATCTGACAAAATTCATCATTCATTCATGAAAAAACTCTCATCCAAGTGGCTCTAGAGGGAACATATCTCAACATAATAAAGGCCATTTATGACAAACCCATAGCTAACATCATACTCAACAGAGAAAAGTTAAAAGCCTTTCCTCTAAATTGAAGAACAAGATAAGGATGCCCACTCTTGACACTTCTATTTAACATAGTATCGGAAGTACTAGCCACAGCAATCAGACAATAAAAAGAAATAAAAGGCACAGAAATTGAAAGGGAAGAAGTAAAACTGTCACTATTTGCAGATGACATGATACTTTAATATAGAAAACCCTAAAGTCTCTACCCAAAAGCCATTAGAACTAATAAATGAATTCAGCAAGGTAGCATGATACAAGATTAATATACAGAAATCTGTTGCTTTTCCATACACTAGTAATGAACTATCAGAAAAAAAAGTTTTCCCTTTTTAAGCCAATCTCTTTTAAAATCACATCAAAAAGAATAAAATACCTAGGAATAAATTTAACGAAGGAGGTTGAAGACCTATACTCTGAAAACTATAAAACATTGATAAAGGAAATTGAAGATGATACAAAGAAATGGAAAAATATCCTGTGCTCTTGGATTAGAAGAATTAATATTGTTAAAATGTCCATATTACCCATAGCAATCTACAGATTTGACGCAATCCCTATCAAAATACCCATGACATTTCACACAACTGGAACAAATAATCCTAAAATTCAGATGGAACCACAAAAGACCCCAAATTGCCAAAGAAATCTTGAGAAAAAAAGAACAAAGCAGGAGGTACCACCCTCAGACTTCAAACTATACTACAAAGCTACAGTAATCAAAGCAGCAGCACAAAACAGCAGCAGCACAAAACAGGCACATAGATCAACGGAACAGAACAGGGAGCCCAGAAATAAAACCATGCACTTATGTTCAATTAACCTATGACCTAGGAGGCAAGAATATACAATGGAGAAAAGACAGTCTCTTCAAGAAGTGGTGCTGGGGAAACTGGGCAGTTACAAGTAAAAGAATGAGATCACAACATTTCCTCACAACATATACAAAAATGAACTCAAAATAGATTAAATGTAAGACCTGAAACCATAAAACTCCTAGAAGACAACATAGGTATAACATTCTTTGACATAAATTGTAGTAAAAATTTTTTGGACCTTTCTCCTAAGGCAAAAGAAATAAAAGCAAAAATAAACAAATTGGACCTAATTAACTTAAAAGCTTTTGCACAACAAAGGAAACCATCAACAAAACAAAAAGACAACCTACAGAATGGAAGAAAATATTTGCAAATGATATGACTGACAAAAGGTTAATATCAAAATATACATTAACAGGTCATACAACTCAATATCAAAAAACAAACGATGAGCAGAAGATCTGAATAGACATTTTTCCAAAGAGGACATGCAGATGTCTTACAGGCACATGAAAAGATGTTTAACATCACTAATTACCAGAGAAATGCAAATCAAAACAAAATGGGATATCACCTTACACCTGTCAGAATGGCTATCATCAAAAAGCCTACAAATAACAAATGTTGGAGAGGATGTGGAGAAAAGGAAACGCTTGCACACTGTTGGTGTGAATGTAAATTGGTGCAGCCACTATGGAAAACAGTACAGAGGTTCCTCAAAAAACTAAAAATAGAACTGCCAAATGACCCAGCAATTCCCTCCTGGGTCTATACCCAGAGAAAGTGAAAACACTAATTCGAAGATACATGTACCCCAATGTTCATAACAGCACTATTTACAAATAGCCAAAATATGGAAGCCACCCAAGTGTCCATCAACAGACAAATAGATAAGAAGTGTTATAAATATATATATGCAATGGAATATTACGCAGCCATAAAAAAGTATAAAATTCTGCCATTTGCAGCAATGTGGATGGACCTAGAGAATATTATGCTTAGTGAAATAAGTCAGACAAAGAAAGACAAATACTGTATGATATCACTTACACGTGGAATCTAAAAAATAATACAAATGAATGTATATAGCAAAACAGAAAGTGACTCACAGATATAGAAAACAAACTAGTGGTTACCAGAGGGGGAAGGGAAGAAGGGAGGGGTAAGTTAGGGCTATGGGATTAAGAGATACAAACTACTCTGTATAAAATAGATAAGCAACAAGGATATATTGTATAGCACAAGGAATTGTAGCCATTATCTTGTAATAACTACTAATGGAGTATAATCTGTAAAAATACTGAATCACTATGCTGTACACCTACAACCAACGTAATGTTGTACATCAACTGTATTTCAAAAAAAAAAATGAGGTACTTCACACTAGAAACTTTTAAAACATTTGTGAAGCAAATCCTTATTTTCAATACCACAATTGAAACTGGTCCTCAATGTCATTAGGCTTGGTCCCTTTTGAAGTTTTATCTGACTCTGCCTTTTAGAAGCAGAATTTTAATATTCGTAACAGACCTCAGTTCATCAAGGAAAAGAAAACTACGTATCAATAATATTTGCTATTTAAAGAGAAAATGATAAATGGTTCTTCTATTTTCTTCCTCTCTGCTTACAGAAATCTCATCTGACTCATATTCACACATATCTGTTTCCTGAGAAAGAGAGGGAATATAATGTAACACCTGAACACACTGCAATTTCTCGTTACAATTACATCTTTAAAGGGCTTTTTGCCAAGAAAACTGGTTTAGTATTCAGTTTTGGTGTTCATTTTTGCATAAAGTACATAATGTCCAATTTAATATTTTAGAATAAACTGATTAGCAAGTTATTTAAATAATTGTAAATGCTGAGGTTAGTAAAAGAAAAACTCCAGCTTCAGATAGGCTGACCTGCTCTCAAAATAATAATGTAGGACCTACTCCTTAAGGTTTATTATGTAATAAACAGAAAGTAAAATTGATTCATATATTCACATCTATGCCATCTTAAGCCTCCATACTCACAGGGTCATTTTAATCAAACATTAGGATTATCTAGCGCCATCAGAGGCATGTTTTCTGAAGTTATAGGTAAGCCACCATAGTTTCTTTCCATTAAGTCACATTAAGTTCTAGTTCATTCCATCTTTTCATGTTCTACTCAGTGACAAATATACATCAGTGTGACTGCCATTCACATGGAAGTAAAGTCATATCTTAGCAAAATGCTGTTCTAAAGCCCCACACACTGACTACATGGGAATGAGACCTCATATACAGTAAATCATCACACCCAACTGTGTTAAGTCTGATTACAGTAGACAAAGAGGAAATGCAGATACTTTGTTTCTACTAAAAACCTTCTGTCCAAAAAGAAAGAAAGAAAATCTTCTGTCCAAAAAGAAAAGAAAATACAAAAAGAAAGAAAGAAAAAGAAAGAGTAGAACAAAGTTCTCATGGCGTATTTATTAAATGAAGATCTCGGTGGGAAACGGCAGACCACACTCATTTAACTGAATTGCATGTTGTAAGTGAACTCTGCTGCTAGGTTAAAAACTGTACAGCTTGTGGAATTTCACCAAAAGAAAAAAAGAAAAAAGTTCCAAATCTTTATATAGAATGTGAGGCTTGCATAATTCTTAAGCAATACCACCTGCTTTCATTCATAATGCAAAGAATAAATGTGAACCATACTTTCAGTGCATTATTCTAAAACTGGATAATTTAAATTCCTTTATTTATTAAACAGGCACTTGATTTAAGGCAGCACTTTGGACATCATAGAAGATGTAACAATGAATCAGAAGATAGGGCCCCTGTCCTCAAAAAGGTTACACAATTCTAAGGGAGAGAAAGTGTGGGTGTGTGTCCATAACAATGTCGAGAGAGTGTGAGAGAGTGTGTGTGTAAAATGATGTGATCAATACTCTTGGACATTCAGAAGAGAAGTAAGACTTTTAAAAGAGAAGACGAGGGAAGGTTACATTCAGAGAGGATGGGGTTAGAATTCAACTACTATTGAAGGGATACCTGAACAAGCCTGAGAAGAAAGGGGCCTGAGCAACATGGGAAAGCACTGGGAATCCTGAGCCCAGATCAGCTACAACCTGAATAACATTTAGGGCACTAGATAGAGATTGATTTCAAAGGGAACTGCAGGTCAGAGTGTGGAGGCCTTGAACAGCAGGCCTGTTCAAGAATTCAGACTTCATTCAATAGGCAGAGGAGAGCCATAGAAGCTTTTTGAGCTGGGAAGTATGTTTATCAAAGTTGTACTTTGGGGGAATTAGTTTAGGTGGTTGACAATGGCAGGAGGAGAGAAGAGACGAGAGGCAGGGAGGCCTGATCAGGTTATCGCATTGGTCCAGTTGTGGTAGGAAGAGCAAGGGAGGGATGGACATGGGAGACACTGCAGGAGCAGAACAAACAAGATTTGAAGACTGGAACTGGGAAGCAAGAGAGAGGGAAGATTCAATGATGACTCAGATTTTAAGCCTGGGTGGTTGAGGTAACAGAAGTCAAGAGGACAATCTGAGCTGAGAGGGAAGAATGAGGAAATCAGTTTGAGGCCATATCTAGATGGCAGTTAGAAATACAGGGCTGAGGAGTTAGTTCAGAATTAATAGATTATAGATTTAATAGGTAATAGGTATAGATTTAATAGACAATACATTTTAGAGTAATCTACACGAGAGGAAAAGCTGAAGCTATTTAACTAGACTCAACAGATACAACACAGACTATGTTAGACTTCTGACATAAATAAATAATTGAATATTTGTTTATATCAAAAAACTGCCCATAGTACTTGTATCCTGTACCATTGTAAGATGCAACACTGGGTCAAAATTTAAAAAAAAACAAAAAAAACCTGACAGTATACAAGTAGCTGGGATGGGAAGTTTGCATACAGAAACTAACAAAACCACAATGATATATGGCATTTTACAAATTCATTCCTTGGAACAAATTTTCATCACTGAAATTTGGAAGTTAAAATACTAAGCAAATCTACTCAAATTATTTGTATCCATTCAGACTAATTTCTCTTTTCCTCTGAAATCAACATTGTTTTCTGGATAACCATCAAGGATATGTATTAGTTACCATTAAGAATAATGCATTTCATAAGAGTACTAATCTCAACCTTGATCTCATATGAACATTAATAAATACATTCATATGTTAGCACGCTCTTAATTGACCCCATTTGTGACTTTCAAACATACCTCCTTATCCTACTCTACTTTAAACTATACTACCTTTATATTGAAGTGTTTAGTAAGGATTATTTTCAGTGTATTCTCCAAGCCTCACCTGGTTTGGGTTTCTCTGGAGGGCTGAGTTTCAGATGTTGGTCTCCGGATGAAAGGCTCACATTGATGCCATACAGTGGATCATCCAAGAAAGAGGGCCTTTTCAGTCTCCCAATGCCAAGCGTCTTTGACATAAAATAGTCTTTTGTGTCACCAATAACCTTGTCCTCAGAAAACTGGAGGCATTTCATATTCTTTGCTTCAACGACAAGAGCTTGTGACATAAAATGCCCAGTCAAGGCTTTGGTGAGATAGTAGCCTCTAGATGTTTCACTTTCGGCATTCTCAGGCATATTTGCGTCTTCCACTTCAGTGCTTTTGACCTTTGTTTTTGACCCATCTAGTGACTCAGAGAGAATAGATCTGGAAAGCTGGGGCAACTCAGGTGTTATATCCTCAATGTCTTTCTTTTCTCTTTCTGAAGACAGTCTAATCATGGATTTTTGTTTAAGTGTGCATTCATCCAGAAGACACCTTAACTGTTCCTCAGAGAGAAGTGATGTTGAATCTAACTGGTGAAATAAACCAAAAGTTTTCATAGTCAATTGATTAAGTAAACACATTTAACTTTGGTGAGCTTCCAGTAGTACAGTATAAATGCAAGTAACAGGAAATCTTTTACTCAAAACACCCAAATAACAAAACCATTCATTTTAAAGTATCCAAAATTGCAGGGGAAATGTACAACATGCCTAGAGAATAAGTTTAGAATCAATCACACATACTAAAATCCAGGGAAAAGTCCCACAACACTGATGGAAATGAACTGCAGCACCAAATTAACCACTAACACTCTCTCTACACATAGAAGTACCTTGAGCTGAAATGAAGATATTAGAAAAGCACCTTCAATTTTATCAGTCTTGGGGCATCAAACAGGGTAGTAAGTAACCAGCTCTTTGATAAATAGCCAGGAATCCTGCCATAATCTCCAGTAGGTGTTTCTCTGTTCCCACTGCTCCTCAGTGTAAACCCTATCACCACCCAATTCCTATATCAGGCAAACAGGGCAGATTCACCTGCCCCTGGGGATTCACCACTCCGATGTCTGTCTACAACTTTCAGTGGACAATACTACCGAAGACAGAAAAGGAAGAGTGCATCCTGAGATGTGTAGTTGCTTCAATGTTACAGGTCTAGACAGAGGCCAGGGACATTCCAATAGCAGTGCATTCTGGGAGGAGGATTTGATCATACACATTTAATCTCTGCTTGTAGATGTTATCAGGGCTGATTGTTTCAACCAAGATCTTAAGGATTTAAAAACATTTCTTCTCTTCCAGTGATGCTCTCAGGAAATAAATCAAACAAAAGTATAGAGCTATGTTCTATAAGAATTCAGCTGAACAGCATGCCACCTGAATTGCAACAATGTCAAAAAGAATGTGATTGAAATATATTGAAAGACACTGAAAAAAATTTCTCCTTCTTTAAAGAATCAGCACTGTCCCTGATTTACATGGTGGATTATCTAGGACAACACTAATCTCCCTTCACAGGGGAATGAACTATCTGAAAACAAGAAATTCCCATAAGAAAACCTAATCATGAATTGTAATCGCCTTAATTTCTACTTCAGTAAATTAAAACAATGCTGTTGGCCTACTTTGTAGTACACAGTAAGAATTAACCAAATATTCTGCATTTATAAAGTATTGGGGGGGAGCTGTTATTAGAACTAGTATAGTTAATTCCCCATTACTGTGCAATGCTTCTAATGCAGCTAACAAAAAGTAGTACATTAAACAAATTTTGTATCATGCTTTTAAAAAATATTATGTGTTTTAAAATTATATTTAACTTCCATATACTGAAAACCAGTTTTCATAGTGGCGAGTACCATTATGAGTTTGAGAGTAACAAGAAATTGCCTGGGAATGTATTCTTAATAATCATCTGGGATTCAAAATTCAGGTAAATCACCCTAAGGTTAATATGCACGTCAAAAAAAATAGGAGTTGAATTACATATTAGCAAATCCTACTTTTAATCACTAGACATTTCATGCATCCAGATGCATAGAAGCATTCCCTTCACCCTACTATGTAAATGTAGTTAACTAGAAAATGAAGGCAGTCATTATATGGTACTAGATAACTAAAATATACTTTCAAAATCTGCGTATATAAAATTCCTTGTAACGAGTAAACAATTCCCTAGGATTTAGAAAGCGTCCACTGAGTGTCATCCTCAGCAAACATCCAAACCAAAGGCTTAACATAAGAAATTTCCAGACCCTAGAAAAAAATCAGTCCATACTAGAGCAAGAGGGTGAAGGATTATGGAAGGAGGTCTCTGGGAGGGGTGGGGAATAAAAGAGGGGGAGGTGGAAGATGGGTAGATGATCTGATATGTTTGCTCATGTCCCCAAATAATATTGATAGGATAGATGCTTGGAAGTTCTGAAGACGTATTTAGCTAGATACACAGAAATTTAAGTAAAAGGAAAAATAAAGCAATTATGAACTCTGGGGAAAACAGAAAGCTAGTTTTTCAGATAGATAACAGAAAATTAAGCAAAAGAAAATACGGTAATTATTAACTCTAGGACAAACAAAAAAGTTGTACAAGAAAGGATACTATAGTATACTACTTGCTTTGGCTGTAAATAATGCTTTTGCAGTCATCATAATATAAATAGTGATGACTGGGATAACCAAAAATTGTGATTTAACTATTTTGGAGAAGTGGTAGGAGAGAGAAGGAATGTTTGGAGTAACAATGTGAAATCCTTGGCTACAATTATAGGAAGTCAATATATAATTGATATAACGATACATTACCATCATATTATTGATATGAAATGTTAGGTCATTGTCAATTGATATAAAACTGATCAATTAGGAAGGCAAGCTATTAAGAAATAATATAGAGTTAAAGCAGGGGAAACCTTCTAAAGGAATTAAAAGGGGTTGACTCTGGAGAGCAAAACTAAGAAATGGGGAAGAATGGGCAAGGAGCTACCATTTTTGTTTAAAACATTTTAACACAACTATTTCTTTATTTTATTACTATAAGAAAAATTAAAATTAACTTAAAATAAAATATAAAAGTGATTTAAATGCATTCAAAATTTTTAAATAAAATTAATTTAAAAATAAATATCTGGGGCTTCCCTGGCAGCACAGTGGTTAAGAATCCACCTGCCAATGCAGGGGACATGGGTTTGAGCCCTGGTCCAGGAAGATTCCACATGCCGCAGAGCAACTAAGCCCGTGCGCCACAACTACTGAGCCTGCGCTCTAGAGCCCGCGAGGCACAACTACTGAGCCCACGTGCTACAACTACTGAAGCCCGTGCACCTAGAGCCCGTGCTCCACAACAAGAGAAGCCACCACAATGAGAAACCCGCGCACCCCAATGAAGAGTAGTCCCCCACTCACCTCAACGAGAGAAAGCCCGCGCGTAGCAATGAAGACCCAATGCAGCCAAAAATAAATAAATTAATTAATTTAAAATATTATTTTTAAAAAATAAATAAATAAATAAAAATAAAACTCTGGAATATTAAAATGAAATTCCCAACTGGCTATATCTTTGGGCATCAGAAGCAGATCCAGGTTTCATGGAGCCTGAAGTTTATGTAATATTGGAGCAGGGGAGGGTACTTCTTTAAGAAAAAGAATACAAAATTATAAATAGAAAATAGGTATAAAAGTGAGTTTTTCTTCTTTGGAATGTGAAAAAGATCACAACAAATTAATGGGGGAAAAATCAAGTCCATCTCTTACACTATCTCTTTAGGTCATTTACCAGAAATGCTTATGTTTCCTGACTGCAACCTAGCTTCCTCTCCCCACTCAAGGTTCATACAAGAGAGGGCCCCTGAAGCTTAAGCTTCACTGGTTTCATAGTAAATCTTCTGGGTGCTCCAAGATAAAGCATAACACATTTGAGTCTGTATGTACACAGAAATAAGCTCAACTACAATAACCCTGATCCTCTGGGGGAAGCAGCCCAATGGGAAAGAAAACACAGAAGACTAGAACTTGGGCTTCAGTTCAAGCTTTGCCACCTTGTGCGTATCACCTAAGGGACCCATTTCCCGCAGCTGTGAAATAAGGAATTGAAGATGATCTCTACATTAACTTGTAGCTCTAAAATTGCTTTTTATGATAACTACTCTAAAATTAAAAGTACATATTAGAATAAGCTGTTCTATTGCACCTCAGAATGTCACCTGGGTAGAATTTATGAAAACAATAACAAAAAGAGAACTTTTATTTCTTTAATTTCTTCACAATACCATCTTGAACTCAAAAAAATAACTAAAAATTCTCTGGTCTCAAAACATTGTAAGTACAAGTGAACCAAATATATTAAGCTCTCAAATTAAATTAATTTCATTACAGTGTTTCTGGGTGGTAAGACATCAGAACCTTCAACACAAGCCATCTTTCTCATCTTCTGATTCCCTGCAGAGCCTTGCCCACAGTACATGCTCAGTAAATCAGTGTTGTGAAAGGTTGCTGAGTGTTTTGAAATGGCTAAGTACTACATTAATGTAAGTTATTTACAAATGCGGAACTGGACTAAATGGGGCTTATCATAAACATCCCTAATGACCCTTGATAGGTCAGGGGCCATAACCTAGACCCTTCATCCAGATTGCTTTGAAAATCTGAGCTAATAAGCTCCGTATCTGAACGACTCACTGTGCGAGCGCAGTCAAGTAACCATCTGTTCAAGTCTTTACCTCAAAGTATTCGTCTTTCACGCCAGCTCTCATTTTCCAGTATTTCATAAACGAGTTATTATTCATGCTATTCCTGTCCTTCATGAAATTCATCATAGTGCATCTCAGTCTTCATTTTTCCAGACCAGAGCCCAATCTATTTTCTCTCCTTCTATGAAAGCCCCTCTTTTCCCATCCTCACTTAAGTAGCCTTTTTATGGATCTTCTTTCTTGTTTTAGCCAAAACACACACACTCTGTAGTCACAGAGTAAATGTATTGGATTTTCTCATCAGGAAAAAACTATAGAACGCTTGTGGTGTTAGTTCTCCTGCATCTTGCTGGTCTTGTTGGCACCCCAGGTGATGTCGTACAGAATAATAATAACTAGCATTTACTAAGCACCTACTCTGGGCCAGATACTGCCCTATGCATCTTACATGTATCCATTCCTTTAATCTCCATAACAAACCTATGCAGTAGATAACTATTGTTATTCCCATTTTATAGATGAAGAGCTGAGGCAATGAGGAATTAAGTAATCTGTCCTTGGTCATACAACTACTAGGTGGTGGGACTTGAATCCAGATTGTCTGGGTCCAGAGCTTATATGCCTTACATAGCCTCTCATTGTAAATGAGTTCTCCCTCTACCATTCTCTAAGTATCCTTTTCCCAACTGACATTCGTTTTTCTGTCCATCCCCTCAGATGTTAAAAACTCTTCCTGTAGATTATTTCACTTAACTTTGGATCTTATTACCCCGACTACCTTAGCATCTTACACAGATTTTACACAGTGTCCTCTACTTCAGCTCACTTTAGGAAAAAAAAAAAAAAGACAACCCCACCTCCATTCACAGGGTGCCCACTGTTTATACTTCTCCACCCATGTAAATACCAGTTTGGTATAGGAGCTAAATCTGATGGGGAATGCAACTTGTAATTGCTGGAGGGGGATCACAGGCTGTGGATTACCTCACCCTCATCCCTGCCTCCCCTCCTATGCTATGTAGGTGCAGTTTCCCCAGCCATAAAAATCTCCACTCATTTGGCACTGGGTTTGTTGACAAGGCAATCACGATTTTATGTCTCTGGTGCAGATAACCAGAAAGTCAAGTATTATAAACTAGCAGAGGCAATTTTGTCCTTTGATGTAAGCTTATGTCTGATGTTGGGGTTTTTTTTTTTCCCCACAAACACTAAGTTCCTAAAGACCCACCCTATAAAGCCAATACATTTATCACAAGAGAGAAAAGGGTGGAAAGCCGGAAGTCCTAAATGATTAACAGCAAGAGTGTGGATATAAATTGCTTTCAATGACATCAAGTTCTACTTTAAAATAAACAACTAGAAAACATCCCACCCTTTGCTTAATTACCAATACATAAGTTTACAACTCTCTGTTGCAGCCACTGCTGGCAACACATAAACAGTAGTTTAGTCAAGGTTTTTTAGCCATTAGGGACAGAAATCCTTATCTCAAAAAAAAAAAAAACTCCAAAACAGGGTAGGCTATGATGAACTCCTTAAAAAACAGGGTAGGCTATGATGAACTCCTTTAGCTTTCGCTTGTCTAGAAATCTCTTCATCTCGGGCAGTAGAGGTGAGTGTTGATGTAGGATCTAAGAAGTCACCTCATGGATACCAATAAGCAGGAAATGAAGTATCAACAGGCCTGTTGGGGTCTGGAGCTGAGAAGCCCCCAGGAACCAAAGTCATGTGCTTCATCGTTCTCTTACTGAGTCCCTGTGGTCTCTTAACTCACTGCTTGTCTGATGCATGCTCCCCTCTGCAAACCAGCTTTCTCTGCTTAGTAAAGGTTTCTGCTCTCTCACAACCTCAGCTTGCCCAGGTAGCATGAGTTAACTCTGATCTGCACTCAGCATGACATTAAGAGTCTGGCACCCACCAATGAATGACAGTGGTCTCTATGTCTATTAGCTCAAATTTTCAAGCAAGATAACCAGGTTGGTCACTGACCAAATGACGGACTGAAATGTCAGTTTCAAGTGTTTACCACTAGTCCAATCACCTGCGGTGAGGGTCACATAGTATGAACTTGGCCACTCGAGTCCATGCTTTTGGGTAAGGGGGATTTCCCAAAGAAGAAGGCATGAGCAGAGCAGGGACCCCAAAATAAATCTACCACATTGCTAAACTAGAATTGCTATTAAGTAAATAACCAATAGAAGGGACCTGACACTTAATGAAGTTTTATAGCCAACTAAAGGATTAAGAATCAAGGAGTTGCCAAACTTCACCAATCTCTTTCAGTCTGAGCACTCATTGAATAGCTAATTGAGATATAAAAGTAGAATTACTTGTCAGAAAATATTCACTTGTAGATAGAATGGTAAGACTTCCAGGTGGACTACAGAACAGCACTTTCAAGTCAATATGCTCCTAATCAGCTCATATAGGCTCAACAGAGTCACATCTTGTGGTTCTTAAGAGTAAACAAGTCTGAAAATGATGGGAGTAAGTGATTAGTGTTCCTCTGAATGTCTGCGTCAACAAGTATACACTGCCAAGGACTCATAGAAGGAATAGGCTTATTCATCTTTCCCCCTCCTTAGCTCCTTCCCTCCCTATCCTATTCTTCCCACTTCCTCTCTTACACTGAGGCTACCCCAGTCACACAGAGGCAAGTCTGGCAGGTACAATGCTCTTCAGAGGCCACAAAGGTCCTGGCGGCCAGGCAAGATCTGGCATATTTTTACCCAGAATAGTCAGAGGTTGTTCAGCCAGAGGAGGCTCTGAACTCTAGTCAAAAGGTCACTGCCAGAGAAACTATGTAAAACATTAGGAATAAGGGCTGAGGCAAGGTTGTAAACAGGAAAATGAGTCAGCCCCCAGCTCAGAAGCTGGAGGATCTGTGGATAGAATAACATAGTGTGAAATAGGTCAAGATGAGCGGCTCTGAAGTGAGTTCATAAATGTCGTGATGGTATTGGAAGTCTGCTTTTATGAGGGGCCTGCCATGTCAAAGTAACCATGTAGCATAGGACACCCCCCTTGCCCAGGCCACCTATCTTCCCCGAATGACTAGGAGAGGCAGGGCTTGGAAGGGTTTGCCTGATGTGTTTGCTCCATGAAAGGCTGCTGTGCCCGTGAGCATTCGGTGATGGTTCTTCCCAGCCTAGGTGCCAGAGCTGGTCTCCATGACATCAGGCTTTCTGTTTCTAAGAGGACGAGAAGGGTGGGATGCCAGCAGGATCCCAGTGTATAAAGGAAGGGTGGGCATGGGTGGGAGGAGCTAGAAGCAGGGTATGGGATCCTCCATTCCTCCAATTTGAAAAGGGGCCAGGAACTCAGCTTTAGTTGATGACATAGTCAGAAGGGTGCAGATGAGCCTGGAGGAGAGCTAGATCGACTTCACAACTTCAGTTTCTAAAAGAATGATGGGGGAAAGGGGCTCTCATTTTTCCATTCTGGGAGAAAATTATCATTTGAGCATTGCCAACAGCTGCTGTTTTTTAGCAGGAGAGACAGCAGATCAACTTCAATCAGATTCCCCTTGTTCTGAGCGAGTCACTGGAATGGCCCTTCTGTAACACATCTGTCACTTCCTTGCCAGAAACAAGGCTTGGGTTCCAGCTCTGCAGCTGGAAGGAGCCTGGCACCCCTGTCCCACATTCTCCCAGCAAAACAAAGCTTAACCAGGAGGTTGTCGGAAATGAGGTGAGCAAGTTTGTACACAGAGCATTTCTTCTGGTCACAGGGGGCTGGAGCACCCACCCACCCACCCACCCAGCCCCCACTCCCTGGGGAAATATATCCTATATGTTACTTTTAGAACAACTAAGTCTCACTGCTATGCAAGATGGCTAGTTTATCGGATAGTAACAGTTATGAAACTCATTTGCACAGTCTTCTCTACTCTCAGTTTGAAGTTTATTTTTACTATGTAGAGATAAGTTGGGTCAGAGGAGGTCGTGATGGGGTCAGAAGTCAAGAGAGCCACTAGCTACTTAAATGCTTAAACGTGCGCCAGAGTCCAGATCAAGCTTCACCCTTTTGTCGGAGGTCAGCTGGGAGATGAGTCAAGTTAGAGCGATTTGGTATCATCAGAAGAGATAACCAACAAGGACCTACTGTATAGCACAGGGAACTCTGCTCAATACTCTGTAATAACCTAAATCGGAAAGAATTTGAAAAAGAATAGATGCATGTATATGTATAACTGAGTCACTTTGCTGTACACCTGAAATGAACACAACATTGTTAATCAACTCTACTCCAATATTAAAAACAAAACTAAACTAAACTAAAGAACCCCTGCATGCCCACAGGGCTGCAGAACTTTAAATACTTCTCTTGACATCATGTAAACTTCCCATTAAGAAGAAAGTGACCTCAGAACTCTGTCTCCGGGATCTTCAGCATGCGCTTTCTGGGCTAGCCTAGAAGCAGTGGTGCCATGGTCACTACAGGACCATCCCCAAGAAGGGCTCATTTAAGGTCAGGTCAGGCGAGGCTATCCAACAGGTGTTAAAGAGGATAACTGATCACAACTCACACCCAGTCCAGGAGGACATGGAGGAGGCCATCTACTGGTGCCGAAACAAAGTGGAGATACGGCATGGCCTAAAAGGTAGTGCCTGACCTCACACGGCCTGTCAACGGATCGAACAAAGCCTCCAGGCTCTGACCAAGAGGACTTCTGCTTTCCAGAGACATGGGCCCTCGATTTGTGATCAGTTCCACATTCATCAGCTGCTCTGAGGACAACTCTTCTGCCTTTTGCTGTGAAGTGCCTCACTATGGTAGCATTATCTAGACGGCCCCAATCAGAGAGAACCCTCAGTTGGACCCCACCTGTCGCTGAGCAGGACCCGAAGGGACCTTCCCAGAATAGGACTCCCCCATGCCCATGTCCTCCGCCTGCCTTCTGTCTGTAGAAAAACTCTACCAAAGCATAAGTTTAATCAGAGACATGAAAAAAGGCAGAAGCGAAGGAAAACAGTCAAACAGGACCAAATAATAATAGTTTAGCCATTAAACAAAGTCAAGGACCTTTAGTTCCTCCTCAAGGGCTTTAGATAATACTCTGAGCTGTTTTGCAGGTACCGACGCTCCCACCAGATGGAGGAAGTGAACTGTATGCTGCCACCAGCGCATGGATCCCAGACTGATTGGAACCACAAGGCTGATGATGTTGACTTCCTATTACCTCACCTCCAACCAATCAGAAGAAGGTCCACGAGCTGATCACACACCCCACAACCCCCCTCCCTCACCCTCTCTTTAAAAAACCTTTCCCTGAAAGCCTTCAGGGAGTTCGGGTCTTTCAAGCACTAGCTGCCTAGACTCTTTGCTTGGTGCCCTGCACTAAACACCGCACTTTGCTTTGCCACAGCCTGGTGTCAGTAGACTGGCTTTACTACGCACGGGCGAGCAGACCCAAGTTTGGTTCAGTAACACACCCACATAAGTGAGACCCCTCAGAGAGATGCCCAACCCTGGGAACTGGAAAAGGAAACTGAGTATTTCCTTGAATGGACAAGAAGTTTCCTAGCAGCACAGACAAGCCGCTGCACTGGCATTCAAATGCTCCAACATGACCATATCCGGTTTATCCATCACCCAGAGCTGCGCACCTGCCTGCAGCTGGGCCGAGTGGATCTAACAAGGCTTGTGCTGCCCCCAAAGCTGTGGATCCAGGTATCGCTATTGATGCCACTGCCACGCCCCTCCTGTCACCCTCAGGCACGTCATGCCCCTCTTGCCTCTCATCCAGGACTTCCCTATTGCTGCTGAGTTGTGACTTGCTAATGAGGTGTGAGATGCTCAGCTGGCCACTTCTAGGCTTGTGCAAATCAGTCAGCCCTTGGAGTAGACCAAGAGGGGAGAGGAACCAGTGAGTAAAATCCTTCCCCTTCCTCCTCCTGGAAGGACTGCCCTGAAATGTAGTCCCCCATATGGATTCTCTCTGAAGGTGTCCCCCAAGATGAAACAATCAGCGTTGTCGCCCCCCTCCCCATTTCTGCTTTTCTGGTGTTGCTTTAGCCAATTAAGTGGCAGCCTGTGAGTTTCAGGCTCTGCTCTTCCAGACTGAGACAGTCACAGTAAGCAACAGCCTCCAAGTGCGGGCAGGGCTCTGGAAGTGGCAGCTTGAGCTGCACAGGATGAGCCTGGGAGCACTGGGCCAGCAGCTCCACCCCAGCCTCTATAAACTGGTCAAAGGCTCCCAGGGTGGAGCTGGCTGCGTGCAGACACTGCAGAGCTATGGCCAGCACTGTCGAGATCCTATGAGGCAAAGTAACGCTTTAGGATCCTTGGGGCTCATGGTTTAATAGCTTGGTTCCTACTGCCAGTGCTAGACGGGAGCAGCAGAGCACTGCTCAAGGGATTGGCTCAAAGGAGAAAAGCCCTTGGAGTCCTGGGAGGACATTTGCCCAGGGCAGCCAGAGGGAGGTAGCAGAGCTGGAGGGATTATATGAATTGGAGCTAAGGGGAGACAGCCCAGGTCATAGCTTAGGTTTGAGTGTCAAGATAAACAGAAAAAAAAAAAAAAATGACAAACACGAGGTGTAAAAGTGGCCATGGAATGGTGTTCCATACCAAGTCACATCCACTGCAAAGACAGAGGAGGTCTGCCTTCATTCTGGGCGGGCAGAGTTCAAGACCAGGCCGGAGCTCTAAAGAAAGTTAAGCAGGAGCAGACCCTACCATGTCAGCAGCCACTGATGGATCAAAATGAAGGGCTGGGTAAGCCATGCAAATATGTGACATTCCTCTACATCTTACATGCATCTCCAGCATCCTTTCTCCATGTTGTTTTCCCACAGCCATTGATATTTCATTTGGTAAAGTGCCCCAAGTGTTCCCTAGGCTGCATGTTATCTTTCTGAAAAAAAACGAAAACCCAAAAAACAGGAACCCCCAGGTGGAGAGGAAATACCCTTAACAGCAGCATACAGTAGGAGATGGAGGCTGCCATTTCTGAGTTTAAACCCCAGCTCTCTCACTCCTAGCTGTTCCATTCCATATTGGGCAGAGTATTTGATCTCTCAAAACCTCAAATGTCTAAACTGTAAAAGTGAAAGAACAACTTGCTGACTCCTAACAACTGGTTGTGAGGAGTACTAACAACTAACAATATGCAATGAGCATGAGATACACGCGTGAGGCTGCTAGCACTGCACCTGATGCAGAGTAGGTAGGATTTCAATCAATGCCGGAACACCAGGAGGAACACGAAGCTTGACTGAGAAACACTAGTGGCTAGATGACCCAGCTACGAAGTTATCGACTTAAGTCTGTATGTTCCAAGTTCCAGTGGCCCCTACCACTGAGGGTCTCTCTGGGGTACCAGGAATAGAGCTTTGCACATCACATCACAACCAACAATCTGCAATGAGTGAACTGTCCTGTATACTCTAATGGATTCATATGGGGCTACAGCAACCATCAGATGCCAGGAGAGGACACACACGAGAGAAAGGTTGGAACATGAATCTTCGTCTTCCCTGCAGGAAGCTTACACTTCAGGGCAGATGTTATTAAGTCTTCAGTACCAGAAAGTACCGTAGTAACCAAAAAGGACCAGAAAGGGGCTGGTTTCAAGACACCTTTATCACTGCTCAAAATAATCAATGTCAGGACTCAAGATGAATTTTGTGAAGCAGAGGAATGTAGGTGAAATGCATTTATTTCATGCACAGGACACTTTTCCTTTTCACCAATGTCCCCGCCTTGCTCTGCTCCCTTCCCTAAGGCATCTGAAGACCCCATGCTGCCTCCTCAGCCCTCTCCGCCTGAGCACACATTCCTCAAAAAGTATACTCAATTCCAAGGCATTTTAAATGTCCCACTGCCCTCACATCAAAACTTACCTGTCCTGAGATGTGTTTCCTCATTACTCTCCCTCAGACAAAGAGATCTAGGTCCGTCTATAATCCTCCCAAGGAACAAGCTCGAATTTTACAGGAGCTTCTTCAAATCAGAATGACTTAGTCCAAAGACGTGATTCTAAGAATGGGAATCCGGGCCCCACAGCTGGATGGTAGAAGATATTTGAGAGATACCATTTTTAGCAGCCTCAAAGAAGCCATAGAGTGAGACCTAGTCTAGCTCTACAAATGATTGGTCCTGTCAAATCTCAACAGATCTGATTTTCCTCTTGGGTGTAAATCTCGCGCCAGAGAGTTAACTCCACGTTTAACTTGTTAATCAAGGAGAGCTTTTTCTGGTTACAAACAGACGACCTGTAGCTTTTCCCAGGGTTAAACAAGTGCTCCTGAAGCTGTACCCAGTCTAGACATGTATCTGAAACATCAAATTACCCCTGTATAGTCTGCATGGCACACAACGCCCAACGTCATCACATAAACATGAAGCTCCCTACTAATATCGCTGCTCAGTGAACTGTCCTTTCACATTTGCCAATCTGAAAGTGAAACCATGCTACCACTAAGAATAAGGATAGTATGCTGTGAACAATAACTGCCAAGTTTTGCTATGACCCAAAAATTGTGGGAGTTAAATTCTCTAAGAATTAAACAAAAAATCCATGTAGCGAACTGGATCCAAATTCATAAGGATCTAAATTGCTTGATGCATATTCTCTCTGAATTTAATTTTCCCTTCCACATAGAGTAAGAGGCTATATGAAAGGGATAACTCTTTCCACCTCCCTGGTTGTCGGGTCCTACATTAGGCAGGTGACCAAACCAGCCCTGGTCATTAGTTAGTTGCACTGGGGTTGGGGTGTGGAGTTGGGGTATGGATAGAGTTTATATAAAGTCAAGGACCATCCACCATGTACCAAGAATGCTGACATACATTATTCCATTGCATTCTCCCAACTACCCAATGAGGGGAATTGGGAAATCATTCTCCACATTGAACAGATAAGGAAACTAAGGCTCAGAGAAATTAAGTACCTTGGTCCAAGGCCCAGAAATAATAAAAACTGAAGCCAGAGCTTTTCATACTCTTACTGTCTTCATACAGATGCTCAGAAGAGTTGGTTAAGCTCCATTTTCCAGGGGAGGCACTCTGCCAGCAGCATGGTACCATGACATGCCCCCTCCACACTCTATTTTACATCTGAAAATGTTATAGAGCAGGACAGCCTAATAGAGCCCCTTCCACTTCATAAACCTGAAGCAGAAGTATGAACAAGAGGCCCCTTCCACTGGCTGACAGCTGCCCCCTGCTTCCCCCAAACCTGGAGTGCCAGGTTATATCAGCACAGCACCCGCTTCGTCTGCCTTCCCTGATAGATGTTAAGTTTCTCAAGACTGGGACGAGGTCCTCCCCGTCTCTGTGTCACCATGTCTGTGGCACAAGAGAGACACAAGGCAAAGTTTTATTGGCTATACGAAACTTTCTTTGGGTGCTCCGCCACTTTCTACAGTGGCACTCACTCTATAAACTAAACTCACTGGTCTCAGTCTGTCCCCCCAGGATACAGCCCAGCCCCTTCTCTCCCCTGTGTCCTGTTCCCTCTGGACCCTGCTCTCTCCATTTGGCTTTGGAAGGTAATGGTTTAATGGATTAATGAACCTTCACTGATTATCTGGGAAGACCAGATACCAGTGCCTTAACTCCTAAAGAATTCCCAAACATTTCAGATGCCAGCAACAGTAGTCAGACAGACAAATTGGTTGAAGGAAGAGGATACTTCTGGTCCTCTCTGAATAACCCTCCACAGGCAATGACTCACCCTAGCTGTGGATGCCCCCTCATCCCCACCAACTTCAGGAATTTGGTTCCACTGACCAAGGAAAAATGCTTCAGATTCACAAAAATTCCCAAGTGCAATAAAAAGCCTACACTCTGGACCTATCACTGTGATATTCACTACATGTTTGACATAGAGGTTTAATTTGGTCTGCCATGAAAATAGAACTCAATAATATTCACAGTCTTTGTGGTTAGGTTTAATTACGGAAATCTACTCATTTACTTATACAGAAAGCCACACAAGCATGGCAGAAAGCCATTTCTTTTCATAAATATTTATAGGGAAAGAGCCTTCTGAAAAGGTTCTTTATTAGTAAATAAATACTTCAAATAAGCAAGGCAAAATAGGGTCCCCACCTTTCATAGGATATATTTTCTAATCATGTCATGTTAACATTCTCTCTTTTGATTTCCAGTGATAGGCTAGGACGAGCTCCAGCCTCTGCTCCAGGTTGGGGTGCTGAGTCACTTATTTAGAATGGAATATGCAGGGTATCAAGACGGACAAGTACAATCCATATTCAGTGTGGTGGTATTAAAACATCACCTAATTGAATATGTTAAAATATCCTGGCTGAAGACATAGAAAAAAAAAAAAAAAGCAGTAGAAGCTTTATATCTTTGTACTTTCTGATTTTATGATATAAAAATACTGTCCCTGGAAGTCAGACAAAATAATGAACAGCCTTTATCTCCTTTTAATCAAATTTCAAATTAATGTTTTAACTTCAAGTATGCATGGTAAAAACACAATTTCCCCAAAGCAGTTAATAATAATTAATTTAAGGATGATAGGCTGAAATACAAAATGCATTTGGAAAAAATGGAAACACAGGGAAGTAGATTCATATAAGTGCTTCCATTTGCTGGATGTAAATTCCCTTACTATAATTACCATTTTTTAATGTCCAAAATCTTCCCCACATAGACCATCCTTGTAAAATGCCAAAACAACTAACTTAATAAATCTAGTTTTTTAATTATTAAAATGCATTTTAACTGAATTCATTAGTTAATTAAGCCAGTGACTTTTTCACGACTAACTTGTTAAAATTAATTTTGTACTTATAAATTATGAGTCTATCAATCCATAGTATTAATATAATTATGATCCCATAACTAACTTACCATATTAAAATTAATAATATATAACTGTGAAGCCAGTGGAAATGAAAATCTTTAGATGTAGTTAATTACTTTAATGAATATATGAAATTGAAGATTCATTAGGGATTTTAATACTCTATTTCAGAGAGATTGCTCTCTCTGCTTCCCCTTGCTGCCCTATTGAGCATTCTCAACCCCGAGAATCCAATCAAAAATGTAAGTTACACCATTGGGTGCTTTTCTACTTAGAATCCTCCAATGGTTCCCCAGCTTCCTCAGAGTAAAAGCCAAACTTCTAGGAGTTTGGTTCCCCTATCACTGTTGGGTTTTTATCTCCTATTTCCCTCCTCATTCACTCCATCCATCCACACTCACTACCATGCTGTTCCTTGAACATGAGGGGCATGCTCCTGTCTTAGGGATGTTGCCCTTGCTGTCCACCTTCCTGAAACGGACCACCTTCCAGATATCTTCACAACTTGTTCCCTCATGTCTTTCAAGTATTTGTTCAAATGCCACCTTCTCATGGAACCCTTCCCTGACCACCCTACGTAAAAGTACAACAGCTTCCTTCTGTACTTCCACTCCTGATGCCCCTTCCCTGCCTTATTTCTCTCCATACACAGCACTTCCCCTTTTTACATTCTCTATAATTTACTTGTGTTTTGTTGCCTGCCTCCTTCCACTAGAATGCAAGCAAAATGCGGACAGAGATGTTGACTGCTCATTTCATGACTCTATCCCCAGAGCCTAGAAAAGTATTTTGACATAGTAGGAGCTTAACCAAATTTGGTTAATGAATGAAATACTTTTTCTTGGAGAGGTATGTGTTGCACCTGTATGTGCTCATACCATGACTTAAGCATCCTTTTTTATTCTCTGGTAAAATTTGATCTCCTACTTGATGAGTGGTATTTGCACTATTTGGAATCTTTGCTCGAATAATTTGATGAATCACTTTTTCTTACTTCTGTTGTCATAGTAGTATCACAAACCAATATGTTTCTTTTGGACAGTCTAGTGTTTCTAAATTTTTTTAATTTAAATACCTTCAAGAAGAATGTGTATATTCTCTAATCTGCCAGGACAATCCTTCTCTCTACTGTCCTACCCTCATCCATCTCATACATTTATATAACCTTGCTGCTCTCTGAAGGAATTTTGCTTAGCAGCACCTGCATAGAGCATATTATAGATTTCATAAACTAGCCCCATTTCCAAATGCAACTTTCTACTTTAATTTCTCAACAATTCCATTTTTTGGCCAAGAACAATAACTTTCTCAAACTACTTTTCCCTTTGTTCATTTCCATCACCACATCAGCATATGATCCTTTCAGGACTATTTCTCACAACAAAATAAAGTATCTATAACATGGTGAGAATTACTTTGTCAGTGGTAAGGGACAGAGAAAGGAGCTTCACTGTTGTGTGGATGCCAGCAGACTGCCTAGATTGTCTCCTTCCTGCTAGTACACACGTTATCTTACACCAAGACATCAGTGGTACCTGCTATATCCTGCTCTTCAGATCCTATTAGCATGTCACAAAATATTGAACTAGCATGATATCCTGTGTGATGAGCAACAACCTTGTGGACAAAATGGTGTCACAGTGCCAGAAAGGAGGTATCACCCACCCTGAGGCAAGACAGTGAAGTTATTATGCTGCTCCTACCAGATAAAAGCAAATTATTTCTAGGGTATTCTCTGCTTATTTGCCCAGAGGAAAAGGCATTTGCCAGATAAATAAATGCACCACAAATATCAAGGCATGTGTTTGGCTGCTCCAAAAAAGAGACTGTATCTTAAATGGAGCAAGTGTCCACTAATCTCTGAAAGGTCTTAATATTGCCTTTTCCCTGGTTACTCTAATAAGTACGCTCAGGTCTCTTTTGTAGAGCCCTGTCTAACAAGTTTTTGACCTTGCTTCCTTCCATTTAAAGGATGTCGGGCTTATGAACTGATCCCTGTCTGGGAATTAGGTGACAGGTTATGACTTCCTACTGCAATGAGTAAAATCAGGCCTCTGTTTGCCCAAGATGCAGAGTTTTTTGGTTGTAAAAACCAAGTAGCATAGCTAAGTGCCTATCTATTTCAGTCACAGGGATCCCATCATCAACAGCCATTTCCAAAGATCCTTGATTGTCATTCCAATTAAAATGCCCATCCTGAAGCCTATTATGGTAGCCCTGTTGCCCACCTTGCCTTCTAATGGTAAAGTGCTGCTCCTTAAGCTCCATTATCTCAGGATCCTAATATCCCTAGTAACATCAGGGAGCCCCATTTTAGCTTGAGCATCTTCCATCAGCACCACTGGCCTACAGAGAATGACCACTCATTTTTTTCCCAAAGATGTGAGTGGGCCCCTCATCACTGTATCTCTCAAGCTTTCATTAAAGAGTCTCATCAGGACACCCTCAAGAGATTCGATACCTATGATATATCCCCACTGATGATCTTACCTCCCTAAGTGTTTGGATTCCTTGCTCCTACAGTCTATAAAGGCATGTCTAGCATCTCAGTGGGGCTCAAGTCCAAGTTTTGGTCAACCAATCAAGGAAACAATTAGAATCAATCCCACCTATTCAGGCTAGTACACTGAATCCAGAATCTCCGATTAACTGCTCCCACAGGAATAAATTCAACCCGGCTAAAATTGTATTTTTCTTTCTTGGACACAGAACCTTCAAAATCCATTCTCTTGCATATTTCCTGGATTTTTTTTCAATATTAATTGGCAAAATCTTACAATTTTTAGCACCATAAACCGTCTCCTCCTAGCTTTGACTTTGTCATTGGCATTTTGAGGTATGCTGAGATCCAAGTTGAGTTGTAGGTCTGGGAATGGTACATAGGCACATGGAGAAAACTGACTTTGTAATGCAACTCCTTCAGGTGACAGAAAATTCAATCAAAAGAGGAACAGCCTCATCAAACAGAGACACGGGTGGTACTTCAGCTGGCAAGGGTGGCTTGACGACTCTAAGGATTCAAGGTACCCCAAGTTCACCAAATCCTGCCATATCCCCTGTTCTAATTCTCAGAGTCCCACCCTTTCTCTCTCAAAGCCCCAACTTTAACATAAGGGACCTGGCTGTGAATTCAACTGACACTCTAATTCAGCAACCCACATGATTGCATTTGGCTTTTGACCTTTTCCACCCCGAATTACAAAAGATAAGAGATTATTTTAGCGTAGTCATAGCAAGTCTCTGTTTTTAATCCACACTTAGAGAAAAAAACATTTAGGAATTTGAGATCAAATTCTCTTTCTTTAAGCTAGCCAGCACTGTTAGAAGCAGCTACCACACCACCCCTGTCCTTCAAATCCTCATCTCATCACATTATTTTATGGAAGCTCCCGCTTGGCTCCCAAAAACCTTTTTCCTTCACTTAATTCTAGAAGTTCACAGGTGTGTTATCTGATGACTTGCCCCTGAATGTTATGGTATGCCAGGGTCTCATTCCTTACGCAGCTGGACTTTCTACTACCTTCAGCTCCAACTAAGCCAGTCTCCCCACCTGCCACCCAATTTCTCTGTGGTTCCATTTTTTGAAACCATTCCTGGTGTCAAATTTCATACCAATTAGGGTTCTTAGTTGCAAATAACAGTAATAGCAAAACTGAGACTGGCTGCTTTAAGCAGAAACAGAATTGATTGAATCAACGTTGGATGTTCTCACATAATCACTGAGAAGGCTAGAGAAGGGCTTTGGAAAACAGTCAGGAACAACAGGAGGCTAACAACCACCACCAAAATCATGCCACAGAGTTCAAGGCTGCTGCTTCCACTGGACCACTCAGCTAGCTAGCTGAGCTACTGACCAGCATCACACCACCGGTGCTGCACTCTGCCTAGTAAACTGACACTTCTATCACCACTTGACATGGAGTGGATTCTCCACTCTCCCTGCCCATCCATTAGTTCAGAGCGAGAATGCCTGATAGGCTAGGTCTTACATATGTCACGAGGCAAAGGCAACTGCGAAACAGGAAGGGAAGGGAAGTGAAAGGAAGGGAAGGGAAGTGAAAGGAAGGGAAGGGAAAGGAAGGGAAGGGAAGGGAAGGGAAGGGAAGGGAAGGGAAGGGAAAGGAATGCAGGTATCTCCTTTATATTATTGGGAAGCATCATTACAGCAAAAGAAGATAGTTTTTATGTGAGCCAAAGATGGAAATTTTCAATGCTAAGGGGAAAACAGCGTGTTGCAAAAGTTTCATTTATTTGTGGGTGTTTGGCATCTGTGGAGGAGAAGAATATCTTATAATGGAGAAAAAGAAACTTAGTAAAGAGTAAAAGTACCCTTGAGTTTAACCATGTAAAGAGAATCTGGAAATAATGCTCTTGATCCTTCATCCTTTTTTCAGTCTCACTTAAGCCCAATTCATGAAAAGGTATTTAAAATATCTGCTAATATTTTCTCAAGAATGTTTTAAAATTCCACAAGGACCTACGGGAGAACATTTGCTACCAATTTGAATGGATACAAGCATCAAAGAAGAGAAAAATTCTTATAATAACTTGATTCCACACTTCCCTTTAAATGCGTGTAAAGCACATTATGGCAGAGCATGTTAAAGCCATCTGCCTTCCAACAAGAACAATTAAGAGGAGAAACAATAAAATACAACAGAGCAACAATGGAGAACCAGAAATCTAACTGGAGGGAGAGAGGAGAAAATATGTGACTTGGCAAAGGAATTATGGGTACTTGGCGGTTTTAGATATTTTGCCATTGGTAAAGAGCAAGGCATTTTTTTCTCTATATTAAAGCAACAGAAGATATAGAAGCTACAGAACTACGAGGTGATCTCTCATCTTGCACAAGGATGTATCCCTCCCTCTTGCTGTAAATCACCTGAGCATTATTTAAGTACCTCAATTTATCTGCTTGTTAGCATGTGAGTGGTTACACAGATTTCACTATGTGTGCTTTGATTACAGACATCCAGAAGACAAAATACTTCATAAAAATGTGATTAGATGGATCACAGGAGGAGTGAAAGAGAGAAAAGGGGGAAAAGGAGACAGCAAGAAGGAGACAAAGAGGGAAGTGACTATTCTATTTTACTATTTCCTCTGTGTGTTTATGAATCTGTGTGTATGTGTATGTGTGTGGTTCGGACTAGCAAATTTGCTCCATTTTAATAGAAACCTTAAACTTCATAATTCTGTTTTTTTATTATTTCTAAATATAAAAGCCAGTGCCAGCTATTCACAACAGTCAAGACGTGGAGAAGAAGCTAAGTGTCATTGGACAGATCAATGGATAAACACACACACCACCACCACCACCGGAATATTATTCAGCCTGAGAAAGAAAGAAATCCTGCAACTTGCTACAACATCAATGACCTTGAGGGCATTATGCTAAGTGAAATAAGTCAGACAGAAAAAGATAAATACTCCATGATCTCACTTACATGTGAAATCTAAAAGAGCTAAACTCAGAAACAGAGAGTATAACGGTGGTTGCCAAGGGTTAGGGGGTGGGGGAAATGGGGAGATGTTGGTCAAAGGGTACAAACTTCCAGTTATAAGATGAATAAGTTCTGGGGATCTAATGTACAGCATGGTGACTATATTTAACAACACCACATTACATACCTAAAACTTGCTACGAGAGAGGATCTTAAATTTCTCACCACAAAAAAAGGTAACTAAGTGAGGTGATAGAGATGTTAACTAACCTTATCGTGGTAATCATTGTGCAATACAGACCTATATCAAATCATCACACTAAAAATCTTAAACTTATGCATGTTATATGTCAACTCTATCTCAATAAAGCTAGGGAAAAAAGTTAATGCCAGGTCAAGACCCAACGCTATACATTGAGAAAAATATAAAGGTAGTTTATATTTTCAAAGTAGTCTATGAAGTCAGAGGGATATTGTGAAATCACAAGTAAAACTGGAGAAGGGGAAAAAAAGGAAAGAAAAAAAGAGTGGATAGCTTCAAAATATGACGTTAAAAATTTACCAAATTCTCTTGGTTCCCAACCGACACCTAAGACCAAAGTTCACCACTTTCCTTTCTTCTGAAGCTAAAGCCATAGCGGTCATGGCCAAAGCTAGAAAGCCTGCGGGGGGTCCAGAGGAATTTAAGAGGAATGACTCTGAGCCCTGGAGGTGATGAAGCAGAGAAAGTATTTTTTCTTATTTCGCTGGCAACATTTTTTTAAGAGTTTTTAACATAGCTCTCCTAGGTCTCCTTACAAGTCCTTGCCAGCTTGTGAAAAGAAAGCTAGGAAACCACAAACTTGGCCTGTAATTAAACAATCTCAGTTAAAGGCAATAAAAGCAGTAACAACAAAAATGAATTAGAAGTTGGTATACAAGACGCTACAATTATGCTCTTGAAAAGGCTGTAGTCAGGAAATGGATAAACTCTATTTTATATTGGAACTTTGTGACACGAGTGAATATATGAGCGTTTCTCGAGTCCAGTGATTGTCAGACATTTTTTTTTCCTTCAAGTAATCCTTTGACTCTCTACCCTAAAGAATACAGCAATATATGGAGAGCACCTTTCCTGTCTGAAATCACAAATGCAAACAAGAACACATTGTAAAGGGTTGAATATTCAATTGAATCCTCTGGATACTCAAGAGGGTGATATAGGAAAGCATAGGGATTATTATTTCATATAAATTCTCACTAATCCATGAAAAGAAAAAAAAAGATAATAAAAGTCCACAAATAAGTAAAGAGCAATTTAATTTAGTTATAAAACAGTAGTTTCAAATTCCTCTCAAAATTGAAACAAGAAATTGTATTTTATTTCTACTGAACTGTATGTACCATTTGGCAAGGGTCAATTCTGTCTTTTCATTGTTGTAATCCCAGCACCTAATAGGGTACCTGACATAGAAAAGATGCTCAAAACATATATGCTGATTAAATAAATGAATATTCAATATATAGAATAATAATTCAATAAATATTTGTGTTAACTTCATGTACATACTAAAATATACTTAGGCCCCAAATAATGTCAACTAAGAAATAAGCAGAGGTGGAAAAGGTGAGAAAATGAAAGAATGAGAAACAAAAACAAACAGATGAAGAGGGAGAAAAATATCACGTGCCTTTGGAAAATCCTATTGGCAGTTAATCCATTGATCATGGCACCTTGAAAATTCTCATCCTTCAACTAATAGAGACTCTTCTTCAAATGGAATAGCTACAGGAGCCTCCAATGAGATAATATTGTTCTGGGCATAATTAATGATCCCCTCCCCTGACCCATTACACCTAATAACATAAAATGAAGTCTTGTCTGTCTGTGCAATTATTTTGGGGACCTGTTATAATGTCACAGAATCAGAGAACCTTAGAGCTGGGAGGAAACACATGAACCATCTAACTCAACCTCATTAATTCACAGATGAGGAATTTCCCAGAGGCACTGAGTACCTTGGCCCAGTGCCCTGGCAGCAGCATGAAAACCTGAAACTCTGTTCTTCAGAGTCCTGAAGTCTTACACAGTCAAGATATTTGTTAGCTTGCATTCACCAGAGTTTTAACCATTCATCAGGAATTTAAGACTTTTCAAACCACTTCTTGGTTTGAACTGCCTCTTCTTCCATTCTAATAGCAATGTGACACAGTCATTCTCTACAAAACTCACGGGTTGACCAAGTTCCACTGTGGTATCAGGACACATACAGGCTGGATAGAAACAGCTCTGTAGCAAATATTTAGATTTCTAGGCTCTCATTTCCCAGTCATGAATTAGTCCTTTTTCCCCCTCTCTGGCATTTATCCTGCAGTTAGGTACAATGTAATAGGCAAATGTATTAAATTGTCTCAATGATGAAACCAGGGCCTCTAAATCCAACTGGTAGTAACAGAACCCAAATGCTTCAAAAAAAGATAGGTGCTTAATTCCCACACTGGATGCTCAGGGGGAGTCTCAAAAAGTGGTCCAAATGAAAGCTACATGAGAGGAAATAAAGTTGGGGGACCCTACGTATAAAACACAATTCTCCAAAATTCCTCTTCTCACCTGGGTATGACAGAGAGCTACTTGAATGTCATCTACCAGGATACTGCAGAGAACACTAAATTGTACATCACTTTATTCAAGCTTCTTAACCCCAAAAGACTCATGGACAGAAATGATTCATTACTACATATAAAGATCTATTAGATGCTTGAAAATCTCTGGAGACAAAGATACCTCAAATAGCCACAGAAGGATATGAGTAAGGAAGATATACAAGTTACAGATACAAATTTTTTCTATTTCTAATTCAAACTGAAAATAATTTTTTTAATGCCCATTATTCTCCAGAGAGAAGAAAGCAGGAGTTTCTGTCTACAGTACACATCTCTGCAGTCTAAAATGTGGTATCAGCGCATTACCCACCATGGGGGCACAAAAACAAAGTTCAGGTCCTCATTTTAGAATCAGCATGGGTGGCTGGCAACTGTCAATTGCACCAATGGGTAAATAAATGCACACAACTTCCCCGGATGCCTGTCGCTTTCCTCTCATCACACCATATACAGTAACCAGCTTTATAGGGGGGCAAAAAAATCCTCAAAACTGTTTATTGACTATAATTAACAGGGTTTATAGTATTAGAAATCAAATAAGCACTATGACTAATGCCATAAAATATGACACATAAAAATGATATAAAACCAGCGTGGTTGGTTTTATATTTGACTTTCCAGTGAAAGTCATTTTCCTGGTTTCCCTGATGAAATGTTGTGTCGGAGGTACAGTAGAAGAACTGGGAGTCACGGCCCCCAGTCTCCGTTTGCCACTTTACCATTTACATGATTTCAAGCCGAAATCTGCTCTCCTTCCTATGTTATAACAAAAAATTGCACAGGATGGAAACACAAGCCCCACCACCCGTGTTCTAGGGCATTTGCAACCACCAGCGAATGTAAGCTAGGAAAAAATCCAGAACTCTGAACAGATCACCCAGCTGCTAGTGTAAATTTATAGCAGCCTGTAAGCCTTAATAGTGTTCACAAAATTATTGA
This sequence comes from Eschrichtius robustus, assembly GCF_028021215.1. Lineage (NCBI taxonomy): Eukaryota > Metazoa > Chordata > Mammalia > Artiodactyla > Eschrichtiidae > Eschrichtius > Eschrichtius robustus. The sequence goes on from NC_090824.1 coordinate 87,217,368, forward strand.
GCAGTCCTTGATAAAAGGGTGCTATAACAATGCAAACTGCAGTCAGAAGAATAGGATGCGGGTTGGGACCCCTGAAATCAACCTTCATTTTTTGACCTCATATTTGATATTCGGCTATAAAGCCTCCAATTTTAATGTTATACTTGTCAGAGTCAATGAAACTGAAAGGAGCCATAGACAGTATCTATGACTCCATTATTATAGCTATTATTATAATATCATCCATTTAATATAATATCATCATCATTATATAATATTACAAGTATTCATGGTGCAGAAACAGAATGCTGTAGGACAAAATAACTGAGCTGCTGATCCTTTATTATAATGAATAAAGCAGTAAGCATTCCTGCTAATTTTAATAAGACGGAAAAGTCTTAATGCAAGCTCCCCTCCCCCACCCCCATTTTTTTTTTAATTTTATTTTTAACCTGCTTGGGGTCCAAGAAACCATTTCCTAGCCTGGAGTGACAGGCATTTACTAATGACCTTTCCAGCAGGGCTCGTGCGTTTGAGTGGCTTTCTCCAGTTCCCTCACAGACTCAGAGACTCGGGGTGGCCCTTAACAGCCCATTTCTACCTGAGGGTCTTTGTATTTAACTGAATTCTTTAGTGACAGTGATCTATGGAAGAAAGAATGCTGCTTGGGGTAGGAATGCACACACGTGTTTTCAGCTCTTTTATATTCAGGCCTGCTGTGACTCAGCTGGCAAGTTCAAAGTTATAAAGTCATTTTTTATTTCTTGGGGGAAATCAGCTCAGTAAAAGTAAGAAAACTTAAGAAAATCCAAAACCTTTTCTTTGAAGGGAGATGTGGGATAAACTTTCAAAATGATTTCAATTTGTCTAAGTAATGGTACAGATCACGAAATGACAACCATGAAGGTCCATTAAGTGAATCTAAAATAACAAATAAAATAAATAAAATTAAATAAAATTTTAAAAATATGTAAATTAATTCCTTTGATAAAGTGCATAAATTGGCTGTGTATTATTATTATACTTGTCAACCTTCACGGAGCATATCTCTAACATAACCTTGTACTATAATTTTTTCCCAGGAGTTTTAGTGAGAAAATAAAATTCCTCTAATGGAGAGTTTCTTTACACAATTGATTTAGTTCTTGAAAGTAGTTCATTTTTAGGTCATAATATTGAATCAACAAATTCATATTCAGACTTCGCCTTTGGAGAAAATCCCGTGGCAGTATAATTAGTCCTCTGCACCTGAGGTCAGAAATGTGGCAGAAAAATGGCACCATTTTAGGTATTGGTAGAGGAAAGTTCGATGATAAAGTGGGAAAGAGAAAAGAAGAATAAAAAAGAAAGGTCCAGTACATGAAGTGACTGCTGTTTTATTAGAACAGTGATTATAGGTATGAGAAAATATTTAAAAGACAAGTAAATAACAGTGAAATCACATAATTTTTGTGTTTTTTTTGTATGGATTTCAAAACTGAAGTCATTGGAGAAAGATAAAACTGAGTTTTTAAGTGTTGAGAGTAATTCTGGAAAATATTTGCCCACACAAATCCTAACTGGGCCTATTCCAGACTATGTTCCTATGTGGAGCTGCCCAACTAGGTTAATTTGGGCCTTATCAAATCCTGAGGTACCCGAAAGAAAAGGTCTGAGAAATATCAAAAAAAAAAAAAAAAAAGAAAAAAGATGAACAGATGAACAACATAGCCTCTTTTCTGATCAGAAACAAGCCTACCCACCACCCACAAGAAAGCACTTAATGCTTGTAGGTCTCAAATTTGCCTGAATTTATTCTGGGACTACTGGATATATCTGGAAAAATCTAGATGATGTGCCTCAACTTTTGTAAGAAACCTACAACAAGTGCAACAAGCAGGAACATCAAATCTGGTCCTTATTTCTGGATGTGCCTGAAATTCGGTGCATACTTTACAAAAGTGCTTTTGCAATTTACTCTTCAACATAAATATTCTTTCAGAAGCAAGTTATTTAAATTGGATCTAAGCTTCAAAAACCAATGTCATATTTGTCACCCTTCCAGTTTAGCTTTGGTATGACTGGAAAATTCTGCACAGCTAAGGAAGTGTGCCAACCATAAATTAAAATAAGGTCTGAAGGGGCAGCATGTAACTACATGGTTTACAAGCCTACAAAGGATCTAATGTCATGAAGTGTATAAGTAAGCAAGGATCTAATGTCATGAAGTGTATAAGTAACCAACCTTGGTGACAGTCACTTTCGTCAGCTGAAACTCTCGATTAACTAAAATAATCTGTGAGACGTCCTATTGCGTCTTTAGATTTCTCATAAGGCTTTTAGTACTTTCAAAACTCAATTTCTGAAATTTCCCCCATACACACGACCTCTCCAAATGCACCTCCTCCTGGAATTTCATGCTCATCACAACTGACTGTGTGTGAGCATCCAAACACTTCCCTTCCCTACAGGAAAGTGCATTAACCTCTAGCCGCCTGGCTGTGCCATGTCCCTATTGGTTAGGCTTAAGCATTTAAAACAGCTGTTCCAGAAGTGATTGATGACTGGAAATGTGCAATCCTTTTGTGTCCCCGAGGACAGGTCACCCTAGACCCTCTGTCACTGCCACCAGTCAAGATGTCCTGCTGAACCTGCACACCACGCACCCCCTTTTTTTTTTTTTCATGCATCCTCTTTCCAATCAGTGCTCGTTTATCAGTCCAATCTGCCCAAATGATTCTTTTCAGGTGTGCATCTGAGACACAAACAAGAGAGACCCCTGTTTAATTGCCCATGAATTGCTTTATAGCCTCCAAGAACTCAAGAGAACTTTTGCAAAGTAGTTCCAAATCCAGAAGCTGAGAAGAGTATTTCCACTAGAGTTGAAAAGCAGCATCTGGATGCATGATGTTCAAAACCTCTCTGGAAGGCACGATGATTTACAAGTACTGAAAAACTAAACTTAGCAGAGAGGATGTTTTAAATATATAACAAAAGTACAACTATTTTATAGTTTCTATTTGTTCAGGAAACTCCATTCTCAAGGTCTGCTGCCCTCAAAAGTTGAGAAAATTATTTAATTCAAGCTTTCAAATTGCTGATGTAAAATGGTATAATTCCATTTCTCATCCAGGCATTGGTGAGATGCATAATCATCAGGCAGTTACATGAAAAAAGGTTTTCAGGACAAAGCTACTGGGAAGAGGTATGAGAACAAAAGCCCTGTGGAAGTATAATTTGGGGTTTATTCCACATTGAGTATGTGGCTTTGTCTACTGGTAAGTGGGGCTCAGGTGTCAGTCCCACCCCTTCCCGCCCGGGGCACACCACACCTTTGCTATTTCCATACCTTCCCACACCACCCCGTGACTCCCCTGGGGTGTTACACTCTGGTTGGGTGTTCTCTAACAGACTCAGGCCATAGGACAATAATTTATAGGTAAAATTTCAGAATAGTCATTCCAAAAATTATCACTCAAAGGCTGAAAGCACACATACACCAAGAATGCGGGGAGGCATATTTCCTAAAAGACTTCTTTTTTTAATTTCCAAAAAAAACACGTTTAAATGTTCCAACAGTATCTGCTACATAGGACATATAGATATTGCATTGGTATATTGATTTTTTTAAAAAAACATGAATGATATATAAAGTCTGGAACCCAAAAGTGATTTTATTATCATTAGATTTTACCCTTGAGTTAATTAAAAGATGTAGCCACTAGTATTAAATGCACACACACACACAAAAATAAAAAATAAAAAATAAATAAGTGCACACAAGAATCTGTATAAAATTGTTACCAAAAAAACCAAAGAAGGAAAGAAAGAAACTTGGCATTGTACCGGCAGCTTGAAACTTCCTAGACAATTTTCATTACCTTAATTTAAAATATTTACCAAATGTTCACAGATTTCCTGGCATTGTACTACTCACTACAGTATAGTTTTCATAATTCGGGTTTGATATAGATCAGTGGTTCTATAAATTAAATCATGATCTTACAGGGTGAGACCTATGCATCAGAATGTTTAAAAAGCTCTCCAGGTGACTCTCATCTTCAGTGGTTGAGAATCACTAGTGCAGAGCAATGATCTCCAAGACCTCTCAGGAAAAGACAGATGCAATGATGAAGAACCCAGGAGAAATAAGTACACAAATAGAACATGCTAATTGTGTAAATAAAATACTAATTCTGTGCACAGAAGTAAAAGTAGATTGGAAAGCATGGATGTGTGATATGGTAGGTGGTTTAGGGTCTATGGTGGAGGGGTGGCAACTTCTCAGGAAAGGTACACTATAAATCAAATTATAAAGGTCGACAGAGTCACTGAATATTGAATAAAGGGGCAGGCATTTCGAGACCACCCGTCAAAATGATCTGAGCATTCAAGCCACCAAGCAATAATGGCTGTGATGTGACTTATCTTTATATCATTGTTTAAAAAGTAATGCTATTTAAGACTGGGATTTTTTTTTTCTTGTGGAAAGTTTTTTATTTTGGTTGATTCTCATAACTGTTCTGGAAAATATTTCACCCCAAAGAGAACTGAACTCTTTGTCTAGCCTAAGAGTGAATGAAAGAGAGCTAAGCAGAGCAAACAGAAAATAACCAATAACTCAAAACGAAGACAAGCACATAAATGTTGACTGAACGCTACTTTAGTTTTCTTTCTTTAAGAAAGGGAATTATGTTGAGAGTCCTAGGAGTTTTCATAAGATGCATAAAGAGAAATTACATGCTTATTCACATAAACAGTTTTGCAATATGAGGACATCAAAAACACTTGGAAAGCCTGTGTCTAACCCACTTCAGGAACTCTGGCTAATGACATTTCCAGACAGAATAATTTATCCTGAATTTCACACCCTGCAAGCGTAATCAAGGATAAATACATCTTAGTAATAGATATATATATATATCTCATATATATACCTCAAGTTTCCTATCTCCAGGGATATTTTTCCTACCTATTATGATAATACTTCACTATCCCTGTGTTCTTCAAGACATCAAAAATAGTTGTGATGGAACAGTCTAGTTTACTTCTGATATTTAAAAAGGTCTCCTGTTTTTGCTTTTACTTAGGCATGTATAAAAACCAGTATGTGACCTACTTTTCACCCACAGAGCTTAGATCACTTTCTAAGGCTCCTTGATCTTCACTATAGTTTTGGTCTTTTCCATCCCTACCTGGCTCCAAACCACCCTTGGGGTATTCTTGCCAAACACTATTTTACTGCGTCGTCCTCTGCCCAGGAACCAACAAGTGTTCCCTGTTGGATCAAGACCTGAATATTCAGCTTGACCCTCCAGAATCTGATGATGCTGCCTGTTTAACTCTTGTGTCCACCTCTCCTCAATTTTTCATTCCAATCCAGCCAATATTTGAACTGCCTTCCATGGAAATCATATTTTCACTCATATGTTCACTCAGTTAACATTTACTGAACACCAGCTGAGTGCCAGGTCTGGTGCTCATTCCTGGTCCATACTTTTGCTCATCCTTGTTCCTCTCTGTATATTCACACCTCACCCATTCTTTAAATCCTCGCTCAAATGCCCTGTTCTCCACAAAGCTCTCAACTCTGCTCACCTACCACTTGGCTCCCTTATCCTCAGGATCCCTAAATCAGCATTTCGCAATCTGGGTTTAAACAACACTGTCCTAGAACACTTTCAAAAGTTCCATTCCTCAAATAAAATTGGAAACTCTGGTTTAAACAAAGTTAAATATGTTTCTCTACTATAGGAATTCTCAGAGCCTGTAAAAAGTTAACATCAGTTGTGAATTCCTAAGAGGGGTATATAGGAGTCAGCATTTCAAAAACTAACTTGGGCATGGAGGATGATTTTTTTACAGCTTAACTACTGATATCCCAGGGAAATTTTGTTTGGGAAATGTTGTTCATTGGTATTTAAAATTGGTACCACATGATTTACCACTTAATCGTGCTGGCTCTCTGGTATTATCCTATTACCCCTCTGTCCTTTCTGTGCATCTTAATCCTTTTCACATATCCAAAATATTGTCCTTCCACCCTTTCGACTAAAAGCAAATGATTAAAGCAGAAAATACTGTTTGTCTCAACCCTTGGTAAACGTTTTCTAAAACGCATTAATTTACATCCTGCCTTAGTAAGCAGTATAATGAATGAATCTTTGATGACTGAGGCAGGATGAAACAATAAAAAGACAATAGCACCACTTTTAAAAACGACCTCATGCAGACCACCTCTCTGGGCCTAGTGCCCTCATCTAAATAATAAGGGGAATCTCCCTGTTCTGATGGTCTATCTTCCTGCATCTCAGTATTATCACCCCTTAAATGAGTATTCACTGTATAGCCCTATAAAGGTAAGGACAAAACAATCAGATAGTAGACTGAATTCATCATTCCCAGAACATTCTTAAGAAGTCTTTGTGCTTTGTGCTCTGCTTCCTTATTATTCTAATATTAACTTATTTTCTTATTATTTGCCTCCTTTGAATAAAAAACATTCCTGTTACCTTAGGTTTCTGGTGATTTGGATTTGAGTTAACCAAGGCTTCACTAGACAGAGAATGGAATGCCTCTCAGCTATAATAGTAACAACAACATTCCTAGTACTCTTTAATTCACAGTGTGCATCTCTGGTCATTGGTCAGGTGTAGTCCCAGAGGGCATTGGCCACGGTAAGGAAAACTTGTTTAAGGGGGAGGGTGGGCATGAACCTGTGAAAAACAGCTGAAGTAACAGCTCTAGTTCTAGTAGTTTAACATGTCTAGTGATAGCTCTAGTTCTAGTAGTTTAACAACTAAACAAACAATGCATTTCAGAATTTAGGGATTTCTAAGTTAACAAATACTAAATTTCTTATGGTTCGAGAGTCCATTTCAAAAAAATCTTACCATAAATCCAAGATTCCAGAAATGGTAACTGTTAATCTCTATTCCATTCTTCTAATGATCTTTGCAACAGTGATATGCTTTTCTCACAATATTTAATGCAAAATGATAAGCAACTCAAATTTTCGTATTTTTCTTTTAATCATCTGTTAAAAAGGGGTAACTATCACATTTAGTTCAAGCTATAATGAATGGAAAAATGGACTATTTCTTTCAAGAAGATTTAAAGTGTGTGACTTTGGGCAAGTTAACTTCTCTGTGCCTCAGTTTCCTCATTTCCCCCCTCCTCAAGGTGGGGATTATAATAGTACCTACTTCATAGGGTTGTCATGAGTGTTCCAGAAAATGTTTCAAAACACTTGACACATCATTGCTGCTGTTGTTATTATTGTTGTTTTTATTATGGCTGTTATTGTTTGATTGTTATTATCCTAAAAAAAAAAAATGACAGAAAGGATTCTAGTAAGCCTCTGGAGGAGATTACATCACTTTGATTTGAAAGTCAAAATCTTTTTGCCCTGCTCTAAATCAACCTACAAAAATAGCTAGATCCAAGTTGGAAAAACCCAGAAAATCCTTTTCGTGTGATTTCTTTTGCCTTTAATAGTTCCCCCCTCTCAAGCACTAAGCATCTGTCTCCCCCAATTCATGTCATCCAATACAATTAAACGGGGAAAAAAAGTAAAATAAAACTAGATGAAACTAGATTGAAATGGTCAGCTCAATTCTTGACACACAGATTGGAGGATGAATTAAGGGGTAAAAAGAAGTTTTTCCTCCCCAGGCAGGAGGCATAACTTGTACCCCCATAAATGTCAAATAACCAGCTGTGTCACTGTGCGTAGGTGGAGAAACCACTAGGTTAGATGACCTCCATGGTTTCCTTCCAACTCAGAGTCAGCCTCAAAAGCCACACTGTTGCTTTCTGGAAAGTCAAGTCTGAAGGGAAGGATCAGTCTAAATATTATCATTTAAAAAAGAAGCCCAGGGCTATTTAACAATGAAGCATAACTCAGTTTTGGGGAGTACAATCTCAACTAATTTACTTAGATAAATTTTCCAATGCAGATTAAGATAACACGAAGTAATGTTTGGGTTAAAAGTTAATTCTAAATATTAGCTACATTCAGAGTTAGTACATTGTCAGTCATATATTTTGAACTTGTATCTGTGTTTAACCAAAGCAAATTCTACTTATATAGGACTAAGTGATGTTGAAATAAAAATCTACTGTGGATTTTATACATGCAGATTAACCATCAGAAGATTTCATTTACCTAAACCCTTCCTTCCATTTTGTTTTTCTTAATCTTGGATCCTACTTATCCAAGAAGGCTTCCTTTCTGCTGGATTGAATTTAAATAACTTCAGAAACTAAAGGAAAAGTAAACTTACCTATTGATAATGATATTGCTGAAACACTTTTTTCTAAGTCTTCAGCACATTTTTTATTTGTTATAACATTTAATAATTATTAACTAATGAAAGCTCTTCAAGCAGACACTACCTTCCTTTGGATTCGGTCAAACACAACTAACTTATTAATAACAAGAATATATTAATCATTAACTATATGTTGTGCTAGTTGTTTTGGGGGGAACGAGGCTACCTAGAGTCCCCACTCACAACGATTTACAATAATTAACATAACCTGGATGATGTAGACGAGAAATGCAACGGAGCTCAGAATATTCCATTCTCTCTAACTTGACATGAAAAGAAACATCCTAGAGGTTACTAAGGACATTGCAGAATTGAAAGTACAGTTTCTGGTCTCCAGAAGCTCACCTAGTAGAGGGGTATAAATGTCAGATTCTAGATACAAAGGCTTTCTCTCTTGTATTTATTGCCCCAAAGATAGAAAATTTCAAAAGGACAGTAAATGAGAATACTGGATGCCTGAAATACTACAACTGAAGAGAAACTTTAAATAGATCATCTACAGAGAAAAACTACAGAGAAATCCAATTCAGTCTGCCCAGAGAAAGCCCCTTCGGAAGTTTTAAAAGAGGAGGCAAGAGCGAATGTTCTCTCAGACATAGCAAGTGCATTTATTTTTCACCTGTCTCAAGGCCTGCAGGCTCACTAGGGCTAGTTCACAAGGACACATCAGTCAGGAAGACCTGTGACCAATGGCCCTCATGACTAATGGACTAAACAGGGAACAAAACTCCCCGGCCCCCAAGTATGGTAACTGATAAATGACAAGGAAAAAACTTGTCTATTCTGACCATGGAAATTCCTTTCCTTTAAAGCGAGGTTGTTTGCCCAAAGGCTTAAAGGGGAATCATGAAACTGCTCGTGTTCTGGAAGAAGACACACTAGCTGATAAAAAGATGGTTTCTCCAGTAATACGTGAAAAACATCCAAACCTTTATAATCACGTGCTATTGCTTAAGCTGGCATTCTCTCTGTCTCATCAGTTTCATCAATCAGAGTATATCAGGGTATGAGAGTTTATAAAACAAATACAGAAAAATCCCAAGGAAATTACACGTCATCTGTGCTCCCCAAACTGAAGTTTCCCCAGCACCTGTTTTCTCCTTGTTAGCAACGTGAGAAGAGATACTATCGATAAAGAGATTTAAGACATATCATGAACTATGTTATATGAGAACTTGTCCTTCTGGAAAAGAAATTTAAACATATAGGAAATCTTTTTTTAAGGGCCTTCATGGATATAGACCATCCCCCCTCCCCCGCAACAGTTGCCTTTTAGGCTCAAAAATACTGAACTAGACCTATTATATCAAGAGCATTTCTATCCTAGAAATTTTTTTTAGAGAAACAAGCCTCAAAATAGACATCTGCTGTTCAGCTGCAATCACCAACCAATTCTTCTGCTGATCTGACATTCCAACAAGACTGACAATCTATTCATTCATTCACTTAAAAAACATTTATCGAATTCGCTGACCACAAAGCCCATGTTGTAATCCTGCTCTAGAAACCTTGGCTCTGAAACTCAAAACCTGTGCAATCTTGAATAAATTTCTTGAACTCTTAAGTTTCAGGGTCTTTATCTCTAAAATGCTGGTTGCTGGTATGTAACTACTTTTTATTTATTTTTTTTTTAAAGGTGTTTCTTTCATCTGTTTATTTATTGGCTGTGCCGCATGGCACGCGAGATCTTAGTTCCCCAACCAGGGATCGAACCCGCGGCCCCTGCAGTGGAAGTGTGCAGTCTTAGCCACTGGACCACCATGGAAGTCCCTGCAACTACTATTTAAAAGCCAAGCTAGAGGAACACCATCCTTCTTCCTCAGATGCCCCCCTGGGAGGGGAGGTACATGGGCCAACCTAGAGGAAGACTACGATATATTTTATTTTGGGATAGGACTCACCATCTCAGGCAGGTTGCTCTGGATCCTTCCACTGGTCCAAGAACAGGACCACTCATTGAGACACTAGAAGCAACCATTTCCATTGCATACGGATATATGTAGGTCTAGACAGCAGCTGAGATGAAGAGACCTCTGAAGGCATCAGTCGTAGCCAGTGTTCAGGTGAACCCTCACTTTGTTTCTGGAAGTTGGTCAAGAAGGCGGTAAGATGCAGAAATTGAGTACAATATGACAGAATTGCCCCCAAATGCCAGGAACTTCTGAAAACAGTAGCTGTTTATGAGGGTGAATGGAAGGCAGGATTATGTCACTCTTGGCCTGTTGCTACCAGCATACTCCCAAATGGAAAGGTCTTGTGGTAGGACTTCTGTGCCTTTAAACACAGAATTGCCTTGATTGGCTTGGAAAAAACAGCTGGTCCAAAACTTTCCTGATAAGTTTTCCTGATAAGTATGTCAGGTCATTTCAAATCTTTGTTTGTGCTGCTATAATGATAGGTCACCTGGAGAGCATTTACTCATTTTTCAAGATTAATTTCCTATATGAAGCCTTCCTTGCCTACAACATTTTATAGCACGTAATTTTTAAGTCGCACTTGTTAGTTCCTTTCTTAAGAAGCTTACAGTCTATGTCTTACTTGTCTTTATGGCTTCAGAACCTAGTCCATTCCAGACACATTGGAGATGCTCAATTTTCTGGCATGCTTAAGCAGTCCTGATGAAGAATCCCAGTGTGAAATTAGGGAATGCGGGGCAAGCAGTGCTTGAGCTGTGTTTAGAGGCAGCCCCCGATATTTCACCTGTAGGAGAAACAGGCTGTGAGCCAACAAGGCTCAATGTCACTTTCCATCTGGGCTACTCAGGATTTCTGGGGAAGCAGCATCCAGGACTTCCACTATTAAATAGTCCAGACAGCTAGATCTCTTCTTCAGTGTCCTAATACCCAATATCATGATAGGATGATAGGGAGCAAACAAGGGGGGGAGGTGCAGAATGCATTTGGGATGGATATTTTCCATTTGCCCTTAGAGATCCACTCTGTATCCTTCTCCACCTGCTGTGTGCCCTGGGAGGCAGATGCGTAGGGGTTTCCTTGTCCTGTAGCTTCCTGCTGGATTCAGCCAATAGGAGGCATCAGCAGGAGATTAAAGGGAAGGAAGAGAGTAGGTCAAGGTGTTTATTCCCTATATCCCCACTGCGAGGTCACCATGGGTTGGCAGCATTCCTCGACAAAGGCCACAGCTCTTGTCAGGAAGCCCCTACCCTCTGGTTTCTGGTAACCTCTCCCTCCCCTTATCCTTTCTGGCAAGGGTGGAAATAGGAAGGTAACACTTGTAATCCCATGGTGTTGCACCATCCTTTGTTGGTTTCACTTTCTTCTGCCTCACATCTTTGTAAACACAGTCTCTTTATTAAATTCTCCTCAATTATCTTATTTGAGAGTCCCTATTTCCCATAGAGACTCCAACTTACAAACATTCAAAACTCAAACGCCTAAAATGTAAAGGTTGTAAGTGATTTCAGCGTTCTTCAACAAGCACAAATGACAAAAGATTATCTGTAGTCTTATTATTCCTATGCTTCCAGTTCTTCATCATTTTCCAGTGTTTTAGGTTGTGTGTGGGGGGCCCATATTTGGTCACACACACACAAATGCAAAAAACTAAAACACTTGAAAGTGCAGAAAACATTAGTATTCATCTTAGAATGAAGACTTATTTAATTATCTCCCTCAACAAATATATCTTCTCACTATCATTTTGCTTAAAATTAAATTATTTAAAATATCTAAGTATATAGACCAAATAGTGATGGGATGGAAACCAAGAAAGTATGCTAGACCTGAGTGAACAATAGGTCCAAATTTTATAATTTATCACAGATAATCTGCAGGCAATTGATACTAACCAGAAAAATATGCATAAGCACCTCTTCTTAGTTCCTAAATATTCCTCCTAAAACAAATGTAATGCATACTAGAAAAATGAATTTTGCACCATTTTCCTGGGGACTCATACTTTAGAAAAATATACAGTCTAAACAGGTCACAGAGAAAATTTACAGCATACAAAAAATGATCGAAAGAAGTGTTCAGCCAACTCCTAACTTTTTAAAAATGTTTAATTTATATGAAGTCCAAACTCTGTAAATTTGCAGCAAGAATGCTAATATTAGAGAATAATGTGATTTCAGTTGATTCAACTGAAGTAATTTGGTAGCATTTGTGAATACTTATAAATGCCTATCACTCCTAATATTTAAAAGGCAGTTGTCATGGAAATAAGCAAAGAGGCTCAACAGCACAATTTATAATTTCTCTACCAAAACTTCAAGAATTTAGTTCATTAATACTAATGAAATAAATCTGATAGATCTGACCTTGGAAACCCAAAGTTAAACTGCAGTACTTAGGACATAGGTGGCTCGCCTGGAGCTGACAACACACCCTTACCCAGGTCAGATTTTACAGGTCACAATTAAATCTGGGAGACTCACTTATCAGACGTCACAGCTACCAGGTCAAGAGTCGCCATACACGATCTGGTGTACCCCTGAATAGCAGTTTGTTAATAGCTTGCTAAAACTATCACTTTTCACAGCTTGAGTTGATATCGATATCAACAATATCAGTTTTGAACAAAGCTAAAATACCCACAGGATCTCAAAAACCTAAGCTTCCTACTGAAGGGAGGAGGATGAAAAGGGCAGGTTACCTTCACGATTGCTCCCAATGACATCTGAGCCTTGCAGTTAATGTTCCAATTAGCTACACCCCAATGGGAGAAGGGGGCTTGAGGGTAGTAATGTCAGAAACAAGGTAGAAAAGTAGGAGAACAAAAAATCAGCTATGTAAATTTGAAACATAAGTCATGATTCTACTTATTGCACAACAGTATTTTTTTCTTCAAATGGGCATGATCTCATGGAAAGACTACACACCACATTGTTCAAACAACTGCACCCCAGTCCTCCCCCACCCCCACTGTTGCCCTCCACCTACTTTGGCCATGCACCCCATGCTCAGATCAGTGCTCCAAGAAAAGAGTCTTGACCACAGTCAGTACTCAAGTATTTGTTAAATGAATACTATACTGTCTTCTACTACCCATTTAACAAGTGGGTATTTAAGGCTTACTATGTATAGAGCAATACCTGTGCTGGATACTACTGAAATAACATGGTTATCTTTTAGAGGCTCACCCAGCCTAGAAGGGAGAAAAAGACACACACAAACAATGCCAATGCAAGCCAGACTAAGGAAAGTGTTATAAGACAAATACAAACTAAGTCCTTAAAAACAACAAGGTACACTCAACAACAATAAAACACCAATCCAAATAAAAAATGGGCAAAAGACTTGAATAGACATTTCTCCAAAGAAGGTATACAAATGGCTAATAAGCACATGAAAAGATGCTCAATATCACTAATCACTGGGGAAATGCAAATCAAAACCACAACGAGATACCAGTTCCCACACCCATTAGGATGGTTATTATTAAAAAAAAAAAAAAAAGAGAGAAAGAAAGAAAGAAAATAACAAGTGCTGGTGAGGATGTAGAGAAATTGCAACCCTTGTGTATTGGTGGTGGGACTGTAAAATGGTGCAGCCGCTGCAGAAAACAGCAGTTCCTCAAAAAATTAAACATACGATCTGGCAATTCCACTTCTGGGTATATACCCAAAAGAATTGAAAGCAGGGACTTGAACAGACATTTATATACCCATGTTGATAGCAGTATTATTTACAATAGCTGAAAGGTGGAAGCAACCCGAGTATCCACTGAAGGATGACTGGATAAACAAAATGTGGTATATGGTATATACACACACACAGTGGGATATGATTTAGCCTTAAAAAGAAAGGAAATTCTGACACATGCTACAACATGGATGACCTTGAGCACATTATGGTAAGTGAAATAAGCCAAACACAAAGGAACAAACATTGTATGTTTCCACTTACACGGGGTACGTAGTCAAATTTAGAGAGACAGAAAGTAGAATGGTGGTTGCCAGGGTCTGGGAGGAGGGAGAATTGGGGAGTTATTGTTTAATGAGTACTCAGTGTCAATTTGGGAAGATGAAGAAGTCTTGGAGATGGATGGTAATGATGGCTGCATAACAACATCAATGTGCTTAATACCACTGAACTGTGCACTTAAAATGGTTAAAATGTAAGATATTGAAAGGGTACAGCATGGTGATTTGATACATGTATACACTGTGAAAGGATTCCCACCATCCAGTTAATTCATATATCCATCACCTCACATATCTTACAACTTTGTCAATTATACCTCATCAAAGCTGAAAAATGGTTAAAATGATAAATTTTATGTTACATATATTTTACCACCATAAAAAAAACCCAGCAACAATAGGGGAGAGAGATTGCTTCTGCCTGGAGACTTACAGGAAGGCTTGACATAGAAGAAGGATCCTGACCTGGCTGTAAAGATTGGGGAGCACAGGACAAACAGAAGAAGGAAATGGGGGATAGAGAGGGTGCCACGAGAGGCACTGAGCAATTAGTCTGAAGGTGTTTGGGGGGAATTTGGTAGAGAACTCCATGTCTAGTATAGAGATATATATTCTACAGATCAGATGAGGCTGAAAGGACAGTTCTGCATATTCCAAGGGGCTTTGAATGCCAGGCGAGAACATCTGTACACAGAGGAAGGGAGGACATGAATGAGTTTGAACCCTAAAAAGATGCCTTTGTTAGACCAGACTAGAGCAGCGAGTGCATGGAGGCTGGGGAGCCAGTGAAGAGTTTGTTACAACAGCTCAGATGGGAATGTAAGGAAGGAAAAGGCTTCAAGAGCACAATGCTTTGTCACAATGCTTCTCACGCTTGAGTATATTACACAGGCTGCTTGTAAATGATTTTTCAAATTAAATTATCATTATCATAATGTTACTTAAATGTGTACGACACAGAATTAGGTATAAATCCCTTACACCTATAGCTCCTATGAAACTAAAAACCATAACAAAGTTACCAACCTAGACAGTCTTGTTCCAAAGCTTGTCCTTTCGTGCAACTGGACACACCTCAAGGACGTCCAACACCCTTCCTGGGGAATGAATTAATTTTCTGAGGGTGTGGTGCCTGGAGCAGAGGACCTGGGTTCAAATCCTGACTCTGCCACTTACTAGCTGGAGACTTGGGCAAATTCTTAATCAATGTGAACTTCAATTTCTTCATCTATAAAGTAAGCAAACTAGCCTACATCACATGGCTTTTGTGAGCACCAAAAGAGATATGTGGGAAGCACCCTGCTATCTATAAAGTAGAGAATCATCAAAGCTTACATTTTTCTGGGAAAGAGGTAATCACTTATTTTTAGCTCTTTATACTCTGGGGATCTTGTGTTCCTCCATCTCATGCCCTCATGTACAGAAGAGAAAAGGCAGACAGGTTGAGGGCCCACTGCTGCTGGGACATTGATTAATTTTGCCATTCGGCAAGAGTATTGACTATGTACTTTGACATAAAGCTAAGCATGTGGGTACATTTCCACTGTTTAAATATTTACGTTATATTCTTTTACTCCGTCCTATTAAAAAATGAGGACTCTATTACCATTAGTTATCAGGTTATCATTATAGGCAATGAAATATCAATGCAAATTAACTAATATTCTACACGGAAATTTGATTCTTCTTTCGGCCTCAGCAGACGTGATAATCTATTCCTTTAATCAACATACCTTATACAGCCAAACAAGTCTCCCTAAATTATCTATAATTACAAAATAATCTGTTGCATTAAAGTATGATTTTTAAGTTAGATATAGCAATACTTAGTTTATCCCAAATAATCTAATTCCAAAATCTTGTTTGTATTTGACTGCTTCCTACTCAGAAGTTGTATTAAAAGTCAATGGATTCTTCGGGTTTCCCTGGTGGCTCAGTGATTAAGAATCTGCCTGCCAATGCAGGGGACACGGGTTCAAGCCCTGGTCCGGGAAGATCCCACATGCCACGGAGCAACTAAGCCCCTGTGCCACAACTACTGAAGCCTGCGCACCTAGAGCCCGTGCTCCCAACAAGAGAAACCACCTCAAGGAGAGGCCCGTGCACAGCAACAAATAGTAGCCCCAGCTTGCCACAACTAGAGGAAACCCGCATGCAGCAATGAAGACCCAACGTAGCCAAAGATAAATTAAATAAAATAAACAAATTAATAAAAAAAAAAAGTCAATGGATTCCTCAAAAAGCTCAACATAGAGCTGCCCTACGACCTAGAAATTCCCACTCTAGATATAGACCTAAGAGAACTGAAGATAAATCCAAACAAAAACTTGTATACCAATGTTCATAACAACATTATTCATAATAGCCAAAAAGTGGAAACAATGCAAATGTCCATCAACTGATGAATAAACAAAATGTTCCATACATTGAAATATTTTTTGGCCATAAATAAACTGATACTTGCTACAAAATGGATGAACTGTGAAAACTATGCAAAGTGAAAGAAGCCAAACACAAAAGACCACATATAATATGATTCCATTTATATGAAATATCCAGACTATGCAAATCCATAAACAGAGAAAGATTAGTGGTTTAGGGTGGGGGCTGGTGGTAAGAGTGACTGGTGACACTTAATGTGTATGGGGTAAGAGAAATCTTCTGGTATTTGATAGCAGTGAAGGATGCACAACTCAGTGAATATACTAAAAATTACTGAACTGTACACTTTAAAAGAATGAACTTTATAGTATGTGAATTACAACTCAAAAAAGCTGTTAATTAAAAAAAAAGCCAAGGGCCTTTCAAATGGTTTCTGAAACTTGTTTGTCTCACTTTGCTCTTTCTTATTTGCTACTGGTTTATTTCCTCGTATATAATAAATAAAAATCCATTACATGAATAAATCTGAATGCTTTGTCAGTGTATGCAACACTATAATATTCTGATTCTGGAATTTTTACTGCAAGTTTATGTCCAGAATTGTAATGCTATAGTGTAGAAAATTCAACGTCATTGGGTCCTCTTATGAAAGCAAGAATTTAATCATAATTCTGAAATGTCTTCTAAATATACAGTATCTGAGGCCAAAAATTATTTCAAAACATGAAATAACACAAGTCTATTTGTGACCTCCTCCTTCCATTCCTGCCCACCATGCCGACAGAACCTGCACCCATCTATAAGGAAAAGAAAAATGGCCAACTCCCAACCAACTGCAAGGGCAAGAATGACCAGCCTGCCCCAGAATCAAGAGAGGAAAGAGAGAAGGAGGGGCCCACATCTGCCCTGACAGCATAGCAGCAAATAAAAACCAGCAACACTTCTATCCTCAGCTTGGGCCAATCAGCTTAGCAGCCCCACCTCCCTCAGGCGAAAATGGAGTAAAAAGAGGGGCAGAATGTCCTTGGGTTCCCTCCCTCTTGCTAAGCATGGAATAGAGGAAAGACAATCTGCTCCCCGACAGAAGGAAGTGCTCATAAATGTCAGCAATTTTTATATTTTCTTCACACCAGACACCAGGCAAATGGAGCTTACTGTGGCCCTTTTAACGACTTTCAAGAAGTACCTGAACTCATTGAAAAAGTTTAAACTAATCAGAAAAAAAAAAAAAAGAGAGTGAGAGAAGGGCTCATTGGATATTTATGCTATTATAATAGTTTTGATGGAATATAAGCCAGTGGATTGATTCCTTGATTTTAAATCCTACAGTTAGATTTCTTCTAGCAGAAAGTAACATTGGTCATATTTTAGCAAAGTTAAAACACTAATCTAAATGAAAAATGGCTGATAAAAGTCTTTAAAACATACAGTACAGAAGTAACAACTTACTGGTTTAAAACAAAAGATTATTTACTTAGAGTAAAGTTTTATTTATTTGGAATAAGAAAGCTGAAAATGAATCTTACGTAAAATTTTAACATCTGCATCCTAAATCCTAGTGAATTTTCCTGTTTGAAATACACACCTTAATCCAAAAGCAATAATTGAGAACATGAAGACTTCTCTAGTGAAAAACATACAAGATTGTTGGTATGCAAACTAGGGACTTCAAAATACTAAGGAGCTAAACATTCCCCTTGGAATTTTTTCTCCTATTTATTTTAACAAACTCTCTTTCAACATATAGAACAAGGGTAAACTTCCAGTTACGCTATATCTAAGTGATGAGATAGCTAAATAACAGGGAAGCTGAGCTTCTGCTACTAATTTTGACTCTTTTGAGCCTGGTTTAGTGAATGTAAAAATTTCCTACTTAAATCAATCCCAGATTGTTTTGTACAATCTTACTACTTGGATATTTTTCATACTAAGACCTAATTACATGATTACTCTGAGAAAAATCTGAATAATATGAAGATGAGAAGACAATTCCAAGTGGATTTTGCTCACTCACCATTAGCTTCAAGATGGTATATTTTTTTCTGAGCACCGTTGGTGAAAATTCATTTGGCCCAAATTGCTGAAAATGTGACAATCTAGACTCAGAGCACTATGGATTTGGTTACAGATGTCAGAACTAATTAACTTATTACCTTATTCCTTCCCTCAAGTCACACACCAGAGAAAATTTGACTCTGTGAGGGATATAGCTTCTTAACCATAAATATTAATTTTTAGGTCATATCTAGTAGAGTTCTGCCCAGCTGGAAATCACTCTTTTTTTTCCACTAAGATTGACTGGTTTAACATTACTTCAGGTTATAAAAATATTATTTAATCAGCCATTCAGAAGCCTGCTCTCCTTCATTCCATTAACACCTTCTACTACAGTGTAAGCATTGTCAAGGTTATAGTCTTAGGCCAGGATGTCTTTGAAAAATTATTAGATCGCCCTCTGAAGGATACTGTAACCCAAATGAATGAGTCACAGGACTAACTGGAAGAAGGGTGGTATCCAGTTTTCAAAAATACAGCTAACTATAACATTAAAAGACTTTTTATTTCATGTTCAACTGCTTACTCTCTTTCTGGCTGGAGTGGGGGTGGGGAAAAGGGTGTGAGGAGGGGTGAAGGTCATTATTCAAATGTACTCAAGCAAAAAATTTAGGCAAGTTGCATTATTTTTTAATTTTAATAGTTATACTGGTTAGCAGGAGTCTAGATGTGCCATGCCTAGAATAAATTTAATCGTCTTAAAATATTAGCTATAAATACTAAATTCAATCAACTCTATTTCAATTTTTTAAAAATTTAGAAAAGTTGAAAACCCAGGACCTAAAAGGTCCTTTAGAAGACGAATTATCATGAGGGTCCCAGTATCTACCGAAAAAGGAAAAGGAAAGATTTAGCAGGTAAGATGTTTTGAAATAACAGATGTTTTGGAAATTAAAGATGTGTAGTCATACACCCTGAGACTCTTTTCTCAATTAATTTGCATAATATTACTCAAAGAAGAATAATGAAGTGGATACATTAATAGGCTGTGAGGTGTTCTCCAGCCTTCCATACTGAACAGTACAGGGAAATTAAGTCAACTTCCTCAGTTAGATAAGGATGATTATCTTAATATCCAGCACTAGACTGTAAGGTTAAGAAAAATCCATTACGTTGTAGGAAAAATACAATATTGATACAATTAATGCTTTGTATTAATTGACTTTCTTAAAAAGCCTATTAATTGATAATAAAATGCAAGTGCTATTAAACAGCGCTTAGAAAAGCAAAACAATTCCCTGCTAATTGCAAATCTGGTTAATGGCATAAAAGAAGAGACCATAAATCAAAAGACAGCCAAAGGATTACTGTCTCATGTGTTCAGTATATTTCCTCACTGGCAAAAACCTTATCCAGCAAAAATACAAAATGACATATTTAAAACACAATCTTAGATAACATCCTTGCTAAACTCAAGCAAGCTCTTTTGTTCAAATTTGCTTTGATAAAACTAATTCTGCCCAAAACTTGAAAGATTCATAATGTGTAAAGTAAAGATCCCCTACAGGTCTACAACGTGGTTCTCAAATCCCCTAAACGCCATATAATAGTGACTAAATTTAATACAACTCGTTACCACTTGAAAATGCATAGATCACACTACTACACCCACTTGTGCAGAGTTTTTCAACAAAACCTATAGTTCCACTAACACAATGAATCCTAAATACACCAACAATAACTGATATCACAACAGAAGAAATTTACTCCCCAGTGTATAAATAAATATATACAGTTGACTTTGTATCTCAATAGATACAAATAATCTCTATATCGATCTGTTTATTTGTGTTCAAATCTAGGATTAATATATCCAACTTGATACTCAGTCCAAATTAAATTCTGCTATAAAGTAAAGGGAAGGTAATAAAAATTCACTCTTAGGTCTCTATGGTAGCAGTAGTTATATTCAAATCAAAACAATAGGAACTGTACTTGGCACACTCGTAATACATCCTTGTAAGATTAGGAATGAAAATGGACTAAACCATTTTCATTGAAGGTAACTTGAGCAGAAGTAACAATGTGCAATGTATTGAGAGAAATAAGGTATGAAACAAAAGGGGCTGCAGAATTAATTTCCACGATAAAACATTGTCCAAGGGGAGATAAAAAAGGAAATAGACGGAAGTCTTAAAGGGATAACTAGGTTTTAAGAATGTTTCTTAAGACTTTATTCACTGATCCTACGCTCTATTTAAACTCTACTTCACTGGCAAGAAAAGAATTTTATGGAGATAGATATTGTGCAATGGAATGTAACAAAGCATTGTTCAAACGTATTGTCTATTAATTTCTGTCACTGATTTTTGGATCCATTCCTAATGGTAGCTAAAAGCTTTTTGAATTGAAAACATTAAAGGGCTGTTAAAAGAAACAAATGCAGAGAGCAGTGCAGCCATGAAATAACCTGCCAGGGTTGGGGCAGGGGAAGGGGCTTCACATTTAGACAGCGCTGGCAGAAAGCAGGGTTCTTTGCGTTACTAAAATTATGTTATTCTTCAAAAACTAAAAAAACCATTCAGCAATAACAGTTTCACCTGATACAATTTATTCCATTTAGAAAAGCAAGCAATTAAAAAATGGTGGGCATATTTAACGTCAATTTGCAAAAGTCTTTATTTATGTTCGAAAAGAATTAGAATTAAGAAATCTGTTGTAATTTGGGCTAAATGAGCATACTTTAATGAATTTTTTAAATAAACATATGGGTTCCATCAGATCTATATAAAACTGGTCAAGAATCCATCTAGTCATCTAATTTATTGCAGTCAATCAAAACCTCAACCCTGGATGAACTCAGACATTAACCTGTAGCCAAGGAGCTGAATATTAGTAGACTATTAATAGGGAAAAATCAAACCAAGCAGATGTATTTTAGATTGTATTTAGATTCGTGATTGCTCACCTCAATGCTGCCCAGAAACCCTGCTATATTTCTCTTAAGTGTGCACTCCCAGCTCAGACAATTATTTCACTCCTGCTCCTCTCTCCATCAACTACCTCAACACAGACCTGGACCCCAACCTCACCTGATGACCTCAGTCAACTTTGCTGGGAAAACTAACACCTTTAGCAAAGAGCTCTTGAAAATCCCACCATCAAGTTACAAACCTCTGCCTCGATTCCCATTTTCCCTTTCCCCTTCCTATTACCAAAGAGAGGTGCCCCTCCTCCAACCAAGGCTAAGTCCCCCACATGTGCTCTTGACCTTCCACAAAGCGTCTATGACCCATTCAAGGGGAGAAAGTGCAGAAATAACTTCCCTCCTCTCTATCTTTGAAAATACTTCCCCCCTCTCTACCTTTGAAAATACAACCTATTTGTCAAAAGTAGCTATTTCTTCCCACTTAAATACAAGCTCCTAAGAGCAGAAATGTCTTGTTCACAATGGCTCTCTAACATGTGCAAGAGTGCTCATCTATAGTAGGTGTGCAATAAAACTTCCTTGAATATTTGTTGAAAATTACATCTTTTTCTACCACCACTCCCAATCAATTAGCATGACCCCAACTATATCCAGGGAAAATTAATTGCTCCCATAACATTTGTGTCCCTCCTACAACATAAGAGGGACTTTTAAAAAATATATTCTCCCTTATTTTGACTCTCATTCCACACTATAAAACAAGGTATTTAAGAGGAAAGACCGTGCCTGATTATGTACCACTTACTGGATTATAAATCAATGCCTCGGGCTTCCCTGGTGGCGCAGTGGTTGAGAATCTGCCTGCCAATGCAGGGGACACGGGTTCGAGCCCTGGTCTGGGAAGATCCCACATGCCGCGGAGCAACTAGGCCCGTGAGCCACAACTACTGAGCCTGCGCGTCTGGAGCCTGTGCTCCGCAACAAGAGAGGCCGCGACAGTGAGAGGCCCGCGCACCGCGATGAAGAGTGGCCCCCGCTTGCCGCAACTAGAGAAAGCCCTCGCACAGAAACGAAGACCCAACACAGCCAAAAATAAATACATAAATAAATAAATTTAAAAAAAAATAAATTAAATAAAATAAAAAATAAATCAATGCCTCAATTGATCTAAAGTTTCTTTAACTGAACTGGGGGAAACGTCCAAAATTGCTTTATGAATTAATTTCCAAATTTCATTGCATATTTTTTCACAAAAATATATGTAAGATAAAATACCTATTTAATGAATGACCAAAACATTACTTTTCTTTGTTTGTAAAAGTCATCTAGACATAAAATTGACATGCAGAGTACCACTTAATTTGATGAAAAGATAGTCTAAGTCTGTAATGTCAAAACTAAAAACTGAAAATGCTTTCCCTCCAAAGTCATAGACTAACTCCACGGCAAAGTCAATTAACTACACTTTATCTCACCGACACCAAAAAGAGCTTTCATTTTCCACCAATCCACATCCTTAGATTTCACGATTTTTTTCTTATGGAGGTAGTTGATAATTTTATTTTGCCTACTAACAAAAGCAGAGTAAAGTTTTAACTAATTAATTGTACCAAATAAAACACAGGGTAGGAAGCTACTAATAAGAACAAACCAGATTTTTTTCTGGGCCATACCACACAGAGCTAAACAAAAGCCACTTTTTAAAAAACTCCCTCAAAGCACAATAGCTATTTTTCTGTGTGGATTCCTACAAGATAATGATTATGCAAGAAAAACACCTAATTTCCTTTTTTCTTGAATTCTTGTGTTTCCCAAGAGAGGTTACATTCACAATGTGGAAACTGATGCTCTTAGAAGAATCACACATACTTACTAACTTCAGTAAACTTAAAAATTAAATAATATATCAGCTGTTTGAAGCTTCTGGTTAATCATGAAGGGAATAAACAGTGAAACAAGAAACTCCATGTTAATCAACTCTACTGATCTATCAATTCATGTTTCCTCAAAGTGAAAATGGCAGGTTGCACTGAAAAATAAAATAAGATAAAGCTATGTCTGTGTGACTAAAAAATTCAGCCAGCCCTGTTCCTGGTACAATTAACACGTATGGTAGAATGACGTAGCCAAGACTTAGAGAGACTAACATTGTCTATAAATCTGTAAGCTTGCAATTTACAAGAAGTAGTTTTAACAGTAATTAAAAAAAGATAAGAAAAAGTTCCAAATAAAGTTATTGTTATTATGATTTCAATATTGTTATTTGCATGAATGATTCCAAACTATTTTTTAGTCCATTAGTTCTGGCATTCATATATAGGAGCCACAGGAATCTCAAAGATGCAACAATTAAAGTACTGATTGTTTTACTTTATTCAAAGTGAAAATAAATATCCATATGGAACATTTTATAAAGTAAAGGGCTTCAAAATAAAACACAAAGACAAAATGGCCAGTTAAACCATACTATCAAAGTGAATGAAACACAAATTTTCAAATTTTTCAAACTAAATATACATAGTCTCTCTCATTTTCAGTTGAAGATGCAGTATTGAACGTCGGTCAATCATGTGTGATTTTTAGGATGCCTTTAGAATTGAAGTCTGAGACCACAACTAACAAAAAGCAAGCACTTGGCTGCTTCACAGCAGGATGCAGATTCCTTTTTCTCAGCAGAATTCCAGACATTCCATGTGTTTCCTATGAAAATAGAAACTGTCCATCTTAAAGTAGGCCAGCCTGAACTCAGGCCAGCATAAAATGGCCAAGAAATGCACTTACTATGAGAAGGTTTACATTAGCTCTTGTAAGCAAACTACAGGTTTCCACTCTTCACTTCCATCCTACTCTTCCCCCAGCTCTTCCTTACAAGACACTGGATGCTGTAAAGAGATGAGCTTTGGGTCCAAGGAAAAACGTTAGATTAGGAGAGTTTTTATGAGAAAAAGTGGATGAAGTGCTTGATCTTCCCTCCCCTTAAAAAACGAGTCCTTAAAAAAAAAAAAAACTGGTTTTAATAATAATATTCAAAGATTATCACTTCTTATAATTCAATGACTTGATTAAGGAAAATAATTTTTTAATAAATCAAAAGTACCATATTTTTTTAACCTGACATGACAGCATACACTCAAATATGAAGAGTACCAGGTTTAAGCAAAGATCAGAATTTTTATTTTAATGGTAGACATCACAGTAAAGGCTTGGTTCCTCGTCTTTGTGGTAGCAGATGTACAGCTTAATGTGAGTGGGATTTACACTGGCACATATTCACCCTTAGATGGCCCCAGAAGTGAGGTGTGAAGCACAGGCTGGTCAGCAGAGGATCACGTGAGCCTTCTAATTGCTTCATTCATAAAGATTCAACGAGTCCCTACTCTGTGCCAGGACTGTGCTTGGCAAATGTGAGCCTAGTTATTGCCCGCACGGAGCTATAGTCTGACGAGGGAAGTAGACGATCACACACACACAAAAAAACTTGTAGCTGAGCAGGACCCTGTGGGGCCTTCCCGGGACAGACCCCTCCCCAATATCCTCTGCTCTAGCCCCTCTGTGAAGTACCTGGATAACAGTACCTGATGCACATTTTCTGAGTTGTTTTACAGATGCTAAAACCACCACCAAATGGAAGAAATTAACTACTTGATGATCATGAGCACATAGCCCCCAGACCTGCTGGCACCTAAGGATTGATAATGTTCACCCCTGTGACACCGCCCTGTTACCTCACCATAAACCAATCAGAGAATCGTGCCCCTCACCTGGCCTTTAAAAATGCTTTGCTGAACGTCTGGAATTAGCTAATGAACTAATGAGCAAACAGAAAGCATTTGATCCCCCATATGGTGTTATGATCCAGGCATTCACGTGAATGTCACTAAGAGGCTCTGTAATTTTGATCTATTTGGTGGATAAATGTCTGGAAGACTGGTCTACTGTCTGAGCATTGTGCTCTGCTTCCCTCCTGCTCTGCCAGTATAACACTAAGAATGTAAAACTCATCAGAATTGAGGCAACTACTTTGTCAACTAATGGCTAAACCGACAAAAAGCAAAAACGCAAGCAGCTAAAGTTTAAATGAGTAAGAAAATGAGTGGAAGTAAGTTACTTCCACTCCAAGAAATCAAGCCCACAGCATTGAATGAATGAACTGGAGCCTCTAAGTTATTGCCTTTGGTGTTCTAGACTGCCCCCTGCTGGACATGGACATTCAGCACCCATGGTTCTGGTAGTTTCCACAGAAACTGATTCCACAGAAGAGGACTTTTCAAGATGACACTATTTTCTTACATTTAAACCCATACCATCACCCCATATGGTTTGAGCTTCCCAGTCTTCACGGGATTGAAAGTAGAAATGCCAAAATTGCCTCCTCCATGGACTTTCCCTTAGTTTAATCACTGAATGGGTCATTTAATAAATTTTTGCAGAATATCCTGCTCCAAGAGAACTACAACATGAAAAGGAGAAGTGGAATGGCCTCCACCCTATCCATTGTCACAATGCGGGGAATGACTGAGTCAAGATTCTAGAGGTCACAGGTCACTTCAGTTCTCCTCCTCAGAAAAAGCTAAGCTTAAACCATTGCCAAATTTATATATACTCTCTTGTCAAGAATTTAGCAAAAGAGCCACAGAATTGCAACAATTTAATTTCCTTCTTTAAACTGAAATAAATTTTAAGAGCTTTAAAAAAAAAAAATGCTTGGCTGAAACCCTTCCAGGAGTTCAGGCTTTTGCACCTTCCTTCACTACAACCCGGCGTCAGTAGATTCGCTTGACTGCACATGTGTGCAGGTGAGCAGACCCAAATTTGGTTTGGTAACAAACATGTTATTACCTGCTAAGATCAGTTCTAAAACAGAGCATTAGGGAAGAGGAAGAGGGTGGGTGACCCAATCTAGTCTAGGTATTAGCGAAAGCTTTACCAAAGGAAGTAACGTGTACACCAAGTAGAAGCTAACCAGGTATAGAAGGAAAGGGAAAGAGCAGTCCAAGATTAGGAACCAGTAAGGGCAAAGGCCTGAACCAAGAGGGGCAAAGCCCGTTGGAGGAGCTAGTGAGGCAGAAGGATGGGGAGAGGGAGGGGCACAGGTTGTGGGTTTGGGTTTGGAAATGTAAACAGTAAGAGATGAAGTTGGTGGCTCCAGGCAACAGTCAGTGCCAAGAGTTGGCTTGGCCAAAACGTTCGTTCAGGTTTTTCTGTGACATCTTAGGGAAAAACCCTAACGAACTTTTCAGCCAACCCAATATTTTGGCCTTTATGAAAGTAATGGGAAGTAGGAAATACCGGGATCAGAATTTCTGTAGCGTGAAGAATGGGTTGAAGGTGGGCCTACAGTAGATAGGTGGAAAATTGTTGCCAGCCTACTTCAGTAAACTGAGGATAATAATGGGAGACTAAACCCAGCAGGCGGCTGTGGGAAAGGGACAGGTGGGCAGTCTTTAATGATCTCAGATCTGTTACTTTCATTAATCTCCTTATGAACTATATCATTAAAATTTTAAAAAGGCCTGGTCCCCAATAAGCATCCCCACGAATATCTATTGATTCAACCAATCTTTTTCATTCCATGCTTCTTCCTCTCCTTTTTTAAAAAAGTGCCCTGTTGCATCTGTCTAGAATGGCTCCACATTGCAGAAGCAACTTCTCTAGAAAAAAAAAAAAAATCTATTAATTCATTTCCTAATACATCAACACTAAAGGCATACGAGAAATACAAAAAAAAAAAAAATTAGGGAGGAAAAGTTCTCTCTGACTTCAAGTTCAAATCTTCATTTCTTTAACAACATTTTACAGTTCGACTTGTTTTGGGTATTTAAGTAAATTAACGTGTACTGTGTGTGCTCCCTGCTATGAACACTAATACTATGTACTTTCACCTACACTATTTAGTCAATGCGCCAACTTCATTCCTTTTATTAACCAATCAGAACCCCAAAGGTCAGAGTGACCAGGGACTTATCTGTCACAGAGCCGGAGACAGCATGAACTGGGAGGCCAAGGCAGCTGGAATCTAAACCCTGGCCCTTTCTTGGTCACCATGCCAGCTCTTGAGTAGCTATGATTTCTTCCCCTTGCTTTTTCCTCACATACAGTGACCACCCATTTAAAAACACTATGTCCATTGTAGCATGAGGTCAGTTTGCTGAAGGTTAAGACAGTAGGACACACAAGTTACTCTTTCTAGCTTTGCCCAGAATTATCCACAAGATCTTAAGCACACTGCTTTGCCTCTATTTTTCACTGGTCAGATGAAGATAATGATATAAGTGTACAACAGATAAGTATTACTGTTAATAATAATTATGAGAGCCCCACATGGTAGAGCTCAGTCCCTTCGAGAAGGACTTTCCGCCCAGCTGTGGCGAGTGTGGTCAGCAGACAGCCTCCAGCAGACAGCTCTCTGGGCAGCCTCAGCTGCTCAGAGCCTCTTGCCTGAGGTCACACATTTTCCTGGATGGCCCGCTTTCAGTGACTGAGTGAGGGGGAGAGGAAGGCCAGCCACTTCACCCAACACAGGACACCACTAACTGGCAACCAGTTGGTGGAGGCTCGCCAGGTCTGCGGGCAGCTCAGCTTCTCCCTCTGCCCAAATATGCTTCCTCCCCCTCCCTTTTACAGGTGAGGCTCCTAATAAACATCTTGCCTCCCAAACTCCATCTCCACACCTCTGCCTGAGAATCCAAACCGCCACACTCTACCGACTCTGGAGATATTAACTAGGTCAACATAAAACTTAACTACATATTTGAAATGCCAAGAGCAGGCCCGTTGAGTAACATGATTTGAGATTACTCTATTAATTAACAGAAGGATATTTTTATTTCATATTTTAAGTAAATCAAGTCCTAGCTGATACTTTTTTAAATAAAATCTCAAGTTAATTGAATCACAGGCCAAGTTTGAACACTTGACTTTTTATTCCAATAACTTTGGAAGAAAGTGATGAAGCTAAAAATAAAAGGGTAAAACTAAACTAACATGTCTAATGGAATGACAGTGTCACTGCAGTGACTCTGCCATAGCACCACTATATGGCAGAGATCTACTACGTTAAATGTAGACGATATTCCTTCTGTAACCAGAACGGAAGGGAACTTTTGGCCTCTCTGCTCTCTTCATATCTAATTCATATATTTAGGGATTTAAGTGAACATTTCCCTTCACATCATATATCACACCAAAACAAAAATGTATACTTCAAAAAAAGCATTAAAACATGTATTCTCATTATAATAGATTATTTCAGGTTATCATTCAAAGGACTTGTCATTCTACTCTTACAGAGCACAAACGTTCAACTATATCTCGGAAAGTAAATTCTGAAATATAAAAAGTGAATTAATAACATCAATAGGGTTATTTTTATATGTGCACATGCAATTCCATGATGTACAAGAGAACAAAAACAAGTACAATAATCCAAACGTGTGATACCCTTCAGCCTAGTTTTCAGTGCATTACACAAAGCTGGTTCTATAACTGCTTGGTATCAATAAATTAACAATCAGCATTTTTGCCAGCAAAGCACATATATAAAACCAACAAGGGAGGGATGATCCACTCGTGAGCTACTGCCAAGTCTTAATGCAACTAGAGCCACTTAATTTAATTTTAGTTCTTAATTAGAGTAGAATCATGCTCATTCTAGGAAAGTCTTTTTTCCAACCCTCTTAGAAACCAGAAATTAATATATTTCCCTGCTTACTTATAGCCAATGCCATAATTTTACTTTTATCTAAGTCTGAAGGTAATATTTAAAGACTGGAATTTTAAACCATTCAGGTAAGGATAATTTTTAAAACATTACATAGATAGCAGTGATATGAAAGGAAAAGTTCACTCTAAACCCCTAAATATATGACCACTGAATTAGACATGCAGGGAGGCCCAAAGGTCCCTGCATTCACTGTCCAGCATTTATTCATTCAAATATTATTTACTGAGCACCTACTACATGCCAATCAATGTTTGGATGAGTAAATCTATTCCAATAGTGATTAATTACCTCATTTGGTGAACAGAAGTTAGGAATTCAGAAAACAAACTTGGCCCCAAAACACATAAAAATGGCAGAAAATGTACTTCCATATATTAGGAGTAAATTAAAGAACGAAGTATTGGATGTAAACTAAAGAGTAGCAATTATTACTCTGTTAATGATGTACAAAAGAATATTGAAGAAAGGTCAATTGATCAACTGGTTGAACTGGAATGTTGAACCCAACTTCTTTCATAGGCAGAAACAGCCGCTATCTTAGGCTGTTTAAATGGAAATCCTAATAGGATTGCCATGTTATACTGCATGTTATTCAATGTTACCAATAACTTAAATACACTATAAATGCTGAATATTGAGGGATGCCATAGAAATGCTCAGGAGTCACAAACTTCTAAATGTATTGTAAGCATGTTTGCAACCTTTTTATAAACAGAATCTGAGAGTTATATTATTTTTCATTTTAGAATTCAGTCATATTCTTTACTGAATTCAAAACCAAGCCACATATACACTACTTGAACAAAAGGGAGGCTGCAAAAATAACACTTTGACAAACTGACAGAAATATGTTACCTCCTGCAGAGAAACAGAGGTGTTGAAACAAATCAGGTTGATTCTAGTTTCTATTAACGTTTAATCATTTACAGGACATACTTCATTTGCAATGAAAACACTTGTTCATCAAGTTGAAAGATGAATGATGACTGCTTCTTGAGCATTTTAATATTAACTGGATCAAGGTAGGGAACTAGCGAAAGGGCAAAAAATAAAATGTAACAATTCTTCCCAAAACTTTGTGTCACTTTTTTGGTGTGCTAGAGAAGGAAAGACTTTTAAATGGAAATTTTTATCCTTTTATGCTTTGGTTAATTATGATTAATTAAATACTTAGTAAAAGTAGAAGAGCAACCTAACGTTTTAAGTTGAATTTCTTTTTCAAAAAATCGGCTGTCAGTATGGAATGAAGGAATCAGGGCTTCATTCTGTAAAGACTATGTTAATGCTTCACTTGGTTGTGTTTAAAGAACCCAAAGGCTCCTGCAGACTGCTTTCTTTCTATGCCGCTACCCTAGTCCTGGGCATAACCACCAAATTTTAGTGCCACCCCCATAAAAGCCAAGGGAGTAAGTTTATTTTTCCCAAGGTTCAACAGAGATCTCTTGTGCTTAGTGTGAGGGCAGTGGATTCCTGCATTAATGCATATTTTTATGAAGCTCTCACTTTATTTCAGCATGCTACAGATATTTTCCAAAGGCTTTTATAAACCCTCTAGTTTTCTGAGTTAAAAATCCAAAATATAGCCATGAAGGTCACATATCTAAATATTCTTACCCAAAGTGGATAATGCAAAATCTCTCAAACCTACCAATCCCAGCATTAAATCATTTTAGATTGAATTTTTAATAGAAAATGGTAAACTAGCCTCCAAAGTTTCCAAAACCTCTCTTGCCTCAGGAGGGGGCTGGCTTCCCCCAAACGGCACAGAGAATCCAACTATCACCCACTCAGCAGATCCCACTAAGTTCTGGGCTCCACACACTTTCAAGTCAGAATCAAGAAAATGGTATATAAAGATACTCCAGGAAACAGCATCTGCATAGGCAGTGGTTATGAGTGTGGGTTTTGGAGTCAAGAAGACCAGGGGTGGCTCCTGGTTTTGAAAATTACTAACTGCATGACACTGGGCTAGTTACTCTCCAAGCCCCAACTTCCTCATGTCAAGATGAAGGTGAAAGATCTGCTTTGGGGGACTGGGTGAGAATCTAGTGAGATGCTAAGGGTAAGGCATTCAGTAGAGATGCTCGGCACAGGAGCAGATGCAGCTGCAGAGAGGCTCGGTACAGGAGCAGTCGCTGTTAATATTGTTCCCAGCATTGAGATCAGCCCGAACACCTCCATTTATCAGCGGTGCTTAGAAAGGGCCTGGCTGTAAGCCACATGATTGCCTGTCTCTCCCCTCTCTCCAGAACTAGTTCAGACAGAATAGAAAAAAACCACTGGTTGAAAAGTAAAGATAAGGATATTTTGGCACTGTGGTTCTTTTCAGAACTTCGGGAATAAAACAACCGGCACTTTTAGCGCACTTAAGGGAAAAACCAGACCAGCAGCTTGAAACTGCATCCACTCTACATAGAGATTCAAAAATTAATTATATATGATGGTGATATGACAATAATAATAATAATAATAGATGCAGTTTAACACTCACAAAGACCTTGGAGAAGACAGCATGCAAATTTTTCAGATAACTGATGCTCAGAGAGGTTATTAAATTTTCTAAAGACCACACAGCTGGAAAGAGAAGAGCCAAGGTTCAAATTCAGGTCTGTTTCATTCCAAATGTTCACAATCACCATAATACATTCCAAGTATCCTCCCCATAAGCTACAAACCTCATACAACAGCACCACATGATGAGATGGATGGGATGGGGGTAGGATGGAAATTCACAGCATATTTAATACAGAAGTGTGTGGCCTAAGAAACCAAAAGAAAAGAGTGAGGCCCTCTATATACTACAGAACATCGTGTACAAAGTGTCAACCTAAAATGAGGGCCATTTAATCATCGAGCAGTTTGGGGACTAAACAATGGAGAACACAGGATAGTCATAGAACTTACCACTCTTAGGAGGTGTAGACCCTAAAGTACATATGAGTCCATGACATTAAGTCTCACAACCAAAAACTGCTCAAAAGGTCTCTAAAGAAGAGGAACTTAACCAATAACAATGAAAAATATTGGCATGTTTAAAAGACTCTTCTTACTAACCCAGGTATAAATGCAACAGTCTCATAAAGAAATGTAAATTTATTATTTTAACCACAGAACTGTATTAATTGTAATTCTTAGTTCATAACACATACACTTATCTTTCCTTAATGGTCCATTCATGATCTGCTTTGTATTTAATCATTTGTGTTTTTATGCATATATTTGTATGTTTTAGATAATGTACTATACTCTCATGAACTTACCACCTGACATGAGAACTAGAACATTAACAACAATTTACATCTATCAAGTGATTTTCCCCATCCCACCTGGGTTAACTGTTCTGCTAAGTCATGTACTTATCATTGACTTTTTTTTTAATATGTAGTTTATCATATGTATACCTTAAAAGCATATTGTTTAGTTTTAGTTATTTTTAATTTTAACACATTAGAAGTTTAAAGGAGGAAAACCAGTATATCAATAGATTCAGAAAAGCTCTTGGTAAAATTTGATGTAAATTCTTGATAAAAACTCTAAGTAAATTAGAAATAGAGAACAGAATATTCTTAACCTGATTTAATTTTTTAAACCCTATAATACACATCACACTTAATGGAAAACATGAAAAGCATGGCCTTTAAAATCAAGGACAAGAAAAGAATGCCCATTATTGTAACTTCTAGTCAACATTGTCATGGAGTTCCTAAACAGTACAAGGAAAAAAGGCAAAAAGAATGGAAGAGGAGATAAAAATGTCAACTATGACGTATACATAGAAATCCCCAAAGAATCTACAAATGACATTATTTTTTCAAAAAGAGAGTTTAGCAAGATGGCTGGATATAAGATTAACATACAAAAACCAATCACACTTCTGTACACCAACAATAAACTACTAAAACACATAATTTAGAAGACATGATTTATAATTAGCATTAAAAATATCAAGTAACTAGGAATAAATAGATGCCAGATTCAAACATGGGAATGTTTTAAACTTTATTGGGAGACATTAAACAATACCTAAATAGATTGAGAGATATACCAGGTTCATAATTAGGAAGACCTAATATCATAAAGATGACATTCTCTCCAAATTGACCTAAAAATTCAATACAATGCTAATTAAAATCCTAAGAAGGTTCTTCATGGATCTTTAGAAGCTGATTTTAAAATTCTCATGGAAGAACAAAAAGCCAAAAACAGCCAAGACACTTCTGAAACAGAAGAGCAAGGAGGGGAGTTGTGCCCTATCCAATATTAGGACTTCTTCTTAAGAACCAATTAAAAGAACATGACTCCGGGCAGGGATAAACATATTGACCTATGGAATAGAAGAGAGCTCAGGAAAAAGTCCCACACACATATATGACTTTAATATATGACAGAGATGGTGAATTAGGTGATAAAAATGAAAACTGAACCTCTGCTTCACATCATATGAAAACTAATTCCAGACGGTTCAGGACTAAATATCAGAAGCAAAAATTTTTTAATTTTAGTGGAAAATATTTTTTAGTTCTTTCTGACCTTGAAAGGAAAGGTTTTCTTTAAAAGACAGAGAAATGTTCATTATAAAATATAAATAAATTTGACTCTGTTAAAATCAAGGATGTCTCACCATTAAAAGTCACCTTAGGAAAAGTGAAAAAAACAAGTTACAAACTGGGAGAGGATATCTCCCATCTATAAAATCACCAAAGGATTAGTATCAAGAATATATTAAAAACTCCAGTAATAAGAAGAAAAGCCCAGTCAATCCAATTTTTAAAACTAGGCAAAAGACATGGACAGGCATTTTTCAAAAGAAGGAATACATATGGCAATAAATATTTGAATAAATATTTAACCTTAATAGTGATCAGAGAAATGCAAATGAAGACCATTATAAACTCACATACTGAGCAAAAATTTTAAAGTCTGATACTACCAAGTGTTTACAGAGAATATGGATAAACAAGATTTCTTAAGTATTGATGATAGGAATGTAAACTGGTACAACCACTTTGGAAGGCATGACTGCATTATCTTGTAAAGCTGAACATTCAGATACCCTATGACTCAGGAATTCCACTCCAAAGTAGTAAAAACCAGAGGAATTCTTATATATGTATAGCAGATGACATAGACAAGAATGTCCATGACCAGGGCTTTCATAGTAAAAAAAAAAAAAAAAGGTCTGGAAATAACCCAAAAGTCTATTTACAAGAATATGTATTAAAAAATGTAGGTACATTCCCACTGTGGAATGTTACACCGCCCTCAAAAAGAGTGCACTACTGATACTTGCAAAAATATAGATATATCCTGGCAACATAATATTGCCTGAAAAATTTAAGTCCCAAGAGATTACCAATACCAAGATACCTTTTATCAAATATAAACTCAAATATAAAATTTAAGGATATATTAAACCAGGAATCCAAATAATAATCAAACTGAAACCCCTACCTCTCTAAAAACTTAACCTAAAAGTACAAATCTTCAGAATTTCCATGGTGTAATATGCAATCTACTTCACTTATTTTATTTGCTAAATAAAAGTATGCACTTCATCAAGATCAGATGAAATACAAATGGATAAAACTATAAGTGTGCAGTGGTAGAAGTTATACCATCCCTCATTATTTATTAAAAATAGTTTGTTTACAAATTTAAGGACGGAGATCATACGCGCAGTCATAAAGTCAGTCTTGGAGAATTCCAGTGGACCAGAAAAACATTAGCTGTATTATTGTGAAAAAGTATGTTTTGGAAAACAGCTCAGTCACATAATTTATCTTGCCACACCTGGTACAGTGTCCACCTGGAGCCATTTTCGAGTGAATGGAGAAGGCCATACATTTGTTCAAAGATCAGTGTTGAGCCCTGTAAGGAAATCTCTTTAGCTTCTAAATTAGAAGCCAGAGGAGCTTGGCAGCCTTCACATGTGGGAAATCTATCAAGTGGTGAACAGGATAATTATTCCCAAGGACTGTGTGTTCTGGACATGGGAGTGCAGCTCAGTGCTCCATGAAAACCGCATTTGGACTCCCAACTCAGACAACACTAAAACCATGGGGGTTTTCCCCTCCTTAATGTCACTAGTCTAATCTGATGACAAATAATTGCCTTTGATTGCCAGGTATTTAATATACTAGTTATATGAATACAACCCATCAACCTACTGTCCTGAAAATTGGAAAATCTGCTGTTTTTGTCCTGAATTATTAAGGCAGTGCTTAATAGGTATTGGAGAATCTGCAAATTAAATATAATAGCATTACCATGAGTTTTCTCTACTAGAGGTATTTAGGTTCCACTCTTACATGCCTTGTCCATATTTATAAAGAACACATATACAATAAGGGTCTTTCTCCTTTGAAAAGGAGAACAAAATCGTAGTAAGATAGTTTTAAGCAAATGAGTCTTTATCAACCATTCCAAGTGTAAGTGGAGTCTTCTCCTCTGTAGTGTCAGCGGCAGAAAGTACCAAGACACTGGAAGAACAAGGTAGGAAAGACCTCATAAAGCTATGGAAATGAGAACACAATACAAATGTAGACAAATGCCTTGTTAAAGAAATGAGGATACTGAAATGAATTAGGTTTTCTAAATCACTAATGTCAAAAATTATTAGGTATGTGATTCATGATATGCACTAATCAAAACACAAATATTTTATTTCCTATAAAGTATTCCATGATGCCCGAATTCAAAAGAACACACACACACATCCAAAACTACTTGCATATATTGACAGTGTTAGTGACATGTAAATTAATACAACCTCTCTGGAGAGCACAGACTTGAGCTTAACCATACCTATGTCTGTCCCCCAACTAGACTGTGAGTTGATAGCAGACAGACTGTCTGATTCATTGTTGTATCCTGACAGCACCACATATTATTGGTGCTTAGAAAATATTTTTTGATTGAATGAATGAATTTGGCGTTATGTATCAAGAGCCTTTAAAATTTTTTCATACTCTTTTAATCCAGTAACTCTATTCCTAGGAATTTATCCTAGGGAAATCATGAGGGCTACAAAGATAAATATATGGGGATGTTTGCTGCAGCATTTTTTCTAATAGCACAACATCTAAATGTTCAACAACAAGGGAATTGGTAAAATGTGGTATATCACACAATGTACTGTGGTACTAGGCAGTTATTTAAAAGCGTATTCACAAAGTATAATTATTGACAAGGGGAATTTTTACAATATAACATTATTTACACAGTATATATTATATATTTATATATGATATATATTTTATATGTATGTATACAAACATTATGCACACACAGATTCTAATTTATTATATAGGTATGGGTGAGTAATTTGTGTACATTGAAAAAGAACTTGTAGAAAGAAAATACACTGAAATGTTAAAAGTACGTTTTACTAATAAAACTTAGCAATATATTTAAAAGCTTACAAAAATAACTAAAACTGTTCTTTATAAATGAAATATAAATGTATTTATTTAATAATAAACATTCTTTTTGTGTGTGTGTTCTATCTGTAAGCTCTCCAACAACCACACAAAAAAAGCATTTGGTGTTTAGTCTTATGTCAGAAACAAGACATTCATAAGGAAGATGAAAATATGTAAATATAAACACCACAAGAGCAACTCCACCAAAATGAGCACATGCTTTAAAAATAGTCGTGCAAATAAAATATCTCATCGGAAAGGTAAATATTAGTGAATATTTTGTTTAAAATATAGAAGCATTCATATGTAGAGTAATGATAACAGTGAAACACACATTACAAAAATACTTTAAAAACTTTTAAAATAATAAATACAGTTGTTTCCAAATTTTGCTTTCTAAAAATAAAATTCTGCTACCAACTATTATCAAGGGTGTGGGATTTTCTTTCTTTAATGCTGTTTTATGTTATCACTATGTAAAGTCAATGACAGTAACAGAATTCTGGATTCATCCAATGGAAACGCTGCATCCCTACAGGAAGGCAACATGAAATCAAAAAGCCCGAGTCTGCCTCCCTGTAAAATCTGTCCACACCAAGCCCTAAAAGCTAAAATTAAACAGTAGAAACCAGATTCACTGACTGACTGATCAAAAGGCTGTTAGGTTTTTCAATTCTTTGGGTATTGTTTTGTTGTTATCTTTTTTTTTTTATTTTCAATCCAGGAAAAGGCTTCACTGCAAAGGTCTCAAAACAGAATCCAAAAGCAAGGGAGGATCTTGTCTGGATGTTGGGCTATTCGTAAACACAGGTTCATTCTTCAGCCGAGTTTACTAAGCTGTTTAATGTCTTTGAATCAGTTTTTCTCCTTGTTAATTAAAACAAGCTAAATCAACTTTCATGAAGTTTTAGGAAGTTCTATAGGTTTTTAAGAAAGATGGAGAATAGTTCAGTGTAATTACTTCAGTAGCCCAAAAGTCCAAACTAGACTAAAAGCTAAGCAACCAAAAACCCTGAATATCTTAAATCCAGCTTTAGAAACCAAACAGATCTGGACAAATATTATTAAGTCCATGTACATTTTCCTGAACTGTTGCCCTGGCAAACTGACATGGGGAAAAGAATGTCTGCCCCAAGTAATATCCAAATTTTGGTCATAGTCTCAGCTACTATTCAGCTAAGACAATCATGAAGTCTCATTTAAAAATAAGAGTTCTGCTATATCTGAAATGACAGATGGAAGATACAGGGGCCCTCCATATCTGCAGTTTCCACATCCATAGATTCAACCCATGCGGAACCCGTGGATATAGAGGGCTGACTGTACTACATCATTTTAAATAAGGGTCTTGAGCATCCACAGATTTTGGTATCCATGCCCCCATGGATACCAAGGGACAACTGTATACAAGCATCAAGGTACAAAGAACCTGGTCCTTAGTAACTGTGGAGCCACAGTCAGCCCTGGGCCTTCTATCTAGACATAATATGAGAAAGAAGTAAACTTCTATTTTGTTTGCACGCAATTATTTAGAATTACTCTATTAAACAGCAATCAGTAATTAGTCAAAATATCACTAATACAGCAGCTAACATTTATTTAGCCTTTACTACGTACCAGACACTGTGCTAACTGCTTTATATACAATCTTTCATTTGTTCATAACAACAACACTTTAAAACAAGTATTACTATCCCCAGAAAACCAGGCCTTATAGAGGAGAGATAACTTGCCTGGAGTCACCCAGCTACCAGGCCTTGAACACAGGCCTATCTAATGCCAATGCCATGGCCAGGCTGTTAACCACCACCCTCTACACCTTAAATTCCATTTGCCCAGGGCTTCCCTGGTGGCGCAGTGGTTAAGAATCCACCTGCCAATGCAGGGGACAGGGGTTCGAGCCCTGGTCCGGGAAGATCCCACATGCCGCAGAGCAACTAAGCCCGTGTGCCACAACTACTGAGCCTGTGCTCTAGAGCCCGCGAGCCACAACTACTGAGCCCATGTGCCACAACTACTGAAGCCCACGCGCCTAGAGCCCGTGCTCCACAACAAGAAAAGCCACCACAATGAGAAGCCCGCGCAATGAAGAATAGCCTCCGCTTGCTGCAACTAGAGAAAGCCCACATGCAGCAACAAAGACCCAATGCAGCCAAAAATAAATAAATTAAATAAATAAATTTTTTTAAAAATTCCATTTGCTTGGTATGGCGAGCAACCATGACCCCTCCTACAAAGCATTCCTAGAATACTGAGTTGTATAATCCTCATATTTGACTAGCACATATTCAAGACTGTGAAGACAAAGGAGGAGGAGGAGGGGGGGGAGGAGGAAAAGGGCAGAGGAGGGGGAGGGGGAGGGAAGGGGGAGGAGGAGGAGAGGAGGAAGAAGAAGAAGAAAAATATATATGTATCAGCATAGAAATGAGAAAAAGTTATGCAGCCAAGATTCACAGAGGAAAAAAAGTTCCCACTGCCACTCCAATATAATACAACTTGAAGTCATGCCATAGAGCTATACACCAAATAGTTAACAGTTTGGGGTTTTGCTTTTTGAGTTTTATTTTTGTTTTTGTTTTGGAAGGAGGAGATTATAGAAGACCTTTATTTGCTACATTGTATATTTCTATGATGTTTGAAGTTTTTATAACTAGTTAGCATTACTTTTATTATCTGAAAAGGCAGTAAAGATTTCTTAAAATATGTCCCAGGAATTTTCCTGTTTGGAATTTTATCATTTAAGAATATGTAATTGTCTAAGTTACAAAAAAAAAAAAAAAAAGGCAAACTGCTAGGAAAATGTAATGATATGGATGAAGTGATCAAAGAAAAAGAAATCAGATTTATAAAAATCCATTTCCAACTATATAATTCCAATATGGATATACAGTAACTTATAACACTAACTACAGCATAACAAGGGAAGAGAGTTAAGTGAAAAAAATTAGGCAAAAGAAAAATAAAGGTGAAAGAAATAAGATGAAAATGACAGTGTGCCAAATGCATAGGCTAAAAGTTCTGTAGCCTTGTTAGAAATGGGCTGAAGAATCTTTTTCTGAGCTTCCTAGCAGACAGGGCAAAAGGAGCTCAGCATGTCAATCAGATGATAGAAATGGACCTATGAGAAGGAAACACAACTGATTTGGGGACCAGAACCTACTGAGATGCTTTCTCTGGTGAGACCATGGAAAGAAGATACTTTTTCACATAATGAATTATGTCTCCAAACACAGATGGGATTTTTGAAACTTTGGGGCCCAGTTTCAAGTACAAAGGTTTAATAATTTTAAGGCCAAAATTTAAATAACTTAAAGCTGAAAGACATGCATATTATATAGAAGCTGAAATAAAATGGTCTCAATACGGTTGCTGAACTAGTTTCCAACCACCTTCTCCTTTACATAAATGATATATTGTCATTTACTTTCCATAATTTACTTTCTTTGCAGATACTAACATCTTAAATATTAGTGACCCATTTTTTAAATATGCAGCACTAAAATCATTACGGTCTGACATTTTTATATGCTTATAAAACATATTTTGTTCCAACTGTTTTTATTAGAAATGTGGCCTGCTGAAAACCAAAACCTACATATTTTACTTCGAAAAAAAAAAAGGCAGCTGGAAATATAAAACCCCACACGTTTGCTTTTAACACTGCTTGGGAACTAAAACCTATGATGTGAATTTGACATCTATTAATGGTTTGCTCAAAGAAACTGAGACTATGTTCTAACAGAAAGCAGCACTCTGAGCTCACACCACAACCCACGGCATCCTCACTGTTTCCCAGGAAGGGGGCAAGCAGGGGGGCCATGCGCTCCGAGGCTCCCTGGATGAGGGCTTGCTTTCACAGGGATCTCTGCATCGCTGTACTGTCTCCAGATTCAAGAATACAGAAACAAATTCTTTGGAATTTAGCCCCCGGGGAGGCAAGCAAACTATGTTAACCACATGCAAACATTTATATTACTCTCTGGTTTGTTTCCATGACCTTCCAAAATAAATTGCAATTTAAAATCAGATCTTAGAGGACTACATATGACAAGACATCCATATTGTTTTCTTGCCTCATGAAAGGACCAAATTAGTGAAAACAGTTACTTAATATCATTTAAATTTGAATACTCTAATCACAGATGTGTTTATATTAAAATAAATGTTTGTTTCTTAAAATACAATTTATCCTCAAACTCTTCTGCTATAAATTAAATATGCCAAGCACAGATGGAGGAAGTAGATGCCTAGAAGTGGCCAATAGATAAAAGGTCCTGGTCCAGTACAGGCAAGGAAAAAGAACAAAACCAAATATATGTACATAGATGGGGGCAGAAGTAAAGTATATAAGCAGCAGAGGCATGGTTGCTCACTGGGTGGGTTCTCAGGGAGCAGGTCAACAGAAGTTAATCGGGTGGTTAACAGCCCAAATAGCCAACTGATTTCCAGTATAAATATCAGCCCAAAGACAAGTCTATCTACATGTTCTCTGCTAGTTGATCCCTTATTAGACATCTCCAGCTGGAACTTCAAAACTTGACATGAACCTCAACCAAGTAGGTTTATCATGGGAATGCAAGACTAGTTCAATAGGCAAAAACCAACCAATGTAATCTACCAGAGTAGCAGTCTACTGGAAAAATGATAAAAATAATAATAACAATCACATCAATTGATATAGAAAAGCATTTGAAAAATTTAACATCCATTCTTGATTTTAAAACTCTCTCAGCAAAGCAGGAATAAAAGGGAACTTCTTCAACCAGATAAAACCTGCAGCTAAAATCATACTTAATGGTAAAAGATTGAATGCTTTAATCCCAAAATTAAAAACAAAGCAGGAATGTCCACTCTCATCACCCCTATTCAAAACTGTACTGGAAGTTTTTGCCAGTGTAAGAAAAAAAGGCAAGAAGAAGAAATAAAAGGTATACAAGATTGGAAATTAAGAAATAAAACTATTCCTATTCACAGACAAGATGACTGACTATGGAGAAAGCCCCATGGTACCAGGAAGGAAACAAAAAAACCCTCCTGGAACTAATAAGTGATGTTTAGCAAGTTCACCAGATAAAAGTCAACACACAAAAATTAATCATATTTATATATATACTAGCATGGTACAACTAGATGCCAAAAAACATACCATTTATAATAGTTCCAAAAAACTAAATACTTAAGTATAAATCTAAAAACGTATGTACAGGATCTATATACTGAAACTACAAAATGCTGCTGAAAGAAATCAAAGACTTAAATAAATAGAAAGGTGTACCATGTTGATGGATTGGAAGATTCAACATAATAAAGATGTCTGTTCTCACCAAACTTATCTATAAATTTGTGCAACCTCAATCAAAATCCTAGCATGATTCTCTATACATATAGACAAGCTGATTCTAAAATTTATATGAAAAGACAAAAAAGAACTAGGATAGCCAAAATAATTTTGATAAAAGAAAAATAAAATTAGGGAAATCACATGACCTGATTTGAAGACTTACCATAAAGCTGCAGTAATTAAGACAGTGCAGTACCGGCAAAGGGATAGACACAATAGAGCAATAGAACAGAATAAAGAGTCCAGTAATAGATCCACACATATACGGCCAGGTTATATTTGAAAAGAGTGTAAAAATAATTCAATGGAAAAAAAACAGTCCTCAGCAAATGGTGTTGGAACAAATGGACATCCATATGCAAAAACAAAAGAACCTTGACCTAAACCTTGTACCTTTTATAAAATTTAATTCAAGGTCTATGGTCGGCCCCGTAGCGGCCAGCCGCCCCGGACCAA
This sequence comes from Eschrichtius robustus, assembly GCF_028021215.1. Classification (NCBI taxonomy): domain Eukaryota; kingdom Metazoa; phylum Chordata; class Mammalia; order Artiodactyla; family Eschrichtiidae; genus Eschrichtius; species Eschrichtius robustus. The sequence goes on from NC_090824.1 coordinate 87,259,790, forward strand.
GCTCAAGTGTATGGCGCCAGGAACCAGCTCCGAGGCCCCAATAACAGGCCGCCCCCGCAGCTCCAGACACGGGGTGAGGCTCATACCATCCGAACTGTGGAAGGAATTTCGGTGGTAGGAGTCTCTGTGATTGTAGGGTCTCCTCTGGTCTGAGAATGGCTACCCCTCGATATGAGCCAGTGGCTGAGATTGGTGTTGGTGCCTATGGGACGGTGTATAAGGCCCATGATCCCCACAGTGGCTTCTCTGTGGCCCTCAAGAGTGTAAGAGTCCCCAGTGGAGGAGGTGCTGGAGGGGGCCTTCCCATCAGCACAGTTCATGGGGTGGCTTATTGTGGCGACTGGAGGCTTTTGAGCATCCCAATGTTGTCTGGCTGATGGATGTCTGTGCCACAGCCTGAACTGACCGGGAGACCAAAGTGACCCTGGTGTTTGAGCATGTGGACCAAGACCTAAGGACATATCTAGACAAGGCACCCCCACCAGGCTTGCCAGTGGAGACCATCAAGGATCTGATGCACCAGTTTCTAAGAGGCCTAGATTTCCTTCATGCCAACTGCATCATTCACCAAGACCTGAAGCCAGAGAACATTCTGGTGACAAGTGGTGGAACAGTCAAGCTGGCTGACTTTGGCCTGGCCAGAATCTATAGCTACCAGATGGCACTTAACACCTGTGGTTGTTACACTCTGGTACCGTGCTCCAGAAGTTCTTTTGCAGTCTACGTATGCAACCCCTGTGGACATGTGGAGCGTTGGCTGTACCTTCACAGAGATGTTTCGTCGAAAGCCTCTCTTCTGTGGAAACTCTGAAGCTGACCAGTTAGGCAAAATCTTTGACCTGACTGAACTGCCCCCAGAGGATGACTGGCCCCGAGATGTGTCTCTACCCCCAGGAGCCTTTTCCCTCAGAGGGCCCCACGCAGTGCAGTCGGTGGTACCTGAGATGGAGGAGTCTGGAGCACAGCTGCTGCTGGAGATGCTGACTTTTAACCCACACAAGTGAATCTCTGTCTTCCGAGCCCTGCAGCACTCTTATCTACATAAGGCAGAAGGTAACCCAGAGTGAGCCACGGACGGAAGAGTTGCAACAGAACCAGGAGAAGAGAAGCCAACATTCCCTTCCTTTGAACATTTGAGTGGAGAGTCCCCCACTAAGAAGGCAACCTCTGCCTTCATCCCTGAGGCTCTGGAGACTCCCCCAATGTTTTACAGAGAATATTTTGCTGCCTTAATGACATTCCCCTCCCACCCCTCCTTTTGAGGCTTATCCTTCTCCTGCCCCCTCTGTGTCCTTACACCAAGGGGTATGTCCCTTGTTCTTCCCCTTCCCTATACCTTGATATTGGGATCCTTTTTTATACAGGAAAAACAACAAAACAAAACAAAACAAAATTAACTCAAAATGGATCATATATCTAGTGTTAAAATGTAAAACTATAAAACTTTTAAAAGAAAACATAAAAGAAAATCTTCATGACCCGGGGTTAGGCAAAGATTTCTAGACATGACACCAAAAGAAGAAAGCGATAAATTAAAACTACCTCAAAATTAAAATTTTCTGCTCTGCAAAAGACACTGTTAAGAGAATGAAAAGACAAGCCAACAAAGTAGAAGAAAATATTTTGCAAAAAAGATAAATCAGTCCTTTATCTGATAATGGACTTGGAAACAGAATATTTAAAGAACTCTCAAACCTCAACAGTAAGAAAATAAACAGCCCAACTTAAAAAAATGGGCAAAAGACAAACATTTCACCAAAGGGGATGTATACATGGTAAATAGGCTCATGAAAATACATTCAACATCATTAGCCACAGGAAAATGCAAATTAAAACAATGATGATATACCACTACACACCTACTAAAATGGCTAAAATTTTAAATTCTAACAATGCCAAGTGCTGGAAAGACTATGGAACAATTCAAACAATCATATATGACTGAAGGGAAATGCAAAATGTATAGCCACTGTGGAAAACAGTTTTTGCAGTTTCTTCTAAAGGTAAACATATACTTACCAAACAACTCAGCAATTCACTTTTGAGCATTTATCTCAGAGAAATGAAAATTGATGTTCACACAAAAACCTGGATACGAAGTTTATAACAGTTCTATTGATTACTGCCAAAAATTGGAAATAGCCCAAATATCCTTCAACAGATAAATGGACAAACTATGGTACATCCATACAATGGAAAACTATTCATTGTATTTCATACAATGGAATATAGCAAAAAAAGGGAAAGAACTATAGATACATGCAACTTGAATGAATTTCAAAGGCGTTATGCTGAGCAAAAGAAACCAGACACAAGAATATATGCCACATTATTCCATTTATATGGTGTTCTCCTACAGATGTGGGAAGAGTGTAACTACAAACGGATAGCATGGAGAGTTTGGGGAAGCAATGGAACTGTTCTGTATTCTTACATGTGTTAAAATTCATGGGACCTTACACCAAGAAAGTCCATTTTTCTGTGTGTTAATTTAAACTTTAAAAAAATTTAAATATCTTAGAGATAATTTAATATTAAGAAATTATTCTTAATTTTGTTAGGTGGATAATGGCACAGTGGTTATATTTCTTAAAAACCCTTATCAATTAGAGACTCATACTGAGTATTTATGGGTGAAATGACATGATGTCTTGGATTTGCTTTAAAATAACTCCTACAGGCATAGGGTCAGGAAGGGGGTCATAGATATGATAAACGTTGAAGCTGAGGATGGGTAATGGGTACCTGGGTTTTCATTAGACTCCTCTGACTATCTTGTTGTATGTGTTTGAAAATTTTCACAGTCAATGGTTTTATAACATAAAAATTTTTTAAAGTTGAGCGTGAGGAATCCAGAGAGCACACTGAGGCACATGGGAAAAATTATTTAAAAGGTTGGAGAACAAAAACTACAGCAGTGATTCTTGTCTGCCTCCCTCCCCATTGGATTCCCCAGTGCCAAGCACAGTGCCTGGCACATAGGACATAGTCCATAAATCGTTGCTCAATGAATGAAAAATGAATGATGAAGAAACAAGGGGAGAGCTTACTTTTTGTCCTTAGCCCTACAGAAGGACACAGCATCAAGAATCATAATTCTTTGTATCTAATTTTTGATAGTTTGATTAATATGTGTCTTGGCGTATTTCTCCTTGGATTTATCCTGTATGGGACTCTCTGTGCTTCCTGGTCTTGATTAGCTATTTCCTTTCCCATATTAGGGAAGTTTTCAACTATAATCTCTTCAAATATTTTCTCAGTCCCTTTCTTTTTCTCTTCTTCTTCTGGGACCCCTATCATTCGAATGTTGGTGCATTTAATGTTGTCCCAGAGGTCTCTGAGACTGTCCTCAATTCTTTTCATTCTTTTTTCTTTATTCTGCTCTGTGGTAGTTATTTCCACTATTTTATCTTCCAGGTCACTTCTCCATTCTTCTGTCTCAGTTATTCTGCTACTGATCCCTTCTAGAGAATTTCTAATTTCATTTACTGTGTTGTTCATCATTGTTTGTTTGCTCTTTCGTTCTTCTAGGCCCTTGTTAAACATTTCTTGTATTTTCTCCATTCTATTTCCAAGATTTTGGAAGATCTTTACTATCATTATTCTGAATTCTTTTTCAGGTAGACTGCCTATTTCCTCTTCATTTGTTAGGTCTGGTGGGTTTTTACCTTGCTCCTTCATCTGCTGTGTGTTTCTCTGTCTTCTCATTTTGCTTATCTTACTGTGTTTGGGGTCTCCTCTTCCCAGGCTGCAGATTCGTAGTTCCCGTTGTTTTTGGTGTCTGCCCCCAGTGGCTAAGGTTGGTCCAGTGGGTTGTGTAGGTTTTCTGGTAGAGGGGACTAGTGCCTGTGTTCTGGTGGATGAGGCTGGATCTTGTCTTTCTGGTGGGCACGTCCACGTCTGGTGGTGTGTTTTGGGGTGTCTGTGGCCTTATTATGATTTTAGGCAGCTTCTCTGCTAATGGGTGGGGTTGTGTTCCTGCCTTGCTAATTGTTTGGCATAGGATGTCCAGCACTGAAGCTTGCTGGTCGTTGAGTGGAGCTGGGTCTTGGCGTTGAGATGGAGATCTCTGGAAGATTTTCGCTGTTTGATATTACATGGATCTGGGAGGTCTCTTGTGGACCAGTGTCCTGAAGTTGGCTCTCCCACCTCAGAGGCACAGCCCTGACGCCTGGCTGGAGCACCAAGAGCCTGTCATCCACACGGCTCAGAATAAAAGGGAGAAAAAAAAAAGAAACAAAGAAAGAAAGAAGAAGATAAAATAAAATAAAGTTATTAAAATAAAAAATAATTATTAAAGAAAATCTTTTTAAGTAATTTTAAAAAATAAAGAAGAGAGCAACCAAACCAAAAAACAAATCCACCAATGATAACAAGCGCTAAAAACTATACCAAAAAAAAAAAAAAAAAAAAAGGACAGGCAGAACCCTAGGACAAATGGTAAAAGCAGAGCTATCACACACAGAAGCATACACATACACACTCACAAAAAGAGAAAAAGGAAAAAATATATATATATTGTGTCTCCCAAAGTCCACCTCCTCAATTTGGGATGATTCGCTGCCTATTCAGGTATTCCACAGATGGAGGGTACATCAGGTTGATTGTGGAGATGAATCCGCTGCTCCTGAGGCTGCTGGGAGAGGTTTCCCTTTCTCTTCTTTGTTCGCACAGCTCCTGGGGTTCAGCTTTGGATTTGGCCCCACCTCTGCGTGTAGGTCGCCTGAGGGCGTCTGTTCTTCTCTCAAACAGGACGGGGTTAAAGGAGCAGCTGATTCGAGGGCTCTGGCTCACTCAGGCCAAGGGGAGGGAGGGGTACAGAGTGTGGGGTGAGTCTGTGGCGGCAGAAGCCGGCATGACATTGCAACAGCCTGAGGCGTGCCATGCGTTCTCCCGGGGAAGTTGTCCCTGGGTCACGGGACCCTGGCAGTGGAGGGCTGCACAGGTTCCCGGAAGGGGAGGTGTGGATAGTGATCTGTGCTTGCTCACAGGCTTCTTGGTGGCTGCAGCAGCAGCAGCCTTAGCATCTCATGCCCATCTCTGGGGTCGGCACTGATAGCCGCGGCTCGTGCCCATCTCTGGAGCTCTTTTAAGTGGCGCTCTTAATCCCCTCTCCTCACACACCAGGAAACAAAGAGGCAAGAAAATGTCTCTTGCCTCTTCCGAAGCTCCAGACTTTTTCCCGGACTCCCTCCCGGCTAGCTGTGGCACACTAGTCCCTTCAGGCTGTGTTCTCGCAGCCAATCCCAGTCCTCTCCCTGGGATCCAGCCTCTGAAGCCCGAGCCTCAGCTCCCAGGCCCCGCCCATCCCGGCGGGTGAGCAGACAAGCCTCTCCGGCTGGTGAGTGCTGGTCAGCACAGATCCTCTGTGCAGGAATCTCTCCGCTTTGCCCTCCGCACACCAGTTGCCGTGCTCTCCTCCATGGCTCCGAAGCTTCCCCCCTCTGCCACCCGCAGTCTCCGCCTGCAAAGGGGCTTCCTAGTGTGTGGAAACCTTTCCTCCTTCACAGATCCCTCCCACTGATGCAGAAAATTATAAGACACTGATGAAAGAAATTAAAGATGATACAAACAGATGGAGAGATATACCATGTTCTTGGATTGAAAGAATCAACATTGTGAAAATGACTATACTACCCAAAGCAATCTACAGATTCAATGCAATCCCTATCAAACTACCACTGGCATTATTCACAGAACTAGAACAAAAAATTTCACAATTTGTATGGAAACACAAAAGGCCCCAAATAGCCAAAGCAATCTTGAGAAAGAAAAAACGAGCTGGAGGAATCAGGCTCCCTGACTTCAGACTATACTACAAAGCTACAGTAATCAAGACAGTATGGTACTGGCACAAAAACAGAAATATAGATCAATGGAACAGGATAGAAAGCCCAGAGATAAGCCCACGCACATACGGTCACCTTATCCTTGATAAAGGAAGCAAGAATGAATATATAGTGGAGAAAAGACAGCCCCTTCAATAAGTGGTGCTGGGAAAACTGGACAGCCACATATAAAAGAATGAAATTAGAACACTCCCTAACACTATACACAAAAATAAACTCAAAATGGATTAAAGACCTAAATGTAAGGCCAGACACTATCAAACTCTTAGAGGAAAACATAGGCAGAACACTCTTTGACATAAATCACAGCAAGATCCTTTTTGACCCACTTCCTAAGAAATGGAAATAAAAACAAAAATAGACAAATGGGACCTAAGGAAACTTAAAAGCTTTTGCACAGCAAAGGAAAACTTAAACAAGGCGAGAAGACAACCCTCAGAATGGGAGAAAATATTTGCAAATGAAGCAACTGACAAAGGATTAATCTCCAAAATTTACAAGCAGCTCATGCAGCTCAATATCAAAAAAACAAACAACCCAATCCAAAAATGGGCAGAAGACCTAAGTAGACATTTCTCCAAAGAAGATATACAGATTGCCAACAAACACATGAAAGGATGTTCAACATCACTAATCATTAGAGAAATGCAAATCAAAACTACAATGAGATATCATCTCACACCAGTCAGAATGGCCATCATCAAAAAATCTACAAACAATAAATGCTGGAGAGGCTGTGGAGAAAAGGGAACCCTCTTGCACTGCTGGTGGGAATGTAAATTGATACAGCCACTATGGAGAACAGTATGGAGGTTCCTTAAAAAACTAAACATAGAACTACCATACAACCCAGCAATCCCACTACTGGGCGTATACCCTGAGAAAACCATAATTCAAAAAGAGTCATGTACCACAATGCTCATTGCAGCTCTATTTACAATAGCCAGGGCATGGAAACAATCTAAGTGTCCATCGACAGATGAATGGATAAAGAAGATGTGGCACATATATACAATAGAATATTACTGAGCCATAAAAAGAAACGAAATTGAGTTATTTGTAGTGAGGTGGATGGACCTAGAGTCTGTCATACAGAGTGAAGTAAGTCAGAAAGAGAAAAACAAATACCGTACGCTAATACATATATATGGAATCTAAAAAAAAAAAAAAAACATGGTCATGAAGAACCTAGGGGCAGAACAGAAGTAAAGACGCAGACCTACTAGAGAATGGACTTGAGGACACGGGGAGGGGGAATGGTAAGGGTAAGCTGGGACAAAGTGAGAGAGTGGCATGGACATATATACACTATCAAATGTAAAATAGCTAGCTAGTGGGAAGCAGCCGCATAGCAGAGGGAGATCAGCTCAGTGCTTTGTGACCACCTAGAGGGGTGGGATAGGGAGGGTGGGAGGGAGGGAGACGCAAGAGGGAAGATATAGGGGGATATATGTATATGTATAACTGATTCACTTTGTTATAAAGCAGAAACTAACACACCATTGTAAAGCAATTATACTCCAATAAAGATGTTAAAAAAAAAAAAAAGAATCATAATTCTCCACAACTGAAATCTGAATAGGAAAAACTGGCTTCAGATCTTTTTTTTTTTTTTGAAGTGTTCAAAACTCAGTTCTATTCCTATTTCCTCCCTTTCTAAAATATCCTAGCTCATACTGGTTTGTCTTTTGTGAACCATTCTAGTAAATGGTCCTAACAATTTCCTACTTGATCAAATACAGTGTTGAAGTGTCTTCTTGTGTATGATGCCTATGCTTTGGCTTCCTCACCAGATGATGAGATGAGAACACCCAATGTGGACTGAGTCCCCATATATCCAGGCACTGTCCTAAGAACTTTCCATTCAACCCTACAAGGTCAGTTCTTATTATCTCCACTCACAGAGGAAGAAACTGAGGCAGAGAGAGGTCAAGTAACTTCTCAAAAGTCACACTACTAGTAAGGGACAAAGCAGGGACTCAAACACAGACAATTTGGCTCCACACTTGTCTCAATACTGCCTCTTACAAGGACCTTGAGAACACAGACTCCATCATACATACTTTTGTATTCTTCTCAGCAATGACCCCCATGCAGTAGACATTTTACAATCTAAGTGACTGGTGTGTTATCTGGGCTGTCTTTGCAAATCTCAGAGAGCATCTTTCGGGAAGTTTTTAGCTAAAGTCTACGTTGTTCTGAAGAGCTCTCCTGTTGTTTCTTTAATGTTTTATTTAATTCCACCATGAGAATTTCCTTGACAAAAAAACCACAACCACTATTCATGTGTAAAAGACAAAATGTTAGTACCTAATCAGATGTTAAGATTCTTTGTGCAAATACTGCCCAAAATAGATACCAAAACAATACTAATAAAGTAAAAATCATCCTGAGAAAATTTATTTTATAACCCAGTAACAGTCCTTTACTGCAAACATTCCTCCCCAACCCCTAACTCCCTCCCCCTATCATACACACGAACAGAGGAACTTTCAAAGATTACTCGTCACTGAGGAGATAAAATACATCTCTGGGAATTTTGATCACTCTTAAGATCTCTATCACTAGCAGTTTGTTTTGAAAAACTTCAATATTTGACATGATTCTGGATTACACGTGGTTTAAGGGTAAAGAAAAGAAATTAGTACAGTCAACTGTCTAACAGTACAGGCTATCTTTCTAATGAGGTATGTGCTTGCTGAACACAGCTAATCTGAAAAAAAAAATTCTAAAAGATGAGTTTTCCCATTGATCTTTTTCTTCTATGGAATTATTCTAAAGACAGATTAATCCTAAAAGAAGAAGAAAGACTTTTAATGAAATTTCACAGCACTTGGCCATCATCCAGACTTCGGTTAGGTCCCGCAATACACTCCAGACACACGACATGTCTTCTGTATGTTCACATGTCAGATCATTTCAATGAAATGGTAAAAAAGTCACGAAGCTATGATTTTCAAGTATAACTCAAATCTTGCTGGCATAATTAGTTAACACTAGCAAAAAGGATAACAAAAACCATCCAGCTAATACAAGTTATTTTAAATAATGAATTTGGAGCAGGATAATTTTAGTGACCATAAAACAAAGGGAAAAACATTATGCTATCAAGACAACAATATGCTAATCGATTCACCACTTATATCTTAAAGGGATCCTCCAGGAAACCCCAACTCTACCAAGCAACCCTCCACTGACTTCCAATTACCACTGGCAAGAAGGAGAATACAGACACGATGATGTGACCACTAGGTGGCACCTCCACACCGTTTCTTTCATCTCAAAACCTTATTTCCTCTTTTATAATGGCTTTCCCAAAATATTAGCAGTGTAAAATACAAAACCAGGTGCCTCACTTCAATAAAGAAAACAGACAAAAACAAATTTAGAAAGCATATTTTTAATTAAAAATGCTTCCTGTAACTTTATACATATAACGCTTTGGTTTACAGTCATCAAAGACTATCTCACCAAACTGTAAATATGAATTCGTATTCTGTATCCCTCTCTCTTTTGGTATCATTCCAATATCACAATATAGAATTGGGAGGAATTTCTTTTCTTTTTTGTCATAAATATCTTTTAAGGCAAACTTCTGCATAAAAATCCCTGTGTGGGAGATTACCGGTTCAATATGGTGGAGTAGAAAGATGTGCGCTCACTCCCTCTTGTGAGAGCACCAGAATCACAACTAATTGCTGAACAATCATCGACAGGAAGACACTGGAACTCACCAAAAAAGATACCCCACATCCAAAGATGAAGGAGAAGCCACAATGAGATGGTAGGAGGGGCGCAATCACAATAAAATCAAATCCCATAACTGCTCGGTGGGTGACCTACAAACTGGAGAACACTTATACCACAGAAGTCCACCCACTGGAGTGAAGGTTCTGAGCCTCACGTCAGGCTTCCCAACCTGAGGGTCCAGCAGCAAGAGGAGGAATTCCTAGAGAATCAGACTTTGAAGGCTAGCAGGATTGACTCCAGGACTTTGACAGGACTGGGGGAAACAGAGACTCCACTCTTGGAGGGCACACACAAAGTAGTGTGCACATCAGGACCCAGCGGAAGGAGCAGTGACCCCATAGGAGACCGAACCAGACCTACCTGATAGTGTTGGAGTGTCTCCTGCAGAGATGGAGGTGGCTGTGGCTCACCGAGAGGACAAGGACACTGGCAGCAGAAGTTCTGGGAAGTACTGCTTGGCGTGAGCCCTCCCAGAGTCTGCCATTAGCCCCACCAAAGAGCCCAGGTAGCCTCCAGTGTTGGGTCCCCTCAGGCCAAACAACCAACAGTGAGGGAACCCAGCCCCACCCATCAGCAGACAAGCGGATTAAAGTTTTACTGAGCTCTGCCCACCACAGCAACACCCAGCTCTACCCACCACCAGTCCCTCCAATCAGGAAACGTGCACAAGCCTCTTAGAGAGCCTCATCCACCAGAGGGCAGACAGCAGAACAAGAAGAACTACAATCCTGCAGCCTGTGGAACAAAAACCACATTCACAGAAAGATACACAACATGAAAAGGCAGAGGGCTATGTACCAGATGAAGGAACAAGATAAAACCCCAGAAAAACAACTAAATGAAATGGAGATAGGTAATCTTCCAGAAAAAGAATTCAGAATAATGATAGTGAAGATGATCCAGGACCTCGGAAAAAGAATGGAGGCAAAGATCGAGACGATGCAAGAAATATTTAACAAAGACCTAGAAGAATTAAAGGACAAACACCTAGACGAATTAAAGAACAAACAAACAGATGAACAATAATAAATGAATTGAAAAATACACTAGAAGGAATCCACAGAAGAATAACTGAGGCAGAAGAACGGGTAAGTGACCTGGAAGACAGAATGGTGCAATTCTCTGCCGTGGAATCAAATAAAGAAAAAAGAATGAAAAGAAATGAAGACAGCATAAGAGACCTCTGGGACAACATTAAACATAAGAACATTCACATTATAGGGGTCCCAGAAGGAGAAGAGAGAGAGAAAGGACCCGAGAAAATATATGAAAAGATTATAGTCGAAAACTTTCCTAACATGTGAAAGGAAATAGCCACCCAAGTCCAGGAAGCGCAGACAGTCCGAGGCAGGATAAATCCAAGGAGAAACATGCTAATACACATAGTAATCAAATTGACAAAAATTAAAGAAGAAGAAAAATTATTGAAAGCAACAAGGGAAAAACAACGAATAACATACAAGGGAACTCCCATAAGGTTAACAGCTGCTTTCTCAGCAGAAACTCTACAAGCCAGAAGGGAGTGGCATGACATTTAAAGTGATGAAAGGGAAGAACCTACAACCAAGATTACTCAAGCCGGCAAGGATCTCATTCAGATTTGATGGAGAAATCAAAAGCTTTACAGTCAATCAAAAGCTAAGAGAATTCAGCACCACCAAACCAGCTCTACAACAAATGTTAAAGGAACTTCTCTAAGTGGGAAACACAAGAGAAGAAAAGGACCTACAAAAACAAACCCATAACAATTAAGAAACTGGTAATAGGAACATACATATCGATAATTTCGTTAAATGTGAATGGATTAAATGCTCCAACCAAAAGACACAGGCTTGCTGAATGGATACAAAAACAAGACCTAGGGACTTCCTTGGTGGTGCAGTGGTTAAGAATCCGCCTGCCAATGCAGGGGACACGGGTTTGAGCCCTGGTCCAGGAAGATCCCACATGCCGCAGAGCAACTAAGCCCATGTGCCACAACTACTGAGCCTGTGCTCTAGAGTCCACGAGCCACAAATACTGAGCCCATGTGCCACAACTACTGAAGCCCGCGTGCCTAGAGCCTGTGCTCTGCAACAGGAGAAGCCACCGCAATGAGAAGCCCATGCACTGCAATGAAGAGTAGCCCTCGCTCGCCACAACTACAGAAAGCCCGCACGCAGCAACGAACACCCAATGCAGCCAAAAACAAATTAATTAATTAATTAATTTTTAAAAAAACAAACAAAAAACAAGACCCATATATATGCTGTCTACAAGAGACCCACTTCAGACCTAGGGACACATACACACTGAAAGTGAGGGGATGGAAAAAGATATTCCAGGCAAATGGAAATCAAAAGAAAGCTGGAGTAGCAATACTCATATCAGATAAAATAGACTTTAAAATAAAGAATGTTACAAGAGACAAGGAAGGACACTACATAATGATCAAGGGATCAATCCAAGAAGATATAACAATTGCAAATATATATGCACCCAATATAGGAGCACCTCAATACATAAGGCAACTGCTAACAGCTCTAAAAGAGGAAATCGACAGCAACACAATAATAGTGGGGGACTTTAACACCTCACTTACACCAATGGACAGATCACTCAAAAAGAAAATTAATAAGGAAACCCAAGCTTTAAATGACACAACAGACCAGATAGATTTAATTGATATTTTTAGGACAGTCCATCCAAAAAACACCAGATCACACTTTCTTCTCAAGTGCACATGGAACATTCTCCAGGATAGATCACATCGTGGGTCATAAATCAAGCCTCAGTAAATTTAAGAAAATTGAAATCATATCTAGCATCTTTTCTGACCACAACGCTATGAGATTAGAAATCAGTTACAGGGGAAAAAACCATAAAAAACACAAACACATGGAGGCTAAACAATATGTTACTAAATAACCAAGAGATCACTGAAAAAATCAAACAGGAAATCAAAAAATACCTAGAGACAACTGACAAAGAAAACATGACAATCCAAAACCTATGGGATGCAGCAAAAGCAGTTCTAAGAGGGAAATTTATAGCAATACAAGCCTACCTCAAGAAACAAGAAAAATCTCGAATAAACAATCTAAACTTACACCTAAAGGAACTAGAGAAAGAAGAACAAACAAAATCCAAAGTTAGTAGAAGGAAACAAATCATAAATATCAGAGCAGAAATAAATGAAATAGAAACAACGAAAACAATAGCAAAGATCAATAAAAGCAAAAGCTGGATCTTTGAGAACATAAACAAAATTGATAAACCATTAGCCAGACTCATCATGAAAAAGAGGGAGAGGACTCTAATCAATAAAATTAGAAATGAAAAAGGGAAGTTACAACAGACAGTGAAGAAATACAAAGCATCCTAGGAGACTACTACAAGCAACTCTATGCCAATAAAATGGACAACCTGGAAGAAATGGACAAATTCTTAGAAAGGTATAACCTTCCAAGACTGAACCAGGAAGAAATAGAAAATATGAACAGACCAATCACAAGTAATGAAATTGAAACTGTGACTAAAAATCTTCCAACAAACAAAAGTCCAGGACCAGATGGCTTCACAGGTGAATTCCATCAAACATTTAGAGAAGAGCTAACACCCATCCTTCTCAAACTCTTCCAAAAATTGCAGAGGAAGGAAAATCCCCAAACTCATTCTATGAGGCCACCATCACCCTGATACCAAAACCAGACAAAGATACTACAAAAAAAGAAAATTACAGACCAATATCACTGATGAATATAGATGCAAAAATCCTCAACAAAATACTAGCAAACAGAGTCCAACAACACATTAAAAGGATCATACACCATGATCAAGTGGGATTTATCCCAGGGATGCAAGGATTCTTCAATATATGCAAATCAATCATTGTGATACACCATATTAACAAACTGAAGAACAAAAACCATATGATCCTCTCAATAGATGCAGAAAAAGCTTTTGACAAAATTCAACACCCATTTATGATAAAAACTCTCCAGAAAGTGGGCATAGAGGGAACTGACCTCAACATAATAAAGGCCATATACGACAAACCCACAGCAAATATCATTCTCAACAGTGAAAAACTGAAAGCACTTCCTCTAAGACCAGGAACAAGACAAGGATGTCCACTCTCACCACTATTATTCAACATAGTTTTGGAAGTCTAGCCACAGCAATCAGAGAAGAAAAAGAAATAAAAGGAAAACAAAATGGAAAAGAAGAAGTGAAACTGTCACTGTTTGCAGTTGACATGATACCACACATAGAGAATCCTAAAGATGCCACCAGAAAACTACTAGAGCTAATCAATGAATTTGGTAAAGTTGCAGGATACAAAATTAATGCACAGAAATCTTGCATTCCTAAATACAAATGATGAAAAATCTGAAAGAGAAATTAAGGAAACACTCCCATTTACCATGGCAACAAAAAGAATAAAATACCTAGGAATAAACCTACCTAGGGAGACAAAAGACCTGTATGCAGAAAACTATAAGACACTGATGAAAGAAATTAAAGATGATACAAATAGATGGAGAGATATACCATGTTCTTGGCTTGGAAGAATCAACATTGTGAAAATGACTATGCAACCCAAAGCAATCTACAGATTCAGTTTAACCCCTATCAAATTGCCAATGGCATTTTTTACAGAACTAGAACAAAAAAATCTTAAAATTTGAATGGAGACACAAAAGACCCCAAATAGCCAAAGCAGTCTTGAGGGAAAAAAGCAGAGCTGGAGGAATCAGACTCCCTGACTTCAGACTATACTACAAAGCTACAGTAATCAAGACAACATAGTACTGGCACAAAAACAGAAATATAGATCAATGGAACAGGATAGAAAGCCCAGAGATAAACCCACACACCTACGGTCAACTAATCCATGACAAAGGAGGCAAGGATATACAATGCAGAGAAGACAGTTTCTTCAATAAGTGGTGCTGGGAAAACTGGACAGCTACACGTAAAAGAATGAAATTAGAACACTCCCTAACACCATACACAAAAATAAACGCAAAATGTATTAGAGACCTAAATGTAAGACCGGACACTATCAAACTCTTAGAGGAAAACATAGGAAGAACACTCTTTGACATAAATCACAGCAAGATCTTTTTTGATCCACCTCCTAGAGTAATGGAAATAAAAACAAAAATAAACAAATGGGACCTAATGAAACTTCAAAGCTTTTGCACAGCAAAGGAAACTACAAACAAGACGAAAAGACAACCCTCAGAATGGGAGAAAATATTTGCAAATGAATCAGTGGACAAAGGATTAATCTCCATAATATATAAACAGCTCATGCAGCTCAATATTAAAAAAACAAACAACCCAATCCAAAAATGGACAGAAGACCTAAATAGCCATTTCTCCAAAGAAGACGTACAGATGGCCAAGAAGCACATGAAAAGCTGCTCAACATCACTAATTATTAGAGAAATGCAAATCAAAAGTGCAATGAGGTATCACCTCACACCAGTTAGAATGGGCATCATCAGAAAATCTACAAACAACAAATGCTGGAGAGGGTGTGGAGAAAAGGGAACCCTCTTGCACTGCTGGTGGGAATGTAAATTGATACAGCCACTATGGAGAACAGTATGGAGGTTCCTTAAAAAACTAAAAATAGAAGTACCATAAGACCCAGCAATCCCACTCACTACTGGGCATATACCCAGAGAAAACCATAATTCAAAAAGACACATGCACCCCAATGTTCATTGCAGCACTATTTACAACAGCCAGGTCATGGAAGCAACTTAAATGCCCATCGACAGACAAATGGATAAAGAAGATGTGGTACATATGTACAAAGGAATATTACTCAGCCATAAAAAGGAACGAAATTGGGTCATTTGTAGAGACATGGATGGATCTAGAGACTGTCATACAGAGTAAAGTAAGTCAGAAAGAGAAAAACAAATATCGTATATTAACGCATATATGTGGGACCTAGAAAATGGTACAGATGAACCGGTTTGCAGGGCAGAAATTGAGACACAGATGTAGAGAACAAATGTATGGACACCAAGGGGGGAAAGTGGCGGGCGGGTGGTTGTGGGATGAATTGGGAGATTGGGATTGACATATATACACTAATATGTATAAAATGGACAACTAATAAGAACCTGCTGTATAAAAAAATAAATAAAATAAAATTCAAAAATTCAAAAAAAAAAAAGATCATTTACTTAGGCTGTCAGGACCTGACCCATTCCAGATTAATATTTCTTACTTTAGGTATCTTAACTCCAAAAGAGCACAATGATTTACAAAAGACATTTTAGTCTGACAGTTTTGGTATATAGTATGAGATGTCAAGTATGATAAGAAATAAACAAATTTAATATGCAAAAAAAAAAAAATCCTCCCTGGTTGGGACACATAGTTTTTCAAGGCAGGAGCCTGCTGTTTCCCCTTTTGCCTGGCAAAGCGATAAAGCTATCCTTTTCTACTTCACCCAAAAAAAACAAAAAACAAAAAACCCAGCATTACATTAGGCTCTCAGGGTTGGATTCAGATGGTTTGCAGTAGAGTTTTTCCGATGATTTAGAAAATCCTGTCTTGGCCCAATCTAAGAGATCCTTGGAGGAAGTTACCGTGTGCAAAGTGCACAATTTCATGATGGTTTGCAGTAGAGTTTTTCCGATGATTTAGAAAATCCTGTCTTGGCCCAATCTAAGAGATCCTTGGAGGAAGTTACCGTGTGCAAAGTGCACAATTTCATGTTAGCTGAGACCTGAATGGATCCATGAAAAAGGCCTTTTTCTAAACAGAACAGGGCACAATCCTGCCCTATGATTCTGCCATGCCCTAATCCAAGCCCCAGGAGAGCTGACCACTGCATGGGGACAGAAGGAAATGTTCATCAGCAGGGCAGGAAAGGGCACCATAGAGCCAGACCACAGGCAAGAGAAGAGTTATCCAAAGCCCACTGCCACTTACTCCAGGCCACCTCTGGAGAGAGCACAGCCCCTGAATCTACCTGCCTCCTGATGAGAAAGATGGATGAAACAGAGAGAAAGAGGAAGGAGGAGGGACCAGGCCAGGCCTCTTCCCATGCCAAATAAGTCACTCCCACACAACTCCAGCCAGTGGAAGAAAGAAAGAGAAAAACGGCGTACAGTCACACATGAAAGCTTCAGCCCTAGAAAATGTGGCCTAGTCCGGGTTTCAAAGTAAAACAGCATTCCTCCTCTCTGGGAATGGAGTAACTTGCCCTAGATTGCAAGATGGAGCAGGCAAGAGGCCTTGAATTGGGCCTTGAGGACAAATCTACCTAGCATGATTTCAGAGGTCCTTGGGGAGGTTCCATTCGTACCAAACACTTAGCCTCCATATTCATTCTTCATTTCACAAAATTAATAGACTCCACCATTGCCGGGAGTGGGCCAGGTATCAGGTAAATTCATTCTGAAATGAATAAGTAAGACATAGTCCCTGTCTACAGCCTCACGGGAAAAACAGACGTGTGGAGAGAAAAGCTTGACAAGGGATGTGACATCTGAATAAGGCTTTAAGGACGAGAAAGTGAAAAGCAGGGGGAAGAATAAACTGTGCTAAGACTCACATGAAAAAGCTTTGTATGTTTGGAAAATGGCTAGTCGTTCATAGCAGTGGGTACATGGGGAAGACAGGAAGCTACTGCAAGAGATGGGCCGGAAGAGAGGCTCTGACCAGGGAGTGAAGGTCCATTCACACCCAGCCAAAGAATCTGGATTTTATCCTAAAGGTTACAGGGCCACTATAAGATGTTAAGCAGGGGACTTCCCTTGTGGTCCAGTGTTAAGACTCCGAGCTCCCAATGCAGGGGGTCCGGATTCAATCCCTGGTAGGGGAACTAGATCCCACGTGCCACAACTAAGACCTGGTGCAGCCAAATAAATAAATAAATAATTTTTTTAAAAAAAGATGTTAAGCAGGAATGTAACATACCATATTTGCACTCTAGAAAGATCATTCTTATAGCAGTGTGGAAATGGCCTGGAGAGACTGGCCATTTAATGTGGTGAAGCAGAGAAGAAGGACTGGAAAGACAACGAGGTGGAAGAATCTCCTGATATGGCTCCCTTCACAACTGTGGGTAAAGAATAGAGTCCCATCTCTTATTTTTCCGTTCATTGTTTCTGATACCCCATCAGCCACAGTATTAGCAGCAACTTCACTATCTCCCTCTAGAAGCTACTCCCCAATCCCTAACCCCAAATTGTTCAGAACGTCTGTGGCCTGTCCTGCTTCCAAACGTCAGCCTGAAAGAAACTGGAAAGTCTAATCAGTCTAAGATGGGTCCAGATTTCTAGCTGCCATGGCTCCTGGTAAAGCCACAAATGGGCCATTTTTGTTCACTGCTGCCATGAACCCTGATGTAGATCCCTGCACAGAGTACAGCAGTGCCTCACGCAAGGGACCCCAGGGCGTTGCTGTTTTACCTTCACTCACATACTCTGTCCAAGGACCAGTGCTGTGCCACGGACCCAAGCTCAGCCATCAGAACCTCCCCCACGAGCTTCCAAAAGCCCTAATGTTAAGCCTGGGTCACCAAGTCAACCTCCTCCTTCCTCCGTGGTGGAATTCTTCCTTCCGAGGGACTTCACCTGGGGCAACATCAATCCATCAGAGAGGTTTTGGTAAAAGTGAATCGAAAGAGAAAGGGGTTAGAGTCTGGTTCCCTTCCCTCCCGGACACTCGCTGGTCCCTGTGCCGGCAAACTGCAGCGCACACGAAGGGATACTAACAGTGGCGATGTTGTCCGGCCACAAATTTCCTGTCACTCTTCTCCCAGAATAGTGGTTACTTATTTGCCTTATATTTGCATAATTAATAGGGTCCAGTCAAGTGTTTAGGAAAGGGAGACTTTCTATGTCCACCTAAAGAGCAATGTGCCTGAACAATTCACCCAAGTTAAAAAAGAAAAGAGAGAGTAGAAGATGTGAAGTGTCTAGCCTTGGTGACTAGGGAGACGGTGTTCAATTGCCCCTGCCCTGAGTCTCATCAACAAGCAGCACCTACACAGGATGCCTTTGGACAAATTGGAAAAGGTGCCCCTCCAGGTAGAAGCAACCTCACTGAGGTGCTTGGTCACCGACTAGAGCCTTTCACATAAAGAGAAAGTCTCTCCCTTATCATGGTGATCATTGTGTGATGTATGGAATATTGAAACACTATCTTGTGCACCAGGAGCTAACATAGTGTTGTAGATCAATTATACTTCAAAAACAAACAAACAAACTCACAGAAAAAGAGATCAGATTTGTAGTTACCAGAGGTGTACTGCGGGGAGAGGGGGGATTGGATGAAGGCAGTCAAAAGGTACAAACTTCCAGTTATGAGATAAAGAAGTACTAGGGATGTAACAACATGACAAATACAATTAACACTGCTGCATATTATATATGAATGTTTTTAAGTGAGTAAATCCTAAGAGTTTTCATCACAAGGAAACAATATTTTTTCTTTTTATTTTGTGTCTATATGCGATGATGGATGTTCACTAAACTTACTGTGGTGATGTATGCAAACCAAATCACTATGCTGCACACCTTAAACTTATACAGTGCTGTATGTCAATTATATCTCAATAAAACTGGAAGAAAAAGAGAGAGAGAAAGTCTCCCCTTCCTCCAAGTGAACTCAGCAGGTGCCAATGAGCAGGACTTAGCAAATGGAGCCCAGTGGATTTCAGCCCCTTCTTGTCCCTTAGCCAGTGATCTCTGAGCAGTGCCCAGTGACCAAGTAGCTCTGCCTGAGATTGCCATGGCTGAATACCCTCCTTCAAGAAGTTAAGTTCCAGGATGAGTCTCTGACCTTGACAAGTCAAGGTCATTTCCACCCAGTCTCATCTATTAAAGAGGAGAAATCCCAATGAGGTAAGATAGCAGAAAGGATCAATGGGTGTACAGTTTTTTCATGGGGGGAGGAGGGGACACTGGACAGGAAATTGATATATCTCTCAACTGATGTGGTTCTTACCCAGCCCTATTGTGAAGACAGGAAGTCTCTGTAGTTCTCTTAAGCACTCTGAATAGCCGGTTCTCAAGGGGATAGTCATCAGACTGTCTTCTTTATAATTTTCTAATGACGCTTAAAACCCTATGATACATATTTTTTAAAGCATAATTGTTTTAAGAAACCAGAATAGCCGAAGAATAAAAACTACGGTTTCTTACTTTATGGTGTGAGTAAAATGTAAAATTTTGCTGAATGTTCACAGGTGGTTCTCTTTAAGTGGTACAAATTGTGATGATTTTCTACCAAGCCTAATAAAAATACAAATAAAGAACGCTGATAGGAAGGATCATTTCATCAGGAACTTTGTAAGTATGTAAGCTTAACAGTGGGGGGAACCTCCAGTCAATAAGCAGCATACAGTGGGAGGAAAGAACTCCCCAAAGTGAGATGAGCCTTCCATTCTATGCTACCAACTAACTGTGTGGCCTGCAGCACTCACCTCATATGAATCCCTACATCACCCATTGTTGAGGGTTATTTAAACAACAAACAAGATAATTTACATGGGAAATGCTTTGCAACTATAAACCGTTATTCATCTGTATTATAATTATGTCCCTACATATTGTGGTTATTTGTTCACATCCCAAATCTACCTAAGCATCAAACACCATTTTACAAATTTTAAAAGGACATTATAAAGTTTTGAATTACACTCTGGCTAGAAGAAAATACCGAGCTCTTTAGGAAAAAAAAATAATAATAATAATGCATCATCCACATCTTAAGTCCTAAAGGGTCTAACCCCATCACATAAAACAGCAAAGCCTGTTATCCCATAAAAGGAAAGTACTAAACCCTCAATTTAAGGACTAGTTACAACTGATTAAAGTAAGGATACTTATAATTTAGTGTGTAAGAATGTATGCTGAAATATAATTAGTGCCTCTGAATTAAAGCAGGATGGATTAGGCTAATTCATGGAATACTGTTGGAGAGACGACCGTGGGTTAAAAAAAAAAGAGAGAGAAAAAGAAAGAATGATCCTTGTGTTTGCACAGCAGCTAAGCAGCTTAATGTTCCTCTAATCAATCTGAATGGAAAGAAAGGGGAGGTGGAGCCCTCTCCATCACATGGGCCCCCGTTCTGCCTGCTTGGCACTGCAGCCCTCACAAAGTGGGTATAAGCAGAAGGGGCCGGGCTTTGTGCCCTCCGCTCATTTCCCAGCTTAATTTATATGGTAATTAGAGCTCTGTTGCCAGAAGGGAGAGCATCTGCCAAAAGTAAAGTCCTCACAATAACAAAACTGACATCTGCTGTGATGCCGCCAAAATGCTGAATAAGAAATTTCTTTTATCTCCTTTTGAAGCCATAAAGTACTATTCGTGTTATTACTAGCTGGGAATTTTTAACAGTCTTGCACTGACAGCAATTATTTAACACATGCACAAAACAACAGAGCTTCACACCACTTAATAAACCTTTGAGCTCTGGGACTTCCAATGCTCTCACTGGCTGGATTTTATGGTCTAGTAGCTCCTGAACAGTCAAGTATATGAGCCACAAAAACAGTATGAAAATTATTTGAAACAACCTCTCTTTGTGCCCTTGCAGATCTAGGAAATGAATGAGGTAAGCTCCATGATCAAGGGCTAATTAAAAGATTTGTCTGCCCACTTGATTCTGCACGCTTAACCGCTGCAATAAATCTCTCCAAAGGAATCAAGCTAAGTGTGTGGCTGTTGATCTACCCCTGTATCTAATTTTTTTCAAAACATCTGCCAGAGTAAGGCAGATTTTAACAATCTATTTAAGGTAGGGCTGTATTATTACCTTTCTTGGGAGAAAGCATTCATTCAAATATTTGAATACCTATTCCACTAAGCCTGAAATAGTATGGCACATACAAAGAAGAAGAAAATCAAAAGTACTGCCATCCGATACCATCCAATTAGGGAGCTATGATCAAATAATGATGACAGAGGCTATATATGTTTAAAGAACTTTCCCGGAAGTCAGGAGATATGGGTTACAAGCAAGTCACTTAAGCCCCATGTCTTGGTGTCCTCACCTGCAACAGTAGAGGTAGTGATGACTATACCTACCTGCAAGGCTGTCATGAAGATCAAGTCAAACAGCAGGGACAAGTATTATTTGTCCCTTGGAAAGTAATACTTTCCAAACTACAATGCACTACAAAAACAAGGGGACTACTGATGCTCTGCAAATGACACTGAGCGGTCTTCTTGCTTTTCACTCTGATTCAAAGATTTTAATATGTAGCCATCTTGACCACTGAGCCCTTGTGATCTCACCCTATTTCCTCTGACTTACCATCATGACTTCCCTAACCCAGCGTCAAGAATATAGAAGTTAGAATAACAAAGTTTTAAGAATTATGAAATTTGTCTAAATGGAATATGTGGTTAAAAATGGATGGCTAAAACCCAGCAAGCATTATAAAACAAAGCCAACTTTTAAAAGATCCAAATTATATACACAAAATTCTCAAAAACTACATAAGTTTATGTCTTAATACATTATGTACAAAGTTTGAATTACACTATGACCCAGTTTTCAAAGGTATTTTTAGTCAACTAATCAAATAATTAAAAATATACGTAATGTGAGTTAGGTACCATAGAAAAATCATAATGAATTACACAATCTCTCTTCCTTAGCCCAATTCTTCTCCCTTAAATTTGTAGTAGAGATTCACTGTCAGTGAGGGTTACATTTTCCCAGCATACAGACTCATAGAACCATAGGGTTCTAGAGCTCTCTGTCTTGCTTTCACATATGTTGTCCCCTCTCATGTTTGCATATCTCAGCATTTTACCCATTTTCTTAGATTGCCTGCAATCTAAGAAAAAAGATTGCATGCAATCTTGTCATGCAAGCCCACTACTTTGATAAGGTTCTAGCTGACTGCCTAGGGTTAGTCCTTGACCCCTACATCAGGATCCATTCCTGGAGCCTGCCCTCCATGGCTGCCAATCCTCATCCGTATCCTTGTAGCATCCAATCGTTCCTCCTCCACTTGTCCCATTCCCCTCCTTCTCTCTGAGGAACTCAAGCCCTACCTATAAAGTTTTCTTTCCTATTTGCCAAAGTATCAAATACCACCTTCTATACTGTATCCTTCAAAATCTTGAAATTATTGTTTATACTCTCCCACTATTTATGTATTTATTTGCCTTGTGTCCCCTATTTAAAATTCTTAGAGACATGAATTTAATATATTAATATATTAGTAGCTTTCATAGTCAAATTTAATGTTACCGTGTTACTTTCATACCCAAAAGTGTAACAGTAGCTAAAAACAGCAATTAGGGGGTAGACTTTCCAAACTATGAAAAGCCCTACTTTTTACTAAGTATTTCAAAAGTTTTTGGTTCCCCAGCTTTACTGAGATATAATTGACATATAACGTTGTACATGTTTAAGGTACACAAATGTGTTGATTGATATATGTTGCAAAATGGTTCCAACCATAGCATTAGCTACCACCTCCATCCCATCACCTAGTTACCATTTCTTTTTTGCATAAGACCATTCAACATTCAAGTATGTGATACAGTATCAGTTAACAGGTCTGTCAAATCTTAAAACGTTGTTAAAGACTTTACTAACTCCTGTACATTGCTTGAATAACCAGCTCAGAAAATATTCTGAAGGATAATCTCAGACCATTGACGTTGATTATGTGTGTTTTCAAATAATGTAGAGATAGGATAAATAAAAATAAAAATGGTGTTGGCTAATTCTGTTTTTAACATTAAATTAAAATATTAAAAGTACACTCCCTCAAGAAAAGAAATTACATTCTTCTATGTTTTCACTTGCCACTGCTTATCTAAAACTTAGATCCAAAGAAATGTAGCTAAGAAGAGATTAGCAGCAAACTTCAAAGTCAATAACAGACGCTTTAGCAGGAACATAATTAGATGGTGATTTCCTTGACACAACGTACTCAAAACATACTCTAGAAAAGATGCAGGGCTTCAACATGAAAGGATATAAATACTTTTGATGTATCATTTCAAGAAACGCAAAGCAAGTTGCAACAACCCACATAATACTTCTCACAGATGACTCCACATGATAATAAGCTAGAAAAACAGCACCTTGCAAACTTTTTTAAAAATTGGAAAACAGTAAGTATAATTGAACATTTTGGAAATAGGTCTATAACATGTAACAAAGAGTATGTGTTCTAAATATATAAAGATAGCTACATATTAAAAAGAAAACACCTTAATTCTTAAAAATGAACGAATATATAAATAGAAAATTCACCAAAGAAGAAATATAAACTGCCAGTAAACATTTGAAAACATGTCCAAATTCACTAGTAACCAAAAAATGCAAACTAAAGCAATGATACCGCTTTAAACTAACAGACTGGCAACAAATTTTTTTTTTAATTTATTTATTTATTTATGGCTGTGTTGGGTCTTCGTTTCTGTGCGAGGGCTTTCTCCAGTTGCGGCGAGCGGGGGCCACTCTTCATCGCGGTGCGCGCAGGCCTCTCACTATCGCGGCCTCTCTTGTTGCGGAGCACAGGCTCCAGACGCGCAGGCTCAGTAATTGTGGCTCACGGGCCCAGTCGCTCCGCGGCACGTGGGATCCTCCCAGACCAGGGCTCGAACCCGTGTCCCCTGCATTGGCAGGCAGACTCTCAACCACTGCGCCACCAGGGAAGCCCGCAACAAATTTTTTTAATGATAACACTATAGGCATAGATCTAGCACTCCAGAACACTGTTAGTGCATGTATAAATTAAACATCATCTTTGGAGGGTAATTTGGCGACCGAGAGCCAAACTCTTTCTACATATACTCTGACTCAGAGATTCCACTTAGGACTTTATCCTAAGAAAATAATTCAACAAATGCATAGACAAGGATGCTCACTCCATCATGGTTTACAACAACAAAAATACTGACCATAACTAGACATGAACAGTTACAGGACTGGCTCAATAGACACACTCATATACTCATCATAGTAGCATACTATTTAAAATGATGAGGTGGGTATATACTTTATTAACATAGGAATGTGCCCATAATGAATGTTAAAGGAAAGAGCAGACTATGAAATATCTGTAGAATACGGTCTCAGTTTTGTAAAAAGACAAAGAAAACCAGAAGGAAAGGGAGGAGACAAGAGGGGAGGGGATGTGTGTGGTGGTAGAGAGGAGCATGTGAATAGGAAAAATGTCCAGAAGGATAATGGCCACAGGTTATCTATGGCTGTATTACAGGTCACCTTTCCAAGAAGTGACATTATGGGTGGTTTTTCCTTTCTTCTTTATATTCTTCTGGGTTGCCTGAATTCTCTAAAAAGTCAGTTTTGCTAACCAGGTTTACATAATTACTTTAAAATAAAAACTCTTTCAACGAAGTCTCCTTCTTTATCTTTAGAAGCAGTCATCTCTCACAGACATAGAGAACAGCCTTATGGTTGCCAAGGGGGGAAGCGGCTGGGGGAGGGGTGGATTGGGAGTTTGGGATTAGCAGATGTAAACTGTTATATATAGAGTGGATAAACAACAAGGTCCTACTGTATAGCACAAGGAACTATATTCAATATCTTGTGATAAACCATAATGGAAAAGAATATTTAAAAAGAATATATATATGTATATAACTTAATCACTCTGCTGTACAGCAGAAACTAACACAACATGGTAAATCAACTATACGTCAATTAAAAAAATAAAAATAAAATAGAAGCAGTCATCTATTATTTCTAGTTGGGCACAAGAGAATCCTTTGTCTTCACAAAGTGTGTCTCTAGTCATACCAAAACAAAACAAACTAAAAAACTTTGTGCATGTCTGCAGAAACCTTTTTAAATGTTCTCTAGTATTACCAGCAGGAGGCACTTGGGTGAAGGTGGGACCTGCTGAGACATCAGACTCTTTGCTACTGGTAAACAGAGTATCTGATGCTGGTTGACCAAAAAGAAAGTAAAGAGTTAAATACTCTTCGGAATATTTGATTCATTAAATGAACTGAGATAAATAACAATCACATTAGTAAATATTATGCCCAAACAAAAATGGTTGAGATATTCTAACTTCAGGAATCAAATACAAACTAAGTTGATATGTATCTCAATGACTATAACAATGAAGTAATAAAGCCTTTTCTGTGTTCCTCAAATTTGTCTTCTCTCAACCCTCCCAATTTAAGGAAGGAAAAGGCTGTAATAGCAGAATGGTAAAACAAGTTAAATAAATTCCCAACATTTTAGCTAGACATTGTGAATAATCCCCAAAAGACACAAATAGTTTCTTACTTCTTAATATACTCAAGAGGTGAAATGGAGACTATTTTTTCTGTTTCCAAGATTACACATGTGGTTTCAATAAATCTTTTAATTTTCATTTCTTGGCCATCTTTTTTTTTTTTAGATCATATCTAACAACCCAGGTCAGGCTCACTTTAAAAAGTGACTCTTTAAAAAGATGGCTGGACATTTTCCAGAGGACGTTTTCCTCACCATTGTTAGATTCTCCTAGAAGTTAACTTATGCATATTTCTTCTACAACCCTAGACAATTAGAATTTTGGTGAAAATTTTTACTTTTTTTTTTTTTAGAATAAACCAATGTATCTGTATAGCATATAAATCACTTTGTTCTTCTCTAAAACTGCCCTGTCCAGTACAGTAGTCACTAGCCACATGTAGATACCGAGCACCTAAAATGTGACCAGTCCAGACCAAGATGTGATACATATATATATTAGTTCATTAATAATTTTATATTGATTACACATTAAAACAATAATAGGCAATGTGTTGGGTTAAATAAAACTTCACCTGCTTGTTTTTACCTTTTTAAAGTGACTATTACAAGACTTGAAGTTATTGATATATATGTTGGTTGTACTGCATTTCTTTGGATGGTGCTGATCTAGAATGTTAGTCCATCGTGCCAGGATTCTTATCACCATTTCTATTTACTCTGCAAATACTCTCTGGGCCATCACCAGTGGCATCTTGCAGGAGGCTTGCTCCCTCCATTACATCCTGCGAAATGCCTGTCGCTAATCACTCGCTTACCCGCAAAGTGACTTCTGTGTCTACTGGAAGCTCCTGCACTACTTTGAGCACTCTGTGCTCCTTGTGATCAGAGTTCTTCCCCTTGATGTTCGCCCTCTGTGCCATCTGTATTCACTTCAGCAACAGGGAGAGGTTATAACCTGCTTCCACTGGGGGAAGGTGTAACTTTCAGTTTGGGGTTGAAACTCACATCCCACAAGGCAGACACACTGAAGTGCCACAGAAATTCCCCTGCAAGACTCATTAATTCCCTTAATCCCACTGATGCACTAGCATGAAATGTTAAACATTTTATATCTGACTGGAAGTAGGCTACCGTATCAATGAGTATTACTTTCATTTAAAAAAAAAAAACAAACCTACAAGACCTGCCTGACATAGCCAAGGTTGGTTTTTCTAACTTAAGAGATAGGTCAGGGCTTCCCTGGTGGTGCAGTAGTTAAGAATCCGCCTCCCAATGCAGGGAACACGGGATCGAGCCCTGGTCCAGGAAGATCCCACGTGCCGTGGAGCAACTAAGCCTGTGCACCACAGCTACTGAGCCTGTGCTCTAGAGCCCGAGAGCCACAACTACGGAAGCCCGCATGCCACAACTACTGAAGCCCGCGCTCCTAGAGCCCATGCTCCATAACAAGAGAAGCCACTGCAATGAGAAGCCCATGCACCGCAACGAAGAGTAGCCCCAGCTCGCCGCAACTAGAGAAAGCCCGCACGCAGCAACGAAGACAAAACGCAGCCAAAAATAAATTAATTAATTTAAAAAAAGAGATAGGTCACAGGTCAGCAGATAAGGGGTGATGCAGTGGCTTCATGATGGCATCACTGCCCCATCCTCCTTTATCTTTCTGCTCTGCCCTCATGTTCTCAAGATGCCTCCTGAAGGTTCAAGAAATATTTCTATGCTCCAACCAAGAAGAAGAGAAAGGACGAAGGGCAAAGGGCATATGTCAGCTGAGTCTTTCTCTTTTTATCAGAACGTGCCTGCTTCTACCCCATTGGCCAGAACTGGTGCACAGGGCCACCCCTAGATATAAGGGAATCTGAGACCGTGAGTATTGTTAACTAGGCATATGGCTGTCCCAGAGCTTTATCAGTAAGGAAGAAGGGTAAACGGGGTAGGCAACTGGTAATGTCTACCAAAGACATGTTATAATCATTTTATAACAAATATGATTGCAGTTCTTCTAGAGAGATAGAAAAACTACCTAGAGAGATGGAGATTACAGAAAAATCCAACACAACCTACAATCTTCATGCAGGGTACAAAATTGGGAGAACAGAAGCCTTGAGAATAAAACATCTATTATGTGAATCATTTCATTTTACTGAACTTCTACTTGTTTGAATAGTCCTTATAGTAACTTTCAGCATCGTCTTTGTTGATAGGATAAGTTTAATTAACACACCAATAAAAACTTTTCTCTAAATTCAGTTCAGGTCATATCAAACAGCTGCTCATACAACTTTATCAGCCTGCCATATCCTGCCATTAAATATGGCCCTATTCTACTTTTACAATTTTATTTTCCTCTGTTCCCTTCCAGTCAAACTGGATACAAGCAGACCCTTGATCATAGAAAGGCTTTGCCCACGTCATTTGCAAAATTCCAAACTGCTGTCACCAATCTGATCGAATAACAAATTCAGCATTCCACTTCTACATTTATCTGAAGCAACTGCCATTGTTACTAAGCACCAATGTCTTTGCCCTCTTTGCAAATCTCAATCACCACCACTAGAAGAGCTTTTTTAATAATAATAAAAAGAAACCCATAGAACATAGCTTTTAATACCCACAAGTGTTAAGGTCCATGTGATGCCAAGTTGAGACTAGGAGAGCTGTGTTGGCGGTAGATGCTGGGCTGGCAGCTGGGGTGCACACTCACTAAAGTGACCCTCTCCCAAACAAGAGCACTGCAGAAAGCCTGGTTCACATTCTTGCTTCAGAAAAGTTCAAGTTTCCAAAACGTCATGTATCTCTGTGTCATTAGCATGAAGTCAAACCTTTGTATTAATCCATAAAAGCCACTGATCTTGCCTACTATTCCCTAAAATGGCCCAAGCTTTCCCGTAACTAGCCCTTTTCTACAAAGTATCTTCTTTCTATAATACCCACTCCCATCTGCACAAAGGAAAGCCCTACACATTTCCCAAGATTCAACTCAGATTTCACATTTTCCACATAGCCTTTCCAGATCCCTCCGTTATAATCCTTCTCTATTTTGAACAAATTATAGCACTTTCTTTGCACTTCTCTCATGTCCCTTGTTTTTTCTGCTTTATATTATCATATTTGTTTACCAGTCCTATCCTCTCCCACTAGGTCGAAAGCTTGAATCTATACTCCACCAAATGCTGACAAGGATGTGGACCAATAAGAACTCTCATTCCTCGGTGGTGGAAATGCAATGCTATAGCCACTTTGGAAGACAGTTTGACAATTTCTTAAAAAGTTAAACATAGGTTGCCATAAGACTCAACAATCACTCTCCTGGTATTTACCTAAATAAGCTGAAATTTTATGGCCACACAAAAACCTGCATCCAAATGTTTGTAGTAGCTTTATTCGTAATTGCCAAAACTTGGAAGCAAGCAAAATGTGCTTTGGTAGATGAATGTGGTAGATCCACAGAATGGAATATTTTTCATCGATAAAAAGAAATGAGCTATTAAGCCACAAAAAGATATGAATAAATTTTTTTTTGAATTTTATTTATTTTTTTTATACAGCAGGTCCTTATTAGTTATCTATTTTATACACATCCGTGTATACATGTCAATCCCAATCTCCCAATTCATCACACCACCCCCCACCCCCACTTTCCCCCCTTGGTGTCCATACGTTTGTTCTCTACATCTGTGCCTCTATTTCTGCCTTGCAAACCGGTTCATCTGTACCATTTTTCCAGATTCCACATATATGCGTTAATATACAATATTTGTTTTTCTCTTTCTAACTTACTTCACTCTGTATAACAGTCTCTAGGTCCATCCACAAAAAAGACATGAATAAATTTTAAATACACATTGCTAAGTGAAAGTGATCAATCTGAAAATTCTATACACTGTATTATTCCAACTATATGACATTCCGAAAACTATGAAGACAGTAAAAAGATCAGGTGGCCAGGGATTCATGGGGGGAGAGGGAGGGATGAATAGGTGGTACACATGGGATTTTTAGGGCAATGAAGCTACTATTCTGTATGATACTGTAATGATGGGTACATGTAACACACTTGTTAAAACCCACAGAATGTACAACACAACTATGGACTTTAGTTAATCATAATGTATCAGGGGGCTTCCCTGGTGGTGCAGTGGTTGAAAATTCACCTGCCAATGCAGGGGACACGGGTTCGAGCCCTGGTCCGGGAGGATCCCACATGCCATGGAGCAACTAAGTCCGTGCGCCACAACTACTGAGCCTGCGTTCTAGAGCCCACGAGCCACAACTACTGAGCCCACACACCACAACTACTGAAGCCCACGCACCTAGAGTCCCTGCACCACAACAAGAGAAGCCACCGCAATGAGAAGCCCACGCACCGCAACGAAGAGTAGCCCCCGCTCGCCGCAACTAGAGAAAGCCCGCGCACAGCAACAAAGACCCCACGCAGCCAAAAATAAATAAATAAAATAAATATATTTTTTAAAAAAATAATGTTCAATATTGCCTTATCAATTGTAAGAAACACACCACACTAATGCAAGACATTAATAATAGGGGAAATTTCGGGGCCCCAATAGTGGTGAAAAGATACATGGGAACTCTGTGCTTTTTGCTCACTTTTTTTCTGTAAACATAAACTGCTCAAAAAATAATCTATTATGTTTTAAAGTCTATATACCACGTGATTCCAAGTACATGACATTCTGGAAAAGGCAAAACCATAGAAGAAAGAACAGTGGTTGCGAGGGGTTCAGAGGAATAGGAGGAGGAATGAATCAGAAGAACACAGGATTTTTAGGGAGTGAAATTATTCTGCATGATATTGTAATGGTAGAAATACGACTTTATGCGTTTATTAAAATCTATAGACTGGAGACTTCCCTGGTGGTCCAGTGGTTAAGACTTCGCCTTCCAGTGCAGGGGGTGAAGGTTCGATCCCTGGTCAGGGAGATAAGATCCCACATGCCTCAGGAACAAAAAACCAAAACATAAAACAAAAGCGATATTGTAACAAATTCAATAAAGACTTTAAAAATGGTCCACATCAAAAAATCTTTTTAAAAAATCTAGGGACTTCCCTAGTGGCACAGTGGTTAAGAATCTGCCTGTCAATGCAGGGGACATGGGTTCAATCCCTGGTCCGGGAAGATCCCACATGCCGTGGAGCAACAAAGCCCGTGCGCCACAACTACTGAGCCTGTTCTCTAGAGCCCACGAGCCACAACTACTGAGCCCGTGTGCCATAACTACTGAAGCCTGCACGCCTAGAGCCTGTGCTCCACAACAAGAGAAGCCACTGCAATGAAAAGCCCGCACACCACAACAAAGAGTAGCCCCGGCTCTCCACAACTAGAGAAAGCCCATGCACAGCAACAAAGACCCAATGCAGCCAAAAATAAATAAGTTTATAAAAAAAAAAATCTATAGACCGTACAACACAAAGCATGAACCCTAATGTAAAATATGAACATTAATAATGCATCGATATTTGTTCATCAGTTGTAGTAAATGTACCACACGAAAGCCAGATGATAGTAAAAGGGAAAACTGTGAGTGGGTATATGAGTACACTTTCTGCACAATTTTCTGTAAACCTAAAACTGTCCTGAAAAATAAAGTCTATTTTTAAATGTTTTAATGAATCAGGGAGTTCTTTTCTTTATTAAATCTGGTGCATGTTCCAATTAAAACTGTTCAATGTAAAAAGTTCGAGTATAAAGAGCTAACACTGTAAAAGCTAAAGCTAAGAGAGGCAGTAATAAAGGCAGATAAGCAATTGGAAAAAATCCATTTTACTGGGGAAAAAAAAATTACAGTGGTATATTCTTACAAATGTAGGTTGTGTGTGATTATAATATACCTTTTTCCTTCTTCTGACCTGGAGTTCAGAGACTGATGTGCTATTCTAGAAAAGCTACATAACTTTTCTCTGGCTGATTTGAAAATACTGGTGTTCTCACTAGAATGATGATGCAAAGATTTAGAAAAGTTACAGAAAGATGTGGGGAAAATAAGTGTAAGTTCCAGGATCCTGTGCAGAGATCAAGGAAGGTCTAATTCCAAGAATTTCCACTTTCATTATATTTTGATTTCTATGAGTTCTAATTGGTTCCATTTCAAATCTCAAAAGCCCCTTTGATTTCTTTAAATATATTAGGCAGACTTATTTTACACTCTGAAATATACTGTTCCAAACTGCAGTCTATGTGGAACTGATTCTGCAGTGTGTTTTTTCTATTAACTCTTTCTTATGGTGGCTTATTTTCTTATGGTTGTTTTGAGGGGGAAAGGGGATCTTTACTGTGAATTCATGGTCCTTAAACTTTATTTGTGGGAATTCTATAAGGATTTAAGTTGTGTTCTTCTAGAAGAGTTTTCCCTTTCCTTCTATCAGGAGTCAGGAGTACTCTAAGTTCTCTAAGACCACGTTCAACTAAACATTCAACTTGGGGGTTCTCAGGCTCTGCAAGGAGTGTGAATTCAAACCCAAAACCTACCTTCATGCAGACTTGTAGTTAGAAATTCTCATGGGAGACTGTTTTTCCCATTTCACCCACAACCAAAGCAGAGATAGATAGATAGATACATAGATAGATAGACATACACATACTTACATAAATGCATACATAGGAACATACATACACATATACACACATATACATACATACATATATACATACATACATACATGAGAGCACAAGGTTTCTACCACTCCCTCTCCAGAGCAGGTTTTTCCTCATCCACTGAGGTTTTAATCATATGGTTGCCAACTCCTCAGCCTCAGGTTCTATCGCCTGAGCCCCCTACACACGGCCTGTTAAAACCCAGGCTTGGGGCCACTGGAGATCATTAGATACCTCAGGGACAAAAGCTGGCTCCAGTGGCTACTTACCCCTCCTGATTCATACTGCCTTTTCATCTCTGTCCTCCAAGAGATTCCCTTATGTTTCTGCCAGCTCAGCCATGCTTTAAAAATTACTTTTCAAAAAACACATTTTATCCAGCCTATTTAGGTTTTCCTTACCAAGAGAAGTTTCTCTAAACTCTAGTTGGCCCTATAGCTAGAAGTAGAACCCACCTACTTAGAGACCTGGCACAAGGGCTGGCTGCAAGGCCACTGTTTTCTCTTATTTCTAAGTATGAAACTTTATATAGTTCATAATTCCAGGTAGTATTTTTCATTTTGTTTCAGCTTTTTCAACTTCCTTCCATGGCCATGTTCCACATGGCCCAACTGGTCCCACTCTGGCCCCAGTTCCACACAATGAATGTGGTCTGGTCCCCAACCTGACATGAGTCACTCTGGCCTCACCAGCAGAGGTGAGGAATGGACCCGCACTCAGTGCTCCTCCAAGAGTGGCCTGCTGGCAATGCCAGGCCTCAAACTGATTGTTACTGGTCTGCTATGAGATAAAGAGCCATGCCAGAATTTAAATCAGCCACATCATTAAGCAAGCTTTTCTTGATGAAGTAAAGAGTGTATGGATTTGCGTTTTGGTCACATTTCCTTACGCCACCGGTAACAAACAGTTCTCTGACCATCTACGCTGATATCACTGCTTTAGATAATCCCTGCTTTGGCCAGAGAGAGCCTGAGATGGTAACCAGAAGTAGATATAGGATCTGAAGGTCTAGTTAAAAAAAACTGGCTATAGCTGGTTGAAGAGGTAATGAAAGGATTAAAGACTACATATGAATATTAATAACTAACATTTCCACTGGGAAAGAATCATTCAAGAATTTAGTATACTAAAAGAATGATGCTGGACTTCCCTGGTGGCGCAGTGGTTGAGAATCCGCCTGCCAATGCAGGGGACACGGGTTCGAGCCCTGGTCTGGGAAGATCCCACATGCCACGGAGCAACTGGGCCCGTGAGCCACAACTACTGAGCCTGCGCGTCTGGAGCTTGTGCTCCGCAACAAGAGAGACCGCGACAGTGAGAGGCCCGCGCACCGCGAAGAAGAGTGGCCCCCGCTCGCCGCAACTAGAGAAAGCCCTCGCACAGAAACGAAGACCCAACACAGCCAAAAATAAATAATAAATAAAAATTTAAAAAAAAAAAAAAAAAAAAAAAAAAAAAAAAGAATGATGCTAACAATGACCTTAGGTGTTGAAAAAGAAATTAAACAGTATTCCTACCCCATGTTAACATCCAAATAATAGGCTTAATTTCAACCTCTAAAATTGTCATAACTTTTATCTATGCATTCTAATTTTATGTTGATAAATGCTATAATGGTTAAATGTGTTTTATGTATATGCATTATAATTTTTTATAATACTTCTTTTACTTTATATAATTATATTAATTATATTCTTCAATGTGCTATTATTTGCTTATTTCTTGAAGCATGTCCATGCACTTGTTCCAGGTAATCACATCCATGGCACATGGCCTCAACCAATGAACTCTGAAAATCAATTCAAAGAGCAAAATTTGAGTTATGCTAAAATCTAACTAGCTTTAATACATATTTCTAGAGCCTCTGCTCAACAATAAAGCTTTAAGGAAAAACAAGTAGTATTATGAAACAAAATTGCCATCAAAATTTTCATTTTGAAGATGACTTTCAAGATATGGCACATTATCATTCAGAAACAGCCCAATACCGCAGGCTATAACAATATCAGGTCCGCATTATCATAATACATGTGAAGAATCATAATCCAGAAGAAAATATCCTTAATACTCATAAAAGCATTTTTATTGTGTAAGCAGAATACAAGGTATATTTATATCTCCTTTTGTTCCAAATTGGATTTAAAACTGAAATCTACTAACATATGTTATAAATGGATTAAAAATGATAGTGGAAACAAAATAAGTCAATGAAAAAACACCTAATTATCCTTAACATCTTATTTCCAAAGCACTATAGCTAGCTATGTTTTCAATTTATCCTACACTATATTCAAATGTCACATGTAACCAATAACTTTTAAAAGGTTACTGGCTCCTTTATTCATTCCACAATAACTCCTGAACACCAGCCATGTGCCTGTAACTGCTACAGGCTGTTTCTCAACTATTAAATGATACTATTCAGTTGCAAGAAGTTTTGTCAAATTTCTGCATCAAATTCTACATATATATACATACATGTGAAATTTTAATGTTCTACTTACTTGTTTCAAAATGTGTTTCTTTGCCTATGACTAAGAGAACAAATTTTGTAAGGTCTGTTTACCTATCAATGTGTAAATCTCACTCTCAAAATTTCACAACCAAATATTTTTCATCATTATTGCACACACCTGCCATCACCTACAGAAGCAAAACAAAGAGGTCTTTGTATACTCTATAAAAAAATACCAATTTTAGGTGTCAATGTTATTTTATCCAGCTTCCTAAAAGCTGTTACAAATGAAAAAATAAGATGAAATAACTCCTACAGTTCTGAACAATGGCACCAAAGAAAGAGTACAATTACTTTTCCAACTCAGGCCTTAGTTAATGTGTGAAAACTGAAGGATACTAGTTAGTCTTCCAGTTTAACCACAAACATGTCAGGTTTGTTTGGAGTTCTGTTGAATTTGGAAAAGATGTATAACAGTTAGTAACAGCTTAACAGTTTTAGAATAAAGCCCACATTTGTGAGTAGCCCCAAATCTTAGCTGAAAATTGGCTGAACTATACAGGTGTGACCTAGAGAGGTTGGATTTAATGAAACATCCACAGGTTGAAGTATCAAAAGAATTGGGGATTGGCCCAAGTCTATCAATAACTAATTGTGAGTCCTTGAAAAATCATTTAGCTGTTCAAGACTTTGGTTTCTGATCCATGGAACTGGCTCACCGTGACCTCTAAGGCCCCTTCAGCTCTCACATTCTATAATTCCAATTCTATGGCATGTTTAGCAATTGAAGGTAGACCCTCCATCCATTCACTGAGCAGAAGAAACCCTCCAGTCTTCTGATTGGGGTGCATGTATTCTTATACTAGGTTAAATGGCAAGAGCATGTCAAAATAAGAATCAGAACACAAGGATTTATCATCCTTTGTGAACCACATTCTTATCCACAATGCTCAGCAACAGGCTTCGAGTGCTAAACATTTTGATGCAATCATGACAATGCAGTTCACCAAACAAGGCCAAGCTCAGTGGTTTCCAGGAAACCGAAAAGGGAAAGAATGTAGAAAGAAATAGTAGAGACTTCAAATGATGAAAAAAATGAATTAAGTTCAAACAGAGAATCAAAAAGAGAGAAGAGAATCAATAAAGACCTAAAAAGTACGGTCAGTGCATTTAGAATGAATGGAACCGTGGAAAGCTTTTCCCACCAATACTAACAAAACATCTTTGAGAATATTTTATCATTAAAGGAGTCAATGAGATAGATCATATTGACGATTCTTTCTTGGAAAATGCAAAAACTAAAATTGAATTCTTTTGATTTGTGAAAGCTAGAATTATTATGCAACTTCATTAATGGCATTTTTACCTAATCCTAGAAGTTAAAGATGTTCTTTGTTTTTTTAAAAATTCCCTTAGTTTTATTATCGCAATGGAATACTCAATACCTCAGAAAAATTAGACCAAACATGAATTATTATTTCTTTACATTACCCAAAAAGTTCATCATTACACTAAAGGATTAAAATGTGTATAAATAAAACAAGGAAATAATAGAATTGCCTCAATTATGACTCCCCTTTCTTTAGGAATAAAGGAATTTTAATAGAAAGTAGAAAAATAAAGCTAAGCTATTAATACATATTCTATTTCCCTTCAGGTTGTTGTCAGTATATACACATAAATACATTACATAGTTATAGTTGATACTTAGAATCTATCTAGAATTTTTATTTTTATGTTTTGTATCACTTATTCCCAATTAAAAGTCCTTTCTTGACAAAATTCATATACTTGTCATTTTTATTATCCCATCATAGTATTAAATGGGTTAAGATGCTATAAATGCTTTCACATTCTATTTGAGAGCATTTAAGTTGTTTCTTGTTTGGCTTGGTTTGGTTTGGTTTTGCTTGGGTGTTATTTCTTTGGAAATATTCCTAAAATATTCTTTGGAATTAAGCAGGTCAAAAATATAAAAAGCGTAAGAGCTGTTGCTATAACAATTGACCAGTTGCTTTCCAGAGGGAAAGATAACCAATTTAAAGAGCTACCAATAATGTTCACATATCACTGTCCGCACCTCTCCTACTAACATATAATTATATCACATTTATCATTGGTTTTGCTGGTCTGGTAAATGTACATAGTGCCTAAACGTTGCTTGAATATGAATTTTAATCACTGGTCTGGTGAAGCTGAACATTATTCCTTGTGATGACCCACTCTATTTTTCTAAATGCATAAACACCACTTACTGAGAGACAATAAGTAGCAATCTTTTGTATGCATCAATGCATTCTATATTTTTAAACATTAATTCTGTTTACAAATGCAATACATGTATATTACTGAAAGTTAGAAGATAAAGTATGAGAAATAATATAAAAATCACCCATAATCCCAACACACTTTTCCCTTTAAATAGAGTATGTTATAAAAAGTGAATTTCCTTTTTCACCTCCCCATCCATCCTATCCCCACTAAAAGTAAGCACTGTTAAGCATTTGGTACATATGTTCCAGGATTTTTCTATGACTTTTTTTGTTTATAAAAATGGTGTAATACTGATCATTGTCTTATGCAAAAGGCACTTTTTCCTTAATATGATATTACAGACATCTTTCCAAGTTACACACACCTACCTCATTCTTTTGATGGCAGTATGGGATTCTATTATGGTATATATGTTATGAAACCAGGTCAAAGAAGGGCAAAGGGGTCCCAGCTGCTATCTGGGGTATACATATCACATTTGTTCTTTTTTTAATTTTAGTTATGGTCTCATACGTACCACCAATTCCCTTGCCTCTTTGATCTTCCACTGCAATCACCCAACCTCTTCTCATCCCTGCCTCAACTCACAACCCATTTTCTCCATTTTTCGTGGACTGCTGAGGGCCGTCAGAGAAGACTCCAAGCCTTATTGGCTGGCACCATTTTATAGCAGGGGTTTCCAGCCTCAGCTGGGAGGTCTTCACTGTTTACCACTGTTTCTTTCTCACCCTCACAAGGTCTATTCCCGTCCTTTCCTACCCTGCTTCAAGGCCCCATCCCCACTCTACCTCTCATTCTGATCATATGGCTTGACCTCTAATTTACAGAGTAAATAGAGAACATTCAGGCATGACCTCTCTCACCTTCTCTTCATCTCTGAACCTGCCCCTCTAGGCCATCCTTCCTTTCTTTCATCCTGAGTCAGGAAAAGGGCATCTTGATTCTTCTCCAAGGCTTATCCCTCTGTCTTCAATTTCATCCTCTATACTATACCCTTCCCCTTCCTTATCATAGAAACAAGCTTATGTAAATGCCATATTAATAAAGTTAATAACAACAATAATAACAATTTAAGTGCAATTTACATAGCACTTAAAATGTGTCAGACCCTGTTCAAAACACTTTATGTATGTTAACCAATTTAATCTTCATATCAGCCTATGAGGTAGGTATTAATTACAACTCTCCCCATTTTTCAGATCTAGGAACTGAAGCACAGAGAGGTCAGGAGACCTGCCCAAGGTCACACAGATAGTAAGTACAGAGTTGAGATTCAAACCCAAGCAGTTTGGCTCTTAACCACTATGCCTCATGTATAGAAGCTTACATAACGGAACTATAACCCAGGGAGGTAATAAAAAGCAGAGTGGGGTTAGAAGACTGAGTGGGCAGAGAAGCCTATAGAGCACCAAAACAAGGGAAAGTGACTCTCAGAGCTAGATGGGATTAGAGGTACCAGAGGGTGCTGTATGGCAGATGATGGAGAGAGTATTTGTGGGGTTTGTTGCCTACTCTATGAATATGGCTACTTCCATTTTCTCCTAATTCTATTATCTCAAATTATCTCCACACAAGTAGTTAGCCTGACAGATCATGGTCAAAGCCAATACTCCTAACCCCGTGGGAACCAACTAGGTGAGAGGTGAATGGCTCAGCACAAATCCTCCCCCAACATGTGAAAAACAGCTCAAAGCACAGCACCTTCACATGCTCACCATACACAAGCTGCCTACTTGTGCTGGAGAAACTGACCTACCATCCAGCCTCTTTTTTTTTTTATTGGAGTATAGTTGGTTTACAATGTTGTGTTAGTTTCAGGTATACAACAAAATGATTCATATATATATATATATACATATATATATATATATTCTTTTTCAGATTCTTTTACATTATAGCTTATTACAAGATATTGAATATAGTTCCCTGTGCTATACAGTAGGTCCTTGTTGTTTATCTGTTTTATATATAGTAGTGTGTATACGTTAATCCCAAACTCCTGATTTATACCTCCCT
Source organism: Eschrichtius robustus (assembly GCF_028021215.1). Taxonomy (NCBI): domain Eukaryota; kingdom Metazoa; phylum Chordata; class Mammalia; order Artiodactyla; family Eschrichtiidae; genus Eschrichtius; species Eschrichtius robustus. The sequence continues at coordinate 87,298,951 of NC_090824.1, forward strand.
CCCCCCTCCCTTTCCCCATAGTTTGTTTTCTCTGTCTGTGAGTCTAGCTCTGTTTTGTAAATAAGTTCCTTTGTATCATTTTTTAGATTCCACATGTAAGTAATATCATATGATATTTGTCTTTCTCCTTCTGACTTACTTCAGACTAATACTTCTTAATTACTAATATTATGAATTAATATTAACTAATATTACTTCTGACTAATACTTATTTAGGATGATAATCTCTAGGTCCATCCATATTGTTCCAAATGGCATTATTTCATTCTTTTTAACAGCTGAGTAATATTCCATTGTATATATGTACTGCATCTTCTTTACCTATTCGTCTGTTGATGGACATTTAAGCTGCTTCCATGTCTTGGCTATTGTAAATAGTGTGCTATGAACTTTGGGGTGCATGTATCTTTTCAAATTAGAGTTTTCATCTTTTCCAGATATGTGCCCAGGAATGGGACTTAATACTTAAACCCTCCCTACAGCTACCTAGCAAGTGTCACTCCAGCCTAATGTGAAATCCTTGCCCCTGAAAGATCACTCCCACTGGGATCATTCTAACTTTCTTCCTTAGTATTTAGCAGAAATCTGTTGCTTTGTGGCTTCCTGATCACCATGCTTTTTCCCCTATACTATAAAGAATAAAAATAATACTTCAAATGTTAGTCCTTCAAATCTCTTCGGGAAGTTTTCATGAGTGATTTTTCTACCAAACCATCCATCCCCCCCCTCCCCACAACACACACACACATACACACACACACACACACACTCACACATACACACACGCATGTCTTTTCTTCACCAGGCTGAATAAACACACTCAGCCTCCTCAACAACCCTTCACATGAGCTGGTTTTCATATCTTCTTTATCCTTGTCCCTCTACTATCCAAGTATGACCAGCTTTGCTCACCTCTTCCTTCATGTGTAGCACAGCAGCTACATTATAGTGCTGACTCATTCTGAGTGAATCCAAAAGATTTGTTTCACATATGCTGCTTCTAGTAGCCATTACTCATTCTGCCTCTACTTATGCAGCTGGTGCTCAGGCCCCTGCATGCCCACTGAATTTCATAGTATATTTTGAGCCTCACCCGCATTTCATTGTGCCTACTTCCCCTAGCTCCTAAAAGCAGGATCCACTGATACCAATACCACCACCACCTCCAGATTAAATCAAATCCCACTTCCTCCACCAACCTTGACCAATGCAAATGCGCATCCGCAGCCTCAGGCTACCATTGGAAACATAGGATTAAGTCACTTTTCCAGCCTTTACTCACAAATCAATCCCGGGATCCAGGTGGCTCCAGGAGCACCCCACAGGGCTCCTGCATTGCCCCTTAGCTCACTCCTTCCTCCTTCTATCCCTAAGAGTAGTTGTATTTAGATTTGATCCTTTAATCACCAATTCAATGGTCACAGATTACTTCTTTCACCCAAATCATTGATCTGGAAACAATGTTCCATTGCAAAAGGGAGAATAAGACAAAATTAGCCATTTCTAGAAGCTATATCATTCAGAAAACATAGTCTTTGGTCTGTAGGCAACAGGCTAATTTTTCTATATATATAAAAGACAATGTCATATTCTCTTGAAAAGTGTTACTAAATTTCCAAAAGTAACTTTCAACAGAAGATTTAAACCAATTAATACAAAATATTTAGGAAGCACACAAACTGAGCCTTAGATACTATAAGTAACACCATCTCTCACCAAAAATAAGTACGCCAAGAATCACAAGCAAAAGGACAGAGGTCATCTAGCCTCACTCCCTTGATTTTAAAGTTATAAAACTAAGTGTCTAAGAGACTGAGTGACTTATTCAAGGTAACAGAGCAGGCTACTGACACCACTGAAACAAAGACTGGGGTCTCCAGATTTCCCATCCACAAAGTACCTAGAATTCTAGGAGGTACAAAGGGCTTTACAGAGTTTGAAGCAGACACAGGATCGTCCCTCAAAAGTACACACACAGTACACAGTCTATTCCATAGGCCATTATGAAACAATAAGCAATTAAAACATAAAGACAATACAGATCATTACTCATGGGCCTGTATCTACCAGATACCAGTTTCTGAAAGTGTTGACACACAAAAATGTAGAATTATCATTTATACAAGGGATTCCAAACATTTGCCCATGAATATTACTGGTTATAACAAATTTACCACACTTCAACGAAAAGACAATATTAATCAGAAAAGAAAAGCTAGTAAGTATCAGAAAGGCAGTATAGCATGGCTGTTAAAAGCTAATCATTTAACCCCTATCTCTTCCTCTCACTAGCTCTGCAACCCTGAGGAAGTTACTCAACCTCTCTGTGTCTCCATCTCCTCATCCATAAAATGAGGATAGTAGTGTTTACCTCACAGAGTGGTTGTAAAGATTAGGTAGGTCAATAAATTGTAAACTGTTTGCAACAGTGCCTGGCACATAGTAGATACACAATAATTGTTCTTCTCTACTTTTTTTTTTTTTTTTTGCTCTTCTGTACTTATATTATTCTTTTCCACTTAGACAACAACCAACTCTTGATATTTATCATATCTCTGTAAGTCTAGCCAACCATCATATGACACTGGAATAAAATGTAAGATTTTCTAAAGGACCCAGCTTTTGAGTCAAAAATTAAATAATTTATAGAGACACAGTAGAAAAGAATGGATACATGTCCAAGGCATAGGACAAATGATCAGAAATCAGGAGAACTGAATTATGGAGAATGACAGGCTTTGCCTACCTGGGATTGGTAGGTTTGGGATGAGAAGTGCCAACAGTTTCCAAAACCAGTCAAACTACAAACATTTTATTTACCACATCAAGTTTTCAATGCCTCATCAACCACCCCACAACTACTGGCCAAGTGCAAAGAACCCCTATGCACTTCCTAACCATTCCTACTTCTTTTACTTCTTCCCCATATCATCACACTCAAGGAGAAAAAAAAAAAAAAAAAAAAAAACAAACCCTGAGAAAATAAGAATAGAGGTCTCCCTGAAATAGAATTCCATTAAATTTCCCATGAAAAGTAAGCAAAAATGAATGATAAAGAGAAGCACCATGCCTTTATTCCCTCTAGATCTGTTGCCTGACTCTCATTGGGTAGACCTAGATACCCTTTAGGTCCGAGTCAGTGCTGCTGTCCATGGCTGGCAAATGGGAAGAGCAATTCAGCTGAACGTGACCATGAGGGGTGAAGAACCTCAGTCAGGAATGATGGACGCTCGCAGAGAGCTCTGAGGAGACCAGAATTTAATCAAAAGCACTTACCTGATGCTAACTCTCATGGGGCAGCATACAAAAAGGAATAATGAGAGGAGAGAGTGACCAGGTTATAAGCAGCTGGACAGGAGGTGACAATGCTGAGAGAAGGGTGATACAAGTAGGGACAAGAAAGAAAAGCTTTTCAAAGAGTCATAAGGAACAGTGGTAAGATATGGCCACAAATCAGAAGTACTGGTTAAAACTTCATGAGGCCTGAAGATCATGCAAGAGAACAGGATTTAGTAGGAGACAGAAAGTAGGGACTGCACTTATGATAAGACCAGTATGTAGGTAGAATCACAAGGTCAGCCTCATCATGTTTAATTTTAGGTAAATGCCAAAGTTAAACATGTAGCCAAAATCTAGAAACACTCTCTGGGTAGCTGGAAAATCATAATATTATAGAGCATTTCTAATAGGTTCAGAATATCAACCAGCTCACAATTTAGTTGATTTGAGAGTTTTCTCTCATCAGCAATAATACGTCTTTAAATGACAAGCAATTAAAACATGAAATAGGCTCAGGATGGATTTAGAATGTATTAATATTGAGTAATAATATATTATGAATTATGAACCAAAAATGGGAGTATTTAAGCTTTAAGACCAACATATAAAGATGATTTTATAGAGAATAACTACCAAATTTTTCCACACAAACAAAGAACATATGTCTTTCAGACACAGAATATTAGGCATATGGATGATTATTCTGACTTCAGATCACCTTTCACAGGCTTATTATGTCATGTAAATTAATTATAATACTACTTTAAGTTCTATGAGTTCTACTTTTAGCCTTTATTCAAATCTTTACTGACAAATACCCATGTTAGCTTTCTTGCCTGAGGTAACACATTAAAAACAGTCATAAATCAGTCAAAGAAAACTGGAACATTTTTAACGCAATCACTGGTTACTTTAAATAAAAAAAGATTTACCACATTTTCCTTCATCTTTCTTAGCTTTTCATCTATCTCTCTCAACCGATTCTGCTGATCCCGTTGCTCTTTGGTATTCCGAAGTACCTTTTCTCCTGGAGTTACTTCTGTGTTTCTATCATCACCATTAAGGTCAGGTTCCTAATTAAAAACAAAAAAAATTTCATGCACAGGCTGAAACTGTACCATCACACATTGTTCCAGAGCAACTGAGCCCTGAATGTTGGCTTTGCTTCTCAAACAATATTTCTTCCCTTCAATATTTATAATTCTCTAAACTCTTCCTACTTGAGGGAGGAAAGGTCCAACTATACTAAACAAGTAAGGAAATAAACTCAATCACCTGGAAAGCAGGAAGTTAGAGTGAAAAGAGCAGTGGCCAGGAAGCAGGGACCTCGGCTCTGATCCCTGCTCTGTGCTTATCAGCTTGGAATCTTGGGCAAATCAGTTTTTCTGGACTTCAAGTTCATCATACGTAAATTAAAAAAAAAAAATGTCCATCTATGTTATGAGAGGCAGCTATGTAACAGTGAAAAGAGAAATGAGCTTGGCAAAGTCAAGAATTTTGAACCCTGGCTCTACCTGGTTCCTGACTGAGATGGCCTTAGGGGAATCAATGAACCTCTCTGAACTTCAGTTTCATCATCTGCAAAATGATAATAATAATATCTAGCCCAAAAGTCATCACAGTACATTGCAGGCATGCAGCAAATCTTAGTACCTAACAAATATGAGGGACTCCCCTGGTGGCGCAGTGGTTAAGAATCCGCCTGCCAATGCAGGGCACACAGGTTCGAGCCCTGGTCCGGGAAGGTCTCACATGCCGTGGAGCAACTAAGCCCGCGTGCCACAACTACTGAGCCTGCGCTCTAGAGCCCGGAAGCCGCAACTACTGAGCCCGCATACCACAACTACTGAAGCTCGCACGCCTAGAGCCTGTGCTCCACAACAAGAGAAGCCACCGCAATGAGAAGCCCGCGCACCACAACGAAGAGTAGCCCCCGCTCGCTGCAACTAGAGAAAGCCTGCATGCAGCAACGGAGACCCAACGCAGCCAAATTAATTAATTAATTAAAAAAAAAAACCAAATATGAGCTGAATATGTCCTTTGAAAAGAATAAGCACTATATAAGGAAAGCAGCTCATTATTATCAGCAATATTTGAATTGACAGAACCATATCCTCCCAGAGTTAGTATCATTTCTAGGTGATTTAAATGGGTATTTCTTGACAGTAAGCTGGCCCTCTATCTATAACTAAACTTCCTACATTTCCTCCACAGATTTCCTACTCTGTGTTGCCATGAGGTAACTGGTATAAATGACATTTTTAAGTTGCTTAAGCAGAATCCTCCCACATTCTCATTCCTTACATAGAGTTGATCAAGAATAGTCACCGTTTCACTTTTAATACCTCTTTAATCAAGGCCCTTCTCTCTTTCTCACTGCTTCATCATTCACTTCAACTAGTAGTTTTCAAACTCCAGTGGGCTTCAGTCTCACATACAGAGTCTGTGAAAATATTCAAAGGCCCAGCCTCCACCCTGGAGACTCTGACTCAATAGGTAAGGACTGAGGACTGACCACCTGAACCACAGCTGCTCGAAAATTTGAGAACAATCAACTTAAAGTGCAAAGTTCTCACCCCTTCCCGGCCCTTCAGGCTCATCTCCCATTCCTTGGGTCTCTGACCCAAAGCCTCGGCAATATTCACCACTGCTAGTTCTCCAACCTCTGTGCCTCCTCCTTCCGACTCCTCATAGAGACTCCTACTCTTTTTGAGCTCAGGACAAACACGTTTTCACTATAAAATATTCCCTGACATACCCAGGAAGGGCAATTATTCTGCAGTCATGCCGCATGTTCCCTCACTGCACTTACCACACTGTCACGGCCCAGACATGGACCCGGACTGGTCCCACCCTGTATCCCAACACAAACTACAATCCTGAAGCTGGATAAGCACTGGCCAATAGACTGTAATTTTGGTTCTCAGTGATCACACCAATGAAATTCATATTGTATAAAATTCTACTGAGGAGACTATTAAAAGAGTATCTCAATTTCAAGAAGTGACTCTTCTACATCTTATTTTCCCCAAAAGGGAACTCATTTCTGGTAGCTCTCAATCTCTAGAAGCATCCAGAGGGTGAATTATGATTGGCAATATCTTTAAGAAGGAAACCTAATGTTAGCGAGGAGTTTGGAAGAGATGGTATCAAGGTCTCCTTGGAGCTCTAAGCATCCAGTATTTTATGGCCCACTTTGAAGTAGGATACACATTGTCTCAGTCTGTTTGAGCTGCTATTACAGAATACCACAGACTGAGTGGCTTATAAACAACAGATATGTATTTCTGACAGTTCTGAAGGCTTGCAAGTCCAAGATCAAGGCTCAGGCTGATCCCGTATCTAGTGAAGGCCTGCTTCCTAGTTCCTAAACGGCCATCTTCTGGCTGTGCCCTCACATAATAAAATGGACAAAGAAGCTCTTTGGGTCTCTTTTATAAGGGCACTTAACCCATTTATGAGGGCTCCATCCCCATGACCAAATTATTCCCAAAGGCCTCCCCTCCAAACACAATCACACTGGGGATTAGATTCCAACATATGAATTTGGTAAGCACACATTCAGTCTATAGAATATAGTGACCTGAAAAACACTCAAATTGTATTTCATTTTTAAATAGAAATCTTTTTTTTAAAAAAAGGACATTTTAAATAATCTACAACTATGTATTTTTAAATCGTTGGCTAGGCAAAAAAAAGAAAAACAGAAAGAAAAAATTTGTAAACCAGACTTCATCAATATTTTTTAATTTTACTTATCCAAAGCCACCACTAAGAAAATACAAAAGCCACAGACAGAGAGAAAAATATAACACACAAATCTGACACAGGACTTGTATCCAGTATATACAAGGAACTCACACAGTTCACTTAGTTCACTAAGAATCAATAATATTAAAAAATCCAGTTCTAAAATGACTTGAACAGATATTTTATAAAAGAAGATAACGTAAGTGATAAATAAGCCCATGAAAAAGTCCTCAACATCATTAAGTCATCAGGGAAATACAAATTAAAATCCCAATGAGGTATCACTAGCCACTAGAATGACCCACATGAAAATGTTTGTTAAAACTAAACGTTGGAGAAGTATGGAACAAGCAAACTCTTACACGTTGTTGGTGTCAGTATACAATGGCACAACCACTTTGGAAAACTGTTTGACAGTTTCTTAAAAAGTTAAATGTTTGTTCATGTAGCTCAATATCAAAAAAAAACAAACAACCCAATCCAAAAATGGGCAGAAGACCTAAATAGACATTTCTCCAAAGAAGATATACAGATTGCCAACAAACACATGAAAGGATGCTCAACATCACTAATCATTAGAGAAATGCAAATCAAAACTACAATGAGGTATCACCTCACACTGGTCAGAATGGCCATCATCAAAAAATCTACAAACAATAAATGCTGGAGAGGGTGTGGAGAAAAGGGAACCCTCTTGCACTGTTGGTGGGAATGTAAATTTATACAGCCACTATAGAGAACAGTATGGAAGTTCTTTAAAAAACGAAAACTAGAACTACCATACGACCCAGCAATCCCACTACTGGGCATATATCCTGAGAAAACCATAACTCAAAAAGAGTCATGTACCACAGTGTTCAATGCAGCACTATTTACAATAGCCAGGACATGGAAGCAACCGAAGTGTCCATTGACAGATGAATGGATAAAGAAGATGTGGCACATACATGCAATGGAATATTACTCAGCCATAAAACAGGAACGAAATTGAGTTATTTGTAGTGAGGTGGATGGACCTAGAGTCTGTTATACAGAGTGAAGTAAGACAGAAAGAGAAAAACAAATACCATATGCTAACACATATATATGGAATCTAAAAAAAAAAACAAAATGGTTCTGAAGAACCTAGGGGCAGGACAAGAATAAAGACACAGACGTAGAGAATGGACTTGAGGACACAGGGAGTGGGAAGGGTAAGCTGGGACGAAGTGAGGGAGTGGCATGGCCGTATGTACACTACCAAATGTAAACTAGATAGCTAGTGGGAAGCAGCCGCATAGCACAGGGAGATCAGCTAAGTGCTCTGTGACCACCTAGAGGGGTGGGATAGGGAGGGAGACGCAAGAGGGAGGGGATATGGGGATATATGTATACGTATAGCTGATTCACTTTGTTATACAGCAGAAACTAACACAACATTGTAAAGCAATTATACTCCAATAAAGATGATAAAAAAAAAAACCAAAAACACCAGCCAAATCCTTCACGTTCCTGGGTGTCAATGTTTCCTATTCATTTCATTGTCTTAGTCTTAATAAAAAGAAATAAAAATGAAAAAAAAAAAAGTTAAATGTTTGTCTATCCTATGACTCAGCAGTTCCACTCCTGTGAATCTATCCAAGAGAAATGAAAATGTACGACTCAAACTTTGTATATGAATGTTCAGAACAGCTTCATGCACAGAGCCAAATGCCCACCGAGACAAGAATGATAAACTGTCATGAACATCTGATGCAAGCTGGGACAATTACTCTTTCTCCTTGACCTCTGTCTTGTGGTTAGGTTTAGTCAATGAGAGGGGAGGAGTGTTAGGAGATTGGAGCGCAGGAAGAAGAAGAGTTTGGGGTATCTTCCCCTTCCCCTCACTGCTTTGGCATTATGGTTTGGGCAGCAATGTATCCCTGAGGTGCCCATTAAGGGGATTTTTCTTAGATTCAACTGAATATTCATGTTCAAAGGCAAACAGAGGCCACACTTGGAGCCAGTCTACTCAGAAGGATGTAAGACAGGAAACACAGCAGAGAAGTGTCAGGTATCCCTCTTCAATGGCAGTTTTTGCTGCAGTCCATGTCATAACTGTATAGGTACAAGGGGCAAGGAAGCTACCCTGAAAGATTCTTCTACCACAGTTCTAGCTCTCCCTAAGCTCCAATACACTTTTTCTTCTCCCTACCCACTGTTGCTAGTCCTAAGTGTCCCAACATCTCTTACTGGCTCCTTTAAATCTGTAAATAGTTCCTTCATCTCATTATCTTCAAAATCCAAGTTGGGTGTTTTTTCTGTTCCTTGCCCAGAACTCCAACTGGTATACTGTGTATGTATGTGTGTATGTTCATGCACCTGTAGAGAAACAGACTGGAAAGAAATTTAACCTGATGGTAAAAACCTTGATGATTTTATCTTATTTTTCTTAGATGTTTTGGTATTTCCTGAATTTCTACAGTAAACATGTAATGATTTCATAAGCATAGAAGGTCATTTCTTATATTTAAGAAAACAAAAAATTATTCTACCAAGGCTATTTTCATTCTGCTTTGACAATGTGACTCTCTGTACCCAAAAGATACTGGCCTAAAGGTTAGATTTTAGCCCCAGTTCTGCTGGTATAAGCAGCTGGGTACTTTTGAGCAAGTCACTTTTTCTTTCTGGGTCTCAATTTCTTCTAAGAAAGTTTCTGTCAACTCTGAAAGCTTATGAGTCTGCAATTCTCCACAATTAAATCCAAGGATATATAACGTCTTTCCTCAATCTCAGTCTCTGATAGCATAACCATATAGTACAAATATTTGAAGGACAGCATGTGATGAAAACAGAGGCCAAGAGGGAGCAAGAAAAGGCAATCCCTGGTTCTGGCAAAGATTGCTCATTGGTACATTCAAGAAGCTCCGTGGTGCCAGGAGAGGTTCTATTGTCATGTCAAAGTGCCAATCAGTACCATCTGTTTTCCTGATCAGCAGAAGAATCTTGATTTCCTCTGGTAGGAAGTTCTGAGCAGATTCTCTGACCATCCATATCGTTTATATATTTCTGAGTCATACAGAAATGCTTTTATTCAGTTAAAGTAAAATTCAGTTCAGTAAAAGCTCTCCATGATATGCATAGAATATCTAAGGAGCGACAAGAAGAGAACAGACCTTGAGGTCAAGAGGTATTTGTTGATTTGACTAATTGATTGCCAAGGGATTCTAAGTTCATCCTTAAAAAAATATCTGTGGTGTTGACTGAGCCAACAGGTGTCTTTGAAGCTAAGTAAACTCATTTCTAAAAGCCAAATACAGAGGAAATTACTCATGCTTCCATAAGTTATCTGATATGAAAATAAGGCATGAGTTAAGGGCCAGAAAAACACAAACCTGCCTAAATAAAGCCAACGTGCCCTGTGTTTTCAAGCTAATGGTATACTTTTCCATAGGCTACTGCTATTTCCTGTCATCAGATGGATCATTTGCCTGGCAGTACTAAAAGTAAAGAAAAAAATCTTTCAGCCAGATTGTTTTTATCATTTTGAAATACTTCCATGAAATGAAAGAAACCTTGACTACACAGGAGGCTTAACATAGAAAAACCAAGAAATATAAACAAAAACTTCAAAGTAATCTGTAAAACATAGGTGGCAAGAAGAATTCCCCAGATTTAGTTGGGAACGTTTGCCAGGTTAGCATCAGAGGCAAGGACGTCTGAAGTAACTTCCTGTCTGTTCCTCGATTCAGAAATCCATGCTCTTGTGGCATACTTCTATAGTTTTTTGAAATGAACAGATGGTCAATAAGATTTCTGTGCTTGTGACTAGCATACATAAAAGAGGCCTCAGTTCCTGCCCTTGACCAGCATAGTAAGTAATCTGAGGTCAGGTGAACAGAATGGCCGTTATTGGAACTCTACAAACCCCTGAAGTCAATAGTAAAACATCTTTCAAGATTACATGTCAAACCATGTTTTATATTTCCTCAAGTTTAGCTAACGTTGAAACAAGAGACCAAAATACAGTTAAATTGTTGGTTGGTATTCTCTTGGCAAGAAAAGAGATAAATATACCTACAATTTTCCTCAAATGTTTGTTAATTTTTGTTGGTCTTACCAAATAGTATACAACTGAATCAATATTTTAAGAACAAGAAAATACACCAAGTGAGAAGGATTTTTATAGTCAATTAAACTAGTTGACTTAACAAAGAAATGCCTCATGACGATAAGAGCCATTTCTGAAGACTCTCTCCCAACCAGGAAAACAACATCTAATGATGAACTGGAATTCTAGATTTAGTAAGACTGATTGCATGAAAGATGAATAAATTACACTTCTTTATAAGAGCCAAACTGAATAGAATGTATTATTGAATCCAGTTGCTAAGGATTTAAGAAACTGAGTGCTTACATAACTCCTATATCTTGGATATTTCTGGCGAAAGCTGGAATCTAACACAGCTGCAAATAAGAAATACGGTAACTAAATTATAAAACATCACTCAATTTTATGGTGGGATTTACAATACGTGGAAAGAACTACCTGATTTGTTGGAGGGTTAGGGGATGGATACAGAAAGGTATGCACAGTTAAACCACAGATCCTAAGAAAAAAATTGCTTCAATTAGTTCTCTTTTGCTAAGATGAAATGAAAATAAAAAGCAGATGTAAAACCGCAACCACATGACATTACTCACATTACAGCAATAGCAGTAACACGCCATTCTTTCTTCTGAATGTGACCACATGCTTTGTTTTACGCTAAAGAAATCAGATATGTAAAAGCCAAATGCTGCTTTTGAAACATCGCTATGAAGTTAAGAGCAAGGGCACCTCATGAGAACATTGTAATCAGCAAACTCATAAGGAAAAGATTTCTTATCTGCCGCTTTCACAACAACCAATACTTCCTTAATCTGAGTCACCTCTCTGGAGTCCCTCAAATTATTCTGACTCAGGTACGTTTATCATCCCAGGCTTACGTGCCTACTAGTTTATCATCTTAGAGTTGCCATAGTCAGGTAAGTCAGAAAGTCTGCACATTTCCACTTGTTTGGGAAACTATTTCCTTGACCAAAATTTTAAAACTTCCAAAGGAATATTTAAAATATCACTCCTTCATTATATAACCTTTCCTTTCTCTGTGCTCCCCCAGCATGTGTTTTCTGTACTTCTCATAAAATCAGTTCCCATATTGTGGTACTTCTGGTTTCCTGGTATGGTCGGTCACGGCACAAGCTGATCTATGTTTACATCCTATCCTCCAGTATCCTATGAGCTGCTTTCAGGTCAGAGGTGAAGCCACATATTAATCTGGATACTCGACATCAACCACCACACCATCTCTTGTGAAATAAGCAGGCATTCAAAGATATTTTGATGACCTGTGCAGGGGCTGGGCAACTTACATAAATGCATGAAGTAGGCCCATGTATTGTAGGCAATACAATATGGCGTGAAGGATGGCATAGCAAGCTGGAGAATTTGTGCTCCAAAGAAAGCAGCAGTTGCTACTTAGCTCAGTCCTGTAGTTTGCCAAGCAAGGCTTCAAGCCTAAGTTGCCAGATGTTCTAATTTTTCAAAAGAAACTAGAAATTTGGATTTTTATATGAGTTCACCCAATTTTTAAATGTGTGCTAAAAAAAAAAAATTGTAAACCCTAAGTGGTCTAAAGGAACCCTACCTGTGAACCCAATTTGCCCTGCAGACCACCAGTTTTCAACCTCATGCTGGGTGATGGCAGCCTTCTCAGGGCCTCTGACCCCCTCTGCCTCACTCACTGGTTTCTCTTCCTCCTCCTATCCCTCACTTGTAGAAATGAACTTTCTTGATACTCCTTCTGGATGTGCTTTCTCTCTCTCCTCTGAATCAGCACAGCACTTTGCACATAGCCTTCTTCTGTTCTTACCTATAACGTCTTGTACCACAGTTATCTATGTGTATTCTGTGTCTCTCATAAAGAAATAAGTTCCTTAAGTCACTTATTATAATAACATCTTGGGTTGAGTTTTGAGTCAGATACCATGCTAAGTACTTTACACATATTAACTCATCTACACTTTAAAAGAACACTAAAGAATAATATTATCATTACTGTTTTACAGATGCGGCAACTGGGGTTTAGAGTGCTTCTAATTAATGCCTAAGTCCTCAGAGCCAATAAGTGGAAGGGTCAGAACCTGAAGCGAGGCTGTCTGACTCCACAGTTCTATATGTGCCTGACTCGTCGTTATTTTTTTTTTTAACATCTTTATTGGAGTATAATTGCTTTACAATGGTGTGCTAGTTTCTGCTTTGTAACAAAGTGAATCAGTTATACATATACATATATCCCCATATCTCCTCCCTCTTGCGTCTCCCTCCCACCCTCCCTATCCACCCCTCTAGGTGATCACAAAGCACTGAGCTGATCTCCCTGTGCTATGCAGCTGCTTCCCACTAGCTATCTATTTTACATTTCGTACTGTATATATGGCCATGCCACTCTCTCAATTCGTCCCAGCTTACCCTTCCCACTCCCAGTGTCCTCAATTCCATAGTCCATTCTCTACATCTGCATCTTTATTCCTGTCCTGCCCCTAGGTTCTTCAGAACCATTTTCTTTTTTTTAGGTTCCATATATATGTATTAGCATATGGTATTTGTTTTTCTCTTTGACTTACTTCATTCTGTATGACAGACTCTAGGTCCATCCACCTCACTACAAATAACTCAATTTCATTTCTTTTTATGGCTCAGAAATATTCCATTGCATATACGTGCCACATCTTCTTTATCCATTCATCTGTTGATGGACACTTAGGTTGCTACCATGTCCTGGCGATTGTAAACAGAGCTGCAATGAACATTGTGGTACAAGACTCTTTTTGAATTATGGTTTTCTCCGGGTATATGCCCCATAGTGGGATCGCTGGGTCATATGGTAGTTCTATTTTTAGTTTTTGAAGGAACCTCCATACTGTTCTCCATAGTGGCTGTATCAATTTATATTACCACCAACAGTGCAGAAGGTTTCCCTTTTCTCCACACCCTCTCCAGCATTTATTGTTTGTAGATTTTTTGATGATGGTCATTCTGACCAGTGTGAGGTGATACCGCATTGTAGTTTTGATTTGCATTTCTCTAATGATTAGTGATGTTGAGCATCCTTTCATGTGTTTGTTGGCAATCTGTATATCTTCTTTGGAGAAATGTCTATTTAGGTCTTCTGCCCGTTTTTGGATTGGGTTGTTTGTTTTTTTGATATTGAGCTGCATGAGCTGCTTGTAAATTTTGGACATTAATCCTTTGTCAGTTGCTTCATTTGCAAATATTTCCTCCCATTCTGAGGGTTGTCTTATCGCCTTGTTTATGGTTTCCTTTGCTGTGCAAAAGCTTTTAAGTTTCATTAGGTTTCATTTGTTTATTTTTGTTTTTATTTCCATTTCTCTAGGAGATGGGTCAAAAAGGATCTTCCTGTGATTTATGTCATAGAGTGTTCTGCCTATGTTTTCCTCTAAGAGTTTGATAGTGTCTGGCCTTACATTTAGGTCCTTAATCCACTTTGAGGTTATTTTTGTGTACGGGGTTAGGGAGTGTTCTAATTTCATTCTTTTACATGTAGCTGTCCAGCTTTCCCAGCACCACTTATTGAAGAGGCTGTCTTTTCTCCATTGTATATTCTTGCCTACTTTATCAAAGATAAGGTGACCATATGTGTGTGGGTTTATCTCTGGGCTTTCTATCCTGTTCCATTGATCTACATTTCTGTATCTGTGCCAGTACCATACTGTGTTGATTACTGTAGCTTTGTAGTATAGTCTGAAGTCCGGGAGCTTGATTCCTCCAGCTCCGTTTTTCTTTCTCATGAGTGCTTTGGCTATTCGGGATCTTTTGTGTTTCCATACAACTTGTGAACTTTTTTGTTCTAGTTCTGTGAAAAATGCCAGTGGTAGTTTGATAGGGATTGCATTGAATCTATAGATTGCTTTGGGTAGTCATTTTCACAATGTTGATTCTTCCAATCCAAGAACATGGTATATCTCTCCATCTGTTTGTATCATCTTTAATTTCTTTCATCAGTGTATTATAGTTTTCTGCATACAGGTCTTTTGTCTCCTTAGATAGGTTTATTCCTTGGTATTTTATTCTTTTTCTTGCAGTGGTAAATGGGAGTGTTTCCTTAATTTCTCTTTCAAATTTTTCATCATTAGTGTATAGGAATGCAAGAGATTTCTGTGCATTAATTTTGTATCCTGCTACTTTACCAAATTCACTGATTAGCTCTAGTAATTTTCTGGTAGCATCTTTAGGATTCTCTATGTATAGTATCATGTCATCTGCAAATAGTGACAGTTTTACTTCTTCTTTTCCAATTTGGATTCCTTTTATTTCTTTTTCTTCTCTGATTGCTGTGGCTAAAACTTCCAAAGCTATGTTGAATAACAGCGGCAAGAGTGGGCAACCTTGTCTTGTTCCTGATCTTTGAGGAAATGGTTTCAGTTTTTCACCATTGAGAATGATGCTGGCTGTGGGTTTGTCATATATGGCCTTTATTACGTTGAGTTAAGTTCCCTCTATGCCTACTTTCTGGGGAGTTTTTATCATAAATGGGTGTTGAATTTTGTCAAAAGCTTTTTCTGCATCTATTGAGATGATCATATGGTTTTTCTCTTTCAATTTGTTAATATGGTGTATCACATTGATTGATTTGCGTATATTGAAGAATCCTTGCATTCCTGGGATAAACCCCACTGGATCATGGTGTATGATCCTTTTAATGTGCTGTTGGATTCTGTTTGCTAGTATTTTGTTGAGGATTTTTGCATCTACGTTCATCAGTGGTATTGGCGTCTGTAGTTTTCTTTCTTTGTGACATCTTTGTCTGGTTTTGGTATCAGGGTGATGGTGGCCTCGTAGAATGAGGTTGGGAGTGTTCCTCCCTCTGCTATATTTTGGAAGAGTTTGAGAAGGACAGGTGTTAGCTCTTCTCTAAATGTTTGATAGAATTCGCCTGTGAAGCCACTGACTCGTCTTTAAATGCCTTACAATTCCCTGCATGCAGTGAGTACTTGATTAATATTTGTGGAATTGACTGCTGAAAAACAGAAATTTATATTCCATTTAAAAAACATTCTTTCTAAGGGAGCATGGAGCAAAGCTACTGGTGAGTTAATGGTTTGCAGAAAGGTTAAAAATAAAAATAACATGACTATGCATTATGAATATCTGTGGTTCAGCAACAGACTGGAGGCCATTTGTCAACTGAATAGATATGCAGGGTTTATCCGAGATACTTTCAGTGTATTATTCAAAAAGAATTCCAATCCAAAAATAATATCGGGGGATAGCTTCAAGATGGCAGAGGAGTAAGACGTGGAGATCACGTTCCTCCCCAAAAATACATCTACATGTGGAACAGTTCCTACAGAACACCTACTGAATGCTGGCAGAAGACCTCTGACTTGCCAAAAGGCAAGAAACTCCCCACGTACCTGGGTAGGGCAAAAGAAAGAAGAAAAAACAGAGACAAAAGAATAGGGATGGGACCTGCACCTCTGGGAAGGAGCTGTTAAGGAGGAAAAGTTTTCACACACTAGGAAGCCCCTTCACTGTCAGAGACGGGGGGTGGCGGGGGAGAAGCCTTGGAGCCATGGAGGAGAGCGCAGCAACAGGGGTGCAGAGGGCGAAGTGGAGAGATTCCCACACAGAGGATTGCTGCTGACCAGCACTCACCAGCCTAAGAGGCTTGTCTGCTCACCCGCTGGGGCGGGCGGCAGCTGGGAGCTGAGGCTCGGGCTTCAGAGGTCAGACCCCAGGGAGAGGACTGGGGTTGGCTGCGTGAATACAGCCTGAAGGGGGCTAGTGCACCACAGCTAGCTGGGAGGGAGTCCGGGAAAATGTCTGGACCTGCCTAAGAGGCAAGAGACCATTGTTTCAGGGTGCACGAGGAGAGGGGATTGAGAGTACCGCCTAAACAAGCTCCGAGACTGGCGTGAGCCACAGCTATCAGCAAGGATGACAGAGACAGGCATGAGCCGCTAAGGCTGCTGCTGCAGCCACCAAGAAGCCTGTGTGCAAGCACAGGTCACTATGCACACCTCCCCCTCCCGGGAGCCTGTGCAGCCCGCCACTGCCAGAGTCCCGTGACCCAGGGACAACTTCCCCAGGAGAACACACGGTACGCCTCAGGCTGTTGCAACGTCATGCTGGCCTCTGCTGCCGCAGGCTCACCCCGCATTCGATACCCCTCCCTCCCCCCATGCCTGAGTGAGCCAGAGCCCCCTAATCAGCTGCTACTTTAACCCCGTCCTGTCTGGGCAGGGAACAGATGCCCTCAGGTGACCTACATGCACAGGCGGGGCCAAATCCAAAGCTGGATCCCAGGAGCTGGGCAAACAAAGAAGAGAAAGGGAAATCTCTCCCAGCAGCCTCAGGGGCAGCGGATTAAATCTCCGCAATCAAACTGATGTGCCCTGCTTCTGTGGAATACCTGAAGAGACAACAAATCATCCCAAAACTGAGGTGGTGGACTTTGGGGGCAACTGTAGACTTGGGGTTGGCTTTCTGCATCTAATTTGTTTCTGGTTTTATGTTTATCTTAGTTTAGTATTTACAGCTTACTATCACTGGTACATTAGTTTATTGATTTGGCTGCTCTCTTCCTTTCTTTTTTAATATATATATTTTTTTCCTTTTTCTCCTTTTGTGAGTATGTATCTGTAGGCTTCTTTGTGTGATTTTGTCTGTATAGCTTTGTCTTTACCATTTGTCCTAGGGTTCTGTCTGTCCGGTTTTTTTGTTTGTTTGTTTGTTTTACTATAATTTTTAGCACTTGTAATCATTGGTGGATTTGTTTCTTGGTTTGGTGGCTCTCTCTTCCTTTTTTTTTTTTAATTACTTTTTTATTTTTTATTTTTAATAATTTTTTGTTTTTTATTTTAATAACTTTATTTTATTTTTTTATCTTTCTTTCTTTCTTTCTTTTGCTACCTTTTCTTCTGAGCCGTGTGGCTGACAGAGTCTGGTGCTCCAGCCGGGTGTCAGGCCTGAGCTTCTGAGGTGGGAGAGCCAAGTTCAGGACATCGGTCCACCAGAGACCTCCCAGTCCCACATAATATCAAATGGCAAAAGCTTTCTCAGAGATCTCCATCTCAACGCTAAGACCCAGCTCCACTCAACGACCAGCAAGCTACAGTGCTGGACGCCCTATGTCAAACAACTAGCAAGACAGGAACACAACCCCACCCATTAGCAGAGAGTCTGCCTAAAATCATACTAAGTTCACAGACACCTCAAAACACACCACGAGACACGGTCCTGCCCACCAGAAAAACAAGATCCAGTCTCATCCACCAGAACACAGGCACGAGTACCCTCCACCAGGAAGCCCACACAACCCACTGAACCAACCTTACCCACTGGGCACAGACACCAAAAACAACGGGAACTACAAACCTGAAGCCTGCAAAAAGGAGACCCCAAACACAGTAAGTTAAGCAAAATGAGAAGACAGAGAAATACACGGTAGATGACGGAGCAAGGTAAAAACCCACCAGACCAAACAAATGAAGAGGAAATACGCAGTCTACCTGAAAAAGAATTCACAGTAATGATAGTAAACATGATCCAAAATCTTGGAAACAGAAAGGAGAAAATACAAGAAATGTTTAACAAGGACCTAGAAGAACTAAAGAGCAAACAAACAATGATGAACAACACAATAAGTGAAATTAAAAATTCTCTGGAAGGAATCAATAGCAGAATAACTGAGGCATAAGAACGGATAAGTGACCTGGAAGACAAAATAGTGGAAATAACTACCACAGAGCAGAATAAAGAAAAAAGAATGAAAAGAATTGAGGACAGTCTTAGACACCTCTGGGACAACATTAAACGCACCGACATTTGAATTATAGGGGTCCCAGAAGAAGAAGAGAAAAAGAAAGGGACTGAGAAAATGTTTGAAGAGATTATAGTTGAAAACTTCCCTATTATGGGAAAGGAAATAGTCAATCAAGTCCAGGAAGCACAGAGAGTCCCATACAGGATAAATCCAAGGAGAAACACAGCAAGACACATATTATCAAACTATCAACAATGAAATACAAACTATCAAACTATCAAAATCAAACTATCAAAAAATTAAATACAAAGAAAAAATATTAAAAGCAGCAAGGGAAAACTATCAAAAATTAGACTATCAAAAATTAAATACAAAGTATCAAAAATCAAACTATCAAAAATTAAATAAAAAGAAAAAATATTAAAAGCAGCAAGGGAAAAACAACAAATAACATACAAAGGAATCCACATAAGGTTAACAGTTGATGTTTCAGCAGTAACTCTGCAACCAGAAGGGAGTGGCAGGACATATTTAAAGTGATGAAAGAGAAAAACCTACAGCCAAGATTACTCTATCCAGCAAAGATCTCAATCAGATTTGACAGAGAAATTAAAACCTTTAGAGACAAGCAAAAGCTAAGAGAATTCAGCACCACCAAACCAGCTTTACAACAAATGCCAAAGGAACTTCTCCAGGCAGGAAACACAAGAGAAAGAAAAAACCTACGATAACAAACCCAAAACAATTACGAAAATGGTAATAGGAACATACATATCGATAACTACCTTAAATGTAAATGGATTAAATGCTCCAACCAATAGACACAGACTGGCTGAATGGATACAAAAACAAGACCCGTATATATGCTCTTTACAAGAGACCCATTTCAGACCTAGGGACACATACAGACTGAAAGTGAGGGGATGGAAAAAGATATTCCATGCAAATGGAAATCAAAAGAAAGCTGGAGTAGCAATTCTCATATCAGACAAAATAGACTTTAAAACAAAGACAATTACAGGAGACAAAGAAGGACACTACATAATGATCAAGGGATCAAATCAAGAAGATATAACAATTGTAAATACTTATGCACCCAACATAGGAGTACCTCAATATATAAGGCAAATACTAACAGCCATAAAAGGGGAAATCGACAGTAACACAATCATGGTAGGGGACTTTAACACCCCACTTTCACCAATGGACAGATCATCCAAAATGAAAATAAATAAGGAAACACAAGCTTTAAATGATACATTAAACAAGATGGACTTAATTGATATTTACAGGACATTCCATCCAAAAACAACAGAATACACTTTCTTCTCAAGTGTTCATGGAACATTAGCCAGGATAGATCATATCTTGGGTCACAAGTCAAGCCTTGGTAAATATAAGAAAATTGAAATCGTATCAAGTATCTTTTCTGACCTCAATGCTATGCGAGTAGATATCAATTACAGAAAAAAAATCTGTAAAAAATACAAACACATGGAGGATAAACAATACACTACTTAATAGCCAAGAGATCACTGAAGAAATCAAAGAGGAAATCAAAAGATACCTAGAAACAAATGACAATGAAAACACGATGACCCAACACCTATGGGATTCAGCAAAAGCAGTTCTAAGGGGGAAGATTATAGCAATACAATCCTCCCTCAAGAAACAAGAAACATCTCAAATAAACAACCTAACCTTGCACCTAAAGCAATTAGAGAAAGAAGAACAAAAAAACCCCAAAGTTAGCAGAAGGAAAGAAATCATAAAGATCAGATCAGAAATAAATGAAAAAGAAATGAAGGAAACAATAGCAAAGATCAATAAAACTAAAAGCTGGTTCTTTGAGAAGATAAACAAAATTGATAAACCATTAGCCAGACTCATCAAGAAAAAAAGGGAGAAGACCCAAATCAACAGAATTAGAAATGAAAAAGGGGAAGTAACAACTGACACTGCAGAAATACAAAGGATCATGAGAGATTACTACAAGCAACTCTGTGCCAATAAAATGGACAACCTGGAAGAAATGGACAAATTCTTAGAAATGCACAACCCTCTGAGACTGAACCAGGAAGAAATAGAAATTATGAATAAACCAATCACAAGCACTGAAATTGAAACTGTGACTAAAAATCTTCCAACAAAGAAAAGCCCAGGACCAGATGGCTTCACAGGAGAATTCTATCAAACATTTAGAGAAGAGCTAACACCTATCCTTCTCAAACTCTTCCAAAATACAGCAGAAGGAGGAACACTCCGAAACTCATTCTACGAGGCCACCATCACCCTGATACCAAAACTAGACAAAGATGTCACAAAAAAATAAAACTACAGACCAATACCACTGATGAACATAGATGCAAAAATCCTCAACAAAATACTAGCAAACAGAATCTAACAGCACATTAAAAGAATCATACACCATGATCAAGTGGGGTTTATCCCAGGAATGCAAGGATTCTTCAATATACGCAAATCAATCAATGTGATACATCATATTAACAAATTTAAGGAGAAAAACCATACGATCATCTCAATAGATGCAGAGAAAGCTTTTGACAAAATTCAACACCCATTTATGATAAAAACCCTCCAGAAAGTAGGCATGGAGGGAACTTACCTCAACATAATAAAGGCCATATATGACATACCCACAGCCAACATCGTCCTCAATGGTGAAAAACTGAAACCATTTCCACTAAGATCAGGAACAAGACAAGGTTGCCCACTGTCACCACTATTATTCAACCTAGTTTTGGAAGTTTTAGCCACAGCAATCAGAGAAGAACAAGAAATAACAGGAATCCAAATCGAAAAAGAAGAAGTAAAACTGTCACTGTTTGCAGATGACATGATACTATACATACAGAATCCTAGAGATGCTACCAGAAAACTACTAGAGCTAATCAATGAATTTGGTAAAGTAGCAGGATACAAAATTAATGCACAGAAATCTCTTGCATTCCTATACACTAATGATGAAAAATCCGAAAGTGATTTTTCAGATCACTTTTGAAACCATTTCTTGCAATAGTTTCAAAAACCTGAAACAATTGCAACAAAAAAGAATAAAATACCTAGGAATAAACTTACCTAAGGAGACAAAAGACCTGTATGCAGAAAATTATAAGACACTGATGAAAGAGAGATGATACAAATAGATGGAGAGATACACCATGTTCTTGGATTGGAAGAATCAACATTGTGAAAATGACTCTACTACCCAAAGCAATCTACAGATTCAATGCAATCCCTATCAAACTACCAATGGCATTTTCCACAGAACTAGAACAAAAAATTTCACAATTTGTATGGAAACACAGAAGACCCCGAATAGCCAAAGCAATCTTGAGAAAGAAAAACGGAGCTGGAGGAATCAGGCTCCCAGAATTCAGACTGTACTACAAAGCTACAGTAATCAAGAGAGTATGGTACTGGCACAAAAACAGACACACACATATGGTCACCTTATCTTTGATAAAGGAGGCAAGAATATACAATGGAGAAAAGACAGCCTCTTCAATAAGTGGTGCTGGGAAAGCTGGCCAGCTACATGTAAAAGAATGAAATTAGAACACTCCCTAACACCATACACAAAAGTAAACTCAAAATGGATTAAAGACCTAAATGTAAGGCCAGACACTATCAAACTCTTAGAGGAAAACTCAGGCAGAACACTCTATGACATAAATCACAGGAAGATCCTTTTTGACCCATCTCCTAGAGAAATGGAAATAAAAACAAAAATAAACAAATGAAACCTAATGAAACTTAAAAGGTTTCGCACAGCAAAGGAAACCATAAACAAGGCGATAAGACAACCCTCAGAATGGGAGGAAATATTTGCAAATGAAGCAACTGACAAAGGATTAATGTCCAAAATTTACAAGCAGCTCATGCAGCTCAATATCAAAAAAACAAACAACTCAATCCAAAAACGGGCAGAAGACCTAAATAGACATTTCTCCAAAGAAGACATACAGATTGCCAACAAACATATGAAAGGATGCTCAACATCACTAATCATTAGAGAAATGCCAATCAAAACTACAATGAGGTATCACCTCACACTGGTCACAATGGCCATCATCAAAAAATTTACAAACAATTAATGCTGACAAAAAGAATAAAATATCTAGGAATAAACCTACCTAAGGAGACAAAAGACCTGTATGCAGAAAATTATAAGACACTGATGAAAGAAATTAAAGATGATACAAAGAGATGGAGAGATATACCATGTTCTTGGATTGGAAGAATCAACATTGTGAAAATGACTCTACTACCCAAAGCAATCTACAGATTCAATGCAATCCCTATCAAACTACCACTGGCATTTTTCACAGAACTAGAACAAAAAATTTCACAATTTGTATGGAAACACAAAAGACCCTGAATAGCCAAAGCAATCTTGAGAACGAAAAATGGAGCTGGAGGAATCAGGCTCCTTGACTTCAGACTATATTACAAAGCTACAGTAATCAAGACAGTTTGGTACTGGCACAAAAACAGAAATATAGATCAATGGAACAGGATAGAAAGCCCAGAGATAAACCCACGCACATATGGTCACCTTATCTTTGATAAAGGAGGCAAGCATATACAGTAGAGAAAAGACAGCCTCTTCAATAAGTGGTGCTGGGAAAATTGGACAGGTACATGTAAAAGTATGAAATTAGAACACTCCCTGACACCATGCACAAAAATAAACTCAAAATGGATTAAAGACCTAAGTGTAAGGCCAGACACTATCAAACTCTTAGAGGAAAACATAGGCAGAACACTCTATGACATAAACCGCAGCAAGATCCTTTTTGACCCAGCTCCTAGAGAAATGGAAATAAAAACACAAATAAACAAATGGGACCTAATGAAACTTAAAAGCTTTTGCACAGCAAAGGAAAACTTAAACAAGACCAAAAGGCAACCCTCAGAATGGGAGAAAATATTTGCAAATGAAGCAACAGACAAAGGATTAATCTCCAAGATTTACAAGCAGCTCATGCAGCTCAATAACAAAAAAACAAACAACCCAATCCAAAAATGGGCAGAAGACCTAAATAGACATTTCTCCAAAGAAGATATACAGATTGCCAACAGACACATGAAAGAATGCTCAACATCATTAATCATTAGAAATGCAAATCAAAACTACAATGAGGTATCATCTCACACCAGTCAGAATGGCCATCATCAAAAAATCTAGAAACAATAAATGCTGGAGAGGGTGTGGAGAAAAGGGAACACTCTTGCACTGTTGGTGGGAATGTAAATTGATACAGCCACTATGGAGAACAGTATGGAGGTTCCTTAAAAAACTAAAACTAGAACTACCATACAACCCAGCAATCCCACTACTGGGCATATACCCTGAGAAAACCATAATTCAAAAAGAGTCATGTACCAAAATGTTCATTGCAGCTCTATTTACAATAGCCAGGACATGGAAGCAACCTAAATGTCCATCGACAGATGAATGGATAAAGAAGATGTGGCACATATATACAATGGAATATTACTCAGCCATAAAAAGAAATGAAATGGAGGTATTTGTAATGAGGTGGATGGAGTTAGAGTCTGTCATACAGAGTGAAGTAAGTCAGAAAGAGAAAAACAAATACAGTATGCTAACACATATATATGGAATCTAAGGGAAGAAAAAAAAAGGTCATGAAGAACCTAGTGGCAAGACAGGAATAAAGACACAGACCTACTAGAGAATGGACTTGAGGATATGAGGAGGGGGAGGGGTGAGATGTGACAGGATGAGAGAGTGGCATGGACATATATACACTACCAAATGTAAAATAGATAGCTAGTGGGAAGCAGCCGCATAGCACAGGGAGATCAGCTCGGTGCTTTGTGACCACCTAGAGGGGTGGGATAGGGAGGGTGGGAGGGAGGGAGATGCAAGAGGGAAGAGATATGGGAACATATGTATATGTATAACTGATTCACTTTGTTATAAAGCAGAAACTAACACACCATTGTAAAGCAATTATACTTCAATAAAGATGTTTAAAAAAAAAAAACACAATATATAGGGAATGTTTGGCCCTGCTCTAAAAAAATAAAAACAATTAATGCTGGAGAGGGTGTGGAGAAAAGGGAACCCTCTTGCACTGTTGGTGGGACTGTAAATTGATACAGCCACTATGGAGAACAGTATGGAGGTTCCCTTAAAAACTAAAAATAGAACTACCATACGACCCAGCAATCCCACTACTGGGCATATACCCTGAGAAAACCATGATTCAAAAAGAGTCATGTACCACAATGTTCACTGCCGCTCTATTTACAATAGCCAGTACATGGAACCAACCTAAGCGTTCATCGACAGATGAATGGATAAAGAAGATGTGGCACATATATACAATGGAATATTACTCAGCCATATAAAGAAATGAAATTGAGTATTTGTAGTGAGGTGGGTGGATCTAGAGTCTGTCATACAGAGTGAAGTTAAGTCAGAAAGAGAAAAACAAATACCATATGCTAACAGAAATATATGGAATCAAAAAAAAAAATGGTTCTGAAGAACCTAGGGGCAGGACAGGAATATAGACGCAGATGTACAGAATGTCCTTGAGGACACGGGAAGGGGGAAGGGTAAGCTGGGACGAAGTGAGAGAGTGGCATGGACATATATACGCTACCAAATGTAAAATAGATAGCTAGTGGGGAGCAGCCGCATAGCACAGGGAGAGCAGCTCGGTGCTTTGTGTCCACGTAGGGAGGGTGGGAGGGAGACGCAAGAGGGAGGAGATATGGGAATATATGTTTACGTATAGCTGATTCACTTTGTTATACAGCAGAAACTAACACACCATTGTAAAGCAATTATACTCCAATAAAGGTGTTAAAAAATAATAATAGTAATATCCACAAAATAATTTGCCATGTTTTCATTTTTGGCTTGAAAATTCAATGTGCAATGCTGGTTTTAGTTAGAAATGAGGAAATGCCAACAGGAAATTGAATGAAACCTCAAAATATACTCTTTTTTGCATACAAGAAGCACTAATTATTTCTTTTCAACAACTATGATGTTACATTTCTGTTTCTGCAGCCAGTGGGAGTCCCAAAATGCAGTTTTCTCTTTTCTCTAAATATACTGTTTCACACAAAAATATATAATATCAGTATGTAACAACTAAGTAATGTACTGGTTTTCCCTTTTATTATTTTTTAAATATTTTATTTAAACCATAAATGTGAACTCTGAAAATGTGACGTAGATGACAATGACCACAGTCATACTTTATCTGAAGTCCTAATGGCTAGACAAATCTCTAAATTCTCAGTCTCTCTTTCAGGAATAACATTTGATGGTCATGAAAAAGACATTTTCTATCTTTAGGACCATTATCCAGCTTTGAGATCTCAGCGACCCTTGATATCTAACAACAATAACAACAACAACAACAAAAATCAGCTGTAACACAAAAAGAACAAAGAATATCCCTGAACAATTTTACTCCCCCATCCTGGCTTCCTCCTTTTGGGAAGTGGCACCCAGTAACATAAATAAACTAGCAGCATACCTGTTGATGTGTCAAAGTCCTGGGGTATATTTGGGTAGGGACAGAAATTCCAATTCTCTGTCTTCCAAGAACTCTGATCCCAATCCAGAAAACAGTGGTTCCCACTACCACCATATTGCTGTGTAAAGGGCTCAGAGGCAGCTGTGCCTGGCCCTTAGGAACATAATTTAAGGAAGCTGCGATGGCTCCGTAAGGTTCCATCACGACCAAACTTTCTTTGGAACATCTTAACACTGCTCCTTTCCCCTGAAGTACCTTCAACTGACCCAAAGCCAGATCCCTAATCTTCAATTGACAGGTTGGAGAAAAGACTGACTATAAAGCAGAATTATTACCTATAGACTACTGATATTATTTAAATCTTCTTAAAAACCAGGAAAATCACATGCATCTAATATTGTACAGAAAATGATTTGGAGATATGTTTACAAAACTGGTAGAGGGTTAGTGGAATAACAAAAGACCAGCCATTTTCTCTTCAGGCAAAAACTACCACCCAACCCCAAACTAGATCCCACGAAGTACTGAAATATAAGGGGGAGAAAGGAGTTTTACTGCTCCAAAGCTGTAGTTACCCTTCCGTTTTTCTTCACCCTCTGTTAGCTTTGTAAAAGAATATTTGAGGGAACTGTCAAGAAAGGAAACATACTCATTTCAAAGTTCTCACAGGAGACAAGTTATCAACAGAGTGAGCTTCACTGCTTGCTGGTAAATCAAAGGAGCTAGAAGAATGTGCCAGAGTAAGGGACAGGTGACTGCCATTGCTAACACCTAGAACCAAAGGAACAAAGAGAAGTAAAGCTCTCAAAGGACTAAGCAGTGCTGTATCTATTCTCTTCCCTCTCCTCTCTTCTGATCATGATCAAGAATTAGCTTATACCATAAACATATAACAATATTAAAATAAATATTTCACCCTGTCTCAGCAAATTACCAACTGAAAAAGAAATGAATAGAAAGTGGAAATTGGCACTGTTGTAGAAATCACTATCACTGCAGTTGCAGTCACGGAAAAGGCAATTGGGAAGAAACCTCTTTAGTTAACAAGCAGATTGTCATATTATGTGAACTAGCTTTAGCACACATAAACCTGAACAGCCTATGGGCTCTTGAGTTAAACATACCTCATCATTCTGATGTTCAGGTCTTGGAGACGAGCTGGAAATTGTTGGGTAAACGGCAGAAAGTTCTTGGAGTTTTGTATCAATTTCAGCAAGCTGCTGATGCTGGGTGACTGCAGGTGTGTATCCTTCTCCCGGGACCAGCCAGCCAGACTGATCTCCCTAAAAGGAAACAAGGGTCACCAGGTCATCTTATGCTACATTTTTTTTCCAAAATATACCTTTCAGACCGCTACATCAGTGCTCCTCACAAAAACAAATAAAAAGCAAAACAAAACAAATATAAAAAAAGAACAGAATTAACTTGGGATAGTGCAAGAAAAAAAATTAAATAGTTTAAGGATTCATTATCTGCCAACTCTGCGTAAAGTATCTGCTTACATTTTGTGGGCGTTCTACCCTATGGAATAACTCTCTTAGCCTCACAGTCTGGGTCTCGTAACATTCTCATTTCTCCACTCTGAAAAAAGTGGTTTGTGACATGCTGAATAAGGAAGAAATCATGTTTACCCTATAACGGACATGGTATTTTCAAAATTTGTCCCTGAAAAGTAACATAGACTCGGTTGTTTGGGTTTCATGATCATAAGTGGTCATCTAGGGACTTCCCTGGTGGTCCTGTGGCTAAGACTCCACACTCCCAATGCAGGGGGCCCAGGTTCAATCTCTGGTCAGGGAACTAGATCCCACATGCCGCAACTAAAGATCCCGCGTGCCACAACTTAGACCGGATGCAGCCGAATAGATAATATTTGAAAAAAAAACTGGTCATCTAACTCGTTATTGAACTAACATTAGTTTCTTAATGGGTTAAAAGCCATTCATAACATTCATTCAAAAACCTCGTACTGAGTGCCTGCTATGGGGAGGCATTACCCTGAGCACTGGTGATTCAATATGAATCTCACACGTTCTTGCCCTCAGGAGTTCTCAGTCTCTTGACAGCAAAGATTTTAACAAGGTGTGAAAAGTGCTGGTAAACCCAGGGCTCCATGGGCACCAGGGAGGGTCAACTAACCTCTGTTAACAGGAAGGGGCAAGGAGAAAACGTGTTTGGAGAATGCTTCCTAAAGGAAATAATCTTAGTAGCATCTTAGAGAAACAACACAATTGGCTGTGCACTTTAAAACTGGAGCAGGTGAGGGTGAGACTGGAGGCAGAAAATCCAGTTAAAAAGCAAAAGCTGGGGCTTCCCTGGTGGCGCAGTGGTTGGGAGTCTGCCCGCCAACGTGGGGGACATGGGTTCGAGCCCTGGTCTGGGAGGATCCCACATGCCGCGGAGCAACTAGGCCCGTGAGCCACAGGTACTGAGCCTGCGCGTCTGGAGCCTGTGCTCCGCAACAAGAGAGGCCGCGATAGTGAGAGGCCCGCGCACCGCGATGAGGAGTGGCCCCCGCTCGCCGCAACTAGAGAAAGCCCTCGCACAGAAACGAAGACCCAACGCAGCCAAAAATAAATAAATAAATAAGTAAATATAAAAAAAAAAAAAAAAAAAAGCAAAAGCTGTAGCCTACAAGAAAAGTGATGAGTGCCTGAACTCGGAATGTTTCCTGGGAATGAAGCACACAGGACCAATTCCAGAGATACTTAGGAAGCAGAGCTTACAGAATCTGGAGGCAATTTGATGGAAGAATGAAGGGAGGAGTAAGGATCAAGGATAAAAACCACATTCCTGATTTTATCAGCTAGGGGGATGGTGGTCATAAGGACCAAACTAGGGAATACCAGAGATGTGCTAGGTTTGAGGAGGAAAATGATGATGATGAATTCTGTTTGGGGCCTTCTGATATTCACAGATGTCCCTAGGATATCCACAGATTATGTCAGGTAGTTAAATATGTTTGTCTGAAGTTCAAGATAGAGACCTGGATTGGAAATAAGTATTTTGGACTCACCCATCATTCTATAATGGTTCAAACCCTTAGACCATGGGAATGGGTGAGGTCACAAAGGGAAGCATGTAGCACAAGGACAGAAGAATCATGAAGAACACTAAGAATAAAGGGACAGATGGAGGGCAACACACACTTTGGTTTCATGACTCTAATACCAGGGATCAAACCCTAAGTGGTAACCAGAAGAAGTACGTGCAAAAACTTACACAGAAAGACTTACACTGTCTCTTCCTGGCCCCAGCATCCAATCTCCCTTTCTGCTTCAGTGAAACCAAATACTGCATGAGTCTCTCTAGGGAACAGGTACCCACCAGACACTCCTTCTCCCTACCCACTGGCATCAAGAAGACAAGCAAATGACCTAGATTCAGCCAATCAGAAGGGAACACCCTGGACTTTGACTCTTGAGGGAGAGAGAGAGAGAGAGAGATTCAAAGATGCAGGGAAAGTGGGGAAGTGATTAATGGTGACAGCAGTAGCAGTAAGGATCCAGTGTTGATAGCAGTGAAGGTGGCAGCAGTGATCATTATCGGGGGTGTCTGGTGGCCTCGGTGCAGCCCCGAACCAGACTGATTCTCAGGAGTTTCTAGGGCCATTTTTCTGCCTACCTTGATATCTGCCTGGTTTACAAGCCTGGTCCTCCGAACTTCCCACTGTGTCTGTGAGCTACTCAAGTCTTCCAATAAATTCGCTTTCTGTTTTTTTAACCAAAATCTGCCTGTTTCTTGCAACCTAGAACCCTGACTAAAATGTTTTTTGCCATGTTACTTACAAAAAAGAGTAACTGCAAAAAGCCCAAATGTCGGAAAATAGGGAGAAAGTGAGACTATACTATATCCATGTAAGGATATGATACAGTAATAAACATTTTAAATATACTTGCAAGTTGGCATATGAAAGTTATATATAATTATTTAAAAAAATACCTAACTACTGACAAATAAGAAACTCTGATTAATTTTCCCTAAATAAAAGTGATATAAATACTGTATGACCTAAAAGAGAAATAAAGAATCAGACAAAAAAAAAAAAACAACTATGGAATCAATGACTAAATATTGGTTAATAAATTTTAAATTCTTGTTTGAATGGAATTCTTTTTTAATGACACTGGAGGTAAAAGAACATGGCAGATTAAATTCAACAGAAATTTAAATGTTTCATGCTTTATGCTGTTACAGAAGGAAATTATGTGTAACATGTAGTAGATGGTATGTGTGTTTCTGGCTAGATTTGCAATGTGTAGGAGTCTTGTCTCCCTAAGACAGAACCCAGGAAATGCTCTGCACCACCCTGCTTTACAGCTATGGTTCACACCGGTAATGAGGGTCCACAATCAGACTCACCCATTCAATACTGATTTAGACGTGAGTAATTTAAGATCTGATGCAAAATCCATTTTGTTGGGAAGGGTGACAGTAGAGGCTTCCAGCATTGCAGAGAGCCATTAGTTGCAAGTATGAGTTCCCTACCTAGGAGGAAATCTTTAAAAAATTCTACCTATCCTAGAGAAATTTAAGAGAATATTATATCCATACAGTCAAACATACCACTGTAAGGAACAACCAGCGGGCATGAGTTCTGTGGAATTCAAACATAATTATCATGTTAGTCATCCTCTTTATGTTGGATCTGTCAGAGACGAAGTGGTGGAGCACTCCATAAAGAAATGGGCACACAGACGCTTGAAAGACTACAGCAAATGTGAAGCGTGGCAAGAAGTTTCGTACAGTTTGAGAAAAACAGTAGATCGGTCCCTTCCTCAAAGTGTTCCTGAATGCTTCCTGCCACATTCACATCTTCCTCCACTAAATCTCTATTCCAACATGTGCCACCACCTATATGGCTTCATAGAATCTCTGTATAAAATCTCCCACATCAGGTAATAAGAAAGGACACTTTCTCCTCAGAGGACTTACAGAAAAAACTCTCAGCAAATATTAGTTTAAAAACAATAGTAACTGTAAAAATAACAACAACAACCTCAAAAGAGGGCTGCCTAGCTAAGGAGCAGAATAGAGATGTTTGAAACCCAACTAGGAAAACTGTAAAATGAACTTATATGAGCAAAATGACAAAAAAGATAAAGATTATGAGAAAAACATTTTAAGACCTGGAGGAGAGATCCAGGAGATTCTATACCCACCTATGGGCTGGTACACTGACTGACCTAGTCCTTTTCCAATCTCCTCCTTTCTTGCCTTCCTCTGCTACAAAAAAAAGAGAAAATGAAATACTTGAATCCCCAGTCTCGCTTGCAGAGCTGTATGAAACAAATGACTACGTGACAGCTTGGCCAGTGAGATGCAGGTGGAAGTCGTGGGGACACCACATCTTCCCAAAGGAAAAGGCAAAACTTCAGAGGAGTCTCTTTTCTCCTTCCCCTTCCCCCTTTCTTTCTGCCTGGAAAATTAACACATTACATACAGATATAGCAGCAACCTTGCACACCTAAAAACAAAATCACACTACAAACATAGGTCAAGAAGATCAAAAGACATTAGCTACTTATACCTGGATTTCTTGTTACTGAAAAAAATAAATAAACTTCTTGCTGAAGTCACTGTTTATAAAGTTTTCTGTTACTGAAAAAAATAAATAAACTTCTTGCTGAAGTCACTGTTTATAAAGTTTTCTGTTACCTGAAGTCAATCCCATTCCCAACTGATATCCCACTTTATAGGAAGCCCAAAAGGAAAGAAAAAGAGATGATAGAAGGGAAGAAATAAGATAATTTTCTGCACAGAAGAAAGACTTGAACCTTCAGATAAAAAGGGCCTACCTACAAGGTACCACGCAGGAACAAAAACGTTTTTAAAGACACACATAAAATACGTTCTGATAAAATTTGTGAACTAAAAAATAAAGAGAAAATCCTATATGCTTCCAGAAAGAAAGGATTTTGCATCTAGGATTTAGCTACCACCATTTGAAGCTATCATTCAAATGAGGGAAAAATAAATTTTTGAATAGGCAAACACTCAAAAAATTATCTACACACCATCATTATTTCAGGGAAATTTTTTTTTAATTCCAGAAGAATAACTCGGGAAAAATGATTTGTACAAATAAACAATTAGTTGAGCTTAAATACACAGGTAATGACGTGATTTTAAAATTTGGCTACTATTCAGAAAGATTCCTAAAGTATAAGAAGCATACTGTTTTTAAAAGGAAAAACTTCTGGGCTTCCCTGGTGGTGCAGTGGTTAGGAATCTGCCTGCCAATGCAAGGGACACAGGTTCGAGCCCTGGTCCAGGAAGATCCCACATGCTGTGGAGCAACTAAGCCCGTGCACCACAGCTGCTGAGCCTGAGCTCTAGAGCCCACAAGCCACAACTACTGAGCCCACGTGCCACAACTACTGAAACCCGTGCGCCTAGAGCCCGTGCTCCACAACAAGAGAAGCCACCGCAATGAGAAGCCCATGCACCGCAACAAAGAGTAGCCCCCGCTCACCACAGCTAGAGAAAGCCCACACGCAGCAACAAAGACCCAACACAGCCATAAATAAATAAATAAATAAATAAATAAATAAATAAATAAACAAACAAATAAATAAATAAATTTATTAAATAAATAAAGGGAAAAACTTCTAACATCCTGGAACTAAAATTCTAGGTGATTTCAATACATTCTGGAGGAGAGGAAATGGGAGAAGAGGGAAATAAAAGCATACCAAAGATCCTGTCCTGTTAAGATATAAGATTTTAAATTTTATTTATTTATTTATTTATTTATGGCTGTGTTGGGTCTTCGTTTCTGTGCGAGGGCTTTCTCTAGTTGTGGCAAGCGGGGGCCACTCTTCATCGCGGTGCGCGGGCCTCTCACTATCGTGGCCTCTCTTGTTGCGGAGCACAGGCTCCAGACGCGCAGGCTCAGCAGCCGTGGCTCACGGGCCTAGTCGCTCCGCGGCATGTGGGATCTTCCCAGACTGGGGCTCGAACCCGTGTCCCCTGCATCGGCAGGCAGACTCTCAACCACTGCGCCACCAGGGAAGCCCAAGATATAAGATTTTAGAGACTAATTAATTATTGAAGAACCTCCAGAGAGGAATGCAGCCCCCTGCCAACACTGATCCTAGGCCAGTGAGACCACTTTAGATTTCTCTCCAGAACTAGGGGGAAACTGAGGTGAAGAGAAATAACTTCCCAAGGTGACAGAACTGAGAAATGATGGATCCTGCGTTCTAGCCTGGGTGACAACAGACTGCCAAAGCCAGCACACACAACCACGCTCCGCTACCACCTGCAGTGTCTGGAGACTCCATTTCTACAGACCACAGTGTCAGCTGTGACTACATAACCTGGAGGAACATATACCAGTACAACACTGGCCTTTCCTGGAGTGGGAATGATGGAGAACTCTTATTTTTTCTCTTTTAATCTGAATTTCTAGCTTCTCTTGACAAACTGGAGGATCCAGGCAGCCCTGGGCGGGATTGCCATGCAGCAGCAGCCACGGACCGGCACGCTCTACCCCACTGGCTACAGATATTGCTGCACATGCTCTGCTTTTTACCCAGAGCAAAAACTACCCTCTGAACCTACATGTCTTAGGCTGGGTTCCCTAGATCTGGAACGTGAGGCAGAGATTCTTGTTTAAGTGACTTAGTGGGGGGATGCTTTCAGGATTAGGGGTGTGAGGGGAGCAGGCTAGGACAAGGGAACAAAGCTAGGCGAGGATGTGGTCTCAGCTGAAGACTGGGTGACCCCTGGGGAAGAGGTGGAGGACAAACTGCACGGCACAGCTAATCCCATCTCAAGGTGAGGGGACATGAGGGGAGGCAGGGGCTGCTGTCCTGGGCTGGTCAGCTCCCATTTAGCCCAGGGCAATTCTCCAGGGAAGGAGGCAGCTGTGCACCCTTGGCACAGGGCAGGGGGATGGATGCACACATGTGCCAGGTAAAAGGTATCTGGGCAGGGTGCCAGCAGCATTTACCACATCATCTCTATTAAACATAGGGGAATAAAAACTAGACGACAAGGCTAGAGCTTCAAGGCACACAGGAGAATGTATTTCTTTGTAAAAGTAAGAATATTACAGTAGCCATGTCATGGAAGCAACCTAAATGCCCATCGACAGACGAATGGATAAAGAAGTTGTGGTACATATATACGATGGAATATTACTCAGCCATAAAAAGGAACGAAATTGAGTCATTTGTTGAGACGTGGATGGACCTAGAGACTGTCATACAGAGTGAAGTAAGTCAGAAAGAGAAAAACAAATATCGTATATTAACGCACGTATGTGGAACCTAGAAAAATGGTACAGATGAACCGGTTTGCAGGACAGAAGTTGAGACACAGATGTAGAGAACAAACATATGGACACCAAGGGGGGAAAACCGCGGTGGGGTGGGGATGGTGGTGTGCTGAATTGGGCAATTGGTATTGACATGTATACACTGATATGTATAAAATTGATGACTAATAAGTACCTGCAGTATAAAAAACAAACAAACAAACAAAAAAAAACAACTAATACTAAACTTTTTGGGGGTTATTTGTATGGAAATATGTTAATATAAATGTTTCAGACATTACATGAAATTTCTAAAAATCTTATATGTTCTGATATAATGTTATAAGTCATAATTCTAGTTATTACTTTAAAATGTATATCTCAGAAATAACTTAAATAAATAAATAAGTAAAAAGAGTATAGCTATAAGTTTAGTATGCAAACAAGCACAAACACTGAGCCACTGCACTCCTTATGTGACCTGTCTGGGCCCTATAAATACCCGCATTCGCACCCTGGATTCATGCTTTTCCCCTCCTTAGACTCAGTCTGTGCTCGCCCCAGACTCTTCAGGGAACTAGATGCCCAGCATTACCTGGGCAGGAGCAAGATGGTGCTCTTCAGGATTACTGAAGACTACACTACAATATCATGCAATGAGTTTAGGGATAATAAGAAATGTCCAAAATAAAAGGATCCAGAGAAACACAATTCTATGTCATCAATGACCAAGCCCATCACATCACAGGCAGTGGTTATTATTGTGAAAGCCAATTGTAGTCACTCTTATGACATAGGAGAGTCAATAATGAATCGGCAAGAATAAATTGGAAAATTTAGATAAAAATAAATTTGTAAAACGGGATTTTTTAAAGTCAGAAATATTGCTCCATAATTTGAAAAATTACTATAAATTTAGGCTAATGGGTCAATAACATGATTAAAGAAATAAAAATTAAGAAGTGTAGAGCTTGTGGAAATATCAGAGTTTACTTACCTCAGAACTGGACAGCCCCGAATCACCGTTATCCAAGTCCTTCAAAAGTTCAACCAGCCTTTTCTTCTCTCTGTCAATCATAACCACTGGTTGTCCTGAATTCTTGGCCAACTACAGAATGTATGAATGGAAAATATTAAATACTCAAAGCAATTCATAGTTCAGGAAAAATAAAAATGGGACCTGAGGCTTCTACAATACAGAAACACTAAGGTAAAATTTGTGAGATTAGGCATTTTCATTTGCTAGGTAATTTTACTTTATGCCAAATTTTTGATAGAGGTCCATTCTCCAAGCAAAGATATTCAACCATTTCAACAAACATTTTATTTAAAAAATAAAACATGGGCAGTTTGCAAACCTCTCTTTATATAATATGTATCAATGCAAAAACATATTTGCTGAGACATTTGGAAGGAATCTTACCACTTCCTTTGTGGCATATATTCACTAAATGAAACTGCTTTTAAATTTCAAGAATATCATATCAGCAGTTTAAATAAGATTCAGTTACTATTGTTAAAAGGGAAAAAGGGAAATATATGGTGGAGCTGCTGTCTGTGTCAGCAAGAACTTGGATATGAGGAAAACCTTACTGCTCTTGGAAAATTAAACACTAAATCAACATACAATGAGCCAGCGCAAAGAGACAGAGCAAGCTGGAGAAGGTCTCCTTCAGATCATACGAAAATGGAGCACAGAAAAATCGAGAGTCCCAGAGGTCAGTCCTGACAGCAGCAGACTGACCCATGAATCCAGTCTGCCTAGAAAAGACGTGCTAATTGTGGAAAAAGCATCAGGCTTGAACTATGAAGAATTACTTAACTCTCTCCTCTTAATACTTCATATTCACCAGTGTAGCTTTCTAGTGACTTAACTGCCTGAGTGGTTTGCCATGAGCCTTCTGTCCACCATACTTACATTTCTTGCTATAAATTAATTCGCATTCTGGTCTAATACAGGAGTTCCTGTGCCCTTAGTTAGTCGAAGTCTGCCTCAAGGACAAACCAAGTGAGACCGCAGGGCCTGTAAGACCAAGGTTGAGCCCCTAAATCAGGGAGCTAATCAGAGCAAGAGACAAGTGAGGGGCTGCCAGGAAGCTCAGCTGGAGTTGGGCGGAAGGGGCAGGGACAGTGGGCAGACAACCAGTTGGCCTCTCCAACTCTGCCAGGAGAATTTTCCATTCAAATTTCTAAATGTACCAGTTATAAAATCAGTCTCATTACTTTAATAAAACAATTTTAAATTGATTTTAAATATGCAATTTAAAATCTGGGAAACACTGTCCAAAACTATTTTCTAAATAAGTGTTTTTCAAACTACAGGAACCAGATTCATTTCTGCATAATGAAACAAATGTATTAAGTTGCAGCTAGCAATTTTAAAAGGGGTAGGATGGGATAGAATAGGATAGGATGGAGTAGAAAATAGTGAAGTTAAGTACTGGCTCATAAAACTTTTCTATCAGTTATATATAGTGTTTCAATTACATACATGTGCATCATGGTCAAAAAAAATATTTAAAGACAATGAACACAACTATTTCCATGCTTGCAGCTCATCTCATCCCACATTCTGGCTTCTAAATTTCTAAGTACATACCTCAATGTTTCGCTTAATAAAATCCTGGCTGTGTTTACCCCTGAGCTCAATCTTTTCTGTATTTGAGAAAGGTTTCTTTTCTGCTTTGATCAATGACTCATTTCTTTCCACACCATACGTAAAATCTAATATTAAGAAAGTTCAAAATTTTTTCAGAATTATAATTGTCCATTATGCTAAAATTTTACCTTAAGCATATATTAGAATATATAAGAAATAAAACACACAGAGAAGTACTTCTAAATTCCAGATCCAGAAACTTAATACATACAGAGATTTTTTTCTTTTTTTTTTTTTTTGGCTGCGCCACATGCCTTGCAGGATCTTAGTTCCCCAACCAGGGATTGAACCCACTCCCTGGAGTGGAAGCGCAGAGCCCTAACCACTGGACCACCAGGGAATTCCCCAGAGATTTATTCTTAAAAAGATAAATGTGCTCCCATAATTTGCCATGAAGTTCTCATAAAACTTCTATTGTTATTCATTATCCTGTATCAAACTTCTTATGCTGATTCCTTTGGAATCATGGGAAACACGAAAAGAACTTCAAGTGATATATGTAAAGGAGAAATCTCTGATGTCATGGGAATTTTAAAATATATTTTATTTTAGTCTTTATATGAAATAAAACTTTCCCTAAAGATTAGAGTCATTACCCGTTACTCTATTAATTTGCCATCACCCTCTCAGAACAATAAACTTTTTGTTCAAACCTGTCTTTTAAGCAAAGTCTGGGCATAAGTGTCCTGGATGTTCCACGTCCTAGCTGCACAAACCCCTAAAACCCATTTCAGTTTATCAGTTTTTCTCAACCTTTGAAAAGATATTTGAGTCAGCCTCTGAGTTGTTCAGACCCTGAGTACTCAAGACAAGAGGAAGAAAAATACTTGTGGACTCTTATCCCCTTTATAAAATATCTTGTTTTCATTGTAGTCACATTTAAAGCATTTTTTTAAAAATTATGTGAATCCTTCATTAAAGCTCTAAAAATACACATAAAGAAGAGTCTGCTTAAATGACAAATGGAGTCCACCTTACAAAATAGGATAAATTGCCATATTAAAGTCCAACAGAAAAAAAACACTAGCCAGTAGCTCAATGCAGACAAGGCTTACTTAAAAGTTACCTTTGTTTTGTAAGAGAGGTTACCTCAATAAATAGGATTAAGGGAGCTAGCTAGTCAATTGGTGTATTTACAGCTTATTATCAAAGATTCAGTACAAAGTTAATAATTAAAGAATAAATTTTGATAACACTAGCTGGAAAGAACAAGGAAAAGGGTGAGATCTCTGGATTTAATTTCTTTTCAGACAAAAGAAAAGTTTTACTTTTCTATCCTTAATAATTGGGGTTTTATTCTTTAATCAATAACATGATTTTTTTTTAACGAACTATCAATAGTTAAAGTATGAGTTACTTTTTTGGTGAGTGGCCTTCTTAGATATAAAATATATAACTTTTTCCCATAATCCAAATTGTTTATAGTCTTTTAAGTTGAAATATGAAGTCTATTCATTCAGCTGAAGTTTCATATTCTCTTAAACAATACAACATTAAAATAAATCAAATTAAATGCATCTCTGTCTACATTTATAACAGTTTCTTTAAAATATACTTTTAATAAATTACAGGAGAAAACCTTAGATTGTCTGGTAGGAATTATCTCCCTAGAAATGTCCTCTTCTCCTCTCCATCCTGGTAGTGATCCAGGGTAGAAGCTGCCATGTTCCTATAGTGACCCCAACCCTTGCTGGGTTGGATGAGTTGGTTGAACCAAGGGTGGACACCTAACCCAAGATAGATCAGTTGGTCTCTTCTCTAGGATTTTGGAATTGAATTGCCCTCTCAATGACTAGCTACAGGATATGCTCTTGGGAATCAAAGAAGCTGTCTACCAGCAGGATTCTTTCCATAAATTTTCTTTTTCGCTTAAAGCTAGGTTTCCATTACTTGCAGCCAGATCTTCTTTAGCTCTTTATTATACAAAATTTCAATCCAAAAGTAGAAAGACTGGTATAATGAACCCTCAACAACTAACTTCAATAACGACCAATCTTGTTTCATCTAGAACCTCACCTACTTCGACTCACCACTGAATTAAATCACATCAAATCATTTCATCTGTGAATATTTCTACATACTGCTAGTATCTTCTTGGGACAGTATGTAAAATCACATACCTTTATTGACATTCTGTATACAGTTTTCATAGTCTTCTGGAGGGACTTGAGTGTGAAACACAGAGAAGAAGGTATCTTCGTGCTCGTAACAAGAAGGATCTATTGATTTAAAAATCATGTGTTCAATACACACAAAATACGGAATTGTTTATGTGAACAGTTGTTTTAAAAAAGATAAGATCTAATGTTCTCTGCAATATTCCTCAATTCCCTCCACACATGTTTCTTAAGACAATGTCACTTTCAGGTAGAAATGATAATCATCTTTGTACACATGAGCCACTCAAAACAGAGCAATCAAGATAATCAACAGAATTTCCCTAGAACTTCTGTGCAAAGAGGATGTACAAGGGCACACTAAAATATCACATTAATTATCTGGAGATAATGTACCCAAAGTCTAACATTCTTAATATGGAGAATGTGCACACTGCATAACTTTGTGTTTTTATTTTTCATTTTAGATCCCCAAGGTGAAGATTTCAGATATATGGTCAGTCATTAAAATAACAGAATGTGTTTGAGAGAGAAAACTGGGGAGACACTTAGCAGTTAGCTTTCTTTTCTTTTATTTATTCTCTTAGTATAATACCCATAAAGAAATTAGGAAATTGTGTTTTTTAACTCTTTTTGTTTAATGTAATTTGTTTTATGTTCTACTAGCTACTTTAGACACTGTATATTTACAAGAAACTGCTAACATAAATAAATATCACTTTGCCTTAATATGAGAGAATCTGCCAGGTTATGGCACAGAAATGTTTTTGCTTAAGAAAACATGACAAGTCTTGAAGACATTACAGGATTCATCACCTACCTCTAAAACAAACCTGATTCAAGCATCTACTCGGAGACAATACAGGCAAGATACATTCACCCTAACACACAAACACCACCAAATTCATAACATACAACTTCTGACAGTAAAAACAAATTCATCAATCCAATTCCCTAATTTGGAATTCATAATAATCTAGCATCACCAGGATTGACATTACAACCATAATCCTTGTACAATCTTTGATGAGTTAATCTAGCAAATTAGTGGCATAAGCCTTGCAGGGACAGGGGTAAGCTACTCAAAAAGCAAAAAGGTTTAAAGTTCTTTTCAAACTTTAATTGTTTTGCAACCACTACTATTAGAGGTCTTAAAATATTCATTAAAGCAGGCTCTTCAAGTCAGCAATTTGGCAACATTCTGTTACTGGTTTAAGTTGCATCACATACCCAAAGTGGTAATATATTTATTTTTGATCACATAATTCCTCTTTAATAGCAGCTTCACTCAATTTTATACCAAAGTACCTATAAAGACACAAAAATATGAAAACTTGCAATACTAAAAACTATTATAGCAAGGTGATACTGAAGCTTTTAAACCCAGGGGTTTTTCCTAGGCTGAAATCATTCGTGTGACCCTGCGGCTCTTCACCCATAGTCGCAGGGTAGTCATTGCCTCAGACAGAAGATGGGTACAGCCTAGAACAAAGCCTCATAGCTCAGTCTTGAGTTTAAAAGACAACAGTTGTAAAAGGCAGACATTCAACTGCAGGAGCTCAACTCCTTGAGAGAGAAAAAGCATTTTCTAAATTCCAAAAGTCCTCCATTAGAAAGCTCTTCCTTATAGTAAAAAAAAAAATTCTAATTAATGTAGAAGAAATGATGAAATTAGAAAATAACCATTTGGTAACCATCATAATAATAATTGATTCAGGTAGGAATCATCAATGGATAATAAAACTCATGGGTGAAAGTTTGAAGAATAACAGGATAATAGCCTCAGAGTATCCTTCCATGAGATAACTTATTCAGTACAAAGAGAAAAATGGTAACTTTACAGTGCAGAAACCTGGCAGACACCACCTTAACCAAATGATCAAAGTTAACATCACCATTGATGGAACAATCAACATCATGTGCTTCCTGATATGATTCATTGAGAAAAACACAGTACCACTTCTGTGGGATTTCTGCCAAAAATGCATAACTTGAACCCAATATATGGAAACATAAACAAACCCAAACTGGGCAACAGTCTACAACATAACAGGCCTATAATCTTCCAAAATGCTAATGTCATAAAACACAAAGAATGACTAAAGAGACATGACAATTAAATGCAATGCATTATCTTGAATTTTCTTTTGCTAGAAAGGATTTTAGTGTGACAACTGGCAAAACATGAAGAAAGCCTGTCAATTGGATAATAGTATTGTATCAATACTAATTTCCTGATTTGTGTGCATGTGTGTGTCCTCTTGTGGACAGGAAGACAGAGGATGTGGTAAATGTTAACACTTGGAGAATCTGAGTAAAGGGTATTTGAGAATTCTTCACACTTTTCAGACTTTAAGTCTGAAATTATATCAAAATTAGAAGTTAATAGGAAAATTTTCAAATTTCCTCACTACAAACATTCATCTGGGGGAAAAAAAATCTCCCTTGAGAGATCAAGGGCCAGACCTTGAAAGACTGAGCACAATTTTTTTATTAACTTTTTTTTATTGAATGAAAGACTCTTTCAATCTTATAGTGCTTTACAATTTTCAAAAGTTTTTGAGCACAATTTTTAACAAGAGTCTTAAAAGAGGAAGATTGCAGGATTGATTTAAGTTGCTTCCTGCCACCTAGGGAAGATAGCCCATCCCAGACAATGGGAAGGACCTAGAAGAACATCAGAGGGGATGAGTTTGCAGAAGACACAAGTGACACACACGTGAGGCTGCTCCCTGGCACTCATCCCATTGGAGGTGAAATCTTGGAGTTGGATAGAGATCACCAAAGAGAATGGGAAAACCAGAGCCCTGTGGGCTCTGCCTCACTGCATACCTGGAACTTGGGAGGAGACTCCACACACAGTGCTCCACACCTACCCTTGACAGCTCCAAAGCAGCAATGGCAGTGTGGCATATTTAGAGGAAGACAGGGCCTAATATATTCACCTTTTCTTTCTCCCTCTCTCTCTCTCCTCCCGACCCCAACACACACACACAGAGAAACATATGACACACAATGGCATGGCTGGCCTGTGGCACAGAAGAGAACCAGAAGTTC
The DNA here is from genome assembly GCF_028021215.1 of Eschrichtius robustus. Lineage (NCBI taxonomy): Eukaryota > Metazoa > Chordata > Mammalia > Artiodactyla > Eschrichtiidae > Eschrichtius > Eschrichtius robustus. Next base: position 87,341,415 of record NC_090824.1, read on the forward strand.
TCACTTGCCCCGATTAGGTAGAAACAGACCTCTTCCCACTGCACATCATGACACCAACCAAAAATGCACACATCCGAATGTCCCCTACAATTAAGAACCACCCTATTAGACTACAGAGAAAATTTCAATAAACTCAAAATATCAAAACAATGCCCACAGTGTTATAGATTTCCACATTGGCTTTTAAAACAGAGGGCTTAAAAAAAATCCTGGAGAACAAGGGAAAAGCACCATTGTCTAATTAACTATAAGGTCAATGAAGAAATAAGAGTACGATAACAACCTGTAGAGAATAATGATGATACCATACACCAAAGAATGTAGTACAGAGCTAAATCTATATGCAGAAACAAATTCATAGCAATGGTGCTTTTATCATATTGTTATGGACTGAACTGTAACCCCCCTAAATTCATACGTTGAAGCCCTAACCCCCAGTGTGGCTGTATTTTAAGGAGGTAATTAAAGTTAAATGAGGTTATTAGGTGGGGTACTAATCCGATAGAACTGGTATCCTTACAAGAAGAGGAAGAGGCACCAGAGATATCTTCACCCCACTCCTCCTCTTCCCTTGTGCACAGAGAAAAGGTCATGTGAGGACACAGTGAGAACGTGGCCGTCTGTAAGCCAGGAAGAGAGACCTCCCCCAAAAACGAATTTTCCAGTACCTTGATCTTAGACTTCTAGCCTCCAAAACTGTAAGAAAATAAGTTTCTGCTGTTTAAGCCACCCAGGCTGTGGTATTTTTTTTATGGCAGCCCTAGCAGACACATATTTTAAGAGAAAGTAAAATGAGCTTAACTAGTTTAACTGAAGAAGCTAGAGAAAACAATAACAAGTTCAAGAAAAGAAAGAAAGGTAATTGCTAGAATTAGCAAAGAAATTCAAAACTGGTTCACAAAGGTATAAAAAGAAAAATCCTCAAGTATAATTTTAAAAAGAGAAAACACTCACTGTAATCAAGATAGCATGGTATTGGCAAAAGAACAGCCACATAGATCACTGCAACAGAATAGAGGGTTCAGAAATAGACCTGCAAAAATATAGTCAACTAATCTTTAGCAAAAGAGCAAAACAATTGAATAGAGAGAGGATAATCTCTTAAACAAATGGTGCTGGAACAACTGGATGTCCATATGCAAAAAATAAAAAAAGAATAACATAGATACAGACCTTATACTTTTCACAAAAAGTAAATCAAACTGGATTATAAACCTAAATGTATAATGCACAACTATAAAACTTCTAAAAGAAAACACAGGATAAAAATCTATATGAGCTTCAATTTAGTGATGAGTTTTTGTATATAACACCACAAGCACGATCCATGAAAGAAAAAATTGGTAAGTTAAGCTTATTAAAATTTAAAACATCTGCTCTGCAAAAGATACTGTTAAGAGAAGGAAATTACAAGCCACAGGCTGGGAGAAAATATTTGCAAAACACATATCTGAGAAAGGAGATGTATCCAAAATATACAAAGAACTCTTAAAACTCAACAAGAAAACAACCAATATAATTTTTTTAAATGGGCAAAAGATCTAAACAGACAACTCAGTAAAGAAAATATACATATCACAAACAAGCACCTGAAAAGATACTCAACATGTTTTGTCATTAGGGAAATGTAAATGCAAATTAAAACAACAATGAGATATCAATATATACCTATTAGAATGGCTAAAATCCAAAAAACTGACAATACCAATTGCTGGCAAGGATGCAGAACAATAGGAACTTTCATTTTTGCTGGTGGGAATATGAAATAGTACGGCCATTTTGGAAGACAGGCAGTTTCTTACAAAGTTAAACACTTATTGTATGATCCAGCAATCCTGCTCCTATATATTTACCCCCCCAAAATGGAAATTTTATGTCCACACCAAAATTTGCACACTAATGTTTAAAGCAGCTTTATTCATAACCATCAAAAACTGGAAGCAATCAAGATATCTTTCAATAGATGAAGGGAAAAACAAACAGTGGTATATCCATAGAATGAAATATTTAGTAACACAAAGAAATCAGCCATCAAGTCACAAAAACACATGAATGAATCTTAACTGTATATTGCTAAGTTAAAGAACTCACTCTGAAAAAGGCTACATATGGAATGATTCCAACTATACAACATTTGGAAAAGGCAAAACTAGAGAGACAGTAAAAAAATCAGTGGTGGCTAGAGGTTTGGGGGAAGAAGGGAGACCTTTGTTTGTTTTGTTTGTTTGTTTGTTTTAACATCTTTACAGGAGTATAATTGCTTTACAATGGTGTGTTAGTTTCTGCTTTATAACAAAGTGAGTCAGCTATACATATACATATATCTCCATATCTCTTCCCTCTTGCATCTCCCTCCCTCCCACCCTTGCTATCCCACCCCTCTAGGTGGTCACAATGCACCGAGCTGATCTCCCTGTGCTATGCGGCTGCTTTCCACTAGCTATCTGTTTTACATTTGGTAGTGTATATATGTCCATGCCACTCTCTCACTTTGTCCCAGCTTACCCTTCCCACTCCCCGTGTCCTCAAGTCCATTCTCTAGTAGATCTGCGTCTTTATTCCCGTCCTGCCCCTAGGTTCTTCATGACCATTCTTTTTTTTTTTTTAGATTCCATATATATGTGTTAGCATACTGTATTTGTTTTTCTCTTTCTGACTTACTTCACTCTGTATGACAGACTCTAGGTCCATCCACCTCACTACAGATAACTCAATTTCGTTTCTTTTTATGGCGGAGTAATATTCCATTGTATGTATGTGCCACATCTTCTTTATCCATTCATCCAGACAGGGGATCTTTAAGCGTGGTAAAACTATTCTGTATTATACTGTAACAGTGGTTACACGACACTGTACATTTTTGGAAACCTATAACTTCACAGCACAGAGAGTGAACCTTAATGTATGCAATTTTCAAAAGATTATTTAGGATGTCACAGAATCCCAGGATAAAATACGGAATTTGATCAAACAATCTAACTGTGTTATCAATGTATGAAATAATTTCACTGAAGGGGGTGAAGGGAAAAATGCTCACTTTAAGTAACTGTGGAAATGAGTAGAGTCTGCAAGACTAAAGGCAACAGAAACTGCACGTGAGCTCTGTACTCCGGTTGATGAGGTTATGTCCTGTGGGGTACAGGTAAGCAATTCTGATATCACTACACACATACAGTAGAACTGAACAATTAAGTAAATGGATGGCCTACGATGAGAGCCAGGTTTTTCACTGTTGGAGTGGTGGTTACAGATAAGCAAGAGAAAAGGCTAGAATGATCCATGGGGTAATAAAGTCAGAGACATAAGTATGAACCTATGTTTAGCCTGATACCGATACAGATGGTTACACATAGAAATATCTATAGATAAGTGTGTAACAGGTTAGCATACACACAAATACTTCCTTTCTCAGAAGGCCTAGACTCAACAACTCCCCAATAACAGCAAGCACACCTAGCATCCAGATCTGCTTTCTAGTATCATTCTCCAATAAGAGGAACCAGCTGATTGGAGAAATGGCTGATTCTAGGACTCAGGGAAGAAACATAGAAGATGAGTCTGAAGCCAGAAAGTGAGGAAGTGCTCACAACAACAGCAAAACAAAACTCACAATGGAGGAAATATGACAAAAGGACACAAGAGTCAACTGAACAAGCTCCCAATGGTCAAAGCTGTAAAATTTTGAGCAATAATATAATCCAAAGTATAAACAAATATCCACAAGTCAATAGCGAAATAAATAAATAAATAAATACGGAGACTAGATGAATCTCCCATGCGGAATAATTCACAATGGGACTTCCCTGGTGGTCCAGTGGTTAAGAATCCGCCTTCCAATGCAGGGGACAGGGGTTCAATCCCTGGTCAGGGAACTAAGATCCCACATGCCGCGGGGCAACTAAGCTTGCGTGCCGCAACTACTGAGCCCGCGCCACAGCTAGAGAAGCCCACGAGCCACAACGAAGACCCAGAGCAGCCAAATTTTAAAAATAAATAAAATTTAAAAATAAAAAGAAAGAATAATTCACAATAACTTATGTAAATACTCTGCCATCAAGGAAGTGATGCATAACTCCCCACTCCTTAAGTATGGGCTGCGCATAGTAACTTTCTTCTGAAGAAGACAGTACGGAAAAGGTGAACTATTGGGAAAATTTACAGTGGAGAAACCTGACAAATACTTCCTCAGCCAGGTGATCAAAGTTAACACCAACAGTGATAAGTTATATTGATAGTATGATGGGATGTAATGAAAATGGCACTTTAACTCTATGGTCTTCCTCCCAGGAACATACAATACAAATCTAATCATGTGAAAACCATGACATAAGTCATAACTGCTGGAAATTCTACAAAATACCTGACCAGTACTCCTCAAAACTGCCAAGGTCATCAAAGACAAGGGAAGTCTGAGAAAGTGCGTAGCCAAGAGTAGCTTAAGGAGACATGAGTAAACGTAATGTGGTATACTGGATGGGATCTTGGAACAGGAAAAGGACACTAGGTGAAAACTAAAAGCCTGAATAAAGTATGGACTTTAGTTAATAATAATGTATCAATATTGGTTCATTAACTGTAACAAATGTACCATACTAATCTTAATAAAAGGGAAACTCGTTGCAGGTATATGGAAAATCTCTGTACTTTCTTCATATTTTTCCTGTAAATCTAAAACTGTGCTAAAATTAAAAATTAACTTTACAAAAATTCCAGATTAAAAAGAGAAACAAACAACAAAATTAGAAATTAGAAATGGGACATATAAACAATAAGAAGGAGAATTATCATTTTTAAATGCTATATGAAGTTTTATTAGTAAAATTTTAAATCTCAGTGAAATGGATACTTTAAAATCTCAGTGACATGGACATATTGCCAAAATTGACTCCAGAAGACTAGTAAACTGTAATACAATAGTAAATATGAAAGAAGCTGAGAAAAGAATCAGAGAATTGCCTCCAAGAAATTATTTGAACCAGATGGTTTTTCCAGTGAAATCTTTCAAATTTTTAGGGAACAGATAATCCCCATGTTATATAAACTGTTTCAAAGCATAGAAATAAATGGACAGCTAGCCCCATTCATTTTATGAAGCTAACATAGACTGACAAAGCATACACACAACCACCACCAACCCCACCTCTACCTGCTACACCATGACATACATGCACATGGGCGCACGCACACACACACACACACACACACACACACACAGTTAATTTCACTTATAAATACAGATGCAAAAATTCTGAATAAATTCAGCCATTCAAATCTGGTACTAAATTAAAATAATAATCCTCCATAACCAAGAAATACACTGACCTCGGAATAAAAGACTAACTTAGTATTTAAATCTATTAATTTTGAAACATTAAATAAGTTTGTCAAGAAGAAAAAGCTTTACAATACTTTAAATAGATATTGAAATACATTGAATAAATTTCAACACTATGTCCTTATAAAGTTCTCAGAATAGGAATAAGTGTTGAAAATTAATATTATTTCCAGGTGATCATAAACTAACAAGACTGAAAGCAAACAACTAAAGATAATTAGAATAAATAAAATAATTATCACTGAGGGCCAGAGGAGATCTATGTCCCAACTCAAACGGTCAGGCAGAGAGAGGGCAAATCACCCCCCGCTCTACATTTTAGTTCTATTCAAGCCTTCAAAGGATTGGATGATGCCCACCCACAATCAGGACAGTATTCACTTCACTCAGTCTACCAATTCAAATGCTAGTCTCTTCCAGAAACACCCTCACAGATACAGCCAGAAATAATGCTTAACCAGACATCTGGGCATCCTGTGATCCAGTCAAATTGACACATACAATTAGCCATCACAAAGACTGGATGGATGATGAAACCATTAACCAAGATAGCGAAAATATACAAAAGAAGAAATAGGTTTCAACCATGGGAAATAAGGAGGGGGAGAGGAGAACCAGCAGGAAATAATGAGTCCAGTAAAAAAAAAAAAAAAAAAAAAAGTTACTATTCTATGAGTGGTCAACTGTGTCAGATGCGACAGAGATATCAAATAGGATGAAAATTGGGAGGATGTCGCTAGGTTTAGAATTTAGGAGGACCACTGATGAAGTAGGTTCTGTAGTGTGATAGGAGAAAATACAGTTGGGAAGTAAATGGAAGTTGACCAAGTAGCACTAGTAGGTGTGGACTATTCTCTCAAGGAGTCTGACCTTCAAGGAGAGGAGGGAAACCGAATGGTACCCATTTGGGAGTAGGGTGAAGAACCGAGGGAGGAGGTTTTATTTGTATGTTTGGTTGGTTTGATGGCTCTTTGATTCTGTTTTAGGGCCAGAACATTTAAGCCTGGTTAGCTGAAGGGAAGGACCCAGAGGAGACAAGAGAGATGAAGCTCTAGGTAAGAGACAGAAAAATTGATGGATCAGGAGGCAGGAGCGGAGTGAAAGGGATGGGACATTATTGACTTTGGCCTTGGAGAAGAAGAGCACCTGCCCTCCATCTAAAGGAAGAGGGAAGAGGGTAGAGGAGCACAGTCAGAGTGCAATTTGGAGACAGAAAGCAAGAATGTGGAAGGGACTCCCAACCAGTTGGTGCATTTTCTCTGAACCCTAAGACTGCCAGGGTAAAGGACTTGCGTGAGAGGATGGGAGGTTAAATACACAGTAACAATTTGGAAGAGCCACTTCGGAGAATGTAAGAGAAATTGCTAAGCAATACTGAGAATATAACAGAGGTTAAAAACCAAAAATCCTTAGCTGTACCAGTCAGCACAATTATGTGATTTTCTCCCCAAGTCCTCTGCAAATCAGAGCAGAAAGAGACTACCAAATTTTCTTGGAATATTTAATCTTAACATGCAAGAGCAGAAGCAACATTTTCCTGAATTTCACAGAAAATCATTTTGAAAGAAGTATTTGCAAATTTTGAGAAATCTGATTGATTAAAGTGCCACTGTTTTGTGCTTACATGTACTTATACATTGGAGCTGTAAACACAAGGGCAAAAGTGACAAAGGCAAAAAAGAATAACCTCTATCCAAAACACTGATAACAAGCAATCCTATCACTAGATATATTTGTCTCAGAGAGTAGTGAATTCTATCTCTATCCATCAGATAAATGCTAAAAACTAAGGGAAAACTCCTGCTATGGTAAATGATTTTCACATTTCTCTAGAAAAGCTTTAAAGTGATCCCTCAAAAATGTGGTGAGACAGACTTTTAAAACACTTCTGAAATCTCTAGCAATTGCAATACTGTCCACTTTGAAACCTCAGTACTTGAGGATATTATCTCTGGTTTATAAAGTCAAAATGTGGTTTAAAAAGAAATCAATTTAATGTGGTGTTTATCTTTCTCTTAGAGTCAACACCCCATTTATGTTTAGTTCCTATAAATAAAACTAAATACACAACAAGTATCCTTTCTTTTTTCTTGCTATTGTTTATTTGTGATGTTATAAAGGTACTATAACATCCCCAAAGGACGCATTTTGTGTTTAGGGGGTGGGAAAACAGGTTGGAAATTGCCATTCTGCCACTAGCCCAAAGTCCCTTGAGTTACTCTTAAGAAAGAAGTTAAGGAAATGACTGGGAGAAATAAAGAAGAATACTCATCCTAAGATTTCTCCCTTTGTTTAAAGGGGAAAAATAAGAACAGCAAAAAGTAGGTTTGGGTATTTATAGATTTGTGTTTAAAGTTCAAGTCCAAATAAGCCTGGCTCTAAATTCTTCAAGAGATGCTTTTAAAGTACTATTTTAACTAGATGCCGCCACCTACTGGACAGTTTACAAGGACTTTTGAGCGTTCCTGGGAACAAAGAAAAAAATGATCATGGAGGAAAAGAGAGCAAAAGATTTCTGTTTTCATAATAAGCCTTATAAGAAACACTTTACTTTAAAATTTATGGCTATCCATAGGCTTGATCAAAATAATTTTTTAATTTTTAAAATTTTTACATTTTTAATTAAGAGGAGTAGTTGAAGTTCAGTGAATAACCTGGGAAAGAAACTAATCTCAGGACGGAACAGATATAAGCAGTGTCACACCATTTCATGATATGCGGCTATGTTGTAATATTAGAAATATGAGACTATCAAAAATCAGTGCTAGGTGGTAAAATTGGACTCTTTCATTTCTATGCATTTCTTTTATACATTTCTTTCATACTTGCTAATAACACATTTCATAAACTGAAGATTCCAAAAGTTACCTCTTTTGGAATAAGGTAATAATTATGTTATGTCAAATGTAAAACAAAATGTATAATTAGGCTAATAATGTAGTTTATAGTAAATGCTATCTCTTTTGGGTTTTAAGATTTTTAAAGACCAGATATATGTGACTGCTGACATGCCTAGGATGTGAAGAGCCAGCAAGACACTCCATTAAGGAACCCATCTTCTATGAAAGGCCAGCCACCAAAAAAGTCTAATTAAATCTGAAGAACCAGGAGTACAATAGTGTTGTCTCTTCATTCTGGTGAACTAGTCAAGTGTGAGCTAATCAAGACAGACGGCAGCAAGAATGAAGGGCGACAGACCCTTGATTTACCCAAAAGCATCTTTGATCCCCATTTCCTTTCACACTGACCCTACTCTCACATCTTATCTGCTCTGCACACGATAAACACTGCCAGTACACAATAACTGACTAAGAATTCGAAATCTAAAAATTGAAACTCTGACATGGTAATGTTTAAAACAATGACTCTCTCTGGCCATAGCTTCCAAGCCTCTGGTAACTCCAGCTTTCAGATCATGAAGTCTAGCAAGTTTCCATGTTAGAATATTAGTACTAATCTAGTATGACTGTAAATGTCTACAGGGGCTACAGTAGTCACGTGACTCCAGAGATACAACGGTGAGCTCCATGGATTTAACCAAATGGACCTGCCATGGGCTTTTAAAATTAAATGTATCTGATAGTTCAGATTTGTTCGTGAAGAAAGGCCAGCTGAAAACAAGTCTTGCCCTCTAAGGCTGAAAGTTCACTCAGTAGTGAACTCTGTGACCAAAAAGGCTAATGTCAAAAGGCCACCATGGATCCCTTTACAGAGTGGCCTGTTTTACAGTCCTTGCTCCAGAGTCAAGCACAGCAAGTGTGGCCTCTTAGAAATGCCTCAGTGGTGAAATCAGCATTTAGCTCCTGCATTCTAAAATACAGATGCTGAACGGCAAAGGAAACCATCAACAAAACGAAAAGACAACCTACAGACTAGGAGAACATATCTGCAAATAATGTGACCAACAAGGGCTTAATTTCCAAAATAAACGAATAGCTCATACAACTCAATAACAAAAAAACAAACAAACCAATCAAAAAATGGGCAGAAGACCTAAATAGACATTTCTCTGAAGAAGACATACAGATGGCCAATAGGCAAATGAAAAGATGCTCCGCATAGCTAATTATTAGGAAAATGCAAATCAAAACCACAACAAGGTATCACCTCACACCATTCAGAATGGCCATCATCAAAAAGTCTACAAATAATAAATGCTGGAGAGGGTGTGGAGAAAAGGGAACTCTCCTACACTGTTGGTGGGGATGTAAATTGGTGCAGCCACTATGGAGAACAGTATGGAGGTTCCTTAAAAAACTAAAAACAGAGCTACCATATGATCCAGCAATCCCACTCCTGGGACCCCTACTTAGAGCCAGTCTAATGCCCAAGCAATACTATATGACCATTTAGATGATGTTGGTTAAAGGATTTCAAAAGTGTGCTGCCAAAAAATCCAACTCTTCCCAATCACTAAAACATTCATTACTAAGTAAGTAAGTTAAAATAAGTTATATGATGCCACAGCACTTCTGTAGAAGAAGAAAAAGAAAGAAAAGAAGGAAGAAGGAAAAGAAGAAGGAAGAGGAGGAGGCGAATCACAAATATACAGTTGACCCTTGAACAACATATGTTTGAATTGCACAGGTTCACTTATACACGGATATTTTTCAATAAATGCGTACTATAGTACTACACAATCCTTGGTTGGTTGAATCCATGGATGCAGAACTGCAGGTACAGAGGGCCAACTATAAAGTTACACCTGGATTTTCAACTGCACAGGGGCAGTGCCCCTAACCACCATGTTGTTCAAGGGTCAGCTGTTACATACACACAAGTGGGGGAAGTAGAAACACATGCACAGAATTAACTGGCTGGTCTCATAAACCAGGACTATGAGAGAACAGGGAAAGGACAAATCAGTAATGGATTTTTATGAAAGGTTGCAGAGGCCTGAGTGAGACACCTCATGGGACAATCACAGGCAGTTAGGGGACTGCACAAACTGGGTGTGTAGAGGCATCAAAGAGTCACAGGAAGTAAAGGCAAAGACACACTTTGTCTATTTCCTGATTTTTCACTGCCCTGTCCTCCTCACCCTTGAGCAGACACAAACACTAGAAGACTCTGAAACATACCTAACTTCAGAGTAGTTCCATATAGTCCTATCCAACGTGATCATTTCCTCTAAAGAAGAATTAAACTCACAAAGAAAAAGAAAAGATAACTGAATTGGGACTTTTACTTTAATCCAAATATTCTATGACTCTGAGATAAAAATAAAGATGAATCAATTTTACTCACCAACAGTTTCTTCTGATGCAGCAGTCAAAGCTAGAAAGTTTTTTGTACTTTCCATCTCCTCATTACTTTGTAAAGCTTCATCATTTTTTGCAGACTAATAAAAGAGAAATAAAAGTTTAAACATGGGAAAAGAAGGCAACTATATTCATCGATATTTTTTAAAATTCCAACATGGTTTCCAATCCTGTACATACAAACAAGAAAGTCAGATCATTTTTATTCCTTTAATTAGGGAATCTGTTAATGTTTCCTGTTCCCTCAAAATTCTGTCAATGAGTATTCCCAGATAGAGTTGGACTATGTCTATCATTATATGATAATTACCTTGCTTAAAGTTCCTTAAGTTTCTGTTTAATGTTTCTATAACTAATGAGTAACCTAAAGATACACCATCAAATTACAGTTTCAGATATTTCAAAATTGATACTGTATTTTATTATGATTCCAGTTATAATTTATATTTCCAAGCAAGTAAAAATTTGCTTTGAGATCCAACAGAAATAAGTGACAGACTAACTTTTCCTGCTAAAATTTACACAAATTATTTCTCTAACTTTAAGCACTGAATTTTTTAAAATAAATTTATTTATTTTATTTATTTATTTTTGGCTGCATTGGGTCTTCGTTGCTGTGCATGGGCTTTCTCAACCCGGGGCCACTCTTCGTTGCGGTGCACGGGCTTCTCATTGTGGTGGCTTCTCTTTGTTGCGGAGCATGTGCTCTAAGCTCGTGGGCTTCAGTAGTTGTCGCTCATGGGCTCCACAGCACAGGCTCAGTGGTTGTGGCACATGGGCTTAGTTGCTCAACGGCATGTGGGATCTTCTGGGACCAGGGCTAGAACCCATGTCCCCTGCATTGGCAGGCGTATTCTTAACCACTGCGCCACCAGGGAAGCCGCAGCACTGCATTTTATATACTGCTTTTTTCCATCCCAGTGGTCTTCCTGGGAACCTTGTAAAAATGTATTCTTAATCACTTTATTATCAATTCATATCATTGCCTGGGAAATTTCCTAGGAAGTCAGTCAACTAAACAAGGAAGAATTTTTCAAAAACAGCCAATCTGAAAGTAGGCATACAGGGAACTTTCCTCAATATAATGAAGGCCATATATGACAAACCCACAGCCAACATCATCCTCAATGGTGAAAAACTGAAACAATTCCCACTAAGATCAGGAACAAGACAAGGTTGCCCACTGTCACCACTATTATTCAACATTGTTTTGGAAGCTTTAGCCACAACAATCAGAGAAGAAAAACAAATAAAAAGAATCCAAATCGGAAAAGAAGAAGTAAAGCAGTCACTGTTTGCAGATGACATGATACTATACATAGAGAATCCTAAAGATGCTACCAGAAAACTACTAGAGCTAATCAATGAATTTGGTAAAGTAGCAGCATACAAAACTAATGCACAGAAATCTCTTGCATTCCTATACATTAATGATGAAAAATCTGAAAATGAAATTAAGGAAACACTCCCATTTACCACTGCAACAAAAAGAATAAAATATCTAGGAATAAACCTACCTAAGGAGACAAAAAACCTGTATGCAGAAAACTATAAGACACTGAGGAAAGAAATTAAAGATGATACAAGTAGAGGGAGAGATATACCATATTCTTGCATTGGAAGAATCAACATTGTGAAAATGACTATACTACCCAAAGCAATCTACAGATTCAATGCAATACCTATCAAACTACCACTAGCATTTTTCACAGAACTAGAACAAAAAATTGCACAATTTTTATGGAAACACAAAAGACCCCAAACAGCCAAAGCAATCTTGAGAAAGAAAAAACGAGCTGGAGGAATCAGGCTCCCTGACTTCAGATTATACTACAAAGCTACAGTCATCAAGACAGTATGGTACTGGCACAAAAACAGAAATATAGATCAATGGAACAGGATCGAAAACCCAGAGATAAACCCACGCACACGTGGTCACCTTATTTTTGATAAAGGAGGCAAGAATATACAATGGAGAAAAGACAGCCCCTTCAATAAGTGGTGCTGGGAAAACTGGACAGCTACACGTAAAAGAATGAAATTAGAACACTCCCTAACACCATACACAAAAATAAACTCAAAATGGATTAAAGACCTAAATGTATGCCAGACACTATCAAACTCTTAGAGGAAAACATAGGCAGAACACTGTATGACATAAATCACAGCAAGATCCTTTTTGACCCACCTCCTAGAGAAATGGAAATAAAAACAAAAATAAACAAATGGGACCTAATTAAACTTAAAAGCTTTTGAACAGCAAAGAAAACCATAAGCAAGACGAAAAGACAACCCACAGACTGGGAGAAAATATTTGCAAATGAAGCAATGACAAATATAACCTCCAAAATTTACAAGCAGCACATGCAGCTCAATATCAAAAAAACAAAAAACCCAATCCAAAAATGGGCAGAAGCGGGGTCTGGGCAAGATGGCGGAAGAGTAAGACGCGGAGATCACCTTCCTTCCCACAGATACAGTAGAAATACATCTACACGTGGATCTGCTCCTACAGAACACCCACTGAATGCTGGCAGAAGACGTCAGACCTCCCAAAAGGCAAGAAACTCCCCACGTACTTGGGTAGGGCAAAAGAAAAAAGAAATAACACAGACAAAAGAATAGGGACGGGACCCGCACCAGTGGGAGGGAGCTGGGAAGGAGGAAAGGTTTCCACACACTAGGAAGCCCTTTCGCGGGCGGAGACTGCAGGTGGTGGAGGGGGGAAGCTTTGGAGCCACGGAGGACAGCGCAGCCACAGGGGTGCGGAGGGCAAAGCAGAGAGATTCCCGCACAGAGGATAGGTGCTGAGCAGCACTCACCAGCCCAAGAGGCTTGTCTGCTCACCGGCCTGGGCGGGCGGGGGCTGGGAGCTGAGGCTTGGACTTCGGTCGGATCGCAGGGAGAGGACTGGGGTTGGCACGAACACAGCCTGAAGGGGTTAGCGCACCACAGCTAGCCGGGAGGGAGTCCAGGAAAAAGTCTGCAGCTGCCGAAGAGGCAAGAGACTTTTTCTTGCCTCTTTGTTTCGCGGAGCACAAGGAGAGGGGATTCAGAGCGCCGCCTAAACGAGCTCCAGAGACGGGTGCGAGCCGCGGCTATCAGCGCAGACCCCAGAGACAGACATGAGACGCTAAAGGCTGCTGCTGCCGCCACCAAGAAGCCTGTGTGTGAGCGCAGGTCACTATCCACACCGTCCCTCCCCGGAGCCTGTGCAGCCCACCACTGCCAGGGTCCCGTGATCCAGGGACAACTTCCCCAGGAGAATGCACGGCGCGCCTCAGGCTGCTGCAACGTCACACCGGCCTCTGCCACCGCAGGCTCGCCCCGCATCCGTACCCCTCCCTCCCCCCAACCTGAGTGAGCCAGAGCCCCTGAATCAGCTGCTCCTTTAACCCAGTCCTGTGTGAGTGAAGAACAGACGCCCTCAGGCGACCTACACGCAGAGGCGGGTCCAAATCCAAAGCTGAACCCCGGGAGCTGTGCGAACAAAGAAGAGAAAGGGAAATCTCTCCCAGCAGCCTCAGGAGCAGCAGATTAAAGCTCCACAAACAACTTGATGTACCTCCATCTGTTGAATACCTGAATAGACAACAAATCATCCCAAATTCAGGAGGTGGACTTTGGGAGCAGGATATATTAATTTCTCCCCTTTTCCTTTTTTTGTGAGTGTATATGTGTATGCTTCTGGGTGAGATTTTGTCTGTATAGCTTTGCCTTCACCATTTGTGCCAGGGTTCGGTCCGTCCGTTTTTTTGTTTTGTTTTGTTCTGTTTTGTTTTTTACTTAAAAATTTTTTTCTTAATAAATTTTTTCTTAATAATTTTTTCCTTATTTTTTATTTTAAAAAATTAAAAAATTTTTTTCTTAATAATTTTTTTCTTATTTTAAAAAATTAAAAATTTTTTATTCTTAATAAATTATTTTCTTAATAATTTTTTCTTATTTTTTATTATAAAAAATTAATAAATTTATTTTTTAAAATTTAAAAAAATATTTTTCTTAATAAATTTTTTAATAATTTCTTTTCTTACTTTTTATTATAATAGCTTTATTTTATTTTATTTTATTTTACTTTATCCTCTTTCTTTCCCTTTTTCTATTTTTTCTCCCTTTTATTCCGAGCTGTGTGGATGAAAGGCTCTTGGTGCTCCAGCCAGGCATCAGGGCTGTGCCTCTGAGGTGGGAGAGCCAACTTCAGGACACTGGTCCACAAGAGACCTCCCAGCTCCACGTAATACCAAATGGCGAAAATCTCTCAGAGATCTCCATCTCAATATCAAGACCCAGCTTCACTCAACGACCAGCAAGCTACAGTGCTGGACACCCTATGCCAAACAACTAGCAAGACAGGAACACAGCACCATCCATTAGCAGAGAGGCTGCCTAAAATCATAATAAGGCCACAGAAACCCCAAAACACACCACCAGACGTGGATGTGCCCACCAAAAAGACAAGATCCAGCCTCATCCACCAGAACACAGGCACTAGTCCCCTCCACCAGGAAGCCTACACAACCCTCTGAACCAACCTTAGCCACTGGGGACAGATACCAAAAACAACGGCAACTACGAACCTGCAGCCTGTGAAAAGGAGACCCCAAACACAGTAAGATAAGCAAAATGAGACGACAGAAAAACACACAGCAGATGAAGGAGCAGGGTCAAAACACACCAGACTTAACAAATGAAGAGGAAATAGGCAGTCTACCTGAAAAAGAATTCAGAATAATGATAGTAAAGATGATCCAAAATCTTGGAAATAGAATAGACAAAATGCAAGAAACATTTCACAAGGACGTAGAAGAACTAAAGAGGAACCAAGCAACGATGAAAAACACAATAAATGAAATTAAAAATACTCTAGAAGGGATCAATAGCAGAATAACTGAGGCAGAAGAACAGATAAGTGACCTGGAAGATAAAATGGAAATAACTACTGCAGAGCAGAATAAAGAAAAAAGAATGAAAAGAACTGAGGACAGTCTCAGAGACCTCTGGGACAACATTAAACGCACCAACATTCGAATTATAGGGGTCCCAGAAGAAGAAGAG
The DNA here is from genome assembly GCF_028021215.1 of Eschrichtius robustus. Classification (NCBI taxonomy): domain Eukaryota; kingdom Metazoa; phylum Chordata; class Mammalia; order Artiodactyla; family Eschrichtiidae; genus Eschrichtius; species Eschrichtius robustus. The sequence goes on from NC_090824.1 coordinate 87,357,066, forward strand.
AAAATGAAAGGGACTGAGAAAATATTTGAAGAGATTATAGTTGAAAACTTCCCTAATATGGGAAAGGAAGTAGTTAATCAAGTCCTGGAAGCACAGAGAGTCCCATACAGGATAAATCCAAGGAGAAACACGCCAAGACACATATTAATCAAACTATCAAAAATTAAATATAAAGAAAACATATTAAAAGCAGCAAGGGAAAAACAACAAATAACACACAAGGGAATCCCCATAAGGTTAACATCTGATCTTTCAGCAGAAACTCTGCAAGCCAGAAGGGAGTGGCAGGATATACTTAAAGTGATGAAGGAGAAAAACCTACAACCAAGATTACTCTACCCAGCAAGGATCTCATTCAGATGTGATGGAGAAATTAAAACCTTTACAGACAAGCAAAAGCTGAGAGAGTTCAGCACCACCAAACCAGCTTTACAACAAATGCTAAAGGAACTTCTCTAGGCAAGAAACACAAGAGAAGGAAAACACCTACAATAACAAACCCAAAACATTTAAGAAAATGGGAATGGGAACATACATATCGATTATTACCTTAAATGTAAATGGATTAAATGCTCCCACCAAAAGACACAGACTGGCTGAGAGGATACAAAAACAAGACCCATATATATGCTGTCTACAAGAGACCCACTTCAGACTTAGGGACACATACAGACTGAAAGTGAGGGGATGGAAAAAGATATTCCATGCAAATGGAAATCAAAGAACGCTGGAGAAGCAATTCTCATATCAGACAAAATAGACTTTAAAATAAAGACTATTACAAGAGACAAAGAAGGACACTATATAATGATCAAGGGATCGAACCAAGAAGAAGGTATAACAATTGTAAATATTTATGCACCCAACATAGGAGGACCTCAATACATAAGGCAAATACTAACAGCCATAAAAGGGGAAATCGACAGTAACACAATCATAGTAGGGGACTTTAACACCCCACTTTCACCAATGGACAAAAATGGGCAGAAGACCTAAATAGATATTTCTCCAAAGAGGACATACAGATGGCCAACAAACACATGAAAGAATGTTGAACATCATTAATCATTAGATAAATGCAAATCAAAACTACAATGAGATATCATCTCACACCAGTCAGAATGGCCATCAACAAAAAATCTACAAACAATAAATGCTGGAGAGGGTGTGGAGAAAAGGGAACCCTCTTGCACTGTTGGTGGGAATGTAAATTGATACAGCCACTATGGAGAACAGTATGGAGGTTCCTTAAAAAACTAAAAATAGAATTACCATATGACCCAGCAATCCCACTACTGAGCATATACCCAGAGAAAACCATAATTCAAAAAGACACATGCACCCCAATGTTCACTGCAGCTCTATTTACAACAGCCAGGACATGGAAGCAACCTAAGTGTCCATCGACAGATGAATGGATAAAGAAGATGTGGCACATATATACAATGGAATATTACTCAGCCATAAAAAGAAACGAAATTGAGTTATTTGTAGTGAGGTGGAGGACCTAGAGTCTGTCATACAGAGTGAAGTAAGTCAGAAAGAGAAAAACAAATACCGTATGCTAATACATATATATGGAATCCAAAAAAACAAAAAAAAAATGGTCATGAAGAACCTAGGGGCAGGACGGGAATAAAGACGCAGACCTACTAGAGAATGGACTTGAGGACACGGGGAGGGGGAAGGGTAAGCTGGAACAAAGTGAGAGAGTGGCATGGACATACATACACTACCAGACGTAAAATAGATAGCTAGTGGGAAGCAGCCGCATAGCACAGAGAGATCAGCTTGGTGCTTTGTGACCACCTAGAGGGGTGGGATAGGAAGGGTGGGAGGGAGGGAGATGCAAGAGGGAAGAGATATGGGGATATATGTATATGTATAGCTGATTCACTTTGTTATAAAGCAGAAACTAACACACCATTGTAAAGCAATTATACTCCAATAAAGATGTTAAGAGAGATTGGTTCAAGATGCGGAGTAGAAGCACGTGCTCTCACTCCCTCTTACAAGAACACCAGAATTACAACTAACTGATGAAAAATCATCAACAGGAAGACACTGGAACTCACCAAAAAGATACCCCACATCCAAAGACAAAGGAGAAGCCACAATGAGATGGTAGGAGGGGCGCAATGACAATAAAATCAAATCCCATAACTGCTGGGTGGGTGACTCACAAACTGGAGAACACTTATACCACAGAAGTCCACCCATGGGAGTGAAGGTTCTGAGCCCCACGTCAGGCGTCCCAATCTGGGGGTCCGGCAACAGAAGGAGGAATTCCTAGACAATCAGACTTTGAAAGATAGTGGGATTTGATTGCAGGACTTTGACAGGACTGGGGGAAACAGAGACTCCACTCTTGGAGGGCACACACAAAGTAGTGTGCTCATCGGGACCCAGGGGAAGGAGTACTGGCCCCATACGAAACTGAACCAGACCTACCTGCTAGTGTTGGAGGGCCTCCTGCAGAGGCGGGGGGGTGGCTGTGTGTCACTGTGAAGACAAGGACACTGACAGCAGAAGTTCTGGGAAGTACTGCTTGGTGTGAGCCCTCACAAAGTCTGCCATTAGGCCCACCAAAGAGCCCAGGTAGCCTCCAGTGTTGGGTCCCCTCAGGCCAAACAACCAACAGGGACGGAACCCAGCCCCACCAATCAGCAGTCAAGCGGATTAAAGTTTTACTGAGATCTGCCCACCAGAGCAACAGTCAGCTCTACCCACCACCAGTCCCTCCCATCAGGAAACTTGCACAAGCCTCTTAGATAGCTCATCCACCAGAGGGCAGACAGCAGAACAAGAAGAACTACAATCCTGAAGCCTGTGGAACAAAAACCACATTCACAGAAAGATAGACAAGATGAAAAGGCAGAGGGCTATGTACCAGATGAAGGAACAAGATAAAACCCCAGAAAAACAACTAAATGAAGTGGAGATAGGCAACCTTCCAGAAAAAGAATTCAGAATAATGATAGTGAAGATGATCCAGGACCTTGGAAAAAGAATGGAGGCAAAGATCGAGAAGATGCAAGAAATGTTTAACAAAGATCTAGAAGAATTAAAGAACAAACAGAGATGAACAACACAATAACTGAAATGAAAACTACACTAGAAGGAATCAATAGCAGAATAACTGAGGCAGAAGAACGGATAAGTTACCTGGAAGACAGAATGGTGGAATTCACTGCTGCGGAACAGAATAAAGAAAAAAGAATGAAAAGAAATGAAGACAGCCTAAGAGACCTGTGGGACAACATTAAATGCAACAACATTCACATTATAGGGGTCCCAGAAGGAGAAGAGAGAGAGAAAAGACCCGAGAAAATATTTGAAGAGATTATAGTTGAAAACTTCCCTAACATGGGAAAGGAAATAGCCACCCAAGTCCAGGAAGCGCAACGAGTCCCATACAGGATAAACCCAAGGAGAAACACGCCAAGACACATAGTAATCAAATTGGCAAAAATTAAAGACAAAGAAAAATTATTGAAAGCAGCAAGGGAAAAACGACAAATAACATACAAGGAAACTCCCATAAGGTTAACAGTTGATTTCTCAGCAGAAACTCTACAAGCCAGAAGGGAGTGGCATGATATACTTAAAGTGATGAAAGGGAAGAACCTACAACCAAGATTACTCGAGCCGGCAAGTATCTCATTCGGATTCGATGGAGAAATCAAAAGCTTTACAGACAAGCAAAAGCTAAGAGGATTCAGCACCACCAAACCAGCTCTACAACAAATGCTAAAGGAACTTCTCTAAGTGGGAAACACAAGAGGAGAAAAGGAAGTACAAAAACAAACCCAAAACCATTAAGAAAATGGTCATAGGAACATAAATATTGATAATTACCTTAAACGTGAATGGATTAAATGCTCCAACCAAAAGACACAGGCTTGCTGAATGGATACAAAAACAAGACCCATATATATGCTGTCTACAAGAGACCCACTTCAGACCTGGGGACACATTCAGACTGAAAGTGAGGAGATGGAAAAAGATATTCCATGCAAATGGAAATCAAAAGAAAGCTGGAGTAGCAACACTCATATCAGATAAAATAGACTTTAAAATACAGAATGTTACAAGAGACAAAGAAGGACACTACACAATGATCAAGGGGTCAATCCAAGAAGAAGACATAACAGTTATAAATATATATGCACCCAACATAGGAGCACCTCAATACATAAGGCAACTGCTAACAGCTCTAAAAGAGGAAATCGACAGTAACACAATAATAGTGGGGGACTTTAACACCTCACTTACACCAATGGACAGATCATCCAAACAGAAAATTAATAAGGAAACCCAAGCTTTAAATGACACAACAGACCACATAAATTTAATTGATATTTATAGGATATTCTGTCCAAAAACCACAGATTAAACTTTCTTCTCAAGTGTGCACGGAACATTCTCCAGGATAGATCACATCTTGGGTCACAAATCAAGCCTCAGTAAATTTAAGAAAACTGAAATCATATCAAGCATCTTTTCTGACCACAACGCTATGAGATTAGAAATCAGTTACAGGGGAAAAAACGTAAAAAGCACAAACACATGGAGGCTAAACAATACGTTACTAAATAACCAAGAGATCAAAGAGGAAAACAAAAAATACCGAGAGAAAAATGACAATGAAAACACGATGATCCAAAACCTATGGGATGCAGCAAAAGCAGTTCTAAGAGGGGAGTTTATAGCTATACAAGTCTACCTCAAGAAACAAGAAAAATCTCAAAGAAAGAATCTAACGTTACACCTAAAGAAACTAGAGAAAGAAGAACAAAACCCAAAGTTAGCAGCAGGAAAGAAAACATAAAGATCAGAGCAGAAATAAATGAAACAGAAACAAAGAAAACAATAGCAAAGATCAATAAAACTAAAAGCTGGTTCTTTGAGAAGATAAACTAAACTGATAAACTATTAGCCAGACTCTTCAAGAAAAATGGGGAGAGGACTCAAATCAATAAAATTAGAAATGAAAAAGGAGAAATCACAACTGACACTGAAGAAATACAAAGGATTATAAGAGATTACTACAAACAACTATATGCCAAAAAAATGGACAACCTGGAAGAAATGGACAAATTCTTAGAAAGGTATAACCTTCCAAGACTGAACCAGGAAGAATTAGAAAATATGAACAGACCAATCACAAGCAATGAAATTGCTTCCAACAAAAATCTTCCAACAAACCAAAGTCTAGAACCAGATGGCTTCACAGGTGAATTCTATCAAACATTTAGAGAAGAGCTAACACCCATCCTTCTCAAACTCTTCCAAAAATTGCAGAGGAAGGAACACTCCCAAACTCATTCTATGAGGCCACCATCACCCTGATACCAAAACCAGAAAAAGATAGTACAAAAAAAGAAAATTACAGACCAATATCACTGATGAATATAGATGCAAAAATCCTCAACAAAATACTAGCAAACAGAATCCAACAACACATTAAAAGGATCATACACCATGATCAAGTGGGATTTATCCCAGGGATGCAAGGATTCTTCAATATACGCAAATCAATCAATGTGATACACCATATTAACAAATTGAAGTATAAAAACCATATGATCATCTCAATAGATGCAGAAAAAGCTTTTGACAAAATTCAACACCCATTTATGATAAAAACTCTCCAGAAAGTGGGCATAGAGCGAACTTACCTCAACATAATAAAGGCCATATATGACAAACCCACAGCAAACATCATTCTCAATGGTGAAAAACTGAAAGCATTTCCTCTAAGATCAGGAACAAGACAAGGATGTCCACTCTCACCACTATTATTCAACATAGTTCTGGAAGTCCTAGCCACAGCAATCAGAGAAGAAAAAGAAATAAAAGAAATACAAAATCGAAAAGAAGAAGTAAAACTGTCACTGTTTGCAGATGACATGAGAATTCATAGAGAATCCTAAAGATGCCACCAGAAAACTACTAGAGCTAATCAATGAATTTGGTAAAGTTGCAGGATACAAAATTAATGCACAGAATTCTCTTGCATTCCTATACACTAATGATGAAAAATCTGAAAGAGAAATTAAGGAAACACTCCCATTTACCACTGCAACAAAAAGAATAAAATACCTAGGAATAAAACTACCTAGGGATACAAAAGGCCTGTATGCAGAAAACTATAAGACACTGTTGAAAGAAATTAAAGATGATACCGACAGATGGAGAAATATTCCATGTTCTTGGATTGGGAGAATCAATATTGTGAAAATCACTATACTACCCAAAGCAATCTACAGATTCAATGCAATCCCTATCAAACTACCAATGGCATTTTTTACAGAACTAGAACAAAAAATCTTAAAATTTGTGTGGAGACACAAAAGACCCCGAATAGCCAAAGCAGTCTGGAGGGAATAAAACGGAGCTGGAGGAATCAGACTCCCTGACTTCAGACTATATTACAAAGCTACAGTAATCAAGACAATATGGTACTGTCACAAAAACAGAAATATAGATCAATGGAACAGGATAGAAAGCCCAGAGATAAACTCACACACCTACGGTCAACTAATCTATGACAAAAGAGGCAAGGATATACAATGGAGAAAAGACAGTCTCTTCAATAAGTGGTGCTGGGAAAACTGGACAGCTACATGTAAAAGAATGAAATTAGAACACTCCCTAACACTATACACAAAAATAAACTCAAAATGGATTAATGACCTAAATGTACACCAGACACTGTCAAACTCTTAGAGGAAAACATAGGAAGAACACTCTTTGACATAAATCACAGCAAGATCTTTTTTGATCCACCTCCTAGAGTAATGGAAATAAAAACAAAAATAAACAAATGGGACCTAATGAAACTTAAAAGCTTTTGCAAAGCAAAGGAAACTACAAACAAGACAAAAAGACAACCCTCAGAATGGGAGAAAATATTTGCAAATGAATCAACAGACAAAGGATTTATCTCCAAAATATATAAACAGCTCATGCAGCTCAATATTAAATAACAAACAACCCAATCAAAAAATGGGCAGAAGACCTAAGTAGACATTTCTCCAGAGGACATACAGATGGCCAACAAACACATGAAAGAATGTTGAACATCATTAATCATTAGATAAATGCAAATCAAAACTACAATGAGATATCATCTCACACCAGTCCGAATGGCCATCATCAGAAAATCTACAAACAACAAATGCTGGAGAGGGTGTGGAGAAAAGGGAACCCTCTTGCACTGTTGGTGGGAATGTAAATTGATACAGCCACTATGGAGAACAGTATGGAGGTTCCTTAAAAAACTAAAAATAGAATTACCATATGACCCAGCAATCCCACTACTGGGCATATACCCAGAGAAAACCATAATTCAAAAAGACACATGAACCCCAATGTTCATTGCTGCGCTATTTACAATAGCCAGGTCATGGAAGCAACCTAAATGCCCATCAACAGACGAATGGATAAAGAAGATGTGGTACATATATGCAATGCAATATGACTCAGCCATAAAAAGGAACGAAATTGGGTCATTTGTAGAGACGTGGATGAATCTAGAGACTGCCATACAGAGTGACGTAAGTCAGAAAGAGAAAAACAAATATTGTATATTAACACATATATGTGGAACCTAGAAAAATGGTACAGATGAACCGGTTTGCAGGGCAGAAATAGAAACACAGATGTAGAGAGCAAACATGTGGACACCAATGGGGGAAAGCAGCGGGGGGTGGTGGTGGTGGTGTGATGAATTGGGAGACTGGAATTGACATGTATACACTGATGTGTATAAAATGGATGACTAATAAGAACCTGCTGTATAAAAAAATAAATAAAATAAATAAAATTCAAAAAGAAAAAAAAAAAGCATTTATAGTTTTGGCTTGCACATTTGGTGACCTCACCCAGAGTTTAATTTTGACTTTGATGGGAGATAGTAAGCTAAATGTATCTTCTGCCCCTGCACTATTTAATTAGCCTATCCATTTGTTGTAATCCCACTTCTGCAATAAATAAATGTCCACTTAAAAAAAAAAAAAAACCGATCTGTTATTATAATGTTCCTTACCTTAAAAGTGCTCTCCTTTGAGGGGCAAAGTTCAAATATGAGCCAATGGCTATGCATCAAGTCAGTGCCAACATGTGGTCAACTTCCGCCCCTCAGTACCACAGAGAATAAAAGGTCCAAGAAGGCCAAGGAGAGTTCATTGAGACAGAAGCAAATAGAGCATGGTCACAGGCCACAAGCATTTTACAGCTCCCCAAAGACAGCCTGACCAGCACGTGAAATAGTCAACTCCCTGCTTGTTTGTCACAAACGTTTACTCAAATAATAATGGTAACCAGGGGGGTTAAATTTTTGTGTATTTGTGTACTTATGTCCAAATTGTAAGCTCGCTGAAGAAAAAGCAGCCATATATACTTCATGAAGGTAGGCACCAGATCCCTTTCTATTCCAGAGATGGAGGACCCAGGCCTGACACTGGTGACAGAAGCCTATGGTGCTGTCTCTCCACTTTCCATGGGGAATGAACATGCCCAGTGCAGTGCCCGAAATCCGGAATCCTGCAAAGTCACCTTCTCCAGTTCCAGAAAACTATCTTCCTCACTACCGCCCTGCCCCATACACACACACATACACACCACTGCCCTACCTCCACAAAATAAATTAAGGCAGACCACACTAACACTACCAGAGTCCATGCTTTTCTTACTCATCTTAGAGGAAGTTGTTTCTCACATGTCAGCATAAGATTATATACAATTCTTACCTTAAGTTTTTCCCACAGCTTTATTCTCATTTCTAGACCTTGCTTCTGGATTTCTTTTTCTCTGTGTTGTCTCTTCACCAATATCTTATCAAGCCTCTTCATCTTCTGAATAGCGTCTTGAAGTTGAGAATCTAATTCTTTTAATTCCATTTCATCTATATTATGTTGAAAGTAGGAATGAGCTTGAAGTTTAGTAAAATCATAAAGCCTTTTTCTTCTTGTTTTGTTTTTACTATTTGTTCTTTCATTCAACAAATGTTTATGGCTGATGGTAATAACTAACACTGGTGTCATGTATCTTGGTTTACAAGGTGCTTTCACGTATTTTTTTCATATAATTATCTAACAACCCTGTGAAATAGACATTTATCTCTATTTTACGGTTGAGATAACTGGGTCCTTTCAAATAGCTAATAAATTATAGCACTGAATTCAGAAGTGGATCTCGCATGATTTTAAATCCCAAATTCTTTCTCCTTCATTCTGCTATACTTTCTATATTCATAACTAACAAATAAAGAATAAGACAAAGATCCTATCCTAAAGCTGCTTCAGACTAACTGAAAGAGAGGTCATGTACACAAATAGCTACAGTAAAATGTAGCTGAGGTACCTAAAAATGTACCTATTTCCTGAAGTACCTAAAAATGTGCCTATTTCCTGAAGTACCTAAAAATATTCTTGAATTGTGGATAATTGATAGTAACTTATTTGAAATTAGGAACTCTTTAGAACTTCTGTCATTCAAGTTTTAACTTATCATTATGAATAATATTAATAATTATCATTATCATTATGATTAATGATAAGATTAATAATAGCAGCTAACATTTATAGAGTTACCTGATAGGCACAGTCTTAAGTGCTTTTTTACATTGATTATCTCATGTAATCTTCACCATAAACCAGCAAGATGGTATATTGTAACTGAGTTACATATATGTCCAAGATATATCATCTTATAACTAGTAAATGCCAGAGTCAGTTTCCACCCGATCTGTCTGACTGCAGAGCCAAAGCTCTTCACCACCAGGAGATACTTCCTCTGTAAGGTCTGATGAAAGATGATAATCTGGCAATGAGCATAAGTGCTCAAGTTCTAAAGTCTCAGCCACCCCAGCTTAGATCATTAGAAATGGCATATTATGCAAAGAAAAGCCAAGTTTTGCAACTTTTGAAAATACAGAGCCCAGTGATGTTTCCCTATAATGTATATCACTTCTTCTTAAAGGAAAAGGAGATATGTTTAGAGGGAATAAGCTTATCCAAAAACAATACTAATCTTACTAATAAGGAGACTCTACAAATCATATGGCTCAGGTACGTCAAATGCAACAGCCTCTAGTTCTAATTCCCAACCACCAGCCCTAGCATTCTCAGGCCCCATTGTACATGGGTGGTCTATCCAGCAGGCATTTTCAAGTAACTCTTGCAGTACGGAAACAGTATAAACAAATACACTGTAAATGGGGCCAATAGCTAATCTCAACTCTAATACCTTGTTTCCTAATAACTGTAATCCTGAGTCACCTGGCCCGAGAGCTGATCTCATCCCAAACGTACTCTAACTCAGCAGTTCACAAAGTTTATGAGCTCAGCTTCCCTTTACAGTTTATAAATTATGGAGAACCCAAAGTACCTTTTGTTTATGTGAGTTACATCTACTGATAATTACCATATTAGAAATCAAAACTGAAAAATATTATAAATATGTATTTATTTATTCATTTTAAAATAATAAACATGGTATTACTAATTACATGCTAACATAAATATAACACTTTTATAACAACCACATTTTCCAAAAAAAATATTGAGAAGAATGGCAATATTTTAAATTTTTAGTATCTGGATTAATAGAAGACAGCTGGATTCTCATCTCTGCTTCAAAGTCAATCTACTGTAATCTGTTGCTTCAGTTAAAGTATTGACTATATGAAGAAAATTTGGCCTCGTACAGTAGTTGGAAAGGGGAGGAGAAATTTAATACCCTTTTCAGATAATTGTGGATATTCTTCCTTGATACTAATATCAAAACTGGACAAGGGGTAGTTTCTTAAAGGTTAGTTGTAATGTGAAATCTGTAACCCTATCAGTGAGCTTTTTGTATTTGTTCCATAAATCCATGGATCTATCTTTCATGTTGAATGGATCTTTTATCCTGCATTGATTATTTGGAAAATAGTGGTTCACTGAATTATGCAGACCTTCAAAATATTAATGCATTTCAGTACACAATATGAAAAAATCACATTTGTTAATATTTAATTATTTGTTAATATTTGTTAATTATTATTTGTTAATATTTGTTAATTGTCACCAATTTTTATCAGAAAAGTCTAAGTATTGGGAAGCTGTAAAGCTCATGTTGACATAAACAAATTTTCCAAGATTCTAATTTTTCACTTGAAAGCTCAAATTTTATCATTGACATAAAATACTGTCAGTTGTTTTCCTTGAAATAACAGGCCCATTTCATTTTTTTAAAAATGTCTGCCAACTATCTAAGTCTGAATGATAATAGATGGTCTGTCACTCATTCTTTCAAGTAAAAATGGTGTCCCATTAAAAGGCAGCCAGTTCAGCTCTCAAGTTAAATTATCACACCAGTACTTTTCCTCAACACAAACTTCACATTTTGGCACACAGCAGAATTGCTGTATATGTACCTACCATTTTACCACACAGGATATTAAAAAGATGTGTACTCAAAGGTCAAGATTAAATAGAATTTAAACTTTTTACTGCTCCATCAAGGACATTCTTGCGTGACACTGGCTATTTCTTTTTTCTGCCCATGCCAGGTCTTGAAGAACACAATGACTATTAGTACAATTTGGTGCCATTCATTGCCTTGATTCATGCTAAAGCACCAGCAATTTTACCCAGAATTTACCCACTTTTGTACCATCAGTGAAACCAACCATTCAGTGGGCAAAAAGGCAAACAGCATTATTTCAATATTACAATGAATTATATCATTGATATATCAGTATTATGATGAAAGTAGTTTTGACTTTGCAGAGTTCCTAAAAGGGTCTCAGGGCCCAGGGCTCTTTCAGTCCATGTTTTGAGAATTGCTGTTCTAATTCACTCTGACCAGTATTAATTAATACCAGTATTAATACCCATGAAACAATGGAGTCTCTTAAAATCTAAAAGTTATTAAAATCAAATGGGATTATCCCTTAAAAGGCATTTATAAATTACAGGATATATTTTATTGTACAATTTTCAAAAAGATCAATAAATCATGTCATAAAATGCAGAAATACTTCCTACTTGGTTAATGTAAAATGACTACAATAACAATTTTATTAAATGACATATTTTATTATTTTTCTAAGTGTATTTAAGAACTGTTAATATTCTTATAAATGAAAACTGGTGATTCGCTTGTTCACAAAAAAAGTCTCATTTTTTTATTATTTCTACTTAGCTGACAAAAAAAATATGTAATTCTAATATTTTAACTATAGCATCTGTAATTATCATTAGCCAATCACCAAGTGATTATCCTACCTGAACATTCAGGGATTATCTGATGCTGAACCAAGTTCGAATCTTCATCTGGTCCCTCTTCAGCCAGTTTTATTTTCTCAGAGTAGTTCTCCCCTTTATCATCATTACTGTTTCTACCTTCCTCTGTATTACTACTGCCTTCTGAGTGGACCTCTTTACCAGAGTTCAAATTGATTGCAGTATCAACCTAAAAATTATTTCCAAAGAAACAGTTTTCAAAAGTAAAAGTAAAAACAAATTTTTTTTAATTTTAAATTTCTAGACTATTTTAACTCTAATGTAAGTATATGTGAGGACATACATATGTATAGTAGCATTAAATGATTCTAGAAATATGACACTTAATTAAATGTAATTTAAATACACAATTAAATTTAATAACATTTGCACCAAAGTAATATGCACCACTCTCCAGCAATTTCTAGCAATAATAGAGAAGGGTCAGGAATCAGTCCCAAAGAGAACTGCTCTCTACCACGCTCTGGGGATGAAGCATGATGGCCCCTGCTCTCTGAGCTTACCCTCAGATGGAAAGTCAAGGGTCTAGAGCTGGGCTGTCTAATACAATAGCCAGTCGCCACACGTGGCTATTGAACAGCTGCAAAGTAAACAGGCTGAATTGCGACGTGCTTCTAATGGAGTTCTTCCAATCAGAACCATGTGCTTTGCTGAATAATTTATTTTTACGCTATTCACAGTTTTTCTATTTCATTTTGGTTTCTCTTTCCATTTTAGCAAAGTTCATTTTGAGGACACCAGTTTGGTGCAGCTGTGTTTTCCTAAGAGAGAACAAGAAAAGACATCCATGGCTGCCCCAGGAAAAAACAGGCATCATAGGGCCCTGAGGGCTGTGCTTGGCAATAAGAGCCACAGTGGAGGTGAACACAGCCCATGGGAGAGGCAAAACCTCAGGGACAGCAGGTCAGTCACTGCTGAGAGGACTACCTTTCCCCTCCAACGGAGGGACTGTCTGCTCCAGCCCTTCAGGGGTCAGCCCTTGGAGGCTTTTATGCTCATGGTCCACACTCCACCACTGTAATCTGTGCCCCCTTGTGAATCTCCAGGACAGAAGGTAGACGGTGCTGAGAATTAAACTGCCAGGGATACAGGACTGCACGAGCATCTATGTTCACCTGAACTAGGACATAAGCCCCAGCAGAAATGAGCTGAGCCAGTGGTATAAAAATCATAGCCGACATTGACTGAGGAATTACTATTAGCCAGGTCCTGTGCTAAGTACTTTAGACACACTACCTCGTTCACACCTCACAATGATACAGGCATTACTACCCAGATATAACAGAGAAGAAAACAGATCCGGTATGGAATGAAACTAGTGGAGACCCAATTTATAATAAGCAAAACAATGCTTACTTTATGTGATCTTGGAGGTGTTAAAGAAGGTTCCCTGTTGAAAAATATTCTTCTGTCAAAGACAGGGTAAAGCCTAAAATTCCATAATATCCAGTAAATCCTTAAGGCTATATAGTTCTGTGAAAATGCTGAAATTGCTAGGAGAGATCACACGAGCCCTGTCAGTATTTATATCTTGGCATAAATGAATCTAGCTGACCTTTCCCTGAGAATGGGTTTTTATACAGGGGAAACATAAGTAGACATTAGCAACATACTCGGATACCACACTTCAGGATACACAAAGATCTTTCACATATATCATCCCATATGATCCTAACTCTTAGAATGAGCAGGAAGCAATGAGGTAGAAAAAGATGAAACTAGAGAACAAAAGGCAAATATTGCCCATTTCACAATTTTACCCATAGTTCCCCGCCCCCACTAGCACCAACCATCTCCCCCATCCCGTTGCCCACTGGCCTCTCTATTCCCAGCCCTCCTGATCTTCTACCCTGTGGCCTAAGTGTATGATTTTTCTTTCTTCTTCATTCTCAAAGCCACATTCAATCTCCATTTTTCATTGCTCTGTGTCCCCCACTTCATATCTCCATGTTAGTCCAGGAAAGGTAAATAGCCTATAAAAACCCTTCCTAGCAATTAGATCCCTACCTGAAAGCCATGAGATTTTTACACCAATTGAAACTATTGGCTCATTCAAGAAAAATATTCAGAAGTAAAAATAAACCAAAATTCTTAGAATGAGAAATATATCATTACTACAGAAATTTCATTAAAACTCTAGCATTTTAAACTCACTTTCTGCTACACAGAAATTTTGGGTAAGAAATTAATAAAAGAAAATGAGCAATAAAATTAATCAAAATACCAGGATTTATTATTTAGACAATGTATAAGGTTTTATAGACATTGAATCATTTGCAGTCAGCAGTCAACCTGCAGCATACCTGTGGCTTACTTCCCCAACCTAAGGTGAAACTTACTGATTTTCCATGAATTTGATTAAGACAAATCACAACTTTTAGGAAGTCTTGCTTTTGATATAAGTATCAAAGTCCCTGTTGGTTAATAAATATGCTAGAGTTTGACCTATAGCTTAGTGGGTTCAAATAAAATCTGACTTGAAGTGATTGCTGATATTTTTCTTTTAAATAAGCCTTGAATGAAGTAATATTAATCTATGTTTTAAAACATGTGAACATGTGTGTCAATATTGTGAAGTTGCTGCTTTAAAAAAAATCATCACCCAGGAATATGTAAGCAGAAATACTAATGCTTTGCTACCCTAAAATTTGTCAGGTCTTTGTATATTATCCTACCTACATAAAATGGTAAAACTGTCATTCTAAATTTGTTGAACACATATTATGTGAATACCTACTATGTGCCCGACTTTACACTGAATCCTGTGAATAAAAACATGGGAAGGACTGACCAATTAGGTTAAAGAATTGAGGCCAATTAGCTAAGATGTATTGAATACCTACTAGGTGCTAGTCACTTCTAAAACCTGTAGATATTTCATCTCATTTTATCCTCAAAACATGCCTATGGGGTGGATAGTATTATTACGCCTTTAAACAGATGAGGAAACTGGCACAGGGAGTTGAAGTAGTTTGCCCAAAATCACATAAAATGTGGTCATCAGAGCCTATTTTGAACCATGACTCCAGAGTTCAGGCTTATAATCACAAAGCTTGAGACTAAAGAATCTAAAATTGTATTTAGATTCCAGTTTGGGCTATATGGAATACTGAATAAACTGAAACCTTCCATCTACTTACAAATGCATAGGTAAGTTCACAAGAACCCTGGCGAAACTGCCAGTGAACAGAAATTAAAAGGAAACTGAAAGCTGAAATAGGAACCTTGTAAATCCTTAAAGCAGCTGCCCTGGTCAGGGGTGGGGAGGTAGGAGCAACAAGAACAGGCAAATGAGAATGTGCTGGCCTCAGAAAGCTATGGGCTTGGGCTGTAACACCCACACAGAGCTAAGAAACTAGGCCTTGGGACCATGCAAGACAAGATGGAGAGGAACCTTCCCTCTCCTGCTCCATGAAGCTGGATCCCTCAGAAAGGTGCCTCCTTGGTGAGAGGGTAGACTAGAAAAATACATCTATCCAAAGCACAGGATACAAACAAAAAATGTGTCTGGGTTCCAAGTGGGAAATCGTCTTCCCTGAGAATGTACAACCACAGGGTAATGCTTCATGTGGGTTTGGATCCCAATTTATATTGTTCATATGCTCTGGAATGCTTAAAGATGAAAAATTAGCACAAAAAAAAAAGATTCATGCCAGTGAGATCTCTGAGGCATTTGGTAGAAGCAAACAGAAACTTGCTCTGGAAGGTACAGTTTCAAATCAGGCTCCATAAAATTCCCAAAATTAAAACTTACATTCCAAAAGGTCAAAAGCCATGAATACATGACCAATAATAAGCAAGAATCAGAATAAACAAAAGAACTTAAGATATTAAAAAGCTGATAAAGATGATCATATAAATATTTTTAATGGGTATAAAAAAAGAACCCCAAAAACACGAGATCAAGGTACTACAAAGAACAGATGGATTTGAAAATAAACTAAAACGAACTTCAAGAAATTAAAAATACATCATTAAGCTTAAAAATTCAATGGATGGATTAAAGAGCAGATTTGACATAGTATAAGAAAGAATTCCAAAATTAGAAAATATATGTTAAAAATTCCCCAGCATGAAGCACAGAGAAATAAATGAATTAAAAAAAATTTTTTTAAGAGACATGAAGGATAGAAGAGAAAGGTTCAACAGACATTTAACTGCACTTTGAGGATGACAAAATAGAAAAAAAAATGCAGGCAATATTTGAAACATGTGAAAACACAATGGCTAAGAAGTTTAAAAGAAAAAAAAGAAACAT
Organism: Eschrichtius robustus; assembly: GCF_028021215.1. NCBI lineage: Eukaryota > Metazoa > Chordata > Mammalia > Artiodactyla > Eschrichtiidae > Eschrichtius > Eschrichtius robustus. The sequence goes on from NC_090824.1 coordinate 87,373,620, forward strand.
ACAAATCCTTACATTGAAGAAGTACTAGTCTCCAGAAAGATAAATAAGTCCATACCTAGGTGAGTAATAGTAGATACCAAAGACAAAGGGAAAAAAAATAAAGTGACCAGAGAAAAATATCTAAACTAGACAACCCACACTGGAATGAATATTGGGTTTACAAAAGCCTTCTCACTGGCAACAAGAGAGGCCACAAGTATCTAAGTGTAAAACATAAAACTATAAAACTTTCAGATGAAAAAATAGGAAAAAATCTTTGGGAATCTGGGTTAGACAAAGGGTTCTTAGATACAACCAAAGAACACAATCCTCAAAAGAAAAAAAATTGATAAATTGCACTTAAAATTTTAAATGCTCTTTAAAAGACAGTTAAAAGAATGAAAAGTCAAGCTACAGACTGGGGGGAAATATTTGCAAATCATATATCTGACAAAAAACTCTATCTAGAATATATAAAGAACTCTCAAAAGTCAACAATAAGTAAACAAACACAACTTAGAGTATAAGTCAGAAAGAGAAAAACAAATATTGTATATTAACCCATATACGTGGAATCTAGAAAAATGGTACAGATGGACCGGTTTGCGAGGCAGAAACAGAGCCACAGATGTAGAGAACAAACGTATAGACACCAAGGGGGGAAGTGGGGGGCGGTGGGATCAACTGGGAGATTGGGATTGACATATATACACTAATATGTATAAAATAGATAACTAATGAGAACCTGCTGTATAGCACAGGGAACTCCACTTCGCTGTACAGTAGAAACTAACACAACATTGTAAAACAACTATACCCCAATTAAAAAAAAATTTTTTTTGAACATACACTTTCAAAAAAAGATATGTGGATTGCAAATAAGCACATAAAAATATACTTAACATTATTAGTCACCAAGGAAATTCGAGTTAAAACCACAATGAGATACTACTGTATACCTATTAGAATGGCTTAAAGAAAAAAAACTGACAATATCAACTGCTGGTGAGGATGCAAAGCAGCTGGAACTCTCATACATTTCTGGTGGGAACAGAAAACAGTTTGACAGTTTCTTATAGTTAAACATACACTTACCATACAACCCAGCAATCCCACTCCTAGGTATTTACCCAAGAGAAGTAAAAACCTATTTCCCACCACACCCCCAAAATCAGTATGCAAATATTTACAGCAGCCTTATTCATAATCACCAAAATCTGCAAATAACCCAAATGTTCCTGACTGGGGAATGAATAAGCAAACTGTGGTTTACCCACACAATGGAACAGTACTAGCAATAAAAAGGCCTGAACTACTGATACAAGCAACAACATAGATGTGTCTCAAATGCATTGTGTCAACAGACAAAAGCCAGACACAAAAGCTACATATTTTTTTTTAATTCCATTCATGTGGAATGGAATTAAACCTGGAAAAGGAAAAGCTATTGGGACAGAGAACAGATCAGGAGTTTCCAGGGATTAAGAGTAGGAGAGATTGTTTATAAAGGGGCAGCATGAGGGAATTTTTGAGAGGTAAGGATGGAACTGTTCTATATCTTGATTGTGATGGTATCACTCTACGCATTTGCCAAACTCAGAACTATACACCAGAAAAGAGTGAATTTTACAGTATGTAAAACTTTTAAATTAGAAGCAAAGAAGTCAATGAGATACAATGTTAATAGATGGGAAGATTTAATACTATAAAGTTAGAAATTCTCTCCAAATTAATCTATAAATTCAAAGCAATTTTAATCAAAACCCCAACAGTATTTTTCACAGGACTTGAAAAACTGTTCTAAAATATAAAAACAACAAAAAGCCAAGAATAGCTAGGACAGTCCTAGAAAAGAATATGGTGGGAAGACCCATCCCACCAGATATCAAGAATTATTACAATGCTACAAGAGTTAACACACAGTATAGTAATGATGCAGGATTAGATGCAACAAAACAGACAGCTAAGCTAGAAACTGTATTTTACAAAGCTGCTTGCAGGTTGGGTTCTGGATGCGTATTAGTTTCTTCCAAATAGGTGCATCTGCACAAAAGTTTTACCACAGAAATGAGGTAGAAGCCATCTTGCTAAGCTCCTGATACGAAACTGACAAGAAATATCAAAGGCAGTCATCTCTGCATGTCTAGTCACCAGTTTTGTGGTTCTGAGGGATGTGTAGCAGTGTCAGAAGCAGCAACAGCAAAGCAGCAGCTTTCAGATCTCTGGATTTTGGATATGGTGGTGTGACCTGGGAACCAAGAATCCAAGGGAAGTCCCCTCGCATGGTTTCGCTGGCCTTCCATTGATTTTTGAGGAACTGAGTTTCTTGTATTCAATCCCTTTCTGCTGGAAATGTCTAGAAGGCTTTCTATTTCCAGCATTAAATCATGATAGACAAAAACTCTAAGAGTTTCATAATGCAGAGCCCAGTCCGTAAGTCAAAAGAATAAGTGAGAAAGGATTCACAAACTTGCAAGAAAATTTTTCACCATAAGTTTCAAAATTTTTGTTTCCCACAACCTTAAAATAAATTATCCCCCATCACAGAGGGAAAAACAGATTCTTTAAAAAAACATCAAGTTTAGACATTTTAAGAAAAGAAAAAGAGACCAGGTAATGTACCTGCTAAACATATACCATGTGGTTTTTATCCAAACTCTATTTTTTAAATTACTGAATCTTTTTCATAATAAGAGTCAATGGTGGCATAGCAGATGTTGGAATACAAAGCTTTCTTATGAAAGAAGAAAAGTTAATAAATGAGCATTAACAAAGTACAATCGTGAAAAAATAAGCCATAACTCCCCCCCAAGAAAAAAAAGAGAAGGTAAAGAAGGAAACAGTATTTTCACATTAAATGATCTAAAGTAAAATTCAAGAAATCTATGAGTGCTCCCAGAACACACCCTTTAAAGATGAACCTTAGAATGGGATGTTAACAACAACCTTGGTTTATCAATTGCTAGAGATCAGAAGAAGTAGTTTATATCATTTCTAAACAGCATAGTACCTTGAAGGATGCTGGTTCCGGTGAGAGCACCTCCAAAGAAGCATTTGAACCTCTGCTTCCATGACGTGTTCTTGAATTTGAGGCTGGTTTTGAAATTCCATCTAAGTTTCCCTTTATAATATCCATTGATATCCTGAAACAAACAAACAAAATTTCAAGCAAGTTATGACTTGTATGTTTAAATGTTTCATCAGTGTTAACAGGCAGTGAACTCAGAGCCTTTGCTATAAGGATTATGTCACTACCAAAGTCACAGTACCCTAATTTCATCAGAAGATGTCTGTGTCCATGGATCATTACATCTTATGTCACCGTAGGTGGAAAAAACATGCTGCCAGGATGTCAGATTCTGAAAGTGGCTAAAAAAGAATGCAGACATGAACATCATCTCAATGGCCTTCTGTGCCTCCAAGAGAAACAGCTACCGTGTCCTTGGCCTAAGAAGACACTTACAGAGCACCACACCCCTCAGCCAAGATTCATGCTTCATCGTAATAATTTGCCAAGGCCTCTACTTTCTTCGGGTTTTACCTTCCTTATTCTAGCTCAGCCTTCAGCCGGGGCTCTCTCTCAGCTCTGATTTCTCCTCTCCTCCTTGGTACTGCATTTTCATGGAGTACTTATCTCCAGGTGACCACTCTTCTATCAACCTTCCCCTTCTAAAACCCATGATTCTACTTCTGCCTTGAAACAACAGAGAACTGAACCTACTCTCTCTACTAGAGGACCGGCTTTCACTATCTGGATACACATTGCCAATCTCTTTAACTATTTTTCATGTGACACCGTCCACAAGACTCTCACCAGTCTGGCTGCTCTATTCCTAGGACTATTTCCTGAAGCAGGAAATATTAGGCAGGATGGTTTAAACTAGTGGGGAAACTTGGGCACTGCTGGCACTTTGCTCCTTCCAAACTGTGCCCTTGGTCAGGACCATTCCAAATATGTTCAGTAATGCTTGGGGTATCATGCATGCCGAATAAAGTGGAAGAAAGAGAGAGAATTTCATAGTTTGACTTCCAAATACTTAGCTTTACAGGTGAATGGATATCTTCCAACAAATCCTTTCCTAAATTCCTATCAATTATAAATTAAACCATTTCTCTCATAACAGAATGAAGAAAGGCAGTTGCCTCTGGCCCAGCAAGTGTAACAGTGTCCTTTTCTTACCCTAAAAAATGACTCATCTTTCTTTTTTTTTTGAACAGCTGAGGCAGAGTCCAAGGAAGCTTTGGACACAGGAGGAAGCCCAATCATGAACAACCCCATGCTCCTCCAAGGCACACAGAGCAGTAATATGATTTACCCTCCAACCATTCAGTGTGTCAAAGCTGAGGCTTAAAGGACAGTAGGTCAACTCTTTCCATCTCAGCAAATGAAAAAGGCAGTGATCTCAACATTATTCAAACTCTGCAAAAGGGTTTTTGGCTCACTCAGGAAGGCACTGACATTATTATTGTGGGAAGACGGATCGCCCTGGCCCGTCACGTCACCATCAAAAAGCTTAAGTCACTGAAAGGCCAAATGTCTTGTAATGGCCTAAAGTGCCTGTCAAGGGAGACTTATTGGCGGCTAACAGAGGGAGCAATGAGATGGAAGCCCGTGCAGAGCCAGTATAATACATGTCAATAAAGGGAGAGGCACAGGGAACCACCAATGGCACGGATCAACTAAAAGGCTCCAGAAATCTTTCAATTTGTTTTAGAAATAGGTCTGTTCTATTATGTTTGCTCATGAAAATAATAAATAAAATACAGTTTCCAGGATCGGTAGGGTTGTAACTAACAATCTTATGAATTTGGCCATGTAGAAAAAAGTATGGATAAAGGATACTGAATTAGGAACTTAAAGATGTTTTTGAGTATTTGAGAAGAAACCTCAATAGCCAGAGAGAAATTCCACAAGAAAAATAAAGCATTGTACAAGAAAGCAAACAATCATATGATAATACTTATATAAGCACTGAATTTAACCAAACACTGTGCCTTAATTACATTGAGTGTAGGTGAGGAGGAGTATGTAAAAGAAAAGGTCGTATAAAAAGTCTAATCTGTCCTAATAGGAAATCAAAGAGAATATCCAAAAATTGATAAAGCCAAACAATAGTTAAATAAGCACAACAGTTAAATAAGTTCAAGATATTTGCCCCTGAAGGATGTGACTAGAGACTGCTTCTTTTTTTTTTATTGTAAATGTTACAGTACAGTTTGACATATTTTATTATATTACTTTAATAAAAGTAAAAAAAAATTAATAATAAATATAAAATATGGAATCTTCAAGGGACTGGAAGGAAACATAGAGCTAATTTATATAATAATGAGGTTAATGACTTACTAAGCAGGATATCAAGAGCATAAGTCAAACAGGACGAAACTAATAGATTTGGTTACATAACATTTAATGCTCTTGAGTATCAAACCAAAAAAAGAACTCTAAATTAAATTAAAAGGTACATGAGAAAATGGAGAAAATATATGCAATACAGATAATATACAAAAGGTTAATACACTTACACATTTAAAGAGCTCTTACCAATCAACAAGGGAAAGAAACATTCCAATAGAAAACTGGCTAGGGGCATAGACAAGGAAGGAAAGAAGGAGGAAGGAAGTCAACACCTTGTTTAAAAAAACAAGTCCAATTTCTCTAATTAGAGAAATATACAGAGGGGGACCTGAAAGATGATCACAAGTCAAAGAAGTAACAGTGGTAGATTCTGGGTTGGTAGGTTCATGGATGTTCTCGTGTCTTTTTTCACCTTTTGCTTATCTGTATTTTCTGGTTTTCTATTAATCTTAAATTCATAATTAAAGAATTTACTTACTGAAGAAAATTTTCTGGAATATATTAAAGTATACTCGAAAATAAATAAAAATCACCCAATATTCACCACCCTGAGCTAAACATTGCTGGCACATTTCTTTTCCATTTTTGCTTTTTATGTCTTTTCAACAAAGTTGGATTCATATATTTCTCACTTAACATTACACGATAAACATTTTCTTATTACATTACAGATACTTCTAAAATAGAATATTATTTACTTCTTGATATTCCATTAAATACATGGATATATGACCAGATTCTAAATTGTAACAAATCACTACTAAGACATACCAGCTTTTCATAACATTCATTTCAAGCAAGATTAATTTAAACTTTTTCAGAGAAATGCAACCACCATGAATGGTTTAAAAACCAAAATGGGGACACGTGGCTGCTGTAATCTGATGTTTTTAGATAAATGAAAGAATCAAAAGAAAATGAATCCTCCTCTGTTTAGTAATAACAAATAGCCAGGCTTTTTAAAAAGTAGAATTACACTTATTTTCATGATTTTAATACCTAAAAATTACTTATGGTAGTTTTCTTTTTAACTTTCTGTACTTGTTTATTATGTAAGAAATACTTGCCCTTGAGAGGGGAAAAAAATCAAATAATACAGAAGAATGTAAAAGTTTTTCAAGTCAAAATTACCCTCACCCCAAGAAAGATTTTTGTAGGTCTCACTTTTTTAGGCATATGCAAACTTTCTATCCTTTACCTCCCTACTCCTCCCCAACACAAACACACACAAATGGCATGGTGCTTCGCAACTTGCTTTTTTACACAATGTATTTCAAAGATTTTTCTATACCACCACATACAGATACACTTCATGCTTTCAAACGATGGCATAGTATTTCATTGCATAGATGTAGCATTTTTTTTAATCAGCTCACTTAGGTTGTATACGGAAGATTTGTTATTAAAAGACAATACAGGGCTTCCCTGGTGGCGCAGTGGTTGAGAATCTGCCTGGCAATGCAGGGAACACCGGTTCGAGCCCTGGTCTGGGAGGATCCCACATGTCGCGGAGCGACTGGGCCCGTGAGCCACAATTGCTGAGCCTGCGCGTCTGGAGCCTGTGCTCCGCAACAAGAGAGGCCGCGATGGTGAGAGGCCCGCGCACCGCGATGAGGAGTGGCCCCCGCTCGCCGCAACTACAGAAAGCCCTCGCATAGAGACGGAGACCCAACACAGCCAAAAATAAATAAATAAATTTAAAAAATAATAATAATCTTTAAAAAAAAAAAAGACAATACAAAAGTTTAGTCAAAATTGATCATAGGCCTAAAATAGAAAATTAAAACTATAAAATTTCTATAAAATACGTGTGACTGTGGGCTAGCAAAGATGTCTTAGATACAACATCAAAAGTATGATTCATAGGGCTTCCCTGGTGGCGCAGTGGTTGAGAATCCGCCTGCCAATGCAGGGGACACGGGTTCGAGCCCTGGTCTGGGAAGATCCCACATGCCGCGGAGCAACTGGGCCCGTGAGCCACAACTACTGAGCCTGCGCGTCTGGAGCCTGTGCTCGGCAACAAGAGAGGCCGCGATAGTGAGAGGCCCGCGCACCGCGATGAAGAGTGGCCCCCGCTCGCCGCAACTGGAGAAAGCCCTCGCACAGAAACGAAGACCCAACACAGCCAAAAATAAATAAAATAAAATAAATTAATTTAAAAAAAAAAAAGTATGATTCATAAAAGAAAATACTGATAAATTGGAATGCATCAAAATGTTAAACTTCCACTCTTCAAAAGACACAGTTGAAAAGGAAAACACAGGCCAAATATTGGGAGAAAATATTTGCAAAACACACAGCTGACAAAGGATTTATATCCAGAATATATAAAGAAGTATCAAGACTCAATAATAAGAAAGATTGGAGCATACTCATCACCAAAGATGTTTGGATGGCAAACTAGCACCAGAAGATGTTCAACATCATTAGTCGTTGGAGAAATTTAAAAGCACAATGAGATACTGCTACACATTCAAATGTGAAAATTATTTTTTTAAAAAACTAGCAACACCAAGCGCTGACAAAGTTGGAGCAACTGGAACTGTCATATATTGCCGATGAGAATGCAAAATGGGACAGCCGTGTTGCAAAACTGCCTGGCACTTTCTTGCAATGTTAAACATACACTTACCATACGAGTCCACAATCTCACTCTGGATATTCACCCAAGAAATGAACATTTATATTCACACAAAAACCTGGACATATAGCAGCTACATTAATAACTGCCAGAAACTGGGAACAATCCAAATGTCTCTCAACTAGACAATGGATAAGCAACTGTGGTACATCTATACAATGGAATGTTACTCAGCAATATAAGGAAACAAATTACTGATACAAAACATAGACAAATCTCAACTGCATAATGCTAAGTTGAAAGAAGCCAGATTCAAAAGGCTCCATAGTATTTGTTTCCAATTATATGACTTCTAGAATAGACAAAACTATAGGGACAGAAAATTGATGACCATTACCAGGGCTGGGGGTAGGGAAGGGTTAACTACAAAAACAGTACTAGGGGATTTCAGGGGGAATGATGCAACTGTTGTGTATCCTCATTGTGATGGTAATTATATAGCTGTATGCATTTGTCAAAGCTCATAGAACTGTAATATTAAAAGGGTAAATTTTACTGTACGTAAAGAATACCTCAATTTTAAGGTAACCTCTTTGTACAAATTTTTGCTTAGTTATGTTTATACGCCCAGAAGATAAATTAGAATTTCTGAGTGAAAAAAAATAGAGTTGCCATATGATCCAGCAATCCCGCTCCTGGGCATATACCCAGACAAAACTATAATTCAAAAAGATACATGCACTTCTATGTTCATAGCAGCACTATTTACAATAGCCAAGACATGGAAACAACCTAGATGAATGGATAAAGAAGATGTGGTACATATATACAATGGAATACTACTCAGCCATTAAAAAGAATGAAATAATGCCATTTGCAGCAACATGGATGGACCTAGAGATTATCATACTAAGCGAAGTCAGAAAGAGAAAGACCATATATCACCTACATGTGGAATCTAAAATACAACACAAAAGAACATATCTACAAAACAGAAAGAGACTCACAGACATAAAGAACAGACTTGTGGTTGCCAAATGGGAAGGGGAGATAGGGGAGGGAAGGAATGGGAGTTTGGAATTAACAGAGGCAAACTATTATACATAGGATGGATAAACAACAATGTCCTACTGTATAGCACAGGGAACTATATTCGATATCCTGTGACAAACCATAATGGAAAAGAATACAGAAAAGAATATATATATACGTATAACTGAGTCACTTTGCCATGCAGAAAAAATTAACACAACACTGTAAATCAACTATATTTCAATAAAATTTTTTTTTAATTGCTGAGTCAAAGAACACTGTCTTTCAAATTTTGGTAGTCTGCCAACTGTCCTCCAAAAAGGTTGTACCAAACTACATTACTAACAACAGGGTACGCTGAGATGAAAGTGCCTGTTTCCCCACCTGGGCCAATCTAGTCATGTCAAAGCTTTTCATCTTTGTCAATCTGAGAAGTGTCAAAAGTATCTGTGAGTGTGATCTACATTTCTTTAATTATGAGAGAAGTTGAGTCTCTAGTCAAATGTTTACTGCCCACCTTTTATTTTTTCTGTGAAACGCCTATTTGCATCCTTTGTCACTTAAATGGCGGGTGATTAATTTGTAATACAAGTTCTAGATCTTAGGGGCTAGAAGGACAGTGAGAGTCCTTGGTACTTGGTCTTATGGTCAGGAACGTTTACCGCCGTGTCCAGGAAATCCTGGCGACACACAGCCTTCAAGGAGACGGAAGCCTCTCCGGGGTCAGACCTATGTCTCTCTCCCAGGCCTGGCCAGCCTCTGCTGAGCCCGCCGCCCTGCTTGAGCCCGCCCTCTTACTGGCCCTGCCCCCTCTCCGGGCCCAGCACCCTGACACGATTCCGCCCCGCCCTCTCATTGGCTTGTCGCGCGGCGATAACAGTCCGCGCCTAACCTGTGCGGTCCCTCACCTTCCGGGCGGAAACTGGGAGCTAGTGTCCAGTCGTCAGAGCATTGACACTCTCAGCGTCACCCACTGTCCCCCAAAGGGGAGGGGTCTTTCCCGCCACCGCAGCTTCTCTGGAGGTGGAAGAAGCAGCGGGTCAGAAGCCTTCCTGCCTCCCGGAGCGCCGTTCCCTTGGCAACCAGAAGCACGACGCTGCCAGTCTCGCGATAGGGGAAAAGGGCTATACCATCCAGAAACGAGACGTGGGGGCCCAGGAACAGCAGAGGACCCAACTGTCGGAACCCGGAGACGTCGGGCATCCGTGCTGTCTCCTCCGTCTTCCCGGCGGAGGGTGGAGAGTGTGGAATGGTTTGTTCGTATTTAGGTTGAACTTGGAAAGAGGATGTCTGGATGCTTGTATGACTCTGTCCTTCACTATTAATACGATGCCCTGCAGGTCCGCTAATCCTCTCTGACCTCAGTTTCCTCCTCCGTAAAATGGGGTAATAACAATTGATTCCTCACAACACTGTTGTGCAGCTCAAAAACATAATGTTATGTGAAGTTCTTAGTAAATGTTGGCTGCCATGTAAATAAAAAGTAGTAGTTTTGCCCAGATTGGGCTACAGTCCAAAAAAGGTAATAATTGCTACTTGCGCTTGCTTTCTTTTGTGGTTTTTGTAATTCTCAGCGCGTGAAGACTATTTCCCTGGGTCCCTGAATTGATTTTCTTCATCCCCAGTACCATCAAATGTCTGCTTCTTCCACTTTGAACAGAACCTTACAGTTTACAAGGCATTTTCACGTACATGGACCCTGTAGCCTCATTGTTTTAGGTGGTAAGATGTGTATTCTTTAAGTGTTTTTCAGCAGAGCAAATAGACAAAGGTTAAGTGAGTTGCTCAAAGAACCACAGCTACAATCTCGGTCAGTGGTGGGTGTAAAAACCTAGCTGTAAATGCCATCCATATACTGCTAAATCCTGCCTTTCTATCTCCAGCTCTGAACTCCACACTCTTTTATCTAACTACGTGACATCTTCACTTAGACATCTCCACTTCAATGTAAGAAGCACCTTAAACTTCAGATGTCAAAAAACAAACTTCTCCACAGTCCCCCCTACACCCCACCTTCTTATCCATCTCAGTAAATGGTAACTGCATCCTGCCTGCCAGTCTCAGGCCAAAAACCTTGAAGTCATCCTCAATTCCTCTTCCTCTCACACTTTACAATCAGTTTATTATAAATCCTATCAGCTCTACATTCAAAATATATCCAGAATCCAACCACTTCTCACCACCATCCGTGCTTCCATTAAGGTCTGCACTGACATCATCTCTTGCCCGGATTTTTGCAATAATCTCCTAACTGTTGACTTCCTTGGCCCTACTACTTTCAATCAGCAACCTGAATGATGCTTTCAAAACCTAAGTCAAACAATGCCACTCGGGGCTTCCCTGGTGGCACAGTTGTTAAGAATCTGCCTGCCAGTGCAGGGGACACGGGTTCGCAGCCCTGGTCTGGGAAGATCCCACATGCCTCAGAGCAACTAAGCCCGTGTGCCACAACTACTGAGCCCACGTGCCGCAACTACTGAAGCTCACTCACCCAGAGCCTGTGCTCTGCAACAAGAGAAGCCACTGCAAGGAGAAGCCAGCACACCGCAACGAAGGGTAGCCCCCGCTCGCCACAACTAGAGAAAGCCCACGTGCAGCAATGAAGACCCAACGCAGCCAAAAATAAAATAAATAAATATTTTTAAAAAAAAACAATGCCACTCCTCTGCTCAGGACTCTCCATGACTTCCCATTTCATGCAGAATCCTTACAATGCCCACAGGTCCTCAATAACCAGACCCTCCGTTTTCTTCCAGACCTCCAGTCCTACCACCCTCTCCCTGGCAAACTTTGCTGCAGCCTCACTGTCCTCCTTGTAAGTGTTTCTACGCGGGAATTTCTTCCCAGCATTTCTCAGGAAATGTACATGTTTTTCCAAATTAAAAAAAATAAATAAATCAGTTAAGAAATCAGGAAAATTGGAGAAAGTATTCTGATTCTCCTGTGAAAGTTAAACCATAGCAATCGACATAGAGATGTAACTGAAGAAATCCACTGATGTCAAGATAAGTCGAAAGCAAGAGCAGGAAATGCTGACACTCTGAGTCAGAAGTTGAGATCAACATTCCAGGAACCAGGACAGGAGCACCTGGGAGAGAGGCGATCACAATCTGATAGGTCAATCTTGCTTGGAGCTGGTGCCGTGTTATAAGTGTGCATCCCCGGCCCAGTCTGTTGCTAACAGTGAGTCATTCTTGCAAGTAAAATAAATATTAGTAAGTTGATACTCATTGTATACTTTATCAAATTCTATGAGTGATATTCCAAGGAACAACAAGTATTTATTCAGAATAAGCCCTTAAATTGGCAATTTCCAACCCATGATTCTGTGAAGGGCTGTTAGCCTTGCTTGGAGATTTGTATGTTACATTATTCAAATGGTACCCAGTAATGTTCTCTGTGTTCTCCAGTATTTGAATATTTGCTGTAGGCTACATCTCTTATAAATACTTCTAAATTTAATAGTCCTTATTTTTTTTAAAAATGCTTCAGACAGCATTTGTTTGAATAAAGAATAAAGAAGTAATGAATAAAGAATATGAAGAAGGTTGGAAGTATTTTTAAAATAACAAGATTTGGAGAACTCCTGGCAGTTCTGATTTCTTGTTTCTGCATGCCAAAGATTAGTATCTGTTGGGAATTTGGAAACACTACTCCTGGTTCTTCTTCCAGTATGAATAAACACACACATACACACACACACACGCACACACACACTACCTGGAACACAGTTCCTCAGTAATCCATATGGTGTCTGCTTCCTCAGGTGGGTCTTTCCTGACCACCCGATATTAAATAATAATTCCCATCTCTGCACTCCCTACCCTGTTCTCTTGACTCTCAGTTATTTTTTTTATAAGGAGGAGAGATGCCACTGTTTGGATTCCAATACGAAATAGCTGGGTGACCTTGGGTAAATCCATAAACTTTTGTGGGTCATAATATCCTCATTTGAAAAATGAAGGTTGACTAGTTTTGCAGTTCTTAAACTCTACTGTATTGGGATAACCTGAGATTTCAAAAAATACTGATCCCAGACCTATATCTAAGATTAAATGAACCTGAAACTCTTCTCAAATTTTAATGTGCAGATAAATCACCGGAGAATCTTGTTAAAATGCTGATTCTGTGTCAGGTGGGACCCAAGACTCTAACAGGCTCCCAGGTGATGTCAAAGCTTCTGGTCCACAGACTACTCTTTGAGTAGCTAGAGACTAGATAATCTCCAAATGACTGCACAATTCTAATATTCCATGAATAAAGACCATTCTTTCCATTTTAATTTTTGGCGAAAAATGGTGCTTATTAAGAAAACAACACGTTTCAGATTTCTTGGGGATGTGAGGGGAAAAAAATAACTAAGAGATCAGGGCTGTGACAGGTGCCCATGATTAACTGGTGTTCTCATTTTTTTTTTTTTTTGAAACTTGCTTATACAACATAAGATACATATAAAGCAAGTGAAAAGAAAGTTCAGGTTCAATAGAAACTTCGTGTCTCTTTACTGTTTGTAACCTTTCCAGACTAAGTCCCTATTGATTACATTTTACATGAAACTCACCTCATCTTGAATTTTCTGTCATTCTCATTTCGTTTATTTACCTTCTGCTGCTTCTGTTTTGCAAACTGCTGAGAGGCTGTATGTGCCTTGAGGGCAAACTTTAATAAACTGTATTTGTTGTATGTTAGTACACAATAAATTGTGCCTTTGTTTTTAGTTCCTTAAATACTTCTACATCAGCTATTGCAATTACACCCTCAAAGCAACTCACATTCAGATATGTTGGAGAGCACCATATTTTTCTCTGCTGTGTTTTCTGAACTGCTGTGTTCAAACCCCCCCCCCAAAATATTCTAGAAAGTATTATGCCTTTCAAAATAATTCATAAAGATTTCATCTAGAGTCAAGATATTTTAAGCTAAAATTTCCCTGGTCTCATTCCAGGTTGGTGACATATGGCAGCATTGGTTTCAAAGTTGGTTTTTGTTTTCAATCTCTCTCTGCTCTTGACGTTCTCCTTCTGAGTGGAGTCAGATTTGAATGAGTGAGAGAGCCCACGCTGTATGCCATCTGGGCTCCAACTATCATTCCAGCCTTGTTGCCCCAATTTCCCTTTTCTCACCATAAGCTTCAGCCAAACACAACAACGTACTAGGAGAGGAAGCTCACTAAGCCTTGTATCATAGATTCTACAAACTAGATTAAATAGCCACTTCTTTTGAAGGGCAGTCAAAAGTGTGTGCTACTGGGCAGTTCCCAGCTCATGTGAGTCTGTGGCTTAGAGTTATTAAAAAGTAACATTTACTGAGTGTTTAGGACATGCCTTAGGTGCGTCATTCCACCTCACTTCCTAACATCCTATGAAGTGGCACTGTTATTACCCAGATTTGTAGTTGAGAAGCAGAGCATGGCAGCTTGAGTGATTTTTCCGAGTTCATTCAGAAACTAAATGGTACTGGGATTCCAACCCAGTTCCACAGCCTGTTTGTTCTCTTCACCTCCTCGCTGGACTAAATTCAGGAAAAGAGGTTATTTGTATCCACTAGATGGTGCTGATTGTCTTCTCTTCAAAACAAAACTATAAACCTGCTTTCAGAACCTCTCACTTTCCTTGGATTTTAGGTATGATCCAAGAAACCACTGAACTGAAATATCCTGTTTGTTTGAACTGTGCTTGGGTACATCTTTAAATAGCCATCCCAATAGGAAAAGTGAAAATTAGATCCCAAAAAAATCAGAGTGGATTTTTAAAAATATCTTAGTACATATTACAAGTATCTAATATCCAATAACCATTGGTAACTTTGAGTGACTAAGGTTCTCAAACATTTGTAGTCCTATAAAATCTGCAGGCTATTTTTTAAAGTCCATGTTTTATTTCATATACCCCTTTTACCCAAACTACACTCCCTCCCATGCCTCCTGGTCCTGCTTGGCCACAGTGCCGCCATGTAATCAGGAGACATGACCAGGGAAGTAAATCAAGTCTTAAAGAACAAAAAGCAAGTTCTGGAACAGGTAATCCTACTTTTATTCACAGTAAAATGTACTTTAAGTTTAGTTCTCTTTTAGTACCTTTTTTAGTACTTAAAAGCTATTAACTAATAAATCTGCTAAAAATGGGTTCTCAGATTTTGTCATTCATAAGGATCATTTCAGGTGTTATTTATTTTAAATATTTTTTAATTTATTTATTTTATTTGGTTTTAGCTGTGTTGGGTCTTCGTTGCTGCACGTGGGCTATCCCTAGTTGTGGCGAGTGGGGGCCACTCCTCGTTGCGGTGCGCGGGTCTCTCATTGCAGAGGCTTCTCCCGTGGCAAAGCATGGGCTCCAGGCGCACGGGCCCAGTAGTTGTGGCACACGGGCTCTAGAGCACAGGCTCCACAGCAGGTGGGATCTTCCTGGACCAGGGCTCGAACCCCTGTCCCCTGCGTTGGCTGCATTGGCAGGCGGATTCTCAACCACTGCACCACCAGGGAAGCCCCTCAGGTGTTATTTTAAATGTTGATTTTAGTCCCTATTCCCTGATTTAGTAAGTCTGGGGTCCAGCCCAGGAATGTGCATTTTAACAAACACCCTGGTGATTTTGGTGCAGTACGACCATGAGCATGCTTTGAAAAACACTGCCTTCAAGTTTGCATTTGAAAAGGTAAATAGCACTGAGGTCATGCTCGGAGAGGCACCATGGAGACGCCTGGAGCTGTGCAACCCAGGAGCTCTGAACAGAGACGTCCAGTACTTCCTTTGTAAATAGTAAGCTAGAAAACTGAAAAATGTTCTCCCTTCCCACTTCCTTGATTCTGAACCCTTTCCTTCCTCTGCCTGTCTATTAGGGAGTGCTATAGAGAATCAAGTGCTAGTCAGAGGATGTCCCCATTTTAAAAATGGGTGGGGGGTGACGGGAAGCTTGCTATGTCACAATATCTGGTAGCCCAAACACACGATACCCTTTGAATTTTTAAGTGAAAGGAGGTAGCCCAGGCATTGTCATGTGACCATGTTTAACTTGTCCAAGTGATATGAGTGACAGCATGGGGGGAAATAACTGTGCCAGGATATTGTGGAGATGCCTAAAAATCAACGCACACACACTGTGCAGCTGTACATTTATGGCCCAGAAAGCTAATAGAGGCTTGTTTTTTAAAAGGTAGTGAAATAAATCAAAGAGGATAAAGATACCTTCTGAAATATAGAATAATTTTTTTTGGGGGGGGGAGGGGTGCATCTCAGTTCTGCCCTCAAGCAATCAGCTCTGCTAAGTGAGTCATTCTCACCAGAAAGGGAGAAATCGGTTTCTCTTCTTTTCTTGGAGAATTCCCTCACAGTAACAGACCGTTTTACTCTCTGGTTATACTGCTGGCTCCACACATTTGTCGCCTGCGGCAATTCTGTTACCTGTAAAGAATTATAGAGTTGCCAGAAGTTTCCCGAGGCTAGCTGCAGTCTCCTTTGCTGGATGCCAGTTGAGATTACACGGTTTTGCTCTTGGCATTTGGCCCCTGCCAGGAAAATGGACGAGACACTGCTTGTGGGTTATGGCTAAAGGGAAGTTTAGTAATTTCACGGCAGCGATTAATCCTGGGCAGAAACTCACGGTTTCAGAACACTGTCCGTGCATTGAGTGTCATGCTTCACACTTGTCTGATTCCAAACCATAACTTCTGAGTTGAGCTAGGTCTCTGGTCCCATAGAGTATTTTGTTTGTTCCTTCATTTTTTGTTTTAAATTGGGTCTCCTGATCTATATACTAAAATGCATTTTTAGAATAAAAATTATATAAATCTTTATTGTTATGGAAACCTTGCAATTTATTTATTTATTTTAAAGATTTTTTTTTTTTTTAATTTATTTTTGGCTGTGTTGGGTCTTCGTTTCTGTGCGAGGGCTTTCTCTAGTTGCGGCAAGTGGGGGCCGCTCTTCATCGCGGTGCGCGGGCCTCTCACTATCGCGGCCTCTCTTGTTGCGGAGCACAGGCTCCAGATGCGCAGGCTCAGTAGTTGTGGCTCACGGGCCTAATTGCTCCGCGGCACGTGGGATCTTCCCAGACCAGGGCTGGAACCCGTGTCCCCCGCATTGGCAGGCAGATTCTCAACCACTGCACCACTAGGGAAGCCCAATTTACTTTAACATAAAGGAAGTTAAAAGAAATTCGCATAGCATGTTTGAAATGTATTCAGATCAAACTTTCAGGGTCTTAAGTAACAATGTAGAAAAATTATTTTTCTCAGAGTTAACATCTAAGAGATAAAGAAGAAATAGGTAAACAACCAAAGGGGGTGTTTATTCCTCAGCTGTCAGGCTGCCATCCTGGCATTCTTAGCATCTCACTCCTTACATATATTTTTTCTTAGTTCAAATTCAAAATAATGTTTCTATCTGAACATACAATATGTTTATTAGACTAGAAGCTAGTCATCATTTTGATGACTGTAGGGTTTCCTGTGTAAATCTTTTTCTTATTTGATCATTCAATTCCTTATTTAACCAAGATTGGTTTATTTTCTCTTCATTTTATCATCACAGACAAATTGGAATTAATATACTAATTTGGCTCAAAATTTGTTATGTAACCCATACACTGACACACAAAACCATTTTAAATTACACATCCCTGGTTTCTCAGCCAGCATCTGCAAGAGCTGACCTGGGCCTGGTCTCTTAACTTCTCTCCATCTGTTTCTTCATCTAGTAAAATAAGGGGCAGGATAAAGATTTCTAAGCTTACTTTCAGCTCTGAGACTCTGTGAATATCTGACTTAAGCAGACTTGGCCCTCTTTGGAAACCACTGCTCATGTGTTCCAGCCTGAACTGTGACAGTATTCACACCAGCATAAAAATCACGTGTTCAATAAGCAGGGCAGTAAGAATTGCCTGTTTAGAAACACCTGGGCAGTGGTAACAGCCATCGGTCTTGTCCTCTGCAATCCATAAAGAATTAAACAAAGCAAAACCACAATCAGTGCACCCTATTTTTACAGCACAATGCAATAGAGTGAATTGAAAAATGGTTTAGGTTTTATGAGATTTGGGTTCACG
This sequence comes from Eschrichtius robustus, assembly GCF_028021215.1. NCBI lineage: Eukaryota > Metazoa > Chordata > Mammalia > Artiodactyla > Eschrichtiidae > Eschrichtius > Eschrichtius robustus. The sequence goes on from NC_090824.1 coordinate 87,391,610, forward strand.
TCTCCCTCTGTTGTTGATTCTAGAAGGACAAGCCTCTTCACTTTTCCAGGATTCAGTTTACCAGCCCATCTATTAAATAATGGAAAGTTAACTCCTGAATACTTTTCCTTACTTTGTAGAAATAAGTTAAAATGTTCTTGAGATTCTGTATTGAATGTTTCACTGCAACTGTAAATAAAACGAGTACTTTTACTTCACATAAAAGCAGCCTTCTAATCTATGCTGAAGAATGAAAAAAGGTGAATTATCGGGTTCAGTTCACACCTGTCATCCATTAAATGCTCATTTATCTTGTATGTTTTGCTACAGATGACTTGGTATTCTTGTGAAAACTGCCAACTGTTTTTTGTTATGAATCTAAAGATCATTACCTTGGTCCAAATTTATAGAAATTTTGTATTCAGGTGGCACACTTGCATTCATTTGTCTACCTTTTGTTGGTCACTTTCACTGAGTCAAATCCTCTAGTAAGCTATTTCTGAGCAAGTAAGCTTTTCAGCCTTTCTCTAATCATACCTAGTTGCTCAGAGATCCTGACAGAGGCAGGAGCTAGATGGTCATATTAATCCCCTCCAACTCCTCACCACCACTGATTTTAGATAGCAAGTGTCAAGAGTAAGGGGGATTTCTGAGTGCCAATATGTAGTAGTTACCTATCTATTCGCGATAACAACAGCAAGAAAATGGAAGGCATTAGTCAGAGAAATATTTCCCCTTCTCAATGTCATGAAAAAGACATTTTAAAGCACTGGTTTCCCCGCCACACATTTTGCTTATGGATTAGGCATTTTTAAAAATCATGACTTCTGCTCCGAGGTCTTGCAAAAAAATCACTTAACCTCCTGGGCCTCCATTCCTTCTTATTAAATTATAGAGGTGGTATAAAACTAGGCTAAGATCTTCCAAATTCTAAGCGCTATGACTATATGAAGTAAGTGGTCATTTTATGGAGGGAGAAACGTCTTGGATTTACAGAAAAATTTGCCATCCAACAAACAAAATCATTGAGGAAGATGCATCCTCTCAATGAAGGATAATTTTCACTTTCCCTCAGCACTTCTTGTCAGCACGTGATCATTTATTGCTCTCTTGTCTCTTGTGGGGTTTTTTTCTTTTTTTTTCTCCCTTAAGCTGTCCAGAGGGCAGAGACCATATCTCAAACACTTTATACTCTATTATAACAGTGTGTATTAAATGCAATAATACTTACTGTTATGAATGAATCACTCTTGTTAATATTTCGTATACCTGCATGGAAGAGTACTCGCTCCTTGGGGGAGCGTGGGCAATGGATGAGAGTGATGTGAGGGCAGGGACTCTTAAATTAAACTAAGGGTCAACTCGATGCAGGGATTAACAGGGAAGACCTGAGGCAGAAGATGATTCCTGTGAGGACTCTCAGCTGAGCAATCGCAATCTTGGCCTTCTGCTAACAGGTTCTTAACATTTACTCTGAACTGAATGCCTCTACCATGAAACAGGAAATCATGAAGCAGAAGGAACTTTAGGAAATAACAATGAGAAAAACAGCTGTCGGGCGTGAAGGCTTTTAATACAGTCCCCAGTATAGTTTAATAGCGTGTGCCAAGTGGGTATTCAAAAAATAGTCATAATAAGGAGAGATGATAATGATCATCAGTACTTTGGAGGGTGCAGTGGAAGAATTGGTCCTTAATGCCTTCTGTACTGTTTTTAGCTCTGTCTCTAACTTGTTTCATCTCTTAGGGCCATCTGTGCCTCTAGTTTCCCCATCTGCAAAAGAGAGATCGTATCATTTCCTGCAGAAGTCTGTGGACTGTGCTTTAATATCCTCCAGTAAATCGTACGTAAATACAAAGCAGGCAAAGAGAAGCCAAGTGCTACCAAGAGAATAAACTTTAAGGCAGAGAGTATTATAAATTAAAATTAATTAAGACCTTCTAAGTATTCTAATGATTTGAAGTAGTTAACGCAAAGGTATTTGTTACATTCACTTTAGATTTTTTTTAAGTAAATGGGAACATTGATTATAAATAAATTCCAGGATAGTTTAATCTATTAAACTCTCTATTTTATACATATTTATCTATAATATGATGAGGGTTTTAAATTAACTTCTGAAGCAAACTAGCATTATTTAAATTAAACTTACTCTTAAAAAGGAGCAATAGGGACTTCCCTGGTGGTGCAGTGGTTAAGACTCCGTGCTCCCCATGCAGGGGACCCGGGTTCAATCCCTGGTCAGGGAGCTAGATCCCACATGCATGCCACAACTAAGAGTTCACATGCCACAACTAAGGAGCCAGGGAGCCGCAACAAAGGAGCCTGCCCGCCACAACTAAGACCAGGTGCAACCAAATAAGTAAATAAAAATATTTTTTAAAAAGGAGCAGTAATTCTTAAAAGTGCTTTAATAAATACACCCCCCAAAAAAGAAATATTTCTTCTTGTTTATTGAGAATATATAGGGAAAAAATAAAATTCAGAACATCCTACAATTGCCTAGTTCATAAAGCCAAACTGAAGGAATTATCTGAGTAAACTGACATCCTTTGAGCATATCAGCAAAGAGCCGTTGGTCACTCTCACCCTGAAAGCCTAAATTACCTTATTTTCTCAATTCCTTTTAATGATACATATGGTTTCCTGGTTTTTTTTCGTTGTTGTTCAGTCAGGTGGTGCATTGCAAAATTCAGAAGCTTTTTAATAGACTTTTGTAGGTCTCATTTTTTAAAGTCAATTTGTATCTTTATCTGTATACATGGATTATTCTTAAATATAGCAAAAAAGTCTCCTCTAATCATGATCTCCCCTGGATCCGGGATGGGGTCGACACTATGAGGAAGAAGGAAGGAAGGTGGATGTTTAGGAGGTGAGTAACTGCATCTGCTCCAGCTTATGACGTGTACATGTAAATCACTCTTGTATGTTCAGAATTGTCTTCACAGGGACAGAATGTATTAGCTTTTCTTTCTCAAAATCAACTTCCAGTAAACCACTGAAAAACTCAAACAAAATTTTAGGTACATTTTCCTTTTCAATGTGATTTCTATTTTCTTAGTTTCTCTAGATCTGCAGTCATTATTTCATCTATATTTAAAACTGGCCAGAGTTCTAGTATTATCTTTCAAGAGTTGGGTTTGGAAAGAGAAGTATCCCTTGTATCATTTGCCTTTTAAATAATAATGGATTTAATTAAATGTTTCTCTCAGAGAAACAACCCAGAGACAGAAGGCCAGCGTTTAATTCTGTGTGGACCTTCGGGTAGTAGTATATAAAATCTGTTTACACCAAATTTCCTCCATGAAAATTACAAAGAAGGAAGTGCAAAAGGGAATGAGAATTTTGGCAGAGGGAAGCCAAAATAAACTAGAAAAGATTTTTATAAGCATGTATTCATATGTAGAATAATAGACTATAGAAACATAAAATTTCAGAGTTGAAAAGAAACTTAAAGTCTCATTTTCCCTTCAAGGTTGAAATACAAATTAATTGCTTCAGTCTCAAAAAAGTGTGGAACAATACATAATTTTCTTTATTGTTTTGCTATAGCTTAATTTTCATCGTGAGATCCTGGGATAATAGATATAAGCTCACATTCAAGGTTTCCTTCCCTCCCACATGACACCATGGGTTCTGTGGAGTGTGAAGTGACATCTGTCCTCTGTGTCATTGCCTACATGGTCATCCCTTGCCCCATTTGATCTTGTGATCCATCTTTCCCGGCCACCTGCTCCTTTGGGCTTGAAGCTCTCTCTTTCTTTCAAGACACTTATGTAAATATCTGAGTGAGGCCCTGGTTCCTGGACTCACTACCAAACTCTCCACAGGGATCCACGCCCTGGGGAGCAGGGCACACACTGGTTCCCTTTGCAATTGCCCAAATCTTTCTTTGTTTTGCTGTTTTGCTGTTTCTTTGTTTGCTTTCTTGGGGCTTTGCCTAGGAGGCAGCATTAGGCCCCTTATCCAGAAGGTACAGATGTCTACATTATCACTTACCCCTGACTTCTCTTCTCTACTATCCTCAAGTCCAGGGAAGCTTTTTCCACTGAGGGGGGATGGTTCCCCTTCCTCAAACCATCTCAAACCTTTGGCTAACCCAGTGTTTCTCAGTGCTTGGCTAACCCAAGATTTCTCAACATTGGCATTATTGGTATTTTGGACCAGATACGTCTTTGCTGTACGGGCTGTCCTGTGCATTATAGGGCGTTTAGCAGCATCCCTGGCCTTGACTCACTAGGTGCCAGTTGCAACCCCCAATTCTTGAAAATCATTACCAAATATCCAGTGGGCTCATCCCAGGAGTCCCCTCTGTTCTCCTAAAACCTAGGCTTTGATACACAAAAACTGGAAAGAGACTCACAGTCTATTTGCTTTCCTTTGAGGCAATGAACGCCTTCCCCGCACCTTCCCAGAAGCAATACATGTGAATGTATCAAGCAAGGAAAAGGAGGGGAGAGAAATTAGATGCCAGCAGCTAATATGGTTAATATTTCAAAAGCGTTATCCCATCTGTGCTGTACTTTCTCACCTGTTGCCTTAAAAGGTACACCACATGTCATTCTAGCACCTCCTTTGTGCGTATATTACCTTTTGTATATGGACTGCAGTGAATACGCATATAGAAAGAAATTTAAGAGGGGGCAGAAAGGGATTTAACCACTAAATTCTGATCAATACAGCTGACAAAAGGATTATTGTTCACGCCCAACACATACATGTAAGCACTAATATTGATATAGTTTTACTGTGTGCCACACTTTGTGTTAAATAGACCATGCCATTTGATCCTCACAACTGCCCCATGAGGCATACTATTGTCTCACTTGGATTCCCCTGAAAACAGAGCTTGAGACAAGGGCTTTGTGCAGTTGGTTTTGGGGAGGTGATCCTTGAGGGCATGAATGAGGGTAGAGAAAGCCAGACAGGGAAGGAGGAAGAAGAGTCAGTAAAAGGATGCATTATTTGGACACTGTGGTGGGCAACAGGGACTCAATTTGCTGGACTTCCTGAGAAGTGGAAAGATGCCTCCCACAATTGTCCAGCAGAAGGACAGGGGCATTTATCCACTGGTTCCCATGTCCCACTGATCAAGGGTTACCCCCCAGAGCTAGGGAGCTCTCCCAGGGCAGACAGCAGAGAAAGTAGGCCTTGATGGCTCTCAGGGAAGTGAGGAGATGCAGCCAACAATGGCCCGCTGCAGACATGGCTAAAATCAGAGGTGAAATATGTGAGTCAGGGCAACAGAAGCCTCTGACACAGTTATTACCTCCCCATTTTATAGAGAGGAAACCAAGATACATGGAGATTACCTCACCTGCTCAAGGTCACAAGATGGGTCAGTGGTAGAGTCAGGATTCAAACATGGGCCATCTGACCTCAAGGCCATGGCCCCAACCATAAGGGGTAATGACGGCTGCACTATACTCTTCCCCGTGTAGCTCCACATACAGGCTTGAGCAGACCATCCACCAATTCCATTTGGAACACAGGTTTGGGACATTTATTCAAACATTGCAGTTTCTTCTTTGGGAATTCATTTTTCAAGTTGCAACAACATAAGAAAATGCTACTAGAATGCTGCATCTGCATGTTGGGAGGAAAATAAACACCTTTCTTTTGAGATCACACAGGAAGAGAGAGGTTCAGATAGTATACCACTTGAGAGGCGGAAAAAAAGAAAACAAACAAACAAAAAATCACTCAGACAACCTTTTTTGAGTTCAGAAACTGCTTTTCAATTTTTTATTAAAACATAATTCTTCAAAGAGTATAGAAATACACCTGGCCATGACCTGTTAGAAGTCAACCAACTGCTTCAAACATACATAAGAAACATCTATCAAATTCCGGCTCACCAGAATTTATTAAGTTGTACATATACGTTATCAGAATGACACCAACGTGGCTACATTTGACAGATTCTTCTAAAGTGGACACAAGTTTCTGACAGGTTATGTTTCCTCTTGATGAACGCTGTAACAACTGTGACGGTTTGAAAGATAAGCTTGAAGGGCCACAACGGGAAGCATCAGGGCAAGGAGCTCCAGAGGGCACACAGGGGCCCCGGGAGAGTTGGTGGCAGGCCCCTGTTTCCGCTGTGAGCACACAATGCTTCAAAGAGACGAACACAAAGAGGAAGGCACTCCCTCCTCCGGACAAGGGTCTTTGGGTTCACATTCGGGAATCACAAGACAGCACACCCAGGAAAGGACAGGAAAAGGAAACTCCCTACACATAGTCTGACCTTCCTACGAGGGACAAGGGCCTGTGTGGTTCAAGGAGAAGATCCGTGAGGACCCCTGCCGTTGGGATGTGTTCTTTGCTGCTGAGGATGTCCCCTCCCTTGAAGCTTGCTCAAGGCACTGGATTGGCTCCCTTCCATACTATGAACAAGAACAAAACGGCCTCCAGAGAAGGGCAGACCTGGCGCTTGATTTGCTCTCCTTAAGAGTGAAGTTTCCTTTGTGGTTTGGATTCAACCTGGTGAAGCCCACCCCAAAGTAGACTCGAATTGCTGTGAGAGCCCCCAGGCGACTGATCGATTGAGGACACTGTTCCCCGTCTTCTATCCTGTCTGGCTCCTGCTACAACTTCACCGGGAAGGAGTAAGAGGAGAGCTCACCTGGGCTAGGTATTGCCTTGGCATTGTACAGTGATGAATTCCTTTTCCATGTTCTGTTCCTCCTTTGTGCCCAAAATGAAGGGAGAACCACAGTCGTACAAACAGACTGAAAATGAGACTGGCGACGCATGGGGTCTGCGGTCCTCCTTGGAAGGGAACCTACTTTTCCCACTCTTTTGGGCAGACTCACTTTTCCTAATCAAGTATTTTTAGCTTGACGTTTCCAGAGGACCCCGTTTACCCTAACTTTGCCTTTTTAAATGACCTTTAATTCCAGAAGTTGGCACAAATCTTTTTCAATACACTTTACCCCTGCTGATTGCTGCATAAAATCTTTCACATGAGACCATGTGGGAAGAGAAAACTCTACAGCGTGTGGATATTTCTCAGTCTTTCTTCTCCACTTCTAAGCTTCTCTCTCATTTGTTGAAAAAAACACAACTTAAGGGGGAAAGACATGATAAAAGCTTGCAGTGTTTTCCAACCGACTCGGCGAACTTCTCTTTCTGAGGCCTTAGTGATGCTAGGAGATGGTCAGGATAATCAAGGACAGAATATCTTCCTAATCCCCGGGCACATCTATTGCCATGTCTGTCAAATGGGGGTGCAATATTCATTCATCCCTCACCTACATCCCAGCGAAGGAGATGAAGGGCATCGGGAGAAACTGTGAGCCATGTGATCAGGCCGTCCAGAAAAAAGGTATCAAATGCCAAGGTTCTATCTTCCCTAAAGATAGAGATCAATATAAACCATTTTGAATATTTGTCATTTTAAAATCAATCAAATAGGCATTTTCTTGTGGCCACATGGCTCCATAATTATCTTGGGCTTCTCTTAGAGTGCCCCTGCTTCCTTTGAACTCATAGCCGTTCTTCTCTCCGTGTATTTTCTGCAGGGCCCGGAACTGAGATATCCCCAGAAAATGCACACAGAGAACCCACCCAAGGCCCATTTCCCACTACCCAGCTTTCGTCTCCATAGAGAGGAATGTGGACTTTACTGAGGATCACTGAGATAAATATATATATGTGTGTGTATATATATATATATATGTATAAATGTATATATATACGCCCTCAATAAAGAGGACATTCGATTTTATATAGATTTCCCTCTCATTCAAAAGCATCTGGCCCATAGAGGAGGAATCAACCCATACTGGGCTGCAAGGAGATCAGACAAATCATAGGCCCAGTGAAGGGAGGGCAGGAATGTGGAAGGTCTGTTGCTTCCAGGGATTTACAAGACTTGCTAGGAATCCACCTTTGGGAAGATGCTCACTTTATTGTTTCTGCTCATCTTCCGCTCCACCCTGCCTACCTTGGGCATCTTTGTCTGGATCAGCTCTTCTGGGGTGTTGCCCAAGGGGGGAAGCAGCCTCTTCTTGCTATTTCGGGTCTCCGAGAGCCACTGGGGAGGCAACTCAAATGGCCCAAAGCCGAACTGCAGGGAATACCTGTCAGGGAATGTCTCAGGTTCCACAGGGACTGCTGGTGCCACCTGGGATATAGAGTCCACTGTGCCCGGGGGTGGTGCAGGGGTAGCAAACCGTGGCCCCCGCTCTGCCTCCAGGCAGGTGGGAAGTAGCTCCCTGGCCTGGAGGTCAGCTGAGCTGGCATACTTGGCTTCACTCTCTTCCTCATCATCCGTGGGCTTAAAGATCTGCTGCTGCCCAATGTGGAACATCTCCAGGAGCTGGCTGCCCGAGCGCATGCTGGGCTCCAGGCTGGCATCGGCCACCCCGCTCCCTGTGCCCACCACATTCCGGCGACTGTAGCGGTGGTGCAGTTGTACCAAGGTCCCTACCAAGCACTTGCGGATCGATTTGTTCACGGTAAGAAAGAGCACAGGGTTCGCCAGCAGAGAGACTTTGGGCAGCCAAATGGCCGTGAGCAGCAAGAAGACAGAAGTGTCGGGGACATTGAGCACAGTCTGGTAGACGACCAGTGTGGCATAGGGCACGCTGCACAAGATGAAGACCATCACCATGGACAGCAGGGTGGCGTGCAGCTCGGCCTCCCGCTGGGAGGCATAGGGGATAGAGATGGTGTTCTGCGGTGTCCGCAGTGCTGCTATGATGACCTTCTTCTTCTGGCTGGCACTCAGGGCCCGGCGGATCAGTATCAAGAAGAGGAATACCACAGCCACAGGCACGATGACCGTGGTGACGTTGTAGACCAGAACGTACACCAGGTGGCCCAACGAGTTGCTCCAGACTTCCGTGCAGGTGGACATGGCATAGATGTCAGCCACGTTGGTCACCGCAAACACAGGGACGCTGGCCACCACGGCATGGGCCCAGATGTATATCACTAGTTCTCGGGACTTTGCATCGGATATTTTTCTCTCCAGCGGATAGAGGACTGAGTAGTACCTGCCAAACGCACAAGCAAAATTCATTTCACAGAAGATACACTTTAATTAGGGGAATCTATACTACTAAGAGTAGGAGAGAGGAAAGAAAGGATCAATTTCTTTTATTCTGCCTAAGACAGAGGAAACCACTGGGGGAATTAGGAAGCTAGACCTTAAGTTTTGAGGATTTTGCTGCACAATTCACAGTTAGCTTTATAATTATTGCCACCAGGACTAAATCCAAAAGAGTGCCCTCAATAGAAAGGATATCTCCATCTGCTGGAAAGACACCTCTTTTTCAATTTAAGGGTAAAGGCTAATTTGTAAAAAAAATTTATACCTGGGCTAGAGGAGCTTGAGGGCAATTTTCAAAGCCGCTAAGAGAAAGAAAATGTGTCTGCACACAAATCCAAAGGAGACTCGTCCCACAGTGGATATGCACAGATATCACTAGCATTTACAGCCACCTGGGGCAGAAGAAGCCAGTGTGAGGGAGGGACTCTGACAAAATCCTTCCACAAAATCAATTTGACTGAAAAAAATCATGCCTGCTCAATCGCCATTGTTCCCATGATAATCGCTCAGTACCCCTAAGAGCAATTAATAGACCTAAAATGCCTGCATGATTAGATTTTTGTTAAAATCAGGGAAGACTTTTTTCCTTCAAGCTTGACTTGATTATTCTATAACCACCTAATCAGAATTCCAAAAGCACCTTGTTTCAATATCACCTATGACTTGGGGAAACCAAGTAATTTGTTAGATTCTAGAACCACATCTGTCATGAAAGGGCAGCCAGTAGCCCTCAGAGCTATGGCGAGTTTCTTCACCTTAGCTCGGCCCACATCTGTGCAGTCAGCTAATGCTGGAGTCCAACATTAGGTTGGACCTTCCAACCCTGTTAACATGCATTCCCTCATGGGGCCAGTTGAGCAGGCGTGCCTTCTGTCACAAGGATTTCTGAGCACCACCTATGTGCTAGGTATTGTGCCAGGCACTGGACTGCAAAGATGGAAGGGCGCTCGGGAATGTTTCTAAACTAAATGGGGAAAGGGGGCATGTAAACAAACAATTACAACCGAGGAGATGATGGCTCTACTGGAGGGACGCACAAAGGAGGTAGGGAAAGGGGGCACCTGGGAAAATGTCAAGAGCAAGCGGCCCTGTGGTGGAGTCTGGCAGGGGACAAGCTGGGGGAGAGGCGATGCAAACACAACACGACCACGGATGACCAGAGATGGATGGAGTGCGGTAAAATGTGTTCTAGGTCACTTTCTGGGAAGGGAAAAAAAGAGAAAGAAATGTATAAGTTATGCACGCTCTCAATTGTTTTTCTCTTAATACGGAGAAGCTTTTCTAACCACCGCTCAGTAAATCCATTGTAATGGCCCCACGCCCACGCATGAATACGCGTTCACTGTCACTGATTCCCATTTGCAAAGTGACAGGTAACAAAACCAGGCTTCCCGTCATTTTTTATTCCATTCTAGGTTGGGAAATAGACTGCAGCACAAGCACACAGGCTCACTATACATCATTTTGTTAGCGTGTGCGTCTCTAGAGGATGATGCAGGAAGTGTAGGTGGCCTCCCAATTCACTTGCTGACTCGGTGCCATGAAACAAATATCTGGGAAAGAAGTGAGAGAAAGGACTGTTTTCCCTTTCTCTTCGTGCACAACGAACCTATGCTTTCCAGTAATCTGCATCTCTGAATAATGAAATAGGAATTTACCAAACTTGCTTTTCTACTAAAAGAACTTGCTTATCTTTTTAAAAAATTAGGAATTTGGGATTAATAGATATACAGTACAATATATAAAATAGATAAACAACAAGGACCTACTGTGTAGCACAGGGAACTATATTCAATATCTTGTAATAATCTATAATGGAAGAGAATCTAAAAAAGAATATATATATATATATATACACACACACACACACACATATATGTATATAACAGAATCACTTTGCTGTACACCTGAAACATTGTAAATCAACTATACTTCAATTTAAAAAAATAAAAATAAAAGACACACTGAAAAAAAATGATGGCAAAAATACAGTAGATTTTCTGCTGGAAAGAAAATAAGGATTTCTTATTATTTGCGTATTTTCTTGCCTAAAACCAAAGGCTCAAAATAACCCACAGGGATTATTGCATTGCTTCCAGGTAGAATAGCAACCTGTCCAGAATAATGTGTTCCCACTCTTGTTGAATCCTACTCTTAAAAAACCTTCAGGATTCATAGCAGCATTATTTATAACAGCCAAAAAGTGGAAACAACCCAAATGTCCATCAACAAGTAAATGGATAAACAAAATGTGGTATATGCATACAATGGGAATATTATTTGGCAATAAAAAGGAATGAAGTAAGTTGTTAAGAGAGTAGATCGTGAGTTCTCATTACAAGGAAAATGAACATTTTTTGGTATCTATATGAGATGATGGATGTTAACTAAATTTATAGTGAATCGTTTCACAATATGTGTAAGAGAAGTCATTATGTCATATACCTTAAACTTGTACAGTGCTGTATGTCAACTATAACTCAATAAAGCTGGAAAGAGAAAAAAAGAAGTACTGATACCTGCTATAACATGGGTGAACCTTGAAAACATAATGCTGAGTAAAAGAAGCCAGGCACAAAAGAACACATATTGTATGATTCCACTTATATGAAATGTCCCCCCATACAGAGACAGAAAGTAGATTCGTGGTGGCCTAGGTCTGGGGGTGGGAATGGGGAATAACTGTAAATGAACACATGTTTCTTTTTAGGGTGACGGAAATATTCTAAAGTTCAATTGTGGTCATGGCTGCACAACTGTACATATACTAAAATTCATTGACTTGTACATTTTAAATGAATTTTATGATATGTAAATTATATCTCAATAAAACTATTTTTAAAAAAAAAACTTCAGGAAAGAAAAGTCCGCCATGTGGACTGCAGACATAAGACCTCACCAAGCAGGTAGGAAGGGGTCGCCAGAAAGACACACCTGCCATGAACACAGAATGGATCAACACAAAAAGGATTAGGGTGCCCACCAGGAAGTAAACAGACTTTTCACTCTGACTTTTCACAGTTTTATTCCAGTTCTGTGCAATGGCACTTCCCAGGTGTTCACAGACCTCTGGTTGAGCATGGAAGAGACATGCAAGGTAACCAAAAAGTGGGTGTGGCAAACTGGCACCACCTGGTGCACATTCAGCTTGCTGAAGGGATTCCAGTGGCCCACATACTAAGTTTCTGAATGCAAATTAATTGCCAACATTTAAAAATGATAGAATTCTAGATTTCTGATTTCTCTTCTAAGAAATAGAAAGTCCGGCCCACTGAGTCGTGATACTCACAAAGCAACTATTAGCTGCATCTGCTGAGTGATGGCCCCTATGAACAGGAATGCAGACACACAACCCCAACCTGGCCTGTGTCACTTGGTTTTGTCACCTGCCTCGTCTGCCTCTGTGGATGGTGAGTTTCTAGGGAGAAACTGTCAAGGAGCTGGAGTGGTTCCCTGCAAGATCTGATGGTAAAATGATTGCAGACAATATATCTAAGGAAGAATGTACCAACCAGAACGGAAGACTAGAGAAAGAGAGATAAATATTGTGGCCAAACACAGGCCACAAATAATTCATTTAGTTCGTTTTACCCCTGAGGAAACTGAGACTTAGAGAGGTTAAGCCACTTTGCCCAAAGCCACCAGCGAGAAAGCAGCATAGGTAGGACTTAAAGCCAGACTTCTGGTTCCAGAGTCCTCTTTCTTAAGCACAAAGTCAATGACTTCTCCTAGTATGTAGGGGGCTTTGTGTGGCTCTGTGTCCTCTACGCAGACAACACTGGGCAGCTAATGAAATCAGGGTTCCAAGCCAGAGAGGCTAAAGTGACTCCATAGATGGATTCTGCAATCCATACCCTTATAGGTCATTAAGGTATTGAGTATGTTTTAAATGCACAAAGAGTTTTAAAATTCTAAATTCATCTAAAACGTAGTTAAATTTATCACAGGGTATAAAGTCAGAAGAGCCAGCACTTTCCCTTCAGCAACTTTTCCTCTCTGTAAATCTTGAAATCAAAAGCTCTTGTGGACACAAAGTATTTTTCAATGCTTCTTTGCTTATTTAATTCTATTCTCTAAAATGTATTATTATCTCAATTGTATTCATGAAGTGCTAGCAACAAAGAGAAAAGACAGGAAGCTGTTGATTACTGAGAACTTCACACTTCATTTTGATAAATTTGATCAAATTATGTATGACAGCAGTAGCTAGGATGTAAGATTTATTTCCAAATGAACATCCTTTAAAAAAGGACGGGAAGAGAAAACAAACACCATCCCAATATAAAACCTTGGAAGTAAATCCTCCAAAGGAATTCTGGTGCTATCTGGCCAGGTCCAACAGGACTGTCTAATCATTTGTTAAATAGCCACTGAATTGTTCTCTTGTTCTTCCAGAAATGTTTTCATCCTGCATCAAAAGGCCCTAATTGCAGAGTTAGCAATCTGATGAGCAATCTACTTCAAATTGCAATGCAAATACCGCTAATTCCAACCCAGCTGAAACTATATCATGATCCAGCTCTGCCCCAGCATCGTCATGATGTAACCTCCCCAATGCCACATCTTTCTGTTGACAACAAGCAGGCTAAAAAGCAGTATTTGGAACACTGACTATTCACTATTTGCTTCATGATGCTAATTTTTCAATATACTTAAAAAAAAAAAAAAGTTGCACCCCTGGCTACCTGATCTTACCTGTCCAAGGCAATGGCAGGGAAGCTGAGGATAGTCACAGAGCAGAAGACTTTGTGCAAAAACTTAACGACCTTGCAGAAGAGCATGGTGTAGATCCACCAGCAGCAGTGAGGACTGGTGCTGAGGATGATGTCGAAGGGCACGCAGACCAGGCTGGCACAAATCCCCGAGCAGGCCAGGTTTTTAATGAACCTGTTGGTGACAGATTTGAACACGGTTGTGCGGCAAGTCGACCATAACACCATGAAGTTTCCTGGCCAGATAGGCAAAAATAAAAACCAAAGAAAAATGTTTAAATAAAAAGAAAGAAGACAAAAAAGAAAGAAAGAAAATACAGGTTAAAAAAAAGATTGAAAAACCATATCTGAGAGTTCATTTCAAAGAACTTAAAGGCATATGATATTGTCAATTTATGTGAAATTATTAAATCACTTTCATAAGTATCAAAAAGTCTAGAAGAATATTTTAGTGGTGAGTTTTGTTATTTAATTTTAGGCATAATAGTATTATGAGGATGATTCTGTCTCACCTGTGTATAAACAGTTGGCTAGGGATTACTTAACCTCAGCCAGTCTACTCTGACCAAGTTTGCAAATGACCTCCGCCTTACCAAACTCTGTAACAGAAAGAGGACAAAAGCCACATGTGTGGCTTAAAATTTCCTAGTAGTGATATTTTTAAAAAGTAAAAAGAAGCAGGTGAAATTTTAATAGTGTATATTATTGAACCCAATCTATGCCAAACATTATCATTTCAACGTCATCATTACTTTAAAAAGTATTAAAGTAATATATTCATTCTTATTTTTGTGCTACATCTTTGAAATGTGGCATGCGTTATTTTGTTTGTTTGTTTTGTTTTTTATTTATTTATTTATATTTGGCTGCGTTGGGTCTTCGTTGCTGCGTGCGGGCTTTCTCTAGTTGCGGTGAGCGGGGGCTACTCTTCATTGTGGTGCGCGGGCTTCTCATTGCGGTGGCTTCTCTTGTTGCGGACCACGGGCTCTAGAGCGCAGACTCAGTAGTTGTGGCGCACGGGCTTAGTTGCTCCGCGGCATGTGGGATCTTCCCGGACCAGGGATCAAACCCATGTGCCCTGCCTTGGCAGGCAGATTCTCAACCACTGCGCCACCAGGGAAGCCCCTGGCGTGCGTTTTTTAAATTGAAATATAATTAATATATAACATTGTATTCTTTTTAGGTGTGCATGGTGTATATTTTATTTTACACTTACAACACATGTTCAGTTCACACTCGTCACATTTCAAGGGCTCCATAGCCACATGAAGCTGGCGGCCACTGGACAGGCCTGCACTGTTCTAGACCTTTAGCGCCAATAACACACTTGCCTGTCCCTCTCTGAGCATCTTCTTCCTGTGGCTTCCACAGGCCTACAGCCTCCTGGTGTTCCTCCCACCTCTCCCAGGCCCTGGCTGCTCCCAGTCTTCTACACCAGGCCCTTCCCCATCCTCTCTCTCCAGCTTCTCCCTAGGTTAAATCACCCATTCAGGTGGTTCTCCACTGAGCTGCTGGTGACTCCCACATTCATGGCCCAGACTAGGCCTCTCCTCTCAACTCCAGACTCCTGTCCCACTAAACGTCTGATTCTCCACCCCCTCTCGGTCTGTTCTGCCCACCCATTGTCCTCCAGAGCCTATACAATCCAGGGCCAACCTGCCTAATCTCACACCACACTGCCCCTGGCTTGCTGGGCACTGACCACGCTGCCCTTTTTTTCTGTTCTTGAAACACAACGAGGCTGATCCGGTCTCCACGCCTGTGCACAAGTTTTTTATACTGCCTAGCATGGTCCTCGTGTGTCTGATTCCTTTTAATCCAGGTCTTAGTATAATTGCTGCCTCCTCAAAGAGGCCTCCGCTAACCATATTTTTATTTTAAATACTCACTGCTCCTCCCTCCAGCATACTCTCTTATAATATCCCGTTGTGGCCTTCTCAGCTCTTATCATAATTATTAATTTGTTTACTCATTTTCCCTTCATTTCATGAGGATAAAAAAACATGTCAATCTTGCTCACTATTATAACTCCACTGCCTAGTTCTGTATCTGGCACAGAACAGGCATTCAGTAACTATTTAGATGAATGAATTTGAAAGAGGACAAACAGTAATCAAAAGTCCCTGCAGTAAGATAACCCGTTTCGTAGTAGGAAGGTCATGAGAGGCTATTCTGAGTCAGTAGTTCCCAAACCTCACTATGCATCAGAATTACTACACCAGACATCCTGAATCATAGTTATAGGTATAGAACTGGGAACCTGCATTTGTAACAAGCACTTCAGAGAGAGCTGGCCCCCAGACTGAAGTTTCAGAAATGCCACATCTAGACAGAGACTGTAGCCTTCATCCCCAGAGTCTCACAGGGCCCAAGTCGTCAGGTATGCGGGGCAGCCTACGTTACCAGGGGAGACTTTACTTGGTGAGAGATCCAGGTCCACATGGCCAGTCAGTCATGACCCAAGGACACTGCTCTCTCCTGGGCACAGGCACGGAGAACACCCTCTAATGACTGAGGCACAGCTCAGCCTCATGCAGAAGGACAGCATGGTGCCAGGGGAGGGGAGCTCAGGGCTCAGGGCTGCAGCCGAAGTCACCCCCAGGGGCTGCCTCGCTGCCTCAGACGCTGACATAACTTACTGTCAAGAGTCTCTTTTCAGACACAGTAGTCTACAGCTACTTCTTATCTGCCAGAAAAAAAATGGGCACTGCATTTAGGTAAGTAGGCCAGCTGCTTCCAGGAAATTCTCTACCAAACTTTCCTTACATAAATATGCTGACTCAGTGAGATGAAATTCACAGTGTGAATATATACACGTTTGTTCAATAGAAAAGCTGTTTATACTAATGTTACCACCTCAGGCCCCCTCAAGCTTTCCTGTCACCAAGGTTACAGACTGAGCAATAATGATGTATTTGAAGCTCCAAATATAGGGGGATTTTTTTTTTTCTGGCCTTTCCCACTGAAATGCAGATGAGGATCTGGCTGAAGCATCTTTCCTCACTTAAGTTTTACAGATAGGACTTAAAATCTGGTAACCATCTAATAATGAAATTGCCCACTTAAAGAAATCTGCCGTAGGGCTTCCCTGGTGGTGCACTGGTTAAGAATCTGCCTGCCAATGCTAGGGACACGGGTTCAAGCCCTGGCCCAGGAAGATCCCACATGCCGCGGAACAACTAAGCCCGTGCACCACAACTACTGAGCCTGAGCTCTAGAGCCCACAAGCCACAACTACTGAGCCCACGTGCCACAACTACTGAAGCCTGCGAGCCCGTGCTCCGCAACAAGAGAAGCCACTGCAATGAGAAGCTCACGCACCACAATGAAGAGTAGCCCCCGCTCGCCGCAGCTAGAGAAAGCCCGCACACAGCAACGAAGACCCGACACAGCCAAAAATAAATAAATAAATAAATTTATTAAAATAAAAAAAGAAATCTGCCGTGAGGAGAGTGTCATAGTATCTTCAGTTGTTAATATCGGGGCTGTCTCCAGTCCACTAGGGGACTTCCTATAAAGACCATCCTTCTGCTTTATAAATCAAGACCCGTAGGATTTTCTATGTCTCTATCACTGTTAATCTTTGTCGCTTGGTAGGTTACACTGAATAAAACATTTTGTATAACAAACAGGAAAATTCACTGCAAAGGAGAGGACAGGCTGTGTGCCAAGGTCTCTCATGAACACAGTAGAATTCTCTGAAATTAATTTCCATCATTACCCTCATACTCTAACTCTCTTATCTTTCTCTCTCCCTCCCAATTATGTCAGGCACACTTTTTTATTGTTTTTTTCTTAAATCATACATTTTATTAGTATGTCCACGCTTGCGAATGAGGAAACTTGTTTTCAATGAGTTATTATTGAAAAACCCGAGATGGCTATAATCACATTGTATCTCCACTTATTTATAAAACTCTACGAGGCATCTGAAGCCTAATCCCTTTTCCTAAGAGCCAGAAGCTAAAGAAGCCTCTATGTTCTTTCCCTTCTTTAAACCACCTCTCTCTGTCTTCACTTTAAAACTGACTCATTTGGCTTTAAGAACCCAAATTAGAGAAAAGTATCAGGAGAGGAGCACCCACACTCAAGATCTGATTGGCCACACATTAAAAAAAAAGTGTGTGTGTGTACACATGAGTACACACATACACGTGCAAGCACACAAATATACACACAACAAAACAAAATAATTACATATTTGATCATTTAATCTCATGAGCACTTTAGATTCTTCTTAGCTTTACAAGGTACATCAAGGATAACTCAGCATATATTTTAAATAACACAGTATTCAACCTTGAGATACTTTTTAGTTTAGGCATCGTGGTCTAAATCACCCAACTCCCTTTAGAAATGATTCAAGTTCTGTACCCATTCTTCCTCCCTACATATTCCCATTATATTTTCTAATGCTGGATTCCATGACAACATTCAGCACCAGGGCTGTGGGCACAGCAACACAATTAGTACACACTCACAGCACACACAACCAAAACAGGAATAAGAGGTAGAGCATGATGGCGCTGGTAATACAAACTTACTCTCCCTGGGACTGCTATTACTTTATCATTACTCCTCATCTAAAATACAAATCAAGATTTCTCTTTACACAGTATAATTTGATATCACACAATGCATAAAAGGACAAAAAAGAAAGTAAAAATTATCCACCCAGTGATAACTATCTGTAAACTTTAAGTATTTATCCTTCCAAACTTCTTTTTATATATACGGACTTTTTGATTATGCCAGTGGGACCAACTACTCACACTGCTTTTTTAGATCTTTTTCCATAACAACCACCTTTCTGTACAATAAATAAAAATAGATCTATATCGTCATTTTAACAGCTTCATAAAAGCAACAGTGCTTCTCTGGTTATACCCTAATGTATTTTGTCTATTGCATATTGATGAGTTTTTTTTAAAGCTGTTTTCAATACATCTCTATTATACAATGTTGAGATCAACATCCTTATATATTTAAGTTTGGAGGAACTGAACTGACTATTTACTGAAGATAAATTTCTAGAAGCAGAATTTCCCGGTCAAAGAGTTTACACATTTTTTATATATATTGCAAAATGACCCTCCACAAAAGTCATATGAGAGAGGTGGTTTCCCGATATGCTCACTAAAAGTTCTGCTGTCTCACTAAAATATTTGGAATTTTGCATACTTCCTCAATCCTACGATTCATGTTTTCCTTATTTCCAGAAAATTTTCATCCATTGACTCTGAATTTTGCCCTACCCTTTCTCCTTATTATCGTCTTCTGGAATTCTTATTAGATTTATGTTAGACCTCATTCTAGTCTCTTAACCTCTCATTCATATTTTCCATTTTCCATCAATTTATTGTCTTCTGCAAACTGAATGCTATTTCTCATGTCTTCCTTCCATTTTATCAATTCTCAATTCATCTGGAAGTAATCAAACCATCTTTCTTTCTTTCTTTTAGCTTCTTGGGTATTAAACTTCTTGAAATTTGTATTTGGGTCTACTTCAAACTGCTTACTCTTTATTCCTAGTGTCTAGTTATTTTACTATGGCTCTTTTCCTTCTTTAATGTGTAATCACGTTTCTTTTCTTGGCTGTGTTGGGTCTTTGTTGCTGCACGTGGCTTTCTCTAGCTGGCGGTGAGCGGGGGCTACTCTTCATTGCGGTGCGCGGGCTTCTCACTGTGGTGGCTTCTCTTGTTGCGGAGCATGGGCTCTAGGGTGCCCGGGCTTCAGTAGTTGTGGCATGCAGGCTCAGTAGTTGTGGCTCATGGGCTCTAGAGCGCAGGCTCAGTAGTTGTGGCGCACGGGCTTAGTTGCTCTGCGGCATGTGGGATCTTCCTGGACCAGGGCTAGAACCAGTGTCCCCTGCATTGGCAGGTGGATTCTTAACCACTGTGCCACCAGGGAAGCCCCTGTAATCATGTTTTTTAAATGCTTATACTTTCTTTTAGATTATTCTATTGTTTCTAGTTCTAGACGTGTTAATTTTGCCATTTGTTGGTTCTCCTGGCCCTCCTTTTATGGTTTTCCTCATATGGTTTTTAATGTTCAGTTATGAGCTCATAGTATATGGGGGTTGTTTTTCTGTGGCAGGCTACAGACCCTGGTTGTGGAAATGTTTCAAGTGGCTAGCCAAGCACATATTAGTACTTTGTTGCACTTTCATGTGCAAATCAAAGACAATGCAGTTGAAGGACCATTCTGAGAAAGGTTTAGTGTGTGGGGAAATTTTTACCCTAGGGAGACGCAGGATATTTTAATGACTAAGAGCACAGACCCTGAAGCCTTACTCCCAGATTCAAGTCCCAGCTCCACCATTTACTAGCTGTGTGATCATGGGTGAATTAACTTCTCTGTGCCTCAGTTTCACCATCTGTAAAGTGGACATAATAACAATGCCTATGTCCCAGGGGCATTGTGAGTATTTAATGAGCCCATACAAGTAATATAAGCACAGCACTTAGAACAGCTTCTTGTGCCTAATACATGCTATGTAAGTAGATATGTCACTGTTGTTATTAGTTGCAAAACTTTCCAGAGGGCACCAAGGAAAGGTCTGACAGAGAGAGAAACAGTGAGAGGGTGGGCCAGAGGAAAAGAAACCTGGAGCTGTATATAGAGAAGATAGAAGAGGACAGGTCCCTAGAAGGACTTGGAAGCAATCAGGAAGAAGAGACAAGGTAGGACTGACTGGCCTGCAGGTTCCACATGGAACACTGGGGTCTGACAAGGAAGAAACTCCTAGGTTTACCCCATGGAGGTCCGTTGGGTGGTGCTGGCAAACTCACAGCAGACTGTCCCGTGGGGTCATGATGGGTGCCTGGGACTATGGTGTTTGAGTAGTTGTGACAATTTCAGAGCTCCGTCCTCAGGCCTGTGGCACACACACAACTTGTCTCTCTCCCCCTCACTGTTGTCTGGATTCAGTGACTTCACTAAAGCCTTGTCTCCCTGGCAGTGGGGGCAGGGGCTGCTGCAAGATCTGCTCCCTCCTAGAATGTCCAGCCTCCATTTGAATCGCACATGACAGGTCTCAGACCAAGCACATCTCTTCTCCAGATGGAGTCCTGCTCCTAGAATCCATCAAGCCTATCATAAGACATTCCAAACACCTTACAGAAATCTTGCAGCAGCACACAAACATGATACATCTTAATAAAGCCCCAGAGTGAATTAAGAACCCAAAGGGTCAAAAAAAATCAAAAAAGGAATCAATGATCTTGACATGGTTTCATTAAGAAAAATGAAAAATCTCAAAGTAATGATGACTTCCTAATGTTTTCAATTCAATAATCTAAATAGCTTGAAACCATCAAGAGATTATTTGTACCATTATGGGAAAAGTTTTAAAAATGCTATCTGGCCAACGATAATGGTACAAGTAATAAAACAATGATTATAACTATACTTTATTATTTGTTTAAAAAACTTTTTAGAACATTAATAATTACCCACCGTCTTCCCAATAGGTAGCCACTAAGCATTCTTGTGCATTTAGACACACAGCTTGAGCAATTAAGAATTTTAATCAGAATTTAAATTTTGAAAAAATTCTATTCAAAATTATTTGAAAAAAAAAAAAAAAAAACTTCAATTGGCCCTTGAACAAGGCATGGGTTGATCTGCATATAACTTATAGTCAGCCCTCCACCCTTCCTCCACATCCATGGATTCAACCAACCATGGAATGTGTAGTACTATGGTAAATATTTACTATTGAAAAATATCTGCATATAAGTGGACCCACGCAGTTCAAACCCATGTTGTTCAAGGGTCAGCTGTATTCAGTTTTTTACCACCTTTCTAGAAAGTAAAGGTGTCCCTGAATATCTGAGGGCATTTCTCCATTTTATTTAGGTATGGTTCAGAGGTAGTTTCATTATGACACTGATTTTTGCAAAGAGTTAGTTTTAAAAGAATGCCAGGGCTTCCCTGGTGGCGCAGTGGTTAAGAATCCGCCTGCCAATGCAGGGGACATGGGTTTGAGCCCTGGTCCGGGAAGATCCCACATGCTGTGGAGCAGCTAAGCCTGTGCACCACAACTACTGAGCTCTAGAGCCCGCAAGCCACAACTACTGAGCCCGCATGCCACAACTACTGAAGCTCACATGTTGCAACTACTGAAGCCTGCGTGCCTAGAGCCTGTGCTCCGCAACAAGAGAAGCCACCGCAATGAGAAACCCGCGCACCACAACGAAGAGTAGCCCCCGCTCGCCACAACTAGAGAAAGCCTGCGTGCAGCAACGAAGACCCAGGGCAGCCAAAAAAAAAATAAATTAAATGTATAAATTTATTTTAAAAAAAATAAAAAAAGAACGCCAGAGGGGAAAAAAATGCAAGATTGACTAATTAAACCCATTTTGAAGAAGAGCAGAGGTACAAAAGTAACTTGATTAATTTTACCAAAGCATTCAGTAGTTCCCTACTGCCACTAGGAAAAAAACAAATGCAAACTTCTCAGCATCATATAATACCCTTTAAGATACGACCCCTGGCTGCTCCCAAGCTTACTACCCAAAGTTGCAGCATCATGATAGAATGAAATAACCCTGGAAATCTAAAGGGCAAATCCACGTTTTTCTCTGAACCCTTAAACCTGCTGCCTAAGCAAAACCCTCAAAGGAAACTCCCTTTCATTAGCAAGAGTGAGAGAGAGAGAGAGAGCAAGCAAGGGAAAGAGAAAGCGAGGGTAAGACAAGATAGGAATAAAGAACTCCTCAGTGTAGAGAAGGCAAATTGTACCTGACAAGTTCAAAAAAAAAAGACACTGTTAAGCTCTGTGAACCTGGGGACACAAATATTAAAACTGAGTTACAAAGTTCACACTTCCAAAGGAAAGCTTAACTAGTTCTAAAAATGATTCTATCTTATTCTGACTTTTAAAAAATCTTTCTCCCATTAATCTATGTGGGTAAATTTCCCAGCTACCCAGAGAGTCAGCACTGGCAAGGTGATAAATAGCTTTTTGCCACCAGTATTATTATGAATTATGGCCGCAGCAAGAATGTGGAGGAACACAAGCTTGTAGCCAGAGCACTGTGCCTGGTGGTTTTCAATACAATTTGCTCTTCCTCGGAGTCTAAAAGTTTGAGCCTCTCCCCCACTAATGAAGAGTCAATTTTCTGTAACTTGTGATTAAACTATCTAATATCTGCCCAACTCTTTTTAAACTGATCATTATTAGCGTGAGAAAACTGTTACTTTAGTTACAATTAATCTGATTCCAGAGGTTGTTCTGAGATGATACAGAAGGTTCCAATTAAGCAGGAATTGGATTAACAGGAAGAAGCTATGTAGTAAGTTTATTAAAATTCATGGTGAATTTCAAATAATTGCTGTGAATGAAAAGCATCTTATGAAATACATATCCCCAATCAAACCTTGGATGGTTTCCCCTTAGAATACGTATTCCCAATGAATAATTCAGATAAAATATTAACAGGATTCAGTTTTGTAATACATAAGAATATAGAAAGAGACTCCAACAATAGCCTCTTCCAATCAGCTCCTGTGAGGTTGCACAAAGAATTTTAGGTGAGTCTGCAACACGTGTGCATATGTTTTAGCAACAATGGTATCCCCAAAGGTAAGGCAGACTATATAGCTCAATCAAGACAAAGAGATCCCAGTGACCATAGCCACTGGGGTTCTCTCGTGGAAGTCGCAATGCCCCTGAAACTAGCCCAATCCCTCCCATCTCTCAACACACAGCAAGATACACACAGATCTAAAAGGTAAGAAGAAAGACTCACAAAATCTGAAGTTGATAACTGTCCCTTTCTTTGACTACTCAAATTTTTTCCATATAAACTAACCAGAAAATTTTCATAACTTCACAGGATTCCTTGCTCTCCGATCTCTCACATTAAGTAGATTAACCTCCCTGAAAGGTATATTATTCCCTGAAAAAAAATATGGCAAGAGTCTCAGTATCATTGGCCCCATCTAACTGTGACAGCTTCGAACCTTGAATAACCACAAGCTCCATTTCCCCCTCAGTAGGTGTATGGAGAAAGCTTCCAGGGAAAAGGAGGAAACCAGTTATCAAACTCTCTCTCTCATTACACATGCTCCCCTTGGATCTGCATGCTAACAAGATATTCCTGATTAAGTGGAGGTGAAGTAGTTCACTGCCTTAAATGTCTACTCCACAGGCCATCCTACTAAGAGGTTCTTGTCTATATTAAATTGCTTATGTAGTCTTTGAAGGCAGGGTCTGTATCTTCTGCACCATTCATATAGCATTAGCCTAGAGGGGTTATTTCTCCCATAAAATAGTGGGAGATTACAAAGCCTGAGAAGAACCTTATCTGGAAATTCTGTTGACCCTCATGAGCACAAACCATGGTTTTGTATCTAGGAGTTGCTTCATAAATACCCAGATAAGTGAATGAATAAAAGCTTGAAGTTCAATATGACTCTATCAGAACTATCAGAATTTTTAATCTGTGTACTCAGTTTTGCAGGTACATCTATTGATGCCAACTGCCTTTGATCAACAAGCTGAATGTTTACTATCTCCGCATCGCCAGCACACAGTGTCAGAGCAGCTTGAGAGTGATGTATTCAACGATACATCACACTATACTATAATTAGTCTAGTGAACGTGCACAGAATACACATGCATTCTATTCTCCCACTCCCTCAGTTCCAGTAACTACAATTATGCAGTCTGAAAGGGAAAATTATGTTGGAAATATTTCCAAAGAACACAAGGGTAAGATAATTAGAGGGCTAAGAAAGGAAAGTGAGCCCAATCCTGCTTCAGCCCACGGGGACCCAGCGTGGCTGATGCGAGGTGGAGGAATAAGATTTTGGAAATGAGCGTCTCTTATTCCTTATGATCTGGCACAATCTGACAATGACATTAATTCAGAGTTGAAAACTCCATTGCTTTTTTTTTTTTTTAGCTGTGTTTGGAAGGAGAAGCAGGAGAAGAGGAGAGGCTGGAGGGTGAGGAGCAAGAAATGGCATTCTAAAACTTCTCCTAACAGATTTCGGGCCACTCCCTCACTACTGGGGAGGTTCCATCTGCTCTAGAATAGACTTTCCCATGTCTCCTTCACCACTTTCCCCAATTCCTGCAAGGAAAGAGGAGGCCAGCAGCAGAGGGGTGTTTGTAGAGTGAGGAGCTGGGACCAGGAGAGCCAGAGCAGCAGATAGTATAAGATCTGGAGGAAGCCAGATCCAGGCCAGGGCCAGAGACACATGGTCAAGGCAGGGAAGGCTCTGGAAGGAAGTGATGGATCTGAAAGTCAGAGCTCGGTGGGGAATAGAACACAAGAGACATTGAAAAGATGAGTTACAGCACACAGCCCATCAAGGCCCACCAACAACATAAGAAAATGAAATAAATGCTCAGATAAAATACTAGGAGCCAAGAGCTCTGTAAGAAGGGGGGATTGGCACATGGGTAACAAGGAAGGAGCCTGATAATTGAGACAGCCTCAGTCTAGACTCTGAACTTGGATATGACTCTTTGTGAGGCAAGAACTGAACCAATAAGATATATTTAGGGACCTTGCAGGTGTAACACGATTTTGGAAATACCTGTAATGAAGGGCATGTGGATGGGCAGGAATAACACCTTTCAGAAAGCAGATTCTTAACATTTCTCTTTCTCTCTTTTCCCCTTTTTCTCCTTCAAGTAGTAGCAGAGGATGGAGAAGAGAAGATGACAAAAATTGAGAGCAAAATAACAGGGAGAATAATTTCAATTCCATTTATCTCCACACCAAGACCTATTTTGTACGTGCATTTCCCAGTGACTATTTAAGGCAACCAAGGCCTTCTGTGCCTGAATATTCATTAGTCACATTGCTGAAAACTGGACAAAAGGTTTCTTTTCTTTGTATCACATTCCAAGAATCCAGGATTCATGATTATGGTAACCACAGTGATACAGATAAACAGAGAAGGAAAATTCTCCTAATATTTTAGCATTTTATGAATAGGCAGCTTCCAATTCCTGTATTTTTCCTCTAATATTTGTTGATTTGAATAACACTGGGTCATTTACCATGTAATTTTCCTGCTGGTTCAAAATAAAATCAGCATGAAATACCATTAGCTTGTGTAAAGCACTAAGATCAATGAAGAGATGTGACCTCTTATTTCCCCATTATAAAACAAAAGGCCAGGGGAAGCATTTTTTATCTTGTGAGATATCGATTTTCCTCTTTGCGTGTTTGTAAATTACTGGCTTTCAGAGTGTAGTCAATGTCACTGATTCAACGTGAATGAAGTAAATAAGATAAAATATAAAATTTGTTCACTTTCATTAAGCTCCAGTTTCCATTAGTCTTGCCTCTGACATTATTCTTATAAAGGTTTAAGCATGCAAACACCACGGCCGAAGGCAGAACATTGGCTAATAAATATTAGCCAACAAATTTTAATATTACCCCAAGTAAGCAAATAATAGTGAGCATATATACAATGGTCAAGGAACCAGTGACATGCTACAACATTTTAAATTGTCATTTTTCCAATTAGAAACTCTATAATGCTTTAATAGGAATAAGAAGGTAATCTACAACATTAAATTGACTTTATATACTCACATGAATGGAAGGAACCTGGATGAGTCATCTATACCTCCTTGTTTCCACATAAGACTATGTAAATCTTGTGCAGAGAAAAGATATTTTTGCTAACTGTTAAGACTTCTGGGAAAAACAGTACCTTCAGGCCCCCTATGGTAATCAGCTTCCAACACAGCCAGTGATCCCTGCCTCCTGGTATTCATGTCCCCATGTAGGCTTCTCCCACAACTGAATAGGTAAACAATGGGATGTAGCAAAACTACAGTGAGACTTCCAAGGTCATAAAAGACATTGCCATAAAAGGCATTGTCTTAATCTCTTGAATCACGTGCCTTGGGAAAAGCCAGAAGATTCTGGCTACTCATTACAAGCTCTGCGTTCCTTCCTCTACCTCTCAGCTTTTTCACAATGAAAATAGCTTTAGTTTATTTCTTTTTTTTTTAAGATTTATTTATTATTTTTTTATTTTACTTTATTTATCTTCGGCTGCAACCGGTCTTAGCTGCGGCACGCGGGATCATTGTTGAGGCATGCAGGATCTTTTGTTGCAGCGTGCGGGCTCTTTGTTGTGGTGCGTGGGCTTCTCGCTAGTTGTGGCGTGTGGGTTTTCTCTTCACTAGTTGTGGCGTGCAAGCTCCAGAGTGCGTGGGCTCTGTAGTTTGCGGCACACAGTCTCTCCAGTCGAGGTGCATGAGCTCAGTAGTTGTGGCACGCGGGCTTAGTTGCCCTGTGGCATGTGGGATCTTAGTTCCCTGACCAGGGATCGAACCCGCATCCCCTGCACTGCAAGGTGGATTCTTTACCACTGGATGACCAGGGAAGTCCCAGCTTTAATTTATATCTGAGTGTTTTTTTTTTTAAACTAACACACGTTCACTATTATAAATTCAAATGGTTCAGAAAAGCATAGGAAGAAAAATCACCTGGAACCCCACCACCTTAAGATAAACATGATTAATATTCTGGTCATCATCTTTTAATACATCTCTGTATGTGTATAAACTCAATTTTACGTAAATGGTATACCATTTGTACATGCTGTTCTTTGTGGACACTAGTGTGATTTTCTCACTATTTATTCGTAAATATATATACTGTATTTACAGACATATATGAATATATCACAGCTTATTATTCACCCTTTGTCCTCTAGATGGGCATTCACTTTGTTAATGAGTTTTTGCCATTATAAATAATATTGCAATAAATACTGTACATATATGCTTATTTTCTGGTGTTTATATTTCTGTGACATTGATTTCTCCTTTCCACCAGCAATGTGTACAGAACTTTTTCCTCCAAAATTTTTGTCTGTAGCAGGCGCAATCACTTCTCATGGATTTTTGCTAATCAGTGGGTGAGCAGTTATATGAAGATCCAGAAGGGGTAGTCCCTGTGCCCAGTGCCCTAGGTGTCATGGATGAGGCGTCACTGGTAGGGCATATACTTTTCATAATGGATGACTGTTAACATTTCTGGAAAGCACTTCAGCCAGTTTGGGGTTGAACACCGCTCTAGTCCACCATAAGCTCAGTAACAGATCTACTTGGGTCAGGCAGACCTTCCTACATCATGCTCTGTCTCCCAGATCACATACACTGCCTCTGTGGGGGGCAAGCACCCCCAAGAGTGTTAGCATGCATTGCGCTGGGGTGCCTACTTCACCAGCCAGATAAGAAGGACAGAGTGGCAGAAGAGGAAAAAAGAGAAAAACCTTAGGCCTCAGAGGAGAGCTGCAATCCACAACAAATCAGTCCCCAGAATTGTGGTACAACTCTGATCCAAGAAACATCCAGTCTGAGCAAGCCAGAGCAGAACAAGGAATGAGGAATTGAGGGTACCGGCTAGAAGGAGAAGTGGGAAGTCACTTCTAGAAAAACTTACTATTCAGCAAAGGACATTGAGAGGGAGTATACTACTGGAAAAAATTTCCATAGCTGGAGTAAAGACAGGACCCAGGGATGCTGGAAAGCTAGAAAAACCTCAGGAAAGGGGGACCACACAGGAAGATGGACCTAGTTTTAGCAAGGAAGGTGGAAGAAAGGCTCAGAAGCTGCTGGGCCCTAGGAGTCCTTAACTCTCCAGGTGCTCCTCTCTCTAAGCCCGACATGCTGGCCACTGGAAGGTCCTCCCCTTCTGCAGGGAGCTTCTACAGGTTCTGCAGAGAGCAGGGTAGAGCAAGGCAGCACACCCACAGCGTGACCACCGCAGAGCTGGGGCAGAGCCAGAACACCCACAGCATCTGTGCACACACATTGTCTGTTTCCTTCTTGTTCCTGTAACCTTTCCAAATGGCATTTACATGAAATCCATCTTTTCGATGGTTTTTAATTCATGCGGTGCAATGAGCTTCTATGATTAAAATCCATCATGCTCATTAAAGCTGCTTCTTCAGCTCTTGCCTGGAGAAAACTGAAGCCTCTGGAGGCCTGAAAGCAGTTGCAATTGGGCCAGCAGGGTCAGCCTCCAAGAAAGAACTCTGACCACTGACACAGGGTATCCTCAGAGAATGACAAAAATACAAATTAAAATAAAAAGAAGAAAACATTTCCCACCACTAGTTAGCGAAAATAAAATTTATAAGATCAAGTATTAAAGGGTATGGGGATATAAACATTATATATATATTTTTTGTGGGCAAGTAGATCGCTATAGTGAATGAAAAGTAACCTGGCAGTATCTACTAAATGCATGTACCTTGACCAGTCCTACTTCTGTGAAACTATCCTACAAATAAAAGAATCAATATATAAGGCTGTACACTGAGCTATGTTTGCTGAAGGATTGCTGACCATGACCTCAAAATTGAAAACAACCTGAATGCCCATCATTAGGATAAACTGTGGCATGTCCCTATAGGAAGATAGAGAAATACATAGAAAGATACATCCCAGGCTGTCAACATTGATTACTTGAAGCAAAGTGGAATGGGGGGATGGCATAATACATGTGTGTAACTTAATTTGTTTCTAAACTAAAGAAGTGAAAGGGAAGGGCTTCCCTGGTGGCGCAGTGGTTGAGAATCTGCCTGCCAATGCAGGGGACACGGGTTCGAGCCTTGGTCTGGGAAGATCCCATATGCCGTGGAGTAACTGGGCCCGTGAGCCACAATTGCTGAGCCTGCACGTCTGGAGCCTGTGCTCCGCAACGGGAGAGGCCGCAGTGGTGAGAGGCCCGCGCACCGTGATGAAGAGTGGCCCCCACTTGCAGCAACTGGAGGAAGCCCTTGCACAGAAACGAAGACCCAACACAGCCATAAATAAATAAATAAAATTTAAAAAAAAAAGGAAAAAAAAAGCAGTGAAAGGGAAAATAGGTTTGCTCACACACCCCTCTCTATGTCTAGCCAGCCTGGTATGATGCTGAAAACGTCAGCTTTAGGGGTTAATTTTTCTATTTGCAAAAGTCTATTGTTAAAATACAGATATTTCTGGGTTTTTTGGCCCTTACCACCTGGGGAAATGATGTTTTGCTCGCTTTCAGTGAGGCAGTGACAGCAGGCTGAGGGGAACTTCCTTTCCTAGGACAGGTAGGCACCTATGTGCGGAAGAGAGGGGCAAAGGCGCTCCCTGGTTCCTAGCCTGACAGACATGCACGTTTCTGACACTGAGGCAGAGACACTGAGAGGAGAGGTGGATGGGGCCGGCGTTTCCCACCTTTGCCTGAGGCCACTGTGACTTTGGATGCCGCTCAGGCTTCCTTCCTGGTTCACTGGGGGTGGAGTTGGCCCTCTGCCAGCTGGAAGGGAGGCGGACGGACGGGGACCTCGAGGGGGTCCGGGGAGGCGCAGACTAAGCATCCACTGAGACAGTAACAGGGATCAAAGGTGCCAGACATGGTTTCTTGCAATCAATTCGGGGAGCAGGACAAGTAATCATAAAAGTGTGATTTTCCTCAGCTCCGGTAAAATGAAAATGCCTGCCTTTGTTGTGAAGAACCAGGAGACTCAAAAAGGAGCTTGAGGAGACATCGGCATGCCCCACGGGCAAACAAACCACTGCTTCCACCCTGATGCGAAACTGAGAGCAGAGACGCTTCAGCCTGGATGAGAATACAGCAAAACTGTCCTCCCCCCACATCGCCTGTGGGCCTGTTCCTCCAGGCTGGAGTAACTGGAATGGAAGCAGAGGGTGCTGATGTTGGGAAGAATGACGGCTCACCAGCACTCAGCGAGCACTTACTCCCTAAGGCTTTACATGCACCATGTGCACTTTATAAGAACCCCCTGAGATAGGTTCTATTTAATCCCACTTTACAGATAAAGAAACTAAGGCACTGAGCGGTTATGTCATTTGCCCAAGTTTATAGAAATAAGAAGTGGTGGAGCTGGAATTTAGTCCCAAGCAGTCAGACTCCAAAGTCTAGGATGAAACCACCGCACCAAACTGCCTCCGTAGGAAGAGACAACACCTGATACTGCTACCCTGGATGCTGAGAACAAGGACCAAAGATTCATTCCTGGAAATTATCTCACCTCTGGTGGAATGGATTTATGAAAAACCGTGGCTTAACGAAGGAAGCTATGAGATGAGAAAAACATGCCAAAATTCCAGGTGAGATGTGCGTGCAGGAAACAAGGAGTTCACAAGCATAACCAATGCTCTGGGGTGGAATCTAGGAAGGTCCTGTAGGTCCTGTAGAGTGAGGTTGCAGCTGTCTGCAGGGAAAAGTAACTCACCCTGGGATGGCAGGGTGAGCTTAGGACATACCCAGAAGGGACTTAAAAGTATAAGTTGCTTGACGGACTGGTCAAAAATTAAAATGAGAATAGCTGCTAGTAAGCCAAACCTATATGGTGGGATTTGTTTAGACTACTTTCCCTGTTATACTGGGTATTCACTTATTTCTTTGACTTTATTGGCACTGCCCTCACCTCACCTGAAAACTTGTCAACCTGGTTTTACAGCTCCAACGCACAGACTTTAAACATCTCCCTCAAGGACAAAGTTGGCCCCTTTCTGAGTCCCCATCTCTTCTCTCTGAGCAGGAACCACTCTGCCGCTTACCACATCCAGCAACTCTACTCCTAAGCATATAACCAAGAGAAATGAAAGCACAGGTCCACCGAAAAATTTGTACACAAGTGTTCATAGCAGCACTATTCATAACAGCCCCAAAGTGGAAACAACCCAAATGTTCATCAACTGACGAACAAAGATAATGTGGTATATCCATACAACGGAGTATTATTCAGCCATAAAAAGGAATAAAGTTCTGATACGTGCTACAACACGCATGAACTCAAAAACACATGCTAAGTGAAAAAGCCAGTCACAAAACACCACATATTATATGAGTCCATCTGTATGATATGTCCGCAATAGGCGAGCTCATAGAGACAGAAAGTAGATTAGTGGTTGCCTAGGGCTGTGGGTTAAGAGGCAATGGGGAGCGACTGCTAATGAGTATGGGGTTTCTTTTCGGGCTGAAGAAAATGTTCCAAAACTGATTGTGGTGATGGTTGCCCAACTCTGTGAATATGCTAAAAACCATTGACTTGTACACTCTAAAAAGGTGAATTGTCTGGTAAGTGAATTATGTCTCAATAAAGCTGTTATTGGGCTTCCCTGGCGGCGCAGTGGTTGAGAGTCTGCCTGCCGATGCAGGGGACATGGGTTCGAGCCCTGGTCTGGGAAGATCCCACATGCCGCGGAGCAACTAGGCCCGTGAGCCACAATTGCTGAGCCTGCGCGTCTGGAGCCTGTGCTCCACACAACAAGAGGCCGCGATGATGACAGGCCCGCGCACCGCAATGAAGAGTGGCCCCCACTTGCCGCAACTAGAGAAAGCCCTCGCACAGAAACCAAGACCCAACACAGCCATAAATAAATTAATTAAAAAAAAAAAAAGTTGTCATCACAAGAAAAAATGTGTAATTATAAAAAAAAAAAAAAAAGCTGTTATTGAAAAAGAAAAAAAAAGGCTCAGTCAGCGTGTGCCTGAAGGTGTGGGGCACAGAAATGAGGGAAGTCTTAATATGTATTTAATTACATGTCCCTTAAAGGTTGCTTTGAGTGACTGTTTTGCAGGGAATGTGGTCTCCTGAATCAGTCAGAATATAAAGACAGCTGGTACAGAAATGTGTCTGGCATCTCAGACATGGGCTCCAATTTCATGCACCAGAGGAATCTGACATTGCTCCCTCACTGGGTGAGCTTCCTGTTCCCCAGGAAGCCACAAAACAGGGCAGCAATTAAACATACGAAGTGTTTTGCTTTGAAGATATTCCCTCTCTCTCTCTCTCTCTTTCTCTCACTAACCCGCTCACACGCACACACAGGGAAAGCCCATTTTCTACTACTTCTCCCCAGATGTTATAGTAGAAGTACCCTCTCTCTGTCTCCTCCTTTCATAGTTCAGCACACAGCTTATTCATTTCATAAGAGCAA
This sequence comes from Eschrichtius robustus, assembly GCF_028021215.1. Taxonomy (NCBI): domain Eukaryota; kingdom Metazoa; phylum Chordata; class Mammalia; order Artiodactyla; family Eschrichtiidae; genus Eschrichtius; species Eschrichtius robustus. The sequence continues at coordinate 87,424,297 of NC_090824.1, forward strand.
GCTTGTTGCAACCCACTAATAACAAATCACAGGCATAATTAGAACCCCAAGCTTAGCATAGCTAATTCTCTTACTAAAAAAAAAAGAGTCTGGTTATGAATATTTTTCATAAAATTAAAGGATAATTACTTAGAGTTCTAAATCCACTGATGGGCAAAAAGCTATAAAATTAAGGTGAAAACAAAAACCTTACATTCCACAAAGATTTATTATGAGGAAGAAGTCAACCAACTGTTCTCCATTTTCAGAGGCTTAAACAAGAGAAAACAGGAATCGATTGCATCAAAGATACTTTTTAAAAAATAAAAAGTAATACTTTGTCCTTAAGGATGCTTAAGCCCTTGAATAAACTTCATGGAAAGGCTATGAAATCTCCCTTCCTTTAGGTTTGTATCATTGTTATCACTTAAGGTTAGATTTGGCTAAACAAGAAATAGTAGCATAAGCAAGGCAAAAAAGTATTTCTGTCTCATATAAAAATCCAGAGACTGTCCAGGGCTGCTTACAGAGGCTCTGCCCAACAAAATCTTCAACATCTTTCCAGTTCACCATTCCACCATCCCAAATGGGGGGGCCCCATTTCTCGTAGTTCAAGGTAGCAACTAAAACTCCATGAAACACATCAGTATTTCAGGCAGCAGGGTGGAAGAAGGGATGAAGCCGGGAAAATGATAGCATGTGTCAACTGTCTTTAAGGAAAATTTCAGGAAGCTATCATGTGATGCTTTGCACTGGTTACAGGACCATACTGGTTGCCATGGAGGCTGTCTTTACTCTGCGCAGCCGTGTGCCTATCTAAAAATCAGGGTTTCCATTGTTATGGAAAGAGCGGGAAAGGCTGCTAGAGAACACCGCACAGTCTCTGCCACTGTCTTCAACACTCATCTCTTTTACTTTGGGCAGTTACTTCAAAAGGCTTTTCTTTTTATAAAAAGTATACAGAGACTGAGAGAGAGAAGAAGGCATTTTTCACACTTTGTATACTCAGAGACATTTAAGTACCTCCCTATTATCTACACTTTGGGATAAATTTTTACCTTTGTTCTTCTGCTTTAGGTTTGAGAAGGGATGCAATTATCCTAGCCTCAAAATAGTCAGAATATTATCAAGTAAGCACAGGATAAATAATCAATAAATAAAACTATAAAAATTAAATAAGCAAAGAAATGAACAAACCAAAAAATCCTTATTGTCAAGACCTTACACTTAATGCACACCTGAGGCAGTCCACGTGTGACATCAAACAACCACTTAAATGGGCTACACTTAATGCACACCTGAGGCAGTCCACGTGTGACATCAAACAACCACTTAAATGGGCTACACTGCTGAATCTGGTAGGTTCCAGCTGAACTCCTTGGGCAGAACCAGCTCTTAGAGAGGATGCTTTTATTTGCAGTAACTCATGTAGGTCCAGACTATCAATCTCCAGGACAGTGGAGAAAGTGGACTGTTCATGACCTCTGTCGGTTTTAGATGAGTAAACTTTGGTTTAAATTACTCTGTTTTAAATAATGTATAAAGTGCTTTATATATATGTATATATATAATTATAAATACAAATATATAATAATTTATTGTCTTAACAAATAGATTTTATTTATTAATAATTAATAACAATAATAAGGATGTAATAAATACTTGGCCCTAGAGACATATACAGATTTTCTTTTTAGAAAGTACACACTACTTTAAACAATGATATATCGTGATACCTAGACAGTCATTGTGGAATTATTTTTATCTGAGAAGATTATCATTTAGTTTATTACTAAAGTCAATTAAAGCAAATATCTGTGAAGTCATCCTAATTGCACAGGCTAATTATGACAATGCACACTCATCTGCCATTCTGTGCTGGAAGGGCGATAATCAGAGCTGTCAGATCCCCACCAGACCACAATACTTCCACAACACATTTTTACCTCTCCGTGTTATCTCTTCCATTGCTATGTGTAAGTTCACCCTCTTATCATCTGATTGAAATACGGTGTTCCTGACTCACCATATAATATAGGACCTTGGACCACTCTGTATCAGGAGGACTCTGGTCCCATAGCCCCTCCCCGACCCCCTTTGTTCAAGAAAGAAGAATTGGGAGACTTTATGAGAAACTTTAGCCAGTGCCTTGAACCCAGGGAGATGAAAAGAGACAAATTTCTGGGAATTTGGGGGAAGAAGGAGATAATCTCAAGACACTGTCAGATGTGGAATCAGAGCCTGACGGTTGAAATGGAAAAGGAAATAAGTGTGGCTCTCACATGGGCATCCAGACTTTGGAAAGCACGTGTGAAATGTCCCATTTGAATCTGAAGAGGGCTGGTGCCCTGCAAGTAGGGGACGAAAACCAGCACAAAATAGCCTCACTGGTATGTATTTAAAAGGTAACTTATAAACAAGAAAAATTTTATACTTCTAAATCATTACTTTTATTATCCTTAGTTTGGGCCATTGTTAGACTAACTAGGCATTCAATTTAATCCCGAATATTAAGAGGCCCTACTGTCCAGCCACTCCCACCACCATAACCACCACCATGAAAACTGCTGCCAACTGAAGCAGAGCTCCAGATCAGCCCCAGTGACAGTGAATCAAACCACCACTCCCAGAATCACATTTTGCATGTTAGCCCACATGTGGAGTTTGAACTTACCAGCCGACTGACAGAGCAGTAGCACTCTCTGCTTGTGCAAAAAATTATTATATAAGCGTAGCTCTGCCTGAGGTGGGAAAAAAGCCTAATTCCCAGCTAGGATGTCATCTGGATTTACAATGCAATAAATCTCTTTCTAGAGTAGATATGATTTTTAAAATACCAGACATCCAATGGCAGCAGGTGCAGTTAACAGGAAAGAAAATGCTGACTTCAACAACAACAAAAAATAGCTTAAAGATCTGGGAATTTAGCCCTGTTTCAGAATATAGGGTAGCAAGTACTCTCTTCTATGTGATTTTGACTCACTTCCCTCATTTAATTTTCCCTTCAATCCTAGGGGAGGCCTGTAAAGCTGAGAGCAAAAGCTGTTAAACTGCTATGAAGATATTATTCTGTCATTGTCCACTCAAGTTCTCTTTCCACTGCTGAAAGTAGAAAGAATAGCATCAGTAAAGTGTCAGGGGGATTGCTACTATTGCTCTTCTAAATTTTACCCAAACCTTAAGGTCACACAATTAACAGAATGATAATATATGATAAAGCCCTTCAAAGTCCCAAATATTTTTTTCATGGCCCTTCCAACTAGAAGTAAAATCGGGTACAGATTTCCCCCGATATCCTCTGGACATCACCTAAATAGTATAGAACAAGTGAAAAGTGGTCCTCTAATGTCAGGATTCATGAATACGACATGGGTTGCTTGTAAAAATGTACTTTCCTTGTCCTCTCCCCGAACCTGCTGATTCATAGTCTATGGCGTTGGGCCTTGGAATCTGTATTTAATAAGCCCCCAGGTGATCTTGGAAAGGTAATTTCAGACCACACTTTGGGAAACCCTGCTATAAAATGTGTATTTCACCTCAACCCACATTACATAGCTGTCAGTTTAGCTTTTCACCTACCCTAGTATCCAAATCACAACTAGACAGGGTTCATGGTTCTACCACTAACACAGGGTCAGACAAGGTGGGTGGGGGCAGGGGGCAATGAACAGAGATCAAGGAATCTTCTTACAAACTGGTCCTAGTAACCTGATGGGAGCTCCTCCACCTCACCCACCCCTGACTGAAAAAAAAAATAGATTGGGTGAGAATTTGGAGCAAGAACCAATAGGGCACATAGATCCTAGCCCAGGGAGTACCCATCTTTTTCCTTGGTTTGCTGCCTTAAGGAGAACATACATTAGCAAGCCTTCAACTGTACAAGGCTTTGAAGAATCAAACTTGGACAGCCCAGCAATGATCTCAAACCACTCCAATGCCCTCTCAACCTCTTCCCTCCCCAGATCCAACCAGAAAACGTGCTGAGATAACTCTCAGACTCTCCTAGGGTGACCAACCATCCTCGTTTTCTCAGGACAGAGGGAGTTTGCGGGATGCAGGACTTCCCCTGCTGAAACTAGGAAAATCCAGGGCAAACTGAGATATCTGACTTCAGTTGTAAACAGGGGTCACAACTTGTCACCATTCATGCTGACCTGCCCCTACTTGACACAGATAATTTCTCCATCCTCACCTGGTTTGGAACTACTTTAAACATAACTCATTCTCTGGCCGGAAGCCAATTATTGGAAACAGAACTGGATCTCTATACCATTTCAGGGTGGTCCTCATGTAACAAATTCAATAAAGACATTAAAAATGGCCCACATCAAAAAATAATAAAATAAAATAACATAAAATAGAAAAGACCCAATCTGAAATAAGAAAGTAGATTGAAAAAAGTGATCCAAGGCTCAGGGATCTGTGTAACTATAATAAAAGATCTAACATTCATGTCATTGGAATTCTGGAAGCAGAGGCAAAAGATAGCGAGGCTGAAAAAGTACTTGAAGAAATAATGGCTAAAAATTTCCCATATTTTGCAAAAGACATAAATATACAGATTCAAGTAGAGTAAACCCAAAAGAAGATAATCTCAAGGAAGTCCACACCAAGACACATCATAGTCAAATTTCTGAAAACTACAGACAGGGACAAAAATCTTGGAAACAGTAAACAAGAGAAAAATGAAACCTTATTACCTATAGTGAAAGAACAATTAGAATAATAGCAGATTTTTTCACCAGAAATCATGGAGGCCAGAAACAAGTGGCACAACACTTTCCAGTGCTGAAAGAAAAGAACTGTCAAACCAGAATCATATATCTAGTGAAAATATCCTTTAAGAATGAATGGCAGGCAGACCTACCCTAAAAGAATGACTGAAGAAAGTTCTCTTAAATAGAAAGGAAATGATAAAGGGTGGAATCTTGGATTTTCAGGAAGAAAGAAAAAAATGGAAACAGTAAAATATAGGAAAATACAATACCTTTTTCTTCTCAAGATTTCAAAATTGTGTTTGATGGTTGAAATAAAAAATTATAACACTAACGTGGTTCTAAATGTATATAGAGGAAATATTCTCAAGGATTATACTATAAATGGGGAAGAGCAAAGGAGATAAAGTTTCTATACCATGAACTGGTAAAATGATGGCACCAATAGACTGTGATAAGTTATATGTATGTAATATAATGCCTACAGCAACCACTAAAACAGCTATACAAAGAGATACATTCAAAAACACTATAGATAAATATAAATGGAATTCTAAAAAATGACCAAGTAATCCACAGGAAAGCAGTAAAAAGAGAGAAACAAAAAACTTAGAGAACAAAAAGAAAACAAAAAAATAAAATGTCAGACTTAAGCCCTGACATATCAATAATTACATTAAATGCAAATGGTCCAAATAAACCAATTAGAAGACCGAGACTGGCAAACAGAATAAAAAAATATGACCCAACTACACACTATCTTCAAGAAACTCATTTCAAATATAATGATATACATGGGTTGAAAGTAAAAGGAAGGGAAAATACATATCATGCAAACATCAAAGAAAACAGGAGTGGCTATAATATCACATAAAGTAGACTTCAGAACTACAACAACAAAAATTACCAGAGACAGAGAGGAACACCATATAATGATGAAAGAGTAAATCCAGCAAGAAGACATAGTGATCTTAAATGAATACGCATCAAAGAACAAAATATGTGAATCAAAAACTTCCAGAGCTGAAAGCAGAAATGGACAAATCCACAGTTATAGTTGGAGACTTCAACACCTCTCTTTCAAGCAACTGATAGAACAACTAGACAGAAAAATCTGTGAGGATATAGAAGAATTCAATACTGCCATCAATCAACAGGATCTAATCAACATTTATAGAACACTCTGTCCAACAATAGCAGAATACACATTCTTTTCAAGTGCTAATGGAATATATATCAAGACAGACCATAGCCATAGCCATAAAAAAAAACCTTCAATAATTCTTTAAAAATTGAAATTATAGGGACTTCCTTGGTGGTCCAGTGGTTAAGAATCCACCTTCCAATGCAGGGGACACGGGTTTGATCCCTGGTTGGAGAGCTAGGATCCCACATGCCGCAGGGCAACTAAGCCCACGCGCTGCAACTATTGAGCCCGCGTGCTCTGGGGCCCATGGGCCGCAACTAGAGAGAAGCCCACGAGCTGCAACAAAGAGCCCGTGCACCACCACAAAAGATCCCGCATGCCACGACAAAGATCCCTGTGTGCTGCAACTAAGACCCAACACAGCCAAATAAATTTAAAAACTAAATTAAAAATTTATTTTTAAATTGTAGAGTGTATTCTCTGACCACAGTGGAATCAAACTAGATATTAATAAGAGAAATAAAACAAAAATCTCCAAACACTTGCAAACTAAATAATACATTTCTGAATAATCCCTGGGTCAAAGAGGGAGTCCCAAGGTAAATCAAAGGATATGTTGAACTAAATGAAAATGAAAACACACATATTAAAAAAAAATACAACATATCAAAAGTTGTAGGACACAGCTAAAGCAGTGCTGAGACAGAAATTTATAGCACTAAGAGCTTACATTAGAAAAGACAAAAAGTCTCAGATTGGTAATCTTAGCTCCCAACTCAAGAACCTATAAAAAGAGGAGCAAAATAAACACAAAACAAGAAGAAGAAAGGAAATAAAGATGAGTAGCAATCAGTGACATTTAAAACAGAAAAACAACACAGAAAATCAATGAAATGAAGAGCTGGTTCTTTGAAAACATCAATAAAATTGACAAACCTCTAACAAGAATAACAAAGGAGGGACTTTCCTGGTGGCGCAGTGGTTAAGAATCCGCCTGCCACCCAGCAATCCCACTATTGGGTGTATACCCTGAGAAAACCATAATTCAAAAAGAGTAATGTACCACAATGTTCATTGCAGCTCTATTTACAATAGCCAGGACATGGAAGCAACCTAAGTGTCCATCGACAGATGAATGGATAAAGAAGATGTGGCACATATATACAATGGAATATTACTCAGCCATAAAAAGAAGTGAAATTGAGTTATTTGTAGTTAGGTGGGTGGACCTAGAGACTGTCATGCAGAGTAAAGTAAGTCAGAAAGAGAAAAACAAATACCGTATGCTAACACATATATATGGAATCTAAAAAAGAAAACAAAAACAACTGGTTCTAATGAACCTAGGGGCAGGACAGGAATAAAGATGCAGACATAGAGAATGGACTTGAGGACATGGGGAGGGGGAAGGGTAAGCTGGCACGAAATGAGAGAGTGGCACGGACATATATACACTACCAAATGTAAAACAGATAGCTAGTGGGAAGCAGCTGCATAGCACAGGGAGATCAGCTCGGTGCTTTGTGTCTACCTAGAGGGGTGGGATAGGGAGGGTGGGAGGGAGACGCAAGAGGAAGGAGATATGGGGATGTATGTATATGTATAGCTGAATCACTTTGTTTTACAGCAGAAACTAACACACCATTGTAAAGCAATTATACTCCAACAAAGATGTTAAAAAAAAAAAAAGACCCAAGGCAGCTAAAAATAAATTAAAAAAATAAAAATAAAAAAAAAAAGAATAACAAAGGAAAAAGAGAAGACACACATTACCAGTACCAGGAATTAAACAGGGGGTATCAATACAGACTGTGCAGACATCAAAAGCACAGTAAGGAAATTTCTCCATACACATAAAACTGACAACTTAGATGGAATGGGCCTACTCCTCAAGAAACAAAAATTACAACAGTTTACACAATATGGAACAGATCATCTGAACAGTCTTATAACTAATAAGGAAATTTAGCTTGTACTTTAAAAACTTCCCCAAAAAGAAATCTCCAGGCCCAGTCAGTGTCACTGGAGAATTTTACCAAATGCTTAAAATTTAACATCAATTCTACACAATCTCTTGTAGAATCTTCAATAGAAGAGGAAGGAACACTTCCCAATTCATTTTACGAAGCTAGTATTATCCTGATATCAAAAACCAAAGAATGTACAAAAAGAAAGAAAGGAAGGAAGGGAGAGAGGGAGGAAGGGAGGGGAAGAGAGACAGAGAGAGAGAGAATTACAGAGCAACATCCCTCATGAATATATACACAAAAATCCTTAACAAATATTAGCAAACAGAATTCAGTAATATATAAAAATAATTATGCATCATTCCCAAGACTACTTCAACATTTGAAAATCAATGTAATCTCCTATATTAACACACTAAAGAAGAAAGATCATGATTATATCAGTCAGTGAAGAAAAGGCATGTAACAACTTTCAACACCCATGAAAGATAATAAGTCTCACAAAAATAGGAATAGAGAGGAACTTTCTCAACTTGATAAAGAACACTCACCAAAAATCTACAGCTTACATTACAGTTAATGGTGAAAGACTGAACGCTTTCCCCCTAAGATCAGAAGCAATGAAAGCATGTCCACTATTACCACTCTTCAAAATAATGCTAAAAGTTCTAGACATACATACTATATATCAATAGTATGATTCCACCTATATAACATCCTTGAAAAGACAAAAATTATGGAAATGAAGACTAGATTAGTTGTTGCTAGGGGCTAAGGTGAGGCCTGTGGTGGAAGGGAAGTAGTTGTCATTATAAACGTCCTTGTGGTGATGAAAATGTCCTGTATCTTGATGTAGAGATGTCAATATCCTAGTTGTGATATTATACTAAAATCATGAAAGATGTTACCATTTGGAAAAACTGGGTACATGGGATCTCTGTATTATTTCTTAGGACTACATGTCAATCAACAGTTATCTCAAAATAAAATGTTTAATTTCAAATATATATATATAATATATATTATATATATTATATATATATATGTATATATATAATTTTATATATATATATATATTATATATTATATATAATATATATATATATAATATATATATATATATATAATCCTGTCAGCTGTGGGGAGAATGAATGGTAAAAAGCAGGAGTAGCGAGAGTGAGCCCAGTTAGGAGAACATGAAGTCATCCAGGCAGGAGATGACTGTCCTAAAACTACCATGGTGGGAGTTGAAACAGAGAAATGGGTAGATTTGGGATGTATTGTGGAGGTATAATCAATAGTATTTGCTGATGGGTTACCTGTGGAGCGTGAAAGAAAGAGAAAAGTGAAAAATGACTCCTAGATTTTCTACTTGAACAACTGACTAGATAATGGTGTCACAAACTGACATGAGGAAGAAGCGTCTGTTCACAGACATTTGGGATTTGAGACTATTGTTCAGTTAGTTTATCCTCCTCTTGAACAACATTCACATTTTGGATGTAAATATTTGCCCCTACAAGAGCTTCCAAGGTTCAACACAGGTTATGTTGCTTTGAATGAAACCAGTGAAGAAAACATAAGCCTGAAAAGACCAGAAACAAGAAAGCACTGCTGAGTCAGAAACCCTTGTTTCCACCATTTCTTCAAGAATTGGAATACCAGAGCAAGAGAGAGAGTAAGACAGGGTTCCTCACCCTGAAGTTGTAAATCAACTCTTTCAGGTGAACTGTCTACTTAAAATTTTATTTTTTTCCACTCAAACTGATGTTCTAGTTGAGGTGTTTTCTTCCCGATGCTTCACCTAGTTAAAGATAATTGGAGGGCCTAACGCAAAAGGCAGATGATCACGGAGCATCAGGGAACGTATTTCCTCCAAGGCACAAGATGAAGACCTGGCACTTAAACACATGCTGGGCTCACTCTTTCTCTAAGGCGGTGCTGGATTCTCATCCATAAACATCAACTCTTGTTTTCCTTAGGAACACGGGTCACTGGGCTGCAGCCCCTGGTTGTCATAGCAACTGCAATTTCACACACAGAAATGTTTTGCTCAGAACACAGACTCAGAGTAGCACTTTTTTTTTTTTTTTTTAGCATGTATTTTAGCACAGGAAGGATTTGATGCCATTTCCAGTCATCTCTTCCATCTCGAATATGTTTCTCTTCTAAAATGTCACAGTGACTGAAGACCAAGACCAAAAAAGGATTTCCAGATTTCTCCCTTAATTAGACTTTTGATTGTAATTGCTCCCTTGGCTGTATCTGCCCTTGAACAGTCTCCTTTTGGTATTGTGGTCCAAGGGTATCATAAGGCCACATAATCAGATTCAGCCCGCCAGGCAACCATAAACTACTGATATATTCTCAAGGAAAGGACCTACTTACTCCTTTATTTCACGCTGTTCTTATTCTTCTGGTCTAATATTTCTTGCCAGCCCAGAAAAGAAAAAAGAACGATGTGGTTGCTCAACTTTAATATTATGATAAATAGGGAAAAGAATCCTGAAGGCAATGGTTTTTTTTTCGAGAACAGTTTCCAAATGGCCCTAGAGTGCATATAAAGCACATATACTACCTCTCACCATAGCAAACATTGAAAATCTACCACGGCCCTCTTTGCCTCTGAGCCCAGTACAAGACCTCAGAATCCTTCTCAACACTGATTCCAGGCAGCTGCTACCAATCAACTGGAAATGGTAAGAGCACTGACACCTACTTGCTATCTGGGACTAGAATTTTAGCCAGTGTTTCAAAAATGAAGTCCAGCACACTGTTTGACTGTAGCAGTCAAAAAATAATCCTAAGATTTTGCAAAACAAGCTGAAAACTAGTCTGCTACTTGCTTGCAAAGTCACTCACTTGCAAAGTCAACCAGTCAGTTATCAATTCAGGCAGTTAAAAACCAAACATATTTTTTGATTTACCTTGAGACTCCATCTTTGCCCTATGGATTTTTTAGAAATGTGTTTGCTAATGCAAACAAGGTCATAGGGGAATACCAGAGAGCATGTTAGCTTTTTCCTCTTGCCCAAACAGGGATTATGTCCTTAACTCTAAATAGCTATGCTACAAGTATATACACAGGAGAGTTAGATGGCCTGTTTGAAACACACACAGGGTCAAATATTCCCAATGTGGTGTGTTTTCCTACAGATTTCACCCCCTTTGGGATCTGTAATTTTGGAATGTTCATTAGAAAATGACTTAATTTACCATCTTTTTCCAGGCATTGGCTACACCTCCTGTAGTTGGCTAAAGCTGGGCAATAAAGAAGAAAGGGATCTAAGAGATCAGAGGGCTCAGAACACAGGCTGGCCCCAGCATGGACGAGAGAAGCCGACTTCCACCGGCTTGCTCACAGGGATTTCAGGATGATGCCCCTCTGTGTCAGGAGAAGCCCGGCTGACTCCACTCTCCTGTATGTATTTACATTTCCCAATGCTAAAGCCCACCTGAAAATGAAACATAAATTCTGTTCTTAATTATTACGATGCTGGGCACTTTGGAATATCCAGAAACTGGTTCCATTTAGAAAGCAGGAACCAGGTGGACCAACTAAGGGAATTAGCACCAATTCATTACTCTGAAGAAGAGAAACTCTCCTAAGGAGGTTCTGAGACAGTCCTGATTGTGAGCATTCTGTTCATCATGGCCCCAGTAAATCCCTGACATGTCCCAGGATTTCAATGTTTTGGCAAACTGTGACAGAATGAAGTTAATAGCCTCTAGGTGGCAAGCCTCCAAACACCCTCCTTATCTAAGAAAAAAAAAATTTCACACAATCGTGATAGCTTGCAAAGCTTATCAACCATGATAAAATGTAGCCATGGCAGTAAATATTTTCAGGAATTATATAGTATAAGTTACTTTACCTGTAGTATGAAAAGTGTTTGAATAATTTAATTATAAAACTCTATTTTAGTATCAACATGACTAAGAAACTGTACCTTTACCAAGGCTTTGAAAAAGAAATCTGTTTTTAAAAAGATTGTGACAGGGACTTCCCTGGTGGCGCAGTGGTTAAGAATCCGCCTGCCAATGCAGGGGACACGGGTTCGAGCCCTGGTCCGGGAAGATCCCACATGCCGCAGAGCAACTAAGCCCGTGCGCCACAACTACTGAGCCTCCGTGCCACAACTACAGAAGCCCGCATGCCTAGAGCCCGTGTTCTGCAACAAAGAGAAGCCACTGTAATGAGAAGCCTGCGCGCTGCAATGAAGAGTAGCCCCTGCTCACCACAACTAGAGAAAGCCTGTACCCAGCAACGAAGACCCAATGCAGCCAAAAATAAATCAATCAATAAATAAATTTATTTATTTTAAAAAGATTGTGACAATCCCCATTTAACACTCTACACACTTTATGAGTGAGATAAACAGTGCACCCAGCAGGAAACCTGACATCAGTTCACATCAGAGAGACGTCAGTTAGCTGTCAACTGGAGAGCTTTTAGTATTTCAATTCAAAATTTTTTCATAAAAAATGTTAAAGTCATGTTTCACAAAGGAAGCGGTAACTTCATGTCACACCTTAACTAGATGACTGTTTCAGACCTTTAGATTGAATGTTGAACTATCGCCCAAACCCTGTGCCTTTTAACATGTTTATTCTCCCTCTGTTCCACGCAATTATTTAGGACCCTTTTCTTCCTTGGGGCCCTTTAGGAACTTCCATTCCAGTGGCAGTTCTACAGAATGAATGTTTGTGTCCCCCACTGAAATTCACATGTTGAAACCTAATCCCTACTGTGATAGTAATTGGAGGTGGGGCCTTTGGGGTGATTAGGTTATGAGGATGGAGCCCTCATGAATGGGATTAGGGCCCTTATAGAAGAGACTCTGAGAGCTACCTGGGCCCTTCCACAGTGTGAGGATGCAGCGAGAAGATGCCTGTCTGTGAACCAGGAAGTGGGCTCTCACCAGACGCCAAATCTGCCAGGGATTTGATCTTGGACTTCCCAGCCTCCAGAACTGTAAGAAATAAATTCTTGTTGTTTAGAAGTCACGCAGTGTATGGTATTCTGTTATAGTGGCCTAAATAGACTAAAACAGGCTATCTGATTGACTGCTGACCCTCTTGGTTTAGTCCACATTTCTGACCCTGCCTCCTCCCTTGGAGTGAGAATTTACTTCTCCTGGTTTGACTTTCAGTGTTTGCATTGTCCTTGTCCCCTGGCTTCAGCATGCATTGCCCCTAGTTCTTTGGGAAACACACCCCTGTTCTTAGAAATAGAGAAGCTAACCTACTCCAAACACACACACACACACACAAAATCTGAAACTAAACTTACTTCCAAATTTCCATACTGTTTTTTGTGCTTGGATGGGGGGTTTTGTTCCATATTGTTTGAACATAAATTTTCACTAGCACAATCTAAAACCAGAGTTCAAAAAACTAAAAACTCAGAATTGGTCAAAACGTCATGTTTTACCAGTCATTTCACTAAAATGTACAAAGCTTTCCTATGGAAATAAAAGGTAAGAACTTTTAAACATGATATCCTACCTGATGAAATAAGTGACAAGATTCTCCCTGTTAGGAAAAGCAAGCTCACTGATGAGTTTGCTGGCCTGTGAGCTGGTTCATATAAATAAAAAACCACAGCGTTGAAAATCATACAGATTCTAAGAATCCTTTCCAAAAGTCAATGGACCACTACAATTAGTTGCAAGTCACATATTTGCAACAATTCTATAAATAACCTATCTGATCCTCAAGTAGAGGTAGCAGCTCTTGTGGGAAAATCATTCACATTTGTTTATATTTATTCAGTACAAATTAAGGCTCTGAAATCATTTAGTGATCATCAAATGAGAAATGATAAGTTTTGCCATATTTTAATAAGATTTCTGATATCTACGTCTGCTCTTGAAATAATATGAACAAAGTCTCAACTGCCAAAATGTATTTTTAACCATTGAAAATGCTGCCACAAACTTCCAAAGATCCCCCAAAATTTGAAACCAAAACTTCAGCAAATGAAGAGACACTGCTTGATCTTACCTAAGACTATTCAACATTATAAAGATATCAACTTTCTCAAGTTATCATATAACTTTAATATGAATCCAATAATAAAACCAGCAAGTTTATTTTACTCTGGAATTTGATACATTGATTTTAAATTTCATATAAAAAAGATCAATCTAAAACAATTAGGAAAACCCTGAAAAAGAAGAGCAATGTGGAGGAAATAGTTCTATTGCTATTGAAACAACCCACAATGCTTCTTTGATTAAAGCAGTGGTACTAAGCATGAGCAGATGAAAAAAAAAATGGAACAGAATAGAAAAAATACACCAAGTACATCTGGAAATTTAGAATATGATAAAGATGGCATCACAACTCACTGGGCAAAAAAAAGAGAGAGTTTATAATAATAAGGCTGGATCAACTAGATAACATTTAGAAAAGATCATTTTAGTTCCAAACTTCACAACATACACTAGAATAATTCTAACCATTTAGAATTATTCAGATTTAAATGTAAAAAATAAAAGCATACAAGTACTAGAAGAAAAGATAGTGAGTTCCTTCATAATTTAGAAGTAGGAAACAGTTTTCTAACTATGACTTAAAATCCAGAAGCAATTAAAGATAAGATTGATGAATTTGACTACTTAAAATAATTTTTTTAAAGAAAAATCTTTATGACAAAAAGAAAAACTGTAAGTAAAGTCAAAAGACAAATCACATATTGGGAGAAAATATCTGCAATTTATACAAAAGACTAATCTCCCTAATGTATAAAGAGCTCTAAAAAACTGAGAAGGAGAAAGACCAAAACCCAACAGAAAAAAATGCACTCTCCCTCTTCCCCCAAAAAGGGGCAGGCAGTTCATAGAATAAGAAAGGCAAATAGCCCTTAAAAATATGGGGAAAATGCTTACTCTCACAATAAGAAATTAAAGCTACATTTGGGGACTTCCCTGGTGGCACAGTGGTTAAGAATCTGCCTGCCAATGCAGGGGACACGGGTTCAATCCCTGGTCCGGGAAGATCCCACATGCCACAGAGCAACTAAGCCCACGCGCCACAACTACTGAGCCTGCGCTCTAGAGCCCGCGAGCCACAACTACTGAGCCCGTGTGCCACAACTACTGAAGCCCACATGCCTAGAGGCTGTGCTCCACAACAAGAGAAGCCACCGCAATGAGAAGCCTGTGCACCGCAACAAAGAGTAGCCCCCGCTCGCCGCAACTAGAGAAAAGCCCGCATGCAGAAACGAAGACCCAATGCAGCCAAAAATAAATAAATAAATTTATAAAAACAAAAACAAAAAACAACTACATTTGGATGCCATTTCTCAGCTATCATATTGACAACACATTGTGTTGGCAAGGCTTTGGAGAAATAGGTAATTTTGTACATTGCTGGTGGGAATGTAAAATGCTTTAAATGCTATGGAAGGAATATGTAACAAATTTCCATATGCACTGGCAACATCTAACTAAATTACATATGCTTCACCTTTTGACCCAGCAATTCCACTTCTATGAATCCATTTAGAAGATTTCCTTCCACTAATACAAAATAACATATAAAACAGTTATTCATTGCAGCATTATTTGTAAAAAACTGGAAACAAAACAAATGTCCACCAATAAGGGACCAACTGAATAAACTATGTCCATACCATGGAGTACTGTAAATCATAAAAAAGGATGAGAAAGATTTATATGATATGGAAGGACGTTTTCCAAGATATTTTGTTAAATGAAAACGCAAAGTGTAGAACAGTATATAGGGTATGCTACCTTTTGTATAAGAAAGGGTAGGAAATAAGATATTTGCTTATTTTTGCAAAAGCAGTGCCAGAAGGATAAACCTAAAGCTTATGAAAATGCATACCTATAAAGTGGAAGGGGATGATTGTAAAGGACAGGGCTGGGATTTTCTAGTTACCCCTTTCTATATGGTCTCAATTTTGAACACGGTAAATGTTTTACGTATCTAACAGATAATCTTAAAAGGGGAAAAGCAAACACTATAATTGAACAAAACATAAAGGACTGAACATAATTTTATCTCAAATTAATACCATAACCACACAGAGAAAAGAATAATTTCAAGCAATGTTTGAGCGCACTACTCTGTACATCCTGGGCAGTATACAGTCTGAGGACAAAAAGAACCGCCAGAAAATCTTAAACTTCACTGGCATATTTATTGTCTGTGCCAAGTTTGAAGCTAATTTAAGTATATTCTAGAATGAAGAAAATAAGTAAACATATTAATGTCATAAGAGAAAGAGATAAAAATATAAAATAAAAATACAAAATCAGAACTTTGATTCTGATTCTCATTCTGAAAAATGTGTTTTCTTTTTCTAAAATGTACTTTTTCAAGGATACCGTAAATGTGTCAAGAAACACAACACGGAAACATTTGAGGAAGGTGGTTAGTCTGGAAATCAGACTGTAAAGCAGCATAAGACAGGGGTAGGGTAGGGTGAGAGTAGAAAGAGTAGGATAGCCCATATTCTAAAACTGAGGAAACAGCAGGAACAGCAGATAAGGCAAAGGAGACAGGATGCGTTTTAGGACTGAAGGGAAGGAAAGAATGGAAACCTGAGAAAGACGGAAACAGAGAGGAGAGAGAGAACAAATATGAATATAAACAACCTATAGAACAGGGTCACAAAGAGCCCAGAATCCAGGTACGCGATTAATTTTAGAAAGATGGTTCTCACTCTGAGAATGGAGAGCAAGGTGGCAGGTGATATCCTAAGGTAAAGATGGAAAGTACAGAACTTATCTGAAGGTGCCCGTGCCCGCTGACCCCAGTTAGTCCCATAATATAAGGGCTAGAAGCCTAGTGGGGCCAAAGCCACGTGAACCTGCCACCAGCACGCTGAGTGGGGCTCAGGGCTCTGCTGGAAGGTGCGATAGCACCACAGAACAGGGGCAGCAGACTCAAGCTGGGGTTCAGGCTCCAGATTTTGAGGATGAGAATGAGGCAGAGAAGGATGGGGAGAAGTGACACCATGTGCCCAGACATGGAGGTCTGGAAATGCATGACTTGTTGGGAAACAGCTGTTCAGAGGGGCAGCAAGGGGTGGACCAGATGTGAAAGCAGCTTAGGAGTTTGAACTGCACCCTGAGGCTACAGAAGGCCACTGAAGGATTTCACACAGCTGAGTGAAATGAGCAGATACGGATTTTAGAACAACTGGAGAAGAGTGAGACAGACACATAGACAGCACAGAAACATAGTTCTCAGCGGAGAGAGATAAGATTCTAAAGGAATAAGCATGAGGTCAGACTGACAGAGGGTTAAGATTCAGAGTGAGGAGTGGAAGCAGGGCTAAGGCGGAGGGAGGAGCGTGGCGTGTCCTGACCACCCTTTACAAAGAGTGATTAGAAGTGTGGCATCCTTGCTCAAGTAGTTCAGGAATAAGAGACAATTTGAGTACCTGGGGGGCAAGATTTTATAGAGGCTTTGAAGTCTATTCCAATCTGAATGTTAACTGGATTCTAGCTATTTGCTCAGGCTGACCCAACCAAACGTAGGTCATGATGCTTCCCTCAGAGTCAACAAATGACATATCACTAGAGAAGTGGGTTGGGCTGTGAGGACCTTCCACCATCGCCTATAACTGCTAAGTGAGAAGGGAAGCAGAAATGAATGAATTGAAGTTTATGCTGGCCCAAGGAGAAAGCAGGAGAGGGAAGATACGAACAGAAAGTAAGTCTAGGATCATGAACAGCCACCCACCAATTGATTTCTTCAGACTCTTGGAGTCTTTATCACTTTTTTGACACATCTGGCTGTTGGTTAGGAGTAAGTGATCGATGAGGCGACCAGAACACAGTCTGTAGGAAAATACAGGTTTTTCTCAGCAAAACCAATCTGTACACCAGGCTAAGAACAAACAGGCCCCAGTGCCAACTGTGGGTGTAGGGGAGCTTCTAAATGAAAGCAGTGGGGCAGGTAGAGTCAGAGGATTTTAGTAGAACATACAATGAGACACAAAATAGGAATTAACAACTTGGGCACTTCTTCACCAGGATGGGCGCATTGCTAAGTGCTGTTGACTGAATGTCTGTGTCCTCCCACATTCATATGTTGAAGCCCTAACCCCAATGTGATGCTATTAAGAGGTGGGGCCTTTGGGAGGTAATTAGCTTTAGATCAGATCATGAGGGTGGAACCCTCGTGATGGAATTAGTGCCCTTATGAGAAGAGGAAGAGAGAGAAGTCTCTTCCCATGTGCACACCCTGAGGAAAGGCCATGTGAGCACCCAGCAAGAAAGTGGTTGTCTGCAAGCCAGGAAGAGGCTTGGAAGATCTTGGAAGATCTGTTGGCACCCTGATCTTGGATTTCTCAGCCTCCATAACTGTGAGAAATAAATATTTGTTGTTTAAGACACCCAGTATGTGGTCTTTTTGTTATAACCAAATAAGAGCTGACTAAGTAGGCATCTTACGTGGGGCAGTCAAGGAGGTCACCCCAAGACAGAGTAATGCTTTATGCTTACAGCCAATTTTAAAAACTACTTTTCCAAAGGCTTGCTGTGCTTTTGTGGGCTCTCAAGATAGAGGCTTTATCTAGGACAAATATCCTTAATTAGTGCTAATATAAGCACATTAACCCAGTGGTTACAATTAAATGTGGGACTACACCAAAATTTCAGTAACCAATCAGCTTGACAGTCTTCTGTGCAGCCCGTTCAATGCAGGGGCTGCCTGGACGGTGTTTGTGCCCACAGGAAGAAGCAAGAGGGGCCAGCCCAGGGTCTCTCCCTCTTCGGACACTTGACCTTCACCTGAGTGACCTGTCTGCAGCAAGGTAGTAGGTTCAGCTTCATAAGAGGGCCTGACTACACCGGGAAGAGGAATAAGCTTGAGGAAGTAAGTGTTCCTCAAGTCAGCACCTTAGCCCTACAGAAATTCCCTGAGACATCTAAGGTTCCAAAAACACTGTACATACACTCCCCTCTTCATTTCATTCAAGTGGCAGCACTGCCCTTCACTTCATACATGTTTGTTTTTGCAAGTTAAAAAAAAAAAATGTAGAGAACCCTTTGGTGAGCTCTTTGTTTTGCAATTTTACAGCCCATAATTTTACAATAGAGTCCCTGTGTAGGACTCTACTGTAGGTATTTTGAAAACTACTTAGGTTTGGTGAAATTAAAAGTTCTCAACACTTTTTCCTCCATAAAACTGATTAAAGGGAAAGTAGGGATCCTTAGATCTAGGGTTCCAGACGCCCAGCAGGTGAAGCCATGGGAAGCTGTGGCAAGCTGCTCCTGTGACATCCCCACTGAGCCCTGGAGAAGGAAGGGCTCTTCACGATGCGGACCTCGGGCAGGTCTCTTGGCTCCCAGAGGTCCAGTCTTGAGCCACCAGTCCTCCAGATGGAGGCCACTTGTCACAGCTATTTACAGAGCGAGTCTCACCAGCCAAATTGTACTTCTCAGTCACTTCTTTCCTCTTTTCTCTTTTCCCCTCATCTTCATCTCCTCTTTTTAATCTTTTTTCTTTCTAATCCCTTCCTGCTTTCATTTTCCTTTCGATTATCATGACCAATTCTTGTTCAAAGCCTACTGCCTCCCTGCAATAGCACAATATTAATCCTTCACCCTAGTCACATTTGATTCTTAGAGATATCCCCCATCTCTTCCAGCTGTGTCTCCAAATAGTCTCAGTGCATGGTGAAAAAAAAAAAAAAGTAGACATCATAGCTGTCTCATTAACAAACATGTGGGGTGACGACGTATCTAGAATTTTGTGGAGTTATTAGGGGGCATATTAGCCTCGTAGGATTGCTGTAACAAATGACCACAAATTTAGCGGCTTAAAACAATACAACTTTATTTTCTCACAGTTCTGGAGGTCAGAGGTCCAAAATCAGTTTCCCTGGGCTAAAGTTAAGGTGTTAGTAGGGATGGTTCCTTTAGAAACTCGAGGGGAGAATCTGTCTCTCTGCCTCTCTAGCTTCTGGAGGTTACCTACATTCTACGGCTCGTGGCCCCTTCCTCTGATCACTCCAACCTTCTGCTTGTCACATCTCCTTCTATAGTTAAATCTCCCTCTGGCTTCCTACATTGTTGATTACACTTAAATCCCACCCAGCTAATCCTAGAAAATCTCATCTTAAAATCCTAACTTAATCACATCTGCAAAATCCCTTTTGTCATATAAGGTAATAGTCACAGACTCCAAGGATTAGGATGTGGATATCTTGAGAGGCCATTATTCAGCCTACCACAGGGGACTTAAGTAACTCCATCCATTTCTGTTTCTTTCAGGAGAGCCAGTGAAAGGGAGTGACATCATTCAGGGATAACCATAAATCTGCTCCTTTTAGGAGAAAATGGTAAATTCCAGTACTTTATTAATAACATATTATTTGTGACATCTCACAACTTATCAGTATGTCCTAACACCATAATCAGGAAAACTAATAAAGTGGAGAGTTGGTGTGGTAGGCAGAATTCTAAAATGACCCCAGCATTCCCTATCCTGGTATATGCACACTGTATAACCTTCTGCCCTTGAGTGTGGGTGGGACCTGTGATTATGATGAAATGTCACTCTCTTGATTGCACTACATGATACGTGAGACTCCCTCATAGCTGACTAGACTGAGATTCTCCTGATGATCTTGAAGAAGCAAGCTGCTGTGTTATGAGAGGGCCATGTCACTATGACCTGAGGGTGGCCTCTAGGAGCTGAGAGTGACTCCTGGTGATACCAGCAAGAAAATGGCTCTAAGCCCTGTCCTAGAATTGCAGGAAAATTAATTTTGCCAACAACCTGAATGAGTTTGGATGAGGACCCCCCAGCCTCAGATGAGATCGCAGCTGCAGCTGACCTCTTGATTTCAGCCTGATGAGACCCTGAGGAGAGGACCCAGCTAACCTGTGCCCAGACTCCTGACTCGCAAAAAACTGTGAGATAAAAAAAAAGTTGTGCTGTTTTATGCAACTAAGTTTGTGGTGATCTGTTATGCAGTCATAGAAAACTAATACAGTTGGCAAACAAGGAATTTGAATAGGGACTTACATGTATAGACTTTGGGCGGGTCAATGAACTATCCAAAATTACATGAAAATCTTAAGAGGGCCCATACGCATGTGTACTTAACTAAGGAATGGATCCATAACTTGCATCAGATTCTTAACAAGCCAGTGGCCCATACAAATGGAGAACACTAAATTAGGGGTTTAATGGAGCAGTCAAAAAATAATTTATTGAGATGTTTTGTTTGAGGTCTCCATCTGGCATGGTATCAGAGAGTAGAGAGAATATTTAAAGAAAAAGTAGGGACTAATAAACCATTCTTTGTTAATATCCTTCCTTCTCTTACCACACAGGGGAAGGTGGAGAGTGGAGATGTAGGAGTATATTTCATTGCAAAGTATTTCTGTAGAGAGAAATGCAGTACAACCTCCCTCTCCCAATGCAGGTCTCACAGCCCTTAACAGTACCAGTAAACAATAGGCAGTGCCCACCACATGCTGAAGTTACCTTCCTCAATTGTCACTCCGATCTCATGTCCCCTTCCCTAACATTCTACCGTGATTCTTCACGGCTATATGGATAAATGCTTCAAAACCCTTCTCCAAGCTTCCCTGAATGAACTCAAAGTCCTCTCCCTTCATCTCAAGAGTATCTCCACACTCTTTTCTACCCATTTAGATGTCCAATGCCTGGTGGAGTGACACTTTTTTATTACATCATTTCCTAGCAACCAAAAATGTCAGCCTACTGGGAATCTAACCTATAGTGCTTTGAATTCAAAGCACCTACATGTCAACACCATGCTATGCACTGATCCTTACTGAGTGACCCAAAAGCTAAAATGGAAAGACACTCAAAAATAAACCCTGGAATAGTACTGTAAATGAGACTGCTGTTAAATAGACAAGGGCTAATGAAGCTATAATTATTTTATCCAATTCAGCATTTATTTCCTGAGCACTTGCAAATATGCAGTCCACTGAGTTAGGCCCTATGGAGAATTCAAAGATTCTTTTTTTTTTTTTAATAAATTTATTTATTTATTTTTGGCTGCGTTGGTTCTTCGTTGCTGCGCGCGGGCTTTCTCTAGTTGTGGCGAGTGGGGGCTACTCTTCGTTGCGGTGCGCAGGCTTCTCATTGCGGTGGCTTCTCTTGTTGCAGAGCACGGGTTCTAGGTGCGTGGGCTTCAGTAGTTGTGGCACATGGGCTCAGTAGTTGTGGCTCGCGGGCTCTAGAGCACAGGCTCAGTAGTTGTGGTGCACGGGCTTAGTTGCTCTGCGGCATGTGGGATCTTCCCAGACCAGGGCTCGAACCCATGTCCCCTGCGTTGGCAGGCAGATTCTTAACCACTGTGCCACCAGGGAAGTCCCTCAAAGATTCTTAAAACAAGTTCCTTACATTCCCAAGGTTAGAATGTGATGGTGGCAGAGGCATGAAAACAACTCAGTAAACTCTTTTTAAGGCAGGAAAAGGAGAAAGTACAAAGTCTGACTTAGTGGGCCTTGAAGAATGTGTAGGTAAGGACAGATGGAAAGCGCCTTCCAGACTGAAAGAGGATGCAATAAAAGACAGAGAGAAAGCTAAAAGTGCATGCTGTACACAGAGAGAGTGAGGAGTATGAGGAGGAGCATAGGCTGACAACTAGGCACAATAGGACATGAAGTTGGCAAGGCAGGAGGGAACTTGACTGTAAGAGGTCATAATAGACAAACTTCATATAGGTAATAAAGTGCCAGGAAAGGACTCTTATTGTGTTGTTGTTGTTGCTGCTCTTGTGAGTGTGCATGCTTCTGTGTGTGTGTGTGTGTGTGTGTGTTTAACCATGAGGGTAATAGAATCCAAACAGTGTTTTAAGAAAATAACTCTAACAATAATAAAAATGGTTTGTAGGAGAAAAAGATCAGAGAAATGAAAACCCGTTAGGAATCCATTAGAATGATGCAGGTTCGGATAGCTAACTCTGATCCAACACTAAGCACTATACTTGTGTTATCTCATTTAATCTTCGAGAAAACCTCACAAAGTTGATACTAGTACTAACGCCATTTTCTGGGTGAGAAAGATGAGGCTTAGAGAAGTTAAGTAACTGCTCAAGTTCATAAAGCTGGTGGGTGCTGGTACCAGGTTCCCAAATCAGGTCTGACTCCTGAGCCCAAGTTTTTCCTCCCTTATATCTCAGATGACAAGATTTGGACTGGGGCAGTAGAAGGTGATATAGGAAATATTTCGGGTGTAGAATCAATTGGACTTGATGCCAGATTAGATTTTGGAATGGAGAAGAGAGAGAGAAATCAAATATGACTGAAAGATTTCCGGTCCGAGTACCTGCAGGAGAGGGTGTCACCACCATGGAGATGACAAAATAGGACTGAAAACTCCAACACTGGCTGAGAAAATGCAGAGCTACTGAATCTGTGAATGTAATGGGTAACCTTGGCTTTCACATTACAACCTCACTCTATGAGAAACTAACTAGTCATGCACTAAAGTTCTTCTCATTAATGGATATTTAATGGAAGGTCTACCTCTAAGTAGACCAACCAAGTGGAATGGAACATCTATTGGCACTTTGCACCTGCCCCACTACCACCAGCCAGCCAACCACCACAATTGTTATTCAGGTCATTAGATCACTTACTTTTCATCTTATTCTCTTCTTGGTCCTCCTTTTGGCCAATCTATTCATTAACCATGTCTTTATCACCAAGCAGAAATGTGCAAAGCCAGATGATGAAATTCAGACTAATACAATTTACCCCCGTTAATTGTTCTGATTAAAGATTTTCCAGGCTAGATGTTAAAATTACTGGGTAAAATGGAATCTGTGAAATCAACTTGCCATGTTTTTCCTAAAACCTAACAATATGAAGAACTCAAAATGTATTATATAAAAGTTAGGTACCAAGAGGCTGGTTATAAGTCCAAGTGACTTGTTTAAGGTTGCAGTCTCTCTCTGTGTTTCCACCAAATGGGATAGGTAGGTGATACTTCAAAGCTTTGATACCAGTCATCTTCCTCTTCTTTTCACTGATATTTCTTAGAATTGGGCATCTTTTTCTAAGACACATAGCTGTAGTGGTAGGTAAAACCCCCTCCTTAATGACTCCCCAAGAGTTGACAATCCATCAGACACTCACCAATGACTCCTCACGTGGATGATTTGCTGATGAGAACAGTGCTAAAGTCTGTGAAACCATCAATTTTCACCAAACCAAGCCTTCTCCTCACCTTCTCCTAAATTAATATTAGGCTAATTGGTATCCATTTTTTATACTGATCCCTTCTTAAAGAATAAACCCCAAAATTTTTCCACATCTTCAATCACTTTTCTTTCATTCTTGCTGTGTATGGTTAACTGCATAGGGATGGTGGTTTGCATGCATTACATGATTTGCAGTTCATCCTTCAGAAACTTCCTGGTGTTAAATGAGTCATCTTGCAAACTTGAAGAATTCAGCATTATCTTTTCACCTTTGATCATCTTTACTTTCTTCAGAGCCAATAAGAATTAGAGTAATAAACGGAGCCGGAGGAATCAGCCTACCAGACTTCAGACTATACAACGAAGCTACAGTAATCAAGACAGTATGGTACTGGCACAAAAACAGAAATACAGATCAATGGAACAGGGTAGAAAGCCCAGAGATAAACCCATGCACATATGGTCACCTTATTTTTGATAAAGGAGGCAAGAATATACAATGGAGAAAAGACAGCCTCTTCAATAAGTGGTGCTGGGAAAACTGGATAGCTACATGTAAAAGAATGAAATTAGGGCTTCCCTGGTGGCGCAGTGGTTGAGAGTCTGCCTGCCAGTGCAGGGGACACGGGTTCGAGCCCTGGTCTGGGAAGATCCCACATGCCGCGGAGCAACTGGGCCCGTGAGCCACAATTACTGAGCCTGCGCGTCTGGAGCCTGTGCTCCGCAACAAGACAGGCCGCGATAGTGAAGGGCCCGCGCACCGCGATGAAGAGTGGCCCCCGCTTGCCGCAACTAGAGAAGGCCCTCGCACAGAAACGAAGACCCAACACAGCCAAAAAGAGTAAAATAAAAATTAAAAAAAAAAAAAGCTATCTTTATAAAAAAAAAAAAAGAATGACATTAGAACACTCCCTAACACCGTACACAAAAATAAACTCAAAATGCATTAATGACCTAAATGTAAGGCCAGACACTATCAAACTCTTAGAGGAAAACATAGGCAGAATACCGTATGACATAAATCACAGCAAGATCCTTTTTGACCCACCTCCTAGAGAAATGGAAATAAAAACAAAAATAAACAAATGGGACCTAATGAAACTTCAAAGCTTTTGCACAGAAAAGGAAACCATAAACAAGACGAAAAGGCAGCCCGCAGAATGGGAGAAAATATTTGCAAATGAAGCAACTGACAAAGGATTAATCTCCAAAATTTACAAGCAGTTCATGCAGCTCAATATCAAAAAAACAAACAACCCAATCCAAAAATGGGCAGAAGACCTAAGTAGACATTTCTCCAAAGAAGATATACAGATTGCCAACAAACACATGAAAGGATACTCAACATCACTAATCATCAGAGAAATGCAAATCAAAACTACAATGAGGTATCACCTCACACCGGTCAGAATGGCCATCATCAAAAAATCTACAAACAATAAATACTGGAAGGGGTGTGGAGAAAAGGGAACCCTCTTGCACTGTTGGTGGGAATGTAAATTGATACAGCCACTATGGAGAACAGTATGGAGGTTCCTTAAAAAACTAAAAATAGAACTACCATACGATCCAGCAATCCCACTACTGGGCATATACCCTGAGAAAACCGTAATTCATAAAGAGTCATGTACCACAATGTTCACTGCAGCTCTATTTACAATAGCCAGGACATGGAAGCAACCTAAGTGTCCATCGACAGATGAATGGATAAAGAAGATGTGGCACATATATACAATGGAATATTACTCAGCCATAAAAAGAAACGAAATTGAGTTATTTGTAGTGAGGTGGATGGACCTAGAGTCTGTCATAGAGTGAAGTAAGTCAGAAGGAGAAAAACAAATACCGTATGCTAACACACATATATGGAATCTAAAAAAAAAAAACATTGGTTCTGAAGAATCTAGGGGCAGGACAGGAATAAAGACAGAGATGTAGAGAATGGACTTGAGCACACAGGGAGGGGGAAGGGTAAGCTGGGACAAAGTGAGAGAGTGGCATGGACATATATACACTACCAAATGTAAAATAGAGAGCTAGTGGGAAGCAGCCACATAGCACGGGGAGATCAGCTCGGTGCTTTGTGACCACCTAGAGGGGTGGGATAGGGAGGGTGGGAGGCAAATGCAAGAGGGAAGAATATGGGGATATATGTATATGTATAGCTGATTCACTTTGTTATACAGCAGAAGCTAACACACCATTGTAAATCAATTATACTCCAATAAAGATGTTAAAAAAAAAAAGAATTAGCGTAATAGAATGTTCCTTCTCATCACTTTCATAGACATTATATGAGGTTAATGATGTTCATGAAACCCCTCAAAATTAGGTACAAGGCCAGCAAACATGAGTCCAGCATAGACTAATAGAAAAGGGAAGCCAGTCCACAACCAATACCACATCTGTTGCTGGCAGGCAGAGTTGATTCCCCTTTGTTAGGGAAGGTTGCTTTGTTTCTAACTATCCAAGCTGGGTTGTTTTGTTTTGTTTTGTTTTTGAATTCCTAAATATAGGAGGTGTTATCTTGTTTTTTGAGCATGGTAAAAGTAAAAGCAACCATTTCTGAAAACATCTTAAGATTATTATGACAATATGAATGTCAATGTCTATTGTTTATTTAACTACAAAGGTATCATAACTTGTTTGGTAAGATTTGTTTTCAGAGAAATATTTGTCTTTGCAGAATCTGCACTAGCTGGACAAATATTTTCATATCACTCTTAGAGCTGAGATTTTAAAGGCATTCCTGGATAAACGCATATGTTCGTACACCAGCAAAGTTGACTCATTCATAAATATTGAGTTTTTCAATGCTATTTTTGTAGACAGTTTAAAGTATTAGGAAGACCATTAGATTGAGAGTCAACAGCCAGATTCTCATCCAATCTGCCACTCTAAGAGCTTGGTCAAATCTATGAGCTTTGTTCTAGTAGGTTGGTCAAATACTCTCAATTTCTTCACATATAAAATGGGATTATAATGCCAATCCTCTTTACCTGTCAAAAAAATGAAAAAATATATATGAAAATGTTTTGAAAACTACAAAGTATGATAAACATTTAAAATAGTCTCATTATCATTTTGCTTAACTCAAAGAAGTTTCTCACACATACACATGTGCTCATCATCAACTTCAACTGATTTATCTGGTGTATATTTTTTGCAGATATTTGAATCTATTCTATATTCCTCCCAAAGTTTACTGTTTTTAAAAGAATATTTTTAAAAAGAAGAAGAGTATTGGGCAGTAGAATTTAAAAAATTGCTTCAGCATTCATACACCCGTAACCCCTTTCAAGGTCCTAGTAACATTTAAAATTGATATTAACTGCATAGCACAGGGAGATCAGCTCAGTGCTTTGTGACCACCTAGAGGGGTGGGATAGGGAGGGTGGGAGGGAGGGAGATGCAAGAGGGAAGAGATATGAGAACATATGTATATGTATAACTGATTCACTTTGTTATAAAGCAGAAACTAACACACCATTGTAAAGCAATTATACTCCAATAAAGATGTTTAAAAAAAATTGATATTAAACAAATAAAACAAATAACAGATGCCACACTCCATTAAGGGGGAATTGCAGGAATCTGTTTTCCCTTTGCACTTAGGAAATCTCATTGCTAGCATCCTCTTGTACACAGGGAATTCAGGCCCAATAAGACTGGATTTCCCATACCTTCTCTCTCATCTTCTAGAATCTTAGATCAGTGTGGGCTGCCGTCCTCAAACTGGTGTCCTACCAGTTTGCATGTTCTAATGCAAGAGGTACGTTAAGAATGTTTATGCTTCTATTAATGATTTTTATACTTTAATTTCTATTGCTGTTATTAGGGGATGGCCTATTCAATACCTCATGAAAACTAGCATTTTTCTTAGCTTATATTCTGGTGGGAAATTTTCGCAGTGGCCAGGTAGATGCTCTAAGAATATGTGGTCTACAATATCTTTTGTTCCTTCGAGGTGGTCTTAGAATCAGGGGGGAAAATGGTTACTTATTCAAACTTACAAATAGAGTCATCTCTCCATTTCCAGAGCTTGGCTGCCTTATCTGTTTAATTTTATTTTATCCTATTTTTCTTAATAAATCAATTAAAAGCCTCACACAAAAAAATCCAATTACTGAGTCTAGCAGCTCTGAAAACACCTAATGGAAATCCATGTTGATCCCCAGTGCTATTTATATTCTCTCCTCTTTCATTCTTTAGTTTGTTGCCTCTTTAGGCTTGGGGAGATCTCTTTTATCAAAGTTACTGCTGCCAGGAAACGTAATAACAAGATGGAGAACAAAAGCTACGAGCACAGTAGGTTTACCTTCTCCCCTCCCTATCCACACAAATATGTTCAAGTAGACATCCCTGAACACACACTCATCTACAATCATGTTCACCCAAAGCCATCCATATCCAAATGTAAGCTGTAAACACAACAGATGCCCCCATCAAATTTGAGCAAATACTGTTCTAAATATCATTACCCTTTATACAATTAGCATCCACTTCTGAACTAGGTCACAAGTACATTAAACCCAGGCCTCCTGGTTCCCAACTCCATGCTCTTTCTACTACACATGCAATATTTCCTGATAGGAGTGTTCAAAAAAATGAGGCACGTGCATTTTCCTTCACTACAAATATTTCTTGCTTTTAGTTATGAAACTACTTTAAAGCCCTTTGGATAATAAAGCTCATCATTACACAAAAGAAGAAAATGAGACAAAAAGAAATGGCCAGAATGACAGTCAGGGAGGGCTGGCTGGCTGGCTGAAGGGCCATCCTTTGAAGTCAGGTGGGCAGAACACTCAAAAATCCCTATGTGTTTAGGCTCTGAGGACACAGTCCTTCCTGAATGTCATAGGCAATAGGCCGTACTTGATGCACATGTGGGTGGCTTTGCCTGAAAGGTGGTCCATCCTGGTGGAGATTACAGTGAAAGGTTATTGAGTGCTGTAATGGCACCACAATGGTACAAAAAGCACTACATCTAGTGGAAGAAAACCAGAGAACAAATGGGATCAACCTACCATTTCAGAAATTATCTCTTTACCCCTTCACTTTAAAAATGAAGACAATAAGGTCTTAAAAGGGTAGGTGATTTGCCCAAGACCACAAAAGAAGTCAAAGGCAGAGCTAGGACTAAAACTCAATCTTTAACTCTCTGTCCAATGCTAAAATCTTGAACAATTACGGTGTTGCTTCATGGAAAAGCCCACCTAACCTCATTCTGTGATGCTGGAAGAATATGGTCACAGGAGCCACACATCCCTGACTGGAACCAGCCAGTGGTTATCAGTTGATTTTTTAGGTGCCTGTGGAACACCTAAAGCAACTTTATCCCAAAGATCTACTGAAATCTTGAGGCCAGTGAATTCCACCACACTTCACATCCTTGCCATATACCCAAAATTGTACTCTCTTTTACATTCTAATCCCCACATTGCCCAGGGCTTCCTCTCCCGGCCCTTGCTTTCCTCTACTATCTTTCTTCTCTTACCACTCACGGTACCCTCTGGAACTTCTATTCCATGATTAAGACCAACACTTGACAGTATCCTGCCTACTTCGCAGACTATTCCCTGTAGCCTTGGACCTTAACTAAAATCCAAGCATCCTGCTTCCCCACTGGGTACTACTATCACTCTCCTGCACACTCCACCTCAGGGCTGGGCATTGGGTCATCAGATTCCTCACTCCCTATTCCTACGTCTAGAACACTGTTCTTCCATATTCATGTAAACCACGAATGAGCTCCTGTAAAGCTCATGCCATCTGGCTATGTCTCCTTCTACTTCCTCTTTGTTTCTGTAACCTGCAAGCTTCCAGGTTACTCCTTATTTGCTGAAGATTTTAGCCCCTGATTCATAGCCTCTGTCCTCCCCAGGCCTCACCTTTATCTAGGATAATTTCAAAGTCCCATGTAGGTGACCAGACCCACAATTCCTGTACCTGTCAACTCCAATGAATTTGACCTCTCTTCGCTTCACTCACTCACACAGTGAATAGCCTCAAACTTGTTATCTCTCAACTTCTCTGGCTAGGAAATCTAATAGTGACCACAATGGCTTAAGGGAGAAACTTTCTCTCTACTTTTTCCCCTCCACTTACTTCTAGAACCACAGTAATCTACCCCCATCACTCTTCTGAAACTATTCTGTCACAAGGTCATCATGCATTCATCTTTGTCAATCCAAAGGACATTGTCTAGTTTTTCTCTGCTGGGTTTGATGCCATTGATCACTCTCTCCTGGAAACTCTCTGCTCCCTTTGTTTCTGGAGCACTTCACTACCACAGTCCTCACCCCACCTCTGGGACCATCCCTTCACTATCTCCTTCACAGGACTCCTCTTCTTTAACTTGCTTTTTAAAATGCCCTTTCAACATCCTCTCATTAGGTGAACTCATCCACACTCTCATGGTTTAGTCATCTACTCCACTGACTTCTACATTTCTACTTTCAAGCTTTGATTCTTATATCTAACTAGGTATTCCACAGGCACTCAAATTCAACTTGTACCAAACTTAAAACCTTTTCTCCTCACACCCTACTCTGTCCCACCTGCTCCTCCCTGTGAACTCAATCCCTCTCTTTATTGATGGTACCACCACAGATAGCCAATCTAGAAAACTAATCAACACACTCAACTCTGCCTTAACCCAACCTTCACCCCCATATCTGCTCAGTCACCAAGCCCTGATAATCTTAACTCCTATATTTCTTGAATTTGTCACCAGCTCGTCACACTTATTGCCACGCCCTGGTCTAAGCATTCATTATACCTTACCTCCTAATTGGTCTCCCTGCTTCTAAGCTTGTCTCCATCAAGTCCATCCTTCACACAACCAACAGAATGATCTTCCTAAAATATAAACCTGACCTTGTCCTGCCCTGTTTAAAACCACTCTGTGGATCCCTGAGACTCAAAGGACAAATTCCAAGCTTCCTCACCAGCCATGTTCAGCCTTGTGGGATCTGGTTTCTGCCCACTCCTCCAGCCTCACCTTTCACCACTCTCTGCCTTATAATTTATGCTCTAGCCACTCTGAACTGCTTATGGTTTCCATGGACCATAGTGTGCTCTCACTGGGTATCTCCAGCACTGCACTTAGCACAATGAATTATAACTATTTGTTTATATTTCTATCTTCTTCGGTAGACTGTGAGCTGATTCTCTAAGGGGAGGGACTGTATCTTGTTCATCTTTATATCTCCAGTATCTAACAAAGTGGTTGGCATGTGGTTAGTACTCAATGTTAAAGAATGAATCTTTAAAATCTTCGATTTAAAAGGCACAACATAACCTACGATGTCATTTAAGAACCTAATAGTATTGGGTTTTTAGGCAATCAATCAGTCACGTGGTCCAGTGGTGATTTGGCAGTTTGGGAGAAATAGTTTTTTGTTTTTTTTTTTATAATGATACTGGTGTGAATATTATTGAGAAGTAATCTTTTTTTAATTTATTTATTTATTTATTTATTTTTGGCTGTGTTGGGTCTTCGTTTCTGTGCGAGGGCTTTCTCTAGTTGCGGCGAGCGGGGGCCACTCTTCATCGCGGTGCGCGGGCCTCTCACCATCGCGGTCTCTCCTGTTGAGAAGCACAGGCTCCAGACGCGCAGGCTCAGCAATTGTGGCTCACGGGCCCAGTCGCTCCGCGGCATGTGGGATCTTCCCAGACCAGGGCTCGAACCCGTGTCCCCTGCATTGGCAGGCGGATTCTCAACCACTGCACCACCAGGGAAGCCTGGAGAAATAGTTTTATACCCATATACCTTACAAATTTGCAATGCAAAACCAATTTGGATTTTTTACAACAATCCTATTATGTTCTATTTTGTTGTTATTATCACTATTTTTATTATTATCATTATCATATGTTAAAAACAATTCACCGTTAGATTCAAAGTGTTATTAACATTCAAAGGGACTTAATTAAATTTTCTAATTGAACTGTATATCATTAACAAAGGCAACTGGTCTAGTACAGACTATCATCTTAACCGTTTCCTATCCTGCACGATCGGTTTGGCTGTTAGGTTCTTAATAACTTAATAGTGCTATGTTCCACACTATTAAAGGCAGTACTTGGTGCAGCTGGTCCCTGCTAATGTATTTTAACACCTTTGTGTGTTGCTGTTTGTTAATAAAATTTACATTTTTCACTATTACTAATGTGTTGTGTTTTATCCCCAGTTCATACAAATGAATAGATGGTTCAAAAGTGCTCATTAAGAAGATGTGGAGAAAAGGGAACCCTCCTACACTGTTGGTGGGAATTTAAATTGGTGCAACCACTACTGAAAACACTATGGAGTTTCCTTAAAAAACTAAAAATAGAGTTACCATATGGTCCAGCAAGCCCACTCCTGGACATATATCCAGAAAAGCCAAAACCTCTAATTAGAAAAGATACATGCACCCCAATGTACACAGCAGCATTATTCACAATTGCCAAAACATTCAAACAACCTAAATGTCCATCGACAGATGAATGGATAAAGAAGATGTGGTACATATATACAATTAAATACTACTCGGGCATTAAAAAGAATGAAATAATGCCATTTACAGCAACATGGATGGACCTAGAGACTATCATACTAAGTGAAGTAAGTCAGAAAGAGAAAGACAAATACCATATGATATCACTTATATGTGGAATTTAAAATGTGACACAAATGAACTTATCTACGAAACAGAAACAGACTCACAGACACAGAGAACAGGCTTCTGGTTGCCAAAGTGGGGGAGAGGGATGGATTGGGAGTTTGGGGATTAGCAGATGCAAACTATTATATATAGGATGGATAAACAAGGTCCTACTGTACAGCACAGGGAACTATATTCAATATCCTGTGATAAACCATAATGGAAAAGGATATAAAAAAGATTGTATATATGTATAACTGAATCACTTTGCTGTACAGCAGAAATTAACACAACATTGTTAATTAACTATGCTTCATTAAAATAAAATTTTTAAAAATTTACTGTGTAACACAGGGAACATTTGTGTCCACCTAGAGGGGTGGGATAGGGAGGGTGGGATAGGGAGGGTGGGAGGGAGGGAGATGCAAGAGGGAGGGGATATGGGGATATATGTATATGTATAGCTGATTCACTTTGTTATAAAGCAGAAACTAACATACCATTGTAAAGCAATTATACTCCAATAAAGATGTTAAAAAAAAAAAACACAGGGAACAATGCTCAAGATCTTGTAATAACCTATAATGGAAAATAATCTGAACAAAAATTATCACTGTGCTGTACACCTGAAACTAACACAATATTGTAAATCAACTATACTTCAATTTTTTAAAAAGTGCTCATTAAGTCATAAATGTATAATGAAAACAGCAACAAAAATACTAGAATTCACAATAATATTTTAAATATAAACAGTGAACCTCATTCTACTATAGAAATATGAATATACAATGAGGATGATTTCACACAAGTGAAGGAGGTCCAGTCAACTGCCAAGGAATATCTAAGAATTAGATTATATTGGACAATTATTCCATTTCTAAGTGTGTTCCTGTCATAAACCCTTATCAAAGAGTGGCTTGAAGTAGTCAAAGCTTTCACATCATTTCAAATTGAATTTCAAAAATTGCACAGCAACCTCCCTACTAAACATCCTAAATTTTTCCAAAACAAGTACAAAATAATGTTTTCCAGTATGAAACTGGCTCATTCTGTCACTAAGGACAGAAAATAGCCCAAAACTACAGAAGCATTACTCCAAGTTGCATTCCTCATACAAAACAAATGAAGATTACTCTATTTTCAAAAAACCCATAAACCAGCCACCAGGTTAATGACAAATAAAATGCTCAGAGGAAAACTGGACTATGCAAGTATTGGCAAATTTATTAATGCCTCTGTTGGGCATCACACATCAATGGCATGCAACATGGAAGAATAATTTTAATCACATGCACACTAGTATGTATTTTGTTTCACTGGTGAAATCAATGATGCACACAGTAGGCATATCAATTAGCACATGAGTAGAACATATTTGAGAAAGAAGTACCTAAAAACTCTTGGTTCTGTCTCTTACCAAAAGCCCCATCAATAGAAGAGTTTTTCATTTAATTAACATTTATTTTTGCAAGCTGTTATGAACATTGGAAAAGGTGCCTTAGGATCAGTACTGATAGAATAAACAGCTATGTTTCCAGTGAGGGACATAAAAGTGCTACACAAATAAAAGAAGTTTTACCTTTACGCCAAAACACCCACAGCTTTATTCACTACAAAGGATGACACACAACAATATACCTCCTCATCTTAACCCAGGGTTGTAGCAAATATCAATAGTTTAAAATGTGAGTATAATCAAATGACAGCCACTGTGCATTTGTCTTCTCAGCATGTTCTGCAAAGAAATGGGCAGAGAACCCTAGACTAGTTGTTCCCCCCAGAAGTACTCTGGCTGTCAAGGGAACTCACACCACCTTGTGAACTGAGGAACGAAACTAAAGCATTCTTGTTCCATGCAGATAACGTCAGCAAGGAGCAGCTCCATGGTTTCAAGTGGCAAATGTCAGCAGTGTAGTTAGTTATTTGATTTTCCTGATCCTCTCATTCAGTAACAAAACATGTTTATTTTGAATACTGAGAATAAACTTTAGAGATTCTTTGAGAAGACTGAAGGGCAAATTTGAGGAAAATGTCCTCGTAGACTTGTAGACTTAGCATCTGATGAAACACTGGCTCTACTCTTCAGGTGAAAAATCACACCGTCATTTCTGGACATAGGTTCAATTTGAATCATCCAACTTTCTAAACTGACAGAGTTATCACACGCTTGCTGCCACTCCTGACAAACTCTAATTATGAAGTATTTTATATTTTAGTAAAATAAGGAGAAAGAACAAAAATCACTGGATATGAAACCAATCATCTTGCTAAATATTAGATATTAAATTGCAAATAATATCTTTCACTGATATAAGGAAAACATTTACTATTAATTTTTCAAGCTTTTTTGGTCAGCTTAACAGACATTTATTACTTATCTTCTAAGAAGCATGGGATTTTTTTGTTGTTGTTCTTTGGGGATTATTTTAAGTTTAAAAAAATTTTTTAATTGAAGTAGAGTTGATGTACAATATTATATGAGTTACAGGTGTACAGCATAGTGATTCACAATTTTAAAGATTATACTCCATTTATAGTTATTATAAAATATTGGCTATATTCCCTGTGTTGTACAATATATCCTCATAGCTTATTTATTTTATACATAATAGTCTGTACCTCATAATCCTCTAACCCTGCCTTGCCTCTCCTCCCTTCCCTCTCCCCACTGGTAACCACTAGCTTGTTCTCTGTATCTGAGTCTGTTTCTTTTTTGTTATATTCACTAGTTTGTTTTATTTTTTAGAGTCCACATATAAATGATATCCTACAGTAATTATCTTTCTCTGTCTGACTTATTTCACTTAGCATAATAACTTCCAACTCCATCCATGTTGTTCCAAATGGCAATATTTCATTCTTTTCTATGGTGGAGTAATATTCCATATATATATATATATGTATATGGCACATCTTCTTTGTCCATTCATCTGTTGATGGACACTTAGGTTGCTTCCCTATCTTGGCAATCGTAAATGATGCTGCTATGAACATTGGGGTGCATGTATCTTTTCAAATTAGTGTTTTCATTTTTTTCGGATATATACCCAGGAGTGGAATTGTTGGATCATATGGTAGCTCTATTTTTAGTTTCGTGAGGAACCTCCATACTGTTTCCCACAGTGGCTGCACCAGTTTACATTACCGCCAACAGTGTAGGAGGGTTCCCTTTTCTCCACATCCTTGCCAACGTTTGTTATTTGTGTTCTTTTTCCTGAGAGCCTTTCTGACAGGTATGAGGCAATATCTCATTGTGGTTTTAATTTACATTTCTCTGATGATTAATGATGTTGAGCATATTTTCATGTGCCTGTTGGTCATCTGAATGTCCTCTTTGGAAAAATGTCTATTCAGGTCTTCTGCTCTTTTTTTTTTTTGGCTGTGCCCTGTGGCTTGTGGGATCTTAGTTCCCCGACCAGGGATAGAACCCAAGCCCTCGGCCGTGAAAGCATGGAGTCCTAACCACTGGACTGCCAGGGAATTCCCTTCTGCCCATTTTTTAATTGGGTTGTATTTTTTTTTTTTTGATGTTGAGTTGTATGAGCTGTTTATATATTTTGGATATTAACCCCTTATCTTTTGGTCATATAATTTGCGAATATTTTCTCCCATTCAGTAGGTTGTCTTTTTGTTTTGTTGATGGTTTCCTTGAATGTCAAAAGCTCCAAGTTTAATTAGGTCCCATCTGTTTATTTTTGCTTTTATTTACCTTAGGAGACAGATCCAAAAAAATATTGCTATGATTTATGTCCAAGAGTGTCCTGCCAATGTTTTCCTCTAGGAATTTTACGGTTTCTGGTCTTGCATTTAGGCCTTTAACCCATTTTTAGTTTATTTTTGTATATGGTGTTAGGGAATGTTCTAATTTCATTTATTTACATGTAGCTGTCCAGTTCTCCCAGCACGGCTTTGAAGAGACTGTCTTTTCTCGAATGTATATTCTTGCCTCCTTTGTCGTAGATTTA
The DNA here is from genome assembly GCF_028021215.1 of Eschrichtius robustus. Taxonomy (NCBI): domain Eukaryota; kingdom Metazoa; phylum Chordata; class Mammalia; order Artiodactyla; family Eschrichtiidae; genus Eschrichtius; species Eschrichtius robustus. The sequence goes on from NC_090824.1 coordinate 87,460,898, forward strand.
TCGATTACAAGTGCATGGGTTTATTTCTGGGGTCTCTAGTCTCTTCTATTGATCTATGTGTCTGTTTTTGTGAAAGTTTTTATTATTAAATTTTTTTGAACTTTTTTTTTTCTATTTACCTCAAATTATGGTCCACTCATTCTCAAACCACCCTCTACATGGTCTGTAGTCACTGAAAGTTTGAGAAACGTCACGTTGGCATATAAATAAATACCATGGACAACATTTTTTGTGATTCTTGGAAAATTTTCCTCTTCATAAGCCTAAAGGTCTTGAAACATTCACCATGTAATTATCTTTTTTTAATTAATTAATTAATTTATTTATTTATTTTTGGTTGCATTGGGTCTTTGTTGCTGCTTGCGGGCTTTCTCTAGTTGCAGTGAGCGGGGGCTACTCTTTGTTGTGGTGCATGGGCTTCTCACTGTGGTGGCTTGTTGCGGAGCACAGGCTCTAGGTGTGTGGGCTTCAGTAGTTGTGGCATGCGGGCTCAGTAGTTGTGGCTCACGGGCTCTAGAGTGTAGGCTCAGTAGTTGTGGCGCACGGGCTTAGTTGCTCCGCGGCATGTGGGATCTTCCCGCACCAGGGCTCGAACCCATGTCCCCTACGTTGGCAGGTGGATTCTTAACCACTGCACCACCAGGGAAGTCCCTCACCATGTAATTATTTTCCTTTCTTGTCCTAAACAAATGGAATTAGCAATCTATAATTCTCATTTATTTTTCTTATGTAAATAACAGTAAGATCCAGAAGATATTTTATACACATAATGACAAGAAAAGAGAATGTGTCATGGCTGCAAAGTTCCTATGATAAATCTTTGTTCACAAATATGGTTATTTGCTATTTAATGGGTCCATTAGAGACAACTGCTCATTGGAACTGCCTCAAATAAGGTATCAGATCTGTGCTCGAATACCCTCCTGGACCACCTTCTGAGCCCCAGAGTAGGAAATAAAAGAGGTCCAAATACCTCCCACTCTTGGAAGCAGTCATCAGGTAATGTGCACAGAGCTTACTCGAGGGTCATATGCAAACCCCTCATGGCCCACCCCTTTAAGACAAGGAAGTCACACTAAGTGTTCGTTCCTGACTGCTCTGACTTTGATGTAATCCTCCTTCAGTAAAGAGCTGTAAACAGTGTGGATAACACCTGACTGTTGCTAGGCACTGCCTTAGGTAGAGCAACGTTTGGTAAGTTTTTGTATCTTGGTGCCCTGCAACTTCCACCAAAGTAACCCTAGCAGAGATTGCAGTCTCTCCACATCTAAAATTTCCAACCCTACGTAATAAGGTGAACTGTCCATTAGCTTAGACCATAATTACAAATACTGTGTATAGTGGGAATTCCCCGGCGGTCCAGTGGTTAGGACCCCACGCTTCCATTGCAGGGGACACAGGTTCGATCCCTGGTTGGGGAACTATGATCCCGCAAGCCACGTGGCATGGCCTAAATAAATAAATAAACCCTGATTTCCTTGGCCCCATCTGTAATTTAAAAAAATATATATATATATATATATATATATATATATATATATATATATATATATATATATATACCGTGTGTAAGGACCACCTAACCAGCAGTTTCCCAACGTTTTACAGGACTTTATGTAACAGATATCCAACCACAACAGCTTAAAGTAAGAAAGGGTTGTTTTTCTCATGTAACCCAAAGTCCAGAAGAGGATGGGGTGGCTGCTCAAAGAAGTCATCAAGGCAAGGGCCCAGCTTCTAACTTCGTACTCTGCCATTCTTAGCATGTGGCTTATGTCACCAGAGCTGTAAGACGATTATTCCCTCCCCAGGTGTGGCACTCATACTCTAGATAGAAAGGGAGAAAGGCCTAGGCCAAGGGCCAAGGCATGTGCCAGCTTAACCTGTCCCTTTTCACCAGAAAAAAAAAAAAAAATTCCCAGAGCTCCATCCAGTAAACATCCACTTGCTGGTCAGACCTGGGTTACCTGGGCCCCCCTACCTGCAAGGGAATCTGGAAGGTATTTTTATCTGGGCACTCTGTTGCCCTAAACAAAATCAGGGTCTTTTAAGAAAGGAATAAATAATAAAAGCATAGATACTGAATAGGGAACAGGCAGTGGCTGCCACCTGATCAAGAACACTTTATGTTTTGCTCAAGTTTCACAGGTCAAAAGCCATTGACTCAAACCTCAAACTGACTATTAACTACAGACATTTTTCTCCTCCAAGAAACAGCTCTAAGCTCCTGATCCTTTACTATCAAATTTACTCTTCATGACTGATTTATGTTACCGTGCTCCCCCAAAGAGACTGACCACACTCTAGAATACATCACATTAGTAACAATCACAAAGATTCACTGGCTCATCAGCACCCTCTGAAGGAACTGAGCAAACCCTCTAGCTTTGCTCTGTTTGTTGTATGTTCTTGCTTGCTGATTCCACAGTAAGAATGGGTCTGTGCCCTTTTTTAAAGCCAGGATGTCTCCAAAGCAAATCAGGTAAAGAGGAGTAAGGAGGAGGAATGGGAATGCAAAAAAAAAAAATGGTCACGAAGAACCTAGGGGCAAGATGGGAATAAAGATGCAGACCTACTAGAGAATGGACTTGAGGATACGGGGAGGGGGAAGGGTAAGCTGGGACAAAGTGAGAGAGTGGCATGGACTTATATACACTACTAAACATAAAATAGATAGCTAGTGGGAAGCAGCCGCATAGCACAGGGAGATCAGCTCGGTGCTCTGTGACCATCTAGACGGGTGGGATAGGGAGGGAGATGCAAGAGGGAAGATATATGGGGATATATGTATATGTATAACTGATTCACTTTGTTATAAAGCAGAAACTAACACACCATTGTAAAGCAATTATACTCCAATAAAGATGTTAAAAAAAAAAAAAAGCAAAGCTGCCCCCACCTCCTTGCTCCAAGGCAGCTGCTCCTGCCCATTAATTGAATCACCTGTTGGCATCCAAAGTAAATTAGAGACAAGGCCTCCAATTCATTAACTATGGCACAACTATCACAGGACTTGGTAATTACAACACACCTGCCCTCCCAGGCACTGAGGGCGGTCCCCTGGCCTACATTATCAGCCAAGCACTGTCCCTGCCTTCTAGGAAACGAGTGCTCAGTGATATAGAACAAGACGCTGAGAGGAAGACACAATTTCTCCAAGTCTCAGACTGAGTACATAATTCAACACAACGCCCCTGCTTTCACGGGGGAATGCTAAATAATGTGTCTTTAGAAATGGGAATCTTGTCTGCCAAGAACTGTGAGACAGCACAGAACTTGACAGGAACACTTCCCTCCTGCTGGGAAGCAGCCCAGTGAAGGAAAGAACACTCACCGAGAAGTGGCAAGACCTGGGGGCTTGCTGCAGCCCGACACACCCGGATAAGTCACCTCATCTCCCCACATCTTGACTTTCACGTCTATAAAATGATGGCATTGGACACAATTAAAGATATCTGTGTTGTTTTCCCTCAGCAGCGGGCCAAAGGGTCAGAAACATCGAAGCATGGGGATGAATGATTTTTTAAATGTTACTGAGTTGAGAGAAGCAATACTTGGCACACAAACATTAGAATGACAGAGCATGGGTCAAGGGCACAAAATGTCTTTACTCACACTGATCTCCTTTTTGTCAACCATCATGCAAATGTCCATAACATAATGTTAGCAGAATTAAACTTTAGCAGCTGAAAACAAGATAATTATGTTCACCTTCAGCTGTAATGGCTAATTGACCTGGGCCTGCTAGCAGCAGTGTGTCACATAATGGTGATCCTTGGGAAGGGGCTTTGTCCCTACTGGCCTACCAAATGGTGTGGGTATCCTAATTTAAACAGAAAAATAAGGCTCCAAACCTTTCCCAGGCTTACCTGCAGCTTTTGTTCCAATGGGATACAGGTTGGACCCCAGGGAAACTCTGAGGTTATTTCCTAACAGTCTCTGAGTCTAAACCAGTGGTTCTCAAACTTTAGTGTACCTATGAGTCACCTGAGAAACTTATTAAAAATGCAAATTCCTAAGTCCCACTCCAGAGACTCTGGTTCAGTAGATTTGGGGCACATCATCACAGGAATGGGTATTTCAGAGAAGCACCAGAAGGCAACTGTGATATAGGTAATCCAAAACCCATAGTTGAAGACACGCTGGTCATTCCAAAATAGCTGGGAGGGGTCCCTGTACTAGAAAAGGGCCTGAGTTTCTTTTGTTTGGCTAAAAATCGCATAGTCAAGAATTAAATTCCAAACCAGCATGAAGAATATGTAGGTCCTTGCTTCTAAGGAAGAGGGACATGGCCTGGCCATGAACGGAACAATGCATATTCCAGACAAACACAGAGAGGTGACTGGTCCACAACCTACCTTTGCTGGAATGATGACACTAAGACAGCAGCATCATTAGACACTGTGTGTGAGTGAATCATTCATTCAACAGGTGAAAAACAGCATGGGCAGAAGTCCTGGAGAGCCCTGCAACCCGAGCAGGACTTACACAGCATCATACAGTTAATTTCCTAAAAAGTTTGTCTCTTTTCTTTCTGCTTTTGCTTATCTCAATTTTTTGAGTTTCCCGAGGACCTACCTTCCTAGATAAAAATCTCACTCCCTCAAATCTCAGCGCCTATTAGTAAGCCTGGCTCAGTGATTCTCAATAGGAAAGATTTGAGGTTCTTCACCAAGAATCCTAACTCCTTTTCCAAAGGAGCATGTATGTCATGCTTCTCTCTGAGCTCTGCCATCAGTAGCTTCTCCAGTGCCTTTCTTACCCCTCTTGAGGATGTAGACCTTTGGAATTCTTTGACAAGATTTCGGTTGCCAGAATCTTGTCCACTGTATAAGCTTCCAGCTCATTAACTTTTTTTTTTTTCCTTTGGCCACGCCATGCCGCACGTAGGATCTTAGTTCCCTGACCAGGGATCGAACCCATGCTCCCTGCACTGGAAGCGCAGAGTCCTAACCACTGGACCACCAGGGAAGTCCCCCGAGATCATTAATTTTTAATGAGGGAGGTAATGGCTTGTAATTAAGTCACCTCCTCTGGATTAGTTAGGGAACTGGAACTCTAAGCAAGACCCTTATCTTGTCTGCCCTTTAATTCCCACCCCTTGTGGCACACTGCTAACGCTCCTGGCGTTGCGATGTTTAGGGTCTCCCACTCCAAGGAAGAGACGATTCAGAGAGCAATTCTACCTCCTTCACAATCCCTGCCTCACACCCAGGAAAAATAAAATGAGCCCATTCTATTTTCCTCATTTAATAAATAAGTGTTATGGGACCTTGACTCAAAGTGTCCCCAAATATGAAAATGCTAGGGTCTCAAAAAGTTGAAATTGGAAACTTCTGAAAACATTTCACTGGGATATAAGTTCCATAAAGGCAGGGACTTCATTTGGTCCATGCTTACATCCCCAGTACCTAGAGCACCGCATGCCACACAGCAGGTGGACAAATAACACTAAAAAGAGCTGCCCTCAATATCTCCATAGACCTTCCATGGGCTGGGCCTGAGGCACATCCCATCAGTCCTGCATTTACAGTGGCAAGCAGGAGCCTGCTCCCAGCTCAGGAGAGCTGAAAGTACACATTTCTTCCCAGTTCCACTTCAGTGAGGTTACATTGGTAGCTGGAAATTCACCGTGGGGGGAATATCTACATCATGAAAATTGGCAAACACAACAAATCAAGGCTTTTTTCCTAGAGAGAGCTGGTCATTAAACATTTACCAGCATACCGCTGCCCTTAAGACCTGCAACATCTCTTGTCGGTGAATATAAAGGCCAGAAAAAATGAAGCTCAGTTTTTGGCAGCTCCAGTCTAGAAAATAAAGCACTATTTGTCAACTTATTTTGTAAAAGAATCAATTCACACCAGTCCCTGATTCGGGTTCCTTGCGGGTCTCTATAGAAGAGACTGCACTGAAAACTGAAGGGGCTCCTCTGTGAGGCTGTTTCCCATCTGCAGAAGGTTACAGTTAATGAGAGTTAATTGAGCAAAGAAAAATTCTGACAACAGGGGTGAAGGGAAGACAGGAGATGAGCCTCGGGCCCAGCCCACTGAGAACCTATGGAGACACCGAACATAAAGCTCTTCTGAGCTGAGCAGTATGGAATCATAGACACTGATTTGGACTCTAAATTATGCTTTCTATTATATTTTCAAACATGTTTATAGCATTTACTGTGTGCCAGGCACTAGTCAGTTTGCTTAGCGAATGTTTACTCATGATTTTAGCTGCAAGTACCACACATAAGTGTTCACTATCACCCAGACAAAAGAAAACTCTTCTGACTCTCACCCTTTAGCTCATGAAAAAGCAGAAACACACATCTACTCACCACCCACTTAATGGCTCTGGGCTTGTTCATGGTAAGAAACCTGGAGCTGAGGTCCACCTGACTATGGATGAGTTGGGTTTGAATGGATTTCCTTAGGGGCCACAGATTAAATTTGGCACCGTGGTATATGTCCCTTCAATTTTACAACTGTGGAGTTTAGTGGAAAAAGACAGAAGCCAAGGAGGAGGAAGCAGTCAGTGTTGCCGTAGGCCTTCTCCTTTTTTGAAGAGGTAGAAGACTATATTAGGAAGCCTCTTAAATCTTTTCCAGCTATGTAACAATGATGATAATAAAGATAAAACAAACTACAAGGACTTCCCTGGTGGCACAGTGGTTAAGAATCTGCCTGCCAATGCAGGGGACACGGGTTGGATCCCTGGTCCGGGAAGATCCCACATGCCGCGGAGCAACTAAGCCCATGTGACACAACTACTGAGCCTGTGCTCTAGAGCCCGCGAGCCACAACTACTGAAGCCCGCATGCTTAGAGCCCATGCTCCACAACAAGAGAAGCCACCGCAGTGAGAAGCCCGCGCACTGCAACAAAGAGTAGCCCCCGCTCGCCGCAACTAGAGAAAGCCCGCGCACAGCAACAAAGACCCAACACAGCCATAAATAAATAAATTAATTTATTTTAAAAATAAATACATAAATAAACAAACTACAAAGCTGGTTCTATTTACCTGTTCAGATATTACACCACCGATAAGAAATTATCTCCCAGACCCTGAACAGTATTCCACAATAAATAACAAAATCTCCTTATAGAGTAAATGATATGCCAGGAGCATCTCCTTATGCTATTTTTGAGCCAAAATAGGCTACAGCCCCAGAATAAGACTAAAATATAATACTGACACTTTAGTCAGAAGTTTTAAATCAAAGAGAAAACAATAGTCTACTTGAATAATTTAAGCTATCAAGATGGACCAATTCTCAAGCAGCTTGAATTTTGGAAATCAAGCACATAAAACCACTGTTTAATTTTCTTTCCAAGCTATAGTCTATATCCTTCTACTTTATCAGAAAGTTAATAAAAATATTTACTCAGTACATATTTTATGCCAGCACTGGGCTAGGTGCTACAGGAAAAAAGAAAGTACAAAGCACAATCCCTGCCCTTAGGAATGAGAAGATTTACTTCGATGAAGAGAGAGAGAGAGAAAGCCATCCCTGCAGGGGTAACAACACAAAGAGAGAAGAGTAAGATTAAGGTTAAGGAGAGCAATTTCCTGCAGAAAGAAATCACCTTGGGTAGATAGGGTAGAGAAAAGCAGAAAATGTAAACCAAATCCAGATGGTGAGGGGAAACTGAGTGAAGTAACACGACTTAATGAAGTTGTGCTTACAGAAGATAGCAGGGTATGGGGAGGACGGAGAGACTGTGAGTTTCTATTTGAACCTAGCACGTTTGCCATTGTACTGGGTTAAATTGTGTCCCCTGAAAAGGTATGTTCAAATCCTAACCCCCATCCCCCCAGCTGTGAATGTGACCTTATTGAGAAATAGGATCTTTGCAGATGTAATCCAGATAAAACGAGATCATGTTGGATTAGAGTGGGCCCTTAATCCAATGACTAGCGGATTTATGAGAAGAGGAGAGGACACACAGAGATAGAAGAGATACAAGGAAGAAGGCCATATGAAGATAGAGGTAGAAATTGGAGCGATGTGGCTGCAAACCAAGGAACACCAAGGATGGTGAGCAGCCACCGGGTGCTAGGAAGAGGCATGGAACAGATTCTCCCTCAGAGCCTCCAGAAGGAGCCAACCCTGACAACACCTTGATTTTAGACTTCTGGCCTCCTGAACTGTGAGAGAATAAATTTCCGTTATTTTGAACCCCTAGGTTTGTAGTCATCTGTACTGTAGACATACCTGTGCAGTAAACGTGTGAAAATGGAAAAAATCAGGTATGAGGTTTCATTATTTCCTGATTCATTTATTATAATTACCATTTTAGGCCATCTTTTGAGGTGACTCACAGCCCTCAAAATATTAATTTACATTGGCAATTTGGGGTATCAAGAATGTTGATCCTCCTCTCTTGCTTCTCCCACTAGCCAATACATATAACTAACATACACATTAAATTCACACAGCTGTAAATTACAACTATGACAATACATTAAGCCAACCTAGATAAAACAGCCAGTTATGCCAAGCTTTCAATGGACTACAACAATTTCCTGTTTGTTTTTTAATTCAAAAGAAATACTTTTAATAAGCCAGGTACTGTCTTTCCCCTCTACCTTTCACCTCCATACACATTCTTAAAGGCAATTTTCAAAAAAAGAGCACTGGGCTAGATTTTCACACAGACGAATGCTGTATCACAACAAAAACATACAATTCAGTAAAAGTGTTTTTTTTTCCTTTTCTTTAAAACAGATAACGGGGGTGGTTGGGCACTTAATGATGTGGTATTGTGGAATTAAAGAAAAACTGGAGTGGGGATAGGCCTGTAGGGGAAGCTCTCATGTCTCACCGTGATAGTCAATTACTCCAAACAGGAAGAGATGCACACCTTCACCTCTAACAGAAAAGTGATGCCTACTTCACTACCCATCAGGAAGAAGAAAATCCCCCCACCCCCCAACAACAGCCCAGCCAATCAGACTGTAGCAGTCCAACCAATGAGAAGCCTCCATACTTTGGACTCCCAGTTTCCTCCAATGGACTCTTTGGTTATTACAGCCCCGCCCCTTCCCCCTCCTTTTCCTATAAAAGCAAGTTTCCCCGGACTTGTTCTCAGGATTTGCCTATGGTCTGCAGTAGTTCATGCACGGAGAGTTGCAATTCCTCTGGCTATTCCTGAATAAACTCGCTTTTGCTGGTAAAATAGCTAGCTGTTATTATTATAAAAATTGACAGTATGGATGATGGCGCTATTAAAGTAAAGACTGAAACATTAACAGTATTTGCCTGTCATTGTGCTAGGTGCTTTGCAGATATTAGCACATATCCTTCCAGCGTTATTTTACAGATAAATAAGGAAACTGGCTCTCAGTCAAACTGCTTATCCTTTACTCTGCTTTTGGTTATCAAGAACTTCAAAAGCAAATATTAAAAATGTACAAACAAAACTCTGTAACACCTTTCCTAGGAAATAATCCCATTGAAAAAGAAACTTGGACAAAGATTTTTTTTAATTAAAAGATATTCACCACAGCGCTATTCATCATGGTTTTAAAAAAGAAACATCCTCCATGTCCAAAAATATAAGAACAGTTAAATGATTAAATAATTGAATACCACACAAATGTATAAAATGGTGCTTTCAACAAATGTTCACTGACCTGAGAAAACACTCATGAATATTCTTCTCTTCTTCACAACTTTCTATGTTTTCTAAATTCTCTACTATTTTACAATGAGACAAACGTTATTTTAAAAATAAAAGGGACTTCCTTGGCGGTCTAGTGGTTAAGACTTCGCCTTCCAATACAGAGGTGTGGGTTCAATCCCTGGTCAGGAGCTAAAATCCCACATGCCTCGCAGCCAAAAAACCAAAACATAAAACAGAAGCAGTATTGTAACAAATTCAATAAAGACTTTAAAAATGGTCCAAACAAAAAAAAAAATCTTTAAAAAATAATAATAATAATAAAAGCTGGCCCAAGGATAAAATGCTAGCAAGTGGCAGAACCGGGACACCCAGAACTATCTGATTCTAGAGCCCTTGGGCCCACTATCCAACACTGATCCCATCTAAAGTCCTATATTTATCCCAGGAACATTATCCTCAAAAGAGGAACATGTTTGGTATGACTTCTTCACAAAATAGACTATTATGACTATGAGCTTTCATAATTCAAAATATTGCCTCCAGTTCTGTTGTGGTTTCTTGGTTTTCTGGTGCAACCTACCAGAGGCAGAGTTCAGTTTGAATAAATGTATTACACTGAAAGGCAACATAAACCAAGTGAGTCATTTACCCAGAGATAGATTAGCCAGGAGATCAGTGCAAAGAATGGAGACCAGAGCTCCCACTCCAGGCATTTCAGCTGGAAAGTAATTCATCAACAGTTCCATATCCCTGGCAAAAAGGAAATTATATCAGCACATGTTCTATCTTTAATGAAGCTGACAATCCTTGTTCTCTTTTGCATGCCTTCCTCTAGGATTCCTTGGGAATCTAGAACACAATGTAGCAGGTAGAAAATTACACTACCAAGAACGGCACCTTAATAAAAGCAAACGTATTTCCTTCATTTATTTTATATTCACTCCACACACATTTACAGAATACCTGTTGTGTACAAAAGATTAAGACTTATCTCTGAAACACACACATTAAGACCATTTTGCAAATCAGGTTTTAAGTCTATTAGCCTTTCGACTTCCACCTTTCCCCATCTCTTCTCATATCTGCAAGTGCCATGGCAACAATGCATCTGACAGCAAATTGTATTTGTTGCCTGCAAGATCATGACCATAGTTATGGAAAACATTTTAAAATTTTATTAAAAATTTTTATTTGGCCATAGCCTAGTTTCTTTTGGACTTAATTTAATTTATTCCAAGTTCTGAGCCTCTATAGCTTGAATAAGCAGCTAATAATCCATCCGCAGTGTCTGCATCTTTTCAGGCGGCCCTCCATCTCCATTCCCTGTTACTGTCAAGAAACCGCAATTCGTTTAGTGATTTGCATGAGGCCACTCTCTAAGCCAGCGAGAGACTCTGCCTGTCACTCTGCTCCCAAGAGTGGCCAATGCAAGGAGTTGTCAAAGTTCTAAATTATCATCTGAAAACCTTACCATTCATCACGGTCTCTGTGGACCACATTAGTGAAAATATTTTCATCTGATAAAATATTTTTATTTTATTTCTTCATTCCCATGAAGCTATAATGTCAATAAATATTATATTTATATAATAGACTAATTCACACAATGATAAACTAATTAAAAATACTCTTTTCCCTCTTCATTTACAGAGTGATAGTTAAGTCTTCCCTTTTTTAAAAGTAAGATTATGGTGACTTTTTTTTTTTTATACTCCAGTATTTAAGTTTTATTTTTTTCACCAGAAACACTTATCCTTATCCATAAGATGCTGTAGATATATTTCTTCCCTTTTCAACTCATGTCATTCTGTGCTTACTGCTTTATTATTTTGTGGTCTTTGTTTTGGCAGATGCACAAGCAAAATCTGATTCCAACAGTTTGATCCTTCTCACTTTTTATGTTCTCTAGGGCATAATAAAACCCAAGATACAATCCCTCAGCAGTTAATGAAGCTTAACCTCCCACCCTCTTAATTACCAATGCATTACACCAACTATGGGCATCATATTCCTCTCTAAGCGATTTTACAATTCAGCAGAAGTACTACTGAGCTATTATGTAGCAACATAATCCATGCAGCATGAGAAATCCTTCTTTTTTTTTTTTTTACTTGCAAAGATTAATTTATTGTTTCAGTTATTACTAGTTTCTGTACCTTAAAACTGTTCAGTGTTACTTATCCCATCCTTACATTACACATCCACTGACAACCCAGGATTTTCACAAGAGAGTGGAACAGAATCTTTCAAGTTTAAATACACACATGTATATCATACCCATCCACCCCCCACCTCCCCACACAAATGAAGTACAGGACAAATGGGAGCAGAAGAACTAAAATATCTTTTTCAAAAATAAATATTTACAATAATTATGAAACAAATCATTAACAGAAAGTGTACAAGATGTACTTTCTATTCTGTTTTTTTTTTTTTTTTTAGAAATTTCATGTAATGTCTGAAACATTTATGTTAACATATTTCCATACATATTTCCATAGAAATACAAATATAAGATTTTTAGAAATTTCGTATAATGTCTGAAACATTTATATTAACATATTTCCATACAAATACAAATATAAGATTTTTAGAAATTTCACGTAATGTCTGAAACATTTATATTAACATATTTCCATACAAATAACCCAATGAAAGTTTAGTATTAGTTGTTTTGTTTGTTTTTTTTTTTATACTGCAGGTTCTTATTAGGCATCAATTTTATACACATCAGTGTATACATGTCAATCCCAATCGCCCAATTCAGCACACCACCATCCCCACCCCACCGCAGTTTTCCCCCCTTGGTGTCCATATGTCCATTCTCTACATCTGTGTCTCAACTTCTGCCCTGCAAACCGGCTCATCTGTACCATTTTTCTAGGTTCCACATACATGCGTTAATATACGATATTTGTTTTTCTCTTTCTGACTTACTTCACTCTGTATGACAGTCTCTAGATCCATCCACTTCTCAACAAATTACTCAGTTTCATTCCTTTTTATGGCTGAGTAATATTCCATTGTATATATGTACCACAACTTCTTTATCCATTCGTCTGTTGATGGGCATTTAGGTTGCTTCCATGACCTGGCTATTGTAAATAGTGCTGCAATGAACATTCGGGTGCATGTGTCTTTTTGAATTACGGTTTTCTCTGGGTATATGCCCAGTAGTGGGATTGCTGGGTCAAATGGTAATTCTATTTTTAGTTTTTTAAGGAACCTCCATATTGTTCTCCATAGTGGCTGTATCAATTTACATTCCCACCAACAGTGCAAGAGGGTTCCCTTTTCTCCACACCCTCTCCAGCATTTGTTGTTTGTTGATTTTCTGATGATGCGATTCTAACAGGAGTGAAGCGATACCTCATTGTAGTTTTGATTTGCATTTCTCTAATAATTAGTGATGTTGAGCATCTTTTCATGTGCTTCGTGGCCGTCTGTATGTCTTCTTTGGAGAAATGTCTATTTAGGTCTTCTGCCCATTTTTGGATTGGGTTGTTTGTTTCTTTAATATTGAGCTGAATGAGCTGTTTATATATTTGGGGGATTAATCCTTTGTCCGTTGATTCGTTTGCAAATATTTTCTCCCATTCTCAGGGTTGTCTTTTCGTCTTGTTTATGGTTTCCTTTGCTGTGCAAAAGCTTTGAAGTTTCATTAGGTCCCATTTGTTTATTTTTGTTTTTATTTCCATTACTCTAGGAGGTGGATCAAAAAAGATCTTGCTGTGATTTATGTCAAAGAGTGTTCTTCCTATGTTTTCCTCTAAGAGTTTTATAGTGTCCAGTCTTATATTTAGGTCTCTAATCCATTTTGAGTTTATTTTTGTGTATGGTGTTAGGGAGTGTTCTAATTTCATTCTTTTACATGTAGCTGTCCAGTTTTCCCAGCACCACTTATTGAAGAGACTGTCTTTTCTCCATTGTATATCTTTGCCTCCTTTGTCATAGATTAGTTGACCATAGGTGCGTGGGTTAATCTCTGGGCTTTCTATCTTGTTCCATTGATCTATGTTTCTCTTTTTGTGCCAGTACCATATTGTCTTGATTACTGTAGCTTTGTAGTATAGTCTGAAGTCAGGGAGTCTGATTCCTCCAGCTCCATTTTTTTCCCTCAAGACTGCTTTGGCTATTCGGGGTCTTTTGTGTCTCCATACAAATTTTAAGATGATTTGTTCTAGCTCTGTAAAAAATGCCATTGGTAATTTGATAGGGATTGCATTGAATCTGTAGATTGCTTTGGGTAGTATACTCATTTTCACAATGTTGATTCTTTCAATCCAAGAACATGGTATATCTCTCCATCTGTTGGTATCATCTTTAATTTCTTTCATCAGTGTCTTATAGTTTTCTGCATACAGGTCTTTTGTCTCCCTAGGTAGGTTTATTCCTAGGTATTTTATTCTTTTTGTTGCAATGGTAAATGGGAGTGTTTCCATAATTTCTCTTTCAGATTTTTCATCATTAGTGTATAGGAATGCAAGAGATTTCTGTGCATTCATTTTGTATCCTGCAACTTTACCATATTCATTAATTAGCTCTAGCAGTTTTCTGGTGGCAGTTTTAGGATTCTCTATGTATAGTATCATGTCATCCGCAAACAGTGACAGTTTTACTTCTTCTTTTCCAATTTGTATTCCTTTTATTTCTTTTTCTTCTCTGATTGCCGTGGCTAGGACTTCCAGAACTATGTTGAATAATAGTGGTGAGAGTGGACATCCTTGTCTCGTTCCTGATCTTAGAGGAAATGCTTTCAGTTTTTCACCATTGAGAATGATGTTTGCTGTGGGTTTGTCATATATGGCCTTTATTATGTTGAGGTAGGTTCCCTCTACGCCCACTCTCTGGAGCGTTTTTAACATAAATGGGTGTTGAATTTTGTCAAAAGCTTTTTCTGCATCTATTGAGATGATCATATGGTTTTTATTCTTCAATTTGTTAATATGGTGTATCACATTGATTGATTTGCGTATATTGAAGAATCCTTGCATCCCTGGGATAAATCCCACTTGATCGTGGTGTATGATCCTTTTAATGTGTTGTTGGATTCTGTTTGCTAGTATTTTGTTGAGGATTTTTGCATCTATATTCATCAGTGATGTTGGTCTGTAATTTTCTTTTTTTGTAGTGTCTTTGTCTGGTTTGGGTATCAGGGTGATGGTGGCCTCATAGAATGAGTTTGGGAGTGTTCCTTCCTCTGCAATTTTTTGGAAGAGTTTGAGAAGGATAGGTGTTAGCTCTTCTCTAAATGTTTGATAGAATTCACCTGTGAAGCCATCTGGTCCTGGACTTTGGTTTGTTGGAAGATTTTTAATCACAGTTTCAATTTCATTACTTGTGATTGGTCTGTTCATATTTTCTGTTTCTTCCTGGTTCAGTCTTGGAAGGTTATGCCTTTCTAAAAATTTGTCCATTTCTTCCAGGTTGTCCATTTTATTGGCATAAAGTTGCTTGTAGTAGTCTCTTAGGATGCTTTGTATTTCTGCGGTGACTGTTGTAACTTCTCCTTTTTCATTTCTGATTTTATTGATTTGAGTCCTCTCCCTCTTTTTCTTAATGAGTCTGGCTAATGGCTTATCAATTTTGTTTATCTTCTCAAAGAACCAACTTTTAGTTTTATTGATCTTTGCTATTGTTTTCTTTGTTTCTATTTCATTTATTTCTGCTCTGATCTTTATGATTTCTTTCCTTCTGCTAACTTTGGGTTTTGTTTGTTCTTCTTTCTCTAGTTTCTTTAGGTGTAAGGTTAGATTGTTTACTTGAGATTTTTCTTGTTTCTTTAGGTAGGCTTGTATAGCTATAAACCTCCCTCTTAGAACTGCTTTCGCTGCATCCCATAGGTTTTGGGTCGTCGTGTTTTCATTGTCATTTGTCTCTAGGTATTTTTTTATTTCCTCTTTGATTTCTTCAGTGATCTCTTGGTTATTTAGTAACGTATTGTTTAGCCTCCATGTGTTTGTCTTTTTTACGTTTTTTTCCCTGTAATTCATTTCTAATCTCACAGCATTGTGGTCAGAAAAGATGCTTGATATGATTTCAATTTTCTTAAATTTACTGAGGCTTGATTTGTGACCCAAGATGTGATCTATCCTGGAGAATGTTCCATGCGCACTTGAGAAGAAAGTGTAATCTGCTGTTTTTGGGTGGAATGTCCTATATATATCAATTAAATCTATCTGCTCTATTGTGTCATTTAAAGCTTGTGTTTCCTTATTTATTTTCATTTTGGATGATCTGTCCATTGGTGTAAGTGAGGTGTTAAAGTCCCCCACTATGATTGTGTTACTGTCAATTTCCTCTTTTATAGCTGTTAGCAGTTGCCTTATGTATTGAGGTGCTCCTATGTTGGGTGCATATATATTTATAATTGTTATATCTTCTTCTTGGATTGATCCCTGGATCATTATGTAGTGTCCTTCCTTGTCTCTTGTAATGTTCTTTATTTTAAAGTCTACTTTATCTGATATGAGTATAGCTACTCCAGCTTTCTTTTGATTTCCATTTGCATGGAATATCTTTTTCCATCCCCTCACTTTCAGTCTGTATGTGTCCCTAGGTCTAAAGTGGGTCTCTTGTAGACAGCATATATATGGGTCTTGTTTTTGTATCCATTCAGCCAGTCTATGTCTTTTGGTTGGGGCATTTAAACCATTCACGTTTAAGGTAATTATCGATATGTATGTTCCTATGACCATTTTCTTAATTGTTTTGGGTTTGTTTTTGTAGGTCCTTTTCTTCTCTTGTGTTTCCCACTTAGAGAAGTTCCTTTAGCATTTGTTGTAGAGCTGGTTTGGTGGTGCTGAATTCTCTTAGCTTTTGCTTGTCTGTAAAGCTTTTGATTTCTCCATCAAATCTAAGTGAGATCCTTGCCGGGTAGAGTAATCTTGGTTGTAGGTTCTTCCCTTTCATCACTTTAAGTATATCATGCCACTCCCTTCTGGCTTGCAGAGTTTCTGCTGAGAAATCAGCTGTTAACCTTATGGGAGTTCCCTTGTATGTTATTTGTCGTTTTTCCCTTGCTGCTTTCAATAATTTTTCTTGGTCTTTAATTTTTGCCACTTTGATTACTATGTGTCTCGGCGTGTTTCTCCTTGGGTTTATCCTGTATGGGACTCTCTGCGCTTCCTGGACTTGGGTGGCTATTTCCTTTCCCATGTTAGGGAAGTTTTCGACTATAATCTCTTCAAATATTTTCTCTGGTCCTTTCTCTCTCTCTTCACCTTCTGGGACCCCTATAATGCGAATGTTGTTGCGTTTAATGTTGTCCCAGAGGTCTCTTAGGCTGTCTTCATTTCTTTTCATTCTTTTTTCTTTAGTCTGTTCCGCAGCAGTGAATTCCACCATTCTGTCTTCCAGGTCACTTATCCGTTCTTCTGCCTCAGTTATTCTGCTATTGATTCCTTCTAGTGTAGTTTTCATTTCAGTTATTGTATTGGTCATCTCTGTTTGTTTGTTCTTTAATTCTTCTAGGTCTTTGTTAATCATTTCTTGCATCTTCTCAATCTTTGCCTCCATTCTTATTCCGAGGTCCTGGATCATCTTCACTATCATTATTCTGAATTCTTTTTCTGGAAGGTTGCCTATCTCCACTTCATTTAGTTGTTTTTCTGGGGTTTTTTCTTGTTCCTTCATCTGGTACATAGCCCTCTGCCTTTTCATCTTCTCTATCTTTCTGTAACTGTGGTTTTTGGTCCACAGGCTGCAGGATTGTAGTTGTTCTTGCTTCTGCTGTCTGCCCTCTGGTGGTTGAGGCTATCTAAGAGGCTTGATGGGAGGCTCTGGTGGTGGGTAGAGCTGACTGTTGCTCGAGAAATCCTTCTTAAAAATAAAATCTTTTGATCCTTGCAGGTTTTGGTAACTATAATTAATACTACTTAAGCATTATGCATGTATTGGTAAGTATATTATACTGTATCAGTAAGTATATTACTTTGTTGATTTATGAGGGTTTTTGGAGGGAATACTTATTTTCTGTAAAATGTCAGCAGGGTCTTCCTTTGCAGATGCAACTAACAAAGTATGTCCAGTGACAATTCCTTCTGCCAGGAAATACTTGAAGAGCAAGGGAGAATAAATATTGTATTTATCCTCTTCAATTAGAAGAAGTGTTCCAACGGCCAAACCTCCACCTAGGAGCTGGTCCAGGGCTGGGAGCCCGGTTGATACCAGCAGCTGTCCATTCCGCACCGACGGTCGTGTCCCCGCGATGGACACCAGTCGAGAGCAGCCGCTGTCGGTACCGCTGGCTCTAGGACCCCTCCGCTGGAAGCTGGTGATGTTGTTCCTGCTAGCCGCCACCACCACAGACCCAGTCGATTATGGTGACTTTACGAAGTGACTTGGTATCCTTAAAATCCTTCAGTAAGAATGACCACCATCATGGCAAGATAACACCTCCTTACAATAATTCTACAGTTAAAACTGCAGGCCAGAGAGGGAAAGCACAGGTACCCCTCCTTTCAATCATTCTTGAATGATGCAAATAATAAATATAAGCAGAGATATGAGCTTATGTTTCTAAGAGGAGACACAGAGTGAAAGGACTATCTGAAGAATGAGAGGAGTTAGCCAGTGAAGAGCTTTTATGGATGAAGGAACAACAGAAGCTAAGGTGAGGAGACTGGGAAGAAAATAATGTGTCCTGGCAACCATGGGTGGTTTGGAATTCCTGTAGTGTAAGAGGTGAGCTGGATAGGGAAACAGGGCCTAGATTGCAGAATGTCACTATAAGGAGCTAGAGGGAGTAGGGGGCCAGGGAAGGGTTCCAAAGAGGAAAGTGACATGATCAGAGTTGTTTACTGAGAGATAATCAGGACAGTATAAAATGGAAGTATAAAATTTAAGGCTGTTCTCCCAAGAAGCCTGACTGAACAAAAGAAGGAAGAAAGGCAATAAAGGGGGAGAAATGCAAAAAGCATTAGGCAAAGGAGCCAGTGGGAGTAAGAGACATTAAAGATAAAGGAATGAGAGAGATTACTGTTGGAGGACATAGATGCTGATGAGTTTGTAAGTTTTGAAATAAGAACTTGAGAGCTTTACCCACCAGAGACCTCCTTCCTGCTCTAGAGGAACACTCAAATCTAGATGTCTTATCCAGAACACCAAGTCTTCCGGTTCCAAGCTACTCAGAGTGTAGTCTGAGGACCAATAGCATCAACAGCATCTAGAAGTTTGTTAGAAATGCAGAATCTCAGGCTCCATCCCAGACCTCCTGAATCAGAACCTCCAGTGTAACAAAATTCCTAGCAGATTCACTTACACATTGAAGTTTGAGAAGCACAATTACAGACCAACTCTGGAGAACTTTAAGGAATTATGGAGAGTAGGAAAGGAACCAGAAGACGGGAGACAGGGAAAAGGGGAGAAGAAAAATACAGCAATATTCATATTGGTCAACCTGACACTAGTATGAATTATTGACAGGATGGCCAGAAGTAATCACTAGGAGCCAGCATGGATGCACTAAGAATAAATCATGCCATAGAGAACAGACTTATGGTTGCCAAAGGGAGGGGGGCTGGAGAAGGGATGGAGTGGGAGGCTGGGGTTAGCAGATGTAAGCTAGTATATATAGAATGGATAAACAACAAGGTCCTACTGTATAGTACAGTGAACTACATGCAATATCCTGTGATAAACCATGATGGAAAAGAATATATATGTACATATATATACATATATATAACTGAATCACTTTGCTGTACAGCAGAAATTAACACAACATTGTAAATCAACTATACCTCAATTAAAAAAGAATAAATCGTGCCAGATTCTCCTTACTTTCTATCAGTAAGCCGAGGAGATGCAGTAGACATACTTGGCTTTCAGTAAAGTATCTCATAAAATGTCTCAAAATACTTTTGTAAACAAGATTAAAAAAATATGGGCTGGGTAGTCTTGGTGCTTTGCAATGACCTAGAGGGGTGGGAGGATGGGAGGGAGGCTCAAGAGGGAGGGGATATGGGGACATGTGTATGCATATGGCTGATTCACTTTGTTGTGCAACAGAAACTAACACAGTATTGTGAAGTAATTATGCTCCAGTAAAGATCTATTAAAAACAAAAGAAAAAAATATATGGGCTGGGTGATAGTTCTATTCAATGCTTTCATAATTGGTTTAATAATTATTCTAAAAGGATTTTGACTAGTAAATTAAAATTTACCTAGATTACCAGATCTCTAGTGACAAGACTTCCAACCTTCTCTCCCTAGACCATTCAACACTTTTTTAAAAAAATTGATAATTTAGATGGAGATACCAAAGATACATAGCGGGTATCACTGAGGGCGGTAATGTTACTTGGCATAATCAGGATCCACCCCCCTCCCCCACAAAATTAACAGGTTGATACAAAGAACTAAAACATTTTAGTTATATTTAGATGAATTAAAACGATGATGAAATTAAACTGCTAATCCGGGCTCCTAAACAATAAAGACAGGATGATGAAAAGAAGCATAATAGCAGTACATGAAATAAAGGCTTGGGAGTTTCAGAGATGCTAAATTCAATATTAGTCAATATACTGACATTAACATGAAGTCAATAGGATGTGAGTTCAGTTCAACCTACCTGCCAAACTCCCCAACAACACAACTGATGTTGAGATTAAAAGGGGGCAGCAGAGATCTAAACTAGCTTTTGCATTCTGTAACTTGAGATAGTACACAAAGATCCCATAGTCAAAATTAAAGATGCCTGATATTAACAATAAGAGGTCCTAATAAGCAGATCAAATTGAAGTGGAGTGTACTTTAGAGCTGCCCACGTGCTCCCTTGTTGTTCATATTCTAACAAGAGATTTGCATGCTAAATCAGTCATAATTCTCCCCAAAGCCAAATAGCCCTTAATTGGTCCTTTCGATCACCCACTTGCCCCCTCTGTTCTCCTCTGTGCCAAGCTTAACATGACCCTTGACTATGTGTGTTCCCATAACAACAGTGCTTGTGGCTATTTTTATAAAGACTTAGTTTCCCAGTTTGGGATCATTGCTGCGTACATAGTGGATATTTAGAGGGCACACTTAGGCTTAAAACACCTCAGGGGGCTTCCCTGGTGGCGCAGTGGTTAGGAATCCGCCTGCCAGTGCAGGGGACATGGGTTCGAGCCCTGGTCCAGGAAGATCCCACATGCCACGGAGCAACTAAGCCCGTGCGCCACAACTACTGAGCCTGAGCCCTAGAGCCCTCGAGCCACAAATACTGAGCCTGTGTGCCACAACTACTTAAGCCCGCAGACCTAGAGCCCGTGCTCTGCAACAAGAGAAGCCACCGCGGTGAGAAGCCCGCGCACTGAAACGAAGAGTAGCCCCCGCTCGCCGCAACTAGAGAAAGCCCATGCGCAGCAATGAAGACCCAGTGCAGCCAAAAATAAATAAAATAAATAAATTTTTTAAAAAATTTAAAAAAAGAAAACATCTCAGGGACACTGGTGGACTGAGAAGTCCAGACTGGTGACAGGTGGGTGGAATTTCAAGGCCTTAATTATTGAGGTATCAAATAAGAAGTCCCAGAAAAAGATGGAGCCCAGCATGAATAAAAGGGCTGAAAGCAAAAGAAGCCCAAAACACTAGGGATGGCATATGACACATCCCCATAAGATGGTACATATTGTCTAAATTTTTTATTTCAATCTCAAAGTTTTGTGATTTTTTTTTTCAATTCTGCATAGTACAAATAGAAGGATGATTTAGTGTTTTCCAGTTTAGGTAACTTCAGACAGTTCTATCATGTTTCCGACTGCCAACTATTCCAGCTGAACCTCCAGATGGAGATATTAGGTTAAGAGACAGAGAAGGAGCACCTAAAGATAAGGGGAAGTACTCACATAACCCCACCACTACTTTTATAAAAAGATATACCTCAAAAGGCAACCAACCTCCTGCCTTTTTGAATAAAAAATTTAGTTATTACTTATAGGATATGGATTGAGATGGAGATGCAGGGGCAGAATTAGGAAATTAGACTATCTCATTCATAAAATTTTCAGGTAAGTTTCTTTATCTATGTCAGATTTGAGAAGGGGCTCTGCCTATTCATATCTAGAGTATCTATTTTTTCCATATTACCCTCAGACCTTAAGCAACACTAGCTATTAAAAGATGGATAGAACTGGTACCAATAACTCCAAAGTTAAATTCCTACTTCCTCCCCATCCCAACCACCCTCTTTGCAAGAATAAGTTGGCTGAAGGCAATGCTACTACTCCCCTAGGAGGAGGAAAACAAGTCTTCTAATGACCCAAGCACTTTAAATAACCAGTCTTCCCCCTTCATCCTCCTAACATCTACTCTCATTGGTCGGCTCCCAGGGCTACAACCTGCATGATGCCCTACTGTCATCCCCACAGACACTAAGAAGTTGGCTGGGCATCCCTTAGATGAATGTTAAAGTGTGAAGCACCTGCATCAAAATCATATAGAGCACTTATTAAAAATACAGACTCTAAGACCCCAGGCCAAACCCACTGAAACAGAATTTCTGATGGTGGAACTCAGGAACCTGCATTTTTTAACAAGTGATTTTTATGCATACTAGGTTTAAGAATCTCTGCCTCACAATGACAATCACAAAGAGAGGCAAAGTGATTTACCAAGTCAACCCATCGCTCAACAGCAGGGCCAGGCTAGAACCCACCCTTCCTGAGCACCTGGTGTGAGCCTCACCAACTAGAGCCCATTGACTTGTTACTAACAGAAAAACGATTTGGCGCTCTACAGAGAAAGTCCCATCCAATCTTAACAATAACAGCATCCCACAGAGAAATAGCGCTCTAGTCCTTAATTCTGCCTTTCACGTGGCAGAGGCAGAAAGCTTCATTTTAGGGCTTCTGATAATTTGTAGAATCATCGCTGCTAAAGATTTGCAGCCTTGGGAGAAGGCCACGGAAACAACAGGACAAATACAAAAGGTGCTATTTTCATCAATCAGTGAGAGGGTCTGGAAACCGAAATTTGATTATTTTGTCTCTGCTTAAGTCTCTCTTGAACTCTGTGTTCCTGGAAATTACATTCACACTCAGGTTGACTTCAGAGAGTTATTCTTTGTCTTTGTCCTAAGACACTGCACAGGAAGCCCCCACAAAAAGTAGCTGTAATTAAAGGTGTAAATGAGCACACACAGGGATGCTCAGGGAGCCAGGGAGTAAATATCACAAACCCTCTAATACGAGGCAGAGGTGTCCTCAAACATTCCCGCTCAGAAAATACGAAGTCACTCGTAATACAAGGCACTTTCTCAATTACTTTATTTGGAACAAGTAATACATTACTTTATTTGGACTTTCATAATGACCTGAAATTACCCCAGTCAATGTTATTTTAGGCTTCTTGTAAAGGTCATCTGATGAAATAATTTTTAAAGGAGACAACGGTATCATTCATCATTCCTGGGAGTGTGAACACACAACTACAAGTTTTATAAGCTCTCATTAAAAAGCCACATATGGGGCTTCCCTGGTGGCGCAGTGGTTGAGAATCTGCCTGCCAATGCAGGGGACACGGGTTCGAGCCCTGGTCTGGGAAGAGCCCACATGCCGCGGAGCGACTGGGCCCGTGAGCCACAACTACTGAGCCTGCGCGTCTGGAGCCTGTGCTCCGCAACAAGAGAGGCCGCGATAGTGAGAGGCCCGCGCACCGCGATGAAGAGTGGCTCCCGCTTGCCGCAACTAGAGAAAGCCCCCGCACAGAAACGAAGACCCAACACAGCCAAAAATACATAAATAAATAAATTTAAACGGGAAGGAAAATTACAGTGTTAAGAAAACCCAAATGTATATGGCTGGGTTTAAAAAAAAAAAAAAAAAGAGTCTACTTTTGAAAAAAAAAAAAAGCCACATATGTCTATGTCATGGAGTTTGTGAATCGCAACCAGACAAATAGGGAGAAAAAAATGCCCGGAAGAAATCAGAATGGGGCTTCCGTGGTGGCACAGTGGATAAGAATCCACCTGCCAATGCAGGAGACATGGGTTCGAGCCCTGGTCCAGGAAGATCCCACATGCTGCGGAGCAACTAAGCCCGTGCGCCACAACTACTGAGCCTGTGTTATAGAGCCCACAAGCCACAACTACTCAGCCCGAGTGCCACAACTACTGAAGCCCACACACCTACAGCCCGTGCTCCACAACAAGAGAAGCCACCACAATGAGAAGCCCGCACACTGCAATGAAGAGTGGCCCCCGCTCGCCACAACTAGAGAAAGCCTGCACGCAGCATTGAAGACCCAACGCAGCCATAAATAAATAAATAAATAAGAATGGTTACTTGTGGCTTACGTTGAAATTTCAGTACAAGCCAAAAAACAAAAACAAAAAAAAACAATGAGGCTGTGTCTCTCTTACACAGCTTGGAAGTGATGATGGGCCCTGAAAAACTGTATGAGGTGGCTCTAAAACGCTTCCCACAAAAGCAGTTGCTGATATCAAAGAGGTATGTGGAGAATTTGAACAAAGTTGTTTCATGAATTTTAAGTAGGAAAAACAGCATTTCTAAATTAACATACTATTTTCTCATTGGAATTGGAAAATTCTATCAAGGCATCAAGATACAACAGATAGAGAATACCAAAGTAAGGTGTCAGATCAAGATGCAAATTTTTCAAAGTTATGGTCAAGTGGTTATAATACTTGAAGCCTCACCCACCTGGAGAATATAAAAGAATAGAGAGCTGTGGGCGGGCACTGAGTCCTATCCACCCAGGCGAGAAGCGGAGGGGTGACCATCTCTCCCCTCAACCCTAGTAAGGGGCTTCAACAAGCCCATGCAGACTGCTTGATGTGTGTCCCCTGCAACTGAGGTTCACAGAGAATTGTGACTGGCTCCTGTCTGAGAAACCTACAGGGCAAGAGATGGGCTGATGAGCTGCTCAAAGAAGAGGCTAGAGCAGGCAGCCTGCACTTCCAGAATTTGTTGGGGCCAAGAATCCATGTGTGTTCCATTGGATCAGATGTGGGCCACAGTGTACGAGCAATGGCATAGGGTCAGGTCATGGCTTGTCCAAGAGGGTCACCTGCAGGGGCAAACAGCCCTCAGCAAAAGGAAGCTGGAGGTCCAGCAGCATTCACGGGGGCTGAGGACAGAGTAACCTACCAACCAAGAATACGGGAGGGCATCCCAACCATCAAGGGACAGGTGACAGTCCAGAGAGCATGAAGCCACTTACAACAGGATTAGTCTTTCTGGCCTTTTCTGTCCCTGCTACATCTCCCCCCTCCACCTTTATACCACCAAGCCCCACCTCAGCTTCAGTCCTGGAAGGTCAAGAAACCTTGGCCCAGAAGCTCAAGATGGGGAAGGAAGCCAACCAGACTCCTTTACTCAACTTCAAGTTTCTCCCAGGCAACAGGCCTGGACTGGGGATCATGGGGGGGAGTTTTTTATTTTCAATCAAGTTTTGTGTTTTACCCCTTTCATCAGACTTTTGCACATTATGTACTAAATTGAGGGTGTTTGGGGACTTAAGAATAACCAGAAACGTTGCAGAGTTGCCCATGCTTTCATTTAAGAAGTCATATAAATGGAATTGAAATTAAAAGGAACAAACCATTGACACACACAATTTAGATGAGTCTTCAGGGAATTATATGGAGTGAAGAAACCAATCCCAAAGGGTTATACACTGTATTATTGCATTTATATAATGCTCTTGAAATGACAAAATTATAGAAATTGAGATCAGATTAGTGGTTGCTGAGTAAGAAGGGGTGGGAGCGAGAGGAAAATGGATGTGGTTACAAAAGGGCAACAAGAGGAATCCTTGCTGTGATGGAAATGTTCTGTATCTTGACTGTATTGACATCAACATCCCGGTTATGATATTGTAGCCACCACACACACAGGCCACACAGGTACTATTGGGGGAAACTGGGTAACAGGTACCTAGCTTCTCTCTACATGTATTATTTCTTAAATGGCATGTGAATCTACAATTACCTCAAAATAAAAGGTTTAATTTTTTTAAAGGTGCTGAAAGCTGTGTGTACACCAGTTGAAGAGGTGATGACCAGCCTTTATTACACTGATTCAATTCTGACAGCTGAAGATACTTGGTCTGACTCATTTATAAAACCCGCTGCTTTTAGTTGTGCAAAAATCAGGGTTTTCAACTTAATATTCGCTGGTTGCCTTGGTGTATTAGTTTACTATGGCTGCCAAAATAAAGTACCACATACCAGGTGGCTTAAAACAACAGAAATTTATTGTCTCACAGTTATGGAAGCTAGAAGTCTGAAATCAAGGTGTTAGCTGGGCCATGCTCCCTCTGAAACCTGTAGGGGAATCCTTCCTTGCCTCTTCCTAGCTTCCAATGGCTTGCCAGCAACCTTTGGTGTTCCCTGGCTTACAGATGCATAACTCAATCTCTGCCTTCACCTCTTTCTCTGTTCCCCCTGTGTGTCTGTCTTCACTTAGCCTTCTTTTAAGGACACCAGTCATGTTGGATTAAAGGCCCACCCTACTCCAGTATGACCCCATTGAAAGTACTTACATCTGCAATGACCCTACTGCCACATAAGGTCACACCCTGAGGTACTGTGGGTCAGGATTCCTACATATCTTTTTGGGGGGATAGGGGTGCACAACCCATAACACTTGGCTAGAGTCAAAATATTCTGTTTGTTGTTTTCAGACCTTATTCACATCCCCATTCCCACCACGGAGCTTCCCAGATGGACAGGTGGAAGGATGGACGGTGGTTCCCTAACAGTTGATAGAAACTCCAGCGCACCACTCTGATCTCACATACCTAGGAGCCACCTGTCTCAGTATAGGCAGCCAAATGCCACCTGTAGCTCCCTGATGGCAACACTGCCTCTCAGCCACTCTCCCCCACAGGGAGCGTCATGCCCCCAGGCTGCTTCAGCAATCACTCTTTGTCTAGGATCCAAAAGCCTCTGAAAGCTATAGTGACATCCTCATACACATTATGCTGCCAGGTTCAAAAGGCTGCCTGTCTTGTTTCACAGGCTCGCTCTAAATTAAATCAGGCTATAACTTATGTCCTTGTGGATTTCCTATCAAGAGACATGCTGTCCCTCCAGATATCTGGCTTTTATGAGCACCACTGGATATGACTGTGTGTATCTGAGTCCTGGCTGCGGGCAAAATTCAAGGTCAGAAAGCTCCTAGGCACGTAAATCAAGATAGTAGCTATTTAATTAATTGTTCTGTTTAATTGTCCCCAAGCATCTCATTCAATAAATACTTATTGAGCACCAACTATATGCCAGGCACTCTTCTCGATGCTGGGGACACAGCAGTGCATTAAACAAATTCTCTATCCTCGTGGCTCTGCATTCTAATGGGGAGAAATAGAACACTGAACAAACAAGACAATCTCTGGGGTTGTAACTGCTGTAAAGGAAATAAACAGGATGATGTGATAGAAGTGGAGAGGGGACATCTGAGCTGCAATTTAAAGGATGAACACAAGCCAGCCACAGGATGTGTCTACGGAAGAACATTCCAGGGCAGAGAGAACAGCAAGGACAATGGCCTTTACAAGTATTGAACTTGACATGTTCAACTGAAAGGTGATTCAGAAACTATGTGGGACCTCTCTGCTTTGCTCCTTTCCACCTTCTGCCACTTGCTGCGTTCCTTCTGCCTTTGTATCGTCTTTTTTTTTTAATTTTTATTTTATATTGGATCATAGTTGATTAACAATGTTGTGTTAGTTTCAGGCGTACAGCAAAGTGATTCAGTTATACATATACATGTACCTATTCTTTTTCAAATTATTTTCCCATTTAGGTTATTACAGAATATTGAGCAGAGTTCCCTGTGGTATACAGTAGGTCCTTGTTGGTTATCTATTTTAAATATAGTAGTGTTTATATGTCAATCCCAAACTCCCAGTCTATCCCTCCCCCCAACCCTGTAACCATGAAAAGATGCTCAACATCGCTAATTATTAGAGAAATGCAAATCAAAACTACAATATCACCTCACACCTGTCAGAATGGCCATCATCAAAATATCTACAAACAATAAATGCTGGAGAGGGTGTGGAGAAAAGGAAACCTTCCTACACTGTTGGTGGGAATATAAATTTGTACAGCCACTATGGAGAACAGTATGGAGGTTCCTTTAAAAACTAAAAATAGAGCTACCATATGATCCAGCAATCCCACTCCTGGGCATATTTCTGGGGAAAAAACACGATTTGAAAGGATACATGCACCCCAATGTTTATTGCAGCGCTGTTTACAAAAGCCAAGACATGGAAGCAACCTAAATGTCCATCAACAGATGAATGGATAAAGAAGATGTGGTACATACATACAATGGAATATTACTCAGCCATTAAAAAGAATGAAATAGGGCTTCCCTGGTGGTGCAGTGGTTGAGAATCTGCCTGCCAATGCAGGGGACACGGGTTCGAGCCCTGGTCCAGGAGGGTCCTACATGCTGCGGAGCGGCTGAGCCCGTGTGCCACAGCCGCTGAGACTGTGCTCTGGATCCCACGAGCCACGGCTGCTGGGGCCCGCACACCTGGAGCCCATGCTCCACGGCGGCAGAAGTTGCCGCAGTGAGAGGCCCACGCTCCACAACGAAGAGTAGCCCCCACTCGCCACAACTAGAGAAAGCCCGTGTGCAGCAACAAAGACCCAACACAACCATAAATAAATAAATAAATCATTTATTTATTTATTTTTATAAAAAGAATGAAATAATGCCATTTGCAATGACATGGATGGACCTGGAGATTATCATACGAAGTGAAGTAAGGCAGACAAAGACAAATATCATATGATATAGCTTACATACAGAGTCTAAAAGAATGATACTAATGAGCATATTTACAAAACAGAAACAGACTCAGACTTCGAGAACGAACTTATGAATTGTTTGTTTAACTTGACAATGCCCACATGAGTCTGGCCCAGGCTCTCCCCTGCACTTGAATGCCTGGACTTTGTGCTGACAAATCTCCTGCTGTCCCACCCATGCCCTGGGCTTGGATCAACTGAGGATATGCATTTCACCCCTCACAGAAGTGATCTGCTTCAACCATCCTGAGAGCTGGACACTGGCCATGGTGAAATTCAAAGCAGAAAACGGGGAGCAGCTCATTTCCCCAGCCATATACCTGCCAGGCGTCTGTGGACGTCATCCACACCCCACAACTGACTGTGATAAGGGCTGTGTTTCCCAGGACTCAGCCACAGCCTTGCCCGCTGACCTCCCCAGAAGCTCTATAAACACTCTGGAAGCAGGAGCCAGCTTATGACCCAGAGCCTGGTGAGCTCACCATCTCCTGGGACACTGCATCTAACAATGGCAGTTTTTCCCTTTTCTAACACAGCTAGATTTTTTTTTCTGGTCCCTAAATTTTTATATTAATTAACTATTAACAACTATTTATGTGTAAGTAACTTGATATTTTTAAAACAATGTTTAACTGAGAGAGAAAAAGCATCAGAAGCTCTGTGCTGATTCAGGACCAATGTCACTGATTTCCTGGTCCAGTAGAGTCTCCTCTGGGCTTCTGCCCCTGCACGTGCACATGCAGCTTCCAGCCTCCTCTACATTCCCGGACGACTTTCCACTCCTGACCTCTTGCACTGCCAGACTTATAGTCACCCTCAGTGTCCATGAGCATCTCTCCAGCTGCCAGCCCGTCTCTGGTTCCTGGTCAACTCAGGGCTCTGGGTTTCGGCCACTCTTCTTTCCTGGGCATCAGACGTTCATGGCATCAGGCCCTGCCTGGCTGTGGGAGTGTGCTCACGAGCAAGTCACTCCCCCCTCTGAACTTGTTTACACAAATGCAGGATATGAATGGTGACAACAATACTGTAGAAATCAGTCAGGATATTTCTGTTGTGCATGACAGGAAGCCAACTCACGAAAGTTTAAGCAAAAAGGGAGATGTTGGTTTTTTTTGCTTCATGTTATTGGAGAACACAGGTTCAGGACCTCGAGGGACTCACACAGTATCATCAGGATACTTTCTCTGTCTCCCTCCACCCTTCACCCCCCTCTCACCCTCACCTCTGCCCTCATTCTCTACTGATCAGATGGTTCGGGGCTTCCTTTATCCCTGCTTAGCAGCCCCTTTGGAAAAGAGGGCTTCTCTACCAGCATCTCTATGTCAAGGGCTTTGACCAAGCTTAGATTCCCATGACCCATCCCTGGACTAATCACTGAAGACAGGTAAATAGGATCCTGGGACCAGCAAGGCCTGGGTCATGTGCCCACCGTTATCTCCCAGGGTAGGTGTGGGGCTAAGCAGAGTATTGTGAGGGGCAGTCATATAAGGAACCACACAAAGTAGAAAGCAGTAAATACTACAGTTTGGTTCACTAAATATTCATTCCATAATCTTCCAACCATCTGCTACCCTCTGCTACAAAGGCTAGAAAGCTAAAAATACTACTTCGCAGACTGTCTTGCAGTTAGAGCGCAGGCTTATATCCAAGTTCTGCCCAGCACATGTTCCCAAGAGAAGCAGACATGATTAATGTGAGGTGGTGGCTGGTGCAGTCATCAGGTTTTCTCGTAAGTACAGGAGGATCACAGATACCTTTTGTTCTTCGGGGCCAGCTATGTCGTAGGGTTCTAGTGTCTAATCCCTACATCACTGGTGGTACATGACAACAGCTTCATTTCTGCTAGAACTAGTGGTATGGTTGTGCATATTTCCTAACTGTGCCCCTAGCTCTGTAGCATCCACGCTTGGTTCCCTGAATCCCATAAATTCTGTAAGCAACCTAATACCCTGAAAGAAATTTCTTTCTTCATCAACTGGCTAGTTTGGTGTAGAAGTAAAACTAACACCTTGCCCTGCTACATTATGCAAAAATGTGCACACATTATGTTCCCTGGTCAGGAGGAAACAAACATACGCCTGCTCCCTGAGCCCCACCCCTCCCCAAAAATAAAAACAGTAAAAAGACCCAGGATCACACTATCTAGCTCTGGTCCCCAAAATTACTGAAATAGTGAACCTTTCCTGTAACTTACTGACTCCTGATAAAAACAACTTTATTGTTTTGCAACTTTATTGACTTTTACAGTGCTGCCATCCAAAGACATGACACAGTCTTGGAGGTTACAACACTCCCGTGAGATAACTGCTTTTTTCCCCCACAGTGAACATAGGAACTGTAAACGTGGTAATCTTGTGGTTGCTTTCTTTTAAAATAACTGTTTGTTGTATATTTCATTTGTCAAGCCAGTCCTTCAAAAACCTGAACTCCCTTGCAATCCATCTTCGTAAATAAAATGTTTTCCTTTCCTGAATGCTTTTATAGCTGTGCCTTCTTTTGACAATAGGCTCTGTTGTTTGCAATTAAGAGCCCTGATAAATACTGGAAGGGAGGCTCCTCAGTGTATGAACACGAGTTGTTGAGGGAGAGCAGTGCTGTTAGAGGAAAAGGATGCGTTGAGAAAATAAAAACAGAAAATTGTGCCTACATTATTTCATAATTCATATTATGATTGACTGGAATAATGTGGTATTGTTATAAACTACAAAACCCAATGTAAATGTAAGGCTAAAGCAGTATTCTGATTGGTAGTTACCATTTGGCAGGTGAGTCAAGGGTACCTGCATTGCACAGGAAGCATCCATCTCCCATTAGCAAAACTCTTCCTTGTCTTTCCCTATTAAAGACCCTCTATGAAGGTCCTAAACTGCCCACATATATTGTCTTCCTAGATAAGGTGACCATCACTTGGAAATCAACAATGCACATGGACCCATCTATCCCTGCCACAGGTGCCGACTAAGCATCAACTGGCAAAAACGTGATCGCAGGCCGGCATCAGGCAGCACCACCAGGACGCAGACACAGAGGAAGTTTACACTGGATACCCAATTCAGTGTAGCCATCAGCGCTGGAAGAGAAGGAGGCAACTGGACTAGGGAGAGGCACGAGGGGAGATTCAAATGTACCTATAACATTTTATTTTTATAAAATAAGAAATATAGGAAACAAATATGACAAAATGTTGCCATTTGTTATTTCTGAAGGTGGGCTTATAATTTGTTAATATTTTTTCTGCATTTTTAAAACCTCTCAAAAAAAAAAAAAAAAAAAAAAAAAAGGAGAAAGAGAAGCCCAAAAGAGAAACCTTATAGGTTGCATGCTTTGCCTCTACCTCTATAATTTTGTCCCTCAGGAGAAACCTTTCATCAGAAATAATAGTAATTTTTTTTTAAAAACTGAGTTCTAAAACTGATGTTAAACCATTACTAGAAATTTATTTTAAGTGCTAAGGTGCCTAGACATTAGTGGTTCAGATTAACCTGAAAAGTTTTTCAGGTGTCTCAGATTTGGTGAAGCAAGTTTTCAACGTAGGCCCAAGTTTCCCAAGATTCCTTAGAATCAAGTGTGGCCACCAATGAAAATATTGCTTGAGTCCATTTGAAGGCATTTCCCTGGAAATTGCTTGTAAATGCAAAAGCAAAAGAAAACAACAAAATTCCTGAGCAGAAACATTCAAGAGTTTTTGGTTCTAGAGGTCTCCTGAAAGAGATCGTGTGTGTGTGTGTGTGTGTGTGTGTGTGTGTGTGTGTGTACATATTGCAGGGAGGGGGATGTTAATTAAGAGGGTTCAGGGCTACACCCTTGGCTTATTCAGTCTTGTCCATGCCTTACAGTGTGTTAAAGGAAGCTTTATTTTGCTTATTTTCCCTTTTCAGTAATCCTTTATAATGCCCTAGCCTCATGGTAGAATTTTAGTAGAATTAAACTAACACAAATCAAAACTGCATAATTAATTAAGTCCTGCAATTACTAATTGACCTAAGTCTAGGAAAAGGAGTCACCCAGGAGATAGTCAGTTACACAACAGGTATAGCACTAGTTCAAGTATAATGGTTAAAACTAGGTTTAAGACTATTTTGGTTAAAAATCCCAAGTGTGCCCCCAACCTCTATCCTATTAACCCTCAAAGTTGTGGGTTCTGCATTTGACCTAGGAGCTACATTCTCAGACACCCAGGAACTATAGGATTAAAAGGAAAGAGAAACAACTTTAATGTTTTATGAGTGTAAAGTAACAAAAACACAAATTTTACTCATTCATCGTTCAATAAAACTTTGTGGAAGTCCCACACTGTTCATCAGAAACAGGTACTTTAATATACATGGGTTTCAACACTCTTATTTCAAAAACTCCCACTTAACTTTAGACTGCTTTACACTCCCCAGGTACCCCCCCCCACAAAACAGGGATTCCATTCTTCATATCCAACTTGAATTTGTATATCATAAATATTCTATTCTAATATTTTGTAATCAGGTAGTTCTCCCATAAATAAATTTTTTAAAATATGCTACTATTAACCCTAATTTATGTTGACCCAAATGTTCGTTTAGAAAAAAAAACTCAGTTTGAACCATATGAAATTGTAGTAAAAAAAAATGGTCAAATGTTTGAAATTGTCAAATATCAGCAATATATAAACAAATATACATATTCTTAATGTTTTATTTTCCATACATTATCTCATTTTATTTTTTATTATGAATATGAATATAGTACATGTTCAGTTACCCATAAAGCCCATCCACATTATTAATATTTTGTTATATTTTTCTCTAGTCTTTATCTTACTTGCATTTTTTTTGAATTTTTGAATTTTATTTTTTTTTATACAGCAGGTTCTTATTAGTTATCTATTTTATACATATTAGTGTATATATGTCAATCCCAATCTCCCAATTCATCCCACCACTACCCTCCCCCCACCACTTTCCCCCCTTGGTAGCCATACGTTTGTTCTCTACATCTGTGTCTCTATTTCTGCCCTGCAAACTGGTTCATCTGTACCATTTTTCTAGGTTCCACATATATGCGTTAATATACGATATTTGTTTTTCTCTTTCTGACTTACTTCACTCTGTATGACAGTCTCTAGATCCATCCACGTCT
Source organism: Eschrichtius robustus (assembly GCF_028021215.1). NCBI lineage: Eukaryota > Metazoa > Chordata > Mammalia > Artiodactyla > Eschrichtiidae > Eschrichtius > Eschrichtius robustus. The sequence continues at coordinate 87,494,403 of NC_090824.1, forward strand.
CTACAAATGACCCAATTTCGTTCCTTTTTATGGCTGACATACTCTTAATGTTCTTTAGATTCCTAAACTTACTTGAGCTCTCTTCCCTCATCCAATTTCTAACTTATTTTCCTTAATCTTTCAAGGTATTCTTATTCTGACCTGATGCCACCACCCCATTTGATGGTGGCATATCTCCTAGAATCAAATCTAGCAATCATCCCACCTTCTGTTTTAATATGTTTTGCGTATTCGCCAACTTCCGATTCTGGCAACGTGGCAGAACTTAGAACACTGCTACAAACAACTAGAAGTGTTGGATAAAACAAAAGACATCTTTAAATTCATAGCTGAGTTTATAAGAAATAAAAGGAAATTCCCAGTTGCCTAAAAGAGAGACCAGAGAGCTTGCACTGAGGAGTGATTTTCAGACCAGGAACTAGGCCCTCACAGCTAACTTTGGGTTTCAACACCCACACACAGACTGAATGAGCCTGGACCCCCCTGAAGCAGGTAGTTGGAATGGAAAGCCCTGCATAAATCCAGAATCCTCAAAGAGTGGCCACCTCAGTGAAAGAGAGAGTGAAAACTGTATCCTCTACCTCAGAGAGATGGCAAGGAAATGTGCCTTTTCCTGTGGTTGAGATCTTGGGCTAGTGACAACCCTATAACACCCGGCAGGAGCAAACGTGAAACTGTTCTGGAGGCCACTTCTGCAGCCAAGACTTCACAGTACCTTTCAGAAAAAGGAGATGGACTCACAATCAAAAACTTACAAACATTCAAGGAAATGATCCACCATAAGAGAGAATCAGCAGACACAATAAGCATCCCAAGATAACAATCTGAAATAATACATTTGAAATTATAAAAGAGGGAATTAAAACAATTTAAAAAAAAAGAATAAGACACTAGTATCAACTGATACCCTCCTGCTCCTTTACATGCCAGGTGTATGCTTATACCCTCAACTTTTCTAAACGCCCTACATCCATAACAGGCTTACCTATATGATGATGTCACTAGAGGCTCCAAAAAGATCCACTCCACCCATTTCTCAACACCTGTCAAATATATGAAATGCTCAACTTAGTCACCCTTTTTGCTTAAGACAGTAAACTTTTTTTTTAAGTACCCTTAATGGTCAATGTATTAATGCAATAACATCTGTTAACATGTACATCTAAAGTGGTTTATTTATTTAGCATGCCACCATGAGGGAATGGAATTCAATTTCTGTTAAGTTTGGAAGAGAGAGGACAAGTAAGCAATTCAGGACAAGGTCACTGGGCACCCAAAAGGACAACAAGAAAACAAGAGGTGATCTGAAAAGAGATGGAGTGAATATGAGAACATAAAAACTCTGAAAATGGGTGTTGATTCTCTGAAGATAGTTTTCTTACTTTTTAGTTTTGCCTAGGGTAAATCCTTACTTCTAAATTTCACCTAGAGTCACTCATGCCTTTCAGCCTAGCCAAAAACTCCTCTAAGTTTTTACACTTTATGACTGATAAAGATTTTCTGCCCAGCCAACCTGGAAGTTCCTCGACAATAAAACGGTTTTCACAATAGCTTCCAGTCACAACCAATCTAAATGGCGTGTTCAGAAAAATGACAAGTAGAGAAACTCTTTGGCAAACTCTGCAGAAGAGATAATTTCAGAGACTTGGACACCCCAGAGAAAAACAAAGCCACATCTGTTTGTTCCCATTTTGAGACAAATTTCCTCCCTTTCTAAAAAATTCCACCCAATAAAGTAAAAGGATATTTCTTGCAGAACCGTGAATATTTGGAGTTGAGACTTTAGGACCAAAAAAAAAAAAAAAATTAATTAAAGATGAAAATTCCAGACAATAAATTAGTTGCTTTGTCTACCAGCATCAAAAATGTTCTACTATACCTTAACTGTCAACACAGGCAGACATACCCCAGAGATACTGTGGGTTCAGTTCTGGGCCAATGCAATCAAGGGAATACTGCAGTAAAGTGAGTCACATGGATTTTTTGGTTTCCCAGTGCATATAAAAGTTATGTTTATACTATACTGTAGACTATTCAGTATGCAATAGCATGTCTAGAAAAACAATGTACATACCTTAATTTAAAAAATACTTTATTGCCATATTTCAAAATTTTTCAATGGGTACATTTTATTCCAAACTCTTTTTAAAAATATCTACAAACTTTATTGTTCGTACTACTTTACTAATTATACCTAATGGTGTTTGTAAAATAGAGTGTCTAAAAGAGAAAATCTATTTAATAGGTGTTCAGATATATTAAAAAACTACTTTATTGCTAAAAAATTCTAACCATCACCTGAGCCTTCAGCAAGCCATAATCTTTTTGCTGGTGTGGTCTTGCCTCCACGTCGATGGCTGCTGACTGATCCGGGTGGTGGTTGCTGAAGGCTGGGAGGGCTGCAGCAATTTCTTAAAACAAGACAACAGTGAAGTTGGCCGCATCGATTGACTCTTCCTTTCATGAATGAGTTCTTTGTAGCATGTAATACCGTTTGATAGGATTTTACCCACAGAACTTCTTTCAAAGCTGGAATCAATCCTCTCAAACCCTGCCACTGCTTTATCAACTAAGTTTGTGTGATATTCTAAATCCTTTGTTGTCATTTCAACAGTCTTCCTAGAATCTTCTCTAGGAGTAACTTCCATCTCAGGTAACCACTTCCTTTGCTCATACATAAGAAGCAACTCTTCATTCATTAAAGTTTTATCATGAGATCACAGCAATTCAATCACATCTTCAGGCTCCACTTCTAATTCTAGTTCTCTTGCTATTTCCACCACAAATGCAATCACTTCCTCCACTGAAGTCTTGAACCCCTCAAAGCCATTCACGAGGCTTGGAATCACCTCCTTCTACACTTATGTTAATTGTTGTTATTTTGACTTCTCATTAATCACAAATGTTTTTAATGGCATCTAGAATGGTGAATCCTTTCCAGAAGGTTTCAATTTACTTTGCCCAGATTCATCAGAGGAATCACAATCCATGGCAGCTATAACCCTACAAAATGTATTTCTTAAAGAATAAGACTTGAAAGTCTAAAGTATTTCTTGATCCATGGGCTGCAGAATGGATGTTGTGTTTGCAGGCATGAAAACAACATGAATCTCACTGTACATCTCCAACAGAGCTCTTGGGCGAGTAGGTGCCCAAGATCTCATTGTCAATGAGCAGTAATATTTTAAAAGGAATCTTTTCTTCTGAGCAGTAGATCTCAACAGTGGGCTTAAAATATTCAGTAAATTATAGCTGCTTCACTTTGTCGTACAGCAGAAACTAACACAACATTGTAAAGCAATTATACTCCAATAAAAATTTTAAAAATAAAATAAATAAAAAGATAGCCCTCCCCCCCAAAAAAATATTCAGTAAACCATGTTGTAAATAGATGTGCTGTCATTCAGGATTTGTTGTTCCATTTACAGAGCACAGGTAGAATAGATTTGGCATAATTCCTAAGGGCTCTAGGATTTTCAGAATGGTAAATGAGTATTGGCTTCAACCTCAAGTCATCAGCTGTATTAACCCCTAACAAGAGAGTCAGCCTGTTCTTTGAAGCTTGAAGCCCGGCATTGACTTCTCCTCCCTAGCTGTGAAAGTCCTAGATGGCATCTTCTTCCAACAGAAGGCTGTTTTTTCTACATTGAAAATCTGTAGTTTAATGTAGCCACTTTCATTCATTATCTTAGCTAGATCTTCTGCATAACTTACTGCAGCTTCTACATCAGCCCTTGCTGCTTCGCATTGCACTTTTATGTTATAGAGATGGCTTCTTTCCTTAAACCTCATGAACCAACCTCTGCTAGCTTCAAACTTTTCTTTTGCAGCTACCTTACCTCTCTCAGCCTTCACAGAATTGAATAAAGTTAGGGCCTTGCTCTGGATTAGGCTTTGGCTTAAGAGAACGTTGTGGCTGGTAAGATCTTCTATCCAAACAAAACTTTCTCCATGTCAGCAATAAGGCTGCTTCTCTTTCTTACCATTTGTGTGTTCACTGGAGTAGCACTTCTAATTTCCTTCAAAAACTTCTCCTTTGCATTTACAACTTGCCTGTTTGGCACAAGAGGCTTTTTTTTTTTTTTTTTTTTTTGGCGTATTTCAGCATTCGGCATGCCTTCCTCACTAAACTTAATCATCTAGCTTTTGATTTAAAGTGAGAGACATGCAACTCTTCCTTTCACTTGAAAACTTAGAGGCCAATGCAGGATTATTAACTGGCCTAATTTCAGTATTGCTGTGTCTCAGGGAATAGGGAGGCCCGAGGAGAGGGGGAGAGATGGGAATGGCCAGGCAGTATAGTGGTCAGGACACACAGAACATTATGGATTAAGTTTGCAGACTTACATGGGCACAGTTCGTGGCATCCCCAAACAATTAAAACAGTAACATCAAAGATCGCTGATCACCACAACAAGTATTATAATAATAATGAAAAAGTTTGAAATATTGCAAGAATTACCAAAATGTAACACACAGACACAAAGTGAACAAATGCTTTTGGAAAAATGGCACCAAAAGACTTGCTCAACACAGGGTTGCCACAACCTTCACTTTGTAAAAAAAAAACTCTATTATCTTTGAAGCATAATAAGGTGAAGCACAATAAAACAAGGTATACCTGTAAAAGAATATTATAACATGATATAAACACTGCTCTGATTGGGGAGGGTTACATTTCTAATCCTAAACAAAGGAGCTCTGTATTTCCTTAGCACATGACCACAGACTAAGGTCCAGAAAAAAACAGGATCAGATAAAAGAAAAACAAAACAGTGGACCAAACTTTAAATACGTCTTTCTGCTCCAATGAGCTCACTGCTGTAGAAACCTTGTAAAGGTGAAATTGTTGCAATTATTCTTGGAGTTAGCTGCTTTAGATGACAGCAGTTCCTGTTAGAAACAATGTTAATGTAGCAGAGTTATGATGTAGCCAGATCATTTATTAACATCCTAGCAGTTACAAATGACTGAGCCCTAACAGAGACAAGGCACATTAGCACACATGAAAAGGGGCCTAATTGCTAGACTAGGTAGAAGAATCCAGGAAACACAGAAAAAAAGCAATTAACTGATTATATTTAATTATGTCTCTATTAATACACTGGATAGGTCATTCATCTCCATGCCTCTGGGAAAGACTGTTTCTAGATTTTGGTTTGTTTGTTTGTTTGTTTGTTTGTTTTTGGCCACGCTGCATAGCATGTGGGATCTCAGTTCCCTGAACAGGGATGGCACCCGTGCCCCCTGCATTGGAAGCACGGAGTCTTAACCACTTGACCGCCAGAGAAGTCCCTAGATCATGTTTTTAAAGCACTTAAAGTAAATTGCCAGTGGGGGAAAAGCTTTATTTTCCTCTTACTTATTCGTTGTCAAAGGTTTATGAAAATCCTTCAGTGGGACAATGGTAACAAAAGTTTTCACAGGATCAACAAGAGTGCCAAGATAATTCGATGGGAAAAGAAGCATCTTTTCAACAAATGGTGCTGGGACACCTGTATACTCACAAGTAAAAGAATGAATTTGGACTCCTAGTTCACAGTATGTACAAAAATTAATGTACATGGACCAAAGACCTAAATGTAAGAGCTAAAACTGTAAATCTCTTAGAAGAAAGCATAAGAGTAAATATTCATGACTTTTGATTAGGCAATGGTGTCTTAGAAATGAAACCAAAAGCACAAGCAACAGCAAAAAATTTTAGATAAATTGGACTTCATCAGAATTTAAAACTTTTGTGCCTCAAAGGACACCAGTAAGAAAATGAAAAGACAACCCACAAAATGGGAGAAAATACTTGCAAATCATCTATCAATAAGGGTCTAGTACCCAGAATATACAGTTGACCCTTGAACAACACAGGTGTGAACTACGTGGGTCCACTTATATGCAGATTTTTTTTACACTAAATACGTACTACAGTACTACATGATCCACGGTTGGTTAATTCCACGGGTGCTGGAACCATGAGTACAGAGGGCTGACTAAAGTTATACTTGGATTTTTGACTGCCCAGAGGTCGATGGCCCTATCCCCCACGTTGCTGAAGGGTCAGCTGTAGAAGGAACTCTTACAACTCACTGACAGGAAGACAAGCCAAGTTAAAAATGGGCAAAAGATCTAAATAAACATTTTTCCAAAGAAGATATGCAAATGGCCAATAAGAGCATGAAAAGATGCTCAACATCATTAGTCACTAGGAAAATGCAAATCAAAACCACGAGACACCACTTAACACCCACTAAGATGGCTATAACCAAAAAGACAAATAATAACAAACGGTGGCGAGGATGCGGAGAAATTAGAACCCTGATACAGTGTTGGTAGCAATAGAAAATGACACAGCCACTTTGGAAAGCAGTCTGGCAGTTCCTAAAAAAAGAGAAACTTAGAGTTACCATACGACCCAGAAGTTTCACTCTTGCTAAATACCCAAGAGAATTGAAAATATTATGTCCACACGAAAACTACACAAATGTTCAGAGCAGCATTACTAATAATAGCCAAAAAGTGGAAACAACCCAAATGTCCATCAATTGGTGAATGGATAAAGAAAAGGTGGTATATCCATACAATGGAATATTATTCAGCCACAGAAAAGGAATGAAGTATCTGCTACAACATGAATGAACCTTGAAAACATTATGCTAAGTGAAAGAAGCCAATTACAAAGAACCACTGATTTTATGACTCCATACATAAGAAATGTCCAGTACAGGCAAATCCACTGAGACAGAAAGTAGATTAGTGGTTGGCTGGGGCTCAGGGTACTTAGGGAAAATGGGAAGCAACCACTAAAGCGAATGTGATTTCTTTGGAGGGGGTGATAAAAATTTCCTGGGATTCCATAGTGGTGATGGTTACATAACTCTGTGAATATACTAAAAACCATTGACCTGTATACTATAATTGGCTGAAATGTGTAATATATGAATTTTAATCTCGATAAAGTTTTTTAAGTTTTCACAGAATTTAATTTCCAGAAGAACTGGAAAGTAGAAGCTGTCCATTGAAGGCCTAGAAAGGAGAAGCAAAGGGTTACCAAAAGTATTTCATTAAGATGGAGGCCAGACTGCTTTCCTGTGCTTAACGTATTACATTATAAAAGAGTGGGGTGGCAGAATGCATACAGCATATGGAAATCAATGGCAACATGAGGCAGTTTGAGTCAGTATATTAGGAGTTCATCTACCCAGGCTGATAACTATTGACCTCACCATTTCAAACTCCTTAGGTCAATTCAGGACACCTTATTCTTGATGTAATCTACTACGTTTCTAGGCACACCAGAAACAGAAAAAGCAGGTATAATAAGGTTGTTGATAATTACATTATTATTGGCTATAATTATGGCCAATATATTTGTTATCATACATTATTATATATATATAGACTGGTGACATTACATTATTATTGGCTATAATTATGGCTAACGTATTACTTATATAATTATGAAAAATCATCCTCGTAATTATGAATTATGAGCACAAACTGGTAGTAACATTGTTTCTATCAAACATTTAACTAAGGAACTCCAAGAATTATCCAGCTGTTATCTGATTAATTTCAACTAGTGTCAAAAGCACAAGTATATTTCTCTGTCAAACGAGTACCATGAACACTGCTGGTGCCCAATATAATTTAGTTGAAATATTATAGACTACCATGAGCAAAAATGGTGTTTCTTCACATCACCTGTGAAATCAATTCAACAAGTAACCACCCTCCCCCCTTTCCTTTGAAATGATTACTTCAATAACCACCTCAAGGAATCAGACAACAGACAACTTGGACCTTTACTTGGGGTCATCAACTTCCCAAAGGTTCACTACAGACTATTGCTAAGGAAGGGGGACACAGGTTAAACACAGGAACCAAACATACAGTGGTTTGGCAAGAGGAGGGCTGATTTCTCTATTTTAAAATAAATTTCAGGGTAGGAGACATACTTCTTGGCTGTTGTCTACAGTGCTGATTTTCTTTAAATAAGAGCAAATGCATTTATAAAAATCTCCTAAAGGCCTCCAAAGATGGTAACAACAGATAACAGGCAATTTGTCCAGAAGGAGCTTAGAGGTAACAGACTAGGTCACAACCACTGACCTTTTTCAAGTCAAAGCACCAGAGAGGGGTCCAGCTTTCCAGGCACTTGGATTGTGAATCCAAAGACAGTGGGGAAAAAGAAAGAGAAAGATCAACTCTGAGGAGTTAAATGCAAAACATTTATTGGAAATGATGGTTCCAATTCTTTTTGAGTCCTTGATTTCACATTGTTCACTACTAAAAGTGGTGTGTGCCATATATTTATCAAAGGGCAATCTAAATTATTTGGCTCTCTTTCAAAATCTACGGTATATCTGAAGATATCCCAAGATGTTGCATAAAGAAGGCTGAGACACTAGCTCACACAAACCTTCAAAAGGCATTATTTGAACAATATTATATACAATTCTCGAGTTCATTTTCAACACAGCAAATAACATTCCCTATGGTTGGATATATTATAGTTATTAAAAGTTGTTGGGGATTTTCCCTCATACAGGGCACTAAAACACTTTTCAAAAAGAGCTGTAAGATATCAACAGTACAAAGATATTATTTTCACATAATAGTAGGCCTCTGAAAATCCCAATGAAAAATTCTATGTAGAGAGTATGGGAAGTATATTTGAATTTATGTAAAGGGAAAAAACTCATTTGTCCATGTCTGGGCACAGAGGAAACAAGTAGATTAAACCAGTGTCATATGCTATTCTAGACACTATTCCATCCTCCATTTACTTTTCATCCTTCTAGATTCTTCTGGGATAATTTTTGGGCTTCATGAAACTAGGCTTCCCAAGTTTACTTGCCTTGCAACTGACTGCACATGGCTTTGGAACTTAAGCTCTGAGCCTCAATTGGCATTACCAGGATTTGATGACATAGATATGTCTGTATGGGTCAAATCCTCAAAGAACAATGAATCAAGAATACCAGAAACAAGTGCACAGTGCAATGTTACGTAGTTAAGCTTTTAAGAAAACCAGAAATGCCTTTCACTTTTGCACAAGTTCTCTGACTTTTGATTACTAGAAATTTAACCATATTTATACTTTTTCTGAAAATAAAAAGGAGCAAATGGAAGTCTCTTAGGAGGACCTAAGTCATGTGTAAGGGGGAATCCTGGCTAGGCCAAGTCAAGCATAACCAAAGATCAAGGGCAAAAATCAGTCTCCTCTTTTAAGACATCCACAGAAGCAGTTTTTGCATGTCAATTAAAGTGCTGTGTGGAAAAAGAGTTGAATTAAGGGCAGATTTACCTAGGAATTCCTGAATCCAATGCAAGTTACCAGAATTGAAAGTACATGGGAAGCAGAATATTTGTTAAATGTGCACTATTTACTCTGCCCTGTATACACATGCTGTTCTATTTCAATAGTACTCAAATTTTTAGAGTCAAACTATGAGAAAATTTCTCCTGGCACCATCATTCTTCAGGGTTAAAGTTACCAATGGGAAAAACAAAACAAAACAACCAAACTCTCTCTCTCTATATATATACATATATATGCAGAATAAATGCAGACATAAAAATGCAGCCACTTCTACTGCCTCCCCAATAATCTACTCTTTAAGTAAATGTGACAATACTAGAATTTAACTCTCAAAAATCTACGGTGCACTGTGCCTGGTACCCAGTAGGTGTTCAGTGTTTGTTCGTTAAATGAATACTGAAAATATTTGGGACACAAGCTTTCGCTTTGTTAATGTGCATTTACATTCCACTCATAAAAACACATCGTAACATACACAAATCTACACATAGCCCCATTGATGTCAACTCCTGAAAATGCCCTCATGACAAAAAATGGAAGATAAATATTACGCTAGAGTGGGACAGGATGATGACAATTAGAGAAGCTGCGAAAGGAAAATTCCAAACACAATTCTTCCATAGTCTTTTTTTATTACATCGTTATTTATTCTTTCTTTTTCTCTTTCTTAAAATTGAAGTATAGTTGATGTTTCATAGTCTTTTTGATGTCAGTTATCTTCGTTTCCATAATAATTCACAGGTGTCTACAAAAAAGTAATCTATTCCTACTTTGAAACTTTAGGACTGCTCTTGGCCATAATATCACACATAATTACGAACAATCTTTTTACATCCTTATAAATGGTACATCAGAGAATTCATATTTTAAAGGAAGCCACATATTTACAAGTAATATGCAACATGTTCAACAAATCTCAACAAAAATGAATATTCATTGTATCATTTATCATTTAAAGAGTAGCTACCAGAAGTACAAGTAATTCTCACACTAGTGGACATTTTTACTAACCACTCATTTCAGTTCGTTGATCTTTTCTTTCCCTAACAAGTATTCCTAAATTTGTTGTGTGTGGTGTTTTGTGTTTTTTATCCTGTCTTTATGCTGTACTTCAGAAAAAAAAAAAAATAGGGAAAGAAGTAGATTGGGATTTGTTTTGTTTAGGGGTTTAAAAATATCTAAGGCAACATAGAGTTTAACTCCACAGGTTTGTTTACCAGCAGGTTGCTGTTCCGAAGAAGCCAGCCATTTAAAAAACGCGCAAAATAAGGCTCTCGCAAAAAAAAAAAAAAAAAATTATATACAGGGAATAGATGGGAGCGCAAAACACATCAGTCACCAGCAACAAAACAGAAGCTTTGTTGCTCGCTATTTGTAAACAAGAGGTCGGGCCAGAGCTCCGCCCTGGTACCCGGGAGGTAAGGCATGTGATAGGCACAACCTCGTGCCCATCCCGAAGCGTTCCGCAAGGGCCGCCTGGCGCCCAGGACCAGGCAACCCACCCTCCAGCCGGGACCAAGCCCTACCGGAATTCTTCTGCTTCCAGCTTGGAGGCTGGAGTCGACCCTCCCTGCTTAACTTCCCTGCAGATACCCTGACATTCTTAAACCTCCTTCAACTATCTGCACTTTTGCCAGGCACCCCGAAACCCACGGCGGCTCTGGCGACCCCCGACCCCGGCTCTCCGAGCCTGCGCCCTCGGGGAAGCCCACCCGGGAGGCGCCCCCGCGGGCGGCTTACCGAGCAGCGAGCCTATGAAGATGACGACCTGCACGGTGGTGGTGAACTGACGGTACAGCTGCGCCTCGCCGAACTCCCCGAGCGCGCTGCGGCTGGCGCCCTCCGCCCCGGCGCCCGACGCGTTGCGCGGCTCGCTGGCGTTTCGGGAGATCCAGCTGCCGTTATGCCCCATGGCGAGGCTGGAGCTCCAGCTCCGTCTTAGCCCGCCCGTGCGCCCGCCTCGGACCTCCGCGCCACTCTCTCCTGCCTCGGGCGCGGAGGAACACGGGGGTGCCTGGAGGAGACCTGGAGAAGCCGGAGCAGCCGCGGGTCCCCTCACGTCTCCACATCGCCAGCCCCGGCGCCCGGGAGGCGGGGAGCGGAGAGGGCGAGGCTTCGCCCCATGCCCGTTCCCTCCGGGGTCCCCGTCAGCAGCCACATGAAGGCGGCACGGTCAGAGCCCGCCAAGCGTCGTCCGTCCCTCCTCCCGCGTGGTCAGCGCGTCCAAGCCCACTCAGCAGAGAGAGAAACACAAGAGGCATTTGATGGTCAAGGAGGGCGCTCTCCGCTCCCGCCGCCCTCTTCAACCTCTGCGTCTGGCCACCCCCGGGGCAGCCCTCTCGAGTCCCCTCCGGCGGACGGCCTCAGCCCCTCTCCTCAGAGGCAAGAGAACATTGGACTGCAGCCTTTTTTCAGTCCTGCTGGCTTCGAGGCTACGTGGCGATGGGAAACCCGGAAAATGCCCAAGTCAAATGCTCGGAGCCCCGAGGGGACCTGCGGGTCCCCACGCCGCCCATGGCCAAGGTGGAATGCCCCGAACCTCCCCAATAGCCTCGCCGTCAGCGCCCGACAGTCCCCCAAGACGCCCGCGAGGGCTTCTCCGGCCCGGCCCCTCGCTGGGGGTTCCGACCTCCTGCCTCCGCGCGGGTTGCAGGGACCTCGTTCCACAGACCCTTTGCCTCTGCACGGCCCAGTGCCCCCTTTCCTGGCCCCGCTCCGGCCCTCGACTGCAGGGAGAGAGCCTCCAGACTTTGCGAAGACACGAGAATACGCCCCTAGAAAGGAAGAGGCACCATCTACGAGATCGCCAAACTGCCTGCGCGCGCTTGAGGCGGCTGGGGGCGCGCGGCCCGCGGGGCGATCACGTGACACGCTTGGCCCCGCCCCCACGCCCAGGCTGCCGCGGGCGGGGGGGGGACGGCGCCATCTTGGCCCCCCCCCCCCCCACGATCTTGATAGCCAAGGCGGGGAGCGTGGGAGGGGCGGAGGATCCATGTCTGGCTGCCGTGAAGAAGCTCGCGGCTCCTCCGGGGCTTCGCCTCGTTTACTGCTGTCATTACTGCTCCTTATCTCGTCAGCTGGGGCTGCCTGAGGCTGATAATTCCACGTCGTTGGCACCTGGGCAAGGAGCCCAGTCTCCTCCATCGGGCCTTGGGTGTAGCTGAAGCATTTAAGAAAGATGGGATTTAGAAATACAGTGCCCGGTTTCCTGGGCCTTTTCATTGAGTCTCATTTCTAAAATGTACACAATACAACCCGGTCAGGTGGCTTCTGGGAATGAAGAGTTGAGGAGGGAGCAACTTCCTGCGGGCTGATGCAAACGGTTGGGAAGCTGGGATGAGCGAGTAAACAAGAAAAAATGGTAAAGAGAAGCCGAATGGGAAAAGGAACGGGTATGGATGGCATCCAGAGAGAGGATCAGGGGAGAAGAGAAAAGGAGAAATGAGAAGAAAAGACAACTAAAATTTTGCCTGGTTTAACCTTGTAAGAACTGTTTCTTTTTCAGGAGTGAAGGACACGGTAGAGGGCTTTGACAAATGAACTGGTAGGACTAGGTCCCACGACAATAACTCTTACGAATTGATTAAAATTACAGAGTTATTTCTTGGTTATCCCAAGGCTGATCGTGCTACCATAGGGCTACTTCACTTTCCCTATTAACCCTTATTACTTATTCTTCTTGAAAGGGCGAAGGTCCATGTCTTGTACATCTGGATTCTCAAAATACCTGCACATAATTCTCTATGTAAGCAGGTATTTTGAACATTTTGGAGACAAAAAAAAAAAAAGAAAAGAGATAGAGAAATGGAAGGAAAATTAATGATAAACTGTATTTTCAAAAAAATAAGTCATTTCCAGCAGTTAAAATTTGTTCTGGGAGTCCAAACATATTTTTCAAGATGAAACCCCTTACACTGTAGTCATTACAAAACATAATTTATAATAATAATTCAGCAATATCCAGCACACTCCTTAGGAAAGGTTAGGGAAGATGTGTAAATGAGTTGTGTAGTGACAGTTGTAAAAATACCCCTTTACTCACCATCACTTGCCATCCCTATTCAAAACTACTAAAAAGGATTGGGATAAATGTGAGGAAAACATTTTTCAATTTTTCAGATGTAAAGAGTGTTTAATAAAGCAAGAAACCTCTCATTTTGTATTCCGAGAAGATACCAGTAAATTCTTTCCAGCCTGTAAACTGGTGTTAGGGTATGGGGTTAGTTGAGTCAAGAAATAACCTGATAGGGGCTTCCCTGGTGACGCAGTGGTTAAGAATCTGCCTGCCAATGCAGGGGACACGGGTTCGAGCCCTGGTCCGGGAAGATCCCACATGCCGCGGAGCAACTAAGCCCATGCGCCTGAACCACTGAGCATGCGCTCTGCAGCCCGCGAGCCACAACTATTGAGCCTGTGCACCTGGAGCCCGCACACCGCAGTGAGGAGCAGCCCCAGCTCCCTGCAACTGGAGAGGGCCTGCGCTCAGCAATGAAGACCCAACGCAGACAAAAAAAAAAAAGAAAGAAATAACCTGATAAACTGAGGGGTCACCGTGATTCTCAGACTTGAGGAAGGATTGCCTTGTGACAATATAGGACCAAGGATGAGATCAGAGTGGTATACTTCTTATGGCCATGGGCTATATGAAATTTTCACTGATTACAAGATAATTTAATATTGATGTAAGAAGGGGGAAAGGGGGGGTGGGATGAATTAGGAGATTGGGATTGACATATATACACTATTGATACTATGTATAAAGTAGATAACTAACGAGAACCTACTGTATAGCACACGGAACTCAGTGCTCTGTTGGTAACCAAAATGAGAAGGAAATCCAAAAATGAGGGGATATATGTATACGTATAGCTGATTCACTTGGCTGTACAGTATAAACTAACACAATATTGTAGAGCAACTGTATTCTAATAAAAAAATAAGATTGATGTAAGCGATTGGACATGATTTAAATATATGTCAAATGTCTATAGTAGGGTTATTTATACCTGTCTGCTCATCACAAACTTAGTGGCCTAAATTACAACAGCAATCACTTATTTTGCTCATAAATGTGCAATTCTGGCAAGACCCATTGGGACTGCTTATCTCTGCTCCACATGATATCAACTGGGGCAGCTCAAAGTCAAAGCCAGGGTATGGAATCTGAAGGCTTGTTAACTAACATGTCTGGCAGTTGATGCTGGCTGTTGTTGGGACCTCAGCTGGGCCTGTCAGCTGGAATGCTTATATGTGGCCTCTCCCTGTGGCTGCTTGGCTTTCTTACAGCGTGGCAGCTATGTTCCAAAAGTGAGCATTTAAGATAAGAGTCCCAAGAGGACAAGGCGGGGAGGTGGCCGACTTTTATGACTCATCTCAGAAGTCACAGAACATCACTTCCACTGTACTCTATTTGTTGAAGCAGTCAAAAGCCGCCACATATAAGGGGAAAGGACAGAGACTACACCTCTCAGTGGAGGGAGTGTCCATCATATTGTAAGAACAGCAGGTGGAATGAGAGAGATTGTTGCAGTCATTTAAGGAAAATAAAATCTGCCATAATATCTATTTTCCTTTTATCAAAAAAATCCTTCCAAAGGTCTCGTTTTTAGATATTTTTTTCTGGAATGAAACCGGAAGAGGTCAAAAACCACACAAATTAATTACAGTCCTCTTCAGTTACCGTGTACAGGTATTACAGGGATATGAGCTAGCCAATATTAACACCTGGCAGCAAACTGGTACACAGCCATAGCTGAAGGCAGGTGATTAGGACCACCAGCCTCCACATTTATGTGCTAGCTAATTTTCATCCGAAACTTTCTGGAGCTACACTAAAAGCAGATAATAGAAAATGGAATAAAAAAATAGGCAACCTCTGGCTCTTAGATAATGCGTAGTAATTTTTCCTTACATTTTTCTCCCATAATGAATAGTATAAGAAGGCATTCTCCCAGCTTAAACACACTTTGTGTTCCCAAAGTTTTAAAGTTAGTTGTGTAGCGCTCAGGATCCATTTCCCTATAGAAATAATAAACAGGATGATAGGGTTCCCAGGCAGAGTGGGGCAAAAAGAAGGAGAGGCTCTGGGGTAAGGACTCCTAGGGAGGCCCTACTCAGTCTGTAGGTCTACCTAGCTCTCCAAAGGTCTAATTTCTTCACAGTGTTTACAAGAATTACTCTTCTTGTGCCAGGAGTCCACTCATTTAACTAATGTTAATGCCCTGTGCTGGGAAGGCAGGAACACAGAAATGTGGAATAGAACAGATTCTCGAAGCTTTCTCCAATCACCTCTTCCTTAATCATATAGCTCCTGGGATTTGCTTAGGGATTTTACCTCTTATAGCCATGGGAAAATAGGTATGATGGTTAATTTAATGTGTCAACTTGACAGGGCCACGGTTGCCCAGATATTTGGCCAAACATTATTCTGGGTGTGTCTATGAGGATATTTCTGGATGAGATTAACATTTGAATCTGTAGAGTGAGTAAAGGGATTGCCCTCCTTATTGTGGGTGAGCCTCATCTAATCAGTTGAAGATCTGGCTAGAACATAAAAGCTGAGTAAAAGAGGATTTCCTCTGCCTCACAACCTTCGAGCTGGTATATAAGCTTTTCCCTGCCTTCAGACTTGAAACCTTGGCTCTTCTGAGTGTTAAGCCTGGTGGCCTTCAGACTGGAAGGACACTATCAGCTCTCTTGGTTCTCAGGCCTTTAGATGGGACTAGAACAACACCATCGACAGTCCTGGGTCTCCAGCTTGCCAACTGCCGATCTTGGGACTTAGCCTCCAAAACTGCATGAGCCAGCTCCTTATGATAAATCCCTGTGGTAATTTTTAAAAGCCTATTTCCTTCTCTGTTTTTTCTCTTATACTCCCATGGTGTGGTGATAGGCAAAATTTACATGTAGGTGCTAATAACATCTTTCCATATCTATAGAATGAAATAGGATCCATTTATGTTCAAAAGAATTCCTGGATTCCAACTTTCTTGGGCATTCATTGAAGAGCAGGAAGGGAGCTGGGTAGGGGAAAGAAGAGATGGATAGGATTTGAGATAATTGCAAAGCCCAAGGGGAAGGTGGCGGGAAGTGAGGAGGAGCCTATGGGTTTATTTCCCCTTCCTTCTTCCTTTTCATCATTGAAGGTCTCTTCCTCCTGCCTCCTGTCCCCAACACTACACTTTCAAATGTCCCTGCATGGTCTCTCGCTAAAGATGGAGAGAAGAGAAAAGCTGGAAGTGTTTTGAGTCGGTAAGCCCAAGCAGCAGTGTGCTGAGGAAAGAGGGATCCTTATGGCCCCGGGCTACCCATCTGGAATAAGTAGTTCTATTTCCAAATGGCTAATTCTATACCTATACAAAAGACATAAACAATGCAGGTTATTATGTAAACATTACTAGTGTTCAGTGATATCTCATTCTCCTCTTCTTCCAGG
This sequence comes from Eschrichtius robustus, assembly GCF_028021215.1. Taxonomy (NCBI): domain Eukaryota; kingdom Metazoa; phylum Chordata; class Mammalia; order Artiodactyla; family Eschrichtiidae; genus Eschrichtius; species Eschrichtius robustus. Next base: position 87,511,154 of record NC_090824.1, read on the forward strand.
CACACAGAAGCCTATTTTTCTCGGCTGCCCTTGCAAATGGGCAGGCCCATGTGACTATAATGACTAATGATATGTGAGCAGAAGTGACGAGTCATTTCTGAGCTGCGGCAGTGAAAAGCTTGTTGTGATTTTCAAGTCTCTCTGCTGCCCTGCCATTGTGATTGTGGAAGGGGACTTGTGTTGAAGAGCTGAAATATTGAAGCAGCCTGTGTTTCTGAGTCACCATATTGTGTGTGGGGGGGGGGTGGCAGGGGGGTTGCAGACGCCCTAGAGACCACCCAGACATAACAACAAATTTTATATAAGCAAGGAATAAACCTTTGTTATACTAAACAACCAAGATTTTTGGAGCTGCTCATTATCACAGTATAACCCAGCCTATCCCGGCAGATAGAGTCATGAAAACTGGGGCCTGCATATTTAAGAAAGCATAGACTTTATTTCCCGGGAATGGAAGATACTGAGTTAGGGCTTAAAACAAAATCTCTGTGTATATTGGGGGCAATAAGGATATCCTAGGTCCTTGTAAAATGAAAGTGGTAGCTGATAATAAAGTCTCTGGGCATCTTTGAATTGAACTACTGGAATATTTCATGTCCAAAAACATACTGGTCTCCAATAAATTTATGTCATTTAAATAGCTTTTTGGGGGGAGTACTTAAGCTTAGTATACTCAGATTGTCACTTTACACAGGCAAACCTACCAACTCCCTCAAGATAAAGAGTCTAGTAACCGGGACGGGGGGAAGGGGGGCAGTATGATGTTGGTGTCAGTTTGACCTGGGTTTGAATGCCTGCTCCCCTATTTCCACTTGTGACACTGGGCAGTTACTGACCTCTCTAAGCTCAGTTTCCTCCTCTACCAAATAGCGATTAAAATGCCTATATTGCAAGGCTGTTTAGAGGACAATAAAATACCAAATTAATGAAAATCTCTAACAGTACCTGGCACATCATAGGAAATCAATGAAACGTAACTATATAAGATTGATTCCTGTTTATTGATGCTTAAAGACAACAAATATCAAAAGGGAAACAAAGCATCATCTTTCAACATTTTAAAGAATTCTCTCTCTGTAGATATAAATAAACCACTGCCTAACAAGTCCTCTATTTCAAAAAATGGAAGAACCACTTACTTTGCAATTAACAAAGGACAAAATGGCTTTTGGTTAAAGATTTAGAAGTCCACAATTTAGCCTTTACACTATTGGGCTAAATACGTTTACTTTATGGTTCTTAGTTTGGGGTATGTTAAATTACCAACAAAGAAATTATCTGTTTAAAAAAGCTAATACTAATAATTTACTAATTATAGTAAATAATGTAATTAGTATAATAATTTACTAATTATATTTACTAATACTAATAATTTGCATATTCTAAATTATCTCAATATGTGGACTGGGAAATGGTTTTCTACTGATATGAATCTATAACTCCTAATGCAGTTTCCCAATTTGTAATAGTCCTTGCACCTATAGATTGCTATTACATTCATCAAGAGTATCTGGAAGGTGAGAGATTGAATACCCCTTCCCCCAGAAAGCCTCAGCAATTTCATATACACAGACACATAGACACATGCACACACACATATACACGTAGTGATTATAAAGCAACCTGACTAATTTTTTAATAGCAAGTATGCCGAAACTAAAATATCCATGAATATTATCACCTTTAAAGGAGTCACCCTGGGAAGCTGTTTAACTGTTGAAGAATATCATGATTTCTTAACACGTATTTGGGACTCTCTTTTATAACTAACTTCAGAAGTTGGAATATTCTTTCCTGTATCATAAAAGGAAACATTCTTTTGCTGATGGTAACAAATATGTCCTTTAAGAATAAATTTGAATTTTTTGATAGAGCCAAAAGTTATCTAGGACCAATTCTGCTGAATTAAGTGATCAAGACCGTATCTTCTTTGCTAAAAGATGAGATATGACTATAAAATACTACGACTCACAGTCTGACTTGTAAGTAATGGCACAGCTTTGGAAGAAAAATATATACTTAATTTATTCCAGAATTTAAAGGACAAGATTCATTTGGGTATATAAATATGTAAATGCATACAAATACCCACAAACTGATGCAAAAAAAAAAAAAAAAGCTATTTTTATTTCATAATTTCTTGAACAGCAGGAGCCACCTTGCCTCTCCTACTCCTGCCAGGCCACAGAGAGCTTTAAGAACAATTAAGTGCTTTTACCTCCTACAAGGAGACAGGAAAGAGGGCAGGTCCAAAAAAGTATTCAAAGAAGTAATGGCTGAAAATTTCCCATATTTGGCAAAAATCATAAGCCTACAGATTCAAGAAGCTGAGTGAGCTCTAAACATGATAAACCCAAAGAAATCTATACCAAGACACATCATAATCAAACTTCTGGACACTGACAAAGAAAAAAAATCTTTAAAAGTAGCCATAGAGAAATGCCACTTTACCTATAGGGGAAAAACAATGTGAATGATAGCAGAGATCTAATTGAAATCACAAAGGCCAGAAAGAAGTGGCATAACATTTTCAAGGGCTGAAAGAAAAGAACCACTGACCCCAAATTCTATATCCAGTGAAAATATCCTTCAGGAATGAAAGGGAATGTAGTTTTAAAATTTGGGCACAACGACCAACAGTCTGGAAGTTTTTCTTTGGGAAGTTGAGGGTAAACAGCAAGACCAGGAGATGTACTTTTGGGGAGCAGGGAGGGCATGAGGAAGTAGAGTCTCTTCCTTGGAGAACCGATCTAAGGGTTTAGGGAGGGCCTGGAGAATAAGGAAATCTTGGGGTGTCCTGACAAATTGTGAACCCCAGTTACACAAAAACAATCTTACCAGTCTGGGTGCTCCAAGAGTTTAGAGGTTATCTGCCGGAAGCCAATCAAGTACCAGCCTTTACTTTCGAATGATCCCAGGACTGCTGAGTTATTTCACGTAGGGCAACCAAATGCAATGTGTGGACACTGGTTGGATCCTAATACAAACAAAGCACTGTAAAACAAAACAAAGCAACAACAACAACCTTTTCCTTTTAACAGATTATTAGAGTATAATTGACATACAATAAATTGCATATATTCTACAGTTTGATCAGTTTTAATATATGCAAACACCTGTGAAACTATCACCACAATCAAGATAATGAATATATCCATCACTCCCAGGAGTTTCTTCTTGTCCCTCTGGAATCCCTCCCTGTGGCTCATCTCTGTCATCCTGACACCAGGCAATCGCTTATCTTCTATTACTAAGTTTGTATTTTTAGAATTTTATATAAATGGAATCATACAATATGTACTCTTTTGTCTGGCTTCTCTCACTCAGCATAATTACTTTGAGATTTATCCATGTTATTATTATATAGATAGCATATTTCTTTTTATTGCTGAATAGTGTTCCATTGATCGTATTGATACATCTCAATTTGTTTTTCCAAGAAACAAGTTTGTCCATCACTTTTGATGAGCATTTGGGTTGTTTTCAGTTTGGCGATTAAGGGTTTATGAACATTCATTTACAAGTCTGTTCATGGACATATGCTTTCATTTCTCTTGGGTAAATAAATATCTAGCAGTGAATAGTTGTGTCATAGGGTAGGTATATGTTTAACTTTTTAACTAAAACTCATGATAGGCCTAAATGTAAAACTGAAAACTATAAAACTTCTAGATGAAAACATGGAGGAAAATCTTTGTGACTTTGAGTTAGGCAAAAATTTCTTGGATAGGATGACAAAACACGATTCATAAAAGATAAAAACTGATAAATGGAACTCCCTCAAAAGTAAGAACTATGCTCTTTGTAAAACACTGTTAAGAGAATGAAAAGGCAAGCTACAGACTGGGAGAAAATTTTTGCAAATTACATATCTGATAAAGGACTTACTTCAGAATATATAAAGAATTCTCAAAACTCAATAATAATATAAAAAATACAATTTTTAAAATGAGCAAAAGATATGAACAGACAGAAGATATATGAATGACAAATAAGCACATGAAAAGCTGATTAACATTATTAATCATTAGGGAAATGTAAATTAAGGCACAATGAGATACTACTACACACCAATTACAATGTTTAAAATTTAAAAGATTGACAATAACAATTACTGACAAAGATGCAGAGTAACTAGAACCCTCCTAAACTGGTGGGAATATAATATAGTACAACACTTTGGAGAACAGTTTGCCAGGGTTTTTGTTGTGAAATTTTGACTTTGAAATAATTTCAAACTTATATAAAAGTTGTAAGAATTATCCAAAGAACTCTCATACATCCTTCACCTAAATTCCCCCCAATGGTTGACATCTATGTTTGACTTATCATCTCTCTCTTTATTTTCTGAATCACTTGGGAGCTAATTGTATATGTAATACCCTATTACCCCTTACGGTTTGAGTGGAAATTTCCTAATAGCAAGGACACTTTCTATTTGACCTCAGTACAATCAGTAAACTCAGGAAGTTAACACTGATATAATAATGCTGTCTAATCCACAAGACCCCCTTCAAATTTTGCTGATTGTTTTGATTATATCCTTTATAGGTCCAGCATCCACTACAGATTCTAAGTTTAGACAGATGGAGAATTTTGAACATAAATTGGGTATTAAATAATGTTAAGCAACTGTTATATTTTTAAGGTATAAGGACAGTATTACGTTCATAAAATGTCCTTATCTGTTAGAGATATGTACTTAAGTGTTTATAAAAAGAATGATATGATGTCTGAGATTTTCTTTAAGATTCACTCCTAGGGAGGGGTGTGTGTGTGTGTGTCTGTGTTGAGGGGTGGGAAGAGGGGAGAAATGAAATAAGATTGAATAAGATTCTAAATTTGTTGAAGCTGAGTGATGAGTACAGGGGGGTATTGTAATATTTCCCCTACTTTAATGTATGTGTGAAATTTTTCCATAACTAGAGTATTTTAATTTAAAAAAATGGAGAAATGGAAGGATTTTAAGAACTGGGGTGATATGATCATATTTTTTATTTAGAAACATTACTCTGGCTGCAATAGGAAGAATGGCTTAAAGTGGGGCAAGAATGAAAGCAGTGACTAGTTTCCCAGCTGTTGAAGTCATCCAGGGAAGAGATGATGGTGACCTGAACCAAGTTAGTGGCAGTGGGATGGAGTGAAGTGGATGAATGGCAGAAATTGTAACTATCTGGATGTGAGAGATGAGAGAGAGGGAATCCAGGATTACTCTTCGTTGGCTTGGGCCAATGGGGAGGGGGTGGTGCCATTTACCTAGACAGGCATCACTGGAAAAAGAACAGGTCCCTAGGGGAGGGAAGGAGAAGATGGTCTGAAGGGGCCTCGGGTCAAACTAGTGCCTTTGTGTTATCTGGCCACAACTGAGTAGATAGATGACGGCAAGATACTTAAATAATCATTATTTAGCAAATAGTATAAATAATCATTATTTAGCAAATAGTATAGGGGTAAGCAAGGCAGACAGAAGGAAATGTCACTTAAACTTAACTTGAGGTAATACGATATGATTATTCTAAATCAACATTGGTTGGAGACAGGATATAACAGAAAGACCTCCTCAATTCACATTAAGTAAACTGGGCATGCAACATAATTCTCTTCATGGGAATGTTGCTCATAAGATGCCTGAGTGGAAAGACATTTTTCAATTGAAATTGCATGGTGGTACTGTTGACCCCTAGGGTAGGCATGTAGGAACAGAGAACATGCACTGGGATGTTGAATCTATGGTTAAGGGGACGAGTTCGAGGGTAAAAAACTGGCGGGGAGGGGAGTAGCGGTCACGATTTTTACTCCTGGTCGTCTTCTGGGAAGGCTTAAGGTGAGTCAAAGCGGCTGGAAAACCCATCAAAGTCTGCCCTTCAGAGCTCCTGTCTCCTACCCATGCCAGAGTGAAGGAGTTCCAGCAGGCACTTCTGTGAAAGAGACTTATTTCGTGAAAACCATACCCCTTGGCATTCCATTCTGATGGATTTGATCTCCCACGCCCCTGCAGGTTCCTCCGCTCAGTTCCCCCAGCAGAATGTGGGCTAAACCTTCCCCCAGCCTCGCTCCCATGCCTACGCTGCTCACGCGTTAATAGCGTTCGTGACGCCGCTTCTCACCCAAGAGCCGGCCCGGGGCGCGGAGTTCCGGCGGGGATCCTGCTGGGCGCCGAGCCCCACCCCAACCCTGACCCCGCCCCCGGCGCGACGCCCCGCCCACATGCCCCCCCCCGGCGTGGAGCTCCTGCTGTGATCCTTCCCCCCCCCAAGCGCGGAGCTCTCCCCATCCCTGACCCCGCCTCCGGCTTGGATCCCCGCCCACGGTCCCGCCCCCGGAGCGGAGCCCGCCTAGGGCCCACCCACCTCCGCAAGGCTGCTTTGCCTTGCCTTGCCCACCGTACTACCATGGCTGGGGGCCGCGGGGCCCAAGGGCGTGGCCGGGACGAGCCGCCGGAGAGCTACCCACAGCGACAGGACCACGAGCTGCAGGCCCTGGAGGCCATCTACGGCTCCGACTTCCAGGACCTGCGGCCGGACGCGTGCGGACGGGTAGGAACGTGGCTTGTCTGGTCGGGGCTGGCGTGCTGCGGCCCAGCTCCCCTGGCTCGATCTACCCCGGCCAGGCCCGCCCGGCCCTGCCGGAGCCGAACCGCCGACCCCCACTTAGGATTCTGGAGTCCTTTCATCTCTTGCGATTCCACCCACGCTCACTTTCTGTCCTTGCGCCCGCAGCCGCTTGGCGGGTCTCCAGAACCCCCAACTGGGCCGAATTCTCTTACACCCTTTTCCCCACGTCGGCTCCAGTCTTACCTCACGCTGTTTCTTATTCCTACGGACGTTCCATAACTTCCCTGCGTCCTTACTGTCCTGCCTTTTTTCCTCCCTGAAAGCCCTTGAGTTTGATACAACAGCGCATTCATAGGGACCCACTGCAACTTTGGGAACGCTTTGGGGGCTCTTGCGCAGATCTTACTGATGCCTTCAATCAGAAGCCTCACCCTCCCGTCTGTGTTCAAAACTATTAACCATGTAATCCCATTGTACTCCTCAGGCATCCTCCCTGTATTGTGCTGTGTGGAGGAACTTTCCTCTGTACCTTTCTCCAAGGCGCTTGGAGAGTATGGAATACAGTCGTCTTAGCTGCAATGGAGAGGGAGTGTGCTGAGTCCACCCTTTTAAAATGGCATTTGACTTAAAATATTATTTTCCTTTTTGTCTGGAAGTAAGTTAAGGCACATTATAAGCTGCTGATACTGACAGTCTTTCCCTCATCATCCTTGAAGAATTATCTACCAAACTCTTATCTTTGTAGTATTATTTAAAAGGTAGTACCTTCCTTCATCTACCTTTAAATTTATTTATTTTATTTATTTTTGGCTGTGTTGGGTCTTCGCTGCTGCACGCGGGCTTTCCCTAGTTATGGCGAGTGGGGGCTACTCATTGCGGTGGCTTCTCTTGTTGCGGAGCACGGGCTCTAGGCGCACTGGCTTCAGTAGTTGCAGCACGTGGGCTCCGTAGTTGTGGCACGTGGGCTCTAGAGCGCAGGCTCAGTAGTTGTGGCACAGGGGCTTAGTTGTTCCGCAGCATGTGGGCTTGAACCCGTGTCCCCTGCATTGGCAGGTGGATGCTTAACCACTGCGGCACCAGGGAAGCCCAGCCCCCTTCATCTACCTTTAATTCTGGCATTTTACAACATGTGCCTTATCGGCACATCCGGGATTTTCTCAAGGAATAGGATCTTCGGGAGCTGTCAGGGCAAAACATTTTCCTTCTCACCCAATGTTTCCCTTCCTTCATTAACTATTTATTGTTCTAGGTATTGGGAATACAGTCCAGCACAAACCAAACCAAACCCCCTTCCCTCAGGGAGCTTACTTTTCTAGTGCTTAATTTCAAGAGTTATTTTTAAGCTGAAATAGTAAAAATGTAAATATTCCCCTTATACAAGCTTATAATAAAATAACAATGTAACTTTCTGGTTATCTGGTAACTTCTCTGTTCCCAAACATTGAGAACCAGGAAGTCTGCTCATGAAGCCAAAATACGTGTTGCAAAGTTTACACGGTGACTCAATACAAAGCTCCTAAGACTTCATTCAGAGACAGTTTATTTACTTTACACAGCTTAATTATCTGGTCCTAAGACTGCAAGAAAACAAAAGACAAAGGTACTGCTGTAGGTAGGGATACTGATAATCTCAGAATTTATAGCTGGTGGTCTTTATAACAAGATAGAGCAAACAAAATCAAAAACTGTAATAGGCAGGTAGAAGGATTCAGATAGCTGTACCCTGAGGTACACGGGCAAATAGGCTTAACACTTTGCTAGGCAAATAATTGGTGGTCATAAGGATGAATCAGAATGTAGTCATTCAACATAGAGAACAGACTTGTGGTTGCCAAGGGCGGGTGGGTGGGGGAGGGATGGACTTGGAGTTTGGGATTAATAGATGCAAACTATTACATGTAGAATGGATAAGCAACAAGGTCCTACTGTATAGCACAAGGAACTATATTCAATATCCTGGGATAAACCATATTGGAAAAGAATATAAAAGATTGTATGTATGTGTATAACTGAGTCACTTTGCTGTGCAGCAGAAATTAACACTGTAAATCAACTATACTTCAATCAAAAAAAAGTTTTAAAAAGTTTAAAAAAAATGTAGTCATTCAACAAATACTTATTATTTGCCAGTCTTTAGGGAAAGGTTATGCAAGCCCACAATCCTTTATGCAAAACCCTGAGGCCTGATAAGTTTCAGAATTCAGAAGTGTTTGTGTTCATGGCCACATGTGCACATTCCACACTTACCTAATACCTCACTCAGTGTCTGGAGCAGCATGCAGAATCAAACACAACAAACCATGTGAATATGCAAATATTCACACTCAGTGGGATGGATGAAGACTATTAATAGCCTCATGTCGGTTCAGGCCAAATTTGTTGCCAGTAAGTTCAGCTCAGAATTATTGACCTGAGTAAACTTTAGGTTTTTTAAACATCTGAAGTTTTTTAAACTTCTTTTTGGGGGATGTGTTATAATGTAGATTTTGGTTTAGTAGCATACGTATGTTATTTATAAATAACATTTTGGGAGTACATGCTAAAAATTCTTTTACATACTAAAGTTTGGACATCACTAGTTGAAAATATAATTTCCTCTAGAGTTACAAATTTATTGTTAACTTAATTATCTTGGCTAATTTTCTGTCAACCAAAGGTCTGCTCATTTATAATTTGATAGCTATTGCAAACCTCCCTCCTAAAGCCTTGCTTTTGTCTCTGGGCCCACCGGTAGTGTATGAGTGCTCCTTTTCCTACATCTTCACCAACACTGTAGTGTCAGACTTTTTCATCTTTGCCAGTAGATAGATGAAACATTTTTACTTCCTTAGTTGTAAATTATGAGGACCACCTTTGTCTGTAAGCCATGGATTTTTTTCTGTGAACTGTTCAGTGTTGTTTGGTTTATTTTTACACTCTATTGTCTACTTTCTTATTCATATGTCAGAGCTATTTATATGTTAATATGTATGTTAAGAAAATTGGCATTTTGGGTCATATATTGCAAATATTTTCCCCTAATTAACCATTATGCATTTTGATATTTAGGTAATTTATGCAATTTTTTAAAACTTTAATATAGTCAAAATGACCTTTTTTTTTTCATTTTATTGTTGTTACATGGTCCCTGTGGTTTGTTTTTTTCCCTGCTCCAGTGTTACCAAAAAAATGAATTCTTCAAGACTGTCTTTTAATTCTTTCATGACTTTGTTTTTAAACTTCCATCAAATAAATATAGAAATAGCTTTTTATTTTTTAAAGTTCTTACCTCTGTCTGAGTATGAATCTAGGCTGCCCACTTTCACCCCCCAACTAGCCAGTTAGACTAACACAGATGATTTTTTTCAGTCTTTTCCACTAACATGAAATGCCACCTTTACATTGTATGAGAGTAGGCTGGCTTCATAAGGACAGAGTCTCTGTATTTGTTCACACCTACATGCCTAGTGCCTGGTAAAAAGCTCTCAAAATTTTTTTATCGACTGAAATAATTCCCAAATGTATTGGGGTCTATTTAGAAAAAGAGATATGGAGGGAAGTCAGTGATTAAGGCATTTGACATAAAATCTAATTTCTTAGATTTTACTATCATCATTTTGGGGGGGGGGGGGAGGGGCATCTTCACAGACTTAAAACCAAAGACTTGCCCAGATTATCTAGCTTGCACATGTTACTTTATTTCTAGATTTGTTGTTTTTTCGCACAGACTAGTTCCTTCCCCACATTACAGCATATGAGAACGGAGGCAGGTGAGAAACAAGAGGCCATGCTGAGCCGAGTCTTGCCATCAAAATTTAAGGGGGATGTGATGAGCGGAATCTAGGTAACAATCCTAGACCAAACACCTGGAAGTGGTTTGAATTGTGTAACTTTTTCTTTTATGTGCTGTGGTTAAAAACACATGGCATAAAATATACTAGCTTAACAATTTTTAAGTGTATAGTTCAGTAGTGTCAAGTATATTTACATGGTTGTGTAATGGAAAAATTGTTAGTATTTTTTTCTAATTGAAGCGTAGTTGATTTACAATGTTGTGCCAGTCTCTGCTGTACAGCAGATTGACTCAGTTTTACACATAGATACATTCTTTTTTTTAATATTCTTTTCCATTATGGTTTATCCCAGGAGAGTGGATATAGTTCCCTGTGCTCTACAGTAGGACCTTGTTGTTTAGCCATTCTAAATGTAATAGTTTGCATTTACCAACCTCAGACTCCCAGTCCATCCCTCTCCCTCTTGTGTTAGTGTTTTTTTTTTTTAATATATTTATTTATTTATGGCTGTGTTGGGTCTTCGTTTCTGTGCGAGGGCTTTCTCCAGTTGCGGCAAGCGGGGGCCACTCTTCATCACGGTGCGCGGGCCTCTCAGTATCGCGGCCTCTCTTGTTGCGGAGCACAGGCTCCAGACGCGCAGGCTCAGCAATTGTGGCTCACGGGCCCAGTTGCTCCGCGGCATGTGGGATCCTCCCAGACCAGGGCTCAGACCCGTGTCCCCTCCATTGGCAGGCAGATTCTCAACCACTGCGCCACCAGGGAAGCCCTTGTGTTAGTATTTTTAATTAATTTCCCAAACCTCGTCCTCACTCTGCTGCTCATCTTGTAAACCAGTAAAGTTTAATCGCAGGCTGTCATTAACCCTCATGCCTTGGAACCAAAAGATTTGCTCCTATGTGGAATGGCTGATAAAATTCTCAGTTTTTTTATTGTCTTATCCTTCACTCCAGTACTTTTAACAGAAATAGACACATGCTTACATCAGTTTATTTTGGGGGCCCTGAGTGTGAGGAAGTGCCCAAGAAAACCACATTGAGACTGAGAAACTGGGGTTCCTGCCAGTGTTGGCCGGGTGCTCTTCCAGGTGTTGTGCACTGGGCTGAAAAGAGGGTCCCCTGGGTCAGTGTTCCTCATCCTGTGGGGTGTATTAAGATCCTTGGGTTTTGTTTCTTGAAGATCTAATGTTTTTAATTTTTTTAATTCTGGGGGGGGGGGATTAGTCCAAATGAGCATTACCTCTCTTATGTTTTAGGACTGAGTTTGTGTTACTCTTTCACTTTTTATACCTTGAAGATTTGTTTGGTTATTTGATAGTACTTCAGGAGAGTCTCCAACTTCATGATCTCATTGAGAAGCAAATTTAACTCATCTCTCATTGTAGCGTGCCCTTCTCTCCATGACTACTTATTATGCTGCCTTCATGTCACTTGCATTTTCAGTCTTCAAAACAAATCTTTTTTCTCATGTAGAATTTTGTATACTTTGTAGCTACACATTCTGCATTGTGTTTTCCTCTCATTAGGTGCTCTCAAAAAATTTTGGTTACCCCTGACTTTGAGTTTTTTTACCTACAAATATTCCAGGAATTCATTATTTCCTTGTGCAGGTTAAATCAAAGATTGTATCAACATTGAATTCTAATGACCATTTATCTTCTAAAGGCATGAAGGAGGTCTTACCCAATCCTAATCTTTAGAACATCTTGATTGTTGAACTTTTTAATCAAGTCCTCTTCAGCTCCAGGAGTCCTTGAATGCCCTAATATGAGCTAACACTTGGTACCCTAAACATGTTTTACATAAAAGCATCTTCACATGTTGGGAAGCCTCTCAGTTCGCTTGAGAGAAGCCTGGCAAATATTCTGTTCTTACCTCTGAAAGCACTGTTCCCTGACTGTCTTTTTTTTTTTTTTTTTTCCAATGAGCCTGTACTGGTTAGGATTAAGTTTAGCTACATATGACAGAAAACTTAAAATAACAAAGTTTATTTTTTTACATGTAAAAGTCTGGAGTCTACGGCTTTTTCTGAATTGCTGTTCTACCATCCTTAATGTGCCCTTCATGGTCTAAAATGGCTGTCTGACCTCCAGTCATCACATCTGCATTCCAGCCAGCTGGAATGAGAAGGGGATGAAGAAGTTTCATCCCTTTCCTTTGATAAAGTTCACTTCCTGGAAATTGCGTATTATAGTTCTTTCATCTTACTGGCCAGAAATTAATCCAGTAGCCACACTGAGCTGCAAAGGCATCTGGGAAATGTATCCAGCTAAAAAATCAGGGATTCTATTAAAAAGAAATAAAAACCAAGCTTACGTATTTTATATACATAGTTGATTGTGTAATTCATGGTGCCACATGTAAGGTTCATGTTATAAATTTCTATTAGAATTTAATGTTGCTAAGTACTTTATTACCCTTAGAAGAATTTTTCTCTTTTCTCTTTTCTGATAATGCCGCGTTTCTCTTTTTGCCATGGCTGCCTGGACATTCCAAGGGAAAGTCAAGGCTCAGTCACAGTAACTCAGGGTTCGCATTAACAAGGGAGGGCTGATGGAAAAGACAGGTTTGGGAGTCAGAATTGGATTTGAAGTCCAGACTTGTTGCTGTGTGTTGTTGGGCAAGAAACTGAAAGTCTGAGCCTGAGCCGCCTTGTCTGTAAAATGTCTGTACAAAGGAGAGTGCACCTACCTTGCAAAGTTGGTCAAGTGTCTGGACCACATGCGTAGATGTTCCCTCAACCTCCCCTTTCTCATGATATATAGATAATATAAACTGCCTCAAATCCTTTTTGGAAAAAGCATACATAAATAAAGAAGAATGGAGTATTTGGTGAAAAGCAGTTGGTTGAAAGCATACACAATTTTAGAAGAGCTATCATATTTCTTCATGTCAGGGTTTTCACTTGTTATGTCAATATTCGAAATATCAAATATTTCCTGCTCAAGAGGACTTCCCTGACCCGCCTGTCTGCGTACCTTCTCCTCCTCCACCACTATGTTCCATGACTCGGCTTTGTCTTCTTTACAGCACTCATCACTTTTTGAAAGCATTCATTTGTCTTCTAGTCTGTGCCAGCTAGTTGGGTTCGTGTCTGTGTAGATTTGCCTCTGAACTCCCAGTCTCTAGGGCAGCATTCAGAAGGTCATCAGCACCCAGTGACATTTGAATGAATGGAGGCCACATGGGACATTTCAGGTCACTCCTTAGAGAACTTTGAAAAGGAATATGTACTCTCTCTTGCAGGTTTTCAGATTTTTTTTGAATTTTATTTTATTTATTTTTTTATACAGCAGGTCCTTATTAGTCATCCATTTTATACACATCGGTGTATACATGTCAATCCCAAGCACCCAATTCATCACACCACCACCCCCACCCCCCCGCCATTTTCCCCCCTTGGTGTCCATATGTTTGTTCTCTACTTCTGTGTCTCAATTTCTGCCCTGCAAACCGGTTCATCTGTACCATTTTTCTAGGTTCCACATATATGTGTTAATATACGATATTTGTTTTTCTCTTTCTGACTTACTTCACTCTGTATGACAGTCTCTAGATCCATCCACGTCTCTACAAATGACCCAATTTCGTTCCTTTTTATGGCTGAATAATATTCCATTGTATATATGTACCACATCTTCTTTATCCATTCATCTGTCTATGGGCATTTAGGTTGCTTCCATGACCTGGCTATTGTAAATAGCACAGCAGTGAACACTGGGGTGCATGTGTCTTTTTGAATTATGGTTTTCTCTGGGTATATGCTCAGTAGTGGGATTGCTGGGTCATATGGTAATTCTATTTTTAGTTTTTTAAGGAACCTCCATACTGTTCTCCATAGTGGCTGTATCAATTTACATTCCCACCAACAGTGCAAGAGGCTTCCCTTTTCTCTACACCCTCTCCAGCATTTGTTGTTTGTAGATTTTCTGATGATGGCCCTTCTAACTGGTGTGAGGTGATACCTCATTGTAGTTTTGATTTGCATTTCTCTAATAATTAGTGATGTTGAGCAGCTTTTCGTGTGCTTCCTGGCCATCTGTATGTCCTCTTTGGAGAAATGTCTATCTAGGTCTTCTGCCCATTTTTTGATTGGGTTGTTTGTTTTTTTAATATTGAGCTGCATGAGCTGTTTATATATTTTGGACATTAATCCTTTGTCCGTTGATTCGTTGGCAAATATTTCCTCCCATTCTGAGGGTTGTCTTTTCGTCTTGTTTATGGTTTCCTTTGCTGTGCAAAAGCTTTTAAGTTTCATTAGGTCCCATTTGTTTATTTTTGTTTTTATTTCCATTACTCTAGGAGGCGGATCAAAAAAGATCTTGCTGTGATTTATGTCAAAGAGTGTCCTTCCTATGTTTTCCTCTAAGAGTTTGATAGTGTCTGGCCTTACATTTAGGTCTTTAATCCATTTTGAGTTTATTTTTGTGTGTGGTGTTAGGGACTGTTCTAATTTCATTCTTTCACATGTAGCTGTCCAGTTTTCCCAGCACCACTTATTGAAGAGGCTGTCTTTTCTCCATTGTATATCCTTGTCTCCTTTAAAAAATAAGGTGACCATATGTGCATGGGTTTATCTCTGGGCTTTCTATCCTGTTTCATTGATCTATATTTCTATTTTGGGGCCAGTACCATATTGTCTTGATTACTGTAGCTTTTTAGTAGACTCTGAAGTCCGGGAGCCTGATTCCTCCAGCTCTGTTTTTCTTTCTCAAGATTGCTTTGGCTATTCAGGGTCTTTTGTGTTTCCATACAAATTGTGAAAGTTTTTGTTCTAGTTCTGTGAAAAATGCCAGTGGTACTTTGATAGGGATTGCACTGAATCTGTAGATTGCTTTGGGTAGTATAGTCATTTTCACAATGTTGATTCTTCCAATCCAAGAACATGGTATATCTCTCCATCTTTTTGTATCGTCTTTAATTTCTTTCATCAGTGTCTTATAGTTTTCTGCATACAGGTCTTTTGTCTCCCTATGTAGGTTTATTCCTAGATATTTTATTCTTTTTGTTGCAATGGTAAATGGGAGTGTTTCCTTAATTTCTCTTCCAGATCTTTCATCATTAGTGTATAGGAATGCAAGAGATTTCTGTGCGTTAATTTTGTATCCTGCAACTTTACCAAATTCATTGATTAGCTCTAGTAGTTTTCTGGTAGCATCTTTAGGATTCTCTGTGTATAGTATCATGTCATCTGCAAACAGTGACAGTTTTACTTCTTCTTTTCCGATTTGTATTCCTTTTATTTCTTTTTCTTCTCTGATTGCCGTGGCTAGGACGTCCAAAACTGTGTTGAATACTGGACATCCTTGTCTTGTTCCTGATCTTAGAGGAAATGCTTTCAGTTTCTCACCGTTTAGAATGATGTTTGCTGTGGGTTTCTTGTATGTGGCCTTTATTATGTTGAGGTAGTTTCCCTCTATGCCCAATTTCTGGAGAGTTTTATCATAAATGGGTGTTGAATTTTGTCAGAAGCTTTTTTCTGCATCTATTGAGATGATCATATGGTTTTTATTCTTCAATTTGTTAATATGGTGTATCACAATGATTGATTTGCGTATATTAAAGAATCCTTGCATCCCTGGGATAAATCCCACTTGATCATGGTGTATGATCTTTTTAATGTGTTGTTGAATTCTGTTTGCTAGTATTTTGTTAAGGATTTTTGCATCTATATTCATCAGTGATATTGGTCTGTAATTTTCTTTTTTGTAGTATCTTTGTCTGGTTTTGCTCTCAGGGTGATGGTGGCCTCATAGAATGAGTTTGGGAGTCTTCCTTCCTCTGCAGTTTTTTGGAAGAGTTTGAGAAGGATGGGTGTTAGCTCTTCTCTAAATGTTCGATAGAATTCACCTGTGAAGCCATCTGATCCTGGACTTTTGTTTGTTGGAAGATTTTTAATCACAGTTTCAATTTCATTACTTCAATTTCATTACATAGAGTTGCTTGTAGTAGTCTCTTAGGATGCTTTGTATTTCTGTGGTGTCTGTTGTAACTTCTCCTCTTCCATTTCTAATCTTATTGATTTGAATCCTCTCCCTCTTTTACTTGATGAGTCTGGCTAATGGTTTATCAATTTTGTTTATCTTCTCAAAGAACCAGCTTTTAGTTTTATTGATCTTTGCTTTTGTTTTCTTTGTTTCTATTTCATTTATTTCTGCTCTGATCTTTATGATTTCTTTCCTTCTGCTAACTTTGGGTTTTGTTTGTTCTTCTTTCTCTAGTTCCTTTAGGTTTAAGGTTAGATTGTTTCTTTGAGATTTTTCTTGTTTCTTGAGGTAGGCTTGTGTAGCTATAAACTCCCCTCTTAGAACTGCTTTTGCTGCATCCCATAGCTTTTGGATCGTTGTGTTTTCATTATCATTTGTCTCTAGGTATTTTTTGATCTCCCCTTTGAGTTCTTCAGTGATCTCTTGGTTATTTAGTAACATATTGTTTAGCCTCCATGTGTTTGTGTTCTTTACGTTTTCTTCCCTGTAGTTCATTTCTAGTCTCATAGCGTTGTGGTCAGAAAAGATGCTTGATATGATTTCAATTTTCTTAAATTTACTGAGGCTTGATTTGTGACTCAAGATGTGATCTATCCTGGAGAATGTTCTGTGTGCACTTGAGAAGAAAGTGTAATCTGCTGTTTTGGGATGGAATGTCCTATAAAGATCAATTAAATCTATCTGGTCTATTTTGTCATTTAAAGCTTGTGTTTCCTTATTAATTTTCTGTTTGGAAGATCTGTCCATTGGTGTAAGTGAGGTGTTAAAGTCCCCCACTATTATTGTGTTACTGTCAATTTCCTCTTTTATAGCTGTTAGCAGTTGCCTTATGTATTGAGGTGCTCCTATGTTGGGTGCATAAATATTTACAATGGTTATATCTTCTTTTTGGATTGATCCCTTGATCATTATGTAGTGTCCTTCCTTGTCTCTTGTAACATTCTTTATTTTAAAGTCTATTTTATCTGATATGAGTATAGCTACTTCAGCTTTCTTTTGATTTCCATTTGCATGGAATATCTTTTTCCATCCCCTCACTTTCATTCTGTATGTGTCCCTAGGTCTGAAGTGGGTCTCTTGTAGACAGCATATATATGGATCTTGTTTTTTTATCCATTCAGCGAGCCTGTGTCTTTTGGTTGGAGCATTTAATCCATTTACATTTCAGGTAATTATTGATATGTATGTTCCTAGTACCATTTTCTTAATTGTTTTTGGTTTGTTTTTGTAGGTCTTTTTTTCTCCCACTTAGAGAAGTTCCTTTAGCATTTGTTGTAGAGCTGGTTTGGTGGTGCTGAATTTTCTTAGCTTTTGCTTGTCTGTAAAGCTTTTGATTTCTGTATTGAATCTGAATGTGATCCTTGCCAGGTAGATTAATCTTGGTTGTAGGTTCTTCCCTTTCATCACTTTAAATATATCATGCCACTCCCTTCTGGCTTGTAGAGTTTCTGCTGAGAAATCAGCTGTTAACCTTATGGGAGTTCCCTTGTATGTTATTTGTCATTTTTCCCTTGCTGCTTTCAATAATTTTTCTTTGTCTTTAATTTTTGCCACTTTGATTACTGTGTGTCTCGGCGTGTTTCTCCTTGGGTTTATCCTGTATGGGATTCGCTGCACTCCCTGGACTTGGGTGGCTATTTCCTTTCCCATGTTAGGGAAGTTTTCGACTATAGTCTCTTCACATATTTTCTCGGGTCCTTTCTCTCTTTCTTCTCCTTCTGTGACCCCTATAATGTGAATGTTATTGCGTTTAATGTTGTCCCAGAGGTCTCTTAGGCTGTCTTCATTTCTTTTCCTTCTTTTTTCTTTATTCTGTTCCACAGCAGTGAATTCTACCATTCTGTCTTCCAGGTCACTTATCCGTTCTTCTGCCTCAGTTATTCTGCTATTGATTCCTTCTAGTGTAGTCTTCATTTCAGTTATTGTATTTATCTCTGTTTGTTTGTTCTTTAGTTCGTCTAGGTCTTTGTTAAACATTTCTTGCATCTTCTCGATCTTTGCCTCCATTCTTTTTCCAAGGTCCTGGATCATCTTCACTATCATTATTCTGAATTCTTTTTCTGGAAGGTTGCCTGTCTCCACTTCATTTAGTTGTTTTTCTGGGTTTTATCTTGTTCCTTCATCTGGTACATAGCCCTCTGCCTTTTCATCTTGTCTGTCTTTCTGTGAATGTGGTTTTTGATCCACAGGCTGCAGGATTGTAGTTCTTCTTCTGCTGTCTGCCCTCCAGGTTTTGTTTTTAAACCATGCTTTAGGAAAATGTGACCAACACCTATATAAAATAAAATTATGTGTAATATTTAAAAAGTAGAACTTTTGGCTAAAATATTAATAATTCTTATCTTAATCTTTAATGATTGGCTCTCTAGTGAAAAAAAGATTTTCTTTTTCTCTTTTAGGTCCAAGAGCCTCCTGAAATCAATTTAGTTCTATACCCTCAGGGCTTGACTGGGGAAGAAGTATACGTGAAAGTGGATTTGAGAGTGAAATGCCCACCCACCTATCCAGATGTGTGAGTACATTTAGAAATAGCTTTGATGTGATTTCCGTTGTCTGTTTTGAAAACATAGGAACAGGTTGAAGTTAATGGTGTTTTCTCCTTCTGGCCCCTATTCCATTTAAAATTTTATTTCCTGTCACTTGCATTTCATGAAAACTACATCAGCAATAGACATTTTCATGAAACCTGTCTCCTGTTAAGTCAGCTTATAGTTAGTAGTCTTTATGGATGGTAATATTTGCTCCATGACTAATGTTTGCTTCCTCTGATATGTTAACTTTTGTTTGTTTAATTCTTCATAAACAAGTAAGAGGAACAATCTAGAAGAAAAAGATAAAGGTGAAGTGACTATAAAAGCCTTGTGGACTTAGTTTTAAAGTATGATAGGCATTAGGACTTAGAGTAGCCTTCCAGGCCAATGGGACCTTTACTTCCTAGAGTAAAGGAGGATTTAGAGTTGCCCTGTTTCTGTGGGGGGACTGCTAACGAGTCTTCACCGGGCAATCCCACACCCTGCAGGGCATGTAACATCACTGGCCTCTACCCACTAATGCCAAGAGAGTTCCCCAGTCAGTGAGACAGCCGAAAACCTCATGTATTTCTAAACTCCCGCTGAAGGTGATACTCCCTGTGGCTGAGATTCACTCGTAAAACAGAAGCATTAGCTATCAGGACTTGAGTATTCTTTTTTTAAAGTACCATGCATATTCCATGTAATCTTTCCCCAGACATTCCATGTGGAAAAGCAGATTGGCCTGGATGATGTTTTGTGGTTTGAGCTTGTTGTGTAGGAAGCCAGTGAAGGAAAGTGACAAATAAAAGGAAGTCCTGCCTTACACAGTGGGTGGTAAATGAAGTCCTGCCTTACGCAGTGGGTGGTAAATGAAGTCCTGCCTTACACAGTGGGTGGTAAATGTTTGGGACTTGTTATCTTAAGAGGTGATAGAGGATATGAAAATACAGATAGGTCAAGTTGAGTTCCTCAAAGTTAGTAACCCACTTTTAGCCCAACCTGTATGCCTAGAGTAGATATAGTAGGTATTCAGAAAGTTAATTTATGCATTAATTGAAAGGTGATTAATTTTATGAAAGAAAGATAAGACAGTGCCTCTTTAGGTTTTAGTTTTCCTGACACTGTATAGGTGGTGTCTTTTCTGACACCAACAGGGTGTCCAGACAATTCAATTCAATTGTGACACTAAAATTTATAGTTGGGTTAGGGGCTCAGTCCCACAACAAGACTTCAGATGCCAGTTGCAAGTCCCAGTACTTCTGATCAACTGGTTATAAATTTGCAGGTTCCCATAATGCCTATGTTCGATAATTTGCTAGAACAGCTCACAGAACTCAGGAAGGCACTTCACTTACTATTACCGGTTTATTATATAGGATACAACTCAGGACCAGCCAGATGGAAGAGATGCTTAGGCCAGGAATGTTGGGAGGGGTGCAGAGCTTCTTTGCCCTCTTGACATTGACTGATGTCCTCTGGGGGAGACACAATCACCCCTGGTTGAGAACCACTACTTTAGAGAACTCGTCAGGTAAATCTTGATGTGTCCACGTGGTAAAAATATTATTTAAGAAACAGCATGCAAATGCTAAGAAAAAGTTAAAAAGTAAACATTATAATATCAGCTACATAAAATTATGAATTATGTAGCAAAGCCATAAAGAGAACACTGGAAATTTTAAAGCAAGTTTAATTAGTGTTGCAGATGAATTTTTCACCATTCTGTTAATATTGCTATATAATGACTGCTTGCTTTTTTAAAAAAAAATTATGTAAGTCTTGACTTGGGGAAACATTCCTATCTTTTGAGATGATATGGGGCAGGAAAACTTTCCTTTTCTGCAAAATAGTCCTTGATGCCACTGTGAGAGAGAGAATCCTGGATTGGCTGGACCACACATAGACTCAGTAGTCTCTCTCAGATTTCCATCTATCCAACTAGATTGATGATTGTAGCAATCTATCATACTGAAGCATTGAGAGAATCCATAGGTAAGTGAATAGTAAAGGCTTCGCCAAGGTAAAACGCCATGAATTACTCAGAAATGCTTGGTGGGAAGTGATGAATCATCTTCTCTTCAAATGAAGCCTACTTAATCTCAGAGTTGTTATTAGATGTGTATTGGTTGGAAATAAGAAGAACCCCAAGGGCTGGTTGTACTTTCCGTGGGTAGAAAGTGTTAACTCTTAGTTGCGCTCTATAGGGATGAAGAGGAGAGTGTGGTAGGCATCCTTGGAAGAGCAGAGTTTGCAGAGTGTGCATGACTAGATTTATGCATGAGTAAGTGAGCTCATTTACAGCAGAATGAGTGCCTGGGACACAGCATGTTGTAGGAATACTAGATAGATCACTGTGGCTCCATCTCGCCTAGTATTCTTGGCCTGCTTTATGCCAGAGTGCACTAACGAGCACAGAGCGTCTGGACTCTGGCAGGTGAGCCGTCTGAGTAAACTGACGTTGAGGGGCAAGCCAGGATGGAACGTTACCATACAAGGGAGCTCATAGTGAAGTTACTAGGCTAGAATCACACACAGAGCTGGAGTGATTTTTTAAAAGGCAGTAGACAGTAATTGATGTTAAAAATTTAAATCAGGTTGTAAAGCTGAAATCACACAGAGGAGTTGGGGAGACCCCTGATCGAGCCCCAATCATGCATGTCTGGTCCTCTGGGGGATCGGGGCACCCGACTGCCCACACTGACTACTAGCCAGCCCACTGCTGCCCCCACAGGCTGCAGGTACCTCCGTGTTGAGTACCGTGTCAACTGAGTTGCTGGGGTAAAGTTAAAATGCTTTTGAGATGAAAAGAAATGTTGCTGGGGGTACAGAGAGATTCACAAATGAGGCCGCTATGAAATCCCCAGGCCCCGAGC
This sequence comes from Eschrichtius robustus, assembly GCF_028021215.1. Classification (NCBI taxonomy): domain Eukaryota; kingdom Metazoa; phylum Chordata; class Mammalia; order Artiodactyla; family Eschrichtiidae; genus Eschrichtius; species Eschrichtius robustus. The sequence goes on from NC_090824.1 coordinate 87,532,850, forward strand.
TTGGAACTTAGCAAATATTAATGCAAATAATCTGTACTTTCTAGAGTAACTGCTTTTTGTTTTTTTCTTTTCCAGAGTCCCTGAAATAGCATTAATGAATGCCAAAGGTCTGTCAAATGAAACTGTTAATTTGTTAAAGTCCCGCCTAGAAGAAGTGGCCAAAAAACATTGTGGCGAGGTATGATTTGTTAAACCGGAATTATGAGAGGATGGTAAAAATCTCGTCATGTTCAACAGTGTTTGCCTTCTGGCATTTTCTTTGGGTTAAAGGCTTTCTCGTTTCACCTCAAATCTAAATTTCACTAGGATGTTTTGGTTTTTATTGGTATCTACAAAGGGGAACATTGCGGTTTGTATTTTTTTAATTAATGGTATTTATGAATTACAAATTGTAGAGTATATATAGATAGTACTGTTGCTTAAGAATTCTCCTGGAAGCACTTTATATGAACCTGGCCATTCTTCTTGCACACTTTGGACCTGACATCATGATCTCATCGTGACTTCAACCTTTATGTTGGAAAATGTTTGCAGACAAGTGATTTCTCACCAAACTTTGCCACCTCTCCACTTTTCATATCAGAAAGACTGTTTTCCTTCTCAACAATTAACAATACACTCTCCTCCATCAATGTCCCTTTTATATCTGAGCATTTACACCTAGTTCAGTACTGATTCCTTTTTAATTCTGTGACATCAGAGTCTACATGAGCTCCCCCTTGGGTGGCAGAACTCTCTCTGGAGGGCTAGGCTAGAGGACTTCTTAGGGCAGAGTATTACTGTGTGTATTAACTCTGTGTATACTGTGTGTATAATTACTGAGAGTATTATTATCTCTTAAATATAATCTATTTCCTCACTTTTGTATCAGATCACTCAGTGTTTTTGCCTAGGTAGCTCATGCTTAACTATCCCATCCTATAAAAAGTGAGAAGAGCTAAATAAGGGCTAACCCTAGGCCTCCATGTCTATGCTGGACCGCTAGGAAAGTGCCTGGACAGTTTTTTACTTGCATTCTATAACACATTGAGTCACAGCCATCTAAGTTGCGTTTCCAAGAACTTCAGTCATTGTTGTACTATAGAAAGTGACTGTATGATAGCCAGGTCATGGAAGCAACCTAAATGCCCATAGACAGACGAATGGATAAAGAAGATGTGGTACATATATAAAATGGAATATTACTCAGCCATAAAAAGGAACAAAATTGGGTCATTTGTAGAGACGTGGATGGATCTAGAGACTGTCATACAGGGTGAAGTAAGTCAGAAAGAGAAAAACAAATATTGTATATTAATGCATATATGTGGAACCTAGAAAAATGGTACAGATGAACCGGTTTGCAGGGCAGAAATGGAGACACAGATATAGAAAACAAACATATGGACACCAAGGGGGGAAAGTGGCAGGGGGCGGGGGTGGTGGATGAATTGGGAGATTGGGATTGACATGTATACACTAATATGTATAAAATGGATAACTAATAAGAACCTGCTGTATAAAAAAATAAATAAAATTCTAAAATTCCAAAAAAAAAAAAGTGTATGAAAAACTGAAACTGTTTCCTCTAAGATCAGGAACAAGACAAGGTTGTCCACTCTCACCACTATTATTCAACATAGTTTTGGAAGTTTTAGCCACAGCAGTCAGAGAAGAAAAAGAAATAAAAGGAATCCAAATCGGAAAAGAAGTGAAGCTGTCGCTGTTTGCAGATGACATGATACTATTCATAGAGAATCCTAAAGATGCTACCAGAAAACTACTAGAGCTAATCAATGAATTTGGTACAGTACCAGGATACAAAATTAATGCACAGAAATCTCATGCATTCCTATACACTAATGATGAAAAATCTGAAAGAGAAGTTAAGGAAACACTCCCATTTACCATTGCAACAAAAAGAATAAAATACCTAGGAATAAACCTACCTAGGGAGACAAAAGACCTGTATGCAGAAAACTATAAGACACTGATGAAAGAAATTAAAGACAATACAAATAGATGGAGAGATATACCATGTTCTTGGATTGGAAGAATCAACATTGTGAAAATGACTATACTACCCAAAGCAATCTACAGATTCAGTGCAATCCCTATCAAAGTACCAATGGCATTTTTCACAGAACTAGAACAAAAACTTTCACAATTTGTATGGAAACACAAAAGACCCTGAATAGCCAAAGCAATCTTGAGAAAGAAAAACAGAGCTGGAGGAATCAGGCTCCTGGACTTCAGACTCTACCAAAAAGCTACAGTAATCAAGACAGTATGGTACTGGCACAAAAACAGAAATATAGATCAATGAAACAGGATAGAAAGCCCAGAGATAAACCCATGCACATATGGTCACCTTATTTTTGATAAAGGAGACAAGGATATACAATAGAGAAAAGACAGCCTCTTCAATAAGTGGTGCTGGGAAAACTGCACAGCTACATGTAAAAGAATGAAATTAGAACACTCCCTAACCCCATACACAAAAATAAACTCAAAATGGATTAAAGACCTAAATGTAAGGCCAGACACTATCAAACTCTTAGAGGAAAACATAGGAAGAACACTCGTTGACATAAATCACAGCAAGATCTTTTTTGATCCACCTCCTAGAGTAATGGAAATAAAAACAAAAATAAACAAATGGGACCTAATGAAACTTAAAAGCTTTTGCACAGCAAAGGAAACCGTAAACAAGACGAAAAGACAACCCTCAGAATGGGAGAAAATATTTGCAAATGAATCAACGGACAAAGGATTAATCCCCCAAATATATAAACAGCTCATGCAGCTCAATATTAAAGAAACAAACAAGCCAATCCAAAAATGGGCAAAAGACCTAAATAGACATTTCTCCAGAGAAGACGTACAGATGGCCAAGAAGCACATGAAAAGCTGCTCAATATCACTAATTATTAGAGAAACGCAAATCAAAACTACAATGAGGTATCACCTCACACCAGTTAGAAGGGCCATCATCAGAAAATCTACAAACAACAAATGCTGGAGAGGGTGTGGAGAAAAGGGAAGCCTCTTGCACTGTTGGTGGGAATGTAAATTGATACAGCCACTATGGAGAACAGTATGGAGGTTCCTTAAAAAACTAAAAATAGAGCTACCATATGACCCAGCAATCCCACTACTGGGCATATACCCTGAGAAACCATAATTCAAAAAGATACATGTGCCATAATGTTCATTGCAACACTGTTTACAATTGCCAGGACATGGAAGCAACCTAAGTGTCCATCGACAGATGAATGGATAAAGAAGATGTGGCACATATATACAATGGAATATTACTCAGCCATAAAAAGAAATGAAATTGAATTATTTGTAGTGAGGTGGATGGACCTAGAGTCTGTCATACAGAGTGAAGTAAGTCAGAAAGAGAAAAATAAACACCATATGCTAACACATATATATGGAATCTAAAAACCAAAAAAAAGGTTCTGAACAGCCTAGGGGCAGGATAGGAATAAAGACAGAGACGTAGAGAATGGACTTGAGGACGCGGGGAGGGGGAAGGGTAAGCTGAGAGGAAGTGAGAGAGTGGCATGGACATATATACGCCACCAAATGTAAAATAGATAGCTAGTGGGAAGCAGCCGCATAGCACAGGGAGATCAGCTCGGTGCTTTGTGACCACCTAGAGGGGTGGGATAGGGAGGGTGCGAGGGAGACACAAGAGGGAGGAGATATGGGGATATATGTGTATGTATAACTGATTCACTTTGTTATGAAGCAGAAACTAACACACCATTGTAAAGCAATTATGCTCCAATAAAGATGTTTAAAAAAGAAAGAAAGAAAGAAAGAAAGTGATTATAGCACAGTCTGGACAAAAAAAAATAGGCCTTGGGAATTATTCCAAAGTTCTTTCTAGTTTAAGTCGTTTCTAGTGTAGTCTAATGTCTAGCTGAAAAATAATATGGAGTTATATTGAAAATTAAGCTACAGAATCCTCTGGTTTCTTGGATTCATGATTTGTGATTTTTTTGAAAAATTTTTTGCTGTATTTTATTTTATTTTATTTTTACAATGCAGTATTATTAACTATAATCACTATGCTGTACATTAGATCGCCAGAACTTGTTTATCTTATAACTGGAAGTTTGTACTCTTTGACCAACATATCTCCCCTTTTCTCCCACTCCCTCGCCCCCGGCCCCTGGTAACCACCATTCTAGTCTCTGTTTCTTTTTTTTTTAAGTTATTATATTTTATTCTATTTATATTAGTTTAATACTTTTAAAATTTAACAAATGAATTAATGTATGTCAATGCTGTCTTACAGGTAGAAAAACCAAAATATCAAACCACCGAATAATATCTCAAGAGTACATGTTTTCTTGGAACTTGAGCCAAAATTGAAAGTTAGGGGTCCCTAACACTCTAGTTACTACCTCTGGCTCCTAGGCCGTGCAGACAACAAATACCACAAAGCTTGTTCTACTTTGAAAAACTAATAATTATGTATAAATACTTTAGTATTATTTATAAGTTCAAGTAAGGAAGTGTTCAGTATTCGTAAGGTTCTCTATCAGTTATCTATTACTTTCTAACAAATTTTCCTAAAATGTAGCAGCTTAAAACAATAGCACTTTTAGTCTTTGTTTCTGTGAGTTCAGCTTTTTTATATTCCACCTGTAAGTGATATCATGCAGTATTTGTCTTTGTCTGACTTGTTTCACTTAACATAATGCCTCAAGGTCCATGTGTGTTTTGCAAACAGGAGGATGTCCTTTTTCATGGTTGCACAATATTCTGGTGTGTGTGTGTATCACATCTTCTTTATTCACTTATTCGTTGACACTTAGGTTGTTTCCCTAGCTTGGCTATCGTGAATAATGCTGCAGTAACATGGGAGTACAGATGCCTCTTCAAGATCCTTTGTTTTCATTTCCTTTGAATATATACTCAGAAGTGGGATTGCTGGATCATATGGTAGTTCTATTTTTAAGTTTTTGAGGAACCTACATACTGTTTTCCATGGTGGCTGCACCAATTTACATTCTCACCAAGAGTGTACCTGGGTTCCCTTTTCTCCACATCCTCGTCAACACTTGTTATTTGCTGTCTTTTTGATGATAGCCGTTTTAACAGGTGTGAGGTGATAACACATTGTGGCTTTGATTTGCATTTCCCTGATGATTAGTGATGTGTCGAGTATCTTTTCATGTGCCTATTGGCCATTTGTATGTCTTCTTTGGAAAAATGTCTATTGTGTTCCTCTGCCCGTTTTTTAATTGGATTGTTTGCGAGTTTTTGGGGGGTTTTTTGTTTTGCTTTTTTTGGGTTTTTTTGGCCACGCTGGGCCTTTGTTGCTGCACGCGGGCTTTCTCTAGTCGTGGCGAGTGGGGGCTACTCTTTGCGGTGTGTGGGCTTCTCACTGTAGTGGCTTCTCTTGTTGCGGGGTGTGGGCTCTAGGCACGTGGGCTTCAGTTGTTGTGGCTTATGGGCTCTAGAGCACAGTAGTTGTGGCATGCAGGCTCAGTAGTTGTGGCATGCAGGTTCAGTAGTTGTGGCTTATGGGCTCTAGAGCGCAGGCTCAGTAGTTGTGGAGCATGGGCTTAGTTGCTCCGCGGCATGTGGGAGCTTCCCGGACTAGGGATCGAACCCATGTCCCCTGCACTGGCAGGCGGACTCTTAACCACTGCACCACCAGAGAAGTCCCAGATTGTTTGGTTTCTTTTTTTTTGCTACTGAATTGTATGAGCTCTTTATGTATTTAAATATTGACTCCTTATCAGATATATGATTTGCAAATATCTTCTCCCATTCTGTAGGTTACCTTTTCATTTGTTGATGGTTTCCTTTGCTGTGCAGAAACTTTTTAATTTGATGTAGTCCCACTTGTTTATTTCTGCTTTTGTTGTCCCCCCCACCCCCCTGCCTTTTTTGGCTTTATTGTAAATTATACTTTTTATTTTGAGATAATTATAGATTCACATGCAATTGTAAGAAATAATACCAGGAGAGCCCAAGTACCCTTTACTCAGTTTGCCCCAATGGTAACATTTTTGCAAAACTGTAGTGTAATATCATAACCAGGACATTGACATTGATACAGTCAAGATACAGAATGGTTTCATCACCACAAGATCCCTAATGTTGCCACCTCCTTACACCCCCATGCCCTCCTTGATACCTGACAACCACTAACCTGTTCTCCATTTCCGTAATTGTCTCATTTCAAGGATGTTATATAAGTAGAGTCACAGTATGTGACCTTTGGGATTTACTCCCCCTCCCCCCACCACTGCAGCATGATTCTGTGGAGACTCATCAGATTGTCACATGTATCAGTAGTTGTTACTTTTTATTGCTGAGTAGTATTCCATTTTATAGGTGCACCACTGTTTGTTTAGCCATCCACCAGGTGAAAGACATCGGAATTATTTCCAGTTTGGGGCTATTAAAAATAAAGCTGCTGTAAACATTTATGTACAGCTTTTTGTGTGAACATAAGTTCATTTCTCTGAAATAAATGCTCAGGAGTGCAGTTGTGGGTGTATGGTACTGTGTGTTCAGTTTTTTAAGAAACTGCCAAAATTTTCCAGATTAGCTGACCACTTTACATTACCATCAGCAATGTGAGTGGTCCAGTTTCTCCACATCGGTGTCAGCATTTGATGTTGTCAGTTTTCTATTTTATCTATTCTAATAGAAGTTGTGATGGTTAATTTTATGTGTCTGTTGGCTAGGCCATGGTACCTGGATATTTGGCCAAACATTATTCTATATGTTTCTGGGAAGGTATTTTTTAGATGAAATTAACATTTAAATCAGTATACTTTGAGTTAAGCAGATTACTCTCCATAAGGTGGGGGGGCCTCACCCAGTCAGTTGAGGGCTTTAAAAGGAGAAGACTGGCCTCCCTGGAAGAAGGAATTGCCAGGAAATGCCCTTGGGACTTGAACTGCAACATCAACTCTACCCTGGGTCACCAGCCTGCTGGCCTACCCTGCAGAATTTGGACTTACCAGCGTCTATAATCACGTGAACCAATTCCTTAAAATCAATCTCAATCAATTTTTCCCTCTCCCTCCTTCCTTCTCTCTCTCTCTCTCTCTCTCTCTCTCCATACACAGTCGGCTCTCCGTATCTGTGGGTACTACATCCGTGTATTCAGGCAACCATAGATCGAAAATACTCAGAAAAACAATCCAGGAAGTTCCAAAAAGCAGAACTTGAATTTGCTGCATGCCAACAACTATTTGCATAGCATTTACATAGTATTTACAACTATTTACATAGTATTTTCGTTCTTTTAGGTATTGTAAGTAATCTAGAGATGATTTAAAGTATACTGTGGCAAGATGCGCATAGGTTATGTGCAGATACTATACCGTATATATATGTGGACACATACCCCTTCTATTTGGTTCTGTCTCTTGGGAGAACCCTGGCTGATACAGATGCGTACTGCGAGGTGAGGCAGAGCGGCTGCCGTAAATAAGGAGGTCAGGAGAGGCCCCACCAGGTGACATGTGAGCAGAGGCTGAAAAAAGCAAGACGATGGACTGTGTAGATTCGGGGGAGAGGGGGACAAGAGCCAGTTTGGAGACTAGCTCTTATTTACATCCAGTCTTGTATGTTTTATCAGATTTATACAGAAAATGCTAGTAAATTAAATACATTAGCAAAAGAAAAACCCTCCACTGCTTGGCTCCTGGCTCCTTTCTGGTGTAGAAATGGTTTCTCTTTGACGTGATGGAAACTGCCTTCTTTAATCAGCTTTCCTTAAAAGAGCTTTTTACAGAACAGTTTGCCTCTTAGACTCTAGACTAGTGTTTCTCAACTGTAAATAGAAGTATATCCAGTGAAAGCCACAGCTTCTAGTACAATAAAAAATACAGCTTCCCCCAATAATAGCTGTGGTTTCTCCCCAAGAGAAAGGTGAACACCAGGCAAACTATATATTCTTGTGTACAGTGAATTCTATTACCTTTTACCACCCTAAGTCCTTTTAGAAACAATAATTTTTAATATGCTTCATTGTAATTGAGGAAAAAGAAATTTCAGAGTGGTGGTCCTCATCTGCAGAAGGAGCTCGGCACTCTTGACCTCTTTGGGGTTGGAATAGTTGGTCAGTGTGGGGTCCCAGAAACCTTTGTTCTGTTGATTTACCAGCCAAGCTATGGTTTATGATTTAGGGGTTGGGGAAAGTGGCTTCCTACATTCACATAGGATGTCTGAGAGGGGGGCCTTTTTCCTTCTGATACTGTAAATGCTTCCCTAAGTGGAAATGAAATGCTTTCTAAGTATTAATTAGCCTCCTACTGGCCCATTACTAGCAGGGAGAGAGTGAGGCCTTTAAGCGTTTGCCTCTGTACCCCAGTAGGATGTTTTCAGTATGCTGTATGGATAGATGAAAGCTCTCATGTTAGCAATGATTATTCTCTGCTCAACTGTCATTATGTAGGCAGGTTTTCTAGTTGGGAAGGTAGTCTTTACTTTTATGCAGTCTTAAATATTTTACCAGATTTATTTATACAGAAAAATATTTTATTGGGTTTATTATATAGAAAATGCTAATAAATTGAATAGGATTGCAAAAGAGAAGTGAAGCTTTTTATTTATCTAGATAGTGATTTTTCTTAATAGCAACACAATGAGGTGAGTGCTATAAAAGCTTTTTCCTCCTGTGGTTGCATCCTAGACCTAATTTAGAACGTGTCACATTAAAATGAATATCACCATTGTGAGTGGGTCTCGGATGGCCTGCATGTTTTTCTGTAGTCTTACCTTGGGGCCCTGCTTCGCGTCACTTGACCATTTGTGGTTGATTTCCATCCATGTGTTTAGGTGATGATATTTGAACTGGCTTACCATGTGCAGTCATTTCTCTGCGAGCACAACAAGCCCCCTCCCAAGTCTTTTCATGAAGAAATGCTGGAAAGGCGGGCTCAGGAGGAGCAACGGAGGCAGTTAGAGGCCAAGCGGAAAGAGGAAGAGGAGGTGAGACCCTTGTCACCGCGGTGTCCAGCCTGGAGGACTGTGAGCTCCTATAGGTTTTCCTCCATCTCTACCTACTCACTTACTGGTATTTCTTTAAGTTTTGCTCAGCATTTGATCCAAGAACCATGGATTCATGTGAAAGGAGGCCCTAAGAGTAACCAAGAAATAAATACTATGAGTGATTCCCTCCCAACAAATATCAATGCTACCCCTAGAACCCTTAGTTCAGGTCTTTAAATAAAAGAAAAAGGAGGTCGGTTTAACCAAACTTCTGGTGCTCTTTCTGTGCTTGTAAAGCTGTGCAGGAGTTCAGAGGCTATTATCTTCTTCCCTCTGTGGGACAAGTATCTCATGCCCAAATGAGTAGCCAAAGCCAGAGACTGAACGTTTTTTTGTTCACTAACCATTTGTACTTTTTCTTTATTTGCATATGGATGTATACTGCTGTGTTATTTTAAAAATCCTTTAATCAAAGTTAATACATGTATCTAAATTTCCTTCCTGATTTTTAAGTTTTTTTTTTCCTTCTATTTAGTCTTTTAATAAAGTTATCTAGAACTTATTTTGGTTGGGTTGTGAAAATGAGGGTCTGAGTTTTTCTTTTTTTTTTTTTCCCCAGTCATTTTCCTAACACATTTATTAAGTAATCATTCATTCTTAAGTGATTTGTAATAATTCCTTTAAAGTGTATCTTACCTACTCATTTATACTAAGTTCTACTTGCGAATTATCTCTTTTGTTCAATTCATCTGTTTTTCTCTTGAGTCTCTACCGCACTCTGAGTTATTTGTATCTTTATAACATTTGACTGTCTAAGTCAGGACCCCTGTCCCTTCATCCTTCATTCTTCTTTTTTTTTTTTCCCTCGGCTATTCTCGCAGATAAGTTATAGGATTGCTTTCTCAAAATCAAAACAAAACAAAGCCTGTGGGATTTTGAGTAAAATTGCACTAAACTTATGTATTCATTTAGGAAGAATTAACATTATGACAGTATTCAGACTTCCTATCCAGGAATGTTTTTCCATTTATTTTTATCTCTCAGTGAGGCTTTTTAGTTTTCTTCCCTTAGGTGTTGCTATTACTTGTAGGGTTTTGTTTTTCCTGCTTTTCTTAGGTTCTTTTTTTTTTTAAATAAATTTATTTATTTTATTATTTATTTATTTATTTATTTTGGCTGCATTGGGTCTTCTGTTGCTGCACGTGGGCTTTCTCTAGTTGCGGTGAGCAGGGGCTACTCTTTGTTGCGGTGCGTGGGCTTCTCATTGCGGTGGCTTCTCTTGTTGCGGAGCATGGGCTCTAGGCACGTGGGCTTCAGTAGTTGTGGCACGCAGGCTCAGTAGTTGTAGCGCACGGGCTTAGTTGCTCCGCGGCATGTGGGATCTTCCCGGACCAGGGCTCGAACCTGTGTCCCCTGCATTGGCAGGCAGATTCTTTACCACTGCGCCACCAAGGAGGCCCTTTTCTTAGGTTCTTATTCCTGGTTCTTTTATCCTGCTTCATTATGTTCATCCTTTACTTATGTTAACACTGTCTTTGTGAGTTCCGTTCATGTTTTTCTCAATATTTATTTATTTGGCTGTGCCAGGTCTTAGTTGCGGCACGAGGGATTTTTTTTTTTTTTTTTTTGGTTGCGGCACGCGGGATCTAGTTCCCTGACTAGGGATCGAACCTGGGCCCCCTGCATTGGGAGCACGGAGTCTTAACCACTGGACCACCAGGGAAATCCCGGCTCCATTCATTTTGTTACTGCTTATCTCCTATTTAATTGCGTAACCTAGTTACCATTTAGGGTTTAAAGTTCCTTATTGTTGTCATTGTTCTTAGGCAGACACATTTTTACTAGAAGATAAAGATATTTAACAGTCTTGTTTTGGTGTCCTACTATAACTACCTGTAAGTTTGGGGTATGCTTTTACATTTTATATTATTGCTGTAATAGTTTTTGGTGAGTTTCTCAATGGTTTTGATATTTATAACCTGGAATTTTAGGCAGCTCATAAAAAACACTATTTTTCTCTACCTAAATTCAGAATCATTTGCGTAATAGCTACATGAGTCAAATGGATAGAGATCAAAATGCCACTTTTAATACTGAGAAAACTGATTGGGGATTGCACCTGAAGGTCTGTGGCTTGTGGGTGTGCACCCAGCTCAGCCCACCTCCACCCGGCGGCCTGGCCGACAGTAGGCGCAAGTGCATGTTCTCTGCAGACAGGCAGGTATCAAAGAGGAGGGACTCAGTCAAGTGTGGGGAGAAGTGAGCGGCCCATGGTGTTGCTGCAGTTAAAGTCCCTCCACATTGGGAATCCCCTGGCGGTCCAGTGGTTAGGACTCCGTGCTTCCAAAAAAAGTCCCTCCACATAGAAATGGGGAGTAAGTGTCCCTCCCCACACAGTCTTAACACCCATTTAAGTGGGAAGCCTGTTGCATAAGAACTCTGATAAAACTGACGTAACTACAGTTTGTACTAAGGTTCTAGATATTCAGATCTCTTAGGAGATGAGAGCTTGAATTACTGAAATTCAAAAGATTTTTTGTGGTTTCAGAATTCGTATGTTGTATGGGTTTCAGAGATCAGCATTTGATGGCAGTATGATTTATTTCAGCAACGTGAAATCCTTCATGAGATTCAGAGAAGGAAAGAAGAGATAAAAGAAGAAAAAAAAAGGAAAGAAATGGCTAAGCAGGTACACTAGCAATTCTGCCATACTCAGTTTACATTTTGCTAAACATAAAACCTTTTTATTTCCATTGATGATATTTGAATTATTGTATCTTTATAATGTTTGAATATCTGAGAAGTCAGGACCCCTGTCCTTCATTCTTCATTATTCTTTTTCCTTCATTATTCTTTTTCCCCTCCTTTGTTAGTATCAGTAGTAAAGCTTAAAATGAAGCACTAAAAAGTTTTCCAAATATCATTCATTATATATTTTAGATTCTCCAAATAAGTAGCAAAATTTAGAGTTGTATGTTCTCTGTAGATGACTTAGGCTTACGTAACTACAGTAGTTTATCAAAAGAGTTGAAGGAGAGGAGATTGAAGTTTTTTTGGGTTTTTTAAAAAATTAATTAATTAATTAATTTTTTTGGCTGTGTTGGGTCTTCATTTCTGTGTGAGGGCTTTCTCTAGTTGCGGCAAGCGGGGGCCACTCTTCATCGCGGTGCGCGGGCCTCTCACTATCGCGGCCTCTCTTGTTGCGGAGCACAGGCTCCGGACGCGCAGGCTCAGTAGTTGTGGCTCACGGGCCTAGTTGCTCCGCGGCATGTGGGATCTTCCCAGACCAGGGCTCGAACCCGTGTCCCCTGCATTGGCAGGCAGATTCTCAACCACTGCACCACCAGGGAAGCCCCGAGATTGAAGTTTTGATAATCAACCCAGACTGGAATTATTAATACTTGGAAAATAAAACTATTTGTTCATACAGAAGAGTGAATGGAAACCACATGGATCTCCCTGAGATTTCATTCAGTGATGGAAAGGAAGGATTCAACAGAGCTGGTTTAAAAAGCAGGGGTGGAAAAGGATAAAGTCCTTTTGCCTATATTTTTCCTGAGTCCAACTCAATCAAAAACCAGCTACACATGTTTGGAGAAATCCAGAGACAATTTTGCTCATTCTCTTTTAGAGAAATATGGCATTAAACTTAAGGGAAGCAATGAGGTGCAGTGGGAGGAGCCACTGATGTACAGGTAAGCAGCACCTGGCTGAAAGCTTTGGCTTTTTTACTGCCTGGCTCTGCGACCTTGACAGATGACACTCTACGAGGCTCATTTTCCTCACCCCTTAAGACGGCACAGATAATGCCTTCCTTTCTGTCTTATGTAATTATTCCCACAGATAAATGTACTGCCCTTTGTGAACGTACAAAGCTGTATACAAATTTAAGGTGATATTACTGTTCCCACCAACTCTCCTATCTTACATCTGATCTGCCTTCCTGTCACTCACTCTGCTCTCCCCTTGTTTGTTTTTTACAGTGTTCAAAATAGTTTAATATTGGAGTCAAGATAGATAACAGAACAATACTAATTCTATCAATAGACAGAAGACATAATCCAAACATAGACCCCCTCCACCCCATGTATATGTAACTGATTTTTTGACTTAGGTACAAAGATAATTCTGGAGAAAGGATAGCCTTTTCAGCAAACGGTACTAGAACATTTTTTTTCTTTTCTATTATGGTTTATTACAGGATATTGAATCTGCTGTCTCTTTGAATGCCTTCTTCTGTTCATCTCTTGCTCTTCTCCCTAATTTTTCATGTATATTCCACGATTCTAAGCATTTTCGTTTATGAAATTCACATTCTCTTGAAACTGTAACCTGGCCTTCAGTTCTTGAACCAGTACATATTTGGACATTAAACTTCTAAAAGTTGAGTTCAACGTTATTACACTTGAAAACATTCAGCTTAAATAAGATTTGCATTCTCTACATATTTATAATTATGTACCATGATTGTCTTCCACTTATGACTTATATCTAAAGTAGGTTTTACTTTTCTTTTTTTAAGGAACGTTTAGAAATAGCTAGTTTGTCAAACCAAGATCATACCTCTAGGAAAGACCCAGGAGGACACAGAACAGCTGCCATTCTACATGGAAGCTCTCCTGACTTTATAGGAAATGGTAAACATCGGACCAACTCCTCTGGAAGGTCTAGGTAAGTCCCTGCGGTTTCTGATCTGGAAGGATGAAAGATGTAGAAGAATTAAAACAACTTGTAGAGAAATTTGGTGGAATTGTCACATGATAGTTTTAATAACTTTTGCAGAGCCTGTATATCTTAATATATTAGTTAGCAATATGAAATAAAAGTTTCATTTAACACTTTCCAAGTATCTTTCATGAAACCAGTTTTAGGGTTCATTCCCTTTTATAACAGTTACAACACTTCACAGTCTTGCCTCCAGTGCAGTTTGATCTGACTTTTAATGATCTAATTATTCAATAAGTGATTTAAAAACTTTTCTCTGTCAGAATCATCATCCAGTCAGATTTCACACTGTGTGTGTTTTCAGTCTGTAACTCCCTAGGTCCCACCACAGATGTGGGGAATACTCCAAAACGGGCACGGGTGTGGGAGATCCTTTACATGAGGACAGGAGCCCCAGTTTGCTGTCAGGACTCCTCTCCCTGTTGCTACTGAGGACACTGGGCTTCCCTGTTACTGCAGGTGGGCTCCTGGGTTGTTCCCTGTCACCAGAGATGATATGAAAGATACTATCTCTTCCTCTACATCCTTTTCCTCAAGTCTCTAAAGACATCCTCAAGTCTCTAAAGAATTGAGACTTCCCTGTCTATTTGCTGTGACCCCCTGTGGACCAGAAAGGAATTTTAGTACAGAATTCATTTGTGAGTAGGTGGGTGATTAAGTAGTATAGGTATTATAATTCAGCTTCTTTATGTGTTTAAACTATCTCTTGTGAGAATCTAAGCAGCACTTAAAACCACCATTTTCTTCTATAAAAAGAAACATTTTAGGGCCAAACTAAAAGCTTATATAATCTTTCGGGTTACAGTTTGTTTATACGAAGGAATCATTTCAGTTCTTTCCCTAATTATCTACTTTAAAAAAAAAAATCAGCTCAGAAATCATTTTGATATTAACATTTAGCCACCTACTGTTAAGGTGAACTAAGTCTTTTCTTGAATGCAGTTTCTGGTAACAATTCCTTTTTAAGGTTATAACTCCTTGCACCAATTTAGATTGTTTTTGCAACTGGGCTTCCCTTAGGCAACATAGTTTGAAGTAGTCAGAGTACTTCAGTAGGAAATAATTGACAGATTCCTACTGTGTTAGAAACAGTGGAAATAAATCAATGCCATGAATAAGGATGTATAAAAAACAATTTTTTTTAGTTTAAACATTTCCATTTTTGTGGCTAACTGTAAACAGTGGGTCCAAGATTAGACTTGGCTTTTGAGATCAGAGATTATTAGCAAGTTTATTCAAGGAAGGATGGGAAATTCTCTCCCTCCTTGACATAGGTAGAACTTTTCATGTAGTGCTTGTAGAGGGCCATTTGTATGTCTTGGATAGAATGTGACATTCCATGAGTATCCAAGAAGAAATCATTTTTATGTATTGTTTGCCAACGTTGTTGCACAAACCTGCATGAACTCTGGCACTATGCTGGCTACCGACTGGAAAAGAATGAATCTTTCTTAAAGTATAGTTTACATGCTTCTTCAGTTAAGAAATAAAAAGTCCTTGATATACTGAAGTACCTCATGGCATACTCTTGATTCTTTTTCTTCCTTGCTATTCACTAGTCTTTGAGTTGGAAAGCCAAAGGAAAGAAGCAGAGTGTTCCATTTTATTCTTTCAGTTAGTAGATACATTTGATAGAGTTAGTAGAGATGGCCTTGTCATCACTATTGTCAGCAGGCATTATTCGAATTGGCTGTGACTAAAAACAATACAGCCTAGAACCAGATACTTAATGAGCACTTACTAAAGGTCAGACACCTTTCTGAGTCCTGGGGATTCAATAAACAAGATCAAGAAGGACTCTGGTTTCATGGAGCTTATATTCTAGTTGGAGGAGACCGTCCACAAGCAAGCAAGAAAATGTCAGATAGTGACTAGCGCTCTGCAGAGAATTTAAATAGGCTGTCTTGAAGAAAGACCGGATGGCTACTTTAGATTGGGTGTTTGGAGGAAGGTGTCCAAGGATTGGATCCTGAGTGACAGAAGGACAGTGGCTTTCGACCGGGGGGGGGGGGGGGGGGGTGGGGGGGTGGGGGGGGGCAGGGCACGGATACTGGATCTGGATGATGGAATGGAGCCAGCTGCTTGGGTAAAGAACAGCCGGTGCAGAAGGCCTGAAGCCAGCCTGGCCTTGTCCTGCCCAGAGCTCATCAAACAGGGCAGCGTGGCTGCAATGAGCGGGCATGGAGAGAGTGGTTCAAGGCGGCGGCAGGGGTGTGTCACGGAGGGCTTTGTTGGTCGGGTCAGGAGTTTAGGTGTAATGAGCAGCCATTCGGGGTTTTAAAGAGGAATAAGATACCATCTGATCCACACTGAGTGAAGTTCTTCCTGGCTGCCAGTGGAGAGTGGAGAACAGGAGATCAACAGTAGAGGAACGGTTTGCACGTCACGCTTCATACTACTCTCCCCCTCCCTTAGCCTCTGCACGGCAGCTACGCTCATCTTGCAGTCCTTCGCGCACGCCAAGCTCCTTCCCATCTCGGGGCCTCTGCCAGTCACTCTGCCTGTGACGCTCTCCCTGGGGCACTTTGCATGGCCGGCTCCTTATCTTTCAGTTCTCCGCTCACCAGTGACCTCAGACGCCTTCCCTGAGCACCCCCCAACCCCGCTCCCCTGCTTAGTCACTTGTTCCCCAGTTCCCTGTTTTAAGTTTCTCCATAGCAGTTACTGCTAACTGAACTTCATATTCACTTGTTTGCTTTTTTATTGTCTTTCTCCTTTCATGACAATGTCAAGTTCATGCGAGCAAGGACCTCATCTGTGTTTCCCTCAGGGCCTGGAACAGTGCCTGGGAGAGACAGAGTAGGTGCTCAGTAAACGTCTGATGAAAGGAGGGAGGGAGTCAGGAAGGATGATAGAAAGGGACAGACTGTCTTTTTGGCACTTGTAGGGTCTGCAGCCTCCTCAACCAGGGTGGCTCAGCTTTTCTTTTTATGTGGGCATATCAAAAATCAGTAAGGCTTTATTTAATGAAAGGTTTCCACTGCGTAAAACAAGAGAAAGAGAACAGAAAACCACTCACTGTTCTAGTGGAAAGAGCTTAAAGGCCTGATACTCAAGGGCCTGGCCCCTTGGCCCAGCTTTTCACGGATGTGTTTTTGTCTTTGTTGAACAACTTTATTTTCTGTGTCCTTAAGGTTGTCTTTGTTCCCCTTTGAAGGATTTACCTTTTATTTTTTTTTCAAATTGAGGTAAAATTCAAATAATATAAAACTAACCATTTTAAAGTGTCAGTTTAAACTAACCATTCAGTGTCAAGCTGTCTTTTGTAAAGTGCAGACATAGTTCTCTCCTGCCTTCTTCCCAGGGATGTTGTATCTCATAAATGGGCACTTTGAACTTTTTAGGAGAAGCAAAAAAAGAAAAAAAAAATTCTATAAAGTAGTTCATGGTAGAGAATTATTTTCACAGTTTCAGACTTGCCTTCCGTGCAGGTTACTAAAGTGTAGCCCAGAATCTAGGATACATCACCCATTTTCACCAGGAAACAGCATCAGGTTGTCTTGTAGTTTGTTTTCCTGGTTTTGACACCATGTGTGGTAACTGCTGGCTATTCCTCCTTACAGAGAAGAGATAATTAAGGGTATAAGTGTTACCCAGCTGGGTTCTTGGACTCTTTAATCAATAGAAATTGATAAGAGGCCAGATGAGAAATTCAGGCAAGGCTTTACTGGGACTCGTGCTGTAGCACATGGGAGCGAAAACAAATAACAGATGCCCTTGCTCTCTCTCTGAGGTGGGGGGTGGGCAAGCTGGTGCCTTAAATGGGGTGAGGGTAGGGACAGACCCTGGGTCGGGCCGGAGGGGTGGCTTGGGTGGTCGGCCCCACCCCCTTGGTGGTGCTGTGTGCAGGGTGCATGCTCAGTACCCTGCTTTGCTCCCGACACCTCAGAAGTGGCAGTTGGGTTTTTGGTCTTTTTGTATCTTGTTCATAATTTGCCCCAATGGGGCATGCACGCAGCTATTTTTAGTCCCTTACAGTTTCTTTGTATTCTGTTGCTCTAGGAGACGTTTGTCCAGGTGAAAGCACTGCAGCAAAGGGTCCCAGGTCCCAGCCTGTCTCCTAAGTATAAGACGTGGGCTGGGGAACTGCTGAAGTATTAAGGATGTGGGTAGGGGACGAGGGAATCCTTGATACATCTCTCCACACTTGTGAGCTTCCATTGTTCACAGTCTCTCCAGTTGGCTCCATGGAGGCATAGACTGGTTCACTTCAAATTAAGCAATGTCAGCAATTCTTACTAACTTTATGTCCACAGAGCTGCCTGGAGTTTCAAATTGGGGGACCAAGAGCTAGAGTTTTCTGTGGCATCTTGGTGAGTTAGGCGGGAAGGTGAGACTACCCTAGCCCCCTGTGTCTCATATGAGATCTTCCTTTTTCCGTCCCATCCCAACCATCTACACCATTGACCATGTTGGCAGAGCAGTCTTTTGGGTAGGAGTCTGATTCTCAAGTCCCTAGTAGACAAATTGCCGCCTCTTTTCTTGCTACTTGGCTTTTTAAAAAATCATATTTTCCTCTTATTTGAGGTATCAAGGTTCTAGATGCCTAATTTAGTCTTCTAAAATTGAATCTGTGTCTAATTATCTGTTCTTTATAAAACCCAGTTAATGTTTATTTGGCAATTTTGTTTAAAACACCCTTTATCCTGTGTACTGCCACAGCTACTGGGAAAGACTGATAACATGGGTGATATTTCTAATGATAATTGCAAACCCCCATGAGCATTCCATAATCTAGAATTAATCATTGGCAATGACGGGACTTCCCTGGTAGTCCAGTGGTAAAGAATCCACCTTCCAATGCAGGGGATGCGGGTTCCATCCCTGGTTAGGGAACTAAGATCCCACATGCTGCGGGGCAACTGAGCCCACACACCACAACTACTGAGCCCGCACACCTCAACTAGAGAGCCCACGTGCCGCAAACTACAGAGCCCATGTGCCCTGGAGCCTTCGTGCCACAACTAGAGAGAAGCCCGTGTGCCGCAACAAAAGACCCTGTGTGCCGCAACTAAGACCTGACACAGCCAAAAATAAATAATAAATCTTAAAAAAAAAAAAATCATTGGCAATGACACCAGTGTTAATTGCTTCTAAATACCATTTGCTTGCATTGGGATGGCTATTTCTGCTGGAGTTTAGGAGCTGTTTTACTTATTAATGGATTAGGTTCCAGAAGGTTGTTCCGAACCCAATTCTGATGAGTCCAAAGTAGACAGTATGAGCCTCCAATATGTACACATTTTTGGGTGAAAACAGGAAACGCCAGTGACATTGGATTTCTTCTTTGTTCCTTCTCTTCAAACTCTCTGTGATTTACTTTTTATCCTTCAGAATTGTTCCTGCTGTCAATCTGTCCCATGTGGCATGTACCACATTTGTCCTTTTCTTGACGCTTTCACTTTTAAAATGATCTCTGGGTTTTTTTTCAATCCTAATGATACATCTTTTCTTACTAGAACTCTTAACATTCTCATTGGGTTTGTACTTAACAGTCATGATGGGGTGATTAATATTCTAAAATGCCTTAAAATCAAGCATTTACACACTGTAAACTAAAGAACATAGAGGAGTTAGACTAAAATGACTATTAGCACCATCTGTTGGAGGGGGCAAAGCTCATGTAGAGGTGCTTCTGCATCATTTATTATATGTTAATGAGTCTAGCACATCATTTTAAACCCTCACTCTTATCCTTTTCTCTATAAATTTCCGTATGCCCAGGGTTGCACAAATAACTTGAGAAGTCGAAATTTAAACAGAGCTACAGTGTATTAGTCATACCCTGGTGTTTGGAATTTGTGGACGCGCATGTGGTATGAGAGACTCAAGTCATAACAGGTCTTATCAGCATTGTGGGCGTGTGTTGGGGGGGAAGGTATATAGGATTGAAGGTGACGAGACCAGTTAATAATGGGGTATTTCTTGTATCCAGGAGAAATTTGGTGATGTCCTGAACAGGGCAGGGGAATTGGAGAAGAGAGGCTGACACTTGGGGATCAATTAGATGCAGGAGATCTAGGAGCTCAGGGAGACGTGCACATTTTTGACTAGTGAGACAGAATGGATGACTATGCCACCAACCACAAAAAGAAACGAACCAAGGGGAAAAATCAGATCGAAAGTGGGTAGGAGGGAGGTGGCAGTTTTATTGACTTCGCAGTGCCATGAAGAGTAAATAGAAGGGGCAGACATGGAGACAGCAAGTGTAGAAGTTTGAAAATGAAAAACAAGGCGGGGTGTGGGATTGAGGGAGAGGAGAATGGACATGGGAAAGATATCTAGGCTGAGGGAAGGAGCCAATGTAGAGGAACAGATTGAACATACAGGAGAGAGGGACTAACTGATGGAGCGGGACCCCAGAGGAGACTGTAGGGATGGAACTG
Organism: Eschrichtius robustus; assembly: GCF_028021215.1. Taxonomy (NCBI): domain Eukaryota; kingdom Metazoa; phylum Chordata; class Mammalia; order Artiodactyla; family Eschrichtiidae; genus Eschrichtius; species Eschrichtius robustus. Next base: position 87,552,919 of record NC_090824.1, read on the forward strand.
AGGACAGGGCAGCTGTCCTTCCTCACAGTCTGGGAAAAAGAAAAAATGGGGCAGATGCCAAGTAACTTTCTAGGTGGACCCACAGAAAGTGTGAGCTTCACTGCTCATTTCTTCGTGTTCTCAGTGAAAAGTGGAGGTCAATATCATGCTCAGAGTGAGAGGGCTGCTTCCTAGAGATCAAAGCATTTCTTCCAAGTGTCCAATCCTGACCATCAAGAGCTCTCTCCCTTGCCTCATCCCTGCAAAGCTCTCCCGATTTACTCGTTATATTTGCATTATAATCTAGCTTCCCAGCTATTGCTTCCCACTCAGAAAAAGAAGTAGAAAAAGGGAAAGAGAAGAAGAGGGGTTGGGCTTTGAGTATTTTGAAGAAGCTGTGAAGGGGAATAGCAGAGACCAGAAAGAGAATGAATGAGCATTCAATAGTGGGGGGTCAGGAATTTGTAGTGCTCCAAGCTGCCATTTTGCAGCTTTCTCCAGATGTGTGTGTGCACGAGATGTGGGGTCAATACGGAATAGAGCTAAATCACTGCTGTAGAGCTTCTGTGATGACGGAAATGTTCTCGATCAATGCTGCCCAATATGGTAGCCACTAGCCACTTGGGGCTGAGTACAAACATACCTCAGAGATGTTGTGGGAACAGACCACCACAATAAAGTATCACAATCAATAAAGCAAGTCACATGAATTTTTGGTTTCCCAGTGCATATAAAAGTCATGTTTACACTATGCTGTGGTCTATTAAGTGTGCAATTGCATTATATTTTTTAAAAACAATGTACATACCTTAATTTAAAAATACTTTATTGCTAAAAAATGCTAAACAGCATCTGAGCCTTCAGTGAGTCGTAGTAGTAACTGATCACAGATCACCAAAGCAAATATAATAATAGTGAAAAAGTTTGAAATATTGCAAGAATTACCACAGCGTGACACAGAGACATGAAGTAAGCAAATGCTGTTGGAAGAATGGAGCTGATAGACTTGCTTAATGCAAGGTTGCCGCAAACCTTCAATCTAAAATAAAAAAAAGCCACAGAATCTTTGAAGTTCAATAAAGCCAAGCACAATAAAATGAGGTATCCCTGTACTTAAGCGTGCCTATTGCAGTTGAAGAACTGAATTTTTCATTTAATTGAGTTTGAATTGAATTTAAGTAGCCACATGTGGCTAGTGGCTACCATACTGGGCAGCACAGGTGTAGAGCAGGGGTTTGTAGAGTTCGTGTGGGGAAGACTCAATGGCGAGTGGGGGGTTGGACAGCTTTCCCATTAGCACCTTCAGCTCAGTTCCCAGCAGAGGCAGATGTTGGACAGTGAGTGGGCTAGCAAGCAGGAAAAAATGGAGGGGCAAGAATTTCCTGTGTTAATCTTCAAGAAAAAAAATCGTTGTCCAAATTTATTTTTAAGGCGAGAACGTCAGTATTCTGTGTGTAGTAGTGAAGATTCTCCTGGCTCTTGTGAAATCCTGTATTTCTCTATGGGTAGTCCTGATCAGCTCATGGTGCACAAAGGGAAATGTATTGGTGAGTAAACTAGCTAAACTCATTTAAATTATTCTAATGACGAAAGTTAATCCTGAAGGAATGGGGTAGAATAGATGCCGTCGTCTAGACCAGCGCAGTCCAAGGAAGACTCTTTAAGCTGATAGTCATTCTAGCTCCTGCTCCTGATGACTAGAGGGAGAAGTCACTCAGGTTTCCCCTTCTGTAAAATGGAAATAAAAACCCAGGCTCTTGGCAATATTGTTAGCAGAAAGGTAATTTAAAATTTGCCGTTGTTAGAATTAGCCAAGCTTTTCAAAACCAAAATGGTTGAAATATTATGAATCAGTAGAATTTTGCATCTTGTGCATCTGTTGCTGATAAAATATGTGTAACAAAATGAATTCTAATGCCTATGATCTTTAATGGTCAAGTCTCATTTTCTTAATTTGCTGTCCACCTGCTTAGCGTTTTCCTGCTTGGCATACTGTACCAGACCAGGAAAACCACTTTATTTTCTATGTGTTTTATTTAGCAGTTTAGCCATCTTATTTAGCAGGTGGCTATTTGGAGTGAATCTCATTCAGCAATTTGCTATTTGAATTGTTTATATTAAAATCAAGTTTTCAGTATCTACTTCCTTTGCCCTAAATGTACATGATCTTTGATCAGTCATACAGATACAGCCACTAATTGGTGTAGGGATCACTTGCATATGGTGAATTTGACAATTAAGTTCAATTTTCAATCCCATGAGTATTCTTACCGGAGCTAACAGGTAGCTAAATTAACTATATCAAGTTTGCTTTCTTTTGTTATCTTTTCCCTTCCTCTTTGAGGAGGTATAAATAAACAGGGGAGTTGCCGGGGAGAGGGCAGCAGGTGGAGGGAGAAGAAATGAAGCATCTGAAGAGTCTGTGATCTGAACACTCAACCTTGGCTGACCGAGGCAGCCTGGACCATGCAGGATTCTGCACATACGCAGAGCCTGCCCTGTTCAGACATAGCAACTGTTTGGGCAGGTTTAAGACCTTGATAGAGATGCTTGGCTTTGGTCCTGAGACTGTCCTTGACTCTGAGGCATTTCCGACTCATGAATTGACAACATAAAACTCACTACTTTTACTAATAATCTGGGGAAATCAGGAAGGCAAATTAATCCAACTGCTCATTACCTTACCTTTGTCTCCTAGTCTCACTGGTACTCATTAGACAGATTCACCTTACTTAATACCCTCATCAGGAGACACATTTGCAGCCTGAACTTTTTTTTATAAAACCACCAAGTAAATTATTTATTTTGTTTTCTCATGACAGGTCCAGTTTTTAAAATATGTCCTAATTTTCTAAGAAATGTTTTTGTAAAAGATCAATGAATTAACATTTGCTTTAAAGCTGTTGGAACTAGAGGGAATCAAGAACTTCCCTAGATATTATTCCTTATATATTAAAGCATTATAGAGGCTTTTGTATAAATGATCATTGTTAGCACATAGTAGAGTATCAATCTGAGCTCTTTTGGTAACATTTTCCTTCAGCCTCACTGCAGTGTGTTCTTTTGTCCCTTTTATTATCCCCATCACACAAAAGTGACAAAAGGAGGGTGGCAATGATAGAACTGTAATACAAAATAAAAACCCAAACAGCAATTATGAAATACCCACTTAGTCCCAGTTGGGGAGATAAATATTGCAAGACATTGTGCCATATAATTCATGAATTTAATTAGGCTTTATGTAAATCACATCACATTCTGTCCCATAAACGTTTACTATCATGTGTCTCCAGCGTGTGCTGCATAGATCCAACATTCCACAGGTTGCTTCCTTTGATTGACACATTTTCAAACATTAGGGTTTCTTTTTTCCCCCCTTGGCTAAGAATGTCAGGAGTTATGACTAGCATAACAGATCATTTAAAATAAAATCTCTTAAATGGTCAGCATTTCTATGAAGTGAAACTGCTTCTCTAGATGAGTTAGTTCAGCCACATTTCTCCGAAGTATTTTTGCCAAGACCACTTTGTCTTATGTATACAGGTTACTTCACTTTTCATTATGAAGATAATGTAGCATCATGGAGAACTATCAATATTATTTGTATAGTAAGAGAAAAAGAATACGAGAAGAAGAAAAGAATATCAGTGGTTCTCAATTGGGGCGATTTTGTTCCCTAGGGGACATTAGGTGACATCTAGAGATATTTTTGATGATTAAGACTAGGGTAAGGGGTGCTACTGGCATCTTGTGAATAGAGGCCAGGGATACTGCTGAACATCTTACAGTACACAAGACAGCCCCCTTCAACAAAGGATTATCTGGTCCCAAATGTCAATAGTGTCAAGGGTGAGAAACCCTGTTATATATGCTACGATTTGGTAAATTAGGAAAAAAAACGGGTAGAGGGAGCTAGAAGAGAAATGAAACAAAATGGTGATATTGTGGGTGATATTTTTCTCCACTTCCAATTTTTTGGGGATTTTCTATTATAGTCTTTAAGAAAAATTTAGATTTTTGTAAGAAAAATTTTGGTGTTACAAAAATTTAGCTCTCTCAGGTATAGGTCGAAACCATATGCCTACCACTAAATGAATGTGTCTCTCTCATGCGCTTCAAATGTAAACTGTCACGACTGGTTCCTTCCCTTGAAGCCATTGGCCAGTTTGTATTTACTGAGCATATTCACATTTTGTGTTTAGAAAATCATTGAGGTATTCAAATTTCCAAGTTACTAAAACCTGTTCTCACTGTGTACACTAATCTGCATTGAGGGAGTGTTCCTAGTTCCAAACTCCTTCCATTACGTTAGTTGGTATTTAGCTGTGTGAGGGTTACTCTACCACACCAGTAGGCACGGTCATCAGAGGTGGACTGGTTATGAAAGTAACAGTGTGAATAACGGCCAGTAGAAGAAAACATTAGTCCGATACTATGACCTCACTGTCGAATCTTGTCCCTTTGTAAAATTTAATATTTTAGAGTTCAGAGTATATTGTTAAATACCAAAAATTGGTTACAAAAGAGCATGTATTACATGAAATCACATTTTTCATAGTTAGTACATGGTATCCATTGTTGAATGAATGATTGTCTATTCCCTCTTTTTTCTTTTTATGCCCACAGAAAATGTACCAGTGAGATTTAATTATATTTTCTTTCAATGTGCAGGCAGTGATGAGCAGCTTGGAAAATTAGTTTACAATGCTTTGGAAACAGCCACTGGCAGCTTTGTCTTGTTGTATGAGTGGGTTCTTCAATGGCAGAAAAAAATGGGTCCATTCCTTACCAGTCAAGAAAAAGAGAAGATTGATAAGTGCAAAAAGCAGGTAGGCATCCAAGATGGCTCACTGAGCAAAAGGACTAATCTCGAGCTTAAGGCGACGACAAAACAAAATAGCTCGGCATTTGATTGGCCGCCAAAGATGACCCAAAATGCTATGAGATCTGTTTAACCAGAGGGGATGGTGGAAGACCATAAGTTTTCTCAGCCCCTGCTGCCTCTTTCAGAACTTTCACAACACGGTCAAAACTTTTGCAGCTGCTTCTCAACCTCCTTTCTCAACCCTTATTATTCCATTAATAGCTGTCTCTCCAACTGGGATTAAAGAGTACTTCATAACTGTGCTATTTGCAATCATTTGCATTTTCTCGGTTTTTTGAAATACTGCTTCACAACTGAATTTTCAGGGACTGGAGAATTTTATAGTTCTTTATAATACTGAGCTTAAGGAGAACATTTAATATTGCATATTGCAGTGTTACATAATAAACAAAGGTTATAAAACAGTAGGTAAAGCATTGTGTTTGGAAATGTATGTGTATTTATTACAAAAAAAAAAAAACTGGAAGTAAAGACACTGCAATCTTAACAGTTGTCTTTGGGTAGTGGCCATAAAGATAAATTGTGGGGTTTTTCTTTTGTCTTAGTACTTATTAAAATTTTGACAGTGAATCTTTGTAATCAGGAAAACTTATTTTTAAATTAATGTTTCTTTTTTCTGGTGGCCCTATTGCAAAAGAAGTTGCTTTTGAAACTTGTCCATCTTTATGAACTTGTAGGTTGACCATGTGGTTTAGGAGAGGACTCAGTTCAGGGCATATTCCTTCTCCTCTCCTTTGAAAGTGCATCTTCTATTAAATATTTCACTTTTAAAGTGAAACACTAGTTAATGCCTACCAACCCAGTTATCATCTTACTGGTTTTTTCCACACCAGATTCAAGGGGCAGAAACGGAATTCAACTCACTGGTAAAACTGAGCCATCCGAACATAGTACGCTACTTTGCAATGAATCTCAAAGAGCAAGACGATTCCATTGTGGTGGACATTTTAGTGGAGCACACTAATGGGGTCTCCCTCTTGGCCCACCTAAGCCACTCGGGCCCCATCCCCGGGCATCAGCTCCGCAGGTACGCGACTCAGCTCTTGTCAGGCCTTGATTATTTGCACAGCAATTCCGTGGTGCACAAAGTTCTGAGTGCATCGAATGTCTTAGTGGACGCAGAGGGCACCATCAAGATTACGGACTACAGCATTTCTAAGCGCCTAGCAGACATTTGCAAGGAGGACGTGTTTGAGCAAACCCGGGTTCGTTTTAGTGACAGTGCCCTACCTTATAAAACGGGGAAGAAAGGGGATGTTTGGCGTCTTGGCCTTCTGCTGCTCTCCCTCAGCCAAGGACAAGAGTGTGAAGAGTACCCTGTGACCATCCCTAGTGACTTACCAGCTGACTTTCAAGATTTTCTAAAGAAGTGAGTATCATTGAGATTTCTCTCTACTTGCACTTTACTCCTATACTTTTGGTTGTGCTTGAATGTGCTAAGCATCTAAGTCATGTGTATAAGCTGAAAAGTGAAGAACAGGATTAGAGTTAATTCTTTGTTCTCCCAATCCTTTCCCACCCACATATGTTCTGTTTTCTCACTTATATTTATCATTCCCATAACTCCTACATTCTTCTAAATTCACCTGGGCTCTTAATAATAGATTTTCAAACTACTTTTTGGAGACTGCCTGTTATACCCTAGGAAGTCAGTAGGGATTGCTAGGAGGAGAAATGCCCCAGGTATTCCAAACGGAATACCCCTCTGTCCACCTTTGCTGCTGGTTCCTAAGGGGTCAAAGACAAGGCCCCCCATTTAGAAAACAGCTTCAGGGGCATTAATGTGAGCAGTAGGGAGCGGCTGTAAATGAAGATGAAGCTTCGCTTGCTCGCCGTCTGTTCACCTACTGCTGTGCGGCCCAGTTCCTAACAGGCCACGGACGGGTACCGGGGGTTGGGGACCCCTGGCTTGTGGGATCTTAGTTCCCCAACCAGGGATTGAACCCAGGCCCTCAGCAGTAGAAGTGTGGAGTCCTAACCAGTGGACTGCCAGGGAATTCCCTGATTTCATTCTTCAAAATGTCACCTTTAGCTTTCTGCCCTTCCTCATTGGTCAAGAATAACTTAGTAAAGGTTAGCAATAGCATTATGTATTTTCGCAAACAACACAGCAAACTTTAAGTAGAACCTATCTTTTCACATTTAACAGTAAAAGGAAGGACTCAGTAGGTAGAACTTTCCTAGTTTTCCTCTTAGAGAATAGCTCTGTGCTGTCAGGTTTTTTTTAAAATTTATTTATTTTATTATTTTATTTATTTATTCATTTATTTTTGGCTGCGTTGGGTCTTTGTTGCTGCGCACGGGCTTTTCTCTGGTTGCGGCGAGTGGGGGCTACTCTTCATTGCGGTGCGCAGGCTTCTCATTGCGGTGGCTTCTCTTGTTGTGGCGCACATGCTCTAGAGCGCAGGCTCAGTAGTTGTGCCACATGGGCTTAGTTGCTCCACGGCATGTGGGACCTTCCTGGACCAGGGCTTGAACCTGTGTCCCCTGCATTGGCAGGCGGATTCTTAACCACTGTGCCACCAGGGAAGCCCGCTCTGTCAGTTTTGAACTTGAGATCAGCACTATTTTTTATTCTGTTAATAATATGGTTGCCTTTAGATTGATTCGTATATTTCTCTCTTCATAGAGTGGTTTGATAGGCTGTGCTTGGTTTAGAAGCAGCTGTACAGTATTGTTTTACTACCTTTGCTGTCCAGCCCCAGTTAACAAAGGAAAAAAAAATCATTCCCAGACAAGTATAGCAGCATTTCATTTGTAGTTATATTTTTACTTATTGGTGAACATCCTTTGGAGAAAGGTTTGTTTCACATCAGTCTCTGTGATGGAAAAGAGCCCAGACTCGGAGCCAGACAGCTGGGTTCATATCCCACCTTTATCCCTTCTGGCGAGTGAGTTAAACTCCCTACCCTGAGTTTCCTCCTCTGAAAAATGGGGATAACAGCAAAGTTGTCTCTTGTTATGTTAATGAGGTGGCTTTTGGAAAGTACCTAAGGGTGGGGCTGGTAGCCAAGAGAACCAACCACATGATTTAGGGGTTTGGAACTGTCAGTCCCACCCCCAGCCTCTGTGGAGAGGGGAGGGGCTGGAGATTGAATGATCACCAGTGGCCAGTGAGTTAATCAATCATGCCTTTGTAGTGAAGCCTCCATTAAAAGCCAAAAAGGCATAGCACAGGGAGATCAGCTCGGTGGTTTGTGACCACCTAGAGGGGTGTGATAGGGAGGGTGGGAGGGAGACGCAAGAGGGAGGAGATATGGGGATATATGTATATGTATAGCTGATTCACTTTGTTATAAAGCAGAAACTAACACACCACTGTAAAGCAATTATACTCCAATAAAGATGTTAAAATAAATAAATAAAAATTAATTTTCAATTTAGGGGAAAATACAGTATCTTATACAAATGCTTTTATTGCAGTCTTGCTCTCTCCAAGTATGAAATTAGGAGTGCTTTACTTTTTAGTGCTGTGACATGAAAAAATTAAATGTTACCCTTTATGATAGTTGCTGTCACCAATTTATAGGTGTAGATTTGTCCATAATTCACAGTGATGGTTGATTGTTTTAAATACCTTTTTATAATTAGGGTCAGGTGCTACTTGGGTCATTGTTATGAAAGCCAACCAGCTTATTAGATTAGTTAGAACAGTGATTCTCAGACTTTCTTGTGTATTGAAACCACCTGGAGAGCTTGTTAAAGCACAGATTACTGCAAAAACCCCCAGAGTTGCTGATTTACTAGGACTGGGGTGGAGAATTTGTATTTCTAACAAATTCTCAGGTGATAACTGATGCTGCTGGTCCGCGACCCCACTTTGAAAAACACTGGGTTAAAGGTATGGCTTGTTTTCATTCATTAAACAAATTGTTTGTTAGAAGATTAAACAGAACGTTAGTAGGCTCAAGGAATGATAATTAAAAGAAACTAGGTGATAAAATGTGGGGCTTTTAAAAGGTTGTTCTTAATTGTTACCAATGTACTTCAAACTGTGATGAACAGGCTTCATCTAAAGTTTATCGTATTGGGCCCCAGCCCTGCATCAGCTATCTGATTTGCTTTTCCTTTGGGGACTTTTATTTATGACTGTTCCCCAGAAACGCTTAGCTTAGCATGGCAATTCATTAAGCTGTTAGTGGGAGTGAAAATTCATGACCTACTTGTGCTATCTTATCCTAGACTTTTAAAAATATTGTTCCATGAGCATGAGTCTGCTTGCCTCTAGAGACTGTACTTTTTTTTTTTTTAATAAATTTATTTTATTTATTTTTGGCTGTGTTGTTGTGTCTTCGTTGCTGCACGTGGGCTTTCTCTAGTTGCAGTGAACAGGGGGGCTACTCTTCGTTGTGGTGTGCAGGCTTCTTATTGCGATGGCTTCTTTTGTTGCAGAGCACAGGCTCTAGGCGCACAGGCTTCAGTAGCTGTGGCTCGCGGGCTCTAGAGCACAGGCTCAGTAGTTGTGGCACACGGGCTTCATTACTCCGAGGCATGTGGGATCTTCCCAGACCAGGGCTCGAACACGTGTCCCCTGCATTGGCAGGCGGATTCTTAACCACTGCGCCACCAGGGAAGCCCTGTACTTTTTTTTTTTTAATTCCCCCACTTATATGCAGCCGGGTGCTCAGCATGTAAATCCTGCAAGAATGTTTATTAAATTAAATTCACTTATGAGCACATTTTGGCCCATAGTAACATGAATTCTCTACTGTGTATCTTTTAAAAATAAACCCATAGTTAAAAGCCTTGGATTAATTAGTTTAGCATTTATTTTGTGCGTCACTGAGATTTCTTTTTTCCTCTCACTGAGGTGTGTCTGCTTAGATGACAAGGAAAGATGGAGTCCTCAGCAGTTGTTAAAACACAACTTTATAAATCCTCAGCCAAAAATACCTTTACTGGAGCAAAGTCCCGAAGGTGAGTCTGTTACCGCTCTTTTCTGATAGCCTATTTAACATAAATTATTTTGAAGGTATACATAAACCTAAGACTGGAAAGGACTGCATGGATCATTTACTTTATCTGTTTTATGCTGAGCTATACATAAATCCATTCATTCAGTGTGTCCTGTCTACGTGGAGGTGTTTTGCCATCCTGGTTTTTCCCGCCTCTTCTGATGGAGTGTCTGGTGGTGGAGCCTCTTAGTGTGGGGTAACCCTTCTCATCATGCCACCCTTATTACTGCCTTGGAACTAGATTTCCCTGCTGTTACTCAAGTAGCAGATGCAGGAGCCTCGACAGAGACTGGGATGATCAAGAGACCTGGGTTTGGCTTCTGGCTCTGTCGTTCGGTCATTTCTTTACTCTCAGTTACCCCTACCTGTAAACTTGGGCTAACTGTATATTTCTACCTACTTTAAGGAGGACAAGGTGAGGAAAGAATTAAAGGGTCTGCCAGGTAAGAGGTACTTTTTAAAACTCCTTGGTTGGGGCCCTTTCCTCCCGTGCTTGCATTGTCGTTGGATGTTGCAGCTCTTCCTCTGTTTTTAAAGCCTCAGTCGCCTCTTACCTTTTGTTTTATCTCAGATTCTGGAGGACAAGATTATGTGGAGACTGTTATTCCTAGCAACCAGCTACCCAGTGCTGCGTTCTTCAGTGAGACACAGAGACAGTTTTCCCGCTACTTCATTGAGTTTGAAGAATTACAGCTTCTCGGCAAAGGAGCTTTTGGAGCTGTCATCAAGGTGCGATACAGAGTTGTCCCCAGTCCCTTTTAAAGCTCTTGCCCTGTTCCATTTCTGCATACTTAAGGACTTCTATTTTGAGAGTAGGGAAGGAAGTGAATATGACCATTTGAAACAATAATCATCTTCCCCTTCGTGGAGTTAAAGGCTTTATTTAAAGTTACACTAGACACATTAAGAACACATCATTCCTCTTCCTTTGCTTGATGTAGTGCATTAACGTGAAAACCACATGATTATAACTGCGCTTCAAGTTGAGTCAAGACCTCTGCATGAAGAACGTTTTTGTGTGCTTTGGTTTAGAAAGAAAATTGTTCTCTTTTTCTCTCATTTGCTTTTAGAGTTGCTGTAGCTAAGAGGGTTACAGGGTTAGAATTGAGATGGAATTCAAACGGGGAATGGCCTCCGATGGTCTTGATGGCTTTTACTTTGCAGCTATTACTGAGATGGAAAACTAGTGATGCGTTATTTTGTTGTTGTTGTTGTTTGTTTCTTTGTAAGGATTTTGTTTTTAAACTTTTTTTTTTAACATCTTTATTGGAGTATAACTGCTTTACAATGGTGTGTTAGTTTCTGCTTTATAACTGAGTGAATCAGTTATACATATACATATATCCCCATCTCTCTTCCCTCTTGTATCTCCCTCCCTCCCACCCTCTGTATCCCACCCCTCTAGGTGGTCACAAAGCACCGAGCTGATCTCCCTGTGCTATGCGGCTGCTTCCCACTAGCTACCTATGTTACATTTGGTAGTGTATATATGTCCATGCCACTCTCTCACTTTGTCCCATCTTACCCTTCCCCCTCCCCGTATCCTCAAGTCCGTTCTCTAGTAGGTCTGCGTCTTTATTCCCGTCTTGCCCCTAGTTTCTTTATGACCATTTTTTTTTTTTGTTTTTTAGATTCCATGTATATGTGTTAGCAGACAGTATTTGTTTTTATCTTTCTGACTTACCTCGCTCTGTATGACAGACTCTAGGTCCACCACCTCACTACAAATAACTCAATTTCATTTCTTTTTATGGCTGAGTAATATTCCATTTATATATGTGCCACATCTTCTTTATCCATTCGTCTGTTGATGGACACTTAGGTTGCTTCCATGTCCTGGCTATTGTAAATAGAGCTGCAATGAACATTTTGGTACATGACTCTTCTTGAATTATAGTTTTCTCAGGGTATATGCCCAGTAGTGGGATTGCTGGGTTGTATGGTAGTTCTATTTTTAGTTTTTTAAGGAACCTCCATACTGTTCTCCATAGTGGCTGTATCAATTTACATTCCCACCAACAATGCAAGAGGGTTCCCTTTTCTCCACACCCTCTCCAGCATTTATTGTTTGTAGATTTTTTGATGATGGCCATTCTGACCGGTGTGAGATAATATCTCGTTGTAGTTTTGATTTGCATTTCTCTAATGATTAATGATGTTGAGCATTCTTTCATGTGTTTGTTGGCAATCTGTATATCTTCTTTGGAGAAATGTCTATTTAGGTCTTCTGCCCATTTTTGGATTGGGTTGTTTGTTTTTTGACATTGAGCTGCAAGAGCTGCTTGTAAATTTTGGAGACTAATCCTTTGTCAGTTGCTTCATTTGCAAATATTTTCTCCCATTCTGAGGGTTGTCTTTTCGTCTTGTTTATGGTTTCCTTTGTTGTGCAAAAGCTTTTAAGTTTCATTAGGTCCCATTTGTTTATTTTTGTTTTTATTTCCATTTCTCTAGGAGGTGGGTCAAAAAGGATCTTGCTGTGATTTATGTCATAGAGTGTTCTGCCTATGTGTTCCTCTAAGAGTTTGATGGTGTCTGGCCTTACATTTAGGTCTTTAATCCATTTTGAGTTTATTTTTGTGTATGGGGTTAGGGAGTATTCTAATTTCATTCTTTAACATGTAGGTGTCCATTTTTCCCAGCACCACTTATTGAAGAGGCTGTCTTTTCTCCACTGTATATTCTTGCCACCTTTATCAAAGATAAGGCGACCATATGTGCGTGGGTTTATCTCTGAGCTTTCTATCCTGTTCCATTGATCTATACTTCTGTTTTTGTGCCAGTACCGTACTGTCTTGATTACTGTAGCTTTGTAGTATAGTCTGAAGTCCAGGAGCCTGATTCCTCCAGCTCCGTTTTTCTTTCTCAAGATTGCTTTGGCTATTCGGGGTCTTTTGTGTTTCCATACAAATTGTGAAATTTTTTGTTCTAGTTCTGTGAAAATGCCAGTGGTAGTTTGATAGGGATTGCACTGAATCTGTAGATTGCTTTGGGTAGTATAGTCATTTTCACAATGTTGATTCTTCCAATCCAAGAACATGGTATATCTCTCCATCTTTTTGTATCATCTTTAATTTCTTTCATCAGTGTCTTATAATTTTCTGCATACAGGTCTTTTGTCTCCTTAGGTAGATTTATTCCTAGATATTTTTTTCTTTTTGTTGCAATGGTAAATGAGAGTGTTTTCTTAATTTCACTTTCAGATTTTTCATCATTAGTGTATAGGAATGCAAGAGGTTTCTGTGCATTAATTTTGTATCCTGCTACTTTACCAAATTCATTGATCAGCTCTAGTAGTTTTCTGGTAGCATCTTTAGGATTCTCTGTGTATAGTATCATGTCATCTTCTTTTCTGTTTTGGATTCCTTTTATTTCTTTTTCTTCTCTGATCGCCGTGCCTAAAACTTCGAAAACTATGTTGAATAATAGTGGTGAGAGTGGGCAACCTTGTCTTGTTCCTGATCTTAGTGGAAATGGTTTCACTTTTTCACCATTGAGAACGATGTTGGCTGAGGGTTTGTCATATATGGCCTTTATTATTTTGACGTAAGTTCCCTCTATGCTTACTTTCTGGAGGGTTTTTATCATAAATGGGTGTTGAATTTTGTCGAAAGCTTTCTCTGCATTTATTGAGATGATCATATGGTTTTTCTCCGTCAATTTGTTAATACGGTGTATCACATTGATTGATTTGCATATACTGAAGAATCCTTACATTCCTGGGATAAACCCTACTTGACCATGGTGTATGATCCTTTTAATGTGCTGTTGGATTCTGTTTGCTAGTATTTTGTTGAGGATTTTTGCATCTATGTTCATCAGTGATATTGGCCCGTAGTTTTCTTTCTTTGTGACATCTTTGTCTGTTTCTGGTATCAGGGTGATGGTGGCCTCGTAGAATGAGTTTGGGAGTGTTCCTCCCTCTGCAATATTTTGGAAGAGTTTGAGAAGGATAGGTGTTAGCTCTCTAAATGTTTGATAGAATTCGCCTGTGAAGCCGTCTGGTCCTGGGCTTTTGTTTGTTGGATGATTTTTAATCACAGTTTCAATTTCAGTGCTTGTGATTGGTCTGTTCATATTTTCTATTTCTTCCTGGTTCAGTCTCGGCAGGTTGTGCATTTCTAAGAATTTGTCCATTTCTTCCAGGTTGTCCATTTTATTGGCATAGAGTTGCTTGTAGTAATCTCTCATGATCTTTTGTATTTCTGCAGTGTCAGTGGTTACTTCTCCTTTTTCATTTCTAATTCTATTGATTTGAGTCTTCTCCCTTTTTCTCTTGATGAGTCTGGCTAATGGTTTATCAATTTTGTTTATCTTCTCAAAGAACCAGCTTTTAGTTTTATTGATCTTTGCTATTGTTTCCTTCATTGCTTTTTCATTTATTTCTGATCTGATCTTTATGATTTCTTTCCTTCTGCTAACTTTGGGGTTTTTTTTTGTTCTTCTTTCTCTAATTGCTTTAGGTGCAAGTTTAGGTTGTTTATTTGAGATGTTTCCTGTTTCTTGAGGTAGGCTTGTATTGCTATAAACTTCCCTCTTAGCACTGCTTTTGCTGCATCCCATAGGTTTTGGGTTGTCGTGTCTCCATTGTCATTTGTTTCTAGGTATTTTTTGATTTCCCCTTTGATTTCTTCAGTGATCACTTCGTTATTAAGTAGTGTATTGTGTAGCGTCCATGTGTTTGTATTTTTTACAGATCTTTACCTGTAATTGATATCTAGTCTCATAGCGTTGTGGTTGGAAAAGATACTTGATACGATTTCAATTTTCTTAAATTTACCAGGGCTTGATTTGTGACCCACGATATGATCTATCCTGGAGAATGTTCCATGAGCACTTGAGAAAAATGTGTATTCTGTTGTTTTTGGGTGGGATGTCCTATAAATATCAATTAAGTCCATCTTGTTTAATGTATCATTTAAAGCTTGTGTTTCCTTATTTATTTTCATTTTGGATGATCTGTCCATTGGTGAAAGTGGGGTGTTAAAGTCCCCTACCATGATTGTGTTGCTGTCGATTTCCCCGTTTATGGCTGTTAGTGTTTGCCTTATGTATTGAGGTGCTCCTATGTTGGGTGCATAAATATTTACAATTGTTATATCTTCTTCTTGAATCCATCCCTTGATCATTATATAGTGTCCTTCTTTGTCTCTTATAATAGTCTTTATTTTAAAGTCTGTTTTGTCTGATATGAGAATTGCTACTCCAGCTTTCTTTTGATTTCCATTTGCATGGAATATCTTTTTCCATCCCCTCACTTTCAGTCTGTATGTGTCCCTAGGTCTGAAGTGGGTCTCTTGTAGACAGCATATATACGGGTCTTGTTTTTGTATCCATTCAGCCAGTCTGTGTCTTTTGGTGGGAGCATTTAATCCATTTACATTTGAGGTAATTATCGATATGTATGTTCCTATTTCCATTTTCTTAATTGTTTTGGGTTTCTTATTGTAGGTCTTTTCCTTCTCTTGTGTTTCCTGCCTAGAGAAGTTCCTTTAGCATTTGTTGTAAAGCTGGTTTGGTGGTGCCAAATTCTCTTAGCTTTTGCTTGTCTGTAAAGGTTTTAATTTCTCTGTCAAATCTGAATGAGATCCTTGCTGGGTAGAGTAATCTTGGTTGTAGGTTTTTCCCCTTCATCACTTTAAATATGTCCTGCCACTCCCTTCTGGCTTGCAGAATTTCTGCTGAAAGATCAGCTGTTAACCTTATGGGGATTCCCTTGTATGTTATTTGTTGTTTTTCCCTTGCTGCTTTTAACATTTTTTCTGTATATTTAATTTTTTATAGTTTGATTAATATGTGTCTTTGCTTGTTTCTCCTTGGATTTATCCTGTATGGGAGTCTCTGTGCTTCCTGGACTTAACTATTTCCTTTCCCATATTAGGGAAGTTTTCAACTATAATCTCTTCAAATATTTTCTCAG
Source organism: Eschrichtius robustus (assembly GCF_028021215.1). Classification (NCBI taxonomy): domain Eukaryota; kingdom Metazoa; phylum Chordata; class Mammalia; order Artiodactyla; family Eschrichtiidae; genus Eschrichtius; species Eschrichtius robustus. The sequence goes on from NC_090824.1 coordinate 87,568,655, forward strand.
TCCCTTTCTTTTTCTCTTCGTCTTCTGGGACCCCTATAATTCGAATGTTGGTGCATTTAATATTGTCCCAGAGGTCTCTGAGACTGTCCTCAATTCTTTTCATTCTTTTTTCTTTATTCTGCTCTGCAGTAGTTATTTCCACTATTTTATCTTCCAGGTCACTTATCCGTTCTTCTGCCTCAGTTATTCTGCTACTGATCCCTTCTAGAGAATTTCTAATTTCATTTATTGTGTTGTTCATCACTGTTTGTTTGCTCTTTAGTTCTTCTAGCTCCTTGTTAAACCTTTCTTGTATTTTCTCCATTCTATTTCCAAGATTTTGGATCATCTTTACTATCATTATTCTGAATTCTTTTTCAGGTAGACTGCCTATTTCCTCTTCATTTGTTAGGTCTGGTGGGTTTTTACCTTCCTCCTTCATCTGCTGTGTGTTTCACCGTCTTCTCATTTTGCTTAACTTACTGTGTTTGGGGTCTCCTTTTTGCAGGCTGCAGGTTCGTAGTTCCCGTTGTTTTTGTGTCTGTCCCCTGTGGCTAAGGTTGGTTTAGTGGGTTGTGTAGGCTTCCTGGTGGAGGGGACTAGTGCCTGTGTTCTGGTGGATGAGGCTGGATCTTGTCTTTCTGGTGGGCAGGTCCGCATCTGGTGGTGTGTTTTGGGGTGTATGTGGCCTTATTATGATTTTAGGCAGCTTCTCTGCTAATGGGTGTGGTTGTGTTCCTCTGTTGCTAGTTGTTTGGCATGGGGTGTCCAGCACTGAAGCTTGCTGGTCGTTGAGTGGAGCTGGGTCTTGGCGTTGAGATGGAGATCTCTGGAAGATTTTCGCTGTTTGATATTACGTGGAGCTGGGAGGTCTCTTGTGGACCAGTGTCCTGAAGTTGGCTCTCCCACCTCAGAGGCACAGCCCTGACGCCTGGCTGGAGCACCAAGAGCGTGTCATCCACACGGCTCAGAGTAAAAGGGAGAAAAAAAAAGAAAGAAAGAAAGAAGAAGATAAAATAAAATAAAATTAAATTAAATTAAAAAGTTATTAAAATAAAAAATAAGTATTTTTAAAAAATCTTTTTAAGTAATAAGAAACAAAAAAGAAAGAAAGAAGAGAGCAACCAAACCACAAAACAAATCCACCAATGATAACAAGTGCTAAAAACTATACTAAAAAAAAAAAAAAACGGACAGACCGAACCCCAGGACAAATGGTAAAAGCAAAGCTATACAGACAAAATCACACACAGAAGCATACCCATACATACTCACAAAAAGAGAAAACGGGAAAAAGATATATATATCGTTGCTCCCAAAGTCCACCTCCTCAATTTGGGATGATTCGTTGTCTATTCAGGTATTCCACAGATGCAGGGTACATCAAGTTGATTGTGAGGATTTACTCCGCTGCTCCTGAGGCTGCTGGGAGAGATTTCCCTTTCTCTTCTTTGTTCGCACAGCTCCTGGGGTTCAGCTTTGGATTTGGCCCCGCCTGTGTGGGTAGGTCGCCTGAAGGCATCTGTTCTTCGCTCAGACAGGACGGGGTTAAAGGAGCAGCTGATTCGGGGGCTCTGGCTCACTCAGGCCGGGGGGAGGGAGGATTTCGGAGTGCAGGGCGATCCTGCATCAGCAGAGGCCAGTATGATGTTGCACCAGCCTGAGGCGCACCGTGTGTTCTCCCAGGGAAGTTGTCCCTGGATCACAGGACCCTGGCAGTGGCGGGCTGCACAGGCGCCCGGAAGGGGAGGTGTGGATAGTGACCTGTGCTTGCACACAGGCTTCTTGGTGGCGGCAGCAGCAGCCTTATAGTCTCATGCTCGTCTCTGGGGTCCACGCTGATAGCCGCAGCTCGTGCCCGTCTCTGGAGCTCCTTTAAGCAGCGCGCTGAATCCCCTCTCCTTGCGTACCAGGAAAGAGAGGCAAGAAAAAGTCTCTTGCCTCTTCCACAACTCCAGACTTTTTCCTGGACTCCCTCCCGGCTAGCTGTGGTGCAGTAGCCCCCTTCAGGCTGTGTTCACGCAGCCAACCCCAGTCCTCACCCTGGGATCCGAACAAAGCCCGAGCCTCAGCTCCCAGCCCCCGCCCGCCCCAGTGGGTGAGCAGACAAGCCTCTCGGGCTGGTGAGTGCTGGTCGGCACCGATCCTCCGTGCGGGAATCTCTCCTCTTTGCCCTCTGCACCCCTGTTGCTGTGCTCTCCTCCATGGCTCCGAAGCTTCCCCCCTCTGCCACCCGCAGTCTCCGCCCGCGAAGGGCCTTCCTGATGTGTGGAAACCTTTCCTCCTTCACAGCTCCCTCCCACTGGTGCAGGTTCCGTCCCTGTTCTTTTGTCTCTGCTTTTTCTTTTTTCTTTTGCCCTACCCAGGTACGTGGGGAGTTTCTTGCCTTTTGGGAGGTCTGAGGTCTTCTGCCAGCATTCAGTAGGTGTTCTGTAGGAGTTGTTCCACATGTAGATGTATTTCTGATGTATTTGTGGGGAGGAAGGTGATGTCCATGTCTTAGTCTTCCACCATCTTGAAGCTCCTCCGTGATGCATTATTAAGGTGTGCTGCTGTTAGGTCTTCCCTTCCTTATTCCAGGCTGTTTGGGCAACTTTTATTATCATCTGCGCCTTAAGAGAGAGTTTTCAACTCTTTTTGTGTAATTTAAGTATTTTGTTTGATTTTAAGAGTCCCAGATTACTGTTATCAAATCCGTATGAGATATGTCATCTTACCCATAAGAAGGTAGCCCACCATCAACAGGGCATGATTCTGTTTAGGATTCTGAGAGTATTATTAGGAAGCATTACCTGTATCACTGTGGAAGGCCTTTTACACTGAAAAAAGAATTACATTAGTTTTTCTACAGAAAGACAAACTTAAGCAAGTTTTCCAAAAGAAAGTCATAATATCATGGGAAATTTTCAACTTTCTTCTTGAAAGTGTAGATATTATGTTTAGGTGATTAAATAGATGTACTTTGGGCAGACAGATATCCTGATTAGGTAATCATGGTTATCTTTAAGAGGAGTGGATGATTGAAGTTTATATTATCCCTTTAACTCACACTGTAATTTTGATCAACTCCTTTAACTTCTTTATATTTTAGATCCTTGAATTCCAAACATGATCAAACTTCATTTCCTTGCAAGTACTTAAAAATGATTAGCAAGCTCATATAACAAAAACATCTTAGTAACTTAATCCCCCATGTTTTTCCTGTGATTTCTCCCTATGAGAACCCAACAGCCCTCACACCCCATATCTGTTTTCAGGTTAAGGTAGGGCCATCTCCTCAGAGATCTGGAATTTCATTAGCAATTGGACCCATTACTGTTAATGCACCTTTGCATTTTAATAAATGAATTCCTAGCAGTTCTAGTGTAGCAAGCCCCACACCCCAGTCAGTGACACATAGTGTTACCAAACCAAAATTGGGTCAGCTCACCCACTCACAGTAAAGCCAACTTACTGACACTAGGATTTGGTAGAGGAAAGTGCAGCATTTATTGCAGGCACCAAGCAAGGAGTAAGGGCAGCTAATAACGAAGAGATCCAAACTCCCCAGTGGATTCCAGGGAAGCATTTTTAAAGGCAAGGCGAGGGAGAGAGTTGCAGGGTGCATGATCAGCTCATGTACCATTCTCTGATTGGGTGACAGTGAGGTAAGAAGGTGGTGTCACAGGGGTTAACATCATCAGTCCTTGGGTTCCAGCTGGTCTGGGGGCTGCATGCTCATGCTCATCATGCAGTTAGATTCTTCTATCTGGTGGAGGTTTTAGTTTTAGTGTCTGTAAAACAACTCAGGAACGTGCATCAGACATGTTATCTATGTCCTTCAGGAAAGAACTAAAGATTCTGTGACTGTTATATGGCTGATTCACTTTTTAAATTGTTACCAATTCTCCTGGCCCAACTGCTATTTTTTTGTCACTACATGTTCACATTCTTTCAGTCATTATTGAGCAGCCTTTTGTGACTCAGGAGGCCTGGGAGACTAAAGCTTTTCTACAAACAAGACACAGGCAGAGGACATGGTGGGTGATTTGTCCCGGGAAGGCCCCATAGGGTCCTGCTTGGTTACAATAGTGTATGTGATATGTACTGAGACATGAGGTTGAAAGACAGTGCCAAAACTTCCCACAGTCCTCCACTCTATTAACGTGGCAGTAAAAGAACACAGGGCTGTCATTTTTTGGAGCACATTTCCTATTTGAGGCTGTGTGCCAGGTGGCTCATGAACCTTGTCTTTTAATCTCACGACATTCTTATGAAATAGGTATTATCCCATTTTGCAGGTGAGGGAACTGATGCTCAGAGAAGCTGTGTCATTTGCCTGAGGTCACATACATCACTAAGACATTTCAACCAGCATTCAGACTAATACCTGTTTTACTCAAAAACGTACATTGTACCACTATTTCTGTACCCCCAAAAAAGATAATCTGAAACTCATTTTTATAGTATTACTTTCTCATTCCTAAAAGTAGTTTTTGGCATAGAAGCCTATGAGCCAAATAAGAGAATGATGCTGTCTTTCGTAACCAACTAGTTTCTCCCTCTGCGATGGGCAAGTTGTTAGTTTCCGTCACTTCAGTTGCCCTGCGTAGTTGGGACTGGAAGTTCAGAAAACAAAATTTTATAAAAAATACTTCAGGCAACCCAATTGCATAGCAAGACTGCCCGGGATAAGGATGCCTCTATGTAAGATACGGAGATTTGGCCTTTGAAACATTTTCTTGTATTTTTCTTGTGTTTTTCTTTTATTCTTAATTGTACTGTTCTAGTTTCCTTACATAGCATCAATTGTAAATCTTCAATCTTAGTAATAAAATCGATGGGCAGTAATTGTGTTAATGCGAATCCCTTTTATTTACTGAACACCTTTCTCTGTGACACCTTGATACAGGTGCTTTACTCACATCATTTCATTTAATCCTCACAGTCACCTTTGAGGTAAGGGAAGTGGCATAAATGCCATTTTATAGATTAAAAAATCGAGTTTCAAGGAAATTAAGTCATTTGCCCAAGTTCTTTGTAAGTTGAGAATTAGAATTTGCATGCAGGTCTGTTAAAACTGTTGCTTAGTTTGTGTTTAGCAGACTTTAAGTTTAAAAAAAACAAGTGGAGAGAAACTAAAATCACCTTCTAAAAATTTACACTGAGTTTGGAAAATAATTTTTTACAAACAAGGTTAAAGAAGCAACAAGGTTTACTTGGAAATCTAGATAGCAGATGTGATATTGGAAAAGCAGGGATGTAATTGTCAATAAAATGAATGATTAAAATGGAGATTATGTTTTCCCCAGAGTCTCTTAGCAGGCTATATACATTTAGCTTGGGGTGAAATGTTTTCTGTTTTTGGCAGTCACGAGTTTTTTCACCTTAAGAACTTCAGACACGTGGTCCTCGACTGTAGCTGTGGGTTCTGACTCAGAACTCGGGGTTCTCCTTGGGAGGGGATGGGCTGACACAGTAGGAATGCCAGTCGGTACAGGGTTTGGAGTGGCTGACCTGCCGGACCCCTCTCCTTTCTCCTTCGCGCGGCAGGTGCAGAACAAGCTGGACGGCTGCTGCTACGCGGTGAAGCGCATCCCCATCAACCCGGCCAGCAGGCACTTCCGCAGGATCAAGGGCGAGGTGACGCTGCTGTCGCGCCTGCACCACGAGAACATCGTGCGCTACTACAACGCCTGGATCGAGAGGCACGAGCGGCCGGCGGGCCCCACGCCGCCGCCCCCGGACGCGGGGCCGCAGGCGCTGGACTGGCGAGCCTTGCCCCGGCCGCCTGTCGGCGACAGCGGCACAGACGGCCCGGGCAGCGTGGAGGCGGCCGCGCCGCCGCCCATCCTCAGCAGCTCGGTGGAGTGGAGCACATCGGGTGAGCGCTCGGCCAGCGCCCGCTTCCCCGCCACCGGCCCGGACTCCAGCAGCGACGAGGATGACGACGAGGAACACGACGGCGTCTTCTCACAGTCCTTCCTGTAAGAGTTCCCGGGCGCTGCTGGCTCGTCCCCGCCAAGCCCAGGCCGGGGAAGGGGAGGGACTTGGTTAGAAATCCAGTCCTGTGGACCATGATGAAATACATGTATATGCAACTCATTTTTAGAGAGTAACCAAATTCATTCAGTCCAAGAGTTTTTTCCCTTTGATATCTTCAAGAGATCTCCAAAATCCAAGCCCTGGAGGAAGGAAAAATAGAAACTTCTTCCAGTCCCTCCTCTTAATACATTTAATAGGATTTTTAAAAGAGCATTCCTTTTAGATAAGGGCTTCCGACTCTGTGGAACATAAAGGAACTAATTTGGAGTCTTGACACAGGACCTACTGCAGTTCTAAAAAGGGTTACCAAACCAATAATTATGATCCTAAAATAAAGTTTAAAGTTTAACGCATCTCAGAATCCACCCTGGTCATTTACATTCATGGTTTTATTTCATTGTATCCATTTGGATACAGTTTATCATAACTCTGAGCTATTGAATTATAACAGGGAATTTGGTTTCTTTAGTCTTTCTCTATTTCTCTTTTTAAGACCTGCTTCAGATTCTGACAGTGATATCATCTTTGACAATGAAGATGAGAACAGTAAAAGTCAGAATCAGGTAAATATATAAATAGAAGTTACACCTTTTTATTCATCATGGGATGGGTACATAAGCAAATGTTTGATGTTATAAACCTCAGGTAAAATAGTAAAGCCTTAATCTGATATGCAGATATAGAAACATGATTTTAAAACATGATTTTTTAAAATATGCTACTCATATGGTTACTTATAGGTCTTAATTTATCCACATAATAAAAGGAGAAGAATAAATTGACATGCTGGGTTTTTTTGTTTTGTTTTGCTTTTAGTGAAAACCACTTCCTAGAGGATTTTAGGAAACATTATGTGGTTGGGGATGAGGGTTGAATGCAAATTAATTGAGTAACTAAACAGCCTAATTGTGGAGTTCTGTAGGTCTCTCTCACATCAATTAATCTTGATGACTTACTCTCATAAACCATCCTCTGGAACAGTGTTTTAACACTGTGGGTTATGATCCTGTAACGGGTTATGAAATCAGGTTCAAGGGTTACAACCAGCTTCATTTTATTTTTAATGCTGTAGAGAAGAGTAAAGAATACCAAAATGTATCACACTAGTAAAGGTAAACTCTGTTCGTAGAACTTGTCTCTTATGAGTATATGTATTAGGTGTAATATAAAATACAACATGGTCTGAAAGATTTGAGAAACACTGCTCTAAGCCTTGGACCCCACTCAATTCTGTATCTTCCTGCATCCAGGCCAGCAGAGCCCCTCAGTGCTGATGGCTTGGAGTTCGGTGTGAAACTTTGTAATTTCCAGGGCTGTCAGTTATTGCCAGAGAAACCTTCTGCAGCTGGGGATTGGATGCAGTGACTTTATTACCAGGAATAAAAATATAATTACAAGCAGGGTGCATTCATAGCAGATAAAAAGAAGTCTATACATAGACTCTCTTGGATAAGCAGTTAAATTGGTTTGAATGAGGTTTGAATGCTTTAGCCAGCACTTTTTTTTTTGGCTGCGCCGCGCAGTATGCAGGATCTTAGTTCCCCAACCAGGGATCGAATCTGTGCCCCCTGCAGTGGAAACACGGAGTCTTAACCATTGGATTGCCAGGGAAGTCCCAGCATTTTTTAAAAGTACTTCCCTCTTCTATTAAAATCCCCTTAACCCCTGAGGAAGTTTAAGGAATAATAGCATAAGTAGTCTAAACTAACTGCTTTGGTTTTAGCATTAGTTATGCATATAATTATTATGGGGGCACCAAATTTACAATTCTGGTTTTTCTCAATTAAGGGAGATATCCCATGGGCATTCTAATTGATGGGTAGAAGCCTCTAAGAGATTAACAATCTTGTACAGATAATCCCCAGAATAAATAAATGATTCAAGAGTAGAATTGAGGGAATTCCTTGGCTGTCCAGTGGTTAGGACTCCGAGGTTCCACTACGGAGGGCCCGGGTTCAATCCCTGTTCGGGGAACTAAGATCCCACAAGCCGCGCTGTGTGGCCAAAAAAAAGAGTAGAATTTGATTGTTTCCAGAGCAGTTTTTTTCCTTCAATAAAGATAAAATGTTGAAAAAATGTTTCCACACAAAAAATGCAGATCAGAAACAGTCAAATGTTACCTAATGCTTTCCCATACTTGGGGGTAGGAGGGAGTATTTAAATATGTCTATTAGAAGAAGAAAGAATTTTTTTTTTAAGGGACATGAGTTAGAAAAACAGCTGTAGGGGTCTAGCAGACTAACCACGTGGAAAAGTAGTGTAGAGGATCGGTCACCCTAAGTGGCAGCTGGGTGGTGGTTCTTCAGTGCTGTAGCCGAGGGCAGTGTGCCGTCTGGTAATGTGATCGCATTTAACTTGTTTTAGCTAAAGATGGATTTCTCATCTTCTGTTTCCAAAGTAAACCTACCATCAAAGGTAGGCATTCCAATAAAACTGAAGCCTTAAAATATTAGCCTGTATACATTCTACCCTTCTTATCCATAGAAAGATAGCAAGTGGTGAGAAGGAATTGGCTGAGAGCCTTTCTGTGGATTACCTTTAATACCCACCTGTTTCCTATTGTCCCCATCATTGTTCTGTACAGTAACAGACCTGTAAACTGTGCATTAGATTCTGGTATTGGTAGAATTGCCTTTTAAATGCTGTAAGCATCTAAAGGACAGTGGTTGTTATTCTGCTCTCTCACCTTCCCTCTAAAGCAGCAGGATAGCTATGTATGTGGTAGGGGCAGGAACAAACGACTTGGTGGTGGTGATGATCTTGTTTCATTCAGCTTCATTTTGAGCTCTCACGTGTTCCTCTTGGGTTAGGATGAAGATTGCAATGGAAAGAACAGTTGCCATGAAAGTGAGCCACCGGCAACCACTGAGGCTGTGCACTACCTCTACATCCAGGTGAGGCCCTGGCATGCAGCTCAGTGACACGGCAACTCCCAGTAGTTGCTGGTGGGTAGGTTTTGGGAGATGAAAGCAAGAGAGCGAGCAAAGAGGGCTCACCGCACTGCCAAAGATTAATTGGCCAGGGAGGATTATAGCATGGAGGCCCTTTCCCCCTGCCTTGAACCCATGCTCTCCTGTACCGTAGCAGGAGACGGCACAGGGCAGTGGTTCCAGCTCTGGACTTTACTTAGGCTGTGTAAGTTCACATCCTGGATCCACCGGTCACAGCTTTGTGAGCTCAGGCACGGTTCTTCAGCATTCTATGTCCCAGGTTCCCCACCTGTAAATTAAACAGTAGCAGTTACCTCAATGGCTTGTGAAGAATACATGAAATAACATGTGCGAAGTAATTAGAACCCACCTGAGTTCCATAAGCGCTAGACTGTGCATGTACAGAAGCTCTACTTTGTCTAACAAGTTAAATCTGGACAAGCAAGGTACGAGGCACATACATCCTCGTGTGTACAGAAGAAACACCAACCTGGTTTTAGGAAAGTGGCTCGTCCTGGAACCCCTGAGGGACAGGAGAACCAGCTCCAGTGAGGCATTGCTAAAGGGAAGCTTATAGGCTTTGTCCTGCTCACACTCCCGAGGGGCGCATTCTGGACAGTGGCGAGCTCAGCCAGCAGAGGGACAGCCACAAACCGAAGCGGAAAACTTGCCTCTGGCCCAAGTGAACAGGACCATGAGTCATTATTAGTGTTTTCAGTCACATCTGCAAGGAGGCAGATCTTTAAATGTGAGATACAGTACTATGCCCAAGAAGGAGCCCTCAGACAAGTGTAACGTTTCAAAAGAGTCTAGTTAGGTGGTTGCTTTCCTGGGGTTGCAGCAGGTTTTAGGTTTTCCCTAAACATAAACCACTCACACACATGATAAAGCATTTGTCCCCCAAACCGCTAACTGTTGAGTATCTACTACATGCCATTACGCTGTAAACAGTTACAGTGAGACAGAAGTACCTAGCAGAGGTACGTGATGTGTGGTAGGATCTTGGTGTGGGAGGCCTGGAGGATGAGTCAGAGTTTGTAGATGTTATTCTGAGCATGAGAGGATATTCCTCCCATTTAAAATGACATGTTCCCCTCTTTGAAAACAAGAAAGTCCTTCTTCATGAGAAATCTCAACTGTGGCACTGGTTTGAAACATAGGCTAGTTTCATAAATCAAATGCTGCATGTTGCTCTAAGGTTTAAATGATATTGCAGTTTTCTGATAGATTAATACACTTAAGAAGGATGAGATAGAGCCCTTTCTTAAATGTTTCGGTATTTATAATGTTTTGCTCTAGACTTGAAGGTCATTGTCATTAATTTAACATGCAAATGAAAAAGGCTAATGACATCATTGGATTATTAATTAGCCCTTCTTGGAAATTTGGGTTTGGAAACAATCTTGTAAAACAAAAAATAAAATTTTACTTAATTCTAAGTGTTTTCATATTATATGTGACAAGGATTTTAAAGTCTTATTTTTTTAATGAACAATAATATAAAAAATAAAAATGATTTTGTTGGGGTGGTAAGATTATGCATATTTCTTCCCAATTTTTTTTAATACTGTTGGTTTCTTTTTTTAGTTAAAAAAAAATAAGCCTTTTCCATAAATATTTAAAATCCGTGGTACACGTTTTAAAATGGGGGATTACATTAATTGCCATTGTCCTCCTTAATTGAAACTCTATATCATCAAATCCTGCCTGGTTTGTTCTTGTCCATAGATGGAGTACTGTGAAAAGAGCACTTTACGTGACACCATTGACCAGGGACTATATCGAGACACCGTCAGGCTCTGGAGGCTTTTCCGAGAGATTCTGGATGGATTGGCTTATATCCATGAAAAAGTAAACTTTGCAACATTTTATATCTGAAAAACTTATGTTTACATAAAATTTATGGCAAAATCAAATATTGTGCGATTTGAGAAAGCCTAAAATAGAGGGAAAATTATGGGTATGTTGAAATAATCTATTTTTATAGGAAATAGAACATATCAAAAGATGAGAAAATAGTATAAAGCATCAAAGTTCAAAGAAAGCATTGAAGGATAGAAGAGGGGTCAGCAAACTATAGCCCATGGGTCATATCTAACTCCCTACCTGTTTCTGTTCAGCCTGTGAGCTAAGACTGGCCTTTACGTTTTTAAATGGTTGTAAAAAATTGAAAGAAGGGTAATATTTCATGATACCTGAACATTCTATGAAATTCAACTGTGTCCATAAATAACGTTGTATTGGAACAGGGCCATACCAGTTTATGTGTTGCCTGTGGCTCTTCTTGTGCTGCCACTGTGGAGTTGAGTAGTTGTGGCAGAGACTGTGTGGCCCATAAAGCCTAAAAGATTTACCATCTGGCCCTTTGCAGAAAAAGTTTGCCAGCCTCTGGGTTAGGTGGAAATAATTGAACATGTATGGAACTTGAGGATGATTCCTTGAGTGGTTTAGATAAAGTGAGAGTGTGATTAATACCTGCCAAGATATGTGATTCTGACTCAGTGCTACCTTTCCTAGGAACATGGGAAAATTAGAAAGTCATCTGGCAAGGGTAGAGATGAGACTAACATAGTTTGCCACATGTATAAAATGTCACTGCAGAGCTAGAAATTGTCATCACGATGTAAATGCTAATGGACCTAACTTCAAGATGAAACGCTGCTTACATTTTAAAAATGGGGTTGTCGAATGTGTTAGTGTAAATACGTTTTTTCCTTTGCGTCAATTTTCTTTAACCTTAAACTATTTATACTGTACCATATTTATACTAAAAAGCCAGGACTATCATTTACAGATGTCTAGTTTATAAATGATTCGGTGGAAGTGGAATTTGCAAGGTTGGACATAAAAATGAGCTCTAATGAAGGTCATTAGAACTCTATTACTGTGCTAGCGTCCTGGGGTCCTAGAACCGTGCTCCGTGCGCTGTCTTCCTTGCCATCTAATCTGCTCAGTACCTGCCAACCATTTGTTGCGTGTCTAACACTGTGCCAAACCTAGAAATAGAGAAAGGCACAAGTGTATGACAAACCCCATACTTGAGAGGGACTTCCTGTTTTTTTGAGGGAGCCGACATTTACCTTCATGTAACAGTAAGAGAGATCACACCATAAAGTGTTTTTATTACATTTATTTCCTGTATTATAGTTCCGGAAACAGTAAGCATGATGAGGATGCTATTAGGAAGGGGAGAAAGTAGTGTTCACGTAACAAGTCATCATTGAGCACTTACCTGGTGTGCTGGGAATGCAAAGTTGAATTATTAGAATTACTGTGGAAGTCTTCGTGAATAAGTTGGCACTTGTAAATATTGGTACAGTTCCAATGAGTGGAGAAAAGCCTAGGCAGGGCAGGTAGCCTGAAGAAAGGAGTAGAAGAAGGAATGAAAATGGTGTGTGTCTCCCTGACCAGAGCAAGGGTTTTGTGATGCAGTAGAGAGAAAGATCACGGTGAACCTGATAGACAGGGGTCTTGGATGCCAAAGGGCACCATTCGGATTGGACCTGATCAGGACCACCAGCAGGTAGATTGGGAGAGGGTGGCAAGGTCATTGGCAGGACATTTGGGAGACATTGTGGAGGTCAGACAGCCTGGACTAGCATGGTCTGCATGCGAAGACCTCATCCAGTTTTCATCACTAGGTTGGCCTTTCAACAGGCCTTTCAAACAGGTATGGACTTTCAAACAGGTATGATATAAGTTATGTTTGGGAAGACGTTGTTGGTTTCTTTGCTCTTTTCCATCAGGGAATGATTCACCGAGATTTGAAGCCTGTCAACATTTTTTTGGATTCTGATGACCATGTAAAAATAGGTGATTTTGGTTTGGCGACAGACCATCTAGCCTTTGCTGTGAGTATTTTTTTAATTCAAATGTGCCTGAAAATGGACCCATGTGCCTTAACTATCCTGTCTTCTAACATTCTCATGACTATGAATTCCCTGAACTCTGCTGTGTAATCCCCAGGAAAGTATACAAGTCTGAAGGGGCAGCTGCAAATGATCCTGCAGGCTTTGAAATTGTGAATACGTTTTAGTGAGTACGTTCCACTTGCGAGACATACAATTATTAGTTTGTGGGTGATATTTAGGTCAAAGGCATGAAATACTTTATGAAACAATTTGGTGTTTTGGTCTACCATGCCAGGCACTGGGCTAGATGCTTTACACTCGATGGGCTTTTAGTTAGCTTAAGGAAATAAGGCTCAAAAAACGTAAAACATCAGAAGAATGAGTTCTAGACAACATAAATCAGAAAGTATTAACGCTCTTCTTCACAACACTGTAGAGTAGTTGTTAAACCTACAAAGCTAAAATAATGTGAGGTGAGAGAAATAGTCATATAAGACTTAAAAGCAGGAGGAAATTTGCATATGGTTATGAGGATCAAGAAGGGCTGTATAAAGAAAACAGCATTTCAGATGAGCCTTAAAGGATGGTGAGAGTCCAGTAGGCTGAGATTGAGGGCAGGGCATGGTGACACCAGGGTAGGGGTTTCCCGAGAGAAAGAACAGCATAAGCAAAGGCCCTGGGGTAAGCAGACATGATTGTTGAAGGCCAGCATGTTGTCTGGTTGGTTGAAACTATGAGGTGTAGGGGAGCAGTGAGAGAAGATGCTTGAAGGTTGGGGATTCCTGGAGGTGTCAGGCCTTGAGTGCTGGGGGAAGAGTTTTACTTAACATCATAAGCCAGAGATTAGGCACCAAAATCTGTGGTAAATGCAGTTAATTATAAGGGTGGTCAAAAAAAGAAACTAGGATTTGGATTAATGGTGAGAAAAACCTCAGGGGTTAAATTAGAAGGTGAGGTTAGAAGGAGCAGAGAGGGAGGAAATGGAAGGGGGACAGTAAGGACATGGTCCTGACCAGAGCACTGGGGAATCTGAAGAGTGCTAAGACCAAGGAAGGGCTCTTTGGGGATTTGATCCCCAGACTAGCAAATGTAACTTGATATCTGTAGGCTGTAATAGTAGGGAGGTAGATAAGAGCACAGGCTCTGGAGGCCCACTGCCCTGGGCTAGAATCCTTGGGCAAGTTACTTAACCTCTTAGTATCCTTTCCATAAAATGTGCCTAATTCAAGTACCAGCTTCAAAGTTGTCACCAGGATAAAATAAGAATATAGGTAAAGCCCTGGAACATTGCCTGGCTCTACGAATATTAGAGCTCTTGTTATTGATGGCAGTGCTCGTGATAGGAATCTGTGGAGAGATGTCCAAAAAATAGTGATTTAGGGGAATGCGGGAAACAGGGCTGTCACAGATATAGTGGAAGAAGTGAGGCTACCTAAGAGGTATTAGCAGTGACAGTGGAACATATTTGGTGACCAGCCTCTAGGAAAAAAGAGTAAAAATTGACCCAGTGGGAAAATTAAAAAAGTTAGAAAGTGAGTTTGTTGTTATTAATATACCTTTACTCTTCCCAGTAAATAGATTCTGTTTTGGCATTTGAAATATGAAAATAAATTAGTCTAGGTAAGTTTTCAGGGGGTTCTGCCACGAAGGAGTTCTACAGTGAATTGCCCTTCTCCTTGATCTCATTGGGGTTTCCAGTGAGCCCTGCATTAGTAGGCTAACTAAACTAAAAAAAATTTAAAGCTCAAAAAAGCATTATTATAGTTATTCTGGTTTCTGTGTAATATTTTTCAGTCAGTCTTCATTTAGAAATGATAATCCATTCCTGTGGAGTAATATAACATTTTAATTTCTTATTTGGCTACTTGAATTTTTAGGCTGACGGCAAACAAGATGATACATCAGGAGATCACTTGATTAAATCAGACCCTTCAGGTAAATCCAGAAGACTGTATATTTAATTAGTGTGTTAACAAGCAATCCACAAAATTTCTTTTTTTCTCTTTTATCTTTTTTTAACATAAAAAAATTTACATATGTAATGTATACAACCTGAGGAGTTTAGAGGTACATACACGCCTAAGAAAGCATCACCACAGTCTATGCCATAAACATATCCATCACCTCCAAGTTTCTTCCTGCCCTCTTATTTATTGTTACTATTATTATTAATTTTGTGATAAGAACACTTAGCATAAGATCTACCCTCTTAGGAAAATTTCATTTTATTATTATTTTTTGGCGGGGGAGTGCGCCGTGCAGCATGTGGGGATCTTAGTTCCCCGACCAGGGTTCAAACCCGTGCCCCCTGCAGTGGAAGCGCAGAGGCTTAACCATTGGACCGCCAGGGAAATCCAGGAAAATTTTAAATATGCAGTACAGAATAAAATTTCTCAAAGTGAAACCTTTTTTTTCATTTGTAAAGATTTTATTCTAAAGCACATTATAATTATTCATTAAATTAACAAAATTATGGAAATGCTTTAATTTTTTTCCCTTTTCACTATATAGATTGTTCTTCAGAACTCTAAGAAATCAGACCTTCAATTAGAATAATTTACTCCTCTGGGTAGGCAGTTATACTTTGACCCCAGGTGGTAATAGGAGGTTACCTCATGACCTGGGCCATCTGGGGTCTTCCTGCCTGGCACTGCCCCTTTACCACAGCAGAGCCATCCTGTGTGGAACAAAGTGTGTGGCCATCCATGATTTAGGGTTAATAGCTTGGTGAAATGCATGCTGCTTCTTCCTGTGAATAGTGTAAACAATTAACAGACCACGTCTCACTCTTTTTTTTTTTTTTTTTTTTTTTTTTAAATTTTATTTATTTATTTATTTATTTTTGGCTGTGTTGGGTCTTCGTTTCTGTGCGAGGGCTTTCTCTAGTTGTGGCGAGCGGGGGCCACTCTTTATCGCGGTGCGCGGGCCTCTCACTGTTGTGGCCTCTCTTGTTGCGGAGCACAGGCTCCAGACATGCAGGCCCAGCAGTTGTGGCTCACGGGCCCAGTCGCTCCACGGCATGTGGGATCTTCCCAGACCAGGGCTCGAACCCGTGTCCCCTGCATTGGCAGGCAGATTCTCAACCACTGCGCCACCGGGGAAGCCCGCATGTCTCACTCTTAAGAAACTTTTTTTGTTTTGTTTTGTTAAAAATTTGCCTTATCTCTAAGTCCTGTTATTGGTAATCCTTCCCTCTGCCTTCTTCCATGCAGGTCATTTGACTGGGATGGTTGGCACTGCTTTATATGTAAGCCCAGAGGTCCAAGGCAGCACCAAATCTGCATACAACCAGGTAAAGAGGAAGGTTTTTGGGGAAAAGGAAAGATCTCAAGAGAGAGATAATAGTAAGAATATCAAGATTACAGCATTTGGGGTTTAGTTACCAGCTGAAATAGTCAGGAACATTCATTCACTCAATATATATCCACATGTCTATTGAGCGACTGCTCCAAATAGGACATGTGATGCCCAAGGACAGTGTCTGAAGCTGGCACTGTTGTTGCCAGGGAGCTTACAGTCCCTCCATCCATCTAAAGAAGATTTGAACTAACTGGTCCTGGGCCAGACCCCAGGAACACAGGGAACAAGGCAATCAAGTAATAAGACATCTTATTCCAGCCCTCCGGGAGCTTGTCCATTGGTGGATGATGGTGGATGAAACAGACAGTAAACAAATAAAAAATTTTTAAATCACAAACTCTGTAGGAACTAAGAAGAAAAGAAATGGAGTCCAGTGACCAGAGAACAGTAAAAGACATCATCTTTAGGTCGACTGACTAGAGAAAGCCTCCCCAAGAGGATGGGTTTCAGGATAAAGGAGGAAAGGGGGGAGAAGCCATGCAAAGTTGGGGGCTGGAGCTTGGCTGGGAGAGAAGAGGGGTAAGCAGAGGAAATAGCATGCACAGAGAGAAGACTGGGTGAGAGGTAGCGTGGCGCACTTAGGACAGTCAGAGAGAGGGTCAGTGTGGCTGCAGCGTGGTGAGAGCTATGAGGGCGAGAGGCACGAAGCGAAGCTGAAGGGAAGGCCAGGGTCAGATGATGCAGGGCCAGCTTAGCCATGAAAAGCGATGTGCGCAGGCAGCGCCTGAAGGATGTTGAGCGAGAGAGTTCGCTCTAGCTGCTGCCGGAGGCTTGGCAGGAGTCCAGGTGGGGCGGCTGAGCGGGGACCAGAGTGGTGGCAGTAGAGACGGGGAGAAGTGTGCAGATATGAAATACATGTTGGGGGGGAATTGACAGGTTTTCCTAATGGAGTGGGTGTTGGGTGAGGAAAAGAAAGGAAAACAGGACAGTGCTCAGGTTTCTGCCTGGAGTGGCTGGGGGAAGGGTAGTTGACTGAGCTGAGGAACCATGAGGAAAGACCTGGGAGATGGAGGAGAAGACAGCAGGAATATTCCGTCTAGGGCATGTTTAATTTGAAATGCCTGATGAGAAATCCGATTAGAGAGCTCCAGTCGGCTGTTAGGGACTCAAGACTTGAGTTCAGAAGAAAGATCAGAGTCAGAGGTATAAATTTGAGAGCCATTAGCACACAGATGGGACTTAAAGCCATGAGACTGGATGAGATCACTTCGGGCAAGACCGTAGAGCTAAATTTTTAAAATACATGAGGCAGGCAATTCACATTAAAGCATATTTTCAAGCTAGCAGTGGCAACTGAAGCCTGGGTTTTGGTTCTGACAGGGAGCACTTGGTAGTGACAGAGTTGAAGCAGACCTCCAAATACCTGGTGAGGGTGAGAGTGTGTGGAGATGGACACGCCCACCCTGAGGGAGGGGGAGGCACCTTTAGTGTCATCTTTTCTGCGTTTGGTTTGTAAGAGTATAATGAAATCCTTAAAAGGACCTTACCCTTTGGCCTAGCACGTCCACCTTTTGAAACGTATCCTAAGGAAACAACCAGGGACATTCAAAAAGATTGGTGTAAAAGAGGTTTGTCACAGCGTTGTTTATAACAATGAAAAATAACAAGCATTTAAAAAATAGGGAACTGGTTAAATAAATTATGGGACGTCCATGTAATTGAATATGTCATTAAAATATTAGGGGCCGGTTTTAGAAAAATGACATTATAGTATAAAGATATTCTTGCTATATTAAGGGAATAAAAGTTACAAACGACAGTGTGGTTCTAGTTTTATAGTGTGTGTGTGCGTTTAAAAAAACCCACCGAAAGGGCGTATCTTAGCCATCAATTGTAAATATCCTTAAGCAGTGGGATTATGGGTGGTTGCTATTGTATTCTTGGTGCTTTTCGGTATGTTCCGTTCAGTATGTACAGTTTTCTACCGCTAACATGTGTAGGAAATGACACAATGAATGTTTGTTTTTAAGACTTTGGAGGTCACTGGTTGCAGAGGCTCTCCTACTAATCCTTGAGTCCAAATTCATTGACGTTTTCCTTGCAAGTGGCTCCTGTGCCTGTGTGCAGTTCACCATGAGCAGTCTCCCGCTCAGCCGGGTTGTGCTCAGCTGCCGCAGGCAGAGGGCCTTCTGACCTCCTTCTTCCCCTCGACAGCTCCCTACCTGAGACTCTGCACTGACATGCCCTTTTACCTTCTTTACTTACAACTTCCATATTTTGTTAGGAGTCGTCACGATATTTCTGTTGTGCTGTGCTTCTGACCTCGTTGGTATGGCTTTGCAATCAGTAGCTGACCTTTGCTATCAGCTGCAGAGTGCGATCTGTGTTTCCCTTTTGCAATGATTAGTAAAGATGCAAAGCAAATTCTTTCAACAGATCTCGGTTGTCCTTGCTCTGTAGTGATTATCCTCAGTGTGTGGCCAGTGGTTATGTATGTCTATGTGTATAGCTAAACCAGTTACAATTAATTTTTAAGAAAAACATTGAAGTCATGCCAAATATTTTATCATCTAAAAATAAATATGTCTCTCATCTATATTTTACACCTCTAATTTTTTTTTTTAGAACAAAGCGAATTTTTTCTAGTGTGGCTTATTTTCACCTATGCAAACATCCCAACTAACAGTGCTCATCCTATAATTCCCTAGTGGATTATGCTTTCATATCTAGCCTCTAAATAAAATTCTTTTTCCTCCTCAGAAAGTGGATCTCTTCAGCCTGGGAATTATCTTCTTTGAGATGTGCTATCATCCCATGATCACAGCCTCAGAAAGGATCTTTGTTCTCAACCAACTCAGAGATGTATGTATCAGATGTTTTAATGCCTCAATTTCCAATAACCTGAATCTTAGCATAGACATTAGAATTTGATGCAGGGTATTTTTCTTGTATTTATAATATAGAAAGAAGTGGTCCTACTATAATTTTCTATATTTCTAGTAAATGGAAGTCCACCTCTGCTTATGCACTTACAATGATGAGAAACTTACCCCAATTTTATTTATTTTTGGAATCATACTTGAAGATATTTTGCTAGGTTATCCTTTTTAAAAATATTTGGAGATTACTCTTGATTTTTTTTTAATTTTTGAATTTTATTTTATTTATTTTTTATACAGCAGGTTCTTATCAGTCATCAATTTTATACACATCAGTGTATACATGTCAATCCCAATCGCCCAATTCAGCATACCACCATCCCCACCCCCCCTCTTTTTTCCCCCTTGGTGTCCATACGTTTGTTCTCTACATCTGTCTCAACTTCTGCCCTGCAGACTGGTTCATCTCTACCATTTTTCTAGGTTCCACATACATGCGTTAATATACGGTATTTGTTTTTCTCTTTCTGACTTACTTCACTCTGTATGGCAGTCTCTAGATCCATCCACGTCTCAACAAATGACTCAATTTCGTTCCTTTTTATGGCTGAGTAATATTCCATTGTATATATGTACCACAACTTCTTTATCCATTCATCTGTCGATGGGCATTTAGGTTTCTTCCATGACCTGGCTATTGTAAATAGTGCTGCAGTGAACATTGGGGTGCATGTGTCTTTTTGAATTATGGTTTTCTCTGGGTATATGCCCAGTAGTGGGATCGCTGGGTCATATGGTAATTCTATTTTTAGTTTTGTAAGGAACCTCCATACTATTCTCCATAGTGGCTGTATCAATTTACATTCCCACTGACAGTGCAAGAGGGTTCCCTTTTCTCCACACCCTCTCCAGCATTTGTTGTTTGTAGATTTTCTGATGATGCCCATTCTAACTGGTGTGAGGTGATACCTCATTGTAGTTTTGATTTGCATTTCTCTAATAATTAGTGATGTTGAGCAGCTTTTCATGTGCTTCTTGGCCATCTGTATGTCTTCTTTGGAGAAATGTCTATTTAGGTCTTCTGCCCATTTTTGGATTGGGTTGTTTGTTTCTTTAATATTGAGCTGCATGAGCTGTTTATATATTTGGGGGATTAATCCTTTGTCCGTTGATTCGTTTGCAAATATTTTCTCCCATTCTGAGGGTTGTCTTTTCGTCTTGTTTACGGTTTCCTTTGCTGTGCAAAAGCTTTTAAGTTTCATTAGGTCCCATTTGTTTATTTTTGTTTTTATTTCCATTACTCTAGGAGGTGGATCAAAAAAGATCTTGCTGTGATTTATGTAAAAGAGTGCTCTTCCTATGTTTTCCTCTAAGAGTTTTATAGTGTCCGGTCTTACATTTAGGTCTTAAATCCATTTTGAGTTTATTTTTGTGTAGGGTGTTAGGGATTGTTCTAATTTCATTCTTTTACATGTAGCTGTCCAGTTTTCCCAGCACCACTTATTGAAGAGACTGTCTTTTCTCCATTGTATATTCTTGTCTCCTTTATAGTGAGTTCCACCATTCTGTCTTCCAGGTCACTCATCCGTTCTTCTGCCTCAGTTATTCTGCTATTGATTCTTTCTAGTGTATTTTTCTTTTCAGTTGTTGTATTGTTCATCTCTGTTTGTTTGTTCTTTAATTCTTGTAGGTCTTTGTTAAACATTTCTTGCATCTTCTCGATCTTTGCCTCCATTCTTTTTCCGAGGTCCTGGATCATCTTCACTATCATTATTCTGAATTCTTTTTCTGGAAGGTTGCCTGTCTCCACTTCATTTAGTTGTTTTTCTGGGTTTTATCTTGTTCCTTCATCTGGTACATAGCCCTCTGCCTTTTCATCTTGTCTATCTTTCTGTGAATGAGGTTTTTGTTCCACAGGCTGCAGGACTGTAGTTCTTCTTGCTTCTGCTGTCTGCCCTCTGGTGGATGAGGCTATCTCTACTCTTGATTTTAAAGCAAAGGAGGAATCCAAAAATTTTGCATAATATCAATATAGTTACAGCAGTGGGAATGGGTTATAAGGATAATGGATATTTAGCTCTAGAAATTAAAGGTTCCAGCTGAATGGACCTGGTGTAGTAATGCCTAAAGAATACCACCATGACCAGAAGGTAAACAGGGTCTGGGGAAAATGTCAGCCACTTGAATTTTTTTCCCAGTGAGATCTCCATTTGTCTTCTTGGAATTGATCCTCGCCCAAAGGATCAATTGGCCCAAACTAAACTGTCATTGCCCAAACTAAAAGGGACTCATGTTAGTGTGCGAGGGCCAGGATGCCTATTGGAAATGGCATTAAGATGACAGTGGAGAATAAGGTTTGAGTGAGGGTGATTTAGATTCACATATTCATGAGCAAGAGATACGGAGAGTCTTCCTCTTCCTTTCTGAGCAGAGCCAAGCAGGCATGTCTGTTAGGGTAAATCACACACAGCGTAACTAAGAATACTCCGGGTAAATCACATACAGCTTAACTAAGAATACTCCACTAGATATCTTGGAAAAGAGTTTAATGGTTTAACTGCCAGAACAGCGTGGGCAGCTGTGTTCATAATGTATCAGAGGGCAGCTGTGTTCATAATGTATCATAATGTATCAGAAGAAATGAAGTGATTACTGTGTCCTTGCCTTGACTTGGAATGCTCTTCGAGGACTATGTCCTTGGTGGAGTGCCTTTCCTTAGTCTAAAATTCATGTTTGTTCCCTCATTTCAAGAATATCTCAACTGCCAAGTTAATGTTACGACTGAGGTCTTATTTACCAGAAAGGTGAGAAATTTGGGGCTAGAGGTTTTTGTGTTGTTTTTCTCTTACTCGGTATTGATGGTTTGGTATTTCTACCCTTTTTTAATCTGTTTGTTTAATAAAGCTACTTTGTCTTTCCCTGAAGCCATTAGATTTTAAATACTTTGTCCTCAAATGAGGTGCT
This sequence comes from Eschrichtius robustus, assembly GCF_028021215.1. Classification (NCBI taxonomy): domain Eukaryota; kingdom Metazoa; phylum Chordata; class Mammalia; order Artiodactyla; family Eschrichtiidae; genus Eschrichtius; species Eschrichtius robustus. Next base: position 87,590,582 of record NC_090824.1, read on the forward strand.
TTCTGTCACCTAGGCTGTCATTTGGGTGAAGTAAGTATTAAGATAATACGAATGTCCTTGGAAGGATGGGCGTTGGGTTTCACGATGAGTTTCACATCCGTCTTCCCTTGTTAGCAAGTTTTCATTTCTGTATTTGATTTTCTTACCTCTGGTGAATAAAATGCTTTCACTGTGGCAGTCTGCCAAGCACTTGCTGATTTGAATATAATATTTTTTTTAGCCTACTTCGCCTAAGTTTCCAGAAGACTTCGATGATGGAGAGCATACAAAGCAGGTAATTTTCTGATGCTTTAATTACTGTATTCTCACTCTTGGGTTTTAATTACTCTTTTTCTTCTTCTTCAATTAGTAATCTTCTGCCACTCATTCTCTTGTGTCATGGGAACAACGTGGGGAAAAAATATCGAAAGATGGAGTACTTAAAATGTATTTAGACTTGAAATACACCATAAAAATGCCAAGGGCTGACATAGAATATTAACAAACTACAGGGTTCTTTTTTGTGATTCATGATGCTTTTGAAGTACTGTTTGGACCCTTGGCTTAGCTATTGAAAAAAAGAGAATGCTCTTACAGCTCATTGTTTTAGATAAAGCTTGGAACTTTAAGAAAAGAAGAATATATCTTAAAACTACAATTTTGTTCTGTCTTATGGTAAAGTAGCTCAAATTGTAAAGGGGAAGACTAGACAGCCAGATGTTATAGTAATTTAAAACAAAATAATTTCTCTTCCATACTACAAGTGTGTGTGTGTGTGTGTGTGTGTGTGTGTAAGTCATGTCATAGTAAATATTGGCATCTGGCTAATATGTAAGAATCATTAGTGAATTTATTATAGTGCTTCTGGTGTACCTTTCTTCTTAATGCTGGCTTTTTGTCTTAGTGAAGCCTTCCATGGTTAATACTCTTGTCATGTAGAAGTTTATTCCTTAAACTGACTTCTTAACAATTATAATCAAGGCAAAATCCCTTATTTAAATTATTAATGTTGAGAACAGAAACCTAGCTAGAACATTGCATTAATTTGCTGTTTCTTGATTATTGGTTATGTATCTGGATGGACAAGTCACTTAACTTTTCTAGACTTTAATTTTCCTCCCCTGTAAAATAAAGGTATTAAGTACCCTTTATTTATATTAGCACTAACATCCTATAATTCAGTAGCGTTTAATGTGACATTTGTTTATGGCTCGAGGGACCCATTCTGCCTCAACTATTGAATTAGTAAAGAACCATTAGAAAATACATTGAGTTGTGTTTCTACTTCTTTTGTTAGCTGTTACCATTGATTCGAACTGAGTTGTTCCCCATGTTTTGGGGTGTCATAAGTAAATATTCATATCCCAGCCTTTCCCTGTAACAAGGTCAGTCTTATTCATTATTTCCTCATGTTGGCAGCTGTGGTGGTGTAGGAACTTAAACCACAGACAAAAGTGCAACTATGCACACCATTTGTCATGACAGTGATTGCCCTCCTGTCACAGGGACTTACCGGGCACCCTTGAGCATTTGCATTTGGGCTGTATAAACTTAGCACCACAAGCAGTGCCATGGCCACCTCCCACGTCACGTTGTTGCTTTTTATCCAAAAGGGGGCAGCATAGAAAATGCTTGTAGACTGAGTATAACACAGTTGTTGCCACATACAGAAATTAAGCAGTATTACATACAGTCTGTTTTGCTGAATAGGATATTATTTTTACCAGTTTAATTTAACATAACTTTTCATAAAGTTATATCATGTCAGTTTCCTTCTTTATGTGAAAAATAATTACCTGTGTTTTTATTTTAGCCTAAAACCAGGGGTAGGGATTTGGGGGAGGGTATTTTAAAGTTACATGATTAGAAAATGCTTAATGAGGTTCATCTAAAAATTGAGATTTTCTGATCTCAGGTATTCCTCTAACTCCTTATAAATCTTCATTATAAACAAAAGAATTACAGAATCATTATGGAGCCTTTCAAAGGTTTACATTGCCTTCAAATAGTTCCCTGCTTAATCAGGTGATAGCTGTGAAGGTATAATAAACCAGTAACATAAGAGAATTCAAGGGAATGGTATCAATACAGATAACATAAATGGAGAATGAAAAATGAAAAGCTGTTTTATACTGCTTTAGAGATTCTAGAAGCTCCTACGCGTTATAGTTTATACTAAAATTAAGCACCTAAAAATACTTGCTTTATATTCTTGTATCGTTTTTGATACAGTAGTTTAGATACAGTGTTTAGAAGGTCTCTAACTTCTGCTTCTATGTAGTTGTTGAGTTGAGGGTTTTTTGGTCCTTTATGGCAGGGAAGTATAAGAAGGGCCTCTTTTAAGAAAGACTCATATTACATTGTTGCACAATTCTGTGACCATAATGAACTCCAGGGGGGGAATGACAAATTCAGAGATTTCAGAAATACCAGTTAACATGCACCAACTAAGTGGAAGAAGTGTGTCTCTTTTGGACCTGAACCAACCACCGCTTGTCAGGAGAATCCCTGAGCACCTTCCACTGCACCCGTCCCCGGGGTGCCTGGGTTTCGTTGTAGAAATCTGTCATCTCCTGGCTGTTGAACCACGATCCGGCAGAGCGGCCCACGGCCACAGAGCTGCTCAGGAGCGAACTGCTGCCTCCGCCCCAGATGGAGGAGTCGGAGCTGCACGAGGTGCTGCACCGCACCCTGGCCAACGTGGGCGGGAAGGCCTACCGCACCGTGATGGCCCAGACCTTCTCCCAGCGCATCTCCCCCGCCGTCGATTACACCTACGACAGCGACATACTGAAGGTGGGCCTGAGCCGCGCCTCGAAAGAGTTTCACCTGGTCCACAAAAGGGTGGAGTCACTTCCTCGATTTTCATGCAGTCCTTTAATGCCTCCAACATAAGTTCTTTTTTTTTCTAATTGAACTGCAGTTGATGTACAGAGTTGTGTTAGTGTCAGGTGTACTGCAAAGTGATTCATATGGATATATATGATTCTTTTTTTCAGATTCTTTTCCATTATAGGTTATTACAAGATATTGAATATAGTTCCCTGTGCTCTACAGTAGGTCCTTCTCCAACATAAGCTCTTAATCTGAGGTCTGTATATGCAAAATGTGTGCATATGCATTATTCCAGGAAGAGCCACACTTTTTTTAATTACTTAACTTGAAGGAGTTCCTGACCCACCGCCTACTAAAGAGATTAAGGAGCGGTGTTTTTAGAGACTGAGCCCTGGCCCAGCTGCCCAGTGCGAAAAATACCCAACCAGCTCAGATCCAGATCCGGTAGCCAATAGCTCCCAATGCTGGCTGCACGTCAAAGTCACCTGTGAGGCCCTTTGACGATACAGAGGCTCAGGCCCTACATCTGATCTAGTGACTTGGAATCTAAGTGTGAGGCGCTTCAACAATCTCAGAGCTCCCAGGTGGTTTCTGAAGCACAGGCAGGTTTAACATTCAACATCTATGTTCAACATAACATTCAAATGCCTTCAACATTTTCTTGTTTAAAAACAAAAACGGTCTGAAACAGTATAGCAAAATGTTAAAATTTGATAAAGTTGGGTGAGTGAATAACATATATTTTGTTATATTCTCTCTCTGTTTCTGTATGCTTAAAATAGAATTTAAAAGAGTAGTAGAGAAAGCAGTGGTAAGGTTTGTGGAAAATCAGTATAGATTTCAGGGGCTAGTTTTTCTTTGCTGGCAATATTAGACATTTGCAGGATTGTGGCTGACTTTTTAATTTTTGGGTTTTTTGCTTATCTATTATTTCTAAATTTTCTATAGTGAAATAGTACTACTTTTATAATACGAAACAAATGAAAAAGACAGTTATTTACAAAATACACAAAGGCCTTGAAGCTTTCAAGAGGCCCACTATGAATTACCTTAGAATATGGGAGGTGGTTTGACGCTGTTAGGTGTTTGACTGCTGCAGTATCCCTGAAAGTCCTCGGGGAGAACTGTGTAGTACTATATGCCTGGCTCTCTCTGAAAGGCATACATCAACATAAGAGCTTGGACTTTAAACCTAGGCAGCCTTCCTAAAGTAGGACGTGTTGCAAGACATGTGGTTTCTTCTCTCCTGAATATGTTCAAAAGGGGAATGACTTGTTGAGACCTCTTTTTGATCTTGGGAATAAGCAATGTAATGCCTACAGCAAGCCACAGAAAAGTATGGTAGGGGATCCCTTTGATTAGGCTTTGATGACATTTTAATTGGTTATATCTTAGGGCAGCTTCTCCATCCGTACAGCCAAGATACAGCAACACGTGGGTGAAACCATTATCCGCATCTTCAAAAGACATGGTATGTCCTTTTTAAAAAATTATGTGCCTTCTCAGAAGATGTTTTGTTTCCTCATCAGAAAGTACTATGAATGGATTTGGGTGCAACCATATTTTACTTTTAAATTCAGTTCTAAGTTGTTGACACCTGTGAAATTTAAGCTTATCTTTATAATTCAGCTTGTTGAGGAGAAACAAATTTGAATATTACAACCTTGCCGCTAAAATACAGTTGGTTTGTGGAGTCAAAAATAGGACTGAATTAACAAACTTACCTTAGGTGAGCTTTCCATTTAGAGAATTGAAGATAAACTGATTTCAACAGTCCCAGTAGCAGATTACTCAACTGTCAGGTCTGTGTTCATTTTAAGTTGCATCTGGAAAGAATGAGAACCTGATGATTAGTTATTTTTTCTCATTGGGTGTAGGAGCTGTCCAATTGTGTACCCCACTGCTGCTTCCCCGAAATAGGCAAATATACGAGCACAATGAAGCTGCCTTATTCATGGACCACAGCGGGATGCTGGTGATGCTTCCTTTCGACCTGCGGGTGAGGCTGGGAACATTCTGCTGACAGCGCGTGTGCCATGCCTGGTCCCAGGGGTGGCACCTGTATTAAAGGATGACCCCCACCATCCCCCTCTAGGCTTATATTCTTAACGTCACCTTTAGGAAACATAATCTTGAAGGAGTTATCAGGGTGAGAGCATTATGGGAATTTGGTAAACATTTGACACTGAGTACATCCACCTTAGTGCTTATGACCCTAGAAACCTGAGCCCTGTATTGCAGGTGTCACGTCTGCATGTCAGTGTTGAGCTTCGCCAGGTGACCACAGCAGGCTAACCTGGCCAACTTAGACACATAAATGGAGTTTTTTTCTTTATTTCTTGGCTAGGTCTTCAGTAGCTTTCTAACATGCTAATGTCTAGAACAATTAAATTCTTGTAACAGCAAGCATCTCTGTTAATTATGTGTGCTGAATTTTGCTCATGCTTGCTTTCTTATCCCCAGGGTTCCCTTTTGACAGCCGTACTCTTACCAGTTGATCACTCACATGGTGTTGGCTGCTAACAAGCCCATCTGTACTGTACATGCATGTAACAGACAAGAGGTTAATATCCCTAATGTACAGAAAGCACTTACAGGTAGAGAGATGAGCAAAGGCTATAACCAGGCAGTTCTCCGAAGAGAAAATGCACAGGGCTGATAAACTTCTGAAGGATGTTCAGCCTCACTAATAAGGAAATGCAAAGCAAAGGTACCTGAACTTCACCCATCAGACTGTTAAAAATATTTAATTGTCCACAGATGACAAGGGTTTAGGAAAATGGGTACTTTCATCTGTTGCTGATGGGAATGTAAGTTGCTAAACCTTTAGAAAAATAATCTGAAAGTATTTAATAAAATAAATGCACATACTATACCCTTTGAGCTAGCAATCCCACTTTGAGAGATTTACTTAAAGAAATAACACATCAGTATACGAACCTTAAAAGGACGTCCATTGACAATTTATCATAGTGCTCAAAAACTGAAAACTGCATGTTCACCAATAGGAAAATGGTTGAATAATTTATTATGGAATACTAAGGAGGTAAAAGATCAAAATACATATATATTTAGATAGATCCATACCTATATTTGATCTGTAGAAATGTCCGTGGTATATTGTTAGCTGAAAAGAAGTACGTTTCAAAGGAACTCTAATATGATTCCATTTTTATTATATAGAGAAAGAAAAGAGTTTAAAAAAGCACAACTGAGCGTGTGCATAAGGTGCACTGTGTGTTTGCGTGTACCCAGTATGTGTGCGGTAAATACATGTTCCCACATGCGTGTGAACAGTGACACATACCAGCTTGTTTGTATCACCAGAGTGACGTGTCAAAGACTCGAACTTTTGACTGTATTTCTCTGGAGGGAGGTCTGGAATCAGGGCATTGTCTTTTTTTCATATCTGTGTTTTGTTTTATGGTTTAAGAAGAAATTCCTTCCACACCCTCAGATTTAGTTTTTCTTTTATAGTAAGTCAAGTGATTTGGGATTATTTTGAGTGAGAGGTAAGTAGGTAGCATATCAGACACTTGGGCTCTGTTGAAGAAAGGATAGAAGGGCAAACCTTTACATAGCTGTACTGAAAACTGGCTTCTTCTTCTCTAGACATTAGGACACGAAAATGCAGATTTTTCAACATCAGCTCTCTTTCTGTGAGCTGATATATTCAGTCCCCCAAAATAAAAAGTAATTGCCCTTTGAGAATTTGACCCATTGATTAATGATACCACGTCAGAGCTCTTGAGGCAATCTGATAATGGTTTTATAAGTTGTGGTGGTTATTAGTGAGTGGTTATTAAGAATTTCTTCTGTAAGATCTACAGGAAAGTCAGTAAATTCACCACAAGAGGTAATACCCGGGCTTCCCTGGTGGCACAGTGGTTAAGAATCCGCCTGCCAATGCAGGGGACACGGGTTCAAGCCCTAGTCCAGGAAGATCCCACCTGCCGCGGAGCAACTAAGCCCATGCGCCACAACTACTGAGCCTGCACTCTAGAGCCCACATGCCACAACTACTGAAGCCCACATGCCTAGAGCCCATGCTTCGCAACAAGAGAAGCCACCGCAATGAGAAGCCTGCGTGCTTCAACAAAGAGTAGCCCCCGCTCACCGCAACTAGAGAAAGCCCACGCGCAGCAACAAAGACCCGACTCAGCCAAAAATAAATAAATAAATAAATTTATTTTTTTAAAAAAAGAGGTAATACCCATGTTGATTGCATTAAGTGACACTTAAAAAAATTCACAATCAAATAACTTGCACTGGTTTTAATTTGGCATAATAAAAAATTTAGCAGAGTGTGTTTAATAGTGAATTTTTCTCAAATTCAAAAACCTAAGAAATGCACAGTGAATAAGGTTGGCGGTACATCCAGCAGTGAGGTCGGCTGCTGACTGCCCAACTCAGGAACATTCCAAGGGGTGTGAATGGCAAGCAGTGCACAACTTTGTGAATATTCTACAAACCACTGAATTGTAAACTTTAGAAGGGAGAACTCTGTGGTATGTGAGTTACAACTCAAAGCTGTTATTAAAAAAGCAAAAGGTGGTTGGCACATGTTGACATTGACCTTTGAAACTTTATTTTTCAGGTTCCTTTTGCAAGATATGTGGCAAGAAATAATATATTGAATTTAAAACGGTAAGAAACAACGGGGGTTCATTTGGTGGATGTGGGAAAGAAACCAAGGAAGAATGTTACATCATCTGTGATCCTTACACAGTAAAGAATTTGGAGTTTAAAGTACTGAGCTTGGAAAATGGTCAAAAAGCCCAGCCCCAGTACCCCTTTCTATGATCAGGACTGGCAGCCTCCCCTTTGAAGGAATGTAGCAGTTGGGTAGGTACCTGAAGCTCCCACAGTCTATTCTGTGCCTTCTAAATGTCCCCAAGTCACGTGACTAATTATTTTCACAACCAGTTGCTTGGAAAAACATCTGGCTGTTCTTGATCACAGATGGCCCCTTTTAAAATTTAATTGAAGGGACAAGTGGCCAATGGTCTCTGTGTGAAAACTGCCTACAAAGGTAACTGCATAAAAGCTGCTTCTGGAGAAGTAGAGTAAACCCAGCAGGAATGCTGAACACCAAGGACCTCCAGGCACTTACTGCTGGGGAAAGGTTTGGTGTACATTGAAATACCACAGGAGTCAAACACCAAGAGCTTCATAAATTGGAGCAATATTCCTGTCAACGAGGCAGCCGACTTTGCAGCTCCTTTCCTAAACAAAATCAAAGCTCTTTACATGCTTTTATCCTCAGTTCCAAGTGAACAGTTAATATTCATAGTCCTCAGGTGTGGGGATCACTGTGTAGAAAGCAAACACTTAAGATAAAATTATTTTTGTTTGTAATTTCATCTCTATTTCAGACATCAAAAAAAAAAAAAAATTAAGCCCTGTAGTTTAATAGTGGCAACACTGGGAATTGGAACCTAGATCACAAGGCAAGACTATTCTGGGCACATCTATCTTTATGTTTTCTTAATCATACTACTGATTAATTTTTTCACATTTGTTTATTTTATCTTATTCAACAATCTCTTACACATATTTAATTCCAGTAAGCCAGCAGTCCCCAGCCTTTTGGCGCCAGGAACCGGTCTCATAGAAGACAGTTTTTCCACGGACGGGGGGTGGGTGATGGGGGGGATGATTCAGGCGGTAATGGGAGCGACGGGGAGCGGCAGATGAAGCTTTGCTCACTCACCGGCTCCTCACCTGCTGCTGTGCCGCCCGGCTGGGGACCCCTGCAGTAAGCAGTGACCTTAGAAATGCGGGTTTCTCTCTCCAGATACTGCATAGAACGCGTGTTCAGACCTCGCAAATTAGACCGATTTCATCCCAAAGAACTTCTGGAATGTGCGTTTGATATCGTCACCTCTACCACCAACAGCTCTCTGCCCACCGCTGAAATCATCTACACCATCTATGAAATCATCCAGGAGTTTCCAGCACTTCAGGTTCCTTCCCATATCCTAACATCCCAAGGTTATCCCGCTAGATAGAGTCCTCTGCCGAGTGCCGTGGGAAAGCCACGACCGCAGGACTGCTCCTCAGATGGTGCTGGCGGTGAATCACATTGTTACTCAAGTCCCCTGGAAAGTCTGATGTAGCTTTTGAGACTTATCTCAGGCTCTTACCTCTGCCTTGACCAGAACGGGTTTTGTTTTTGTCTCTTTGGTTGGGGGGAGGGTGTTGTTTCTCCATCCATTCTTCCAAAATTTGAGGAATTAGCCTAAGATTCCTAGGATGCTTTAAGCATGTTGAGACCCCTCAGCTCCCTCCTACACCCAGGCTCTTAACAACCAGCTTCACTTTGCATAGTCTCTGTGGACTACCCAGCCAGTGGAGACTGCTGTGAGCACAGTGGTGGCTCTCCTCCGCCTTTACTTTCCATCCCGCACACACGCCCTGTTCACCCCGCCACCGTGAACACCCATCGGTCACGGTGTGCCCCTGTCCAGAAGGACCTCTCTATCCAGCTGCGGTTGGGGCCCTTTCTCCCACTGCACCTGGCTCAGCACACAGCTCGCCACCCTGCAGATGCTCATTGATTGACTTGTGTGCTTATATTCCACCAGCCGGGCTTATAGGTCAGTCACTGTTGAACCAGGTCCTCTTCCCTCTTTGAAATCTGTGTCGGCTCGCTCAGGCTTTTGAACATAGCTGGAGACCAAAGTATTTCTGAGGCGTATAATAAAGTATTAAATTATATTATACTCTGACCACAACAGTGCATGAAGAATGTATATGAAAAAGTAAACTAGAAGGCACTATGCTAAAATTCAGTCCTTCCATTGTGTCAGGTTGGTGAATTGGTGATAAGATTCTAGATTTGGTCATGTGCATGTATTGCTTTTATAATGAAAATAATAATAATTTCTCTATCCTAGGAAAGAAACTACAGTATTTACTTGAACCATACCATGTTACTGAAAGCAATACTCTTACACTGTGGGATCCCAGAAGATAAACTCAGTCAAGTCTATGTTATTCTGTATGATGCTGTGGTAAGCATTTAATTACTTTGAGTTGATATTGAAGGATAATAATAATAGTTCATGGGTATTTTCTTAGTGATGTAACCATGAAACTGAATTGGGACTTTTATCTCCTTCCCTTATTGCTCTAAGGTAAAAGAACCGACTGGCTTTGATTCTGTCAACAGTTAACAAGTGTTGGTTGAGCTTTTATTCTGTACTAAACCTTGTGCTACTAGTGACCTCCAGGGTGTTTTTTTAAGGGTAACTTCTGAAGATTGAATTATCTTATTTAATTTAAAATATAATAGAGTTCTTCACTAACCTACTTCTGGAGGCAAAAAAATCACTGAGTAGTTGGTCCCGATACTTGCCGGTAATAATTTTTAAGAAGAGTTAACCTTTATTGAACATATGCCATGCTCAATATTTATGTGCCAAGCATTGTTCTAAGCCCTTTACATGGATTAACTCACTCTAATCTCACAAGCACTGTTACTGTCCTTTAGAGAGACCAAGAAAGGGAAGTGTTAGTTTTGAGAGTAAAAGACTTATGCCCTGCCCTTATTTCTTCCAACCTGTCTGAGCTTATCAGTAAAGTCATTTATAGACTTGGATTGGTTGAACTGGGGGAGACTGGTTTAGACCTCTCTTGGGGCCTCGTTTATCACCTCCTTCCTGTGGGACTAGGGCAACATCACCTCCTGTTACTCTTCCTCATGTAACCACATCACAGTGTTCGTTACTCTCTAGTATGTGTGCAAAGCCTGGAGGGGAAACAGTGAAAAGCTTAAATAGTATTCTATATTACAGCGCCGGGATGGAATTGAATCCTTCTTATCTTTTCTAATTTCTTTTCATGTTAAATATTATTTATTATTATCCTATTTATTATAAAATAAGAACATCCAGGAGATTCAATAGCTAACAGTGCCAGACAGCCTATGCTTAAGGCAGGACGAGCAGGGGAAGTCCGTAACGGCTTACTGTTTTTTTGTACACTCAAAAGCTCAACTCGCTTTTCTTTCGTCTGCCAGGGACACATCAAGGGCCCTAACTTTACTGTTTGCTTCTTCGTGGTTCTTTTCTCCTCCCAAAGTGCTGCTGCTGTTTGGCAGGGACAGATACAACATAGTGTCAGAGAGACGCTGGCGGAAACCCCCGGGGATGGTGCAGAGGGCTTCCCATCACTCTTGTTCATATCCTGCAGCCTGCCTGCCAGCGTGGGATGGCGCACAGAGCCTGTCCGCACATGGCTTTCATTAGGGGACGTGGATCGGTTGACTCCCTCCCAGCCCAACATAAGCACCCTGGTTAAGCCTGTCCACCTCTGGGTCACCTCACCATTCAGCAAGTGCAGCTCTCCCCTTATTAATTCTTTTATGTCAGGGGTATTCACATTTTAAAACAATGTTAGTTATAGTTTATGTGAATTGTGGAGGGAAAAAATGTTTTTTAATCAGAGTTAATCCATCCTTCATGATGAAGAGCCATTTGTCCAAAATGAAGGATACACCTGTCAGAATTAGCCTGGAAATTGTATCTTGTTCAGCGCCAAATTTGGGACTCTCATTGTTACCTTTTTCTGCCCCATTAGACCGAAAAGCTGACGAGGAGAGAAGTGGAAGCTAAATTTTGTAATCTGTCTTTGTCATCGAATAGTGTAAGTACATTTTAACAATGTGATTACAGCTCTCTCTGTAATTTTGTGGTACCAGAAAATGCCACCAAATTCTCGCTGCAGTAAGGCAGCAGTGCCCCCGACTGCCTCAGACATTTTCCCCTTGAGTGTTGATAGGTGCCATGGCAACGTCTGGGATTAGGGGAAGAGAAGCCAGTGTCGTGATCAAAGAATGCCTCTCCATGCTGCCCCTTAATGTGCCGTAATCACCCTGTTTCTCCCTGATCACCAGATCCTTCTTTCTCACACCCCTGGTAAAGGCTGTGCTTGGTGGAGCCTCCTGCTGAGGAGACCTCATACTGCTTGGCCTCTTCTGAAACAGATGCTTCAGGACTAGTTTGAGGAACAGAGCTCTGCCAAGTCATTTGGTTGTCCACCTCCCATGCTTCCCCCCCCCGCCCCCTGGTCTTCTAACACCTCAGAGCTGCATTAAAGTTCTTGCTTTTCTGGGCATTTCCTACTGCTAAAATCGTTCATTTGCTCTCATTGGCAATGAGGAAAATCTCATGGGATAAACAGGTTTGTCATTTCTCTCTATAAGCATCAGGTTGGGCCCAGATCTTTCACACAGTCACCCACACTCAACTCAGTCCCTGAAAAGCAGAAAACAACAGGGATTTCTTACATTTTCCTGAATATTTATATAAGAGAAGTTTTTTGTTTTTTTTTTTTGCTTTCCCAGAACCCTTCTAGACCTTGGTCTGACACTCAATTACATAATCCTGTGGTGATGAGCAAAATTCACTTATGGGATAGATTAAAATATGATCATACGGGGACTTCCCTGGTGGTCCAGTGGTTAGGACTTTGCCTTCCAGTGTGGGGCGGGGGTTGGCTGTGGGTTCAATCCCTGGTCGGGGAGCTAGGGTCCCACATGGCTTGTGGCCAAAAAACCAAAAACATAAAACAGAAGCAATATTGTAACAAATTCAATAAAGACTTAAAAATATATATATATATACTTTATCGTACACAGGCCAGGCAGAGTCATTCAGATTTTGGGACACCTACAGTGTGTCAGGCACAGTGCTAGGGATATAAAGAGGAGTCAGTTGAAGAGTCCACAGACTGCTTTCAACTTCTTCATTCATATTGGCCTTTAAAAGCCATGACGGGACCCATACAGCATGTGTCTACCCTCAGCTCTTTAAAACAACTTTCACAGGCACCGTGGTTTAAAGAAATCACTCAGATAGTTTGCAGGTTGGGAAAGTAAACCAGATACATAGCACTAGGAGCTCTAGAAATTAAACCAGATTACATTTTAAATGTTAAATATTAGAGGAGATCTTAACAATTACAAAGTGACCCAATGGTATAATATTCTAATATGAAGAACAGTATTTACATAATACCCTAGATGTGTACACAGCACATAGCCTGTGCAGAAATAGTCCTGTGTATAAATGACACAAAGGATCTGCCCAAGAAACTGCCCAGTTCAGTGACTCCTTGCCCAACCAAAGGTTCAAGCCCAAAAGGTTCTTTGAACTAACGTCACATTTCAAAATATTTCACACTTGCTCATGATAGCTGCATTGGTTGCTAAAATGTCAGCTTCTTTGCTTTTTGCTAAATCTCTACCCACTAGTCATTTGATATTAAGCATTAATTTGAAATTGTGTGTTTGATTAGTTCAAAATGGAAAAATTAGTATCTAATATAGGCATTTGGTACACTCATTATTTTAAAAGGGAACTCTAAGGATACTAGAAAAGGGAGGAGAAATATTGCAGGAGAGTTTCAAATATCTGGCCCAGTCTTCGTATTTTACAGATGAGGCACCTGAGGTCCAAAGAGATGTGTGACTTATCCCAAGTCACGTGGAGTTAGTTGATGATAGGGTGAGAACCAAAATCTGGGGGTGTTAACTCTAGTGCTTCTGGTAGTTTATTAATGGGGTGATATAATGTTAACATTTATTGAGAAGAAACAATTTTTTATTAAGAAGAAAAAAATAATTTAAAATCAAAGATGTAATTTTAAAATTAAAAATTTTTATCTTTAATATAGTAAAGAAATTATAGATTTTAACACTTTTGGATTTTTTTAAAATACAAGTGATTTATGATTATTAAACAAAGTCTTCATTCAGCTCTTTGGTTCCACGTGCCAACTTATAGATGAACTAGGTTCTGCCTGCCTGTAGTCTCAAAGTAGCTATAATTTTGTTTCTTAGTTTCCACTTTAGCCCCTGGGATTCTTTTTTTCTGGTTTTATGATCATAGTTATTTCCTCTTTCACCTGCTATGCGCCAGGGTCATTATTAGCCACTGCCCCCTCCTGGGGAAGACGAGGAGTACAGCTGGTGAGAGCTGGGATCTGGGGTGAGCTCTGAGCCAGAGAGAAGGAAGAATCAGGCGCTGCCTCTAGGAGACAGTATCCAAACTGCATCTCAAGGCTACAAATAGGAATTATTCAAAGCGAGGACAGGGAATTCCTGGCTAATTCAGTGTAGTATTAGAACGAGTCAGACTTTGCCTTCCTGTCCCCCATTGACGTGCCTGTAGTAATGGAAATTCATGAGCATGAGGAAGGCAAAGGGGAGCAATACTGGCCTAAAAATATGTAATGGAGGATCTGCTAGTACCAGGGTCTGCTCTGCTGGGGTCAGCATTTGCTATACGTGTGTGACTAAAAATTAACTGTGAGTAGGTACCTAAAGCACTTCTGTGGGGTGCTTAGAGTTGTTGGAAAAGGATAATCCTTAGTCGGGATTGTGGGAAAGATTAAAATTACCCTTGACCACAAAATCCACCCTTTCGGAGGTACAAAAGCTCTGCCATGCTCCCCTGCGCGTAGGAAACACACTGCAAAGTGAGTCTTTCTTGTGGATTTTGGAAGCTAACTGTGCCTCTTTGCTTTCCAGCTGTGTCGACTCTACAAATTTATTGAGCAGAAGGGAGAGCTGCAAGATCTGACACCAACAATAAATTCATTAATAAAACAGAAAACGGGTGTTGCCCAGTTGGTGCAGTATGGCTTAAAGGATCTAGAGGAGGTTGTGGGACTGTTGAAGAAACTTGGCATAAAGTTACAGGTTTGGCAACTGTTTGATTCTGGCAGCACAGATTTGTAGCATTAATAATAGCACAAGGAGGAAATGGGTTTTATTTTGTAATTGCTAGTAAGTTTTATTTTTCCAGAAGAACGCTGCTTTCTACATTTTGGAACATTTGATATGTAGTAATAATTTTGGCTTGGATCAGAATTTCTTTGCAAGCATCACAATTCCTATTGTGCGGCAATCCTTATTATGTCAGCCTCAGAGAAGTGGTTATTCTTGAAGAGAACAGAGCTTCTCTTACTTGGCAGGCTATAGTTTAAACAGACCGTGTGCCAGATCTTACTGAATATTCTGTTTATACTAAATAGATTGTTCTGATGCCGATGATGGAAAATGGTGTCTTCAGCATTGCACATTCTAAATCTCGAGCCCTTGACACGTTTGTATGGCATTTCCCTTGACAGGTCTTGATCAATTTGGGCTTGGTTTACAAAGTGCAACAGCACAGCGGAATCATCTTCCAGTTTGTGGCGTTCATCAGACGGAGGCAAAGGGCTATATCTGAAATCCTTGCAGCTGGTGGCAGATATGACCTGCTGGTGAGGGCTTGCCCTGTGTTTGTTGATTTGTTCTGGCTTGATTTCATTTCTTCCTTGACTCGTTATTTTGAAATTTTTCAAAACTACAGAAAAATTGAACCACTGGTATAATTGAACACCTATATATATTTCACCTAGGAATAGAAATGTCTTGTGAACTACATTTGTAATGTTTTCAGCTTTCATTTAAATAACTATAGGTTTACAGGATGTTGCTAAGATAGTACGGAGAGGTCTTGTATACATTTTACCCAGTTGCTTCCAAAAAGCTGGCATAACTATAATAAAATACCAGACCCAGGAAGTGGACATCCATACACTGTATGTGTCTAATTCTGTGCCATTTTTATCACATGTGTAGATTCCCATAACCACGACCACAACTGAGGTACAGTACAAATGGAATATAGAACCTTACCTCCCTCTGTGTCCCTTACCCCATCCCCCATTTATAATTGTCTTAAATATTTCCTCAGCATACACTGAGGTCCACATCAGACAGTGTTGCGCTTTTTGCTTCCAATGTCAAACTCTGAGGAACTCAAGAAAGTCTACTCTATTTACCCAAAATTTTTGGGTTGTGATGAGAAATCTGCTGTTATTTGAATTATTTTTCCCATATAGGAAAGATGATTCTCACTCAGTGCTTTTAAGATTTTTTTTTTTGTCTGTCTTTAGTTTGAAGTTTAATTATGATGTATCTTGGCATGACTTTCTTTGGATTTGTCTTGTTTTGGATTTTCTCAGCTTCTTGAATCTATAGGTTTGTCTTTTGCTAATGTGGGTCCCCCACCAAGCCCCAGCAGGTATCAGAGAAGGCTAAATGGGGAGCCAGGATTTTCATATCTGCCTGGGGGCAGTGCCCCCCACGCCCCCACTAGCAGAGTCAGTGGAGGCCAGGATCCCCGACTTCCACCCACACCCAAGCAGTAACAAGGTCCCCCCACCTCCCTGCTGGGGTGGTGCCGGAGGAGGCTGAGTGGGAAGCTGGAACTTTCACCACTAGCCAGCATTGTATCAGAGGAGGAGTGTTTCAGGCATTATTTCTTCTACAATTTTTTCAGCTTTACCTTCTTTTTTCTCTCCTTTTAGGACTCTGATGACACAAATGTTATGCTCCTGTGGTTCTGGGACATTCTGCTTTCCAGTCTGTTTTCTCTGTTGTTTAGTTTGATTTTTATCTTCAATTTCTCTGTTTCCACTGTTATCTCCATTTATGCTATTGGGCCAATCCAGTGAATTTTTTGTCTTCTACTTCTCTGCTGAGACTTTCCATTTTTTTTTTTTTTAAAGGCTTTTTACTTTTATTATTAAGTTTTCTGATAGTTTCTTGAGCTATTTCTGCTTCTTTGAGCTGAAAGCAGGCTCTGTGGGTGCGCGTGAGACTTGTTGGCTGGCAGACTTGGTTCTAGCATACCCAGGTAGGCAGCTGGCAGGAAGTTCTGGCCTGTGCCTCAGTGTCAAAACAAGAAGGGCCCTCTTCTGTCCCTCACCTGGGAGCTTGGCCCCTGTTAGACTGGTTACTTCATTTCTTTGGAGAATATCTCACAGTCTCAGCCTTTGTGTCTGCTGTTCCTAGCACAATGTCTGCATTAAGACAGGGCTCAATAAATATTTGTGGTATGAAATGAAAGAATTCACCACCACATGACTCACTAGGCAAAGCAGGATGCTGGGGACCATAGGATAACTTCATGAATCCATTTTTTTAATTTGTTTCGAGCCTCTTTATAATGCTTGTTGTAGCATTTTTATGCTGGTTGCTTTAAAATCCTTGCCAGATAACTCCAACATCTATGTCATCTTGTTAGTGCCTGTTGATTTTCTCATTCACTTTAAGATCCTGGTTCCTGTTATGATGCGTGATTTTCAGTTGTATTCTGGACATTTTGAGTCTTACATTATGAGACTCTGGAACTTCCCTAGATCTTCTGGTTTAGGAGGCCTCCTCTGATACTGTACCGGGGGGGCGGGGCGGGGGAGGGGGGTCACTTTGCTGATGTCGGGTGGGGGTGAAGATCCACGTTTCCCGCTTGGCCTTCCTCTGCATTCGGAGCGTGGGACGGGTGCCTTGGTACCGCCTCCCACACGCCTCCACTGAGAGTATAGTGGAGGGGTCGGGGGATGGGGGAGTTGGCAGGTGGCCTTGTTACCGCTGGATAGTGGCGGAGGTTCCAGCTTCCCACTCAGCCTCCTCCAGCACCACCCCAGAGGGGAGGAGGGCCTTGCTGCTGCTTGGGTGTGGGTGGAAGTCGGGGATCCTAGGGGTCCTGGTCTCCACTGACACCGCTGGGGGAAGCATTACTCCCAGGCAGATACGAAAGCCCTGGCTCCCCATTTAGTCTTCTCAGATGCCGCCCTGCCGGGACTTGGCGGGGGCCTCCTTACATCTGGGAAAGGGTGAATGTGTTGGCCCGCACTCAGCCTTTGTGAATGGGAGTGTCTGTGCTTTTGCTGTGATGTCTGACTGGAGCAGGGCAGATCTTGTCTAAAAGTTTTCTGTCTTGCTGGGTTGCCCCTTTCTGGGTCTTTTGACCAGAGGCAGCAGGTTTTCCTCGGGGCTTTCTTGTTTGTTCTCCTTGGCATTTCTGGGTTGACAGTTTCTCCAGCACCCAGTCCAGAGTATATGAGGCAAAAACCAAACCCAGGGAACCCACCACATGTCGTTCCTCAGATCCCATAGTCCCCGGTCAGCCTGCCATCTTCTCTCCACTTTCAGAGTTGTCTTATGTTTGTTTTATATGTAATGTCCAGGGGCTTTAGCTTAGCAGGAGGAATGGGGAGAAATGTACCTACGCATCTTGGTCTAGAACCTATGTATGCAACTTTAAATTGTCTAGTAACATAAAGTAAGTAAAAAGAAAAAGGTGGAATTAATTGTAATAATATATTTTATTTAACCCAATATATCCAAAATAATATGTAAGCATGTAATCAAAAATTTTTTAATTAAGGAGTTATTTTACATTTTTTTCTACATCTTTATAATTAGCATTTATTTAACCCAGTATACCCAGAATACTATTTCAACATGTGATCAAACATTTAAAAATTATTAAGGAGCTAATTTACATTCTTTTCCATTCTGAGTCTTTGCAACCAGTATGTTTTACATATACAGCACGTGTGAATTCGGATTAGACATTTCAAATGCTCAAGCCCCGTGTGGTTAGTGGCTGCCAGATTGAACAGTGCAGAGCTAGATGCAACATTCATCAGCATTCATGAAGTGACATGTGTGCTTGCTCTTCTCTCTTGCTACACACACACACACACACACTTTATTTTGTTGAACCCTTTGATAAGTTGCTGTTAGAGTGCAAATCGTTGCTTTTCCTATAATCACACTTTCGTCTCCATTTCATAACCAGAGCTGTGTGTCTCTCTCCACAGATCCCCCTGTTTAGAGGACCACAGGCTCTGGGGCCAGTTCCTACTGCCATTGGCGTCAGCATAGCCATAGACAAGATAACTGCTGCTGTCCTCAACATGGAAGAACCTGTAAGTTCCAGCTTTGCTTTCCAGTGTGCTTTGAGATGTCTTTCATTTTGTAGTCATTCACATGGAGCCT
The DNA here is from genome assembly GCF_028021215.1 of Eschrichtius robustus. Classification (NCBI taxonomy): domain Eukaryota; kingdom Metazoa; phylum Chordata; class Mammalia; order Artiodactyla; family Eschrichtiidae; genus Eschrichtius; species Eschrichtius robustus. The sequence goes on from NC_090824.1 coordinate 87,609,240, forward strand.
TAGATGTGGTAGCTATAGACTGAGGTTTTGGGAGATTACCTTTGCCGTGAGAGACAAGCCTAAATCTTGGTGTGAGTACTTAGCCTCTGATCTTAGCTGGGGGACCTTAGTCCACTAGCCTTACTCTCCTCATCTGTAATATGCTATGTAAATGTGAGATATTACACTTGTTAGCAGACTCATATCAAAGCCCTTTGTTCATAAATACTGCTGTACTCTACAAAGCTAGAAATGGTTTTTTCCCTATGTTTCAGGCAAGATTAGTTTTCCCAGAGAAAAAAGAATGTATTTCTGATGACTTAGAAATAATTTCAACTACCCTATCCTAAAAGACTAAAAGTTTTTTGACTGTGTCTTTTTTTTTTAACCATGTCATTTGAAGCGAAGACTTTTGCATTTATGTAGCTGTACACAATTTTGAGATGCCTGTTTTCACATGAGCGCTGCCTCCTTGGCCTCACATACATGCCCACAGTCTCCCTCCTCTAAACGTAATCACTCTGTTTCTGATACAGGTTACAGTAAGCTCTTGTGACCTCCTCGTTGTAAGTGTTGGCCAGATGTCCATGTCCAGGGCCATCAACCTAACCCAGAAACTCTGGTCAGCGGGAATCACAGCAGAAATCATGTATGACTGGTCACAGGTAATGAGACAAAAAGCACCTGTGAGTGGAGTGCACATAGTCGTGGCTTCAATAGCAAATCATCCTCCACGGCTTTAGTTTCTGCCAAACTCTTTATCTGTGTGGTTTCAGTTGCTTCCTCTATGAGTTTCTGATTGTTACCTTAAACTTAGTGGTCTAAAGCAACACTTATTATCTTACATTTCTGGAATTCAGAAGGCTGAAATCCGTTTCACTGGGTTAAAATCAAGGTGTCTGATAAGGCTGGTTCCTCCTGAAGGCTTTAGGAGGAGAATCCACTTCCTTGCCTTTTCCAGCTCCTAGAAGCCTCCTGCATTCCTGCTCATGGCCCCTTCCTCCATCTTCAAACTCAGCAGGGTGGCATCTTCTTTCCTCTCTACGCTATGCTTCTGTCCTCCCATCTCTAACTGACCCTCCTGTCTCCCTTTTACCAGGACCCTTGTGATTATACTGGGCCCATCCAGATAACCCAGGATAATCTCCCCATCTCAAGATCTTTAACTTTAATCAATCTGCAAAGTCCCTTTTACCATATAAGGTAACATAGTCACAGGTTCCCAGGGATTAGGATGTGGACATCTTTGTGGGGCCATTATCCAGCCTAGCACACTTCCCAAACGCATTCTGTGTTTAGTGTGTTTGTAGCTTTATATCTTCAGACCTCCCACAGCAGGCCTAACACTTGCTCTGGGTGTGGAGGTGAGGAAAATGGCACCACTGAGCACCTGCCTACCCTTTAGAAAGGGGGGCCTTTAGATGACTAACTTCTGTACAAGCAGATCACAGAAGGGGCTGCACTCCCAGGTGGTCCTCCGAGTCGTTCACACGTTCACCCACACTTGTGGCGCCCCAGAGAGTGAAGAGATGCCCAGGGAAACAGAACCCCACCCTCCCACCTGCTTCTTCCACATTACCTGCCAAGAGCTGCTGCTGTCCATTTTTGTGTGTGTTACGTAAAAATTGATATCAGAAGTATGCTGAGCAATAAATTATAGTCATTTGACAGAACAGTATCCTATGCCATTTGTTTACTTGTTTCATAAATTGTTAGAGAAGTGTTCTGTCCTAAAGTACAATTATAAGCTCAGTAACGGTGACTTCAGCCCTGCACAGGGGCATCCCCTGCAGGCTTCTCTGCTCTGATGCTTCTTTGCTTTATGCTTCAGTTCTGCTTTTCACCTTCTACTATTTCTTTTGTTGCCTTTGCTTTCCCCAAAGGCCTTTTCACTCTTTGTGTGTGTGTGTGTAATTTTTGGCACCTTCTATCAAGATGTGAAGCTTCTGAAAACCTCTTACTGTGTCCTGACCACATTGAATGGCATGGCCCCTTAGAACAATAGTGAAAGCAAGGAAAGCAAAAGAAGTCTTATTCCTCCTTTGAATTCTGTACTCTTCTTGCTTAATATTTATATATTTAATATTTATATAAACCCTGAAGTCAGCATGTTTAGTTATTCACTTTGAGAATCCACTGAACACAGTGTTTTCATTCTCGTTAATTACTTGAAGCTGTTCTAGCTGTTCTGTGTTTATTTGTTTCAGTCCCAAGAGGAATTACAGGAGTACTGCAGACATCATGAAATCACCTATGTGGCCCTTGTCTCAGATAAAGAAGGAAACCATGTCAAGGTAAAGACCAGAGGAAATCTTTCACAATTCAACAGTCAGATTTCCCAAACAGTATTAACCGTGGAGCACCCAACCTTCCCACTGAGGTCCTGCCCTTGGTTGTGGGGTGGAAATACATTATTTCATTCTCCTTTTGAATTGCTAGGCCTGTTTTTGGAGAAAGTGTATAAAATAAGGAAGAGAGAATCTGAATCTAAACACTTTTCTTTGAACTCAAAAAAAAATAAAAATTAAAAAACTATGGCTAGTTATTTTCCCTACTTTTTTCCCCTTGTTCCCTTTGACCATCTAAGAAAATAATAATAATAACTATAGCTGATACCTGCTGGTTGGCATATCCTCTGGCTACTTCCTAACCAATTCTACTATGTTGCATTTAACTAAAAATGCTCATCCCACTACTGGGCATATACCCTGAGAAAACCATAATTCAAAAAGAGTCATGTACCACAATGTTCATTGCAGCACTATTTACAATAGCCAGGACATGGAAGCAACCTAAGTGTCCATTGACAGATGAATGGATAAAGAAGATGTGGCACATATATGCAATGGAATATTACTCAGCCATAAAAGGAAACGAAATTGAGTTATTTGTAGTGAGGTGGATGGACCTAGAGTCTGTCATACAGAGGGAAGTCAGAAAGAAAAACAGATACCCTGTGCTAACACATATATATGGAATCTAAAAAAAAAAAAAAAAAAGGTTCTGACGAATCTAGGGGCAGGACAGGAATAAAGACGCAGACGTAGAGAATGGACTTGAGGACACAGGGAGGGGGAAGGGTAAGCTGGGACGAAGTGAGAGAGTGGCATGGACATATATACACTACCAAATGTAAAATAGATAGCTAGTGGGAAGCAGCCGCATAGCACAGGGAGATCAGCTCGGTGCTTTGTGACCACCTAGAGGGGTGGGATACGGAGGGTGGGAGGGAGATGCAAAAGGGAGGGGATATGGGGATATATGTATACATATAGCTGATTCACTTTGTTATACAGCAGAAGCTAACACACCATTGTAAAGCAATTATACTCCAATAAAGATGTTAAAAAAAAACCCAACCAAAAATAAATAAATAAATAAAAATGCTCATAAATATATCACCTCATAACCTTTATTTCTATTTTTAAAAGAAAAAAATCAACATATTTTCCCCTTGTTTTTCTCTTATAACGTGTTTGTCTGGTTTTTATAGCAGAGTGATGTTGGCTTCATAAATTAGTAGGATCTTCTGTTCTCTGGATAACTTTGTGTAGAATTGGCATTATTTCATCCTCAGATATTTGGTAGAGTTCCTCAAATGTTTGGTAAAACCACAGGGGCCTGGGTAAAGAGCTATCAGATTGCCTTTCTCCTTAAATGAGTTTTGGTAGTTTGTATCTTTCTCAGAATGTTTCCATTTCACCTAAGTTTTCAGATATTCCCTTTCACTATCTGTAGGATCTATAGTGATATCCCCTCTTTCATTCCTGATATTGGTAATTTATGTCTTCCCTTTTTCTCCCCTGATCACTCTGGCTAGAGATTTATCAATTTTGTCTTTTCAGAAAACTAGCTTTTGATGTCATTGATTTTTCTCTATTTTTTGTTCATTCATTTCCTATTTTATTGATTTCCATTCTTTTTTTTTTTCTTCAATCTGCTAAATTTGGATTTAGAGACAGTCACTAATTGAAGTTTGTTTTGTATCCACTCTGACAATCCTGCCTTTTAATTGAAGTGGTTAGACCATTAATATGAGGTGCAGTTATTGAAATGGTTGGGTTTAAATCTACCATTTTACTGTTTGTTTTCTGTTTGTTCCAACTGTTCTTTTTTTCCATTTTTTTCTCTTTTCATGCCTTCTTTTTAGATTGAATAGCTTTTATTCCATTTTATCTCTACTATTGGTTTACTAACTATAACTCTTATTTTTGGTGGGATTTTTTTTAGAGACTTCTCTAGGGTTTATAGTATACATTTTTAACATATCACATTCTACCTTCAAAAATATTATATACCTTCATGTATTGTTGTAAGAACCTTAAAACAATATTTCCATTTCCCCTCTCTCATCCTTTGTGCTATTGTGGCCAATATTTTTCTACATATGTTATTAACTTCATAGTACATTGTAAGTATTTTGCTTTTAATTAGTCAGTTATCTTTTAAAGAGGTTTTAAAATAAGGGAGGAATGTCCTTTATATTTACCATTTCTAGAACTGTTTGTTCCTTTGTGTTCAGCCAGATATCATTCTGATTTCATTTTCTTTATGCCTGAAGAATTTCCTAATATTTCTGATTAGTGCTGGTAATGAATTCTCTCAACTCTTACTGGTCTGAGAAAGTCTTCGTTTTACCTTCATTTTTGAGAGGTAATTTTTCTGTGTATAGAACTCACAATTTACATTTTTTTCTTTTTGCACTTTGAACACGGGTTTTATTGTTTTCTGACCTGATAGTTTAAAAGTCTGCTTTGATCTCTGTATATAATGTTTCTTTTTATTTTCTGGCACCTTTTCAAGATTTTCTTTTGTCACTGGTTTACTGCAATTTGAATATGACGTGCCTCAATGTGATACTCTTTATGTTCTAATACTTGGTATTAGAACTGTAGATTTGAACTGTAGATTTATAGTTTTCATCAAATTTGGAAACTTTTCAGACATTATTTCTTCAAATATTGTTCTGTCCCTTTTCCTTCTGGGACTCTGATTACAGTATGTTAATCATTTGCTCTTGCCCCACACCTCACTGAGGCTCTGTTTTTGGTGGGTTTTGTTTGTTTTTTCTCGCTGTCTATGCTTTATTCTGGATCATTCACTTATGTTTTCTGCAATATCTTATATGCTATTAATCCCATCCAGTGCAATTCTTATTTCAGATATTGTAGTTTTTTCATCTGTACAAGTTACATTTGTGTCTTTTGTTTTTGTTTTTTTTTTTGGCTGTGTTGGGTCTTCGCTCCTGTGCGAGGGCTTTCTCTAGTTGTGGCAAGCGGAGGCCACTCTTCATCGCGGTGCGCGGGCCTCTCACTATCGCGGCCTCTCTTGTTGCGGAGCACAGGCTCCAGACGCGCAGGCTCAGTAGTTGTGGCTCACGGGCCTAGTTGCTCCGTGGCATGTGGGATCTTCCCAGACCAGGGCTCGAACCCGTGTCCCCTGCATTAGCAGGCAGATTCTCAACCACTGCGCCACCAGGGAAGCCCTGTGTCTTTTTTTTTTTTTTTTTTTTAACGTCTTCCATTTCTTTCCTCATCATGGTTCTTGTTTCCTTTATATTCTTTATAAGATTTATAATAGTCATTTTTAATTCCATCATCTTGACATTTCTGATCTGTTTCTGTCTATTGATGTTTCTCCTGGTTATGAGTTGTATTTTCCTTCTACTTTGTATGCCCAGTAATTTTTGGTTGGTTGTTGGACATTATGAATTTTACATTTTTTGGTGCTGGGTTTTCTTATGTTCCTGTAAATACTGTTGGACTCTGTTCTGGGATGTAGTTAAGATCCTTGGATTCTGTTTGACCCTTTCTAGGCTTGACTTTAAGTTTTGTTAGGGCAGGGCCCGGGCAGCCTTTAGTCTAGGTCTAATTTAGCCCCACTCCTAAGGCAGTGCCCTTTGGAGGATTCTGCCTGAGGCCCCATGTGTCATGAGGTCTCTCTACTCTGGTAAGAACAAGAACTATTCCTGGCCCTGTGGATTTCAGAAATTATTATGCCTACTCACGTCTGCTGGTTGTTTCCCCAGCCTTGGATAGTTCCCTCTCACCCGTGCACAGATCACTTCTCTTTCAAAGATGTGAGTGGACTTCTCTGCAGAGCTTCAGAAATCTTTCTTTCTCTATGTGTAGCTCTCTCCTCTTCAGTCCTCTGCCCCACAGTTTCTGGCCATCGTGGCCTCCCTAAACTACAGTCTCCCCAGCTCGGCAAGACTCCTGGCCTCTGTTTAGCTTCCTCCTCCCTGCCCTGCCATCTGCAGACTTCCTCAGCATGGTAATCTGGGGCACTTGTAGACTCACTTTGTTTGTTTCCCTCCTCTCGGGATAACAGTCCTCCACTGGTGGTTGTCCAATGTCTGAAAAACACTGTTTATATATTTTGTCTGGTTTTGTAGTTGTTTAAGGCAGAAAGGCAGTTGCTACAGTAGTTACTTCTTCATGGGAAGATTTGTAAGTCCCCACTACTAGTCTGCTTGTTAGTCACAAAATCATAAATGACCCTAAGTCCTACCGATCAAGCCCCTTCCGGGGCAGTGATTGTTCCTGTAATATTACCAATAGATGATTGTCTAGCCTCTGCTGGATAATTCCAGCGTCGTAACCCACTGCTATAATGATTAGCAAATTTTAAAAACTTGAATCAGAATCTGCTTCCCCAAATTTACATGCACTGGTCCTAGTTCTGCCCTCCAGAATGGTCAAAATAACAAGTCTAATTCTTCCTCCTTCTCTTACTACCATCACATAAATTTTAGGAGACCACTGCCATGCCACTTTAAGTGTCCTCTTTTCTGGTTTAAACATTCCAGTTACTTAAGCCATTCCTCATAATGTGATTTCCAAATCCTTGACCCTCCTAGTTAACCTCCTCTAGACACACTTAACTTTGTCAATGTCTGTCCTGAAATGTGATACTAGAATTCTACAGAGTGCTGTAAGCATGTTCTGACTACATGAGGAGGGTCTGTGCCCTCCCTCAATCTAGATAACATATTTCTCCTCATACAGCCTACAAGCGAACTAACTTTAGCAACCCTGCAGTTCTTTTGGCTCATCCTGAATTTATCATCAGCTAAAACCCACTGGCCTTTTCACAGTCCTCACCACGTCTGACCAGCCTTCTACAATGAGGCTTGATGACAGAACTTCACATTTATCGCTGTTAAATGTGATGTTGTTCATTTTAGTACGTTGTTCCAGCCCATCCAGCTCTTCTGACTCTTCTGCCTCTGTTAGTGGTGGGTCAATAGCATCATCTTCATATTTGAAGAGCAAGACATCACTTCATTCACCCACTTAGCAAGTGCATTATTAAGCATTCACAGTGTAGGAGGGATTGAATTTAGGGCCACCATGGATGCAGGGACATTTAAGCCACAGGCCCTGCTGTCAAGGCTCCTATAATCCAGCAGGGAACAGAAGACATTCATGCACGATTGTGAGCTCGAAAATGCTCAGTGCCATGAGAGTCCAACAAGAAAGTTCTCTGAGGTTTCATCAGCCTGAGAGGTTACTACAGAGGTAGCAGGGAACTCTTCAGAATGGAGGTGGGATTAATGCTGGACCCTCATGGATGGGCAGGATGTAGGTACGTGCTAAAAAGGCCTTTTAAGCAAAGGAATAGCAATGGTCATGGTAGTTCTTTCAGTAGAATTGTCCCAAAGATAGAGGCAGGCCAGCAGAGAACTCTTCTGGTATTACCCTGATTAGTGAAGGGGTGAAGCATTTGGGGTGAAGCAGGATTGTGGAGGAGGGCACTTCAGCAGGAGAGAATGGTTCTAGCTAGATCAAGGAGAGCCAAAATGCCCAACCAAGGAATTTGGACTTGATTTAGCAGTTAGTGGGGGAGCCAGTGTATGTTTTTGGACAGAAGGGGACATCAGGGTGTATGTGAGAAAAATTCATCTGCAGGGATATGTAGCATGGAATGGAGTGAGGGAAAATTGGAGATGGGGTAGCTGAGGGCAGGATATCAGGCTATCCCAAGCCAAGGCAGGGTGTTGGCCATGGGAGTGAAGATGAAAAGATAGGCACTGTAAAAGTGGGATGACTGGACTAGGGTTTGGAAAGGAGGGGGCAAGGAGTTGTAGAAACCTTGGTGACTGACCCGAGGATGTTTAAGAGGGAAAATATGTGAAAGAATCAAATGAAATAGGAGCTGGTTCGTCTTGGCCTTTTTTTTTTTTTTTTTTTTTTATTCTGTCATCTATAATAAGCTATTCTGATCTAGACCAGGGTCCCTCGGCAGCCACATTTTGACATTTGGGGCTACATACTTCTTTCTGGGGCTCCTGTCTTGTGCGTTGTAGGATGTTTAGCAGCATCCCTAGCGTCTACCCACTAGATGCCAGTAGCGCCCCCCTCAGCTGTCACAACCACAGGTGTCGCTAATCATTGCCAGCTGTCCTGTGGGGAGCAAAATCACCCCCGGTTAAGAGCCATCAACCTAAACTGTTGACTTAGTAGACTTACTATAGTACTCTTCAGCCTGTTGGCTTCAGAAATGATGGCTCTGTTTCATTCTTTTTAAGGTTAAGTCTTTTGAGAAGGAAAGGCAAACAGAGAAACGTGTGCTGGAGTCTGATCTAGTGGACCATGTTGTGCAGAAACTGAGGACTAAAGTCAGTGATGAGAGGACTATCAGGTAACTTAGGAAACAAACGCCCAGAAAACCAGCTGCAACTGCCTATCTAGAATTACCATACATTTATTTTAAAAGTCAGTTTGATCCTTTTGGGAAATAAAGATGGCTCAGGATAACTCTTATTGAACCATTCTGTTGCTTCTGAATAACTCAGAAGTTTAAGTATAGGACCCCCTACATAAGACTAGTCATAACTGACTTTCAACATTTGTCCTTCATAACATGTCAAAAAATTTTTTATCATTTTGAAAAGCCTAAGGAACCAAAATCTATCTGCCATTATCTTATTTGGTCTGTCAATCAGTGAATTTCAGTAGTGTTTTGTCAGTGGTTTTGAAAGATCTAATATTCTGGGAAATTATAATATTCTAAGAAAAGATCTCACATACTCATCATAGGAATGCAAATTGGTTCAACTCTCTGGATAGGAATTTAACAAAGTTAAAAGCCTAAAAACTAAAACTTAAAAAAAAAAAAAATTGACCCAGCAATTCCACTTTAGGAATTTATAGTAAAATTATTCCATAGGGATATGTGCAAAGATGTCTATCAAGGCACTGTTTATAATAGCAGTTCTCAAACTTTTTGGTTTCAGAACCCCTTTATGCCCTTAAAAATTATTTGAGGACCCCAAAGAGCTTTGTTTATGTGGATTATATCTATATATCATATAATTTCATATAATTTTTTTATATCATATAATTTCTATGTTAGAAATCAAAATGTAAACATTTTAAAAATACTTATTTTAAAATAACAAGCTCATTACACACAAACCTATATAACATTTTTTAATGGAAAATAACTATTTTCCAAAACAAAATAAATGTAGTAAGAAAGAGTGGCATTGTTTCACATTTTTACAGATATTGTTAATGCATTGTTTTACATTTTTGTAATCTCTAATGCTTTAGTAGAAGAAACTGCATTGTCTTGTCTGTTTCTGCATTCAGTCTGTTGTGATATCACACATCCTGTAGTCTCTGGAAAAGTCCATCACACATTAACGAGAGGATAAGAATAAAAAGGATAGTTAACATTTTAGGATTATTGCGAAAATAGTTTTGACATTGCAGATACTCTGTGAAAGGATCTCAGGGGCTTCCAGGGGTCTCTGGACCACACTTTGAGAATCTCACTTATAATATCACAATATTATAGAAGACTGTTCCAATTACAGTAAATACAGTGAAATACTATGCAGCCTTTAAAAATGATTATGGTAAAGCTGAGTTTATTACAAGGAAGGATGTCCACAAATAAGATGTATGATATGATCCCATTTTTGTTTCAACCAAAATATGTAGCCCATACATAGAAAAATGTGTGGAATGATGGACCAAATTTTTAAATTATAGTTATTTCTGGTTAGTGGGATTACAAGGGATCTTAATTTCCCTTAAGCTTTCCTATATATTTGTAACTCCTGTATTTATGCTCATAATCAGGAAATACAGTACTCTACTTTTTTTGGCTTATATCCATGATTCTCAACCAGCAGCAGCAGTTTTGCCCTTCAGGGGACATTTGGCCATGTTTGGAGACAGCATTTTTGGTTGTTAAACAGGAGGTGCTGCTGGCATCTAGCAGGGACCAGGGATGCTGTTAAACATCCTGTAGTGCAGAGGACTGACCCCCACCCCAACAAAGAGTTACCTGGCCCAAAATGTCAATAGTGCCAAGACAGAGAAATCCTGGCTTATATAAAATAAATGTTCCTGCTTGCTTCTCCGTCCCCGGCCCCTGCCCCTGCCCATATGCACCTAGCTTGACGACATTTACCATCAGGCTTTTTCTAAGAGAATATAATGTTCTTGAAGTCACTAGGTATTAGGATTAAGAATCCAAATCAAAGGCAGAGGTTTAGAAGGAAAAACAAAAAATAGTCAACTAATTAATAGTGACTATTAGTGATAGGACAGGCAACCATCATTAAGACGCTTAACAGGCCAGATGGGATTTAGTTTTAGCAGGGAAAGGTTTAAAATCTTTCCTCCATGTGAATGTTTATTTCCCTGTTTTCCCAAGATAGAGTGCTATTATGTCTCTCAAAGGCTATAAATTAATTCAGTCTTTGAAAGAACATCCATTCAACAGCTTTTGAAAGAATCTCATTTACTAAATGTTCTCCTGTGGGTGATCACCAAGGTTGCTGCCATAATGAAGGCGGGGCATTGCTAATGTTTCCTTGTATTGTGAGGGGAGCAGAAAGAACACCCATTATATTTCATTGAAATTAGCTTCTTATGTTGAGCCGGTACTTCACACCCAGCTGAATAAATCAGAACGTTGTCTCTAGAATGTTAATTTGAAGTGACAGCCTTGATAATTTTTATTTGCTCTGAACCAAAAGCATAATTAAGTGCAAATTTTTTTGTTTTTGTTTTTCCTCCACTAATAACCAATATTATTAAATATTTTTATATTTAATAGAAAAAAGCCTCCAAGTGTAGCTCACTGTAAATTATCTGTGTTGTTTTGTCTTAATGACTGTTTATTCTAATTGTTTTTGTTTGCTTGTTTTTAGAGAAGCTTCCGATAATCTTGCAGTACAAAATCTGAAGGGGTCATTTTCTAATGCTTCAGGTATAATTACTAATTGTAACCTAAACATAATAATGCTTGTGGTGTGTGTGTGTGTGTGTGTGTGTATGTGTTTGCTCTAAATACTTATGACTGTGGCTAACTCACTGCATCAGAAATATACTCTTAAAGTAGCATATACACAGTTAGTTATACCAAATGGAATTTATCCCTTTGAAACCCACATTCTAGAAAATGATAAAACCACTGGGAGTTTGGTGACTCTTTTGGTCCTGATATATCTGTCTTATTTTTGCAAGTGGTTTAATCTTCCTTTGATTCAGTTTATTATATAGGTCAAATGTGGATACATTTTCCCCATATGGAAGATTGAAGAAAAGCATTTTGAAATGCCTTGGAGAAAGACACTATATACATTTGTTTTCATGAAAGCCAAGAGGGAACAGTGGTGATAGTTACGCCTTTAGTTTCACCACATCTGTCAACCTGACTGAAAAAGAAATGTCCCAGTGAAGTCCACGAGAAGACATACTTGGCTTTTAACAGAATTGGGTCTTCTGGGTTCATTTCTGTTAGCAGGCTTTGTGCCACCATCAGATTTCAAATGCTTTGAGGAATTTAAAGAAGTATTAGAGTTTGGGAAATACAGTTTGATTTTTTTCTTAGGTTCATGAGGTTTGGCTCATACTGCCTCTCTATGCCTTTGTCACCTCCCACCTGAGGAGAGAAGGCTGGTGATCTTGACAGAAGTATCAGAACTGCTGGGGGTTGGGTGGGGTTCTGGACTCCTTCTGGTCAAGTGCAGGCAGTTGCAGAGATAGATAGAACACAAAGCTCAGACACAATCCAGTCCATAGAATCACTCCCGAGTGGATTCTAATCATCTCCGCCGTCTCTGTGGTGTGTTATAGAAAGTGGGACCAGATGAGGCCATAACAGCTAAAACTCTCTGTTTCAGGTTTGTTTGAAATCCATGGAGCAACAGTTGTTCCCATTGTGAGCGTGGTAGCCCCAGAGAAGCTGTCAGCCAGCACTAGGAGGCGGTATGAAACTCAGGTATATGGTCAGACTTTCCTTGGCTTTCTAACGTGAGCTACAAAGGAGGAAGAGAACAGAAGAGGAAAAGAAACAGTTTCCTTGAAATGTTTTTCTTCCCACTTCCTGAACTTGGTGACTTCGGAAAATTCCATCAACACAAAGCATCTCTGGTGCCAGGATTCTGCCCCATTTGTCCTCCAAAGAGGCGTCAGTGTACACTGTGGGCACCTAGATGCAGCTGTTGTCAGAATTACTGGATCCAAACAAAAACTTTCTGATCCGGCTCTAATAGCAGATGGGGTTTGTTTGGTTTTATTGTAAATAACAAAGCAGAAGAGATCTACCACAAGACTTGGGGCAGGTTTCTCACTGCATACATGTTTTTGATATCTGCTCTTTGCCTGATTCTGTGCTAAGTGCCAGGTAAAATAGAAAAGACGTGACAGGGCCCCAGTCCTTGAAGAGTTTATAACCTCCAAAGCATACGCATTATATAGTTGGAAAATAGAAGGAAATCAGTAATAGGATGCTGAATTAATAAGTACACTGAATGAGTGTCAGAGTGTGCTACAGACATGGGGGAGAGACAAAGATCAGTGTTTGCATGGATGATCAAGAAAGGCTTCCTGGAGATGATCCCGGAAGGATTTAAATAGGCAGGGAGGGAAGGTGAGGGTGTTCCAAATGGGAGGGACGGTGGGAAGGGAAGTGCAGGACAAGGCTAATGAGCACAGGTGGCACACTGGCCTCATCTGGGAAGAGGGTATGAAGAAAGCAGTCATTATCTGGGAATGTAATTAGATTGAAATACAAAAGATCAAGTTACCCCATTTTGTTAGCTTTCCTGGCTGTTTCTCAGGATGTTGGGTAGAAACTTGTTTTTCATATCTTTCTACCATATTTCAGTTCCACATTCTCATTGCTGTCCCTGTCCCCTTTTTCTACATTTAGCTTAATACTAAAATCTCCCTGCTTCCACATGCACTATTTCACAGTACTGAGCTTTTATTAGGTTCGTTTCAAAATTATAAAGAAATAAGCAGCTAGGTGGATGAGTAAGCAAATGATCAAGGTAGGCTATAAAAATCTCATTTCCCCTGAGATTATAATAGGCTAGACACTCATCTTACTGAGGTGGATTAAGAGCAAGTCCTTATATAATATTTGGGATCCCTTCTAGGCTTTGGTTTGTCACCTGTGATTGTTTCCTAGAGTAAGAAATGAAACGGCAAGAAAGATGGCTTGGTTTGACAGGTTCTGAATTCTAACATGCTTTCTTCTTGTTAGGTACAAACCCGACTTCAGACCTCCCTTGCTAACTTGCATCAGAAAAGCAGTGAAATTGAAATTTTGGCTGTAAGTCACTTTCTTTAACTTTTTGAGGATGGCTTTTGTCCATACTGTCAAAGTAGTTTCCTCAGAGGTCAGGGCTTTTTTTTTTGCTCAGTGTTAGCAGCATTGGGATGCAGGCCCGTTTCTCCTAGTTTCTTCCTCTGAAAGATTGGGGGGAAGGGGACAACACGAAAATCATCATTTTTCTAAATGTTTCAGGCCTTTGCAGATAGCAGTATCAAACCTTTGGGGTGTGATGTGTGGGGCCTGGGAGTATTAGTTCACCAGTGCTGAGATCGCATCACTGCCCAGTTCAATAAGCACGGGAGCATCCCATTCATGTTGCTCCATCCGAAGTGACACCATAGGCACAAGTCAGTGTGTGCTGCCTAGGTTCCCTGACACGATGTACATTTTTGTGTATCAACAGGTGGATCTACCCAAAGAAACAATTTTACAGTTTCTATCATTAGAGGTAAGCAAGATGGACTCTTCTGCATTATGGCCTTTAAAATCCCAAAGCCGTTGATTTGCCAAAAGAAAGTTGAAAATGGCATTATTTTCTTAGTGATATTAGGTATTTTTCTGGCAGTTCCAGGAATTTGGTAACATTGTTCCTTTTATGTGACATATGTATTTATTACTAAATCAAATTTTGAGGGAATCACACTTTTCTAGTGACTTTCTTTTAAATTTCAGAGATGATTTTAACAAACATCTAGTGCTTTTACTGTGTGTCAGGCTCTGGCAGGCCTTGTTCTAAGCACTTTACAAATATTAACTCATTTAATCACAACAGCCCCAAGGGATATGTATGTTACCTTCTTACAGATCCCCATTTTACAGATAAATGGAATCATTCTACGTTTTATGGAGAATCGGAGGCAGACAGGCTAGATATCTTACTCAAATTCACCTAACTAGGAAGTTGCAGAGCCAGGATATGAACTTAGGCAGACTAGTGGAATCTATGTTCTTACCCACTATACTATGCCGCTTCTACAAACCTTCATTCCAACTAGGGAAGCTCATTTGCAGAACTAGAACTACATGGAAGATCTTTTCATAAAAATTAAATTTAGGTCCTTTTTCATATGCTTTTTTTTTTTTTTTTTAACAGGTACATACCCTTATTATCGAATAGCCTAATTGAACTTTAAAAAAATGTAAATACCTACCTTTGCTATAAGAATGTTCAACTGTAAGAATAACTACAGGTGATTTCTGCAACGTCATACCAAAGAATGCTTTTGTCTATCCAGAGAGTTTAGTCACAGATTAAGTTAGATGAAAAATGAACTTTGCCCCAGAGCTAACATTTCATACTACGTTTTGGTTTTTTTTTTAAAGGTTATTCTCCATTTATATAAAATATTGGCTGTATTCCCCGTGCTGTACAATATATCCTTGTAGTTTCCTTTATAAGCTGACTTCCCCCTTCCCTGTTTCCCCTCCCCACTAGTATTCTGTTGTCTGGTAAATAAGCATACACTGGGAATTTACTGCTTTATGAGCCACTCAAATGGGTATGTATCAGAGGTGGTATCTCCATTTCACAGAAAGTCAACAGTTGGCAGAAATAACTGGTATAAAGTCACATGAGCACACTGGGGCTGCAGCACTGTTAGTCAGGATCTAGTAAACTGGTCTTGTAAAGAAACTCGATGCTTCAAAGGAAGAACCCTAGCAGTCTCCCCATTAGTTCTCTCTCCCTGTAACTGATCTCTTCAGTATACTTAAAGGGGGGAATGGCATTGACATTTCATCAGTGACCCAGAAAAAACCAGTTTTAATAAACCCTAGTATCTGTTGTTAAGTCTTATCTATTTTTTTCCTAGTGGGATGCTGACGAACAGGCATTTAACACAACTGTGAAGCAGCTGCTGTCACGCCTGCCAAAGCAAAGATACCTCAAATTAGTCTGTGATGAAATTTATAACATCAAAGTAGAAAAAAAGTAAGTTATCATCACTTAGGCATTGCAGGTTTCAACATGGGTTAAAACTCAGAGAGGGTTTTTTTGTTTTTTGGGGTCTTTTTCCCAAGGAGGGGTTTTAAAGTGACAAATTATCTTATTGTCATGTTGAGGTCAGATGGCTAATAAGCTGCTACGTTAGAACTGCAACTGGTAATCAGGACTGTGAATCACAGTCATGATCTTGTCAATAACAAAACGCAGTGGTCCCAGCAGCAGCTATCCCAGTTTTTTTTTTTTTTTTAATTACTCATTTTCTGAAGGGTTCTTTTTTTTTTTTATAATTATGAATGGGTATGAGTTTTTTCAAATGCTTTTTCTGCACCAGTTATAATTTTTAATCACCCAGGTAACTCCTAGAAACATTTAAATGAACAAAAACAAGTGTGACTACTTTATGTCCCCTTGCCAGTTGTTCATGTTATCATCCACTTAAAAGGAAACAACAAAGCCTGTGAGGTGAATGGTGGGCTCCTTGTGTAGACCCTTATACTGTCTATACTGGACCCTTGCCAGTCACAGCTTCTGTAAAACTTATGTAACATTTTTAGTGACTGGCCTTCCATATTGTTGTTGATTACACAAAACTCCTACAGTTAAGTGTTCTAAAAATAATTTATCAACTCTGTTCTCTACCATTATACTGATCCTGTCTTCTCCCTTCTTTTGCAGGGTGTCTGTGCTGTTCCTGTATAGCTACAGAGATGACTACTACAGAATCTTATTTTAATCCTAAAGAACAATCATTAACATTGTTCAAACAGAAGCTTATACTATAAAATGTTGTACATTCATTGTAATTTTAAATTAGCTTTACGTTCTAAGAAGCTGTCCTACAGAGTTGAGCTTTGTAGGTTTTTCATGTGTAATATATTATAAATTTATCTTTTGAATATAATAAATGTTTTCATGTATCTGTTGCTTTTTAATTGCAAATCTATTAGCACTAAAGGTTTTGTGGAGCTAGAACACAAGAAAACGGCCTTGTTCTTCTCAGCCCTATATACTGAGCACATGAAAATGTCCACAATAAAGGGCATAAAGAAATCAAATATCATCATTAACTTGGAATCTTTATTCTTGATGATTTTGTAATAGGCTTATCCTTAGTTGGTTAAGCAGACTCTCATTTCGCTATGAGAACTCATTCAAATTTGCTAAAGGAACTATGATGATAAAATTATACAGCCAAGTTGGGAAAAATACCCATGAAATAACACAACTTTTTATAAAATTGTCAGGTTTCAATTCCAGTAACTCATAAGACAGGGCCTAAAGCCTATTCATAGTCAGTCATTCCAGAATGAGGAGCTATTGCCAGAAACTTTCTATGGGATGGGAAAAGGAATAAAAGATGGTCAGTACTGATAAATACAGGTTTAATGATACAGTGCTCTTCACAGACGGCTACAGAGACTGTAAACTATTATCCAGAAACATACAACACAGACCACTTAGCCAGATATAAAATAAACTGGCTTCTTGTAACTACCCTGTAAACACTGCAGCCCTTCTTCCATCCAAAACTGACCCTAATCTCACATGGAAACAGTTATTGTAGGGGAATGAGAAACCCAGCTTTGTGGCCAAAAGTAAAAACCAAAGGAAAAATAGCAATTCAGTGGTTAGCTGGTGAAGGCGGGAATCTGGTGCCCTTCACTGCGCTGCTTTGCTCTTCTTACTCTTGCTCTTTTTGTCCCTCTTCTTCAGCCCATCCATGTTAGCTCTCAGTAGGTTTGAATAAGCCTAAAAGACACAGAGCATGACCTTAGTGGGAAGAGTTGCACATTGGTGGGGCATCTGCTGTGCTTCCGTAATGGATTTAGGGTAGCCAAAATCAGAAAGCCTATCTGATAAAGCATATAATACCATGGGGATACTTGTATCCTAAGGAAAATGGTGTAAGGAAAACACCCTCACGTTATAGCAGCTTCTGCAACACCCACTAGTGAGTTGCACGTTTTTTACTTCTTTTTTAAGCAAAAATGGAAAACTACAGGCAACTTCTTATTCAGCTATACTATACATAGAGCATATCTGAAGCCTAAGACAACAAAATCTAGCTAAAAAGGACAATATCAGCTTTGAAAGTAGAATTCACAGCAGCCTGGCAGCTTTTACTTGTAAACTACTGGTAAGACATCACAGGAGAGCAGTGAACCTAAATAGCAATCTTAGGCCAGTGTTAATTATTATGCTGACTCTTGCCCTGAGAAACGAGACACAGAGAACACCAGACACTCACCATCTGAAACTTATTCACTTCTTTGGAGCTCACCTGGAAAAGATTGGGGAAAAGGTCACCCCTGTTATCCACATAGGAATCATCTGCCTCACCCAATAGCAACTCAAAAGCCTCATGAAGACAACATCCTAATCTTTAAAAATATTTCTTTCCAATTGCAGGGGTCATAATACAGTAAAAGCTATTTTTCTACTCCACTTTCCTCTGCCTGAGGAACAAGCAAAGTAGCTCTGCACTTTGAGAATTGTACCAAGATGGGAAAGAGGCAGAAGTGGGCTCCTTAAGAAGCTATGCTTCTTGCCTCTGTTGAAATCTCTTACACACATGGCACTGACTTTTTCTCAGGGTTCTGAGAGACGTCAAAGGCCTTAATCTTTTGTGCAAGATACTTTTAAAGTACTCCCTCCCCATCTTATTTTAAACCTACCATTAGTTCAGGCGCATTTAAGCAAAATGCAACCTACCACAACAAAAGAAATTCTACCTCTGAAGATTCCTTAGTCTTCCGTATTTCATGGCACCCAACTTTATTTTTAAAAGCCACATAAGCTTGCTTTACTGTAAAAGTCTTCTCAAGATAACTGGTAATGGGAGACATCAACTAATTATGGCATATATTCTCATGAATATCCTATGCTGATGTGATTAGAGGGCAGTCTGGTTCTGCCCCAGCAGAATAAAGAAGTATTCATTTGGAATCCAAGCAGTCTCTTGCTTGGCCATATTCAACCCCCACTTTGAAAGGGAATAATACTAGGACTCTTGACTAAATCATATGCTCTCAAATACAAAGCCTAATATAATACATGTTTGGTACATGAACCACAAAGATAAGTGAACAATCAGCTTAAAAGTAAAAGCATCTGATACCAAGAAACTGTTCACTGAAGGCCCAGCACAGTAAAGGAATAAGGAATCAAATATGCCAACTGCTCCTTACCGTGCTACTCTGAGTAAGGACCAATATGCTAATTTTATTTCTAACAAGTGTTTGGCTTCTACCTTCTTCGTTTTAATTTTGCTTTTGGGTTTTCTATTACTAAGGTAATAAAAGAAGACCCTGATCCCAAAACAGCTGGAGAGCTACACACTAGGCTTTATTTAATAACTTAAAAACAAAACAAAACAAAAAAAAAACTGGTTCAGATATACCCCTCAAGTTAAATTCAAGTCTTTAAACTCCAAAATTAGGAGTATTAGGAATCCAACTCACCACAGTGCTGATCTTCTTTTTCCCGTCAGTAGCTCTTAACAGACACTTGTTGTCTGAGGGCTCAAAGCCCTCCACAGAACCCTTCCTTGGAATGGGTTTAGTTCGACCATCATCTGCATGAAAAATACATCCTGGTGAACACAGCCACAGACGTGGTTAACAGGTAGACGAAGAGGTAAAAAGTAGGAGAAAGATTCCAAGAGGATACCTAAGCCACCTCCACTGATCTAGTTCTGTTAACCACATTATCTGCTATTACAGACGCCTTGCCCACACTTTGGGAACCTACTTGCCACTTCCACGATGGGAACACTGTAATATCAAAGCAGACTAAATCTCAGTAATCACGGCGCGGTTGGGGATCCTTGACAAAAATACGAGCCCTGACATGCTTGGGGCCCACTGGAACCGGAACTGACTTAGGTGGCTAAGTGCTGGGGCCGCACCAGCCACAATCCCCAATACTCTCCGGCCCCTCAGCCCTGAATGTGCCAGTACCAGGTGGAGGAAGGTACGGGAAGGCGGGGATACGCGGCAGACAGACTCTGCCTGTGGCTCCCAGTCACTGGGCACCCGGGCCGGGGCATCGCTCGGCCTCCCAGCTCCCTTCCGGCCTTGCTGCATCCACAGCTGCTTACACTTCTTCAGGGTGATGAACACGCTGCCCGACAACCGGCACTTCTGGAAGAGCCTGGTCAGCTCCGTCAGGAACTGGAACACAAGAAGCCCGGCCCCGTTAGGCAACTCCAAACCCCCCCCCCCACCGGCCCCCGCCTCGTCAAGTCCCAGTCCCTCCCGCAGAAGGAGACAGAGGCCCCGAGCTAAGCCCCAAACAGTATCGGTCCCTCAGCCGGCCAGCTCTGGCTATACCTGCTCACTCTCCAGCAGCACCATTCTGACCCTGCTGCCTCCGCTCCGTCAGCATAAGCCCCAAGCCGTTAGAGCCGGAAGTTTCACCCGGGCTGGGCGGGACTTCCGCTATTAGGTTTCAGCTCTCTTCCACCCAATCCCTGCTTCCGCCCTCTGCCCGCCCGCCCCGCCCCGCCCCGCGCCTGCGCTCTGGGGCGCCACCGCCAGTCCCGGGAAGGCAACGACCCCGAGGCCCTGGGGCTGTGCGCGATTTCACAGACAAGCAAATACTCTAACCCAAGCAGTGGGAGAGAGTGAGAGAGCACAGGAAGGATGTGATGGAAACCTATAGTTGTGTATATTAAGCTGTACTGTTGTTCCGTGCTTCAATTTCCCCAACCTATAATAATAGTATCCACTTCACTGTGTGGTTGTGAAGAGCAAATGAACTTACATTAAACACCTACAACAGTGCCTGGCTCATAGAGGGTGCTCGATAACATTAGCTGTTGTTTTCATTACCACTGTCATTGTAATAAGTTCCCATGGCGGGAACACTCCATGAGTTCTCTCTGAACTCTCCCTCTTCTCTGACCAGGCTGGGTGGCCCCAGCTCTAGTAAGAGGGCCTGGAGCCGGGTCTCAGTTTCACCTCTGGGTTCAGTCTGGAGATCTGGGGTGTAGGCCCTGCTCTGCCAGTAGCCAACTTGAACCCTAGGTCTTGGAAAAGTCAAGCATGAAATCATGCAATGGGTTTTCACTGAGGGTCTCTTAGCCTATGCCAGGCACTGTTGTAGGAGAGGTGGGGGGGCTACAGCAGGATACAAGTTTCCGGTTTCCTGAAACTTGGGTTAAAGGAGTAGTGAGGAAATAAATAGTAAACTAGTAAGTATAGCTTCAAATAAAGAGTGCTGTGCGGACAACTAAACAGGATGATACAAATGAGAGTGACAGGGGGACTACTTTAGGTTGGGGTCAGGGAAATCCCTCTAAAGAGGAGAACTTTGAGCTGAAAGCTAAAGGGACTAGCCATTCAAAAATCTGGGGACAGAGTGTTCCAGACACAGGGAATGGCTAGAACAAGGGCCCCAATGGGGAAACAAGTTGCCCCATGTCCACAAGGCTTGGGGGGTGGGGTGGAGGCGGCATGTGGAAGGAGGGGTGAAGGAATATGGAGAGCTTGGAGAGGTATCCACTGACCAGCTCATATAGGGCCAATGGCCCTGGTAAATTTGGATTTTGTTTCAAATACAAAGAAAAGCTTCTTGGTAAGGAAGTTTTAAACAGAACGGTGACAATCCAATTTAGCTTTTTTAAAGATCCTCAGTCTGTGGTGTAGATAAGGCATTGTAGAGACAAGGCAGGAAATGGGGAGACCAATTAGAGGGTTGTATTAGCTTCCTATTGCTGCTGTAACAAATCTGCACACACTTAGTGGCTTAAAACAACATGAATTTATTCTTTTACAGGTCTGGAGTTCAGGAGTCTAAAATCATTATTCTTTTACAGGTCTGGAGTTCAGGAGTCTAAAATCATTATTCTTTTACAGGTCTGGAGTTCAGAAGTCTAAAATCAATGTGTCTGCAGGGCTGCATTCCATCTGCAAGCTTCAGGGGAAAAATCTCTTTCCTTGCCCTTCTAGAAGCCACCTGCATTCCTTGGCTCATGGCCCCTTCCTCACATCATTACCACCTCTTGCTTCCATTGTCACGTCTCCTACTACTGACTTTGATCCTCCTGCCTCCCTCTTATAAGAACCTTGTGGTTATATTGGACCTTCCTGGATAATCCAGGATAATCTCCCCATTTCAAGATCCTTAATTTAATCACAAAATCCTTTAAACATGTAAGGTAACATAGTCATAGGTTCCAGGTATTGCGACATAGATATCTTGGTGAAGGGTTGGGGGCTACTGCAGAGGTTATTGCAAAAGTCCAGGTGCTAGCAACACTTGCGATCAGGTTAGTGCATACTTTGAAGGTAGAGTCAACAGGACTCGTACTCAACTGGCTGTGGACATTAAGAGGAAAAGAGAAATCGGGGATGACTCATAGGTTTTTGAATTTGAGCAGTTGGGTGGATGGTGGTGCCATTTACTAAGATAGGAAAGACATGAGAAGTAAATAGTTTTATAAGAAGATGAAAAGTGTTTTTTTGGTCTTGTAATATCTGAGATGCCTATTACATATCCAGGTGGAACTATTAAGTAAGCAAGTGCATATACAAGTTTGGAGCTCAGCAGAGAGGTAAAAGTTATAACTACAAACTGGGGAGTCATCTTCATATGCCCATGGAACTAGCACAGACTGGAACGGTCTGGTGAAAACTCCTCCTATAGGGCTGCCAGCACAAGACCACCCTGCAATGACTACCACTATGAATAGCCTCTAAAGAGCCCTGGGCCTTGGTCTCACTAGCTCAGAAGTCAGAGTCCTAGTTGCAAGCCCCAGATTGGCCAATCCTAGATCATATGCTTGAGCCCAAGTCCTGGGGTAGGTGAGGGAGTGACCCTCTGACCCTTTTATATTCCTTGCCTTTCACCGAGACCCACACAACGGAGGATTACAAACAGGTACAGATCCTGGAGAACCAAAAGCCACAAGATAATCAGGGTGCTGGACATTTGGAAGAAAGTGTGAAATCATCAGAGACTGAACATATTTAAGATGTGTTGTCAGACTGCCAGGGAATGTGAGGGCTCACTTGATATTTATGGTCATGAATTTAAGTGAAACCAGTTACAGAGTTGTGTGATCCAAAGGTTGACCTAAATGATGACTGTTGTGCTCTAAGCCTCTATCATTCATTGAACGTTGACCAATGTTCTTTAGAGCCATGGGCTTGGTACTGGCGACACCAGGTGAAGGAAATGGCCCTGTGCTCAAGGAGCACAGAGCCTGGAGGCCATGATTCATCTGGGACCTTGTCAGGATTAGCCCTCAATGTGGACACATCTCACTGCTTCCCACGGGCTCAGTCACACCTCAGTTCCACTCAAAAATCAACAGTCATGCCAGTACCCTGTGTGATACCTTAAGGCCATCCCATGACAGAACAAGCCACTCTAGTAAAAGAAATACACAAGTCTGCCAGTTTTAGCATCACACATGGCCCAGTACAATTCAGCTACTGACAGAATGTTCTTTGGGCTTTTTCTGTGGGAAGTGATTAAGAGCACCTGTTCTGTAGTTCAGTGGGTCTGGGTTCAGATGCCATCTCTGCTACTTATGTGACCTCAGGCAACCTCTCAAAGTCTAAATCTCTTCATCAGCAAAATGGCAATAATAATAGTTCACAGATGTTATAAAGAGTTTATATTTAAGACCCTTACACTTGCTCAAATATGGTAAACATGGATACTTAAATTTAAATTAATTAAAATTAGATAAAAGAAAACGTTCAATTCTTTAGTCTCACTAGCCACGTTTCAAGGACCCAGTAGCCTCATGTGGCTTGGATAGTGCGGATATAGAGCATTTCCATTAGCACAGATTCTATTGAACAGCATTACGTGGATGGCATTGAGGCTGACACCTAATAAATGCTCAATAAGGAGTAATAAACAGTGCTATCATTTATAATAATATATAAATTCCATCATTTGGACACCACCATCTTGATTTCTGCCATTATCCAAATACCACCTGCACTATCAGTTAACACTTTTAAGTTGACTCGTTTTATACTTAAACAAGTTTATTTAATATCATTATCATAAATGGAAAACCAGTATTTCTGCCATAAATAAAAGAATGATAAAAAGAAGTACTATGAAACAAAATAATGTGGCTACATTTTAAAATTTTAGATTTAAAAATTAAAAACAATGAATAAAAGCAACAAGGAAGTGAATCAACTTATAAAAATATACATCTGAAAATAAATTCCCCGATAAGAAAAAATGGAATTGTTTATGATCAGGCAGGAGTAAATGTAGCTCAGTGAACAAAGATATTGAAAGTTTCTGTCGATAAGATGTGGTTAAATTCTTTTTTTTTTTAATTAATTAATTTATTTATTTATTTTTAGCTGTGTTGGGTCTTTGTTGCTGCACACAGGCTTTCTCTAGCTGTAGTAAGCGGGGGCTAGTCTTTGCTGTGGTGCGTGGGCTTCTCATTGTAGTGGCTTCTCTTGTTGCGGAGCACGGGCTCTACGCGTGCGGGCTTCAGTAGTTGTGGCTCGTGGGCTCTAGAGCACAGGCTCAGTAGTTGCGCGCACAGGCCTAGTTGCTCCGCGGCATGTGGGATCTTCGTGGACCAGGGCTCAAACCCGTGTCCCCTGCATTGGCAGGCGGATTCTTAACCACTGCACCACCAGGGAAGTCCCCAAGATGTGGTTAAATTCTAATGTTGTCAAGCACCTGAAATCCTACCTTGCTATCAGGTTGATGGCTTTTGGTGCCTGGAGCAGAGGAGTACGTGCAGCAGGCAGGTGGGTCACTGTCTCCCAGCCATGCGGCCCACACGGCTCCCGGCTCCTTCTCCCTCACCCCAGGAGACCTGGGGAATGGAAAATGGCCCCCAAACTCCTCCTTCATCTGGGCCTTCAGCAAAAGGCTGCGCAGACCCAAGGGCAACACAGAGCCCCTCAGCCCACAGCACCGGCATCTACCTGAGCCCAAGTGCAGGGCCACCACCGGAAGGCCTGGGAGAAAAAAACACCCAGCGCTCCTCAGCCGTAGTGGCCCAAGGGCCTGGAGGAGTGTCCTGCTTATACCGCCCAAAGCTCTCGCTCCCAAATGCTGTGGTCACACGTGTCCACCATTTCGTTTATTAGCTTTTAATTAGAGCTATAGGGTTTGAAGTGGGATCAAGGGTCTGATTTATTTACAGCTGCAGCCACTCTAATGCAATCAAGCTATGCAGTACCTGGAACATAGGGTGATGGTTATAAACACAGATGCTGCATCCTAGCTGCCTGGGTTCGAACCCCAGGTCTACCTCTCCTTGTCTAAGCAACTGGAGGCAAATTACCTGTTACCCCTGTTCAAAGATAATTAAAAACATTAAAAGGTGAAATCATGACTCTCAAGATCTATTTACCTTATCATTAATGAGGGAACCAGGTAGATGCTACAAGTCATTCAAAGGAGACTCCAAAGAACAGACACATATATAGAACAGGAATATTGAGATCAACTTGTAAACGGAAGCAAATTGACTTTTCCACAAGAGGAGACTGTTGTCCCTCAAACAAACAGAATTTGAGTATCCATAGACAGGATCACTGCACTGCCATCAGTTCTGTACAGTGCAGAGTTGCAAACAAGCTCAAAGGCAATGAAAGGGGGGGCTTCCCTGGTGGCGCAGTGGTTGAGAATCTGCCTGCTAATGCAGGGGACACGGGTTCGAGCCCTGGTCTGGGAAGATCCCACATGCCACGGAGCAACTAGGCCCGTGAGCCACAACTGCTGAGCCTGCGCGTCTGGAGCCTGTGCTCCGCAACAAGAGAGGCCGCCGCGACGGTGAGAGGCCCGCGCACCGCGATGAAGAGTGGCCCCCGCTCGCCGCAACTAGAGGAAGCCCTCGCACAGAAACGAAGACCCAACACAGCCAAAAATAAATAAATAAATAAATAAATTAATTAATTAATTTTTTTTTTAAAAAAAGGCAATGAAAGGCTCTAATCAGATAACACAGAGGATGTGCTCTAAACACTGCCAAGTTTTCCATTGGAAACACCCACTAATCTTTTTTTGCTTATTCCAAATCTACTTAAATCCTTCTGTGCCTCAATTTCCTCATAAAATGGAGATGTCATCCAAGCGCCTCCCTCACTGTGTCGTGGGAAGGAGGAAATGAGCTAAGGTGTGCATTATTGCACCTTAGTCACTGGACTGCAGTTGGCTGTTCCCCTTTCCTGTTTGTCAAGGTATAATAGATTTATTCTACGGAAGCAGATCATGACAACAAGCATGGATCAATCCCCATCTTGTCAGATATCGTGCTGGTTTGACAGTTTCCAGTTTCTGAGGGGGACCACACCTCAGGTTCTGACCTGCCTCACTGTATGTAGTCCAGTGTGCTGACTTTAAGATCAGCTAAGGATGAAGGAAGGAGGGAAGGTATCAGCAAAACGCAGCAGAAAATGGTGTTGGGTGGGTTTGGGTTCAGGGTGACAGGCTTGAGGTCCTAAGGCCGGGGACCCCTCCTGAGTCTTGGGAGGTGGTTAGGTCTGGTGGAGACATCTGAGAGAAGGCAGAGGGATGGCCAGAGGGAGGTGGCCACACATATCCTAGAAGTGTTCTAGAAGTCTGGGTCCCCAGAGAGAGAGAATAACCTCCTGATCGCCATGGCAACACATTCCCTGGGCTGAATACAGCCAGACGCTTGGAACTACCAGTTCCTCTATTCTTTCTGTCAGTCAATCAACAAATGTTCACTGTGTGTCTTCTTGGGAGACTCAAGCCTCCAGGGACTTCTGCCCCTGCTTGTGCCCCCAGGATGTAGTCCTGGATTCAGTGTCCTGGAGAGACAGCACGAGAGCACTGGACTGGGGGTCAGGGGCCCTGGGTTTGCCGCTGGTCCCTTACTTTGTGTGGAACCTTGATAGAGGCACCTATCTATAGTTTCCTCTGTGTAGTACCTACCTCGAAGGGTTGTTTTCAGGTTTCAGTGAGATAATCCATGTAAAGCGCTCACAGTAAGTGCCCAATAGATGTATTTAATTTTTTTTTTCATCATTATATTAAGGACTTAGACTAGATTGCCGAAGTCTCTTCCACGAACAAATTTATGAGCTACTGCTTCTCTCCCCACAGCCCCACCTGAGAGCCCTAGGGAAATTTCCAGAGCCCATGAGTGCCAGTGGTTAGCACTGGCCTTCCCCTTGCTCGCGGCAAGGTAGGGAAAGTAGGCAGTGCCACTAGGCCCCCCTCCAGGCAGGCACCTCAGGAGTGAGAGCGCCCCGCTGGGCCCTGCCTGCAGCATTCCTTGGGGCCGGCAGGGGACGCCCTGACCTCGTTAGACAAGTGCGGCCGCAGGCAGCCCTAGCCTTCCCAGGTCTTGTCCCATGACCTTAGACCATAAAAATATCCAAGGTTATTAACATCATTTTTCAGAATCACTTCTGCTGAGGCTAGGAGTTTCTCTGTAACGGACATTATCATTCATTCAATCACTGAGCATAGACTAAACGAGCACCCACTCACGCCGGCACTGTTTGAGGTGCTGGGGTCACGGGAAGTGGACCGAGTTATGTGTTAGAGGAGAGACTCCTTTTTTCTCAAAGAATACCTGGCTTATATTTATTGAGAAATGACTAGTGCCAGGCTCATTTCTGGTTGCTTTAACCATTTTCTGGTTTTAACTATATAGTTAAAACCTCCTAGTAGTCTTGTGAGGTGAATGTTGTTTGACGTCCACTTTCTGGCAGAAGACGCTGAGGCACCAAGAGGTGGAAAGATGTGCCTTGGTCACACCCCCAGTAAGAGGTGGAGTGGAGATCTGAACCTGGGCCCACGGACTTCAGAGCCAACCGCCATGCTGCGCTGTCCCTGACCGGGAGAAGAACAGGCAAATGGCGCAGTCTGAGGGCAGCCCAGACTGGAGGCAGGGCTTTCAGGCGTCCAAAAAGGTGGTGGGAAAGGGGTAGGAGACGGTGAGAAGGGAGGGAAGTCAGAAGAGAGGCCAGCTCTGGGCACAGTAGAAAAACCTGGGGCTCTGCTCTCCACCTGTCATCTTTCCCCTCCTCCTTCCCAAGCCCCTGTCCCCCACCCCACCTCCATCCCCCAACACAGGCAAAATCCTGCCTCCTGGGTTCTCAATTCTTGGACTCTAGGCCCAATTCAGCACTTTCTGGCCGTGTTTCTGAAGAAAAGTCACTTCTTTAATCCCTATGAGCCTCCATTTCCTCAACTGTAAAATGGGAATATTCTGCTCACACTGCTTTGGTGGAGTGGTACGTGAGAAAGCACTGCAGAAAGGCCGGGTTTCATTGTTATTTTCCCCTCCTACTCAAGCAGTGCCCTGAGTACAAGCTCTCAGTCCTCCGAAACACCTTCCCCTCCACCTCCACCAAACCTGTCTCTCACTAACCTCAGCTAGGTGTGCAGAGGCCACCCATCTGGTAGCTAAATCATGCTAATATGTTCATGACAGATGGTTAGATACGTCACACTCACTCCATTTTTGGAGGCAACTTAGGCAATATTAAACAAAGAAAAGACTCTAATGGTGGGATTTCAGGTGCTGTGGCTCTGGGGAGCTTCAAAGAAATTCCCACTACCCCACAGACTACACCCCATGGGCACCTTGGCCCCCCCTCGCCTGGAAGTTCAGCTGTGTGTAGAATTGGGGTGGCGGCACTCATGAAACACGTGTGAGCTTTAACAGGGTCTCACCTTCTCATCGATGGTTTCCTTCCTTGCTGAACCTCAGGAAGGGGAGGGCCACCACACCCCAGGTTGTACGAGGAGAAACTGAGACCAAGAAAAGCAGGCGTGGTTATCGCTCAAGTCGTCCCAGGCTGGCTAGATGTCTGGAGTGTGAAGACCGCTGTCCTCTTCCTGCCTTCCTCCTCCCCCTACTTTTAAACCATAATTCAAAAAGAGTCATGTACCAAAATGTTCATTGCAACTCTATTTACAATAGCCAGGACATGGAAGCAACCTAAGTGTCCATCATCAGAGGAATGGATAAAGAAGATGTGGCACATATATACAACGGAATATTACTCAGCCATAAAAAGAAACGAAACTGAGTTATTTGTAGTGAGGTGGATGGAGTTAGAGTCTGTCATACAGAGTGAAGTAAGTCAGAAAGAGAAAAACAAATACTATGCTAACACATATATATGGAATCTAAGGAAAAAAAAAAAAAAAGGTCATGAAGAACCTAGTGGCAAGACGGGAATAAAGACACAGACCTACTAGAGAATGGACTTGAGGATGTGGGGAGGGGGAAGGGTAAGCTGTGACAAAGTGAGAGAGTGGCATGGACATATATACACTACCAAACATAAAATAGATAGCTAGTGGGAAGCAGTCTCATAGCACAGGGAGATCAGCTTGGTGCTTTGTGACCACCTAGAGGGGTGGGAGGGAGGGAGACGCAAGAGCGAAGAGATACGGGGACATATGTATATGTATAACTGATTCACTTTGTCATAAAGCAGAAACTAACACACCATTGTAAAGCAATTATACTTCAATAAAGATGTTAAAAAAAATAAGAGTTTAGTGCGTGGGAGAAGGGGTCCCTTTATTCATGATGATTAGGGATCCCAAATTTTTAAATTTCCTGCCTGGAATTGAAGGACAGGAAATTATGTAGCCAGAGTTTCTGTACAAATTACCCAGGTGTCCTAACTCCCCAAAGTAACAGATGCTCTTCATCTCTTAGCCTCTGTCGTCATTCATCCTTGATTGTCCAGGGAAGCCCACTCCACGGCTCTGAGAGACCAGCCGTTGCAGATTTATATGGGGAAACCTAGACAGACATAGTGAACGGACTCCCTGCCAGACCAGAGCCAAGTCCTGGTAATAACATCAATGAAGCACTGACTTCAGTGAGTCATAATATCAAGCTTTGAGAGGCCTGCAAGATCTTCCTAGCCTGATGCTTTACCCTCTAGTTAGTCACAAGTAAGAAAACTGAGTGAGGCCCAGAGAGGGAAAGTGACTTGCCCAAGGTCACAAAGCTCATAATGGCAGAGTAGAGGCTGGAAACCCTGAGCCCCAGGCCCACGCACTTTCCACTGCCCTTCACACCCCTCTGAATGTCCCGCGTAGCTGTCGCGGAGGCATAGGGCCCTCTCGATGAGCCAAGGGCAGCTCAGGCTGTCTCCTAGCAGGCGGGCTCAGTGTCAAGCTCCGGCCTCCCTTGGGAAGGGAAGAGCCTGGGGCCCATCTTCACACCCCAGGTGCCAAGGATTGAGTTAGAGCCTATAGGAGGCGGCTTCCTGCTTGGCCCTCATCCAAGGCCATTTCACAATGGGGGGAAGAGCGCTGGGCTGAGAGTGCGAGGTTAGTGCTCCCTCCACCTCTACCCCAGCCCCTCTAAGACCCCCTGGGGACAATGAGCTAGTCCCTAGGGAGATGGAGGCTGGAGAGCCCATACTGGGAGTGTTCTGAGCAGTGCCCTGGGGTGGATAGCGGCCTCCTTGCAGGCGCCCACCACCACTCTCCCCTTTCCCTGGCCATCTACCTGCAAGCGTTCACACTGGGGGAATCCTGTGTAGACGGGAGGGGGTCCACTCAGGCCAGCCCCGTAATACTCTCATTATTAGTCAGAGGGGAATCTGGAAGGAAGCTTGGAGAGGGGCAAGGCCTTGGGCAGCTTCCCATAATCAGGCATCATGACTACCAGGCAGAAAATTCCTGGCAGGGAAGCCCAAGTTGTTCTTCTCCTTCTCCTCCCCCCACGCCCCAGTCTGGGGTGACTGCAGTTCACACAGGAACCAGGACAGAGACATTGGGACGTTCAACGAGGATTTACTGTGTCCCTACCATAGCGTCAGCTCTGAGCTCAGCTCTGTAAGGGATCTTGTCTGAAATAGGAGGCAGTGGTTAGGGACCCAAGTTCTCCTGTCTTTAAGTCTTAAAGAGGAGACAAAACAAACCCAGGTGAAATGTCAAACCACAAAACAAGGCAGTGTGAGGTTGGGGCCTACACACTCATACTGGACGGTCCAGTACGGCCAATCGGGGGGGCAGGGGTGTCACCATGCACAAGGATGAGGGGGCCCGGAAAACAGGGAGAAGTTGGCTTTACGGGGATGGTGGGAAAGTCTTCCCGATGGGAAAGGGGAGGTGAGGCAGGAGTGAACATGCACATGCAGGGGACGGGATCCCGTTTGCACAGAATGAGGCTGGAAGTGTGCCCGGCCCTGGGCCGCTTCCTTCCTCTGACCTCTCACTCCTTGAACTTGGTCTTCCTCTGTATCCACGGGAGGTCGCTGGCCTAGGCAGGCAGGTGGTCCCAGTGGAGAGCTAGGCAGGGGCGAGCGGGGTGCCAGGGAGCTCAGCCCCTCAGCCGGAGAGCAGTCTGACAACAGGAAGCAGCTGCAGCAGGTTCCAGGGCTGTGCTGGTGTCTGTCACTCTCCTTCTACCCCGGCTGCAGCCCCTGCAGAACAAACTGTTCTTCAAGAAGCTCTGGGGACAGAGGGCCCACACCTGCTCCCCAGGTCGGTTTGGACAAGCCGGGAGCCCAGCAGAGGCGCACCATGGCCCAGCAGCCCCCCTCATCCCCGCCTTGCTGAGGCAATGTAACACAAAACAAGAGCTTCGGGGGAAAACAGGTGCTGACTCTTCATACAGACCTCATCCTAGAATTTCCCACGATGTCTCTAGAAATAGGACCTAAACTCCAGATCCCAAACTCTGAGCTCAGTGGGGATGCTAAGTGGTGTGGCTTTGCAGAAAGAGCACTGGATTGGAAGTCAAAGTGCAGCGTTTTCATCTTAATTCTGCCACTAAAAAGCTGTGTGACCTTGGACAAGTCACTTCCCATGGGTGGACTTCAGTCTCCTTCCTTGTAACATGGGAAGTTGGGACTGATGAGCTCTAGGGTGACTTTCAGTTTAAAATGTGAGAGTCCAGTGCTGTGAGGGAGCTTTGGGGTTGCTGTGGTAACTGGTGCTCAGGTAGCTGGGAGAGAAATTAGGATGAGCGTCTGATTGAGGGCTAGATAAAATGGAATGGGATTCAATTTAGGACCTGAGATGGTAGGGTTTTATTTCCCCAGATCCCCATGATAAAGAGAATTGGGTCTGTCGGACTGAGAACACCTCAAGAGGAGCTAATTTTATAGAAGATTCCCCAACACTTGGTGAAGAGCTATAATCCTTCTAAATAGTTTGAGGTCATCTCTCAGTCACAGCGGGCCCCCCCCCCCAATTTGCAATGAGCTGGGAGAAGGGACACGCCTGAGAGCAGAGAGTGGGGTGCAGTAATGCAAGGAAAGAAAGAGCCCAGCCCTCCAAATGCTCTTCCCGATATAAGCTGCTCCTTAAAATGCCTTCACCTGGGGACCAAGCCTTTCAGGCCACAGTTAAGCTAAAAATAAACGGCTAAGATTCTGCCTTCCTAGGACCTAGGGTATACTGGGAGAGGCTTTCGGAGGGAAAGGGGACTGGAAAAGGGAGAGAAAGGGGCAATCTGGATATCACAGGAGCTGTGCTTTTTCTGAAGCCTGATCTAGACCTGGTAGCTCAGTCCAGTTCCCTGTGGGCAATGATGTGGCAGAAGGCCTTGGGCTTCCTAAATGCCTTCTGGGTCACTTTCTGCAACCCTCCATGTTTGCCTCCCAGGCCTCAGCAGCCCTTGAGGGAGGAGTCCAGTTTAGCTCCCATCCATCTACTACCTGCTCATCGTCCAGTGGTGCGGGGGGCGGGGTGACACTGCTCTCTGGCCTCCCACCGGGTCACCCAAGTGGCTTATACGCTGTCTGAGTTGTTTAAAAAAGGAGCCACAACCCTAGGCTCTTGGAGGCAGCTTCAGCACGGGGCAGAGTGTGTGGGGTGGAAGGGAGCCTAGAGGGTGTGGGAGAGGGGAACACGCTTGTCTCTGTTGGCCTTTAGTCTGCAGGGCCGCACGCTGCCAAGACCAGTGTTGGCAAAAAGCAAAGGGGGAGAGGACCAGACCATTGGCCAGAACACG
This sequence comes from Eschrichtius robustus, assembly GCF_028021215.1. Lineage (NCBI taxonomy): Eukaryota > Metazoa > Chordata > Mammalia > Artiodactyla > Eschrichtiidae > Eschrichtius > Eschrichtius robustus. The sequence goes on from NC_090824.1 coordinate 87,641,657, forward strand.
CCGATGTGGGGCACTTCCCAACTGCAGCCCAGAGCAATGCAGACATGGGCTTGGCATGCTCCTGCCTCTGTGTGTGTGTGTGTGTGTGTGTGTGCGCACACACAAATGTACATGCCCGAGAAGGTGTGTGTTTGTTGGCCTGGGTGAACACTGCCCATCACTATAGAGAAGATGCCAAAACTCTGTGTTTACCATCAGGGCCAGTGGAGCTGGGACCTGCAGAGCCAGAACGCCCCAGCCCCTGCCTACCCCAAGACATTGCTTCTCACAGGAACAGAGGAAGGAGAGAGGTGGAGAGGCCTGCAGCAGAGGCTGCTTCTTCAAGGAGAGCTCAGCCAGGCCAGCAGCCCTCCTCGCTGCAATGCAGCCCTCTCCTTCTATTTGTCCAGGAGCATTTAATGGGCAGCTCCTTTGCCTGGGGCACCCTCCTACCGCCAGATCCCTTTCCTCCAAACATGCTACCTGGCAGGAGGGCCAGATTTCTGCATGCGAGGAAAGGCTTCAGGACAGCCCTTGTAGTACCAAGTTGTAAAGGCAGTGGCCTTTGAAGGACGGGAAGGATTTGGAAAAGCTGAAACTAGTGGACTAGTGAGCGTGGGAGGCTAGAGAGACATTTCAGACAGGAGGACAGGTTAGGAATGCGTGTGATTTATAGGGAATGTTGTAAGGAAGCCTCTTTGGTTGTACTTCTGACACATCTCTGACACCAACCGGGAGTCCTGCAATTCAGTTCAGGGTCAGTTCTGACACTAACTCCTCAGGCTTAGCTTCAGATCCCACAAGTTAAAGGGCAGATTCCCCCAGAAGACTGCCCTTACTTCAGATGACAGGTGCAGATGGAGCCCCCAGGCTACCCATACTTCTGTCTGACTTGGCTACAAATTCATACAATAGTTCCCACTACCCTGCTTCAGGTTCCATAATTTGCTAGAATGACTCATAGAACTCACTAAATGTGCTATACTTAGAGTTTTATTATAAAATATAATTCTAGAACAAAGGGAAGATCCGTAATAGGGAAGGTCTGGGGGGCAGAGTGCAGAGCTTCCATGCCCTCTCCTCACAGATCAGGTGTGTCACCTCACCTGGTGTGTTCACCAAGCAGGAAGTTCTGCCGAGCTTCAGTGTCCAGAATTTTTATGTGGGGTTTCACGCAATAGGCACAGTTGATTAAACCACTGACCACGAGATTGAACTCCATCTCCAGTCATCCACCTCTCCCCAGAGGTTGGAAGTGGGGTGGGGATGAAGTTTCCCACCTTCTTTCTAGCAGGGCCAGTCCCGCCTCACCCCCTTGCCCCCCTTCAAACCACCTAAGGACCTACCACTGGTCACCTCATTAGCATAAACTCAGTTGTGGCAGAAAGGGCTGGTTGTGAATAACAAAAGACATTCCTATTACTTAGGAAATAACATGCATTTTTTAAAGCTCTGTACCAGGTAAGGGGGACAAAGGCCAAATAGATTTTTGTATTATACTACAGTTGTAATGGATGTTCCCTGTATGGCAAAAAGGAGGGAGCTGAGGATGGAAAGATAGGATGCGGCTAATTTATAAGGTCAGAAATTGATAGGCAATCACCCCCTCCCTCCCAAGGAAGTGGAGGCAGAGGAAAAGTAGTAGAGACAACTCCCTCACTTTGGTATCTTGGTAGAATCTTTCATCCTGTTTGTTCGCTTTTCCCCCAGGTGTTTCATCCAGAAGGAGGAGGCACCCCCCAGTCTCTGCTTTGGCACCAAGGTCCCCCTGATTCAGGTCTATCTATTGACATTCCCCCAGCTCAAATACCACTTCCTTCTGGAAGCCTTCCCTGATTACCCCAGTGGGAAGTTATCCTGCTCTGAATTCCAAAAGCCCTTTGGGCCAGTCAGTTCACTCTTGCCCTGTGTTGTGACTCATATTCTTATCTCCCCAGTTTGGTCGGAAGCTCCTTGCCTTACCCCTTTCTGCTTCATTCGAACAACCAGTACCGTGTGTAACATTTTGTATAACATTTGTGAGCTCTCTGCAGACATCCATGATTATCATCGGCCCCTCCTGTCCCTGAAGAATGTGGTGCCTTCCCTTGAAGAGTCCTATCTCTCTGAATAGAGTGTGAATGTCTATCCCGCCAGACTGTGAGCTCCTCCAGGGCAAGGACATGTCTCTATATTCCAAGCTTTAGCACAGCCTGCCAAGCAGTGGGTGCTCAGACATGTGCAGAATGAACTCAGTTCCTCCTAGAAAATGTAACCTTTCTCGCATTTAGGAAAGATCAGGAGAGTAGGGGGATGATTTATGACTTATACTGGGAAGAATGAGTGGGGTGCGCTAAAACAAGGGCAAGGCTGCCCTCTTCCACAGGGTCCTGCACTTTCCAGGCCTCCTGCCCAGAAGACTGCTCTTGGTGGGCGCTCCACGGCAGGCAGGTGGAAGGGCAGGATGAGAAGTCAGACCAACCTGGGCAGGCAGGTGGGCAGATGGGCAGCCGTAAGAACAACACTAACCTCTGCGGGCAGGTCTAGCAGAAAGGAGCCCTTTCCGGGGACTGTTTGAAAGCTTTCCGCTTGAATGGCTTCCAGCCCCTGGAAACCCCAGAGCAATGTCCAAGCCACAGTTTACTTGACACTAATGGTTACCACCCCAAGGCCCCGGGCTGAGTGGGAGCAGGCCTGCTCGGCCATCAGTCCTTCCTCCAAGGCCAGGCCTACTGCCCCCTGAGGCAGCCCTCTGAGGGGTCCTCAGTGGACAGACCGGGCGGGGGTGAGTGCCATCCGTGAGGAGGGGGCTCCTGACCACCTCCCCCCAGGCAGTGTCCCATGACGTGGAATTGTCCCAGGGAACCGGTCACCAGCCATGAAAAGGGACATGACACCCAAGGTTTCTCAGTGGCCTCCAAAGCCGGCCGAGAGTCAGTGACGGTCCCCTGGCCTCTCTCTGCAGGCTTCAGGGCCTCTCGGGCGGGGACCTGTCTCTTGCATCCCTGGGTCACAAGTCCTTTGATTTTTCTTTGGCCCCGGACCCACTCTGCACCACTGAGTGTGGTACCTGGCGTCTTAGGGAAGCCACAGTTTGGGAATGGAAGGAATGGAGAAGGCCTGCTTCCAAGAAATGGTTAATTAATCCTCTCCCCTTCCCCCAGGCCCCTTGCACCTGCAGGCTGCGGTGTGTGGTTTCCCACAGATGCAGCTGGCCCTGTGGCAGCTCCCTCCCTCCCTCCGAGGGAACCTGAGAGGCCCCAGGCCTGAGGCTCCTGGGAGGGGCTCCTCAGCCTCGGTCCAGCTGCTGGGGGTGACACAGGAGGGTCTTACAAGTCCTTTGACCTGGACCTGCCGCAGGGAGTGCTCTGGCTGACTGACCAAACCTGGGAGGGCACTGCCGGCTTCCCCCTGAAGCCAAAGGCAGAGGGGCTGCCGTTTTGGAGATGACCACACACCCTCTCCACAGGGCCTCTCAGCTCTTCCCCGGCTCCACTCCACTGACTTCTGGAAGAAGCTGGTGGCGTCTTTAGGGTGGGCTCGGCATCCCCCCGGGGGAGGGGAGGGAGGGGAGTTCCTGAAGCAGAGGGTGAGTTGAGTGTGAGAGGTGAGTGGGATGGATAGGAAGGAAGAGGGGGAAGTGAGACTTGGCAGGTCCAGGCCGCTGCTGGTCAAGGCAGCCTTGAACCCACAACGCTAGACTCTGGCAGGCTCTGTTCTCTGTCTCACCTAGAAAAGGGCAGGTTGCTACAGAGCCTGGGCAGATACCCAGTTGCCCTCTGGGCCAAATGTGCTCAAGGGACATCTCGGAACACTACTCACTCTGAGGCAATGAAGCAAAAAAATGTGGGAGCTTTCCTGCTGAGACACTTCCCCAGGACCAGTGAGCGAGGTCCAGAGGATCAGCCCATGGCTAGCAGCCTGCCCGCTGCGCCGCCCATGGCCGCTGGGCTTGCACCCAAATCCCAGGCGGACATCTGGCTGGTGCCACACGAGGTGCTCCGCCGGAGTCCCAGCCGAGGGAGGTTCAGTTGGGTCCAGAGGCTTGGTAGATGGAGGGATGGGAAGGTCGGGGTCTGACAGGTACAGGCGGTGACAGGGCCCAGGGCTCTGGCTTATCTCACGTCCAGCTCCAGGCAAATTGCTTCAGTTCAACACTTTCCCTGTGAGGCCTTATGGCCTCAGGCTCAGGGCTTCGGTGGCCTCCAGTCTGCAGAAAAAGCCCAGCTACCCCTCAGAGACAACTCCCCGGCCCAGGATAAGAAGAGGGAGGGCGATCTGGCAAAGGAGGCTTGAAAGGAAACAGAGCTACCCATCTGCAGAAACCCCTGTGTCAGATGTGGGGAGGAGGGAGAGTGAGGACCCAGCAAAAGCCACAGATTCCGTCCTCGCTCCTCTGCCTCAGGACGAGGACAACTGCCGGGTGGCAGCCAGGCCTGGAGGAGGGGAGGGTGCACGCTGGAAGGGCACCGGGCAAGGTTCGGTCCTCGCTCCTGCCTGACCTGACACCCCTAGGTGGGTAGGGCTGATCCCAGCCACCCTGGCTAGTGCCCGGAGTCCACTGTGAGCTCCAGACTTGTGCTTGGCTGGTTTGCAGCGGTGCCCTGTGGCTGCAAGCACAGAGCTCTGGCTGGGAGTCACCGCTGATTCCGTTTGCCCTCAGGTGTACGGAGGCAAAGCCCCGTGAAAGAACTTTGAGCTCCTGAGAAGAGGGGCCTAGGGGAGGAAGCCCGTGATGAGGTGAACCTGCCGACACTGGGCTACTGATTTACGTATTTTTGCTTTATTGCTGTTCTTACACGATCGCGGGCATTTACTCATTGCGGTTGTCCAGACCCCATGCGTCAAGAAAATTCCAGTAAATCTGTGTCTGGGAGAGCTACAGCCCATGTCCGGAATGCCACCTTCTCATTTCTGACTTAAACAGCATTGTCCTTTACCTCCTTGCTCAGATTCACCCATTTTGACAATTTTATATCAGTATGGACCCTTCGCCAAGATTGAAATGCTCCATTATTGAGTTAGGAATCTTTCTATTCGTGCTTTTATCTGTATTTCAGTCAACGAATACTTAGTGAGTGCCAGCTCTGTGTGATCCATTGTGCTGGTGTTGGGGACACCCTGATGAATAAAACAAGGCCCGTCCTTGGTGAGCTGACGGGCCACACCCCAGACGTCACAGCCAGCATCACAGGGGGTTACTATCTGTACCCAACCATGACTGCTGAGCACTTTCGGTTTCCTGAAAGAAAAATCTTAGAGTCCTTAGACGGCAAGACCCCCCAAATAGGACTGTGATCTTTCAGTATATTTTGTTATTTTATTTTAAATATGTAATTACAGTCACATGGTTCAAATACAAAAATGACATAAAAATCTCAGTGAGAACTCTTCCTCCTAATTTTTTCCTAACAGTTCTCATCCCCGATATAAAAAAAAATTTTTTTTTTTTATCCTTCCAGTATTTCTTTATGTAAATATATTTTCTTGGTTTTCCTCATTATTATTCTATAGATAGTTTACTATAATCATGGTTTTTCTTGACACTATGTGTTGGGGATTGTTCCATAACCACACATAGGGTTGTCCATTTTCTCTTAGCTGCGAAGTATTCCTTGTTCTAAACCAGTCCTCTGTTGATGGCACTAAGCGGTCAGTCTCTAATCTTTTGCTGTCAGACAGTGCGGGATCTGTCCTTCCAGAAGCGCACAGGTGCACAGGGCCCAAGGGTTGGGACATTTGTAATTTAGAGACACCTTGCAAACTGTCTTACGTAGAGGTTGTGCCGTATTCATTCCCACCAGCAATGTATGAAAAACCCTGTTTTCCCACCAGGCTGAGATTTTTAAAGAGAAGGCAAGGAGGCAATGTCAGGGCTCCAAAGAAGCGAGGGATGGAGAAGGCCAAGTCCAGAGCGGAAGCCCAGAGCACTTAGCTTGGCCAGTGAGGGTACACGGATAGCTGAGGACTGTGTGGTCCAGGCCGTGTTGTTTCATTTGTGTTCAAGCCGCAACCATCACAGCTGACAATTGGGGTACCCTTCCCTAGGGGAGCAAGGGACACCAGGAAGAGAATCTATGAGGAGAGCCTGAGGCAAGAGAGCTCAGCTGGTGAACGGGGTGGGTGGTCTATGAGTAAGGACCAAGATACCCAGCAGAAAAAGAAAATGAATGCAAACTATAACACAGTGGATTTTCATTACATCTAGAGAAGAACTTGTAACTTTGAAGGTGTCTCACCCTGCTTTAGGCGGTGGAAGGAATTGTGGAAACTCCTCAGCGGGACTTCCAGAAGCATCACCCAATCATTTGCGCAGTAAATGTCAAAACCCAACTTCGCACCCTGCACCGCCCAAGGTGCTAAGGATACAAACGTGAACAGGACAAAAATCTCCACCCTACAGAGGTCTAAAGGGGCTGAGAGCCAGTAGACAAGTATGTAAACAAATAAATAAATTTCAGATAGTCAGGGGAAGGGTTAGAGATTGGGGGTGGGATGGAAAAGAGGGAAATCCTCTCTGAGGAGGTGACATTTGGGCAGACACTTGAATCAGGAGAAGGACTGGCTCAGTCACAGATCTAAGAAAGAATCCAGGACGGTTGCAGGGAAAAGCAAAGGTCGGGGTCCTGAGGGTGAAGGAGCACAGAGGCAGCGAGTGAGGCTGGAGGCGTGGCCCGACAGGCAGGCAGCAAGCTGGGGAGCCCGCAGTGGGCGCTGGACCACGAAGTTTGGGTCTAATTTTAAGAATAACAGGAAACAGCAATTGGTCACAAAGACACATATTCCACGATTTATGTGAAATGTCTAAAATAGGCAAATCCATAGAGACTAAAAAGTAGATTAATCTCTAAAGTAGATTCACCCAGGCTGGGAGAGTGGGGAGGAAATGGGCCAGTGACTGCTAAGGGATACAAGGGGCGGGGGGAGGGGGGTTTGCGGTGGGGGCTCAGTGATGAAAATGTTCTCACATTGATTACAGTAATGGTCACACAGTCCTGTGAATATACTAAAAAAAACCATTGAATTGTATACTTTAAATGGGTGAATTATATGGTATGCGAATTATATCTCAATAAAGCTGTTATTAGAAAAATGATAATGGGAAGTTATTGGAGGGCTGCTTTAATCAGGGAGTAACATTATCACTGTCTGCTGTGGGAGAATAAACTCTCAGGAAGCAAGAGCAGAGGCTGGAGACAGCTGGGAGGCCGCTGTCGTGGGCCGGGACGGAGGTGGGGGACGTGGAGGGGACGGGTGTGTGTGGGCGAAGGTGCCTTGGCCTGGGCTGGTTGCTTTGTGACAGAAGTTAATGAGGAGGTCAGACTGGGGTATACTTCGAAGCTAGAGTTTGATAATGGATTAGATGTAAGGGGTGTGGGAGAGAGATGGATCCAGGCTATTGAACTACAATGGGGAAGGCTGGAGGAAGGGTTGGGCTGGGGGAGAGGCAGGGAATCAGAGCTCTGTTTTGGTTTGGTTTGGTTTGGTTTGGTTTGTTTTCATTTTTATTGGAGTACAGTTGCTTTACAATGTTGTGTTAGTTTCTACTGTACAGCAAACTGAATCAGCTATACGTATGCATATATTCCCTCTTTTTTGGATTTCCTTCCTGTTTAGGTCACCCCAGAGCGTTGAGTAGAGTTCCCTGTGCTACACAGTAGGTTCTCATTAGTTATCTATTTTATACACAGTATCCATAGTGTATATATGTCAATCCCAATCTCCCAATTCATCCCACCACCCCCCTTTCTCCCTTGGTATCCATACACTTGTCCTCTACATCTGTATCTCTATTTCTGCTTTGCAAATAAGATCATCTATACCATTTTTCTAGATTCCGCATATATGGGTATATGCCCAGTAGTGGGATTGCTGGGTCATATGGTAGTTCTAAAAAACAGTGGTTAGATGCCACAAAGTAGGTGGCAATGCCTTAACCATATGCATGTTGTCAGGCCCGAGGGCCTCTTCCATCCTTGTCAAGGGGAGTGCTAGCTTTCTTTCCTTTCACGCACCACAGCTGTTTTGGACATGACAGACCTCTGAGATGTCCACTAGGCAGGGGAGATGTCAGGATCAGAGTCACCACCATGCTGATGGCCACATGCTAAGGGCCAGCAGTCCTATGAGGAGAGCTCTACAATTACCCCATCTGTACTGGGCACGTCACGTGCACCGCTTCAGATTCCCTCGGCCTCCCCTCTGGTTTGGTACCCCACTGTGGTAACCGGTTTTACAGAGGCCTCGACCAGTGTCACACAAGTGCAGCCAACAGTGTCCCTCTGCATGCCTCTTAAAGCCTCCTGACACCCTGGTGTCAGGGACACCCATGGGACCCACTTGGCATTGACCCATGAGCCACCCAGGACTGCAGGGAGTTAACATCCCTGGGGTAACTCCATAGGAGCCAATGTATAAGTGATCCCCCTTTCTTCTGGAAGGTTCTGAAGTACATTTCATAAAGCTTCTCAGAAGGTCCTGCAGGATGGAACAGCAGTCACCCATAGAGGTGGCTAACTGGTTCACACAGCTAGGTCAGCAACCCTCTATCTGTGTTTCACTCTTCCTCTCCCTCAGTCCTGCTCCCCGGGTCATGTTCCCAAATAAACTACTCACACTTAAGCCTCTGTCTCAGACCCTGCACTGGGGAGACCCCATGTAGACGGGAGATACCATCTACTGAGGCACAGAGGATTAAGGTCACACAGCTTGTCAGGGTGGAGCGGGGATTAACATCCAAGCAGGGGGTCCTGAGCTGGAGCTGATGTTTCATCTTCTACTCTGTTCCCCATTGCTTCTCAAAGATTCCAACCTCTAGACGGCACTGAAAGTCATAGGCCAAGATGGGATCTAAGCAGGCAGAGACTGTAAATAGGAAAGAAGTCCCCATACTATGCTAACACTTCGAGGTCAAGAAGAGGAGGAGCCAGTGAAGGAGCTTGGGAAAGAGCTGCCATCAAGGTAGGAGGAAACGACAGCAATTTCTCTACCATGCAAATGCTGTTGAGAGGCAGGATAAGATGACAGGAAATTGACCTTTGGATGTACCAACAAGGAGGTCACTGGTGACTCGGACAAGTGTAGTTTCAACGAAGTGGCAGAGACAAATGCTTGGCTGGAGTGGGCTGAGAGGGAATAGGGGTAAGGATGTGGGGTGGGAGGAAAGGGGCAGGAGCTGGAGAGGGCGTAGGGTCAAGGGAGGGTTTGCTTTTAGCATGAGAGAGATGATAGCACTTTTAGCTTCTGAAGGGAACCATCTGGTGGAGAGGGGCAGTTGCACAGCACAGGAAGGAGAAGAAAGATTTGGGGCAAAGTCCTGGAGTGAGTGAAGGGGTTGGAATCTGGTGCACAAGTAGAGGGGCTGGCTGGGAATTCGAGAGGAGGCCATCCATTGTAAGAAAGGAAGGCAGCAGCAAGGGTACAGGTGCAGGCAGCAAGGGTACAGGTGCAGGCACCTTGGGAGAGCTGATGGTGAGAAGACAAGTACTTTTTACATGACTGCATCTATTTTCTGAGCAAAATAAGGAGCAAGGTCGTTAGCTAACAGCAGGGAAGAAAGAGGAGGTGTTGAGAGTTGGAGAAGAGAGGAGATGTGAAACGCTCATCTGGAAAGTGGGGCAGTGAATCTAGTAGAGAAACACAGTAGGATTACTGGTCAAGCTGAGTGCCCACTTGAGGTTTGTGGTCAGAAAAGTAGAGTGCGACTAGTCAGCGTGGCTGTGAATTTTCCCTGCGGTGTTCAGCTACTCAGCACAGGTGCAGAGTAGGTAGGGCGTTGGGGTTAAGCAGGGTCGAGGTGTGTCGAGGTGTGTCAGGAGAGCCCAACCGAAGGCAAAGGGCCAAGAGAGTGGAGGGCTTGTTCAAAGGGGTGATTATTGTTACAGAGCACAGACTCAAGCTGGAGAAAGAGGTAAGTGGGTGAATGACGGACTGATGGACAGTGAAAGAGGGTGAGTTCAGCGGACTGGAAGTCCCAGAGGGGACAAAGAATACAATGGAGGTGACAGAGTAAATGAGCTAAAAACACAGGAAGTGGTGATCAGAGACTGGGGGGATCAAAACTGTTGAGTTCAGGCTATGGCCATGGGAGTGGGTGGCAGAGGTGGGAAGAAGACTGGTGCAGAGAGGAGGTCAAAGACCACCAGTGGTAGGTGTTGGGTAGATGTAGACAACATCATCTATGTAGATGTCTTTCCCCGCCCACTGTGTCTGAGATAGCTCCTCATCCCCTGCCACTAATCCTTCACCTGCCTTTTTCCCTTTCATAGCATCTCTGCCTAATATTTTATGCAGTACTTATTTATATGTTAATTACCCTTGCTCCCGTGAGAATGTAAGAACCTTGAGGGCTGGGACATTTTCTCTCTAGTTTACTTCTATATCCTCAATTCTAAGAATAGTACCTGGCGCATAATAAACGTTCAGAAATATTTGTTGAATGAAAGAATGATTGTTAAGGTCTCAAAAATCATCAAGGAGTGGTGGTGGAGAGGAATATAGTGAGCCAGGCACTAGCACATTCTGGGATTGAGTGGAATGGCCTAGAGTGTGGTAAATTTCTACAACTCGGAAGGGCGGTGGCTGATTTGGTCTGATGGCAATATCTAGCCCTCCTGAAACTCACCTAGATGAGGTAGATTCTTCTGATGCCTTCAAAGGAGATGAAGTTTTAGGGTGAGAAGAAAGGAGAGAAACCATAGCAATCGCCATCAGGAGCAAGGAGGACTACTCCCCACCTCCAGACTCACTGGTATGAGGGATGTGAAAGAAATAGTGACCACAGGAGGCGGCTACAAGGAAGTTAGGTTTTGGGGATCGGGGAGGTTTCCATCAAGAGCAGGAAGGTGAAGGAATGTTCGAAGAGAAGGTTGAGTATAGGGGGAGATTTTGCTGATGATAAACCATGAGTTCCAGAGAGCAAAGTGAAAGGATTTGGGGGATTGATCAGATTAGAGGAATTACAGAGCTTTACAGGAGTAAAAATCTAAGGGATGAGGATGACCATGAGTCTCAGACTTCAGGTGGTGACTGAGGACACCAGGGTGCAAGGCATGATGGGATTATCCTGATGGGCTTTCAAGGGAAGATGGGTGCCTCCCCCTCCAGCCTGGGCCCTTGGGTGGTATGAGGCACTGGGGCAGTGATGTTGGGGTTGGGGGAGGGGAAGTCTTGCCCAACACCAACTGTTCAGAGTGGAAAATGCGGGCATAATTGGGTACGGGAAGGAAAACTGGGTGGGCACTCAAGAGACAAGAAGGTTGTCCCAACCTTTCCTACAAGCAGTTATGTAACTTTGGGCAAAATGGGCACCATTTTCCTTACCTATAAAAGTGGAGCGGAGAGGAGGTGCCTCCCAGCTCTGTAAATCTTGGTCTCTCTCCTTCTCCTTTCCCTGACCTCCCGTCTCCTCAGCCTCCCCACCACTTAGCCCAGGCTTTATTCTCCTTGGGGCCCTGCTTTATGTTAACCGCACTCCTGCTCTCAGGAGAGCTGGGAGGCAGAGCCAAGCTCCCTTCCTCCTCCCTGGTTCCCAGATGCTCCTTCACTGTCCCACGCCACTCCGACCCTGAGCAACCAGGGAGGTAGGCATGGCCTCCCTTGGGCAGTGAAGTGAACCTCGGGCGTGAATAAGGAGCGGGAACTTCCCACAGGCCATGGGGAGACTCCAGCAGGGACAAGTGACAAAGCCACAGACTGACATGCGGAGGCTCCCCAGGCCCCCTGGAAGGGAGCGAAGCTGGCAGCCCTGGTTCAGGGCTGGGCTCTTTACTATCTGGCAACTCTGGGAGCCTGCGGTTTGGCCCAGGGAAATGACCAGAACAAGGTTTTGGCTGGGGGGCTTGATCTGAAGCCCTGGACTAGGAATGTGGGGGAGGCATATTCTCATCCAGTGTCCCCCAACAGCAAGCGGGATCCTGCCTGACCCGCTGGGCAGGGACAGTAATAACCACCTTGCTGACCTCACTTGTGGGAAAGGTCAAGCAATAAATGCCAACATTCACGAAGCGCTCACCATGCACCAGGCATTAAGTACTCATCACGAGGATCCTTGAAGTTGGCCTCCACTAGGATTCCCCCCTTTAGGGATGAGGTGACAGAGACTCAGAACATCTAAGTAACTCGCCTGAAGACCCGCAGCCGGTAAGCGACAGAGTGAAGATCTTAACCTCTAAACCACAGGGTTTAGTTTCCTCGGCAACCTGTGAAGCAGGTATCATGGTCCATTTTACAAAGATGGAAATGAGCTCAGAGGGGCTGAGTGATTTGCCCAGGGCCACTGGGCTCTCTGGTAGCAGAATCAGGATTTGAACCCAGGCCCGACTCCAGCACCCACCCTCTTCTCACAGGCCCACACAGCACCCCCCAGCATCAGCACAGGGTGGGGGTCTTCAGGCTGCCCTGCCCAAGCCCTCAGCTGTGAAAACAAAGAAGCTGCAGTCTCACCCAGGCAGGTTCTGCAGGGTTGAGGAGGCCGCTAGCCAGACGCTGGCAGGAAGCGTTTTGCTGAGATACATCTCCATCACTCCAGAACTCAGGCAGCTATACCTATCCCTCTTGACACTCACCTGGAAGACGTAGATTTTCTGATGCATAGGAAAAGTCAGACCAGCCCACGTCTCGATCTGCTCTGAGAACTGTGGCTGGTAAGTGGCTATTTACATTCCCAGCTTCTTTAGAGACTCTCTGGAGACTTTGAAGTTATTGTCAGCTGCTAAGGGTTAACCTCATCATTTTTCAGATTGGATAATTGAGGCATGGAAGGGCAGACTCCTTCAGCGAGTGCTTTTCTGGTGTCTTTTATGTGTAACCTGAGGCAGGAGGTGGACACAAGATGTGTCAGGCCGCTACTGCTCTCCAGAAGTTGCAAGTTAGGAGCGGGGTGGGGGATTATTGGGCTGCACCCCACAGGCCTGCAAGCCTTGTAGTTGCTAGTTGCCCAGCTTTGAGACCGAAGAAAGAGTCCGGAGACAGTGACAGAGACATCAATGGATTATTGGATAGGGGGATCTTACACAAAGGTTCCTGGAGCGAGACACCCCCACCGTGTGCAGCAGATAGCGGGCAGGACATGGCAGTAGGCTTCGCTACTAGAGGAGAAGAGGTTACCATTTAAGGGGGGGAATTCACATCAGGTGGGCCCATCCGTTACCAGGGACTAATGAAACCCTACAATTAAGAGGATTGTGTAGTCACGTGGGTGAAACAGGGACTGGTCAGCCAGGGGATGTACAGAGAGCAAGGCAACAGCCATCTTGAGTGGCCTGACCATACGGGGTGATGTGCAGTGTCCTACAGCATCCGTTGCCTGATGAATGTGCGCCGATGACGGTGAAGCCACCACGGCTGGCCATGTGGTTCTGGGACCTTAAACCACTCACACTGAAAGGCTGTGGCTTCATCTTGTGGCCACAGTACCAGACTCCACCGCCCATGCCCACCTATAACACATACAATATGTGCTCAATAAATGTTAATTAGCCTCATACAAGGCTCAGGAAAGGCTGTGGGGAGAAAGGAGGTGGTGTTTCACCTGGGCCTTGAAGGGAATTTAGTTGGTGCAGAGATGCGGGGAGAGGACCCAGGCTAACCAAACAGCATGAGCAAGGCCACATGGTCCATTGACGGGAGAGTATAATGTGCGATGAGATTAGGCCATAACTCAGAGTTCCGAGTGGGAACCTGGTTACCACATGGTGGTTTACATTTCTTGTTCTTGAGACTTGGACTTCTCTTAGGCCCAGAACCACATTCTGCTCCACAGGCCTTATCCGTGGCATGGAGCTACGCCTGCCTAGACAGAAAATCTCTTACAAATTGCCCCCGAGGCACTGGATAGGCTGACGAGGTCACTACTTGATGATCTGGCTCCTCCCATTCATTGCGGTGACCACACTCCGTGCTTTAGAGCTGTCTGCAGTGATGGGAAAGTTCTCCCTCTGTGCTTCCAATACGGTGGCACCAGCCACCTGTGGCTATCAAGCACTTGAAATGTGGCTAGTGATACTGGAGTCTGCATTTTACATTTTATTTAATTTTAATTAATTTAAACAGCCATGCGTGGCTAGTAGTTACTGTATCGGGCAGTGCAGGTGTACATTCCTGCCTGGCCATGGACCGCCAGCTCTATAAGAGACTAACTGTGCCTGGTTTTACTTACAGGCTTCTCCCCAGCACCTACCCAGGGCCTGGAACATGATTGGCACTTCCTTAATGAAAAGTTGCCAGATAAACAAATGAGCCAATTCTCTGTTTCCCTCACTACTCTATAATCTCTTTAGATACTGTCTTTTCTGTGTATGGAAAAAAAAACCACATAACATAAAATTTTCCATGTTAACCATTTTTAAGTATACAGTGCAGTAGTGTTAATTATATTCACACTGTTGTACAACAAAAGAGTGTGTCACTTTGCGTTCTCAGACCCCAGCACAGCACCTGGCACGTACTCTTAGTAAACATTGGTTGAAGGACCGAAAGGCGCCATGCTTTTGAGAAGCCAGAGCAAAGATTCCAGTGCCACCTCCTACCCCAGCCCCACGCATTCCCTGGGGCTTTGAGGATACCCTGGAGCAAAAGCTCTAGAGCCGCTGGGTTACAAAGAAGTCGACAATCCACTGGGGGTAGGGAATAAATGAACTTTGTTTTTAATTTCTAAAATAAAATGTAACCCACATAATGTAGGGATTGACAGCAGTACATGTATATAATTTATAAATATATGAAAATCTGGGGCTGCTGCCCCTCAATTTTTTGCCGATTGGCTGGAAACCGCTTCTCTAGGTCCCTGATATAGACTGATGTTTCTAATTGATGAACAGGGTCTCTCTCAGCCTCCAGCTACTTTCTTCCCTCAGTTCAGGGGACCCTCAATAAATAGTATTAATAAATAGCAGGTTGCGGGTGGGAGCCTGAGGAAGGCTGGACTAAAGGGAGATTAGCTCTGCTAAGGGCAGTCTGAGGGCTGTGAATGTAATAGGGAAGAACCTTTGTATTCTACTACTAGTTAATCACTGCAGGGATGTTGCCTATAAGCTTAAATTATACCTACTGGCCCATCTCTGGGAACCCTGCCTCCCGGGTAATGAGTGTTAAGCTAGAATACCTCTGTTTAGCTCACAGGAAACATCCCAACCAGACCCACCTGTGAATGGCTGCAGGAAGGAAGAAATTAACACATCCCCTACAGAATCTGGGGAATCCTGACTTTACCTCCTCCCCTTTTAGTATAAAACAAGCCTGAATTCTGACTCAGGGAAGATGGTTCTTTAGGACATTAGTCTGCCATCTTCTTGGTCTACTGGCTTTCCAAATAAAGTTCCTATTCCTTACCCCAACACCTCGTCTCTCGATTGATTGGCCTGTTGTGAGGCAAGCAGTAGGAGCTTGGACTCGGTAACATGAATTGGAGCATTGGCCACAAGCATCTGTGTGTTTAAATCATATCTATTTTCGAGCTCATTCCTAGCAGAAGAGTCAAAATTTACGTTCTGACCCCCAAGTAAATTTTCAGTCTTAGTCATGAAATTGGGGCATCTTCCCCCAGGAGTGCTCAAAAGGAGTTGTGAATCAAGTGTAAGAGAATCCATTTTCTGATCCTCAGTTTTCTATGCTCTCTCTCCTAAAAGCAATCTTCCTAAAAATGCACCTAAGACAAGCCATCCCCTTTCTCATAAAGAGGGCTTTAAGAGAGACAGCTACACCACTCACCCATTTTGACCCCCACTGTGGGCACTGCATTGTGGAGTAGGTATGAGAACTCTCAGGATGGGGTAACAAGTCTTTTTGTAAGTCAGGTGGCTTACAATTCTTTGCTTCCAACAAAATTGAAGGAGATGCTAATCAAACTGTCAGCAGATCATTAAAAACAATATGATAATAATGATATTAGGCATATAACTTGGAAGAAGTTCAAAGAATTGAATGACATTCCTATGTCAAAACTCATTGGTTTCCATACATTTATTTACTTACTTATGTCAACAATGTTTCTCAATGTTTAAATCTATAAAAATAAAACGTGGGAATGAAATAGATGCTGAACCTTCAGTCTAGCAGTAAGTCAAAGTCGTTCACATATAGCTGCGCTAATTGGGAAGAAAATGCCCCTGCCACCTCATTAAAAGATATATTTCCAATAAAATTTACTTTTTACGTTTAATAGTTGTTTATCAAATTTTATAATTATTTACATGGCTCTGATCAATCAAGTATTAATCATTGTGACAACAACTAAAACCATAACAAAAATTGTTAGCTAAGGAAGTTTTAACTTAAAATTTTTTATTGATCTATTACTCAATAGAAGATTTTCAATCATAAAAAATACATTATATTAGGATAAAATCTATAACAGGAGTAGAATGGAAATACAAGCTCATGGAGGGAAAGAAACAATGTCAACTTCCAGCTGTTGAAAAATTAGAATCTGTTTCCCTATTTTTTAAATGGATAATGGAGGATATCAAATTGCTATGATATTTAGATTCCACTGGACATTTAAAAGAGATTTTAAATTTTTTGTTTTGAAGTGTCAATATCCATTTTTCTTTGAATTTTCATGACTATAATATAAAATGAAGGGGCTTCCCTGGTGGCGCAGTGGTTGAGAATCTGCCTGCCAATGCAGGGGATACGGGTTTGAGCCCTGGTCTGGGAAGATCCCACGTGCCGCGGAGCGGCTGGGCCCGTGAGCCACAGTTACTGAGCCTGCGCGTCTGGAGCCTGTGCTCCGCAGCGAGAGAGGCCGCGATAGTGAGAGGCCCGCGCACCGCGATGACGAGTGGCCCCTGCTTGCCGCAACTAGAGAAAGCCCTCGCACAGAAACGAGGACCCAACACAGCCATAAATAAATAAATAAATAAACAAATACTTAAAAAAAAAAAAAAGATCCACACATAATCCTCAAGGTGAAATAAGCATTTCCATTAAAAAAAAAAATCAAATGAAGGCACATGGAAAGTGAAAAAAAATCAATGCTCATAAAATGCTGGAAAGGACATCCTTTGGAACTATTTAAACTCGCAATGAAAAATTTTAAATGCCAACTTAAAAAATACAAGAGGGTATGTAATGTAAACAATTCCTTTAGAGGATTTGAAGGTCACTGTCTGGGAGTTAAGGGTCCAGTGTCTACAGCGCCTGCTCCCACCCCTAAGGTACCGATCGGCCTCTGGAAGCGCATCTGTCTGGCTCTGCCTTTACAGGGAATCTTTGGCGTGGCCCCAAAGAACAAAAAAAAACCTTAAAAAACAAACAAAAACCCCTCCCCAGCATGCCCTGCCCTGGGGCTCTGGAGGCCGCCATCCTGTCCCCCCAGCCCACTGGGCTCAGCCAGCCCTCCGCCCCTCCCTCCCCCTCCGCCCTGCCTGCCGTCCAGGCCACCTCCTCCCAGCCCCCGCTGTCCAGCCCCGGAGTAAATAAACCACCGGGCAGGGACCCAGACAATGGGCCTTGGCGAGGAGTTAATGGGCTGGGCCTCTGGCGTTAGCCGAGTGTGACCGGAGCTGGCAGGGGGCCTGGCCTGGCGCCAGCATCGATTACGACTAGACGGAGCCAAGGCAGACTTGGCACGGGCGGGCCCCACAGCTGGCAGATTCAGTCACCCTGGCCACGAGGGCATGAGGCCTGCCCCGGGGGCCGCTGCCACCAGCTGGCCGGGCTCCAGCCAGCTGCGTCACTGCCAGTGGGGAAGGGCCGCCCGGTGAGCCTCCAGACCCCCGGCCCTGACCTTTGGTCCTGCCCACGGGACTGTCCCTGATAGAGCCTCTTCCAGCCCCAGGCTGCCTCGGAGGCTGATCTGTGGCCCCAGAGACTGGGGGTGGGGGGTGGAGGTGGAGTGAGGGCTAGGGGATGGGACAGCAGCGAGGCTGAGGACTGAAGGAGGTTGCTCAGCTTGGCTGGCGTCTGTCAGCAGGAAGAGCAGGTGAAGCAGCCCCCCCTTCTGCTCTCCAGATCGAGGCTTTCTTTTCCTGTCCCTCGAAAACCCTGTGGGGCCACTTGGCTCTGCTCCACCTCAGCAGCCCCACCCTGGAGTGGGATGGGAGGGGTGGCAAGGGAGCCAACCTGAGGGCTCTCTCTCAAGCCTTGTTGCTACGAAGCTGTTCACATTGCAGTTTACAAGTGGGGCTTAGCTGGGTGGAAGGGAAATTCTTTGCTTTTTTAAGTTGACTTCTAGCTCCCAGACTCCCTTTGGACGCTCCCCCCTGGGCAGTGAAGTATAGTATAACCCTTCATCCCTGTACGTGTCTCCATCTCAGGTTGGCTCCTGAGCCTATTCCGAGGAGATCTGTGGTCTCACAGTCTTGCTGATTTGGCCTGATATCAGGGAGAAGATCATTCCACTGGGCAGAATCCCCAAATTTTAGGGGATGGTTAGTTCATCTCTCCCCTGAGGGTTCCAGAAAAAGAAGCCCAGAGAGAGAAAACACCTGGCTACGTGCCCAGAGTGACAGTCCCTGCTTTCTGAGGCCCCAGGTGGAGAGCAAGGAGGTCAGGTCCTGCAACGGCCTAATGGTCCCACATCCTCAGAGCTGCAGGTGCACAGGTGCATCCCAGCCCAGGAGGCAATGATAATCCTGCCCTGCCCGTCACCCAGAGAGGGAGGCTGAAACGGGGAGTGAGAGAGGCATTTGAAACAGACCTCCAGGAGCAGAGGAAAAGCAGCGAGCTCTCATGCCACCTCTAGTTCTCCCTCTAACCCTCAGTTTCCCTCGCTTCCCTCCTCAAGCTCTGGGACCAGATCCGCTACTTTTCCGTGAGCTGTTCTCAGACGGTGTCTGATAGTGTAATGACTGACTAGCTGAGAGTGGGTGGGTTGGGATGGGGTGAGGGATGGGAGGAGGATGTGTGATCCACCTAATGACGCCAGCTCTCATAACACTGGGGACGTGCAGCCTCTGAACTGTGAAAGACAGATGCACTGACAAGTAAGAAACAAACTGGTCTGGGACTTCCCTGGTGGCACAGTGGTTAAGAATCCGCCTGCCAATGCAGGGGACACGGGTTCGATCCTTGGTCCAGGAAGATCCCACATGTCGCGGAGCAACTAAGCCCATGCGCCGCCAACTACTGAAGGCTTCGTGCCCTAGAGCCCACGCTCTGCAACAAGAGAAGCCGCCGCAATGAGAAGCCCGCGCACCTCAACAGAGTAGCCCCCGCTCACCACAACTAGAGAAAGCCCATGCGCAGCAACGAAGACCCAGCGCAGCCAAAAAATAAAATAAAATAAAAATTCTATAAAAAAAAAAACAAGAAACAAACTAGTCTGGACTCGGGATGAGAAATGTCCAGACATTTTGGACAAAGGGAGAAAGAGAGGAATGGTGGGAGAGATGACTTTTCTATAAAAGAAATATGGACATTTGATGGAGAAATAGAAACCCATACAATTCTTTTTTTCCCTCACTACACTTACTTTTTTAATGTCCTTTGAGGACCTACAAAAATCACTTAGGTCGTTTAGGAACATAAAATGTGCTATACATAACTTGGCTCATAAAATTGTCACCTTTGTTATATGGTTTTAGAAATGAGAAGGCCTGTTAAAAAGTTAAAAACGTGTTGTTAATGGAGAGCATTTACTTTTCCCTAACATTTTTTAAAACCAAAAGACTCCTCAGGGAGTTTGATTTTTTTTCACCCTGCCCTTCACCTCTACAGCCTGGACTCATCCTTTTGGCATCTGTTTACACAGGAGATGGCAGACCTTTCGCTCTGGATAACCTCACACCCAGGGCGGGCTTCATGGGTGTGTGACCCGAGCAGCCACACAGGGCCCCAGAAGTGTTCAGAAGGGCCCTGCACTTGGTTTAATAGTCTGTTGTCACCATCCTAAATTTTTTCATCATGTTTTAACAAGGGGCCCGCATTTTCATTTTGCACTGGGTCCCACAAATTACACAGCAGGTTCTTCTCACAACCCACCAGCTCCCCCGCCTGAGGCCAACGCTGACCTTCCGCATCCAGGTCCCTCATTGCTGGGCCTCATCAGCACAGAATCTCCCCAGGACCCCGGATGGCCTTGCCCTCGCTTAACTCTCCTTCTACGCCGACCCCTGCATTCCTCCCCGGATCCTCCACTGTCCCCAGACAGCTTATCGGCATCTATGTCTTACAGCCCCCCTTTTCTCTGGCTCCGGTGATGCCAGGAAGCCGACGGCACTGTGAGCCCGTTTCCAGCCTGGGGTCAGTTTGAGCAGCCAGACTTGCTCACCACACCAGCTGGGGCTCCCCTCCAGAAGCATGCCTCACGCGGAGCGGGCAACCTTCAAAGGGGCCATGCCTTCCTGGTCGCTGCCTTCGCATCCTGATCCAGTCTGATGGTGCTTTTGCAGTCTTCCTGTCAGCTTGGGGGGAGAAGTTCAAAGAGACTCTGTCTTCCTTTCTGGCTTCCTTTCCAGACGGAGCAGCTTTCTCTCGGCGTCTCCCCTGCCCCACCTCTCTCGAGGAAATTGGTGTCTTTCCCGCTCCCTCCCTCCCCCCAAAAGGTTCATTCCTGAGGGTTATCCTGAAAGCAGGTATGGGGAGGGGGGAAGGGGAGAATCCGAAGCACAAGGCAGGTCAGAGGTCAGCCAACACCCTAGCTCGGGGGTCTCTTTGCCAATGCTCTCCTATGGAGTTAGACGCTCGGAGGGTTAGAGAGGAAGAAGGAGGGAAAGCGAGCTCCTGGGGCTAGAAGAACATGAGCACCTATCATAAGAGCACCTGCATCACCATTTCTGAAAGAAGGTGATGAATTGTTCCTAACTTGCTTCTGGACATACTTCCTGGGGGCCAGTGACCAACGGGGGTTTGCCCCACCTGCTGCCTTCCTGCGGGTGAAGCTTTCCAGGGAAGCTATTCACTAGGAAGAACCTTGGATCCCAGGGGTCTTGGAAGGGCCCTCTGAGCCCAGAATGTGTGGCAGGCACTCCCAGCCCCGACTGGGAGTTTCCCGGTTCTCCGGAGGCATACGTGTTGCTCAGCACTGAACCAATCTAACTCCTCCAGAAGACCTAGTATAGTGCTCAGGGAAGCGTGCATGCACAATTAATGTCACACCTCCATCCCTGCTCTCCCTCTTTCCTCCTCTAACTATTAAGATGGGTCCACAGGACCTGGGGGTAGAAGCGCCTGCCTGCCGTTCCCATGCCAGCCATCACCACTCACTGCAGGAGAGCCCGCCAGGCCCAAGGACAAGCCCAGGGCTCTGAGTCTACCCTTCCAGATCAGCACTGAAGCCAGCTAGATGCAACCTGTGCACTGTCCCCGAAGCTGGGGACAGGAATATATAAGTAGGACCGTGAGCAGGCCAGGAGACAAGGTGAACAGTAGGCCCAGCATTAGCGGAAACACTCTCTGAAAATCTAAATCCCGAAAGGGTCAAGGAAACTGGTTTCCAGAGATGCTCCAAAGAATAAGCCTTGTGGAGAAGATTCCAATGGCGGAGGAATATCTACTGGGGCTCTGGAGTAAGAGGGGAGGCACCGTGGGGCAGGAGAAGGACAGAGGAGCACATGAGGGCGCTCAGCAAAAGTTACTTCTCACCCCCCAAAAGGGAAGAGGAGTAAGGGTGGAAGTTTCCTCTAAGCAAGACTGTCAAGCTGCCGGGTAAAAGCAGAAGGGGAAAGAGGTACACAGGGCAGGAAAATCACACCATCAGAATCAAAGTGATTCACTTTGAGCCTGGTGAGGAGGGGAATGGAGTACGGGGTGAAATTTTAGCCACCTTAGTCAATCGTGTGACCCAGTAGTGCTGGGGACTTCCCTCACAGAATTAATGCACATGGACGTGGAATACCCTTTGTGGCCAGAAATGGTTAGCTGTGCACGAATCATGTGCCCTTCCATAGCATGCAGGTGATGCTGGAAAGTGCCCACCCAGCCGGGGACTCTATCCCCAAGTTCCCCTTGCATAAGTGTGGTACCGTGTGACTGGTGCTCACTAATGGGAAATGAATGGAGCCGGCGTGTGTCATTTCCAAGTTGATGTTAAGAAGCAGATGTGCCTTCTTCACCCTCTCTTTCCCCATCTGTGGTGGCTTTTGAAGGTACATGCTGAAGTTGGCTGAGTGACAAGCTAGAAGGAGCCTGGATCCCTGAATCACCCATCAAACGCCCACATTAGGCAGCTGTGTGAGTGAGAAATATAAACTTTTTTGTGTTAAGCCTTTGAGATTTGGCCAGGGCCGGGGGCCGGGAGTGGGGGGGGGTTGTGTGCTATATAATATAGCAGTTAGCATTCCTAGTATCTCTGACCCAGATGTTGCACTTATAGAAATCATCAGAGATGCAAAGATTCAGAGAGCCTAAGAAGAATCTCAGTGAACACTGCAGTGAGCTCTGAAATATGGGAATGGGAAGTGGGCAGCCGAGGAGAAAAGATAGATTGGGCAATTGCACTGTAGTACAAGTACTAATAGTTGTGATAGGAATAAGGAAGAACAGCAGTTGAGAAGAAAATAAGAAAACGGATCAACAAGGCTGGTGGTTAACAAGTGCGTAAACGGAACCCTCTGTGCAAGCATTTTGAGAGAGGTTGGTGAACAGATCCTGCCATGGAAATACTTTGTTAATTGCAATCAGGGGCACTCAGCATTTTTTCCTAAGAAATCCTTTGACATATGATGAAATTACCAAGGTCTCTTTTACCTTTTATATCTAGATTCCTCCAGCCCAAGTATCCCAACATTAGTGTTTTCATGAATCTGAAGACTTTTCTTCTCTTGCTCATAAGTGATACTTCTCACCATCCTCTCTGGCCCCAGGCAGTGATGGTAGTATTTCTAGAGTAAGTACTGGAAGTTATGTCTGAAATATACTATATTTGTATATTGTTTTCAAATTGCTTTCACATACAGTTTCAATATTTTGCAGAATTGTAATCCCTACTTCAAACAGAATCTTCCAGACTGGCAACACTCATATACACCAGAGTTGATTTTCAAAGCTCTATCATTTCATTTTTTTGAAATAGTGATCTCAAATGTGGGCAGAAAGTGAAAAAAAGAAAAGAAAAAATTTTCCCCCTTGGTAACTTTGTTAGTCAGGATAGGCTGGGGTATGCTGCAGTAATAAAGTAACTGAACACAGTGGACACAAAAAGGCTTCTTTCTTTCTTATGTTATGTGTTCATTCCAGGTTGGCCAGGGGCTCCGCTCCACATAGTCCTCAGGGACCCAGGATGACAAAGGTTACATCATGCTGTAGCTGCACTACCTGGAACAAGAGTCCTCCTCAATCACTGGAGCAAGGGAAGAGAATAAAAAATGGCTCACGCATATTTTCTACCCCCACCTGGAGGTGACACAGCATTTCTGCTTCTATTTCACTGCTCAGAAATTGTCACATGGCCCCCCTAATACGCAGGACTGAATACAGTTTTTAGTGAGCACCGCTGTCTTTGCCATAATTACTATGTCTTCTCCCATGCCGTCTGCCATTTCCTCTCTGGGACTGCCTGTTTTCTATTCATCTTTACGTACATACGATAATCTAACTTTCTGAGATTGCACTAAGACAGGGACAGCAAACAGGTACTGTCGTGTCCTCCGCCCATGCCCAGTAGACAGTGCTGATTGCTCGTAGCACTCTTTTCTGCCACGTCCACATGTAGCATCAGAATCCTTCCCAACACAGGTGGCTGCCACTTTCTCAGTATCATCACTAGAGATGAAACTTATCCGCCACTCCCAGTCTATGGAATTTCACTGACCCCTAGGACACAGAACTTGGTTTCCTTGGCTCCACCTCCATTACTTTCTTTGGGAATGGACATGAGACCAACAGACACTTGATCATTGCTGTTATCTATACTGTTTACAAATACCTAATCTGGGGCCTCCAGTGTTACCAGCAATTTCAGGCTCTGGTATTTTCCCTTCAACTTCTACCACTTTGATCAGGGTAAGAACAATCAAAGGAAACTTGACTTCCTTCACAGCTAACATGGGCTAACACAAAGACTGAACGAAAAGAAATCTTTAGGGAAAAACAGAAATGCAAGTCCTTCTGACCCAGAACTTTGAAATGGATCAGTCCAGACCTCCTCTCCAGAAGCCTCTAAAGCTTCACAAGTCACTCCCCTAAACCAAGGAAGGGAATCTTTCTTTCCTATCATCAGTGACATGGAGCAAAGAGGACATCTTTCATTAAAAAATTATAAGTTAAAAAAGAAAGATAATATCCCTTTCCTTAAGAGTTTAAAAAAGTAGGATCACAGTAAGAAAATCCAGAATGTCCTTTCTCTCAGCCGTTAAAACTCTGCTCACCATTTTCTGTTTCTTGCAAGCTTTATCCCGAGCCCCTGGGGTCTCTGGTAAGAGACACTTTAGAAAATAGAGAAGTTGGGGCAGGCTGCTGGCTTCCTTGTGTTTTGGGTTTTTTGTTTTTTGTTTTTTGTTTCCCTCTAAGTCATTTCCCAAAACTTCTTAAAGTCCTCACGTTATACAAAGTGAAGATTTGTTCTCTTACACCATTAGTGGAGAAGTCTCTCCGGACAGAAGTTTCACTACTGTTGCTGTTTGGAATTGGCTCAGCAGACGTAAACAGGGTCATCCGGGGCCAAAGAGGGTGGGTGTTTAGTTTTAAAGCTCTGGGGTTAAGAGTGAAAGCATGTGACTCTAGCCTGGCCAGAAACAGAGAAGCCTTTGTGTGCAAGGAGCAAGCGACTGGCAGTCCTGAGGCTAAACACAGGGGGAGCGGGGAAAGAGAGCGCTGACACAGGTTTCAAGGGTCTAATAGGATGCCACTGGAGGGAGGTTAACTCTTTGTGTCAGGCTCCCAGGCTTCCGTGGGGAGAGCTTCTGTTTGTGGCTCACGGTAGAGCAAAGAACTTCAAAAAAATAAATAAATAGAGCTTCCTTGGCTTGCAAAGGGACAGAGTACTCCTGTAGCCAGTGTGGAGAAGAGGCAGGCTGAAGCAACTGGAAGCAAGAGCAATGTCCATGGGGAGAGTTTTTGATAGATCATACGATAGAACTTCCTTGGAGTCCCAACGTCTAAACACCGCAGGCTGTTCCTGTGCCAATGTTCCCCCCAACTCCTCCCCCTTCTCATCCTGGACGGCTGGGATGAACCAGAGAAGACAACAGGACAGCCCGGACCACATCTCCCCCTCATTGCCCCTCCTCCAGAGGAGGAGGGTTGGTGCTGGGGAAGGAAGGCTGGTAGGCTGCTGACTCAGCCCACCCTGGCTGCACCCTCAGGCACCAGCAGCCCACGGCAGCCTCATTCACCAAGGTGCTGGGGACCCACGGATACTTGGTGAGCTTGGGCTCTGCTCACGGCCAACACTGAGCCTTGCCCACCATCCTATACTGCTCATAGCCCGCCTGCCCAGGCCCAGCGTGCCCTTTCCCCGACCCCACCTCTGCCGAGAAATTGCTGCATTCAATCTTACTGAAGTGAGCAAGTCAAGTTTCCTGAAAGTCTGCAAAAATCTGACTTCCAGACCTTGGCAGGGGAGGAGAAGGAAACAAGATTCATTTTTCCACTTAAAGCCTGGACCCACGGGAGGAGTTCAGAAATAAATATGGCAGAGGATGGCATATCTCACTGAACATCACCACATCAGGTCTCATTCCATTCCTCCCATTGTTATTCGTCACTCCTTCCTTCCACAAAGATTTCTGGGCATCGTGCAGGTGTCAGGTTCTTTGCTAGATAGTGGGGATAGAGTGGTGAATGAGACAGACCAGTTCCTGCCACCAAGAGTCTTTCCAGACAGGCACAGAGCCATTCACATGCTAATCAAGAAAATGCTGATCGAAGTACTGGGTAAATGGTGGCTGCCAGCGGTGAGAGGTGGTCCCGATGGAATGACATCCATTCTTACAGGTGAATTTCAGTTTCCCCAGTCGATGAAATGTCACCAGCTCTTCGCTACACTTCAGGAGGGGGAATCACTGAAACTAGGTATATGGCAACAGCAGCAGCATATTGAAGTAGTACCGAGCCTTAGTGCTCTGGCCAAAGGCTCACTGACCCCAGGTTTGATCTACCGGACTCGGCGCTGATCTACCAGACTGTGGTCACTGTTTAAAACAGTACTCAGCCCACTTGAGTGTGTGTTTGTGTGTGTGCACGGTCCCTGTAAAATTTGTACCTGGTGCTCAAGGGCACTGGGCAAATGTAATAACGTGTTAGAAATGAGCTTGCTACCGGGCACTGAACCCTCTCCACTTCAAAGACAGAATCACTGAGCAGAACCCTGGGCTCACTCAGGTGAAAAGCAAGAACTTTTATCAGGGGTGCCCAGAGTTCCCAGGTCTTTGACCTTGACGGCCCCTGGGTCTCCCAGGGCCACGGGCCATGGTCTCCTTCACTTTCAGCATCCAATTGCTTCCACCAGCTCCTTCAGCACGATCCCGAGACACCTTCATCAGAAGCCCCTTTCCTCCCTGAGTTTACAGGAAGGCACCCAGGCTCTTTGCCCTCCTTCAAGCTAGAGGAGGTAGAAGGGCCACAAAGACAACCCTTACCCAGGCGGGGGCCTCCAAAAGGAACAGACGTCTGTCACACCTTCAGCCCCCCTGTGTGCTGCTGGAGAAATGGGCGTCTCTGGACTCAAGAACGCAGTAGAGTAAATACAGTGCTTCCAGGGACTATGCCGCCCTCCTTCATGTTGGACACAAGGGTGAGGAGTCTGGGAGGGAGTCACCTCTGGTGGGATGAGCAAAGGCAGGAGCAGAGTGAGGAAAGAGCTTGCTTTGGCTTCTGAGTTTTTGCAGTCCTCGTTCTTTTGCTTTTTTCCTTAGAGTCCTTAAACCTGGAGACCAAGTGACAGATAAAGAGACCCAATAAACTGCCTGAAATCTTACAGAAAAATTCTTGAGTCTGTGTATTCTGTGCCGTCTCCTGAGGAGAGGATCCGTATACAGTCTCAGCAGAGTCTCTTTTAAAAGAGTTCAAGACCCAATAAAGAAACGATGGAAGAAAATGCTGGGCAGGTCACACATATGCAGCCTGGTCCCACCCCAATGTACAGATGAGGACATCAAGAACCAGAGAGGTGAAGTCACTTCCCTGCCCAAGTCAATCAGCCAGTTAGTGACAGAGTCACCTTCAAAATCCAGTCTCCTTAATCCCAGTCAGGTGGGCTTCCCACTGCTTCATAGCAACTGGCTTTCTTTTAGGACCTAATGTTGAGGGCAGGGATCATGTGTTTCTTCCAAATCTGTGCGTGGACTTCCAGTGGCGTCCTGGTGAGGGGCTCAGCCAAGGCCGTCAACTCGTTCAGTGGACCTCGTTTGTCTTCTCTCACAGGCAGGGTTCGGCATCAGTTCAAACACTAGTGACAGATCTGCCTGCAGAGTACCATGGAGTCTGAAAGGTAGCAAAGCTGAAGCCAGACAGGATACCACTTACATCACTTACTCTCACCCTCCCTTCAGGGCAATTCCAATTCTAATTCCCACGTAGGAGGGCAAAAACTTCTCTAGGGAAGCAGGGGATTAAGGGCAGAATGGCTGGCTTCAGGGTCCAGTGGAGACTCATTTTCCGCAGGGGCTGGTTCTAAGACCTCCTGTAAGGCCAAAATCACAGGAAGTGAAAATTGCCCTTGAAAGTCCTGTCAGACACCCATGAAGTGCAAGATCACTTCTCAGGGAAACCCCAGACAGACAGCTTTCCTTCAGGTTGGAAGAGAGTTCTCTTGCCTCAGTTGAACAGCCGAGGAAACCACTGACATTTAGGGCCAGACTGGACTAGAAAAACGTATCTTTGAGGGATAAGATGCTGGTGCGATAAGAGGTCAAGAAAGGGCTGTCATGCATGTTCCCATGTCCCACTCACGCCAGGTACCACATGTTCACTGAGAGCAGGGCCAGAGACAGGTCTGCTGCACTACATCATACGTACATTTCTCTCTCTCTCTCTCTCTCTCCCCTCCCTCCACTGAATCCCCACCCCTGCACCGGAATCACTGAGCTTATATAGTGTAAATTGATTGGGTGCTCCAGGAATCTCCACCTTAATACTAGCCTCTCAACATGCTGCCACCTTGGGCTGCCACTTCTGAATTCCTGACCCACAGAAACTGTGAGATAATAAATGTTGGTGGTTTTAAGCGGCTACATTTTGGGATAATTTGTTATGCAGAATACAAATATAAGGATACACATACAGAATACTCATACAAGGGGGTAGCTGGAGAGGCAGGCTACAGAATGTGGAATGGATGCAGTAGGGCAAGCTTTCCAGTGGGAAGGGATGGGAGGGAGTCTGTCTTTTAGAAAGGTCCCCTGGCAGCAGAGAAGGCACTGTGGGTGGGACAAGGCTGGCAAAGAGACCAGGTAGGGGCTCTGCAGTTGTCCAGGGAAAGAAACAATGTGGCAGAGATAGAGAGAAGATAAGTGCAAGGCATATTTCTGGATAAGAATGGTCAGAGCTGGGACTTCCCTGGCGGTCCAGTGGTTAGGACTCTGCGCTTCCATTGCAAGGGGCACGGGTTTGATCCCTGGTCAGGGAACTAAGAGCCCGCAAGCCACGTGGCACAGCCAAAAAAAAAAAAAAAAAAAGAGAGAAAGAATGGTCAGAGCTTATGGATCAGCTGCCTCCAAATAATAATAATAAAAGTACTATTATTAATAATATTAAGAGCTAACATTTAGTTAAATACTAACACGTAAAAAACACTACGCTAAGCCCCTTACACATATTGACACATTTAATGCTTACAACAACCTTATGAGGCGGGTACTAGTATCGTCTCATTTTACACATGAGGAAACCGAGGCACAGAGAGACTGTGTGACCCGCCCTGTGCCGCTCAGCTGGCAAACAGCGGCGCCTGGGTTCAAACTTGGGCAGCTGTGCCTTTAACTTCTCACTGGACTTCGTCTGGAGGGATCAGAGAGAGAAGGGAGGGGGTGAGGTCTCAGGTTTCTAGCGGGGCAACTGAGTGCAGCCTCACCCAAAGTAGGCACAGATGACTTGAAAGAAAGCCGTTACTATCACAATCACCTAATTCCCTGCGAATCTCAGAAGAGCTGCTTCACGGGCTCAACTACAACCCTGCATGTGAAATGTAGAATAACATCCGGACATGGCACCAGGCCCCACTTCTACCACACTCCAGTAAAAATAAACCTCTCTGTCCAAATATAGAGTGGTTAGAAGTGCCATGTTTTACAGGAGAAGAGGCAGTTATTTGGCATTAAAAACAGACAAGTTTTGGCTTCCCCGCAGATCTGGGCAAGAGCACTGCAATTTCCAAATGGAAACCAAGATGGATGGGGTAAGCCCCCCTCTGACTGACTCAGCTATTTAAAAAGCCCAAAGAGAAAACTGCATCCCTCTGCTGGGCCTCAGTTTTCTCATCCATAAAACGAAGAGGTTAGACAAGACAACTGACATCACTTCAAGCTCCCACTCTCTACAAGGCTAGGAACCAGAGTGGAAGGCTGG
The DNA here is from genome assembly GCF_028021215.1 of Eschrichtius robustus. Lineage (NCBI taxonomy): Eukaryota > Metazoa > Chordata > Mammalia > Artiodactyla > Eschrichtiidae > Eschrichtius > Eschrichtius robustus. The sequence goes on from NC_090824.1 coordinate 87,671,000, forward strand.
TCCTCAGAGAGCCGACAGCTTCCTAAGTATGGGGGCCCAGCAGCGGCACAGCGAGCTGGCCCTCCAGTTTACAGCTTACTGCTGATAGGACCAGGAGTGGTTTTTCCCAAGGATTTTTAGAACTCTGTCAAGCGCTTTAAATTACCCCTTTGAGTCAGACACATTGCTAATCCGCAAAGAAAGACAAGCCAGGAAGTCCCCCTACAACTAGCCTACCTCGTGAGATGCTACCTCGACAAAAGGAAAGCGAAGCCCAGCTTGACCGGGTGGGGGGTTGTGCAGAGGGGCCGCCAGGGCACTTTTGGTCACTGAGGCTGCCAGTTGCTGAGGGCTGGCCCTGGGCAGGTCCTTTGTACACACTCCCTTTAATCCTGCAAGGCAGGCACAGCTGTAATTTACACGTGGAAGAACTGAAGGCTCAGAGAGGTTAAACAACTTGCCTATGATCATTCAGCTGGTGGAGGCTGGAACCGGATCCAAATCCAGGTCTGGATCCAAAGCCCATGTTTTTCCACTTCATGGGGCCTCTGCTGTGCTGCTTACTGTGTGGTCAGAATGGCTCTTTACAACCCCAAGAGGGGAAAGGAAGTCCTGACAAAAGCCGGGGGTCCCGGAGAGTAACTCAGGAGGGCAGCTGAGAAGCAAGTTGGGAGTCTCTAATCCACCAACAGATCCCCTTGTATTTTTACTACACCTTGAAAAAGACAAGCTTTGCTTTAAATGGTTTTATTAAAAACTGTACCAATTGATGGGGGAAAAGATACACACACATATATGCATGTGAAGAACACAAAGCCAAATATTCTGTACAGGTTTAAAAACAATGAGTCCCCATCCCCTCCCTCTCTCTCCTTGTTTCTCTCCCAGAGGCAGAGTGCCTAGAACCCAGGACAGCTAACCTGGGAGAGACAAAATGCTACATTCTCACTGGGTCTCCCCCGACAGGCCCTGTGGACCCAGGGATGGGGCAGCCCACTGGGCAATGCTCACACAGCAGGGAGAGGCACTGGCCTCCTATGCACAGAGAGGGGCAGTGCGAACCGGGAGCCTGCAGGGCTCCGAGCACCTCCCGCCCAAGAGGCTGGCGCATCTATGAAAGAATGCGGCTTTCTCTGCAGTTTCCTCAAGGCTCAAAGTCCCCACCAGCCTTGAAGAGCCCACTGCCCACAGTGTCCCCAGGAGGCTTCACAGCCTGATGGGTTAAGGAGTCTGGCCAGGGTGGTCTCTCGCCAAGGTGTCCCCACCTACACACAGAGGGACCCCGCAGGTTCCTCCGGCCTGGGCTGCAGCACTGATGTGCAGAAGCCCGCAGAGCTGAAGTGCCTGCTTCTGCGGGCTCTCACCTGCCCTACCCCACTGCATCAGGTCCCTCAAACGAGACAAGCTCGCAAGCTCTCCACGTGCTCCTTGCTGACTAGGACAGTCACAGTGGCTCCCCAGCCCCTAGTGGAGGCCCTGGCTGGATCATCCCAAATCACCCCCTCCCTGCCAGGCCCAGGCCGGACGCATCCTTGGATGGGGCTGGGCCACTGGGGACAGAGAGACAAGTCAGCTGGGCCCCTTTGAGCGCTCTGAACGTGCCTGCCACATAGCTCCCGACACAGACACCCTCCCCTAGGGGCTCGTGGAGGGCACTGGGAGGTGGTCTTTTTCTGCCTCGGACTGAGCAAGAAAAGGCCACGGGGGCAGCTCTCCAGCAGCCCAGACTTTGAAGTGGGCAAAGGCAGAGGGTCCTCCAACTCTCCGGGAGAGTCAGACGGGGGGCCTGAGGGGGTTCCCTCCCCAGTTCTGTCTACCGGCTTCCAGAATCCCCTCCTCTGGGGTTCTGAATTAGAAGGGCTGCTTTGACCCTGAATATCAGGCTTCCCCTCCTCCAGGGCAACCCTACCGGGGAGGGAGGTTTCCAGTCCCTCTCCCACCCCCACCCTCAGCAAACCACAAAAGCTCCACAAGTCTTCTGTTGGTTACAGGTCAGGAGCCAGGTCAGACTGTCCCTCCCTCTAAATCTGATTCTCCACTCCCTAACTAGAGACAGCCAAGCTCCTGGGGGATGGGGAGAGGGAGCCCAGGGGGAGGGACATGTGTCCTGAGGTTGGACTTGAGGAATGTTCAGACCAACTCACCAGGCAGAGGGGGAAGGGGCCAGTCTAGACCACTAGGCCAATTAAAAACAGCCAGCCAGGAGGAATCTCTCTTCCTCTTGGGGCTATTCTACCTCCTGGGTTCTGGGGGGAGGGGAAGGAGAGGCATTGTACACTTTGCCCTGGCTTGCTTAGGATAGTGAGTTAGTTCCTGGCTTCACAGAAGATGGAGACAGTGCAGTCAGATGACCCTCCACCCGGCCCCAGGTGCGATGTTCAGCTGAGCTTCTCAAACTCTGGGCTCAGTTCTCAGGACAGGCCACAGGGCATCCCACCCAGGCCCGGCAAGGTCTCTGAAGGTGATGGCTTTGCCTCGGCACCAAGGCCTGGACCATTTATTTGCTCTCTCACTCAGCTCACGTGGAAAGTCTGCTGAGAGTAGATAAAAGTGGCTGGTAGAAATAATCCTGGTTTTCTTGTGTGTGCCACTCAAAGATACACCAGCAGCCTGCCCATCACAGCCTTGGTCCAGGAGAGGGAAAAACAACACATGTCCTATGCACGTCAAAAAATGGTGTGGAGACACACAGGGAAGGGTGGATTTCACAATGGTCAGAGTGTCCCAGCGCCGGTCTTCATGCCTGTTCCCTGGGTTCCTTCTTGTAAGCAGGAACCTATCTTCTTAGCAGACAAACCATGGTACACACCCTGAGAATATAATTCTGTCCAAGAATAGGTAATACCTCCAGAACATCCAAGCAGAACAAAACCAAGGCTTATGCAGTTTGAAGTCCCTCTCCGAGCCACTGTGAGCCCATAGGGCACCTTTGTGCAAATTAGGAAAGGCACCCCTTCCTGTAAGCAGACACAGCCCTACACTAGGGCATAGAGCTTAGTGAGTAGAGCCCGGGCTGGATTCTGGCTTCCATTACCTTCCACTGCAGGTGGCCTTGTGCAGTGAACGACCTGCCTGACCGTACATCAGGAAGATCAGTGTGTCCTTCAACGGTAACAAAGGCCTCCTCTCTGCAGAATTAGAGGAGCTTGGGCTTGTTCAGATTTGACAGTCTACTCAGGACTCCTCCAATTTCCTTGGGTAGCCCTGGGGTCTTCTCTGCCCAGGGAAGCCATCTTTTCCTTGGGCCTTGCTTCACCGTTAGCACCAATGTTAACTTTTCTCACATAGGCAAAAATGATAATTTAATTTCTAGGTGAACAGATTCCCTGTGTCTGCTCCCAGAGCGGCCAGACTGGCTGCTTTAAATTCTCTCCATTAGTGCCACAGCAGGGAGAGAAGGGAAGAAGTTCAGAGGCGTCTGTGATCCTGCTGAGTTCCAGAGCATGCCTTTCTGGCCTGGCTGGAAGCTGAAGGAAGACAGGAAGTGTGTACCCAGCTTTGACAGTTCCGCACTCTAATCACTGTCTGTTACTCTAAAAGACACATTTCAGCTGACAAAGCCGCTGTGCTGGCTTCTTCCTGTATCCCACTAGGTGTGAGAAAGGAATGGGGATAAAAGGGAGGAGGTATGTGGTTTCCGAGGAAACCAAGGGGTCTGGGTTCCTCAAGGCTGACTCTCACAGGTGGGATGGCCGCCTCGTTTCCCAGAGCCACCGCAATGCAATCCTGTCCCTTCCGGTGCTAGAGTGCTGCTATCGGGGGTGGGACGCCGTCTGTTGGCTGGGTCTTTCAAAACAAGAGCTGTCAAAGGCACAAGCTGCTGGCTACAGCTCACTGACTGGCTATTTGTTTGGCTCATCCATGGTTGACACCCAGCCAGTCCCAGGCAGCCAGAGGGGGCAGTGGTTCTGCACCTCAGGACCAATCCTGGGGCTTCCAAGTAGGACCAAGTCAGACATGAGGCCTACCCAGAAGTTTGGTTCTTTTTTGCGGCACATCTGAGGGGTCCACGGAGAAACCCAACCCTCCCTGAGGTCTGCTGGAGATGACAGGGGCTGGGCAAGGATCCCTGAGCCCTTGGGGCGGGCAATGGCTGGGCCCAAGGAGAACCCAGACATGGAGCTGGCTGACCGACCTACTGAAGTTGCCACACGCAGCTGGAAAGGCCCTGTCTGAGGCCCTGGTGGGTTAAAGCAGTGTGACCCGTCGGATCTGGGCCCCACCCACAGTGGAAGGCTGATACGTTTGGTGGAACCAGGAGTCTAATCCAGTCTCCTGTTTCTTAAATAAGTTCCTGTGGGAAAACTACAGTCCACTCGCCGGAGCACATCACTACCTGGTTGTCTTCAACCACTGACGACCGAAGGATCTACTTGTCCGAGCCCTTGGGAGGTCCCACATCACAGACACACCAGCCTCTACTTCAACAGTGTTTGACAAAGGGCCCCATTCCTGGTCGAAGCCCTGAACGGGGAAAGAGGTCCCGCTTGGGTATGTCTTATGTACACAGAGAGAAATTTTTAAAATAAAAACACAAAACAACAACAACTTCACAAGACACAGTGTCAGTCCTCGCCGATGTCCTTCCGTGGTGCCCCATGTGAAGAGGGCAGCCCAGCCTCACCTGGGACCTGCCCCATTCCTGTTCTCATCTCCATTCACAGCGAGGTTGTGCAGAAAGAGCAGGATCTGCCACCACACGCGATTTCGGTTCTGCTGGTGCTGAAAGGAAAACAAAACAAAACAATGTAACTCCTAAACGCAGCCTTAGACAACTCCTTATCATTTCCAATCAAAGTTCAGATCCACACGTCTTGGGGCGACACTTTAATGCCATCAGGACAGCAAACTGGGGGAGTTGGGGGAAGGACGAGAGAAGTGGCGATGAGGGGGAGGTAGCTGAGTTCTCCAAATACAATTGCAGTGTGAACATTAAAAAGAAAAGACCAGGCTCTTTATGCACGGTGCACAAGAGGATTAAACTTTTTCCCCTGCTTGCAGGATTTTCCAAAGTTTAGCCAAGTGCTGCTTTTAATCAGATTGGCTCCTGAGCCCCGCAAACCTCAGCTGCATGAACAACAAACTTTCTTCAGCAAGAAAGAGAAGAAGTGCCCCCCTCTCTCCCCCAACTCCAAAGTAACACAGAAAACAAGGGGGAAAAGCGGGGGAGCCTCCATCTGCAAGTGATTTGACACTGTGAAGGTCAAAGGGTTAATCTTCCATTTAAACCACACTGCTGAGGCAGCAAAAATCTGATTTCATCCAGTGCAAACACGCACACACACAGACACACACACACACACTTGTGCGCCCGCCCTCTCTCCCTTCCCAGCATCTCCAGCTCCGTGCTGCCCTTTTTATAGCTGCTCTTGACAGTAAGCCATAAATAATCCCTCTTGGAGCGCTTTCCTACTGACTGGAGCCAATTAAACGTTAAGCAAGAACATACTTGAAAACAAAACAAAAACAAAGAATGCACACTACTCTCTGGAGGTTATCCCAGGTCCTACTGTCAGGCAGAGAAGCTGGGGGCAAAGGTCAGCGGTCAGTGGCTCACAGGATTGTGGCTGGTGCCCCGCCCACACAGGTACCATTTCCCAGGGGCCAGCAGAGGTCCGAAGGGCACCGGGGGGGGGGGGGGGTGCTGGAAGAGGCAGTCTTTGTTCTCTCTTTATCTGCCAGGGCAGGAGGACTAGGCTGGGGCCCTCTCCACGGGGTTCTCGATGGACAGGGGAATAAGAACCTAGTGTGCAAAAAAGGAGCCAGCACAGAGGCTGGACTTGGATTGCCGCAGTGGCCCAGGCAGCAAGCACGCTTATGTGAAGTGTGTGTGTGTGTGTGTGTGCGCGCGCGCGCGTGTGTGTAGGGGAGCTGGAGCCCCTGCTGTCTTTAACTACAGCCCAGGCCCCCACCAGGCAACTCCTAGTCAGAGGAGAAGAGGCTAGAGCAAGTCAGTGGCAGAGCTGGAAACTGAGCCCGGGGCTCCTGGATTCCCAGAGCTTTGCAGGGACGTCTCGCCCTGGCCTCCCTGACCTGTCCCCAGGCAACCGTGCAGGAACCTCGAAGGGTTCCCCGTCACCCTGCCTGAGGCCACAAAGAGAAGAGAGGAGAGATGTCAACTGAGGCTGACCTCAGGGCCCTGTCAGGTATTCCCCCCACCCCATACCTGTAGCAATAGCATTCCTCTTTCCCCTGCAGAAGGGGAGACTGGAAAACAACCCAGAAAGTGGGAGGCACGACTCCTGCTCGGAGGGGAAGGGAAATCTGCTCGGAGGGGAAGGGAAATCGGGGTGTGCCACAGCGGAGGCCTGGCAGACTGCGACTGGGGAGACTGATGGCTTCCTCATGTTTTGTAAACAAAGACATAAAAAGAGGAAACACACCCGGCTTAACAAAATCTGGTTAGGGTAAAGCAGCATGAAAATGGACTCAGCTGCAAACCTGAAGATTCAGGCCTGCCTGCAGCAGCTGGGCACAGCACCCCCTCCTTCTGCTTCCCCTCCCCAGCTGCTACCCAGGACAGGTGCAAAGGTCATAGGGTGGAATACGAGGAAAATCCAGGAAAAGACTGGTCTCTGGGGAGGCCAGTCTGCTGGAATTCCGAGGCTCCTCGGGTGCCTGTTTGAAAAGGCCAGGTAACAATAACAACCATGATCCTAACAGTAACTGTAAATTGAGCGTGTCAGGTCCTGTGTTTTACATCTTTGCTTCTCAAAATGCGGTCCACGGACCAGCAGCTTCAGCATCAGCTGGGAGCTTATTAGAAATGTAGACCCACTGAATCAGAATGCACATTTTTAACAAGATGCCCAGGCGACTTTAAGACACATTAGAGTATGAGCAGGACTGGTCTATACACATTAAACTCCTTTGGTCCTCTCAACAACCCTGTGACGCAGGTATGTATTATCATGCCCATTTTACAGATGAGATCATTCAAAGAGGTAACTTGGCCACATAGCTAGTAAGTGGCAGGGACTGGGCTAAATCCAGACCACCTGGCCTAGGGCAATGTCCTTACCCATTACTACTATGCTCCAAGCGCCACCATATACCTTTCTTTACACCCAAGCAGACCCTCCATCCTCCCCTTCTCTAAATCATCTCAAAACAGCTCAAGGGCCAAGGAAGGGAGATCACAACTCGATCATTTGGGGCCTGGACCAATCCCATCCCTGTATGCCTCAGTTTCTCCCCACGTTCCCTTCATGGAGGCCACCTGCTGCCTGGGTAACTTCCTGGGCCCTGAGGTCTCTGGGGATGAGGCAAGGAAGCATCCTTACCCCAGTCATTGTGGGTGTTGGGGAACCTAGAAGCAGCTGTGGGCCAGATAGTGCTGTCAGACTGCAAGGCTGAGGTCTTGCTGGGAGACACAGACAGGCCTAGGTGCACACAGGCCCAGCCTCAGGAAGGACCTAAGTTCTGTGCCTCTGCCTGGGACAGGCCTCCAGGCTCTTGAATCATCCAGGAAGGCACTCTGGGCAGTGGGTGGCTCCCCGGGCCAGGAATCAGAGGACCTGGTAGGCTGGGGTCTCCCAGCAGCCTGTCTGAGTCCTCACTCTCCTTATAGGTGAAGTGCAGGCGTGGTGTTAGATCAGTGGTTCCCACACCCGACTGCATCACAGAATCCACGGAGGTGCTATTGTACATACAGAGTCCCCAGGTCCCACCCAGACCAACTGGGGCAGAATCTTCAGGGAAGGGTGCCAGGAATCTGTGTATTGAACATGCTCCCTGAGTGACATTTTTTAAAAATCAGAAGTAGCATGTATTGTCTATTTTAGTCATAAAAGTAACGTAGAGGGCTTCCCTGGTGGTGCAGTGGTTAAGAATCCGCCTGCCAATGCAGGGGACACGGGTTCAAGCCCTGGTCCGGTAAGATCCCACATACCGCGGAGCAACTAAGCCCGTGCGCCACTTTGCGCTCTAGAGCCTGCGAGCCATGACTCCTGAGCCCATGAGCCACAGCTCCTGAAGCCCGCGTGCCTAGAGCCCATGCTCCGCAACAAGAGAAGCCACCGCAATGAGAAGCCCGTGCACCACAACAAAGAGTAGCTCCCGCTCACTGCAACTAGAGAAAGCCTGCGCGCAGCAAGGAAGACCCAACCCAAAAATAAATAAATTAATTAAAAAAAAAAAAGTAACATAGAAAAATTGGAAAATACAAGAAATTAGAGAGGAGAAAATAAAATCCCTCATGATCCTATAGCCTAGAAGAAAACATTTCATGATTTGGTATTTTCTTTAGTCTCTTTCCCTCCCTCCCACCAGAGTAATGACTTGGCCAACCCGGAGGTAAATCCTGCCCAGGTGCTTCTGAGGCAGCCAGGCCACAGACAGGCATTTGGAAACCACTGAGGTGCTTTCCAACCCTAAGGTCTGGTGATTCGGAGTTTGTCATCCACAATTACCTTCAGCACTATAACTCAGAGCTCCAACAAGTGAATCCGCTCAGCCTGGCGGAGGGTCTGGGTGGGCCTAGGGAACAGGCTGCTTAGTACAGGGTCAAGCTGGCTGCCTTGGCAGCCGTGCGGCCAGCAAGAACAGGGCCTGGGAAACCATCTACTGCCCCAGCGACCCTTTCTGTGAGCACAAGCAACGCCACACATACCCCAGTCAGCCTTCTCCTGCCACAGGGCAGCCCCCAGAAGGCCCTTTATTGAAAGGAAACCAAATTGCCACATAGCAAGAGAATCAAAGAATGCCTTGATTTTTGAGCAACAACAATACATAAAATATTTTTTAAAAAATTAAACAAAAGTGCCTGACGAGAAAGGAAAGAAAAAGGTCTTGAAGGGAGGCCAGGGAGAGAAACAGTTAAGAAGGAAGGAAATCAACATTCACCGAACAGGACGAGGTACACAAAGACACCGAAACACCAGAGCACATGGATCCTTCCAGGAGAGGGTGTTGGGGAGAAGGGGAGAAGGAAGGGGGAGCCAGGAACGGGTACGCTTGGCCTCTGACTCTCAGGTACCTGGCACAGCACCCAGTGCATAGACTGAGATCAGTGGGTGCAAACCCCTGGCGCAAGGCTCAGCTCTCCCAGGCTGGCTTGGGACCCCTCACGGTTTGGGAACCTGCAAAAGAATGGGGGTTCCCAGAATGCATAGCCAGGGTAACCTCAGGGGTAGGAGACTGGGGTTCAGGAGGTAGGAAGCTGATGGGAATTTAAGCTTACACCAGAGCTCTCAAATTCAGAGCCGAGAGGGTAGGACCAAGACGGGGAAGGAAAGAATAGAGGTGAACGCCCCAAGGGAAGGGGCCCTAACGTGGCGGATAAAAAATATTCTCTTCAGTTAGGAGAGCACAACCAGGCATGAGAGATCTAGGGTTCTTCCTTCAGTCCCACTTTCTTTCTGTGATCAGGGGATGGAGGCAGTCAGTTGACGAGTGTTTGAGTCACTCCCCCTGTGCACAAGGCACTGTAACTGAACACCCAGATCATTCGTCCTGGATAACAGGGAACACGTAGGGCACATAGTAGGTATTCAACAAGCACGCTGGACTGACTATAGAAAAGTCAGCCTTGCAAGATAACCCACTTGTCTGAAGCCAGGAACAATTGATGTCTGGCCAGGTCTAAAGATGTACTTGATGTGATAGGATCAGCCTCTTGCCTAGAGAGGCCCAACCAGTAAAAGGCATTTTTTTTTTTTTTTTTTTTAAGAGCTGGCTGTGGTATCTGACAAGGTTGGATTACACAAATCAAACTCTGTTTCATCCCACATGGCCTCTGTCCTAAGCACAAAGAGTGTTCCCTGCCCTCCCCAGATAAGAATCTCCCTCTGGCTCTCCCCCTTCGGACCCAATTCACACCCTCTGGGGACTCTGTGTGTCACCAGTGTACCAGATGCTCCAGCAAGAGCTAATTCACCCCCAAAGAATTCGAGGAAGGAGCAAAGCTACACTGTAGCCCTGATTTAAAAGAAACTAACACACAAAATGCAGATTTACCAAACAGATAGCAATTTATATCGCATATTTAAAATGCTTTCCTATTGTCTCTTTTGCTCCTCACAAAGGTCTGGGACATAGGAAAGGCAGGTATTATTTTCAATCCCATTTTACAGATGGGGAAGCAAAGGTTCAGAAAAGTTACCCCAAGCAAGTTAGTTGGGAGGGGGTGATTCAAACCCCTGACTTCTGACTCCAGAGCTATGTTCTTTCACTAAAATATTACAGTGTGTTTATTCACATTATGAAAATGGTATTAACTGTTCAAGGAGAATTGCCACCTAACTGCTCCCCTAGTATGTTTAAAGAAATTGTTTTCAGATCATTAACTATTTAGTAAGGATGCTGTGGACCAGAAAAAAAATAAACCTTTCAGAGGCAGAGCTAACTGAAGATCAAACAGAAATGAAGCTAAAACTGGCCTGAAATGATAACTTCAGATCATTTTCTGAAACCATGCTCAGTTTCTTTAAAATGCAGAGTTGTATCTACCCTGCTTTACAGGGAGATACACTCTCTGTAAAATGCCGTTTTCCTACCTCACCTCTTCCCTTTCCCCCATCAACTCTAAACCCGCCACGGCGAGGCTGAAGGACAAAGCCTTGCTGTTGAGAACAGGAATACAGAGCTAAGGAAGACTTAAGGAAAATTCCACATAAAAGAAGTTGGGGAGATGTTTGTTTGATTCAGCAAACTTTTATCAGGTACCCAAACGAGCTAAGAGTTACAAAGCACAAAGATGAGCAAGCTGTAAGGCTTGTCCTCGATTATTTTACAATCTGAAGGGGGGAAAAGCAAGAACACAGAACTCAGTTTTACAGGAGGCAGAGCCAGGGTCCGGGCAGTAAGTGGGAGCTCCATCAGATTCTCACCTTCCGGGCTGCACTTGCTGAGGAGCAGGGGTGGGTAATGGGGAGACCATGGTTTTAGGATCAATCAGATCTGCATGGCTCCCAGCTCAGCCACTTCCAGTGTAACATGGGCATGTTATCCCACTTCTCTGAGCCCCGGCTTCCAATAACATGGGGATAATGGGGTCTCGAAGTACAAGGTTGCTGTGATGATTAAATGAGATAAGTATATGTAAAGCATGGAGGCAGTGGCTGCCCCAGGCAGCTCCCCAACCCCTGGTGAGGACAAGGGAAACCTGGGCCCGACTGCACTTTGCTGAGCAGTTCCCTCAACACCCTCAGCTCAAAGCACCAGCCCCAGGAGTGCTATCTTCTAGGCAGACTCATGAAGTCCTGAGGAAATCCCTGACTTTGCACTGTGAGATGGGCCATGGCAGCCAGAGGCAGCCGGGCTCAGAATTCCAGGCTGCCAAGCTGGGCAAGGGATTCTGAGACCCACGGGGTAGCCCCTTGGGCCCCGTTGGCCCACTGTCCAGATTGCTTTTGACCTAGACACCTGAGGAATGAGCAACGTGGCAAAACAGAAAAGGAAAAAAAATTCTCCTTGACAAGAGCTTCCTCAGCCCAGCCAGCAGCGCTAACAGGAGGTTGAAGCCACCAGCTGCCACCATAGAAACACCAATCACTTCTCCCAGGAAGAAAGGGCAGCCTGGGGCTGGCTGAGTCGAAGACAGGAGGGCTTCCTCTAACATAGGTGGAAGCCACCGGCTTCAGCCACTGGGGGTGCGGGGATAGGGCTGTGTTTGCCACCCATGTGCCCAGAGCCATGGGCTGCACCTCCATGGCCTGGAGGTGGGAAGGACTGAGGCCCTTACCCAGCTTCCCCCAGGGATGGCTCTGTCTCCCCCAGTCTGAGAACAGCCCCATGAAACTAATGGGCAACTTCTTAAGAACTCAGGGGGGAAGAGGTGTATGTGCGCTCTGGTCAAAAGTGAGGGAGAGAGGGGACTGAGGAGGGGGCTGGTCTGTTGTGGGTCTACAAGGCATTGGAAAAGGACCCCCCCACACGGCTCCAACTCCCAACTTGGGGCCTTTGCAGCTGGCTGTTCTCGTCCCGCCCGGGACCAGTCCCTGGACAGGACAAGCAAGCTGAGCACAGAAGGCCGGACCCTCCTCCTCACCCTGCACACTGGCTGTTCTTGTACTGGTCATGCAACATGCCCTCTTGGTTGCCAGACTTGGATCAAAAGGCAAACAAGATGTTTTTCTTTATCCCTCTTTTCTAGCACCTCCCCCAAAGCCCTCCCTCCCATCACCATCCCCCTCCAAGAAAAAGAAAAAAAAAAAACCAAAGCCAACCCCGTCCCCATGGCTTGCCTTGGTGGGGAGGGAATGAACTGTCCGGAACTACAAGGCCCTTCTCCTGGAAGACAGAGTAGTCAGGTGCAGAGTTGTGTGGAGAACTCAGCTCTACTCAGCCACGCTGATGACTCAGAAGCTAAATATAGTGAGCGATATAAACAGAGCCAGCCACAGAGCAAACACAGGGCCCCCAAGCCCTGGCCCTGGCTCTCACGCACAGCGCTCTCCACAGCCCCTCCCCAAGCCTCACTCTTCCCCAGGCAATATCCGAGGGGGACCTCCCACTCCGGGGACAGAGGCTGGCTCTGTAGGGACCCTTCTCACTCTAGGGAGAATCTCTGGGGCTCCCGCCCAGGGCTGTCCCATCTAGAGCCTGAACAACTTTATTAGCTATAGTCTGAGCTCCAGAAAACCACGCACCAACAAGGAGAGCATCCCAAAGGGTCAGGAAGTAGTTAGGAGCTCCCTGAACAAAGGATCCAGGCTGCTGGCAGAGAGGCCACTAGTTAATAAACCATGCAAACACCACCTTGGGTACAACTTCCAAAAGAGCTCCCGAAGAACAAAATCCTAAGATCATCTTTTAACCCATTTTCAAGTGTTAAACTGTCCACGCATTAATAGTTATACATATTACAATTTCCAAAGGGCTTTCACACCAACTCTACAAGATGAGTATGAGAAATCAAGGCTCGGAGAAGTTAAATGATTTGCCTGTGAACACAGAACTCATAAGTGACAGAGCTGGGATTTGAACTCGAATTTGCCTCTCAGTCCAGGATCCTTTCTGTGATCTTGCAACTAAAGATGGTTTCAACTGAGTGGCTGAAATTTTTCTCAGATGTCATTTTCCAGAAAGGCTAATTACTATTCAGGGAATTTCCAAATCTGACTGTTCTGAATGGAGCCACTCCTGGTCCAAGTGAAAAAGCCGCTTCCAACATGAAGAATTCCAATTCTCCTGTAGCTTTACTCACTCAACTGTCTACAGTAGCCACTTTTTTCTTTTTTTTAGGATTCTTGACTTCTTAACATCACCCGGAAATATCCCACAACTTTCAAGATGGTGCCATTGGGACAGGAGACTCTCCTAAGGGGATGGGACACCAGCTTCTGTCCATTCTTCGGCTCATGGTGGAGGAGACCACGGCAGGTGGAATGGAAAGAAGCTGGGATTCACCTTCTGGCCAGAGCATCCCTTGAGCTCAGGGAGGAAGCAAACCTGTACCGCCATCTTCCCTGTAGAAGCTGGGCAAACAAGAAACACCAGGGCACCCTCACAGAGCCAAGGTCAAGGTAGACCACAGTCAGCAGACCACCAGAGGTCACCTGCTACAGCTGGGCAGCTCACAGAAGAGCAAGGAGGAGAATCTTTCACTCCTGACCCAGCCAGAGGAAGTTGGGGGTGTGTGACCAGGTTTGGAAAGGCTTTTACCTCCATTCACTCTGCCTCAAAGTCTCTTGCTGCTTTGGAGACCCAAAGCGCTGACAGCAAGCAGCTCGCTGGCACTGATCTTCTGCTTCCAATTCCTTGCCCAGAGAAACCACCCTAAACAGGTGGCTGACCTGAACTTGGGTAACCAGGCTAGAGCTCCATCCAGCAAGCTCCTTGAGAAACATGCTGGGAGGGCTTATGGCCCACAAAAACCAGCACCAGGGGGAATTTGGAGCATGTTGTATCTAGGGTCATGCTGATGCACTCACTTTGCCCTAAAGCCATCCTACAACACACTACCGTTATCACACCCTTCCCTGTGCTCCACATCTCCCAGGGAGAAGGCTTCCTCTCATACAGTAAAAGAGTAACTGAGGTCCCTAACCAGGGACAAAAGGCAGGAGCTCACATTCCCTACAGGAGTCGGGAACCCATGGCCACGGTCTGGCCCTGGGACACCAATCCCAGACCTGAGGAGAGAGGAGATGGCCAGGCTCCTTCGACCTTCTTACTGCCTTTTGGGTTGTCTTTCTTGGTTATTTAAACTCAGCCCATAATGATGGAGATTGACCACTATTCTCCTAGGAGAAATGTACAAGGCCAAGACCCACAACTGGTCAGCTTTGATGCTGATTTCTCTGGACAGGGCAGGTAGAAGGGGGCTCACGGGAGGCAGCTCTACTCAGGGACAGGTGGGGTGGGAAATGCACTGTGAACTGACAAGAACAAATGTGGGGGACAATCAGGATTACAGAGAGACAGAAGAAAACAAGCATTAAAGAATACCTACTGTGTGCCTGGAACTCTCGTAGGTGTTTTCTCACTGAATCTTCATGATCAGATTCTCTGGCATTAGGTCTAATTTACAGAAGAGGAAACAGGCTCTGCCAGAGACTTCCCGGTGGCTAGTAGGTAGCAGAGCTGGCATTCAAACCTGGGCCTTCTGACTTTGTATCTGAAGCCTAGAGACTTAACCCTAAATTACTTCCATCCCAGTGCCTCAGTCTCCTTGTCTGCAAAGATGAGGGGAAGGAATAGGGAAAGAAGATGAAGGATAAGAATGTAAGAGTGACAACAGTATTGTGTAGATATGAAATATTTAGACATTAGTTTATATCATAATCAAGTTCAGAAATGGCTCATTTCTTAAAACTAGCTGCTAAAAGGTCCTACACGTGCCAGCTCTCCATCTGCCCATAGCCATTACCCCAGCGCTTCCCATAGGATGAGCTCCTAGGGAAGTGAGCAGGGTGAGCAGGGAGGAGGGGGATAAAAGCAAGAAGACTCCCGTGGACAAAAAGCCTGGCTCTTTGCAGTGGAAAGTTTGGGGAAACCAGCTCTTGGCTAGAAAGGCCTCGTTGGCCAGCCTCCTGCCACTGCACGGTAGGAATAGGTAGCTGGCAGGATGGTGAGGGGCCCAGGGAAGTCAGGAACCAGTAGGAGGTGAGGTGCAGAGCAGGGGAGACTCTCCTCCAGTTCTCCTCTGGCTCTGCCCCTCCTCCTCCCCAGCTGGAAGGCTCTGGCTAAGAGGACAGCACCTTGTATGGAGTTGAACCAGGCCTTCAAAGAGACAGCCCTGGACGGGGGTCAATGATGCCAAGCAGCAAAGAGCACGGTCAGACCTGGGATCAGGGCCAGTTTCTCCTGTGCGGAACTGAGTCAGGAAGAAAGGGCCCTGGGCTGAGTTCTGGTCCTGTGCCAGGGCTCAGCTGGGCAAGGGAGGCCTCCCAGCCTGCTCCTAAGCCCACAGGGGCTCACCCGTGGATGGCTGAACATTCTGGGAAAGAACTGTTGAGAGAGATCAGGGCTATTGGGAACACAGAAAACTGCCTTCCAGATAGTTCTCCAGACGAGCCTGTGAGACCCACAGTCACCGTGTCCTCTATCAGCTGCAGCCCCAGGACCGGAAGCTGCGAGCTCAGGCCAACCACAGGCCTACACAACCAGGGCAGAGTGAATGGGCAGGAAGAAGGCCAAGAGGCAGAAATCAAGAATCAGAGTGTGTCCACACATGGACCGAAGGGGAAACTCTAAGCCAAGTCTCCACAGAAAAATCAAAGGAGCGAATAGGGGTTGGAGCTTGGAGCCAGAGGAGGTGGCTAGGCTGCCTTATTATCTAAGCATAGGGCCACCCTCCCTTCCTGAGGGACTGGGAGAGCCACCAGGGCCAGGTCTAGCCCCAAGTTTCCCTTGGCAGGGACACTCACCATGTCTAACCCCGGAGGGCCTGTTCTCAGGAAATCCAAGGTCAATTTCTCTTCCCCCTGGTGCTGGCCAAGTCAAACCTTCTATTACCAATAGCTGTCCTCTGGTCACCTGAAGTTCCCCATCTAACCTCAGGGTCTGCCCAATCATGGTGGATTACTTATTCTCTTGATTTCCTGATATACAGTCAGATATAGACTTACACATGCGCACGCGCGCGCGCGCACACACACACACACACACACACACAGCTGACTGGGCCAGGGACACTGTCCCACAGGTAGCGAACGTGTTCACTTCCAGGTGGTGTGCCTTCGCTTCAGCAGTGGTTGTACTAGCAGGGATCCAGCCACAGGATCCTCTCCCCACCTTGGCAGCCATCCAGAAAGTCAGCCCAGAGAGGAAGGGTTAAGTGCCCGGGGGCGGCCCAGACAGCGGCTGCAGAGCAGGGCAGCCTCCAGCCCGTGGCACGTAGGGCTCCTCCAGCACGAGCCCGCCAGCCGCCGCCTTTGTTGATGGGCTCTGCCGCATGCTCCACTGACACGCGATGCTCCGCCCTGGCGGGGCTGGTGCCAGGCTGCCGGCCAAGCGCCCGGCCGAGCACCCGGCCGCTGGCCTGGAGAGACTCTCTGAGGTACACACTCCGGAGTCCCAGGCCCCGGTTCCCAGGCAGAGACAATGAGGAGCGGCCTCCCCAGCTGGAAGGTGTCAGGTTACAACCGGTTCCACCACCTTCCCCAACTCAGGCCCATCCCCGGCCTTGGTTACCCATTTTACACTGCACCGCAGCCGGGCACGCCCGACTGTCCAGTTTTCCTCAGCACCCTGGAAATCTTCCCCTCAGGTCTGTAAGGGACCATCTCCCACCCCTGGCCTCAAGAAGAGAGAGTCTGTCAATCAAGGCTGCAGAAAGCTATCCCATTCCCTGGGAGGGATCGTAGCATCTCCCTCGAGCCTGAGCTGAGAGTGGGCAGATAAACAACTTGGATCTCAGAGGTGAGGGCATGCGTGCTCATCCAGTCGGGCCCATGCAGTGCACGAGAATCACAAGAGCATGAGGCCAAAACTCTGGGACCTTATCCTTGGGGCCTGGCAGAGACAGAGTTGCTGAAGCAGGCCCCAGCCCCCCAGCCCCAGCAGACACACCCGCCCCCAAGAGCCCACCATGCCTACTTGCTGCATATGAAGCCGATGGAACTGGTCTGCAATGCGCTGAAGTTTTCGGGCAATCTGTACCTCTGCTCGATGTTGCCACTGCCCTTCAGCGGGCTGCTCACCAAGGGGCAAGCCTGCAGGGAAACCGGCAGGGAGGGGGAGCCGGTAGCCGGCATTGCCTGCAAAGACAGAGGGCCCACATCTCAGCATGCTCCACAGCTGCCCCATCCTCCCCATGCCTGCCACTCCTGGCCGAGACCTGGGGCCGAGGGTAGACCCTAGTGTGGGCAAGGAGAGGAACTTAGTCTGCCTTTATCAGGGCACTCTGCCAAATGTGGACAGCCTGACTTGCTGCCCAAGAGTGTGAAAGCTGATATTGGAGAAGAGAAGGGAATGGTCCCAGCCTTGCCTTCAGTCCTCCATTCACCGGCAGTGCCATGGCAAAGGTAATAAGTGTGGGTGAACTTGCCAACCTTCTGTCCTTATTTACCCAGCTACGCTTGACCACAGTTTATTATTTATTACCCTCATACAGTAGTAGCAGGCTGAAGCTCTTCTCTGGAAAAGCACTGGAGGCAGCTCTCCAGAGTTCCTGGGTTGAGCAAAGCAGGGGACAGAGAAAGAGAAAGGCAAAAAGTATCTTCACTTCTTAGTGCAGCAGAGGAAGGCTGGTCTCAGGCCCTGAAGCTCTGGGCAGTGGTACAAAAAAAACGGAGAGAGGACTCCTCTGAGCCACAGATTAGCCAAGTTCCTCTCTCTGGAGGCAGCCCCAGGCCAGACATCTAGACCTGCGCTCCTCACTTACCAAGAGCTGGCCACCGAGCTGCCACTAGGGGCACCCGCCGGCCTGCTCCCGTCTTTCCCTCTTCCCCGCCTGCCTTATCTATCTTCTCAGACTCCTGCCAGGACTACTTTGCCAGAATTGTCCTATAGGGCAGCTCCCTCTGGGAATAACTGCAGCGTCTCCTCAATCTGCTCCGTCAGACACAGCAAGATAGCCTCCGAACCTCGGCCCTCTCTCCATAAGCTTTGTGCTAAATGAAGAAAACAGACTGAGTGTCTAACCCTGCCCTTTTGCCAGAGGAAGGCAGATTGCTCATAAAACCAACCACTGAAGCCCACAAATGAAGGGGTCTTGTCTGATTGAGCCTTGGAAACAGCCCCTTTGCTGGCACTGAGCCCAGGCAGGCCCAACCTCTTTCTCCAGTTCCCCTTCCAAGCACAGAAAGCCCCGAGTGACAACTGGGGGCCACCTTCTGCCTTCAGGAACCTGCCCTCCCAGAACAGGCTGGGTTTTTCCCTTCAGTGTCAACAGCGAGTCACAGATCCCCCAGCCTTCCCCACGGCAGCGTTAGCCACTTTACAGAAGGTACATCACTATCACCACACAAAGGGCTGGGCCACACAACAGGCCACAGGATGTAAAGGCCGAGACCCAGGTTACCCTTCTTCCAACCCAAGGAGACACCATGGACCCAAAGATCCCTCCAGAAAGGGACAAAAGAGCAGAAGGAATGGCAAGGCAATCTGCCCTGCGTGGGGCCTGAGGAGCACAGGTGAGGAACAAGCAGACAAGCAGCAGGTGAGAGTTGAAGAATCGGTAGCCCCTGCTGCTCAGTTTGGGGAAGGAAATAGCAAAGAGCAGGTCTGGGGAGGGCAATTCCCCTCCTTTCCCCCAGTCTCTAAGGGAGGAGTCCTGAGGCTAAGAGCACTCACCATAAAAGAGTCGCTGGGGTTCCTCAGTCACCCCACAAGGCAGCATGACACCCTGGCTTGGGGAGGCTGGACTGAGAGTCTGGGTAGCCTTGTCTTCCTGGCTGGTGGGTCGAAGCCCAGGGCCACAGCAGTGCGTGAGAGGGAAGAGCTGCAGACGGCTGAGGGGGCAGTCCAGCTGGCTCTGGGCAAACAGGTCAGCAGAGAGCAAGCTGCCAGGCTGGGTCCCCGGCTCCCCATCCTCTGGCTGGAACACATCATCCTCCAGCTCCTCCACACACTGGGGTGGCTCCATCTCCCCTGTTAGGGTGCAATGCAGGCATCCGGGAGGCTGCCCCCACCCAGGCTATACCTGGAAGGACTCCCCTCCCCTTCCTTCTTTCCTGCTCCCCCTTCTTATGTGGAGAAGTGGGGTCAGGTACTGATGACAGACAACCCTAGAGCTAAAGCACTGCCAAGGGTGACACTGCCCCCAAATGGGGGCTGCCTCGCAGTTCTGAGACTCTACACGCTTCTTCCCTGGGCCCACTCAGAACCACCTTCCCTCCCCTCGGCCTCTTCTTCTAACCCAGGCTGGTCACGGTCATGCAGTTTGACTGCTATTGACTCTGAGCCATAGAGGGGTATGATCAGCTGCTACAAGCACGCAGGGTACCTGGTGAAATGTCAACAAGACTAGCCTCTGTGAGTAGCTGTGGGAGGGCAGAGGGCGCTGTGACTGGCTGTACACACAGTGCTCACAACACACAGGCACACTCGCTCACTGGCCTGAGGAGTAACCACCAAGCTCTCATCTCGCTCTGAGCTGAGCTCCAGGCTCAGCAGCAAAAACAAACACCAGCAGTCCTAGGGTGGCCAGGTTCCCTCCAAACCTGCTAAGCCCTACCCAAGACCCTAGTCTCCACCCCCTGCTTGCTCAACACAACAAACAGGCTGAACGATGTGGTAAGAGTGTGTCCTGGGAGAGAAGGGGAGAAAAACCCAGGTTAGTCATTGCAGCTGCCCTCTCAGCAGAGTACAGCTGTCTGCCCACCACAGCTTAGCCTAGAGGGGAGGTCCAGCATCCAGCAAAGTGGCCAGCCTACCCCAGCTCAGTCTACTCACTAGTCTCCACAACTTCAAATCTTTCCCCACAGCCTACCACTCCTGCCAGCGCTGAACCTGAGATTGGTACAACCTGCCTCACAGAAGGAAGTGAAATTTAGCCGTCTGTCTGTGACCTCACTCGCTGCCTAAACTCCTCAGGTTGTTGACATGAGTTTCTTGGTGATAAAGAAGTTCCACTTGCTCCACCTGATGGCTCTTGGGAGTCTGAGCTTGGAGCCACGCAGCATCTTGAGCTCCCAAGCCAACCCCTTATACACACACCAGGAACCCCTTAGGGTCCCTGAGGCAGCCAGAAAAGCAACCACCTGAATGGTTAAGGATACAGAGAGACAGTGTTTGTCATTGCCAGAGTCAATTAGAGGTCCCCTGGGAATTCTGTCTCCCAGTCTCTTGCCTTTGAAGAACAAGCCAAATGGTCTGTGAGCTGGTAAAGTATTTAAAGAAGCTCAGTTAAATTCAGAAATCTTGGCTTTCTCCAATGCAAGCTCTCTCTGAAGTGCCTGCTTCAACCCTCCCTCCATCCCATCCTGTCCTTGAGCTATCTATGGTCCCTATCCTGCCCTCTTCCCTGGACAGCGAGGAGATGCCCGCTTGGATGGCAAAACAGGCACATGGTGTTCTTTGGACAGTGTTTCCCAAAGGGGAGTGAGAGAACTACACTTTAGCAGTACCAGGAAACAAGGTTTCCCACTGAAAGGACCAAGTGCTGTCCTGCTAGTCACCTGGCAGGGGCTCCCCTCCTGCCCATCCGCCTCCTCTCTGCAAGTTGGCAATCCCAACCTAAGATGGGGCCCTCCAAAGCCAATCGCAGTCAGGAGTCATTGTCTTGGGTTTTCCTTTGAAGCCTATCACCTCCCCCACCCGCTCCCAGCAAAGCCCCAAATTCCACCCTTGCCTGGACTGGACAGTGGGGGAGGTGCAGCCAGAGGGTGTGGCTCTGCAAGCCTGAGGGGGACCCTTCCCACTCTCCACAGGAACTGCAGGTGGCCCTTCTGCAGGTGGGAGTCTCTGGACAGGTGCCGGACAAGGTCAAGTGTAAACTGAGATACAGTAAAGGGACCTTCTTCTCCCCTTCCCCTGAGCTGAAGAGGTGGTGTGCAAACCGGCAGGAGAAGGGCACTTCCTAAGTGCACTACCAGGGAAGTCTTTATTCCTAGCAAGGGGACCTAAAGCCTGCTGGAGCCATCCCAGCCCTTAAGGACTCTAAGAGGGATGCTGAACTCAAGACTCCTTCTCCTAGGAGAAGCAGTGGCTAGACATTCTGAACCTCGACGAGGGCTAAAATCTGGGAACGCACACATACATGCACACACTCACGCACTCACACAACACACAGCAGACCTGGGTGACTCCAGGAGAGGATCTCGGCCTCCGAGTCGTGATGCCAGGGCTCCGCGCCAGGGTCCAGCGTGATGAGCACTCGGGGGCTTGGCGCCCAAACTCAGTTGGGAAGGAGGGAAAAAGCCCGGCTGTTAAGGAGAGGAGCCTTCAGACTCCGCAGGGATGCAGGACGTCCCACAACTCCCTGCCCTACCCCAAAGTCAGATCCAGAGGCCGGGCCATTCTCGAGCGCCCAGGTCTGCTCAGCAGTGCACCGCACGTTCCCCTGCCCACCTGGACCCAACTCCTTGGAGTCTCAAATGCTACTACCCCCACGTTCCTTCGTGGAGCAGCGCACTTAGATGTGGGTTTTGCACCCCGTTCCCATACCCCAGCGCCCCAGTCCATGGTCACTCTAGACTCCCGCAGCCCAACCCTTCCCGGGCCCCCACGCGCAGCGCGATCCTCTCCCCACTTCCCCAAGGAGGTGCGATCCAACACCGCCCGGCCCCCTGCCGCCCGGGCGCTCACCGGGCTGCGGCGAAAGGCGGGAGGCGGGAGGCGGGAGGCGGTAGGCGCAGGCAGGGGCGGCGGCAGCGGCAGGCGGGCTGGCGCGGGTGGAGGCCACTCTGCACCGCGCGGTATTGTTTCCAAAATACGCCCGCTCGGGGCATCCCGCAAACAGCTGATGAGGCCCCGCCTCTGGCGCGTCACACCGACGGCTGGCCAATGGCGAGTGGAACCCCAAGTCCCGGGCTGGGCGGCTGCCAGGGACGGTCACGAATGTACGAACCTTCCCTTGGAAACACTGCAAGGGGCCAAGCCAAATTCCGACCTCCTCCAGAAACGCAATTGGAGCGCTGTCGTCCACGCAGGTTCGGTTCCTAAAGCCGGCTCGGGAAGCACTCGAGAGCCCTTGAGTCCTCCCTATTAGGAGGGAGATAGGGGGCGCCAAAGTGACTTTTGTCTTCTCTTTCAAGGGGCCGAATAATTTTGGCGCGTCCAGAAAGGGAGTGGAAGAGGAGGAAGCGGGGAATGGCAAAGCATCCTCCCGGCTGCTGGGCAGGTCAGAAGAAAACTCCAGTACCAAAGCCGTAGGAAGGTTGAGAACACGTGTGTCCGACACTGTTATCGAGTAACATTCAGATCAAACACATCCAAAGGGACCCTCATGTCCTCTTCTTGACTGGGCGTGGATAGTCAACATAAACAAAATTAACATCTGGCCGAGGAGAGGAGAGATCAAGAATGCAGGGGCTGCTTGGGCAGTTGACACGCGTCCTGTTCATGACAGCACCCAGAGATGGTTCTGGGGCTGCAAGGAAAGCAACGTGTCCTGCAGACCGCAAACTATCGGCAAGGGAGTCTCTGGGCTACTTCACAAACATTTATTGAGCACCTACATTGTGCCAGCTACTGGGCTAGGTGCCAAAAACCTGGTGCCTGCCCTCAGGGAGCTTATAACCTACCTAGAGAAGTAGACCAGAAAATAATGGAAAGCAACATGAAATGTGTTAATGCCAGGGATAACGACTGCTGGGAATGCAGAAAAATTCAGAATGCAAAGACTGGGGAAGGCTTCAGGGAGGTGGCTTTTGAGTTGGACCTCGAAGGATGGGGCAATTTTTCCATCAGGAAAGCCAGATAAGATAGCCAAGACCTAGCTTGAGCAGGATAAAGAGCTGAACTGGAAAACTTGTCCAGGGAGCAAGGGCAGGCTGGAGGACAGGATCATTGGGTGCAATGATTGGATTGAGGAAGGGTGGGCATGGGCAGGGAGGTTCAGATCAGATTACAGAAGTGTCCCTGAATGGCAGGCTGGGGAGTCTGCACTTTATTCCGGAGGCAAAGGGGAGCCAGCAAAGATTTTAAAGAAGATGACTCACTTGACTAAGCCTGGACTTTAGAAAAGATAAATGAAGAGACCAGAAATCAGTGAGAGGGAGCAGTCCCTGCAACAGATTAGGTGATCAATGATGGGACCTGACCCAGGGGACAGTGGGGGCTGGCAGTGCTCTGACTACCAGGATGCTCTCTCTGGGTTGTAAACTCAGACAGATTTAAGCTAAGTGGAGCTGGGACTCTTAGCCCAGTGGAGTCTGAAGTCTCCTTGTACCTATTTCCTACCCATTCTTTCCCTAGCTCCCTCAAAGGGTACCTGAAAGAGAGTGGGCAAGGCATAATGAGGGCTGTGGTTGCTAGAATAGGAAAAACTGTCCCCAAAAGGATGGAGAAAGGGAAAAGGGGGAAAGTCAAGCTTGGCCATCAACCCAGTCCCCACAGAAGTTGACAGATGTCCGGAAAGAGGTGCCGGAGCCAAAAGGAGGTATGTTATTTTACCAGGAGGCTTAGCCAAGAAGGAGTGTCAGAGCTGGTCAGAGTGACCTAGCGCTCATGCCATATGTGGGCAGATGAGAAGACCAAGCCCAGCCTCCATGCAGGGCACTGAGGAGCCCTCACCATGTTTGCCACACACACACCTCCTTCCGTGCCTCCTACTCTTCTTAGTGGCTCTCCTCCTGGGCCAGTATCTCAGGCAGGCCAGTTGGGCCTATGGGCATTACTTAGGGTCAAGGGTAGGACTGAAGGACAAACCAGCTCTGAGTCTGCCCTCTGGGGCAGCACAGGCCTCAGGGGGCACGGGTCATCCTGATTCTCCCGACCCACCTGCGCTGCAAAAGCTCTGTCTGCTTCACCATAGCCCTGCAAGGTGGAATTGGGTTCACAAGGCAAGGAAGCTGATAGAGAAACGTTTTAACCTGGGATCCATGTATTTGCCGGACTCACCAGGGTCTCCTCAGCTTTAGGGTCTGTGAACCCCTGAAACTGGCTAAATTGTGTTTGTGGGTTCACACAGACATTTTTATGTGTGGGGGGTGGCTCTGTAGCTTACAAAAGTTTCCCAAAGGGGTCTGTGACTCTATAAAAGGTTTAAATCCACCATTGTAGGGGAACGAGGCTGGGGAGCAGAGGGGATCACCTTAGTGGGGCTGGGCAGGTTGCAAAGATAGAAGGGTCACACCCTCTAGTGACATTTCTTCTCAGGTCTCTCTCCCAGGCCTTCCCAGCCTGCTCCCTTGGGTTCCTTCTGAAGGACACCCCGTGGCTCGGCCTCCTGTGCTCTCAGCCTCTAAGGTCAAGCAGCAGGGGCCCAGCCTTCTGAGCCGGAGGGACCAGAAAACACTGTCAGGGATAAAGGGGTCAGGGAGGTCAGAAGCCTCACTCCCCACCTCTCATCACTGTCAAAGCAGACCCCTCCCTCTGTGCCCTTTCTCCCCTTCCAGCACAGGGCAGACTCCGCAATGTCAGGACCTGCTGGGCTGGAGATCTGGGCTCGGAGCCCCCTACCGAGAGCAGCATCCTAGGAACAGAAGAACCCTGGACTTGTGACTGGGCTCAGAGCAAATGTACCTTGCAGCCACAGCAGCAGTTGTTTTGAAGAATCTCTTCGCTCTCTCTCTCTTCCCACTCCTTGCCCCAGCTTGTTTTTCTTCTCTGCTAACTGATGCTGGCTCTAGGAGGCAAAACTCTGCCCAGAGAAAAGCAAAGTTACTCCGAAAGGCAAAGGCATTGGCTGGAGGCCTGAGAGGGAGGCACACCTCTCCCGACAATCGGAGAGGGAATGCAAAGAGTTAAGGGGAGGCTGCTTTCAGCAGAAGAGAAAACCCAGCTCCCTGTAGAAAGCAAGCAGGAGCCCCCTCCATTGTTTCACCTGGCTATAGGGTTTCTCTCTGAGACAAGGAATGGGCTCTAAAACTCTGGTAACGGGATCACTGGGAAGGGAGGTTTTTAAAAAACCAGCTGACAGCTGAATAATAGGAATTACCAGGCAGGCCGCCCTGGGGTTACTGAGGTTTGTAACTCAACCCCCAGGGAGGGGTTAGATTGGAAACTGATTTATGGGTAAGGTGGGCGTCTTGGTGGAGGAACCCAGAGTGCTCGACCCTCTTGCCTCTTAACTCCCTCTGGGAGGGATCATGTGTGTAAGAAAGGCCAGGAACCTGGAAGGCTTGGTGTCCTCCCTTGCTGGACTTGCTCTAACAGAGTGAATTTATCTCTCTGTGCATCATTCCATCAGTCTGCAAAGGAATAGACCCTCTCTTCTGAGTTGCAGAGGGGTGTGTGTGTGTGTGTGTGTGCATGCGCGCATGTGTGGCGTAGGGGGGAGCGGGGGTGGGGTGGAATCTACCAGAACAGACAGATTGGCTTCTGCTAATTGAGTAAGTGGAGAGACTCGATTTCCTAGTCAGTGAACTCACTCCTTACCAATCACTTGAGAGTGGGATTCAAATCAAAAAAGCAGGCACTAAAGAGAAAATATTTTGGAATTCAGAGACCTGGATGTAAAGGGAAATGCAGAGACTGAGGCTACCATGCGAAAGCCCAGTGGAACATAAAAGATGAGGTGAAGTCCGGGATCACATGCTTATGACAGGCAACACATAGTTTTGTTTTGGGGAATACTCAAAAAATATTTGCTGAATGAGTGAATGAATGTACATCTCCACATTTAGAAAATATAAATAATTCTGTGTTTGGAGAGTGGGGAAAAAGCTGCAGTGGAAGATTTTCCATAAATGTCCTATCTACATTGTCTTGGCCACTTAGCATGGCTGGCCTTACCTGAGTTTCTTCTCACCAGCAGAGGTTCCTCTCAGGAGGCAAAGGTGATGCCATCAACATCTTGGTACCCTCGGACCGCCCTTTTCCAGGCTTGCCACATGACGGAATTTACTAAGTCTGTGGAGATAAATTTACAGAAAAACTACAAGCATGGCCCTCGGGAAGTGCCCTCAACTCTTGCCCAGTCCAGGACTCAGCCTGCCCAGCCCATGGAAAAGAAGTTGGCTTTATCCTGCCAAGGAATGAAGAAATCCAATCAAAATACTTTTAGTCTACATCCCCCAGGATGCAGCCTCTTTCCTGGGCAAAGTTACATTAGTATGTTAGTACATACTTCTCCTTGGGACTGGCAAGGACATCTCAGAAATTTCCAGCTGAGGCCAGAGAACAATCAATTGCTATCAAGGAAACCTGCCACCGGAGGAGCTGGGGACCTGTTCTTTCTGGGCTTAGAGCCTCTCAGGTTTTGAATCTGGTGTTCAAGAGGCTCTGGGCTGAGAAGTGAGTTGGATCAGCTGTTTCCCAGCCAACCCCTCCGCCCCTGCTGTCCTGGAGTGGGAGAGGGCCACTATCTGACAATGAACGAGGGGCTCACTCACCCAGATGTGACTTCACCAAACATTTACCAAGCACCTGTCATGTGCTAGGCTCCACACCAAGGGCTAAAGGTGCAGATACAATCCCTGGGGGGGATCCTTGAGCATATCTGCACCCTTTCTTCCCATACATGAACCTTCATCAGCACACCTACACACAAGGTCAAAGAGAAACTGGGGGCAGGAGGAGGGTATGGCAGGAAGAGCTGCAGCCGCACGAGCTAAGGGAAAGCCGTCTTCCCGGGGAGGCTGAGCGTCCCTGGAAGTGGTCTTGCCTTTCCTTGCACAGAGCATCCTGGAAATGCCTGATGCCCCACTTCCCTGTTCCTAAAGCCCACCTGTCATCAGGTTGAGTAGGAAGAGCTCTAGACTAGATGTTCAGTTCCCAGCTCTGCCATCAGCAAGTGACCCTCCAACACTCACATTTACATCCTTGCCCCTACAGATTCAGAGGCGGCATAACTTGGGTAAACACGCTGGCTCAGGAGGGCAACACCAGCCTCTTATCCCAATCCTGCCTTAGGTCCCTGGGCTATAATCAAAACAACTCTCACCTATTGAGCATCTACTGAATGCCAGACACATGGCAAAAGACAGTTCCTTTAATCCTAAACAATGCCAAGAGGGATCTCTCACCATCAGTGCCATTTTACATTCAAGGAAGCTAAGGTCCCTTCTCCAAAGACAGGCAACAGAACCCTGATTTAAGGTCACATCTGTCTGGCATGGAAGCCAGGGCTCACACCCCCTATGCCTACGGCCTTAAAGACACACCTAACCCCTCCCCACAGGCAGGATTCACTCCCCTTCCCCCTCAATAACACACTGTCCCCAGTGCCCCCAGAACAGGAAGGCCAAGCCTGAGGCAGCCTAGCGAGGTGAATTCCAGCCTCTCTTAGTCGCAAACACTCCCACCACTGCCACCACCTGCAGCAGAAGCGATTGCATCACCCGCAGGAAGCGGTCCAGCAGCCCAGCCCCGGCTCTGGGGCACATTTTCAGTTCCTGCTTCTCTCCTTGCATACGTTGAGCACACTACCTTATCTTCTACTCCTGCGCTGGCTCCGTGGGTTCAAGCAAACGTGCATGTCCGGGCAAAGGACTGTGGTTTGTTGCTTGGACGGGATTTGTACGGGACCAACCGGGGCGCTCATCCTTTTTCTGAACGCTGCTGGATGGGGGAGGGGAGGTCAGGCTGAAGGGGCTTTCCCAGCCAAGGACCAATCAGAGATCCCGTGGGCTCAAAGAAAAAGTCCTCCTGGATGCAGGAGACAAGTCCCAGAAGCCACCATTACCTCGCATCTGCCTTTCAAGGATGAGTGCCCACGTCTGGGCCACGTGGGCTGTCAGGTGGGCCAGCAAGAGGAAGGGGCTGAAGAGCCTGCCAACACAGCCAGGATGTCTCTGGTGTGGTGTCTCAGGCCCATTAGACAGGCAGACACACTGCACTGGGCTGTGCTGCCCTCCCTACATTGTCATGGAATCTTCTGGAACTGAGGATAGATCCTTGCCCCTGCAGTTCCTCTTCTGCCCATCCAGGACTTCCTTTCCCTCTCTGCCAACTTCCTTCTCCCTCTCCCCCATGCAGCATCTGTCTCCTTAATCTCTCTTCCTACCCTGCTTTCCTCCTGCATTTGTCACCTCTCTCTGGCCTCGCCTTGGGCCACAGCAACAGCAGTCAGCCCTTCATGGGCTCATAAAATGCTCAACATTTTAGTGGAAGTCATCCCGTGTGGAGGTTGTGTGCTGCTTTTTAAAAATTTATTTTTATTTTACTTTACGTTGTTTTACTTTTAGTCATGGATTATTTAATTACGTTCATAACTGGTCATTAAAGACAAAGAAGCAGAAAATACAGCAATGTTGAAATACAAATTAATGAAAATGAATCTGTTTATTCACTTCAAGATACTCTTCACCATATATCTAAGCTGCATCCATCCGAAGTCCTCATGTAGACCACTGAGATGTCTCCAGTTCGAAGATGCTGGTGCCTCTCAGAGAAGGAATGGAAAAATCGAGAGGTTGCTTCTTTTAACGTTATCATCCCCATTTGAAAGTGGTTTGCCTGAGTCTGAGTGACATTTTAAAGAGCTCTACGAGTGAGGTTATTACTGTCTCTTCACCCAGAGAGATAGCTATGCTAAACCAGTGACCCTATAAGGATCTCTCCCAATGCTCTTTGTACCACAAACCTGACTTACTTCTTGGCAGGGGTTAGGACACCAAAATCAGTGATTTGAATAAATATCAAGTTGTTCTTTTAGGACCAGCCCAGCCTTAAATTAGCAATACTGGTTTACTTTGTTTAGAGAAATGTCAAACTGCAACGTGAAATTGGGTAACAATAGCACCATTTCAGGCTCTCTCCTAAGGATTCAGGGGCATTAAACCTGTTCTAGATGTGATAACCTCTGTGGAATGAAGGGGGAACCCAAGGACTCTCAACTCTTCCCCCAGATCAGTCCAGGTTATGGAGCCTATTCCAGGTTTCATAAACTCCTAAGCATCATCTGAGACTATGTAACTTGTAATGAAGAAACTAAGTATCGGGGTCATTCCTGGTTTTCACAACTGGAGGAAAATTCCCAGATGCTTCAGAGTAGAATCATTTTTTCAACCCGGATCCCTCTCACAATAAAATAAACAAAACTGACCTCTATATAAAGCCCCTGGCATAAATTCTTACTGACTTTAGGGAGAAACTACTTCCCAGCTTAATTCAGCTCCAAGACAGGGTCATAGACTATGACCTTCACTGTGCCTTTGGATTAGGTAAGCTCTCAAAGGGGAGGAGAACAAAACAATCTTGGGTTTAGAATGCAGTCCCTGCGAAAGCATTCCTGGAGTTTACCAGTTTCCTTGTCTGCAGGAAGGAAGTTTTTGCTCAAATGTTTATTGTTCAAATATTCCCTGTAGGCAGAGAGCTTCTGTATTCCATTTCTTTGTACTTGAAATAAAGTTTGTGTCATTATCTTTGAAATGTGATTTTTTTTTTAAAAATTAGTCTTATGTTTTGGGGACCTTGTTTTATTTCATCTCTTTTGATTCTTTGGCAACGGGGCCAGTGGGGAGAGGGTCTCTTCCTATTTCTACACGTCCCCAACAGGTTTAACTGGAATCACTATTGCTTCGTCTCTGCAAAGAAACTATCTCCTTTACATCGAGTATTTATTGAGCACGTACTACGTTCCTCAAACTATCTGAGGAGTGTTAGAGAGGCCATGAGGTATAAGACACACTTCCTGCCTGCCTTCTCATTGCCTGCCCTTATAGTCTTTATTGAGATATAATTGAGTTATAATCCACCTACCCTAAAATTCATCCATTTAAAGTGTACAATCTAATGGTTTTTAAAATATTCACACTTTTAGAACATTTTCATCACCCCAAAAAGAAATCCCATACCCATTAGCAGTCACTCCCCAGCCCAAATAACCAAGTAATCACTAATCCACTTTCTGTCTCTATAGATTTGCCTATTCTGGACATTTCATATAAATGGAATCATATACTGTGTTGTCTTTTGTAACTGGCTTCTTTCACTTAACATAATCTTTTCAAGATTCATCCATGTTGTAGCATGTATCAGTACTTCATTCCTTTTGATGGCTGAATAATATTCCATTGCATGGATAGATCACATTTTGTTCATTTGTTCATCGGTTAATGGACATTTGAGTTGTTTCCACCTTTTGATATTACGAACATTCACGTACAAGTTTTTGTTTGAATACATGTTTTCCATTCTTTTGAGTGTACATCTGGAGTGCAATTGCTGGGTTGAGTGGTAACTTTATGTTTAATCTTTTGGAGAATCGTTGTGCATTTGATTTGCGTTTAAGTAATGACTAATGCTGTTAAGGATGTTTTCATAGGTTTATTGGCCATTTGTATATGTTCCTTAAAGTAATGTCTATTCAAATCTTTTGCCCATTTTTAAATTGGGTTATGTGTCTTTTTTTGCTGAGTTGTAAGAATTCTTTATATATTTTGGATACAAGTCCCTTATCAGATATAAGATTTGCATGTGTTTTCTCCTGTTCTATTAGTTATCTTTTTACTTCTTGCCTTGATGATGTCATTTACAGCACAAAACATTTTTAATTTTGATGTAATTCAATTTGTCTGTTCTTTCTTATGTCACTTATGCTTTTGGTGTCATATCTAAGAAACCATTACCTAACCCAGGTTCCCCAGATTATTCAAATGTACATCTGGAGTTTAGGACTATACCTCTAGATAGAGCCTTGCATTAAAAAGGAGAAGAGACGAAGATTCAACCTTTAAAATTAATAAACTTACTAATGCAGGTTGTGGAAGAGGCCCTAAAATACCCCTTTTCTGTCTTATGCCCCCTCCTCCCAAATCTGCCTTACAAGAAGAGAAAAACAAGAGAAAACAGAGCCTCTTCCCTAACCTGAGCTTGAGCTGGGGGGTGTGGAACAATGTATCCTGTCTGTTCCCCTCCCCTTAGGTGGACTGCCATCCTGGGGAACAGACACTGAAAGCTCGAGCCTGATGTTCATTTTTTAAAAATATATATTTATTTATTTGTTTGTTTATTTATTTATGGCTGCATTGGGTCTTTGTTGCTGTGTGCGGGCTTTCTCTAGTTGCGGCGAGCGGGGGTTACTCTTTGTAGCAGTGCGCGGGCTTCTCATTGTGGTGGCTTCTCTTGTTGCGGAGCACAGGGTCTAGGCATGCAGGCTTCAGTAGTTGTGGCACACGGGCTCAATAGTTGTGGCGCACAGGCTTAGTTGCTCCGCGGCATGTGGGATCTTCCCAGACCAGGGATCGAACGCACGTCCCCTGCATTGGCAGCAGATTCTTAACCACTGCACCACCAGGGAAGTCCCCTGATGTTCATTTGTAATCACTCGTGTTAAATTCCCTCTGGAGGACTAGGTCTGCCTTGAACACAGAGGGTCTCATGTCACCCAAATCCTTAACTTACTCATGAAACAAGAAAGATCCTTCATCAGCCCCAATCGTGCACCAGAGGAGCCTGATCCAGACTGTCCCAAGATGCAGCCTGTTCCCTGCATGTATGCTGGCCACACCCTGCCTGACCTGGTGTATCTTTGGTGCCTTCAAAGTCCAAGACTCCTTCTCAGACAGAAAGAGAACCTGGTGTGGAGCTCAGCCGAGTATGGAAGTGAAATGGAAGCCAGGGTAGCCTAGAGCCCACGTGTCATCCTATGTAAGTGGTTGTGCAAGATATGGCCTCTGGAAGCAGCAGATATTTGCCCTTAGCCTTGCCTGCAATTATCAAGAATAACCACCAGTCTCCTGCCAGTAAAGCAGAAGCTTCCTCTGCCACAGGCTGTTTTAGGGAAGTAGCTAGTAGTGAAAGAAGGGTGTGGTTTGGAATCTCAGATACGAAGAAATCCTGCTGTGCCCCTTATAAGTTACTTAACTTTTTTGTGTCCTAGCTTCTTCATCTGTTTATAAAA
This sequence comes from Eschrichtius robustus, assembly GCF_028021215.1. Taxonomy (NCBI): domain Eukaryota; kingdom Metazoa; phylum Chordata; class Mammalia; order Artiodactyla; family Eschrichtiidae; genus Eschrichtius; species Eschrichtius robustus. The sequence goes on from NC_090824.1 coordinate 87,702,759, forward strand.
ACTGGCGATTAAAAATGAGATGACAGGGCTTCCCTGGTGGCACAGTGGTTGAGAATCTGCCTGCCAATGCAGGGGACACGGGCCCTGGTCTGGGAAGATCCCACATGCCACGGAGCAACTGGGCCCGTGAGCCACAATTACTGAGCCTGCGCGTCTGGAGCCTGTGCTCCGCAACAAGAGAGGCCGCGATAGTGAGAGGCCCGCGCACCGCGATGAAGAGTGGCCCCCGCTTGCCGCAACTGGGGAAAGCCCTCGCACGGAAACGAAGACCCAACACAGCCATAAAAAAAAAAAAAAAAAAAAAATGAGATGACATACGTGCACGTCCTTAGCCTGGTACCGATTACATGGATGCTCAGGAAATGTTAGTTTCCCTTCCCTTTCCCAGAAAAGGGAAGGAGCAGGAGGGGTATGATAGGTCAGCTGCCTGAATCTCCTCTGTGACCTCCCAGAACCACCAGTGTCTCTGCAACTCAGTGTCTGTGTCTTTCAGAGATACTACTCGTTAAAAACAGGGTAAGATTTCCGTGTTAAATACCGCTCTGGTAATTCTCCAGCTAGGGCTGCAGCAAACTTGTGGTTTAATCCACTTTCAGTGACAACCTACATTCTCAGTACATAATTTAGAAACTCAAACTGCAGAACAAAAATTTTATTTTAATTCCAAAATGATTATTGTAAAAAATAATATGACAATCTTGTGACCCTATTTCTTCACAGGGGAGACAGTGCCTTACAAGCTGTACCTATTCCCATGAGGACTTGGGGCTTTTTTCTAGGCTTTCAGTTTTGGGTTTGGGTTCACATTTCTCCATTCTCTCACAGAGTCTAGGGCTGAATTTCTAAAAGAAAGAAGAAAAGGAAGTAGAGGGAAAATGGGCTGTTTTAAAAAGGAAATAGTCCCGTCTTTTAAATGCCCCCAGCCCACATGAACCCCACATTCCCAGCCAGGGAACCTGAACAAAAATAACACCAAGCCTCTTGGGATAGCCACAGATGTTGTGCTTATTTGCATACATTTGCATACACTTTTAAGCAAATGTGCACAGTGAATTAATTCGGGTGCCCAGTGGTGATTGCAATCAACCCTAATATTACAAGCTGGCTTGTGAAGCAGGTGGCATGACCACAGGGCAGGGCAGGACAGTGCTACAGCCCAGAAAGAGCTACTGCTCTGGGGTCTCCCTGAAGTGAGGCCAGAAGCCCAGTGCCACTGAGACCTAGTGTTCTCCCTTGACCTCTCTACCCTCTTAACTTCCCTCTTCTTCCCCCTCCAGATCCAGATCCATCTGCCCTCCCCTCTTCTCCCTCCAGATCCAGGGGAAGCCATGGCTCCCCTGACAGCACTGAGTTAAGACAGGCCTGAGCCCCACTGGATCCTCAGGCTGCAGGGAGCTCCCCAGTCTGGGAAGAGGGGACCTGCCAGGCACATATCCCTTTGGCAGTGCCCACACCCCCAAGAGAATATGCACAGCACCTACAGTGGGACCGACATGTAGGAGCATGCCAGCAACATGGAGCCTTGTAAGGAAATCTCCAGGAAGGCAAGCAGAGGAGCAAACCTAGGAGCCGGGGGGTTTGGGGGGTGGGATGGAGTTTGGCCCTGATCCATTACACCTGCCTTTAAAGTACACCATTAAAGTTTCATGCTGTTTTCTTCTGCAGAGCCCTTTGTTCTCTGGCCATTGCTGACCAGCCTGGCTCCAGACAAAGCCAGACAGATTGTTCTGAAGTTTGGATTTCCACTGGCTCTCTGCATCTAATGAGCCGTCACTCAGAACTCTGCCCTAGAAGTCTGGCAGTGCCTGGAGGAAGTGGGAGGGGACAGCATGTACGGCAGCATCCACAGCTGGGCCTGAGCCTCTCAGGGTTAGGAGGAAGTCTGACCTCTGGCCTCATATTCCACTCTCAAGGAGCTCTGTGCCCTTAAGCCATTGAGTTACCTGGTCTCCTGTGGTCAGAGCCCAACCGTGTGTAAGGTCTCTAGATCCTGCATGACCCTTAGGCCAGAGCAACCCACATGGCATTGCTAAAGTTACCTTCTCTCTTCACAGGATTGTCCACACTTAGACCAAGATGGCAGTTGTCAATGTGGAATGATGTGAGAAGTGTCCCCAAAACTCTGGGTTCCCACAGCCTTCTCTGAGGCCTGCAGATCCCACAATTGGAATCCTTCTTTTGGAGTATCCAGAAGGTCCTGTTAAGATGCAGCAGTTGCAGTTAACATTATAATGTATTTCTCCCAGTCTTTTTCTTTGCATAAATATTTGTAGTCTATTTTAAAACAGTGGAATATTTGTGCTTAATGTATTAAAAATATCTTTTCCTACCTTAAAAAAAAAAAAAAAGATGCAGCAGTTGCTAGAAGAAAGTCTTAGAAAAAGGAGCTGTCGCCTCCCCTATAGGAGGTGCTCTAGCTTCTCTGGGGTAAAATTCAGCCACAACCTCCGCCCGAGGACCAAGGGATTTTTCCTCCTTTGACCAAAGCCATGGGCCGAAACCTCCCTTTTTACTTCCCTCCGCTCCCCTCTCCCACAGGGGCTTCACACCTCACGTGTTCAGTTGGTCATCATGGGACAAACTGCTTTAGTGCAGTGTGCCTCATAAGCGATTAAGCAGAATCAGCAAGTGGGGTATAAAACTTACTAAGGAGGATAGTTACAGCCACAGTGAGGAGAATGCCAGGTGCATGTCCACAATCCCTCATCCAAAATTCTGAAAGCCCAATGCTCCAAAAATCTTAAACAAACAAAGAATCATTTGGCATCAAAGCCTATTAAAATGGTGTGAAACTATTCATAATTCCTATCCCACTTAGGGTGATTAATACTACATTTTTTTCTGCCAAATTAGCAAAGCATTTGCTAATGGAGTTCTGGCCCAGACCCTGCCGGAGGTGGTAACAAAACACATGGCACATGCACCATATTGTCTGGCCCCAAGTGTTCAGATAAGGGATTGTAAACATGTATGAAAAGCTATTACAGGTGGAGAAGAAACTATACCAAGATGTGAGTATCATTACTAGGAGACTATATAGACTATGTGAAGAAAGTAGGCTGTGACTGAGACCTGCTGAATTCAAATCCTAATTTTACCATTTACTAGCTGTGTGACCTTGTGAACTTTGTGTGATCTCTCTATACCTCCTTTATGGATTGAATTGTTTCTACCCCAAAATTCATATGTTGAAGCTCTTACTCCCAGCACCTCAGAATGGGACTATATTTGGAAGAAGGTAATTAAGTTAAAATAAGGTCATATGAGTGGACCCTAATCCAATCTGACTGGCATCCTTGTAAAAAGAGGAGAGTAGGACACACAGAAGACCCTGCGGAAGCATGCCTGTAGAGGAAGGGCCATCTGCAAACCAAGGAGAGAGCCCTCAGGAGAAAGCAAACTGCCTGACTGACACCTTAATCGTGGACTTACAGCCTCCAAAACTGGGAGAAAATAAATTTCTGTTGTTTAAGCCACTCAGTCTCTGGCATTTTGTTATGGCACCCCTAGCAAACTAACATACCTCCCTTTCGTGGATAATAATAATAGAACTTAACTCTTAGGGTTGTTGTGAGGACTGAATAAGTTAACATTTGTAAGAACATAGTACAATGCCTGGCAGAGTAAACAATAAATGTTAGCTACTAATATGTTAAACCAGACTGATGGGATTTATTGCATTCACACACTCACTTATGAAAAAAAAAGTGTATAAACCCAGCCCTTTTCTCTTCCCTGAACTGCAGATCAAGGGCCTCCTCAACATCTGTACTTAGATGGTTGAAGATACTTCCAACAAACCTGCTCTTCTTCAAACTTCCCCATGGCAACCAGCAACTTCATCCTTCTGGTCACTCAGGCTAACACTCTGGAGTCATCAGCTCCTCTTACTTCACATGTAATCTGTCAGTAAACCCTGTTGGCTCTGCCTTCAAAATGTATTCAGATTTTAACACTTCTCACCATCTTACCACTATTCCAAGCCACCAATATCCTTTGCATGAACTGTTGCAATAACTAGCCTCCCTAGTGCTTCTCTTGCCCCTTATAGTCTGTTCTCATCCCAGCATCCAGAGTGGATCCTGTTAAAACCCATACCAGATTGTGTCATGCTCTGCTCAAAACCATCCAATTGCTTCCCATCTCACTCAGGGTAAAAGCCAGTCTTTCCAATGGCCTACAAAGTTGAGCACAGACTGACTCCTGGTTACCTCTCAGACTTCCTCTCCTCCTCCTCTACTCTTTCATTCTGTTCCAGTCATGTTGATCTTCTTGCTGTTCCTCTAACATCTAGGAGAGTTCCACTTCCAGTTAGGATGTAGAAAGATATGGAAAGCTTTTGCTTACCATGGTCCCAACAAGAAAACACAGACAAAATTAAAATCATACTTTTCTACTGGGCTAGTAAAGAGCAGTGGATGCATGGAAGCCTCGATGAATTGAATTCCAGGAGGAAACAAGTCTTTCACAAATGTGCAGAAAGTCACAGTAGCTCACTTACCTGGGGGTGTACCCAGTTTGGCTACAATCATGTGGAGGAGCAAGCCATAGACAGAGACTTTGTAGGGATGAGAAGAAATCAGCTGAGCTGTATCGTGGGCTGGCATGACATATTGGAATCTGGAAGAGCCCCAGTGTAAAACCAGATCATTTGGCCTAGTAATTCTCCACAAACACACCCCCCACACACACACCCCTCCTGAATTTTGCCACAAAAGTGGCAGCAGATGAGGCACTGGAGAGAATAGCATAGCCCTGCACATTTTCACAGTGCTTAGATTCCAGGGTCCTGCCAGAGTTGAGTCCAAAGATGATTCAAAAATATCTGAAACTGTAGCCTACCCACTCTCACCTCAAATACTAACACATAAAAATGAGGCAGAAGTTTGGGGGCTGGGCTAATCAGAACTAATTAGAATGCAATATAATTAAAAAGCAGTTCAACCCCAGCTCAATTCTACCCTAGAAGAAATCTGAATGGTCTGCTTCTCAGCCCAAACAGTAGACAGAAGAAGAGTATTGCGCACTTTCTGAGAAATACACACACACACACACACACACACACACACACACACACAGATATATATATATATTAGCCTGTAGTGTTCTTTTATACAAAATTTCTGGAATACTATATTTTAAAAAAACATGAAGTGATTAAAGAAGCAGAAACATGTGACACATAATCAAGAGAAGCAGATCCACAGATGATCCAGTTATTGGAGTTAGCAGATAAGAGCTTTAAAACAATTATTATAAATATGTGAAAGTGTTCACAGGAAAAGATGACTGTAATGGGTGGATAGAAGGGTTATTTCAAGAGAGAAATGTAGGGCTTCCCTGGTGGCGCAGTGGTTGAGAATCTGCCTGCCAATGCAGGGGGCACGGGTTCGAGCCCTGGTTTGGGAAGATCCCACATGCCGCAGAGCAACTAGGCCCGTGAGCCACAACTACTGAGCCTGCGCATCTGGAGCCTGTGCTCTGCAACAAGAGAGGCCATGATAGTGAGAGGCCCGCGCACCGCGATGAAGAGTGGCCCCCGCTTGCCACAACTAGAGAAAGCCCTCACACAGAAACGAAGACCCAACACAGCCAAAAATAAATGAATAAATTAATTAATTAAAAAAAAAATAACAGAAGTTCTAGAACTGAAAAATATGATATATGATATCAAAAATTCATTGAATTGGGGGCTTCCCTGGTGGCGCAGTGGTTAAGAATCTGCCTGACAATGCAGGGGACACAGGTTCGATCCCTGGTCTGGGAAGATCCCACATGCCACAGAGCAACTAAGCTCTGTGCGCCACAACTACTGAGCCTGAGCTCTAGAGCTCACGTGCCACAACTACTGAAGCCCGTGCGCCTAGAGTCCGTGCTCCACAACAAGAGAAGCCACTGCAATGAGAAGCCCGCACACCGCAACGAAGTGTAGCCCCCTCTCACTGCAACCAGAGAAAGCCCGTGCACAGCAACAAAGACCCAATGCAGCCAAAAATAAAAATTACAAAAATAAATTTTAAAAAAATTCATTGGATTGGCTTAATAGCATATTGGACACTAGAGAACAAAATATCAACAAACCTGAAGGTGAAATTATCAAAATTAATCTAAATTGAAACAAAGGGAGAAAAAAATTAGTGAACAGAGTATCAATGACCTATAGGATAACATCTAGTACTCTAACATCTGTAATTGGTGTCCCAGAAAAGAGAGGAGGACAAATAGTTTCAACAATATTTCTGAAGACATAATAACCAGGGACTTCCCTGGTGGCACAGTGGTTAAGAATCTGCCTGCCAATGCAGGGGACGTGGGTTCAAGCCCTGGTCCGGGAAGATCCCACATGCCACAGAGCAACTAAGCCTGTGTGCCACAACTACTGAGCCTGCACTCTAGAGCCCACGAGCCACATCTACTGAGCCTACGTGCCATAACTACTGAAGCCCGTGTGCCTAGAGCCCATGCTCCGCAACAAGAGAAGCCACCACAATGAGAAGCCTGCACACTGCAACGAAGAGTAGCCCCCACTTGCTGCAACTAGAGAAAGCCCACACGGCAGCAAAGACCCAACACAGCCAAAAATAAATAAATAACTTTATTTTTTTAAAAAAAGAAAAAGAAATAATAGCCCCCAAAATACAAATTTGATGAAAAGCAGCAACCTACAGATTCAAAAAGCTCATCAAATCCCAAGTAGGATAAAATACACATAGGAACGTCATAGTCAAATTGTTGAAAACCAAAGATAAAAACCAGTTAGAGAAAAAAAGGAATATTATAATGATAAGAATGATGACTAACTTCTCTTTACAAATAATGCAAGCCAAGAGACAGTGGAATGACATATTGGAAAAAAAAAAATAGAAAATCTAGAATTATTTCTTTTTCACTTTTAGAAGCACAAGAAAAATAGCTTCTAAAAGTGAAAAAGAAATAAAGACATTTTCAGATAAGCAGCAGCTGAGAGAAGTCCTTGCCAGCAGACCTGCACTCCAAGAAATACTAAAGGAAGTTCTTCAGGCTGAAAAGAAATGGTATGAGTGGGAAGCTTAGATCTACCAAAAGGAATGAAGAGCACTGGAAATGGTAAATATGTGGGTAAATATAAAAATTATTTTAATTTATCTAAAAAGACGATTGTTTGTTTAAAGACGATTGATGGCTATCCATGGAGTGCCAGATCTGGGATATGCTCACTCTTCCCTGGCTTGAGCCTAACGCCTGAGACCTCTGAAAGGGCATTGCCCAAACACTGCAGCTTGTCGTGAGCAGTAACAAAACCAGGCACCAGATGCCTTATCATGGCCCTTTCTATTACTAAAAATTCACAGCTGATGTAGAATGTGTAATAAGGGGCTCCAGGTGTCCCTGAGGACTTGACCATGCAGCCAGGAGGGCTGGAAGGTGCAAGAGGAGAAGGCAGCTGATGGACAGGGGCTAGGAAGGGGAGGAGAAAGAGCTACCATTGCCATAAGTTATTATCATAAACACTCTCTCTGTGCCCAGGTCCCCCTACCGCTGGTGGCTGCTAACCCTCCGTATCACCTGATCTCTCTCCTCCTCTGCTGGCATCTACTCATCAGAGGCAGAAGAGGAGGCGACTGGAAACAAACAGGTTCCCAAGGCAACACACCAGGCTCTGTCCTTCCTGGGCAATGGCAATGGAATATGAGCTGGGGAAGAATGTGTGAAATCTACATAATCCCTACCCTGAAGAGCTTACGGTTTAATGGGGACAGTAAAACAGACTCACAAAGCATGTCATTTCAAAAGTGCATTGCCTCTAACCATCCATACTGTATACCCACTTCCTGGCTCAAGCCAACATTTACAGAGTGTTATGCTGAATGCCTAGGACAGTGTGCTCAAACCTTACTGAATCACCTGGAGATCTAATTACAATGTAAACCACACTTTGATTAGCAAGGCTGTAGAGGATCCAAACACCTTCCCTTTAAGGTATGAAAACACCAGGCTCAAACCCAGGCCCAGGGTCCTCTGGAAGAGCCCACAGTGCTTCCCTTTCCCTGGAGCTGAGATCCTGAACAAGGACAGCTCCACAGTCCTCATAGAATCCTCCCTGTACCCCCTCGGCAAGGTATGAGGGACAAAGAGAAGAGAGACAAATCCTCTGCCTGGGGTGGAAGGTGAGGGGCGAGAAGGATTGGTTTATCAGCTTTTGGGCCATCCTCAGAGGCCAGTAGGGAGGACTGTGTGCCTGGTGATTCAATCTCAAGAAGCAGAACCACTTGGCTGCTGAGAACGGTAGAAGTTATCCTAGACTGCAATTCCCCAGCATGATGGAGGGCCGGCAGGAGTGGGGTCCAATGGGTACCACCCCAGAGTTAGGAAGGCCTTGTGTCCGGGTTTGCCTAGGACAATCTCAACACATAATATACAACAGCTACCCAAGCATAATTATTAAAAGTGCCCCCTTTCACTACACATCAATACTATTATTTTAGACAATCATTTCTCTGGTCACCGTGGAGTAGCTCCAAGTTTCTCTCTGTTGTCCAGGTCCCCCCTTTGGTGAGAGTTATGGAGAGAAACCCTAGACAAGGTCAGAAGATTGCCCTGCCAAGTCTTCCTCAGAATTACTCTCTCCCTCCTCCAGGTGTCCAAGCCGAATATGATACTTCTGCTGAATCATTGACCCCACTGTATTGCAATTTTCTTTCCCCCTAGGCTGTCGTCACCTGCTAGGCTCGGCGTGACTTGGGACAGGGATCGAATCTTATTTGTGACCCCATCGCGCAGTTGGTGCCTGGCATGTAGTAGCAAACGCTCAATAAGGATTTGCTGACTGAGTGACTAAGCGAGTGACTGAATAAAGGAATGCGAGTTGGGTTGTGCTCTCACTTTTGCCCCCATTATACTGTGTGACCTAGCAAATAACTTCTCTGAACCTTGGTTCCCTCGTCCGTCAGTTGAGAGAGTTGCACTAGAAGATCTCCAAGACCTCTTCTCATTCTGACACTCGGTGATTTTTAATTCCCATCACAGACCAAAGAACTCCCACTTTTGGAGTTGTTTCTTTGGATTGAGGTGTTAGCTATTCAGATATCTCCTGTTAAAATGTGCATACAACCACATGGGGAGGTTATCATAATAAAAAATCCATCAGCATCACTGAGGAAAATTCTCTGGTGTTTACAAACAGCGGGCCTCAGAGAGAGGTGTCTGGAGGGAGGGGGCAAAGGAGAGGTCAGTGTTGACGTGGATAGGAAAGAAAGTCTGAAGCAAGGTGAACTGTGTATTCTGGGACTAATTGAGATTCTGCAAGAAATAGAAAGGAAGCTAGGAGTCTGGGTAACTGGAACACAGGGGACATAAAGACACTGGGGAATTGTGGGGCACAGAAAGTTGCCAGAGAAAACACCATCAGCTGCCTATGTCTGTCTAGCAGAATAGCTGAGCATGACCAGCCAGGCTGTGGATCTCAGAGTCGGGTTGGGGCAGGGGCGGATACCTTGCTCCCGGAGGGCAGACCAGGGCACCTGATGGAAGGCACCTCTGGGCAGCAGGTTGTCAGGATGTGGCCTGGAGGCATTGACCTGCCACTGTGATACCCCACGGGACAGTCCTTGCATGGCTAAAACTGAGCAGAAGAGGAAAGAGTCTGTCTCCCGCGCCTTCCAGACCCCCCTCCGCTCTGCCAGTGCAGGGAAAGAGTCAGATCCAAGGCAAGCGGCATCTTCCCAGGGTGTCTACTTTTGTCTTTTTGCTTAACCTGTCACATTCTCTCCCCGTCGCAGATATTTTTGCCATGAATATAATGGTATCACTTTATTATTAGTCACTGACCCTGCAAGTTCACCTTCTTTTTTTAACCCCAGGTACATTGGATTGATCACAATCCTTTGTCTATAGCTCTCTTTCTTCACCGATCCAGGCGTGGCCCACCTTTGTGTTTATTTCTGTTTAATAAATTTCTGTTTAATAAATTGTTTATTTCAAAATAATATAAAAAACACCCATGAACACCCAGTGCTAGAAGTAAACTATGGACCACAGCCACCTCCACATATGTGCTCCTCCTTCATCCTATCCCTCTCCCCACCACCCACTACCCTCCATAGATTTTTTTAAAAATTTGCTCTCCAGGGCTTCCCTGGTGGCGCAGTGGTTAAGAATCCGCCTGCCAATGCAGGGGACAGGAGTTCGAGCCCTGGTCCGGGAAGATCCCCTTAGTTGCTCTCTGCCACAGAGCAACTAAGCCCGGCACCACAACTACTGAAGCCCACGCGCCTAGAGCCCGTGCTCCGCAACAAGAGAAGCCACCGCAGTGAGAAGCCCACGCACTGCAATGAAGAGTAGCCCCCGCTCACCGCAACCAGAGAAAGCCCGCACGCAACAATGAAGACCCAACGCAGCCAAAAATAAAAATAAATAATAAAATAAATAAATTTATTTAAAAAAATAAAAATTGGCTCTCCAAGGCTGATGAATTATTACACCTACTACCAGAATTTACTCACCAGGACCACAACTCAGTGCTTCTGATTTCCAACTGGCTGGATGTGCTTATGCTCAGAGGGGCCCCAGACTCAGTGGATGACACGTATTCACAGCATCGTGGCTGGAGTCACCAACTTGCTATGAAGTCAGATCACCCACAAATATATTTCCCATTGTTTTAACATTTTATCTAAGCCAGGGTTTCTCAGCCTTGGCAATACTGACATTTTGGGCTGGATCATTCTTTGTTGTGCAGAACTGTCCTGTCCACTGTTGGATGTTCAGCAGTATACCTGGCCTCCACCCACTAGATGCCAGTAGCACCTGTGACCACGCTCCTCTAGTTGTGACAGTCAAAAATGTCCCCTCAGGGAGGAGGCAAAAATCACTCCCCATTGAAAACCACTAATCTAAACAAACATTTAGCAATATCCAGTTCAACAAATTCTGCAGATAAAATGCCCCCCTTAAAAGAAAAGACATGCACATTTGTGCTGTAAAGCCTTGCTTTGAAAAGTGTGGTCTTGAACCAGCAGCGTGAAAAACACCCGGGAGCTCATATGAAATACAGATTCTCAGGCCCCGACCCAGGCCTACTGAGTCAGAATCTGCATTGTAACAAGATCCGCAGGTGATTCATGTGCTGTGAAGTGTGAGGAGCCCTGCTGCAGAGATTACACAAACTGCACCCTGTGAATATGGTGGGCCCCGATGCGGTGTCTCCCAACAAGGGAAGTTACTGCCTTTTGGGGGGGACAATCCATTGTTCTGTTGGGTTGTCCCCTGCTTTACAGGGCATCCCTGCCCCATCCCCATTAAATGCCCACACAGTGCTCCTTGGTCTCCAAGGCAATCAGAGCTACCCTCACCCTCCAGATGCCCTCTGAGGAGCAGAACCACCTCAGGGTACAAACCCCTGGAGGGGAGTGTTTCTTGCACTGTGGACAGTTTGCCTGACTGCGGCCTACCTCAGTCTACAGATGGGTCCAGGGGGCAAGGAAAGATGCAGAAGTTAAAACATCGCAGTGCTTTTCACCACATCCCCAAGGGGTGGAGGGTACCAGCTGAGGAGCGCTGGCCCTGGAGAAGCCACCCCAGCCAATGGGAACACGGCAGAGCTGGGGGGGCGGAGCAGAGGAGGGGAGCAGGGGAGACACAGAAGCTCTCTGCAAGAGACAGAGCTGCGACTGCAGCCCAACCAGTCAGACCAGCTGGGGCAGTCCCCCCTGGTCCTGGCAGCCTCAGTGGCCTAGTCGAGATAAAGCAAATAAATGACAACAGGTGGGCATCCGAAAGGCCCGTCTGAGCTGTCTGAGGTGAGGAAGGGAATGCATCCAGGTGGGCGAGGTGCCCATTCTGTGCCCTGCCCTGCCCCCTTCTCACCTGGGATGGGGGAGAGGGATCCTCAGGCCCTTCCCAGAGCCGGGAGGAATAGGCGGCTCAGTAGGTGGGAAACCTGAGAGCTCTGTGGAAGAGATCCAGCTTCCAGACCGCAGCTGGATGCCTGCCCTAGACTGGAGCAGAAAGGGCTGGGTTTGCCCTCCAACCTTGCCGTTTGCCAGGTGCAGTGAGTGGGGGCATCCTCAGCCAGGTCTGCACACCCCTCCTAAGCTCGTGCCATTATGACTACCTGCGGGCCCCCCAGACACCCCCACACTCTCTCTTTCTTAGGGAAGCACGTTAGCTGTGCTGTTCCTTCTGCCTAGAAGGCACTTCCTCTCCTTCCAGTATCTCCTACTCATTTTCCAACACCCCTCTCGGGGAGTTCTTTCTGACCTCCCCATCTCCCAGCCCCCAAGCAGAGGAAGGAACTGCATCCTCTTTTGGGTTCCCCTAACTCTAGGCACACGCCGGGTTTTAGCTCATAGGCTGCCATGTTATAGATTGTTTTTTCAAGCATAGGACTTGTGCTATTTTTCATATTTATATGAAAATGTGTCTATACCTGTCAGGTACAGCACCTGACAGGAAATATTTATAAAGTGTTTGTTGAGTGAATGAAGGACATCCTGGAGTACTCGGTCTACCAAGGTCATGCCGCAGAAGTAGAGAATGGACTTGAGGACGCGGGGAGGGGGAAGGGTAAGCTGAGAGGAAGTGAGAGAGTGGCATGGACATATATACGCCACCAAATGTAAAATAGATAGCTAGTGGGAAGCAGCCGCATAGCACAGGGAGATCAGCTCCGTGCTTTGTGACCACCTAGAGGGGTGGGATACGGAGGGTGGGAGGGAGACGCAAGAGGGAGGAGATATGGGGATATATGTATATGTATAGCTGATTCACCTTGTTATACAGCAGAAACTAACACACCATTGTAAAGCAATTTTACTCCAATAAAGATGTTAAAACAAACAAACATACAAACAAAAAAAAGCTCTTCTCGTTTGTTCGCTTCTGTCAGTCAGTCAGTTAACCGGTGTTGATTGAGCACCTGCCTCGGGCCAGGTCCTGGGAATTCAATGAAGAGCCAGAACTGCCACACCCTGCCTCATGGCTCTTACACTCCAATGAGGGACACACAGGAACGCAGAGCCTTTGGCTGCTCGGAGGAGCCAGCAGGTCCAATATCTGTTGGCAGTTACGGAAGAAACTGCCGCCCACAGATGGGGGGCCTGAGCCTCTCTCATACCTGACTGTGAGGCGGGGTCTTCCCCATGACAGCCGCCATAGGTAGTACATGCCCAGGGTCTGTCTGTTCCAGACACACGTCTCGCAATTAGCAGAAGCCAGCCTTTCGAATATCACAGCTCCCCTGGTGAAATCACAAGGACCACAGCTGGCAAACGTCCCTGCCACTTTTCTTGGCATGCCCACTGCCTTCTCTAACTCCTTACAAAGGGGCTGGTTAGAAAATCAGAAACAGGATCAGATTGTCTTTAGCTGTCACTTTTGTCTTTAGCTGTTAAGAGATGATGTTTTTCTAACTCTGCCTGTCCCTGGATTCTCTTCTCCCTCCTTCAGTTTGGGAGCCTGTGTTGCAAGAAAGACATTGAAACTTCCCAGAGGCAACACGTCCTGAAGACCTCTGTGGAGCAAGGAAGCTTGTGTGGTTTTTGATCTGGCTCAAGAGCCTGGGGTTCTTATCACTGGCATGTTCAAGCCCAGGAGTGAGCCTGGGATTCTGAAATGTGAAGAGTTCCTCTAACGTTCCTCTAGAAGTGGCCCAAATTCAGGTTTCCCACTGGCCCTCAGTCTCAGAATTGTTTTAAGAAAGGAAGAATGTTGACCGGTCCTGAGAGGACCCACACCTCCAAGCAAGGACCAAAAAAGGACAGCCTTCAGGGGAAAAGGTGGAGGTGGGGGCAGAGGCCAGATAGTTTGTCACCTCACTTAACTCTCTGAATCACCTCATATCTAGCCATGGCCACTTCTCACTGTACAGTCCAAACATTTCCATGCTTGGCTCCCACTTTCAGCCAAACTAAGTTGTTTCCACTCATCTCACCCTGTCTCAGCCTGGGGGCCTCTGACTTCTGACCATTTCTTGGAAAAGCAGCGCATAGCCCAGATCCGCAGAATATCTCCCACAGCTGGGCCCCTCAGAATGTCAGAAGCAAACTTTCCACGGTCTGCACCAGGCCCCAGGAGGCAACATCTGAGAGAGGGAGGCAGGAAGCTTGCCAGGTGGACAAGCAATGGGAGGTGGGGTACCCATGCCTACACACTCCATCTTCCTGTCAGTTTCCCATATTGGTTGGCTCTGCCAAGTGCCATCCCAGTTGTTGTCTCCCTGTCGTGGCATCAATACCTCCTCGAATAAGGACAGACCAGCACGTAACTCATTCCTCAAGCCTCAATGTTATGGAGCCACATGAACATGAGTAATGAAAATTCCACTGGCTCTTCCATAGGACCTCCAGGCCCAGGGTCATGGTTAGCACACACAGTGCTTTGTGTGAATTAGGAAAAGGAGGCCCCTCTGGGCAGATGAATTTTTTAAAGTGCCTACTCTGAGTGAATGAAGCAGGAAAAAGTGTCTCCATTTCATGCCTCTGGCGGGGCACTCTTGGGTGTGGCATAATTTGAACAACTATACATGCAGCCCTGAATCAGCCTCCCTTTCAAAGCCTCCCCCAGGTCATCTGGGTGTTTTCCAGAGCTCTGGTGCTCACAAACCAGTCCATTCACCACTGTCACCACCCAGTCTCTGCCATGCTCTTCCTTTCCTGCTCTAGCTTCCTGGCTGATGGCCTCTACCTCTGAGGCCACTGGAGGGTATCCCACCTCTGCTGCATCCTGCTGTGAGGGTGCTGATGTCCGGGTCCAGGAGTGGCCTCCCAGTGCTCTCAGAATGGCCAGAACTTGAGATGCTGGAGCTGGGCTGTACCCTTGGCACCTGGGCATGAAGACAGTGCTGGTGGAGCCCAGCATCACACAGTGCCAACTTCTACAGCCTCTGCCTACCATCCCTCTCTCTACAAGGCCAGGGGTCCTAGGGGCCAGGCCAAGGAAGGGTCGCTGCTCAAGACAGATATTAAGTGGCCCTCCCCATTCCAGTTCTCCCCAAGTCTGCGGTTCCACCGTTCTTCTTCCTCAAAAGCACGGAAAATTGCCTGCCAGGGGCCCCACCCATAGTTTTTTGGAAATATCTAACATGTTAGGGTAAGTGGAGGCTCCCACTCCGTATGATGCTGGTTTCCTCCCCCAGAATTTGGTACCAAGAAGCTGACGTTTATTAAACATAAACTTGGGTTGAATGAATTAAACATAAATTAAGGTTGAATCCCTTAATTTAGAGCTTAGGTTTGTGGCGCCCAGAGTACTGGGCTTGAAGTAAGAAGCTGGCAGCATTCAGATCCTACTCTGTTCTTCCTTAATAGCTGACTCTCATCGACACTTTACTTCCTTGAGGTTGAATCAGCTCATGTGCAAATTGAGCACAATGATGAATACTTGGGAACACTCTAGATTCTCCAAGACCTTCCTGGAGCACAAAACTCTGGTCTGGCTAATTCCAGGGCAAAACAGCCTAATTTTGTACTTCTTATTAGCAACATAGCTTATTTAGCTCTACATCTTAACTTGTATCTTAACAGCCCTGCCATATGACTGCTTCTGTTCTCAGCTTGTGGTCCATTCTGACCTTTTGGTCCTTTTCTGCCAGATGCAGAAAAGTTGATAACTGGTATCTTCTTGTTCAGTATGTATATTTTTTACACCTATCAGTGTGGAAATTCTGGGTCAGGCAATTTCCAATGATTTGGGAAGACCCATGAAAAGTAGGGTGGTTCTGCAGAAAAGCAAAAACAGAGTTCAGAAAGAAGTTTCCATGGAACTGGAGAGACCCAGCTCCTAGGAGATTCCCTAATACCCTGTAATAACAGCTACTGTGAGATGCAACTAGGCAGCAGCCAGTAGCCTCCAGCCTTGGGGCTAATGCATCTTTTCACCCTTCACCTCCCTTCCTCCTG
Organism: Eschrichtius robustus; assembly: GCF_028021215.1. Taxonomy (NCBI): domain Eukaryota; kingdom Metazoa; phylum Chordata; class Mammalia; order Artiodactyla; family Eschrichtiidae; genus Eschrichtius; species Eschrichtius robustus. The sequence continues at coordinate 87,718,634 of NC_090824.1, forward strand.
GCAACACAAGATGGTTTGGATTATTATGCCTCCTTCTCATTGGTTCTTCTACCTCATCACTGGTAAATAAAAGACTCAGCTGCTGCTCTGATTGGCTGATCTGTTGCTGGGGTAAAGGCCAGCTTGGTGATGCTGCTTTGCCAGATGTGGTCTCCTTCAGGCCCTGAACACACACACCCTCATTCGGTCTCTCTTGACCTTCCTCCCACCCCCAGATAGTCCCCCTCTCCTCCCGTGGTTGCACAGTAAACAAGCAGTTCCTCCAAGGGTTCCCTGGAGACCCAGAGGTTTTCATCTTTGTAGCGTTTAGCCTGCTGTAGTAGGACTTTGCATAACCCATGAAGGCAAAGTTGGGGAAAATCAGCCTTTGACAATCAAGAACACACACATCTTCACAAGACCAAGCAAGAGATCATAGATTTTCTGACACCTAAATCCCTCTAACAGCCACTGATGCACATAGGTATGGCTTTGCATATAAATGGGTGAAAATGAGAGGCTTGCTAGTCCCCAACTGCTACCAGTTCCCACTGTACCTGAAATTCCACCATTAAGATTTATTCCGTTATGAATTTTCTTCTCCTGGGACCTACTGTTAAAACACAAAGAGCCCAAAATCTGTTCTGAAAGATGTATGAAAAGGTTTATGGTCAAATAAGTTTAGAGATGCCAACATATTTTAGCACTCCCTGTGGCAGGCAGAATGATGGCCCCCAAAGACGTGCATTCCTAATCCACGGAACCTGTGAATATGTCAACTTACATGACAAAAGAAACTTAGCAGATGTGATTAAGGTTCAGGACCCTGAGACAGTTTATGTGCATGGGCCTCATATAATTACATGAGCCCTTCAAAGCAGAGAGATTTTCCTGACTGTGGTCAGGGAAAGAGATGTGATGACAGGCACTGGGTCAGAGAGATGCCATGCTGTTGGCTTTGAAGATGGAGGATGGGGGCCACAAGCTAAGGAATACCCATGAATGTCTCTAAAAACTGGGAAAAAAAGAAACAAATTCTCCTGAAGGGCTTCCAGAAACAAAGTCCTGCCAACACCTTGTTTAGTGTGAAACTCGAGTCTAATTTCTGACTCAGCAAATTGCAAAGTAATAAATTTGTGATGTTTTAAGCTGCTAAGTTTAGGGTAGTTTGTTAGAGCAGCATTAGAAGACGGAGTACACCCCCTCCCTCAGAGATTCATGGTGTGCTTTAGCTATTAAGGGCTATAGAGAGCCTTTCAGGACTCCAGTGTAGCTGGGCTTGTTCAGCTTCCCAGCCACATCTGAGGCTACCATAGTTTCTTCCTTAGGAAATCAGAACAGTGGAGGCTGGTCTGCTGAAGGGGAAAAGAGGTAAAACCTAGGGAGCTGTGGAATAGCTGCATTTTCTGTCTGGGACTGTGCAGCAGAGAAAGCAACGCAATATCACCGCATTATAGACGAGGAAAATCGAAGGTCAGAGAGATTATGCGGCTTGTCTAAGGTTGCGCATTTGGTACGATTCTTACAGAACTAGAATCCGGCTTTTCACAGTTCAAGCGTGGGGCAGGAAACAGCTGGGTCAGAGCCGCCTAAGATCTCAGGACATGTGTGAGACTTGGGGCAGAGGGGTGGTCATAGCCAGGCCAGCCACCCCAGAAAAGAGTCAGGCCAAGCGCAAGCACTCAAAGATATCTCACTATGCTCATGACATCAGAGAATCCTGGTGCTCAAAACGTCCCTCGCTAGGCTCAAAAATTAGCTCTAGAGCCTGGACGCAGAGAGCACCTGGAGAGCATTTACACCGCCTAAATCTGCAGCACCTGGACAGCCACAGTCCTCCGGAAACTACCACTCCCACTATGCCCCGCGACAGCGAGGAATAAACCTGGGATAAACTACAAGTCCCAGAATTCCTTGGGTGGGAGGCGCGAGCGCGGAGGAGCGGAGGGGCGTAGCACGTTGTCGGCGCGGGACCGTTAAATTTGAAACTTGGCGGCTGGGCGTGAGGGCTTGAGGTGCCTGGTTCGCGAGGGAGTCAGGTGCGTGGTCTTTTCGGGAGAGCCCTCCGGTCGCTTCAGTACCTCGAAGGGCAGGTTCCAGAAGGAGGCCCAGGCGGTCTGCGGCCTGAAGAAAGGCCCGCGGCAGGACGAGGTCCTGAGCCGGGAATGCAGGATGGCGGCGATGCAGAAGGAAAGGGGTGCTCCGAGGTAGGTACCGGAGAAGGGCGGCCGGGAGCTGGGCCTGCGAGCCCCGAGGGTGCCTGGCAGGTGACAGAGGCTTCGCTCAGAGTAGCCCAGGAGAGGACCGGCACGGTCAGGAGAAGAGCAGGCCCGGCCGGATCCTCCTCCCTGCTGGCGTCGGACGCAAGTGGTGGAGGTGAAGGCGCAGAGCCGGGTTAGCACCGACCTCGGGGTGAGGGCGCGTGAGAATCATGCCGCATCCAGCTTCAAAGCCAAGGAGGCTGTGGGACGCCAGGGGTCCAAAGAGCTTGGAATTTGTCGTGTGGTCTGTGTTGGTGTCTCAGCCCAGACGTTTGCTAGCTCTTTGACCTTGGACACGTCTTAATATGGAAAACGCTGCTATTAACGCTACCATGCCGGGTTCTGGGAGAATTCAGAGTATCTGTAAAGTAACTGCCTCCAAATAAGTGCTCAGCACACGGTAGGTGCTAGCATTAAGCTAGTAGCATAGTTAGAAATCTAAAAAGCCCTTGTCTGCATGCTGGCTGCTCTTCCTTATTTATACATATATAAGCTCTTACTCCTACCTTCCTGAAGCTTAAGTTCTGGGGTGGGATGAGGGTAGGGGCAACGGACAATAAACAAGATAAATAAACTAAAAGTTAGATGGTGGTCGGTACTAAAAAAAATAAATAAATAAAACAGTTGGGGGGTGCAATTTTCGATAGTTTTGAACAGAGAGCCTCACTGAGAAGGTGTCATTTGGGTCAAGACTTGAAGGAAACTCAAGAGCTAGTCCTGCATAGATCTGGGGCGGGGGGGCGGGGAAGTACAAAGGCTGGAGGGTGAGAGTTGCGGGAGGGAGGCGCACTGGGCCAGTAGCTGGAGCAGAATGAACCAGAGAGTAAAAGGAAGTGAAGTAAAAAAGGTGATGATGCAGGCATTGTAAGGACTTGGCTTTTACTCTGTAGTTGAAAGTTATTGGAAGGCTTTGAGCAGAGGAGAGACATGATCTGACATGTGTTTAAATGGGATCACTTTGGCTGCAGTGTTGAAAAGACTAAAGGCAGAAAAGGCTGGAAGCAGGGAGACCAGTTTAGAGGTTATTGAAATATTCCAGGCAAGAGAAGATGGTGGCTTGAGCCAGGCTGGAAACAATGGAGATGGTGAGAAGAGATTAATTTCTGGATATGTTTTGAAGGTAGAACCAACAGGACTTGCTGAGTGACTGGCGGGGTGGGGGGTGGGTGAGTGGAGTGGCAAGGTTAGCATTAAGAATTTTGACTTGAGCAACTGGAAAAATGAAATTGCCATTTATTTGAGATGAGGGAAGGACCAGGTCTTTGAGGAGGCAAGAGGAGGAGGAGGAGGGATGGAGGAAGCAATCCCAGCTCAGTTTTGGATACTATTTAATAGAGATAGTTTAATTGCTATTTTAAGAGCAGGAGAAGAAATTTAGATGAACTCATTATTGAGTTGAACTTATTCAGTGCTTACTAGTGTTAGATCCTATATTAGAGCATGAGAAAATAAAAATAAATGACATGGCCCTTACATTTACAGGATTCACACAAAATAGTTAAAAAGATATGAGTAGTTACAACCTAAATTACTATTAATCACTTACAGTTTACTTTCTTGAAGGAAGTTTTCAGCTCTCATCTAGACTGAGGTCTCACATAACTTTCACTTTGTTTTGAAGAATAGTGCCTATCTGTTTTAAACCCAGAAATAGTGTCTCTCAGCCAGAAGTAAGCTTCTCTTCGACCATTGCAGAGCTCTGAAGTTCAGAGTACATACCCTTTTGTGGTGATTACCTCCAGAAAACTTTTGGGGATTCCCCCCATAGAATTGATAGAATTGGGGGAGCCATTTGTGACCAGTAAACTGTACTTTTGTCTGCTTCTGCTCTTGGCTACCCGTATACATAAACTTCAGTTTTAAGTCATCAGTTGAAACATGGGGTGTTAGTCTGATAAACACGTTGCTAATTTTAAATTAAACTAGCTGATGCATTCAGTGGTAGGCATCGAACTGCTTTTTGTCTACTTTGCCAAATTTATAATACTTTTTTCCCTTTTTTTCTTCCTGCCATAAACTTCCTTCTTATAATATTGTTCACAATACCCTAGCCATATTCTCTCTTCCATTAGGCAATACTACAGCCGTAAACTTGGAAACCAGGTCACAGAAAGGCTCAGAAGCTTAGGAGTATAATAACACTACTAATGTGCCAACCCACTATATTCGACCCAAAGATGACGATCACTTTTCTGAAAACATTTACAATAATCTAGTGTTATAATAACTCAGTGTTGGTATGAGATTTACTTTTGTTTCCCTCTTCGCAGTGAAGTCATGTCCTTGGAGGGAGATGAATGGGAGCTGAGTAAAGAAAATGTCCAACCTTTAAGGCAGGGGCGGATCATGTCCACACTTCAGGGAGCACTGGCACAGCAAGAATCTGCCTGTAACACTACTCTTCAGCAACAGAAACGGTATGTAGAATGGTTGGGGCTCAACCTGTCATCATTCATCCCCAGTTTGCTAGGTAATGTGGGTGTAGACCCGTGCAGTATGGCATGAGGAGTACTAAACTACTCTTCAAAAGCTGGTAGGATGAGCATCTGTTCTCCTCCTGCTTTCTCATCACACAACAGCTGTCTAAAGATCTCCTCAAGTGCACTTAAGAACAAGAGCTATAGGATTTCATTTCATTGTGGAGCAGCCAAACTCTTGTATCAATAGAAATATTTCTCATACAGGGGGAACTGATAAGTAAAGCAAGTATCATTTTACAATATTTCACAAAAGTATTATGTCATTCTGGATCCCTAAACAGAATGAACTCTTTGAGAGTAATCAGTTAATGAAATTGCTTCTTTGGATTCTGAGTACTGAGGGAGAGTGAATCTGCTATCTTTTATGTGTACTCAATTATTAACTTTGTAGGAAAGTATTTTCGAGAATGTGCCAAAATGAAATAGTGGTCTCCAAAGAAAATGTAAACCTCAGAGAAACCGAATTTAACAAACTCAGGATAATGAAAAGCTGAAAAATACCACTACATTATTCAAATGGACCTATGGAATTTGCTTTCCTCTGACAAATGTTTTGATAAATATACTTTTTTCAAAAAACTAAAGTATCAGTTTCTACCTTCAATCTTGTGACAAAATTCTGATATTATAGGCAAATTATCATAATTTTTTAATACATACTTTATTTATTTTATTAATTTTTTGGACGCGGCATGTGGGATGTTAGTTCCCCGACCAGGGATCCACCCCACACCCCCTGCAGTGTAAGCGCGGAGTCTTAATTAACCACGGGATGGCCAGGGAAGTCCCCAAATTATCATAACTTTGATAGAATGTGATGAATATCCTTGTTCATCTCTTTGGATCTTTAAAAGCATTGAATTTTATGGTTTTGTTTCGCAGATGGTGTTCTATTCTTAAATCTTCTTGGTTCTGTGACGTACTAGTTTTTCCACTTCACTAACTACTCTTCCTTTTTTCTTGTTGGCTTCCTACTGCATTTTACCTAAGTCTCTGTTCTTTGTCCTCCGTTCTCACTCCATATTCAAATTTTCCAGGATTGTTTAACTACCGTTTACATCTCTTACTTGCCTTCTGTCGATAAATGTCTTTTTATCTACCTGTAACATATAATTAGATAAATGTTTCACTAATGTATTAAATACTGAATCTCTTCTCTTATAAATGACCTACCTTTTTCTACTCCATTTTGATTGATGGTACCAAAACTCATCTGAATGATCTTACCTCACTGCCCTCTCACTCTAATTTTATTTAGTCAATTACTAAGGATTTGTGATTTTTATTTTTAAAGAATAATTTACATGCAGTGAAATGCTCAGATTTTTAGTTAGTTTTAAGACATTTCAAGACACAGAACATTTTTATTACCTCAGAAAGTTCTCTCATGCCCCTTCCCAATCAATCTTCCTCTCCCTCATGAAGCAACCAGTGATTAGATTTCTATCACCATAGGTTACTTTTGTTTATTCTAGAATTTTATATAAATGGAATCCTACAGTTCTTTCAGTATGTTTTTTAGCCTTTTTCATGTTGCATGTATCAGTAGATTTTTCCTTTTTATTACTGAGTAGTATTCCATTTGTTTATCCATTCATCAGTTGATGGACAAGTAGATTCTTTCCAATTATGTGCTTTATGAATAAAGCTGCTATGGACATTCTTGCATAAGGCTTTCTGTGGACATAGATTTTCATTTCTCTCGGAATAGAATTGCTAGGTCATAGAATAAATGTATGTTTAATTTTTTAAGAAACTGCTGGTTTTCCAAGGAGGTTGTAACATTTTACACTCCTATCAGCCATGTATGAGAATCTATTTGCTCCAAATCCACTCCCATATTTGATGTGGTCATTTTTTTTCATTTTAACCATTCTGGTGGGTGTATAATAGTATCTCATTATGGTTTTGCTTCCCATCTCCCAGGTGACTAATGATGGTGAGCACTTTTTTGCTTGCTTGTTGGCCTTTTATATATCTTCTTTTGTGGTACATTTGTTTAGATATCTGGCCTAGTTTTAAAATTGGATTGCAGGAGTTCTTTATATGGTCTGTATACAAATCCCTTATCAAATATACGTGTTACAAATATTTTCTCCCAGTCCATGGCTATCTATTTTCTTGGTGGTATTTTTTGACAAGCAAAAGTTTTTTGTTTTTGTTTTATTTTTGAATTTTATTTATTTTTTTATACAGCAGGTTCTTATTAGTTATCCATTTTATACATATTAGTATATATATGTCCATCCCAATCTCATCCCACCACCACCACCCCCACCACCACTTTCCCCCCTTGGTGTCCATACGTTTGTTCTCTATACCTGTGTCTCTATTTCTGCCTTGCAAACCGGTTCATCTGTACCATTTTTCTAGGTTCCACATATATGTGTTAATATACGATATTTGTTTTTCTCTTTCTGACTTACTTCACTCTGTATGACAGTGTCTAAATCCATCCACACCTCTACAAATGACCCAATTTTGTTCCTTTTTATGGCTGAGTAATATTCCATTGTATATATGTACCACATCTTCTTTATCCATTCGTCTGTCTATGGGCATTTAGGTTGCTTCCATGACCTGACTGTTGTAAATAGTGCTGCAATGAACATTGGGGTGCATGTGTCTTTTTGAATTATGGTTTTCTCTGTGTATATGCCCAGTAGTGGGATTGCTGGGTCGTATGGTAGTTCTATTTTTAGTTTTTTAAGGAACCTCCATACTGTTCTCCTTAGTGGCTGTATCAGTTTACATTCCCACCAACAGTGCAGGAGGGTTCCCTTTTCTCCACACCCTCTCCAGCATTTGTTGTTTGTAGATTTTCTGATGATGCCCATTCTAACTGGTGTGAGGTGATACCTCATTGTAGTTTTGGTTTGCATTTCTCTAATAATTAGTGATGTTGAGCAGCTTTTCATGTGCTTCTTGGCCATCTGTATATCTTCTTTGGAGAAATGTCTATTTAGGTCTTCTGCCCATTTTTTGATTGGGTTGTTTGTTTTTTTAAATTTTTATTTATTTATTTATTTATTTATGGCTGTGTTGGGTCTTCGTTTCTGTGCGAGGGCTTTCTCCAGTTGCAGCAAGCAGGGGCCACTCTTCATCGCGGTGCGCGGGCCTCTCACTATCGTGGCCTCTCTTGTTGGGGAGCACAGGCTCCAGACACGCAGGCTCAGTAATTGTGGCTCACGGGCCTAGTTGCTCCACGGCATGTGGGATCTTCCCAGACCAGGGCTCGAACCTGTGTCCCCTGCATTGGCAGGCAGATTCTCAACCACTGCGCCACCAGGGAAGCCCCGGGTTGTTTGTTTTTTTAATATTGAGCTGCATGAGCTGTTTATATATTTTGGAGACTAATCCTTTGTCCGTTGATTCGTTTGCAAATATTTTCTCCCATTCTGAGGGTTGTCTTTTCGTCTTGTTTGTAGTTTCCTTTGCTTTGCAAAAGCTTTTAAGTTTCCTTAGGTCCCATTTGTTTATTTTTGTTTTTATTTCCATTACTCTAGGAGGTGGATCAAAAAAGATCTTGCTGTGATTTATGTCAAAGAGTGCTCTTCCTATGTTTTCCTCTAAGAGTTTGATAGTGTCCAGTCTTACATTTAGGTCTCTAATCCATTTTGAGTTTATTTTTGTGTATGGTGTTAGGGAGTGTTCTATTTTCATTCTTTTACATGTAGCTGTCCAGTTTTCCCAGCACCACTTATTGAAGAGACTGTCTTTTCTCCATTGTATATCCTTGCCTCCTTTGTCATAGATTAGTTGACCGTAGGTGCGTGAGTTTATCTCTGGGCTTTCTATCCTGTTCCATTGATCTATATTTCTGTTTTTGTGTCAGTACCATATGACAAGCAGAAGTTTTTAATTTTTTTTTTTTTTTTGGCTGCATTTGGTCTTTGTTGCTGTGCACGGACTTTCTCTAGTTGCGGAGAGCGGGGACTGCTCTGCGTTGTGGTGTGCGGGCTTCTCATTGCAGTGGCCTCTCTTGTTGCAGAGCACGGGCTCTAGGCGCGCGGGCTCAGTAGTTGTGGCTCGCGAGCTCTAGAGCACAGGCTCAGTAGTTGTGGTGCAGGGGCTTTGTTGCTCCGCAGCAGGTGGGATCTTCCCAGAGCAGGGCTTGAACCCGTGTCCCCTGCATTGGCAGGTGGATTCTTAACCACTGTGCCGCCAGGGAAGTCCAGAAGTTTTTAGTTTTGATGAAGTTTAATTAATTAGTGTCTTTCTTTTAGTGCTTTTTTTTATCTTCTCTAGGAAATCTTTTCCTGCCCCAAAGGTGCAAAGATATTCTCCTGTGATTTCTTCTAACTTTATTGTTTTAGCTTTTATGTTTAAATTTATCCTTGAGTATGGTGTGAGGTTGGAGTAAAAGGTCTTCCACATCCACCCCCACCCCCACGTGAATATCTAGTTGTTCTGCCTCCATTTGTTGAAGAGATTTTTTTTTTCTTTCCCCATTGACTTGCTTTGGGACTCTTGTCAAAAATCATTTGATTGTATATGTGTGGATCATTTCTGAGCTCTCTATTCTGTTCCATTGATCTAATTGTCTTTCTTTGCACCAATTATATATTGTCTTGATTAGCTTTATATAGTAAAGACTGGAAGTCAGGTAGCATGAATTCTCCAACTCTTGTTCTTTTTCAAAATTGTTTTGGCTATTCTTGGTCCTTTGCCTTTCCAAATTTTAAAATCATCTTGTCAGTTTCTAGAAAAGAGACTGCTGGGATTTGGGTTAGATTGCATTGAATCCGTAGATAAATTTGGAGGATTGCTGATTTTTATCAGTAGTGTACATAATTGTGTCCCCTTAGTTACATAATTGTGTCCCCTTTTCTAATTTTTCCTTTTCTTATAGTGTTGTTACCACCCAGGGTTCTTGGACTCTTTAATCAATAGAAATTGATAAGGGGCCAGACCAGAAATTCAGGCAAGGCTTTATTGGGACTCGTGCTGCAGGGAGCAAAAACAAATAACAGGTTCCCCTGAGCTGGGGTGAGCTGGTTTCTTAAATGGGGTGAGGGTAGGACCGGGTCCAAGGGTTGGGCCAGAGGGGTGACTTGGGTGATCTGCCCACCCCCTTGGTGGTGCTGTGTGCAGGGATCATTAGCAGTACTCTGCTTTTGTTCCTGAAACCTCAGAAGTGGTGGGTTTTTGGTCTTTTTGGATCTTGTTGTTCATAATTTGCCCCAACTGCAAATGTACACAGTTATTTTTAGTCCCTTATAGTTTCTTTGTATTCTGTTGCACAAGGAGACTTTTGTCCAGGTGCCAGCACTGCAGCAAAGGGTCCCAGGTCCCAGCCTGTCTCAGTGTTACCTGATTAGTCTTTTTGAAATCTTTGCTTACCATATTCAAGATACTCTCCAATTGAAGAACCACTACTGGCTTTAACAGGTAGAATCCAAACTCTTTAAATTTACATTTAAAGCATTCCCTTCTTACCTCTCCAGATATCTCCATTTATTCCCAATACTGACTTTATTTTATAGCTTAATTCCCTCTGGGTTCACTCTCCCATTTTGACAACTTTATTCAATACTGATTTCCCTCTCTCTTGGAAAATTCCCTTTTTCTTTCAAATCTTATGGTTCCTTCAGAGTCCCACCTTCTAAGATTGCTTCTATGATACCTCCTTTTGACTTCATAAAATCTTTACTATCCATTCTTGGCAATTGTAATATACTGCTCTGTATTATTAATTTTTCATTTATGTATTATCTTTCTTATTAGGGCATAAATTCCTTTGTGTCAGGGACTATTCTTTACGTCAAACATAACCCCTTATACAGTTTTTATTGATTAAGCATTTATCTAAATTGTGGTTTACTACCCAATATTTCCCCTCTATTCTAACTGGTCAGTCTTAACTTAGTCTTAGCCCTCTGCTTTCCCAGCTCTTTACAAAGTCATATTTCACACTTTCTCTGAAGCATTCCTCCAATTTATATATGGTCTAATTCTTCTCTGACTAATGTTACCCGTGGAATTTTTCTTTAACTTTAAGATTCTGATTTCTATATATATCTGTATGTGTGTGTGTTTAGTTTTTCTTCAGTACTGTCAGATACATATAAAATAATAGCTGTCATTTATTGAGTACTTACTATGTCTAAACACTACACTTAAGACTAGTCAACAAGATAGATAGTATTATTATCCTCATTTTATAGATGAGGAAACTGAAAACAGTTTAAATAGCTTTTCTAATGTTACTCAGCTAGTGATTACTGGAGCTGCATTGGAACCTAGGGAGTCTTGTTCCAGAGATTTAAACTGCTGTGTAATACTTCTTTTCTATATGTTGTCTTGGAATTTCTGTATATTTTATCTCTCCTGTTATATTATCAGGCAGAATCCTGATTGTTTCTATTCTTTTTCTTTCTGTTTAATAAACCCTCAAACTCCAGTGCAGTTATCTAGGTTGATATTAAACACTTAATAGTGAATAAAAATGAAGGTGATACTTGTTCATTTGGCTCTTATCACTATTGCTTATGCTCACATTTTCTGTTTAAATTTCAGGGCATTTGAATCTGAAATTCGATTTTATGCTGGAAATGACCCTCTGGATGTTTGGGATAGGTGAGTCTTTTTATTTAACAGGGGCATAGAAACTTAACAGGTGAGTCCTTATGGCCATGCATCTCATACTGGGGTGTGTGGAGCAGTGTGTTAGAGTAGAGAGTAGTGTTTTGCAGACACAGGTAAGCAGAATAATCATAGTATATCTTTCTGAGGTGTGACTGAGCTATACCTGTCTATCACCATCCCCATTATTTCCCACAGGTACATGTTAGCAATATTTGGAAAAGTTTGAGGTATACAGGTTTAGGGCATGTCATTGAGGACCTCTAAATAAACATTTTCAGTATATTAGATATTTCTGCTTTAAAAAGTCCAGAATGGGTCTTGGAGCAAGATAATGTTAAACTTGAAAAATATTCTTTTCCTGTCTTCTCATTCAGGTATATTAACTGGACAGAGCAGAACTATCCTCAGGGCGGGAAGGAGAGTAATATGTCAACATTATTAGAAAGAGCTGTAGAAGCACTACAAGGAGAAAAACGATATTATAATGATCCTCGATTTCTCAGTCTCTGGCTTAAGCTGGTAAGTCTTTCTCAAGTGCCATCTGAGTTTAAAATATTAAACCAAGAGGTTTTCTCTAGAGGTATCTTGTACACCAAAAAACTGAGCCGTTCAGTAGATACTAAACATTTAATAAATATTCAATATTTGTTGAATTGTTTCTACTTTAGAGGTGGATTTTACTATAAGATTTTTTTATCCCTTTAAAAGTGATCATAAGGCCTGTCTATTTCTCTGTAGGAGTGGGTTATTTATTGATTTTAAACATCATTGGGCCATGCAACTGTGCTGGGGGAGGATGTGTAGGAGCCAACACATGGCAGTAGTACGATTGTTTGGGGAAAAGCTTTTGTAGGTGATTCTGGTATCCCTTTCTCCCATTTTTTGAATCTTCACCATAAAAAAAAAGTGATGTTTATTTTTCATCTGTCTTTGGGTTTCTTTCACCTAGTATGTTGCTACAATTAAAAATATTGACCTGACCACTTTGTACTATCTTACTTGACATGTAGTTCTTTTAGGAACACTCTTGAGGATTCTTTTATGAAAATGTCTTTGTAAAAATTATGGCCAGGGTTTCTTAGACATTAATTTCATTGCTTTTATCCTAAAAGAGATTAGAAATAAAGCAAGTGATAAATATTTAGAATAGAATTTTAGATGATAGAATTAGATATTGGATAAAAAAATTTTAAATAAAATATATTAAAAAATTAAAAATACATTTTTAAAAATTAAAAATTTATTAAAAATAAGTAATTAGATAATTCTAAATAACAGAATATTTACAACCATTGTAATATGATAAAATACTGACATTGGAAATTAATAAGATTTCTGGCTAAAATATATCTCTTGGGGAGGACTTAACTTAAACTTCAAATAGTTACTAATACAGGAAGTTAGGTGAATCCTGAAGACATAATTATCTGATTTCTGCAGGACATTTGACATATCTTGGCATCCTTATACAAGTTGGTGAAGTTACCTTAGGGATAGTAGTTAGGGGAATTTATAACAAAGGATGGTGCACAAAGAATGCTAAACAGATTTGTTAATATGGAGACTGTGGTTCCTGGTGGTATACTAATGGATTTTGTTCTTCATTCTATTCTATATAATTTTCTTATGTGTGATTTATTAGAAGGTTGAACTAAATAAACCTCTAAAGTGACTTTTAATCCCAGGTTTCTGTGACTATATTTAGTTGGAGCTATTAAAAGTGACCATTGGAATAATTTCTCTGTTCACTTGTATTAACCTGGTGCTTGTACTGGAAAGCAGTGATTATCATAGAGTAAAAAACATAGTCTAAACCAGTACTCCTGAAAGAATGGTCTGTAGACTGTTCAAGATAAGTACAAAAATTGAGAGTAAGCGTTTAGAAATTTTGTTAACAGTTTAACATTGGCACAACATCTAGGCACATCCTCATTTTTCTGGTAACTTCTCTTTTTATTGTTTTTTTTTTTTAAAGAAATTCACGTTCTTTTATTTATTTATTTATTTATTTATTTATTTATGACTGTGTTGAGTCTTCGTTTCTGTGCGAGGGCTTTCTCTAGTTGCGGCAAGTGGGGACCACTCTTCATCGCGGTGCGCAGGCCTCTCACCATCGCGGCCTCTCTTGTTGCGGAGCACAGGCTCCAGACGCGCAGGCTCAGTAATTGTGGCTCACGGGCCCAGTTGCTCCGTGGCATGTGGGATCTTCCCAGACCAGGGCTCGAACCCGTGTCGCCTGCATTGGCAGGCAGACTCTCAACCACTGCGCCACCAGGGAAGCCCTATTGTATTTTTAAAAAATATCAGTCAATACCTTGATTTCAGTGGGGTGAAACCTTGAACAGGGAACCCAACTGATCTGACTCAAAAAACTGTAAGACAGTAAACTTGAACTGTTTTATGCTACTAAATTTGTGGTAATTTATGATACACCAATAGATGAATGCAATGGGAAAAAAAAAAATTAGCGATGGAATGGAAACTTTTAAACACACACACACACACACACACCCACCCACCCACCCACTCACCCACTCACCCACTCACCCAAAACTGTCTCCTTCACCACAGGTAATCTGAGAAGGACTGGTCTAGATAACCGTCAAATTCAAATTATCAGCCCTAGAGTGATCAGCAGCAATTTAAACTTTGCACCTGGAAAATAAGGTCCATATGAAACTATTTTGCTGTCTTTCTTAGTCAAGAGGAGTAAAGTTGGGTTTCTCACGCTACTCTTTTGCTTTGCAGAAAGATTTCTGCAGTCAGAGGGTTTTTAAATTTTTTTTTATTTTTAATTTATTTAATTTAATTTATTTTTATTTTTGGCTGTGTTGGGTCTTCATTGCTGCACGCTGGCTTTCTTTAGTTGCTGCCAGCGGGGGCTACTCTTTGTTGCAGCTCTCTGGCTTCTCATTGTGGTGGCTTCTCTTGCTGTGGAGCACGGGCTCTAGGCGCTTGGGCTTCAGTAGTTGTGGCACACAGGCTCAGTAGTTGTGGCGGACGGGCTTAGTTGCTCCGTGGCATGTGGGATCTTCCCGGACCAGGGCTCGAACCCGTGTCTCCTTCACTGGCCACCAGGGAAGCCCCAGAGTTATTTTTATAAAGGATAACTACAATCTAGCTAAGGAAAAATTTGTTCTTAGAAAATATCCAGTATTTTTAGTTAAGAGTGTAAAATTGTTTTAATTTGGCTTTTTTAGGTTACCAAAAAGATATGTTTAACTTTTGAATCTGTTAATCTCACCATCTTATCCTTTTATTGATATTTATGTTATTTCTTAAGTGATCTCATTCAGCAGTCTGGAATAACCTGATCTGTATTGGCTATCCCATGCTGTACCACAGCTATTCAGAAAGCCGTTAACAAAGTGCAGTCAATTTTAAGCTTTATTTATGTAGTAATAGATATCGAGGACTGGATCTTATACTGATAACACATTGAGAATTATAACTTTGCTTGAAACACCATCACATATGGGAAAACATCTCTAATTTGGATAAGCAGAAAAACTGCATTTACTAAATTACTGCAAAATTAAACTACAAAATACTAATTGTTTTTGTCAAAGATATAAATGGAGCATTTCATTTTTTCAGCCTTTTTCTACCAGACCCTGGGTAGGGACCTGAATATAGTAGATAGCAATGTTTTCTGCCTTCGTGGAGTTTACTTTTTTGGGGAAGACAGATGGTAAATGAACAGGAGAAAATGTTGTCCTCTGCAGTAGTAAAAGAACTCCTAACTAGAACACTGAAATGCTACTTTCTATATGAAAGGAGAAACTTTTAAAAATAAGTATTATCTGTGAAATTATATTTGGGAATAACTGCTAACATTTTAAGTTTGTACAACCATCTTAGAAAGCAATTTACTTTTTAACATAGTTCTACTTATAGGGATTTATCTTAAGGGAATAATGTAAATTGTGAAAGGCAGTATGCTTAAAGATATTTATTATACAGTTTATTTACATTAGGCAAAATTAGAAGTGGTTTATCCAAAAACTAGGGGAATAATTAAATGATGGAAGATCTACTAGATGGAACATTTTTCACCCATTTAAAAATAGTAATGAAGAGTAAGTAGCCACATGGAAAAATGAATGATGCACTGTCAAATGGAATAAAAACATTTAATTATGATTAAAGCTGTAAAATGACAAAAATCCTTTTATCCTGGGTAAAATGATATATGTTCCTTTTTTTCCCTAAGGGAAAAACAAAGACTGAAGAAAATACATAAAACTGTTAGTGGTGTGGGATTTTTAGTGATCCCTCTCTCCTCCCCTTCTTGCTACTAGAATTATCTACATTGTATCTGGTCTTATAAGGTCCCTTCTAAAATATAGATTTGACCAGGTCATTTCTTTGCTTATAGCTCTCCTACCCCAACACATATAACGTTCACTATCAAGTATATTTAAAATTGATTAGCTTGACTTTCAAGACTGTTCAGACCTTTTTTTCCCGAAGTCCTGTCTTGCCTACACCCCTACAAATTTCTAGTCTTCAGTGTCTTTGCTTATACTATTTTCTCTGCCTAGAATGCCCTTCGTTTTCCATTCTTTACCTTATGTAAGTCTATTCTTCCTTAAGCGCCACACTCAAATGTCATACCTTCTTAAAGTCTTTCCTCCCTATCTCTTTTTCTTACAAATTAATCTCTTACCTTCGTCTATGTTTTAGGTCCTCCCAATATATTCCTTATAACATTGTATTATAATAGATATATTTTTTTCAGTGCAGAAATTACATATAGTATCTCCAATGATTGTTTGGTACATAATAGACACTCAGTAAGTGAAGAGAAATTGGTTAACTGCTAACGCTTTTCATTTGTTACAGGGGCATTTATGCAATGAACCTTTGGATATGTACAGTTATTTACATAACCAAGGAATTGGCATTTCACTTGCTCAGTTCTATATCTCATGGGCTGAAGAATATGAAGCTAGAGAAAACTTTAAGAAAGCGGATGTGATATTTCAGGAAGGGATTCAACAGAAGGCTGAGCCACTGGAAAAACTGCAGTCCCAGCACCGGTAAACTGCTTCTCTGGAGCTTGTCTTAACTCGTTAAAACTAATAACAGTCGTTTTGCATCTGAATAAAGTGCTCTCTATAGATTGGCAAGTTAACTTCATTACTATTCAGTTTTTTAAAAGACATATTTAAATATTGTCCATTTAACATTCTGTAAAATGTACTCTTTGGTGTACAGTTCTATACATTTTCACAAGTGAGTAGAGACATGTAACCATTACCATAATCAAGATATAGAATAATTTCATCACTCCATAGAATTCCCTCATGTTATCCCTTTGTTGTCAACACCTACTCACGATCCCAACCTCTAGCAACCACTGATGTATTCTCCAGCCCTATAGTTTTGCCTTTTCCATAATGTCATATAAATGGAATCATACAGTATACAGTCTTGATTCTGGCTGCTTTCATTTAGCATAATGCATTTGGGTTGTAAGAGTTCTTTATATATTCTGAATACAAGTCTTTTGTCAGATGAGTGATTTGTAAATCTTTTCTCCCAACTTAAGTCTGGGAGTGTTTTTATAGAACAAAAGTTTTTAACTTTGAAAAAGTTTAACTTACAATTATTTCTTATATGGATCGTGCTTTTGGTATATCTGAGAATTCCATCTAGCTGAAGGTCACAGAGGTCACTCCTATGTTTTTATCCTGAAGTTTTATAGTTTACTTTTTACATTTAAATCTGTGATCCATTTTGAGTTAATTTTTGTAGAAGGTATCAAGGCTGTTTTTTTTTTTATTTTGCATATGAGCCTCCATTTATTCCTGTGCCACTTGTTGAAAAGACTTTCTCCATTGAATTACCTTTGCATCTTTGTCAAAAAGCAAGTGATCATATTTGTATAGGTTTATCTCTGTTACTCTTTTGTTCTATTGATCTCTGTGTCTATCATTGGTATATATCACACTGTCTAGATTGCTGGAGTTTTATAGTAAGTCTGGAAATCAGGTAATATGAGTCTTCTAGCTGTTCTTTTTAAGTCTTCTAGTTCCTTTGACTTTGTGTATAAATTCTAGAATCAGCTTCCTGGGATTTTGATGAATATTGTGCATGAACAAGGTATATTTCTCCATTTACTTAGATCTTTGATTTCTCTTAGTGGGCTTTGGTAGTTTTTGTCTTTCAAGGAATTGGTCCATTTCATCTAAGTGATGAGTTTATGGACATAGAATTGTTCCTAGTATTCCTTTATTATCCTTTTAATGTCTGTATGTTATGTAGTAACCCCCCTTCTTTCGTTTTTCATATTGGTAATCCTGATATTGGTCTTCTCTTTTTCCTCTGTCAGTCTGGGTAGAAGTTTATTGATTTCTCTTGATCTTTTTAGGGAATCAGCTTTTGGTTCCATTGATTTTTCTCTTAATTGATATTCTGCTCTTAATTTTATTAATTTCTGCTCTTCATTATTTCCTTCTCTGTGCTTGCTTTGGGTTTAACTTGCCCTTCTTTTTCTAATTTAGGTGACACTTAGAGTACTGATTTCTAGAACTTTCTTTTCTAATATAAAAAATTTCTGTCTAAGCACTGCTTTAGCCATATCCCACAAATTTTGATATAATATTATGTTTTCATTTTCATTAAGTTCAAAATATTTTTAAATTTTCTTTATGTCTTCCTTTTGATCCATGGGTTATATAGAAGTGTATTGTTTAATTAGGACGTGTTTGGAGATTTTTCAGATATCTCCCTGTTACTGATTTCTAGTTTAATTCCATTATGATCGGAGAACATACTTTGTATGATTTCAATTCTTTTGAATTTATTAAGGTTCATTTTATGGCCCAGAATATGGTCTATCATGGTGAATGTTTTGTGTATACCTGAAAAATATGTCTTTTCTGCTGTTTTGGAGTAAAATGTTCTGTAAATGTCATTTAGGTCAAGTTGATTGGTAATCTGTTCTGGTCTTCTGTATCCTTGCTGATTTTCTGTCTACTTGTTCTATCAACTACTGAGAGAGGAATTTCAAAGTTTCTTTTATTGTGTTTTGTTTGTTTGGTTGTTTGTTCATTTTTCTTGCCGCATGGCTTGTGAGATCTTAGTTCCCCGACCAGGGATTGAACCTGGGCCCTCGCCAATGAGATTGCAGAATGCTAACCACTGGACTACCAGGGAATTCCCTCTTTTATTGTGAATTTATGTTTCTTCTTTGAGCTCATATCAATATTGCTACATATATTTTGAAGTTCTGTTATTAGGTGTATACACATTTAGAATTGATCCCTTTATCATTATATAATGTTCATCTTTATCCCTGATCATACTCGTTCTGAAGTCAGCTTAATCTGATATTGATATAGCCAGTCCAGCTTTCTTTAGTTTGCACGGTACATCTTTTTCCTTTCTTTACTTTATTTTTTTTTTAACAGTTTTAGAGTTGTGCAGCCATTGCCACAATCTAATTTTACAACATTTTTAACACCCCAAAATGAATTCCATACTTATTAGCAGTCACTCCCCATTCCCACTCACCCCAGTTCCAGGCAACCACTAATCTGCTTTCTCTCTCTGCATTTGCCTCTTCTGGACATTGCACGTAAATGGAATCCTACATTATGTGGTCTTTTGTGACTGGCTTCTTTCACTTAGCATGTTTTCAAGGTTCATCATAGATGAACATAGTTGTGGCATATATCAGTATTTCATTCCTGTTTATTGCTGAATAATATGTCATTCTATGGACATACCACATTTTGTTTATCCATTCATCAGTTATTGGGCATTTAGGTTTTTATTTTTTGGCAATTATGAAATAATGCTGCTATAAACATTCACATTACAGGTTTTTGTGTGGATTCCCTTTTACTTTTTTCTTTTTAACAAAGGGAGTTCTTTTTTTTATTGAAGCATAGTTGATGTACAGTATTATAAAAGTTACAGGCGTACAATATAGTGATCCACAATTTTTAAAGGTTATACTCCATTTATAGTTATTATAAAATATTGGCTGTATTCCCTGTGTTGTATAATATGTCCTTGTAGGTTATTTTATACCTAATAGTTTGTACCTTCCAATTCCCTACCCCTATGTTGCCCCTCCCCCTTCCCTCTCCCCACTGGTAACCACTAGTTTGTTCTCTATATCTGTGAGTCTGTTTCTTTTTTATTTTATTCACTAGTTTGTTGTATTTCTTAGATGCCACATATAAGTGATATCATACAGTATTTGTCTCTCTCTCTGACTTATTTCACTTTGCATAATCCCCTCCAAGTTCATCTATGTTGTTGCAAATGACAAGATTTCATTCTTTTTTTATGACTGAGTAGTATTCCACTGTATATATATATACCACATCTTGTTTATCCATTCATCTGTTGGTGGGCACTTAGGTTGCTTCCATCTTTTTTGTTTTTTTGTTTTGTTTGTTTTGTTTTGTTTTTTGTTTTTTTTAACATCTTTATTGGAGTATAATTGCTTTACAATGGTGTGTTAGTTTCTGCTTTATAACAAAGTGAATCAGTTATACATATACACATGTTCCCATATCTCTTCCCTCTTGCATCTCCCTCCCTCCTACCCTCCCTATCCCACCCCTCTAGGTGATCACAAAGCACCGAGCTGATCTCCCTGTGCTATGCAGCTGCTTCCCACTAGCTATCTATTTTACGTTTGGTAGTGTATATATGTCCATGCCACTCTCTCACGTTGTCACAGCTTACCCTTCCCCCTCCGCATATGCTCAAGTCCATTCTCTAGTAGGTCTGTGTCTTTATTCCCGTCTTACCACTAGGTTCTTCATGACCTTTTTTTTTTCCCCCTTAGATTCCATATATATGTGTTAGTGTACCTTGGCAATTGAAAATAACACTATTCTGAACACTGGGGTGCATTTATCTTTTCAAAATAGTGTTTTTGGTTTTTTTGGATTTTTACCCAGGAGTGGAATTGCTGGGTCATATTGTAGTTCTGTTTTTAGTTTTTTGAGAAACCTCCATACTCTTTTCCATAGTGGCTGCAGTAATTTACATTCCTACAACAGTGTACAAGGGTTCCCTTTTCTCCACATCCTTGCCAACATTTGTGATTTGTGTTCTTTTTGATGATAGCCATTCTGACAGGTGTGAGGTGATACCTCATTGTGGTTTTGGTTTTCATTTCCCTGATGATTAACGATGTTAAGCGTCTTTTCATGTGCCTTCTGGCCATCTGCATTTCCTCTTTGGAAAAAAGCCTTTTAAGGTCTTCTGCCCATTTTTTAATCAGATTGCTCCTTTTGCTTTTAACCTGTCAATGTCTTTATATTTAAAGTGGTTCTTACACACTAAAGAGTTGGGTGTTGTGTTTTTCTCAGTTCTCGCAGTATCTTTTATGTGGTATATTTAGAACATTTTAATGGAATTATCAATTTTGGGGGATTTAGATCTGTTATTATTTGTTTTCAGTTTGTTCTCTGTCTTTTGTTCCTCTCTTGCCCCTTTCCTGTCTTCTTTTGGATTATTTGAATTTTTTTTTTATTATTTCATTTTAATTTATTTTATTGGCTTTTTGTCTGTTACTTTTTTAGTGGTTGCTCTAGGGTATATTATGCATATATCTAACCTTTCACAGTCTACTTAGAGTTAATATTTTACCACTTCAAGTAGAATATAGAAGTTTTATAACCATATAGGTTCTTTATCTTCCCTACTTTTTTGATACACTGGTTGTATGTATTATATTTACATACATTGAAAACCCCATCAGGGACTTCCCTGGTGGCGCAGTGGTTAAGAATCTGCCTGCCAATGCAGGGGACACAGGTTCGATCCCTGGTCCGGGAAGATCCCACATGCCCCAGAGCAACTAAGCCCGTGCGCAACAGCTGCTGAGCCTGCGCTCTAGAGCCCGCGAGCCACAACTACTGAGCCCACGTGCCACAGCTACTGAAGCCCACGCACCTAGAGCCTGTGCTCCACAACAAGAGAAGCCACTGCAATGAGAAGCCTGTGCACCGCAAGGAAGAGTAGTCCCCGCTCGCTGCAAGTAGAGAAAGCCCATGTGCAGCAACAAAGACCCAACACAGCCAAAAATAAGTAAATTAAATAAATAAATTTTAAAAAAAGAAAGAAAACCCCGTCAGACAATGTTATAATTTTTGCTTTCATCAGCCATACATATTTTAAAGAACTTAGGAGAAAAATAATCTTTTATATTTACCATTTTTGTTCTTTCTTTATTCCTGAAATTCCAAGTTCTCCTCTGGTATCATTTCCTTTCAGCCCAGTGAGGGTTTTTTTAGCCATTCATTTAGAGTGAGTCTTTTGTCAAAAAATTATCTTAGTTTTGTTTTCATCTGAGAATGTCTTTATTCTTCTTCATTCCTGAAGGATATTTTCACTGGATGTAGAATTCTGGGTAACAGTTCTTTTAACATGTTTCTGTCTTCTGGACTCCATGATTTCTTTTTTTTTTTTTTTTTTAATATTTATTTATTTATTTATTTATGTATGGCTAAGTTGGGTCTTTGTTGCTGCGCGCGGGCTTTCTCTAGTTGTGGCTAGTGCGGGCTACTCTTCGTTGCGGTGCGCGGGCTTCTCATTGCGGTGGCTTCTCTTGTTGCGGAGCATGGGCTTTAGGCACGCAGGCTTCAGTAGTTGTGGCTCGTGGGCTCTAGAGCGCAGGCTCAGTAGTTGTGGCGCACGGGCTTCGTTGCTCCACTGCATGTGGGATCTTCCGAGATGAGGGCTCGAACCCGTGTCCCCTGCATTGGCAGGTGGACTCCCAGACACTGCGCCACCAGGGAAGCCCTGGACTCCATGATTTCTGATGGGAAATCTGTAGTCATTTGAATGGTTCTTCCCCATTTTTTGTAATGTGTTGATTTTCTCTGGGTATGTCTAAGATTTTTTTCTTTAACATTGCTTTTCAGCAGTTTGATCATGATGTGTCTAGGTGTGATTACCTTTATGTTTAATCCATTTGGGGATTACTGCACTTTTTGAATTTGTAAATGCATGCCTTTCACAAAATTTGAGAAGTTTTCAGCCATTATTTTAAAAATACGTGTCTATACCTTTTCTTCTGCGACTTCAGTTACACATATGTTAGACTTTCTGATATTGTCCCACAGGTCCCTGAAGCTCTTCATTTTAAAAAAAATTTTAACCTTTATTCTTTCTGTTCTTTAGGGTGACCAATTTTTATTGATTTGTCTTCAGGTTCACTTACTCTTTTCTCAGTCTTCTCCATTCTGATAATGGGTATATCCAGTAAATTTTTTATTTCAGATACTGTGTTTTTCAGGTCTAAAATTTCCATTTGATTCTTTTTCATACTTTCTGTGTGTCTGCTGAGAACTACTATCTTTCCATTCATTTCAAATGTTTTTACCTTTATCTTATGGAGCATCATTATAATAGCTGCTTTAAAATCTCTGTCTGAAAAACTCTAACACCGGGGTCATTTGATGTTTGTATCTGTTGATTTTTTTTCCTTTGAGAATCAGTCACATTTTCCCAGTTCTTCGTGTGTGAGGTAATTTTGGATTATATCCTGGACATTTATCCTGAATTATTCGACTCTAGGTCCTGTCGGTTGATGTTCTCTGGAGAATATTGATGTTTTTGTCTTATTAGGTAACTAACCTTCAGATATCATAATTTCTTTTTCATCTTATGTGGGTAGTGGTTCCAGTGTCAGTTCAATTTTCAAAGACCTTTGGGTCTATCCCATGTGTCTGTTGCTCTGGGGTTAGTCTAGGACTTGGGCAGTGGTTTATACTATAGTTCAATTCTCAAAGCCTTTTCTCTGCTGCTTTGGGTCTGCCCTGTGTGTGCATAGCTCAGGGGTGAGTCCAGAGCTTGTGCCCATTCATGTATAGAATTAGGAGATCCCTTTCTTCAGCTCATCCTCTCCAGTGTTTCTTCCATACTCATTGGCCCTCAGAGTCCCGTTTTCCCAGTCCTCTGGCCAGGAAGATGAGGTTTCTCTAGGAGTTGTAGCTTCCCACACCACCAGTGTAACAATTCAAAGTGAGGAAAAGAGATGAAGGAAAAAAAAAAAACCAAAAAAACCAGGAAGCAGCCCTGTGTGGGTTGTTTCTTCAAGTTTGACTCCTCTCCACAGTCCACTTGCTTTTGTTTACGTTTAAGAGACCTCAGTTGCTTTTTTGTATTTGTCTAGAGTTTTTAATTCTAATCAGTGAGAGAGAGAGAAGCTATCGTGAACTTGTTCCATCTTGGCCAGTATTTGCAGTTTATTCAGTTTTTTTACCCTTTGGATAATGCTTAAAACTTGGGCAGTAGCATAGGAAGTTTAGTCTTCAAACTTCTGCCAGCTTTGCTAAAGTAAAATGTCCTGTTGGATGCAACTTCATTTCATCTGATTCAGGAAAAATGGTGGGGTAGGGGGTAGGGTGGGGATTCTATGTAGAGAGAGAAAGACACGCAGCGATAAAAATAGACGTGGCAAGATGTTTACAATTAGTGAATCTAGGTAAAGGGTATATGGGTGCTCATTTACTCTTTCAACTATTTTGTGAGTTTAAAAAGTTGATGGGAAACTCTGATCTTAATAAATTGTATGATCTTAATCTTAGACACCCTGATCTGATCCTGAGATCAACCAACTGGTGCTCTTCAGAGTATTTTTAATTGGTCAGATTTGGACATACAGAGGGGGAGCTAAATCATTCTAGCCAAAACCTTTTCTGATTTCAAGGTGGCTTTCTTTATTCCTGAGAGAATAAACACTTGCTTTTGGCTATTTCTATATATTTCTTCCCCTATCCCACTTTTCGCCCTTGTTTAACAAATTAAGAAATTTGAATTTGGTGAGTAGTGTTCATCTCACCAAATGTTAATTGTCCATTCTCTTACTTTAGACAATTCCAAGCTCGAGTGTCTCGGCAAACTCTGTTGGCACTTGAGAAAGAAGAGGAGGAGGAAGCTTTTGGATCTTCTGTACCACAGCGAAGCACACTGGCTGAACTAAAAAGCAAAGGGAAAAAGACAGCAAGAGCTCCAATCAGCCGTGTAGGAGGTGCTCTCAAGGGTAAGTTTGTTAAGTGTTATTATGGGAAGCTCTTAGTCTCAGGTGGTAGGCAAATTATGTAAGGAGATAATGTATAAATATATATGTGGACATTGTCCTTCTGTTCTGAGTACTAGGTAGCAAAAAAGAAAAGTCTAAGGAGAACTGAGATCACAGTGTGCAGTAACACTAAAACATGTCAGCATTTTGTGTCTTAATTAAGAAAAACCCATTCTGAGGCCCTTATAATGCAAAAAAAAAAAAAAAGAGAGAGAGGAAAAGAAAAACCTAACCTAATATACAGGGAGCCTCTAGAGTTTCTCAGTTTTAGTTGTTAGTTGAAAGAATATATGCAATAATATAACAAGTATTATCAAAGTAAAGCTTACGTGTACCAAATTCTCAAAGAATGTTTTAACTTGGTCTTCAGCTTTTGGGGGGTCAGAAATTGGGCTCTCTTTGTATACCTAAAGATGATCAGTAATAGCTTTTTTAAAAATTCACTATTTTTTAGGGAAATTTAGGTTTACAGCAAAATTGAGTGGACGGTACAAGGATAAATAATTATTAACCAAATTTATAGCAGCTAGACATGTAGACCAGATTTTTAAAAGAAAATCTTATCCCTTTCCTGATATCAACTTTTAATACTCAGAATGGGGACTTCCCTGGTGGCACAGTGGTTAAGAATCTGCCTGCCAATGCAGGGGACATGGGTTTGAGCCCTGGTCTGGGAAGATCCCACATGCCGCAGAGCAGCTAAGCCCATGCACCACAACTACTGAGCCTGTGCTCTAGACCCTGTGCGCCACAACCATTGAAGCCCGTGCGCCCTAGAGCCCGTGCTCCCCAGCAAGAGAAGCCACTGCAATGAGAAGTCCGTGCGCAGCAACAAAGACCCAACGCTGCCAAATATAAATAAAAATTAATACTCAGAATGTTCCTTGGAGATCTGAGAATTAGTGTATAAGGAATATAGTCTTAAAGAATATTTCATCCAGAGCATGATGAAGCTTGATTCTAATAAGCAGCCCCACTAAAGAGACTACCACTAATAAGTGGGCTAATTCGTTTTTTCTAGATTCAGTACATTTCAGCTGATTTCCATTGAGAGAAAGTTTTAAACTGAAAAATGAAGATTAAGATTAGGTTAATCTGGTAAAATTAGGCAATGTTAGAATGATGACTGAAGGAAGATGTAGAATTTGTTTTTTGGATATCTATGCATAAAAGATTACAGGTGAGGGAAAAGAGGTAGGGTATAAGTAACATACAGAATGGACTTAAAAATTACTAATTTGATCCATTAAGGTTTTTAAAATTATTATTTTAAAAAAATCTCTGATTCTATGGTAGTAGAAGTAATCGCCTTGATTTGGGAAAGAATTAGGTATACCTTCTTGGGCATCTAAATTGATAATTAAAGATTTTACATCAAGTTTTAATATTTTTCTCTTAGCTCCAAGACAGAACAGAGGACTCCAAAATTCAGTTCCTCAACAGATGCAAAGTAATTCTAGAATTACTGTTTTTGATGAAAATGCTGATGAACCTTCTAGAGCGGAGTCATCTAGGCCTACAGGGCAGCCATGGATAGCACCTCCTGTGTCCAGGGCCAAAGAGAATGAGCTGCAAGCTGGCCCTTGGAACACAGGCAGGCCTTTGGAATACAGGGTAAGGACTCTTAGATCCAGTTTATTTGCTGACATAACAAAGACTTCAGAGTTAGGGTAGAGGAGTATTTTTAGCATCTCTTTTAATTCCTCTTGAATAATTAGGCATGGTCTGCCATATGTTGTGTCAGAATGTAAAACCATGGTAATTTTAATTTTCTTCTTCATCGCCAGCCTCGTGGCAATACAGCTTCTATGGCAGCTGTACCCTCTATGCTTCCCAGTTTTACTCCATATGTGGAAGAGACTGCACAACAGCCAGTTATGTGAGTTTGGTTTCCAGATATTTTGAGGTGGGAATTATTAAGAGTGGGCAGGGGCACCTATCCTAGTTCCCAAAGGCATTTTCTTCTTAGTGGGGATGAAGGTAAACCAAAGTTTTATTTCCTTTACATCTGTATTTTTTTGAGTATGTTAGGGCTAAAAGACTATTTGTTAGTATTATTAAGGAATAAACTGAATAGGTTTATATTTACATTGCTGTAGTCAAAGACAGTCTCTGTGATTTAAATGAGGTGTTCTACCTTTGTTATTGACAGTAATGAGAAATTATGGCAGTTTTTCCTCGTAACTTGCTTTTCCTTTCTGGATGTCTTTTTCTTCCTAACCCTTGGCATTTCTGTTTATAAGAAAAAATATGATAGATGATGATTAAATAATCAGGCAGTCTGAGATTCAGTCTAATATGTAACATTGTGGAGTTCTAATATTAGGTTGTATTTTGCGCCCCATTGCAAGAGTTTCCTCATAACTAAGCTATAACCCTTCGTATATGCTAGGTATGATGTTTGTGTGGGATTTTCATAGAGTCTTTTATCAGTTGAGCAAGTTGAGGAAGGCTTTTAAGCATGTAGATGCTTGGGCCATTAAAGGTTCTGATCCATTGTATCTGAGGTGAAGACCAGGTATCTTTAGTTGTAAAAAGGTACATAAGAAAATAAAAGATATATAAGTGATTCTGATCCATTGTCCGGATTGAGAACATCTGCCCTATCCCGATTGAGATACCTTATGCTTCATTCTTTTCAAACCTATATTACCACTCTCATTCTTCCCCCTCAGCTGAGAACGTTGGATTTCACATCATCAGTTCCCTAAATGCTATATTCCTAACTCTAATTCTTTGGGGTGCTAAACAATGGAAAATGGGCTGTATTGCATAAGTTAACTTCATTTCATACACTGGCTTTGATTTAGATATTTCCACAGACATGGAAAACAAACTTATGGTTACCAAAGGGGAAAGATGGGGGGAGAGATAAGTTAGGAGGTTGGGATTAACATATACACACTACTATATATAACATAGATAACCAACAAGGACCTACTGTATAGCACAGGGAACTATACTCAATATTTTGTAATAACCTATAAGGGAAAAGAATCTGAAAAAGAATATATATATAAATATATATATATGTATAACTGAATCACTTTGCTGTACATCTGAAACTAACACACAAATCAACTATACTTCAATAAAAAATTTTTTTTAATAAAAATAAAAATATTACCTCCTTTAAAAAGAAAAGATATGGTATTCAGATTTATTTTTACCTATAAGTAATAAAAGCTATATGATGACCCTAACTTACACCTAATTTCCTTCTTCATCATAGTAGTACTCAGAACATAATTGTTGATGGACCATGTAAATTATTTTTAGCCTGTTTTCTCAGTCTTTTTTGTTTTTGTTTTTTTGGAATGGATCACATATAGCCTCACTACTGACATTGTCCCTGTGTTCTGTCAAAACGTAAGAAATAACTCATTTGATCTGTATGGTGAATAATAATTATCTTGCTTCTTTTAGGACACCATGTAAAATTGAACCCAGTATAAACCACATTCTAAGCACAAGAAAGCCTGGAAAGGAAGAAGGAGATCTCCTGCAAAGAGTTCAAAGCCTTCAGCAAGAGTCTGAGGAGAAGAAAGAGAAAATGATGTATTGTAAGGAGAAGATTTATGCAGGAGTTGGGGAGTTCTCCTTTGAAGAGATCCGGGCTGAGGTTTTCCGGAAGAAATTAAAAGAGCAAAGAGAAGGTATGTGTATTGATCTAGTTCAAGTTTGTAAAAATAACTTAGTTGTAGGAAGATTGAGTTGACATGTTAAGTCTGAGGAAAATTACCCCATTGTGTGTACCTTTATGTGATGCTTCTATGGTTTCTATGTTTCTCCATTTAGGCTGAATTTCCATTGTTGCTTTCCATGAAACCCCTGAGGAAAAATATTAAGCAACTAAGTTTGTGTTCAAAAGTAAAGGAACTGCATGACCAATTCATAATTTCCCTGCAATCGGCAGACAGAAAAGTGCTTTTCCTAACATTTCCTAAATATTTCACTTTACTTTTGATACTTCGACTGAAATTTCTCCCAGGGCTTATTCAGGTTAACATACTCACTCATTTAGTTGATAGTTATGTGTACTGTTTATTAAAGACATTATGTTCTTTCTAAGGTAAGGGAAGCTTCACTATAAATTGAAAAACTGGGAATTTGGGGGAAGTGGGAAGTGGTTCTGATTCTGAAGCCTAGAAGTACTTGGGGGCAAGAGGCGTGTAGAATAGGCTGAAAGTAGGGAAGTATAGCATTTGGAGCTTAAGGCATTAGAAGATGCGCGAGAGTACAGAAAAGGAGGTAGGGGAGAGTCCAAAAATAAATTTCATTCATTTAGACATTTTGACAAGGATCTATACCAAGAAAGAAGAAATTTTTTTTTTTTAAACACAGGCATCCAGAGTAACCTACTATTGCAGCTCAGCTCACTTAAGGAGATGTGGCATTCATAAGGCTAGCTGGGAAACTTAACCATCACTTATAATTTGTTAGAGAAAAAAATATTTCAGAGTTCCAGGTGACAAGTTAGAAGCAAATGTCTGTAAAGCAGACTGTACATTTGGAATTGCCTTATTTGTTATATCAACTGGTGCCTTCCAAGGTTGACAGAAGTGCTCTGGGCTCAAATAATACATTGAAAAATGGAATCTATGTGTCTAGGTAGGAGACAGGGAATGGTTAAAAAGCAAGGAGCTGGTTGTGTAAAGCTTTTAGAAGTGGGAACCACCACAACAAAGAAGTAGGCTAGCAGAGTAGCCAAATAGGAGCTGGGAAAGGAACTAGGTACTTAGATTAAAACTACTGTTTCCTGAAGGGAAGGCTCTAGCTAAACCAAGTATATAAAAGTAAAATAGTACATTTTATTCTCAACTAGCCAAAGAAGGACCTGAGCTAGGGTTAGTTGGGATTTGAGTCGATAAAAAGAAGTATTGACCTTTGAGGATACTTTAATACTCGTTTCCTAACCTTGTCTCTGAATCTAGTTTGTACTCTTATAAATCCTTATGCCTATAAGAAAGAGGTTTCTTCTTATATTGAAAACTAGCTTCAAAGATTGTTGCAGACTTTCACTCTCAGGTAGGGATATGAGAAATGAGGAAGCCACAGGTTAGGCCTAAAGACAAGGCTGTTATCCTTTCTTCCCATTGCTACTTCCACACCATTTTCCCCCTCCTCCTTCAAAAAGCTTCTTTCGGATTCATGTCTTCCAATATTTTTTTTCTACCTCTTGAGCCTCCTTAGTGTTCTCACCTCAGACTTTTTCGTCACTCCCTGTCACTCATTAACTGACTAAGCACCTGGCTCATATCTTACTTTCTACTCCCTACATCATCCACTATATTGTATTCACCTGGCAGAACCTCAACCCTGGTTAAATCCAGCTCTCTGCTCACACCCTGTACCTGCATCCAAGTATTGATAGTTTAAATGTAGCTGGAGAAAAATGCAACTGTGTGTATCGGTCTCATTTTAAATTCTTTTTTTTTTTTTTAATTGGGGTATAGTTGTTTTACAATGCTGTATTGGTTTCTACTGTGCAGCGAAGTGGAGTTCCCTGTGCTATACAGCAGGTTCTCATTAGTTATCTATTTTATACATATTAGTGTATATATGTCAATCCCAATCTCCCAATTCATCCCACCCCACACTTTCCCCCCTTGGTAACCATACGTTTGTTCTCTGCATCTGTGTCTCTATTTCTGCCTTGCAAACCAGTTCATCTGTACCATTTCCCCAGATTCCACATATATGCGTTAATATACGATATTTGTTTTTCTCTTCCTGACTTACTTCACTCTGTATGACAGTCTCTAGGTCCATCCACATCTCTACAAATGACCCAATTTTGTTCCTTTTTATGGCTGAGTAATATTCCATTGTATATATATATATACCACATCTTTTTTTTAAATATATAAATTTATTTATTTTTGGCTGCATTGGGTCTTTGTTGCTGTGCGCGGGCTTTCTCTAGTTGCGGCGAGCAGGGGCTACTCTTCGTTGTGGTGCACGGGCTTCTCATCGCTGTGGCTTTTCTTGTTGGGGTGCACAGGCTCTAGGCATGCGGGCTTCAATAGTTGTGACATGCAGGCTCAGTAGTTGTGGCTCACAGGCTCTAGAGCACAGGCTCAGTAGCTGTGGCGCACGGGCTTAGCTGCTCCGCGGCATGTGAGATCTTCCCAGACCAGGGCTTGAACCTGTGTCCCCTGCATTGGCAGGCGGATTCTTAATCACTGTGCCACCAGGGAAGCCTGTACCACATCTTCTTTATCCATTCATCTGTTGATGGGCATTTAGGTTGCTTCCATGACCTGACTGTTGTAAATAGTGCTGCAATGAACATTGGGGTGCATGTGTCTTTTTGAATTATGGTTTTTTCTGGGTATATGCCCAGTAGTGGGATTGCTGGGTCATATGGTAGTTCTAGTTTTAGTTTTTTAAGGAACCTCCATACTGTTCTCCATAGCAGCTCTATCAATTTACATTCCCACCAACAGTGCACCCTCTCCAGCATTTATTGTTTGTAGATTTTCTGATGATGCCCATTCTAACCGGTATGAAGTGATACCTCACTGTAGTTTTGATTTGCATTTCTCTAATAATTATTGATGTTGAGCACCTTTTCATGTGCCTCTTGGCCATCTGTATGTCTTCTTTGGAGAAATGTCTATTTAGGTCTTCCACCCATTTTTTGATTGGGTTGTTTGTTTTTTTGATATTGAGCTGCATGAGCTGTTTGTATATTTTGGAGATTAATCCTTTGTCCATTGCTTCGTTTGCAAATATTTTCTCCCATTCTGAGGGTTGTCTTTTCGTCTTGCTTATGATTTCCTTTGCTGTGCAAAAGCTTTTAAGTTTCCTTAGGTCCCATTTGTTTATTTTTGTTTTTATTTCCATTTCTCTAGGAGGTGAGTCAAAAAGGATGTTGCTGTGATATATGTCAAAGAGTGTTCTTCCTTTGTTTTCCTCTAAGAGTTTTATAGTGTCCAGTCTTACATTTAGGTCTCTAATCCATTTTGACTTTATTTTTGTGTATAGTGTTAGGGAGTGTTCTAATTTCATTCTTTTACATGTAGCTGTCCAGTCATTTTAAATTCTTGACCACAAATCTCAAATGAGCATTTACCAGTGCCTAACAATCATTCTAGTTTCCTGGTAGGTGAATTTCTCCTTTCTGCTAAACAACTAATTTAATTTTCTTTCATATTTTCAAATCTGCATCCCTGTCCCTCCTCACCTATAATCTCGTTTCTAATTTCATTGAGAAAATAGAAGGAATGTAATAGTAACTCCATTTTCTTCCACCAAATCTGCCATATCTGCAATCTGTACCTATACACTCATTCTTTCGGTTAAAATTAACGTTTCTGGGGCTTCCCTGGTGGTGCAGTGGTTAAGAATCCGCCTGCCGATGCAGGGGACACGGGTTTGAGCCCCGGTCTGGGAAGATCCCACATGCCATGGAGCAGCTAAGCCCGTGTGCCACAACTACTGAGCCTGCGCGCCTAGAGCCCATGCTCCGCAACAAGAGAAGCTACCGCATGAGAAGTCTGTGCACCGCAACGAAGAGTAGCCCCGCTCACAACTAGAGAAAGCCCGTGGGCAGCAATGAAGACCCAACATGGCCAATAAATAAATTAATTAATTAAATTTAAGAAAAAAATTGTTTCTCTGTTCCTATCAAAGGAGTGGCCCTTTTTTCTTCCCCTTCCAGCATTTTCCCTTTTTACTAAACCATTCTCACTAATTTATACATATATACTCTAATGTCTCCATTCTTTAAAAAAAAAAAAAAAAATCTCCATTATCCTCATATTCTTCTCCAGCTACTATCCCATTTTTATACTCTCTTTCACAGCAAAATTTTGGGGGAATTGTAATCTTCTTTTGCTGCCTGTTATTTCCTCAAGCATCCCTTCTATTCCAGTGATCACGGTGACCAGAAACCTCCTTTTTGCCAAATCTTATGGCTCTTTCTCAGTCCTGATCTTTATTGACCTCTTGGCTTCATTTGGCATAGTTGATGAAATACTACTTTATGAAATGCTTCTCTTGGCTTCTTCCTTGATGTGTATTCCCACTCAGTTTCCTTTACTACTGTTCTTCTCATTCAGGACCTCTTCCTGAGGCCCAGGGGAGAGTTCTGAAGTATCCCAATTATCTTTTCTTTCAACAGCTATCTTTAGGTAATAGATTAAATACTGTTTGCAAGCCATGGAGTCTCAAATTCATATCCCCATCCCTGACATTTCACCTGAACCGCAGACTCACATTTAGTTGCCTGCATCTATTGGCTATCCTAATAGACATTTTAAACTCAACCTAACCAAAAATAGTTACTGGGACTTCCCTGGTGATCCAGTGACTAACAATCTGCACTCCCAATGCTGGGGGCCCTGGTTCGATCTCTGGTCAGGGAACTAGATCCCACGTGCTGCAACTAAGAGTTTGCATGCTGCAACTAAATATCCTACATGCCTCAACTAAAAGATCCTGCATGCCGCAAGGAAGATCCTGCATGCCGCAACTAAGACGTGGTGCAGCCAAATAAATAAATATTTTAAAGAAAAACAAAGTTAGTGATTTCTGTCACAAACCACACCCCAATATGCAAATGTACCACAGGCTTCCCTATCTCAATAAAAGGCATCCCCATGCACGCAACTGGTTCAAGCCAAAAAAAAGTCCAGAAGTCATCTTTGATCCCTCTTTCTTTACCGTTCCCCCACACCTAATGAATAAGCCTATCAACTTTACCACCAAAAAATTTCATAAATCTTTCATTTATCACCATTCCCATTGTTAACCTCAATCGAAACCACAGTCTTTTAGCTGGACTACTGCATTTAGACTTTCTGCCCTCATTCTGGCCTTAACACAGTCCATTTTATTCACAGCAAATTATCCTTTTTAAAAAGTCAGATCATGTCACTCCTTTATTTAAAATTCTCCAGTGTTTTTTCATTGTCTTAGAATGCAGTAGAGTCTTTACCCCTACATGATTTAGCTGTTACCTACCTCTCCAACCTCATCTTTTACTTTGTTCCCTCTATCTGTGCTACAACCATGTTGGCCTTCTTTTGGATCCTTGAACACAATAATCTTGTTCCTGCATTAGGACCTTTGTGCCAGCTAGTCCTTTGGCCTAAAATCTTCCCCCAGGTCTTTATATGACTGGCCCCTTGTCATCCAGGTTGCAGCTTTCTAATGTAACTTTCTTAGATGATCTTCCCTGATCTCTGGTCTTAAGTAGCCCCTGACCTCCATCCCCCTACCCAGTGACACATTCTAACATCACCTATTTAGTTTTATTTTTAAAACTGATTTTTCTTGTTAATTTCTGTGTTTGTCTCTCCCAAATTGAATGTTAGCATCACATGACCAAGGACTTTGTATTATGTACCACTAAAACCTAAATTCTTAAAGTTGTGCTTGGCACATAATAGATATTCTATTTTTTATTGATTGAATGAATAAATAATAGAGACCTAGACCTCAGGTTGAGGGCTTTGCTCCATTTGTATCATTCTCATCTGTAATATTAACATATGTTGAGGACATGAGCCCCAAAGACAGTTTTTGACAGGATAAATTGCTATGAGGAGTATTGCCTCAGCCAACTTCACTGTTTCTAGCTGAGCTACTGACCAGTGCAGAGAAGAGAGCAGAAATGCAGAAGCAGATTGAAGAGATGGAGAAGAAGCTAAAAGAAATCCAAACTACTCAGCAAGAAAGAGCAAGTGATCAGGTCATTCTCTTTTTCAATACGTACAATTAATGCTTATTGAAACAAATTTAAACAATATAAAAATACAGAAGGTAAAAAGTCCTGTCAGACCCACTCAGTTTCTGATAGTTTCTTCACTATTAATATCAGTAAAGTTGAACATGCAAGTAATTTAACAGGTGACTTCAAATGGAATTTGCGGCATATAAGTGATGCAATTTATAGACTATTGACTTCTTAGTTATACTCTAAAGCACTACTCTGTTACTTCTGACTTTAGATTTTTATTCTAGTTATGTTCCATTAAAATGAGATTAGCTAAAGAAATTTAGTGTGTATTTCCTTGCCACTACTCAGTTGAGTACAACAGTACCAGTTTATACTGGGAACATGAATTATTGGGAAGAACTTTTGTGGTACAGACATTTTATATGGTTAGTAGATGTCTAGGGGAAGAGTATAGTAAAGTTAATTTTGGCACTAAAACTTGAGAATAGGTAGCATTTTCTATATAGGAGGGACACATTGATTTTGTTTATTTAATGCAAATAGCAAGAAGAGAAGATGTCTACAAAGGAGACAGCTGAACTGCGAATTGTTTCAGAGTCTCAGGAAATACCAGGAATGGCTCTATGCAATTCTGTTTGCCCAGTAAACTCTTGTGCCAGGTAGGACCGCATTGGTGGGAGGGATGATGCTTATAGGAGGGCATCTAGAACCGATTTTTGACTCTCTAGTGACTTGAAGTCTCCTTAACTTTTATAGTATTGAGACATGATTTTTGCACGTCTTTGTCACAACATAAGCTGTGATGCTGATGAGAGAGGTCTGGGTGCTGGCTCTTTTCCGTTAAAAAAAATACATGTTTCTTATAAAAACAATCAAATAATTTTTTAAATGATAATACCACCCATTTCTACTACCAAGAGATGACTAGTATTAACATTGGTATATTTCTTCTTATTTGTTGTTTTGGTTTTGTTTTATAAAAATGAAAGCTTACCATTTTGTAATCTGCTTATACTGTTAATGTAACTTAATGTAACTTAACATCTGTTATCAAATATAATTCTATGACAATTTTAATGACTGAAGGTTCTATCTTAAAGAATTTGGTTTAATGGTACTAGAATATTTTCTCAGAGTGAAGAAGATTATATTTAATAAAAAGACCTCTTGGACATTTAAGAATTAAATAATTCTTTCTGTGGGTACTAAGCACATGTTTTAAAACAAATTTCTTCCCAGGGAAACTTCACTTGCAGAAAACATTTGGCAAGAACAGCCTCATTCTAAAAGTGAGTTTTATTTGACAATCTCTTGAAGAACTTACTGATACAAATGCATTATGTAATAAGTGTAAATACTTTTCTTGATTGTGGTAAAAGGATTTGAAAGAAAGCAGAGAGAGGGACTAAGGTACTGTTATCTTTGAATCATGGAATTCAGTTATAAGCATAAGATTCAAGATAGGTTAGACATTTGAAAGAATATTTTTATAAAATAACTCATTGCTTTAAAATATTTGGTTTAAATGTAATTTAAATTTATACTAACTACAAAATAATCTTCCACTTTAGTTAGTGTACTCTAGCTAAGCATATCAGTAGTACCCAGCAGCCAAGAGTGGAAAGTGGTTTTTTGGAAGAATGAGGGGGGGAAAGCTTACAACTAAAGCTATTTTATATTCAAATTTGTTGTATTTTCAGAAACATGTTAAAAGTGGTAGAAACATGAATATCCATCTATAAATAGTTAAAAAATTCAGTAGAATCTGATTAAACCTCTAATTCTAACCATTAATTTATAGGAAATGCAAAGCATAGAAGACCATGTGAAACAGAATATAATTGGCAAAAAATCCAGCATTATGGGGCAAACAACCCAGTTTCTAAAATAAAAAATTAATAGCAAAAACAAAAACCCTATAAAATAAAAGCAATTTAAGAGGCATTTCAACTAGTCACAGTGTATGAATCTACTTTGCATTCCTAATTCAAACTTTCTAAAAAGCTTTGGTAAAATGTGAAACCTCTGACTGGATATTTGAATACAGAAATTTTTAATTCTATAAGTATGATCATGTTTTGAGATTATGCTTTTTGAAAAGAGGCTATCTCTTTAAGAAATATGTACTAAAATATTTACATATGCAATGATATGGTGTTTTGTATTTGCTTCAAAATAATCCAGAATTGGGTTAGGTTTGGGGGAGTAGTGGTGGGAAATAAAGATGAAACAAGATCATCCATGTTTAGGTAATTGTTATTAAATGATGTCTACTTTTATATATTTGAAATTATTTATTATAAAAGATAAACAAAATTGTCTTTCTGCTTTCAAACAGCAAAAATGTTAATTGACCTAGTTGTCTTGAAGAGTAGGGCATTTACTCTTAAGAGTGTAAATTTAGTCTCTCTTTCTATAGGTTCCAGTGTACCTTTCTCCATTTTTGATGAATTTCTTCTTTCAGAAAAAAAGACTATCAGGTTTGAGGGGTTTTTTGGTTTTATTTTGTTTTGACAATTAAAAGTTTTCTGTTATCATAAATGAGGATGACCTAGGGGGTTACTGTTATCTATGTTAAGAGAAAAATTGCTAAATGAAATATGTCTTTTTCCAGTCCTTCTGCAGATCCCCCACGGGTTTTAGCCCAACGAAGACCCCTTGCAATTCTCAAAACTTCAGAAAGCATCACCTCAAATGAAGATGTATCTCCAGATGTTTGTGTAAGGAGCAATATCCCTAAGTTTATATAAATGGACTAGTGGATAGTTTCATTCAGTTATCACAAAAGTTTAGGGTTAAAATGAAAATCACTGGCTTGAAATAAGCACATGAAAAGACACTCAACACCATCCGTTATCAGAGAATGAAAATCAAAACCACAGTGAAATATTGCGTACATGCTCTAGGATGGCTGTAATCAAAAAGACAAAATAACAAGTGTTGGTGAGGATGGGAAGTAACTAGAACCCTCATACTTTGCTGGTGAGAATGTGAAATGATGCATCCTCTTTGGAAAACAGTTTGGCAGTTCTTCAAAATGTTGAACATGGAGTTACCATATGATCCAGCAATTCCCTCCTAGGTATATATCCGAAAGAATTTAAAACATATCTTCACACAAAAAACTTTACATGAATGTTCATAGCAGCATTGTTCATAATAGCCAAAAACTGGAAACAACCCAGTGTTCGTCAACTGATGCATGGATAAACAAAATGTTGTGTATCCATACGATGGAATATTATTCAGCCATAAGAAGGAATGAAGTACTGATATATCTTACAACATGCATGAACCTTGAAAACACTGCTAAAATGAAGCCACACACAAAAGAACACATATTGTATGATTCCATTTATGTGAAATGTCCAGAATAGGCAAATCCATAAAGACAGAAAGTAGATTAGGGATTTCCAGGGGATTAGGGAGAGAGTGGGTTGGAAAGTGACTACAAATGGGTATGGTGTTTCTTTTTGAGGTGATAAAGATGTTCTGGAGTTACATAGTGGTGATGGTTGCAAAGCCCTATCAATATACTAAAAACCACTGAAATGCACACTTTTAAAGGGTGAAGTTTTTGGTATGTTAATTATATCTCGACTTTTTAAAGTGGGGAAAAATCACTGCCTTGAAAGCCAAGGATCTTTGTTCTTTTTATATAAAATGTTTATGAAACATTGGCAATGAAAGAGTTATGTGAACCAACCTTTTTTTTTTTTTTTTTGTAGTAATGTTTTGTTTTAACCACTGTGGACTAGTGACATGATAGTACTTAGGATAAAAAAAGACCCTGTGTAGACATTCAAGACAAAGTAAATAAACTTTACCAGTGATATTTCATTGAAGTCTCAAACCAGCATCTGGAAACTTGTCTTGAGATTGAAGGGAACTGAGTATGTTTAATCTGAAGATGTTTGAAGGGAGACATGATCAGTAGCTATAGTGATTTAAAACAGTATATTCTCCACATCCTAGGGAATGACTCAAACATGTTTTTATTTACTTATTTATTGAGGTATATTTTATATTCATAAACTGGACAAATATTAATTTTTATATATGTGAATATCCTTGTGGTCTTCACCCATGTCAAGATACAGAAAATTTCCAGCAACCCAGAGGAACCTCGGGAGCCATTTATGACTAAAGGTGCTCAGGCCCCATTCCAACTATACTGAATTGGAATTTCCAGGGATAAAACCCAAGCATGTATTTTTATTGGTTTTAAATAGTTTCCCAGGTAATTCTAATATAGGTAATCCGCTGACTGCTATGAAAAGATAATGATGTGGAAGAATAAGTTTTACACACTGTGTTCTGGAGAATACCACCAGAGAATAGATGGATAGGCTGGATTTGGAAGTAGTGGTTCTAGGTTCAGCTGTTCAAGGATGGACTAAATTACTAAAGGGGTAAATCTCAATCTAGTTTTTTTGTCTTAAACCTTTTACTTGAATTTTGTTAATAGATACCTACCAGGATTCTTTCCCCTACCAAAAAAAAAAAATTTAAAGTGTCTAAACTAATAGGGCCATAAGTAGAATTTGTATAAAATTTATACTTAGAATGCAGACATCTATTTTACTCTAATCTTACATTTTTTAGTTTCACTTATTGTTTCTTCTAGATGTATCTCACCTCTACTAAATAACGTTGAGTCAGAAATTCAGAGTATATATCATATTGGTAATGATCTAGAAAATTAATATCTAGTATCTATAAGGGTTAAATGAAATAGGCACTTTTGTGTACTTCAGGTAAATGTATAAAGTGGTACAATCCCTCCGAGGGCAGTTAGGCGGTATGTATAAAGACCCTTAGTGTTCAATTACCTTTTTGACCTGATAGTTCTACTTTTATGAATTATTCCTAAGAAAGTTAACATATTCTTAAAGATTTAAATCTACAAGAATATGTAAAATAGTTTTATGACAGTGAAAAACAGTAGATAACCTAAAACATTTGGTCAACTTCTGATAGACCCACAATGTTACCATCATGTTTCTAAAGAATTTTTAATAGCACAGAAAATATACTAAAAAATATAATGAGAAGGAATAGTATAGACTAGCATAGATGCTATAATTTCACTTGTTTTAAAACCTCTTTTTTAAATGCATAGAATATGCTTGTGCATGTATCCTACCAGATGTATATGGTCACAGCAGTTGCCTCTGGGGAGTAGTAACTGGAGTGGAGACGTCAGGGGGAATCAAGTGTGGAAGGGAGACTTTTTCAC
Organism: Eschrichtius robustus; assembly: GCF_028021215.1. NCBI lineage: Eukaryota > Metazoa > Chordata > Mammalia > Artiodactyla > Eschrichtiidae > Eschrichtius > Eschrichtius robustus. Next base: position 87,757,929 of record NC_090824.1, read on the forward strand.
TATATATCCTTTTAAACTAGTTGACTTTTTAAAACTATATACCTGCATTACTTTTAAAGACAAAGGCATATTTTAAATGTTTTCCATTATTTTATACTTTTTTTCCCATATTTTCTACCATGATCATGAATTACCTTTAAGAAATAAAATAGAAATTAAACATTCGTCAAAGAAAAAGACTTAAAAGCTAGGAGGACAGCAGATTATTGGAACATATTCTAGGCCAAAGCCAGAAGAAAAATAGTATTAGTCCTCTAGTTCCTAGGTGAAATTGGTTGGGAAAAAAACATTGTCCAGTATTTTTCCTTTGTATGGAGAATCCTCACAGTGTATTTTTTGATGAAATATAATTTGCTGTTTTCATAATACAAAACCTTTATCCTCAAATGTAATGATGTGCTTTTTAAATTTGTCTTTCTCTAGAGATTCTGATATGATACTTTTGCACCCTGTGTTAAAAATCACTTATCTAAATATGTATCTCTTTCACTAAAAAAGATAGGCCATTCATATGCTCACTGAAATGTATGAGCTAAATTTTTTGTGGTTTTTCAGGATGAATTTACAGGAATTGAGCCCTTGAGTGAGGATGCTATTATCACAGGTTTCAGGAATGTAACTATTTGTCCTAACCCAGAAGACACTTGTGACTTCGCTAGAGCAGCTCGTTTTGCATCCACTCCTTTTCATGAGGTAATATCCTTGAAGGATCTCCCTTCTGATCCTGAGAGACTGTTGCAGGAAGAGGACCTAGATGTGAAGACTTCTGAGGACCAGCAAACTGCTTGTGGCACTATCTACAATCCAACTCTCAGCATCAAGAAGCTGAGGTGACTGGTGATTATAGGTTGTACAAATCAGGTTGTTTGAAATCTCTCTTATTCTGTGTGTGCTTGTCAGTTATAACAATCAATTATGAAGCTTTTACTACCTGCTGGGTACTGTGCTAAGTGCTTTACCTGACAGCTGGGCTCCTCCAGATAAAGTGTGAATGGGATTTAGTAACTGATTTGATTTTAAGGGTTAAAAGTAAATTTTTCTGGTTATGGTATCTTTGAGACAACTCAGCAAAGTGTACCTGACTGGTAGAGACGAGGCATTTATTTTTCCTTTAATATTGAGGTTAAAATAATGGTAGATAGGTTGAGGCTAATTTCAAATAGGCAATTAGAGACATGTTTTTGTTCTTTTTTTAACATCTTTATTGGAGTATAATTGCTTTACAGTGTTGTGTTAGTTTCTGCTGTACAGCAAAGTGACTCAGCTACATGCACACGTATATCCCCATATCCCTTCCCTCCTGTGTCTCCCTCCCACCCTCCCCATCCCACCGCTCCAGGTGGTCGCAAAGCACCAAGCTGATCTCCCTGTGCCATGAAGCTGCTTCCCACTAGCTATCTATTTTACATTTGGTAGTGTATACCTGTCAGTGCTACTCTCCCACCTCGTCCCAGCCCACCCTTACCCCTCCCCGTGTCCCCAAGTCCACTCTCCACATCTGTGACTTTGTTCCTGTCCTGCCCCTAGGTTCATCAGAACCACTTTTTTTTTTAGATTCCATCTATATGTGTTAGCATACGGTATCTATTTTTCTCTTTCTGACTTGCTTCACTCTATATGACAGACTCTAGGTCCATCCACCTCACTACAAATAACTCAATTTCGTTTCTTTTTATGGCTGAGTAATATTCCATTGTATGTATGTGCCACATCTTCTTTATCCATTCATCTGTCAATGGACACTTCGGTTGCTTCCATGTCCTGGCTATTGTAAATAGTGCTACAGTGAACATTGTGGTACATGACTTTTTTTGAATTATGGTTTTCTCAGGGTATATGCCCAATAGTGGGATTGCTGGGTCATATGGTAGTTCTATTTTTAGTTTTTTAAGGAACCTCTGTATTGTTCTCCATAGAGGCTGTACCAATTTACATTCCTACCCACAGTGCAAGAGGGTTCCCATTTCTCCATACCCTCTCCAGCATTTACTGTTTGTAGATTTTTTGATGATGGCCATTCTGCCCGGTGTGAGGTGATACCTCATTGTAGTTTTGGTTTGCATTTCTCTAATGATTAGTGATGCTGAGCATCTTTTCATGTGTTTGTGGGCATTCTGTGTATCTTCTTTGGAGAAATATCTATTTAGGTCTTCTGCCCATTTTTGAATTGGGTTGTCTGTTTTTTTGATATTAAGTTGCATGAGCTGCTTGTGTATTTTGGAGATTAATCCTTTGTCAGTTGCTTTGTTTGCAAATATTTTCTCCCATTCTGAGGGTTGTCTTTTCGTCTTGTTTACGGTTTCCTTTGCTGTGCAAAAGCTTTTAAGTTTCATTAGGTCCCATTTATTTATTTTCGTTTTTATTTCCATTTCTCTAGGAGGTGGGTCAAAAAGGATCTTGCTGTGATGTATGTCATAGAGTGTTCTGCCTATGTTTTTTCCTCTATGAGTTTGATAGTGTCTGGCCTTACATTTAGGTTTTTAATCCATTTTGAGTTTATTTTTGTGTATGGTGTTAGGAAGTGTTCTAATTTCATTATTTTACATGTAGCTGTCCAGTTTTCCCAGCACCACTTATTGAAGAGGCTATCTTTTCTCCATTGTACACTCTTGCCTCCTTTATCAAAGATAAGGTGACCATATGTGCGTGGGTTTATCTCTGGGCTTTCTATCCTGTTTCATTGATCTATATTTCTGTTTTTATACCAGTACCATACTGTCTTGATTACTGTAGCTTTGTAGTATAGTCTGAAGTCAGGGAGCCTGATTCCTCCTTCTCCGTTTTTCTTTCTCAAGATTGCTTTGGCTATTTGGGGTCTTTTGTGTTTCCATACAAATTGTGAAATTTTTTGTTCTAGTTCTGTGAAAACTGCCATTGGTAGTTTGATAGGGATTACATTGAATCTGTAGATGGCTTTGGGTAGTATTTGCACAATGTTGATTCTTCCAATCCAAGAACATAGTATATCTCTCCATCTGTTCGTATCATCTTTAATTTCTTTCATCAGTGTCTTATAGTTTTCTGCATACAGGTCTTTGTCTCCTTTGGTGGGTTTATACCTAGGTATTTTATTCTTTTTGTTGCAATGGTAAATGGGAGTGTTTCCTTAATTTCTCTTTCAGATTTTTCATCATTAGTGTATAAGAATGCAAGAGATTTCTGTGCATTAATTTTGTATCCTGCTACTCTACCAAATTCATTGATTAGCTCTAGTCATTTTCTGGTAGCATCTTTAGGATTCTCTATGTACAGTATCATGTCATCTGCAAACAGTGAAAGTTTTACTTCTTCTTTTTCGACTTGGATTCCTGTTATTTCTTGTTCTTCTCTGGTTGCTGTGGCTAAAACTTCCAAAACTATGTTGAATAATAGTGGTGAGAGTAGGCAACCTTGTCTTGTTCCTGATCCTAGTGGAAATGGTTTCAGTTTTTCACCATTGAGGATGATGTTGGCTGTGGGTTTGTCATATATGGCCTTTATTGTGTAGAGGAAGTTTCCCTCTATGCCTACTTTCTGGAGAGTTTTTATCATAAATGGGTGTTGAATTTTGTCAGAAGCTTTTTCTGCATCTGCTGAGATTATCATATGGTTTTTCTCCTTCAGTTTGTTAATATGGTGTATCACGTTGATTGATTTGCGTATATTGAAGAATCCTTGCATTCCTGGAATAAACCCCACTTGATCATGGTGTATGATCCTTCTACTGTGCTGTTGGATTCTGTTTGCTAGTGTTTTGTTGAGGACTTTTGCGTCTGTGTTCATCAGAGATATTGCCCTGTAGTTTTCTTTTTTTGTGACATCTTTGTCTGGTTTTGGTATCAGGGTGATGGTGGCCTCATAGAATGAGTTTGGGAGTGTTCCTCCCTCTGCAATATTTTGGAAGACTTTGAGAAGGATAGGTGTTAGCTCTTCTCTAAATGTTTGACAGAATTCGCCTGTGAAGCCATCTGGTCCTGGGCTTTTGTTTATTGCAAGATTTTAAATCACAGTTTCAATTTCAGTGCTTGTGATTGGTCTGTTTATATTTCCTATTTCTTCCTGGTTCAGTCTCAGGAGGTTGTGCTTTTCTAAGAATTTGTCCGTTTCTTCCAGGTTGTCCATTTTATTGGCATAGAGTTGCTTGTAGTAGTCTCTCATGATCCTTTGTATTTCTGCAGTGTCAGTTTTTACTTCTCCTTTTTCATTCCTAATTCTGTTGATTTGAGTCTTCTCCCTTTTTTTCTTGATGAGTCTGGCTAATGGTTTATCGATTTTGTTTATCTTCTCAGAGAACCAGCTTTTAGTTTTATTAATCTTTGCTATTGTTTCTTTCATTTCTTTTTCATTTATTTCTGATCTGGTCGTTATGATTTCTTTCCTTCTGCTAACTTTGGGGTTTTTTGGCTCTTCTTTCTCTAATTGCTTTAGGTGTAACGTTAGGTTGTTTATTTGAGATTTTTCTTGTTTCTTGAGGTAGTATTGTATTGCTATAAATTTCCCTTTTAGAACTGCTTTTGCTGCATCCCATAGGTTTTGGGTCGTCATGTTTTCATTGTCATTTGTTTCTAGGTATTTTTTGATTTCCTCTTTGATTTCTTCAGTGATCTCTTGGTTATTTAGTAGCGTATTGTTTAGCCGCCCTGTGTTTGTATTTTGTACAGTTTTTTTCCTGTAATTGATATCTAGTCTCATAGCGTTGTGGTCAGAAAAGATACTTGATATGATTTCAATTTTCTTAAATTTACCAAGGCTTGATTTGTGACCCAAGATATGGTCTATCCTGGAGAATGTTCCATGAGCACTTGAGAAGAAAGTGTATTCTGTTGTTTTTGGATGGCATGCCCTATAAATATCAGTTAAGTCCATCTTGTTTAATGTGTCATTTAAAGCTTGTGTTTCCTTATTTATTTTCATTTTGGGTGATCTGTCCATGGGTGAAAGTGGGGTGTTTAAGTCCCCTACTATGATTGTGTTACTGTTGATTTCCCCTTTTGTGGCTGTTAGCATTTGCCTTCTGTATTGAGGTGCTCCTATGTTGGGTGCATAAATATTTACAATTGTTATAGCTTCTTCTTGGATTGATCCCTTGATCATTATGTAGTGTCCTTCTTTGTCTCTTGTAATAGTCTTTATTTTAACGTCTATTTTGTCTGATATGAAAATTGCTACTCCAACTTTCTTTTGATGTCCATTTGCATAGAATATCTTTTTCCATCCCCTCACTTTCAGTCTGTATGTGTCCCTAGGTCTGAAGTGGGTCTCTTGTAGGCAGCATATGTACGGGTCTTGTTTTTGTATCCATTCAGCCAGTCTATGTCTTTTGGTTGGAGCATTTAACCCATTTACATTTAAGGTAATTATCGATATGTATGTTCCTATTACCATTTTCTTAATTGTTTTGGGTTTGTTATTGTAGGTCTTTTCCTTCTCTTGTGTTTCCTGCCTAGAGAAGTTCCTTTAGCATTTGTTGTAAAGCTGGTTTGGTGGTGCTGAATTCTCTTAACTTTTGCTTGTCTGTGAAGGTTTTAATTTCTCCGTCAAATCTGAATGAGGTCCTTGCTGGGGAGAGTAATCTTGGTTGTAGGTTTCCCCCTTTCATCACTTTAAATATGTCCTGCCACTCGCTTCTGGCTTGCAGAGTTTCTGCTGAAAAATCAGCTGTTAACCTTATGGGGATTCCCTTGTATGTTATTTGTTGCTTTTCCCTTGCTGCTTTCAATATTTTTTCTTTGTATTTAATTTTTGATAGTTTGATTAATATGTGTCTGGGTGTGTTTCTCTTTGGGTTTATCCTGTATGGTACTCTCTGTGCTTCCTGGACTTGATTGACTATTTCCTTTCCCGTGATAGGGAAGTTTTTGACTATAATCTCTTCAAATATTTTCTCAGACCCTTTCTTTTTCTCTTCTTTTTCTGGGACCCCTATAATTCGAATGTTGGTGCATTTAATGTTGTCCTAGAGTCTCTGAGAGTGTCCTCAATTCTCTTCATTCTTTTTTCTTTATTCTGCTCCCTGGTAGTTATTTCCACCATTTTATCTTCCAGCTCACTTATCCGTTCTTCTGTCTCAGTTATTCTGTTATTGATTCCTTCTAGAGTATTTTTAATTTCAGTAATTGTGTTGTTCATCACTGTTTGTTTGCTCTTTAGTTCTTCTAGATCCTTGTTAAATGTTTCTTGTATTTTCTCCATTCTGTTTCTGAGGTTTTGGATCATCTTTACTATCATTACTCTGAATTCTTTTTCAGGTAGGTTGCCTATTTCGTCTTCATTAATTTGGTCTTGTAGGTTTTTACCTTGCTCCTTCGTCTGTAACAAGTTTTTTTGTCATTTCTTTTTCTTTTTTTTTTTTGATGAGTGGTGCTGTATTCCTGTCTTACTGGTCGTTTGGCCTGAGGCATCCAGCACTGGAGTTTGCAGGCAGTTGGATAGAGCCGGGTCTTGGTGCTGAGATGAGGACCTCCGGGAGGCCTCACTCTGATTGATATTCCCTGGGGTCTGAGGTTTTCTGTTAGTCCAGCGGTTTGGACTCGGAGCTCCCATCACAGGAGCTCAGGCCCAACATCCGGCCTGGGAACCAAGATCCCGCAAGCTTTGTGGCATGGTAATAAAAAAAGGAAGAAAGAAAGAAGAAAAAGAGCAGTACAATATCCAAGAATAAAAAACAAAATAAAATTAGAAAGATAAAAAATATATTAGGAAAAATAAACTATAATTGAAGCAACTGCAACAAGGTAAAATAAAACCACAGCAGAAAAAAGGGAAAAAAAGGAGTGTGGGGTGGGGAAGAAGCCAAAAGGAGAGATTACTAACAAAGTATAAAGAATAAAATAAAATTAGAATAATAAAAGGTTAGGAAAAATAAAAATATAAAAGAATCAACAGCAGTGAATCAACAAGGTAAAACAGAACCCAATCTAAAAGAGGAGAAAAGAAAAGAAAAAAAGCCTTGACTATGGGGGCAGAGTTTAGGCGGGGGCGGGGTTTAGGGTGGGGCAGGACCTAGGGCATGGGGGTGCCGTTTGAGTGTAGGGCGGGGCCTCTGCTTAGGACCTGCACAGAAGGGGAGAGGCAGCACATGGAAAGAAGGACCTCTAGAGTGTGGCGTTTGGAGTTTGGAGGTAGGGCCCTGAGTTGAGGGTGTAGGGGCGGGGCTTGGGCTCTGCAGGGCAGGAGGGGGACTCCGAGGGCAGAGGATTAGGCCCTGGAGCCCAACAGGCTTCCCAGTGCCTGACTGGACACGGAAGGCACTGGCCGTGTTACCCTCCGTTCCTTCATGCCCCTCCCCGACGGTCTCTGGCAGGGTGTCCCCCACCTTACCCCCACTGGGCCACTGGACCCCTAACCATGGGTGGGTCCCGCTGGGTGTAGGAACTCCTTCCCTCCCCCAGACACCCCTCAGGGGTGCTGGTCCCTGAGGTCCAACCTTTACTTTTGCTCCCCCTTCCCTCCCTCCCACTCCCTCAGGACCCACACGTCTGGAGAGGGCCTCAGTGGGCAGAGGATCAGGCCCAGGATCTCAGCAGGTTCCTGGGGGTCCAAGTGGGCAGTGGAAACCTGGCCACTCTCCCTTTTGATCCTCTGCCCTCCTAATGGTTCCCCAATTTCCCCCTTTTGGCATGGGATCCCTTACCCTCCCTCAGGCGCCCCTGAGGGGCGCCAGTCTGGTCCCCCCTCCACTTCTCTTCCCCCTTCACTCCCCCCACGCCCCACGTCCTACCTGGTGGCTGGGGCTTCCTCCCGTCCCCTTAGATGTCTGTGGTCCCCCACCAGTGCCTGGTAGGTGCCCTAGTTGTGAGGAGACACGAATTCCGCGTCCTCCTGGTAGCCATCTTGACTCCACTGGAGACTTGTTTTTTTAAAGTATCTTTTGATAGAGAGATGGAAATGAATAAAGAAGAGGGGGGAATGGCATAGAGAACCAGGGACTAAGCCTTGTGATCTCTCCATATTTAAAAGTCACCTGATTTAAACAAACTTATTCCAGTTTTAGGAATATTCTTTTTTTTTTTTTTTTTTTAAGGAACAAGCTGCTTTTTTTTAAAATTTTATTTTATTTATTTATTTTTGGCTGCATTGGGTCTTCGTTGCTGTGCGTGGGCTTTCTCTAGTTGTGGCAAGTGGGGGTACTCTTTGTTGCGGTGCGTGGCTTCTCATTGCAGTGGTTTCTTTTGTTGCAGAGCATGGGCTCTAGGGTGGGCTTCAGTACTTGTGGCACGTGGGCTCAGTAGTTGTGGCTTGCGGGCTCTAGAGCGCAGGCTCAGTAGTTGTGGCGCACGGACTTAGTTGCTCTGTGGCATGTGGGATCTTCCCAGACCAGGGCTCGAACCTGTGTCCCCTGCATTGGCAGGCGGATTCTTAACCACTGTGCCACCAGGGAAGCCCAGGAATATTCTTTAATTTGCCACTTCGTGCTTTTAAAACTGTATTTTCAAACTTTTTTCACATTTTCTAGCATGTATTCACCTTGAATAAGTTCCCTTTTTCTTTCTTGACCTTTGCTTATTGAAGAGTTATAAAGTCCAAAGAAGGGATAAAGAGGAAGGAAGTTAGTGTCTTAGTTTTCCTCAGTCAGTTTAGAATAGATGTAGAATAAGGCATTTCCTATAGATTAGGTTAATAAAACATAAATTTAATGCTTGGCATTGCTTTTCAACCAGAGTAGATAAAGTTACCTAGATTCTGATTATGAATCTTTTTATTTTTTTTCAGGAAAATAATGGACTTTAAAATTGAGACTATTGAATAGCAAATAAAAGTATAATAAATTTGATGTAAATTACCCCCTTGAGGATTGACTCATCTGTGGTTCTTTCAGCCCAATTATTGAAGACAGCGGTGAAGCCACACACTCCTCTGGGTTCTCTGGATCTTCTGCCTCGGTTACAAGCACCTCCTCCATCAAATGTCTTCAAATTCCTGAGAAACTGGAGCTCACTAGTGAGACTGCAGGTAGGTTCATATATACCATTTGTAAACAAATATCTATATCCATGTCCGGTGAACACTTATTTATCAGAGCAAACCGAGGTATAAGTATTTCTTCTCTAGAAAAGTTGCCATAAATTGTGAAATCTCTAGAATAAGTGAGTACTAACTGAGTTCGGTATCAAAGACCTGAGATAGATGAGTGTTGTTAGGTTAGCAGTATTGATCATGCAGTCATGGTTTTTTTTCCCCCTCCTCTGTTATAATACCCATTTTAAGTTTTGGGATAATTTTTTTTCAACATTTTTTTTCCCCCAGACAGCCCTACTCAGTCACCCTGGTGTTCACAGTATCGCAGACAACTACTAAAATCCCTACCAGAGCTGAGTACCTCTACAGAGTTTTTTGTAGAAGATAGACCAATGCCTAATTTGGAAATAGAGAAGGAAATTGAATTAGGTAAGTATCGTTGAATGCATGTCCTTTTGTGTATGACAGTATACAAATAAGTGATTATTTGTACTTGAATTTGATGCTTAAGTACAATCAAATTTCTAGAATGTAAGAAACAACATTATAGAAGTTGACACATTGATAAGTTCATGTCCCAGTAACAATAGGAATTCTGTCTTCCCCTCTTTCAATTTTTTTATCTCCTCTTTCAGTTTTTAAAAAATGATTTTGAAAAGTATTCTAGATGCTACTAACTGGCAAATATAAAGTGAGTGCCTTTAGCCCTTAAGCCAGGGAGTAAAAGCTAGGGAGCTATACCTATTCACAGTGATTTTGAAATGGAATCAAACCTTCTCAACAGATAATGAGGATTATTGCATTAAACAACAATACCTGATATGTGAAGACTACAAATTATTCTGGGTGACACCAAGAAACTCTGCAGAGTTAACCATAATAAAGGTGGGACTGATTCTTTGTCATTTCAATTTCTTTGTAAATAATGTTGGTTGAAGCAGTAACTGTGGCCCCATGGTACCATCAGATCCTTTTCATAGTCTATAAGCTTCCTTATAGGAAAGTCAGTGATGCATAAAGAAATCACTCACCATTATATGCCAAGATCAGATATTAGAAATGAGAGGGTATTGTGTAAATCTCTCAATGTGTCCAAACATGTCAGGTGTTACATCAATTTTATCTTTTTGAGGACATCTGAAATTTTATGGCTCGCTCCAATCTGGACAAATTACATTCTAGGCTTGACACGTACACACACACACACACACACACACACACACACTATATTACCTTGAAATTTCCATTCACCATCATCCCAGGGATTCACATGACCTCTTTTTTATATTGAATGCCTAGTTACATTGGATCCCATTTTCTTCTTCTTTCTTGGTTTAAGTCCTCATATTTTAGTAGCTTCCTGAGAAAGGATGCATAGGATGTAAATTTTTTGAAACCTTGCATGTCAGAAAATTTCTTATTCCACATCTTTGTTTGATTGGTAGGTTGGCTAGATATTAGAATTCTAGGTTCAAAACTTTTTTTCTTTAGAATTTTGAAGATAAGCTCCATTAGCTTTTGGCTTCTAACCTTGCTTTTAAAATCTTTTGCCATTCTCTGTGTGATTTTCTTTTTTCCCCCTCTCTCTGGATCCTTGTAGGATCTTATGTTTGTCCCCAGCATTCTGAAATTTCACAATTACATGCTTTGGTAAAAGTGTATTTTCACCCATATGCTAGGCCCTTGATGGCCATTTCAATCTGGAGACTCCTTCAGTTCTGAGAAATTATCTTCAGAGAAAAAATTATTTCTTCTCCCCAGTCTTTTCTGTTCTCTTATTCTAGAATTCCTTTTATTAGGATTTGGGGTCTCCTGGACAGATTCTTTAAAAACCGTATCTTTTTTTCTCCTATTTTCTCTTTGTCTTTTTGCTTTACTTTCTGAGTGTTTTGTCAACTTTATTTTCAGTCTTTTTACTGGGTTTTTCATTTCTTTTATCATGTATTTAATGTGTAAGAGTTCTTTCTTTGTAGCATTCTGTTCTTCATTTCAAAGATGAAATATTCCTTATCTCTCTGAGTGTACTAATGATATTTTAATTTTCTTTTTTTCTCCCTGCATCATCTGTTTCCTTTTGTTTGTTTTGATCTCTGTCTTTCTTATTAGAGGCTTTCTTCAGGTCTTTGGCTCTCTCTTCATGTTTAAGTGTGGGATGCTAGAAAGCCAGTTGCAAGTTCTGTTATATGGTGGGACCTTGACAGCTGTAGGCTTCACTGTACAATGATCTCACTTGGCCATTTTGTTGGAAAATCCCCAATCTTTGGGTCTTTTAAGCTTATCAGATTCCTCAGAGAAAACTTCTGGTTTCCCGCCTAAAGCATGTAATCCTGGCTGCTAGCCTCCTGAAAGTTGCATAGGGAAGTTAGTCTGGAGAGTAGAGGGGCAGGAAGGTGCATCTTAACATTTGACATATAATAAACTTTTTCCATTTGACATATAATAAACTTTTTCCTCTTCTCCATATGGTATTCCCACCCTCAACAATGCATGGTGTCCTCTAGTCCAGAGCCCTTCTGTTTTATATTCTCTAGGAATAAACTTCTGGTCTTCAAGAATGAGAGAGAGGCAGTTGCTAGGCTGGGCTACAGGAACAGGAGGGGAATCTGGGGACTGATGTTCTCTTTAACAGAGTTCAACCACTCCTGTTTTAGCTCCACCTTCACCCTTACTTCTAGAGGTAATTAGTACCACCAGTTTAATATTATAGGGAGATGGTCTTGTATAAATTTGGTTGCTCTCAGCTTTCTCCACTGCTAGAATCAGCTTTCTTGGGTCTGTTAAGTGGATTGTTACCTCTTACTATTTTCTTTCCGGCTTTTCAGAATTTCCTGCTGCTCCGTCCTTTATTATAGATTTCTACCTTTTAAAATATCCCGTTACTGTTATTTCTGTTGGGGTATAGGAAGGGCTGGAGGGAATGTTTTCATTCTGCCAACTATAACCATAGATTCTAATGACTCTTATTTTTAAAATATATTTTCTTACAGGTATCGTCTCAACCTGTCCCATGGGACTTTTATATCAACTTCAAGTTAAAGGAACGTTTAAATGAGGAGTGTGATAATTTGTGTATCTGTTATCAATACCAAGATGGCTGTATTGTTTGGCACCAATATATAAACTGCTTCACCCTTCAGGTTTGCAATAATATGAAAACATATCATTTAAAGTCGTCAAGTAGAGAGATTTGTGCTCCATTTAGCAAAGGAATTTAGTACAGAATTCCTGTTAATCTTCTGGAAATAGACCAATTAAATAATGAGTTAAAAGCATTGTTTTCTTTTTCCAAGTTATTTTGACCAAGAACTTCCTTTAACTTTTTATTATGTCAATTTTCAAACGTATAAAAGTAGACAGAATTGTGTAATGACCTGGTCATCTAACTGTGATCATCACCAGCTCATGTCCACTTTTGTTTTAAATTCCTGGTCTGATAATTCCAACATCCGTGCCATGTCTGGTTTTGATGCTTGTTCAAATTGCATTTTTTGCTGTTTGGTATGCCTTGTAATTTGTTCTTGATAGCCAGGCATGATGTACTGGGTAAAAGGAACTACTGTAAATAGGCCTTTAGTAATATGATGATAAGGTGTGAGGGGAGGGAAGGTGTTGTACAGTGCTATGATTCATCGTCTTTTGCAGCGAGCCTATGCCTTTGGACTGTGAACTTCACAAGTTTCTCAGTTTCCTACCCCCACACCCCCTACCACCCGGCTTAGGTAGGACCAGATGGTTGGAGTGGGCTGGAATTGTGTATTTCCCTTCCCCAGGTCAGGTAGGCTCTGATAATGCCCCAGCAGGTTAGGCTCTGGTTAACTAGTTTCCCCTGAAAGCAGGCCTTGTTAAAAAGAACAGAGTGCTGTGGCCTGTTTCAAATGGTTCTTTTTTCCCCTCCCGCTGCTGGAAGCGGGGAATTTTTCTATGATATTTACCGTGAGAACCTGGTCTGGCTCCTAGAGGTAAAGTTCACAAAAATGTGGGGCCCCCCTGTGCTTACAGATCCTAAAAGAGTCATTGATTTTTCAGTTGGCTCAGCTTTTTACATGTTAGGACAGTGGCAACTTCCAAGCTCCTTAAGTGAGGAATGGAAACCAGAGGTCTATTTTTGCCACTCTTGTTTTATCTATACTATCCCCCTGGATCATTTTTGGAACCCAAACACAATATATCTTTTTTTGCCACACCACACGGCTTGCGGGATCTCAGTACCCCAACCAGGGATTGAACCCAGGCCCTTGGCAGTGAAAGCCCAGAATCCTAACCACTAGGCCACCAGGGAACTCCCCACAATATATCATTTTATTCTTTGGAATGTTCTTAAGAAAGTTTTACTGCCTTTTTTTAGTTTAGTGTTTCCGAGGTTTTTATTTCTCATCTCTCTTTTTAAATTGAAATATAGTTGATAGACAATGTTATATTAGTTTCAGGTGTACAACATAGTGATGGTTTTGCTGCAATTTTGATGGTAATACAAATTCTCCAAAATGGTTGGAATGATGGTATTTGAAAACTACCATTTATAGAGCACCTATTATGGGCCAGGCTCACCCCTGATGCTCTTCATCCATTATTTCATTAAATCCTTATAAACAATCTTATTGGAGAGCAGCATTATTAAAAATGGGACAAAAACCCAACATACAAAGGAGCCGACATTCTAATAGAGAACAACAAGGAAGAGTACAGGGCAGCAGTAAGCAAGGTATTGAGTATAAGTCACCCCAAATTAAGAGATAGTTTTCTATCCTTCTATTTCCAGGATCTTCTTCAATACAGTGAATGTATTACCCATGAAATGACAGTGTTGATTATTTATAACCTCTTGACAATGATGGAGAAACTACACAAAGCAGAAATAGTCCATGGTGACTTGAGTCCAAGGAGTCTGATTCTTAGAAACAGGTTGGTCCTTTTCATTCTCTTATAATTCTATCAGCTTTGTCGTAAAACATGGATAGTTACCATTCTCTTTTGCCTTTTGATAAATGCCATATTAATGAACACAGTGTGGTAAGAGAATATTTGCTACCTAAAAGTCTATAGTCACTGGGAATAGTTTAAAAGAATTCAAACAAAACAACACATTGAGGAAAAAATTCAGAAGAAAAGAATTAACAACTCTATTGTGATGATTCCTGTCAAGAAGAGATGTAAAATCTGAATATTTGGGGAAATGTGAGGTAGATTGTCTAGTCTTTCTTTGTGTGGGGCCAGTGCGGAGCTAGCAAGGATGCTAGCAGAACTGAGGCACTGCTCAGTTTCAAAGACCAAAGCTTAAGTCACACCAGATTGAGGTAATTGCCAAGAGAAGCAGGTAGAACCAGAGTGCAAATGCAAACCATGCCAAGGAAAGGGGCTTAGTGTTCAAATTAAATCCAGTTTAGCCATCAGGTTCAAGGGGTGAGCACAGAGCAGGAAATAAGAAATGAAGCCCAAATACTAAGAACTGAGAAAATACAGACAACATTGAGGCATAAACAAGGCAAAGATGCTCAACAATTTTTGTTTTATGGAAAGGACTAGAGGACCAACACACCCTTCTAATAATGGGCATTGATCTCATGGTATTTGAGTGAAGCAGTCTGGTTTAAAGATGCTTTGTCTGCCCCAAGCCTATGACTTGGGTAAGCAGTTAACTTTCTCTCTGAGGTCATTGGTGTACACTAAAAGCTGGAATCATTCTTTACATTTCTCCTGACTACTTATTCTATAAGAAGAAACTGAATTAGACTCTAAATCATAGTCGGCATGGAAATTAAAAGAACCTTCAATGTATTTCTGCAATTATAACCAAAAGAATTAGAGCATCCTACTTTCTTCCCTGAGATGGCAGAGTCCTAAAGGCTTCCCCAGGCATAATACAGCAGCATTTCTCATCCAGGGCACCATAGGTACTTTGGATGAGATAATTCTTTGTGCAGGTCTGGTCCAAGCGTGCCAGGATGTTTTATATCTATTTCCCTGTAACTACCTCTCACCCAATTATATACAAGTTACAATCCCCCAGCCATTGTGATCACCAAAAATCTCCCCATATGTTTCCAAATGTGAGAACCCCTGGTATAGTTTTTATTTTCGTTCTGTTTCACAGCACTGAAATTTCAGAGGATAGTGCTAGAGTTCTCAGGACTTTTCATGGAAATTGTAAGCAAAGAGATTTTCTAAGCCTTTTTGGGATTAGGCATTTGTATGCTGTGTATTCAGATATCCTCTCAGTCACTAGAGGACTCCAGGAAACCACATAGTGTTGAAGGGACATTGCCTTTTACTTTGTCACAACTTTTCAAATTTGATAGGAAATTTCATATAGATTCACAAGGAATTGAAAGAGCCTTTTTTTTTTTTTTAACATCTCTATTGGAGTATAATTGCTTTACAATGTTGTGTTAGTTTCTGCTGTATAACAGAGTGAATCAGCTACATGTATACATGTATCCCCATATCCCCTCCCTCTTGCGTCTCCCTCCCACCCTCCTTATCCCACCCCTCTAGGTGGTCGCAAAGCTGCGAGCTGATCTCCCTGTGCTATGCGGCTGCTTCCCACTAGCCATCTATTTTACATTTGGTATTGTATATATGTCAATGTTACTCTCTCACTTCATCCCAGCTTACTCTTCCCCCTCCCCATGTCCTCAAGTCTATTCTCTATGTCTGTGTGAAAGAGCCTTTTGAAATCATTTAATGCAGTTTCTACATTGTGTGTGTGTGTGTGTGTAAAATGAGATCCAAAAAAGTGGAATGTCTTGCCCAGGGTAACAGTGAATGGATGATTAGAGAGCTGGGAGACCTTCCTGCTTCTTTTTATTATTCTCAGAAACATTTTTCCTACCTCTCCCAAGTTTTGAAAATATTTGGGAATTATAGTTTTATGATGGCCAAAAACAAGTTGTAGTAAGGAATCATAAATTTTAAAGTAAAATAGATCATTCTGTGCCGTGGAGGTATATGTGATAGGATTAATCAAAGCCTGTATTTAGGAATATAAGCCCTGCCACTGATATCAATCAGGGATTTGAAAAAACCAACTGAGAAAGCAGAGAAACAGAAGGAACACATAAAAATAATCCATTTTTTCCTCACATAAATAGTTCCTATATCTCTTTGGAGAATAGCTTTATTACATGGAATAGATACGCCTGAGGAAAATCAATAGTGAATTAGTGCTATAAAGTTCTTTTCTGTTTTTCTTTTTTTATAAGGAAACAGGATTGGAATTACATATAAGAGAAAGACAGAGTATGGTATTAATTTAATATAAACAGGATGGTTTACAGTATTTTGTAAAGGTATCACTTTACCAAAAAACAGCCTTATGTTGTTTTCAGTTAAACTCTGGGAAGGAGGGATCTGAATGACACTCGGAAAGCCTAATCTAATAGTAAACAAGAAAGACTGTGACATCTATAAAAGCTTAATTTCCTCCATCATAATTCTTGTCAGTGTATAAAACCATTGCTGTTATATATGTTAATATGTACAGTGCAAGACAGAGGCCTGCAGTCTACTTCCAGTATTTAGTTTATATAATATGGAAACTTGATAAATGTTCTGTGGTGGCCATGCACAATGGCTTAGATATAGTTTGGGTCACTAAACTAATCTTAACATTCCCCAGTTGGGTGGATACTGCCACTGCTCTTACAGGTGCATTTTCATAACTAACCACTGGAGGGAGCTATTGGCATAGCTAAGGCACACCTGCAGTACCTCCTTTTTTTTCTTTCTTTTTTTTTTTTAAAGACCAGCTATGCAGCTTCTTTCATGGCCTATTTTTATTATCTCCTTCTCTTACATCTGGGCTTAGAATCCACGATCCCTATGATTGTAATAAGAACAATCAAGCTTTGAAGATAGTGGACTTTTCCTACAGTGTTGACCTTAGGGCACAGCTAGATGTTTTTAACCTCAGTGGCTTTCGGACTGTACAGATCCTGGAAGGACAAAAGATCCTGGCTAACTGTTCTTCTCCCTACCAGGTAAGTGTAAAACAAGCTTGAGCAAATATGGAGAGGGTTTCTTAATCTCTTTCTTACCTAGATAAGCCATGAAAGCTAGTGTTTAATGATATTGTCTCTCCTGGCACAGATGACCTAGTTTTCAAATATCACCAAGTCAAGCAAAATATACCATTTTTCTGTCACAACACTGAGGAATTTATACATACACGTGCAGACACATGACTAACTCAGTAACCTAAGTGTCAGGGCCATTTCTACCACTTATCTGTATGGTCTTTTGTAAATCATTTTCTGTGATCTTCTCTGTAAAATAAAGATAATAATCAGCTCTGTTTACATCAGAATTCTTGTGAGGATTAAATGAAATAATGTATATAAAAAGGACATTAGGACAAATATAAAGTGTTTTATATGGTGGCATTATATGCAGAAATCCCTTCTGACTCAGCTCTGGATATATGGCATTTTGCTGATTGAATATGTGGCGTAGCCCTGAACTAGTCATGTAGAACACATCTAGATCACAGCTGGAGTCCATGCAAATTTAGTAGGTGTACAAATTTGAATTTGACAGTCCAGATATATTTGTCATCTTTTGTTCTAGGATAATTCCTAGAGTTGGCTCTACTGATCACTTCTTTGGGGAGTTTCTCTCTTTACTGTAACGATAAGTAACAGTCTACTAAAATGTATATCATAAAATAAACTTAGCTAAGCACTATAATACCTGTCAACTTCCTACATAAATAAATTGCCATGACAGTAGCAGAGAATGATTTTAGCTGATGGTGCTTTTTGTGATTTCAGGTAGATCTGCTTGGTATAGCAGATTTAGCACATTTACTGTTGTTCAAGGAACACCTGCAGGTCTTCTGGGATGGGTCCCTCTGGAGACTTAGCCAAAATATTTCTGAGTAAGTATTGGTGATTTCAGGGTCTTTGACTGTCCAAATAATGTTCTCTTTATCTTGGGTGCTCTCTCTGCTTTGACAGCCTTGGTTTCTTAGTCCAAATGCCATGATTTCATTAATTTTAACCAGTTTTCATTAGAGTATCAGTGGAGCACCTTGTGCAGGACAAAGGAATTGTTAATTAAAAATGGGAATCAAGCTATTCGGACTTCAGGACATCTTTCTGGACCTAGATGTATAGATGTATCATAGACATAAACCATGACTAGAGTATGGAAGCCTCTCAATTTAGAAGGCTTAATAGAAACATTTTATGAGAATAATTTTCTAACCAGTTGGTGTTAGTCTTATGGCCCTTTTTAATAGCTTTGGTCAAAAGTTAATAAGCATCTCTTGAAGAAAGTCAAATTTCTAAATTACCTACTAATTTTAGGCTATTATTTGTTTAATGAATGGGTGAAACCAAAGCAGAGAACTGAATCTCCTTGGTGAGGAAGTAAATGCTCTCTTAATAACAGCTGCTTGGTCTCAGAACCTTAGTATTCCCTCAAGCCTACTCATAATACTTATTAAATATCCCATGTTCTCCCTTACCTTATCATAGCTATTAACTTCGCAGAATAAGCTTACCAATCTAAAACTTACTGATACATTCTTTGGTTAAAAGAAAAATCAGTGTTGAAAATTTAACACCCCTTCACCTCCATTTTCCCCTCCCAACAATTGAACTGTATTTTTTTCTTTATTTAATTCAGAATTTGGCCAGTCTTATTTGTCTCTAACATGTACTTTCAAAATAGGTTTCAAATATAATGTAAGGCATATAGGATAGATTCAGGTTATCTCCAGTTGGTCATGGTCCTAGGTGGGTCTTACACAAACAGAAGCAAGTGGGGTCAGGTGGGGTTTCCTAACAGCCTTGCCTTATACAATAATAGAAGCTTCTCTGATCTTTAAAAAAAAGGTGCAAACATCATAGACTTAAGCAGTAGTTACTTCAGTTGAGCTTAGGATTCTGAGAAGGTTGTGAAGATAATAAACCACTGGGCGGGGGGAGAGAGGAAGCTGTAGTCTTTCTAATGACCTAGACTTTAGGAAAGTTAGAAGAGAGGAGACAAAATTCGTCTTTCTTCTATTTGTAGAAGAGAAATGCTGCATCTTAGTACATGGAGGAAATTTATAGATTCAGATGAAAGATTTTCTTTCCCTTTATGTGCATTATATTATGGCTTTTCCCACTATGGTAGTCTTTTTTCTTTTTTTTTTTTTCTTTTGTAGTTTCACCTTGGGTTTTCAAAGGACACTACTTGAATGATCTCTAACCCTAGAGTTAGGTATTACCTTAAATCATGTTGGTGCATAAATGTACCACTGAGTTAAACACAGAAAGAATTCTAACTCCTATATGCCTAATCTTGATGAAAATGGTTTTATATATTTTTAGGCTAAAAGGTGGTGAACTGTGGAATAAATTCTTTGTGCGGATTCTGAATGCCAGTGACGAGTCCACAGTGTCTGTTCTGAGGGAACTTGCAGCAGAAATGAATGGGGTGTTTGACACCACATTCCAGAGTCACCTGAACAAAGCTTTATGGAAGGTAGGGAAGTTAATCAGTCCTGGGGCTTTCCTCTTCCAGCAAGATAGGCAGTCAAGTCCCTCGCAGATTCCTGCCTAAAACCAATGGTGGTACTGTGGAACACTGGACCTGTATATGCTATGATTTAATTTAGGTACACTACTAACACTTTTCTGCTTTTTGGTAGAAGTATATTTCTAGGTAACTGGCATTTTCTACTCAACAAGGTACCTCCTCTTGGCCTTGTCTAACTTTAACAAAGAACTGTTTTATTCTAAATGGATTCCATATTAATGGGTACCTTGTTGTCATTTAACGCATTTGTCTCAACTTTTCCCTGTGCTTTTCCCGTTTGTAATTTGTGACCTGTACCCTTATGATCACTATGTATTTTGTAAATAATAAAATAGTATCTGTTAAATTTGTGCTTCTAACATCTCATCTACTTTTTGCTAACTAAGGTAATAAATGGCCTGATTTTGCAGACAGGAGCTACTTTACCATGGAAATGTATATATTCTAGACTTGGAACTGTTATGATAGGATCGTAACGAGACAGAATAGCCAACCATTCCTTTAGGTGTTCCTGACCTTCCACTAAATGGTCTAGATTGAAAAGTAGATAAAATGGTTTACACAAGGCCAAATTTTCTTAAATTTCAAGGGGCAAAATTGTTTGTTTTTATTATATTTTAATGTTTTCATTTTTTATCCACCAAGCCCCTTGGTCTACTTATATAATCTAGCAGTGCTGCTGCTACTCGGTGTCTTGATTAGGGCTGTGCGAGTTAGGAAAGAAAAGGTTTTGAATGGGCTTTAGCAACCTTTCAGGAATGGAATAATTACCATTCTGTTACATGCAAAATGACTTGGTGGGGGCACGGTTAATGAAGGAATAGAAGGAGATTTTGTTGTTTGGAAGATTTGAAGAGGCAGAATTTTAGAATAAAAAGATGACTTTGAAGCATGGAATCATTTGGGAGAGAATAGGTCTAAATGAAGTATTAGACTGCTAAACAGAAGCATGAATTACACCAGGTCTTGGGTATAGGGAAGGAAATTGGTAAAAAAAGGGCAATGAAAATTAACTTTCATGTCTAAATATCAAAATTATCAAATGTGCCTCTATGCTGGTGCCTGATTTTTTTTTTTCACTCTAGTTGTCACTGTTACTGCTCTAAGATTGCTGGAAAGCAGAAGATTCTAAGTATATCTCAGCTAAAAATATTTAAGCATATATAGTTGAAGCACTGAAACATGATTTGGCTCTGAAGGATAATCAACTTAGAAATTTTTTGCTCTTAACCAAAATATGATTTTTCAAACATTTTCATGTTTGCTTCTCATACAACCAAGGATATGAAATTATATATCTGTATCTTTTATGTAATCGAACCCATCTACCCCTCTGCTCTCCTCATTTCTCAATCCACCTCTTTGACACACAAAGTCATTTGAGGCTGGATGGTAAATTTAGATTCTTTCTCAACATAGGCTTAGCTACCATCTAGTGAATTTTTCAGCAACCTTGACAGCAAGACTGACAAACCACTGCTTTATGGATAAAGCTTTGATTCTGAAAGTCCACTCTGAGGAGAGGGAGGAAAATCTGAGGAAGCTAATTTATTAGAGAACTTGCAACTATTTTGCTACCTCTTCCTCCTTTCCCCATCCCCTCCAATCCTGACCTTTCTTTGTAGAGGGGAGAAAATAATACCTGACCAATTAGGACCTATGATGTCTTCGTTTTCTCTTTGAGCATAAAACCACAAAGCAGGCACATTTCCGCTTTCCTTATGTTTTATGTTGTTTGTCTTGGGAGAAGGAAGCGGAAGCCTCTTATTTGTTGGCTGAAGCTTCAAATGGTTCTTATTTCTTGTCTCACTAAGGCAGAAATATCATAACGATAGACCTGAGAAAAAAAACATAGCTGAAAAGACAGGATCTTCACTTTTGTTTGAAAAGAGACCATGGAATATATAGTGCCTCACCATTCACAAAGTGTACATCCACTAATCTTCTACCACTGTTAGAACCTTCATCCCCCTGTGACAGCTGTACAAGAAGCCTTCCACCCAAGTCAGAGTGCTCTAACTGATGCCAAACCTGAATCTGGAAATAAAAAGATTTCCTTTAGCATTAGGACTTTAGACTATTAGTTGGGCTATTATCTCAAGGTAGATAAGAAAGCCTTTCAGAGGGTTAGCACAAAGCACTTTGAAATGACTCTCGTGTTAGGCTAAAATCTTTAGGCAAAGACAGCAAAGAAATGCTTCTTGTCTGTTGCATTTGGAAAAGAGGAATTCTTCCTCCAGCTGCACGAACTCATAACCAAATTCACTTCCAATCTGGCTCATAAAAGTAAGATTTCCCTAGTGAGGAAGATGCGTTTTTAAAAAAATTTTTAATATGGCAAACTTCGACCTTAATGAGGTTCTTGTTGCCACCAAAGACACAAGAAGCTATGAATATTTAATAGGATAAAGGTGGCATTTCAGAAAACTGGTGTTGAAATAATGGATTAGAGTTTGAACTCTATCACCAGCGCCACCACTAGTTCATACAGCACCTTTGTGCAAATTAGAAAAAGGCCCCTTCCTCTAGCAGGTTCAGTACCTCCCTGTGCACCATAGCTTGACTGGATTTCAGTCCCCACTTACCCTCTCAACCTGGTACCCTTGTAAATAAATTGCACAGCCATATGCAGTGGTCTTTCCCGTTTCACAGCTTACCTGCAAAAAAAATTCTAGATAGATCAAAAATGTTAATGTAAAAAACTGAAAATATAAAATAGTAGATGACTTTGTAATTTTTTGTCTGTGACATAACACCAAGATTTATCCAGGAAGATTGCTATTTATTACTATAATAGATAAAATATAAAACCTGACATAGTCACCTGTCTCTCCCCTCCCCCCCAAAAAAAAACCCTAAACGCAAACTAGGAAAAATTACTCGCCACACGTTTGCATCATTTTTCACTTGCATTATCTCAAGGTCTCATAACTAGTCTCTCTGCTTCCCCTACCCACCTCCAGTCAAATCAGAACCCTCCAATGGCTTCCCATCTCACACAGCACAAAATCGGAAGACTTCTCACAGCCTGCAAGACCCTACCAGGTCTAATCCTGCTATTCCCTCACCTCTTCCCTGACTCCTCTTTCCCTTGCTCACTCCACTGTAGCCTGCCTGCCTCCTTTCTGTTCCTTAAACGTGCCAACTAGTTTCCCTCTTTATGAACTTTTTGCTTTGTTTCTTCGGCCTGGAATGTTCTTTCCCATAACTTCACATGGATTACTCCCCTACTCCCCTTTAGATGTCTTCTCAGATCTCCACCTTATCAGAGGCCTTCCCTGGCTATTCTGTACAAGTAGCGTCCCACACACACACTGCTGTTCTGCTGTTGCTCTCTATCCCTCTTACCCTGCTTTATGTTTTCCATAGCACCTATCACCTATTTTTTCCATAGCATATATATATATATATACTTTGTTCTTCTCCCCTGTATCCCACTACTAGACTTTAAGCTCCTTAAGGGCAGGGATTTACTTTGTGTCTTGTTTTAACCCCAGTGCCTAGAGCACTGTCAAAGCACTATTTTACCTAAGGTACAAAGAACTTTCTTAAAAAATTGAAAACCAGTAGAAATAGACAAAGGGCATGAACAATCCACTAAAAACATTTTGATGGCCAGCATGTGAGTTGTTCACTGTCATTCCTATTTAAATAAAATGCAAAATAAACCTGAAATTTTCATCATTCAGATAGTAAGTGGTTGAAAATTGTGTTTGTGAGGGTGAGGGGAAATAAGCACTCATGTTATTAGTGGGAGTGCAAATTGGCACACTATTAGGAGGTGATTTGGCAATGTTTATTTAATTTAAATATTCATTCCCTTCAGCTGAGAAATTTTTCCTAAGAATTTATCTTAAAGAAGCATTGGCACAGATGCTCAAAGATAAAGCACTGTTTGTAACAGTTGTCCTCCCTGCTTCCAAAGCTCATTAGTCCCAAAGGGATAATCCATGTGACAGACCCTGGGAAAAGAGGAGTCCTGGAACTAATGCAGAGGGTGAAGTCAGACAATTTCTGTAGATGGCAGGGATGCCTTGACATTGGTGCCAAGAAGATTGGTGCCCAATCTTCCAATTTGGCACGAGCCTGTAGAGATGGCAGAACCTGAGTTAGGCTTTGAAAGTTGAATTCCAGACATTTCAGCTTATGTTTAAAAAAAAAAAAAAAAGCTGAGGGGAAAAAGTGGTTGCCTTTGAGGAGAGTAGGGTGGAGAGAGGAACAAATAAAGGCTTTTACTTTTCAATTTGTGTATTTCTGAGCATTTTGAACATCCTGATTACTTTTTTTTATGGCTATGGGATAATCTAGGCTAAGAAATTATGGGCTATGGTTTTGTCATCTTTTCCCTTCTCTACATTAAAAAAACAAAAAGCCTAATATGTGTTAGGTTTTTTTTAGTGGGAAATTTGGGAGACTTTATCATCCAAATATAAAAGCAAGATTAATTTGGAATTAAAATGAGAGCGTGAAAACAGTTTTAAATTATTAAAGATAATATATCTAAACTTCTGGTTTTAGTACGCTAAAAATTCATACATGTTCAAATGTTTTATAATGTTTCTATTCAAGGTACGCTTTCTAAAATTATCATCTTCCTACTGTTACAACTTCCGATGTCTGGGAACAAGGGATTGAATTACATAAAACTTGACTTTTTTCCAAACAAAATAACATTTTATGGCTTTCGTATAAAAACTTGAGTTTCCACAAACTGACACTGTATGATTAAGAAAGGAACAAACAATGATGAACTCAGGCTAAATGTCTATAGACATACTTTGTTCCCGTCAAAGCATACTACTCCCAATAGTCTTGTGCTTTAGAGGCTCCTGCGTCAGACTTGCAGCTGCCTAGCAGTGTTGTCCACTAAATGCAAATTGGCTTCTCCATGGGGAGCAGTGGTTGCCCAGTCACGCTGCTAGTTCTCAAACGCCTTGTGAGCAAAAGGCTGTGTGTCTATTAATTTTATATAGTCCTAGAAATTAGTAGTGAATTAAATACGTAGTGAGTTAAGAAAAATAAGTAGTGAATTAAAATGTTGGAAAATAGCGGCCACAAGTTCAAAAACTAGCTATATTAGAGTCTTGGTGAGAGGGGGGAAGAAAATCTATCCTAGGCTGTAGATATGCCTGGAATCATAATCTCACTTTCATTTCTAGTGTGTCACTTTGTGTATGTTTCTTTAACCTTCTCTTGTAATCGACTGCTGACCTTACATCACGATACACTTCATTGTACTGTTTACTCTTTTCAAAATTAAATGTTATTTTCACAGGTATGTTTATTCCATCAAAATGTGTACTTTATTTTCCGTGTGTGTACAATTCAGACCCTCATTCATTCGAAACAGTTACGTGAGTCAGCGTATGCTGCAATTTCAAAGTAGTTTAATCTTACTGGCCTGGTCATGTGATGCGTTGTATTTAATTGCTTCAGTCCTGCAATTAACAAAGTGAGGATGGCATTTCATAAAAACAAATACCCATTAAAATCTGTGAACAAAAAGACGAACATACATTTGCTTTTGCATTTTAAAGTAAAATTGAAAAAGAAACCTGGTAATGCTAGAATAAAGTGATAAAAATATTGACAAGGATGACACATGAAGGTTCAGTGAGACTGGCTCATTCCAGGAAATGAGACAGCTAAGGGTGAGTACATGTGTGGTACAGCAAGTCAAGGAGTCCCAGTGAATCTAGGGGATCAGGCAGACAGAAATAGGAGCTAGGCAGAGCAGACAGACGTTAACTAGCATTGCTGGGAGAGACCTTCCTGATCAACTACCCTGCCACTGAACAGGTAAGGAAGCCACTTGCTCAGGACTCGCCCAAGCAGACACATCCAGGACCCTACCTAGCTTGTGGACCAGTGGTGTAGGCCACTGGGGCAGCCCCATAGCGCCTGGCTGCATTGTATCATCAGTTGCCTTGGACAGGTACATGTACATGCCTTACCTCTCTAATACAGTTGAGCTCTTTGGGACAAGAACTGTGTCTTTTTATACTCTAGTTACATCTTGCACGTGGTGCTCACATTATAGGGGGTCAACTTCACAGGCCCAGGGCCTGCTAGAACCTCCTCAGTATTGAGATGGCCCCTTGCCTAGGGTGCCAAACCAAATGCTAATAACATGGTTAGAGATGCTGCCTCTACAGCCAGAATGCCTGGGTTTGAATCCTGGCTGTGTGACAATGAACAAGTTACTTACCCTCTCTGAGCCAGTATTGTCCTCTATGAAATGAGGATAACCTGAGTGCCTACTTTACAAAGTTTTGAGAACTAAATAAAGCTTTTAGTACAATGCTTGTAGATGTTTGTATTGATTTAGTTCTAATGTGGTCTAAAGTTCTCTAGAAACCTCTCGAGTAGATTAGAATCCCAGCTAGATTGGAGCCTTACTGTCGTTTGAATTAATTTACAGTACAGAGTACGGCTAAATCTATAATATAATAAAGGTAGGTGAAAGAAACCTGGTGTTCTCTAATCTAAAGGGGAAATGAGTTTCTACTGGGAGTGACCTTCAGGGAACCAAGTATTTGTACTTCAAGAAGACGGTCTCAAGATAAGCCAGGTACCAAGCTGTCAGGAAGGTCCATCTAGTCCTGTCTTCAGCCCACAAGGCTGTGTCAGTCCAAAGGTGGTCTCTGGCTCGCAGCTGTCTGCTGCTTCTGTGCCATGTTCAGAGCACAGGAATCTTAAATGCTGCCTCTGGTCCTGTTTGCTCTGACAGTACCTAACAGGCAGGTCTTGCCCACATTAGTGGGAAGCAAGATGCAGATCCCTTCCCTCCAGCCACCTGCAGATGCATCTTACTCCTCTCCCCCACCAGGGGAAGCACTTTCTGGCTTAGGGAGCAGGGTCTACTCACCCCATTTAAGGCCAAGACATTTTGTCTCTTCCTGAGACTCTTGCTGCTAGAGCTTAGGCTTTCAGAACTATTTCTATATTACCCTCTGCTACATCCCTCTCCTGAGCCAGTGGATAAAAAGTGACCACTTGCTTAATAGGAAAGAGGAAAGACAGAACATAGGAAGCCCTATAAATTCGATTCATGAACTGGAAAACCTGGGCTCCAACCCCAGTTCTGCTCCATACTGGCTTCTTGATCAGGGCAGGTCAATCTGCCATCTATAAATTAGTGCTGAGGCTTCTACCCCAAAGGGCTGTTGTGAGAATTAATAACACAGTATATTTGCTAAACATGAAAATTTCATGGCTCCTGGCAAGCAGTGGATTTGTCTCTGTCTGCCCAGCAGCCAGCCCAGAGCCGGGCACAGGAGGCAGCCGGAGCTGGTGTAATCCATTGTGGAATCTAAGCTACAATGGAGATGCCTGACATTCACTCAGGCCTCCAGCTGCAACCTGTTGACTCCTGTTTTACTCTGTTGATACATGTTCATTTACCCCCTTCAGGACAGCAAATAATCTCTTGGAATGTAGCAAAGATGTTTAGCCAATGAATGTTTTTAAACTCTATTAGGGCTCCACATTTAATGACAGGCACCATGAAGGATATAAAGAAATGTAAGGCATGCTCTCTCCCTTCAGGGAGTTTATAATTTAGTTAACAGAACAGGATATTACAGGTTAAAAGCCAAGAGAATATAGAGAGAAATAAATCAAAGGACATCTCAAGGTAAAGCAGATGGAGCAGATATGTTAGGACACTGAAGAAGTGAGGGTCAGCATGGGTTAGGGTGTCCTGGGAGCCATCAGGGCATGGCAGGGATTGGAGCTGGTCTGTATCGGGTAGTTTTCAGCTGCAAAAATCAGAAAATCAAAACTAGCGTAAAGGGTAAGAATATCTGTTATCTCACATAACAGCCTGAACCCAGCAATTCATGGAAGACCCACGTTGTTTCCACCTATTCTGCCATCCTGAGCATGTTGGCTTTTGTCCTCAGGCTGGTCCCCTTCTAGAACCCAGTTGGCTACCACAGCAAGCTCAACAACTTGGAGCAGCACAAGGAAATTTTTCCCAAAAACTCTCCCAGCAAACTTGCACTCCTGTCTCGGTTGTCACATGCCTAGGGCCTAAACCAATCCCTGGCAAGAGGAAGGGAATTAGCAAGATTGGTTTAAACTAATCAAGATTCACCCCTAGGGCTGGTGCTGGGGAGGGGCCCTTCCCTGAGCATACAGGAAGGAGAAGAGTACACATCCAAATAAGTTGGGTTTCTTCCAGCAAGTAAGAAGGGACATGAGATGGATTTAGAGAGGCAACCAGTAGTGTCTGCTGCATGGGTGGTGCTGGGAAGAAAAAAGGCATAACTTGATAGGAAAATAGCATCCTGGACTCTGAAACAGATTACCTGGGTTCAGACCCCTGCCCTGTCACTTAGTGACCTGAGCAAGTAAGTTAACTTCAGGAGGTCTTCGTTTCTTCACCCCTGAAATGGGATAGTAATAATTCTCACATAGATTATAAATTTCATGAGGACAGAGACTTGTCTTTTTCATGAAGTTATCCCCAGCACCTAGCACAGAGCTTCGTACCGAGCAAGCACTCAGTAGATATTTATTGAATGGATTCATTAATTGGATTGTTGTGAGGATTTAATGAGTTATTGTGTGGCATAGGCTTAGCACAGTGCATAGCCTATAATATGTGCTCAAGAAAATGAGTTTTTAGCCAGTCTTTGACACAGTGGGAATCCTCCATATATGTCCTTTTGCTGCTTTGCCATCACTTGTGCTGCCAGATTTATCACTAGCCCTTGCTCACTGCAGCTGAAGCTCAGGTGTGGCAGGAAGGCTCTGCTCCTGGGGGACTGGGCCTGGACTTGCAAAGGCCTGTGTACTTGGGACTCTGCAGTTTGTAACTCTGCTCTGACCAGTTTCTGAGCCAGCCCTCATGTTACCATTGACCCCTCAGGGTCAACCCCCTAAAGCCCCCCCGGAGACCAGCCTAATTCACTTCTAAGGCTATATGTGCCACAGTGAAGAGGGGGCACCCATTTCCCTGACAGAAGGCTTTTCTTTTTCACTGTGTCTCACGTGAAGTTTGAACTGTCCCAGCCAGTTTCTGCTCGTCCCTCCTTTTCCCTGCTCTGACAGAGGGGGGCCAGCCCCTCCCATTGAGGCAGCTCCCAGGAAGGCTTATCTATGGGAAATGCCGCTGCTGGGCCTGCTGCCAGCAGCTGAACTGGGCGTTGAGGGCTGACTCCCCCCTGAAGTCTAAAGGCCTTGTCCTTGTGGCACAGCAGTGAAAGCCAGCCAGAGGCAGCACTCAGCCCCGTCAGAGCATGCTGTGGCCAGACCCCAACTGAGTGGCTCCCTTCAGCCATCTGTGCAGTGTCTCCCAGAAACAGTCATGCCAAAAGCTCCCCAGGGAGTTCCTGCCTCGGCACAGATCCTGGCTTTGCCACTTTCTAGCTGATCTGGGGAAAGTTATTTAAACACTCTGAGCCTCAGACTCCTCATCTGTACGGACTGGGATAATTAAAAAAAACAAAAACAAAAAAAACCTTGGTGTTTTGAGGATTCAGTGAACTAACAGGTGGAAAGAGCCTAGCCGTCCTATGCCAGGAACATGGTGCCAGGAACATGGTGAGTACTTGATAAAAATGTTTTCTTCTGCGGCCACCTCCATCTCACGAAACCAGGAAGTTTCACAATTCCATAGACCTGATTCTGGAAAAAGAATTCCATTCCCTATTCACTTACTTGAAAAATCCTGTTTCTCCAGAGAGGAAACCCTGGAGGTTAACAGCAGACACCCTAGCCAGGGTCACTCTGAATCCTGATGAGATTCAGTTCTACACTTCCCTCCCTCACGTCCCCAGCAGCGTTGTGACAAACGGGGCAAGAAGGGAAGACCATACGAAGCGGTGCCCACCTTCTGCTTCCCAGGCCATCTGCTAACACTGCCATCTTCTCTGGGTCTGTCTCCCCGTCGGCCACGACCCTATTACCCTTTCTTCTTGCTTCCCCCAGTTGCCCCAGAAGCCGGGGCACTGCGGGGTGGAAGCATGGGGGACGCTAGACCAGCTTCTCAGGGAACAATCCCTGTCTTCCCTCAGTCTGTGCCGCGGCCCCTTGGCTTCCTCCCCACCTCCCCTGCCCATCAGCGTGCAGGCAGGTTCTGCCGCCCAGCCTGGGCTACCGGAAGGCCTCGTCATTCCCTCTTTGCTTCTAGGCAGAGGGCCAGCGTTGGGCCTTCTGATCCAGGCCAGAGGGACAGTGGCAGGGCAGCAAGGCCGTTGGCCGGCAGCAGTAGTAACTCCTCCGGGGCTTTTCCAATATGCTTTTGTTGAAGAAGAGTTCCTGGAGAAATTCCCTAATACGCAGCCCGGCAGGCACTCCTACTCCATGGAGCGTGGTGGAGAGAATTCTGCCAGTCACACTCTCGGCCCCCTGCCAGCTGTCTTCCACACACCTTGCCCCGCTACCAGAATACCCCATTACCCTGGCCTCCCTGCCCCCCTCCACACCCACAGGAGGGAGAAGGAGCAGGGCAGGAGGAGAGGCACAGAAGGGGCCCAAGCATCCCTGTCTGACAAGGTCCTGATGCTTCCTTCCCACTGAGGACCACCCCCAGAACTCGGTTGGTCACTCTCCCTTTTGCTACCAACACCTTGAAGGGTGGGTGGGTTCTCTGGAGGCATCTGCTCCCTGGGAGCCCCACCTGCCCTGCAGGAAGCCATTTGGGAAAACCTCTTGAACGTGGGGCCCCTGCCTCTTACCTGGAGGCCCAGGGCTGAGGGGCACCTCTGAGGTAATACCAGCCCTGGAATGCAGGTCACAGGCCCCAGTGACAATACCTGCTCCTTAATACCAGCCCTTCCTTTCTGGAGCCTGCCCCAGCTTGGGATGGTAGGGGGTGAAGGCAGGCAGATCTGTTCCTCCCTTCCTGGCCCTGCGGCGAGAGATGCTGACGAGTGTAGGCAGGTGGAGACAGGCCCACACAGCCGTCAGAAAGGCCCGTGTGAAGCACCCTCTATACACACAGCACAAGGGGGGCGGGAAGTGTGGGGAAGAATCTAAAGATCGAGAAAAAGTTGGCAGTAAAAAGGCATTTTTCCCACACACTGGAACCCTAGACTTTGTTTCTGAAACTTGTTATTCTTAGGGAAAGCCGGGGAAGTATTCCTCTATGAAAATGTGAGGACTTCGCTGTTAGGGGGCCTTTCCAAACCCATCCCCAGACGATTGGGACAGGACATTTCGGTATAAGCAGTCAATCCAACGGAACCTGACTCACCAAAATGGTACAGATGAGGCAAGTTGCTTTTGAGGCTTTAAGTATATCTCTATTTTCAAAAGCAAAATGGAGAGTGAAATGAAAGACTTTAAGTAATTGTAAAAACACCATTTTGGCTGATTCACATGCTGCCACTTCCTGGGAGCCAAGAGTAAAAGGCAGAAATGCCCACAGTGACAGCACCGCTGCTGCCTTGGACTCAATTACAGATACGTCACACTCGGGGCTTGACCTAGAACGGGCTGCGTGGGCCGCAAAGGGAACAACGGGCCTGTGAGGAGGAAAGCAGAGTTGCAGTCCGACTCTGCCTCTAATTTCCTCTGTGGCTTTGCTGAGTCACTTAATCTCTGGGGGCTGCAGTTTTCTCACCTGCAGAAGGCGGGGCAGGGCTGATGATTCTAGAGTCCCTTTCAGCTGTGATTCACTGTATTCCAAGTAAGGGTGACCAGAGCACAGAACCGCATCATGCATTCACTCATTCAACAAAGTTTGCGAGGGCATCTACTATGTACCGGGCACCATGCTGGGTTTCCTGCCCTCGAGAACGCAGCCTGCTGGGTTTAGCAGAGGTGACTCTGCTGGGATAAGGAAGGGCACAGGGCATACCACTGGCCCAAGAACACAGGCATCTGGCCAACTGCCTCCTACAACAGGCAGCCAAGCCTTTGCAGGATTTCTTCCATTGGCTGGCAGATCCCCCTTTTCTACAACCTGTGAGGAAAGGGATCTAGGTTGTCAGGTGTCCTCACCAAATCAAGAAGCCATGCAACATGATGGTAGAGGAATGAGTTCCAGTCTGTGCAGGCATCAGCTTTCAGAAGTCCCTGAAGACAAGACAAACAGAATCGACAATGATGGATTATCATGCTCAGGAATTTTAAAGGATGAGAAAAAGTAGCCAAGACCCATGGTGACCCTTGGCTGGTTTTTGGCCTCCAGCACCCTAATCTTCTTCCCCACCTCATGTGGGTAATGGGAACACTTGACCAGGCTACCCTCCCCTCCGCCAGGCCAGGGGTGGACACGTGACCTGAGCCTCCAACCAGACTCCCCCTCCCCCTGCTCTTGGACCAGGTGCCTGAGGTGCATCAGGTGGAGCGCGTGGTGGTAGCACCTTCCGTCCAGGTGGGGGAAGCGTGGAGACTGTGGAGTTAGGTCCGATGTCTAGAGACCTCAGGGCTGCCCAGCTTCTGTCCTGGACTTGATTCTCCAGACTTCTCATCAGTGCTGGGAGTTAGTTACCTGACGGCTGTCAAAAAGTCCCTTTCCTGCTCAAGATGGCTGGCCATTAGAAAACCTAACTGAGTTTTTATGATTAATGCCACATGGTCCAGTGCTGTGCAGCTCAATCAAAATGTCTATGTGTGCAGCCTGAGACTGTTACATGGGAGGTGACTGGAGTCATGGTTTGGAAGATTGACCTGCTGCTGTTTGGTGTGTGGATAAGAATGAGCCACAAACAGCACAGCCACGGAGCTGAGAGCTGAGAAGAACATTGATGTTTTCTGAGCTCTCAGGATTAGCAGTTCCTGTGCCAGGAGCTTCATTCATTTATTTCCCACAACCCTATAGGCAGGTGAAATCATCCCCATTTTATGGATGAGGAAATTGAGGTCCAGGTGGTTAAATAACACGCTAAAGGTAACTCAGCTGATGAACGGTAAAGCTGGGATGTGAACTCAGGAGGAAAAACTCAGAACCTGGGCTTTTAACCAAACGCCACATTGTTTCTCTATGGAAGAAAATTCATGAAAGAGTTTTCAAAAATAACGCAAACAGCTTAGTGCCACCTTGGGCTGGGGGTGAGAAGCGTCAAGGGGAACGGTGGGTTTCCATCTTCAGCAGCAGTGGGCACTGGTGCGGGAACTGGCAGGTCAGGGTGGTGCCTACACCGGGGCAGCTGTGACTTGGGCTCTGGAGTGAGCATTTCCAGGTCGATGGTCAAAGCCACGGAGAGGATGGTGTTCCAGCAGGAGTGTGGGCAAGCGTAGGAGAGAGGAGCGGGGGCCGAGACTGGGCTTGGGCACTGGGAGAAGAAAAGGAGCCAGTGAGGGGACAGGTGGGTCCAGGGACCGGGAGGGCACTGTAGAAGGCTGAGCTCTGCCTGGCCCCTGGGGAGCTCAAGTTCCCACCTGCAAAGGCCCCTGTTTCTGATCAGGGTCTGGGAAACAATGGGTCCCTGCCGACCCCAGAAGCCGGTACCCATGCTGCCCACCACCCCCTGCGTGCCGCTCTCTCACCCTTCACAGCAAAACCAGCCGAGACCCCTAAAGGCGAGCTCGGCCAGCTGTGGCCGGGCAGCCAGGTCCCAACCCCAAATTCCGAATCCTGCAGCTCTGGGGGTGGGGGGCCTGGGAGGTCTGGCTTCCCAGGGGCTGAGGGAGGCTTGCACTGAGCTGGGCAGGCAGCCCTTCCCCCCACCTCCCCCTCCGTAAAGGCAGGCAGGAAAAAAACGTGTTTTTATAAATAGCTCCAGCCCCAGCTGATTTGTAAATTCAGTGGGTTTTTTGTGTCAGTGACATCACCCTCCTCCCCATGGCAACCTCCGACGATATCAAAATTGCCAAGCAACGTTGGAGCAGCTCGGCGCCCCAAACGAGAGCGGGTTGATGCCTGAGGATTTAATGGAGAAATCCCAAAGTGAGCCGAGGTGTTCCGTGGAGGAGGGGGGCGCGGCTGGGGTGGAGGCCAGAGCCCGCCAGCGCCGCCTGCCAGGAGCCCTGGGCCAGCTGGGGCTCCTTGGCCATGCTCCCTTTGACAGCCTGCTGCCGGCAGCAGGGGGGAGGGCATCGCTCCCTGCCTGATGTGCCAGGAGCCAGGAGCAGCCATCCAGGTGACTAAGCCGGCCCACGGGCACTGAGTCACCGCTGGCCTGGAGGTTTCTTCCTTGCCTTTTGCATCTGATTATTTTGGGAACTGGAAACTTGGAGCTGCACCTGAGTCCCGCCCCTTCTAGCTCTCCCCTCCCTACCTGGGGCTCCAAGGAAGATGGGACCTGCCAGGAGTCTGCCGCCCCCCGCTAAGGATCTGGAAGACGCTGTGGGGGCCTGAGGGGCCGGGGAGAGATGTCGGCCGGCAAAGTGCAACAGCAGATATGGTGATGAGGCTGCCTGTCCTCTGGAGGTGTCGGGAGAAGGGGAGTCTGGTCCATGCTGACTGGCGTCCTCCCGGGCTGGCTTTGAACTCGCCTCCTACGGGCTATTTCTGTAAATGAGCAGCTCCTAGGGTCAGAGTGGCATTTGGAGAACGAGGCTGGATTGGCTTAGGCTGGCCTGGGCAGGTAGGTGGCTCTGCGCCGGGTGTGGCCCCATGTGTGTGTGAGAGGAGCAGGTGTGTGTGTGAGAGCGGACCACAGGGGAGCTGGCAGAGGCTGGGGATGGGGGATTTGGCAGCAGTTCATCCTGACTGATGCTGGGCCCGCCCAGGCCCCGAGATGGGTGCTGTGGAAAAGGACACCAGGCGCCTGGCCTGAGCAGGTGAGGGGCAGCTCCAGCTCAGACAGACCCAGGCCCCACTGAGTCCACGGGACAGAGATACGGCAGGGTGCCCGGGCAGGGGGTGGTCCAAGGATGGAAGCCAACCCGCCGGGGACACCAGACAGTGCTTGGGCTGCCTCCTCTTCTGACAGCCCTAATCACTAAGGCACTAAGGAAACAGCTTCCTACCAGGAATTCTGTCCCTCTCGGTGCAGTGCCCGTCAGCACCTACGTGTGTCCTCCGCCGAGCTCTCACGGGTGCATCCCTGGGAAGGATGGTGCCCAGGGCTCCGCTCCCCCATACTCAGGACACAGCGGGGCCGCTGATCAGGCTGGTGCTCAAGCCAGCGCCTCGGACCCCTGACCCCACAGGACGTGCTCTGGTGTGGGTGCCCCGCCTCCACACCAGTGAG
The DNA here is from genome assembly GCF_028021215.1 of Eschrichtius robustus. Taxonomy (NCBI): domain Eukaryota; kingdom Metazoa; phylum Chordata; class Mammalia; order Artiodactyla; family Eschrichtiidae; genus Eschrichtius; species Eschrichtius robustus. The sequence continues at coordinate 87,792,479 of NC_090824.1, forward strand.
TAAGCTGCTAGAGGGAGAGGGCTATGTGCCCACAGAGGCAAGACGACACCAACCAGGAGCCTTCGGGAGAAGCGGGAGAAGCGGCTGGGCGAGAAAAGCACTGAGGTTTTCTTTTTCTGTTCCTCTTTTTTTCTTTTTTGCCCGAAGGGAGTGCCGCTTCCTGGGCTGGAGGCAAGCACCGGCCTGCATCAGGGAGCTCGCGGCCCAGAGGACGGCCAAGGTAAGGTCCCTGCTGCCACGGCGGCGCGGGCTTCCCTGGCGGGGTGGGGTGCCAAGTTGTCCAGGTTGCCCACCATCTGGGACAGGGCGGGCAGCTGTGGGTTCCCAGGCTAAGGAGCCCCACGCCCCGCCCAAACTGCCCCTCCCTTCCCAGATGGATTTTGAAGCGCCCCTGTCCAAGCTGGCCTCTGGCTCCCTGGCCAGAGAAATGCTTATTTCTGCTATCCCTGCCTTTAACTCCCCTTCCTGCTGGGCCGTGCCAGTGCCACCAGGACTCCGCTCCAGGAGGCCCCACCACCTCTGGGACACTCCCCTCATGTGTGCATCCCTCAGATATTTGTGGAGCACCCGCTGGGTCCCGGGATCCAAGTCACGCCCCTATGCTGAGCTTGACGTGGCACAGATTCTGACTCTGAAACTCAGCCTCAGGCCGGATTCAGGGGGCTGCCTGGCTGAGAGCACCATGTTTCCTCACAGACCTCAGACTCCCCTGCAGCGTTAATGACCTGGGTGGCTCCAGGGACGTCAGGCCCAGTGAGCTCGGGTTTCTGAAGCACTGGGGCCCCACCAAGAAGCAAGGCTCACGCAGTGTAGTTTGCTCTTTCCCTGGCATCACACACCAAGGTTGGAGGGTCTTGCTTGGGGTCTTTCCCTGAGTGGTTCTGGTGGGAACCGGGTTCCTGAAGTAGAGGATGAGCTCTGGGCTGCATGGGCCCCGGTGGGCCTGGGACTCGGCCTCCCAGAAGCTCATCTAGCTGAGAATAAGGCCTTTGGGCCAAGCAAGGGCTCCTGTCTGCAGCTCAGGAGTGACAAACCTGGGAGCCCTGGTGACCAGTGTGCCTAGTCAAGAGGGGTCGGCACCAGGAGCAAGCTTTCTGGGAGCCCATGATTTGGGTGGAAAGCTCTGTGCACCTGAGAGTGGCCACAAGGGGAGAGTACGGCGGCTGCATGGACCGCTCAGTCCCCCAGGGACAGACATTCTTGGTGAGCAGAGCCCCCTGGGATGTGCCAGGCACAGGGAAATGTGCGGGCAGGTCTGGGGCCTCCAGCCACGGCAAACCCACTCTGTGCATAATTCCCAAGAATGACCAGGAATGCCCCCTGTCCTGGAAGAGCCCGTGCGACCAGAGTCAGGATGAACCCAAGTGTCTCCCACTCAATTAATCCCCATACCTGGCTCCAGGAAGAGGAAAATGGGGGTATTTACTAGCCGTGGGGTTACCAGCTGTGGGCGTATTCCCGGCTCCTGGAAAAAGGCCACTCAAGCCTGGTGGTGCCCCGTGTATGCAGAGCTGAGCAGCAGCTGGTGCCCAGCTGGGGGCAGAGTGGCAGAGGCTGGGGAGCACCGGACAAACAGCAGGCCAGCAGGGTGGCAGCTGGCTGGGCCAGGAGGAGAGGAAAAGCTCAGGGAGGGCTCAGGACGAGGGCTTTCTTAGACCTACCGCCTCGGTGGGAGGGCCGGGCAGGGCGGAGGCGGAGACGCTGAGAGACCTCATTCCTCACCCAAATGGCCTCAGGGGCGCCTCTGCGCACTGTGTCCTGGGCGCAGAAGGCAGCAAGGACTCATGGGAAGCTGACCTGTGGCTGGAAGTGGAGCCCTTCCTGTAGGATGCCTTCCACACCTGAGTGGGAAGGAGACTCGGGCAGTAGGAAGGGTGCTAGCAAACCTCACTAGCAGGCCTTCTGCGGCCTGTCCCTAAGAGAAGCGGACTAGCCAACGGGTCGGAGTAGGGCATGGAAAATAGAAGCTTCGGAAGAGCTCTCCACTTCCTGAAGCGGGGCTGGCGCTCCTGCCCGGGGTGAACAGGCCGACTGGTCCTGGAAAGCTGCTCCTTCCGAGCTCAGCCCGAGGGCCCGCTGGGGGCTAAGGTGCGGGGTGTGAGGTGTGGGATAAAGGGGCACCTGTCTTTTCTGGGCAGGGTGCGGGCTCTAGGCAGCACTAGGCGGTAAGGTGAGGGGTGTGAGGTGTGAGATAAAGGGGCACCTGTCTTTTCTGGGCAGGGTGCGGGCTCTAGGCAGCACTAGGCGGCTAAGGTGAGGGGTGTGAGGTGTGGGATAAAGGGGCACCTGTCTTTTCTGGGCAGGGTGCGGGCTCTAGGCAGCACTAGGCGGCTAAGGTGAGGGGTGTGAGGTGTGGGATAAAGGGGCACCTGTCTTTTCTGGGCAGGGTGCGGGCTCTAGGCAGCACTAGGCGGTTAAGGTGCGGGGTGTGAGGTGTGGGATAAAGGGGCACCTGTCTTTTCTGGGCAGGGTGCGGGCTCTAGGCAGCACTAGGCGGTGGCCATTGGCACCTTGTTCTGGCTCACTCGCTTGCAGGCAGGGAAGAGCTGTGGCCTGACTACGGAGTCCCAAACACTGGGGGCAGGATGGGGGCAGGGGTGGGGTGGAGTGCTGGAGCCTTTGCCCCAGGGGAGCTTACAGCCTTCAGCAGAGCAGTGGAAAGGAAAGCTGAACAGGACAGACTTTCATACCCCGGGGGGATTTAGCATGGAGGCAGGGACCGCTCCCTCACAACTGCAAGGGGCCACATCAGCCCCAGCAAAGGGACACTTACACTGGCCAGCATTTTCTATAAAACCTCACTATGACCCACCAGGCAGTGCAGAGACTTGACAGGGGGACAGTGATGACCTTTTTTTACACCTGTGGTTTCTCTGTAGTGTGCTTTCCCCGTCGAAGTGCTGCCTCAGTCAGCAAACACTGGCACCTTTCGGCCTGGCTCTGGTTTGCCTGAGTATGCCAAGCACTTGGGCCCCGGGCCTCTGGCTAACGGGGTGAAGGCAGGGCTGTGTTCTCTTGCACACGCAGGCTGCCCAGGACCTGGGGGCGGCCTCTGCATGCTCAGAGAAGCAGGCCCAGGAAGCTCAGGTCAGCTGGTTCGTTGTTCTGGTCTCTGACCCCCGTGCACCCGGAACCCAGCCCACTCAACCCCGGGCAAATAGCAACGAACCAGTCACCTTGCTCAAGGCCCCTGCTGCTTGCCTGTCCGCCCGGCTCCTGAGGCTCCTGAGTGCTGCAGCGGTGGCAGCGGGATTAAAACCGGGAGGACTGGTTCTCTGGTTCAGTCCTGGCCTGGAGCGTCCAGCCTCCATTTTCTTTCTTCCAGCTTCGAATGAGGCTCTATATGGAATTGTGCAAGAAGGCACAGAGAGCGCAGGGAGCCGGGGACCAACTGCGCATCCAGAGCACAGTCTCGGGTCAGTGGGGAGGAGCGCAGAGGAGGAAAGGGCTGCCCCAGAAAGGAGCTAGCCGCCTTGGATTGCTGTAGTACATTCAAGCCGAAGGGAGGCCCAAAGAACGTTTAATGCAGCCTTCATAATTTCATAGAGGGAAACAGAACCCAGAGAAGGAAAGTGGGGTCCTAAGATCACAGAACTAACTGGTGACAGAGTCAGCTTCAGGCCTGGGGGTCCTCGCCTCCCAGTCTAGGTTGCCTTTCCTTCGGCAGCATCAGCAAACGCACCCCCAAGCAGGGACAGGTGAGGGCTGCCAGGTAACAAGATGGCTTGAGAGAGGCGGCCTGGCCTAACACAGTAGGAGGACAGGTCCCCTTACTCCTCTGTGCCTCCTGCCCACCCCCAGCCCCTGCATCTCGATGGACCTGGAGCCCCAGCTCAGCCCACACTTATTCACCAGCGCCCCCCAAGGAGAGGCTCGGCCCACTCCTGGGACCCGGCCACTCTCTGATAAACAGATCCAGCTAATTTGTAAATGGATAGACTCAATTTCTTGTCCCAGGAAGCATTGTACATTTTAAACATAAGCCTGTTAATGTCTTAAGCCAAAGGAGGGGGTAATGATGATAGTATCTAGGAATGAAAGAGATCCTGGGGCAGACTCTGTGAGCAGGAGGAACGCAGGAGACCCTTTACCTCAAGTGGTCTTTTCACCAGTTATATACCATGACCCCAGGCAGGAATTTAAACACCCACCATCAGAGGTCAGATCCCAGAAGCAGGTGGCCTGTTGTCTGTCATTTGTCTCCCTGACCCCAGGCACGAGCTGGACAAGAAGTCTTTTATATTCCACTATAGTGGGTTTTGCTGGAAGATGGTGTGTCAGGGATCAGGCAAGGTGGAGAAAGGTAGAGGTCTCAGACCCTGGGGAGGGATGGAGCCAGACCCAGGGGCAAGAATGCAAGGCCAGGAGTTAGCAAGCATGCAGGGCTTCTGTAGAGGAGAGGGTGGTCAGACAGGAGGAGGGGCTGCCTCAGACGGTCCATCATCCCAGCAAGAGCCACTGGGGAGGGCGGGGCAGTGCACACCAGGACCCTTTGCGTCAGTGTTCACATGAAGTTCCCACAGGCCCACCCCAGGGCAGTCAAGGTGTGGTCCAGAGATTAAAGAAGGAAAGATCCTGAGAAGGGATGGCAGTAGCTGCCTGCCCCACCCCCTACCCTAGGACCCTCTAAGCATAGCCCAGCCCAGCCAAGTGGCAGTTAGGTCATGCCTTCTAACCCAGGGCAGACGCAGAAGGTGGAGTTCCACAAGCTCTGCAGCAAGTTCCCAAGAGGCCACATGGCCCAGAGGCTGTGAACTTCGTGCATTTAGAGCTAAGGTGTTCCCCCCAGACGGTTGCGGATGGGGCTTGGGCAGCCAACATCATGCTTCCTGAGACTCTTTCCTTCCCTGGACTCTGGCTGGAGCTCTTACCTGGTCTGGCACAAGCCTTCCACTCCCCCAACTCACCTGTCCTTCCTGAAAGTCAGGCCCTGGGCTCCAGGGCGTGGGTGCCAGTCACAACCCTGCCCTGGCCTTAGACTGGGGGCAGCTGCTGGAGGCTCAGAGCAGAGAGGAAAGGACAATGAAGGGTATCCATTCAGGAAGCTTCGCAGCTGTCAGTTCTGCCAGCAGAAATGCCAGCCAGAGAGCTAAATTGCCAGCAACAGACAGTTGGATGGACCTTTGGAGCCCATTAAGAGCAGGGGCTGCAAAGTGATCATAGTGAGAAGATATTAAAGGAATTCATCATGTCTCTAAAACGAGTGTCCTTAGCACAGAGGTAGCTCTTTCTGTTGCCACCCTCCCCAGCGTAGCTCATGCCCCCATGCACCCGGGAAGGGTGCCACAGCTTGCCCTGCCCCTGCTTTAGCTCCTTGAGGTGGGTGGACAGTGGCTTCTGCATCTGGGTGGCTCACCCAAGGTCACCAGGTCCCTTTGGGACTATCAGGCAAGTTCAGCCGCCAGTGTCAGTTTTCATTTAGGGGAGACAGGCCTATATATTCTCATTGGCACAGGAAGCCTAGTACATATATACACTTGAGAAAAAGGCAGAAAGAGGCTGGAGGCTTCTGGGTGTGGTCATTTCCTTCTGCTGAAGTTCAGGGTGGCAGAGGGACACATCTGTCCAGCGGCCAGGCAGGACAGTCCAGTGGACTTTTCCCACTGGGCCCAGATGGTGCTGCCAGCTGGAGCTGGGGTTCTCTCTCCAGGATCTGGAGTGGATAGACCTGTTGGGTTGATTTAATAGCAAGTTCTCCTGGAAGAACCCTGGGATTCTGCCCCCATGGCACACCAAACTGGACTCCATTGCTCCCTGTGGCAGCTGTGTGCATGCATGGCGTGGGGGAGGGGAGTTTCCTCCTTGGTCCCTTCGGCAGCTGTGAGAGCCGAGGGCCAAGAACTCTCACCCTGTTTGGGGGTGCTGGTCCTTGGGGCCCCTGTACCCCAGTGCTCTAGACCTCATCATTCCACCACCTTCCCAAGGGAGAGGGGCACCCTCTCCCCTGTTATACACATCAAGAAACTAAGGCTGAGACATGCTGGAAGTCTAGAAAGGCAGAAGGGCTCCAGTCCTGCAGGAACCCATGGTCTCTGCAGCTAGATTCTACCTCCTTCCTGCCTAAGGACCCCAAGGGCTTGGCAACCTCAACTTTCTCAATTCACGCTCCCAGACCCTCAGAGGTTCACACCTGCCTCCCAGCCCCATCAGCAGAGAGATGGATGGTCCCATCAGGGTGAGGGGCACTGGCCCAGGCCACCCCAAGAGCAGGAAGGGACAGGTGTGGGACAGCCCAAAAGAGAGGGGGAGGAAGGCATCTTCTCCAAAGAGTGCCTCTCTCCTAGGGCTGGGGGCTCAGGGTGAGTGGGCAGCTACCCCCCTGGAGCCCAGGCCCCAAGGGGCTCCTCCAAGCAGGTAGCAAGCAGGTGTAGAGCCCCACTTCCCCAGCAGTGCCTGCAGGTGGGCCTGATGGCGCCTGGCCCATTCTGGGTCTGTGAAGGACAGATGGCTTGATTCAGGGACTTCAGGCAGGGTGCTGGCTCATGACTCAGTGAGAGGGTGGTGGAAACTGAGGCCCCCCTCTGCCCCTCATACCCAGTGCCATGTGGGCGTCCTCATGCCCTCATCAGAAATGGAGGAGGGATATCCCCACCCAACCCCCCGACTTCTCTGTGTCACGTGACATACCAGTCCTGGGTGGCACAAAGAGGTGGCACAAAGAGGCAAATTACCAGCACCTCCCCCACCAGCTGCTCCCAGGGACCTGACCCCACACGGTCAAGTCATATCAGACAGGCCCTGGCACCAGGAACCTCTGAGCAGTACAGAGTTAAGAGAATGGACTGGGGACAGATACCCTTGGGTTGAAATTCTGGCTCCACCGCTCAAAAGCTACAAGACCCTGAGCTGATTCCTTAAGCAGTCTGAGCCTCATCTGTTTCCTCATCTGTAAAATGAGAATAATAACAGTATAGTACTTCTGTCCCAGGGTGGTTGTGAAGACTTGAGCGATGACATGTGTAAATAGCTTAGCATGGGGCCTGGCCCACCTGAAGCATTCAATAATCGGCAGGCATTATTATTACTATTATTAGAGAAGGGCAGTCATCCAGAGAAAGGACCCTGAGGAAGCTTTTCAAGTCACAGAGCAGAAAGGTGCCAGGAAAGGATAATGCGTTTGTGTTTCTAAACCACAAGTTGATGTGTATCTTTCCTCTTTGGCCCTAACCCGGGTTCTCAGCCCTGGCTGTAGGTACTCAGATGTTACAACAGGCCCTAAGAGCCACAGGCTGAGAGCCAGGAAGTGCCTGCCCTGCCCATGTGCCCTCCCTGACACCCTCCCAGACCAGGCTGGTTGACCAATGCCCCAGAGCTGGCGGAGCTCCGAGAGCCATTGCCCATCGTGAAATGCCACTTCTCAGTGCCCCTGTCCAGCACTCCTGCCCAATTTGTGCAATGGCAGTGCGTGGACAACGCCCTTGACCAGAAGGCCTATGGCAGCTGCCAAGGCTCTTCAAAGGAGGGGGTGCCTGGTCCCTCTCCCTGTGCTTGGCACGGCAACCTGGGAATAGGCCAGAAAGAGGCATGTGGATGCTGGAGGAGAAGCTGTCTCTAGACTGTCCCTGCCACTTCCTGAACTGTTGTTCTGCCCCCTCCTCCTGGGCAGGGCCGAGTTGGGTGTGGATCGGAGGAAGATGGAGACGGGGTGGGGGGGGGGGGAGAGTCACACACAGAAATTAATCACTCAGGACCCATTCTGCACATCCCAGCCATTCCAATATGCAGAGGGTCATCCAACCCTCTGCAGCCGACCCGCCGTAGACCCACCTGGAAGGGCAGAAATGTGGGGTTGTGATGCGCCCAAGAGGCCCCCTAGTCTAGTCTGGTATCCACTATGGGAACCTTTTCTCTAGCATATCTGACTGATAGTTATCTGCTTCTTGAATACGTTCAGTGATGGGGGATTCATTACCTCCTCGGTCATTCTTATTTGGGAGTCCTGTCTCTCTCAAGGCGCCAAATGCCATTGCAGCTCTCAAAGGTGAGAGGCCCCCCAAGGTACCCTAGACTCTCTCCCTTTGGGGTAAGGAGGGGACTGGGTGTGTAGCCTTTTGGGGATACCCAAGCCTGAATTAAACCAAATTAAATACCAGTTCATTTCTGATAATATTCTAATGTTCACACTTTATTGTAGTTTAACAGTTCAAAAGTATTGCTTGGAGCCGTGGTTTTGGTATATAAGGTATTTGTATCGAAAGGAAATAATTCATGTGTGTCAGTAAAAAATAATTTAGGGTGTTGATTCTAGGTTCAATAAAGTAATGCATTTCATTCTAGCTTTGGTTCTTGGTTCATTTCAAATCCTCAGCAACCAATTCCCATACCCACCCCCCAACCCAGCACAACCTCCTTCCCATAGCCAGCGTCTCCACCTGGCATCACCACGCCTTCCCCGGCAGGCTGAGGACATCAGGGCTTTGGATGCAGCCAGACAGGGTGCAGGCCTGTTTGGGGTAGTGAATTCCCACTGGCCACCTCAGCTCTGTTTGGTGGGAGCCTAGAGTAAACTGTGCATAAGCACTTGAGCCTATAATGCAAGTTCTTTATCCATAAATTGCACTGATATGTCTAAAGAATCAGTGAATAAAAACAATACATGGCAATAGTGACCTCAGTAACTAAAGTTTGAGGTGCCCAACAATGACAAAAATTCCTCCACTTCCTCCTTCGGGGCAGCCATTTGGGGTCTAGATATACTGAATTTCCACGCCAGACTCCCCTCAGCACTCGGGTGGACACAGCCCTCCCTGGGGACCTGGAAGTCTTCCCACTTCCTTGTTTGGGGAAGAGACAGATGGCCCCTGCCCTCCTCCACAACATATAAACACAGGAGAAACCACCCTCCAATCCAGAAGCAGCAGGGCAAAGGGCAGCCCACAGTGAGCCACTTGGGACAGGCATCCTAATCCTAGGCCAGGACACTGCTGGGGACAGCTAGGAGATGCTGACTCTGGAACCGTGCCTTATCCTCTGTTTGGGGGTGCGGGGCTCCTGGAAGTTTTCTTTCCCGAGAGGTCCCTTACAATCCTGAGGCCCGAGGGCTCTCAGAACTGAGCAGGGTCTGACAAGGGAATTGGAATCTCTTTAAATCCCACTTTCCTGCCTGCACAAGGGGGCTACCCCAAGACAGCCGTAGGGCCTTGTCGCGCGATGGGACGGGACAGGCCAAGGTGGTAGGTTTCAGGATTCCAGCCGGGCTCTCCAGGGTGGGCGGGTGGGACGCGCCGCCCGAGTGTGCGTCTGCAGTGCAAATGAAGGAGTTAATTACACAGAGGCGCTCGGCGGACAGTCCAGGTCAGGCCTCTAGGCCGCAGCCCAGGGTCCGAGGGGCCACGTGTACGTCACAGCGGGCGGCCGGGGCCAGCACCGGAAGGCAAAGGGCCGGCGGGAGCCGGAGCCGAGCGGGTAGGGGGAAAAGGGTTGAGAAAGGGGGCGCCCCTCGGGCAGAGAGGCTCCTGGCCGCGGCCCCTGCGCCCCTCGGCGGCTTTTCCCGGGCTCTGCGTTCGCGGCGTCCTACCTGAGGCCACACCCCGAAATCAAACTCGCGGCAGGTGAAGCCGGCGCTGCACAAACATGTAAGCGCGGCCTCCCCTCGTCGTTCCCGGCGCCTCCCGGCGGAGGGCGGGCCGGGCTCCCGCGGCCTCTCCCAGAGCTCCAGGGGCTTCCCGCTCGGCAGGTGGGTGCCCCGACCACCGGGGTGCTGCGAGCCCTGCCCGGGTAGGGACCGGGACGGGGGACAGGCCTCCCCGCACGCGTGGCTCCCGGTCCTCGGGTGTTCATTCCCCGAAGTGCGGGGCCGCCGGCGCGGGCCGAGGGGACTCGGCGGCGCCGGCAGCGGACCTCGCTCCGCGTGGGCGCCCGGCCCTCGCGCCCAGGCTGGCGGGGGGCTTCGTCCCAGAGGGCGCCTCACTCGGGCGGCCGAGGCGGGGCCGGTGGCCGCGCTGGGTCGGAGCTAGGAGAGCAGAGGGGCCGGAAGCGCTGAGCCCGCTGTCCCCTCGTCCCCGTGCGCCCTGCGGGGAGCCCGCCGCCTCCGCTCGCTTGCACCTGAGAAGGTGTCTCAGCCGGAGGCGGGCGGCCGCGGGGGCGGGGGCGGGGGCGGGCGGCGGCGGTTCCGAATGCTCTGGATTCCGGCCAGTCGCGAAATCCGCGGGGACACTTAACTACATCGGTCACAATGAATTTCTGACCTGTTTCCACCCAGGCCTCGGAGGACTGGCCCGCGAAGGTCCCCAGTTCCCTCTCCTCGGTGCCTGAGAGCTCTGCCCACTGAGGAGTGAGGAGTCCGGAGAACGAGGAGGCAGGGAAGGCGGCCCGGAGGTGAGTAGCCCTGGGAGGGTGTCCAGGGGCCCTCTCGGGATCTCCGTGAGGGACAGGCTGGGACAGTGGGCGGGCAGGTGGCCCTCCTGGGCTGGCCCGTTCTCGGTACTGTTAGGCAGTGGTCCCTACTAGGTGCCATTCCTCAGTCCTTAGTGGATGTGCCTTGTTACTTCACCCGCCTCGTCCCGCTGGAGGCGCGCACGGCTTCAAATGCCCCGCCCTGGCTCCTGGCCCAGCCTCCGCCTGTCCTCCCGTCTGCTGCCACCGGTCAGGGGCGAGGCAATGTCACCAAGGCCAGTGCACTTAAATTCTTGTTTGGGAAAGAGGCTCCCAAACAGGAAGGGCAGAAGCAGGCCCAGCGTCCGTGCTGAGCAGGCCGGGAGGCAGCCCCAGCCAGAGGTGCTGCTGGGCAGATCCCAGCCTGCCGCCCGCTCATTCCCCAGCTCTCCAACCTGCTAAAATCTCTCCAGCTTTGCCCACACCCAGTGAGTGGCATCCACCCTGGGAGGGAGATGCTGCTGGGAGCACCAAGGGCTAAGACATGAGGAGTTCCCAGGGTGCAGGCTGCGTTTTCTGTATCTTGCCCCATTCTGGTGCGAGCTCTGCTGTGAGTTCTTCTCAGGCCATATATAGGACAGTGGTAGAGAACATCTTTGGAACCAGAAAGAGCTGGGTTCGAATTCTGGCATTTTGCCTTTGATTCCTTAAGCAAGTTGCTTTACTTCTCTCCCAACTGTAATGTCCTTATCTATAACATGGGGGTGATCATGCCTTCCTCACAGGGCAATTGTGAGAAGTCACAATGATAACTGATAAAGGAGAACAGCCCCAGCAGGAGGCTACCTGCCTAGCCTCCAGTTTTGGGAAAGGTTAAGCTCCCCGAGCCCTCCTCTCCTGGAGAACTTTGAGAATGGTCTGGCTGTGTGGCAAGAGATTGTGGAGGACATTAGAGCAAAGCAATGGGAATAAAGTAACGGCAGAGGGTCCGTGCAGGGTGGGTAGTAAGGTGGCCCCAGAGAAGGGGCCATTTCTGGAAGGGAATCGCGCTTTGGAAGCAGAAACAGCAGCGTGCTCTGTACACATCACACGGCTTCACCTGTCCATAGGTGGCACACTGTTACCACCTGCGCAGCCTGGGGCAGAGAGAGAGACTCTGGCTTGAGGCTTCCAGTCCTATCTCTGCCCAGAGTAGTTGTGTGATCTGGGGCAGGTCATTTGACTTCTCTGGGTGCACTAGGCATGGTGCAAGAGCTTGGAGCTTGGATTTGATTCCCAGCTACACACTCACCATATCAGACAATTACTTCTCCCTCAGCCTCAGTTTCTTCACCTGTAAAATTAAGCTCATAAAACCTACCTCGTAGAGTCGTGACCATTAAATGCACTAGTGAAAAGCACCTAGCACAGTGTCTGACACGTGCTAGGCACTTTATACACGTGTATGTGTACGTTCCCTTTCTCGGCCCCTCCTTCCTCTCCCCAGTCACTTGCCATTCTTAAGAGGCACCCAGTAAAACAGGTTTGGCCCATGTCACTGCAGTATTGTGAACTTGGAGTGAGGAGGGGAACAATATAGTGATACAGAAAGTTAAGGGCTGTAAAAACATAATCTTTTTGTGACTAGGGGACTTAATCCTGTGACTTGGGGACTCTGGAGATTCTTTCTGGCTAGCCACTGAGGACTCTGTGATGAGGTCTCGAGCCTCTATATGTGGAAGCTGATGAAAATCGGGGGTAGTGAAGAGGTGCCTGGCCTGCAGCTCTCCCAGTCTTCACTCCTCCCTTGGAGATTATGCCATGCCCAGGAAACCCCAGTGCTGCGGACTGGGGAAGCGGTTAGGATTCCAAGTACAGTGAACAGAGGTCAGAGGGCTGCTCCGGCTTGAGCTGCTGCTGGATGGCGGCGGCAGCACAGCACTTGCAGGCTGGAGCTGGGCCCAAAAGTCAGGCCTGAGTCAACATTGACCTTCCCTGGCTGGCCAGCCTAGCTCTTCGGCCTCTCATTCAGCTGGAGTGTTGACACAAGTGATTGAATGAGACTTATTATCATATTCTTTTCAACAACAGCCCCATTATCTTTCCCCTGGGGATTCACTGGGACCTGTAGTGTGGGAATGACAACAAGGGTGGGGAGCCCAGACATTTTGGCGTGTTCTGTGCACAGTGCCCCCTGCCCTGCACACTCAGCTTCTCTCTGGGCCACTCCAGTGCGTCGGAAGAACCTCAGCGTACTGCTCTACACCCCGGGGATGCTTCAGACTTCCACACAGTGGCCCTGGGCAGATCTTAACTAGTGCCTGTGGGCAGTGGCAGTCAGGGCCACAGTCTGGGTCTAGGACCCATCCACCCTACAGGGGACAACTGGGCAGAAGAGCAAATGAAATTCTCTTCAGGCCCTTCCCCTGGTGTATTTCTAGGGGACAGGAAGAGTGCTGGGGTGCCACCTCTCATGTCACGTGAAGAGGGCGGATGGCAGGCCTGGACCCCTGGTGGAAGCTGAGGGAGGACAGAGCTCAGCGCCACATGAAGGATGAGCTGTGAGGGGACAGAGAGACGGAGGGCAGGGGCCTCCGAAAGGGGGAGGAGCCCCCCATCACTGAATTCATTGGAGCAAGGCGAGCAGGGCGTGGACCAGCTCCTGAATGCCACCGAGGGATTGAAAATTGGGCAGGGGCGAAGGGGAGGCCAGACCCCGTCAGTAAGTCCCACAGGTGGGTGGCGCAGGTCAGGGTGGGGTCTGGCAACATCTATTTGGAAAAGCCAGCTAAACTGCACGAGAGCAAGGATTTTGTTTTGTTCACCATGGTCCCCAGAGCCTGGAGCAGAGCAGATGCACAACAAATGAATTTATCAAATAAGTGAATGAATAGTATAATTTCATATTTAAACAAACTCCAGAAACTAAAATTTGAGAAAGCTCTTCCTGGCTGATGAGAATACTCCAATGAAAGATTGGCTTCTGTCCAGGATATTCTCAACCAGAGGCCTTCGAGGCACATTCCTCTTCACGGAAGGGTGTGGGATGACAGTTCCCAAAGGGCGTTATGAAGAGGTTGGGCAGCAGACCTCGGGGTGAAAGGGCCCAACTCTGGAGGTGGCAGCGTCCTCCATCAGCCCCTCTGTGACTGGATGGTGGCAGTAGTGGGGGTACCTTTGTAAGTGCTCTAGGACTCAGGGGCTTACCTCTATCTCGATGTCACAGAGCGTCTTGCGTGGGACTGAGAATGACAGGCTGGGGTGGTGGGAGGTGACAGCTAACTGCAGCCTTATTCACATCTGGATCAGATAAACAGGGGTCTTCCCCTTCTTTGCTGCTCCACTTGGGCAAGTCACTTAATCTCTCTGAACAAGGGTTTCCTCATCTGCATAACGGGTACAATAATAGGCCCACCTCACCGGCTCGTGGCGAGGATTCTGTGTGTGAAATGCTCAGCCCAGAGCCTGGTGCTTATACTAGGCACTCCCTGAGTGACAATTACTAAAAATACCCAAAACAGCCCCTCCAACTAGGACAGATGCTGTTTCTTTCCTCACTGTACCTGGAGAAGCTGGCAGAAGTGAATAAGTCCATGCGCCTGTTGGCCCCGGAAATGCTGAGGCTTAGAGAGGAAGAGTGGGCCAGGATCACAAGCGGAACTTAGGAACGCCACGCCCCAGGTCCACGCTGAGCCCGCACTCAGCCCTGACAAGCCGACCATGCCTCCCTCAAGGGGAGCCTAGGCGTGCACCCCACTCTCACTCTCTGGCCCTCAGAGGGAACAGGGCCCCGGGTGCAGCTGCCTTCTCTCGTCCCACTAGTCTGGAAATGGAGGGGAATCCCACCAACCTCATCCTAACAGACAGTTTACATCCCAAAACTCACACAACCAACCAAATCCTGCTCCCCCCAGAGTGGCTGCAATCTCCTTCAGACTCGCTTTCTGGAAACCACCTTCCCAGCCTGTAGTGCTTTCTCGTGGATCCCTTCAGTGGGCTGAGTGTCCTTTCCTTGAAAGGAATTCGATGTGTGGGAACAGCCAAAACTCACTGGAAGCCGGGCGGCAAGGCAACCACGTCAGACACCAGCTCTTCTGGTGAAAAGCAGGGGCCACAGGTTAGGAAGACACTTGATGCTGGCCCAAGATGGGCCCCAAAGTTGATTCCCAAGAGGACTTCTGGAAGTCCTGGAGCACGTCTGCAACAGGCAGTTTCACTCCCAAGGGTCTGCCTCAAATGGCAGTGCTCGTTGGAAAGTCTGCGCTCTGGTTTGAGGCTTAAGTGCAGACTCATTTCTCCATGGTTCTGGTTGGGGAACCAACAGCTTGGTGGCCCTGGAGCCCCAGGCCCTGGCAGACAGATGTCTCCTCCCCAAGAGGAAAAGCAGTTTGAGGGGGTGACCCACCCAGCACAGCTGTCTGCTGTCCCTGTTGTAGACCCTGGACCAGCTGAGCCACAGAGCCTGGTCTGGGGGCCCTCACCACCCAGACCCCATGGCACCGTGGAACACTAACATCAGCCACAAAGCTCTGCCCACCACTCCTCAAGCCAGGCCTGCTGGTTGCCTGACTTGAGGCTGAGACCCTACGGAGGGGATGTGGACCTGTGCTGGAGAAAATACTCTCCTGCTGTTTCTGCGGCTCTTTCCGTGTATGCCAGGCCCTGACATCACAGCTGCCAAGGCAAGCTCTTTAGAACACCCCACCACCACCACTGCAGGGCAAAAAACACAGACAAACAAGCCCTGGTTCCAAACAAAGTAAGGGTCAGCCTGCAAGTCAAGACAGCGCCAGTCTCCCTTGGCCTCTGACTCACAGATCAGCCCAGGAAAGAACCTAGTAATCTTGGTTGAGGGAGCTGGCCCTGGCCCATCCGCTTCTACACGGACTGCCCAGCCCCCTTCCTGTTCACAGAGACCCCTGGGAAGGAGATTAACAACAGCCCGAGTCCCTCTGAGTGGGCATGGTGGACGGAGCAGGGCTTTGGAACCAGATCTGGGTTTAAACACCAGCTCAGTCATTTCCTGGTGCTGTGACCCTGGGCAAGTTATTCAACCTCCCTGAGCCTCATCTGGATTTGTGGATAATAATAATAGCTCCTACCTCCCAGGCTCGTTGTGAGGATTAAGTTAGTTGGTGCTTAGAAAGGGCCTAGCACGTAGTAGGTGCTCAAGAAAAGTTACTTCCCTTTCTCTCTGGAGTCTCCTGCTCCTCTGACATGATAGTCTCACCCCTCAGTGACCCCAGGCCTGTGGCTCCCTGAACTCTCCCACCAGCTCCACCCTCAGTTTTACTGGGTGTGGCAGCATTTCCTCCAGAAGGCTGTGCCAGGAACTGACCTGCTCCCCATCTGCCAGGCTCTGGCTGGAGGAAGCAGCCTCAGCAGGAGCTGTGCCAGGGGAGCTTCCTTCTAAAGCTGGTTGGGGCAGGGCTCTCCCCTCCCCTCCCCTCCCCAGTGATGGGCATCCTTCTCTGGTCCAGTCATGGGCCAGCCTGCTGGCTGGAAGGTGATGTCCTAGCCATTCTCAGAAGAGGAGTGTTCAAAGGTGCATCCCAGCCTGAGAAAGACTCCTCAGCACCTCCCCCCACTGCGTTGGGGTGAGGTGTCAGACCAGATGGGAGGGGCTCGGGCAGCGGAGGTCACCCTGAGCCAGAGCTGGCGCCCTGCCTCTACCCATTTCTACTTCAGTGGCCGAGGCCCACATCATTTCTGTCAGGCTAGGCAGAAGGAAAGGCAGGACTGGCTCGCTGAGGGAACAGCATCCTCCTTCCTCCTCCAGAGAACCTTCTTTAGGGAAAGCTCTTCCACTAGGTGAGTGGAGTGTGGATGCAAAGAGGTGGTGCTTCTCGGATGGCAGTTTTAAAGGCGGGCATGGCCTGATTTGATTTAACCTCACGGCTGACTCAGCACCCCCTCTCCCTCAGCCCCGAGGTCCTTGGGCTTGTCAGAAGGCGGGAAACTGGGTGGAAGATGGAGACCTAGGAATGGCAAGTGAGGGCCCCTGTCTGGGCATTCGTGTGTGTGTCCAGGACATGGAGCTGGAGAGATGCAGGGGATGCTTGGGTCTCAGGTGATTGACACCCACTGACCTGGCAACATCGGATACTTAAGTGGGTGAGTATCTCTTAGGAAACTCAGTGCTCGTGGATCACTCTTTTCTTTATTTAAAAGTATTTTGTTTTCTTTAGAAAGGCAGCCCATCATCTTTAAGGAAAATTCAGAAGAGTAGAAAGATGGGGTAGGAGGAAGTCACCTGGAACCCCACCAGTCAGACACAACAACAATGAATATTTTGCTGTATTTCCTTCAAATATTCATTATATTCATACTGCATTTACAAATTAGTCTAGGTGAAATCTTTAGAAAGAATTTCCTACTCCTAACCTAGGCCTGCTTTGGACAAAGAAAACCTTGATAGTTTAATTTGTCCTCGGCACCCATGGGTGTGGATAGGTTTGGGCCCCAGCAGGTCAGGGGCTCCAGGAGAGCCCATCAAATTCGGGCTCCCCATAGGCACTCACACCAGACCTGGGGCAGGGGATGGCCAGACTAGGGGTTACCCTCTCTCCTGCCCCCCACCATCACTCCCACCAGCTTTATTATTCTTACCTTTCACATTTAGATCCAATTAGTTTGGGGATATGATATGAATTCATTTTTCCAGACTCCTTTTTTTTTCATATGGATATCTAATTGCTTCAGGTACATTTATGGAAAAGATCATCTGTTCCCTACCATATTGCAGTGTCACCTTTGTCATAAATTAAGTGACCTTATGTGAGTGGGTCTATTTCTGGATTCTCTCTTCTGTTCCACTGGCCTACTCATCAGTCTTTGTGCCAATTTCACACTGTATTAATTGTGGTTGCTTTGTAATAAATCTTGATATCTAGTAGTGTAACCCTCCAACTTTGTTCTTCAAGATTGTTTTGACTATTCCTGATTCTTTATGTTTCTCTGTACATTTTAGAATCAGTTTGTCAATTTCTACCAAAAGAAGTATGCTGGGATTTTGACTGAGATTGCAATAACTCTGTAGGTTAATTTGGGAATAATGGATATCTTTATAATATTGAGGCTTCCAATCTATGAACATTCTTTATTATCTTTAATGTCTGATATTTTTCAATGTGGAGACCTTGCGCATCTTTGATTAGATTTATTCCTAGGTGTCTGATATTTTTAATGTAAAGTGGGAAAGGGTGTCTGAGGGGTTTTTTCCTAATAACACTTTGGACAGCAAAGGAGAGGGTTTTTCTCCTCCTGAGATCATCTCTCCAACTCTCTGACACCAACTGGGTGTTCAACAATTCCATCTGATTCTGACACTAACTACCTGGATTAGCACAGACTCCTCAGGCTCAGCCCCACACACTGCCCCCCACTTTGCACTCGCGTTCCAAGGCCCAGGTCCCCGTACCTCTGACCAGCTGGCTAATAACTGAGGTTCCCACGACCCCCTCCTCACATTTGATAATTTGCTAGGATGGCTGGTGGAAGTCAGGAAGGCACTTTACTTTGACCAGTTCATTAAGATGCAACTTAGGAACAGCCAAGTGGAGGAGATGCATATCGCATAGGGCAGGGTATGGGGGAAGGGTGCAGAGCTTCCATGCCTTCCCCAGACGCCTCACCCTCTCAGGACCTTGAGGTGTTCACCAGCCCTGAATCCTGTCTCTGAGGGGTTTTTATGGAGGTTTCATTAAGTAGGCACAATTGATTAAATCATTGGTTATTGATAATTAACTCAATCTCCAGCCCCTCTTCCCTCCCCAGAGGTGGGAATGGGGAGGCTGAAAGTTCCAACATTCTTGTCACTCTGGGGATTCCAAGAGTTTTAAGAGCTCTGTGCCAGGAATGGGGGGCAGGCTGTGGGGTGTACAAAGACCAATCGTCTATTTCCCATTGTATCACAGGATCTTTTTTTAAATTTCATTTTCTATTTGTTTGTTGCTGGTATGCAAAAATACAATTTTTTTTTTATATTGACCTTGACTTGGGGACGTCTAAAATTCACATTTAATCCCAAAAGTTTGTATGTAGATTTTTCTATGTACACAATCATACTGTCCCAGGCAGTGTTGGCCTCACCATGGTTTTGGGCAAGTCCTGGCAGCCTCCCTTTAGGCGTGGATTTCCCGCTAGCTAAGTGGCTGGCTCTGATTTCTAAATCTCTACTCCCCCTCCCCCAAAGCCTGAGCTCAGTTCATTGCTTCTGTCAGCTCCCCACCTCCCCTGTTAACCCCTGGATCCTAGGACTCTGCACTGTCCTTTCTCCTCAGGCCCCTCCTGCTGCCTGTGGGAAGAACTTATTCTGGAATTGCTATTAGGGTGGACTCAGGAGGGGCATCCCAGTGTCATGTAGACCATTTGCTAAAGATGCTTTCCAGGAACTTCCCCGGCAGTCCAACGGTTAAGATTCCATGCTTCCACAGCAGGGGGCGAGGGTTCCACCGATCCCTGGTCAGGGAACTAAGATCCCGCGTGCTGCGGTGCAGCCAAAAACAAAAAACCGAAAAAAAAAACCCAAGATGCTTTCCCCGTGCATTCCTGCAGCAAACGCTGGGCCTTTGGGTGAGGCTGGGGAGTTGGGGCCAGGGATGTTCTGGTGGGGGGAGAGGGAAGTATTAGCCACCTCTTTTGCAACTCTAGGCTGTGTCCCTACACCTCCAGAAGGGTTTACAGAGTGGGGAGGAGAGTGAAACCATCAGCTGAGCTAATCCAGAGATAGAGGGTCTGTCAGGACAGAATTGCAGAACTGAGACTCTTCTGTAGCCAAAGACTACAGGGAGGAGGTCAAGCTTTACCAAGCCATGAAGAGTCTATGTCATGGAGAGGTGACGAGGGCCCCAGAACGAGAAATCAGGCATGACCCCTGCCAGGTGACTCCGAGAGGAAAGGAGTTGGACATCACTCCCAGACTTGGATCTGCTCACGTTCTGATGTCTGCAGGGACCTGAGGTGAGAGACAGGATGCACGGAGAGGTAACATAGCAAGAGAAACAGCCCCTTTTTCCTGGGAATTCGCTCACTTAACACTCCCTAAACTCTGTGCGTTATTTTTTATTAACCCCATTCTATAGATGAAGAACGCTGAGGCTCAAATCATTTAGATAGCTCGCTCAAAGTCTCCCCAAATTAGTGGAAGACTCCCTGCAACTCACCTGTAACTCAAACAGTTATATTTCATTCCAAAGTCCTTGGTCCTTGGGGCTCCTGCACACGTGGCTTTGCCTGGTGGGTATGTTTGGTAGATTTCCTGAACCTCAAGGTCCCAAAAAGTGGCTGCCATTCCAAGAGGTATGACATGGATTCAGATTGATTCATGCTTGGTGAATGCCTAGTGGAGAGATTTGGCTGTTTGAGCCCCCTGCCTTCCCGAGTGGCACCAGCTGCCTCCCAGATCTGTGACCTGCTCCAGAACCTGTGAAAGTGACCAGGAAAATTCTCTCTCCGGAGCAGGAACAAAAAGAGAGTGCCATGGCACAGATCTATCCAGTTCTGTAGATAGATGAATGATCCAAGCATTCAATTCAAGAAACAAACATGTCATGTTGAAACAAACCTAGAAGTGACTTTTCCAGCTGACACAAGAGCCCACTGAGTGTCCTTAGCACCCATTGCCCCACACAAATGCACTGAGCTATTCTGAGCCACTTCAAATACAATAGCATTCTAGTGGGTACCCCCAACCCTGTCTTCCATGTGGTCCCAGCCCAGGGCTCCCTGAAGGTGAGGCCAGAGCAGCACTTTGGAAGAGTCACTTTGCCTCCTGGGTCTCCAGTCTCCCTCTCTCAGATCTGAATGCTGGTGTCACACAGAGCTGTTGTTAGAGCTTAATAGGGCCTAAGGCAAACCCAGACCAGCAAGGCGAGGGATGGAGGTTTGACTGCAGGTGATGTTTTGTACAATCAGAGTTCTGAGACCAGAGAGAAGGGGACACAGAGGGAGGTGGGCTCTCTCTTCCTGGAGAGCTTTTCCCCTAAGATAGCTGCCCTCACCCACCCCAGCAGTGCCCTTAGCTCAGGGCCTTTCCAGCATTAGGGCCGAGCACCTGGGGACCATGAGGGCCCTTTTAGTTTGGTCCCTGATGGGGCAACATGTCTCTGAATCAGCAGCTTGACTTTTTATGAAGTTGTATGTCACATTAACAGTTTTTGTTTTTGAACCATCCTGGGACAAACCCGAGCTGACTGTGATATAAAAGAAACAAACAAACAAACAAAAAAAACCCTTTAACGAACGATTGGATTCAATTTGCTAATTTTGTTTAGGATTTTCATTTATGTTCAGAAGTGAAATTGGTTCAAATTTTCCTTTCGCTATTTTTTTTAAATTTATTTAATTTATTTATTTTTGGCTGCGTTGGGGCTTCGTTGCTGCACGTGGGCTTTCTCTAGTTGCAGCGAGCGGGGGCTACTCTGTTGCAGTGCGCGGGCTTCTCATTGCAGCGGCTTCTCTTATTGCGGAGCACGGGCTCTAGGTGCGCAGGCTTCAGTAGTTGTTGCTCGCGGGCTCTAGAGCACAGGCTCAGTAATTGTGGCGCACAGGCTTAGTTGCTCCGCGGCATGTGGGATCTTCCCGGGCCAGGGATCGAACCCGTGTCCCCTGCATTGGCAGGCAGATTCTTAACCACTGCGCCACCAGGGGGCTTCCTTGTACTATTCTTATCTGGTTTAAGAATCAAGATCATACTTCGTAAAATGAGTTTGCCAGCTTTCCTCCCTCTTCCCCACCCCCCTTTTAATTCTTCGACGGTGGAATGTTATTTGTCATGGGCTTTGGATCTTATAAAAACACACCCCCAGGCTCTGCCTCCTCAGCAGGGGACTTGGCACAGATGAGAAGACAGACACCTTTTTTCCTCCTTTGTAGTCTGTGTTGGCTTATTTATGGGGCTTTTGCTGCTTCTGGGACGGCTCTGCGGGGAGCTAGCCATTTCCCTGAGGGAGTAGGCCTGAGAGGTGGGCCGGTGCAGGGGGTTGAAGCGGGGGAGGGAGCCTGGGGCCCCAGCACCCGCTGCGGCCACCTGTCCTTCCCGGAGCCAGGCTCCTGTGACGCCCCCTCTGGAACTCAGTCTGACCTTCCCCACACAGGCACCATGTTCCGCAAGAAGAAAAAGAAACGCCCTGAGATCTCGGCCCCACAGAATTTCCAGCACCGCGTCCACACCTCCTTCGACCCCAAAGAAGGCAAGTTCGTGGGCCTCCCCCCACAATGGCAGAACATCCTGGACACACTGCGGCGACCCAAGCCCGTGGTGGACCCTTCACGCATCACCCGGGTGCAGCTCCAGCCCATGAAGGTGAGGCGGGCATCAGGGATGGCGGAGGGGGAGGATTCAGACCATCCCCCTTCACAGAGGGCTGCTGGCAAGACCACGCAGGCACCTGAAGAACCACCTGATTACCAGCTATCAATTAGCCAGGATGTCTTCATTCCCTGCTAATCAGCCTCTCGTTCTCTCCCTGGTGACCCAGGGAGGAGGATCCTGGGGAGTCCCTCTCCACAGGGTGGTAGGGTTGCCAGATTTAGCAAATAAAAATACAGGATGCCCAATACAATGTGAGTTTCAGATAACAAATAATCTTTAAGTGTGTGCCATGCAAAATTTGGACCTGCAGCCCCTGTGGGGCTGCGGGCTCTCACAGACCCGGGGGATTAAGTTGTGTGGGTCAGGAGGGGTTGATGCAAGAGCCTGATAGGGGTTGGGGTCAGGGCCCTGTCAGGGTTTGGAGGCCACAAAGCCAGTACGTGGGGAGGAGAGCCCTGGACTGGTGCGTGTCACCTGGAAGGCCACACACAGATAGAGCTGGAGAACGGCAGCGGGCCCCAGGCAGGGCCTGCAGTCTCCCCAGCTCCCCAAGCTCAGCTGCCCGCACCATCAGGCACGCTGGATTCAACACCATGGCTACTCACCTGTCTGCCCTGCTAGACTGTGGGCCCGTGAAAATGAGGCTTCTCCCTGTATCCGTCCGCCAGCACAGGCCTGGCCCGCTGTGGGCCCTGGGAAGGGGCTGAAAAATTAAGAATAGATGGATGACACAGCAAGCGAGGTCCATGGGTGCTCCTCCCCGAGGCCCCCCGGGGAGGCTCTCCGACCTGGTCCCCGCCCAGCGCCCCCTCCCTGCCATGACAGGAGGCTCACCACGCTCTTCCCCCTCCCCTGCAGACAGTGGTGCGGGGCAGCGCGGCGCCTACGGACGGCTACATCTCGGGGCTGCTCAACGATATCCAGAAGTTGTCAGTCATCAGTTCCAACACCCTGCGTGGCCGCAGCCCCACCAGCCGGCGGCGGGCACAGTCCCTGGGGCTGCTAGGGGATGAGCAGTGGGCCGCCGACCCGGACATGTACTTGCAGAGACCCCAGTCTGAGCGCAGGGACCCCCGTGGCCTCTACCTCAGCTGCAACGGGGCCGCACCAGCAGGGCGCAGGCACGTGCCACGGCCCGAGCCACAGAGCCCGCGGGTCCTGCCCAGTGGGCTGGCCACCAAGGCACAGTCCCTGGGCCCCACCGAGTTCCAGGGTGCCCCGCAGCGCTGCCTGCAGAGCTCCCCAACCGGCACCTCGGCCGCCACGGCCGCGGGCAGGCGGGGGCCCAAGACTGCCGGGCATGGCTCTGAGGAGGCCCGGCCACAGTCCTGCCTGGTGGGCTCGGCTGCAGGCAGGCCGGGTGGGGAGGGCAGCCCCAGCCCTAAGGCCCCGGAGAGCAGCCTGAAGCGCAGGCTGTTCCGAAGCATGTTCCTGTCTGCTCCTGCCGCCGCCCCTCCAAGCAGCAGCAAGCCAGGCCCTCCACCACAGAGCAAGGTAGGTCAGGCTGCGGCCCCCTCTGGGACCACTCTTGACAGGGCAGGGAGCCTGGCCCGGCAGCGTCTACTGGGAACACAGGCCCTGCCCGGCCTTCCCCACTTACAGGGTCGGGTTGGGGAAAGCGTGAGGTAAACAGATCATCAGCTACCCTGAACCAGCTGAGCCCTCGTGCTCCAAAGGCTTAGCACGTGTGAGTCAGATGTTGCAAGCCAGGTCGTTTTCTGGGGGCCTCTGGGGGCCTATGGTACGCCTCAGCTGACATTCCTGCCCTCTGGGGTGTGTCTAGGCAGACCACACAGGGAGGCAGGCACCCCTGAAAAAGCAGCACCTTTAACCACAAGCCCAGACCCTCCCCTTGCCCCCAGTGCCCAGCAACCCCACCCAGGCCCCAGCAGAAGTAGGTGCTCCAGCCCCGGGGTGGGGGGAGGGGCAGGGTCTCTCTGGCTCCCTTTTCTGATCTTTTTTCTGCCTGGACCCCCAGCTTGTCCCAGTGCTCTCCTGAGGTCATGCACAGCCTCTCTGTGCTGCTTCTCCCATAGGCTATGTTACCCCTTCTCTAGTGAGGATTCTTCCCTCCCTTCCTCCCCTCCTCCCTTCCTTCCTCCCTTCCTTCCTTCCCTTTTTCTAGTAGTTCTTGCTTTGTTTGACATTCCTGTAATTATTTATTCTCATACTGTGTGCCATATGAAAAGCTAGAGGATTGAATTTGCCTGGGTCTGGGAGCAACAGGAGAGCTGACTTTTGGCATGTGTGACAGCCTCAAATGCACATATTTTTCTTGTAAAAAGGGAAACAGTGAAGGGAGCCCTAATGGTGACATTTTTTGGCAGGCCGAGGAGAACATTTTTGCTTCTTACATGCCCTATGACATCCTGTCCGTGGTGACAGTAACATCCTTTCCCATTTGGCAGATGAGAAGACTGACTCAGAGAGCGTGGGACAACCCCCTGGTGTCGCGAATGTGTCAGCCGAAGGCGGGAGGGAAGGCTTTTCCATGAAGGCATCTTTTAGCTCCTCCCTGAGGGTCGGGCAGAAATGAGCTTAGGCTGCACAAGGGTTGTAAGTCACACCTAAGAAACCGCCACCGACAGCGGCATGAGTAATGGAGTCCCCCCTCCCGGGATGGCGCCAGTGTGTCCAGCCCAATCGTGGAGGAGCGGTGGGGGGTTGAGGGGTGGCCTGGACCCTCAACCCCATCTAAGTCACTGCCAGCCCAAGGCACCCAGGGAAGGTTCTGGGCTTTGTGCCCTCTAGTCCTCACTGGGACAAAGGATGGTAGGCTGGGATCCCCTGTGGGGCGGGGGCTTTAGGGAGGAACAGATGAGACGTGGCTTGATATGCCCGTGAGAAAACATGAGTGCCTGTGAGCCGAGGGGTCTCTGGAAGGCTGTGCCCCTGGGGAGACATTCCCCAGAAAACTAAGGTGGGAGCAGGACAGTGCACCCTGCCAGGAAGTGCCCTTCGAGAGTCCTGCTGGGGTGGGGGGTGGTTTCAGGGATTTGGAGAAAGGGGGTGTCGAAACTGGTATGCACGGTCCTGGGCTCCTGCCAGCACCCCACAGCAGGGGGCAGGCCAACCCCCCATCCCTGCACACCCACAAAGCACCTGCTGTGGGCCACTGCTGCGGGCTGTACGAGGTCTCCCCTGCACCTGAGGAGGCAGGTGGTGCTCGCCCGGGGCTCAGAAACACCACAGTTCCAAATCCAGGGGAGTAGTTTCCTTCTCGGCCCCCTGGGCACACCTTTCTAGATGGATGTTCTCAAGCCAGGCCTCTGAAAGGCGGGGCCGAGACTGCCCCACAACCGCTCTGGGCCAGGGCTTCTCAACCCTGTACTATTGACGTTTGGATCAGATAATCCTTTGTTGCAGGGGCTCTTCTGGGTGTTGAAGGATATTTAGAAGCATCTCTGGCCTCTACGCACTAGATGCTAGTAGCACCCCTCAGATGGGACAACCCCAGATCCCTCCAGACATTGCCAAATGTTCCTTGAGGGAAAAAAAAATCACCCCCAGTTGAGAACCACTGCTCTCAGCAAATTACCCTATGGTTGGGAAGCATTCAGTTTCCTCCTCCTCCCTCAAGGCCTGGGCCCTGGGAACCCAGACCAAGCCAGCAGCCAGCCCTCCGCACTCAGCACATCCCAGAGGCTGGCTCTGGACACTCACAGCAACTCCTAAAGCAGCAGTCCATGCACTAGTGCCCTGGGAGGGCAGGCCACCAATGGCCACAGCATGCCAGGCGTGGCTGCAGGAGGGTCTGTGACCCTAGAGCTCTTGTACTCAGCCCCAGGCAGCTTGGCCTGCAGTCACTCGCTTTGGCTAAAGAGCAAAAGGAGACCTCAAGTGGGGACAGAGAGGCCAAAGAGGTAAGACAGTTAGGAGCTTGGGAGATTTAGAAGTGGTCCCACTTAGCGGCAGAAAGGCCACGTCAGAAAGACCTCAACCATCAGCAAACCTTGGTTAAGCACCTACTGTGTACCATGTACTCGGTTACATGCCAAGGATCCCCAACAGGACCACTGCATAGGGATCAGGGGTTAAGCTGACCAGGGCTGAAGTCTGGCCTTGTCCCTTACTGCTTAGTGACTCTAGGCAAGTTACTTAGCCTCTCTGAGCCTGTTTCCTCATCTACCAATGTAGATAATAATATTACCCATGGGCTAATAAAACAATCCACAGGGCTATGAGAATTAAATGAGATAATGCATTTAAGGCCCTTGTCAAGGTGGTAAGCCCTCAATAAAGTGGCTTTAGTATTTCTTAAATATTATGAAATGGCCTCTGCCTGGGCGGCACTAACAGAACAGCCTCCCGAGCCCACAGCTGGAGAGCCTGGCCCTGTCTTCTTAGCCTGGGAAGGGAACATGAGGCATCATTGTAACTCCATGTACAACTCTTCTTTCCAGTGGCTTCCTGCCCAAGAAGAGGCCTCAGTCACACAAGTAACTCCAGAATTAATCCAGAGCCCCTAACAATTAATTCCACCTTTTGTCCCCCTTTCCCTTTCTTGGAGTGGTTTAACACGTTTCATCTGGTCCTTTCTTGTGGTTACGTTAAGTAAAATCTCCCTCCTTGTGGAGACAGGCAGCAAGGCCCACAAAGGGGCACTTGGGACCAGACCCTGCTGAGGTGAAGACCAAGCCTGGCCCGACCACCCCCGTGTCCTGTGTCCCATGTCCCAGGCCACGTCAGTGCTGGCCCCCCCCAGATCCGTCTGCTGCTTCCATCCACCTGCTGCAGCCTCGGCCCCTGAGCTCAGCCAGCACCTGCGGCAGGGTCTCCACAGGGGCCTCGACAGCAGAGGGGGAGCGAACCCACCTCCTCAGCCCCTCCGCATGACTTGTCCCCACCCTCCCCGTGTCCATCATCCTCAGAGCGGAGAGCTCATGCAGGAGGCCGGGAGGCCAGAAGGAGAGGGAAACTGTTTTACCGCCTTCCTTAGAAATCCAGAGTGGAGAGAGGTCAAGGGCCGTGAGAGCAATCTCAAGAGCAGCTTTAGGAGCTTTTCGGATCCCCAGTCTCTGCCCAGCCCCACACAGATGCTCAGAGAGCACATTTTCTGTGTTAGGTCCATGCCTCGCAGGCCAGCAGGCAGCCTTTTTACAGAGCCTTGGAGGCTGCTACCGGGTGACATCTCATGGTCCTGCTGCTCCTGGTTGTGGCCTCACAGCCTTGGTGGTGGCCATGCTCCCTCCACCCCGAGTCCCAGCCCTCCCACAGGGTCCCCAAGGCCATGGAATTACAGAGCTGCTCAAATTGTGGTCCAAGGTGCCTCTCACATCAAAAGCCAGGGGCCTTGTTAAACTGCAGAGTCCCTGCTCTAGGGACCTACTGAAGCCGTTTCCAAGACCAGGGAATCTGCATTTTATCCAGCTCCCCAGATCACTGTGCCTTCATAGAGGAGACTGGGGCTCAGAGATGGGGAATGGCCTAAGATTCATGACAAGTCAGAGCGGAGCAGGACTGGAGCCCAGGTCCTGACCCGCCAGTCTGGAGTTCCCACTGCTCCACCACAACAGAGTAGGGAAAGGGGGGTGCGGTCGGGTGCCGCTGCTGGCGGGGACAATCCATTTACTGCACAGATGTGCTTGCCGGGCGGGGATGGAGTAGTCACGGCAGTCCCGGGAGGTTTTCCTGGCTCCTTCACCTCGAGGGCTGAGCATGAGCCAGGCATGGCCTGGCAGAGGCTGGCGCACACTCAGTGGGCCTGCGGGGCTGGGGGTGGCAGAGCCTGCCACAGCATGGCTCTCTGCCAGAAGAGGCACCGTGCACATGCCCGATCCTAGGCAAGGCCAGGGACTGGGGTGAGGGCCCTGAATTCTAGGGGGGAAGGGGTGCTGAAGAGGTTGAAAGGACTCTGGCTGAGCCTGGTAACGCCCAAGGCACAGATTCAAGCAGCCCAGCCCAAGCTGAGTGCTTGAGTAGATTCCCTGGAAGCTGATTCAGTTTTGAGGATGAGGACCAGCACCCTCTGGGCACCTAGACAACCGCCTATGAGATGGGCTCTGAGATGTTCCGGGAAGGCCTCTCTGCAGCTCCTCAGGTGTCGCCCGTTAGGTCGCATATCGCCCTCTCCAGGTGGCCCTTTTAAACATAATCCCTGGGAAGGGTCCTGCTGCACTTCGCCAGCTCCTTGGGGAAACCCAGGGATGGGACCCTTTCCTGCTGGGGCTGCTCGGAGGGCTGGGCCTGAGCAGGACTCACTGGGGGCCCAGCCTGCTGCTCAGTTCCATCTTCCCTCCCTCCCTCCCTCCCTCCCTCCCTGCCAGAGACCAGAAAGATAGGCCCCCTGCCTTCTCTTCCTTCTTGGGGGTCATCAGCCAGGAGTTCCATGTGGCTAGTGGAGGAGCTGCTCTGGGGAGCCCTGAGGAAACCCCCTCACCCCTGGCCCCAAGGCTTGGGTTTGGCTGGACCTACCCTCCTGATTCCAGATCTCTCTAGCACCAGATCCCCAGCCCAGGAGACACCTGAGGACCCCCCAAGATGGTAACATGGCTCTGTGGTCCTCTGTTGGGGACCTAATCTCACTGCACAGACGCGCAGACTCCCCATTGTCAGGAACAAGCAGGACTATCAGACGGCAGCCGTGGCTTCCCTGCCCTGTCCTGGGAGTCAGTCACAGCTGCCTCGCTGCAGCCCCCGCCCCTATGCCCAGGGCCTCTTCTGCCCGCATGGGCCCTTGGGTAGGGTAGCCACGGTTGTGAACGCCTCTGACCCAGAGTGCCTCCTGGTGGCCTCCCTGGGGTCTGGCTGTCAGTCACCCAAGGAAGAAATACCAGCCCAGGGCACCCCAGGGACTCGGCTTTGTCTTCGCAGGAAGGTCAGTGTGGATATAAAGAGCTGTTGTTTTGTCTGCTCACCTGGGAACACTGGGGGTTGACTTCTCAAGCAGGACTATGGTTTGGCTTCAGCTCCATTTGAAAATCTTCGCTTGTGGCACCTCCCACGTTAGTCTGATGCCCAGCTCGGCTCTGCCCAACCCTGCCCGTGTCCAGAGGTCACGGCAGCCACCCCCTGCCTCTGGGAAGGGTACTCCAAATGCTCCCACAGCCAAACCCCTTTCTGTTTCTTCCTTTCTCCCTGCAGCCCAACTCCTCTTCCAGACCACTGCAGAAAGACCGCCCCCCAAGCCTGGTGGCCAAGGCCCAGTCCTTCCCCTCAGACCAGCCCGTGGGGACCTTCAGCCCTCTGGCCACCTCGGATACCAGCAGCCCCCAGAAGTCCCTCCGCACAGCCCCAGCTGCCGGCCCTCCTCCAGGACGGTCTTCCCCGGCAGGCTCCCCCCGCACCCGGCATGCCCAGATCAGCACCAGCAACCTGTACCTGCCCCAGGACCCCACAGTGGCCAAGGGTGCCCTGGCTGGTGAGGAAACGGGCGTTGTGACACACGAGCAGTTCAAGGCTGCACTCAGGATGGTGGTGGACCAGGGTGACCCCCGGCTACTGCTGGACAGCTACGTGAAGATCGGCGAGGGCTCCACGGGCATCGTCTGCCTGGCCCGGGAGAAGCACTCGGGCCGCCAGGTGGCCGTCAAGATGATGGACCTCAGGAAGCAGCAGCGCAGGGAGCTGCTCTTTAACGAGGTGGGAGGAGAGGGCGTGGCGGGGCATGTGGGACGGGCAGTGATGGCGGAGGCAGGCTGGACGTCTGCAAGCAGGGGCAGTGGGGAGGGTGCCCGGCACTCACGCGTCCCCTCCTGCCCCCAGGTGGTGATCATGCGGGACTACCAGCACCTCAACGTGGTGGAGATGTACAAGAGCTACCTGGTGGGCGAGGAGCTGTGGGTGCTTATGGAGTTCCTGCAGGGCGGGGCCCTCACGGACATCATCTCCCAAGTCAGGTGGGCAGCTGGGAGGGCTGGGACCCAGCGCTGGCTGCTCCCGCCACTGCCCTGGCAGGGATATTAGGCAGCCTCAGGCCCGGATGATTGGGGTGCCCGTCACGTGGTCCTGAGCCACCCTGCCCACCCCCATCTGTTCGGGTTAACAGACCCAGGGGTCTCAGGGCAGTGGGGAAGACACTAGGTCTCCAGCCTAGGCCCAGGCCCGTTTCCATCAGGGTTCTGGCCTGACTGGGCTCCCACACACATCGTCCAGGAGCTGTGGGGCCCCCTACCAGGGGCACCTACTCTGCCCAGCCCGTCTGCCCTGCAGCCCCGCCAAAGCTAACATGCTCTTCCACTGGTGGCCCTGCCTTCCCCGTCCAGGCTGAATGAGGAGCAGATCGCCACTGTGTGCGAGGCCGTGCTGCAGGCCCTGGCTTACCTGCACGCCCAGGGTGTCATCCACCGGGACATCAAGAGCGACTCCATCCTGCTGACCCTCGACGGCAGGGTAGGGCCCTTCCCAACCTGGCACACCCACGACCCCACTTCACGGCTCCTCCTCCTAGTTCGCCACTCACTCCCCTTTCTCCCTCTCACCCCAACCCCAGGTGAAACTCTCGGACTTTGGATTCTGTGCACAGATCAGCAAAGATGTCCCTAAGAGGAAGTCCCTGGTGGGAACCCCCTACTGGATGGCTCCTGAAGTGATCTCCAGGTGTCTGTATGCGACTGAGGTAACTGCTCCCTCCATCACCCAGTCCTCCCAGAAGAGGCTTGGGAACACATAGCTCTTCTACTTGTGGTCTCCTCCAGAGCCCCCCACCCAAAATAACCCCGGTTGTCGGGTTCCCACTTAGTCAATACCCTACCCCAATGTCCACTGCCCCCTTCCCACTCTTGGTTGGGTCTTCTCTGGCCTGTGACTTTGCTGCCACAAACTGGTCCCCAAAATGCTCTCCCCCAAGCTCAAGGGTAGGTTGGGGTATGGCCAGGCTTCCCCATGTGTGGTGGCCTTTCTAAGAGAGTGGCTGACAGCTGTGCCCCTGCAGTCAGTGGTCACTCACGCAGGTAGTAACTACCACAGGGAAGGTGACCAGGAAGGAGGCCGACTCACCAAGGAAACCTGGGACCAGCTGCTCCCCTCCCGCTGCAGCATGTTGCTACCAAGGGGCCAGACTCTGGCCAGTGGAGTCAGGGACATTCTCCTCCTGCAGGTGGATATCTGGTCTCTGGGCATCATGGTGATTGAGATGGTAGATGGAGAGCCACCCTACTTCAGTGACTCCCCAGTGCAAGCCATGAAGAGGCTCCGGGACAGCGCCCCACCCAAGCTGAAGAACACTCACAAGGTCAGTCGGTACACAAGGTGTGACCCTGCAGGCCCCGTTTTCCTGAGGCTTCAAGGATCAGAGTCTGGGCTGTCAAGCCCAGCCTCTCCCTCCCACAGAAGCCAGAGGGCCCGGGCTCCCGGAAAAGGCTCCTCTTTCTCCACACAAATCCCGCACCTTGGTGTGGAGCCTAGTCACAAACTCCCATGGTCACTCCAACAAGTTTCCACCTGCAGACAACTGACGGGAGCCTGAAAGAAGGGAAAGCAAGGCCGGCGGGAGTCCCTGATGTCCTGGGAAAGAATCTAGAGAAGTTAACTGAGCAGTAACGCCTCTACCCCATCTGTCAGGGGAGGCATACCAAGGCACAGTGTTCCCAGTCCATCACAGAGAATTGGCTTGCCCTCCAGCAATGTACATCCTAACCACATCTGAGCCAGTTCTTCCCTTAAAACCAATGTGTGTGTGTGTGTGTGTGTGTGTGTGTGTGTGTGTGTAACGCTTTTCTGCCAAATCCACCCAAACCCACAGCCCTTACCTGTGGGCACCCCCTGCTGGCAGCCAGCTCAGCACAGGGCTGCAGAATGGCACTGCCATCTGGTGGCCAGAGTGAGAAATGTCCCAGAGGGTTGAAGCTCAGTCTCTAAATGCAAGATAGTTCTGTAGCCCTGCTGGATGGGAGGAGAGACAGGAAACACTTTCTGAGACAGCTGGTCCTTGGAACCCGCACTCCTGACCCCCTAGACTAGCAGATATTTCTAGTTGGCTAATTCCCCAGAGGATGCAGCCTTCCGTTACAGCCCAAGACTCAGCCTTATCCCAAAATATTGACTCAAAATGAACCAGGGTAAGCCCTTGACTTAGACTCTAAGACTTAGAGAAATAAAGGAATCTTCCTTTTTCAGGTCCCACTTTGTCCTTTTCTATTTTTCAAAACACTCCTTCCTCCCTGACCTCTTTTTTTATCTTCACTAAAGCCCTATGCAGCAGACAGGGAAAGCACATTTTATCATTAGCCCATTTTACAGATGAGAAAACTGAGCTCTAGAGAAAAGTACAACTTGCTGGAGATTAGGGATAGACCCAGGACTGGATCACTGGGTACCAATCCCGTGCCCCTTTCCACAGAGCCTGAACACTGAGAGCCCTGAGAAGCAGCGTGGTGCATGGGCTGTATTTGGAGCCCAGCTCCCCAGCTCTCCTGGTATCCTAATTCCATTGCTCACCAGCACCCCCTATAGGTGAACTGGCCACCTTTCCCGGACTGATGCTGACTTTCTTTACCTACCTGATAGTCCAGAAAGTACTGAGCCTGGGAGGAACCAGGAAGTAAGAAACAAGAGAATTTAAGACTTTCAAATGACAGTGGGGCCAGGCAGATTGGGTCACCCCAAAGTGGCTGCAAACTGTGGCTTCCTCTCACTGCCCTGCCTCCACAGGTCTCCCCAGTGCTGCGAGACTTCCTGGAACGGATGCTGGTGCGAGACCCCCAGGAGAGAGCCACGGCCCAGGAGCTCCTGGACCACCCCTTCCTGCTGCAGACGGGGCTGCCCGAGTGCCTGGTGCCCCTGATCCAGCTCTACCGCAAGCAGGCCTCCACCTGCTGAGCCCAGCCCCAGAATGCACCTGCCACCTGTGCCCGCGGGCAGGGGACACTGGGCCACCAACTTGCCAACAGGGCCTGGCTGCCTGCCTCATTCTCTCAGTATTCTCTCCAAAGATTGAATGTGAAGCCCCGACCCTGCCCTCCTGCCCCTCAGCCCACTGGGCCAGGCCGGACCTGCCCCTCAGTCACTTTCCCTCCCAAGAGTCCCCAGTTGCCTTTGGGATGATGGAGACCCCTTCTGTAGGATGACCCTTTGTTATTTGCACAGGGATATTTCTATGAAACATGGAGACCAGTGCTTCTGGCCACTGTGGCCAACACAGCAGAAAAGGCTGCTGTGGTTTTTTATTTTAAAGTAGTAGTACACGAGCATCCCAGGTCACCCAAGAGGCAGACTGCCTGTCTTCATCAGGATGCTTGCTGTTCTCAGCTCCAATTCCAAATCCTGGGGTCTGAGAGGACCACAGGGAAGGTGTTTATTGCCTGACTCCATCTTCCTCCCTTGTGTCTGACTTCCTGAAGGCACAGTCCCACCTGCACCTGCTTCCCGACCCACCTGTGCTGACAACACACTCCCTGCACAGCCCGCGCCCAACTGTGAACAGCCTGCTCAGAAGCCGTGAGGGGGAGGGGAATTTTCTGGGTGAAAGAGGAAGAAGGCAGCTGGTGGTAAAGTGGTCTCACTTTACAGGATGCGTGTGCACGCACGCGCGCGTGTGTGTGTGTGTGTGTGTGTGGTGTGGAGGAAGGTCACCCACGGCTGTCTTCGGTTAGGCTTCTCCATCTTCTCTCCCACTAAGCTCTGCTCTGAAGGTGACCTGCTTCCTTGGCCTGGTTTCCCACCTCTTAAGTCCCGGGGTTCTACCTGACCAGTGAAGAGGTCTCTATTGAGTCAAACACATCCTGGGGGCCTGGCCGGTTTCCGAGTTTCTCCTGTACTGTGGAATCTGAGAGCCAGGGACCAGAATGGTGAGGGAACAAACTTGTTTCACCTGTGAGCTTCATCTCAACAACCAGGTCCTCGGGGACCCGCTCTTCTTTTGTGTGCTTGGGGGACCTGTTCTTTTCAAAATCCTGGTCTGGGGGAGGTGAACCAGCTCCCGATTCCATCATGTCACTGGAACGGGCACCCCATTTGTGCAAACCTGCCCCTAGCTGCCTCCTCAGACACCTGTCTCCTTGTCCTCCTCCCCTGCCCACCTTCAGGGCTGTTGTGAGACAGGGAATCCCAGGGAAGAACTCCAGGTGTCTGGACCCTATCTAGATAATATTTTTAGATTCCTCTATCCCTAGGTGGCCTGCTTTGGGGCAAAAAAAAAAAAAAAAAAAAAATTGCAAGGACTTTTTTTTAAGGGTCAGAGTTTTAAAAACAAAAGCATTGTCCCTTTTGTGAATTGTTT
The DNA here is from genome assembly GCF_028021215.1 of Eschrichtius robustus. NCBI lineage: Eukaryota > Metazoa > Chordata > Mammalia > Artiodactyla > Eschrichtiidae > Eschrichtius > Eschrichtius robustus. The sequence goes on from NC_090824.1 coordinate 87,826,243, forward strand.
GCACTTGTGCCTGTTTTAAATTAAACTGAGTGTTCAAAACCTCTGGCCTTCCTGTTGTCCCTGGGAGTGGAGCCAGGCTGTCTTCAAACTGGACACGCTGTAGTGGGTGTCCAGGGTGGCCCTCCCTCCTCTGCTGTGAGCCCCCCGACGGTCATTCTGATCCGCAGAAAATCCTACTCCCTGGTGGCATGTGGGCCTGAAATGAGGGCAGAGAAGAAGAGAAACAGGAAGTGAAAGGCCCTTGGGACTGAACGAGCTGAGAAATAGACAGGGCTCCTTCCCAGGGGAGAAGAACCCAACCCGGAAAGCCAGGGCCGTGGGCTGTGCTTGCTGGCTCCACAGGGGCTCTGGGGCAGCCTCCAGGGCTGATGACCACTTTCTACAGCAGCATCTCCCTTCCCCCGTTTGCTTCCCCCCTGCCACCTCCCCGGAAAGTCAGAGGCTGCTCTCCTCAAACTGTCCATAGCAAGTGGCCTGGAACTGCTTCCAGTGAGAAAGCAGTCTCTGTTTCGGTTCTCAGAACAGAGGGCGACCGTGAGGAGCTGTGAAAGAGCGCAACTGGAAACCAAGAAACCTGGGTCTTTAATCTTCTAGCTCTGACACTGATTCCAGCACTTACTTCCTGAGGTCTCATTCTACCCCCTCTCTGTCAGGGTCACTGAAACCTTCTACCCAGGAGCAAGGAGTCCTGCAGACCTCCTCCCCCACAGCTCCCCACCTAGACAGCTGCCCTGGTCTAAGGGCCCCTGTCCCACCAGCTCAGCCAGAAGCAGCACCTGAGTCTTACCTCCAGGAAGCAGCCACAGTGGGCTGGGCAGGGATGGAGGCTGAGGGAAGGCGGAACCTTCCACCTCCCAACCGAAGCCCACGGTCAGGAGTGGTTGGCAAGGCAAAAAGAGGCCAGTTCTTGCAACTGAATAACACTGGATTTATTAACTATTCTTTTGAGCTCTAAGAGTCCTTCCACTGCACAGTGTCATTCCAAAAGCATGTGCGTATGTCATTTAGCCTCACACACAGACCGGTTCTGAGCTTGACCCGAGAGTACCAGCTCCAGTGGCACAGGTGACTTCACAGTGACGAAAGCAACAAGAATTGGAAAACCAAAATGTTTAGAAAAGTCTCTTCTAAACCAGATTGAGCTCGAGGGGACCCCAGCCTCAATGCCTTGGGGCTGACAATAAGAGGAAGTTCAGGATAGCGAAATGTGGTGAAACATCTAAGTTCTGCACAGAGCTGGGCCTGGTAAGAAATCTGCAAGAACAGCAAGGCAGTCAAACACACAATTCAGTTCAGACAGGAAAGATCTGCTGTGGTTTTTTAGAAACATCACTTTCAACCACCAAACCCTTGGCAATTCCAGAGAGGAGCCCTCATGGTTGTTTATCCAATAAAGAGGGCCCAAGGTGACGTTCAACCAGAAAGCCCCGTGTCAGCAACACTTGAAACATGACAGCACCTTCAACACAATGTGCAACCCAGACCCACGTCTTCAATGTGGTATTTTGAAGAAGCCAAAATACTTGTATTCTTACACCATTAAAATTAAACTTCATAAAAATTAAACACAGTTGGATAAGTGAGCAAGCAAGGATCAGAAAAAAGGAGTTTGCACTTGGGGCGTCCAATTACCACCCGTCCCACCCCAGATCCTCTCCTTCTGGCTTTTCAGGCGTTTTTCAGAACTTTTCAGTTCAGCCGCCACCCAGACAGTGGGACTGAGGAGAGGCAGATATTTGGGGAGAGAAAAATGGGGGAAGGGCAAAACACCCCAGAAACGAAAGCAAATCGCATCAGAAGAAAACAGTGCATAATCAGCAGGTCTCAAGGTTCAGAAATCGTAAGGGATGGGTTGGAAGCTCCAGTTTCTCAGAAGACAGCAGGAGCTCTCTATACGGAGCCTTAACCTGGAAGATCTTGGTGTCCTAAGTAAAGGGTCTGGGCTCCTGCTACTCCAAATGCGAGTTTTTTGTTCATTGTCCCTCACTTCACTGCTGTGAAATGACTTCAAGTATCCGGATTTAATACACAAGAGGAAGAGGATTCCATGGGTAAAGTGCACAGGGAGGGAGAAGTACACAGCGGTGGCTCCAAATAAAACCACAGGGCTGAACTCCAAGCCTGGGCGCAGCGAGAACGCAACTTTGCCACCAGGGGGCACCAGAGATCACGTCCAGTGTCTGGGCCCTCGCGGCCTCGCGGACCCTGGAGCGGTGGAAGCACTGGGGAGGTGTCTGACACTTGCACGAGGCCGGCCCCTCATCACCCATCCCTCACCCCAGGCCCAATTTCTCATCACAGGTCATTCTCGCTCTGGGCAGTTCCCCTAGAGTTATTGGTGAGAAAACTTCCGTTCTGCAAAGATGAATAGATCGACGTCTTGAAAAGACCCCACGGCCGGCAGCTGAGGGGCTGCACGCTCAACCTTCGGGGTTCACAAAAATCTCCCCACGCGCTGCCACCCCACGGGCTGGGCACACAGGTTCGTGTGCTGGCGCTTCCGCAGGATCCTAGGGCACGCGATTCGCCAGACCCTCCAGACCCCTCTCGCTTGGCCGGCACAAAGATGAGGGCGGGGGCGGGGAGGGATGGGGACGAAGGGCCAGGCTAGGAAAGGGCCTTTAACCACCTCTCCGCTGCTGCCTCTGACTCACTAATCTGCCCAGTACTGAAGCTGAGCCGGGCCTGCGTCCCACGCTTTGGGGCAGAGGCAGGGGTCCTTGGTCTCGAGCTCTAGCATCCATCATCCACCCTGCCCTCCATTAACGGCCCAGCGAGAAGCAGGAACCGTTTAACAGCCCTCTTCCAGCTCTCAAAGGAGTTTGATATAATTTAAACCCGGACCTGCGGCTCGTGTGGGCTTCAGACTCCCGCGCGCCGCCGCCGTTTAACGTGGCAAACACTTCAGTCAATTATCCCCCTCGCGGAGCTTCTATTTAAAGAGACATTGTCAGGTTCTTAAGCCTCGGATCAGACCCGCTGCTTTCTGCTTCACATACAAAGACTCAAAACACGAGTTCTTTGAGGATTGGAAGAAATACAATTAATCAAAGCCTTCGCAACCGTTCCCCCTGCGGGAGCACCCACGTGCAAGACCGGGAGCTGCGAGGCGGTGGGGGCGGGGGAAGTGCTAAGTCCTTTCCATTTCAGGCCTCTGAGAGTGAGAGGAAATAGGCTCAAGAGCCCAGAGCTGGGCTGGGTAAGGGGGGCGAGGGGGGCGCGTGAGCGGGGCGGGGGGGAAATGACCCCACATTGTCGATGAAGTTGAATCTTGGGTCAGCCTCCGGCTGAGGCAGAAGGAGCCGGAATTACCCAGAAGCTGGTTCAAGGTACAACTGGCATTCCTGCCACCCCCAAACTATGCTTTCAATGTCTTGAGGCAGGAGTTTCTCCCCCCAAAAGTTTAACCTCCAGACTCCTTCCCTCCCGTTCAGAAAAGCTCTGAGGCCCATCTCCAGGCTCCCCTTCTCCGTCACTCCAACACAAGGGGAAGGGATACTTGGGTCATGTGGGGCATTACTGTCAGCATCACTGGGGTAGAGGGGCAGGGATTGGGGGGTGGGGGAGTGGGAGTGGGGGGTGGGGCTAGGGAGACTAGGCCTTTGTTCTACAGGACAACTCTTCTGCCTGCCTGGCTGACTAGGGTGTGGGAAAACGCGGCAAGGGGAAGGAAACCCGGCAGGAGCCTGAAGGACGCAGGAGTGCGCCTTAGCGCCCAGGGAAGGGGGTCCAGCTGGAAAGCTGTAGCCTATGGATCCAGTCTTCTACTCCTCGCTTCCATGACAGGAACGGCAGGCCTTTAGAAAAGGTGAGAGACTCGGGCAGGGAATACCAACAAGCACAAAAAAGAAATAAGATAGGGGTCCTTTTCGGAGAGAGGGCTGAGGGAGGTCTCACCTTGGCAGTAGGGACAGGTTCTAGGATCTGGGGGTGGGAAACTGCCAGGAAAGTGAGGGACCTGGGAAAAAGAAATCCCAGTGGAGCAGAGGGGGGAAGGTGGGGGGAGCAGGGCTCGGCCTCGAGGCTGTTTACCGCTGAGCGTGCAGCACCACGGCCTCCGTGCCCGCCTGCCAAGGCTGAGGCCCAGGCACCGAATGGGGCAGAGCGTTGGGCTCTAATTCTGGGCCGCTCTCGGGCCCAGGTGCCTCCCCGACCAGGCTGGGGATGTCTGGAGCTGTGGAGCGTCGGCGCAAACCCAAGCGGCCAGAGCCGGGGGCGCCCTCGGGGTGGGGGCTAAGGCCGACGGGGACTTGCACTAAGGTTGGGGGCGCTCCCTCCAGCACCTCCTGCGAACGCCACCGCCCAGCCCCTGAAGACTGGGGCGAGCGTGGTTGGGCCATCAGGGCTCCCGCCCGCAGTCGAGCCGCCTCCTCCTCGGTCACGGCACCCAACGCCAGGCTCATGCTCCGGCCCAGCTCCGGCCGCTCGCTGCCCTGCGCCCGGTGCCGACCGAAGCCCTTACCCCCTGAGCCAGCCTCGCCGCCGTGACCATGGCCACCGGCCGCTCGAGCAAAGCGCGCCAGGAGAGGCCGCGGTAGGCGGCGGGGGCTGGCTCTTCGGCGCTCCGGGCTGGGCGCGGGAGCCGGACGGCCAGGGGGGCTGTCGGAGTTGGAGCCCCGGGCCGCGGCGGCAGCGGCTGCGCGGCCCCAGGGCCCGGTGAGGGCCTGCACACAGGTCCCGTGGCCGCGGGCAGCGGCCAGTTGCAGCGCCGTGAGGCCCGCCCGGTTGGTGCGGTCGAGGCGCAGGCCGAGGCGGCGGAAAGAGCGCACCAGGAACTCGAGCACCGCCCCGTGGCCGCACGCTGCCGCCCACATCACCGGGCTATTGCCCGCCGAGTCGGCCGCCTCGGGGTCGCCGCTGAACTGCACCAGCAGTTGCACGGCGTCCAGGTGGCCGCGTTCGCACGCCAGGCTGAGCGCCGTGCGGCCGCGCTCGTCCCGCAGGTTCACTGCTGCACCCTGCTCCAGCAGTAGTCGCACAAAGCGCGCGCGCAGCGCGGGGTCTGGCAAGCCCACGGCCACCATGAGCGGCGTGCGGCCCTGCTCCGCGCGGCAGTCGATGATGCTGCGGTCCAGCGCATCCAGCACAAAGCGGGCCAGGTGCACTTTGCCCGCCTGCATGGCCTCCAGGAAGGTACGCGTACCCGCTCGGGGGCACAGGTCCTTGGGCTTGAGCATGGCCTCGGCCGCCGCGCCCAGGCGGCCCGGCAGCTCCGCACGGGGGCGCCCCTGTTCCTGAGCCCCGCCGGGCTCCGGCCCCCGCCGGCGCTCGGGTATGACTCCCTCCGCGCGTGGGCGGCTGCGGCCGAGGGTCCTGAGGTTCCCACTCTGTCCTCCAGCTGCCCCGCCGCTCCTGGGCCGCACGCCCGGCGTCTCGCTGCTCCTTCCCTGGGCTTCCCGCCTGAAGGTGTAGGTTGCTCGCTACTCCGGGCTCCGCGCCTGGCCCGCCACAAGACGATGGGAGCCGAAGCTCGGGCTCCTCCTGACTCTCCCGCTGCTTTCCCAGTGTCCGGCGCCCCTCAGTCCGTAGTGGCTGGGAGCCGCGCCACTCACCCGCACCCGGGGCAGCACCGCTCCCCTGCTGAGACGGTGGCGCCCGCCGTGCGCGCCTGCCTCTAGCCCCGGCGGGGCGCGCCGCTCCTCAATCTGCTGGCGCCGCTCCTCCGCCTCCTCCCCTCTCGCGGGGGCCGGGCCACGCCAGGGCGCTTGCTCCTTACTTGGGGGGCTTGGCGGCGCGGGAGTCGCCGCCCGCATAGATACCTGGTTTTACAGTCTCGGGGGTCTGCATGGCAATGGCTGCTCAGGAAGCGGGCTGAGCCGTCAGGGCCGAAACGGACGGGGCGGCGGAGACCGCCCCTGACCTTCACCCACCTCTCGGTGGGCCACGACGCCGGGGAGCAGCTTCTACTCCGCGCTTCCCTGGGGCTGCGGCAGCGGGGGCGGGGCGGGGGCTGCTCGCAGGGGGCCACATGCACCCGACCGGGCCAATCCCAAAGTCACAGTCTTCTCTCCCCACCCTCCGCCCCCACCGGAGTCGGTGCCCGGGTCTCCTTAGAAACTGGCGGGACCCTGAGCCCGTCGGAGAAGACGACGGCTGCCCCCATCGGTGCGGGTGGAAGGAAATGGGACCCCATGAGGGCAGAACTGGACCATAAGCGAGCTGGGGGTGGTGGCGAAAGGCGGGCGGGGAGTAAATCACTCCCCAAATCGGGGGAGGGGGGTACCTACGCTGCGCGGGGTTGGGAGCCCTCAGTCTGGCTGGGAACCGCCACTGGAAGTGTAGCGAATCACGCACGCACACACCATTGTTCCTCCCGCACACGCTGATTCGGCGCGGGGGTGGCGGTGGGGGAGTGCGCTCTCGTATCTCGGACGTCTCCAACCGAGACAACGCGCCCGCCTGCCAGCTCCCGGCGGCTGAGCAGCTGGCGGTGCGGAGACGCGGCGACCGGAGCGGGCGCCTTAAGATCCGGGAGTACTGCAGCCGCGTTAGCAACTCCTCGGCGCCGCCTCCCCGCTGTTTCAGGACCCATCGCCACCCCGGAAAGAGCGAGGGCCATGCAAACGTCCCCCAGGGTCCCCGTCTCCCTCTTGAGCACAAAACCACCCCCAGACCACAGGGCTCTGACCTTGACCACTAGCTGAGCCCTTCCGAGATAAGAAGAGAGCGCGAGTCAACAGAGTGTGAGAAAACCACCGCATCCCCTCTCCCTCCGGCCCGCTGCTCCGCCCTGGGGGGGCGGGGGGAGCAGGCCTCGGAGGAGGGGAGTCAGAGCACCTAAGAGCTGCAGAGGGTGGGAGGGTGTGTAGGGTTGGAATGGATATTTGTGAAGAAAGAGTGAGTCAGGTATCGACTACAGAATTTACTGAGACTTTTTGTGAGCCAGGTATTGTGTGTTCCCAGCCGTGGGAAATACAGAGGCGGAAATTCGGTTCTGGATGGAAGAAACCTCCCCTCTCAAGCGGGAAAACAAGATCGGGACAGAAAAAGTCGAGTTTATCGCCTGGGGGTTGAATACGTATGTTAAATACAAAACGGAGACAGTCCCTGGAGGAGAAAACGGAGTTGTGGGGAAAGGCGGACTCTAGGGTCTTCTGAGAATAGGGCTTCTGAGATGGTCTTCAAGGATGTGTGGGATCTGGCTGCTAAGACGCAAGGGCATATAAGCAGGAAAAACACCTTTAGGGGACAGTGTTGAGGGCTGCTTTAAGGGGTCCCTTTATATGAAAGACAGGAAATTAAGGGAAGAACACAAGTGTCCTCAGCCTGGGCAAAGTAGTGACCAGAAGCTTTGCAGCAGGCTCTGCCTGGGGAAAGGTATGGGCAAGGAGAGGATTTGCCTCTGGGAAAAGCCCCTGGGCCCAGATGGGGGCGTGGCAAAGTGGGCACGTGGCTCTGCACCCTGAGCTTCTCACCTCTCTCCAGCTCCCAGGCTTCAGGGATGCCCACATGGCATCGGGGCCAGCCGTGAAGCGGGGACTCCCACTTCCCTCTCTCCTAGGCAGAGCATGTGATGTATGCCTGTGCACACCGTGAAGCCCCCCTTCTTACTTTTTGCATTTTTTAATCCCCCTACTCTGGGATCTGCCACTTTTCTCTCATGGTGTCACAGAAAGGGCACAGTATTTGACAGCAGAGTTAAGTCCCAGCTTGAAGGCATTTACTAGCAGTGTGGCTCCAGGCCTGCATACTCTCATCTGCAAAAAGAAGCCAAGAACACCAACCCTTCCTGCTGCAAGCAACAGCAAGCTAGAGAGTGTCAGGGAAAGAGCTGCACAGTTATTCAGAGTGCAGAAAGCCCAATCCCACCCCCAGACCTGCGGGCCCCACCTGGGGTATCACCTGGAGTAGGAATAGACTCGCCAACCCTAGTAAGGACGCAGGAATGCTCTCCCTGTTTACTCAGGTAGCAGAAGAAAGGTTTTCTTCTCTTCATGACTCCATTTCCTTTTTCTGCAGCATGAAAGAAATTGCTTTCTTCTCTTCTTTCTCTGTTTCCAGAGTTAGGGGAGGGGGTATCCCAGGAATCTGTGTGGCAGGCCAGCCCAACAAGCCAGGCAGTGATAACCCCAGGTGGAGGAGCGAAGCAGCAGGAACACAGAAGGGGCACTGGTCCCAAAGAGCCCTGCCCCTCCTCCCTGAGCCAGCTCAGCCTCATTTGTGTCCTTTTTCTCTGTGGTGGATGGAGAGTTCCAGGGAAGAAGAGGAGCTGAATCAGGGCCTCACCCTGGCCCATCAGGGTGTGCTGTGCTGGGTACTCTCTGGAAGGAGTGGCCGTTCCATTGCCCCAGCTGGTACTACCAACCCAGCCAGGCCTGTGGTGGGATGGGGTGGGGGGAGCAGTGCCACGTCTCATGCCCTAAAGCCTTTGCTCTGACTTCCCAGTGGGCTCAGCATGTTCTGAGCAGAAAAGAAATAGCAACGATGAAAAAAAGCTGAGACTCTGCTGCGGAGCACAGAGGCACCAACAGCCGGAATTAGAAGCTGTCGCTTAGGGAGCTGAAGGCTGACAGGCGATGGAGCTGAGGCAGGCAGGGGGCAGGCAGGCACGCCACACTCCCCTCCCCTCCCACCTGCTGAGCCTCCCCCTTGCAGGCCCCAGGCTGGCAAAAGGGCTTCCTCCCAGAGGCGGCTCAGGTCTGCAGTCTGTCACTCTGTCTGCAGCTGCCCCCCTTCCCAGGCCCCCTTCTTTCTTCCTCAAGTGTCACCAGCCCCCTCACCCTGTCACGTTGCACCAGCTCAGCAGGGTTGGGCCTGGTGGCACGTGGCTGGGAGATCCAGAGAGCTGGTGGGGGGGGGGGGGTGAGTCAGCAGGGGACTCTGGCGTCTGAGTCAGCAGTGGGATTGGGAAGGGGGTAGGGACCCTTCTCTTTACGCAAAAGGTGAAACTGAGGCATGCCAAGTGGACAGGGAAGCTGGCCCAGCCCCACAGATCTGCAGCAGGAGTGGAGGCCAGGTGCTCTTCCCTTGCTCTAGAGCCCTGAGGGAGGGCATCAGTTCTTCCTCTGCACATCCCCTGAGGCCAGAGATTAATTCACATCCAGGGCCCAAGGACTATGGCATTTTCCCAGGGGCACCCTGCCCTTTTTCCAGAGGACGGAAAGCAGGGAGGTGGGTATTTGCCCTGTCCTCCTGGGAAGCCCCCAGCCTTCTGTGCAGAGGCCTCTCCAGGAGGGAGGATTGCATGCCCTTCCCCATTCCTGGGCTTTTCAGCCCCAGACTGGAGGCCTAGAGACTCTGCCCAGCCTGACTGAGGGGCAAAGAGAAGGCAGTCTTCTTCCCCTGAGCGGTCATTGGTCAAAGCTGGGGACAGCCCAGTGGGCCCTATTTGGCACTGGCTCTGGCTTATGCCCCATGCCCAGGTCAGTGAGTTCCTCTAGGCCTGGATCCTCATCCCTGTGAGGTTCTACCCCTGGGTTGGGGAGGAGATGGGGCAGCTGAGTGCTCAGCTAGAGTGCTGAAGACAGGGCACTGCCCTTGGGTGTAGGTGTCCCGACCTCTGCTGTCTCCAGTGTGTATGCAGGCTGACCAATGACAGGCCTTACTCCTGTGAATGAGCAGGCCGCCTAGCCTCACCCTGCAGCCAGGGACTGCTAGCATCCAGAGATCAAGCCCCCAGAGGGATGGGGGGGTTGGCTAATGGCATTTGCTACAACTCTCTGATAAGAAAACAACCTCTTCCCAGAATCAACCCGGACCCTGCCTCTCCAAAGCCAGTGTCTGTCTTCATTTGGGATTTGGGCTATGTCAATAGGTGCAGTGAATAGCTGCCCAGAAGCCTCTCTACAGCCTGTGTTTGGGTCAACCATAACTGCCACAGGAGCCTGAGAATCCCACCGCTCTAAGTCTGCCTAAAGGGGCCCAGGTGGCCTGACAGCTTGCGACTCCCCAAGAGGGTGGGGGGGACCTCTGCAGGAGGCTCTTCTGCTCCAGCCCTGAGGGTGGAGACAAGGAAGGGCCACATCTGGTGAGGAGTGGTGCAGAAGGGTGACATCATTTTCCAGTGGTTGTGGCATCAGGGCCGGCAGATGGGGAAGTGAATCCTCTTCAAGCCCAGAGGCAGGGCCATTCCACTGGGCTCTAGAAGGGACCTCATGCCCAGGTCAACTCTCATGGACTTTTTCCCCAGCCCACTTCATTTGGGGGGCACTCTACTCCACTGCCCCCCCCCCATTTCTTTTATTTATTTTTGGCCGTGTTGGGTCTTCGTTGCTGCGCGCGGGCTTTCTCTAGTTGCGGTGGGCGGGCTTCTCATTGCGGTGGCTTCTCTTGTTGCGGAGCACGGGCTGTAGGTGCTCGGGCTTCAGTAGTTGTGACTCGAGGGCTCTAGAGCGCAGGCTCAGTAGTTGTGGCGCACGGGCTTAGGTGTTCCGCGGCCTGTGGGATCTTCCCGGACCAAGGCTCGAACCCGTGTCCCCTGCACTGGCAGGCGGATTCTTAACCACTGTGTCACCAGGGAAGCCCTGCCCCCCCTTTCTTTCTTAGCTGTAGAACAGAGGCCAGGCTTAGGCAGGAAATCTTGAGACAGGGTTCTTTAGTAGGAGTAAGAAAGAGAAAAATAAATAAACCTCATAAAGTCAGGAGAGAAAATGGTGCTGACCTTGTCAGACAGTCTGAGCAGGGGCACATGCTGGGAAGTACCCCCCAGGCCTAGGAAAAGGTGTGGCTGGGCTCTGGGTGGGAGAGTGCACAAAAGGCCGTCCTTCTCCCCTCACCCCCAGCCCCAGTTGTCTCAGTGGCCTGAGGGCCACACAGCTGAGGCCGCTTTTCCACATCAGCCTCCCATCCCCCAAGGGCAGGAGGCAGGGAAGCCACCTTAGCCTGGGATCCTGGGAGCAGCTGTCCCCAGGGAGCTGGAAGGAAGCGCTGGACTCTTGTATCAGGGAGCTGACAATGAGGCCAACTCAGGGCAAGCCCGAGATGGGGCCTAGAAGCCAGGGTGAGCTGCCCGCCTTATGGCAGGAGAGTTTGGAGTTTGGACCTGCTTGAACTACAGGTGATGGAGTGGAGGTTCCAGGTGGCCAGGCCTAACCCTCCAGGTGAGGAAACTGAGTCCAGAGTGGCACACTAGGAAATGCAGAGTGGGGCCAGGACCGCATTTCCTGCCTCCAAGTTCATATTCTTTTGCCCTCAACAAACATGTGACAGACACTTATTCAGAGGGGAAGGGGAAGCAGGAGGAGCAGGATGTTGGCTTGGAGAGGAGCTCCAGGCCCCAGATGGGCCCCAGATGGCCTGGTTCCTGCCTCCTACTTAGCCTGGCTGTTGAGAAAGGGGCTCCAGTGTCCAAGGGAGCTCCAGCTTCCCGCAGCTTCACAGTGCTGGGGCCCTTTCCTCCGGGGGGAATGGACCCACATCCCAGGGAAGGGTGAATGTCCTTGCAGAACGTCCCAAGGGCATGGGGGCATCAGAGGAGGCTCTCCTGGGCGTCTGTCTTCTCTGTGAGGGCATCCTGCTCACACAGCCCCTTGGAGACCCTGTAGGTCCTCTCAGGCTTGTCCTCCTCCGCAGAGGGCAAGCAGGCCCTGAGGCAGGTCCTCACCGACTCCTTTACTTCCACCTCCAGGCCCTTCATCTTGGCCTCGTATTCTGCCAGCGCCTCCTGCTGGAACTGTGGGGACAGCAAGGACCACCCCCTGGCTCAGGATGGGCCACCTGCCCACTCTTTCTTGCCTGAACAGTGGAACCAGGAGATGCCTGGTTTGTTCAGACCTCCCAGGAGATCAGGGTGGGAGGTGGGGTTAGTGGAGCCCATCAGGGGGTCTTTCAGGAGAGGGAATGCCAACCAAGCAAAGAGATCTGCAGAGCTGCCTAATGATCCCCTGGGAATCAGAGCCCTGACCCCCTGGAGAGGGGCGAGTCCCCCACCACCACCCACCTCTGGACTGGCAGCTCCCCGGAGCTGGGTCCCTTTACACCCTGGAGCCAGGCCAGCTCTGCTGTGGGCCAGGGTAGTGGTCCCCCCGTCACCTGCTTTTCCATCTCCCGGATCTGTTCCAGGCAGGCTGCCTGCTTCTCTTCCAGCTTCTCCTGGTGCCTCTCCAGGTTGTCCGTCATCTGGGCAGGAGTGAGAGACAGAGAATCAGGACAGCATAGGCAGGCAATCTGGGGTGAAATCCAGCTACAATCCCAGTTAACCAGCTGTGAGCCTTTGGACAAATTCCTTAACCTTTGAAAAGTTGGGGTTTTTGTTTGTTTTGTTTTGTTTTTTAATTTGTAAAATGAGGATAATAGTACCTGTCTTGCTGGATTGTGAAGGATTATCTGAGACAGTTCATGTGAAGCACCCGGCTTAGTGCCTGCACAAGGTCAGGACTCAGGAGCTGGTAGCTCTGTTACTGTTGTTAGTAATCCCCAGGGAGCTTTAGGGCCATTCTCCACAGGGCTTTCCTTCCTCTTCTGACTCCCTGGAAGCCTGACTCTGGAAGCCCCCTTGCTCCCTCTTACCCACCCACCCCAATCCCACCTCCCCTTGGCCAGCTGGCCCATATCATTTCCATCGAGGGCAGCTGGCCAAAGACAGACTCCTTTAGGCTGGTATCCCAACCTCTGCACAAAGGCCAGAACCCTGGATGGCCTAGGGGAAGCCCCTCCCCTCTACTGCCTCTCCCCCCCATCCCTAGCTGGGGGGCCACTCTAAACAGTGCATCTCCTAAGGGCAAAGTAAAGGCCTTGGGGCCACCCCTTCCCTCAGAGAGAGAGAGTGTGTTTGGGAAGGGCCCAGCTCTTACACACCTGCTTGATGACCTGCACCACCTCCTGGATGTGGGAGTTGTTAATCTCTCTCTTCAACCTGTTGGGGTGATCAGAGTTTCAGAGAGGGCAGGAGGCCCCTGGGAAGAGCTGGATGAGACAAAGTCTCCACAGGGTGTAGGCAACATGAGAACATCCACCCTCTGTGGCTGGCATGCATCTATGTCTGGTCTGGGAACCAGCCAGAGGGGTAAGCATGGGGACCCAAGGAGGATCTAAGGAGATATTGGGAGCCCTGGGGGCCCTTTGAGGGAAGGCCTTCCTCACTAAAACGCACTGTTCTTCAAGGCATGCGTGGGAAAGTGCAGGTGGGAATCAGCTCTCCGAAGGTTTCACCTCCCTCTTTACACACTTGATTTTCCCTTAAATTCTCCTCTGTCCTCAAATAGTGGTGGCATCTGTGTTTTGCCTAAGGAGGACATTCTCTGATCAGAGGTGACGGAAGTAGAATTAACTTTCCAGAACCAGGAGACAGGCACATCTCTGGGAAGCAAGTCAGGACCCACTTGTAGGAAGGCCCCTTCCCACCCAGTGTGGTTCCTGCTCAGCACTGGGCCTGGAGTTTGAGTCCTGCGCCTCCCCTCCAGGGCTCACCTCTCCTGAGCCATCTTGTCTGTGGTGACCTTCATCATGGCCTGGATCCGCTCCAGCCTCTTGGCCTCCAGCTTTTTCTTCATCTCTTTGGTGTCACTGCAGAGAAACGGGCATCAGGAAGATGCTTCCTGCGGCTTGGGCCCTCCTGGGAGGTAAGAGTCAGGCGAAGAAGGGAGGGAGGCATACGTCTCCAAAGTCTCCTTGAGGGTCTTCAGCTCTGCAGCCTGTCTCTCTCTGGCCAGCTCCATCATCTTGGTCATTTGCTGCGGGAGAGGAAGGAGCGGCTAAGCTAAGACGGAAGAGATGCCCTTGGCTGTGCGGAGGGTGTGGGGTCGGTCGGGCCGTCGCTCCCTCCCCTCCCCCACGCTGGCACCTCGGCCACTTGCTGCTCCCTGCGCCTCAGGACACACTCGCACTGCTCCTCGCCCTGCTGCAGCAGCTCCAGCTCCAGCCTGTCCCTCAGCTCTCGCAGACGCGCGTCCGCGCCCTCGGGGCCTTCGGCCGGCGCCGCCCCGGCGGGGTCCTCGCCCGGCGGGGTCCTGCGGAGGCCATGTGGGGACAAGCCGTGAGCCCCAGGACGCCCGAGCCCGAGCCGCGGGGGGCAGGATGCCTCCGCCGCCCTTACCTCTTTCTGCGGGAGCCTTTCCCCGGGCCGAGCTTGCGGCCCCGGCCCTCGCCGCCGCCCCCAGCGCCCGGCGGCCCGAACTCGCCCCGCTGCGCCGCGCCCCTCTGCAGCAGCTCCTCCCAGCGCCGCGCCCCGCGCCGCTCCAGCTCCCGCAGCTCCTTCTCGTGCCGCCGCTGCAGCTTCACGACGCCCTTCAGCTCCCGCAGCTCCTCCAGGCTGGCGGTCCGCGGCTCTGCTGCGGCAGGGGTGAGGCGCGCGCCCCCCGGGAACCGCCCCCCACCCCGAGTCCCGGACCCTCCCCGGGCTCGACCCCAACGTCACTCGGTCTCAGCAGGCCTTACCCGCAGCTTCTTTCGTGGCCTCCTCCCTGGCCTTGGCCCCGTCTGCTGCAAGGGCCAAAGGAGAGGCTCTCCGGTGCCCTCGGTTCGGCCGCTCCCCCGCCTCCCGCGGGTGGCGGTGTGGGCCCCATACTGCGCACTGCCCAACCCGAGGCTTCACATGCAGCCGTTCCCTCCCCAGGTGAAAGTTTTCGGGGTTGCTTTTGTTTTTATAAAGAACTGCCGCCCCTCTGGGATGTGCCTACCGGTGCAGCGGAGAAGTCGAGACCCTTCCGGTAGGTGGGGGGACCCCGCAGTGCGTACCTGCTGACCCGTTGCTCGTTGGAGCCGATGCCCCATTGACCTGGCGGGCAACTGGACCCCCGAGAGGGAAGGGATTCTGTGTAGGGAGAGCGTGTTAGGAAGGTGCCTCTCTCCCTGTGCCCTGGACTCTGCCCCCTCCCTCATCTTCCCACAGAGAGGGTGCAGCTCGTGGGGGCCCCTGGCAGAGGACCTGACAACACAGACCTCAGGCAGGCCTCCCATGGCTTCCTTGAGCTTCACAGACTTCTTATCATGGGCACTGAAGAACTTGATGGGATTGGCGAGGGCCACCGTGAGATCTGGGTGCACAGGGACGTGGTGGGCCTGGTAAGGAGATGTACCTGGGAGCCTCCCCTATCCTCACCTACCCCAGGATACCCTGTCCTGCCCCCCCTCTGGAGGCTGGCTTGCGGAGAGAGGAGGGAGGATGGACACCCTGGGGCTTCCAACGTTCCACGGTCCTCCCACCTGCCCAGGTGTCAGGTACATAGTCCTTCATCTCCAGGAAGACAAAGAGTGCAGGCATGGTGAGCGGCATGTTGCTCTCACTGTGCAGGCACAGATGGTGGTATCCTGTGGGACATGACCAGTGGCCAGTGAGCCAGAGCCCACTGCTGCCCAGCCCTGCTCACCAGCAGCCCAGTACTCAACACTTCCAGCTTTAGTCTGGTTCTACCTCATGTGGTTATTGTTAGGATTAAGTGAGAAAGTGTTATAAGCCCGTAAAGCATTTTAAGTGCCCAATAAGTGTCAGCTACTTGGGAAACTGCCCCAGTAGTTCCAGAGAATTAGAGACATTCTGTTGGGTGGGCAGAGTCCCCACCTCTGTCAGTGTCCTGGAGAGGTACTATTCCTGCCCCACTTTCCCGGGCTGATAACATGACAAGGCCACCTCCCTGAAGCTGCCCCACCCTCTGGACGGGATCCTGATGCTGGTCTTGGTCTCAGACCCACTGGGAACAGCAAAGAAGAACCCCTATCCTTACCAGAATTCAGGGCATTGATGGGGATGATGCGGTGTCCAAGAAACTTGTTGCCATCCTCCATCACAGCCACCCTGAGGGAGGCCAGCTCAGGCATCAAGATCTGGGGAGAGTTCAGGACAGGACAAGCTGGAGAGGGGAGAGAGTGGCCAAGCTGCCCCCCTTCCCTGATTCCAGAAATCTAGGGTCAGTGTGAGAACATGGCAGGCTTTACTGGACTTGGTGAGGACAGAGGGCCCACGCTAAGCCACACACGTAGACATCCTAACGGCTCATGTCATGGCTGGTCCACACAGAGCAGAGAGCTGGATATGCAGCCCAGGGCTCCAGGGGGCCTGGTGCAGACAGCCCTTGGAAGCTTTGTCAACAAGTATCCAATGGGAGCAAAAGGCCCCCGTGATTCCTTGGGTCCCTGCACCCTGGTCTGGGAGTTCACATTTCTGCCTCTAATCATAACATGGACAAGCATGCACAAACACACATGTACACACACATACAAAACTTGCCCACGAAGTAAATCTCTGTAAACTTGGTTTTTGGACTCTTGATACTCAGGAGGGCACAGATGAGGGGTGGGGAGAGGAGGAGGATCAAGGAAATCCTTTTATGTATTTTCTCTTCTACAAGTAGAGACCAAGAACTAGGGACAGATCGCAGCCCCTGCCCTGATCTAGCCACCCCACCTTCTCAAAGACAAAGGGCTCCTCCTTCCAGACAGGATTGATGGAATTGGTACTGGGTGACAGCTTGGTGCGATAGCGCCTCTTGGGGTCCCCAGGAAGGCCAAACAGCTCCACTTCCACATAGGTGCGCACACTGCGTTCTGACAGGAACTGCCCAGAGATCACCTGGAGGTTGCGGCCCATGGGAGACCAGCATCAGCTCCCCCACCCAGGCCATTCCCCAGAACTTAGGGCCTCCAGCCCCCCTAGCTGAAACATCCATTCTTGGGTACTGTGAAGAGCCCCATTCAATTCTGGCCACAGAGTAGAGGCTGTGTGGCTTAAGGGCTACAGCTAAGCTCTGGCACCCAGGGTGCTTCCAGCATTTAGGGAAGAGGTGTGGGCCTCCCCACCTCCCTCCCCAGCGAGGAAGGAACAGGGCCCTCCCCCCGGGGCCTGGGGCTCCTGCTGCCCCACTCTTCTCCCCTTCCCCCACCCCAGCCTCAGCCCTTCCCCTTGGTTTCCATGGGGACCAAGAGGCAGCCTCCAGTGCTGAGGAGGAGGCAGTTTCCAAGGCAACTTGCTACTGCACGAAGTGGCTGGGGCTGAAGTTTTCGGGATATCAGGGGAGGGGGTTGGGAATGGAGGAGTGGGGCTCCTGTGTCTTTCTCCTCAAGACCCCCGCCCTCCCGGCCACTTGTCCACCTCAGGGCCTTGCCGTAATGGAAAGGGTCGTGGCTACCACCACGTCGATGCGGTCCACCGAGAAGGGGTTGAACTGCTTGTCCAACCGACGCATGAACTCATGCTTGAGGAGGTAGCCACTCTGCCCGTTGAACTCAAAGAGCGCCATGTTCTGCTGCATGGGCAGGTCTGGGGGGACAAGGGCACTCAGGAAGGGCGGCCCGGCTCTGGGTCTGCACGCAGCCTCTCTTTCCACAGTTCCCAGCCTTTCCCGTCTCGCAAATGGGGAGGTTGGGTGGACCGTGAGGATGAGGGTTTCTCATGTCCCAGCCTGGTTCCTTAGGGTCTCATCTCTCAGGAAGGGCCCGCAACCTGGAGTCAGCAGGAGCAAAGCCACAACCGGACCTCAAGCTCACAGTGGGAGTTGAGGCCAGTGGAGCAGGTGTTCCCACAGACCCACTCAGGCCGAGCAGCCAGAACCCATGCCAGCACCCTGGCATCATCACAGACATACTCGTATACGTGCAGTCACATAGGCATGAGCTGATGCACTAAACGCTCACACACATGCACATGCGCCCAGAGTCTAAATGAACATCAGCCCCCCCCCCCGCCCCCAGGTCTGTTCCAAAGACCCCCCATCCCCAGGGAAGGGGTAAAGGTGGGAGGGGCAGGGGAAGGTTCTTAAGGGCCTGAGCATGCCCTCACCCATCGTCTGGAAGTTGAGAGCAACCATCTGGCAACCAGCATTCCAGAACATCTGGGGCATGTAGTTGGAGGAGTCCATGCGGGTGCCCTTGGGGTAGATGCGGCTCATCTGGCGCTTGTTGTAGCTGCCGCAGGGTATAGGAGCCGGCAAAGCCACCTGCACCGGGAAGACCCACAGACCCCCTGCGAGCCCCGTCCCAGGCCTCCCCCTTCCCTCCACCCCACCAGGGACCCTGGCTACTGAGGTCTGAAGGATACTCCACAAACTGCACTGAGGACTTGGAGAGCAGGTCGTAAGCCTTGAGCTCCGTGAAGGAGGAAATGACATAACTTCGGTTCTTCTCTGTGTAGGGGAGAAAGAGGAAGGAGAGTCCGCGTCAGCCCGTCCCCTCCCACAGACTTGCCCTCCCCTGTGGCGCGGCTCCCTCCAGCACAGAGATGCCTCCAACCTAGCGTTTCCACCAAGGGCTGAGGGTTGAGGGGCCACCCCCGGGGTGGGGAATGTGCAGATCTGTGTGGGTAGCAGTGTGTGCTGGAGGTAAAGGGTACGCACAGTGGATACATACGCACAGGGATGGGGTGTGCGTGCCAGAGTCCTAAGGGGTGGGGTACATGCCCTGGGTGGATTCAGAGGGTGTGGGAAACATGCAGCGACGAGCCCGGGGGTCAGGAGCACGCTGTGATGCACAGGGAGCAGGGTGCAGGAGTGAGAGGCGCACAGCAAGGGTGGTGCACAGGAGGGGGTGCAGGCTGGGGCTTCAGGGGTGAGGAGCCAGTGCTGCAGAGTGCATACAGAAAAAGGTGTTCGTGTAGGGGCTGTGCACAGAGGGTGAGAGGAACTCATTGCGCGCATGTCCGGAGAAGATAAAGGTAAACAGCATGGACGCACTCACAAAGGGAAGGGAACAAGGGGCAGAGGTGCGCTGGCTGGTTTCTTTGCCTTCCTCCCCCTCCCAGGAGTTCTCATGCTCAGGCAGCCACAGAAGGAAGCTGCAGGAGCCCCAGGCCGCCCGGCCGAGGTGGCCCTTGGTAAATGCCTGTCACCGACACACTCCAGAGCATTCTGCTTGGTGCCAAGTTCTCAGTACAGTGATGGGACACTGGGAGCCACTGCCACTTAAACATGCCTTTGCCTGGCTCCTCTGCTGGGTATTTATAAGCAGGGCCCCCAGCCCAAGGAGAGGGAGGACCCGCCTCGCTCTCACCCCCGCCCATCAGGCTGCTCTGGCATCAGGACATGCTTCCTAAGGGCCTTCTCCTGAATCTAGCCTAACTTCCAGCTTACCACCACCGCATGCTAACTCACGGGCAGAGGACTCGAAGGAGATGAACTTGGTGGGCTGGACGTAATTGACTAGGCTGGACATTTCCTTGTAAGCCGTCACCTCCAGGCCCGCTGTGCCCTAGGGAGAAGGGGGGAGGATGGGGAAGAGGCCAGTTCAGAGCCCAGGGACCCGGTCCCACGCCCCCGCCTGGAGGGCTCTGCAGTGGAGCTGGCAGAAGGGCCTCGGGGCTCCCCACACACCTCATCTGACTGCATCTTCTTCATCTCTTCTTCATCCAGGCTTCCCGACTCCTCCTCTTCCTCTTCCACCTCCTCCTCCTCCAGCTCAGCCCCTTCCTCACCAGCCCACACTGCCACATACAGCTCCATCAGCACTGGGGGCGGGGGAGACCCCCGCACCAGGCTGGCTCTCCCCTCCAGGCCCAGCCCCTCTCTCCCATTCCAGATGCTCCTCCACGGCCACCCCCACTCCTCCCAGGCCGACTCACCTGTGTCCTCACCCACAGGGACGTTGGGTGGGCCGCTCCCCTCAGCCTCCCCACCCGGCTCCTGGCTGGGGCCTGCGGGACCAGAAAACTGTTTCTTCTTGTTCTTGATGAGGATCTTGCCTCGGAGATCCTCAGGGCTGGGCAGGGGGATGCCTGGTTTCAGCTGTGGGAGAGGAGAGAGGGTCCTCAGCACTACCTCCTCGCCTTCAGGAGGTAGCCCAAGCTCCTGCATGGCAAGCTACGCCCCACCTGCCCCAGGCCTACCTCTCCAGTCTCTCCTCTCATCACTCCCACCTCGTGCGCTAAACCCCTGCCTGACCCAACTTATCCCAGCTCCTCAGTGATCTTTTCTCAACTACTCAGCCTGCCTAGAACACCCTTCCCCACTCTCACCAAGATAAATCCATTCTTTCCCTCAGGTTTCAGCTTAGCCATCACCTCCTCCAGGAAGCCTTCCCTGATCCTCATGACCAGATCTGGAGCCCCAGGTACTCTCATAGCAGCCACTGGTTGTAATGGCCTGGTTACTTGTCTGCCTCCTGACTAGCGGGTAAGTGATCTGAAGGCTGGGACTGCCCCTCTGCCACTGACATACCCCCCAAGCCCAGCACAGTGCCTAACACGTGGTAGATGATAGGACCCCAGCCCCACGTCCTCCCAAATGAACCCCAGCATCCTCTGGGGAGATCTGCCTCCTTAACCTGGCACCCTGCCCTGGCTCCCCAGCCCTCAGACCCAGATGCCCCACAGTGAAGTCCACTCACTGGGAACTTGTCCAGTGGCTCTGTGAGCAGCATATCCCCAAATATCGTTCGGCAGTACTCGGCCATCTTAGCCTGTTGGCGGGGTCTGCAGGGAGCAGAAGTGGGTGTGGTTCAGCGGCTCCACTCCACCCTCTTGTCCATCTTTTTGTGCCCCCTGATGACCCAGATCAGGGGCTCAAGATGTTGGGGAGGCAGGGACGCAGGCAGGAGAGCCTGGGGTCCCAAGGAGATTGCGTTGAGACCGGGGAGAGAGCCAGAAGGCATGGCTAGAGGCTGGGGACAGTTGTGGGGAGGGCAGCTGCAGGCGGGAGATGGGGACAGGGTAGAGAATGAGGCTGGATGGCCTGGATACGCACGAGTCCACGTGGTTTTCAAACGACAGGATGACCGGATAAGGGGAGGTCTTAAAGGCACTTTCTGCAATAGCTTCAATTGCTTCCTGGAGGAGAAGGGGACCCCCATGGGGAGGTCAGTGCTGTGCCTCCAGGCTTCCCCTCCCTCAACGGCGCCCTTCCCCGCTCCCCAGTTTCAACACACACATAGAATTGGAGGGCCACTCTTGGCCCTGTGTCTCTTCTGGTCCTCTCTAGTACCCACACTGGTCCAAGGCCTCCCAGCCATCCCTCCTCTCTGGCCTCACTCCCCCCAACCCCAAAAAGCTCATGGCCCAGGGCCCTTCCCTAGTGCCGCTGCCACCAGCCCCCACACGACGAGTCTCACCTTGAAATAGATGTCTGTGGTCATGGTGAAGCCGTGGGTGATAATGGGCTCCTCATCAGGGGGCTTCCCCTTCCAGCAGTCCAGCTCCACGCAGCGGCAGCCCGCCAGCAGCACCTGGCGGTACATCTCCGCAGAGGAAAGGCCTGAGAACTGGCCGGCTGAGCCAGAGGAGGGGCGAGGGACGGGGGCTTCACTCAAGGGCAGTCCAGCTCTGCCCCGCCCCACTCCATAGTGGGCAGCCCGGGGGCAACCCCTGCAGGGGATTCAGGTAGCAGGAACAGCCCCCGTAAAAGGGGAGGTTGGCAGTGAGGTCGCCAGGGCCCACCTGTCAGGTAGGTGTTGTGGGAGGAGTTGATGAAGTAATGGTTGAGCGGCTGCGTCATGTCGTGGTGCAGCAGCAGCTTGTCCTGGGCCAGCACGCTGTTCTCTGCCCCACAGAGAAACCATACCATGCCCTCGGGGGACAGCTGGCCTGGGGGACAGGGGTGGTTGTCAGGGCAGCAGCCCAGCTGCCAGGACCGGAGAGGACCGTGGAGGGTCAGAAGTTCCCTTGTCCTCACCCCTCTGCACGTTGACGCCTCTGGGCTCGTACTTGTCGATGAGGCCCTGCACCTGGTCAGGCCGCACAGGCGGGAACAGCAGGGAGTTGAGCCTGGAGTCGCGCTGTTTCTGGTTGATGAATTTGGCCAGGTGCTCCTTAGTCATGTAGGGTTTGGCCTTGGCGTGGCTGCAGGCCAAAGAGAGGAGCACAGGTCCCCTCTATATCCCCTGGGCTGGGCGCGGGGGTGTGTGTGGTGGGAGCTGGGACAACCCTCTTCTCCAGCGACGCTACCTAATTGTCAGCATGGCAGGTGGGAATTTTAGCCACCACCCCTTCCCCGAGACCAGCCCAGCCCAAGAAGCTCACTAGGAAGTGAAGATCTCATCTATTTCTGGGCGAGGACAAAGGTTCATGAGGAAACTCTTGTAGACGGATTCTGGGAAGTCCTCGGGATTGATGGCATCGTTCTGGGGGGATAGAGAGTCACCTGATGACTCCTGCCCCCACCTTCCAGCACTAAGAACCACAGACTACGCCCAGCCCTGCGCGAGGGGGCCTGGGGAGAGGGAGGGCTCAGGGCAGACAGAAGAGCATCAAGGGCACCCTGAGGCCCCACTTTTCAAGGCCCTGGTTGCTGAGCAGAGAGCATCTTAGCTGGTTTGCTTTGCCCCTGAATTGATACTGGCTAGTCTCTTGGCTGGGACAGGATTCAAACTAAGAGTGACCAGAACTGGGAAGAAAAGAGGTCAGAAGCAAGCTACCTGTTTGCCAGAGCTGTGGGCTATCTTTCTCTTTTTAAATGGAGGATACATTTTCAAAAAGAAGCAATTTGCATACAAACAATGCACCTAACAACGGAACCCCAAGATACACGAAGCAAAACTGACAGAATTAAAGGGAGAAATAGACAATTCAACGACAATAGTTGGAGGCACCAAAAAGCACAAGGAACGATAACAAAAAATAGACAGATTGGACTTCATCCAAATTAAAAATTACGGTGTTCCAAAGGATACTGTCAATAAAGTAAAAAGAATGGGAGAAAATATTTGCAAATCAGATATCCAGTAGTAGACAACTTCACACTAAAAGAAAACCCAGTTGAAAGATGGGCAATGAATTTGACTAGATATTTCTCCAAAGAAGATATGCAAATACCAATAAGCACATGAAGAGGTGCTCAGCATCATTAGTCGTTAGGGAAATGCAAATCAAAACCACAATGAGGGGAATTCCCTGGCGGTCCAGTGGTTAGGGCTCAACTTCCACTGCAGGGGGCACGGGTTTGATCCCTTGCTGGGGGACTAAGATCCCACAAGATAGGTGGCACGGCCAAAAAAAATAAATAAATAACATAAAACCACAATGAGATACCACATCACACTCACAGGATGACTAAAGTAAAAAAAAGAAAAAAGAGACAGACAATAACAAGTGTTGATGAAGATGTGGAGAAATTGGAACCCTCATACAATGCTGGTGGGATTGTCAAATGGTATAGTCGTTTTGGAAAACAGTGTGGCATTTCCTCAAAATGTTAAGTATAGAGTTACCATATGACCGAAGAATTCCACCCCTAGGTATGTCCTCAAGTGACTTGAAAACATACGTCCAGACAGAATCGTTCATAGCAGCATTATTCATAATAGCCCAAAAGTGGAAACAACCCAAATGTCCATCAACTGTTGAACAGTTAAACAAAATGTGGTATATCCACACAATGGAATAGTATTCCACAATAAAAAGGAATGAACTACTGATACATGCTACAACATGGATGAAGCTTGAAAACACTGTGCTAAATGAATGAAGCCTGACATCAAAGATCACATATTGTCTGATTCCATTTACGTGAAACGTCCAGAATAGACAAATCCATAGAAACAGAAACAGAAAGTAGATTTGGTGGCATTCAGGGATTCTGTGCCTTTGCATTCCATTCCAGAAAAACCCATCAGATGTTTTCCAGGATCAGTCTGGAAAGCCAACATCAGTCTTAGTTTGGAGCAGAGGCTCTGAGCAGGATAGCTAGACCGAATCTTGGACCCATCAGCTGCAAGCAAAGATGGCTCAATGGCTCCTACTGGGATGCAGGAGAGCTGATAAATAAGGAGGACTTAGCCAAGGTGGGAACTCAGGAGGCAGGAGAAAAGGAGGGTGGATGTGACAGCAGCAAGTGGTGCCCTCAGCAGGAGCCCATTCCCACCCTCTCCCCAACCCCAAGCTTGCATCCCCTGTGACTCATTGCACCAAGGGGTCACCAACTCCGTAGAGTTGAGTGTGGGGGAAGTATTCCTCCTGGGATTCAGGTGGACAAGTGATCTATGAGGACTTAGTTTTATTTATTTATAACGTTCCAAATTCTTACCGGGAGAAAAGACTCCATGGACTCCACAAAGGCACTGGCCAAGGGAGGACAGGGGCCTGAGATCTACCCCCGCCAGGCAGGAACCCTGGCTCAGGACTGCATCTGCGCACAGGGCTCCTTTTTGTAAGTCACATAAGGCACCTCATGGGGTGACCTAGCATACGACTTGTAATTAAAAATTACTTAAGTAAAAAGAAAGGAAAAATGTTTTCCTATTGGAGCTGAAGGGGTATAGACCAACCTGCTCTGAACCCGGGCACCTCAACCCCCTGCCCCGGTTCTGTCACTGTGCCTTGTACCAGGAACCGGTGGCTCTAGAGTGAACTGACTTTTTGGGCTGTTGGCTGGGACTGAACTGTCATTCCTGCCCTCCCCATCCCCACCAGGCCTGCCCAGGGTGCCCTCCAGTCCAAGGCAACTCAGGTGAGAAGGAGAATGCTGGGGGTGGGCTGGGGAGGGAGGAACCACTCACCTTGCCTTTTGGGAGGTGGCAGGCGCTGAGGGCAGCTTCCACCCGCTTGCGGTCAGCAGGAAACATCTGGAAAAAACTGAAGAAGCAGAGAAAAGCACCAGGCCAAGAGAGGGGTCAGGCCTGGAGAGGGAAGGCCTTGGGGAGCTCAGAGGACATGTGGGGAGGGAGGAGGGGAGACTCACTTCTTCACAGGAATCTTCCCTTCAGGGTTGAGCTGCATCTTGAGCTTCACCAGGCTGGTGGGCAGAAAGCAGCCCGTCAAGGCCCGGGCTGACACACTTAGCCCCACGCGCTCAAGCCAGGCAGGCAGGCACTTACCTCTTGTCCAGGAAGGTGCTGCGGGAGGCGTTGGCCGTCAGCGGGTGTTTGGCCAGAGCCAGGACATCTTCAGCCCAGTCCTGCAGAACCCCAGGGCACAGCAGTCAGGCCCCCGGCCACAAAGGTGCCGCCCCACGCCGTGGCCCAGGCCTGTCTCTCAGGCTGTCCCAGGTGCCCAGCCCCAGGCCAGGCGCCCCCGGTGCACCTTGCCCACGTTCTCTTTGTAGGAGACGAAGTTATGGAAGGTGAGGTCCACCATGTCAGGGCCAGACACCACGGTGAGCGTCTTCAGCAGGAAGTTGTTGTCAGGAAAGTCCATGTTGAAGACATCCCGGAGCTTCTGGCTCTGCAGCAGGTCGTGACACGGTTAGGATCAGAGGTGTGTGCCCCCGTCCCTGCCCACTGTGGCTCTCCCTGTCTTTCCCTCTCAGCCACTTGAAATCTGGCCCACGGGGGTGGCATCCCATCCATGCCCATCTTAGGAACCACGGGAGGGAGAGGCCCACAGGAAGAGATTAACCAAGACTTTGGGGCCTGGGAGTTCTGTGTATTTTGTTTGCCATTTTTCATTTGAAGACAGATTCTTAGTCCCCGGTCTCAGGGAATCCTGCTTCCCACCAATCCCTTCCTCCAATTTTCCTACCAGCATTAGGCAAATATAGGCAAAGCAGTCGGGGTGGAAGGGGAGAGGATGCAAGCAACACCTCCCAGACGGCCTGGGGTGCTCTAGGGGCAGTAGCTGGCCACGCAACATCTCCATCCACTGTGCCCTGATACCAAAGCCCCAGCAAGCCAGGGAGCAGTCATGCCCCTTCCTCAGCTCAGGGAGAGACCCTCTGCTCAGCCCACAAACCCTTCCCCTGGCTCCAGAGATCAGGCTCCCTGCCCCCACAGGGACTCCTGCCCCAGCCTCGTGGAGCTGGTGGCCGTGCTGAGCCTGGGCTGCTACTGGGCCCACTTACCTTGGGCATCTTGGCAAACTTCCCAAAGCGGGTGTCCCGGATGCTGGTGATATCCAGAAACTCCATCTCCTGGTAGGAGCAAAGACAGGATGTGGACAAAGACATCAGGTCAAGAATGAAGGGCAGCGAGGAGGGAGCTTCACACCCCTTCACATCTTGGCCAGCTGCCCTCTCTAGGTGCCAAGACGGGGGGGGCTTCCTAGACCCCAACCTTCCCTTCTCAGTGATCGGGCTCTCCTTCCTCATGGTGACCCTCCTCCCTTCCTCTCTGGCCACTCCTCCCCTGGCCACTTGAGTTACTTGGGAGTTGTGACCTCCAGCCTCCCCTCCCCGATCCTGGACTCTCCCCAGGTTCCCCCTCCCTTCCTTCCGCCCAGGTGCTGAGGACCTTCTCTGATCTCTCTGAGCCCTCAAGTTTACCCAGAACCACAGGCAGGGAAGCAGCCTTCAGCAGTAGCTCTAATTCCTTTCTCTCTCTCTCCAAGGGATGCTAAAGCTGAGGCATCTGGGCCCAAGGCAGCCATGGTTGGAGTGACTGCATCCTCCCTCCCAAAGCAAATAGCCCCTGCCCACAGGAGATCCCCCTAGAGCCACCCTTCCCGGTCATTCTATACTGCTGGCATCCACACCTCCACCCCTGCGTCATGGAGAGGCTGCTTGGGCTCAATGGATCAGCAGGAGCCCAGGGCCATGGTAGGTAGGGGCCGCCTCACCTTACTCTGATATGTCCAGTACAAGTAGTAGCCCTTGGGATCCACACGGAGGATAACCGGGGAGGCTATGGTTGTTTCCTGCAGAGAGAAGGAGTCAGCTCCCTGCTCTGAGACTTCAGGCCGAGCTTTCCTGGCCCAGGCCAGGGGTTTCAGAGCTCACCATCTGCCTAGGAGGTGGCCGTCCCAGGGATCTGCAGGCATTTCTCTTTGTTCTCCAGAGCTAAGGGCTGGGTATAAGCCTTAAAAGCTCTGAACCAGGGGTGGGGAGGGGTAGAGGATTGGAGATGACATTTCTGGAAGAGAGGAGGGTTTCCCCTCTAAATCCCAAATAGAAGTTCTCCCTCTAGACCCCAAGCAGGGTCTTGGCCCCCACCTCACCCTGTTTTCAAGGCCCACAGCTCAGCCAAAGAGGTAGAATGTCCCTCGCCAAGACTCCATGCTACCCCCGGGAGAGCGGAACACGGTGAGAGCCGAGAGCCCAACTCCCACAAAGCTGCCTAGCTTCCTGCCTGCCCAGTCCTTCCATCCATGAACCCCACCGCCCCACCCCCCAGCTGTCCCAAGTGCCTTCCCACCTCCCAGCCTCAGCACCCAGCCCCTCTTGCCTAAAATACCGTCAAAGACTAGCTTCTGCAAAGCCTTTCCTGAGGCATGCTGCAACAACAGGGCGGGGGCCGGTTCTCAGACCTAGAAGCCCCTCCAGGAAATCCCCAAGGGGCTCACGGACTCCCAGGAAACAAGCCTGTACTAGACCATGAGCTGCATGCGCCATGTTTGCTGAAGGAGCAAGTGAATGAAAGATGAACTCGCTTCTGAGTTCCTGCTCCACTCACAGAGCACACAGCCTAACTTTTATTTTAATGGTCTTTGTATGCACAAATAACAAGATCCTAAAATCGAAGTTTCCAACAAGGCATGAGAGTTGCTGCACACCAAACCAGACCAAATGCAGAATTTACAAAGGAAATGGTCCAGAAAAAGGTTCTCAGATCAGGGGCGGTTAGGATATGGGGGAAAAGAGAATACTGTGTGAGGAACCTAATTTTGGAGAAAGCTGTGTTGTGAGCTCCCTTCCCTTCCCTCCCAAAGGGAGGGTTGGGGTACCTGACCCCTCACCTTAAGCTCGCACTTGGAGAGCTTTCGTCACCCCTGCAGTTGTGGTGCATGACAAACTGGGGTCTGACTCCTGCCCAGGAAACTGAGCGGATGAGAGAGATGCTGGTGTGCTAGGTGAGCCCGAACCCCCAGAGTCTGTGGGGCAACGAACCCGTGAGTATTTTCTGGGTCCAGAGTGGGCCTGTGGGAGATAGGGGCAAAGCCGAAGGTGCACGAAGCTGAGGGTGGTAACTGGATTCTGCGGGGCTAAAGAAGTAATTTCGAGTGACCTCCTGAAACAGAGATGGCAGGAGGACCCTAAATAAGAGATCCCCAGCTCAGGGGGAGGGTCTCCCAAGAATCCTCAAAAATGCGCACGAGAGAAAGAAGAAGCCTTACACTTCCACCAGGCCCACTTCGTGATAGCAGCTGCTCAGTTAAGAACTTTGGTACCTCTTTCCCTCCTTCCTCACTGCACCCCACCCCTAGTGGGCATAGAGGAAGATCAGGGAATCCTCCCACAGGCCTTTCCACAGGGCCTGCAGCCCACCTGAAACCATTCTTGGAGGTGGGGCAGAAGATGTCATTCTAAATTAAGACTGGAGTTGTGAGTTATAACTAGTTTCTGAAGTAAGACTGGGCTTTGTGAGGAAAAGTGTCCTAGGCTTGTCTATTCCCCAGGAGCAAATGGGACATCTCATGACTGGCTGAGTTTCCTTCCATGGGTCATAGGGGAGCTTCTCCCACAGAATACACTGTGAACGGGCTGTGGGACACAAATGTAAGCTGGGAGTTGATTACATCCTGTGCATTGTGCTTATCCAGTACCCAGGTCATCTGCCTACTGGGCCAAAGGCGGTCTGAGAGCAGAGCCTCATCTGGCAGGTGCGTGTGCCCCGTGACGGGGAAGATTCCTGCTCGTGGGAGGCAGGATCCAGGACCCTGCAGTGCCCTGCCTTGGGGAGGGCAGCGGGCCTGCCAGGTACACGGATGCTGGCTTGCAGAGAAGGCCACATAGCACGTCCCCATCCCTGATGACCCTCTGCCCAGTCAGGTTACACACACTTCCCAGAGGAACGGAGAGAGGCCGCTTCACTTTTCATTCTGAGCCACTTCCCTCATTCCACGGGCTCCTGGGACATGGCTCCACCATGCCGCAGTGACCACACCACTCGTGGGGAAGCAGAAAGCCTCTCACCACAGGCCCGCTCCCCATAGTCATGGCAACCAGATTACTCAGCCTAGCCCAGCCCCAAAGGCCTGAGAGCCGTAACTCACAGACCCAGAGCCCCCTCATCCCACCTGTAAGGAGGAGGAACCAGCCCTAAGGGCCCTTCCTCCCCCCACAGCCAGTCCAGAGACTTCAGGCTCCCTTCCTGGGAGCAGCCAGCGCTGACTGTCATGCTGGGCCAGCCCAGCAGTCTTACCTCCCTGAAGGAGGGGCCCCAAGTTGTTCCCCTCAGCCGCCCAGGAGAATCCCTGGCCTATGGCAACACACACATCTTCAGGCTCCGGGAGGACCGGAGGCTGGGAAGCAGGCCCAGTTTGGGAAGCAGCAGACACAGTGGAGACAGAGGTGCAGGGCAAAGTGTGGTTTCCCCTTCCCTGCAGACGGGCCGGTGTCAGGGAGCCAGGCTGAGAGCAGCTGGCGGAAGCAGAAGTCTATCCGTTCCCTCCCAGGCCCCTGGGAGGAGAGCCTCCGGTTCTCACTTGGGGTCCAGGAGCCTTTCGTGGCCACCCCACAGCAGCTGGGGGAGAGCAGGGCATCCCAGGGACAGGGCCGGGGCCAGGTGGGGAGGGGTGAGGATTCCAGTCCTGGCGCCCGGCTGGGGCTGGAATGGGCTGTCTGTGCTGGGAGCAGGGGCCTGGCTCACCGCTGCTGCTGGCCCTGCCTCAGCTCTGGGACACCTTTCCTCCCACTGCCGAGACCGGGAGCAACACACCCTTCTCTTCTTGGGGGCTTTAGGGAAAGACAGACCCAGACCCAAAGCAATTTCCTCCTATGACCACCCAGGCAGCCATCGTCTTCCCACATCCAGACACAGAGCCTTAGCCCCAGCAGCCCAGGGACACAGGCTCGTGGCACACACCCTCCCGCCCAGGTTTGTTTATCTGGGTAGTTGTGTCAGCTGCCTGGCCAAGCCACACAGGCGCCTGAGTCCTGGCAAACATAAACCAAGCCAGCAACCTCCCCCCGCCCCCCGCCGCCGCCCCGCAAAGCCCCAGGCAGCGTGGGTGCCACCCCTGCAGCCCTCCGCCCAGCCCCACTCACATCATCCCATCTGATGAAGCGCTCGCCTTGGCTCAGATAGGCCTTCACCCCGGGGGGTTGCAGGACAGGGTTACGCAGAGACATAGTGCCAAGCGTCCGTCTTAGGAGAGGCTGGGCAGGCACAGCGCGCAGGAGGAGGGGAGGAAGGAGGGCGGGCGGGGTGGGGGGAGACTAGCTGGGCTCACACAGCACCCGCCCCAGCTAGTCCGGAAGTCTGGGCGCTCTTACAGCCCGCGGGGGGCAGTAGCTGGGTGCAGAGCTGAGTGCTCCGGCCAGAGGCCCATCTGCCTTTTAAATCAGCCTCGTCCCGCCCGCCCGCAGTGGGGGGCTGTGGTCCCTGCTCCCGCAGGGAGGCCGGGCTCCCCTCCGCAAAGCCCCCCGCCCTCACCCCCTCACCCCGTGCCTCAGCACTTCCTGCTCAGGGCTTCCTTCTCTGTGCTGCTCAGCACTGAGAGGCAGGTCCCGAGGCCTGGCCGCCTCGGAGCAGGGCCCTCTCCGCCCCAGGGGTAATCCCTGGTCAGAGGTGGGGAGGGGCCAGCTGGGGATACCGCTGCCCAGGTGGACACTGAGGGGGGCGAGCAAGGAGCTCACGAGGGGAAGGGACCCCCACAGAGGTGGGGCCCAGAGCACAGGGGTCACTCTCAGAGGCCGAGGAGCCTGGGACCACCCTGGAGGTGGGAGCTGAGGGAGGAGCAGGGTCCAGCTGGGACTGAGCGTTTTGAATAAGCAAAGTTTGCTGACCACCCAGCTCCTCCATCTCGGTGCTTCCTCCCCGTGAAAATGAGGTGCAAGTGAGGCAATCGCGCCCCTCAGCCGAGTCACACGTGACTCCCTCCTCTTGGCCCTCGGGACCTGGACGAGGCCTGAAACCTCACTGACCAGCCGCCACTCCACACACGGCTGCTTCAAGCACCCCTCAGCCACCAGCCTCCACCTTTGTCTCCTGCCAGGCTCCCTCCTCTGCCCTGTGCCGGGGCCTGTGGAGGAGAACCTTGGGGCAGGAGGGCTGATTGCAGGGGCCTCAGCTCGGGGTGCTGCTCAGGGCTCATGGCCGTAACTCTGCTCCGGCCCAGGGCCCGGCCGGGGAGCTCAGTCACGGCCCAGTCCAGCCCAGCCCACTTCCTCTTGCCTAATCTGCTCTCATCACCCTTCTTAACCCAGCTGGGGGAGCCGGGAGCTCTGCCCCGGACTTCCTTCCCCTCTCAGGGCCCGGCTTTCTGTTCCAGGTCCCACCATGGACATTTGTGCCACCCCCTGACGACAACGGGACCCTCACCCAGGCCCTAGAACTGCCTCTGATGGCCAGTCCGGCCCAGGGCAGGAGGATGGGGGCCTCTAGGGGTTGGAGCTGAGGGGGTTCCTAGCACAAAAATAAGCCCTGGAAAAATAATTCTAAGACCACTGGGGTGGATCCTGGAGCAAGGCCTGACTGAACCTGTGGAAACAGCTTGGGAATCCTCCATGCTGCCATGCCCTGTGCCCTCAGGACTCAGCCTTCCTCCCCTCCCTCTAAGCCCTGCTGTCTCTCATCTCTCCTCCCTCATCCCTCCAGCCTTGGACCCCTCTGGGGGCCCCTCTGGTGTCTCCTGCTCTTCCGGTTCCCTCCCTGGAATCAGGTTCCCTCTCTGTCTGTTTGAATGCATTTTGCAAGGGAAATCCCTGTCCCTTCCCAAAGCCCCTGCACCTGTCACCTGCAGCCGTCCCTGCTCCTGTACCCAAGTCCCTCCCTCTGGTCCACCCTGCAGCCTTCTCTCTACTTTGGGCCTGGAAAGACAATCCCCTCTCTCTCCCTTGGCATGGGGATGGGGAAGGTGGAGGCTCTCTCATTTCACAGGATTGGGGGCGCCACAAGGAAGGCAAGGATTTCAGGGCTCTTTACTCTTTTACCTCTTTTACCCTCCGGCTCTGAAGTTTGAGGCTCTGAATCCACAGAATAAAGCCTCACCCATCTTTACCCAGTGATGACACTGCCTGGACCCAGTTCTTGAGACCCCCAGCCGCAGCTTCGTCTGTCCTCGCCTGCCCACATCCTGCAAAGCAGCCCTCAGAATGCAAGAAATCCAAGCAGCAAAGGGAGCTGGGAAAACCTTCATCCAAGAGGGATTTTTTTCCTTTAAAAATACATTTAGCTTTTTTAAAATGTGAATTGACAAAAATATTGTGTAAATAATGGTAGACTGGATATAGAGAAAATCAGAGAGGTCACACGAATACACAGTTTGGGAGACTGGCTCCCGGGCTGAGCTGAGAAGAGGGCGCCTCAGACAGTCTGCCAATCTCATCCCCCGCAGGGCAGAAGGTGGAAGGGCGAGGATGCCCCCTGCTGGGCACACTGGAGAGCACGTGCCTCCTGGGGAAAGGCTGGGAACCCCGAAGGCAGACCCTTAGGGAAGTCGCTGCTAGGTCTGGATCAGTTGTGAAGATGGGTATGCTGGAGAGTTTGGCATGTCCGAGCTTTGGGCCATAGAAGGCTGTGAGAACTTTGGGCCATAGAAGGTCGTGCTGTCTCCCAGGGAGATACTGGTGGCCTGGAGCCCCGGGGGCAGGTCCGGAAGTCACTTGCTCACTTGGCAGCTTTGTGTGGGGACCTCTTGCTTTTTGGTTTCTCAACCTGTTCATCAGAGAAGTTTAGCGGTGGAAGTTGAACTCAGATCTTTGGGTGGCCCAGTTACCAGACAAACAAGAGAGTCAGATTACCTGATGCCATGACTTACCTGATGAAGCAGTGGGGTTCAGAAGCCCGGAGGCCTGTTGAGTGTCTTGGGCCAGTGGCTAGCTTACTTCTGGAATGAAGATTGGCTCAGATGTTGCATCCTCGAAGATCTGTTTCCTAGTCAGGCACAGGGAGCCAGGCTGGGCTCACTACTCTATGAACCCAGCCACTTACTAGCTGGTTTATCTTGTAACAGCCCTGTGCCTCAACTTCCTTACCTGTAAGATGGGGATAATTATGCCTCACAGGACTCTGTAAGAATTAAATAATATAATGGATGTAAAGTACTTAATACCCTGCCTGCACATGAGCTCAATATTATTATTATTATTATTATTATTATTATTATTATTATTATTATTAATTACTTGTTAGCAGACGCTGACAGGAGAAAAGCAGTTTCTTATTACTTCCTCCTCAGTGTATATTGCTATTCTTTCCACAACTATCTTCACTGACTTGCTCTTTGGGGTTTTTGTGGTTTTTTCTTCCAACAGTTTGTGTGGATCAGGGCCTGGACCCACCTTCCCAGGGCAGGCTGAGTTAGGGGTGCTCGTGAAGCAGGCTGTCCCCCAAGCAGCCTGAACTCGTGAAGTCACATCACGGGCAAACGCCAACCTCCCACCACCTCCACACCATCACAGCTGATGAGGCAGGCATGACAGTGAAGACCAGGAGGTGTCCATCAGTCCGGCTGTATGTCCAGCTTTGGCTCCAGATCCAGCCACCCTCTGCACGCTGAGAGCTGAGTGTGAATGCAGACAAGGACAAGGCTGGGTAGCAGGTGCTGAGGCTCTAATCCCTTAGGGAAAAAGGACAGGCGATCAAGAGTTCTCTGCAGAAACCCAGGAGGAAGACGTTGCCTGTCCTCCCATGCCAACCCCTCCTAGAATCATAGAAGGAACCATCCTGGACTTAGAAGTGGAAAAGAATCAGTCCCACGTGTGTTTCCCTTTGAAGTATCATTTTGGTTTTTGTTGTTCTGTTTTGTTTTGTGTTTTTAAAGGAATTCCTTTATTTTTTTTTAATTTTTTATTTATTTATTTTTGGCTGTGTTGGGTCTTCGTTTCTGTGCAAGGGCTTTCTCTAGTTGCGGCAAGCGGGGGCCACTCTTCATCGCGGTGCGCGGGCCTCTCACTATCGTGGCCTCTCTTGTTGCGGAGCACAAGCTCCAGACACGCAGGCTCAGTAGTTGTGGCTCACGGGCCTAGTTGCTCCGCTGCATGTGGGATCTTCCCAGACCAGGGCTCGAACCGGTGTCCCCTGCATTGGCAGGCAGATTCTCAACCACTGCGCCACCAGGGAAGCCCTGAAGTATCATTTTGGATCAAACTTACCTGGAGGTGTAACTAGGGGAACACTGGATCCATCCTCAAGAAACCTAGATTTTAGTTTCAACCAGAGCAAAGGTTAGCTGTGAGATCTTGGCAAGTTACCTGAGCTCCCTGATCTGTTAAGTTTTTGATCATTTCCAAGATTCCTTCCAGCTCTAAAAATCTCTGTCCCATCAGAAGGGCCAACCTTGTCACTTTCCTCTGAGAGATGACAAACCTAGAGATGAGAGGTGAAGATGGCAGGAAAAGGATCGGCTCTTCCCCCCACCGGGTGTTCTTGGACACATTACTCGTCTTCTCTGCCTCTGTTTATCTGTCTGTGAAATGGACCCATTTTCATAAGTGTGATGGAAATAAGTTAGACAACATCCTTCTCCAGGTGGGCATGGTGCATTGCACATAAGGAGTGCCCTCAGAACTGTTTGATTGCTTCCCTCCTTACTCCCGTCCTGGTCCATCTGTTTGTCAGGACCTGGGCAAAGCCACAGTGAACCGGCCCCTCAACTTTGTGAACAGCAGGAAGCCAGTGAGGCTAGGGGAGGTGTTGAGAGACAGACTCAGGATCCCAAAACATCCTAACCTGCTGGAGCAACAGCCTGAACCTCACAAGGTAAAATGAACAGGGCTTAACTGAGAGATCCGGGCTTGGCTCCAAGGCACCGACTGTACAAGGACAGGGTGGGGAAGTAGCGGCTTAGCAGAAGCATGTGTGAATAAAACTGAGGGTTTTCACCGACAGCCAGCTTCATATGAGTCAAACGAGAAGGCTGCCCAAAAAACGGACAGACTCTTAGGCTGCTGAATTAAAGTGGAGTACTGAGCCCAGTGACTGCCATCTTGATATCAATCAGAATCGCCTGGGAAGCTCTGGTAACACTGGATGCTCCTTACTGTTCCCAGACCCTCTGATTCAGGACCTGGGATGGGTGGGTGGGGAGAGGGGAAGGAAGTGAGGCGTTTGGATTTCCAAAGAGCTTCAGTCTTGGTTCCAGTGTGCAGCCAGGGCTCTGGAACCAAGGAAGAGTCGGTCACATTCTCATTCTTGGCATGTCAGACCACGTCTGATGCACTCAGGGACTTCAGTCTCGGTGGCTTTATCATGGGGAAACGCACAAGCTGGAGGGCATTTGGTGGAAGGTGGCCAGGATGTAGGAGGCACCTGACATTCTGTGAGGGCTGGTGGAGGGAACCACAGCATGGACATAAAGGTGGTCAGGCGGTCCACCTTCAAATGGATGAGACTTGTTCACCTGGGTCCTAAAGGTTGGAATCTTAGGTGACTGAGGTGACTGTCTTAGGTCAGGTTTCTCGTGAAACATTATGAAACAGAGATTTGCTTCTTGTAGGAAGTTTATTGGGAAGTGCTCTCAGAAACAACACATCTGAGGGAGTGAAGGAATCACGACTGAGCAGAGGAAGAAATTGATCAAGGATGCAGTCACAACAAAGGACGCCTCCACAGGGAGCTCGGGGGTTGGGATGACACTTCAGAGCTGGCCCAACTGAGGTTGAACGCCCCACCCCCACCCGGCAACATTGACTAGGCAGATTATCCCTCATGACGTCAGGCAAGGCAGCTCCCTTTGGCAGCTGACGGAAATGCCCAGGGAGAGACTCAGCTGTGAGCATTCAGCAGCCAACACTCCTAGCAACTTGGGGATAAGCTTCTTGGTCCCAGAGGCAGGATCTGGGTGGTGCACCATAGCAACCATGACAGCACCCCCTTTGCACAGCCTGGAACTCTTTGCATCATATGGTAAGCACCCTCTGCCTGGGAATAGCCCCTCCAGAATTCTAGTGATTGTTTCCTCTGAGAAACTTATAGGAAGGTAAGTAGCCCTCACTACTGAAGCTTGTCTTGGTGTCACACCGATATTCAGCATCCCTCCATTACCCATTCTAGATTCTCTTTACCTTCAGCTTGTACCTCTCCTGGTCTAAGTGGCTCACCTGGTGGGGTGACTCAGATCCTCATTCCCCAAGGAGTCTGAGCTCCTGACCACCATGCCCTTTTCAAACCATGCTGCTGAATTTGTCTACTTACTACCAAAATTGGGCAAGGGAGTACCAAGAGACACCCTAGAGGATCGCCTGGGTGCCAAACATCTTCTTCCCTGACCCCATTATATAGCAGCAGCCCTATCTCTTCCCAAGGATCAGGGTCAAGTACCTCTGGCAGGAAGCGACTCTTTTTTTTTTTTTTTTTTTTTTTTTTTGCTGCTGGTGTCTTGGTACAAGGAATCTAAAAGGCAGGAAGCAGCCACACTTAAAGTTGATGGGATTCTTTTTCTGTGCCCTCATGGAAGTGTTCTACCTCTGGGAACTAGATTCTCTAAACCCAGAGATCCTAGAACTGTAGGAATAGGAACCACGAATTCCCCCCAAAGGATCACTGGGAGTGATGGTGAGTGGGGTTATTCCTACTTCAACCCCTTGTTTATTAGGCTTTTATATCCTACTTGTTGGTCCATAGCGCCATATTATAGTTATTGAATAGGGTACGTACTTCATCCTGGAGCATGGTGTCCCATCATCTCTAAAAGAGTGCTTCAGCTGCACCTTTGAAAGGCTTTTCTTTCACTCTATCATCTCTATTCACCAGTGGGTAGCGATGAATGTGATAGGCCCAGAAGATTCTACGACCGTGTGCCCATTCTTTTGCTGTAAAGTGGGACTTTTGGTCTGATGTAATGTTATATGAGATCCCATATCTGTGAATCAAACACTTTTTAAGCTCTCAGAGAGTGGTGCTGGTTGAGGCCTTTAGCAGGAAAGAAAAAGCCGTCCAGAATACATGCTGATTCAAGTCAAGATGAATCATCAAGCCTTCCCGATTAGAACAGGTGCAATGTAGTCACCTTGTTACCAAGTAACATCAGATGTTGGCAGGTTGGAGATTTGGCAGCAACAATAAAAAGGCCAGCCTTGGTGAGTGGGAGCCCATTCTGCTGGGTGCACCCCTGCCGCCATACACTATATGCCTATGTGTAGCCTCCATCTATGGCAACATGACCACTTTTCCATGTGCCTATTGGGCCAGCACAAGAGGTAGATGACAGAGGCTGGCTAATGTCAACTAGCCAAGTCCTTCTATCTACTTGGCTATTTAGCCTCTCCTCCATGGTGGATGCTCTCGGGTGGACATTAACATGCAATGTATAGATCTTCACACTTTGTGTCCACTCCCATAGATACATCCACGTGCCTCTTCTTCTTCCCAATTTTCCATTGTTTCCCTTTCTAGGCCTCTAACCAACTCATCAAGCTGTTTTCTACAGCCCATGAGGCTGTACATATTTTTATGTAGAGCCACTCTACCAGGCAGCCATGATGATGATTCGGGTCTCCAGATATCAGTGTCAACTCAGACACGGCATGACCTTAAAATGTTTGGCTATTCCACTTTCCCCACTGTACAGTTACCCAAGTAAATGGCCACAGGTCCCTTTGGAGAAGGAGTAGAAAATCATTACTGTATTGCCATAGTATTACGGAAGCCTTCCTCCTGGAGACCCAACCTCTCCTTTAGTCAAAGGGTTCTGGATCTGCCACCTGCCAATGCAGGGGACACGGGTTTGAGCCCTGGTCTGGGAAGATCCCACATGCCGTGGAGCAACTAAGCCTGTGCACCACAACTACTGAGCCTGTGCTCTAGAGCCCATGAGCCACAACTACTGAGCCTGCGTGCCAGAACTACTGAAGCCCACGTGCCTAGAGCCCGTGCTCCACAGCAAGAGAAGCCACCACAATGAGAAGCCAGTGCACCGCAATGAAGAGTAGCCCCCGCTCGCTGCAACTAGAGAAAGCCCGTGCACAGCAATAAAGACCCAACGCAGCCAAAAATAAATAAAAATAAAGTAAGTAAATTAAAAAAAAAAAAAAAAAAAGCGTTCTGGGTCTGAAAATTGAGGCAGGTCTGGAAACCAGACAAGGTATCGTGACTTTATTGGAGCAACTGTCACCAACCTCCTGATCTTTCATTCCTGATTTCTTTTCATTGTACAGCTCAGCAATTCTGTGTGTGGTCTGCAGATCGCTGGGGGTCCCTGAGACCATTTCAGGTATTTCACAAGGTCAAAATATTTGCATAATAATACTAAGACATTATATACCTTTTTAACTGTGTTGACATTTGCACTGATGGTGCAAACACAATGTTGGATAAAATTTCTGGCAACTTATCAAACCAAGGCAGTGGCACTAAACTGTTCTGGTAGTTCATTGTAAAAAAAGAAGGAAGGAAAAAGAAAAAAAGAAAGACAGGATGGAGGGAGGGAGGAAAGGGGAAGGAAGGAAGGCAGGAAGGTAGGAAGGAAGGAAGGAAGAAAGGGAGGGAGGGAGGGAGGAAGGAAGGGAAGAAAAGAGTCAGTTTCACTTAAGAATGTCCTTAATGAAGCAATAAAGTTTGTTAAATTTTATTAAATCATAACCCTTAAAAACATGTTTTTTTAATATTCTCTGTAATTAAATAGAAAGTACCGTACTGCACCCAGAAATATAATGGTTCTCTCAAGAAAAAGCAATTGTGCAATTAAGTATGAGCTAAACTAGCCATTTTTTTCATAGAACACCATTTTCACTCGACAAAATAACTGACAGGTAAACTATGGTCATTCAGACTTGGTTATTTGGCAGATATTTTCTCAGATTCAAACCAAGTAGGCCTGTGACTTTGAGGAAAGCAACTGATAGTATTTTTTGCCAATGATACAATTTGAGCTTTCGAATGAAAATTAGAATTTTAGGAAACTTGTATGCACTATCGTGAACTTGACAGATTCCCAATACTTAAAACTTTTTCTGATGATACTAACAAATATGATTTTTAGTATTGTATAATGAATTGTATCAATATTTGAAAGATCTGTATAATTCAATGAACCAATATTTTCCAAATGACCAAAGGATGTTACAAAATCATGCATAGGTAGAAGAGCCATTCAGAATGCAAGGTAGATCAATAGACTTTAATATGATTGAGTACAAAAAGTTCACTGACATAGTTTCATATTCTACATTACAACTACCATTTAAGAAAATACTACTTGTTGAGTTTTGGTGTAGTATCAAAGGAAAATGCCCACAATTAGCTGAAAAGTCTATTAAAATGCTCCTCTCTTTTCCAACTGTTAATACATATATTCGTGAGGCTGGATTTTCTTCACATATTTTAACCAAAACAACATATTGCCCACCAAAGCAGACATCAGAATCCAGCTGTTGTCTATAAAGCCACATTTAAGTGACTTGCAAAAATGTGAAAAAAAGGCACTCTTCGCACTAATTTGCCCCAGAGATGCTACGACCTTTTAACCATCTGCATAGCTCTATTGTCAGGACCCCCCCCACTGCCACTGCGACTTGCTGCTTATTACAATAGTGTGCCAATCTCTGGTTTCTATCATTTCACAGTCCTAACATCCCCATTGCTATTAGGGAGCCAGTTCTGTTTTGGCCTCTTGCTGTCAGCCCTGGCCTGCGTAGGACAGCCAAAACTCAGCTTCTCACCAGTGCACTCCTCTTTGCTTTGATACCCAGAGTATCCTCTGGGCCCTCCTGCAGAACTTAAGTGGGTTTCTGATCTTACATGGAATACCCACTAGAGCATGCCCACTTCCCTGAGCTTTCTGAACCCTTCTTCCATCTTCCGCCATGGTACTTCTGGCATTTCCATTTCACTTGGTGAGCCTGTCTCCCAGGATCCTTGTCAGGATGTTAAATCCTGTTTCATGGGAGAGTGTTCCCATATCAATAAACTCCCCCTCATTCAACTTAGTATCCACCTCCCCCTCGATCCAGCCGATACATCCTCTCCTGGCTCCTGCCAGTACATACTGGCTACTTCTGCAGCTCCTTGGAGATAGAGCCCTCCTCTTCCCTAACAGGAACCCTGCACATCTCTGGCTGGGTTTTGTTGCAACTTGGCCCTATTTATTGGTCTTGTAGGCCAAGAGAGAGATACAGCTTCCTTTGGTGCCTCAGGGCAATTCCCAGGGACAGTGGCAGCTGTGAGCCATCAGTAGCCAACATTCCTAGCAGCTGGAGGAATGAGAGCCTCCATCCCGAGGGTGATGTGCGTGGTACTCCCAATATCCACTACAGAGACAAAGTTCAGCTCTGCCAGTGAGGCAGAGTAGAACAGGGATCAGTATCTAATGCTCTAGAGTCAGAAAGACTCAGGTTTGAATTCTATCTAGCTATGTGACCTTGGGCAAGTTACTGAACTTTTTTGAGGCAATTTCTTCATCTCTAAAATGAAGATAAATAGTAACTACCTGATAGATTGTTGTGAGACAAGGAATGTAAGTGCCTAGCATGGTGCCTAACACATAATAAAGGTGTGGATGCTGTTACAATTGGTCAGAACTGCTGCTGTTACAATTGGTCAGAACTTTCCGAAGCCTGAAAGGGCTGCCTTAGGGAGCAGACAATAACGTACACCAACGTGGAGGGTCTTTTAGCTAACGCTGGAGAGCGCTCCATAGGGATGCTGTGGGGAAGGTTCTAGGGTCCATGAGGGTATTTACAAAAGAGGACCTTTTGGGCCCATTCTATCCCCAAGCTGCCTTGATTCTCTGTTCTGACTCTGCCTACCCTTAGTCCAGGAGAGGCACTTAGAGAAGCATATTCAGTTTCAGGCCACCAGGGGGCTGTTTAGTTGCCTGCAACAGGAATACACTAATGGTTTCTTAATGGCTCAGGCACCAGGGAGATGAGCCTCAATTATACCTGAAAGCATTTTGAGTTCCTAGGGTAAAAGACACTATGTAAATCCAGATAATAAATACGGCTTATTGATGACAGGTTAAAGAATCTGGCACTGTTTAGTTTGGAGAAGAATAGGGTGAGAGGAATTGAATAGGGGCTTCAAGTGTATCTATTCTTCAGTGTGGAAAAAAGTGACAGGCTGTTTTGCTACTCCGCTGGGAGCCAAGCAGGAAGAAAGAAGTTTAATTTGCAACAGAAGAAATTCAGAGTGCATTCAAGGAAGCATATGGAAGGAGGCTTTGGGTTGGCCTCACCTGGAATCTTTTAAGAATAATTCACCTTGGTACAGCTGGTATGATCGGTCCCGCCAGGAAGGCCAGAGAGTAAGGTAGAGAGAGAGTTCAACATCCAGAGGCAATTCAGGGATTTTGACTTAACAGGTCGCCCTGCTAGACGGGCTCTGACCACCCTGGCAGCAGGATGGGGAAGGAGTGGTTGTCTTTTCCCCATCAGCCTGCAGAAGGCAATAAGCACTCCAAACTTTCAATGTCCTTAAAATCTCTCGGAAAGTAAAAAGGCAGCCTGTTCTTGGAAATAAGCATCCAGTTGGCCATTGCTAGTGGCAGACTCGCACCTGAGCTTCAGGAGTCAGGGGCTGGGCTATGGGCCTGGAGTTCCAGCCCTGATCAGCACACTGAGCTCTGGTAGCCACTTGACTTCCGTGCAGTGGGGGAGGCAGGGCAGCAGTGGTGGGGTGGGGCTTCTTCATCAGGGGGCAC
This sequence comes from Eschrichtius robustus, assembly GCF_028021215.1. Classification (NCBI taxonomy): domain Eukaryota; kingdom Metazoa; phylum Chordata; class Mammalia; order Artiodactyla; family Eschrichtiidae; genus Eschrichtius; species Eschrichtius robustus. The sequence continues at coordinate 87,867,425 of NC_090824.1, forward strand.
AGTGTCTGGAAGCTAAGGGTTCCTGTAGAGAAGGAGGGGAAATGGAAAAGGCAGGGACGGTCCAGCCCCACAGAATCTGAAGCCAGGAGTCAGGAAGGGTGGTTCGCCCACAGAACCCAATTAGGACCGACTGCAGTCCTCTGCCCCCCTCGCGCCCCCCCCCCCCGCCCCGCAAGGCTGTCTCCCACACCCACTGAGATACCCAGGCGGTCCACACACCCAGCTGTGGGAACACAGGAAGTAGAACTCAAGGAGGAGAGAACCAGAAATTCTAGAAAACCTCATAGACAGGGAATGGGGAGGAGAGAAGCCAAAAGAGAGGAGGGCTGAAGGAGGGGGAAGGCACAGGGTAAGCGGCTGCTGAGAGTCCGAGCTTGGAGGGGTTCGTCGGCACCTAAACGAGGGATGACAAGCCTCACTTAGGAAGGATGGCAGGGGAACAGCCGCCCGGGCTCTGAGACCCGGAGAGAATCAGAGAAGGGAAAAGCCCTGTAAGCCGCTCCAGCGGTTCAGGGCAGCCTCTTGAGTCCATGAATCAAGCCCAAACCCGGGAGTCGGAATCCCCCCAAAGCGGGACCTGGGACCTGTTGCAAACTTCCAGGACTAAGGTGGGAGGAGAAACAGCTCCGCACTTGTACTGTCCCGAAAGCTCTGGAAGGTCTGGGCAGCCGACTCGGGGATCTCCGAGGACAGAGAATCGGGAGAGCCCTGAAGCCCAGGCGGGATCCGGCGCCGGGTCGGGGGTGAGGGCTGGGAAAGGGCGCGACCAGCTGTAACCACAGTGCACGCTCCAGCTTCCTTGGCTGCCTACGCCAGACGACATGGTCCAGGCTCGCTAGGTGTAAAGGGGTCTGAAAGCCCCGCCCGGCGGGTACGTGGAACGGGGCGCGAATCGAGAGCACCAACGTGAAATCACCCCCACTTCTGGGGGTAAACTGAGGCCTGGGGCCTGGGAGCGGAAGCCGTTGCTGCTATACCACCTGTCACTTCGGACAGTCTGGACACAGAGGGGAGGCGCCAGAGTTGACAGCTCTGGGCTCCGACCACCCCTCCCCGCCCCGCCCCGCCCCGCCCCGCCCCGCCCCGCCCCGCCCCGCCCCGCCCCGCCCCGCCCCCCATCCCAGTTCACCACTCCGCCCCAAAGGACGCCGTTCCCCTTTTAAAGAAGCGCCCCGGGCTCCCACCCTCGCCGCGCCAGCCCGTAAGGGGCTGCGGCGACGTTGCCCTTTTAAGAGCCAGCCTCCGTTAACTCTCTCTTAACGGGGCGTCCCGGTGGGGCTTGCGGCGCCCGCCTGCAGCCCGCCTCCCCGCGCGGCACTTCCGGACCCCGCCGTCGCCCTTTTAAGAGGCAGCCCCTAGCAGCGCCCTCTCCCGCCCCTTGTTGCCGGCGCGAGAGGCGGGGGAGCCGGGCAGGAGAGGAGAGCGCTGTCCGCGCGGCCACTGGAGACCGGGCGGCCGGCGGCCGGGCAGGCGGCGGCGGCGGCGGATGGGGACTCGGAGCCGGGCGACTGTGGCGGCTGTGGCTGTGGCGGCGGCGGGGAAGCAGCTGACGGGCCGGCGGCGGCGGCGGCGCTGGCGGCGGTGACTGGTCCAGGCCCCGGCGGCGGCTGCAGCGACGCGGTGGCGGGCTGCGGGCTGGCGGCGTGAGGAGCGGCGGCGGAGAGCCGAGTGGCCGGGAACCGAGGGCACCGGGCCGCCCCTTGCCCACTCCTTGCAGGCCGCCAGGCCCCCTCCAGCCGGGGCCGTGGAGCACCGGGGCAAAGGCCGGGGCCCTCCCATGAAGGAGCGCGACGCGGCCCCGGCCGAGCGGGGCAAGCCGGCCACCTACACCGGGGACAAGAAGGCGAAGATGGCGGCCAAGACCAACAAGAAGTGGGTCCGACTCGCCACCGTGTTCGCTTACGTGCTCTCCGTGTCGCTGGCCGCCATCGTGCTCGCCGTCTACTACAGCCTCATCTGGCAGCCGGTGGGCGCCGGGACCTCGGGAGGAGCCGCCGGCCCGCCCCCCGGCGGCTCCAACGCCACCGGCCCGTCCGGGACTTCAGGGGCGGCGGCTGCGGCGGGGCCCAACACCACGGGGTCGTCCCGCCGCGAGGCGCCGCGCGCCGCGCCCCCGCTGCAGGCGGCGCGGCCCGTGTCTCCTGAGCCTTCTGCCGACAGCCCCCTGGCCGGGCCGCTGGAGCAGCCGCAGGGGGCCGAGGAGGACGAGAAGGAAGCGGCGGCGGCGCCCGGGAGTCGTTGAACCCCTCCGTGCCAGGGGTGGCCGGAAACCATCCTCCCCAAGCCCGGAGGCAGGACTTTGCAGCAGGACCGGGCGGGGAGCCCGCGGTAGTGACCCCCACGGGAGTGAACGCCTCCCTTCCCCCGACGATCGCGCGCTCGCCGCAGGGGCGAGGGGCCTGAAGTCGGATCTTCAGCCAAGGGACCACGATTCTCCGGGAGTTCGGGGTTTTGTCTTCCTAGGACCGTGCTGCGCCAGGGCCCTGAGCCATAAGGGGGATGGGGGGAGGGGTGGGGAGATCCCAGCACCGAACCCTTCTGCGCCGCTAGCTCTTCGGTATCTTACGGGGAGAGGTGACTCGGGCTTTCCCCCAAGACTCAGGGGAAGGAGGGAGCTGTAGGGGCTCTTCTTTAATAAGCCGAAGCTCTCGCAAGGAGGAGGGCACCAAAAGTGTGGAGCTCAGGTACGTCAACCTAGTTGCAGTGGCCACAGATGCATTTAATTTATAGATCCCTGTATATAGTTGTTGATATATGCACTAGAAGCTATAATGTCATAGAACTACATGTATTCTCCCACACCCTGGGTAGCTACTGACTGATGGATGGGGCTAAGCAAGGGCTATTTGCTGGCCCCCAAAGTGCAGCTAGCCAGAAGGGCACAAACACTTTTTTCATTACCCACTCTTTCCCCTTTTCCCCCTCCTATTTCAGAAAGATAGATTTATGACACGTTAGGGTTAGACAAGACAAAAGTATAATCATTCTTAAAGTTGTTGAAAGGACAATGGAAAACCTTTGGAGAAGTAGAAGCAGTTCAGGGAGGGTGGGGAATGTACTGATCCCCTGCTCTCCTCTTCCCACCTTAGTGCCGCCACCTAAGAGACTTTCTGTTGCAGCCCTAAGTATCTGGATATGGGCCAGGGAAGAAGGAAGGGAACAAGTAATGCCTCTGTGCTTCACCCCTTGGCCTTCTCACAGAGTTCTTTTAGGAAGAGCAAGCTTTTGTAAGTAGAGTGGCTCACAAGTGTTTTATCTTTTTTTTTTCCTGCTCTTCAAGATCTGGTCTTGTTCCAGTAATCACCTTCACCTTCCCTCTTCCCTGAGCCTGTAGTGACAGTGTAGCCCTGTGATTAGGACGAAATCTGTTGTGAAACCAGAGCTCTGAGCCCACCCTCTGGTTATGAGTTGTACTGTGGAACGCAAAAGGCCGAAAGGTGGGCTTCAACCTCAGGATTGTGTTTGGAGAGCCAGATAATAGACCAGCCGTAGGAAGGTTAAATTGGCTTGTCTTTACCTCTCCTGATAAGCTCTACTTATATGCAGCCTATACTTTTATTGAGATGAGAAACATCGAGTGAAATGACATATGTAGAGCTAGCTCTGGGGCAGCAAGAATTATACATCCTCAATTTGAATTCCGTTTCCTTCCGCCACTTGCTTTTAGGCAGTTGAGTGTGGGTAGTGACAAGATATCAAACCCCTTCGTGTTTCCTTTTTGGGAAATGAGGCACTTTAAAACAATGACAACAACAACAATTTATCCACCTGAGTCCTGAAACAATTTGTCTCTCCAGTTTTCTGGCTTACACTCCAGTTAGCTCTGATCCAAGTTTACAGGACAACAGCCTTGCTTTAAGCCATGTCCTGGTGTGGGCAAGATAATAGCAGCTGAGCTATCATAGCCTAGGGGCAGGCTGGTAGCACCCCCAAGGTGTCTTGGTTGAAGGAGATTTCTGAGCACTTCGGTCATTAGGAAGCCCTGAGGCCTTTTTAAATTTTTGGTGAGGGCCTGGGGGAAGAAACATAAAATGCCACTTTGTAACTTAAATAATAGTCTGTAATTTATATTTACTGTGTGAATTTTTAGTCCTATATTTTAATAATTTGTAAATCAATCTCTTATTCCAAGAATCCTTTGAACTTGCAAGAGAACATCTGGGAGTCTAATCCCCTGTCCCCATCCTGACCCCTGCATTCTGGACTGTTTAATCCACTTTGGGATGGATCAGAGTCTAGAGAAACCACTCGTGGGTCCAGCTGCTGGTCTCCTGACTCTCTAACGCCTTCACTGGAATTGGGACATTAGCTCCAGCTCTAGCTGTGAGCGTGACCAGAGACATTATTTATAATTCAGCCATTTAAGATATACCTGTACTCAAAAAGTCCTGTATATTTTTTAAAAGTTTTATTTTTCAGGTGAACAAAAATACATTCTAAGAACTCTACATCAGCCTGTGTAAGTTGATCATTTCTCTTTTCATGCTTCTTGGGGAAGGAGTAGAGGTTGGAAGAGGCAATGGTCTAAGATGTGGTGGACGGGTGGTAATGAATAGGTGAAGGAGGAAAAAGCAATTGCTCTAATGTTCTCTGTGCCTGACGGTTTGACCAAATTGAAAGGCGGCAGGAATCCATCTTAGTCGGGAAGCAGTCACGGGGTTGGAAGAACAGTGATATCTAGCTCAGCTACCTTTTGCCAACCCTAAAATGGTTGGAAAAAAGTTCTGCTTTTAAAGGACTCTGAGCAGCTGCCCAGCTGAGGAAGCTAAGAGACCAGTAAGCATGCAGATTAAGAATTATTATAAACATTGAGCTGGCTGAGAGCTGAGGTGAGGATCAGCCGCCTGATAGCATCACTGTTCTCACCCTTAAACCACTGGCCCCTAGAAAGCTCAAGAAGTGCTAATACTGGGGAGACGAATGGATGTGTCTGCAGTGGTTGGACAGAGCTTTGTCTACAGTGGAGGAGGTGAGAGAGCCACAGGGCAGAGAGAAGGTGTAGGTTGCTTCAAAGGTGAGGCTTTTCTTCCCTAGAGCAAACAATAAAAGACATGTGGGTGGAAAGCACAAATAGAAGGGATTAGTTGTGCTGCAAATACACAGCAAGCAATTGAGCTCAGCTCATTATTAGACGATGTTGCCCAGTGCGAAACCGAGTGAGATGCCAGTGTCGGTGGGGCCCCCTGAGGCCTGTACTTCTCCGGAGCTGTTGGGGGGTGGCTGCTGTGCTTTTACATCACCTTGTGGTCCGCAGGGGAGCATGGAAAAAGTCCACCCTTCTTTTATTTCCCTCTTGAGCCACACAATGGCTTTCTGTGAGAGGGCTTGGTAAGGCAGAGCAGAAGGGGAGTGAGTTTCCAAAGTTCTTCAAGCCAACCCCTCCTTTCTGTAGACGGGGACATGTGGCTTCTGCAGTTGCACACGGCTTCACACGTTGGGCACATACAGCAGTGTGTGCAGCAGGAGCCTGCTGGCCAATGCGAAGGTCACTGTTCCACCAGAACAGGGCCTGGTGGCAGGGAGCAGCGGTTGGAATAGCTTTATTTTCAAGGGTTAGAAATTAGCTGCAAAATTGTCCGTCAGGTTTTGAGCCGGGAAGGAGAGGTCTGGGCAAAGGGGGATTATTTTCCTTTAACTGCTTTGCACTGGGACTACCTGGATCATTTCTAGGTGTTTGCTTATGTTAGAAGTGACCGTGTGCGTTTATTTCTCAACAGCCTGCATTTGATGAAATAATCCTCTTTCGAAAGTGTAGTTCTGGAGGGTGAGGGGTGAGGAGTTTGCTAAGCCATTTAGACTGGGCTTGTGTGGGTATCATTTCTTTCCCCCACTGTGCTGAGGAAGTGTTTCTCTGAAGTTTCCGGCACAAGAAACATTTTTCTTCCTAACAGCTCGAGATTCCTACACATATGAGACCACAGCTTTGGAATTTTTTCTGTCTACCTTGTTTTTTGGTTTTCACTAGGGAATCCTAAGATAGTGTGTTCTTTCGTTGAGTATTTATATCCTGTTTTGAAATGCTGAGTGGAGAGCACCTACTTGTTTCTACATGTTTCTTTAAGGGGAACTGAAAGGTCAGGTCCCGAGCTTTAGGACTACCACAGCTATTTAAAAGGGATAATAATTGCCCTCCCCTTCCTGTCTGCAGAGAATGGTGGTATTTCTGGAATTGCAGTGCAGTAACAAAAGGGCCACAGCTGTACATTTTGTCGTCTCCCTCGGTGGAGGGAGGGACCACAGTGGCCTTGCTCGTTTCAGAGGACCAGCACTAAGCTCAGTGCCTGGCACTGTTGACCACCTGGTTGATCACCGCGTTGGATAGCATTGGCCCTGGAGTCATCGTGGTGTCACTGTCGTGATCCACTCGCGTATCCACAGCCGAGAATCTTGGTTCAGGGGAGTGAATTGCTAGCTCACAGCTGCACTGGCCGTTCTGGCCGCGGTTTCTTCACTGCCAGGTTGAGGGGCTTGGGCTTGGCCTGCCTGTTCTTGCCAGGCGCCCGGAGCCCACAGCTGTATTCCATGTGGTGCTTCAAGGAGGCAACAGAGAATATGTAACCCATTCATGGTCTCCTTTGTCCTGGCCCTGTGGCCAATCTTGAGCTCTAAAAATATCTGCTCTATCAACAGTTTTTTGGTCGCATCTGTTTTACTTGCTGACATAACATGTAGGTTTCTGCTGCCAGAAAACCTGTGTTACGCTCTTTGTTCCCTCCAGTAGCTAATTTAAAAATACAAAGACGAAATCTTTTTTTTTAACCACACTCCCAGACTCTACCAGGCTGTCTGTCCTAAGCGCAGAAACAGCCATGGCTCCCAGTGGCACACAGTGTACTTGAGCCACCTGGTCAGTAAGGAGCACCGGAGCCAAACCAGCTTCCCTGTGCCCCAGTGCAGCTGTGAGCTAGCAATTCACTCCCCTGAACCAAGATTCTCGGCTGTGGATACACAAGTAGATCATGACAGTGACACCACGATGACTCCAGGGCCAATGCTAAAAATATTTCTTATGCCAGAAACTTCAGAGAAACACTTCCTCAGCACAATGGGGGAAAGAAATGATACCCACACAAGCCCAGTCTAAATGGCTTACCAACAAGAATCTACCCTTGTTACTTCCCGGTTTCCTTAACTTCAGTAATCTGATTTTTACAATAGCTCATCAGTTAATCAGCAGTAAGATTCTAACTTTCCTTAGAACATTTTCCATAAACCACTACCATTATTTCAAGAACTATTTATTTATCACCTACAGTGTGCGAAGTGACCCTCAAAAGTCCCAAAACCAACTTGTCCAAAAAAGCAGTTGCTGGTTACCAAGGATTTCCTTTTACCTCTACCTCTCTGTGCTACCTCCATGCTCAGAGGATGAGTTGAGGTCTCCCCCGGCCTGTGCTGGAGGCCACCTGTCCCTTCAGCTCCCTGCTAGTGGGCAGTGCTGAGTCACAGCAGCCAGTCTCTGAGCTGCAGGCAGCTCACATGTCACGCGGATCTGGGTTGGGCAGGCAGTGTGCTCTTGGGAGGGACCCCTGAACTGGAAGACAGGCAGCCTACAGACTCAGCGATGGCATTGGTTATCGCCCTTGACCTCTCTCTTGCCTCCTAACCAACTGAGAATTCATGAGAGCAAATGGAGCTAACAGGTGTGACAGGGCTTCAAGATCTTGGGAATAAAAGTACGGTATATTCACATGAGGTAATTAGCATATTTTCAAGGGAGGGACTGTCCCTTTGGGCAAAAATGATGCATGGAAAGAAATGTGAAGGGGCAGGGAGTAAACATTACACCAGTGCCCAGACCATCAGCATCAGCATCACCTGGGAACTTGTTAGCAACACCATGTCTTAGGCCCCATCCCATACCGACTGAATGAGAAATTCAGGAGGAGGAGCTCCGTGCTGTGTTTAACTAGCCTTCCGGGTGTTCCGGACGCACGCTAAAATGTGAGAAACACTGGCCCAGCCTTTCCCTCTGATTCAGTAACTTGGGGTTAGGGTATTACTGTTTGAACAGATGGTTATCCAAAGGTGACTTTTGACCCTCTTTCTTGGTTGAAGCCCGCTACCCTGCTGAGGGAAGAGGAAACACTGTGTCCCTAGAGTTTTAAAAGGGAAAAAGCCTTCATTGTTGGTTATTCTTGAAGGTTGCAGGAGAGCTTGCTTGCCCTGGAGAGCTTGTTAAGAAGGAGGCAGGCCTGAAAGAGTCCTCCCTCCCCCTCCCACAAAGGTACTGATGTGTTTGCCTCACCTCCTGCCTTGGGGCCTGCAGCTCCTCCAGCCGGTCCTTAAAAGGAGCAGTGGGTGCCACATTTGTCCTTTCTGGTGCCAGGTCTGTGCTATTTCACTTCCCCGGCGTCAAGTGGATGCTTAATGAGAGGCCGTGACGTAGGCCGGCAGACTTGCTGAGAGAAAGCAGCCTTCGTCTGTGCCTTACGCGGCTTCTCTCATTGCCTTCCCCAGCCTCGCCTTCTCCCCCTCCGTGGGGCTGTGGTCACCCTGTGTCAGCTCTTCCTCGTAAGCCCTGATATCCCTCACTCAGGAAGAGATGCTTGCGGGGTCTGTGGACACTGATAAATGACTTAAGAGGCAGAAGTGAAACGGTGCCTTTAGTTTCTCCTATTCCCTTGACCCCCCCCGATTTAGTCCCCCAAATAAGAAGATATGGCCAAAGTGGGATTTTTGCCATTTCCTTTTTTCTTTTCAGGGGCCAGTGCCGTCTTTTCCTGTTATTCCTGTCCCTGAGGCTAGGGTTTGGGGCTGGAGCTGACTGGTGGTCAAACCTTCCAAACTTGGGACTTGTTAGATAGCTGGGGATCCCCTGCTTCCAGGGATCCCCAATTACCCATCTCTTGATTATAAGAAAATACTGGCATGCTGCCTCCTTTGGGTGATAAAACTTTGGGAGGCATGCAGCAAACTCCACAAAGGAGTTTGTTTCTGGGGAGTGAGTTCCTGAGATTGCTATGATGTAAACAGAAGAAAAGAGGAAGCACTCTGAGCTGCAAGAGGCAGTGTGCAAAGTCAGGGGGAAACGCTTAGGATATCCTTGTGATCCAGGGGGTGGGTGAGGGCAAAGAACATTCCCTGTAAGAGCAGAGTCACTTCATGATGCTTTTAACTCAGCCAGACTACCCCGGGGGATTAAAAGCAGCTCACTGTCCTAGAAGGCAGGGTAACATTTACAAACCATCCCTGTTTCCCTGAGAGTGTATTGACTCCAGTGACCATGAGACTAAAAGAGAAGACAGTGGAAAAGATAGAAAACCAAGTAGACAGAGAGCACAACAAAGAGCTACTTTATTTATTCGACAAATATTTACTGAGTGCCTTCTGTGTGCTACTGTGAATAGAGTGCCTACGGTGTGCCAGGTATATTTTGCATATTCTCATCCTTAATTTTCTTAACAACCCTTCATCATAGGTATTGCTAGCTCCATTTTGCAGGCAAGAAAACTGAGGCTTTAAGACGTTAAAATTGACCAGAGTCGTCCAGCTAGCAGGTGGCAGACCTAGGATTCAGATTCAGTCTCTCAGATTCCAAGGCCCATGTTTGTTCCACTCAACCGTGCTGCCTATCATCCCCAAAATACCTCCCTTACAATGTGGTCTGCTGCTCCCCTCTGTAAGGTGATATGGGCCAGGACAGAGATGCTTTCCACCTCTTCTGCCCTCCTTGTTTTGAGGCCTTAGGTAAAGCTGTCATCTCCCTGCTGGCTCCCTACTACCCACTGCACTCTCCCTTGTCAGTTCCTCCAGCTCTGTGCCTGGGCTCCTGAAGCCGTGTCCCATGAAGAACTTCCCACCTTTGAGGAGCAGTCTTGTCTGTTGGTTGGAGAGGAGAAGGGAATCCAAGAAGAAGGCTCCCAGCCAGGCCTTTAACCAAAGGAGCCAGAAGGAAACAGAGCAGCCTTCCATGGCCCCAAGCTTTGTGGAGGGATGTCTACCCTTCCCTCCTGCTCCTTAGCTGGTTCCATCCTAGAGCAGGAGGGGTGGCCACAAGAGCTGCTGGTTCATTGCTCCTGAAGAAGGGCTCCCCTTTTTTGAGAAGAGTTCGGTGATACTTGCCTTGCGCTACAGTCCTCCTGCAACGAAGACGTCCTGTGCCAGACTCCATTCTCTCCAAGCCCTAGTGACTCATTCCCGTGACATCCCTTTCTCCTAACATCCAGAAGGGAGAGAAGCCCTATTTCTCCATAGCCCTTTTGTCCAGCTTCCTCTCCTGCTTAGGTCTTGCTGTGAGGCCTCAACCAGAGCTCTGCCCAAGTTCTACATCCCCATCCCACAGTCAAACATGCCTTGGCACAGACCCTTTAATGAAGGCACATCTGTACAGTTGGGGGCACTGGGGGCTGGGGGAAGTTCGTGAATCTTAGAATTCAAATTCTGGATCACAATTATTTGGGAGACATCTGAATTCGAGGCTGCCCGAACCTGCTCTACCCCAGCTCCATCCTTTGGGAGTCGTGAGTTCCAGAGCCAGTGCCATATTCCAAAGCCACGCACGTGTGACTGGAAGGCAAAAGGAAAACTTGAGCTTGGAATCTTTCACCCTTGCCTCTTTGTATCTCACAGGGGTCTTCTTCCCATATGCACAGAATGTTCCCAAGCCTTTCCAAAATTCCTCTGATCAGTCCTCACCTCTTCCAACCCCCTTCACCTCATCCCGTTCCCAACCAGCTTTCTCACTCCCCACTACAGGAAGTTGACACCACCCACTCTCAAGCATCTACCCAATGCATCAGCGTCCCACCCAACTCTGAGGCCAGGTACCTCCCACCGGGCAGGGGCAGCCTGCCCCCATCCCCTACAGAGCCAGTAGCCAGCCCTTAGAGTCTAGAGTCTGTCTTTGCCCTTAGCCCTCCATACACCCTGGTCCAAACCCTTACTCTCACAGTGTGGTCCAGGAAGCAGCAGCAGAGGCGGCACTTGGAGCCTAGTAGAAATGCAAGCTCCCAGGCCCAACCCAGACCTCCCTAGTTAGAATCTGCATTACTCTGCACCTTAATGTGTGAGAGGCACTGCTCTAAACAATCTGATCTGCCAAAAAGACACCCCCTCCTCATGCTTCCTCAATAGAGGGGGTGGAGAGCGGAGCAAGAGCCAGTAAGGAAGCCCAGCCCTCACAGAGTTGAGCCACAGTTTAGGCCTCACTGACACTGGAGAGATGCTGGGGATGATCTGGACACTCCCTGGAGAACCCAGAGAGGCTGGTGAGGCCCAGGACCCTCAGCAGAGAGGAACAACCGTGGCAGAGCCACGTGGGGAGATCCAAGCAGGGGCTTGGGGGCAAAGGGTACACACGATGAGAAAGGGAGACGCGCCTGCCTTTGCGAGCAGCGGTGGGATGGTTCCCTCTGGGCTCCTACTACCATCCCCAGTCCCTGTCGGGCACCTGCAGCCAAGAACAGCTCCTGCTGCGCAGCCTGGGTCTGCCGGATGCAGGGGTTTCTTCCCTCCCTCTTGCTGGCAAAGTCACCATCGCCCACCGGCTGCATTGCTGGTAGTAGGTGCTCAGGAAATGTTTGTTGAATTGAGAGGAAGCCACAGCTTGTGCGGAGACGTGGGCCTCAGGGGAGGGACGGGAACGGAGACTAAGTAGGAAAGACAAGTCCTGGTGTCGTACTTAGCTGGAGTCGCTGTTTCTCTGCCTCTTGGGTCACTGCCTGAGACCTTGCTCTGGCATGACACAGTGCAGGGAGGCGGTGGGAAGAGGAAGCTGGAGATGGCAGGAAACGACCCTGGGTGGCAGGCTCCCTCTGCCCCCGCTCAGGGCGCACTCCATGTCTGACCTGGGGGTGGGGGAGGAGGTCCCTGACGGTGGGCTCCCGCGCCTGCTGTGGGGAGAGGAAGCTGGCCCCTCCTTACTCCCCCCCACCGCCCCATTTCAGAGACTTTCCAGAGACCCTTCCTTTCACAGAGGAGACCTGAGCTCTGCTCTTCTGTCCCCAGCTCTGTCCCTGCTGGCTGTGGCCTCCCTTTCTCTGGGCCTCAGCCTCCTCTTCCAGGAGGCTGAGGCCCAGGGAAAGGCAGGAGGCTGCCAGCTGCTTGTGAGATCCCCAGGTTGGCCATCCTGTGAGTCTTGGACTGTGATTCACCTGGGTGCAAGGCAGGGGTGTAGGAAAGGGCCCGAGCCTGGGCTGGCCATGCCAGCTGCTGAGGCTGCCTGTACCTGAGGAGCCAGGAGCCGGCAGCCAGAGAGGGAGGCCAGGCCCTGGGGGTGATGGAAGCCAGGAGAGCCAGGTGCTGAGTGCTTCCAAGCCTTGTCCTCTCGCCACGGTCAGGGAGCTTGTGGCCTGGGCAGCAGTAGGCTTGGGACAGGGCTTGCCAGCCTCACAGACCAGGTATGGCGTGGGGATACACCAGGGGCCCTACCTGCAGGTGAGAGCACACACGTGCACAGGGGGGTGCCCGTGAGGTGCAGGAGTTGGCTCCTTGCCTTCACAGTGTCACTCCACCGGAGAGTCTGCCAAACTGCTCAGCCAGGCTGCCACAGCCGCCAGCCACCGCACGCCCAGAGCTCAAAGACTCTTGACGGTGTCTTCCCTCCTCCCCTCCCCAGCCCGGCCCCCTGCTCCCGAGAGCTTTGCTCAGCATCTTCTGGCAGGGGCAGGACCCCCTGTCCTGCTCCTCATACCTCCTGCGCCCCTCGCCCTTTGGCTGCCTCCTCTGGGGGGTCTGCTTCGAGGTGCCAGGACCTGCTGGGCCCCAGCCTTGCCAGGCCTGTCTTCTCTGGGTTCCAGGGGCCCTGCCTCTTTTGGGGGCCCAGAACAAGTCTGGGCTTCTGGCTCAGCCTGGGGCTCGGTCCCCCCCAGGGGCTGCTCGTGACCCTCCAGCCAGGACACAGGGCTCTCCTGGGTCCCAGGCCTCGGACTGAGCACACACGTGCCCTCCCCAGGCCCAGGGCTACTGGCACCTCCTAGAGAGAGGTCGAGGGGAAGCAAGTCCGTGTTTTGCGGAGAGCCAGGCTCAGGACTGGCTGTCGAAGCTCCCGACTCCTCTTTTGGCTCCTCTGGCGACGCTGATGCTGGAGCTGGGCTGGTTGCTGGGACACTCATGGGTCCGCCCGGCTCCATCCTGCTCGGAGTCTGCGCATGTTCCTTCTCATTTGGAGTCCTTCTGGTGCTTGGGCTTCCCTGACAACAGGAGGTTGGCTCTGCTGGTTGGTGAATTCAGGGCTCATGTCCCTAGCCCGCCCCATCCTATGCCCAAGTACCCACCTCCTGGCTCTCCAGCTCCTCCTTGCCTCCCTTCATTTCCCACCTGCAGAAACACAGAACATGGCAGGCCCCACTCCTACCCATCCCACTTCACGTCACCCGCTCCGTAGCCAGCAGCCCATGTCTTCCAGGGAGAAGCGAGAGCCCAAGGGTCTCAGAGGAACCTCAGAGCCAGGACGAGGCTCCAGGATGCTTCCCTTCCAGCCCAACCTTCCTCCCCAAACCCAGCCACTTCCTCTGAACACCGCCCACCGTGGCCCCGTTGCAGGTCCCCAACTGCTGTTTATGGCCAAGCCTGCAGCATCTTTTCTGTGGGGACTCCGTGCGTGTCCCGGCCTGCGCTGCCTGGGAAAGGCGCGCCTGACTTCCCAGGGGAAGGTAACTGCTGTAATTACCACCAGCCTCCCTGGACACCAGGCTCTTGCTGCTGCTGCCTTTGCTGATGGCCTCTCCCCGCATCTCATTAACCTGCCACAAGGCAGCAGTCAGCCAAGAGGCAGAGGCCCCGGGGGCTGGAGCAGGCACCTGGGCCAGTGCTGGGCCTGACCTCCCAGGGGCAGGGGAGGGCCAGGAAATTAGGGAGCCCAGATGCCTCCCTCGATTTTGCTCCCTGCCACATGTTACCTGCGGGCCCTGCCAGTCAGCCTCTCTGTCCCCCGAGCTTTGCTGCGTGTGGCCAGCGCCACCAGAGGTCTGCTGGGTTGCCCACCCTGAGTAGTACCGCCTGTAAGAGATGGTCCACAAATCAGGAGAGAAGAGGCCCATAGCAGCCCAGCTCCTTCACCAGCACGTGGGACCTGCTCCTCGTCCTGTCCCAACTCACCTTTGCCATCAGGGGGCAACGGTGGGGGCTGTAGCTTTCGGTGGCCCCTGGGGCCTAAGTGGAAAAAGGAAATGGGGAAAGGGTGGGTGTCACAAAAGACCCAAAGCAGGAACATCAGTTCTTTCGGGACCGGGAAGCTGCCAGCTGTGAGTGTTCTGGCTCCCAAAAAAGAGCCCTGGCCTGGGGGCCAGGGGAGCTGTGTCCCTGTGCTCGCTGTGTCACTCCTGACTAGGTGACCGGCAGAGCCTCTCCAGCCTCAAGCTCCCTTGTGTGTAAAATGAGGGGCCAGCGACGCAAAGTTCTGTTCCTATAACAGGCGAGGGGCAGCTGCCCGCCCACAAGGGACCAACACCTCAAAAGGACCCCAGCGCTGACTTCCTGGTGAGCCCTTCTCCCCAGACCTTCTGGGGTCAGAATCCAGGACAGGGGCTGTGGGTTCGGAGGATGGGAAGGGAGGTCATGGTGCCCTCCTCTGATAGGGAGAGGAAGGAAGATGTCCTTCCATGCTTCCTTCCAGCTCTGAAAATAAGTGGTAAACCAAGAGACAGGGAACAGAGAGGAAGCGGGGGCAAGGGGTGAAAAAATCCAGGAGGAGTGGGTGTTGGCTCACCCCTCGTGCTGCCCACCCTGGCCGGGCCCTCTTCCCGAGGCTTGCTGGAGTCCTGCGGCCTGCGTTGCGGAGAGAGGGAGTCAGGCTGGCTGCTGGCAGGGAGCACAGAGGCTGCAAGGCTTCTGGTGGGCCGACACCTCCTGCCCCAGTCCCAGCCCCAAGCCCAGCCACGGAACCAAGGACAGCATGGAGAGGGTGGGCCCGAGAAAGATGGGAAACACAGTGCCCACACACAGCCCTGAGCCCAGGGTCCGAACAGAGGGTCAGGCAGAGCCTCACCACCCTGGGGAGGGTCCCAGCAGCCCTCCAAGAGACACCCACAGTTAGCCCGACTCAGCCCCACAAGCATGTCGACCCAGCAGGATGCCCAGCCCTGCCACCCACGTGGGCTTGGCCTTGTCCAGGTCCCACGGGCGGCGCCAGTCACCCTGTGCGTCTCTGTGCCGCGCCAGGCGGGCCAGGTCGATCTGCTCTCGCTCCTGCTTCCACTGGACATAGTCCCAGCCCACCTCCGGGGGGCCCCCCACTGGCCGGCGGGGAGCTGGGCCTGGGACCAGGCCTGGACTCTGGGGCTCCCGGACACCCTGCAGGGAGAAGACACAAAGCACCATGGGGTCGAAGCAGAAAGAGCCCTGAGCTTGGCATGGGGATCCAGAGTCTACTAACCCCTTCCTCTCTCAAGATCTTGAGGTCCCCCCACCAAAAATTTAGATCCATTCCATCTCTAACATGCTGTTTGCTATAGACACGGTTTCCGTCCACGCGTTAGTGGTGTCTTTTGGGCAAGTTACTTAACCTCTCTGTGTGTCATTTCCTCATCTGTAAAATGGGGGTAATAACAGCATCTATCCACAGAGTTGTTGCTGGGGTGTGTGGTCAGGTGCAGGCAGGGTGGAGAGGCACCCAGTGGCTGTGAGCGAGAGCCAAGACTAGGGGCTGCTGCCACCTAGAGGCCACACCTGGCACATGGCCAGTCTCTTACACCCTCCTGACGGACCTCCAGACACCCCGCCCCCGAGCTTGCTACCAGAGGTCCAGGCAGGGTAAGGGGCTAGGTCACACCCCTGGCTCACCCTGTCTCTCACTGCAAGACCCACCCAACGTGGAGACTGGCCAGAGAAAGGAAGAAGGAGTGGGAAATTCTTGCAGGTCCTGCCTGGGCCACGTCCCCACGAATGGGGACATATGTGACTCAGCTTCTATGCCTCCCCCAAAAGGGGACCACCACATTCATGTCCCCAGCCCCTCTTGAAGAGCTACCTTCCGGGCAGAATCTGAGCTGATGGCCATCTGCATGGAGGCGCTCCGGCCCAAGCCCCCTCCAGGTGACCCTTCTGCCCCCTGGCTCCTTGCTCTGGTGGGCTTCTCACTTACGATCCGCTTGGCCTGGGGAAAGCGAGGATGGGCAGTGTGGCAGAGCCAGAGAAGAAGAGGCTGCCTTCCTGGTGCCCGGGCGTCCCCCACCAGCACTGCTCACCTCGGCTTTGTTTTCCATGGTCACAGCCAGCTCCACCCGCTCCCCCAAGCAGAAGGCACCAGTGTGGGCCTCTGCCTCCTCATCCTCAAGCATCTCATTGGCTGCTCCAGGTCCAAGGGCGCTCCTTGCCCAGTTCCGGCTGACCACCCGCTTCCCCTGCAGAATGAGGGGCCGTGCCGTCAGGCCACATAGACGGCACTGGACAGAAGCTGGGGGTTGGGTCCTTTGGGTGGTTCCCCAGGCTGGGTTCCAGCCCTGGCCCTCCCTGGAATGCCCACAGAGGAGCTGACGCTGCGAGGCGTTCACATACCAGTGGCATTAGGTTATCCGGGCCTGGGGCCACCCAGGGGCCCAAGGCTCCACAGTGGCCCATCATCTCTGAGCTGGGAAATCCAAAGCGCTCAGACAATGAGGCTCTGTCCCTCAGACGCTGTTCCTGGCATTCAGCCCCAACGTCTCTGTGCCCCTGGGGCTTGGGGTTTACGAGCGGCCTGTGCTTGGGGATACGGGTGCTGAGCTCTGGGGCTGGAAAAGGGCATGAAGAGGCTTCTATCTGGTCGGTCACCTTTCAGCTGTGGCTCTTTGGGGACGGGGGGCCAGCAGTGGCCTGGGCTGCATGAGGTTGGGAGCTGGTAGGTATGCCCCAGAATGTAAGCGGGAGAAGCAGAGGAGCGGGGGCAGCTGTGCTCCCCTGGCACGGGCTGGGCCTCCACCTCCTTGCCACCCAACCCTGTCTGCCGGGTGGGTCTTACTCCAGGAACCTGGCTGATGGTGACAGTGAGGCCGTCAGGACGGAGGAGCTCCGGCGTGGTCCCAGCCATGCCCCCCTGCTCTGCCTGCCGACGGTCTTCCTGGATCTCCTGTGGGAGGGCCCGGGGTCAGCACAGGCCATGGCCCCCCAGGTGCACAGAGACACAGATGTCAACAGGCCTACACAGAGAGACACCAGTGGGACACCAGGGGGCAGAGGCACCACATCACAGAGTCCCCAGGACCCTCACAGAGCCCCTGAGATGGAACACACCCAACCTAACCCTGGTCCCAGGCCCAGAGCCTGCAGGGAGAGACAGCCATTCAGGGTCTGCAGATCGGGCAGGGAGCGCCAACCCGGTCAGTCCTCCCGGCCCATCACAGCCCACTCACCTGGTACCTGCGCAGTAAGGCCTGGTTCTTCTTGCGAAGGGCAACGATCCTCCTGTCCAGCTCTGCATCCTTGTCCTCCTGCCTGCTCACTGGGGACTCGGCCCCATGGGGCCCCTGCAGAGGCCAGGGGGCCCAAGCTCCTGACTGCTGGGCCCATCCCTTACCAGTTCCTCGAATTTCACATTCGCCCACTCTACCATGTTCTTACCACCCAAGGAGCAGACTCCAGGCCCAGAGTGAGGGTCACGTGGGGAGATGGCCCATGGAAGGGCCCCAGCCCCACCCCGCTGGCCTCTCTGCCCATCTTCCTGCCACCTCCGCGGCCCAGGCCGGGGCCTCATACCCAGGCCTGCAGCTCCCAGCAGTGGCTGCCCCTCCCCCCGGCTCTCCAGGGAGCTCCAATGCCGAGCAGAGCCTGGAATGGGAGTTATAAATGGCTCTGGCAGCGGAACCTGCCGTGACTGGGAAGTTGCCAGGGTATTCAGGAGGTCGAGGGGGGGTTGTTTGGCTCCCAGGCCAAGAACCACGGTGAAAAGAGAGGCCCCTGCTCTGTCCTCGGCTCCCAGGCCCTGGACCCCACTCCCCAAACCTGTGCCCAGCCTGTGGGAAACAGCCACTCCCACAGGCCCAGCCTCTCCAGGCCCTGAGCTGCCGGCAGTCAGTCGGGGCAGGAAAGAGCCAGCTCTGAGGGCAGGCCCAGCCGGGGAGCAACCCGGGGCACACTGTGCCTCAGCACCGAGATCCCTGAGTCCCTCCTTCTCTGGCTGCAGGGACCCCGTTGTGGCCAATGCCCCTGCCCAGCCCCCCACCGGCATAGGCACAGCCCTCTTCCTCCCAGGCCCAGCTGCCCCCAGCTGCCCCCAGAGTGTGGCCGCCTGGCGTCCCAGCCCCAAGAAGCCCCCCGCCAAAGGCAAGGTGCCACTCACAGCCGAGTGCATGGCAACAGCAGGCACCGAGAGATTTCCAGAGCAGCCCTGGGGGAGCCAGAGCAGGAGGGAAGCTGGAGCCACCGGAGCCGGGCCTCTGCCGGCCTCTCCCTGCCGGCTTCACCGCCCAGCACACGAGATCATGTTGTGATTACAAAAGACTCCTCTGGGCTCCCAGCCAGGAACACCGTGGCCACCGCCCTCACCATCCACCCTCAGAGGGCGAGGATCAGGGCCCCAGCAGCCAGCTGGCCCTGCCCAGCACCTCTCCCTGCCCTGCCCCGGCATCCCCAGACGGACTGGCAGGGACTTCTCCCTGGAGGGTTGAGTCCACACAGGGGGCCCTATGCTCCAGTGGGACCCCAGTCTGGCCTGCCTGCAGACAGATGGGCAGCCAAGTAGCCCTCTGGCCCTCCCGTTAGTAGAGAAAGACCTATAGCCCAGTCCATTGTGCTCCCTGGTCCAAGGGGCCCAACTCAAATGAGCGTCCCCTGTCCCCTCGCTCTCCTCATCAGTTCTGGTTTAAGTAATTCGAAGGGATTAAGAAGCTCCCCTCCCCTAGGCCACCAAGTACTACCACATACCTAAAATAACACCATTTGTCACTCATTCCTTTAGGTTCAACACTGTCTTCCCTGTATTTTCTTTTTATATATATATATATATATATATATATATATTTTTTTTTTTTAATATTTATTTCACCTATTTTTTATTTTTGGCTGCGTTGGGTCTCCGTTGCTGGGCGCTGGCTTTCTCTAGTTGCGGCGAGCGGGGGCTACTCTTCGTTGCGGTGCGCGGACTTCTCATCGCTGTGGCTTCTCTTGTTGCGGAGCACAGGCTCTGGGTACACGGGCTTCAGTAGTTGTGGCTCAGGCTCTAGAGTGCAGGCTCAGTAGTTGTGGCGCACGGGCTTAGTTGCTCTGCGGCATGTGGGAGCTTCCCGGACCAAGGCTCGAACCTGTGTCCCCTGCATTAGCAGGCAGATTCTTAACCACTGCACCACCAGGGAAGCCCGTCCCTGTATTTTCAAGTACAGTCACTCCTGGGACGCTCCGCTGTCCAGATCACCCCTTGGTGTGGGGAGCATCCCTCAGGGTCCGCGCCGCCACAGCTCAGGGCTGGCCAACAGCCTTCCCCCTTGGCTCCTAACTCTGGGCCTTTCCTGGCCTTGCTCTCCAGGGCTGGCCCTTTTAGCCTCTCTGATCCCGAGAAAGGAAGCAACGTTTCCTGGGAAAGTCTCTCCCCAAATCTTCCCGGAGCACCTGAGGCTGTTGTCTCTGCCCAGGGGAGCAGCTTGCCTGGCAATCCCACCCTTAGTGCCTCTGGGAGGAGGGGTGGTCTCTCCGTATCAGGAGCACCTGGGGTCTGGTTCAGCAGTAACAGGTGCCCGACCTCCAGGCCCTGAAGGTCAGGTCGGAAGTCCCTGCATTTCCCCTCATCCCTGATTGACCAGGCCTGTTTCTCTAATTCCATGCATGACTTGTCCCCTTCTGTCTCCAGAGCAGAAAGCCCTGCTGCCCTCTCTGCTACCCAGACCAGCCCAGGCAGTCAGAGGTCCAACCTCTGCTCCCCTTGAACTACACCTTCCTGTCTCCCCTCCCCACCACGCTTAGCCTCTTTCCAGGCCAGGCCTTGGAGCAGCACCCCGACCCCATGGCCAGTCTCCACCACCCAGAGTTCCCATCCTGCTTGGAAATGCCACTGTGCTCTCTCTTCCTTTCATGCCGGATGTTCCTACTGAGTCAGACTCGTCTACGTTCCCAGCGATGGTGACGCACCCAGGCTACACACACACACACACACGCACACGCACGCACACACACACACACACACACACACTTGCTTCTTCTCCCACCCTCTCCACGTGCTGCCTACTGAGTTCCAGCCTAGTCTCTGAAGGTCAGGGCAGGGCCCTGGTGGGGCGGCAGCTGGGCCCCCTGTCTCCTGCCCCATGCTGTGTGGTTGGAGCTGGAAGGCCCACAGAGCACCAGCCTGGGAGGGGGAGATGCAGCTGAGACCTAATGTTCCCTGTTGTCTTTGGAAGCCAGGTCCCCAGACCAGGTTTGGGGAGGGCAGGTGTAGATAGAGGAGGCGGTAGGAGCGAGGCAAGGTCTGCCGTACCCCTTGCGCCTGTTCCCAGCCAGGGTGGGGGCAGGACAGCAGCGGGGAGCAGCAGACACAGGTAGAAATCCAGCTCTCCTGCAGGGAGGGCGACCCAGATCCCTGGAAGGCCCTGCAGGAAAGGACTCCCCTAATCTAGTGGCAAAGGCCTCTGGACCCAGCAGGCTGGAGGCCCACGTGCCCAGGAGAAACCAATAGTCAGACAGCCCCACAGTTGCCGGCCATGTGCTTCCCAAGTGTTACTCACACAATAGTCACGCCTCAGGGCAGTCTCCTATTTTCTCCAGTCTCTGGTGTGCCTGCTCCCCCCTGGACAGAGGCTCTCTGAGGGCAGGAATGGTGTGCCAAGGGGCTCTAAATCCCCAGGGCCTGGCCCAGTGCCCCTGCACACTACAGAGTCTCCCTCGGCGCTTGCAGAATGAATACACGAGTGAGGAAGCCATGCTATCCTGTGCGTGGCTGTGGGTACTTGTGCATTGGCTGCGGCTGCCCTTCCCTCCACCCAGAACACACGCAGCCTTGAGGGAGGCGGTGTCCGCTAAAGTCCCTAACCGTGAATTTCCTTTCCCTGTCTAGGGAAGGCGTTGTGTGACCAGCATTGTGTTCCCCAGGGGTGACCATGTCTCTGTTACTCTGTGTCACCACTAGGGGGCAGCAGGGTTACCAAAGCCTGGTTGGGGGGCCCTCTTCCCCTCCCTTCTGCTCCCAGCGCCCCTCCCACAAGTCTCCATAACCCCCACCTCCCAACTCCATCAGATCAGAGAAGCCACATGCGTTGTAGGAGCCTCATTTTATTGGTGATGAGACCAGAGAGGTAGCACCCCTCTGCCTAGGCTGCTCAGCCTGTTTGTGGCTCAGATGAACCTAGCAGCCAGGCACCTGCCTCCTGACCAGCTCTTTTCCTGGCTGTCCCAACAACGCTGTTTCTCCTGATACTTCACTGTGTGCCCTCCCTCTCTCTACGCAGGGATGGGCCTGTCGTCCCGGGCCGAAGGTCTGGGTCGTGTCTCTTCCCTGGCTGGTCCCCCACCCTTTCAGGCAGCCTGCCGGCTGGGCCCATAGCACTACCACCCCACCCTCAGCGCCTCCCTGGATCAAGAAACTGCTGTCATGACTCCTACTGACCAGAGGTTTAGTGCAGGCCTCTCAGGTCAGGCCAGGCCTGGCCCTGGGTGGGGAGGACTCAGAGTGCATGAGGTAGGGCCAGAGGGACAAGCTCTTGGCAGGCTCTAGATGCCAGGGACGGTCTGGGCCCTACCACTCCCAAGAGCACACATGCCAGAGAAGGGTGGGGCCGAAGTCCTTTGAAGCATCAGGTGGCAGAAGGATGGTTCGGGGAACCCCTCCTCCATTCTGCTCTCCAGGGCACGCCCTGGGCTGGGGCATCCTGAGCTTTCCAGCTCCAGGCCGGCAGTGGGAAGAGAACCCTGACGTGGAACCGAACCCCTGAGCTACTTCACCAGGTCCGGGCAATGAGGGAACAAAAGGTGAAGACCCAGGCTCTACCTCAGAGGCACCTGACGATACCAGGCCACGTAAGCCTGAGGCCAGGGTGACATAAGACTCATCAGTTGAGGAGTTTTGCTTGCCGCAGGACAGGCCAATAAATCGGAGATGAGGTGTAGCCAGCAGACAGAGAAGATGGCAGACTAAAGTCTCAAAATAACCATCTTATCGGGGTTTGGATGCCAGTTTCTTTTATAGCACAGAGAGGGGGAGGAGAGAGGCAGTAAAGTAAAAAGGCCAGACGTTTTGCAAATATCCCCTGGAATGGCCAGCCTCCGGGAAGGGATGTGTTAAGTGTTAATTTCTTCTTCCTCTTAGCCATCCACAGGTGGACAGGGTCTGGATGTTTGCCTGAACAAAAGGCACTTGGTTTAACATTCTGGCAGAGGGGCAGGGTTCCCCGAGGCAGGCCATTATGTATACACAATATCCTTTTAGTGAACAAAAGCAGCGGAAAGCAAAGGTTAAAGTAAAAGAAACAGATCCTACATGTAGTCAGATTTGGCTCTTCCCTGTTACAATTTTCCAGGAGATAACCTTCCAGGGGATGAGCAAGACTCAGCAAGGGGATGGCAGTGAGAGTGCTGCATGAAGCGGTAGTGGCTTCTTACCAGTAAGAAAACGTTAGGGGACTTCCCTGGTGGTCCAGTGGATAAGACTCCGTGCTCCCAATGCAGGGGGCCCGGGTTCGATCCCTGGTCGGGGAACTAGATCCTGCATGCTGCAACTAAGAGTCCACATGCCACAACAAAGCTCCCGCATGCCGCACAACCAAGACCCAGCGCAGCCAAATAAATTTAAAAAAAAATAAAAGAGAGAGAGAGAGACCCTTAAGTTAGGAAAGTGCAGACCAGACCAGGTAGGTCACTGAAGGGCAGACTGAAGGGACAAAGCCGTCCAGAGGGACTCACTGAAGGTTTGACAGCAGGGGCTGAGTAGGCCATGCAGTGGTTTAGGAAGCCAGGGAGGAGGCTGAGTCCAGATCGTGGAGGGAGGGGTCTGTACCAGAGAGGGCAGAGGAGTTTCCAGGGAAGGGTCTCAGGCCTGGGGTCCTGATGGATGTGGGGAGCAGGCCGGGCTTGCCTGCATGTGCCCAGGGTGCTCCTTCCTCTAGGCAGGCAGAGAGGCTGGAAGGCTGGCTTGGGACAGACAGGCTCTCCCCATCTTGAAGCTCATCACAGGGGCCTCTCATGGGGATGAGGTGTGGGTGGGGTCACACCCTCCAGGGATAGGGAAAAGGTCTGGCACAGTTTTCAGGGGCGGAGAGAAGGACAGAAGCCCAAGAGGAGGCCGAGGGATTGCTGAGAGCTGGCCTTTGGAATGGCAGGGGGTGGATGCCCGCTCTCTTGAGGTGGTATCACCCAGCCTAGAGGCTTCAAGGCAGAAGAGGGCAACCAGGGTGAGAGAGAGCACGCTGAAATGCCTGGGACACCACAGTCATCACAGGGAAGAGGAAGCAGCCTGGGGGTGGAAGGGAAGTAGGGTGACCAATTGTCCAGGTTTGCCTGAACCTGAGCCCATCTTAGCACTGAAAGTCCTGTGTCCAGAAGTCCCCCCATTCCTAGGCACACCTGGATGTCTGGTCACTTTATGGGGAAGGAGGCTGGGGCAGGGAGGGAAACTTCAACCTGTGAGTGAAATACTCTGAGTGATGCCAGAGGCCAAAGATGCAGATGTGTCCCTGAGGAAGATCCCACTGTGAGCAAGGGGATGAACGATGAGGCCAGGAAGACAAATAGGTCATCAGTGCTAATACTGATAATCATAATAACACCTTGCACTTACATCTAACACTGCCAAAGCCCTCACACATGTGATGTCATTTGATCTCATCAAGCTTTGAAATCTGTGGATTAGCCGGGGCTAGTGTTATTCGATTCTCTTTGGCGATCAGGGTCAGTGACCCGACCGGGAGTCTCGTGGTCGGGTGGGGGCCTCCCACTGCACCGGCCGCATCCCTGCAGCACCCTCTCCAGCCCAGGTCAAGGCCGGCCACCTCTGCCCTCCTGCCAGGAGAAACCTGTCCCCTCAAACCCTGCAAAGGTGCCTGGCTGTCCCGCCTCCCTCCCCACCCCACCCCCCAGGACAGCCCAGGAGCGAGGGCCTTGCTGGCTTTGCTGACAGGGATTGGGGGTCACAGAGAGGGCCGACATCCTGCCTTTTGGCCTTCACCATCAGTCCACACGCTCCCTGAGGCCCCCCCCACCCAGGGCCTCTACCGCTTCTGGAGATGCCCTCAGCCTCTCCTCTCCCTGAGCCCAGAAATGTCTCTCCTTCCTCCCAGAGTGCCTTTCTTCTCCACTTGGTTGCCTTTCTGGTAGGGAAGGGCCACCTCTCTCTGCCAGGCAATAAACCCAAGCACTTGGTAAGCACTTACTATCTGTAAGGCACAGTGCCAGAGGGTAGAGGGGACCCACATGAGGTCGAGGCTCTGCTCACCCCCAACATCTTAGGATTGGGTAGAGAGATCCCATGGAACATCGTGCTCTGCTATAAATTGATTCCAGGACTTTGCTGGTGGTGCAGTGGTTACGAATCCTCCTGCCAACGCAGGGGACACAGGTTCGAGCCCTGGTCCGGGAGGATCCCACATGCCGCAGAGCAACTAAGCCCATATGCCACAGCTACTGAGCCTGCGCTCCAGAGTCCGTGAGCCACAACTAGTGAAGCCCACGCGCCTAGAGCCCGTGCTCCACAACAAGAGAAGCCACTGCAGTGAGAAGCCCACGCACCCAACAAAGAGTAGCCCCCGCTCGCCGCAACTAGAGAAAGCCTGCGCACAGCAACTAAGACCCAATGCAGCCAATAAATAAATAAGACATTATTAAGCAAGACTAATCCATTAAAAAAAAAAAAAATTGACTCCAATATGCCCACCCACTGCTGTGGACATCCTCCTCACCTCCCGAAGGCCTGCACCCCACCCAGACCACTCAGACTGTCCTCGCTTCTCTGTCCACCCTATCAAGATGGGTCTACCTCTAAATTGGGAGATTGGGATTGACATATACACACTACTATATATAAAACAGGTAACTAATAAGGACCTACGGTATAGCACAGGGAACTCTACTCAATACTCTGTAATGACCTATATGGGAAAAGAATCTTATAAAGAGTGGATATATGTATATGTATAACTGATTCACCTTGCTGTACACCTGAAACTAACACAACATTGTAGATCAACTATACTCCGATAAAAATTAAAAAAAAAAAAATGATGGGTCTACCTCCTCGGCCCAAGGCCTCTGTGCCTCCTACTGCCTGCCTGCAGTGATGCAGACCCGGAGCCCAGACCCTAACTCCAGAGATGCAGAGAACCAGGGTACTGAACCTTGAGCCCAGAGCATGAGGCCCCACTGCCCTCCTCAGCCCTGCAGTCCCCTCTCCCCCTGGGGGTCCATGAAGCCATAGGCCTCTCCTTTTAGCTTTCTGCCAAAGGCTGGGGCTGGGGGTGAACAGGTCATGACATCAGGGTCCCGGAAGGGGAAAAGGAGGATTCTTGGAAGAGGGGGGCTGGGAGGGCTGGGGAGGGCAGGGCGTGGTGGCCACAGGTAGTACCATTCAGGCAGCGTGGGCTGGAAGGTGTGAGCTCTGCAGACACCACGCCTTTGTAAACTTCCACCCGTCCTCCGTTCACTAGCTCCCCTAAGGCTCACAGCAAATACGTACATGACGGATTAATAACTCCCCATCTAGTCATAAACCAAAGTCCTTTGCCCACAGTGTTACCAAAGCAGGCTGGAATTTTTCAGAAATGCATTCCTGAAAAGAGAGACAACGTAATGTGGAGAAGGGGCCCAGGCTCTAGACTCAGATGGTCCTCGATTGGGACTAACTACACGCTGGCTGGGTGACCTCAGGCGAGTGTGTTAACTTCTCTGAATCCTGGCTTTTCCTAATCTATAAAAGAGAGGAAGATAGTAACACCCATCCCCAAGAGCTGTTGTGAGATAATTGGTATTTTAAAAGAAACTGACACACAACTACTTTCCTTTCCTGCCCACCATGGAAATAAAGGAGAGTCACTATTTTCCTCCTCTCCATTTTCCAAATTGTTTTCTGATGTGGTTATGTTGCTTCTGTTTTTACAGCTCTGACTGAGGCCAAAATGATATACCAGAAATGGCACAAAATGTACAATTTGATAAGTTTTGCCGTGTGTTTACCCCATGAAACCATCCTCACAATCAAGGTAATGAACACATCCATGAAACCCAAAACTTTCCTCATGTCCCTTTCTAATGTCTCCCCCAAGCCCCTCCCCCTCCCACCACGCTTTCCCCGGGCAACCACTGATCTGCTGTCATTATCAACTGGTTCACATTTTCTAGAATTTTATAGACACTTATGTAGTATGGATTCTTTATGTCTTGCTTCCTTCACCAGCAGTTATTTTGAGGTTCACTTATGTTTTTGTGCGTATCAATAGTTCATTCCTTTTTACTGTCGTATCCCATGGAGTGCATGCACCATGATCCGTTTATTCATTCACATATTGATGGACATTTGAGAAGTTCCCCAGTTTTTAGCTATTCCAAACAAAGTTACTTCATTCAAGTATAAACCTTAGTGAGGCCCAGGTTTTTCCTTCTCTCCGGCAGGTCACTGTTTAAAAATGAATTTAAAGCAGTCCAGGTGCATCCAGTTCAACCAGGCTTTTTATAGGAGAACCTAGAGAGAGCAGCTGCTTTAACTTCTCTGCCTCCTCCTGCATGTTCTCGATTTCACACGGTCCTTGTTCTCCTTGATCGAAACAGGGCCCCTCCGAGCCCCTTCGCCTAGTTGAGGGTGTGAGTGTCAGCTGGCCTCGGTTTCATCCATCACGGTGAGCCCAGGGGTGGGCAGCATGAGCTCAGGTCAGCCAGGGGACTGCCATCATGGGAGAGATCCTCCTCCTTCTCCTTTTTCCAGAAAATAAAAAATGTTTTTAATATGTAAAAAAGAGAGAAAAATAGACAGAATATAAACCACAGAAATGGAGACCAGTTACTACCCAACAGTACCTACACTCCAACCTTGCATTCATTCACCAGATTTTTATTGGGCACCTGCTAAGGGCCAGTCCCTGGGGATACAAAGGTAAGCAGATAGTCCCGTGGAGCAGGATACAGGAGAAGAAAGATGCAGGGAGAGAGGGGGTGCCTTGTAACAGGGGCGCCTGGTCTGTCTGCAGGGGCCTAAGGGAAGCCAAGGGGTGTGGCACAAGCAAGAGGCCAGACAATTCAGCTGGGCCGGGCCACAGGGGCTTGCAGAGCACAGAGCAAGCTGGTGGTCTGGACTGCAAAACCCTAGGCTTGCTTCCCGCTTGTCGACATTCCAACCCCAAAGTCCCCTCTTCTTCTTTTCTTTTTTCTCTTTTTTCAGTGTCCTGGAAATTTATTAATCTTATCCCCAGTTCTATTTTAAAAACTTTTTTTTATTGAAGTATAGTTGATTTACAATATTGTGTTAGTTTCAGGTGTACAGCATAGTGCTTCAGTATTTTTGCAGATTATATTCCATTATAGGTTATTACAAGATAATGAGTATAATTCCCATGCTATAGAGTATAGCCTTTTTCCTTATCTATTTTATATATAGTAGTTTTTAATCTGTTAATCCCATACCCCTAATTTGTCCCTCCCCACTTTGGTAACCACAAGTTTGTTTTTTTTCTGACTCACTCAATTTCCACTCCCAGGCGAGCCGCCTGAGCTGGGGCAGCACACATGAGAACTCAGGCCTGGGGCTTGGCTCCCAGGGCACAGATTCCAGAGGCCCCTCCACTAGGCTCACTGTTTCCTCCTCCCCCATGGAAGCAGGTGATAATCTCACTGTTTTGTATGAGTCAGTGGGTTAACTAAGTGTGTGAAGCACCTCCGGGCCTGGCATTTACTAGGAGCTCCATAAGTGTTTAGAGACGGCCCTCTGGGTGCTAAACAGCCTCGCCAGGGTATGGGCCCCCTGCCTTGGTTCTGTGGCATCTTGTTACCAGGCTGATGGGGTAACGGGTTTTTCCCTGCTCCTTCCCACCCACTCCACCCTTACACACACACCCCCCCCACACACACACCCTGTTTCCAGCTGCTCTTTGCCCAGTTAAAGATTAGCCCAGCCCCCCTCATTCCTCCACACCTTCAGCCCAGGATCCTCCCAGCGCACCTGGCCCACCCCAGCCCCTCCCTATCCTTTACAAATATACCTGAGGACAAACAGAGCCTCAGACTGCCTCCTGCCCTCTGCTCTGCACTCCCAGGTAAGGGTCTGGCTCCGCTGGCTGTGGGCTCTGTGAGTGCTGTGGGCCTGTGTGGTCATGGTCTCCCTGGGTATGTGTGTGTGTGTACTGAATTGGTACCTGTGCCTCTGTGTCTCTTTGTGTGGGTGACATTCGTGCACACGCGCGCGTGTGTCTCTCATAAACGCAATGTGGGTCTGTGTGCTATGTGTCTAGGTGCCTGACCCCACTCCTGGGTCTGCGCTCTCTTCTTGAATTAGAATTGCATTTACAGCCTCTGATGCGCCAGGCACAGGGGTTTAGCTGAGGGTCCAGGAGATTGTGTTAGTTCCCTTCCAGAGTCACCAACTCCTACCCCTCAAGCACCTTGGCCTGAACTGGGGAGAGACAGTCCAAGGCCTGTCTTTTTTTTTTAAATTGAGGTATAATTAACGATAAGGTTAGATTAGTGTCAGGTGTACAGCAGCTTGTACCTTTCGACCCCCTCTACCCATTTCACCCAGGTCCCACCCCCTGCCTCTGGCAACCACCCATCTGTTCTCGGTATCTGTGAGCTTGAGGGGTTTTTTTGTTTGGGGAATTTTTTAGGTTCCACATGTAAGTGAGATTATATGATACTTGTCTTTCTCTGTCTGACTTATTTCACTCAACATAACGCCCTCAAGGTCCACCCATGTTGTCACAAACAGCAAGATTTCATTCTTTCTTGTGGCTGAATAATATTCATTGTTTATAATATACATTTTATCCATTCATCTGTTGATGGACACTTAAGCTGTTTTCATGTCTTGACTATTGTAAATAATGCTGCAATGAACATGGGGGTGCATGTATCTTTTCAAATTAGTGTTTTTTGTTTTCTTCAGATAAATATCCAGAAGTGGAATTACTGGATCATATGGCAGTTCTATTTTTAATTTTTTGAGGAACCAACATACTGTTTTTCATAGTGACTGCACCAATTTACATTCCCTTTTCTCCACATCCTCGCCAACACTTATTTTTTGTCTTTTGGATGACAGCCATTCTAACAGGTGTGAGGTGATATCTCGTTGTGGTTTTGGTTTTCATTTCCATGATGATTACTGATGTTGAGCACCTTTTCATGTACCTGCTGGCCATCTGTATGTCTTCTTTGGTAAAATGTCAGGTTCTCTGCCCATTTTTTTTTAATTAATTAATTTATTTCTTTATTTTTGGCTGCGTTGGGTCTTCATTGCTGCGCGCAGGCTTTCTCTAGTTGTGGCGAGCAGGGGGTACTCTTCGTTGCCGTGCTTGGACTTCTCATTGCAGCGTCTTCTCTTGTTGTGGAGCACGGGCTCTAGGTGCGCGGGCTTCAGTAGTTGTGGTGCGTGGGCTCAGTAGTTGTGGCTCGCAGGCTCTAGAGCGCAGGCTCAGTAGTTGTGGTGAACGGGCTTAGTTGCTCTGCGGCATGTGGGATCTTCCCGGACCACGGCTCAAATCTGTGTCCCCTGCATTGGCAGGGAGATTCTTAACCACTGTGCCACCAGGGAAGCCCCTCTGCCCATTTTTTAATGGGATTGTTTTTTTTCCAAGGCCTGTCTTTTCTCTTTCTTCCAAGCCAGATCCTGGCTGGCCCTAAGGTTTCCTTTACCACTCCCTCCCCAACCCTAGTCCCATGGATCTCTTCCATACTTATTACTCACTAAGGGGAAGAAGGAGGTGACAGGAAGGACCATGGCATAGCTCAGAGGCTGACCTCAGCTGAACATTTCTTGCATAAGTAAAAGCCAGTAAAAATGGGTGGCTCAAAAGGTGCCAGGGGGACTTCCCTGGTGGTCCAGTGGTTAAGGCTCCGCGCTCCCAATGCAGGGGGCCTGGGTTCGATCCCTGGTCAGGGAACTAGATCCCACATGCTGCAACGAAGATCCAAATAAATAAATTAAAAAAAAAGGTGCCAGGGGCCTGTCTTGCAAGGGGCTGGGGCTGTTGTAGTACAGAAGTGTGTGCGTGTCTGTGTGTGTGAACATTTGTGCCTCTATGTTCGGCAACCATATGAGTACCAGAGTGCCCTCATGTCAAGTAGTTGGTCTGTATGTCACATATGATATTCTGATTTGTGGGTCAGAAAAAAAAATTAATTAATATACCACATTTGCACTGGGTCCATTCTGGAGTTGTCCATCATGACCTATGCGCCAGCCCCAAGCAAGACAAGGCCAGCCTTGGCACCAGGGCACCTCAGAAGCTCCATCCTATGAGAGCACACTTATTGGCAAATGACAGATTGGCTCAGCCCCCAAGTCCCCTTCCAGTCCTGGTGGGAGGAGACAGGAACAAGCAGCTTGGATCAAGGAACGTTTTCCATTCACTTGTGCCAAGGGGGTAAAGGTCTTAGGATCCCCTGGATCCCCCAGAGGCCCCTACCCACCAACCCCATCCTCCCTGCTCTGGGTGCACTGATCTCTCCAAGCCTCCCTCCCCACCTTTATGCCAGGAGTCTACACAGGGACAAGAGTCCCTAGGGACTGAGTACTGTGACCTGACACATGGTAGGCATGCTACATGAATAATTAACATGATTGAAATTGACCCAAGTAGAAATGAATTAATAGGGGGCTTCCCTGGTGGCACAGTGGTTAAGAATCCGTCGGCCAATGCAGGGGACATGGGTTTGAGCCCTGGTCCGGGAAGCTCCCACATGACGCGGAGCAACTAAGCCCACACGCCACAACTACTGAAGCCCGCGCTCCTAGAGCCCGTGCTCTGCAACAAGAGAAGCCACCGCAATGAGAAGCCCACGCACTGCAACAAAGAGTAGCCCCCGCTCGCCACAACTAGAGAAAGCCCGCGCGCAGCAACGAAGGCCCAATGCTGCCAAAAATAAATAAATAAATAAATTTATTTTTTAAAAAATGAATTAATACAGGATTGTGAGTCTGGGGGTGGATCTGGTGGGTCACGTGTGAGGGTGTAGGGTTCAGGGGTGCATAATGCTTTCATGTCTCCGCCTACCTACCATATGAATGAACCCAGTGCATCCGCTCAACACCCTTGCCTGGCGCCTACTCAGTGTCCAGCTCCATAGTGAGTCCCAAGCTAAGCCACAGGGAGCAGTTTTATCCCTTTCATCCCTTGAAGGGTCTACGTGTGTACATCCCTGGGAGGAAGAAGGAGAGACAGATTTAGATTACAGTAAACTAAACTTTACCTGTTGACTCACAGGTGTTCTTTTTGTCACTCCCTGTGCTTGCCCCATAAAGATGGAGCCAGGTAAGTACTGCAGCGGGAGGCTGTAGGGTGGAAGAAGGAAGAGAGAAGGAAGGGGAGGGTGGTGAAGGCAGGGGCAGTCAGTCAGTCACATCTACTGCAAGCCAAGAGTGTGTATGTGTGTGTGTTGGGGGTGGTGGTAGGGTTCCAAAATGAAAACAAGCCCTTAAATTTTGTAGTACACTCTACAGTTTAAGAAGCATGCCCACACATCCTTCATTTCACTAGATCTTCAACCTCAGGAGTAAAACAGGCAGGGGCTCCTCCTGCGTACACATGAGCTCTGGGGAAGTTAGGGGTCACGCTCAGGGTGAGGCCCTGGAGGTGTGGCTGGGTCTGGAGCCCTGAACACAGCTCTTGGCAACTGTGCCATTGGCTCCCCTCACAAGGAACAAAAGACCATGCTGGCCCTCAAGAAATATAAATCTCAGACTTCCCTGGTGGGCCGGTGGTTAAGATTTCGCACTACCCCTGCAGGCGGTGCGGGTTTCATCCCTGGTCAGGGAAGTTCCACATGCTGTGTGATGCGGCCAAAAGAAAAAGAAAAAAGAAATATACATCTCATCAAGGAGGCGATTCTCACTAATGGAGCACTTCAGAACACCCAGGACCACGCAAATTAGTTACTGCAAGAATAAGCCCTCTGGGCCAGCAGCTGGGCAGTGAGGGCAGGCAGGACAGCCCAATCTAAGCAGACTTCCTGCAGGAATGCGACACAGAGTCAAGCAAGAGAGAGTTCCAAGTGGCAGGAGACATGAGCAAAGGCTAAGAGCTGGGACCAGAAGGTCATAAGCAGGAGCCAAGAAACAGCTGAGGATCTGAGTAGAGATTGGGCTGAGAAAATGGGATCGGGGGGAGGAGGCAGAGGGGGAGACTGGGTGGGGCCCGCCTAAAGGTGGAAGTAGAAGAAACAGGGTTTTCACTGCAGACGGCTCCCTTAGTGTTAGGGAGTTTGGCCGAGGTTGGGAGGGCAGACAGCTGGCTCTTGAGGCTTGTTGGAGGAGGGGGGTGGGAGGTGGGCACAAAATCAGCACCAGGAGGAAGACAGGATTCTCACTGCAGAACCAAATAACTAAAGCTATTTCTTTTTTTCCCTTCCTTTCCCACAGGTCCAAAGGATAGAAAGTTCCCCAGCCGTCTCCCCTTTTTCCTCCCCGCTGCCATGTCCCCCAGACCTCCAGCCCCTTCCTAGACCCTCAGGGAGCAGCCACAATGTCCCCCAAATGCAGAATAGGGAGACCTCAGCCCCAGCAGGGCATCACAGCGCAAGTTCACCCACTACCGGCGGCAGCCTTCTCCTCTGCTCCTCTCCTGTTTTCCCATCTGTCTCTCTCCTTTTCTCACATCCCCTCCCTGCCCCAGCAGCCCATCCTCTCTCCTGCTGCTTCCCCTCCTGTTCCATGCTTCTCTGCATTCCTGGCTACTCACAGCCTCCCTGGATAGCTGGCTTGCTCCCAAATCGCAACCACACTGCAGGGCCCCAGTGACCTGCCTCTGCCAGAGAAGGGAGGCTGCCTGCCCTCCTCCCTGCTTCCCCCTCCCCCAGCCCCCACTGGCTACCACCAGCAGACCCAGCTCCTAGGCCCGGAACTGGCCCCACCACAAAAACAGTCATAGAAGAGGCAAGCAGGGTGGCAAGTGGCAGTTTCCAGGCATCACTGAGCCTGGATGGGGCAGCGGCAGCCCTAACTTGGTCACAGGAAAGTCCCCTAACCATAGAGCCTGCCTCTTCCCCACTGGTTATAAGCCCTTTTCAGGCCCTAGGCGGCAGGAGCAGACTGGGGAGTTATCCACTCCCCAGATTAGGGCCATAGCCCCAGCCCTGCTCCCCCGGGGCCCCAGGTCCCCTGTGCCCAACACCAGAAGCAAGGTAGCGTCTCTACTCTTCCCTAGGCCTGTGGCAAGAGGCAAAGAGACTTCTCTGGCCTTGGGGCCTCAGGAGTGGTTCCAGCCAAGACAGAAGGTTAAACCACTTTTCCCAGGACTCTATTGGCTCAGGAAATAAAGCCTTGATTTTACTTTCTATTCTTCCTGGTTTCTTGAGTCTGGCACTTTCTCAGGGACAGGCATGGGCTCACATGTACTCCCACAGTCACATACACACGACCAGGCACATGCACTCATACACATGTATCTGTGCACACAGCAGGCATGTATAGGCGCCCACCCATGCACATGTATACAGACATAGCTATCTGTATGTAAATGCAGCACATAGCCTTGTACCTGCATACACTACCTGCAT
Organism: Eschrichtius robustus; assembly: GCF_028021215.1. Taxonomy (NCBI): domain Eukaryota; kingdom Metazoa; phylum Chordata; class Mammalia; order Artiodactyla; family Eschrichtiidae; genus Eschrichtius; species Eschrichtius robustus. Next base: position 87,900,947 of record NC_090824.1, read on the forward strand.
AGAGAACAAACACATCCTTACCTTGTCACCTCCTACCTTTGTCTCCTCCCACCCTCCAGCTGCCTCTCCTTCTCCTTGGCTCCCGCAACTCCCCTCACCCTGCCTCCTGTCTCCTCCTTGCCCCTGGCCCTCACTGTGCCCCTCTGTAGCCTCCCCCAGCCCCACGTTCACTTCTAAGTAGTCAGCATGGCAAAACCTCTAATCACTCTGCATGGGTTCCTGGGTGAGGGAAGAGAGAAGATGAGATAATTCTGCTTCTTAGTTGCAGATAAAATAAACTGAGGTCCAGAGAGTGGGAGTCATATCTCAGCTCAAGGAATGGAACCCAATGAATCTAGGTTCCTCCCCTTGTGTCTGCTCTGTGCTCTGGCTTCATCAAGGCAAAAGGCCCAGGGCTAGGAGCAGTCACTTGCTATCCCTGTCTCCTGACCTCCACAACGAGCCCCTGCTAGTGCCCAGGAATCCTGAGTCCCCTAGAGTAGGGGCTGGAGAGGGGAAAGGGGAAGGGAGACGGAGAGTTGACTGCAGGTAAGATTGGCACTGACCTCTGACTCTATTATTGTTCATCTGGCTCATCTGTTCATCACAGGGGCCCTGCCATGGTGGCGGGCATGGTCACGGCCCTGGCTCTGGGCACTGCCATGGTGGTGGGCACCCCCCCGGCATGGCAACCATCCTCCAGGTTCCCACCCTGAACCAGGGCACTGTCCTATGGGGGGCCACCCCCCAGGGCCATGTGGGCAACCCCCTGGTCCACATCAGTGAGGAAGCAGAAGAAACAGGACATAAGAATGGAGAGCATGACCTGGCATGGGGCCTGAACCAGAATCTTCTGTATCTAATAAACAGCCTCCTGGAGGCCATGTTCTACTCTTAAAAGAGCCTATCTTCCTTCACATCCAAACTGGCACTCAGGGGGCCCAGTGGCCTCTGAGTTCCCTAGTTGTGAAAATCGGCACCCAGTCAGGCATTCTCAGTAGTGTCCATAGCATATGGTTGAATAAGGTCACCCCTCCTTTTGTTTTCACTTCTGCCCCACCCCCCATCAAAGGGTCTCAAGTATGGTCTCATCACATCTATCCCATCATATATACCCAGACCTGGTGGGCCTTCCAAGGTTCCATCTTACATGCCTCACCCTACAGATCAGAAGCCTTCAATGGATCCCTAACTCTCCAGATGTTATTTCTCACTATCCCCTGAAAACACATAGAAATTTCCAGCCTCTTAAACTTTGCACAGTTTCCCCACCACCACCACCTCCACCTCACCCCCAGGTCAGGAATGCCTTCCTTCCAAGCCAGCTGAAGCTCCACCATCAACATGAAGGCTTCCCTAAAGCCCATTAGGGATGAGTGAGGTCCTCTCTGTCTTTGCACACTGCCCCCTCCTCTGCAGCTCCTATCGACCATCACATGGGCCCAACCACACCCTACCCAATTGGCATCAATTAATCGGCTGGCTTTTTATCTCTCTAACCAAACTAAGCTACTCAGGGCAGGGCCACCACTTCTACAACTCTAGACTCTCCCACCCTCATGCCTACTGGTCTATGCCTCGCACACGGTTTGCACACAGTTTAGGGATACCCATAGTCCAAACACTTCTGGGTTCTGACTCTCTCCCCAGCCCCATGCTTCAGCCAAGGCACCTACCACACACACAGAGAGCCTGCTTACTGTAAAACCCCTTCTGCCCATCCAAATTCCACTTCTGGGATCCTCTCCGCTCCCCAACTCCCAGGCTTCTCACAGGGCCCATATCTGTTCTAGAGCTGTGGTAACAGCCCTCTAGCCAGGCCTCTCCACCGCCCATCACACCGCCCCTCTCTCACAGCCATTCCCTGACAGGGGAAGCAGCAAGCGCCCTGGAATGAGTGACTATTGGGTACCTTCCAGGCTGAAGTGGGGTGGTTGTAAAAGAGTTGAGGCTTCTCTGAGTGTCTCTCTTGTCCCTCTTCCCGGCCATACTCTGCACTTGAATAACAGAATCCAGGCTCCACAACTGAGGGGCGCAGACCCAGGTCCAGACCAACGTGAAGACCCAACTTGAGCAGGTGCCTAGCCTTACTGGGAAGGAAAGAGGGGACGCTGAGCGGAGCCGAGAGAAATGTGAGTCTAAAAGTAGCCCAACCTGTCAACCCCTCAGCGTCCGGAGCAGTGAAGTGCCGGCTTGGAGCTGCTCCCTCTTTGGGGCTGGAAGAGTCTGCGTTACAAGTTATGAGGCTCTTTACACGGTGCCTGGGGTCGCGTTTCCTGGTCCCTCACGGGAAGACGGATGCCCCCCAGGAAAGGCCGGTGTGCGAACTACTGCACAGACTCCTAACAGCAGATCTCAGACTTGGCCTGAGTACAAGGGCCCACAACTCCCGCCCGGGGGTCTTAAAGACAGCGAGCCTTCCGGCAGCGGCGCGGCGGGAAGCCTCTGTCCCCGCCCCCCGGTGCCTCGCCCATTGGCTGGGCTCCTCGTCGGCCCCGCCCAGCTATCGACCCGCTTGGCGTCGACGCGTGCGCAGGAGCCCGCCGCCGCCGCCGCCGCCGCCGCCGCCGCCGCCGCTGCCGCTTCAGCACCAGAGCCCGGACAGCGGCGCCGCCCACGGGCATGGACGGCGGTAGCGGCAGCGGCAGCAACGATCCGGCTCCCGGCCCGGGTCCGGAAGGGGAGCAGCGGCCCGAGGGGGAGCCTTTGGCTCCAGACGGCAGCTCCCCGGACAGGTAGGGGCGGACTGCTCCGCAGACCCAGCTCGCAGACCTTCCCAGAATCCCCGCCCCAGGTATCCCCAGTAGCCGCCATATGTCGTCCCATTCAGTCCCCAGCCCCTTCCAGAGCCCCTTCTGGGGCCTCCAGACTCCCTGCCCCCTGGCCACGCCCTCATTCTGCCGGGTCAATTTTCTCTCTCCCGATAGCCCCTACTGTCAGCCCCCTTAGCCCTCACCGCCCCCAGGACCTGCCCCACCCACTGTTCCTACCTTTCCTCTAAGGCCCCAGTATCCCCAGCCCCTCCGGCCTCCAGAGCCCCTCCCTCTAGGCCCTGCCCCCGCGTCTTCTCTGTAAGCCCCAAGCCTGCAGCAACCTCAGTCCGGGTTCCAGCGAGTCAATGTGGTCGAGGGTGCGCGTGTACTGTAGACGGGAGACTCTCCAAGGTGTGTCCTGGGGAGAGGGCAGACACTCGGCCTCCAAGCTAGGGTCTGTCTTTGTCCATCACCGTCTGTCTCCAGTCTGCCCCACATGGCCAGCTGCGCACGTGTAGGCTCGAGTCCCCACGTGTGGCAGCCACCTGCACTCTTTGGAGGCGCTGCGTGGGCAGGCTCTGAGGCTCAGGCTGCGGTCAGTACCGTCCCTGAAGGAGCACCAGGCTGGCGGGACAGAAGGAACATCTTCCCGCTGAGGGCCCAGATCTTGGTGCCTCTCCTCTCCCTTCCTCCACCATATGTGTGAGGGAACAGCCCAGCCAGGTAGCAATATGGCGCAATTTCTGTGCCCTGCCTGGTCTGCCGCCCCCAGAATCCCTCACCTGACATGACACTGCCTCTCTCTCCTGCCTGGACTGAAATAGGAAGCGTTCTTTGGGGGCAAAAGCAGAGGTGGACACATTGTCTCCAGACTGCCCCAGTTAAAATGTGCATTCTGTACCTGAGTGAAGAGGAGACCCCACAAGTGGAGGGAAATGTTTTCTTCCCTCTATGTTGACACATCAGCCTGGGTAGATTTAGCCACCTTTCAGTCTGAAAGCCACAGAACTTTCTTCAACGGGATGGTACACAGGTTTAATGTGTTCCCGGGACCAGGGGGCTGCCTGGGACTATGGCTTGACCAAAAAGCCAAGTATGGACAAGGCAGAGACAGTGACAGGACAGGGCAGGGGCCAGGAGCATCCCTAGAAGGGGCTGGAGAGTCATTTGCTGCCTTGGATATTTTGCCAAGGATCAGCCCTGTCTGGTCTGCTCACTTCCCCTGCACGTGGGGGTCATACTTGGGCACAGGAATCACTTGCTCTCTTCTAGCAACTCCCTGAGACCTCTGGCCCCTCTCTGCACTTCCCCAGAGACCCTGGACAAATCAGGCAAAGGGATTCATTTCAATCCAAGAAACAAAGATACATTCCTGCTGAACTAAGTAGCACTCTGGGGAGTGAATAAGGTAGCACACACACACACACACACACACACATTTACTAATGCATTGACAACAGGGCAATTTGAAATAGTTCATTCTTTGTGTTTTTAAAATTACCTTTTTATTTTCCTAGTGGCGTGAATTGCTCCCTCATCTGTCCTGGCCACTCCGCAGGATCACATGGATGTCCATATGGCTACGTGTCTGTGGACTTGGGGGCATGGTTAATACACATGTACATTTTCCGCTCACGGGGCTCCCAAGAGAGGTGTCTGGGGCACTATTAGCCAGGCCCTGACTGCTGTGACTTTGGCCATGAGTGAGGCCTGTGTCATCACTTTCCATTAACCTACCTGCCTGCCCCAATCACTTAGCTTACAGACCAGTGGGCCCAGGCAGGTGGCCCAGGAAATTGCTCATCCCAGTCAGAGCCATGGAACTGAGAGGGTGAGAATGAAAGCCCCCTGGGGAGGCAAGGCGTGGGGTGCTTAACTCATACTATCACTAGGTCTCTAGAGGGCAGCAGGGGCTGGCAGGAGAAAGCTTTTATTCTGAGAACAGTTTGGCTCTTCTCCTTGGGAGGGTCAAGACAAACTCCCGGTTCTACAGCAGTCGGAATGTGGAAAGTTTCAAATTCTGCCACATTCACAATGATGGGCACAGTCATGAAGGGTGAGATTTGGGAGCAGCTGATCCTAGGTCCCTGGAGAGGAATAGAAGGGATTGAGAGGAAGGGGCTGGGACCAGGGAGACCCCAGTAGAAGCAAACCAATGGTGGATGCTGGAATCCCCCTTGAACAGGAGCCTGCTAAGGAAGGGGGTGGCTTATGAGATTTGGTAGACTGGTGAAGGACAACTGGAGTTCTTGTTCTCCGCCAGCACGCCCTGGAGTGCTGGCTTCCCTTAATGAAAAAGAAACTGACACTCCAAGTGGGGGCCTGGCTCCTAGGATAAGCCCAAAGCTCAGTGAGTGCTCTAAGACCATGCGCAGCTGAAATAGGCACCCTGGCTGCCCCACCCTCCTGACTGCGGAAAGCAGGCCCTGCTCTAAAGAGGGAGACCAAGACTAATGGGTCACCTTCATGCCTTCAGGATCCAACCCAGACCAAGCACAGTGCCCAGCATGTGGCAGGTGCTCAATAAAGACCTGCAGAATAAAAATCTTAAAGAAGTAGATGTCCACACTTATACACATGAACCCGGGTCATTTTTCCAGCTTCCCTTTGGCCCATGGTGATGGGCCCATAAGCTATTTTATCTGCAAGGACACTGGTTGCTGTGTCATTGACTTTATGGGGTCATCTGAGGTCTTGCTTGAGAACAAGTTTAGTCAAATTCCTATTTTTCTAAGTGTTGAGTTAGTAAGAAAAAAAAAATCAGTGGTTTAAATCATGAAACAAATTCTGATGCTGCTTCTGGATAACAAAAAGAAAAGTACTTATAATTATATATGTAGTGAGATTCTCAAGGTGTGAGAAGTTCTCAAATGGAGATATATTATCTGAGGTGCCTAAAGAGGTCAAATTGTAAATATAAATACACTTCTTAAACTACACACTCCCTGCAGCACTGAGTGTGGGAAGAGGCAGGAAAGTAAATGTCTTCCACATGCCAGGCTCCACGCCAGGCACCTCACATGTGTTACCTCAGTTAATGCCCATACTAAACCTGAGAGGGAGGCGTTATCATCGTACCCTCACTCAGCAGACAAGGATGCCAATGCTCCAAGAATTGTGTGTCTTTCCCAAGACCCCAGAGTTAAAGGATGATGGAGCCAGGATCCCACCTCCACTGCTCCCCTATTTTAGTCCAAGCATGAGAATTATACCCCACCCCCCGACTGTCTGCCATCCAGCCTTCTGGGAGAAAGAGGAGGAGCTTGCCTATTCTTTCCAGTTCCTCTACTTGGTCTCTGGGCAGAACCCAGCCTCTGTGGGCAATGTCCACTTGCCACCACAGCCAGGACTCTGGCCCACGGCCCCTTCAGCAGTGCAGCAGGCAAGACTGGAAGCCAGGGTTTGCTCAGCATAGACTTGGCTCTCCCATGGGAGCTATGCAAGTTGTAGCAGGCGGCTGGAAGAAAGGAGACTCGCTGGAGGGCCCAGAACCCCTTGGGAACCCGCCATGGCCCTCAGGCACTCTGTTCTGTGGCCATCTTCTCCTGTCCCAGGCCTGGCAATCCTGCCCCTGGGGTGGGACTCCACCTCTGCCTGCACCCAAGGAGTGGGGCTGGGTCCATGCACAGAGTGCTGCCCTCGTGCGTAATTTGGAAAGAGGAATCTATTGCTGACTCCTCCCTGGCAAGTTCCTTGGGGGTCCCAACTCCCTCTCCCAACTGTGCACACCGTTGCAGAGCAAACCTCCTGCCCCAAGGCCCAGGGTTGGTGAAAAGGCAGTGGTTGCCTCTGCAAAGCTTTCCCTGACCCATCCCCGCCCCCGTCAAAGTTGGGCCCTCCTCTGGGCGCCTTCAGCCCTGTGTGACTTCCCCTCTCACAGCACTCAACACGGTGGCCCCTGCATATCGCCCACCTACCATGAGTGCCTGGAGGACAAGGACCGGGCTTTATTCATCCTGGCACCACTATTAGCAGCCCATCCAGCACTCAGCCTTCACTCAGCAAACATCCCTGGGGCACCTTCGGTGTGCAAGGTGCTGCTCAAGGCACTGGGGACACACAGATGAACAAATGCACCAGGCCCTGCTCTCCCGGAGCTCATGTTCCCTAGGAGAGACAGGCAGTAAACATGGCAATATATAATACAATGTCCAGTTGTGGAAAATGCTAGGAAGAAATATAGAGTAGGTAGGGGGATAGGAGTTGGTGGATGATTATTTAGAGAGGGTAGTCAGGGAGGGCTTCTCTAAGAAGGTAATGGTGTGAGCCGTGCAATTATCTGGGGAGGAACATCCCAAGCAGAGGGCAAAGAAAGCTCAAAGGCTCTAAGGTGGGAACAAAAGTGCAGCAGGTGCTCAATAAACGTCTGACAAGAGGATGAAGAGACAACTACAGCAGAAAGAGCACAGGGCTGCAAGTCAGAACTGGGTTCAAGGCCCAGCTCTTCAGGGCTCACTGAACCTCAGTTTTCAAATCTATAAAAGAAGGAAAGTACTTCCCCTGTGTGGTTTTTAAAGGAGTAGATAAGATCATATGTGTTTTGAGGTGCATGGGCAGATGAGTGAATGAGACAGTGGACCCCAAGAAGTAGGCTGGGGGTGTAGACCCAGAGCCTCCACCCTCCTTGCCTCTCCCCAGGCCTAGGAATAGAACAGCCTGAGCCCCGTCAGTCTCAGCTCACTGAGCAAGGCTGCTGCACGGTGTGGACCACCGCTGTCTCCCACCCCCTTTTTCCCTGCCTCCTCTCTCCCCAGGTCCCAGAGCAAGGCTGTGGCCCCTGAGGCAAGCCCAGAGAGAAGCTGCGCCCTCCACAGCTGCCCCCTTGAGGACCCTTCCAGTTCTTCGGGACCCCCACCAGCAACTTCCACCCTCCATCCTGTGGGCCCATCCAGCCCCTTGGCCCCTGCCCACTTTACCTATCCCCGGGCACCACAGGAATACCGGAGGGGCAGCTCCCTTCCAGGGCTTGGGGACCGGGCAGCGCTGTGCTCCCATGGCTCTAGCCTCAGCCCTTCCCCAGCCCCCTCACAGCATGATGGGGCCTGGAAGCCAGCATCTGTGCAGCACCACGTGGTCAGCGTCAGGTAAGGAGGGGTCCAGCAGCCTGCCAGCTGCCCTGGAAGGTGGGGCAGGGCTTAAAAGCGGGGTCGACCGCCCCCGGGCTCTGGACTCCTTCACTAGGAGGCAGCCCAGGATGTCCCCTGCGTCTGATGGAGGAGGCAGCCTGGATGGAAGAGGAAGGAAGTGTTGGAGCTTGGGAGTGGGAAAGCCTAAAAGGGTTGATGCCATCTTCCTCTATCCTCCACCCCCACCCCAACCTCCCACCCTACAAGAGGACTCTAGCAAGCGTCTTTTCTTCTCTTCCACAGGCAGGTACGGGCCTTCCAGATGCCAAAGAGGTAGGCCTGGGCCTTCTCTGGAGCCCTAGGGGTGACCAGGCCAGTGCCCAGTTTAGCCCCACCATCCCTTGTTGGTGGCTTCTAAGCTCACGCACTCCCTGCCATCACACCCAGCGCTAATTCATGTGGGATCTCTTCCTCTTTCCCAGCTATTCCCAGCTGATTGCTGAGTGGCCAGTGGCCGTGCTGCTGCTGTGTCTGGCTGTCATCCTCCTCTGCACCCTGGCTGGACTGCTGGGGGGCCAGCTACCCGATTTCTCCAAGCCCTTACTGGTGAGGGACCAAGGGGAGGGATGGGCCCCCAGGCCTGGCCACCTCAGCTCAGTCTGGGGCAGAAAATTGGAGTGGCCCAGCTGGGAGTGGGGTGGCAGCAGTGGGCTCTACAGAGAGAGCTGGGAGATGGTATAGAGGTGATCCTCGTGTCCAACAATCCAGGCAGGCAGGCCAGCCTTCCCTGCTCCAGGGACCCAAAGGGGCAGAGCCGAGAAGGGAGAAGGAGAACTCCCCCTCCTGCCGGCCTGATCTTCTCTGCCCTCCTCCCTGCAGGGCTTTGAGCCTCGGGACACGGATATTGGGCGCAAGCTAGTGGTCTGGAGAGCACTGCAGTCCGTCACAGGCCCCAAGAAGCTGCTTTCCCTTTCTCCAGACCTTGAGCTGAACAGGTAATGGGTTCCCATCTTTCCACTGTTGGGGGGAACCGGGGAAAGAATGAGGTCTCCAGAGAGCAGCCGAAGGCAGGTCAGAGGGCCTGGCACAGATTTTCTCTCTACCTCAGCTCAAACCCCCATACCACTCTGAGCCCCACACCCTGGAGCAGTGCCCAGGAGGGCATGGTCCGGCCTTGGAGGATGGTGGAGCCCCTGGAGGCCAGAGGGCAAGAGAGCTTCTTCTGTGGCCCCCCTGGTAAGCTGCAGCCTGGCCAGTCCTGGCTTTAATGGTGGTTACCCCCCTCCCCACCTACTAGAACAGGAGAGCCCAGGAGAACAAATTTGGGCAGACAGAAGGGGAAGGAGCCTGGCCAGTCACATTCAAGCCAAGGAAGTTGAGTTACAGCTGGGAGGATGAGGCAGGTGTCAGGTGCTCCAGCCAGGTAGGGGCAAGCTGGATGGGGGTGTGCCACAGGGGAGGGATGCAGGCCCAGGATCAGGCAGCCAGGCACAGGTTTCAGGCTCCTGAGAATCTAAACCTCATGTGGCCCTGGGTAAGCGTCTTCCCTTTGGTAGGCCCAGGACCTGGGGCCAAAGGGGTGAGCTCTGGGTGGTGTGTTGCAGAGAAGAGCTATGCACAGCTGGTGTTCATGTCCACCTCAGCGGGCAGCCTGTGGAACCTGCACGCCATCCATTCCATGTGTCGCATGGAACAGGATCAGGTGAGCTGGCTAGGGAGGTGCCAGGGGCTGGAGGGGAACCAGGGACACCAGGGACCTGAGCATAAGGAAATACAGCTGAGCCAGGACTCCCGGCCTGGACCAGGAGAGAGCATTCCCTGCTTAGAAAATTACTGCAACCCTGCTGAGAGGTTCTGGGTTGGCGGGGAGAGAAGAGTCAGCTGTTTCCAGAAGAGCCAAGACACAGGTGCTGGAAGACAGACCCTGCAAGAGCCTGGGGATTTTCGAAAGGTCCTGAAAAGGAGCCTCAAGAGCTGTTGAGGAGGCCCCAGCCCAAGGCCCCCAGTCCCCATCAACCCAAGCACTGCAGATCCAGTCATGCTAACTGGAGAACCATGTGCTATAACATCTGAAGAAAGTTTCGCTACTAAAAACAGTGTGAACACCACTAGGCTTAAAGAACGTGTGCTCTGGAGTCAGATTCAAGGCCAGCTCTAATACTCCTTGGCTGTGTGACCTCAGACACATTTCTCAACCTCTCGGTGCCTCGGTCTTTGTATATATAAAATGGGAATAATGGTAGTTTCCTCATAGGGGTGTTGTGACAATGAAACAAGGTAGAATTTGTAAAAAATATAGCATAATGACTGACAATAGTGATCTCTCAATAAATGTTACTGTTGTCACCATGATCTCAGGCCCAATGCCATACATCCAGCTGACGGCAGTACAGGGCCTCTGATTCCCAGGCTGGCATTCTCTGTAACTACACCAGCTATTGTAATGTCAGCATCAGGGTGGGTGAGAAAAACAGGCATGAGGTCTGAAAAAGAAACAGCCCTGTCCCTCACAAGGTTTAAGCAGACCAGTGGACAGAGATGGGGGCTAGGGTTTGGCAGTGACCCTGATCCTGGAATGTTTTGGCCTCCACTTTTCCTACCTGTCCAGTTCCCTGGACACTTGGCCCCGTTCCATCTGCAGCTGCCACTTCCACTCCTACTCCTGTCTCAGGCAGTGCAGAGTTGGGGTGTGTGACCTGCTGGGGCCTTTAGGGCAAGACCTCTCAGGCTGAGGCCTGGGGCAGCATTCCTGAGGCTTCTCTTTGATGGAGTCAAGATGTAGCTGCTGGAACCTGGGCCTGACCAGTCAGGTTTTGCTGGGCAGTCAAGATACCTCTCTGCCTCTGTCCTGCAGCCTGAAAGGAGGTGAGAGGGCCTCGGACAGCGCTGGGGAAACCTGGGACCCTGCACTGTCCCTGAGCTCTCTCCTGCTGTGTGTGTCCTATAGGTCCGCTCCCATACCAGCTTTGGGGCTCTGTGCCAGCGTACAGCAGCCAACGAGTGCTGCCCCAGTTGGTCCCTGGGCAACTATGTGGCCGTGCTCTCCAATCGCTCTTCCTGCCTGGACACTACTCAAGCCGACGCAGCCCGCACGCTGGCCCTGCTGCGGGCCTGTGCCCTCTACTATCACCGTGGTGCCCTGGTGCCCTCTTGTCTGGGACCCGGGAAGGACAAGCCCCCGCGCTGTGCCCAGGTTCCCACCAAGTGCTCCCGGAGCAGTGCTGTCTACCAACTCCTGCACTTCCTGCTGGACAGGGACTTTCTGAGTCCCCAGACGGCTGACTACCAGGTGCCCTCCCTCAAGTACAGCCTGCTCTTCCTGCCCACCCCGAAGGGTGCCTCCATGATGGGCATCTACCTGGACCGCCTAGCCGTGCCCTGGGGGCTCTCCGACAACTACACGTCCATCACTGGCATGGACCTGGGCCTCAAGCAGGAGCTGCTGAGGCACTACCTGGCCCAGGATACGGTGTACCCCTTGCTGGCCCTGGCTGCCATCTTCCTCAGCATCGCCCTCTACCTGCGCTCCCTCTTCCTCACACTCATGGTGCTACTGGGGGTGCTGGGCTCCCTGCTGCTCGCCTTTTTTCTTTACCGAGTGGCCTTCCGGATGGCCTACTTCCCCTTCGTCAATCTGGCGGCCCTTGTCCTGCTGAGCAGCGTCTGCGCCAACCACACCCTCATCTTCTTTGACCTCTGGCGCCTCAGCAAGAGCCAGCTGCCCTCCGGGGGGCTGGCGCAGCGCGTGGGCCGCACCATGCACCACTTCGGCTACCTGCTGCTCGTCTCGGGCCTCACCACGGGCGCGGCTTTCTACGCCAGCTACCTGAGCCGCCTCCCCGCCGTCCGCTGCTTCGCGCTCTACATGGGCACGGCTGTGCTGGCGCACCTGGCGCTCACGCTGGCCTGGCTGCCCTCCTCCGCGGTGCTCTACGAGCGCTACCTAGCGCGCGGCTGTGCGGCCCGGGCGCGCGGCCCGTGGGGCGGCAGCGCGCCCCGGCGACTGGCGCTGGCGCTGCACCGGCGGCTCCGCGGGCTTCGGAGGGCGGCCGCCAGCACCTCGCGCCTGCTCTTCCAGCGCCTCCTGCCCTGCGGCGTCATCAAGTTCCGCTACATCTGGATCTGCTGGTTCGCCGCGCTGGCGGCGGGGGGCGCCTACATCGCCGGCGTCAGCCCCCGCCTGCGGCTGCCCACGCTGCCGCCGCCCCGCGGCCAGGTCTTCCGGCCCAGCCACCCCTTCGAACGCTTCGACGCCGAGTACCGTCAGCAGTTTCTGTTCGAGCGGCTGCCTCAGGGCGAGGGCGGCCACATGCCTGTGGTTTTGGTGTGGGGCATCCTGCCGGTGGACACTGGCGACCCCCTGGACCCTCGCAGCAACAGCTCTCTGGTGAGTGACCCTGCCTTCTCGGCCAGCAGTCCTGAGGCCCAGCGCTGGCTGCTGGCACTCTGCCAGGGAGCTCGGAATCAGAGCTTCTTTGGGGCCCAGCCAGAGGGCTGGCCCACACTGTGCTTCGTGGAGGCCCTCCGGCGCTGGATGGAGAGCCCCGGTTGCGCCCGCCTGGGGCCTGGCCTCTGCTGTGGCCACTCGGGCTTCCCCTGGGTCCCCCAGCTTTTCCTGCACTGCCTCAAGATGATGGCTCTGGAGCAAGGCCCCGAGAGCACCCGGGACCTGGGAGCCCGCTTCAATACCCAGGGCGGCCTGGCCGCCCTGGTCCTGCAGTTCCAGACCAACTTCCAGTATAGTCCAGACTACAGCCAGGCCCACCACTTCTACACTGAGGTCAGCTACTGGCTGGCAGCAGAGCTGGGCAGGGCACCTCCCGGCCTGCGCCGGGGTTGGTTCACCAGCCGCCTGGAGCTGTACAGCCTGCAGCACAGCCTGAGCACCGAGCCTGCTGTGGTGCTGGGCCTGGCCCTGGCGCTGGCCTTTGCCACACTGCTGCTGGGCACCTGGAACGTTCCACTTAGCCTGTTCTCTGTGGCAGCCGTGGCAGGCACCGTGCTGCTCACGGTGGGGCTCCTGGTTCTACTCGAGTGGCAGCTCAACACTGCTGAGGCCCTCTTTCTCTCTGCCTCTGTGGGCCTCTCGGTCGACTTCACCGTCAACTACTGCATCTCCTATCACCTGTGCCCACACCCTGACCGCCTGAGCCGCGTGGCCTTCTCGCTGCGCCAGACCAGCTGCGCCACGGCAGTGGGGGCTGCAGCTCTGTTTGCAGCCGGTGTGCTCATGCTGCCTGCCTCGGTGCTGCTCTATCGCAAGCTGGGCATCGTCCTCATGATGGTGAAGTGCGTCAGCTGCGGCTTCGCCAGCTTCTTCTTCCAATCCCTCTGCTGTTTCTTTGGACCAGAGAAGAACTGTGGGCAAATCCTCTGGCCTTGTGCCCACCTGCCGTGGGATGCCGGAACTGGGGAGCCTGGTGGGGAGAAGGCAGGCCACCAACGACCAGGGCCAGTGGGAGGGGCGCCTGGGTCCTGCCCAGAGCAGTACGAGTTACAGCCCCTGGCACGACGCCGGAGTCCCAGCTTTGACACTAGTACCGCCACCAGCAAGCTGTCCCACCGGCCCTCAGTGCTCTCTGAGGATCTACAGCTGCATGACGGCCCCTGCTGCTCCCGGCTCCCACCAGCCCCTACCTCCCCAAGGGAGCTGTTCCTGGACCACCAGGCACTCTTCAGCCAGTGCCCAGCCCTGCAGACCTCCTCCCCCTATAAGCAGGCTGGCCCCAGCCCCAAGACCCGGGCCAGGCAGGACTCCCAAGGACAGAAGGCTGAGCCTGTGCAGGCATCACCGGAAGCCCCAGCCCGCTCCCCCAAGCCCAAACCCCAGGTCGCAGAGCCTCCTGATTGCCTCTGCTCCTCAGCCAGCACCCTGGAGGGGCTCAGTGTCTCTGACGAGACCTGCCTAAGCACCTCTGAGCCCAGTGCCCGTGTGCCAGATTCCGTGGGTGCCTCTCCAGAGGACCTGGATGAAACTGAGCAAACAGTACCTGAGCGGGGCCAGCTGAATGGGAAGCGTGACACGCTGTGGCTGGCGCTGAGGGAGACCGTGTACGATCCATCGCTGCCCGCCTCCCACCAGAGCAGCTCGTCCTGGAAGGGCCGTGGGGGGCCAGGGGATGGCAGCCCTGTGATGCTGCCCAACAGCCAGCCAGATCTGCCAGACGTTTGGGTGCGCAGGCCCAGCACCCACACTTCAGGCTACAGCAGCTGAGGGGGGCCCCGAGAGGCCGGACTGGGGCCCAGAGCCTGTCGGGGGTGACAAGGCAGGGGCAGCAGCAGGCTAGAGCCTGTTGGTGTTTCCTCACATCAGCGTGGAGGGGTCTCACTCTCCAGCTGCGGATTTTAAACCCTGCCAGATGATCCAGCCTTGGTAGGGGCTGCTGCTTCCTCCCCACATCTAGAGGATTCAGTGGTGGGGGGGGGGGCGCGGGGGGTGGTCTTTGGAGCGAAACGCCAAGCTCTCCTTGTGACCTGCTAAGGGCGCATCTGCCCCACAGTGCCAACCAGGACCCACCCTCTGGAAGGGGGAAGGCCACAGGTGTAGCTCCATGTATCAGGGGAGGCTGACCTGGCCCCCATGCCAAGTGACATGAAGTTCAGTGGGACTAAGGGACCCAGTCCTTGGGACCCTGCCAGGGCACCTCACCAACCAAAAGAGCCCTGGGAAACCTCAGCAGCCTCCTGGACCTCACACCTTTCAGGGGCTTTTTATCAGGACACTTCCTTCTCTTTGGGGATCCTCTCTGGGCCAGAATTGGGCTGGGCCCTCTGTCCTTAACTACCTGTGCCCCTCACACTCCTCAGTCTGACCAGGAGTTCGTCAAGGCCAGGCAGAGATGGCTGCTGGAAGTGAAGCAGGAGGAGGAGGAATGGTCAGCCTCAGAGCATCCCTAAATTGCTGATGGTCCCTCATGGGAAGCTGCATTGACATGGAAGGGGCCTCTCGCCTGTTAACAACCATAAGAATCCTTTACGTCCTGCATCTTTTAGTTTGCAGAACACTTCCACACCCGTCGTGTCCTGGGAATCTCACCAGTTCTGTATGGGGTAGCCTACAGTTGGTCAGGTCCTTTTGCCGCCAGTTTACAGGTAAAGACATTGAGACTAGGTAAGGTTAAGTGATTTACACAAAGTCGCATAGCTAGTAAATGGCAGAACAGGCTTCCTGACTCATTCCACCACAACTGCCACTCTCCTCCTGTCTACCTGCCCCAGGGACGTTGGCCTGTGGCTGTCTTGATCTTTGGCCTCTGACACCCTCTAACAACCTGCCTTCGCAGGTGCCTCTCAGTAAACTCCCCTCCTTCCCCACTTTAGGCCTCCATCTCCAGAAAGAGCTACATTCTGAGCAAGCCTGGAGTTCCTCCCCATCTCCCCCGTGCTTCCCTCCAGCTCCAGCTGAGAAGCCTACCATCCGTAAGGCATCCTGGCTGTTCTGATTCCCAGGTTCAGGGTCAAGAGGAGGAGGCCTCTTCAATGGCCACAATGTGTGGAGAGTCCCTGCCAGGAGAGGCATTGAGGGCAGTAGAGGCTGAGAAGAGTTCAATTAAGGCAGGAACTCAGGGCTGCTCTCTTTAGGAGTGTGTAAGTCTGAAGCTGTTTCGCAGGTCAAGGTCCCAGCTTCCTAAGGACAGGTCTCTCTAGGGGCACTCAGCAGACCAAAGGCTGACTGCCCCCTCCCCAAAGCAAAGGGTCTCTCTGGAAGGTTTTATCCCACATGAGAGCTCACGACACCTGGAGCTTCAGCAAGTTTACTGAACACCAACTCTGCCTATGGCACTACACGGGGACAGAGGCAAGGAGGGAAAATCAGACATCTGCCCTAAGGAGCTCACTCTCTAGCTGGGGAAACAGCTCACACACACATGCAGGCAGCGATGAGTCACTGATAGTAGCATGCAGCACATGCTGAGGGCCATAGGCCTGTCACCTTGACTATTGCTGGAGCTCAAGTACCCAGGAATGGTAACCAGGAAGGCTTCCTGGAGGAGGAACGACTTGAGCTGGGCTTTAGAAGTCCAAGTATCTCAAACTGGAAGGGACCTTAACAATCATTTATTCCAGCAGTTTTCAAACTTTGGAGCCTCAGGATCCTTTCTTCAAAGAATCCTTGTGTGGAAACAGTATAAAAGCAGATAAAAAGCAGCCACTCTGGTGGGCGCTGTGGGTGGGGGAGTGCAGAGCCAGGTCAGCCTCCCTTTCTACTGTGCCTCTCGGGGGACCCTGGGGATCCCCTCAAGCTCCTGGTGGCTCTGAAGAATGTGGTGCGAAACCACTGATGCAGGTCATTTTATCGGTGAGTATCACAGAGGGGAAGGACTTTTCTAGGGCCAAAGAGA
The DNA here is from genome assembly GCF_028021215.1 of Eschrichtius robustus. Lineage (NCBI taxonomy): Eukaryota > Metazoa > Chordata > Mammalia > Artiodactyla > Eschrichtiidae > Eschrichtius > Eschrichtius robustus. The sequence continues at coordinate 87,917,087 of NC_090824.1, forward strand.
CAGTGTGTGGCAGAGCTGGAGGCAAATCAGGGGGTGTTTTGGTGTTTTTTCCTATATTGTTGAGCCCTACCTCCCTCTCCAAGTAACCCATAAGAAGTGAGGCCAGAACCCCAAAGAAAATATGGGCTTTGTGGAAGAGACAGAAGACCGTGGGCAGAAATGACCGGTTACGTTGGCTCCTTTGCAAGATAATGATACCCATTTGACTCCTGACACCAGGAAGGAGAGACAGTGACTAGGACTAATTTGGACCATCTCCCTGGAGGTCCGCTGGGACCTCTCTCTCTTCATGTCCGAGTAGAATTCAGCCTCTCTGGCCTGGCTTCTCTGCACCATGGACTATATCCTGTTATCACACAGCCAGGCTGAGAGAGCTCTGGTCTCGTCCGGGACCATCAGCCAGAGGGAGGACGAGGTGAGCCCTTCTTACTGAGCACGAGCAGAAGTCTGGCCTTGACTCAAAAGCGAGTCCAGCATCTTAGTGGTCTCTCAGTGACTCACCGCGGCTCTTCTGCCCTGTGTTGTAGGAAGGCAGCAGGGCCCTGGACGAAAAGGACTGGCTCCTCCACACCCTCTTTCGTGCCTTGCAGGGGGATACGTTGATGTCTGGGACTGGAGCTTCAGAAACTTGGCCTGAACACAACCAGTGAAATGTTCGAGAGAACATGAAGTGGTGGCTGGGGTGGGCATCAGGGATCCGGGCACAACTGAGGGCCCTCTGCAGGGACTTCTGGGTCCCCTTCTGGCAGGCTGTGGCCACACAACCCTTCAGGAAGGCAGATGAGTCAGAGCAGCCGAGGTACCCGCTGGATTTGTTCTTTACACCAGCGGGCCCAAAGGACTGGAAGAACCCAGTGGTAATCCAAAACAGCACCTCACGCCCAGAGTGGCCCCGAACGAAGAGCAGGCTTCCCACAGCAGCGGGTAATCCCGCCCGCCTCTCTAGCCCCAACTTTGGAAAGCGGGATTTGAAGCGCTTTCTATTTCCTTTGAGTTTCAGCAGATCTATTATTATCATTATGGGTGGTTACAGTGAGTGTATGGCCCTGGACACATGTGGGGAGAGGCTTAGATGCATGCTGTGAGGCAAGGGGAAACCAGTCAAAGCATTCACGATGGCTCTGGAAAATTCAAGAAGTGGTTTCTTAACACTGAGACACTGCATTAACACTCATTTGGGACTTGAAGTCATTTCTCCTATTTGTGCCACAGATCCTTGAACTCACACCCAGAGCATGAGTATGTGTACCGTATGTTTTAAAAATGTAACTTGGAATAGTTTGTCACTATGGGGAAACCCATCCTTCCATGGCTGTGGCACTTTGGTGACAATGTTAAAGATTGATTTGACCGGCAGAATCTTAGATTTTACGGGCACATCCCATACCATGATATTTAGGCAATATCTCAGCTTGAGCCTGGTTCTGAAAGAGACATCTCACAGGAGATTTATAAGGCAAATGCCCTCAGCCCCCTCCAACTAACTGCTTCTCCCAGTGCATGACAAGACAGGGAGGCGGGTGAGGGGTACCAGGAAAGAGGACATATTGGAGAGTTTCTGATCTTTTCTTCCGTGGTGGCCTTATCTCGGCCTTTGATAATACACGTGGGCAATGACAAGCTCTCTGGCACCCATGCCATGCATCAAGATTTGCTTGGGGGTGGGGAAACAGACATTCCTTACACTTTCTAACCTCACCCTTGTTCACAGGGACCACAGTAACTCAAGGTGTAGTGGTGTTTATGCTTAAGGGAAGAAGCTGTAACTCAATTCACTGGGAAGATGAGAAACAAAAGAAAGCCACTGTGTCCTATGTAAATGGCTGGCCGTCCCAAGCCACCTTGCACTGAAGAGCCCTGGAAGGACCTTGATAAACTTGTTATCATGAGGCCTCTGTGTGGTTATTCATGTTAGACCTTAACATAGGGAAAAGATCAACATTTTACCAAGTTCACAAACATCCAACAAGAGCTTCAGGATTGCTAACGAATATCACTCAGCTGGGCAGACTGATGTAGATTTGAATCCATGACCACCAACCTCACCTGCAGTCTCAGCCCTGCCTAGCCCTTCCATTCCAGTTACTAGTTTCCATTCTTTGCAATGATCATTTCATACTTTCTCTACCTGCTTCAGACATCAGATGCCCTTCACCTCCCTGCACCCCAACTTTCAGTAGACAAAAAACTCTATTCATAAAGAAACCTGGAGGCATCAGAGCAAAATGTGCTCACCTTCAAGGCACCAAGTCCCCAACTCAACTACCGTGCTCCTATTGGCTTCTCAACCCATCCCTTCTGTTACAAAGAAAGAAGCAGTAATGGCCCCATCAATGGCTTCACACACTTTGCATCAGAGGCCTTCAACTAGGGCTTGCATTCCCACAGAGACATAAACACTTTCTAGAAGGTAGGTGGGCACAGATAGTTTTAAGGGAATCAGTTTCAAGAGCTTCCTTCTTTATAATTTTCCTCTCCTCATATTGATCAGCCTAAGAAGGAGCCTTAGGTCGGCAAGTTCGCCTCCCCAACCTCCGCTTTCCCAGTTGACCCTTCCTTCATTCTGACTCCTACTCTGGCACTTCCCTCTGCAGTATTTTCTGAAAAACAAATAAAAGGACTACTTGAGAATGCTCTGCTTGAGGAAGTCCTTGATAGAGCAAAGCCAAGAACATCCAAACATTATTATAACTGTATTCCATATGTTCACATAGCTAAGTAGAGACTTAGAAAAAAATATATATATATATTTTAAATACCCAAATTGAACTTGTAGAGATGAAAACTAAAATGTCTGATTAAAAAAAAGAAAAATCCCTGGATGGAATCAATGGTTTAGACGTTTTAGAAAAAAAAGGATTAGTGGACTTGAAGACATAGCAATAGATATTATCCAAAATGAAACACCAAGAGAAAAAAAAAAGTTTAGAAATGAATAAAGAGCATACACAATATACAACAAGCAGAAAATATGTCCTTTACAACTATTTAAAATTATGAAATAATTTAGGCATCAACTGAAAATGAAGAGGGTGCATTTTAAAAATATATATTTTGTGAGGGTACATGCACAAAGGAGTTTGAAGATGCTACTCTAGGTACCATCTCCCTTGCCCCTTTCTCTATGACTTTGCTCTTTTGATCATCCCATCTCCCTTCTGAAGCATCCTTTTCTTCCTCTCAGCTGGCTCACTCCCATAGGCACATGTACCCACTGTTATCTACGTCTTCAAGAAAACCCTTCCTTGACCCCCACAACCCACCTCCAGTTATTGCCCAATTGTTCTAACTCCATTCACAGACAAACTCTTCTGCACCCGCCATCTCTGCTTCCTCGTCTCTCGTGTACTCTTCAATCTGTTCCAGTGTGGCTTCACTCCAGCCTCTCCACCAGAATTCCTCTTCCGATACTCAACAGTGACTTTTGTGTGTGTGTGAGAAAACATATGCATGAGTTTATTCATTGCAGGATTTTGTACACACCAATGACTTCTCTGTTGCTAAATTAAATGGATTCTTTTAAATTCTCATCTTGCTTGCCCTTTCAGTTATTTTCAATAGTTTATCACTCCCTTTTTCAGCAGTTTACCACTTCCTTCTTCCTGGCTTCTAGGACACCACCCTTTCTTTATTTTCTTCTCACCTCTCTGGCACCTCTTTATCAGATTTCTTGGCTGGCACCTTCTAATCATTGCAGCTTCTACGTACTGCCATCCCTGTCCTTGGTCCTAAGGCTCTCTGTACACTTCTTCCCTTGGTGATCTCATCCAATATCACAGCTTTAAATACATATGTATACCCATGACTCCCAAGAGTATATCTCCAACCCAGACTCTCCTCCAGGCTCAAGGCTTGTATTTCCAACTGCCTACTTGACAGCTCCACTTGAATGTCTCAAAGGCATTTCAGGTTTGCCGTGTTCAAAACTGAAATCTAAACCTCTCCCCAACACAAAATAATGACTCTATCCACACAATTATTCAAGCCTGGGAGTCATCCTTAAGATCTCCCTCCCCCTTACTCCTCTTTCCCCCACATCCAGTCTAGCACTGAGTCCTGGGATTCTGCCCTCAAAAGCTGTCTTAAATGTGTCCGCCTCTTTCCATCTCCACTACCACCACCACCATCCTGGCCAAGCCCCCATCATCTCTCACTTGAATGATGAGAGTAGCCTCCCAACTGTCTCTCTAATTCTGCTCTTGTTCCCCTTCAATCCATTCTCCATGGAGTAGCCAGAGTGAACTTTTTAAAATATAAATTGGGGAATTCCCTGGCAGTCCAGTGGTTAGGACTTGGCGCTCCCACTGCCAGGGGCTCGGGTTCGATCCCTGGCTGGGAACTAAGATCACACAAGCTGCACAGCGTGGCCAAAATATATATATATATATATATAAATAGAATGACACTCTCCTGCCCTAATACTTCAATGACTTCTAATTACCCTTAAGAAAAAAAATCTCAAAAAAAAAAAAAATCTCTTTACCTTTGGCCTACAAAGACTGCCATTTGACTTATCTCTCCAGCTTTATCAGTACCATTCGCCTCCCATCTTTCAGTCCGTCTAGGAAAAGCCCATTCCTACTTTGGGATTTTGCATTCCTCTCCTATTTCCCATTGTTCATCTGATTAACTCTTACTCATTTTTGTCAGTCAAACATCACTTAAGATGTCTTCCCTGGGACTTCTCTGGTGGCACAGTGGTTAAGAATCTGCCTGCCAATGCAGGGGACACGGGTTTGATCCCTGGTCCACATGTCTCGGAGCAACTAAGCCTGTGCACCACAACTACTGAGCCCGCGTGCCATGACTACTGAAGCCTGCGCACCTAGAGCCCGTGCTCCGCAACAAGAGAAGCCACCAGGACGAGAAGCCCGCACACCGCAAGGAAGAGTAGCCCCCGCTCGCCGCAACTAGAGAAAGCCCACATGCAGCAGCGAAGACCCAACGCAGCCAAAAAAAAAAAAAAAGATGACTCTGCAATTTAAACTAGGTTTCCCTGCTTTTCTCTCATAGCACATTGTACTTTCCCTTAATAGTTTTACTATAGTTGATAAATATATATATATATATATATATTTTTTTTTTTTCCCCCAGCTTAACTGAGATATAGTTGACAAGTTTGTGTGATTGTTTGCTGTTTCCTGGATTGTAAACTCCAGGAGGGCAGACCCCAGGTTAGTGTTGATATTTGCTGCCCTCATCCCATCCGCCCACTTAGAATTGTGGTCTGGCACATAGCAGGTGCTCAATAAATATTTGTTGAGAGAAATGAATCAGTGCACTGTTTGAGAACCCTGCCCTGTTCGCTAGGAGTAGCTTTGAATCTCCGCTTAAATTCTGGATAAGTGTTATTAAAGTTAGGACTGAGGGCAGGTGTTTCAGGTATTTCAGCTCACAGACCCTCTCCAAACCTCGCCTGCCACTCTCCACCCTGTAACGTGTAGTTTTCTGCCCATCCCTCTCTGTGCTCCTGGCTATCCGGTATCATGCACCATCCCTAACGATCACAGACCAAATAAAGAGGATTGTGACATGGACTCTAAACGTGACCGCGTTTGCGTCCCAAGGCCGGAATAAGACGCCAATGACTCATAGCTCCATTCAGGCCGGCAAAGCGCACCACTCCCCTCCCCCACCCAGACCTGGGGGCTTGCACATCCATCCTTCGCCAGGAAGCTCACGCTCGTGCCTCGATTCGGATCTTCCGTACAGCATGGCAGCCCCCGAAGGCGTCGCCCACGGCAGTGCCTTCCGTACAACATGGCCGCCTACAGAGAGCGCATCGCCCCCCTCCCTCCCGGCCACCGGAAGTTTCCGTTTGAAACCCAGGCGGCAGACCCGGTCTGCGGTACGGCGGTTATTGCCGAGCATCTTTTGAACCAGAGCGACGAGGCTTGCGGGCAGGAGCAGCAGGCGCCTGGGTTCGGCTCTCCCGGGGCGGGAGACTGCGCTGGATGTGGGAGGCCGATGGGATGGGCTGGGAATGGAGGATTTTCTCTCTCCCGAGTCGCGCTCTTCTGGGGTCCTCCGCCTGCTCGGGCCCCCTGGCCCACCCCTGGGTAACACTCACCTTGTACCTTCCAGGCCCCAGCCGTGCCGCCTCGTTACGATGACCAGCGTGGTCAAGACAGTGTACTTGCAGCCCCCCTCTGTGCTGAGCAGCGGCCTGCTCGCAGGTGGGTGTCACGCCGCCCCTGCCCCCGGGCGTTGCGAACTGGCCCCGGGTGGTCAGGCCAGGAGTATGGGGGATAAAATCGGTGGCTGGGAGTGGAGGGCTCCGGCAAGGGAGGGGGTTCTGTCGGCTCTGACAACCTGCTAACTCCCCTAGAACCGGGCTGTCTAGGCTTATGATGGGAGTTAGGGGAAGGGCCACATGGTGGGAATTTAGACTTGCCCCGCACCCCTGCTCCCCCAAACCGAACTCTGCTGCATTCACCAATTAGATTTAAGTTGCTGATTATTCTACAATATTATTCCCATTAAGCTAGGAGTCCCTTTTAAAACATTTACCTGTTTTATTTCCAGATGAGCTATCTGGAGGGACTGGGTTTGTTGTCAGGGAGGAGAGAAGAGAGTCATAGGAAAAGCAGGATACTTAGGGAGCACTAGGGTTCACACTGTGTCTGGTTCACATTTGTAACGGCACAGTGTCTCTTATATAGTACATTCTCAGTAAGCATTTGTTGAGTGAAGTGAGAGAGAAGGGTCAGGCCTAACTAGTATTCGAGAATCTTGGGAGAAGAGAGATGGTTAAAAGCAATGTTTGGGACTTCCCTCGCAGTTCAGTGGTTAGGCCTCTGCACCTTCACTGCCAAGGGCCTGGGTTCCATCCCTGGTCGGGGAACTAAGATCCCACAAGATGCCCTGTGCGGTCAAAAACTAAAAAATTAAATAAATAAATAAATAAAAATAAAATAAAAGCAATGTTTGATTGCTTTGCCATTTGCTTTGTGTTACTCGGCTTGTGGTTGAAAGTCATCTCCTAAAGTCTGCAGTTGTTGAGCTGCCTAATCTAGAGATTATAGCACAGAATAGGCTTCAAACATCAGAACCTGTGATAGGAGATTTTGAAGCAGCTATTTAAGATCCCTTCCCAGATGACTCCATGCAGCTGACTGATGAGCAGTAGCAGGATTGACCTTTGAAGTAAATAGGCTTTACTTCAAAGGCTTCAAACGGTTCTGTTTGTCCTATGTTGCTTCAGAACACCTGAGTGGCAATTCTGGCATCAGCAGGACCTAGGAGTTGATGGAGGAAATGGTGCCGGTCTTATGCTGCCTTTCCCTTAGAAAGCAGTCTCTCGTTCAGTGGGGAGTGACTGGCATCTCCCCAGCCAAGTTGGAAGTTTTCATCTCTTTGCTTTTTTCCTTGTCCCAGCTTTATGATATATGTAACCTAAATAGTTTAACATTTTTAGGCTGCCTCTCAGGATTTTAGATTTTAGGCATGGGTTGGTTGTTCTTTAGTTTTTTGAATAGGTAACATTCAAAATAAATAAATATTCAAAGTGGGGAAACGATATACAGTGAAAAACAAGTCTTCCCTTCCTTGACACCAGCCATCCAATTCCCTCCTTCGCATCTCTCATTTTAAGGAGATAGTCTTTGTTAAATCCTGCTAAATTTTTCCTATGATGCAGTCTGTAGGATCTAACAAATATGGGTTATTGAAACCAATTCCAGTCAATGAAGAGTGTTAATTTTGATCAATTTACTATTGACACCTTTTTGCATGACATAGATTTCTTATTGTGTGTAACTTATTAATACTTGAGAGAGGAGAAGGTAAATTCACGCACTCAAAGTTACCTTTTACTTCCAACAGAGGCCTCAGAAAGAACCTTTTTAACACTTGTTTTGTGGGTAAGAGGGGAAAATAGGATGTAAGTGCCCATTGAGTGTACCTATAAATGAAATAATTTGTTAGCCTGAGAAATCATATTTATTCCAAACTGTTGTGCAGCTAGAGTCATCAAAATAAATCTTTATCAAACACAAAGTTTCCTAATCCCTGTGATCCAGTGCTTTGTACCTCATTTCTTCAGCTTGATTTAATTGTTATGGCTCTTAATTTAGGTCAAGCTTAAAGGAGCCATTTTACAATGAACAAAGTGAAAGTTAGTATAAACTAGAAGAATCCTGTGCATGTGCTGGGGGTGTGTGCTTAACTCCAGAACAAGTGACTTGAATTTGCTATGGAACGTAAGTGGTAGAAAGATGTGTGTGGTAGAGGGCTGGCATAAGGGCTAGGGGGGAAATGCTCTCCTCTGGGGAAGAAGAATGTCATGTCAGGGCCATTTCTCTGGTTATCTGGCAGTAGCCTAGCAGGATCAGAACAGAATACCAAAAGGGAACCTAACGAGCCTCTAAACTTAACGATGGATAAACAGATTAAAAGGGCTGGTGGTAAAGGCAGTCAGCATGGAAGAGGGGAAGAAGAATAGAGGAGCTAGTTTAGAGATGGTCTGTGAAATAACCCATGAAACTGTGCCGTGTTCCGTTTATTCAGTAAGTAGGTTTTGAACCTCTGTTAATATGCCAGATACTCTCCTAGATGCTGGGGCACAAAGATGTCTCTTAGAGTACTAGTTAGGGAACCAGTCTGGTCAAAACAACTAAGCAACTGGTGAAACTCGAAGCAGCTTGAGTGTAGCCTTAGGAGAGCGGGCATAGTGCTTAGGAGCTGAATGACATAGTTCCTTTCAACTGCTGTGTGAGGAAGGACTCAGCTGTGTTCTGCCTTGCTGACGGCCACACTGCCTCTCATCCTCTTTGCTTGTATGAACCTCCACTTTCACATCTATACCCTCTGGCCATTCAGTTTGCTGTATCAGCAAGCTTTTGGCTACCCTCAAACACACTGTACTGTCACATTTAAAGAATTTTGGTTTCTATTCCCAACTGGTCTAGAAGTCTTATTCTTCTGAATTTATAGAGTTGCACTGTTGGGTCATGATGCGTGGGATTCCACCCTCTTGTTTTCCTTTGCAGATGCACAAAGTCGAGCCACTTCTAAGAGCCTATTACCTGTTAGGTCCAAAGAAGTCGATGTTTCCCGACCTCACTCAGGAGATTCAGAAAATGATGTTACAAAAATCATCAAACCAAGACGAGACAATGGGTGAGAGTCAGAGCATCGGTATCCAATTAGAACATTGGGCTAGAAATTGCTCAGTACCAGGAATTAGGGCTTTTGAGGGCACAGGGTATCTGAAGGATTGGCCTGTAGTCAGTGGCCTATAGCAGTGCAGCGTTGCTGACCTGTTTGTCAGAACCCTCTGTGTTGATCAGGTCAGAAGAGGCACAGCCAGGGTTGCAATAAGAGATATTCTTTGCTCTCTCAGCATTTGCTCTGAGTGTACAAATAGCAGCACAGCAGTCAAACGAGCCCTAAGTGGTAGTCGTGGCGGGTGGGGCCTAGTTGTTAGCCTAGGTTGCTGCTCTGAGCAGTCCAGCCCAGTGTAGTGGGCATGTGTGTCCCTCTACCTGGTGTTCAGCTCCCGTGTGAGTGAGGTTGACATGAAGTAGCCACACTGTCTTGAGCAGAAGCAGGTCTGTCAGGTTGTTGAGGTGGTCAAGAGGGGAGCCCGTGCCCTATTCATAAGCTTTTTTCAGTAGTCTGGGCTGAAACAAAAGTGCATGGGCCCTCAGAGCTTCTCAAGCTTGTGCTGTCTGGGACTTCCCTGGCAGTCCAGTGGTTAAGACTCTGTGCTTCCACTGCAGGGGGCACGGGGTTCGATCCCCAGTCAGGGAACTAAAATCCCGCATGCTGCACACGGCCTGGACAAAAATACCAAAAAAAAAAAAGTAATAACAGTACCGTGATTCTCTGATTGATTTCTTTGTTGTTGTTATTGTTTTAATTGAGGTATAGTTGACATACAACATTGTGTTAGTTTCAGGTGTACAACATAATGATTTGATATTTGTATATATTGCAAAATGATCACCGCAGTAAGTCTAGTTAACATCCTGATTTGTTTTTGCTTCTCTAGGCAGCTGAAAGCTACAGACACTGCCACCAGGAGGAACATCAGGAAGAGGTGAGCATCAGGGTAGATGAAACCTGGCCACCGTTTTAGGGTAGTGGAGCTCAATCCTGCTTGTACATCAGAATCACTCACAGGACTTGTTTTACTGTGTTGGAGTCTGGTGCCACCCCAGAAATCTAGATGGGATTTTCAGGGGTGAGGCACAGCCAGGTTTGCGAACCACTGTCAGGGCAAGAATCAGTGATGCTACCATCTTGAGTACCAGACAAGAGTTTGGGGGCTCCATGTGAGGACCACTGCCCAACCTAGCTGTGGCCCATCAGCAGGAGCGGGAAGCCCTCAGGATGGGAGAGCCTGCGTGTGGTTAGTGATTTCGAGATGAGTGTCCTGCTCCTGCTGCTGCTGCTGCTGCTGGTGAAATTCTGGAGAAGGATCCATTTGCTTGGACATTTTGCAGTCCTGCAGACAGAAATAACATAAGCTGAAAAGTCTGTAGAAATAGGTTTTAATTCCACATCTGTTATTTGGGCATGACTTAAAAGTTCTGAAGACAAAATACTATCAAGAAGGACTCAGAACTTTGAAAAGGCTTAATATTGATGATGATAATGGCTATTACTTTTTTTTGATTTTTTGCATTTTATTTTATTTATTTTTTTATACAGCAGATTCTTATTAGTTATCTATTTTATATATATTAGTGTATATATGTCAAACCCAATCTCCCAATTCATCACACCACCACCACCACCACCACCACCACCACCACCACCACCACCACCACCACCTTTCCCCCTTTGTGTCCATACATTTGTTCTCTGCATCTGTGTCTCTATTTCTGCCCTGCAGACTGGTTCACCTGTACCATTTTTCTAGGTTCCACATATATGCGTTAATATATGATATTTGTTTCTCTCTTTCTGACTTAATTCACTCTGTATGACAGTCTCTAGATCCATCCACGTCTCAACAAATGACCCAAGTTCGTTCCTTTTTATGGCTGAGTAATATTCCATTGTATATATGTACCACATCTTCTTTATCCATTCGTCTGTTGATGGGCATTTAGGTTGCCTCCATGACCTGGCTATTGTAAATAGTGCTGCATTGAACACTGGGGTGCATGTGTCTTTTTGAATTATGGTTTTCTCTGGGTATATGCCCAGTAGTGGGATTGCTGGGTCATATGGTAATTCTGTTTTTAGTTTTGTAAGGAACCTCCATACTGTTCTCCATAGCGGCTCTATCAATTTACATTCCCACCAACAGTGCAAGAGGGTCCCCTTTTCTCCACACCCTCTCCAGCATTTGTTGTTTGTAGATTTTCTGATGATGCCCATTCTGACTGGTGTGAGGTGATACCTCATTGTAGTTTTGATTTGCATTTCTCTAATAATTAGTGATGTTGAGCAGCTTTTCATGTGTTTCGTGGCCATCTGTATGTCTTCTTTGGAGACATGTCTATTTAGGTCTTCTGCCCATTTTTTGATTGGGTTGTTTTTTTGATATTGAGCTGCATGAGCTGTTTATATATTTTGGAGATTAATCCTTTGTCCGTTGATTCGTTTGCACATATTTTCTCCCATTCTGAGGTTGTCTTTTCGTCTTGTTTGTAGTTTCCTTTGCTTTGCAAAAGCTTTTAAGTTTCACTAGGTCCCATTAGTTTATTTTTGTTTTTATTTCCATTACTCTAGGAGGTGGATCAAAAAAGATCTTGCTGTGATTTATGTCAAAGGGTGTTCTTCCTATGTTTTCCTCTAAGAGTTTTATAGTGTCCGGTCTTACATTTAGGTCTCTAATACATTTTGAGTCTATTTTTGTGTATGGTGTTAGGGAGTGTTCTAATTTCATTCTTTTACATGTAGCTGTCCAGTTTTCCCAGCACCACTTATTGAAGAGACTGTCTTTTCTCCATTGTATATCCTTGCCTCCTTTGTTGTAGATTAGTTGACCATAGGTACCTGGGTTTATCTCTGTGCTTTCTATCCTGTTCCATTGATCTATATTTCTGTTTTTGTGCTGGTACCATATTGTCTTGATTACTGTAGCTTTGTATTATAGTCTGAAGTCAGGGAGTCTGATTCCTCCAGCTCCGTTTTTTTCCCTCAAGACTGCTTTGGCTATGGCTATTACTTATTAAAAGTTTTGTGTCAGTAGCTGTGCTAAGAATTGTATATGTATTCTCTCTTATCCTTCATGATAATAATATTATGAGATGTGGGTATTCTAGAAATGAGGAAACAGCCTCAGAGAGGTTACACAACTCCCTGAAGGTCATATACCACTATGTGGTGATGCCAGGATTCGAACCAACCCGACTCCATAGCCCATACTCTTAACCCCTCCACCACTTCATCTAAGTACGATTATCATTACAGCTGTAAGCCACTGAGTAAAGAGAAATCAGAGGAAGAGCTCAAGGATAAGAACCAGCTCCTAGAGGCCGTCAACAAGCAGTTGCACCAGAAGTTGATTGAAACTCAGGTAAGCGATCCCCCAGACCTGCCATCAGCTGCACTGGGTGATGCTTGTGGAATCCTGAGGGACCACGCCAGGTGCCTGAGTGCAGAAGGAGAAGATGCCAGGCTTGCACTGTGGCTGCCCCTGAGGAATGGGGCAGGCCTTACCTGTCTGTATGGCACCCCTACAGGGAGAGCTGAAGGACCTGACCCAAAAAGTGGAGCTGCTGGAGAAGTTTCAGGACAACTGTTTGGCAATTTTGGAGAGCAAGGGCCTCAACCCAGGTAAGAGATGGCACACAACTGCCTTCAAAGGAGTCAGTGCATGTGCCCCTTCCTGGGTGATTCTGGACTGTGCATCAGGGGTCTGGCATGGTGTCAGCTGACCCAGTCAGTGCAGGGGTTGCCTAGCAAAGCCCTGAAGATTTGGAGGAGCTCCTCTCGGTTCTGTTGTGATGTTGACTTTGCCTGCCCAGCGGAGTTTCAGATGGTTGTGCAGAGAGGATTCTCTCTTTCTTATCTGAACACTTTATACCATTAGTTTGGTGCTGACAGGTATGATCTTGCAAATAGATCAGAAATATTTTCTTTCTTTCAAGGGATATAGCATACAGGTAAGCTTCACAGGTGGAGAGAGAGATAATACTGTTGAAAGGGTTCCTAAAGCTGACTAGTTAGCAGAATCACGGTGTTTAAAATGTGATTCCTGTTCTGACCCTGTCCCTAGAGGGCAGAGTCTGTCACAGAGAGGAAGCGGAAGAAGGGATTACCCCAGGACTGTAAGAGAGCCTGAATTGAGGAGCCTGAGAATGCCCAGGGAAGGAGCCCAGGCTTGTTTGAATTAAGGAGTGCTGACTTTGAATGCTGCCATTCACCTGTGTATTTTAGGATATATTCTTGATAGTCATCATATACGTTTTTGGATGATTTTAATTTCCTACGTGTATGCACTGTTTTTACCAAAAATAATAAAATTTTTTAAGGCCTGAAAAGCTTTTAAAAATAGTTTTGTGTATTGTAAACAAAACCAAAAATTACAACCTATACATTTCTTTTGGACAAATTTTCCGCTGAGCTGAGGAGAAAGCAGGATGAAGTTTTGGCCATATCCATACCTAGAGAGGAAGGGGAGATAAAATCCAGCTCTGGAGGGCAGGCGTGGGTGACCTTGCCAAGGTGAAAACTCAGGGGAGAGAGTTTTCAGATGCTTAGAGAAGTTTCCCTCATGAATACTCCTGTGGAGGGCTTTTAATTTTCTTTTAAGTTGCAGTTCCCTAGGCAGGGCTGACTTTGTTGTATTTACTGGTTTTAGGCAGTGAGACCCTGGCGTCACAGCAAGACTCCACCACGGATCACATGGACTCGATGGTGAGGGTGTGGGTGTGAGTGGGCGAAGGCCCAGTGAGCGTGAGGCCCTGCAGATCTAGGCAGGTCTCTGCCGTATGCTCGGCAAAGCCCGCGAAGCAGCCTTCAGTTATCTAGGGTAGTGGAAGAGGGTGGTGGATGTGTACTCAACATAGCATATTTTACTTGGAAGGTGACTTTGTGCTTACAAATATGAGTGAGTCTAAGTTGAAAATGTACTACTTTAAAACCCATAGTAGGGTGGACCAGTAGAGACAGCTTTCTGGTTTCTCTATTCTTCGCTTTACCAAATTTCTCCCCTTATTCCTTTGCTGAGAACTGTGTCTTACAAAGGTCCAGCCTGAATTAAATCTGTCTTCTCTTTGGTTCCTTCCCTGAAGTAGGAAGGCAATTGTTTGCAATTAAAGCCTTTTGAGCTTCTGTGATCTATTCCCCAGGAAGATCAGTTGTCATTTTAGAATCCTAGAATACTAGGTATGGAAGCCTTCCTCAGCTCCCCTAGGTGATTTGTCACCCCTTTAGTGGCTACTGCCTTCCGTTCATATTACCTGTGTAGCACAGAGCACGTGGAGGTGGGGTTCTCTGTCCATCCTGTGGACTCAGTTCTTCCAGGCCCACAAGAGAGCCCGGCACTTTTGCGGACACTCAGTCAGTGACTGAACAGATGGGATATTAGCGATCATCTGATTCAACTCCCATGAAGAGATTAGTTTGTATGAAGAAAGTTCTCACATTTCAATAAAGACTTGTTACTACATTGTACTTTTCTCTTAGCTGCTGTTAGAAACTTTGCAAGATGAACTGAAGCTTTTTAACGAAACAGCCAAAAAGCAGATGGAGGAGTTGCAGGTGAGAGGCAGACATCTCCGCAAGGCAAAATTACCATTTCCTACCACAATAGGTGGATCTGTGGAGGGCTCTTTCTTATTTATCTATTTATTCATTTTTAATAAACTATTTTGTAATAATTTTAGATTGCAGAAAAGTTGTAAAGATAATGGAGAATTCAACTCCCCTAATATTAACATCTTACATTATCATGCTGTATTTGTCAAGACTAAGAAACCAATATTGATGCATTACTATTAACTAAATTCCAAGACTTTATTTGATTTCACCATTTTTTTCAACTAATTTTCTGTTCTAAAGACTCTTAGAAATGTTCACATCTGCAGGGCATGAGGCAATGTGCAACACGCTAGGTGGCTCCAGGTTGACAGTTGACACCTGTGTGAAATCCATCCTGTAGAAACTTGATATCTCAGGGAAACCTGTAATAGGAAACCCCGATTCTTGGGTCTGGACCGCTTTGGATTGCTTGGATGAACCATGGGATACTACACGGAATCCCAGAGGATTTCATTGCTCCAGTTGAGATAAGAGACTCTGTAGTAGAGAGAGACAATTCCTAAAACCAACACAGATAAACAAACCTAAGATAGAAAAGACAATGTCTGTCAGTATCCCAGTGGTCTTCCTCAATGAAACAGAAGCATAATGTTCTGGTTATGGTATTGTCTTTCCTGTGAGTCAGAGTTTGGTGGTTTTTTTGTTTTTTGTCTTTTTTAATGTCTTTCCATGCAGGCCTTAAAGGTAAAGTTGAAGATAAAAGAAGAAGAGAGGGCCCAGTTCCTAGAACAGCAGACCTTATGTAACAGTCAAGTAAATGATTTTACAACAGCCCTTGAGGAAATGGAGCAGCTGTTAGAAATGTGATAAAAAGCAGGTGGCCACATGGCTCCCTCTTGGGGATAAACTCTCAGAAGAAGCCACTTAAGACATCTGCTTCTTGGCCATGATCTTCTAGGACTCACCATCCCCAGAATGAAAACAGTTTCTGCAGTAGGATTAAGGACAGTTTATGCTGGAATGGCAATTCCTCCTTTAAGCAAGCATTCCCAGCCTTCAGATTGGCCAGCTCTCCTGAACCTCACAATACGTAACTGAGGCCTACAAGAGAGGGGGCCTGAAAGCTTGGATCAACCTCCTAGGCAACAGAGCGGCACAGAATTAGTATCAGGAGACTAAACCAGCCACAGCCAGAGAAGCCAAAAGGTCACATTCAGACGTGCGGGAAGAAACAGTGGTGCGCAGGTGCTCCGCGGGAGACATCACTGAGGAGCCCTGCGGTCCCCTCCTCACTTGGAACACATTCTGTCCCATCCTAGTTGGGCTCTATAACCTCACTGTAAATTTATGAACTGGAAGTTACCTGAAATGGCTTAATAAATGGGGTGAAGGTATAAATAGCAATAACACCTATGAAACAATACACCTTGGAGCTTTTAATCTAAATCAGTTCTGGTTTTTTTTCATAAAGTGTTACTTTTAAAATAAATATTTCTGTAACTATTCAGACTGCAACACTGGCAGATGAAAATAGCCTTTTAACCTAAATACGTCCACTGAATACTATCGAACTAATCTAGGTAACAAGTCCAAGCCTCCAGTTTCACCCAGAATATTTTTCTTCCACTCATTAAATGCTCTGTGGCTAGTGCCCCCCCACACACACACACCCCCAACCCCATCTTCCAGGAACATTAGCTAGTCTTCTGTGGTGTTCCCTGTTTGTAGCAGTGGGTGCCACACTTCGTCCACCAGGTTTGTGTCACTAGCTGCCTGCATTCCTAAGTACGCGTGTATCTCTGCTATTGCTTTGCTCGGCCAATCCTGGACCTGGCCCCCTGGATCCTTAGTCAACTGAAGTCCGCAGCAGCCACCCCCAACCCCTGCAACCGCCAGATCACCAAAGGCACCGCCATATTTCATAGTCAAACTAGGCAGACTTTGGCTTTGGCCATCTCCCATTTTTTTTCTGCACCTCTCCCAATTTCTTCAGCAACTCCCCCTACTCTTCAGCATTATTGGGGCTGCCCAGAGCCACCCAATCAAGTCAAGTCACGTCCCACCCTAACTTATAGGGCTAAAATTCTTTTCCTTCATACACATACAACATTCACACAGTTGGTTATGTCCCAAATATTTTTGATAGGGAAACCCAGTTAAATAATTCTCACTGGTGAGAAGGGCTGAATATTTTCTTCTACCCATTTTCAGGATGTTTATAGTTTAAAAGATTGTTTACTCAAGTGAATTTGTAATTGGCATTTCTGGTCCCCCCAAAAGTTCTACTTCCTTCTTGGAAGGAAAGGGTGGGAAACTCAGCTGTGAGATCCTCACCTCCTTGTCATGCCTCCCTAGTTAACTCCTAAGAATGGAACTATCCCAACTCCTCCATTACTCATGTTGCCCAGTGTTGAGATCCTGTTTGCTCAAGGTCTGGCCTCACAGGGGCCTTCACCTCACGACGCTGCTTTGCACCACCAGCCAGCATTTGTGCAGTCTTGCCTTTTCTTGTGTTCCCTCTGACCTCTGCTGCTCCATCTGCCTTTTGTACGTGTGGAGGTGTTGTGGTGCTTATTCTGATGTACAGCGTGAATAAGTTCATGCATTACATGAACCAGTGTGATCTGCACCCTCCACTTTGCTAGACGCTATAGGAAACTTTAATGTAGCATGACGTTCTTAACCTCAGAAATGCTTACAGTACATGTGGCGAAACATTGCACAAGTGTACACAAGTTGAATAACAAAGGCAATAGTTAAACAGTGGGTTGTGTGATATAGTTGTGTGCTATAGTAGTTAACTCTGAGCTAGTTCGGTTGGGGGAGGCTTGATGGAAGCGGTAGACTGTGGTTGAAGGAAGAGTAATATTTAGAGAGGCTAGCTAGAGGGTTGAGAACTTTCCAGGTTGGTGAACACATGGAGATTTGGGGACAGTAGCGCACTCAGAGAGGGCATGGAAGCTTCACGCCCTTTCCCCATGCATCTCTTCCATCTGGCTCTTCCTGGGTTATATCCTTTTATAATAAACCAGATCTAGCAAATAAAATATTTCTCTGAGTCCGTGAGCCATTCTAGCAAATCAATCAAACCCAAGGAGGGGATCATTGGAACTTCCAAGGAGAAAATAAAATTATGAGAGACTGAAGAAAAAAAAAAAAGTTGAGGGGATATCCAGATGAGTCTTGAGGAACTAAGTAAGAACACTGGGCTTCTTCAGAAGGTTCAAGATGAGAGGGGAGGAATTCCCTGGTGGTCCAGTGGTTAGGACTCTGTGCTTCCACTGCAGGGGACATGGGTTCGATCCCTGGTCGGGGAACTAAGATCCCGCAGGCCATGTGGCACGGCCAAGATATTTTAAAAAAAAAGATGAGAGGGGATTATATCTGACGCTTAACCGAGCACTTGTAATATGCCATATGTGATGTTTATGTGTGTGCCTCCTTATGTTCATTCTCATGTAATCCTCATTACAGTCATACAAGGTAAGCACTATTAACCCTTTTTATAGCTAAAGAAAAAGGCTCAGAGAAATTAGATGAAATTAATCCATATAATTAATTAATGAAATTAGTTAATGAAATGAAGTTGATTTGCCCCAGGTCAAACAACAAGCAAGTACTGGAGAGAGATTTGAGACAGGGAATAATGGTAGTGGAAAGATTTGAGCCAGGGAATAATGGGAGTGGAAATTAGTTAATGAAATGAAGTTGATTTGCCCAAGGTCAAACAACAAGCAAGTACTGGAGAAAGATTTGAGCCAGGGAATAATGGGAGTGGAAAGTACATGGTGCTACTAGATGTTTTGAAGAAACTTAAATGCAAGCTAGGAGGTGTGGATTTTTATCATCCGGGCCAGAAGTTTACAAACTGTCTCAGCTCATGATGCTCCTAGTGTCTCAATATTTTATGACACACCAAAAGATATACCTAAAAGTTCTATTTTTAAGTAGTTAGATCCAAACAATAAGCACTTATGTCCTAACAACTTAGTAGGTATTTGAAAAAATAATACACATAAATCTAAAGAAAATATTTTTATTTTTAAATAACTACAATTATTTACTAATGGGATGTGGGGCACAGTTTAATTTCTCAAGCCTTGGAATCAAATTGGACACTACCACCTTCCTATCCTGTTTGAGAGGAACATAGCATGATCTAATGTTGAAACTGACCTACTTTGAGCCAGTACTTCACATGTGGTCTAACATGTCATGTATCACTGTGATTCCCCCAAAAGTTTATCCCGTGGCATCCCAGTGAGCTTGCTGCCTAGGGATGCCTTGGCTCACAGTCTGGGAACCATGAATCTAGGCAACAATGAATCACTGACACATTTTGAGCAGATAATCACCATAATGAATGATTTAGAAAAAATGAATCTAGCACTGTGTGAAAGATGGATGGCTTGCAGGATCTTAGTTCCTGAGCCACTTCTTGGGCAGGCAGGAGGTCATGGGGCACTACCATAGCACCTTTTTTTCTTTCAGTTTTATTGAGATACAACTGACATAGCACTGTATAAGTTTAAGGTTTACAGCATAATGATTTGACTTACATACATCATGAAATGATTATCACAACAAGTTTCTTATTTTATGTTTTTGGCCATGCCACGTGGCTTGCAGGATCTTAGTTCTCCGACCAGGGATCAAACCTGGGCCCACAGCAGTGGAAATGCAAAGTCCTAGACACAGGACCACCAGGGAATTCCCATTAATTTACTGTTCTTTTTCTAGGTTCTTAAAATAGAAGATAAGGTAATTCCATTTCAATTTTTATCTTTTCCAGTATGTGCATTAACAACTATAAATTGTCCCTCTAAGGGCCAGGTAGGAGCATCCCAAATTTTGCTATGTCCTATTTTCATTATTCGTCTTTCTGTTCAAAATATGTTCTAATTTCCATTGTGATTTCTTCTTTCACCTGTGGATAATCTGGTTTCCTGTCTCATTACTCTCCCAAAACAATTTTTGATAAGGTGTGTGAAATGAAATTCACATTTTATGGCAAAACAAGAAAAATTTAAATATAAAAAAATTTCCTCTGCCCTTTAGCCTCCTGTCTCCCCTCTACTGTGCATTGTGTATCTGCATTTTGCCTCCACAAAACCTTCCCCGCTGGCAGAAATACCTGCTCAACCATAAACAGCAACATCCTTCTAGCAGGAACAAGACAACTCCTTAAAAGACAACATTTCTTCTTGATCTTGTAAAGGGGTCACAATGACCCATCGGTTTGCACTTGCCGATCTGGATTGTGTAAACTGTCAATAATACGCCATCTAATGTACGGCTCTGTCTCAAAAAACTTACGTAACTGTGTTTTGACTTCTAACAGGCAGAACAGTTCTTGGAACACAAACTTGAGGGTTACAGTACTCAGATCTGGCTCAAATAAAATTTTCCATTTCTTTCATAGATTGGCTATTGATTAATTTTTCATCGACATATGCTTGGGGTAGTCAGCAGGATACCAGAGACCAGAGGACACCTGGAAGACGCCTAAAACCGGCACTCAGTACCAGCATGGGTACTTTGACCCTCACCGGCTTCTCAACATCTCTCAGGTGTTCTGGTGAGTTCTCCTAATACCCAGATCTCGTTGTTTTGGTGATGATCCTGAAAATTTTATTTGGGCTGGTTTTTACTTGTCTTAAGGGGCACGTAGGAATTTCCTAGGCAGGGTCCTAGGGGGATCTGGACAGCAAGTCCAGGGAAACATAGGTAGCTGGCTTTTGTTAAGTTTGGCTTAAATCAAGGGAAAAAAAGGGGTCAATTGATATCGGGTCTTAACAAAACTTTTTTGTTAGTGAAATGAGAGACTGAGTTATTCAGCTCTGAAGAATAAAGGGACATTTTGCTCCTTCTGGCCACAAGGCGTCCTCAGGTGACTGAGGACCTTGCAGAAGTGTCTGAGGATCAATCCTTACTATGTGCAGTGGTCCTACAAGGGAACCCCACTACGACCATTAAGTAAATACTGCTCATCTGGGGGGCGCAACAGAAGCTGATAACTTAGCACTCCCCGCACCCATGACAGTTTTAGACTGTCACAGGGAGAAACCGAGACACATAAGAGAGTCAAACCGACTCAAGGGTAATTCCTTGGGGAGCTAGACTCAGAAGCAGTGCACATCCAGTCCACCACACTGTCCTCAGAAAATTGTTCAGATCATATCTCATACCTGAACCAGACTACCAAATTAATAATGGGAAATCATGCCTCACGGGCCAAACAGCTCCCGGATGAATAGCCACCTATGGGAACCCCAGCTGGGTTTACGTATAACACCCATTAAACTGACGCTTGCAAGCATTTAACTTAATGGGAAGGTCTGACCAAAAATCATTTGTCCCCGAGATGGCCCAAAATGGGGCACTTTCGATTTACCTAAGTTGGTAAATTTTATTTGCACACTAAATTAGAAAAAGCCAGCTTAAGATCAAACAGCTAGAATGGAGACATTTTAATTGGTACCTGGAAGCCTCAAAACGAGAGAATGATAAAATGGCTTCATTGTGAGAGACAAATCAGAAATTATCAGAAATGGTGACTAGATTAGAAAAGACCTCGGAAGTCATCACTGCTTCTCCTCCTTTCTCTCCTCCTTTGGCTCCTTCGTATCCTCTTCTTTCTGAGCTCCCCTATGCTGACCCCTCTGCTCTTCCACCACTAATCTCAAAGGAAGAACTTGTTGAGTCTAAGGGAAAGGATAAAGACAGCCCTAAAGTAATAGCCACCCCCTTTAAGGAGAAACCTGCTCTTACCTGTACACCCTTGGACTAGGACAGAACTTAAGGCCTTAACTAGGGAATTTCCAGATTGTTCACAGGATCCCTTGGGGTTTGCTAAACAATTTCATCTTACAGTAAGAACTTATGAGCCTAGATATTCAAACTTGTACCAGCTTGTACATTTACTAGTCCCTGAAAGTAAAGCAAAGGAATGGCTCCAAGAGATAAATTGGAAGGTGCCTATGGAAGATTTTCGCAAACATGAGGCTGCAGATCATCAGAAATGTAGAGAACCTGCCCACAATCTATATCAGGTTATTCTGAAAATCTTCTCCACCTGGGGGTGGGGGGCACCCTTGATATGAAAGGCAGTGAGCTGAAGAAGAAAGCATTTTGGTCTGGACAAACTGACAGAGCCTGGCTTTTGTCTTAGCTGTGTTTGAGACCTTGGACTAATGAATGGGGCACTGTAAGAAGGAACACAAAGTGTTGTCATTAAATATGTAATCTCCTTTATTCCTCGTTGCAATGGGTGGTATTGTTTTCATTTAAAGATGATGAAAGGGGGGACTTCCCTTATGGTCCAGTGGTTAAGAATCTGCCTTCCAACGTAGGGGACTCGGGTTCGATCCCTAGTCGGGGAACTAAGATCCCACATCCCACAGGGCAACTAAGCCCGCGCGTGCCTCAACTAGAGAGCCCATGCGCCCTGGAGCCCGAGCGCTGCAACCAGGGAGAAGCCTGAAGGCCACAACGAAAGATCCCGCGGGCCGCAACAAAGATCCCACATGCCACAACTAAGACTTGACGCAGCCAAAAATAAAATAAAACAAATAAATATTAAAAAATAAATAAATAAAGATGATGAAAGGGAATTCCCTGGCGGTCCAGTGGTTAGGACTGTGCTCTCTCACTGCTGAGGGCCCGATTCAATTCCTGGTGGCTTGGCCAAAAAAAAAAAAAAAGATGAAACAGAGTCTGAAAAGATCTAAGAAACTTGCCCGAGGGACTTCTCTGATGGCGCAGTGGTTAAGGATCCGCCTGCCAATGCAGGGAAAACAGGTTCGAGCCCTGTTCCGGGAAGATCCCACATGCCGCGGAGCAACTAAGCCTGTGCACCACAACTACTGAGCCTCTGCACTCTAGAGCCCGTGAGCCACAACGACTGAGCCCACGTGCCACAACTACTGAAGCCCGCGCGCCTAAAGCCCGAGCTCCGCAACAAGAGAAACCAATGCAATGAGAAGCCTGCGCACCACAACAAAGAGTAGCCCCCGCTGGATGCAACTAGAGAAAGCCGGCATGTAGCAATGAAGACCCAACGCAACCAAATAAATAAATTAAATTAAAATTTAAAAAAAAAAAAAAGAAACTTGCCCGAACTTCCACATCTAAGTAGCAGGATTGCAATGGTGTCCCTGGATTCAGGGCACTAAACTACCTGAGATGAGTTCTTCAAGGGCATTGACCGCCCCACAGAGAAGGAAATTAGCAAAGCAGGGAAGGGGATAGAAGCTGAATTCTATCAGCTCTCCTCTTTCCCCTCATACACCATTCTTCCTTTCCTGTCTCCCTGAAATGGAGCAGGACCCTGTGAGGCCCTTCTGTGTACAAATCCTTTCTGTGTCCCCGTTTCTTGTTTGTAGGAAAGAGGCATCAGCCTCCTAGACCTTCCCTGTGTGCCAAAGGGCAGATTCAAACAGTTGCTAAATAGAAAAAAGAGGGAATGCAGAAGCAAAGGAGGAGCAGTCAAGAAACTATAGTACAACAATAAAGCAGGGTCCTGGTTCCCCCAGAAACCAGGAATATACCTAACAATATCTTTGAGTTCTTCTGCTAGAACTAAGGCCCCACCCAGGTGGAAGATGGTAACTTCAGGCTGAGCACCAGATTCCTGAAACACCACCTTGTTACCCCACCACCAACCAATCAGAAGAAAGTCTGCACTTAGTGGAAGATAAGGAAGACTCTGATTCCCCCTCCCCAAATGGTTAACTGCGAATGGCTTCCCCCCTTTCTCCCTTTAAAAACTTTCATGGTGGAGCAGACGCTTCAGAGTTGGTTCTTTGACGCGACTCTGCCTTCCCCCCAGGTTGCCTTCTGAATAAAGCAACCCGTCCTTTCCAGCCAACACTTGTCTTTCCAGCGGGGAGCAGCTGAACCCGAGCATCTGAGTTCGGTCCACCATCACCCCACCCCTGTTAAAAATAAGTCCTGACTCTCTTGTTCTTAGGTACATTAAATAATTTGGAAGACAGCAACTCCTTAACAACCCCTTTCCCATAAAACTCAAAGTCAACAAACCTTGTTACATAATAAAGCAAATTCACTGAGTTATAACCAACGTGCACCCTAGAGCGAGCGCTCTTTTCCCAGATTTTCTTTAACAATGTATTGCCAAGCAAGGGGCATTCGGGGCTTTTCCGTTTGCTATTTTAACACTTGCTTTCCCACAGATGTCTGCAGTTAGGGACTGCTATTTTCAACGCCGGGGGAATACTTATCCTCAACTCAAAAAAGAAGACACTCTTCCTACTCGTCCACTTTAAAAAGACCCAACCTTGACATGACACCTGCAGGTCCAGCTCCCCCAGCAAGCACACCAGCCTCGCGGGGCGTCGGTCCGCGGGCGGTCACCGCTGATTGGCTGGTGCAGTGGCCGGGGAAAGCGCGGCCTTCCTCGGACAGTGGAGGGTGATTGGCTACTGGAGACCCACCCCCTCGCCGATTGGGTGGCGGAAGCGAAGCCGGGGATTGGTGGAGCGCCGCAGGACTCGCTCACAGCTGCTGGGGCTCAGGCTCCCAGGGCAAGGCCGAGATGGCGACTGTAGCTTGGCTACTGGGTCGGCGCGTGGCGAGCTGGAGGCCGCGGCCGCCACTGCAGCCGCTCGCCGGCCTGATTACCCAGCGGGCCAACTCGCTGTTGCCCGTGGACGATGCAATCAATGGGCTAAGGGAGGAGCAGAAGCAGGTAGGGAGCCTGACCCCCCTCCCGGCCCCTTTTCCGTGCTCGGTGGTCTCCCTGGCGCTCTTCTACCCAGCGCCCACCCAGCCGCGGCGTGTGATCCGGGGGCTGTAGGAGCGCCAGCGCGGGGGCGGCCGCGGGCCCCAGTCTCCCCTCTGTGGCGGCAGCAAGGCCTGGTTGCCGGAGTTACACGAGGAGTCGAGGATAGGAACGCTCCTGGGAGACCGGGGATGGTGGGGCGGGGGGTGTTTTGGTGGAGGATTGGGAGGACTACCCGCGTGTGGCAAAAGGGCCCTCAATCTGTCCGAAGTCTTCTTACACCTCAATACTGTCTACGGCTGTGGTTCTCAAACCTGGTTAATCATCACCACGGAATCTTTTTCAAATACACACCTTGGGGGTGGAGTTGAAATGCACCGTGTAGTCCGTGCTGTAATTCTTCAACCTATCGTGTCAAACCACAAAGTTGAAAAAAAACTTGAAAGATGTTGTTACAAATGGGGCTGAACCAGAGCCATTCCTGGAGGAAGGAGACTGTTCACTTGGACACTGGCTTGGAGTTCCCGGGGAATGTGATTCTCCTGTGGCTCTAAGCAAGTGCCCAAGCTTGCCCAGAACCCCAGAGTTCACTTGCATTTACAGTCAGCAGACAGAGCTTTGAATCACCTCAGGCAGAAAGTGTTCAATCCTAGTTCTCAAACTTTCCTGCCAAAAGGAGTTTCTAATCTCTTTTGAATAATCCCTTTTACCCAAAGGCTCAGGGACAAAAAGGAGCCTGACACGTGCCAAGAACTGAAGGGGGCGTGGCTGGAGCACAGTGAGTGGGGGATGAGAAAGGTACTGGGGAATGCTGGATAGGCTGCAGGGGTCACCTCACACGGGGCCTTCTAGTCCTGGGTAAGAAGTTCGTCTTAATTTTTTTTAATGGTTAAAAAAAAAAAAAGAAGCGGGGCTTCCCTGGTGGCGCAGTGGTTGAGAATCTGCCTGCCAATGCAGGGCACACGGGTTCGAGCCCTGGTCTGGGAAGATCCCACATGCCACGGAGCAACTAGGCCCGTGAGCCACAACTACTGAGCCTGCGCGTCTGGAGCCTGTGCCCCACAACGAGAGGCCGCGACAGTGAAAGGCCCGCGCACCGCGATGAAGAGTGGCCCCCGCTTGCCACAACTAGAGAAAGCCCTCGCATAGAAACGAAGACCCAACACAGCCAAAAAAATAAAAAGTAAATAAATAAATAAATAAAGTCAGGAGCTCTTTAAAAAAAAAAAAAGCAAGACTTGCTAGATCTTTAAAAAAAAAAAAAGAAGCATAGCTAATTTACAATGTTGTGTTAGTTTCAGGTGTACAGCAAAGTGATTCAGTTATACATATACATATATAAGGAGTTTGTCTTTTAAGGACCATGTAAAGCCATGGAATGATTTATGTAGGGGAGTGACATTTAAGAAATAATCTTCAGGGACTTCACTGGTGGTCCAGTGGTTAGGACTCCGCGCTCCCAATGCAGGGGACCCGGGTTCGATCCCTGGTCAGGGAACTAGATCCCACAGGCTACAACTAAAAAATCCCCTATGCCGCAACTAAAGACCTGGCGCAGCCAAATAAATAAATAAATAAATATAAATAAATAATCTTCAGAAAGAGAGGGGAAGATCATCTCTGAGGAAGCATAAACTGGTGGGGCCTCTAAGTTTCAGTTTGATGCTCTTTGGTGAGGTTACTTGTGTCCCGTTTCCCTGGAGGTGTCCTCAGTAGTGGAGACGCTGTCCTCAGGGGCAATTGTGTACCGTTTCAGCAGCATCTGTCCATCTCTCTCCCTCTAGCTTCGTCAGACCATGGCTAAATTCCTTCAGGAGCATCTGGCACCCCATGCCCAGGAGATTGATCGGAGCAATGAGTTCAAGAACCTGCGAGTGAGTCGTGGGGCCCACTCTGAGGGGGACAGGGGGCAGACTGGGAGCTGGGCTGGGATGGTCTGGGAATTGCACTCCTGCCTGGCAGAGCTCTCACAGTCTTCTGGTAAATGAAAGCTCCCTAAGAATGCAGCCCCTTTCTGTGAAGCCCTTGGGTCTTGTTGTTCCAGATATGCCAGGCCCCTGTGACTGGCTGCTTTCTCACAACCCACTACACTCACTCTATTCTGTTGGCAGGAGTTTTGGAAGCAGCTGGGGAACCTGGGAGTCTTGGGTGTCACAGCCCCTGGTGAGTATGGTTTCTTTCCCTAGAGAGAACTTTTCTTGCATGCCCTTTAAAACCATTCCCAAAAGAAGCAGGAAAGGAGAAGAAAGATCATACTTGGAGAAACCAGAGTCTCTTCCCACTTGGAGCTGAGAAAGTGCCCAGTGACTGTCAACCCAGAGAAGAGTAAACTCTTCTGTTTCTCTAGGCAGTGATGTTAACAAGGCAAAGGATTTAGGTCAGTGTGGTTCACTTGGGTCACCCAGACTCTTGAACTCTGCATGCTTAACAAGTTCCCCCAGGTGATCTGGGGAGTTTAGAAAACTCCAGATCAAGCAGTGGTCTTAGTACCTCAGTCTTACTGCCTCACATAATCCCTAAGCTCTGCCCTACCAGTAGCATCGAGGCAGTACCACTCAGGACAGTGTGTTCCTGTGGGGGATACCTGTGTTCTCTGCCCACAGCTTGGCCCTAGAGCTCATTTGGAAGCAGACGGAGGTGTAGGGGAGAGGGATGCCTGTCTGAGCCTCCACAGTGAGGTGGCCAGATGATGTATTTAACAGGCTGTCCGTGGGCCTGTCCAGAGTCCCCTGTGTGTCTTACTACTTGTTTCCAGGGGGGGAGGGCAGGGAGCTGGTGGGCTTTGTTTCAGATGTTGGCCTCTAGAGCAAAGGCCAGGCCTGGCTTGCGGTGCCTTGTAAAGAGGTGAGCCTATGGCCTCGCCAGCCAAAGCCTGGACAGCCCACCCTGCTTTGGCCTGTGTTCACTGGGCATTAGAGTAGCGGTGGACCACAGTATTCTCTCCTTACATCCTCCCCTCACCACTTGGAGACAGTTCCTGGGATTTAAGCTGATCGTACAAAGTTACATCATGAGTGATGATGTAACCACTTAAAAATTAATTTAGACTGTCTTAACATACAATAGTAGGGGGAAGGTTGCTGGGAACTCTCAAACAAGACTCTTTCTCCCACTGTGTCTTGGGGGTTTATGAGCCCCCATAAAGAATATTCTTCTGAATCAGATGCTAGTTAATGGAAGAAAGAGGCAGTTAGGAATCAGATGAAAACCCTATCCAGGGAGAACCTTGAAAAGAAAGCCAGATATGAGTTCTGGTTTCCACATGGTGTCCTGGTAGCAGTTTCTAACGTTACCTGCCCGTGGGCTTTCCTTCCTGGAGTCGTGCGGGTTGGGCTAACCCTTCCCTAGAGCCAAGGACCAGCCTGACTTCTTGGTTAGAGTGAACATACACAGAGGGCCTTTCCAGGGTTTACCCAGACAGCAGGACGGAGGGCGGGAAGGCTGGCACCAGGTAACCCAGCCTCTTTGATTTTGGATCTGCTGCCAAGGAAAACAACCACATTTTTTATGAGGAGTTCTGAAATTCCCTCCCAGCATCTCTTCTGCCCTCTCCAGACTTCCTCTCAGGCTGCAGCTCTCCTGTTCCATTACCAGCCCTGCTTCTTTAGGTCCAAACCTACGCTATGAAGCTCTCATCTTCCTCAGGGCTTCTGCATGCACATCCTCTGCTTTGTATCTCATCTTCGTGCTTTGACCTTTCCTCTTTGTGTTTCTCTGATAAACCCCAGGTCCTCTTGCTTCATTTGTTCATCAGCGTCGGCACTTCTATAGCTTTCCAAACAGTAGGTGCTCAGGTCTTCTTGTCTTCATTAAGAAGTCCATCTGGGATAGGGAATTCCCTGGCAGTCCAGTGGTTAGGACTCTGCGCTTTCACTGCCGAGGGCCTGGGTTCAATCCCTGGCTGGGGAGCTAAGATCCCAAAAGCTGCGTGGCGTGGCCAAATAAATAAATTTTTTTTTTTTAATGTTTGGGATAAAGCAGGAGTTGCAATGACTGTTTTCTGAACCATGCCTCAGCTGACCAGAGGCAGCAGCAGGCAAAACCAATTCTGTGAGCTTGCAAGCAGGGTCCACAGCATCCGCCTGTTGACCTTGCTAGAGGGAACTTGGAATAGGTGCTATAAGAGTGTTCCTCTACTGCAAATAAATGTAAGATTCCTCTCAGTGTCCTCATTTAACTGGGCTGCCTTTTCCACTCCCCTGCGCCCCCCACCCCGACCCCTAGTTCAGTATGGCGGCTCCGGCCTGGGCTACCTGGAACACGTGCTGGTGATGGAGGAGATATCCCGAGTCTCTGGAGCAGTGGGTCTCAGTTACGGTGCCCACTCCAACCTCTGCCTCAACCAAATTGTTCGTAATGGAAACGAGGCCCAGAAGGAGAAGTACCTCCCTAAGGTGAGGAAACGGGGATGGAGAAACACGCTGATCGCATGGTGCAACCACCAGCCATGAAGCTTCTCCCCCATTGGGGAGGGCTGGTCAGCCTTGCTTTCTGTAGCATGCTGCTACCCTGAAACTGATAGGGCTAGGAAGGGGTCAGGGATTTGTTTTAAAATACTTCAGTTAGGGCTTCCCTGGTGGTGCAGTGGTTAAGAATACGCCTGCCAATGCAGGGGACACGGGTTTGAGCCCTGGCCCGGGAAGCTCCCACGTGCCGTGGAGCAACTAAGCCCGTGTGCCACAACTACTGAGCCTGCACTCTAGAGCCCGCGAGCCACAACTACTGAAGCCCGTGTGCCTAGAGCCCGTGCTCTGCAACAAGAGAAGCCACCGCAATGAGAAGCCCGTGCACTGCAACGAAGAGTAGCCCCCGTTCTCCGCAACTAGAGAAATCCCGCGCAGCAACGAAGGCCCGATGCAGCCAAAAATAAATGAAAAATAAATTTAAAAAATAAAAAAATAAAATATGACACTAAAAACAAATAAAATACTTCAATCAAAAAAATTAAAAATAGGAACTTCCCTGGTGGTTCAGCGGTTAAGACTCCGTGCTTCCAATGCAGGGGGCGTGGGTTCGATCCCTGGTCGGGGACTAGCAAGCCACATGGCACAGCCAAAAAATAAATTAAAAATAGGGCCAGAACACCTGAGTCAGTCACTGGACAACATTTACTGAGCATTTTAAGAAATGAAAGCCTAGGACTAGCTTCCCTTGCAAAGGGAATGGGAATAGAAGAGAAAGCTTCAGGCTTGTGGGTATGGGGCTTCTCTTCTAGGACTTTACCTATGCCGGGATCTGAGAGAAGTTAGAAGGGGTGTCATGTGACCAGGCAAGACATGGTATCAGTAAGCCCCTGCAGGGTACTTCTGAAGTCATAACAAGGCCCTTTGGGGTTTTCCTTGCAGCTGATCAGTGGTGAATACGTCGGAGCCCTGGCCATGAGTGAGACAAATGCTGGCTCCGATGTTGTCTCCATGAAGCTGAAAGCAGAAAAGAAAGGTGAGGCTCCCCTTGATCTGAGAGCTGAAGTGGGCAGAGGTACAGACCTTCGGGGTGAGGGAGCAGTGATTGGAGGTGGCCTCTGCTGGGCTTCTAGAAGCATTTGCCAGCTGGACAGCTTTTTGCTCAACAGAAGGTCTGGAGAACTGACTGGTTGAGACAGGCCCATACAGCTTATGCAAGTAGCCAACTTCCTGTCCTTAGGAGATCACTATGTCCTGAATGGCAACAAATTCTGGATCACCAATGGCCCTGATGCTGATGTCCTTATTGTCTATGCCAAGACAGATCTGGCTGCTGTGCCAGCTTCTCGGGGCATCACAGCCTTCATTGTGGAGAAGGTGAGTGTCGGGGAGTGTATGGCGGGAGGCTTTTATCTCCTGAAAGTGGCACCAGAGATGACCTCCTTCAAGTGATCGCAAAGACCATCAGGGTTGTGTGCTCTGCCAAGGCTCCCTCCTGGGATGGGGCTGAGGCGGGAATGGAGGCTGAAAGGAGGGTGGCCAAAAAGTGGAATTCAGGGAGGAGGGGTCAAGTCTGAGGACGGTGGAGCCATCCACAGAGCCAGGCTGTCTGGAGGTCCAGGAAGATGAGGACTGAAGGGAGGCCACCAGCTGTGACAATCATGGTGTCACTGGTGGACTTGGAGAGAGCAGCCACGGGAGCCCAAGGTGTGATTGAGGATGCAGGTGGAGACCGGAGACTGCACCTTCCAAGTCTTGTCAGTAAAAGCACAAGGGAGACAGCAGGAGTTAGAATGAAAAGTTGGGAGTTTCAGTTTGCTTTTAGGAATGGGAGAGAAATGAGCAAATTTTTTGGTAAAGAGAAAAGAAAATAGGAGAGGGAGAAAGTGAGATGCGTGAGAGAGTGAGCAAAGCACAATGGTGAGTTGAGGGAGAAGAGGCACGGGTGGGGGACGGTGATGGTGGAGGAACCATCTGCCTAATGGTCATGAAGTAGGAGGCCAGGGCCCCTGGGAGGGCAGGGGGGCCATGGGGGCAGGGGAGTTGGTAGAGAGTTTCATGAATGAGTGTTTTAAAAATTTGCAGTACCCTCCATTGGGAGAGGGGGAGAGTATATCGGAATGGGACTGGAGGACAAGAAAAGCGAGTAGCCCAAAGGGCGTGGCTGAGATGGGAACTCTCCAGGTTGAGTCACGCTGCTCTCGTCTCCTAGAGGAGAGGGAAGCAACACCTGGCAGTGCTCTGATGGGCATATGCCAACGCGTTCTGCATCTGATTAGTCCAGGTCAGAGCACACAGGTGGTTGAGTTGAACCCCGGGTGGGACTCCATTAGGTACAGGTGGCAGAGGAACAAGGGGGCAAAGGAATTGAGTGGGCTGGGGAGAGTGTCTTAGAAGTGCTTTCCCGGGCTTCCCTGGTGGCACAGTGGTTGAGAATCCGCCTGCCGGCGCAGGGGACACGGGTTCGAGCCCTGGTCCGGGAAGATCCCACGTGCTGCGGAGCAACTAAGCCCGTGTGCCACAGCTACTGAGCCTGCACTCTAGAGCCCGCGAGCCACAACTACTGAGCCCGCGTGCTGCAACTACTGAAGCCCATGCGCCTAGAGCCCTGCTCTGCAACAAGAGAAGCCACAGCAAGGAGAAGCCCACGCACCGCAACGAAGAGTAGCCCCCCTCGCCGCAACTAGAGAAAGCCTGTGCAGCGACAAAGACCCAACACAGCCAATAAAAATAAATAAATTTTTTAAAAAATCTTAAAAAAAAAAAAAAAAGAAGTGATTTCCCCCAAGGAAAGGAACCAAAGCCAGGAAGGGTCAGAAGGGCCCCAGGGATCTGGCATTTCACTGGGAAAGAACCGGTCTCGCGAGAACTGGGGAGAATGCAGCCAGCAGCAGGGTAGGCTGGGGTGGAGTGTTAGGGGCAGTGCCTTCAGAAATGGGGTGGTCACATACAGAGTGGGGGCCTGGTGAGTAGACGCTGGTGTATCAGGCAAATACAGGGACTTGATGGAAAGATGGTTACTTCCCAGGGGTTTCCCTTTTCTTGGCCCCCTTGGGGACTGCTCTGTAATCAGGGCCACCTTTTATTCCCATAAAGGGTATGCCAGGCTTCAGCACCTCCAAGAAGCTGGACAAGCTGGGGATGAGGGGCTCTAACACCTGTGAGCTAATCTTTGAGGACTGCGAGGTTCCTGGTGAGTCTCTGAGAATGAGGGAGCCCCTGTCCTGACCCCATCACACGCTGAGAAAGCCCATCTCTGGCTTGGAGAGCCTCACCATTGTTAGCTCACCAATGGTATGTGGCCAGACAGTGGGCCTGCCACTGTGCCCTTGCCCACTGGCCCATAGGTGTTGGCCTCAGTCTGGACAGCTGTCCTTCCCGGCCAGAGCTCCTGCAGCTGTATGCCCTACTGTGGCTTCAGGGAAGGGTGGTGTTTCCTTTGTGGACCACACACTGTGCCTGGGGCTGGTATTCCAGTATCTGGAGTAGAAAGGTAAGATCTGCCCTTACCCACTCACGTCCTTCAGACTTCCTTGTATGTACATTTGCCTGTACAGCCTGTGTGAAGTATTCATTAACAATGCTAAAAAAACGTCTAAATAAACTGATGGAAGCTGGACTCGGTGAAGGGAAGGCAGTTCAGTTTATAAGTATTTCTCCCCTGAAGTGTAAGTGAAAGTGTGCCACATCATGAGAGAGCCAGCACCCCTGTCATGCACTGATGAGACGGAGGGCACAGATTTGATCATCAGTTAGGATGGTTCTGTGCCTCAGCCATAAACCATCCCTCTCCCCCACGATCCGCCACCGGAGAAAAGTGTGCTTTAGTTATAAGGAGCATCTAGGGAGGGATGATCAGTGCAGAGCCTTCTTTGTCGGCAAGGATAAAACTCCACTAGCATTAAAGACAGGTCAGTGGTGTCAACTCTTCGCACTCAGCTTCCTGCCCACACCTCCCCAGGCCATCCAGTGTCCTTGCTTCCGGGCTGGGGAGGTGTTCAGCAGTTTCTGTCACCAGCACCGAATGGCCCATCTCCTGGCCAGGCTCTTCCATGGACCACCCAGGGGAGGGGGGAGAGTAGTATTAACCAGAGCAGACTCAGCCTGGGGGAAAGAGTAATTCTCTGGTTCCTTTATGGACACAAGTGTGTTAAAAAAAAAAAATTGGGAGAGGTTGGATGACTTCTAGACCAAACTAGCTTTTCTTCTTTCCCATCCAAGGCAGCTCAAGAAGAGAAGGGGAGGATCTAAGGATTGGGCCTGTGTGTCTGGTCTTGGGGATGGTGTGTGTGTTGGGGGCAGGGTGAGGGGAGCATGTCCCCACTAGCAAGCTCCACTTCTGACTGGAAGTGGTAAACTCCATCCTTTTCCTCACCTGGAGCCCTAGTTGAAGGTCAGGTAACATATTTTAATGCCTTGTGAGAGAGCCACGTTACTAAACCCAGCAACTTTTCTAAAAGTGAGGAGGCTGTGGACAGCCCCCTTGCCCCTGACCGGCACTTTTCCCTGCAGCTGCCAACATCCTGGGCCATCAAAGTAAGGGCGTCTACGTGCTGATGAGTGGGCTGGACCTGGAGCGGCTGGTGCTGGCCGGTGGGCCCCTCGGGTGAGTGTGAGGCTCGGGGGGGAGCTGGGCTCTTGTAGCCTCCTCGGCAGGTGGTGCGGCAGCCCTCCCCTTGGGGCCGATGGGAGCCTGTACCTTGTCTCCTGGAGACAAAAAATTACCTTTCCTCTCACGTTTACTTTCTTTGCATTGAAGGCAAGTATCACTGGGTGACAGACAAAAGGCCTGAGGAGCCACCCTGCTTATTTACTCAGACGTGAAGCAAGACGCCTGAGCTCTAATCATCTACGAAGGGTCCCGCCACTCCGCCTGGTCTCAGGGGAAGGGGCACTGACTGCTGGGCAGTCAGTGCGGTGGCTGAGCAGGGCTGACAAGGCTCCTCACGCTCCTTTTCTCCTCCCTGGGACGCCAGGTCCTTGTCTTGCTGGGCTGCCCCCCAGGCCTTTCCACACTAGCATTTGCCCCCCAACCAGCAATGGGGCGACGGCGAGGCCCCTCGCCAGTGTTCTCTCCTTCCCGCAGGATCATGCAGGCCATCCTCGACCACGCTATTCCGTACCTGCACATGAGGGAAGCCTTTGGCCAGAAGATCGGCCACTTCCAGGTGAGTGGAATGGTTTTGTTAAGATGCACTCTTTTGTTGG
Source organism: Eschrichtius robustus (assembly GCF_028021215.1). NCBI lineage: Eukaryota > Metazoa > Chordata > Mammalia > Artiodactyla > Eschrichtiidae > Eschrichtius > Eschrichtius robustus. Next base: position 87,951,104 of record NC_090824.1, read on the forward strand.
GTTCAGGTTTTCTTTAACAAATGAACAAATAGGGCACTTGCTGTGGGCATTTACTCTCCTTCGTCAAAAAAATGAGTTTGAGGGAATTCCCTGGTGGTCCAGTGGTTGGGACTCCGTGCTTCCACTGCAGGGGGCCCAGGCTCGATCCCTGGTTGGGAAACTAAGATCCCGCAAGCCTCAAGCCTCGTGGCATGGCCAAAAAAACAAAAACAAACAAAAAAATGAGTTTGAATGCTTGGGGCGCAGGCTTCCTCAGCATGCTACCTGGCTCTGAAAGCTGTCAGGCAGTTCATCTCGTGTCACCTCCCTTCCTGTCTGAGATGAATGAATGAGACATTGTAGGGTTGGAGGGTGAAGGGAGCCGATTGTGGGGAGGGAGTAGCATTTTGAGTCACGCTTTCTGGGCTGCCGGACGGTCGGTAATGAGGGAGGGTCGTGTGAGTGAAGGGTCAGGTCCACAATGCAGCAGCAGCTTTCTGGCCTTAACTCCAGACCCACTACCAAGTCTGTCGTCCTAAGCAAGTCCCACCTCCTCTCTGTGCCCCGGGTCCCCATTCCTGGCTGTCAGGTTGCTACTGCTGACCTGATTTTGGTAACGAGGGAATGATTCCGAGAGGAGCGTGTCTCCAGCACACTGACCCGTGGGCTCCCTTTGTGTGCAGTTGATGCAGGGGAAGATGGCAGACATGTACACCCGCCTCATGGCCTGTCGGCAGTACGTCTACAATGTCGCCAAGGCCTGTGATGAGGGCTACTGCACCGCCAAGGTAAGGGCCGGGCCCAGAGGAGAGCGCGCCGGGGCAGGGGTGGTTGCTGGGCCCCCTCCCCTCCGTGTGGCCCTGGCGGGGGCCCTGCTGACACGAAACCTCCTCCCACAGGACTGCGCTGGGGTGATTCTTTACTCAGCCGAGTGCGCCACACAGGTAGCCCTGGACGGCATCCAGTGTTTGGGTGAGTGGCCCCCGCTCCCTACTCCCCACTCCTCACCTGTGCTTCAGCTGAGCTGCACCTTTAGGCTCCTCCTGCCCCAGTTACTGGGAGGACATGGAAAAGCAAAGAGGAAAACTGCCAGAGGCCACAAGTTGCTACTGTCTGCAGTAGTGCCCCCGTCTCACCCTCCCAGCCTGGTCCTATGGACACTGGGAAATGGGGAAGAGGAGTCACCTCAGAGGTGGAACAGCCTCACTTCAGTGCCGCATAGTGGTTAAGAGCACAGGCTTGAGCCAGACGGCCTAGGTTCGAATCCTGGCTCTACCACTGACCAGCTTTGTGACTTGTGCAAGTTACTTCAGCTCTCTGGGCCTGGCACCCACTGAGTGCTATGCAGTAGTTTCTTGTCCCCCTTCTCCATGTCTGCCAGTGGTTCTCCCCTACCTTTGCCTGGCATCCTCAGCACTCTGAGTGGACTTCCAGCCTCCTGTCCACCCTCCCCACAATTAGGTAATCCCCACCGCATCCCTCTCACCACCTTTTTTTTTCTTTTAATTTATTTTTGGCTATGTTGGGTCTTCATTGCTGCGTGTGGGCTTTCTCTAGTTGCAACGAGCAGGAGCTACTCTTCGTTGAGGTGCGCGGGCTTCTCATTGCGGTGGCTTCTCTTGTTGCAGAGCACGGGCTCTAGGCGCGTGGGCTTCAGTAGTTGCAGCACGCAGGCTCAGTAGTCGTGGCTCACAGGCTCTAGAGCACAGGCTCGGTAGCTGTGGCGCACGGGCTTAGCTGCTCCGCGGCATGTGGATCTTCCCAGACCAGGGCTCGAACCCGTGTCACCTGCACTGGCAGGTGGATTCTTAACCACTGCGCCACCAGGGATGCCTCTCACCACCTTTTGCTGCTTCTCTTCAATCAGTCCCTCCTCCTAGCCCATTTCTATGTATTTGATCTTCTGTTTGCTTTCCTTGCTTTGCCCACTGCCCATCACTTTTCCTGTTGTCCTTTCTTCTCTGCCCAAACCATGGCTGCAGGTGGCAATGGCTACATCAACGACTTTCCCATGGGCCGCTTTCTGAGAGATGCCAAGCTGTATGAGATCGGGGCTGGGACCAGTGAGGTGAGGCGGCTAATCATCGGCAGAGCCTTCAACGCAGAATTCCACTAACTCCAAGGCCCTTAATCCCCTTTCCCAGCACCTAGAGGCCTTTCTCTGGAAGGAGAGACGCGGCAGCTCTTCTCCAGGAAGGCCCTGCCCACCGGCCCAGGAAAAGTGTGCAGCGGCTTAACATGGACTCCTCAGGAAGCATGCTGGCTTTTCCGGGGCTCAGTGGGAGGGCTTTGGTGACTCTGCGCCCTTGCTCTCTAACTTCAAGCCTGATGCCCCACCCCCGCTCCCAGGGTGGGCACCTTTTTTCTGGTGAGCCTCTGCCAGGGAACCCTCTGCTCAAGTACACCAGAAGCATTGCCCCTCTCCTTAATTTGAACTTGGTAGCCTCTTTTCTTTCTGGGGAAAAATACCCCCCAAACCTAGCCTCTGTTTCTGCCAATTTCTAGAGGCATCAGCTCCCAGCAGCCTGTGAGTGGGCACCCCCTCTGCAGCAGCCCCTCCATCCCTCATTCTTTAAGCTGAAATCCTACCACTGGGGTAGAGCTCTGGGAATAGACATCTCAGAACACCTGTGCCACCCAGAGTCCACGGTGGGGCAGAGGTCAGCGTGCTTGTGAAGGACGGGGCTCAACGCCTCCAGCACAACGCTGCCACCGCCACCATCCAGTCCTGGCCATGTGACAGCCCACAGCTGACTGGGCAGCAGGCCTGGGTTGGCTGGCTCAACTCCAGCCAAGGCTGCCTGCATACATTTCTCTGGACACCCTATGGCTAATTTTGTTACGACTGCACGGTGGCTGCTGCCATTTTGTATTAAACATTTCATGAAGCAAACCCATCTGCTTCGAAACTGGTGTTTTGGGGGAGAAGCAGTCTACTTGCTACTGCCTTCTGTCTGGCTCCAGCCCTATGTCCTTGGAGAGTGGCTGGTCCAGGTCCTGCTTCTGGCCCTTCAGCCTGCTCACTGGTGATAGGGGACACAGGGGTGGAACCAGCCCTTAGGATAGAGGAGTTCTCAACCTCCCTTTTCCAGATCTCCCAGTGATTTTTTTACAGAAAGGAGGGAGCGGTAAGAGTCTTGGAGCTAGAAGGAAGCTCGTAAGTTTCTGGAAACCATCCCCATGTTTTTTGAGACATCAAGACAATTTGATTTTCCCAAGGTCAGACTGGAGCTAGAATCCAGATCAGCAGAAACAGGGGTTCTGAGAATGCCAGCCTGGGGCCCTACTACATGGCCGCCTGGATGGGGCATAGTCAGAGTGGGACAGTTTTGGGTTGTCCCACCCCATCTGATTCCCTAAAAGAGAACTGGTTTTCTTGGCCCTCAGCCCAGCGACGCCTGTTCTGACTTTTGGTCCTGGCCTATAGCCAAGAGCTGTTCCCAGCCTGATGCTTGTGACAGGTGGAGCTAGCTCCTTACCAACCCCAGCCCAGTCCTATCCTGAGGGGCTTGTGGCCCTGTCCCTGCACTTCCCCACCCTGCTCCCTACTATGCTGGAGATGAATGTGGCTAAAATGGTGGTCTTGCTGGTTATAAAGTGTAGCTGGAACGAACAGCCTGAAGACGTTCAGAATGGGATGTTTCATCCAGTCAGTGTGGGTAACGGAGCTCTGCCACCAACTTGGGGAGGATGATTATTCTCCCAATTCTATATGTGAAATAGAAATGTTATAAAATAAAGCCAAAAAAGTGTAGCCTGAGTCATGAATGATGGGAGAGCAGGGGGCACTGGTTCTTGGAATTTGGGGTTGTTTATGTGCATTGTGCAACTCTGCAGTACCAGCTGCCAGCACTCCTTCCTGGGGCTGCCTCATTCCACTCCAATTTTAGGCAGGTCACTATCAGCCCAGCTCCCCTGTTGACTACCATCCCATTCTTTGTTTTCCTACTGCTTGCCCCGTCGGATGGCAACAGAAGCTAAGGGAATGGTTTTCCAAGTGTGGTCTGGGCACACCCTTTATCAGAATTTAGCAACCTGTAAAAAACCCAGATTCCTGGATGGGCCCCAGACCTAATCACATCCCCAGGGGTAATTATAAGGCACAGGCAACCTTTTAGAACAGCTGATCTGGGGCCTAGAGGACACGCCTCCAGAGGCCTGAGTCCTAATTCTAAACCCATATAACCTGGTAATGACAATCCCTCACCTATATAGACCTCTCAAGTCTCACACTGACATATTAGCTCCTTGATCCCGACAACCCGGTGCAGGTGACAAGGTTGCGCAGGGCCCGCTTCCCGAAGACCGGTGAGTTGCCCACGGTACCCGAAAAAACGCTAGGTGAACCGGCCACGCCCAGACGTGGAGCCAGCGCTGGCGTCAGCTAGGCGTTGGGGCTGAGAAAGGGCGCCTCTTTTTTATTTGGGGGCGGACGCCCAGTCCACGCCCCGCCCGGCTAACCCAGGACCGTTAGTCGCGACCCCCCAGCCTAGGACAGGTCCAGGGTCCAGGGTCCTCCCTCTGTCCCCCTCCCGCGAGGCGCCGCACTAGCGGCGGAGCCCTGCTCGGGCTCGGGCTCGGGCGCGGTTCCGTGGGCCCTGCGTGGAGCTCGCCTGACCCCTGCCGGCCGCCGGCCGCAAAGGCAAGGTGCTCTGGACTGGAGGCTCCCAGTCTCGTATTTCAGGATGCACAGGGCTCAGCGACGTTTTCTTCTGCCAAATGAGGACATTAAGGGGTGGGGGGTGGAAAGCCGGCTACTCTCTATCTGTATCGTTTCATACAAGAAAGGCCACTTTTAGCAATTTAAAAAGTAGAAAGGACAGAAATTCAGAACAAAGGCCAGTTTGTGTTTTGCTGGTGGGGGTGGTGTTTCTTTTATGTACATGGGTTTTAAACTAGGATAGTTTAAAGGCTTATTTAAAAACAACAACAACAACAAAAACTGCAAACCCTCCCCTCCGCCCAGTTCCAGGATGAAACTCCTTTTGAATCTTTAAGAGATTTCGTTTGGTAATTCACTTCATGCCTTTAAGTGATATGCCGACTTATTGATTTAACTGCAGATGGATCTTTCAAGTGCACACATTTAATTTATAAGAAGCCCACTACATGCCTCATTTCCACAGGCAAGCATCTGGGAGCCCTGGAATCAGAGAGCTCAGAGCCCCATCCACATTCCTGGCTGTCGCTGCCTCTGCCCACACTCCTCATACCCAGACCCAGAGCCACACTAGTTCCAGCGGGGAGCCCTGTGGGACACACCTGGTCACTCGGCAGGGAGCTGTTTGTGAAGCTGGCCTCTCCTACACCCACCCACCCAACCACCCACTCTCAGACACAGCTAGCCTGTCAAAATAGTTCTTGGATACACAACAACCTGACAACTTGCCTGCCTCCTTCCAATCCACGCACCTCAACCCTTCCTCTATATTGAGCCAGAGTGAACTATCAAGCCCCTAAATACTTCTGTGGCTCCCAACACCTATAAGATCTAAGGTTTTGCAAGGCAAATATGACCCTGATCTGCCTTGGCCTTCCCCTTTGGCTGCTCCTCTCCCCATCCCTGCTGAGTACTTGTGTTCTGGTTGCAAACAGTCCTCGTGACACTGTTTCTTACCCTGCGCCTTTGCTGCAGCTGATCCCTCTGTGGAGGATGTCTTAGCCCTTCACCTTGTTCTTGCTTCCTCATCCCTAAAGCCTCAGTTCAGGGGCTGCTTCCTTCAGGAAGGCCTCCCTTCTCCAACCTTTCCCACTCGTCTGTCCCCATCTCACCCATCCTGAGTGGGGCACCTTCCTGCTTCTCCCTGGGCATATTTGCATCAGTGGGCTTTCCCCACTGTCGTTTTTATCTCATCTGTGTCTGTTTCCCATGCACCAGGCTAAGAACGTAAGGGTCAGGATTGTGACTGAACTGCCTTTATATGCTCACCATCCAGCACAGTTTCTGGCACATAATAGGTGTTCAACAAATGTTTATTGAAAGTGCAGATGGGAGGTCATGTGATATCTAGCTCACATTTTCCTGGTACCATAGTTATTTGTATACGTGATTACCTCCGTATACAGTACAGATCTTTGAGGTCAAAGACCATTTCTCACTTATCTGAACACTCCCAACAGCACCCAGTGCTCACAGTAAGTGCTCAGTGCCTAAGTTCATGCTGCATGAGTGAAACAACAGGTGGGCCAGAGCCCTGGCCTAATCCTCAGAGTTGGCAGAGACAGCAGAGCCAGCCGGCTTCGCCTGGCCCTGCTTCCCCCAGGCCTTCCTACTCTGGAGTAGCGGGGCCCAGCTGCAGAGGGGAGGCCCTCACCTCCCATAGTCCTCTGGCCCCCCTCAGAAACAGAAAGGAACTGTGATGAGGGACCCTGGCCCCCTCTCTGCCAGCTGAGGACAAGTGCAGGGATTGGATACAAAAAGAAGGCAGAGTCGGGGCACATACCATCCTTTTTTTTCTTGTATGAAATGTAGAGTATATTTAGAAAAGTATATACCATGCATGTATGCAGTGTGAAAAACAATAAAGCAAACTCCTGTGTACCCAGCACCCAGGCCAACGAAGAGAACATTCCAAGTACCTTAGAAGCCTGTGTGCCCCTCACTGACACATTCCGCCCAGAGGAACCATGATCCTGAATTTAGTGATAACCCTCTCCTCGCATTTCTTTATGGTTTCCTACCTCTGTGTGTCTCCCTAAACAATATTATTTCGATCACCTGTTTAAGCTTTGTGTAATGGTACTCATACTAAATATATTCTTCTGTGTCTTGCTTCTCTGGCTCATCATTGTATAGTTTTTAAAGATTCATTCACGTTAATGAGTGGAGCTTTAATTTGGTTACTCTTTTTTCTTGTATAGTATTCCATTCTGTGAAAATACTACAATTTAATTATCCATTCTTGTGTTGATGGACATTTGGGTTGGTTCCAGTTTGGGGCTACTCTAAAACATTCCACATGTGTCTCCCAGTTTATGTGTGCAAGTCTCCAGGTACACTCCCAGGAATGGGATTTCTGTGTTGTAGGGTATACATGATCAACTTTACTAGGTAATTCCAAACTGTTTTCCAAAGTTGTTGCGTGGCCTATATTTTTTAGAATGATGCCACCAGACGTGACCCAGGGCAGAGGCGGCACGCCAGCCCCAGGGCCAACCCCATGAGCTTCTTTTCAGCAAGGGGGAAAAATCAGACAACAAAAGAGTGCGCGTCACAGCTTCCCTGCCCAGACCTATAAGCCACAGTCAACAAACCTTTATGGACAAGCAGAGAACCATGCGCTGGGCCAGCATTGAGTTAGTACAGACCAGCCTCAGAGAAGGACAGTTTTGTTTCCACTTACTCTGCCAGGCAGCCCAACACAACTTTGCCCTGGAAGACATGGAAGAGTATGGGCTAGACAGGTAAGGGGGAGTTTTCTTGGAGAGAGGAACGATATTCCGAGCCCAGGGATATCTCAGCACAGGGAGTATCCTGCCCCCCGCAGAGGACAGGGGATCAGTGGAGGAAGTACAGAGGGCTGCTCTTGCCAGCAATAGACGGAGGGAAGAACGAAGAGAAAACTAGGGCTATGCAGGGAACCACAGAGACAGGCACATCTCCATCCAAACACACCTGTGTCCTGTGCCCACTGGGCAAACACGGCTGCACACATACAGACACGCACACGGCTGCACGCACCAAGAGACAGGCTGTTAGACATGCCGCAGGAGTGGAGGCAAGGAGCGTGAGCTTGCAGCTGCCAGAGGGAGATAAGCCCAGCACTGGGGGCCACCTGCCTGGCCCGCCTTGAGAGTCCCCCCTGCGCATCCGCCTGGGCTCCAAGAGGCAGCCTCTGCAAAGCTGAGTATTTTCACGGCAACGCAGGTCCCACCCCAAATGCTTGTTCTATTTATGGGAACGGAGTAGCAGAGTCTCAGTCCGTACCTGAGTACCTTGCCTGATGCTGCCAGGTTGGGCGAGGTTGGGTATACAGTAGGTCCCTTTACTTGCTGAAATAAAATTATTTACTTAAATTTATTATGAGATGAATTAAGATCTAAAATCAGAGGAGGAGGAATCTGAAATGAGAAGAGGCTAGGGAGGTGAGACCCGATGTCCTTCATAACTGGCCTGCAGCCTACCCAGCCCTTTCTTTCTTTCCAGACTCCTGCTGTTGGCCCAGAGTGGAAGGGTGGGGTTGCGGCCATTGCAAAGTTGTTCATTAAGACTGGAGGGATGGGAATTTTGTATGACTGCAGTTACCTGGGAGAGCAGGGATCTGCTCTGCAATGCTGAGACTACTTCCAAAGTCCAGAGCGAGCAACAGTGCAAGCTAAAGAATCACCACCTAAAAAAAGTATATTTTACTGTTTTCCACGAAGTTTGAATCCCGTTTTATCTCTGATTATAATTAAAACTTGTTTCTGCAAGATTAGCGAAATGATGACAATTGATGAAGTTCTGTAATGGGCACATGGCTGTGTATTGCATTATTCTACTTTGTGTTCGAAAATTCTCATAATAAAAAGTTAAAAATAAAAAGATTTTAAAATAAAATTAAAAAAAGAAGCACCACCCAGATATGCAGACCCAGCAAGTGCCGTCCCCTCTCACTACCTCTCTCCCTGCCCCCGCCTCCTGGGTGCCTCTGGGCAGAGTACACCTTGCGGTAGGTCCTGCAAGGCTGAGAAGAGGGCAGGTGGGGAGCAGGTTGGCCTTTGGGATCTTCATCTGCCCCGGGTACCCTCCTTTCCTGGGAGGCTGCCTGGCTCCAGAGTGAAGGAAGGTGAAGTCCACACTGGAAAGCAAGTGGGGCCCTGCCTTGTCTTCTCCTGTGCAGGATGCCCGGGTGCTTAGAACCCTGACACACACACCCCTAAGCCCCATTCACCAACCCCCTAGGGGCCTTTCGAAGTTTCATGCTGCAGTTTTTCTGCTCTCCCCACCTGATCACCCAAACTTCCAAGTGGGCTAGAGACTCATGTCCTGGACTCCTCAGCCTGGGAGAGGCCCCGGAGGTGCCTCAGAGTATGTGGAACCTGCTGTCAATAGGCAACAGGACAATCTGTAAGTAAGGCTGTGAGCCTTCCCCAAAGAAGGGTCAGAGAAACACAGGCTCCCCGGTGTTAGCTCTGCGGTATCTCCCTCACTAGTGGGTACCCTTTCCTACTTCCTTATCCCATATTCTGCATTCCTTAAACTTCCACATTCCCCTCTGCCTTGAGGATGGGGGCCCCACGTGGCCACTCCTGCGGGCTCAGCCCTCTTTCTTCCCCACAAGGTTCTCTGAGCTGTCCCTTCCCTCCACTCCCTGCCGCCCCAGCCTGCCCCACTCGCCAGGAAAAAGCCACCCAACTCGTTTCCCTGCAGCCTCATAGAAACTTCATCACTCTGCACCTAGAGAGTATGCAAGGGTTTCCTGGGGTCCACCACCCAGTCACGCTGCCAGCCAATGGATGGACCTGCTTATCCAGCCTCCTGCCCCTCAGGTAGAGTACCCCAGACACAGCCCACTTGAGTGACCCACCTCTCCACCCCTCCCCCAATCCCCAGCTTGGTGAAGAACGACCGGCATTGGGTGCCAGGATTCAAAGGCGAGGAACAGTTATGGGGCCAAAGGAGCTTACAGTCTAGTTGGGGAGATAGATGTGAAACGCTGATAGACACTTAATCACACCGGTCAGTTCTAATGTTATCCATTCTTTAAGACCCAGCATGAGCACCACTCATCCAAACACCCTCTGTCTGGTTTGCTGCTGAATCCCCAGCATTAAGCCTGGCTTAACGGAGGTACCCACCATTAAATACTTGCATAATGAATGCCTTCCCTGGGGGGCTACAAGAGGGGACCACCTGTCCTCCTGTCACCCTTCACCAAGCTTATTTAAATGAAATCAGATTTAACTAAAACATCCAGGGCCGACTTGCAGGGGGAAGGGCATAAGAGGACAGGAGAAATCCCAAGGCTTCACCTTGAACTAAATTCTCCGATCTTTTTAGTAGCAGCTAAAAGAGCAGGGTTCTGGGGCCACAGATTGTAGCTTCTTGGACAAGCCATCTGGACTGCCAAAGCCAACACTATAACTTTTATGTCTTCAGATTTCAAAGAGTCTGCCCTGTCGAACCCACAACTGTTGTAATCCAGTCACTGAATTAAAGTCAGAAAATTTTATAGTAAAAATAGCGGCAGGGCCTGGTAGGCAGCGTGGCAGCAGGAGGTAGTTTTCTAAGCGGATATGGAAGGTCCAGTGCTGTGCCCACCTGGCAAAGCAGGCAGACTGCAGAGCCGCTGCAGCACAGGCAAAGGCTTGCTTTCTTTGCCAGTCATTCATTTATTCATTCATCATTCAGTAATTGCTACTGAGAACTACCGTGTGCAGGCGCCCTGCCAAGCTGTGGGGAAACGGCAGGACCCAGTGCAGGCAGGGGTCTTCACCCCAGCCTCTCGGGTGTCAGGCCTTACCCTTGCTGGCCTGGCTTGGCTTGGGAGGGAGGGAGCATTGCCGGTTCAGGAGTGCAATTGGGGGGGGCGGGGTAGGGATCAGGGAGCCTCCCAGCTAGGGCAGCCTCACTTGTCTGTCCCATATTCGGATTTTTATCCTGACAGCCAGCAGGAGCCATAGAAGGGTTTAAGCAGGAGAAGGTTGCAGTGTGATCGGTTTTGGGAGGATCCCTCTGGCTGCTGCGTGGAGAACAGGCTGCAGAGTGGGGATGGGGGGATGGGGTGGGACAGGGCGGATGCAGGGGCCGGGGCTGCTGTGCTGGGGTGGGGAGGAGGTGTGAGGAGTGGAGGTAAATGACAGTCAGGCTGTGGTGATGGATTAGATATGGGTGGTGGCTGAGGAGGGAGAGGGAGGTGCCAAGGATGACTCGCAGTTTCCTGGCTTTGGAAAGTGGGTGAGGGCTGGTGCCTTTACCCCAAAATCGAAACACTGGGAGAGCGCTGGGTTTGCCTGTAGTTGGAAGTTGGTTGAAGTGTATGTGATGTCCCTGAAAGCACATTATTTCAGTGTCAACATGAGTGCAGAGGGCAAGCAAAGGGTACTTTTGATGAGGGTTTGCAAAAGGAACATTCTTTTTATAAAGAAATAGGAAAATACGCTCAAAACATTTTGCTTCCCTGTCTAATAGTGAGATGAATGTTGCTCACAGCAACTTCATGTGTAAAATCCAAACTAGTTGCTAACAGACATTTGGAAAACACAGAAATGGAGAATTGTTTGGGGAAGCTCATTTAGGAACAAGAGATGAAGGAACAATTAAAAGTGACAAGGCTGAGGGCTTCCCTGGTGGCACAGTGGTTGAGAATCCGCCTGCCAATGCAGGGGACACGGGTTCGAGCCCTGGTCCGGGAAGATCCCACATGCCGCAGAGCAACTAAGCCCATGCGCCACAACTACTGAGCCTGCGCTCTAGAGCCCGCGAGCCACAACTACTGAAGCCCATGTGCCTAGAGCCCGTGCTCCTCAACAAGAGAAGCCACCGCAATGAGAAGCCCGTGCACTGCAAGGAAGAGTAGCCCCGACTCACCGCAACTAGAGAAAGCCCGCACGCAGCAACAAAGACCAAACTCAGCCAATAAATAAATAAATTTATATAAAAAAAAAGTGACAAGGCTGGGATCTGAATCCTGGCTCCTCTACTTCTTAGCTGTGTGACTCTGGGTAAGCGATCGAACCTCTCTGTGCCTCAGTTTCTTCATCAGTAAAATGGGAATAATAACTACCTGTTTCATAAGACTGGCTGAAGATTAGAAGAGAGTGTATAAAGAACTTAACCCAGTTCTGAGCTCATGGAATCTCTCCGGGGATGTTATCTATCACTACAGAACACACTCTGACAGAGAGAAACAAATGAAAAAGAAAATTGCTGACTTCCCCATATGCACTTCAGTAAAGAAGAAGCGTTGCCCATATAACCAATCATGATTTTTGCAAATCCCCTTGTAAGAATTTTTAAAATTAGGATAATATTCCCAAATCAGGGGAAATGTTTGTCAGACCTCACGCTTCAGTCTTGGTGTCACCTGACCAGCTATTTATTGTCTGACTCAGTCTTGCCTGGGTCATATACTCTTGGCTGGGTGCTTCAGTTTCAGAGGGGCTCTCCTCTGCTGGGTGGAGGGGAGGCTGTCCAGGTCAGACGCAACGTAATCAGCATCACCTTCCAGGTCCTCTGGTGCCTGAGCAGTGCCAAGTGTCAGTGGCGCTGTGGTTGGTTAGCATAGCGCTTGTGGCCCAAACTTTAGTTTGGGGGCCTCTCCAGGGGGTGTCTCTGCTGGGAAAAGCTGATCTTGGGCTCCTGTGCGTTCACTGAGGTTGAAGGAAGCTGGCCAAAGAGCCACCAGTGACTCTCTGCCTCTGCTCTTGGTTTCAGAAGACTGGGGAGGTCAGTGGCTATGGCTAGAAGCCTGTAGGAGATGGAGGCTTGGGGAAAGTGATTAGCGATGCCACCGAAAATCTTTCCAAATGCAGAGGAAGATGGCTGGGGTCATGGAGACTGCCCCGGTGTTGGGAGGGTGAAGTGGGAAAGCCATGGGGAGAGAGGCTGGCTCCTCCCCCAGACGTAGCAAAGAGAGGCATCCAGCCTGACTGAGGCCAGAGGGGGACACACTGCAGCTGGGTGGACAGAATACAGCCACAGGCACCACGTAGTAGGGGCTTCCAGTGTGAGACAGGGTGCAAACAGGGCTTGCAGGACTGGATTCCAATACCAATACAGAAACAGGGCAGACTGCAGGCATGGCAGGATGGGGGCGTGATAAAGTAGACTCATAACTGCTAATGCTTTGAGGGCATTTGCTGTGGGTCAGGCACTGTTCTAAGTACTTTGCATGTTTTAAGAGGCTATAGAGCCAGGACTCCAACTCGGGGAGTCTGGCCAGAGTTTGTATTCTTTAACCACTACACTACGTGAAATGTGAAAAGAGCAAAGGTTTTAGACCTACTAAGGGTGAGACCTCTGTTAACCCTTTATGCTAAGTGCCATATTTCTTTTTTTATTTTTTTAAATTTTATTTCTTTATTTATTGGCTGCGTTGGGTCTTCGTTGCTGCACGCGGGCTTTCTCTAGTTGTGGCGAGCTGGGGCTACTCTTCATTGCGGTGCGCAGGCTTCTCATTGCAGCGGCTTCTCTTGTTGCGGAGCACCAGCTCTAGGCACACGGGCTTCAGTAGTTGTGGCACGCGGGCTCAAGAGCGCATGGCACACGGGCTCAGTTGCTCCTGGCGTGTGGGATCTTCCCAGACCAGGGCTTAGAACCCGTGTCCCCTGCATTGGCAGGCCGATTCTTAATCACTGCGCCACCAGGGAAGCCCTAAGTGCCATATTTAAAAAAGCAAAGGTAGGAACCACTCCAAGCTTGTGTGATCTTGAGCAGTTACTTAGACTCTTCAGGTCTCAGTGTCCTTATTCATTTGTAAATTTGAGAATAATATTAACCTAAAAGGGTTGTTGAAGATTAAAGAAAGAAATGCGTGTCGAGTGCCTGCCCAGGCCTTCTGTAAGACCCCTGGCTTTGGAAGACACGGCCCATTCCAGATCTGGGTTTCCTCATGGTCCCAGGAGTCTGCGGGTCTGGGTTCAAGGAATCACAGTGGATACACTCCTGGATTTCCAGTCCATAGCCTCCCGGGTTCCTCAAAGGAGGGATCCCCTTAACATACTCCTATTCGATATCTGAGTGGACAAGTGTCTTGATAGCAGTGACCCCGAGGAAGCTGAGGTCCCAAGCGACCCACACCCAGATCATCACAGACATTTCGTGTTTCTTGGAACCATCCTCCCCACTCCATTAATTTATTTATTCAGTTGCCATTTACCATTTACTATTCAGCTCATCAAACATTATTAGGCACCTACTATATTTGCCAAGCATTACACCATGTTCTTGGGAGTAGTCACCCAGAAGAGCCCACACACTCTGGACCACATTTAATTTCCCTTTTCATCTGCAGCCTGGGCCCGTGAATCTTGGAGCATGCTCAGTGAACAATAATAAAGGTATTATGAGAAATAGGCTGTGAGAATGTAATGAGGCTCTCCAAGTAAGGGCCAGGGAGGCAGACACTCCAAAGGCCTGGACCATGACACCCATCTGTGTCTCTGTAGCCACAGTGCAAGGATCACAAACCTGAAGACCTTCAGGGGTCAGACACACATAAACGGTGGAAGAGGGCAAGGTGGAACCATGGCACACTGGAGCATGCCTGCCATGTAAAGATGGCATTTGCTACTTGGCACCAGCCTACTGTTGCAAGTGGAAATAGGGGCCAAAGGTAGCCAGATCTTCTGATTTTTCAAGAGAAACTGTAAATCTGGATTTTTATTTTAAATCTCCAAACATTTCAGCATTGACTCCTGATTTTAATCTTTTTTGAAAGCCCTGTGAGAAAAAAAGCTTGTCAAACAGAACTTGTCTGCCTGCTGAATTCTGCTCAAAGTTTGCCAAATTGGGACCCCTGAGTGGATCTGTTCAAGGGGAGAGGTAGAGGGCTATCCTGGAGCTAGGTTCTGAGGGACCTATAATGCCATCCTTCCTTGGATCCAAGGATGTGTGAGACACACGGGAAACCATAAAGAGGAAGTTGAAGCCACAGTCCTGCCTTCCAGGGGTTTGTAGACTCATCACAGAGACCCAGGCAAAGCAGGAGATGGTCAGGAAGGCATAGCAGTAGGCAGTGTGGGGACCCCTGGGAGTCCAGAACATCAGGGAGTGAGGTGGACCTAAGCTTTGGGAGACCTTCACCTGAGCTTCAGAAGACCTTCCCAGGAAGTCAGGCTTGAGTCTCTGAGGATGAGGATTCCAGAGACAGAGAGCCCAGGGAGCTCCAGGAACAAACATGAATGGGTATGACCTGTGCTGGAGACCCCAAAGGAAAGCCCTGGAAAGTGTGCTTCCAGGTGTCTGGGAAAAGGCTAGTAAGTGCAGGGCGATAGTATGAGGCTTCACTGATACGTTCCCACCCTGTCCTACTTGACCTGGCAATACCAACAGTGTCGTGGTCCAAAGGGGCAGACAGCGGGGCATGGCTGTCCAGGCTCATAGAAATCAGGGCTGTGGGCTGGGGCCAGGGGATCCAACATGAGAGTCAGGCAAGCTGGGGTATAAGTCTCACCTGTGTGACTTGGGACAGGCATTAACTGTTCTAAGCCTCAGTTTCCTAATCTGTGAAATGGCAACAGTGATCATGCCTGCCTCCTGGGATTGGGATGAAGACGAAACCAGCTCTATATGGTTTTTAATCATCAATGTTCACTGCCTGAGAATTCCAGTCCCAAGTGGAGCAGAGAAAGAGCACCTGGAGGGCAAAGCTGGTCCCCCTGCTTGCCGACTTCTTTCTTGCCACTGCTCCAGGAAATGGCAGGACTGCTGAGAAGGGGCGAGGGAGGAGATGGAGGAACTGGACCCTCCCCATCCCTTCCCCGGGGAGAGAGAAGGTAGAACCCGTGCTTGGCAGTGGGAGCCGCGCTGAGAGAGGACTCTTCCCCAAGGATAGACCCTTTCTGCCCAACCCACCTGGAAGGGAGGGCGGTGACCGGAGGTAAACCGTCCCTCCGAGAAGCCAGCGTTGGGTGGAAACCAAGGGGCAACATGCCCCCTGCATGAGCTATACCCCTCTGCTCCCCCAACTCGCCTCCCCAGATCTCTGTCACGCCCAGATCTGACCAGGACCTTCCTTCCCTTAAAAGCCTTCGGTGAGCGATGCCTTGGGATGAAGCCCCCCGGCAGGGCTTACAAACCCGGGTGGCTCCAGCCCCGCTCCAGCCTCAACTCCCGACTCACCGCCTACTTCACAGCTCTGCGCCTTGTGCTCAAGCCAGGACCCCTGCCCGGGGCGTCCTTAACTTTGCCCCTACCGATGGCAGGTCTGCGTGGGGAATGCCTGCTCCTTCATAAAGACTTTGCTCACTGCTTAGCCCTTTCTCGAACGTTCTCGCACCTCACCCCAGCTCCACACCAGGGGCAGACCTTGGCACCCCTCCTTTGGCTTCCTCAGCAGCCATTGCGTGTTCCTGTCAAGAAGTTATGTTTGTCAAGCTGTTTTCTGTCTACTTGTCCTTCTACCCCAACACATCCCAGCCCCCGACTGGAAGCTTCTTGAGAGCAAAAAAAAAAAAAAAAAAAAACCCACAACAAAAAAAACCCAGTCTGGTTCCTCGTGGTAACCCAAGGTCTGGCCCTTTGGCCGGGGGCTTTCTGGCCCCTCCAGAATCCCTCCGGGGATGGACAGCTGGGCGGGGGCAAGGGCGAGTGGGCGGCTGGATGGAAGAACTAGAGCGGCGGATGGGGCCGCTTTTGCAGAACCGGAGCGGGTGGGGGTGGGTGAGGTGAGTCCTCGACCTTCTGCAGTCGGCTCCCGCCGAACCCAGCCCACCGGCCCCGCTCCCGCTCCCGGGGCCGGTGTCCACTGGGCCAGGTGATCTCGAACCTTCTCCCTCTCACACCCCAACAACAAACAACCCTCGCGCTCTCCCTCCGGAGAAAGGAGGTGGAGCCTGACCTCAGCCGGAGGCTGCAGCAGCTGCGGGAGGTGCGGGGGGAGGGCTCGCAGCTCCGGTCCTTGGGGGAGCCTCTCCTCCAGGGAGTGGCACGGGTGGGGGCCTTGGCGGGTTCCCAAGAGCTCGGGAAGCCCTCCGGCGGCAGCCTCGACCCTCCACGGGCGAAGGGAGGAGGGGCAGAAGGGGTGGCTTCATTGGAAGCCTGCTTCCGACTCTCCTTCTCGGTCTGGAGTGCCCTCGTAACCACCTCCCCCCCGTCACACCCCCCCCTCCTCGAACCCTGCGGCCCCAAGGGCCGGGTGGGACTGAGGTGCCGCGTTAACAGGAGGGCGAGGATGCAGCTCCGCCGGGCTCCCGGGAGCCGAGGGTGCCCATCCCCCACCCTCTTGGCTGGGAGGGGGGTTGGAGGGCCCACGGGGGTGAGACGAACCCCGGGGACTCAACGACAAGGACAGGGAAGAGCCTGAAATGGGGTTTAGTCTGCAGTTGTTGGGGCCTCCGTGGAGGCAACTTGGGTAAGGGGCAGAGAGGGCACCCCAAGGGGAAGGCCTGAGGCCCTACGAAGGGTGGGAGTTGGGAGTCGTGAGAAGGAAGGAGAACGCAGAAACAGCTTTTTCGGGGCGGGGGGCGCGGCAGGCAGCCTGCAAAGACTTCCCCTGGCCAGCAATCTGGAGGCTAGCACTGGACAGATGGGGGTTTTGGACACCGCGCCATGGACATGTGTTCCCCAAGGTCTGAGTACATGTAGCCCTCCTTGTTCCTTCTTATGCAGAGACTGGGCCCACACAGGCTCCTGCCTCACCTTGACCTCCCCCTCATCCTGTGGCAGTGGGTGCCATTAGAGGAGAGAGAGGTCCTGTTCCGTGCTGGGCGCTCAACAGCTGGCTCCTTGGCGGCAGGAGGGGGCTTTGCCCCTCCAGCTCAGAGTCACAGGGAGAGCACTTCTGCTTCCCCCATCCCTAGGGAAAGGGGCCCCAGCAGGTAAAGACCAAACAGACGGCTGCACTTGGATTTGCCTGGGGGCAAATAATTTCTGGAGATCCCTTTAAGCAGGGGGTTTCGATCCCTTTAAGAGGGAGTGGGTCAGATAAAAGGACTATAAAAGTCCAGCTTTCTTTATTCCCCAACACCCCCCCTTCCTGCGACGGGGGAGGGGGGGCAAGTGCTGCAACCGCATTTAATTGGTGTCCTGGTATCCCTGCCCCAAGGCACCGTGACCTCCAGTTTGTCCAGTGGGGATGAGGGACCAGGTAGCTCAGTCAGTGATCCTGACACCTAGAGTTCAGGCACTCTTGGGGCGGGGGGGGGGGGGGGGGGGGCGGGGGCAAGGGAACAGCTGCCCCACTCCCAGGAAAGACAGGACCAGGGCGTGGAATGGAGGAAGGGGAAAGTGGTTACCGCCACCACTGCAAGGACTGCGCTGCCCCGCTGTGGTGCCCTGCCCTGTGCCAGGTGGCTGGACCCGCGGGCAGGCGGTCTGCAGGGACTGCGGCGGGCAGTGGGGGAGGTGCCTGGCGGCTGGACTGGAGATGACGGAGCAGCCAGTCTGTCCCGGCTGTCAGTCTGGTCGTACGTGGTGGGGGAGGGGTGTGCAGCGTGTTTTCTCTCAGCCCTGGATGTTTTCCTCTCCGCATCTCTCTCTCTCTGCTCTCCCGTTCTAAGGCAGTTAACCCTTCCTGATGGGTCTGGAGGCGACTGGGTAGAGAGAGCCCCCTGCCTGGAGGCAGAGAAGGGGTGGCTCTGGAGACCTGATGAATCCATTCCTCTCTCCAGATGAAGCAGCAAATCCTTTTCAGTGGGGGACCTCTGGGCTACTGGGTGTGCCAGGGTGAGGAAAGGTGAGGGGCCCCAGGCGTTGGCACAGCTGCCTTGGTGGAGTGGGGTGGGGGCAGCATTCACTCAGGAAAGGTTTAGAGGAAGAGGTGGAGCCCTTCCACACCTGGAAACGGCTCTGGACTGGAAAGGAAGGAAGCCCAGGTGAAGAGGTCCCCGGAAGTGGGGTGAAGAAGAGAGACCAAAAGGTCCCTTGGGGAACAGGCAGGGTGTGCAGCCCCTGGTCTCTTTGCTGGCTCGTTGACCAGCACTGACAAAATGGTTGGGGGACAGAGGTAGATCAGTGGGCTGGCATACGAGGAACATCAAGTGCCTTCAGCCAGCCTCTGTCTCCAAACCATAGTGAGAGCTTCCTGGGGCAAAGGAGACAGCCACCCACATGGGGGAGGCTCTGAGAGTAGAATTCCTCCAGCTGCTGGGCAGGCTGGGCAGGCTGGGTAGGCTGGAATGGGCTCTCACGACCACTCCGCCTTCTCTCCAATCAATGTTCCCTTTTTTTCCTCCCACCGGGGCCCCAAATAAAGACAACTCTTTCCCCACTTCCCCAGCCTAGGGCCATTGGATCTTCACTCCTGGATGCTGGGGAGAAGTCCAGTCCTCCAACCTCACCCTGCTACCACTTCCTAGGCCGAGCACAGGCTTCCTGCCCTTTGGGTCTCCTTTTCCTGTGACTAGGTACATTTCTTTTCTGACCCTCTTGGCCTCAATCCCTGCCCATTAGTGGGCATGAAGCCAAGGTCACCATAGGCTGGGCTGCTGACAGGGGCCCCTTCCCCTCTTCTGCCTTGGCTCTAGTCTGCCAGATGGCATGGCTCAGCACCAGCAGCCACCTCTGCTGTTACCCTCTACCACCAGTCTCTTGATGAGGGGTGGGGGACATCAGCTCACAGGACAGACAGGTGGAGGGGGTATTTCGTGAGGTGGGGGTAGGGCTGGCCTGATGGTGGTGGGGTACTGCCAGGAATCTTTGTCCTGGGAGGCTCAGGGAGGGGAGAAATCCTTTAGTGTTCTTTTATAGGTTCGGGGATTTTGCTTTCCCTAAGGGTGGGAGGTGGGAGAAGTAGGGGCAGTTGTCTTAGGAGAACCTGGCCCTTTGAGAAGTTGCTGTGCCACAGTCTTAGTTTTCAGCTTCCATTCACACCCTCCTGGGTGGCCCTCTCCTTTAAACATGTCCCCCAACACAGCTAAGACTGTCTGGGCCCCACTGACAGCTCCAGAGGCAGAAGGCAAACTGTCTTTTAGGGTTCTATTTCCCAGCCATAGGGGCTGGCAGCCCTGATTTTCTTAAAGTGCTGAGTCTCAAGGTCTAGGAAAGGCTAGGCATTATGTGTGGTGCAGGAGGAGTCCCTCAGCCACACTCCAAGGCTGGGTTTCTCCTCTTGCCTAGGCAGCCCCAGCACTGGGGGTGCTTCTCTCTGCCAGAGGTGTTCCTCCACTCAGCCCCTCCCTGGGCTGCTCCCAGGCTCTGGTGACTTGACACTACCCTTTTTGCCGCTCCTCCTTTTACTTCCCAAAGCTCCCCTCCCCCGCCTGAATTGGGAATGAGGCTTTGTTCTAGGGTGGACTCAGCATTTCTCAAGAACCTACTATGTGCGCATCCAGTGCTTGTTGAAGTGAAGCCCTTTGCCGGCTCTGGCGATACAAGGTGCCGAAGACACAGCCCCTTCCCGCACCTCACAGGGACCTCCCACACCTCCGTGTGACCTCAGCCTGCTGTGCCCACCCACCCCGCTGACCCCGCGAGCGTGCTCGGGCTTGGAAAGGCACGTCTGTGGGTGTGAGACGGAGCCACAGCATTCGGTGACTAGGGGGAAGCCAGGTAAGTGTCCACACTTGGTCCCATCCTGGCTTGGGGACGCGAGAGAGGGAGTCCAGCCTGGGCTGTCAGGCTGCCCACCCCCTCCTCCCTCCCCCGGAGAGCTCTGATGTTCCCCGCGGTGGTGGAAGAGGGTGTGTGGGTGTCAAGGACTCACAGACCAGGCTCTGCTGTCGGCTGGAAATGGATGAGGGTTCCACACTCTGCTTCTGAGAAGGGTGAATTAGGAGCTGGAGTGGGGGGCGGTAGGTGAAGGGGAGAAAGAGGAAAAAGAGATGCGGTGAGGGGTTACCGAGCCAGGACCGACCTTGCTTGAAAGGAAAGGAGACGTGGCAGGCAGGGAAGTCGGAAAGATGAGGCAAGGGCGGGAGGGGCTTCTCAGCAGTCGGGGCCCTTTCGTTGGAGTCTGGGGCCCTTTCTGCAGGAAAGGGGGGTTGTCCTCTCTTGATTTTCGGCTGGTCTTCCCGAAGCCTTGCCCTGGGGGCAGCAGCCGCTGGCGAGCGTGGGGGTGTTCCTTGGCTCGCAGTTCTCTCCACTGGGTGCTGGAGAGGAGAAGGGGGACGAGGGATGTAGAGAGGTGACGGCCAGGGCGGGGGTGAGATTAGATTTCTCGGGGGGGGGGGCGGGTAGCAGCTAGGGGATTGGGGCTCCAGGGTCGGGTCACCATGGGATACGGGCTCATGTTCTGGAGACGAGGAGAAAATCCAAAAAGCCGGCAAAGAAAACCGCCCCCTCCACCACCCTTGGCACCGTACCCCTCCCCCCAGGCCCCACCACTCCCCGCACCGCCTCCCGCGGCCGCCTCGTGCTGCCCCCTGCGTTGGGACGACCGACCCACGGTTCTGATTGGTTGGAGACCGGGAGGGGGAGCCGAGGGCCGGATTGGCTGGCGGGGCCAGCGCAGGGCGGGGCGGCTGATTGGCGGAGCTGGCCGAGGGGCGCGCTGCTGATTGGCTGGGGACGAGGAAGCAGGAAGGAGGGCGGCGGAGGCTCCGCTCTCGGGGAGTTTGTGGGGGAACCGCGAGCGGCGTAGCGGATCCCGGAGCCCGGCCCCCGCCGCCCGCCAGTCCGGCTGCCTGCCCCGCCCGTCCGGCCCCCGCCGTCCGCCCGCCCCGGCCAGGCGCGCCCGCCCCCCCGACGGCCCCGCCCGGCCGCGGCCCCCGCTCCGCCCGCCCGGCCCCGGCCCCCAGGAGGAGGCGCTGACGCAGCAGCGTGGAGCCCGGGAATTGAGCGCCCCCGGGGGGTTCCAGCCGCCGGATTCCAGCCCGGCCGGGGCCTGCGGGAGCCCAGAGCCGCGCCGTCCGCGCCGCCGTCCCGGTGAGCTAGGGGCCGCGGTCGAGGAGGGGGGAAGGGGCGAGCGAGCGGGAGGGAGCGAGCGAGGGAGGCAGAAGAGTGAAGGGGAGAGGACCGGTCGCCCGTCAGCGCGCCCCACCGAGCGCGCCGCGCCGCCGCCCCCGCCAGCCCGGGAAGGGACGGACGAACGGACGGACGACGCGAAGCAGGTGCGGCCGCCCGCTCGCTCGTGCCGCCTCTCTTCCCCGGGTCCGGCGCCACGGTCCCGCCATCGGGGAGTGCGGAGCGCCTCGAGGTGACAGCCCCCGGGGGCCGCCCGCTTCGCAGGCCGGGGGCGGGGTGGGTGGGGGCCGCAGGGTGGCAGCTTGGCCGGGCGGCGGCGGCGCGGGCGTCCCGGGCGGCGGAGGGCGGGAGGACGCCGGTCGTTTCTCCGCCGAGGCAGAGCCGGCTCGCCTCCGAGTGCGCGGGCGGCGAGGCCCCCGCCCCCCCGTGCCCCCTCCCCCCATCGCGGTCCCCGAGGCAAGGGGCCGCGGCTGGGGGCGGCGCCGCGGGATCGCCAGCACAGGGTGGGGGGCGCCCTCCCGCGCAGAGAGCTGACCGGTTATTGCTGGATGGGGGGCAGGGGATGGGGGCCACGCCGGGGCGGGGGTAGTGTAGACCGGACCCGATCGGACTGGAAGGAAGGGAGGCGCCGAAGAGGGAAGGGAACCGGTTCGAGAAGCGAGTGTGGGCCGCGGGAGGCCCGGCGGGGACCGTGCGGAGCAGCGGCCGAGTCCGAGGTGGGGCGGGGGGATCGAAGTTGTCAGACCGCCTCTAAGTGACAGCGGGACCCAGTGCTCGCGGCCGGGCCTAGCCCTGCCCGCCTCGTCGCCTCTCCTCCAGGGCTGGGGGCCGGGTCAGGTCGGGCCCGAGGGGCCCGCTTGGCGGCGAAGCGCCGGACAAAGGCGGCGCCGGAGCGGGCGCAGGTGGTGGCGTCGGGGAGGGGAGCGGGTCCGAGCCACCCACCCCGAGGGGAGGGCGACCGGGCCGGACTCTGCCCTGGGGATTGCGGGGGCCGGGACGACCGCCGGGAGGAGCTGCGGCACTGGTTCACGGCTCCAGTCTCGGATCACCTCGCTGTTCTGGGAAGAGTGGAGTCGACCCAGTGGGGCAGAGGTGGGGGTGTGCACATGGTGGGCCTGGCCGGTGGCGACCGGGTTGCTGGACTCACCAGGAGAGAGTCCGGTGAGCAGCTCTAGAGCCTGCCAGGACTGAGGGGTTTCAGCAAGAAGACTCTGTCCACAGGCAGAGGGTTAATCTCACCTGGGACATCTCCCAGTCGCCCATTGTCACTAGTCTTAAGAGGGCAGAAGACCAGTTGGACTGGGGACTAGGAAATACCTCCCAGAAGTGCTCCAGCAATCCATGGATAACTGCCTTCAGCACTTTTCTTTAGCGAAAGAAGGTACTCACATAGAGAAATGAGAAGCTGAGTTTATAAACCCAGGCAGGAATTTAATTATTAAATAAAAAAGGTTTTCTTTCTATCACCTGAGAGACTTTCCTCCCACCTTTTCCACCCCCATGCCTTCTGCAAAAAGGAGAAAAGGGCCCCATAGAGACCACATGTCCTGGAGGAACACCACTGTCCTTGGCCAAGTAGAGGACATTTGGGAACCAGTGGCTTAAGCCATGAGTGCCTCTGACCCCACCAGTTACTGGTTCTAAGCTGGATGCTGTTTTTGCATATGTAAAAACCCACTCAGAGCTCCTGTGCCCTCTCCTGTGATCCCATACTTAATTTTAGAATTGGGACCACAAAAACAGGGAGACTTAGGGTGTTTAGAATGTAGATATTTGCTAAAATCTGGGTCCCACCCCAGGAAGGTTTTGGTTATGAGCTGCTTCCAGCTGTGGTTGACTGTAATGCCTCCTTGGGAAAACCGCCTGTCACCCTTGCTTAGTCTGAGCATGGAGTTAATTCATGGCCACCCTCCATCCCCCTCCCCAATAGGGTCTAGACCCCAGCCTGGGTGGAGTTGAGGCTTGTGGGAAAGGGAGGTGTTACCTCATGCAGGAGACTAAAGTTTTTTCTGAGAGAATTTAATTGTATGTCTAAGATCCAGAGGATGATGCAGCATCTCAAGGTCTTTGTGTCTCCTGAGGGGCTCTCCAGTATGTATGTGATTTCTTTTGGTGGCGGTCAGAAGGGGGTGACCTGTCTGGCCACCAGAACCTAAAGGAGAATGGCCAAAACAATGATTCCCTCTTTGACAGGCTCTTACCTGGCAGGAGACTCATGTCAGTCAGATCAAGTGTTGAAGAGGGTTTGCTCTGGAGAGTTTAGCCAGTGAAGAGTTTCTTTTTTATATCTCCCTCCCTTTCTTCCTTTCTGTTGCCCTGCTGTTCCCATGTCAGGCCTATGTTGTTGTCATGACCTCCCTGTCCCTCCTGCTTCCTCTGGCCCTTCTGATCCATTCTGTACACAGCTGCTAGATCATTCTTTGTAAAGCACTCCTTTCCCCATGTCACTCCCCTACCCACAAACTTGCAGTGACTCCCCTCTTCCTGCAGTCTCATCCTAGACAGTGTCCCTTAAGGCTCTCCCCTAGCCATGCTGCGCCATGTATGTTTATCTCCCTGCATCTTTGCTCCTGCTGATTTCGCCAGTTGTCCCCAGTTAGGAGCCCCTTGCCTTCTTCTCCTGCCTGAACCCTACTCTCATCCTTCATCTCAGACCACTCCAGGCCAGCGTTGCTTGCCTCTGAGATTGTGACCCTGGATTTTATAACATGGTGTCTTCCTGAGTGCTTTTGTCAGTTGGAAGTTTCTTAAGGACAAGGACAGTGTGAGTATTAAACCTTTGTGTGTGTGTGAGTATTCTAGGATTTCTGGTATAGTGCTGTGCACATCGTTTTTATTGAATGAATAAATGCAGTTGGCTGCTTAGTTGAGTGGGAGCGGAAGGGAAACCTTCCCTTCTGTTTCCCTAGAAATGCTAGTATAGGAGTCCTTGGTGGTTTCTGACCTTTTCTAAGGCATATACATTGGGTGTGTTTGGGGTGCTTTAGCATGGGGAGCAAATGATTGCTTCTGATATTCCAGCTGGTGAAGAGTCTGTCCTGTGGATTGCTCACATGATACCATATAGACATGAATTGGAAAAGGACTGTAATCCTGTTTTCCTCCTACCTTACCAGGCCGTTCTCGCTACCCGGCTTTGCTGCTCTTATGCAATTTTCCTTGTTGTCCATGCTAAATGAATCCATATGTTTTATCTCTTCTCAGTCCTGGGTATAAATGGGGGAGAAAACACGGTTCTGAGAACAGAAAAGGAAGATTCCTGGGTCTGGCGTGTGGACAGGGCTTTGGGGACTGATGTTGGAGGAGTCGTTTATAGAGGCATTGCTGATATGGGAGGCACCATCAGTCCCACACTAGACCCATCAGAAAGGACAGCTTATGATCCCGGCTCTCTTGGAACTTCCGTTTTTGTTTACCACCAACCCTGGGCCATGGGAGAAATGGGAGAGAGGACTGGTGACTGGTTTGAGTCTAGACATTGAAAAAATAAATTCCGCATCCATCCCCTTTCCCCCAAACCTCCCTTTTGTGCCCCAGTTTGATGATTAATGGACCAGCATTTCCCTTCCAAGCAGGAATGCCACCCCTCACAGTTGCCATGGCAATGCAGACCGCTCCCCCGTCAATTAAAAAAAAAAAATCCGCACCACTTCTCTCCTCCTTGCTTCTACAGTAGCAGGAGACAGGTTACCTCAGAATGCATCTCCTGGCCTCTCTTCTCAGCTGCTTGGGCTGTTTGTGCTGTGTGTCCTGGAACACGGCTCTTCCTCTCTTTCTGAGGATGGTCTGAGTTTCTCCACTCTAAGCAGATTGTGCCCCTCTTGGATCTAGCAGCCCCTGGAACACTTTTACAAAGAAGCAGAGAAAATTTCTGCTTTTTTTATTCAGCCACAATGCAGATTAAAAACCAAGAAGACCCTTTTTCTATCTTTTCCTTTGGGGTTAAAAAAAAAAAAATCCCCTCCACACTGTCTCTGGTACATAGAGGTGTAAGTTGGGGAGCATTTTGACATCCATAAGGGAAGTTTCAGTAAACCTGGAAGGGATTAAACCTCCCAACATACATAGTTCACATTGGAGTTCTGTGGGGATTTTCGATTTCTTTATTTTCATTCCTCCCCACCTCTGTCCCAGCATTCAGGAGGACTTGTGTGTTTTCATTTTATCTGTTCTTACTCCTCTTGGCCTTGCTCCGGCAACATCTGGCCTCAGCGCCCTGTCGCAAGGTGTCATTAAAGAGAAAAAAAAAGCTTAAGGGGAAAAAGTCTCCGGAGTTGAGAAGTTGCCTGTGTTGAACTAAGGCCGCCAGTTGAAGCTGCTGGGTTTATAGAGCATTATACGAACAGCCCCAACATTAAAGGGCCTCCTTTTTATGAATGGGTTGTGAAGAATGTAAATAAAGCAGCATCTCTCAATGGGGAAGCATTTTACATAAGCAGTACTACCCCAGCCCGAGTATTTATGGGAATTTGCTAGCATAGTCTGGCAGGACTCACTTCCTTTGTGAACTTGCCATGGTGCTGGGGACTTTGGAGGGACAAGAAGAGTGTGCTGTGACATGGAGGGCAGCCCCAGCACTCCTGCTCTGCAGGTCCCCGGCCTTGCCATGATGGGCCACCTCATGGCTGGAAGTGCCTGCTAACCCTGAAAAGGTGGACAATACAGCATGTAGTCAAGAGCCTGTGATGATTAGAAGCATAGGCTCCTGGCACCTGGGGTCCTGAGATTCTGCAGCGCCTCACCCTTCAGCCTGCTTCAACCTCCCCGGAAAAGGGGATAGGGAGGTCCTGGATGATGAAATCCTGCCTGTTTTTAGGGGAGGCACCTAACTGGAGTAAAATAGACTGGTTTGAATTTCAGCTCCTTTATGTTTCCCCTGCTCACCTCCTGGTACTGCCACTAATGAGCAGTAAACCGGCTAATAGGGAGGAGGAGGAGCAGCAGTGGCCGTGAGGCTGAGGCTGCAGGCGACCTGCTCAGGGCCAGACAAGTGCCCTTGGCTCCACTGAGCTGGCTTTGCAGAGTGGCTGAGTACTAGCCTGGCCCTGGGGTTGCAGTGGAGGGATTGGTGTCCTGCCCTAGGCAACTTGCTCTAGCGGCTGGGGATCTGACTGTGGTGGGTTTAGTGAGCAGGCCTCAGGGCAAAGTCACATCCAGGACTTTGTGTGATGTCCCGGGAAGCATTTTCATCCAGATTCCATTTTTCCCAGTGGGAAACACCTGCAAAGATGGTTGGTTATTAGCCTGTCTCAGCGTCCCACCAGTAATAATAACAATAATAATAACATTGCCCTCGAGATCCTCTGCAGGCACCAGGAATAGAAGAATGGGTTTGTGTCTCAGCCTCTCTGAGGTTTGAAATAGGAACTTATTTCTGAGGCACCATAACCAAGTTACCTGAATGAAAAAATGACAAGTGACTCGTCTTAGTTAACAGGATCAATGCCAGGCAGAAACTTGAGGTCTACATCTTTTTTCTTATGTTTCTTTTCCAGTAGGTTTGCGGGATGGGGGTGGGGGCTTTAACACACCTGGTGTGTTAAGACACCTGGTGTGCTGCCTCTTGTGACCCCAGGGTCTCACCTGGAGTGGTACTGACCACCCCATACTTCCCTTCCATCTTCAGTGCCTGTTTGAGCCCCAGCCCTCCTTAGATGCAGCTCTTTCAGTTTCCTACCTGCAGAGGAGAGGGATAGCCCTTCTCCAACGGCAGCTGCCTGTCTAAATGTTTGGGGAAAATTCAGTTTGTTAATCACATTCTCATCCAGCTAGGTGGTTTAGAGGTGAATTATTATTATTACTGTTTTTTTGGCTGTGTCTTGTAGCTTGTGGGATCTTAGTTGCCCTACCAGGGACTGAACCCGGGGCTCAGCAGTGAAAGCGCCAAGTCCCAACCACTGGACTGTCAGGGAATTCCCTAGAGGTGAATTATTAGCTTTTAGAGGATCTTTGCAGATATCACAGCAAAGGTATTAGGGTGTTGCTTGATGCCAGGATATCCTGACATGTATGCCAGAATGGAAGATGGAGTCACGATTCCACTATAGTCAGGGTCAGCAGGCCCTCCTCAGTAGTGAGGGGTGTCCCCTGCTCTGTGCCTGAAGGGGTTCACACAGTTCGGACGAAGTGTAGAAAAGAATTGTAAAACAGATGAAATGACTGTAAAAGATAATCGTCAGAGAAAATTGGAAGGACTTGGACTTATTCGGCCCAAAGAGGTAGCCAAGAGATCAGGTAATATGTCTTCAAATATTAAGATGGCTGTTTGGAGTGTGATGACCAAATTTCAGTCTTCATTGCAGTCCGTGATGGAGATTTCATCTAATTCGAGACGTGGTTAGATGCATGGGGTGGGGGGGAATTCTGTAGACTCCTTTCCTGGATTGACTGTTAAAATCAAGAAAACACGTCTTTGTAGCCCTTACCCCTTTCGAGGATATAAAATGGGTTTGTTTCAGAAGTGCATCTAAGAGCATATTGGGAACTTTGAGCAGACTTTTCTGTAGAAACAGTTTGTAAAATTATGTTTATGTTCCTTGGCCAGTATACAGATGCCTTTTAATCGTAGTACATTTTCAATTCCTTTGTGGTGAAAAATCAGGAAAAACTAATAATGTGTTAATGCCAATAATTAAAACAGCACAGAGAAGCAGAATTGCACATGCAAGTTGATCTCGAATGTTGGTCTGTGACTCAGCAGCCGTCCTGTGTTGCGGTTTGGGGCGTGGGCTTGGGGACTGACACCAGACGCCCCGCCTCTGCCCTCGATGGTGTGGGAGTGTGGGCAAGTTCTTCTGCCTCCCTGTGCCTCTGTTTTCTCCATGTTAGGGTGAGATGATACCAGCCACCGGGAGTGGGGGGTGGCAAGGATGAATGAGAGTGACGGTGACTGTAAGAAGTAAGTGGAACGAGAGGAATATTCTCCTGAGATAGCTGGGCAGGTTGGGAGAGAGAAGAAAGAGGACAGTAGTGGAAGAAGGTTGTGCTGTGTAATATGAGAGAATTCCTAAAGTAGCCTATTCAACTGTGGATTATATTGAAGAGGCAAGGTGGACTCCTGGGGATGAGGGATAGTTTGGAGGTCAGAGTTTCTCTGGGCTGTAAGTTGTGCCATCAGTCTAGGGTGGAAATGTTATATGGGATGGAGCAGGTGGGCACCAGATCTTCATTTGTTCAATAAGCTCTTACTAAGCCCTGTGGATAAGATTTATTGGTAAGGAAGGCAGAGCCCGCCTGTCCCTGCAGAGCTTGCATAATGGGGGTGTTACTAAACAGTTAATTGGTTAGGCGTGAGATATTCAGGTTGGCTGCCTGTGTTTCTGTTCACGCTGGGGGAGTATTGGAAAGCCCTGGTCTTGGGTCTTGTTCCTCATGGCTGTTTCATTCAGGAGGTCGGCACTTTGGGGAGGCTAAGGGCAGAGCTCCCATGTTGGCCTGGCTGGCCAGTTTCTTGTGTTCAGGACAAGAGATTGCACCTCCGGTCTCAGCAAGCCATCTTAGAAATCTAAGTTACTGGTTCCTGGAGTGTCCTGGTGGTTGAACCAGCACATATCCTTTGCCACTCCTGGGCAGGTGCCCAGAGCAGGCTGGTGAGCTGTTGTGTTTTTTGAAGAACGGTGCATCAGTACGCGAGCTTTCCTCCTGGTTGACTTGTTGCTGAGCCTTGAGGTTCCCTGTCCCTGTTCCTGCTTTATTTTTTCCACACTTTAACTGCCGGGAGCAAACGGGTCCTGCTCCAGGAGGAGATTTGCTTCTGGCCTGGTCTGTGCACTGTGGAGTCTGGGTGGGAGGGTCTGAGGGAGCCTTAGCCTGGCGCTCCCTGTCCCCCAGCCTGGAGTAATCCTGTATGGAGCCAATGGTGGTGAGTCTGGGGAAAGTTGGATTTGTCTCCCGCCCTTTCCAAATGTTTAGGAAGCACATTTCTCAAAGTGCTGCCCATTTCCCATTGGGCTTAGTACACCTGGCAAGAAGTAGACCGTAGAACCCTCAGCAAGAGTCTGAAAGTCCTGTCTCAAATGTGCCCTCTAGGAAGCTGCCATGGAGGCAAGCTCTCTGCACCGAGCTCCGAGCCCTCAGTCACAGCCCTGTCACACTGTCTTGTCCTCTGTCTTCCTACCAGCCCAAGCTCCAGTTCCTCAGTCTGCTTTGCATTTTTCTTCAGCACTTAGCCTGATACTTGACATGTATGGGGAAAGAATGAGCTTGTGTTGAGCACCTGCTGTATACCAGGCACTCTGCTAGGCACTTGACACGCATTCTTATTTAACTTGATCCTCATAACAACCCTGCTGTGTAGGTAAGGAAACCAAGGCTCAGAGAAGTTCAAGCCATTGACCAAGCCCACTTCGGATTAGCAGTGGCACGAAGTGGCTTCTAGCCCCGCGTGGGTCTCGCCTTGCTGAGCTGTGGCGAGGGGCCAGCAAACATTGGCTGAATGAGCAAAGGTCACAAGAGGTGCCGTGTGCCTGGGAGTGAGCGGCGGGTGCCCTGGCTTAGCTGGACCGACACCTGCACATAGAGGTCTGCCTCGTGCACACAGGAGCTGGGCACTGAGAAGAAGCTAGGGGAAGGTAGGTTGCTTTCAGTAGGGACATGTGCCTTTAAAGAAAGCCTCTACAGGCTAGTTTTGTATTGCACGTGATTACCTTCTAATTTGTCAGGTCTGAGTTTCTTAGAGCAGAGCACTGTGGTATGACTGAAATACAGTGTTCTCTGCCCACTGTCCTCGCTCAGGGGTCTGTGTGTATATATTGACTTCTGGGTCCCAGGGGTAGGTCTTGTCTCCCTCACTCTCAGTCCCCTACCTGCACGAAGGGCCTTGCCCTGAGACTAGGGACTGGCTGTTTCCAGTGAGAAGGTGAAGGAGATTCCACCGACTCTACTGTTACTATATTCCTGTACTTAATTGCAATTCTAATGTAAAATGGAGAGGTCCATTTCATAGTCTGAGTTAAAGCTCTCCTCCCTCCCCACAGAGATTCATGTTCTTTTACAGTTACCAAGAGGTGTGATATCTGGCTTTGTGTCCAGAGCCAGCAGTACGTGGAGGTTCTGGACGCTCGGGTGTAGCTCTGGGCCTGTGTGTCTGGGCGCTCCTGCTGGGATGCTCAGCGTGGACAGGAGTAGCCAGAGTTAGGGCCCGGCTGTGGGGCTGGGCTGGTGGCCGCACCGGACCCTGTCTGGGGTGGGGGTGGGCCTTCCCCCGCACTGCTGCTCCTGCCTCTCTGGGCTCCTGGGAGCCCCCAGTGTGAAGTGTGAGGAGCAGGTGGTCGACAGGCCAGAGATAGGCTTGGTGCCTCCGGGGCAGGCGGGCCCAGCTTCTCAGATGGCCACGACCCGAGGGCAGTCTATAAAACAAGCCGCATCCAGACGGGTCAGGCCAGTTCCCTTTGGTCAGGCGCCGTGCTTCCTGCCCAGGTGTTTGTAGGATCCCAGCCTGACTGCAGAGTGAATTGAGTACCCACAGCAAGTGAGGCTGAATGGGCACCAGGGAGGCCCTCTCTTCGGGGCAGTACCCTGGGGCTTGAGCTCTGAGCTGCTGGAGCCAAGGCTTCTGCTCTCTCTGGGAGCCTGCACTGAAGCTGCAGTCAGATGGCAGCAGCAGGCAGAGCGAGTGCCCTCTGACCCCATCCCCTGGGCCTTTGGCATCTGAAGATCTCGCCTTTCTTGTTTCTTGGAGGCGTGGAGCTGTTATTCAGGGTCTGTGGGATACAGTTTCTGCCCCTGCCCTCTTCGCTGCATTGTAAACTGAGCCCCACAGAGTTCACCCCATACTGGGTCCCGAGTGGGATAGGGGTGGCACTGCTGCGTTTCCCGGGGTGGACACTCGGGCGTTTTCAATGGAACGGTAGCAGAGCAGGGGTCAGGTACAGGCTGCGTTTTCAGATTTCTCACCACCCCCGGTGGCTCTGGACTCCTAATGTGGGGATTCGAGGGCCGAGGGCAGGCTGCCTTCCTCTGTCTGTGGGTCTGAAAGAGGGGGATCCCCAGGATGTTGGCCTGCCCGGTTCCTACTCTGCTAGGCTCCTGCGTGGTCCCTAGTGTCATTCTCGCCACCACTCTTAAGTAAAGTTCTTTCTGATGTGTCTCTTTGAGATGAAGCATCTGAAGTTCAGCAAAGTTAGGTAAGTTGCTCATGAGGGCCAGTGCTGGGTCCAGGTCTGGCTGACTTAAAGCTTTGGTTGTTTCCATTTTACCAGCTCTGGGGGATTCAAAAGATACCAGCCACATCTTTATCTGGCTTTATCACAAGAATTTCAGCAGCTTCACCTCTCTGTTTTTCCATGAAGTAACATCAACTAAATTTAAAAGAACAGGAGCTTGCCTTTGTGCTCTTGCTGCTTTTCTTCTCTGATAGCAGATTCAAGAAACTCAGTGTTCGTGAAAAAGTATTATTCCGTTGAGGGGTGGCAGAGGGGGTTATTCCAAGAGAGATTGCAGAAGTGGGCATTGCTTACTCGGTGCCCACTGTGTGGCTTTAGGTGTAATTGGAGGGAGGTGGCTTGGGTCAGGGCCCTTTCTGACCCTCACCCAGGGGACCACCTGGTCTGCTCTTAACTAAGACCGCCCCCCACCCCCACCCCAAGTACTCCCTCCCACTACAAATAAACCAAAAAGCCTGAAGAGCAAAATTTCAAGTGCAGTGGGTAAGAGAGTTTTCAGGAAGAGCAGTGGGGCAGAGCCCTGGGTCCTGAACCCCTAAGGATGGGGGTGTGGGTGTGGCCTAGAGCTGGGTAAGTTAGGGAGAGCCATGGCCAAGGCTGAGGGCCTCTTTCTGCCCCAGGGCAGCCTCTGCTTGGGGGAGTGATCTGGTCTCGACCTGCTCATCCAGGCCCCCACCCTTGCCCTCGTTTCCCCTCTGGTGCCCACAGCCCATCTCCTCCAGGCCTTTGAACTGCCCTTGCACACAGTACCTTGGGTGTCCTCCACCTGCCCTGGTGGGCCGTGCGGGCTACGTATAAGGTGCTGCTGCATCTTGAGGGCAAAAGACAAGGCCTCCCTCCTTTTTTGTTTCTGTGGAGATGACTTCTCCCAGCCCTGGTCAGGCTTGTGATTTTGGATTCAACTTGTGATTCATTGGATCTTTGGCTCGGAGGACCACCGGCCGGCCACTGTGCTTCAGACTGGTTTTCTTCAGTGAGGGCTTGCTTGACATGGTCTAGGCGAGCTCTAAGACGCCCTGGGGAGTCCCTCCTAGGAACCTTCTCCCGAGGGTGCCTGAACTACCTGCCCCTGGGAGGACAGGGCTTCCCAGAGAAGAAGAGGGTAGTCTGAGAGAAGCAAGGCACCCTTGTCTGTTGGTAGTGGTAGAAAGTTCCTGGTTGAGCTGGTGTGTAAGTGGGAGGGACAGGACAGCAGGATGGTTAGCAGAGCTGGAATGGGAACCAAGCCTCCTGCTTTCCCGGGATCTTCTTCCCCCATTGAGCTGGGCCACCCCTGCAGGTTGGAGGGGCCCTGGCAGGCTGGGCGCCCCTCCACCCAGCCCCACCCCAGGGAAAAGCTGCTGCCGACGTTCTCACACATCCATCTGGCTTCAAAGCATGACTCACTGACTCTCTTCAGCCTGGAGTGCAGTGCGGTAGGCAGCAGAGTCCCCAGCCTCTCCTCAGGAGTGTGAGTGACGTTGCTGCCTTAGGCACCACGTGAAAGCTAGGAGTTCTGCGGGTGACGAGATTTGGCAAATTCAAGGGAGGCTAGCAGGAGGCCCATATGCTTGATTTGAAAATGTGACTTGCACCCTGTGATTTAGAAGCTTCCTGGGATCATCAGCCTCAGGGACAGTGGGTGTCCCTGAGGGACTAAGAGGGAGGTGAAAGAGTGAGATACTCTGCCAGGAACAAATTCCCAGGTTCTGGGGACAGGCTCCCGAAAGTGGAAGGCTTTCCTCCTAGTCTTTTTCACATTGCAAGGGAAAGACTGAGTGGGACCAAGTATCCCAGAATCCCTGGGCCATCCATCCATGTAGCAAGTCTACCAGCAAATTGAGGGTGGGGGGAAGCGAGGGCAGACCAAGGACCGTGGTCCGCTAAGAGCTCTTCATTGGCCAGGCTTGGAAACACCTCCCTGTGTTCGCTTTCTCTTTCCCATCCACCCCTCCTTACTCTGCTTGGTGTCCATGTCCTTAAAGGCCATAAGCCCAGGTGACCTCAGCCTTGGCCACCGGCCATTCCCAGGTCTGACTCCTCTGGTAACTTGGGGCCTGCTGAGGGGCTTTGGCCCCTGCTCAGCTGTGTGGTCTATGCACTGTCCTCCTTCTCCAGGCCCTTTGGGGGTGGGGGAGGGCTGGGCGCAGGCTTCCCTAGGAAATACAGATGTGCCTCTCCTTGTTCCTGCTCCCTCACCTCTGGCACAGGGGTGCCCTGCCCTTGAGGGAAGGGCCTGGGGTTATAAGCAACTGGGATTCTTTTGAGGGTGAAAAAAGGCATTGCTAATAAGTGTGCTGAGCAATCAGGGATGGGTGGACACCCTGATTAGAAGAAAGAAAGAGTCTTAGGTAGCCTAGCAGATGCCTGGGGTTTTTCAGGAGCACTCCAGTCTGTGCTTCAGGAATGAATGGATTTGCCTCTGTGACTCTCTGTCCTGCCTGAGGCCTGGTCTCTGGGTATGCAGGTCCCCGCATGTGGCCAGAGCAATGCCTGGCACCCCGCCTCCCTTTTCCAGTTTTCCAAGTTCTTTCTCAGGGGTGAGGGACACCCCCGCTGCCCTCAGCCTGGTTTTTGGAGCACTCTTTCTCAACTCGTGTGGCATGTCTCTGGAGAGAGGGTAGAGGGCACCCAGTGACCCCAGCCACTGGCCCAAGGCCACAGGAGCTCCTGGAAGGGCTCTGGATTCCCTGGGAGTCCTCAGGCTTGGGACTTTCAGGGTTAAATCCTGGCCCTGCAGGGACTGCTCCCAGCTCCTCTGGTGGAGCGAGTGTGAATAACAATAGCAGCGGAGAAATCAAGCTGAAAAGCTTGCTGGGCGGGAGGGGTCGCAGAGTGCTGGGGAGGGCAGAGCTCCATCTGACACCTTACTCGGCAGCATCTTGCTTTGTTGGGGTGTAGGTAGGGAGTGAACAGCATAGTAGTCTCTGACCACCGATGCCGGCAGTATCCGTCCCCCCGACCCTGCCCCTCAGCTCTCCATTGCCTGGGCTGTGCCAGCTTCCTGCACACAGCCTGCTGCCTTTTTCATTTAGGGGGGTACCCGGGGGGCCCAGGTATGTTGGAGGTGGGGGGGGGGTGTCTGCTAAGCAAAGTTAAGGGGTGGATGATGCCTGGTCGCGGGCATTTTCTGTCTGGGGCGCTCTGGGTTTCCTGTGACTCACCCCCATCCTGCCCCCTGCCTGGCATCTTGCCTACAAGGAGGGAGTCCTGAGGAATAAGGCAGGACTAACAAGGCTGCCTGGGTTTGTCGCCTGAGTTAGTTCTTCTGTTTGGTACTTTCTTTTCCCAGCTCTTAGTGGCTGGTGGGCCTTTAAAGCTGTACCACAGGTCTAGAGTGTGGTCCCTGGGTTTCCTACCTGGGAATGCTGGCCCCAGCCTTACTGACATCCCTCCGCCAGGCACTGGCACTGAGCTGTTTGGAATCTGAGCTAAGGTGGGGCTGGCTTCACGGGCTGGCTGAGACCTCCCCCCACAGGCTCCTCACAGCCAGGCCTTCACTCTGAGGGGGCTTTCCAGCAATACCCAGGTTATGGCTGTCCTGCTGTCTGTGCCAGGCAGGTGTCCTCACAGGCTGGACTTTGCCTCCTCCACGGCCCAGCAGGCAGTTCCTCATCTCAGCTCCTCACTGTCCATCTCCTTATCCTCCTGTGGCCAATCTCAGAAGCCTCAAGACGGGGGAGGGGGCTGATAATGTCTTTGAAGGAATTGGTGGGCTCCCACCGCCCAAGCCCCTATCCTGGCTCCGTGTGCTCAGGGCAGTCTCCTCCTGTCTTGCGATGAGTATCTAGTGGGAGAAGAACAGGTGGAGACAACCGAGAGCTTTGCCCCCAGCTTCTTCTGTCTTCCAGCTCTGGGGTTTGCATTGCTCCATAGGGTCCCCAGGGGCTTCGTTCAGAGGAGAGTGGGGCAGCCAGTCCTTGCACAGCTGCTGGTAGCCTGACCCCGCTAGACCTTTGCACTCTGGAAGGGGGGGTCCCGGGAACATCCAAGCTGGAGCTGGGGTGAGGGTAGGCCAGAGTTACTGCAGGGGACGCGGGATGGGCTGCAGTGGGGGAGAAAGCAGGCCAGGGCAGGCTTCTCTCATTGCCTGCCTTATGTCCTGCAGCTTGGAGGTACTCCATGACACACACTCGGAGGAAGTCTCTTCCCATGCTGAGTTCGGGCCCCACGGGCCGCCAGGAGCCCCTGCAGATGGAGGGCAGCAGTATGGAGCAGGGGGCAGAGGGTGTGGAGCCAGGTCCTCCTGAGAGCCCGGGGCACCTCACGGGGCGCCGCAAGAACTACCCACTGCGGAAGCGCCCATTAATTCCCGAGAAGCCCAAGGCCTGCAAAGTGCTGCTCACCCGCCTGGAGAATGTGGCTGGTCCACGGAGCGCAGATGAGGCTGATGAGCTGCCCCCCGACCTGCCCAAGCCCCCTAGCCCGGCCCCATCCAGTGAGGACACTGGCCTCCCCCAGCCCCGCAAGCGGCGCCTGGCCTCCCTCAACGCCGAGGCCCTCAATAACCTGCTGCTGGAGCGGGAAGAGACCAGCAGCCTGATGGGCACCCGCCGCAGCCGAGGGGGAGACCCCCACCGCAGCCGGGACCGTGACCGGGCCACTGGAGGCTGGGCCTCCTCCAAGAAGCGGCCCCGGCTGGGGGACCTCGGAGGAGGAAGTCGGGACCTGTCCCCAGAGCCAGCACCGGATGAAGGGGCCCGCCGAGATGGTGATCCAGCTCCCAAGAGACTGGCCAGCCTGAATGCAGCTGCCTTCCTAAAGCTGAGCCAGGAGCGGGAGCTACCCCTGCGGCCGCCTCGTGCCCACCCAGAAGCAGATGGGCACTCCACTGAGCCACCAGCACTGAGGGCCCCGAGGCCAAAGTGGGCCAAGGTCAATGGCAAGAACTATCCCAAGGCCCGGCAGGGGGCTGGCTCTGGGGAGGCTGCGGGCCCACCCAGCTGGCAAGGACACCCCGAGGAGCCATGGCCGTCTACCACCCCTCGTGGGCCGTCCAGCCAGCCACCTTACCAGCCCCTGAGTGAGGCTCTGGAGAGCCCCTTGGGGCTGCGCCCTCACCTGCCCCTGCTGATGGGTGGGCAAGCAGCCTTGAAGCCGGAGCCCGGGCGCCCAGGCGAGGAGTCACCTGCCCCCAAGCAGGAACTGCACCAGCCCTCTTTCCCTGCACCCCAGCTCTCCCCGCTACCGATGCCTGGCAACCCCGCCGACTACAGTGGCCTGTGTGGTGGGCCTGAGCTCACCGCGCTAGGCAGCTTCTACCTGTACTGCAGCCAGGCCGGGCTGCGGTGTGGGGGCTACTCCTCCTGCTCCGTGCTCCCCGAGGGCAAGCTGTCCCCAGTGGCTGCAGCTAACGCGGGGCTCCTCTTGGCCCCGAGTTCAGTGCCCGCCGCGGGCACCCACTTCCAGCACCCTCCGTGGGGTTCTCGCTACTGCTCCAGTGAGGACACTGGAGTGAATGGCTACAGCATCTGTGAAATGTTGCCCCCGTCTCTTACCCACATTGGCACTACCTGTGGCGGCTGCCCCTACAAAATGCCTTTTGCAGCAGGTATGCCTTCCTGGAGGTGGGGTACACCAGGGAGTCTCTGAGAAGCAGTGTCCCAAGAGGGTGGGGCACACTGGCATCTGTCTACCGTGTGGGAGAGTCGGGGGTTTTGAGAAGGGCGGATTCCTCTAGTTTTGTGCCCCCAGCCTAGGAGATTCCCAGGAAAGAGGCCCGTGTTTAGCTCTTAGCAGCCCTGCTCCATCCCCACTGTCTATGGAGGTTTCTCGGCATGGCAGTTAGGTAGCATTGTGGTGGTGAAGTGGGCAGGGAGTGTCTCTCCTCCCTCTCCACGGGGATGCCCATTCTTAGACTCTGAGTAGCAAGATAGATGCTGAAATTAGCACTTTTGCCAAGTTGTCCCCATGTCCTTCTGCTTTCCTCGAGGAAAGCTAGAATTCCTTACTTCCCGGGAACCCAGACCATCTGCATGCCAACCGAGTTCAGCATTCACGGGAGGGGTGGTGGGCACCAGGCCTGGTAGGTGGTACCAGCTGCAACAGGACAGCTTCGTCCTGGCCATACAGGCCTTGAAGGAGAAGTAATGCTCAGACTTAGAATCACCTTGCTAGGTGCAGACTAGGTGGGCACACTCTGAGAACAGACAGGCTGCCATCAGGGCCTGGGCTTTGGTGTCTACCTTCTTGGCAAGATCCAGACACCTGAGAGTCTCGTGCCGTAGTTGATGAGACACCCCTAAGTGATCTCTCTTTCCCCAAACTGGCAGGAGTGTCCTCACATGCCTCTCCAGGCTCCCTTCCTGGCTCCTGGGTGGAAATGAGGTGACCAGAGCCATGCTAGCCAGCAGGTCTGCCCTGCTGCTGGTGATGTGAGGGGCCAGGCCTTCTCAGGGCTCTCCCCTCCCCTGCACAGCCCTTCTTGAAGGGGTCTATAAAACAACTTTATAGACCGGTTGACTCTGGCCAGACTGGTTGTTTCAGGTTCTCGCATGAGTTGGAGCTCTAAGAAATGAGAGCAAGCTTCTTTTTAGGCTTTTCTTTTTCTTCCGTACCACTCTCTAAGTCTAGTCACTTAACCTGTGGGACCCAAGACCCTTAGCCCCTTGCCCTGGGACACCAGTAAGCACCATGTGCCAGGCACTTGTTCTTAGTGCTTTATATATGGGAGGCCATATGGCATGTTAATTGAGCACAGACTCTGGAGCCAGACTGAAATGTTCTCCCCACTTCCTCAGCCACGTGACTGTGGGACAAACCAATAACCACCCTGTGTCTCAGTTTCCTTAATTGTAAAATGGGGGTAATGGTACCTACCTCATAGGGTTGTTGTAAGGATGTGAAGAGTTAATACGTTGATAGGAAAACACCTAGGACACACTATATGATACTCATAACTACTACTTCTGTTGCAAGGCACAGAAAGGTAAAGTGACTTGCCTGAAGTCACACAGCTGGTAAGTGGCAGATCTGGGACTCATATCCTGGTCTCACTCCAGATCCCCTGCTCCTAAGTACAGTGGAAGCTTTAGAGAAGGAAGATTAAGTCAGAGCTTAGAGATGCCATTCCCATTACTTCCCCTTCTCTCAGGCTAGAAGAGGAGATGGAGATGTCTGTGGGCCGGTTTCCAAGGTCATGAAAAACCCTTGGCCTGTCACTGATCATCTACCTTAACAGCCTCTGACCCCACCTGCCACCTCAGTGGCCTTTGGGTTCATGCTTAGAATTAAAAGAAGCAGGCTCTGAAAGCAGAGGGGCCGGGGGTTCCCTGCTTTACCTTCCCTGACCCCCTTCTCTCCTTTTCCCAGAAGGCTGCAGGTCCCTGGGCCAGCTGGAATTTCCTCTCCCGGAAGCTGGCCACCCTGCCTCACCTGCCCACCCCCTCTTGGGATGCCCTGTGCCCAGCGTGCCACCTGCAGCAGAGCCTGTCCCCCATCTTCAGACACCCACCTCGGAGCCCCAGACGGTAGCTCGCGCGTGCCCTCAGAGCGCCAAGCCTCCTAGCGGCTCCAAGTCAGGTCTGCGCACGGGCTCCAGCTGTAGGCACACTGCGCGGAGCAAGGCTGCCCGCAGGCCCAGCCACCCCAAGCAGCCTCGCGTCCAGCGCCCACGCCCACGCCGCCGCCGCCGCCGCCGCACTAACGGCTGGGTGCCCGTTGGGGCTGCCTGTGAGAAAGCCGTCTATGTCTTGGTGAGTGCCAGCTCAGCTGATGGGGAGAAGGGAGGGTGGCGGTACGGACATAGGACCTGCAGTGAGTTGGGTCCCAGGAACCCCTGGCTCTAGCCACTCTGGGAAGTGACAAGGGGTTCCAGCTCAGTTGTACCCCAGGAACTGATCACACTGGCCCGGCCTGCTCCCCCAGCCCCTACTGATCCTGTGCCCTGTGCCTTGGGGAGTTACGGAATGCACAGTCAGTCACAGCTCGTGGCTGCCATCTCTGTCACCGACACAGGGAAGCCTCCTGAAGTGTCTTCACCTCTCATCCTGGATTATAAAGTGGAGGACTTCCCTGGAGGCTTTTTGGATAAGTATGTATAGGGGAAATTGGGATAGGCAGAGAAAATTGGTGATACAGGAACATCTGGGATGATGAAAAGAATGTAGACTGAAATGTATTGAGCACTTCTTAGGTGCCAGAACCGAGCTAAGCACTTTACGTGCATTATCCGCTTTGATCGTCACCGCTGCCCCGTGAGGTACGCACACACCCCGTGGTCCTAGAACTACCCTCATTTCACAGACGAGGAAACAGGCTTAGCAGTAGATTAAGTCATTTGCCCGTGATAAGGCTTTGCCGCTTATACCATGGTGGTTTAAGAGTCAAACCCAGACTGTCCATTAGGAAGCTTGAGGACCTACCCGGTGCTGGGGGTTTGGAGCACAAGAGCCGGCTGTCGTGGGTGTGGTGGTCAGAGTGCAGCCCCAGAAGTTTCGAGCCGCTTTCTTACCCCTGTTCCCATTTCTCTTCCTTTCTCCAACGGTGAGGATTCCCTTTCCTGCCCCTGAAAGCCAGGCTCAGGGAGGAGGGGCCAGAGTGCAAACCACTTTGGCAGTCTCCCATCCTCAGTGGTTTGACTGCCCTGAGGAGAGCACAGAGAGGGTGTCACTCCCTCCCCATGCTGAGTGCGGCCCCACAAGCCTTGTTTGTGTCATTGGTTTGTTGCTCAGGATGAACCAGAACCAGCCATCCGAAAGAGCTACCAGGCGGTGGAGCGGCATGGAGAGACGATCCGAGTCCGGGACACTGTCCTGCTCAAGTCAGGCCCTCGAAAGACGTCCACACCTTATGTGGCCAAGATCTCTGCCCTCTGGGAGAACCCGGAATCAGGTACCCTTGTCTAGAGTTCGGCCTGGCACTAGTGTCCTGCGTCCTTGGCAGAGTCTGCCTTCCACTAAGCCAGCGTCTGTCTGGTGCTCAGGGCTGCAGACGGCCTTGTGCTTGGGTTGGATCAGCTCATTAACCTTTCCAGCCATTGGGGCCTGGGCGCCTGTCACCCTGCCTCACCTGTCAGTGCCTTTTCCTCCTCCTTCCTCCATACCTAACAGCATTCTAGGCCACTGAATTGCCAGACTTGGCCCAGGGCAGGGGATAGGGGTGGCCGGAGCCTGCACAATTGGCCTAGGCTTTGAAGTTGGATGAGCCTCCAGGGCAGGTGGCCAGCCCGCCTGCCTATCTAAGTAACTCTGGAGTTGCCAGCTCAAGCCCTGATTGCTTCTCTTTCCCCCCTAGGAGAGCTGATGATGAGCCTCTTGTGGTATTACAGACCAGAGCACTTACAGGGAGGCCGCAGTCCCAGCATGCACGAGGTGAGCTGCCTGGCGGGGGAGAGGCTGGGGCACTGAGAACGTGGTATGGGGTGGCAGCCTGGGCATTCAGGTCCCTGGACTCATCGCCTTGGACACCAGAGAACCTGGGGAAAGGCCTGAGTTTTAGCCTCTTTTCCCAACACTGCCCCAATTCATGTTTTGAAGGGAATAGTAACCTTTGTCTTGAAAGGTGGGGCAGAAAGGGAGCCCCCAAGAGCAGGGGTGCCAGAATGGGAGCAAGTAGTTGTGTCTTCCTGGCGACAGGAAAGGGGAGGTGGAGCTGCACACCTTTACTGTCTGCAGCAGGAGAGGGAGGGGAGAAAAGACTCTACTGACACCCCTTGGTATCTACCAAGCCGTGTGTGTGGGTTGCTCCACCCCCGGTCTGGGCTCCCTTTTACTTTTTTTTCCCTCGCTGGGACTTTTCATCTAAATGGGAGAATGCACACCAATTCCCCTCTCCTCCCCTGGGCTGGGGTGGGGGTCAGGAGGCTGATGTCAGTCAGAGGCTGGAGCAGGCACTTGGCTGCTCCTGAGTAGGACAGGACCTGGGAGGAATGCCTTGGGCTGCTTGATGCGGAGCAGTTAGGCTGAAATTCCAGGGAAGCTCCCTAGCTTTCTGGGCACTAGCTGGAGTTATCTATCTCAGGTCAGGAGTCCCAGCAGAGTGGTTAATGTCTGCCTTGCTCCTGGAGCTAGGTGCTTCCCACCCTGGTAGCCAACCTCCTCCTCCCTCCCCTTGAGCCTTTGCAGAATGAAGTCTTTGCATCGAGACATCAGGACCAGAATAGTGTGGCCTGCATTGAAGAGAAGTGCTACGTGTTGACCTTTGCTGAGTACTGCAGGTGGGTGGTGCCCTGTACCTCTGGCTAGCCTCTCCCTTCAGACTTCCCAGGGCTATTTGGGGGCAGCCTGTGATCCCCAAGGGGATCTGGCTCACTGGGCCTGACCTCCTAGAACTTTCTTCCCACAGTCTGCTTCCATCATCTAATTTTTATGGAAAAAAAAAAAAGAAAAATTGTTCCCCCTCTGACGCAGAGTGATTGGGGCAGAGTTGCAGAGGCGGGGATGGTTACAGTACTGCTCTCAGAAAAAATCAAGGAGAATTGACAGGTGATTGGGAGGGAGGCCCCGGTAGGTGTGGTTCCCCAGTGACAGAGAAGATGGTTGGCAGAGAGGGCATAGGCCCCAGGACAGGGATGGAGGCAGCACCTGCCCTTGTGGAGGTGGGAGGGGGTGTCCCAGCCCTCTGGGCAGGGTGGGGAAGGAATTGGTCTTCCTGCTAAGATAGCTGTGGTAAAGACAGCGAATGGTGTGTCACTGCAGATTCTGTGCCATGGCCAAGCGTCGAGGCGAGGGTCTCCCCAGCCGAAAGACAGCACTGGTGCCCCCCTCTGCGGACTACTCCACCCCGCCACACCGCACAGTGCCCGAGGACACGGACCCTGAGCTGGTGTTTCTTTGCCGCCATGTCTATGACTTCCGCCATGGCCGCATCCTCAAGAACCCTCAGTAGCCTCCTCACGCCCACACTGGGGCTGCCCACGGGCAAGTGGGGCTCAGGGCAGGGGGCACTGCTTGAAGCACAGCACTTGGTTAAGGGGCCACAGGAGCCTGAGGTGGCTGGCCTGTGGTTCTCTTGTGGGGGGAGGGCAGGGGCCCCTATGGGTTTGGGCCCCATGGGAGGGAAGGGGAGGCCAGGGTATAAGAAAAGCATCAGAGCCCTCAGCTTGGCCCAGGGCGCCTTTTTATGGTCCCCTGGACAGAGGCTCC
This sequence comes from Eschrichtius robustus, assembly GCF_028021215.1. Lineage (NCBI taxonomy): Eukaryota > Metazoa > Chordata > Mammalia > Artiodactyla > Eschrichtiidae > Eschrichtius > Eschrichtius robustus. Next base: position 87,993,796 of record NC_090824.1, read on the forward strand.
TGAAGAAGCAGTCTTCCCTGAGGCTGGGCCAAGCCTCAGGGGCATGGCCCCTGGGGGGGTTGGGGGAAGGTCCTTCAGGAACCAGGCCCTTCTTTATCCTCCCCTGGGCCCTTCAGGGGGGAGTGGGAGCCAGCTTTACCTCACCCACTGTGACCCGCTGCTTCCCCATTAGCCTGGGACCAGGCTCTCCCAGATTCTAGCACAGCTCCGAGCTCATTCCTTTGAGGCCTAGGAAGCCAAAGTCTGGCTCCCAGAGCATTGACTTTCTCTTCCTGGACTTGGGGCCTTTCTCTGGCATTCCTCCTTTGCCCCTGCAGCAGCCCCTGGTGCTGGGACAAGTTACCAGCCCTCACAGTCATGGGTGTGGCCCGCTTGTGGGAGTCAGCTTCCTGTCCCCCTCCTGGTGAAGGCCACCCAGCAGGTCTGGGCTCCCAGAAATTAACTGATCAACATGGGGTTTGTCATGTCTGGGAGAGCAGAAGGGAGCTGGGAGGGGGTGGGGGCAGGGGGCAAGGAAAATTGCTACCTGATTTATTGAAGACTTTTCCTCTTGCCTTACACTTGGAGGTTTAGGAAACCTCTTGCAGAACTTCACACATGACTTTTCAAGCCACACCCACCTGAAATCAAACCAAAGGAGTGCTGTGGCTCCCCTTGCCCTGCCACCTCTTACCCTAGTCTTTTGTAGATTGCACTAATTTACATCCCAGCGAGAATCAACACTGTATCAGTCCACAGACCTGCTGAGCTGCAGCCACTCACTCTAGGAGCTAAGGACCTGCATTTTCAGTTTGTTCCTGTTGCCCAGGGGCCCTGTTCTCACCTCATGCTGCTCCCCAGAGTAGATTAGGAGACTCAGCCCCCTGCTATCCTTGCCAGAACTAGGCCCTGGCCCTGGGGCACTCCGTGTGGCGGCTGGAGCAGTCTGGTTCTTTCCTATTTGTACCAAAGAGGAGCCTGGTGGGGAGAGGGAGTGTGGCTTGGGCCCGGCGCTGGGCACATGCTCGTGAGTGATTCCACAGGCCACAACCCTGGGGACAGGAGCCAAGGAGGGCAGCACTGGGTCCCCCTCCCCTAGGGAGGGGCAGACACAGACCCTGCAGGCTGAGGAGGTGGCACTGGGTGAGGACAGTTGGGCGGGAGGTGGAAGCGAATCCTGAGGGCTCTCCCAGCGATCCCCCAGCCCTGTGCTGTCCCTGAGCAGATGGCTGCTCCTGATTGGTTATTAGGCTGGGTGAGGCCTGGACCATTCAGAGATGAATTTACACATGGGAAGCCCAACCCCAAACCTGAAGGGAAGGAACTTGGGTCCCCTTGTATTAAATAAGCTGTTTGGAGGAAGGCATCATCAGTCCAGGAGGGCGGGGCAGTAAGAGAGGTTGGCAGGGTGGCCGTGGGGTGGGGCCGTGGCGGCTCTGGAGACCCAGCCTTGGAGCCTGCTCTTTCCCAGGGCGCTGGGCCCTTGCTGCCAAGGAGCCCAGCCTCACCCAGCAGGAGATCAGGCCCCTCGTCTCCCAGGAGGCAGGGTCTACTGCCCACAACTTAAATGCTTTTGAAATCTCTTAGATGTGGAAATATTTTTTCGAACCTGAAAATGCAGCTGGTAGAATTTCAATGGAAGCATAATTCATGTAAAATATATTTTAGTTGATATTTTGTAAAATGCACTTTTTGTGTGTGTCAACCCTGGTTTCTCAGATCTGTATTTCAGTGTTTACAAGGGAGGGAGGACCTTTCCTCACCTCCCTTTTGACAGAGATTAGAAGTACTTCTTTAAGAAAAAAAAATAATAAATTTGAGAAATTGTATTGATTTAGAAAAGGACCATTTCCTGTGTGTTGTGTCATCTTTTTGTGTGTGGGTGCAGAGGGGCTCACCACCCTTAACCATTGCAGTGCAGGGGCTCACTGAGGTCAGTAAGCAAAAAGCACAGGAATGTGCGGGGAAACAGCGGGAGGAGAGGAGACAAAGGGAATAGGAACTTGGAGGTGACTTCTTCCCATCGTGGTGGGCTGAGTGAAATCCTTGGGAACTGGTCTCCAAGTGGTTGCATGGTAAAGATACTGCCTCATCACCTTGGATCATGCCCCGGGAGAACTGGCCAGCAGAAACTGTTCGAGGGCCTTGGTATCTTGCAACTGGCACTCCTTGCTGAGGAAATGAAGGCTACATCATGAGGCCGAGGGCTCAGACCGCCTGGACACTTGGTTCGGTCAACCTAGCCCTAGCCCCAAAGCCTCAGTGTTGACTGTGTTCAAGGTGGGGTGGACCTAAGGCTGTCGGGGTTCCTAGGAGGCAGATATGCTGCCCAACCCGCTCCTGCATTTTGTAAGGACATCTGGGCAGCTGCGCTTCCATAGAGCTTGTTAGTGGCACAGACACCATTGTGGACATACTGCAGCACTGCCATCAGTGTGCTGCCTACAAGAGTCCCATGAGATGGGCAGTATCCCATCATTCTACAGACGAGAAACTGGTGTGGAGGAGACCAGTACTTTGTCTAAGGACTCCCCCAGAGTAAGTGGCTATTCCTGTATTCAGACTGCCTCACTGTGACTGCTAACACAAAACGGCTCAGAGAAATGAGCACATGTGACGCAGTTACCAAAATCTTTCTCAAAGTTTTTTCCTCTCATAGAAGACGTTTAAAAGAAAAGAAATAAAAGATTTCAGTAGAAATAATCCCACGACCAGAAATCTACCTTCAGTGCTATTGGAAGCAAGGAGCAGTTCGGTGAGGGCTAAACCCTGATGCAGACTTATAAATCAGTGAATGGTGCATCCTGAGATGCACCCCAGCATTCAGACGGTGAGTAGGGAGCCTATCCTGAGGAGCTGGAAGGCCACCAGGTTTCCCATTCTTTACCCTTGCGCATCTGCTGTGCTCACACTGCTAGGATTGGGCGGGCCATGCGTGAGTCTTTTAGCTTCATCTCATCCTTCAGGAGTCCTCATCCTCTGAATTCCTCTTATCAGTGGTAACTCCATTCTCACTAAAAGCCTGTGGCATCACCTGTTCCATCACTCCCTCAGTACAGTGTGTTCTGGGGTCAGCTGCTTTCTCCCTCCGTGTTTGTGCTCCATTCATCTCTGAAGGATCGTGATTAGGAATTTAGGATTTAGAATCAGACCAACCCACACAGGAGTCTCAGCTTCCCTGAGCCTGTTTCCTCAGCTGTGCAGCAGGGATGCGCATAGTACTTACCACCCCGGGTGGCTGTGACCACTAAAGAAGGTAATGAATACAACAGATGACACCTGCCTCAATAATGTGGACACTCTGTTTCAGAGCCTCACGGGGTCCCCACATGTAACAGGGTGAAGTCTGGATACTTAGCTAGGTGCCCAGTTCAGATCAGTAAAGGCTGGCTCCTGACTTCCCAGGCATTCCCCATGTCTGCCTCTAGTCCACGGGGCCAGCCCGGTGCCCCTGAGCACGTCTGACTCCAGGCAAGGAGGCTGCTGCTCTGTGCCCCCAGCTCCTCACCCTTCAAAATGTGTGCTGACCACACCAGTGGTCACGAGGCACCAACTTGTCATTGGCCCCTCACCAGAGAGTGTCCCACCTCTTCAGGCCTGGAAGAGGGAAGACAGAGGAGAGAAGATTCCATTTCCAGACATTTCAGCATTCCCCAGTGGATAAACACTGTAACCACTAGGTACTGTCTTAAATCTAAGGGTCACCATAGAGCTGAGCCACTGTCAGTGCCTGACCGTCTGTCTAGTTCCTCTTTATTGGAGTGGCCAGGACACGGCGGGTAGGGGGAGCACACTGGGGACTCTGCTTCCAGCAATTAAGACCTCCAGAAATTTGGGACTCAAATTTGGGAGTCGGTGGAGAGCACTGCGGAAGCCCCTTGCCTCCAGACCCGCTGTTGGAGTAAGGGCTCGGCCGGGCCAGAGTGTGCGGCAGGGCGTTGCGTGCAGGTCCTCTCCTTCCAGCTCCCTGAGGGCACGCGCTGCGCGGGAGAGGGAACCGCGGCCTGGGTCTTTCCTGCCTTCGGGGCCTCGGCAGCTTTTGAACCCGAAGCCCGGAGGACTAGGACGGCCCTGGCTCAGGCGCCCTCTCCAGGGTGGGGGTCCGCACGCGCCCTCCCAGCCCCCTCGCTGCAGGGGCGTCCGCCCCTCTCCACGCCCCCGGCCTGGGCCCGCCCCCGCGCCTGTGTCACGGCGGGGCCGGGGGCGGAGAGCGGCCGGGCGGGACATCCGGCCCAGGTCCCTCGCCGCGCCCGCCCGCTGCCCGCCGCCCGCTCCGGCGCCGCAGCCCGGGAGTCGGCCACCCCCGCGCGCGCCGGGGCCTCCCGCCAGCGCTCCGCTCCCCTACCCCCTCCCGGCTCCGCGGGCCCAAGCCCTCGGGCCCGCCCCCAGCCCGAGCCCGCCTCCCGGGCAGCCTTCGGATCGGCCGGGCCCGCGCAGGCCCCCGCCCCGGGAGCACGATGTTCCCCCGCCCGCTGACCCCGCTGGCGGCCCCAAATGGCGCCGAGCCCCTGGGCCGGGCGCTGAGGCGGGCCCCCCTGGGCAGGGCCCGGGCCGGGCTGGGCGGGCCGCCCTTGCTGCTGCCGTCCATGTTGATGTTCGCGGTTATCGTGGCCTCCAGCGGGCTGCTGCTTATGATCGAGCGTGGCATCCTGGCCGAGATGAAGCCCCTTCCCCTGCACCCTCCCAACCGCGAGGACGCGGTCTGGCGTGGGACGGTCCCCAGGCCTGGGAGGCTGTCCCTGGATGCGGGGGACTCGGACTTACAGGTGAGGCAGGACGTCCGTAACCGGACCTTGCGGGCAGTGTGCGGACAACCAGGCATGCCCCGGGACCCCTGGGACTTGCCGGTGGGGCAGCGGCGCACCCTGCTGCGCCACATCCTCGTGAATGACCGCTACCGCTTCCTCTACTGCTACGTGCCCAAGGTGGCCTGCTCGAACTGGAAGCGGGTGCTGAAGGTGCTGGCGGGCGTCCTGGACAACGTGGACGTCCGCCTGAAGATGGACCACCGCAGCGACCTGGTGTTCCTGGCAGACCTAAGGCCTGATGAGATTCGCTACCGCCTGCAGCACTACTTCAAGTTCCTGTTTGTGCGGGACCCCTTGGAACGCCTTCTCTCTGCTTACCGCAACAAGTTTGGCGAGATCCGAGAGTACCAGCAGCGCTATGGGGCTGAGATAGTGAGGCGGTACAGGGCTGGAGCGGGGCCCAGCCCTGCGGGGGACGATGTCACCTTCCCCGAGTTCCTGAGATACCTGGTGGACGAGGACCCTGAGCGCATGAACGAGCATTGGATGCCCGTGTACCACCTGTGCCAGCCTTGTGCCGTGCGCTACGACTTTGTGGGCTCCTATGAGAGACTGGAGGCAGATGCCAACCAGGTGCTGGAGTGGGTGCGGGCACCGCCCCATGTCCGATTCCCAGCTCGCCAGGCCTGGTACCGGCCGGCCAGCCCCGAAAGCCTGCACTACCACCTGTGCAGTGCCCCACGGGCCCTGCTGCAGGACGTGCTGCCTAAGTATATCCTGGACTTCTCCCTCTTTGCCTACCCACTGCCTAACGTCACCAGGGAGTCCTGTCATAAGTGACCATGGGTGTGAGCCAGCAGTTGTTGGGGACTGGTTTTGACAGTGCCCCCTTCTGTGTTGCCATACAGAGAAATCCTGGCTCTGGGGCCTGGGGCTTCTCCAGATGCCTAGGTGGAAAGAATTGCCCTTGGAAGTTCCTTGTCCAGGGTGGGTGCACACAGTGGTTCAGAGGCCAGGGTTGGACAGGTGGCCTGGTGCTCTCCATAGGGGGATTTCTTGGGAGCCAGTGTGATCCTTCTTGCCCTGGCAGGGCTAGATACCAGTTTGCTGGTGTAGCAACACATCTCTTCTCAAGACTGTCTCCACGGCCCTGCCTGCAGGGATTGTGCAGTCCACTTGAGCCACCTTAACTTAACCTGTAGCCAAATCCAGAGGAGGCACCAATCAGGAGATGACCACAGCGGGGGGCCCTGTGGCTCTGATCACCCATTCATCCACTCCATGTGCCTCAGGGCTGGAGTCATCAGTCGTGCCTTATAAATGACTTTTGTATCTTTCCGCTTCAGACTTAGAATTTCCGTTGCCGGGTTCTTTCCCTTTTTTCCAAGGAAAGGAAAACTGAAAGGGCCCTTCCAGGACCTGGCCCTGCAGCATCCAAAGACCCCTGTGCCCAGCCTCTTCTTGGGACTCTGGGCACTCTCTCCCGTCCCCCAGGATAGTGACTGTGGCTTGTGTATCTGGCTGCCACTTTTCTGATGCATTTATTTAAAATTTGTACTTTTTGATAGAACCTTTGAGAAGGCTTTGTTTTCCTAATAGCTGAATTTTTAATAAAGCCATTTTGTATACAAAGTCAACATCTCTGATTCTCCCTCTGAGCTCCTGTGTGTCCACCAAGTCCCCCTGATGTCTCTTTCCCCAGGTCAGGAGAGGGAGCTTGAAGGTAGAGAAAGTAAGATAAGCTGTAACTTGCTAGGGCTAGTGCAGTGGGCCATCGTCATACCATGGAGCCTTTGGGAGCTTCCCATAAGCCATACCGGATCACTGACTCAGCTTCTGGGATGCCACCAAAGGGCAAGCCCCGTTAGGAATGGCTCCAGGTCTAGAGCACGTCTACACGATTATTCCCTGAAGCTAAGTAAGAGATATTCCTCCTCTTAGGCAGGAATACTTGACTGAGGAGGCCCTCAGATGAAAAAGGGGATCATTGTGTGAACAAGGGGAGGTTATTCCTGGCATTGAGAATTATAAGGAAGGCAAGGAGGTTGAGTGAGGGGCGGGCTTTTGCTGACTTAGATTCAGAGGAAGTTGTGGGCAGTGTGGGAGGAATACAGTCAGGGTAGTAGAGGACAGGCCTCAGTGTGACCCGTTCCCCACTGCTCTCCAGAGATCACAGACCCACCAGGGGATGGAGAATAGAAGGCTGGGCCAGCCATGCCCATGGGAGAGATTCAAGGTCAGAGCTGGCTTTTCTCTGTTAGTCCTATTTCATACATCCCCAGTGGGAACTGCTGTACTTCGGGGACCTGGGGCTGTGGTGAGAAGTGGTGCCCAAGGGGGTGAGGGACGGAGGTGGGAAGAGCCTCCTTGCCAATGTCACTTATACCTAGCCTTGCTATTGGCCTGACTTTGGAGGAGTAAACCAACCATAGCCCCCAAATCTGGGGGAGGGGGCTCCTATAGGCACTCGTGTTTCTCTGCCATGACTCCCCAGGAGGCCTTAACTGATCCCCTGTACAGGACCTGATCCTCAGGTTCTGGGATTTCACATTTGGCCCTGGGGATTTCACCTCAGATAGCACCTACCATGCGCTGCTGTATCTGTCCAGTTACTTGTCAGTCTCTCCCACCAAGAATGTGAATTGTGAAAAGTTGAGACCGTGTCTGTCCTGTTCACGTGACATTCCCAGAACCTAGCCCAAGGGGCTGGCAGGAGGTCGATGACCCAACAGAACCAAGGTGTACATCTTGCTGCAGGACAGACGGCACTGTGCTTGGAGTCATCTGGACCAATCAAGTCCCACCTCTACTCCTCACCAGCTGCCTATCTCTCGGAGCCTCCATGTGTTCCTCTGTATCGTGGGAATAATAATGCCTATCTTATGTAGATCGCTGTGAGAATGAAGACAAAATGAGTTAAAGGGCCCATCCCAGCAGCTGGCTCAATAGGTGTTCTCTGAAGTGCTAGTTCAACACCTGATCCCTCAGAGACCTGTGGGGACAAGGGAGAAGCCAGGACACTGCGTCCACCCAGCATTGGAGACCGGAGCTGCCTCTGGGCAGGGATCCTCTGACCCATGACCCACTTCCTCTGCTAACCAGTTAGATCTTCTCTGAGCTTCTGGCCCCTCAGGAGCCTCCCACCCCCAGCTTCTTCCTCCTTGGCTGGGAACTGCCACTCCGGACCCATAGCAACTACTCAGTCCCCCTCCCAAGGCCCTGCAGCCTGGAGCCCAGCTGCTGTGTCTGCTTCATCTCCTTTCAACCTCACAACAGCCCGGTTCCACAGGTGCTATCCTGTTTTACAGACGTGGAAACTGGCACAGAGAGAGTTAAGTATCCTGCCCGAAGTCCCACCCAGGTCTGTGTGCCTCCCAATTATGGGGGCAGGTGCAACCCAGGTCCGTGTGCCTCCCAAATTATGGGGATGGGGGGGTGATGTGGAGAGTGACCGAGAGAGAGAGGAGACAGAGAGAGAGATCATGGAAGGTGGGGGGAGAGAGAAGAGGGGATGGGAAGGTTAAGGAAGATGAAGGGTGAGAAGGGTGAATGGGGGTGGATTTAGGGGTGTTTGCACACATTCTCCCTCTGCAGTTCTTTCATTCCTTCATTTGCAGAGAACCCAATTCAGCTCAGCTGACATTTACCAGTCCCTGCCCTGGAGGAGTGGGAGACAGATGAAGTCCTTGATGTGGTTAGCTCCTTGGCTACTCTCTGCCAGGCGGAAAAGGGTGCCAGGCCACAGAGCATCCTGACAGCCAGAACCAGACACCTGTGGTGTGGGGAGGAAGGTCTGAGGTAAGAGGGACAGGGCCTCCTGAGGTGAACTGCCACCTACCGTCGTTCTTCTCCCTCGAATCAGCCCCTGAGGAACTTAATTTGTCATCTACCTTTCCTTTCAGGAAAACGGACTTCTGAAAAGAAGCTGCCACGGAGGTGGCAGAGAGTTGTGCGGGTCCAGCTAGCCCTAGTGGGGCTTGCCTTACACTGGGCACCCGGGCCAGAGCTGGGGGTGTGTGACAGGCTCTGGGTCACCAGGAGCGGGGCAAGGGCACTCTCGGGACTAGACGCCTGGGCTGTTTCTTCTTGGGATTCTCCCTGTCACTGGGTCTGCCCTCATCCCCACATGGAGCCAAGCCCTACGCCACTGCCTGGTGACTCTGAAGAAGAAGTCCCCAGACAACTGAGTCCTCCTGGGCAAGGGGGATGAGGCTAGCAGCTTCACTTCTCTCAGCTGAGGGTGATGAACAAGGAGAGGGGAGGAGCCCAGAGGGGCCCGGCCCTCCAGGTCTGGGTCCTGACTCCACCTCCAGGCTCCACTTCTGGTCCATCTTCCATGGCGTCTGAAGCTACTGCCCAGAGACCACCTCCCCTTAGATTCTAAGGTCCTTTCCCCTCCCCTTCCCCCTCCCACCTCTGTCCCACACCCACCGCACGGACCCTCTGCAGGAAGCAACAAGGTCCAAGTGGAGTCGCTGACCTGCCCTCTGGGCAAATACAGAGCCCTCCCCTTTCCCAGAGGCTGAAAGGGGACCAAGCCTGCAGTCCCCCTCCCAGGATGGATCCAGTGCTTTTATTTATCGAACCAGTCCCTGCCTGGCTTCAAACAAGAGGAAAGACATTCTTTCTCTTCCTAAAGGGAAATAAGAATTAACGATAGGTACTCTGAATTGAGAGCACCTGTGCCAGCCGTGCTGTGAAGTACTTTACACGCATCATCCTCTTCCTTCTTACAACAACCCAGCAAGGTAAGTAAAAGTATTCCCATTTTATAGATGAAGAAAGTAATCCTAAGTGACTTGCCCAAAGAGGTGGTGGTGTTGAGATGAAAATCCAGCTCCGTCAAATGCATCACGAATTATCCAGATCACTGCATTTGCTGATAAGCATTGTGTTCATTTTCTCTAATTTTTGTGTCCTTCTCCAACCCTCTTTCCCAACACTCCACAGACCTCTCCAGCTATTATAAAATTCTCCAGATTTGCCCACCCTGAGAATCTACTTTCCAGTAGATCCAGACCATGAATATAGTATTTCTGTTTCTTTCTTTTTTTTTTTTTAATTTATTTATTTTATTTATTTATTTTTGGCTGTGTTGGGTCTTTGTTGCCGCGCACGGGCTTTCTCTAGTTGCGGCGAGCGGGGTCTACTCTTCGTTGTAGTGTGCGGGCTTCTTATTGCGGTGGCTTCTCTCGTTGTGGAGCACGGGCTCTAGGTGCGCGGGCTTCAGTACTTGCGGCACACAGGCTCAGTAGTTGTGGCTCACGGGCTCTAGAGCACAGGCTCAGTAGTTGTGGCTCACGGGCTTAGTTGCTCTGCGGCATGCGGGATCTTCCCGGACCAGGGCTCGAACCCGTGTCCCCTTCATTGGCAGGCGGATTCTCGACCACTGCGCCACCAGGGAAGCCCTAGACCATGAATATAGTAGATGTTCAGTTCGGGTCTTCCAAGAAGCAGATGCCAAGGCAGAATTAGACGTGCAAGAGATTTACAGGAGAGGGGCTTCCCTGGTGGCGCAGTGGTTAAGACTCCACCTGCCAATGCAGGGGACACAGGTTCAAGCCCTGGTCCGAGAAGATCCCACATGCTGCAGAGCAACTAAGCCCGTGCGCCACAACTACTGAGCCTGAGCTCTAGAGCCCGTGAGCCACAAGTACTGAGCCCGTGTGCCACAACTACTGAAGCCCGTGCAGCCTAGAGGCGGTGCTCCGCAACGAAGAGTAGCCCCCGCTCACCACAACTAGAGAAAGCCCCTGCGCAGCAACGAAGACCCAACGCAGCCAAAAATAAAAGAGAATTATAGGAGAAAACAGCTGTGAAGGATAAAGGGGGAAGGGAGCAGGAATAGGCAGGAAGTGTCTCCTGACACTTGTGAAAGGAGAGCGGGAAGGAAGAATAGGTGGGAAGAGTCTCAGATTACAGTGCAGCTCTAAGAAAATCTCAGTAAGGCTAGTGGCAAAGGTTGCCTATTGGAGGAGTCCTCCACTGGGCAGAAATGGGGGGACCTGAACATTGAAGCAGACTGAAAGGTGCAACGGCTGGGGACTATCAGCCAATTACACTTCTCACAGCAGGTTCTCTTGAAAGGAGATGTGAGCAGGGCACCTCCCCAGCTGCCTCACAGACCCAGCTTGGCTACTCCAGCTTACGGGCACTGGTCCCCGTAGGTTCTGTTGACATAACGACCTTTTCAACAAACAGAAAACAGCTGTTGGCCTAGCAAGAGCCTCTAGATGTCTGGGGGATCTTGAACTAAACTCTTCCCCATGGCCGTTCCTTGGCTTTATAGCAGGACTGCTGGCCCGGCTCTTCTTTTGGGCTTTGGAAGACATGTGCCATCATCATGCCCAAATGCCCATACTGTAATTTTCAGGATGTTTTCTTTGCAGTTTACCCAACTCACTGCAGGTTTTGATTACCTTTGGTTTGTGTCACTGTCATGAATTGGGTGGATATTGATGATCACCTTAGCTTAGCTCCCATCTCTCATAGGCTCACATCCTTTCAGCTGAGAGCAGATTCACCCAAAAACTGAGTCTGGCTGCTGGAGCTCCAGACTTCCCAGGGGATACAGTCTAGGCTTCCTCCCAACATGATCATCCAGCTGGACTTAAATGCCAGGGGCAGCCTGAGAGGGAAGCAAAATTCCCCTAAAGGGAGCTTCTAGGGATCTTCATGCCCAGGAGCACCAGGTGTTCTGCAGAATCCCCCTGCTGAGCTCTTCATACTGCCTGGTCCTGGACCCCTCTGCAGAGGAGTCCCCACAGAAACAAAGAGAATCACAGCATTAGTCCTGATTGTGCCATTGTGAGGAGATAAGGAGGACCAAGGTCACACCAGGTCTTCTTCTGCCCCTCAACCCTCCAGCAGGAAAGCTTTGCCAGCCTCAGCCTTTGGGTGGGGCTTGGGGGACAGAAAGACATGAGGGGCTTGAGGAGCTCAGGAAGGAGAAACCTGTTGTATTACTCCTACCACTGGCCCTGCCGTGCCCCCAGACCTGCTGGACCACTACTTCAGTGACTGTTTGCAGATAGAGGGAGCCAGGTTTCGATCTCACAGCAGCCCAAGGGGCAGGAAGTCATCAAGTATCCACTGGATCATTTCTCCATCTGCAGCCCTGGCGAGTTGAGCTGCCCCTGAGACCCCCACCAGAGCCCCAGCAGAGTCCCAAGAGTCCAGGCACTGTGGCCAGAGGGGCCATCAGAACAGAGGAGTCCATGGGAGCCGGGGTTCAGGCTGGCCCCTGAGTGCTGCTGAGGGCCACAGGCTCCCTGGAGGAAGGCCCAAGAACAGTGGGTTTGGCTAGGCAGGAGTGGCGGGAATGGGGCAAGGCTTTCCGGTTGAGGAGCTAAGCCAAACTGGGCGCCAGCTGATCCCTGGAAATCCAGGTATGCCTCCCTCACACACACACCCCTCCCCGCCTCCCAGTGAGAGAAGCTATAATGAGCCTCTTCTACAGAAACTGCTGGATTCAGTGGCAGGCTCGTCCCCTGGAAGGTGGTGGTGGGGGGCGGGGGGGGGGTTGTCTCCTGCTGCCTAAGTGCAAGTGTCCAGAGATAAAAAGAGAGCTGCTCTGATAGATGAAACGGAAGACTGGCCTAACTAAAGAAGGAAAGCCAGGAGGGAAAAGCCAGCACCTGTGCAACTTTGGGGGAGGAGTCTTCGATTTTTGTCCACTGAGACTGCCCTCAGCCCAAGCACATACAGATAACAAAATGACTAGATGGAGGACTGGGGGAACGATGGGCACAGAGGAGGAACAGAACGAAGAAGGGGACTCAGAGTCACAGCTCAGATGCCTGGCCCTGCCTGAGGCTTTTCTCAGCCACTGGCCAGTTAGCCCCTTCCTCCTCTGAAGTCCCATGGTCCCTAGTACATACTTCTAGGAGAGCTTTCAACCCATGGTGATACTTGTCTACCCCTGCCCTATAGGCCAGGAGTTTCCCAAAGACAAGGGCCAGACTTTGTTTCTCTTTGTATTTGTAGCACATCGTAGGTGCTCAATAAAGGTTGAATAAGTGGAAGGTCAGATGATTAGATGGATGAATACATAGATGGATGAATACATGGATGTATGAATGGATGGATGGATGGATGGATGGATGGATGGAGGGATGGATGGATGGATAGATGTGTGAGTAAGTGTGTGTGTGTGTGTGTGTGTACATATATGAATGGGAGGATGAATGGCTAAATGGATAAGTAGTTGGATGGATGGATGGATGGAAGGATGGATGAGGAAGTACATGGATGGATAGATGGGCAGCAAGGGGAATAGAGGAAGAAGAACTTCTGTAGGAAGAGAAATCAAGAATCACAGTGAACATCTATCTGGTGGTTAGCATATTGCTTCTTAAAACGAGAAGCCTGGAAGGAAGGAGAGATGTTCCACTAAGGAAGCAATAGCACAGGTTTGGGAGATGGAGGAAACAGCTGAGGCAGGGCTAGGTCCTGGGCTTGCTGAGATATAGGAGGGAAGGGGTGCCACCCAGACTGGCAGGAACATAGGTGAGAGACAGATGTCATGAAAAGTAAAACCAAGAGAGGAGCCTGGGAGTCAAAGCGTGACCATGTGAATTCCCCAAAGGGAGGAACTTTCAACAGTCAAATGGCTTCCCTAAAGCAGAGGTGAAAGGGGGCCGTGTTCATTTGTTCCTAACCCATTTAGGCTTCCAGAGGAGGTGGGTGGGTCACAGCCTCCAATGGTTATTTGGGAGGGAGTCCCTTAAGGACACAGAGTGACCCAATTCCTACATTCCAGACTGTGCCACATGCCTCTGATGATCTGGAGCAAGTCCCTTCTCTCTCAGTTTCCTCACTTGTTACCTTCTCTACTTTGTGGAGTTATGGGGACTTGCAGACCACACGAGGAAAGGAGTTCGGCATGGCATAAAACTCTGCACAAACAGAAGGCTGGAGAGCGGCAGTGGGATGAGAGCTTAGTAGTCCTAGATTCAGATACTTGCTCTCTTGCTCAGACACTTACTAGCTGGGCCAATTGAACAAGCCTCTGAGCCTTTTCCCCCACAATTGAAATGAGCAAAATAACATCTTTCCTGAAGAGTTGTGAGGTTTCAAAATAAGTCACAGAACATGCCTGGCATTCAGTGAATGGAAGCTAATATTACATACACGGGATTAATCAGGGCTGCTGTGTGCGACTGGACGGCCAGTGCCTGGACACGGGCTGGGTCTCCCAGAGGAAGGAGCACCTGTTTCTCATTCTCACAAAGGTACCGTCTGCTCTCCAATTTCCTCACCTGGGAGGCTGCAGCCATCAAGCCTGGGATTAAAAGTGTCCTTTCCAGCTCTAATCTCTTACCTTCCACAGAGAAGTCTCAAGGCCAGGCTGTGAACACGGCCGATGGCCTGGGCTGGGCCAGCCAGGATGTCCTCCTCCCAGAGGTGAGAGGAGGAGCTCTCCCTCTGTGTCAGGGACACTGTCATCACCCCCTGAGGGGCAGGCAGAGCAGGGAGGCCCCAGCACACGGAGTCCTGCCACCATCCCGTGCCAGAGCCTGTCATTCCATTTTCTATAGTCATTCTTTTGGTTTATGAAATCATCCCTTTGTAGATGGAAAGGTCAAACAATCGTAGTTGATTAACTATTTCCTTGTGCCAGGCCCTCTGTGAAGAGATGTCTGTATTCCTCTTCTCCTATCTTTTATTTTGAAAATGTTCAAACCTACATAAAAGTTGTAAAAATTCGTACAGTTAGCACTCATAGACCTAGATTCATCATTTCACATTTTGCCGCATTTGCTTTGTCTCTCTGTGTATATAAGTTTTGCTGAATCATTTCAGGATAGACTACAGACATCGTAATACTTCACTCTCAAAATATTTCAGCATGTATCTCCTAAGGAAAAGGGCATTCTGCTATGTAACCCAGTACCACAATCAAACCTAAGCCGTTTTACATTAATACAACAGTATTAAATCCATATTCAAATTTTCCCAATTGTCTGGATAATGTCTTTTGACTTTTTCTTTTTTGAACCAAATCAAGGATCATGCCCTGTATTCAGTTGTCATGACTTCTTAGTCTGCTTTCATCTAAAACAGTCTCCCACCTTTTTTCCCCCTCTTTGGTCTTTCATGCCATTGACATTTCGAAGCATTCGAATCAGTCATTTGCAGAATGTCCCTCAATTTGGATTTTCGGATGGTCTCCTCCTGGTTAGATTCAGGTTGGCCTGCATGCTTGATGCTCCTAGTGACTCTCTGATGGATTTTACTGCTCCATTTTACAGAAATGGAGGCTGAGGCTCAGAGAGGGCGGTCACGACACAGCTACTGAGAGGCTGAGCCAGGGCTGACGCAGAGAGCTTGGTTCTCAGTCTGTGCTCGTTCTCCACACTGCAGGGAGCAGCTGGGAAATCTTATCACTTGGGTTCTTATGATGGATTTGTTTACCAGTCCCTTTTAGCACCTTGACCACGAATGGAGAGCAGATTTTGACAGGAAGTCAGAATAGTACGGGAAGAAGAGGGACACCCCAGGGGAGGGGCGCCTTCAACATACTGTGGTGAGCCCTAGCCTTCATAGCCTGGCTGGAACCCCCAAAAGCCCCTTTAAGCTGTTTTAGAAATTTGACTTTTTCTGCCCCCTTCTAGACCTCCAGGGGAAGTGATGGGGCACATCATACACACACATACCACATGCCACCGACTACCAAGGGTGTAACAGTCTTCTGGGTACCATCATCAGTGAATTCTTTCCTGTTGCCTAGCAATCCTAGGGCATTTCAGCCCTTCCCAGCCAGAGGGTGGGTAGAGAGGGCAACCACGTGACTGGTTGGGTGTCTCTTGCTCAGGAGGTCTCCTGGCCCTACTTCCTCTTGACCAGTTGCCTAACGACTAAGGAGGTCCTTGTGCTCTGTGTGGTTACTCCCTTCCTCATAGGAGATTAGCAGAGTCTCTTTAGGGCCTTTCCTCCTGACTTGGGAGCCACACAAGTGCACTATAGAATGTGGGGCTCCTCCCAGGGAGGAGTTCCTGAGAGCTAAGGGGAGGATACACATCTCACCCTGCAGTGAATTTTTGAAGAGAAGAGGGTGAAAGGAGAAGATCCAGGTAAGAACATCATGCCAGGACACTCCAGCTTCTCATGGTATGGTGCCACAGAGGTTCAGAGGTCTGCTGGGTTTGGGTCCTGGCCAGTTGCTCTGTGAAGGGAGAGAGATGGATAATCCATGTACCTGGGCAGCTCCTTAATCATCTAAGCCTGCAGTGAACCTTGAATACGTGTGCATAATTTTAACCATTTTATTTGGGTAAGATTTAGAGCAAGGGTCCTTCTCTGGGGTCCTTGGGACCCCTTAGAGGTCTGTGGACAGAATTCAAGAACTTGGGGGAAAGTTACATCTTTATTTTCTCTAACTTCTTCTGAAATGTATAGAATATTATAAATTCCTAGTTTTATGAAATATTAGTAAAATTTGTGGCTTTGTCATTTATAGAAATCACAGATATTTTTAATACCACTTTTTTTTTTTAACTCTCCAAGAGGTCTCATTTTATTTTATTTTTAAAAAATCTTTATTGGAGTATAATTGCTTTACAATGGTGTGTTAGTTTCTGCTTTATAACAAAGTGAATCAGCTATACATATACATATATCCCCATATCTCCTCCCTCTTTCATCTCCCTCCCATATTCCCTATCCCACCCCTCTAGGTGGTCACAAAACACCGAGCTGATCTCCCTGTGCTATGCGGCTGCTTCCCACTAGCTATCTATTTTACATTTGGTAGTGTATATAGCACTTTTTAATACCACTTTACAGTTATTGAAGATATCACAAACTATCAATTACATTTTTCACTACCTAGAAATTATGAGTTACCAGATCTGCCACTAGATCCTATGAATAATATATTCATAAAGAAGCATATATCAATACCACATTTTCATTTTTTAATATGTTGATAACCAAATTTCAATATAATTGGTTTCCTTTGCAATCCTATCATTTTTTATGCAAAATATTATTCTGAGGCTTCACCAGATCACCAAAGGGAGCTGTGGTACAAAAAAGTTAAGAGCCTCAGGTTTAGGCTTTGGAAGTTTTTGTCAAAATATTTAAGACCCAAGGATGTATTCTGGGACATCTTCTAGTTTTGAATGTTCAGCTTTGATGCTAACCTAAACGAATTATCGTATAACATTCCTGATGGTTTGAACGACTACCTTATAATCCAGTACTGCCATATCATCTCAGCTTCCAAGTTTGCATTTACAGCAGAGGTGATGCAAGCAGCTCCACCAGAACTGTTCCCTGATGATAGTACAAAAAAAAAAGAAAAAAAATGGTGTGGAAGTTGGTAGAAGGAAGTAAGGTGAACTCAAAGAACCTGTGTCCTTGCGGTCGGCACCATAGTCAGGTGGGCAGAATTCAGTGTAGCAACACAATATCATTTATCACATAAAATTAATGACTTTAATTTGAATGGTTTTTAGTTGCGATTTTGTTTGAACTTGTAATTTTGTTTTGTTTTGTACAGCAGTATAATAAGTATTAGCATAAGTCTCCTCAGCTTCAGGTTTTGTACTTACTTGAGTAACAAGTGGACGCCAGAGAGCTGGGCAATTTTTCTTCTCCTTTAAGGAGGGTACATTCCTCAAGGGTGGGAAATGCTGGGCTCCGGCACTTACTGGTAACTCTTCATGTTTCCCTCTCTAGCTTACCCCTTTTTCTTTTGAAGAATAACTGAGTTAGGGTCTCAAGTATTAGAGTGACTCTATTTCAAAGGCTTGCCAGATACAGGATTAAACAGCAAATTACCTAGTAATTTCTAGAAATATCAAGTGTATGATTCCTTGACTTGTCCAAAGTCACTTTCCCGTATTTTGAGGACTGAAGTGTGTGGATGGTGTTATTCCGGTGAGCACTTTGGACAGTTTGACTTTCCCAAGATATGGCTTCCTCGTGATGTAAGCACTAATCATGGGTGGCAGTTGGGGGTGCCCTCCTGTCATGGAGTCAAGGGGGTAGGCTGGGCTGAGCATCTGGTATACATGAAATATTCCTCCTTTCCCAATCTACTTTGGAAGGCATTTAAGTCATGTTTTCTATAGTGCCATAGTTTAAAAATTATATATAATATATATGTATATATATGCTACAGAAAAAAGTGTGTGTGTATATATATATGTGTGTGTGTGTGTATATATGTGTGTATATATATATATGTGTGTGTGTGTGTATATATATATATATATATATATATATATATATATATATATATATATATACTTTTTTTTTTCTTCCCTGTAGTAAGACCTAAAAATTTGAAAACCTACAAAGTGTCAAAGGGTTCAACTTTAAGGTCTGTCTCAAAGGAGTCAAAAATGGTGATTAACTTTGACCCTCTTGAGGATTAAATATCAAGCAATTTACCAGTGTTGGCATTTTAAAATGGTGTGTAGCCCTTGTTGGACTCTTGAGTCCCATTCATTCTAGCAGTGTCATTCCCAGAACTAAAGGCTCCCTCTCTAAGAGTCCCAGCTGCTCACATTGCCTTTCCCCTGCTGCGGGGGCTTTTCCAGTTGTCTTGGTGACCTTCCTCTGCTTCCAGGCTGCACACCAGTCTGTAGAGTGGCTCTTGGCCCCAGCTCTGCCCCTCCTCAGGGCAGCTTCCTCTTGGCACCAACTCCTCCCCACCCCACCAGTGTGTACTCAAGGCTGTCGTGTCCGTACTTGCAAATACAGCTCCCCGTACTGCCCTGCCTGACTCCTTGAGGTCAGGATGGTTTCTCTTCCATCATTCTGGCTCTTGAAGTACCCAGAAAACTCAGTTTTACATTCCTTTTCTAGAAGAAACTTGGAAAATAAGTCTCCCGGGGCCTGGCTGGAGGATACTGCTTGAGGAATATTACTCAGAGAAGCATCCAAGGAAGTTCCTAGACAAGGTGTTTTTTTTGTTTGTGTGTGGGTAAAAAACACATAACATAAACTTACCCTCTTATTTTTTAGGTGTACAATACAGTCTTGTCAAATAAATGCACATTGTTCTACAATAGCTCTCTACAGCTTTTTCATCTTGCATGACTGAAACTATGCTGATTAAACTACTCCCTGTTTCCCTTCCGCCTAGCCCCTGGTAACCACCATTCTACTTTCTGTTTCTATGAATTTGACTACTTTAGATAACTCATATAAGTGGAATCATGCAGCATTTATGTTTTTGTGGTTGGCTTATTTACATAACATAATATCCTCAAGGTAGGTCTGTGTTGTAGCATATGCCAGGATTTCCTTCTTTTGTAAGGTGGAATAATATTCCATTGTATGTATATACCATATTTTATTTATCCATTCATCTATTGGTGGACATTTAGGTTGCTTCCACATTTTGGTTATTGTGAATAATACTGAAATGGATGTGGGTGTGCAAATAGCTCTTCAAGATTCTGGGGGCTTTTGTTGATTTTTTTAAAAAACATTTATTTATTTATTTATTTGGCTGCATCAGGTCTTAGTTGCGGCATGCAGGATCTTTAGTTGCGGCGTGTGAACTCTTAGTTGTGGCATGTGGGATCTAGTTCCCTGACCAGGGATGGAACCCAGGCCCCCTGCATTGGGAGCATGGAGTCTTAGCCACTGGACCACCAGGGAAGTCCCAAGATTCTGTTATAAATTATTTTGGATATATACCTAGAAGTGGGATTGCTGAATCATGTGGTAGTTCTATTTTTATTCTTTTGTGGAACCTCCATACTGTTTCCTAGAGCAGCTGTACCATTTTACAATCCCAACAACAGTGTGCAAGCGTTCCAGTGTCTCCACATCCTTGCCAACACTTGTTATTTTCTGTTTGTTTGTTTGTGTTTCCTTTTTCATATTGGCCATCCTAATGGATGTGAGATGATATCTCATAGTGGTTTTGACTTGCTTTCTCTGATGATTAGTGATGTTGAGCATCTTTTCGTGTGCTTGTTGACCATTTGTATATCATCTTTGAAGAAACATCTATTCAAGTCCTTTCCCCATTTTAAAGGGTCATTTGTTTTTTTGTTTTTTTGTTTGTTTTTTGGTTGTTGAGTTGTATGAGTTCTTTATATATTCTGGATATTAACCCTTTATCAGGTATATGCTTGGCAAATATTTTCTCACATTCTGTAAGTTGCCTTTTTACTCTACTGATTGTTTCCTTTGCTGCACAGAAGTTGTTTTTAAGTTTGCTGTAGTCCCATTTGTCTATTTTTGCTTTTGCTTTTGTTGCATAATGGGACAACAAAGCTTTGTACAATAATTGCTAATGCAATCATTGCTAATGAGACTGCTATAGACTGAATGTTTGTACTCCCCTCAAAATTCATGTGTTGAAGCACTAATCCCCAATGTAATAGTATTAGGAAGTGGGGCCTTTGGGAGGTAATTAGGTTTAGATGAGGTCATGAGGGTGGAGCCCCCATGATGGGATGGAGACCAGAGTTTTCTCTCTCTCTCTCTCTGCCATGTGAGCACACAGTGAGATGGTGGCCATCTGCAAACCAGGAAAAGGGCCCTCAGCAGACACCAAATCTGCCAGCACTTGGACTTCCCAGCCTCCAGAACTGTGAGGAATGAAAGTTTGTTGTTTAAGCCTGTGGTCTATTGTTTTCTGTTACAGTAGCCTGAACTAAGACAGAGACTCTTACCGGTTAAAACACAAGTCAAATAACAGGATCTTATGCCTTTATTTTTCATAGGCCTCCTGGAAACCACCACCTAAATTGCAGACTTGAAGGTAATGTTGCCTTGGAGCAGCAAAGCAAATTTGCTCATCTTGTGCTGGCTCCCGTCTCCGCCCATCTCCTTGACTAGAGTGGCTATGACTTTGTTCCCATTCCCCACTCCCTCCTGAACCTCTACTTTTCTCAGGAGTCTAGAGGTATTTGACCATTCAGACTGTGCTCTCATCAGCATCACTGGTCAGGAAAGCTTCCATTCATGCCCCTGTCACCAGTGGGCACCTGTGCTGGCATTTCCCCAGGGGAACACAAGTTGCATTCAGGTGGTAACAGGCCTCCTGAAAAGTTTTGGTGGTCAAATATGTTGGGGAAATCCAGCGTTACACAGAATTTAAAAGGTTGCTACAGGGCTTTTTTTCCTGGTATGTTAATGTGTCCCTTGTAGATCTGAGTGGAAGGTGGAGACAGGGGAATATGCACTGCTCTTCCAGACTTATTTGACTATAGAATCCCTTTTTTCACAGGTCTGGGGTTCCTCTGAATCCACTTTGGGAAAGACAAGTCTCTAGGAGGTTCAGACCAGCTCTTAAATCAGCTTTGTAATTTTGACTCTCTCCTGCAGATAAACACATGTACTAAGTGTTTCCATCTACTTCTAATTTCCAGAAGTAGTAGAAATTAGTAGATATAATTCAGGTAGAAATATGCGTCCATGAGTGTTTATTTTATTACTCTTTGAACTGTACGTATATTTTATGTATGCTCTTTTGTATATATATTTTGTCAAAAATTATTTTTCTCTTGCTTTAATTCTAAGTATCATCGCTTTTATAATCTACATACCACTATTTGGTATTCTGTGTGAACTCTAGAAATGGAGAAATGAGCTTCCTGAAGTTTTAAACTGTAGTAAGCAAATTTAAAAATTGGTCATGGGAATTCCCTGGCAGTCCAGTGGTTAGGACTCGGCTCGTTCACTGCCAAGGGACTAGGTTCAATCCCTGGTTGGGGAACTAAGATCCCACAAGCCGCACAGCATGGCCAAAAGAAAATGGTCATGACAGGTTTATTCTTTTCTCAGTTATCTACTATTTTAAACCTGTTTTTTTCCAAGGATACTTAAAGAGACTCTGAGGCTTGGAACACATGTAAATATCACTCAGCTGAACTGTGTGCCACAGAGTAAAAAACTTCACCTTCTATCCTTATAAGCCTGTGTTCTTTCCAGGACATCTAGCATAGTGGTTAAGAGCACGGGGTTGGAAATCAAGGAGATCTGTATTCAAATCCCCACTTCATTACTTATCTGTATGACACTGGGTAAATTGCTTTAGTTCTCGAAGCCTCAGTTTCTGGATCTGTAGACTATGGTTTGTTTGGAGATTTAGATGGTATAATACATGTAATGCTCTGTAAATTGCAACCTTTCATATAATACCAGCACCCTTACTAGGTCTGGCCTTGTGAACTAGCGGGCAGAATGAATGACTTCTTGTTGATTTTAGGGGCAGCGAAAAGTCTTCCTGCCCTCTACTTTTGTGATGGGTAATTTTGTGTGTCACCTTGCCTGGGCCACACTGTGCCCAGCTATTTGGTCAAGCATTATTCTGGGTGTTTGGGGATGAGACTAACAGTTAAATTGGTAGACTGATTAAAGCAGATTAAATTCCCTAATGTGGGTGTGCCACATCCAATCAGTTGAAGGTCTGAATGAAAAAATGGCCAACCCTCCTGAGAGTAAGGGGGAGCTCCTCCTGCCTGACTACCTTAAGCTGGGACATTGGTCTTTTCCTGCCTTTGGACTCAAATGGAAACTTCGGCTTTTCTTGAGACTTGAGCCTGCTGGCTTTGGACTGGAACTTACACCATCATCTCCCCTAGGTCTACAGCTTGCCAACTGCAGATCTTGGGACATCTCAGCTTTCATAATTGCCTGAGCCAATTCCTTATAATAAATATACACACACACACACACACACACACACACACACACACACACACACACACACATTCTATTGGTTGTATTTCTTTGGAAAACCATACTAATACAATTTTGATGGATAGTCTTAAATTTTCACAATTAAGACAATAAAAATGACTAGAAAAACATCAACCTAAGGACTGGTGTGAGCATTAAATAAAAGGTTACTCATAGAACTAAGACTGAGTGAGGGTTAAAACAGAAAATATAGGGCACAAAGGCCATATGCTCATACAGTGTAGCTACAGACAACTGTAAAAATGGGAGAATGGGGAGAACATATGTGAAAACTGAGTTTTAACTGTTCTCAGTAATTACATTGATAGTGGTGGTATTAATGTTACTCTGAGACTATTGTGTGTGTGAAGTGGGATAAAGTAGATTATTATTATTTTTTAAAATAGATTTATTTATTTATTTATTTTTTGCTGTGCTGGTCTTCGTTGCTGCACACGGGCTTTCTCTAGTTGCGGCAAGCTGGGGCTACTCTTCGTTGCTGTGCGTGGGCTTCTCATTGCAATGGCTTCTCTTGTTGTGGAGCACAGGCTCTAGGCGAGCGGGCTTCAGTAGTTGTGGCTGGCGGGCTCAGTAGTTGTGGTTCGCGGGCTCTAAAGCGCAGGCTCAGTAGTTGTGGCGCACGGGCTTAGTTGCTCCATGGCATGTGAGATCTTCCTGGACCAGGGCTCGAACCCGTGTCCCCTGCATTGGCAGGTGGATTCTTAACCACTGTGCCACCAGGGAAGTCCTAAAGTAGATTATTAATTATGTGATATTCTAATTTTATCCTGCCCTGTGTGCTTGAGAACCAGGCTTCTTGGAGTGGAAGAAAAGAGATACAAATGTGACACAGAAAAGGTTAAGTGAAAACCCCGTCCTGCATTCTTTTCACGAGCATGGTTGCCTTCCCTTGTGCCCACAGCCTTTATGCACTCACACCCCTCATGACATGGACTCCAGGTGATTGAGATTCCCTCTTGCCTAGGAACAGCCCTTCCTTTTCCTTACCTAGTCTCCACCCCCAGTAGCCATGTTTGTAACACAGGAAAATGCCCATCTCCTGGAAGTGTTTGGACACCTTTTACCAACCACGTGGATGATGAAGTGGAGAAGGTAGATCTGATGAAAGAAAAGCAAGAAGCTTCCCATAGAGAAGGGCTGCCCTGATCCCTGATAACTTTCTTGTCCCTGGTTTCACCACTTTCCTGAGGTCTGTCTGCATTTCTGTCCTTGGGCTCTGTGTATCCTTATACTAAATTTCCCTTTTCTGCCTAAGCTTGCTTGAGAACTTGTTCTCATCTGTCAATTTGGAAAGGGTCTAGCTAATTCTTACTAAAGTATACATGACTAATAAAACCCCCTAAGATTAAAGAAACAAAAAACAGGGGAGTTCCCTGGTGGCCTAGTGGTTAGGATTCTGGGCTTTCACTGCTTGGCTCAGGTTCAATCCCTGGTCAGGGAACTGAGATCCTGCAAGCTGTGCAACCAAAAAACAAAAACAAAAGCAAACAAAAAAAACCCCTTTGGTCCTGAATTTGAATTGGAAGTATCAGTAGGAACTCATGAGATAGTTTATACCTATCTATTGATTGTTCTGTCAATTGATCTATCCATCCTAGCTCTGTCAACTGAAGAGGCCTAGAAACAGTGACCAACCTAGGAGCAATGAGTATCTATAGTACCCAGACTGTAGTCTTGAAATACCATTTTCTACTAAAAGAAACCACAGTTTCTTGGAGAGATGGTTGATTCCAGGTCTGGGGTAAGAGGTATACAAGATCAGCCTGGACATCTTGTTTTATTGGGTAGCAAGGAAGTGATCAAAATCTACTTCAGTCATGTCAAAAGACTCAGGAGCCAACTTAAAAAGGCTCCCACAAGCCAAAGATGGGACAATTTTAACTTCAAAAAGGATAATAATTGTAACTGATTGAAACTTAGCTGTGTTCAAACTTGAGTTTATATTGCTATGAACTTAGGGACTTCCCTGGCAGTCCAATGGTTGAGGCTTCACCTTCCAATGCAGGGGGTGCGGGTTCGATCCCTGGTCGGGGAGCTAGGATCCCACATGCCTCGCAGCCAAACAGAAGCAGTGTTGTAACAAATTCAATAAAGACTTTAAAAATGGTCCACATCAAAAAAACCTTTAAAAAAATAAATTTTAAAAAAGTCATCTTCATACAAATAACCCAATGAAAGTTTAGTATTAGTAGTTTTGTTTGTTTGTTTTTTTATACTGCAGGTTCTTACTAGGCATCAATTTTATACACATCAGTGTATACATGTCAATCCCAATCGCCCAAAGTCCTAAATGTTATTTAAGAAGATATATGCAAATGCTAAAACCATAATATTAAACTAGGGATAGAAGAGTTCAGTGGGGTCCTTCCCCTAAATCTGGTTTGGTCCCCACCAACTATCACTTTGATTCTCTCAGAAAGTGAAGGTAGTGGACAGGATTGATTCTTCTGAGCATATCCGAAAATGGTATCTTGCGACAAATTTTAAGGTCCTGTGTTGACATGGCAGTTGTCAAGACTGATGAAAAGACGTTAGAGGCGTCCTTGTGAAAGAAGTGCCTGAGGCTTGCAGAGAAGGCAGCCAAAGGGTGGTATCTTTCTGATGTGCCCACTATCCGACAACCCACCACCCTGCTCCCAAGAGTACAAAGAACCCACTCCCATCTCTCACAGTTTCTCTCTCTCTCCGCCTCCCTCCCAGTCAGACCCAGCCCTGAACCAAAGCCAAAATGTGGATCCTGTCTGCCTCCCCCCGGAGGACACCTGGGCCCTTGAGGCAGCCCTTGTCCTACTGCCTGGGTCTTTCTCCCACGCTCCTTCCTTCAGGCTTGACCAGATTTCTGGAAGCACCATTTACACCTGAGGGTGAATTAAAATCTCTGAATTATCTCTCACAGAGCCATAAGCATTTACATTTTATCTCTAGCTCCTGTTAGAGGGATTCCTGACTTACAGGTGGGGGAGTTTTGTGGTTTCAGTTTGTCATCGTTCCCACCCTCCCCCCCCCCCCCAGGGTCCTTTCCAGGCATTCTAAAATCACCCCAGGCAGGAGGTCACCTTCTCTCCCTGGTAATAAGGAGACCCCGGGGTCCTCTGGTGCTGCCCACGTTGGTGTCCTGCCTCAGCCCACCTGCTTCGTTCTCTTCCTCCCGAAGACATGGAGACGTAAGTGTTTATTAAAGTGAATTTGGGCGCAAAAGAGATATTTTGGCAGCTTTGGCATCTTTCTTAAACCCAACGAGGAGCTCAGGCATGAGGAGAGACAAGCACCAGATGTCTGAACATAGATAACTGTCACCATCAGATAACTGTTTCTGAAAACCCTTCCCTTTAATTTATGCACAATCTATGAATAAGTACGTTTCAAATGTGCCCGAAGCCGTTTTTAAGTGAGTACCAACGCTCTCAGTGTATGGCGTCTCTGCCGTCAGTATGATGTGCCATCAAGATACTTACCTTAATGAACACTGATTTGAAAGTTTCAAACATTCTCCCTTCTCCTGACATGTATTTCAACTTTTCAGGATCCACTTCTTTCCAGGTAAAAAGGATAAAATAGAAAGAGGAGTATCCGCCTCTAAAATGGACCCTTTGGTTGTCAGAAATTAGAGTTAAGAGATTTGAGGCATATGCACATAGATTTTTTAAAAGTGCTGATTCCTATTCAGAACCAAGTAAGTGTTGTCAGCGTCTTCAAATGGGTCAAAATGTCTGAAGTATTGCGATCAAAAATGACTGAAATAATCCTCTGACTTTGACTTTGGGCATCAAAGCTGTGGGTGTTAGTAAATGTTTCAGTCTCCAAAAATCTGGACCCACACTCTCGCCTTCACAGTTCGCATTTGTCAGAGTTGAATGAATGCCACATGCCTGTGTTGCCATGGCAGACCCTCCCCCTTGGCTTTAAGGTGGCCTCAGTGCCGTTTGAAGTGTCACAGGCAATGGTGTTGAGACCTGGGTGCTGAGGCATGCTGTGAGTCAGGAATTCTGATGCACACATCCATCACCGTGATTAGTCTCTTTTCCTGTCACTTCCTGTTCCCAGTAGATCAATGGGCTAAAAATGCCCCTATATCAGTAATTGTTTACAAAACCATCTGCACGTACAGATCATGCTGTTTAGGTTTACAGGTGCATACCCAAAATGAAGAACATTTGTCTTGTTGCTGCCATGATGTATGTAGCAATCCCACCAGAGTCAATGCTCCACAGGTTCATTAAGGGGGGCGCCAATTCTGTTAGTATGTGATTTCCCATTGACAAATGATGGCTCTCTTTCCACTGAAATATGGTACCTCCTTCAGTGAATCCTAATGCACAGATTTCAACGTCACAACTGCATGCTCTAACAGAATAATCAGGCTTCTAGAAAGAGTTGTTTACACCTGTTGTCTCCATTTCCGAACTTCCTATTTATTCCTAAACTCCAGCCCCCATAACTCCATAGAAACATCTTTCCCCAAGATCGCCAATGACTCACTAGATCCAGTGGGCCTCTTCAGGCTCCATTCTTAACCTCCCAGGAGCATTCAACCCTGTGGACCACACTCTTTCCTGAAACACACTCTTTCCTTAGATTTCTGGACAACCACCTCTACTGGTGTCCCTCCTCACTCTCTGACCCTACTGCTCTGGCTGCTTTGTGGACTCATCTTCATTCAGTCATTGCATGTTGAGGCTCTTCAAGACCTTTCCTGGGCCCCTTTCTCTCTTGCTTTCTCCCCTAGCCATGCATTCATGCCCAGTGTTTCAAGTACCATGTATGTCAGTGAGCTCACACACAGATCTCTAGCCCAGGTCTCGCCCTCTAAGTTACAGAGTTACATGTCCAGCTGGTAATTAACATCACTACTTGGATGTCTCAAAGGTACTTCCAACTCAACATGTCCAAAACTCATGTTTTTCCCAAGAAAAAGGAAGAGGAGGAAGAAAAGAGAAGCGAAGGGAAAAGAAGAGAAGAGGAAGAGAGAAGCGGGGGAGAAGAGGAACACACCTCCCAAGTCTGGACATTTTTTGAGCTTTATCATTATGTTCTCACAACCTGACAACCTGGAGGTCAGTCATGGGCATTAAAAATGCAATGATCTCTCGTGACAAGCCCCCAATACATTGACATCACTGGGTGAGATCCCAGCACCCCTGATCTGCCCTCTTCAGCTCAGCTGAAGCTGCCCGCGCTGTGCTTGCCTCTCCCACCCTACTACATTCTGTAGCTGCCATTTCCTTATTGCTCCAGCCACCCGGTGACAAAAAGAAGCCAGGGCCACCACCCTGGCCCTCATGGCATTCAACTGCTGCTGCCATCAAGGCAGGGGTGGGAGGATGGTTCCTCCACTGTCACCACGCTCAGCTTTCTCAAGTCTGGGCAAACCCTGAACCGTCTGGCCTGCAAGTGGGACACCAGCTAGTGCCCCGGGATGGTGTGTACAAGTGGCCTAACCCTCTCATACCTGCCCACCCAGCTTGCTTCTCTCAGAAGTTTTGGGCAGCATTTTTCTCTTTCTTATTTAGGAGAGTTGATTTTGTGTTTTGTTTTGTTTTGTTAGGCCACGCTGCGTGGCTTGCTGGATTTTAGTTCCCGGACCAGGGATCGAACCCCGGGCCCCTGCAGTGGAAGTGTGGAGTCCTAACCACTGAATCACCAGGGAATTCTGTAGGAGAGATGATTTTGGAACCTCCGGAGTCCAACCTTGAACCCCAAAATCCCTCTGCCATTTCCACAGGATACACAGTGGGCCTCTGTATAAAGGAGGTTCTTGATAGCCAGCTCTGTTATCCTAGACCTGAGATGACCCCAGCATAATCCTTGCTACAATTTCGCCTCTGCCAAGATGCCTCCCCTATCCCCTCAGGCCCTCACATAGCCTAAGCCTCCTCAGCTCGGTCCTTACTTTCTCAGGGCAGCCGCCTCTGACCTGCAGACCAGATCAGATCTCTCTGCGGTTTGCTCCCTCTCCTCCAGCTCTTACTACAGTTTGTAATTCTATATTTGATTTCTATCTACATCCCCCTCTAGAAGATAAGTTCATTGAAGGCGGTAATTCTGTCTTTCATGCCCACCATCGCATCCCCAGCACCCTGCACGACACCTGGTCCGTGGTAGGGGCTCAATAAATATCTGTTGAATGAGTGAATGAACTAAGATTCACTTCATTATGTGTCAATCTTTTGAGAGCCTGTCTTCGGTAAAACCATTGCTCTATGACGAAAGAAAGCACTTTGGGGGGCAGTCACTAACCAGCGTGCATTGCATGTGTGAACACCACCATATTACTACTTGTGGGTTCAATACTCCAACCCCATATTTTATTAAAATATTTCGTTCAGGGTGGTAAAAAACACTCTGTTACTGCCTTGCGGGAAGTTCAACCTGGCTCTGGGGGAAGGGGTCACGTTACGACACTGCAGATAAGTGGGGATACTGGTGCCAGGCAGGGAGGAGGCTGTGAGAACGCCCCAGCTCCTGCCTAGAGACATTCTATCTCCTCCCTTCAGCTGTGCAGATTGCAAAGGGCACGAAGAGGGGTGGAACAGTCCCAGAACCAAGTGACAGGTATTCCTACAATGCCCGCAGTTGTGAGGGGGTGCTTTGGAGGGGTCTCAGAATGAGACTCCGTGGCTGCCTTTCAACATTTCCGGATTTACTTTGTGGTTTGTCAAGTCATCACACCCTGTGCTGTTGGAAAATGACAACAATATGTTTGACCAAAAAAAATGACAACAAAGCAGCTGTGATGTATTGGGATGAGTCTGGTCTTGGAGTCAGAACCAAAATTCAGTTCCCTGGTTCCTGGTAAAAGTCACACGTGGAGAATGAACCCTGGGTGAATGGAAGATGAGGCTCCCGGGCAGCAGTGTGGGAAGGTGGGAGGAGCACTGGGCTTGTCGTCAAGGTGATAACCAATAACTTCCAGGGAGCACTTGCCATGGGTGGGTGCTGTGCTGAGGACCTTGCAGGCATTATCTCATTTAATCCCACAATAGCCTATGAGGGTTCTTATTATCACCAGGTTTCGGTTAATGAAATCACATGTTGAAAAAAATGTGCCCGAGGTAAAACAGCTAAGAAAATGTCAGAGCCAGGATTTGAAGCCAGAGTTCTGTTTGACTCCACACTGGCCCGCTTAACCCTGAGATACACTGCCCATCAGAAAGTGAATCTTCCCTTATGGCTGGGTGTCTTGGGGTAATTACTTCACTTCTGTAGAAGTTTTATTATCTGTAAAATGTGAATAATAATACCTATGGTGGAGGGTTTCTGTGAAGATTAAACAAGACAATGAACTCTTCAGAACTGTGCTAATACAGCAGCGGCTAGCCAAACGGGGCTACTAACACTTGGAATGTGGCTGGTCTGAACTGAGATGTGCTGTTAGTGTAACATATACACTGGATTTTGAATACTTTGTCTGAAAAAAAGAATGCAAAATATCTCACTAATAATTTTGCATGTGGAATATATGTGGAAATGACCAGTTAAATAAGATCTAACACTAAAATTAATTTCACCTGTTTCTATTACTTTTTTTAACGTGGCTGCTAAAAAAATTAAAATTACATATGTGACTCACATTATATTTCTACTGGACAGAACTGCTCTAGAGCAGCGGTCCCCAACCTTTTTGGCACCAGGGACTGGTTTCGTGGAAGACAATTCTTCCACGGATTGGGAGGCGGGCATGAGGGGAATGGTTCAGGTGGTAATGGGAGCAATGGGAAATGGCAGATGAAGCTTCGGTCCTGCTGTGCGGCCTGGTTCCTAACAGGCCTCGGACTGGTACCATTCCCCAAGGGTTGGGGACCCCTGCTCTAGGGCACTATAAAGATGAGTGATTATTGTTATGGTAATTTCACACAGAACTCTATTCCATTTCCCCTAGACACCTAGACAGAGTCTGACTTAGAATGAGTTCTCCTTTTTCTACAAACGTGAGTTCTAATGAATTTTAAAAACTGTAGGTTTTAATCTTTTGAATCCAGTCTTTCTGATGTGTGTTTTATTGTTGTTTTTCAAGTAAACACGGTCTTCCAAGTGGAGGGAGGTCTCTGTGTCTGAGCCATATACACTTAAAGTATATAGATGACAATTTAAAACATTCTGCCCCAGATTTTTTATTCGGGTAACTGGAGAGTAAGCTGCATCTCACAAGAACTGCTTTTTCCTTACACATAATAGAAATGATCGCTTTTTTCTTCCATTACTTATCAAATGTTCCCTATCCCAATTCATAATAATGTCTGAATCATTATAATTGTTTCAAACCACTGTCTATGAAAGCATATCATTTTACTGCATGCCTAAATTTCATCTTGTTCCTTTTGATCAATCTAGATAACTTTTTGATCTTGATTCTCTCATTGAACATCATGCATGCTATCCCTTTCAGCTTTGCGTCTGTCTGCAAATTTCTTTTTAGACCCTCTATTGTTCATTGAGGTCACTAAATGAGAACATGGCTAAAGACAGAGCAGTCAACTAAATTATAACCTCCATAAGGACAGAGGGACCAAACTTACATAGCCGTAATAGAGGAGTGATCTACATTCCATATTGGAATTATATTACAAAAAAATGCAACTTATAATGAAAGGATTTTTGTTTTATTTAGGGTAACACTAGCTGCTGTAACACATAAACCCCAACATCTCAGAGGTTTAACACAACAGTTTATTTCTTCCTCATATAACCGTCTGGTGTTAACGTTCCTGCTCAGTGGGTACCTGTCTTTCCTCTGGTGATTCCTTCCCTCACATGGCTCTGCCATCTCCCAGGGCCTTGTTACCCTCTGCAGCCAATCAGCAAAGAATGAACTTGGAGAAGGCACCCACATTTCTTAAACTTGGCCTGAAAATGGTATAAAATGACTTCTGTTTGTATTCTACCAATGCAAATTTAGCACGTGGTCCCTCCCATAGGGGGAGCTGGAAATACAGATCCAGGATGGGAAGCCCCTTTATAGAAATATATTACACTATGAAAGAGGAGCATGAAGTCTGGTCTATAGCTCTCTATCTCTGCTATCTTCTAAATGGTAATTATTTCCATAAGGCTGCAAAAATGCATACAAAATAATCTAGATGTATTTTCAGACTCCACAAATCTTTACCCGTTATCACTGCCCCCAAAATGCATTAAATAACACTTAAAATGCATGGCATGAAATAACAGAAATAATAAAAGACTGTGTAATCATTTATGTTTTATAGGGATACTACGCTATTGCATCAAAGGCAATGGTCATAAAACTGTACCCCTAAGATGGAAAGAGTTGGCCATAGAGAGTGGCAAGATGACCAACCTTCACCTCTCTTCACTCCATTGTGGGGGGCAGATACAGAGAGAGGGCAAGATAAATCAGTATGAGGGAGGCAACAGTCTGGTCTCCTTCTTGTGGCCCTTCAAGTCGGTAAAGAAGAAGTGAAATGTCAACTGTTTTCTTTTTTTAATTTTAGTAACAAAAATCACATGGTTACTCACGTTTGTTCTCTTTTGGCCAAAGTTTCTGGATGACTTGCCAGCTAAATACCTTAGAAAGATGCCTTAATACCTAAATGATCATATACATATGTGAAAAATAATGTGAAATTTTGAAGGGTAAACATGAACAATGCCTCTCAATCTCTTTATATTCCCCGCAGTGCCTGGCAGTGCCTTGCCACGGCAGGCCCCTGCTAAGTATATATTGATTTTTGATGGATTAAGGTGGATCCAGAGTTTGTTATGACTGTGCCTTACCTGAGTATTCTGTTCTAAAATATTTATTTTAATACTTTTGTATATATTATAGGCATCAATCCCCTTCATGGACACTCATTCTTTGATGTGAAAATGTACCCTATTTTTTAACTAAAAAAATTTTTTTTATTTTTAGTTTTATTTTTTTGGCCAGGCTGCGTGGCTTGTGGGATCTTAGTTCCCCAACCAGGGACTGAATCCGGGCCCTCAGCAGTGAAAGTGCACAGTCCTAACCACCGGACCACCAGGGAATTCCCTTTTTATTTATTTTTTAAATTTAATTTGTTATTATTATTTTTTTGAAAATGTACCCTCAATTGAGGTCTTCTCATGTCTTTAGTTTTGAATCTGCTCTCCACCTCTGAATGTGACAATTAGTTAAGGTACTAAATTTCTGTTCTATATATGACTAGACTATAATAAATAAAATGTCTAAAACTATCTGAATACAGACATATTCTATTTTAAATAGTAGTCACTTTTGATCATATCATTCTTATTTATCTAATGTACTAACGTGGGGCAGGGGAGGGGATCAATTTTATGTAATAAATGCCTTGTTGTAAATAGTCTTATAAAAATATAATATGTTGAGCTGTTTTAATAAGCTCCTCTCTTAAAGTGGGAAAATATTTTTATCTTTAACTAAATTCCAGCAGCCACACACACCAAAAAGATTGATATATTTAACCGCATTAAAAAGAAAATATCCCCACACGGCAAAAATACTATAAGCAAAGTCAGAAAACGATGTAAAATTTGGGGAAATTTTTGCAACTTGCATTGTTAAAAGCGAGTTTTCCTCTTATACAAAGAACTCTTAGAAATAAAACAAAAATAAAAACCCACTAATAACCCAATAGAAACATGAGCAAAGAATATAAAAGACCACACAGAGAAAAGAAATACAGTGGGCCTTAAATGTATGAAAAGATGTTCAATCTCATTCATCAAATAAGTGTAAATTAAAACTACACTGAAAACATATTTCACTAAGACTTTTAAACTTTTGATAACACACGCTGTAGGTGAGGGTGTGGAGAAAATTAGGAGGATAATGTGGGACAACCTCTGCAGAGAGCAACTTGACAATATCTCTCAAAACTGAAAATGCATTTAACTTTCCACCCAGCAATTCTACTTCTAGGAATTTACCTTAGAGATATAACTTATGTGCACAGTGACATGTATACTAGGTTATTCATTGCATTATTGTTTGTAATAGCAAAAATGTTGGAAACAACTTAACTGTTCATAGATAAGAGGACTGGATAATTAATTTATTGCTCATTCATACAGCAAAACACTCTCATATTATGAAAAAGAAATTTTTTTAATGAGGAAGCTCTCCGTGAGCTGATATAGAAAGATCCTCAACCTATATATTAAGGGGAGAAAGCAAGATGCAGACCAGTGTGAACTGTATACTACACTGTGTAAAAGAGAGATTATTCCTATGTGCTTATTGGCACATAAAGAGACTCAGACTAATAACAATGGAGGAGAACAGATGGGAACCGGTGGCTAAGAGATGCCATAGAAGGGAGACTTTTGTGAAAATGTTTCAAATATCTCCTGATGTTTTAGCCTTGTTAATGTATTGTCTATTCAATACGTTAAATTTTTAGAAGTAACAAGATCTCGGTGAAATTTTAATTCAGCTTTGGTGGGATGATGATGGTCTAAGGAAAATGTGAATTTTCATGACTAGTGACATAACTGTACGGTACAGACCGTCTTGTATGGCTCACTGATTGCTTCTGCTCAAATCTTGTCTCCCCAGTGAAACCCACGGCCTTCGCCTCTTCTGGAGCCTCTGCAGGGTCTAACCTAGGCATCCGTCCAGGGTCTGAGGACAACTTGTCCATTGATTAGGCCTCTGACTTTCATCTCTTTTCATCATGAGCACCTGTTATGCGTTTCCACTTCTTCCTTTCAAGTAAATGAAAATATTAGAGTGAAAGGACAAGTGAGGTAGAAAGTTGCCAAGTAAATTTGGCCTCCTGAGTGTGTATCTTCAGGTTAAAAATAAGGGCAGTCTCCATCTCATTGATGAAAATGTGTTTGCTTTCTGGTCAGTCAATTACCTATTGTATGTTGGATGGTATTTTCTGGTTCAAATGGCTGTCTATATCAAATGCCAACATTTAAAAATCTATTTCCTCGCTATAATAAAAAATCTATTTCCTCCGCTCCTGTTTCAATGTCGACAACTCTATTGTTAGAATCTGCAAGTTGGTGTCTTTCCAGCCAAAAGATAATTCAGCTGAGATGTTTGATTTTACGATATAAATGTGATCTCACTCCTCCGTGTGAGCTGCTTCCTGAAAAATCACTTAGTAGAGCAAAGAGAAAAAGACATGAAGAGTCCAGCAAGTGCTGTGCTGACCGCTGGGTTTAGCGGCGGCAGAGGCAGCCAAGTCTGAAGTACTCCCGCCACGGGCGGAGGGGGCTCCCGGATCCCCTCCAAGAGGTGGAAACCCACCCTCCACCTTTGGTGGAGGGAGTGGGTCCCGCCCTCAGGATCCGCAGAGAATCGTCCTGGGCAAAGCGTTCTAGCCTCGTGCGTCTCGGAAGTCGGGGTGTAAAGGGCAGCTTACAGCCCTGCCCGCCCGCTGCTTCCTGGTGGGGGAGTCTGGGCGAGCAGTGGCGGGCCAGGGGGGCAGAGAAGTGTGGTGAGAAGAATGTCATCTGCCACCCCCCAGGCTGGATCCTCAGGGCCCAGCCTGGACAACCCAGTCCCCTGGCCGCACACGGCCCCTCCCCCAGGGCAGAGAGAGGGCGCTCGGGGCTGGATCCCCAGGTTTTAGCACCCTCTTCCCTCCCACTTCACAACCTTTTCTTTTCCCAGCCCCAGGGTTCCCTTTTTCTAATTCATTCCCCACTAGAGAAACTCTAGAACACATATGCTTGGGCAAGCTATTTGGGGTCAATTAATTACTCTGGCTGGGACTCAGTTTCCTGTTTTTTATAGTAATATCAAACTTTACAACCTTTAGAAAACTATTTGGTAGTTTCCTGTAAAGTTAAATATACACTTACTCTATTCAACTCCTAAGTATTTACCCAAGAGAAACTAAAATCTGCGTTCACTGAAACACTTGTCTACAAATGTTCATAGCAGCTTAATTCACAATAGCCAAAGACTAGAAACAACTCGAATGTCCATCAGCGAGTAAACTGGAAACACATTGTAATGTATTCATGCAATAGAATACTAC
This sequence comes from Eschrichtius robustus, assembly GCF_028021215.1. Lineage (NCBI taxonomy): Eukaryota > Metazoa > Chordata > Mammalia > Artiodactyla > Eschrichtiidae > Eschrichtius > Eschrichtius robustus. Next base: position 88,029,155 of record NC_090824.1, read on the forward strand.
TCAGCAATAAAAAGAACAACTACTGATACATGCTTCAGCATGAGCGAATCTCTAAAGGATTATACTAAATAAGCCAGACTCTATGATTCCATTTATAGGAAGTTTCTAGAAAAAGCAAAGTGGATCTATGGTCTAAGAAATCAGAACAGTGGTTTCTTTGGATGGTAAAGACTGAGAAGGGCAGAGGGAACTTTCTGGAGCGATGGAAATGTTCTATATCTTGATTGAGGTGAAGGTTACATGAGTATATACATTAGTCAAAAATCATAGAATTGTACTTTAAATTTTGTGTGTTGTATTTTATGTAAATTAAACTTCAAGTTAAAAATATCTTTGGAAAAATAATAGGACCTACCTTACAGAGTTGTTGTAATTATTAAATGAGTGAATATGTAAAGTGTTTAGAGCAATGCCTGGCACACGGATATTACCATATAAGTATTTATATAGTATTTATAGTAGTATATACATGTAGTATTTATATAGCATTTATATATAGTATTAATAATTAATCTGATATCTGTGGCACTGTGGGAAAGACATTTTATTTTAAAGTACTATATGTCAGAATTTTCTTTTTTTTTACTCTATTAATATATTTTATTTAACCCAATAAATCCAAAACATTTTCATTTCAATATGTAATCAATATCAACTTATTAATGAGCTATTTACATTCTTTTTTCATAAGTCTTCAAAATTCTGTGTGTATTTTGCCATCACATTATCTCAATTTGGATGCTAAATTTTCATCACAAATACTTAATCTGTGTTTAGATTTTATAAAATGTACAGTTGAAAAAGTAGATTCACATATCTAAGTTGCTCCAAAGATGCTTAAAATTTCTCCAAGAGTTGTATCAAATATCAGTTTTTAACTGTAAATTAAATATAAAATGAAATTTAAAATGTGGTTTCTCAGTCACACTAGCCATGTTTCAAGGGCTTGAAAGCCAAATGTGGATAATAGCTACTGTATAGGACATCATGTTCATTCAGGTATTCATCCTTAGCACCAGAAGAGACTGTTAAACTTGGAGGCAACAGAATTTTCTATAAAGGAATTCACACTGGAGGAGGTGGAATCACTTTACCACTGTCCCAACCTTGTAGGGAGTTGTGAGGATTAAATGGGGCTGTGTATCTCAGCTACATTTGTATTTGAGTAATAATAATATAAATGCGGATAGTTAAGTCACCCAGTTTAACTTTCTGACATAATTTCTATATCTGAGAAATGTTGCTTCAAGTCCACATATCAAAGAACCACAGAATGATGCAAGGGACATCACACACGCAACAATTCCATGACAAATACGCATAGATGCACCAAAAGACATCACATCAGATGTGGCTATTTAAACTGCCCCTCTAAGAGGCTGCTTGTGACAGGAAAAGGAGCTTGACTGCCTACGTTTGAAGGCTGGTTCAGCTTTTCTTTATTTTTTAAATAAATTTATTTATTTATTTATTTATTTATTTATTTTTGGCTGCGCTGGGTCTTTGTTACTGAGCCCGGGATTTTCTCTAATTGAAGTGAACGAGGGCTACTCTTCGTTGTGGCACGCGGGCTTCTCATTGTGGTGGCTTCTCTTTGTCGCGGAGCATGGGCTCTAGGCGTGCGGTCTCAGTAGTTGTGGCTCGCGGGCTCTAGAGCGCAGGGTCAGTAGTTGTGGCGCATGGGCTTAGTTGCTCCATGGCATGTGGGATCTTCCTGGAGCTCGAACCCATGTCCCCTGCTTTGGCAGGCGGATTCTTAACCACTGTGCCACCAGGGAAGCCCCCCCACCTACATCTTGATCACAGGTTGAACAGAGTTGAGAATAAACTATTGTCTTCATTTTTAAGTACACACTGTGCTTGAGAAAGTAGTAATCAACAACTGGAACCAAGTCTTCTTACCTATGAATCTCCACTGCCTTACAGAGTTTCTGTCATATTTCTGTCAAATTTGAGTAGACACTCAAATTTGTGTAGACCAGATGAATGAATTTCTTAAGCATCTACTATGAAGGCACTGTGCTTGATGTCATAGGCATGGAGGGGAGGTGTAAGGACGTTTTAGAGCCTTTTCTTGGTCCTCAGAACTAGGTGGGGAGAGCTGACAAATATATATGTAGACATACCTAACAAAACGAGGCAGCATAAGAAAAGAGCCAGATGAGCGGAAGTGACTCATCTGCTTTAGGAGTTGAAAGACCATTGAGCTCCCTCTGGGGTCTGGTTTTGTACCAAAGGAGAACAGTATCTGCAGATGGGCTGGATGCAGAAAGGAGGAGAGGGCATTCTGCCACAAAGAGCAGGATGGTGCTCGAGCTCTGCCACTTACTGGTTGTATGTTTCTGGGTGAGTAACCTGCGTGTGCCTCAGTATCCTGCTCTGTAAAGCAGGAGTAGTACCTCTTACCTTATAAGGTTGTTATGAGCATTAAATGAGTTACTATGTATAAAGCACTTAGAACAGTGCCTGGCACAGGGTCAGTACTGTGTGTTAGCTATTCTTAATATTATTCTTCCTAATAGGATCTTAAAATTCAGTAAGAAATTATTCAAAATGAAAATCAGTGAGGGAAATAAAAACCTGAATTTTAACACAGGGTCTTAGGGGAATATGACTTAACCTAAGTTTATATCATAGCGTTAACACTGATTTTGAGAGTCCCATGGTATCAGATGAAGATACTGCTGCTGAAATCATGGACAGTATGTGAATAGAACTTCATGGTTACATTTTATTTTTTAATTTGCAAAGTATTTTCACTTACATTATCTCAAATATTGCATCAGCGTGCCCCCAGATCCTTCAGAAATCAGTGTGGCATCTAAGGTCAGGTCAACTTCCCTCTGAGGGTTCAGAAAATAATATACATTTTACTCTTTTCTTTTCCCAGTTGAGCCTTAAACTGCCCCAAATACAAAAGATGAAGATACACAGATTTCTGAGCTGTGTCTCCTGCATTGGCAGGCAGATTCTTAGCCGCTGCGCCACCAGGGAAGTCCTGGTTCAGCTTTTATTATATATGCTATTGAGGAAGTTATTTAATCTTCCTAAGCCTCAGTTTCCTTATCTGTAGAATGGGAACAACCCCATGTGGATTTTTGAAACAACTGGATGAGAGAAGACATGTGTTTCAGAAATAAAAACTGTTGCTGATCTCTGCAGAGCGTGAATGCTGGTGATGAGAGGGTCTTTGTTGAGCAGGCTGTCTGGTGTGGTTGAGAGCATGTGTTCCCATGACCAGTTAAGGAAGGCATGACCCAGCTGTTCTCTGCCTGAGGAAGGGGGAGAGATGCAGAAGCCCAGAGGAAGATCTTGGAGGGAGTGCCCGGGGTTGGGTAAGATTCAGAGGCCTCTCAGAGAAAGGGTGGATGAGGAACAGCCAAAAAGGCAACTAAGGGAAGAGATGTCTAACGGAATGAAACGCTGCACCCTGTGCTGTATGTATAAAATCCCCTCTTTCCTTGGTCTCCCCTATAAGCCGTCAAAAAAAACCTACAAGATTTACTAAAGCTCTTGTGTAAGTGGATTTTTTTGGAGAGGGGTGAGAGGAATTGCTAAGTCCTGCTTCAAGGGTGACACAGGGAGGAAAGATAGGCTGCAAACATCCAAATCTGGGTTACCCATGTGCCTTGCACAGTCCTGGGTTCAGGTAACGCGCTTAAAAAAACGACACATTTATGTCGTGTTACACGTGTGTACACGCCTGGCGGAAGAACCTGCCTCACTCCACGCTGTGGGCTCGGGTTAGTGCTGCAACACAAATGTTTCTGTAACAATCAGGGTGTCTTTTCACCTCCAGGTGGGCGCGCGGGCGGTGGGGATGTGGCTAGAGCAGGCACCGGTTCTGCCTCGCCAGTGGACCAGCAAAACCCCTCTCTGGAGTACAGATTACTCCCTCCCACTTAGCTTCAGGCTGGTGAGAGGCGCTGGGCAGGGAGCACCGAGCAGCCTCCCAGCTGTCGCGCCCTGCCGCAGCCTGGTGTGACTCGGCGTGCGCCGCGCAGCTCCAGGTCCCCCTCCGGGATCTGGCCACAGTGGCCCATAACCCGGGCGGGTGACAGGACCCTGTGCGCTCCGCGAGCTTTCCGCGCTGCGGCCCCTTACTCGTGACTCTGGCGTCACGCCCGCCAGCCGCCCAGACTCCCCACCACGAGAGCCGGAGAGTGAACCAGGACACGTTCCCCGGCCCCGCGCGCTCTCCCCCGGGGCCGGGCCAGGGTCAAGGTCTCCGCTCTGTCCGCTCGCAGCGCCGCCTTCTGGCGCTGAGCCGGCGGGAACGTGCCTGAACCTCCGAAGCGGATCTCGCGCTGCCTGTTCCGTCGCCACCGACTAGGCGGAGACTGGGCGCCCGCTTGGACCCGGCGGCCGGGAGGGGCGGGGCCGCCGGCTGGGTGCCCGCCCGGGGCCGTCCATGGGGCCTGCGCTCTGCCAGGTCGGAACAGAATGTTTTAGACCCGAGTTTTAAGACGACGCTCCGATGTTGCTTGGATTGGACAGCAGCGTGTTAAATAGGGTCAACAGCTTCAGTGAGCTCAGCTGGTGACGAGAGCCAAGCCTTCTACCGAGCAAGTCCCAGAGCAGCCCTCCAACCCACCGAGGAGGTCAGGAGTTCTTGACTTCTCCCCATGTCCGCACCCCACCCGCCTCTGCCCTGCCCCTCTGTCCCGCAGACCTCTATTTTGGGGCTAGTCATGAACTCTCCTGGCTCTGACACCCTCACCTGTTGAGTGTCCATCTGTACGGACCTGGGGTTTGCCCTCTTGGTCTTTGTCCTCCTGCCCTGCCCTCCTCCTCCCCCCCCATCACCTTGTCTTCCCCAGTGACCCAGTCTCCCCCAGATCTTTCCTCAGCCCCACCCCTGACCGTCATCACAGCTCAAGCTCACTCAGCAGCTTTAGCAATAACCCTAGTGGCTAGTCAACTCCCATCCCCATTCTCATCCCTGTTTCCCAGTCTTCACAACTCTGTGGCTATTTCTGGCTCCCTATTCCCCCACCTCACTAATCTCCATCCTTAACGTGTGCCCCAAACCATGCCCTCCCCCAGCTGTCATCAAGATTCTGACTCAGGCCTCCGCCACACCTCCCTTGAGTCTGGAATCAGTGTCCCAGTTCAGCACAGGAACTTCTGACCCAGCCTGATGGAATTTGTGTGACCCACTGGTGTCCCCAGGTGAGACTCCAGCTCTTGTCCTGGCCTGGGCCCCATTCGCAGCTGTATCCTCACTTGTGCTCACAGAGCTATCAGTGGAATCTGGAGGTCTGGCTGGATCCTCTCTTCTTGTCCAGCAGGCCTGTTGGGGTCCACAGAGCAGATTCAGGTTCCTGCTTTTTTTGTCCAAAGGTTGGAAGCCCTGTTTCTTTTTTCATTTTTTTAAATTTTATTGAAGTATAGTTGATTTACAATGTTGTGTTAATTTCTGCCGTACAGCAAAGTGACTCAGTTATACATATATATATAGTCTTTTCCCCATTCTTTTCCATTATGGTTTATCACAGGATATTGAATATAGTTCCCTTGCTATACAGTAGGACCTTGTTGTTTATCCATCCTATACATACTAGTTTGCATCTGCTAATCCCAAACTCCCAATCCTTCCTTCTTCAGCCTCTGTCCCCCTTAGCAACCACTAGTCTGTTCTCTATGTCTGTGAGTCTGTTTTTGTTTTGTAGATATGTTCATTTGTGTCGTATTTTGGATTCAACATATAAGTGATATCATATGGTATTTGTCTTTCTCTTCCTGACTTACTTCACTTCGTATGACAATCTCTAGGTCCATCCGTGTTCCTGCAAATGGCATTATTTCATTCTTTTTTTATGGCTGAGTAATATTCCATTGTATATACATATACCACATCTTCTTTATCCATTCATCTGTCGATGGACATTTAGGTTGTTTCCATGTCTTGGCTATTGTAAATTGTGCTACTATGAACATAGGGGTGCATGTATCTTTTCAAATTATAGTTTTGTCTGGGAATATGCCCAGGAGTGGGATTGCTGGATCATATGGCAAATCTATTTTTAGTTTTTTAAGGAATCTCCATACTGTTTTCCATAATGGCTGCACCAATTTTCATTCCCAAAAGCAATTAAGAGGGTTACCTTTTCTCCAGACCCTCTCCAACATTTATTATTTGTAGACTTTTTAATGACAGCAATTCTGACTGGTGTGAGGTGGTACCTCATTGTAGTTTTGATTTGCATTTCTCTAATAATTAGTGATGTGAGCATATTTTCATGTACCTATTGGCCGTCTGTATGTCTTCTTTGGAGAAATGTCTGTTTAGGTCTTCTGCCCATTTTTAGATTGGGTTGTTTTTCTGTTATTGAGTTATATGAGCTGGTTGTATATTTTGGAAGTTAAGCCTTTGTCGGTCGCATCATCTGCAAATATTTTCTCCTAGTCCGTAGGTTGTCTTTTTGTTTTGTTTATGGTTTCCTTTGCTGTAGAAGCTTGTAAGTTTCATTAGGTCCCATTTGTTTATTTTTGCTTTTATTTCTATTACTTGGGAGATTGACTTAAGAAAACATTGGTATGATTTATGTCAGAGAATGTTCTGCCTTTGTTCTCTTCTAGGAGCTTTATGGTGTCATGTCTTATATTTAAGTCTTTAAGCCATTCTGAATTTATTTTTGTGTATAGTGTGAAGGTGTGTTCTAACACATTGATTTACATGTGGCTGTTCAACTTTTCCAACACCACTTTCTGAAGAGACTTTCTTTTCCCCATTGTATATTCTTGCCTCCTTTGTCCACGATTCATAGTCCATAGGTATGTGGGTTTATTTCTGGGCTCTCTATTCTGTTCCATTGAGCCATATGTCTGTTTTTGTGCCAATACCATGCTGTTTTGATTACTGTAGCTTTGTAGTATTGTCTGAAGTCTGAGAGGGTTATGCCTCCTGCTTTGTTCTTTTTTCTAAGGATTGCTTTGGCAAGTCTGGGTCTTTTTTGAGTCCATATAAATTTTAGAATTATTTGTTCTAGTTCTGTGAAAAATGTCACGGGTAATTTGATAGGGATCGCATTAAATTGCTTTGGGTAGTATGGCCATTTTAACAATATTAATTCTTCCAATCCAAGAGCATGGGATAACTTCCCATTTCTTTGGATCATCTTCAATTTCCTTTATTAATGTTTTGTAGTTCTCAGCATATAAGTCTTTCTCCTCCTTGGTGAGGTTTATTCCTAAGTATTCTATTTTTTTCCTGTGATTTTAAAAGGGATTGTTTGCATTCCCTTTCTGATATTTCATTGTTAGTGTAAAGAAATGCAACAGATTTCTGTATGTTAATCTTGTATCCTGCTACCTTGCTGAATTCATTTATCAGTTCTAGTAGTTTTTGTGTGTAGTCTTTAAAGTTTTCTATGTATAGTATCATGTCATCTGTATATAATGACAATTTGGAGCCCTGTTTCTTTTATTTTTTTTTTTTTTTAAATTTTATTTATTTTATTTATGGCTGTGTTGGGTCTTCGTTTCTGTGTGAGGGCTTTCTCTAGTTGTGGCGAGCGGGGGCCACTCTTCATCGCGGGGAGCCCTGTTTCTTAATCTCACCTGCCACTGAGGGTCCTGCATCCTCCAAGGACCTCCTGGGATGATGGAAGTGGAGGAGAGCTTGCCTACCCTCCCAGCACAGCCAGCGATGCTCTTTGGTCAGCTAAACATTCCCACCAAGAATTGGTAAAGGAAGCAAGGGCAGGTTTGATCCAGAGTCTCAACTGCCCCTGTTTCCTGAAGTTGATGATGGCAACATATCCACTTTCTGAGCACCTACTGAGTGTATTAAGGGAAGATCATCACCCTCTCCCCTGGCTTAGCTAAATCCTACCCCTTCCATCAAGGCCCAAGCTCCATGGGGCTGAGGGCTTAATTAAGAGCCTGCCTTTGTAACTTGCCATGATTTTCTCACTCTGGCCTTGCTTTCTTGAGAAAGAGCTCATAATGTTAACTCTGTCCCTTTGGTCAGCTCTGGAGCATCCCATCACACCTTAGGCTAGACAGCCAGTGGCATGCCAAGAGAGGCTGGACTTCCCTTTCCAGAGACACTCAGGATGTGTGCCGTGGATGAGTGCCCAAGAAGATGTGTGTGTGCAGGTCTCTCATGCCCCATGAGGCCTCCACAGAGCTCTTCTTGGCTCATGACTGAGGACACAGTGTGTCCTGCCTCTGTATGAAGGCAGGAGTCCACTCTTTCAGGGATACACACTAAAACAGTGCTTCTCACATTTTAGGATTTTTTTTGGTACCAGGAAAAACATTGGAGAAGGGGCCAACAGGAAGTGGCTAACTTTTCACTTTTCCAGGAAGTTCATTGATAATAATTACCATCTACCATCACCATCATTTCATTCATAAACAAACCCTTTTTAATTCTAAAAATATGGTAAGGACATCATTGAAGGATTACTAATAGATATTCCTTTTTTTTACTTTTTGCTTTGAAATGATTTCAAACTTAGAGACAGAAAAGTTGCAAGAGTAGTACAATAAACTCTTCACTCAGATTTGCCAGTTACTAAAGATTTTGCTGTATTTGGTTTGTCCTTTTCCACACACACACACAGACACACACACACACACGCATATGCGCAGAGAGAAAATAGTCTAGATACGTACATTTCTTATCTAAACTGTTTGAGAGTAAATTGTAGATATGGCATCTCTTTTTTTTTTTTAAACAGCTAGTTTTTCTTTTTTAATTAATTAATTAATTAATTTATGGCTGTGTTGGGTCTTCGTTTCTGTGCAAGGGCTTTCTCTAGTTGTGGCAAGCGGGGGCCACTCTTCACTGCGGTGCGCGGGCCTCTCACCATCGCGGCCTCTCCCGTTGAGAAGCACAGGCTCCAGACGCGCAGGCTCAGTAATTGTGGCTCACGGGCCCAGCCGTTCCGCGGCATGTGGGATCCTCCCAGACCAGGGCTCGAACCCGCGTCCCCTGCATTGGCAGGAAGATTCTCAACCACTGCACCACCAGGGAAGCCCCGATATGGCATCTCTTAACCCTGAAATACCACAATACTATTATCAAAATCAGGAAATTTAACATCTTTGGTACAATACTATTATCTAATCTACATACCTTCTTCAAATTTTGCCAATTGTCCCAATAATGTCTCCTCCCCCATCCTCCTCCTCCTCCTCTCCCTCCTTCTCCTTCTCCTCCTTTCCTCTCTCCTCCCTCTCTTCCTCCTCTCCTCCTCATCCTCCTCCTTCTTCTTCTAAGAGCTATTGTTTACTCTGGTCCAGGATCCAGCCCAGGATCACATGTTGCACTTAGTAGTCATGTATCTTCAGTCTCCTTCAGACTGGAACAACTCCTCAGCCTTTCTTTGTCTTTCATGACATTGATTTTTCTTTTTTTTTTTTTTTTTTGAAGTACTGGCCAGTTTTTATGTAGAATGTCCCTCAGTTGGAATTTGTCTGATGTTTCCTCATGAGTATATTCAGGTAATGCATTTCTGCCAAGAATACCACAGCAATAATGTGTCCTTTCTCAGTATATCACAGCAAGAAGCATATGACGTTGGTTTGTCCTATTTTGAGAGATGTTAACTTTGATCACACGGTTAGAATGGGGGCGACTATGTTTCTCTACTGTTATGTTACTATTTTTCCCTTTGGAATTGGTAAGTAATTTGTAAGGTGAATTAACAAGTCTTTTAAATGAAATATGATTGGCTTTTTGGAAAACTCAGAGTCCTTATTTTCCTCATTTGCTCTTGTCTAGTGAAAATATCTTCAAGATCATCAGTGGTCCATACACTGGCTCTTGAAAATCACTGCACAAGGATGCAAGCAAGTCATTCATTTATCTAACAAATACTTGAGTACTATATATGCCAGGCACCTCAGAGGAAAGGATGGAATACAATCAGGACCAATAAATAATGCAATCAACTATAGTCCACCTCTTTTGTGGGCTCTGGACCTAACTTCCAATTTGCAGAAAACACAGTGGGCAGAGGAACAAGTTGAACAACAGTTGGAGGAAACAGTCACTAAATTCAGAATGTGGAACATTCTGTAAGAAAGCTGACCTGCGGTCTTCAAAAGGACAAGGTCATGGAAATAGTAGTGACTAATCTAGATTAAATGACGCAACAATTCATGAACTTTGAATCTGATTTTTTTTTAAGATATTAAATAAATAAATAAAAAGATATAATTGGGGACAATTGGGGAAATTTTCATGTAGACTTAGATGATATTATGGAATTATTGTTAGTTTACTTAGATGTGATAGTGGTTTTGTAGTTATGTAAGGAAATGCCCTTATTTTAGGAGATGCATGCTAAATAATGCTAATTTAGGGGTGAAGTGGCATGATGTTTGCAATTTATTTTCAAAAAATGTATTCATATATAGAGAGAAAGCAAAATGGTAAATTGTTACAGCTTGGTAGAGAGTGTAGGTGTGCTCATAGTACTATTTTTTCAACTCTTCTGTGGTTTTCCAATTTTGAAAATAAAATTTGAAGGAAAACTATATAGGTGTGGTTGTGATTAATAAAAATAAAACTTCCCTTTAGACATTGCTGAACTTATAGTAGGTATTTTTTTATCATTGTAAGTTTTCTCTACCAATTTTTCTTCACTATGATATGAGGAGAAGGTCCTCAATTTTTTTATATTTAAAAAGCCTCCTAATTCAGCCTTTCTGGAAAGTATCTGGGTGATATAAGAAACTCCTTACAATATATGTGGATAATATCAAGACAAAAATATATATGGGTTGTTTTGCTTGCTTGTTAAATTAATTGGGAATATTCAGTGCTCATTAGGTCCTGGCTGTTTCCGAGTAAGAAAAGGCAATAAACATAAACATTAAAATCAAAAAAAGAAATAAACACCTTACAAACTTCATATCACCTTTGACTTGGGAATTTAACCAAGAAAATAACGTATTTCTGTAAAGATTCAGCAATAAAGATGTTCACCCCAGTATAACAATATGTCAGTGTAAAACTGGGTATACTTTAAATGCTTAACAATAAGGAGTTGGTTAAATAAACTATGGCCCAGTCAGCCAAAGAAAGGAATATAATGCAGCCATCAAAAATGTTGTGGGGTCAGCCATGTGTTGACAATAGTTGAGGCTGGGTAATTTGTATATAGGAGCCAATTATACTAGGCTCTCTACCTTCATACATTTTTGGAATTTTCCTTAATTAAAAAAAAAAAAGAATGTTGCAGAACAATGTTGAACAAGTGAGTGGAAAGATATTTGTACAATATATTTAGTTTATGAAAAAAACCTGTATGTACTATGTAATCCCATTTTTGCTTAAAAAAAAAAAACTTAGATGAAAAACTGGAAAAATACACACCCAAGTGGCCTTACCTTGCTTATCTCTGGGGGTTGGGTTTACAGGTAATTTTTATTATTTTCTTTTTCCTTATTTCCACTTTCTAAAATTTATAAGGCAAACATGAATTACTTTTATACTAAGAAAGCAATAAAAATGAAATTTGAAGGAATGTTGCTGAGTTACCAAATGTGTTCCTTTGAGGAGTCTAAAGGAGCCCCACTGAAGGTCTCTGGGGCCTTATCCAGAGGTAGGACCATCCCCGGCCACAAGGTGGCAGTGCTGCTTGCTGAGGCCGCCCTCCTTGGGTTGAGCACCCTGCCGCACCCCAGAGACTGTCCTTCGCCCTTGGCTCCCCTCTTACCCTGAAAACCCAGGGGCACCCCCTGAAAGAAAAAAGACAACCTGGTGTGCACCTAGGTTAGGGATGCAAATGGTGCGGGGGAGGGGAGTGGAGATGGCTAATCAGGAAATGTTCCTTTCCTTGGGGAGACTGGTAAGCCTTCCCCACTAGAGCTTGTCTAGTTGTCTCTAGATGTGGCAGCGGCTGCCAGATTGAGCGTGTGTGTGTGTGTGTGTGTGTGTGTGTGTGTAAATGTGTGTTTAAGAATATGTTCTGCATGTTTTACTGATTGTGTCATTTTCCTTGTTTGTGTGTGTGTGTTTTAATGTTTAGAACCTGTTTTTTATTTCAGAACAACGTGGATAGAATCTTGACAAAAACACAACATTTATTTAGTACCCAATTCCATGCATATTTTCTTCTGCTTCAGTCCACACATTGTTCATCATGTTGGAAATCCATCCTATACCTGCCTCTGAAGCAGGATCATTGTACTATACTGATAAAAATGTCAGCAAATAACAACCAATATCCAATGTATTGAGTAATGGTATCATTTTGCATTATGCTCTGTGAGCTTATCATAAAAGTACTTTATCTATAAAACAACAATGTAACTATATTTATAAAATCATTTTCCAATTAAGAAAATGTTTAATAATTTATAGAATTTGACATTTGCTCAATGTTTTCTAAATACAACTCAGTTGTTTAAAGTGTAAAATTTAATGTTTTTAGTATATTCACAGAGTTCTGCAACCATCACCACAATCAATTTTAGGATATTTTTATCATCCTCAAAAGAAACTCTGTATCCATTAGTAGTCATTCCCCATTTCCCCCCAATTCCCTCCCTAAACAAGCACTAATCTGCTGTCTCTATATATTTACCTGTTCTGGACATTTCATACAAATGGAATTATGCAATATATGGTCTTTTGTGACTGATTTGGCATAATGTTTTCAAAGTTCATTTATGTTGTCACATGTATCAGTAGTTAAGTCCTTTTTATTGCCAAATAATATTCCATTGTATGGAGTTTTACTTATCTTCATTAGCTGATGGATATTTGGGTTGTTTCCACTTTTTGGTTATTATGAATAAAGCTGTTATGAACATTATTCATGTACACGTTTTTGTATGGATATATGTTTTCATTTCTCCTGGGTATATACCTTGGTAACTCTGTGTTTAACTTTTGAGGAACCAGCAGGATGTTTTCCAGTAGCAATGTATGTGGGTTCCAGTTTCTCCACATCCTAGACAATGATTGTTGTTATCTGTCTTTTTGGTCATAGTAATCCTGGTAGGTATGAAGTGGTATCTCATTATGTGTTTTTTGTTTTTTTTTTTTAATAAATTTTATTTATTTATTTATTTTTTGGCTGTGTTGGGTCTTTTCTTGCTGCGCGCGGGCTTTCTCTAGTTGCAGCAAACAGGGGCCACTCTACGTTGCGGTGTGGGGGCTTCTCATTGCGGTGGCTTCTATTGTTGCGGAACACAAGCTCTAGGCGTGCCGGCTTCAGTAGTTGTGGCTCGCGGGCTCTAGAGTGCAGGCTCAGTAGTTGTGGCACACTGGCTTAGTTGCTCCATGGCATGTCGGATTTTCCCGGACCAGGGCTCGAACCCGTGTCTCCTGCATTGGCAGGCAGATTTTTAACCACTGCGCCACTAGGGAAGTCCCTCTCCGTTGTGGTTTTGATTTTCATTTCCCTGATGGCTAGTGGCCATTTGCATATCTTCTTTGGAGAAATGTCTATTCAGATCCTTTGCTCATTTTTTAGTTGGATTACTTGTCATTTTATTATTGTAAGAGTTCTTTATATATGTTAGATACCAGCACCTTATCAGACATCAGATTTGCAAATATTTTTGCAAATACTTTATCTGATTTGCAAATATTTTATCTCATTCTGTGGATTGTCTTTTTTACTTTCCTGATGGTGTTTATTCTCTGAAGCACAAAAGTTTTTAATTTTGATGAAGTTCAGTTTATCTGTTTTTTCTTCTGTCACTTGTGTTTTGCCCACCCCAAGGTCACAAGGATTTATGCCTACATTTTCTTCCTATATTTCTTCTAAGAAATATATGGTGTTTTGGTTTGAGGTAGGAGGCCAACGTTGGATATCCAGTTGTCCCAGCACCATTTGCTGAAAAGACTGTTCATTCCCCCATTGAACTGTCTTGGCACCCTTGTTGAAAATCAGTTGATTATAAATTTAAAGGTTTATTTCTAGACTCTCAATCATATCCTATTGCTCTATACCTATCCTTAGACCAGCACCACACTGTCTTGATTACTGTGAATTTGTATTAAGTTTTGAAATTGGGAACAGTGAGTCTTTCAGCTTTGCTCTTTTTCAAGATTGTTTTGGCAACTCTGGGTCCCTGGAATTTCCATATGAATCTTGAGTGAGCTTGTGAATTTCTACAAAAAATCCAGCTAGGATTTTGAGGTGGATTATGTTGAATCTGTAGATCAATTTTAAGAGCATTGGTGTCTTAACCATATTGTCTTCTGATCCATGAACGTAGGATGTCTATTAATTAGGTGCACGTCTGATTTTTTATTTTATTTTTACTAAGCAGGAAGCTAAAATATCAGAAGGTTCTGGTTCACTCTCAAACATCTGGGTACCTTGAATAAAGCCTACTAAGCAGGTGGGTGTCATTCAGCACAGCTTGAGGATAACACTCCCTCCCTTTGCAGTACAGACAGTTGCTCAGAATAACTTGGAGTTGTTGCCACAAATGGCTGGTTTTGTATTGTAAGAAAGTTTGGGTAAGTTTTCTCTGGACTTACTTTCCTTACCTGTAAGAAAGGTAATAACTATGATTACCTCAATCACTTTAGTAAAAAATTGCTAAATGAAAAAAAAGTTTAATTATAAAAAATCAATAGAAAAAAGATTTGAACAGACATTTCACTAAAGAAGATATACAAATGGCCAATAAACAAATGAAATATGCTCAGTGTCATTAGCCAACATGCAAATTGAGACCATGTTGAGATACATACCCACCAGAATGGCTAAAATTTAAAAGACTGACAAAGCCTTTTACTGGTGAGAATACAGAACAATTGGGACTCTCATTCACTGCTGGTGGGAGTGTTAAATGGTACAACCACTTTGGAAAAGATTGGCTGTTTTTTGGAAAGTTAACATACATAACAGTATGTGGTATTTACCCAAGAGAAATGAAAATATACATCTATAGAAAGATTTGTACATGAATATTCAGAGCAGTTTTATTCACAATAACCAAAAACCAGAAACAACCCAAGACCCATTGACAGGAGAATGGATAAATAAATCGTGGTATATCCAATACTATTAACGACAAGTCAGTAATTTAAGAGAACAAATTACTGATACACACAACATGCATGAATCTTAAAAATATGCTGAATGTAAGAAGCCAAACACGATGATTTCATTTGTATGAAATTCTAGAGCAGACTAAGCTAAGCTATAGTAACAGCAGATGAGTTGTTTCCTGGTGACAATGCGGGTTGGAGGAATGACTGCAAAGAGGCTTAAGGAAACTTTCTGAGGTGATGGAAGTGCTCTGTCTTCATTGGAGGCGTGGTTATATGAGTTTACACCTTTGGAAAAACTCGATCGAGCTGCTTTTAGTGTACTTGATGTACGTTAGAATTCGTATACTTAAAAGGATACATTCGTGATAAAATAAAATTAATATACTTAAAATGGGTATACTTTATTATATGTTGATTTGAAAATAAGTCCACACTCCAGAGTTGACTATTACAAGTGCTCCAGCTATCTTTCTATCTTATCTGTATCAGGTGCTTCACTAATTATCAGAAGGAATGTTAGAAATGGGTTTTCCTTGGTGAAAATACTTATTGATCAATAAATTAATAAATGCCTCCCTCAGTATTGTTGCGAGGATCAAATGTGATAACATGTGCAAGTACCACTTTGATGGGCTTTACAAGCAAGTCTTGGCTTACGAGTCAGAAATCCCCCAGGCTTCCAGCGTCCCCACAACCCTGACCTAAATGCCTGAGAGGTCCCTCTGGCTGTCCCCTCCCAGAGTCTTGACTTGCTTACAGTCACCTCCAGGTCACTCGCCCACAATGTCTGGCCCCACCCAGTGCCCAGGCCCCTGGGGGTTCATACTCTGGTGTCTCTCCTTAGGTATAAATAAAACAGTGTCCTGAATAATTGCACATCTCGTCCTTGGCTCTTTTCTCCCTGACCCTGCAAGTTACTTTGAGTAGTGGTTGGAAGTGGTTGGGCTTTACTGTTCTTTCCCGCCGAGAGAGCAGGAGTAAAGACCCTCCCAACAACGACTCCTCTGAGCAGCCTGGTGTGCGCGTGGGCTGCCCGCTGCAGCCTCACCTCCCACGATGTGGGCTCTGTAGACCAGATCCTGGGAAAGCTAAAGCTGCTCACACCCCAGGGGTAAACACAGTTGACAGTGCTCACTATCCTTCCAGAACTTTTTTTAGGCACATGAAAATATATGGGCTTGTTTATAAGTGTGTGTTCATATTTTTTAAAAAAAGCAGACTGGGATCATATTCTTTCAATTCAACAAGTATTTGTTGATTACCTTCTATATGCTAGGCACTTTTGAATCATTGAAAATAATTCTGCAGCTTGCAGTTTTTGCTTAAAAGTATAAAAATCTTTCCATGTCAATACATAATGATCTGTCATTATTTTTTCATTATTGTAAAACATTAGTGCACTTATCACTTTGATGTATTTTATGCTGTGATAAATATGGAGTTGATAGAGGTATGCATAGCTATTTCTATCACCAGCATTGGGTGGGATACAATGAGCAGATTACCTAAGATTAAGAAATTGGGCAATAGTATGGGTTATGGACTTAAGTCATAGGATCTTTCTTCCTAATGAGTTAAAGCGTGTTTTTCAGTTTTGCTTTCTACTGTGGGTCTGTTAGATCAGTACAACCACTTATGATCTGCATCGTTGTGATAGCTGATACTGAGGGAGTTTGTTGGGGTTGGAGGATGGCAAGTGGAGGCCAAGGTAGGACTAGAGGAGTAAGATGGGCCCTGAGCACTTGGGATATTGGAGGTCATGTAAAGAGCCATGGGAGTAATAACAGAGTTTTCAGCAGGGACAATATTAGAATTTTATATTATTTTTTTCCGGTTTTAATGAGATTGACATATAACATGGTATTAGTTTAAGGTGTACAACATAATGACTTGACACATATATATATATATAAATGATCACCACAATAAGTTTAGTTAACATCCACTACCTCAAAGAGTTATAATTTTTTTTCTTGTGATGAGAATTATTAAGATCTACTCTCTCAGCAACTTCCAAATATGCAATTCAGTACTCATAATATAGTCACCATGTTGTACATAACATCCCCAGAACTTATTTATCTTATAACTGGAGATTTGTACCTTTTGACAACCTTCACCCATTTCCCCCAACCCCATCCTCTACCCCCTGGCCCTGGCAGCCACCAATCTGTTCTCTGTTTCCATGAGTTGGGGTTTTTTTAGATTCAACATGTAAGTGAAAGGATATAGTATCTGTCTTTGTCTGACTTATTCCACTTGGCATAATGCCCTCAAGGCCCATCCATGTTGTTGCAAATGGCAGGATTTCCTTCCTTTTTTGTGGCTGAATAATATTCCAGTGTGTGTGTGTGTGTGTGTGTGTGTGTGTGTGTGTGTGTGTATGTATACATACCATATTTTCTTTATGTATACCATATTTTCTTTGTCCATTCATCCATCGATGGACACTAAGGTTGTTTCCATGTCTTGGCTATTGTAAATAATGCTACAATGAACATGGGAGTATAGATATCTTTTTGAGATAGTGATTTCATTTCCTTCAGATGTACACCCAGAAGTAGAATTACTGGATCATATGGTAGCTCTATTTTTAATTTTTTGAGGGACTGTTTTCCATAGTGGCTGCACCCATCACATTCCCACCAACAGTGTACAAGTGTTCCCTTTTCTCCACACCCTCTCCAACACTTATTTCTTGTCTTTTTTTTTTTTTCTTTTAAGAATGTATTTTGGGACTTCCCTGGTAGTCCAGTGGGTAAGACTCTGTGATCCCAATGCCTGAGTTCCATCTCTGGTCAGGGAACTAGATCCTGCATGCCACAGCTAAAGATCCCACACGCAGCAACGAAGATCTGCATGCCGCAACTAAGACCCGGCGCAGCCAAATTAAAAAAAAAAGAGAGAAAGTATTTTGTTGTTGTTGTTTTATTTTTTTGGCCGCACCGCAGCTTGCAGGATCTTAGTTCCCAGACCAGGGATCGAACCCATGTCCCCTTCAGTGGAAGTGTGGAGTCTTAACCAGTGGACCACCAGGGAAGTGCCTCTTGACTTTTTAATAATACCCATTCTGACAGGTGTGAGGAGATATCTCACTGTGGTTTTTTTTTTTATTATTATTATTATTTTTTAATCTCACCGTGGTTTTGATTTGCATTTCCCTGATGATTAGCATTATCAAACATTTTTTCATGTGCCTGTTGGCCCTCTGTATGTCTTCTTTGGAAAAATGTCTATTCAGACCCTCTACCCATTTTTAAAATCAGATTTTTCTTTTTTTGCTATTGAATTGTATGAGTCCTTTATATATTTTGGATATTAACTCCTTATTAGACATATGATTTGCAAATATTTTCTCCCATTCCATAGGTTGCCATTTCATTTTGTGGATGGTTTTCTTTGGCTGTACAGAAGTTTTCTTTGTTTTTGTTTTTTGTTTTTAACATCTTTATTGGAGTATAATTGCTTTACAATGGTGTGTTAGTTTCTGCTTTATAGCAAAGTAAATCAGCTATACATATACATATATCCCCATATCCCCTCCCTCTTGCGTCTCCCTCCCACCCTCCCTATCCCACCCCTCTAGGTGGTCACAAAGCACCGAGCTGATCTCCCTGTGCTATGTGGCTACTTCCCACTAGCTATCTGTTTTACATTTGGTAGTGTATATATGTCCACGCCACTCTCTCACTTCGCCCCAGCTTACCCTTCCCCCTCCCCGTGTCCTCAAGTCCATTCTCTACGTCTGCGTCTTTATTCCTGTCCTGCCCCTAAGTTCTTCACAACCATTTTTTTTTTTTAGATTCCATATATATGTGTTAGCATACGGTATTTGTTTTTCTCTTTGTGCAGAAGTTTTTGATGTAGTCTCACTTGTTTATTTCTGCTTTTGTTGCCTTTGCTCTTAGTGTCGAATCCAAAAAAGTCATCCCCACGTTCAGGGTCAGGAGCTTACCATCTGTTTTCTTCTATGAGTTTTATGGTTCCAGGTCTTATGTTCAACTTTTAGTCCCCTTTGAGTTGATTTTGTGTATGGTATAACTTAGTGGCCCAGTTTCATTCATTTGCTTGTAGCTGTTCAGTTTTCCCAACACCATCTATTGAAGAGGTTATCTTTTCCCCATTTTATATTCTTGGCTCTTTTGTCATAAATTAACTGACCGTATATGCATGGGTTTATCTCTGGGCTCTCTATTCTGTTCCATTGATGTATATGTCTGTTTTATGCCAATACCATACTGTTTTGATTATTATAGCTTTCTAATGAAATATGAAATCAAGAAGTGTGATGCCTCCAGCTTCGTTCTTTTTTTTTTTTTTTTTTTTTCCTATTTTTTGGCCGTGCCTCACAGCATGCAGGATCTTTGTTCCCTGACCAGGGATCGAATTCGTGCGGCCTGCAGTGGAAGAACAGTGTCTTAACCACTGGACTATCAGGGAAGTACCCAGTTTTCTTCTTTCTCAAGATTGCTTTGGCTATTTGGGTCTTTTGTGGTGCCACACAAATTTTAGGAATGTTTTTTCTATTTTCGTGAAAAATGCCATTTGAATTTTGATAGGGATTGCACTGAATCTGTAGGTGGCCTTGGGATCTGTCACTTTTTTAGATAGCTGCATAGTACAACACAGCATGGCAGCATCACAACACCACAGTTTCTTTAACTGTTTCTCTAATTTCAGACATTCAGATTGCCTCTGTATACTTTTCTATTTCAAACAATGCTGCAATGATTGCCTATATATGATCTTGAGCACATTTGTGAATATTTCTGATAGACTCCTATGAGAGGAATTGCTTAATTAAAGAGAATATGATGAATATTCCTAATTGTTGTTCCCAGGTGTCGAGATTGTACCCATTTATCTCCTACTACTAGTGTATGAGAGGACCCTGCCCCCTGTGGTCTGTAAGTAATTTTGTCAATCTGCGAGGTGAAAATGGGCAAAACCTTTTCAGTAGGAATCAACCTCAGTCATGGATATTAACTGAGTAGTTTATGACCTTCAGCACAGGGCACTTCTAGACTATAAATTAAGAGAGGTCAAGCTCTGGCCGCTCCTACGGGTGAGCTTCAGATTTGACTAACAGTGGCTCGAGTTAGTTGTGCACTTTCACAAGTGAGGATTCTTTTCTCCCTTCCCATCACCCTCTAAGGTAAATGTCATTATCTCATTTATAGATGAAGAAACAGGTCCAGAGAGGCGGATGCCTCCAAATCACAAAGCTAATGCGTAACAGAGTCAGGGAGGAAGGGGCGTCTGAGGGTAAAGGGAAAAATAGCAAGGGCAAGGCCAGTAATAACCCTGGGGCTTGCGTGGGACCAGGCCTATGTCTCAAGGCCAGACCAGAGGGGTGGGGTTGGGGGCCGGGAATGATGCTAAATTCCTTCCCAGGCTACAGCATGTGGGATCTGTTCTGCCTGCGTTTGTCCTGGTTGGGCAGGAGGCAGAGGCTGCAAATATGGGGAGAGGAATGCCTTGGGTCTCGTAACTCACAAGGACCGAGGGAGGAGTGGAGAGGACTGTTACCCTAGTGATGGCGGAGGTGTCTACAAGTTGATTATATGTGTGCAGGCCTCATCTACAAGCTACTGGGAAACCTCATCCTTCCTCCCAGACAGCTGCTGCTCTGTCACTGCCCAGTGCCCTCTGTATAGACCTCGTTCCTCCAAATAAAAGCAGCCCCTTAAGCGATCCTTGTATAGCGGGGGCTCTAAGCCTGGGATTTTCAAGGACAGACTCTTGTTTAACCACTTTGTTCCAGCACTTGTAGATTGGTCCTCAGAGCTCAGTGCTCTGAAGAAACATTTTCAGCAGATTCTGGGTGGGGCGCTAGCAGGCAGCCGAGTGCCTTTCCCTTGAGATTCCATTCATTCCCCAGGGAAGCTCAGCTCCAGTGGACAAGCTTCCAGGATCGCAGAAACTTCTGTGGCCCTGCACCTGCAGAGTTTCAGTGCTCAAATAGGAGGCTCCCCAGGGGTGGTGCCAACGCAGCCTCTGCCCCCCACAACCTAGGGGAAGGCACAGTATACCTCTCCCTCTGCCAGGTGTGTTAAGGGGGCCCTGCCCACTGGCGGCGTGACTGACCTGGTAGTTTGCTGGTGCTTTCAGATCTAAGAGGCCTGAGGACCGCAGAGAGGAGCCTTGCATCCTGAGTCTAGCGGGACTGTGGTCCAGGATCTCAGGTATAGTCCCTCAACTTTCTTATTTGTAAAAATAGTAGGAAATCATCCATCCTGTGGTGATGTAAGGGAATGTTCTTTATTCTTAGGAAATTCTATATATACATGGGGAGGGGGTGGCATGGAGATAGCAAAGATGCAAATAATTGGTGAATCTGAGTAAAACGTATTTGGAAATTCCTTGTACTGAGCAACTTTTCTGTAAGTTTGAAATGGTATCAAAATCAAGTGGTGACACAGGGCTTCCCTGGTGGCTAAGTGGTTAGGAATCTGCCTGCCAATGCAGGGGACATGGGTTCGAGCCCTGGTCCAGGAGGATCCCGCATGCCACGGAGCAACTAAGCCTGTGCACCACAACTACTGAGCCTGCGCTCTAGAGCCCGTGAGCCACAACTACTGAGCCCACGTGCCACAGCTACTGAAGCCCATGCGCCTAGAGCCCGTGCTCTGCAACAAGAGAAGCCACCACAATGACAAGCCTGTGCACCGCAATAAAGAGTAGCCCTCATTCTGCAACTAGAGAAAGCCCGCGTGCAGCAATGAAGACCCAACACAGCCATAAATAAATAAACAAAAATTAAATGGTGACAAAGAAGTAGTAGAATTACAAAAATCAAAGGAGTATATTTAGGTAAATTAATTCTCATTCCCACCCAGCTAGCCCAAGAATAGACTTAATTTTTGTGTAAATGTTGAATTATTTTTACCCAGTTGTAATCATGGCAAATTTTATAGTCTTTTTTTACTGAACGTCAGTCATAAACTCTTTTACATGGTACACATTCCTTGTAACTACCACTTAGGATATTCCATTATATGTCATAATTTCTACTCTCCTGTTGATGGACACCCACGAGGAAGAAGGGGATTGATATTCGTTCATCATGAACTTGGTACCAGGTGCTATCCACCACAGGCTATGCGTTATCGTTTTTTTTTTAAATTTTATTGAAGTATAGTTGATTTACAATGTTGTGTTAATTTGCCGTACAGCAAGGTGACATGTATATGTTATACATATATATGTTCTTTTTCATATTCTTTTCCATTATGGTTTATCACAGGATATTGAATATAGTTCCCTGTGCTACACTGTAGGACCTTGTTGTTTATCCATCCTGTGTATATGCATTATCTTATTTGACCCTCACGATCCTACTAAGATAAATAGTTTTTACCCGCAATGTCTGGATGAGGAGCAGATTCAGGATTCAGTTGCAGTCTTTCTGACTCCTTAACCCATCCTGTGCCTCTGCTCATGCCGTCCTTCTGTTTTTTCATGACTGAAAGCTTTCTTTTCCTCCTCCTCTAACTTCACAGCTCTTTTTCTGCTCTGCAGTTTATACCTTGTATTGTTATTAATTCCATGTCTCAGCTTTGAGACTAGACTATGGGCTCTTTGAGGGTAGACCCACAGCAGAGTCAGCTTTGGAGCAGACCCACCTCAGCAGGCTTAGCCCAGCGCCTTACACACAGCAGGAGCTCACATCACTTATTCTCTCAACAAATCCTGTATTTCTGGAGGGCCCCCGGGCAGTGTTCTAGATTCTTGGGACACATCAGCAATTCAATACACAATGGAGCTTACATTCTGGGAGAGGCAGATGTACAATAAAGAATTTACATAACAAATAAGGAAAGTATATATTATGTTAGAAGGTGCCAAGTAATATAGAAAAATAGAACAGGGTAAGGAGAATAAAGAAGGAAGGGATGGTTCAATTTTAAATAGAATAATCGGGACCTCCCTGGTGGTCCAGTGGTAAAGAATCCGCCATCCAGGCAGGGGACGCAGGTTCGATCCCTGGTCGGGGAACTAAGATCCCACATGCTGCGGGGCAGTGGGGCAACGAGGCCCACCTGCCACTGCTGAGCTTGAGCGCCTCAACTAGAGAGGCTGCGTGCGGCAAACTACAGAGCTCACGCGTTCTAGAGCCCACGGGCCATAACTAGGGAAGAGAAAACCCGCACACCACAACTAGAGAGAAGAGACCCATGCGCCACAACTAGAGAGAAGCCCAAGTGCCTCATCGAAGAGCCCACATGCCACAACAAAAAGATCCCACATGCCTCAATGAAGATCCTGTGTGCCTGCAACTAAGACCTGATGCAATCAAAATAAATTAATTAATTTAAAAATTTTTTAATAAATAAATAGAATAACCAGGGTATGCCACATTGAGGGGGTAACATTTGAGCAAAGACTTGAGGAGATAAGGGTGACTCATGCATACCACGTGAATGAACAAATGAACAAACAAAATGGCTTTTATGATACATTCTAGCTATGCAGTTAGAAAGCAGACATTAGAAGGGCTAAGACCCTGAGTTGGGAAAGATAAATTCCAAGGATAGATAAGATCAAAGTTTAAAGATCGTACCCAACACAGTAGGGTGACAATGACGCATTCCACAAATAGTGCCAATTTGCTGCTTCAAAATAATTTTGGAGCAGAGAAAGCTGCTTTCTGTGTAAACACGTGAGACTTACCCCCTAAAGATGGTACAGGCTGAAAGCACAGGACAGTTTTCAGTAAACCCATATTGCCCTGGGGTCAATGATTGAAAGAAGCTGGGGATATTTGCAGGGTATGTCCTAACCCTTTGCTGGGATCCCAGTTAAGAGTCTAGTCTTGTGCCACGTTAGAACATAGGATCTTGGTAGATTGAGCACTGAACTGCGTATCCTACGTCAACGAACATTGAAAGTCCTTTCTTTTACACTTCACACCGTTGATGTTTGTTAAACAAATTGCAAACTAGACAGACAGAATTATTACATTTGTGGCTTTTTAAATAATACAGGAATTACATTGGATCAACTTTTTCAAACATAAGATCACACTTTCTGACCAGATCAGGATATGTCATTTTGACCGAAGTATAATTCTTAACAATTGATTTGCTTAATAAATAATTTCCAAATTAAATGGCCTTTGCTCTTCACAGAATGTTTCTATATAAATATATAAACATAATTTTGATGAAATGAATCATAACTGAAATGTATGAAGTTGGCTTAATATTTAGAAAATTTCTATACAAATAGAGGCTCAGCTTGTGAAGTAAGTACTTCCTGTAAATTTGCTTTATGTATGTAGTTTTTTTTTTTTTTAAAGATTTATTTATTGATTGCTATGTTGGGTCTTCGTTTCTGTGCTAGGGCTTTTTCTCTAGTTGCGGCAAGCGGGGGCCACTCTTCGTCGCTGTGCGCGGGCCTCTCATTCTCGTGGCCTCTCTTGTTGCGGAGCACAGGCTCCGGACGTGCAGGCTCAGTAATTGTGGCTCACGGGCCCAGTTGCTCCGCGGCATGTGGGATCCTCCCAGACCAGGGCTCGAACCCGTGTCCCCTGCATTAGCAGGCAGACTCCCAACCACTGTGCCACCAGGGAAGCCCAATGTATGTAGATTTTTGTTTATTGAGTTTTCTTAGATTAGAGCACATGCATTTGACATTACAGTTTTTTAAAAGTATTTAAACTTTTTATATACTGATATGGAATGTTCCCAAAACTGTAAAGTACAGACTGGCACATATTTTATGCTATCATTTGTATTAAAAATATACACATATAGGCTCATGTATGTGCAGAATATCCCTGGAAGGATACACAAGGAATTGGGAATAGCACCTGTCTCCAGGGAGGGAAACGGGGTGATTAGAAGACAGCGGAAAGTGGCAGAGGTATTTTTTACTTTATATCCTTTTATATCTTTTGATCTTAGTACCATGTGTATGCATTAGTATTATTATTTTTTTAAGCTGACTTTCTTTTTTTTTTATTTATTTATTTATTTATTTATTTATTTATTTATTTATTTATTTATTTATTTTTGGCTGTGTTGGGTCTTCGTTTCTGTGCGAGGGCTTTCTCCAGTTGCGGCGAGTGGGGGCCACTCCTCATCGCGGTGCGCGGGCCTCTCACTGTGGCGGCCTCTCTTGTTGCGGAGCACAGGCTCCCGACGCGCAGGCTCAGTAGTTGTGGCTCACGGGTCTAGTCGCTCCGCGGCACGTGGGATCCTCCCAGACCAGGGCTCGAACCCATGTCCCCTGCATTGGCAGGCAGATTCTCAACCACTGTGCCACCAGGGAAACCCTGTGTATGCATTATTTAGTCAAAAAATAAAATAGATTTAAACACAACATAAAAAAATAAATCATTGCTGTTTTAGGATAATTATATAGTCACCAAAATGACTCAGAAATTAAATAACGAATGTTAGTGTTAATGACACATTGACAAGGTCAGGGAAAGTATTGTCTGAGTCCAGGAAATACCTTCCCCATCTCTCCCTTTATATGTAGACTAGTATTGATACTTTAAGTTAATGGAACTCAATTTTGTTTTAAAGATTTACTCAAAATACAGCTTATTTACATGCCTCCATCAGATAGGGACCTCTGCTCTGATTTCACAGAATCCACCATATCTGCTCTTCAAGATTGCCTTTTCTTTTTTTTTTAACTGCAGCTTCTGAACATGAAGATTTTAGTAATTATATGAGCAACAGATATGAACACATATTTTACACAAGATAAAATACAAATAGTAAACCTAAGCATGGAAAATATTCCATCTCAACAGTCAAAGAAATTCAAACTAAAACAAAGAAGTATCGTATTCAATAAGCAATTTATTCAAAGGTTACCCCCAGTGGAAAGGTGGGTCTGGTGAAATCTGTATACATTGATATCACTGGCTAAAATATAAATCAGCTGAGCCCTTTTACAAAACGTATGTCAATTCCTGCAGCCATAAAACTATTCATGTCTTTTGACCTGGTAATCCCGCTCCTCGGAATTTGTCCTGAGGAAATTTTTCCAAGGAAGAGAAAAATCTCAGTGTAGAAAGATCTTCATTGCAGCTCTGTTCATCAAAGTGGAAAAGTGATGGGCTAGAAAGAGCATTGGTTTGGGTGTCAGGTGTCTGGGGTTTGAGGGCTTGATTTGGGGATGGGCCACTTGGTATCTGTGTGGTCTTGGATAAATGACTTGAGTCTGCATCTACCAGGGTGGAAGGAGGGAAATCAGGCTGGGAAAGTTGGGTGGAACCAGATTATGGAGGATCTTGACTGCTAAGCCAAGCTCTCCAGGCTCTACGCAGTCAGCAAGAGGAAACATTGCAAGTATTTGATCAGAGCTCTGCATCAGAAAAATTACCCCAGCAGTGGCCTATAAGATGAACGGAAAGAGCAAGAAGGTGGAGGCGGGGAAGCCACTTAGAGGTCTTCTGCAGTAGTCTCTATGAGAGGTAACAACTAATTAAATGAAACAGCCTAAATTGTGTGAGTACCTTGTGGGTGATGAACCATTATCATAAATCTCCAGCCTCCCCGTAGAATCTGGTTAACAGTCTGCACTGAGCAGAAATATTTCATAATAACACCTTATACCTCTAAAACTCTTTACAGTTAAAAAAAGTGCTTCCATGTGTATTATCTCATTTGATCTTCTAGGGTGTTTACAAGTTCATATTTGTAAAGTTTTCCCATGTATTGGACCCAGGTCTATGGGTTTATAACTTCCAGGGTCCACCCCTCCTCTCCTCCTTCCCTCAGCTTCCCTTTTTTGTTCAGTATTCAGGCACTCCATAGTTCTTTATTTCATTTCACTGCAAAAAAAAAAAAAAAAAAAGAAAGTGGCTGAACGCTGCACCAGCCTCCTCACTTAAGTTCCTCCGAAGGCAGGTAAGTCATCAGTGTGCTGGATTTGAGTGCATTTGGTTTATTTAATCATTTGTTGTCTTTCTCTGATTGCATTGGTGTATCACATGTTCCACCATATGCTGTCCCCCGATGCTCTGCACACACGAGTGAGAGCCCACGAGGGGGCCTAACCTTCCCTCCTCTCCTTCCAGTTCCAACCCTTCCCCCATCCCAGGGAAGGCCATCTCCCACTGGAGGCCCCAAAAGGGAACCTAAGTCAGACAGACCCAATCCACTAGAAGTGGGTCTAGCGATCACCCAAGAAATCTGGGGCCCGGGCCGGCACTGTGACAGAGACTTCCTAACTCCGGGCTTCTCTGGCTTCCAGAGGCGCTAATGAGCAGGGCTGAGCGGTAATTAAGTCTGTGCTCAGCTCCACATCACGCAGCACAGCTGCAGCCAGCCAGGAGGAGGGAGAGGGAGGAAGACGGGAAGGAGGCCCCCAACCCTCTCTTCCCACTCCGAGCCCGCTCTCCAGGGCTCTATTTAGTGCAGCAAGAGGAGTCCGTAAAGCCACAGGATGAGGGAACAGCTATAGGAGACAGCTGCTCAGGGCTGGGGGAAAGCACCCAGATGCCAGCCAGGCGTTGCTGCTCCAGCCCATGGGCCGCCAATGGGCCAAGCTGTAGTTCTGTCAGAGGTGAAGGTTACCCTGTCTTGCAACCAGCCTGGCACTACAGGACCTGCTGCAGGATGGGGCTGAGGTCTGGCAGGAAAGGAGAGGCATGACACCTACTACCCACTACTCATTGCCATGCAGGTATGCCGTTGTCTCTGGGAAGTCTGGGACCTTCTTCAGCTCACACCCCAGACCAAGGGTCCGCTCTGGGTGAGGACCAACATCAATATGAGTTACTCAGTGAGCAATCCTCTGGAAATCCACACATCTATAGGACCCAGTCCATGCCCTCCAGTGGGAAGGCAGACGTGAAAACAGAGACATGCCTTTTATTTTGAGCGTCTTTCTTTGGACTTTTGCATTTTCTCTTTCTATTTTTGAAAGGATCATTTGGCATTTTTTATGTTAGCATATTTTCCTTGGAGCAATAAAGGCGTTTGCAGTATGGAAAAAGTGACATTTGATCTGAAGGAGTCCTGAGGGGATCTTTGAGTGTGGGGAACTGACCTTTTGTAACCACCCACCCAGAGCACGGGCTGCAAAGTGTGAACTGAGCCTCCAGGAATGATGTCTGGTGCCCTCCACAGGTCAAGTCACAATAGGAGCCTTGGTGACAGCCGTGGGAGCATGTGTGTGCCTGTGCTCCCGTGCCTCTCTCCTTCGGTTTCTCTAGATGGCTGTGGCTAACCTTCTGTCCTTCCTCTCACTCTGTCGTCAGCTGTCCCAGTTCTCCGTCTCTCTCTCTCTCTCTCTCCTTTCAGCCCAGCCCGGAAGCCCAAGGGCTGGGCCAGAGGGAAGCAGTTGTTGCTGTTTTTCCCCAGCTCCCGCTCAAACCTGACACCCACAGAAAGGTCAGGCCCACGTGGTTCAGCACATCCCGGCCTGGCCCGCCCTGGCTGTTACCATGACGACTGCTGGTCTGGAAATGTCCTTAGCCACCTCTACTCAGCATGTTGGGTGGCTGTCCCAGGCTCCCTTCTCAGAAAAGCCATTCCTGCCTGGCATTCCAGAGTTATAGGGCTTCTGGGAACATGGACGGACAGACAGAGACACAGAAAAACAGACCAAGTCGGAGGCACACACACAGACTGAGACAAAGAGAAACAAGCAGACTTAGGGACCCAGAGACTATGAAGATGCAAGAGAGATGGTGACAGAGCTTTGGCAATGCAGGACAGAGGGATAAATAAAGCAAAACAGAGTCGGAGATGGAAATAAGAAAAAGAGACAAAGAGAGGCACAGAGGACCATGATGACCTAAGGAGAGAGAAACCCAGACTAAAAGGATAAAGGAGAGGGCCCGAGGGAGGGAGGGAAGAGGAAGACGGCAGAGGTGTGAGAGAAATCGGCTTTCACACCCCCTCACTCCCATCCCAGTAAATTACCTTGTTATGGGCAGGGCTTGGATCCAATATTTCTCTTTGTCTTATCCTCTCTGAGGTCTCAGGTGGGGTCTGAGATGATTTGCTGGCCAGGCTTTTCCTCTGTCTGGATAACATTTGCCACCTTAGAAGAGGGGTCTTGTCCTAAGCTAATAATGGTAAACTTGAACTCCACTCCACTCCACCCCAGCACACACACACACACACACACACACACACACACCCCTCTCCTTACCCTAGGGAGGCCCTTGGTTCCATCTCACCCCAAATTCATCACAAAAACCTACTCTCAGCCTTACTTATCCCAAGTAGTAAAATGGGTATCAGAACAACTGAATAGGGATGATAAGAAATGAGGCAAAATTAGGGAGTAACGAATGTGAACATCAGAGATGATGAAGCCCCGGGTGGTAACTAACATGAAAGAGGAGACAAGAGACGGGCTGGAAAGAGTGAGTACCAGACAGGAGTGTGGGGGTAAGAAGGTGAGAGGAACCAGGGGAGGAGGAGAGAGACAGGTTCAGAGCTCTGATCAAGGCAGCCCAGAGAAGTTACAGGAGTGGTGGGCCAGCTTGGATCAGTCCTCCAGGTCTGGCCGGGAACCCTGCCTCCACCATTAGTGCTATGATCTCCCATCTTCGAAGTGTCTCCGAGGCTTTGAGTGAGGTCTCTCGGGGTCTTTGGGTTCTTGGTCGTTCTTAACCTTTTCCTTTTAAGAAATAGTGAGGCTTCCCTGGTGGCGCAGCGGTTAAGACTCCGCCTGCCAATGCAGGGGACACGGGTTCGAGCCCTGGTCTGGGAAGATCGCACATGCTGCGGGGCAACTAAGCCAGGGCGCCACCACTACTGAGCTTGCGTGCTGCAGGTACTGAAGCCCGTGCACCTAGAGCCCGTGCTCCGCAAGGAAGAGTAGCCCCCGCTCGCCGCAACTAGAGAAAGCCCGCACACAGCAACGATGACCCAACACAGCCAAAAAAAGTAAAATAATAAAAATAATGAGACCATTAGCACCATTAGCAGAGAGGAAACTTGGAGCCTATCCAGCCTTCGACCTGTCCTGACCTGGAGCACAGTGTGGAAGGGACAATGGAGCCAGTGTCCCTAATGTCACCAAGTTCCCAGCTCACGTGTGGATGGAAAACAGGTGCCAGCTTAGAGGGCCCAGCCCGGTGCCCTCAGCCCAGAGAACCCCGTGAGGGAGCGGGGCCCAGAAGGGAGACCTGAGTCCAGGAGAGGTGTGTGTGGACATTCAGATAGGGCTGTGCTGAATCAGCCAACCTGGAGGGCACGCTGCACCACAGTGGCTGGAATGTGCAAATCAAAGGTACCACACTGCACCACACTGCCCTGGAAGATGGGTCCGGGACTGGGCGGGAAAGGGGCTGTGGCCGATGTTGTTGGTGCCCCACATCCCTTCAGCCCCCTTTTGTGTCCAGCTGCAGCAGCTGTGGTGGACAGTCCTGACACATCCTCTTCTCTGCCAGAGGCTCTTGTGAGTCCCTGCCGGGCAGCCTGGAAGTCACAGGAGCTTAGCTCTCCCAAAGCGCAAACCTTAACCAGTGAGGGATGGCACTGGTGGAATTACTTCATCACTCAGGGAATTCTGATCTGCGATCTTTATGGCTCCTCAGAGTGATCCCAGGAAGACTGAGCTATAAGTACCCACAGTGGACCCCTCAATGCAACTTCCCCGTCTCATTGCTCCCTCGCTCCTGATCAGCCCCTAAAATGCCTACATCCAAGTCCTTGTCTCATGATATGTATTCAGAGAGCATAAATAGCACAAGGGCTGTCTTTCTGTGACCTTCAGAGCCAGAGTGCGTCCCACAGAGCTGAGCTAAGATAAGCAGTGTTGGAGGGCTCTGCCCCTGACTGCTTGTTGGTAGGTGATCAGGTGTTTGTTGGAAGGAGTCATTATCATCTTGGGAAGGAAAAGAGCTCACCAGCTCTACCTCCCAGATGTTGGGGAGGCCAGGGCTGACTTATTAGCAGCAAGCCTACATAGGTCTCCAACAGACAGCCATGGACTGTCATAACTGGAGAGGACCACAGGGGTTACCTGATCCAACTTTCTATGCAATTTGGGAATCCCCTTTACAACCTCTCTGACACCTGCTTAAACACCTCTAGTGACAGGGAACTCACTACCCTTTACAAGACAGTCCTGTCCGTTCTTGGACAGCTATTAGAACGTTCTCCTTATACCAAATGGTAATTGGTCTCCTTGAGACTTCCCCGCCCTAGACCTAGTTTGTCCTTTGTACTTCAATGTCTCATCTGTCTATCCAAGACTGCTCCAAATATTCTAAAGCCAACTGTGTCCACTACATCTTCTCTTCTCTAGGCCAAAAAATCTTATTGCCTTGACCATTCTTCAAATGACTCAATCTTCTGAACCTTCTCATCCTGGACCCCTCCTCCAGGGAGCACTATGGTTTATCAACATTACCCTTTCAACGTGGTGCCCAGATGATGCCTCAGAGTAGTATGACCAGTGCAGACTGTACTTTTCACTACTATGGCCCTAAGTACATTTCCACTATTAATTTCTAGAATTATAACTTTTTTTGGCAGGTTCACAACACTGAACTGTACTCAGCTGAACTGTGAAGACAATCAATGTCTGTGCTTTTGGCTTCTCAGCATCGCTTTTGCTTTTTTTCAGGTAACAGTAACTCTCCCCCATTTCCCATTCTCAAATGGGTCTGGTGGGATTGCCAACCCCAAAGCCCTGTACCCCTTGGCATAGGTTTGGACCCATGACCTAGGCTCAGCCAATAACAGAGTATCTTTTCCCCGGTCACAGTAATTGTTTCAATGAGGAGCATGTGACCCAAGCCAGGCCAGTCAGATTCCTTCCCTGGGGTTTATTATATGGAGCTGGAAGGGAGACCTCTACCTTGGGATGTGCTCAACTGGGGTGATGTGCAGAACTCTCTGTGCTATACCAACACACAAATCAGAGTTAATAGTGGAAGAAAGATGAGACTGAAGACACTGTTTGAGTCCTTGGATCCAGCCGGCCTTGAGGCCAGCTCCACTTCTGTCCTTCCCAGTCAGTGTCCCTTTATGGCTTGATCTAGGTTGAGTCTACCTTCTGTCACTAGAACAAAGTAGCTAATTCGCAGTTCTTTGTCCTCTAACGTGTAGTTAATTTTTTTGATCCTAGATAAAGATCATCACATTTATTCCTAGTAGGTTTCATACTTTGTCTCATCATTCCAGTCTACAGAAAAATTTTAGAGTTCTGATTCTGTGATTCAATCAATTACCTATCCCTCTCACTTTTGATAAGGATGCCTCCTATGCACTCATGCAAATCATTGATAAAAATGTTGAGCTAGGCAGAATAAAAAAAAAAAAACCAACATCATGTCAATTTATCAAACAACTGAGTGTAATTTTGAGATGGTTGTTCAAACAACCATGAATCTACTCAACTGTACTCTTATCCAGCCCTGACCGTCCATCCTGTCTCCGAGATCTCGTTACTCGATCAGGCACCATGCCAGAGACCATGCTGCACCTCGGCATTCTGCCGAGCTACCACTTGATGATGTCATCCAAAAAGGACATAAGATTAAAAAACCAAAACTGGTCCTAGGCTTTAAAATGCTCAGAAACTCTCAGTAACCCATCTCCCTTATGTGCACACATGCACACACATAGACACAATCCCTCCCCCACCTCTGCCTCTGCCTCCTCCCGCCTTACTTGTCTGCAAAAGAACCAATTTTTTTTTTTTTTAAGTGGATTAGGTCAGCATGAAGCGAAAAGAGAGTCAGTCCGTTTGGGAAGAGGCAACCTTTTTACTTCAGAACAATCTGTGACAGGTAGCACTTGGGGAATGGGGGTGGGGGGAAGGGAAGCGGATGAGTATCTCTTAGCCACTCTTAGACTCATGGGGGCAGCACAGGGACAGCTTTAGTAAAGCCTGGCGCTGGAGGGTGGGGAAATCAAGGAGCAGAGGCCCACTGTTGCTCCAGTCTGGCCTGTTCGAGGCAGTACAGTGCAGCAGCAGAGAGCACAGGCTCTGAAGAGAGCTAGGCCCGGTTCTCAGTCCTGGGACTATCACTTGCTAACCACCCACCACTACCTTGTGCCATACCCAGGTGCCATGCTTCACTCTTCCCACTCTCTCACGCTTCGTTCCACTCGGTTACCAAGTTCCCGTGGTTCTTCCCCCTAAATGCTTCTCACATCCACTTCTCTCTCACCTCATTGCCGCATCCTCGTTCATGTAACCGCCATCTCTTCAAATATTTCTTCTGCCACTTTCTCTCTCTCTTCTTCTGGGACTCAACTTATATGTATATTAGACTGTTTGATATTGTCTCACAGCTCTTGGAAGCTTGGTGTTGTTTTTTCTTCCCCCGCCCCACTCTTTTCTCTCCTTGTGTTTCAGTTTGGATAATTCCTATTAACCTTTCTTAAGTTCACAGTTCTTTCCTCAGCTGTGCCTACCTATTGAAAAGCCCATTGAAGGAATTCCTCTTTGATATCATGTGTTTTTTATTTCTAGCATTTCATTTGGCTTTCATACAGTTTCCATGTTTCTGCCAAAATCCCCCATTCGTTCATGCAAGTTGCCCACCTCTTTCCAACAGACCCTTTAACATACTAAGTCATTTTTATTTTAAGGTCCCTGTCTGATGGTTCCAACATCTGTGTCATCTGTGAGTCTGGTTCTGTTGGTTTCTTTACCTTTTGACAATGGATTGGGTTTTTTTCTTTGCGGACTTTCTGTATGTTTTGTAAATTTTTATTGAGTGCCTATCATGTGTAGAACAGCAGAGACTGAGGTAAATGGTGTTTATGCCTGGAAACGAGCAGGCACCTTCTGTCAGCCTGTTGGCGTGGGGGGAGGGGGAGGGCGGGAGTCCATCTATTGATAATTAGGAGTCAGGGAGGGTTTGAATTTTGTTGTTGCTGTCATTATCTCAGTGCATCACAGATTTAAATTCATCTAGTTGTGGGCTGCTTAGCGTGGGGACTGGGTGTCAGAGGGTTTTTCTGTGTTCCTGCTCCACGCTCACCTTTTCAGCCATCCCAGCACGCCTGCCCCTCCCCCCCAGAGGAGACTGCCTTCCCTTGCTATTTGGTGCTAGTTTGGGGGCGGGGTCTCTGACATCCTGGTTGAGCTTCAGTCTTAGGCAGGTCCTGTGTGAGTTTCAGGGATGGGGCTTTCTCGTATTTCTGTTCCTGCTCCCAATGACAGCCAAACTCTGTCTCCTACCTGTGGTTGGTTTTGGGTGGGCAAATTTTCTTGCCCTCTCCCCCAACAGAGCAGACCTTTGCTTAAATTTTCAGCCCAAGACAGTTTCCCGCTTCTCCCCTTGGGGTAGAGGGCTTTTGCTTGTTCTGCCCCCAGAAGCAATGGGTTTTCAAGTGTTCAAGAAGGACAAGAAAGTTTTTACCCCTCACCCAGAAGAAGATGAGTTTTGCTTTTATTCCTCCCCCTGAAGCAAGACTCTGTTGCCCCTCCCTCAGTGGCTTAAGGCTGTTGCTTATTGGAGAAAAGGATTGTGGAAGCAGCCGAGGCATTTTGCCTTCCCCCAGAAGCTGTCTTAATCAACTACCTGCTTGTACCACCAAGGAGGGACGCTCTCTCCCATTTCCTGCCCTGCTCCCACTTTTTCTCATGAACCTCTGGGAAGACCTGTGGAAGAAAGTTTGCCTGTGAGTAGAAACCCCCTGTGTCTGGAATGGTCTCCAGCTACTCTAAACTGACACGCTAGCCCATGTGTAGCCTTTAAACGTTCGTTAAAATTTTTGTCGGTTTTGTCTTACCTGCTTGTATGACAGCTCCCCCGTTTCCCGTGCTCTGCTAAACTTGAAACTGTTCATGTGTATCTCTCTCTCCTTGAAGAGGCTTTACTTGGTTGCCTTGTGACCTCAGCTTTCTGAGGGCTCAAGAAAAGCTATGATTTTGTAGATTATCTGGCTATTTCTCATGGTTAAGGTGGGAGTGACGTTTTCTTGCAGCGTTGTTCATCCTCAGTAGAAATACAAGTCCTCAAGTCACTGTCACCTCTTTCTTAGGCAACTGCAACCACCTCACAGCTGGTGCCTGCACCCAATTTTGCTCCTCTCCGTACTGCAACCAGCATAAGTATTAAGAATTCTGTAACCATCAGAAACTATAAGGGACCGCAAATAAAATACTTCAAACTAGCTACATAAAAACTGAAACCTAGGTTATGGTGTACCAGTTATCTATTGCTGAGTGACAAACCAACCCAAAACATAGTGGCTTAAACCATGACATTTTTTCTGTTTATGAATCTACAGGGCTTGCAGGGACAGCTTGTCTCTGTTCCACTTGGTGTCAGCTGGGGTGGTTTGAAGGCTGGGGCCTGAAATCATTTGAATCACTTATATGTCTGATGCCTGGGGTGGGAAAGACTCAAACAGCTGGGGACTAAACTGCGGGAGCCCCTCTAGCTCTCGGTGGGGCCTCTCTAGTATGGAGGCTTCGAGGTAGCCAGACTTCTTACATGTTGGCTCAGAACTACCAAGGAACATATTGAGAAAGAGAGAGATCCCAGGTAGAATGTTTTTATGACCTAGCCTCTGAAGTCATATTATTCATGCTGTACTCTATTAGCAAGGCAGTTACGTAGGTCTACCCAGGTTCCAGGGGAGGGAATATTGACCCATCATCTCAGTGGAAGAGTGTCCACACCACACTGTAAGTTGAAAGTGTGGGATGTGATATATTGATATGGCCATCTTTGGAAAATACAATCTGCCATACATGATTCTATTTGTTCTGTAATAGTGAAAAAATAACTTCAAAGAAATCAAGCCAGAAAATAAAAACAAAGGAAAACCATGAGCCATCTGATTGCATTATTTCATGTAGACAGATCATTGCCAAGGGTGAATTTGTGCTCCCCTCATCAATTTAAACATGTCAAACCCATGGCAGCCATAACCATCTTTCTAGATGCAATTCTGGTCCTGTCACTGCCCCTCTTAAAATGACCCTTTAGCTTCCTGTCGCTCCCCAAATAAATTCCAAGCTCCTTAACATGGCTTATAAAGCCCTTCACACCTGGCCTTGTTTATTAATTTCTCACCTCACCTTCTGATGCTTCCTCCTTTGTCCTTTATGCTCCAGCTACACTGAACCATTTTCCAGTATCCAAACTTTATTTTGCCTTCAGGCCTTTGTACTTGCTATTTTCCTCTTCTGGGACTTTTCTCTGCCCCCATGCTCTTATCCCTCTCTTCTCTCCAACTGCTACTCATTTTTCTGGACTCAGCTTCGCTAACTCGGTCTCTCTCCTACCTCCCACCCAACTGGCCTAGGGCTCTCATATCTCCTTCCCATATGCTCTCAAAGCACTGTGTGCCTATGCTAGGGCTCTACAGAATCAGAGACTACAGCACCAGTTAACTAGGCCATTATCTCCCCCTCCATCAACCCACGTGGGAAGATACAGTTTTGTTTTATTCACCACCATGCACAGTGCCTGAAGCATGGCAGGGGCTCAACAAACATTGGTTAGATGAATGAATCTGTGCCTTAAATAGCCCTCTGGGTTCAGGTAGACAGCCCTCTCACAAGCCTAAGATTGCGATGACAGTGTCCTGTCTTGAATCATATAACTGAGGTAGGGCCAAAGCTGGTTGGGATAGTTTGGAATTTTCAGGAAAATATCAGCTGTTTTATGTGGCTGGAGCTGTTCCCAGCATTGGGGGACTCATTCCAAGGCAGGGCCAGGGAGTGCCTCCAGGGCATCTTCCCTTTTCCAGCAATAGTCCTGGTGGGCAGGCCTGCCTGAGAGGGACACACCTCGGCAACAGCTGGTAGGACGTTTGTTTACTTGCTGTGCCTACATCCAGAGCCTATTTCTGGAGCAGGTATTGGATGCAAGCCTGTGCCATTCCAGCACTGATCTTGCCAAGCCCTGTGCCAGGAGAGAACAGCGGCAGTCACTTACCTTATCTCCCTGGCTCCAACCAGCCTTCTCTGGATATACCTAGTTGTTACTGTTTTGCCCTGTTGGGAATTGCCCTTCTCTGGCTCTAAGGTTTAGCAGTAAATATTGCTCCATGTGCTCTCGCTTTCTGTCTGTTTCATCAAGGACATGAGGAAGGAAGAAAGTTAGGGGTGATAAGAAAGGCTCTCTCAACTCATAAATTTTACTGATTTGAGGAAGTCTTAACTGGAGTTCCTTGGGAGTTTCCAGGATCAAAGGAAACAGATCAGCATTTTTGGCCAATACAGTTTTTCCTATGGTTAGTCCAATTTCTGAAAGGGAACTGGAATACAAAGAGGTCATTTGACTTATTTATGATCCCACAGTAAGCCACAGCACGGATAAAGATAGCACCCAAGACTCTTGGTTTCAAATTTAGTACTACATCAATCGCCTAAGTTAAATTTATGTTAAAAAGTTAGCTTTGGGAACTAATATCAAATTTGTTTTTGGTAAATAGAGTTTCACCTTTTTTTAGAGCCATCACTTAAGTTGTCACCTCTAAACCAATTAAGAAACCATAGTTACAACCCATTAGACTCCCTTCTGTGGAAGCCTGTCTCTGTAGAGGAGTGAAGTGAGAAGGCAATGGAGATCTGGGGCCTTCCCCCACCGCCCCACCCCAGGTTT
Organism: Eschrichtius robustus; assembly: GCF_028021215.1. Lineage (NCBI taxonomy): Eukaryota > Metazoa > Chordata > Mammalia > Artiodactyla > Eschrichtiidae > Eschrichtius > Eschrichtius robustus. The sequence goes on from NC_090824.1 coordinate 88,066,642, forward strand.
TCACTCTGGGCTAAACATCTTTCAATCCTACAATTCCTTTTCAGTTCCTCTGAATCACTCCCCACCTTTTCATATTAAGATTTCTGTTTCTTAGGTCAAAAATGGGAGGTAGGGAAAAGGCAAAGTTGGAATCCTGCCTGAATGACAGAGACGCTGTTTTCTGGTACAGAAACATTCTCTAACCATCCACGATCAGCTGCTCTTTGGGAGAGTATTTTCAGACCTTACTGCTTTTTTTCTTAAATTGTTGTTACTGAGGAAGAATAATTTTGTTTATCATGCAGGGAGAAGGAAAATGTTAGGTGGTTTTTTTTTGTTTTTGTCTTTTGGTTTTTTTTCCTTTCTAAACCTATCCATCCATCTGAAAGCCATCAGATAGCTCTGTAGGAAGAGTGAGGTTTGGCACCTGAACCCCAGGCAGAATCCCTTGCAAGCTTAGTCCAGGCTGGATGACTGTCAGTGTCTGGCTTGCTCAAAGTGTCTGGGGAACAGAGGGTCACTCTCTCTGTCAAAGGCATCATACTAATAAAAAGCAGTAAGAATAAAGCTAACACCAGTAGTCAATGGCAAAACAAAAAGGAAAGCCCATCTGGAAATTACGACAAAAATATTCATATAATTAAGCAAGTATATAGAATCACCTGGTTGGTTCCCATCCTTTTGGACAAGGCAAAATTTCTCGATCTACTTGATTTAGAAATGAGCAAATGTTCTCTGAAGGTTTTTATGGCCACCTGCTCATCATTAGGGATTTGGAACCTATTACCCAGAAAGACGCTCCACTGGAGCCATGACCTCAGAATCCTACCCTCAGGGCACCGAGGTTTGGCTTGTCAGAGGGCACATGTTAAAAAACAGGAATCTGGCAAAGGTTACCAGCTCTCCTGCATTGACATGCATTTGTCTTTACCTCCTCACTGCCTGGGAGTACCTCTCTGGGAGGAATCAGGTTAATAGCACCACACACAGCTAGTCTGATGAGAAAAGTTTTATGTGGACAATACCAACTGAACAAGAACACCATAAACAAGGTAGGAAGCATAGGCTTAGCCAGGAAAGCTGCCACAAGGAGCAGGTGTGGAATTATTCAGGAGTGGTTTCAAATACCAATACCATAAACACAAGTCTAATTTGGAACCTGGCTCTTTTTAAGTGCCAGAGGAGGTCAGGGGAGAAACCATGCATGAAATAAAAAATATACATGTATACACAGAAACACCTATATTTTCACACTTCTTTCGTTCATTTTCCCTACAAGAAACAAATCAGACGCAGGAAAAGCCCAGCCTCTTTTTCCTAAAGTCCCTATATTTATTATGGACTTGTTAGAGAAGCCTCAGATGGGTCTTGGATTCAAGGAAGCAGACTTCACTCTCTTCGGTGCCACGCATCCCTGACAATTTACCACGGAAATGCTTGGAACACAGGCGGGAACATCCAGAAGAGGCGAGAAAAAATATGGCTCACTTAACTTATACATTATACACAAGGGTATCAGTTTCTCCAAATACTTTCACACTTGGTCCTTCACTAGGTTCTTAGCAGACTTCTCACCTGCAGCAACAGAGCTCAGACAAGCTGTGAGACAGAGAGGAAGGCGGTATTTTGATCCAGCACACACTGGGTCAGTCACTTTACCCAAGACAGTCACACGTGCCAGCCCCCAGCAAGTCCTCAGGGGCCCGCAGCTGCTTGCTTGGTGGAGTGGAAGGCTGGGCTTTTTCCCTCCCTAGATTTCTCCTTGCTGCTGCCGCTGCCGAGCTCTCTGCTGTTCCCTCCGGACCCAAGACAGCTGCTGGGCGTGTGTGTGCGTAATTTATTGTTCCACTGCTGCTGGCTCGTCCCCGGGCGCTGGCTTCTCAACCTGCGACTCTGGAGGAATCAGATACTGGACCTCCTCCGTACTGATGGCTACTTTATCTGGCTGGAGCCACCTCTTGAAATGTTCCAAGGTGCTACGAAAGAGCAGGAGAAAAGGGTGGCTGCATCAGACCTCACTGATTAATTACTTAATGATTATCTCAGTTGCTCAAAGACTGTCTTCCCGCCCACCACCAATTTCTTCCTATAATTGTTTTTCACTGCTAACACGGGGAGCACAGATACTCCTCTGACAGCTGTGCATCCTGGCAGCTCCGTGGCATAATTTACCCCCTAGTGGGCACTTGGGCGACAAGCAGCACCAGGACCCCTTCAAATGCAGAGTCTCTGAAGGCTTGATGAGAACAGCTGAAGAGCTTATGCCTCAGTTCCATCTTTTTTTCCTCAAAACGGGAGAGAAGAGAAATTGTCAAGGGGAGGAAACATTCAAATAAATACCAAATTATTAGTGAGGCAGAAACCTGAGCATCTTGAAATCTCTTATACCTGAGGTAGTCTGAGGCTCAATTATACTTATAGCACTTAGTTGTACTAAGCACGATTTTTTGTGTTTTTGTTTGTTTAGTTCTTTCTACAGCAAGATGCCAAGATGGAAACATCTGAGTAGCAATGTCCCCCACAAAGGAATGGCCACTATGCCAGGGGGCTCTTTTTTGTTTGGATCTGTGGGGAGGGGGAAGTGTCCCCCTCCCACCTTCCTTGAGTACCCAGGATCCTCCACCCTAAAGCTATTAGACATTCACGGTAAATTGCAAATGACTAGGAATAATATAAACCTCATTCTGTGCTCTTCAATAGCAAAAAATCATAAGCCAAGAAATAAGGCCATAACCAGCAGATTTTAGACACCTAAAATGAGGGAATCACGTTGTGGACAGTAGGATTTCCCAGCCCATTGCTCCCTTGCCAAAAGCACGCCATGAGGAGGGTCACACATCTGGCCTTCACATACATGAAGAACCACACAATTCCACTACAAAATGGCCTGTGTTTAAAACATAAACTTTGAAGTTTGAAACCAAATGCATATCTACTGTTTCCTGGCGCTTGTTCTGAACACTGATAAAAAGAAGCATTCCCACAGATGCAGGCTCAGGGCAACAGGTGCCCACAGCTCAACAGGTGCCCATAGCTCAGGGGACTAAGGTGCTATGTGGGCATTTAATCTTCATCTACCATACTTTTCATAAAATTATTTCAATTATTTCTATAAGGAAGGGAAAACCACATTATTTTAGGTATTAATAAATACACAGAAACATGAACTTGAGGCTTGGTGCTGATCTGATTTCTGAGAAGAAGAATTCCTATTTGAGAATTATGCAGGAGAAAGTTGTCTTTTCTTCTCACAACCGGAGAGGAAGGAAATATTCAAGAGGAGAGAATATAATGCCAAATTATTAGTGGCTCAGAAATCTGTGCATCTTCATCTTTTGTGTTTGGGGCAGTTTAAGGCTCAACTGGGAAAAGAAAAGAGTAAAATGTATATTATTTTCTGAACCCTCAGAGGGAAGTTGACCTGACCTTAGATGCCACACTGATTTCTGAAGGATCTGGGGGCACGCTGATGCAATATTTGAGATAATGTAAGTGAAAATACTTTGCAAATTAAAAAATAAAATGTAACCATGAAGTTCTATTCACATACTGTCCATGATTTCAGCAGCAGTATCTTCATCTGATACCATGGGACTCTCAAAATCAGTGTTAACGCTATGATATAAACTTAGGTTAAGTCATATTCCCCTAAGACCCTGTGTTAAAATTCAGGTTTTTATTTCCCTCACTGATTTTCATTTTGAATAATTTCTTACTGAATTTTAAGATCCTATTAGGAAGAATAATATTAAGAATAGCTAACACACAGTACTGACCCTGTGCCAGGCACTGTTCTAAGTGCTTTATACATAGTAACTCATTTAATGCTCATAACAACCTTATAAGGTAAGAGGTACTACTCCTGCTTTACAGAGCAGGATACTGAGGCACACGCAGGTTACTCACCCAGAAACATACAACCAGTAAGTGGCAGAGCTCGAGCACCATCCTGCTCTTTGTGGCAGAATGCCCTCTCCTCCTTTCTGCATCCAGCCCATCTGCAGATACTGTTCTCCTTTGGTACAAAACCAGACCCCAGAGGGAGCTCAATGGTCTTTCAACTCCTAAAGCAGATGAGTCACTTCCGCTCATCTGGCTCTTTTCTTATGCTGCCTCGTTTTGTTAGGTATGTCTACATATATATTTGTCAGCTCTCCCCACCTAGTTCTGAGGACCAAGAAAAGGCTCTAAAACGTCCTTACACCTCCCCTCCATGCCTATGACATCAAGCACAGTGCCTTCATAGTAGATGCTTAAGAAATTCATTCATCTGGTCTACACAAATTTGAGTGTCTACTCAAATTTGACAGAAATATGACAGAAACTCTGTAAGGCAGTGGAGATTCATAGGTAAGAAGACTTGGTTCCAGTTGTTGATTGATTACTATTTTCTCAAGCACAGTGTGTACTTAAAATGAAGACAATAGTTTATTCTCAACTCTGTTCAATCTGTGATCAAGATGTAGGTGGGGGGGCTTCCCTGGCGGCACAGTGGTTAAGAATCCACCTGCCAACGCAGGGGACACGGGTTCGAGCCCTGGTCCGAGAAGATCCCACATGCTGCGGAGCTACTAAGCCCATGAGCCACAACTACTGAGCCTGCGCTCTAGAGCATGCGAGCCACAACTACTGAGCCCACGTGCCACAACTACTGAAGCCTGCGCACCTAGAGCCTGTGCTCCGCAACAAGAGAAGCCACCGCAATGAGAAGTCCGCGCACGGCAACGAAGAGTAGCCCCTGCTCGCCACAACGAGAGAAAGCCCGCACGCAGCAACGAAGACCCAACGCAGCCAAAAAAAAAAAAAAAAAAAGATGTAGGTGGGGAATTTGCTTTTTAGCAAAAATACTCATTCCCAAAAATCTGCCACTGGACTAAGCAAATAAAGCAACCTTAAAAAGGATGATTTTAGCTCAGAAAAGCTGATGTTGATATCAACTTATATCTGGACTCAGATGTCGCTCTCCCTGACTTCTTTAGAGGAAGAGAAATGCTTTCAGTGAAACAGACCGTCACCTGGAGCTGGACTGAGAATCAATTACCTCTCATCAGAATCAAGTCCATCCACAAAGAATTCCGATGCTAACTTCTCCTGGAGGAACCGATCCCAGCATTCCTTCTTTGCTTGGGCCAGGGTTCGAAGCATGTCCTTGGAAGTCACTTCCTGATGTAAACCTTTGATTCTTCTCAGTTTCTTCTCTAAAGAGAGAGGAAGTTGAACTTAACAAGGAAAGTGAGTATGAAACAAAACTAATCTAAAATGCAAAATGCCAGACTTCCCTGGAGGTCCAGTGGTTGAGACTCTGCGCTTCCACTGCAGGGGGCACGGGTTCAACCCCTGGTCGGGGAACCAGGATTCCGCATGCCACACAGTGCGGCCAAACAAAACAAGACAAAACAAAATGCAAAATATCAACTTAAAAATTCTCTCACTGATGAGTACAAGCACACTCCCTGAAAAAGAGCTCATTTTTTTAAGGAGGACAAACGTACATTTTTCTTTTTCCATCCCAATGCCTTCTCTCTGCATTGTATCAAATAACTGTTTAATTGTTTAACCCCAGAAAAGGGGTTTATAGGTTCTCATAAACAAATTGATGGCATGGTTTCTTTGAAATCACAGAAGCCCAGCAGGTATCTCTCTAAGAAATGCTTGTTTTCCCTGGCTTGACATGTGTATACTATTTTCTTTTTTCTTTTTTTTTTTTTTTTAACCCCACATTTGTTTATTTATTTATTTTATTTTGGCTGTGTTGGGTCCTCGTTTCTGTGCGAGGGCTTTCTCTAGTTGTGGCAAGCGGGGGCCACTCTTCATCGCGGTGCGCGGGCCTCTCACTATCATGGCCTCTCTTGTTGCGGAGCACAGGCTCCAGACGCGCAGGCTCAGTAGTTGTGGCTCACGGGCCCAGTTGCTCCGCGGCATGTGGGATCTTCCCAGACCAGGGCTCGAACCCGTGTCTCCTGCATTGGCAGGCAGATTCTCAACCACTGCGCCACCAGGGAAGCCCCTATTTTCTTTTTTCAACTCCTGAAAATAGTCTCTGGGAGGAGTAAATGGTTTTTTTGTTACAGTGTCATAAAGTGGTTTCCAAACCTCATGAGAAAGAATTAGATAAAATGAAGAGAGATTCGATGGTTCATTAGACACAAAAATTGACTTGATGAGAACTCAATAATAAGAGACCTGTAAGATCTCTATGTGTGATTAAGTTCTTGATTAAAGAAAAGGAATCTCCCAACATTTTTTTTGAAGGTTGTTCTGCTTGTGGCCTGGACGTTGGAGCCTAACAAAAACAAACATCTTGTAATCCCTGTGAGAGTGGTCCATTATGGCTTCCTGGTGATACATGTTTAGTTACTCTTCTTTGCATTTTAAGTATAATTGATGAACAGATAGCCCCTTTAAAAGAATACAAGTAAGGGTATCACCATTTGCCTTCTGCCTTAATTTAGTCTTGCCTCCAACTATAATAAATAGGTAAATGATGACTTTTTGGAGGGGAGGGGTGGACATCAAGCCCACCAATAGAAACTTTATGATTTGCAATCTTGCTTTCATTTCTAAACAAGCCGCATCAGCTGGAACCCACTGATCAAAACAAACACCTTTTGCTGCTACAAGTTACCACCAAAAGCTCACCCATGTAAAAAAAAAAACCTACAGTTGATGGATGTTAAATATTTGAGGAGTTTTTTTCTCCTGGAGGATGGGTAAAGGATTATGTATATCTCAGGTTGAACTGGTTAAAAGTTTTTAATTGTTGCTCTTAGTGGATTCTCCGATATAAGTTTATTTGGCAATAAAAACAATCTTTATGTTGTCAGGCCTTGATTGTCAAGGTGGGAGGTAGTCTTTTGGGCTGGAAAAGGTCTTCCCCTTTCTGAGGGTGCTGAGTCCCTGATCAGATGTGATCAGGCAGAAATAGGTGCCTTGCATCCTCCAAACCCGCTTACCATTATCTTCCAGACTCTGCCATAGGCATCAGGAATCCCTCTTATTTTCTTCAGGGGAGGACATTTTAATCATCATCTTAACTGATTTTAGAAAAGATCCGTGGAGTTTTAACTTTCTGAACCAGTCTTCACCAATCAAAAACATCACTGAATCCATGAAAGTTTCTTATATGCCCTGGGCACAGAGCACCAACAAGCCGAAGGATCTGGTTCTTCAGCTTCCTCAGACTGTGGCTTCTTCTCCTTATCATCATTAAACAGATATTCTGACTACTACAACAGAACTGGTAACCTCCTCGGCCATTGCTGCAAGTATTAATTACTATACTATCTCTGGTGGCTTCCCAACAAATTTCATATTACACCCTCATCTTTCTCATTAGCCATCATTCCACCTGTGTTTTTCTCATATTTTTTTCCTCCAGTACATCATTAACCAAATTCCTTCTATTTTTCCAAGAAACTTCTTAGCAATCATGTAAACTCTATTCTGACTCTTCTTTCTGTCCTTCCTCAAATGCTTCTTCTTCCTGAATTGCCTTTCCTTCCTCAAATAATTATTCTCAGGTTTGGTTTTGTGACACATTGATGCATCTCATGGATGTCTAATAATAAAGGTTAACACAATTCTGAAGATTGGCGATCACTGCCGAAGACTGATATTTGTCTTTCCCCTAGCACGGGACAATCTGAATCTCTTTCCTGTGTTAGGAGTCTCTCTAAATACTTAAGGCCACAGGACAGGGCAGTGAAGATGTGTTCAGGAAATATTTAAAAACTAAAATGGCTAACAAGAGGCAGGATGAATTTTATGTCAATATACTCCCATCCCAACCATCAATCTATTAAATATAACAATTTCTCAAACTGTAGCATCATAAATCCACATGTAGCTCTGGGACCATGACCTTCTTCTTTCAGGATGCATAAGGTATGACACTTTGGGGTTATCTGAATACATGGGCCACCAAGAGTGTACAAGAGTGTCCTACAGAATGCCAATAAATAAAGCAGAATTTAGATGAAACAGTCAGAGGCAGGAGATGACAAAGACTGTTAAGGGATGTACAAGGAAAAGGGGGCTCCTTCCCAACAACCAACCTGAAACACCCCCTAGAATTACATCTGACAGATACATGGGGTAAGGACAAAAAAACAAACAAAAAAACAAACTGAGAATAGAAAACCAGGTTTGATGTAACAGAACTTCAGCATGCTTCCTTAAAAACCACCAGCTTCTGATTAAAAAAAAAAGAAAAGCCATCTAACTTACCTAGAGATGCTAAATACACTTCTGAATCCTGCAGGGGAGCCCAAGGCTTTACAGCTGGCTGCACAGCAAAGTCTGGGGCTTCCCTCTGGCCTGTGCCTGCAGGGTAAGAATCCATAAAGGAGTCTGAGAAAGCATTGCTGGCACTATCCTCTTGGTCAGGATGTGGCAGACAGGAACAGATTTCGGCCCAAAGATCCGGGCCAGATCTTGTAGTTGTAGAGTCAGTGTTCTCAAACATTTTCATTTGGAATCTGAGCTGAAAAAACAGAAGCTCAAGTGAATAAGGACTGACTTAGGAAGGAAGGTAATAGCCTTTTATGAAGTTTCTCTTAACAAAATTTAAAATGTCTTCTATTACATTCCTATGTTATAGAGAAAAAGATGACAAAAGGGTAATTAGGTTCCTCTTCTGGCTCTGCACTCAGGTTGTTTTCATAATGAAGTTTGTCTTTTAAAATGGAATTTCTTTTTTAAATTAATTAATTAATTAATTAATTAATTTTTGGGCTGTGTTGGGTCTTCGTTGCTGCACATGGGGTTTCTCTAGTTGCGGCAAGCGGGGGCTACGCTTCGTTGCAGTGCGCGGGCTTCTCATTGCGGTGGCTTCTCTTGTTGCGGAGCATGGGCTCTGGGCACGTGGTTTTCAGTAGTTGTGACACATGGACTCAGTAGTTGTGGCTCGTGGGCTCTGGAGCGCAGGCTCAGTAGTTGTGGCGCACAGGCTTAGTTGCTCTGCAGCGTGTGGGATCTTCCCGGACCAGGGCTCGAACCTGTGTCCCCTGCATTGGCAGGCAGATTCTTAACCTCTGCGCCACCAGGGAAGTCCCTTAAAATGGAATTTCTATAAGCCAGACACAAAAGGACAAATATTGAATGATTCCACTTATATGAGGTCTATGCAGTCAAACTCATAGAGACAGAAAATAGAATGGTGGTTGGAGGCGGGGATGGTAATGGGAGTTACTGTTTAATGGGTACAGAGTTTCGGTTTGGGAAGTTCTAGAAATGGATGGTCGTGATGGTTGTACAATAATGTGAATGCCACTTAACAGTAGATCTAAAAATGGTTAAAATGGTAAAATTTATGTTATGGATGTTTTAACACACATACGCACACACACACACAGGAATTTCTAGGACATTTCCAGTGAGGACAACCATTCTGCACTTTTCTCCAAAGATCTCCAAAATGCAACCACTCTGTCCTCAGCCAATTAAATTCTGTTTTCAATAGGACACAGAATAAAGGCCCTGCACAGTTCCGTATACAGTACACCAGGATAATTAAAATGCTGCTTGGTGAAAACTGTCAGAGAGTACTGTCATATGCAAGACTCATGTGCTCATTACATGGAGACGCTGGGCTACACGGCTCATGTTCTTATTTTAATAGAAAAATGGAAAGATAGACGTTGTCATCATTTTACAGATGAAAAAACTGAGGATCATAAGGGTAACTTGTCAAAGGCACATTACTGATACAGAGTGAATCCCTGATTGGAAACCAGACCTGTGCCTCTCCAAAAGCCATGTTTTTACCCAATATCACTCTGCCTGTTTGGGACTCTATACTGAAAGTAGCCTGAGCAGAGCTAAGTGGGAAGGGCTACCCACAAAGCCTGGGGGCTTTCGTAACTATCTAGTCTAATAGGATGAATTGACACCTTCTTACAGGAGGGACCTTTGAGATTAGGAAGGCTGCCTGGGAAAAGGTCTGAATAATTCCAGGAGTGAGAGCCCAGCCAGCGCAATGGCCCGGAAGTAAAAGGGCCAGACATGTGACGGAGTCCCTGTATGAACTGTCACAGTGAGGCTCCACTCCTATCCCGAAGTCGTTTGAACCCACCCACACCAAAACTTTGCTAGCATCAGAGCCCTGGTCCCCTGGCCCCCCGGTCCCCCGCAGGAAGTCCAGACCAGCGCGGAAAACCCTGGTGTCCAGATCCCGGGCCTCAGTCACTCCGGCCTCAAGGACTGGCTAGGCGGGACGACTCAGGCCCCGAGGCACCTCTGTGGTATCTCGGAATGTGGCCGGAGCAGGGGATACAAAACGCTGGGCACCCCCGCGCATCTCCACCTACCGCAACCGCCTGCCCAGCAGCCCGCAAACGCTCAGCTCAGTTCAGTCGCTGGCAGCCGGGGAGAAATAGGGAGGCGGAGTCTCCAGGTGACGGATCCCTGGAGTCCCCCAACCACCGCCCAACCTGGCGATGTTCTGTGCGTCAATTGGTCGAGTGGAGCTCAGCTGGGTAAGGAAGCGAGAAGCAGAGTGCTAGGAAACGATGGGCGGGACTATTGTTGCCTGGAAACGGTGGAGAACAAGCCCCGGGCCTCAGTCTTCCCAAGGGCCGGGTTGATTCCGCTTATATCAATCAGTACGTTACAGCCGCGCGGACGGCGCTTTCCACGTGTTTCCTGCTCAGATAGGGAAGCCCAGTTTCCAAGGCCTTGACTTTTCTTGGTTCCCTGAGCAAGTTAATCTCCTCGGCAGTTCTCTGGGCTGGTGTTTGTCCCCGAAATTTTCAGCCCTTCGATACGCAAATTAGAGGACTTTTGCTCCTCGAATGGGGGATGGAAGCGATTACTTTCCTTACTCTCACAGGAGATCCAGGTCCCGTTCACCAAGTTATGAAGCTTTCCCACATTCATTTAGTCAATAGACATCAAGCTCATGCTGTGTTCGAGGCATTGTGTTAAGTGGGAATTCAAGACAGGTAAGACTTGGTATGGGTCCCAGCCTTAAAGCTTAGGAGGAAGCGCCATGGAGACAGACAAGTTTACAAATAACAGCAAAGAGTTATAGAGGATATGACGGAAGTGTGGCCAGAGTACATAAAGGAGAGAGTGGTCATGGGAAATGTGAGTCAGAAAGGCTTTTTTTTTTTTTTTTTTTTTTAAAGGAGATGACTTTTGATATCCTTCAGGGGTTATCCGTTCGCTGAGATGCAACCCTCCCAACCTGATCCCCAATTTCCAGGGCAGGTTACTCTCTCCCAAAAGACACATGTGAGGAAAGACATCAGCCAACCATCTGTAGAAGTAGCTTGGCTGAGGGTATAATCTCTAGATGTGTCCAAAGCCAATCAATGTGGCTATGGTGGTAATAACTACCACGATGTGAAAGGGACCTACAAGGTACTCTGTTACATTTATAACCATTCTTAGAATATGCAAACAGAAGGAAGTGGAAAGCAAGAAGGTTAGAAAACAAAGGAGCAAATAATAGGCAAGATTTTGGCAGTGCTTATTCACAGGGAATATATGAGGATGGGCGGATCCAGAGTCCTCCAACTGCCACCCGACCTGGTGGCACGAATCTGGTAGCATCTGATTCATAGAAAGGATCACTGTCATAGATTTATGGGTGCGTCATTGAGCTGCTCCATGGCCTTTCAACTCACTTATGAAGTTTTCTCTAATTTCCTGCTCACCAAAAAAACCTCTTGATTTCATATTTGGCCTCTTACATATCTTGATACCAGGATGAGGATGCCTTTAACAGTAGGCACAAACAGTGGCTGGTATAAAATTGAATACACCTTTTAACTTAAAGTTACAGTTGTAAATTAACAAATGGTCACCCTTAGCAATTCATCTGTGTCCTTTGAGTTTAATTAGTGTGTGCACTGAATAAATCCAAACCAGATCCTGGACTTGCAAAGCTGAAACCATAAGCCCTGGTGATCTCCCCCTCCCCAAGGACTGTTCACACTGGGAAGTCACATGAGGGCAGTCAGCATCCCTCTATCTTAGTCTCTGCTTTAACCACAATGTGATTAGTAGAAATATGTTTTATATTTGTTTCCTCAACCAGCCTAGGCCTTCACTGAGGACAGGAACCATGTCTTTCTTACCTCTGTATCTCTAGAGCCAAGTGATGCTTGGCAAATGTTCAAAATTTGTTTGGTGTCTGAATGTTTAAATTAGAACCCTCATGGTCAAAGACCACACTAAATTGGAGCTAGACCTTGTGATTCACTCTTCAGTCCCTTCTCCAAGTTGCAACCAGGGTAATCTTTTCGAAATGGAGATTAGATCATGTCACACACACACACACACACACACACACACACACACACACACACACACACCCCAGAAACTCTTTGACAGTTTCCCATTGCTCTTAAATTAAAGACTTAAATCCTTATCATAGTAAGTTAGATGGAGTTCTTAGTTCAAACAATAAAGCTCATTCTAGCCAGTTTAAGCAGTAAAAGGAATTAATTGAAGCTGCTCTGTACAATAAAATTTCTGTGATGATAGAAATGTTCTGTATTTGAGCTGTCCCATAAGGTATCCACTAGCTTCATGTGATTATTGAGCACCTGAGATGCAGCTTCTGTAACTGAAGAACTGAATTAAAATTTTTTTTCATTTTAATTAATTTAAATTTAAATAGCCACAGGTGGCTAATGGCTATTCTGTTGTACACGACAGGATTAAAGGATATTAAATAGTTCACAGAATCTCAAGATGGACCAAAGAGTCAGACTTGGGGTCTATACCCACTGAGTAAACCTCAGTGTCTAAACCTCACTGAGGGACTTCTCAGGGAGCACCCCAATGCCATTGAACATAGACACTGCAGCTGGGCACTGGACACAAGAACTTCCCCCACTGTTAGTCCCCCAAATCAGATACCTCCAATGCTATCTTGTCAGACATGTATTCCACACTGTGCCTGCTTCCTCTGCTATATGCCTCTGAACCAAAGGTTCTGCCTGATCAAAGGAGCCCAGGTGATGGATGCCCAAGTTGCAAGGGAGGCTGGGAAGGCCAGTTTCTGGATTCCACCTCTTGGAGGCAGTACTTAATGTGGGAAATTCCCCACACAAAGAAGAGTGTTGAGAAGATGCTGGATGTCCAAAGGGTACGACAAAAATCTACTTTGCGTGGTCTGTAAAAGTGCTTTTCAAACTTTAATATGCAGACAGATCATCTGAGGATCTTGTTAAAATGCAGATTCTCGCTCAGCTGATCTGGAGGGAAGGAGGAAAAAGATTCTGCAGTTCCAGCAAATGTTGCCCATGTTGCTAATCCACAGACCACATTTTGAGTATTTAAAAAAAAATAACAACGTTATTGAAATATAATTCACATTACATACAATTCACCCTTTTGTCATGTGGCTGGTTCTCAGAGGCCTTGGCTTCTCTTGATTTGGATGTTTCTGAGCCTGTTCTCCAGCTCTCTTGTGAATCCTATGAGGCACTAATATCCTTTCAATAATTCCGTCTCTTATGAAGTTAACAGAAGTTGGTTTCAGTATTTTGCATTTAAGAACTCTGACATCTTCTGATCCACTTGGAGTTTTAATCTCAGGACACGAGCATATGGGAGGCAAATGGGAGATCTCTAGTCCTTCTCATGCTGTTAGGGAGAAGGACAAGTGTAAAAACATTGTTTCTGAGATGTGTGTGCTTAATTACATATATAACAGCTTTACTGAGGTATAAGTCACAAAATATAATACCCTTTAAAGTATACAACACAGTGCTTCTTGGATATTCAGAGTTTAGCAATCCTCATTTTGTTTTGTTTTGTTTTGTTTTGAAATAATTTTCAAGAGTCTTTCCAGACTCTAGGGACTTCGAGCATATCTACATGGAATCTACACTTAACGAATCATTCTCACAGCCTCTCAACTCAACTCATTCTGCTCACTCCTTCACTCCTGTTCTTAACGCAGTCCCGCCTCGGCACTAGGCCTCACTGATTGGTTGGTGCCGAGTGACGTCATCAGAGCGCGACCTGGCCGCCGCGGCTGGGTGGTCATGTGGCTGGCCGGCCGCCTGTGGCTCCAGGTTTTTGGGCAAGTGTGCTCCAACCTCCGGCGCCTCACCTTTGACAGGACTTGGGGTGGCCGTAGGGGCCCCATGGCGGAAACACTCTCGACCGGGGTCGAGGCAGCGAGTGGGCTGGGGGCTCCGGCTCAGCAAAATGGAGATGCGGGTGGCGACGCGAGGGGTGAGCAGCCCCCAGGGCGCCCGGAGCCAGCGGGCCCAGGAGTGGAGCCGGCCCCGGGGGACGCGAAGCAGGCCGCAGGGAGCGGGGAGCAGGCCGCGACTGCAGCCCCGGGCCCCGGCAAGCGGAAGAAGCGGCGGGGCGCAACCGGGGAGCGCGTCGTGCCGCCCCCGAAGAAGCGGCGGGCAGGCGTTAGCTTCGGCGATGAACACTTTGCCGAGACCAGCTACTACTTTGAGGGCGGCCTGCGCAAAGTGCGGCCCTATTACTTTGACTTCCGAACTTACTGCAAAGGCCGCTGGGTGGGCCACAGCTTGCTGCACGTCTTCAGCACCGAGTTCCGAGCCCAGCCTCTTGCCTACTACGAGGCCGCGGTCAGGGCGGGGCGCCTGCACCTCAACGAGGAGCCAGTACAGGACCTCAGCGTTGTGCTCAAGGTGGAGTCCGTCCTCATGGGGCCTGCCCAAAAGGGGGCAGGGTTTTATTTCACAGTCACTAGGGCATAGGTACTGGAGTAAAATCGGGGTAATTCTGAAGCGTTCTCATTTTCACTTGGAACACTCTTTTAGCGCCCGATCTCTGCAGGTAGACAGCCTGTATGCTTCAGAACTCAGCCCACTTATCCCCTCCATCAAGGCGTCTTCGGTGTTTCCAAGGCACAGAAGTTGTAATTCTCATAGCTCCTTTTATGCACTGTCTTGTGGCACTGGCGCTTATGACTTTCTACCTTGCATTGTAGATCTCTGTACAAACAGTAATAACCGAGACTATCATTTATATCTCCTGACTGTGTGCTGGGCACAGAGTTAAGCATTAGGTACTTTAACATTTAATTCTAATGACAAACTTGTGGAGTAGATACTGCCACCTCATTTTACCTGTGAGGAAGCTGAGAAAACTAAGGTAAACCTCACAGAGGTAAGGCAACAGTGCCACCTCCAACGCCTGTGTCCTTATAACTTCTGCTTAAATTATTTATCGTAGAGCCTGATAAGATAGAATTGTGAAATGACAGAGGTTGAGACTAGAATTGTGTAGCCCAGTGCTTTGACTCTTCTTTAAAATTCCATCACAGCTGAGGTACCAGACACCCTTGTTATTAACACTGCTTCACCATAGTTGTGAGGGGATGCAAGGCATTTGGAGAGTGAGTGGTTTGAATCCCCTCTCCCATCCCAATTTTGAGAAGCACAGGTCTGGACTTACCCTCACATTTTACAGATGAAGAAACTGAGGCCTGGAGAAGTTAAATGACTTTCCTAAGAGCATACAGTAAGCCTGTAGCAAATCCAGGTGTAGAGCCCAAATCTCTGGACTTAGAGCTTGGTGTTTGTTCAAGGTCACAATAAGTGATGATTTATGGAGGTTTTTTTCCTTTATTTTAGAAAAATTTACTTTTTGAATATAACTTTGTGGTAGAGAAAATACGAATAAGCAGAATAACAACAACAAAAATCCATACTCTTACCACCCAGAGATATCACCATTAACATTTTGTGTATATCCTTCTATGAGTTTTTCAATGCCTGTTATCTACCTGTATGTCTGTGTTTTTGCAAAGTGAGACTACACTATGCACACTGCTTTTTCTGCTTAAGGATGTACTGTGACCATTCTTCCACGTCAGTAAGGAAGAGGGGAGGAAGCTGTGTGTGCTGCTGACTGATTAGAGGTGGCTGGACCCTGGGCTGACTGGTTGCCTATGTCATTGGCAGGACAATGACTTCTTACGGAACACAGTGCACAGGCATGAGCCACCAGTTACAGCAGATCCCGTCCGCCTGCTAGCAGAGAACGAAGATGTGGTGGTTGTAGACAAGCCTTCTTCCATTCCTGTCCACCCCTGTGGCCGCTTCCGACACAACACGGTCATCTTCATCCTGGGCAAGGAGCACCAACTCAAGGAGCTACACCCATTGCATCGGCTTGACCGCCTTACCTCTGGGGTCCTTATGTTTGCCAAGACAGCAGCCGTCTCGGAGAGAATTCATGAACAGGTTCGGGACCGGCAGGTGAGCCCAGCTTTTGCCTCCTGCAGGCCACCTTCTGACCTCATGAATGCTCTGTGTTGAAAGGGTGTCACTGAGTTCTAGATCTGAAGTGAGCCTTCATGTTTATCTGGTCATGCCTTCTATCTTCAGGAAGGTCAACACCTAAAGTGCCAGAGACAGGTTATTATCTCTCATGTTTCAAAAGATCTTTAGAGATGAAATATACTGCCTCTCAGTAATTTGCAGTTTTGAAGATTTAAAGTGCTGACAGGCTGAGCAAGGTTTTTAAGACTGTGGGGAGAATCTACTTGGTGGGAAGAATTCTGGATGGCGTTGGAAGATGCTTGGGTAGAAGAGTTTTAAATGGTGGTGATTGTGGTCTTGAGACTTGTAATTCTGGTTCTGATTGTAATGTATTTATTGTTTACTGTATACCAAGCACGTTAGAGCCCAGCTGACTGAATCCGTATAACAGCCCTGTTGGGGTAAATGCTTTTCTAATCAAACATTTTCCAGACAAGTTAATGGGATTTAAAGAGGCTAAGTAAGTAATGTGCCTAGGATTGCACAACTGGCAAATGGTGGAGCTGGGGTTTGAATCTTCTTCTGTCTGACACAGGTCCATTGTCATCACTGCAGAGGGTTTGGGCTTCATGCGTTTAGGCTTTGTGCTGACTTTCTCCCTCTTCCCTCCTGTGTAGCTGGAGAAGGAGTATGTGTGCCGGGTGGAGGGGGAGTTCCCTGCCGAGGAAGTAACCTGCAAGGAACCCATCTTGGTGGTGTCCTACAAGGTAGGGGTATGCCGTGTAGATCCTCGGGGCAAGCCCTGTGAGACAGTGTTCCAGAGACTGAGCTACAATGGCCACTCCAGTGTGGTACGATGCCGGCCACTCACAGGCCGCACCCACCAGATCCGAGTCCACCTCCAGTTCCTGGGTCACCCCATCCTCAATGACCCCATCTACAACTCAATCGCCTGGGGCCCCTCCCGAGGCCGAGGTGGCCACATTCCAAAGACAGATGAGGAACTACTGCGGGACCTTGTGGCAGAACACCAGGCCAAACAGAGTCTGGATGTGCTAGATCTCTGTGAGGGTGACCTGTCTCCAGGACTCCCAGACTCTACAGCCCCTTCCTCAGAGCTGGGCAAAGACTGCCTAGGAGAGTTGGCTGCATCTGCCCAGAAGATGGATGGAGCAGTTGAGGCAGGCCCTCAGGATCTGGACACAGTGCCCTTGGCATCAGGGAAAGCAACGGAAATCGATGTCGTGGATCAAGAGACAGACCCACTGTGTGCAGAGTGCCGGCTAGTGCGACAGGACCCCTTGCCCCAGGACCTTGTGATGTTCCTGCATGCCCTGTGCTATAAAGGGCCAGGCTTCGAGTACTTTTCACCAATGCCTGCCTGGGCACAGGATGACTGGCAAGAGGACTGAGGGCTGTGGCCAATGGAGGGATTACTTCTTGAACTGGAACAGGGATGGGCCATGAAGTAGGAGTTGACCACATGGGGTGGTACTCAGACTTTCTCAGGGGTGAGGTTGGGCTCTTAAAGGACCTGCTCATACTTGCTACCTCCTTCCTTCTTCTCCCTCCAGCTAGAGTTTGGGGACTTTTTGGTTTGTAAATAGATCTCTTTTTCTAATACCGTGTGTGTCTGGTTTTCTTACTACTTGTCATTTTGGTTTTTTAATTGAGGTAAAGTTCACATAACACAATTACCATTCTAAAATATACAGTTTAGTGGTGTTTCATACATTCACCATGATGTGCAGCCATCACCTCTTAATTAGTTCCAAAACATTTTCATCACCCAAAAGGAAACCCATACTCTTTAAATAGGTAATCCCCATTTCCTCTTCCTCCTAGCCCCTGATTCCATTAGTCAACCTTCTGTCTCTATGGATTTGCCTATTCTGGACATTTTTTACAAATGGAATCATATAATATGTGACCTTTTGTGTCTGTCATCTTTTGTTTAGCATAGTGTTTTTAGGGTTCATCCAGTTTTGTTTTTTTGGCCACGCCATGTGACATGCGGGATCCTAGTTCCCTGACCAGGGATCAAACCCGTGCCCCCGGCATTTGAAGCACGGAGTCAACCATTGGACCGCCAGGGAAGTTCCCTGAGTTAATCCAATTTATAGCATGCATCAGTACTTCATTCCTGTCTATGGCTGAATAATATTCCATTGCATGGTTATACCACATTTTGTAGATCCATTCATTGGTTGATGGACATCGGGTTGTTTCCACCTTTTGGCGATTGTGAATAGTGCTGCTATGAACATTTGTATACAAATTTTTGTTTGAATACATGTTTTCTGTTCTTTCAAGTATATACCAAGGAGTGGAATTGCTGGGTCATATGGTAATTCTGTGTTTAATTTTGGGGGAAATCACCAAACTTTTCCACAGCAGCTGAACCATTTTACATTCCCACGGGCAATGCACAAGGGTTCCAGTTTCTCTCCATTCTCACCAACACTGGTTATTTTCCATTGTTTTGATTGTAGTCATCCTAGTGGGATTGAAGTATTATCTCATTGTGGTTTAGATTTGCATTTCCCTTGTAACTAATAATGATAAACATCTTTTCATGTGCTTGTTGGACATTTGTGTATCTTCTTTGCAGAAATGTCTATTCAAATCTTTTGCCCATTTTTAATTCAGATTGGCTTGTTTTTGAGTTATAAGAGTTTTTATATATTCTGGATACAAGACCCTTAAAAGATACATGATTTGCAAATATTTTCTCCCATTTTGTAGGTTGTCTTTTCACATTATTGGCAGTGTCCTGTGATTCACAAAACTTTATCTGTTTATTATTTATTATGGTAAGAACACTTAACGTGAGAGCTACCTCTTAACAAATGTCAACGTGTACAATACGATATTGTTAACTGTAGGCACGGTGTGGTACAGCATCTCTGGAACTTAAGTATCTTGCGTAACTGAAACTTTATACTTGTTGAATAGTAATTCCCCATGTCCCCCTGCCCCCAATCCCTGGCATCATCATTCTACTCTCTGCTTCTATGTGTTTAAGTATTTTAGATACCAGGAAAGAAAAACTCATTTTCCTTTACTCACAGAATACTCTGTACTTCAAATATGTGGTGGTTTCCCCACATCAAGCAATTCTCTGACACAAGCTGGGTGTCCTACACTGTAACTCATCTCTGACACCATCTACCTGGAGATAGGGTCAGATGCCACAAGTTAAGGACTTGGTCCCACAGGACTTGCCCCAACTTCAAATGCCAATGGCAAGTCCAGATTGTTACCTGTGCTTCTGACCAGCTGTGAATCAAAGGTTCTCACAAACGCCTCCTCAGGTTCAACCATTTATTAGAATGGCTCACAGAACTCAGGAAAGCAGTTTCCTTACTCGATTACTGGTTTCTTACAAGGGATTTTAAAGGACAGGAAAAACAAGCAAGATGAAGAGATACACAGGGCGAGGTCTGGAAGGGTTCTGAGCACAGGAGCTTCTGACCCCATAGAGCTCAGGTGTGCCACTCTCCAGCATGTGGATGCCTTCTTGCTCACCAACTCGGAAGCTCTCTGAACCTAGTCATTAGAGATTTTTAGGGAGGTTTCATTACTGAGGCATGACTGATTATATCATTGGCCACTGATTATTAAGTCAATCTCTAGCCCTTCTCTTCCGGAGGTTGGAGTTTGGTGGTGGCGCTGGAAGTTCCAGGGTTGGTTCCTCTGGCAACCAGCTCCCATCCTTAAGGGTTTTCCAAAAGTCACCGCATTAACATAAACTTTTTTTTGGCCGTGTGGCGTGGCATGCGGGATCTTATTTCCCTGACCAGGGATCCAACCCGTGTCCCCTGCAGTGGGAGTGAGGAAGGGGCATATTTTGGGGTGACATTTTGGTTTCCTTCAGCTGGATCATATGGTATTTCTGCTTTTAATTTTTTGAGGGCCCTCCATAGTGGTTGCACCATTGTACAATTCTATCAGTGCACAAGGGTTCCAATTCTCTACATCCTCTCCAACACTTGTTACTTTGGTTTTTTGATAGTAGCCATTTTCATCACCCAAAAGGAAACCCATACTCTTTAAATAGGCCATGCAAATGGCCAACAAGCATATGAAAAGATGCTCAACATCAGGGCAATGCAAATCAAAACTATCAAAGATATCACCTCACACCCATTAGGATGGCACATGCTGAACAGTAGTGTGGGGGGAGAAACACATTTAGTTTATATGCTTTTAGTGGTTCATACTGGTTGTTAACCACCTACTATATGCCAGACATTATTTAGTGCTGGGATACAGAAATGAATGACTAGGCCCTGCCCTGATAGAGCACATATGTTTAAGTGTGCAAAATACAAAGGGAACCAGTGGACGTATGGCATAATTCAGTCTGGAAGTGCCAGCACAGATTTCCCAGAGGAAGAGGCGTTTAACAATGAGTTAGAATTTGCCCAGTAGAGACATGAGAAGGATTCCAGGTAGAGGGGAAATGTGAGAGAAGGCAGGCGTATTCCAGAGCTAGAGAAGATGGAGGCGGCACCCAAGGAGAAATGTTTTCGGGACTTTTGGCCCTCTGGTCTCCGTGCATGATTCACTGTCACTGACTATGGAAGTCTTTGCATGGCTTGTATTTCAACAGGGCGCTCTGAACTACAAAGCATAGAAACAGCCTGGATAAGACAAGATTCACATGGATCTGAGTATCTGCCCAACTTTGTGAAAACTTTATCTCTTTAATCTCTTATGAGCCAACCAATTCCTCCTATCACTGAGACCCTCCTTAACTCAGGAGCTCTGGTTTCCTAGGACTGGCAAAAATCAGATGTCTGGTAAAACTCATTCATTCAGCAGACATTTGAGTACCAACTGTGTACTAAGTTTATACCAGACTCTGGTTATGTAATGGTGAATAAGATAGATGTGGTCCCTGCTCTTATGGAGTACACAGTCTGCAGTGTACAACACGATGTGGGGAAGACCAGTAAACAGTTAACATGCAGGGAAGTCAATGTTCTGTGTGATGGGAGGAGGAAGGGGGCAGAGGCTACCTCCATACCTAGTCTGTTGTCTTCCAGGGTTCTGAATGGGAACATTAACCCTTGCCCATTTTCTTTCCCTCTCTAGTCCTGTTTGTCTTATTCGCATTCTTTTAGTCAGCTTCAGAGGTTCTTGAAGTAAGGACACATGGATGGGCTTGATAGGGTCCCTGGATCTCTTGAAATTGTATGCAAAATTTTCTGTATGTATATTTTTTTCTGAGGAGTCTATATATTTCAACAAATCCTTCAAATCTGCATTGTCTAATACTAGCCATGTGTGGCGATTTAAATTTAAATTAATTAAAATTAAATAAAATTTAATATGCAATTATTCAGTTGCACTAGCCACATTTCCAATGTCCAATTCACTTGGTCTATTGCACAGCACATGTGGAGAGCACTTCCATCATCACACGAAGTTCTATTGAGCAGCATTACTTCAGTCTCTATTGAAAACAAAAATCCCTGAGTACCATGACTCCACTAGTCTGCAGACACTTAAGAAACAGGGGTTTTGTGTGCGTGTGTGTGTGTGTACGTGCACATGCCTGTGTACTTCCACCTTCTACGTGCTAGTCAAGTAATTGGTCTCTGTGTCAGTCAGTTACTGTGCTAGGTGCTAGAACAGTTGTAGAGAATCTGTGAAAAAGTTATTGCCCTTAAGGAGCTCAGGTTGAATCCAGTTTATCTTTCCTCTAGTTAACAGTTGGCTGGACTTGAATGTGTTTTTTTCCCCTTGTAAAATGTTACCCTTTTTATTTATTTATTTTTAATTTATTTGTTTTTGGCTGCATTGGGTCTTCATTGCTGTGCACGGGCTTTCTCTAGCTGTGGCGAGCAGGGGCTACCCTTCGTTGCGGTGCGCGGGCTTCTCATGGCAGTGGCTTCTCTTGTTGCGGAGCACGGGCTCTAGGCACGCGGGCCTCAGTAGTTGTAGCACATGGTCTCAGTAGTTGTAGCTTGCGGGCTGTAGAGTGCAGGGCCAGTAGTTGTGGCGCATGGGCTTAGTTGCTCCGTGGCATGTGGGATCTTCCCGGACCAGGGCTCGAACCCGTGTCCCCTGCATTGGCAGGTGGATTCTTAACCACTGCACCACCAGGGAAGCCCATGATAGCCTTTTTAAAAATTTAATTTTTATTATATGCCCCCTCTCCTTACCCCTACTCTGGAGGTAACTACTATTAATAATTAAATGGTCCTTTTATGGACTGTTTTCTCTTCATAGATATATAAATCTGTATTTTTAAATAAAAATGGGATCAGGCCTTACAAATTTTTCTGCAACTTGCTTTTCCCTAGGACTTTTAAAAAATAATAGCTGCCTTGTGTTCCATTGTGTGACTACACCATACATTAATCCATCCCCTATTGTTGAAATTTTAGGTATTTGCAGTTTTTCATTATTACAAACTATAGTGAACCTCCTTATAATACCATACTACCCTCCAAAAAGATTAAACCAATTTACATTCCCATCAGTAAGTAGTGTGAGAGGTAGAGGCAAAGGCAGCTGAATGTAGTGACTGAAACGGCTGGTTAGGCAACTGCATTTTCAAGTTTGGCTTTAGTTCCAGCTGTGGGTTGTAATCATGGGTTTCCCAGAATGTCTGTATCTCTCAATGGATGACCTAGGTTTGCTTGGGTCAGTCTTGCTCCCAAAGGCTTAGTTTAGAGAAAATGGGCTCATTTCAAAGCCTCTTTAGGCTTTGGATCACTGGTCCTTAGGGCTGAGGATTTTCTAGAACACAGAATTATTGAAAACAAATTATTGAATTATTGAAAATGGAAGCGGAGCAGCTTAATGAATGTGACCAGGTTTGGGATGGATAAGTTTATTGGAGTCAGAGGTATCATCACCAAGGCACTCATTCTGCTTAGAA
Source organism: Eschrichtius robustus (assembly GCF_028021215.1). Lineage (NCBI taxonomy): Eukaryota > Metazoa > Chordata > Mammalia > Artiodactyla > Eschrichtiidae > Eschrichtius > Eschrichtius robustus. Next base: position 88,089,721 of record NC_090824.1, read on the forward strand.
CACTGCTTTGCACATGGCAAACAATATTGTCTGTGATTATGACTATTGTTTTCCTCCCCTCCAAACCCTCTGTGTACCCTCCTTTTCCTTTCATTTGAAGCTTGTCCATGTTTTCAAAACTGCAACATTTTTATCAGCCATTAACCACATCAAAACAGTTAAGAATTGCCTACTAAAGCTGACCAGTGGTTCCACTTGTAACTATATACCTAGAGAAACACTTGTATATGTACCCCAGAAGACATGTATAAGAACATCCACAGCAGCATTCTTATAATAGCAAAAGACCGGAGACAACTGAAGTATCTGTCCATAAGAGAATGGATAGATAATTATATATTCAGACAATTGTATAATAAGCAGCAGTAAAAATGAATGAATTATATGGATAAAACAGTGTTGAGTGAAAGAAGTCACAGATGAATGATTCCATTTATATAAAATTCAAAAACAGACAAGACAAATATATATATATATATATATATATATATATATATATATATATATATATATATTCCTAAAATGTTATATATATGTATGTATGTATATGTATATATGTATATTTGGTAAAAAAAAAAAAAAGTAAAAGGATGATTAACACAAAATTCAGTGAAGTAGTTTTCTCTTTGGTGGGAGGATGCGAGCAGGGAGGGGCACACAGGAAGCTTCAAAGGTCCTAGTAATATTCTATTTCTTTAGCTGGGTTGTATATACATTGTACTGGTTTTATGCTTTTAAACTATACATACACAATATATTACATGTATGTATTATATCATTGTATGTATAATATCTTTCAAGGTGAAAAAAAATTTTTTTTTAAGCGTTAAAAGATCTCTCTCGGGGCTTCCCTGGTGGCGCAGCGGTTGAGAATCTGCCTGCCAATGCAGGGCACACGGGTTCGAGCCCTGGTCTGGGAGGATCCCGCATGCCGCGGAGCAACTAGGCCCGTGAGCCACAACTGCTGAGCCTGCGCGTCTGGAGCCTGTGCTCCGCAACAAGAGAGGCCGCGATAATGAGAGGCCCGCGCACCGCGATGAAGAGTGGCCCCCGCTTGCCGCAACTAGAGAAAGCCCTCGCGCACAGAAACGAAGACCCAACACAGCCATAAATAAATAAAGAAGTTAAAAAAAAAAAAAAAAAAAGATCTCTCTCTCTCTTTTTTTAACCTTTGGCTATCTCTGAAATAGTGACTCTCCTGGTCACCCACTGCACAACTCCCAAGGTCTATTTGACCTCCATGCAGCTGGTGGGCACCACTCCCAAGTGTCTCGGCCATGGGTCGCTTTCACCAGGGATGGAAAAAGAGCACCATATGTCTGGAATTTTGAAGACAGCAATGATAAGCAATATATAATAATTTGCAAAAGTGACTGACCACTTTAATATGCCTTAGCAGATTGAAATAATGCTTCTTTATCATAACAGAGCTGAGAGATCTAAAAGCAGTTTAGAGTTCTGGTATTCTAGATTTGGCATACTTTCAGACACAAAGAGAGCCCTGTGCATTGCATTTCCTAACGCTTTATTAATGTGGCATCTAGACACAAAATTCTTGAAAATACTTCATTAATTCAAGTAAACAATAAATGATACAATTTTTCTGGTTCTTTTTTCTTGTAAACTTTCCAACATTTGAAATGGAGTAAGAATAGCTTTATATTTCAACCTAAATGCTAAATTGTCCAGAATCAGAATTGAGGCAAAATTATAAGGATTAAGAATTTTACAAGCAAAGGAATGTTAAAGATTGCCAGAAAATCACCAGAAGCTAGAAAAGAGATGTGGAACAGATTCACTCTCACAGCCCTCGGATGGAACCAACCCTATTGACACCTTGATCTCAGACTTCCAGTCCTCAGAGCTACGAGATAATTTCTGTTGTTTAAGCCAAAAGAAAAAATAATTAAGTCCTACATCATGGGCTAAAATAAAGGTTGCCTCTGTTACTTGCTGGGTTATACCAAAAAATGATTACTGACAGTCATTGAAAGGAGAGTTGATTTTAAGTGATCCTTTTAGTGAGTACATAGAAACTACTATCAAGGAGCTATTTCAGTTTTCTGAAAGCAAAATTTTATTTTAGGTGTCAAGCTTCTATATTATTCAAGTATTTAAAAATCAGAATTTAAAATCTATAGCTGTATTAGCTATCAACAGAAAGTTGATCATTGAGACGACTTGGAATTGTTACTGGTCTGTTGTTATCACTCAGTATGCTGTCATAGTTCAGAACAAATATAGCCTTCATTTGTCCATCGTAACATTTCTAAGCATTTACTGAAGGCATCTGATCTAGAATTGATAAATGTAAATCAAAAGATTCAGATAAAAATACTTAAGAAAGTCAGAATCTTTGAGAAAGCGAGAGGGGAAAAAAGCGCTTAGAGTCAATGACCTTTTATTTAGCCCAAAGAGAAATATGAAAAACTTACCACTCCATAGTACCAAAATCAGAAAAGGAATTATTGCTTCTAACTCCATGGAATCATCAGTCATGTCCTCAGGTCCTTCATCCATTAATTTCACCTATTGAAGTTGGGTTTGACCCAGTTTTACTTCATTCTGGAGATTTCAAATGAATATTTGAAATTTGAAATCTGGGGCATTGCTCATCCTCACTGTGATGAGAAGGAAAGGTGTAACTGGTTCTTGCTTGCTATCTATCCATAGCTATCTTTGCAGAAGATACAAAGCATAGGATATAAGCAAGTGTTATTCCCCCTTTCCCCTAGTCTATTGCCATTTATTCATTTTGTCTTCCTGAACAAGTTTACTATAAACTAGATTTCAATTTTTGCTCTATCGATCTTCAATATGAAAATATTGTTTACTTTTCAGCTTAGTAGGCATTCCCAGAAGTTGTTATGGCAAGGTGGATGTTTTCATATGATAGCATGCAGCTGAGGGAATAATTTGAGGAAAACAAAAGTTTTGAGTTGATGCAGACTCAGAGAAGAATGCCTGGATTCATTCTTGAACTTCTCCAGGTCTTGTCACAACTGTCTTCCCAGAGATGATTCTCAGTGGGACCATACTTCCTAATGGTAAGGAACAGAATGAATTCACTTCTGATATTGCCTGCCTCTCAAAACCAGTCTTTGTTAAGTCTTGCAGCCCTGGGTCTGAGTTTCTCTTGTAAGAGTTAAGAAACAAACTGGAGGCACACCAAAAAAAAAAAAAAAAAAAAAAAATTCCTGGATTTCACTTCTTCCTTCAGAGCTTTGTCCATGAGGGCTGCTGACACATAAGGATCTGCCCAGGCAGCAGACCATCACCAACTAAACACTGGACAGTTCTTCCCAGAGCACCTCATTCTCCACAGAGAATGGGTCTTCTTGAAGCTGGACTCAGAGAATGAAGATCCATTCCCTGGCACTGAAGTAACAGGAAAGCTGGAATATCTTGGTAATGCATCTGGCTGTGCAATGGTTCTTTCTCTCCTGGTCTTCCAGAGGTGAGAGGTCCTGCAATAGTTCAGGATAGGACTTTTGAAGAATCCTGGTGTTGATGGAGAATGATCTCCTTGAGCTGTGGTTTGTTGACAAATTTGGGGGAGTAATGGGGATATTTCAAAACATACGAGCCATTCAGGCAGAACTATCTTGTCCAAGTCTTCAGTTGCAGCTTCTCCAGTAGATGGCGCCTCTAACGCATTACTGCCTTCCTTCATTACATTGATAAATTTTTCTCCATTACTACTAATCCAAGTCCCCACACCCCTGCCCTCAGGCTTTTAAATAATCTGGCATGTTGTTAATCCTTTTTTTTTTTTTTTTTTCCCAGCTGTGACTCCAGACAGGATCCAAGAGGAGTTTTACAATCTTTTCTCTGGGTTTTAAAGAGACTTATTTTACCCTTCTGTGTTAGCCTGAATCCTTTTGATTCTCTCAGAAACAGGTAAAATAAGCACAGTTCTTATACATCAGGAGATCATAGAAATGCAAAAAACTGGGACTGTCATAGCAGGACTTACTGCAATTTCATATGAAAGAAACCACAAATGAACTAAGCATGAAAAGAGGTAAAGAACTGAGGAAAAGAAAAGTGAGCTTCCACTCACAATTTCTTTTTTTCTCTAGACACTTCCAGTGCTTTATAGTTTCAGCTGAAGATTTTCCTTTAAGAAAATAACCCACTCACTTTTTATTTATAGAGACTGGACACATTGATAGACCTTACCAATTTTCAATAGGAAGTCATCACTGCAAGAAGCAGGCAAAACTCAGAAAAATGACGGAGACTTGTCAGTCTTTAGAGAGGATGCAGCACCAATGCACAATTTAAATACTATTTGGCAAGTGCTGGGGGAAACACAGGGAGCTTCAGGAGCATCTAGGAGGGGTACGAAGGCCCAGAAGCAGGAGAGCACAGGACTAGGTGAGGGAAATCTAATAAGGAGCTGCAGGTTGCAGGGCTAGGGGAGTCTTCTTGATGGGGGTGACATCTAAGCTGAGATCTGAAGGAGGAGCAGGAGCCAGCCAGGCAGGGGTTGATGGGAAGGAGGCATAGGGCAGCAGGAGCATGATCCAGGGAGAGGAGTAGGTAAAGCATCTGCAAAGGTCTCGGGGAGAGAGAGCAAGGCCTAGTTCAGAGGAAGGTTAAGATCAATGTCTTGATGGCACTTTAGAAAAATCTCTCAGGCGCTCTTAACCTTTTTTGTGACATAGATCTTTGGTAGTCTGGTGAAGCCTATGGGTCCCTTCTCAGAATATTGTTTTTAAATGCATAAAATTAAGTTTGTTGTAATATACAGTCAACCAGTTAAGCTGGAATACAGTTATCAAAATAGTTCAAAAATCTGTGATATAATACCAAGTGAAGCAGAAACAGAAAGACAAATACCATATGATATCACTTACATGTGGAATCTAATCTAACATATATGTGGAATCTACGACACGAATGAACTTATCTACGAAACAGAAACAGACTCACAGACATAGAGAATAGAGTTGTGGTTGCTAAGGGGGAAGAGGGGTGGGGAGGGAGGGATTGGGAGGTTAGGATTAGCAGATGCAAACTATTATATATAGAATGGATAAACAACAAGGTCCTACTGTATAGCACAGGGAACTATATTCAATATCCTCTGATAAACCACGATGGAAAAAGAATATGAAAAAGAATGTATATATATGTATAACTGAATCACTTTACAGCAGAAATTAACACAACATTGTAAATCAACTGTACTTTAATAATATAAATTTTAAAATTAAAAAAAATCTGTGATCTAATAGTATAATGCATGTACTTTCTTATGAATGCATAAATTTACAAGATCTAATGGCAGGTCCAACAACTACCATTATCTTGAAGTAGTAGTAATGAGCATAAAGCAATAACAGTAATGTGATATAACAATATCTGTTATTTCTATTGGTGACAAAAATCACGGGTAAGGTTAATATTACTGTAGTTTGCTGCTTATCTTTATTGAAGGAAGTGCTTTCAATTAGAGATGAATGAAAATAAAGCTGCAGTTTTTTCCCCAACGAAGTAACCAATTGAATTCTATCCATGGCCCCCTTGGGAGTGTGCAGAATCCGGGTAGAAACACCTCCTAGCAGCAGAGTGGTGAATGGATTACAGAGCAAGGCTGAAGGCAGGTGCTGGAGTGACCCTTAGTCCTCAGCCCAGGCAGGTATCAACATTCCCAAGGGATTTGGATTGACGAAGGAGGAGCCACTGGAGCCTGAATTCCACCCTCAGGGCTGAAAACTTTGCTGAAGACACCTGCCCCGTGCCAGGTTCTGGGGTACCGTACACTGCAGAGAGAATGTGTAAACCATTACCGCAAGGGATTGATGACCACTTTTTACTAATTTCCAGCACCATATAGGATGATGTTAAGAGCCACCAGAGTTCGACAGACTTGGGTTACAATGCCTTTTCTGCAATCACAGAAGCTGTATAACCTTGGGCAAGTTTATCTTTCAGTGTCCTCATTTATAAAATGGAGTAATAAAAACGTCTCTCGTGATCACAGGGTTATGGTTAATTAAAGTGCTGTAATTCATTGTGTTGCCTGTAGATAAATACTGGATAAATGAAGGTTGTTAAATGTGACTTGAATGAATCTGCCTGATGACCTTTCAAGAGGGGAATCTATTCTTTTTCTACTCCCTGTTTTTCCCTCTTTGCTTAAATCCAAGAGAGGAATTAAGACCTTCGCCTTTGGGAAGGTAGATGTTCAGTCTCTGGCTTCTAGATACTACCAAGTTTCCACGTGTTGTCAACATCTTTTTAATGTCGAATACTTTTCTTGAACACCTGCAACCTGCTGGGGGCTGGAAGAGAATCCTCAACACTGTCTCGCGGTAGCTTTTGAAGTGAAAACCCTGGGGTAAGAATCCACAGTAATTGAAGTTCCTCAATCAGGAGCTGGGTTAATTAATATTGACCAGACCACAATTGGAACATATGGGAACAGTAATAATCGTGGAATTCTATGCACTGTTGTTTACTTCATTAAAAAGACATTAAATCCATTGTATAATTAAACTCCGAATCCCAGAAAATGTCTCTTTCCCAACTTTTTCTTTATCTGCGAGGTCACAATGCTCCCGAACCCGTCTTTCAAAGATTCAAACAGGAGGTTGATTGTGCTAGAGTAAATTGACTAGTAAATCATACCTGGAACAAATAGTCAACTGTTTCCATTCCGCAAGCAAATTTACGTTCATCTGTTCAAACCAGAGGCAAAAGCAATTCTCGACGAGGATGGGATTCGAACCCACGCGTGCAGAGCACAATGGATTAGCAGTCCATCGCCTTAACCACTCGGCCACCTCGTCGCCGAAACCTACTCCTTCCTTCTAGCTATAGGGAGTAAAACTAGGGGGATGTGACGCAATGTGATAGAAGCCGCCATTTTGTACGGAAGCAAAGCTCCTATCCTTTTAATAGCAAGAAATCAAAAGAAGATGGCCGCTCCCATACTGTGGGGGATCTGCAATGGGAAGGGACAAAGGAAAATTCGGTAGAAAATGAGATAACCTTGAAAGAAATAAAATCGGCATACAGGCTGCAAAGAAAGTTTGATTAAAGGAGTCTTAGGAAGGCTCTGGACCCTAAGGGGCGGGGCCGACGCGTTGAGCGGCTTTGCGCATGCGCTCCAGCTAGGCGGTTAGATTTGAATGCTTCACTGAGGCCGTCTGGGTGTTGTGAGGTGACGTCGAGGGGTGGCGGTGAGGTGCCTCTCTGAGAAGCGTGCGGACCCCAAACAAATCTGCGGAGAATTTCTCAAGCAGTTGGGCCGCGGCGGGTAACTTTCGGCCTGGGCTTCGCGCGGAGGCATTTAGGTTTTGTCTGAGCGGTCTGAAGGCCCCGCGGTGGGAGGTGGGGGACACTCCTACAGCCAGGCTGCCTCGGAACTCGCTGGGCTCAGGTACGGACTCTTCTCCGCGGGTGCGGGGCTCTTTCTTTCCTCACCTCGGCCTGCACATGTGCCGCCTCCCTCCTCCCTAGCAGTCTCCATCCACACCTGGGACCCACGGTGGGGGGACCCGGCTCGCTGGCCCGCGGCGCCCCGCCCCGCCCCGCCCCGCCCCGCCCCGCCCCGCCATCTTCTGTCAGGATTCCGGGACTCTTCCTCGCACCCCAGTTTCTTCTCCTTGGGGAACTCGCGGCTGTTCGCACTTCTTAATCTTTTCTTAGCTATAAGTGAAGTGACAGCAATAAGTGATTTTAAACTCTCGGCTTATGGTTTATTTACAATGTCTGATCGAGTGCTAGCAGCACTGAGCAGATTTTGGGTTTCCGGCGGATGTAATAACGTAAACAAGTAAAGCCAATATTAGTACACCACAAATAAGTTTTAAAAAAATCTTCCTTTGTCCATTATTAGGCCAGAGTTAGGAGTCTTTTCTTGCTGTTTATCTCAATACTAGAGTTTAAGAAAAAGTTCTAAAAAAATACATTGCCGATTGGAATTTTGAAGATAGGTTTATAGAGAGATGGCAGAGAAGACCAAAGCAGAGCTTACTCTAGGTATTAAGATTGAAGTTTTCGGTTGAATTGAATAAGTCGAATTCCTCAGATTTGTATTGGGTTCTTTGTTGTCTTGTGCTAGGGCTGGGAGCGGATGATTCAGTCCCGCATCTAGAGTTTACAGTCCAGAACGGGAAAGAATTAATATACACAAATAACTATAAAACAGGACAATGTAAAGGATTATAGGACATTCTAAAGGAATATGGGAGCACAGAAAAGCTTATTTGATGCTTTTTGGCAATGGAGACTAAAGGAGGCTTCTTGGAGAAAGTGGTATTTGAGGTGGAACTTGAAGGGAAGAATGATTTATAGAGATGAGGAGTTAATGTAAGATTTTGCTAATTAAAGTTTGGGTTCAAAGCAGTATAATTCTTCTTGACTATGTGAATGGCTCGGAATGTTTACAAGATGACAAATAGATGTAAACTGAGTAAAAATATTTGGAGTGGTAGTATTAATGATGTGTTTGATGCTAAGTAAGAGATGGTAGAAGATACTCTAGATATTGTTAGTAGGACAGTGCTGTCCAATAAAACTTTCAGTGTTAATGGTAATGTTTTATTTCTGCACTGTCTAACGCGGTACTCATTAGTCCCATGTGACGAAGACCTGCAATGTGGCTATTGTAACAAGAACTATATTGTAAATTTTATTTCATTTTAATTAATTTAAATTTTAATTAATTAAAATTTAAATGATATAGACTCTAGACCTGTTCTGTATTGGACAGCACAGATCTAGAGTCTATATCATTGGACACTATGAAATATATTAACTCTAGATAGTGGTGAAGTAAATGAAGGAGTGGACAAATAGCTAGATAGTAGATTTTCAGGTTTTGCAGGCTCCACGGTCTACATGATCTCTGTCACATTTCTTCTTTCTATGCTTTTTTTTTTCTCTGTAACTGATTTAAAATGTAAAAAACTACTGTTAAAGGCCCATTTGGCCCAGCAGCTGTAGTTTGTGGACCTCTGGATTATTCAGACTAGTAGTTCCCAAATTTTCTTGGCTCATGGTGCCCTTAGGACAAAAGAAATACCTAACAGTTCTATCAATATTTATTAAGTGCTTAGGCCCAAACAATTTTAGAAGTTGTTGTTAAATGATTCTAGCTGCTTAGTAGCCATTTGAAAAAAATAATATACATAAATTGAAGTAAAAGATAATATTTTAATTTTATTCATAAATAATTACAATTATTTACTAATTGGATATGTGTGCCTGTTGAATATTGCACACCTTTTAGATTTTGGAATCAGATTGGATACTGCCACCCTCATTTCCAGTACCACATTGATCAAAAGTACTTGCTTTATATCACAGCAACTGCCAAAAATCCAGCTTTGCAGTAATATGCTATCAAAACTAATGTAATGTGAATGGGTACTATTTTGAGCTAGCAGTGATGGATAGATGTTGAGAATTGTTGTTTCTCTCAAAAATTCAAAATATCCCAGAGCACCTTTGTGAGTAAGCTGTAGCACCCCTACCTGTGTGCCAGGTGCACAGTTTTGGAACCAATCAATAATCAATTAATGTGACAGTGATCAAAAGTTCAACCGTAATAGCATTTTACACATGAAGCTTAATGTGAGAACCTGGAGTCTCCTATTTCTGTTGGAAGTGGAACTTACAGATATGTACTGAATAGAATATTCTTAAAAGAGGACATCAATAAGCTTTGAATCTTATTACTTAAGTGCCAGCTGGTCTGCAGGTTAGACAAGAATGATGCACAATGACTGTTTCAAACAATGAAGATGTTTAGGTGATCCTGATTTGATAGTATTTACTATTTTTAATTTGTGAATTTTTAATTTATCACTGAATTTGAAAATATTTCCGAAAGAAGAAAAAAATGCAAGACATAGATCATGAAGGCAACTTTAAAGAATTGTTTCTTTTTTTTATTTTTAATTTTATTTATTTATTTATTTTTGGCTGTGTTCGGTTTTCGTTTCTGTGCGTGGGCTTTCTCTAGTTGCGGCGAGCGGGAGCCACTCTTCATCACAGTGCGCGGCCTCTCACTGTCGCGGCCTCTCTTGTTGCGGAGCACAAGCTCCGGACGCACAGGCTCCGGACGCACAGGCTCAGTAGTTGTGGCTCACGGGCCTAGTTGCTCCGAGGCATGTGGGCTCTTCCCAGACCAGGGCTCGAACCCATGTTCCCTGCATTGGCAGGCAGATTCTCAACCACTGTGCCACCAGGGAAGCCCGAAGAATTGTTTCTTAATTAGTCATACAACAAATATTTATAGCTCGTATTATTCACAAAGCACTGCGCTAGATTCTCAGAATATCACAGTGAACATAAGAGACACCAGCCCTATTCTCATGGAGTTTACTGTTGGGGCAAGGTTATGTTGATGCAAATAATCAATAATCAATCTATAATAAGAATAGAAGAGAGTTTTATTTTAGCCAAACTGAGGACTATACCCTGGGAGACAACCTCTCAGATAGCTCTGAGGAACTGTTCTGGAGAAGCATGATTTTCAGCACAGTTTTATATTTTGTCAGAACAAAGAACATCAAACATGACAAGGGTACTTTCCTTCAGAGTTTCCAAAAAAGACAGATTAGTAAGTACACATCAAGTCAGTATGGCCTGGGAGCCTGGGTAGCGAGCCTTATCATCAAAGGAGTACTAGCACTGAGGTCCCAGAAAGGGAGGCATTTATCGCTATCTTCAAAACAGACATTCTTTACTTCTGGACAGTATACCCTTTTCTTTAATGGTTAAAGCAGATGTACAATGTATGTTTGATAAGCCATAACACGGGCTGTTTTAATTAGAATAAAGTTCAAGCCAAATCATGTATAATCCAGAATGGCTTCCCCATACTTCAGTATGTGAACATTTCTTCCATCAGGTAGTTTGGGAAGATAAAAGGAATAATTAATTTACATAATGGACTTTTAAATTACGGTTGTGGTAATGCCACAAAGGAGACATACACAGTCTACAAAGAGTACTTTTCTTGGCTTCTTGCCAAGAGAGAATAGCAAATATAAATTTAATGACGGGAAAAAGCTTTGTGTGTGCAGCAATAAAAATGCCAGTGTGGTTAGCATAGAGAGTGAGGAAGACAGTGGTATGAGATGAAGTCTGAAGTCTGAGAGTCAAGTACGACCCAAATCTTGTAGGGCTTTGTAGGTCCTGGTAAAGAGTTTATTCTCAGTACAGTGGGAAGCTTTTAAAGGGTTTTACGTAAGGGAATGTCTTAAATGTGATTTATGTTTAAGAAGATAACTGCCTACTATGTGGAGAAAGTATTTTAGGGGGATAAGAGTGAAAGTAGGGAGACCAGTGAGGTAAAAATTGCAATATTCTACTTGAGAGATGATGGCAGCTTGAATTATGGTGGTGGCACTGAAGATAGAAGTGAATGAATTTGTGATATATATTGGAAACAGAACCACTAAGACTTGATGATAGATTGAATAGAAGTGGAAATAGCTGTCGTACTTGTTTGATCTCAGGAAAAGTTTTCAGTTTCACCATTAAGTTGATGTTTGCTGTTAGTTTTTTAAATAGATACTGTTTGTTAGGTTAAGGAATTTACCTTGTATTCCTGGTTTGCTAAATTTTTTTTTAACATGAAAGGATGTTAAAAGTCAGCAAACTTTTTTTTAATCTGTTGAAATGATCTTAGGATTTTTCCCTTTTAATTTGTTAGTATAGTAAATTGTAAAATTGATTTTCTAATGTTAAACCAATATTGCATTTCTGGAATATAACCAACATGACCGTGATATATTGTCCTTTTCACAACCTTTCCACAAATTGCTGGCTCTTTTTTTGCTATTCTTTTTAGGATTTTTATATTTATTGTAGTGAAATTAGCATGTAATCTTTCCTTTATTGTACTGTATTTTTCTGGGTATGGGGTGTCTGTGTGCGTATATATGAGATGGAGGTGGTTGCGGGTAAGAGAGCTTTTTTTTGGTTGCTTTGGGTCTTCATTGCTGCTCATGGGCTTTCTCTAGTTGTGGAGAACGTGAGCTGCTCTTCGTTGCAGTGTGTGGACTTCTCATTGCGGTGGCTTCTCTTGTTGCGGAGCACGGGCTCTAGGTGCACAGGATTCAGTAATTGCAGCACGCGGGGCCTAGGGCACACGGACTTTAGGAGTTGTGGTGCTCGGGCTCAGTAGTTGTGGCTCGAGGGCTCTAGAGCGCCGGCTCAGAAGTTGTGGCACACGGGCTTAGTTGCTCCGCGGCATATGGGATCTTCCTGGACCAGGGCTCGAACCCATGTCTGCTGCATTGGCAGGCGGATTCTTAACCACTGCGCCACCAGGGAAGTCCCAAGAGAGCTTTCTTTAGATACAAAATAAAGTGGTGAAGGTGGTTGCTTTTGGGAAAGAGGATAGTATGTAATAGCTTAAATTTTTAAATTAAAAATATTATTTTAAGTAGATATAGGTGTTATCTGTGAACAGGAGGTAAGTGAAACCAGAAGAATGGGTAAGCAGACTGAGAAAGTGATGGAGGACAAAAGGAGAGGGTCAGAGATCAAATGCTAGAAGATGCCCATCACCTTATATCTATATTAACAGCTAATTAAATCAATACTGAAAAATAAGCAGACTTTTACTTCAGGTTCAAGTTCAATATGAAGTATTGTTCTTTAATTTGACTTTTGTTATATATGATGAAAGCATGTAAAATAAGATATCTTTTAAGTACCTGTTTTTTTGTTGTTTTGGTTTTTTACTTATTGCTAGGAAGTGTAAGAACATTGATTCTGGAAGTTTGTGTATGTGGTTTTTTTTTTTTTTAATTTATTTTTATTTATTTATTTTTGGCTGTGTTGGGTCTTCGTTTCTGTGCAAGGGCTTTCTCTAGTTGCGGCAAGCGGGGGCCACTCTTCATCACGGTGCGCGGGCCTCTCACTATCGCAGACTCCCTCGTTGCGGAGCACAGGCTCCAGAAGCGCAGGCTCAGTAATTGAGGCTCACGGGCCCAGCTGCTCCGCGGCACGTGGGATCCTCCCAGACCAGGGCTCGAACCCGTGTCCCCTGCATTAGCAGGCAGATTCTCAACCACTGCGCCACCAGGGAAGGCCCCGGTATTTTTTTTTTTTCTAAGTAAGTATTTTAGTCTTTTTATCTGTCTATTTATTTTTGGCTGTGTTGGGTCTTTGTTGCGGTGCGTGGGCTTCACGTTGCGGTGGCTTCTCTTGTTGCGGAGCACGGGCTCTAGGTGCATGGGCTCCAGCAGTTGTGGCACATGGGCTCAGTAGTTGTGGCTGGCGGGCTCTAGAGCGCAGGCTCAGTAGTTGTGGTGCACGCTTAGTTGCTCCGTGGCATGTGGGATTTTCCCGGACCAGAGCTCAAACCCGTGTCTCCTGCCTTGGCAGGCGGATTCTTAACCACTGTGCCACCAGGGAAGTCCATATGTATGTGGTATTAATTTAGTATTGTGGTAGAAATGCTAATATTGTTGAGTCAGAATCTCTAGCTATTCTGTTTTTTTTTTTTTTTTTTTTGAAATCTACAATGGAATTTTTTCTTACCCAGGGTTAAAGTTCTAAGGTTAAAATGCATAAAGTGAAAATATAGGTATGGATAGGTAGGAGATAAGACCAATTAAAGAAACTTCAGGTTATGCTTCTTATTGCACACTCTTTCCAAGACAAATACTCATTGAGTGAGATTGTAAACATAATCAACTACACTGTTTAAAATGTTTTCCCCCCCAATTATTTATTTATTTATTTATTTATTTATTTATTTATTTATTTATTTATTTTGGCTGCCCGGGTCTTTGTTGCAGCATGCAGACTTCTTAGTTGCAGAAGGATGAGGGATCTAGTTCCCCAACCAGAGATCGAACCTGGGCCCCCTGCATTGGGAGTCCAGAGTCTTACCCACTGGACCACCAGGGAAGCCCCTAAAATGTTATTTTTATGTCTTAAATTTTTTTTTGCTGGAGTACTTAAAGTTAAATTTTCATAAGATAAATATGCATTTATGCAAATCCACTTTATGCAAATATCAGTATTTTGATAGCTGATTGACTATATTTTGAGATTGAATTATTATATAATCCATAAACTCATATAAACTAGGACAAATTTTTATTTGAACCATTAACGTCCATATCATTCCAATCAGAGTTAGTCACTGATTTCCTCTTGAATATGAGAATTTTCCAGGATTGGGAATTATAAGAGAGTAATTTAAAATCCTCAAAATTTCTCATGTTTCATAGCCCCATAGTGAAGTTTTTCCTTTTTTTTTTTTTTTGGCCCTCCCACAGAAAGTAATCCTGAAATTACAGCTCTGCTCTGCTCTTAATCTCTTCACAGATTACAACTTCTCTTCCTTTTTTCTCACATTTTCTCATTTTGTGTATTTGTCACAGAAACGGTTTTTCTTCGAAAATGGATGGGATGTCTTCAGAGGCTAATGAAGAAAAGTGAGTTTGGGAAATGCAGCTAAAAATGTTCAACTCTTTATCAGGGAAAGATACTTTTCCAATTAGTAAGACATGTTTATAACTTCTGAAATGTTTCCGCAGTCTGTTCCAGGGAAAAGAAGTAAATATTACAGAGTCACAGCACTCCCTGCCATATCTTTATATAAACTCATCTAGAGTCAAAACTGAGAGGGACTTTAGAGACCACTTCCTATCTCTTCAATTTAAGGATGAGAAAATTGAGGCCCAAGGAAATGAAATGATTTGCCCAAAGTTGGCGTCACAAACTAGTGGCAGTTTACAGCCTACAGGCATATATATATATATATGACAAAGAAAAAATTGTCTAAACAATAAACAATGTTTTTTAATTTTTGAATTAGTTGCCAAAATTTCAAGATTTCATACAACAATTAGATTTTCAGCTTTTCCTGAAAAATCAAGTGGTGCAACACTGGGCTCATATTCTTGTTTGGCAACAACTAACATGAGCGGAGTACATAATAGCTGTGATGATCAAGCCAGGCAGGAAGGAACTCCCCTTTATAGTCTCAATACCACCTATTTTTCTTGCATCTGCTAAGTTATCTGTTTGGCCACCATTGCCAGTTGAATATTCAAAACCTGGTCTAAAAATCACACTGTAGTAAAACCAGAACTAGAATCTCTTGATTTACGGTCCATTTACCTTTTTTTTTTTTTTTGGCTGCACTGCGGCTTGCGGGATCTTAGTTCCCTGACCAAGGATTGAACCACGGCTATAGCAGTGAAAGCACTGAGTCCTAACCACTGGACCGCCAGGGAATTCCCTTTCTTTCTTTTTTTTTTTTTTTTTTCTTTTGGTCCATTTATCTTATAATTGTGCTTATATCAATATGGTAAATTATGTTTTACTGATTGTTTTTCAAGAGATAGTCTTACGGTATACCATATGTATTTTAAAACACTGACTTTCTAAATACTGAATTTAAGACTTGTAATATAAATTTTATTAAGTGAAAGTGACGCCAAGTGTTAAGTGATGACCAATTTAAAAGCATGTAAGGGATGTTATAATGATGGGTTTTAGAAATTCAGTCTTTTACTGCTGTGTATGTAATTTTTTTTTCCTCTTTCAGTGACAATGTAGAGAGACCTGTTAGAAGACGACATTCCTCAGTAAGAAACACCTATTTGAGCTAATAATTGTTACCTTTTATTGAATGATGACTACATACCACAGTAATTTTGAATGACATCACCATCCCAACCCCGCTGGCTTCTATTGCTCTCTGGATAGACTCAAATATTTAACCTGATTACACAATTCTGTAAATATACTAAAATTCCTATTTTATGGGTTTCATGGTAATTTAATACATGCTATGCTATGTAAATTATACTTTAATAAAGCTGTTTAAAAAATATATTTAAACGTGTACAAAGCTGTAGCAAGACACACAATAATCCAACTCAAACCGATTTAAGCACAAAAGTTATTGGGTTATGAAATTGAAAAAATCCAAAGATAGGGATGATGTTAGGCACAATTTAACCAATCAGGTGTTCCAACAGTAGCACCAAAGGTTGTAGGGTACTTTCACTGTAAGCATCT
This sequence comes from Eschrichtius robustus, assembly GCF_028021215.1. Classification (NCBI taxonomy): domain Eukaryota; kingdom Metazoa; phylum Chordata; class Mammalia; order Artiodactyla; family Eschrichtiidae; genus Eschrichtius; species Eschrichtius robustus. The sequence continues at coordinate 88,105,738 of NC_090824.1, forward strand.
TTGCCACAAACACTTTTGCCACATAACTAATTGGCAGCAGTGCAATTTAGCTGTAAAGGTTAAATAACTAATTGATAGTTTGATTTCATTTCTTCATTGATGCAGTACTCTCATTTTTATATTACATAAGTCTTAGATACGCCAGGTCTCCAAGGCAGAGTTGAACCCATTTCTCCCATAGAATTTTAGAACATCTGTCAACAGACATATGACATAATGCCAAGAGCAAACAACAGTGTGGAAGGGTTTTATAATGCAATACAAAGCTCAGTTACAAATATGTATCCTAGTATTTGGAAACTGATAACCTGTCTAATGAAGGAAGAAATTTTAATGAAAAAGAAAAAGCATGATGCCAAATGAAGAGAACGAATCAATAAACAAAAAAATGTATAAAATACTATGAGCAAAAGACAGAAGGCAAATGCATAGGTACAACCCACAAAATAAAATCAGTTATTTGCTCAGTATTGCCATGAATCTACACACATTTTAAATGTATTCAAGTATTTCATATCTTGCAATAAAGTCTTTAACTTTCTTATTCATTTTTCATGTTTCATTATGTCCTCTTTAATGTCCCTCTTTTATCTTTTATAGCAAAATTGCCTTACGGCCAGTTAGTTATGCAGCAAAAATGTTTGCAACAAAGATGTCTGTGGCAAATATGCTTATGGTGAAAGTACTGGACACGATCACCAGTACTAGGATTTCATTTTTTATGCTCTGATCACTTTATCTGGGTAATCTCCATTATCAGAACGGCTCTTCCTCGTGATTACTATAGTACATCTAGCTCTCCCAACTTCCAGGTTCAAGTCCTACATAAAAAATAGTGTCTATTTCCTCAGGATAAAAAAAAAAAAAAAAGAGAGAATACTCAGGATTGAATCATGTTGGCTTGATTATCTTGATATGGGTCAAGTCCTCATTACCAAACCAGTCACTATTGACAAAAGAATATCATGTGCAGATTGTTCTCAGCCAGGGCTACCTGTTGAACTCTAGAGTTGGAGTAGAGCTTTACCCAGACCACATGGGATGAGAGTAAGCAAAATACTTGGGGAATGTGGGCAAGGAGAAGGGAATAGATGCCGAATATTTAAAGCAGCCACAAAGTATACCACTGAGCAATATGAATTTGAGGAGTTTTAGAGGTTTTTACAGGAATTTTACCATCTCTACCTTTCTGCTCATGGTATAACTTGAAATGAAGTGATTATTAATAGACATTGCAGATTTTCTTGAATAATTCTGTTCTAGATTTTGAAACCCCCAAGGAGTCCTCTTCAGGACCTCAGAGGTGGGAATGGGAATGAAACTGTTCAGGTAAGTCTCTGGTACAAATGCTTTATAGATGACTGTTTTCAGTGATATTTTTAATAGTTAGAAACTTTATTAGCTATATGAAGGGAGAATGTCATAAATGATTCTCAGTTGAATATGTACAAGTAAGCATCCCATGGCCTTAAGGTTAAAATCCAAACACTTGAGCAAGCTGGCACTCTTGATTTTTAACCCCTATTTGCTTTTCCAGACTTCTTTCTTGCCACTCTCATACATGTATCTCACCATTCAGAACTGTTTACCATTCCCCAAACAGACATGAACTGTCAAGCCTGCAGGTATTTACATGTGATGTTACCTCTGTCTAGATGGCTAGTCCCTCATTCTTCGTTTATCTGCCAATATTTTATTAAAAATTTGTTTTTCAAAAACACTGAAAAGTAGAAAGAATTTTAGGGTGAATGTTCATATAGTCATTACCTAGATTCTATAATTAATATTTTATCATACTTGGTTTATCATATATTTGTAGTCCCCTTTTTTAAAAATTAATTATTTATTAATTTTGGCTGCGTTGGGTCTTCGTTGCTGCACACGGGCTTTCTCTAGTTGCGGCGAGTGGGGGCTACTTTTCGTTGCGGTGTGCAGACTTCTCATTGCGGTGGCTTCTTTTGTTGCGGAGCATGGGCTCTAGGCACATGGGCTTCAGTAGTTGTGGCTCACGGGCTTAGTTGCTCCGCGGCATGTGGGATCTTCCCGGACCACCGCTCGAACCTGTGTCCTCTGCATTGGCAGGCGGATTCTTAACCACTGCGCCACCAGGGAAGCCCTGTAGTCCTGTTTATCTGGTAATTCCTATTTGTTTTCAAGACTCAGTTTTGGTATCATTTCTCTCAGAAAATCATCCCTTAACATCTTCTGTTGTAATTGTTTACTAATGTCCATTCTAAATTGAGAACTCTCTGAGGTTGGGACTTCGTTATATGTTTTTAAATATATTATGCCTGGTATATAGTTCACTTTCAGTACATTTTGTTGAGTGATGAAATGTGTATAGTTTTGGAGACCATAAAATTCTGAGTGCTTATGCTACTTCTGCCTCTCTTATCTTTCTATTTCTCAAATACATCAAGCCTTTCCCTGCCTCAGGGCCTTTGCACATGCTCTGCCTAGAATGTTTTCCCTCTGCCGAACTCTTCATCTGACTACTAACTAATCCTTCAGGTCTCAACTTAAATGTACTTCCTCAAAGAAATCTTCTGTGATTATCAGGCTAAATTATTTTTTTATATACAGTGTTTATTCACACCACTCATTACACTTTGAATTTTATATTTGTGTGGATTTTTTGTTTTAATCTGTTTCACCATTAATCCCCATTAGAGTAAGGACTGTATTGTTTCCTTTACCAGTCTTTTTCCATAACTCAGCATGGGATTTGGTATGTGTGGTGTTTTTTAATTTAATGAATGTTTGAATGAGTAAATGACAGATTCATAGACTCATAGAGCTTTAAAACCAACAGGACCTCAATACTAATCTTGAATCTAGTTCCTTCATTATATAGATGAGAAATATGAGGTCCAGAGAGGTTAAATGTTTTGTCTAAGCCCACACAGTTAGTGGCAAACTTCAGATTGGAGCTCTAATCTCCTAATTTCTAACTCAGTGCTCTTTCCAATATACCACACAAATTTCAGGGGTTTTTAGTAAGAAATATAGTAGTATTTACTATGTCCATATTATTGTCATTATTAAGCTCAAAGCTGCCTGTACTGTCTGCCAAAGATCTTAACAGAGAGGATGATTCTTTGTTATAACAAAACTTGTCCTCAGTTATCCAGAATTAGCACAGTTAAAATTCTCTATGGATTTCATTTGTTTTTGTCTTTTGCTTTTTGTGTTCAGTATCTACGTGAGTAAAAATGTTTGCCGTTGTTAAGGAAGATGAGGGAAAATAAAAGTAAATTATAATGAAAAGATGCTCAGCATCACTAATCGTTAGAGAAATGCAAATCAAAACCACAGTAAGATATCAACTCATACCCATTAGGATGGCTACTATTAAAAAAAAAAACAAAATAGAAAATAGCAAGTGTTGGCTAGGATGTGGAGTAATTGGAACCCTTGTGCACTGTTGGTGGGAATGTAAATGGTGCAGCTGCTGTAAAATATAGTGGTTCCTCCAAAAATTAAAATAGAATTACCATATGATCCAGCAATTCCACTTCTGGGTGTATACCCAAAAGAATTAAAGCAGGGTCTTGAAGATATGTATACCACTGTTCATAGCAGTGATATTCACAGTAGCCAAAAGGTGGAAGCAACCCAGAGTCCATTGATAGATGAATGGATAAACAAAATGTGGTGTCTGTGGAATATTATTCAGCCTTAAAAAAAGAAGGAAGATGCAAGAGGGAGGAGATATGGGGATACATGTATATGTATAGCTGATTCACTTTGTTATAAAGCAGAAACTAACACACCATTGTAAAGCAATTATACTCCAATAAAGATGTTAAAAAAAAAAAAAGAAGGAAATTCTGATACATACTACAACATGGATGAACCTTGAGGACATTATGTTAAGTGAAATAAACCAGTCACAAAAAGACAAATACTTTATAAATTACACTTAAGAAGTACCTACAGTAGTCGTATTCATAGAGACAGAAAGTAAAATTGCGGTTGTGGGCAGGTTGGCAGGGGAAAGGAGGAGTTGTTTAATGGATATACAATTTCAGTTTTGCAAGATGAAAAGATTTCTGGAGATTTGTTGCACGACCATATAGAGGTACTTAGCATTACTGAAGTGTACACTTAAAAACAGTAAAGGGGGCTTCCCTGGTGGCGCAGTGGTTGAGAATCCACCTGCCAATGCAGGGGACACGGGTTCGAGCCCTGGTCTGGAAGATCCCACATGCCACGGAGCAACTAGGCCCATGAGCCACAACTACTGAGCCTGCGCGTCTGGAGCCTGTGCTCCACAACAAGAGAGGCCGCGACAGTGAGAGGCCTGCGCACCGCGATGAAGAGTGGCCCCCTCTCGCCACAACTAGAGAAAGCCCTCACACAGAAACGAAGACCCAACACAGCCAAAAATAAATAATAAATAAATAATAAATAAATTAAAAAAAAAAAAAAAGCAGTTAAGGACTTCCCTGGTGGCGCAGTGGTTGGGAATCCACCTGCCAATGCAGGGGACGCCAGTTCGAGCGCTGGTTCGGGAAGATCCCACATGCCGCAGAGCAGCTAAGCCCGTGAGCCACAACTACTGAGCCCACGTGCCGCAACTACTGAAGCCCACCCGCCTAGAGCCCATGTTCCGCAACAGGAGAAGCCACCACAATGAGAAGCCCATGCACTGCAACGAAATAAATAAATTAATTTAAAAAAAACAGTTAAGATGCTTCAGTATGTTATGCTAAGTAAAATAGTCACAGAAGGACAAATACTACATGATTCCACTTATATGAGCTGTCTAAGATGGTCAAACTCGTGGAAGCAGAGAAGAGAACAGTGGTTGCCAGGGACAGAGAGGAGGGGGAAATGGGGAGTTGCTAATCAACAGGTATAAAGTTTCAGTTATGCAAGATGAATGAATGCTAGAGATCCGCTGTACAACATTGTCACTATGGTTAACAGTATTGTGTCGTACACTTAATCTGTTAAGAGGTTAGATTAAGTGTTCTTACCACAATAAAATTTAAAAAAATTTTTTTTAATTTTTGAATTTTAGTTTATTTATTTTTTTATACAGCAGTTCTTATTAGTTATCCATTTTATACATATTAATGTATATATGTCAATCCTAATCTCCCAATTCATCACACCACCACCCCCAAAATTTAAAATTCTTAAAAGTGGTTAAGATGGTAAATTTTATGTGAATTGTATTTTACCCCAATTAAAAAAATTTTTTTAATCTTAAAAATAGTATAGTAGGGTTACCATAATAGGCAACATATCACTTGTTTTGTTCCCAGTCTTTCTTCTACTTAATTGCAAAATAACCATTCATTTAAAGGAGAGAGAAAAGGTAAGGGATAGTAATCACCTTCCTTAAATATGTTGTTTGTGTCACTGTGCTTATTTTTCACATTGAAAATCATATTCACGTTAAGTGCTTCTATATTGGAATTTTTTGGAGAATCAGATTGATTATCAAAATTAATGATATCACATTAATTCAGAATAAGAACTGGTCTCTGTCTATCGTAATCTTGGAGACCTAATTCACAGTGGTTTCATTAAAAATCATACCATATATTCTCTGCTCTTAGGAATCCAATGCTTTGAGAAATAAGAAAAACTCTCGTCGAGTCAGCTTTGCAGATACTATAAAGTAAGTTGAAAAGAAAAATAATTAAAATGTTACAGGTAATACTTCTTGTGTGTCACACCAAATATGTTGGTACTAACTGATTGGGATAATTTGTGTTTCAATTAGAGAAGCTTTAGAAAGTTGTTATTTAAAAGGCTGTTATGCTTAAAAGAGAAACATTGAAAGCATCCCCTCTACAGTCCAGAACAAAACAACTGTGTCTTACGGCTGCTATTTAACATTGTATTGGAGGTGCTAACCAACAAAAAAAAACTAGAGAAAGAAAATGGAGTTATAAAAATTGGAAAGATAGGGATAAATCTGTCACCTTTGCAGATTAAATAATTGAATATTAGGACAATCCAAGAATATCAATTGAAATACCTCTATAAACAGTAAGTAGCAGGATACAAAATTAATATTTAGAAATTAATATATTTCTTATATAAAAATAATAACCAGATAGAAGATAAATGTCCTTTTTTCCATTATATTTAGTTGCTGTAAATTTAATAATAAAAGAATATAAATTGTACAGGGAGTTCCCTGGTGGTCCAGTGGTTAGGACTCCGCAGTTCCACTGCAGGGGACACAAGTTCGATCCCTGGTCGGGGAACTAAGATCCCAGATGCACCGCGGTATGGCCAAAAAAAAAAAAAAAGAAAGAATTGTGCAAATGAAGACAAGTTCCTGAATAAAAAGATTTAACATCATAAAGATATCACTACTCCCTAAGTTATTAATTTAATGTAATTCTTATATGTAATTTTTTATGATTATTTTCTTGATGCTGAGCAGTATATTTGTATTTCTCATTGAAGAGTTGTTTAATTGAGAATTTTCACATTCATATCTAGGTGGTAAAGACATCTTGTGGTCATTAATTTTCAGTTATATTGTAGTGAGAGAATGCTAATTTGTATTATTTTGATTTTTATTGAAATTTTCTGTGTGGTCTTGTATATGATCAATTTCTGTGAATGATCCATCCACTTGAACAGAAGATACATTTTGTATTTTAGGGTGTAGAATTTGATATATATCAATTACATCCATTTTATACATGTTATTTGGGTCTTCTGTAATTTTATATAATTTTAGTCTCTTTAATCTGCATGAATTATGAGAGAGGTAAATTAGTCTCTAACTGACAGTGCATCCCACTCTATCCAGTAGTTTTTCTTTATGAATGTTTATTCTATGTTTATTGGTGCATAGTCATCATTGCTATATCTTCATTTGGGATTGCACTTTCTAGCATTATGAAATATTCATCTTTGCTTTGTTTATTGCTTTTTGACCCAAATTCTACCTAGACTGATGTTAAGATTTCTGTCTTTGTTATATTTTTGTTTTCATTTTTGTGGTATACCTTTGTGTAATGTTTGACCATGTATGAGCAATGGTAAAGTTAGTCTATTTCCTCTCTCCCAACCCAATTTTACTTAATAATATACTTTTGTACTATTAAAAATATGCTTAAACTTCAATTAAAACTTCATTGTATTATATAATATCCTTTGGCATTTATAATGGATGAGGTTATTGGCCTACTTCTTCCTCTTATTTTCTCCCCCTCATTCCCTACCCATCTTTTAAAAAAATTTTATTTATTTATTATTTATTTTGGCTGCGCTGGGTCTTCGTTGCAGCACGTGGGCTTCTCTTGTTGCAGTGTGCCGGCTCTAGAGCGCGTGGGCTCAGTAGTTGTGATGTGCGGCTCTCGTTGGGGCACACAGACTTAGTTGCAGTATGTGGGATTTTAGTTCCCTGACCAGGGATCGAACCTGGTCCCCCTGCATTGGGAGCACAGAGTCTTAACCACTGGACTACCAGGGAAGTTCTTCCCCCCGCCCCCCCCACCTTTTTTTTAAGTTGTATTATATCTCTTTCTCCCTTTCTCTCACTCTCTTATCTCTCTCTCTCTCTCTCTGGGTATTTGACATTAGGTCATCTGTCACATTTGTGTCTTAGTTGTATTATATATATTTAAATGTTCACATCAGTTCTGTTACTGTAGTTGCCCTAATTTTCTCTTGGTTGACCAAAGCTTTTTCTCTTATGTTTTCCCAAGAAGGGCTCATTGAAGCAATACTCCCTGAGTTCTTGGGCGCTCAAAACTGTTAGTCATAGCCTTTATACTTGAAGATTTAGCTGGATATAAAATCTTCAGTTCACATTTTCTTTTTTTCGCTTTGAATATGTTTTGTTTTGTTTTTTTGTTTTTTATCAAACACCAAAGTCACTGAGGGTTTTTGTTTGTTTTTTATACAGCAGGTTCTTATTAGTTATCTATTTTATACATATTAGTGTATGTATGTCAATCCCAGTCTCGCAATTCATCCCACCGCCACCCCACATTTTCTTTAAGGAACTTGTTAATGTGATTCTGTTATCTTCTGGCATTGAATGTTTCTATGAACAAGTCAGAGGAGAGCATGATTTTTCCCCCTCATAAACAACTAGATCTTTTTGACAGGCTACCTAACAGATTTTTTTTTCCTTTATCTTTGAAGTTTATTGACTTTACTTGGATACATCTTTATTTTGACTGTTTTGGGTCTTGAATCTTGAATTAGCCTTTAAATATCTTTTTCTATTTCATTTAAATTTCATTAGGGACTCAATAATTTAGAAACACAAATTATGTTTAAATTCTTTGCTTTTCTTCTATATTATATTCTCTCTTAAGTCCTTTTATTTTCTTTTACTTTGTTCAGTTAAAATTTTTTTCTATGTCCTTTACCATATTTTCCAAGATACTTATTCACCCTTATGTCTCTTCCAGTTTTGCCTTCATTCTGTGATGATTATATTTTTTCTTCTGCTTCTTTCATGAGTTTCATCTATTTGTGTGTCATTTCCTGTTTTCTTACCATCTTTTCCTTGAGTTCTTGTATTTCTGCTTTCATTGCTGTCTTTCATAGAGATGATTGCTTTGTTACGTTTTTTAAGTTCATAGCAAACTGTATGCATACAATTTTCATTTTCTCTGGGACAACATTTTTCTGAGTGTTTTTCTTATGTTAATAAGTTATGTTATGCTTTGCTTTCTTTTAATCTTACAGTGTCCTTATGGATTGTATACTTTTTACTCATCATTGAATGGGTTGGGTTTTCCTGAACCACCTATTTTCAAGACATTTCTGTGGAGGGAGAGGGGATGTAATGGTGTTCCAGGGTAGCTGTCTTTTTGTAAACAGGCTCTCCTTTTAGCTATCATAAAGATAGCTTGTCTACTTAATATCACCTTCTTCAAATTTTATTTTCTGTATAATTCAGACTTCTTTAACTTGGCCTATTGTGAGGTGAGCTCCTAGATCAATTTAACCTTGAATTTAAACATTTTAGGATGAGGCTTGATTGTTTCTTGTCCAGAAATCTTCCTAGGAAAGTCCTGGGCTTTGATCTGCATTGTTTCCCATTCCTCATTTGTTCCTGTCTCTCCTCCGAATTCTTTATCTTAACAAACCTTTAGGATCAGACAGATTAAAGAAATTCAATTCTGTATTTGCCATATAAAACATGATTTTGCATTAGGATAAGTTTATAGTTGCCCAGGATTTCAGTTGTGGGGCTACTGGGAACATGTTTTCTTTCTTCTTTTCCTTAGAGGAGTAGTAAGTAGATGTTGGTAAGGGGTGAAGAAGGGGGTTCCCACTTAGCGGCAGACTATGTGACATCTTTCTGTTACTGAATAGTTCCAAACAGTAGGTACCTTCTGAAATATAAATTCATTGTTGTCGATTGATAGTAATTCTAATTGTTTTATACTTCTTTTCTATCCATCTTTTATCCATAAATCAATTAACGTCTTCCTGAATAAACATGAGTTGTCAATATTTCATATGTATTGAATTCTGGGAGTGAGGGGTGGGAAAGACATAGTAAGATTTGGTATTATCAGGGAAGACTAGCTATTGCCTGCCAGTAGACTTCCCTAGGTGGTATATTCCTTGGTGACGTTGCTACTGTCTTCCTAGATCTTGCCCTTGGCTTTGCAGGCTCCGTATTGTTTTTTTCTGTACCAAAAATGGTTCTATCTCTTAGAGATGGACTTCTAGTAAACATATTCACTAGAGATTTGTGTATAAATAAGAATGCTACCACTAAATATATCATGAGAACCAAATCAAATGAATCAGAACCCTTATTTGAGTAGATCAATACATTCCTTATAGGCATTCTACCTAAGAAAGTAAATTATAATGTAAATATGGCTTGCTGATCATGGAATCTGAACTATTAGTTATTTGAATGATTCAGAATGTTTAATGGCACCAGGCTAATGAATCCATGTCCACAGTAGGTACGTACACACCTATTGCAAGCCTTGAATGATTCCGTCTGTATACTCCCAGTATACTCCTTGAATAGGTGTGGCCAAGGTTTGATTTAATAACTCATTTTCTCCCCTTTGTTTCAGACTGACTTTTCCTTCATATGCTGTTTTTTTGTTTTTTTTGGCTACGCCACTTGGCTTGTGGATCTTAGCTCCCTGACCAGGGATTGAACCCAGGCTACTTGGTGAAAGCGCTGAGTCCTAACCACTGGACTGCCAGGGAATTTCCTTACATGTTTTCTTTAGGAATAGTAATGTTAATGTAAAAATAACTATTTAAAATTTTCTGTTAAGCATTTGATTGTTCCTTGTGCTGTGTTAGATATTTTTGTGTAAATTACCTTTTTTCTTTTGAGTTACTACCTTGGGATTATAGTCCCCAAAGTAGAATTGCCAGACTTAAAAGAAGAAATGGTTACATAGTCATTATTACATTTTTGTTATTGGTTTTAGTACCTCTAGTAATGTACCTTTTTTTTCGTAAGGCACTGTAAAGATTAGATTTTAACACTTAATTTTAGCTGATTTGATTGATTTTATTGTTATCTTAGTTATTTTAATTTGTACTTTATTTTTCATTACTATTTTTTCTATATTTTGTTCATTTATGCTTTTTTTTCCTTCTCATTTTGAAACGTTTCGTTTTTTATTTCCTTGTCTACCTAGACGATATTGAAGAAAATATTTTAAAGCTTTTGTGGTTAAACCCTTTAAATTTTGTGTTATTAAAGCATGTGCCTTTCTTGGTTCATAAGTAATTTTTGCAACAGATTGTACCTTTGAAAGCTTTCCTTGTATCACAGACACTATATAGGTTGAAAAAAAAATGAGAGAGCAAGGAACAACCATAATTAAGATAAATATACATAAAGTTAAATATGGAGGAAAGAATTATTTTGCCCTTTCAGTTAGGTGTCTCCATATGTTTGCTAAATGTTTTATTAATTATATATATTTACAACTTACTCTTTGTCTACCTAATACGTGGTGTTCTAAAATTTGTATCTTGAGGCATCTAAATATATTTCTGCATTTTCTTCTTTGTATTTCTTTCATTTTTTTCCTCTGACTTCTTTTTTTACATGTAATTTGGTTTATTCATTGTTAGTTTTCATTGATAATTTTCATCTTACTGTATGATAGCAACATTGTTTAGTTCTAATACTTTTTTGCTAGGAAACTTAATGTGTTGGATGACTTCATAAATATCTTTTCTTTGTTTGTCCACAGATAATTTTTAGCTGTGAAAATTTTTAATTTGTAACCTATAGGTTGTAGATTGAGTTTAAAATTTTAAAAAATTTAGTCAATAGCCATTTTTTAATAGGGTAGCTCAGCCAATTTACATTTGTTAAAATCAGTACACCTATTCTCCCTGTATTGTTGGATAAATTTAACTTTATTGTTGCAGATTTTTGTTTTGTATTTAAACAAGAATGGATATTGGATTTTATAAATGCTTTTGACCATCTATTAAAATAACTAGAGTTTTTCCCAGTTTAATCTTTAATATGATAAAACAAATTTTTGGGTGTTGAGTTATCTCAGCATTCCTGGGATAAATCCAGTTTAGTCATAAAATATTCTTTTATTGGGTGGGCCAAAAGGTTCATTCGGTTTTTTCCGTAAGATGGCTCTAGTAGCACTTAGTCATCTTTAACTTCATTCGAAACAATTTTGTTAGATTGTATGTGACAGCTGTTATATCAGCGTGCATTTTAAAAAAGACTTATCAAAATCGGTGAATTTTTGTGTAGCCATTTTAATATTGAAGATGGAAGAAAAAAAGCGACATTTTTGGCATATTATGCTTTATCATTTCAAGAAAGGTAGAAAAGCAAGTGAAACGCAAAAAAAGATTTGTGCAATGTATGGAGAAGGTGCTGTGATCGATCGAACGTGTCAAAAGTGGTTTGCGAAGTTGCGTGCTGGAGATTTCTCACTGGACGATGCTCCATGGTCAGGTGAGACCAGTTGAAGTTGATAGCGATCAAATCGAAACAATAATTGAGAGCAGTCAGCGTTATACCATGCAGGAGATAGCCGGCATACTCAAAATATCCAAATCAAGTGTTGAGAATCATTTGCACCAGCTTGGTTATGTGAATAGCTTTGATGTTTGGGTTCCACATAAGTTAAGCAGAAAAAACCTTCTTGACCGTATTTCTGCATGTGATTCTCTACTGAAACGTAATGAAAATGTTCCATTTTTAAAACAAATTGTGATGGGCAATGAAAAGTGGATACTGTACAATAATGTGGAATGGAAGAGATCTTGGGCAAGCGAAATGAACTACCACCAACCACACCAAAGATGTTGATGTTCTGTATATGGCGGGATTGGAAGGGAGTCCTCTATTATGAGCTTCTTCCAGAAAACCAAACAATTCATTCCAACAAGTACTGCTCCCAATTAGACCAACTGAAAGCAGCACTCGACGAAAAGAGTCCAGAATTAGTCAACAGAAAACGCATAATCTTCCATCAGGATGACACAAGACCGCATGTTTCTTTCATGACTGGGCAAAAACTGTTAAAACTTGTATGGGAAGTTCTGATTCATCCGCCTTATTCACCAGACGTTGCACCTTTGGATTTCCATTCATTTTGGTCTTTACGACATTCTCTTAATGGAAAATATTTCAGTCCCCTGGAAGACTGTAGAAAGCACCTGGAACAGTACTTTGCTCAAAAAGATCCATCTTTTGGGAAGATGGAATTATGAAGTTGCCTGAAAAATGGCAGAAGGTAGTGGAACAAAAAAGGGTGAATACATTGATCAATAAAGTCCTTGGTGAAAATGAAAAATGTATCTTTTATTTTTACTTAAAAAACCGAAGGCACTTTTTGGCCTACCCAATAAAACATTGCTAGGGAATTCCGTGGCAGTCCAGTGGTTAGGACTCTGTGCTTCCACTGGAGGGGGCACAGGTTCTATCCTTGGCCAGGGAACTATAAGATCCTGCAAGCCACACGATTTAAAAAAAAAAAAAAAACCTAGCATATTTTCAGTAATCTTTATTTTGTTTTCTAGAGTATTCCAGACAGGGCCTCATATGCGCGCAGTGCAGCCAAACAAAAACAAAAACATTACTAGAGGCAGTTTGCTTATATTTGGGGATTTCTGCACTAATATTCATATGTGAGATTGGCCTTTGGGTTTTGTTGTGTGCTATTCTTACTTGGTTTTACTATAAAATCAATCAGAAAGCTTTATTTTACCTTTCTCAAAACAGACTATAAATTAACATCATAGTGTTCTAATTAAAACTTCCAGATTTTCGGGAGTTCCCTGGTGTCCTACTGGTTAGGATTCTGGGCTTTTACTGCCGTGGCCTGAGTTCAGTCCCCGGTCAGGGAACTGAGATCCTGCAAGCCACACGATTAAAAAAAGAAAAAAAACCTTGCAGATTTTCAGTAATCTTTATTTTGTTTTCTAGAGTATTCCAGACAGACCCTCATATGAAAATAGTGAAAAAGTCAGAAATTTCAGGTAAATTTGTTACTGCAATCCCTGCTAAATCTGTTTTCTATATAATTATGCTGTGGTTATCTAACCAGATAATTGGTATAACTTAATATCCATCTTATTGCTTAAAAAGTGTAACTTGAGCCATGGGGGGCAGAACGTAAGGTACATCGTTAGTTATTTTTTTTTATTGTTGTTAATGTCCTTATGCAACTTTTCTAATGCTTCATCAGTGTATTATTGAAAAACTTTAATCCTTTCTCTATTTATAGAAGCAGAAGCAGGAGGAAATGTTCTATTTATGCAGTAAGTAAAAAAATGTGATGTAAATTATACTTTAAAACTTGTTTACTCCTATTAAATGAAGTGTTTTTAAAGTTAAAATTCTTTTTGTTTTTTATTTCCATTCTCTTTTGTGGAATACTTAGGATTAATTCAGAAAACAGATTCTTTGCATAATTTAATATAGTGCTGTAGTTGATAAGTATGTGCATTGTACACCTTATCCTATTAAGAGGGATGAAACATTCTACTTTCATATATAAATCCTCAAATACATGAGCTAGTACAAAACAATAAATAGCAAGTCCTCAGATTTTTTTTATTTAAACTAGTTTTTCTTATTATAACATTAATACAAAAATTAAATTGCAGTAGGCTTGAACAAATGAAAACATGCTTATCTTAATCATAAGAGAAATACAAACTTAAACTATATTGAGACATAATTTTTCATCCAATCAGTTAAGAATATAGGTAAAAAGTCTCTCATTGCTAGTGGGTATATATTGTAGAAGGCAATTGGCAATATCATTCAAAATTTTAAATGCACATGCTCTTTGGCTCAGAGATTTCATGTCTGGGAATTTATCTTACCAATACACTTGTAAATGTGTGAAATGATAAATATATAAAGTTATTCACTGTAACATTTATTTTAATAGTAAAAGATGTAAAAGATCCTAAAGGTCCATCAGTAAGGGACTGGTTAAATAAATTACAATTTTTCCATGTAATTGACTAGTGTTGAGCTGGAAAAAAAAAAAGATTCTCTTTATATATTGACACAGAAAAACCTCTAGGCTATATTACTTAGGCTCCTCACAGATAACCACTGTTGATAATTTTGGATGTCCTTGCAGAAATTTTATATGTATATCCAAGTGCATGGTTTATCTTTAGCTTTTTTTTTTTTTAAACAAGACAAAAATGGGATCACTCAATGTCTTTTGGCACTTTCCATGTTGTTACATGTAGATCTACCTTAGTCTATTATAATCTGTTGTATGTCTGCACCAGCATTTAGTCAGCTCCCCATTGGTGGACACTTGGGTTAACATTTTTTTTTTTTTTTTGGCCGCGCCGCGCCCTGGGATCTTAGTTCCCCAGCCAGGGATTGAACCCAGGTCCCCTGCAGTGGAAGCACGGAGTCCTGACTGCTGGACTGCCAGGGAATTCCCTGGGTTGTTTCCTTTGACTTACCTTTTTTTCTAAAGCTAAATTTCTAGAAAATGAGTTGCTTTACAGGTCATTCGTTTTTTTGTGTTTTTTTTTACTTATTTATTTTAATTTTGGCCGCGTTGGGTCTTCGTTGCTGCGCTCAGGCTTTCTCTATTTGCAGGGAGCCGGGGCTACTTTTCATTGCAGTGCAGGCTTCTCACTGCAGTGGCTTCTCTTGTTGCGGAGCACTGGCTCTAGGCACGTGGGCTTCAGTAGTTGTGGCACATGGGCTCAGTAGTTGTGGCTCCTGGGCTCTAGAGCGCAGGCTCAGCAGTTGTGGCTCACAGGCTTAGCTGCTGTGAGGAATGTGGGATCTTCCTGGACCAGGGCTCAAACCCGTGTCCCCTGCATTGGGCAGGTGGATTCTTAACCACTGCGCCACCAGGGAAGCCCCTACAGGTCATTCTTAAAAAAAAAATAGGGAATTCCCTGGCGGTCCAGTGATTAGGACTCCGCGCTTCCACTGCAGGGGACCCAGGTTCGATCCTGGTCGGGGAATTAAGATCCTGCAAGCCTCGTGGCACGGCCAAAAATAAATTATTTTTAATAAAAAATTTAAAAAGAAAAAGCAAGCTCATGTATTAAGCATATTTTTATAGTGTTCTTGAAATTTAGATATCTGAAAAAATTTAATGGTAAGGTCCTTTAATTGCCTTGTAATTTTTTCTGCCAGTATTAGATGAGTCTTTTTTTAAAGATGTCTTTGGAGTTTTCTGCCAGTCACCCTATGAAAACCTTTTGCCTACCCTACTCTTTCAACTGTTGTGATTCTTGGTAATTGTCCAGAGTATAGATTTTTAAATTACTTTATTATTTTTAGGAATAAGAATCCAGAAGATGACTACTGTGAGATAACTGGTGAGTATGATCAGAATACTTTTCTTATCATACGTTTTTCTCTTTATCTAGATTCCTTGAAAAATAATATGTAAGAGAACCGTGAACAAAAAATGTAGAGAAAGTGTTCGTCTTTACACAAAATCTTTAATTTAAAATTTCACAAACTTACTAATATTTCTCTCAAACCTGCTGTTCCTCTTGTTCTCTATCTTGAACTCCCACTCACTGTCGTTCACTCAAGTCAGGAATTGAGTCATGTTTTACCTTTTCCTCCTTTCTCCATATCCATTTGGCCCTATTCTCTTTGATTTTTTTTTTTTTCTGGCTGTGCGGCTTGCGGGATCCTAGTTCCCAGACCAGGGATCGAACCTGGGCCCCCTGCTGTGGTAGCGAGGAGTCCTAACCACTGGACCACCAGGGAATTCCCCAGGCCCTATTCTCTTTCAATTCTGTCTCCAAAATATCTGGCCCATCTGTTAGTTATTCTCTGTTCCTTCTGCCCGTATTTGAATTCAAGTCCTCGCTGTTCTATCTTGGGCTATTGTATTTAGTTTCTTATCCTTCTAGTCCATTCTACATATTTCTAAATCTTATCATATTATCTCCCAGCTTAAAATTGTTCAGTGACACTATTTTGCTTATGGGATAAAACCCACACTCTTCAGCATAAACTTGGAAAACCTTTTATAATTTGGCTTGTTTTTTTCTCCAACTTTATCTCCAGCCCGTTATAGGCATCCTGTGCTATATCCCACGAATAACTACTTGCATTTTCCCATGTGGACTTTTTTCCTGCCTGTATCCATTTGTAAATGCTATTTCCTCTGCCTAAAGTGATCTTCCTAATACAATTTGTCTAACAGTCTTCTCATCTTTCACTTAGCTTAACTTTAGTGCTTTCAAAGTAGCCAGTCCACAAACTGTTATAGTCCTTGACAGAAAAGGAACTTGCAATAGAATGTAAATCAACTATGGCAGTAAGCTCCTGTTTATAGTTAGTGGCATTTTTTTCTTAGCAAAGCTCTACTGATGAAAGGAATTTTACATCAGCTGCAAGCTCCTTATCTCAAAATGAATTAATTAATTGATAATAAGCAGTTCACCATCTGGCAACATACGTTAAGTAATACTGGCTTAAATCGAGCCTTCACTGACAAAACCAAGGAGTTAGTCACTCTGTTTTGTGCTCTTACAACACCCCTTTTATTTCTCAGTCTATTGTAGATTTTTTTTTAATATAAATTTATTTATTTATTTTTATTTTTGGCTGCGTTGGGCCTTTGTTGCTGCACACAGGCTTTCTCTAGTTGCCGTGAGTTGGGGCTACTCTTCGTTGTGGTGCACAGGCTTCTCATTGCGGTGGCTTCTCTTGTTGTGGAGCACGGGCTCTAGGGCGTGTGGGCTCAGTAGTTATGACTCGCAGGCTCTAGAGTGCAGGCTCAGTAGTTGTGGCGCACGGGCTTAGTTGCTCCATGGCCTGTGGGATCTTCCCAGACCAGGGCTCGAACCCGTGTCCCCTGCATTGGCAGGCGGATTCTTAACCACTGTGCCACCAGGGAAGTCCCTATTGTAGAATTTATCATGCTGTATTTTAGGTATTTACTTTTGGCTCTCTTATTGAACTAGGAACTCTTTGAGTCCAGAAATTTTGTCTTGTTCTTTGTGCTTTAGTACATGGTTGAGTTCTGGGGCACATAATAGGTTCTGAAACAATATTTGTTAAGTAAATGACAAGAATGGAAGCTGGATATGTAAATAAGACTTTAATAAAAAGCCCATAATTACTTCATCATATTCAGTCGAGGTTGCCGTAAACTCTTTGAAATATTCTAAATATTAAACTTTAAACTTAAGTATTTTTAAATGTATTTCCTGTTTTATTATAGCATCTTCAGTCCCTTCCTTATTTCCAACATCCAGTTTGTTACCTAAACCTTTGTATTTCAGTTCTAGAATGTCTTTTTTTTCTTTTTTTTTTCAACTTCTACTCTTTTTATTTTTTTATACAGCAGGTTCTTATTATTCATCCATTTTATACACATTAGTGCATATATGTCAATCCCAATCTCCCAATTCATCACACCACCCCGCCCACCACCACTTTCCCCCCTTGGTGTCCATACATTTGTTCTCTACATCTGTGTCTCTATTTCTGCCCTGCAAACCGGTTCATCTGTACCATTTTTATAGGTTCCACATAGATGCATTAATATACAATATTTGTTTTTCTCTTTCTGACTTAGTTCACTCTGTATGACAGTCTCTAGATCCATCCACGTCTCTACAAATGACCCAATTTTGTTCCTTTTTATGGCTGAGTAATATTCCATTGTATATATGTACCACATCTTCTTGAGGTGGGCTTGTATTGCTATAAACTTCCCTCTTAGAACAGCTTTTGCTGCATCCCATAGGTTTTGTATCATCATGTTTTCATTGTCATTTGTCTCTAGGTATTTTTTGATTTCCTCTTTGATTTCTTCAGTGATCTCTTGGTTATTTAGTAACATATTGTTTAGCCTCCATGTGTTTATGCTTTTTACGTTTTTTTTCCCTGTAATTGATTTCTAATCTCGGTGTTGTGGTTGGAAAAGATGCTTGATATGAGTTCAGCTTTCTTAAATTTCCTGAGGCTTGATTTGTGACCCAAGATGTGATCTATCCTGGAGAATGTTCCATGTGCACTTGAGAAGAAAGTGTAATCTGCTGTTTTTGGATGGAATGTCCTAAAAATATCAATTAAATCTATCTGGTCTATTGTGTCATTTAAAGCTTGTGTTTCCTTATTAATTTTCTGTTTGGATGTTCTGTCCATTGGTGTAAGTGAGGTGTTAAAGTCCCCCACTATTATTGTGTTACTGTCGATTTCCTCTTTTATAGCTGTTAGCAGTTGCCTTATGTATTGAGGTGCTCCTGTGTTGGGTGCATATATATTTATAATTGTTATATCTTCTTGGATTGATCCCTTGATCATTATGTAGTGTCCTTCCTTGTCTCTTGTAACATTTTTTATTTTAAAGTCTATTTTGTCTGATACGAGTATTTCTACTCCAGCTTTCGTTTGATTTCCATTTGCATGGAATATCTTTTTCCATCCCCTGACTTGCAGTCTGTATGTGTCCCTAGGTCTGAAGTGGGTCTCTTGTAGATAGCATATATATGGGTGTTGTTTTTGTATCCATTCAGCAAGCCTGTGTCTTTTGGTTGGAGCATTTAATCCATTCACATTTAAGGTAATTATCAATGTGTATGTTCCTATGACCATTTTCTTAATTGTTTTGGGTTTGTTTTTGTAGGTCCTTTTCTTCTCTTGTGTTTCCCACTTAGAGAAGTTCCTCTAGCATTTGCTGTAGTGCTGGTTTGGTGGTGCTGAATTCTCTTAGCTTTTGCTTGTCTGTAAAGCTTTTGATTTCTCCATCAAATCTGAATGAGATCCTTGCCAGGTAGAGTAATCTTGATTGTAGGTTCTTCCCTTTCATCACTTTAAATATATCATGCCACTCTCTTCTGGCTTGTAGAGTTTCTTCTGAGAAATCAGCTGTTAACCTTATGGGAGTTCCCTTGTATGTTATTTGTCATTTTTCCCTTGCTGCTTTCAATAATCTTTCTTTGTCTTTAACTTTTGCCAATTTGATTACTGTGTGTCTCGGCCTGTTTCTCATTGGGTTTATCCTGTATGGGACTCTCTGCGCTTCCTGGACTTGGGTGGCTATTTCCTTTCCCATGTTAGGGAAGTTTTCAACTATAATCTCTTCAAATATTTTCTCGGGTCCTTTCTCTCTCTCTTCTCCTTCTGGGACCCCTATGATGCGATTGTTGTTGCGTTTAATGTTGTCCCAGAGGTCTCTTAGGCTGTCTTCATTTCTTTTCATTCTTTTTTCTTTAGTCTGTTCCGCAGCAGTGAATTCCACCATTCTGTCTTCCAGGTCACTTATCCGTTCTTCTGCCTCAGTTATTCTGCTATTAATTCCTTCTAGTGTAGTTTTCATTTCAGTTATTGTATTGTTCATCTCTGTTTGTTCTTTAATTCTTCTAGATCTTTGTTAAACATTTCTTGCATCTTCTCGATCTTTGCCTCCATTCTTTTCCCGAGGTCCTGGATCATCTTCACTATCATTATTCTGAATTCTTTTTCTGGAAGGTTGCCTGTCTCCACTTCATTTAGTTGTTTTTCTGGGGTTTTATCTTGTTCCTTCATCTGGTACATAGCCCTGTGCCTTTTCATCTTGTCTGTCTTTCTGTGGATGTGGTTTTTGTTCCACAGGCTGCAGGATTGTAGTTCTTCTTGCTTCTGCTGTCTGCCCTCTGGTGGATGAGGCTATCTAAGAGGCTTGTGCAAGTTTCCTGATGGGAGGGACTGGTGGTGGGTAGAGCTGGGTGTTGCTCCGGTGGGCAGAGCCCAGTAAAACTTTAATCCGCTTGTCTGCTGGTGGGTGGGGCTGGGTTCCCTCCCTGTTGGTTGTTTGGTCTGAGGCAACCCAACACTGGAGCCTACCTGGCTCTTTGGTGGGGCTAATGGTGGACTCTGGGAGGGCTCACGCCAAGGAGTACTTCCCAGAACTTCTGCTGCCAGTGTCCTTGTCCTCATGGTGAGCCACAGCCACCCCCTGCCTCTGCAGGAGACCCTCCGACACTAGCAGGTAGGTCTGGTTCAGTCTCCTTTGGGGTCACTGCTCCTTCCCCTGGGTCCCGATGCTACACTACTTTGTGTGTGCCCTCCAAGAGTGGAGTCTCTGTTTCCCCCAGTCCTGTTGAAGTCCTGCAATCAAATCCCGCTAGCCTTCGAAGTCTGATTCTCTAGGAATTCCTCCTCCCGTTTGCCGGACCCCCAGGTTGGGAAGCCTGACATGGGGCTCAGAACCTTCACTCCAGTGGGTGAACTTCTGTGGTATAAGTGTTCTCCAGTTTGTGTGTCACCCACCCAGAAGTTATGGGATTTGATTTTATTGTGATTGCAGCCCTCCTACCATCTCATTGTGGCTTCTCCTTTGTCTTTGGATGTGGGGTATCTTTTTTGGTGAGTTCCAGTGTCTTCCTGTCAATGATTGTTCAGCAGTTAGTTGTGATTCTGGTGCTCTCGCAAGAGGGAGTGAGCGCACGTTCTTCTACTCTGCCATCTTGAACCAGTCTCTAGTTCTAGAATGTCTTGAGTCTAATCCCTTATTTCCATTCTTATTGTCTCTTGCCCTAACACAAACTCTCAACATGTTGTATCTGAACTTTTAGAGTAGCTTCTTCATTCGTTTATCCTCTCTTGAATCTTCTTTCTTCTCCTTCTCTTGAATTATTTTTATAAAATGCATGTCTCATCCTGGAAACATTTAGATTCCTTAACATAGAATAAAAGATGCTTCAAAATCTTACCCTAACATCTTGGTCTTTTTTTTTTTTTTTTTTTTTTTTTTTGGAGTATAGTTGCTTTACAATGTTGTCTTAGTTTCTGCTGTACAGCAAAGTGAATCAGCCACACTTATGTATATATCCCCTCTTCCTTGGATTTCCTTCCCATTTAGGTCCCCACAGAGCATTGAGTAGAGTTCCCTGTGCTATACAGTCTATTCTCATTAGTTATCTGTTTTATACATAGTAGTGTTTATATGTCAATCCCCATCTCCCAATCCATCCCACCCTTCCTTACCGCCTTGGTATCCATACATTTGTTCTCTATGTCTATGTCTGTCTGCTTTGCAAATAAGTTCATCTGTACTATTAACATTTTGGTCTTATCAGTTGGTACTATTTACTATGTAACTTCTACTATCCAGGAAATAAAAATGGAGAAGTGAAGGAGGAAAAAAAGTAGTCCACACTTTCCACTTTTAGAATCCCACCTTTTAAAAATCTCTACCACATTCGAAAAATATTTCAGTCACACAGAGAATACAGTAATCACTGATCTCTCTGTTTCTAAAATGGGAAAATTTAAAAGTCTCAGTGAAATTTAGGAAGGACTTAGTAACTGAAAAAACTTTAGTAAATACTTGTAGCTGATGAAATTCCTAAGAAAAGGAAAGTCAGGCTCTTGGTGATATATATTTTTGTCATTGACTGTAGTTTTTCTTTTTACTTAATAGGGATGAATACATTGCTTTGTGCTCCCATTCAGACCCAGATGGCCCAGAGAGAGGTATGAGTTCATGCAAGTGCCTTCATATTTTAATCTTCTTTGATAGTTAAAACTTTTAAAACACAAAAAATTTCATGTTAGTGACATGACTTAGGGATTACTTACCAAAATGGACCAACATAGACTGGAAAAACTACGTACCTTTCCAGTTAACTAAGTATAGTTAAATCACTGCCAGTTTAAATAACAGGGAAATATGTTAATTATATAAGGACTTCTCAACTTTAATGGGCATATGAATCATCTCAGGATTTTATTAAAATATAGATTCTTACCCAGCAGATCTGTGGTAGGTCCTGAAATTCTATAGTTCTAACAGTCTCTTAGGTGATACTAATGCACTGGTCCACAGACCATACTTTGAGCAATAAAGAGTTAGACTGTGTCCTTACAAGTAAAACCACTGCATTCAAGGACAACTCAACCACCCAAGAGTATAGAGTGTACTATAAATTAGCCATCATGCACTTATTCCTTCCAAGTCTTTTTTACTTAGAATGAGAATGACCTATCTAATATAACAATTAGAATTTACATTATAGTTACATTTGGTATTGTCAGTCTTTTCAGTTTTTAGTCAGTCTGGGGGTGAATAATTAACCCTAACTTTTAATTTGTTCAGAAACACTAAAAGTATTCACAGACTTCAGAAAAAAATTTACATAACAAATTACATGTTGCACACCACACCACTGATTCAAACAAACCAATGTAACATGAAACCATCATCTAGGATTGTTTATATAATACTCTTTCTATATAGTACATGTTATAAAATACCTTTTTAGAAGCTTGCATTTGATTTGATCTCTTATATTTGCTTTCTTTGTAGATTTCAATTACAGAATACAACCATGAAAGGAAACATGCAAATGACCAGACAGTCATCTTTTCAGATGAAAACCAGATGGACCTGACAGCAAGTCACACTGTGATGATTACCAAAGGCCTTTTAGATTGTACCAAAAGTGAAAAATCAACCAAGATAGATACCACATCATTTCTGGCTAACTTAAAGCTCCACATTGAGGATGCAAGAATGAAGAAAGAATTAAATTTTTCCAGGGATCAAAGCACTTCTTCAGAAAAGAAAATAAATTTCAATGACTTTGTAAAAAGATTGAAAACAGGAAAATCGAATGCTTCTCCTTTTACAGGACCTGATAAAGAAAATTCTGAGATGCCTATTCATTCCAAAGAATCAAATAGGGCCTCTTCTATGCACCAAATGCATGTATCTCTTAGTGTAGATGAAAATAGCAGTAATATGACTAGACTCTTTAGAGAACAAGATGATGGGATGAATTTTACCCAGTGTCATACAGCCAATATTCAGACTTTGGTTCCCACATCCAGTGAGCCCAGCTTAAGGGAATTTGAAGGTGATGATATTACAACTTATGGCAATGACTTTATGGACCTGACAATTAACCACACAACACAGAAGTTACCTTCAGCAGATAATCTGTCTGAAATAGAAAATCAAACTCAGAATGTCATGATGGATGTTTCAACAGGTCATGGAGCTAAAGCACTAGGACAGAAGACAGTCTTTAAGGATAAACCGAATGATGCTTTTCAGGACCCTTCCTTAAACCCTGAAGGTGACATACATATTACCAGCAGTCATATTACAGGGAGAGAGATTCAGACAGTCACACAGACTTCCAACCAGGATATCAGAACATTGGCCATGATCCCAGAATCTAAACATTCCAGTCCAGCTATTCAAGATTATAAGACATTTTTCTATTCTAGTTGTAATGATGCCATGGAACTGACCAAGTGTTTCTCAAGTATGAGAGAGGAGAAGAATTTGCTAAAGCATGACAGGAGTTATTCTAAAATGTATCCCAATCCAGATGCCATCTCTCTTCTCAGGGAGAATACTATTTATTTGGGAGAAGAAAGCATGGACATTACCAAGAGTCACACAGTTGCAATAGATAATCAAATTTTTAAACAAGTTCAGACAAATGTACAGATAGCAGCTGCACCAGTATCTGAAAAAGAAATGATGATCCAAAATCACATAATCGTGTCAGAGGATGGGGAAATGAATATAAATTATAGCTCAGTTCCTCATGTATCTAAGGAACGATTACAGCAGAGCCTGGAAAATCCTTTATTTATTTCATTGACTGACAAAAGGACTGAAATCTTCACAGATGAAAATATGGATTTGACTAAAAGTCACATAGCTAATGTAGGAAGTCAGTTTCCTCTTGCATCTTACAGTCTGGCATCTGAGAATACCAGTAAATCTCACTCTCACAGCATAAGCCCTTCAGATGAATGGGAAGAAATGACCAAA
The DNA here is from genome assembly GCF_028021215.1 of Eschrichtius robustus. Lineage (NCBI taxonomy): Eukaryota > Metazoa > Chordata > Mammalia > Artiodactyla > Eschrichtiidae > Eschrichtius > Eschrichtius robustus. Next base: position 88,129,941 of record NC_090824.1, read on the forward strand.
GGTCATATTGAACCATGCCGACAACCAAACATAATATCTAAAAACATCCCAACTGACACCTGGGACAAAGGAAAAGATCAAGTTTTGAATATTTCACCCTATCTTGATAAAGATTCTCCTCAGTCACCTGATACTAACCAGAACATAGCAACAAGCCATAATATAGTATACTCTGGTGGAGATCTTGATAAACAAGTACCACTGAGAAATAATAGAAATACAGTTTCTTGTGAGCAATCTTTGTTTCCTACTACAAAGCCATTGTTTTCATCAGAAGGACAGTCTGCCATGAGAAATCATAATACTGCTGTTAACAGTCAAACAGTGAAATCTGTACCAGGCCAGAATTCTAAACTGCCTGAGCCACTGAGGAAAAGTTTAGGCAGTCCTACACCTGACTGTTTTCATGACAAGATAATTATTTGTTCAGAGAAGGAGCAAAATATGGACCTAACCAAGAGTCACACTGTTGTCATTGGATTTGGTCCTTCTGAAGTACTAGAACTAGGTAAGACTAATTTAGAAAACACTAACAACCAGCTAACAACAGTAAACAGACAGAAAGCTGTAAAAGTTGAAAAATGTAATGAAAGTCCTGTAGAAAAAACTGGAGTATTTATTTCTAATGATATCATGGGTGTGTTGAAGGACAAAACTGGAATTCTGAATGAAAAGCAAGATGTCAAAATTTGTGAAAGGAAAAGTCTTGGCAGACTAAAAATTGATAATACTGTTGTATTTTCTGAGGGAGATGAGAATGATATGGATATCACCAAGAGTTATACAGTGGAAATAAATCATAGACCTTTACTAGATGAACATGATTCCCATTTGGTGCCTTTGGCAGGAACTTCTAAAACTGTTTTGTATACATGTGGGCAGAATGACATGGAAGTCACCAGAAGTCACACAACTGCTATAGAATGTAAAACTGTCTCACCAGATAAAATAACTACTAGGCCTGTGGACAAAACTGTAATGTTTATAGATAATCACGATGAACTAGAGATGACAAAGTCCCATACTGTTTTCATTGACTACCAAGCAAAGGAGAAAACTGTGCTTCCAGACAGCCCTAACTTTGAACTATCCAAAAGAAAAAGCCTAGAAAAATCAAAAGTGACACCTAATCCTGCTAAGGAGGGTGTTTTCTTTCCAGACAATGGTGAAAGTGATCATTCAGTAGCAAAAGTCAGCCAGCTAACATTACCGGGGGAATGGTCTAATAGTGATCCTTTAGAGAAAGCTGAAGCATTTATATCTGATGATAACATGGAAGTATCTAAATCAACCATTTGGAAAAATGACAAAGATACACAAAAGCCTGGATTTCTGAATGAATCTCTATCAGGCAAAAGTCAGAGAAGGAAGAGCCTTAAACTCAAAAATGGCAAGACCATTGCATTCTCAAAGAATGACAGAAATGATATGGATGTCATCCAGAGTTGTACAGTGGAAATAAATAACAAAGGTGTCCTGGAAGATAGAGAGGACTCCCATTGGGTGCCTTTGGAAGGAACTTCTAATACTGTTTTACATACATGTGGGCAGGATGATACGGAGATTACCAGAAGTCATACAACTGCCTTAGAATATAAACCTCTCTCACCAGATAAAAGAACCACTGGGCCTATGAACAAAACCGTTATGTTTGTAGATAATCACAGTGATCTGGAAGTTACTAAGTCTCACACTGTTTTCATTGATAGTCAAGCCATGGAGAAAATACTTCAAGAGTACCCTAAATTTGGAATAGCAAAAGGAAAAACCTTGGGTGTTTCTTTTCCTAAGGATGGTAGCTCTGTTCAAGAAATCACTAAAGAACAAGCACTGGCTGTAGAAAACAAAATTGTTCTTCACACTGAGCAAAAGCATCATGTGATACCCTTTGTTCCTACTGATACGTTGTCTGGGGGTCAAGGTGAGACAGAAATCAAATTCCATAGCACTGCTGTGGATGAAGAGGTCATGAAAGTTGTAGTCCAGGCCCATGTATTGGAAAAAGCCAAAATTGAAAGCTGTCACTTAAATAGTACAGATAGAAGTAATGTGGGTTTTACAGGCAGTTCTGCAGCTGCTATTTGTGGATCCAGTGATAATTATTCCTGTTTACCTAGTGTTGTTTCCTTTTTTGATAATTTGGAGGAGAATGGCATGCCCTTATGTGATAAAGATGATGTAAAAGCCAGTCATTGCCCAGTGCAAAATGATCTTCCTTATGCAAACAATTTAGCTAGTGAATATTATTTGAAATCTGAGGGACTGCCTCTTTCTGCTCCTTGTTCTTTGTTAGAGAAGGAAAAAGTTGTTCAAACCAGTACCCAAGGACAGTTAGACTGTGTCCTAACAGTACTCAAAGATCAAGATCTGATTAAGGAGCCCCCAAATCTATTAGCTAATGAAACTTTAGTATATGGTGAAGATTTGGGGGAGATGACTAAACTTAACTCAAAGCAAGTATCTTGTAAGCTTCCAAAGGATCAAATGGAGGCCTTTGTTGATAATGCAGAGCATAGTTTAAAGAAGACCTTTGTTGATGATGTTTGTGTTGCTTCTCAGCATCATCTGTCAACCCAGCAACGTCCATTACCTCAACAAGGACAGAGTATTGTCAGTAAAGATGAAACAATATTGTCTAAATCAGGAAATAAGAATTTAAATATTGTTAGAGGAAATTCCTCTGAACCCATATGTGAAAACAATTCCACAATGCTCAATAATGAGAAACAGTTTACTATGGCCTGTAAAAAAGAACTAAAGAAAAATATTCAAACAGCTAAATGTAATACAGCTATAGATTTCCACAGTAACTCAGACTTGACTAAGCAAGTTATTCAAACTCATATCAATCCTAGAGAAGCATCAGATCCTGTAATTGCATCTAATGCTGCAACTTTTAGTAGTATCAAACCACATCTGAATAATTTGAATGAAAAAACTGAAGAATTCTTAGATTTCCAACCAGTTCATATACCACCTTCTCCAGAACAATTACTTGAATTAGTAAATAAGGCACACAGTAATAAGAGTATAGTGCAAGCTACAGAAATACATAATGTTAACATAGCGTCCAGCAGTGTTAAAGATCATAGGGATGAAGAAAATAAAATTTCTCATAATGGAGCTGAAACCATCTCTGTACCATTAATGACGACTATAAAAGATAAAGTGAGGAGATGTTCTTTGGGAATATTTTTGCCCAGATTGCCAAACAAGAGAAACTGTAGTGTCACTGGTATTGATGACCTGAAGCCGATTCCAGCAGACACAACTGATTTAAATAACTTAGAAACTCAGCCAGTCTCCAATAAACATTCAGATACTGGATTTGTTGCAGCTAAACTGAACTTAAGCCCATCTCAATATATAAATGAGGAAAATCTTCCTATATATCCGGGTGAGATTAATTCCTCAGACTCTCTTAGCATAGATACTGAGGAAAAGGCTTTGACTGAGACATACCAAAAAGAGATTTCACCATCTGAAAATAAACTGGAAGAAACCTGCAATAGCCAAAAAAGAACCTGGGTACAAGAAGAAGAAGATGATATTCAGGATGAGAAAAAAATCAGAAAAAGTGAAATTAGGTTTAGTGATACCGCACAAGATCAGGAGGTGAGCTCTGTCTTGAATTAAGAAATGTTCTTGATTTTTTATGAGTATTCTTGAATTTTAATTTTAGTCTCGGGTAAGCAGGAATTGATTATTTCCAATTATAGACCTGGAGAAATATTCCTATGTAGAATCTTAAGAAATTAATTGACTAGCATTATACTAGTCATCTTAAACCTTTCTTAAATATTCCCATGTAGAATCTTAAGAAATTAATTGACTAGCAGTTGGACTTAAACACAATTTGAAGTGACAAATGGTCACAAAAAATGAAATGGCAAGTAGTACAAAAATTAATATCAAAATTGTGTAATTAATTCTAAATATTCTGTCACTTCTAGTGATTTGTCATTTTGGCTTTGCATATGAGAATCTCTAGCCAGGGTATATGTGGTTTGACAAGTCATCTTCAGTGTGAAAATATTTGGAGGGTAAAAAGTTTTTTTATTATGCAAACTGCTTAAAGAAAAGCTGGACTGAATTTTCTTGGCTAATGAGGATATATAGAAGCTGAAAGTCCATTTCTTTCGAGGATGGGAGAATGCCTAGATCAAGCCCAGTATCTCAAAGTGAAGTAAGTGAGATTTTGTGTTTATTTAAAAAGTCATGGAAGGTTCTTTCTTTATTTTGCAACACCTAGGCTTCTTAGATGTCCTGAGGTGACAATGTATGATAAAAAGTAGAGCTAGTGAATTAACCAATTTGTAAATATCTTCATTATAATTGATAAAAAAGCAACATCTTGGACATGGAATTGTTAAACCATCACTAAGAGATGTATGTCAGGACTTGTTCATTAGGTTGGCAGCAGAGGGGCAGAAGGAAGTATAAAGGGAGGGCTATATGTGGATGTGTTCATATTTAAATTTTGATGATAACCACTGATGTGTGTGTATCTCTTGGCTGTACTATAGGAATATGTTGTTAAGTAATTCAGTGGAAACATACCTCCTTGCTAATACTTTAATAGTTTAGATAATGAATCCTCTTAGAAGCATTATACTTTATGTACTCTGTTGCATTATGTCTCATTTTTAATTGAACATTAAGGGAATGTAGTATTTTAGTCATAACTGCCAATATCTTTATCTAGAGGCCTGTTGCCATTTTTGTCTTTTATGAAATTTTTGTTGCCAAGAAAGGCAGGATTACATTTTTTCCTTCCAGATTGAGTTGGTTTAGTGTGTTCTTGGTTATCAAAATACTCATAGCTTTGGGACTTTTAAATGGTAAATATTCATGGTGTGTGAAAAAGCATGATACATAACTGTATGATCTTAATTATATAAAAATGGATGCTAAGTTTTGTAGGTACACAAATGAGACCTAGGATGACACATCAAATGGTAAACTGCTTGTGATTGTGGATGACTTTGTCTTTTCTTCTTGTGTTTTTTGGTTTCCTATTTTGCACATGTTAACTTTTAAGAAATAAGTGTTATTTTAAAAACCTTTAAAAAAAAAAAGGCATAGACTTTAAAAGTTGAGGGAACACTGATTTGGATAACTTGTCACTGAAACTGAGTTTTACAGGTGGAGAAATAAAGATTAGAAAGTTTCATAGGATCACAGGGGGCTTCGGGCTTCCCTGGTGGTGCAGTGGTTAAGAATCCGCCTGCCAGTGCAGGAGACACAGGTTCAATCCCTGGCCCAGGAAGATCCCACATGCTGCAGAGCAGCTAAACCCGTGTGCCACAACTACTGAAGCTTACGTGCCTAGAGCCCGTGCTCCGCAACAAGAGAAGCCACGACAATGAGAAGCCCGCGCACCACAACGAAGAGTAGCCCCAGCTCGCCGCAACTAGAGAAAGCCCGTGCACAGCAACGAAGACCCAACACAGCCAAAAATAAAAAAACAAATAAATTTATTTAAAAAAAAAAAAGGAAGTATCATAGGTTCATAGAAACAAAGTTTAAACTCTGTTAAGAAATATGTAAATAAGCTTAGAAGATGATTTCAGTGGTTCTTTAAGGTGAGGTCCTGAGGAAATTGTTCATCCATGAAGCTTTGAGAAAGTTGTAACAGTAATGTAAAATGTATAACTGAATAGATTCTATGAAAATTAGTATTATTTTGTTCAATAAATATTTATTGGGTATCTGCTATGTCCTAGGTACTGTTTAAGTCCTGGGAATGCTCCAGTGGGAATTTACGGACAAAAATCTGTTCTCATAGACGTCACATCCTAGCACTTAAACAAGGAATATATTGCCCTTAAAAACAAGCAGGGCTTCCCTGGTGGTGCAGTGGTTGAGAATCCACCTGCCAATGCAGGGGACGCGGGTTCAATCCCTGATCCGGGAAGATCCCACATGCCGTGGAGCAACTAAGCCTGTGTGCTACAACTACTGAGCCTGCGCTCTAGAGCCCGTGAGCCACAACTACTGAGCCTGTGTGCTGCAACTACTGAAGTCCGCACGCCTAGAGCCCATGCTCCGCAACAAGAGAAGCCACTGCAGTGAGAAGCCTGCGCACCGCAACGAAGAGTAGCCCCCGCTCACTGCAACTAGAGAAAGCCCGCACGCAGCAATGAAGACCCAACTCAGCCAAAAATCAATAAATAAAATAAATTTATTTTTAAAAAAAACATAAGCAAGTAGGTAGATGAAAATGGCATTTAAGGCTGTAAAGTCAAATGGTTAAAATTGTCAAAGCAGGACCATATGACTTATTTGACTTCATCCAAAGGAGTCTTGGTCACCTGGGGAAGGAAGTACTAAAGCCTGGAAATAAATGCCTTCTCTGTACTCTAGACAGAGCCATCGTGTACAGCCGGTATTCTCTTCTGGTTTTCTGCAGTGTGGTAGTCCTGACCGTGGTGACTAGTAGTTGAAAAATTGGATAGGTCAACATTTGGTAGCTCATAGGATATGGCTGTAACCTAGATACCTCTGGGGAACATTTGCCTATATAGTATAATGCACAAAGTTATTTCTATATATTTTTAAATAAAATTACTTTGAACTCTAAAAGCCTAAAAAGTTACCTGTTGCTTATTCTAATTCTTTACTAAGGTATTTTATATGATTATAGATAAATTTTATGTTAGAAGTATTTCTCTTAACATTGAACATTTAGTCATTATAAGTATACACTGTCATAACATTATTCTTATGATGTTTCTTTATTGATCATTTCAGATTTTTGATCACCGTGCTGAAGGAGCTATAGATAAAAATGCTAACAGTGTGTTGATAAAAAGCCTGAGCAGGACCCCATCTAGTTGCAGCAGTTCTCTGGATTCAGTCAAGGCTGATGGGACCTCTCTGGACTTCAGCAGTAAGACCTTCATGAAGGCTAAATAATAGAAGTCATCTGCTTACTTGACTAATAATAAATGTATTTCAGTTCAGGAGATACTTGAAAGTTGTATAAGCTTTTTGGTAGTTGATAAGTAAAGTCATACTTAGTTTATTTTTAATTCTTAGTTATTTTAATAAATTGAGAAGTGTATATTACAAAAGTGAGTTTCTTAAGAGGCTTATAATTAGTAGAGAAACATGTATGGAGCCTTAAAACTGTAATACACTTTGCCCTACAAATGACTGTCTTCCCAGAAAAATCCTAGTGGATAGCTTCAAGAGCATGAACCACACATAAACCTGAACAATAACTAAAATTAAGTTTACAATTTAATTTTGACTTTTTCATCACTTGAATTTGCTTTACTTGTAGCACACCCCAGTAGTCAAATAGAATCACAGTTCCTCAGAGATACCGTTTGTGAAGAGAGCTTGAAGGAGGTATGTTAAAGTAGTTCTCATTTCTAATGCAGCTTATTTCCTTATTTTGTTTTCTCGTTTAATTTTTTTTTAATTATGAAATATTTCAAATATACAGGAGACTAGTTTTCTTTTTTTTTTGGTTAAGGATCCAACATGGCAATTAATTATGTGGAGTAGAATCACAATTGGAAGACCTACGTTTTGTTGGGTTTTTTCCCAATTTTACTGTTACTGAATAAACTTAAGAAATAATATTAGATAAAATCTGCTCATGTATAGCCTACAAATATCTGGATAGTGTTTCCACAAATATATGCAAAGTACTTTAAGCCATTTAGAAACAAAGGAGGTGGTTATAGTCAAAATGACTCACTTTGAATGGTCATGCAAACTTTTTTTTTTTCCTCAGAAACTCAAAGATGGGAGAATAACAATAAAGGAGTTCTTTATACTTCTTCAGGTCCACATTCTGATACAAAAACCTCGACAGAGCAATCTCCCAACCAAAGTAAGTTCAGTTTCTTGGCAAAATAGTTATCTCAGTTAAAATATATTGTACTTGTTTACTAAACTGCATCAAAGCAAGCATTTATTAAAAAACAAAAAAAGAATCTAAGGAAGCAAATTTTCCTATATAAGGTTTTCCTGTAGAAGGTACATTTGGGGTTAGCATAAAAATTGATTTTTTAAAAAATAATCATGAATTTTGAAAACGTGAAATTTTATTTTTTTTTTCATTTCTTGCCGTCTATTTTGTTTTTTATACTTTTTCCTGAACATATGGTTTTTTAAAAAAGTACAGCAGAAGTTTGTTTTTTCGGTTTTTTTTTGGTTTTTTTTGTTTTTTTGTCTGCTTTGGGTCTTCATTGCTACGTGTGGGCCTTCTCTAGTTGTGGCAAGCGGGGGCTACTCTTCGTTGCAGTGTGTGGGCTTCTCATTGTGGTGGCTTCTCTTGTTGCGGAGCACGGGCTCTAGGTGCACAGGCTTCAGTAGTTGTGGTGCACAGGCTTAGTTGCTCTCCGGTATGTGGGATCTTCCCGGACCAGGGATCGAACCCGTGTCCCCTGCATTGGCAGGTGGATTCTTAACCACTGCACCACCAGGGAAGTCCCCAGCAGAAGTTTTTAAAACACTTATCAAAATCAAAAATATATAAGGTCATAGAATACTTAAATAATACAGTCAAACTGAGTTTAAAAGATTAATAGACAAACGTATCACTTACATACAAAATTACATACTATTTTTTTCACTTAAGTCTGTCGAACATTTACAAAAATTAATTATGCCCTTGGCCACAAAGAAAATGGAAAAAAAAAAATGGAGATTTCGTGGCCATCATCTGATCTTAATCCAATAAAATTAGAACTAATAAAAGGACAAATATCTTAGCTTCTTGGAAATTAAGAAACACATTTCTAGATAACTCATATCAAAGAGGAAATCAAAACTATTTAGAAAGCAAAGTAAGGAGAACATTTAATGCCAAATATATGGGATATACAGCAGAAATTATACTTACCAGGGAATTAAAAGCCTTAGATATCATTGTTATAGAAAAGACTCTAAAAATAAAGGATTTTTTAACACTCACTTTAAGAAATTGGAAAATGAACAATAAAATAACATCCATTAAAAGGCAGGAAGACAGATATAATCCAGGTAAATAGTAAAGTTATTGAAATAGAAAACAAAAATTAGTAGAAAAGATAACAGATCTAAAAACTGGTACTTTGAAAAGACGATAAAATAAGAAAACTCTTCAAGAGCCTAATTAAGAAAAAGGAGAAAGCTAAAATATATATAGTTGAGAAAGAAGACCTGTCCACAGATTAAAGGAGAGATTAAAAGAATTTTTTTTTAATCCACCAACTGTGATGATAAATTTTAAGACCTAGATGGTTTTTCAGAAAAATATAAATTACCAAAATTAACCCAGGAACTGGAAAACTCTAATTAACTACCATTGAATTTTTTTTTTTTACAATTTACCATTAAAATTGTCTCTAGGACCAGATGAGTTCTACCTTTTAAAGAATAGATCCACACATATATGAATATTTGCTTTATGACAAAGATGCCCCTGCAGAACAGTGGCCTTTTCTATAAATGGTGTTGCATCAGTTGGATATCCATAGGAAAAAAATGAACCTTGATTCATACTTCACCCGATACATAAAAATCAGTTCTATACAACACCAAAAGCACAAGTGACAAAATTAAAAATTGGAGCTCATCAAAATTTAAAACTTGTGTGCTACAAATGATACCATCAAGAAAGGGAAAAGACAACCCACAGAATGGGAGAAAAATTTGCAAATCATACACCTTATAAGAGACTTGTATCCAGAATATATACAGAACTCTTGAAATTCAAAAAGACAACCCAATTAAAAAAATTGTCTGGGACTTCCCTGGCGGTCCAGTGGTCAGGACTTCGCACTTCCAATGCAGGGGGTATATCCAATCCCTGGCTGGGGAACTAAGATCCCACATGCCCCGCGGTGTGGCCAAAAAAAAAAAAAAGCCAAAGGATCAGAATAGACACTTCTCCAAAGAAGATATGTAAATGGCCAATAAACAAAATGATGATTAAGGAAATACAAATTAAAATGAGTTACTACTTCACACCCACTAGGGTGGCTGTAGTCAAAAACACAAAATAATAAGTATTGGCAAGGATGTGGAGAAATTGGAATTTTCATACATTGCTGATAGGCATGTAAAATGGTGTAGCCACTTTGGAAAAGAGTTGGGTATTTCCTCAAAAAGTTAAACATAGGGCTTCCCTGGTGGCGCAGTGGTTAAGAATCCACCTGCCAATGCAGAGCACAAGGGTTCAAGCCCTGGTCCGGGAAGTTCCCACATGCCGCGGAGCAACGAAGCCCGTGCGCCACAGCTACTGAGCCTGCGCTGTAGAGCCCACATGACACAACTACGGAAGCTTACGTGCCTAGAGCCCGTGCTCCGCAACAAGAGAAGCCACCGCAATGAGAAGCCCACGCACCGCAACGAAAAGTAGCCCCCGCTTGCCGCAACTAGAAAAAGCACGCATGCAGCAAGGAAAACCCAACGCAGCCAAAAATAAATAAATAAAATAAATTTTAAAAAAAAAAAGTTAAACATAGAACTATTATATGATCCAGCAATTCCACTTCTAGGTATTTACCTAAGAGAATTGAATACATACATCTACACAAAAACTTGTATGTGAGCACTATTCATAATAGCCAAAAAGTGAACTGATTAGTAGTTACTTGAAGCTGGGATGGGGTGGAGGAGAACGGGGAATGACAGCTAACGGGTACAGGGTTTCTTTTAGCGGAATGAAAATGCTCTAAAATTAGCTGATGCTTGATGTTGTACAACCCTGTGAATATGTTTTTAAAATCATTTAATTGTATACTTAAATGGGTGAATTATATAGTGTGTAAATTAAATCTCAATAAAGCTGTTTAGAAAGAAATCAATTATAGGAGGATTGTATATCTAACGTGAAAAGTAAATCAAAGATGGAAACTGGGAAGATACTTACGCATCTTTTGGGTTGCCAACCTCATTATTCTTATCACCATAGTGCCCCTTCCTAGTAGAATCTCCTTGCCTCAGCTGAAGATGGGGAGTAGAAAGGTGCCTAGGTATGCAGCCAGAGTCTTAGGAAAAGCAGAAAGAGTACCAGGGGACCAGAGCAGAGGGGAAGGGTAGGAACAGAGAGGATGCTGGCAGGGTGGAAGAGGGAGAGGATATGTAGGAAGCTAATCTTTGAGGGTATGAATGCTCCCCTTTCCTCTCAGGCCTTACGGAGGTCAGGAGGGGCAGTGTTAGGGAAATATATCTGGGAACAAACCCATCAAGATAGTAAGAGAAATCAACTATACTTCAATAAAATAAATTTTTAAAAAAAGATGGTAAGAGAATTCAGGCTATATCAGGAAAGAAATTTTAAAATCCCAAAGTAGAGGAAGCCCAAAGAAATGGAGTATGTATGGGCTGTGGAAAATGAGGTTCACAGCTATGGGCATCTGTTCCAGGACTTAGATGACTATGAGTCTCCTTTAGGGTAGAACTGGGGAGAGCATTTTTGAGGCAGGTGGGGAGATGTGTGGCAGCCCTCATAGACAGATGTACAGCATCCATATGTGTGTGTGCAGTTGTAGGAGCTCAGCTGGCAGCACCGGCAAAAGGTACTATGTAGAAATATCAAATCACTATATTGTGTAACAAGAACTAATAACATAGTGTTGTAGGTCAGTTATATTTCAAAAACAAACAAACAAACTTATTAAAAATGAGATCAGATTTGCGGTTACCAGAGGCGGGCAGTGAGAGGTGGGGAAATAGGATCAAGGCAGTCAAAAGGTACAAACTTCCAATTATAAGATAAATAAGTGCTAGGGATGTAAGGTACAACATGATAAATATAATTAACACTGCGGTATGTTATCTATGAAAGTTGTTAAGAGAGCAAATCCTGAGTTCTCATCACAAGGAAAATTTTTTTCTATTTCTTTAATTTTGTATCTGTATGAGACGATGGATGTTTATTAAACTTGTGATAATCATTTCATGATGTATGTAAGTCAGATCATTAGCTGTAAACCTTAAACTTATTCAGTGCTATATGTCAATTATATCTCAATAAAACTGAAAGAAAAAGAAAGGTGCTATGGTAGTGCCCCAAGACCTCCTGCATGCCCAAGGAGTGGCTCAGGCCAAAACACTATAACTTACACCTTTTCAGTGCGGTTGAGGAGCTACTGCAAGTACCCCTGCCAGGCCTGAAATACCCAAGAGCTGATTGTGCATAAATTGGGCACTTAATCAAAATAGATAAGTCAAGTGAGGAGGGTGACCTGTGCATATAGTCCTGGACTCAAGGTACAGCAAATTACCCATGTATTGCATACAGCATGGGCAGTTGCATCCAGTATGTACCCATAGTGCATGAGCCTAATATCCATTGGCACTTGGCATTCCTGGTGAATCTCTGAGAATGTGGTCCCATGTTTCACTTTGTGGTTATGAAGGTTCAAGAGGAAACCTACTCTTTTTTTAAAAAAACTTTACTATTATAGGAATTGTCAAACATATACAAAAATAGATAATAGTTTAATGAACTCCCCGTGTATCCATCACCAAACTTCAAGAATTATCAACTCTTTATTCTCTACATTTTCCTACCTCCCCACCCCTGTTATTTTCAAGCAAATCCCAGGCATCATCAATTTATCTGTATTTCAGTATGTATCCCTAAAAAGATGGGGACTCTTATTTTTTAAATATCCAAATACCATAATCATATCTTAAAATGATTAATTATTAAGTCAGTATTTCTATTTCTCTGATTGTCTGCATTATTTTCCCATTTGTTAAGTTGCAACCCAAGTGAGGTCCAAACATTATAGACACTTGATATCTCTCTCTCAATTATCTTTTAAAGTATAAGGTCCCCTTCCATAACCCTCCCTTCCCCCCCGCTTCTCTCTCTCTCCCTCTCTCCCCCTCTCTCCCCTAACCCCCCCTTTTCATGAGGAAGCCAGATTTTTCCGTACTCTGCTAAGTATGGATTTTGCCCATTGTGTATACCCAAACTTTCATTTTAACGTGTTCCTCTGTCCTTTGTATTTTCTGTAAATTGGCAGAGGCCTTATCAGATGAAGGGTTTTTTTTTTCCAAGTTTACTTTATAGTTGTACTTTCATCAGGAGATAGTATCTGGTGATGATGTGATGATCAACCATTATTTAATGATCAACCATTATTACTAGATCATTATCTAGATCTAGTAATTCATTAGGAGTTGTAAAGTAGTGATATCCTAATTTTCTTCTTTTTTTTTTCATTTATTGTCTAAATACTTCTATAAAAAGAAATATTCCTTTATCAAGTATTTGGTTCCTATATGAAAGACAGTCAGCCATTTTCCCAAGGAGGCCTGATTTCTTTGAGAAGAAGTATAGAGCTTTGATTTTTCTTTATAAATTTAGCCTTAAAAATATTTTTTAAGAAAGAGAGTCAACATCAGTTATAATTGCTTTTAGCACATTTTTACACTTTCTGAGCACATCTGTTAGAAAGTTTGTTACAGATAGAGAAATGAGATTAAAATCTCATTTGTTATTTCCTTTTAATTTGTCAACTGAAAGGGGAGAATGAGAGGAAACTAACATTTGTTAGATTACTTCAGCAGGCCCTGAGCTTTGGTACTTTTTTTTTTTTTTTAATATTTATTTATTTTTATTTTTGGACACGTTGGGTCTTCGTTGCTGCATGCGGGCTTTCTCTAGTTGCGGCAAGCAGGGGCTACTCTTCGTTGCGGTGCACGGGCTTCTCATTGCGGTGGCTTGTTGTGGAGCATGGGCTCTAGGCTCACGGGCTTCAGTAGTTGTGGCATGTGAGCTTGGTAGTTGTGGCTCGAGGGCTCTAGAGCGCAGGCTCAGTAGTTGTGGCACATGGGCTTAGTTGCTCCGTGGCATGTGGGATCTTCGCGGACCAGGGCTCGAACCCGCGTCCCCTGTATTGGAAGGTGGATTCTTAACCACTGGACCACCAGGGAAGTCCCGCTTTGGTACCTTTTAAAAAAACTTTTACTTTAATCTTAAGAGGTTGGTCAATATTGTGCCCATTTTATAGATGAGGAGACCAAAGCTTAGAGTGGTAAAATGACTTATTCCGTGCCACACTGCCTATAAATAATGTACAGTTGTGGCGTTTTGTTTGGTTTGGTTTTTATATGTAATGAGCCGACTTGGTTTTTCCAATACTGCATTAAGGACATCGGAAAGTCATTGGATTAGAGCTGTAAGACAGTTAAAAAATGTCCAAAAGACACTTAAGACATTTTAAAATAACCAAAATTTTACTGCTTTATTTTATGTATATCAGAAAAATTTGAGTTCAACCTGGGATACAAGTAAGGAACAGGGCTAGAGAATGAAAATAGAAAAGCATAATCTTGGAAACTGGCATCTTTTTTCTTTCTTTTAAGGGAGAGGTTTTTGGTAAGTTTGACTTTTCAGGTATTGATAGTTTTTAAAACAATGCATAGCCATTTTCCTTTCTCCTCAATTTTATTGAGGTATAATTGACAAATAATGCATAGTCATTTTCAAATCACTTTCAGTCCTATGAGTGGAACATCCACAGTTCCTCTAAACATCTGTGAGAAATTGACTTTGAGATCAGAGACTTTATTTCAAATTCCAACTAGTAGCTTACTAGGTGTATGAATTTAACAGAGTTTTCGAATTTTTCTTTGTAGAACTTTTTAAAATAGGCACTCTGAGACTTGAAACAGTTCTTGAACATGGTTTGGTTCTCAAAATACCAGTTTTGAGGGACTGATTTTTTTTTTTTTTCCAGTTTACTATAAACACATCACCTACTCCAGAAGACCTGATGTTAAGTCAATATGTTTACCGACCCAAGATACAGATTTATAAAGAAGATTGTGAAGCTCTTCGCCAGAAGATTGAAGAGTATGAAAGTTTTCTTTTTTGTGTGTGTTTTGTTGGATGGGTAAATTATCTGTGTGGCAAGGTTTTGATTAGAATAACACCGGCATAGGAAAAGTTGATAGCATTAATTGGCAGTGTGATATGGTATATGGGAAAGAGTTTCAGCTTTGTAGTCAGACAGATGGAAGTTCAATCCTGGCTACAACAGTAGCTGTGTAACCTTAGGTAAGTCATTTAACCTTCATTTCCACATCCATCAATTGAGGATAATAATACTTACTTGGTAGGTAGAAATGAGCAGCAGAAATAGTGTACATAAAAAGGTTGCATGACATTCTTAGCAAAGAGTAGGTCCTTAATAAGCAATCATTATTAGATTATGATATCATAAATTGCAAAAGAACATCTTTAAAAGAAGATAATATCCTTTAGAGATTTATATATAGTGCCTAAAATCAAGATTGACTTTGGGTTTATAATTCTATCACATTTGCCCTTGATTTGCATTTATAAAAGAACAAGGTTTTCCTAAGACTATAGTCAGTGGTTTGGTATAAGTAGATGCTGCAGACTAATTTACAAATTAGGTATATCTAGACTTTCGCAGTTAAATCAAGACTTGCGACTCAAGACAATGTTTATATCATACTTATCTAGAACTGTCAAACTAAATTTGAACCAATCTAACAAATAGAAAAGAAATGAAATAATCTTTTAAGAATCGTGTAGTTTTAAAACTTTTGGTGATGAGCACACTGTAGTGTACATAGATGTCAAAATATAATTTACACATAAAATTGATATAATGTTATAAACTAGTTACCTCAATAAATAAAAATAATTCAAGGGAATTATGTAGTTTTAAAACTAGAAGTTTAAGATGCTGTTAAATTATAGTACTGCAGATTTGCCTTATTTCTGGCTCGTTCATTCAAGAAATATGTATCGAGCACCTACTATGTGCCAGGCACTGTACTAAGTCCTAGGGTTCATCACTGAACAAGACAAGTTTCTTATCTTCATGTTGTTTAAAAGAGTTGGGTGTCTCAGGATTTGTCTGAGAATGTTTTGTTTTGAATGAAGTAGGCAGATCTTGTATGCAATGAAAAGTCTGTTTAGATGTGCTCTACTGTTTGATTTTGCACCTATGTGCCTGTATATATTATCTTCTAACTCTGATAAAAATGTATTTCCTCTACTTATTAACAAGAAACTAATATATGACTTTGCTACTTTTATTAATGGTATTCTATAAAGGTGAGATAAGACCGAACTGAATTGGAAACCTTTACTTAAAATAATAGCTACGGGGCTTCCCTGGTGACGCAGTGGTTAAGAATCTGCCTGCCAATGCAAGGGACACGGGTTCAAGCCCAGGCCCAGGAAGATTCCACATGCCGCGGAGCAACTAAGCCCATGCAGCACAACTATGGAAGCCCACGTGCCACAACTACTGAAGCCTGCACACCTAGAGCCCATGCTCCGCAACAAGAGAAGCCACGACAATAAGCAGCCTGCACACCGCAACGAAGAGTAGCCCACGCTCACCGCAACTAGAGAAAGCCCGCGCACAGCAACGAAGACCCAATACAGCCATAAATAAATAAATAAATAAATAAATAAATAAATAAATAAATAAATAAATAAATAACAGAAAATAATAACTACAACTTCACAACAATAATGCATTCACAAGCTTTAAGGATTCTCTATAAGCGACATATTTTCATTTTGGAACAAGTTGATGCATTGAGATGAGAAATCTATTTATTTGGGAGGGAAGTTTTTTTTTTTTTTTTATACATGTCAGTGAGATATTTCCTTTTCTTTTTTTTATTTATTTATTTTTTATTTTTGGCTGTGTTGGGTCTTCGTTTCTGTGCGAGGGCTTTCTATAGTTGCGGCAAGTGGGGGCCACTCTTCATCGCAATGTGCGGGCCTCACTATCGCGGCCTCTCTTGCTGCGGAGCACAGGCCCCAGACGCGCAGGCTCAGTAGTTGTGGCTCACGGGCCTAGTTGCTCCGCGGCATGTGGGATCTTCCCAGACCAGGGCTCGAACCCGTGTCCCCTACATTGGCAGGCAGATTCTCAACCGCTGCGCCACCAGGGAAGCCCTGGGAGGGAAGTTTTTTTGAATCATGACATTCTTGAACTGTTCTACAAGTGTTGAAATAATCAGGCTGGCCTCTGTTCCTGAGTGAATTCCACTCTTTATGTAGAAAAGAACTAGGAAAAAGTAAGTATGCCTGTAGATCTGAGCTGATTCATTCTAGCTGACTTCTGAACTCCATGCTAATTAACTTTTCTATGTTTTAGATTAAAGCTTTCTGCACTGAACCAAGATAAACTGTTCACTGATGTAAATAGGAACCTATGGGAAAAAGTGAGACACTACTCTGATGAGGAGGTACTTTTGTCTCATTTTCTGAATGGGAATCAGTATAGACATTTTGAAAAATGTTTATTGTGAAATTAGTACCTGTTACTTGATAATTAGTGATGAGTTCTTTAAAATTTACTTCTCAGATATAATATGTAAACAAGATTTTATTATACATGAATGATTATTAATATATAATCTTTTCAAACCTTAAGTGATCAATTTAATATATGAAATATATTTGAAATTTATTTAGAGTTCCCTCCTTGTTTGCTTTTCTCTTAGATTAAGATGGGGTAGAGATATACTTTAATTCATTAAATAATAAGCAACTCATTTTATATTTGCCCTAATTAAAGAATTTTATTAACTAAGAGCTGGTAATTTTCTAATTTGTAATATAAGTGAATTAAAAGTAGGAATCAAAATTGAAATCTTTAGTTCTGGACTTAAACTATTAAATGGTATTAAATTTGCAAATGAGAAGCCTTAGGAATCAGAGTCTAGGATGGGCAAAGCTTAGCAGGTAGCAGCTGAACCAGCCTTCCCAGACTATTTGCCTTCTCTAACTCATTTGTTTGAGTGCAGTGTAATCTTTGACTTTCCCTTACAGCTGAAGGCCTTTGGGATTTACCTGAACAAAATAAAATCGCGTTTTACCAAGATGACTAAAGTCTTCACTCACCAAGGAAAAGTGTCCCTGTACAGCAAGCTGGTACAGTCGGCTCAGGTAATTTGAGACAGTTAAGAGCTTAGAAAGATCTATTAAAATTACTTTATAGTGGTTATGGAATACGAAGCATGTTCCTTAGGAGACGTGAATGAGAGCTGGGCAAAAACTTAAAATTGTTCATAAGAGGTGGGGTTCAATTTATTGAAAGTAGTAAATCCTGGCATCTTGAGTAATTCTAGAATATATTTACTAATATGTGCCTATGTGTCATCTCAAATTTGTTATTCATTATACATACTGAAATAAAACAATACAGGATTCTGATCTTCCATTGCTAAGGACTGTGCTGTAGTATTATCTTCCTCATAGTCCATACTTAGCTGTGTTTGTGTGTGCATGTGTTTAAAGTAGCATTTCCCAAAATGATCATCCTTTAAGAAAGGTGTTGCACAAAAAAACTTTCCATTGACAAATAAGTCTGGGAAATGTTACATGCAGTGTCCCCCTTTTGGAGGAATATAATAACTAGCATATTAAAGTCTAAGGTCAGAAATATATATATATATATATATATATATATATATTTTTTTTTTAGTCTAAAAAGAAAAAAATGCTATAATTCTATTTGACCAGTGTTTCCCAAATTTATTTGACCATAGAACATTTTTCATGAACTCTTTTTAAGTAATATATATTAACATCTTTTATTACATGGAAATGCTAAAATAAAGTACAAAATATGAACTTATATTAATCTGTTATATATGCTTTAAAAATTTTTTTAAGACCAGACTTGAAGTTTTGATCTTTGTTTTAAGATTTGCCTGTTCATGACTTAGACACAGCAGTTATGTTAGCAGTTTGAACCATTTATAATGTTATAATGTTTTGTTTGGAGTTTTAACTTGACAGTCTATGATATTGTGTGTTTAGAACAAGAGGGAGAAGCTTCAGACAAGGATAGATGAGATGGACAGCATACTTCAGAAGATTGATAACTGTCTCACTGAGGTGGAAATAGGTAAAGTATCTTGAATACTTTTCCAAAAGAAAATTTAGTTGTATCTACATGCTTCCCTACAGTACACATTGCTGGTAGCACTATGCTGAAGCCTTGTATTAGCAGCTTGAGACATTAAATTAGAGCAAATTAAAGCTCCTTTACTGTGGTCATTCAGAACACAATCAACAAGAAATGCCCAAGATAATAAGTCTCTTTGGGAAGCTCTTCATAACC
The DNA here is from genome assembly GCF_028021215.1 of Eschrichtius robustus. Taxonomy (NCBI): domain Eukaryota; kingdom Metazoa; phylum Chordata; class Mammalia; order Artiodactyla; family Eschrichtiidae; genus Eschrichtius; species Eschrichtius robustus. The sequence goes on from NC_090824.1 coordinate 88,149,026, forward strand.
TAGACTGTGATATTGTGTTGTTGTTGTTGTTTTATTAAATGAATTTACCTCTGTTTGAAAATTATCTATCCTTTCAGTTTGATCTCTCATGATCCCGACTTGTTAGTATTATCTTGAAACTACTCTCTCAAAGATCACAAAATTTCCCATAATCATCAAATTTGGTAGCTCTCAGTCCTTAGCCATCTAGATGTCTTTCATCATTTGACACTGCTGATTATTCTTTTCTTCCTGAAACTTTCTTTTCCCTGAACTCTATGATACTGCACTACCCTGACCCTATTCTTTTCTCCTAGCTCTTCCTTTTAGCTCCTCTGTTGTCCCTTCTCTAACCTCTTGTGTAGGCATTTAGATTTTATCATCTACTCATTTCTATATTCTTTCCCCTAATGCTTTCATCTTCCTTAACAATTATGTTATATGAATAATTCCCAAATTCAGTGAAATTCATCAAGCATTTGTTGAGCACCTACTACATGCCAGATACTGTGCTTAGCATCAGAAAAAAGATATACACAGATTTTTGCCTTTAAGTGGCTTATAATCATTTTGGGTGAGGGCATCTTTAGCCTCTTTCTCTTGAGTTCCAGACTTAATGTTTCCAGCTTCTTGCTGAACCTCTCGGCAAAAGTGTCCTTAAGCACCTCAAACATTATGTGAAAAAATGGAATTTATTGTCTTCCCTTTCCAAAATAAAATCTGAAAACTTGTTCTCTCTGTAAACAAGCTCTCTTTCTCATCTCTAACGGCATCACCATTCTTATAAATTGTAAAAGGCTCGAAATTTTATTGTCTTTTAGTCTCTCTTATCAAGTCCTGTCATATCTGCTTCTTCAGTATCACCTGTGTTCTTTCCCATTCCCCTTAAGGCTGTCATTAATTCTGACATGTGCTATTTCAAGTCTTCTAACTAATCTTTCTACACTCTTAATTTCATTCTATCTCTTTCCTGTCCAACGTGCACATTGCTGCCAGATTAATGATTATGAAAGACAGTTTTCATTATGTTACTTCTCTGAAAACTTTTCTGCCTTTCCATTTATTACAAAATAAAGTCCAAACTCCTGATCTTGACATTTAACAATCTCTACAATCATTTTCAGATATTCCTTTCTTATATGATTTTACCATTATTCCCTTATACATCCTAAATTCAACCAAATTTTGTCATTTCTGTGCAGTCCTGCCACTTTGTCTTTGCCTAATGCATTCTCCCTCTATTTTTACCAAAGGACATGTTCTCTCTTCCTTGAGCTACCATGGCTATTTTGTTAGTACCTCTTATATTACCTATCATACATACTTGTAATTATGGTTACTTTTGTATAGTTTATTTTCCTAAGTAAATTGGAAGCTCCATAGGGGCAAAGATCAGCTTTTATTTTTCTTCATATCCTTCAAAGTTCTTAGCACTATGCTTTGCACAGAATAAGTGCCTAGTACATGTTTTCTGCATTGAATTGATAAGTATATGAATTTCATAGTCTTAAACTGTACCACCCCTTTGTTCATTATTTTGCTTTTTTACTTCATGAAAAAAAATAGAAGCCATTAAGGCCAGAACTTCTAAACTTTCTGCTACCAAACAAACCAAACTTTTATATATTTGTATCAATTCTTTCATCCTTCCTTTTCCCTAAGATCAATGTTTCCACCTAAACTTTGAATTGCAGCCTCTCTTGTCTTCTCAGGAATCTTGTAGCACTGATTTTCCCTTATCTGTTGTATATTCAACCTCTCTGCCTCCTCCAATGGATATGTTCACCTCTCTCTTATCTTTAAAAATACCAACAACCACACTCTTTTTCTAGGTACCACTGAATGGCTCCCTATTTCTTTCTTCATTATTCCTTGAGCAAATTACTGAGTACCTGTTATGTGCCTTGTATAGTGCTCGGTGCTAAGAATACTATGGTGATTAAAAACAAACTTTATGCCCTCGTGGAGCTTTTTTTTTTTTTTCTTCATTTATCAATACTTCCATTACTTTCTTTTTTTTTTTTAATATTTATTTATTTATTTGGCTGTGTCAGGTCTTAGTTGCGGCACACAGGATCTTCGTTGCAGCATGCAGGGTCTTTCGTTGCAGCGTGTGAGCTTCTCTCTAGTTGTGGCGTGCAGGCTTAGTTGCCCCACGGTATGTGGGATCTTAGTTCCCTGACCAGGGATCAAACCCACGTCCTCTGCATTGGAAGGCAGATTCTTAACCACTGGACCACCGGGGAAGTCCCCCATTACTTTCTTTTAATTCAAACATTTATACACAAAGAAAGGTTTCCATGCTTTAATTTTTTAACATAATATACAGAACCACAATACTATTTCAATTGCAAATCATGGGAGATCACATTCAAATATGCTTGGATTTGACAAGTTGCTATTACAATACTGAGAAAAGATTATAAGAATTAAATAGTTTTATGGTAACTGCTATGGAAGAGTGGTTCCATGGTGCTATAAGTTCCTGAAACAGAAATCTGACCTAGTCAGGTCAGGAGAGGCTTCCCTCTGAGGAAGTGGTATTTAAGTCAAGATCTGAAGAATAAGTAGGAGTTAAAGTGAGAAGGGAGGGGAGAGCCAACTATTCAATATGAATAGCACAGGCAGAAGCCCTTCTATGGGAAAGAATATACCAAGTACAAGGGTCTGAAATAAGGCCAATGTGACTAGAATAGAAAGAGCAAAAGGGAACACAGTCTGAGATGAAGCTGGAGATGGCAGTTTTAGGGGCCAGGCCAAGGAGGGCCTCTTAAGGAGTTTTGAGTTTTTCTAAGAACAGTGAATAGCCATTTGAAGGGTGTTAAGCACTGGCTGCAGTGTAGATACTGGATTTGAATAGATCAAGAGTAATTATAAGAAGTTAAGTAGTTATTGGACTGGTATGGTTAAGAAAGGACAATAGCTTATATTAAGGGAAGCTGGTGCTGGCAAAGGATAAAAGTGGATTCAGAAAATATTTTTGAGGTAAAAATCTAAATTTGCGTTTGGATGTGGGGAGAGAGAAGGCTTTTAAGGATGTTTCCAAGGTTTCAGAAACAAATTAAATTTAAAAATGTAAATTTGTGTATGTGCATCTGTATATGTGTATCTGTTCCTGCTTAGTCCATGGGGTTTCCTAACAATAACTTTAATATATGCAAATTATATATAAACAGTTTCCATCTCAGAGTGTCCCCTAAGAAGCTGCTATTGGAGATCATTGCCATATGGCTCAAAGTTCACTTGTCTGCCACTAGAAGCAAGTCTTCGTATGAAATTATTATTATAGCTCAGTGCTTTTTTGGCAAGGAAAGGTGGGGAAAGATGAATGTGAAATATTCTTAACACTTCATTTGGGGACCATCTATTCTTTTCATCTCTGGTTGTTTATTTTTGACTGAGTTATTCTAATGCATGTTGTCTACTTTAGAAACTAAGAATTTGGAGGATGAACAGAAAGACAATCCTGTGGAAGAGTGGGATTCTGAAATGAAGGCTGCAGAGAAAGGTAAGTGAATTAATTAAGGAGATAAATGGGGAGAAAAAATCCTCTGTTCTGAGTTTATTTATTTATTTAGGTAAGATTAGTGAGATAGACTTTTCAATAAAACAGATGATTTTTGTACCAATATTGTAATGTGTACATTCTGATAGATTTGTTTTGTTTTTCTTTTCAAAGAACTGGAACAGCTGAAAACTGAAGAAGAAAAGCTTCAAAGGTTAGTCTTCTTCTGTTTGAGTGTTAGAAAATATGCTAAACTTCACATGGCTAAGTGACTTCCTACCTCCAGAAACTGACAAGATTGAGGACATGAGTATTGACTAAGGCTGAGTCAGGGCTTCTACTGTACTTTGAACTTGACCTTGGAGGCCATCTTAGTCAATAGTATTTTCTAAGCATTTATTGTTTACAGAGCATTAACCCAAGGCAGTAGTTCTCAAGCTTGTAAAATATCAGGATCCTATTAAAGAAAATCTAGCATTAAACTGCTTTTATATGGCACTTAAATATAAATAAATATAAAATCAGGTATGTGTTTCTTATACTCTGGATCTTATTTAACTGTAAGACTAAAAGAAATCAAATACAAATAATGGCAAAACCAAAAAAATTCCAATTGAAAATGTAAATTTGACAGGTGATAATATCAATATTTGGCTAAAAATAAATTGATGCTAGCAAAATGACTAACAAATTATAAGTTCTATTTAGCTCTAATAAACTAAACAAAACCAAACGCAGGCACCGAAATTATGTCATGTCTCAGTTTTAAGGTGGGCATTCTTTTTTTTTTTTTTTTAAATCATTAATTTATCTATGGCTGCATTGGGTCTTTGTTGCTGCGTGCGGGCTTTGTCTAGTTGCAGTGAGCGGCGGCTACTCTTTGTTGTGGTGTGCAGGCTTCTCATTGTGGTGGCTTCTCTTGTGGAGCGCGGGCTTCAGTCGTTGTGGCTCGCGGGCTCTAGAGTGCAGGCTCAGTAGTCGTGGCGCACGGGCTTAGTTGCTCCGCGGCATGTGGGATCTTCCCAGACCAGGGCTTGAACCCATGTCCCCTGCATTGGCAGGTGGATTCTTAACCATTGCGCCACCAGGGAAGTCCCAAGGTGGGCATTCTTACGATCTACATTATGCTTACATTTTTAACATCAAAATGAAAATGTAAATCTTAATAATAATCTTAAAGAACATGTGAACCCCTAAGAATATCTTCATGGATCCCAATTTGAGAGCCATTGATTTAGGCCTTTCTTAATTAGACCCAAACTTCTAGTTTAATGCTTATTAAAAAAAAAAAAAACAACTAAGAATGCAAAATGGATGTCATACATCTCACTGGGGAGCCATTTAGCACATGACTTTTTGTCATAAACTTTTAATGAAGTCTGAACTCTCTAACAGTGGCCTTATCTTTCTCTAAATACCTGGTTTGATTTGCAGAAATCTCTTAGAGCTGGAGGTACAGAAAAAGCAGACCCTTGCTCAAATAGACTTTGTGCAAAAACAAACAAATAGAACTGAAGAGCTACTGGATCATTTGAGGTAAGGAAAAGTAGGTGGCATTAATTTGTGTTTTATCCTGTACCTTCATGGTTGTCTAAATCCACTAGTGCAGTTGACATGTGTTTGTAATGTGTATCACTGTTTTTAACCTATAATACAATGCATTCTCAAAAAAAAGAGTTAATATATTCAACACTAAGCTGAAAGTATAAATGGTGGGAGAGCTATGGAATTATAATTTTAAAATATTTAATATTTTATATTTCCTAGACTTGGTTTTTCTCTGATATACAACTCAAGATTGAGTCCATTCTTATTTCTTTTAAAAGCGTAAGTTTGTATATTCACAATATTGGAATTAAAATAATGATTGTCTCCCAAGCCAGTAGAAAACTCCAGCAGCTGCTTATGGTACTATTCAGCTGATATAAGAAGTTAACGCTCTTCTTTTATCTCAAAAAGTGGGTTTTTTTGTCTTGTTTATTCTCTCTTCAGCTTGTCTGAATGGGATGTCATTGAGTGGAGTGATGATCAAGCTATATTCACCTTTCTTTATGACACAGTAGAACTCACCATCACCTTTGGAGAGCCAGTAGGTGAGTAGCAAGAATAAGATAATTCCCCTGCACATAAATGTATGGCTAAACTTACTAAAGATTCATATCTCTATTTTAATATAATAACTATTGACATAATAAAAGCACTGCTGAAAATCTTAAAAGAGGCAATCACTTTAGTGATAATAGAATTTTATTTTATTAAATAAAAAATAAAATAAAAATTCAGCTAGTGAAAGTTGCCCTTTGTCAAATTACATTAGATAGAAATTTTGCCTATCCAAAATAATAGATCAACATGCTACTCACATCTGTTTACTCTGAGTTCCTTTTTTCCATCTGTCTTTTGTGATAGGGAATTTACTCTAATGGCTGATGATTCTTGACTGGTTGATTTTTGTATATAAGTTAACCTAAAAAGCTAATTGGAAATTCTGTGTGTATTGGTAGGTTTATCAAAGTAGGTAGACATCACTATATGGTAACTTAACAGAGTCCTAGCTATTTTGTTAAAATCTCCTGTCAGTATCTTTAGATCTTTTCTCTTGAAACAGATAGCTTCAGCATGGCCAACCCTGGGTGGTCATGGCCAAATTGAAACTTAGGATCTTTATAATCTCCCAGCCTCCAAGCCCAATTCTCCTTAAAAGTTCCTGGGAATTCCCTGGCAGTCCAGTGGTTAGGACTCGGAGCTTTCACTACTATGGCCCCGGGTTCAATCCCAGGTTGAGGAACTAAGATCCCGCAAGCCGCATGGTGTGGCCCCCCCCAAAAAAGTTATTTTTCTAAGTGAATACCATCAACTTCTGTTCAGGTTCAAAATTAAAACTTAGGAATCACTCTATACCTCTTTCTTTATTATTATTTCTTTATTTTTGGCTGTGTTAGGTCTTCGTTGCTGCGCGCGGGCTTTCTCCAGTTGCGGCGAGTGGGGGCTACTCTTTGATGTGGTGCACGGGCTTCTTATTGCATGCGGTGGCTTCTCTTGTTGCGGAGCACGGGCTCTAGGCGCATGGGCTTCAGTAGTTGTGGCACGCAGGCTCAGTAGCTGTGGCTTGCGGGCTCTAGAGCGCAGGCTCAGTAGTTGTGGCACATGGGCTTAGTTGCTCCGCGGCATGTGGGATCTTCCCAGACCAGGGCTCAAACCGTTGTCCCCTCATTGGCAGGCGGATTCTTAACCACTGCACCACCAGGGAAGTCCCTATACCTCTTTCTTCCTCACCAGGCATATCTAAATCATGAATAAGACTTATTGATTTTAATTTAATATTCATCTACTTTTTTGTGTCTCTTCTGTCAATAGTCATCCCTAATCTAAATGACTACAGTAACACTACAGGTGGTCTTTCTGGATCTTTTCCTTTTCCTCTCCAATTCTTTCTCCTTCCTGTAGCAATAGTGATTGTTGGGCTTCCCTGGTGGTGCAGTGGTTAGGAATCCGCCTGCCAATGCATGGGACACGGGTTCGGGCCCTGGTCCGGGAAGATCCCACATGCCGCGGAGCAACTAAGCCCGTGCGCCACAACTACTGAGCCTGTGCTCTAGAGCCCATGAGCCACAACTACTGAAGCCCATGTGCCTAGAGCCCATGCTCCGCAACAAGAGAAGTCACCACGATGAGATGCCCGTGTACCGCAACAAAGAGTAGCCCCTGCTCGCCACAACTAGAGAAAGCCCACGTGCAGCAACAAAGACACAGCACAACAAAAAATAAAAATAAATAAAATAAAATAAAATTTAAAAAATAGTGATTGTTTAAAATTTTATCATGCACCTCCTACTCTTAGACTAATGATCAAAATACTAATATAGCCTATAAGGCCCTGCATGAATTGAATTTTTCCTCCTTTTCCTGCCTCATTTTACACTGTTCTCTGCACATCAGCCACAATGGATTTCTTTCATTTCCTTAAAAGATCATGGTCTTTCATGCTCAGTCATATTCCATCCTACCTCAGGACATTCATACTGATGTTTCTTATGCCTAGAAGCTCTTTCCCTGTCTTAGTCCTTCTGGGCTGCCATTTTTAAAACACCATAAACTGAGTAGCTTATAAACAACTACTGGAGGCTGGAAGTCCAGTTCTGGAGGCTAGAAGTCCAAGATAAGGATGCCAGCAGAGTCAGGCAAGGGCCCTCTTCCAGGTTGCAGACTTTTCATTGTATCCTCACATGACTGAAGGCCTAGTTAGCTCTCCAGGGTCTCTGTTGTAAGAGCACTAATCCCATTTCTGAGGGCTCCACCCTCATGATCTAAGCAACTCCCAAAGGTCCCAGCTCCTAATACTATCACACTGGGCATTAGGATTTCAGCCTATGAATTTCAGACCATAGCACCTCCTCTTCACTAAATAAATGTCTACTAATAGTCCTTAAGAGCTCAGCTAAATTATCACTTTCTCAGGAAAGTTTTCCCTGACTCTCCTTTACTCATTCCCTCCACTACTTGCCCTCCTGGTATGTGTTATCATTGCTTCCTGCAGTTTTCTTAATTGAGCTTATTATAGTTTGTAGTTCTTGGTATGTTTATTAGTACAATTATCTGTGTGTCCCCCTGAGTTGTAAGCTTCTTTAGAGCACAGACTGATCATGTCTGTTTGTCTCACTGTCATATCCACGGTGCCTAATACATAGAAAATAATCAACAAAGTGAAAAGAATCAGAATTTGAGATACAGGAGATAACTCTGCTGTATGGAAGAGCAATCAGCTCTCCTGGCTACCTAAAATTCATTACTATAATGCTGAAAGCATACATGATTTTCACTGTATTGTTACAAAGATAGTAGGTCTGGGGAGGTCATAGTCATTATCTTTATATGGTTCCTGAAAATAATATAATCTTCACACAGAAGTTAGGGATCGAAGGAGGAGGCCCTGATAAATTACAAAAATGTTCCACGCCTTAAATGTCATTTAAAGGCCTGCCAGTTAATATGGTTCAGCATTCTCATGGGAAACTTTGCATACACAGAGAATAATATGATTCAAGGATAAACCTTCAGCTGCCTATGAAAAAAACCTTGCTACCCAGAAAGAGGAGGAGTCTAAAGCACTGAGTTATATGTGGCTTTGAATCAGATAATAAAAAGAAATACTATCCTTGTGTTGGTTTTTCCTAGTTGGTCTCCATTTCCTGGACAAGGCTTGTAGGAAGATTGTTGACCTGAATTTTCAATCTCTGTTAGATGGTAAGTTCAAAACATTTAAACCAACAAGACTTTGTTGGAAATTTACAAGTGTATATTGCTCCTTGAGAACTCTTTTACATACTAAATTAAATATAAACACCGACAATAATAATAATTTGTTCTTAGAAATGTGTATTAGACCTAAAACTGCTTGGGTATTGTTCCAAATATTGGGTGGGTTTTAAAAGAAATTTTTCAAAAAAGTTATTACTAGATCTTGAACAATGGTTAATAATAGCTATTTCCATAATTTACAAATTACCATTATGACTACTTACTCTGTATCAGGCATGTGTACTACTTACATCAACACTACTCCCCATTTTACAGTTAGGGAACTACAGCTCAAAAGAAGTAAGTATTGTGTTTAGGATCACTCAGGTAGTAAGGAAAGCCAGAATTTAAACTCACAGTTATGTTACATTTAAGCCTATACTTTTAACTAAGTTCTAGTCTATATGTGATAAAGGCTTGAGTTTATATCAGAATGTCTTATGTTCACTATATATGTTGATTTATGTGTTTGAAAATAAAATGGAGAAGATACTTAGACACCTAGTAGTTTGAAGGTATTTCTAGTTAATATTTCTAGCTTGTGTTTATAAATATATATAAAATATATGAATAATAACTAATACCCTGCTTTTGATTTTTTTTTCCCCTTCCTCAGAGGATAAAGCTCCTCCTTCCTCCCTTTTAGTTCATAACCTTATTTTCCAGTACATTGAGCAACAGCAATCCTGGAAGAAGAAATGTACAACACAGCATCAGGTACCCAAGGTAAATTCCCATTGAAGTATTTAAAGGAAAATTATGTTAACTGTCCCGAACAGCAGAACTGAAATTTTATATATGTAATAGTGTATCCTGAAATGATAAATATAGTAAAGTGTTTAACTTTGGGGGGTTCTTTATAAAACAGCCACTAAACACTGAAATGTTTTCATACTCTCATTTTTTTTTTTTTTCCTATTTTTCCCAGATGCTTCAAGAAATCTCACTGGTAGTGAGCCATTGCAAACTTCTTGGAGAGGAGATTGAGTTTTTAAAGCGATGGGGACCAAATTATAACCTAATGAACATAGCTGTGAATAATACTGAGTAAGTGTGTTAGTTCCCTAGGGCTGCCATAACAAAGTACTACAAACTGGGTGGCTTAAACAACAGAAATTTATTGTCTCACAGCTCTGGAGGCTGAAAGTCTAAGATTGAGGTGTCAGCAGGGTCAGTTCCTTCTGATGGCTGTCAAAGAGAATCTTTTCCATGCCTCCCTCCTAACTTCTGGTGATTTGCTGGCAGTCTTTTGGCATTCCTTGGTTGTAAATATATAATCCCAATAGCTCCTTTCATTTTCACATGACATTCTTCCTGTGTGCATGTCTGTGTCCAAATGTTCCCTCTTGATTAGGACACCAGTCATTCTGGATTAGGGGCCCCCACCCTGCTCCAGGAGGACCTCATCTTAATTAATTAAATCTGCAATGACTATTTACAAATTAGTTCATATTCTGATGTCCTGGGGATTAGGGCTTCAACACATGAATTTTTAGGGGACACAACTCAATCTATAACAGTAAGTAATTTGTTGAAAACTTATTAAAATAATTTATTTTATTAAGTTTCATGACTAATGAAAATACAACCATAAGAACACTTTGTTGCAGTTGTTTTACTCTCTGTTTGTTTGATAAGGACAAGAAATGATGTATACCAAAGTTTCTCATGCCAGTATAAAAGGAAAATGTATTTGTGTTTCATTCTATTTTTGTTTTGTATTTTTAATTGAGGATCTTGTCTTTTACAGATTGAGGCTTTTATTCTGCAGCTCAGCAGCATTTGCAAAGTTTGAGATAACTTTGTCTCTCTCAGCCCATTACCCATCTGTCCCATTACCTTTCTCTATTCAAAATCACCTTGGAAACATTGGGTGAGTAAAAGGCCAGCAGAAAAGGGCCCCCAACTACTTTTTTACCTTTGTTATATCTTTTGAAAGATCTCTCAAAGTGGTCAGAAAATGGATAGACCATAGTGAAAGCCAAATGTCACCTCTATCTGACTTCATTTTGAAGAATTTGTTCTTTTAAAGTCAGTGACCTTCATTGCTGTCTCCAGTGGATGCTGGAGACAGCTGGTCTATTTTTTTATACTTGCTCCACTTTTTGAACACCCCTACCTAAACAGGAATCAAGAAGGATAAAAATCCTGCATAAGCTTAGCCCAGATCATATTTGAACAACTTTTATGGTGCAGTCGTAGTGCTTTTCTCAATTAGTCTGTGGAAACAGACCTAAAAATATTTCATTTCTACTGTATATTTTGTGACTTTTTGGACACACTGCTGACAGATTGTAAAGTGACAGAATTTAGAATATGCCCACCTCAAATCCATCAGCAAACACCAACAGATATTTATAGCCAGAGAAAGCAGCTAAGTCAAGATACCTCACAATTATATACAGAATTGGTTCTTAGGCCTTATTTTTGGAATCTCAGTTTAAACTGGACAATCTAGTTATTTCCAGAAATACCTATTTGTGCTTCCTAGCAGACTCAGAAACTGTACTCAAAAATTTGAATTCCACTGAAATTAAGACAAGTTTCCAGAAAAATTAAGTAACCTTTTGTTCTTTCCAGCCAAGATGAAATTGCTGCCATTCTATCTAAAGCACCACTGGAAGACAACTACCTAAAGAATGTAGTCAAGCAAATTTACCAAGTTCTGCTTCAGGACTGACTGCCCTTTCTACCAGTAGACCCATGGACTACAGTTGTAACAATCAAGCACAGTACACTAAATAACAATGTTATGTCAGAGTCTCCATTGCTGTTTAATCTTCATCTTTAGGTCACAGAAGCCTAAAATTTCTTCTGATGATGTTATAGTTAATTTGTATGGTTTTCAAATTTCTAGAGTCAGGAATAATGAAAGGCCTCAAATAGCCTGCTGTCAAGTTACTCACCTTTCTACCAAAGGTTTAAGTAGTAGAACACTTAGGGAAAATTTCTCCTAACTAAAGTTGTGCTCTCCGCTTTAGTACAAGCCCTAAGGAGTAACTTTTAAGTATAAGAAGAGGTGTCACCACCGACAAAAACATTAGCCATTTTCCATATATAGGGCTATGATTTTTAGTTGCTGGCTTCTGCCTACCAGGTATTTCTGGGGTAGTCATGTCTATCTACCAACCACTCATCCTCCTTTTGCTCCATTCCAGAGATGTTATTAAGAGAAAGCAATAGCACTCAGCTATTGGAATGGTTGCCGTCTTTTCTCGAAGACCTTGCCTTTTAAATAGTGTCTATTAGTATTTTCCTAATAAATATAATTTTGTAGGGAAAGTTAATTCATTTTTGGTCCAACACATATATGTAAATATATTAATATTGTTCTTGTGTTTGTGAGGTAGTAAGGAGATGTATATAGAAATACAAAAAGATGTATAGACACCCTTCTGCCTGGGCAGTTTCTATCTTTCTGAAGGATGCTTTACAGCAAGATTCTCAGTCTCCTTTTATTTAATAACCAGCTTCAAACAATATTACACCCAAAATACAGGTTTGTCAAGTTTTGGCAATAGTAATGAACTTAATATAAGTATTGGTTTCTGAAGCCATACATTTCTCATACACAAAGATAAGCACGTCATTGATATTGAATGATCAGTATTATCTGTAAGATAGACAAATATGAAAAAACTTCACCCAATCTTTAGTCAAATCCTAATCATGATAATTTTTGTTTCTCTTATATTGAAGCCTAAACTAAAATATATTTGCATTTTTCAACTAGTTCGTCTTAATATTTTGCTTTATACTTTAGGATGGGGTTAAAGACCTATGGGTCCCACGAATGTTATCTGCCCTCTTGATTGGCTTTTACTTCGGAGCTACTTTGTCAAAAGAGCAACTGGTCTTTTAAGCTTCAAAAGTCAACATAAAACTCATTTGCCATAAAAATCAAGATGTAGATGTTCCCTATTTCTGTGAACTCCTTGAAAAACTTAAAAGTCAGCAATATGGTCTATTTCTCATGAAACTTAACTTAGTTTTCTTACTGGAGTTATTTCTTTTCTGTAAAGTTAAAAAATAGAAGTTTTGTTTTATGCATTTTGGTAACCTGGAATGACCAGTTCCCAGAATGATTTGGCTTGTAATGATGGTCTCTGCTTTCTTGGGCTTGGAGTACATAATTGTAATATTTACCTAGTTATTTGCTTTTGTATTTGTTCAAAGTATTGGTTATTTTTATAAAATTCTTTGGAAGTTTTTCCTCTACTGATTGGAAGCAGATTAGTTTTTGTGCTATTAAAATGAGCTTATTATATGAAATATTTTAAAAACAGTGTCTCTTCATGAAGTTTTTTTTTTTTTTTAACCATGTATCCAATACATCTTTGACGATATGCCAACGAAAGCTCCATTTAGGAACACCCACCTATTTGAAAACTCAGCTAAGATTAAAGTATGTCAGGACCTTAATGAAAGAACCAGGTACAAACCGTAGTTATCCTTATGTCTCTAAAGGACAGTAAAAGAAAACTATTTTGAAGTTCCTTAGGAAACTATCACTTCTTATGAGTTAATGGAGCGGTTCTCAAAGTATAGTCCCTAGACCAGCAGCAGCAGCCTCACCCCAAAGCTGCTGAATGAGAAATGCTAAGGGAGGGGACCAGCAATCTGGGTTGTTGGGGTTTTTTTACTTTCCTTTTTTCAAAACAACTTTATTGAAATATAATTTACATATGATTCATCATTTTTTTTTAATTAATTAATTTATTTTTATTTTTGGCTACGTTGAGTCTTCATTGCTGTGTGCGGGCTTTCTCTAGTGGCGGCGAGCAGGACCTACTCTTCGTTGCGGTGTGCAGGCTTCTCATTGCTGTGACTTCTCTTGTTGCGGAGCACAGGCTCTAGGCACGCAGGCTTCAGTAGTTGTGGCTCACAGGTTCTAGAGCGCAGGCTCAGTTGTGGTGCATAGGCTTAGTTGCTCTACAGCATGTGGTATCTTCCTGGACCAGGGCTCGAACCCATGTCCCCTGTATTGGCAGGCGGATTCTTAACCACTGCGCCACTGGTGAAGTCCCTGACCCATCATTTAAAGTGCCCAAATGAATGGTTTTTAGTATATTCACAGATACGTGCAACCATCACAATTTTAGAAAATTTTAATCACCTCAAAAAAGAAACCCCACTTTTCAACAAATGGTGCTGGGAAAATTGGATATCTACATACAAAAGAATGAAGTTGTACTCTTACACCATATGCAAAAATTAACTCAAAATGGATCAAAGATATAAATGTAAGAGCTAAAACTCTAAAAAGTTTTAGAAGGAAACAGGGGAAAAGTTTCATGACATTGGATTTGGTAATGATTTCTTAGATATGACACCAAAAGCCCAGGCAACAAAAGTGAAAATAGATAAATAGAACTATCAAAATTTAAAACTTGTGCATCAAGGGACATAATCAACAGAGTGGAAAGGTAATGTATAGAATGGGAGAAAATATTTGCAAATAATGTATCTGATAAGGGCTTAATATCCAGAATACACAAAGAACTTCAATAACAAAAACAAAACCAAAAAAAACATATCACCCAATTTAAAAATAGGCAAAGGACTTGAATAGACATTTCTCCAAAGATGATACACAAATGGCCAACAAGCACATGAAAAGATGTGCATTATTTGCATTAGGGAAATGCGAATTGAAACCAAAATGAGATACCACTCACACCCACTACAATGACTGTAATCAAAAAGAAGATGGGGACTTCCCTGGTGGTCCAGTGGTTAAGACTCTGAGTCCCCACTGAAAGGGGCACCGGTTCGATCCCTGGTCGGGGAACGAAGATCCCGCACGCCCACGCAGTGCGGCCCCCAAAAAAGAGGGAAAAAGACAAGATAACAAGTGTTGGCAAGGATGCAGAAAAATCGGAACACTTGTGCACTGTTGAATTGATGGGAATGTAAAATTATGCAGCTGCTATGGAAAACAGCATGGTAGTTACTCAAAAATTAGAAGAATTACCATGTGATGTAACAATTCTACTTCTGGGTATATACCCAAAAGACGTGAAAGCAGGAACTCTAACATATTTGTACACTCACGTTCATAGCATATTTACTGATAGGCAATTTCAGTGTCTTATCAGTTGATGAATGGATAAATAAAGTATGTTATATACATAAAATGGAATATTATTCAGCCTTAAGGAAAAAAAAATTCTGACACATGCCACAACATATATGAATCTTGAGGATATTATGCAAAGTGAAATGAGCCAGTCACAAAAAGATAAATACTGCATGATGCCACTTACTTGAGATACTGAGTGTGGTCAAATTCATAGACACAAAGTGGAAGGGGCGGGGAATGAGGAATTCTTGTTTAATACGTATAGAGTTTCACTTTTGTAGGATGAAAAAGAGTTCTAGAGATTGCACAACAATGTGAATGTACTTAACACTACTGAAATGTACACTTAAAAATGGTTAAGATGTCAAATTTTGTGTATTTTACCACAATTAAAAAAAGAAATCCATAGGTGTTGCTATGGAAACAGACAGGACCTAGGAACCAGGCTTCATGGTTATTATATTCTGCCAGGAGTGTAACATGTTTTACCCAAGGAGGACAAAGAGAACCGCATTCTTCTCTACGCATGCCAGAATTGTGATTACCAGCCAGAGAAGAAAAACGAGGCATCATCTACGTCAGCAAAATAACACAACTGACCCAGAACATCACTGACGTGTCCCAGGACCAGACGTTGCCCGGAACCGAGCACTACCGCTGCCAAAAGTGCGGCCACAAGGAGGCAGTGTTCTTCCAGTCGCACAGAGCCAGGGCTGAGGATGCCATGAACCTGCACTACCTGTGCAGGGCCCCACACTTTGGCCACCACTGGAGTGAGTGAACCCCTTCAGCCCCACATGTATAAATGCTGGGTTCCTGCGTGCAAAACAAACAAAAAGCAAAACCCGTAGCCTTTAGGTATTGCCCCCTATCTTCACATCACTCTGACCCACCCTACCCCTAAAGCAACTAGTAATCTACTTTTTTTTTTTTTAAGTAGCTCTTTATTGGAGTATAATTGCTTCACAATACTGTGTTAGTTTCTGTTGTACAACAAAGTGAATCAGCCTTATGCATACACATGTCTTCATATCCCCTCCCTCTTAAGCCTCCCTTCCATCCTCCCTATCCCACCCCTCTAGGTCATCGTAAAGCACCATATAATCTACTTTTTATTACTATGACTTTGCCTAGTCTAGACCTTTCATATTAATGGAAGCATATAATATGTGATATTTTATGACTGGTTTCTTTCATTTAGCATAATGTTGGAAGGTTCAGTCAAGTTATGTATCAGCTTCATTCACTCCTTTTTATGGCCAAATAATATTTCATTGCTTGAATATACCACATTTTATTTATACGTGATTAGAGTAATGGGATTTTAGAGATTACACAAGCAACGAATATATATATACAAATTAGACTTCATCAAAATAGAAAACTTTTGTGCATTAAAGAATATCAAAGTGAAAAGACAATCTAAAGAATGAGAAAAGATAATTATGAGTCATATATCTGACAAGGATCAAGTATCCAGAATATGTAAAGAATTCTTATAACCTAACGATAAATAGACAACTCTGTTTTTTAAATGGACAAAGGACTTGAATAGACATTTCTCTAAAGATCTGCAAATGGCCAAAAAGTACATGAAGAAGATGCTTGACATCATTAGTCATTAGGGAAATGAAAATTCAAACCACATTGAGATACCACCTTAAACTTACTAGGATGGGTTATATAAGTTTTTAAAAATGGAAAATAAGTGTTGGATAGGGTGTGGAGAATTTGGAACAATGTGATTGCTGTAAAATAATGCAGCCACTATGAATAAAATGATGCAGCCACTATGGAAAACAATTTATCAGTTTCTGAAAAGGTTAAACATAGAACTACCAAATGACTGAGCAATTCCAATCCTAGGTATATATCCAAAGGAACCGAAAGCAGGAACTCGAAAAGATATTTGTACATTAATGTTCATAGCAGCATAACTCGCATTAGCCAAAACCTGGAAACAATTCAAGTGTATATCGACAGATGAATGGGTAAACAAAATGTGGTATATACATACAACGGAATATTATTCAGCCATAAAATAGAATAAAATTTTGATACAATAAGAATGGACCTTGAAAATACTATGCTTAGTGAAATAAGCTAGACACAAAAGGACAAATATTGTATGATTCCACTTATATTAGGTAAATACAGACCTTATTCAGTTCCACTAGTTTTTATATGCAACTCATTTGTGTGTGTGTGTATGGTTTTATACAATTTTATCCCGTGTGTAGGTTTGTGTAACAACCACCACAATCAAGATACAGAACTGATTCATCACCACAGAGTTATGATCCCTTTTGTTTCCACTTTATAGTCACACCCACACCTGCATCCTTATCCTCTGGCAACCACTAATCTGTTTTCCATCTCTACAATTTTATCAGTTTTAGAATGTTATATAAATGGAATTATAAGGTATGTGACCTTTTGATACTGGCTTTTTTTCACTCAGCATAATGCCCTTGAGATCCACCCAAGTTGCCATGTGTATAAATAGTCTGTTCCTTGCTATTGTAGAGGGTTATTCCCACTGTAAGGATGTATCATAGTTTGTTTAATCATTCCCCCATTGAAAAATACTGGGCTGTTTCCAGTTTTTGGCTATACTAAATGATGCTGCTATGAATATTCATGAACATATTTTGTATGATCATACATTTTTATTGCCTTGGGATAAATGCCCAAGAGCTTGCTGGGTCATAAGACAAGTGTATATTTAGTTTTATAAGGAAGTACCATACTATTTTTCAGAGTGGGTACACCATTTTACATTCCCACCAACAATGCATGAGAGATCCAGTTTCTCTACATCCTCATCAGCATTTAGTATTATTAGCACAATTTTTACATTCGCCATTCCAACAGAGGTATAATAATACGATTGTGGTTTAAATTTGCATTTCCCTAATGGCTCACATCTTTTTGTGTGTTTATTTGACATCTGTGTGTCTTCTTTGATGAAATGTCTGTTCATGTCTTCCGCCCCTTTTCTGACAGTCTAAGCAAATTGGATTGTTTTTTTATTTGTTTTTTTTTTTTTTACTGCTGAGTTTTGAAAGTTCTTTATGTATTATAGATACAACTCCTTTGTCAGATATGTGGGTTGCAAATGTTTTTTTCCCAGTCTAGAGCTTGTCTTTTCATCCTCTTAAACAGGGTCTTTTGCAGAACAAACTTAAAATTTTGGTGAAATCCAACTAACAATTTTTCTTTTATGGATTGTGTTTTTGGTGGCATATCTAAGAACTCTTCACTTAGTCCTAGTTCCTGAAGATTTTCTCCTCCATGTACTTCTAAAAGTTTTATAGCTTTATGCTTTACATTTAAATCTTTTATCCATTTTGAATTAATTTTTGTAAAAGGTTTAGATTGAGGTTCATTTTTTTCCTATGCCCGTAGAATTGCTTCAGCACATTTTTTAAAAGCCTATCTTTCAGGCTTCCCTAGTGGTGCAGTGGTTAAGAATACACTTGCCAATGCAGGGGACACGGGTTTGAGCCCTGGTCCAGGAAGATACCACATGCCACGGAGCAACTAAGCCCGTGCACCACAACTACTGAGCCTGTGCTCTAGAGCCCGTGTGCCACAACTACTGAAGCCCGGGCACCCTAGAGCCCGTGCTCCGCAACAAGAGAAGCCACTGCAATGAGAAGCCCGTGCACCACAACAAAAGTAGACCCCGCTCGCCACAACTACAGAAAGCTGCGCACAGCAGCGAAGAACCAAAGCAGCCAAAAATTAATTAATTAATTATTTTTTCAAAAGCCTATCCTTCTATTGAATTACTTTTTTCAATTAACTTTTTTGGTGTGCAATAGTTTTTATTGTGGTAAAATACATAATACTGATCATTTTAACCATAAATGTACAATTCAGTGATAGACATTCTAGTTGTTTCTGATGCAAATGTTTCTCTAGGCCCTAGAGTGTAGGGCACATTCTAAAGAGAGAAGTTTCTAAGTCAAAAGATATGTGAATCTTAAGCTTTACTAGGTAAAGCCAAATTGTTTTCACAAGTATGTCAATCTTTCCCAAACCCAGTCATGAAGATAGTCCTTTATTTTATCTTCTAAAACTTTATAATTTTTCTATTCACAGTCAGATCTTTAATAAACCTGAAGTTGGTTTTACATATGATGTGAGGTAGAAGTTTATTTGTTTTTTTTTTTCCATAAGTGCATACGCAATTGTCTGAGCATCATTTATTGAAAAGACCATTCTTTCCCTACTGAGAAATGACATGTGATACCTCTGTCATAAATGAAGAATCCATATATGTATGGGTTCTTTATTTTGTTCCACTGACCTATTTGTTTATAGCCAAGCCAATAAAACACTGTCTTAATTACTATAGCCTTAAGATAAATTTTAATATCTGGAGAGGAAAGTCCTGTCATTTTATTTTTCTTCAGTATCACCTTGGCTAGTCTTAAGCCTTTTGCATTTCCACATAAAATTTAGAATCAGATTGTAAAGATGCACAGGGGAAAGGGAGACTTGTTGGGGTTTTTGTTGATAACATTGACTCAATAGACCAATTTGAGAGAAATTGGCATATTTACAATTTTGAGTCTCCAATCCCTAAATGTCTCTTCATTTATGTAGTCTTCAAGTCAAAGCCTTTTGATAAAGTTTTATAAGTTTCCCAATAGAGATTGTGTATATATTTTGTTTCTTGTTACTTTTTTATGTTATTATAAAAGATATCTTTTTCAAATGTCATTATTTTTGCTATTATATAAAATACAATTTTTGTATGTTGGTTTTTGTAAAGCCACCTTTCTAAAACTCTTGATAATTCTAATAGTTTATGAAATTTCTTTTTAATTTTTTTATATACATAATCATATCATCTGTGAAACTGAGTTTTATTTCTGCCTTTACAATAATTATTCTTTTTCTTTCTTTTTCGTGCCTTAATGCACGAGATTAAACCTCCAGTACAGTGTTGATTAGAGATGGTGATAGGCAGGCACCTTTGTCTTGTTCTCACCTCAAAGTAAAGCTTTAAAGTTTCATGATTAAGTGTGATGTTTACTGAAGGTTTTGTGATGTCACTGTTGCTGTTGATATACCCTTTATGCAGTTAAGAAAAGTTCCCTTTTACTCTTAGTTTCTAAGAAATTTAACATGAGTGGATACTAAAGTTTTATCACATAGTTTATTTTATTTATCATGATGATCGTGTGATTTACACTTTTATCCATTAGTGTGGTGAATTCTAGGAATTCATCCATTTAATCTAGGTTTTAAAATGTATTGGCATAAAATAGTTCATAATACTATTATATATGCTTATTATTTTTTCTACAATGTGAAGATATGTTCCTTTTATTGATCCTGACTTTGGCTATTTGAACTTATTCTTTTTTTTCCTTGATCAGTTTAGCCAGGAGATTATTAGCATTTTAAAATAAAGGATCAAATTTTGGCTTTGCAGTTTTCCAGTTTACTAATCCTTGATTATATCTTTATTTTGTCTGTCCTACTATTTTTAGGTTTATTTTGCTGTTCTTTTTCCAACTTCTTGCGATGGTAGATATCTAGCTCAATTTTTAGTCTTCTTTTCTAC
This sequence comes from Eschrichtius robustus, assembly GCF_028021215.1. Lineage (NCBI taxonomy): Eukaryota > Metazoa > Chordata > Mammalia > Artiodactyla > Eschrichtiidae > Eschrichtius > Eschrichtius robustus. The sequence goes on from NC_090824.1 coordinate 88,169,471, forward strand.
TATGTACTTAAGGCTACATATTTCCTCTTTTTATTATTTATTTATTTGTTTGTTTGTTTGTTTTGCTGTACCGGGTCTTAGTTGTGGCACACGGGATCTTTGTTGCCGCTTGAGGGATCTTTGTTGTGGCATGCCGGATCTTTTAATTGCGGCATGCGAACTCTTAGTTGTGGCATGTGGGATCTAGTTCCCTGACCAGGGATCAAATCCAGGCCCCCTGCATTGGGAGCGTGGAGTCTTAGCCACTGGACCGCCAGGGAAGTCCCTATATATTTATTTCTAAGTAATATTTTTGTTATCATTTAGCTTTTCTACATGATGTTTTAAATATATATTATGTTTCTATATCATATTAATATATACCATATATTTGTCTTTTTTCTTTTGTGGTCAATAAGAAAAAGAGATCATTATTGTACTTCATAACAGAACTCAGTCCCAAGGTTACAGATTGGACTTGGAAAACAGATGAAATTTTGAAGGTAGGTGTTTCCACAAATGAAGAATACCTGAGGGGCAAGAGATTGACTTGCAATACTGATATCTTTGCTCTTAAAATGTTCATATCTTCAGTTTCAAAGTTTATGAAAATGAACAATGAATAACATATCAGACTGAGCCCAGGTAGGACCTATATAGCTGAGAGTAATTACACTCACAGCTGAAGAAAGTCAAGATGTTTAGGCTGAAAATGGTATAAATCCCAAGTGGCACAAATATATATATATATATACATATATATATATATATATATATACATATATATATATATATATATATATATATGTGTGTGTGTATATATATATATATATATGTATATATGTATATCTATATATTCCAACCCTTTTAAAATATTTCACTAGAGGGAATTCCCTGGTGGTCCAGTGATTAAGACTCTGCACTTCCAGTGCAGGCGGCACGAGTTGGATCCCTGGTCAGGGAACTGAGATCCCACATGCCGTGGTGCAGCTACAAAAAAAAAAAAAAAAAAAAAAAAATTCACTAGAAATATTTAACAAGGGCAAAAAAGTAATGAGGTAGAAAATTTTAATCACCACGGTAGCATTTCCTTGGAAAGAACCTCAGAATCCAGTCTGATGCTCAGATTTGCAAGTACACGAATTACCTTTACTGGAACTCAGCAAGATATTTAGACTTGCACTAACCAAATTCACAAGAGATTTTTTTCATAGCAGCTATTATCCAGTGTAACATGCACCATCCCAGAAGATCTTAATAGTTATTAACAAAATGTTAAGTTTATGTATCCATATACTTCAGTGTAAACTGCTGAGGAGGAAAATTTTTTTCTCTACCCTGCTAGGTTTGTTAGCAAGACAGTAATAAGGAAGGGCTGGGGTTAAACCAGAGTATGCCATACCTTGCAGAAGTAGAATACTGTACCAGGCAATAACAGAAATTGTAACATGTGCTGGACAAGCTTAAGTTAAGAACCAGAGTGTGAATTTCAGAAACCTCTTTGTGTTCTCTTTACTGATGATTGAAAGGAAGGAGAACTATGGCCTCCTAGGTCTTCATGTGGAACAAAGAACAGGTCTCACTAATTAATGATTTTAAAAGATCAAAGAGGACTTCCATGGTGGTGCAGTGGTTAAGAAACGCTCAGGGGACACGGGTTTGAGCCCTGGTCCAGGAAGATCCCACATGCCACGGAGCAACTGAGCCCATGCGCCACAACTACTGAGCCTGTGCTCCAGAGTTTATGAACCACAGCTACTGAGCCCCCATGCCACAACTACTGAAGCCGGTGCGCCTAGAGCCCATGCTCCGCAACAAGAGAAGCCACCGCAATGAGAAGCCTGCGCACCACAACAAAGAGTAGCCCCGGCTCGCCGCAATTAGAGAAAGCCTGCGCACAGCAACAAAGACCCAATGGAGCCAAAAATAAATAATAAAATAAAATAAATAAATTTATTTTTAAAAAATCAAAGAATGCAGGAACAATTATTGGGCAAGAGAAGTAATCATAGCAGATAAAATAAATCAGTCACAAAACCTCCCACTTCCATATCAAAGTTAAAGACCAGCCATAAGCACATCCTTGAGCTGTTTTTGCAGAATCTTAAACCCCCTTGAACACTCAACCACTAAACTGACTAGAGCTTAAGGATTGATTATGCTGACCTTTGCTGACCCTCTTGACTTCACTCAACTAGGTGCCTCGATTTTTTTAACCTAGAGTAAACTTTGCCTCATTTTAAGACTAAAATGTCCACCCCAAGGGCAGGGATTGCTACCATTTTTTAACATGCAAGTATGTTTGAACATGTTGTTGTGCTGCTCAACTAGAACTCCACCTCTACGTGGAAGAACACACTCACCCTTTCATGAATATGCATGCACCCTTAGCTTAACACTTCCCTGATCTTGCTGTGCTGGGAGACAGTGTTTTGAGAGCTATCTCCCTGTCTCCTTACTTGTCACAAGTAAAAAACACCTCTGCTTTGATCAAAAGTACTTGGCGTGTTCATTGGCTATGCACCCCAAGCCACGGATCCATTGAGTCTGGTAACAATTTCTGGCGACGCTGGTGGTTCCTGATCAGGGACTAGGGTGGCCGGCCACACTGGGGTGAAGCAGTAGGTGGGGGCAACTCCTCCAGGGCTTACTCACCTCCGGTACTGATCAGGCCGCCTGGGGTCTCTCGGTAGGTCAGAGGTCTGCTTGGTATCTACCAGCTCAGAGACTGCTCACAGGCTGATCTCTGTGGGTGGAGTGCCCACCTGAACAACTTTGTTCAGTGCCAGCAGACTTCAGAGGGTGAGTAGAATTCAGAACCGGTGCTATAATTAAGTGCAAGTGTTGGGATAATTTCACTTTTTGATTAAAGCAGAATTTCAGGAACGTGCAACTGGGGTTTCAGGTGGGACAAATTAAACCTTGGGTTTCTGTAACTCTGGGAGGTTGTGTTCTTCCCACTCTGTGAGTGGGAACTTCGTTCCTACTGCTCTGGGGTGTTGCATTCCTCTTGTGGGAGACTAGAGACCTCTGGGTTTAGAAGCCATGTTTTCTGTGACTTGGGGAGGTTAAGTTCATTTTTTAATAAGAAACAAGCAACCTCTGGGTTCAGGGAATGCAGACCTGGATAGGGTCCCTATCAAGTTTCTGGGACACTGGAGACTGGGCAACTTGTTGTCGCAGTTTTTTGGGGATCAACAGAAAACTTGCCATGACTTAGGAGTTCCCACCTGAGATCAGTTGGGCCAGATACTCAACCACATCAGGTTTTTCTTTTCTTTTTTTTTTTTTTTTTTTTTTGGTTGCGTTGGGTCTTTCTCTAGTTGATGCGGGCTTTCTTTAGTTGCAGTGAGCAGGGGCTACTCTTCGTTGCGGTGCCCGGGCTTATTGCGGTGGCTTCTCTTGTTGTGGAGCATGGGCTCAAGGCATGCGGGCTTCAGTAGTTGTGGGGCGTGGGCTCAGTAGTTGTGGCTCGTAGGCTCTAGAGCGCAGGCTCAGTAGTTGTGGCGCACGGGCTTAGTTGTTCTGTGGCATGTGGGATCTTCCCGGACCAGGGATCAAACCCGTGTCCCCTGCCTTGGCAGGCGGATTCTTAACCACTGCGCCACCAGGGAAGTCCCAGGTTTTTCAATCAGGAGGATGAGAGGTGGGAAACTATTTTCAGACTCGGGAGGAACAGACTCTGATGTCTGTAAATTGTATCAGTCAGCCCCTGAGAATGGCTGCTTCCCTGTGGTACATCAGAATGGGAAACATTTCTGTTCCCGAATGTAGTCTGTTGAGATGTATTACAAGTAATTGTAAATCTTTTGGGTAACAACCCATGACAAAGAAACAAAGATAGTGATCTTCTGTAATGTTGTCTGGCCCCAATGCTCATTAGGAAACCAAGACAAATGACCAGAGAATGGATCTCCAAATCACAGTATCATCCCATAGTTAGTTCTTTACTGCAGAAGGTTAGAAAAATGGGTCAAGATGCCACATATACAGTGCTTTATGGCCCTTTGTAAAGTGACAGCAATCCAAAAGCCAGGAAGCATTGGGAAACTGATTCTGCCAATCATAGAGGGCCTATATATCAGAGGGCCCTGTAGATTCAGGACTTCCCATGGGACGGGCCCAACCTCTTGTACCACCCCCTTACCCGGCACCTCTTATTTTTTTTCTTTTGGCCACACCACCATGCAGCTTGTGGGATCCTAGTTCCCTGACCAGGGATCGAACCCGTGCCCCCTGCAGTGGAAGCGCCAAGTCCTAACCACTGGACTGCCACGGAATTCCCTACCGGGTACCTCTTACCGGGTACCAACCCCTGACCCTGTTCCACCTTCCCTGTCAGCACCACCTCCTGCAGAAGTGAAGAAGGACCTGACTGTTCCCTCTCAAGATTTTTGCCTGCCCCTTCCTCCTGGGCCCTCTGTTTCAGGGGGAACCACCTGAAGTGGGGCTAATTATCAACCTGAGGTTTCTGTTTGCCGCCTCAGGCAGGTCCCTAATGGTGAGGGAGGCTTACAACCATCTATGTCCCCTTCTCTACCTCAGACCTCTATAATTGGAAAGAACATACTAGTAGCCTGAGAGAGGATCCAGAGAGATTCATAGATTTAATGAGTGGAATATTTACGACTCATAACTCTAATTGGGCAGATCTTCAGTCCCTCTCAACCTCCTTACAGCTGAGGAAGACCAGTGTCCTGTCGAAGGCTGGGGAAGAGGCAGATAAGCAGCACTTAACTCAGCCAACCGCCAGATGTGGAGACCAGCAGCGGAAGCAGTCCCTGCCATTGACCCTACATGGGATCCTGTGTCTCAGTGAATAGGGCCTGGCTTGAGAATTACCGAAGTCTCCCACTTAAGGGGATAAAGGTTTCTTGCCGGAGACCCATTAATTGGGGAAAAGTCATAAATATTCAGCAAGAGGCTGAAAACCCATCAGCATTCCTAGAGAGGACTAGAAAATGTCTCCAACAGTATACAACTCTTGATCTAGACGCCCCTGAGAGTAACCCAGTGGTCAATACTTATTATATCTCAGAGTGCCCCCAACATATGAAGGAAGCTGCAGAAAGTAGCAATGGGCCCAAACACCCCGAACTCCCAGCTGGTAGATATTGCTTTTGGGGTGTTCAACAACCGAGCTATGGCTGAGGAAGAAAAGGGGGACAAGAAGCTGAAAAGGCAAGGCACCCTCCTGGCTGTTGCTCTCCAGTTCACCTCAGGTGAGCCACGGGCATCGGATGGACCAATGTGGGTGAGTAACCCCGGCCCCCACCAAGGGACCAAAGTGGGGCCACCAGTGAAGTTGGGGCCCAATCAATGTGCTTTCTATAAGAAGGAAGGGCATTTGAAAAGGGAATGTCCTGACCATCCTCAGAGCAGGAGGGCCACAGAAATCCCAAAGCTCATGATACCCCAAGTAGAGGAGGACTGACAGGGTCTTAGAATCCTGATAATATATAATCCCAACCTCCCCCAAAGGAGCACCAGGTTGTCTTAGAACTAGAGGGGGAGAAAGAATTTTTAATAGATACTGGAGTCATTTACTCAGTCTGGACCACCCTGAGAGGAAGACTGTCCAAACGGGAGTGTACTATTAAAGAGGTATTAGGCAACTTTACTAGGAGGTTATTTTTAGAACCATTGACATGCAAAATAGGACCCTGCACACTACTGGACTCCTTCCTATATGTCCCAGAGTGTCCCATCCCTCTTTTGGGATGGAACCTGCTCTCAAAGTTAAAAGCCGCTGTAAGTGTTGACCTAATGGAAAGGCATATCTCTCAGTGGGGAAAAACAGCTTTTACTAGCCCTGGGAGAGGATATAAGAAAGTCTGAGAATGTACTTGCCCATATCTTAGAGAAGGTGAACCCAGCTGTCTGGGCTCAGGGTTGAGTCCGAAGAGCTAAAAACATACAGCTGATTAGGATCACCTTAAGGAATTCTGATCAATATGCTCGAGGAAAGCAGTATCCCCTTAAGCCTGAGGCAATCAAGGATGAGTTACATAGGACTGAGTGAACTGGTGAATATGGTTGAAATATTTATGTTTTTTGTCTGAAATATTACTGGCTTTTAATCTGTGTTTTCCAGATATAAGGAAACATTTCCACTTAAGCTAATTGTGATTGACAGCAACTTGGTAAATTATACCTATGTAAGCAGAACTGAAACACTTTTCTTTCTACCTAATCCCTCCAGAAACTGGAAACTCTTAGGTTCCCAGCAGCCTGTCAGGTGAACAAGGAAGGTCACCTCCCAACAGGTGCAGAAATCTCAAGGTATTTTGTGACTTCAAGAAGAGTAGAATTCATCCAAATCTGTAGATATCATAGGCAGAATCTGTGGCAAGCTCTTGACGTGGATTTTCTGGCCTTGGGAGGCCTTTTAAAGAGTCAATCTGTGATTCCTTATGAAAAGTTCCAGCACAGCTAATTGAAAAGACCCTATATGATCAGTTAGACTTATGTAAATAATCAGGCCAAGTTTATTGAAATTAGACTTATGTAGCAAACAAATTAGTCTTAATTTGGCTATACTGTTTTCCATAGTGGCTGTACCAACTTATATTCTCACTGAATGTAGGAGGGTTCCCAACTGTAAAGTTTAATTAAATTATTAAAAGTACACTCTAAGTTTGTTTCTAAAGCTTATCACAGCAATCTGTCTTTAGATGAAGATCAGATGCCCTATGACCTGCAACCAGGAGATTAGGCATCTGTCTTCCATCTAGATAAAAGGATCCATACCAGGTACCCTTAACTAGCTCATGTGCGGTGAAACTGAAGGGAACTGACTCTTGAGTTCATATTTCCCACTTAAGAAAGGCCTCTGCACTGGACTGGTCTATAGAAAGAACTGCTGACCCCAAACAACATCCACACCAGGATGAGAAGAAGACAGCAACAATGGTAGGCAGCTGACCCAAGAATCTGGACTAGGCCTGTAAGACCCATCCTACTAATTTAATCGAACTCTTTTTTTTTTTTAATAGTAATCTTTTATTTATTTATTTATATATTTTATTTTTGGCTGTGTTGGGTCTTCGTTTCCGTGCGAGGGCTTTCTCCAGTTGCGGCGAGCGGGGGCCACTCTTCATCGCGGTGCGCGGGCCTCTCACTATCACGGCCTCTCTTGTTGCGGAGCACAGGCTCCAGACACGCAGGCTCAGTAGTTGTGGTTCACGGGCCTAGTTGCTCCGCGGCACATGGGATCTTCCCAGACCAGGGCTTGAACCCGTGTCCCCTGCATTAGCAGGCAGATTCTCAACCACTGCGCCACCAGGGAAGCCCTAATCGAACTCTTTAACAAATGTTTGTAACTGCCTATTAATATTGAAAGTTATTGTTTTATTTCTAACCATACTGGTGGCCCCAATGTTTAGAATGGAAAGAAAATTCTCTAGTGAAGTTGTCACAGAGCCTAACTACTCATGACATGTATCATTACTTGCTTTAAGTCTACTGTTAAAAGCACATATACAATGTTTGTGTAACAATTCGGTATAATTGATAAATGTATAGCCTATAAAAAGTTTTCCCAAAAAAAAAAAAAAAAAGTTTTCCCATTAGCGTACCTCAGCTTGTTCTCTGTGGTCTGATTAGTTTTCCCCCAAAGTGGATAACTAGGCAAATATCTGTATAAACAAAAAGGAGACCTAGCACTGAGTGACATGATGGACCAGGGTGAGGCAGCAACCTCACTGGCACTGAAACACAAATATTTTGATCTAGACAAAGATTTGCAAACAAAAGGGGAAATGATAGAAGAAGTCTTCACACTGAAGTATGGGTAAGTCATTCTGGCTAATACATAATTAACCTGAACTTTATGCTGACCAGAACCGCCTGTTTTGTGACCTATCAAACATGTATCATATATCTGCTTTGACCACTAAGGAGGGGAATCATTTGAAAATCCAAATGGAGTGGCTGTAGTTCAGGCATCCAAGGTGGAGCTGGATGGCCATTGTGAATGTGATTTTTATTCTTTTTTTTTTTTGCCTTGCCACGTGGCATGTGGGATCTTAGTTCCCCAACCAGGGATTGAACCTGTGCCCCCTGCAGTGGTAGTCTTAATCACTGGATCATCAGGGAAGTCACCCATTTTTATTCATTTTTGTTTGTTTGTTTTTGTTTTTTGGATGTGATTTTTAGACACATTCCTGTATTGCTGTATTTTCTGAACTGTGTCAAGGACACTCATTGGTTCTCAAGGCAGTGTCTGCTGGCAGTTGCCAGCTGGAGACCATCCTTGTGGTCTCCTCTTGTAACTATTAAATTTTTTCTTATTTTGGAAATAGTAACAAATGAGACAGTTCAAGCCATAGCCTCACAGCAGAAGACACTAGATTCTTTAGCCAGAGTAGTACTGGGCAATAAAATTGCTTTAGATTAGATTTTAACAGAAAAAGGAGACATATGTGTAGTGGCCAATAGCTCCTGTTATGTGTATGTTAATAACACATCAGAAGTTAAAACCTCCTTAAATAACATTAGGCAACTCGTTACCTGGCTACAACAAGTCTCCCTAGAAGTGACAGGTACAGACTGGTTTTCAGGCTTATTCTCCTGAATTCCTCAGAGAATGAGATCTACTTTTCAAGGTTTATAAAAGTTCAGGTTGTCACTCCTCCTTCTACTTCTAATTGGGACTATTACACTAAAATGGTGGACCAAGGAACTAATATCTTCATCATGCAAGACTAGGTTCCAAGACCTGGAACTTGGGGATATTTCCATCTTGGTGTCCATTCCCCAGCTGAGGCAGGACTACACCCCATTTTAGTAGGAAGTATCCAGAGTGGTTATTGCCCCATTCCCTCAAAGATTTTGGGAAAGTTAAAACAGGAGAGGAGATTGAAACTGAGTCCCCCTAAAACTGAGTTCCACTGCCAAGTTTATGATTAACCTCTCTATCCAAAACTATTCCCTTTCTTGTCGTGTCCCTGTTACCCTCAGGATTGAGGAGTATCAAAGAGATGGGGGGATTAAAACTGAGCAGGTTATGACATAGTATGAGTGTGTTTCGTGTTTGGTAATTGCAATCATTGTTGCTTTTGTTGTGGTCATCCATTTACAATGCTTGGTGTCAGTCTACTTATCTCTTGTAAAAATAAAATACAGTGTGTGTGTGTGAAAAAAAATAATCCATATATATATATATATTTCTCCCCTACCTCTTCTGGACAGTTTACTCAGAGGTACCGAGTGGCTGCGCAGGACCCTGTGAGGCCCTCCTAGGTACAAAATCCCCTTGAGTCCCCCATTTCTTATTTGTAGAGAAAGACTAGGCCTTCTCTGAATCCCAAACAGCAGACTCAAGCAGTTACTAATTAGGGGAATGCAGAAGCACAGGAAAAGCAGTCAAGAAACAATAATTCAGTGATAAAACAGAGTCCTAGTTCCTCCTCAAGGGATAACAATATGTTGAATATCTTTGAGTTGTTATGCAGAAACTAAGACCCCCTGCCCAGGTGGAAAATGGTGACTATGTGCTGACCACAAGTGTGTAGACCCCAGACTGATTAGTACCAGGTTGATGATTGAGATTTCTGAAACACCACCTTGTTACCTTACCACCAAGCAGTCAGAAGAAAGTCTATGACCTGATCATGCATGCTGCAACCCTTACCCCAAGTGTTGCCTTTAGAAACACTTTCCTGAGGGACTTCCCTGGTGGTCCAGTGGTTAAGACTCTGCCCTTCCAGTGCAGGGGGTGTGAGTTTGATCCCAAGTTGGGGAACTAAGATCCCACATGCCAAAAAAAAAACAAAAAACAAAAAAAAACACACTTCCCTGTTTGGGTTTTTGAGCATGAGTTACCCGTTCTCCTTGCTTGGTGCCTTGCGATAAACACTGTTCCTTCCTTCACCACACCCCAGTGTCAGTAAATTGACTTTGCTGCACAGCAGGCAAGTGGACCCTAGTTTGGTTTGGTAACAGTAGTACCTCATATAAACAGATACATACATTTTAAATTCATAGGTATGTTAACCAAGGTTCAGCTGGGCTGTTTTCATGGGAAAACTGGATGCCTATGAGTTTACTGACTGTGACATTGATTGAAATTCACATGACTGAATCTTAAGGAATCATAGCAAAACTGTATTCAGCTGAATCTTGGGGAAATATACTTGTAGAAAGGTGTTTTTATTTACAACGCATGTCTGCTGCCCAAGGACTCCTTCCATTTTGTCAGAGTACTAGGAAATTGAATTAGTAAGGAACAAATGAGATTGCTTGATACACATCACCTATATAGTATTCTGATTTTTTAAAAATGCTTAACCTGAATCTAATCATGAGGAAGTAAATAACCAAATCCGGATTCTCTGGACAACCGGCTTTAACTCTTTAAAAGTGTCAATGTTGTTGACCTAAAACACACTGCCAGATATTTTTCCAGCAAAAATGGGTTTATTCTGGATCAGCAGAGAATTGCAGTTCAAGATTTGCAACCATGGTGGGCCACATGCAAGTCCCCACACTATAAGGGAAGGAGAACACATTTATAGAGAGGAAAAGGAAGCTGGGAGGGATGCAGTAAACAAGGAGTTCATGGCTTTTTGTTGGTTGAGTCCTTGCCAGGAAAGAAGAGGAGTCTTCTGCTTTTTGCTGGGCTCTGCTATCAATGCAAGGTTTGAGAGCTCCCCCTTCTGGTCTCCTGACTCTACTTAACTGAGTTTTCTGTTTATTAATTTTTTAAAATGTCATGAAATCAAAACAAAACAAAAAGGCAGGGGAATTCTCCTAGAACACAGGAGACTAAAGAGCCTTTGGAAAGGCAATGCCTGATCCCTGATTGAATTTTGTATTTAAAAAAAAAATTCATAAAGCATATTTTGGGGACTTGGAAATTTGATGCAATGTTAAATTTCTTGACTGTGATAATAGTATTACGTAGGAGAATGTCCTTATTAGGAAGTACATGTCTGCAAATTACTTTCAAATGACTTTATTTAAAGTATATATGTGGGCGGGACTTCCCTGGCAGTCAAGCGGTTAATACTCCCCGCTTCCACCGTAGGGGTCGCAGGTTCCATCCCTGGTCTTCGAAATAAGATCCCGCATGCCGTGCGGTGCGGCTACAAATTTTAAAAATATATGTATATGTGGGTATGTGTATATATGCACGTGAGAGGAAACAGAGAAACAAATACAGCAACATGTGCATAGGGGTTCAAATGCACCGTTCTTTCAACATTTCTGTAGGCTTTTTTTTTTTTTGGCCGCCAAGCGGCATGCGAGATCTTAATTCCCCAACCAGGGATCCAACCCTGCCCCTGCAGTGGAAGTGCAGGAGTCTTAACCACTGGACCGCCAGGGAATTCCCAGGCTTTAATTTATTTTTATTTTTATTTCTTTTTTGAAGTATGGTTGAGTTACATAGCCACTGTGTTATTCCTTTATTTATTTATTTATTGGCTACACTGTGCTGCATGCAGGATCCTAGTTCTCCAACCAGGGATTGAACCCATGCCCCCTGCATTGGGAGCTCAGAGTCTTAAACACTGGACCACCAGGGAAGTCCCTTCCCAGGCTTTAATTTTTTCAAAATGAAAAATTGCAAATGAAAAGAGGTTTGCTTGGTGGCCAACTAACTAGAGGTAGTATAGTTCTGAGAGAGGTTTCATCCAGGCTTTAGGGAAGCCTGATGAATCGCTTTTATTCCATAAGGAAGTATATCTTCCTGTAACTGTTTCTGATGCCAAATTTTGTTTCTTTCCTCCCTAGACTATGCCAAATTCTTGCTGGTGATGTATCCCCATCCTTTAAAATTTTTCCAAAATGAAAAATTGTATTGTGTTCATTTTTTAAAATCGTATTATTTTTAGTTTTTGAGTGGGTAATACATTCATATGGCCCAAAATTCAAAAAGTACTGAAAGGAAAGTAAGCATGTCTCTTTTAGTCTGCCCCCAGACACCCAGTTTCCCTTCTTGGAGACAACTAATGTTATCAGTTTCTTGTCCATCGTTTCAAAGCTATCTTGAATACAAAAGCAAACATGTATGCAAGTAGGAATGAGTGTGTAAATATATATTTCTTCTCTCCTTCTTTTTATACAAATAGCACAGCAATACACACTGTCCTTCACTTTGCCTTTTTCACCCCACGACATATCTTGATAGGTTCAGATCAATACATAAAGAGCTTCCAACCCATATTTTTCCTTTTTATTAAATCATAATCCACTGGATGGATGTACGATATCTCTCTTGATAAACATGTAGGTTGTTTATCACCTTTTGCTACTGCAACCTATGCTGAAACTTTACGTATGTGTAAGTTTATCTGCAGGATATTTTCCTAGAAATGGAGCTGTTGGGTCAAAGTCTAGTTGCATTTGTAACCTTAATAGATGTCACCAAATTGCCCTTTAAAATAGTCAAATCAATCCTACTAGCAATGAGTGCCACAAACTTGCTAATACAGTGCATTCCAAACTTTTTGGTGGTATCTCAGTATGGTTTTAATTTATATTTCTCTCATTATGTATGAGGTTGAGCTTCTTTATATATGCTTTAGAGAAATTTTTATGTCCTTTTCTGGGTACTATTGATAATCTTTGCCCACTTTTCTGAGTTATCTTTCTCATTGACTTGTAGAATGTCTTCAAATATAAAAGAACTCTTTGTGATATAGGTTGCCAAATTTCCCCCCAGTTTGTTGGTTTATTTGACTTTATGATGGGTTTTGCCATTTAGAAATTTAAAGATATATAGTGATGAAATAAAATTCGTATTTTAAGGCAAGACAAAAATTTAAACATAAAATTTTTCTCTGCCCTTTCGGGCCTCCTCCTTCCCCTCCAGTGTGCATTGTGCATCTGCATTATGTATTAACCAGACCTCCCCAACAGCAGAAATACCTGCTTAACCATAAAGATCAATTTTTCTTCTTCTGGCACCAGCCATATAATCCCTAGAAGAAATCATTCCTTTCTCAATCCTGTAAGGGATCATGATGAACCACTACCCACATTGTATGTGTAGACGTCTTTGGTGAACTTAATGAATAGAGATTGGTCCAGAACAGACTGGGTCAGATGACCTGGGAAGATACTGGGAGATACTAATGGAAATTCTTAGCTTAAATATTTACTTACTTTATCAATGTTACTAGCTATATTACTTGTATTCTGCCTATTTTACAAGGTTATTGTTTTTTGCACTACCAAATGTGTGACTAAGCCTTCAGTAAAATAATAATGACTAGGGAACTTGAAATGATTGACCAAATATATAGGTCTATAAGAGCAATGATTGTAATAGTGTTAACTCTAGATATGGGAAGAAGCCATTTCCTGGACCATAACAGACTAGTAAGACAGGCGGCCCAGAGGCTTTGGGCTACTGTTAATAGGGCTGAGTCCAGTAATAGCACAATGAGTGGCCTATTAATGAAATCCTTGCCTGACCTGAGAATGAGTATTCCTAGCGCTGTGGGACAAATTGGTCATGAAATGCCTCCCATCCTTGGTCGAAATTAAGACACAAAGGGAGGGTTTTGTAAGATAAAGAATGGTGGCCAGGGACTTCCCTTGTGGTCCAATGGTTAAGAATCTGTCTTGCAATGCAGGGTATGCCGGTTGGAGCCCTGGTCGGGGAACTAAGATCTCACATGCCGCAGGGCAACTTAAGCCCGTGCACCACAACTAGAGAGCCCAAGTGCTGCAACTACAGAGCCCACACGCTCTCTGGAGCCAGCAGGCCACAACTAGAGAGAAGCCTGTGTACTGCAATGAAGGGCCCACGCTCCACAATGAAAGATCTTGTGTACCACAACTAAGAACCGATGCAGCCAAAAAGTAAATAAATGAATAAATAAATATTTAAAAAAAGAAAACAAGAATGTTGGCCACCATCCAGTTCTATAAGATTCCAGTCGTTAGCAGTGCAGTCACTGACCTACAGTACACCCGAGAGAGGAATTCAGGGCGAAGAGCAGGATGAGGCATTTCCTGCTCTGGGAAAACTGGCAGAACTGGCCCTCAGATAGATATTTTCAGGAGAAAATTTTATGAACCCAGTTTCTTGCATCTTCCCATACTTAGAAAAGCACTAACACCATTAACTAAGATATCCATTCCTTTCAAATAGCAGTAACCTTCTACCAAGATGTGTGCTTGTTTGCACATACCCCTTTGTTAAAATCACATACATACTGGCCTCCCCCTTTACTTCTTTGGAACAGTCCTCAGAGCTTCTGAAAGACTGTCTCCTGGGTTATAATCTTCAGGTTAGCTCAAATAAAATTTTCTGTTTCTTTCTTAGACTGAATATTGATTAATTTTCCATCGACAATAGTCAAATGTTTCAATATTTTCCTTTATAGCTTTTGTAAGGCCCATGGTTTCTCTTAGAACTTTTATGGTTTGACACTTTATATTTATATCTTTGATTCATTTAGAAATTTATCCTAACATAAAGTATGAGATAAGGATCAAAATTAATTTTTTCAGATGGCTATGTGGTATCCCAACACCATTTAATAAACCCTCTATATTTTTTCCCTCTGATTCAAAATTCCTCTTTTATCATATACTAAATTTCTCTGTGTATTCGTATCTATAACTGAGCATGGTAGGCAGAACAACAGCCCCCCAAAGATGTCCACATCCTTTTAAAAAAAAAATTATTTATTTATTTGACTGCACAGGATCTTCGTTGTGGCATGCGAGATCTTTTAGTTGTGGCATGTGGGATCTAGTTCCCTGTCCAGGGATTGAACCCGGGCCCACTGCATTGGGAGTACGGAATCGTAACAACTGGACCATGAGGGAAGTCCCAAGATGTCCACATCCTAATTCCTGAAACCTGTGAATGTTACCTCACATGGCAGTAGGGACTTTGCAGATGTTTTGAAGGATCTTGACATGGGGAGAGTATCCTGGATTAGCTGGGTGGGCCCAGTGTAATCACAAGGATCCTTTTAAGAGGAAGTCAGGATGTCAGAGTCAGAGAAGGAGATGTGATGAGGGAAGCCAAGGTCAAAGTGATTGTTGGCTTTGAAGATGGAGGAAGGAGCCTCAAGGCAAAGAATGCAGATGCCTCTAAAAACTGGAAAAAGCAAGGAAATAGACTCTCTCCTAGGACCTCCAGAAGGAACACAATTCTGCCAACACCTTGATTTTAGCTCAGTGAAAGTCAGAATTTAGGATTTCTGACTTCCAGAATTGTAAGATAATACATCTTTGTTGTTTTAAGCCACTAAATTTATGGTAATTTGTTACTAGCAGTGATAGGAAACTATGACACTGGGATAACTAGGCTGTGTGCCACTGACCTATCTTTTTAGCACAAGTACATTTTAATTATTGTAGTTTTATAATTTGTTTTAATAGCTGGTCAGTTTGGCCCTTTTATTTCAGGATTTTCATGGCTCTTCTTGCTTTTTATTTTACCATATAAACATGAGAACTAGCTTGTTCAGTTCCAAAATAAAAACCTTGTTGGTATTTTTACTGAGATCATGTTGTATTAAATTTAAAGATCAACTAATGGAGGACTGCTACCTTTAAGATGTTGAGTCTTGGACTTCCCTGGTGGCTCAGTGGTTAAGAATCCCCCTGCCAATGCAGGGAACACAGGTTCGAGCCCTGCTCTGGGAAGATCCCACATGCAGCGGAACAACTAAGCCTGTGTGCCACAACTACTGAGCCTCCGCTCTAGAGTCCACGAGCCACAACTACTGAGCCTGCGTGCCACAACTACTGAAGCCCGTGTGCCTAGAGCCTGTGCTCTGCAACGAGAAGCCACTGCAATGAGAAGCCCGTGCACCGCAACCAAGAGTAGCCCCCACTCACCACAACTAGAGAAAGCCTGTGCACAGCAAAGAAGACCCAGTGCAGCCAAATAATTAATTAATTAATTAATTAAATTTTTTAAAAAAGATGTGGAGTCTTCCATTACAAGCAGATAGTATGCTTTTCTGTTTTGTGTCGTTCTTTAATATCTTTTTTTTTAAATTTATTTTTGGCTGCGTTGGGTCTTTGTTGCTGTGCACAGGCTTTCTCTGGTTGAGGCGAGCAGGGGCTACTCTTTGTTGCAGTGCGCAGCCTTCGCCTTGCAGCGGCTTCTCTTGTTGCGGAGCACGGGCTCTAGGTGCGCAGGCTTCAGTAGTTGCGGCACGCAGGCTCAGTAGTTGTGGCGCACGGGCTCAGTTGCTCCGCGGCATGTGGGATCTTCCCGGACCAGGGCTCAAACCCGCGTCCCCTGCATTGGCAGGCAGATTCTTAACCACTGAGCCACCAAGGAAGGCCTTTCTTTAATATCTTAAAGTTTCCTTTGATGTATACTTTTCTCATTAAGTTTATTCTGAGACATTTTATATTTTTGTTACAATTTAAAACTATCATCATAGGGCTTCCCTGGTGGCGCAGTGGTTAAGAATCCACCTGCCAATGCAGGGGACACAGGTTCGAGCCCTGGCCCGGGAAGATCCCACATGCCGCGGAGCAACTAAGCCCGTGCGCCACAACCACTGAGCCTGTGCTCTAGAGCCCGTGAGCCACAACTCCTGAAGCCCGCGTGCCTAGAGCCGGTGCTCCGCAACAAGAGAAGCCACCTCAGTGAGAAGCCCATGCACCACAACGAAGAGTAGACCCCGCTTGCCACAACTAGAGAAAGCCCACGCACAGCAACAAGGACCCAGTGCATCCAAAAATAAAATAAAATAAATACATTAAAAAAAAGAATAAAAAAAAAACTATCATCATAAAATCAAAACAAATTTGTACAAAAAGTTCAAACCATACACAAAAGAATGCAGATGAAGACAAAGTCATCCAAAAATCTTACTAGAGAGCATCCTTCCACATACTAGTTTCTCTTAGCCATAAAGGAGGGCAGCGTCTGTTGGGTAGGCAACCGACAGCGATTGCCACAAATCCCATTGGGATTTCTATTAGGAATTCACTGATTTTGGAGAATTTTCAACTTTATAACATTGAGCTCTTCTGCAAACATAGTTTTAGAGATCTCTCCATGCAGGTCCTGAATATTTCTTAAAGTTTATTCGTAGACATTTATGGGTTTTGTTGCTACTTTGAATGGGATCTGTTTTCTATTACATTATCTAGTTATTATTAGCACTTAATAAAGCTCTGATCTTTTTATATTTTGTAATTAGCTACGCTAATGTACTTATTGTCCCTTAAACTATCCAGGTATATAATCATATCTGTAAATCTTTTCCAAGATTTGCATCTTTTCTTATTTGTTTTTTATCTTTTATTATTTCATTCTTTTGTTATAGCACTTAGTAGCACTTTTTGCACAATACTAAATAATAGTGGCAATAGATAATTTTGTTCTTGATTTTAATGAAAGTGTTTCTAACATTTCATTAGCAAAGAGATGATGGCAGCTTGTCTGGGATATCTGTATCTATATATTACTGATGATGTTAAGCAAATATCTAATTCCTTTTTACCGTTTTTTCCCCTTAATCAGGAATTTATGTTGAATTTTATTGGATATGTAGGGGAGCAAAACTTGGCACACCAAAATGTCTCTTTGGTTTGTGGGTTATTTCGAGTTGAAAACAATCAAGGCCCAATCAAGGTCAGGAAATAACTTTGACCTTCCCCCTAACTGCCTAAAACAAGTCCACCCTGTGTTCCATTGTCTCTGCATGGCCAAACATTTATTTGCCAAACGTTTGCTTTTCCATCTGCTTGTGAATTGCCTTCCTCTCTTCTGAAGTCCTAAACCACTACCCCCAACATCCTCTTGTCCTTACTAAAGACAGTATTTAAGGTGAGGGTTCCTGCTGTTTTGAGGAGTAACTCAGGTTTCCTGGGTCACTCCCAGGTATACATGTTATTAAAATTTTGTTTGATTTTATCTTACGTCAATTTAATTCTTAGATCAGGCAGAAGAACTTAGGAGGGTAGAGGAAAATTTCTTCCTCCCTGACAGATGCTTTTCCAAAATGATGAAATTAACCATTTGTTTCTTCTCCTTGACCTATTAATATAGCCAATTATAACTGACTTCCTAATATTGAATTGTCCTTGCACTACTCAAATAGATCACTTGGATGTGACATGGGGTTTCCCTTTCTGGATTTCCCTTTCTATACTCCAGGGTGACTATACTGATAAGATCACTTTTTCTTGAGACGAATTATCAAATTTCTGCTGATTAAGTTTTGGTCTTATTAGAAGGTGCCTCCTTGAGATTTCAGATAGGTCACTTACATTGTAACTTAGGATATATTCAAAACTTTTCAATTACACATTTATAAATATTCTCATGGATTGCTAATTTAACTGTTATCAAGAAATCTATTTTGTCTCATTTCTGACTTCTTAGTGGGTTGTCTTGGAGGAAAAGACGTATTTGTTTAAGCAGAAAAAAATGGAAGATCATTGGAACATAGGGGTATCTCACGGACCTCAAGAGCATTAAATGCTGCTGGGCCCCTGAGAAACTGGAAAGATCTGGAAAGCAGTCAGAATTCAAAACTGTTTCTTTCTGTATGACTCTCTCCCACTTTCTTAGTCTCTCAGCTTCTTAATCTTTCTGCAGATGGGGTTTCTCTGGTTTGACATCCACACAGCCAAAGGAATTCCATTTTAATGAAAGGTCAAAGTCATGTATCTTCACTCAGCCAAGAGGGGCTGTGGGTTTGCAGGTGCTCTCAGGAGGAAAGTATGTGAAGAATAGGAGGTGAAGGTGCATATCTCTGGTATGGAAGGCAGTTCACTATTATCCCCAGGTATCATCTATAACCACTAAGTTAGGTTGATTCTACCTCCAGAATGCTTCCTGAATCTGTTCTCTCTGTCACTGCTCTAGCTCAGGCCTTCCTCTCTTGCCTGAAATATTGCAAGAGCTTCCTAACAGTTTCTGTAGTCTTTACTCTCACTCTCCTGAAATCTATCCTTCAATGCCACAAGGTAACAGTGTGAGGATTAAATAAAAACTTTACGAATTTTAAAGCACTCCACAAATATAAAGTGGTGGGGAACAAAAAACAGGTCTAAGCACATGACTCATCAGGTTAAAAACTTTCAGTGATTTCCCCATTACCTAAAGAATAAAGGCTAGGGCTTCCCTGGTGGCGCAGTGGTTGAGAATCTGCCTGCCAATGCAGGGGACACGGGTTCGAGCCCTGGTCTGGGAAGATCCCACATGCCGCGGAGCAACTAGGCCCGTGAGCCACAATTGCTGAGCCTGCGCGTCTGGAGCCTGTGCTCCGCAACAAGAGAGGCCGCGATAATGAGAGGCCCCGCGCACTGCAATGAAGAGTGGCCCCCACTTGCCACAACTAGAGAAAGCCCTCGCACAGAAACGAAGACCGAACACAGCCATAAATGAATAAAATTAAAAAAAAAAAAAAAAGAATAAAGGCTACAGCTCTATAATGGTCTTAGGCCTCTTCATAGCCTGAAATAAATGAAATTTAACAGTCTCAGCACCTGTTACGACACTTCTCCTGCCTCATCAGACAACAGTATTCCTTGACCACATTGTTAATTTCCATACCCATGCTGCTCTATCCGCTTATATTGTTTTCCATCTCCTCTTCTTCGCCCAGGAAACCCTACCCAACCTTTAAAACCGAAATCAACTTTTAACCACGATAAGATTTACATTCTCAAAATCAATGTCTCCTTCCTCCGGAGTCCCGCAAATCTCCAGTGAAGTACCACAGCTTTACTAATATTTCAGTCCTTTCTTCCTCTCCTCCATTAGCTGTATGTTCCAGTTTCATCCATCTACTCGAGCGTCCTCAGCTCCACCACCTACAAGGGCCTAGAAAGCCCCCTGGCTCCAGAATTTGACTGAGTTGGAGATTCAAAGCAACCTGAAGGGCCAAATACCCCACTTTAGATGCTTAAGAAACAAATCAAGAGTTCCGAAAAGCCTAGCTATTCCCTACAGGTGGTGAGGAACTAAAGCTGCGTCGCCCTCCCGCGGTGCATACTGGGAGATGTAGTCTCGGCCCGGCCCACTACCTCTTGGGAGTTGTAGTCCCCGATCTGGTAAAGGGAAAAAGGACGTAACTTCCAAATTTTGAATTAGTCCTAAGGGAGAAAAACAAGAGGGGAACCCAAAACATCCTGCGAAGTCAAGTTCTTTCGGCCTATCTCGGCCTCACGAGTAGCCGAAGGGGCGGGGAGGCGGAGCCGAGAAGGGCGGGGAGACGTTACGTTGACGCAGGCGTGACCCTGCCCAATAGGATTTGGCGGGATTTCCGAAAGCGGCAGACGGAGTGGACGCTGCCGCCTGAGACCGAGGCCTGAAGATAGTTGAGACGCCCCCCAGGAGCGCAGTTAGGAGCTGAAACTCGTCTGGGTTACGTGCAGAAGGCCGGAGCAAGGGCGTAGAGAAGTGGGGCGCAGGCGCGGGGGTCTGCAGTCCGTCCGGGGTCGGCCGCGCGCGGGTCCGGCGGACTGTAGTCGGAGCGTGCAGCCCGCCCGGGCGAGTTACGCTGCAGGCGGAGGTGAGTGTGAGGCGCAGACCCGGCCCCTTCCCACCGCGTAAACCGGACACGTACCCAGACCCAGACTTGGGCCCCAGCTCCCTCAGCGGGCTTAGGGGCCCCTCCATGCCAAGTGAAAAACTCGGATATGACGGGGCGGGGCGGAGCAGGGTTGTGCCCGGGCTCGTCCGACCCTCGGAGCTCATTGTGGCGAAAATAGAAGCGCATTCTAGAGCTGGGAGGAACCTTACTGGCCTTCACTTGCAACATCCACTTTATGGGTGTGGGCGAGGAAGCCCAAGATCCAGAGAGGTGTAGTGACTTAAAAGTCGCAGCTCTTAAGCCAGAGCCAGGGTTTCCGGATTTCTGGTCAGTGCCCTTTCCATTACACAAAGTTTGGCTTACAAAGTACCCACCTCCAGTTGCCAATAAGGTATTTGCGTTTTTTAATGCGGAAGACCGTTCAAGCGATGCCTAGGGAATGATTTCTAGTGAGATTTGTTTTTTCTTAAACTTCTGAAGTGAAGTGTAATATACAAATAGAAAAATGCACAGATAAAAGTGTTTACAGCTCCATGAACCATTACAAAATGAATATATCTGTGTAATCACCACTCAGGTCAAGAAATAGAATGCTGTCAGCAGCCCAGCTGCTGCTTGTGCCCCCTTCTCTAATACTCTCCCTTCTCCCCAGAGGTAACCACAGTGTTGACTACTAACACCATTGTCTAATTTTGCCCGTTTTTGAATTTTGTATAAAGGAAGACTATATATTTTTGTGTCTGCCTTTGCTCAACATTTTGTCTGCAGGTTTGTAAATGTCTTTGCATTTAGCAGTTCTTTCTTGTTCCTGGGTTGTATTCCTTATTCATTATACCTGTGGCAGATATCGGGATTGTTTCTAGTTTTAACTTGTATGAGAAAGGCTGCTGAGAATATTCCTGCATACATTTTGGTGCACACGTGTATGCTTTTCAGTGGGTTAATAATACAGAGTAGTGAAATTCCTGGGTCATAGCATTTGCCTATCTTCACCTTCCATATTTAATACTAGTTTTCTAAAGTTGTCCAATTCACACTCAAACCAGCAGTGAACGAGTGTTTAGTTGTTCCACACGTTTGCTAATACTTAGTATTGTCAATCTTTTAAATTTTGTTACCTTGTGGTTTTAATTTTTTTTCCTTTTTTTTTTTAATTAATTAATTTATTTATATTGGCTGTGTTGGGTCTTCGTTTCTGTGCGAGGGCTTTCTCCAGTTGCGGCAAGCGGGGGCCACTCTTCATCGCGGTGCGCGGGCCTCTCACTATCGCGGCCTCTCTTGTTGCGGAGCACAGGCTCCAGACGCGCAGGCTCAGTAGTTGTGGCTCACACTAGTAGTTGCTCCGCGGCATGTGGGATCTTCCCAGACCAGGGCTCGAACCCGTGTCCCCTGCATTAGCAGGCAGATTCTCAACCACTGCGCCACCAGGGAAGCCCTGTGGTTTTAATTTAATTTTCCTGATCATTAATGAAGTTGAGCACTTGTTGATATGTTTATTAGCCATTTGGTATCTTCTGTTGTGCAGTGCTTGTTCAGATCTCTTGCCTATTTTTCTATTGGGTTGTCTGTCTGTCTTGCTGATTTGAAGGAATTCTTTATATATTCTGGTTACCAGTTATATTTGTGGTAAATGTTTTCTCGCCTCACTATCATTTGACTTCATTCTCACAATGGTGTCTTTTGATGAATAGAAGTTCTAAATTTAAATACAGTCTAGTTTTTCAGTCTTTTGCTTTTTGGTTATTGCTATATGAATACAGTTCAAGCCATCTTTTTCATAAATTATGAAGGAAGACACTTAAATTTAAGTTGCCTTCAGGTGATTCTGATATTTGGAATTATCATAAACTCACATTATGCTAAACATGCCATCTAAGAGCTACACCTGAACCAATCAAGAACAAATGGTTATCTTCTGTCAAGTCTCTAAGAATGGAGATTTCTTTTTTCTTTTTTTAATTTTATTTATTTATTTTTGGCTGCGTTGGGTCTTTGTTGCCGCGCCCAGCCTTTCTCTAGTTGTAGCGAGCGGGGGCTACTCTTCATTGTACTGCGTGGGCTTCTCACTGTGGTGGCTTCTCGTTGCGGAGCACGGGCTCTAAGTGCGCAGGCTTCAGTAGTTGTGGCACACGTGCTTCGTTGCTCTGTGGAGTGTGGGATCTTCCCGGACCAGGGCTCGAACCCGTGTCCCCTGCATTGGCAGGCGGATTCTTAACCATTGCGCCTCCAGGGAAGCCCTTATCTGTTGTCTTTTGAGTTAAATTTATCTTGCTTGTTAAATTGTCCAGATTGTTTTGGTGTGATTTAAGTATATTTATTCTTGTGGCCATCAAGACTTGTTTGCTTTTACTAATACCTCATAATAGAAATCTTTTTGTTCTTCATTCTTTTCAACCTGAGCAGTCTTAACTCTATCAAAATAATCTGACTTTTGGTATAGGCCTTATATTTATATGGAATATTTCAAACTGAGCAAGGTAATTCCATGTTATTTATTCATTTGTGCATTCAGTGAGGTCTGGAGTTGATTAAAATGGTGATCTTTATGGGACTTCCCTCGTGGTCCAGTGGTTAAGACTCCGCACTTTTAATGCAGGGAGTGCGGGTTTGATCCCTCGTTGGGGAACTAAGATCCCACATGCTGCACAGCCCCCCCCAAAAAAATGGTGATCTTTAAATTTCATACACTTCTATTAGAAGCAAACTGTGTGACTACAAGCCGTCCTTGCCTAAGGTGGGGATACTTCTCTCATCTCAGTCCATTGTTTCTCTATCAGGAATGGAGACTTATGGCAATTATTCTGTACCTTTATTTCACTCCTGTCCCACCACCCCAAAACCCTGCTTTCTGGAAGGGAACGATGGAACTGAAACAGTTTAACCTTTCATCGATTTTTTTTTTTTTTTTTTTTTTTAAGTAGAGTCCTGGAAAGTCTGCATTCACTTGCCAAATATTTACCAAACACCTAAGATTTACCTAAGATTTATAATGTATCATGAGGTGTATACAAATAAATGAGACTTGGCCCCTGTCCTTAAGGAATATGAAGCAGGGGAACAGAGGGATATAGTTGATCTAGTTAAGCTGTTCATCTTTTTTTTTTTTTTTAATTTTATTTTTTGGCTGCATTGGGTCTTCGTTGCTGCACGCGGGCTTCTCTTGTTGCAGAGCGCAGGCTTCTCTTGTTGCGGAGCACGGGCTCTAGGTGTGTGGCCTTCAGTAGTTGCGGCGCGCAGGCTCCAGGGCACCCGGGCTACAGTAGTTGTGGTGACAGGCTTAGTTGCTTCATGGCATGTGGGATGTTCCCGGACCAGGGATGGAACCCGTGTCCCCTGCATTGGCAGGCGGTTTCTTAACCACTGCACCACCAGGGGAGTCCAAGCTGTTCTACTTTAAGAAGCAAGATATTCCTGGCTCCTCCTAAAGTCTTTCTGATACAGCTATCTAGGTGGAAGGGAAGGCTGGTGAGAGATTTTTTTTTCTTTTTCCTGCCATGGGTATGTCAGTGATTAAGCCAAAAGCCTGGCAAGTAATTCTTTAAGAGATTTATTGTAAAACTGTGTTTGCAGCTCTGTACTTTCTCTAGTGTTCTTCCTGATGGCCATCTGTACTTTTCAGTATTGAACACTAACTAATGGCTATGCAGATGCAGCTTGAAGCAAATGCAGATACTTCAGTGGAAGAAGAGAGCTTTGGCCCACAACCTATTTCTCGATTAGAGGTATGTGCTTGGTTGCTGATTTTAGAATTATAATGCTGGACAAGATTGTTCTACCTATTGGGAGAAATCACAACCTTTACATAAACCATTGGTTTACTACCTAAGGTCAAAATCCAAATTAGAGTTTTCAGGAGGGTTGTCAAGGATTCTGTGGAAAGGCTTAAGACAGTTGCTAAACATGTCTGGCCAGATCTCTTTTTTTGTCAAGAATTCTTCTACTACATTATCATTTTTCTTTCTTAGAGCTGGATGTCAGAAACTAAGAAGCC
Source organism: Eschrichtius robustus (assembly GCF_028021215.1). Classification (NCBI taxonomy): domain Eukaryota; kingdom Metazoa; phylum Chordata; class Mammalia; order Artiodactyla; family Eschrichtiidae; genus Eschrichtius; species Eschrichtius robustus. The sequence continues at coordinate 88,193,921 of NC_090824.1, forward strand.
CTATGATCCCATGGTAGAGTCTCTGCTGTTTGTACTAAGTATGAAATTATTGTCCAGGGAATTACAATGGCCTGGGCCAGCTATGCAGGAAGGGGAGAGGAACAATGTCTCTCCACTGACCTCAATCTGTGCTGAGGTTACTAGGAAGACAGCCGTCATAGGCAGAGAGAAGGGCTTGGGGTTACATTGTAAGAGTTCAAGACTCTGCACAAGAACATCAAGCACCAGAGCTGGGGCCTTGCACTATTTCTGTGCATTGTACAGAGGCCCCAGAGTGAGTGCAGTTGACTTGGGCTGAAAGAAGCAGGAGAAAATGCTGAGAAAGCCTTCATTCTTCTGTCTCTTTATGCATATTCCTCCCATTGGCCCCTAAGCTTCCACTCTCTGGAAGTTACTTAAACGGGTTTGTGATAAACATTGGAAAATTCAGAGTCATAACTTTTGGTTTCAGTGAGCATCCTTATACCCACACATGTGTATTGCTTTTTGCTTAAATATTAATAACAGACCAGTTTCTATGAGCAGGTACTATTCTCTCCCCTCTCCCAAACCTTCCCTGACCCCCAAATGCATACACATCCCCCTACTAATTCATGCTGTCCTAAAAGTCATGGTTTTGGTGGCTAATAAAATCAAAGCTGACTTTGTATATAGGGAGAAAGAAGTACCTTTGGGTGGTTTGTTTTTGAGCAGTGGTATATAAATCCCTGACCAAAAGTAGTTTTCTCCATCTTTAATATCAGTTGTTAAAACAGAGCTTTCCAGTTATTGTGCTACAAAAAGGTTATGCTAAGATATGCTCACCTTAGCTCTGGGGCAGTCTTAGCTGTTTACCCCAGCTTAGTGTAAAACATTTTTTTTTTATGTGTGCTTGATGTGGAAAACTTTGGGAAATGTTTAAAGTGGGCTTTTAGGGCCCAGGGTCTCAAAGTTCATTTAGAATCCTAGTCATAAAAGGTTTAGAGTTACAGGTTTAATCCAATTCATGACAAGAGTCTATTTTAATATACATAGTGCTAGTTTAAAACTACTGGTTTTGCTCTCCAGAAAGTGGGCATAGAGGGAACCTACCTCAACAAATAAAGGCCATATAAGACAAACCCACAGCAAACATCATTCTCAATGGTGAAAAACTGAAAGCATTTCCTCTAAGATCAGGAACAAGACAAGGATGTCCACTCTTGCCACTATTATTCAACATAGTTTTGGAAGTCCTAGCCACGGCAGTCAGAGAAGAAAAAGAAATAAAAGGAAGACAAATTGGAAAAGAAGAAGTAAAACTAACTGTTTGCAGATGATATGATACTGTACATAGAGAATCCTAAAGATGCCACCAGAAAACTACTAGAGCTAATCAATGAATTTGGTAAAGTTGCAGGATACAAAAGTTATGCACAGAAATCTCTTGCATTCCTATACACTAACAATGAAAGATCAGAAAGAGAAATTAAGGAAACACTCCCATTCACCATTGCAACAAAAAAGAATAAAATACCTAGGAATAAACCTACCTAAGGAGGTAAAAGACCTCTACTCAGAAAGACACTGATGAAAGAAATCAAAGATGACACAAACAGATGGAGAGACATACCATGTTCTTTGATTGGAAGAATCAATATTGTGAAAATGACTCTACTACCCAAAGTAATCTACAGATTCAATGCAATCCCTATCAAATTACCAGTGACACTTTTTACAGAACTAGAACAAAAAATCTTAAAATTTGTATGGAGACACAAAAGACCCTGAATAGCCAAAGCAGTCTTGAGGGAAAAAAACGGAGCTGGAGAAATCAGACTCCCTGACTTCAGACTATACTACAAAGCTACAGTAATCAAGACAATATGGTACTGGCACAAAAACAGAAATATAGATCAATGGAACAGGATAGAAAGCCCAGAGATAAACCCACACACCTGTGGTCAACTAATCTATGACAAAGGAGGCAAGGATATACAGTGGAGAAAAGACAGCCTCTTCAATAAGTGGTGCTGGGAAAACTGGACAGCTACATGTAAAAGAATGAAATTAGAACACTCCCTAACACCATACACAAAAATAAACTCAAAATGAATTAGAGACCTAAATGTAAGACTGGACACTATAAAAAACTCTTAGAGGAAAACATAGGAAGAACACTCTTTGACATAAGTCACAGCAAGATCTTTTTTGATCCACCTCCTAGAGTAATAGAAATAAAAACAAAAATAAACAATTGGGACCTAATGAAACTTAAAAGCTTAGCAAAGGAAGCTACAAACAAGACAAAAAGACACCCCTCAAAATGGGAGAAAATATTTGCAAACGAATCAACGGACAAAGGATTAATCTCCAAAATATATAAACAGCTCATGCAGCTCAATATTAAAAAAAAAACAAACAACCCAATCCAAAAATGGGCAGAAGACCTAAATAGACATTTCTCCAAAGAAGACATACAGATGGCCAAGCACATGAAAAGCTGCTCAACATCACTAATTATTAGAAAAATGCAAATCAAAACTACAATGAGGTATCACCTTGCACTGGTTAGAATAGGCATCATCAGAAAATCTACAAACAACAAATGCTGGAGAGGGTGTGGAGAAAAGGGAAGCCTCTTGCACTGTTGGTAGGAATGTAAATTGATACAGCCACTATGGAGAACAGTATGGAGGTTCCTTAAAAAAGTAAGACTAGCATTACCATATGACCCAGCAATCCCACTACTGAGCATAAACCCAGAGAAAACCATAATTCAAGAAGACACATGCACCCCAAAGTTCATTGCAGCACTATTTACAATAGTCAGGTCATGGAAGCAACCTAAATGCCCATCGACAGATGAATGGATAAAGAAGATGTGGGGACTTCCCTGGTGGCACAGTGGTTAGGAATCCGCCTGCCAATGCAGGGGACACGGATTTGAGCCCTGGTCCGGGAAGATCCCACATGCCATGGAGCAACTGAGCCCGTGCGCCACAACTACTGAGCCCGTGCGCCACAACTACTGAAGCCCACGTGCCTAGAGCCCGTACTCCACAACAAGAGAAGCCACCGCAATGAGGAGCCTGCACACCACAACAAAGAGTAGCCCCCGCTCGCTGCAACCAGAGAAAAGCCCACGCACAGCAACGAAGACCCAACGCAGTCAAAGATAAAAGAATTTTTTTTTAATTTAAAAAGAAAAAGAAGATATGGTACATATATACAATGGAATATTACTCAGCCATAAAAAGGAACGAAATTGGGTCATTTGTAGAGACATGGATGGATCCTAGAGACTGTCATACAGGTGTAGAGAACAAACATGGACACCAAGGGGGGAAAGTGGTGGTGGTGGTGGTGGTGGGATGAATTGGGAGATTGGGATGGACATATATACAGTAATATGTATAAAATAGATAACTAATAAGAACCTGCTGTGTAAAAGATAAATAAAATTCAAAAAAAACCCCACTGGTTTTGATAATGAATAGGTTGATAATTTGTTATTAAATGCCTCACATTTTAGGTCATACTTTTCAAAGCTTTTGCAAATAATATCACAGTTTAAAAGAGCTCTGTGAAGTAGGTAGGACAAATAACCACATTAGACAGATGAGGGAACTGAAGCTTAAATTTATCCATGGTTTTCTTCACTTGCAGCAATGTGGCATACATGCCAATGATGTGAAGAAATTGGAAGAAGCTGGATTCCATACTGTGGAGGCTGTTGCCTATGCACCAAAGAAGGAGCTAATAAATATTAAGGGGATTAGTGAAGCCAAAGCTGATAAAATTCTGGTAAGTACTGTTTATGTGACCGAGGGAGGCAGTAGTGGTACAAAAGGGTGTACAGTGAAAGGCTACGGTCTTCCTCCTTCCACCCCTCCTGTGTCACCCTCTTCCCCTTTCCAGAAGTGACTGCATTACCAGTTGATTATCTTTGTATGTGCCTCCTTGCATAAATTGGGATTTTTCTTAGGGAATTGCAGTATCACGGGTTATGACATAAATACTGCTAAATTGACTACCAGTTTGCCCTCCCACCAGCAGTGGGTGGTATGTACCTTATCGTTCTGGATATTATGATTTCATGCCTTAGAAATATACTCATTAGTATGCAGCCACAAAAAATAGTTTCGAAGAATATCCATTGACATAGGAAAATATTACTGATATAAGAAAGCAGGTTAACAAAACATGTTTGTGTTCATATATGTTTTTGTTTTTTTAAGTGTGTGTTTTTATATATGTATAGCACATACACTGGGGATAGACACACTAAAATATTAACTTTGTTTCTGGATGGTGAGAATGTGAGCAATTTTTATTTTTGCCTCAATTTTCTGAAGTTTCTACAGTTTCTATGATAAACATGTATTACTTTAAATAGAAAAGCTGTTTTTATTGCTTGAATATTAAAGCCATGTTAATTAGGCTCTCAGTGTGTATAATCTGTTAGTCAACTAGTCATAAGCAAGATTCTTTAATAATAAGAAAAAAATGTGATTATGAATCATACGCTTGTTTTTTTTTAACCTAAATAAATGACATAAAAGTGATTTCACTGGCTTAACCTAAATGAGGTAGTAACTTAATAACCCTTTATATTATATAACACTTTAACTTTTTTTAAACTTTTTTTAATTGAATTTTTATTTTATATTGGAGTATAGTTGATTTACAATGTTGTGTTAGTTTCAGGTGTACAGCTAAGTGATACATATACATATATCCACTCTTTTTCAGATTCTTCTTCCATATAGGTTATTATAGAATATTGAGTAGAGTTCCCTTATAGCACTTTAACTTTGAAATCCCATCCCTTTCATATATACAGTATTCTCACTTAGCCTTCATAATGACACTGGGAAAGATAGGACCAGTATTATCTCTGTCTTACAGATAAGGAAACTTAGGCACAGTGATTCAATTATTTATCCAAAGTCATGCAGTTAATCACAGAACTAAGACTAAATCCAATTATTTTCATCCTGATATACTGTGATCCTTTCTCATTTCCCTCCAAAGTCTTACAGCTACTATTCATTTTTCTTGCTTCATATATTCCTTTAGCACTCACAATACCCTGTGATTACATTTTATTTTATGCACTTATCCTTTGGTATTTACAAGCTATACCTTGGAGATAATAGCAGGTTAGGTTCCAGACCACCATAATAAAGCAAACATTGAAGTAAAGCGCCACGAATTTTGTTGTTTCCCAGTGCATATAAGTTGTGTTTATACTGTTCTGTAGTCTATTAAGTATACAATAGTAAATAGTATTATGTCTACAAAAACAATGTACCTACCTTAATTTAAAAATACTTCATTACTAGAAAATGCTAACCATCATCTGAGCCTTAACTGATTTGTAGTCTTTTTGCTGGTGAGGGTCTTGCCTCCATGTCAATGGCTGCTGACTGATCCGGGTGGTGGTTGCTGAAGGCTGGGGGGACTGCAGCAATTTCTTAAAATAAGACAACAGTGAAGTTTGCCACGTAGATTGACTTCCTTTCATGAATGATCTCTCTGTAATATGCAGTGCTATTTGATAGCATTTTACCCACAGTAGAAATTTTTCCAAAATTGGTATCAATCCTCTCAGACCCTGGCACTGCTTTATCAACCAAGTTTATGTCATGTTCTAAATCTTTTGTTGTCATTTCACCAGGGTCTTCACAGCATCTTAACCAGGAGTAGATTCTATCTTAAGAAACCTCTCTTTGCTTATCCATAAGAAGAAACTCCTCATCCATGAAAGTTTTATCATGACATGGCAGCATTTCAGCCACACCTTCAGGCTCTACTTCTCATTCTTTTGTTACCAACCAGGGTTCTTGGCCTTCTTAATCAATGGAAATTGATCAGAGGCCAGACAAGAAATTCAGGCAAGGCTTTATTGGGGCCCCTGCTGCAGCAGGGGGGAGTGAGAACAAATAACAGGTTCCTTTGCTTGCTCGCTCCCTGAGTGGGGGTGAGCTTGTTCTTTACATGGGGTGAGGGTAGGGGTGTGTCCAGGCTCGGGCTGGAGGGGTGGCTTAGGTGGTTTGCCCATCCCTTAGTTCGTGTTTCACGTAGGGGGCGTGGCAGTACCCTCCTTTTGCTCCAGGCTCTTCAAAAGTGACAGTTGGGTTTTTTGGTCTCTTTGTATGTTTTGTCCAGAATTTGCCCTAATTGCGCATGCAGACAGTTATTTTTTGTCCCATACAGTTTCTTTGTATTTTGTTGCTCAAGGAGAGGTGTGTCCAGGTGCAAGCATTGCAGCACCGCAGCAAAGGGTCCCAGGTCCCAGCCTGTCTCACTTTTGTTATTTCTACCACATCTGTATTTACTTCCTCTGTTGAAGTCTTGAACCTGTTAGAGTCACCCATGAGGGTGAGAATCAACTTCTTCCAGACTTCTGTTTAATGATATTTTGATCTTTTCCCATGAACCACGAATGTTGTTGTTGTTTATATATATACTTTTTTTTTTTAAACAAATGTTCTTAATGGCATCTAGAATAGTGAATCCTTTTCAAAAGGTTTTCAACTGACTTTGCCCAGATCCATCAGAGGAATCACTGTCTATGGCTACTATAGCCTTACAAGGTGTATTTCTTAAATAGTAAGACTTGAAAGGTGAAATTACTCCTTGATCCACAGGGTGCAGAATGGATGTTGTGTTAGCAGGCATGAAAACAACATTAAATCTCATTGTACATCTCCATCAGAGCTCTTGTCAATGAGCAATAAAATTTGAAAGGTACATTGTCAATGAGCAATAAAATTTGAAAGGAATCTTTTTTCTAAGCAGTAGGTCTCAAAGTGGGTTTCAGATATTCAGTAAACCATGTTGTAAACCGATGTGCCATCATCCAGACTTTGTCATTGCATTTATAGAGCACAAGCAGAATAGATTTAGCATAATTCTTAAGGGCCCTAGGATCTTCAGAATGGTAAATGAACATTGGCTTCAACTTAAAGTCACCAGTGGCATTAGCCCCTAAAAAGAGAGTCAACTGGTCCATTGAAACTTTGAAGCCAGGCACTGACTTCTCTTATGTAGCTATGAAAGTCCTCAATGGCTTCTTCCAATATAAGACCATTTCGTCTACATTGAAAGTCTGTTGTTTAGCGTAGCCAGATTCATTCATTATCTTAGCTAGATCTTGTGTATAACTTGCTGCAGCTTCTACATCAGCACTTGCTGCTTCACCTTGCTCCTGAATGTTATGGAGATGGCTTCTTTCCTTAAACCTCATGAACCAACCTCTGCTAGCTTCACACTTCTCTTCTGCGGCTTCCTCACCTCCCTCAGCCTTCACTGAATTGAAGAGAGTAGGGCCTTGCTCTGGATTAGGCTTTGGCTAAAGGGAATGTTGTGGCTGCTTTGATCTTCTACCCAAACTACTAAAATTTTTTCCATGTCAGCAGTAAGGCTGTTTCTCTTTCTTACCATTCATGTGTTCACTGGAGGAGCACTTTTAATTTCCTGCAAGAACTTCCTCTGCATTCACAACTTGGCTAACGGTTTGGCACAAGATGCCTCACTTTCGGCCTATTTCAGCTTTCGACATGCCTTCCTCACCAAGCTTAATCATTTCTAGTTTTTTATTTAAAGTGAGAGATGTGCAACTTCACTCCTTTCACTTGAACACTTAGAGGCCACTGTAGGGTTATTAATTGGCCTAATTTCAATATTGTTGTGTCTCAAGGAATAGGGAGGCCTGAGGAGAGGGAGAGATGGGGGAATTGCCAGTGGGTGGAGCAGTCAGAACACACAAAACATTTATCAATTAAGTTCACAGTCTTATATAGGCGTGGTTTTTGGCACCCCAAAACAATTTTAGTAACATCAAAGACCACTGACCACAGATCACCATTACAAATGTAATAATAATGAAAAAGTTTGAAATACTGTGAGAATTACCAAAATGTGACACAGAGACATGAAGAGAGCAAATGCTTTTGGAAAAATGGTGCGTATAGACTTGCTCAACACAGGGTTGCCACAAACCTTCAATTTGTAAAACGCAGTATCTGTGAAGCACAATAAAATGAAGGGCAATAAAATGAAGTATGCTTGTATGTTGTTACAGAGTTTGATTATCTTCACTCTTGGAGTTTTCTGTAGTGTAAAGCAAGTATTTAATTTATAAAATTATATATTTATAGTTTGTGTTGACTACTGTTATACAGAAATTTTCTATGAAAAATAATCTTTAGACGCTAAAGAATCTTCAAAAAATGCATCCTACAGTTTCAGTGCATGTAGTTCTGCCACATAACCTAGTCAGATGGACAATATCTGAGATTTATTTAATATCTCATACAATAATATATATACAACCCAGTAAATTCTGTTTTATTGTGTATTATACTAAGAGCTTTGAATTTTTAAGCACTGTTATTTTATAGTATTAATTCAGTGGGCTCAAAAATTATAAGTAATTCTTAATTTAAACCCTTAAAGATGTTGCCATCCATGAAGTATGAAGTTGTCATTTATTGGATTGCTCAAATAAATAAATTTGTTGAAGTGGTGACTTAATTGAATAAGTAAGAATTCTGAATACCTAATACCTCTTTGAAAGATTGTGATATTAAGCCAGTAGGTGTCCCTAAAGTCTATATATTGTTGATTACTGGGCATCAGTTTTTGTGACTGAACAAATCCTGACCTTTGCTAATGCCTTGTCAGACATAAAAAACTCCTACAGATTTAAGACAGATGAAAGCAAGCTTATTATATAAACAAAAGAATAGAAGTCAAGTTCTGCCAGATTAGGCAGTTGGCATGGTTTTTACTTCAGATTTCACTTTGGTTATAATCTGTTCCTTTAAGAGCTCATAGACTAGAAAATGTCGGGGTTAAAATGACAAGGGAAAACATCTCCTATGAGTTTGGTTTTTTTCCTTCACATTTTTGATTAAAATTTTTGAACTTACTGCAAAGTTGAAAGAATTTTACAATGAACACTTATTTATCCACCACCTAGACACTGCTATTAACATTTTAATATACTTGCTTTATCATCTGTTTATCTCTCCATCCAGCCATCAGTCCATCTGGGATTTTTTTTATGCTTTTCGAAGACAGTTGTAGATGTCAGTACATTTCCCCCTAAATATTTTAGCATATATTAACTAGAGTTAAATATTGGTTTATAGTTCTTCTCCCCTCTCTTTAGTATTCTTATTTTCTAATTTTTATTAATCCTGAAGATTAGTAAAAGTTATAGGAAAAAAGAAGGAAAGAAAATTCTCGAAGAAATAATACAAGATTTCCCAGAGCTAAAGGGAAGCAGCAGTCTAAGGCCCCACAGAGTGTCAAAGACGCACACCTAGACTCTTCAGTGTGAAATTTTCAGTATACCAATTATAAGGAGAAGATTCTGAAAGATTTCAGAGAGAAAAATGTAAGTGACCTCTAAAGGAACAAAAATCAAAAAGATAGCACATTTCTTATTAGAAATCTGGATGGTAGAAGCTAGTAGAGCAGTGCCTTCAAAATTCTGAGGGTAAATAATTTTAAACCTAGAATTCTATTTGTAGCAATATTATTCACCCAGTGTTAGGGCAGAATACAACATTTTCAGAAATACAAGAATTCAGAACATTTTTCTCTCATCCTATTCTTTCTTAGGAAGTTAACTTGAGGATATACTTTACTAAAATGAGGGCAGAAAACATAGGATCTAGGTTGGAGAGACTCCAACTCAAATAGTCAGGAAAGGAAAGCCCAGGACAGTAGATAGCCCCATTTGCAGAAGAAAAGGATATCTTCAGGGGGAAAAAGGATTAGCAGAATACATAGTAAGATTGAGAGGTTGGAAAATTTGAGAAATGATAAAGTCAGAGAATACTAGAGAAAGACATGCCTCAGATATAAAATCAAGGTAAAATGGAGCATGATTTTGAAACTAGCGGCATATAAAAAAGAATTCATTTGAACTTGACAGAAACCTTTGAGAGACATCGGTTGTTAACATTGGAACCTTAGTGAAAGAATTGTATTTCTAGCACACCATTTGGTTCTGCAATAACTATAATATAAACATTGTAAGGAGTTTTCAAGTGAAGTATTAAGCATATAGAGAAGTTTAGAGAATAATGCAAACCCACGATTCAGCTATTTATTGGTTTTTTCCCTTTGTGGAAAGTTTTTAAAGTACAAGTTTAATCTCTACTTGCTATAGATCTATCCAGATTTTCTCCTCCCTCCCTCCCTCCCTCTCTTCCTTCCTTCCGACTCAGACAATTTATTTTACTGAATTTAGATTCAAGCTCAGCTAATCATTTGGGGCCTGGACTTGGATTCTTTTTCTACTTCAGTGAGTTTTGATAGTTTGTGTCTTTCTAGGGATTTCTGTATTTCTTATAAGTTATCTAATCTGTTGGCATATATTTATTTTTGTAATGTTGGTAGTAATGTCCCCTCTTTCATTTCTGATTTTAGTGATTTGAGTCTTTTTTAATCAATTTTGCTTATTTTTTCAAGGAACCGACTTCTGGTTTCAATGATTTTTCTCTATTGTATTTCTATTCTCTATTTCACTAGTTTCTACTCAAATTTTATCTTCTTCCTTCTTGCTTTATGTTTAGTTTGCTCTTTCTTCAGTAACTTAAGGTGGGAAGGTTAGGCTATTGATTTAAGATCTCTCTAATATAGGCATTTACAGCTATAAATCTCCCTTTAAGCACTGCTTTTCCTGTATCCCATAAGTTTTGGTATGTTTTGTTTTCATTTTCATTCATCTCAGTGAATTTACTAAATTCCCTTGTGATTTCTTTGATTCATTGGTTATTTAGGAATGAAATGTTTAATTCCATGTATTTATGAATGCATTTATTTTTATTATTTTTTATAAATTTATTTATTTATTTATTTATGGCTGCATTGGGTCTTCGTTGCTGTGCGCAGGCTTTCTCTAGTTGCGGCGAGCGGGGGCTACTCTTCATTGCAGTGCGTGGGCTTCTCATTGCAGTGGCTCCTTTTGTTGTGGAGCATGGGCTCTAGTCGCCCGGGCTTCAGTAGTTGTGGCTCGTGGGCTCTAGAGCGCAGGCTCAGTAGTTGTGGCGCACGGGCTTAGTTGCTCCGCGGCATGTGGGATCTTTCCAGACCAGAGCTCGAACCCGTGTCCCCTGCATCGGCAGGCAGATTCTTAACCACTGTGCCACCAGGGAAGTCCCCCTATTTTAAAATTTTGGTATCAGCCTATAGACTGATCATTAATGATTTATCATTGACTACAAAGTAGGATTAAACGTTCTCAACCTTGACAGGGTAAAAGAAAATGTACAGCTGACAGAGATGTGGAAAAGTAGGTGTGGAGGGAGCAAAAATCAAGGACAAATGTCCTCATTTAACAAAGTAGAAAGTTAAGAGATACATTCTGTGGTTGATAGAACAGGAAATGAAGGTTTAAATATGTAGGACTTTGTACTGTATTGTCAGGCAAAGTACATATGTGTTGGTCTATCATAGTTTTTTATTTTTAACTACATGAATGTATTACTTAATTGGCAATTTAAAAATTAATCTTCTTGGAGTCTCTAAATTAATTTATCCCTTATTTGCCAGAGAGATAAAATAGTCCTAGAACTAGAACTACTAGTATTTTGATAACTTTTTTTAAAAATTTATTTATTTATTTTATTTATTTATTTTTGGCCGCGTTGGGTCTTCGTTGCTGTGCACGGGCTTTCTCTAGTTGCGGCGAGCGGGGGGCTACCCTTCACTGCGGTGCACGGGCTTCTCATTGTGTTGCCTTCTCTTGTTGCAGAGCACAGGCTCTAGGTGCGCGGGCTTCAGTAGTTGTGGCATGTGGGCTCAGTAGTTGTGGCTCGCAGGCTCTAGAGCACAGGCTCAGTAGTTGTGGCGCATGGGCTTAGTTGCTCCACAGCATGTGGGATCTTCCCAGACCAGGACTTTAACTCTTGTCCCCTGCATTGGTAGGCAGATCCTTAACCACTGCACCACCAGAGAAGCCTGATAACTTTTTAAAGAGAGATCGTTCTGGAAATTTTGTTAGATGTTATCTCTTCCCACTGTATGCCTGGTTTTACTAAGCGTATTTCATCGATTTGGCATTTCTTATTTTTCCCCAGACTGAGGCAGCTAAATTAGTTCCAATGGGTTTCACCACTGCAACTGAGTTCCACCAAAGGCGGTCTGAGATCATACAGATTACTACCGGCTCCAAAGAGCTTGACAAACTACTTCAAGGTATAGTAATCCCTTATCCTATGTTGTGAACTGCGGTTAGCAAAGCATCCAGGTTATAGAACATAACTAAATAAAATATTGGGGTTGGGTTTATGTGTTAGATAGAATTAAGAAAGAGAAGTATTCACACTGAAGAAGGAAGACCGCTGGAGGGTGGTACTTGACTTAAAAAATACTAAAATTATCTGCCAATTAAATTATTTAATCTCCATTTAATATTGCATTCTGAGAGTAAGCTCCCTCTGCCTAAAGAAATAATTATTACCTTTTATCTACCACAAGGTAGAAAATCTGATGACTGGTTAAAACACTCCATGCTTGAATACTACATTGTAGTATCAATACATTGTAGTGCACAGTAATCTTCAGGACTTTATGGAAAGCTGTAAAGTTTTTGAACTTTTGAAAGCACTGCTGTCCTAAATTTTTGCAAAGTTAGATTTGGTCCTTGTTGCTTCCCCAAATATTCGATCACTCAAGTTTCCTTTTTTTTTAGGGCACAAAATAGCATGGGTTCAGGAATCACACTCAAATTTGAGCGTTTGCTTTCTCTTCTGTTCCCCCTCTCAGCATTTACTGGCTGTATTACATGGTGCAAACTACTTATTGTGTTCTACGCCTCGGTTTTTTTATCTTCATAATGAGGACAAAAAGACTTCCTACCGGGACTTCCCTGGTGGCACAGTGGTTAAGAATCCGCCTGCCAATGTAGAGGACATGGGTTCAAACCCTGGTCCAGGAAGATCCCACATGCTGCGGAGCAACTAAGCCCGTGGGCCACAACTACTGAGCCTGCGCTCTAGAGCCCACGAGGCACAACTACTGAGCCCACGCGCCTAGATCCCGTGCTCCACAACAAGAGAAGCCACTGCAATGAGAAGCCCGTGCACCACAACGAAGAGTAGCCCCCGCTCGCCACAACTAGAGAAAGCCCGCGCGCAGCAACGAAGACCCAATACAGCCATAAATAAATAAATTTATTTAAAAAAAAAGACTTCCTACCTTATAAGTTATTGGAATTAAAAGAATTGATATATATATAAATACATAGCACAATGCCAGATACACAAGAGACATTTGGTAAACATTAGATATTATTTATAATTTATTTTTTTTAATGACTGCTTATTGACTTGTGATGGCATAGTTCTGTATATTGATTGTGGTGATAGTGAAATGAAGCTACAGGTGTGATAAAATTGCATAGAATTACACACACACAAATGAGTGCATATATACCTGGAGAAATCTGAATAAGCTCTGTGGATTGTATCCATGTCAGTTTTCTGATATTGATACTGTATTATAGTTATGTAAAACGTTAACATTGGGGGAGACTGGCTGAAGAATTCACGGGCCCTCTCTACATTTCTTTGAAATTTTCTATGAATCTAGAATTATTTCAAAATAAGTATTTTTAAAATTACTGCTTGTTGAAAATTGGGTTTCTAAATTATGTAAACATCTTTCTAATGAGCTCCTAGGACATTTCTTTTTTTAATAAATATAAGTTTATTTATTTATTTATTTTTGGCTGCGTTGAGTCTTCATTGCTGCGTGTGGACTTTCTCTAGTTGCGGTGAGCGGGGGCTACTCTTCATTGCGGTACGTGGACTTCTCATTGCGGTGGCTTCTGTTGTTGCGGAGCATCTGCTCTAGGCACATGGGCTTCAGTAGTTGTGGCACGCAGGCTCAGTAGTTGTGGCTTGTGGGCTCTAGAGTGCAGGTTTAGTAGCTGTGGCGCACGGGCTTAGTTGCTCTGCAGCATATGGGATCTTCCCGGACCAGGGATCAAACCCATGTCCCCTGCACTGGCAGGTGGATTCTTGACCACTGCGCCACCAGGGAAGTCCCCCTAGGACATTTCTATGATTACTGTTTCTAAATATTTGTATTGTGCTAAGAGGTGTTTCTTATTGCTCTTCTATTAGGAGGAATTGAGACTGGATCCATCACAGAGATGTTTGGAGAATTCCGAACTGGGAAGACCCAGATCTGTCATACGTTGGCTGTAACATGCCAGGTGAGATGTTGGGGCTCTGACTAATCAGATCAGCAAGAATGTGTTGATTCCTGTTATTAGCAAGCATCTGTTAGCATGGACAAAAAATGCACTTTCTCTGTTTTCAAGAATGCTATAGCTAGGGGAACTTCCCGGGCCATCCAGTGGTTAAGACTCTGCGCTTCCACTGCAAGGTTCGATTCCTGGTTGGGGAACTAAGATCCTGCATGCCACGTGGCTTGGCCAAAAAAGAAAAAAAAAAGAATACTATAGCTAGTTAGAAGATAGACTGCTACTGCAAAACTTCCACAGCGTAGAAACTTTCAGATTATTAATTTCATATACTTTCTTACCAACCACTAGGCCTCCCCTGGCTTCACCTGTCCTCTTCACTAGTTTATATTGTATGATTCATCATTAAATGATTCTTCATTAAAGTCATTCCTTTACAGATACCCTCAGATTTACATCCCCCATCTGAAGAGATGCCATTCCTAGATAAACCCTATCTGTCTTTTCAGTGCCTGTTCCCAAGTAGCTGATCATACTGGAGAAAAATCCTAACATAAAGGTGATGGGCGTCACTTTAAATTCAAGATGACAGACTTTAAGTTAACATTCAATACTGCCTGGCAGACCTACTGAGTTTCTCCTCTGAAAAAGGTTGAATTCAGGCAAACTTTTTCCCACTCAGTAGGACAGTTATCTCATACTTTGTTCTTTCTTCTCAAACCTTCATGCTTCTCTTCAGCCCTCACTCTTAGCCAAATGACCTCAAAACTATAAAACCCACCTACCTTTTTTTAAAAATTGATTTTATGAAGTATAGTTGATTTACAATGTTTTGTTAATTTCTGCTGTATAGCAAAGTGATTCAATTATACTAATATATACATTCTTTTTCATATTCTTTTCCATTATGGTTTATCACAGGATATTCTTTTTTTAATGTTTATTTATTTATTTATTATTCATTTTTATTTTCTTTTTCTTTTTGGCTGTGTCGGGTCTTAGTTGCGGCACATGGGATCTCTTCATTGAGGCATGCGGGATCTTTCGTTGCGGTGCGCGGGCTTCTCTCTAGTTGTGGTGCGTGGGCTCCAGGGCGCACATGGGTTCTGTAGTTTGCGGCACATGGGCTCTCTCACTGAGGCACACTAGCTCAGTAGTTGTGGCAGGCGGGCTTAGTTGCCCCGCGGCATGTGGGATCTTAGTTCCCTGACCAAGGATCGAACGCATGTCCCCTTCATTGGAAGGTGGATTCTTTACCACTGGACCACCAGGGAAGTCCCTATCACAGGGTACTGAATGTAGTTCCCTGTGCTATACAATAGGACCTTGTTGTTTATCCATTCTATATATGATAGTTTGCATCTGCTAATCCTAAACTCCCAATCCATCTCCCCCCGCCATCCCTCCATCGCCCCCCACCTCCAGCAACCAGAAGTTGCTTCTCTGTGACTGTGAGTCTATTTCTGTTTCGTAGATAGGTTCATTTGTGTCATATTTTAGGTTCCACATGTAAGTGATATCATATGGTATGTCTTTCTCTTTCTGACTTATTTCACTTAGTGTGATAATCTCCAGGTCCATCCATGTTGCTGCAGATGACAATAAAAAATACCCCTCAGCCCAACAATGTATTACTTTGGTAAACTCTAAAAAGGATTTCAGAGAGAGAGACAGTTTTATGGAAAGATGAGTTCAAAATTAGAGATGGTGGGTTTGAGGTGTTTTGAACAAAATGGCATTACAGATCTTCCTTGACATACGATGGGGTAACATCCTGATAAACCCATCGTAAGTTGAAAGTCATAGGTCACAAATACATTTAATACACCTAACCTACTGAACATTGTAACTTAGCCCAGCCTACCTTAAACATGCTCAGAGCACTTACATTAGCCTACAGTTGGGCAAAATCATCTAATACAAAGCGTATTTTATAATAAAGTATTGAATATCTCATATGTAGTTTATTGAATACTGTACTGAAAGTGAAAAACAGAATGGTTGTAAGTGTACCAGCTGTTTACCCTTCGGCTCAGGCAGCTGACTGAGCACAGCACACTGCTGCTGCCCAGCATCATGAAAGTATTGTACAGCATATCGCTAGCCTGGGAAAAGATGGAAATTCACATTTTGAAGTATGGTTTCTACTGAATTTGTATCACTGTCGCACCATGGTAAAGTTGAAAGATTGTAAGTCGAGCCATAGTTAAGTTAGGGACTATCTGTATTTGAATCTAGGTAGATTATACTCACTTCTCCCATGGGCAAACTTACTGATGGAGCTGGAGAATAACTGAAAGGAAAACTGCCTCCTTTTATCATTATTGACAGGGGGCTTCCTAGTATCTTTCCATTCAGTGTGAGTTCTTATCATCTCAACAAAATAACAGTCATTGTTGGAACTCATTTATAAATTTAAACATCAAATATAAATTGTTCTCTTTTGTGTATTTTTCCCTTATAAAACAAGTTATGAACTGTCCTTCATAATTCATTCTGTATTTAAAAAGCACTTTATAAAAAATGTTTATTACATCATTGTAATGCAGTGCTATAGTTAAAGGTGGTATGTGACATAAAAAAATATGGATTTTGTTAGGCTCCTGTGTCTTGGGTAGGGTTCACATTTTAGTGAAACACATATATCTGCAGAGGCTAATATTATGAGACTGATTTTCTGAAGTTACCCAAGAAAATCTGTCTCCTCATTTTTTCATGTTACAGATATGCCCATCAGTCAATACTTCTGTCTTGAAGTGGTGAATGCCATTTCTTTCTTTCTTTCTTTCAATATTTATTTATTTATTTATTTATTTATTTATTTATTTAGGCTGTACCAGGTCTTAGTTGCGGCATGTGAACTCTTAGTTGCAGCATGCATGCAGGATCTAGTTCCCTGACCAGGGATCACAGCTGGGCTCCTTCCATTGGGAGCGCTGAGTCTTACCCACTGGACCACTAGGGAAGTCCCGCCATTTCTTGAGATAGGAAAATATTTTGGTTCTTCATGAATAAAAGTTTATCTAATAGCTAGAGGCCCAACTTGATGGTCTCCTGTTTTTCTCATCATTTTCCTTTCTCACTTGTCATTTTAATTGTGTTTCTCTCCTCAGTTGCTCTACTGATCTTTTCATTGCAACCAAAATGTCACCATATGACAGTCACATTAGGATTCCAGTATCAAGTAGACCTAAGCCATGTTGGCTCCATCTCATACATAACTCCTAGTAGAAAAAGAGTTAGGGGGATAGGAGAACTTTTAGGATAAGAGGGGAAGCAATGAGAAGAGGAAGAGTGGTATAGTAAGCTGTAGAAGCTATAGCTTATTGCCCAAAGCACCATTAGAAAATTGTTAGCTAAAGGGAAATAGGAGTGTTTAAAATAACACCCAGACATGGGTCATTTGACATATGTGACCTTTTTAAATAGAAATGATTTCCCCATGTTGTTTTGTGTTTTTTTAATCTTATTTTTTTTTAATTTATTTGTCATATTTATTTTATTTTTGGCTGCACTGGGTCTTCGTTGCTGCACGCAGGCTTTCTCTAGTTGTGTTGAGCAGGGGCTACTCTTCGTTGCAGTGCGCAGGCTTCTCATTGCGGTGGCTTCTCTTGTTGTGGAGCACGAGCTCTAGGCGCGGGCTTCAGTAGTTGTGGCTCGCCAGCTCTAGAGTGCAGGCTCAGTAGTTGTGGCCCATGGGCTTAGTTGCTCCGCGGCATGTGGGATCTTCCCGGACCAGGGCTTGAACCTGTGTCCCCTGCGTTGGCAGGTGGATTCTTAACCACTGCACCACCAGGGAAGCCAGCCCCCACCCCATGTTGTTTTGACAGGGATTTATGTGGAATAAATATTTAAAGTACAGTACACAATATAGTTGCCATGGCAACTCAGCCTCTCACGCTGATGCTCTTAAGTTGTACAGACTCCTATATTGGAAATGTTTATTAAGTTGTCAGATAATGCCTATTAATAATCTGAAGCAAAATTCTAAAATAAACATATCCTCTCTATAAAAATAACTGAACATTCACAGTTGGCTGAATAACTACGGATCTTTGATATTTTTTTCAGAGAAAAACAATTCTAATTCATTAATAATAGAAAGGATTACATGTCACCAGCCTAAGAGCTGGAACCAGAGGTATAGAGAGGATGTTAGATTACTATTTAAATCTAAACATTATCACCTCACATTTTTTCAGGTTTTCTCAACTTAATGAAGCGAAACCCCACTATGTATTAGATCTCTGTCTAATAGTGAAGTTATATAAATTTGGGAGCCATACTTAGGTTACAAAAATGAATAGCCCATGCTTGTTCAAAGTTCTAGAATAATTTTAAAATTCTGAGAAGACAGTTTAACATAAGTACCAATTTTAAATGCACATGCCCTTGACAGAAAATGTATCTTACAGAACTTTTCACATATAGTCAAGAATAAATGTGTAAAGAATTTACACCATAGCATTATAAAATGGTGAAAGTTCAAAACTTGCATCACTACAAAATAGGAAGAAGAGTTAAATTATGGTACTAAGCAGGTATTAAAAATAGCTACTTTGGTGGTGTCCCAGCCCAATAACACAAGATGGCTGAAGTGGCACTGGGAGGGTGAGGTGGAGGAGATGAAATGCAGTGGGGTGCAGAGCATATAGTCCATCCCCTTGTGACTGGCCCAGCAATACCCTGGGACCATGTCCACTTCTCTGCTGTCAGTCGGCCTACCAATGCCATGCCCAGCCACTCATGGCCTCCCTTCTGCCCAAGGAGGTCTATTTAGCTGGAAAAGAACTCCCTCTCATGCTAGCACTAAAGATACAAGAAAGTGAGAGAAGGGAGAACTTCATTCATCTTAATTCCTGGGGACTTAGCCCCCTGAATGTGAAGATTTTCTCCTCCCCCCAGACTGAGGCAGCTTCTGCTGTCTGTCCTCTTGGCCAGTGGTTTTAAACATTTCCTCTATCAAGACCCTCTTTTGCTATATACATATCCTTTGCTCCTTTCATGGATTCCTAAGATTTGAAAGATTTTTATCTGCCAACCTGCATAATGATAATGTAATCATTTCCCCCTTTCCAAATTAACAAAGCCTTCTGTAATTGAGTATATGCTAAAATCAGTGCCCTAAGAGGTGGAGGATATCATAAGTCTTCCAAGTACATTCTGTATGTCAGGCACTGTGGTAAACAGTTTACATGAATTATCTAATCTTCAAAACAGTGCCATAGGGAGATTTTATCTACATTTTACAGAAAATGTAGAATCTGAGAATTAATATTCTCAGGTTCACATAGCAAGTGGCAGAATCACATATAAAAAGTGTTTGTATGAAAATGTATAGAAAGTGATCTGGAAGAGGACTCCTGTGGGAGATGGGAGTGATCAAGAAGAACTTTCAGTTTTTTACTTTTTTCTATATTGTTTGAATTTTTAATACAAGCATGTAGTACTTTTGTAATTTTGAAAATATAGATTTTCTCAGAAATAGGAAAAGAAAATTTTGGCGCTACCAGGCACTTAATGTAAACTGTCCTGAGGGATTTTCCTCAGAATTTAAAGGTGTATTAGGCTCCAAAGTAGATTTCAAGGGTGGAAACTACACTTTAGCAGCATTCGCTTAAAATCTGTAGAACTCAGGGTGTCTGGCGTGGGATAGGTAGCCTGAAACAGATTTCCCTGAGGAGCTCATAAGACAGTTTTCATGGCATTCCTCCATTTTCTTTCCTTTTTTAAAACTCTTTGTATTCTTCCTTTTCTGCTTTTGTTGATTTTTAACATCTGTGTGTACAATTGGAGCAAACACCTTTTTATTCTTTCTTGCTCATACTGTAGACATGCTAGGGATGCCCCTGGGGTATTTCCAGTCTCCTTTAGCAACCCTAAGGAATGAACTCTGCTCAATAAAGTGAAGTGTAAGTGTGGTCTGCATATGCTAAAATTAATTGGGTATTGGATCAGGGTCTCTTACTTATTAAAGCTAAGTAAATGATCTTCCAAATGTTTGTTGTCTTGAGATAATTGATTGGTCGTGTGTTGGTATACAGTCATAGAATTCAAAAAAAAAAATTAGAAGTTTTTATTTAAAAAAAAAGAATTTTGTCACCTACTTTGGTCTATATTTCCAAGCACTCCAACTCTGGCTAGACTCTAGCCTCACATGTTATGGGACACAATGAGCTTCATATCTGCTATTTCTATCAGAAGTATCAGAAGTGAATGCCTCCTCCCTACCTCTGATTGTCACTTTAAAGTGTTTTTTCCTTTTGCTTTATTGGGGGTGGGAGGAATTATAGACCCATCATGAGGAAGTTGGTCAGTTATATTAGAAGTACAGTGTCATTTCCACTGTTCTTTTTCTCTCTAGCTTCCCATTGACCGAGGTGGAGGTGAAGGAAAGGCCATGTACATTGACACCGAGGGTACCTTTAGGCCAGAACGGCTGCTAGCAGTGGCTGAGAGGTAGGTTACTGGATCAGATGAGAGAAATATGGCTCCATATGTCACTGTAGTGATTGCCAGGGTTAGTCTGGCTGAAGGGTGTCTCTTCTTCTCTCTTATTGCTCTGTATCCCAAAGTCATATGTGTGTTTCAAAAGAATAACCTTCCTTAGAGAAAAACATGCTTCTTTAGTCAAAAATCTATGAGTTGCTGTCAGACTGGATAAAAAACAAGATCCAACTATATGCTGCCTTCCAGAGAACCACTTAGATTCAAAGACACAAATAGGTTGAAACTAAAAGGATGGAAAAAAGATATTGCATGCAAACAGTAACCATAAGAGGGCTGGAGTGGCTGTACTAATATCAGACAAAATAGACTTTAAGACAAAAAAAAAAATCAGAGGCAAAGAGGAACGTTTTAGAACTAAAAGGTCAGTTCATCAGGAAGATATAACAAATGTAAACATATACAGACCTAATAGAGCCCCAAGATATGTTAAACACAAATTGATATAATTGAAGGGTGAAATAGACAATTCAAGCATAATCACTGGGGACTAATGCCTCACTTTCAATAATGGATAGAACATTTATCAGATGCCCTGATAAAGAGCATCTACAAAAAACCTACAGCTAGCATCATTTTAATGGTAAAAATCTGAATATTTTCTCCGTAAGATTGGAAATAAGGCAAGGATCTCCACTCTCACTACTTATGTTCCACATTGTACTGTAGATCCTAGCCAGTGCAGTCAGGCAAGAAAATGAAATAAAAGGCATCCAGATTGGAATGGAAGATGTAAACTATCTTTATTCACCAATGTGTAGAGAATCCTTAGGAAACTACACACAAAAAACTGCTAGAACTAAATTAGTTTGTCGCAGGATGCAATCTCAATATGAAAAATCCATTGTACTTCTGTATACTATAAATGAACAATTCAAGAATTAAGAAAATAATTCCATTCACAATAGTGTCAAAAAGAATAAAATACTTAGTAATAAACTTAACAGAAGTTCAAGACTTGTACACTAGGGACTTCCCTGGTGGTCCAGTGGGTAAGACCCTGTGCTCCCAGTGCAGGGGGCCCGGGTTCGATCCCTGGTTGGGGAACTAGATCTTGCATGCCGCAACTAAGACCCGGAATAGCCAAAATAAATATTTAAAAAAAAAAAAAAAAGGACTAGTACACTGAAAACTAACATTGCTGAGAGAAATTGAAGATCTGCATAGAGAAACATTCCACATTCATGGATTGGAAGATGCAATATTATTAAAATGGTAAGGGAGTTCCCTGGTTGCCTAGTGGTTAGGATTCTGGGCTTTCACTGCTGTGGCCCAGGTTCAGTCCCTGGTCGGGGAACTGAGATCCTGCAAGCCGAGGTGCGGGGAAAAAAAAAAAAAAAAAAAAAAAAACTACCCTCAGATTGATCTATAAGTTCAACACAATGCCTATTGAAATTCACCAAGACTTTTTGCTGAAATTGACAAGGTGATTATAAATTAATATGGAAATGTCAAGGACCCAGAATAGCCAAAACATTCTTGGGAGGAAAAAAAGAACAAAATTGGAGGTCTCAGTCTTCCCAATTTTAAAACTTAACTATAAACAACAGTAATCAAGACAGTGTGGTGCTGCCATAAGGATAGACATATGGATCAATGGAACAGAATTGAGAGTTCAGAAATAAACTGTTTCAGGACTTCCCTGGTGGCACAGTGGTTGAGAATCTGACTGCCAGTGCAGGGGACACGGGTTCGATCCCTGGTCCGGGAAGATCCCACATGCTGTGGAGCAACTAAGCCCATGCACCACAACCACTGAGCCTGCGCTCTAGAGCCCGTGAGCCACAACTACTGAAGCCCACGCACCTAGAGCGTGTGCTCCGCAACAAGAGAAGCCACCGCAGTGAGAAGCCAGCGCACCACAACGAAGAGTAGCCCCCGCTCGCTGCAACTAGAGAAAGCCCGTGTTCAGCAATGAAGACCCAACACAGCCAAATAAATAAATAAATTTGTAAGAAAAAAAGAAACTGTTTCACTTATAGTCACTTGATTTTTGACAAAGGTGAAAGACAATTTAGTGGAGGAAATAATAGTCTTTTTAATAAATGGTGCTAATGTAGTTGGATATCCACATGCAAAAAAGATAAATTTAGACCCTTACCTTACACTATACATGAAAGTTAACTAAAAATGGATACCATTCTGGTGATTCCTCAGAAAATTAAACGTAGAATTACAATATGATTCAGGAATTCCACTTCTGGGTATATACTCAAAGGAATTGAAAGCAGGGACTCAGATAGTTATACACCAGTATTCATGGCAGCCCTGTTCACAATAGTCAAAAGGTAGAAACAACCCAAGTATCCATCAACAGTTGAATGGATAAACTAAATGTCCTATATGCATACAATGGAAAATTATTCTCAAAATGGAAGGAAATGCTCACAGTATGCTACAGCATGGATGAACCTTGAAAACATTATGCTAAGTGAAATAAGCCAGTTGCAAAAGGACAAATGTATGATTCCTCCTATATGAGGTACTTAGAGTCAAATTCATAAAGACAGAAAGTGGAATGGTGGTTGCTAGGGGCAGGGGTGAGAAGAATGGGGGGTTATTGTTTAATGGGTACAGAGTTTCAGTTTGGGATGGTGAAAAAATTCTGGACATGGATGGTAGTGATGGTTGCACAACAACGGGAATGTACTTACTGCCATTGGACTGTACACTTTAAAAAGATTAAAATGGTAAATTTTGTTATGTATATTTACTGTATATATATATATATATTTTTAAAGAATGATAGTCCTATATTTAGCTAAAATTATAAAACTTTTAGGAAAAAAACAGAAAATCTTTGTGACCTTGAAGTAGGCAAAGTTTTCTTAGATACAACACCAGAAAGCATAGTCTATGAAAGAAAAAAACGATAATACAGAGTCAGTTTTCATTTAATCAAAATTTGAAACTTCTGTGCTTCAAAGAGCACTATCAAGAAAATAAAAAGACAACCCAAAGAATGTGAGAAAATATTTGCAAATCATATATCTGATAAGGTTCTAGTATCAAGAATATATAAAGAACTCTCACAACCCAGCAGTAACACACCCCAATTAAGAAATGGGCAAAGGACTTGTATAGACATTTCTCCAAAGCAGATGTAAAATGGCCAATAAGCACATGAAGAGATGCTCAACATTATTAGTCAAGAGGAAATGCAAATTAAAACCACAGTGAGATACCACCAGTAGGATGGCTGTAATGAAAAAGATAGTAACAAGTGTCAGGGAGGATGTGAAGAAACTGGAACCCTAATACATTGCTGGTGAGAATGTAAAATTGTGCAGTCACTTTGGAAGAAAACAATGTGGCAGTTAAACATATATTTGTCGTATAGCCCAGCAATTTCACTCTGGTTATGTACCCAAGAGATATGAAAACATGTCCACACAGAGACTTGTTTGTGGATGTTTATAGTATTGTTATAGTAGCCAAAACCTGGAAACAACCCAATTGTCCATCCACTGAACGAATAAAATCTGGTTGATCCATACAATAGACCACTATTTAACAATTAAAAGGAATGAAGTACTGATACTTGTTACAGCATGGATGACCCTCAAAAAACATGCTAAATGATAGAAGCTAGACATAAAAGACCACATATGATTCCATTTATATGAAATTTCCAGAAAGAAAATCTGTAGCGGGAATTCCCTGGCAGTCCAGTGGTTAGGACTTCGTGCTTCCACTGTAGGGGGCATGAGTTCGATCCCTGGTCGGGGAACTAAGATCCTGCATGCCACGAGGCAAGGCCCAAAAATAGAAGAAAAATCTAGAGAGACAGTAGATTTGTGGTTGCCTGGGACAGGGAGTAGAAACAGAAAGTAACTGCATATAGACTTGAGAAATCTTTCTGAGCAATGGAAATGTTCTAAAACTGAATTATGAAAGTCATTGAATTTTACACTTAAAACAGGTCAATTTTATGGTATATAAATTATTCCTCAGAAAAGCTGGTAAAGAATTTGTTCATTTTTCTACATCCCCTAATATAGCTTTCAAATAAACTCTCAAAATTGTTTTACTTAATTTTCCCTTGTCTAGGGTCAAATGTGATCATTTGACCCCTACCACACATTTTACTGAAACCTAGTGATTAAATGGAATTTAATTGCATGTTGAGATGTCAGATTCACATTGGAACCTGCCTGGCTAAGTTGAGGAGAATTTTCTTTTCTAATTCGTTTATAATTACAACCAAATTGTCTTTCCCAGTTTACAATTTGAGGAATCCAAGTCATCGAATGTACACCACTGAGGCATAAAATTAGGTCGGAACAGTAATTGTAGCTCTTTGCTTCTGCTTACAAAATCCCTGTCAAGAAGAAAGAATTACTTTCTTGCGACCTGATCTTAGTTTTCTGAAGATGAGTATACTAAAATGTATCTTCCCTCCCCAAGTTGTTTTTGGTGTTCTACAGAGATCACACTTTTAATTTTTAAGTATGCTGTTTTATTAGTTGAAGAGTTCTTTGGGATAAAGTCATTAAGGTTTTGTCCAGTAATATAAATGGGTGTTCAGATAGGATATATGAGACGGTAGAATGTTGGCTATGAGGACTGGGACTTTGTTTTGATCACTTGCTGTATCCCCTAGCCCTCGAACAGAGCATTCAGTATTTGTTAGTGAATTAATACTTATTAATTGGAGCCATGTTTATGGCTGTTTTTGTCAACTGAAAGAAAAATGTTTAAATAGAAATTTCATTAATCATTTCAATCACTTCTACCTATCAGGAAAAATTTTTATAACTGAATTTCTGTTTATGTACATTGCATTTAAATTTATATTTCTGAGAAAGTTACAGGACAGGGCCTCCTCAAGATAATTAATACCTAATTTCCTTTCACAAGAGAACAACCCTCACTGATTAAGTTTTGCCATGCCTATTGAAGAATATTAACCCACATTCAGGTGACTAGCTCAGGGGGTCTAAGACTAGTCCTCAGTATAGCTGCATTAGCATCACTTGAGAAATTGTCCGAAATGCAAATCCTCTGATTCCACTCCAGATCTATTGAATTAGAAACAATCAAGAGACTCTGAGGATAGGGTCCAGCAATCTGGTTTTGGTTTTTTGTTTTGTTTTTTTCTGGCCATGATGCACGGCATGCCGATCTTAGTTCCCCAACCACGGATTGAACCCATGCCCCCTGCAGTGGAAGTGCAGAGTCTTAACCACTGGACCACCAGGGAAGTCCCCAGCAATCTGTTTTAACAAGCTCTCCATGTGATTGGGATGCTTGCTAAAGTTTGAGAACCATGGCCACAATTGCTAGCTACAGTGTTCCTACCTTTGAATGTTCTTTTAAGTACTATGAAAGAGAATGCCAGAACCCCCTTGAGGCAATACAGCTGTTTTTCAAACTTGTATGTTAAGAATCACCTGAGGGGGCTTCCCTGGTGGCACAGTGGTTAAGAATCCGCCTGCCAATTCAGGGGACACCAGTTTGAGCCCTGGTCCAGGAAGATCCCACATGCCCCGTAGCAACCAAGCCCGTGCACCACAACTACTGAGCCTGCGCTCTAGAGCCCACAAGCCACAACTGCTGGAGCCCGTGCTCGGCAACAAGAGAAGCCACTGCAATGAGAAGCCTGCATACTGCAGAGAAGAGTAGCTCCCCACGCGCCGCAACTAGAGAAAGCCCGCACGCGGCAAGGAAGACCCAACGCAGCCAAAAAAAAAAAAAAAAACACCTCAAGTGATTTTTTTTTTTTAATTTAATTTTTGGCTGCGTTCGGTCTTCGCTGCTGCACACGGGCTTTCTCCAGTTGCGGCGCGTGGGGGGCTACTCTTCTCTGCAGTGGCTTCTCTTGTTGCCGAGCACGGGCTCTAGGCACGCAGGCTTCAGCAGTTGTGGCTCGTGGGCTCAGTAGTTGCGGCACACGGGCTTAGTTGCTCTGTGGCATGTGGGGTTTTCCCGGACCAGGACTCGAACCGGTGTCCCCTGCATTGGCAGGCAGACTCTAAACCACTGGGCCACCAGGGAAGTCCTATTTGTTTTCTTTTTGAGAATAGCCATTCTGACAGGTGTGAGGTAATATAGCTCATTGTGGTTTTAATTTGCATTTCCCTTGTGATTAGTGATATTGAGCATCTTTTCATATGCCAGGTGTTTGTTAAATATGCAAATTATCACAGCTCTTCCCTCAACATTGTGATTCATTACGTCTGGTTTAGACCTAGGAATTTAATTTTTTTAACAGAGTATTCTTATCCTGAGGAAGTTCTGGAAACACTAAGAGAAGTTGCTTATTTCCAACCAACTTTTTCCAAGTTGTGGGAATTGAAAGTTCTATGTGCTGCTTCAGGAATGTAAGCACAGAGATCCCAATAGTCGTCTTTGTGAACTCTGTTGAGAGAAAAGCCAGGATGACTCTTTGTTTTTCTAGTAAATCTTCCATATTCTGACAGCAAAAGATAATCTCCGTTCCTGATAGTAGATTATATCAATGTTTCTTGAGGCAAGACTAGAAGACTTGTGCAGTACAGTACTTAGGCCTCTTCAGTCTTTTTTTCTGTCTTATAGTCATGATTTAAATAAAGAAAATTTTATCTCCTTATTTCCATTTGGTCAGGATCCCAAGGTAAAACTCTATCTTCACTTCATTTTCTTATCTCCATGCCCAGACTCAACAAATTCATCATCATCAATCCACTTAATACAAGAGCTAAACTTCCATTTCTGTTGATAATGGTGAAGAATAGCTGGTGAAATGTCCAGGAAAGTGCAAAGACTGCATGTGCCTAATATGATGAATCAATTCATCATAAGATGTGGAAAATTCAGTTGGATAGAGTGGGATCTCCTGATATCGAGGTTCAGCTTATTGCAGTGTTATTTCAAGTGCTAGAACATTCTTTTGTTTTTCTATTCTTTTGGGTAGGAAAAATGAGAGGAAAACTATCTACTAAAGCTAAGTCTCAGAAAAATAGGTTTGACACAGTGTATGCTTTTGTAATGATCAGAATCTACATAGAATAGACTACTTTTAAAAGACTGATAAAATCTTAAGCATAGAAGTTTTTGGTTCTCAAGGAATTATAGCACACTGATTTTGTTTAAACAGATTATCTTTTGAACTGTTACATAAGGGAGTCAGTATTATACTTTTGGACTATAATGATTTTAGGTAACATTAATATGAAAATATTACTTGAGCTAAAGTGATGATATATAATTCTCTTTTGGTTTGGGTTATAGATAAAAGCTGTATTCAGCAACATTTATTCAGAATGTACTAGGTATAAAAAAAAATGTGCTAGTTGGAAAGGCCTAGTCTTTTCCCTCAAGGAATTTGTTGTCTAGTCAAAGAATGGCAGGCAGCTCCTCACAAGTGCCATAGAAAAGCCTAAATCAAGTTTTCTGGAAGTGCAGAAGAGGGAGAATCACGTCTATTTGAGAGGTACAGGGAAGCTTTTATAAAAGTGCAGGTATTTAGTTGTCTTGATAGATGGATAAATCAAACTACCTTTGAAGAAATGGGGTCCCATTAGCATACATTTAATGAGAAGTTGTCTTACTTGGACCACCTTGAGTATTCATGTCTTAGGTAGCAGTTACAAAGGTGAGAAAATATAGATTTTTCTAAGAAAATAAGGAAGTATTTTTAAATGCAAAGGGAAGAAAAATCATTATTGAGGTATAAGATGAATTAAGGTATCACTTATTTAACCATACTAGATACATGTCACATATTCTATAACTGTAACTAGTTACTAGCAAGAAAAAAGGGGAGAATAGATGAAATATACTTATTTCTCTTAAACCTCTTACAGTATTGAGTCCTTAGAAGGTTTTTGAGCTTAGAAGGTTTTATTCCTATACAACAACAGTTTATATATTTTTTTAATTGATCTTTGAGTGATCATTGTTTTTGTTTCAGTCCTAATTCTGTCATGCTGCCCTTTGTTTTTCCAGGAGACCATTGTTTCCTTGTATTTGGAAATTTCTCATTCTAGTTCAGGAGTCCTCAAAGAATAGATTTGATTTATTCTGAAGTCCTGCCAGGTAGATCTACTCTAAAGCAGTTGCTGTCATCTCTTTATAGTTTCCCTGGGCTTCCTAATAGAAAGGGAATTATATTCTTTAGCCTTCTTACTATCATTTCTTACCTACCCATCCAGGTAATTTCGTTGTTAGAGATGAATTTCTCATCTGCCTTAGTTCTGTGTGCAGCCTCAAAATGTTCTTTCTTCTAGATATGGCCTCTCTGGCAGTGATGTCCTGGATAATGTAGCATATGCTCGAGGGTTCAACACAGACCACCAGACCCAGCTCCTTTATCAAGCATCAGCCATGATGGTAGAGTCCAGGTATGTGGGCAATAGAAGATACTGAATATGTTCCCAGAGCCCTTACCCTGAATCTTGTACAGGCTATGGCCAATTTGATAGTAGCTTGAATTAGATATGGGGAGATTTAAGTTTTAGTTCCTATTTTGCCACTCTTGCTTTGTCGTTTAGGTCAAGTCACTTTTAAAATATGAAGCTATAATCCACCTGAACTTGTTGGAATTTTTTACTTTGTTATAGGGTTATTCAGAAATGGATGCTGTATAAATAAATAATATATAACTATAAATATAAAATTTCAGGGTAGTGGGAAAGAGCAGAATCTGACATGGGCTAGAAACAGGCTTCAGAGAATCCGTGTTCCCTGTAGGTATGCACTGCTAATTGTAGACAGTGCCACCGCCCTCTACAGAACAGACTATTCGGGTCGAGGTGAGCTTTCAGCCAGGCAGATGCACTTGGCCAGGTTTCTGCGGATGCTTCTGCGACTTGCTGATGAGGTAAGTTGTGGGGTAGGGACAGAGAATGCCTACTTTCAGGGGCCATGAATTCTAGTAGCCTTGCTGGGAGGCCAGGATACCAGGGCCTGGTATCATCAAGATATCAGTTAGATATAGAGACTTTAATCATTCATTGCTTTGTGGGGGATAGGGGTGGCAGCAGTAAGTCTCTTGGAATGTCTGACCACAAAAAAATGACATTTATCCTTTCCCTGTCAGTTTGGTGTAGCAGTGGTAATCACCAACCAGGTGGTAGCCCAAGTGGATGGAGCAGCCATGTTTGCTGCAGATCCTAAAAAACCTATTGGAGGAAATATCATTGCTCATGCCTCAACAACAAGGTAAAGTGATGGGAGAGATGGCTTCATCATGGAATGTCATATTAACTGTGCAATAGACATGACGATAACATTTCCATTTGAACCTTGTTAACTGCTGCTGTTGTGTAATTAGACACAGGAGCCCTTGCTTAACCTAACTGTCATGCTCTGGTTAGAACAGGTGTTTGCTTTTAGTTCATAAAGGAATTAAAAGCTCTCATATGTGGAAGAATAAATATGAGCAACTGATGTCTCTCATTATTTTTATAAAGGTTTCAATATGGGAAATCCACTGCGGGGCAGAGGGTGAGCAGAAATGCATTCCTCTGGATTGGAAGTGCCCTAAGGCAGTGGTCCCCAACCTTTTTGGCACCAGGGACCAATTTTGTGGAAGACGATTTTTCCACAGACAAGGGTGGGGGTAGTGGGGGGGTGGCCAGGATGGATGGTTCAGGCGGTAATGCAAGCGATGGGGAGCAGCAGATGAAGCTTCGCTCACTCGCCCTCTGCTCACCTCCTGCTGTGCGGCCCAGTTCCTAACAGGCTGCAGACCGGTACTGGTCCACGGCCCAGGGGTTGGGGACCCCTGCCCTAAGGAATACAGAAAGATCCCCAAAGTCCTTCTAGGAAGTATATATGTCTACAAAATTTTTAGACCTACCATAAATAGTCAGGAATCGAATTTTTTAATTATAATAACTTTGGTGCTTTGGTCTGTGTCTTTGTCCCAGACTGTACCTGAGAAAAGGAAGAGGGGAAACCAGAATCTGCAAAATCTATGACTCTCCTTGTCTTCCTGAAGCTGAAGCTATGTTTGCCATCAATGCGGATGGAGTAGGAGATGCCAAGGACTGAATCGTTTTTCTTCCTGTGATAAACCTTAAGTGCTGCAGCCTAATGGAGAGGACTGCTCCCTGAGGTTCTTCACAGGCCTCTTCCTGTTGTGACTGCCAGGAAAAGGCTTCCAGGAAAACAGCTATTATATCGGCTTTTCTTATGGTGTAAACACGAGACAGGTCAGTAGTCACAAGCTGATCTGAAATGTTTATTCCTTCTAGAGTTTATTAATCTCTATGTGAATTCTTTGGTTTGGGGGTGTAGGTATGAAGTACCTTTGACATCACAGTGCCTTGGGGTTGACTCAGGACTAACTGCTATTGGCCAATCTTATGTCTCTAAGAACTAACTAAAACTGGAGAGACCTGACTTCTCTCGCTGTCTGAATAATGTTGGGGAAAAAATGCCTGAGCTATGTGGCAAAGGGAGTGGGTCTCCTCACAGGTTTTTTTTTTCTCTGTCAGTCAGTAAAACTCTTAAATCAGAAGCAGGTAAAGTTTGTGTGTCTGAATTAGCTTATATAAGAATGTTTTTTTAGATAAGGGGTATTGAGTAGGCCTGCTGGGCTACCAGCCCTTCACCATCTACTCTTTTTTAATGCTAAGAGCAATTCAAGATAGTTCTGGAATCTTAAACATTTCAGAAGGTCTTCAAGTAAGTAGATTCAATGTGGGACTGCTAATAAAGTAGTTATTTGTAGTGAATGTGCTGTTTATAGGAGTTATTCTGGTACAAGCTGAATATTTCAGGATAGGGCCTTCATAATATAGTTTTGGCTCTGGGTAGGGTGATCAGTTTCTATTGCTTTAAAATTGAAAATTTAAAAGGGAAGTCCCACATTCAGATGATTCATTTTATACTCCTTTAACCTAATAGAAGATCTCACAAGATGGCTACACCATGGCTTTCCTGTGGCCTTTGTTTTTATTCTTTAAGAAGTTTTGTATTGTATAGGGCTGGTTCTTGCCCAGATTATTCTACTTCAGGGGTTTGAGATACTCCTTCCTCTTCAGACTTCTGCTCAGGATGGGTTCTAACCAACTCTTCCAATTTCAAAGGGCCTCTCGGCAAGTATTAGGAGGAGAGGCAGTGCAACTCTCTGCTGTTGCCTGTGTTGATCCTACTATGTATAGGGAGATAGGAAGACACAATTTAATGCAACTTTGTTTTAAAAAGTTCTGTTCCCTGACTTTATAGAACAGAGTACCTCCTAGGCCTTCTTTCATTTCTACATTACAGAACAAACCTGGGATGAAATAATAAAGCCACAGTAACAGATTCTGGAATGGAAGCTTGGTTCTTAAATAAAAGCACCTCCATCTATCTGTTAGTCCTATAAAGTATTTAAGTGACCTTGACCTAAAAACTTGTCTCAATTTTTCTTGTAGGGAGGATTTTCTTTTCAGATGGGATTAGGCTTTGTGCTATTGGCCCTGAGAGGGTCAGGGAACACCTGCTTAGTTGGACTAGGCCTTGTTAGGCTAAAAGTAAGCTCTTCTTGTGTTTTACATTTAACTAAAATTTTCTCTGGAAGTATTATTAACCAGAGAGCTTATTCTAAACTATGTGGTACTGTTTTTCTACTTGTCTGCAATAGCCTCATAGTAGAAAACAGTTATGGAAGTGTCAAGCAAGAATAAGGAGCTGATAACAAATAAACATAGAAAGGGGATTATAATCACGTCTAGTTAAATTTGGTTTATTTCAGGTTTGTACCAAAATATATTCCAGGCAACTCCTCAGATCATCATTTTCACAGTCTCATAAGCCTTATGCACTGCTGTCGTTCCAAAAGCTTCCAGGGCTCTGGAAGTCAAGTGGTCCAGCCCCTCGGCCCAGGAATACAGTTACAATCCACACAATAGGTTGAGAAGAGGCAATACCCATGGACTCCCCGACCTTTTATCCTGGTAGGTTAGGGTGTGATTTTAGGACTATATACTGTGGTGTTGAATATTAAATCAGTGAAAAAGATTAGAGAGTAGAAGTTCTGTGTTTTGTTCCTGTAGCTCTTTGGAGTTTCATCCACCTCACCAGCAGTTGGAAGACAGCCTTCAGTGCTCTACCCACGCTGTACCCTAAGGCAGGTGTTATACTAGTCTTGATTTTTCAAGAATTCACTTTACGGAGAGAGTAACAGAAACCCGGGCCTCAAGTACTTCCCCAATTTCAGATTAGGTAACGGATTAGAGTAAGTTAACCAGTAGACAAGAAGAAATTGGGGAATGGTGGCAGGTAGCAGTCAGACCTAGGAGTCAGGACACTCCCTTAACCAGTCTTGCTCAGTTTCCTGATCTAAGCAGAATCTAAGAGAGAGAAAAAAGACTTGATTTTTTTTTCCCCCTCAAGTCATGAAGGCCATTGAAATGTGATTATTCTCCTAAAATTACTTCCAATTCTTCCAGGTCCTTCTGGAAAGCTGAATCCTAGGGAGACAAGAGAATAAGACTAGGACTCAAAATCTAAGCCAACATTTCCAAAACCATTGGTACCTGAGAATGGGCCCTTTGCTTCCTTGCTAAGCTGTTATCATAGTCTTTTTCCTACTTTCCCAGAAGAGCCTGGAACCTACGAAATCTGTCTCCTCCCCTAGGTGAGATGTATACGAAACAGCCCACATGCAAAAGGAGGAAATAAGACCCCAAGGGAAGATATTCTTTCCTGAAAAGGTCACATAATGACTCAGAGAAGGATCCCTGTGTTAGTAAAGGTCTTAAGTATTACCTCTTTAGTGACATTTGGCAGCTCCAGGGCCAACTTCATCCACTGTTTAGCTTCAGGGTTTTGCCCTAGTTCTCTGTAGCACTGAGAAGAGACAACAGTGAAAACCTGGGAGAAATGCCACCAGGAGACTAGAAGGGGATGAATATGTATGCCCTCAGGAGTTCCTAGGAATATCAACACACATACTTTCATCTATGTTGAAATAGGCAGGTGAGTTTACCTTGGAAATATATATCCTTCCTGCTTTGGAAAATCCTGGCTGTAGTTCTTCAGCCTGGAGAAGGGAGAACATATATC
The DNA here is from genome assembly GCF_028021215.1 of Eschrichtius robustus. NCBI lineage: Eukaryota > Metazoa > Chordata > Mammalia > Artiodactyla > Eschrichtiidae > Eschrichtius > Eschrichtius robustus. Next base: position 88,227,603 of record NC_090824.1, read on the forward strand.
AGTAAGGTGTTCCAAAGTCCAAGTCAGGCTAAAGTTTATTAGAGAGTTCCAGTCCCCAACCTGGAGATTGATTCAGTGAATCTATATTTTTTATAAGCTTTTCTGATGGTTCTGATTTTCCCATAGAACAGGCACACATAAAACTGCCCTCTACTAGAAACCCCTTCCAATAATGTCCTTAGGAAAACTAAGGTCACCCTGGCCTTTCTGGCTGCTGTCCACCCTTCCCTTCCTTCCCCAATACCTTTAGGAAGCTCTGGAGGGCGTCCTGCACAGTGGCACCGAGAGGGCTTTCACACAAGGCTGTCGCAGTTTTTTTTTCTAGCCAGCTTAGGTGAGAGACCTGCCACCAAAAGATCAAGGTGTGACTAAAAACGTAAGTATCTTTAGGAACATTGAATGTTCTGTACTGAAAGCAAACAGGGCCAAATAGGACTGGGTCTAATCACCACTAATGTGACTGCTTAGAGGAAATAACACATAAGCCAGACCAGGCTGAGGACCCTGCTCTTCCTTGCAAGGTGATCAGTGTCTCAGGACAGTTAGTTAGGGCCCTTATGTCAAGCCCTGAAATTTAGCTCACCTGGTAGCACCACCTGCCAAGGAGAAAGTATGCCATGGGGTTTTCTGGCTTGAGAGCAATGGCTTTGTCCACATGCTCCTGAGGGGAAAATATAAATATAAGCTAACATCAGATAGCAGAGTTACTAAGGGAACAGAGGCAAGTCACAGAGGCTGTAGGAACACCTTTGCAAGGAGCTAGGACGGAGCAGGGAATCTGGACTAGACCAGCACCAGGGAAGGAGGAGAAGCCTTTCCTCACCTTGAAGCTAAAGCCACTCTGGATGCGCCTCTGGATGCCCTCATGCTCAGCCAGCTGACCACAAAGCACTGCATACCTAGGGGGAAGCAGCAGCAAGCTCAGGGACAAGGACTGAGTACTGTCCCTGCCAGTATTGGGATTCCCACCCAATTGCACGGCCCCTGCATCCTTATCCAGAGATGAAAATATCATTTCCATCTGTACATAATTCCTCTTTTCACAGACTTGTGGTCCCAATTCATATTCTTTAGCAGATACAGTGGTAGGCTCACAATTCTCCAAAGTACCCTAGGTACAAAAAAGGTGGGTCTTCCACAATAAAACTCTCTTAATATTTAGGCAAGGTCTCAGTCCAAATTTCCCCTCATAATGAGTATAGCCATAGCTATCATAAACACTTAAGCAGGTATCTAAAAATCAGCATCAAAGTATAAGAGACCTGAGTACACTGCTTTTTGTCTCCTGAGCAGACATTAAAGAAGAAGGTCTCATTAGCCTTGGAAGTATACAGGTATATCATTGGGAAGCTGTTTGGGAATGGGATTCTCTAGGAATTTCTAATGTTAGCTTGGGAACCAACAGAAGCAGAGGAAGGAAAGGCCTCCGATTTCAGCCCTCTCCTCTACATCCTCCCTCCCAGGAGAACAAAGGCAGCCAGCTTCCTATCTTCTGCCTTCAGAAACAAAGGTCTTATTACCCCCATCCCCTCTGCATTCTTTCTAGAAGCACAGTTGACAAATGAGTGTCTAAAGGCCCAAGTTGCTTTTTTGTGTACTCACTAAATATCTGGGGGTATTTGTATCGGATACTTCCAGAGGCTCATTTCCAGTTTAGTCCAAACAGCTGTTCCCCAGGAAAAGCTAAGAAAGTATGAGGTCCATTTCCATCCTTGGGACCCCAGGAGCCCCAAGAGAGCCCACAGGGAAACAGCACCTGTGACACCCACGAAACAGTGACCTGGCGTCTGAGAAGAGGCACTGCAGAGACAAAGTTTCAGCAACAGATGGAGAAACAGCCTCTCCCAGCTCACAATCTGAGGGCAGAGTTATGGGAAGCAAGGAGGTGGAAAAGGAACATTTTCACTAAAACTGAGGTGCTGGAACCACGCCCCCAGGACACAGGTTGGCCCTGACCCACACGGGTTGGCAGAACTTTGCCTCACATCAGACCACAAACAGGGCTGATGGTTTTGTAATGTTAATGACTGCTGAACTTCCTGGGGGTGAGCTCACATCTACTTTTCCTCACGCGAGCCAAGCGAAGAAGCCAAAGTCCACCACCAGCCAGGGATCGCAGCTAGGGGAATGAAGAGCTTGTATGGGAGAGGGGAACTGCCAATGTCCCAGCCTCTCTGAGGAGCCAAGAACCCACAAGTTTTGTAGCCAGGGGTGACTAACAAAGCTACTCATTTCTCCAAGCTTCAACAGAAAGAAAATTGTACTATTCCCCCTTGCCTCATCCCCAAGGCACTTCCCAAAGCAAACTCCCCTGGGTCCCTAGCTTGGGGAAGGATGGGACATATGAAAATAAAGGCCAGAGCTCCCTCTCCTGGTGCCTCTGGCAAATGCCTCTTTGGCCACAGGGCAGAGAAACGGAAGGGCTCTCCTCCACTCTAACCCATGCTGGCTCTTCCTGGGACCCTGCGGGGTGTTATTACCACTGGTGACACTCCGCATTCTCATTCCCCTTCTCCAGAGCGGCCTCCGCTGCTTCTTTTCCTGTAAGACAGAGGTGATCCAGAGTTGACAAGGGCTCCCATGCACCCTTCCACGGGAAAGGCTGTGGGAAGAATGACTACTCTAGCTCACCAACCCCCACCCAAACGGGACTTGTAAATACTTATGCACTTGAGCAGAATGAAGAGCTGCAAATAGCTTTTCAGGGATGACTTCTTCACCTTGCTCTCCCTGTCCGTCATCAGCTGCCCCAGCTCCCTTATTTTTATAATACCCACCTGATATGCTTGAAGCATTTCAAATATAAAAGGACTCAAAAGCAATCAGAAACTGTCCCCAATAGACCGTTACCCTGGAGAGTTTTTGATTTGGGGTCTGGATAGGCTTCAGGGTGTCCATGAATCCCACTGAAGTTGTATATAATTTTAGGTATATGTGCGTTTTATCGAGGAGAGGGTCCACAGCTTTGATCAAATTCTCTAGAGGGGGACTTCCCTGGTGGCGCAGTTGTTAAGAATCCGCTTGCCAGTGCAGGGGACACGGGTTCGAGCCCTGGTCGGGGAACTAAGATCCCACATGCCTTGGAGCAACTAAGCCCGTGCGCCACAACTACTGAAGCCTGCGCACCTAGAGCCCGTGCACCACAACAACGAGTAGCCCCCACTTGCCACAACTAGAGAAAGCCTGCGTGCAGCAATGAAGACCCAGTGCAGCCAAACAAATAAACATTAAAAAAACAAACAAACCAAATTCTCAAGAGGATCCATGATCTAGGAACATTAATCATGTTCTAGGCCAGAACTCCTCACCAGAGCCAAATGGACTGGGATCTGACCAAAGATGAGTTTCATGTAGTTCTTCCCCAGGTTTTCCAGGCACCAAAACTAACAGAAAGCAAGGCCTAAACACATGTAGGCTCTTGACAAGGGTCCCCTAGAATGTCAAGGAGCTGGAGCCCTTCAGATGAGGACCATCACGCCTACACACTGGAGAAAAGAGAACACTGCAAGATGGGAAATCTGATTAGAACAGAGAGGGCTTCCATAAAAAAGAATGAAATAATGCCACCTGTAGCAACATGAACAGACCTAGAGATTATCATACTAAGTGAAGTAAGAGAAAGACAAATATCATATATCACTCATATATGGAATGTAAAAAAATGATACAAATAAACTTACTTACAAAACAGAAACAGACTCATATAGGAAACAAACTGGTTACCAAAGGGGAAAGAAGAGGGGAGGGATAAATTTGGAATTTGAGACTAACAGATACAGACTACTACATATTAAATAAACAAGGACCTACTGTATAGCACAGGGAACTTATATTCAATATCTTCTAATAAACTATAATGGAAAAGAATCTGAAAAAGTATATATATGTATAACTGAATCACTTTGCTGTACATCTGAAACATTGTAAGTCAACTAACTATACTTTAATAAAATTTAAAAATAATAATTAAAAAATTTTTTTTAAATGGTGAGGGCTTGGAAGGGAAGACAGAACAAAAGTAATGGGTTGAGGTGATAGGCTGGCTATTCTGAAATGTTTCCTCATGTTTAAGTGATAGTAATCATGGTATAATTTTGTATATGCAACAAATACATTTAAAGAGAGCAGATGAGAACCCTACATTCCCCTATCCAAGCAGAAGAACCATACGGCTCCACCACTGAGGGACATTTTCTCTTAGGGGACTTCTCTCCGCCCCCTTCAAAGCACTATCTCACTAGGAAAATAACGGTGAAGAATGAGGCAACCAGTTCCCACTGCCTCCTGGTGGTCCAGCTTCTAGAGAAAGAACAAAATGAAGAACTTCAGGTCCAGCAAGGTTGGTCCTAAAAAGCTAGAATCCCAGAGCAGAGCCTTCAGAGATGCTGCATAGTCCTCTGACCTCCAGGAGGAACAGATTTGTCCAAGGTGCTGTGCTCAGGAAGCCAGACCAGACCAGTGCGGGCTTCGCAGCTCCTCTAATCACTGCCCCACCTCCACCTGTAGGGTTCATGTTGGCTGTTAGTGCTCAGAGATGATCAAAAGGGAAAGGAAAGGTGGTTGTTGCTACCAAGAGTGCAAAAATCAGCCCCAAAGGCTGATCAGAATCCTCACCTGAAATTTAAGAGGGGAAGAAGAAACAGTTTTGAAAAGAAAGAAGCAAACAGTAATTAAGCACCTTTTGTTACAACTTCCAGGGATTTTTTTTGAAGATCTATATCAAACATTCAACTCAATTGACCTTTCTATATTGGCAGAATTCTATAACTGTTTAGAATAATGATCTTGAGGTACTGTCACTCTACATTATCAAAGATTTAATGTTTGCAGGACTGTACTTATAAAAGTAGGAAAGCAGTTAACTTTGGATAACTGAACCACAAGATCTGGAAGTCCACTGACGGTGCCTGACTCAAAGGGTGTGTAGGTAGGCAGGACACATCACCTTCCCCATAAAACCAGTCTCTTTTTAAAGTCCCAGGTTTCTCAATGACCTCATGACAGAGAAAGACAAGCCTTGAACCTGGCACAAGTCAGATGCACCCTACACCCCCAGGTACAGATTTTGACAACAGAATTGCTAAGTAGACCCCAGGGACTTCTAACCTAGCAGTATTCTCCCAAACTGCTCCTTCTGGGCACTCACCAAACATACTCCACTCATTATATTCTTAAACACCTGCCCCACAGGCTCCATAACTGAAACCAGATTCCTAAGCAACAGCAAAAAAACCTCCTCAGATTAAGAAAGGTTGTGTCTTTTGTAGTTGAGGAATGAGAACAGAGAACTATGCTAATAAGATACAACTACAATTGACCTTGAACAACGTGGGGGTTCGGGGCACCAGCCTTCTGCCCAGTCAGAAATCCACATGTAATTTATAATTGGGTCCAACCAACCGTGGACTGTGGATTGAAAAAAAAATCCACATATAAGTGGACGTGTGCTGCTCAAACCGCTGTTGTTCAAGGTTCAACTGTACTCCTAAAGTCGTGTATACCCATGTGACTCAAGCACCATGCCATGCAGAGAAGCAGAGGTTGCTCTCTGTCTCCAGGAGGAAGCAGGGGTCTCTGGGAGCCAGTCTGTCCCTAGTGAGTAGTTGAGCCCCAGCTGTACCAACAGTCTGCATCTTGGTGGTTCCCCTGGCCCCAAGCTGATGGGCTGGCTCCACCCTCAGAGTCAGTCAGTGGCCTTCCCACCAGGAACCTGTCAGCACTTACCACTTAGGGCATAGGACCTCTTCTCACTTGCCTCCTCAGCAAGCTCACACATGTCACTGTAGGCGCGGGCCAGGCGCCAGAGAAAGTCCTGCTGGCTTCCATGCTGCAAACCAAACAGAGGGATGAGGCCCCCTTCTCTCAGCTGCAGAGAACTGGGGCTCGACCTTCTCCCCACACCCTACCTTTGATTGTGTTATAAACACTGACATCAGGCCACCTCACGTGACCTCTCACCTGCAGTTACGTGATGACATTATCTCTAGTCAATAGATTGCACAACCCACAGAGTGAGGGCATTCTGGCCTTCTAACACTGTGAGGAAGAAAGGTCAATTCCAACATGTAATGAGGCACAACAGAGAAGTCTTGCTAACAATGAAAAATTGTGAAAATGCCCAAGAAAAGGGAAATTCTAACTTTGGGGGCATTTATAGCCAGGTGAGCATAAATTCTGGCAGTGAACCTGAGAAGGGAATTGTGGTTGAGTGACCTAGTGACCTAACACTTGTCACTTGTGATGAAAACTTTAAATGGGGTAGGCAGCTGTGGCTCTGCCTCAAGGGAAATAGGGAAAAACATTCCAGTTCTTTCCACATTTCTCCGTAAGGTGAGAGGAGGAGCTCTTCTGCAGTAGCTCTACAGGAGGCAGCCGACTGCCCTGGGGCTGGCAGAGAAAACAGCTCTGGGGCAGGCAGCACACAGGGGCGGCGCTCAGCCTCCTAGGAAGAGGATGTACAACCCTGGGGTGTAGATGCAGAACTAGCCACCTCACCCTCATTTCCCTTCCCATGTCACCTTGCAGGGTCAGTGACACATTCGCGGGGGGTTAGCAGGGGGACGGAGGACAGACAGGCAGTTGGAGCCTCACCGCCAGCTTGTTGTTGAGCAGCAGCTGGAAGCCCTCCCGCTTGCCCTGCTCACTGCCCTGGTGCAGCTCATCTGCCTGCTGCAGGAGGGGCAGCACATCTTCTGGGCCAGGGGAGCCTCCAGCCTCCAGGGCTTCAGGCGCCGGGCCTGAAGCCACCTCCACCTCCACCTCCAAGTCCAGAGAATCCTTTCTCCCCATCTTCACGGTCTCACAGCTCACTTCATCTTCCCCGTCATCGTCACTCTCCCTTTCAGAGTCCCGCTCATAGTCAGACTCAGCGTTGGCTGTTGTGTAACTGTGGCAGAGAAATGTAAGTGACAAGGTCAAGGGAGGGAGGGAGGGATTCCTTAGCCTCAGATCCCTGGGGTCTTGCCTCCACCCACAAAGACGCACTCTCCACGGCACTGTTGTTCAAAGCACCAACTAAGAACCATTCCCCCCCACTTAGGGGCAGGAATTAGTCCCTGAGAGAAAGCTTCCTATGGGAAGTATGGGCTGGGAAAATGATCTGGAAGGGGAAGAGTAACCAGCTGGGGCCCTGTGACAGTCAGAGGCCAATATGAGAATCCCCTGCTTAGCTACCCCCAAGTCTGCCAGAAAATAGACAAAAAGAGAAAGCCTAGAAAGGTATGTACCAAAATGGCAGTAGATCTCTCAGGGTCAAGGAATTAATTTTTCCCCCTATACTTTAGTATAAGATATGATTGCTTTACTGAGCATGTAGTCTTCTTATAAATAAAGAAATAAAAGTTTAAGATAAAAAACCTTAAGATGTAGGTGGAGCTGATCTCCTGAGCTAGATGGCTCACCAGGCTAAGGGTCTGTCAATCATTTTTGCTTTATCAGCCAAATGCACTTGTCAGAACCAACATGGGTGGGTGCCAGTCTCTGCGGCCATGGGTGGCCACAGATACCCACATTTTCTTTCTCAATTCAATGTATACCTCTGTCCCAAGTCAGCAACCAAACCTAAACCACAACAGGAGTAGCCCTTGAAAACCCTGGGAACTTGCCAGGGCTGGGAGGGGCCCTTTTGCAGCTGGAAGCAGGAAAGGAGAAAGATGCAAACAATCCCTTGGGAAGGTGTCTGTGGGGCCACTATGAGCCAGGTGTCTCCTAGGGAGCCCAACCCTGATGCAGCCACTGAAGAGGAAGCCAAGTTTCTCTTGGATCTTGGCCTCCACCAGCAGCTAATTATGGTGTGTTCCCTAATTGCCAACTGAATCAGACAAAAACTGAGTAGAGCAGAAGATAAGGCTTCCAGGGATCACAACCAGACACCAAAGAGTCCTCCAGACTGAGTGAAGGAGAAGCAAATTCCATCAAAGCCAGAAGGTTCCAAGACACAAGGAAGATCTTTGAGTCACTTAAGGATAAGCCTTTCTCTGTCCTGTAATGAAAGGGGTAGGACCCCTATGACTGGAGCAATCAGACCTGAAGGAGAGAGACGTACGAATAAAGTCAATACAAGACAGCCTAAGGTCAGGGGCTGAATGCTGTAGGGCGAAGTGCTGTCTTCCTCATCCAGAAAGCCAGAGATGACGAAGGGGCAGGCTCCAGAAGGCAGCAGGTGAGAAACCAGACCTGATGCCCAATCCATCCATGCTGTTTCTTTATAGAGAAGCTTTCAGACTCAATTAACAAAGGGGCTCCAGTTACATCTATTACAGGAACTTTTGAGGTACTTGTAGGTAACCTGTAACCTTCCTAACCTTGCTTTTTAAAAGGTTATCCAAGTATCTCTCCCCTCTAGCAATTTGCAGTAAAAACTTTAGAAATTAAAGGGACAAGGAAAAGTGGTACCAGATTTCACAACCAACCTGGGTGGTGATGAGCAAGACCACACAGAGACAGCCTAGAGAAACTCGCTACCAATTCCTAGGCTTAGACAATAACCTGCCCCAAACGAGAAAGTCAAATCAGCCAAATCAGCATCTACCAGTGCCCCTACTCAGCCCAGCCAGGCCCAAAGGTAAAATGAGTAAATGGATTTTTTGGGGGTGCGAGCTTGAGTCTCATCATCCCCCACTGCAAAAAGAAGAGGAGACCCCATTCCTTGTTCAGCTGAAGGCTACCTTGGCAGACCAGGAATCTCCCAGGGAGGGACCCCTGCTCTCATCCCTGCTGGAGCACAGGCATCAGCACAGTCTCTCCAGGGAGCTAGGCCAAGAGGAAGGTCCTGCAATGCTGTGATCCTGCTGGGTCCTAATGGCCAGGGAGCTCACTTGGACAAGGAAAAGGAGAGGACAGGAGGGGCCTTGCTGCCACCCAGAGTGAGAGCTGGTAGAGCCCTGTGAGGCAGGGAGGCTCTAGCAAGGCTGGCGTGGTGAGGAGACCTTTTACTGCACCTCAGCCCCACTTCAAGGAGCTCTGCCTCACTAATCTGCAACCCCGCTGCCTTACATGCAGCGGGCAGGCAAACACTTGTTGAGTGAATACAGACATCGGCCCCCTGGACTTCCATGGGCTTCCAGCCCCATCTCTTCCAAAAGAGATTTTTCACATGCCAGAGCTCAAGAGCTGCTGTCTCGACATTCACAGCATTCTCTCACATTTCTTGGACCACCAACCCAGCCTCTGGAGAAATCCACCAGAGAAAAAGGGGTGGCCCTTTTGTTTAACATGACCGGCAGCTTTTGAGATGAGTCAGAGACTGCAGAGACCTTTGAAAAGGCCCTTTGGACCTGTGCACTCAGGAGGACACACTGTTCCCACAGTGGGGCGAGGACCCAAGGCTCCCTTGAAGCAAGGAGGCCACCTCTACTCCTTGAGGAGAGCCCCCAAGTCAGTGATCAAGAACTCGGTTACAGATGCACCCCCTCCTGGCAATTACTTTTCTTTCTTTCAACTCCTAAGCCCCATTAGAGGTGCTGAGCTGAGGCATTCAAAGACAACCAGGCCTGGGCCCTGACCCAGAGAGACTCTCAGTGGTGGGGGAAGATAAGACCAAGCAGAACGAGGTGATAAACGCCCAAGAAGGACTGGCAATGAGGTTGCAGGCAGTTGCTCTTGGCTGGGATGCCTGGGAAGGCTTGCCAGAGGAGCTGTAGGGCAAGTTAGGTTTTGACAGGGAGGGAACTAAAGCTGTGTTTGGAACATGCTCTGAGAACAAGCTCACGGACCCACCCAGTGATTCTGACTCTACCACATTCAGTTGATCCCCTGGGAGCTCAAAGTTGCTATTTTATTTGGAAGAAAGAGGGAACACAGCTTTCAGTGGAGTAGAGTAGCCCATCAAATCGTCTTATTCTTTCATCCCTCAAAAAAGCTCTCCTTCCCCAGGGCCCACATGTTTAAAGTTATTCCAGACCAGATATTCCAGAATTCTGGTCTCCTTCCAGAATTCTCCCTGGACCATGACCATGGCAAAATGAATGATTCACTGTGGCCACTGCTCCAGAAAGCAGCCAGCTAAACCAGAGTCTTGAACCACGCACGACCATCGGCTTCCACATGCCTTAGGATCAATCATGGGGCTGAGCCTGCTAGAGCTGTAATTAAGAAAGACACCCTTCCTCTCACACCATTACAGGTGGCCGGCAGCCCAGTCCTGCCCCTTATGGCCTTGGGAGCCCCATTGAGCATCCCAAGCTGTGAAGCACCTGCAAGCTTCCCTGGTTAATCACTCTGGCTCTCACTGCCCCCAGAAGTTTGTACAATTACTAAAGATCATCACTAAGGGGTGTGAGTTCTAGTATCCTGGTCTTGGGCAGAGCTGTGACCTCTCCTTCTGTTCTACGCTGTTATAAAGTTCAAATGTCAAGTGATTGGCTTCCTTGGGTTGCATAGAGATGCTCCTTAAGTCTCAGGGCCCATTATCAACTATTTTGTCCTTTTCAATCCAGATGTGTCAATTTTTATTTTTTAAAATTTATTTATTTATTTATGGCTGTGTTGGGTCTTAGTTGATGCACGGGGGCTTTTTCTAGTTGCGGCGAGCGGGGGCTACTCTTCGTTGCGATGCGCGGCTTTTCAGTGTGGTGGCTTCTCTTATGGCAGAGCATGGGCTCTAGGCACGCGGGCTTCAGTAGTTGTGGCACGCGGGCTCAGCAGTTGTGGCTCGTGGGCTCTAGAGTGCAGGCTCAGTAGCTGTGGCACACAGGCTTAGTTGATCCACGGCATGTGGGATCTTACGTACCGTAAGATCGCTCGAACCCGTATCCCCTGCGTTGGCAGGCAGATTCTTAACCACTGCGCCACCAGGGAAGTCCCCAGATGTGTCAAATTTTAATTTCATTTTTGCCCCCTCTAACACAGCACTCTGGAAGCATGTTTCAGCCCAGAGGTACTAGGTAAATTGAATAGAAAAGGGCTACTTCTTTGAGCCCTTGAGAATACAGATAATAGGGATCAGACAACCCAGTCAACAGTAGTCATGAATGGAGGACCAAAGCTTTTTACCAAGACCTCACTTATTTCAAGAGGCACCTGAGCACTAGTTAAATTCAGCACAGATGCCCAATGGCAGTGACATGGAAAAAGAGAGAAATACTACTCTTAATTTTCTTAGAAAACCAGATGAGGAGAGGCAGGAGAATATAATGGATCAAACAAGAAAACAAGGCTGAAACTTCTGAAGAAGATGTACTGAACAGACCGTACTGCTCTGGACAGGTCTTCCCTGGGCAGTGAGCTGTGGCAGCTCTCTCTCTCTTTTTTTTTTTTTAAATAAATTTATTTATTTAATTTATTTATTTTTGGCTGTTGGATCTTCGCTTCTGCACACAGGCTTTCTCTAGTTGCGGCGAGCGGGGGCTACTCTTTGTTGCGGTGCGCAGGCTTCTCATTGCGGTGGCTTCTCTCGTTGTGGAGCATGGGCTCTAGGCGCGCGGGCTTCAGTAGTTATGGCTCACAGGCTCTAGAGCACAGGCTCAGTAGTTGTGGCGCACGGGCTTAGTTGCTCCGTGGCATGTGGGATCTTCCCGGACCAGGCATCGAACCTGTGTCCCCTGCATTGGCAGGCGGATTCTTAACCACTGCGCCACCAGGGAAGCCCCCGAGGCAGCTCTTAATCAATGGGAAGAACTGCCCGGGGCTGCAGGCAACATGTCTTCCTGTGAAGGCCCTTCTGTGCCCTGATGACCAAGCCATGCCTCAGAAGGCAGATGAACCTGGCTGAGCCTGTGCTTAGGAGCTGTATAACCCTGGGAAAGCATGCATCAAACCTCGCTAAGCCTCAAGTCTCTGTCTGAGAAACAGGGCAAAGAACATCACCTACTTCATAGGAACCTTGTGAGGATTAAATGAGGAAATACCTCTGAAGTGCACTGCACAGTCTCTGTCACAGAGGAAGAATAAATGGAAGTTAATACTATAAAGCAGACAGCCTCTTCAATAAGTGGTGCTGGGAAAACTGGACAGGTACATGTAAAAGTATGAAATTAGAACACTCCCTAACACCATACACAAAAATAAACTCAAAATGGATTAAAGACCTAAATGTAAGGCCAGACACTATCAAACTCTTAGAGGAAAACACAAGCAGAACACTCTATGACATAAATCACAGCAAGATCCTTTTTGACCCAGCTCCTAGAGAAATGGAAATAAAAACAAAAATAAACAAATGGAACCTAATGAAACTTAAAAGCTTTTGCCCAGCAAAGGAAACCATAAACAAGACCAAAAGACAATCCTCAGAATGGGAGAAAATATTTGCAAATGAAGCAACTGACAAAGGATTAATCTCCAAAATTTACAAGCAGCTCATGCAGCTCAATAACAAAAAAACAAACAACCCAATCCAAAAATGGGCAGAAGACCTAAATAGACATTTCTCCAAAGAAGATATACAGATGGCCAACAGACACATGAAAGAATGCTCAACATCAGTAATCATTAGAGAAATGCAAATCAAAACTACAATGAGGTATCATCTCACACCGGTCAGAATGGCCATCATCAAAAAATCTAGAAACAATAAATGCTGGAGAGGGTGTGGAGAAAAGGGAACACTCTTGCACTGTTGGTGGGAATGTAAATTGATACAGCCACTATGGAGAACAGTATGGAGGTTCCTTAAAAAACTAAAAATAGGGCTTCCCTGGTGGCGCAGTGGTTGAGAATCTGCCTGCCAATGCAGGGGACACGGGTTCGAGCCCTGGTCTGGGAAGATCCCACATGCCGCGGAGCAACTAAGCCCGTGAGCCACAATTACTGAGCCTGCGCGTCTGGAGCCTGTGCTCCACAACAAGAGAGGCCGCGATAATGAGAGGTCCGCGCACCGCGATGAAGAGTGGCCCCCACTTGCCGCAACTAGAGAAAGCCCTTGCACAGAAACGAAGACCCAACACAGCCATAAATAAATAAATAAATAAATAAGTAAGTAAGTAAGTAAATAAATAAATAAATAAAAACTAAAAATAGGGGCTTCCCTGGTGGCGCAGTGGTTGAGAATCTGCCTGCCAATGCAGGGGACACGGGTTCGAGCCCTGGTCTGGGAAGATCCCACATGCCGCGGAGCAACTGGGCCCGTGAGCCACGATTACTGAGCCTGCGCGTCTGGAGCCTGTGCCCCGCAACAGGAGGGGCCACGATAGTGAGAGGCCCGCACACCGCGATGAAGAGTGGCCCCCGCTTGCCGCAACTGGAGAAAGCCCTCGCACAGAAACGAAGACCCAACACAGCCATAAATAAATAAAAATTAAAAAAAAAAAAAAAAAGAAAGAAAAACATGCCTTAAAAAAAAAAAAAAAGCCCTTTGCCTGCCCAAGTTTGGGGGTTGTCCACCAGACTCCTGCCGGCGGCCCTGTCTCACAGGCCTATGGTCAGACCTGCTGGGCCACCAATTACTCAGGTGAGTCACCGCCCACCTGTGAAGATGGCAAAGACGCATAAGCAGCCCTCTCCCGTGGGAAGAGAACTTCCCGAGGGAGGGAGAATGCTTAGTGCTTAGAGAGCTCTGTAGACCTGGCCCAGCCACTCAGTGAAGGAAATAGTCATAAAACAAAGCTTACAAAGTCCTTGTGATAACACAGGAAAACGCCCAACCAATGTTACAGGAAAACAAAAATAAAAGGTATAATAACTACATAAAAAACAAACCTACTTGGAGGAAAATAACAGATGCAAGCACTAACCACTGTTAACATTTCAATTTGTCTGGATGACATAACGTGGATGGTTTTTCTTTTTTCTTTTTTAGGTAAGAAGTGGTGTTTTTGTTTTTGGTGGATGGCTTTACTTATTTCAACTGCTCTGTATTTCATTTATTTATACCCTTACCTTGTTCCAAAAATTATTTACAGCAGTTTGGTGTGAATTTTCCATTATAAACATTACTTTTACAAAACATAACCTGGCTGAAGCCACAACTGTCTCCAGGAGAGAAGACTCACCCGCCTTCGCTCTCAGCATCTGTGAACGTGGTTCCCGAGGTGGCCGTGAAGTAGACAGAGCTGGAGCCGGTGGAGTCACTCCTCTCCCGGGCAAATGGGAACCTTCGCCGCCGGGCCACTTTCTGGTTCTCTTCCAGGTGGGATCTGAAAAGCAGGCTCATTTCTAGAAGGTGCCATTGGGCCCCATCCAGCCTGCCTTTCCCCTCACCATGAGGGAGCCTCTTACTACTGCTGCTCATTGAAGAGCTAAAAGCAGAGAAAATCCTGGGTCTCTACCCTCAGGAGAGCAAGCAGGGCAGCTCGCTGGACCCAGCCTGCATGCAGACCAGGTTAGTCAGAACAAAGCATTTCAGCTGCTACAACAGACCATGAGGGCCCAAAAGCAGCAAGAACTTGTGCAAGGCAAGGAATCAAGCACACGGCTTCCCTGCCAATTAGGGGAGAAGCTATAAAACTGGCTTCATCCTTAGAGACGGACAGCAAAGGCTGAAAAGCTGTAGGGACAGGGAAAAGTTGGGGAGCGGGGGACAAGGCAGAAAAGGAGGCTGCATTACTCACCGGACCTCGCCCACAATCTGCCCAGCAAGCCCCTGCAGGCTGCGCCTCAGCTCCTCCACCTCCCCGCGCAGCGCCAGCAGGCTGGTCAGCACGAACTCCAGACGGCCCAGCACCTCCTCCTGCCCTTCTCGTGGAAGGCTCAGCAGCACCGCAGCATCACCAGCCTCACCTGGAGCTGCCCGCAACGGCCTCACTGCAGGAAGGAGGACAGGAGACACTGATGCCCATGGGAGAGAGTGAGGAAAAGATCTCGCACCCAGAATTCAGGAACACTTGTTTCTCACTGGAGTTCAATTTACAAAGATCTTTGAGGCTCAGAGAGCATATGTTCACAAGTCCCAGGTAATGATCCAGAAAAAAATCAAGGTCCCAACCTCCAAACAAGAGCCCTCTGTTCCAAAAATCTTCCCCACCAGGGCCCTTCAGCAGTACTGCATACCATGGCAGATCATGTAAAATGCTCGCAAGAGTGTGGTATCCAGAAGGAAGGACAGCTGTCCTGCTAGAGTAAAAGAAAACCCTTTATCTGACTATATTTCGTGCCCAAATCCCAGGCAGTCAATACTAACCACACAGCAAAATTAAAATTGAGCTCACTCAAATTCTGATCTTTCACTTTACAAAGAATGGCAAAGAAAACTCTGAGCTCCTCTCAAGAGCTTCATTTAGTATCATCAGAGAGGGGCAAGGAGAAAAGGGGCAGTTACTGAGAGAAAAGGTACACTGGGAAAAGCTCACCCAAACCCCACTGGAAAAACACCATTGCCGAGCCCTGAATTGAGCTCTAGGTAAATGCTAACAGTAAATGCTAGAAAACTGACAGCTACCTAAGGCAAGTGGACTGGAAAATGTAAAAACAGAGAAGAAACCAGTAAGGCAGGACCCACAGTCCAAGCAAGTATAAAGCTGTTAAAGGAAATCTAGTAACAATCTAGGCCAGATTACAATACACATCCAACAGTGTTCCAGTACGTAAAGCAAGAAAGATCCCTGGGAATGTGGCCACTTTCTCCCAACCTCAGCAGAAGAAACACTAGAGCTAAGAAATTACAAACAAACAAAATACAAGGAAAAGAAAGGAAGGACAAGCACACTTGCAACACTAGGTTACTACCTAGTGCTATAAAACGCTAACAAATGATTGCAATCTAAGGTGACAACTCTTTGAAGACTTCAAAAACTAACTTTTCCAAACCATCTGGCATTTGGTAATCAGAGGAAACACTTGTTCCCAATTAACACAAGGTGAGATGATTTGAATGCTCCTCTATCACACACACCTGGGAGTGGTTTGAACCAGCCCTAGATGCTTTGCTCCAATGAGTTAACATGAAAGTTTTGCAAAACTGAAAGCACTACCCATTTCAGCCGTGGCTGGCTCCCAGCCATATTCAGCTTCAATTGCAGTAAGTGCACTCCCAGCCCCATGCTGTGGAAAGTCCACAGGACCAGGTGACCAGGCCACTCAGGAGAGCAAGCAGTGCAGCTACCACTTACTTGCTCTGTGACAGCCTCGGGAAAGTTACACAATCTTTTTCAATATCGACTTATAAGAAGGATTTTAAAAACTTGGACTAGATAGTCTCCAAGGTGCCTTCAAAACTTAACACCTAATTTAATACATAAGCCTCAAAAAATTTTAATTCCTACAAGACTAGTTTTTCCTTTTGCCTTCTTTTGGACTTTTCCTCTACTTATTAAACAGCTCACCCACACTAAGCAAGTGCCTTTAATATATATATAGCACTCCTGTGGCCAGAACTAAATGTGAAAGCTAAGCCTTTTCGCAATATACTTTCCTGCAACTACAGGAGAAAGACGACAGAAGAGGAAGACTGCTTTTCCTTTTCAATAAACTTTCCCCAAACGTGAAACTCTCGGACCTCGCACCCACCCTCCTATTCCTTCCTCCGTTGTCCTGTCCCACAGGTTCTGCTAAAGGCAGCCCCGACCCCAGGCCCACCCCTCAGCAGTCACTGAGGCCTCAAGGGACCGTCTCCTACCCTGGCGTCCCGGCTCTGAAGTCTGCATGTAGTCCAGGGAGCTGGGTTGGCTCTGGCTCTGGCTCTGGGCCCGTTTCCACCGCTGGCTGTAAAGGGCACATAGGAATCCAAGGCCCGCGGCGGTGCCCAGCAACAGTCCTAGCCCGGCGCGGGTGCCACCCAAGGCCCCCAGACTAGACATGCTGCACCTGCAGCCCGCGTGAGCCACCGAGAGCAAGCGGGCGAGGGAGGAGGAGAGAGATTCGTGAGCGTGGTCCACCCATCTCCAAGGTCGAACCCCTGGAGATAATCTCCTTGCCCAGACCCTGGGCACCCACCACCCTCACCCTAGTCCCGACCCTAAGGTTTCTGCTAGCCCCGGACCTGGCTACCGCGCGGCTCAGCCGGCCCGGACGCAGCGTCCCCTCCAACACGCCCCCTAACCCTGATTCCGGAGTCAGGTTGCTGGGCCTCCAAACTCCTCCCCCAGCCTCACGACACTGCAGACCACAAACCCGCCGCCCTGGCTGCAAACCCCTGGCCTCCCCGCCGCGCCATTTGAAGGCCCCCTGGCCTGTCAGGAGCTCAACTCACACTCCAACCCGGCTGCTCACTACTGTGGCAGCGGCCGCCGCTTCGCGCTGTCAATGACCGTGACGTCATCAAACGGTGCCGACCATCAGCCCCGCGCGCCTATAGGAACGCGGGGGTGAGAAGATCATCGAGGCTCCGCCTCCGGTGCAGGGTTTTTTCAGGGGGCGGGGCCACGGGCTCTACCAGAGGGGAGCAGCCAGCAGAGAGTAGGAAAGGGGAACCTAGAATGGGTTAGAAGCCGGGAAGAGGGGGAAAGCTGGGAGACCCCTTGGGCCGGATGCTAGAGCAGTAACCCCCACGGTCTGGCCAGCTGAGGTTCCATTTCCCTCCATTCACACCAGATTACTTAGTGTTCCCGGAATATGCTCCGTGTAGTCACCCTTTCTACCTTTTCGACTGCTGCTTTCTGCCTAGAATGACCCTTTCTCTACCTGGAAAACGCGACCCCCCTCCCACCTTTCCTTGACACTCGGTCATAACTCAGACTTTGTTTGATTTCAGCTTAATTTGTTTATGCATTTTTACTCAAACCATTTACTAAGCACTAGACAATAGTGACTGGCATTTCAGATTAGAACAGATAAATTGTTGGTTATCCACAAGAGGTCCCTGAGTCCCCAGGGCCAGCTTCTGCCAGTTGACACCTAAAAACTTGTATTGTAGATGCACACCCCATCATTAAAAAAAAAACTTAAACCTTACATTGTCGTTATAACATTAATCAAGGACAGGGTTATAAAAACTTTTTTAATTTCCAGCATGTAAATGAAATTCATTCCTCTAATGATAACATTTTTTAACATTTGGCTGAGGCTGAAACTTGGGTTTATCTCTGATTGCTTAAATTGGTTCAGATATCATTTCGGGTTTTTTTGTTTGTTTTTTGTTTTTAATCTGTGTTAATCATTTTTTTCTACCTACCTGTGGCCCATAGTTCCTTCTATAATTCTATTTTACTCCTGTGATTTTATGCAACTGTAATTTTAGAAACTAAAAAGACATGATTTTGTGCACTATGGTTCCAAGTTTATCATCAGCATTCCTTAAAAGTTAAATTTTAGTTTAGTGGGAGCTGAAGTGTCTAGACCAGTCCTTCCCAAATCCTTGACTAGATATTATTTATTCACTTTTTAATTGTGAGATATTTTACACATTTAAGAGACATTTGAGGACTTCCCTGGTGGCGCAATGGCTAAGAATCCGCCCACCAATGCAGGGGACATGGGTTCAAGCCCTGGTCAGAGAACTAAGATCCCACATGCCACAGAGCAACTAAGCCCGTGTGCCACAACTACTGAAGCCCACGTGCCTAGAGCCCCTGCTCTACAACAAGAGAAGCCACCGCAATGAGAAGCCCGCGCACTGCAACGAAGAGTAGCCCCCACTCGCCGCAACTAGAGAAAGCTCACACGGAGCAATGAAGACCCAACACGGCCAAAATTTAATTAATTAATTAATAATAAAAAAGTACATTTGATGTATAGGTACATTGCAATGAATCAGTGAAAAGCAATGAGGTACCCATCCCACTGCCTAAGGAACAGAACTTCACCAATACCTCCTACTCATTTTTTTTTTTTTTTAATTTCCTACTCATTTTTAAGGACTCGGTTTGATTAGTACCTCTTGTGATACACTAAGAGATTAACTATGTTGTCCTGGTGGTGAGAAAGGAATGTTTTTAATATCTTTTCCATATTTTTCCTCATGTTTCTGAAATAACCATATATTTCTTTTCTAATAAGAAAAAATATTAACTTTACTTTAGAGGGAATAAAAACCCGTTTCCTCTGGGAAACTTTCCCAGACCACCATCTTAGTGGAATTAATCTTTTTATCTTTCTTTGCTCTTGAGGCTTGTTTACCTCTATTACACTTGGTTCCATGATTATTTGCTTTCTAGTCTGTCTACCCCACTGGGCTGCTCACTCTTCCAGGATAGAGTTCATGCCTGATTCATCCCCTATGCCTAGCAGAGCTCTAATGCAAAAGCCATCCATAAAAGTTGAATGGAGAAAAGAAGAAAATAAGGAATGACCAATATCCAGCCCCTGCCACACTGACAATGCTTTTGTTACCAAACCAGGTTTGTTTGCGCAATGTGTGGCAAGCCAAATGCTGAGACACAGAGGTTTGCGGCAGAAAAATAATTTATTCACAAGGCAGCCAAGCCAGGAGATGGGAGAACAAATCTCAGATCCGCCTCTCTGAAGGCTTGAGCTATTTATGGGATAAAGAAGTAGTGTAGACTTAGGCATGGGAAAAGGTGATTAGAGGTAGGGAAAGGTGAGGTAAATAGTGTTTTGCACAGGCGTATCTGGATTATATGCTTCTTCATGGGATGCATGTTCAAAAATGGAGGGGCTTAGTGTGATCTGAGAGTGGACTTTTGGCCCTCTTATGTCAAAAGGTTGTTCTTTGGACACCGGTGAGGGCCCAGCTTTAGGGTCAGTGGTCCCAACCAGTCTTAGCCAGCTTGAACTGAACAAGAGCTGATTCAAGGTTCTGAAAAAACAACTTAAGCCCCTGTTACTATAGCGACCCATACTTCAGAAGTGTTATCTGTAGGGGTGGTTAAGGAGTCTTGTGATATATTACCCAGGCTATGCGATGCCTGGAGGGTATGAAATTAAAGAGAGGAAAAAAACAAATTAAAGCTAGCTTAATCAGTGAAGGTAGTTTACAAGCAGAGGGGTTTTTAACAAGCTGTTCCTTACCTGTTGTTCTGTAAAACAGGCTGAAGAATTTCTGCTAGTCACAAACCTCTGTTAACACTGTGGGCACAGTTTCATTTTCATAATGAAAGCTGAGTTGTAGAAGAACAATTTCTCCTCTTTCTACAGGGAAGGGAGATCTGCCAGATAAACTGATTGTGGCAAGGGGTGAGGCCAGATGGGAAAACCAAGTAGGGGAATTCATTTCCTCCTGGATATTAGAGATGTTATCTGGTGTGCATGTGTCTGCCAGGGGAATCAGCCGTGGGCTGGGTGATTCTGGATGGAGTGCTCTATCTTATGCTGCATCTGCAGACCACTTTTGCAAATGTAATAAATCCCTGGCAGTCTGAGATAGGCACTGCCCTCCTGTCTCCTCCCCACCCCTCAACCGCCCAGCCTGAGAGAAGAGAGTAGAGCAGACCCCAAACCCCTGTCCTGCTCTCTGCCCAGAATACGAGAGCCTTATGTACCTAGTTCTTTCAAGAGAGGCGACATATGCCTTGGGATGGTGGCCTTACCTCTTGTGTCTAACCTCTAATACGCTTGACACTTAAAAAAAAATTGTTCTTATAAAATATTTAATGGCTACAAAATAATACTTATAATACATGTATAAAAATTGAGTACATTTATAACCCTTTGTACCCACGTCCTAGCGTAAGAAAGAGAACATCATTTTTGTCTTTTAAGAACCCTGCGTTCGTTGTTTTGCGTATACTGAAGAATCCTTGCATCCCTGGGATAAATCCCACTTGATCATGGCCTCTTTTTAATGTGTTGTTGGATTCTGTTTGCTAGTATTTTGTTGAGGATTTTTGTGACTATGTTCATCAGTGATATTGGTCTGTAATTTTCTTTTTTTGTGATAGCTTTGTCTGGTTTTGGTATCAGGGTGATGGTGGCCTTGCAGAACGAGTTTGGGAGTGTTCCTCCCTCTGCAATTTTTTGGAAGAGTTTGAGAAGGATAGCTGTTAACTCTTCTCTAAATTTCGATAGAATTTGCCTGTGAAGCCATCTGGTCCTGGACTTTTGTTTGTTGGAAGATTTTTAGTTACAGTTTCAATTTCATTACCTGTGATTGGTCTGTTTACCATATTCACAAATTAAAGAATAAAAACCAGGGGCTTCCCTGGTGGCGCAGTGGTTTGGAGTCCGCCTGCCAATGCAGGGGACACGGGTTCAAGCCCTGGTCTGGGAAGATCCCACATTAGTTGCTGCGGAGCAACTAAGCCCGTGCGCTACAACTACTGAGCCTATGCTCTGGAGCCCGCGAGTTGCAACTTCTGAGACCGCGCACCACAACTACTGAGGCCCACACGCCTAGAGCCCGTGCTCCACAACAAGAGAAACCACCTCAGTGAGAGAAGCCCACGCACCACAATGAAGAGGAGCCCCTGCTCGCCACAACTAGAGAAAGCCCACGTGCAGCAACAATAACTCAATGCAGCCAAAAATAAATAAATAAATAATTTTAAAAAGAATAAAAACCATATGATCATCTCAATAGATGCAGAAAAAGCTTTTGACAAAATTCAACACCAATTTATAATAAAAACTCTCCAGAAAGTGGGCATAGAGGGAACCTACCTCAACATAGTAAAGGCCACATACAACAAACCCACAGCAAACATCATTCTCAATGGTGAAAAACTGAAAGCATTTCCTCTAAGATCAGGAACGAGACAAGAATGTCCACTCTCGCCACTATTATTCAACATAGTATTGGAAGTCCTAGCCATGGCAATCAGAGAAGAAAAAGAAATAAAAGGAATACATATTGGGATAGAAAATGTAAAACTCACTGTTTGCAGATGACATGATACCATACATAGAAAATCCTAAAGATGCCACCAGAAAACTACTAGGACTAATCAATGAATTGGGTAAGGTTGCAGGATACAAAATTAATGCACAGAAATCTCTTGCATTCCTATACATTAACAACCAAAGATCAGAAAGAGAAATTAAGGAAACAATCCCATTTACCATCACAACAAAAAGAATGAAATACCTAGGAATAAACCTACCTAAGGAGGCAAAAGACCTGTACTCAGGAAACTATAAAACACTGATGAAAGAAATCAAAGATGACACAAACAGATGGAGAGATACCATGCTCCTGGATTGGAAGAACCAATATTGTGAAATGACTATACTACCCAAAGCAATCTACAAGTTCAATGCAATCCCTATCAAATTACCAATGGCATTTTTCACAGAATTAGAACAAAAAATTATACAATTTGTATGGAAACACAAAAGACCCTGAATAGCCAAAGCAATCTTGAGAAAGAAAAACGGAGCTGGAGGAATCAGGCTCCCTGACTTCAGACTATACTACAAAGCTACAGTAATCAAGACAATATGATACTGGCACAAAAACAGAAATATAAATCAATGGTACAGGATAGAAAGCCCAGAGATAAACCCACGTACCTATGGTCACCTAATCTATGACAAAGGAGGCAAGAATATACAATGGAGACAAGACAGTCTCTTCAATAAATGGTGCTGGGAAAACTGGGCAACTACATGTAAAATAATGAAATTAGGACACTACCTAACACCATACACAAAAATAAACTCAAAATGGATTAAAGACGTAAATGTAGGGACTTCCCTGGTGGTGCAGTGGTTGAGAATCCGCCTGCCAATGCAGGGGACACAGGTTCAATCCCTGGTCCAGGAAGATCCCACATGTTGCAGAGCAACTGGGCCCATGCACCACAACCGCTGAGCCTGCACTCTGGAGCTGCCGAGCCACAACTACTGAAGCCCACGCGCCTAGAGCCCGTGCTCCGCAGCAAGAGAAGCCACTGCAGTGAGAAGCCCGTGCGCCGCAACAAAGAGTAGCCCCTACTCGCTGCAACTAGAGAAAGCCCGCATGCAGCAACAAAGATCCAACGCAGCCAAAAATAAATAAATAAATAAAATTTTTAAAAAGACCAAATGTAAGACCAGACACCATAAAACTCTTAGAGGAAAACACAGGAAAAACACTCTTTGACGTAAATCACAGCAAAATCTTTTATGACCCACCTCCTAGAGTAATGAAAATAAAAACAAAAATAAACAAATGGGACCTAATGAAACTTAAAGGCTTTTGCACAGCAAAGGAAAGCATAAACAAGACAAAAAGACAACCCACAGAACGGGAGAAAATATTTGCAAATGAAGCAAGAGAAAGGATTAATCTCCAAAATATATAAACAGCTCATGCAGCTTAATATCAAAAAAACGAACAACCCAATCAAAAAATGGGCAGAAGACCTCAATAGACAGTTCAGCAAAGAAGATATACAGATGGCCGAGAGGCACATGAAAAGATGCTCAACAACACTAATTATTAGAGAAAGACAAATCAAAACTACAGTGAGGTATCACCTCACACCAGTCCGAATGGCCATCATCAAAAAGTCTACAAACAAGATTCATGAGCATTGCTTGATGCTCAGGAATTTCAAAAGAATAAGATTAGATGATTGATGACAAGGATTTCTGCAGAAGAGCTATGCAAATAGACCTCTCAGAATGGGCACAGGGGTGGAAGATGAAATCTATCCCATGCAAAGTCTCACCAAAGGTTATTCAGAGCAGAGGAATCTCAATAATCAAATGGACAGAATGGCCCATTCTACAGATGTTGAGAACATCCCTAACCATCTGCTGCTTGTGCAATGGGTTCATGAACAAAGAGAATCTAATGTCTAAGACGAAGGTCATTCATGGGCTGAATCACATGGACTTCCCCCAACCAACATGATCTGGTTAATACAACTCCTGAGGGCCCAAACTGCCAACAGCAGAGCCCAATACTGTGTATCTTCCCTGGTACTGCAAACCAGCCAGCTATGTGGAGAAAGATGACTATTTGTGGCTTCCTTCCATCATTGTGAGGCTGCGATACCTACACAGGCATGAACTTTATTCTGAATTTGCATATGATAGCCCTGCCTGTCTGCAAATTTACAAATTACTTTAATGCCCAATGATGCACTCCAGGGCTTCCCTGGTGGTGCAGTGGTTGAGAATCTGCCTGCCAATGCAGGGGACATGGGTTCGAGCCCTGGTCTGGGAAGACCCCACATGCCGCGGAGCAACTGGACCCGTGAGCCACAACTACTGAGCCTGCGCGTCTGGAGCTTGTGCTCCGCAACAAGAGAGGCCGCGATAGTGAGAGGCCCGCGCACTGCGATGAAGAGTGGCCCCCGCTCGCCGCAACTGGAGAAAGCCCTCGCACAGAAACGAAGACCCAACACAGCCATAAATAAATAAATTTATTTTAAAAAAAAAGATGCACTCCAAAACAATGGCTAAATCTCTTCCTAAAAAAGTGAAACACGGACTGTTGCCTATGGAATTCACTGGCCTATAACACAGAAGCAGCTGCTCTTATAAAATGAATGATAAACTGGACAATTGAAGACCCAATTTAGGAAACAGCAGGGAAATGACTTTTAGAGTTTGGAGTGCTGTCCTACAGAATAATGTTTAAGCTCTGAATCCAAAACAAATTTATATTTTGTTTCTCCCTTACCAGAATACAAGGGTCCTGGAATGACGGGGTGGCGTGAGAAAGGAAGGAGGCATGGTCCATTGTATTAATTGACACCAAATCACAGACCGTACCTAATGTCTCTTCTGCTCAAATGATCAGAGACTTGAGATGAACAAGATTTGAGGACACTTGCCAAAGAGATTTGGGGAAGAGATGTGGGTAAGATCAACTCAGAAGACACCCAGAACGTGAGAATATTTGCAGCCCTTGTAAATCTCACCAAAAAGGCCGGAACTGTAGGGAAGGTTCTCTTATGAACTATTTCAAACATAAAATGGTGTCCATAAAAATATGATAAAAACCTGTGTACCCACTACCCAGATTATGAAATAAAACAGTACCAGTACTATTTAAGGTCCCTGGGTAACCTTCCATGATCTCACCATCCTTACTCTCTATACCCCCTCCTAGATGTAACCACTGCTCTGAATTTAGTTTTTTATGTCCCCATTCATGACTTCGTAAGTTTATTACACATGTACATATCAACAAAAAATGTCAATTTTCATATTTTTCCATTTTATATACATGGGAGCACACTATCTGGATCCTTCAGCAACTTATTTATTTTTTGCTCAAGATTAGGAAAAGCATCCATATTTAATTTTCAGTAATGTATAGTTGTCTAATGAGTGAGTTTATTATGATTGTAGTTAGCAAATACCTTTTGAGTATTCTATAAGTTGTTTCTAAATTTCTTTTTGCTATTATAAATAATTCTGTAATTTTTGTACCTGTATTCTTGTACATTGAGTTTATCTTGAGTTTTCTGTATGAGCAATCATATTGTTTGAATAAAAACACTCATTTATGAAAAAAAGAAACCTACAAACAATAAATGCTGGAGAGGTGTGGAGAAAAGGGAACCCTCTTACACTGTTGGTAGGAATGTAAGTTGTTACAGCCACTGTGGAGAACAGTATGGAGGTTCCTTAAAAAACTAAAAATAGAACTACCATATGACCCAGCAATCCCACTACTGGGCATATACCCTGAGAAAACCATAATTCAAAAAGACACATGCACCCCAATGTTCATTGGAGCTCTATTTACAATAGCCAGGACATGGAAGCAACGTAAGTGTCCATCGACAGATGAATGGATAAAGAAGATGTGGTACATATATATAACGGAATGTTACTCAGCCATAGAAAGAAATGAAATTGAGTCATTTGTAGAGATGTGGATGGACCTAGAGTCTGTCATACAGAGTGAAGTAAGTCAGAAAGAGAAAAACAAATATCACATATTAACGCATATATGTGGAATCTAGAAAAATGGTACAGATGAACCTATTTATAGAGCAGGAATAGAAAGGCAGACGTAGAGAACGGACGTGTGGACACGGGAGGTGGGGAAGGGGAGGGTGGGATGAATTGGAAGATTAGGTTTGACATAAATACACTACCATGTGTAAAATAGCTAGCTAGTGGGAACCTGCTGTATAGCACAGGCAGCTCAGCTCGGTGCTCTGTGATGGCCTAGTTGGGTGGGATGGGGGGGAGGGAGGTCCAAGAGGGAGGGGATGTGTATATGCATATGGCTGATTCACTTCACTGTGCAGCAGAAACTAACACAACATTGTAAAGCAATTATACTCCAATCAAAAAAAACCACAAAACCCTGCATGTCTGTCTCCACTCCATCCCTTTCCCCTTTCTCAGAGGTAACCACTACCCTTAATATTACATTTATCATTTCCTTTTCTTTTTAATCTGCCCACGCATGTCTTTATCTCCGAACCATATATTGTTTAATCTTGCATATTTGTGTGCTTTAGGTCAATAGAATTATTCTGTATTTTTCCAAGATTTGCTTTTTCATTCAGCATTTTCATTGCTATAGTTTCCATTGTATGAATCAACCAAAAACTCCACTTTTGATGGCCATAAAGACTGTTTCCAGTTTTTTGCTAGTTGCAAACAGTGCTATTATGAATATTCTTTTTTTTTTTTTTTTAATATTCTTGTATGTGTATCCTGATGCAGTCGGTGAGTTCTCCTAGGTTTATCTAGGAGAGGTTTGGTGGGTCACAGTGATGCATGTCTTAAGCTTTACTAGATGATGCCGAATTGTTTTCCAAGTGGATTGTATCAGTCATAACAATTTGCAGTCCCAACAGTAATGTTTCAATTGTTAGACATCTTCACCAATACATGATGCTTACACATTTTTATTTTTTGCAAATCTGTAAAGCAGTATCTCACTGGTTTAATATGCATTTCTGGGATTTCTAATGATATTGAACATCATGTTATAAGTTTATTGGCCATTTCCACTCTCTCTTTTGAAAAGTGCCTATTTGAGTCATTTGCCCGTGTTTCTTCTATTGATTTATCTTTTTCTCCCTAATTTGTAAGAGTTCTTTGTATGTCCTGGGCATTAATCATTTGTCAGTTTAACAAATCCTTTGTTAATCTTGAACATGTCTTATCTCTCTAGCTAAACTGTTAGTCCTGGAGGTTGAGGATAGGGATAGAGAGTACAGAAAAATAAATTAGAACAGTAAGGATCCTTTAGGATTACAACTTCCTATTTCCCTTATACCTTTCTCCACATGGGTCAAAGTGCTGGAGGCACAGAACGTGCCCTTCAGTGAAGTGAAGATTTTTCAAGAGCCTGGGAGGGAAGGTTACAAGCTGGCTTTGTTTTGCTTTCTTTTTCTTTTTTTTTTTTTTTTTGCTCCAAGTATTTTATTTTTTTATTTTTTTATTGGGGTATAGCTGTTTTACAATGTTGTGTTAGTTTCTACTGTACATTGAAGTGGAGTTCCCTGTGCTATACAGCAGGTTCTTGTTAGTTATCTATTTTATACATATTAATGTATGTATGTCAATCCCAGTCTCCCAATTCATCCCACTGTCTTGCTTTCTTTTTAAAGAACCAATCACAACAAGGCAGAAAAAGAATGTTGAGTTGTCAGATTTTGATACATTCAGATGAGAGCGTGGACGCGTGGAGGTGAACTTGCTGCACTCTCTTTGGTGGCTGGTGAGGGCAAGTTTCTTTTGCCCCCAGGTGTTGCCTTGTGAGCTCTTACACGTGCGCTGAGTCTCTCCAGCTTCGCCGGAAGCTCTCTGAACCAACAGCCAGATTCCATTAGTTTAAGTCTCTCCAGGCCTGGCACTCAGCCAAGCGCTCAGTTCCTTTACAGATTTACCTACAAGGCCACAGAAATGCACGGTTCCGCCGCTGTACTAGGAATTGCAGTCGGGAAGGCGGGAAAGCGCGGTGCACCCGAGGGGTCTCCTGCCTGTCTCCCGCGCGCTGAAGGAATCTCTGGAGAAAGTGTCTTGGGGCCGGGAAGTGGGGATCCGCTAAACATTTTAGAGGCGTCCCCGGGTGCGGTGGGCAGGAGCTTGGGAGGCCTCAGTGGGGTAGCCGTCTGCACCCTGCTCTGCTTCACAGGGGAGGGGGCGGGGACCAGGAGGACTTTGTAACCTGTTATTGAAGGTGTTGCAGTAACAGGGCGCAAAGTCAACACGCGCGCAGGGCGCCACGGCCCACCGCAGCCTGCAGAGCCCGGCGGGCCACCCGGGTCTCCGGTCCGGAGCTGGGGGAGCGACACCTCGCCCCCCCTCCCACCCCGCGCCCAACACAGATCCCACCTCGCCGCGGGACGACCCGCGGAAGCAGCGGCGGGCACCAAGGGTCCCAGGGCGCTGCCCTAGCGCTGGGGGCGGGTCTCGAATCGCCGAGCCCCGGGGCGTGTCACGGGCGCCAGCTCCTGATTGGCCGGCCGGGGCGGTAACGGGCCAGGAGCTGCTGGATTGGCGCAGCCCGAGGCCAGAGCAGGAGTAACTGGACTCCAGGCGGCCGGTCGCAGTCCCGGAGCCCGAGGGGCTGGCGTCTGCGCCGGGACCAAAGTCTAGGGAGAGAGCCTGACCGGGACGCGCGCACCATGCCCTACCTGCTCATCAGCACCCAGATCCGCATGGTGAGTACCCGCTGGCCATCCCTGGGAGTTGGCGTTCGGCCCGGGTCAGGGGTGGGGGGGCGCTGCAGACCGCATCTCGGCGCCTCCCTCCCGGGCGACGCCCGCGGGTGGCCGGACCCGGAAGCCGCCCGGAACACGCCCCCCTGGGCGGCCGGGAAGGAGGCTGGGTCTTGGACTCAGCCTGGATCCAGGGACTCAGAGAGCTCTGGCGGCCCGGCGACTGCAGCGCCGCGAAGGGGACCAGGT
This sequence comes from Eschrichtius robustus, assembly GCF_028021215.1. Taxonomy (NCBI): domain Eukaryota; kingdom Metazoa; phylum Chordata; class Mammalia; order Artiodactyla; family Eschrichtiidae; genus Eschrichtius; species Eschrichtius robustus. Next base: position 88,256,123 of record NC_090824.1, read on the forward strand.
TAGTGCGTCCCCACCACCCAGCGAGCTCCGGGCGCCTGTGGCTCCGGTCCTACCTGCCTGCGGGAGGTCGGAGCCTTCGGGAGGGACCCAGGAAGTCCTGGTCTCACATGTGCAGCACCCACTGCCCCACACAGAGCCACTCCGCCAGGGAGTGGGGAGTGGGAGTGGACTAACCTGAGGGAGAGAGGTTTGTTAAAGAAAAGGATGTGCTAAGACGCCAAGACCCCTGTGCCGAGTGGCCCACTAGCTGCACCCTTACGCACTTCCAGGAAGAGCTCTCCTGAGACCTTAGAAAAGGAAGAGAAGAAAGAACCCGAGACTGCCCATGGGGTTAGAGATGGGAGAACACCATTCAACAGTCAGAAACCACGCCCCTTTCCCTGGGCGCAGTTTCCTCTGCAAAAAGAAGGTGCTGGTTGCTCCATGAGTCCCCATTTGGCTCCCCAGTGCTTGGGTGATCCATCAGAGGGTACACAGCTCCCTTGGGATGCAGGAAATAACAGATGGGATCACCACTGGGCGGGAGAGGTCTCGGCAGTGCCACAGGGCAGTGGTTTAGGAACCAGTCAGCTGTGCAGTTGTTAAAATGTAGACTCCTGGACCCCTTCCCAGACCTCCGTAAGCACTCTGGAAGCCTGGGGCTTGGGAATTCAGTGCTCCTCAAGCAATTTAAAAAAATAACAGTTTCATTGATATATTATAATACATATCACCACAGAATTCACCAAAGTGTACAATTCAATGGTGATGGGGTTTTTTTGGTTTTTTTTTTTAGCTTGCTCAGAGTTGTGCATCCATCACCATAGGCAATTTTAGAACATTTCTATCACCTTAAAAAGAAACCCTGTACCCATACCCTGTCCTTAGCAGTCACTCCTCATTTCCTCCGGGCCCCTCAGCCCCAGGTAACCACCTGTCTACTTTTCGTTGTAATATGTGGTCTTTGGCCTCTTTCACTTACATGATGTTTTCAAGGTCCATCCATATTGTAGCACACATCAATACTCGTTCCTTTTTATTCTCAAATAAAATTCCGTTGAATGGCTATAGCACATTTTATTTATCCACTGATCAGTTGACAAACATTTAGGTTGTTTCCACTTTCTGGTTATTATGAATAATGCTACTGTGAACATTCGTGTGCAAGTTTTTGTGTGGACATATGTTCTCATTTCTCTGTTCTCCAGGTGATTCTGATACACAGATACAGGCGGTGGTGCCTGGCGTGAAGGTGCCAGTAGTTGGGCATTGCCCAGCCCGGCCTAGAGGGTGCAGGGAGGCCCCACATGGCTCAGCCTGATCACTGATGGACTCCACCCCTTCCCAGCTTGTGTTTAGCCCCCAAGATTCCTTTCCTCTCCCTCCAGTCTTTAACTGAAGCGGGCTCAGAGCCGGCAGGCGGGGGAGGAAGGAGAGGCGAGACCGCTCACCTCTACCTGGCAGCCAGCCAAGCAGCTGCTGTGACTTACCTTGCAGGAGGTGGGCCCCACCATGGTGGGCGATGAGCACTCCGATCCAGAACTGATGCGGCATCTGGGGGCCTCAAAAAGAAGCGTCCTGGGAAACAACTTGTAAGTAGTAGCATTCCTAAGGATCTTCTCCTTGCCAGCCCCTAGACCTGTCTCTGTTCCTTTTACACAACAGGACAATGCCACTGCCTAGCCTCAGGACCCCTCTGCCTGCATCCTGGGGATCTGTCCTCTGTAGGCTTTCTCTGAGAGCTTTCCCACTGGCCCTCCCTTCACAAGGGAGCCCCTGGACAAAGTCCCAGGACAGAGTCCGGTTCCCTGAGTATAGGACTCTGCAAGTGGACTGCTCCTTGCCCTGCCCTCTCATCTCTAAACTGGATCCCATCAAGGCAAAGACAAGCACAGAGAAAGGCTTCTGTCTTGAAGAGATGGCTAAGTAACAAAGCTCAGCCCTAGAAACAGGGAGAAGGGAGCCTGGGTCCTGCTTCCAGTTCAGCTGCTGCCTGGGGACTTAGCCACTTCCCTTGGCATCCTTCACACCAGCCCCAAGTCTAAACAGTGATTGATGCTTCCTTTTCTGCCCCTCACCCCTTCCTGCCGTAGGCAGGGAGAACTCTGGCTACACAGGCTCAAACTCCTGAGAAGGGTCACCAGAGTGCACCCCAGTTAAAAGAAGGGAAAGAGGAGGCGAGCTGGCCGTAGCCCCCTGGTCAGGGTTGGAGGGCAGAAGCCAACCCCATCCCTTTGCCATAAGGCTTTTGTCTCTGAGATGCCCAGCCTGGGGCTTCAGCCCTTTATCTACCTGATGGCCCTTCAGAATCAATTAACCCTGAAAGAAGGGAAACCAAGCATTCTCCATCCTAGGGAGTGGCACTCAGAGCCAGGAGCTCTTGGGGGCCAAACTTATTGCTCCACGACTGCAGGACAGCCAGGCAGCAAGAGGGCAGAGGCCTGGAGGAGGGTCCCAGGGAGAGCAGGCCACTCCTGCTGAACGGGCAGTGGCCCAGGGCACATGGAGCTGTTGTCAGACTCATGCCGGTTCTACTCTCTGGATGACATCGGGAAAGCTGCTTTACTCCTCTCTTTTCTCACTTATAAAATGGGAACAATAACAGTACCTTCCTTAGGTTGTTGGAACAAATGAGATGATGCAAAGAGCTTAGTAGATGAGGGGCAGAGAATGTGTACTCAGCCTGGCACCCAGAAGGCACCCAGCAAACGTCAGTCCGTTAGTACTCCTGACCAGGCCTAGTCTGCAGCAGATACTAGCTTGGTACGCGGGGCTGTGCTGTTGTACCCCCTCACGCCACCCTCCTTCTCTTCGCAGCTGTGAGTACTACGTCAATGACCCTCCTCGAATAGTCCTTGACAAGCTGGAGCGCAGGGGCTTCCGTGTGCTGAGCATGACAGGGGTGGGCCAGACATTGGTGTGGTGCCTGCACAAGGAGTGACCCTCCCACGCTGAGGAGCTGCAGTCACCCCTTCTCTGGAGTGGTTGCCATGGGCCCCGACCCCAGGACCCTGCCTCACTCACCGCCCTGCCCATTCTTCCCAAGTCGTCATTTTCCTCGGCCCAGCACCACTGGGCAATGAATGGCCTTCTCTGAAACCTGCCTCAGCCAGTGGGGGGGCAGGGCCCCTGGCCCTGGTGCCCCCAGCTGCCCCTCCGGCTTCAGGCCTGGCGCGGGCCCTGGAGGAGGCCGTGTTCTGTGGCAGGCTGAGGAGCTGGCAAGAGCCAGGCTGCCCATGGCAGGGAGCTGGGTGCCCCCGCGGAGCGTGGCTCCAGGACTGCACGCGTGGGTCCTGCGTAGCTAGTCCAGGCCAGTAAAGGGCTGTGATGAGTGGTCGCTCCTCTGCTCCGCTGGCCACTGACTCTCACCGTGCGGAGCGCCTCCCTGGGGTCTGCCCACTGCCTGGGAGGGAGAGCCAGGCCTGGGTGGAGCCCTCCGAGGCAGAACCCAGAAACCAGGGCCACGCTTGGGCAGGCCCACACCCTACACCTATGTATGCAATAGAGGTAGACTCTTTAAAAAAAAAAAAAAAAAAAGTTTATTGGTGATGTTTAAGAAAAGGGCTGTGGGATGGGAGGGCTGGAGGCAGGAGGCTACGTGGGCTGCCCAGCCTGGTCCTCCTGCTGCATCTGGGCGATCAGCTGCTGCCTCTCAGCTGCCTGGCGCATGCGCATCATGACGAGGCTCTCATAGTCCCTCTCAGACCGCACCGAACCCTGGGGGTGCAGAGGGAGGACACGGGGGCGTCAGGGCGGCGGGGCAGAGCCCCGCGGATTCCAGACTCGGAGGACAGGGCCTAGGCAGAGCCGCCGCCAAGAGTCAAGGAGGGAGGATGCCCAGGAAGGGAAGGACCCTGGAACATCCTGCAATCCCAACTCACCCATGTTCCTTTAGAGCAAGCAGGCCTTTGGCCCCAGGCCAGCTTCTCAGCTGGCTCCCCTTCAGCCCATCTCAAGCAGCTATCACCCCACCGCACCTCCCCTTTCCCAGGCCCTTTACATCTACAGTCAGCTCAGGTGAATCACTTCCTCATGCTCTAGCCAGGCCTTCATCTCCCTTCATTTCCTCCACCCCATGGCTTCTGCTTCTCACAAGTTACCAGTGAAGGGGGGTTGTCAGAGGCGCAGAAATACACTCCACTCTGCCAGGTGGAGGTGAGAGCACTGACCCCTCCCAGCTGCCCACCCTCCCTGTGGTCTGGCTCCTGCTGAGGATGCACAGGGAGCCCTACCCTAGACACAGCCTCACTCAGCCCCACCCTAGAAGGAGAGAGAAACAAGCATGAGGCCAGCTTGCCTCCTAAAAATACACACCAGGGCTCCTGGAGGTCAGGGCCCGTGGCTTTTTCTTTTATGATCTTGCCCGCACAGTGTGGGGGATTGAACAGTGCAATATTTTCATAATCAAAAGAATAATAAACGACCACCTCAGTGGGCCAAGGCTGTGGGGTGGAGAGGCAGCTCTACAGGAGAGCCCTGAGCCACCAACGCCATGCCCTGATAAGGTCTGCAGTGGCACTTAAATCACTTCCTCCCTCCGTGCAGCTGAAGCTGCGTGAAGAAGTATGAAGCCCACCAGAGTTGGCACAGAAGGGAGCCAGGCCAGGGGGGCTGCACAGTAGAGAGCTGCTGAGGCCTGTTTCGCAGTACCCCAAGCTGATGCACCTTCGTGGAACAGGCCAGGAAAAAAGTACGGTGGTCAGTGACCCGGGGGATTAGAAGGGAGTGGCTGGGGTTAAGATGCCAGGCCCTGGCCAACTGGTTTGGAGTCAGGGGTGTACAGAACCAGGAAGTGTTACTCAGCCCAGATCCCCCTGCCCTTCCCGACAGCCCCACGCCTCCTCCTCTCTCCTAGGCCTCCGCAGCTCCTAGGAGAATTGCCCTCCCAGCCAGGCTCACCTCCTAGGCTTGGCCCAGCGCCTTCCCCAGAGGCGGGACCCCAAATGAGGCCCAGGCAGCCCCACAGGAACGCAGGACCCTCAGGCTCTCAGATGTCCTTTCCTGCCCTGAGGCTATCTGGGAAAATCGAGGAAAGGCTGAGGAAATGGAGCAGCCAGGCTTGCTGTCAGGCCAAGGGGAGGGCAATTCTCCCCTCCCCAAGGTAATGCTGCTCTGCTGAGAAAACCTGAAGTCACCCTCGGCATGCCCCGAGCCTGGCCCTGGGAGGAGCCAGCCCTTTATAGGCACAGGGCTGCTCCGCGTTAACACACCCTCTGCCTCCTTCCTTCCCCCCATCCCTGCAGGCTCTGCTAATGAGGGCCTGTCACGGGGCCCCAGGGCTGAGTCACCCACACCAGCAACAGGCCTCTTCCTTCCCCAGCAGTTGTTCCACACGCCTGCCTTTCAATTAGCTCCCACCTCCCGGAGCTCCTCACCCCACACCCACGGGGGCGGGGAGCCAGGCCTGCCTGCGAGGACGCAGGGCGTTGGGCTGTGGAGGAAGAGGCGGCAGCGTGGTGACACACAAAGCAGGGCTGCCCCAGATGGTCCCCAGAGGAATGTTACGCTCCCCGGTGCCCTGGGGCGTTGCCGCTGCCCCAATCCCTGCCTGCGGATGCTGCAATTACCTCAGAGCATGAGACCAGCCTTCCACCTGACTGAGTCAGCCGAAGACAACAACACATCTCCTCCGCCACACACTGGCACAAACAGCCAAGCCACTAATCAGTCTGGGAGCCAGCGGCGGAGAGGCCGGCCCCCCGCAGGGCCAGGGAGAGGGCGAGGAGCCCGGCACTGGGCAAGAGGAGCCACCTCAGATCGCGCCACAGCTGCCCTCGCTCCGGCTCCACGGAGCGGAGTGCTGTTTCTTCCTCCTGGGGTTTTTCCACTGCCCTATCAAGTAACCAGGCCACTCCTGTCCCTCTGGGAGACTCCCGTCGCCAGGAACTCTCAGCTTTTTCGGCTCTCCTGGACACGCGGCCGAAGGTCCCTGCTGAGCAGAAACCCGGAGGCCTCTGCTTCTGCCAGCGAAGGCTGCCTCCCTGATTCTCGCCGTTCACTGCTCCAGCGGGACCAGATGGCCCCCAGCTGCCCTTGAACCGGCTTCTGAGGTACCAGGCTTGTCTGCTGGCTCCCCGGGGCCCCATGGAGACCTGGCAGAAAGGCTCCTTCTGCAGCACCTCCTTCTTCAAGGGGCTGAGCATGCGGCGGCCGCGGAGACTCCGGCGACAGGGCAGCGTGCTCAGCCAGGCCAGCACGGCTGGAGGGGACCACGAGGAGTACAGCAACCGAGAGGTCGTCCGGGAGCTGCGAGGGAGGCCAGATGGCCGGCGCCTGCCACTGTGGGGGGACGAGCAGCCCCGGGCCACCCTGCTGGCCCCGCCCAAACCCCCGCGCCTCTACCGAGAAAGCTCCAGCTGCCCCAACATCCTGGAGCCCCCATCCACCTACACCGCAACCTACTCTGCCACCCTGCCCTCCGCGCTCTCCCTGGCGGACGCCCTCCACCAATACTCCGATGAGGACCCTTTGGATACGCCCCCCTTCCAGAGGACACCTGCTCCGGACCTCAGTGATCCCTTCTTCTCCTTCAAAGTGGACCTGGGGATTTCACTTCTTGAGGAAGTTCTACAGATGCTGAGGGAGCAATTTCCCAGTGAGCCCAGCTTCTGAATGGGGGGAGGGTGGGCAGAGGTGGGTGAAAGAGCCAGAAGCCTGGGGACCCAGAGAAGGAGGGGACAGTTGTGGATTAAGGTAGGGATAGGAATCCAGGTCCCTGCCTTCCCTCTGGGTCCTGAACAGTTCTCTGAGTCACCCCAGAGTGGAGGGACAGAGGTACAGAGGCAAGATGGAAATGTGAGGGGGGCACCTGCTGGCAGGAGCCCTGAAGGCAGCTAGCTAGGCTGGGAAAGGGAGGCCACGCCTGCAACCACAGGGACCAGGCAGAGGCCAGCAGAGAGGGAGGGCGGCATAAGGGGTGAGTCCGGGAGTGGAGGACGCGCAAACTGGGCATGACAGATGGGTGCCCTGGGCCAGCTCCCTCTGAAGCCACTGTCAACAGAACGAGGTTACAGGACAGGTCTGGGCAAAAGTGGTCCAATCCAGGCTGGAGAGGAAAGTGGGAGACCTAAGGGGAGAGGGATGAAACAGGCGTGACCTTGTACAGTATGGTAGCCACTAGCTGCACGTGGCTGTTTAATTGAAATTAAATACAATTAAAAATTCAGCCCTCAGTCACACTAGCCAGGTTTCAGGTGCTCAACAGCCACATACGACTAACGGCTACCACACTGGACAGCGCAGAGTGAACGTTAACATCACTGGAGAAAGTTCTACTGGGCAGCACAGGCCTAGACCATGGCCTGGGGCCTGGTGGGGGGAAGGAGGAAGCATATGGGGCCTGCAAGGGAAGGGAGGGGCTGACAGAGTAGGAAGAATGAGGCAGGTAGAGATACACAGTGTAACTCTGGAAAACAAATCAAACAAATCACTAGCAGAAAAGGGGGCATGAGAGACTCAAAGTGCCAGTACAGCTGCCCGTAGCACGGGCACTCCCTGGTGCCCAAGGAAGGAGGCTCTAGGGAATGCCAGGCACAGACAGCTTGCGAAAGGGGGCTGTGCGGAATTCCCAGAATTACTAGTGACGGGAGCCCTTGGGAAATGCAACAAAAAACAGTGGCAGGTTTCCCTCCTTCCTGCGCCCATGAGAATATGGGCGGGAGGACTGGATCAGGGACAGACATGAAGCTCAGAGCTGTTACAATGAAGAGGCAAGCTGGTCTCCAGAATCCTCACCAGGACTGAGGAATTCTGCTTTGCTCAAAACCTCTGACGACGGGGCTACGGCCCCACCCTGAGGCCTGGCCAGAAGACTTGGAGCCAGAGCCCAGTTGGCCGCATGTGGTTCTGACACCCCAGGCCTTTCCAGGTGTGGCAGAGGGGGAAGGGAAGCCTGGACACACAGCGCCTCCACAACCCAAACCTGTGGCCTCCCCCTTCCCTCCTCTTGTGTGGCTGTGCTGAACTGAAAGCCCCCGTGGGATGGTGATAAAGAGAGCTCTTTGTAACACAGCCTATGGAGTGTCATGTGGGGCTGTGAAATGCTGGGCCTTAACCGTGGGGAAACGGTCTCTAAAGAAGGGTCCCGAGTCAGGCTCAGGCCAGGTCCTTTGCCTCCTCTGTCCAGGGTCTGGGACACACTCCAGAGAGCTCCCCATCCTCACGGCCAGGTGAGGGGCGTGGTGGCGGGGTGCCTGAGGCAATGGGAGCGGAGCCCTTGCTGACCCACGGAGGGGCATTCTTCCCCACCGAGGGGCTGGAACACATCAGCCTGAGGCTCTCACACAGACCCCTGGGCACTTCAGAGAAGGGAGAGAGAGCTCTTGTCCCACCGAAGTGGGGACAAGTGTGACCAGGGCTGTGTGTGTATACGTGTGGGGCGGGGAGCGGAACATAAGCCTTCATGGAGCCGCGAGGACTAAGAGCCGGTGTTGGGCTTGTGTCAGCTCAAGTGCCTGCTTTACCACAAATCGGGCACCAGGCAGCACCTCGGTGTCGGCAGGGTAGCCAGTGTTATTTCTAAAGAGGAGATACTGCCTCTTGACAGTAGGTCCCCATCTGGGACAGCCGTGGACGCACCTGGAAGGAAGCTGGGGAAGGAAGCAGCCACCCTCATCACCGGCCCCTTCCCTGAAGCACCAGGTCATCTCAGCGCCAAATGCTTCACACTGCAACCAAGCGACCCGCAGGCCAGGACAACGCCTTTGGGTGATGATGAGAGAACCCAAAGGGGACCAGAATATGATAAATAAGGTCTAAGAGGTCTGTATAGGGTGGGCCCCACTGGCACTCAGAGAGGAAAGGGGATCAGCAAGGAATCCCAGTCCTCCTGCTTGGATTGGCAGACCTGCCAATCTCTCCATATTCCTGATGACTGGGATTTGCGAGGAAAGGGCCCTGAGAAGAGCCCAAACAGGAAGAGGCACCCCGAAGCCTGAGCATGCCCGGCTGCGTGAGGCCTGGCTCCTTACCTGGGACAGTCCTGGGTGGTTAGGGCCCATTGTGCTCTGGGGCCGTCCCTCCAACCAGGAAATCTTCAGGGGGTTATCGACTAGGCCCACTTCATTCTGGACAGCCAGCTCCTGTCAAATACAGCATCCGGTCCTGGTCCCATCACTCCAGTCGGCTGCAGAGAGGCTCTCTCTACCCCCACAGAAAGAACCAGAACCAGCGCTCTCATCCTCCAAGCAAAGCACAGCAAACTTCACACAATGGTATGCTGAAGCTCTGACCCTCCCTGTGCGCCACGTGAGCTTTCTGACTGGGGAGTGGGGGAAGGGGAGAAGGCAGTGCCAGGGCTCCAACCTGGAGGCGTGCTGGCTTCCAGGAGAAGGTGGAGGGTGCGGAGCCAGGCAGCAGGAAATGAAGCCGTCCCTGGAATATTCTCCTGTCCATCCCTTCACTTGCTGTGCCTCTACTCCTGGGAGCTGGAGGGGCTCTGGGGAATCCTGGCTCTGAGTTGGCCCAGAGATCCCCCGGGAGCGTGGACACCTAAGCTCAGAGGGCCCACAGAACTGGATTCCTCCCCTGGAATGGCAGGGCTGTCGGCGGCCCCCAAAGCCCCACAGAGCACTCACCGCAGCCTTGATGGTTGCAAACTCCACCACGGCGGTGCCTGCCTTCTTACTGGACAGTACCAGGTTGAGCACCTCTCCGTACTGTGAGGATAAGCGGGTCCCGGTAAGCATGGCTCAGCCTTCAGGATGGCCCAGCTCACACCAGAGACAAGCCTGGGCCACCCAGAGGCCACCAGGCCATTTTTAGCTGGGGTATAACCTCTCATTGCTAGGTTCCCAGAAAGGGGGGATCAGAGATGGGAAAGAAAGGTTCCCTCGCCCCGCGGGAATGCAGAGGACAACAAAGGAGAGCTCGGCAGACGTGGGAATTTAGACCAGCAGAGACGCACAGCTGCCTCAGCAACTGAAAGAGGTGAAGAGGATGTGGCTTTGGTGCCAGACAACAGCCTGCTCTCGCCCCACACACGCAGCCAAGCCCTTTGCTTCTAAGGACAGCAAGGGAGGGGGCACACGGCAACATGAGTGACTGGGGGGCCGTGGCCTGGGGAGAAGGTCTATGACACAGAAAAAAAGGCAGGTAGAGATGGGAAGGAAGGTTAGGCCTGGAGCTCCTGGGGTTTGGGCTGAGGTGGGGCCTGAGATGATGGGTTAGGGGGAAGTCAGCAGGGCAGACCTTTTGAAAAAGCCGCAGGAGGACATCTCTGGAATAGCCGCCTTGTGACTTGGCCTCCTTCTTGCTCTTCCACTTGAGCTGAAAAGACAGCAGTGGGCGTCACCATTAAACACTGACTTCTCAGCAGAACCAGACCCTGCACCTGAGCTTTACAGTCTGAGCAGACACCCCCCCCCTTCAAAGCACTGGTAATCTAGGGAGCACCCCCAAAATGCATTCCCCTTGAAAACAGACAGGCAGGTGGCCTGCTCACCCACAGCTACGCTTCCAGCCCTATAAGATGCCCTCCTTCGAGGGCCTCAGGGAGGGCTGCCCTGCAGCCTTCAGGGCTAAGAGCAACCTTTCACGGCCAGCTCTGAGAGGCCATCCTGATGCCCAGGCAGTGGGAAGATGGAAGGATGGGATGTGGGTAGTGGTGTGGCTCCCAGAGATCCAGCATCCCCGCCAGAAGCACCTGTGCCCATGGAATCATCTGTTCTGCTGAGAGGAGATGGTGTGAGGTGGCCTGTAGATCCGCAGGGCTCACCTTTAGCTTGGGGGTTCCTTTGCTTTCAGGATTTTCTGCCATTCCTAGAAAATTTAGGAAAATTAGCAAGGTAGAATATGATGGAGTCAGAGGTTCTCTCTCCAATGGAGACACAGGCCAGGGCCAAAGGACCTAGAAAAGATCACTCCTGACCAAGGGCAGTATTTGCCCCGCCCTGCTGTGGAGCCTGGTAGGGCAAGTAGAGGCAATCCCACCCCAACCCTGAGGAGCTGTCACCTTGGGACAGCTGCCCAGCTGCCTGCTGAAGGCCATGGTCAGCACTCTGCCAACGAAGGGCTATGAACACCTACGGGGGGCAGAAGGTAGAGGTACAGACCACACAATTCTACTAAAACAGAGTACCCCAGAGCCTTCCCCACCCCGCCCTGGTGATCTGCTCCAAAACAGAGCCAGCTCTGCTTGGGACTAGGATAAATGGGGCCAGGAGATCTCAGGTAGAGTGAAAAGCCAATAGGCCTCAGAGAACTGGTAAGAAGAGACAGGTGGCATGTGTCCAAGTGGGGTGCCCAGGGGGTTCCAGCAGGTGGAAGGTTCCAGAACAACTTCCCTGAGCAGCCAGTGTGGCCACTCTGGGCATCAAGAGCTGCCTCAGAGGGGGAGGCAGGTTTGGGGGACGGACTCTCACCTCTCAACCTCTGTTCCCGTTCCTGGCGTATCTGCTCCTGGATCACCCTCTGCTGCTCCTCCAGCTGCCGGGAACCCTCTTCTCGCAGGCGTCTGATCTGCAGAGTGGGAGTTGGGGAGGGTGACAGTTCTGTGCAGACCCAATTCCAGGTTGGCTCACCTTGCAAAGGTCCCTGGGACATTCCACCTGCAAGCTAGGCTCAGCAACCTGCAGGTGGGACAGATTACCCAGATCCCACAGAAGAAAGTGGAAATGGCATGTCCTCTCCAGTCACGGCAAGCCCTTTGCTCCACCAGCCTCCTCCCCCTGCAGATGGCCGCAGTGCCTGGACGCTCACCTCTTGCTCTAGCGTCCCGGTGCTCCGGCTCTCCTCCTCCTCCTCCTCGTCGCTGCCGTGGGCCTGGGCCTGCCGCTCCCGGGCCTCCAGGTCTACGAACAAGGGTTGAATGACCCAATGTCTGGTCTAGGCAGTTTCTACATGGCCCCAGCCTACCAGGCTCTGGCTGCTTCCCCAAAGTCTCACACAGCATGAACCTATACAGTAACTCTGGCCCCTCCCTCAATGCCCATGTGCTCCCAAATTAATTTCCACCGAGAAAAGTCCTAACAAGGAAGAGAATAGGATCCAGCTGAGTGGCCGGGGTCTGGAAAAGTTAAAGCAGCTCACACTGACCAAGCTGGTTCTCCAAACAGTGAACAAGGTGTGGGTGGGTGCTTATGTCAGCAGCCCAGGGCCACGGGTCAGGGCTGCCAGTGGGTGGAGCTCCTGGCCTCTGTTCCTGTGGTTTGGCACCACAGCCTGACCTGCGACCTTGCCATGGCTTTGATGCTCTTCCCACCACTGAGCTCAAGTTCCCACAGAATCTTCTTTTTTTTTTTTTTTGGCTGCGTTGGGTCTTCGTTGCTGCGCGCAGGCTTTCTCTAGTTGTGGCGAGCGGGGGCTACTCTTCGTTGCAGTGCGCGGGCTTCTCATTGCGGTGGGTTCTCTTGTTGCGGAGCACGGGCTCTAGGCATGTGGGCTTCAGTAGTTGCAGCACGTGGGCTCTAGAGCACAGGCTCAGTAGTTGTGACGCACGGGCTTTGTTGCTCCGCAGCATGTAGGATCTTCCTGGACTAGGGATTGAACCCATGTCCCCTGCATTGGCAGACGGATTCTTAACCACTGCGCCACCAGGGAAGTCTCCCGAAGGAATCTTCTACCTCCCCCCTCAACTCACATTTACCAAGCCTCACTGTGGACCCAGCTACAACGGCTCCTACAGGAACGGCAGCCTCCATGCAAGGACATCACCCCAGGTCCTGGAGCCTTCCCACCTTCCAAGAGAAACCTGATTGTGGCCCTGTCCCAGGCCAGCTGCTGTGACAAATGCTTCTTTCAGGTCTGGGACTCGCCGCTTTGTTTTCTGTTCACTTTACTTACCTAAACTCTTCAGGTTTGTTTGTTTTTGATGGATGTACTGGGATGGTATGTGTACATAATAAATATATGGATGTGAAGCAGGCAAGAGGAAGGGGAGGAAAATCGAGTAAAGAATGCTTGGACCAATCTTATGGGGGTGATGAAAATGTTCTAAAATTGATTTAGAGTCATAGTTGCACCATTTGGTAAATTTACTAAAAATCACTGAACTGTTCACTTGAAACGGGTGGATGATATGATATACGAAATATATGTCAATAAAGCTGTTTTTTAAAAGACGAATGCCTGGATCTCTTTGGATCCTTCTGAGAGGATTTCACAGGGACGAATGAAGAAGATCCAGGATGGCATGGCCAACAAGGACGCTGATTGTACTCATGCTGTGTGGGTTCAAATCCTGGCTCCAGCAAGTTCTTATCCTTTTGGTGCCTTAGCCTCTTTTGTCTATAAAAAGTGGGTTTCATAACACCCAGCTCCTTGGATAGTTGTAATAATTAAAGGAGGCAGTAAAACATCTGTCACAGTGCTTAGCTAATAGCACACCTAGTCACTGTTATTATTCCTAAGACTGTCCTTTAGGAGCCACTCCTGAGAACGGGGTTCTGCCCTGAGCCGGGGTTCTGCCCTGAGCTGGGGCTGCAAAGCTCTGAGTTGCTGGAACTGAAGCTGCAGGAGGAAAGGTGGGGGAGCTGCAGGAAAGCGGTCCAGGGAAACTGCAGGCTACCAGCACCACGATGTCACCTACCAAGCTTCACTTTCTTCCTTCTCTCATCAAGTTTCTGGGTCCTCTCTGCTGCCTGCTTCCTGGCTTTCCTGACCTTGTCATATGCAGCCTGGCAGAAGAAAGGAACACGGAGGAGCAGTCAGCCAGGGAACACACACAGAGCCCAGCCACCTCCCCAGCCCTGCCGCTAGCCCTAGAGCCATCAGGAGGCAGTCTGGTGACAGGGTCTTCAGGCTAGGACAGCAAGGACTGTGACGCATGGCCAAGTATAGAGGATGAAGCACACAGTGGTCTATAAATGTGGAGTACAATTTAGATAGAGAAGGATGAGCTTACCCTGGCGGCAGCATCGGTCAGTACCTCCAAGGCCTGAGAAAGCTGATGGAAGAGTTCAGCTAAACATAGGGATCAAAAAAGAGAGAGGAGAAAAGTAAAGTTAGACTTGATGATGGTGTGCTCCCTCAAAAGAGCACCTCAAAGAAGCCACAGGCTGCTAGAAAAGCAGACATCAGCAGATGATGGACTAGCAAGGAAGGGTGAGCGCATCAGCAATTGACCAGATGCTCCTAACATGCGAAGTGCAGCCTTGGGGCCCAGCGCCCAAAGCCAGGCTGTGCGCGTTGGCCTCCCACAGCACTCACACCACACCCAGGTGGGTTGGCCTCCTTCTCCCCATGCCTAGGAGAGGCTCACCTGCTCTGGGATTATCCGGATTTTTGTCTGGGTGGCAGGAGAGGGCCTTCTGCCTATATGCCTTCTTCATCTGGAAGAGTCAAGATTTGGTTATTTACTCTCTCACCACAGGACAGAAAGCAAAACATTGTTAAAGTGATAAGGGAAATCCAGGGAGTGCTCTCCATCGCTAAAAGAAAGGCTGCCACACTGAAACAGTCACCTCACAACCACAGAGGAGACCTGCAGTGGAGGCAAAGGCCGTGGAGGGAGCTGACCACCGCCCTGCAGTAGAGGGGCTGGGCCTGCTTCCTGCTGAGCACCCAGTCTTACCACTGTGGATGTCAGAGGGCTCCTGGCAGGGGGCAGATGTCCCTATAGCCACCCGGAAACAGGCACTCTCACACACTCATGGTGTAATGTAATGTAAACCAGGGCAACCTTTCTGGAGGGAAATTTAGCCATCAAAATTTAAAATGTACTTTCCCTTTGACTTACTCTGGAATTTGGACTTGTAGAAGCATGCCAAAATAAATATGCAAGGATGTCCACTAAAACATAGTTTATATTACCCCAAAGTGGAGCCAACCAAAATCTCCAACAATGGAGAGACCCATTAAAAAAATTACCATAGACAGAAGTCTGTATGTGTTGTCTAGAAAGATCTTCAAGTCCTCATCACAAGAAAAAAAAATCATAACAATGTATGGTAACGAATAGCAAATCATGTTGTACAAAATGTGCCAATTATACCCCAACTTAAAAAAAAGAAAGAAATATCTTCAAGGTATGGTGCATGAAAAAAACAAGGCTTAGTATATACAATGATCATTTTGGGGTTGAAAATAAACAAGAAAGTAAAAGAAATGTAAATAGTTAGAGACACTCGGGCATGTGCACAGCCCTTGTTTTCTCTTCTTCTCTTTCCTCAAAGCAATCATATGAAACTTGTGGTTTCCTTTGGAAAGAAGCTGAAAGTGGAGGGGAAGGAAACATTTACTTCTCATTTTATACTTTTCTGTAGTTCAAATTTTCAAACCTTAAATAAGTCTTACTTTATTATCTTTTTTATTGATAACGGGTTATCTTGGTGGCGAGGCTATGGTCCTTTTTTAGTTTTTATCTTTGCACCTCTCTGTATTAAAAAGAACATGTTTTATTTCTTATATTAGTAAAAATAAGCAAACATAGCCACCAAGATTCTCTTTTATATATTCCCCAAACATAAGGGAAGGCAGAGCACAAAATCCCAGAAGCTACCCTCTGCTTCCTGAGGCCTTGCTCTCAGTTCTGCCTGCACACCTTACCTACTGCTCAAACCTCCTGGGAGGAGGAGCCTCTAGACCAGAACCTCTACCAGTAGCTAAGAAGACTGGCTCCCCAGGCTTCCCAGAGGGAACCAATAAACACTTCTATCCAAAGTGTGCTAAATAAGGGGCTTCGGAGGCAAGCAGCCAGCACCCCCAGGGGAGGGCCTGCGGGCAGGTGCCTAACTCCACTCCCACCTCCAGAGCTAAGGAGGGCCAGGAGCCACCTAGCCCAGGACCTCTGGGGTGTGCTGCCACCTGCTGGGCCACGGCTAGAACCACACCACCACCTGCCAGGGCAACCAAGCCCATCTAGCTCTCCTGGCTGAGCCTGAGGAAGCAGGAACCACTCCCAGGACAGGCTTTGAGCAGAGAGGGTGTAGATGTGCTTCCCTGCTCCCCAACCTTCCCAACTGCCCACCTACGTTCACCTCCCACCCCAACTTAGGTCTTCACCATTAAAAAGAAATGACAACAATAACAAAATCTAGCTTTTTTCACTATTAAGAAATAATAATAAGGGAAGGGGAGGTGATAGTTTTATATATAGTCTCACACTTGGAATATTCATCTTTACTCTTTAGGCACCTTATCATTCATCTTTTCTCCCTTTTACTCTTTCTTTTCCTTTCTCCATTATGCCCAGGGCCTTATTTCTTTTTATTTTAAACCAAGCCTTTATTATATATTCTTTACATTTAAGGGTCCTTTATTTGTTTTTTCAAAAAGTAAAACAATACAGAAAATATATAAAGAGAGAGCTAAAAAGCTAATATTCTTTCCCCATTTTCCCAGCCCTCTCTCCAAGGTTCCTGTGTTAACTGGATGGTGGGTGTCCTTCTAAACCTTCCCCCTTGATCATTCCAACAAATGATTTGGGGTCTTGTTTTGGGGTCTTTGGGATCTTGTTTCTGCCTCTCCACCCCCACCTCTCTCTCTCTGATCCCAGGCCCTTTCTCTGATCTGGTTGAGAGGAAGAGGAAGGGAGAAGAGGGTGTCTATTGCCTCAATTTGTAACACTGCCCTCGGAATGAGCTTCCTCAGGACCAGGATTAGCAGCCATGCACTACTGATATTGGAGGATTTTGTGGAAGATGGTTTCTTTTATATCATGGGGCTCTTTTAAAGAGTTACATGTTCTTTTTTGTAAATCTAAGAGGGACAGTAAAAGGGAGAGAGGAGCTAAGAAGGAATAGTACGAAAGAAAAATAAAAGAAGCATGGGGGTGCTGGGTAGTAGTACATTCTTCATTTTCTCTTCTTTTTTTAAAGAATACAGATTTTTATCCTAAACGAATGATATTAAATATTGTTTTGTGTTTTATAATTCATTTTAGATGTTCTATATCAGAAGATTGGTGGGGTTTTTTTCACTTAAACAGGAAAACAAAACTGTTCAAGCAAAAAAACTAAGTATATAATAATGGGAAATAATCTACATATATTAATTTGCTTCCTTATCAATTCTCTTTCCAGAATGTGTTCCTTTGACATATGTCTTTAACAGTCTCATCAGACTTTATTTGAAGCAATAGTACAACTGGACCTAGGTCACCTCACTCCCTGTATGGGTGGACCCCCATCTTACCCCCACCCCTCCAGCCTCCCACACTCCCAACATCTACAACCAAACACAACTGCCCCAATCAACTTGATGTATCCTGGACCCCTATTCCCTCAAGGGCTTACTGGGCCTCCATTTCCAAATCACCCTTTAAAGGTGAAAGAGGTTGAACATTCTGTGTTTCAAGATCCTATTGGAAAAATTTACCAGTCTCATGAGTAGGGGGAGAGGTGAGGCCAGAAGGTCAAGGTCAGGCTGGTATTCATTTTTAGAGAGGAATGTCTAAGGGTAGGAGGGGAGCTCTCCGAGAGCCCTTCAGTACAGCACCGAATCTACCCCACCTCCCAGGTCCACTCATGGAGCAGCTAGGATATGGAGGGGCTGAGCTGGAGCTGGGGATACAGAGGAAAGTCAGGAATTTCCCTGAGACTGAAGAGAAAGGACACTGCTTAGCAAGGAAGATGGCTATGAAAACAATGAATTACACTGAGGTTGTAAGATGCCTGTAAGAGAGGGCCCTAAGAATGGAAACAAAGAGAAAAGAGTGGCTAATTTTAGCCCTGAGGGCCTCAGAGAGGAGGCAATATCTGAGCTGGATCTGAAAGGTGAGTAACAGTTCTCCAAGCAGAGCCAGAAAGGGCATTCAAGACAGAGGATGTGGAAGAGCCCAACTTCTCTTCAAGCCCCAGACAAGCTTAGAGAAGAAATGTTTTCCTTTACTGAGGAATAAGTACTGAGAACAGAAAAAGACATGAAAAAGGAGAGACATGGTTGCAATAAAACATGGGAATAAAAATAATGTTTTTGTCAAAGAATATTTTGGTTAATTAAAAAAAAAAAATTCCACCAAAGAAAAGTAATAGAAGAAAACCAGGAAAAGAATAAATTCATACAAACAAGTTTTAACGCACAAACTTGGGGTGAAGAAATGCTAGGGAATGAGAGCATACATGTAGGCAAAGAAATGCAAACTGGGCCGAGAAGAGGAGAAAAAGATTAAAGTTAACTCAGGTATGATACTGAAAGCACAAGAAAGTTAACGTGATTCATAAGGTATGTGTGATTCATAAAACAAAGAGTAGAACAATTAGAAGAGAAAGCCCCACAGTGCATATGAGCAGGGCCAGATGTGGAGAGCCTTCTGAGTTCAAAAGTAATGAACCAGGATGAATGACTGAGGAGGCATTTGGGGTCTCCAAGCCCAAAGAACTTGAACCTCAAAGTTCTCTGTGAGCTAATCAAAGTTTATCATAAAGCACAAAGGCAAGATTAATGGAACATATAAGCATGGCCAAGAAACAAATAGTAATAAATATAAAAATTCAATGTATAGTAAAAAGTATTACTAAAATCCAATACACTGAGTGAAAAAAAAAAGTTTTTAGCTCTTCATCTCAAACCATATACCAAAATAATTCCAGATAGATAAAAAAACTAAATACAAAAAAAGAAACTAAAAGAACCTAAAGAAAGAAAATGATGGTAAAAAAAGAAAATGATGGGACCTTTTTTTTTTTTTTTTAAAGTAAGCGGTACCGGGCTTCCCTGGTGGCGCAGTGGTTGAGAATCTGCCTGCCGATGCGGGGGACACGGGTTCGAGCCCTGGTCTGGGAAGATCCCACATGCCGCGGAGCGGCTGGGCCCGTGAGCCACAATTGCTGAGCCTGCGCGTCTGGAACCTGTGCTCCGCAACAAGAGAGGCCGCGATAGTGAGAGGCCCGCGCACCGCAATGAAGAGTGGCCCCCGCTTGCCGCCACTAGAGAAAGCCCTCACACAGAAACGAAGACCCAACACAGCCATGAATAGATAAATAAATAATAAATTAAATTAAATTTAAAAAAAAAATAAGCGGTACCTTATTTTATTTATTTATTTATTTATTTTTGGCTGTGTTGGGTCTTCGTTTCTGTGCGAGGGCTTTCTGTAGTTGTGGCAAGCGGGGGCCACTCTTCATCGCGGTGCGCGGGCCTCTCACTATCACGGCCTCTCTTGTTGCGGAGCACAGGCTCCAGACGCACAGGCTCAGTAGTTGTGGCTCACAGGCCTAGTTGCTCCGTGGCACGTGGGATCCTCCCAGACCAGGGCTCGAACCCGTGTCCCCTGCATTGGCAGGCAGATTCTCAACCACTGCGCCACCCGGGAAGCCCCATGATGGGACTTCTAATCTGCTTTTAGGATGGGGAAGAAATTCCTAAGCATTAAAACAAGGGAAGGAATCACACATGCATGCACACACACATGCATACTTACACAAAATGAATGGATTTACAAATGAAAAAATTTTAATTTCTCTAAGTAAAAAATCATAGACAAAAAAAAATCATAGACAAAATTAAAAGATGAAGGAAATGATAACAGAGAGAAGTATCTGCATGAAATATGACACACAACACAGTCTTCACTATGCATAGAAATCATGCAGAAAAAGACAAGCAAGAAAAAGACAAACTACAAGAAAACAAAGAGAACCTGAAGAAACAATTCATAGAATATAAATGGTTAATAACATGAAAAATGTGCACAGCAAAGGAAACAATAAACAAAATGAACAGAAAACCCTCAGAATGGGAGAAAATATTTGCAAACAAAGCAACTGACGAGGGATTAATTTCCAAAATATACAAACAGCTCATGCAGCTCAATATCAAAAAAACAAATGACCCAATCAAAAAACGGGCGGAAGACCTAAATAGACATTTCTCCAAAGAAAACATACAGATAGCCAACAAACACATGAAAAAATGCTCAACATCACTAGTTACTAGAGAAATGCAAATCAAAACTACAATGAGGTATCACCTCACATAGGTCAAAATGGCCATCATAAAAAAATCTACAAACAATAAATGCTGGAGAGAGTGTGGAGAAAAGGGAACCCTCCTACACTGTTGTGGGAATGTAAATTGGTACAACCACTATGGAGAACAATACGGAGGTTCCTTAAAAAACTAAAAATAGGGACTTCCCTGGTGGCGCAGCGGTTAAGAATCCTCCTGCCAATGCAGGGGACACGGGTTCAATCCCTGGTCCGGGAAGATCCCACATGCCGCGGAACCACTGGGCCCGTGTACCACGACTACTGAGCCTGCGCTCTGGAGCCCACGAGCCACAGCTACTGAAGCCCGTGCCTAGAGCCTGTGCTCCGCAACAAGAGAAGCCGCCGCAGTGAGAAGCATGCGCACCGCAACGAAGAGTAGCCCCCGCTTGCCACAACTAGAGAAAGCCCGCGCGCAGCAACGAAGACCCAACGCAGCCAAAAATAAATAAATAAAATAAATTAAAAAAAAAAAAAAAAAACTAAAAATAGAGCTACCATATGACCCAGCAATCCCACTCCTAGGCATATATCCAGAGAAAACCATAATTCGAAAGGATGCATGCACCCCGATGTTCATTGCAGCACTATTTACAATAGCCAGGACACAGAAGCAACCTAAATGTGCATCGACAGAGGAACGGCTAAAGAAGATGTGGTACATATATACAATGGAATATTACTCAGCCATAAAAGGAATGAAATAGTGTCATTTGCAGAGATGTGGATGGACCTAGAGATTGTCCTATAGAGTGAAGTAAGTCAGAAAGAGAAAAACAAATATCATATAATATCACTTGTATGTGGAATCTAGAAAAATGGTAGAGATGAATTTATTTGCAAAGCAGAAATAGAGTCACAGATGTAGGGAATAAATTTATGGTTACCAAGTGTGGAAAGGAAGGGTGGGATGAATTGGGAGATTGAGACTGACATATATACACTACTATGTATAAAACAGATAACTAACGAGAACCTATTGTATAGCACAAGGAACTCTACTCAATGCTCTGTGGTGACCTAAATGGGAAGGAAATCTAAAAAAGAGTGGATATATGTATATGTGTGACTGATTCACTTTGCTGTACAGCAAGAAACTAACACAACATTGTAAAGCAACTATACTCCAAAAAAAATTAATTAAAAAGAAAAACATGAGGGACTTCCCTGGTGGCGCAGTGGTTAAGAATGTGCCTGCCAATGCAGGGGACACAAGTTCGATCCCAGGTCCAGGAAGATTCCACATGCTGCAGAGCAACTAAGCCTATGCGCCACAACTACTGAGCCCGCGTGCCACAACTACTGAAGCCCACACGCCTAGAGTCTGTGCTCCGCAACAAGAGAAGCCACCTCAATGAGAAGCCCATGCACCACAACGAAGAGTAGCCCCTGCTCGCCACAACTAGAAAAAGCCTGTGCGCAGCAACAAAGACCCAATGCAGCCTAAATAAATAAATAAATAGTAAGTAAATAAATTTAAAAAATAAAATAAAATAAAATCATGGTTAAAAAAAACATGAAAAATTTTCAGCCTCACACACAAAAATTAGGCCCTTTTCACCTCTCAGTTGACAACAAGGAAAACAAGGATGGTATTTAATGTTGGTGGCTTTATGGTGAATATGTAAATTGACACTGGTTTTTTTTTTTTTTTGGCTGTACTGCATGGCTTGCGGGATCTTAGTTCCCTGACCAGGGATTGAACCTGTGCCCCCTGCAGTGGAAACATGGAGCCCTAGCATTGGACTACCAGGGAATTCCCAACACAATGATTCTGGAAAGCAATCGGGCACTATATATCAGGAAGCTTTGAAAAGTGCAGACCCTTTGATCCCGCAAGGCCTCTTCTAAAGAAATACTTAGAAATTTATACAGTATTTATAAACATTGCTGTTCATTTATAGCACTATTTATAAAAGAGAAAGTCAGAAATCATCTACATTCCAAAACGACAAAAATGGTAGCTAGCACTTACCACATAGCAAGCTGTCTGAAGTGCTTTACTTATAGTAACTTACTTAACTCTTAACACATCCCTATGAGGTAGAAATTATCATCCTCATTTTACAAAGGAGGAAATTGTGACATAATGAGGCGTTCATTATGATACTGAAAATTCATTCAATGAAAAACCATGCAATCATTATTTCATACAATACCTGCTCTACTCTAACCATACACCATAGAAAAAACTGTGGCTACCACCCCACCCATGCCATCAAAGGCCAAATAGGGAGTCTAGACTTCCACCCTTACCAGCTGTAACAAAGCACCCCAAACCTTTGTCAGGGTGGTGTCAGAGAAGGCCAAGAAGGGAGTTCACCCTCGCCAAGTGAAAATATAAAAATATCCCTGAAAGAGAGGGTTATAGTTGACATTTACTTTTCACAATGAGCTTGTATTACTTTTCACATCAAGAAAAAGATTGTTAAAAAAAAAAAAAAATTAAATTCTCCAATCAAAAGACAGAGTGGCTGGGACTTCCCTGGTGGTCCAGTGGCAAAGAATCTGCCTTACAATGCAGGGGATGCAGGTTCAATCCCTGGTCAGGGAACTAAGATCTCACATGCTGCAGGACAACTAAGCCCGAGTACCACAACTACTGAGCTTACGCGCCTCAACTAGAGCCTGCGTGCCACAAGCTACAGAGTCCACGCTCTCTGGAACCCGCATGCCACAACTACAGAGCCCACGTGCCCTGGAGCCTGCATGCCACAACTAGAGAAGAGAAAATCCACACACCACAACTACAGAGAAGCCCACACACCACAACGAAAAGGCTGCACGCTGCAACGAAAGATCCCACATGCCTCAGTGAAGATCCTGTGTGCCACAACTAAGACCCGATGCAGCCAAAAACAAACAAACAAACCCCAAGACCCATCTATATGCTGCCTACAAGAGACTCACTTCAGATGTAAGGACACACACAGACTGAAAGTGAAGGGATGGAAAAAGATATTTCAAGCAAATGAAAACCAAAAAAAGCTGGGGCAGCTATACTTATATCAGACAAAATAGGCTTTAAGATAAAGGCTGTAATAAGAGACAAAGAAGGTCATTACATAATGATAAAAGAGTCAACCCATCAAGAGAATATAACATCTGTGAATATTTATGCACGCAACACAGTAGCACCGAAATATATAAAGCAAATATTAACAGACCTAAAGGGAGACATAGACAGCACTACAATGATAGCAGAGGATTTTAATACCCCTCTTTTATCAATGGATAGATCATCCAGACAGCATATCAATAAGGAAACATCAGCCTTAAATGACACATTAGTTCAGATGGACTTAACAGACATATATATAACACTCCACCCAAAAGCAACAGAATAGGGGCTTCCCTGGTGGCGTAGTGGTTAAGAATCCACCTGCCAATGCAGGGGACACAGGTTCAAGCCCTGGTCCGGGAAGATCCCACATGCCGCGGAGCAACTAAGCCCATGCGCCACGACTACTGAGCCTGAGCTCTAGAGCCTGTGAGCCAAAACTACTGAGCCCGCATGCTACAACTACTGAAGCCCATGTGCCTAGAGCCCGTGCTCTGCAACAAGAGAAGCCACTGCAATGAGAAGCCCACGCACCACAACGAAGAGTAGCCCCCACTCGCCGCAACTAGAGAAAGCCCGCACGCAGCAACAAAGACCCAATGCAGCCAAAAATAAATAAATTAAATAAATAAATTAAAAGAAAAAAAAAAGCAACAGAATACACATTCTTCTCAAGCACACATGGAACATTCTGCAGGACAGATCATATATTAGGCCACAAAACAAGTCAATAAATTTAAGAAGACTGAAATCATATCAAGCATCTTTTCTGACCAAAATGGCATGAAACTAGAAATAATTACAAGAAGGGAACTGGAAAATTCAAATATGTGGAGATTAAACAACATGCTACCAAACAACCAATGGTCCAAAGAAATATCAATGAAAGCAAGATCTGTTTTTTTTGAAAAGATAACAAGACAGACGAATTTTTAGCTAGACTCCCCAAGAAAAAAGAGGGGACTCAAATAAATAAAATCAGAAATGAAAGATGAGCCATTATAATTGATATCACAGAAGTACAAAGGATCATGAGACTACTCTGAACAATTATATGCCAAAAAATTGGACAACCTAGAAGAAATGGATAAATTCACAGAAACATACAACCTACCAAGACTGAATAATGAAGAAACATAAAATCTGAACAGACCAATTGCCAGTAAGGAGATTGAATCAGTAAATAAAAATCTCCCAATAAACAAAAGTTCAGGACCAGACAGCTTCACTGGTGAATTCTACCAAACATTTAAAGAAGAATTAGGGACTTCCCTGGTGGCGCAGTGGTTAAGAATCCACCTGCCAATGCAAGGGACATGGGTTCAATCTCTGGTCCAGGAAGATACCACATGCCGCAGAGCAGCTAAGCCCGTGCGCCACAACTACTGAGCCTGCACTCTAGAGCCCGTGAGCCACAACTACTGAGCCCATATGCCACAACTACTGAAGCCTGTGTGCCTAGAGCCCGTGTTCCACAAGAGAAGCCACCTCAATGAGAAGCCTGCACACTGCAACGAAGAGTAGCCCCCACTCACCAAAACTAAAGAAAGCCCGCGCACAGCAACGAAGACCGAACACAGCCAAAAATTAAAAAATTAAAATTAAAAAAATTTTGTTTAAATAAATTTTAAAAAGTTTAAAAAAAAAATAAAGAAGAATTAATACTAATCCTTCTCACTCTTGCAAAGAACAGAAGAGGAGGACACATTTCCAAACTACCTTTGCAAGGCCAGCATTATTGCCCTGATACCAAAACCAGACAAGGATGCCACAAGAAAAGAAAATTATAGGCCAACACCCCTGATGAACACTGATGCAAAAATTGACAACAAAATATTAGCAAACAGAATTAAACAATAATATGTACATTAAAGGATCATACACAATGATCAAGTGGGATTTATTCTAGGGATGCAAGGATAGTTCAACATCCACAAATCAATTAATGTGATACACTATATTAACAAAGTGAAAGATAAACATCTTATGATCATCTCAAGAGATGCAGAAAAGGCATTTAACAAAATTCAACATCCATTTACGATAAAAACTCTCAACAAAGTGGGTATAGAGGGAATATACTTCAACTTAATAAAGGCCATATATGACAAGTCCACAGCTAATATCATACTCCATGGTGAAAAGCTGAAAGCTTTTCCTCTAAGAATCAGAAACAAGACAAGGATGCCTACTCTACCCTCTTTTATTCACCATAGTATTGGAAGTCTTAGCCAGAGCAATTAGGCAAGGAAAAGAAATAAAAAGCATCCAAATCAAAAAGGAAGAAGTAAAACTGTCACTATTTGCAGATGACATATTATATATATAGAAAACCCTAAAGGGTCCACCAAAAAACCTGTTAGAACAAAAGAATTCAGTAAAGTGGCAGGATACAAAATCAACACACAAAAGTCTCTTGCATTTATAGGCACTAACAATGGATGATCAGAAAGAGAAATTAAGAAAACAATCCCATTTACAATTTCATCAAAAAGAATAAAATACCTAAAAATAAATTTAGCCAAGGAGGTGAAAGATCTGTACACTGAAAACAAAAAGACAATGATTAAAGAAGTTGAAGAAGACCAAATAAGAGGAAAGATATTCCATGCTCATGGTGTGGAAGAATTAATATTGTTTAAATGTCTTTACTACCCAAAGCAATCTATGGATTCAATGCAATCCCTATCAAAATTCCAATGGCATTTTCACAGGAAAAAAAAAATCCTAAAATTTGTATGGACCCACAAAAGACCCCAAATAGGCAAAGCAATCTTGAGAAAGAAGAACAAAGCTAGAGGCATCACATGTCCTGATTTCAAACTATTTACAAAGTTACAGTAATCAAAACTGTATGGTATTGGCATAGAAACAGACACCTTGATCAATGGAACAGAATAGCCCAGAAATAAACCCACACATATACGGTCAATTAATTTACAACAAAGGAGCCAAGACTATGTAATGGGGAAAGGACAAAGAAGCCAAGAACATGCAATGGGAAAAGAACAGTCTCTTCAATAAATGGTGTTGCGGGGAGGGGAGGGATAAATTAGGAGCTTGGGATTAACATACACACACTGCTGTATATAAAATAGATAACCAACAAGGACCTACTGTATAGCACAGGGAACTCTACTCAATATTCTGTAATAACCTATATGGGTAAAGAATCTGAAAAAGAATGAATATATGTATATGTATAACTGAATCACTTTGCTGTACACCTGAAACTAACACAACATTGTAAATCAGCTATACTCCAATAAAAAAATTTTCCCCAATAAAATTTTAAAAAATAAAAAATGGTGTTGGGGAAACTGCATTCCCCATTTTGCATTTTGCCACATGCAAAAGAATGAAACTGGATCGCTATCTTACACCATACACAAAAATTGACTCAAAATGGATTAAAGACTTGAATGTAAGACCTGAAATTATAAAATTCCAAAAAGGAAACATAGGGAGTAAGCTCCTTAACGTTGGTCCTGGCAATGATTTTTTTTTGGATTTGAGAGCAAAAGCAAAAGCAACAAAAGCAAAAAATAAACAAGTGGGACAACATCAAACTAAAAAGCTTCTGCACAGCAAAGGAAACCATCAACAAAATGAAAAGGCAAACTACGGAATGGGAGAAAATATTTTCAAATCATATATCTGATAAGGGGTTAACATCCAAAATATATAAAGAATTCATACAATTCAATAGCAAACAAACAAACAAAAAAACCCCAAAACAAAAAACAACCTACAAACAAACAAACAACAAAAAACCCAATCTGATTAATAAATGGGCAGAGGATCTGAATAGACATTTTTCCAAAGAAGATATACAGATGGCCAACAGGTACATGAAAAGGTGCTCAACATCACTATCCATCAGGCAAATGCAAATCAAAACCACAAGGTACTACCTTACACCTGTTAGAATAGCTATTATCAAAAAGACAAGAATAAGTGTTGGTGAGGATGTGGAGAACAGGGAACTCACGTACATTATCAGTGCAGCCACTATGAAAAACTGTATAGAGGTTCCTCAAAAAATTAAAAATAGAACTACTGGGAATTCCCTGACAGTCCAGTGGTTAGAACTCTGCACCTTCACTGCCAACGGCCTGGATGGATCCCTGGTCACGGAACTAAGATCCCACAAGCTGCACGGCATGGCCTAGATAAATAAATAAATATTTAAAAATAAAAAATAGAACTACCAAATGATCCAGCAATTCCACTTCTGGGTATTTATCCAAAAGAAATGAAAATACTAACTTGAAAATATAATGCACCCCCATGTTCAATGCAGCATTATTTGCAGTAGCTAAGACATGGAAACAACCTAAGTGTCTACTGATGGATGAATGGATAAAGAAGATGTGAGATTATACATATACATACACACACACACGTATACACACAGATAGATAGATATACTCATTCAGCCATAAAAAAGGAAATCTTTCCATTAGTGACAATATGGATGGACATTGAGGGCATTATGCTGAGTGAAATGAATCAGACAGAGGAAGACAAATATCATATGATCTCATTTACATGTGGACTCTAAAAAACAAACAAACAAGAAACAATTCATAGATACAGAAAACAGATTGGTGGTTGCTAGAGGCAGGTAGCTGGCGGAGGGTGGGGGGAGCAAAATGTCAAAATGTACAAACTCCCAGTTATAAAATAAATAAGCCATGGGGACGTAATGTACAGCATGGCAACTACAGTTAATACTGTACTGTTTATTTGAAAGTTACTAAGAGAGTAGATCTTAAAAGTTCTTATCACAAGAAAAAACAGATTTTAACTATGTACAGTGATGGGTGTAATTTACTTAGACTTATTGTGGTGATCATTTCACAATATATACATCAAACATATCAAATCATTATGTTGTATACCTGAAACTAATATGTTATATGTCAATTATATCTAGAAAAACAGGGGACTTCCCTGGTGGCACAGTGGTTAAGAATACGCGTGCCAATGCAGGGGACATGGGTTCGAGCCCTGGTCTGGGAAGATGCCACATGCCGTGCAGCAATTAAGCTCGTGCGCCACAACTACTGAGCCTGTGCTCTAGCGCCCATGAGCCACAACTACTGAAGCCCACGTGCCACAACTACTGAAGCCCCAGCGCCTAGAGCCCATGCTCCGCAACAAGAGAAGCCACAGCAATGAGGAGCTCGCACACCGTAACGAAGAGTAGCCCCCGCTCGCCGCAACTAGAGAAAGCCCGTGTGCAGCAACAAAGACCCAACACAGCCAAAAAATAAATAATAAATAAATTTATTTTTAAAAATTAAAAACAAAAAGCAAAAAACCAGGGATGCTGAGCTTCTTTCAACTATTCTAAGCTAGGAAGTAGCATGGTTCACTGAAAGAAAGAAGGCTCTGGAATCTAACATGTGTTTTCAAATTTTGAATCTTCCGCATACTACTAGCGTGACCTTGGGCAAATTACTGGATCTCACTCAGCCTTAGGTTCTTCAACTACAAAGTGTGGGAAGTATCCCCTACGCATAGGGCTGCTGTGAGGATTAAAGAAAATAACCCATGTGAAGTACCTAACAAAAACCAGGCACTCAATATAAGGTCCAAACCTCTTATTTATCCACTCCTGGGAGGGAGGTAAATTGTGACACCAGCCCAGGACAATGCCACCCTGACAGGAACTCCAGGGATGGACATGGGTCCACAATGGGCCCAGGTGAGTCCAGTATGAATTCTTGAGGTGTACAAGGCTGGTTTCAGGTCTGCTGGGGGAAGTTCTAAAATTCTATCCTTGGTTAGCCCCCAGGGGCTCTGAACTACTCTCATTCAAAGTGTAGGGGGTACGGGTAGGTAGCCTGAGATCTTCCAGAGTGGCCATGAACCAAAACCCAGCTGGCCTAAGAATGCTGGCCAAGTGTGTCTGTCCTGATTAACTAGTTATTACTATGGTTAGCTGCTAAGCCTGCCCTGGGCAAGGCCCACTGCTGGGTTTTAGCCTCGAAGGCCAGTTCTGACTTTGAACCGGTTGGCCTGGAGTTTGGTGTTTTGGGTTACAAATAGGACGCCCAGCTTTGCCCAGCCCTCCTGGAGTGACTGGTGCCTGAAGAATTTCTCATCATGTAAACACAACTCTCCTACAGCAGGCCTCTGAAAAGCTTCCGTGTCAATATTGTTTATTACGAAATATTCTACCTTATTAGCAGCTCAAGAGGCTGGATTCAGGGCAAAAAGATGCAACAATATTTTTCTTAACTATGATAAGTTGGGAAGGAAGAGGAACTTTCAGAAGAACAAAGAAATAGAAGGACCCTACATGTAATGATGTGAGAGAAAGACAGGACCATCTAATCCCAGGCATTGGGGTTGGCAGCTCCTCTATGAAACCGAGTCTGCAAGTGCTGGGACACCTAGGCAAGGTTGAAGCAGCCACTGGAAGGTGCCAAAAGCTACTGAATTGTCTTAACACTTGCAGTTTTCCTTCTTTACCTATAGGTTTCTCCTAAATCCCCAGGTTTCCCTAGCACTTGGAAACATTCATTTGCATTTCCTGAGACTTCACAGAAAAGAGCTAGGTGACAGTTGAGGGGCTTCTCACCCAATGGCCCCTGCCCAGGCCATGGTTTTTCAGAGGACCAGGCTGTCTCCAAGGCTCAGCCCCAGAATGACAGAGATCTCAGATGAACATAAGCTCCACAAGGACTTTAAACTCCAATTTGCAGAAGTGTGGTCTTCCTCCTGATGTCTTTCTAAAATATTACTCCCTTTCCCCATCGTAGGACACTACTTGAATTTAATCTGTCTTCCATATCTCAGGATCATCATTCAGAACAGAAACTACTGAACAGTACAACATGTTCAGATGTTACTGAGGGCAGAGTCAGGCTTTCCCTATGCTTCCTTAGGTGGTAATGATCTTAAATTCTACTCTTTTTATAGTTTCTCTATCTCCTCCCCAGTCAGCCTCTACTACACTGTGCCAGATGCCAGCATGTCTCTGGAAGTGCTTATAATCTGCTGTTTCTTTTCTGGTATGGTCTGGAAAAACAGATAAACTGGTTATGATTGTGCCTCAAATGAGAGCATACAGGTACAGGAAATTATGGGGGTTCTTGTGAATAAAGGGAATGTGCTTTAGGGGGCAGGGAGTTTTGCCTATCCCCAGGGGCCAGAACTGTGCACTGGACAGCACCTGGTACTCAGTAGGCACACAGTAAATATCTATTGAATGAAAGGGGCAAACGTCCATTTGTTCTCAACCAAACACAATTAGGAAGCCTCAACTATGTCAATTACTTCAGGCCTACTGAAGAGCAGAAGGAAGTGGGTGCTGTCCCAACCCTAGGAGACCTTCCCACACTATTTCATAATTTCCCATTCTACCTGCTAACACTTCCTTTTGAGAAACTAAGCCTGGAAAAGGAAAGAAATCACTATAGCAGACTGATAAGAGAACCGTAGTGGGAACTAAATGTTATCCCCCCAGAGCCCACATCACAGAGGGGAATAATGAGTCATGAATTAGCAGCCACCCACCCAGCCCTTCCCGGGGCTCCATAACTGGTTTGGCCACTCACAGCAACCTGAGCCCAGAGCAGGGAAAGGACCCCGGAGCTGGGTCTCCCGCCATCTCCACTGGGCTTGGCGCCAGGCACACAGCAGGGCCTCTGACAATCCACCTGCCTCCAGTTTCACCTCTTATAAGGAATGAACTCCTGACTGACACAAAAAAGCCAAGCACTAAGGGGTCCAATAAATATAAAATAGCCATCATTAAACTTAAAAGAAAGGTGCCCTACAAAGAAGAGATCATTATTTTTTAAAAGGCTGCTATCTTTTCTTATAATCAAACTTGGAGCCAGGTAAGCAGTACAAGTAATTAAGCCCAGTTCTCAAAAGCCAGACTCGTAGGTCAGACTCAGATACACAGGACACACAGGGAGGTCACTCTATGCGACAACAGGTACTGAATGAACAAACCATGCCAGTGAATCAGCTACGAAGCCATTACAGGCCCAGTTCCAGGAATGGGAACAGTCAGTAATCTAGGCCTGG
This sequence comes from Eschrichtius robustus, assembly GCF_028021215.1. Lineage (NCBI taxonomy): Eukaryota > Metazoa > Chordata > Mammalia > Artiodactyla > Eschrichtiidae > Eschrichtius > Eschrichtius robustus. The sequence goes on from NC_090824.1 coordinate 88,287,074, forward strand.
GTAGTAATTCCTCCCTAAACCTGGGGGAGGCAGACAGTTCCCCAACCCTGTACTAGCCACAACACCAGAGGTTATGTGACTGCCTGATGTCATAGGCAGGAAGTAAACCACAGAGCTCTAGGCACTTACCTGGAAGTCCCCTCTGCCTAAAAGATTGGCAACTTTCATTCCTTACAGCCTGTGGTCCACACTGCCAACAGCACTACATAGAAATTCCCAAATTCCTGCGGAAACCGGACTGCTCCAAAGGCTCTGAGCAAGCAGGGTACCAGCCACCCCTCAGACCAGCACCCTTAGATCAACATTCCCAAAACGTGGGCCTGCTGGTGGTAACGAGATGCTGGGGACACCCAGACCTCACACCAACATCTCTTGTAGTCTGCTAACCACGGCCCACAGTCCAGACTCAGGACAGTGACCTGTGCAGCCTGAACCAACTGAGACCATGCACAGGGCCTGGGCTGCTTCTCCCCATATGTTGCCCCTATGCACCCTAAAGGATCTGGATCCCCAGCCCATCCCTGAGGTCACTCTTCTGGTCCTCGCACCCCTCGGGCTCTCACCTCTGGGTCCCCCTTTAGCACCCCCAGTATCCCTTCCTGGGCCTCAACCCCTTCCCTGCCCTCCTTCTCAGCCCACTTCCCCAAACCAGCTATCCACCAGGAGCACAGTCTACAGCCCTCCTCCTCCTCCTCCTCCTCCCATGCCCACTTCTCTCAGGCCCCGCCTCTCCCTCCCACCCTTACCCTAAGCAGGCTTACATCATGCTCAGACTCCAAAATCCTCACCTGCATTCTTCTATCAGGTTGGAGATTCCCACCCCTCAGATCTGTCAGATACCCTGGGTCTGGCGGCCCCTCACCTCTCCCCACAGCCTGCTGTCACTCTTAACCCCTGGAGACCTGGGTCCCTACCCCCAAAGCCACTCTCCTCTGCCCAGGTGCAGAACTCTTTCTCTCTGGGCCCTGGTACTCCCTACATCTCATTCTTTTTTCCCCTTAACACACTGGTTTCCTTTATAAACAAATTATATTAGTAAAAAGAAGTGAGTCAATTTAAAGAAAAATAATAATAACCAACTAACAGTATTCAGGAACAGCAAAAATAGGGAAAGCAGCTATGCAAATGGAGAATATTTTGAATTCTACCTTAGCTGAAATGAAAACTCCACTGTGGTAGTTTTAACACAAATTTTAACATACTTCCTCAAGTTGTCCAGGTCGGCTTAATACCCTTCGAGCTCACCCAGGTCGTGCAGCTTTACTCACAGAGTCAAATCTCTATCTGTGTCACAGATGGGAACACACGGCTTTCTGGGGCCCGCAGACCCATCTCTTGTTACCCTAATTGCTCCTGAGGTGTGGGTCATGGAAAACAGCTCTGAAATAGGAGTAGAAAATGCAGGTTTGGGCAGGCGCTCTGCATTTACTAGCCACCTTATGCTGGGCAAATCAAACTCTGTCAGTGTCAGTCTTCTCATCTATAAATTGGAGCTAATAGTCCTTGCGTACCTCACACTTGTTTTTTTAAAAATTTATTTATTTATTTTTGGCTGCGTTGGGTCTTCGTTGCTGCGCGCAGGCTTTCTCTAGTTGCGGCGAGCGGGGGCTACTCTTTGTTGCGGTGCGTGGGCTTCTCATTGGGGTGACTTCTCTTGTTGCGGAGCACGGGCTCTAGGCACATGGGCTTCAGTAGTTTTGGCACACGGGGTCAGCAGTTGTGGCTCACAGGCTCTAGAGTGCAGGCTCAGTAGTTGTGGCGCACGGGCTTAGCTGCTCCACAGCATGTGGGATCTTCCTGGACCAGGGCTGGAACCCGTGCCCGTGTCCCCTGCATTGGCAGGCGGATTCTTAACCACTGTGCCACCAGGGAAGCCCCACACTCTTGTTTTTTTGTTTTTTTTTTTTAAGTTATAGATTCTTATGTATTCTTTTTTTAAAAAAAATTTTTTTTTTATTTATTTATATTTGGCTGGGATGGGTCTTTTGTTGCTGCACGTGGGCTTTCTCTAGCTGTGGTGAGCTGGGGCTACTCTTTGTTGCGGTGCGCGGGCTTCTCATTGTGGTGGCTTCTCTTGTTGCGGAGCACAGGCTCTAGGCGCGTGGGCTTCAGTAGTTGCGGCACGTGGGCTCAGTAGTTGTGGCTCGCAGGCTCTAGAGCACAGGCTCAGTAGTTGTGGTGCACAGGCTTAGGTGCTCCGTGGCATGTGGGATCTTCCCGGACCAGGGCTCGAACCCATGTGCCCTGCATTGGTAGGCGGATTCTTAACCACTGTGCCACCAGGGAAGTCCTCACAGGCTTGTTTTGAAGATCACATCAAATGAGATAATTTATGTGAAAGCACTTTGGTGTCATGTAAATGTGAGGTATTATCTTGAATGCTAATGAATAGCTTACAGCTTACAAACACAAATGAATCATTCCTTTTGACTTAACAGGCAGCCAAGTAACTTCAAAAATTCAGAGTTTCAGCCAGACAGACAAACCCAGGAATGAGTTAACCATCAGAGAGATACAGAGAGGACTTGGAGGCCTGGCTCCTGGTCCCACCCAGTGCTGGTCAGGCCCTTGGTGAATGAACGACAGCTGTCAAGTGAAACCAGGCTCACTGCCCAACCCTGAGGCCTCAGTGCCTGGTCTGGAGGTAAGAGGCTTTGAGAAAGGCTCCCATTGGAGACAGTGGACTGAGTCAGGCTCACCTCAAATCCAGAAATGGCCCCCAGATGCCCACAGAATCAAGTCCAACCACCCTAGGGCCTAGAGGCCCAGAGACACCACATTTTTCAGATTCAACTCCTGCCACACCCTCAACAGACCCTAGGCAATGTCCCATTCCTTGTCATGCCAGGCACTTTGACTTCTACCCCTTCATGCCATTCCTTCAAGTCCTTCTCTGTCCTCAAAAACTTATTCCAAAAAAAAAAACAAACAAACTTATTCCTTTTAAATCTGTAAGACACAATGTCAATGTATCACATTTTAGGGTATAACAGAAATAAGTGATTTAAATAAAGGTATTAGGGCTTCCCTGGTGGCACAGTGGTTAAGAATCCTCCTGCCAATGCAGGGGACACGGGTTCGAGCCCTGATCCGGGAAGATCCCACAGGCCGCGCAGCAATTAAGCCCGTGCACCACAACTACCTCGCCTACGCTCTAGAGCCCGCGAGCCACAACTACTGAAGCCCACATGCGTAGAGCCCATGCTCCGCCACAAGAGAAGCCACCTCAGTGAGAAGCCCACGCACCGCAACAAAGAGTAGCCCCTGCTCGCCGCAACTAAAGAAAGCCCGCACAGCAACAGAGACCCAACGCAGCCAAAAATAAATAAAATAAATAAATAAAAATAAAGTTCCCTTTAAAAAATAAATAAATAAATAAATAAATAAAGGTATTAGCTAGCAAACAGGTAAAACAGCCTTTTCCTTAAAGCAATAATAAAATATAAACTGAAAAGGTCAATATTAAGTTTCCATGGTAGTTTTCCTGGTAAATACATTTAAAACTTTAGTCTTCAAACAGTTGATCAAAATGCATTTTCAAGCTTCGCCAAATAACACCTGCCAAGATACAGTGAGTTATGTACCCTTCAAAGGGCTTCAAATGAAAGGCAAGGCTGCTATAGACAGGAGAGAAATTCACGTGTCAACTGCAGAGCAGTGGAAGGAATATTAAACTGGGGCTCCAGTCTGACCCAACACTCACTCACTGGGTGATCTCAGCAAGTTCCATAGCCTCTTTGGACCTCCATCCTCCTGTCTATAAAATGAAGAGAGTAAATGATCATGATGATCCCTTTTAACCCTGCTGTGACATATTCTTTTCTCCTCTCAAGGTCTTGCACAAAAACACCTCCTCAGGGGAAGTCTTCCATGATCCTGCCAATCATATGAATCTTGTCTTCCTCTTTATTCCAACAGCATTTTCCTTATATACTTTTATTCCACCTCTTTCACTCTACCTCAAAATTCATTGTTTACTATATTGTGTGAGCTCTCAGAAAGCAGAAGTGATGTCTTCTTCAGCTCTGAAGTCCCACCACGCCTACACAGTCCCTTGTCCATGGTGACATACTCCATTCATTTGTAGATTTGAACTGAATAGTGAACTCTGCTGATCCTCAATTTTGCTCTACCTGATGCCCTACCTCCTTTCTACCCTGACCACTGCCTTGGTCGAGAATCACTGGTGTAGTGTGAGGTGAATCAGCACTGGTCCATCAGGACTGGAATGAGTGAGAAGGTGTGAGAAGTGGAGGGCAAACTTAGACATGAGTTTGGGAGATGTGCATTGGACATTAGCACTTACAGTGTAAGGAAGGTGGAGCAACAATGATAACAGCATGAGGGAACTTGTAGTGAGTCTGTGCCAAGTGCCTTGCCAAGTGCTTTGCCTGGATTGAGCCTCATAACAACGCCAGAGAAGAGGGACTGCCACCATTCCCATTTCGCAGACATGGAAGCCAAGGCACACAGAGGTTAAATATTTGCTCAAGGTCACAAACTAGGTAAGTCATGGAGCCAATATCCAGGCAGTCTGCCTCTAAAATCCACTTTCTTAACTGTCACTGGTGATAAGTACAAAGATGATTATAAAGGCACATTTAGAATTCCCAACATTGCTCAAGGCTCTGTATTATGATTTCCATCCATTCTCAACACACGGTAGATGTAACAAACAACAACTCTTGGCCTTACTTGTTAAGATTAGTTATAAAAGCTATCATTTTCTGCATATGAGTTACACTCTCTAGGAAATCACCATCTGATTAGAAAGCATCACCTTCTAGAATTATCAACTTTGACCTCTGCATTTCAAAATGATGGACCACAAAAGCAAGAGACAGAAAGGCTGGAAACAGACACGATGGGGTGACCCTCCAGGAACTGCTCTCTTCACATCTGTATCCCTAGCAGCAGGCTCTGAGACAGGCACACAGTAGGTAGGCACTTAAAAGTTTGTGGAATCGAATGGTGTTTGTGGGAAATGTTTCTACCCTCCTCGAAAACACAGATGAAGAAAGGGAAAGAAAACCAAAAGAGGCAGGGAGAACATTGTAAAGTTTGATTTAATGAAGCGTGGGGGACCTGCTCTGTGTGTGTGTGTGTGTAAGGCACTGGGCACACAGCATGCTGTTTTCGAGAGCCAGGATGGGAGCTGCCAGCTGAGAGATGGGGCGATCTCCTGCCTACCCAGTGGGAGTATAAGATGGCACCACTTTTCTGAAAGACAATTTTGAAAAAGCTTTTAAATACATTTACTTTTGGTAAATATATTTGATTGGCCTAGCAATTTCACTTTGCTGCAAAGTATTACTGCATAAGAAAGTAATAATACATATTCAATCATTCAACAAGGATTGATTGAACACCTATCAAGGGCCAGGCACTGTTCTAGGTGCTAGAGACATAGCAGTAAACAAAAAAGAGTAAGTCTCTTCCTTCCTGGCTCTTTTACATTCTAATGGGGGAGACCAATGGTAAGCAAATGGGCATGTAATACAATGTGTAGTAATTAGATGTATGACTTCTGAAAGCCTTTGAGAGGGTAGGGGGTGATATGTGAATGGAAATCTGAATAAGGTGTGGGAGTGAGATATACAACTACCAGGAAAGAGACGTTCTAAACAGAAGCACTAGCAAATGTAAAGGCCCTGAAGCAGGAATGTGTTAGGTGAGTTTGAAAAAATATCACTGGAGGCCTCTTTCATATCCATTAGGATGTATTATCCAAAACACCGAAAATAAGTGGTGGGAAGAATGTGGAGAAATTAGAACGACTGAGCATTTCTTGTAGAAATGTGCCATGGTACAGCTGCTGTGGAAGGCAGTATGGCAGTTCCTCAAAACATTAAACGTAGAATTACATATGATCCAGCAATTACACTGTGGGATATATACCCAAAAGAACTGAAAGCAGGACTTGAACAGATATTCATACACTCATGTTCCTAATAATACCATTCATAACAACTAAAAGGTGGAAACAACCCAAATGTCCATCAAAAGATGAGTGGATAAACAGAATGTGTACATACATATGGTGGAATATTATTCAGCCTTAAAAAGGAAGGAAATTCTGATCCATTCAACAAAATGGATGAAACCTGAAAACATTACATTAAGTGAAATAAGCCAGATATAAAAAAAACAAATATTATATATTTGCATGTTCATTTATATGAGGTACATAAAATAGTCAAGTTCATAGAGAAAGAAAGTAAAATAGTAGTTACCAGGGGCTGAGGGGAGAAGAGAATAGGGAGTTAACGTTTAAAGGTATGGAACTTCAGTTTGGGATGATGGAAAAGTTCTAGAGATGGATAGTGGTGATGGCTGCATATCAATGTAAATGTACTTAATGCCACTGAATTGTACACTAAAAAAAAAAGGTTTAAATGGAAAATTTTATGTTACGTATATTTCACCACAATTAAAAAAAAAATTATAGGACTGATGTGGCTGGAGCCCGGTGAGCAAGGGAAGAGTGATAGGGAACATGCAAGAGAGGCATTGAGGGCCCCAAGGGCCAGGGAGGGCCTTCAGCCTTCATTCTAAGACTGATGAGAAGCCCCTGGGGAGCTGGGAGCAGAGGTAACACCATCTGATTTACCATCTAAAGGCTCACTCTGGCTGCTGTGCGAAGAGGCTCAAGGGGGCAAGAACAGAACTAGGGAAAGGATTAGAAGGCCATTGCAGTCACCTAAATAATCCCTGAGATTAATTCAGAATCTCTTCAAGGTTTGCAAGTGGCATTAATCCATGACCTACTCTTCATCTTGGCAGGCTCTAGGGCCCGGCCCTGTCCTGTGTGTGTGCGCACATACACGCACACAGGCACATGTGCATTAACACATAAGAATCTGGGGCTTACTGCCTGAGATTCTAGGAGGAGATTGGATTCCTGGGGCGTTATCCTCTCCCCAGGAGCACTTCCACACCAAACCTGGGTCCTCAACTCAAAGCTTTCCTACAAGAAAATGATACCTTGCCCCACCTGTCTCCCTTAGGGCTGGATGGGGAACAAAAACGTCTACCTTTGGGACTTGCTGACTCTCTAAATTCCCATGACATATGTTCTTCTTTGTTTTTATTCTGTTTTGGTTGGTTGTTTTTATTGTAAAACATATATAAAATAAAATATATATTAACGTAAAAGTTACCACTTTAACCGTTTTTAAGTGTATAGTTCTATGACATTAAGTACATTCATATTGTGCAACCATTACTGCCGTAAGTCTCCAGAACTTTTTTCATCTTGTAAAGCTGAAACTCTGTACCATTTAAACACTAACTCCTCATTCCACACTCACTCTCCTGTCCCCGGAAACTACCATTCTACTTTGTCTCTGTGAATCTGACTACTCTTAGGAATCTTGTACAAGAGGAACCATATAATATTTGTCCATTTGTGACTAGCTTATTTCACTCAACATCACACCCTCAAGTTTCATCCATATTGTAGCGTGTGTCAGAATGTCCTTCCTTTTCAAGGATGAATAATATTCCATTGTATGTATATACCACATTTTGTTTAACCATTCATTTGTTGATGGCCACTTTGGCTGCTCCCACCTTTTGGCTATTGTGAATTATGCCACTATGAACATGGGTGTACAAATATCTGTTTGAGGGACTTCCCTGGTGGTGCAGTGGTTAAGAATCCACCTGCCAATGCAGGGGACACAGGTTTGATCCCTGGTCCGGGAAGATCCCATATGCCGCAGAGCAACTAAGCCCGTGTGCCACAACTACTGAGCCTGCGCTCTGGAGCCCGCGAACCACAACTACTGAGCCTGTGTGCCTACAGCCCGTGCTCTGCAACAAGAGAAGCCACCACGGTGAGAAGTCCACACACCGCAGCGAGCAGTAGCCCCCGCTCTCCACAACTAGAGAAAGCCTGCGTGCAGCAACGAAGACCCAACACAGCCAAAAGTAAATAAAAAAAACAAGTATCTGTTTGAGTCCCTGCTTTCATTTTTTTTTGGGTATATACCCAGAAGTGAAATTGCTGGATCATATGGTAATTCTATGTTTAATTTTTTGAGGAATTGTCATACTGTTTTCCACAGCAGCTGCACTACAAGCAATGTACAAGGGTTCTAATTTCTCCACATCCTCACCAACACTAGTAACTTTCTGTTTTTGTTTTTCTTTAATAGCCATCCTAACGGGTATGAAGTGGTATCTCACTGTGGTTTTGATTTGCGTTTATCTAATGACCAGTGGTACTGAGTGTCTTTTCATGTATTTATTGGTCATTTATATATCTTCTTTGGAGAAATGTCTATTCAAGTCCTTTGCCTATTTTTTAATTGAGTTATTCGGTTTCTTTGTTTTTTTTTTGAGTTATTCGGTTTTTTGTTGTTGAGTTGTGGTTGTTTTTTTTACAATCGTTTTAACATGAAAAACCATTCTCAGCTCATGGCTCATTAAAAAACCAGGTCATGGGCCATTTGACCCCTGAAGTCATAGTTTGCCCAACTCCCCCATTTTACATTTGAGGAAAGTCAGGCTCTGAATGAGGCCCCAGATCTCCTGATTCTCAAGCCAAGTTGTTCCAGTGGGCTCTTAGCTGCTACTTCCTTCATTCAACAAATATTTATTGAGAGCCTACTCTGTGCCAGTCACCAGGAAGGGGCTGCTACAGAAGTGAATGGACCAGACCTGCTCCTCAGAGCTAAGAGTACAGAGGGGAGTAAGGCATGAGATAAATAATCACACAAATGAATATATACTTGCAAACTGATATAAGTGCTGGAAAGGAGAAGTGGCTGCTTTGAAAGAACAATAGGCAAGGCCTCTCTGAGGAAATGTCATTTAAGCTGAGTTCTGAAGGCCAAGTAAAAGTAACCCAGGTTAACAGAAGGGGAGGAAGAGCGTTCTCGGCAGAGGGAAAAGCATGTAAGAAGGGGTAAGAAATTCTATTGCATGTTTTATTAAAAGTGCAATAGGGTTTTAAAGGAGCACCAAGATTATTCCATTTTCCGTGAGTAGAACAGATTGGAGGAGTGCAACAGAGCGGAATAGAATAGACTGGAAGCAGGGAAATGAGTTGGCAGGCCACTCTAATCATTCAGATGGAAGTTGATGGGCGTTTGGGCTGGAGCGGTGGTGGTGGAGACGGAGATTAATGAACAGGTTTGGAGATTATTTGAGAAGTGAATTCATTAGGACCTGGTGATGGACTATATGCAAGAGTGAGAGGATAGGGAGGTATCAAGAATGACTCCAGGGGACTTCCCTGGTGGTCCAGTGATAAAAAATCCGCCTTCCAATGCAGGGGACGCGGGTTCGATCCCTGGTCAGGAAACTAAGATCCCATATGCCGCGGGGCAGCAAAGCCCGCGCATCACGACTACTGAGCTCGCGCACCTCAACGAGTTGCAGCTACAGAGCCCATGCGCTCTGGACCCCGCGCACCACGACTAGAGAGAGAAAACCCGCACACCAAAACTAGAGAGAAAGCCCACGCGCAACAACTAGAGAGAAAACCCGCACACCACAACTAGAGAGAAAGCCCGCACGCCTCAACGAAAGATCCCACACACCTCAACGAAGACCCCGCATGCCACAACCCAGACCCAACGCAGCCCAAAAAAATAAAATAAATAAATAAATATTTTTTAAATTCTTAAAAAAAAAAGTCTTCTCACCTATCCCTTATCTCACCTGAGTGAAAACTGAATCCCAACCTCACTGCACTGCTTAGACCTTGGCCTCTTGCCTAGACAACAGCCCCACCTGACCCCCTAGTGGCAGCTCCTCTACCCACCCCCTACTTGTGTCCTTTCTGCACACTGATGTTGAATATTTTCTTTAAAATCTGATTATGTCACTTCTCTGATTAATATATACATCAGTGGCTCGTAATTGCCTTCCTCAGGAGTTCTCAACTTCGAGGTTCCAACACACTGGCTAGATCTGGTGTGAAGTGTCCAAAGTAATTTCTCACTATTAACGAAGTACTAATTAAACAATTTACAAATGTAGAACACTTAGAATAGTGTCCAGCACATAGTATTATATAGGTGTTAGGCATTATTAATAGTGAAAATTTAAGACTTATGAGATAGGTGTAACAGATGCTTTTGGTGCTGTGTATACATCCCCATGGCCCACTTCTGATTTCAGCTGCAGCTGCAGGGAACAGTTCTGTACAGGCTGACAGTATCTCTCCTCAAGGGCCCTATGGGTCTCCCTGCTTTTCTGCCCCAGAGCTTCCTCTTCTCACAAGCTCCGCCGATGAGCAGAGCAGCCTGGAGGTACAGGGGCATCTGCAGGCATTAATTTCCATCTGGTGACTTATCTGCCTCCCCTTCCTACACTGCTACAGCTACCACCATAATCCAGGGGAAAGTAACAGAAATCTTAATTACAGCTTGATCTGTGTCCCACTCCCTGACACATTTATCAACGCCTTCCTGTGAAACTCTAGGTCATCTGCCTTATCCTTCTGATCCTCCTGCTTTTGGCCCACTAGCACATGGTGAGAGGGCAACACCTGAGCATCTGCTACTTGAAAAGAGTCAAAGGGCTGGGATGTAAAAAGAAAATAGAAATGGCAGAGTCATATATCACACTGCCACGGAGGGTATGAAAAAGGAATGGAGGAGCCTTGAGACCTGGCCTTTCTTCCGCCCTAGGCTCTAAGCAGAGTTAAATCAGCCAGCAAGAGAGAGACAATGAAGCTCGCCCAGCCACAGTTTAGACAGAAGCGGAATCGGAGGCTGACACTGCGCACGCGCAGGAAGTAGGCTAGGGTTGTCTCACAGGCTCAACCGCGGCCTCTTCTAGACAAGGGCCACGACGAGAGCACAGTACAGTTCCCCGCGCTAGGAGCCTTCGTCTCGTGCCCCCTCTTCCTCGTGAGGCCCTCAGACCATTCAGGAAAGGTCTGGGAACCCACCTGAGGCCGTCGGGCCGCCCCTCGTTCCCCACTCAGGGCCCGGCCGAACGTGGGAAGCTGGTGGTGCCAGCCTCGGGCGCGCCAAGACGGTAAAGCCCGCCAGGTCGCTCGGGATCGGCCCTCCTCGCCCCAGTTCTCACCTCTTTGTCCGTCGCCTCCTCCTCGATACCTAATAACGCGTACAGGTCCATCTGTAAAAGCTCCTTGGCCACCGCCATGGTTCCAACCCTGACTGGATTAGTACTACAACTCCCAAGAGCCTAAGCGTGTGGGGATTCCCGGGGACTATCGACCCCAAGCCTGATGAAGGCGCTTAGCCCCCTGGGAAATGTCGTGATCTGAACTAGGCTTGACTGCCTCTGAGGGAAGCGGGCACTAGTGAATGAACTACGACTCCCAGCAGCCCTCGCGTCCGCCGCTGATGCTCTCGGGCTGGGGTGACTGTAGTGATTCTCCTGTCGGAGGCCTTGGCTGGCCCGCGCGAGTGGGCGTGGAGAGTAACGGAGGGGCTGGGTGAAGGTGCAAGGGGTCTTGGATATGAGCCGCAAGAGCTCAGCTCCGCCGACCTTGCCGCGCCGCGCCGGCAACCAGGATGGAGAGTAGGTGCTACGGCTGCGCTGTCAAGTTCACCCTCTTCAAGAAGGAGGCGAGTGTTCTCTCCCCGAGGGCTAGAGGGCTAGGGAGGACGCGGAGTAGAGGGAAATGCACAGGACTTGCAGTCCGCAGGCTTGTTTTTACGGGCCCTCTCCAGCTGTGTGGTTTTGATGAAGTCACTGAGCCTCAGTTTGCATTTCTATAAAGTGGGGCTAACACTCCCTCGCTTTCGGGGTTGGTGTGAGGGTCCAGTGAGGTGCTGGAGGTGAGAGTTCCCCATAAACTGTAAATTGGGCTCCTGTCATTTTTGGAAAGCTAGGCTTTTCTGTCTGTCAAGTGTAGGATCCGGCTGTTTCCTTCCCTCCGCCCTGCTCCTCCACAGCCTACTCTACATCACACCATGCCCTTTACTCTCTCTGCTCTGAAACCGTCACCGGCAAGCAGCATGCCCTTCCCCGGTTTCTTGAGTTAGATTACCGCCCTTTCTCCTGCCCCAGGGCACCATGGCAAAGTCTCACTTGTCCTCAGGCCAGACCTGCCAAGTTTCCCTGGTAAACTGCAGGCTTCGTCAGCCTCAGTTGTGACCAGGAGATAGGAACCAGATAGGATGAATGAATAGCAGGTAGGGAAGCAGATCCATGTAGCACTCAGAAACCTGGGTTTTGGAGTCAAAGTGCTCAGGATCCAAATTTGAGCTCTGCTGTCATTCATGGGGTGACCTTGGTTTGGGCAAGTCATGTAACCTCTCTGACCCCGTTTAAAATAGGAATAATAATGGTGGTCATCAGGATTAAGTAAGATAGTGTGTATAAATTGCGAGGATTAAATCAGGTGATGAAAGTTAAGTACTGAGTTTAGTGCCTGGCACACAGTAAATGCTTAATAAATGGAGGCTACTGTTACCATCCCATCCTGAGTCAAGCTTCCTTTCATCTCTGCTAGAGCAGAGAAGGCATGGGCTCTGCACTGTTTCTCCTTTTTGAAGAGTCAGTGACCTGAAGCATGGGGCTTTGCCTATTTGTCTTTCACACTCCAGTGTCAGGGAATTGAAGACAGAGTAGAAAGCATGGGAATTTTGCATGAAGCTTTACGAGATTTGAATAGAAGACTGGAGACTGAGGAATCGCTTTACCCTCCACCCCTGTCTCTCCCCAGTCCTTAGGGGCCCCACTCCTCATCCTCCTCCCAGCAGCTGGTCACAACTCCAGTGTCTGCTCTCTGTGTGTGTTCAGAGAGTCCCAGGGAGGAGCCTGCAGGGGCAGGTGAGAGGTAGACCCCTTGCTTCATGTTTCTTGTAGTACGGCTGTAAGAACTGTGGCCGGGCCTTCTGTTCCGGCTGCCTTAGCTTCAGTGCAGCGGTTCCCCGGGCTGGAAACACCCAACAGAAAGTCTGCAAGCAGTGCCATGAGGTTCTGACCAGGTGAGAAGCTAATATGGTCAAGGGTTCAGCCAAGCATGGCAGCAGGCAGATGGCCAGGCCTCACAGCCTTGTGCTGTATGTCTAGAGGTCAGCCCAGGAAGTGTTTGGGGTGGGGGACACTGATAGGCAGATGGCAGGTGACTTCTGACACCAGATTTCTTCTCTATAGAGGATCTTCTCCTGCCAATGCCTCCAAGTGGTCACCACCTCAGAACTATAAGAAGTAAGTGCTGAAGGGACAGAGACAAATGGGGATGGGGAAAGGACAAGGGAGCCATAGGGTAGGAGTCTCTTCCCAGCCTACAGATCAGATGAGCACAGGATCAGGAAAATATCTACCTCTCAGGTTCCTGACTGCCCTCTTGGGCTCAGAAAGCAGCTCACCAGTCCTTTCCCCAGAAAAGATTCTTGGTAGACCTCGCCCTCTCATCTGGACTCTCCCGTCGGTCAGCTGGGTTGGGCTGCAGGGTGACATGAGCAAGCGCCACAGAAAATTGTCTGTTGGAGGCCTCCCTAGCTGCCTAGAAATGATTTGAATGGGAAACAGTGAGTGCCTTCACCCCTCCCTTCTGCATTCTTTAAGAGCCTCTGTCTCATATCCTGCCAGGCGTGTGGCAGCCTTGGAAGCCAAGCAGAAGCCCAACACTCCCCAGAGCCATGGACTGACCCAGCAAGACCAAGTCATTGCTGAGCGCCTAGCACGGCTCCGCCAGGAGAACAAGCCCAGTGAGTGGGGGCAGACAGGGTGGAAAAGACGCTATTCAGGGCTCATGGGACTAGGATTCCTCTGGCTCTTACAAGGCTTCTCTATGCCAATTGCAGAGTCAGTGCCCTCGCAGGTGGAGATAGAAGCCAGGCTTCTTGCACTGAGGGATGCACCCCAGGGTTCCATCCCTTCCACCCAGGAGATGGAGGCACGGCTTGCTGCACTGCAGGGCAGAGTTCCACCTTCTCAGACCCCCCAGCTGGTGAGTGCTGTGGCTTTGGAGGGATGGAGGTCCTGGGACGAGGACCCAGCAGAAGCCCAGATACGTGTATGCTTAGATACTTTGCAGGAGTACCTCCTGCCTGCTGCCAGACCAAGGAACCAGCGACAGGCAGCAGGATTGGATGGGGCAGGAAAGAGTGGCCCCTTAGTCCCGCTGGGGACTGCCAGACCTACTTGATTACGTGGGCTCTGGAATTGTCCCCTTTCCCTGAGCTTTGGGAACTCCTCAGCATCCACCCCTGACCTAAACTGTTCTGAGCCTTATGGTGCGGCTTCCTGCCTACGCTGCTCCCCACTGAGGTTCCCTCCTCTGAGCAGGCACATCAGCCACCAGACACCAGGACCCAGGCCCAGCAGGCACAGGATCTGCTGACAGAGCTAGCAGCGGAGGTGGCTATTGATGAGAGCTGGGAACGAGGAAGCCCAGGTATCTTCTCCACCTGGCTCCCCCAGGGACCTGCCCCCCCCCCCCCCCCCCGACTCTTTCCCCAGGTGGGAGAGGCTCTGCTGCCCACGCTCTGGGAGGTGAATATCAATCAGAGAATAGTCAACATTACAAAGGCTACCATTTATTGAGTGTTTACTCCAGTGGGAGCCAGTGTAAGCCTAGTGGATAAGCGTGTGGGCTTTAGGCTCAGACAGTGATTCCCTTTTCTACCACTTACTAGCTGTGTGACCCTCGGCACATTACTTGACCTAAGTCTCACTTTCCTCATCTGTAAAATGGAGGAATGTGTGGTAAAACCGACCTCACAGGGAAGTCATGAGGAGGAAATGAGCTAATCCAGTAGTGCTTAGGACCCTGCCTGGCTCATAGTAAATGCTTAGTGAATGTTCTCTACAATGATGATGATGATGATAAGGAGGAGGAAGAGGCTATTTACATTTAGTTGAAATTAAATAAAATTTAAGATTCAGTTCCTCAGTGGTACCAGCCACATTTCAAGTGCTCAGTAGCCACAAGTGGCTCATGGCTACAATCTTGGACAGCACAAATACAGACCATGATATGGAATGATCCCATCATCTTAAAAAATTCTTTTGGACACTGCTGTTCAAAAGCTTCAAAGCAGTGGTTCTCAACCATGGATGATTTTCCCTCCAGGGCGCATTTGGCAATGTCTGCAGACTTTTTGGGTGTCACAAGTCAGAGGGTACCACTGGCATCTAGTGAGCAGAGGCTAAGGATGCTACTAAACATTGTACATACACAGGACAACCCCACAACAAAGAATTACAGGCATGCCTCAGAGATATTGTGGGTTCAGTTGAATACCACTGCAATAAAGTGAGTCACAAATTTTTTGGTTTCCTGGTGCATGTAAAAATTATGTACACGATACTGTAGTCTATTAAGTGTACAATAGCATGTTTAGAAAAACAATGTACATACCTTAATTTAAAAATATTTTATTGCTAAAAATTGCTAACCATCATCTGACAACATAGGGTTGCCACAAACCTTCAATTTGTAAAAAAAAAAGGCAGTATCTGCGAAGCACAATAAACTGAAGCTCAATAAAACAAGGTATGCCTGTATCCTGTCCAAAATGTCAATAGAACCAAGATTAAGAAACCCTGCTTTAGAGATACAATCTCACTGAATATCCTCAGTAATCCTATAATAACTGTTATTATCCGTATTTGATAAATGAGGAAACTGAGACCTGGTGAGCTTAAGGAACTTGACCAAGGTCACACAGCTATTAATTAGTAAAGCTGGGACTTGAACCCAAAGCTATCTGACTTCAAACATCTTACTCTGAAACTCTGAGCTAAAGGGGACCATGTCAGAGCCACACCCACTCTGGTAAAATTCTTCCTGCCTAGTGACGTTCAAGACCTCAGCTTCCCTCATGTCCTCTCTGCGCTGCTCCCTGGAAATGCTGATTCCAGCCTGTAAGGCAGAGAGCCTGGCTGGACCTTGACCTCCCCATATCCTGCTCCTTTTGGGCAGTGATTCTCATACCATGGGGCACCCACCCTAAGGGCAGCATGTTAAAATATCAGGTGGGTGGGGATGGATATAATTGAAAAAGAAATGTCTAAGATTACTAGTTTTTTACATTTGGGATAATGGAGGAAATACTAATTTTATTTGTAATATAAACCACAGGAGCTATTGTTGAACAAAAAGCTGATAATCTGTGGTTTTTTTTAAAACCTTGAGAAACGGGCTCAGTGGTTTCTGATGAGAGATCCTGAAATGTCTGCCTCCCTGAATGCATCACTCTTTCCAGCCACCTCTATCCAGAACGACCTCAACCAGGGGGGCCCAGGGCCCCAGAGCACCAGCTGCAAGGGACAGGCCACCTGGTCCCTGGAGGAGGAGAAGAGGAGGCTGCTGGCTGAGGCAGCAGTCGCGCTTCAGGAGGAGAACACAAGGCAGGAGCGGATCCTGGCCCTCGCCAAGCGCCTGGCCGTGCTGCAGGGACGGGATCCCGATAGAGGTAGAGGCTGGGGAGCAGCCACTCATTCATGTCCACTGGGCCGTCCTCCCCACTCTCACCCTCAGGCCAAACTGCACAGTGGCTGTACTCCCTGCCAGGCTGAGTCAGGGGCTGGGGGTCCCTGTGCCCAGGGGTCTATTGAGCTCCACCCAGAACCACGAGGAAGGTGCTGGGGCAAAGCAGTGGATGAGGAACAAGTGACAGCCATCAGGGGGCAGGGGACCCTGGGTCCCTTCAGGTACGGAGCTTTCTGTTCATGCCCTCCAGCCTGGCATGGTGGGGCAGTGTCTGATCAGAGTGGCTGCAAAGGTTGCTCAGTTCTGGAACACGTGCCACTGGAAACCAAACCTCTCCTGGGGGCAGAAGTACAGCCACTCAGGTGAGCTCTCAACCTCACTCCTCTTCCCCTGCTCCCGTCTCTCCCTCTTCAAGTGACCCTCCAGGACTACCGCCTTCCAGACAGTGATGACGAAGAGGATGAGGAGACAGCCATCCAGAGAGTCCTTCAGCAGGTCAGCCCCGCCTTACCCACCCGACCACCCCTTGTCCTGTCCCTGCCACACTGCCCCACCACCCACCTGACCCCATTCACTCTGCCTCCACGCTGGGGCTCGATGGCTAGTCACTGTGCAGCTCCTGTTCCAGCTGGGCCGCCCTGCCCCTGTGACACAGACCTGCCCCTGGGCCCTTGAGATGGGGTATCGGCAGCCACAGACAACATAAAGGAAGATGGGTTGAGAGCTAAGGCCACAGAGCACAGAAATACTGTGTGTTGGCGGGGCTGCCTGGAGCGGGGAGCTGTACCTCTTCGCCCTGTCCACAGCTCACTGAAGAAGCTGCCCTGGATGAGGCAAGTGGCTTTAACATCCCTGCAGAGCCAACTCTCCAACCCCAAGCCCAATCCTGCAGGGCAGAGCCTGAGGTGAGGAAAACCCCAGACACAGACCCCCGGGCCGCCACCACAGCCTCCCTCCCTGCCTGGCCGACTGTTCCTCCAGCCACCCTCCCAGACCCCATTGGGTACCTTATGTCCCCCATTCCTCCCTGGTCTCCAAAGGTCCAGGCCGTGACTGCCGGGCCTGAGGCTGAGGAAGTGGAGCTCCCCTGGTGCTGCATCTGCAATGAGGATGCCACCCTGCGCTGTGCTAGCTGTGACGGAGACCTCTACTGTGTCCGCTGCTTCCGGTGGGTGCAGGTGGAATGTTCTTTGGGGGTGGGAGAGTTGCGGGGCCGCCTGTGATCCCTGACCTCTATCGATGCCCCACAGGGAAGGCCATGATGCCTTTGAACTTAAAGAGCACCAGACATCTGCCTACCACCCCCAGCATAAAAGCCGAGAGCACTGAGGGAACCCTGGTCCTCCCGGGAAGGCCATCCTACAGGCAATCACACAAGCTGGAGCGCCCTCCAGGGCATCTGATGGGAGAACATGTCAGGCTAGACTGCTTATGAATGCGCCCTTTCCTGAGCCTCCGTCCCTGGAAGGAGGAAGGATTTCTCCATTGGAGACAATGACTGGAGGAGCCAGAGGGAAGGCAGAAGTCTGGAGCCTCCAGCACTGAAGTCTGGACTAGGAGTGAGAGGCATGATGGGGAAAGACCAGCCTGAATCCAAGGAGGAGCCTTGAAACTTGCTCAAGGGTCCAGGGCCCTCCACTGGCACTTAGAGCATTTAATAAAGTATGTTGATTCATTGGACCCAGCATCTTTTATCTATAGAACCCTGTGGGCCCTGAGCCTGGGCCTTGGAGAGGTGGCAAGAGCAGAGTAGGCTGTAAGTCCAGTCCTGTAGAGTGAGGAAAAAGCTTGAGCCATCCTGCAAGCTTCTGCAGGCAGGAACAGTCCCACCCATCCTGGTGGCCTCATATGCAGTAGGCATGAATATTCATACTACTGAACTGAACTGAACTGTGCATCCTGCTCTGGGCAGCCCAGCTTAGCCCCCTGGCCCCACCGTACTCAAACACTGCATGCACAAGCAGTGAATGCATACCCTGCTTCCTGCCTTACTCCCAAAGGATGCCACCTCCAGGGCTCCTGTCCCAACCCACGTGCCATTCAGACCCAGTGTCTGTTCCCACCAACTTCCTTCTGACCTGATTCCTGGCCTTTGAGCCTATACCCTTTACACCCCTCTGCTTAGCCCCTGCTTTTTCTCTTTCTGCCTCTGGCTTGGAGCTGGTTCAAGAAAGAGTCCTCAGCCTGAGGTCTCCTGAATCATTTAGTGAGGGAAGAGGGTGTAGCTTTCCCTGAGGCCCCCAAACCCAGCTAGTTTTTTTCCTGTTACCTCTCCTATGGGTCTTTGCCACTTGGGTTCCTATTGGTGATGTCAGGATGCTGTGTCTCTTAGCCAGGTGCCTTCTGCTTGGCCTCCAGGCCTTGCTTGATGGTGATTTCTCTGACGCAGAACTGTGACTTTTATCTTTGAATTCTCAAGCCCTGGGTGGATGGATGGATGGATGGACAGATGGGTGAGGTATGTGGATACAGCCTAGTGACTCAGGATGCTGGCCTTATGGTATAACACTTCAGTCCCTCCCTCCTCCATCCCTCAGCACAGATATGCTCCACACTCCATTCAGCTGGGGCTCCTGAAGGTTTTATTCACTCAGCTGCCGAGGAAAGCACTGGGCCATAGCCATGACTGGCTCCCAGAAAGCCCAGCTGACAGGAATTAGCTGTGACTGCACATAGACAGGGGTGTCCAGATGTCCCTCCTCACTCTCCATGTTCCTTGTCTGTGTCCCAAGGAGCTGTTTCCCTCTCAGCCCAGGATCCAGGGGTTCAGGGCAGACCTGGCAGTGCTGAAGCTGGTGAAGGTAGCCTCACAAGGCTTGTTTCTGAGGCCGACTGAGTCTCCGAAGTTTCTTGAGTTGACTGAGCAGCTCAGAGATAAAAGGCTGAGAAAGAAACAGGGGTGAGATCAAGGCATGGGGTCACACCCACCCACCACACTGCTCTCCCTAGTCTCCACCTGACCCCATCGCATCAGAGTCAGGGAAGGGGAGAAGGACCCAGGACCAAGCTTTCCTCTTCACTAGCTGCCGTCCCACTGGGCCTCCTCTTACCCCCAGACTAATAGAGCATCCCTTACCTCTGTGGGGCGGGGGCAGTTTTGGAGAATAGCCTGGTGGAAGAAAGCAGAGAGTGAGTCCCCAAGCCACAGCACTTTGTCATGAGTCCCCAGTCAGTCTCCCAGGAATTCTCCCCTCTGAATTGGTTCTCCCCACACAGATGGGGAGGCAGAACCTGGGTTCTTGGGCTCCCCTTGGTCCAAGCCCAGCTTCCATCCCCCAACCCCTGGGCCTGGGGCCTGGCCCCCCATTCTACCTCCAACTGAGTCTTCTGCTCCTCTGTGGATAGTTCCATGAGAGCCTCCAGGTCGATCTCAGGCTCAGAAGGAGTTGGTTGATCCTGTTTAGGAATCACACGGGGCTCAGAGGAGCCTGGCTAGCTGGTGCTGGGGTGACAGTTAACTGTCAGAGGTTCACCCATCTCCCACTCTATTTCCCATGTTCAGTTCCTCTCCTCACCTTACTCAAACCACCCCATTCATCCTTTTATTCAACAGTTACTGAATAACTACTATGTTCTACCTGAAACAGTCTAGGGTTCTTTAAAAAGAGTATCTGTTTAATTTCAATAGTTATAAACATTGTTAGTAGGGATGCAAAATGGTGCAGATGCTTTGGAAAATAATTTGGCAGTTCCTTAAAATGTTAAATATAGAGTTATCATCTGACCCAACAATTCCACTCATAGGTCTATTCCCAAGAGAAGTGAAAACATACATCCACATATGTCCATATGAATGTTCACAGCAGCATTATTCATATTCAAATGTCCATCAACTGGTGAATGGATAAATAAAATATGATGTAGCCATACAATATTTTTCAGCAATAAGAAGGAACAAAGTAGTGATTCATGCCACAACATGGATTAACCTTGAAAACATGTTAGTGAAAGAAGCCAGTTACAAAAGGCTTCATATTATATGATTCAAATTGTATGAAATGTCCAGAATAGGTAAATCTATAGAGACACAAAGTGGATTAGTGGTTGCCTAATGCTGGGAGTGGCGGTGGTGGGGAATGGGATGTGACCACTAGCTGGTACAGGGTTTCTGTTATAGATTATAAAATGTTCCAAAATAAGGGTCGTCCCTGGTGGCGCAGTGGTTAAGAATCCGCCTGCCAACACAGGGGACACGGGTTTGAGCCCTGGTCCGGGAAGATCCCACATGCCACGGAGCAACTAAGCCCACGTGCCACACTACTGAAGCCCACACATGTAGAGCCCATGCTCCACAACAAGAGAAGCCACCGCAATGAGAAGCCTGTGCACCACAACGAAGAGTAGTCCCCACTCGCTGCAACTAGAGAAAGCCCGCACGCAGCAGCGAAGACCCAATGCAGCCAAAAATTAATTAATTAATTAAAAAATAATAATAAAAAAATTAAAAATAGAACTACCATATAACCCAGGAATTCCACTTCTGGATATTTATCCAAAGAAAATGTAAACACTAATTCAAAAAGATATATACACCCCCAGACTTCCCTGGTGGCGCAGTGGTTAAGAATCCGCCTGCCAATGCAGGGGACATGGGTTTGAGCCCTGGTCCGGGAAGATCCCACATGCCACGCAGCAACTAAGCCTGGGTGCCACAGCTACTGAGCCTGCGCTCTGGAGCACGCGAGCCACAACTACTGAGCCCGCGTGCTGCAACTACTGAAGCCCGCGCGCCTAGAGCCTGTGCTCCGTAACAAGAGAAGTCACCGCAATGAGATGCCTGTGCACCACAACAAAGAGTAGCCCCCTCTCGCCACAACAAGAGAAAGCCCGAGTGCAGCAACGAAGACCCAACGCAGCCAAAAATTAATTAATTAATTTAAAAAAAGAGAGAGAGAGATATACACCCCCATTTTCACTGCAGCATTATTTGCAATAGCCAAGATACGGAAACCACCCAAGTGTCCATGGATGGGTGAATGGATAAAGAAGATGTGGTGTATATACATGCACTGGAATACTATTCAGCCATCAATAAAAAAAAAAAAGAAAAAGAAATCCTGCGCTGTGCAACAACATGGATGGACCTTGAGGGCGTTTCATTGAGTGAAATAAATCAAAGAAAAACAAATACTGTATGATCTCACTTATATGTGGAATTTAAAAAACAAAACAAAAAATGAACTCATAGATACAGAGGACAGATTGGTGGTTGCCAGAGGCGGGGGTGGGGGTAGGCAAAATGGGTAAAGCTGATCAAAAGGTACAAACGTCCAGATATAAAATAAATAAGTCCTGGGGATCTAATGTACAGCATGGTGACTAGAATTAATAATATTGTACTACATATTTGAAAGTTGCTAAAAGAGTAAATCCTAAAAGTCCTCTTCACAAGACAACAAAATATTTTTGGAACTGTGTATGATGACAAATGTTAACTAGGCTTATTATGGTGATCATTTTGCAATATACACAAATATCAAATCATTATGTTGTACACCTGAAAAAAATGTCAATTACACTTTAATAAAAATGCTTTTTAAAAATTTAAGATGTAAACTCAAGGACAAAGATTTAATAAACCTAATAATTCTGTACGGCTTCATCAGGGACTTTCTTAAGTGAAAGTGGCCTGGTGGGGAAGAACATGACTTCTAGTACAGGCTGGTGCAATTTTCTTGACTCATGGGAAGGTCCACCATTGCTTTTGCATCATCAGTGCAAATATCAATATAGTTTAAAAGGCAAACAACATCTTGCATCATTTATGAAAATAATCATGGACCCCCTGAAAGGGTCTTGGGAATGCCCGGGATCACCAGAACACACTTCAAGAACTGCTGCCTTCTCCATTTTTCTATTGGGTTGTTGAGGTTTTTTAACTGATTTAAGAAGTTTTTGTTTTATTTTGTTTTGTTTTTAATTCAGATTAGCTCTAACATTTCATGTGTCATGGAAATATCGTTTCGGGGAGTCACTGGGGAAATAGGTGTATTATATAGTTGAATGTAATGGTCTTTTCCAGTTTGACTTTTGCTTCCTTTTTTTTTTTTCAAATGCTTAGCAAGTTCTTCCCATACTAACTTGGATAAATATTTGATATTCACCTTTACATTATTTTAGAGATTTGATAATTTCACCTTTTCTGATTATCTAATCCTTTGGAATCTATTTATTCAACAAATATGTGTCCAGTGGCTACTGTTAACCTGGCACTGTGAACTTGGGAACTTCAGTCAGCAAAACAAAGATCCTGCCCTCAAAGACCCTACATGTTAGGGGCAGTTGAGGAGACATAATAAAAACAGATGCACTAAGTAATTTAGTTGTATAATGTGTTTAAAAGTAAGTGCTGGGGACTTCCCTGGTGGCGCAGTGGTTAAGAATCCGCCTGCCAATGCAGGGGACACGGGTTCAAGCCCTGGTCCGGGAAGATCCCACATGCCACGGAGCAACTAAGCCCGTGCACCACAACTATTGAGCCTGTGCTCTAGAGCCTGCAAGCCACAACTATTGAGCCCACGAGCTACAACTACTGAAGCCTGCACGTCTAGAGCCCATGCTCTGCAACAAGAGAAGCCACTGCAATGAGAAGCCTATGCACCGCATCGAAGAGTAGCCCCCATTCGCCTCAACTAGAGAAAGCCCACGTACAGCAACGAAGACCCAATGCAGCCATAAATAAATAAATAAATAAAGTAAGTTCTGGGGACTTCCCTGGTGGCACAGTGGTTAAGAATCCACCTGCCCATGCAGGGGACACGGGTTCGAGCCCTGGTCTGGGAAGATCCCACATGCCACGGAGCAACTAAGCCCGTGAGCCACAACTACTAAGCCTGTGCTCTAGAGCCCATGATCCACAACTACTGAGCCCGTGCGTCACAACTACTGAAGCCTGCATGCCTAGAGCCTGTGCTCCGCAACAAGATAAGCCACCACAGTGAGAAGCCCGTGCACTGCAACAAAGAGTAGCCCCCGCTCACCACAACTAGAGAAAGCCCATGTGCAGCAACGAAGACCCAACGCAGCCAAAATAAGTTAATTAATTAATTTTTTTAAAAAAGTAAGTGCTGGGACTTCCCTGGCAGTCCAGTGGTTAAGACACCATGCTTCCATTGCAGGGCGCATAGGTTTGATCCATGGTGGGTAAACTAACATCCCACATGCTACACGGTATGGCCAAATAAATAAATAATAATAAATAACAAATAATAAAATAAACTTGTTTTAAAAAAATTCCCTCTCTGTTTAAAAAAAAAACAAAAACAAGTAAGTGCTATTTGAAGAACTTTTTGGATGGTGGAAATGTTCCATATCTTGATGGGGTAGTGGTTATATATGGCGAAGTGCATTCAAATGTACACTTCAAAAACAGGCAAATTTTGTTGTCTGCCATTAGACTTCAGTAAAGTTGATTTAGAAAATAAAGAAAGGGCTTCCCTGGTGGCGCAGTGGTTAAGAATCCGCCTGCCAATGCAGAGGACACAGGTTCAAGCCCTGGTTGGGGAAGATCCCACATTCCGTGGAGTGGCTAAGCCCATGTGCCACAACTACTGAGCCTGCGCTCTAGAGCCCGCGAGCTACAACTACTGAGGCCTGCGCACCTGGAGCCCGTGCTCTGCGAAGAAAGAAGCCGCCACAATGAAAGCCCGCACACAGCAACAAAGACCCAACGCAGCCATAAATTAATTAATTAATTAATTTAAAAATATTTAAAAAAAAGAAAAAGAAAAGAAAGAAAGAGAAAAGATGCCTCACCCTCTCATTCCTTCCACTGCCAATGGGTAACCACTGTTAACAGTTTTGGTCTTTCTATACCATTTTAAAAATAAACAGTGCTAGGGTTCTAAGTTAGTTCTTTCACCCTAAACTCTAGACTCTCCCCTTTGCTTCCTTGGTTTCTAGCTCATCTGATTTAGCATTCATTCATTAAATGCATATTTATTGAGAGCATGCTATGCACCAAGCATTGTGATGGGGCCATAACAGCAAAGACAGACAGACATGATCTTGCCCTTGAAAAGCTTATAGTCTCCTGAGGGATACAGACAAGTCAAATGGCAGTTATAATACAGGGCAATAAGCCCTCTGATGAGACACTATGGGAGCACATGGAAGGGGAACCTAACCAAGCCTGGGGTTTAGGAAGGCTTCCAGGAAGAGGTGACCTCTAATCTGAGACCTGAAGGCTGAATAGGAGTTAACAAGATGTTTATACTTCTGATGATGGAGTAACAAGGACTGGATTTATTCTCTCAACATAAGTACCTAGAAAACTGGACAAAAATATAGGAAAAGTGTTTTCAGACTTTACACACACATAGCTCAGCACTACCTGGGAAAGAAAGGAAATGAAAGAGGTAAATTCTATAATTGTCCTGGATTTCTTCCTGGAGGCAATTTCCAGACCACAGAGCAGAGAGGGAGATCCCAAGCAGAGCACAGTGGTCATACTAAATTGATATGACAGATACCAGAATTCGGGGCTGAGGTGGCTGGAAGTTGCCAGAGTTCTGCAGAGGAGGGAGTGATGAAGAAAGAGACCTCCAGAAATCTGCATAAGGGTTCTCCTGAGTCTTTGCTGAACACAAGATACACATTCACAGGGTAAAATTTCACAAAGCCAGGTACTATGAGGCACTGTGGGCACAGAGATGAACACTTCCCAGACCCCACAGAGGACTGAAACAAATCAATTTCCACTCAGAGTGGACAGTCGTCACCAATCATACAGGAATTCAGGAGAGACCTCAGGAGGGCCCTGCTTTACTTGGGGGGTAAATTATTTCCTAGATTAAAGGCTACTCTATACTCACCCCAACAGAACTTAACAAGCTTCAGAAGGATCAAACTGAACCACAAGTAGCTAAACTGCATCCTAGAACAAAGTCCAACACTCTAAAGGAAGAAAAAAAATCCAACAACGTAAAATTCACAATGTCCAGCATCCAATCAAAAATCACTAGTCACAGGGCTTCTCTGGTGGCGCAGTGGTTAAGAATCCACCTGCCAATGCAGGGGACATGGGTTTGATCCCTGGTCCGGGAAGATCCCACATGCCATGGAGCAACTAAGCCCGTGCGTCACAACTACTGAGCCTGTGCTCTAGAGCCCGTGAGCCACAACTACTGAAGCCCGTGTGCCACAACTACTGAAGCCTGCGCACCTAGCGCCTGTGCTCCGCAACAAGAGAAGCCACCACAATGAGAAGCCCTCGCACTACAACGAAGAGTAGGCCCCACTCGCTGCAACTAGAGAAAGCCCACACACAGCAATGGAAGACGCAATGCAGCCAAAAATAGATAAATTAATTAATTAAATAAAAATAAATCTATAAAAAAAAATCACTAATCATGCCAAGAAGCAGGACATGTGACCTATAAGCAGGAGAAAAAATCAATTAATAGAAGCAGATCAGATATGACAGAGATGATGGAATTAGCAAATGAGGAAAACATGAACATAGTAATGAGAGAAATGGAAGACATGAGAAAAAACCAAGTGAAGCATCTAGAGATGAAAAAATAAAATATTTTAAAGAAAAATTCTACTGAATGGAATTAACAGCATATTTGACACTACAGAAAAAACAATACCATTTAAACTTAAAGAAATAGCAAAATAAACTAGCCAAAATGAAGCATGGAGAGAAAAAAACTAGTAGAAAAGAAAAGAACAGCATAGAACTTTGGTGACCTGTAGGACCATATCAAGTGGTCTAACATATGTGTAATTGGAATCCCAGAAGGTGGATCCTGGGGCCAAATAATAAAAATACATTCTAACGATTAGCGCTCCACCTCTAAAAAAGGATTAGTCCTGCTCCCAAAACCATTTTATATCATTTATGACATTAACTATACGTATACTGAACATAGGGTATGTATATCACTGAGAGTCAGATTGTCACTGCAGTCTGGTATTGAGAATATGTGCTCAAATCATAATCCAAAATATTCTTTCCCTCAAGTATTTTTTGAATCCTCAGAAAATGAGCAGATATATCAAACAACTCTGACCGAGGTGAACGAGTACGGTCATCTTGTGACTCTGTATTACATGTGGTGGTTTCCTGACAGATGCTGCCTGATTTGACCCCTTTCTCAGCTCCACTCCATACTCTGTCCCCTTACTCCTGATCTCTCTGCCATAGAAACCAGCAATCGAGTAAAGTTCAGAGATTAGCTAACAAATGTTTGTTTCACATTTCATTGACCATATATATATAAGTATATATATATATATATATATATATGTATATATACTTTTTTTTTCCTTTGGTCTCACTGCTTGCAGGATCTTAGTTCCCTGACCAGGGATCGACCCTGGGCCCATGGCAGTGAAAGCTCCGAGTCCTAACCACTGGACCGCCAGGGAATTCCTGACAATACATTTTTAAAGTTGTAAGTTTAATAGATTGTTTCTTAAAATGTCATCACATCAAAAGGGCTGCATCAAAATGCATGGTATCATGTAAGCTATAGGAAAGGAATGTTTCAAAACTCTGGGGTGGTCAACAGTGTCCCCTGCTGATGTGTACACTAGATTTAGCCCCAAGGTGGTGATTGGTGACTTTGCCAAGAGGTCTCAATAGAGTGGTGGGAACAGAAGTCAGAATCCAGTGGTTTGAATAGTGATAGGAAAGGAAAAAGTAGGTAAAGCCTCTGAGTTGGTACAAATCCTTTAAGGAGCCTTGTAAAGGAGACAGGAAATAGGGATGGTAACAAAAAGGGGGCATATTGTTAAACAAGAGTCTCCTTAAAATAGGAGAAACTCATGAGTGTTTAAGTCCCTGCTTAGAAGCCAAACCCACACTCCATTTCTGGACAACAGGAGCTCCAGGCCCCCAAGTCAGTTTGTTTTGTTGAACCCAGACTTGGCTTTTCACAAGACCCTAAAGTAGGCTGCACACCCAGTGAGAAGAGGTGGGTGCTCCAACAAAGGAAGGTTGGGTCCCACTAAACTAAACAAATAGTGACACAACCCACTCCTGGAACCATTCCCAGTGGTGCTACCCAAGGTGGGCATGTGGTGGGGAGTCCCAGTGGGTGGAGAGGGGCTCTAAGAAGGAAGAACTGAGGCAGGGTAAGCCTGGAGACTGGGTTACCTCAACCTCTGCCCAAGATGACCAGCCACCTGGGGCTTCCCCAGCCACTTGCCTGCTTCCTGCTGAAAAGGGCAGGGATTAGAAGAGGAACTGCCACCTGGCACCTTTGGACAATTGCCATGACAACTGTAGACCAGGTATTTTATTACAATCATTGCCTGGGAGCGGTCCTCCCACATGTCCTGTTTTCCAGTGTTATGAGCTCATTATTTTACAGCTTTCCCCCTGCCTTGATCTTTGCCCTGAGGTGTCTGAGATATGAGACTTTTTATACAAGGGCACAACAGTATGAAATTGAAACTGATCCAGAGAGGGAGGGTGCTGGCAGGAATGAAGGGCAGTGGAGATGTCCTGCAAGGTGAGAGTACACATAGGCCGAGAAAGTTTGCCTGTCCTGCTCCCAGTTCTAGGGCATCTCTCTCCCCTCTGCGAGTGGCTCAGGATGCTGCCAGGGACACCGTCAACACCTGGACCAAACCAACACATGACACAGTGAGACTCACAAGACACCCTGGGCCACCTGCATCACTCTTCCCCGCCCCCAACCACAGGACCACTGACACAGACCTTACCTGGAAGAATCACAAGCCCTTGCTGCCCCCAGAAGAAAAGACAGGACCTGAGTAAGGAAGGAGAGAAACAAGGACCATGGCATGTGGACAAGGAGGACTGTGGTCTCTGGCTTGGTACGTGGCTCTCGCCAGCCACATGCTACAATCAGCAGTGGAGCTTATGAAAAAAACCAGTGCCTGGGCCCCACCCTAGTAGATTGAAATTCAGTTGAAATGCAGCTGGGGCATCGGATTATTACTGAAGTACTTCAGGTGTGGAGAACCACTAGCAGCTTGAATAAACGCTCAGGTGCTACAGGCAGAGCCCCAGCTGCAGCTCCTGGTCCCTGGGCTCCCTAGTGGTGTGACCTTGGGCTAGTTACTCAACATTTCTAAGCCTCCATTTCCTCCACTGTAAACCGTACCTACCTAATGGACTTGTGGGGAGGGCTGAATGAAATAACACAAGTCAGGTGCTGGGCACTGTGCCTAGCACAGAGTTAAGTGCTCAAAATGTTATTCTTGTTGTTGGAGCAGCATTTGTTACTACACTAGGATCCTGATTAGGAGGTATCTAGGTAAAAAAAAAAAAGGGCTACTCTCCCAGGGTGGGGTTGAGGGGAGTCAGTCAGAGCCAGGGCCAAGGCTAGGTCAGGTGCTGGTATTAGCGTTCGCTATTGGTCACTTTGACATTCTAGTCCAGCACTATCTGTTCTGAGATGATGGAAATGTTCTGTATCTGTGCTGGCAACTTGGTAGCCACTAGCCACCTGGATGTATGGGGCACTTGAAATGTGGCTAGTGTGACTGAAGAACTGACCTTTTAATTTAATTTTCATCAGTTTAAAGTTAAATAGCTACACATGGCTGACAGCTACAGGAATGAACAATGTCGCTCTAGACGTGTATGTGTGTTGAGGTTGAAAGTAAATAAAGACATAAAATAAAGAAAAATAACTCCTCTACTATCTCATCTGAGCCTCAAAAAGTCCTACAAAAGGGATACGACAGGCATTGATAGCCCCATTTTATAGATTAGGAAACTAAGTCTCAGGGATGTTAAAAGACCTGCCCCAGATTATGTAGAGAGTGCGAGGCAGAGCCCAGACCAGAGGGAGGCAGATTTCAGGACTGCAAACCCATGCTTCACCTGTGGGGAAAAACGTCTCCATGGGAGCATGCCTCATCTGCCCTCCGGCTCCTCCTGAGGCCTCAGAGCAGGCTCTCTCCCGGTCCCCCGGCCCGCGGTGTCTTACCCACCTGGAAGAGATTCTGAACCTGGGCGTCCACCCACTGCTCCATCTCCAGCCAGCTCTGGAGCTGCCCCCGGTCATACTTCACCGTCAGCCGGCTGAGTTTCCGGGACCTGGACGCTTTGGAGGGGTCGGACTGGGACTTTGAGTCTGTGGATGACGTCCTCCTCCTCCCAGAAGCCCACTGGACCTTCTTACTTGGATTCTGCTTGTCCGGGTTGGGAGACGTGCAGGAAGCAGGGCTTGAAGACAGCATGGAAGGATTGGTTTGATCAAGGAGCTGGGAAAAACTGCCAGTCAGAGCAAGAGAGCCAGGGAATGAGGAGACAGAACAGAGGGCGAGGCCAGCAGGGAAGAAAGGAAGGCAGGCAGGAGGGAGGGCCAAAGCTCCTGCAGTGGTGGGGGTCAAAGATCAACAGGCCTTTGGCTAGTGCTGGGAATGCCAGTCTTTTGGCTCCTGGCTGCTAGTGAGTGGCACTCCTGAGCCGTGCCCCGGCCACCCTTTCTGCAGCTGCTGGGACCGAGTGATATACCAAGCAAAGGTCAAGAGGATGCCATGCCTCCGGAGGAGGAAGAGGCCCTTCTGAGGCCCTCAGAAGAGGGTCCTGAGGGATGTGGGGCTCTGACCCGAGTCATACTCACCTGAGAGTCCTCAGCATCTCACTTTCCTGGCCTAGATCCACCTGGGCCCCCAGAAGCTGCGGTCACACGGATCCTGCAGGAGTAGGGTCCCTGGCTGGCAAGGGCTCCTGCTCAGAGAGTGGTGCTGCTGATGGCAGAGTCGCCTCAGGGATAATTAGAGGGGTGGTTATCTCTGGCCCTAATGGGGTCAGTATTCTCTGTGTCTGAGTGTGAGCTGCCTTTAGGGATGTGAGAGAAGAGGCACTACCCTGGCCCTGTATGTTTGCAAAGGCGAGCTTTTCTCCCAAGCCCATTTCCCAGAGGCAACTGCTTAGGAAGCCATGTTTATCATCCCATGACCCTCCCTTGACTCACGTCCTTCCTGACACAGAGGAACCCTGCAGACCTAACATTTACCCAGCTGTCAAGGACTATTACTTCTAGGCATACTTGCGTTCTAAAGGAAGGGTGTTTTTGGACTTCCCTGGTGGCGCAGTGGTTAAGAATCCGCCTGCCAAGGCAGGGGAGACGGGTTTGAGCCCTGGTCCGGGAAGATCCCACATGCCGCGGAGCAACTAAGCCCGCGTGTCACAACTACTGAAGCTCGCTTGCCTAGAGTCCGTGCTCCGCAACAAGAGAAGCCACTGCAACAAGTCCACACACTGCAACGAAGAGTAGCCCCCGCTCACCGCAACTAGAGAAAGCCTGCGCACAGCAACAAAGACCCAACACAGCCAAAAATAAATAAATTACAAAATAAATAAATAAAGGAAGGGTGTTTTTGTTTGTTTAGTCTTTTGTAACAAAAATTTCAAAACTTTTTAGAAAAGTTACACAACAGAATACTACTATAATTTTTTTTTTTAATGAACAGCTCAGAAGGACAAATAAAAAATGAAAGTGTCTCTCTTCTCCCCAGTTCCACTACCTAGAGGGAACCCAACCAACAGCTTCTGCTTTTAGTTCTCCTGAGATCACCATTATCCCTTTGTGTAATATCATAAATTTGTCCATTTTAGACAGTATCTCTTCTCTCCTCAGTATGAACGATGAGAGATTTAACTCCCTCACTCATGCTCCCTCATCCCCTTTCCTTTGCATATTCTAATTTTTGTTTATGTATTTCTTTGTTTTTCTTTTATGTATTTCTTTTTAGGTCTTGTAGTGGTTGCCTTTATGATGCTGAGTTTCTGTTTCCAAAGTATCAACTTCATACACTGACTCCTAAAAGAGTTTTAGACACAGGCCAATGGATGAGTCTTTAATGATGAAATTTTAGGTCCTAAGTTAACAGGGTGAGGGAGATGTTTGAGGGCTGGAGGCCAGGATGGTAGCCTGGAAAAGCCCAGGCTTCAGAGGAAGGCTGACAGATCCGAGTTCAAACCCAGCTTTGCCCTGTATTGGTTTAATAACCCTCAAATTTCACAACCTGAGTCTGTTTTCTCATCTGCAAAATGGGGTTTTGGAGAGGATTAAATGAGATGATGTATGTAAACATTCAGCCTGATATCCAAAACAGAGTCCCTTCTCAATAGACATCCCTTCCCTTCCTTTCTTTGCCTTCTCATCCTCCCTGCCTTCCTCGTGAGGCTCTGTCCGTCAAAGGCTGGCCCTGGAATTTCTCTGCAGTGGCTTCCTTCCTGGTCCTCTTTGGAAGAAGGTGGCAATAAGAAGGGGGTAGGGAGGCCTCTAAAATACAGCCTGTAGACTCAGCTCTTACCTTGATGACCTGTTATATTCTGTGATAGGCATTATTATGGTTGTTCCCTCCCTCTTCCATTTCTGTCTTCTGAAGCGTTTGGGAGCCCTTTCAGGAAAAGGAACCAGATCAGAAGAGTCTATGGGTTTTGTTCATTCATTAACTCATTCATTTAACAAAGATTTTATGAGCTCTTCTCGTAGGCCAAATATTATACTCAGTACTAGTGATTGGTGATCCAAAAAAGACACAGTCTCTGTTTTCATGGAACTTACAGTCTAGTGTAAAAATAAACAAACATTAACCAACTAATCAAATAAATGTAAAACTGCAACTGTATTTAATGATCTGAAGAAAAGGTAAGAGGAGATATAGAATGTCCAGTGTGGGTGTGACCTAGCAAGCGGTAACATTTGGACTGAGTTCTGAAGGATGAGTAGGAGTTAACTAGGTACAGGGGCCAGCAGGAGTGGAATTGGCAGAAGGCACAGCATATGCAAAGGCCCTGTGACAGGAGAAAGAGGGTGAGTACAAGGGACTAGAGAAGGTCAATGGAGGTGGAACAAAGAGATGAGGGAGGCAAAAGCGAGCCATGAGGCAGACAGGGTGGAGGCATCTACATAGGGCCCTGTCAACCATGTTAAGGAGTTTTGTCTCTATCCTAAGAGCGTTGGGAGTAACTGCAAAATCTTAAGCAAGGGTGGTTGGGTAGACTGACGAGTTCAGATTTAAATTTCCAAAATATCGCCTTAGCTATTGACTACAGAGAGGATCAGAGGGCACAGAAGTCCTGGAGGTCGGTTGGGAGGCCATTGCTGTAGGGCTTGACTGGGGGAGGTAGCGTTGGTGATAGTGAGAAGTGGACAGATTGGAGAGCTATTTAGGGGGTAATATTTAACAGAACTTGGCGATGGATTGGAATATGCAAACTTCATGAATGCCTACACAGGAACACAGACAGGTTCATGCATGGGGCCTCTCCGAGCATATTTCCTCATCTGTAAACTGGGGGTTGGTGAGATTCTGCATGAGCACACAACATGGCCCCAGTGAAGCTCGATGGTACACAAATGAGTTATGCCCATTATTTACAGTGTAAGCCTCCTTATTTACATTCTTCCATCTCAGAATTGACCTTCGAGTGTCACTATTCATCAGTAAGTTTGCCCAAGATAAGGGAACTCAAGTTTCAAGATAAGATGTGAAGAAAAACCACCAGGACCACAGGATCATATCATGGTGGGGAAATAAAGAGGGTGCAGGCCTGGGCAGAGGCAAGGGTGTCTGCCCTGCTCTCCTGGCCTGGCCTGGCCTGGGTCCAGTGGTGGGATAAAATAAGCAGCAGGGGGCTTCCCTGATGGCGCAGTGGTTGAGAATCTGCCTGCCAATGCAGGGGACACCGGTTCGAGCCCTGGTCTGGGAAGATCCCACATGCCGCGGAGCAACTAGGCCCGTGAGCCACAACTACTGAGCCTGCGCGTCTGGAGCCTGTGCTCCGCAACAAGAGAGGCCGCGATAGTGAGAGGCCCGCGCAGCGCGATGAAGAGTGGACCCCACTTGCCGTAACTAGAGAAAGCCCTCGCACAGAAACGAAGACCCAACACAGCCATAAATAAATAAATAAATAAATAAATAAATAAATAAATAAAGCAAGCAAGCAGCAGGCAGACCCCATCAGAACTAGACAGGATTTTTGTTTTTATTTTTGTTTTTTAATTTTTCAGCCACGTCACGCAGCATGTGAGATCTTAGTTCCCCCACCAGGGTACCCGTGCCCCCTGCAGCAGAAGTCTTAACCACTGGACCACCAGGTAAGTCCTTAAAAATTTTTATAATAAAAGAAAAGCATGTTCATTTTAGAAACATTTCTAAATTTTCTAAAACATTTAAAAATTCCCATAATCCTGCCACACAAAACCACCACTGCTAGCATTCTGGCAAGCTTCTTTCTATTCTCTTTTTTTTTAACGATTTTTTTAAAAAATTTATTTATTTTTGGCTGCTTTGGGTCTTTGTTGCTGCACGGGGGCTTTCTCTAGTTGTGGCGAGCAGGGGCATTCATTGTGGTGCACAGGCTTCTCATTGCGGTGGCTTCTCTTGTTGCGGAGCACAGGCTTTAGGAGCACGGGCTTCAGTAGTTGTGGCTCGCGGGCTCTAGAGTGCAGGCTCAGTAGTTGTGGCTCACTGGCTTAGTTGCTCCATGGCATGTGGGATCTTCCCGGACCAGGGCTCGAACCCATGTCCCCTGCATTGGCAGGCGGATTCTTAACCACTGCACCACCAGGCTATGCATATATATTTAACATAGTTGAGAAAATGATATATAATATATAATTATTTAGAAAACTTTAAAAACTACTATCTTTATTATTCAAGAAATAAGTTTAACAGAAACAGACTCACAGATATAACAGACTTGTGGTTGCCAAGGGGAAGCGGGGATGGGAGAGGGATGGACTGGGAGTTTGGGGTTAGTAGATGCAAACTATTACACATAGAATGGATAAACAACAAGATCCCACTGTATAGCACAGGGAACTATATTCAATATCCTGGGATAAACCATAATGGAAAAGAATATAAAAAAGAATATATATATGTGTATAACTGAGTCACTTTGCTGTACAGCAGAAATTAATACAACATTGTATATCAACTATCAACTATACCTTAGGGACTTCCCTAGTGGTCCAGTGGTTAAGAATCCACCTTCCAATGCAGGGGACACTGCGGGTTCAATACCTGGTCGGGGAACTAAGATCCCACATGCTGCAGGTCAACTAAGCCTGCGCACTCTGGAACCCACTCGCCACAACTAGAGAGTCCGTGCACCACAACTAGAGAAGCCTGTGCACCACAACGAAGAACCCACACACCGCAACGAAGACCCTACTGCAGCCAAATAAATATATATTTTTTTAAATTAATTTATTTTATTTATTTATTTTTGGCTGAGTTGGGTCTTCATTGCTGCACGCGGGCTTTCTCTAGTTGCGGTGAGCGGGGGCTACTCTGTTGCGGTGCGTGGGCTTCTCATTGCGGTGGCTTCTCTTGTTGCGGAGCATGGGCTCTAGGCGCGTGGGCTTCAGTAGTTGCAGCATGCAGGCTCAGTAGTTGTGGCGCACAGGCTTAGTTGCTCTGCAGCATGTGGGATCTTCCCTGACCAGGGATCTAACCCGTGTCCCCTGCATTGGCAGGTGGATTCTCAACCACTGCACCACCAGGGAAGCCCCAAATAAATATTAAAAAAAAAAAAAAACTATCGGGACTTCCCTGGTGGCACATTGGTTAAGGCTCCACGCTCCCAGTGCAGGGGGCCCAGGTTCGATCCCTGGTGAGGGAAATAGATCCCACGTGCATGCCGCAACTAAGAGTTTGCACGCCACAACTAAGGAGCTGGCGAGCCACAACTAAGGAGCTCACTTGCCACAACTAAGACCCGGCCCAACCAAATAAATAAATAAAATATTTTTAAAAAATCTATCAATACTTCAATAAAAAAAGTTTTTAAAAAGACATGTTCATTGTAGAAAATTCTAAAATATAGATATAAGAAGTATAAACGATATGTTTGGTATATTTTCCACTTTTTATATAGATTTACTTAGTTTGGATTTTCACAAAATTAGATCATTTTGTAACATATGTGTGTTATTTTGTAACTTATATTTTGAATACTTTTTGTGTCATTAAGTAATTTTATACACATCTTTTTTCAACACTGCAGTTTCTCAAAATTTGGACCATGACTCAGAGTAAGAAATTCATTTAACCTCATGACACACACACATGCAAACACGAAATGAAAATTTCTTATGAAGCAAAACTTACCTTTATTTTATTTTTTCAAATGCTGACGGCAAGTCACTTTGCTTTCAAGACTCACTAATAGTTTCCAACCTGTTCTGTTAGAGGCAATTCCATGATCTAGTTACTCAATCCCCTGCTATTAGATATATAGATTGCTACCAATTTTTTTGCCATTATAAATATTGCTGCTCTGAACATCCTTGTAACTATTCCTTTTTTTAGCATCGCATGCTTCCCACCCCCACTCCCCCCTCCCCCGCTTTAGCGGATTTTCTAGAGGCAGAACTACAAGGACAAAGGAAGTGTGAACTTGTAGGGGAATTTGATGTTATGGCCATATTAGCTCCCTGAAAGGTTGTACCAAATAAACCGTTTATAGTTTGATATCCTAATTTTTTTAGTTAATGAATATGTTAGTTTTATAGTGCTGCATAACAAATTATCCCCATATTTATCAGCTTAAAACAGTAGGCATTTATTATATCACTGTTTTAGTAGGTGGCTTAGCTGGCTCTTCTGGCTCAGGGAGTCTCAGAAGGGTGCAAGCCAGGTGTGGGCCAGGACCGTTGGCCAGACATCTGTTCCCTGCCATGTGGAGCTCTCTAGAGGGCTACTCAACACATGGCAGCTGGTTTCCACAAGAGCCAGGGCACTGAGGGGCGGGGGCGGGGGGGGGGGTAGGCAAGATGGAAGTCACCCTTTTTTTTTTTTGGTTGTCAAATAACCCTTTATTATTCTTCTTTGCAGTGCTTAACTAGCTGGGCATTCCACCGCACCACTGTGGATGTCATCTATGATGTCGTGAGGGTGGTGGCCATCAACATTGCAGCCCACAGACTGGGCGGCCCCCAGGATCTCTTTAATGGTTCCAGAGAGTTCTCTAGCTAAAGATTGATGCCGCATCTGTCGGGCAATGTTGACAATCTCATCAAAAGTCATGTTTCCACTGTGCTTAATGTTTTTCTGCTTCTTCCTTTCTCTTGGTGATTCCTTGAGGGCTTTGATGATCAGGGCAGAGGCAGAAGGTATCACCTCAATCTGGGCCTGTCGGTTCTGAATGGTCAGCTTCACTGTAATCCTCAGACCCTTCCAATCACCAGTTGCCTTGGCGATGTCATCACCAACTTTTTTTGGAGACAGACCCAGGGGGCCGATCTTGGGGGCCAGGGCAGACGTGGCACTGACTGCCCCACCGGTGCACCTCAGGTACACGACTTTGATCTCGTTGGGGTTGAACTTAGGCGGCATGGTGGAGGTAGCTGGTGTCGGATGAATCTGGATTCGGGACGACCGAAGAAAATTGCACCTTGGCCTCCTCCGATCCGAAAGCCAAGAGCAAGTCACAGTCTTTTTGTAACCTAATCTAGGACGTGACATCCCATGACTTTTGCTGTGTTCTATTCATCAGAAGCCAATCACTAGGTCCAGCCATGCTGAAGGGGAGGAGATTACACACACAACAGCATGAATACCAGCAGGTGTGGATCATTGGTGACCATTTAGAGACTATCAAACACACTGAAATATTGTGAGCAATTTTTTTTTTTAATTTCCCAAGCAGCTATTTCACTTTTTAAAAATTTATTTATTTATTTGCTGCTCTGGGTCTTCACTGTAGCACATGGGCTTCTCTAGTTGCAGCACTTGGGCTTCTCTAGTTGTGGTGCATGGGCTTAGTTGCGGTATGTGGGATTTTAGTTCCACGACCAGGGATCGAACCCGGGTCACCTGCATTGGGAGCAAGTAGTCTTAACTGCTGGACCACCAGGGAAGTCCCATGAGCATTTTGGACATGAGCAAAATTCTCCAAAAATTCCCCTTTGAGGGAATTCCCTGGCAGTTCAGTGGTTAGGACTCTGTGCTTTCACTACCAAGACCTGGGTTTGATCCCTGGTCGGGGAACTAAGATCCCACAAGTCTCAAGGAGTGGCCAAAAAAAAAAAAAAAAAATTCCCCTTTTAGGGCTGCAGCAGTATCTGAGGGGCCTTGTCTCCTTTACATAAAGATTGAACCAGTGACAGCAGCCTTGCCTTGAAAAATATTTCAAGGGTCATTACTTTCCCCAAAATTCCTTATCAAAAATCCTTGGCTCTGCGTTACCAAGGGAATTAGAAGGCTTTTATTTAGATCATTAAAACTAAAATTTATAAAATTTATTTATTTATAATCATTAGAAAATTAAAACTAAAATTTGTTCTGTAAATATATTACCCTTCTGTTTCAGTTATTATTGCCACAAAACAGTTACCCAAAAACTGGGTTCTCCTCTTCGTGGGTGTTGAGCCAACAGATACAATCAAGCCAAAGACTGGGAAAAGGAAGGATTCATTATTACTTGCAGCAAGTAAGGAGAACACCAGGGATCTTTCCCAAAGCAGCCTCTCACCGAACAGTAAAACTGTGTAAGTTCTGAGCTAAGGGTACATGCATATTCATGAAGAGGCTTGAGCAGAGGAGAATTCAGCATAGAATTAGGGCAAAGGTTGACAGAGTCCAAGTCTTGGTGGATTGAAGTCAGGAG
Source organism: Eschrichtius robustus (assembly GCF_028021215.1). Taxonomy (NCBI): domain Eukaryota; kingdom Metazoa; phylum Chordata; class Mammalia; order Artiodactyla; family Eschrichtiidae; genus Eschrichtius; species Eschrichtius robustus. Next base: position 88,325,008 of record NC_090824.1, read on the forward strand.
GGTCAACATCATCATTCCGTCCTCCGCCTGGGTGGGGGCCTTAGTTCCTGCTGAACTCAAAGACATATAATTATGTATTGAATATATCCCTTGAGGAGGAACTAGGACTCTGCTTTATCACTGCACTATTGTTTGACTGCCTTCTCTGTTCTGACATCAAGATCCTTGTTACTGAGACCTGTTTGAGGGCAAGCATTGTGGCCAGGCTTAGATCACAAAATGGCTTCTCTCTTTTTTAAAAAATTTGTCCTCGTAGCACGGCTTGTCGGATCTTAGTTCCCCGACCAGGGATCGAACTGAGGCCCCCGGCAGTGAAAGCCCGGAATCCTAAGCACTGCACTGCCAGGGACTTCCCCCAAAATGGCTTCTCTTATGTCAAGAATGCCATTCCTGATTCTCTTTCTCCAGGGACCCGCTAACCTAACTGCTTATGAAATCACACCAAAATTTAAAGGCTTAAAACAAACAAATTTGCTCACAATTCTGCAACTTGAGCAGGGCTTCACAGGTGTAGCTAATCTCTGTTGGGACGCGTCGACTGGGGCTAAGGATGCAGGATGGCTTCACGAAGCTAGTCAGCTGAGGTGACTGTGAGATAGCCAGATCCCTCTCTCTCCCTTCACAGTCTCTCATCCTCCAGGGTCTTGCTCTCTTCCGGTGGCCTCTCTCTTCCTCAGGGTAGTCAAACTTCTTTACATCACAACTGGTTCTGAGGGGAAAATGCAAGCCACAAGGCTGAGGCCTGAAAGTCATGTGGCACCACTTCTGCTCTGTCCTACTGGTCAAAGCAAATTACGGATTCAAAGGGAAGGGAAAGATAGATGTCACCTCTTGGTGGGAGGAGCAGCATGCGCTTACAAGGAAGGTGAGGTCCTGTCTACCATCTTTGATAGCCATCTTTGTAGACAATCCATTATACCTACTTACAGAAACCACCAGACCACCATCCAAGACAAGGCACTCAGTGTTTCTTTTCTAGTAGTGGTGTTAAGGACTGAATGTTCTCACCAAAACACCCACTCCTAAGATCAGTGGTTGGTACTGGTGGGATGGCAAATATGAAGGAAACCTGTAGCATAAACCCTGGCTTTCTCTTTCCCAAGTTCATAGAGAGGGAGTGAGCCAAGTGGTCTAACAAAAGAGGTAACTTACCAGACAGCTCTCATTGGGCCTGCAATGTACAATTAGAAAACAATATCATCTGGAAATGCTTTGCAGGAAGTCAGGTCAGAATCACAGAAAGGACCCAAGATTGGCATTCAAGAGACCTGAAGTCGGGAGGTGGCCTCTGCCACATACTATCTCTGTGTCTCTGAACAAATCAAGGACAAATCTCTGGGCTTCAGTTTCCTTCCTATGTAAGGCGAAGGGCTTTAACTAAGGTCCCCAGTACCTCTGATGCTCTCTACCTCTCCACAAACCAAACTTTATGAATCCATCCAGAGGACAGCTGGTTCTATACACACTGCTAAATAGGGTCTTGGGGGTCACTGAGGATCTGAACAGGTGAAGGGCAGATGAAGGCAGGGCTGCAGTGTTACCGAGTCCAAGCTCACTCTGCTCGCCAAACAACAGGCCGATAAATCAGGAGACGAGCTGTTGAGGCAAGGAATACGACTTTATTTGGAAAGCAGGCAGACCGAGAAGATGGCGGACTAGGGTCCCCAAAAAACCATCTTATCTGGGTCTGGATGCCAGTTTCTTTTATAGAACAGAGAGGGGGAGGAGGTGAGGAAGTAAAGTAAAAAGGCCGTATATCTTGCAAGACATCTCCTCCTGTGGCCTGCATCAGGGAGGGGATGTGTTAATTTCTTCTTTGCAGCCATTCACAGGTGGGCAGGGTCAGATTGTCTCCCTGTGAGCTGAACAAAGGCACTTTAGTTTAACATTCAGGCACAGGGGCAGGGTTCCCTAAGGCAGGCCATTATGTATGATTATAATAACAAAAACAATGAAAAGCAAAGGTTAAATTCAAAGAAACAAATCCAACATGGAGTCAAAATTGGCTCTTCCCTGGGGCTTCCCTGGTGGCACAGTGGCTAAGAATCTGCCTGCCAGTGCAGGAGACAAGGGTTCGAGCTCTGGTCTCGGAAGATCCCACATGACGCGGAGCAACTAAGCCTGTGTGCCACGACTACTGAGCCCCCGTGCCCCAACTACTGAAGCCCGTGAGCCTAGAGCCTGTGCTCCGCAACAAGAGAAGCCACCACAATAAGCATGCACACCACAACGAAGAGTAGCCCACACTCTCCACAACTAGAGAAGGCCCGCGTGCACCAATGAAGACCCAACGCAGCCTAAAATAAATAAATTATTTTTTTAAAAAAAGAAAAGGCAGGGGGCACAGATGACTCCCAAGTGACTGGAACAGTGAGATCAGGAGAGAATATGGAGAGAGAAGCATTTTGGGGCTAAATATGATCAATGTGGAGGTTGTGATGATGTAGTTTTCTCTTCACCATGAAAGCATTCCATGCTCACTAAAGGAAACTTCAGAAATAATTTTTAAGCTAGGAAGAAGAAAATGTTACTTCAAATTCCCATCATTCAAATGCCATCACTTTCACCACTTTGGTGGACTATCTTAGTCTTTTTTCCCCTCGTGTGTAGGTTTTGTCTTCTGGATGTAAGAAGCAGCATAAGGTAGTGAGAAAAGTGTAGTTTTTGATGTCAGAGAGACTTGAGATAAAATTCTGGCTCTGTCACTTTTTTCAGGTGTCAAATGTTTTATCTGTATTAACTCATTTAACCCTCATACTAACCCTGTGAAGCCCCACTTCATATACAAGGAGGCTAAGGCACAGAGGGGCTAAATAAGTTGCCAAAGTCTACAACTGATAGTAAGTGGCAGATGAAAGAGTTAAACCCAGTAGTCTTGAGTCTGAAGCCACAAGCTGAACCCCTACACAGTCTTGCCTCCCACTCTTCACTGCGTGACCTTGATGGAGTTTAGTGAGCCTCTCTGCAAAGCAGAAACTATTCTCAGAGCTGTTGTGGGAATCAGAGATCACAGATGTCGAGTGTCTGGCACACAGCAGGCATCTCAAATGGGGGTTGATCATCACTTGAAAGTTTGTGTTTCAGGCAAGTTGAATCTGAGGTGAGGGTGGAATTTCCAGCTGAAGTCAGAATTGTAAGTTCAGTAAAGCAGTGTTTAGGTGCTGAAGCAACAGACTTGGCCTTCCTGGACTCCAATCCCTGCTCTGCCACCTAACTGCCACGTGACCTGACAAGTTCATTCACCTGTCTGAGCCTGTTTGCTCATCTGTAAAAGGGGAATAAAAATAGTACCTACTTTCTTGGTTTGTTTTGAGTATATGGGGCAATGCGTGGGAAATACATAGGGTTTGGGCAATGTCAGGGCTTGACAGATGTAGGTTTTTGTAATGGTGTATATGATGGAATGGAAGTAATGTGTAATGTGTAATGGTGTAATGGAAGTAATGATTAATCTGTAGTAATATTACCATAAGGTAACAGTCTCCTGTGTTAGGATTCTTGTATGCATAAGGTGTTGAAGGAGGCAGGAATCAAATCTCAACAAAATCTTTTCTTTCCAGTAACTGCACAATCATATGCTTCATTCCTGGTGTACCATCATTGCTCTATGTTCCCCACTGTGCCTGGGGCAGTGGAAAAACCCAGAAAATCCAGAGAAAGGGAGACAGACCTCAGATTCCCACCCCCAACACTCATAATGTGGGCAGCTAGGGAATGTTGCAGTTTAGCCAGGAAAATGATTGAAGGGTTGGCTACAGGACCTAGTAGGTAAAGCTGCTCTAGATAAGAAAGTAGGAAGACCGTTCCCATTGGGCTGGGGTTTGTTAAGTCATCATGAAAAGGTGTGGAATCTCTTTTGGGGGAAAGCATTAATAGGACCAATCTTGCTCTGTAAAGAATGGACTTTAGGAGGAGTTCTTCTCTCAGGAAATACAATGAGCCTGGCTTCAAGGAGTCCATGGCTCTGTGAAGGTCATTAGCTCAGCTACTTTGGTAAGCTGGAATTTCTAGCTCCCAAGGATGTTACTTCACTGGAAGAAAGCAGCCAGCTCCTGACCAGGAGCACCCCACCTGGTGAGAGAGGAGAGGGATTCTGCAGAGAAGGGATCAGCCCACCAAGGAGGCTAACGGGGACTCAGCTCCGACAGTGACCCGAATGTAAACGTTAGTACAAGATGAGGAAGGGCCTCAAACCAAAAGGAACCACTGCAGATCAAACAGGGAAGCCTGGCCGCTGGAAATTTCCTGTTTCTCACTCTGACAGAAAGGAGGGCTTCCGGAGCTGGCAAAGGTGGTGACGATGGAGCAGGCATCCTGGATTCCAGTTACCAAAGGTGCAGCCACGCAGTTTCTGGGATCTCTTCCAGCCACAAGATGGAAATGATTTCCTGAGGGCTGACGACGACAGCGAGATCTTTTGCATCGGGCTTTCCCCCATTTCTTCTCCGCCGGCCCCTTCCCAAGCGCCTTAGGCCTGGGTCTGGGAATGCCGGCCCGGACCGGAAAGGGAGGCCGGAGGCAGCCGCCCCAGAGCGCCCGACCCACCCTCGGGTGCCTGACTTCGCTTAAGCGTCCTCCTGACCTGTCCGGGCCTCCGGGAATAGGGGTGTACTTCTGGGGTGCGGGGAACCCCGCGAGGCTGGACTCGGTGGATCCAGGGGCCCGGGGCTGGGCGCCCCAGCCTCTGAGCCCCTTTGGGCACCAGGCTGAGGGAGAAGGGTCGGGGGATCCCGGAGATGCGGATAGGCGGTCCGGAAGCTGGGGCTGGACAGGCGCACCGGGCGTGGGTGGAGCCGGCGGCGCCGGGGTTAATGTCCGCCCCGCCCCGGACGCGTTGACTCAGTTTCACCAGAAACTAGGGGGGGGAGGAGGTGGCAGATCCCCAGCGCACCGGACACCGGGGCGGAAGCTGCGGCCCGAGCCGCGCAGGAAGCCGGGACCGGAACCTCGGCTGGCCCGGCCCCACCCCACTCACCTGAGCAGGTAACCAGGGCCGAGGTGAGCGAGGAGGAGGTGAAGCGGGTTCTGAGCATGTTTGGCCCTTTGTTCTCTGCTCGTTCGTGTGCCCGGGTACGTGAGCTCCTTTAGACGTCTGTCTGGCCGTCCGTCGGGCGGTCGGGTCACCGGAGTGTGCGTGGGAGGACCGAGCCCGCGTGCCCCTTTCCACTCCCGGGGTGCTCGGTGCTCCCCGGTCCTCCCCTTCACTTCCTGCGGGCCCGCCCACCTACCTTGAAGTCTCCCGGCTGATCCGATGTCTCCTCCTCCGTCCCCTCCCCTCTCTCAGGTCGCTATCACCCTCGGAGCTCAGGGGCCCGCACTGTGAAGATGACCCCCGTGGGGAGGAGGGCGACGGTCCCTGGGGGGATGATGGCCGGGGCCCGCCTCTCCCAGGCCCGCATCCCAGCGGTCGCCGTGTGGCTCCTTTGCGCGCTCGGCCTCCTGGGCACCGAGGCCGGGCCGCCGCCCGTGCCCCCTAGTCTGCTCACGGCCGACAACTGCCTGGACCGCTTTACCCCCGGGGTGCCTGCCTTCGTGCTCGACACCGACGCCTCGGTGAGAAACGGCGCCACCTTCCTGCGCTCCCTCACCGTGCGCCGCGGCCGGGACTGCGTGCACGCCTGCTGCAGCTCCAACGACTGCAATCTGGCGCTGGTGGAGTTGCAGCCCGACGGCGGGGAGGCCGCCATCGCCTCCTGCTTCCTCATCAACTGCCTCTACGAGCAGAACTTCGTGTGCAAGTTCGCGCCCAGGGAGGGCTTCATCAACTACCTCACGCGGGAGGTTTACCGCTCCTACCGCGAGCTGCGGACCCAGGGATTCGGAGGTAAGGACGAGGGTGCCAGGATTCGGGGAGACTCAGAGAAGGGACTGGTTTTGGAGTCCTGCGCGAGGCATCAGAACGCAGTTAGGAGGAGAGTCCCATTCGACCCCAACTCCTCCTTAGAAGTAGGCGATACAAACAGTAAATAAAGGACAGGCTACAGGAGTGGGGAGGGCTGACACCCTAGAGCACAAACTGGCTCCTGAATTCAGGATGTTGAGTGGGTTGGTGCTCTGGGATGTGTGTACAGGAGAGAGGACGCAGCTTCTCGGGATTCTCACTTCTGGCGCCAATAGGCCAAGTCAGGGAGTTAGCTGTCTGAAGGCCACCTGGTGACTAGATAGATAGAAGATACGCCTGGAGCCTTGGCGGAGCACTGTCCTAGGCACCTTGGTGCCCTGTCAAATGAACCTGGTGAAGGATAGGTTCCTTCTCCACTGCTGGGCTTGGGATTGTTTATAGCATCTCTCTGTACTCCTCCCCCCACGAGCTGATTTTTTGGTGGTCTGGGGGAAACTGCCAGGCCCCCATAGTCTAAAGAACAAGCCCAGTCTGGGGGTGACCCAATTGGGGAAGGGGCGGTATTGAGGGCGCAGTAGCCTAGAGGCTCTGGGGTGGGGGTGTGGAGGGTTGCTGGGTGAGTCAGCCCACTGGTATGTATACCTGGTAGGGAAGGGATGTCAGCTGTCCAGGCAAGTGTGTGTGTGTATAAGACAGGCAGGGCTCTCCCTGCTTAGGATCTGGTAACCAAGCCGTCTGCTCACCTTGTTTACTTCCAGAATAAGAGCAAAGTCGGACCCAGGGCTCCTTCTCTTTCCTCCTGGGACTGAGCAGTTAGCTGGGGTCAGGGTCCCTCCAGAGACCTTCATTCCCCATTCTCTCCACCTGCTGTTCTGGCCAGGTGGGGCTCCAGGGCAGGGATGGGTCACTCTGATAACCTCTGTTAGCTCTCTACAGTTTGCTGATTGCTATGCCACTCAGCTTCTCACTTAGGCATCATGACAACCACCTCTGAAAAGGGTGCTATTAGTAGTCATCCCACTTTTAGATTAGGAAACTGACTCCCATGTTAAATAATTTGCCCAGGATAACACTGCCCACAAATGGGAGACCTGGGACTCAACCCCAGGCAGGACCTCCAAAAGTCCTGTGCTGTTCCTCACACAAGACCACCTTTCTGGTAGAAACCTGTCTCTGATCCAGGACAGCTCAGTGGACAACAGAACCAGAGACTGGGGAGCCCCGTGGCCAGGATTGGACTGGAGCTGGGTGGTCTCAGTTTTGGAAAGTAGAAAAGGGACTTTCTTCTCCAGCCTTTCCTCTTCTCCCTATCCCTCCAATAGCTCTGGATCTCTGAGGAGAGGTAGGGTGGAGATTCCGGGAGGGGGACACTGTCTCTGGGCCAGGCTGGGCCACTGAGTCCCACTGGGCCAGGGCCTGAGCCTGTTCCACAAGGAAGCAGCAGAGTGTATGTGGTGATACTCTAATTGACCTGAGCTGCCTGCCCTCCCTGCTCTGCCAGGACCCCTCATTGTAGGGCTAGCGCCTGAAACTCTGGGGTCTGGTCAGGAAGCTGAGCTGGATGGGGCCTTCCTCATCTGGAAACCTCCCCACCCCCTGAGTGGCCTGGTTGGCACAAGACAGGATGGCATGGGGATTTCCTGGGACCTGTGGGGAGCTGGGTAGAGCTTGGACTCAATGTGGGCCCCAGGCCATTTCAGGGCACCGCAGCGTTTTGGGGAGTGGGGGATGCCATGTGCATGTCAAGGAGTCCATTCTCAGCTGAGTCCCATTAGAGAGGCTGGAAGTACAAAGAGGGTACAAAGAGGGTCAAGCCACTGTGCCATCCTGGAGGCTAGGCTAGGGTAGACCGAGGCAGGCAAAGTGGGCAAGTGCTCAGGGCTTCTGAAACCTTTGATTTACTGGGGAGAATCCTCCCCAGGGTGGGTTGATCTGTTCCCCCTTTCCCGCCTATGGCCAGGCCAGTCCAGTCCAGATTGCTGGGGCCTCCTGAGCACCCTGCTCTTTCCTCCTCTCCCCTTCCCCCTCTTTCCGTTGGAAGAGTGGCTTAGAAGGTGGAGTCTGTGTTTCCCTTGAGAGTCCTGAGGCCTGGCAGCTGGGGGAGGGGCTGGCTTTATTGCTACTCTGGCCCTTTGCTCTCTTGGGGGTGGGAAAAAGGGAGTGGTAGGGCAGGGCATCTGCCCCTTGCTCCTGGGGGCTGGGGCTTGGAGAGGACCAGCTGTGTGTGGGTGGACATTGCTGATTTGGCCTAAGGACTACCGTGCCACTCAGCTTGCCACTTCCACCCTGGGGGCCAGTGGGGCTAGCCTATCTTTCTGCTAGTAGACTGCCGAGTAGTCTGTCTTCTTTCCCCTTTGCAACTGCTGTTTACTTCCTGAAAAATGCAAGGAGGGAGGAATGGGCTCCTCCCAGCTCACTGCCCCCTTGGCTTGGCCTCTCACCTCAGGGCCTGAGGATGGCCCCTGTTGGGCCCTTAAGCCACTGGGCTGGGGCTTGGTTCCAAACAGGTACTTTCCTGCTCTCCCAGTCTTATTTCCCCTCAACCGAGGTTCCCTTTTCTCATTCCCGTAGCCCTCTGCACCATTTGATGTGTTCCTCTGTGGAAGTTCTCCCCTCCCATCCCTTTGCTGTCACTGTGTGTCCTGGTCTTCTCACCTCTGGGACCACCCTCTGAGAGTTCCCTGTTGGCTCTGCTTTCTCTGCCTCATCAAAGAGGAATCCCTGTGACTCAGCCTCCTACCAGCTGTTCTTATCTCTTTACCTTCTCTTCTTTGAACTCTTACACTTGATGTAACCCTCTGCAGAGCCTCTGTGGAGGGCAGTTGGGCAATACACACCCAAAGTGTAAATGCATATAGCCCTCAACACGATTCCACTTGCAGGAACTCATCTTGCGGCTATGCTTAAACATGTGTAAAACAACTTACCAGGCAATCAGTCACTATACCATTGTTTATAAGAGCAAAGAATTGGAAACAATCTCAGTGTCTGTCAACACATCCTGTAATTGGATACTGTGGTGCTGTTTTAATCATAATAATAAACCCTGAGGTAGCAAGGGTTAGTTCTTAGTAGGGAGGGAGGGAGGGAGGAAAGAAGGAAGGAAGGAGGAAAGGAAGGAAGGAGGGAGGTAGGAAAGAAGGACCTACATCAAGAGAGACTGATGGACTGGTTAAATGTGTTGTAAATTTTGGTGCATTCATACAGTAAGTATTATGCAACAACAAAAAAAAAAGAAGAAGTTCTTTATATATTGCTATGACTGATTTCCAGTATATATTAAGGGAAAAGCAAGATGAAGAACTAGCATGCTTGTGAATATTCTATACACTCTCTCTTGATACTCACACATACACATACACCCAAACTAGTAATTGAGAATGCCTCTGGAGAGAGGAACCTGGGGGTTTAAGAATTGGGGACTTAATTCTCACTACCCTTTTGTATTTTTTGCATATTTCATCATGTACATGTATTACCTAAGCTAAAAACAAAAACAAAACCCAAAGATTATAAAGATTATTTTAAAAATCACACTTCTAAGCACATATGGCCTGCAGCATGGTGTTTTGATGTTTTGGAGAGAGCATGAATCAGACCAGGGTTCAAACCCCAGCTCTGCTGTTTTGAAACTGAGCGACCCTGGGCAAGTCATTTAACCTCTCTGGTGTCAATTTGCTCATCTGGAAAGAGGGGCGAGAATGCAGTTGTGGCAGGATCTATCCAGCCCAGCCCATCTCCTTAATGTCCACCAAACCAGTCTTGCAAATTCCCTACTCCTTGCTTTGGCTCATCATGTTTTCTGCTGTCGTCAACAACACAGAACATTCTTCCCCACAACCAAACAAATAAAAACAAAAGGATCAAAAAAGGCTTTCTCCCTTCTTCACAAAGCCTTGCCTTTTTCCTCTAGCTTGCTGTGGTCTTTCCCTTCTCTAAACATCCACTTCCTTTTCTTGTACATGTATCACACAGCCCTTCGTCTTGTTGGGTCTTTCTCCCATTTTGCTTCCTGTTGTTGGGTCTTACCTGCCTAAATGGACCGTAGTACCCTCAAGGGCAGTGTGTCCATTTCCTAGGGCTGCTGTGCCATGTTACTACACCCTGGGTGAGTGAAGACACTAGAAATGTACCGTCTCACAGTTCTGGAGGCCAGAAGTCCAAACTCAAGGGGTCAGCAGGGCCACACTCGCTCTGAAGACCCTGGTTGGGGGAGGGTATGGTTGCCTTGCGTCCCCTTGTAACTGGAGGCAGAGTCTGTCTGAGGTGGCAGAGGCATCCTGCTCCTGTGCCAATCATCGTGGGACACCAGGGCTTGATGTGGTGCTGCCTGGGGCTCTGTTCAAGGTCTCTGTCCGGATGGGCTTCTTAGCAGTGATATGGGCTGCAGAGTGAGGGGTGATGGTGTTAATTACACATTGACTTATTTGGCTTTTCAAAAGTATCGTTACTCTTAACTTTTTAAAGCAATTAGCACAAGTTCCTGCTTATTGTAGAAAACAGGAAAAGTCCCCCTTCCAAATATATGTGCATATATATATATATATATATATATATATAGTGTATATATATATAGTATATGTATATTGATATATATATAGATATATATCAATATATATTGATATATTGATATATGTATTTTTTTTCTTTTTTTCCTAAATGGGATCAGATGGCTATGCTGTTTAGTTATTTGCTTCAGAAAGTTGGTTTTACAACATAAAAATGTCTTAAGTATAATATATCTAAACAGAGGGCAAGAAGATGGTTTAGTTGTGAAATTGCATCTGTGTCTCAGGCAGGCTGCCGAGTCCTAGGTTGGTCTCGTTGCGACCCATAAGGCACCAGCCCCCCACTCCAGGAGAGATCCTGTCCATTCAGTGAGAGTTGACCTTACTTCACCTTCCTCCCAGGGTCCCGGATCCCCAAGGCCTGGGAAGGCACAGACTTGAAGGTACAGCCACAGGAACCCCTGGTGCTGAAGGGTGTGGAGAGCACAGATTGGCACCTACTGCAGGGTGACACAGACGTCAGGGTAAAGGTGTGACGCTGGGCTGGCTCCCTGACCCCCACCTCAGCTCTCCAGGGCCCCCTTTCGGGGGCCGTAGGCCAAACTGCGGCTCCAGGTGGGGTGGGGTGGATAGAAGCTGGGGATCCATTTAATACCAACTCCCTCTGCTCCCCACGGTGGGGCAGGGGGGCTGACTGGGAGGACCTGGGGCCAACCAGGGGCATCAAGGGGTCCCAGCCTGATGGCCACTCCTGTGTTTAGAGGAATGATCCAGACCAGGTGGAGCTGTGGGGACTCAAGGAAGGCACCTACCTGTTCCAGCTGACAGTGGCCGGTTCAGACCAGCCAGAGAGCACGTCCAACATCACAGTCACCGTGCTGTCCCCCAAGCAGACAGAAGGTGAGGAAGGGGGTTGGGGAGGCAGACCCGGGACTCACCTACCCTCTGCACCCTGCTCCGGCTCTGTTGATTGGCCCTCGGAGCTCCCTCACCAGCTTTCCTTCCCCCAGAATATTGCCTCGCATCCAGCAAGGTGGGCCGCTGCCGTGGTTCCTTCCCCCGCTGGTACTACAACCCCACAGAACAGATCTGCAAGAGTTTCGTTTATGGAGGTTGTCTGGGCAACAAGAACAACTACCTTCGGGAAGAAGAGTGCAAGCTTGCCTGCCGCAATGTGCAAGGTGGGCCTTTGTGAAGCAGTGTTGGGGCTCAGGTGACATTCCCCCAGGGTAGGTGTTCTCTCGTCACGGGTCAGGGAGGTGAGCGTGGGAATCCCCTGTCCCCAGGCCCCCTATCAGCTCATCCCTGCTGGGGCCTGGCCCTGCCTCCTCTCACTTCTCTGTTTTTCTCTCCCAGGCCCCTCAGTGGAAAGGCATCATCCAGGTGGGCTTTGCTCCTGTCCTTATTCCCCTCACCCCTGCCAGCTCTCCAACCTCTCTCAAGTCCAGGCCCCTGACCACACTGCCCTGGCCCAACAACCCATTCCTACCATCAGGATGAAGGCCCACGAGTGCCCCAGCCCTTGCAGCCCAGGATCCTCCTATCAGCTTCTGCCCATTTTGTGTGTAGGAGGGTATAAGGGACAAGGGTGGAAAGGGAACCGGGGTTGTGTCATGATGCCACCTTGGGGTAGAGAGGGCCAGGTAGATGATGGACTCTTGGTATTTGCTGGCCGCTGCTTGAGCCTGACCTCACCGTCGACCCCGTCCCGCCCCCACCCAGTGTGCTCTGGCACCTGTCACTCCAGCAAGTTCCGCTGCAGTGATGGCTGCTGCATCGACAGCTTCCTGGAGTGTGATGACACTCCCGACTGCCCCGACGCCTCCGATGAGGCCACCTGTGAAAAATGTGAGGCCTGGGGGATGGAGGGCGGTGGGCGCAGCAGGGGAGGTCCAGACCACTCACCCCACACCTCTGGGAGACCCTTGTCGAGTCTGTGCCTCTGATTTTTCATCTTTGCAGATACCAGAGGCTTCGATAAACTCCAGAGGATCCATTTCCCCACGGATAAAGGTGAGCTCCTGCCCAGGTCCCCTGGGTCAGGGCTGGCACTGCTATCCTCACTCATCCCATCAATGGGCCGAAGGCCTGCTGTGTGTACCAGGCTGTGGGCAGAAAGCTGGGTGGGGGGTGTCCTGGACTTTCCTTCTGTGTTTCCCAAGCATCATACATCCTCTTAACACGTTCAGAAATTTAGCCATGCCTACATATCACTGAGATGTTATTGATTTAACTTAACGTATTAAAAAGGAAATTTCACGTCACTACTGTAAATGAAAAGCCACTATTACATGCCACGATCTGAGACTGACTATTAAAATAAGTATAATAGGGACTTCCCTGGTGGCGCAGTGGTTAAGAATCTGCCTGCCAATGCAGGGGACACGGATTCGATCCCTGGTCCGGGAAGATCCCACATGCCGCGGAGCAACTAAGCCCGTGCGCCACAACTACTGAGCCTGTGCTCTAGAGCCCATGCGCCTAGAGCCCGTGCTCCACAACAAGAGAAGCCACTGCAATGAGAAGCCCACACACCACAACGAAGAGTAGCCCCCGCTCACCGCAACTAGAGAAATCCTGGGCACAGCAACGAAGACCCAACACAGCCAAAAATAAAAATAAATAAATTTTAAATAAATAAGTATAATAAAACGTGGTAATAAATTTTAGCTGGACATTGTTGTCTGCCAAGGCTCAGGCCCTTAGCCTTCTTTGTTAAAAGGTAGACTGTCCAGTGCTAGAGAGAAAACTAAGACCTTGATAGAATTGGGAATGCTGAAAGAAAATTGAAAAATAATTATATGAGTCAGTCTAGGGTGATTCTGGGCCTAAGCTTACTCTCCTGTATTTATCTTCCTTGCAACACTTTAGATGGGCCAGATATTTCTGGGGCCCCCAGGCCCTCACTGAGTCACAGCCATCCTCAGCATGAGGAGGAGGGTCAGGAGGTGGTAGGCAGCAACGATGTGGAGCCTGGTGGTGGCAGGGAGGCCCCGTGGACACTCACCCCTTTGCCTGCTCCTTACCCCCCAGGCCACTGCGTGGACCTGCCAGACACGGGCCTCTGCTTGGAGAGCATCCCTCGCTGGTACTACAACCCGTTCACTGAACGCTGCGCCCGCTTTACCTATGGCGGTTGTTATGGCAACAAGAACAACTTTGAGGAGGAGGAGCAGTGCCTTGAGTCCTGTCGTGGCATCTCCAGTGAGCAGGGCTGTGGGGGGCGGAAGATGGGGAGGGGAAAGGCTTAGCTAGAGCATTTGGCTCTGTCCCAAGGCCTGGGCTGGTCACACCTCGTCCTCAGAGCACCTAGAGTAAGGATGGCATTGGGTCTGGGGCACTGCTGAAGAGCAGCTGTGTCTTTGAACCCTTCGTATTGACTTGTCTCTCCACGACCCCCGCCCCCTCCCCCCACCCTGATCATTTTGTAGAGAAGGATGTGTTTGGTCTGCGGCGGGAAAGCCCCATTCCCAACACAGGTAAGCCCCCATCTGCCCTGTCACCACTGAGTAGGTATCAACTCAAGGATCAACTCACACAATTGGTTGTGACTGCCTAAGCCAGTGTTGAGAAGGATCCTGAGGTTGGCTAAAGGGGCAGAGTGCCACGATCAATAGTGATATCTGCCAGGGGCAAGGGAGAGAAGCATAAAAATGCATGCCAGGTGTGTGTGCCTTCAGCATCCCGGGCCTTTCCCCACACTACCTGCAAGTAGAGCAACCTGGAGCCGAGACCCAAAGCCCATCAGAATCCCTCCCACCGAGCTCCCAACGGAGCTGGTTGAGCTGCTCACATGCCCGAGGGCCTTCCACGCCCGGCATCCATTTGCCTTGGTCCCTTCCATACAGAGTGGGGGTGGGCGTCAGAACTGAGCAGGCCCTGGGAGCACCTCATTTGACTCCTTCTTCCTCCAGGCTCCGTGGAGGTAGCCATTGCAGTGCTCCTGGGCACCTGCATCGTGGTGGTGGTAACCATCCTGGGTTACTGCTTCTTCAAGCACCAGAGGAAGGGCTTCCACAGACACCGCCACCACCACCCCCCACCCTCTACCCCCACCAGCACCAAGGTATCCACCACCGAGGACATGGAGCACCTGGTCTACTACCAAACAACCCGACCCCTCTGAGCCTGGGGCTCTAGAGGGCTCTGGCCAGTTCTCACCTGGCCCTGCTTCCTCCTTGCCAAGATGGAGGCCTGGGCTGTGGAAGACTTTGGGACTCGACTCCTCCAGCCTGTTCTGCCTCCAGGGCCAGGGCTCCAGACCCTCTTGGAGGTGTCTCAGCTAAGCTCAGGCTACTTGTTCCTGAGAAAGCTCAAGGGTCTGCAAGGAGCAGAAAACCTCTGAGCCAGGAATCCCACGCATGGTTGGACCCGTCTGCCTAGGACTTCAGAGGAAGTTGGAATTTTGCTTCCTGTTCAGAGCTGCCTGCCCCCATCCCATGACCTTGGGAAGGGGCCTGGGGTGGCGTCAGAGGCTGGAGGCCCCAACTCCGTCCTCCAGAGCTGCCCCTCCCACCCTGCAAAGTCCAGGGCTGGGGTGCGGGGGAGGACGTCCCTGTATGTTCTGTGTTGTACAGAGCTGCTTTCTGTTTATTTAATGCCGTGGCGGGTGGGTGAGAGGAGTGGAAAGCGGCTGTCTGGCCGCTGCCGCCTCTTCCCCTTCCCCGCGGAGTGAGCCCCAACCTGGCCTGGGCTGGCACACACAGCCAGATCTTCCGCACCCCCCAGGGCCCTGCAACATCACACTCCCTCCTGCTCCCCTACTTCCCACCGGCCCCAGTCCACCCACAGTGTAATAAAGTGATTTGTCCTGTGAGTCTCCTGCCTCTGCTCTGTGGGCCACGAGAGGGACAGAGCTGCACGGGGAGATGCGACTGCCCCGTCCTACCGGTTCAGGCTTTGGTCACCCTGTTTAGCAGGTTTTCCCGCCCTTCCCGAAACTGTCCTAGCCCCAGCCCCTGAGGGTCGGGAGAAGTGCCAAGTCTGACCGCCAGGGGGTGGGGAGGGGAGAAAGGGCCGTGGGAATAGGGGGGCCTAGGGAGGCCACGGAGCACTGTTTCTTCCGGGCTTGAGCCTGCAGTGTGTAGTTGAGGACGGGGGGGCGGGGGGGGGGGAAGGGGAGGGTGCATAGTCTTGAACCCTGGTTCTTTTTTTTCCCGCGGCGTTTGGGAATCTTAGTTCCCTGACCAGGGATGGAACCCAGGCCCCCTGCAGTGGAAGCACGGAGCCCTAAACACTGGACTGCCAGGGAAGTCCCCTGAACCCTGGTTCTTATCTCTGCTCCCTTTGATGTGGGTGCAGGGGTCCCATGTGGCCAGCCACAGAAGCCCCTGCTTCTTTACCGGAGTGTAGTTGCTCCCCAGGCTCTGAGGAACAGAGGAGGAAGGAGCCTTTAGCTGAGGTGCTTCTCTCCAACCCACACCCCTGCATTTGTTTGAGCTACCTGCCTCTTGGTGCCCCCCCCCCAAAAAAAGAAAAAATCATCCCTTTAATTCACTTCTTCATTGTCTTTTTTTAACAAATTTTCTTTTTTTTTTGGCTGCATCACACGACATGTGGGATCTTAGTTCCCCGACTGGGGATCTAACCTGCGCCCCCTACAGTCAAGGCACAGAGTCTTAACTGCTGGACCAGCCGGGGAAGCCCCCATTTCTTCATTTATTCAACAAACTATTTATTGAGCTCCTATGTGCCAGGCACCACCAGTCATTAGAAATTTGGTTTTGTAAGATAAGCACATAGGAAGTACTATGTAAGTGCTTTACATATCTCAAGTGATTGCCTCAGCACACAACCCTGGGATGAAGGTACTATTATTAACCTCATTTTACAGGTGAGGAAACTGACTCAGCAAAGTTCAGTTCCTAAGGTCCTAGAGCTGGTACCGGAGGACTGATTTAAAACCTTACATTATGGCTCCAGAGTCTAGCCTTACAAAAGAGACACTTTTAAATTGTGATAAATGCTATACAGAAAAATCAAACGGCAGTGTGAAAGGTTGGGGGCTACTTTTAAAGGATTGAAGGGCAACCTAGGTGAATGTCCATATTTGAGTCCTAAGTGTACGGCTCAATGAATTTCTGTAACTGAACACACCCAGGAGCCAAGCACTCAGATCAAGAAGCAGAACCTTATTAGCAGCCCAGGATGGGCCTCCTTTTGATGGGTAACTTTCTCACACCTTTGTGTTCTTGTACCTGTTGTACTCAGCCTGCACCACCTCCCCCTTTCTCATCTTTCAACCTAAACTCTAGTTCTCATTGCTGAAATCCTCCTGCATACACACTGCTGGGGGGCACTTCCTACTCTACATCCCTGTATCTGCTAACAGGACCTTCAGCACAGAGCACCCCCTTTTCCTTTCCATTTACTTATCTGTCTTCCCACTGGGTTGTGGGCTCCTGGAGACACAGATGGTATCTTAAGTCATCTCTGGGTCTCCAGCACCCCACACCCCCTCTATGACCTTAGTAAATGGTAGTAGTTCAATAAACATTGAGTAGATGGCAGGGGGTGGGTCCCGTTACGGTGCTGTGGCTATTCCTATTTCATCAGGCACTGTATTTTTTTTTTTTTTTTTTTTTGGCCGAGACACGCAGCTTGTAGGATTTTAGCTCCCCAGCTAGGGATTGAACCTAGGCCCTCGGCGCTGAGAGCACAGAGTCCTAACCACTGGACCGCCAGGGAATTCCCAGACACAGTATTTTTGATTCCTACCTTGCCAGCCACTCATCCATCCTTCAAAGCTCGAAATGGGCTCTATTCCTCTTCTGGTCTCCCCAGCACTGGGAACAACCTTCATTATCCCTTGGTTCTCTATGAGCACTTCCGGGCTGAGGTCAATTCTGTATCCCAATGCCTAGAAGAGTAATCAACACATAATAAAAGCTTAATAAGTGTTTGTTGGACCAAAGGGAGCATCCTCCTCTTAGGGAGAGGTGGAGATGAAGTGAGATGATGGCAGACAAAGCGCCTTCCCTAGGAAGAGCTGCTGGGAGGGAGGAGGGCAGGGCTGAGTCAGCTGGGTGACAGGAGGTAGGAGCGCGGAGGAGCCGCTAGGGGGCGCGCTCACCACTGCTGGGCTCTGTCTTTGCTGCAAGGGTTGGATCCAGAGTACACAGTCCCAGGCAGGTGTCAGATGTGGAGCAATAAAAGCTGAGACGCAGTGCCTGTTCTTCTGCAGCTTACACCCTGGAGTGCAGGCAGAAGGAATGCAAATACTGTAACAAAACCATATGGTCCCCAAACTACTGAGATGTCCCCAGCTGTTCTCTGCTCCATCCCCAGCCAAATGACTCCCTTTCTCAGAACTTTCATGCCTCCCAGGACTTCCCTGGTGGTCCAGTGGGTGAGACTCCGCGCTCCCAATGCAGGGGGCCCGGGTTCGATCCCTGGTCGGGGAAATAAGATCCCACATGCGTGGGGCAACTAAGCCTGCATGCTCTAGAGCCCGTATGCCACACTACTGAGCCCGCGTGCTCTGGAGCCCCCATGTCACAACTAGAGAGCCCCACACGCCACAACTCCAGAGCCCGCATGCTGCAACTACTGAGCCCGAGTGCTCTAGAGCCTGTGCGCCACAACTAGAGAGAAGCCCACGCGCGGCAACGAAGACCCAGCGTGCTGCAACTAAGACCCGACGCAGCCAAATAAATAAATAAATAAATAAATAAATATTAAAAAAAAAAAAAGACCCGGCACAGCCTAAATAAATAAGAACTGTCGGGGCTTCCCTGGTGGCGCAGTGGTTGAGAATCTGCCTGCCAATGCAGGGGACACCGGTTCGAGCCCTGGTCTGGGAAGATCCCACATGCCGCGGAGCAACTAGGCCCGTGAGCCACAACTACTGAGCCTGCGCGTCTGGAGCCTGTGCTCCGCAACTAGAGAGGCCGCGATAGTGAGAGGCCCGCGCAGCGCGATGAAGAGTGGCCCCCGCTTGCCGCAACTAGAGAAAGCCCTCGCACAGAAACGAAGACAGCCAACACAGCCAAAACTAAATAAATAAATAAATAAATAAATAAATAAGTAAATTTAAAGTAATTATAAAAAAAAAAAATAAGAACTGTCATGCCTCCTTTCTTTGCACAGGCAGTTGCCTCCACCTCAAATGCCTCTTTACCCCCTGGAAAGCTCCTACTTACCTCGCGATTCAGCTCAAAAAGCCTTCGCTGCTTCACAGCTGTCCTCTCCATTCTCTCACAGCTCTGCTGCATACATATGACCCATGTTAGCATAGTCTACCCTCATAGGGACAAGGCTCCTCGGGGGCAGGGATGGGGACTGGGTCTTATTTATCTCAGTATCAACCGTGCCAGGATCTGCTTGTGCATACAAGGTATCCCACAAATGGCTGTTGAATAAAACAGAGGCTGATCAAGCCATGGAGATTAAGAAAGAGGTTAAGAAATGGCTTCATGAAGGAGGTATAAAATGAGATGAGCAGGTGGGTTTAGGTGTTCCAGGCATAACAAAATCATAGTGAGCAAAAGCTGGGCAGGGGAGATCATGGGTCTTGTTTTGACTGGGGTCCAGCAAGCTGCTCAGTTTGTCTCAGGCCTTGAGAGGAAAGGCTGGGAGGCTGGTGGGTAGAGGTCACATTGGTGGGCACTTGGGGATTTGAACAGAGGGACAGGGGAAGGGGTAATCCAAACTCGGCTTTAAGGAGTGTAGAGGTAAACAGGCCATATCACTAGAGGTCACAACACAGGGAGAGGGGAAGGAGGAGGAAGCCACACCAAGTAAATCAGGGAGAGTAACCTATGTGAAGTACACGGTAGATGTGCAGTAAAGGCTAGTTGGCAAGGTTGCACGATGGCAGCCAGTTGGACTGTGACCCAAAGAGTGGTTTAATTTCTTTAATTAGTCACTAACATTTAAAGAGTCAGGAAAGTTTATTTTTTAAAAATCCCATATCTCTAGCTTCTTGTGAAAACTTGGGAGACTGGCAGTGGGGGCCCACATTCCTGCATCAATTTAGGTCTTAGGTCCTCTTGAGCGCCTCAGGCTCTAACCCTCCCCATCCACCCTGCCACTCCCAAGGTCAGGTGCTCGCCTGGGCCCTCCAGGCATTCAACCTTGGGCCTCCCATCATCTTATCCCTTATAACCCATCCCCCTTTCCTCATATGGGGGAGTTTTATTCAAAACTTATTGGTCCCAACAGTTCAAATAAACACGGACAAAAACTGGGTTGTTTCTCCCAAACCCATTCCTGCCCACTTAAACAAAAAGCCCTGAATGAGGAGTGGTTTGCCCTATTGCACAAGACCACTTCCTTCCCCGCCACCGCAACTAGACTGAAGCCTGGGAAGGCACTGCTCAGCTCCCCCCGCACCCCACTCCAAGGATTGTGGTCAATGGCACCACCTAGAAACCCCAAACCCGGAAGCCTGCTTCAGCCCTGGGAGTGGCCCAGACTTCCCCGCAGGCTCTCCTTCCCCACCTGCAGTAGCTCCTGGGGTTCCATCAGCTGAGCCCAGAACCAAGAAGAACAAGGAAATAGACTGGGAAGGAAACTGAGAAGCCCCCTGTCATGAGGCTAAAAAAACCCACTTTTTTTACACAAAACTGGAAAAAGATATTTACCCAAATGTCCACAGTGTTCTCTTGTCGTTGATAAAATTACAGGTGGTTTTTACTGTCTTCTTTTTGTTGACCTGCATTTTTAAAATTTTCTACAATAAATATTTATTGCTTTTGTAATATGAAAAATGTGTTTTTTGAAGAGGTATTGAGATCTATTTCAGAAAGAAACAAATCATCAGACGAGGAGGCTCCCAGGTGGGATAGAGACCATGGAGCTAGAAAAGGAGAGATAGCATCCTAAGCTCAGGGGAAGGGAGAAGCTCTGAGACCTGGTGACTGACTGGCTCATGCAGAGGGAGAAGCTGAGTCAGTGGGGCCTTCAGGTTTTCTGTCCCGGGAGCCTGGCAGTGCCACCAACAGAAACAGGGCTGAGGGGAGCGGGGGAAGCTTCAGGAGAACCAGGTAGAAGGTGAGGGATCATCAGGAACCAGATGGAGGCTAGTTTTATTGATTTTATTGCGGGTTACTTAGTTTTTGTTTGCTTTTGCCTAGCCTTACTGGGGAGGGATTTAAAGGCAGTTTAAAAGCATCTATAAACTATGAGATAACCTGAGTATAAAGTAGGACCAAGATTAAAAAAAAAAGAAGAAGAAGGAACATAAAATAGGGCTAGGAACAGGGTAAAAACACACGTGTCTTGTAGTCTTTGGGCCACACACTTAGCTCTGTGTCCCAGCTGTGGGTGCATCCTGGTGAGGCCCCGATACTCCGGAGGTGAGCATGTGGGCCTGGTGGAGGGAACGAGCCGTGTGAGGGTGAAACGGAGGAGTGGGGAGATTACTGGAAGAGGGAGAGAGCGGACCCAGAGAGGAGAGCGGAAAGTGAGGACAGAGGCTCCTCTTGGAGGAAGAGGAAGCAGAGGAGGATTAGTTGGAGGGGCGGCGGGAGACCCAGGAAGAGAGAGGCTCAAAGGCGAGGGGTTTCAAAGCCTGCCAGGGTCAGGAGAGGAGGATGCTGGGAATGAGGAGCCAGCTGACCGTCATGAATGGTTGAGGAGCCAGGTGGGAGCCTAGCGGGGGCAGGGGGCAGAGTCAGGTTGGAGACTGTTGGAGAAGTGGGGAAGGGAAGGAGAGCTGTGGGTAAGGAGAGGCCCGTGCTGCATTTCAGGCCTGGAGGGAGAGGCTGAAGGTACAGTGACAATGGAACGCTGACAGAGTACAAAGGATTACATTGCTGCCCCACCAGCTCACTTGGGGTTGTCTTCCCAGCGGATTTTCTCTGACCCACATACCCTCTCTTGCTTGATCCTCTTTGCAACCAGTTTATGACCTCAGGTTAACCAGGGTTAGTCTGTGGCCCCCAGAAACCCCATAGTGGTCTATGAAAAGCAAAGGATTTGGACTAGATGGCGAGATCCTTTCTATCCCAAAACTATGGTTACAGGTTACAGGCTCTAGGACCCCCTGAATGCACAGCAGGGGGAGGCTGTCAGAGCCAAGCTGTTGAGGCCCAGAGAGGGGCAGTGACTTGCCCACAGTCACACAGCCAGTGGTTGGGGACAGAGTGGACTGGGAGGCCTGAGCCCCAAACTATTTGCTCTGACGTCTCATCTTCTCCAGACAACCAGACTCTTGGGTTCAGTTTCTGTCCTTTCTCTGGAAGTGGGACAAAGGAGCCAGGAGCCAGGCCAAGAAGCTGTCAGGGCTGTTCCCAAACCTCAGGAGGCTGGGATCCCAAGGTCCACAACCAGGTAAACACAGGCCAGCGCTGATACCTCTCGCTTGGCTCTTGATAGTTTCCTCCAAATCAGTTCCCCACTATTATCTTGCTTATAGTGGGCCCTGCAGGCCCCCTAGGAGCCAGGGAGGGGCAGAGAGTACTAGCCCCACTTCACAACTGGGAGAAACTCAGACAAGGAAGAAGGCAGTAATTTGCCCAAAGTCGCCCTGCGAGTCAGGGATAGGACTGGAATAGGAGAACCTGTGGGAGGGATGGTCCAGTGGTTAAGACTCCACGCTCCCAATGCAGGGGGCCTGGGTCCCATCCCTGGTCAGGGAACTAAATCCTGCATGCCACAGCTAAGGCCCTGCATGCCACAGCTAAAAGATCCTGCACATGGCAACAAAGATCCCATGGGATCTTAGTGCTGCAACTAAGACCCGGGGCAGCCAAATAAATAAATAATTTTTTTTAAAAAAAAAGAAGAACCCATGGGAGGTGGGGTGGTCAGCAGAGCACATGGCCTGTTGGGCAGGGGTGGAATGGTGCCATAGGGAGAAAAATGCACACAGCCTCAGGAATCGAGGGTCCCCTGTCTCACCAGGAGAGTGATCTCGCCATCCCAGGAGGGAGACCTCTGAGGACAGGCTCTGCTTGCTCCCCAACTGGTGCGGGGTCCTGGGGGTGGGGAATGGAAGATGGGCAGAGGCAGCGGAACATGGTCACAGAGAATACAGATCTGAGGGAGAAACTAATCATGGGTCAGGCTGCTTGCTTTTCTGCCAGATTCAAGGGGCCCCAGGGAATCCCTATGCAGCACAGCGCCCAAGGCTCCCCTGCTGCCCCTCACTGCCAAGGGGCCAGGGAGTCATCTGGACACCAGGGGACAGAAGCAGATTGGTGCAGGCAGGGGTCAAGGAAGCCACAGAGCTGGCCAGTCAAGGAGGCCAGTGACTGGCTCTGCCTTCCAGAGGGGTTATGTGTAGGGTGACCATAAACCCAGGTTATTAATAGAGTTCGCATACAATCTCAAAACTATCCTGAGTCTGACAATGAATTCCATTGTCATCCCAATTAGGGGACAAATCTGTTCAGTGGAGGAAGCCTTGAGAACATTCCACTAGGAGGGCAGGCCTGGTTCAATGCTAACATCTCTCCTCACATCCCACTTCCAGCCCTGTCTCCCTCTGCCCCGCTCCCGAGCCTAGGAAAACCTACTCTGTCCCCTAAACTATGCCTCCCAGCCCTGCCCTCTGAGAGATCCATTTCTAGGGGGCAGAACACCCCAAGTGACACACCAGAAAGAATCTTGGACCCAGGGTCAGGACCCAGGTGCAAGCCCCATCTGCTTCACCTTGGTCGTGTGGCTCTGTGCTTCAGTCTCCTCATCTGAAAATTGGAGCTAATAAGAGCCGTCTGGCCCATCTTGAAGTTCGGTTGTAAGAATGGAAGGCGATAACGGAGGAGACCAGGCTGCCTAAGCATTGCCACGTACAGGGACAGAAAGCAGTGGTTTCCTGGGACAGCCAGCACTGCCCAGGCCTGGGAAGTCACTCCCTACTGTTGCCATAGCGTGACTAATGTGGCTCCTCGGCTGGCTGAGTTCCGCTCACCGGAGGATTTGGCCCAGGCCCAAGGAGGGCGCTGACAGTGCAGCCCTGCTGGGAGCTGGGTTTCCTGGCAGCCAGGCACAGTGGGCAGGTCTGACCTGTGAGAGCCTGGTTCCCGCCTGGGGCCTGGGCTGGTTGCAAAAGGGGCCGGTGCTCCTGACGCAGATTGCTCTCGGTCTCACTCTCCCAGGCTGGTTCCCAGGAAAATGAGGAGCTCAGAGGGTGTGTCACCTCTGCCCTGGGCACCACTCTGCTCCCAGGGGGAAAGGAAGCCAGGCCCAGCTCCCTCAGGTGTTCACACACTTACACACCAGCCTAGCGCGCATGCCCAGAACAAAGATGCACGTGGAGAGAGACCCCTCACACAGGCCCACACAGAACTGAACCTGGGCACACACAGACACATAGGCATACAGCCCCCAAGAAACGAGGCCCAACCTAGATGTGCACACACAGGCACAGAGACCAACTCACACACCCAGACACACACATAGAGTTGTGTATAATACACACTCCTAAGGGCAGACATTGTGTGGATACACAGACTTACACATTCAGAGCTATACACATCTCACCTAGACACCCACATTTACAGACATGGATACACAGACTGCACATATATAGAATGATTCAGAGGTTTGCACAAAGGTGATACCCACTTGAAATACACAAGAGCAAAAACAGGGACACAGAGGAACGTACATGAACACCAATATGTCATATATACACACCTTGTCATCATTTAGTATTTATTGAACACCCACAATCTGCTAGTCATGCACCAAGAGAAAGAGCCCCCCACGAGTCACACAGACACAGAAACTCAAGTTCCCTCATAAGTGCCACTTGGGATTATATGGGGGCCCTGTCTCCAGGCCAAAGATGAAGGACATTTTTTTCTGCAGTTGGTCACCAACCCATGGTGGAAAAAATAATCAACTGTGGATATAGTCTTATTTATAAAAGAAAAAAACTATTTAAAGGAAAACAACCTAATTGCCCCCAAATGGGGATCTAGTTGAAGAAATTATGGTCAGGGTGAAATAGTAAACAAACATACATATATGGTTACAGATTCTGGTCAGAGTTAATAATGACACGAAAAAACGGTTAAAATTTTAAACAAACAAAAAAACACCCCAAAATACAAAATTGTATATACAGCATAATCACAAGAAATATTTCAAAAATATGCATAGAAGAAAAGACTGAAAGGAAGTACATCAAAATGTTATTACTGGGCTTCCCTGGTGGCGCAGTGGTTAAGAATCCACCTGCCAATGCAGGGGACACAGGTTCGAGCCCTGATCCAGGAAGATCCCACATGCCACCGAGCAACTAGGCCCATGCACCACAACTACTGAGCCTGCGCTCTAGAGCTGGTGCTCCGCAACAAAAGAAGCCGCCGCAATGAGAAGCCCGCACATTGTAATGAAGAGTAGCTTGAGCCCGCGTGCAGCAACGAAGACCCAATGCAGCCAAAAATAAGTAAATAAAATTAAAAAAAAAAAAGACTGTTAGTACATTTTCAATCTTCTAGTTCTTCAGATTTTCCAATTTTTCTATAAACATTTATTATGGAAAAAGAAAATAGACATTTTAAAAAATCAGTTAAGAGTTGGTTAAAGAGATATTAAAAATAATTTACATTAGTAAGCACTAATGTAAGACTGTATATGTAAGAAACATACACTTTTATCCATTTAATATAATCAATGTTCCTTTAAATTTAGATTCAAGAGCAGAGAAAGCAGGGGGAAAGAGGCAAATGAAAGAGAGATAAAGAGGTAAAAACAGCCCCAGAAAAGTAGAGAGAGGCCGCATTATAGAGAGAAACAGAAGCAGAATGAGACAATGGTTTTGGAACCAGAGGTAAATCCTTTTTGCTCTGCATGGGCTTGGGCCCCCATGCCTCAGAGGGCCTTTCCAGCAAGCCATTGCTTTTTAGGGCTGTCTTCAGGCCTCAGTGACACAAACCTGGAGATGAACTTTATCCTCAGGATCCCCTGCAGGGCTCACTGCTTGGCTTTTTTATCTTAGGCACTTAATGGCCAGCAGCAAACATTGCCTGAGCTCAAGACCCTGTGGGAGCACATGGGCATGAGTGGGACTTTTTCTCTGTTTAGCTGGAGAGATGTGACCAAATTCGGTGTCCCTTCAGTGTGCCAAGAGAGCAGTGCGGACAGTAATACAGGTCCTGGAGAAGGGGAGTATTGATTGGAAGATGGTTAAAGGAGAAACAGGGCATCTGGGGGATTGGGGGGTGTGGAGGTGGGGGCACTTTCTAGAGGATTTGGCAAAAGCAAAGACTTGGAGTCAGAAGTAAAAAATTATTGGGGATCAGGGAGTGGGGATCACTGGGACAAGCTGGCCTTGTCCGGGTTCCTGTCAGATTTGAGGTCCTGAGTACTGAAATGAGAAGCTGGGAGTTCATTGCAGGCAATGAGAGGTAGTAACAGTCTTGAGTCAGGGAGGTGCCAGAGAATAAGGAAGCAGCGCTAGGGGGACTGGAGTGGGAAGCGGCAGTGGCAGAGATGTAGGAGCGAGGCTGACAAGGCTCAGTGACCCAGCAGGAGAGGAGACATAGTGACACGGATGTGCTGGTACCATCAGAGAATTAGGGAAGAAGTTGGAGGTGGCGCGGCCCAAAGATCACCTGTTGAGGCTTCCTCCCCTGACCCATGGCACCTCTAAGTCCCCTTGGAGCAGTTTGAAAACCTCTAATCCAGAGTCTTGAGTGTTTCATTTTGCAAATGAGGAAACTGAGGCACAGAGAAGGAAAAAAAAAAATTGCCTAAGGTCATGGTTGATGCTAGAGCCTGAACTTGAACCAGGAAGGGAGTGTGCCAGGCTGGGTTGAGGTAACGGCAGGCCACGGAGCAGGGGTGTGAGACCCCCATCAAGGCCTGGCTGCAGTGGTGCAGCTCAGCATCTCCACCTGAGGGGGCAAGGGGACAAAAGGAGACAGGTGGCTGGAGTTCTGGGGGGTGGGCCCAGGTGGGACAGAAGCTGGACAGTCTTGGCTAAAACTAAACTTGGGGATTATCTGAGGTTTCACTTGGCTAGGGTTTCTGTCCCTCAGCCGTGCTCTTTCTCACATACACAACTTCCTGCAGAGGGAGCTGCGCAGGGAGAGAGCGCTCACCTGGCCCATTAGTTGCCTAGCAGGTGTTCCAGGTGTCCCAGGAAACACCTCTCCACACAAATAACACTTACCCATGTACCTACTCTGGAGTTTGCAAAGTGCTCTTGTAGCCACTTAGTAATAATATCTCACTTGCGATATTACCGTTGTTCTCTGAGCCTCTCTTTCCTTATGGGTAAAATAAAGTGGTGACCCCCCCCGCCCCCAAATGTGCCCATTAAAGTTCCTTCCAGCTCCAATTCCAGGGAATGTTCTCTGGATCCCTGCTCCCCTCCAAGTCCTCAATCAATGAATGCTCACTCTCAAAGGATTTCTGGGACCAATCTTCTATTTAAGTTGTTGACAACTGGCATCCTGACCTTCACTGGGTCCTTATGTGGACTTTGAGTGCTAAGGCTGAAGACTGGGTCCAACCAACCCAAGTCCAAGAAGTTTGGCCAGTGGTTGAGGTTTAAGCTGTATATGGGGGTCCCTTCATGCTCAGGGTCTGAACCAGGGGGCCACCCCAACCTGAGACCCTGAGCCCTGTGGACTGTTGGAAGGATCAGAGCAGGAAGGTTAGAAGGCTCAGGATTGCCCCAGAGCCCAGCGCTGAGCACTGTACTCTAGAAGGGAGGGGGAGAGGGGAGGGGCACCACCCGCCTGGTGAGGTCATGGGAAAGCAGCTCTGGCCCTGACACCTGGGGAAACCCGTTTCCAGGCTGCTTCCCACGCTAGCTTTCCTGGGAACCAGCTAAGCCCCAAGCGGGGAGCTCCCAACCCGCCCCCCCCCCCAGTCCAGTTCCCATCACACTGTCCCATCTAGTCCAGCCCGCACCTTTCGATCTAGCCTCATTCCTTTGGTACCCAACCTGCCTCCATCCAAACTGTTGGGCCTTGAGGGACCAATGTGCTGACCCCTGCAGGAAATGACACAGAGACAGCAGCTTCAGAAACTTAAGGCTTTATTTGCAGACTCCGCACTGCCTTATCTTCTAGGTTGTGACCTTGGAGAAAGCCCCTTCTTCCTTCAGGCTCCAATTTGCAGCTCCTCCCCCTCCTCTTGCTGGGCCTTGTCTCTCACTTCCTGCCCCACTCCTGGCCTAGCCAGTTTGGGCAGTGCCTAGGGAGCACTGAGACCCAGTTCTTCCCAGGGACCAGCCCTACCCTCCCTGGCCCTGGGGGTTGAGGACAGCCCAGGTGGCAGCCTTGCTCCTCAGCTGCCCCACTTCTCTGCTCTCCTTCTTTCTCTTCTTCCTTCCAAGCCTAGCCCTCTCGTCTGCCTCCTCCTCCTCAGAATGCCTCCAGTCCCAAGGCTCCAAGCCTTTACTTTCGGATCCCTCTCAATCTCTCACTGACCTCTGTCTTACCCAATCCATCCTAAACTTCTCTCCAATTCAGGGCCGGACACCTTCCAGCCCTCCAAGATGCCCAGCTGTTCCCCAGACTCTTCCTTACCCCTGTGCCAAGGAGCGGGTGGGGACCACCAGGAGGGGTCCTAATTCGGCCAGATTGACCTGAGGGCCCATGATAAGAAACTGGGTATTGGATCCCAAACTGCTTGGAGGCAGCTGACACTGTTAGGATCATCCCATGAAAATCAAAGTACTGGGATTTCTCTGTACTTGAGAAATCCAAGTCAGAGAAATCCACAGAAATCCAAGTCAGAGCCGTCCCTCCTCCAGGCCCTAGGCTCACCCTGGCACATAAGAGTGGGCAGTTGGAGGCTGTGTCGCCACAGTGTTCAGATGGGAACTGAGTCCCATGGAGGTGGCCTGGCCCTGCCAGCAGGTCCCTCAAAGGCTCCGTGCCCCAGGTTCTAGAAGTCTGTGGCCATTGGCCTACTGATAATTTTGCTGCCACAGCTCTTCAAACAAAGCAGAAGAACTTCTTCCAGCGGCAGCGGGAGAGGGTGCGCACACCTTTGGCGTTCAGTTTCTTCTCCAGCCGGGCTTTGTGCTCAATGGCACTGAGAATGGCCGAGTCAAACACCTCCTTCAAGTTCTTCTGCGTCAAGGCAGAGCACTCCAGGTAGCAGCAGGCCCGGATCTTCTCAGCCAGCCCCTGAGCCTGGGGTTGAGGCACGGGGCCTTTCCGGCCTCCCTGGTCCAGCTGAATCAGTACATTGACATCGTCCCTCAGGTCGGCCTGGGTGCCCACCAGCAGCACGGGTGCCTGGGGGTTGTGAGTGCGGATCTCTGGCAGCCATTTCTCTGTGATGTTTTGGAAGGAGCTGGGCTGCACCACGCTGAAGCAGACCAGGAAGACATCTGTATCCGGGTAGCAGAGGGAGCGAAGGCGATCAAAGTCTTCCTGGGATGGAAAGGCCAGGCCATTAGTAGCGTTATTCCCTGTCCCTGGACGCGGGAATCCGCTTGTCACCTGAGGTTGGAGACTGAGACTCGTAACTAAGGGCCCAAGGCCTTCTCCATTCCTGATGGGTCTGGGGTCCTCCCAGCCTCCAGCCCACCTCACCCCAGACCAGCAAAGGCCGCTCCCGACTTCTCTCACCTGTCCCGCTGTGTCCCAGAGCTCAATGCGCACCGGGGCTCCATCAACCAGGACTTGCACTGCAGAGGAGGGTCAGGGGAAAGTCTGAGTTAGAGCGTCCTGGATCCCACCAGGCCTCACCAGCGCCACCTCGGGGCCTGCTCCCGCCAGCTCCCCCGGCGGTTTCTGTGCACTCGGGCCTCGGCGCCAGCCCCAGCCCCCGGTGCACAACCCCACCCCCGGCCACGCGGCTGCCGGGGCCGTTGAACTTACCGGAGAAGGTGTCCAGCGCTGTGGGCCGGTAGCGCGCGGGGTACCCATTGCAGGTGTAGCTGACAATAAGGCTGCTCTTGCCCACGGCGCCGTCGCCCACCAGCACGCACTTGATGCCCAGCTCTGGGGACGCGCTGCCCCGCCGGGAGGGAGGGGTCGGGGCCCGGAGCGGGGACGACTCGGCCTCGCTTAGCTCCCGCGGGGGCATGGCCCGCTCCGGGGACAGCCGGGGACCAGGCTCCGCTGTGCTCGGTGAAGCAGGGTCCGTAGGCTGCCTCTGACTGAAATCTGCCGAGACTCGGCTCAACCGCCAGCAGCTACCCACGGGTATATGTGGGGGCCCCGCCTACCTCATCTGCATGTCCTGTGCGGCCTCGGGCCCCGCCCACCCTCCAGGCCTCCTCCAGGACCTCCCTCTGCAGCGCACCGCAAGAGGTCAGGCAATCTGTCACACCCGGAGGAAGAGAGGCAGGCCGAAAACTGACGCTCGGAGAATCACACAGGTACGAGGACAAAGACTCGCCCAAATGAGGCAGATCTAGGTATCTTGGCAGAGAAAGATATCCAGGATTTATCGTTAGGAGGAAATAGCAAATTGCAGAACACATAATGCAGCATGTTCAAATTAAAACAAAAAACTAGACATATGTTTGTACGAGTATAAAAAAGTCTGGATAATAATTTTATTAATTAATGATTTTTTTAAAATATAGAGATCATGAAGAGGCAGAAGTTAAACTCAGGCGTGAACTCAGCAGGCAGGAATTTAACGACCCCCTTCCACCGAAGAGCTTCCTCTAGACTCAGCCTGAAGGCAGGCTTTAAACACCTTCACTCTGCTCCTCTAAAGGAACTCAGGGTGCTGGAGAAGCTAGCTGGGGAGGATCTTCAAGGACAGTCCTCCAATTGAATATTTTCTAAATCCCCAAAGTTCCTAATATTATCTTTATCGTCATCATCATCAAAAGCACATAGTAATTACCTATTTTCTGATGCTGTTCTGGGCCGCCCACTGTCCTTGCCTTAGAAGGAGTTTACAGACAGAGACATGATATCCCAGGTAGCCCTAAGAAGGTCACCAAGAGAGCAAGTGAAAAATAGCCTGATGCTAATTTCATCTCTTTATTGCAGCCACACCAAGTGACACCAGGCCCAGAATCCTTTCTCTGAATTCCAAGCCTGTACAAAGATCTCAGCCTACACAAAGATCATTGAAAACACCTCATTCATGAGTCGTTGAAGGGAGAGTGTTGGGAGGCAGATAGGGCAGTGAATATTAAAGAAAAGATATAATCCAATTTTTCAAACAGTTGGTAGTATAAAAATCCCTAAGTCAAAATCTCTAAATCTCTTGAAAAAAGTCTCAGGACCCCTGGTGTTTATTTATTTTTCTTTTTTTCCCCCACTGTTGGTCAAAAGTTGAGGACAACTAGATCATTGCTGATTTAACCATTTAAAGCTTGACTGTGGGGAAATGGCAGGATCCCCAGTATCCACTTCTGCATCCCAATGTCTGCATCCTACATTCCCTATGTCCGAGGACATAGCATTAGCATCTGGGGATGCTAATAACCCCTAATTATAGCCCCCAATGACTTCTCAGACACATCCACATAAGTTTATTCATCTAGCAAGTGAAAGAAGCCTCAAAGTGTTGTCTTGCCATTGTATCACCCAGGAGGTCTAAAAGCTATTCTTTTTGCTCTCCTGGAAAGGGAGGCAAGAATGGGGATTTGAAAAGACCTAGACATCAAGAGATGTGTCCCAGTATTCCTAGTTCTTCAGCTCATTAGCTGTGTGATTCCTGAGAAATCACTTGCTCCATCTCAGCTATAAAATGCCAGGTGAAGCATATTTATTTCTTAAAGTCCTTCTGGTGCTAGCAATCTGTTATTCAGGGAACCTAGGGAAGTTGCCTCAGCCCAGGTGTCTGGGACAAAATTAACACACACACACATACACACCCAACACAACACACACACACAAATGCTCTTCTTCACAGCACTCTTGTCCTTTTACACAAGCTTTAATAGTTTTATTGTAGCTGAAATTTGAGGGTAATCCTGTTTAATTCTTTCTGCAGGTAGAAGGGATATAAATAATACACAAATACACAGATGGGGGAGGTATCAGCTGGCCATGGTTAAAGCCCTAACTTGGCCTGCAACAGGCCATTCTTCGCTGGCCCCTTGGGTGGGGACACTTTCTAACCTAGGTCGCTCTGTCGGAGCTGGTTTAGGGACAGTCTTGTCAGCAAGAGGGGGAGGGAGGAGACAACCTGGGGAGCTGGTGAGTCATCTATTTCTCAGCTAAGGGCTTGTAATTCTGGCTGCTGCTGCTGGGAGAGTCCCCTCCCGAGGGTGGCTTGAGTCTTATTCCTGCCCACCTGATGGATTATCTGTCCCAACTTCCAGTCAGATACACATTTGCTAAGACCAAAACGTCGCCTTGACTTTCTCCTTGGAGAAATGATTGATTTTAGGATTGGAGTAGGAAATATACAAGATGAGCCTGGAACATTTTGTAGCACAGAAAGTAAGGAAGTGCTAAACAAACAAACAAAACAACAGGAAGGTGGAGATAAGTTAGAGGACACAGGGGCCAACTGAAAGAGCTTCCAAAGGCCAAATCTGGGACAATTGGAGCAACAAAATAAACCAGTATTGGATTATAACCCCAAGTATAAAATAAATAGCTGCAAGTCTATTCTGATATAAATGATTGAATACATAAATAAATGGGGGATAATAGCCAAATCTCCTGTGAAGAATTCCAAATAATGTATGTAGATACTCCACGCTCAAGGAGGAGTGTAAACCAGCACTCTTGTGGGCTATGCATAGTGATTTCCTTGCAAAGAGGACAGTCTGAAAAGGGTGGGGGAAAAAGTAACTTTACAGTGGAGAATCCTGACAAACTCTCCCTCAAGCAGGTGATCAAGATTAAGATCAACATTGATAAGTCAAGTTGATAGTATGTACCCTTGATGTGATGTGATGAGAATGACATTTTACCTCTGAAGAATTCCAGCCTAATCACGAGAAAAACATGGGAAAAGTTCCAACTGAGAGACATTCTACAAAATGCTGGCCCAGTACTCCTCAAAACTGTCAAGATCATCAAAAACAAGGAAAGTCTGAAAAACTGCCACAGCCAAGAGGAGCCTAAGGAGACATGACAATTAAATGTAATGTGGTATCCTGGGTGGGATCCTGGAAGAAAAATAGGACATTAGGTAAAAACCAAGGAATTCTGAATAAAATATGAACTTTAGCTAATAATAATATACCAATGCTGGTTCATTAATTGTGACAAATGTACCATACAATGTAAGATATTTATAATGGGGGAACCTGGGTGTGAGATACAGGAAAACCCTGTGCTATCTTCTCAATTTTTCTGTAAATCTAAACTGTTCCAAAATAAAGTGTATTAAAAAACAAAAAAACGGCTTTCCTGGTGGCGCAGTGGTTAAGAATCCACCTGCCAATTCAGGAGACACGGGTTTGAGCCCTGGTCCAGGAAGATCCCACATGCTGCAGAGCAACTAAGCCCGTGCGCCACAGCTACTGAGCCTGTGCTCTGGAGCCTGTGAGCCACAAATACTGAGCCCCTGTGCCACAACTACTGAAGCCCACGTGCCTGGAGCCTGTGGTCTGCAACAAGAGAAGCCACTGCCATGAGAAGCACGCGCACCGCAACAAAGAGTAGCCCCACTCGCCGCAACTAGAGAAAGCCCGCACGCAGCAACAAAGACCCAACACAGCCAAAAATAAATGATAAATAAATTTTAAAAATTAAAAAAATAATAATAAAAAAGTATGGTACTGGAACAAAAACAGACACATAGATCAATGGAACAGAGTATATAGAGCCCAGAAATAAACCCTTGCTTATACAAGCAATCTACAACAAAGGAGGCAAGAATATACAATGCGGAAAAGACAAGCTTTTCAAAAATGCTGTTGGGAACACTGGACAGCTACATGCAAAAGAATCAAACTGGACTACTTTCTCACACCATATACAAAATAAACTCACAATGGATTAAGACAAATATAAGACCTAAAACCATAAAACTCCTGGAAGAAAACATGGGCAGTATGCTCTTTGACATAGGTCTTAGTAATATTTTTTTGGATCTGTCTCCTGGAAAGGGAAACAAAAGCAAAAATAAACAAATGGGACTACATCGAGCTAAAAAGCTTTTGCACATCGAAAGAAACTATCAACAAAACAAAAAGACAGCCTATTGAATGGGAGAAGATATTTGCAAACAATATATTCGATAAGGGGTTAATATCCAAAATATACAAAGAACTCATACAATTCAATGAAGAAAAAACCAAAACAAAACAACCCGATTAAAAAATGGACAGAGGACCTGAATAGACATTTTTCTGAAGAAGACACACGGACGGCCAACAGGCACAAGAAAAGATGCTTAACATCACTCATCATAAGGGAGATACAAATTAAAAGCACAATCGTTAGAATGGCTATCATCAAAAAGACAACAAATAACAAATGTTGGTGAGAATGTGGAGAAAAGGGAACACTTGTGAATTATCAGTTGGACTGTAAATTGATGCAGCCACTATGGAAAACAGTATGGAGGTTCCCCCCAAAATTAAAAACAGAACTACCATATGATCCAGCAATTTCACTTCTGGGTATTTACCTGAAGAAAACAAAAACAATAATTCGAAAAGATATATGCACTCCAATGTTCACTGCAGCATTATTTACAGTAGCCAAGATATGGAAACCACCTAAGTGTCCATTGATAGATGAATGGATAAAGATATGGTATATATGTACAAAGGAATATTACTCAGCCATAAAAAAATGAAACCTTGCCATTTGTCACAACATGGATGGATCTAGAGGGTATTATGCTAAGTGAAATAAGTTAGACAGAGAAAGACAAATGCCGTATGACCTCACTTATATGTAGAATCTAAAAAACAAAACAAAACGAAATAGGGACTTCCCTGGTAGTCCAGTGGCTAAGACTCCACGCTCCCAATGCAGGGGGCCTGGGTTCAATCCCTGGTCAGGGAACTAGATCCCACATGCTGCAGCTAAGACCCAGTGCAGCCAAATAAATAAATAAATATTTTTTAAAATAACAAAAAATAAATAAAAAGAGAGTCATAATTACAGAGAACAAACAGGTGGATGCCAGAAGGGAGGAGGGTGGCAGGGAGTGAAATACTGAGGGGATTAAGAGGTACAAACCTCCAGTTATAAAATAAATAAGCCATGAGGATGTAATATACGGCATAAGAAATATGGTCAATAATATTGGAATAACTGTGTGGCAACAGATGGTTACTAGACTTACGGTGATCATTTCATAACATATGCAAATGTCAAATCACTATGTAGTACATCTGAAACTGACATAATGTTGTATGTCAACTGTATCAAAAAAAACCCAAAAACCTAAGCCCTAAGTTAAAAAAAATTAGCTAGCTTAGGGAGAGTGTAAGATTAATAAAATAGTTTTAATTAGCGGAAAAACAAAACAAAACAAAAACAAAACTAAAACGTGGCCCTGACATTGAATCACGGCAGTCATAACATTTTGTTTCCAAAGTGTCCAACACAAGGTGTATGGAGCTTAGACTTGTAAAAGTGCTTTAGTTTGCCCTATCTCACATGATACCCAAGTGCAATTGCTGGGGTGTCTGAGGGGTGTTGGGGGGAGTATACAGGGGCCCAGAGAAGTTAGGGGACTAGCCTCAAGATCAAAAAAGCTAGTAAGTGGCAGACAGTCCCAGAACCAGCAATCCACAGGTTCACACTCAGGTGTGGTCAAATTCTTAGGCATTTCTGTTAAGCCCATATCTTATTTAAAATTACTGCATACATTGGAATACCTACAGCAAAACCTCAACTCAATAAGAATAAACCAAAAGAAATCTATCTGTACCCCACCACCGTGATTTTCCTATTGCTGAAAAAGGGATTAACAAAAAAGAAAGAGTTTACTCAAAAAGTTCAATGCACAGACTCTTTGTGAGTGAAATGCACCTCATGTAGCCTTTTTCTATTTCTTCTGCATACTCCACTCCAAAGCTTCCGAATCAGGCCTGCTATTCAGAAGGAGCCCAGAGACTCAATGGGCAGGTCAGAAAGCTTTGAAATAAAAAGAGGATGCAAGAAAAAGAATTTTATATCTAACACTTAATTTCTTTGTCCACCATACTTCAATAAACCTGGGAAGAACACTACTTATTTACCAACATACTGATGATAATACAATAATTAGACTGCACACTCACCAAGCTTTCCATTTAATTAATTGGGTTTTTCTCTACTCGGTGTACTTGTGTCCTGGGAGAGAGTTGGCGGCAAAGTCAGCGGCCTGGGCTGAGTCAGCCTCCTGGTGCCAAGGGAACAGGATCTTGATAGTCAACCCTCCAGCCCCTCCATGCCATCTGTCTCTAGGATCAGGCTGCCTCTGGGGCTTCGGCCCTGCCCTGCCCACTCCCCCGCATCCAGCCTTACTTAGCCTTTGCTTCTCCCTGCCTTTCTCTCCACCCCGTCTCCATCTACCCGATCCCAACTGCTACTGCCCCCCTCAGACAACTCTTTCCTGCCCAGACTTTGCACTCAAGCCCTGGTCAGTATTCTTTTCTTTTTTTTTAACTGCCTTCAGGAGTTGCCAGCTAAACGTTCATGTAAAAGAACTCCCCTCTTCTTTCATTAACAGAGTTCCCCTTCTAACTTCCTTATTTCTGACCACGTAGCACAATTCTCTCAAGCTCATGAATTGGAAGGAGTTGGAGCCGAATAGTCTCCAAACCTCCCAATGCACTTGGACTCCCTCCTCTCCATCCTCCTCTGTCCTCAGTCCTTTTCATGAAGTACTTGACGCCCCTCTTCCTTTTGGCATCCCATGCCCAAAGAATCACCTCCTGCCTGCCTCCCTGGCTTTGTTTTGCTCATTTCTAGTGCGCTCAATCTTCCTAAGACAAGTTTATTCTGTCACCCTCCCACTAAAGAACCTATAGTGAATCCCTGTTCGCCATCAGATAGACTGTACAAGTCCCTGCTGGCATCCCACAGCTTCTAATTACAGTACACCCCCAGGATGGGATAAATAGCCACTGAAATAATCCTTAAGAGAACTTCCAATGATGTAGGAAAATGTTAAAAATAATGTTAAATGATACAGAATTATATAAACAGTTTGAGCCCAAGTATTTTTTTTTTAAGTGTACAGTTAGAATAAAAGAGAGTCCTATATGAAGGACATAGACCAAAATGTGGAGAGTCATTGCCATTGGGTGGGAAGCCTGATATATAATGAACACTTAACACATGTTAGCAATTAATATTATGTTGCTTTATCATCATCTTCTCTCCTTTTTCTACAATGAACATGTTACTTTACACCAAAAAAAGTTACTGGGCTTTCCTGGTGGCGCAGCGGTTAAGAATCCGCCTGCCAATGCAGGGGACATGGGTTCGATCCCTGGTCCGGGGAGATCCCACATGCCGCGGAGCAACTAAGCCCGTGCGCCACAACTACTGAGCCTGCGCTCTAGAGCCCGCGAGCCACAACTACTGAAGCCCGTTCGCCTAGAGCCCGTGCTCCGCAACAAGAGAAGCCACCGCAATGGGAAGCCCGCGCACCGCAACGAAGAGTAATCCCTGCTCACCGCAACTAGAGAAAGCACGCGCACAGCAATGAAGACCCAACACAGCCAAAAATAAATAAATAAATTTTAAAAAGTTACTGAAATTAAAAAATATATTTGTCGTATATTTAGAAAAAAAGAGGAAATGCACCAACATGTCAATGACTACCTCTGAATGGCAGGATTATGAATAGTTTGTTCTCATTCATTCCTTCATTCCATGAGGTTCTTTTCGAACCCACTGTGGGGCAGGCACTGTGGAAAGTGCTGAGTGCACATGGATGAACAAAACAGGCCTCATCTCTTCCCCCACCTTGCTCTACCCTACATTAACCTCCCTTCTCTAAACTCCTTGTCTGTTTCTCTCACTTTGAGAACATTATGTGTTTCCTGTGTGCATATCATATACTTCAAGCAGCTGGGAACAGGGAGGGTCTCATACAACTTCTGGCTCTTACTACCCCAGTCCAGTGGCATCCCACTTAGGAGGAGCTTATTAACTCTTTGTGGAATGAATAAATGAATGGTGAGGCATGATTTGCCAAATGATACAGAGACTGATAGGCAGGCAGCCCCACCTTCCCTGATGTCACAAGCACTTGTCCAAATGGCCAAGCCCTGGGTTCAGCCAAATCCTCAGTTACTTCTCCTCAAAGACTGGCTCCACTGGCCCAAAGCCTCCTCTTGAATAGAAGTTGGGGCCTGAGACCACCGAGGTCCACTCAACTCCCTGGGGTTAACCCTAGAGTACGTGTTTTCCTTTGATGATGAGGATGATCATTATGAACATTAGCAACCTTACAAAAAGAG
This sequence comes from Eschrichtius robustus, assembly GCF_028021215.1. Lineage (NCBI taxonomy): Eukaryota > Metazoa > Chordata > Mammalia > Artiodactyla > Eschrichtiidae > Eschrichtius > Eschrichtius robustus. The sequence continues at coordinate 88,362,560 of NC_090824.1, forward strand.
GACCCAATAAACAAGCATTCAATTAATAATGACATCTAAATTCTCTTCTTGGCATTGCTTATATAAATTCGCATTTTACATAGTTTTAATCAGGGATGATATTTACATTGTTTAGCAACTGGTATGGCTGCAGAGAGATGCTAGTCCTTGTGCTGGAGCAGCTTTTTAGAAGATCTCTAGTGTGTCTGATATTAACCCTTTAGTGGCTGGCTCCTGGTGAAGAGTGATGGGGAGGGGCACACTCAGGGAAGTGGATTTTTTTTTTTTTTTGGCCACATGGTTGCGGCACATGGGCTCTAGAGCACGTGAGCTTAGCTGCAGCATGCATGTGGGATCTTCGTTCCCCGACCAGGGATTGAACCTGCGTCCCCTGCATTGGAAGGTGGATTCTTAACCACTGGACCACCAGGGAAGTCCTGGAAGTGGATATTTTAACAACTGGTGTGGCCACATCGGTGTGTACCTGCTGAACTTCATCAATCTGGTTGGGTTTGGAGTGAGTGTGAACCAAGCAAAGAGGGCTTGGAAACAGCCTGAAGAAACAGCAGGAATCAGGCCCAGAAGGGAAAGAGTCTGGTCCATTTTGGAACTAAAACTAGCTCAGCCTGGCCGAGGATAAAAGTGGTGAGAAATGAGCTGGAGAGGGAGGCAGGAGCCCAATCCAGGTCACATCACAGCTTTTCTTTTCCTTCGGGGTTATTTCACTGGCGAACAGCTAGCCTAGGGTGACCAGGACTAGGAGGTATCCTGGGACGCAGAACTTTCAGTGCTAAACCCAGGAGGGCTGGTCTCCCTAACTAGATCTCTTTTTCCTCCTGTTAGTAGGTACAGCCTGCTCATCAGAAAGACCACAGCAATTGAAACTAGAAACAGAGCAGGATTTTCCAAACCAACATGAAATCAGCTTTCACTATTTTTTGTAAAAGTGCTGATAGAAAGGTACTGGGTTTTGTTCACATTTAAGTTTGTATAAAGCTAGTATTTCTCAAAAAAAAAAAAAAAAAAAAAAAGCTAGTATTTCTCAATCAACTTCCTTTCCCTGCCTTTATTGCAAATTATGCTTTTGTTAACAAGAGACAAGATAGCTTGATGGTTAAGAGCGTGGGCTCTGGGCCAAAGCACCTGGGTTGGTATCCGGGTTGTGTCCCTTAATAACTGTTGTCTTTTCTGGGCCTCAGTTTCCTTGTATGTAAAATGGGATTGATTAAAATAGTACCTGCTTCATAGAATGTTGTGAGGATTAAATGAATTATGGAGAATGCTCAGAATAGTGCCTGTACAGAGAGAGTGCTCTGCAAGGGTGCACTAGTGTTATAATTATCTTCCTCTGGGACAGGGCAAGTTTTTTCAGATGAAGTCATGGCTCCACCTGAGACTGAACAATATAAATTTGTCAGATAAGGTAGATTCGGAATTTTTTCTTCTGTAACCCAGATAGGGAACACAAAAAGTCATCATACTAATACACTGGTGTTGTTATTATCTTTATAGGTGAGGAAACTGAGTCTCCATTGAAGTTAAGTGACTTGCCCAAGGCCTCACGGCTAAGACAGAGCCAGGATCGCAGAACCCCGTCTGTCGCTCCACCACCACCCCCTATTCAAGTCCTCCCCTTAAGAATGGTGGGCTAGGGGCTTCCCTGGTGGCACAGTGGTTGAGAGTCTGCCTGCCAGTGCAGGGGACATGGGTTCGAGCCCTGGTCTGGGAAGATCCCACATGCCACGGGGCAGCTAAGCCCGTGTGCCACAACTGCTGAGCCTGCGCGTCTGGAGCCTGTGCTCCGCAACAAGAGAGGCCGCGATAGTGAGAGGCCCGTGCACCGCGATGAAGAGTGGCCCCCGCTCGCCGCAACTAGAGAAAGCTCTCGCACAGAAACGAAGACCCAACACAGCCATAAATAAATAAATAAATAAATAAATAAATAAAAAAGAATGGTGGGCTATGGGGACTTCCCTGGTGGTCCAGCGGGTAAGACTCCATGCTCCCAATGCAGGGGGCCCAGGTTTGATCCCTGGTCGGGGAACTAGATCCCGCATGCATGCCACAAGTAAGAGTTCACATGCCGCAACGAAGATCAAGTGTGCCACAACTAAGACCCAGCGCAACCTTAATAAATAAATAAATAAATCTTGGAAAAAAAAAAAAAGAGTCATGGGCTACACCATCAACGGACATGGTTTAGGAAGACATGATATATGTATACACACACACACACACACACACACACACACACACACAAAATAGAATATTACTCAGCCATAAAAAAGAATGAAATATTGCCATTTGCAGCAGCAAACGGATGGACCTAGAGAATACTATACTTGGTGAAGTAAGTCAGACAAAGACAAATATTATGAAATCACTTATATGTGGAATCTAAAAAATAGTACAAATGAATCTATATACAAAACAGAAACAGACTTATGGACACAGAAAACAAACTTACAGTTACCAAAAGGGAAGGGGGGGAGGGATAAATTATGAGTATGGGATTAGCAGATACAAACTACTACACATAAAATAGATAAGCGACAAGGATTTACTGTATAGCACAAGGAAATATACTCAATATCTTATAATAACCTATAATGGAAAATAATCTGAAGAAAATATATACATAACTGAATCACTTTGCTGTACACCTGAAACTAACCCAATATTGTAAACCAACTATACTTCAATTTTTAAAAACATATTTAAAAAAAAGAGAAGAATTATGGGCTACAAAGCATGTTATCTATTGCTTTATTATCTTTTGTCTTATAAACTCAAATATCCATTCTGACATTTGGGCAGAGATCTTTTGATTTTTTTAATTTTTATTTTTAAAAAAATATTTATTTCTTTCTTTATCTGTCTATCTTGGTTGCACCAGGTCTTAGTTGTGGCATGCGGGATCTTTAGTTGCGGTGTGTGGACTCTTAGTTCTGGCATGTGGAATTCCTCTTAGTTGTGGCATGCAGACTCTCTTAGGTGCAGCATGCATGTGGGATCTGGCTCCCCAACCAGGGATCGAACCCAGGACCCCTGCATTGAAAGTGCAGAGTCTTACCCACTGGACCACCAGGGAAGTCCTGTGGGCAGAGATCTTTTTAAAATTTGATATCGCAGTCAACTCTACTGAGATATCATTTACATCTAAAATGCACCCATTTTAAGTATATAATTTAATGAGTTTTGACCAATGTATCCACCTACATAATCAACACCACCACAATCAAGATACAAAACATTTCCATCTCCCCTAAAAAGTTCCTTCTTGCTCCTTTCTAGTCAATCCTCCACCCCCATGCCAGGTCCTAGGGCAAACACTGATCAGCTTTGTCGCTAAGGTTTAGTTTTTGCCTGTTTTAGAATTTCAAATAAACAGAAACATGCTCTGTGTACTCTCTTATGTCTCACTTCTTACACTCAGCCCATTTTTGAGTTTCATTCATGCTTTTGTATGTAAGGCTAGTTTGTTCTTTCTTTATTGCTGAATAGTATTCCATTGTATGGATGTACCACTATTTGTTTATTCTCTTATTGATAGACATTTTTAAAAATAAATTTATTTATTTATTTTTGGCTGCATTGGGTCTTCGTTGCTGTGCGTGGGCTTCTCATTGCAGTGGCTTCTCTTGTTGCAGGACATGGGCTCTAGGCACGAGGGCTTCAGTAGTTGTGGCGCACAGGCTTAGTTGCTCTGCGGCATGTGGGATCTTCCCGGACCAGGGATCGAACCCATGTCCCCTGCATTGGCAGGTGGACTCTTAACCACTGCGCCACCAGGGAAGTCCCTCTTACTGATAGACATTTGAGTTGTTTCCAGTTTGGGGCTATTATGAATAAAGCTGCTATAGACATTCGTGTCCAAATCTTCGTGTGGACATATTTTTTCTTTCTCTCAGGTAAATACCCAGGTATGGAACTGCTGGGTCATAAAGTCAGTGCATGTTAAGTGGCTGTGAGTGGTCACACCATTTTATATTCCCACCAGCAATGGGTTCCACGTTGCTTCACAGCCTCACAACACTACATACTGGTGGTCTTTTTGAACAGTTTGGATTTTACTGTTGTTGTTGTGTTGTTACTCTTGTTCTTAATGTAAAAATCTCATTATTTTTAAAAGTTTGAAAACAGTTTCTGCAAGAGGCCACGTGGATGAGTACAGAGGCAAGTTTTATTCAGACACATGCAGTGTGACGGCGTGATGTAAATGCACATTAATGTGTCAAGTCATGCATTAACTCAGCAGGCACTGCCCAAGTACTTACAGTGTGTCAGGTCTTATGATCTATAAGGTTGGAGGCAGGATGAGGGCTGGTTGTTAGATTTTATTGGTTTTCACATAATCAGAGAAGGCTTCCTGGCTAAGGCATCTTTTGAAATGTATCCTAGACTAAGGGATAGATAAGGAGCATAGAAACTGGCTTGGAGGCAGTGCCCTGAAAGCCATTATTCCCTGGGCGCTGTCCCCAAGTGTCTCTAAATGGACTGTGAGAAGGGTTTGGCTTTCAGAGAACTACAGACTGTTAGAGATGGTCTAGTTCTACCCTTACCGTTTACAGTTGAGGAAATGAGAGGCGTTCAGAAGGGCCAGGTGACTTGTTCAGCAGCATCTGGCTGAGTTAGCTTCCATATCCTGAGAAGAAGGGGGTCTGGAGAAATAGCCCGGGAGGGTGGTGGTGGGGAGGGCAACGGCCAGCCTGGGAGGGGCTCCTGGCGAGGTGGTGCTGGTCCAAAGCATGCACCCCACCAAGACTCCCAGACTCCCTAGAAGTGTATAAAACCGTAGATACTGACAACTAAAACTTTTCATCTTAAGACCACATAGCTGCAGAGAACGCCACTTGTAGCGTACTGTGAATAGTAACGCTTAAATAAAACTATGACCTCATTCTTTTACATATACACATTGGAATCTAAAATACCAAAGGAGTTTGATATTCTAACACATCCATTTAAAATAATGTGAACAAGCTCTACTTTAACAGTTGGAAAGTTTATGTTATTTGTTTTCTCTTTCAGTGCTCCCAATCTTACTGTAACATATGTTATGATTGAAAGTTTTATTGGTACTTTATCCTAATTGGGTGTAATTAGTATATACATTTTTTAACATTATAATGTTATATATCTGGTGACTTTGAGGCTCTAAGTCTTAACATTGTTTTCTTTTCAATTAAATTATAATTATTCAACTCATCAAAACATAAATATATTACACATTTTGATATAGTTACACATAAAAAGTAAAATTATACAAGAAATACATTTTTTGATGAGATGCATGAGGCTTTTTTGGTTTTCTTTTCAATTAGTTTATGCATTCATGGATAGAATGCTTGAATGCGACAAAGTTCAGCATCAATTCTCTTACTTTTTTGTTTTGTTTTGTTTAATGTAAGTGCAGAGAAACCTTGTTCACATACATCTTTAGATGGGAATGGAAGGTTTGGTATAGCAATGTTACTTGATTATTTGACTCCCTTCCAAATTATATGCCAAAAATGTTAGCAATTATTTTTAATGATGTTTTATTTATTTATTTATTTATTTAGGCTGTGTTGGGTCTTCATTGCTGCGCGCGGGGCTTTCTCTAGTTGTGGCTAGCAGGTGCTACTCTTCATTGCGGTGCGTGGGCTTCTTGTTGCGGTGGCTTCTCTTGTTACGGAGCACCGGCTCTAGGTGCGCCGGCTTCAGGAATTGTGGCTCGCAGGCTCTAGAGCGCAGGCTCAGTAGTTGTGGCGCACGGGCTCTAGAGCGCAGGCTCAGTAGTTGCGGCACATAGGCTTAGTTGCTCCGCGGCATGTGGGATCTTCCCAGACCAGGGCTCGAACCCGTGTCCCCTGCATTGGCAGGCAGATTCTTAACCACTGTACCACCAGGGAAGTCTCTGTTAGCAATATTTTTTTCAGTTAGCTAAAACTTGAATAGGTTCTCAAATCGTATTCGAATTAGCAAATTAGAAACTGTTCGATGTTTTCTTGTCACCTGGTCTTTATTCTCTTTGTGGGAACACCAACAATAATTCCAGTGGTCTCTTTGCAGGGCTCCTGGCAGATTTTTATGCTCTGAAGCAATGTACCATGGGGTGGGGTGGTTTCCATTTCACCATCCTGTTGGGTGAGCGGTGCACTTTTCTTCTGAAGAGTTAGGAGCAGGGGAGGTGGAAGGGGATATGACCTCACTCCCAGGGGCCTTCTCCTGCTGTTCACTTTTGGCCCAGGGAAACTCTGGACACTTATTCCCTTAAAACTATTTGGTGTACTCTCCTTGGGACCTGTGAACCCCAGTGTGAGGACCGCTGACCTGAGGATGCCTTCCATACCCCTAAGGACCTGTGAACCCCAGTTTGAGGACCACTGACCTGAGGATGACTTCATTTCCCACCTAGAGAGGTGAAAAAAGTGTCCTATCCCCTCTCACCCGGTGGCTTCTCTGGGGTCTTCACAACCCTGGAAGGTGGTGGGAAGAAAAAGGGCAGGCTGAGTCTATACATGCCTTGGGCAGGGCTTTGTCACTCAGTGAGAGAAGGAATGACAGTAACAGGGAGGGTAGAAGGCTTTTTGAGAACCGGGACTATTTTAGGTAGTTTTGGAAACATCTGGAAGGGAATCAAACAGGAAGAAGAAGAGATTTACCTCTTACAAAGGGTTATAAAGAGGTGTTCTGAGTGAGCCAAGGACCTTCTTTCCTTCAGCATATTTTAGCAGAAGCCAACAATGTGCCAGCCCTGCGGCAGGAAGGGGTCTGCAAGTCACCTGTCCCTGCCTTCAGCGAGCTTATACTGTACACAGTTGGCCCAGGGAGGGGGAGGGAAGGGAAGAGAGTGGGAGGGGGAGGAAGAAGAGGGGGGAGGGGAAGGAGGGGATGGAGGAAGAGGAGAGAGAGGTGGTGGGGGGAGAGAGAAAGAAAGAGAGAGAGGAGTTACTAGGCAGTTGTAATGCAGGGCGATCATAATGTGGGGTGATCAGCAGAGAGGGCTGAGGGAGCACCCAGGAGGGGCCCTGATCCTGGCAAGGGGAGGGGTACCAGGGAAGAAGCCAGTCCGGAGGGAGCAAACACCTAAAACCAAATACTCAGGTATCTGGAGGGGTGGGGTGCATTTTGGGAATATCCTTAGATCAGCACTGAGAGATAAGAACAGACCTGATGAGGAGTTTAACTGGGTATGAGGCAAAGGACTGCTCTGTTTCCTTAATAAGTCTTACAGCTCTCTCTCTCTCTCTCTCTCTATATATATATATATACATGTATACATATATATATATATACACACACACACACATATATTTAATCATATATATGATTAAAATAAAAAATTAAATTTATAAACAAATTCCTAAATCTCCCACACAGAAGAATTCCAAATGATTTGTACTTCACCCTCAAGTGAGCATAAATCTCCACTCCTTAAGTCTCATCTGTGCATAGTAACTTCCTTCCAAAGAGTACAGTCTGGAAAGGAGGGGAAGAGTAACTTCACAGTGGAGAAACCTGACAAACCTCAGTCAGGGGATCAAAGTCAACATCAACAGTGATAAGTCAGGTTGATGATATGTACCCTTGATATGATGTCATGATAATGGTACTTTACCTCTCAAAACCCCATAACCCCAGTCTAATCATGAAAAAAAGATATCAGACAAATTCCAATAGAGAGCATCCTACCTACCCAGTGTTCCTCAAAATTGTCAAGGTCACCTAAAACAAGGAAAGTCTGAAAAACTGCCACAGTCAAGAGGAGCCTAAGGAGACATGATGACTAAATATAAGGTCATATCCTGGATGGGATCCTGGAACAGAAAGAAGATATTAAGTAAAAACTAAGGAAATCTGAATAAAGTATGGACTTTAGTTAATAATAATGTATCAATTTTAGTTCACGAATTTTAACAAATTCGTGAACTAAATTAGTACCATACTAATGGAAGATGTTCATGAGGGAAACGATGTGAAGTTTATGGAAACTCTCCATTATCTTCTCACTTTTTCTATAAATGTAAAACCGTTCTAAAAAAAGAAAGTCTCAACAACAACAACGACAACAACAAAACCTCTTTTAAAAAAAGTAATTACTGGGCTTCCCTGGTGGCGCAGTGGTTAAGAATCCACCTGCCGATGCAGGGAACACGGGTTCGAGCCCTGGTCCGGGAAGATCCCACATACCACGGAGCAACTAAGCCCGTGAGCCATAACTACTGAGGCTGCACTCTAGAGCCCGTGCTCTGCAACAAGAGAAGGCAGTGCAATGAGAAGACCACGCACTGCAACAAAGTGTAGCCCCCTATCGCCGCAACTAGAGAAAGCCCCCGGACAACAATGAAGATCCAACGCAGCCAAAAATAAATTTAAAAAAAACAAAAAAAACACCAAACTACTTTGCAGCAACATGGATGGACCTAGAGATTATCATACTAAGTGAAGTAAATCAGAGAAAGACAAGTATCATATGATACCAGTTATATGTGGAATCTAAAAAAATGATACAAATGAACTTACTTACAAAACAGAAACAGACTCACAGGCATAGAAAACAAATTTATGGTTACCAAAGGGGAAATGTAGGGGGGAGGGAAAAATTAGGAATTTGGGATTAACATATACACACTACTATGTATTAAATAGATAAACAACAAGGACCTACTATATAGCACAGGGAACTCTACTCAATACATGGGAAAAGAATCTGAGAAAAAAATATGTATAACTGAATCACTTTGCTTTACACCTGAACTAACACAACATTGTAAATTGACTATACTTCAATTAAAAAAAAAAATCAGATCTACTATCAGCCTAAGGCTTCCTAGTCAGAAACAGTCTCAGATACTCTGAAGTAGAATAAAGAATGCAGACTATTTTGGGGGAATTCCCTGGTGGTCCGGTGATTAGGACTCCAGGGACACAGGTTCAATCCCTGGTCAGGGAACTAAGATCCCACATGCCGCAGGGCCAAAAAAAAAAAAAAAAAAAAAAGAATGTAGACTATTTTTCAGTGAAAAGAAAAAGACAAACTAATTACTCACTTAAGTCAATTAAATCATTTCTTTTGGTCCAAGTCTTCATTCAGTCAACAATTACTACTATAGTTAACTTGTATTGAGCATTTTCTAGCTTTAGGCAGGCACAGAGTGACTTGCATAGTATCCTATAATACAATGCTACAAGGTAGATTTTTCTCCTTTTACAGATTAGAAACTGAAGCATGAGAAAGCTCATTCATGCAGTTGTTTAATAAACAATTAGTTAGTGAATGCCTCACAGGTGCTGGGTCTCTTGGAGTAAATACCCTGCAGGGGCCTCAAGTGCAACCATCCAGACTGAGCTCAATCATGTGACCTCTGCCCCACCCCACCCCCAGCTCCTTCCCCTCCCAAAGTTGTTACTACACCATCTGCCAGGTGTCTCAAGAGCAGTCCTGCACTGGCCTCCCTCCCTGGCCTCCCTCCCCCCAGTGTTTAACTTGACACTGAGCTCAGTGGCCCTTCCTCAGAAATGTCTCCTCAGAGCTCATCCTCTCTGATGTGGACTCCACCCAAGCCTCCACCCATCTTTCCAGAACCCACATCAGATGGTTTCATCCCCAGCCAAAACCTTCTGATGGCCATTCAATAGCTTTCACAATGTGGCTACAACCGGTCCCATTTTTCCCACTGCCCTACTGCCAATGCTCCAGCTCCCCCCATACCCACCTGCAACATCACACTATTTACAGGTCTTTGCTCTTGGTTTTCTTGAGGCCTGCTTAATGCTTTCCCTTTTTTATCCTTGGAAATCATACACGCACTTCAAGTCTTAACTCAAATTCATCAGCTTTCATACACCAGTCTTCTCCCTCCCTGGCCCAGCAGTCAGCCCTTACCTGTCTCATGGCAACTACCACATGGGTTTTGAGGGGTCAGAGCTGGTGGATCTGTATCTCCAGCTGTGAGTTCCCTAAGGCATCTCTGTATTCTGGTGCTCAGGAATGTTTGAGTTATTCCCCTCAGTCAGCTTCTGTTATGTAAAAGCAAAATGCCCATGCTTCATAATTAGGTGCCAGTAGAGATCGATGCAAGGAAAGCCATAGCAGTTATGAGGGAGAAGTTGTGGTCCAGGGAGGCTTCATGGAGAAGGTGGACTTGAGAGTCCACTGTCAGATTAAAGCCATATTTAGAGTTTATTGAACACATGCTCTATGTTGGATTGTGCTATCGCAAGGAGCTTTCACCTAGATCGCCTCATTTACTCTTCAACACAGACCAACTAGGTATCATTATATCTATTTCTGTAGATGAGGAGACCAAAGCTAAGAGCATCAAATGCACACAGTGTCACAGCTACTGAGTGACTGGGCAGGAATAAGAAGGCTGGTCTCTGACTCTTACTCCAAAGTCCAGCCTAACATTAAAGAATGAGTACGTGGGGGGAAACTGCTGTAATCAACTCAACAGAGAGTATGTACTGAATCTGTAGCAAGCAAGGCCCACTTAGGTCCCACCCCATACATCCCAGAGAGCAGTGGAACCAAGAGGGAGACTCGGGGGACAGTGAGGAGGTGGCTGGAAGGATTCTGTGTCCCTGAGACACCCCTCCTATGCTAACCACCCCATGCAGGGGGGACACTCTCTCTGCACAGTCCAGACCTGAGGATCCAGTTGTATACCCCTTCCCTCAGCTTGTACTGGCATCATGGAGAGTGTGGTGGTGAACCCTTCAGCATCTGCTTGGATTTGAATATTGCCTCCTGGCTTCCCCACTTCCTGGCCACATGACCTTGGACAAATTGCTCCACCATGTTGAATTTCAGTTTCCGGTTTCATAATGTGGGGAAAAGAGCAGTGCCTATTTCATAGCATTAGCGTGAAGGTAAGATGAAATAACAATGAATATTAGGAACTTAGTGTGGTGCTCGGCACATCGTCGGTAACTCAGAAAAGGTATTTCTGGTTGTTTGACCTCTGTCTGGTCCTATTTGTATTTCCCTAAATGCAGCCGGCAGGTGATCTGGGGTGGAGCCTTACGCACGAGCAGCTCCCAAGCTGGGATCACTACTCCCAGGGCGGAAACCTACTCCCTATCTCCCAGCTCGGGCACCCTCCCTCTTGGGACCTAGCCTGCCGCGCAGCGCCCCTGGCGGTACAGCCGCGTCGTGGCCGCAGGTTTCGGGCGGGAGAAGCCGACCCGGGAGCAGCGAGAAGTTATGTTGGACCGCGAACCAGGCCGGGGCCACTGCAGGCCCAGAGAGCCTGCGGTGAGGGCTGGTGAGGGTCCAGTCCTCTGCGCCTATCAGGAAAGTTCGGCAAGAGAAGCATAACCACACAATGTACGGTGCACACCTGGACGCTTTTGAGAATACAGGAGGCGCGCTTAGTCATTGCTCTCGGGCTACCCGTTAAAGCCAGGACAGCGGTGACCCTGGCCTAGAGCCTTCACTTTAGCGAGGTAGCACGGCCCATGGGCCCCGGAAGGGAACAGACTCCGTCTGGGTCGCCTAGGCCGGTGGAAGAGGGAAACCCAACAGCAGTTGTAGCCAAACCCTCGCTGTTCCGCCGCTCTGGATTCCCCACCCGCCTCCAACATCTCTTGTCTCTCGTTCCTGCCAGGCTTTTCAGGCATTTCTTACCCGCTCCTGCGTGCTCCCACAGCGCTGTGGCCATGTTCCTGGGTACACGTCACGAGCATGGCTTCCTGCTGGCCAAGCCACCAGCTCTGCCACTTTCTGGAACTGGTGGGCCCCTGGATGTGGGAGAAGAGAGGCCAGTGCCTTGTGAAGGTAGAATTAAGATGGCGATTAGATTGAAGAACGGGAGGTTCTCTTGGGGACCTAGGGCAATGGGCTGTTTATTTATTTATTTAAAAAATTTATTTATTTTATTTTTAAAAATTTTTGGCAGCACTGGGTCTTCGTTGCTGTGCACGGGCTTTCTCTAGTTGCAGCAAGTGGGGGCTACTCTTCCTTGCAGTGCACAGGCTTCTTATTGTGGTGATTGTGGTGGCTTCCCTTGTTGCAGAGCACGGGCTCTAGAGCGCAGGCTCAGTAGTTGTGGCGTATGGGCTTAGTTGCTCCGTGGCATGTGGGATCTTGCCGGACCAGGGATCGAACCTGTGTCCCCTGCGTTGGCAGGCAGATTCTTAACCACTGCGCCGCCAGGGAAGTCCCCAACAGGCTGTTTTAAACGGTGGGAGCGGGAGCTGGACAGAGAGGCTGAGCAGTCTTCTGAGGGAGGGAAGCCTGGGCCTGAAAGGTGCTGGGGACCCGCTCCTTGTCTGGGGCTGGATTGTGCTGGGCGGGTGGGGGAAGGGGGTTTGAGAAAGCTGGCATTGCCTCCTGGTGTCAAAGCCTGGAACTGCAGCAGGGTCCAGAAGGGAGGGGCTTGTGTTCAGCGGGGCCCGCCCACCACCCAGCGTGTCTACAGCTCGGACATGTGCAACGCTCCCCCACCCGACTCCCCTCGAGAGCGGGATAGGCCTTGCCCAGCCCCCCACATCACCACCACCCCGGCCCCGCCCTCCCGCCGCAGTCCTCACCGCACCTCCCAGGGGCCGGCCTCGCGACGTTCCTGCGGGAGCAAACGTGGGCGTCTGAGAACCCGGAAGTTACGTTATAGGCGCGCGTCCGGGGGGTGGGAGTCAGCTGAGCTGCTCGGGCGAGGTTGGGATCACCTGAGTTCGGCTAGGGGGAGCCGGTGATCTCCTGGGGGCGGGAGTTGGGTGCAGTACTGCGCCAGATTCAAGGGGGAGAGCTCCCCGGTCTTCTCGCTCTGTAAGGCGAGAGTGAGAAGATCCTCAGGATTTTAAAGAGGAGGAGTCGGCGGCGGCGGCGGCGGCGGATTGCCAGGATCTGTCAGATCCCTGTCGAGGCTGGGGAGTCGCAGCTTCCAATCCGGGGAGACGGGGATCCCTGGGGGGAGCCCTGTTGTAATCCCTGGGCCCAAGACGGAGGACCCACAGGCCGGGTACCATGGCGTCTATCCTGGATGAATACGAGGACTCCCTCTCCCGCTCGGCCTTCTTGCAGCCCGGCTGCCCCAGCGTCGGCATCCCCCACTCGGGTAAGGGAAGTGAGGGCGCCGCTGCACCTCTTAGCTCTCCTGGCATCTGCAAGAGAGGAGCGGAGGGGGTGGCTCCAGGAGCTCGGGTTCACCTCCTGGACGTGCAGTCCGGGTCTAGGCCCTTGATTCTCCTCAGGCTCTTATGGCCCCCAGCTGGTGGATGGTCGAAGATTGAAAGAGCAGCAAGAGCAGCCGCGTGATCTAGGCCCTGCCACTAGAGTCCTTCTAAGAGGGAACTGGGACTCAGATAAGGAAGTGTCTTGCTTAGAGGGCCGCAGTTGGGAAAACTGAGAACAGGCTCAGATGAGAATAGGCTTCATCTGATTCGGTGTTTTTCCCACCAGGCCCCTTCTGGAGGTGAGAGGAAGAGAGTGGGCAAAGAACTGGTGAAATGGGAGTGTCGTAGGGGAAGGAGGGATGGTCCTAGAGGGAACTTTGTCACTGAACAGGGGAAAATGAAGTACTTTAGGCTTTTGCTAGAGCTGTGTGCAGCTGGGCATTGAGGGGAAATTTTTGTAGAAAGTAGTACAGAGTTGGCAGAGGGGTCTGAAGCTCTGGAATATTTTGAGCAATGGTAAAGAATAAGAGTAAAGACTAGAGAGAAAGCACCAGCAGTTTGTTAACCAACTGATTGGAAGCATTCCCCAAGGATCCCTCCACCCTCATTCTTCTGGAGACTCACTGAGAGTATTACTGCATGGGCAAGGAGGAGGGGAGAGAGCGGAACTAGACTACTTTAGTTGAGCTGGGATTGCTTGGCCAAAGATTGATAAGGGAGAACACCCAACCCTTCCCCGCCCACCCCATTACCACTGGGAACAGGTATATCATGGTGTAACAGCATACCAAGGGTTCAAAGAATCAACCCCTCACTGCTTTCAGAGATGTGGGAAGAGCCCAGAACCCCTAATGTAGCCTAGGACTAATGTAGAGGTGATTAGCAAACTGCTTGATATATTGATATTCAGGTGTTGGCTAACCAAGGTCCTGGGGTAGCAATATGTTGGGAAGGTGGAGAGGAATATGTTGCCCTTCCTCCCTCTGTTCCATAGCTAACCTTTCCTTGGCTCCTCACCTAGGATATGTGAATGCCCAGCTAGAGAAGGAAGTGCCCATTTTCACGAGGCAGCGCATTGACTTTACCCCTTCTGAGCGTATCACCAGTCTTGTCATCTCCTGCAATCAGCTCTGCATGAGCCTGGGCAAGGATACACTACTCCGGTAAGTGAGGACCCAAAAGGTTTAGGAGTAGGGAGTGGATTGGTGGTATTTTGGAACTACTGACTGACCGGGCCTTTTTTCCACTCTGGGCAGGTTAAACAGTGGATTTGGAATTTTCAGGAAATATCCTATCCCTTCCTAAAGAGAACCAGTGTAGCTTAGTAGACCCGGACTCTGAGCTCAGCTCTCCCACTTAACAGGGATGGAATCTTGAGCAAGTCACCCAGTCTTTCTGAACACGTCCCTTCATCTGTTAAAGACAGTACCAACCCACAAGTTAGTCATGTAGATAAGCTGAACGGTCTAGAGTCCTGAAGTAAATACACTATAAATGGAAATAAAATATCTCAATAAAACTGGAAATAAATAGTATAAGTAAATGGAACTAATATATGACAAAGGTGTCAGCAAAATTGTTTATCTATCCAGAATAACCATCTGGGATGAAACAGAGCTAAACCTCTGTATCATAAAAATGAATTCTAAGTGAAATAATTATTTGAATATAAAAAATAGTGTGAATATTAAAAGAATATTTAATAAATTTCTATGTTCTTGGGGGTGAAGAGAGACCTTCTTACTCAAGCTCGAAAATCCAGAATCTACAAGGGAAAAGGTAGATAGATTTGACCACGTGGTGATTGCTGTTATGACAAAATAAAAATAAAAAAGCATATGAAGCAGGTCAGGACAAAAGATGGTGGGAAAATAATGTTTTTCCACATATGACTGAAGATTTACTTTCCTGTTCCTTAAAAAGCCCTTAGAAATTAATAAGAAAAAGACAGTCCAGGGAATTCCCTTGTGGTCCAGTGGTTAGGACTCGGCGCTTTCACTGCTGGGGCCCAGGTTCAGTCCCTGGTTGGGGAACTAAGATCCCGCAAGCTGTGAGGTGCAGCCAAAAAAAAAAAAGACAGTTCAGTAGAAAAGGGAGGGTAAACAATATAAAGAAGCAGTTCACAGAAGAGGAACTCCAAATTTTCCAGTAAACATCTGAAAATAATTTTCAACCTGTGGGAAATGCAAATCAAAATCACAGTAAGATACCATTTTTTTTTAACCTATCAGATTAGCAAAAATTTTAAACAGTGATATATGATGCTGGTGAAGATACACAGAGATGGACTCTCATACATTGCTGGAAAGAGTATAAACTGCCACCATCTTTTGGAGAAATAATCTGGCAATGTCTGTTAAACACTGAAATATCTATAACTTTGACCTGGCAATCCCACTTTGGGGAATACATACCATAGAAAGAAAAGTACCAGTTTGCAAAGGTATAGATACAAGGATGTTGATTCCAGCAGTATTTGTGGTAGGAAAAACTGGACCCAAGCTGCATATCCATCAATAGGAAAATGATTAAGTTACAGTTCACCCATAAAAGGGAATATTATGCAGTTATTAAAACAATGAGTTAGATGTATCTGTTGACCCAGTGGGATGTTCATGAAATATCATTAAGTGAGAAAAGCAAATTATAAATTAATATGCATACACACGTATATATACAATGTGAAAACATTTTTGTAAAAACTGATAGAATAAGCTTGTTTATATTATGAACATGGAGAAAGATGTTAACATCAGTTTTTTCCTTTGGGAATAATAGGAGTTTGGGAAGAAAATCATTAACTTTTTCTTCATACACTGTTGTATTGATTCTTTAGTTAGAATGAGCATATAATTTGAAAAGAATTTAATAAGGGAAATACCTTAAATAGGAAATAATCTTAAGGGAGCACCCCTCAAGGTTATTGTGAAGGTTAATTGAGGTCATACTAGCTCAAGCTCTTGGCATGGTGCTTGGTATATGGAAAGTGCTCAGTAACCACTAGCTACTATTTGTTGTTCCCTTTTTACCCCAGCATTCTGGGGTACCCCTGCCTATCTTCCTAGATGCACTGGAGGTATGTTGAGCAGAAGGAAAAGACTTCTGCTTAGTGACTTCTCAGAATGAAGTGGGGGTGTTCTCAGAGCTGAGCATTCTTAAGGAGGACCCCATATGTGTTTCAGAGTTCCCTTGGGATTGTATTCAGAATGTTATGCGTCTATGTAGATTTCAGGGAAGAAAGGCTGTGCCTTTCATCAGATTATAAAGAGGTCTGTGATTCAACAGAAGGATCTGCCCTTCTCTGGAGTGAGGCTGTGACTCTTGTCCCAACAGCATTGACTTAGGCAAAGCAAATGAACCCAACCACATGGAGCTGGGGCGCAAGGATGATGCCAAAGTTCACAAGATGTTCCTGGACCCTACTGGTAAGTGGTGGTAGAGTTCTGAGATGGGGGGTAGGGGGTGGGGGGTGTTGAGGGTAGGTCACTGCCTGGGTGGGTGGGATCTGAGGGTGGGAATGGCAGCATCCTCTAGGGTGCCATGCTCTCCCCCACTCCAGGCTCTCACCTGCTGATCGCTCTGAGCAGCACTGAGGTCCTCTACGTGAACCGTAATGGACAGAAAGTTCGGCCCCTGGCACGCTGGAAGGGGCAGCTGGTGGAGAGTGTGGGCTGGAACAAGGCCCTGGGTACCGAGAGCAGCACAGGCCCCATCCTGGTCGGCACTGCCCAAGGCCAGATCTTTGAAGCAGAGCTCTCGGCCAGCGAGGGTGGGCTTTTCGGCCCTGCCCCGGATCTCTACTTCCGTCAGTTGTATGTGCTAAATGAAGAAGGGGGCCCAGCACCTGTGTGCTCCCTCGAGGCGGAGCGGGGCCCTGAAGGGCGTGGCTTTGTCATCGCCACCACTCGGCAGCGCCTCTTCCAGTTCATAGGCCGAGCAGCCGAGGGAGCAGAGGCCCAAGGCTTCTCGGGGCTCTTTGCTGCCTACACTGACCACCCACCCCCATTCCGTGAGTTCCCCAGCAGTCTGGGCTACAGTGAGCTGGCCTTCTACACCCCAAAGTTGCGCTCTGCGCCCCGGGCCTTCGCCTGGATGATGGGGGATGGCGTGTTGTATGGCTCGTTGGACTGCGGGCGTCCCGACTCCCTGCTGAGCGAGGAGCGGGTCTGGGAGTACCCAGAGGGGGTGGGTCCTGGGGCCAGCCCACCCCTGGCCATCGTCCTGACCCAGTTCCACTTCCTGCTGCTGCTGGCGGACCGGGTGGAGGCGGTGTGCACGCTGACGGGGCAGGTGGTGCTGCGGGACCACTTCCTGGAGAAGTTTGGGCCGCTGAAGCACATGGTGAAGGACTCCTCCACGGGCCACCTGTGGACCCACACCGAGCGGGCCGTCTTCCGCTACCAGGTACAGCGGGAGGCCCGGGATGTCTGGCGCACCTACCTGGACATGAACCGCTTCGACCTGGCCAAAGAGTATTGTCGAGAGCGGCCTGACTGCCTGGACACGGTCCTGGCCCGGGAGGCCGACTTCTGCTTCCGCCAGCATCGTTACCTGGAGAGTGCCCGCTGCTATGCCCTGACTCAGAGCTACTTTGAGGAGATTGCCCTCAAGTTCTTGGAGGCCCACCAGGAGGAGGCGCTGGCCGAGTTCCTGCAGCGAAAACTGGCCAGTTTGAAGCCTGCTGAGCGCACCCAGGCCACGCTGCTTACCGCCTGGCTGACGGAGCTCTACCTGAGCCGACTCGGGGCCCTGCAGGGTGACCCTGAGGCCCTGAACCTCTACCGGGAAACCCGGGAGCGTTTCCGCGCCTTCCTGAGCAGCCCCCGCCACAAGGAGTGGCTCTTCGCCAGCCGGGCCTCCATCCACGAGCTGCTCGCCAGCCACGGGGACACAGAGCACATGGTATACTTCGCTGTGATCATGCAGGACTACGAGCGCGTGGTGGCATACCACTGCCAGCATGAGGCCTACGAGGAGGCCCTGGCCGTGCTGGCCCGCCACCGTGACCCCCAGCTCTTCTACAAGTTCTCACCCATCCTCATCCGTCACATCCCTCGCCAGCTGGTGGACGCCTGGATTGAGCTGGGCAGCCGGCTGGATGCCCGGCAGCTCATCCCTGCCCTGGTGAACTATAGCCAGGGTGGCGAGGCCCAGCAGGTGAGCCAGGCCATCCGCTACATGGAGTTCTGCGTGAACGTGCTGGGCGAGACTGAGCAGGCCATTCACAATTACCTGCTGTCGCTCTATGCCCGAGGCCAGCCAGCCTCGCTGCTGGCCTACCTCGAGCAGGCCGGGGCCAGCCCGCACCGGGTGCATTATGACCTCAAGTACGCACTGCGGCTCTGTGCTGAGCATGGCCACCACCATGCTTGCGTCCACGTCTACAAGGTCCTGGAGCTGTATGAGGAGGCTGTGGACCTGGCCCTGCAGGTGAGCCAATGAGCCTTGACCCTGTCCAGGAGAGGGACCTGGAGAGCAGTAGCTTCAGGTGCTGAAGGGTCAGAGGGACACTGTGGCTAGGGGGTGCTGGCTTCTCTCCCAGAGAGGAACTGTAGTATAGAGGTTAACAACACAGACTCAAGTCAGGGTTTGAATTCTGGTTCTGCCTCTTACTAAGCTGTGTGACCTCTGGCTGGTTTCTGAACCTCTCTTTGCCTCAGATTATTCAGACGCAAAGTGGGGATGATGTTATAGTACTTCCCTCACGGGTAAGTTCTGCATACCTGCTAGCCACAATTGCAGAAGGGGAAAGTGCTGAGTTGCATTGCTCAAATCATGAATTATCACCTGCGTAGGATCGTGTGAATTGCTATTTAAAATTCGAGGGAATTCCCTGGCGGTCCAGTGGCTAGGACTCTGCACTTTCACTACCAAGGGCGTGGGTTCGATCCCTGGTCGGGGAACTAAGATCCCGCAAGCCACGCAGCGAGGCCAAAAAAAAAAAATTGAATTCCTGGGTCTGAACCCAGGACTTACTGAATCAAAATGTCTGTGGGTGGGGCCCAGAAATCTGTATTTTGGATATGCTCCCGAGGTGATTTGTAAATTCACTAAAATTGCAGGCCCACCATCATAAGTAGTGTTTGCATAGCTCTGACAGAGGCAGGCCCATTACTGAGACAGGTTCCTTCCCAGCCCCGAGAAGCCCCGTCTCACTTGCTGCCAGGAGTGCTGGGCCTCTGTCTTTCCCACAGACCCTGTCCTGAGTGGGACCTGACCCTAACGCTCTCAGCCTCCCCACAGGTGGACGTGGACCTGGCCAAGCAGTGTGCTGACCTGCCCGAGGAAGATGAGGAGCTGCGCAAGAAGCTGTGGCTGAAGATCGCTCGGCATGTGGTGCAGGAGGAGGAGGATGTGCAGACGGCCATGGCCTGCCTGGCCAGCTGCCCCCTGCTCAAGATCGAGGACGTGCTGCCTTTCTTCCCTGACTTCGTCACCATCGACCACTTCAAGGAGGCGATCTGCAGCTCGCTGAAGGCTTACAACCACCACATCCAAGAGCTGCAGCGGGAGATGGAAGAGGCCACGGCCAGCGCCCAGCGCATCCGGCGAGACCTGCAGGAGCTGCGGGGCCGCTATGGCACCGTGGAGCCCCAGGACAAATGTGCCACCTGCGACTTCCCCCTGCTCAACCGCCCTTTTTACCTCTTCCTCTGTGGCCACATGTTCCACGCTGATTGCCTGCTGCAGGCCGTGCGGCCTGGCCTGCCGGCCTACAAGCAGGCCCGGCTCGAGGAGCTACAGCGAAAGCTGGGCGCCGCTCCACCCCCTGCCAAGGGCTCTGCCCGGGCTAAGGAGGCCGAGGGGGGCGCTGCCACCGGGGGGCCCAGCCGGGAACAGCTCAAGGCTGACCTGGATGAACTGGTGGCCGCTGAGTGCGTGTACTGTGGGGAACTGATGATCCGCTCTATTGACCGGCCCTTCATCGACCCTCAGCGCTACGAGGAGGAGCACCTCAGTTGGTTGTAGGAATGTGTCAACCCCGATAGGCGGGCAGGCGGTC
Source organism: Eschrichtius robustus (assembly GCF_028021215.1). Classification (NCBI taxonomy): domain Eukaryota; kingdom Metazoa; phylum Chordata; class Mammalia; order Artiodactyla; family Eschrichtiidae; genus Eschrichtius; species Eschrichtius robustus. The sequence continues at coordinate 88,382,643 of NC_090824.1, forward strand.
GGGGCCTGTCCCTTCTTGGGAAGGCCACAGCGTCATCTGTCCTTGGTCTCCTGGAGGCTGCTGGGCTGGGACTGTGGTGGGGGGAGCGGAATTATAGCTGTTGTCCTCGAGGGGTGAGCTGTGAGTGCATTCTGCCAGCTGCCCGTGCTGTTCTTCAGGGCTGCCTTAGAGCTGCTGTTTTGCCAGGCCATCAGCCTGCTTCCCAACAGAGGGCCTTAGCGTGGAGAAGTCAGAATTCTGACCGCATTACCATCCCCCCTGCATCTAACAGCTCTTTCTTCCTTTTCCCTCCTCACACACATCATGTTCTCTTTCTGGAGCACTACCTACCATTAATCCTTTTCACTTTGTGGCTCTTCTCCCTCAGAAGCCCTCTCTTCTGTCAGCTTCTAGGTCCCACAGGTGAAAAGACAACCCCTCCAAGTCCTGGGCATGGGGTGGGGGGAAAGGTGGTGCTGATGGTGGGCATGCTCTTGTGCACACTGTCTGGGGCTCCAGTGTGAGGGGTACCCTGGGGCAGAGGGCCTCACGGAGGACAGTGGGAGATGGTGATGGGGTGGAGAGCATTAAACTGTCTGTGCTGGTGACTGTGGAGTTGATGGCTTTGTGTTGATGCTGGGCAGAGTGGTGTGTGAGTGATCTCCAAGAGGGGCTAGGGTGTCACGGGGAAGCTGCCAGGGCCCTGCATGTTCAAGCCTTGGCCCTTGCTCCTTTTCCTGGAGATGTGACAGGATGATTTTGCCATTTTCTGCTCACTTCTTTGCCTTGCACTGTATCCGTTCTGACTCCAGGCTTCAGTTGGGAATTAGGGCCCACCCTCCCAGGTCTAGGAGCAGGGACTGTTCTTCCCTTTGGCCAGCAGGTGGTGTTGCTCCCCACAGAACCCTCCACACTCAGGCAGCAGGGGGCGCTGATTTCTCAAGTCACTTTCTCCGCGGGTGCTTCCTTGGTCTCTTCCCTCCCTAGTTGTTCCCAAGAGTTTTCTGGTAATCGCCACTGCCTAACCATAAATCTAAGCCCCTCATTCTTCCTCCCTCCACTGGCCCTTACGCGTGCTAGATTTTGCTTGCCCCTCTCTTTGCCAGCCTGCATCCCTTCCTTCTCAACTTCTGCCCAGTTTTGATACTGCCCTACCACTGTCTGGCATTAAACCATGATTTTTTTTTTTTTTTTTTGGCCAAGCTGCGTGGCATGCGGGATCTTAGTTCCCCGACCAGGAATCAAACCTGTGCCCCCTGCATTGGAAGCGCATGGTCTTAATCACTGGACCGCCAGGGAAGTCCCTTAACCATAATGTTGAGGTCCAACATGGAGGCGAGACTACCACTGCCACCATCCATGGCATTTGGCAGATATGTTTTCTCCCCATCTACCTCCTTTGACCTGCCCATCCCCCCAGCTTACAGTTCTTTAGTTGTGGCTCGAGGCTAAGCCCTGGGGAGTCCTGAAGCAGGGCCTTCCTGTGACATCAGCTGAGCACCCTTTGCTCCATGGACTGGTGTTCACAGTCCGCTGCCCAGGTTTATGGGTGTGGTCTGTCAGCTGCCCAGACTGAAACAAAGTAACAAGTGAGTGTTCCTGGAATCAGGCTGGGGTCAGGTCACCTGGCTAGTGACTGCAGGCTTCTCTCTTGCCGCTGCAGCCTAATCCTCTTCCAAGACTTTTATCTTCTGCAGCCCTGGGAGAATCTTGCCCTGCTTATACTTCTCCAGCCACTAGAACAACAGGGTCTCTTCATGGCCCCTGCCAAGGGATAGGGCCAGAAGCTGCCCATCTTTGATGAGCCTCAGACTCCCCATCTTGCCTCAGAAGCCAGAGTGGAAGCAAATGGGGGGTAGGGTCCCACTGGGTGAGTAGAGGGCATCCTAACCCTGTTCCGTTTCCCCCGTTCCAGGAAGATTTGGAGGGCTCCTGCTCCCCATGTGGCCTAAGGCTCCCCTCACACCTAGACATGCCCAGTAGAGGGTTCAGGGTTGTATTCCCCACTGTCAGTGAGTACTAGGTATAAACCTTGGCCCACCACTGGCATGGTCACTTGCTTACTTGGAACAGCTTGGGGCTTCTGTCTTTGCACATAATGGGTGCCTAATACATGTTAGTTAAACAAACACTGCCCTATTGCTCCCTCCTCCCAGAGGACTTGGCTAAGACAGCTTGGGACACCCCTGCCCCTTCTGTCCTCTCTTAAGCCTGCCCATCTGGTCCTAGGCTGCTTCCTCTTTCCTGGAAAAAGGCCCCAGTCTTCTCTGGCACTGACAGAATGGGGTTCCGTTGAGTCAGGGCAACGGGAAGCCACAGCTCTTAGATCCCTAGAAACCAAGCAAGGCCTGGAGTGGAGGGGAGAGAGACGGCCCTCGGGGCCTTGGCCCTAAGCCTGGGGGAGGGCCAGGAGGGGGTGGGGTGGGGGAGCAGCTACGTGGGTAGGGGCCAAGATGAATGAGCTGCTCCTGGAGCGGTCACTGGAAATAGGAGGAGTGGCCACAGGCAGTGACGCTGGGATCAGGGCAGGAGGCTTGTAAACAAGGAAGCCACCTGGGGGAGATGCAGGGCGGCCACTGGTCCTGGGGAGCAGGTGCTTCCTGAGGCCCGCCCTTGAGAGGGCCCTGGGGGGCCGCCTGGCCAAGTCAGCGGTGGGCACTAGGGGGCGCTGTCTACTGGCTTCCTGAACTCACAGGCTCCTTTCCTCCGCTCCAGGGGGGAGTGGCCCCCGGAGGGTGTGCCCGCCCTACGTCTGTGGCCCGGGTGACCCGCTCGCCGCCCTTCTCCTGTCCCCAGGGCAGACTGGCCAACGGCACCAACCCTGGCAGGGAGGGCGCGAGGCTCAGAGCCTGGCCAGCCCGGGTGTGAGCTCATTCCCCCAGGACCACCAACTCCCGCAGTTCCTGCGCAGCGCCCCCCTGCCCCGAGCTCGGGTCACAGGCCGGGCACCCCAACCCCATTGGTTGGGAGGGGGCCTCCAGGCTCCAGGCTGCCCTTGGCGCTGGCCCCCCTGGCGCCAGGGAAACAAAAGGTTAGGGGGCCGAGAGGGAGTTATCGGGCCCCGCCACTACCACCGGGGGAGGGGGCCACGAGGGGCGCACCTCCTCCCCACTGCCCCAGCTCTGCAGATTCTTCGAGACACTTTCACAGGCGGAAATTCCCAGAGGTCAGAGGAGGGAAACGGTTAATTCCTTTTATTCAATGGGTCCCCCCTACACGCCTCCCCCCAACTTCCTCCCTCCACTTCCCGCCCCCCCCTGTGTGAACAGGAAGTGGAGAGGAAAAGGCTCTGAGCAGAGCAGCTGGGAGCAGGAGGCAGGGAGTGGGCGGCAGGCTTGGTGCCAGCCCTGCCCCTCACGGTTACTTGCTGGAGGGCCAGACCCACTGTGGCCTGGGAAAGAACCTGCAGTCCCGCTGGCGGGTGGCAGCAGAGCCGGGAAGCAGCCTTGTGTCGGAGCCCCCTTTCCTCAGCCTGCTTCCAGGTCAGAGGCTGCTGCACTGAGGGCGCAAAGCATCCTCTGCCCAAGACCCAGCTGCCCTTGCCACTGCAGCCCCACCCCCACTGAAGGCTGGGCATCCCGAGGCTGGCAGGCATCTCTTCAGGCAGCCGCCAGTCCTGGCAGTGGCTCCAGCCACTCAGCCCCTTGGCCCTGCCAGTTCTTTGAAGCTCATGCAGCGCTTCCTGTTTGGGGCAGGCGATGCCAGGGCCCCTCCCCCACCATTGTTCTGTAGAGACCATAGGTCCATCTGTTGCCCCATGGTGGGGCCCCTAGGGAGTGCCACAGGGGAGCAGCCCCACAAAGGACCCTGCTGGCAGCTTTGCTTACGTGGAGCGAGGCTGGGCCCTGCAGCAGGTTGAGGGTGAATGGTGGTCAAAGGCAGGCCCGGGATGGGTAGTGGGACAGAAGGAGGATGCTAGATGGTTCTAGTCCTTGGGCCACCTTCAGCTTTCTCCTCCACCTGGACCATGGAGATGACGATATTCAGGGAGCTATACATGCTGAAGCCACAAGGAGAGGGACACCATTCTTATGCCCAGCTTCCAAAAGGGAAAAGTGAGGCAGAGGGACAAACTTTGGCTAGGGATGGGCCATAAAAGGGGCACAAAGTAGGGTTCTTCTTTCAAGGGGATTAGCCCCTGCTCGCTGAATGCCCCCTATTGGGTGCTTTCCTCTCCCTGAGCAGCTTTGCCTTTTCTCAGCTTTCACCTTGAAGTAGCCCTTGAGCTGAGCAGTAGGAGCCATGAGGTCATGGGAGGTTAGGGTGGCCCTAGGTTGGTGACCAGCAACCGATGTCCACTGAGAACAAGCCCGGGCAGGCCTGGCAGAAAAGGAGAAAGGGGCATTGGTTTGGGCCCCAGGAAGGTGGGTGCTACTTCTGGTTTCCAGGCTGCCGTGGCCAAAGGTCTATTTGTGTTTCCCAGGTGGAGAGGCAGGTGCCGTGTATCTCCAGCTCACCTCCTCTGCCGAGGCGTGGTCTCATGGCTCTGACCTTGACCTGCTTCCTCCCACAGGGTTAGGACTCCAGACATGGTCTACTCCATTTTCCTCACCAGATCCTCTGGCTTCTCTCCCCAGCCCAGGACCTAAAACTGCCTAGATCACAGCTCCCGGAAGGTCAGAGCTGCAGAGACCTCAGATCGAGGCCATAGAGTGCTGTGAGACCTTTATTCAAATAAAAACATCCCTTATGGATGTCCAATACCTGAAATTGATATGCTGAGCATCCCTGGTGGGAGCTGGGCTGGGAGAGGGCGGGAAACGCCTTATTCACTGTCCTTTCCTCCTCCATCCCAATTTCTATGAGATGCCAGGATGCCCAGGAACCAAGTTTGAAAACCACTGAGCTGCTGATCCCACCTCCTGATTTTACAGATGCTGAATCCAAGAGAAATTTGTGGCTGACATGAGGCTCCATCCAGGATCCGGTCCCTTCTCCATGAGATTCAGCATCGGTCAGCAATGATCCCACGTCCCCTGGGAGCCAGACACGGTCCTAGACCCTTCATTGTGCTTCCTTTCCATCTCCAGTCAAGTGGGTTGAGCTGAGGGACAGGGAGGTGACCTGGAAATAGCAGTCTCTGCTCTGTCATTTACCAGCTGTCAGTTTAATCACACCCTCAGAACCTCCATTTCTTCACCTGGAAAATGTGAATAAACACAGCAGACCTTGAGAGGCTCACATGAAGTTTAGGGAGAGCAGTGCAGCACATCTGTGGTTAGCCCGGGGCCTGGCACCCACACATCCCTGATGGCTTGCTTCTCCTCCACTTTACTCTGTGCCTGTTCCTCTAGGGCTGGGACCCTGTGAACCCTATCATGGTTCTCTCCTCACAAACCCCTCTGATCTCCTCGTGGAAAATCAGAGTGGAATTGGAAGAAAGAGGCTTACTTGAGAAGGTTTTTCTGGTTTCTCAAAAGATGGTCGTTCTGGGGAAGAGAGGTTCAGGATGAGCATGAGAGAGGAAGCACTCAGGCATATAAAATGTGGCCACTGAGGTGGGACAGGGGTGCTACCTTGGGGGACAGGGTCCTGGTTTCCTGGAGGAGAGAAGGCACTACTCCAGCTCCAGGAGACAGTTAGGAGAGGCTGAGGGGACTGGGCCAGGCGTGGCTCCTCTGCCAGCCTGCCCTTATGGTCCAGCCCAGAGCTTGCACAACAGCCTGGCTGGCTGGCACTCCCCTGAGAGCCTCAGGAAGTCCCCCTTGTCCCCCCCTTGACCTTTGACCCTTTGGGCCTGCTGCAGGCCAGAATTCCAGGCAGCTGTCCTCCCTTTTACCTTCTGTTCCTGGCCATTTCCCTTTAAGGCTGGAACTCAGAGACATCCCAGACCCCCACCTTACAGCTCATCTTTTCACATGCTCTCAGTACAGACCAGCTGGAGCCTCCCCTAGGGCAGCTCCCTCTGTGAGCCAGTGGGGACCCTTGGCCACAAGCCAGCAGGATCCTTGGAGTCCGAAGGGCCCAAGCCTTATAGGAGAGCCCCCCAACAAGTGCTCCTGAACTCCAGACATCCACCCAGGTGCCGTGCCCAACTTTATCCCTGTCCCAAAGTCCAAGGGGTGAAGCCAGCAACAGCAGACAGAGCCCCTCCTCCTCTGCCGCCATCCTCTGAGCAAAGTCAGAAGAGCCCTTGATACTGTTCCACATTAAACCATGCTGCGCCTCACGGCACTCGGCTGCGCAATCAAATAATTCCCTTTGGTTTTTCTAGCGGACTTTTTGCTTTTATTTTTTATCGTTTCTCGGCTTTTTTTTTTTTTTTTAAGCAATCAGTCTAAATTTGTCATCGCACATCCCCCATTTCCGCCCCCAATGGCCTCCTTTTCATCCCCTGGAATCTGGAAACCATATGTGTGGGCAGAAAGCCCCCAGCATCCCCCGCAGCACCCTGGCTCGTCCTGACCTCCTCAGGGGCAGCCTTTTAGCTGCGGGAGAGTCTAGGATCCAGGCTGGGGCTGGAAAGGGAGTTTCTCTTTGGACCTTCCCAGCTCAAGCCATGGAGAAGCCGTGTGGTCTAGTGGTTAGGGCTGGAACACACGGGTTCTGTCCCCAAAAATCTCTTTGACTAACGCTAGAAGCCTGGGAAAGTCCCCTTGGTACCCAGGGGACTCAGTCTCCCCACGAGCTGAGAGGCTCAGACCTTCACGCTAGCTCATCTCCTATCTGCCTTGGTAAAAGAGTTTTTGATCCAAAAGTTTTGCTCTGTCACTTACAAGCTGTGTGACCTTGACAAATGGCTTAATCTTTCTGAACCTCAATTTCCTCATCTATAAATTAGAGATTATTATTCTGCCTATCTCCCGGTTTTAGAGTTAAATAAGAAAACATACTCTCAAGGGCCTAGTGTCAGGCATGCTGTAAATAAAAAGCTCAATAAACAGTAGTTGTTATTGTTAACAGTAAGTAGACATACATAATGAGATGGGAGTGTGTTCTCAGCAGGCACTGCTCTGAGGCCCAATCTGCCCCTGCCTCTCCTGCTTAGGCTGCCTGTCTGGACCTTCCTCGGGCCTCCTCCGGCTCTAGAAGGGGCAGGGATGCGTTACCAGTAGCTGTGGATCAGGGCCGAGGCCCTGCTGCTCTTCCCTGTCTCCATGACAACCCCAGCCCCTCCCCTCCTTCCTTCCTCGGGAGCTTTCTGTTTACTGTAAACAGCTGCCCCAGCTCTGCCCTAGCTGATCCCGCCCAGGGCCAGCCAGACCCTCTCTGAACTGGGCACTGGTTTGATGTGTGAAGGTCTGGGCACAGCGTCTGGGCTCCACACAGCCTTGAACGGGCTCTGCTTTGCCACCTTGACTGGAGGGGAGGGAGGGAGGGGAAGAGCCTGTCACCTCAGACTAGGGCAGCCAGAGCCTCAGAGACAAGGAGCAGATAGAGCGTAATTGAGGAGGACCGTGCTGAGAGAGCCTGGTAGAGAGACCTCTGGCTTGGCCTTGGACTGACCTGGGTTCAAATCCTCGCCTGGATTTGCTCACTGTATGACTTCAGGCTGGTCATTTAACTTCTCTAAATTTCACTCAGTTTATTATTTGTAAAATGGAGATTATAACACCTTCCTCAGAGGATTGGTTGCTATGTAGGTTGGTGATAACGCATGTACATTATCATGGCATGTTGCTAGCCTGCATTGATGGTGGCTGGATTTATTATTTCACCTCTCAGATGCTCTCATGCTCAGGGACCTTGCGTGAGTCCCTGCCCATTCCGCCGCCTCACACGCCTCAATCACACTAGCCTGCAAGCATGTGTATGTATATACGCAGCAAACACATACAAGCCAGGTAATGAAATGAAACTCACAAGTGTCTGAGGCACAGGAGAATCTTCATGAAAGTGGAGGAAGAGTCTAGCTGTTTCCTAAGCCATTACTTGGGCCTAAGTGAGCCGACACTGGAGCTGGGACATCTGTGTGTACCACCATCACCAGGTCGCCACAACTGTCTAATTCTCTCTCCAAACAGCCCCCAGGATCACACCCACCCTCCCTGCCCAGCTGACCACAGTGCAGGAAGACAGGGAATGCTGTTAGGGTATGGCTCCCCTTTCCTGGGGATCAAGCTTTCAGGGCAAGCTGTCTGGGACATGAGTCTCCTGGCTCCCAGCTCCTGAGGGGCTCACATTGGTTCCTTCGACTCTCCAGCACCTTTGGAAGTACCGGCCAGTTAGCGGAGCCTTAAAGGGTGAGGTTCAGACCTGCCATTCCCCTTACCACCAGAACCAGGAAAGGCTAGGGTTAGGCAGGGGCATTCATTGATTTGAGTCATTCCCCACAGGCCCATGAGTAAGAGTGGCTTTGGATTTCCAGGCCCTACTCCCCACCAAGATGCCTGTCGGGGTCTTCCAAGACTGGGTCCCTGTTGGTCCCAGGTGCAGTCCTGGGGTTCCGCCTTGGGCTTGGCTCCTTCCGGATCAGGGAGTAGCAGCTGGGGAGGCTTGTGGGCTTAGCTGACTCTGCTGCCCTCACACCCCTTTCGCTACAACTGGGCCTAACTCTGGAGTTTCTGTCCTCACCCGGGCATGGGCTGCATGAGAAAGGAGAGGAGCCCCCAGCACTAAGTCAGCCCCGTGGACAGGGCTGGAAATCCCCCACTTCTTACCTTGGCCGGTTGAGGAAACAGCCTCCCGGCAGAGGGCCGCCTCCCGCCAGGGACTTTTCTCCTGGGGGTGACACAGCATACAGGGCAGCTGCAGGGACCCCAGCCGCACTTCAGCCAGCCTGGGGTGAGGGGAGCAGCACACAGGACCACTCTCTCCCTTGTGGGAAGCATGGCAGCCAAAGGTCCTAGAACCCAACTGGGACATAGGCAGGCCCGAGAGGGTGGGCAGGGAGAAGGGAGGCCGCAGGGGTAGTGATGGCCCAGAAAGTCCACGCTGCTGGTGACATCCGGGAGTCTGACCGGGCCCAAGTGGTTCTGCACCCAGAGCTCACCAGCGCCTCCTCCACAGCTCCCTTCCCTCGCCCAGCACCCAATCTGAAACAGGCTTCTGATAGGCTATAAAGCCCTCACTGATCTCCCGGGGTGGTGGTCTTCAAACTTTTTTGATCATGAATATTTACGTATAGATTAGACACTATAGTCAAAACACATTAAATATTATTAAAGTTCAGTTTACTTTTTAGATAAACAATGAATCTAAATTGAAATTCTCCTATTTCCTCCAGCCCCCAGACAGATGGCCTTGCTCACTCCTGCACGCAGGCCACTGAAGAGCCCACCACACTGAGAGGTGAAGGTAGGAGAGTCCCTCTCAGAGTTCACCATCCACTTTGCAGGAGGGTACAGGGTGGGGGGGACTAGTTTTCTTAATACATTTGCAAACCACAGACGATAGAGTAACTCACAGCTGAACCCCTTCTATTTGTTGTTGTTGTGAACTTTAAAAGAAACTTGGGGACTTCCCTCGTGGTCCAGTGGCTAAGACCCTGCGCTCCCAGTGCAGAGGGTCTGTGTTCGATCCCTGGTCAAGGAACTAGATCTCACATGCCATAACTAAGAATCTTCATGCTGCAAGTAGAGATCCTGCCTGCCGCAACTGAAGATCCTGCACGGGGTGACAAAGATCCTGTATGTTGCAACTAAGACCCAGCGCAGCCAAATAATAAATAAATAAATAAAAGAAGCAATCGACTGGCTTCAAAAAAATTTTTAAAGAAAGAAAGAAAAGAAACTTGGTCATCTTAGGTAAGACCCTATTGCTGCAGTCGTGGTTATGCTGCAGCTCCCCACCCCAAAGGCCCAGGCAGCCTGTCCCTAGAACCACAGCACCTGATGTAGAAAGTGAGTGTTTATCAAGGAAGAATGCAGAGACCCAGGACGTGTGTGTGTGTTGTGTGTGCATACACGTGCATGCGCGCCTGGGATGTGCCATTCAGACAGAACCTGCCCCCTTGCAGTTGCGGGGTGGTCTGCCCTTTCTGCCCCACTAGAGGGAAGGCAAGCCCAGGACCCTCTCCCTGCCCTTGGATATGTGGCCCAGCCCATGGAGCAGCCCTCTTAGCAGGGAGCAGGGGCCCCTCAGGCAGAGGGTAGGGGCCTGACTTTTCTGCCAAGGCCAGAGTTGTCACTGGCTCCAACTGGCCTGGCTGGCTCTGGGGCCAGCGCTTCCTCCTTCATTCAAAAGCCCAGCCCTGTAAGGGTGGCAGAGAGGGAGGGTGAAGGGAGGGCTCAACCTCCAGCCCCCTCCCCCCTCACTGACAGCTGTAATCTGCTTGGGAAAATCTCTTTTTTTTCCGCACAGGAAAAAATATTAGTTGTCCCGATAACAAGGAAAACAAAATCCAGCGCAGGGCATCAGAGACTTCCTGAGGCGGGAAACAATGTCCAGGGAGCTCAGTGGAGAAGCCTGAGCTGGGAGGCTGAGGGGGAGCTGAGAGAGGACACTGGTCCAGGCCTATCCGGCCGGCGGGGGAGGGGGATGACAGATCGAGGAACTTGGAAAAAAGATTTCCCCCCCAAAACCTTGAAGTCTGGGCTGTTGAGCTATATCCGGGAAATGATTCAGGACCGCTGCACGTCCCTAAACGGGATCAGGCCCCATCAGCTCAGGTGCTCTGAGTCTACCTCTCTTCCCTCCCAGTCCCCAGCCTGTTCTCCTGGGTACTGTCCCCCTCATCTGGGGGGCTGGGGATGAGGCAGGAGGGTCCCTTCCTGGGCACCTGGAGAGGCCATGGGCACCCCATGGGTGCACCTCTCCCAGTCTTCTTGCCTTGTCTGCCCACAGTTGCTTCCCTGGGTAACTTTCCATTGGGAGTGGGGGGTTTCAAGAAGGGGAGGACTTCTCCAAAGGCCCCATCCCCAGGTCTAGGGGACTCTGTTGCCCATTTTCCTCTCGGCCCAGGGCACCTGCACCATTTGGTCCAGTGGGTGTGGCCTCTGAGCACTATGGGCTCTGGGGAGGGGCGTGCTCCCAGCGAGCAGTAGTTCTGACTCTGACTGCACACTGGGTCACTTAGAGGCTTCTGGAAAATACCAGTGCCTCCTAGGCCTCATCCCAGACCAATTATATCAGAATCTCTAGGGAGCTGCTCAGGTGATTCTTATTTTTTTTTTTTTTAATATTTATTTATTTATTTTGGCTGCGCCGGGTCTTAGTTGCGGCACGCGGGATCTTCGTTGTGGCATGTGGGATCTTTTTTTAGTTGCGCCATGCGAACCCTTAGTTGTGGCCTGTGGGATCTAGTTCCCTGACCAGGGATCGAACCCGGGCCCCCTGCATTGGGAGCACGGAGTCTTACCCACTGGACCACCAGGGAAGTCCCTGCTCAGGTGATTCCTGTGTGCTTCATGGAGCGGGGGATTCTTGAGAACTCCCCGCTCCATGAACCTGTGACCCTTTGGTCACTTGCTGGCTGGTCCCCTTCACCTCTAGCATCAGCACTGGCCTCTCAGTTTCAGATTGGAGCCCCTCAGAATTTACCACCTAGCCAGTGGCCTCCAGAGGTGCCTGCAGAGTTCCCTGACCAGCTGGAGGCCAGCTGCCCAGCCCAATAGCAGGTTCTGGGTTACCCCACCCCCTCCCTCTGCTCCTTCTTCTTCCCCCTGGGCAATGACGCTTGGGGCCTTTGTTCTCAGCCAATAAGAGTGTGACCAGAAACCTACCCACAGCTTAATTACAGCTCCATTCACTGGCCATAGGCTGGCCACGGTCCACACTCAACCTGCCCAGCTCTCCCGCTCAGCATCCCCCACTCCCCCCAGCCTGTAGCCCAGGCAAGCCCAGCGCAGCTCCTCCCCACACCCCAGGGTCATCTCCAGCTTTGTTCTCAGCAGGACCCGAGATTCCTTCCCCCACAATGCCCTTAGCCCTTGCTCTGTACAAAACTTAGGGTCCTCAGGGAGATCTAGGCTCTGAGCCTTTGTGGCTTTCCCCAAAGGCTGGGGGCGCCCCGCCAGAGTGCTGCTGCTGTGCCATGCCACATACTGAGCTTACATGGGCTTACTCTGAAGTCAGACTATTCCTGGTTCTTTTTTTTTTTTTAATTTTCCTGGTTCATTTTTGATTGTTCATAAGCATGTTCCAGTCTCCTACGGGCTATGTCTATAGGGGAGTAAGTACACGCAGGAGCCACAGTCCCTCCCCTCAAAGGCCTTCTCAGTACAGAGGGAAGGACTGTAATGAGCTATCACAAGGTAGTACCATTTGAATTCCTTGAAACCTTCTCAGGAATTCCCCACCAGCACAGTGCACGGAGTATTTTGGACACTCCAGAAATGTTTGTTGAATGAATATTTGTTTCTTAAGTGGCGCACAGTACGTCCCTCCCCTAGCAGTACACATAAAAGGAGATATCTCAGGGGTCAGGGACAAGATGGCGTTCCAGTTGCATCAAATGGGGGAGAGTGGAGGGTAGAATGAGCTGGGGCCTGTGGCCTGGCTGAAGAGAACTCGCTAGGGTCCTTTTTTGTTCCTGGCCAGGTTTTTACCAACTGAGGGGCTTGCAGGTCCCCAAGGTCTGTCCAGAGGGCCAGTGGGTTACCAGTCCCTCTGCCCCAGTTGTCTTGCCCACCTGGAGAATCACCAGAGATCCTGAGAGGCAGGACCACAGAGCAGGCTTCTCCCTTCTCCTAAGGGGGCCTTCTTGGCCTGGGATTCCCAGGGGTCTCCCCTTTCCCTCTGAAAGAGACCATCCTAGCTCCTAGCCTTCATCAGCATTTTCCAAACAGGTGGAGGATATTGTGGACAAGTGGCCACCTGGCTACAGGAGAGGGGAAGCCCCATTGCTCATCCCTGGGGCTTCATCCTCCCCAGGGGGAAACGGTTGGCCGAGAAGCCACTGCCTGCTCCCCAGAAGCTAAGGATCTGACCCTTGGCCTGGGCAGTGGGCAGCAGGCTTCAGGAGCTTGGGGTGAGGGGGCTTAGAAGGGAGGGGCTCCAGTCCCAGCTGCCTAGCTTTGGGTACTAACAGGCCACGCTGGGGGCGGCCGAGATTGGGGGGGAGCACCACCACCTGCTTTTCCTTGTTTTGTTTTCAGGGCACTAATTACTGTGCTGAGCTCCGAGCTGCCTAATGAGGCCGTTTGGATTTCCTGTTGTTCTGGCTTCCCAAGACCCTTAAAGGGCCAGCATCGCTCTAGGAGCGTGCCGGGTGGGACACCAAGCGCTCCGGTGAGGGCGAGCACAGAGGGGCTATCCCTAGGCTTGGCCTGAATGCCAAGGGCAGTGAGAGGGGCTGGTCCAGTACTTCCCGGCCGCCCTCACGCCCTCCAAGAGGACCTGCTCAGAAGTGCCCGCACCGGAAGCAAGAGCTTCAGAACTGTGTAGCCTGGCCAGAGCATGTGATTGGGGGGAGGGGGAGGCAAGGAGGCCAGGGCTGAGGAAGAAAGGCTGGTGATGTCACCAGTGCCCAGACTGTGAGAACCACTGCAGCACCAGGCAGGAGGGAAACGCCGTGACGTCCTGTTCCCCCCTCACCCTGGAAAATAAACACTTGTTGTCTGAGTGGCCAGCGCCACTTCCGAAGGGGCAGGCTGGCCGGGCTAGAGGCTCAGAAACAGGCCTGAGCCCAGCTTTGAGCAAAGGCCTTTGCCCAAGATGCGCAGAAAGGCCTGTGGGTCAGGCCGCCCCGAACTCAGCCCCGCTACAGCACACCACCCAAACGGGGCTTAATGGGTGCAATTCGCCCCCTCTGCACCTTAGGGCTCATCTTTGCACATGAAGGAGCTGAGAACAGCTAGGGATGCCAGGGAACCCCCTTCCACACTTGCCGGGGGCTGCAGACCGACTGGCAGGGCAGGTGTGGGTGGGGGGCGTCTGCCTCCTGAGTCTCCCTCAGATGTGAGTCACAGCCTAGGCCCTAGGACCTGTCCTAGGTGCCCCTCAGGCTGCCCCGAACTGTGGGTCCCCTGGGCCCCAGGAGGCCTGGCCTGCAGCGCCCTCCCCCACAGACGGGGTGACGACATTGTTGTTCTTATACGGGGCCTTCCGCCTGGAGTTCCGGCTCCGCTAAATGGTGGGAATGAGGGTCCCAGGGACAAAGCCAGCCTGGTTCCCGCAGCCACCTCAGAATGGACGGAATCCCCATTGTGTGCGGGCGCCCTGTGCCCGCCCTCCCCTTGCCCGCGCCGGACATGCCAACAAACAGCTCATTGAGCCCGGGGGAGGGGCGCAGGAGACAACAATGTCCCCCAGCGGGCCAGGGCAGTGAGCTCAGCTGGGGGTGGGGGCTGCCATGGAGGCCGGAGGGCGATGATCTCAGCCTGGGGAGGGCCGGCCTGTGAGACCGGCTGACCCTGGCCTGGCCGCCCCGGTGAGGTTGAGAAGGGCTGACGGGGCTGGCCTCGCCCTTGCTGCCCCACCCCCTGGGCCAAGCTGGGAACTGACCGGCGCTTCTCACGCTTAAACTGCCCCCGCCAAGGGCACACAACAGGCGCAGCAGGGGGGCCCACAGGACCCAGCAAGCCACCCCAGACCCGAGAGGCTGGTGGACCCTCCCTCTAGCGGTGCCAATCCAGAAGCCCCTCGGCAAGGCCCAAACAGAGCTCTCCCACACCGCCGGCCCACACTGGCCACAGCAGGACTTTTGGATCAAGAAGTGAATGCACTTTCTACACCCAGAACCATCTAAAGAGCAGGCAGCAGCCTGAAGAGGGAGGGAGGGTCCTATCTCTGGAGGTATTCAAGCCCTTGGCTATAGAATATGGGGTTGGTCTAGGTGCCCTTGAGAGCTCACCTCACCCTGAGTTTCTAGGTGTAAGGCCCCAGCTCATTCCCTTGAGACACCTCTGGATTCCCTTTGTGGGTTTCAGGCCCGAGGTCGGATGAACCTAGGCCTGATCCAATCCTTTATCCTCTTCCAGCCAGGCTGCCAGGCGGGGCCTCAGGACTCTGAGGGAAAGAGTAGGAAAGTGGGCGGGGGGGGGGGAGGGAGAGGAGGGGGTGTGGAGAGAGGTATGGCCAAAGCAGCCCCCACACTCAGTATAGGAGCAGGGAAGCCCTGAGGCTGGTCGTGTGTGCAGGGCTCTATCTGGAAAGCCAGGGGTAGAAGAAGAGAGTGGCTGCTGGCAAGGAAAGTGTGGGGCCTGTCCCAGCAGGTCCTCAGGGGTCTGGCATTCTCAGGTGCCCAGCCATCTCAAGGACAGGACCCAGGCTTCGGTGTATACCTGGCCACCAGCCACAGATGCCTCTGGCCTTCCCTCTGTACCTGCCTGCTCCAGACGACCCTGCACCCCACTGCCAGATGGTGGCTGAACACCCTCCTCGGCTCAAGAACCCACAGGTTCCCTAAAGCCCATCAATCAAGTCCGAATTCATCTGTCTGACGGCTCTCCATACCCTACCTGTCTAACCTCACGTCCAACCCTGCACATTCAAAGTCTGCTCCAGCTATACCTACTTCATTTCCACTCTGATCCTTTTCCTCTCTCCATTCCGCCTGGCAGGAATGCCCTCTCTTCTCTTTTTCTAAGTTCTGCTCTTTCTTCCAGGTCCAGTGCCTTCCCCTCACCCCCTGCAAAGCCTCCCCCATCCCTCTCTGAACCCTGGTTCTGCGGATCATCACATTCCTTTTCATGACCCTCGATTTTACCTCCATGTCCCATTAGGAGCTGAATCGGATGTTCGTTTTGGCCTCACTGACCTTAGCCCAGTGCTAGGCACATGGTCGACCTCATTCACAACTGGTTGACTAATGGACCAAACTCTGGGTATGCATGTGGCCACACACACAGGCCCTGACCTAGGAAAACTAACCACGGGGGTGCACAGAGACATGCCCCAAATGGAATGCATCTTTTGACTGCATTCTCTTCTTCTGATGGCAGTTTGATAGACCCACCCCAGGTCTCCCCAGCTTCCTCCTTACCTGGAGAAGGGTTCTGATAACGGGGGTAAGGGATCAAGCCTCTTAGGAGAGGAGGGGAAGCAAGAGACGGGGGAGTTGGCCACGGCCACAGGGCAACACAGGGATCTCAGTGGCAGAATGACTCCAGCAATGGGAATGTTCATGATGCCCGAGCAGCACTCATGAGAGTGGGGTGAATGGGCACAAAACCCGGTTGAAGCCTGTCTGTTTCTAAACTTAACAGAGACAGCTGAGGCTGTTGCTGAAGCCCCTGGTGTTGGAAACCCTGAGTATTCATTTTTGCTCTGGAAATTCTCTGTGAGCTCCCAGACCTTAAATTAAGCCTGTCCCTTTGCTGCAAAGTTAGCGTGGCTGGACAGCTCCACAGGGCTTGTTCTGAGAGCAGCAACCAGAGGGCTGGGGGCAGGAGAGGCAAAGTGACATGGACCCACAGTGGCCTAACCTGCCCCAAAACCCCTCGGGGCTGAGAGGAGGCCCAGGTCCTGGTGCCTCTCAGTCCTCTCTGGATTTCTTCCTTGGGGACGGTCTAGACATAAGGAGAATCCTCCGGGTTGGAGGTTCTTTGCTAATCACAGGCAAGGCAAGTTACTCATAGCAAGCATCAACATGCAATTCTCATCAACTCCAGGGGAGAGTTCAACTTGGATTAACAACTGGAATACATAGTGTAGACACTGTCACAGGAAGTTCTCCCATATGTCTAACCTAAATCCTTCCTGCCACAACTGAAGCCCATTTCCTCTCATTCTGACTGTGGTGGGAGACGGAGACAGCTGGTCACCATTCTCTGCTTAAGACCCATCACCTACTTGACCATGGCAGTCAGATTCCTCCTCAGCCTTCCTCAGGGAACAGTAACCTGCCTGCTCAGGCAGCTATTCACAGAGCTGGCACGTGTCCCCGGTTTCTTTCTCTGTGCATGAGAGTATTGAAGCACAGCACTTCCTGGTTCTGCCCTGACCCTTCCTCCCAGGGAGGCTGCAGGGGACCATGGCCCATCTGAGTAATCCCCACTCCCAGGTTCTGGGGCTGCAGAGAAGGAGAAGTGTGACCCCATCCGCTATCTCTTACTTGCTTCAAGTCCTGGGTGGCAGCTGGGATCAGAGATCAGAGGTTGTGTGGAGAAATGAGGACAGGTCAGAGTTTCTTCCAGAAGACAAGTTGTTCAGCGGAAGAAGGTGAAGTGCACGCAAGGACCCGGAGACATGGAGGGGTCAGGTGCAGTGCTGGGCCTGGATGCTAAAGGGAGGCCAGAGCCAGAAGAGGGGAGTGAAGGCTGAGCAGGCAGGTGGGGCTGGAGAGAGCTTCCCACCTGTCAGAGTTTCCAGAGAAGAGAGGTTTCAGGGACAGGTGAGCTGTATGCTGGGGAGGGGACAAGAACAGAGGACAGTGGAGGCTAGCACAGTCAGGGCAGAGGATGAGTGGATGAGAAGGAAGAAAATCCTTGGAGTAGAGAAACCAGTCCAAGATGGAGGACTGAGGGGGTGCCTGAACCTTTACTTTCAACTCAGGCTCCGCTCCCCCACCCGACCCTGTCCTTCAGTATGGCTGGCAGAAGGTTCTCTTTTGGCCCCATCACTCTCAGCAATGCCTTTGCCCTGTGCCCTCTGTTCTCTAGCCCTGTAAGCCCTCTCAGAGTCCCCTCTGTCCCGAGAGACTGGGGCAGGAGGCAAGGGCAGGCTGGGCAAGGCCTGCAGCCTGAGGGTCTCCGCACAGAGGCCTCCCTGAGCCTTCTCTCCCTTCCCCTGGGCCTCCCTCCTCACTTGCTAGGGTGGGGACAGGAAGGAGCTAGGGAAGGGGAAGCCAGGGGCTCTGGGAAAGTTGCCGTGGAGGCTGCCCTAAACCCCGGACTCCTCTGTGGCTGGAAATACCCGCTGCGTGGCTCCTGGCCCTAGCTTTCCAGGTTTCCCCTGGGTTTGGCAAGTGAAGCTGGGGAGGCTGCCGGGTTACCACCAATGAAGGCCCTTGCTTCCAGCCAGCAGGTCCCTACCCTGCCCCTCCACTCTCGCCTTCTTTCCTTCTAACCAGCAGACAGGAGGCCTAGGGAGCACTTCCTTCCTACACAGTTAAAAGAGGCTTCTCAGGTCAGGGGCCCTCAGCTGCTTCTCTCTTGGGCCCATGGTCTCTTCAGGCCAAAGCTGTTCTCATTGAGAAGGAGAGGGCTCAGTCCACAGCAGCTGCCTCAGCCCCAGGCACCATCTGCCCCGGCCTTCTGAGAAGGTAAAGGAGACAGAGTATGGGGCTAGCCTAGGCCCTCAGGCTCCTGGGAGCCTGGCAGAGAGAAGGTGGGAAGCCCTCCTGATCTCATGAGAAGGCAGAACAGGCACTCTGACTCATGTTTAATGGTCTCACCCACTTGGACATCCTTTCCTTGGGACATTTGGGTCATCAGTCATGAGCCATAAGCCAGTGGACAGCCCAGCCCAGTCTGTGTGCCCTCTTGGTGACGTGGGGAAGGCTGAGACCCCTGAGCTGCCGGGAGCCTCAATGACCAGGGCAGTTCAGAAGTTGACTTCTCCTCCTACATGCCTCTGCTCTGAAACATCACCGTGAAGGAGGAAGGGTGCCAGCTTGAGACCTACATTTGGCCCTGGTTGGAGGGTCATCTGGCCATGGGCAATTGGGTCTTCCAAACCATCTCTTATCCAAACCCATTCTCAAATCTCCGGTCTTCTCCTTCCAGTTGAGAACCGTGTCACAGCCTCTTCCCACAAAAGGCTCTCACAGGGCCTTTAACAGTGGAGGTTTTCCAGTGTCCATCTCCTTTCCATGCCCCACCTAGCTTTCCTCTCTTTGTTTCCACCCTCTGCTCCTTTGCCTCATCCTTTATAACTGTTTGCCTTCAGCTCTCCTTTTTCCTTTCTTTCCTCCTGGAACTCCTTTGCAAATGCATAATCAGTCACCCTCCCAGGTGGCTATCATTATTATCCCCACTGCACATATGAGAAAACTGAGGTGTAGAGCTATAGTTAAATTACAAGTCCAAGACCCTAGGGTTGCGAAGTGCCAAGAGCCAGGTTTATGTCATGCTTATTCACTCGACTCAAGCAGAGGGTGGGGAGAGGCCCCATTCCATCTCAACCCTCCTGGGCTGCCTCGCGGAGATTCTTCAGAACTCAGTGGCTATCAGCGCCCATGCCCCAGGTGCTACCCCTTCCTCCTTCTCACAGGGGCTCTCACATCTTATCATCAGCCACTGCATTCTGTTCCCCCTGTGAAGCCCCCAAATGAGTCTTCAAGGCCACCACCAAGTCATCATCTTCCTCTCTCCTCCACCAGCCTCAGGCCTGTCCTGTGGGGAACCCACTCGGTCCCGCGGGAAAGACCCAGAGCAGGCAGTTCCTTGTAAGGACTCCAGAGAGAGGTGAACGCGGCCCGGCGGGGCGCCGCCTGCCGAGCGGGAATCCCGGCCCTAACCGCTGGCGCCCCTCGAGGGGAGGGGCGAGGGCGGAGGTGGTTCTGCGGCGGCATCTGTCCCAGGCGGGCGGGAAGCTGCTGCATTAAATTGTAAAATCGATTTATTGACCGGCAGGTGCGAGCAGCGGCAGATGGAGAGTAGCGCTGCTGGGGCGCATCTGCGGGGAGCGGCGGCATCGATCCTGGCCCCCCTCCGAAACCCGTCGGTCCCTGGTCCTTTCACGTCGGCTCGCTCCCAACTGCAGGGCCAAGGTCCGCGAAGCTGCGGCGCCCGAGAGGCTAGGGTAGCTCGCTGCACGCCCCCCCCCTCCCCCGCCCGCCCTCGCCTGGCCTCAGGGCCCGGGCTGCGCCCCCACGGCTGCCAGGCCCTGCCAGCCCCACTGCCCCAGTTGGCATGCGGCGGGCCGGGCTGACGCGTGGCAGCGCCCTGCGGCAGATGAGGCACGCGCCGGCCTCATTTCAATGTGAATGGATCGAATGGAGCAGCCATGTGGCAGCAACAGTTTGCAAATCTCCCCGCCTTCTGTGCAGCTCCCCGGCCGCCGCTCCCTGCACGTGGCCCCTTCCCCGCAGCGACCTCAGCGGCGCCCCTCAAGGCTTAAGCGCCCCGCCCTAGCCAGGCTAGCTCCCCCTCCCCTGGCCTGCCCGGCGGGCGCTGTAGCCCGGCCCCTATCGCGCTCTTACCTGGGTGCAGTTCGTCCCGCGGAGAACGCTGTCCCGGGGGTCGGGTTGCAAAAGAGCGCTGGAAGCCGGGAAGATGCGACGGCAGCCCTGGGGAGGGCGCCTAGGCTACCAAGTGGGGGAGGGGCCCCGAGGCTCTGCTCGGCCCCAGTCGCACCCTAATCACCAGGGGTCAGCTTGGGTGCAAGGCTGCGAGACAACCTTGGCGCTTCCTGGCCCCAGGTGCAGGTTCTGCCTGCTGGGGGTGCTGTATGCAGCGGCCAAACGGAGAGGACGGCCGAAGCCGAAGGCCCCTGGGGCGGAGGTTGTGGGCCTGCCTGAAGCCAGGCCTCGACCCTGTGGCTCCAGACGCTGGGCTGTGTTGCGGGTGCTCGTGGGGATGAGGATCTGTGGACCATCAGAGGGCCCACAGTCAGTCCGGGGAAGCCCAGGTTGGTGGGACCTTGCATCCAGGCCCCCTCTCCAGGGCGTGGCCGAGCGTCTGCGGAGGCGCAGGGTCGTCAGACGTCCACGTGGGTCCAACCCCACTGTGATTTGCGGCCTCTGATCGCCTCACAGCCTCACGTTCCTGGGGGCCCCCAGGACACGTGTTGGGTCTTTCCTTCCACAAGTCACGAGTGGGAGAAAAGTGGAGGAGTCCCAGTTGTGGAGCCTTCGCATTTCTATTGCCTGCCTGCAAAGCGACCCTCTCCTGCTCAGCAAATGTGGGCAAAGCTGGACCCCAGCAGGTTGGAGCGCTAGTGGGTAGTCAGGGCCAAGGGCGGCGTCCTAGAGTCCTAGGGGAGTAAATGAACTTCTGGGACAGGACCGCGTAGCAAATAGGTGCTTCATGAATGCCTTTGGATGGTGAAGAGAATTTAACCCTTTCCCCCTACAGGTCAGAGGATTTCTATCTCTGGGATCCCTTTCAAGAATTCTTGACTCTGAGGGTAATGATAATACTTTTGTTTGGTCCTTGACTGTTTGCAAAGTGCTTTTGGGCACATCAGTCCGGATGTGTGTGAGGGATAGAGAGTGTTCCAGATCTACCAATATTGAGCGAGATGTCTCCTGTGGGACTGGATGTCTCCCTTGAGGGTCAGGCAAGAGCCAGATCCAGAAAAGGAGCGAGTTTTTTATGAACTCCCAGGCCAGGATTTGGGGGTGGAAGCGGACAGAACTAGGTAGGGCTGGATGCCAGCTCAGAGGAAAGCGAGGGGCACTCTTTGGCACCCTAGGCAGGACTAAGGGATCCGTAGAGGATGGGCAGAGAATCCACTGGTCAGGATCGCTGGGAGGCAAGTCCTGGGCTCCTCCTCCCTCGGGCCTGGGGACTCCGCCTGTCCATAACCTACATTAACTCTGGAGCGCAGCCTGGGCCCATCTGCCGGCCCCCGCCCCACCTCGGTTCCCCACGCCAACCCGTTCGCGCCAGATGGTGGCTGGGAGGGGTGGCCGTGCGTGGGGGACCCCGGAGCCCGTCTCCTCACCTCACCCCTCCCCCAACCCACGCTCCCAACCTCTTGTTTCTCATGCTTCTCCCCCAATCCTTCACCACCACCAAGTTAAAAAAAAAAAAAAAATCAGACCATGCTCGGCCTAGGCAGCTGTTGGGCTCCGCGCCGTGCCCCCCAGCCCCGCAAGACTCCCCCGGGCCCGCGCCGCGTCCCTGCTCCCCCCAGCGCCGATCTTATCGCCCGACGACAGCCATCGCTGTGCGGGCGGGCTGACAGCTGAAGCCACAAGGCCCCCGCCGCCCTCAGCGTCGCGGAGAGAGACCGCTCCTCTGCACCCCCGACACTGAGAGAAGCCGGCCCTCCCCGGTCTAAAGCCTCCGGGGATCACGCCGGTTCCGGGAAAGCAGCTGCACTGCCGCCGCTCGGAGAAGTGGGGCCACCCGGGGGAGCCGAGAAGGCGAGACGGGTGAAGCCGCCTGAAACCCATACGAGTCCGCGCGCTTCCAGTTCCACCCTACATTTTGCCCTATGAGGAGAGGACCCGGGTCTGCCCGGCCTCAGCCCCTGGACTCTCTGGTGGCTCGAGCCAACTCTGCAGTCAGGAGAGTTCCTCCCTGCCCCAACGGAGCGACAGGACGCGGGCCGAGGCTTGAGGCTGCTGGGGGTGGAGAAGGTGGGCTCTGGAGCTGAGGCTAAACCCAGGTGAGGAGAGGCGCCAAAGGCGGGGCCAGACCCTTATTACCATACAGCTGAGGACGCGCCCCCCTTCTTTTCTACCTCGGGGACCACGCCCTCCTACCCTCAGCACGGGTACCACGCGTCTGGGGACTGGCACGCGCGGAGCCCAGGCGGGAGGCAGAAGGGAGGAGGCACGCGCTGGACACGCCCCCCATAACTGGGGAGGGAGATGCCCACCAGGTGGAGGGGCCGAGCCCCCGAGTCTTAGATGCTTGGCCCCTCGCCCAGCACGGAGTGTCCACAGAGAAGTTAATGCGTCCTCTGGCTTCCCTGCTGCGCGCGGGGCGGGGGGGGGGGGCGGGCGGGGGGGTGGACGCTCACAGGTTGGGGGCCGACGACGCCAGGGCTCCCTAAGTTCCGGGAAGGTGAAGGAGACCGGAGTCCTTTAGCACTGGTTTCGCTTTCTGAGCTTAAGTTCTTTTTACCTGCTCGAGGGCTGCAGGTAACTAACGCCGGCCGTGGTCACACCGCCGACGGGGACTCCCCCGTGTCTCCGCCCCCACGACCATCCGGGAACCACTCGCTCACCTCCCGCCCCATTCCCCCTGGCCCTCCTCCTGTCCTCCTACAGCCGGGGTCTTGGCCTGTATCCACGCGATTGCGGAGAACTGGTCACCTCGGCACGCGCTGAGCTGGGGGACCCAGGGGCTGAGAGCGGCACAGAGGGGCGGGGACCTGTGCCTGACTGGCTGGCTGGGAGGGGGGAAGGCGCGGGCGGAGGCCCCTCCGGGCGGCGCTGGGGCTGTAGCAGCTAGAGGCCCGAGGGGAGGGGAGAGTGACCACGAGTCTGAGTGACAGGCGGGTGAAGAGAGGAGCCAATATATATAAGGAAAGCTCCCGAGAGCGCAGGTTTCAGTAGCGGCGCTGAGCGCAGGCTGGGAACGCGAGGCCAAGAGCTGCAGCTCAAGCCGCCTCAGTGCAGTGTACCCGGACACTAGCCTGCTTACAGCCCCAGGATTAGCCCGAGGACACGTCCTCAGCGCAGCCGCCACCCAGCCGCCCTCACCTGGATTACCTACCGCGGCAGTTGGAGCGGAGCTAGCGAGAAGGAGAGACGGGAGGAAAACCCCGAGCGGAGCCTGGCTTTTCAGGGACCCCTCCCGCGGTTGGACGCGTGGGAAAGGTTCACAACCGGCGGGTGGAGAGAGCGACGCCCCAGGGAATGGCAGCCGCAACCCGTAGCGCCTCTGGCTGGGCGCTACTGCTGCTGGTGGCACTTTGGCAGGAGGTAACTTCCCGCGCCCCCTCCGCCCTCTCCCACCGTGCCCTGGGCCTGAGCCCCTGGCGTCCACCGAGCTGACCGCTCTCCTTCTTCCTTCCCTCGGTCCCTGTGCAATAGCGCGCGGCCGGCTCGGGAGTCTTCCAGCTGCAGCTGCAGGAGTTTGCCAACGAGCGCGGCGTACTCGCCAGCGGGCGGCCGTGCGAACCCGGCTGCCGGACCTTCTTCCGCGTCTGCCTTAAGCACTTCCAGGCGGTCGTCTCGCCCGGGCACTGCACCTTCGGCAGCGTCTCCACGCCTGTGCTGGGCACCAACTCCTTCGCCGTCGGCGACGACAGTAGCGGCGGGGGACGCAACCCTCTCCAACTGCCCTTCAATTTCACCTGGCCGGTGAGCACAGCCTGGGCGCCCTGGGGAGGTCACGAAAGCCGAGAGAAGGGGTTTCCCTGGGACCAAAGCCTTCTCCCTAGATTGCCTCGCTCCCCTCCAACAAAAGGGGGGGCACTCTTCTGATCCTTCTTTCCGACTCTTTCCTGGGACCTCACCCTCCTGTAGGCTCTCACCAGTCTATCTCTTCCCAGTTCTACGCTCTATCTTCTCCCAGCGCTAGGGATACGATTTTCATCACCTACAACCCCGGCGCGTGCTCCATCTCAGAAAGACTCCCGCGTACATTCCCTCATCCCTCAACTCTCCTCCTACCCGGGGTTCTCTCGCCTTCCTAGCTCGCGCGCGATGCTGAGTGCAGACCCGTTACATAGACCCGGGCGCAGTAACTGTATCCTGCAATTAGATTAATTAAACCGGCTGCCGAAAGGCACCCCCACCATCACCTGTTCACCTCGCTCTGTCTTTCCCCGCCCCCTCCTTTCCGTTCCCAGGGTACCTTCTCACTCATCATTGAAGCTTGGCACGCGCCAGGAGACGACCTGCGGCCAGGTGAGTAGCTCGCTCCGCGGCCACAGGGGGGCGACACGGCGCAGCGCCGAAAGAGTTAATCTGTAATAGGCGGGGGAAGTGCGGGGTGGGGGCGTGGGGGGCAGGACGCTTAGCTAGGCCGGGAGCTGCGCCCCGCGCTGGACGCTCGGATTCCGCCCGCTGCCTGGACTCTGAGCACAATTGCGTTTCCTGCGGGTTATTTTTGGCGTGGGAACGCGGGGAGCACGGCGGTGAGAAAGGCCGAAGCTGCCAGCGCCGCTGACGGGCCCCTTCCTGTATTTTACACCTTTCGCGAATTCCGCTCCTTTGGAAAGGGAATAATGGCTTTGGGATGTTGTTCTGACACAGAGGAAAAGGATATTTCAGCAGCACAACAATTCTCACTTTGCAAAGGAAAAAGAAAAGCATTACCCATCTCTGAGGGCAGAACCCCTGAATGGGCACCAGAGGACCCCTTGCTCCCAGGGTCCTCAAAGGCCTGGAGAGCTTTTCTTTTTCTTTTTTCTGCCCCCCCCCCCCCGATTTTGACCTCTTTTCCTCTTTCCCCTGCCTATCTGCCTCCAGAACATTGGGATATCTTAACATCCTTCTATTGTCCCCTTTTTGAATGGTATCAGGCCCTCTGCACATGCACACACAGAGCAGCTAAGCAGTGGGACACTTGGGTTCCTCTGGCCTGCGTTTGCTGGCAGGTGGGGTCATCTGGACAACTGGTTTGATCCAGCAGTTGCTGGCACTCTTGGGGACTGGCTGCCCTTCCTTGACCTGGCCCTCTGCCCCTTCAGAGGCCTTGCCACCAGACGCGCTCATCAGCAAGATCGCCATCCAGGGCTCCCTAGCTGTGGGCCAGAACTGGTTACTGGATGAGCAGACCAGCCCTCTCACAAGGCTGCGCTACTCTTACCGGGTCATCTGCAGTGACAACTACTATGGGGACAGCTGCTCACGGCTATGCAAGAAGCGCAATGACCACTTCGGCCACTACGTGTGCCAGCCAGATGGCAGCCTGTCCTGCCTGCCCGGCTGGACTGGGGAGTACTGCGAACAGCGTAAGCAGCCAAGCTCCCACCTGCCTGGAGGGGGGTCCCCGGAACAAACACAGTGGCATCTTTTCGGCTGCAGCCTGCCTCCCTTGGAGAGCGGGTCTGGGCTGTCCACTAACTGGGCCTCAGTAACAGCTGGGGATGCTTAGGATGGGCTTGGACTCTGCCCTCCCTCTTCTTAGTGCTCCTCCCCGTCGTGCTAAAGCCCACAAAGACCCCATAGTTGCATTCCATCCAGCCTGGATTCTCCTTCCCTGTGCCATCATTTCTCTTTAAGACATCCATGGCTCCTCTGGGAAGCCAGGAGTGGGAATTGAGCCCAGGAGAGCTGGGGGGCACCCCCAGGGCCAGGAGAGGGAGAGTGGGACTTCAGAGTCGTTGTCATCCCACTCTCACCCAGTGCCACTTTCTCTCCTCAGCTGTCTGTCTTTCGGGCTGTCATGAACAGAATGGCTACTGCAGCAAGCCAGCAGAGTGCATGTGAGTAGCGGACAGGAAGCGGTGACGGGGGAGCCGTCCCCTGTCCAGGCCCTCACCTCACCCTCAGCTTTTCTTTTGTTCTACAGCTGCCGCCCAGGCTGGCAGGGCCGCCTGTGCAATGAATGCATCCCCCACAACGGCTGTCGCCATGGCACCTGCAGCACCCCCTGGCAATGCACTTGTGATGAGGGGTGGGGAGGCCTATTCTGTGACCAAGGTGAGTCAGGGCAAAGAGAGGGGACGGAGAGCTGGGCAGGGCATGGGAACCAGAGTTGTCACCTGGACCCTTCCTACTCGATGACTGCTGAGTCGGCTTTCCCATTATCCTTCAAGGAATTTGGGATTGTAAGGATCTTAACAACTGGCTTAGAACAAGATGGTGGGTCCTTCTTCCTTAGGTGCTGGGAAGGAAGGGTGGCTGGAGAAGCCAGGAGGGTGACATGTTGGTAACCTGAAGGTTGCACTCATAAATTCCAGCAAGGCCAGAGAGAGGGATGCCGGGCTCAGTTCCTCTTTCTACCTTGTAGTTACCTATTAACCCCCTAAGTGTTTGCTTACCTACCAGGGCTGTTTGAGCAGCTCTCCCCTAAACAGCTGCCTGGTGGGGTGTGCCCACTGGCTGCCCTGAGGCTGTGGGTGAGCTGGGCCTCTGGGCGGAGTGACATCTAACCGCCTTCTCGGTGGGGCAGAAACAGCCTCCCTTGTTTTCCCCAGTAGCACTTGCCAGGCAGCTGCCCAAGCCCACACTGTCCTCCTGGTGTTCAGGGGGCTGGTCACTCTTTTGGCTGCACAGGGGTCTGCCAGCCCCAATGATGGGGGAGGGGGCCTTTTTTCCTTCATCCTCATAGCCAGCTGCAGCGCGTGCCTCCCATTTTCAGGGTCAAATGGGGTGGCTGCTGCCATGGAGACACCAGCAGAGGCCTGGGTAGGGTGGGCAGGACGCTTGCCAGGATAGAAAGGACTTGCCTGGGCCCTGACTTGCTGGCAACAAGGGGCTTGGAATTCAGCCCCTGTGTTCTTCGTATGTGTGTGTGTGTGTGTCACTTTCTCCCCACTCCAGTCGCCCCAAACACACACACACACACACACACACACACACACACCTGGCTCCTGCCCTCTCTCTTTCCTCTCCCCACATTTGCTCCCAGGTGACACGGTCATATACTCATCTTATTCAAACAGAGCCCTTACAGTCCCTGTATTTGCTCTGTCTGGTTTTCCTTCCCTGTCCTTCCCAAATAAGAAAACAAATACTTATATTTCAAAATACCCTCGTAACGCATTTCGCTGTAAAAAACGCCTGGCAACCACTTATCGTGGCTCTCGCCTCCCCTCTACTCTTACCACCTGTTAAAATTGTAGCCCCTTTCCAGGCTTACCTCAGATGCCCCTCCTCCACGAAGCCTTTTCTGACTTCCTCCTCAACATGTGGCCTTGCTGTGCCTCCTCTTCTTTACCTTTATTCTCCCCTGGCTGCAGTGCTTGTGAGCTTACCTGTGGGCAGTTAACTGTCCAACTGTGTTTTTTCAACTTTGATTGATTGCACTCCTCAGATGTGGTTCCAGGTGCTTTAATATACCCGATTTCACTGGGGGAAGAGGAAGGGTATTTGGGCCCGGAAGACTTTGAGTTGACGCCTCTGGGCCAAACATGGACGGTGAACTTGAACTCCAAGGAGCCTGGAGGTTGGGACCAGTCTTTGGCTCTGCTCAGCCGGTCGGTTCCTGTCTCCGCAGATCTCAACTACTGCACCCATCATTCCCCGTGCAAGAATGGGGCAACGTGCTCCAACAGTGGGCAGCGGAGCTATACCTGCACCTGTCGCCCAGGCTACACTGGCGTGGACTGTGAGCTGGAGCTCAGCGAGTGTGACAGCAACCCCTGTCGCAATGGAGGCAGCTGTAAGGTGAGGCCTAGGCCAACGCAGGAAGGCAGAGTTCTGGCCAGGCGGCGCCCAGGCATCCCCACCCCAGGCGGCCAGTGGATGTGCACCCGTGGGCAGGCATTGTGGGCAGGTGGGGCCTAGCCCCCCGCCAGGAATCCCTGCCCCCAAGGGTCTGACTTTGGCCCCTTTCTGCTCTCTCTCCAGGACCAGGAGGACAGCTACCGCTGCCTGTGTCCCCCGGGCTACTATGGCCTGCACTGCGAACACAGCACCTTGAGTTGTGCCGACTCTCCCTGCTTCAATGGGGGCTCCTGTCGGGAGCGCAACCAGGGGACCAGCTATGCCTGTGAATGTCCCCCCAACTTCACTGGCTCCAACTGCGAGAAGAAAGTGGACAGATGTACCAGCAATCCATGTGCCAATGGTGCGTCCAGTTGCCTTGCTAACCTGGTGGACTGGCCCTGGGGCCAAGAGAACTTTCTGGTGAGGGAGGGTCGAGAGAGGAGAGAGGCCTTGTCTGTCACTCTGGGTAGGCTGAGACGGATCCCCATCTGCTCTGGATGGTGAAGAGCTTGCTTGATCATCTGGGTGGCTTTGGAAGAGGAGCAGGTTAGCAGTGGGTGCAGGCCTTTGGAGATGGAACAGTATGCACCCTGCCTGGCCTCCATTCCTAGTCACATGTCCTGACCTGGCTGGGGTGGCCTCCGACCCTCCCCAGGAAGTCCTGGGCTAGAGAGAGGGACCTTGGAGGCCTCGTGTCCCTCCTTGAAAGAGGCTAGCACGGTGAGGGCCCTGCTCCTGGAGGCCTCACCTCGCCCCACGGCTACAGTGAGCCTGGCACAGCATAAGGCGTCTGGAATGTTCAGCATTTTGGGGGGCACCAAGCATGTTGGTTATCTTTGTCTCCTTGGTCTTCTGGTGACCCTCTGTGAGGCAGGCAGACAGCACCGTGCAGGAGAGAAGCCTTAGGAGCTGCAGAGGGATTGGAAGGGCTGAGATGGAATCTGCTCTCCGGCTAATCACTTAGTTAACTCCCTGGAGCCAGTTTCTTCATCACTGAATGGGAAAATATAGAACCCGTCCTCTGTCTCTCATGTTGCGAAGATTAAATGAAACAGTAATAGATCTATTTGAGCATTTACTGTACACCAGGTATGTGCTCCTGCCTTCATGCATCACCTTACCTAACCTTCAGAGATCTCCTATAGAGGAGACAGCATTCTACTCCAGTTTAACAAATGAGGAAATGAGGCTTAGAAATAAAATAAAGCAACGGGTGCCAAATCCCCAGCTAGAGAGAGACAGCTGAGATTCAGACCCAAGCATACCTGTTCGATTCTACTGTAAAGCTCTGTAAGATGCTGGTAGTTCTTATACACGAGCCCACTGAGGCGTAGAGGACCAGGCTCACCCTCAACTGCAGGTCTCCTGACTCTTTGTGCAGAGCTCTTTGTATTGGGATCTGTGAATGCTGGCCGAGTTCCTGGACAACCTCGGTTCTCGGGATGGGGCACCCTCTGCACCGGGGTGGGGCGGGGGGTCCAAGGAGGTTGCTGACTTGTGGCCCATGTGTACCCACAGGGGGCCAGTGCCTGAACCGAGGTCCAAACCGCATGTGCCGCTGCCGTCCTGGATTCACAGGCGCCCACTGTGAAATCCACATCAGCGACTGTGCCCGCAGCCCTTGTGTCCACGGCGGCACTTGCCGCAACCTGGAGAACGGGTTCGCGTGCACCTGCCCTGCTGGCTTCTCTGGCCGGCGCTGCGAGGTGCGGATGCCCACCGACGCCTGTGCCTCGGGACCCTGCTTCAACGGGGCCACCTGCTACGCCGGCCTTCCCCCGGACAACTTCGTCTGCAACTGCCCCTACGGCTTTGTGGGCAGCCGCTGCGAGTTCCCCATGAGCATGCCCCCCAGCTTCCCCTGGGTGGCTGTCTCCCTGGGCGTGGGACTGGTGGTGCTGCTGGTGCTACTGTGCATGGTGGCAGTGGCGGTGCGGCAGCTGCGGCTCAGGCGGCCCGACGACGGCAGCAGGGAGGCCATGAACAACCTGTCGGACTTCCAGAAGGACAACCTGATCCCCGCCGCCCAGCTCAAGAACACAAACCAGAAGAAGGAGCTGGAAGTGGACTGTGGCCTGGACAAGTCCAACTGTGGCAAACAACAGAACCACACATTGGACTATAATCTGGCCCCAGGGCCCCTGGGGCGGGGGATCCTGCCCGGGAAGTATCCCCACAGTGACAAGAGCTTAGGGGAGAAGGCGCCACTGCGGATACACAGGTGAGCAGCACCCGGAGGCCCAGGGCTCACCAGCGACCCCCTCACGGTACTGCCTGGGCTCCCCCAGGACAGGTGGGAGGCTAGCACCAGGCCCTTGACTGCTGCTAAGCAAACAGGGGCTCTTGCTGCTGACAGGAGGATCCTCCGACAAGATTTCTGCCAGGTTCCCTTTGTCCCTCCTTCCCATTCACTCGTTCATTCATTCACAGATGTCAAGTGTCCACACTGTGTCACCTGTGACCCCCATCTTCCCACGGCGTGGCTTGCCTCCAGTGGCAAACTGGCCTTTTCCAGGCCTGAGACCCTCTGGGAAGGTTGGGGTCCTGTGGCTCTCTTAAGGCCTGTAGCTAACTGCCCGCCAGGCTAGCACTGGGCATCCCCAGTCCCCGTGTCTTCTCCCAGAGCCACCTCTGCCAGTTCCCTTTGGCTCTCCGGGGTCCAGGTTAGCGCCCCACCTCCCTCCAGCCCTCTCTCCATCTCTCCCTCACCGGCCTGTCTTGTGTTCCCTCAGTGAAAAGCCAGAGTGTCGGATATCAGCGATATGCTCCCCCAGGGACTCCATGTACCAGTCTGTGTGTTTGATATCAGAAGAGAGGAACGAATGTGTCATTGCCACAGAGGTGAGTGCTAGGCTCTCCTTCCCTTCTAGCATGTTCCCTCCTGCCTTTAGGGGATGAGAAAGTGGTCCGGTTACTCTTGACCTTAGGGGCCGCTCCTGAAGGGTGGGTCGGAACCCCTCCTTGGCAGGCTGGGTTCAGTGGCTCTCGGATCCCTGCTGGCCTCGTTGCCACAGAGGGTGTGAAACAGGAGCCGTGGTGGTGAGCCAGCCCGGTCTCTTCCTGCTGTGTTAGTGCTGGGCTGGGCGGCCATGGCACCCGGCCAGCTCTCAGGCGCTGCTTCCCAGCTGCTGGTGGGTGAGGGTGGTTGCCTTGTGCCCCTCCTGCCCCTACTCACTGGCTTCCTTCACTGGCCCACCTCATGAGCACAGTCTCCCAGGCATGTGTATGTGTTGGGGCAGAAGACTGGGAAGGCTTTCCCACCTCCTCTTCACCCCACCTGCCTCACTGGCTTCTCTCAGGGAGGCCCAGGGCAACCATGGAGGGAGTGCTTGTACCCCAGGGTAACCCACTTTCCTGCTCTCCACATGCTCCCCAGGTATAAGGCAGGAGCCTCCCCAGGACATCCCAGCTTTGCCCCAGCAGCTGGACCTTCCTTCTGCATTGTTTACATTGCATCCTGGATGGGACATTTTAAATATGCAACGTGCTGCTCTCAGGAGGAAGAGGGAATGGCATGAACTGGACAGACTGTGAACTTGCCAAGAGATGCAGTACCCTTCCACATCTTTGGGTGTTTGTCTGGCATCAGATTGGCAGCCACGCCAGCCAGGGGAACAGAGGAGAGGAGAGGTGCCACTTGGACCCGCCCTGCCAGCAGTGGCCTTCAGAGGGCTCCTTTGGGGCTCTGGCCTATTTTCCAGAGAGAGTGGCAGTGGCCCTGTGGGGCCCGGAGCTGCTGTGGCCTCCACTGGCATCTGTGTTTCCAAAAGTGCCTTGGCCCGGGCTCCATGGTGACAGCTGGGTCCAAATCAGAGAGGAGAGAGGAGGCCAGTAAGGGCAGGGCCGTCTGTGGGCCAGGAAACCATCTGGTGCGGCTCTTGGCAGGAGTGTCCCTGCAGGTGAGGTGAGCGCCCTGAGAGGAGCGGGAGGAGCGTTTTCTGCCCCGTGCCTCCAACCGCTGCATGTGGGCCTTGCTCCTAACACCATCCCTGCCTCTCCCTGGCCCAGGCTCTCTGGGGAAGGATACTGGTAAGCCTTACCTGGCTTCCACAGCCTCTGGCCCTGGGTGCCTTGGGCTCCTGTGAGCAGACAGGTGGAGGGCCTGCCCCTCTTCTCAGCCAGAGGCAACAGGCCTAACTGGGGAGCTCAGGGCAGTGATGATGGAAATTCCAGTGAGGGAGAAATTGGGTGCTGTTGCCACCTAGGACCTTTCCTCCCTCAAGCCCATTCCTAAGGCCTCGAGCCTGGGCTCTGCCCACACCCACTACTGCCCCCAGACTACCCTTGAAGCCGATCTTCAGAAATCAATAATATGAGTTTTTATTTTGTTTTTTTTTTTTTTTTTGTAGTTTATTTTGGAGTCTAGTATTTCGATAATTTAAGAATCAGAAGCACTGACCTTTCTACATTTTATAACATTATTTTGTATATAATGTGTATTTATAATATGGAACAGATGTGTACAGGAGTTTAGTACTTCTTGGGTCCTGTCTTTGTGATGGCAGAGTGGGAATCCTTCTGACTCCCCTTCTCATATTGCTGCCGGCTGCCCCCCCGCACCCCTGGCACCTGGGTGCACTTGGACTTGGCCTGCTGTGCTCTAGGCCCTTGTCCTCTTCTAGTTCTTGGGGAACCTGGCCTCACCCATTTCGTCCCCAGCCTGGGCCAGCCTCCTCTGTCTTATGGCTTGAGGTTGGCTGCAGCCCCCCTTCCCCCTCATGCTCCCACCATTCCTTGGGGGTTATGCCCCCTGACCTGAATCTATCCCCCTTTTCTCTCTTCAAGTCTGAAAAAGCTTATGGACACCCTAGTCAGCCTCGGGGATACAGGAATTTGGGGGAAGGAGACAAACCTGCCTGTTTTCCTCTTTTCGAAAGGATTCTCTTGTCAGAGAGCGGGGTCTCTGACCATGACGACATCTGGGCTCTTCCTCCTGCTATTGCAGGGTTTTAGATGGACTGGCAGCCTGCTCATTTTTAAGCCCCGGCAGGGCACTGGTCTTTGTGCCAGGGGGATCTGCCTTGGGTCTGTCCTCCTTGCAGCTGGGCAAGAGAGCTGGCTCTGGGCGCCTGGTCTGCCCAGAGCTGCTAGAGTTGATTGGAGACTGTAGAGAGGGGAGGAGGAAGAAGAGGGAGGCTTGCCTGAGCCCGGGTTTCTCTGGCTGAGGCACTACTGAGAGAGTTTCCAGTCTCTACTTCATGGCTAGCTTCCTCTAAGGCGTAAGATGGTCCCTATGGTGCCACAGTCTTCCCTCTACAGCCACAAAAATACCCCATGGAGAGCAAGTGATGAAAAGATGAGCCATCGACAAAAAGCTGAGCAGATGCTCCCAGCTCTCAGCCCATCCAGTAAAGCAAAATAGACCCAGCAGATGCCCCCAGTGGAGTCCAAGTATATGCAGCGCTACTTGCCTCCCTTTTCCTTTCTCCCTGACACATAGAGCATGCCCGCCCCTAATCTGGGTGCTTATGCCAGAGACAAGGGAGCAAGAGACCTAGGGTCATCCACACTCACCCAAGTGCACACGTTCCACGCCTCACCCATTGCTCCCTGTTCCCCTCACTGCACACACAGGGTATCAAACAGGAAAGCATTCAGGGAACCGTTCCCACAGCCTGAGCCGGCAGCAGGGGGAAGAACAACACGACCTCACTCTTCCTGCCCAAAATGAAACAGGAAAGCAGCTCCCGGGCCCTGGGGGGCGGGGGAAACTGGGCTGGGACACGAAGGCGAGATGACGAGGCTCCCATGTGGGGGACAGGTAGGACACCCGCGGGCCTGCACGTCCACACCACCAGGCTGTGCGGGGCTGCACGGGCTGCCAGCTCCTCAGAGAAGAGAGCCCTGGAGGGGAGCTGGCTGGCTAAACCCACTCACCGGCTCTGATACCACGCCAGCTGTCTGGGAAAAGAGGGGATCCCTTCATGGACTTGGTCTGGGCAGCTCCAACCTGTAGCTTGCGCCAGGTTCCACCTCTAGTGACATGGCAAAAGCTGGGCCAGGCACTTGGGGTGTGAACAGGCCACAGTGGAAGCCCTTCTCTCTCCAGGATTTCCAGGTCACTCCCTGAGGGTCCAGCCCCTTCTCATAGGTAAGGTACCCAAGACTTTCCTGATAGAGTGTTCAGGTGTACAGGAGAGGTCCTAGGCTTGGCAGAAACAAGGCCAGACGATAGCTCTAGACTCACCGTGAAGTGCTCTCCCTGGCTTAGCGAATACGCATGTTTAATCTGCACTGGTATTTCATAAGAGAATTCAGAGCATAGCAGTTCCTTAGCCTGGAAGCAGTGCCCTGTCTAAAGGACAAGTCTGACCCCACGGTGACCGCCAGCTCTGAGGACAGCTGCTTTTCCAGAGCCCACTGGCTGGTAACCACCTGGATATCATCGTGGGGCGTGAGGCAGGGAGAGGCTGTGAAGAATGCCTTTATGCAGCTGGCTCAGCTAGGGGTCCCTCTCCTGCCTCAGGGCCAGACTGGTCAGGGGTTAGAAAAAAAAGGACAGTGGTTCCTACCTCCCCCCATCCCGGGCTAGATAAGGCCACTAGGTCACTAAACTCAGGTCGCGCAGACGCTCCGCCTCTCACGGGGACCCACAGGGCTCTCCCCTCCCTGCCGCTTTCCCCGCCTCTCCCCGCGGGTCCGCAGGATGGCGACCCAGCCCTCCACCCCACGTGGCCCGCCGCATTCCGGGAAGGGATGGAAGTGATTCACTCAGGGAACCGTGAGTGTCCCTTCCCGGGGAGAGGATGCGCCTGGGAGGTCCCAGTGGCCTCCCTCAGGCGGCCGCGCCCTCCCTCGCGCCCAGGGCGCACGGCACAGCCGGATCCCGGCGGGCCTGGAACCCCCAGCGGCGGCGGAAGAGGCAGGTGCGACGCGTTGGCCCGGGTCAGCCCTCCACCTGCCGTCGCCCCGGGCGCCCCGGAGGTCCCGCGGCTCCCCGCCGCCCCCCACCCCCCCGAGCTCTTTGTTACAGCCCGACTTCCTGTTTGCGGCCTCCCGACCCCGGCTCACTTCCCGGGCCGGGAAGCCGCCGAAGGCCGCGAGTTTCTCGGAGACTCCGCGCCCGCTCGGCTCCGCCTCCTGCAGCCCCGAATCCCGCCCCCGGCCTGGGAGCCCGCGCCGGGCCGCGGCCGCGGGAAGCCGGCGTCGCTGGCGGGCCAGCGGGCGGGACCGCCCGGGCCCCGTTGCCCAGCACCAGGGGGCGCTGCGCGGCCGCGGGGCTGCTCCCGGACCGGGGCCGCCGTCACCCCGCAAGGCACGGGGTCAGCCCTTCTTGGCCCTGGGGGCCACCGGGACGATCCGGAGAGGGAGCAGCCGGACGCGAGTTCAGTGATAGTCTTTGTCGCGCAGAGCTCTCTCCGGCCCCGGGCCCCCAAGTAGAGGGAGTAAACTGGAGAAAGCTCAGAGCGATGCTTTCCCCTAAATATGTTAGAGGGTGTCCAGAGAAGCGGCCCATTACCAAACTCTGAGCTGTCGGTGCAGCCAGCGCCCTCCCCACCTCGCGGTCCTCTGCGCCCTCTCATCCCAGCCCGCACCTTGAATGGAAGGGAACGGGGACGGGCTGGAAAGGGCACCGGGTTTGAGTTGGGAGGCTGAAGTTCCCTTCCAGCACCACCTCTCATTGCCAGGTGACCTGGGACAAGTTCATCCATTTCTTCATTCCTTCCACACTGATTGAGCACCTTTTATATGTCAGGCATTGGCGATGAAACATGGTCTCTGCCCAAGGAAGCTGGCCGTCTAGTTAATTATCTTTAACCTCTCAGAGGATCATAATACTTCTTGCACATTACTATGAGGTTGAAATGAGTTAGTGTATGAAAAACTATTTGTGAGCAACAAGTCCCCCCCACAGGTTGTTTAATCCTTAAATTTATGCCAGCAAACCACTTTCGGGAGCTTTCACAATCCAGCTCACAGGATGGGGGTGGGCTAGAGAGGAGCTTGGAGTCTGGCTGGATAGTCCCAGCAGTAGCCCTAGAACCAAGAAGGCAGCTGAGATGCCGGCTTGCCTCCACCATTTCTTCTCTTTGTGTCCCTGTCTTTAAGGAGCACCACTAGTCTAGGTCAACCTCCTCTGATGTGGGGAGTAGTGGAAGGGAGACCCAGGCTGTGGGAAGTGACAGCAGGACCCCAAGTCCTCAAGAGTCCCCGTCCCCTTGGAGATCCGCCACAAGTGGCTTTTGGCCCTAGTGGACTCAGCACATTCCCTTCATCCCCAAAGACCCTCTCAGGCCATGACGCAGGGTCCAAAAAAAGCCAGCTGCGGCTACGGTCAGACACAGGGTAACTAGCATCTCAGGAGTCTGGATTTAGCAACAGGTCGGCTCTGGGCCCAAGGCTGTCCTGTGTCATGGCACCCCCTGCAGGGCAGAGCCAAAGCCCTGCCAGGCATGTCCAGCTGTCTATCTCCAGTGATCCCTCCTCCTGACTCAGGTTGGAGGCAAAGAAGGCCCTGGCGGTAGGCAGACAGGTGCATGCCACTGCACCTGTCGGAGGATTGTTTTCCCTTTCCCACAGGGGCAGATGTCTGGGCCAGGCCCATCCTACTATGCCTGGACTGTTCAGTTTCACCTCCACCAGTGACTCCCTTCACTCAGGGCGTCCTCTTCTAACTCTCTGATAAAAGAGATCTAAAAGGTTCTGGGATCTGCCCATTTGCAGTAGGCCCCTGGGGATGGTGTCCTAGCTGCTGTCATTTAAGGGGCTTCACCACCTTGGCTCTCAGAGTCTGCCTCCACAGTCAGGCCCATTTTGTGCAGTCATACTTCTCCACATGGGCTGTTTTTCTAGGTTCTCTTCTAAAGCCAGGTCCTACCACACTCCAGCATTTCTGTGGGGTCTGATGTTCGACTTTGACTCCATGGGTCTCCCCTCTGTGCAGCCCTGTCACTCCACGGAAGTGCTCCCCACTGCAGTTCTCAGCCCTGAGCCAGCCCCTTCCTGCCCCCACAGACTACACCTTTCTTTCTCCCTGGAATTGGGAGAGGGGCCCCACCATTCCAATGCTCTGTTGGAGCCCTGGCCCCTCACCTTCCAGGACCAGGCCTGAGGTCAGGGTGCCCTATCAGCTGTGTCTTCCTCCCTCCTTGGCAACTAGAAATGGGCAAGGAGCCAGATTTTCCCACTATCCCATGCACCCCTCTGCCAGGACGTGAGTGAACCCTTACAGTCCCTGCTTTTGTGGGCAGGGCACCAAGTAGTCTTCCCCCCCTTGGCTCTGGATTCAGTTGGTATAACCAGCAGAGCAGCTGTCTTCTCTTCTCTCCCTCTTCTGAGGTGGACTGTATCAAGGCATTCAGCTACTCCTTCCCATACTTTTGCCAGAGAATTGGTGAGACCTATGGTCCTTTTGCATATGGGCCAAGGACCTGAGGATACATTTATTTCTCAGTGGTTTGCAGGAGATATAGCCCCTCATAGATGGGGATTGTTTTATTTATTTGTTTGTTTATTTTAGCAACCCCCCAAGCACACAAAGAAAATCCCTCTCTTCGCTCAAGCAACTATTCTATTAATAGTGTGCTTGGATTTCTTTACACTAACAATGAAAGATCAGAAAGGGAAAGTTAAAAAAAAAACCTCTTTAAAATTGTGTCAAAAAAATACCTAGGAATTGGACTTCCCTGGTGGTGCAGTGGCTAAGAATCCGCCTGCCAATGCAGGGGATACGGGTTCGAGCCCTGGTCTGGGAAGATCCCACATGCCACGGAACAACTAAGCCCGTGCTCCACAACTACTGAGCCTGCGCTCTAGAGCCCGTGAACCACAACTACTGAAGCCCACATGCCACAACTACTGAAGCCCATGAGCCTAGAGCCCGTGCTCCACAACAAGAGAAGCCACCACAATGAGAAGCCCACACACTGCAATGAAGAGTAGCCCCTGCTCACCGCAACTAGAGAAAGCCTGCACGCAGCAACGAAGACCCAACACAGCCAAAAAAAAAATTTATAAAAAGCTTTTGCACAGCAAAGGAAACCACCAACAAAACAAAAAGACAACCTATGGAATGGGAGAAAATATTTGCAAACAGTGCAACTGACAAAGGGTTAATATCCAAAATATACAAACAGCTCATATAACACAATATCAAGAAAACAAACGACCCAAACAATAAATGGGCAGAAGACCTAAATAGACATTTTTCCAAAGAAGATATACAGATGGCCAACAAGCACATGAAAAGATGCTCAACGTCTCTAATTATTAGAGAAATGCAAATCAAAACCACAATGAGGTATCACCTCACACTGGTCAGAATGGCCATCATCAAAAAGTCTACAAATAAATGCTGGAGAGGGTGTGGAGTAAAGGAAACCCCCCTACACTGTGGGTGGCAATATAAATTGGTGCAGCCACTACGGAAAACAGTATGGAAGTTCCTTAAAAAACTAAAAATAGAGCTACCATATGATCCAGCAATCCCACTCCTGGGCATATATCCGGAAAAAACGAAAACTGTAATTCGAAACGATACATGCACTCCAATGTTCATAGCAGCTCTATTTATAATAGCTAAGACATGGAAACAACCCAAGTGCCCATCAACAGACAACTGGTTTAAGAAGATGTGAGATATATACATATATATAACACAATGGCATAACAGCCATAAGAGAATGAAATATTGCCATTTGCAGCAACATGGATGGGCCTAGAGATTATAAGTAAGTCAGATAGAGAAAGTAAGTAAGTCAGATAGAGAAAGACATATTATATGATATCACTTATATGTGGAATATAAAAAATAATATAAATGAATCTATATACAAAACAGAAACAGACTCACAGACATAGAAAACAAACTTATGGTTCCCTAAGGGGAAAGAAGAGAAATTAGGAGTATGGGATTAAAAGATACAAACTACTATACATAAAATAGGTAACCAACAAGGATTTACCGTATAGCACAAGGAACTATATTCAGTATCTTGTAATAACCTATAATGGAAAATAATCTGATATATATATATATATATATATATATATATACATAAATAAAACTGAATCACTTTGTTGTACGCCTGAAACTAATACAGTATTGCAAATTAACTATACTTCAATTAAAAAAATAGTGTGCTCGGGGCACACTATCACCTATTCTGCCTTTTAAAAACTCTCATTTAACATCCTATTTGCTGGTACAATCTGTGAATTGTATGGTAAGAATGGAGGGTGAGAGAGCTGGAGGTTTCCACCACTGAATCAAAAATACTTACCCTGGGGGACTTCCCTGGTGGTCTAGTGGTTAAGAATCTGCCTGCCAATGCAGGGGACGTGAGTTCGATCCCTGGTCCGGGAACTAAGATCCCACATGCTGCTGGGCAACTGAGCCCACATGCAGCAACTATTGAGCACTCAAGCCACAACTAGAGAGAAGCCCGCGTGCTGCGACTGAGACCCAATGCAGCCAAAAATAAATAAATAAATATTTAAAAAAAGAAATTGAATAAAATGTTTAATACTAAAAAAAAAAAAACTTACCCTGGTCGCTTTCCTGACCCACTCAGTTCTTCTGAGCTGTGTCAGACTGAGAGGTCGGGCAAAGGAAAACATGTGCATCTCCTCCACTTTCTGTGCATCTCCTCCACTTTCAATCCCCTACCAGCACTACTTCATTTCTGATACCAGACCTGGGGGTTTTCCACACAGCAAGCACTTCTGCAACACCAGCTGGGTGTCCTACAATTTAACTCAAGCCTGGCACTATCTGCCTGGAGATAGCATCAGATCCCACAGATCAATCCCACAAGACTGCCCCCACTTCAGATGCCGATTGCAAGTCCAGGTGTTACCTGTCTTTCTAACTGAATGGCTGTAGATCACAGGTTCCTATGACCCTCTCTTTGGGTTAGATTAATTTGCTAGAGTGGATCACAGAACTCAGGAACACAGTTTACTACTAGATTACCTGCTTATTAAGAATGATATAACAAAACCCAAATATATACTTATTATAAATCACCATATCACCATAGACCACGGTTATACCCTGGATAAAATGGAAAGTGAAAAATTTGGAGTAAAAATAATATGGAGCAACATGTATTGAGTGCTCACACAAGCCAGGTGCTGGCTAAGGTTTTATTTCCTTCAATCCTCATCGGAACCTACAAAGTAGGTACTGTTATTCCCAATTTGACAGTTAAGAAAACTGAGGACCAGAGACAGGATGCCTGGGGTCACCCAGATGGTATATGGTGGAACTAGGCTCAAATCTGGACAAGCTGGGCTTAGAGCCCATGTCTGAGAAGGTTTTCATCCCTCTGGAATCAGCAGCTTCATGAA
Organism: Eschrichtius robustus; assembly: GCF_028021215.1. Taxonomy (NCBI): domain Eukaryota; kingdom Metazoa; phylum Chordata; class Mammalia; order Artiodactyla; family Eschrichtiidae; genus Eschrichtius; species Eschrichtius robustus. Next base: position 88,422,619 of record NC_090824.1, read on the forward strand.
GCAACTTCATCAGTTAGCTTAATAAATTCGCATGATCCCCTGGCTCCTAAAATGCACCCTTCCCTTGTTTCAGATAGTGGTGCCCACTAACACAAGGAGTTGATTACAGTGACTGGAATGAGGAGGAGGAACAGATCATAAGGAAATTAGAAGTGACCACCTGGGGCTTCCCTGGTGGCGCAGTGGTTGAGAATCTGCCTGCCAATGCAGGGGACACGGGTTCGAGCCCTGGTCTGGGAAGATCCCACATGCCGCGGAGCAACTAAGCCCATGAGCCACAACTACTGAGCCTGCGCGTCTGGAGCCTGTGCTCCGCAACAAGAGAGGCCGATAGTGAGAGGCCCACGCACCGGGATGAAGAGTGGCCCCCACCTGCCGCAACTAGAGAAAGCCCTCACACAGAAACGAAGACCCAACACAGCCAAAAATAAATAAATAAATAAAAATTAAAAAAAAAAAAAAAAAGGTGACTACCTGAAGGAACAATAGGAAAGATTAATTTGGGGAAGTTTCACAGAAGGAAGATGCCATGTGTACATCATGTGCAAATCATGTGCAACTCTGCAAGGTGGAAATGATACTCTCTCATCACCTCTTGTGAGCTGGTACCTCTGTGGGCATGACATCTGCAGCCCCTCCCTGAGGGAATTTTAGGAGGAAAGATGGGATGGTTGCTGCTGATGTTGGAGAGGAACTGGCTGAGGTGGGTAGTTTACTTCCTGGGAGTGTCCCACTGGGAGGGAAGGAGATAGATGTTGGCAAGGATAAGCAAGGAATGGGAACAGGTGAGACAAGTTCCTGCGAAGGTGGCCGAGACCTCAGGGCCAACTTTTGTGCAGATTCTTACTTTGAGAGGGTCAAGGTTGAGAGCCCTTGTCTTGCAGGATTCCTCCTCCTCTGAACCCCAGGGTGCCCTGGCCTTTTCCAAGAGTTTTACTTCTTCTACCTACGTTTGCAGAGAACCTTCCATGAGCCAGGACTGTGTTGGTTCCCCTGGCCTTCAAAGATGAAGTCTGCTCTCTGGGAGCTCTCAAGTTTGTGGGAGGTAGGATGTCAAATGCTCAGCAACAAGGAGGCTCTGGGCTTGGACTGCCTGCCTTGGGCCCCAGGCTATACAACTTGCTGCTGCATCACTGTTGCAGGTTACCTAAATTTCCTTTGTTCCAGTCTGCTCATCTGTGAAATGATATTTACCTCACAAAGCAGCAGAGAAGTTTATAATTAGAATGGATGTAAAAGCACTTAGCAAACTGCCTAGCTCATGGTAAGCACTCGATAAATGTTTCTGTTATAAGCATGACGTGGAAGGGACAGAAGTGAGGTAAGCGGTCTGGGAGCACAGAGGAAGGAGTGCCTAACTCTGCCTGGAGCAAGAGCTGGTTACTGATGACCTCACCAAAGGAGTTATTTAAACCTGGGGCTTTGGTCTAGTTGGGAGGAAGTCAGAGAATGGGCATTTTGAAGATGTTGCCCAGGTGATTCTGATATGCTATCTGTTCCTGAGCCACCAAGAACCATTAACTACTCTTTAAAAGTAACTTTATTGTTAAAAATTACATTTCATAAGCCTTGCAAAATAGAGAAGAGTCACCATACCCCAATCCATCTATCATTAGTATATGATGCCCCCTCTTTTTCCTCATGAATCTTGTTTTTGTTGTTTTAATCGTTTTTAAAAAAAATAATTTATTTATTTATTTATTTATGGCTGCATTGGGTCTTCGTTACTGCACGAGGGCTTTTCTCTAGTTGCGGCGAGTGGGGGCTACTCTTCGTTGCGGTGCACGTGCTTCTCATTGCGGTGGCTTCTCTCGTCGCAGAGCACAGGATCTAGGCGCTTGGGCTTCAGTAGTTGCGGCACGCAGGCTCAGCAGTTGTGGCTCGCGGGCTCCAGAATGCAGGCTCAGTAGTTGTGGTGCATGGGCTCAGCTACTCCACGGCATGTGGGATCTTCCCAGACCAGGGCTCGAACTCGTGTCCCCTGCATTGGCAGGCAGATTCTTAACTACAGTGCCACCAGGGAAATCCCAATCGTTTTAATCATAGTGCATGTGATAGTTCCTGTTTTGCATGTTTGTCTTACTATGCAATCATAAGCATGTTCACTACATTGTTTTCCTAATGGATTTTTACTTTAAACTGTTTTTCCTAAATATAAGTGGCTTATGTTCTCTTAAAAAATTCCCAGTCTGAATTGGTATTAAAAATAAAGTGCAAGTCTCAATAGTCCTACTACTCAGAGATAATCACTGAGCATTTTTACGTGTTCTTCTAGATTTCTTTTTTTTTTTTTGGAAATAAACACATATATACTTTTTAAGTTTAAAAAGTTAGTTTAGGTTATTTTATAACCTGTTTTTCATTTAATTATATATGCATCGTAGATAGGTTTCCAAGTCAATAAGTATAGTCATACATAATTTTTTCTCATGACTGCACAGATTTAATTTTATGTCTATATCAAATTTATGTAACTAATCATTTATTGCAGGATTTTTAAGTCGTGTATACATGTGTGTGTGTACTTCTCCACCATGTGGATAATTTACTTAAACATTTAGCTATTTTTGGATATTTAAGTAGCTTTTCTTCTTTTGTTTTGGCTATAATAAGTAACAATGCATTGAAAAATCTTGAGGAATATGGCTTTTCCCATATTTTGAATAATTTCATGGAGTGGAAGTATTGGTCAAAGGGCAGGGACATTTTATGATTCTTGATTTGTATCACCAAGCTGCTTTTTCAAAGGGTTGTTTGTGCCAATTCAGATACTTTCAGCAATGTGTTAGTACCAGTTTCTCACCTCCCACCCCACTATCAAAGGTGGTAGGTGGAGGGGGGATATTTTCCCTAAGCAGCAGAGGAGGTGGACTAAAGGAGACAGGATAGAGAGAGGAGAAGAGGGGAGAGTGAACATGGAGAATGGAGGGAAGGAGAAAGGAATAACCAGAAACAACCATGTGCCTGTAATTTTTTCCAGTGGGAAAAGTAATTCATGCTCCTTGTAAAAAACCCAAACTTTTCCATAAATAGTTACATTTAATATGGAAAGTCCTCCTCTGGTGACAGGCTCTGCTAACAGTTTATGTATATTACTCCATATTATTTCTTTTACTAATATTAATGTATAACTTGTTTTTAAAGATCTAGCTTCATACTATACACAACATAGTGAAGCATTCCTACTGGAGATTATATCTTAGGCACCTTTGGAATGATTACTTTAAGTGTGCAGATAATTTTTAGTTTAAATATCTAATTAGAATCGAATGAGAAGCAACACTGCCCCTTTTCCCTGCCAGAGGGCTCTCCCTGTTCCTCGTCAGCAGTCCCCTGACCTCAGCAGCAGTCCCTCGGAGCCAGTTCTGCGAGGTGCAAGCCTTCTGCTGCCTCTGTTTCCCTTTTCCCTGGCCGCTGCTTAGGGGGTCAACCCCAGGCGACCTGCGGACCTTCTGTGGGTCGGGAAGCCAGTAGCCAAGGGCGAAGGCCGGTAAGGGCCCTCCTTGCCCTCCACTCCCAGAACCTCGGTGCCTAAGATTAACCCAACCATTGTTGCAAAACTCTCCTGTCCGGGCAGAACTAAACCCATCGCCTTGGGGCAGGACTGACCTGACTTTCCTGTCTCTATGGCTTCTCTCTGCAGGTCGGGCCACCACTGCCAAAGTGACAACGGCAGTTCCAAGCGCTCTGACCGGCTTTTCCTGGAGCCTATTTGGGCTCAGGCAGTCCCACACCTGGCCTGGGGCGTAGCCCTCACGTGACCCGCAGGCTCTGAACGCCCGGTCTGACTCAGTCTCTCAGCTTCCGCAGAACACCTTGTCAGCCCCGTGACTCAGTTTCTCCATTTGCTCACGCGCGCCAACAGCGTGAGGCACCTGTACGGAAGGCGGAGGTGCCTCGGACAGCTTCTCCAGAGTATGTGCTCCCAGGAGAAACCCCAGAGACGGGCATTTACGCCGCCCAGAGCCCTCCTTCTGGACGTGTCCTGCACTGGACCTGGTAAGGAGTCCGTGCTGCCTGGGGTGGCAGTGACTCGGCCAGGGGCACTGGCAGGACTGCTTGCGAGACACCCTCCTGGGGCCCGCCAGCCATGGTTCTTGAAGGGCCCAGGCCGTAAAGGGGCTGATGGGGAGACGACCGGTGCCCTCGTCCGTGCCCACTGCCGGCCGCCTGATGCAATCTGAGGCGTCCTTGCTGCACGCCTGAGCTGGGGAAGCCTCCCCAGCCGTTGCATCACTCCTGCCAGGTTTGCTACAGAGGTGGAGCCGAACCAATCAGCGGGCGCGCTGGGCCCGGCGCAGGACGCGCAGTTACCCATTCAGGCGGCGGCGCGGCTAACCGGGCAGCAAAATCCAAAGGTGACTGGCCAAAAGGGAATTTGCCCCGCCCCAATAACCGCGGCAGCTGGCCGCGGTGGGTGGGGCTTCCCGGCCGGAGGGTTTAAAGGGGACCTCGGACCGGGCAGCGCAGCTGGGGCAGCTAAGCGGTGCCAGGCCAGGTGGGTACGTCCGTGGTCCTTTCGTGCCCGCGCCGGAGACCAGCCCCGGAAGCCGCCCGGGCCCGTCCCTGTGTCCGGCACCATGAAGCAGGAGTCTGCAGCTCAGAACACCCCGCCCGCCTCACCGCCTCCGTCGCAGCCCCCCCAGGACGACTGCGACCCCCAAGCGTTGTGGATTTTCGGGTACGGCTCCCTGGTGTGGAGGCCCGACTTCACCTACAGCGACAGCCGTGTGGGCTTCGTGCGCGGCTACAGCCGCCGCTTCTGGCAGGGAGACACCTTTCATCGGGGCAGCGACAAGATGGTGAGCATCTGCCCATGCCCGGGTGAATGACGGGGGTGGGGACAGGATAGTGGGCACCGTGCTGGTGCCCTGGAATGTCAGGGTCTATCTGGGCAGACGGTGACTCCGTCGCGATGGGGGAAATATGTAAACCTTGCTTACATATTTTGGCTTAAATTTGTGTGCCCAGTGGGTCACTGTGTGATGGCTACAGGCTGATCCTGTGGATCACCGTGTTGATGAATATTTCTGATTATCAATCTGGGCCACTGCCATGTGTCTACTTCTGTTACATCTATGCATCATCCCCCTGGATGAGTGGGGCTCTCTGAGGCCTGGGACAGAAGGGTTACTAAGAGTTTTCTCTACCAGTGATGGCAGAGCTCATTTCTAATTTGTTTTTTTTCAAAATCTCTCTTCCCTCCCTAGCCTGGTCGTGTGGTGACCCTCCTTGAAGATCGTGAGGTAAGTGCCAGAGTCAAGAAAGAGACCCAGCATGGAGGGGTGCAGACAGACAGAGCTTGTGGATCCTTGGCTGCAGGCTAGATTAGATGCCCCGCTGGCTGAGGGGAAAGGTGGGTCTAGCTAAGTGCTTCTCATAAGAATCACCTGAGGATCTTGTTAAAATACAGATTTTAATAAGATTTAGAGTGGCCTGAAACTCATTCTTAACAAGCTTACAGGTGATGGCCATTGTTTCTCAGACCATACTCTGAGTAGGATTTCTGTTCTTTCTGGGGCTAGACCACCTTACCAGCCCGTGTTAAGGGAGGATGAGGGCTTGATATATTGCTACTAGAGGGCTCATCAGCGCTCTGCCCACCTCCCTTACAAACACAGTACTGGGGTGGGACCAGAAGGAGCTGTGTGACTGACCCCAGTGCCCATGTTTTCTCCTAGGGCTGCACTTGGGGTGTGGCGTACCAGGTGCAAGGTGAGCAGGTGAATGAGGCCCTGAAGTACCTGAATGTGCGGGAGGCAGTGCTTGGCAGCTATGATACCAAGGAGGTCACCTTCTACCCTCAAGATACCCCTGACCAACCACTCAAGGCATTGGCCTACGTGGCCACCCCGCAGAACCCTGGTTACCTGGGCCCTGCGCCTGAGGAGGCCATCGCTACGCAGATCCTGGCCTGCCGAGGCTTCTCTGGCCACAACCTTGAGTACTTGCTGCGCCTGGCAGACTTCATGCAGCTTTGTGGGCCCCAGGCACAGGACGAGCACCTAGCAGCCATCGTGGATGCTGTAGGCACCATGCTGCCCTGCTTCTGCCCCACTGAGCAGGCTTTGGCACTGGTCTGAGGGGCTGAGCCCCTACATGGACACAGGGGCCAGGTCCCCACTCCAGTGCACACAGACAGACTTGATAATAGCTGGAGCCCACTGAGAAGACTTGGTGGGCCGACAGGGGCCTCTTTTAAGCCCCTGCCTGTCCGCCAGCCCCCAGATCTCCTACCTGACACTGACTTACTACTTGAAACTTTATTTATTGCACCATGTTGGTGTGGTGGGCAGGGTGGGGGGCCTGCCCTAGTTATAGGGGCCCTGCTGAGCGGTGCCCCACCCCAGGCGCCTGGTGCCTGACCAGATTCCCCCCAGTGCTGCTGCTATCCCCATACTACCCAGGCCTCCACCTCCCCAGGGAGCCTCCAAGAGCCTTGACCCTCTGCCCCCCACTCCAGACCAACCATTCCCTAGCCCCAGAAACAACACCCGCCAAAGGTCCCAGCTTGCTGGTGAGGGTAGGAGGGAGTGAGGAGAGGGGGCCCTACAAGAACTGAGGCCCCTGCCAGCCCTGCTCATCCCCCAGGTCCCCAGGGCAGAGCTGGATCTGGAAGCCAGACACAGCTGCTGAGGCTGGGCCTAGGCCTCTTACCCATTTGGCTTTGTTTCCCTGTCCTGTCTGTCTGTCTGGACCACTCCTGTCTGTCTGTCGGTCTGTTTCTGGGAAGCTCATCGGTATAGGCCCTGGCGCCTTCCCAGTCTGTCCCATACCATAATCCATAAACTGATCTCATTATCAGTGCTGTGCTGGAATGTGGTTCTTTCTTCAGATGGGGGTTTGGGGGTGAGTGTGGTGCTGAAGCCCTGGAAGGCTCATAAGAGGGGAAAGGGCTCCCTCTTCATCCCCAGGCCTCTGTCCCAGAGAGGGGGCAGCTGAGCAGGCAGGACTACCAGGTTACATCGCTCCCGTGATCACGATTCACATCTTAGTGCACACAAAGAATGCCCCCCCCTGAGGCATGCAAATTCAGCCTGGGCAGCTCCACTTGGCAGCCCTGTGAGGAGTCCTTGCCACCGACTTGGTACCCTGTGTCTCCTCCCAGCTGCCTTGAAGGGGCTGCCGGGCTTGCAGTTCAGACCAGGTCTTCCTCCAGTTGCAGGGTCAGCAGCTGCCTCTTCCTGACAGTGAGGCTAGACCTCTGGCTTCCTGCTAAAGGAGCCATGTGGGTTAAAGGAGCTTAAATGGTAAGGTGATGACGACTTGTGAGACCATGCTGACAGTGCAGGCCTGGAGGACCTGGTGGCCCTTTGACTTCCGAGGTCCGGGTGCTCATTCTTGCCTCCTGGGCCTGTGGTGTGGGCTGTGCCTTCTCCGTTACCCTGACCCACCAGGACTCAAGCCCATGATGGGATGAGTTGCCGGGCACCCTCTGGACTGCTGCTTGTTCACCATCTGCCTGCCCCTGGCTACTCTTCCCTCACCCTGGCCCTGCAGGTGCAAATCCCAGCCCCCAAGTTCTCAGTCTGGCCCTGGGCTCCTCAACTGGGAGTGGCCCCTCAGTGGATTCAGCCTTTACTCCTGGACCTGCAGAATGGGTGCAAGGCTTTTGCAGCAGTAGAGCCTGGCTCCAATCCAGCCCATCCCTCACTTGCCCAGTGACCTCCAGAAAAGTATTCAGCCTCTGAGACTCAGTTTACACTGGGACGCTGTGTGGTATGTGTTGCTGCCCCTCTTGTTGTGGCCGGTGCCCTGGTTTGGTCCGGGTGTCCCCAGCAGGGTCAGCTCCGACCAAGCTGGGTGGCCCTTGTGCCTGGGGAGGGTGCCCATGTGTTGGCAGCCTCGTGTCTTGGCCATTGATGGGAGAAGTGTGGAGTCCAGCCAGGTTCTTCTGGGAGCTCGGTCAGGACAACACATCCGGAGGAGGCAGCGGGTGGCAGGGAGCCCTGGACAGCCGCCTCCTGTGCCAGGGTAGGGCCAGACAGCCAGTCTGGGTGCTCAGAGCAGAGCCATGCTCTATATGAATGGCGTTGGGGGTTCGGAAGGTTGCTTGCCAGCTGCACATGGGCTCGCATACTTCAAGCCATTCATTCAGCAGGACACTGGGGATAGAGCAGAGAAGAAATCCTCCTCCTCAAGGAACTTTGAATCGTGACCATTCAGCATGAAAAGTGTCATGGTGGGAATAGGGCACTCAGCTTAGAAAGGGCTCTTGACCCTGAGGGGTTGAGGGAGGTCAGGGTAGGCTTTCCAGGGGAGGGAATGATGGGGCTGAGAGGAGGTCTCTAGTGAACAGAGGCACGGAACAACTTGTACCAGAGGGGGGGTGCAAGGTCAGACCAGCTGGGACAGAGTGGCATGGGGAAGGGGACATGGGGCGGGACAGGTGGCAGGACCTCAGCCTGCTGGCTGCTCTGGTGAGCTGTGCTGTGGAGGAGGCACTCCTCCTGGGTCACTGGGGGCCCCTGTGGATTCTGAGTGGGGAAGAGACTGCTTAAAAAGGAACACTGGCTGCTGTGTCAAAGGCCAGGGAGAGGGAAGGTGGCCTGAGCTGAGGGGTGCAGTGGGAATGGACAGGAGGATGGATTTGAGAGCAATTTAGGGAGTGAGGTCGGCAGGATTGGTTGTGGCTGGTTGATGAGGAGAGTGAGGAAGAGGATAGAGGGCCGGGGCTCCTGGTGCAGAGGAAGAGTTGAAAAGGGTGCAGGTGGAGATCTGCCCTGTGTGAGAGTGTTTGCCCTGCGGGGGCCTGTGGGGCGGTGGCATCCACATGGATGTTCAGGAGCAGCTGGATACGTGGGTCTGGGACTCGGAAGAGTACTATGGGCTGGAGTTAGAGATTTGGGAGGCACACCCATCAAGACAGTCCTCAAAGCCCTGGGAGTGGAGAGAAAAGAGAACGAGGCCCAGTCCAACCCTGAGGCCCCCCAGCCCTGGTGGGGTGAGCAAAGCAAGAAGAGTTGGGAACAAGCAGCTGGAGAGGCAGGAGGAGAATCAGGAGAGCGTGGTTTTCTATGAGCCAGGGTCATGCTGCTGAGATGCTAAGGAAAACGAGGACACAGGAGTGTCCACTGGATGAAATGCCAGGCGGTCCTCAGTGGCCTCAGTGAGAGCAATTTCAGGATCAGTGGTGGGAAACCACAAGGTAGGGCTGAGAAGCTAGTGGGAGGAAAGTAGCTCTCAAGAAAGTTGGCTGCTAAGAGGAGAGAGAAGCAAAGGGGTAACTGAAGTTGTGGGGAGGGCGTAGGAGTCTCAGGACCCCAAGAGCTTTTGTTGATGTGTGATATAGCAATTGACAACATTTAGTGTATTAGGAATTAAGAAGTTTAAAACATATTTATCAATTAAATTTAAAAAATAAATCCATTATATGTTAACATATTTTAAAGGAAAAATGATTCTATTTTCCAGAACAAATTTAGTGAAAGGAGTGGCATTGTTTTATATTTTTAATGTCTGCCTTTAATAGAAGCAGTTGGATTCTCAGCTGTTTCTGCATTCCTTCTGTTGCAAATATATAGTTCTGGAATACTCCATTGTACACTTGGAGTCAGTTCTTGGAGGAAGTGTTAGACTTTATCTTGTAGGGAAGTTGAGTTCTGTGGTGATGTTTTTATTTTTTCATGTGTTTTTCCTCCCACAAAAGGGTCTTTGTTTGTTTTTGTTCTTTTTGTTTTGTCTGCTTGTCAAGCAGACAAGTGTTGTGTTCAGGTCTGGGCTTAAGGAGGCTTGTGCTGGTGGCAGGGGAAGGCTGCAAGATGGGCAGGTGCTGGGGAGGCATGAACTAAAAGCCGGAGCAGGGAATGTGGGGACATCGCCTGGCAGCCAGTTGAAAACGGGGGACAGGCAGGAGGGAGGAGACTGGGGAACCCCAGGGTTTTGCCAAGACGGGGCACGAACAGTTCAGGGGCATGTGGGCAAACACCACTCCGGCCTCTGAGCACCTTTCTAGGGCTGACAGGCTCTTAGGGGTTCTCCGGGTTGCCCCCCACTGGGTTCCAGGAAGGACCACGTTCCTCTGAGGGCTGTCGTTCCCCTGAAGACAGTGGTGGCAGAGAAGCAAAGGGTGTGGGAAGATGGACCTCAAAAGGGGCAGACCTTGTCTTTCCCCAGGCCTGGCTCTGAGGAGGGTCAGGGTGCTCCAGGGCCAGGTTGGGGGAGGGGCCTGTCACAAGGAGAGTGTCCCTGAGGGCCAGGGTCAAAGCAAGAGGGCCAGCCTCCTGCCCCACAGCTAGGGTGACCATATATCCCAGTGTGCCCAGGACGGGCCTGGTTTACTCCTGTTGTCCTGAGGTAATTATTACTTTCACTCTCAAAAGCCTCGAGGTTTGGAGTGTTTAAATGGCATAGTGTCTGTGGAAACTGGGACCGAGCAGGATTGTTTTTTTTTTTTTTTTTTTTTGGCCGTGCCATGCGTCATGCAGGGTCTCAATTCCCCGACCAGGGATCGAATCCCTGACCCCTGCGGTAGAAGCGTGGAGTCTTAACCACTGGACCGCCAGGGAAGAGGGCCAGGGAAGTCCCCAAGCAGGATTGCTTTACCTGGCGCCTGTCAGAAGAGGTTGACCAAAGCCCCTGACCACACCTGCCCTCTGCCCTCCTTGCCCTGTTCCTGGACCCTCAACCCCTGCCCAGGGGCCCGTGGAGGCCGCTCTCCTCTGCCCTTCCCGGGTGCCCTTGGAGAGTCCCGCCAGGCCTGCCCTTCCCGGTTCAGGCCCGTCCCGGGCATTTCCCTGGGCCGTGAGGGAGAGCGGACACACCCTTAAGGCTCCGCTGCTCTCCTGTCACCGGCCCAACCCCTCCAGGAAGGAGAGGGCACCGCACGCGTCCGCGCCTGCCCCTCCCGCTTCATCCGGGGACCCTGCCCCGCAGGCGCCCCTCCGGCTCGGCGACTCCCCGGTCCTTCCCGCCCCCCAGGAAGATAGAGCCCGGGGTGAGCGCTCCCCTCACCAAACCTTAAACGTGGGCCCAGTCTCCTTCCTCAAACCTTCAGGCGTTCCGCTGTCTGACCGGACCTTAGGGCTCCCTGTCCCGTCCTACCTCCCCCGCCCTGATGCTCGCCCACTTTCCCTGGACGACAGTCATGCCCTCCAAAGTGATCCGCCTTCCCCAGTTTGGTGCCCTCCTGGATATTTATTTCCTACAAAATGTAAAATGCCAACTCTGGCCCCAGGGCCTGCTCTCCCCTCCCGCCTCCTCGGCCTCGCGCTCCCCCCGCCACGCCCCTCCATCCCGCCGCCTTCCTGCTGTCTCCTCCCACCTCGGGCTATATTTGGTCACCAAGGCTTTGCCCCTACTCTTTTCCCCATGCTAACCACTTTACCCAACCCTCTCACATCCTTCTGAACTCAGCGCCGGCCTTGTGCCTGCAGAAGCTGCTGTGGACCTGGGCTGGGGCTGGCTGGTGCCCCACCTCGTGCCCAACAACCCTCCCCCGCCCCCCGTTTTGAGCCCAGCACGTTGTATTGACGTGATCTGCTTGCGGATCTGTCCCCGCTAGGCTCAGCAAGCGCCCCCCGCCCTTCCCCAGGGCAGGAACTGAATGTAGCCCAGCTCTGGGGCCCCACCGGAACTCAGGGGACCTATGGGGAACCGGGTTTAAGGAGACACCCCTTCTGAACGCAATGTCACGCTTCCCCTTGAAGGGAAAGGACCCGTGAAAACCAGTCACCACCAAGGGAGAGTGCCAAGCCGCCTCCTCGGGCTAATATTCAAAGTGAATGTTTCTGTGCACAGCCCAGGAATGTGGGACTGGGAGCCACCGGGGCGAGGGCTGACCCAGCACGTGCCTGACTGGGGCAGTACTGACCCACCCTGGGCTGCCCCCTCTCAGCCCCTCCGTTGGTCTGAGAGAGGTCAGGCCCTAAACACACACCAGAGGAAGGGCCGCCCTTCAGCAGGCCTGTCAGGGGCAGGGTCCGTGCCCTTGCTAGTCCTCCCTGCTCTGGGCGCTAAGTTGGAGGGCTGTTTGTGCCCGTCTCATGGGGTGGTGCTCCCTGTCCCCACGGGAGGGGAGCTGGACCCTCCTGGGAACAACCTGAGGGTGCTGGTGACTGGGGGAAGAAGGGGACAGTAATGTACCCACCTGCGGCTTCCCCCCTGCTGCAGTCAAAGACTCCTGCCAGGCACAGCCCCTCCTGGGGCTGTCATGTCCACACCAGGTCAGGAGGGTGGCTCTGGCTGGGAGGATGCTGAGTCCGTGGTGGTGAAAGCTGCTCATGTGGGGTACCCGAGTCATCCATCCACAGGAGTAGGTCCTCACCCGTGGAAGTTTCCATAGGAAGGGAGACCAAGTTCCTGCTCACAGGCTACTTGTACGGACCTGACAGAAGCCTGCAAAATGCCTGCAACGTGCAGGGTGCCTTCTTGCTTTGTCTTGCATCCTCCATTCCCCAACCCTGAAAGCCTCTTCCCTGCCAGCTCTGGCCTGGCTAATTCATCACTCAGACTTCAGGGCTCAGCTGAGATGTCCCTCCTCCGGGAAGCCTTCCCTGAACCTTCTCTACCTGACCACCAAGGCCTGGCTTTGGGGCCCTGCTATGCATCTCTGACATCTCTGCTTTTTATCTTGCAGATCTGATGGCACTGTGTTCCTTGTTGGCCTCCCCAGTGGACTGTGGGCCCTTGAGGTGCTTCCCAGAGCCTTCACACAGTAGGTGCTCACATTGTGTTTGTTGAACGAAAGCCCACACACTCAGCAAGCAGCAGGCACTGGCGAGGGGAGGATGGGGACTGCGGAGGGCATTCTGTGCTCTCTCCTCACAAAAGGGACTATGCAGCAGAGGTGGGTGGGGCTGGGGGGGTGCAGGGGAGGGGAGGAGGCGGACCTACCATGACTACCCCCACCCCAAATCTGCCAGGGCTTCATACCCTGGTCAGGACATTGAACTGCTGTTCAGATGCAAAGAACGAGCACTGGGCTGGGATCCAGAGGTTCTAGTCCTGTTTTAAGCCTGTGTCTTAGACAAGGCACTTTTCTTCTCTTTGGGCCTCCGTCTCCTCAAATGTAAAATGAAGAGCTGCACCAGAAACCTGCTCCCATCCAGTTCCAGTGGCTCCTCTTTTTCAGGAGGGACATGAGCTTGGGGTTGGAGGGACTGAGCTCAAGAACCAGGGCTCCATGTACCCTGAGTCCTTGGCCAGGTTATTTAATATCTCTGAGCTGCAATTTCTTCATTTTTAAAGCAGGAATGATAACCATAACTATCTCTTAGACTCTTGGGATTAGATGTGCTATCAGGTGAAAGACCCTTATATACTTTATTTATTTTAAAATATTTATTTATTTATTTATTTTGGTTGTGCCAGGTCTTAGTTGCGGCATGTGGACTTCTTAGTTGTGGCATGTGGACTCTTAGTTGCGGCATGCATGCGGGATCTAGTTCCCCAACCAGGGATCGAAACCAGGCCCCCTGCATTGGGAGCGCAGAGTCTTACCCACTGGACCACCAGGGAAGTCCCTATGTACTTTAAAGCACTATGTGAATGTTGGTTATTGTTTAACACTACTATTTTCACCAGCACCTAATTAGTTACTGGATTATCTCTAACCTCACTAGAGTGTAAGCTCCATGAGGGCCAGAGCCAGCACCTCCCTGTTCATTGCTGTGTCTTTGGTACACAGCACTGAGCCTGGCTTATCTCAGGCCCTCAAAAAATATTTGCTGGCCAAATAAATGGATAAATGAAGTTGGCTGAATGACTGTATGAATGAACTCTATTCACTTAGCGGAGCACTGATGGCAAATCAGGTTGATGGGTAGAGGGAGAAAGGGAAAAGGAGGTGGAGGCAGAGGAGGAAGGGGGTGCTCCCTGGGCTGCCCCACTCTGCTGTGTTGGGGAGGGTGGGTGAAGAAAGGCAGGAGGGGAAATGACAGAAAAAAAAAACAACTTGGGGCCATGAGGACAAGGCCACACAATTCTGCTGGGTGCCTTGCAGGTGGCCTCTCCAGATGAGCCCTCTCCCTGGTCAGTGCCCACCTCCACCTCTCACAGCCCCTGCCCTGCCAGCAAGTGGGGAAAGGGAGGAGAAAGGAGGACTGACTGAAAGCCAGGCCATTGTGGTTTGTTTACCAATAGCACAGTCCTCCTGGGTCATGATACAGCCAGCAGCATCTGACCCAGCTAAATATATCTCCTCTGCTGGCCTGGACCACACAGCCAGCTCCTGAAGGCCAGGGACCACCCGCTCTTCCCTCTGGCTTGGGCCCTGGGCCTCCTCCTGACCTTTGAGCTCTGTGTCCCCAGGGAGCCGATGGCTAATCAGGTCCCAAACCAAATGCAATTGCTGGCTGAACCCAGGAGGACAGTTTCATTTGGACAGACTCAGAGGACTTAGGGGGAGAAAGCCCAAAATTTCCAGCAATAGGACAACCAAATGGCACATCTCCCTTCCATGGCATATTTGAGTAATTATGAATGTTTAGGAAGAATATTTATTAATGTTCAGAAAACATTTTACTCTTTTTACAGTATTCTCTTAACATTAGTGTGTAAGTGAAAAAAAAAAAAAGCATACAAAGTTAGAGACATAGTATGAATACAATCATGTATTTAAAAAGCATAGATATATGTCTGGAAGGAATCACCAGAAACTGTCAACACAGTTTGCCTCCCAGGAGGGGAACTGGGGGCCAGGGGAGGGGATGGAAGAGAGACTTTTTATTCTTATGCCCTTTTGTATGTTTTTGATTTTGAACTGTGCAAATTTATTACTTATTCATAAGTCAGTCAAATATGTAATAAAATGCAGATCTGAAAAAGAAAAGGCCTGGGCACAAAGAGGCTCTGGACATCCCTTCAGAGGTTAAGAGCACTGATTTTGGTGGTGGGCCATGCAGGGTGCTCCCTTTTCTTTTTTTTTTTGTTTTGTTTTTATGATTTATTTTATTTATGTATTTATTTATTTTTGGCTGTGTTGGGTCTTCGTTGTGGTGTGTGGGCTCCTCATTGCGGTGGCCTCCCTTGTTGCGGAGCACAGGCTCCAGGCGTGTGGGCCTCAGTAGCTGCGGCTTGTGGGCTCAGCAGTTGTGGCTCACAGGCTCTAGAGCGCAGGCTCAGTGGTCGTGGCGCACGGGCTTAGTTGCTCCGTGGCATGTGGGATCTTCCCGGACCAGGGCTCGAACCCGTGTCCCCTGCATTGGCAGGCGGATTCTTAACCACTGTGCCACCAGGGAAGCCCTATTACCATTTTTATTGTAGCCATCCTAGTGGGTGTGAAGGGCTTCAAGAAATAATATTGCAATTTCACTTTCTATAGAAAGAATATAAAGAAAATGTTGTATAGTCTTTTTAAAATAGCATATTTGATATAAATTTTTCATTACTGATAGTTTTAGAAAGTGCCCTATTGCCATCTCTGTAACTTCCTCAGAGAGGCCTGTTCAGGCTAGGTCTTGCTCACTGATCTCAGGAGGCATGGTCTCCCATGGCAGCTGGTCCAGCCAGCCAGGTCCTCACTGATCTGATCCCACCATGCCAGTCTTTGGGGGTTTATTAGCGATGAAGCCTGGGCCATGGTGGGACAGTGTCTTGTTTAGATCATTCTCCTTGGGGTCAACAATGGGGTCTGGTTGCTGGATGAGGGCCACCAAGGGCAAATTGTCACTGGAGGTAGAGGAACAGCCCCAGGACCACCTCTTCCAAGGCACAGAGGGGGTCCCCCAGACTGGAACAGTGTTCCATGCCATCCGTGCAAAGGAGGCCTACAAAGTGAGGAGTCCGGAAGCTTAAACTACAGTGTTTCATAGTAAATCAGCCTTTGATTCCACCAGGAGTTGGTGCTAAAGCCTGTTTTTGTGTATCTTCCCCAACTCTAGCAACTGTTTTTTGTTTTGTTTTTTTTTAATTAATTATTTGGCTGTGACGGGTCTTAGTTGCGGTATGCGGGATCTTTTGTTGTGGTGCATGGGCCTCTCTCTAGTTGTGGTGTGCAGGCTCCAGAGCACGCGGGCTCAGTAGTTGCAGCACGTGGGTTGCCCCATGGCATGTGGGATCTTAGTTCCCCCACCAGGGATCGAACCTGCATCCCCTGCATTGCAAGGTGGATTCTTAACGACTGGACCACCAGGGAAGTCCCTGGCAATTGTTATTTAAAAGCAAACCTCAGCCAATCTGATAGGAAAAGCTTGGAATCTCATTGTTTTAGCTCTCATTTCTTTGATTATTAATGAGGGTAAACATTTCCCCATATGATTATTACCCATTTGCGTGTTTGTGTGCATTTTCTTTTCATGTACAGTGCCTAGCACACAGAAAGTGTTTATAAATAGACCTGAAATAAGTGGTTTTGCCCATTTTCCTTTGGGGCATTGTGTCCAAGACTAAGAGCTGTCCGTTCAAAATCTGTTCTCTTCTTCCTTAATTGTATGGCGGCCTCCTTTGCAGTTGGATGGGTCTTTGCATTCTAGAGCTCTCTCTGATACAATGTGAGCCAAAGTACTGTGAGCCATTTAAGGGTCTAACTTTTAAGACAGCAGGGGCACCTCCTCTCCAGACTTTCCCCTTCCTATCAGATGTTTCTGCAAACCAGCACTAACCATGCAGATGAGAACAAAGCATGGAGATGGCAGAGAAACAGGATGAAAATAAACTGGGACCTTAAATGATCGTGTAGAACAAATTCAAATTCTTAAGGGAGACATATGTGGATTTACATCTTATTTGAGCAGTTGCATTTTGGAGTCTCTCTTACAGAGTGTGTGCTGCCCTAACCAATGTAAGCAGTGACATTATTTGATCAGAGGATTTATGGCCCAACCCATGGAGATCTGTGATTGGACAGTCCCTAGGGATGACCAGCCTGTCCCCATAAAGGTGAAGCACTGGGGAGTGGAGATCAGGAGATCAGGTTCAGTGACACTGGCCTTTGAGATCACACAGTTCGTTTTCCTTGCTCTCACTGAACCCTGATGATGGGCTACATTTGCATACATTGCCTTCAGATTGCCTCCAGCTCTTCCTTGGCAGAACTGTTCCTAGGTACTTGAGTTAATCAACACACTTTTTGGTTTTTAAAAAAAGAGAGAGTAAAATAAAATCCATAAGCTTTAGTGAACTGGTTCAAACCAGAACACGCCTATCTAGAACACTGGGCTTATCCAGAACTCAGGTACTGGAGCCCAGCAGAGGCCAGAGGCATGCACTGAAGCTCAATCACTTTATTCCTAGGAGAGCCCGCAGTTCCTCCTTCGGAGTAGTTTTCTCTGGTTCAGAAGTTCTGAATCAGGATAAATGGTTTTCAAGCCCCCAAGAATTTGGAAAAGGTAAGTTAGAAGAGGGAGGTAAGTTAGATATCAGCACAAAAACACTAAGGGGACACAGGTCCTATTCAAAGCAGACTTGAGACGCATACAATTGTAGCTGTCCGTGTGGTTTAGTATCAGGCACTCGGTAGTCATGGCACAGGGGCCTGAGCACCAGATGCTCATGTGACCCAGGTTCTCAGGAAAGGTTAAGATATGTTCAGTAGGGTCTGTTTAAGCTGTGATATTCATAAAATCTCTTCAAAAGAGTCCTAACCAAGATAAATTCTGGTGCTTCAAAGGGTTAACTATCAGCTCTCTGACTTAGCTATTCAGAAAGATTCTGCATGGTAGAGTTCATGCTGCCCTTTCCAAATCCACGGGGCTGAGGACAAACTGAGACCACTGAAGCCACGTGGCCCTTACAACCCACTGGATTCAACCCCTAACCCCCGACACCCCTCCACTGCCCTCCTCAGACATTCCTAGGCAAGTGACTTCAAGGGTGCAAGGCATGAAGCTGCCTGGGGTCTTCCAGGACCCGTCACCTGGGAAATGTGAAGGGAGCCCCTTCCCTCTTCCCTGGTAGCAGGAACAGCTGCAGGTAGGCCTGATTCAGGGTGGGGCTTGGGGTTGTGTGGTGGTGATGGAGGGCATGAGATGTTCTGAGTGCCCCGGGCGTTCTCCCAGAGAGCGGCTCTCAGGACCATCAGCTGGGCTGGGGGAGCTTAGAGAACTCCCCACCGTCTCCTGCAACTGTGACCCTCTGTGCCCCTGCTTCCTTTTCCCTTCAGAGGCTGTGCAGCCTAGTCCACAGTCCAGGTCAGACCCAGAGAGGTCACCCCAGCCCTTGGTCCAGGCATTCATTCTTGGGCTTTGGGTCCCAGGACCTCAAAATCCCAAAGGGCAGGAGAGGAGAGGAGAGAGGCATGGGACGTGCAGAGGTGCTCACTAGAGCCCGTTCCCTGGCCTTTGGGGAGAAACTCTTACCTCTCTAAGAGAGAGTCTCTCACTCAGGAATCCTTGTTTCTCTTAACCAAGGTGCCAGGAACTGTAGACCAGGGACTCGGAGAACTGTGAAAAAGATCTTGAGCTTTGTAACTCCCTATGTCCAGTTCTGCTTTTACCTGGTGTCTTTGTTTTGATAAGCAAGAAAACGCTTAATATAAAAAAAAAAAGCAAGACGCTCATTTGGCAGCAGTTAGGAGGGGACCAGGGGTACATCCCCCAGCAGCTTGCCGTAAACGGGGGAAACTGCAATGAGAGTGGATGGTGGCTGTTTTAAAGAGGAAGGGGAAAAAAAAGAGCAAGGGGAAGCCAGCTGAGTCTCAGGACCTGAAGCAAGGAAGAAATGGGAGCACAGGAAGAGTTCAGGGGCCTGGTGACAAGGGAGGCGCCCAGCTTCCTCAGGGACCCAGGAAGTGGGCCTCAGGCTTGTCCTCCCTCCTCTTTCCCTTTCCTTCTACCTCCCCCTACACCCAGCCCTGGGGACTGTCACCAGGGATTGGCATCTCCGTAGTCCAGCCATGGCACTGTTTGCCCCAGACACTTCCAGGATGACAAAAGGGGTTGTTCCCATGAGGGCTGACATAGCTCAAGTTCCTGCCACCCCCGAGTCCTCAGGAGCCTCCATGCAGGGGCCTCCCCTCCAGGCAGATGCCTTTCTTAGCAGCACCATTTGCTACCATAGAGCGAGTACCTGGGCACACAGTTTTAAGACAGCCAGAGGCCCTGCTTTCTCTGGAACAGAGCCTGCCCTCCCCTACGCCTTCCACATCCAAGTGGTTTGAAGGCACCATGAAGATGGCTGATTTGGGCAGCCAGCAGTGGCCACGGCTGCCTCCCAAACCGCACGGCTTCCCACACTCTGGCAGTCTCGGAGCAGCATGGGAGACCTGCCAAACTTCACCATGCCCCTGGAAAGGGCTTAGGAATTAGTTCAGAAAGCTGACTGGCCCTGAGGAGTCTGGTAGTCACGAGAAGGAGACACATGCAGCAGAGAAAATAGCGAGTCCGCGGATCGCAGACCCTCTAGCAATTAAAGAGGCTACAACTTGGTGGAGGCTACACAGGACAGAGGGGCAGCAGCAGATCAGAGATCTTCTCTCATACCTAACATGTTAACAGAGGTCTACCCAGGGGAAAAAGGCGATGGAGAAAATCATGAATTGATAGGTTTAAAAAATGAAAAAAGTGAGAAAACACGTATGGGACCTAATTTTCCTGGAAATGTTAGTTTTTCATTTTCTTTCATCAGGTGGATTGAGTAACCTAAAAAATCAAGTTGTATTTCCTGCACAGAGCTTCCTGGCTGGAGTGGGGGCATACAAGAAGAGATCAGAGTTTATTCTGACTGACACGGCTGGAGGGTGCCCAGGGCCTTGTTATGCCAGGTGTGGTCCAAGGCGAAGCAGCCATCACCTGAGGTGTGTTTGTTAGAGGTTCAGTTTCAGGTCTCACCCTAGACCTTCTGAAATTCAACCTGCATTTTAAGAAGATCCGAGGTGATTCATATGTGTACTAAAGTTTGATAAGCATTACTTAAGGGGATGATTCAGAAGTTTCAAAAAAAAAAATTTAACTTAAACTTAGTTTAACTCCACACAAAATCTTTAGCTCGCAGTAAAAGCAGAGCTGCTCTGTTTAATTTGGGTGGCCCATATCCCTTTTTGTTTATCACTCACAACAGCCCTTGAGGCACATCTGGGGATCTCTAAAACTCCAGGTCCAGGGGGTCTCCAGAGACTCCTGAGTGCTTCAACAAAGCCCTAGGCATGGAAACTGTGATTGTAAGCCCAGTGCAGACTCCACATTTCCAGGGCTGCTCATGGGGCAGCCCACAATCTTAAAATCTACTTACCTAGGGCCCCAGAGCTGGTTCATGTGGCAAGGGAAACCTGGTCGAAAAGATGGCCTCACTGTGATCCAGGGAGATCTGCACTGGAGGACTGGATCTCCAGGCTCCCCGAGGGACGCTCCTTTTAGCAGGCAGGAGCCCTCCCCAGTCTTTTTCTACGTTAAGGGACTGGCTCTTTGGGTTCATAGGTGAAAGCTGTCCATCTCCCACATGAGAGCCGCAGTCTTCAGAGAGTGGACAGACTAGCATGAGTCATAACTTGGGGACAGGACTCAAGCTGTTAATGAGTTTGAAGCTTTCGCTTTTAAGATTCAAGCCCCATCTATGAACCCTCAGGTAAGGGAGGGACAGGTGAGGAGGAACATTAAGGCTGCGAGCACCCCTCAATATGAAATGTTAGCTGTGTTTCTTCAGGGACTGGATTGAAAATGGGTAAAAGGGGGGTATGGTACCATGTCTGGGGACACAGAAGACTGGAGAGCTCTGATCCAAGACTTACATGCTTTTCAGGAGAGGATACTAGCCTATCCGCATCTGGGTGAAGCTACACGAGGATCTGAGTTGTCAGGTCCCTACAGAGGCGACCACTGCTGACCTTGACAAGGTTCTAGAGTCTTGTCACTGGAGTGGGGGGGGGGCAAGCTGGGTAATGAGAAGTGGAGAGGATCCATCCTAGTGGGCTTGTTGACCAGGAGCCACAGTGGTGACAATAGGGCATGGCTAATTGGGAAACTGACACTGGTTTGCTCTGTGTGAGGCCTTGGTCAAGTTTACCAGCAAGAAAAACAAGACCCAGCATATATGACAGTGCTACTTAAGATCAACAAAATGAAGACAAGGCTTACCCTTGTGACGGGGTGAGCAGCAGCTTCTAAGGAGCCAGCCCACCCCGATCAAGGGTGTGCAGGGTAAGCCAAGGCTTGGGAGGCCACACAGCCAGCACATTCGGAACAGCACGAGCCCTGCTCAAAGGTGACACAAGAGCATATATGAGTGTTTTAACTCAATCAGAGAAACACTGCCAGTGCAGGCTGGGAACTCATTCTTTTTCCAACTGATCAGAGAGCTAAGTTTTCAAAGCCTGGATGTCTTTGGAATCCCTAGTAACATATTTGACTGTTTTCCTTCATGATTCTTACAAGTACAGCTAACTTTGATAACACTGAGTTCGTTTCACAGTTCCTTAGTATTTCTGCTGGCTTAACTGATTGACAGCGGGTACTGGAACTGCAAACGGGGTAGGTTTCTGGGGTTTATATGCACACATTTGTACACATATCACAGTTTTAGAAATTGGGACAATACAGTTTCTATTAGTTGGGGATTTTATATATTACACACTGCCAGGATAATCTCTCACTTGTGGTATTTGGGGAAAGAATCCGTCAGTGTTAAGATTACCACTATGTAACTGCCTAATGGTGGACCAGGTCAAGCTGCCTACGCCTAAGTCCTGGAGGCAAGGTCTGGAGTCATAAGGAGCCCACACCCCGAGGGCCGAGTCCCTGGCCCGCCAGGAACTTGGTTAAGCCTCCTCTCTGACGGCTGGAGGCGAATTCCTATGCCCAGTTAACGCCCACAGGGCACTCCTCGTCACACTGACCACGTGTCCTGACCACAAGAACGATGATAATGTTGGGGCTCTGCTTCCCCTTCATCCTGCCACACTCCCCCAAGAGCCTTACAATGCCCCCAAGGAGAGGTGGCTGCAAAGACCACAGACACCTCAATTTACATAAAATTATCTCACTCCATTTTATTTAAGATTTTTTTTCTCCAGTTAGTAAAAGAAAGATGTGTCTCTCTTTATACATATGTACAAGTTCAGTTATAAAAATAGACAGCACATTCAAAGAGAAAAAAGGCTTGGCATTTTTCTGATTCCCTCTAAATAGCATCTGTACACAGGAGTCTGGGTTTGGGCAGGGGAATCTTAATGATTTAAATTAAATGATTCCCCTACCACTCCTACTCCAAAAAAAAAGTTTTAAAAATCAATCTATCTAAACTCAATTCCGCGATTTTCAGGTGTGCAAATTAGAGGCTGGCCCGCCCAGAAGCACCTGCTCCACCAGGGACATCAGGCTGGGGGCAAGCAGAAACACCACCAGTGCCAACGCCACCCCTTTGCCTCTCCTGGAGGGAAGCAAGCTCAGGCTGGTGGGGTCGGGCTGGGAGGGTGGGTGCTGAGCCTGCCCTCTCTCCATCCTCTCCAGCTCACTCCGCCATCCCTTCCTTTCTCAGTGCAATACAGACAGTGCATACAGCCAAGCAGGGGGCTGAAGGGCAAGGGTGGGGAGACTGTGCATTCAGGAAGGGCAAGGGGAGCCTGCAAGAGGGGCAGTGAGGATGTCCTGCTGATTGAGGTGGCTCCTGGTCTGTTTACTGGCTTCTGGGAGTCCCGGAGTGGGAGCTGCTGCTACTGTTGCTGGTGGGACCTGAAGGTTCTCTGGTGCGAACCGTGCAGGACAGGGGAGGAAATGCTGGGAAAACAACTGCCTCCAGGCATGCTTCCTCTAGCCTTCTGTCATCCTCACAGACCACTACCTTCTTTTGCGTTCGCTGCTCTCCTCAACCGTGACACTCTGGCAAATGGGGTTTGGAGACTTGGGGAGTTGCCCACGACTGAGGACGTCGCATACATGATTTCCTCCCTTCCTAGCCCCACAGGAAATCACAGCCCT
Source organism: Eschrichtius robustus (assembly GCF_028021215.1). NCBI lineage: Eukaryota > Metazoa > Chordata > Mammalia > Artiodactyla > Eschrichtiidae > Eschrichtius > Eschrichtius robustus. Next base: position 88,445,406 of record NC_090824.1, read on the forward strand.
AAGAGAAGTCTCCACTGTGGAAGGCTCTTCACAGCACTTGTAGAGCCTTTGCAAGGGACATGGCCAGAGCCGAAGAGTGGAATGGGGATGGAGACTGTGTGCCTGAGCATCTAAACAGGGTCTCTGTCAGGCCCTTCCCCAGTATGAGGTTTAAGACTTGCCTATAAATTCCTTTGAGATGCTGTGGGCCTGATCCCCGTCCTTGGGCCTTCTTCCTACAGGCAACCCCAGAGCATTCCTCTTGGGACACAGGTGATCAAAGTGCTCACGCCAACCACCTGCCTGTCTTTCCCTTGCTGCAGCTGGTCATCGCTGCCCTCTGGCTTGGGATGAAAGATGCTGCACTGGGCAAGCCATCCAAAGGCCATCTGCAGGCCAGGACTCTAGCCCCCGGTTTGGTTGAAGGAAGCTGGAGGGCCAGGTGGTTACCGTCCTCCAGAGGGGTTGGTGCCTTTGCCCTGTTTCCGGACCAGGGAGTCTGGGGCTAGGCTGCTGGTCAAGTGGAGGCTCTTGGGAGTCCCAGGAACACTATTTCCTTTGCTCAAAGGGGAGCTCAAGGGAGAAGTGGCGCTTGAAGGTCCAAAGTCAGCAAGGCCAGCAGGCCGAACAAGGGACGTCTGCAGAGGACTGCTGGTGGAGATTCCTGTGGGGAGGGAAAGAGAGGCAAGACGAGCATAAGCACCAGTGCTGTCCGAGTGCCTCAGTGCCTAACCCCGGTTGCTGGAGTCTGGTCTGGAGATGAGGTCGTGGGGAACCCCCTCCCTGCCACTCTTCTTAGCGTATTTGCTTGCTCTTCCTGTCAACTGTTTTTTCAGTAAGAGAAAAATGATACCTACCCAGCTCTCTCCACATTACCGCATCAAGAGGGAGTAAGATTGTCACCTTGGCACTCAAGAGCAGAGCACACATTATACAACATGGGAAAGCCAAGGCTGCAGGATGAGCTGTAACTTACAGGCACTAATGTATTTTCTTACACATTCCTTCTTCCTTTTTAGGACACCACTTGTGATTAGTTGCTTCCCTCTTTATTTTTTTAAAAATTTATTTATTTATTTATTTTTAAATTTTTGGCTGTGTTGGGTCTTCGTTGCTGTGTGCCAGCTTTCTCTAGTTGCGGCGAGCTGGGGCTACTCTTTGTTGCGGTGCGCGGGCTTCTCACTGTGGTGGCTTCTCTTGTTGCGGAGCACGGGCTCTAGCCGCGAGGGCTTCAGTAGTTGTGGCACGTGGGCTAGGTAGTTGTGGCTCACAGGCTCTAGAGCGCAGGCTCGGTAGTTGTGGCTCACGGGCTTAGCTGCTCCGCGGCATGTGGGATCTTCCCGGACCAGGGCTCGAACCCATGTCCCCTGCATTGGCAGGCGGATTCTTAACCACTGCGCCACCAAGGAAGTCCCAGCTGCTTCCTTCTTAATTTCAGAAGATGTCCTCTACTCCCCAGTCTGGCCAGAGGACACAAGGCTGCCCACTCTATCCTGTGTCTACACTCATGCAGTTCTCCTTGTGTTGGACGCAGCTACCCCTGCTCTCCAAGCCCTGCCACTTTAAGGACCTGGTTCAAATCTCCCATCTCCAGTGATGGCTTCCTGGGCAACAACTCTTTTGAACATTCCTACGAATGAATTCTACGTGCTCAGCAGGAAGACTCGTGTCTCCTCTCATCCACAGTGGAGCTGTGGGTGATGTCCAGATCAGTCCTTTCCCTTGTTTTCCGTTCCCAGTCACCAAGCACTGTCAATTTTTCTTGTGACACTCTACCCCCTGTTGCCTCCGGGAGAAAGCCTGATGAGTGTCATGCTTTGCCCCATCCGTGGGTGAAATCCTGCCATGGCAGCCTTGACCACTGCCGTGACTGTTGTTTTCCAAGGGTGTGATGGATGAGCTGGCAAGAGGTTAAGAAACACTGGGGTAGGCTATCATACTTCATATTTGTTGAATGAACAGATAAATGAAGGCCGCTATCCCTGCAGGAGGAGAAAGGGGAGGTAGCCTAACGCTTACTGAGAACTTTCTATCCAACAATGCCCGTACTTGCTGCAGCAACCCTAAATCCTAAGCCCGCGCTTCCAATGGGGAGAGAGGTCTGTGCATGGTGAGGGTGCCCTTCTCACCGCTCTCAGATGTCCTACATTCCACCGCTACCATTATCCTCCACAGCTCATGGTCACAATAGCTACTTCCCTTCTCAAACTTCCCAGAGCCCCTGGTCACACACCGGGTAAGCTCTCGCCCAGCAGGTCTTTTCAACCCTGACTCCCGCAGCTCCTCTTCAGCACAGCCTGACTGACCTGCTCGGTGACCCCCAACGTGCCTTGGTCACGGTAAACTCTCTGTCGCCAGTTTAAATCCTTCACCATCCTTCTCTTTCCTTCTGAATTAGCCTGGCAACTTTGTCATCAAATCCACGGTTCCTCCTTCTTCTGATCTACAACCAGAATTAAGGCCTTCCCTCTCCCTTCATTCAGTACACACATACTGCCTTGTATTGCTGTTAAACAAATTCCATGCCCAACTTCCCCTTCTCATTTTCTTTATACACTCAGGTAAGGGGTTCATGTGTTATACTCCTATGCACACAGCAGGTGGTGTTTTTTTTGTTTGGTTTTGGTTTTGGTTTTTTTTGGCGCCACGCAGCTTGCGGGATCTTAGTTCCCTGACTAGGGATTGAACCTGGGCCCTCGGCAGTGAGAGCACAGAGTCCTAACCACTGGACCGCCAGGGAATTCCCTACAGCAGGTGTTTAACCCTAAGGTGATGGAGCACAAGGCTGGGTAAAAGTTAACTATGCTAGCCTTGACTACTGAAATGTAATTATTAAAATGTGGGTCCGGGGGAAAAAAATCAGTTCTCAAAGCAGGAGAAATTCTGTTTAAAATTCAGCTTTCTCTGTTTTCACAGTTCCTTCCACTTTGAAGGCAGTACTGTGCTAAGTCACAAGGGCAAGGAGAGAGTCAGGACCACTCAATGCTGAGGCAGAATCCAACATGGGCTTGGGAAGGAGCTTTGGGCCTGGGGGTGTCCTACTTGCTCTACCTGGCGGAATGCTCAATAGACCCTCCAGACTGTCCCCGACCAGAATGGAGCCCGCAGTCCCCTGGGGCCTCCGCACCTTTAGACACGTTGTACCCGTATGCAGCATAGGCAGCTGCAGAGGCCGCGGCAGCCCCTGCTTTGGCTCCTGCCATTGCAGCAGCACTGCCTGCGGTGGACTTCCGGCTCCGGCCCTTCCCTGCTCCTTTGGCTGTGCTTCCTGAACCTTTGGGGCGGCCTCGGCTTCGGGCTGAATGACCACGTCCTGCGGCTGGCATTTCCTGAATGGAAATTCCTGTGGGAACAAATGGGCCAAGAGGGAAAAAAGTTAATTTCTTCACATGTTAACAGAATCTTCTCCTGGACAGGGAAGATGGCTTTCAGGGTGTTTGTTTCAGGACTCCCAGGGAGGTCTACGCCTCAATTTAATGGCTGGGACACAGCGCCACACAGCGTTAGTAAGAACTGTAAATAGCTACAACAGCCTGACACCTCAAGCTGCTTTTCATTCTCTAAGAGTGGTGCCATTACTCCTGAATTTCTTCTTTCAAGTAGATCATTACTAAATGAACTCCAGAGACGTGCACCTGTGATTCACCTGCACACTCCAATGTTTTCCTGCCTCGGAGAATCAACTTTTACTCCCAAGTTTTTTTTGTTTTTTGTTTGTTTTTTTTTAAAAATTAATTAATTAATTAATGTTTTATTTTTGGCTGTGGTGGGTCTTCGTTGCTGCGCGCGAGCTTTCTCTAGTTGCGGCGAGCAGGGACTACTCTTCGTTGCGGTGCGCGGGCTACTCAGTACGGTGGCTTCTCTCATTGCGGAGCACAGGCTCTAGGCCACGCAGGCTTCAGTAGCTGCTGCACACCGGCTCAGTAGTTGTGGCTCGCGGGCTCCAGAACGCAGGCTCAGTAGTTGTGGTGCACGGGCTCAGCTGCTCCGCGGCATACGGGATCTTCCCGGACCAGGGCTCGAACCCGTGTCCCTGCATTGGCAGGCGGCTTCTTTTTTTTTTTTTTTTTTAATAAATCTATTTATTTATTTATTTTTGGCTGTGTTGGATCTTCATTGCTGCATGCGGGTTTTCTCTGGTTGCGTCGAGCGGGGGCTACTCTTTTGTTGCGGTGCGTGGACTTCTCATTGCTGTGGCTTCTTGTTGCGGAGCACGGGCTCTAGGCACGCGGGCTTCAGTAGTTGTGGCACGCAGGCTCTAGAGTGCAGGCTCAGTCGTTGTGGCGCACGGGCTTAGTTGCTCCGCGGCATGTGGGATCCTCCTGGACCAGGGCTCGAACCCGCGTCCCCTGCATTGGCAGGCGGATTCTTAACCACTGCACCACCAGGGAAGTCCCTACTCCCAAGTTTTAAACTTAGAGGTCCTCAAGAAATAGCAGCAACACTGGGCCCCACAGAACAAAGTGAGGAAAGGCCTAGAAAAGCTAACTATAATTAAAAACTGGCAAAAATAAGGGTGAAATATGAAAGACAGGAATGGCTAGAAAACAAAGACGTTTGTAATCTTTATGAAGTTCTTATTTTGCATTCCCTAAACCTTCTCATTCTCCCTTTCACTTGAATCGGCTAATGAAAGAATGAGGCTACAAATTCTTTTTGCTCTACTCCACTCTTCTTTAAAGAAAGTAGAAAACGGCATTATCCTAGAAGGAATCAGGACCTCACCCAAGCTGTATGGGACAGCAGCATCACTTACCGTTCACAGTGTCCGACACGGAGCCCGTTATGGAAGCAGGAGAGTTGGTGGCTCGAGACTGAGGGGCTGAGGAGGCTGGGTCATCCACAATGACCAGCATGTCACTGCTGCTCTCGTCGGGGGGAATAGAGCCGGTGTGCAGCTCACTGCTGATGGAGATCTAGAGGCAAAAGGGTCATGATCACCCCCCCTCCTAGCGCCCGCAGCCCACAGCCCTCGTGCCTACATCAGGATGTGCTTCTCAGGTCTCACCACCATTTGCCTCTCCTGCCTGGCTTCACTCCTGAGAGTTAGACCCCCTGCTTTGGCTCCAAAGAAGGCAGCCTGTCCTCACTTGCTTTTCTTCCCATGGATTCCATATGTAACCCCTTCTACAAGGCAGGAGAACTCCTGGAAAAGCAAAGGCTACCAGGTCAGGACACAGTCCCCACTGCTGTGATGAAGGCATCTAAAAGGAGCCTCACCTCACTGAAAGGGCTGGGCATGGCTGAGTCCACACTAATGAAGGAGTCATCCCCGTCTGCAGAGAGGTTGGAGTTATCAGCCGAAGGAACAAATGGGATCACTAGGTTCACACCCTCCTTTCTCCTTTTCCCATCCAATTCATCTTCCTTTTTCTTCTGGGAACACACAAATCAAGAAATATGGAAAAAGGATGAGGACAGGCACCAAGAGAAAAGTGGGGCTGGAGAAGAAAGTGATGACAGAAATTTGACTCTTTGTAAACTTCTAAGTTTCATTTTATTCAATTAGCATATTATTAAAGGAAGAAAAAATCCTAAGGAAGGAGGAAAGGGATGGCTTAGTAAGAGTTTATGCATATTCTGGCACAATAATACAGAGTTGAAAGGCCAGTCACACTGAACTGGAGCTGTGCCAAACCTAATCCTCACAGGGCGGGGTGCACGGTCAGCTTCCAGCACGGCCAAGCTGCAGCACTTCTCAGGGGCGGAATTGATGCAGCCCCACAAGAGGGAGGGCCCGTGCTCTTAGTATATTTTCCGCACATCTGTTTTCACTCTGCCTTCTTTTTAAATATGTATAAGGGGAATGAAGGTTCTTATTACACACAAGGAATACTGAGGTGGCTTTTCATTATTTCCTCAATTTACGCTTAAGGATTGAGTGACTAAGCTACACTAAACAGTTCTAGAGCCAAGTTCAGTAGGGCTTTGTCACAGATGAGAGATGTGGAAGCACAGAAAGTGCTTAGAAAATTCTGGGGATCACACCCATCCACCGCACCTAACGGCATTTGTATCTAGACCTATATCAGGGTTAATAGGGTATGTCTTTGTGTAGTTTATATTATCACTGGGTATTTATCTGAAACTTCTTATTCAGAGTAGGGATGGCACCTGATGCAAACTCAGTAAACCCTACAATGTCCTGTTGAAGAAAACCACCCTGTCTTCTTTGATATTGTTTCTGAATAGTAGTAAGCAGTGGGTTAGAGATTTGAAAGTGGAGTCATAAAAGAGAACCTGAGAACATCGGTAGAAATAGCAGCCCAGACTAGGAAGAACGTGAGCCTTCATTCCTGAGATTTTTTTCAACTCTGTAAATATAGTGAGTACCAAGGGCATCCTTCAGGCTAGAAATAGTTCTGCTTAGCAGGAGGTACAATTGAGGGTGTGGACTGAACTGGTGTGTGTATCAGAAGATGAACATATAATATAGACAGGCTCCTAGGCTGCTGACCATCAGGGCCATACAGACAAAGGGACACGAGGCCCTATACAAGCTTGCATAAGGGGAAGAAGTGGACCTCCACTTAAAACACAACCGGCTTTAACATGTGACTAGACAACATGCTTCAGACAAACCAAACAGTCCAGGGAAATGATACATGGACAAATGTCTGACTTGAGGGCCCAGAGCTATGGCAATGTCTGAAGTTCAGCACAACACAAAGGTAAGCCAAACCCACCAGAAGAAATTAGGAGTCACTTTCTGGAAGGTAATAAAATGGTTTCAAACCAACAGCCTTTATTTATTTATTTTTAAATTAATTAACTGATTATTTATTTGTTCAAACCAACAGTCTTTAGGCATGGTTAAGTCTGGGAACCTAGTCAGAACTAATGGGCTGACTCCTGAAACAAGAGTAAGTCCTGAAGACCTCATTTCTGATTTACATATCAGTAAAGATCAGGGGTAAGGATTATTGATATACTTTGGTAGAAACAGCAAGACAGGGAGAAATGTAGGGGAACTACATCCCACTTTGCAGCTAGCCTGGTGGGCTCAAGTAGGAAATGTCAGAAGGGAGACAAAAAAAGCTCAAATCCTTGGCATGAATTGGAGAAAAAGATGAACAGACTGGCCAACGATTTATTTTTCCAGTAGTAGATGACACTGAATGGTGCACTAGCAGAACTATGGCAGAAGGAATGGATCTAATGACCTCTTAGGTCCTTTCTAAGATTCTATGGAATCTAATAATGTAACATCCATCTTACATTTATTAGACTTATGCTTTTTAACAGTCCCAACAAATGGTTTCCATAATTACATGTAACCACAGACACATGTAATTATGTCTGTGTGGGGAGTACAGTTCTACCAAGGCTGCATTTCTCCTGCTTGATTCTCTATCAGGACAGAACTGCCGTATAGCACACGTAGATGGAGCTGGACACCAACCAGTAACCAAGACGACAAGCCTGTACCCTCTTCTGTAAGGACCACTCCGCACCCCCATCAGTCCGTGTCCACCACCCCAAACTTGACATACCTTCTCTGCGTATTTTTCCCGCTTGCGCTTGCGCTCTTTAACTCGGTTGGTTTCCTCCTGCTGCCGTTTCTCTTCTTGTCGGAGTCTCACTGTCAAGAAAATTTTAAAAAGATCTGATGAAGTACCTGTGGCAATCCTAATCCTCATTCTCTGAAATTAAGGTGGCCATATTCTTTTATATTTATGATTGAAGGTATGACTTCTATCCATCTAAGGCAGATATCTGGTGGTCTTCTAACCTGGAGAACGAACAGAGTTCCTTGGATTCTTAACAGTTTTGGGGTTCAAACCACGATTCAGTGACACTGTCATGGGCCTTTCCTTGCCTTTTATTCTTTTTCCTTTTCTTTTCAGCCTTTTAATATCTCTGCATTGCACAGAGTCCTGAAAGGTTTTTAGAAGGTGGTGTGAGCCCCATAAGAAAGGCGTTTCATCACATTTTCTGATGTGATGCTGTCGAAGTCCTCAGAGGTTTACAAGGTAAGTCTGAAACTGAAACCCATTGTTCTCAAAAGCCAGAAGTACTGGGAGAAGCGTTTGTATGTTACATACAGCAGTGTGCTTTTCCATAAAAACATTTCTCTGGATAGAACAGAGTAATAAATTCATTACTGCTGAGGAGTCAAGGGATATAGCCTTCCTGGTACACATTTATTTGAAGTCATATTACTCTAACAATACACATGAATTTTTCCTTCTACTCCATAATACATCCTTCTTCGGGTTTTAATATAAAATATTAACCAAAAAAATGTTTCTCCCCAGACAGTCTTTGGCTTTGCCTCCCCTTGGAACAGTCAAGGGCGCCTTCCATTTCCAGAAGTGTGGGGCTAAAGAAACATCTCTGTAAGGAGGAGAGAGCGTTAATAAGAGGTCTAGAGTACATACATTTCTTCTCCAATTCTTCATCGTCTAGAAGAAGGCTAACCACCTCTTTGGGTTTCAAGGTATCTGGTTTGAAGTTCCCACCAGAAATCACCATCCGCTGAATCTATATCAAAGCAGATCAAAAAACACCACCATAAGGCATCCATTCCCTTATGGCAAATATTCAGAAAGAAAGAAACATCTTTCTTAATCTGTTCTTCTGGTGAGGCCCCTGGATTTCCTTCTTCTTTTTCATTCGTGTGGCTGGCTCATCCAGGTCATTTGTCCAACAGAAAGGACAATGAGAACTTCTTTGCTTGCAACTGTTAATTGATAGCTATGAGGTCCAATAATACTGAATCAAGAAGGAAAAGAACCCAAAATGATCATTTCTTTAGAAACCAGCAAATTTGTCACACAACTCAGAGGATGATCACACCGAGAGTACTAGGGTGAGAGCAAACGCCATTCCTTCTTCCCCTGAATGTGAAACCACGTCAAACAGGAGGGCCACGACTTGGGGTCCTCTTCACATGAACAAGAGCTGAATGTAGGTTGTAGACACCATTCTGGTAGAAAAGGAGTAAGGAATGGCCAGCGCAGTAGACTGCTTTTGTACAGGACCTCATTTTATTTTCTATTCACAAGAAATTTTAGTGCTTTCATGACCAACGAAAGCCAAGAGAGTCTTAGTCTCAGTCCAGGCAATGTGGCTGGACTATTCTCTCTACCAGCAAAATACTTCCTTTGCCTTCTGCTTACCTCACTCTTCTCCTTGGCTCGCTGCAGAATGCGTTCTTCAATGGTGCCCTTACAGATGAGTCGGTACACGGTAACCTGCTTTGTCTGCCCCAAGCGGTGGGCCCTGTCCATGGCCTGCTGGTCCACAGTGGGGTTCCAATCGCTATCATAAAAAATCACCTGCATAGGCAGGACAAGAATACAGCAAAGATGAGGCACTCTCAGGGCAACACCAGGAATTCTGACAGCAACCCAGCCACTCATCTATTTCAATAGTCTGATGCCAGATTTTTTTCTACGATATAAAGATGAACACGTATCTACTCATAAAACCAAGCCATTCCCTCATCTGCCCTGGGCAAAAGAGACATACTCTGAGCATTTTTCAGGTTTTCATTTAAAAAGAGGGAGTGGCAACAATATTAATAGTTAACACTCAGGGCTTACTATTTGCCAGTCATTGTACTAGGTGCTTTATGTGTACTAACTCACTTAAATCCCACTACCACTATGATTTAGGTACTATTTAAAAACCCCTTTTTATAGATGAGGAAACTGAGACACAGGAATAAGAGATTTTATCCAAGATCACACCACCTAAATAAGCAGTGGGCCTGGGATGTGAGGGATGTGAAAGCCTTCTCTTTAATCCTAGGCCTACCTTGTAAGAGACAGACATGGCTTTCCTGGCATTCTCAGGTTCCCATTAACAGAGTCATTTCCTGTCTCTTGAATTCCAGGCAAGAAATGTTTAAAGGGTTCTCTGGAAGTTACTCCTAGTTTGCTAAACAGCAAACACAAACAACAACAAAATGTACTCCCCCTTCCCCTGCCCCACCAGTGATCCTAAAACCAACAGACTCCTGGGTCCTCAGCCCTGAGGCTACTATCAATACAGTAGACCTCCTAAAAGAAAGCCAGTTCAAAATGACCCTCATCTCTCATGCGTCCTCCTCTACATTCAACCAAGTCACCAAATCCAGCCAGTGCTTCTTCAGAAACAAACCTATCCTTTCTACAGTCCACTGTCCTCCTTGACCAGGCCCTCACCATCTACAGCTGGCTCACTAATGTTTCTAGACCAGCAGTCTTCTGAGATCTCTTTCTTCTTCAGTCTACTTTGGGTACCACTAGAGACCACTCCATCTCTCTGTCGATTATGCTGTAACACACCGAGTCCAAACTCCCCTCAATAATCAGGTCCTGCCATACTAAGACAACTTCATTTTTATTCTTTCCTAATATAAAAGCACCCCTTCCCTTTTGTCAGATAGGTCTCTTCGGTATCCCTCACTTATATTATGTTTGTTTGTACTACTTCTTGCTTAAGCTGATTTTCTGACTAACAATCAATCCTTCAGCTCTTCTCTGTTGGTTAAAGTTCAGTTTAAGCTTCACCACTTTCAGGAAGACCTCCCTGATTTCTCTTGCCTGTAACAACGTCTCCTTTTCCTATTCCTCATGAATTCCTATTAGAAGTAACACCGGCTGAAACCTTTTGAGCACTTAAAACAGATGTGCATATATATCTCACTGAATTTTTAAAAAAACCTTATATATTTCCTTCATCTTATAAATTAGGAAGAGACTGGCCTGAGTTCACAATCCTAATAGTCTCCTTCCGCAATGTGCACTATTAGCAAAATGTTGCATCACCTATCCTGGTCCAAGTTCCCACTTAACTGCTACCTTCTAAAGGTGTCCAATTATTTTGTGCGTATTACATATTTAAAAAATCTTCCTGTCTAGTCTTATTTGAGGACAGACACCATCCACCAGTACGAAGTAGAATTCTACAATTAGTCAATTGATACTAGAATCTCTAAGGTGTGATCAAAAGTAGACAGAGCCTTAAAATGTAGGCTGAAGAGTGATTCATTTCTCTTGACACTGTTCCTCTAGATGCTTTTTCCCTTGCTTAACGCCATTCCTAAGTAATTTATTTTCTCATTTAAAAATGGAAGCAATTCTTCTGCCATTTTCTGCAGAATTCACTTGAGGTGAAGATGTATAAAAGGCATCAGCATTTTCAATGCTCTTGCCTCTACTAATAAGGACCCCCACTGGCTCTTTCTTATGGTGCTCCTTTTGTCTTGCTTTCATATGACGTATAATCCCTCAGTTTTTATAGTGCAGGTTAGAATCCTTGAGGAAAAAATTACAAACTGCCTGCCAAAGAAAGAAAATCATTATGAAAGCTTATTGTTAATCCACAGTGTCCACAGATCTAGGATTTGGAAGTACACAGTGTTTGTCATTTGTAGAGGAGTATAGCCACAGGACATTCTGGAACTTCAACAGGATATGCAAAATTTTAGAAAATTCAGTGTAAACTTTCAGGGAGAACAAAGGAAGAGAAGACAGAGTTAATGAAAATGAGACCTCCGGACTTCCCTGGTGGTGCAGTGGATTCCGGGAAGATCCCACATGCCGTGCAGCAACTAAGCCCGTATGCCACAACTACTGAGCCTGCGCTCCAGAGCCCGCAAGCCGCAACTACGGAGCCCACATGCCACAACTACTGAAGCCCATGCACCTAGAGCCTGTGCTCTGCAACAAGAGAAGCCCCCGCTTGCCACAACTAGAGAAAGCCTTTGCGCAGCAACGAAGACCCAATGTAGCCAAAAATAAAATTAATCTTAAAAAAAAAAAAAGAAAAGGAGACCTCCAATTGGACTCGGGGGGAGGGTCATTATTTGCCCAACATACCTAACATGACCTACATATGTGGAAAATGAGAGTTGATGTCACACCCCAAAGATAGTACCTTAGTCCAAGCCTAAGGCAATGGTTCAGCATGAATTCATAATGGGGAATCCTGTATTATGAATCATTTCATAGGTGTTTCCTCCATATTTACATTTTAAAAACATGTTTATTTATTTATTTATTTATTTTTGGCTGTGTTGGGTCTTCGTTTCTGTGCGAGGGCTTTCTCTAGTTGCGGCAAGTGGGGGCCACTTTTCAGCGCGGTGCGGGGGCCACTCTTCAGCGCGGTGCGCGGGCCTTTAACTATCGCGGCCTCTCTTGTTGCGGAGCACAGGTTCCAGACGCACAGGCTCAGTAGTTGTGGCTCACGGGCCTAGTTGCTCCACGGCATGTGGGATCTTCCCAGACCAGGGCTCGAACCCGTGTCCCCTGCACTGACAGGCAGATTCTCAACCACTGCGCCACCAGGGAAGCCCATATTTACATTTTTTTCCTGGAAGTCTCAGTGGCAACCAAACCTGATTCAACTTGGGTTCTTTTGAGATCATAAACAATAAGATTAAAGCCTAAGAGACAGGCTTGCAATTTAACTTTATAAAGTCCCCCCTTCCCCCAATTTAGTGGCTATGTATCATTCAAATGGATTAAAAGAGGTGAGGAACTGGGGAGAAAGAGAGAATAAAGTAAGATTCTACTTAGCCCTATCCAATAAGCTCTTGATGTTTAAAAAAAAAAAAAAAAAGATTCTACTTAGAAAAAGACCCAGGGAAAAAGAATATGAAATATGTGTAAGCTAGTGGGTTAAGACAAGAACTGAGAGAACTAAAAACCAAGTTAGATGATATGAACTCAGGGAGAGGGAGTCAGGGGAGACCATGTCCATTAGAATAGGACAGAGATGACATCTTTGTTTATGGAGCTCAGTGACGCATTCTAGAGAAAATAACAATTAAAGAACTAAAACAGCTGACTTAACTAGGAAAGATTAAAGCTAGTCAATCCACAATGTGTGGCCCAACAATGACTAAGGGGAAATATAATACTTGTCAGCACCTTTATGAAGTTGTAACACCAAGCTGGGCGGGCACTGGGAGGGGAAGCAAGGGAAGAAGGTGAGAGCTGAGATGGGGTGGAGGCGCCTGGCTACACAGGTCAATGAGAGGGAGTTTCAGGGTATGAGGGAGTGAAATGGAAAACAGGAAAATTTAGAGGAACAACTGGAAAAAGCTGACCAACACTTGGAGGGTGGAACTCACTCTTTTTTCCCCCAAGAGAACAGGTGGAAGTTCAGTCACTTGGGAGGGCTGAAAGCTGCCCCATGTTGTCTCACGGGACATAAGACCTCTCACACTGTTACTACGGGACAAAAGCTCTTCAATCTCTCTCTACACATAAACATTTAAAACAGATCTGACACAAACAAAACCAACAATGCAGTTTATAACAATCCCTCACTAAACAATGTCAAATGCAAAGAGATCCCTACTCCAAGAATACACAAAGAACAACACAGGCAGTGAGGGGCAGTTGCCATTAATTTCATGCTAAAATCATGTTTTTACTAACAGAGTGAGCCAGACAGAATCCCAATGTTTACAAATACACGTTTATAAATGCACTCTCAATCATAAAACATTGTTTTTCCTGACATTTTAGGCACACTAACCTCTTCCCTGTCCATAAATGGTTCTGGGGATCTTCCAAAGCTGAACAAATCTCAGGACAAAGGAAAAATACCAGGCAAGCAATTAAGCTTATTGTTTCTCTAATAATCCACACACAGCGAGTATAACTTAACTCCACACAAAGCTTTACCTAGCAACTCATTTAAATCTTTTATTTTATTTACTTATTTTTGGCTACATTGGGTCTTCGTTGCCGTGCGCAGGCTTTCTCTAGTTGCGGCGAGCAGGGGCTACTCTTCGTTGTGGTGCGCAGGCTTCTCATCGCGGTATCTTCTCTTGTTGCAGTGCGTGGGCTTCAGTAATTGTGGTGTGCGGGCTTCAGTAGTTGTGGCACGCAGGCTCTAGAGCGCAGGCTCAGTAGTTGTGGCGCACGGACTTAGTTGCTCTGTGGCATGTGGGATCTTCCCGGACCAGGGCTCGAACCCGTGTCCCCTGCATTGGCAGGCGGATTCTTAACCACTGTGCCACCAGGGAAGCCCACTCATTTCAATCCTGTGGTCTCATTTTTTCTGAGTATTCCAGGAGGTTCTAATTTGTAAGTCCCTCAGCCCTCCCCTCAAAATTAAATGTAAATTATTTTGGAATTGGGGACTCAGAATATTCAGAGTCTCTCTCTATGCCCCAGGATATAAAAAGAATTCCTACTTCTACTCCTCTAGCTATGGGGTTAGGGGCCTACTTTGGTTCTTTCTGACTGGCAGGAGCAGCTTACCTGCATAAGGCAAACTGTGAAAACCAGAAGCATGATGCAGATCTGCCCCCCTCAAACCTGCTTATTTTTTGGCCATTCAAATGAATGACTAGGCGAACTATTCCTTAAGAAACCATAGGCCAAACCTGACATAGGCAGGCTGAGAAGAAGGGAAAGATATTTTAATCAAATGAACCAATGCTAGGCCTCCCCAGGTGACCTCATCCAGCTTCATGGCCTTAAATGTTATCTATGACATGATGATTCCAAAATACATCTTGAGCCTCAAACTTTCTCCTAAATTCCACACTCTACCACCTGGGTGACAATGCCACTTAATGTCTGGCTAAGAGTCTTGAACTTAACAAACCCTAAACCAAACTCTTGATTTCCCCTCTCAAACCCGTTCTTCCCCACACCTTCCCCTTAACCAGTAGTTGGTATCTCCATCATTCCAGTTGCTCAGGTTGAACACCTTGGAGTTCTCCTTGATCCACATCCAATCTAGTAGTAAACCCCATTGGCTGTGCCTTCAAAATACATGCAGATTCCAATTATTTCTCATCACCTCCACTGCTTCAATCCTTGTCCAAGTCACCATCGTCTTGTGTCTAATTCCTAACTGAACTTCCTGCTTCTACGTCTCTCCCTATAGTCTTCTCCACCCCACCCCCCTGAAGCCAGAAGGACACATTTAAACTCAAGCTAAAGTTCTTCCTCTGTTCAAGTTCTTCCAGTAGCCTCCCACCTCAAAATCCTAACCATGGCCTATTAAGCCCCACACAATCTGCTTCTGACACTCACTTTATACCACTCTGCCCTCATTCATTCTGTTACACCTACAAAGGGCTTGCTTCATTGCTTCATTGTGCCAAGGATGTTCTCACCTCAGGGCTTTGTTCTGTACTTATCTCCTTTCCCTGGAATGCTATTCTTTTCTGCCAGATACATAACTGGCTTGTTTTTCTCACTTTCTTCAGATCTTGGTTCAAATGTCACTTTATCAGAGAGGCTTTACCAGCCCATATAAAACAGCAACCCCTGACCCTGAACTGGGTTTTGAAAAACAATCAGAAGTTTACCAGGTGGAAGAAGACAAAGTGCCCAGGACAAAGATCTATGATGAGGGAGCTGTTAATGTAACATTATGATACAGTATGGTGGGTTCAGGAAACAAGTCAATCGTTATTACCGGAACATAAATTTTTTTGTTTTTTTCCTTGAAAAAGGACGTCTTTGTTTCTGGACAATGCACGCTTTTCTTTAACGATTAAAGCACATGTATAATGTATGCTTGAGGCCACAAAACAGGCTGTTGTAGTTAGCATAGAAATCATGTCAGAGCCAGAATGATTTCCCTGTACCCCAATATGGGAACACTTCTTTCATCCCATCCAACCGTCCGTCCATCCATCCATCCATCCATCCATCCACTGGACCACTGGAAGTCACAGGCCACAGGCCCTTCAGAGAGCACCAGACACAGCTTTCACCTGTACCTGCCAAGCGCCAAAGGGCGCTCCGGATCCCTAGAGCCTAACAGACCCAACCCTTAGCAAACCTGCTACTCATTGTGAGGTCAGCCCCCCAACCTACCCCCACCCCACCCCCAGCCCGTGCCCCACGCTCATGCAGTTGGAGAGCTGGCTTCAACTCCGGTGAGCTGGTTTGGGACTGGAAAGGAGGGAGAGAACAGAGGGAGATGGTGGGAAGTAGGGAGGGTGCGCCAGCCTTCCTCTCCTCAGGTTACCCATGTCCCGGATCTCAGAGTCTGTGTCGCCATCTTTGACCCACTGCCCCCACACTGATGGCTGGAACTGGTGGCAAGATGCCAAGTGGACCCAAATTCGGATCTAGGTGGGAGGTGATGGAGTTCACCGTATGGAGGAAGGGGGGTGGGTTGGCATCTGGTGCCTGGTGAGGCGGCGAGTGGCAATGAAAATCCCCGAGTCCCCCCTCAAAACAATGGTCACGTTGCCGGGAAATCCATTGACCCCGAGAGAGAGCAGTACCTCCCCTAGACATGGGGAGAGGCGGCCCATGCCCTGGCGCCACAGTGGGCGGGTTCTCACTCTCCCAGTGCCTTGCAGGCAACTGTTGAAAGCCCCTTCTTTCCACCATTCTTCCACGCTAGGCCCCCAACCTCTCCCCGCCTCTGGAACATAAATTTTGGAAGGAGTAATAGTATGGCAATTAGGCTGGAAAGGGAGATAAAGGCCACAAAATGAAGGGTCTTGTATGTGTAAAAGAGCTTATACTTTATCTTGCAGATGACAGAGACTCCCTGAAGAGTTTTAAGCCAGGGAGTAGCATGGTTAATAAAGAAGGGTATAAAAACTAACAGAGGAGGTATGGGGCTAGGGACTCAGACTGGAGTCCAAAAGATCAGCTAGCAGAAAGTGATGAATCTTGTACTCATATTAAGAGTAAGACTAATTGGGCCCACTGCTGCCAACTCCTAGGCAGCTGTCAGAGAGTCCCCTTTAACCTGGGAGAGAACTTTCACTTTGCTGAATTGGATCTGTGTCTGGGTCAGTTCCTACGTGCTCCTCCCCCTATTTCAAATATGCATTGGTGGGACTTCCCTGGTGGCGCAGTGGTTAAGAATCTGCCTGCCAATGCAGGGGACACGGGTTCGATCCTTGGTCCAGAAAGATTCCACATGCCACGGAGCAACTAAGCCCGTGTGCCACAACTACTGAGCCTGAGCTCTAGAACCCGCGAGCCACAATTACTGAGCCCGCGCACCACAACTACTGAAGCCTGCACACCTAGAGCCCGTGCTCTGCAACAAGAGAAGCCACCGTAATGAGAAGCCCACGCACCACAATGAAGAGTAGCCCCTGCTCGCCGCAACTAGGGAAAGCCTGCACGCATCAACGAAGACCCAACACAGCCAAAAAACAAAACAAAAAATATGCATTGGCTTCACTCAGCTGGAGCAAAGCTTGGGATGTGGAGGGGGGTGCCATGGGGCCTTCCAGACTAGATAAATGTAATGACTGAGACCACCCACATGCTAAACAGTGTCTCAAGACCCCTCCAGGAACCAAATAACTTGTCCTCCAATATGCCCAACTTCCCCCATTGGTCACCTCTTGGTATGAAGGAAGCACCCTGGTGCGGCAGGACTACCAGTCTTCACTCCTGGGTTCACGTCCTAGCTTGATCACCACCTGCCTGGCGTTCTCACACAGGTACCTGGGCCTCTCTAAGGATAACTGTGGTTGGGATGTTGAGACAAAGGCTTCCCGGGGTCGGGGGTGGAGAGGAGGGGAAGCAGGAGACCCAGAGATAAACTCAGGCCCAGTTCCTGGGGGCTGTACAGAGACACAGGAGAGGCATATCAACCAACCCTGGAGGGGAACAAAGGTGCCGGAGAAGAAGCTACTGCCCCCTGGGAAGCCCCTAAGAGTTTCCACCCCTCTTCCAGCGATGCCTCCAGGACACAGCAGGGCTGAACCAGTACAAGGCTCTGGAGTAGTTCCTCCACAATCGGCTCTCTTTCTCCTCTGAGGCTCCCAATCCCCAACTCTGGCCCTTCAATCCACATCATGTGTGAATTTGTTTTCACCCGCCCTGGGAATCCAGAACCTTCCCTAGACTCCCATCCCTAGCTTTCCCATAGCAGCAGAGCTGAGCACAGAGCCAGGCAGACAAGGCCTAGGGGAAAGGAGGGGTATTTGGGGCCCAGTATAAATAATGAAGTCCTGGACCTGGCTCTCTCATTTGGGGCTACAAGGGTCACAGGATCCCTGAGGGCTATTAATGTGCAGGCACTGGGGTCACACGTTTCTAGGTAGCATTTCACAACCATGAGAGAAGAAAGAATTATTATATTCATTTTATTGAGGAGGAAACTATGGTTTAGAGCAGTCAAGCAACTGTTTCACTTTCACATAGTGAACAGCAGAGCTGGGATTCAAACCCAGGTCTCATTTCTCTAATTTGAAGAAACCCAAAAACTATGGAATCTGCCCTCTACCACACACAAACTGACAACCAAAATAATTCATCAAAAAAAAAAAAAAAAGAGTATGACTAACTGGGACAGTATGCTTGAAAACTAGAGCAGAGAACCAAGGGGCAAAGAGAAAAGTTGCTGATATGACACCAAGTGAGCTACCTCATCAGAGAACCCACAAGAACAACACTACCACCAATGACTGCCTTCTCTTAAGATGACTGAGGCTGATGATGTGCACATAAGATACAGAATCTAGCCAGTTATGCCTCCAGCAGTCCCTAGGCCCTGGAACCCTGTCCCAGCACGGTTAATTGGCTGAAGTGGTTTAGATGCCGAGGAAGGTACAGCTGAGTCCTATGGTTGATATTCTACTTGGTGATGTTACAGAATCTGTTTTTCATTCTTGAAGGCAGGCAGTTCTACAGCGTAGCAGTTAACAAGGAGAAAGAATGAACACAGCCTAGAAGTGGAACCTGGGAAACATGGGATCTAGTTCCAGCTCTACTGTTGTGAATTTATTCAAGCTTCTTCACCTTTGTACTTCATTCATTTCTCCATGACCCTCCAGAGTTTGCATCCTCCTCGTATTTGTGGGGATTCTGATGCTCTGTATTTCACAGAGAGGTACCACAACGATCACATTAAATGACATTTGCAGAATCATGCCTTCTACAAAACAATTTCCCATTTATGCATTTTTATGTCTCAGGGTTACTGATATTGTTTTTAAATATACTTGTAACCTGGGAATAAATCTGAGATACAAAAGGAATGCTCTTTTCTTCTCCCTTTCAGATGCTGAAGTATTCCTCCAAGGAGATTGGGCATAAAAGGATAGGTAATTTGATGGGATGTCTTTTTATTTTATTTTTTAAATCACCAATTTCATTGCTCTCCAACCATGTTTATAAGTTCGGGATACAAAAATATGAGTTTTTCCTATGATGGAATAATGCATAAGAGTAATAAAACAACTTTTTGATTTGTTCAGTTATAGCTCCTAAAACAAACACATCTGGTTAGTTGAGCTGACTGATTTTTTTTTCCAGTTTGTTTATTCACTGACATATTCCAAGTGTTTAAAACACTATCAGACACATAGGAGGCATTTACTAAATATGTGTTGAATGAATGTGTAAGAAACTTAGAATAAGAGAATGGAGAGAAAAGCCCAAAAGGAAAGCTAAAATGTTCCAGTTCCAGGCAAAGTGCCACTATTGTCTTTTAACACAACAAGAGACAAAGAAATAAAAAGTCTGTGACACATAATAAAGGATAATGCAAACCGAACAACATATTTATAGTAGAAAAACCGCATATCCAGTGTATTTTTGTGCTCTTGTTACTTACTGTATCTGCCGCAGTCAGATTGATACCCAGTCCTCCAGCTCGTGTACTTAGCAGGAACACAAAAATGTCATTCCTGCAGAAGAGGGAGGGATAATTTAAGAGGAAAAAATGAAAAAGAAAAACGGCATGTGGCAAAAGAGAGGGATCTCTGGACAAAGAACAGTGTCTGGGCCTAGAAAGAAGTTTTGGTGGTTACCCAGACCTGACCCAGGTTTCTCTGACACACTGTACAAAGGTGCTCTGTTGCTAAAATCAAACCATGGCAGTCACCTTCCAATCTGCAGATAAACTTTTGCTGCCCATTAATATTGACTGATAGGCAATATAATTACAAACATTTGGCAAATGTAACAGAAAAATATGCTATGGAAGTAGAGACCTCTCTTTCTGTAATAGTCATATTTTTAGCAAGTCAAACTATTCCCAGTTCATACAGAGGGGACAAATAAGTCAGTATTTCCTGGTGTTTCCCCAAAGAATCATGACTTCCAACAATCTGGGAACTAATGATTTTAACTCCAAAGCACTCAAATTCATATGAAGAAAGTTAGTCCCAGAAAAATGACCTGAGGTCAGGATTAAGACTCAGGTTATGACTTCTAAGTATTAAGTTGAAGTTAGGATCAATCCATGAAGACAGGCTGAAATGAAAGTACTTTTTGACAAATGCCAACATAACCCTTAACAGAAACAAGACATAGTTTTCTCATTTTCCCTCTACATCCTACATCCTATTAAAGAAACCCAGAATTACAAATAAATCAGTAGGTGCCGCTGTCATTCATTCAGGCAGCAAATATTCACTGAATATCTTCTAGGAACAAGGGCCATTCCAGATCACAAAGAGCAGTCTTCGACTGTAAGATTTATCTATGTATACACATACAACTAGGGGCTCGGTTTGAGCCCAGTTCCTGCAGATAACATAAATATATTTCAAGACTATCTTGCATTTTCATGTTCCTGCCACCTCAGGTTATTTTCCAGGACACTTCTAAGGGAAAGGGACTGCATTATACTGGTGAACAAACTTCACAGCCCTCTAAATCAAGCTGCTCACCCCCTTTCTCCATAACTATAATGAGGAATAAAAGTAGAAATTCATTTATATCAGTGTTATTCAAATTGCAGGTCACACCTATCATTGGTCACGAAATCAGTTTGGTGGGTCTGGACCACATAAATTAAAGAAATAAATAGAACAGATTAGAAAATATTATAATACAACAAAGGTCATAAGGATAAGTATTGTTTTGTGATTTCAGATATGGTAGATACGTATTAAATCCCAATGTAAGATGAATTTTATTCTGTGGGTTCCAGTTAAAAAAAAAAAAGAAAGAAAAAAGAAACACACTGACATCAGGATGCTCTCATCCCTTGATGCTGTTCTTCCTTGGTAAAGTCACTTGGCTGCTAAAGGTCTGTTTCCTGTGCTATAAAATGAGGATGCTCTGAATATAGTTGAAGTGACTAAATGATGACATATCAATGGCAAACATGAATACCAGTGAAGGAACTATTCTGAAATAAGTATCCTGGTTAAGCCCTAAGCTGGGTAGGTCCTAGTAGAAATCTGTCCATTAATTTGCTTTCAATTAAACACAGCTTTCCTAGAGGCAGACATGGACAACAGATCATGTTTGGAGGCCTCTTGTAGGGCATAATTCCAAAAGTATTGTACTCTCATGAAAGTTCTGCTCGTTTATCCTTGAATTTTATCATAAAGTTTAATATTTCAGAATTTTATTTATAAGATGTCATCTTTCACGGTTAAATCATAAAGGGCAAACCAAAAAGTTAAAAGGCATCTGCCAGTTTACAAACACATTTTCCCATAGATATGGGATGATATAAATGGAAGCTTGATACCTCACAGCCCATGGGAGAATATTTAACCACAATAAGGCTTCAAATAAAAATTGATGTAGCCTTCCAGGGCCATACTAATCTCTATAGAATAATCCTTCCCACTCTGGCCTTAGGAAGATTGCTCAGTCCCATACATCTCTCTTTCCTGCTCTGTGGACACAGAGGCAGGGGTCAGAGGCTTCTCTCCGATATCCGATATAGAGCTGATGGAGTCACCCGATGCCTAGGACTTTTTGTTGGTGTGGGGATGGGGGAACAGGGATGGGACAGGGAGGGAGACAGAAGGCAGCTGGGATCTATAGTAAAAGAGTAGAGGCAAAAAGATGGGTCATTTCCATAGTCTGGACAGTCAGAGAGATAAGTCCCCAGATGTGGTAATCATTCACAAACAAGGACTATATATAGAAAAAAAACACCAGAGAAAGGAATAGGTAAAAATAAATTAGTAGCCAGACTTAGAAACATTAACGGTGGAAAATGTTTTTTTTGGGATATTAACTATTTATTGAGAAGATGCTTTTAACGATGAGGTAGATGGTAAGTAGCAACGTTTGGCTGCGTTCAGTGTAATTTCATCATACTATAATGGAAAAATAAGGATTATGGGAACCCTGGGTGATTAAAAATCCAAGAAATTAGTGTCCATCCTGGATCACACTGTTGGATCATAAGTAAACAAAAACATCTAAACTGACCTGTTGAGAAGTTCTTTTCTACTTAATAAATCTAGTATTGATAATGTGAGAATTAATGTTTTGGGAGCTGACTAAGAGGAAGAAAACAGAATTCCAGAAGGCAACATGATGGTTTGGGTGCCCTCTAGGGGGCTATACAGGAATCTCAACTCAGGGTCTCTATTGGAAGGGGCCATAGAGACCAGGTTTCAGGAGGGTCTGTGAAGGAGCCTATGAAATCATGTAGCAAAGACATGCCTATGTCTCACTCTTACTCTTCTTTAGTTAATGGCCCCTGAGGCTACTATGCACCAAAATACTCAAATAGTGCTGGGTACGTAGCTGACTGCAGTAAAGACTTGCTGAATGAAAAAGAGCCAGAATTAAAGATACTGGAGCTTTATACTCTCACCAAGAAGGAAAAATCCACACTACACTCATTTTTTCTCATGTTTTCCAAATGGTCACCCGAGTAATCAGATAATCAGGGGGATCCATTTGGCAAACGTCATGGGGTAGGAGGAAGGGAAGCAAAGGCCAAGGCAACCCAGAGCAAAGACCTTGTGAATGGCTTCTAGGATCACGCACTGGTCACGTGTTCTGAATGTTGCCCAGTCAGGACATCCTGGCCAAACAGTCTTTAGTCTCAGTCAGACTCTTTCCTGGAAGGATCCCTCATAAATAAATCTTGTATAAAGGGAATGTAAATGGCTTTTTATAGGAGTTCTTGTTTACTCTGGCTGACCTTTGAGCCACAGGGCTTTCCAGTTGAAACTACAATTTTTTCTTTTGATGTCTTTTCATTAATAATAATGAAAATATTTGGCAAGTCATGCTTTTTTGTTTTCAAAAACACCTGTCTTTTTCTCTATATTGGGCTACTGTTGCCATTCAAATTTGTAAATTTAGATCCCATTTGGAGGGACCTGCCTGACAAGCTTCTAATCAGCGTAGGCACAGTTCAGATTCTATACATGAGAGGTAGGAGATTATTTCCTAGCCACAATCCTAACTCTACCATCTAGCTCATATGTAGGAAGGGAAGGAGACTTTAGTCTGTTTTTTCATTTTACCTAATATTAGATGCAGATGCAGGTGTTAAAATGATTGTTACTCGTTATCTAAATAAAACTCATTGCTCCCTAAGTAATTCTTAGTTGTAGAATTTGGATGCTCAAGTAAGGTTTTCCAGGAAAGCATAAAAACAAGATATTTACTAAGTAGATCTAGTATAATTTAATGGTGAAAATACCCTTCTTTTAAAGCTAAGCTTTTCAAGACTAATGTGTGCCACTGTGATTGCCCAAGTAATCACAAGTTAAATAAGAGATTTTCGAAGTAGTAAATTAGATACATCTACTGATTTTTTCCACTAAAAGGTCACTGTAAAATGTAGTGAGCCCTGGATCTCACAGTCCAGTTTTCTGGGAATTGGTTCAGCTAGAAGAAAAATTGTAGCTCTACCACTCAGAAGCCCAAACTGTTAGAAGTCAACATAATACAGCTCTGATTGGAATCTAAACCAGTAGAATTTTCTACAAAGCAATATGACAATATGCACAGTCTTAAACATTCATATTCCTTTACTCCATAATCTCTCTTGTTTGAATCTATATTAAGAAAATAATCTAAAATGATGACAAAGCTTTGTAACAAAGATACTCAACATTTTAACAACAGAAAGGTGGTATATCCAATGTAATGGAATATTGATCATTAAAAATAATGATTACAATGACTCTTTTTTAATGATATGTGAAGACCTTTATGATATACTGTTAAGTGGAAGAAATGAGGACACAGTCATCTCTACAATATGGTATCAACATATAAATCTAACTACATACACACATCAAAGACAAGAGGAATAAACCAAAATGTTAACAGTGATGGGATTGTGGGTGATTTTTACTTTCTTCATCAAATATTTCTCAAATTTTCCTCAATAGGCATTTTATATAATATACAATGGCCCCAACTGTTACTGGAAAAAAAAAATTAGCTTTGCTATAAATGAGATTCTCAAATGTACAATATCGAACATATTAGTGGAAAAAAATCACAAACAGTAATAGGCAAAAGATCTATTACTTAATGGCTTTTCTTCTAACACACAACTCATGCTGCCTCATACCAATGTGCCCAAATCACTGAAGTGCTGGTATTCCTGGAGAAAACATAGGCACCCTGGGGAAAACATACAGTCTATAGATCTTGTATGTAAGATTCCTGTCATTTGGAGCTCTGAAGGTTGGACTAGATAAGGACATAGTGAAATGTATTTCATTTGATTTCAAAATCAAGAAAAGATAAAGATCAGCTGGTAAACTTTTTTGGGGGTGGGGAGAGGTGCACAGCAGTATGGAGTGCTAGGAGGCACTACTATGATTATACATGTCTCAGTCAAATAATCAATTTAAGAATCAGTCAAAAGCTTCTGCTAGGTAAGAAGCTAAGTTAGGTCATCTACAAGCTGCTTCAGGTAACAAACTAAAAGAGGTCCAAAGCAGCTCTTCCCCTCCATTGTTGGTCAAACAGGCACCCGAACGCAGAAGTAGTTTCAACCTAGGAGTTATTGGTCTGAGTATATACTGTAAACCAAAATATCAGGATGTATCTCCTTACCCATGCTGTGTTATAAAGGACCGTGCAACAGCAAAAATTCTCAATCAGAGGACATTCTATGTTGAACTACGGATTTGTTTTATGCTGAAGTAAAACATGCTTTAAAACTGAAATGAAAGAAACTAAAAATTGCAACCTAAATACAAATGGCTATGTGCTTAATTTTCTACCCAAGAATTCAAAAGTTAAATATTAACAGACTACACAATTAAAGGCCAAAAATTCAGAATTGTTCTGACTTACAGAACATTAAGATCTACTCTATTCCTTAGTTCTCCAGGTCTAAGGAAAATTAAGGGTGGAGTTCAGGAGACCTGTCACTAGTGGACCCTGGCTTTCTCCTTGGAGAGAGCAGTAAGCAGACCCTGCTTATTACAATGAGAACCTGAACTTGGGATAATTACGGCTCTGTAGGCCATCAGCATCCAGCAGGCAGTATTTGAAATTTCATAGGCTCATTATCAGGTGGGAGAAGTACTATAACTGAGAGCTGCCAGATGAATAGATTGCACACTACTGCAATTTGTCATACTGCACTGTACTACTACAATATTAGAGGGAAAGCAGGAAAAAGGAGGTATTTTTCTTTAAACTTATACAAAATGAAATAGGTAAGCAAAAACAAAAAGAAAATCAACTGTAAGTCAATACCCAGAGATAGCCATTGTTAACATTTAGGAATATAGCCTTGTGGACTTTTTTCTATGTACATATTATTCACATAAGGCTCCTGGTTCATACTCAGAAATCATTTCTTTTATTGCCCAAAGAAATGGGCACTGATTTGGCACTAAAATTACCAACTATTCATTTCCTCTCTCTTTCACAGACACACAGGTCTAAACCACTATAAGCAGATCTAGCTACCTCATAAAATAGCAGAGATTATATCATGATTGCTTAACAATCTGAGATGTGTTGGTATTTCTTTTAACTCACCATCTCAACTAGAGGAAAATCAAATGACCATTTTTATAATTCCTATTAACATTACCTGGTCTGAAAATCAGCAACCATGTCCCGCCTCTCTGAGATCTTGGATGAGCCATCAAGCCTCATGTAGGTATGCTTCCTGTAAACCACATATTCCTGCCAATCAGAGTAAAAAGATATAGTAAGTTTGATGCAAATTACTGCATTCTAATTTCCACAAGCATCTACCCACCTCATCCATACTGGGGGCAAGTCATTCTTTCCAGAATGAGAAGAAAGCAATCTCAGAAGTACAGGAATTTGATTCGTAAATGAGTTTATTATCAGTGTGCAAAAATAGAGGGTACCCTGAAGATTACAACGACTCTCAATTTCAACTTAGAAACTGATCTTATTCCTGCAGATTTCTGTAGGTTTTGTAAAAAAACAAACTAAACAAAATGAAATCTGTAAACCAAAATGGCTTTTCAGTCACCAACCAGATGTCTCTCATGGCTATGGAATGGCCAGTTTTCTTTCAGCAACACCCACCCCAATGGGTTTCCCTCCAGCAAATTCTTTCTGACCAAAGTCCTTGAATTTACAACCTAAGCTCCCTTCTCCCAGCACAGCATACATCACTGTTAAGGGAGGCTTAAGCATCAGAATGAACAGAAGACAAGGTAACTTTCCACGGCAGAGAATGTTCTTGGCATTATCTGTAAGAGGAATTAAAACTTTTAAGAACGGAGAAGAGATTTCAAGAGATGCAATAGAGGGGACGTATCTCCGTTCTTGGAAGTTGCAATTCCTCTTACAGATATGTCCAAATGAGCACTGATTTCCTTTCTTTACCCCGATTATATGGATTATGTTTCAAAAAGTCCACTTGCAGAGGGACTGTTACCAAAACCTAATACAGGGACTTCCCTGGTGGCGCAGTGGTTAAGAATCCGCCTGCCAATGCAGGGGACACAGGTTCTAGCCCCAGTCCGGGAAGATCCCACATGCCGCGGAGCAACTAAGCCCATGTGCCACAACTACTGAGCCTGCGCTCTAGAGCCCGTGAGCCACAACTACCGAGCCCACATGCCTAGAGCCCGTGCTCCACGACAAGAGAAGCCACTGCAGTTAGCAGCCCGTGCACTGCAATGAAGAGTAGCCCCCGCTCGCCGCAACTAGAGAAAGCCCATGCGCAGCAACGAAGACCCAAGGCAACCAAAAAATAAAAAGTGAATACAGCTGCCTATTTATAAGAAACACCATGAAGCAGTTTTTCCAGTTCAAAAAAACCTTTTTCCTACTGAAAAAGACTAATCATTTCTACATTTGGGAGATGTTTCTATTAATTAATTTTCTGTGGTCGAATGTTCTTTCATTGTAATAGTCTCATTATGGACCTCTTATACCTGGCTGGGTACTTCAGCACAGAAGGTTGTTACAGTTTGGTATGACTGGTGCAGTGTGTGTGGCAGCACTCTTAGAGCAAGTTGAGATATATATATATATATATATATAAAATATATATATGTGTGTGTGTGTGTGTGTGTGTGTAGGTATGTATGTATGTGTGTGTGTGTATATATATATATTTTTTTCTTCTTCTTTTTTTCTTTCTGTCTCCAGGTGGTTCTTTAAGGGCTTTGGTAATCACAGGGGCGGGGGGGCAGAAAATATTCAGTCAAAGCAAGCTTCACATTTAGTGGTAGAGCCCTATAATGGGAATGGGTTAATGGCAGAAGAGTAGGGGGTGTTTTGGATGAGGAATTCAGGAAAGAAGATGAAAAATGACAGCATGATGATGGTCTTTAGAGGCTCACTATACCTGGGCAGCTAATCCAATCAGGAGATGTTGCCATCCAGAACAATAAAATACCTAGATTATAGAGAGACAGCCCACAGATTTGAACTTTAACCAAAAGGTGGGCTTCCTGCATAGGCACTGCACTCTTCTGCCTTTTGAACCAGAACTTCCAACTTTAGTGACAGGACTGATAAATGAATCTTCTTGTAGATCTTGCTGTTCACATCATTTATATATCAAGGTCAGAACAACATTAGAGATATTAATCCCAGGCCATAATCAAACCAACACTGATCATAGACAACCTGTTACTGAGGCAACGGAAGTGAATCTTTCCCATTTGCTGCTTTAAGCCTTTGCTCTCTCACCCAGGGGAATAGTGGGATTTCAGAAGGCTTAGTTGAGTTTAGATCCTATTTCAGTAAATAGCTTCAAAACAACAAGTAAATGGACATGGAAACAGCAGTTAAAAGCAGGACAGAGGCATAGCTATATCCTGACAATACAGAAAAACATCTATAAGATAAAGACTGAGCTAAAAAGGCAATTCAATATTTCTTTCATTCACAAATTCTGGCTACACCAAAGCTATCCTAGACATCTCTCTAGAACTCTAGGCTATTTGGGAAAGATACTTAATTTAATCAAATGCTCATCCGGAAAGAAAAGCCTTATTTTTTCCAATTGTTAATTTCAAGAACTGTTCCATTCTTAGTTCAGTTCTCCTATGATCCTAAAAACACCTAATGATTTAATATAAAATTTAATTCTATTTTTTAAAATAAAAAGACAAATTTACAACAACAAATGATTTGATAGTAGTCATAGCACTTTTGAAAAGTTAAAAAAATCTATTTAAAAAAATCTATCCCCACTTAACAATCTCTATATCAAAAGGTTTTCTAATATCCGTCTTAAGAGTCTTTCTTAATATATTCTTTTCAAAGCCAGCAGCTGAGACTGGTTAATTAGTAACTATTTGCTGAGTTTTGCAGTTAAATGTCTTTTACTTTTATTTATTTTTTAAACAAACTTTATTTATGACTGCATTGGGTCTTCTTTGCTGCGCACGGGGTTTCTCTAGTTGCGGCCAGCGGAGGTTGCTCTGTTGCGGTGCGCGGGCCTCTCATTGCAGTGGCTTCTCTTGCTGTGGAGCACAGGCTCTAGGCTCGCGGGCTCTAGAGCGCAGGCTCAGTAGTTGTGCTGCGTGTGCTTAATTGCTCCGCAGCATGTGGGATCTTCCCGGACCAGGGCTTGAACCGGTGTCCCCTGCATTGGCAGGCGGATTCTTAACCATTGCGCCACCACTGAAGTCCCTTAAATGTCTTTCAAGGATGGCACAGCATTCTCATTCATCCCCCAATAGTCTGTAATTCACTCCCATGCCTGAGGACCACTGCTGGATGACTACTGCTTGCTGGATGACTTTACTGTGTTTTGTAGGAACCGTGTCATGTTAGCACTCCTGTGCATTAAGAAGGGCTTATGGTACAGAAAGGCCAACCGTTACCCAGTTCTTCCTGACACTTGGCACTCTGTAGAAACCAAGGGCATTTCTAACCCAAGTCTACTTGGGTTATTTAGGAAAAGCTCAGAAAATGATCCATCAGTATGATTAAATTTCTTGGAACCTTGTAAACCAAGAATTCCTTTCCACTTAAAGCAGTGAAGAGAAAAGAGAAACCAAATGTAGACCTTCCTCTCCCGGGAGTCTCATAATTTAGTATCCTCCCTTAATTAAATAAATATGAACACCAGTATTCTCAAGTGGATCAATAACCACTAACCAAAGTAAGCTCTAATTCTGCTTGAACTAATAAAATAAAAATTATGGCTTTTAACATTTGGGAAGTCTTTAGACCTATACAGTTCTAGTAGGTACTATTTTTAAAAATTATTGAAGAAGCCAAAGGGGTTATGGACAAGATGTACTCTTGGCATCTGAGTAGTGATTTTCAGCCGGGATTAAAATTCCTGGGTCCCACCCCCCCAGGAATTCTGACTCTGTAGGTCTGGGTTAGGGCCTAGACCGGTTTATTTTTAAAAAGCTCCAAAGATGATTGCAATAGACACCCTATTTCTAGAGCTGAGAACAACCACTCCAGAGGGAAGGCAGGGCAGGGTCCCTTAGAATCATGCTATCTCAGCATGGCTCTCAGATGAGCAACACATGAAGTTTTGTCAGAAATGCAGAACTGAGGGGCACACCCCATATCTAGTAAATCGAAATCTGCATTTAACAGGTGTGACTTGTAAGTACATTTACACTGTTATAGAACATACCCTTATGCTATTTCTAAAGCACTGGAACACTTTTTTCAAGAAAACTCTTATATGGAATCCCTCTAATATAAAATAGATTTAAAAAAAAATTACTATTCTAGCTAACAAACAAGGGTAGGGAGTCCAGGCCCCACCTGTTTAATGTCTACACCTAGGTCTCCTGTCCTGTACCCAACCCCATCAGTTGAAAAACCACTCTTAGAATACAAATTGAGAAGACAGGTCAGTTCTGGAACACGTCCCTAAGTCCTACCTTTTAAGCAGTAGCATGTGAACAGAGCTATTAGCATAACTCAAAATAGTTTCAGCAAGTGCCTCTCAATCCTTTAAAGTATACTAAATAAAAGCAAACATTCACACACCCAGGGGCGTAATACAAAGGGTCTAGGTTCATCTTGTAGTAGTGATAATGATGATGACTAGCATTTACTGAACATTTACTAAGTGACAATCACTATTCTGTGTATTTTACCTGGTTTTGCTTATCTAATCCTCACTACAGCCTTTCGGGTAGGTGTTATTATTGTCACTCCCATATCTTACAGATGTTAAGCAAGGTCTCTAAAGTGACACAGGCAGCAGGCATGGAGCTAGGATGGGAACTCAAGTAGACTAGATCCAGAGCCTTTAGCTTAACCCCTCCACCTACTCCTTCCCAGATAGAACAGAAGCTCACTACCACGAGCGGAAAAAAAGGGGAGGGAGAAGCCCCACAAGGTTCTTAATATATTATGACTATAACCCCCATCCATCATCATAAAGAAAGGGTAACTGGGCACTTGAAAAAATAAAGGCAAATGTTTATACATCCCTAACGCAAACCTTCCGTTCTGAGACTTCTTCTCTATTTCAAAGTTGTCTCTGATGTTCATTTTAACCCAATTTCACTGTCACAGAAAAATTTGAGGGAAAGACTCAGTATGATCCACAAACCTGCAGACCCAGTGTAACTTTATTTTCCTGGACATGCCCCTTTCCATCTTTGGTGTATATCACCGGCAAAAAGTGAGGCTCCTCTCAATGTCTATTACAACTTCTCTTTTGTCCAAGCAAATTGCACCAAGTAAGTGAAATATGATAGCTATCCTTCCCTTATCTAATATAGAGCCCTCTGGAGCAATCACAAAGCATTCATGGGCCCACCATAACCTGCCTTCACCCTACTTGTTATTCCCCTTTCTTCTATACCATATGCTCCAGTTACACTAAACTACTCCCCACTGCCCAATGTCTTGTACCTTCCCACGTCTGTGCCTTTTTACATCTGGCTTCCTTAGTCTGGAAATGCCCTTTTTCCTCATGGTTGACACTCTATTTAAGTTCAGTTCATATGTCACCGTATGTGAAGCCTTCCCGAAGTGACCCAGTTGGAAATAAATGTATCATCCCTCTTGCTATCTTCAGCTCTGTTTATGCTTTATTTTTGGCATTAGTATCAGGGTACACTTGACAGTTATTTGTGTGAGATATATATATACATACATACATAAATCCTTCACTAGATACATCTCTTAAAGTCAAAGACCACATTTAACTGGTATTTACCTCTGCCTAGCACAGTGCCTCGCTCATAGTAGGCATGAAAAAGAAATGAACTAAACAGAATAAATATAGTGTGGTTGTAAGCAAACACATTTCTTTCTATCACTTCTAAGACCTAATGAAAATGCTAGTTAACAGTGACCCCAATTTGCTTTTCATTCCACGGAGCAGTTTTAAAATACTCAGTTTCCCTGTATGTTCAGAATCACAGCTCCCAAAGGTTACTTGGAGTTCTAAGAAAAGCCAGCCCATAAATGATAGAATGTCTGTTTGGGATGAATCCTTCCCCAGTGAGGCACTTGCTGACTAGGCAAGTTACACAACCCAGTGTCTCATATATCATCATTAGCTATGGATTATCTGTATTTAATTCTGTGTTGCATTATTTTCATATATTGGTGCAGTGCAAGATTTGTCTGGGTTTCAGTACTTAACAATCACACATACAGCACCAGTTGGCTGACCCTTTCCAAGTATTTCTGTATTGCACAGAAAATACTTAGGCTTATTTCCTTGAACTACAGACTCAGTTGCTTGATGCAATAGGAATGAATCTCAAAAGAGATGACTCAGAGATAATGTAAGTCATCTGTAGTGAGTTAAAAGCTCTCTGCAACTACTAAACTATGGGGAGGGACGGGGAGTATCCCAAACTATAGGGTAAAATGGTGGTGGTGGGAAAAGTTTTGTCTGACATCCAGCTGGATGCCACCATCCCAACAGCATAGGGCTATGTATGTCTGTGTCCATAGTACCCCCATCAGGCAACACCCTGTATGTGACTCAGGAAATAAAAAAATAAACTGATAATATAACTTAGTGACCTGTGATATCCTCCCTTATTTATGTCCTTGACTTCTACCCATGGCACACTAAAAATTCCTGGCCCTGGAAATTAAGTAGTCTCCTTTTTAAATCCCCTATCTGGAAATACTATTTGGATACCATGGGACAAGATGAAACATTTCTGAATATAGAATTCTATTTGGAAGAAGATCTGATATATTCACTTGAAATTTAAATTAAAGTCAGATTTTTGCCCAAGAGAAGGAGGCTATCAATCACTTTAGAAAATACTGAGCAAATACAAAGTGCTTAGAACTAGTATTTTTCACAAAATGGAATCCTGACCATACAAAAGTGTGTGAATTTTTACTATCTTTTAGTTCTTCTGAGTCCCAGAAACAGACAAACACATAGCCAAGGCTAAGGCACAGAACAAAAAAACCCCAAAAAGGCTGTTAGATAAAAGAGACGCTGACATGCTCCACAGCTACACAGCAGAGCTTCAACAGCCCCATGTGAGCTCAAATTCCTGCTCTATTGGAAGTTTTTCTTCCATCTTTGATATACAGGGTACAAGATGTCAAGGGAAAAAGAGAATCCTGAAAACATTTTTTTTTAATCTAAAAAATCAAACAAGCAAACAAAACCCACAACACTCTGAGAATGAAGAAGCAAGGCCAAGGGTCAAGGTATTTTTTAAAATTAATACTAGGTCATGTTTTAAAGTGGAACATGACTCTAATGAATGTTTACAATGAAAGCTTCCATCATGAAAGTGACTGAAAAACCCATAATACTCTTTGAAAAGATAATGAAAATAGATCTAATCCTGCACTGTCCTAAAATCCACAGTACATTTACATTTCTATAAATGATGAGACAAATATTAAACATTGTGGGCACTGTAATTCTATGCCCACAAAATATATTTGGAGGACTAAATTCTTGGAATACAAAATGTGGTTCGTTTGAATAAATAATATTAAAACAAATAAATAGACTGAAAAAGAAGAAACTTTAAAATTTAATGTTGAAGGAAGAATAGTATAGTAGTAAGGAAACTAGACAACAGTTTCATTTTAATTCTTCAGTACAAACAGTTGCAACATTTTCTGGCTTCAGCATCCTAGAAGCATGTTACACACATGGCTAAGGAATGTTAGCAGTTGTGAAATTCAGGCTTTGAATTTGCTTTTCCCTAATTTAGAATTCCCCATAGAGCGATGCAACTACATTTAGAGAAGATTCTCAAGCTGCCTTCATTGCTAAGCCTACCCACAAAGTCCACATCCCCTCTAAAAATCCTGCTGGATTATAGAGAGACAGGAAGTTACCCTGGTGGGTAGTGTTTACAGCACTCATCCTGAACAAAACTCATTATCATACTTTGAATTACTTATCTTAGTGATTCTTATGAGTACCTAGAAGTGTGCAATATACAGAATAAGGGACTAAAATGCAGGACTGTGTCACTTAACCTACTCACACTCACCTTCATCTACCAGAGCTAGCTTATTTTTTGGTGGCTCACCCCCTTTTCCTTGGAACTTCCCTTATAATGTGAATCAGCTTTTAGGACTCTATAATATACTGATATATAGCCTTGGGAAAAAAAAAAGATTATTAACTCCCTTACAATATCCTTAGCATATTACCTTTTCTATAATTCTTATCAGTGAAAGATTACTATTTCATCTATACTTTCCTGACTCTTCAGGAAAAGGCAGGTACACTTTATCTAAAAAGAGTCCCACTGAAAGAAAGTTACTCATACATATTGTTTTGGCTGTTGGCATCATTTAGTTTGAACAGAATTTTTTTTTTTTTTTTTTTGGCTGCATTGGGTCTTTGTTGCTGTGCGGGCTTTCTCTAGTTGCGGCGAGCGGGGGCCACTCTTCATTGTGGTGCGTGGGCTTCTCATTGAGGTGGCTTCTCGTTGTGGAGCACGGGCTCTAGGTGCACAGGCTTCAGTTGTTGCAGCGCACGGGCTCAGTAGTTGTGGCTCACGGGTTTTAGAGCGCAGGCTCAGCAGTTGTGGTGCACGGGCTTAGCTGCTCTGCAGTACGTGGGATCTTCCTGGACCAGGGCTCGAACCCAAGCCCCCTGCATTGGCAGGCGGATTCTTAACCACTCTGCTACCAGGGAAGTCCCTGAACAGAATATTAAGGATGCAGGCAGTCCTTTTATTTTGGATTATTGCTGTTAGGACCTTTAACATAGTCAAGATTTACATCAAACACAACGGCTTAATCGCCTCTTATGGTGACTCACAGTCACTTATAAGCATTTTTTCCATCATTTAGAAATAGATGACCTACTCACAATACAAAAAGGCAGAAACTTCTGCCTGTTGACAGCATTCCAGAGGCTAAACACTTTTTATTAAACATAAAACACAGTGATTAAATTGACCTCAAATATTACTTGTTATGTCTCTTGCTAAAAGAAGTTGCCTGATTATTTAAGAGCCTGCCACCGAATTCAGATAAACTCACTGCAAAATTCAGCGAGCCAGCCTTGGCTTCTGAAGAACCTAACATTCTCCCCTATTGCTACCCTTCATTCCTTCTGTACTGATAGAATCTCTACTCCTTTATTCCTAGATAGGGATAATCATGGTCCAATTTCCACTTATTTATTACCAACTAGTCCCTGGAGTAGCAGGGTTAAAATTTAAAGCCTTAAATATGTAAAACACACACAAAAAAATGAGAATATTTATACACTACTGACATCCAGATGCTTCAGCCTCTCAACAGATGGCTTTCCAACTTTCTTGCACGAAAAACTTACTCTAGTGGTCTGTGGTTATTTGTCCTCACTTTCACTCCTCTGTTTATATGTCCATGACTTTCTCTCCCTCAAATAATAAGCCACTACTTCAACAACAAGAAAGCAGAGAGAATGTCAACTCAGAAGTAATAAAAGAAACAAAATCTGCCCTGCACAGTAAGACAGAGCTGTATCTTTCACCATAACCCAATGGTTGTCAACTTTGGTTATATATTAGAATCACCTTGGGAGCTTTTTATCCTAATGCCTAGGCCTCATTCCATACTTCTTATATAAGTACCTCTGAGGATGGGACATCAGTATTTTTTAAAGCTCCCCCAAAAGACTGCAAAATGTAGTCAGGTTGAGAACCACTACACTAACTCAGGATGAATAGCTACTCTCTAATAGAGAACTAATCCCAAATCTTGTTTTCCATACAGAATTTCAGAGGATTTTTCAAGAAATTCCTAGGATCTGATCTGCTTTAAAATTCAGGAATTTCTTCACTAGTAAAGGAAGGGAGGAGGGGGATTCTATTTCACTGATATAAGGAAGGAGGAAGGAGGAAGAAGTCCTTTGCACACTTTCATATCCGCCAGGAGTTGCTTCTCCTCCCCATATAGATGGTCAAATCACGAAGACAAGTTTTGGGTTCCCATTAAGCAGGACTGACATTAGTCATACATCTATGATTCCTGCAATTTAAATGTCAAAGCGTCCTAGTCCCCAAGGTTCTTTCTCCTACCTCCAGCAGGTCTATCATCCTGGTCATCTGGGAGTAGATAAGGACCCTATGTCCTTGAGACTTGAGCCGAGTCAACAGGACATCAAGGGCATACAGCTTTCCACTGTCAGTGATGAGGCTCTCCTTGCCTAGGGAGAAGAAAAGGGGGGAAGTGGGAAATTGTATTTAATTGAAGCAGCAAAATCACTCACTGCAAAGCTGTATGCAGCCAAAATTACTGCAACCAGGATGCCTGTCATCATGAGAGCAGGAAAGTACTCTAGAGAAGAATGCAAAGCACTGTTAAATCATATCCAGTAGTGCTCTGGGAAGAAACATCCTGAAGTAGGGAGGTGTAGGTCCCCTCCCAACTGACAGTTCCCAATCAGACATCTGCTGCTAAGGCATCTGAAAGTTTCCCTGCTCCACATTTTTATTCAAGAGACAGCAGGTATATGTGGACATCTAAGAGTAATATCCATGCCAAACCTGCTGTTAAGTGACCTGAGAAATCTTTTTCCTTTGTTCATCTTATCTCTAGGTATCTGTTTCTACTAGTCCTGTGGCTATATGGTTTACCTCCCCCAAAGGCATGAGAATGTAGAGAAACAAGGGCTGCTCTTGCCTGCCCCTAAAGACACTTGAACACCAAGAAATGCACTAAAAAACAAAAACAAAACAAAAAACCCCCCTCCCTCTTGGATGATTTCAAATAGGTTGGCTGGTAAACGTCATTATCCTAAGCTGTAATTTAATAAAGACACTAGGGCTTATTCAGCTTTTCAGAAAGACTGACTTTGGGTTTCTGTGAAATGGAAGCTGCTTTCACTCACTAATTTGTGCTTCCTCCTTCCTCTTCCCATTAAAAAAAAAAAAAAAAAAAAAAGGCATTTCAGCCAAAGATCTTCAGAGAACACTTAACTCACAAATTTTCATCTTATCCATTCAGTATCATTCAACTCCCATCACATTTCAGGAAGCAGAGTTTCCTGTTTGCAGACTGGTCCATAAACATACCCTAAACAATTGCTGCTACTAGGAGGGGAAGAGATGAAACTTAAGGGGCTGGGAGATGTAAGAGTATGTTTGCAAGTGGCTGTGGGACGCAAAAAGAGAGCCAGAAAGGCTAGAGAGTTCACATACACAGCTAACTACTAAAAGTAAAAAAAGAAAACTGTTAAGAAAAACATACTGTCTACCTTTAGTTTAGGGTTTGAACCTGTGGTTTTTCCTCTGAACTATAGAAGCTGACTGTTGAGAGCAATCCAAGAGTTTTCAACGGTCAGTTCTCTGTTCTCGCCACTATCTGCCAAGTGCACAATTAATTGTATAAACCGAATGAGAACAGATGTGCTGACAGCACCACAACAAATTATCAGCCACTGTGTTTTTGCTACAAAGCTACAGGTCCTGGATGTTTACTCCTCTGCACTGCAGCCTGCCTTTTCCCACCTTCGGAACATTGCCAGGCCACATTTCTTCCTCCACCACCCCCTCCCTGACGCTGTGGCACACACCTTTGTTCAGCCTCTTTGTTTGGTCCTGTTTAGATTATTGAAATGCTCTCCTTGTTGGTCTCCTTACCAACGCAATCAAATGACTGCAGCTGGGACAGAACCGATTGCTAAGCCCTCTTGCTGGCACCGGACAAGGAGGCCTATATAAATTCCCAGTCTGATCAGGCAGCAATGCTTTCGTAACAACTTCAAGGGTTTCTTCTTGCCAATTATCCTTCTCCTTTAATTGGGTTCCCTGGGGTCCCTCAATTTTGATAGCTCCTAAACATTCCCCAAAGAGGTACCAATCAGCTTCAGACAGTAAGTTTCTTTTTTTCTCATTAAAAGCACAGGAAAGTGAAAAAGAAGCTCATATATTTTTCAGTCACTGAGTGAGAGTGGGCAAGCTAAGCGCATCAGATTTCTGCAGCCTGCTTATCTCCTCTTTCCATTCGTATATAGTCCCTCAATACAAATATTTAAGCATATACAAATCTGTCTTGTGTCTGAATATTCAGAAGCTTCAATTCATCTCAAAATCATGATTTAATGGTTTTCACACATTCCTGCTTCCCACATCTACTTTACTTTGCAAGCAGAACGAACTGATGCTAGGATTAGGAAACTCAGAGATGAAGATGTACACTTAGAAGAGAACTCTGATGCACCTAAAAGAAGCAAGAAGTCGTACCTGTTGTTAGCTTGTTATTGTTTAGGTGGGGGAGGTGGAAGTGGATAGACAGAATTTCTTTGGACTTGCCTGAAGGAAAAGGTCTAAGAAGAAAGTGACATCAGCAACAGCCTTAAAGCACTTAAGCAGAAAAAAAGTTTTCTTTCACTGCACACTGTTGCCTTCTGGGCCTGGCATCCATTACCCAATTTTCAGGAGCTACCAAAGTTGCACTGGACAAGAGCACCACCTGTTGCTAAGCAGGGCGTAGAGCCAAGAAGAGCACAATTCCCTAGAAATTAGGCTGACTCTGCCAAGTCAAACCTGCGCCCAGCCCCTTCTTTCAAACAGAAGCTCAAAAAATGTTGAAACGAACAGACCTACGCTACTTTCTTGCAATCTTTCCTACAATCCTACAGTACAATCTTACAGTATTTTCACTTACATACAAGCTCTTACTGACCACAGTGTAAGATCCTGGTCACCGACAAAATGAATGTATCCAATGGCAGTAAAATTAGGGTAACAGATAAAATAATATCTCCTTTTTCCAAGGAGAGGAGACTTTTGAAGGGATTGTACACACTTCTCTTGGTGAAACACAGAGAGACATTCAAGGTGTGAAATCCAGAAGATTTTGGTCAGTCTCTCAAGGAATATAATAAAACCAACCCTTCCCAGGGAAACAGAAAATGTAAAAGTATAGAGGAAAAAGAGATAAAATACAGGTTCCAGTGACCCCTCCAACCCCCACTGCCCTGCCCAGCCAGTCTACCGAGCACAATGGGGGTCAGTGAGGAGCTGGTTGGTTCTCACAGTAAACAGCCAGTGAGGCTGGTGCTTTTTATCGATGCAAAAAGAACTCAGACACTTCCTGCTATTTAAACAAGGTCCATTTTTCTTTCAAAGAACAGGAAAAGCCACAAGAGATTCCCACAGCGCCAGCAATAAGCCTTCTCCTTCTGTACTGGGAACTTAGGAGTCAAAATGAAAAAGGGAGAAAGAAGAAATAAGGTGTTATCTTGCTTCTTTTAACACCTGTGCTCATCTTCTGCCAGGGACTCTGTGGTTTCCAAACCTGCTGGCTTCTATTCCTCTATTCCTACTACTATTCAGGCCCGCTTTACACCTGGGCTTTCCCCTTATTTTCTAACAATATACCTTCACCCACTGCTTTCATCTGTTTTAAGTCAGATATGAGGCCATATACATATTGCTCTTGTACACAAAACGGTATCTTCCAGTTCAAAGCACCCCCAAAGCAACTAACAGGTTGACCCAAAGTCCCTCGACACTTGACAAAGTTAACATTAAATGGAAAAGCCAGGCCTTAAAGCCTAGAACCCAGTTATCTCTTAGAAATAGCAGAGCCTCTCTTCTGAACACTTAACTCTAGTTTACTTCCTTTATGTGCCAGTAAGATGAATATAATCAAAGCATCAGAGAATTTGGACAACTGAAACGAACATGGTAGCTTTAAGCTATCACTCCAGTGTGCCTGCAGGTGTAAGCAAGGAACATAAGCCTATGAACCCTGTGTTCGGTTTCCTTAAAAGTAGTCTCACTAAAGCAAAAATGAAAACCTAGTTTCCTTTCAACCCTCGACCTTGACTCTAGTAGGTCTGGGAATCCGCTAGCATTTTGGCACAAAACACTGTTTTTCTTCTGGTTATCATTCAGATCTCTAGTGCTTCGTGCAGGACACTGTTTATGCTACTTAAACTAGGCTTTCTGTGAGTGACGACATTCTCATTCATTCCACTGGCAATGGCACAAGACGACTGTACTCACTCGACCTGAAGCCTTTCCTACCAAGTTTATTTCCCTACACCCCCCGCCCCCACTCCTAAGAGTGGTATTCCTCTCTCAGCTGTAAGCTTGTCACAGGACAGCATTTAGGCAGAAATCTAAAAAAACATTTCTATTTCCACTCAAGTCACAAATTACTTAAGCATTCTTACCTACAATCACTAAGGGTAAAAGAGGAAATAGAAACATCAAGAACTTTGAATTCTGAATATCTGAAACCACCACATGGAGTATTTTCCTGGTTCTTCCCTTGCCAAAGCTGGGAACATATGCCAAGAGAAAGGAGGACTCACCTGGAATCCTGATGAAAGACCAGCCATTCTGAGGCCTAATGCTCCACAGTCCTCCAGCTGGTTCTGGAAAGAACTGGGACCGTCGATTTAGCCAGTCTGCCGCCAGTTCAGGGGCCCCATTCAACAAACACTGCTTGGCTGCCAGACTCCCTCCTTCCTTCAGCACTCGCCGCTCATATTCTGCACTTCTGTCATTGCAGTAAGAATCCAATGGCACTGCGGTGACCTGCAGTGAAAGATTCACATGAGATGGCTCTTTCACATTTTCCACACCCACTAAGCCTTTTGGGAACTTTGACTCTGAAATCAGACTAATGTGGATAATTCTTAGACTAGCGGTTTTAACTTCCCTGCTCTGACAAACTAACCTGTCCTTAATAACTGACTTAGTGAGCTTCCCCAGGTAAAAAGCCAACCTCCATAACATGAATTTTCAACAAACTAAAGATCCAGAGAGTGCTGGAGTTTGCAGATAAACTGGGATACCAGGTCAGGAATAATTCTATCACAAATATATATATATACATATATATATATGTATCTGATCACTTTGTCATCTCCCTTCATTGCCAGACAGTGCTTTTGGCAAAGTTCTATTAGCCATACACAGGATGGTGAGGCCATAAAGGGAGCTGGAGATAGTCATTATTAAAGAACTAAAGAGTATCCTCCTGGTGCATCTGAAGCTATCTTTAAGGCTTCTGTGGCAAAGCTCCCAAGTTTGTCAACATTTCTATTTCCTCTTCCCTGACCAGGTTACTGACTGACAAACCTAATGGAAGATAAGAGAATCTTTCTTTCAGGCCATAAGCTGCGGGGAGCATTATGGGGTAGGGATTAGAGGAAGCAATTGCCAGAGAGTAGTGAATTCATTTCCTGGCTAGGGCAGAGGCTTTGCACAAATTCTTATCTCACATTCAAATGCTGCCCCCCAAAGGAACAGAAGCCTCCTGCCAATTTAGAAACACAGGTTTTATCCTTCTTTAATGACCTGGGTCTATTCCCACTCTAATAAGCAGCTATGCATTCAGATGTCTGTGAAATCATCTGATAAGGAGTCTGAGGTTACCTTTTGTTAAAATTTGGAGGTTGTGATTACCTGTAAGCCCAGGTTGATAAAAATGCTAAGGTCCCATTATTAGCAGTGAATTGCTCAGAAGAACCATGGAGCTAGACCAGGAGATAGGAAGAATGTGGATATAAGGAGCAAGGGCAGAGGTATGGGAAAGATCAGAACATAAAGCACTGGCTGTACGTAGTTAGGTAGTTCTATTCCTTCTATTATTTATTGGAAGTTAGACATTTAGGAAAATCTACCTTGCTACTAACTTTTCTATTTTCATGCCCATCAATATTTAGGGCAATGGTTGTCAAGTTTTGGTGGGCATAAGAACCTTCTTAGGAGCTTATCTAATGTGCAGATTTTGATCCAGGCCTAAGGTAGGAGTCACTAGTTCTCGGTTTTTAACATGCACCCCAGCATCTCAGGCCAAGCCTTGAGAAATACTGCCTTGGGGTACATAAACAATCAGCTAGCTGACTGTGGGGCTGCAGGTACCTCTGCTGGAAACTGGAGGATACCAAAACTGGAGAAAGAGCACCATTTACCAATAACCAAAGACTACACTACTCTGGCTTACAGATGAAGCTAAATTCATTTTGCTAGGGAGCAGTGCCATCTATGGTCCAGATGCAAAACTACAGTGGGTCACAGCAAGCTGGGCCCCTGGCACTCCAAAACCCAGAAAAGCTCACACATTAAATCACCTTACTTAGTACTAGGAATAGGTTTTGGTAATCTCATACCACATTTACCCACTCCAAAAGGAGTCTGTTCTCTTGCTTCCAAGTTATTCATCTTTCCCACCGAAAGCTGAGCACAGGCAAATAAAGACCGAAACACAAAGCAGGTGATTAAAAATTGGGTCACGACTTCCCTGGTGGTGCAGTGGTTAAGAATCACCCTCCAATGCAGGGGACTCGGGTTCGATCCCTGGTCAGGGAACTAGATCCCACATGCATGGTACAACTAAGGAGCACACATACCCCAAGTAAGACCTGGTGCAACCAGGATAAATTAAATAAATAAAAATGAAAATAAATAAGTTTTGTCTTTCACTCAGGCCCATGGCGCTGGCAGGATGGGCAAGTGTCGCAGTCTTCGTACTGCCAGGAAGCTCCATAGCCACCAACGAGACCAGAAGTGGCATGATAAACAGTACAAGAAAGCCCATTTGGGCACAGCCCTGAAGGCCAACCCTTTTGGAGGTGCTTCTCATGCCAAGTGAATTGTGCTTGAAAAAGTAGGGGTTGAAGCCAAACAGCCAAATTCTGCCATCAGGAAGTGTGTCAGGGTTAAGCTCATCAAGAATGGCAAAAAAATCACAGCCTTTGTACCCAATGATGGTTGTTTGAATTTTATTCATCATTTAGGAAAATGATTAAGTTCTGGTTGCTGGATTTGGTCGCAAAGGTCATGCTCTTGGTGACATTCCTGGAGTCCGCTCTTAAGGTCGTCAAAGTAGCCAATGTCTCCCTTTTGGCCTTACACAAAGGCAATAAGGAAAGACCAAGATCATAAGTTTTGATGATGAAAGCAGGATAGCAATAAATTTCCATATGCCAAAAAAAAAAAAAAAAAAAAATTAGGTCTCTCCCGCCATGGCTTGTCCTGGCAGTAGCCCAGTAGATACTAAACCAGAGCAGACATCTGCCACCTAGGATATGAGTTTCAGAATGTGACAATCAATAGTGGCTATACTTCCACAAAAATGGTTTGAGAAGCAGTGGTCTGAACCACAGAAGCATGACCAGTTCTATATAGCTCAAACAGCAAGCACACTCTTGGATGAGTAAGCATACTTAATCTTTTCTAATTAGAGACTCATATTGACCAATTTTACACTCAAAGATAACTGCTTTTTTTTTAAAAAATCTTATTGGAGTATAGTTGATCTACTATTGTTGTGTTAATTTCTGCTGCATAGCAAAGTAACTCAGTTTTACATATATATATTCTTTTCCATTACGGTTTATCACAGGATATTGAATATAGTTCCCTATGCTATACAGTAGGACCTTGTTGTTTATCCATCCTATATATAAAATAGTTTGCATCTGCTAATCCCAAACTCTCAATCCTTCCCTCCCTCCCCCCTACCCCTTACTTTGATTTTTCTTTTCTTTTTTTTAAGAAAAGCAGAATATATACTGGAATTATATATAAAAACTTTGGGCCCATATTCTCGAGATGAAAAATCAAAAGCTAGAAAATCATGAAGGAATAGGGGGAGAACAGTGACACAGGAAAGAGTGTCATTTCTAGACACTTTTTTTTTTTTTTAACGTTTTATTCTTAACAACCATAGTTATGTCACCTCCCTGCAGCTAACTTTTTTTTTTTTAAATTTTATTTATTTATTTATGGCTGTGTCGGGTCTTCGTTTCTGTGCGAGGGCTTTCTCTAGTCGCGGCAAGTGGGGGCCACTCTTCACCGCGGTGCGCGGGCCTCTCACCATCGCGGCCTCTCCTGTTGCAGAGCACAGGTTCCAGACGCGCAGGCTCAGCAATTGTGGCTCACGGGCCTAGCTGCTCCGCGGCATGTGGGATCTTCCCAGACCAGGGCTCGAACCCGTGTCCCCTGCATTGGCAGGCAGATTCTCAACCACTGCGCCACCAGGGAAGCCCCCAAGACACTCTTATAGTTTAAAAACAAAACAACTTTTTCCAGTTATAAACTTTCACCTATTTTCCAATTTCATTTTGCTGATAGCCTTCCAAGTCCAGGATTAAAAACTAGGAGGTTTGCAAGGCTCAGCTCTTAGTGAAATATTTTTTAATGTTTTGATAAGCTTATTTGGCAGGAGCCCTGGATCAAGATATATACAGAATCATACAGTGTCATGTTGTAAGTACGTAAGCAGTGAACTCATGAGGTCCAAAAGGAGGCAAACAAGTCCATTTCTACTTAAATTGTGCTTTCTAAGTCAGCTCTATCCTAAACAGCCTCCACGCATTCTGCTAACCCCAAGTGGTCTTCCTGATTGCTCAGAAGCAGGGGGAGATGAAGCATGACATACCCATTCTTGCCTCCCCACAAATGGAAATGCATACTCCCTTTAGTCCCACATGAGCAAACCCCTGTTTCTTGCTTCATTAACTTCCTAAACTATAGTATCTTCAGGGGCTGCCTCCTGAAGCATTCAGAGCGTCCTTCCTGAGGACACGTATATTCCTGCTCTAGCTCTAGGAAGCGTGACCGCTCCAAGCGCTTCAGTTTCTTGGTGTGATGAATTCCCAGGCTCTTAGTTTATTAACCCTGCAGAATGATTT
Organism: Eschrichtius robustus; assembly: GCF_028021215.1. Lineage (NCBI taxonomy): Eukaryota > Metazoa > Chordata > Mammalia > Artiodactyla > Eschrichtiidae > Eschrichtius > Eschrichtius robustus. The sequence goes on from NC_090824.1 coordinate 88,489,485, forward strand.
CTTAAGCTAATGATAATTCCTTCCTTAGTGACACAGTTCTTCCTGAATTGACCCTAAAGTTTTCACAGCATGTGCCGTGGAAATTAATTTGTCTTAACTCAATGCCAGGGTTGAGGCGTCAAAGGAAATCAGTTTCTCTCCACCGCAGATGGGTTAGAAATCAACATATGATCATTAAAATACCTCATAAAATGTTGCCTTATTCACACCCCCGGCCTGATCTACAGATCTTGTGTGTGTATAAAACATTCAGATATGTTTAAAACTCTTCTTCCTGTCCTCCTAACTATGGGGTGATTACTCCCATTTCAGATTTAGCACATGCTACGTGAAGAAACTCTAGAGACAAACGTGGGGAGAGGGGCTGAACAGGAAAGGGTGCTGGGGAGGAGCCCCTCAGCCAGATGAGAAAAGCTTCCTCCTGCTTCCTGCCTGCCACCACACCTTTAGGCTAACAGTCTTCTTCAAGTTACTATTGTTTTTTAGGGAAACATCAGTACCAGGCATGATAGTTTAGACTTCAGGCTCCTCAGAAACAATACTTAAGTAGTACAGTGGGGGTCTGTATATGTAAGTATGTCAGAGAGTGGGGTTATTCTCCAGAGTGGTTGGCTATCGAGCTCTGAGTGGTATCAATGAAGAATTTTTATGTCCATAAATGCAGTTACAGTCCAGGGCAGTTCACTTTTTACTGGCTCCATAAAACATGGGGAATATGAGAAGTAAAAAATGTCTTGACATCCCTCTCTCAAAAATCTAGGCTTCCTCTTATAGGCCTCTCCATGTACATAACAGATTAGGAGAGTAAAAAGGAAACAACCATACAACTATGAAGCCTGAAGGCTGCTTTCTATGCAAGCACTTGGCTTTAGATGTTTTCTGGAAAAAGTGCTTTTCCCTAGATCAACTTAAGCTTCAAAGACCAAGAATGCTTTGGAAGAACTGGGTACCTACAAACCCCAAATACTTTCTGGAGAATCAATATAAATCAAACAAAGTTGATAGTGGTAAGAGAATCAAGTTTGTGTAGCACAGGACCAGCAGAGAAATCTACACAGGCAGGAATCAGTGGGACTCTACTGTCATCTCATTTCCATTCATCATCTTTCTTTGGACCCTCTGCCAGATTCTGACCTTTGATAACTTAATAAAGTAAGGATGTAAGCTGATATAAATAATGGTAGAGAAATATCATCACAAAGAAGATTTAAAAGTCTTCACCTTCTTTGAATGGAACTGTGAAAACAGTAGACTTGCTAGGATGAGTGAAGAAAACAAGATAAAAACACAGAAGGGTAAGAAAAGTCAACCTCTTAGAGTCTCCTGGCTAATTGAAAGTTGCCCTTAGAGCAAATGGAAACAAGCTGGGAAGACAAACTCATTTTTGCTCTAATTGCAGTCTGGCCACATCTTATCCTCTCTCCCTTCATGTACTGCTTCATGTTTGTAAGAGAGTTTCTGTCTGGCTCTGATCAGAAAGACATGAAAGAGTGGAAGATGTAAGCGAAGTAAACAGCCGCAGCGTGCCAAGGGGAGCCTTTGCAGCGACACTGTCGGCAATCACCAGAGTGCCCTGTTTTGATAAACAGGGTATCAGGAAAGATCTAATAGCTGTCCAAAGTTGAAACCACAATAGAAACTACTCCCAATCTGCAAACAAGACTACTACCACTGACTGGTGGATATGGCCCAATAGTCACTTTTCAGAGGGAACATACTTGTAAACCACAGTCCAGGCAGAGCTGCTGAAGAAAGCGAGAGAATACCAGCTAGGAAGCTTCTTGATGCTGGAGTGTTATGTTTCCCTTTGTTATTTGGAGACTGTACTGAGGCGATAAGGCCAGATCAAATCTCCCTCCCAATCGGGCCCCCTCCTCTGAAAAACCCTCAAAAACCTCAACACAGGTGACAAATGGCTCCCTCTTCTATTCAAATATTCCACTGTTCCTGTCTCTTCTATTGGGTGATAATCTACCTCGTAACAGATGGCTTGCTCCCATGGTAGTTTAGAGCCCCAGGCTAAATGAGAGGAACTACATGGAAGCAACATCAGGGAAAGAAGTCACTTCTATCTACCATACAACTATTCTCAAACCAACACAGTTCAAAGTGAGGAGTGCTGTCTTGGGAAAGCCAGGACCGCGGATGCCCTTTCTAAATAACGAGCATTTATATGTTTCTCAAGGTCCAAATAGCTTAAAACAGTTCTGGTTAAGAAATGGATGCCTTGAAAACTGGTTTATTTCTTCAAACACCATCTATTTTATCTCTTCCCTCCTGTGGCACTTACTCGTGGACTGGCCACACACAAAAAAGATGGCAGCTCAGTGAGCAGGCAGCAACGAAGCGAGGAGGTAGCTGATCTCCGCTGATGGATGACCTGGTCTGAGTAGCCACTCACTGCTTTACAGTGGCTGCTGAAAACCAGAGACTACAAAACAAAAATGCAAATTAGTGCTATTGACAATTATTTATTGTAAGCAAAATAGAAAAAATGTCACATATAGTCAAAGTTCATTCTAATTTCAAACTGTGCTTTTATTAATGTACCTTAGGTAAATGTCATCTCTAATTCTGCCTTTTTCTGGAAGAGATTCTGTTTATTACAAATAGTTACAGCAAAATTTTCATTAGACAAAACAACATTTTGTGTATGTCAGGGGAAGTTTGGTTCATTTGTTAAACCGTGGATACAAACCCATTTGTCTTGAGTTTAAAAAGATGACCAATAATATTTCCTCCTAAATTTTTCTTTTAGGCAGATCTGTTTAGTATTTCATGTGTGTACTAACAGTGCAGTATAGTTCTAGCAAGGTTGGAAGTTCTATTTATTTGGAGACATCAATAAAAGTGGTCAGGAACAGGAAACAATATCTCTTTAGTTCCTCTAACCTAACTACCATTTAAAAAATTAAATACATTACTGTATCAATTCATTTTAACAGACTTAAAGCTCATGTTAAAGCTTCAGTTTGCAGCCATTCACATGAAAGATTTTTAAGTATGGAATGTTCACATACAAAGAATTTGTCAGTGGGATTACAGTGTTGTATCAATATATTGCAGGTGCAGTTCTTTCTTCAGTTCAATATCAGACATTTTATCTTTGGATCTTCATTCTCGATTATTTCACTTATTTGTCTTACTGGTTTCTCAAGGCAGGTTGGTAACCTAAATAATCATATGAATGAAGATAATACAAAAAACTGCAAGATGAACAGTAACCAGGACCCTCTGCAGGAGAATAACAGGTATAACTCCAATACGGAAAGTGTCCAGTACCAAATCTCTTCAAAGCTTCTTTGTTTAGTATATATTTCCTCCTGAAGTACATGGGTTCTTCAGGATCACAGTTTGAAAGAAGCCATCTCAAGCTGTCTAGTAGGACAGGTGTATCATAATCTGCTTTCATGAAGCAATCAGCACCTTCTAAATAATGGGCATGAAAAAACCGAAAGGCTTTAAATGTTTCCCGCAGAGTTGGGATGTCTTCAGTGATTTCTAATCACTGTATGGAAGTCTTTACAACACTTTAGTACAATGCTGGACTCATGTAGCTTTGATATGTTTGACATTTTTCTCTAGATGTTTAGGTCCCATCGTTAACCAGAAAAGAACATTAATCTTCTGATATCATTTTTCAACAATATCTGTGTTCTCATCTTTATGTTGGGTAGCATCTGCACTGAGATTTAACCACCTCTCTACATGTTTATCTCCATTATCATCTGAATGCCTAGTGTGAGGATCATTATGAAGATTAATAGACCAGGTGTCACCCTGTTCTTCCAATACTGACGAGCTAGGATCATTACTAAAAAAATCCTATTGCTGATACACAGATGAAAGTAAAAAAAAAAACAAAAACAAAATGTAGCCAATTTTCTTGTTTTCTGAAAGTTCACTTCTGATTATTAGTGATAGCTCTTCTTGCCCCTCCTGGGGGTGAAGAGATGACACAAGCCTAGCAACCGCTGCTCGCATCTGTCGTAGTTCAGGGCTGCTAGCTGGGGGTGTCCACTGCCACCCAGGTGGCTGAGATAGCAGCAGTGGCTGGCCTAGAGACTTTTGAATTCTTTACTAACTTCTAAAGAGCAGTATCTAAACAATGCCTCAGGGAGGGATCTCTTAAAGTCAACCTCATTTTCAGTATTCTTAAATGGCAAAATCCAACAGATAAGAGCTGAAAGAATGACCAATTCCTTCAATAATTTTCTCTTCAACATTGTAGTTATTAATAAGGGATACAACAATCACGATAGGGAGTCTTTTTAACACAATATTTTGCTTGTGATACCTTTCTGGAAAAAGTCTAATGATAATTTTACTTCCGGGGTGGTCATTCCTAAGTTAGAACATGTTCACTTGTCTTCTATCAGCTAGGTTAAGACAGGCTTCTCATTGGCAGTCACTAAATCAAGGTGATTTGTAGCTGATTCCAGATTTAAAAAATGATTCACTAGCTCAACATGCTCAACATACACAAGGCTTAGCTTTAGAGAAACCCTGACTACCCTCAGTATACGTCACTCAATCTATACTTTTCTAGATCATTTTCTCTTAACATTGGTTCCATCAAATCTTCCTTGGCACAGGTGGTCCTTGGTACCATACTATCCACATTCCCTTCACATAATGACATGAACTGCTAGGTACTGCTATATACAGAAAATTTTAATGCTCAATAGAGAAGAACACAAAGGACACCTCAGGCATCTCTGTGTAGGATGCAGGGGGCCGGGGGGAGGGGGGCGGTGCAGAAAAGAAGGTTCATTACTTCTTTAGTCTACTTTGGTCTAAAACAAATTAGAAAAAAAAGAAACAATGTCACACAATGAGAGATGTGACTTGGTAATAATGTGGTCACAGTTTTTGCTCTTCTGTTGTCCCTTCATCATGTTCTTGAGTTATCTTACTACCCTGCAGGCAGTGGCAACTGTGTGTGTCTTGCTGCCAGTACTGCAATATACACACAGCGGCGAAGGAAGGCTTTTGTAGAATCTTTTGGCACCATGCAAAAGTCTCAAGTGAAAAATAACAGGGCAGTATGATAGGCCCCTCAGCTGTACACTACCTGCCACAGTGGAGCACAGAGAACACACAGATGTTTTCCCCTCAGATACATACTTGTCCACTCAACAAGGGGCCGTTCTTTGCTTTCCATGTCTTATTTAAAATTAAAAAGAATACGTATGCTAACGTTAGGTCTTCGTTACTTAGAAATTAATTTTCTGTTTTTTCTCTTGAACACATCAAACTCAGATATAGAGAAAAGGTCTCACTTAAAATGAAAGGGTGTAATGTTTATAGATCAATTGCTAAGATTGCATGGATTCTATTTTCACAGATATTCTAAGTGACCAAACAAAAAGGGGGAAATAGGGGCTTCCCTGGTGGCGCAGTGGTTGAGAATCTGCCTGCCAATGCAGGGGACACGGGTTCGAGCCCTGGTCTGGGAAGATCCCACATGCCGCGGAGCAACTAGTTCCGTGAGCCACAACTACTGAGCCTGCGCGTCTGGAGCCTGTGCTCCGCAACAGGAGAGGCCGCGATAGTGAGAGGTCCGCGCATCGCGATGAAGAGTGGCCCCCGCTCGCCGCAACTAGAGAAAGCCCTTGCACGGAAATGAAGACCCAACACAGCCAAAAATAAATAAATAAATTAATTTTTTTTTTTTTAAAAATAGGGGAAATAAAATACAGAGAAACTCTGAAAACAATGGCTTCCCAGAGCTTTCCACAAAGGGTACTGGCAGCTCTCATGATCTCAGGAAATGATGATATAGATACTGCAGTTGCAAATTAACCTCTAGTGGAAGAGTTTTTGGAAACTTCCTGTTTGGGGGATTCTTCATCAATAGCCATTCTAAGCTCTCTAAGCATTTAATATAGTGTTTCAAACTTAAAACACACACCACTCTTTTCAAAATAACTCTTTATGTTTAGATTCTTTTGTATATATATTTTTATATCTTTTTTTTTTTTTGACTGTGCCATGTCTTAGTTACGGCCTGCAGGATCCTTTTTAGTTGAGGCATGCAGGATCTAGTTCCCTGACCAGGGATCGAACCTGGGACCCCTGCACTGGGAGCGCAGAGTCCTAACCACTGGACCACCAGGGAAGTCCTGTATATTTTAAATTGCAAAATCTGAAATGCCCTCAATTTCTATGAGTTAGTTGGCTCACTAGAGTTGTACAGCATATAAAGCTTTCCACACATATAATGCCTAAGCAGACCATAACCATGACAACAGTTTCACTAAGACTGGGACAGGAAATGAAATTAATGCTGGTACTGTTTCTGCCAGTTATCATTTTTAACATAGTATTTAACTGGATACAGTATAAAATCTGTTCTGCCTCCCCAAAAGATGGCTAAATGGTGTATATCCTACAGATTCTGGTTTTTGTCTTTATTCTTCTAAGCAAAATAAGATTAAAAAGAAAAAAAATTCATATGTGTGAGACTTGCACTCTAACCCTCGTAAAACTGTACAAGAAAGGAGCTCTGGTCAGAGCCTACAGTGGGGAGGGAGGTGTGTGAGAATGAACTCATAAAATTTTTTAACTAAATGCTATTCCTTCTTGAACTCATCACCAGTAAAGCAGGGTAGAGAACAATGAGGTTAAGAGGACAACACAGAATCATGCTGGCTTTTGTTTTACAAGCATTACAAGAAAAGGAAATATCAGAAAAGCATTCACGTCAAGTAAGAGATTTTAAAAGGCCCTAAACTTCGTTCAAAATACCCTAAGTGTCATCTGATCCATGTCCTTAGCCTAGTTCCTAGTTCCTTGATGTTTTTGTACCATCCCAAAGCCAGCATTATGAGAATGGTACTTCCCTGAACTCTGTAACACAGAATTCAAATTTAATATTCACTGCAGGGTAAGAAGAAGAGTTTTACAGGCACACTCAGTGGGGGGAAGAGCTTCTCACTGTTCAGATTCATTCACGTCCATGGGTGGCAAGGAAGATGAGAGGATTGGGTTAGACCGCTGAATATAACTCAGGTAGTATGTGATTTAAGATAGCTTACCAAGAACAAGATGACAACATGTAGGTAAGTCAACATTCATTAACTAACTATCTCCTCAGAGGAATAAGAACAAAGCCTTCACCTTGATCTGATGATAGGAAGCTGTATTTAGGAGACAGACTGCTGGAACAATACCTACTACTTTTTATAAAACAAATGAAGGCACAGAAGAGAACAGAATGAAGGGTTTTCTGCAATAAGAGGATAAAGGCGAATATGGAAAAATTAATTCAAAGTAGGTAGCTCCAAAGGAATTTTATTCAAAATTATTTTTGAATAGTACAAGAGAAAGAATCCTGGCACTCGCTTCCAATTTTAGCATTTCCCCTTGTCTCTTCTCTCAGGTTTGTCTGCTTGAGAATAATCCCCAACTTTACTTTTAAGACTGATCTTGAACATGGAAGCCGGATTCATGTTCTCCCATCAAAACACTGAAACATAAATTTGTGTTTACTTTGCATATTAAACAAGGCTACTCTACTTCACAGTATCACAAAAGAAAGCAAAACAAGGATTTGGAGAAACAGCATCTCTTCAGCATTATGTTTACAAATAATCAAAGTTACACAATCAGAACTAAGTTGGCATATCAAATGAAAATGCAAGATACAGAAAAAAACAGAGCTTGCTATGAAAAAAAATTTGCTCATAAGGAGTTAGGGCTTATGAGCAATGAATTCCGGTTGAAGATGAATGGCACGTATTATACTGCATTTGCAGTAGCTAATAAAACTGTGAACAGACAGGTAACATGGAGAACAAGGAGAGGTGATACTAGCATCCCTTCCAATTTAAGAACTTTCATAGTGTCACAGTCAGAACCCATCTGTCGCCTAAGCCAAAATCTCAGAACAGGGAATACCAAAACAAACGTGGTAATGAAGTAACTAATACAAAAGGCATTGAGGCTCCTCCTTGCTCTGTCTCTTGAATCACTCACTCTGGGGGAAGCCAGCTGCCATGCCATGAGGACACTGAAGCAGCCCCATGGAAAAGTCCACACATCGAGGAACAGAGTCCTCCAGCCAACAGCCAGCACCAACTAACCAGGCATATAAGTGAGCTAGCCTGGAAGCAGAAACTATGGCTCCAGTCAATCTTTCAGGGAACTGCAACCCTAGCTGATATCCTGACTGCAACTTCATAAGATTTTCTGAGTCGGAACCACCTACCTAAGCTGCTCGCGAGTTCTTAACCAACATAAACTATGAGATATTAAAAATGTTCATTGTTTTAAGCTGCTAGATTTGGGGGTAATTTGTTATATAGGTATAGATAACTACTACAGGGGCTAATATCCACAATTGACACCCTTTTTGAAGATGTCTAAAAATTAGCTTCTTTCTGCTGGTATATTTCTCACTCCCAAGAAATGCCTCTAGTTCTCAGGTCAAATGCAGGGCAAAAATAACTAGTGTGCAATAAACTCAATGCATGATCAAACAAATTAGCAATGCCACCCATATTTCCCAACCTCCAAGGAAAAGTTAGAACTCTTCACAAAATTCTATTTTAAATACAGAGGAAGACTATACTTCTAATTTTAGGGTGGAGGACATTCCCTCAGATAACGAAACACAAAGTTCCAAAGGGAAAAACAACACTAATAACAATGCACCAAGACTTACTAAGTCATTCAGTAAACATTTATTTAACCTTGTAAGTGCAAGGTGCCTAAAATAACCCGACCACAAAGACAAGAGGGACTATGTCCAAACATCTAAATTCTGTTCTCACACTTGGGGGGAAAAAAGAAATGAAGAAAAAAAAGAAAGAAAAAAAATGACAGAATTGTGGGGGTTTTTTTGGCCATGCCACGCAGCATGTGGGATCTTAGTTCCCCGACCAGGGACTGAACCTGTGCCCCCTGCACTGGAAGCGTGGAGTCTTAACCACTGGACCGCCAGGGAAGTCCAAAAATGACAGAACTGTTTGACAGCACTTTTTTTTTTCACGTTAAGCTTGGTTTCAGTCTTTCTGGACATTGTAAAATATTCTTTGTTTTAGAGAAGTATCTTTCAATTAATTATAGAGTTTCTACCTGTATTCACTGGTTTTCTACCATACAAAAAGGGTAGTTAACCGGGCTTCCCTGGTGGCGCAGTGGTTGAGAATCTGCCTGCTAATGCAGGGGACACGGGTTCGAGCCCTGGTCTGGGAAGATCCCACATGCCGTGGAGCAGCTGGGCCCGTGAGCCACAACTACTGAGCCTGCGCGTCTGGAGCCTGTGCTCCGCAACAAGAGAGGCCGTGATAGTGAGAGGCCCGCGCACCGCAATGAAGAGTGGCCCCCGCTTGCCACAACTAGAGAAAGCCCTCGCACAGAAACGAAGACCCAACACAGCCAAAAATAAATAAATAAATAAATATTAAAAAAAAAAAAAAAAAGGGTAGTTAACCACTTTTGCATCCCGTATCAATCCTTCTTGCATGTTTAATTTCCCTCTTAGCTGCCTTTTCTTCCTTTTTTGTCTTCAAATCTGAGTCTCCTCTCTCTTACAAACTCAGCTTTTAGTTAAAACCAACTGTCCCTCCTGAAATGTCTTCCTATTCTTTTTAACTGTCACACTTCATTACCTATTTCCTAACCAGAATCTTTCTCCTTGTAAATCCCTGCACCTGGGCCTTCTCTGTTATATCTGCATTCATAACATCAAAGAGCTCCTAATCTCATCCCTAAGTGTTCACTTTAAACTTGATGTAGAATTCAGCACTCCCTCTGAATCCTCTCTTGAACTCTGGGTTTTGGAAGTTATTCCTTCACTGCCAATGCTCATCCATATCCAAATCAATCAGAGTCCATTCACCCTTTCTTCACCATCTTTTGGTTACAACTATTTCTGTTGGGTCCTTTGTACCTGATACTTGGAACTTTAGTTTAATACCCTCCTTAACACGGATTCCCACATCCAATCTTTCCTGTTATCATACTCTTGAGATTAGTCATCAAGTATCGATGGCAGAGATCCCCACTGATGTGCTGTAATGACCTGAATGATTTAACAGCCTTCCTAAAGCCAACTACCCGATTATTCCTTCCCATGGCTTGACAGTAGCCACCAAAACTTTATTCCCCCAGGATTACAACTGTAGCATCTATTGAAGAAGGTGAGCCAAAAAAGGGCTGAAACTCCTGGTTTAGTATCTAAACCCCAATAGAATGGCATTCAAAGATTCCTTGGGAGAAAAGGTGACTTACCTTTCTGGCCTTTTTTCTCATTACTGTTCTGTATTTTGGCTCAAATCTTCAACTTGGAATATCCTTCCTCCTACCCAGGTCCCTACCACTCAAGATTCAACTTAAACAATACCATTTCTATAAAAGAGTTTTTTGTCCATTTTAACCTGAAGTGATCTCCCATCCCGAACTTTACCACTAATCATCTACCATTATTTTGGCAGTTAATTATGTTTTCTTTCAACTCTGATCTTGAATCATTTTTATTTGTAAAGTCCTTTTAACTTTGTGCATGTCTTTTTACTATATGCATGAATGAGTTTTCAAACCAGAAAATAAGAGACCATGACTGTTAACACACCTTGCCCACAATAGGCACTGATGCGTGACAGGTTTGTAAATAACATTAATTACATGTGCTTTTTCTCTGTGGGAGTAGACTGACACTGGCAGAAGGCTACTATGAAAGAACATTAGAAAAACCCCAACCCTTAAGCCAAGGTCACATTCACCCACTGCAGATTCATTCAATCAATAAGCTCTTCTGATATACATACAAATCAATGGACCCATTCACTCAATCCCATTGGCCCTTGGGATCAAACAAATGAAAACAGCAGGAGAGAAAGAGTGAAGAGTGTATGGAAAAAAAAAGTACTTTCTCCAGTAAATAGTGTGTCCTCCCCTCTATTAACATTCCTTACTCAATTAGGCTTCTTGTACTGCCCAGATCAGTGGTCTCCAAAGAAATTACATGCAAGCTTCACAATGTAAATAACATTAATATGCTATTATTTGTGTATCATTTTAAATGAAATAATGCATAGGTATTGGCAAAATGGATAAAGAATGTTTTAATAATGGGGGACATAATCAAAAAACATGGGGCTACTGGCATTGCTGAGAAGAGTTTAAACTAAGATAGATAAGCGGATTCAAAATTTACATGAAAATGCAAAAGGCCAAGAACAGCGAAGGCAATACTGAAGAAAAACAAAGCTAGAGGACCTGTGCTACCAATTATCAAGCCTTATTATGAAGCTATAGTTATTAAGATAAAGTGGTACTGGTCAAGGATCGATAAATGGACTAATGGAATAGAACAGGGTCTAGAAACAGACCCACACATATACAGCCACCTGTTTGACAAAAGTGATGCTGCAGTGCAACAAGGATGGTCTTTTCATGGATATCTGTAAGTAAAAAAATGACAACCCATAACACAGACTGAAAACCCAGTTTCTTGTAGATCTGAATGGTAAATCAAAACAACCTTTGGAGAAAAACAGAATTATCTTTATGACCTTGGTAAAGGCAAAGACTTCTTCAACAGGACACAAAAAATGCTAACGATTCAACAGAAGACAATATTTAGAGTGATAAAGTAAGCTACAGAGTAGAAGACATCTGCAACACATAAAGAACTACTAAACACCACGAAAAATACAGACAGACTAACAGAAAAATAAGCAAGGGTCTCAAATAAGCATTTCATAAAGGAGGTTATCCAAATGGCCAATGAGCATTAGAAAAGGTACTCAATATTCATAAGGCAAATATAATTTAAAGCCACAGTGAGATACTACCACATACAAGGACTAAAATGAACAGACAAAACAATGTCACATTCTGGCAAGGACATGGAGCAACTAGAACCTCTTATACACTGTTAATGGGAATGAAAATGGGCACAACTGCTTTAGAAAACTGTCTGGCATAACCTATTATAGATGACCATACGCATACCCTATGACCCAGCAATTTGACTACTCGATATATATACCCCACGAAATACATATGAGTTTTCATTAAAAGGTGTGTACAGTAATGTTCACAGCAGCACTACCTGTAATAATAAAAACTATAAGCCACCCAAATATTTGCCTACAGTAACTCTTGTGGGGAGGACACTGAGGAGGAACAATGAATGGAAGTGGGCACAAAGGGGCCTCTGAGGTACAGTTCTGACAGTGTTTTGTGAAGTTATCAAGCTGTATGTACACTTATGATTTGTGCACTTTCCTGTATGTACGTTAATATCTCTAGAAGAATAGCCAAGGCAATAAGAAAAAGGCTTACATTTTTTAATATATTATACCTATTATTTCTTTCTCTCTAATCTCCTTGGCCTGTTGTCTACTAAAGGAAAGCAAATGGTCGTATTTTCAGAATCAACTTAGCTGCTTCTTAGACTCATGAGTTCAAATGGTTATTAATTAATTTCATTAGAAAAAAAATTTTAACTCTCTAATAAATGATTAGGGTACTGGTTATCATTTCCAAGTTTTCTTCCTACCCCCTCAAGCTTTAAAGATGGACCCACATTTATATGTCAGTCCTTTTCTAATCTTTCAAGACTTTTCTTGGTCTTCCTGAGGTTCTAATTCACCATATGAATGATAGCAAATACCTCTCAAGTCATACTCTCAGGACGTTTGCTAAAACTAGTAAGCACAATTTTAACTTTGTTTTCTGTGAAAATAAAAAATTTTCTCTCTGATTCCACAGTATTAGCGTCCCTGTATAAGCAAAGGAATCTTCCAGAGGATCTGTAAATTGTATTAATAATGCCAGAAGTATTTTTGTAGATTTCAATGACAACAAACAAGTCATGTCAGGAAAAGGCACAAAGCACATACATGATGAATTTATCCCACACAAAGCAACAAACAAAAAGAATCTAAGACCTTGTATCTAAATCCAACTGACAAATCCAAACATCAGCAAGACAGATAATTATTACATTTAAGTCTCACCACTGCTGTCCATACTTGAAGAGTTACCTTTGAAAAAAGACTCATTTTTGTCAATCATATTTTTGTGAAAAACTGTAAACTGGCAGGATTACAGCAGACTATGAAATCTGGAAGTGTGTTTCTGATGTGTGTATGTATGCTAAAATATCATGCATCTTAAGTTTTAGCTTTTACTTTATACTCTTAACAAAGGAATTTTGGAAATCTGTTATAAAGGATTAGGTGTTCAAAATTTCCTTCTCTATCCTTCTTTGCAAAACAGACAATGTAATATTCTCTAGAATACTTCTTAAATAAGAAAAACTCAGTTCGGGACTTCCCTGGTGGCACAGTGGTTAAGAATAAGCCCACCAGTGCAGGGGACACGGGTTTGAGCCCTGGTCCGGGAAGATCCCACATGCCGTGGAGCAGCTAAGCCCATGTGCCACAACTACTGAGCCTGTGTTCTAGAGCTCGCGAGCCACAACTTCTGAGCCCGCATGCCACAACTACTGAAGCCCATAAGCCTAGAGCCCGTGCTCCGCAACAAGAGAAGCCACCGCAATGAGAAACCCGTGCACCGCGATGAAGAGTAGCCCCCGCTCACCGCAACTAGAGAGAGACCATGCGCAGCAAGGAAGACCCAACACAGCCAGAAATGGAAGGGAGGAAGGGAGGGAGGGAGAAAGAAAGACTTAGTTTGGAGAAATCAGTGTGAGAAACAGTACAATAGTGGTAATAGCCATATTCTAACAAAGCCATTCTTGGGGGATAGTTCTCATAATAAACTACTTTGCTCAAGTTTGAATCGGGTTTTTTCAAAATTACTTAACTTTATTTATATTATCCCTGAATAGGAGGGATATAACAGGTACATGCCAAAATATACTAAGACAGAGATGGACCTTGATCACTAACTACATGTCAGGGTAACTCTGCAATGAAATGTGCATATTGCTCTCTCAGTGACTTCTGGTGGTCTCTTTCATATTCAGAAAGTGAGACCCTTCCTTAAGTCCCAAAATGTCAGTTTCTTTCCTTTCTTACTATTAAAAAGAATGATCCAGAATCTTTCTATATGGTGACTTTCTTTACCTAGTCCCCTTGCTATTCTAATATCATGCAGTCACTGAATGCTGTATTTTTCAAACTGTGAGTAGTAGGGTCATGAAATCATTTTTTAGTAGGTTCCAACTAACATTAAGAAAAACAAATAGAAGGAAAAAAACTCTGTGCACTGAAGGAGGGTAAATACTGTTTTGTGAATATTTTGTCTTAAAAATTTATGGATGTGTAATATTTATATATGTATGTAATATCTGATATGTCTACATAACTATAGGTGGTGTAAAATATTCTTGTGAGTCATGGTCAGACTTCAAAAGCCACAGATATAATGGGCTTTATTATATTTTTATTGTTACACATGGAGCTTCAACAAAATGATTCTTCATTCAGAACCCAGTCTAACCTTTAAGGCTAGATATCATGTAAAGATTATTCTGCTTAGTTGAAAGCAAATATTTCTTAGAACAGATGTATCAACCAACTCTGGCAAGATACATTGGTATTTCAACATATGTATTTTGGAGATAAGGATGGTGAGACCAAAAGCAGAACAGCATCTCTACACATACATGATTAGCTTTCAGCTACCTGTGGCTCAGTAACTCGGTGTACATTCTAAGCCACTACAAGAGCAAAGGTCTATCTATAACACGAAATAAAAGTAAAGAGGACATGGAAGTGAATCTAACTTTGGAAAAACCAGTTTCACATAAAGCATATTGCCCACATCTAAATTTCTCAGGAAATTAACTGATATAAGGACCTCACTGAACAGGTACTCTGAACACACTACTGTATTTTCATAAAGCAGAAGAATACAAATAAGTGATACATATCTTTCAGTGTTAAGTAAGATGCAGGTATCTACATAATAGAGCATAAAAAACCCCTGGGAGAATGGTGCGCTCTGTACCAAAAATAAAACTAGTAAAAAAATTTTAACTGTAGTAACATAGAGTACCAAATGTAAGGAAATTGGTCTACAGAGGTTAAGCAACTCTTCATTAGACATATCAGTATTCACTAGTAGGAAGTCACCTTGCCACAACTGACTATATTATTCCAAACAGGCTGGAACACAATTCTATTCTCCTTCTGCATTAACGATCTTATCTTCAGAGTCCAAAAAAGTATATGGAGCAATGCTTGAGAAACCAACTGGGAAAACAGAAGAAAAGGAAATCATATGGGTTCTTCAGTATACAGGGGGCAAATAACCAGATGCAGCCAAAGAACATCCTACATTCGATAGCTGTATGACTGATGACACATTAAATTTTCTAGAGGATACAAAGAAAAAGTTCTACCTTCTAAACTTTTAATCTAGTTGAAGAACTATAACTTATAAACATAGACGTCTCTTTTTAAAACTCTCCAGTGTTACACCCATTTCATTCAGAATAAAACCCAAATCCTTAGCATTAACTTATGAGGCTTCACATGATCTGAATCTGCACCTATCACCCATCACTTATTTCCTATCCCGTTTCCCCTTACCTACTATACAATGGCAAACAATTACATGAAAAAGTGCTCAACATCATTATTTTCCATGGAAATGCAACTGAAAATCACAAATTCAAAGAAAATGGGCTGACAATACCAGGGGTAGGCAAGATTTACAACAATAAATCTCTCACATTGCTGGTGGGAGTTTAACTTTGAAAAACCATTTTGGAAAAACGTTTGGCAGTGGGAACTAAACCTAAACATACATATATGTGATGTTACAGCAATCCCATTTAATTGCGTGCCGCAGCTAAGACCTGATGCAGCCAAATAAATAAATAAAACAGTAGATTAATAAACTGTGATTAGAAACAGACAACTGAACACTTCATAGCATTAAAAAAGAATGCTACAGTGCAACATGGATGAATCTTATGGACATAATAATTGAGGGAAAGGAGCCAGACACAAAAGAGTACACATTGGATCATTCCATTTACATTAAGTTCAAAAACAGGGTAAAATAATCTGGGATGATAGCAGTAGAACAGTGATTACCTTTATTTGTTGGTTTGTTCTGAACTAGAGGGTTCAAATGGGAAGAAGTATGAGGGAGACTTCTGGGTGCTGGAAATATTCTATACCTTAATCTAGGCAGTTGTTACACAAGTGTATACATATGTATAAATTCAAAGAGTTGTACACTTAAGATCTGTGTACTTCACAGTAAAGTTATATACAAGACATATTAAATATATATACATACACACACACACACACACACATAAAATGTCTATTAAGTGATATGTAATAAGCTATAACATTACACTGCTCCCACTCCTCTGGGAACTTTTTGGCTCCCTCAGATCATCATTTACTTTATTACTTTCATTGATTCAAAGAAAAGGGAAGGGAGTACTACACAGATAACTGATGCTGAAATAATTGCTTACCTTTAACAAAGGGCAGCTGGAAAGGTTGGGAAAGGAGAGTGGAAAATTAACCCCAAGAAGGAAATCCTTGTTTCTCAGATATTTCTGCTGGCTCTCCCTTTCTGGCTCTCCCCAGGAGCGCAGCTGATGGAGCCTGTAGGAGGCTTTCAGAGACAGGAAAAGAGCTAACCATCTGAAACAAACCACAGCAGACATGCTTATTCAGTGCTCCATGGAGGGCTGAGGGTAGTTCATAGCAGCGAGGAACCTTGTCTCTCATTAACATGTCTCTTTTGTAAATCATGAACATTTTAGACACAGCTCTTTCCTACTTTCAGATAAAGCAATTTCATACTTTTGTTCTATAAATTCTATCTTTGGCATGAATTGGTTTGCTACTATGGAAACGAAAATCCTCTGTAAAGTTCCTCTCAGTATTAAGGAATATTCAACTCTATCACAAAAACTCTCATAAACACATCCTCATACTAAGGAGACAGCCTCTCCTAATGAGGTCACTATTTTTTACACAAATACAAAGTAATAAATTAAGTAAAAGCCATTATTCCAAAGAATAAGAAAAGAGAACTAAGTTTCCCTGAATACGTAAGGCAGGCTATATGCTGCAATCACTACTAACTAAAGGAATCATCAGTCATCATTTGCCCTGTAGAAACAAATAAAACAAAGTAGTCTACCTAGAAATTAAGAAGAATTGAAGACCTTCTGGTAGCATTTGGGAGAAGGGCCTAAATAGTTTTTATTTAAGGTATATCATGAAGCATCATGCAATTATTAAAGGATCAAAAGTATGATTTCCTTATAAAAATTTTAATTCTTAACAATACAAAAAGAATGAGAGGCTCTGTAAGATGATATAATATTAAATATTTAATTTCATAGTATTCAACCTTCGCCCCTGTTTATTCCCAACTGCTCTCTCATCAAACAATGAGCAAACTTCTCACCTGGCCAAAAGTCCCTGAAGCATGAGGTTTGCCATTTCAGCTGGAGATACATCAATAAAGCGAAGGAAAGAGAAACAGCTTTCTTCATTAACACCTGGAATATCAAAGGACAAAGTTAAACCCAATAGAAAACCAAGAGGCAATACTCAACTAAAGCCTGCTGAACTGCTGAACTTTGACTTAAGAATCAAAAACTATTCTAAAGGTTCCAATACAGCCACTTTGATATAAGACAGCGTGTCATATTTTTGTACTACAATCATAAGTAGAAGAGGCAGACCTATGAGATATGGCATATATGGGCCAGAGTGGAGTTGGCTCATCAGTTTCCTCTGGGGTTTTGGATCCTTGGCTAACTGCCTTCCTCTTTTTATCGTGCCAGGAAAAAAAAAAAAGGAAAACACAGAGGTGAAAAATTCTGAACCTCTGCCTTAATACTTTGGACAATGCTCAAAGTTGAGCAGCTTCCTTTCCTTAAACTAAGGAGGAGGGACCTAAGAGTCCCACACTAACAAGAGTCCTGCATTGTCTCTATCACACCTCTATTCAAAGGGTGTAAGAAATTCTTAAGAGGCAGGTATAAAATAAAGTTGGAAGGTCAATCAAAATGGAAAACAATTAATCAAAAAAAAATTTTCATTGCTTCCTGTTATAGCCAAAAAGCCTAGCATCTATAGATGAAGACAACTAATTTACTTAAATCTTATCAAGACTTTATAAATAAAGGCCTAGCATTCAGGCAAAGCCACTAGTAGTTCCAACTCAGCAAAATAAAGAGCATCCTGATAAATCCTTGGCATACTTTCCTTTTCAAAGATCAAAACACCTACCTTTTCTGTGAAACAGAGACTGCTGGATATAGTCCGGTGCAAATGGAGAAAGAAGAACCCTTAACCACCTGTAAAGTAAATAAAATAAATCCAAACCCAAATGTAAATATCAGGAACTTAACTAAACTGGAGGTTCCAAACTAAAAGAATCATTTAAGGTTTGAAACTGTTTCTACTTCTGAGAAGTTTGTTGCCAGACAAAATCATAACATATATGTCAGAAAGTACTAAGTACTTAATAAAGGTAGTAGATTACAAGTTCAAAGTGGTCTCATTTTATTTCAGAGAAGCACAATTCTAGCACTGCAAGTTGCTATATATTATACTAAACAAAAAGCACTACAACTCTGGTCTGTTTCCCCCTGCCCATCTAGTTAAGTATTAGCCTGGAGCTATCACAGACAAAGAATTCTTAAAATTAAACACAAGAAATGTGTCTCAATTTCAGTAACATTAGGCTAGATGTTGTTGATGATTATTTCGAAAGTACTGTTTATATTGCTTCTCTACAGAAGGAGCGTTCTAAATCTATAGTTCTCAAGTGCAGGTGTGCACAAGAATCCTTTAGGAGCTTGTTAAAAAATCCAGAAGCCAGGGCCACGCTCACTCGGAGGTGCAGAATGGACATACACAGCCATTTTCCGAATGGAAATGGTTTCTAGCACATTACCATTAACCATCACTTCACTTTTACCAAATCTGTGATTGCTGATTCTGGGAAGAAGATAAATTTGATTAATTTGAAATCCAATCAGTTCTTCCACAAGTGCTATTCCAAGTGTGAAATAAACCATCACAAAGCAATTTCAGTACTGAGGCATAGACATCTGCTGATCTCTCCTGGTACAAGTACATATTTGCACACAGGTGCACATTCCTCACTCAGAAAGGCAACTGGAAGTGCCAGTTAAACTCTTGATAGTGCACAGATCCTATCACAAGATCCCTCAACAAACAGTTGTCCACCCACTGCTTAAATACCTCGTTGTTGTGGAACTCACTCTCAATTAAATTTATCTACTAAGCCACAAAACCCCGAATTATACAAAAACACTCTTAGAGCAAACAGATATTAATATTTGCTCACCTGTCTCGTGAATGGTTGAAGACCCTGATCTGTCCATGACGGTAGATAAACTTTGAAATCTGGTATGGCTTTAGGGAAATATGAAATGGAGACCAAGTTTCTTGTCGTTCAAATAACTCTGGGTGATTACACACCTAACAGGAAAGGAAATGATAAGACAATATTGTCATGTGCAGACATCACTCTATGAAACGATGGAAGAATCCCAAACCCTACATGTTTACCTTTATGAATATATACTTTCCCATTTTCATCCTTTTTTAACTGCCTTTGTTTATTTGGCATCAAGGCAAGATAGAGCCTTTTTCTCGAAGTGGGTTAATAATAAAGACAACTCCAAGGCAGCTGACCTAAGCTCTTACCTTCCTAAACTGCATGACCAGATTCATGAGGCTGCTGGTGGTTGTCTGTGCTTGCTGGGTAGAGCCCATAGAAGACTGCAATAAATCTTCAATGGAAATTTTGTTCTTTAGTGCCTGATATAGCAGCTTCTGTCGGCTGGTCAGTTGGCAATACATTAGAATCTCAATCTAAAAATCAATAAGGACATTTATATTTTGAAAACAGTTTGTAAGAAAACTCAGTATCAGCGTAAAGTTGGAAACTCATGCAAGGCAGATTATGATTGGAAAAAACAATATACATATCTCTAGAAACTCAGTATCTCTATAAACCTGTGATATGGCTAATTATCCAGAAAAATGTGCCTTCTTTGACCCTCTTCCCTTGTCACTCACTCTACATGCTGTCCCTGGGCGACCTCTTCCATTTCTAATAACACCAACTACCGTCCATCACAGTGACTTGCAAAAATATGTTTCCCAACATCCCCAGCCCAGTATTTCCAACTACCTACCATAATAGTATCACTCAGAGTTTGCAGCAATTGCATTTGTGACATATCAGAAAAAATATTCTCTTTCACAATTTACTTAATTCATTAACAGCATTATCACTCAGTTGCCCAAACAGAAACTTCAGTCAGCTCTGATTTTATCTCTCTCATACCCCATGTTCTATCATTTCCTAAGTCCCTCAACTCAACCTGGAAATCTACCTCTAACCGCCTTTTCTGACCATTCCCATTGCTTTAATACAGAATCTCATCATATCTAATCTATACTGCTATTACCGTGGGAGCTTCCTGCCTCTAGTCTCTCCTGGTTCCAAGAAACTTTCCATACAAATCTTATAAGGCACTCAACTGCTGAAAAACCTTCAATGTAAGTTACTGCCTATAGTAAAATATTAAAAATTCTCCTGTAGGCAGAGGCCTGCCATAATCTATCTCACCATATTATCCCAATCTCATCAAGTCCTCCTATATATATTAGCTACAACAGTCTGAATAACATTTGCCAAACATGCTGCCTATTTGAATATTGCTCTACCTTTGTTCACTCTTGTTGCTTAGCACCCCCCTCCCTATCATATTTTCCTAGTAAATGCCAACTCATTATTCCAGATCTAGCTCACATGTCATCTCTGCTTTGATGCCTTCTCTAACCTTCCCTAATAGAACTACTCCCTTATCTATGTTCCCATTGTATTTCACATAGATAATCATTGCATATCTTATGATACAGTACTAGCTATTTATGTATTCATCCCCCTTGGAAATCTGAACAGAACCTGGAAGCTGCATCTCTACGGACCAGTTGCTGGCAGACAGTAAGAGTTCAATAATACATATACTATTTAATAACAGATTAGAAACATTACTGATGTTTAAGAAATTTATACTCTGCACAGTGGTTAAGAACCATATGTCTTCTGATCACCTCCGTAATGACCACTAAATAACAGACATTATGATATTGCTATTGTTTTTAAGCTGTTTCTGATATAAAAGACTCAAGGATCCATTTTTTTATAAAGTATTTTCTTTCTATCAGGTACACATCTGTGTGACACTGCTATTCAGTTAAAATCAGCCAGTTTCACAAAGCAGCCATAAAGATTTTTTTTTTTTTAATTTAATTTTTTGGAGGATTTTTTTTAAAAGGAATAAAAAAAAAGGTACACTTCTATTCCTCTCTTTGAAGGTGTACATCTCCACCACAATCTTGTAAGAGAGTTACTAATTTCAAAATGATCCAGCCTTCTGGCAGTGACAGAGAGTATCACCTGATATTATCAAGAAGCTGGAAAGATGCCTTTTATATAGAGAGCAGAACTGTGAGAAACAGGTGCAATCTATGGGAGATGGGAAAATACCCCAAAGGACTGGGAACTGGGTGAAAAAAGAAGGAAGGAGAATATGGGGAGGATTCACAAGAGATAATAGAAAACTACAGAAGTCTGGTAAGATCCAAAAAAAGATTATTTATAAACCAAAATTACTGACTTTTTATGAGAAAAAATATTACAACCCAAAGCACATTAAACTTCTAAATCTATCTCTCAGTCTGCAGAAATACAGGAGACAGAGGAACATGTTAGACAACACCACAATGATGCAACCAGCAAAATCCAGTATGTGGAAAAACTCTACACGACAAACAACTTGGCTTCTTCAACAAAGAACTGCAAGGGGAGAAAAAGTAAGGTGGGACTAAAAGATGCTTAAGAGACATAGCACCCAAATACTATGTGTGGACCTTGCTTGGATTCTGGTTTCAAAAACTGAAAACTTTTTCAAAGAGAGAGAAAGAAAAAAGCATACACAAAGACAACTGGGAATATCTGAGCACTGACTGGATATGTGATACTACAATGAAATAACTGCCTTTTTTTAGTAGAGGTGATAATGATATGTGAATATGTATTTTAAAAAACAGCAAATCTTTTAGAGACACCTATGAAAATATTTATAAATGAAACAAAAGGGCTTCCCTGGTGGCGCAGTGGTTGAGAATCTGCCTGCTAATGCAGGGGACACAGGTTCGAGCCCTGGTCCGGGAAGATCCCACATGCCGCAGAGCAACTAGGCCCGTGAGCCACAACTACTGAGCCTGCGTGTCTGGAGCCTGTGCTCCGCAACAAGAGAGGCCGTGATAGTGAGAGGCCCGCGCACCGCGATGAAGAGCGGCCCCCACTTGCTGCAACTGGAGAAAGCCCTCGCACAGAAACGAAGACCCAACACAGCCAAATAAATAAAATAAATAAATAATAATTAAAGGTGCTAGGGCTTCCCTGGTGGCGCAGTGGTTGAGAATCTGCCTGCCAATGCAGGGGACACGGGTTCGAGCCCTGGTCTGGGAAGATCCCACATGCCACAGAGCAACTGGGCCCGTGAGTCACAATTACTGAGCCTGCGCGTCTGGAGCCTGTGCTCCGCAACAAGAGAGGCCGCGATGGTGAGAGGCCCGCACGCCGCGATGAAGAGTGGTCCCCACTTGCCGCAACTAGAGAAAGCCCTCGCACAGAAATGAAGACTCAACACAGTCATAAATAAATAAATAAATAAATAAATAAATAAATAAATAAATAAATAAAAGAACGTGAATTTCTTAAAAAAAAAAAAAGGTGCTAATAATTAAAAAAAAAAAAAGAAACAAAAGACATCTGGGATCTGCTTCAGAATAATGTAGAGGGGTGAAAAATGGTCATGAGTTGATCATTTAAACTATATGGAGTTCATTATACTATTTCTTCTACTTTTGTAATGTTTCAAACTCTCCGTAATAAAAAGTATAAAACAAAAAGAAGAAAAAACTATTACTTGCCTTCATTATTTGACTCATTTTAAGTCTTCTTTGACCCTCTCAAGTTTAAAGGTCTCCTATCAATCAAACTAATTACCCTTCAACTAAACATTTACCAAGGAATTTCTTTTCACCCTGGAACCCTAGGTTGGTGCCTATTAAGGCATAAACTCACAAGGTCTTCTTTCCTTACCTTGTCAGACAATTCATTTTCCACATCTTTCTTGATTCTCCTCAGCATAAATGGCTTCAAGATCATGTGTAAGCGAGAGAGTTGATCTGAAATGCCAGGAGCCCCACCGACAAATAATACATTATATCAATTTATAAAATTTAACAATTTAACACAAACAAAAGAAATATCATGACCACCCTTCACTAAACTGTTCTAACACCTTTTGGCTTAATGATTCTCTAAAAGAAGACTGAAACAATCGCAAGGAGGAAGCCAAGGGATCTGAACTTTCCACAGCACCTTCCTGGAGTCAATTGTGCAAATGCATTTTGCTCTCATTTACTCAAACCAGTAAGGATGTCTTTATTTTTATTAGAATTCACCTTTAGAGTGTTTTAGGAACATTCTATCAATAATAGGGTTCTCAGACAGGTCTAATGCAAGCTATCTGGGACTCCCAGTGTTCCCCCAAAATCATTTTTTCAAAGTGTATCAGCAAATTAACAACATGTAGTATAAGAAATTATTTAAGGACTTTCCTAATAGTTAGTAGCTGTCACTTCATGTTATGTAATAAATACCTCATAACTCTCTTAAAAGATATTAGTCAAGAGGTAAAAAAAATGGATAAACAAGGTTAAAAAATGTTTACAGAAGAAACAAATCCTAATATATAGAGAAAATAACAAAAATTACCCTTCTAATATTTTCTGGTTTTATCACAGGCAAAAAGTCTTACCCCATTCCACAAAGAATATAAAATTTTTCAGGATCTACGTGGAAAATGAGGATTTCGTAAGCCAAAATGTGAATTTTGCCTGCTCTGCCTTGATTAGTCAACACTACAGGAGCATCACTTGAGTTAGTCCTTTTTGGACTCTTTTAAATATGCACAAAACATATAATTATTTTAAAAGAGAAAAAACTTTTCTCTCAGATCCTTCTATGCATACCAGAAGAAAAATTCTTCACATACAAGAAAATACAGAATTATGTAGTTGCCTACACTAATCGGCAGAAAGAATGAAAGTTCATAAAAGTACTCACTCTCATCTATGGCAGATTTGTTTTCGGCGTGGCTCTCAATGTCCTTGGAAAACCATTCATTAAATTCCTCATGTGAATCAAATAATGTTGGCATAATGAAATGCAGCAGAGCCCAGAGCTGGAAACAAACAAAAAGCGAAATAACTATAGAGCAACAAAATGACAGTATGTGAAGATATGATGAGAGTTTGGACAGAGAGAGAGTGAAGTTGCAGGTCTGTGTATCTGTGTCTAGGTGCATGTGTATGTGTGAGTAAGTGAGAGAGAATGAGTGTGTAAGCACACTGCCTCATCAACCAACTCTAATTTTATAAGGTACTATAGCAAAATGTGACTGTTTTTCAATTAATTTCACACTGAAAGTCTGAAAGTGCAAGTCCTGCTCAGCTTGTGCAGTGAGATAGTTTTAAAGATCTTCTATAAAGATCCATTCCACAACTGAACACAGTCTGAGGCAGCATAACTTGCTAATAATAACTCTAGATCAGGGGTCAGCAAATTACGCCTTGTGGTGCCAAGTCTGGTCTGCCATCTATTTTTATAAATCAAGTTTTATTGGAACATAGTCACACCTATTCATTTATATATCATCTATAGCTGCTTTCACATTACAATAGAAGGTTGAGTAGCTGTGCAGTGACTATACGGCCTATAAAGTCTAAATATTTATTATCTGGCTCTTTACAGAAAGTTTTCTGACCCTATTCTAGAAGATAAAATTATCTTCCCTAAAGAAAGAATTTTAGCTCCTCTCAGTGTCAAAGAATATTACCTTTTTATTCTAGTATAAAAATATCTCTGCATTAGATGAGTAGCATTCTTAATGTGATCACGATTTATTATATAAGTAACCAAGGAATAAAGAAATTTATTTGCCTTTTGCCAGAGAATAAGAAAATAGTAATGATGTCCTCCCCCCGCAAAAAAACCACTTAGGGCAAGCCATGGTCAAATTCTTCCTTTTATGTGGGGATTGTAATTTATACAAAGCCGTAACACTCCAGGTAGGCATGCGTAAAGAATTTTATTCTGTGTTGGAACCACTGTTCAATGCAGACATAAAACTGAGGTCTTTACTAGTGCCTACCTCTGCCATGGTGTTCTGAATGGGGGTCCCAGTTAGCAAAAGCCGATTCCGACACTGAAACTGCAAGAGTATCTTCCAACGAACACTGTCCAGTAAGATGAATTACAAATTCCAAGTTAGCAGTAAATATTCACCCTATTGAGACCCCTTATTTCTAAAAATGCTTTTCAAATAAATAACAAACACTCAAAATCAAGTATCAATACTCTACCATGAACACAATTGAAAAATATTACTCAACAAAGCTGACGACAGGAAATTTCAAAGGAACTGACTCTATACTGAAAACATGGTATTAGGGTATATATATAAAAAAAAAGCCCTCGAATAGCAGAGTAGGATCCTTTCTGGCTTGATAAAAGTCCTCTACTACCTTTGGTCAGTTTTGTTGATACAAACCATCTAATTATAAAGTATTATCTACAGTAGTAGGTTTTAAAATTATTACTCTATACGCTTCCAGTGTGAGTTTGGAGGGAGCAATGGAGAAAAAGAAAGGGTGTGAGAAGAAAACGCAAAGTGAGTCTACTGCTCCTGGCCACAAGCATGCTCTACTTCAAAAGAGTAAACTATGAAATAATGCTCTTTAGAGGATGGAAAGTTCCATGGAAAATACCATCCTGCCAGTTAACATGGACTTCTAAGAAAGCCCTATGGGCTCACCAAGAGTTAATAAAAATCCATCAAACCCAAGGTCTAATACCACTGAGTAACACTTTACAGCCAAGCACTCATTTACTATTCGGTTTGGGAACTTAAAGGTATTAGAACATTTTAAACACGTAACTTCCAATAAAAGGATTCTTGGGCGTCTAATAACCATTCAGGGACTAGGATAACCTTCATAAAACAGTAGAAGCTATAATCCACATAATGTAAATAACATTCTACTTCCTACTAAGACCTCCTGTCTAAAATAATCCCTGAAGCAAAGAGCAGACACCCGTTCCTCCACAGAAAATTTCCTTGAAGAACAAAAATCGGTTAAAATGCCATAATTACTGAATAGGGAGAAAAAAGTTGAGAAAAATCTTTATACTCTAAACATTAATATGTATATTCCATGAAAATGCAAAAGAGAATTTATGCCTTCTGGTCAGATATATGGCTTATGCAGAGACCATAAGCCATATACCATGTTTTGAAATCTCTCTGACCTTCATTCACATGTGTGTGTATATCATACACACATATCTATATATCTATATATCCTCAGTCCACAGACTTTATTTCTACTACTCATGTTACCTGGAACTACTCTTGAGCGCCTGAGCCTCATCCAATACCATGTACTGCCACTTGACTCGCTGGAAATACTTTACATCCTGCACCACCAGCTGGTAACTGGTGATAACCACATGGAAGGGGGCATCCTGAGTGTAGAGGGTCTTCTGTAAACATAAGAGGGCAAGGGTGAAAAGAGATACCTAACAAGTCAAAATAAGACAGTGAGGAATGGAATTTATTTTCTAAGGCCAAGAAGTTTAAGATAGCTCTAAAGATATACTTCTCCAACGTAGGAGATGTGCAGTGAATTAAAAGCATAACTGTTTTTAAGGTAGTTACCTTAACCACAAACCTTGTTAAAGACTAGTCTTCAAACCTAGGACGGGAATAAAGATGCAGACCTACTAGAGAATGGACTTGAGGACACGGGGAGGGGGAAGGGTAAGCTGGGACAATGTGAGAGAGTGGCATGGGCATATATACACTACCAAACGTAAAACCGATAGCTAGTGAGAAGCAGCCGCATAGCACAGGGAGATCAGCTCGGTGCTCTGGGACCACCTAGAGGGGTGGGATAGGGAGGGTGGGAGGGAGGGAGAGAGATGCAAGAGGGAAGAGATATGGGGATATATGTATATGTATAGCTGATTCACTTTGTTATAAAGCAGAAACTAACACACCATTGTAAAGCAATTTTACTCCAATAAAGATGTTAAAAAAACAACAACAACAAAAAAAAAAACTAGTCTTCAGCTTATTAAAGAAAAAAGTTCTTACTTAATCCTGGACTTCAAGTCCAGCTGATTGTCTACAACAGGAAAAGCATTGTAAAAGAAAACAAGTACACTTGCCTAGTGTCCAGAAACACATAAGAAGATTTTATGTAAGTGAAATTACTCAAATCACCTGGAGGAATAATGACTGCGCATATGTGTGAACATGTATATGTGTGTGTGTGCCTGCGTGTACAGTAAGCTGAAAGTTACCTGACTCCAGAACCTCCTGATAACTTTTCTATCATGAGGATTTCCCCAATATGGTAGCACCTGGAAAAAGGACCAATATACAGATTATTTCCTAGTGATAATCTTAAAAGTATCATCACAAATACATTATTCAGAATGATTTTTTAAAAACCTAATAGAATGAATATAGCAGTTCCTCTTCTGTCACTGCCGCACTAGGTGCTGGACTAGCACTCCTCCTACTGACCAAGTTAAAACACAGATACAAAACATTTGTTTGAAGGCATCAGAGAGCTACTGAGCCAGTGGAGAATTACAGAGCCCAGATCTAGAAAAGAGAGGAAAGCCTGGCATCTGGAACACGTTCCCCCTGTGGGTGCTGATCCTTCCCAAAAGTTCTAGTTGAGAGGCTAAGAAACTGAAAAGTTGTTTTTTGTTTTTGTTTGTATTTTTTTAAAAAGAGACACAGGACCCACAAAACAAAAACTGTAGTTCAAGGAGGAGGGATTCTGATAACCACCCACCTCCCTGGCCTTAAGTTGGGAATCAAGAGATAGATACACACTGGTAGTAAAGGTAAACTATACATACACTTGCTTTATCAGGTACTGAATCCTGGTTTCAAATCATCTCAATTCCTGACTAGATTAAGGGGGCTTTGGATTATTATTGCCCCAGAAAAAAAATTACTATAGGCAAAAAAATCCACAACAAAACCCCAAACACACGTTAATCCTCTCTCAGGAAGAAGAAAACAGTATCCAGAGCCCACAATTATCTCTACAATTTTTCCTATACAATGTCTGGCATTAAAACAAAAATAAAACAAAACAAAAAAATCAGATATATGGAAAGACTAGACCACATAACTGAAAACCAACATGAAACATAGATAAAAGAAACAAACCCACAGGAGATCTAGATAACGAAAATTTTAGAAACAGACTTTTAAAAAAATGCTAGTTTTGGGCTTCCCTGGTGGCTCAGTTAAGAATCTGCCTGCTGGGCTTCCCTGGTGGCGCAGTGGTTGAGAATCTGCCTGCCAATGCAGGGGACACGGGTTCGAGCCCTGGTCCAGGAGGATCTCACATGCTGCGGAGCAACTAAGCAAGTGCACCACAACTGCCGAGCATGCACTCTAGAGCCCGCGTGCCACAACTACTGAGGCCCACGTGCCTAGAGCCCGTGCTCAGCAACAGGAGAATCCACTGCAATGAGAAGCCCACGCACCACAACGAAGAATAGCCCCT
Organism: Eschrichtius robustus; assembly: GCF_028021215.1. Lineage (NCBI taxonomy): Eukaryota > Metazoa > Chordata > Mammalia > Artiodactyla > Eschrichtiidae > Eschrichtius > Eschrichtius robustus. The sequence continues at coordinate 88,518,170 of NC_090824.1, forward strand.
GTTCGCCACAACTAGAGAGAGCCTGCGTGCAGCAACGAAGACCCAACGCAGCCAAAAATAAATAAATAAATAAAACGAATTTATTTAAAAAAAAAAAGTAGCCAGAGGGGGAAAAAAAGACACATAACATACAGGAAAACAACCATCAGAAGTAGAACTGGAAAACACAGAACATCTTCGAAGTACAAAAACTTTTTTAAAAATTAAAAAAAAAAAAAAAAAAAAAGCAATCAGTGATGAGTTTAACAGCAGATAGAATCAGCTGAAGAGAAAATTAGTGAACTAGAAGAGAGGTCAGAAGGAAATATCCGGACTAAAACATGGAGAAACAAAAGAATGCAAAATTCAGCACTTTTTCTGTGATGTTTCTAGGTGTGACTTTCATTCTTTTATTGTTATGGGGCTCAAAGTGCTTCTAAAATCCATAGCTTGATGTCCTTCGTTCTTTTGAAAAATGTCAGCCAAATGGAAGCACAAATATGCAAGGAGGAATGAAGATCAATGAGCAATGAATATGTGAGTAATATGAATAAATCTAAGTAAGTTTTAAATGTATAAATAATAATGTCTTCTGGGGTTTAAAATACAAAATATATACAAAAACAACAGCATGTAAGTCTAGAGAAGGGGGATGTAGTTACAGTACTATACTAAGGTCTTTGTACTGTCTGGAAAGTATTAACAGTACTAATTTATATTACTTTTGAAAAAGTTAAGGGTGCATGTGGTATTCTCCTGGGTATCTACTGAATAACAGAATGAATATATAATTAGCAAGTTTAAAAGGGGAAGGAAAAAAAAAGGAATGATAAAATCTAATCAATCCAAAAGGATTCAAAAGGAAAAAAAAGTAAAGCTGAACAGGTGAAAGAAGTAGAAAGCAGGGACTTCCCTGGTGGCACAGTGGTTAAGACTCTGCACTCCCAATGCAGGGGGCCCGGGTTCAATCTCTGGTTGGGGAAATAGATCCCACATGCATGCCGCAACTAAGGAGCTGGTGAGCCGCAACTAAAGACCCGGCACTATCAAATAAATAAATAAATATTTTAAAAGTAAAAACTAAAAAACATAAACACAATAACAACCCTATTAAAAAAAAGAAGTAGAAAGTAAAGAGCAAGGCAGCAAATTTAAACACAATATATCAATAATTACATTAAAAGTAAGCACAGATATTCCAAATAAAAGGCAAGAAATACACCTTAAATGTAAGGATATAGAATGGTTAAAAGTAAAAAGACGAAAAAGATACCATGAAAATACTAACCAAAAGAAAGCTATTTAGTATCAGAGAAAATAAACTTTAAGGCAAAAGTCTTAAAGGAGGAATTTCATAATAATAAAAGGTTCATTCACCAGGAAGATAAAATTATAAATTTGTATACATCTCACAGCCTCAAAGCAAAAACAGAAGAAAACAGAATGGATAAATCCATAATTGTTGTAAATATTAACACACCTCTTTCAGTCAGTAATAGGAGAGGCAGACAAAAAAATCAGTAAAGATACAAAAGAGCTGAACAAGTTAACAAACTTGACCTAATCAACATATATACAACACTGTACTCAACAAGTGCAGAATAACTATGATTTTCAAACACACACAGGACATTTATAAAAACTGACCATATGCTGGGCCATGAAAGCAAAGCAACAAATTTCAAAGGATTAAAATAATAAAAAGCATGTTTTCTTATCAGTGGATTTAAGCTATAAATAACAAAAAGATAACTAGAAAATCATCCTTTGTGTAGAGAGTAAAAACAACACTTTTAAATAACCCATGAATCAAATAAGAACTTACAGTAGAAGCTGACAGTATTTTGCACTGTAAGATAATGAAAATGTGACACATCAAACCTTTGGATGGCTATAGTCATGCTTAGAAAGCAATACCCTTAAATATACATTAGAAGAAGCTGAAAATCAACAATCTAAGCTCCATTTCAAGATGACAGAAAAAGAAAAAAGTTTACAAAAAAGTAGACAAGAATAATAAAAGATAGAGCAGAAATAAATGAAATAGAAAACATACAGAATAGCCAATTTCAGGAATGAAAAGTGGTACATTAACTAGAGAAAAAACGTAAATCTTATTTCATGAGGAAAAGGAGGAGGTCAGAGGCACTAATCATATGAGAACCATAAAATGAGTGTTACTCAGACACCTGCCAAATAAAATGAACTTTCTGATGTTATCATCATAGATGTAAGTATCTTTTGAATGCAACCAGACTATAAACCTGAGCAGAGTCTACTTCTAACTATGTTCTACAGGGAAGCAAATACATTTCTGACAATTTAAAGGAGTAATGGTAATAGAAACAATGAATCAATAGAGCAGAGGTCATCAAACTTTTTCTATAAATGGCCAGATAGTAAGTAATTTTAGCTTTGTAGGCCACACAGTCTCTGCCGCAACTACTCAACTGTGCTGTTGTACTGTGAATGCAGCCATAAGTAATAAATAATCAAAGGTGTGGCTGTATTCCAATACACATGTATTTAAACTTCATATATCATTTGCTACGAAATATTCTTTTTTAATCAACAATTTAAAAAAGTAAGAACTATTCTTAGCTCATAAGCTGCACAAAAGAACACGTGGTGGATTCCTCAATAAGTTAAATATAAAGTGACTTAGCAATTCCACTCCTAGGTATATACCCAAAAGAACTGAAAACAGGACAGGTGTTCAAACAAAAACCTGTACATGAATGTTTATAGCAGCACTATTAACAATAGCCAAAAGGAACAACCAAAATACCCATCAACAGATGAATGGATAAACAAAATACAGTATACCCAGATAATGAAATATTATTCACTATAAGATTATATAATATTATGACTGAAATATTATTCAGTCATAAAAGGAATGAAGTGCTGATACATGTTACAACATGATGAACCTTGAAAAACCTACTAAGGGAAAAGAAGCAGCCAGACATAAAAGGCCACATTCCAGGTATACAAAATATTCAGAATAAGCAAATCCACAGAGACATAAAGCAGATCTGTAGTAGTCAGGGGCAAGAGGGAAAGGGAATAGGGAGTGACTGCTTAATGGGAAGGAGGTTTCTGTTTTGTATGATAAAATTCTGCAATAAGATAGCAGTGATTATTGTACCACACTGTAAATGTACTTAATACTACTGAATTGTACACTTTCAACTGGCCCACAGGCCATATTTTACTGACCCCTGGACTAGAGCTTCAAAAGGAAACTCCACATGTAAATGAAAACTCAGTTTCAGGCATGGGTATAAAGTCAAAAGAGAGGTACCAATGACGTAAGTAGTACTACATTGCCACCTATCGGCCAGTGAAAGAAATATTGAAAACTTTAGTGGTTTGGAAGAAAATTTTAAGACTTAATTTTTCAAGCTCCTAACTGTTTGACATGTACTAAACGACAATAACAACAAGAAAGCAGAAAAAAGATGAAGGGCTCCTTATTCAATGTGAAAAAACCCTAGAGAAAATATTCAATAAATTGCCTTAGAACAACCTCACCTCCTTAGAAAGTTAAGAATGAGTCAGCCAAGCTAAAAGCCATATACCTAATGTGCCTTGTAAACAGTTCCTAAGTCTATTAATTCAGCCGCAAAGGTGGGGCCACAAACACAAAGGTGCCCCAAAGTGGAATATCCCAGACACGTCCCTATTCCTTATAAAGTATAAGCCAGAAAAACACCTCCCAAGACCTCTTAAATTGCATGGAACCCATGATTATTATGGAGACCCAAGATCAGAGATCATGTCACTATCTCTTGATACATATCTCCAAAAAATCCTTCTTACCATGCAACTTCATTATCATTATATTCCTTTAGGGACAAAACAAATATTTAACTCATTTCCTTCTTTTTACTTGCAAATTATATAAAAAATCCTATCCATTCTTTCTTACATCCCAACTCTGCATAATTAAACCCCTATTTAAATCTTGTCCATACTTGATGCAGCATATTTCCCTGCTGATCACATCCTACCTAAATCTCAATTCTTTTCCTCTGAATTAGTTAAATGCAACTTTCACATTATCTACCTTAGACATTATAATCTGGACCAAGACTGAAGAGCTGGCTTTGGAGTGTCAAGAAAATAGATAATCTATGACTACACCTTGGGGGGGGGGGGCGGGGGGGCGAGTGTGGACAACAATGCCATAAATTATAGTATATGTACCTTGATTTATCAAAACCTATATTAAGCCAGCAAGGTAGACATTTTCTATTATGGCAGTACAACCAGGAGCTACAATTCATGTGGTCAATGCAGCAAATCACTCAAACTGGACTTTGGCTTTCTCATAAAACATAAGGATGTAATATGCTGTCTTACTGCTCCCATCAGTAACTTTGATAGGAAATGTATGCAAGGTTATTTTGAAAAAAATGTAAGAGATTAAAAGCTATTATGAGCAATTAAGTAAGGCAGCAAAAAAGGAGTCAGAAAGTTTATTTTAAAAAGCAAGAGAATTTTGTTGATTTTTACCTTAAATTTAGGAACAAATCTAGTAAACTCCTGGTGCCAATTGTTAAGTGTAGAAGCAGGTGAAATTATTAAGAAAGGTCCCCAAATGTTCTCTCTCTGAAACAGAAAAACTGGGTCAGCCAACTGCAGGAAAACTGAAGAAATTTAATTCAAAATTATAATTAACGACAAGAGAAGTTTAAGAATAGGAGATGCATTATAACAAGAGAAATGGTTCCTATCTCCCATACCTGCACACTCAATGATAACATCCTATGTTAAGAAAAATAATATTCTATGTTAATAATAACACAGGCTAGGAAGTTGCTCGCACACACCTTGAGAAAAAAATACCAAGCAATTACTCCCCACCCGCCCTTACAGGTCCTAGTTTATATCATTCACAAAGCACTTATGACATACTGACTTGTATGTGTTGCTTTTCCTTATACTAGATGATCACAACTATTTTACTATTATTTAATTGGTATAGAGTTTTCTGCATTTTTCAAAATGCTTTCACGCATTTCTTCTCACTTAATTCTCACAAATTTCCTGTAAAGTAGATATTATCCCCACTTTGCAGAAGTGGAAACTAAACCTCACAGAGTTAAAGTGAAGTCAGGTCAAAAGAGGCTAAGCGAATTGTCCAAGTTTACACTGCTAGTAAGCACAGAGCTGAGATGTGAAACAAGGTCTTCTGATCTAACTAACTACAGTGTTTTTGCCACTACAATGGTGGTTCTCTACAGAAGTGGGAGATGGGGAATGAAAAGACACATGCTTAGAAACTGTCCTAGTCTTCTTGAAAACCAGAATGTTTCACCACACTGTATCACCCTGTAAAGGCCTTGAAGGCAAGGAGCAAGTCCTACTGTCTTGGTATGCTACAATCTAGCGTACTGCTTGATAATGGCTGATTCTCAATAGAAAATGACCCTAGGATGGAGAGAGAGGAAGATGAAAAGACTGCATGCATCTACCCACCTCAGCCAGATGGGCAAGGAGGGCAATGCTCTGTACTGTCTTACCAAGTCCCATTTCATCGGCAAGAATGCCATTAATACCCTGGAAAAAAAATACACATAGTCAACACCTCTCACATTGCATTACACAGGGTTCAACTTACTGCCAAAAAGAACTACCCAAAATGTCAGACTTGTTCAAAGGAAAGTGACTAGAGATACCCAGCTTCAGCACTATTACTACTGTAATGATTCCTTTTGCCAATTCCACAGCTACAACTCTGAATCATGAGACAAACATGCCAAAGCCAATTTTTCAGCTAATCTAATCCAGGTACAAATGCAATCAGGTTTATTACTAAGACCACTTAAGACAAACTTTATACATGATACAAATAATCCCCAATAAAATCTCCAGGTTAGAAATATAGAGACATCTTTCTGATTCTTGTCAAACGATAAAGCTTTTTTAAAAGGATGAAATCTATAACATTATCTTGTGCTCATTTCACAATACACTGAACCAACGACTTTAGGAAAACAGATAACAAACAAAACAGAGTGGGTATGACATAGTTCTAAAATTCACCTGTTCATAGAGATTTGCCAACCAATTCATGCCTTTCAGCTGATAACCTTTTAATTTGCCATTAAAAATTGTAGGCTGTGGAATATCCTCACCAGCCCGGATAGATGGGTTTGCCAGGCTATAACTCTCCCCAAAACCAGTGCCAGACTTGTTTGCTGCCCGTAGGGCAGCTGCTCGACTTTCTTTTGCATCTTCATCGAATGACCTTGTCTGGAAAATAAAAACATATTAGAAGAAATATATGAGGAAAATAATTAAATTCAAATAAATTTCATAATGCTAATATATCTAACTTGTGCTAGTTGGAACAAACTTTCTGGTAATATAATGTAATATATTACATGTAAGCATAATACACGTGACTCTTGAACAACATGGGTTTGAACTGTGTGGGTCAACTGATATATGAAGTTTTTTCACTAAGTATGTGCAAGAGTACTACTTGATCCTGTGGTTTGTTGGATCTGTGGATGTGGATCCATAGGTATGGAGGGCTGACTGTAAAGTCATACAAAGATTTTTGACTGCAGGGTAGGTCGGCACCCCTAACTCCCAGAGTTACTCAAGGGTCAAGCGTACATTAAAGTATATTACTAATATTTTAAAATTATTTTAACAATTATATTGAGAATACGCTTTTGATAGACAGGCACTAAGCCATATCACACAATTACTTGCTTCATCAATGAATTTATTAAAGATTTGATATAAAACCTGTTTGGTTGGGGTTGGCGAGGAATAGGTTGAGTTTGTCTATCCTTGACTTGGACCCTGTCAAAGTTACACAGGGGCTTCTATGCAGTATATTAAACTGTATTTTCCTTACTTAATTTGATCTAACTGCAGTTTCTTTCTGATTTCACTAAATGTCACTATATCGTGAATAAGCAAGTTATTACTAAAGTGAAAGAAGGTGCTAACTTAGCAGTTTTAACACATGGTATCGCTTTCTTAACAAGCAACAGTGTGGACTTTTTCACTAAACAACCATGATGCACTTCATTCTGTATTACCCATGATTACCAGGGAGGACAGAAGAAAAAAAATAGACAAACTGTCTTAGCGTCAATCAACACATTCTTAAAGCTCAGACAAGTGAATGCTCGTTTCCCATATTTCCTCAGGTATTCCTCTATTACTCTCAGGTAAATAGAGACACACCCCCCGCCCAATGCAGTCACATACACACGTACACATCCATTAATGTTTTTAACTGAAAATACGATTAAGATTAAAGGAGGACCACCTAAGTAAAAAGTTGTATTTCCAGGGCCCAACATTTCATTTTTAAGACTCACCCGAGCCTGATGAATATGGTAAGCATTTTCAGCATTCTTCAGGGCCTGGGCTTTGAAATGGTTACTATCTGAAAAGGGAAATGTGTAGATTATAACACCTCATTAACTGATCTCCTTTAAGGATGCAATTTATACTAGCATATGTGGATCCCTGACGCCCACATTCTATTTATCCCTAAGTTCACAGAGGGTGAGGGAGAAGAAAGGCTCAAATTACTTGACAGAGGTAAGGACCTGGAAGTGGCAATGGAGGCAGAGGGCTGCCATGGTCTCTAGGAGCCAAAGCCAGCTCACAAAAGCCACCAGGAGACTGAGCCCCAGTCTCCCAATCCTGCGTTTCTTGCACGAAGCAATGTCGAAGCCGGGAAAAGCAAGACAATGAGGATTCAAAATTGTAATATATTTATACCGAGTGAAACTATTCCAAAAGAAGAAACAGAGACTGTGTAAATCCCAACATAATCTGAAACACTCTCATTTTCTCTTATTCTTACTCAACATGATCTTGACCACTATTCTCTGTGAACTTCCTCTCAAACTTTACCCCAATTCCTCCCTCTCTGTGTGGTCACAAAAATACCAAAACAGTCTCTTCTCATGCTTTACTCACATCACCAAGATTCCTGTTACGTGAGAGATGATCTTCTCTAATTAGATATGTTCACTGAATTCTTCTGATACGATACCTTTTATTTCTACTAACAAATCAACACACAAAATATTCCCAAATTTGCAAGATCATATAACCACACCCTTTCCTTTTCAAATTCTTTAATAAAAGTTTTTTATATGCTTATTTTATACAAACATTCACACTTTCCCTACTCCAATAAAATAAATCCCCCTTTTGATCAATATTACCTATCAATCAAGACAAAACTTGCAAGAATTAATGATGAGTATAACCTGAGATACGAAAAAATTTCGGGTATCTCCTTCCTCCCACTCCTGACTCAGGACTCACCATAATCCTCCTGTGTGATGTTAACTACCACCCCTCCGCCAATGTCAATTTGTCTCTGTGTAGAACTATCTTCCAGTTTCCTTAAGATTTCTTCCTGGATCCCATCGTGACCCATGTCTCGTTTGCGACTCATGAAATGGGCATACAACTCTGTCTGGGTGATGAGGAAGTTCAGTTTTCGCTGCTGCCTCTTGGCCTAAAGGGGAAAAAAGATGAAAGTGAAGAGTCAAACCACCAATCATATACAAGGGTAGTCAACAGAATTCACTAAACTTATACATAGTTTGCAAACAATTCCTCTACAAATTCTTTACCTTTAGAAAGGTAAAAATTGCTAATGAACAAATTTTATTATAACTAAGTCAGTGGTACTAAAAGCAAGGAATAATCTTTATTTATAGCCTAATAATAACCTATGTTTTGCTCTCCTTTACAAAATAAAATCTTTTTTCCACTAGGCGTCTGCCTAAAATGCTTATTTCTTTACTATACTACTTTTCTTTAATGGCACTGAGATACAAACTAAATTCAAACAACATGCTTTACTTAATAACTTGGGTGATAAATACACGTGTACAGCTTTATTATTTTTAAAAACATAAATGTGTCCAAAACTCTTCTTTAACACCAAAAGGCAAAATAAGTGATGAACAGCTATAAATTATTCTGAAAGTCAATGCAGGAGGTATCTGAGAATAAGAAGCCCATGAAAAAAAGAAAATGCTCCCCAAAACAGCCTACTGTTCATCTGTGATAATGATAGCTATAAAACATGAATATAGACCAAATACAAAATCACAAACACATATACCTTTTTTTAAAGTATGAGAAAGCTAAATTCAAAGTGCCTCTGAAATAACCTAGTAAGGAAAATAATCATTATGTCAGTAAAAATCATTCTTCAAGATAAACAATAAAATGAGTAAGCAAATGATCCAAAAGACTGAATTATATGAAATACAGCATACACAATAAATATCAAATCAAAGAATCATTATTCTGCATGAACTATTTTATAATAAAATTCATATGAAGTATACTTGATTTATCCTTGATCCACCTCCACAAAAGAAAAACAACAATAAAATAAGGAACATGGCCAGGAAGGACATAAGTCCCAAAGTATGCTACACAAAACTAGGCTTTCTCCTTAAGGTTTTATAACACTTTAGCCAAATTCAGATTAGAAAAAAAAATCTGAAAGTTTGAGAGAAAACTGATTTATTTTCATAAAGGATACAGATGTTCATGTTCTAAAGCTAAAGTACTGACAAGAAAACCTTTCTTGGAACTTCCCTGGTGATCCAGTGGTTCAGACTCCGTGCTTCCACTGCAGGGGACACGGGTTCATTCCCTGGTGGGGGAACTAAGATACCGCAAAAGGCGCGGTGCGGCCAAAAATTAAAAGAAAACCTTTCTAAATTAAACCATAAAAAGTAACATTTCCTTTAACCTTAAGGAAGTCAACTACTATGTGTCTAAATGAAGAAGGCAAATTAAGGGAACAAGGATACATCAAAAATGTCTTAATTCAAAAATTCAGGGCTTCCCTGGTGGCGCAGTGGTTGAGAATCTGCCTGCCAATGCAGGGGACATGGGCTCGAGCCCTGGTCTGGGAAGATCCCACATGCCGCGGAGCGACTAGGCCCGTGAGCCACAACTATTGAGCCTGAGCATCTGGAGCCTGTGCTCCGCAACAAGAGAGGCCGCGATAGTGAGAGGCCCACGCACCGCGATGAAGAGTGGCCCCCGCTTGCCGCAACTAGAGAAAGCCCTCCCACAGAAACGAAGACCCAACACAGCCAAAAATAAATGAAAAAATAAATAAATAAATTAACTTAAAAAAAAAATTCAGAGAAAAAGACACATAAGTCAACATAATCACAGATGAAAGTCTCATCAGTTAGCTATCAACATAATTGAGAGAATGTCTCACAAACCTAGATCATAAGCCAAGTCAGTTTCAAAACTTCAAGATCTGTGACTAACTCAAATGCCTCTAAACTCAGTGAGCAAATATTTCCATTAGCATCAAAAGTTTACTAACTCAATAATATGTTTATCGTCCATGCAAAGAAACAAGTCACCCAGGGACTTAAGAGAACTGGGCAAAATCCATATTCCCCCTCAAAGGCATGAGACAGGAGGGAAGACCAAGAACTCAAAAGAGTCTCCATGGCTCTGCTTTGACAGGAGTACTACCTATACCCGAAAGAAAACATTCAATCCTCTGATTCCCTTCCTTCTCCAGACCTCAACTGTCCTTCCACTCATCCCAATGGGCTTACCAATGGCAACATAATATCTCTGTCCTCTTAATCTCTCCTCTTGCTTCCCTGAATAATACTCTCAGCTGATATCAAGCTTAGCAAGAGAACTGACTGCAAGTTAAAACAGAAAAGTAGGTGGCAGCGGGTGGGGGGGGGGGGTGTCTCAGAAAACTGAGCTAGTTGTCCATTGCCCCTATCTGGCCCTAAATTTGGCAACCAGCCCTCATCTTCCAACAAATCGAAATTACAGCCAGCATCTGGAACCAAGCCCAGATAAGCTCTAAGCTGTTTTTTCTTTCATTCCTTTTGTTTTTTTTGTGGGGGGAGGCTGGGGAAGGGTGTCCTCCAGAAATATTCAAAAGAATAAGGCTACAAAGAATAGAGGAAATGGGGACTTCCCTGGTGGCGCAGTGGTTACGAATCCGCCTGCCAATGCAGGGGACACACGTTCGAGCCCTGGTCTGGGAAGATCCCACATGCCGCGGAGCAACAAAGCCCGTGCACCACAACTACTGAAGCTCACACGCCTAGAGCCCATGCTCTGCAACAAGAGAAGCCACTGCAATGAGAAGCCCACGCACCCCAACGAAGAGTGGCCCCCACTTGCTGCAACTAGAGAAAGCCCACGTTCAGCAACAAAGACCCAACACAGCCAAAAATAAATAAAATTAAAAAAAAAAAAAAAAAAAAAAAGAAGAGAGGAAATGAGCATAGAAGAGAGGTGAAGGCCAGGGAGAGGGCCTTACTAAAAGAATAAAAACAGAACTGATTTACTGGACTAAAATCACTATACTCAAAGTTATGTCTTAAAATATTTTTTCAACCATTTCATTGGTTAGATTTATAACTTATGAAATGCTAACCCATTTCTTAATATGGCTGTAGCAATTATGGTTTTCAAAATTTCACGCTATTGCCCTACCTCCCGCATTTCTTCATCCAACTTCCGCTGCTCCAAGGCTTCCTTCTCTGCACGTTTGCGGTGTTCCTTCTCCACCTTCTCATACTTCTTCCAGTATAGAAGCATTTCCTTGGTGAGGCGGCGAGCACGAGGTAAGGTCTCCTTACAGTTTTTCTGGGCCTGCAAGGCGGCTCGACGCACCTCCTTCATGCATTGGTGGGCGAGCTGCAAGTGACAACAATGTTATCACAATGGAGGAGGACCAACACCGGGGCCAGTTCTCCCTGGACTCTAAACCACAGCATCCCTCAACCTGTTCAGGGCATATAGTCCTCCTATGGCCACATCTCTTTCTCCCTAATCTGATTAACGTCTCTATACAGTCCTGTGAGCCAGTCCCAGGCCACAAAGTAATATCAGGGATGAGAAATCTACAGACACATTGCCTGAGAAGATGAAAAAAAAAGTATAATAACCTAAGATGTTCTGGGAAGTTTTGAAGTATTATCATACACATTAATAATAAAAGCCTTCAGGAAGTCCCTGGCGGTCTAGTGGTTAGGGCTTTGCATACTCACTGCTAAGGGCCCGGGGGTTCAATCCTTGGTTGGGAAAGTAAAATCCCACAAGCCGTGTGGTGTGGCCAAAAAAATTTTTAATAATAATAATAATAATAATAATAATAGCTGTCAGTGTTTATTATATGCTAGGCACCATTCTAAGCTTAACATATATTAAACTAACTCATTCTCCACAAAAACCCTATGAAGTTGATATTTTATATACAGATGAGGAAATGAGGATGAGTAACTAGCCCAGGGAAACACAACTAGTAAGGTTACCTCATCTAATTCTCACAATACCCAAAGAAAGTTGCGTTAATTCCCTCTAAGAGAAAGTATTAATACCATCATTTCCTAGATGAAGAGACTGAGCACAGGATGACTGCATGATCTGCCCAAGGAATTAACAGTAGGCTATGGTCTTACCCCCAAAAATTTGAAAACCAGAAATGCGAGGAAGAGCAATTTTATTTTTAAAATAGATTGAAAAAGAAACGAAATTGAGTTATTTGTAGTGAGGTGGATGGACCTAGAGTCTGTCATACAGAGTGAAGTCAGAAAGAGAGAAACAAATACTGTATGCTAACACATATATATGGAATCTAAAAAAAAAAATAAAAAAGGTTCTAACAAACCTAGGGGCAGGACAGGAATAAAGATGCAGACGTCACCACCTAGAGGGGTGGGATAGCGAGGGTGGGAGGGAGGGAGATGCAAGAGGGAAGAGATATGGAGACATATGTATATGTATAACTGATTCACTTTGTTATAAAAGCAGAAACTGACACACCACTGTAAAGCAATTATACTCCAATAAAGATGTTTAAAAAAAAAAAAAGACGCAGATGTATAGAATGGACTTGAGGACACGGGGCGGGGGAAAGGTAAGCTAGGACGAAGTGAGAGAGTAGCACTGACATATATACACTACCAAATGTAAAAGAGATAGCTAGTGGGAAGCAGCTGCATCGCACAGGGAGATCAGCTCGGTGCTTTGTGACCACCTAGGGGGTGGGATAAGGAGGGTGGGAGGGAGACGCAAGAGGGAGGGGATATGGGGATATATGTATATGTATAGCTGATTCACTTTGTTATACTGCAGAAACTACACAACATTGTAAAGCAATTATACTCCAATAAAGATGTTTAAAAAAAAGATTGAGAACATTTAGAAACTCTCTTAAGTACTATTAGATTAAGTATCAACAGGTCACAGGAGACAAGAGCAGCAACCATATATCTAAATAATAAGAACACATTCCAGCAAAACATAAAATGGGAAATATAATCGTACCTTGCGGCTATTGGTGAGAAACAGGTTACGAGCTGAAGCTTTCTGCTTGTTGGCCTAAAATAGTTAAAAACAATACTTCATTTAGGATTCTTTTTTGAAATAAGATTGTGTAGACTGGCACCGTACTTTACTGATCTCCTCAAAGATTAAAAAATAAAATGCCAAACCAAGCGTAGTCAAAATACATTACTTCTTTCAATTAAAATAAAATACATTACTTCTAAGAGTCACCCAAATGTACCAACTCAGAACAACACATAAAGCTCCTAAAGCCTCATTAAAAAAAATAAACTGGTGTTGTATCTGCCTTAAATTGAGTCTTCTGTATCCTTCTGGAAAAAATTTAAGCTATATTTAAGGCTTGAAGTGAACGAGGAAAATGTAACAACATACCCTAATCCTAGCACCACCCTGATTAGAACACTGCTTTCTAGGGTCAATATGCAAAGAAGCTGAGACAGCAGGGCACTCAGATACAAAAATCATTAGGAGAAAGGTAAACTAGCTTCTTAGTTTGTGATTCTAGCCCTACCTCCAGCCAAGGCAAACCCACTGCCACTATTACTTAATTTCTACCACCACTTGACCTCACCTTCTTCAACAAAAATTCCGAGGCAGACCTAACACAAGATGACTCAGCAGCCCACAACCAAGTCTCAAGCTGCTTATTATGTCTACCACTTCACTTAAAAAAAACTAGCCTCAATAAAGAAACCTGATTTTAACCATGATGGTCCATTTATTTGATGTGGGAAAGAAGAGGCAGAGCTGAGTGGCTCTCTGACTATTAAAGAAATCTCCCCCAGACTGTAAAGAAACAATGGGTGTGAAGGTATACAAAGGGCCTGAAAGCCATTTCTATAATAATCCCACCTCAGACTGTCTGATTAAGGGAATTTTTAGGGCTTTTAACAAAAACGTTCTCTAATTCTAAAGCAACTACTGCCACTTTAAAGATAAAAATCTCAAATATTCCCACTGAATTCCTTATCATCAGAGGGCATCATCTGAAGCCTCTTCACCAAGTATGAAACAAGTTTTTCTGTAACTTTTCCCATCACGAATGTTCATACAAAGTCAACAGGCACATGAAAAGGTGCTCAACATCACTAATTATCACAGAAATTCAGTCAAAACAAAAATGAGATATCACCTCACACCTGTCAGAATGGCTACCATCAAGAGGACCACAAATAAATGTTGGAGAGGATATGGAGAAAGGGAACCCTAGCACAGTGCTGGTGGAAATGTAAATTGGTACAGCCACTATGGAAAACAGTATGGAGGGCCCTCAAAAAACTAAAAATAGAACTACCATATCATCCAGCAATTCCACCCCTGGGTATACATCCAAAGAAAACGAAAACACTAAGTCAAAAAGATACATGCACCCCAATGCTCATAGTAGCACTATTTAAAATAGCCAAGATATGGAAGCAACGTAAGTGTCCAACAACAGATGAATGAATAAAGAAGATGTGATACATACACACACACACCCCGGAATATTACTCAGCCATAAAAAAGAATGAAATTCTGCCATTTGCAACAACATGGATGGACCTAGAGGGTATTATGCTTAGTGAAATAAGTCAGAGAAAGACAAATACTGTATGTTATCACTTACATGTAGAATATAAGAAATAAAACAAACAAATGAATATAACAAACCAGAAACAGTCTCATAGATATAGAGAACAAACGAGTGGTTGCTAGTGGGAAGGGGGAAGAGAGGGAACAAGATAGAGGTATGGGATTAACAGGTACAAACTACTATGTATAAAAAATAAATAAGCAACAAGGATATATTGTATAGCACAGAGAACTTAGCCAATATTTTATAATAACTTTAAATGGAGTATAATGTATAAAAATTTTGAATCACTATGCTGTACACCTAACATTATAAATCAATTATATCTCAATTAAAAAAAAAGAATGCTCAAACACATACTCTCTCTCCAGAAATATTTATTAATTGCTATGGAGGGAGGGGAAGTAATTGCACAGTACAGAGGCACCATCATACTAAGGCATCAAAGCTAATATCACTATATAGGGACAGATGTGTCAAGTGCCTCCTGATGAGATATGTCAAGAACATATCACTCTCTAGTAATATTGCCAAAAATGCATAATTCAAATCTAATCCCAAGGAAACATCACACAAACCCAAATTCAAAAATATTCTACAAAATGGTATACTCTTCAAAATAACAATGTCAGGAAAGATGAAAGCTAAGGAATTGTTTCAGAATAAAGGAGATTAATGAGACATGACAAATGCAACATGTAGTCCTAGATTGATTCAGAGGTGGGGAAAGTGCTATAAAGGACATTATTGAAACAAGTGATGAAATATGAAAACCTATGGGTCAGATAATAATTTTTAATACTGCACTGTGGTTATGCACTAGATGATTTCCTTTTTCTTCGGAAACACACAATTATTAGGAGTAAATTTAGCACAAAATCTCAAACTAACCCTTAAAAGGAGTGAGAAAAAAAGTATGCATTTATATGGCAAAAGCAAATGAGGCAAACAGGTGCTAAATACGAGTAAAAGATACATGGCAGTTCCTTGCATTATTCTTGCCATATTTTTTCTTTTTTTAAATTTTTAATTAATTTATTTATCTATTTTTTGGCTGCGTTGGGTCTTTGTTGCTGTGCGCGGGCTTTCTCTAGTTGGATCATATGGTAGTTCTATTTTTAGTTTTCTGAGGGACCTCCATACCAATTTACATTCCCACCAACAGTGTGCTAGGGTTCCTTCTTCCCCACATCCTCTCCAACATTTGTTATTTGTGGTCCTTCTGATTAACAGCCATTCTGACAGGTGTGAGGTGATATCTCATTTTTGTTTTGATTTGCATTTCTCTGATGATTAGCAATGTTGAATATCTTTTCATGTACGTGTTAACCATCTACATGTCTTCTTTGGAAAAGTGTGTATTCAAGTCTTCTGGCCATTTTCTGATTAGGTTGCTTTTTTGATACTGAGTTGTATGAGCTGTTTATATATTTTGCATATTAATCCTTTGCCAGTCATACCATTTGCAAATATCTTCTCTCATTCTATACATTATCTTTTTGTTCTGTCAATGGTTTTCCTTGCTGGACAAAACCTTTTACATTTAACTAGGTCCCATTTGTTTACTTTTGCTTTTATTTCTTCTTTTGCCTCAAGAGACAGATCCAAAGAAATACTGCTACAATTTATGTCAAAGGTTGTTCTGCCTATGTTTTCTTCCAGGAGTTTCATGGTTTCAGATCTTATCAGATCTTCTCAGGTCCTTAATCCAGTTTGAGTTTATTTTTGTATACAGTGTGAGGAAACTGAACTAACTTTAGAGTTATGGAAAACATGCAAAAAATAGTAGAGTTCCCTTACTACTCCCCACCCCCGCTTTCCCTAATTTTAGCAACTTATATAACCATAGTGCAATTATTAAGAAAGGAAATTAACTGCCCTCTAGAGCCCATGAGCCACAACTACTGAAGCCCGTGAGCCACATCTACTGAAGCCCGCACGCCACAACTACTGAAGCCCATGTGCCTAGAGCCCATGCTCTGCCACAAGAGAATCTACCGCAATGAGAAGCCCACGCACTGCAACAAAGAGTAGCCCCCACTCACCACAACTAAAGAAAGCCCATGCAGCAACGAAGAGCCAATGCAGCCAAAAATAAATAAATAAATAAATTAAATAAAGTTCCCTTTAAAAAATAATAAATAAATAAAAAGTGATGCTTCTCGACACGAATTTAAAAAAAAAAAAAAAAAAAAAAAGCAAGGAAATTAACACCAGTAAAGTATTAACCAAATTATATATAGGTCTTATTTGAATGTCAACAACTTTTCCACTAATATCCTTTCACTGTTCCAGGATCCTACACAGGATCTCACAATGCGTTCATTTAGTTGTTCTTCTCCTTAATCTCTTCCTGTATGTAACATTTCCTCAGTCCTTCTCTTTCATGTCCTTGACACTTTTGAAAAGCACCAATCAGTTATTCTGTAAAGTGTCCCAAAATGTGTGGTTTTCCGGTTTTTCCTCATGATGGGAATGACATCGTTTACTATGGCAAGAATACCAGAGAAATGATGTTTTGATGATGTGCTCCTCTCAGTGCATCACATCAAGGAGTTCATGATATCAAAATTTATATTACTAGTGATGTTTACTTTGATCATTTGGTTAAGGTGCACTCTGCCAATTTTGAAGCTATGCAACTTCTGCTTCTCCTTTAACTTTTGCCCTCTAATTTTAGCATTCATAAATGTAGTCTGCAACAATTATTACTGTGGTGTCTGCATAAGGATAATTTTATTTCCTTCTTTCCTTCTACACTTACTAACCGGAATTCCTACTGAAAGGAAGAGTTGTTCCTTCTACACTTTGTCTATTCAAGTATTTACTTATAACAGTATGGACTGACAATATTTCTTTTATTCTATGGGTCAAAATCCAGTATTATTCTTATTTATTTTGTTGCTCAAATTATTCTAACTTTGGCCACGAGGCGCTCCTTCAGGTTGGCTCCTGTGTTCTTTTGAGAAGCCCCACCTCCCCCCGATCTTTCTTCAGAACTTCTTTACTTTCTGGCACCACTTTAAAATGTTTTTCATTTTGTCTTTGGCTGCGCTGCACGGCTTGTGGGGTTTTAGTTCCCTGACCAGGGATTGAACCCGGGCCCCGGCAGTGAAAGCAACAAGTACTAACCACTGGACCGCCAGAAAATTCCCTAAGGTTCATTCTGTATTTTCCCTGCTGAGTTCTGGAATAAGGTACTTCTTCAAGGAGCCTTGGTTCCTCTTATTAGAGAATAAAAGTTGTTTAGAAATCAAGACCCAGGGACTTCCCTGGTGGTGCAGTGGTTAAGAATCCACCTGCCAATGCAGGGGACATGGGTTCGATCCCTGGTCTGGGGAAGATGCCACATGCCACAGAGCAACTAAACCCGTGCGCCACAACTACTGAAGCCCGCGCACCTAGAGCCCGTGCTCCGCGACAAGAGAAGCCACTGCAATGAGAAGCCCGCGCACTGTGACGAAGAGTAGCCCCCGCCCTCCGCAACTAGAGAAAGCCCGCTCGCAGCAACGAAGATGCAACACAACCAAAAATAAATAAGTAAGTAAGTAAGTAAGTAAGAAATCAAGACCTGGTTGCTAGGTATCTTCGTTGTTACTGGGGTGTCACTGCTTCTAGGCCCTCTCAGCAAACAGAACCAGAAAAAATATACATATGCATGCTAATCCATGCATACACACCCAAGTATATTTCAGTTATCTATCTGTATGTGTGTATATATATATAAAACCATGCATTTATACTGATACCTCTGATCCCAGTCAAACTTCATGGGCTTCATTTTAGCTTTCCCCTTCTCCTTACTTATTAACTTCTTTCTCCAGCAGTGAGAAACTGGCTCATCTACAATATATTTACTTATTTGTTCATTCCTAGTATACACATAAAGTAGTTTCAAAATTGCTAACCTATTCATTCCCCTATGAGAAACACTTTTACTATGTCAATCATGGCATTTACGCATAGTTCCATCAGTCTTTAGCCTTACATATCCAATCAAAATAACGTTCTCCTCAGTTACTTAGATGAGTTCTTTCTTCCCCACTCCCTGCAACTTGATCATGTTACTCATTTCTAATACAGTTAAGTTCATTTGTTCCTACTTTTATTCCATTTTGACCACACATCGCCCCAACCTCCCTCTCCACCCACATCCTGGTTGGTTTAATATTGGAGGTATATCAGAAATCTGTGAAACATTACTATGGTTCTAAAAGTCAGCCTTATACAAAATATACTCAAAGACTCCTTCCTTCTCATCCTTGCTACCCTGTTCCCATTCCTTCCCTCCTTTCTACCCTTTCCCCACTTGCCCTCTATAAGGAATCAATCACTTTAACTGCTGGTTCATCCTTCTTGAATTTCTTTTGAACGAATGAGCAGATATTTGTGTATTTTCTTGTATTCCCTCTATCCTTACATGAAGGGTATACTTACTTTTTTGTGTTTTGCCTCTTTCACTTAACTGTATGTCCTCGAGATTACTTCATATCAGTTCAGGGAGGTCTTCCTCGTTCTTTATTTTTAACAGCAGTATAATAATCCACTGGACAGATCTACCATCGTTTAATTCAAGCCCCATATATGACCATTTAGATTGTTTCTGTTATTTCGCAATTACACATAATGCTACAATGAATAACCTTGTTTACATGTATTTTTTTATGGTTGCTTTAGCTTTAAGGTAGATTCCTAGAACTGGTAGTGCTGATTTTAAAGGTAAGTGCATCTGTAGATTGCTAGGTGTTGCCAACTTTCCCTGCAACACAGTCCTAATTTGTATTCCTATCAGTAATGTATGCGAGCACCTGCTTCCCCACAGGCTCCTTAACAGAATGTGTTGTCATATTTTTAAATTTCTGCCAGTGTGATAGGTGACAAATGGTGTCTAAGTGTTATTTTAATTTGTACTACCCCAATTATGAGAGACTTTGACCCTTTTTAATATGTTTGAGAGCCATTTTTGTATCTTTCTTTGCTAATTGTCTATTCTTGACATTTTCCCATTTGTCTACTGAATCTGTGGTCATTTGTCCCTCCATTTTTTTAAAAAATATTTATTTATTTTGGCTGCACTGGGTCTCAGTTGCGGCATGCAGGATCTTCGTTGTGGCATGTTTAGTTGTGGCATGTGGGGTCTTTAGTTGTGGCATGCGGGCTTCTTAGTTGCGGCATGTGAACTCTTAGTTGTGGCATGCATGTGGGATCCAGTTCCCTGACCAGGAATTGAATCCGAGTCCCCTGCATTGGGAGCACAGAGTCTTACCCACTGGACCACCAGGGAAGTCCCTGTCCCTCAATTTTTAACAGTTCTTTCTATATTATTAGAGGTAACAGCCCTTTGACTGTAGTATTCAATGTAAATAATGGGGACTTCCCTGGTGGCGCAGTGGTTAAGAATACGCCTGCCAATGCAGGGGACATGGGTTCAAGCCCTGGTCCGGGAAGATCCCACATGCAGCGGAGCAACTAAGCCTGTGTGCCACAACTACTGAAGCCTGCGCGCCTAGAGCCCGTGCTCCGCAAAACGAGAAGCCACTGCAATGAGAGGCCCACACACCGCAACAAAGAGTAGCCCCTGCTCGCCGCAACTAGAGAAAGCCCACATGCAGCAGCAAAGACCCAACACAGCCAAAATTGAATTTAAAAAATAAAAAATTTTTAAAAATAAAAAAATAATATCTCCCAGTTTGTCAGTTGTCTTTTGTCATGCAAAAATTTATTTTTATGTGGCCAAATTTAAGAGTATTTTCTTTTATTACCTCTGGATGTTGAATCATAGTTAGAAACTCTTTTCCTACACAAATATTAGATAGAAATGCAGTCGTTTTATTCTAATATTTGTATGATTTCTTTTTTTTACATTGAGATGCCAAATCCATTTGGAGTATATGTGTGAGATACAGACCTAATTTTACCTTTTTCAAAATGGCTATCTAGTTGTCCCAACACCATTTATTAAAGGTACTACTAGTCTATCTGCCTATTCATGTGTCAGTACCACACTGTTCTAACTGTAGAGATTTTATAGTATGTTTTAATGTTTGGGAAGGCTTTTTTTTACTGTTTCCCTAGCAATTCTCACATATTGACTTTTTCCACATTGAGTTTAGAATCATCTTCTTTAATTCATAAAATATCCTGTTCATATGTCTATTAAGATTGCACTCAATTTATAATGAAGCAATTAACTGGGTAAAATGCAAACCACTGGTGAATCTAACTAAAGAGTATAAGGGGATTTCCTTGGTGGTCCAGTGGTTAAGAACTGGTCTTGCAATGCAGGGGACGCTGGTACGATCCCTGGTCGGGGAACTAAGATACCACATGCCTTGGGGCAACTAAGCCCACACACCACAACTAGAGAGCCCGCGTGCAGCAACTACAGAGCCCATGCGCTCTGGAGCCCGCACGCCACAACTAGAGAGAAGCCTGCGCACCACAACAAAGATCCCGCGTGCTGCAACTAAGACCCGACACAGCCATAAATAAACAAATAAATAAATAAATAGGGTATACAGACATTATTCCTGCAGCTTTTAAGTTTGAAATTAGTATATCAAAATAAAACATTCAAGCAAATTAAAAGAGCAAAATGAATGCTTATACATGTTTTTCCTAAATCATTCACATTTTCTTCTAATACCTGTGATTATTCAGTAACATCCAAATGTTTATAAAGTGTAAGAAACACATGTCCATCATTTTAATTTCCTGCATTATGACCTATCAACTTGCTGTCAAATCTCTATTTCTTTATGTAAGAAAACTGCATTCCTCAAAGAGGTTTCCCTCCATTTTTTTGGCCAAGGAGCATAACACAACAATTATCTCGTGTATTTTGATCAAATTCTAGAAAATCAGTTAACTGAAGAGAGTACTATTCAGGATTTTCCTAATTCCAAAAGATTAGTTTTCTTTCTGAACCCTGTGAAAGTATCTAGCTCTCACAGCTTCTCTTTGGAGGGCAGGCAGAGAAAACATTCTATCTGGAGGCACTCACTTACCTTTGGTAGTTCCTTTTTCACAATGCTGAGCCATACTTTCCTGCGACGAGCATTGAGCTGCTCAATGGATAAGTGCTTCTTCTTGGTGCCAGGAGGAGGTGCATCATGAGAGAACTTGGCAAACACTTTGGTCTGGTGGTGGTGGCGACGAGGGGATTCTTCAGAGGAAAGTTCTTCATCTCTTCGCCTTTTCTTCTTCACTTTTTTCAACTTAGCTGCAAAGGAGACAGACTCTCAGAAGGTTTCATTTCTTCCCTTCCACAGGAGAAAGTCACAAAACAACCTCATCACTTTAAGAAAAATCAAGGTTCTTTTCTCATTCCACTGAGACTGGCAATGTTTTTCCTTTTATCTATTCAGGTCCATGAATATTCCACAAAGAAGCTAACACTACCTCAAAAAAGAACACTGGATACTTCCTCTGTTTACATGAAAGAGAAATAGAAGAGAACCTAAGAACTGTATTTCTTTTGAACCCAACAATAGGAAAGGAGGCTTATGAAGTATCATGAGCTCAAGTCATGATCAGAGGAAGGAAACTTTTCTACTTGGTAGCAATGTAAGTTGACTAAAGAAAAATAACAGAGAAAGAAAAAAAATGCATTAACTGATATGACACTAAGACCTGCGAAAAGAAAACTGCACATGAAACAAAAATCTAGTTTGAGAGGGAGGGTGGAAGGATGAGAAAATACTGAGATAAACAAGGAGGATGTGGACGAAATAAGGGAAGAAGGCTGAAAAGAGTGTTTCTGTACAGAGTTCATGCCTTTAGGGGAATAAAATCTGCCTAGTACAGATAGTCTAAAACTTTCCTTTCCTATTTCCTTCCTGATTTCCAGCTGCTTGGAACTCAGAGAGGAAAAGACATTTCCTGGCAAACATGCAAACAAGCACTACAGAAGATCATCAGGAGGTGTCTATTTTAAATCACTACATACAGCAACAATTATAACTTATTCCAAATACTTCAGGTGACTCTTCATACTTCCCTGTGTATAACTAACTGCTTCCTGTCCCAGAACATTTTCAATATTTGGAGAGTATGTAGAAGAAAAAAAAGGAATAACCTAATTGGCTTAAATCTCTGGCAAAGAATCTATAGTTCTCATGTCTTTATAATTCTAGAGAAGATCATAAACCAAATACAAAATAAATTTAATACTATTTACAACTAGTAATTGGATAAGGGAGACTAGGGTTTTTCAGATAAAGCAAATTTCTACTACATGGATTATGTTCAAAGCCCAAACGTACCTGGAACTAAGAATGAGTAAAGGTAGAAGGCAGGTCAATATGCTCACCTTTAAGTTTCTTTTCTTCCTTGAATTTCTTTTTTTTGGGTCCAAGAAGGTGCCGTTGTTGCTCATAGAAAGGGTCATATGTGGAGAGCAGGCCTGCACTGTAGTATTGGTATTGCTGCAACTGAAGCAGGCAAAGACAGTGATGTTTAGAAGGGCCTGTCTTTCCTACAGCACAGCCTTCAAATTATCTTTACTAAAGAAGGCTGATGCAGAGAAAAACCATAGTTCCTACATACAGTATTCTTCCCACAAAGAGACCAATAAACGTTTAATACATCAAAGTGAATTATTCCCTTAACTTCAGAACAAAATGGGTTCATTGGCTATGCACACGGCAAGTTGTTGAAAATAACTTAAAAAAACAAAAAAAAACCCTTCATGATTCTGATTCTCCACCAGAATATTTACTTTGTCCTGACACATATTTGTCATTGCAGAAAGGTCTCCTCTTCAATTCATCAACAAGAAATAAACCATATTTCTACTACCAATAGGTCCCCAAATTTACTAAGGTTTCTAATGCCTGCTTTCCCAGCTCTTAGTCTTATATTTAGTTTGAATAGTCCCCAGCCATCACAATTCTTCAATCTTTGAAGTCTTCTCTCTTCATTTCCCACTAAGAATCTGACAATATTATACATAGTGTCTTTGTTACCAGAATTCTAACATATGAATAATCTTATTTTTTTCTGTCCAGAGAGTAATTAATCTTTTCAAACATTTCATTCAAATTGACCTCCAAAGCTCAAATTTTGTCTGACTTATTACTAACGGGTAAATACGAAGATAAATAAAATTAGGTAGTCCACTGCAGAATCTCTTTCCTGAATTATAGGCAAATGAGTTGTTCAAAGACTGAAACTAGGATAGAAGAGTGACATGGAGAACTATTACAAGGTCCTCTGTTAAAGCATTCATACAGCTGTAAACTTAAAATCTGTGGACTTTCCCACATGTCTTTTACTTCAATTTAAAAAAGACCAAGTATTTTGAGCACCAACTGCCTTAGCATTGTACTTTAAAAAGGAACTCCTTGTCTAAGTCAAAAGTCATACATCTTCATACATCTTACTATTTATTACTTCTACAGGTTTATAACTTTTAGCATATTATTCAAAGCTTTCTGAACTAACTTTGGACCTTAACTAATTGCTGGAAAGTTTTAGGTCTTCAAATATTCTATTGCTCATTATGTACAAAGTGCTACACTCCTGACAAAAATCAGAAGGCGTTTGTAACAGCATTCAAATAGTTGCCACATAAAACTATCATCAATCTAATGTCAGTATGTGAAGAAAGGGAGTTTTTCCAAGATAGGAACACTTCCAAAGAACAACTGCATTAAAAAGCAACCACAAGAATTTTAAATGGTGCAGCTGCTTTGGAAAACAGCCTGAGAGTTCCCCCAAAGGGTAAGCATAGTGTTATCATATGACCCAGCAATTCTTTTCCTTGGTATATACCCAAGAGAAATAAAAATACATGTCCACACCGAAAATCTGCACACAAATCTTCAGGGCAGCATTATTCATAAGAGCCAAAAAGTGAAACAAGTCACTATTCATAGCTACAATCCATAAAACCCAAAAAGTAGAAGCAATCCAATTAGTTCATCAAATGATGCATGGATAAATAAAATGCACTATGTCCATATAATGGAATATTACTTGGTAATAAGAAGGAATGAGGTACTAATACATGCTACAATATGAATGAACCCTGAAAACCTTACGCTAAGTGAGAGAAGCTGGACACATGTTGTTCCATTTGTATGAAATGTCTAGAATAGGCACATTTATAGAGACAAATGGTGGACTGATGGCTGTCTGGGGCTGAGGGGAATAAAGAGAATGAGGGCGGGAGTTCCCTGGTGGCCTAGTGGTTAGGATTCCAGATGTTCACTGCTATGGTCCGGGTTCGATCGCTGGTAGGGGAACTGAGATCCTGCAAGCCACACAGCAAAAAATTTTTAAATGCAAAAAAATTAAAAAAAAAAAAAAAAAGAAAGAATGAGGGGCAAGAGCTAAGGGAAATGAGATTTCTTTCTGGGGTGAGAAAATGTTCTGAAATTAGAAAGTGATGATAGTTACAAACTCTATGAATATACTAAGACCAACTGAACTGTGTACATTAAAAGGCTGAATTTTTTTAGTATGTGAAGTATATTTCAATTATCAGAACAACCACAACCACCATCTAAATATAAAGTTAAAATGATGTATGTTCAATTAATATAAACCAGAGAGTAAATACCCAGCATGAAAATCTGAGATTTCTCCTGAAACCCTTACCTCCTTGTCTTTACTATACTTATTCTGGTGAAGTTTCTTGTATTTGTGCAGTCGCAACATATTATGAAGTTCTTCTCTGCTGAGATTGAGTTCTTCTTCTTCTTCTTCTTCTTCTTCATCATTGTCTTCACTCTGAGAATCTGCCTCACTGGATTCATCGCTTAGCAGAATGCTCTGAAAAAGGGAGGAAATGGAAATAGAACCTCTGATATGAAGCAATTCCTTTTATAATCCAAGGGTTTTTTCCAATCCCAAAACAATGACAAAAACAGCTGGAGGATAGTCATTCCAGTTTCCCTTATACTATTCTTTACCAATTCAACTAAAAAACAAAAAGATACCAATTAAACCTAGAAGTCATGAATTAAAGAGCGCCAAAACATGAGAAATGCTATCAACAGCAACAAGGCTAAATTTCACTTAGTACATATGCTACACATAAGATAATTTAAATAAATGTCAAATACCAAGGCAAAAAACTAAACAAAACCTAAAAAACTACTATAGGGCATAAAGGTATAATATAGAAAGCAAGCTGTGATGCCTAATAAAGGGGAAACAACCCCAAAATCCATTAACTGATGAATGGATAAACAAAATGTGGTATTATCCAGATAACGAAGAATTATTCAGCCATTAAAATGAAGGAAGTAGTACTGACATGTGCCACAACACACAACATGAATGAACCTTGAAAACATCATGCTAAGTTAAAGAAGCCAGACATAAAAGGCCACATTTTATGTTTCCATTTATATGAAATGTCCAGGATAGGCAAATCCACAGAGACAGAAAACAGGTTAGTGGCTCCCAAGGGCTGGGGAAAGTAGAGAAAGGGTGACTGTTAATGAGCAGAGTTTCTTCCTGGAGTGTTGAAAATGTTCTGGAATTAGATAGTGGTAATGGCTGTATTAACTTCATGAAAGTACTAAAAATTATTAAATTATACACACTTTAAAAGGGTAGATTTTATGGCATGTGAATTACATCTCAATTTTTAAAAATGTGATGGCCAAGCATAAGGTTACTGCATTCCCAACAGTTTAAAACCTCATTGATGTGAAGCTAATCAGGCCTTTTCCACATGAGCCTTTTCAGGCCTTTTCCACATGAGCCTTTTAAAGGGACTGGTGATAAAAATAAAAGACTACCTTTAAATTACTTTGAGCTCTTCATAAAAAAAGTATAAAATAGAGAAATAATTAGTTTCAATAAAAGAAATGCTATCCTTAATTCAGTCTAGCTAATGACAGTAATCTTGTAAGAGTATAAATGAGATTGTCACTGCCTTGCTAACAAACACTCTAATTGCTTAGCACTGTAACAAGAGTTAAAATACAAATTCCGTAACATAGTGTACAAGGCCCAATGTGATCAGCTAATAACCTCAGTTTCTACTATCTTCTCATTTACTGTGCTCCAGCTATACCAACCTCCTTTCTTCCCCAAACATACCAAGTTGCTTCCTTTCTCAGGACTTCTACCATCGGTCCTTCTGATTGAAATGCTCTTATCTTAAACCTTCACATAGTTCCTTCTGATCATTCAGCAATCAGTTGAAATGTTACCTCTTTAAAGAAACTATTTATTTATTTACAGACTTACTCACTGCCTCCCTACATTAGAGTGTAAGCTCCTCAGGGTAAGCTCCTCAGGGCAGGAACCCTATCTATCTACAACAGTATCTCCCAAGGCAGTATGCGCCAATCAACATCTGTTGAATGAATGAACTACTCAGTGACTAATAAAAAAAATAGATTAATAATCCTGATTACAAGCCAGTGAGAGCAAGGATCTTATCTGATATATTTCTGTACTCCCTCGCTCAGTATAGGGCTTCATTCCCAAAAATGTTTGCTAAAATGAACTTCGTTGAGTCCTCTAGATTTTTCTCTTATAATCTCTTGAAAAACCACACCCAGAATAAAAGACTCATGTCTAGGAAAATCTCTGCCAATGTGCCATAATTAGTCAGTAACTTATCCTTCTATTTGTAATTTTAGTAGGTTATTTGAATTATAAACATTCTGCCTTATCTCTTACCTTTAGCCACTTTCTGCTTTTCTTCAACTTAGAGAAGTTATATAAATTCCCTTTGTCAGATTTTGTTTCTGTGTAAAGAAACATAAAGAATAAAAAAAATGAAAGGACACCTGCCCCAAAAGAACTGACAGTCCAAAGAGGGATTTCACACCACACTGACCTGACTGTAGAACTCCATTCAATGAGTATGTGTTTAACATTCCAGAACTACTTGCTCCGGAAGTCTCACCAAGCAATGAATTTGGAGGTTCTTCCTTAACTTGTATCAAGGGATCCCCAGATTGGGGTAATAAAGGATTATTGTCATCCAGTCCATCTTCACTTTCATCACTATAAATTGAAGAATGGTGAATCCACAATAACAGCTGACCCAGCAAAATATTATAATTTATGGTTAGTAGACTGAACACTTTACAGAAGAAATTGATCCTTTGATTAAGCTGACTGTATTTTATTTGACAGAAAGAAGGAAAAAAAAAAAATCAAACATCCCAAAACCCATAAGATACTTAAACCATAAAATCTACAGGAATAATGGGAATCAGAAATGTGGGGAAACGTTATATTGGGAAGACGGAATGCCATACCTAGAAATATTCCTGTTGAAGATGGCTGATGTTTGTCGCAGGAAATGGTCCAACCGGAGGGCCCTCTCCAGGTACTGAAGATAGAGGGGCTTTGCCAGCTCAGTGAAGCCGCCATCGTCCCCGGCACCCAACTCCGAGGCCATAGAACAAATCTGTCTTCATGCACAAGGGTTTCCGACTGCACGGCTGCAGAATGGAGATGAGTAGTGAAAGATGAAATGCTATTCATTCTCCCTTTATTTTGCCTGCTTGCTATCAATGTGAAGAGAAATCAGACCTTCTAGACACAAGAAGAGAATACAGCAGTCTATAGAAAGACCATGATAAAGCTCTTGTTAGGCACTGCCTCCTAATGCAAATGCAGAAGTTAAAAGGATGAGAAAAACACCAAACTATAGAAATACTGTCACCTGTCACAATGAAAATTCATGATACTTTTCTGAAGCAGTGCCTTAAAATTTATACTCAATTCTCTTTCATCTTACAATTAATAATTACTCACAACTATCCAAATCTGTACCACAAGTTCACTGCTGTACACCTCATAGAGGAGCACATGTTCTCAGCATCACCCTTCAAAACAGCTGCTCCCTTTTTCACTTTGTATTTACATTCATACATATGTGTGAGGTAGTCCACTTACAAGGGAATAGATATACTGGCAGAGTATTTTACAATCCCTTATAAACATGTCATAAAGTAAAAAGATTTAGAGATGATTCAGAAAACTGGAGCAAAGAGAATAAAAGTGAGGGTGAGAAACCTGAGCATTCTCTTTGCTACCTTATGTTGTTAAGGACAATGTTAGACTCAAAACGTCTTCACTAGAGAACCAATCAGTGTAACAACCTTCCCCCCAACTGTCTTTCATGTAACATCTTCTACCTTATAACTGGTTATTTTTAAAGAGTTAAGGGGTTGAGCCAAGATTAAATAATGGGACAACACAGAGCAATTAGCCCACCATCTGACATACAGTGAGTGCTCAATAAATAGTAAATTACTTGTAAAAGTTTATAATCTAATAAATTAAGGTATAATCTTTAAAGGAAACCAGAACATCTTTATCTTGAGTTGTCTTCTCTTTTTATTACAGATTTTTAAAATTTCCTAATACAATCTTTCTCCTTAAGAGAATGTTAAAAATTCTCTCCCAATTGAGCCACAGATTCAACATAATCCCTATTAAAATCCTAGCAGGCTTTTCTTTTTTTTTTCCCAGAAATTGACAAGCTGATTATTAAATTTATATGGACACACAAAAGAATTAGAATACTCAAAATAATTTTGAAAAAGTACAGGGCTTACTCACTTATACTTTCTGATTTTAAATATAACATAAAGCTACAGTCACCAGGACAGTGTGGTACTGGCATAAGGATAACCACATAGACCAATGAAATAGAGCTGAAAAATCCAGAAATAAACCCTTACATTTATGGTCAATTAATTTTCAATGAAGGTGCCAAGGCAATTTCAATGGGGGAAAGGACAGTCGTCAATAAATTGTGCTGGACAACTGAATATATAGCACATATAAAAGTTGAATTTAAACCATTATCTCATACCATGCACAAAAATTAACTCAAAATGGATCAGAGACCCAGGTGTAAAACCCCAAAATATAAAACTTCTACAAGAAAAAAAAAATCCTCATGACTTTAGATATGTCTTTAGAACTCTTACAACTCAGTAAAAAGATAACTCAACTAAAAAATGGGCAAAAGACTTTGAACAGACATTTTACCAAAGAAGATATACAAATGGCTTAACAGGCACATGGAGATGCTCAACATCAAAAATTGCAAATTAAAATTACAGAGGGATACCACTTTATACCCACTAGAACAGCTACAGTAAAAAGACAATAACAATTGTTGGGGAAGATGTGGAACTGAAACCCTCATACATTGCTGGTGAAAATGTAAAATATTATAGCCACTATAGAAAAGTTTGGCAGTTGATTGAAAATTTGAATATAGTTACCATATGACTTAGCACTTCCTCTCCTAGTTATCTATTCAAGAGAAATAAAAACACATGTCCACCACTCAAAGCCTTTTATGTGAATGTTCACAGCAGTTATTATTCATAAGTCAAAAAGTGAAATAATCTAAATGTCCATCAAATGGTGAATGGATAAACAAAATATGGTATGTCTGGACAACAGAATACTATTCAGCAATAAAAAGGAATAAACAATTGATACATGCAATAACATGAACAAACCTCAAAATTTTATGTTAAGTAAAAGAAGCCAGACACAAAAGACCACATACTGTAGAATTCCATTTATATGAAATACCCAGAAAAGGAAATCTATAGAGACCAAAAGTAGATCAGTGGTTCACTGGGGGTACAAAGGGGGAGTAACTACCAATGGATACTAGAGATCTTTTTTAGGGGAGGTAGAAATGTAAAACCACATTGTGGTGATGTTTGCACAATTTTGTAATTTTGCTAAAAATCATTGAATTGTACACTTAAATGAGGTAAATTTCATGGTATATAAAATATCAATCTTGGGAACAGTTAAAGAAAAAAGAAGGTTAAAAAATACTTTAGGGCTTCCCTGGTGGTGCAGTGGTTGAGAATCCGCCTGCCAATGCAGGGGATACGGGTTCGAGCCCTGGTCCAGGAGGAACCCACATGCAGCTCCATGCGCCACAACTACTGAGCCTGCACTCTAGAGACCGTGAGCCACAGCTACTGAAGCCCGTGCACCTAGAGCCCGTGCTCCACAACAAGAGAGGCCACTGCAATGAGAAGCCCACACACTGCAAGGAAGAGTAGCCCCTGCTCGCCGCAACTAGAAAGAAAGCCCGCGCGCAGCAATGAAGACCCAGCACAGCCAAAACTAACTAAATAAATAAATTAAAAAAAAATACTTTAAATATTTTTTATAAAAGTCTTTATAAAAGACTTTTTAATAAAAGTCTTTTATAAAGGACTTCAATAAATTCTACTTTTCAAAATGAGACCTAACAGGTACCCATTCCAGAAGATTTCAAAGAAACTTGGTTTTAAAAATAAAGCAAAACTATCTTAGAGAATACATATAATTCATCTTGATACACATACATACAAATTAAAGCATATAAAATTGCTGCTTGGAAGACCTAAATAGACATTTCTCCAAAGAAGGCATACAGATGGCCAACAGGAACACGAAAAGATGCTCAACAATGCTAATTATTGGAGAAATGCAAATCAAAACTACAATGAGGTATCACCTCATACCCATCAGAATGGCCATCATCAAAAAGTCTACAAATAATAAATGCTGGAGGGGGTGTGGAGAAAAGGGAACCCTCCTACACTGTTGGATGGAGGTTCCTTAAAAAGCTAAAACTAAAAAAAAAAAAAAACTAAAAAAACTAAAAATAAAGTTACCATATAATCCAGCAATCCCACTCTTGGGCATATATCCAGAAAAGACAAAAACTCTAATTCGAAAAGATACATGCACCCCAATGTTCATAGTAGCACTATTTATAATAGCCAAGACATGGAAGCAACAGATGAATGGATAAAGAAGATGTAGTATACATAAACAATGGAATATTATTCAGCCAGAAAAAGAGTGAAATATTGCTATTTGCAGCAACATGGATGGACCTAAAGATTATCATACTAGTGAAGTCAAATAGAGAAAGACAAATATTATATGCCATCACTATACATGGAATCTAAAAAATAATACAAATGAACTTATTTACAAAACAAAAACAGACTCACAGACATAGAAAACAAACTTATGGTTACCAAAGGGGAAAGGGGGGAGGGGGATAAGTCTGGAGTATGGGATTAACAGATACACACCACTATATTAAAATAGATAAACAACAAGGATTTATTGTGTGTGTATGTGTAACTGAACCACTATGCTGTACACCTGAAACTAACACAATATTGTAAATCATCTATAGTTCAATAAAAAAAAAAGAAAAAAAATTGTTGCTTGGCACCCTCCTAAGATTTTATTACAAAATAACTGATATTATGCTCAGGCTTCCCTGGTGGCACAGTGGTTAGGAATCCGCCTGCCAATGCAGGGGACACGGGTTTGAGCCCTGGTGCGGGAAGATCCCACATGCCGTGGAGCCACTAGGCCCGTGTGCCACTACTGAGCCTGTGCTCTAGAGCCTGCGAGCCTCAACTACTGATCTTGCATGCCACAACTACTGAAGCCCGCGTGCCTAGAGCCCGTGCTCCACAACAAGAGAAGCCACCGCAATGAGAAGCTCGCGCGCTGCAACAAAGAGTAGCCCCCGCTTGCCGCAACTAGAGGAAGCCCGCGTGCAACGACAAGGACCCAGTGCAGCCACAAATAAAAATAATAATAATAAAATAAAATAAATTTATTGAAAAAAATTGATATTATGCTCTACTTAATTTAGCTGATAATAAAAATGGTCCTAATTAAGGCGGTATGAAGGTATGACTACAAAGAAATACTGGGTGATTCAAAAGGAACTACTTTTTAAAATAATTCCTCAGTATCTGGGCTGCATAATAACATGAAGTCAAAACCAATTTGTCCAGGAAAGAACAGTTACTTGTATGGTCTTACAATGCTCAATGTGCCCCCTGTGACACCAAGTACACATCAATCCTATATTCTGATTCTCCCAGAATCACCTTTGTAGCGTATCACCATTGATAGTTGAAACAGCAACCATGAAATAGCACTTTCTTATTTCCACAAGGCTAAAGGAGGAGGTGCATGAAGTTCTTGACATATCTCCACAAGAAGAAGTCTTATGATGATATCTGGAGAGTCAAGGAATATTTTTAAAGTGTTTGATTAGATTTTTACTGTCGTAAAATATACGTAACATAAAAGTTACCATTTTAATCATTTGTAAGTAGAAAATTCAGTGGCATTAAGTACATTCACATGTACTCACACACCCAAACTACTGCTTCCTAATCTGGCTTCCCACCTCCAGGTACTTCTCCCTCTGATCCATCTTTGCAGCTACTTCCAGATCAGTATTCCCAAAACATCACTCTGATTATGCTGTTATCCCGCAACAGCTTTCCAAAATCCAATGAAGTCTAAATTCCTCAACCTGAGATTCAAAGACCTTTATCATCTGGCTTCAAGCTACTTTTCCAATTTTACTATTTCCCTATACTCAACACAAATTAAGAATACCCTGAAAATGTCTCTTAACTTCCTCTCAGATCCATCCCAATATTCACGTGAAGAGCTCTTTAAAACTCATCCAACCACAGGCTCTTACTGCCGTTTCAAAGGATTAATACATGATGTTAGAGCAATTCACCATTGATTGGCCTGGTCCATACCCTGAACTCTGGCTCTTTAATTCTGATTATCCTGCAACTGGACTGTGATCACCCTTCAGGTCCCCTGACTAAGCTTGATATCCATGGTAAAGTGTCTGCCTTCAAATCATACTCACATGTATCAGACTTACCTACCTGTATCCATATATGGTCCTGGACTGAAATGCTCTGCACTCTCTAATTACTGCTATGCCTTTATGGATTCTGTCTTGCCCTTATCCTATGAATAACGTCTCTGTAAGAAAAGTCTCACCAAGCTGAAATGAAATCCTTCAAAGACAAAATGAGATACACTGTTCCAGGAAACACTTTTAGATTATTCTTAGCTAAGACTATTCTCTTCTTTGAACATCTGTATGGTTATTTATGGAAAGCATGGCACTTCTATGATCTTACAGTCTATTAACTGTATACACGCATACCTTAGCTCCCTTACTAAACAAACTTACTAAACTATGTGGGCAAAGAGTCCCTATCTCATGAATCTATTTGGTTCTGATATTTACAAATGACCATATTAATTTGCTTTTCAAAGCACAGTCTTAAATGTCAAGGCTACAAAACTCTAGTTCTAATGTTACTTTCTGTATAAAGACAATCTGTAGTCAATGACCATAGGTCTCTACTCATATCCTGGACACATGATTTGGGGACAAAAGTTTAAATAAGACAAATCAAAAGATAACAAAAGTCGGGTAACTTAAGCAGAATGTGTTCAATCATTCATTATCCATCCTTGTTGAACAAGAACAGGAGAATGCATGAACTGAGTATCTTTCAGGGAATCCTCCTTAAAATTTGTCTCTCAGGCAAGTCTAGATAAATATGGGGAGGTGAGAGATCAAGGTGTTACTTCTAGACAAGAACCTGAAGGACACCTGCATCAACTGCCAATTCTTAGCTGAGGACAGACTTTCCGTCTTCCTCCAAATGAAAAGCCTAACAAAGATACCTACTTGGAGGGAAAGCCATCCTATCTCTGAATAGAGATGAGCTAAGAGGCACCGTTCAAACGGTAGCCTAGTCTAAGAAACTGATTTTACTTTGGATTTTAATTTTTTTTAATCTTTTTTTCCTAACAGCAATGGTTAAGAACATGATATATCATGACCACCTAATAAAATACTCAGTCACAATTATGACCATTAAGTATTTGTCCTAAGACCTACACATTTAGACTTTCCAAACTTAACTCTATTTTCACTTCTGATTTCTCTTTATAAATGCTACCCCAAATTGGTTTCATACCAATCATTTAGAGAAGCATTTCCCAAAGTTTGCTTCTCTGAGTACAACCTCAAGATATTAACAAATGACCATGAATATTAAAAATATTAATGCACTGAAGTCAGACTTAAGATTCTTTAGTCTTCAATATGCTAACGTGCTCTTAGTCTCTCTCCAAGAGGAATCCCCAACTTATTTGACCATTCTACGCAAAATACTCATTGAAATATCTCAGAGAAGACCAGATTGAGAATCACTGAATTAGTCAGATATCTAAAGAGAGTTCAAGCATAACTGCCTTTAAGAAGTAATTCCTGGCTTCCCTGGTGGTGCAGTGGTTAAGAATCCGCCTGCCGATGCAGGGGACAGGGGTTCGAGCCCTGGTCCGGGAAGATCCCACATGCCGCGGAGCAACTAAACCCGTGCGCCACAACTACTGAGCCTGCGCTCTAGAGCCCGCGAGCCACAACTACTGAGCCCATGTGCCACAACTACTGAGCCTGCTCTCTAGAGCCCGTGCTCCACAACAGGAGAAGCCACCGCAATGAGAAGCCCGTGCACCGCAAGGAAGAGTAGCCCCCACTCTCCACAACTAGAGAAAGCCGGCGCACAGCAACGAAGACCCAGTGCAGCCAAAAATAAAAAAAAATTAAATAAAAATAAATTTAAAAAAAAGAAGTAATTCCTAAATTTATCAATACTAGCACAGAAAAGGCTGAGTAAAGGTACAGCTCTTGTGAGAACAACTATAGCTTTAAAGCATTTAAAGGACTAAAGACAGTCTGTAGCAGGTTATAGGCTGTAGCTCACATAAAAGGCCAAGTATTAAGGTAACAAAATAACTGGCTTTCCCACCTGCACTCCCCCATAACTCAGGCAATCTGTAACCCAAACCTATTACGACTGAATGTGATTTACTGAATCAGAGCCACAGGCTACACTGATAATTTGCAGAGCTATGGCACAAATAGCATGATCAGGCCAAATAAATAAACTCCATAATATTTTAAAAGACAGAAATAAGACCAAAAAAAGAATGGAGATGCTATTTTCACATGAATATTAAAGCAACATTTCACTCATTCAGCTATTCAATTGCTGAACTCTAAGTGTAGTGTAGAAAAAGATATTTCCTTCAGAGAATTTAGTCTAATAGGGAATTTAAGGCTCAAACATAAATAACCACAATAAAAACCACACATGGGAAGTCACTTAAGAGATGTAGAGATAAAGTGCCATGGGAGTTCAGGAAAAAAGTATTACTCATGAGTGTCAGACTATGTTTAATGTTCAGTGAGGAATCTGCATTATTTACAAACACCTACAACTCTGAATGAGGAAACAGCAGGTTAGGATATGGATCCTTCTGTATGATCAAATGAACAGAAAATGAGAAGTGTGATGAATACAATCATCTAAAATTTAATGCTTCCAACTCCCCACAAAGAAAAGCCCATGCCTAATTGCTCTACCGGTGAATTTTACCGAACATTTAAAGTAGAATTAATACCAATCCTTCGCAAACTCTTCCAAATAACAGAAAAGAAAACTCTATGACACCAGCATTACCTTGATTTCAAAACCAGGCAAAGACATCAAGAGAAAACTACAGTCAGCCCTCCATATCCACAGATGCAGAGCCCACAGATATGGAGAGCTGACTCTACCATTTTATATAAAGGACTTGAGCTTCCACAAATTTTGGTATCTGCAGGGGGTCCTGGAACCAATTCCCCATGGATACCGAGGGATGACTATACAGACTAATATCCCTTTTAATACAGACACAAAAATCCTCAACAAAATACAGGTGACCCTTGAACAACATGGGGGTTTGGGGCACTGACCCTCCTTGCAGTTGAAAATCCACATATAACTTTACAGTCAGCCCTCCATATGCGCAGTTCCATAACTAAGGTTCCACATCCACAATTCTGCATTCATGGATTCAACCAACCATAGATGGTGCAGTAAGCAGTTATTGAAAAACAATCCACATATAAGCAGACCCATGCAATTCAAACCCACGTTGTTCAAGAGTCAACTGTATTATATGCTGAATGCAGCAGCATATAAAAGGAATAATACACCATTACTAAGGTAGAATTTATCCTAAGAATGCAAGGTTGGTGTAATATCTGCAAATCAGTCAATATGCTATACTGCACTAAAGCATAAAACCCACTTGATCATCTCAACAGAAACAGAAAAATGATTTGACAAAATCCAACACCATTCCAAAATAAAAACACTCAATAAACTAGGAACAGAAGGGAACTCCCTCGGGACTTCCCTGATGGTCTAGTGGTTAAGACTCCGCCCTTCCACTGCAGGGGGCACGGGTCTGATCCCTGGTTGGGGAACTAAGATCCCACATGCCACACGGTGTGGCCAAAAAATAAAATTAAAAAAAAAAAAGGAAGAGATCTCCCTCAACCTGATAAAGGACATTTATGACAAACTCATGGCTAACACCAGACCTAATAGTGAAAGACAATGCTATCCCCCTTAAGATCAGGAACAAGACATGGCTGTCTGCTTTCACAACCTCTATTCAAAACTGACTGAAAATTCTAGCCAGGGCAAATAGGAAAAGGAAGGACGGGAGGGAGGGAGAGAGTGCAGGAACCCAGATTGGAAAGAAAGAAGTAAAACTATCTCTATTTATAGATGACATGATCTTGTACACAGATAGATAATCCTAAGGAATGCACTAAAAAAAATGATTAGCACTAATAAATAAGCTCAGTAATCTTGTAGGATACAATATCAATATACAAAAATCAATTATATTTCTATACACTAGTAATGAACAATCTGAAAATGAAATTAAGAAAATAATTCCATTTAAAATATCATCAAAAAGAACAAAATACTTAACCAAAGAACTACAAGACATTGTTGAAAGAAATTAAAGAACTAAATAAATAAAGACATCCCATGGGTCATGGATCAAATGATTTAACATTTTTAACATTTCAAAAATATACAAATCAAATGTAATTCCTATCAAAATATCATAATCCAAGCTGAGTTTTTTTGCAGAAATAGACAAGCTGATTCTAAAATTCAGGGAGAGGCTTCCCTGGTGGCACAGTGGTTGGGAATCCGCCTGCCAGTGCAGGGGACACAGGTTCGAGCCCTGGTCCGGGAAGATCCCACATGCTGTGGAGCAGCTAAGCCCGCACACCACAACTGCTGAGCTTGCGCTCTGGAGCCCACAAGGCACAACTACTGAGCCTGAGAGCCACAACTACTGAAGCCCGCACGCCTGGAGCCCATGCTCCGCAACGGGAGAAGCCACCACAATGAGAAGCCCGCGCACTGCAGCGAGGAGTGGCCCCCGCTCACTGCAACTAAAGGAGGCCCGCACGCAGCAACAAGGACCCAATGCAGCCAAAAATGAATAAATAAGTTTTAAAAAAATAAAATAAAATTCAGGGAATTCCCTGGTGGTCCAGTGGTTAAGACTCAGCACTTTCACTGCTGTGACCTGGTTTCTATCCCTGGTCAGGGAGCTAAGATCCTGCAAGCCACGGCATGGCCAAAAGAATAAATAAAAATAAAATAAAATTCATATGGAAATGCAAGGGACCTAGGACAGCCAAAACAATCTTGAAAATGACAAAGTTGGAGGATTCATACTTCTGATTCAAAACTTACTACACGGGGCTTCCCTGGTGGCGCAGTGGTTAAGAATCCACCTGCCAATGCAGGGGACACGGGTTCGAGCCCTGGTCCAGTAAGATTCTACATGCCATGAAGCAGCTAAGCCCATGCACCACAACTACTGAGCCTGCGCTCTAGAGCCCGCATGCCACAACTACTGAAGCCCACGCGCCTAGAGCCCATGCTCCACAACAAGAGAAGCCGCCGCAATGAGAAGCCCGCGCGCCGCAACGAAGAATAGCCCCTGCTCACCACAACTAGAGAAAGCCCGCGCGCAGCAACGAAGACCCAACGCAGCCAAAAATAAATAAAAATAAATAAATTTAAAAAAAGAAAAAGAAAGAAACAGGTGGAGACAGAACTCACTTAAAAAAAAAAAAAAACTTACTACACAGCTGTAGTAGGTATTAAGATGTGTGGTGCTGATGTAAGGCTAGAAATATAAATCAGTGGAACAATTGAGAGTCCAGAAATAAACCCTTACATTTATAGTCAACTGATGTCCCACAAGGGTGTCAAGATAATCCAATGGGGAAAGAACAGCCTTTTCAACAAATGGTGCCATGACAACTGTACAGTAACATACAAAAAGAATGAAGTTGGAACTCTTCCTTACACTACACACAAAAATTAACTCAAAAGAGATGACAAACCTAAATTTAAGAGCAAAAACTATAAAACTCTTAGAAGGAAACATAAGGGTAAATCTTCATGACCTTGGATGAGGTAATGGCTTCTTAGATAATATACCAATAGCAAAATCAACAAACGGAAAAACAGATAAAGTGGACTTAATATCTTTAGTGCTGTAAATGATACTATCAAGAAATTGAAAACTCACAAATAGGAGGAAATATTTGCAAATCATATATCTGATAAGGGACTGATACCCAGAATATATTTTTAAAAGCTCTTAAAACACAGTAACAAAAAGACAAGTAAGCCAATTTAAAAATGGGCAAAGGGGACTTCCCTAGCGGTCCAGTGGTTAAGACTTGGCACTTCTACCGCAGGGAACGCGGGTTCAATCCCTGGTCAGGAAACTAAGATCCCACGTGCCACATGGCGCAGCCAAAAATTTTTTTTTTAAGAAATGAATTAATTAAGAATGGGCAAAGGATGTGAATAGATATTTCTCCCAAGGGGTTATTTCAATGGCTAATAAGCACATGAAAAGATAATTTAACATCATTAGCCATCAGGGAAATACAAATCAAAACCACAATAAAGGGCTTCCCTGGTGGCGCCGTGGTTAAGAATCCACGTGCCAATGCAGGGGACACGGGTTCGAGCCCTGGTCCGGGAAGATCCCACATGCCACGGAGCAACTAAGCCCGTGTGCCACAACTACTGAGCCTGCACTCTAGAGCCTGCAAGCCACAACTACCGAACCCATGTGCCACAACTACTGAAGCCTGCGTGCCTAGAGCCCATGCTCCACAACAAGAGAAGACACGACAATGAGAAGCCTGAGCACCGCAACAAAGAGTAGCCCCCGCTCACCGCAACTAGAGAAAGCCCGCGCACAGCAACAAAGACCTAACACAGCCATAAATAAATAAATAGAAAAATAAATAAATAAATAAATAAATTTATTTTAAAAACCACAACAAAACCCAGTAGAATGATTATAATAGAAAAGATAGATAGTAACAAGGGTTGACAAGGATGTAGAGAAATTGGAACACTCATACATTGCTAGTGGGAATGTAAAATGGTGCAGCCATGTGGGAAAAGTCCGACAGTTTCTCAAAAGGTTAAACATGTTAACCTTTGACCCAGCAAGTCCACTTCTAGGTATACCCAAGAGAAATGAAAACATAGGTCCACAAAAAAACTTAGACATGAATCTTCATAGTAATATTCACAATAGCCAAAAGGTGGAAACAACACAAATGTCCATGAACTGATGAATGGATAAATAACATGTGGTATATCCATACAATGGAATACTATTTGTCAATAGAAAGAGATGGAATACTAACAGATGCTGTAACATAGATGAACCTTGAAAATATTATGCTAAATAAACAAGCCAGTAAACAAAGGCCTCATACTGTATGGTTACATTTATGAGCTATCCAGAAAGGCAGCTCCATAGAAACAAAAAAATGATCAGTGGTTGTGTGGGACAGGGGGTTGGGACAGGGGTAAGTGGGGAATGGGGTGTGACTGCTAATAAGCAGGAGTTTCTCTGGGGGCTGACGAAAATGTTCTAAACTGACACTGAGATTAACTGTTGCAACTCTGTGAACATATTAAAACCAATGAATATACTAAAACCATATACATTTTAAATGGTGAATTTTATCAACTGGGAATTATACCTCAATAAACATGTTAAACTGTGTCATTTCTGCACATAAAAAAAATAGTTAAAAAGTAAATGATAAATTGTGAAAAATAGTTGCAACACTTTACAAATTTACATCTCATATAGAGGGTTCTTACAAAATTCTAACAGTAGCATAATACCTCCAACACACAGAACCCACCCGATAATTTTCTGTTTAAAAAGACTGTTACTATTATTATCCCACTTACAGATAAGGAACCAAAGGCTTACACATGTTAAGTAACTTGCTCAAGGTCATACCACTTAATAGGGAATGTGGATTTGAATCCAGACAATCTGACTCCTGAGACCTCACCTGTAACCGCTATAAGACTAGAAATTTATTATATAAAGGGAATCATACTGCATGTATACTTTTGTGTCTGGATTCTTTTTCTTTTAGTATGTTTTTGAGATTCATCCATGTTACTACATATAGTTCACTCCTTTTTGTTGCTGAACCAGATTCCATGACAAGAATGAATATAACCACAATCTGTTTATCTATTCGCCTGTTGATGGATATTTGGGTTTTCGTTTCTCTTTGGGTATTTAAATTCCTAGCAATGGAACTGCTAGGTCATAGGTAGGTATATGTTTACCCTTATAAGAAACCACCAAGCAATTTTCCAAAGTGGTTCTACTATTTTACACTCCCACCAACGAGCAAGAATTCTAGTTGCTTCCCATCTTTGTCAACACTTGGTATTATATCTCACTGTGGTTTTCATTTGTACATCCCCGATGACTGATGAAGCTGAGCACTGTTTCACACGCTTAATGGCCATTTGTATAAATTCCCTTGTGAAATGTCTGTTAAAGTTTTTTGACCACATTTGAGAAAATTTTAGTCTTATTACTGAGTTATAGAAGTCCTTGATGTATCATAGATATAATTCTTTTGTCAGATATACGTATTACTGTTACATCCTTCATGTACATTCTCCCCTAATTCACCTATAGATTTCTCAATCAACTCCCAGAAGGGTTTTTGAAGAAACTAACAATCTCCGTCTAAAATTTATATGGGGACTTCCCTGGTGGCACAGTGGTTGGGACTCCATGCTCCCAATGCAGGGGGCCCGGGTTCGATCCCTGGTCAGGGAACTAGATCCCACATGCATGCCGCAACTAAGAGCTCTCATGCCACAACTAAGGAGCCCGTGAGCCACAACTAAGGAGCCTGCCTGCTGCAACTAAGACCCGGTGCA
Organism: Eschrichtius robustus; assembly: GCF_028021215.1. NCBI lineage: Eukaryota > Metazoa > Chordata > Mammalia > Artiodactyla > Eschrichtiidae > Eschrichtius > Eschrichtius robustus. Next base: position 88,560,074 of record NC_090824.1, read on the forward strand.
ACCAAATAAACAAATATTTTTAAAAAGTAAAATAAAATAGGGCTTCCCTGGTGGCGCAGTGGTTAAGAATCCACCTGCCAACGCAGGGAACATGGGTTCAAGACCTGGTCTGGGAAGATCCCACATGCCGCGGAGCAACTAAGTCTGTGCACCACAACTACTGAGCCTGCGCTCTAGAGCCCGCAAGCCACAACTACTGAAGCCCGCGTGCCTAGAGCCCGTGCTCTGCAACAAGAGAAGCCACCGCAATGAGAAGCCCGCACACTGCAACGAAGAGTAGCCCCCACTCACCGCAACTAGAGAAAGCCGGCGCACAGCAACGAAGACCCAGTACAGCCAAAAATAAAATAAAATTTTTATGGAAATACAAAGGATCTAGAGTAGTCCAAACAAGTTTGGAAAAGATGACCAAAGTTGGAGTTTACGTTGATTTCAAGACTAACTAAAAGTTTCAGTAATCAAGATGTTACCGCATTGGCATAAGGATAGACAAATCAATGGTACAGAAGAGAGCCCAGAAAGAGACCCACACCTACAGTCACACTGTTCTTGACAAAGGCACTAAAACAATTCAACAGGAAAAGGAAAGTTTTTCTGACAAATGGTGCTGGAACACTGGACATCTATATGGAGGACGGGGAGGGGAGAGATTGAACCTCAAACCCCTACACCTCATACCATACACAAAAGTGAAGTGAGAGATGAATCAGACTTAAATAAAAAGTTAAAATGATAAAGCTTCTAAAAGAAAACGTAAGAACATATCTTTGTGACCTTGATGTAGGTAAAAATTTATTAGATAGGACACAGGAAGCTCTAACCATAAAAGAAAATATTGATAAACTGACTTCATCAAAATTAAAAACTTCTACATTAAAAAAATTGTTAATCATTCTTTGCTTGGTTTCATTCTTTATCAGTTTGCAAGGGTATTAAAAAAATCAGTCTGTAGAAAGAGGGCATATGCGGCAAATTATATGTAATCAGGGGTAGTGGCTCTCTCTGCCATATCCACGCCAAATAAAGGTGCAAATTCCCTTTAACACAAACGTTGTAAACTTAACCAGGATTCTCATGGAAGTCTGATGGGTTCCAAGGCCACCCAGAATTACTCCAGAAGATCCTGATTACACTTTCCCTTTTGCAGCTTAGATTAGGATTTGATTTCTAGCCATGGCACTTTAAAGTATTTTTTGTATTTCTCCAGTACCAGGATACTAAAAGCTACTACGTACTAAAAGTAGATACTAAAAAGCTCCCATAACATATGCTGTGCTTAACCAGCATCCCTTGCTGTTAAAATTAGCAAGAGTATCTTCCCTAACTCTCCAATATTTTACAGGCAGCAACAATTTACTGTATACTTAAATGGACATACTAAATAATCCCCATTTCTCTTAGTTTTCTTAGTTGGATCTATTACTGTTGTGATTGTTCTTTACCCTAGGTCTTTCTGCATTACCTTATTATCTGTTGTTTACTAAGTAAGGAATCACATGCAATACCAGAAGTAGTTGGAAGTTTTTAGTACCAGAATACTTCCCTTTGGTTCACAATGTGGATCTTCGTATTAATGCACAAAGTACAACAAAAACTGCTTTTCTTTAGTTTCCTTTTTTAAAAATCACAAGTAATTAGGGTTTCCCTGGTGACGCAGTAGTTAAGAATCCACCTGCCAATGCAAGGGACACGGGTTCGATCCCTGGTCTGGGAAGATCCCACATGCCGCGGAGCAACAAAGCCCATGCGCCACAACTACCGAGCCTGCGTGCCACAACTACTGAAGCTCGCGTGCCTAGAGCCCATGTTCCGCGACAAGAGAAGCCACTGCAATGAGAAGCCCGCGCACTGCAGTGAAGAGTAGCCCCTGCTCGCCACACTAGAGAAAGCCGTGCAGAGCAACAAAGACCCAACGCAGCCAAAAATAAATAAATAAATAAAATTTTAAAATCAAAAGTAATTAAAATGGATTAAACTAGCAAAATATAAAAAATACAGGGGGAAAAATAATTCAAATTCCAAAAGAAAATACGTAATTCTGTACGGTATAAATATTGACAAGAAACTTAATAAAATTCTCATTTAAATCATTTTTTTCTAACCAAAAAAACTTACTTGTATCATTCCATTTAGCTGAAATAAAGGTTACCAGCGACTTCTTTCTATTGCTATTAAATATTATATACAGATAGTTTATATTTTATAAACTATTAAAATAACTTTTAGGAATTCTACAAAAAATAATCGGGGAAAAAAGTTTTTCATGAATGTTTTGAGAAAGAGTAAGAGCAACTAGGATCTATTATTTCCTGCCCACCATAATTATACAACTTTAACAAAAAATAAGCTCAATGGCTCAGCCAAAAAACATTTCTGCATTCGCTGAAATGTTTCACATAATCTTAACCATAAAAAAAGCTTTCAAAGCCAGTCTCAGCTAAAAGTAAAAAGTCTCGTTATGGCATGATGAGAAGAGAGGACAAGGGACTTAACGCTGAATAAGAGCACACTAGTGTGAGGAGTTTTCTGTCCTATGTGCTTTAATAATACTAGCTCGTTTAATCCTCACAGTAATTTAAACCGTATTCTCATTTTAGTTAGGTTAATTAACTTGCCCAAGCTAGAATTAGAACTCGGATGTATTATCAGTGACTCAAAAGCCCCAATTCTTCACCACCCAATTCTTTACCATAGACTCTGCTATGATAAAACAACAAAAAGACTAGGGTGACCCTACCTCATAGTTGGTTTGCCCAAGACAGTTCAAGTTTATGCCTGTTGTCTGAAACATAATTACTAATAGTCTCTCTCTTCTCACTTCCAAAAGTATCCACGTTTTGTCTGAACACGTTACTGTTAGAACAATAAATTTTTGGTCACCCTACAGGTGGCAAGAGGTAAATAAATCATTAAGCAGTCTTTAAATATTCTAGCTGAACCTAAATTTTCCATTCAAACCATCGATATTCACTAAGAAGCTAAAGAAGCTACTGTGTACAAGAACTGAACTAATAAACAGGAGGAGGGAAAACCTTGCCTTCAAAGAGCATAGGATGATAGAGCCCTCAACTTGGAGGCCAGAAACCACCTCCTCAACCAAAGGAGCAGTTCCTTACTGTAAGAGCATAGGAACAATTTAATAAGCCCAGCGTTCCCCAAAGCACAAAGTTTTTTTTCTTTTTTTAAAATTTATTTATTTTATTTATTTATTTTTGGCTGTGTTGGGTCTTCATTGCTGAGCGCGGGGTTTCTCTAGTTGCGGCAAGTGGGGGCTAGTCTTCATTGCGGTGCGCGGGCTTCTCATTGCGGTGGCTTCTCTTGTTGCAGAGCACGGGCTCTAGGTGCGTGGGCTTCAGTAGTTGTGGCACGTGGGCTCAGTAGTTGTGGCTCGTGGGCCCTAGAGCACAGGCTCAGTAGCTGTGGCGCACGGGCTTAGTTGCTCCGTGGCATGTGAGATCTTCCTGGACCAGGGCTCGAACCCGTGTCCCCTGCATTGGCAGGCGGATTCTTAACCACGGCGCCACCAAGGAAGCCCAAGCACAAAGTTTTCAGAGACAAAAATTACACCTGCATTTTTTTTTTGGCCGCACTGCACGGCTTGCAGGATCTGAGTTCCCCAACCAGGGATTGAACTCGGGCCACGGCAGTGAAACAGAGTCCTAACCACTGGACTGCCAGGGAACTCCCTACACCTGCATTTTAAATGGAATGAAGAACTCCTGGCTAAAAAAGGATGGCCCTTTCAGTGAGTTCTAAGATGGCAAAGAGAAAATATTTTGGCTTACCTCATAGGTACACTGTGAGAAAGAAAAAAGTGCTTATCCACATTTTCCCTTCCCTACTCTTCTTTCCTCACTGAAATCAGAATACATACCAAATGAAATTATGTTTCCAAGGATGACAACAACAAAAAATCAATTACAATGCATTTGCTTTCTTCTAGGTAAGAACAATTTCAACTTCCTAGAAGAGTATCTTCACCAAGATGGAAAACAAATTACTTTTTATCAGAATAATAAAAAAAATAGCTTACTAGCACAACTGCCTCCAGGGAGTTCTGTAGTATACACCACAGACACAGCATTTGGTCAAACAAGTTTAATCTCCATTAATTAAGCATCTAGGGTGTAAATATTATTAAATCAAAAAATCTAAAAGGGAGGAAATGTTTCCTGAGGTAGCCAGTGGACCTTTCACATAATTTTTTTTTAAAACTTGTTTTAAGTTAGGCTATGTTAGAGATCCCTAGTATATTTCATAACTCTTCTGGTGAATAGCACCCAATCTGAATTAATAACAATTTATCAAATTAAAAATTTGAAAACACTGCTAAAGATCCCTCTTACTGAAGAATCAGTGACTTCAACAACTAAATTGTACAGCTAAATCCATGAAAACACTTACCTTTTTCAGGGAATGAGACAGCTGAGAAAAATATTCTCCTGTAAAAGAGAAACTAAACGACTGAATCCACAGCCCCAAAATCTTGAGCAAATCACTTCATTCCTCAGTGAAGAGAAGTTAACATTAGCTTACTTGATAGATATTTGTGAAAATACAGATTCACACAAAGAGCTGCGCTCATTTAGTTATTAGTTCCATATAGTTAACTGTCCACTATTACAAAAGTGATGGTGAGAGTTTATAATTGAGAATAAAAGCTAAGAGATATTCATAAACAGCCAATATTACAAAATTCACTTTTCTATTTAGTTTTCCTGTACTAAAAGTCAGTTTTCATTTTTGGAGTGAAGACACTAACTAGTGTGGGTGGTAACTGAGAAGTTGTCTAAAACTGTGTTCTCCATAGGAAGTCTGAGAAATCAAAGTTCAGGTAATTCATCCTGGGGACGAACCATCTGTAAATAAGCATGAGCTGAATTGTGCACTAAATAGATCTTGCTTTTCAATTGTCAGATATTTCGGTCACTTAGATGTGATGATTTTATTAACACCAAATATAATTACTCTCATTGTCTTCAGTATATAATACACACAGTTAATTTGAACAAGGCAGGTAGGTTTACATCAAACTAGGCGTTCAATAAACACTTTTTCCACTATTCAAGAAGCCTGGGGGTGGAGGGACTTCATCACAAAGTATTCCAACTGGGAATCCAAATTTTTGATTTTGTTGTATCAAATTCAACTGTAATAAGGAGACTATGTACACACTTTCTATTGTGAGCCACATGCCAGAATATTTTATTTGCATATACACTTCATATATACGTGCACATATTTTATCCTTTTATGACATAGATACTACTATAATCCCTATTTTACAGACAAAAAAAGTTAAGATTAAGGTCCCCCCAAAGGTCACACAGCCAAAAGTGACAGAGCCAGGATCGGAATCCAAGAAGTCTGACTCCAAAGTCCCACATACTTAACTACTCCAATATTTAATCTGAAGGACCTCCCACAAGCCAGAGGCTCCCAGGGCATAAAAAGCCATGCTAATGAAGTATATTCCAAGCAGTATATTCATTTATTCAATCATTTATTTAGACCAACACAGATTCATAAATATCGATTTTATTTTGTGGGTTATAATTCAGTGATGCTTCGTTCATTTTGCTGCTCAAATCGTTCCAGTTTGGGCCACTGGGAGCTCTTTCAGTTGGCCCCTGTGCTCCTCTGACATATCCTCATCAATGTGGAGTTGTGGTGGTGGTGGTAGTAGCTGGAGCACTTCCTTATCTTCTGGCACAACAAGATGCTCTGGGCTCATCTTGTATATTTCCTGTCCCAAACCTACAATTAGCTATTTCTCCAAGGAGCTCTAGTTCCTTTTATTGGATAATGGTATTAAAAAACAAGATTTGGGTACTAGGTATGCTCCTGGATTTCTTTTAACCTTCTCAGCTGACAGAGCACAAAAATATACCTGTGTGTATATAAACCCATGTATGTACATGTCTATAAATGTTTCAATATGCAACCATCTGTGTCTGTATTAAGCTAAACACGGGGTCATACTGATGTCTCCTACTCTAATCCATCACCACAAGGAACACTGTAGCCTCCTCCCCTTGCTTATCTGTAAATTCTCACTCTAACAGTGAGAAGCCTGTCTCCAGCCATCCATTTACTTAATTGTTCAATTGTGATATATATGTATTTCAGTATCAGAATTAAGTGGCAATCCCATAGAACAAAATTTTATGAATTAGACTGCAGTGCTCATGTGCAGTTCCTTGTCTTAGATTCCATTCATTTCCAAGGTTACTCAGGTCAGGACTCCCTTCCTCCCCATTTTAGTAAGGTTGTTTCATACATTTGTAATATCATTAGATTCTCTTGTCACAATCTGCATTCCTTCCTGGAATCCTTCAACCTCCTAAATGATTTTCGCTTAATTTGGACACATTATAGTTTACTCTTCGTGCTATAAAGCCCTACGAGTTTGGCAAATGCATAATGTCATCCATCCACCACTACTATATCCAATAGAATAGTTTTATCAAGCAGCATTTTAATTTCATTAAATGGTATTACAATCCTCTGTGGAAACAGCATGGTTGGGTAGAAAGAGAAGCTGAAGAGCTATAAGTTTAATGCTATTGACAAGCCACAGACTTTAGGACTAACAGTTATCCTTTCAGAGTCCCAAGAGCCTCATTGTAAAATGAGGGGGATTCAACAGATGGTAATAATTTATAGCATTTATTAAACACTTACTTTGTGTCAGGGATGGTGCTAAGCACTTCACATGGATTATCTCATTTATTCCAACAAATCTATATATAAAGTAAACACTATTATGTATTATCCCTATTTAAAGGATGGAATTAAAGGCTTAATAATATTAACTAGCACAAGATCACCTAGTCAGGGAGTTGCAGAGTCAAGACTGTAGAGCAAGAGTTGGCAGAGTATGGCCTGCATGTCAAATCCAGCTTGCTGCCCATTTTTATAAATCCTGACAGCTAAGAAATAATTGGAAAAAACCATATTTCAGGACATACGAAAATTATATGAAATTAAAATTTCACTTCCCATAAATAGAGTTTTATTGGAACACAGCCTGACTCATTCATTTACATATTGACTATGGCTGCTCTTGCAATACAATGGCAGAGCTGAGTAGCTGCAACAGAGAAGGCATGACCAGCAAAGCCTAAGATTTATTATTTGACCCTTTACAGAAAACCTTTCGCAAGCCCTGCTGCAGAGTCTGGTTTACCAGTATATTCTAAGAATGATTCTAAAAAAGGCAAACTATTACTAACATTAGAATGACAACCTGGACAGAAATATTTAAACCCTGAACTAAAAAGTTTAATGTTGTAAAACATCACCTCTTTGAGTTATAATCTTAAATAGAAAGACATTTCTATTACATAAACACAAAGGTTAACACATTATAATGATTTTCTTTATTGATGTATTTTTACCTGCGTTACCTAAAAAAAGATTTATTTTCTACTCATAATAAAAAGGTTCTGATTTCAATACTTTACAAACTAAAACTCTAGATCAAACTGTCAAAACAAAATGGTACTTATAATTATAGCTAACACTTGTTGAGAGCACTATGTGCCAGGTACCATTCTAAGCATTTTCAGGCTTCTATGAAGTAGGTATTACTATTATCTTAAATTAACAGATGAATAAACTGAGGCTTAAACAGCTCTCCAGAGGCCACACAATTAATAAGAGGAAGAGCTAAAATTCAAACCCAGGTCATCTGGCTCTAGAATCTAGAAGGGGTCTGGCTATACTAAAAGGCCACTGGATTACAATGCTTCTGTTAACAAGGCAGATTAGGGCCTTTAAACAAATGAAAAGAATATCTCAATATATTAAAAAAAACAACAAAACTAAGTACTAGTGTAATTTATATCAGCACTTCAAGAGAAACATTTAGGTTTATACTTCTCTATGGCACTTAGAGTTTGCATAATTCTGTTTCTCTTTGCAGAGCAACTCTGTACTCTCCATACATATACATACAACTGGTTTAACTCATTTGTACACCCCTCACAGAGTCTACCACAGTCCCTTTAGTGTGGCAGATGCTCAACAAATCACTGTTGGGAGATCAAAGAGCATTCACTATGTGTTCAATAAATATTTATTGAGTGAATGAATGAAGAGAATAAGAAGTTTCATAAACCATTAGGTTCAAGTATCATTAAATGGTTTGTTGACCTGAAGTGAACTAGGGCTGGAAAAAAGTCTCTGGCTTTGTAACCTTTAAATTGGGTCTGGTCTCTTCTTGAGCTTTAACCACTTTCTGTGCTATTAAGTTTCATAAACAAACCACTCATTACACACCTGTCAAACAATTTTCATCTTTCAAGCTAGTTCTAGTTTTCAGATTATTCTTCACGTTTTTCCTAATTTAATACAATTTAATCATAGTCCATCTCAGTCTTCATTACTCCACTGCAGAGTCAAATTTCTTTATCTTCATAGGAAAGCATCACCATTGCCTTCATCATTTATACTGGAAACCTCCCCCCTGCTTAATTTGTTCTTCCTTGAGGTGCAATAATTTAATAGTCTAAGCGTGGATGTACTGTGGTTTCCTACCAAGATAATACAGTCCATATCTAAATTTTATTTTTCATACCTCTCTCAGGAGTGACTAACATTTTGATGGACTTTCTGGTAACATTCAGGCAACAATCTCAGAGATAAACTGACCACTTGGCCCAGTATTCTTTTTACCACATTGATGTTCACTAGCCATTTTTCTGTTCATGCACAAGGAATGAAAGATTTACCCACAGTTTATCCTACCCAGCTACTAACTTCTTGCCCAGAAAAGGTAGCTGTCACATGCAAAACCAGAGGCAGGGCTTCCCTGGTGGCGCAGTGGTTGGGAGTCTGCCTGCTAATGCGGGGGGCACGGGTTCGAGCCCTGGTCTGGGAGGGTCCCACGTGCCGTGGAGCGGCTGGGCCCCTGAGCCACAATTGCCGGGCCTGCGTGTCTGGAGCCTGTGCTCCGCAGCAGGAGGGGCCGCGATGGTGAGAGGCCCGCGCACCGCGATGAAGGGTGGCCCCCGCTTGCCACAACTGGAGAAAGCCCTCGCACAGAAACGAAGACCCAACACAGCCATAAATAAATAAATAAATAAATAAATTTAAAAAAAAAACAAAAAAACAGAGGCAGCCTACTTGTTCATACTTACAAGAAATATGAATAATTTTAGTATCATTACAAAAACGTGAACACTATACATGAATACCCTGAGAAAACCCTATATGACATACATGTTGTTCTTTCCTACTGTAAGTTTCCCCTCTTCCAAATCAAAACTAAATGTATGTCAAAGTTTTTTATATGTTCTTCAAAGATGAAAATAAACTAACATTCCTCAGTATGCTGTCTTATAGTTGATGTCATTTAATCTCAGAAGTGAAAATTATTGTACCCGTTTTACACATAAGGAGAACTGAAACTCAAAAAAGTTCACTGAGGGCTTCCCTGGTGGCACAGTGGTTAAGAATCTGCCTGCCAATGCAGGGGACACGGGTTCAATCCCTGGTCCGGGAAGATCCCACATGCCACGGAGCAACTAAGCCCGTGCGCCACAACTACTGAGCCTGCGCTCTAGAGCCCACGTGCCGCAACTACTGAAGCCCGCGTGCCTAGAGCCCGTGCTCCGCAACAAAAGAAGCCCCTGCTCACCACAACTAGAGAAAGCCAGCGTGCAGAGCAACAAAGACCCAACGCAGCCAAAAATAAATAAATAAATTTATTAAAAAAAAAAAGTTCACTGACTTACCCAGTGCTAAGCGGGACTCTAACTCAAGTCTTTTTAAGTCCAAAACCAATCTCTTTCTATTATACTATCAAGTTTCTCTTCAGCTAAATTATCACTTGCTCTTCCCCTAAGAAGTCCTGTTCATGTGAACGTGAATTTGAGCCAATAATGCTACTACTTCTTATGGAAACCTCTGGTTTGCTGCATATGAAATGACTTAGCTATGTGTCCGGGACTCTCCAGGGCAAAGGCTCTTTAAACTGGGGTCCAAGAATTTGGATGGAAACAACTTACATCCTTATTTTCACTAACCTATAATTGAAACTAACATTTCCTTCAATTCTGAATGTAGGTAGCATACCACAGCAGTATTAGCAGGACTATCACTAGTTGTTATTTAGTAATAAAAAGCAAATTTCTTATATCATAAATAAGTTTTTTTAATGTGAACTATATTTCACACAGTTAAAAAGTCATATTCTTTTTATAAAAAGGGGTTCACAGGTTTCTTTAGACTACAAAGGGGTTTAGGGCACATAAATAATGTAAGAATGCTACTCCAGAGACCATCAGACAATCTGTCAATCCTTGGTAACGAAGGTTTACAAAGGCATGTCACACAGTTTACTCACTGTCCTCTAGTTTGTTAAAAATATGGGGAATTCCCTGATGCTCCCGTAGTTAGGACTCTGCGCTTTCACTACCAAGGGTGCAGGTTCAATCCCTGGTTGGGGAACTAAAATTCCACAAGCTGCATGGCATGGCAAAAAGGATACCATTTAGTCCCAGTGACTTTTTCGTATCTAATTTGTCAATTACATTTGCTATTACTGATCTCCTACTTCTAACCTAACACACATGGAAATCTCTCTTATGTACTTATTAAGCCCAGGCATTAAACTTCTTTGTGACCAACTTTTCAACCCTACGCAAACCTACTGTATTATGATTAGCAAGTGAATCCAGTGCTTGTACAAAAGAAGTTCTGACTTAATGTACAGCTATGGTCCAAATGTTTGTGTCCCCCCACCTCCCCAACTCATGTATTGAAATCCTAACCTCCAAGGTGATGGTATTAGGTAGAACAGAGGCCCTCATGAATAGGATCAGTGCCCATATAAGGTGTTTAGTAAGTATTAACGACTAAGCTCTTATCTTCTGCAGGCTACAGCCTATCATATCAAAATTCTTATGCTTATGATGCAACTTTAAAACTTGTCATCAACTTCACTTATTTTCCTACACAAAGTTTCCTATTAACCTTACCCCATTCTGTCCACTCTAAAATTCACTGCATCCCAGCATTTGTATTTTGTGTGAACTTTTATGTTGACATGTTAAATCTCCAAGCCAGTTTTAACATTGTGGGCAGAAAAGACGTCTATTAGTACTTCCCTAGTCCTATGTCTACACAAGTTAACAGCAGTCAAAGGCTGTTATGATACCTTCCCTTGGTAGTACTATGACAAACTTTCACTAAGTGAAACTGTAACACCATAGTTTATGGTCTGTTGCTGAGATTTAATCACATTTCCACCTTGATGTACTCAAAACGTTTTTATTAGTCATAAACTTTCTAATCATATTTGTGCTCTTTACAGTTAGTTATTTCCTATTAAAAAACACAGACCTTTAAAAACTGATTCTGATTCTTCTGAAACAAAATGTAGAGGAAAAAAACATAGTAAACTAAAATAATGGAATGTAATCCTTAAAAATACAAATTCATTTTAGAATCTGGTAAGTATGCAACTTTTACCATATATAGTAATCTCAACTTAATGTTTTATAGGAAGAGCTTGAGAATTTCAAGCATAAAACACAACCAGAGTTGGAATACTATTTGGCAATAAAAAGGAACGAAGTGCTGATACATGCCACAACATGGATGAGCCTTGAACACATGGTTAAGTGAAAGAAGACAGCCACAAAGGGACACATATTGTATGATTCTGTTTATACGAAAGATCCAGAATAGGCAAATCTACAAAGACAGAAAAGAGACTACTGGTTGCTAGGGGCTGGGGGAAGGGAAGTGGGGAGTAACCGCTAAGGGGGCTTTCTTTTTGGAGTGATGAGTTAGATGGCAGTGACAGCTGTACAACTCTATCAGTATACTAAAAATCATGGAACTGTACACTTTAAAAGGCTGAGCTTTTTGGTATGTGAATTATACCTCAATAAAGGTGTCACTTTAAAGACAAATAACAAAAAGCCACCACTTGTAAACCACAGTGAAAATTTCCTTGGAAAAGGAAATCATGAAAGTCATCGACTGGAAAAGTAAGCTGGTTACCTGTGATGTTAGCAAAGTCAACCTCCTAATTCTTCTCCCATTCTACCAACAAGTACACGAACATAAAACTAGACAGTGTCTGAATCAAAGAATTCGGCACAGTTGGCTGTTAAACTAAAATAGTGAGTGCCTTCTTAGAATCTCCCACTCCTAAACTGTAGGGGGCTTCCACTTACGGAAGTAGTTGTTTCCAACAGCAAGCTCAAGAAGGAACGTCAAACTGGATGACATTTGCCTAGACGCCCTACAAAAGCCAAAAAGACTAGAAGGGGTGACACCTACACACTCCTATGTCTGTGCACGTGTTAGGCTGCCCCCACCCAACACCAACAAACAGCATGCACCATTCACCCAGATCCCAACTTGCTCACCATAAACTGACACACTATCAAGCCCTTTAGCTCATTTGTTTAAAAGGACAGATACAGCAACCCTCACCAGGTTCCCACTCGAGCCCAACCAGCCCCCGCCCTGCCCCTCCCCACCCCAAACCCACACACGTGTTAGCCCGACACCGCCCCACCGGGTCCCACGTGCACCTGGTCTAACACACTCCCCACGTGTGGGCGCCCCACGGGCTTCCTCAGCTGTCTGAGGTCACCGCGTGACCCTGGGTCTCCAGAGGTAGGAGAGGGGAAGGACGAGGCCCAGGTCCCTGAGGTCCCAAGCCTTCGGGGAGTGTCCACACCCATCCTCCCTACTAACCCCAACAAATCCAAGGGCCGGGGGCGACGGCCCCTTTAAGACGCGGCCCAGTCGTCGCCCACAGAGAGGGGCGCAACGGGGCCTACACAACCCCCCCTCCGTTCGCCCGCCCACGTCTAGTCGCCTCACCTCGGGCCGCCGGGCCCCGCCGCCGCGGCGGCGGCGGAGGGGGGGCGGGGTGCGGGCGGGGTCCGGAGGGGGGGGTCGCCCCGCCGACGATGGAGCCGCGGTTCGCTCTCTGAGGCCGTGGGACGGTGACTGCGTTGGGCGTGGACGCTCCTAGCTCGCTCCCTCGGCGGCTCCTGGGACCCCAAGATGGCGGCGGCGCTGAGGCGGCTGCGGGCGCTGGGCCGGCGGCGGCGGCGGCCACTTTCACTCACTGAGAGGAGCGGAGCAGGGACACGGGGAGCCATGGCGGGGGGGAGGAGAGGCGCCATAGCCAGGCCAGAACAATCGAGCCGCTACTCAGCGGGCTTACCCCTGCCCCGCCCACGCTCACTGCTCGTCGCCAGCCCGTGGCCGTCCGCAGTGCCGCTGCGGTCGGCCTCGTGCAGCTCGCACCCCGCCGCTACAGCCTGACGCCCCGCGCGGACCGGGGTTCGGGGGGAGATCCTGATCCATGCCATCTGAGTGCAGATTGGTCGGGGCTGGGACTGCCGAAGATTGCCGAAAGGCGGCGGGGAGGAGGAGGAGGATGTCATCGCTAGAGTGAGCAAGCAGATCTCGCGGGAGCAAGTGTCGCGAGACCTCTCCAGGTCTGCAACCGCCAAAGAAAGGTTACTTTTCCCGGAAGTAACGTCAGTCGAAACGGCCCGGGATGCTGGGAATGTTCGTTCCCGCAGGCAGGAGATGGGGGGGGGGGGGTGGTGGTGCTTGTGATTAGTTTGTTAGGGGCTACCAAACACTGCTGAGTTCACTTGAGGGAAAGTATAGGCTCGGGTGTGATATTTTATCCTGTTTTTGGCCCCTTTGGGTGGGGTTGTATATTGTGGGGAAGCGCCTGCTCTGTAGAACCACTCTTAACAGTAGTTTGGGGCTCCACTTTAGGCTCAGCGACCAAGACTGCGATGCTGTGGCATATTTGGGCAAGGCGCCAAGGTGAAGGCTTTAGGATTCAAGCACTTGGGAACACACAGACCTGTCATCAGAAATGCTTCCCTATTCTAACACTCACCCAATGAGCCTCTAAAAAGGGACTAATTTGACTTGTCTGTGCCAACTCCATAGTTTGCGCCCCCTACTGCCCACATTTACTAAAGTTAATGCAATTCAGTTACCAGCATCTGTGATGAAAAGTACCTAGTGTAGAGCCTAACCGCAGATAAGGATTAGAAGAACTTGCTGAAAGTTATCTATTCTCTTTCCGTTCCCTCATGTCTCATGTTTTAATTCATTTCAGCCTGGCCCTTAGCATGTAAGCAGAACAGCATTTGCTTAAGGTCACTAAGTAGCCTTCTTGTGCCAAATTCGCTGGACTTTGAAAAGTTAATTTTGCTAAAAGGCAAAAGTATAATATACACCCTTTGTGAAAGAAAGAAGGGGACATAAAACACACAAATACCTGCTCATTTTTCAGGGGGGGGATAAACCAGAAGTTAAGGTGAATGATGTCCTATATGAGAAGGGTGGCAAGAAGGGGAGGATGGGAACAAGGTAGCAGGATTGACAAAGGAGCGGCAGATATTTTTATATAGGACTGTCTCTTAGAACCATATGTTTCACATACTCAAAAACATAAACACCTAAAAGCAACTAGGATAATATTTGAGTAACAACCAGCTGATTGGAGCATAAATCAAAAGGAAAAGAGTAAAGGGGGAAAAGTCAGTAAGCTGCGGAGGGACCAAGTTGTAGAGTCCTTTAAATTTCAGACGTGTAGGTTGTCTGTTGTATTTGTTTTCTATTGCTGTGCTAACAAATTACCACAAATATAGTGGCTTAACACAAACTTACTATCTTACAATTCTGTAAGTCAGAAGTCTGACTCGGGTCTCAAACTGGGCTAAAATCAAGGTGTTGGCAGGGCTGCCTTACTTTCTGGGGGCTCTAGGGAAGAATTTGTTTCCTTTTCCAGCTTCCAGAGGCTACTTGCATTCCTTGGCTCCTGGCTCCCTTCTTCCATCTCAAAGCCAGCAATGGTAGGTTGGGTCCTTCTCATGTCATATCTGACCAACTCTTACCCTTTTAAGGATCCTTGTAACTACAACAGGCCCACCCAGATAATCTAGGATAAACTCCCTATTTTAAAATCAACTGATTAGCAGCTTTTAGCTCACCTGCAACCTTAATTCCCCTTTGTCTGTAACCTAATATATTCACAGGTTTTGTGGGCATCCTTGGGGGAAGGCCATTATTCTGCCTGCCCCCCCAGTTCTGTTCTAGAACTTTTGATGTACAACTCTCATCTTTCATCTATGACTTTCACATTAAAGTCCAGTTTTTTCTAATCTCTAATACAGTCTTGCATTCTCTTTTTCTTTTTTTTTTTTTTTGGCCTTGCGGTGTGGCTTGTGGGATCCTAATTCCCCGACCAGGGATCAAACCCGGGCCGAGTGGAAGCTTGGAGTCCTAACCACTGGAGTGCCAGGGAATTCCCTGATCTTGCATTGATTGAAAGTCTTTCTACATTCTTTGCCTCAGAGATTTAGGACCTCACATAAAATTTCATCCACAATTTCTTTGTAATTTGGATTTAAATTGAGATTTAATGTTTTCCAGAAATATCTTGATTTTATTTTACAGTTCATTGTAACATTTTCTGTTTTCTATCCAAATAAAGGAATCTCTTTGGCTTTCTTTAAAAACTGTTCATAATATTAAGAAAAATCATTCAATATGCAATATTCAATTTTATTAGTAATGTTTAAAATACATTAGAAAATAAAACAGATCATTTAATGATAATTTTGAGGAAACTGTGCAATTTAGGATATGTATTTTATTTCCAATAATAAAGCAATAAACAAAAACAAAACCCACTATGTGTCAGGGTAGAGGAAAGACCCAAAACTGAATATAAACACTAAGGAATGAACTTAACTGTTTTACAGATGAGTAACACAGCGACTCTACAGGGGGTGGGGAGGAAAAGAACTCACCTAAGTACTGAGGGAAACAGTATCTTGACTGGATACGTAAGAATAAACCAACTGAACTGTACGTAAATTCTGTGATCCACATCGTAAGTATTTCTCTCCAGTATGCATGTTAGAATTAAGCAAATATACTGTAGATCATGAGCTGTGTTTCTCACTGTTGTAGAAAAAAGTTATTAAGTAAGGAAGAGGGGAAAGCTAAAATGAAGCCTGTTGTGTTGGATTGGAATCTGAGGTATCTGTATAAACTCATGGTTTTTAATATATGTAAAATAGGTACAGAAATATAGATTGGTGTGTATGTGTGAATTAATAAACATATATGTCCTAGTTCTGTCTGCTGAGAGTATTTAGAAGCAATGAGGATACCTAGCAGATCTTGATTTCTAAACACCATTCTCCAATAAAAAGAACAAGGAGAACCTTGGAGAAATAACTGATTCCTAGGCTGAGGCAGGGAAACTACCAGATGAGCCTGGAATATATTGTGATGCCAGGAAATAATGCTTGAAAAAGGATGTCACAAGAACACAGCAGCCAACCTGAAAGAGCTCCTAATGGCCAAAGCAACAAAATAAATAATGACAATATTGCATTATGACCCATGGACCCATAGGTATTTATTTTTAATGTTCATGCATCCATACTGATACAAATAATTGGTTATTTAAATGGATGGGAGAGAAGGGACAACTCTTTCTTAGAGTAGAATTCCAGTTAATAAATGGAGAAGGAAAGAGGGATAACAAAAATCACCACTAGGCAAACATTGCAGTAATAACTTGCAGACAAGATCCACAGATGGATGCTAAATTAGTAGGTGAAAATTTGAGGAGAAACAGGATTTACATAGATTCAAAGTGTTTCACCCAAGATACATTTTAGCACAAAGGGAAAGATAGTAACTTAATAATGGTGAGGGACTTCCCTGGTGGCACAGTGGTTAAGAATCCTCCTGCCAGCGAAGGGGAAACGGGTTTGATCCCTGGTCTGGGAAGATCCCACATGCCACAGAGCAGCTAAGCCCATGGGCCACAACTACCGAGCCTGCACTCTAGAGCCCACGAGCCACAACTACTGAGGCTGCGTGCCCCAACTACTGAAGCCCGCACACCTAGAGCCTGTGCTTCTCAACAAGAGAAGCCACCACAATGAGAAGCCCACGCACTGCAACAAAGAGTATACCCCGCTCACTGCAACTAGAGAAAGCCCGTGCACAGCAACAAAGACCCAAAGCAGCAAAAAAATTAATTAATTAATTTTTTAAAAAAATGATGATACTCAGCAAACCACCTTAACCAAGTGATCAAGATGAACATCATCAGTAACAAGACATATTTACATCATGAACCCCTTGATATTTTGCATTGAGAAGGACACAGTATCATTTCTGTGGTATTCTTGCTGAAAATGTATAATCTCATTCCAATCATGAAAAAAGAATTAGACAATCTGAAATTGGGGGACTTTCCAAAAGAGAATTGATCAATACTCTTCAAAACTGTCAAGATAATGAAAGACAAGGAAAGACCTGAAGACAACTGCAGACTGCTAGAGACTGGGAAGAAATAACAAGTAAATCTAATGTGGAGTCCTGGAAAGGATCCTGTAAAGAAAAAGGGACATTGGTGGGAAAACTGGTGACATTTGTATAATGTCTCTAATTTAGTTCGTAATATTGTGCTAATGTTAATTCCCTTGTTTCGATAACTATACTAAGGTTATGTAAGATGTTAACGTTGGGGAAGCTGGGTGAAAATAAACACAGGAAATCTTTTTTGCACCTTCTCTGTAAGCCTAACATTAGTTCAAAATAAAAAGTTAAATTTTTTTTAAATTCCACTTAACTTTTCAACTGTATTCATCTCTATTCTTGAAATACCGTCTTCCCTTAACTTTGGAATCAGAGTGTTCTCCTGGTTTTCTTCTTCACTTTGGACAGTTTTTTATAACCACAGCAACTAGTCCACTGGTTCATGGATTCTGGTCTTGACAAAATTAGGGATATGCAGGAACTTACATGAGAGTACAAAACTATTTTAAGACACACTCTTCTCAAATTCCTTAGCTAACTTGAAATCACAGGAGACATAGGGGGACTTCACTTGAGAGGAGCCAGAAGTATCAACGTAACCTTTTCTCAGATGTAGCGGAGATGGCCACTATATGAGCAGTAATAACCGTGAAACTGCCCCCACCAATCATCAGCTCCATCCGGAAAAGGGATAGTTCCCACCATCCTGACTGCTATCTGGAATTCCAGGGAAAATAGGGAGGTGAAGAGCAAGTGTATTCTGCCTGGTATCTGCAGGATACACACTTTAAACATTAAAGCAAGGGCCAGAAACTGGTGGTCTTTGGCCATAACCGGCCTCCAGGTGTGTGTTTTGTTTGAGGTTTTTTTTTTTTTTTTTAATTTATTTATTTATTTATTTATTTTTGGCTGTGTTGGGTCTTCGTTTCTGTGCAAGGGCTTTCTCTAGTTGCGGCAAGCGGGGGCCACTCTTCATCGCGGTGCGCGGGCCTCTCACTATCGCGGCCTCTCTTGTTGGGAGCACAGGTTCCAGACGCGCAGGCTCAGTAGTTGTGGCTCACGGGCCTAGTTGCTCCGCGGCATGTAGGATCTTCCCAGACCAGGGCTTGAACCCATGTCCCCTGCATTGGCAGGCAGATTCTCAACCACTGCGCCACCAGGGAAGCCCTGTTTGAGTTTTTTTTTGAAAACTAAGAATATCTAACAACACTGGTCCAATAGCTGAATGGAAGTGAACTGTAGCTTCTCCATTTAAGCATGGTATATGCTTTCCTGTTCACCAGAGTCCCTATTACTACTGGTGACACTACTTAAACCCAATCCACTGACACTGTTTCTACAACTGCCCAACTTCTGCAGATATTTGAGCTTGCAGTTCCTACAATAAAAGATTTTTATTTGTTTGAATTTGTCACTCTTGCTGAGATGGTTTTTGTTCTAATTAGCATGGGTGAGTAAATGCTGTTTTGAAAGCACATAAACATAATAATAGCTAACATTTTGTCAGCACCTATAGGCAGTGCTCTAGGAGCAATACACATTTAGCCTTCATGAAAGCCCTTTATTTCCATTTTGTGAAAAGGGAACTGAGGCTTAACTTGATTAGGTAATAATTAAGTAACTTGTTCAAGCTCACACAGATAGTAAGTGATAAAGCAGGGACTCAAACCCAGGTCTTCAGAGGCCAAGTTCTGTATTCTTACACTATACCAAACATCTGCTCTTATCACTTTAATTTGCTTTACTGACTTGGTTGTCTATCTGTAATCTTTGATGCTATCACTCGTTTATTTTAAAATTATGAAATATATACCAGCACAAAGAAAAATATAGGGAAAAATATAACAAACATTTGTGTACCCACCACCAGATTTGTCAAATCTTAATATATTGTCATATTTGTTTCTATTAATAAAACGTTACAAATATAGCTGATGCCATATGTAGCCCTTTTTATTCCCTTTCTCCTCTTTCATCACTCCCAGAGATAACCACTATCCTGAATTTGTTATTAACAATACCCATCCATGTTTTATATATATATATATATATATATCTTCATAAAAATTATACTATATGTATCTTCACTTGCTCTTTTCAGTCAACATTATGTTTTTGAGGTTTATCCATGTTAATATGTATAGCTTTAATTTATTTTATATTTTTATTATTTTTAAATTTGGGGGGACTTCAGATTCACAAAAACAGATTGATCATAACCTTTGTTTCATGACACATCAGAAGTCTGTCACTGGCTTCTTTCTATTTACTTTTTTTTTTTAATTTTTAAAAAATTTTTATTATTTTGGCTGCATTAGGTCTTCGTTGCTGTGCGCGGGCTTTCTCTAGTTGCGGTGAGCGGGGGCTTCTCTTCGTTGCAGTGGACGGGCTTCTCACTGCGGTGGTTTCTCTTATTGCAAAGCACAGGCTCTAGGCACACGGGCTCAGTAGTTGTGGCGCACGGGCTTAGTTGGTCCGCGGCATGTGGGATCTTCCCGGACCAGGGCTCGAACGTGTGTCCCCTGCGTTGGCAGGTGGATTCGTAACCACTGCGCCACCAGGGAAGTCTGGGTATCCTGTTATATGTAGTCTTTTGGGACTTACCTTTTCCACTTAATGTTGATAAAACTGTTAGGTGTTACTGGAGCTGGTAGTTTTTAAAACAGCTTTATTGGGATTTAATTCACATACCCAAAACTTCACCCACTGAAATGTGTATAATTCAATGTTTTTTAGTATCTTCACAGAGTTGTGCAACCATCATCATAATCTAATTTTAGAACATGTTCCTTTCCCCGAAAAGACATGCCCATCCCCATGAGCTTCACTCCCCATCCCCAAGCCCCACCTCCACCCATGTAACCACTAATTTTTCTGTCTCTATAGATTATTTAATTAATTTTTACTGTTGTATAATATTACCTTGTTTATACCATAGTTTATTTACTCACTCTCCCACTGATGGGCATTTGGGTTGTTTTCCAGGTTTTCACTGTTATGAATAGCGTTGGTCTGAACAGTCTTGTATCTGTCCTGTCTTGCGCATGCATGTCCAAGACGTTTTCTTTGGCATATACATAATAGTAGACTTACAGGATCATGAATATGCAAGTGCTCAAGTAAAGAAAATAATTAAAACTATTTGGAAACTATATTCCCAAGTAATTATGCAATTACACACTCTCACCAGCAATAAGAAAGAGAGATTGTGGATTACTATCTCTCCGAAATTTTATAAGGTTGAACAGCTCCTCAAACGTTTATTGGCCATTTGTGTTGCTCTTCTGTGAAATCCCTGTTCATGTCTTTTGCCTCTGTTTCTATTGGGTGTGTGTGTGTGTGTGCGCTTTCCTTATTGATTTGAAAGAGTTCTTAATTTATTCTTGATACAAATCCTTTGCTATTTCTGCCTATTGTGAATATCTTTCTCCAGTTTGCTACTTATCTTTTTGCTTTCTTCAATGTCCCTTAAAGAAAAGTTCTCAATTCTAATAGCCAAATTTATCAATATTCTCTTCTAAATCAAATGTTTTTAATGTTTTGCTTAAGATATCTTTCCCTATTCCACAGTCTAAAAAAAATCCACCAGTATATTCTACTAAGAGGTTTTTGGTTTTTTAACACTTAGATCTTTAATCCAACTGGAATTTTTTAATATGTTGAAAAGTAAATATCCAATTCATCTTTTTCCATAGAGAGATCCATTTTTTCCAAATCCATTTATTGAAATGTTGGTCCCTCCTTTCCCACTGCTCTGACATGCTGTCTCTGTGTTTTACTAAGGTTCTACATTATGATGGTCTGTTTCTGGACTTATTCTATTCCATTGGTCAACTTGTCTGTCCCTGTGCCAATGTCACATTGTCTTAATTAGTACAATTTCAAAATAAGTTCTGATACTTGGTAGGCAAGTCACTCTCCCTTCATCTTCAGAAATGTTCAGCTATTTTTTGGTCCTTTATTCTTCCATTTAAATTTAATATTATTTTATCAATTTTAATGAAAAATGTGGTTGGCAGTTTTATTGTATCTCATTGAATCCATAGATCAATTCGGAGAGCGTTGACATTTCATGATATTAAATCTTCCTATCTGTGAACATGGTAGCTCTACATTTATTAGTTTTGTTTAGATCCTCTTTACTACCTCTTAATAACATTTTATAGTTTTTCCTGTAGGAGCCTCAGACCACTTTCGTTAGATTTATTCTTAATTACTTGACATTCTCAAATATTATTTAACCTTATATAGTAATAAACAAACTGTAAGAGTTGTCTTCTCTTTTATATTGCACATCTTTCTTGTGCACCTACAGGAGTCTTTCTAGGGTATATACCTATTACTGAAATTGTTGAGTCATAAGGTATATGCATCTTCAACTAAAAGTGCTCTGTGAATAATAATAGTCAAAAAAACTCCACACAAATATAAGTTGGTAGTGAACACTTAAGAAATATTTGATGAAGGAACTATCCCAATTGAAATAGTGAAATGAATTTTACCACATGGTAATCATGGTACAGCCAAAGTTATACTGGAAGAGAGGCATATTCAGAGTGGAGGATGGAACGTCCTGACAGTTTTAGAATGAGTGTCATCAGGAAACTCCTTCCTCTGAAAAGGAAAACAAAGCAGCTGTGGGAGAATCTTTGAGAAATATAAAGAATTAATTAGAGAAGCTCATTACTAAAGATATTTATTTTCTTTCTAGAAAAGCAATCTGGCCAAGTTGAGGGAAATAGCAAATAACTACTAACCCTAAATAGTATCTTCCACATTAAGTTTCTCAGCATTTAACATCTACAGATAAGACAGGCAGAGCTAAACTGACTGCAAGGAGAGATTTAAAAAAAACTTCACGTATATCTGGTATTAATGTTATATATTTGCGTTTATATTCACCATCTCATATGATACTATAAAGGTGATAGTATGAATATCTCCGTTTTATAGATGACAAAAAAGAACTTCAAGGAGATTAAGCCTAAAATCACAAAACAAGTCCATTAGTAAATCCAGGACTTGACTCAAGATATGTGAAAGAAATTCAGAGCATTCTGGTGAAAAGCTCTGAGGCACAATGCAAAGATTTTTAACTCCTTAGAGCATGCCAGAATTTTAAGACAGTAGGTAAAACAAAGTACCAAAAAAATTCAATATATTTAGTGGTAATGACAACAGACCCCTTTTAAGTTGGTGCTAGAGTCAGAAGCCTGGCAAGATGGAGGATGTAAAAAGGATAAATAAGTTTAGCCATGAGTGTATAAAACATGACTGACAGAAAGTTTTACAAATAGTTTTACGTATTTAGCTTCTTTTCTCCTTTGTGGTTATTTCATAATAGGAAAGATGTAACAGGGAAAGTTAGATTGTTATGAGGATGTGTTCAAATATCTATAGAAGGATAATTTTTAATACTGCCTTAGAGGTAGG
This sequence comes from Eschrichtius robustus, assembly GCF_028021215.1. Classification (NCBI taxonomy): domain Eukaryota; kingdom Metazoa; phylum Chordata; class Mammalia; order Artiodactyla; family Eschrichtiidae; genus Eschrichtius; species Eschrichtius robustus. Next base: position 88,582,856 of record NC_090824.1, read on the forward strand.
TGCAGCGGATAGTTCTGATGCTGATAATATCTTCCATGTAGTTTGAGCTTTCATATATCTTATCTGAAGTGGTAGCCTCAGTTTCTACCTTGAAGTCGGAAGAATATGAAAACCACCATGTGGGTAAGTGGGACACAAGAAATAAAGGACAATAACAGTGTGAAATGGTGGGGCCACTCTGGAAACAGTCTGGCAGTTCTTCAAAATGTTAAGTACATTGCTACCATTTGATCCAGCACTCCACTCCTAGGTATAGACACAAGAGAAATGAAAACATATGTCCACCCAAAAACTTGTACACAAATGTTCATAGCAACATTATTCATAATAGCCAAAAGTATACCTAAATGTCCATCAACCAATGAATGGGTAAACAAATGTGGGATATCCATACAATGGAATATTATTCATCAATAAAAAGGAATGAAGTACTGGCACATGCTGCAACATGAATGAACCTTGAAAGCATTACGCTAACTGAAAGAAGTCAGTCACAAAAAAACCACATATTACATGATTCTATGCATGTGAAATGTCCAGAATAGGCAAAGCTATAGAGTTAGAGAGTAGATCAGTGATAGCTTAGGGCAGGGAAGGGTGTGGGAAGAGGCGGTAATAGCTAAAGGGTACGGAGTTTCTTTTTTGAGGTGATGAAAATATTCTAAAATTGATTGTGGGGATTTCCCTGGTGGTCCAGTGGTTAAGACTACGCGCTTCCACTGCAAGGGGCACGGGTTCGATCCTTAGTTGGGGAACTAAGTTCCTGCATGCGGCGCTGAGAGGCCATAAATAAATAAATAAATAAAATTGATTGTGGTGATAGTTGCATGTAACTGTGAATATACTAAAACTGCTGAACTGTACACTTTAAATTGATGAATTGTGTGGTATGTGAATGTATCTCAATAAAGCTGTAAAATAGAAAAGAAAAGGAACAGCATGAAGAACTTAGAGACCAGATCTCCCCAGCAGCATCCTCCAGGGCCCCCTTCTTTTTCCTACACAATGCTTAAAACAAAACAAAATGAAAAAAAAACAAAAACAAAAACTAGAGGTGTTCTTAAATTTATCTGTTAGTGGATGTGTCCACATTTTAGCTGTTCAGAATAATCCCAGCATGGTTATCACTGAACTCAAATAGAAAGTGATAATAGGACAGCCCAGAGACCAGTCTGGTTCTAGCCCAAATCTAAAGGTCCTGTGAGGCTGAGAGAGTACTCCTCAGTTGGTCCCTAGCAACCTTGAGTACCTGTACATGTCCCAGGCCTATCCTTATCTGAATTCATACCCCATAAATCTGGACCGTATCTGGACAGATGTCAGGGACAGGATGAATAACTACTCATCATCTCTTCTCTTTGCCAGTGCAGGCAATGTATGCCTGGGGAATGTTGTGTGTCAGATCTAACAAAGGGGAGAAACCAGTTTGACTTCATGCCAGTGCTAGAAGTGACATGACAAAGAAGGCTGGAACTGAACCATGCATGCACAATGGACTCTGAAGGAGAAGACAGGTTCCCCTCAAGTTTTAAAGCAAGAGACAAACTCAATCAAGGGTTCTAGTTTGTTTCTACCACCAGCCTATTTTCTTTCCCCATGTCAGGAGCATACTGGGCAGGGTCTAGAAGAGCTTCCATGTGATTGTCTCCCTTTGATATGTGCTCAAGCCAAGTCCCAGGGAAAGCAAACCCCTTGGCCCAAGAGGACCAAATCCAGCTAGCTCTTAACAGGTCCACTCATTCTATGAAAAGTATAATAAACAACAAGGTCCTACTGTGTAGCACAGAGAACTGAATCACTTTGCTGTACAGCAGTAATTAACTATACTTCAATGCTGTACAGCACTGTAAATCAAGTATAGTTCAATTAAAAAAAAAAAAGTGAAAAGCATGAAACATTCAGGCAGTTTTCCAGCATCCTCTCCACCACAGTCAACTCTTAGAAGTCCTCTCTGGTTTTCAGGCTCTTCCTTCACCAGAGAGATGGCAGTGCTAGGCCTCGCCACTCAAGGAGACACTTCATTCCATTTCAGTCAACAACACACTTTCCACAGTACCCTTTGCCCTACCAAACTCCATTTCTGGGATTGTAAAAACATATTGGAGCAGAGTTCCCAGAGGACGGGGACATTAACCAGAAGGAAGCGTCTGTGTGTTCCATCTTCTTCCTTAGGAATTGTGGTTCTGTGGTTCTCTGTTTTCTTTCCTCTGGACTCAACTTGTAAATTTGAGGGAAAGTTAGTGAAAAGAAAGAGTCAGTCAATGAGAACCAGGTCTGGAGTGAGAGGCACAGGGAGACACTGAATTCATGATGGTAATGGGCTATCCAGCATACTGAAAGGTCAGTGCAACCTTGGTTTAGACCTTTACTCTCATTTTTCAAGACTTCTGACACAGACAGAACAAAGCTATACCATTAAAACATAGTTAAAGTATACATTAATGCATTCAGGGAGAAACCCAGAAGCTGACTGGAAACTACTGGGTATCTATAGTTATGCTGGGGTACTTTTCCTACGTATGTACAGGATCTTCTGGTCCCCAACTGGCTGAACTGGAACAATGGATTCTTTTTTTTTTTTTAATATTTATTTATTTAGGCTGCGCTAGGTATTAGTTGCTGCATGCGGGATCTTTTAGTTGCGGCCTGCGAACTCTTAGCTGCAGCATGCATGTGGGATCTATTTCCCTGACCAGGGATCAAACCTGGGCCCCCTGCATTGGGAGTGCAGAGTCTTAGCCACTGGACCACCAGGGAAGTCACTGGAACAATGGATTCTGATAGACATCCACTACCAGCACATGGGCTTGTAGAGGGGGAAGGAGATTTTCAAAAAGATGGGGTGTTCCTCTGGGTAGCCAAAGCAGCAAAACTGTGTCAAATGGAAAAATAAAATCATAAAGGTACTAGAAGAAACAGAGATTATTTTTTAACCTTGGAGTGAAAGATCCCTTTTGAGCCTGCCATAGAATCCAGAAGTCATAAAGGGAAAGACTGATTGTAAATCAACTATACTTCAATTTAAAAAATTAATAATAATAACATAAAACAAATAAAATTATTCCAGAATTAAAAGTTCACTAAAAATAAACAGATAAGTATGAAGTTTTAAAAAATAAAGGAAAAGGCTGATAAATATAACAGAAACAGTTAAGGTAACAACCTAAAAATCACCATAAGTCACATAAAAAAGCCAATTTCTTTAATATACAGAGAGCACTTATACACCAAAATTTAAAAATTAACAGCCCAATAGGAAAAGAGGCAAAAAAGAGAAGATCAATTTGGTTGTTCAACAGGTATTTACTGAATGCTTAGTGTATTCAAGGCATGGTTCTAGGCACTGGAGATGTGGCTTTGAGAAAAACAACATAGAAAAATAAATATCAAAGGTTAGTAAACATATTAAAAGATTCTCAACTTCACTTAGAATAAATACAATTTTTAAAAAAATTGAAATAGTGTTTTTCACTTACCAAATTGGCAAAGAGTAAGCTTAGTACAGGCAGTGTCCAAGGGACATACGTACCACTATACACTAATGAAGAAGTCTAAACTGGCAGCATCCTTTTAGAGAACTCTTACCTCTCACTTTAACACATCTGATTTGTTTGAGCCTTTTTTTTTAACAAGGATCTACTTAACCTTTATAATTTAAAAGGATTGTATTAAAAATGAAATCATAAAATATACCTATCCTTTTGTAAGGGCCTTTGAAGCTTTCTGATTTCTATGTGTGTTGAAGTTAGAAGACATTTTATTTATAGAGGCACACTCTTCTGGGCTTAAGTAATCTACACTAACTCTAGCTCTGTATTTTTATTATTCACTTTTTCATTCAGCAGACATCTACTAAGCTAACTGCTTTATGCCAAGCAATGTGTTAATCACTGGCTATTTAGTCTGATGAGGGAGACATCAGATTAATCACAGCATAACAAGTGCAACAAAAGTATATACAAAGTACTTAGGAAGCAGACAGGAGGCATCAATAACTGTCAACAGACTTTAGAGAAAACTTTCCAGAGGAGAGATATTTAAGCCAGTTCATGAGAGGAGCCTTTCTTCTCATGGGTTTGCCACCCAATAAACAAATGGGAAACGAAAAGAATACATTAACGTCAAAGTCAGAAGAAAGGTAGATTCAGAAAGGGCCACCATACTTTAATTACAATGTGGTGAACTCAAGAAGGGAACCACTGAGCTTTGGAGGAGGCTGCTGAGATGGAAGACATCTGAGTCCTGAAACTGAAGGCTGAACGTAAACATGATATCATCATAAATATCTCCCTTATGAAATTTGAGGGACCACAGGCTCCTCACAGAAAACATGATTACAGGAACATTTCGGGTGGACACTGTTGTTCTGATTATTGCTGCTGATAATGGTGGATACTAAGTATTCCAAGGAATGGGCAAAGTGGTGAGCTTGGAATATTGGTCTGTATTTTTCTTTTCTTGAACTGTCCTTTTCAGATTTTTGTATCAGGGTACTGTTGCCCTCACAAAATGATTTAGAAGTGTCTTCTTTGTCCTATGAAAGAGTCTGTGTGATTATTTTCTTAAGGCCTTATTTGTTAGAGATACATACTGAAATATTTACAGGGGAAATTATATGATGTCTAGAATTTGTTTTAAAATACTTCAGAAAAAAAAGAATAGCTGAAACAAGAATGATAGAATGTTGATAATTCTGCAAGTGTGGTTATGGGTACCTGGGGGTTTATTATACTATTTTCTGCACTTTTAAGTATGTTAGAAATTTTCCCTAAGAAAAGGTTTTTTAATATTTTTTATTTTTTTAACTTTTAATTTTATTTTGGAGTATAGCCAATTAACAATGTTGTGATAGTTCCAGGTACACAGCAAAGGGACTCAGCCATACATTATATGTATCCATTCTCCCCCAGACTCCCCTCCCGTCCAGGCTGCCACATAACATTGAACAGAGTTTCCTATGCTATACGGTAGGTCCTTGTTGGTTATGCATTTTATTTATTTATTTATTTATATTTTTTTTATTTTTTAATTTCAAACATATAATTTATTGTGTTTTTATTTTTTAATTTTTTTTAACATCTTTATTGGAGTATAATTGCTTTACAATGGTGTGTTAGTTTCTGCTTTATAACAAAGTAAATCAGTTATACATATACATATGTCCCCATATCTCTTCCCTCTTGCATCTCCCTCCCTCCCACCCTCCCTATCCCGCACCTCTAGGTGGTCACAAAGCACCGAGCTGATCTCCCTGTGCTATGCGGCTGCTTCCCACTAGCTATCTATTTTTCGTTTGGTAGTGTATATATGTCCATGCCAGTCTCTCACTTTGTCCCAGCTTACCCTTCCCCCTCCCCGTATCCTCAAGTCCATTCTCTAGTAGGTCTGCATCTTTATTCCCGTCTTGCCCCTAGGTTCTTCTGACCATTTTGTTTTCTTTTTTTTTTTTTTTTTTAGATTCCATATATATGTGTTACCACACGGTATTTGTTTTTCTCTTTCTGACTTATTTCACTCTGTATGACAGTCTCTAGGTCCATCCACCTCACTACAAATAACCCAGTTTCGTTCCTTTATATGGCTGAGTAATATTCCATTGTATATGTGTGCCACATCTTCTTTATCCATTCATCTGTTGATGGACACTTAGGTTGCTTCCATGTCCTGGCTATTGTAAATAGAGCTGCAACGAACATTTTGGTACATGACTCTTTTCGAATTATGGTTTTCTCAGGGTATATGCCCAGTACTGGGATTGCTGGGTCGTATGGTAGTTGTATTTTTAGTTTTTTAAGGAACCTCCATAGTGGCTGTATCAATTTACATTCCCACCAACAGTGCAAGAGGGTTCCCTTTTCTCCACACCCTCTCCAGCATTTATTGTTTGTAGATTTTTTGATCATGGCCATTCTGACTGGTGTGAGATGATATCTCATTGTAGTTTTGATTTGCATTTCTCTAATGGTTAATGATGTTGAGCATTCTTTCATGTGTCTGTTGGCAATCTGTGTATCTTCTTTGGAGAAATGTCTATTTAGGTCTTCTGCCCATTTTTGGATTGGGTTGTTTGTTTTTTGATATTGACCTGCATGAGTTGCTTGTATGTTTTGGAGATTAATCCTTTGTCAGTTGCTTCATTTGCAAGTATTTTCTCCCATTCTGAGGGTTGTCTTTTCGTCTTGTTTATGGTTTCCTTTGCTCCGCAAAAGCTTTTAAGTTTCATTAGGTCCCATTTGTAGAAAAGGTTTTTTTAAAACGGAAAAAAAATACTGTCTAGTATGTTTCAGCACACTCTACTTGTGTGTGACTGCTCTTGGAAACTCAGTCTTCACTCAACCCACAGTGATGGGACGAATCCACCCTTCCCCTGGAGGATAAGACATAGGGATTGTCAATGTGACTAGTCGGCTGTAGAGGCAACGCAAGGCTTCAAACAGTGTTGTTTCAGTGGAGAGCCCTTATGGGTGACTTTCTATGCCTGATCCAGGGCATGTTAGAGTTTGACTAGGGCAACTTGTCCCCACTCCAACCAGAACTGCTACTGGATCTGGGTTTTAGCCAGTTTTCTTACTATGCATAGGTACTGGCTTCAACAATTTCCTATTTTATCTTCTGGCTGTGGGGTGGCTCAGTGGGATCAATTTTGTTAATACCATAAGTCAGTTGTTTCATACCTGGTATTATTACCGACGCTTTCAAGTCGGGCCCCAAAAAGCGTCCTCCTGCCCGGTGTCATTTGGGACAATTGAAAGAGACCGAGTTTGATTCATAAGCAAAGGAAAGCTTTATTCTTTAATCAGAGAATGGAGAGGTGCAAGCTTCTGCTCTAGAGCACAGGCTCTCCCCGCAGGCCGTGGGCGGGGCTGCTTTATAGGGTTCTGGCTAGCAGGGAAGCTGTGGAGCTCTCTCCTGTTGGTCGCAGCTGTGCCTCCAGACTCGTAAGGCACAGCGTCTCTGCACACAGTCCGCTGCTGCTACCACCATCTTGAATTGCAGTGTCATGCAGGCAAGGGCTTCTGCTCACAGCCCGCCCATCGAAGCCATCTGGCACCAGGAACTCTGGTCTGAAATGCCAGGTGCAATGCCTTTGCATGAGGCAGTCTATGAACAAGTGAAACTAGAGTAATGACAAATGGGAAAAAAAGGTTAGATTTTATTTTATTACCCAGACTCTATTTTTATTTCCTGAGCATTGTTAATCGTCTTTGCCAGTGACAAATCCCTCCTCTGATTTTTGTCCTGCTCCTCATTCTTGAGGGGTGCTGAGGGGAGAAGGTCCAACTTCTGTAGCTTCTTTCTGCTGATCTGGGGAGTCGTCATAACCCTGGGTGGAGGAGCAGAACTTCTCCCCAGCTACCTTTACATATGTTTGTCACCAAGCCTTTGCCCTGACTGTGCATATCCCTGAGTGACCACCATTTGTCTAACCTTGGGTTTGTTTGGTTTTGGCCGTGCTGCTTGGCTTTCGGGATCTCCAACCAGGGATTGAACCTGGGCCCCAGCAGTGAAAGCACTGAGTCCTAACCACTGGACTGCCAGGGAATTCCCTGTCTAACCTTTTGGAGACAAGGAACACCAGACAATTTAAGATACATGGCCCAATTAAAATACATAAATAAATAAATAAAAAATTTAAAGATACATGGCTCAAGTATTAGCAAGAGCAAATTTTTCCTAAAAATGCAGGTATCTAGGTCTTTTGCCTGTAGGCAAGTGTGCCCTGATGTTGAGGCACACTACTATGGCCTGCATATCCCTGGTAACACTTCTGTTGTTTTTCAGAAGAGAAGCTTCAGGTCAGAGAGAAGTTCACATGAGTAGTCAAAGGGGTCCATTGCCCCAGGTTGTCTCTCCAGAGTTTGGGGCTCGGGGTCCTCTTTACTTGATGGTGATGTAACCACCGTGTGATCCCCTGCAACTTCAGGAAAGAATGGGTGGTTAGCGTTGTTGCAGGAGAGGAAAATGTCATGTCCTGGGACCCACAAGAGTCCTTAAGACAGACCACCAAGTGAGGGTCCTTGGCATCACACAGGAAAGAATTCACGAGTGAGCCAAAGAAAAGTGAAAGCGAGTTTACTTAGATACACACTCCATAGGCTGAATGCAGTCTGTCTCAGGAAGTAAGAGTGGCTCCAGGGCATGTGGTTGTTGGTTTTTATGGGCTGAGTAATTTCATATGCTAATGAGTGGGAGGAATATTCTTGCTATTTCAGGGAAGGGTGGGGATTTCCCAGAAATTGGGCCACTGCCCACTTTTTGGCCTTTTATAGTCTGCCTTGGACTGTCAAGGCATAAAAGGGGGTGTGATTTTTTTTTAGTATTACAATGAAGGTATAATGAGCTAAAGGTCAATGACCGGACTATTCTCGAAGTCACCTTGGTTCCAGCCGGTTTTTATTGCATCCTAATAGCTGCGCCCCTTCCTCATTTATCTAGCTGTTGTGTCCTGCCCCTTTCCCTCCTGTCTCAGAATCACCAAGTGGGGTCCATTCCACTTAGGAGTGAGCTGATCTTGCAGGCTTCCAGTTTTCCAGGTTTTTAGATACACCTAGTCTCCTGGTGGGCAGGAACAGTACCTGGTTACCATATTCCAAGAGAGCTTTCATGGTTTCTCCTACCTGGAGGGCATACTTGAGTTGTTCCATTTCAAGGGAGTTAATTTAAGGTGTCCTTTCTCTCAGGCTTGGGGAACGGGTCTACCACACAAGAGTTCAAATGCACTTCCATATAGTGATTGGATTGTTTAGAGAAATGCAACCCTGAGTAAGAGGTCCCAGTTTTTGAGCTAATACCCCAAGGGCCATTCCCCTTCTCTCCTGAATGTAAGGGTCAAAGGGTTTAGTTAAATCTAGGAGGGCCACGGCAGGGACTTGAAGTAACTGCTTTTTCAATTCCTGAAAGTCCCCTTTACATTCTGAATTCCATTCAAAAGGATCATCCTTTCCTTTCAACTCTTCATACAGAGGCCTGGCTATTAGACCATATTTAGGGATCCAGATGCGGCAAAACCCAGCCATCCTCAGGAAACCCCTAAGCTGTCTTCCAGTTTTAGGATGGGGAGGCTGCAAAGGGCTTCTTTTCTTTTCTAGGGTAGGCTTCTCTGACCTGTGAGAATGAAGCCTAGGTAGGACACCCTAGTTTGGGATATTTGAGCTAAATCTGGGACGGCAGTGTATGCCCGGGTTTTAGATGGACTATCACGGGACTGGCTCCTACAGCTAGTCCCACCCGTCCCTGTGCCTAGACCTCAGGATTTACTCCAAGGAGGTCGCTTGCTCTGTCTAGGGAGGTTTTTCCTCAGCCATTACCATTATCACCTTGTGCCCCTGTCTAGGGGAATGCCCATCTCGTTTGTCTCCCATTAGTTGGATAGTTAGCCCCCAACATATGTAGACCATCTCTTCCTAGTAGGGGTATAGGGCATTCAGGGACATACAGGAAGGAATGCGTGAGAATGTGTTTATCCACTTTACATTCGAATGGTTCTATGAATGCTCATTCTTGGGCCTTCCCTGATACCCCCATAATTTTACAACTCTTGTGACTGAGTTTGCCTGATCTGGTGTTCAGAATCAAGTAAGTGGCACAGGTGTTGATGGGCTTTCTCCCTATGTCCAATGTCAGCAGGGGTTCCTTAGGGGTCAGTTGGAGTGCCAGCTTAGGTGTCCCCTGGCCCCATCATTCTTCACCTATTTGGATCATCTGCCTTCGAAGGTAATGGCTGGTACCTGCCATTTCCGTCGCCTTTCGGGGGGTCAAGGGTATTCTCCCTTCCAATGTCCCTCTTGTTTACATATGGCACACTGATTGGGTCTGCTTTCCTTGCCTTGCTATCCCTCAGTGTGGGCCAGCAGTCACTCACGGGAGTTGAGAGTTTCTGAGGGCAGTTAGTCCAGACCAGTTGACATTGGAGGGCAACAGCCAGCAAGTGGACTTGCCTCCAGACCTTTTTATCCTCTGACTTTTCCTCCTCTGTATCTTGGTTATTAAACACCTGGTAGGCAACCCCGACCAGGCGAGAGGCAGGGCTGTCTGGTTCTATTTCCAGTTTCTGAAGCTTACGCCTCATGTCCAGGTCACTTTGGGAAATTGAATAGGACCTCAGGATTGCACTCCCTTCCAGTGACTCAGGGTCAGTGGTGGTATAGATTTGGAGGCATTGCCTGAGCACTCTAGGAATGCTGAAAGGTTTTCTGTTGGCTCCTGATGATTTCCTTTATCTTATTCCAATTGACAGGTTTTTTTCCTGCTGCCTGGTGCTAGTTTCTCTGAAGTAGGCAGGGGAGCCCTGTGAGCCCTTTATAAGACCAGGAACCCCAATATCTGGAAGACCTGTGAGCTGCTGGCCAGAACAAGAAACACCCACTGCCCCCCCCAACTTGTGAGGTGAACCTTGGGTGATTATCGACTGAGGTTCCACGAGCTCTCCTCCTGGCATCAGCACAGAATACCAGCTGCCCCAGCAGTCTGGTGAGTACCCCATGGGACTCCCTCGTGCTTTTAGCTCTCACCTGGTAGGAAGTCTGAAACACCTCCTTTTTGGCTGAAAGGAGGAAAGAGAAGACCCCTGACTCAGAGAGCTGTGCCACTCCCTAACAGACCAAGTTGGTTAGGAACTAACGTGCCTAAGCTGCTCTGGCCCAGAGGCAGTCTGGTCTTACCTCCTGTGGGATATTCTGACTGAGGAGGGACTGTCTTAAGCACAGGCTGTTACAAATTCAAGGCAGACCCCCAGCTATATCACAGTCTGCACCATTTGGATGCCTCCTATTTTGGTCTTTTGAGCAATCCATTAACAGTTTGGGGCTGGTTCCAAATCTCCCGAACAGAAATCTTATTTGGGTCGAATCTGGTGGTATTTGTGTGACTAAATTTCCAGCCAGGGTCCAACAACCTTCCAGGATTCCCTTTGAGGCAGGTCCCTGATGGAGAAGGAGGGCTCATCCAGGTATACGTCCCCTTTACGAAGGCCTCTGCACATGACACACAATGAGCAAGTGAAACTAGACTAAGCACAAAGGAAAAAAAAGTTAGTTTTATTTTATTACCCAGATGCTATTTTTATTTCCTGGAAATTGTTAACAGGCTTTGCCGGTGACAGTATGTAAGCCAGAAGAGCAAGCTGGACCATTGGAGGTATACCTCAAAACACACACACAGCCCTTTGGAAAGGTCTGGATTATAGGTTCAAGGCATTTAAAGTTTTCTCTGTCTACTCGTAAGCTGACTACTAAGCTAACTAAGAGGAAATATCAAACGGACAGGTTGTTTCCATATCTTGGCTATTATGAATAATGCCACTGAACATGGGAATGCAGGTCTCTTCAAGATCCCATTTTCATTTCCCTTGGGAATAAACCCAGAAGTGGGATTACTGATAATATAGTTTTATTTTTAATTTTTTGAAGCCCCTCCATAGTGGCAGTACCAATTTCTGATCCTACCAGCAGTGCACAAATATTCCCTTTCCTTCACACCCTTACCAGCACTTGTTAGCTCTTGTCTTTTTTATATTAATCATTCTAACGTGTAAGATGATATCTCACTGTGGTTTTTTTTTTTAATTTTTTAATTTTATTATTTATTTTTATTTTTGGCTGCGTTGGGTCTTCATTACTGTGCACGGGCTTTCTCTGGTTGCGGCGAGCGGGGGCTGCTCTTTGTTGCGGTGCGCGGGCTTCTCATTGCGGTGGCTTCTCTTGTTGCGAAGCACGGGCTCTAGGTGCGCAGGCTTCAGTAGTTGTGGCATGCGGGGTCAGCAGTTGTGGCATGTGAGCTCTAGAGCGCAGGCTCAGTAGTTGTGGCGCACAGGCTTAGTTGTTCCGCGGCATGTGGGATCTTCCCGGGCCAGGGCTCGAACCCGTGTTCCCTGCGTTGGCAGGTGGATTCTTAACTACTGCGCCACCAGGGAAGCCTCTCGCTGTGGTTTTGATTTGTATTTTCCTGCTAATTAGTGATGTTGAGCACCTTTTCATGAACCTATTGATAATTTGTATGTTTTCTTTGGAAAAATGTCTATTCAGCTCCTCTGCCCATTTTTAATATCAGATTGTTTGTTTGTTTGTTTTGATCTGTTGCAAGGCAAGGGTCAAGGTTTATTTTTTAGCATATGGATTTCCAGTTGTTTCCACAATATTCTGGATCCTTTGTTTTTTCATATTAAATCTTAGAGTCAGCTTACCAATTTCTATCCCAAAAGGCTCCTGGGATTTTAATAGGGTTTATGTTGAATCCATAGATAAATTTGGGAAGAATTAACAGCTTAACAATATTGACTCTTCCAATACATAAACAAAGTATGTCTCTCCATTTATTTAAGTCTTCTTTAATTTCTGTCATCAATGTAGTTTCAAAATACCAATCTTGTATATATTTTCTTAGTTTTATCCCTAAGTATTCTGTGATTTTTTTGCTATTGTAAATGGTATTTTTAACATTTTAATTTCCAGTTGCTTATTGCTATTATATAGAAATATGATTGATTTTTATATATAAATCTTGTGTCCTACAACATTGTAATATTCACTTATAGTTCTAGTAGCTTTTTGGTAGATCCTTTGGGATTTTCTACATAGACAATCATGTTGTCTTTGAAGAAAGATACGTCGCAGAGAGACAGGAGGTAACTAAAGGGGGGATCCCACTGGTCAAATATGGGACAATTTGAGCATCAAAATAAATAATAATAGTGAGAGATTATTATTTACAACATAAGAATAAATAAGCTGATATAAATGTATATATAGATAAATGAGGGAATAAGTGAATGAATGGTGGAGAAGGGAAAGCTCTTCTTTAGTTAAATGTAAATTAATAAATGAGGAAGGAATGATAGAATTGGAAAATCATCATTTGAAACCTGTCATTACACACTACTATATAAAATAGATAACCAACAAGGACCTACTGTATAGCACAGGGAACTATACTCAATATCTATAATAACCTATAATGGAAGAGAATGTAAAAAAGAATATATATGTATGTTCATATTTATATATATGTATAACTGAATCACTTTACTGTATACCTGAAACTAACACATTTTAAATCACCTATTTTTCAATAAACATTTTTTAAAAACCCATCATAATAACTGATTCAGGCAAGTGTCATCAATGTATGTTTTTCAGACTGGCTGGTGAAAGTTTGAAGAGTAAGAAGATATTTACACAGTCTCAGAATATCTCCCTACAAAATACTTATTAACTATAAAAAGTAAAAAAGTAATGTCATAGTGGAGAAGCCTGGCAAACATCACCTTAACCAACCGATCAAAGCTAACAAAGTTAGTATCACTGGTAACAATGTTAATTGACCGCATGTGCCTTCTGCTGTGATGCACTTCTGTGGAACTGTGGCTAAATTAGTGTAACCCAAATCTAATCACGAGAGAATATCAGAGAAACTCAGATAGAGAAACATTAATTCACAAAATAACTGGATTCCCAGAAAGGTGGAATAGATAAATTTCCCTATTCCTTGTACTAATTACAACTAAAACCCCTAAACACTATATAGAAAACAAACATAAGACTCTAAAACGTGGAGAGAACCTCAGGACCCAAGGAATGACATGTTGGCAAGTTCCCTGGATTTTCTTTTTGTCTCATGGATCAGACTTGGATCTGAAGAAGCTGGCAACCGTGAAACCAAGGGGTGCAGATAAGAAAGCCCCAACAAAAGCCTGCTTCTTAGCTAAAGGACCAGGAAAGGGGCCATCTAGCAAGACTGAAAATTTTCAAGCAGTAACCATTTAACTCCAGCCAAATACCACAGAAGAAAACTGTGGCCCGGCCTATATTCTTGCCAACAAAGGCTGCGGGGAGTCTAGACTTCCACCCTTGCAGCCTGTAACAAGGTGCCTCAACAACCCTGTAGGGTGACATCAGAGAAAGCCAAGTGGGGAGCCAGGACTTTCATCCCCATCTGGGAATAACAAGGATCACTACCCCAAGGCATCAGTGGAGACCATGAGAAGATCTGGAACTCCAACCCCCCAATCAGCAGTAATGATGAGCCCCTTCATTTAAAATCAATGGAAACCAAGTGAGGAACCTGGATTTCTACCTCCACTTGGCGGTAACAAGATGGCACCCCCTACGTTCCCTTGCTGGAGTGGTGTCAGAGAAGGCCAACTAAAATAGATTTAGGGCTTCCCTGGTGGCACAGTGGTTAAGAATCCGCCTGCCAGTGCAGGGAACACAGGTTCGAGCCCTGGTCCGGGAAGATCCCACATGCTGCAGAGCAACTAAGCCTGTGCGCCACAACTACTGAAGCCTGCATGCCTAGAGCCCGTGTTCCGCAACAAGAGAAGCCACCGCAATGAGAAGCCCGTGCACCACAACGAAGAGTCTGCTTGCCGCAGCAGAGAAAAGCCTGCGCGCAGCAACGAAGACCCAACACAGCCAAAAATAAATAAATAAATAAAATAAATTTTAAAAAAATAAAATAGGTTTAGATAAAACCCAGAGTCATATTTAAAGACATAATATGAAAATGTCCAGGTTTCAGTGGAGAATCACCAAGAACCAAGATCTCAAACTGAATGAAAAAAGACAATCAATAGAAGCCAACACTAGGGTGACAGAGTTGACACATTACCTTTCAGAAAAAAATAATTCGAATGAGAGTGGATTTCTTATCAGAAACTGTGGAGGCCAGAAGAAAGTGGTACAATATTTTTCCAGTGATGAAAGATTGACAGCTCGGGAATCCTATACCCAGTGAAAATGCCCTTCAGGAATGAAATGGAAATCAAGACATTGTCAGATGAAGAAAAACTAAGAGAATTTGTAGTCACCAGAACTATCCTAAAAGAATGAGTAAAGGAGTTCTCTAAACAAAGGAAATTATAAAAGAAGGAAACGTGGAAACTCAGAAAGAAAAAGAAAAAAACTATGATAATTAAAAATATAGGTAAATACAATAGGCTTTTTTTCTCCTCTTGATTTTGACTCAGTTTTTGTTGTATGTTTGTCATACTTATTCCTCTTGATTATGTTTCACAGTTGAAGCAAAAATTATATCACTGCTATGGGCTGAATGTTTGTGTCTCCCCAAAATTCTTGAGTTGAGGGACTTCCTTGGTGGTCCAGTGGTTAAGACTCCGAGCTCCCAGTGCAGGGGGCCCAGGTTCGATCCCTGGTCAGGGAACTAGATCCTGCATGCCTCAACTAAAGATCCTGAGTGCTCCAACGAAGATCCCACATGCCACAACTAAGACCTGGAGCAGCCAAGTAAATAAATAAATAAATAAAACTATCAAAATTCTTATGTTGAAAACCTAATGCCCAAGTTGATGGTATTAGGAGGTAGAGTCTTTAGGCTCTAGCAGAAGAAGGTGATTAGGTCATGAGGGGGAGCTCTTGTGAATAAAAGAGCTTTATAAAAACCTTTATAGGGACTTCCCTGGTGGTCCAGTGGGTAAGACTCCACGCTCCCAATGCAGGGGGCCTGGGTCCGATCCCTGGTCGGGGAACTAGATCCCGCATGCCGCAACTAAGAAGTCTGCATGCCGCAACTTAAAAGATCCCACATGCCACAACTGAGACACAGTGCAGCCTAAATAAATAAATAAATACTTTAAAAAAAAAAAAAAAGCTTTATAAAAGAGACTTCACAGAGCTCCCTAGCCCCTTCCACCATGGGAGGACACAGTGAGAAACCAGCGTCTGCAACCCAGAAGAGGGTCTTCACCAGAACCCAGCCATGCTGGCACCCTGATCTTGGACTTTCAGCCTCCAGAACTGTGAGAAATAAATTTCTGTTGTTTATAAGCCACCCAGTCTATGGTATTTTTTTACAGCAGCACAAATGGGCTAAGACAATCACTGTCTGATGTTCTAAATATACGTAGAGGAAATATATAAGACAACAGAGTGCTGGAAGTTCAAGAAATGCAATAAGGCAAGTAATGAAAATAAAAGGCATTCCGATTGGAAAGGAATACATAAAACTGTCCCACTGGAGATGACATGATTGTCTACATAGAAAAACCAAAGAATCTCCAAAAAAAAAAATCTAAGAAGCAATATGTGAGGTCATCAAGGTTTCAGGATACAAGAAAACCATAAAAAAAATCAACTGCATTTTTATATACTAGCAATAAACATATGGACACTGAAATTAAAATACAATACCATTTAAATCTCTCAAAAAAAAAAAAGAAAGAAATACTTGGGTGTAAATCTAGCATTGTATCCTATGAAGCACAAAAGATTTTAATTTTGATAAAGTCCAATTATTATATATTTTTTCTTTTGTTGCTTGTGCTTTTGGTGTGATATCTAGGCAAGCATTGCCTAATCCCAGATCACAAACACCAACTGAATTGAAAAAAGCAAATCAATGGAAGAGTCTTTTCAACAAATGGTGTTGGCGTAACTAGACATCCATAGGTAGAAAAATGAGCCTTGACCTAAGTTTCACATCACATAAAGAATTAACATAAAGTATATCATGGACTCAAATGTAAATTGGTTTTTAAAAAAATATTTATTTATTTTTTATTTATTTAGGCTTTGCTGGGTCTTAGTTGTGGCATGCGTGCAGGATCTAGTTCCCTGACCAGGGATTGAACCTGGGCCCCCTGCATTGGTAGTGCAGAGTCTTACCCACTGGACCACCAGGGAAGTCCCTCAAATGTAAATTGTAAAACTATACAACTTTTAGGAAAAAATATTGCTGACAATCTTTGGGATATAAAATAAAGCAAAGAGTTTTTAGACTTTAAACCAAAATTGTTATCCATAAAATAAACTGATAAATTTTACTTCATCAAAATGAAAAACTTTTGCTCTATGAAAGACCCTGTTTAGAGGATGAAAAGACAAGCTACAGACTGTAAGAAAATACTTACAAACCATATATCCGACAAATACAAGTATCTAGACCATAAAAAAAATTCTCAAAACTCACCAGTAGCCTTTTGTCTTGTCGCATCCATGAAAACAAGATGTGTCGGCAGCAGTTCTACTGGAGTTACATACGAAAATTCAGCCAAGATTCTCACTTTTGCTGCTGCGCTCTCTAAACCTGCACAGTTTGATCTGGAAATATCATGCGTCCCACCAGTGTCTACGTCAGTACACAAAGGATATGGACTTCATCAAACTGGAATAAACAATCTTCCTTGAATGGATCATTCTAAACATCTACCAGTCAAAAGAAAAAATACTAGCTCATCCTACAACAACAACAAACTCCACGGTAAAAAGCAAACAATCCAAATAGCAAACAATCCAAAAGCAAACAATCCACGGACAAAAGACATGAAGAGACATTTCAACCAAGAAGTCACACAGATGGCAAATGAACACTTTCTGTTCAACATCACTAGCCATTAAGGAAGTGCAAAATAAAATCACAATGAAGTACCACCTCACCCCACTCACACTGCGAAAATAAAAAATACAGACAGTATGTACCAAGTGTTACTGATAGTTTGGATTACGCATACATTGCTGCTTGGAAAGCAAAATGGTATAGCCACTTTCAACAACAATCTGGCAGTTTCTTCAAAAACTAAATATGTGGGACTTCCCTGGTGGTCCAGTGGTTAAGACTCCACACTTCTGATGCAAGGGGCAAAGGTTCAATCCCTGGTCAGGGAACTAAGATCCCACATGCCATGTGGTCAAAAAAAACAAAACAAAAGTAAATATGTAATTGCCATACGACCCAGCAGTTGCACTCCTGGGCATTTATCCCAGAGAAGTAAAGACTTAATGTTCACATAAAAACCTGAACACAAATGTTTATAGCAGCTTTATTCATAACATTAAAAGAATTGGAAACCACCCAGATGTCTGTCAACAGGTGAATGGTTGAACAAACTGTGGTAGATCCAAACCATGGAACACTACTCAGCAAGAGGGAACTACTGATGCATACAACAACCTGGATGAATCTCCAGAGAACTATGCTGTGTGAAAAAAACCAATCCAAAAGGCTGCATACTATGTACAGTTCTATTTATATAACCTCATTGAAATGATGAAATTATAGAAACGGAGAACAGATTACTGCTTATCAGGGTAGGGGTGGGAGAGAAATGGGGGTGGCTATAAAAGAGCAACATGAGGGATCTTTCTGGTGATGGAAATGTTCTGTATCTTGACTGTATCAGTGTCAATATCTGGGTTTTGATATTGTGCTATAGTTTTGCAAGATGTTACCATTGGGCCAGATGGGTAAAGGATATATGGGATCTCTTTGTATTATGCCTTACAACTGATGCAACTCTACAATTATCTCAAAATAAAAGCCTAATTAAAAAAATAACTTGCCTATATTCTTCAAACACTGTCAATGTCATGAAATACGAATAAAGACTCAGGAATTGTTCCAGAATGAAGACTAAAAAGACATGATAACAAATGCTACACACATTTTTAGATTTTCTTTTGCTATTAAAGATATTACTGAGACAACTGGCAAAATCTGAACAAAGTCTTTAGCTTATAAAATAGTACTATACTACTCTCATCTCCTGATTTTGTTAAATGCACTCTGGTTATATGAGAGAATTTCTTGTTTGTTTTTAGGTAATATACACTGAAGTATTCAGGAGTAAAGGGATGTCATGTCTGCAACTTGACATGATTCAGAAAAAGAGAGCGAAAGAGAAGGATAAAGCAAGTATAGGTAAATGTTAACATTTGGAAAATCTGGATGAAGGATATCTAGAATTCTTTGTACTATTCTTGCAACTTTTCTATAATCTGAAATTATGTCAAAATAAAAAAACATTCAAACCAAAAAATATAAGCTGCTGTATAAACATAGAATGAAATGCTGTTTTTTAACAAAAAGGAACAAATTACATAGGACAACGTGTATAAATCTCAAAAACATTACACTGAATGAAAGAAGCCTTACACAAAAGAGCACATGTTGGGGCTTCCCTGGTGGCACAGTGGTTAAGAATCTGCCTGCCAGTGCAGGGAACACGGGTTCGAGCCCTGGTCCGGGAAGATCCCACGTGCCGCGGAGCAACTAAGCCCATGTGCCACAACTTCCGAGCCTGCGCTCTAGAGCCCGTGAGCCACAACTACTGAGCCTGCATGCCACAACTACTGAAGCCCACATGCCTAGAGCCCGTACTCAGCAACAAGAGAAGCCACCAGAGTGAGAAGTCCGTGCACCACAACAACGAGTAGCCCCCGCTCACCGCAACTAGAGAAAGCCTGTGTGCAGCAACGAAGACCCAAGGCGGCCAAAATAAATAAATAAATTAAATAAATTCTTTAAAAAAAAAAAAAAGAGCGCATGTTCTATAATATGTTTCCATGAAGTTCTAGGATAGGCAAAACTGATCTATGTTGGAAAAAACAGAACAGAGGTTGCTTCTGAAAGGTGGAGGCAATGTTTCTGAGAAGGGGTATGAAGGAACTTTCTGGACTAATGCTCTGGATCTTCTGAATCTTGATAGAGGATTTTGGTTGCATAGTTGTGAATATTTGCTGTAACTCATCAAATGGTACATTTATGATTGCACATTTCATGGTATGTAAATTTTACCTAAAAATAAATAAATAACCAAATGCTGAACACTGCTTAATATTATGTATGTTCAAGTGTTTGGGGTGAAGTGTTCTGTTGTCTTTAACTTACTCTGAAAACCATCAAAATATAAAGTGGCGGGCTTCCCTGGTGGTGCAGTGGTTAAGAATCCACCTGCTAATGCAGGGGACACAGGTTTGAGCCCTGGTCCGGGAAGATCCCACATACCGCGAAGCAACTAAGCCCGTGAGCCACAACTACTGAGCCTGTGCTCTAGAGCCTGCGAGCCACAACCACTGAGCCCGCATGCCACAACTACTGAAGCCCACACACCTAGAGCCCGTGCTCCGCAACAAGAGAAGCCACCGCAGTGAGAAGCCAGCGCTCCACAACGAAGAGTAGCCCCCACTGGCTGCAACTAGAGAAAGCCCGTGTGCAGCAATGATGACCCAATGCAGCCACAAATAAATAAATAAATAAATAATAAATTTATTTTTTAAAAAAAGAAGAATTCGCCTGCCAATGTAGGGGACACGGGTTTGAGCCCTGGTCCGGGAAGATCTCACATGCCGTGGAGCAACTAAGTCCATGCGCCACAATTACTGAGCCTGCACTCTAGAGCCGCGAGCCACAACTACTGAGCGCATATGCCACAACTACTGAAGCCCATGTGCCTACAGCCCGTGCTCCGCAACAAGAGAAGCCACCGCAATGAGAAGCCCGCGCACCGCAACGAAGAGTAGCCCCTGCTCGCCGCAACTAGAGAAAGCCCGCGCACAGCAACAAAGACACAACACGGCCAAAAATAAATAAATAAATTTAAAAAATATATATATAAATTTAAATAAATTTAAAAAATATATATATTTTAAAAAATATATATATAATCACTTCCATGATTAGCAATTGTTTGAATCTGCCCTTTGGAACTCAGGGAAAGTCTAGGGGGCTGAAGCCTATTTCCTACAAACAAGAAATCAGAACACAGAGAGGATAAATAAATAAATAAATTTAAAATATATATATATATATATTTTTATATATATAAATTTAAAATATATATATATAAATTTAAAATATATATATATAAAAATAAAATATATATCTATAAAATGTGTATATATATACATATATATATACATATAGATATACATATATATATATATATATATATATATATATATATATATATATATATATAAGGTGGCAGTTGTAGAATCTAGGTGGTTGATGTAGTATTCGTTGTAAAATAACTTTTGTGTATGTTTGATATTTTTATAGTAAGATACTATTACAGGAGAAGGGGGAGCGAGAGAATGGTCATTTCCCAGGTCTCAGGTGAGTTCCTGGGATGGGCCACCAAGTGAGGGTGTGCTTGACTTCAGGTAGGAAAGAATTCAAGAGCGAGCCAGAGTAAAGTGAAAGCAAGTTTATTTAGAGAGATGCACATTCCATAGGCAGAATGTGGTCCCTCTCAGAAGGTGAGAGCGGGCCCTGGGGTATGGGGTTGTTAGTTTTTATGAGCTGGGTAATTTCATACAGTAAGGAGTGGGAGGATTATTTTAACTATTTTGGGGAATGGGCAGGGATTTCCAGCAATTGGGCCACAGCCCACTTTTTGGCCTTTTATGGTCAGCCTTGGAACTGTCATGGCACCTGTGGGTGAGTCATTTAGCATGCTAATATATTACAATGAACGTATAATGAGTCTCAAGGTCTACCGGAAGTCAAATCTTCTACCATCTTGGGCCTAGTTGGTTCTAACCAGTTTTTGTCATATTCTCAGCAGCTGTGTCATTCTTTTAACTGTTGTGTCCTGCCCCCTTCCTTCCTGTCTCTATACCAGGAAAAAAAAGTCACTAGAATAAAACAGTATATATTCGGAAATTGTTACCAAACAGAAGTTTGTGTCACACAGTGAGGCCAAACAAACTGTTCAAACTGAGTTTGGAGCAGAGAAAAGTTTATTGCAAGGCCAAGCAAGGAGAATGGTTGGCTCAGGCCCAAAAATCCTAAACGCCTCCAGTGGCTTTCAGGGAGGAGTTTTTATAGGTAAAATTTGAGGTGAGGGCTGCAGGGTGTGTGTGACTTTCTTCTGATTGGTTAGTGGTAAGGTAACAAGGTGGTGTTCCAGGAATCTTGTGCTCAGCCTGAAGTTACCATCCTCCACCTGGGTGGGGGCCTTAGTTGCTGCAGAACTCAAAGATATTGTTAGGTATATTCGTTTGGGAGGAACCACGACCTTGCCCCATCATGTACTATTGTTTCTTGACTGCTCCTCCTTTGTTTCTGCATCCCTTCACTTCCATGATTAGCAGTTGTTTGAATCTGCCCTTTGGAACTCAGGGAAAGTCTAGGGGGCTGAAGCCTATTTCCTACAAACAAGAAATCGGGAACACAGAGAGGATTTATACCCAGGAGGGCCCCATGGGGTCCTGCTCAGTTTCAGATTTTTGAAAAATTCTAGGATTCAATTGCATACAAGTAATGAAAATAATTTAACTCTGTCACTAGGCCACAATTTTGATGAATTGCTACATAATTTTAATCATAAGAAGGGCTCCAGATGTGACCTTGTTAACTCAGACCAGTAAGTTTCATTTTTCAAACTTAGCATTGATTTCTCAAGCTCTTTTCAAATTCTCACTCCTCCGTGAAACTCTTTTTGATTCCCCCTACTCTCTTGTTAACTCCAGTCAAATTGGATCTATACCTCTCTTATGCAAAAGTCCCATTCTTACATGAACTGCTTCCTGCTTGTTCCAGCTCGTCCCAGACATTTGTAGGCACTGAGAGCCTGCTACTTGGAGACTTTGCCCCACCAGCCCCAAACTAATGAGGACCTTGCCTGGCACAATTTCTGTTCCTTGTCCTCTAATGGGGATGTGTCTTCTGCCCTAGGCCTTGTGTGAACAGTCTTGGATGGCTGCAGGAACAATGAATTGAGCCTTCCTGTTTACCCCTCCAATGTGCAGTCTAGACAAAGACTTCTGGCCTAGGTCCCTGGTTCTCACTCCAGTTTCCTGCCAGGGTTGCAGCCTGCCCCTGGAGCATATTTCTCAGCCAAAGCTCTGACCCCTTACACAGTTTCAAACTATCATTTCTTGCAGTATTGCTTACACTGACTCATATGATTCTCTCTTTTCTACTTGTTGGCCAGTATCTGCACTGATAAGAAATCCTGCAACCATGTCCTGACCCCTCACTTTGGGATCTTCAGAGACCAATCCCAAAATTATGTTCTTTGGACTCAATGATGGGGCTTCATCCCAGCACCCCCTGCTTGATCCTGATCTCCCCCATTCTTAGATCCTTACTAGAAGGTCCCAGCATGTGAATCTGAGAGCTGTGTTATTACAACAATTATTTCCACACATCTTATTTTTCCAATTATAAAAGCCTTTAACGTAAAAGCTATGTCTAATTTCTCACAATACTTAGCACATTTTTTGCATAGAGTAAATAAATCACAGACTGGCCAAAATATATAACAAATTAGAGGGTTCTGAGAATATTTTCATCAATTGCTGGGAAAAAAATTCTCACCCCCAGTCAAACTGGACACCTAGGTATGTCCAAATACATTCTGTGCTTGCTGGACTTGCTTTTTTGTGTGTGTGCCTCTCTGTGCGGCATGTGGAATCCTAGCTCCCCAACCAGGGATCAAACCCGCGGCCTCTGCAGTGGAAGCACAGAGTCTTAACCACTGGACTGCCAGGGAAGTCCTACACCTTTTTTTTTTTTAATTTTTATTTATTTATTTTATTTTTGGTTGCGTTGGGTCTTCGTTGCTGCGTGCTGGCTTTCTCTAGTTGTGTCAAGCAGGGGCTACTCTTAGTTGCAATGCGCGGGCTTCTCATTGCGGTGGCTTCTCTTGTTGTGGAGCACGGGCTCTAGAGCGCAGGCTCAGTGGTTGTAGCACATGGGCTTAGTTGCTCCGTGGCATGTAGGATCTTCCCGGACCAGGGATCAAACCCGTGTCCCCTGCACTGGCAGGTGGATTCTTAACCACTGCGCCACCAGGGAAGTCCCTACACCTACTTTTTAACTACATATATTCTCAGGATTCATCCTAAACTCACTGAGGAGCAATCTCTGAGGGTAAAGTCACAGTGTTTGTTGTATGGGTAGGGGCTTCACACACAGTTTTACAGAGCAAATTATTACAGGGGCTCAGATGCTAGCACTAAATCACCTACTCCAGAGCCCCCTCACTTTAGGGTACCAACTGGGGAGCTTTTCAAAGGCAAATTCCTTAAGCCCAGTTCTGAAAACTGGAAGGGCTTGACAGGAGGACCAGAAATCTGTATTATAAATCAGCACACAGTGGTTGTGATGCTGGCAGCGCTGGGACAGACTGTGAAAAACACAGACTTGAGAAATTATCTTTTCACCAGTAGAAATTCCTGTCATTCCCTCTTGGCTGGCGTCATCACAAGGAATGCTTTTCCTTGTGTCATATGGTCCATCCGAGAGTCTCACCTCTAAAATCTGATGCACATTCCCTTAACTCCCCAGTGTGACCACCTGCCAAAT
This sequence comes from Eschrichtius robustus, assembly GCF_028021215.1. Taxonomy (NCBI): domain Eukaryota; kingdom Metazoa; phylum Chordata; class Mammalia; order Artiodactyla; family Eschrichtiidae; genus Eschrichtius; species Eschrichtius robustus. Next base: position 88,606,898 of record NC_090824.1, read on the forward strand.
CCCCTCTCTGATATAGCATCAAATCCCGTTCCACTGTACCAGCCTGCCATCTACAACCTGTTCATCATTCATTCATTCGCTCCCCCTTTATTCATCAAACATATCAAATATTGACCATGTACCAGACAACTGGCCTACGAAGTTGAGCAAGACCTGGTTCTCGCTTAAAGATTGCAGCTTGAGGAAGACAGACCCCAAAACCAATCAGTATGACTCAATGCAGTGAGTGCAAAGATAGTGATAAGCATGGGGAGCTAAGTGACACTCCTAACTCAATTTGGGGTGGTGGTGGGAGAACATGAGAGTTCTCCTGAAGGACAGAATACCTGAGTAGGAGTTGTCAATTCTCCCTCTTCCTCAGGGAAATCACTTTAGAAAACCAACTATATCACCCTCACTCAAGAACTACCTCAGTTCTAACAACCCAGATAAATGAGACTTACCAGCCTGAAAAACATTAGCAAATCAGCCATCATAAACATCCTAAGTGTAGAAGAGAACAGCTGCAATTCCAATCCCGAGGTCTCTCTGGAACATACTCTACAATGACTTAAGAATTCCTTCTTGGAATGTAATGAAATGGGGAACTAAGAATACATACTTAAACAACACATTTTTTAAAAATTGTGGTAAAATACACAAAACAGAAAATTTATCATTTCAACCATTTTAAAGTGGACAGTTCAGTGATATTATGTCAACAAATTTTTAAAACTTTCAGATGGCACCTGAATAAAATATGTGTTGTCCATTGGTGATTTTAATATATCTGGTATATAACTAAAGTCACCACAAAACTTTTTCTGGGAAATTGGCAGATCATAAACATAAAAAATTTATTTTGCTTTATATTAAACCTTATTGTTTTACTGTTTCAAAATTCAAATTTACTCACAAGAAAGAGTCAGTTTCATATTAGATTTGGTTTAACAAATGCTCCTGCTATTCATTCTTATCACCAAAAAAAAAGACTATTTGTGACTTAACGATAATATGTTCCAGAAAATTAAAAGTTAAGGTCTCTTAGAAACAATACAAACGTTATCAGTAGAAGTGAAGTATACCAAATTTATATATTCAGGAGAATGTGAAACTTATACCATTGATTGTTAAAGGGTTTTAAAAGCTTTTTATTACATTTGGTAACAAAATTCTAGGCTTAGTTGTAAAATCCTGGGTTAACTATCATTTGGAAATTTAAATATACATTACAGTAAACATTTAGAAAATGTTTTTCTAAAATGTTCCGTCTAGGTCAATAAACTTGTCTGTAGAAGTCTTTTATAAGGATTAAAAAAAAAAAAAAAAAAAAAAAGAATACATACTTGACATTATACACTTCCTTCCAGGTTTTAACACTACCTGCAAGAGACATGAATTTTTTTTTCAGTACACACTGCTCTTTTTCAAATTCAAAAAGTATTACTATGTGTTCATTACTGAAAATTGGATAAAGAGTTTAAAAAAAAAAAAAATCAGCCATAATCCCACAATGCAGAGATGACCACTGATAGTATTTGGGTGCATTTTCTTCCCATCTTGTTTTACTATAGATTTTCAAAAACTAATTTGTAATGCTGATTATTGCTTTCTAAAGCATAATGTAGTATGGGCATTTTTCCACATTATTAAAAATTCTTCATAAGCATTTTAACGGATGCTTCATGTAGATTTACCATAATTAATTTAACTCTTCTTATAATGCCTAAGCTATTTCTAAATTTTTTCATAATTAAAAATAATGCTGCGGGGCTTCCCTGGTGGCGCAGTGGTTGGGAGTCTGCCTGCCGATGCAGGGAACGCGGGTTCGAGCCCTGGTCTGGGAAGATCCCGCGTGACAAGGAGCTGCTGGGCCCGTGAGCCACAATTGCTGAGCCTGCGCGTCTGGAGCCTGTGCTCTGCAACAAGAGAGGCCGCGATAGTGAGAGGCCTGCGCACCGCGATGAAGAGTGGCCCCCGCTTGCCACAACTGGAGAGGGCCCTCGCATAGAAACGAAGACCCAACACAGCCAAAAATAAATAAATAAATAAATAAATAAATAAATAAATAAATAAAATAATAATGCTGTGGTTAACACACGTGTCTACATTTCAGGGTTTTTTAAAATTTATTTATTTTAATGTATTTATTTTTGGCTGTGATGGGTCTTCATTGCTGCACGCCGGATTTCTCTAGTTGCGGCCGGTGGGGGCTACTCTTCGTGGCGGTGCACAGGCTTCTCATTGGGGTGGCTTCTCTTATTGTGGAGCACGGGCTCTAGGCGCGCTGGCTTCAGTAGTTGTGGCACGTGGGCTTAGTAGTTGTGGCTCACAGGCTCTAGAGCGCAGGCTCAGTAGTTGTGGCGCACGGGCTTAGTTGCTCCGCGGCATGTGGGATTTTCCCGGACCAGGGCTCGAACCTGTGTCCCCTGCATTGGCAGGTGGATTCTTAACCACTGCGCCACCAGGGAAGCCCTACATTTCAGTTTAAATTCTTAGATTTGATTTTTTAAAGTAGAATTACAGAACCAAAGGGCTCAAACATCTTCATACCTCTTATGTTATTGTTGACTTCTCAAATGTTTTCACTGAGGCTGTTTCTTCTTACTCTCTTTTGCGACCCCTTTTTTAAAATTTTAGATATAATTTATATATAAAATTCACCTTTTTACAATGTATAATTCAATGGGTTTTAGTATAGTCACAAGGTTGTGCAATCATCACCACTATTTAAATCCTGAACATTTTCATCACCCCCAAAAGAAACCCTGTGTCCATAAGCAGTCACTTCTCATTCTTCTTCCCCACGAGCCCCTGGCAAACACTAATCCACTTTTTGTCTCTATGGATCTACCTATTCATTGATTCAACAAATATTCACAGAGTACCTCTTATACGCCACACAATCTTCTAGATACAAAAGATGTGTAGGACTTCTATGGGAAGAAGTATTAACCTTTTTAGAGAGGTGTTAAAGAAATCCTAAATAGAGAGGTATGCCAAATTCATGGTTTAGAATTTATTATTTAGTAACAATGTCAATTCTCCCTAAAGCAATTTGTAGATTCAATGCAATCCCAATCAACACTCTTAAAAGTTTTGTGGCACTTACAATCTTAACATTTTTATGGATATACAAAAGGCCAAAAAGAGCAAAGATTCTTTTGAAGAAGAACAAGAATGAGTTGTTTTGGAATACCAAGATCTATTATAAAGCTATAATAATTAAGACAGTGTGTTATTGACATAAGATAGACAAATCCCCGATAAACAGAAGAGAGAACTCAGCAACAGACACTGACATTGGATGCACAGAGTATATCAACACTGGATATCTGATAGTGGGAATAATGTGCCTTACCAATAAATGGTGCCAAATAATCAGGAATCGGTATTAAAAAAAACAGTAAAATTGGATCCATACCTCATATTATATTTAAAAGTCAATCCCAGGGGCTTCCCTGGTAGCACAGTGATTAAGAATCTGCCTGCCAATGCAGGGGACACGGGTTCAAGCCCTGGTCCGGGAAGATCCCACATGCCGCGGAGCAACTAAGCCCGTGCGCCACAACTACTGAGCCTGCACTCTAGAGCCTGCGAGCCACAACTACTGAGCCTGCATGCTACAACTACTGAAGCCCATGCACCTAGAGCCCGTGCTCCGCAACGAGAAGCCACCACAGTGAGAAGCCCGAGCACCGCAAGGAAGAGTAGCCCCCCACTCACTGCAACTAGAGAAAGCCCATGCACAGCAATGAAGACCCAAAGCAGCCAAAAATAAATAAATAAAATAAATAAAAATATTTTTAAATTATGAAAAAAAATAATAAAATAAAATTAAATAAAAAGTCAATCCAGGTGTATTATAGACCTAAATGCGAGTGGCAAAACCAAAAGGATATAACAATGGAAATATCTTCAGAAACTTGGAGTAAAAACGTTCTTAAGACAAAAAAGCACTAACTGAAAGAAAACAATAATATACTGGACATTATCAAAGTTAAAAACTCCTATTCATCAAAGGATACCTTGATAAGCGAAAAAGGAAACAACAGAGTAGGAGAAAAATGGGCAAAAGATCTGAACAGGCACAAAAAAATTCCTAGTCAATTAGTATGTATAACAGTGTTCAATCTCATTAGTATTTAGGGAAATGCAAATTAAAACCACAATGAGCTATAACCATTTACTTACCAGATTATGTTACCTAAAATTCAAAAACTTTTACCTAGAGTCAGTAAGGATGTGGCACATTTGGAACTCTTGTACACTGTTGGTAGGTATGTAAAACCATTTTGAAAAACAGTAGGCATGCCTAGTAAAGTTGAAAACACACATAACTAGCAGTTCCACTCCTGGAGAAATTCATGCACATTTGCACCAGGCTACATATACAAGGAAACTCATAGTAACACTGTTTGTGACCACCAAATATGGGAACATTGATAGTGGTGATGAACTGTACCACATTTCCTTTTCAAAGAACTATATATCTTTTCCCACCACGTGACTTGTCATGCCTCCTGGGGGAGGCATACACATACCACCTAATTAGCTTTTGATTTGGCCATAACATATGCTTTGGCCAATAGACTGTGGGCAGAGTAGACATAATATATATTATATCCATGAGTTTCTGTCAGAGCTATTGCTTCTACCTCTTCCATAAAAAGTCATGTCCCAGGGCTTCCCTGGTGGCGCAGTGGTTGAGAATCTGCCTGCCAATGCAGGGGACACCTGTTCGAGCCCTGGTCTGGGAGGATCCCACATGCCGCAGAGCAACTAAGCCCGTGAGCCACAACTACTGAGCCTGCGTGTCTGGAACCTGTGCTCCGCAACAAGAGAGGCCGCGATAGTGAGAGGCCCGCGCACCGCGATGAAGAGTGGCCCCCACTCTCCGCAACTAGAGAAAGCCCTCGCACAGAAACGAAGACCCAACACAGCCATAAATAAAAATAAATAAATAATTAATTAATTAAAAAAAAAAAAAAAGTCATGTCCCAGAGTTTGCTCCTTTACTCTGTGTCCTGGAATGAGAAAACACATGGAAAAGAACTAAAGCTGATACAGTTTACAAGTATCAAGAGCAAGAAACAAATGTTTGTTACTGTAAGCCAGTGAGATTGAAGGGTTGTTTACTGCAGCAAAACTAATACACAAAAATGGGATAGATAAATTGTGGTATATACCAAAAATGGGATACCATATAGCAATGAAAATGAGACATAGACACACACAATATATAACAACAAAATAATATTGAATAAAAAGAAGCCAGACACATGGGAGTTCCCTGGTGGTCTAGTGGTTAGGATTCAGTGCTTTCAGTGCAGTGGCTGGAGTTCAATCCCTGAGATCCCACAAGCCGCGTGGCACGGACAAAGAAAGCCATATACAAAAGAATATATCCAGGGCTTCCCTGGTGGCGCAGTGGTTGAGAATCTGCCTGCCAATGCAGGGGACACGGGTTCGAGCCCTGGTCTGGGAGGATCCCACGTGCCGCGGAACAGCTGGGCCCGTGAGCCACAATTACTGAGCCTGCGCGTCTGGAGCCTGCGCTCCGCAACGAGAGGCCGCGATAGTGAGAGGTCCGCGCATCGCGATGAAGAGTGGCCCCGCTTGCCGCGACTAGAGAAAGCCCTCGCACAGAAACGAAGACCCAACACAGCCAAAATAAATAAATTAATTAATTAATATTAAAAAAAAAAAAAAGAATATATCCAGTATGATTCCATGTATATAAAGTTCAAAAACAGGCAAAGCTACTCGTCTGCTGGAGAATTCATAGGTAATGGTGACACTGTAAAGAAAAGCAAGGACATGATTGCCATAAAAGTCAGAAAAATGGTTATCTCTGGGGGTGGGGAAGTAGAAGGGAGTTGTGACGGAAAATGATACAAGGTAAGGTTCTATGTTACTGGCAATGCTTTAGTTCTCGAACTGGGTGTTCATTTTAGAGTTTTCTTTAAACAATGCGTTTTCATTATATACATGTCTATGAATATTTCACAACAAAAGAAAAAGTTTTTAAAAATTCCCTGTCATTGCTCATTGTTCCTCTAAGCCTTCTTTGAAAGTTTCCAGTTACCACTCTCACCTGGAAATCACTATAAATTAATCTCGTAATTGAGATTTCACAAGATGCTAGCTCGAAGTGCTTTACTGATAGTCCAATCTAGAATATCTAATACTTCTCTTCTTCTCTTGTTCCTGGAATTTAAAATCCAAAAACCCCCCAGAAAACCACTCACGCCAATCTGGCAAGGTCCACTATTTATTATTTATCATTGCTGTCGATTAGTCAGAATTCCTTCATCCTTTAGAGGCTTACACATTTTTTCTTTTTAAATATTTATTCCACTATTTTATTTAAGGTTGAGATCAGAGTTGCATGATGATTTCCAGGAACAGTTTTTGAAATTCATGTATTTATTCCTCATTCTTCCCTAATTCCTATTACTTATTCAGCGCCTGCAATACAGATGGAGATGAATGAAAATAAAATGATATATTGTTGAGATTTTAGAAAAATTACAATAAAGAGAATATTTAACCCATGCCATATAATGAGAAGCACTATTAATGGGCAGTGCTTTGATTTCCATGTTGTTTTTTAAACATTCGCAATGAGTCATACAACAGTACTGCTCTTTGCAGTTCATTGTGACTGGGCCTTTTCTCCCCCTTACTGAAGGGAGATTTTCAGTGTACATTCAGCTTTTCGGTCATCTGCCTGACTTTAATTTTCTAATTCCTCCTTGGTTATCAAATTTTGTCTAGTTTTTTTTTTTTTTTTTAATTAATTAATTAATTAATTTATGGCTGTGTTGGGTCTTTGTTTCTGTGCGAGGGCTTTCTTTAGTTGTGGCAAGCGGGGGCCACTCTTCATCGCGGTGCGCGGGCCTCTCACTATCGCGGCCTCTGTTGTTGCGGAGCACAGGCTCCAGACGCGCAGGCTCAGTAATTGTGGCTCACGGGCCCAGCTGTTCCGCGGCATGTGGGATCTTCCCAGACCAGGGCTCGAACCCGCATCCCCTGCATTGGCAGGCAGATTCTCAACCACTGCGCCACCAGGGAAGCCCTGTCTAGTTTTATTTATTAGATATCACTCCAAAGACCACTTCCCTTCCTACAGTTACAATTCATTAATATACCATTTTCCAAAACATCCTTGCAAGTTTTCCTCATCTAATTCCAACTGCATCTCTGAAAACAGGTTTGTCTTATACCTCCAGGCATTACATGGGTGGCAGGGCACAGATAAGACCACACAAATCCATGCAATGTAATTTTCTGTCTCTGGGAGAAATCACAGATGATTGCAGTAAGCACTACAGGTACCCTCTTAGGACATATCTCAAAAACTATGTGGTACACCCCTATATCAGTCAGGATCTAACAAGGAAAGCAGAAAGCACAAATATACAGATATAATATGATTATCAAAAACTGTGGAGACAGGACTTCCCTGGTGGTCCAGTGGGTAGGACTCCGCGCTCCCAATGCAGGGGGCCTGGGTTCAATCCCTGGTTGGGGAACTAGATCCTGCATGACACAACTGAGAAGTCCGCATGCCGCAACTAAAAAAAAGATCCTGCACGCTGCAACAAAGGATCCCGCATGCCACAATGAAGATCCCACATGCTGCAACTAATACCAGGTGTAGCCTAAATAAATAAATAAATATTTTTTAAAAAAATTGTGGAGAGGATGAGGACAATATATGCAGAAAAAAATTCTTTTCAGTAATCATAACTTGGTGGTGATGATTACTAGTATTACTAGTATCACTATTATAACACTTCAGCATGTATAAAGTAGATAAAGCAAAGGAATAGTTATAGGATATTCTAACATCCTCTGTATCCTTCAGAACCAGAATTCTTTATGTGGAAGAGATACAGATATAATATGATTATCAGGATTGTGCTTACTTTTAGAGAGAAGCTAGGGACTGTGATGGAGTTGGGGCGTATGAAGGATCTTTTGAGATGGTAGGCAAAGTCCTACTGCATGACCTGGGTGGTTTCTACAGAGTGTTCACCTTATTTTAGTAAGCTATAAAAATATATATCTCCTAAAAGTAATTATACATCCAAAGTATTAGCTAAAGAAATATTTAAAATAATTTGTGGTTAATGATGCAGTCACTTTGAAAAACAGTTTGGCACTTCCTCAAAAAGTCAAACATATAGTTACCATATGACCCCACAATTCCACTCTTAGGTAATGAAGACGTGTTCACGCAAAATGTTCATAGCAGTTATACACAAATGTTCATAACAGCTTTATTCATAGTAGCCAAAAAGTGGAAACAACCCAGATGTCCATCAACTGATGAGTAGACAAATAAAACATGGGATATCTATATAATACAATATGATACAGCAACAAAAAGGAATGAGGTACTGATACATGCTACAACATGTATGACCCTTGAAAATTTATGCTAAGTGAAAGAAGCCAGCCACAAAATAACACGTGGTGTATGATACCATTTAAATGAAATATTCAGACTGTTGGTTGTTTAGGTCTGGGAGAGGTATGAGGGAGGTGAGGGGTAACAACTAATGGGCATGGTGTTTCTTTCAGGAGAGACAAGATGTTCTAAAATTAGATTGTGGTGGTGGTTGCACAACCCTGAGAATATACTAAAAAAACCTGAATTGTATATTTATTTATTTATTTATTTATTTATTTGGCCGCACAGCATGAGGGATCCTATAGTTCCCCAAAGATCGAACCTGCGGCCCCTGCAGTGGAAACATGGATTCTTAACCACTGGACCGCCAGGGAAGTCCCTAAATTGTATACTTTTAAATGGGTGAATTGTATGGTATGTCAATTATATCTTAGTAAAGCTCTTAAAAATAGTTTGTGGTTGATATGTTCACAATGTGTTCATCAAACCACAGTGAATTATCTTCTGGTTTACATGAATTTTCTTCCTATTTGTCTGCTCCTTCTTGGTATCTGTGTGTACCTCTTTCTCCTTACCCTCCTTTTGGAATGTGATTCTCATTCCTTTTCTCTTATACTCCATACTCAAAGCCTTGAAAATATGGTACATGTCCATGACTTCAAAGACCATTTACATAGTGATACATTCCAAATCTCTCTAGCTCAGATCTTTTTCTTGCTCTATATCCACATATATCCAACTGCCTATTAGATATATCCATTTCAAAATTCCAAATGTATCCTTAATGGGAAACATGTAAAATTCAACTTCCTATGGAATCACTGTTCCTCTAACTGACCTCTCAGTGCATTCTGTCTATAAATGGCACCAACTTCCAAACAGATGTTCAAAACAGAAACTGGGAATCAACCAAGACTCTTCCTCCTCTTTACCACCCATATTCAATTGGTCTTTTGATTCATTCTACTTACTAAATATCTTTCAAAAATGTATTCCGGGCTTCCCTGGTGGCGCAGTGGTTGAGAGTCTGCCTGCCAATGCAGGGGACACGGGTTCGAGCCCTGGTCTGGGAAGATCCCACATGCCGCGGAGCGACTGGGCCCGTGAGCCACAATTACTGAGCCTGCGCGTCTGGAGCCTGTGCTCCGCAACAAGAGAGGCCGCGATAGTGAGAGGCCCGCGCACCGCGATGAAGAGTGGCCCCCGCTTGCCACAACTAGAGAAAGCCCTTGCACAGAAACGAAGACCTAACACAGCCATAAAATAAATCAAAAAAAAAAAAAATGTATTCCTCTTCAGATTACCAACTTCCATATCCCTGTCAAATGCAAGCATTCAACATCTCCCCCAAATCAATGCAAGAGTTTTTGTACAAGTCTCCCTCATACTATTCTTGCCCCCTTTTAGTCCATCCTCCAATTTAAACCAGGATTATCTAAAATCTACATTTCTCATCATCTTAGTTTCTTATTCATAATTCTTCAATGGTCTCCTTTAGTCTATAGGGTAAAACATAAACTCAACAAGACATATCCTCAGTGCACTTACATTCCTTTGGGAATTACCTTTTCGCCACTGTGGACAGTGTTGCCTGCCTCAGTAGGACAATAAATCAAGGTGCCCTGGATGGGTGGGTTTATGATATAAAGTCAATTATGCTCTCTCAGAATTTTGAATCCTGAGTCAAATTATGCAGGGATGGAAAAAAAAAAAAACATGTACTGGCACTCAGTCACTCTGACAGAAAGTTGAATAGTTCCTGCTGCCTAGAGTTCTGCAGCTGCCCTTGATCCTATTTCCAAGCCTAGTTCTCCAGCTTTCCCATCAATTCTGTGAGCCACTCATCTTTCCAATAAATCCTTTTTGTTTACATTAGCCAAGTCAGTTCTTTTGCTTATGACCAAAAAACCGTAACAGAAACATGGGCCCTATTTCCCAGCCTTACCTCTCATAATACACCCTACATGTTTTCCTCTCTTGTTAATAGTGAACTCCTTGTAGTTTTCTTAGCCAAAATGCACCCTTCCCCTTCCTCTTTCAAAGCCCTTTGACACACAACACAGTTGCAAGGGCAAGTGCTATCTCCTCTCCAAGGCTACTCTGCCTCCTTCATCCCAACCCCCACCAGCAATTCACTGGTACACCTTAAACATAACTATTATTAAGCAAACTATGGATGGCATCCCAACAAGTTACACAATAATGAAGAGAATTTCTTTCTCTTTTCTCCCTCATTCCTGGAACTTGCCATTTTGGCTCTTCTTAAGGAATGTTTTCTTTAGAACGTGTTTCCATTACAAAGCTTTTACTTAAAAGATTCAGGGTTTAGCCATCAGGTGCCTTTCAAGTTATAAACAGTAATGCTCTTTGGGGAATTTGAGAACTCCAGAATGTGGAAATATCTCATATAAATCAGAGAGGCTACTGTTGCAATGTGGAGAGATCAGCAGCATTGGGCTTAAGTTACTGGCTCTTCTGGTTTACATTACAATTAAATGCTTTTCATCAACTGCTCCATATCTACCAGTTTACACTCTAGTTCATTGAGGAAAGAGAGGGGAAAATAAAATATTAAAAGTGGATGCCTCTGGGGAAAAGGACTAAGGTCAGGAAAGGATGGGGCAGGGATATTTATTTTCATTATAAGCCTCTCTCTATCATTTATTTTATAACCATGTGCATATATTACAGTTTCTTTTTAAATTTGTTTAAATTTTATCTGACTATATTAGCAACACATATTTGCTTATTTTGTCCATTGATATCATTACCAAATTGTTGCAGGAAGGTGGACCCCTTCCAGGGCCTGAGAGTGGGCTCTTGTCTAACACTCGGAAATGAATTGTCCGAGGAGACACATGTGCTGACAAAGCAAGAGACTTTATTGGGAAGGGGCACCCGGGTGGAGAGCAGGAGGGTAAGGGAACCCAAGAGAACTTCTATGACACACGGCTCACAGTCTTGGGATTTATGGTAATGGAGTTAGTTTCCGGGTTGTCTCTGGCCTATCATTCTGACTCAGGGTCCTTCCTGGTTCTGCACGCATCACTCAGCCAAGATGGATTCTAGCGAGAAGGATTCTGGGAGGTTGGTAGGACATATGGACTGGTGTCTCCTCTCTCCTTTTGACCTTTCCCGAATTCTTCGAGTTGGTGGTAGCTTGTTAGTTACGTGTTCCTTACCAGGACCTCCTGTTGTAAGATAACTCATGTGAGTGGTAATTATTGGGCCTGGCCAAGGCGGGCAGTTTCGGTCAGTGGTTCCCCTAACAAAATTAGTCAACTGGACCTGCACTGGGGTCCTAGCTTGGGCAGAGACCCCCTGTCCCAGCCAGGTGGGTTTTTCTTCTGATTGGAGTCATGCAGCCAACAATGAAACTGATGCTGAGGCTGGAATAGCACAAGCTTTATTCAGTGGCCAAAGAATGGAGAAGCAAAGAACCTAGTTTGCAAAGCAGCTTCTCAACTCAATTCCTGTGGAGACATCAAATATACAGGAAGGTCGAGTTAAAAAGGAGGGAATTGGAAAGAGTGGGAGGAATATTCATGAGTTATCCCAGAACAGGGGTGTGGTTTGGACCTGGAACTGATGCAGCTCTCCTTTTCAGTCCTTGTATGGGCTTCTCTGGTTGTGGTCATGGCAATCGTCAACTGTCCTGGCTTTGGTGGATGTGTCATTTAGCATGCTAATGTATTACAATGAGTGTATAATAAGGCTCAAGGTCTACTGGAAGTCAAATTTTCTACCATCTTGGGCCTAGGCGGTTCTAACCAGTTCTTGTTTTTTCTCTTTGCAGCTTCCTCCGAAAACTTTAGTAAGAGTAATTAGTTTCTATTCAAGGGAGGGGCAGGGTTATGATTCTGGGGCTACAGCCTTGGTAACAATATCATTTAACAAAATGTTGCAACGCTAATGATTATTTCCCCCATACCCAGTAGACCAGTGGCTTCCAAATGTTTTTAAAATAAACTTTATCGAGGCATAGTTTATGTACAATAAAGTGCACGTACATTTCAATGAGTTTTGACAAATGTATACATTGGTGTAACCACCACCACAATCAAGATATACAACATTCATATCACCTGAAAAAAATTCCCTTGTGCCCTGTTGCAGTCAATCCCCAACCCCTTTCCCTAGCCCCAGGCAACCACTCATCTGCTTTCCTGTCACCATAGACTAGTTTTGTTTTTACTAGTTTCATATAATGGAATAATGCAGTATGTACTCTTTTGCATCTGGCATCTTTTGCTCAGCAAAATTTTTTCAGCGTTGTCCATGTTATGTGCATGATAGTTTGTCCCTTTTTATTGCTTAGTACTAGTCCGCTGTATGGATACACTGCTTTTGGTTTATCCATTCACGTGTTGCTGGAAATTAGGATTCCAGTTTAGGGCTATTAAGAATAAAGTCGGGACTTCCCTGGTGGCGCAGTGGTTAAGAATCTGCCTGCCAATGCAGGGGACACGGGTTCCATCCCTGGTCTGGAAAGATCCCACATGCCGCGGAGCAACTAGGCCCATGCACCACAACTACTGAGCCTGTGCGCCAAAACTACTGAAGCCTGCACGCCTAGAGCCCGTGCTCTGCAACAAGAGAAGCCACCGCAATGAGAAGCCCGAGCAACGCAACAAAGAGTAGCCCCTGCTCGCCGCAACTAGAGAAAGCCCGCATGCAGCAAGGAAGATCCAATGCAGCCAAAAATAAATAAATAAATAAAATTAAGGAAAAAAAAAGAATACAGTCATCGTGAGCATTTGTGTCCAAGTCTTTGTGTAGATATATGCTTTCATTACTCTTGGAATAAATCCCTAGGAGTGGATTGTGGGGGTGAAACTGGCAAACTGTTTTCTATAGTGGTTGTACATTTTATTTTACTTTAAAGGGTGGTTTTTAGTTTCTTTTTTAATTAATTTATTTACTTTGGGCTGTGTTGGGTCTTTGTTGCTGCGTGCGGGCTTTCTCTAGTTGCGGTGAGGCGGGAGCTACTCTTCGTTGCGGTGCGTGGACTTCTCATTGCGGTGGCTTCTCTTGCTGCGGCGCATGGGCTCTAGGCGTGTGGGATTCAGTAGTTGTGGCACACGGGCTCTACAGTGCAGGCTCAGTAGTTGTGGTGCATGGACTTACTTGCTCCGCGGCATATGGGATCTTCCCGGACCAGGGATCGAACCCGTGTCCCCTGCATTGGCAGGCAGATTCTTAACCACTGCGCCATCAGGAAAGTCCTGTTCACTGGTATGAAGTACATGCATATTGTTGTGCAACCATCAATCTCCAGAATTCTTTCAACTTGCAAAATTGAAACTCTACAAACAATAATTCTCCATTTCTTCTTTCCCCCAGCCCGAGCAACCAGCATTCTACTTTCTGCTGTAATTTTGATTACTCTAGATATCTCATATTTATTTTTTGTGACCGGATATTTCACTAACCATAATGTACTCAAGTTTCATCCACGTCATAGCATATTGCAGAATTTCTTTCCTTTTTAAGGCTGAATAATATTCCATTGTATGTATATACCACATTTTGCTTATCCATTCATCCATCTGTTGATGGACACTTGGGTTGCTTCCACCTTTTGGCTATTGTTAATAATACTATTATGAACATGGGAAACAAATATCTCTTCAATACTCTGTTTTCAGTTCGTTTGGGTATATATCCAGAAGTGGAACTGCTGGATAATATGGTAATTGTTTTTAATATTTTGAGGAACACCATGCTGTTTTCCATAGTAGGTGCACCATTTTACATTCCCACCAACAGTGTACAAGTGTTTCAATTTGTCCACAACCTTTCAAACATTTATTTTCTGTTTTTTGATAGTAGCCATCCTAATGGGTGTGGGGTGGTATCTCATTGCAGTTTTGATTTGCATTTCTCTAATGATTAGTGATGTTGAGCATCTTTTCATTTGCTGATTGGCCATTTGTATATCTTCTTTGGAGAAATGTCTATTCAAGTCTGTTGTCTGTTTTTGAATCAGGTTGTTTGTTTTTTTGTTGCTGAATTTTAGGAGTTCTCTATATATTCTGGCTTTGAATCCCCTATCAAATACATGATTTGCAAACATATTCTCCCATTCTGTGGGTTGTCTTTTTACATTTTTTTCTTTGGCTGAGCAGCATGTGAGATCTTAGTTCCCCAGCCATGACTCTCGAACACGTTTCCCCTGCAGTCCTGTAGTGGAAGTGCGGAGTCCTAACCACTGGACCACCAGGGAATTCCCTTTACTCTTTTTTTTTTTTAAATTTATTTAATTTTTGGCTGCGTTGGGTCTTTGTTGCTGCTCGCGGGCTTTCTCTAGTTGTGGCGAGCAGGGGCTACTCTTCATTGCGGTGCGCAGGCTTCTCATTGCGGTGGCTTCTCATGTTGCAGAGCATGGGATCTATGCGTGCGGGCTTCAGTAGTTGTGGCTCGTGGGCTCAGTAGTTGTGGCGCACGGGCTTAGTTGCTCCATGGCATGTGGGATCTTCCCGGACCAGGGCTCGAGCCCGTGTCCCCTGCACTGGCAGGTGGATTCTCAACCACTGCGTCACCAGGAAAGACCCCCTTTACTCTTTTAATATTGTCTTTTCGTGCACAAATTTTTACAATTTTCACAAAATCCAGTTTGTCTATTTTTTCTTTTTTTGCCCATGACTTTGGTGTCAGTAGTAGGTTTTTTAAAAAAGAACTTTATTAAGTAGAGTAAGTCCCCTGCTAATCCTAGTTTGCTGACAGTTTTTTTGTTTTTGTTTTTGTTTTTACCATGAATGGATGTACAGTTTTGTCAAAAAATTTTTTTCAGTACCTACTGAGATAATCACATGGTCTTTCTCCTTTATTCTGTTAATTCGATGTATTACATTTTCATGTTAAATCACACTTGCATTCCTGGGATAAACTCCATTTGGTCATGATGTATTATTCTTTTTATATATTTCTGGATTCTATTGCCAACATTTTGTTAATGTTGCAACTTTAGTGTCTATGTTTATAAGAAATATTTGTCTATAGTTTTCTTTTCTTGCAATGTTGTTGTCTGCTTTTGGTATATGGTAATGCTGGCCTCATAAAATGAGTTGGGAAGTGATCCTTCCTTTTTTTTTTCCGGAAGGATTAGTATTATTGCTTCCTTAGATAGAAATTCACCAGAAAAGCTACCTGGGAACAAAGTTTGCTTTAGGGAAGGTTTTAAATTATTAATTCCACGCATTTAGTTGATTTTGGGCTATTCAGGTTTTCGATTTCTTCTTGAATCAGTTTTGGTATTTTGTGTTTTTCAATGAATTTGTCCACTACAACTAAGTTTTTCAGTTTGTGGGCATAGAATTGTTCACAGTAGCCCCTTGTTATCCTTCTTTTTTTTGGCTGTGTTGGGTCTTCGTTTCTGCGCGTGGGCTTTCTCTAGTTGCGGCAGGCGGGGGCTACTCTTCTTTGCAGGGCGCAGGCTTCTCATTGTGGTGGCTTCTCTTGTTGTGGAGCACAGGCTCTAGGTGCGCCAGGTTCAGTAGTTGTGGCACGAGGGCTCAGTAGCTGTGGCTCACAGGCTCTAGAGCACAGGCTCAGTAGTTGTGGTGCACGGGCTTAGCTGCTCCATGGCACGTGGGATCTTCCTAGACCAGGGCTCGAACCCGTGTCCCTTGCATTGGCAGGCGAATTCTTATTCACTGTGCCCCCAGGGAAGTCCCTATTCTTTTAATATATATATACAGGATCTGTAATAATAATCTTTCATTTCTGATATTGGTAATTTGTGCCTTTTTAAAAAAAAATCTTGGTCAGTATGGGTAAAAGTTTAACAATTTTACTGATCTTACAGGTTTTGGTTTTATTGATTTTCTCTCTCCACTTTTAATTTTATTGATTTCTATTCTTATCATTATTTGTTTCATCCTACTTAGCCCAAGTTTAATTTATTCTTCCTTTTCTAGCTTAAGATGGAAGCTGAGATCACTGGTTTTAGATCTTTCTTGTTTTATTGTTTAAGTATTTAAAGATATAAGTTTCCTTCTATGCTTATCTTGAGCTGCTTTTTACCGCAACCAATAGTAAAAGTACACATACTCTGGCATACAACAGAGAAAAAAAGTTT
Source organism: Eschrichtius robustus (assembly GCF_028021215.1). Taxonomy (NCBI): domain Eukaryota; kingdom Metazoa; phylum Chordata; class Mammalia; order Artiodactyla; family Eschrichtiidae; genus Eschrichtius; species Eschrichtius robustus. The sequence continues at coordinate 88,623,379 of NC_090824.1, forward strand.
CACAAAATGATACTTTCCTTTACTATGTATATCGCACTCTGATATTCTCTATTCTATTCCATTGTTTAAGAAATGCTGTTCATGGGCTTCCCTGGTGGCGCAGTGGTTGAGAATCTGCCTGCTAATGCAGGGGACACGGGTTCGAGCCCTGGTCTGGGAAGATCCCACATGCCGCGTAGCAACTAGGCCCGTGAGCCACAACTACTGAGCCTGCGCGTCTGGAGCCTGTGCTCCGCAACAGGAGAGGCCACGATAGTGAGAGGCCAGCGCACCACGATTAAGAGTGGCCCCCACTTGCCGCAACTAGAGAAAGCCCTAGCACAGAAACGAAGACCCAACATAGCAATCAATCAATCAATAAAAAAAAAAATGCCGTTCATGACTGACTAAATTGAAGCATAGTTTCGACATTTTTTATTTGCAATATATATATTAAGATTGGGTTGCTGATTATACCCTGATTACAATTTGACAGCTTTTCCTGTTTAAGGAGGTCTATTAAATTATAGAGTTACAGGCTCAACTCCTGTGAGTATGTGGAATAGAATGTATTAAATTTTGTCTTAGGGTAAGCCTAGCAATTTAGCTAAGATTCTTTCTCGTTTCGTATAACAATAAATATCATTTTCTATGACATCCCTGATGAGAGTTCCAAGACATTTCAAAGATGTCTTTCATCATGAGTATATAGACTTTGGTTTTATTTTAGGGTTTATATGATTAAAATATTTTACCCATAATAATGTCCTTACTTAGAGATCAGGGACATTTATCAGAATTCAAATATTCCCAGTATGTATGTTTTTATTAATCTTCATGGTATCTAATGCAGGTAAGTTACAAAAAATGACAGGAAACCTTTCAGGTTTATGGATAAAGAAGTTAGAATTTTGAAAGTCAAAAGCATGCAATGCCTCTCAAGAAAAAAATCTAATGCTCTCAATGGTGCATCATTACTACAAAAATTGGAGTGGCAATATAATTGGTTAACACTTTTGAAAAGTAACTTAGCAAGAGCTGTAAAAAACAAAACCAAGAAAACCTCTTTGACCTACGTCTGGAATTTAATTCTGACAAAATGATTCAAAACGTGGAAAAAGCAGGAAATAAGGAATGGAAACACCCTGAATATACCAAAACAGAGCTAAGTAAACCATGGTGTATCCGCTTAGAAATATTATGTAGTCATAAAAATCTTGGGAATTCCCTTGCGGTCCAGTGGTTGGGACTCTGTGCTTTCACTGCCAAGGGCCCGGGTTTGATCCCTGGTTAGGGAACTAAGATCCCACAAGCCGCGCAGCACAGCAAAAAAAAAAAATCTTGATACTTCCCTTGTGGCACAGTGGTTAAGAACCACCTGCCAATGCAGGGGACACGGGTTCGATCCCTGGTCCGGGAAGATCCCACATGCCACGGAGCAATTAAGCCCGTGTGCCACAACTACTGAGCCTGCGCTCTAGAGCCCACGAGCCACAGCTACTGAGCCTGCACGCCACAACTACCGAAGCCCACATGCCACAACTACCGAAGCCCACACACCTAGAGCTCCGCAACAAGAGAAGCCACCTCCTGCGCACCGCAAGGAAGAGTAGCCCCCGCTCGCTGCAACTAGAGAAAGCCCGTACGCACCAACGAAGACCCAACGCAGCCAAAAATAAATTTTAAAAAATATTAAAAAAAAATCTTTACAGGGCTTCCCTGGTGGCGCAGTGGTTGAGAATCTGCCTGCCAATGCAGGGGACACGGGTTCGAGCCCTGGACCGGGAAGATCCCACATGCCACGGAGTAACTGGGCCCGTGAGCCACAACTACTGAGCCTGCGCGTCCGGAGCCTGTGCTCCGCAACAAGAGAGGCCGCGATAGTGAGAGGCCCCCGCTTGCCACAACTAGAGAAAGCCCTCGCACAGAAACAAAGACCCAACACAGCCATAAATAAATAAATAAATAAATAATTTTTTTAAAAAAAATCTTTACAAAGGGTGTATAACAGCATAGGAAAACATTCATAAAGTAGAGTGTATATATATATAACTATGTAGAGGGTAAAACCTATGCATAAACGCTGACATTAACAAAAATATTACCTGATTTTTCTGTTGGGTTAGAGAAATGAGTAAATTTTTTCTTATTTTCCTCTATTTTCCAAATTCTATTTAATAGCATATTAATTTTAAAATGAAACATCTGTTTAAAATTTTGGTTGTTAGGATTATAAAATGGAGAAATACTTGATATAAAAACACAATAAATGTATTTACGGTATGGTTGTGATTGTGTGTGTGTAGAGAGATAGAGAATGAGAGAGAAAAAATTGAAAGAAAAGTGCCAAAATGCTAGGAAGGGTTGTATAATGTGGGATGATAGTTGAGTATTTTTTTCTCAATATTTTCTAAATTTTTCTGTAAGGTATTTATTGATGTTACCTTTATAGTAAATGCCTTTTTGATAAGTACACCTGGCTAATCACCCTCAGCTCCCCAAGTTTGCACCAAGCCTTATCTTGGCTTGCTGCTGTGACTTGCCTTGTGTCAAAACAACGACAGGCCTATAGTGTATTAAAATTCTTTTTTTTTTTTTTGGCTGCGTTGGGTCTTCGTTGCTGCGCGTGAGCTTTCTCTAGTTGTGGCGAGCCGGAGCTACTCTTCATTGGGGTGCACAGACTTCTCATTGTGGTGGCTTCTCTTGTTGCAGAGCACAGGCTCTAGGTACATGGGCTTCAGTAGTTGTGGCATGCGGGCTCCATAGTTGTGGCACGTGGGCTCTAGTGTGCGCGGGCTTCAGTAGTTGCAGTGCACGGGCTTAGTTGCTCCACGGCATGTGGGATCTTCCCGGACCAGGGATCGAACCCATGTCCCCTGCATTGGCAGGTGGATTCTTACCCACTGTGCCACCAGGGAAGTCCCAGTGTATTAAAATTCTATTGTGTCATGTTCGGCTTTATCAAGCTCACAGCCAGATTGGAGGCAAAGCTGCTGCAATGATTTTTCATACTATAGTTGAAAGAACACTGAATGGACCAAGAAGTAAGAAACACTGGTTCTATTCTCAGTGCAGCACTTTTCTTCAGGGAAGTCATTTAACTCTGTTTCCTAATTCCCAAATTAAAAGGATCAGATTGCTTGTGAGAATCTCTAACTGCAGATCATCTACAGAAAGGTCAGACCTGAGTAGGACAGATGCAGGAATTCAGTGTAGACTGAAGCAAGACTCCCAAGAGTTTGGGAAAGCAGGCAGTATGGTTTATAAACTCTCAAATAGAAAAATATAGAGTAAGAACTCAACAATTGGTTAGGTCAAGAACCAAAGATTTTCCAAAATTCTGAGCAAAATTTAGATAAGAAATCTAAGTAATGGCACAGAACACTAGCAACAGGGCTTGAATAACCCAGGGATTTTTTTTCACTCTGTCCAGGAAAGGACAGAAGTTCATGGTTGGATCTGAGCACATGGAATTTAGGTAGGCACTCCAGGCTAGAATGAGAATATGGAGAAAAATGCAGTTCCAGTTATGTGACCGTTTCACTAAGAAAATACTGTGATGAAACCCGGAAGGCTCATTTAGTTCTGAGAGTCAAAGTACTTCTCAAATAGCAGTGTCCAATAGAACTTTCTGGAATGATGGAAATGTTCTGTATCTGTGATGTTCAATATGGTAGCCACTGGGTACATAAAACTATTGAGTACTGGACATATAGCAAGTGCAACTGAGGAACTGAATTCTTAATTTTATTTCATTTTAATCAATTTAATTTTAAATTTCAATAGCCACATATAGCTACCATATTGAGCGGCACAGCAAAGGTCCAACAGAATCCTGTTGTTCTTTATTAGTCACAAAATACATAACGAAAGAAGAATCCTTTTTTTAAATATGAAGAACATCACATTTTTCTTTGTAGCCTGTATATTTACATGTATGTATGTATAAAAATTGTGTGTGGTATGGTTCCATAAGAAGCTAAATCAATTCTATGAATTTCACAGAAATTCATGCCCTTTCCAGAGTAAACCTAGATTAACCACTTTCTGGGCTCAACCTGAAAACACATTCACCCAGGATGAACCAGAAGCCACCTTGGCCTCCAATGACCTTCTAAACTATGGACAAAGTGAGGGACAGCAACTGCAGGGCTGAGCTGACTGCTCTTAGTCCTGCCTTCATCTTAAGCTTAGACCAGATCTGGGCTCTGGGATTTGGAAGACACAGCTGTTCTTTCAATGGTACTCATGATAGAATCAATGAGCAAAGACAAGGATGTTCCTAATTATAGACTGTCCCTGTCTCCCCTAAGTAGCAGAGGCCTGTATAACGGTCAAATTGCATATTTCTAGGGAATTCCCTGGCAGTCCAATGGTTAGGGCTCGGTGCTTTCACTGATGTGGCCCAGGTTCCATCCCTGGTCAGGGAACTAGGATCCCACAGGCCGTGCAGCGCCGCAAAAAAAAAAAAAAAAAAAAAAAAAAAAAAAAAAAAAAAAGTTACAGATTTCTCACTGGATTCTAGACCTAGAAATCCAGACACATTCCAATTTATTCCTACCCTGACCCAATGAACAAAAGTGAGAGATAACCTAATACCAAACAGGTTTACTGGTTATTATACACAAAAGAATGAGCAACTTGCAAGTATTCAACATAAAAAGAGCTCAGTACAGGCTACCTTCCTTTCACCCTAAGAAGGCATACCAACTCCAGGCAAACAAGAGTGGAATCAAACTTCAAGTTTACATAATAGACATACTCTAAAGAAGGCCTTGCTTTGTTAGGGAAATGGACAAAACTCTCTAAAAGTAAATGGAATGAAAAGAAATTAAAACTGGGATATTGATTCCTGTAATAACATAAACTATTATTTGTCTATGACATAAGACAGACCAAACATTTAAAATTCAAAAATAAAGTTAATATTTTTCATCTTTATTGAGGTATAATTGACAAAGTTAATATTCTAAAAAGGGAAAAAGTACAGGTAAATTTGTCAGGTACTAATATTTTTAAAGTTATGGCTAAGAGTTTTACCAACACCCTTCAAACCAGAAAAAACAACAAAAAATTTAAAGTATAGATTCTTCCAGACACTAAATCCAAAATTGTTCCCTTCTTCAAATCCTTTAAACCCAAATTATGAGAAATAATTCAGTCTGGCCACAGGGAACATTTCTACACAGTGACATAATCAGAACATTTACTTCTTCCATTATTTAACTTATTCATTCCCATCCTAATCAAATTCCAAGAATATAGGAGTAAGCAAAAGGATATAATTTCCCCCAAAGCCTGTGACTAATTTACAACACAAGAAACTTAAGCACTGAGGAAGGCCTTGATGGCAGAGGAAATAAGCCACCTTTATTGGCCTCAAGAACAAACTGCAGATCTCTAAGGCAGATTGGGAGAATCTGGATTTATCCAGGAATCAGTCTTCTCCAAAGCTGGGCAGGGAGGAAGTGTGGGAAGCACAGCTTTTCTAAAAGGATGAAAAATGTCACTTGGAGACACTCTGGTTTCCTGAGGAAGGGAAGGAGACACTAAAACATCTTGTTTTGTACATTTTAGATCTTCCTTGTTTTCCACCATCAGTAACTGTTCTATCTCCTCTTTCAAAGATAAATTTGTCTGAAACTCTTGTTTAGGTATCTTGAGGTATGCTTTTTGAGTTATTCTCTGGTCCTTAAACCCCTCTGACTCAGGGCAAATTTGTTTGTTACTGGAATCTTCACTGACTTCTTCCTTTATGGGAGGTAGATGTTGAGGTTCCGCTGTGGTTTGCTTACTCTTAGATTCTTCTTTTAGCAAACTTACATCCTTGTGAGATGTAAAATTTGGAGCTTTATCTAGCCTAGAATTTTTACAGAGTAAGAAACCTCTTACTTTTCCCTCTTTCCCTGCTGTCTCTGTCATAGATTTCTTTGGATGTAGTACTGTCCTTATTAGAAGTCCCTGCGCATTTACTCTGTATTCTTTTGCAGCTCTCTCTCTGCGCTGTCTCTGGAAGTCCTTGAGTTGAAGCAGTTCCTCTGGGAGCTCCATACATGTACGCTAAGAAAAGAAAATGAACACAAGTCTACTATAACTAAACTTCTGAATATGGTCCTTAAAATCACTTTAAAATCACTTCTACTACACTTAGTATTTGGCAAGCAAGGGTCTATTCAAATGTGTTCTTATAGCACCCTCTAGTGTCTTCAACTATAGTAGTACTATTTTTCAAGTAATTTAAATATTTTGAATCCAATTTTGTGTGTATGTTGTGCATGTGTGTATGTATAAAGATTATACAATGAAAAATAAGGGTCCATTCCAACCTCGCCCCAACTGCCTTAGCAGGTGCATCCTCTAAAAAGCAGCTTCTTCTGTAGCCTCCAGAGACAGTCTTTGCATATATGATCCCTTAGTAATATTTATGTATTCACTGGAATACATTTTTCAATTTTTATTTTCCCCCAACTTTTTACTTTGATAACGCTTTCTAAAATTATTTTATACAAATGGTTACATAATATCATATAGTCTTCTTCTTCTTGATTTTTTCCAACTAAAAAATCTGTCTTGGAGATTTTTCCATATTGGCAATTTTAATGGCTGTATGGATATACCATAGTTTGTTTAACCAAACCCTTGTGGATGGATATTTGGGTTGTCTTCAGTATTTTGTCATTACATAAATGCTACAATAAAGAATATATTAAGAAAATTCCTCTTTGTTACATGAGGCAAATAATTTTTCCTAGGTTGCTTGCCCTTTGACTTTGTTCACAGTATTTTCGCCATACAAAATTTTTAAAGTCATATTTGTTCATCTTTTATGAGTTCTGAGTATTTCTGTGTTGCACAGAAAAGCATTCCCTCATACAACTCAATAGCAAAAAAGCAAATACTCTTAATTTAAAAGTGAGCAAAGGACCTGAATAGATAATTTTCCAAAGATATTTAGATGGCCAACAGGTACATGAAAAGGTGCTCGAAGTCACTAGTTATCAGGGAAATGCAAATCAGAACCACAATGAGGTGTTACTAACACCTGTTAAGATGGCTATTATCAAAAAGACAGATAACAAGTGTTGGTGAGAATGTGGAGAAAAGGGAACACTTATATGCTGTTGATGGGAATGTAAATTGATGCAATTTACATTCCCATGTAAAACAGTGGAAAACAATGTGGATGTTCCTCAAAAAATTAAAAATAGAACTATTATATGGTCCAGCAATCCCACGTCTGGGTACATATCTGAAGCATATGAAAACAGGATCGCAAAGAGATACGTACATTCCCTTGTTCACTGCATCATAATTCACAATAGTCACAATATGTAAACAACCTGTGTCTATCAACAGATAAATGGATAAAGATGTGGTGTATATACACTATACAATACAATATTCTGTACAACAGAATATTTTTCAGCCATAAAAAAGAAGGCAGTCCTGCCATCTGCAACAGTATGTTTGAACCTGGAGGGTATTATGCTAAGTGAAATAAGCCAGACAAAGACAAATACTGCACAGTATCACTTATATATGAAATCTTAAAAAACAAAAACAAAAACAAAAATCTGATTTCATAAAAACAGAGAATAGAATGGTGGTTCCCAGGGGCTGAGGGAGAGGAAAACGGGGACATGTAGGTCAGAGGGTACAAACTTTCAGTTATAAGAAGAATAAGTTCTGAGGATCTAATGCACAGCATGGTTACTGTAGTTAATAGTTCAGTATTGTATACCTGAAAGTTTCTGAGAGTAGATCTTAAGCATTCTCACTACATAAAAAAAAGTTAGCTATGAGGCGATGGATGTTAGTTATCTTGATCTTGATAATCATTCCACAATGTATATCAAATCATCACGATGTACACTTTAAATATACACACAATTAATTTTGTCAACTATTCCTCAGTAAAGTTGGGGGAGGGGACACATTCCCTAATGTGACATAATTTTCTTTTAATACTTTAAAAAAATATTTATTTATTTACTTATGTATTTAGCTGCGCTGGGTCTTAGTTGCAGCACATGGGATCTTCATTGCCGCATGTGGGATCTAGTTCCCTGACCAGGGATGGAACCCAGGCCCCCTGCTTTGGGAGTGCGGAGTCTTAGCCACTGGACCACCAGGGAAGTCCCAGTACTTTTTTTCCAATACTTTTATAATTCTAGTTCTTACATAAATACTTGATCCATGGGATTTATTTTAGTGTATCGGAAAGAGATAACAATCCAACTCTGATTCTCCTCCCCCACAATGGTTAGTCAATTGCCTGAGGCCATTTACTAAATACTTATCTTTTTCTCATTGATTGGAAATCTTACCTTTATCCCAACCATTACTGATATATATGAGATCTATTTCTGGGTTCTCTATTCCATCGATCTGCCTATACATGTACCACTCATATTTAGTGCAGACATATAATATATTTTAATATCTGACAGGACTATTCTTATTTATGCTTATTTATCTCTATAAACACTATAATCGCAGTTTGCCAAAGTAATTATGGCTTTAGCATTTTTCTTAGAAGAAAGTTAAATTTAAAAGTTAATTTAGGGGGCTTCCCTGGTGGCGCAGTGATTAAGAACCCGCCTGCCAATGCAGGGGACACGGGTTCGAGCCCTGACCCGGGAAGATCCCACATGCCGCAGAGCAATTAAGCCCGTGTGCCACAACTACTGAGCCTGCGCTCCAGAGCCCACGAGCCACAACTACTGAAGCCCGCGCACCTAGAGCCTGTGCTCCACAACAAGAGAAGCCACCGCACCGCAACGAAGCGTAGCCCCTGCTCACTGCAACTAGAGAAAGCCCACGCACAGCAACAAAGACCCAATGCAACCAAAAAAATAAATAATAAATAAATTAATTTTTTTAAAAAAGTTAATTTAGGAATAACTGATTGCCAAAAATACTTAGTGTCTCCATTCATTTAAGTCCTCTTTTACGCCGTTCAGTAATACTTTAACATTTTTTTCATCTCTATATTTCACATTTCTTGTTAGGTTTATTTCTAGATAATCTATTTTTTGTTACAATTATAAATGAATTTTCCCCCCCATAATATTCTGTAGTTGTGTATAGGGATATAGGAAAGCTATTAAGTTTTATGTTATATTTGTACCCATTTTACTAAACTGCCTTTTTGTTTGTGGCAGTCTTTTTTAATTGATTCTCTTCAGTATTCAGGTATATCACAGGCAAGTCATCATTCCTATTCCTCCTGTTCAGTTTTTATAGTTCATCTTTTTTTTCTAACCTCACTGGCTAATAGCTTCAGAAACTACTAAAGTAGTGGTGATAGTCACCATTTCTGTATATTTCTTGATATTGATGTTCCCAATCAAATATTAGGTAGTCTTCTTGCCTGAGATATATGTTTTATCATGTTAAAGTACCTATTCCAACTTTAATCAATAATGTATATAGAATATTATCAAATTTTTTTCAGCAATAAACAGTGAGAGCAAAATATTAAAAAGTTAAAAAATTGTCCTTGGCTTTACAGTGATAAATGAAAAACATTAAAATTCTCCAATCAAACAAACTATGAAAGGATTTTTACATTGCTCTTTTCTTGTTAAACAGTGAGAGCAAAATATTAAAAAGTTACAAAATAACTTTTTCAGCATTTATGAGATAATCATAAGACTTTCTTGGCCCTAATAAAATACAGAATTTAATATAATATTAAATATTAATAAGTATTAATATAATATTAAACCATGCTTGTAACTAGAATCCAGAGACACATTAATAGAAAAGTATAACACATCTAAGTGGAGTTTGTACCAAAAATGCTATTATTTTATTTAGGATTTTGCATCAGTATTCCTAAATGAGAATTGTTTACAGCAGTAGCCTATGAACTTTTAATGTAAGGAGTCAAATAGTAAATATTTTAGGCTTTGTAAGCCACAAACATGGCTTTTGCATATTTTAACAATCCTTTAAGACTGTAAAAATCATTCTTAGCTTGTGAGCTTTACAAAAATAGGCCATGGGCCAGATTTGGCCTAATGCAATAGTTTGCCAACAATGTAAGTTTTCTTATATTGTGCTGGCTTCATAAAAATAACTAATGAAATTTATCCTTTCTTTGAAAGATATATTTACTGGAAACATAACAGTATTGTGAGAAAATTGGTACAATATTTAAGAAAAGAGTTAGGACTTCTAGCACATCAACTTTTAGTTTTATTGAAATGCACATCACCAGTTGCATCATACGAAATAAATGTCAGTGATCATAAAAAATATATATATATTGTAAAAAAGTGCTTAAGGAGCTGAATTAAGCCCAAGCTATAGCCGCTTCAAGAATATTTATCATCAAGTCTGTTGAAAGAAATTTGGTGCAGCTGTGAAGAGTGGGTATCACTGTGGCCCCCACGAGGACGCAGAGGTCCTGAAAACACAGCCACAGAGAGTGGCACCTACCTCCACGCCTCCCAGCCAGTCTGCAGACCCTTCTCGGTAGGTGTTTAGGTACCCGTCCACCAGGGTAGTTAGATCAGACATCATTTCATCTAGGAGTACCAAGCGAAGGGGGAGCAGGTAGGTAGCTTCCAGGGCCAAAATTTTTAGCAAAGAGGGTGAAAGAGGTCGTGTGAACCATAGTTCTGGGTTTTCCTAGAGACACCAAAACAATTTTCTCTGAATAGTAAGCAAACCTTTAAAGAAAATAATGGTTTATGTAAGTGCTGCTTCACTTAAATCACCATTACTGTCATTTTCTTCAATTATTACCTTCTACTCTCACACTATGGCTAGCCTTCTGAGAATATACACACATGTACATACACACACTTATTGTGTGTATACAGTGAGTGTGTGTATGTGATGGGGGAAAGATGTGGGGAGGGAGGGAGGGAGGGAAGAAGAGAGAAAGAGAGAGAGATTAGGGCTTCTCATTCAAAACTGGAGGCAGGGGCTTCCCTGGTGGTGCAGTGGTTGAGAGTCTGCCTGCTAATGCAGGGGACACGGGTTCGAGCCCTGGTCTGGGAAGATCCCACATGCCGCAGAGCAACTAGGCCCGTGAGCCACAACTACTGAGCCTGCGCGTCTGGAGCCTGTGCTCCGCAACAAGAGACGCCACGATAGAGAGAGGCCCACGCACCGTGATGAAGAGTGGCCCCCGCTTGCCACAACTAGAGAAAGCCCTCACAGAAACGAAGACACAACACAACCAAACATAAATAAATAAATAAATAAATTTAAAATATGGAGGAAAAAAAATCATTAAAAAAACATGACTTGATGTTTAAAAAAAAAACTGGAGGCAGCAGGACTGATTAGATTATATGGCCAAAATTGCAGCCAATACAGTCATGACCTAAGTTTGCAGGCAAGGCTATTAGAAGCTGAAGAAAATCTATCTTACTTTGGGAGAAATAACTGGCATGATTTTTGTTCCACTGCCTTAATCCAAATTCCCAATAAAATCCCCACTTGTCCAACTTGAAAATTTATTTCAGAGTACTTTTTAATTGATAACCAACAAATCTGGATGCTGGCTTTTTTCCACTTGAGACCACAAACAAACTGTTCCCATTTGGAACAACTAAGATTTTGGCAATGTTCATACGCTTACACAGCAGCTGTCATTTCTCTATATAATATGCTGATAATCCCACTCACAAGACACTTGAAAATATTAATGTTATATGGGGCATAGGTTAATACTCACCCGAATCCGTTTTTGTCTCTCTTCCAGAAAGGAGAGATGTTTAGGGGCTATTTTAAGGTGTTTGATTAAACTCTCCTGTAAAGTACTAATGCAGTTTGGAAGAAAACCGCCTGTTTCCATGGAAAATTGAAGGACATCTGCTACCTGTGGCATTAAAAAAAGACAAACAGACCAGTCTGTAGGATATATACAGAGAGTTATCTCATGACAGAAATAGCAGAAATACATTTAGAGAAACATCTTTAAATACCATTTTTCCCAAGGACCCACATGATAGACAATGCCATTAGAAAATTTAAAGTTGTTAGGTTATCTTATTCTGAAAAATTCGAAAAAAAAAAAAAAAAAGAAAAAGAAAAAGGATCACCCAACTTTAATGTGTCCCTGTCTATTTTCTTTTCCACTTCTTTTATTTGCCTGCCTTATGGTTATTTATTGCTCTTTGGTGCCTTCAAGGAATGGGGAAAGGAAGATAAAATTAAACAATTACTTCTACTTATTAGCAACTCTGGTAAAGTTTTGGTAAGGAAAGCTAATAAAATTAAGAACTGAAATCATTATTTGTCTGTGTGTGGTAGGCTAAATAACGGCCCCCAAATATATCCACATGCTAATTCCTGGACCTGTGAATGTTATCTTAAATGGCAAAATGGACTTTGCTGCTGTGATTAGTTAAGGATATTGAGATAGGGAGATTAACTTGAATTATTCAGATGGGCTCTAAATGTAATCACAAGTATTCTTACGAGATGAGGCAGAGGGAGATTTTACTACAGTCAGAAGAGAAGGTGATGTGATGATGAAAGCAGAGACTGGTGCACTCTGAAGATGGAAGGAGCCACAAGCCAAAGAACACAGGTGAAAGATGAAAAGGCAAGGTAACAGACTGTCCTCTCAGAGCCTCCAGAAGAAACCAGCCCTGCTGACACCTTGACTTTCACCCAGTGAAAATGATTTCAGACGTCTGACCTCCAGAACTGTAAGAGAGTAAATTTATGTTTTAAGCCACAAAATTTGTGGTGATTAGTTACAACAGCAATAGGAAACTAATACACTGTGTTAAACGAAGACAAATTGAAATAATTCTGAATTCCTGCTTCTTGTACTATGAAAATCTGAAAAGAAAAATATGGAAAGATATGCCAATGTCTTCATTAGACAATACATACGAGGTCTAATCAAGAAGCCTGATGGCCTCAAGGGAACAATGAGCAATTTTCTTACATTTTGGAGTAAGCATAGAAGCAATCTCTATATAGTGAATGCTCTTGAAAGAAGACCCAAAGGAACATGTAAACAAGAGAAGTGGCACAAAGTTCATTATAAGCAGATACATAAAGAGCAAACTAGAACCACATACAATAACATAAAGTTGAACTTTTAGGAATTTCTGTTAAAAAATAATTGGCTAACTCATTATTTTAACCCCTCTCCAAAGGCTCTAGGTTTATATATTCAAGATCTCCCTTTCATGGCATTAACCTAGAAGACTAGAAGAACTTAAAGAATACATAATGAAAACTAGTGGGTTTATGGCTCTCACAGCCAAACCAGAAACCCAGATCTAGTATAATCTAGGAATTTCTCATTTCTCTAGGTCCTTTAGATCAGAGAAAAACCTCTTATCTTCAGGCTATCTGGGGCCAGAATAGGCTTTGGGGGAACATCTAGGGCAACCTGCATCCCTGAGCTAGATGCCAATTAGCCATTAGCCTTAACTGATACATATGTGGTAAAGGCATAGACATGACTGTCCACCTCACAGTAAGAATCCATGTCAGATTTCCAAATGACCCCAAAATTGTTTGAGTTTCTGAATGCTACAGAGTATGGAGCTTGCTTCTTATTTGAAAATTTCTGGAGCAAAGTGAAGGGAAAAAACCCTAAATAATTATAAGTAACTTTTCTCCAGTACTTCTTCAGTGCACCAAATGTTCTCACATATTGTACAAACATCTTACATGAGAAGTGGGCAGGAATGAGGCACACACAAGAAGACTTTCAATCATTCATCAGACAAGGCCTATTTTCTACAGGAGCTATATACACTGCATTGATTCCAGTGTTTCCCTGCATGCATGTACCTGGGTGTCAAAGACATTATTCAGCAAAATTCCATACTGATGAAAGAGGCAATCAGAAAGCCAACGACAATCATGGATAACCTAAGGAATCAGAAGACAGAGACAGAGTTATTAGAACCTGGCTGTTATTCTTACCAGCAGACGAATCAACTTACACACTCACCTTCAAAATTCTCTTGTCTTCTAATACCATCCGAAGTCCATTGCTGAAAGCACGACTTCCCAGAAGGAAAATGTCAAATAAGTAAACTCGGCTATTTGTGGCCACCTACAACAGACCATCCAGACACACATAAGAAAGAACTAGGGAAGGGGGTCTGAGGATCAAGAAAGGCATGTGAAAAATATGTAACAGCCTCATCTTTAAAGTAAACAATAGGCACTCCTTGATTCTCAGGGAAAACAGGTTTAAATTTACCTTAAGTAAAAAAAACCAAAACACAAAAACACTATCACTGTGATTTTCAAAAGGAAAGAAAAGGACAAGCTAGTAGTTTAACCTTTAGCTTTTTTTTTTCTTTAATGTTTTATGTCTCACCTGTGGCATTCTAAAATCCAGGGATTATAGGTTTAAGGGAAATGAACAATATTTCACTCTCGATAACACAAAACGCTATTTCTCTGAGCTCCATACTACGCATGATTGTCTTGGGTGTTACATAAAATTACTCATAAGGGAAGATCCCTGTCCTCTAGCAGTTTAAAACAGGCAACAAATACACTGGCACAAATGGTAGGATGTGAAATACTGTCATTTTGATCAATTTTATACAATTATAAGTATTCTAGGTTGTTTCTGATCATAAAAGTCACGGAGGCCGTACAGCTGGATAATCTACTGAATCAAAGAATGAAGGCAAGAACAGATCCAAATAGGTCTAGACAGCCAGCCACAGGACAGTCAGATGCCATCTTTGTCATTTCAGGAGCTAACTATTGATACAGCTACAATTACCAGGCCTACCAGGCACCCATTCTCAGATCTTTCACGTTGTTTGCCAAAATTTGACACCTGAAATAGTCAATCCCAATCTACCTCTTTAACTGTAAAAATTGAATAGACACATTGTAGAAGTTTGGAAAATAATTCTCCGCTAGACTGTAAACTCTGTGAGAGAAGAGGTTATGTCAGATTCACCACTCGTAACTGAAGCAACCACTAGAACAGAGCCAGGCACGTGGACGGCTGTCATCCATCTCTTCAGTGAATCACTGCATCATGCCACACAACACCCCCTTCCGTTTTTTCATATAAAAGATGTATAACACTCTAAAAATATGCATTCAAATCTATATCCCACTTCTTCTTTTCATAAACTTTCAAACATTTTTCTATGCTGCATTTGTCATCGATTTTGACAGTCACATAAGATCTATCAAATGTACTGTAATGTCTGCTACTGTTAACTAAGTGGCTTCTGATTTTTCACCACTATAAATGATGCCAAAATGAATAGGTTCTCATGGAAATTTTTCTTCATGTTTTGAACTATTTAGGGTAGATTCCCAGAAACAGCCCTGAGAAGTAGGCCAAAGGACAAAAAAACCTTTAAGACTCTTAAAAAATATTTGCTACCTTAAGACATAATGTTATATCTGAAAATATCTGACCACAGATGAAGGTTAAACATTTAAATAATTTAAAGTTAAAGAAAAGCAGTGGGAGGGACTTCCCTGGCGGTGCAGTGGTTAAGAATCCACCTGCCAGTGTGGGGGACACGGGTTCAATCCCTGGTCCGGGAAGATCCCACATGCCACAGAGCAACTAACCCCGTGTGCCAGAACTACTGAGCCTGTGCTCTAGAGCCCGTGAGCCACAACTACTGTGCCCATGCACCACAACTACTGAAGCCCACGTACCTAGAGCCTGTGCTGCTCTGCAACAAGAGAAGCCGCCGCAAATGAGAAGCTCGCGCACCGCAATGAAGAGAGTAGCCCCAGCTCGCCGCAACTAGAGAAAGCCCGTGTGCAGCAATGAAGACCCAATGCAGCCAAAAAAAAAAAAGAAAAGCAGTGGGAAATACTGACAGAAAGAAAGCAGATTAGAAAAAACAGAACAAAGAAAGAAACACAAAATGAAAATAAAGGTTTAGGAATTAAAGGTGCTAGATACTGAGGAAAGTGAGGAGCTGGAAATAGAGGGATAGGCTGGAGGTCTGTATGTGAAGAAGTAAGCCTCCAAGTTATCCCTCCCCACTCCCACGGAGGACAGAAGACATATTCTCTGGATAAATCCAACAAGAGAGGCTCTAGGGTTGGGAATATAAGATATAGAAGAGGGCAGAGGTTTGGTAATGGACTGAAAAATGAGTCTGCACACAATTGTGAGCCTCCCGAGCTTTTCCCTTGTAGCTTCCAGCTTGATACCACCAGCCTGTATTGGAACAGGAGGATAGAGGGCTCCAAGGAAGATGGCTTCAGGACAAAGATGCAGCACAGATTATCAGGATAGATGTAAGCATGTGAAAAACTACATTGAGGGAAAAATGTGGGAAGGCTTCGTCACAAATGAAAGGAAAACAAAGCTAGTAAGATGAGGCAATTATCAATTCTATGAAAAACAAAAAGTTGGGCAAGAAAAGAAACAATCTTACTGGCCCAACAAGGAGCAATGGTTACATAGCCATAATCACATATAGCCTGAATCCTGTCTTAACCAAAAATTGGGATATAACTTCCCCCCCAAAAAAACCAAAAACACTAATTTGAAAACATACATGCACCCCAATGTTCATAGCGGCATTATTTACAATAGCCAAGACATGGAAACAACCTAAGTGTTCATCAGCAGATGAAGGGATAAAGAAGATGGGGTGTATATATATACAATGGAATACTACTCATCCATAAAAAAGAATGAAGTTTTGCCATTTGCAGCAACATGGATGGACTTGGAGGACATTATGCTAAGTGAAATAAGTCAGACAGAGAAAGAGAAATACTGTAGGATATCACTTATATGTGGAATCTAAAAAATACAACAAATGAGTGAATATAACAAAAAAGAAGCCGACTCACAGATATAGAGAACAAACTAGTGGTTACCAGTGGTGGGGGGAATATAGGGGTGAGGCAGTGGGAGGTACAAACTATTGGGTGTAATACAGGCTCAAGGATGTATTGTACAACATGGGGAATACAGCCAACAATTTTGTGATACCCGCAAGTGGAAAGTAACCTTTAAAAATTGTATAAAAATAAAATCTTTTAAAATTGGGATATAACTAAACTGGGAGGCTCTAGGGAGGTGTGGGTGCTATAAGTGAGCAAAATCTTTGTTTAGCATAATAAAAGTTAATAATTTGTAAAACTGATGAATAAAGAGAGAGCAATAAGCATATTATCAAAAAAGGAAAATAGACACATTTCAACATGTTAAAAGTAGTTGCCTCTGTACTTTTTTGTGTCTGGTTCCCTGGTTTTTGAGGCTGCTACCAGAGGACACCCCTTGATGGCATGGCTCTGGTGGCCAGGGTGGCTTGTATTCCTGGGTCTCGTGGGACTGTGGCAATCGGAGGGACAGTTCTTGGCAGGCTACCACCCCTAGGGCACTGCACAGACAGTGGACTGGGGCACACTCTCCAGTCTTTCTGTGAAGGAGGGCTCTTCGCTCATGCTGGAGCTTCAGCCTGAGGGGCAGGCTTCAGGATGGGTACACATTAGTGGCCTATGGAGCTGCTCTCAAGGAACATAAGCTGTGGACTCCATCTTGACGCTCTCCCTTGCTCCAGCTCACCTATATCACCCAGAAAAGAGCTTTGACACTCATCTGGAGCCCTGATTTCTGCAACTGCTGCTCAGGGGACACCTCCAGATTGCCTGGCTCTGGTGGCCAGCAAGGTTTATGCTTGTGGTCCCACAGGAATGTACATATTTGCATACTTAAAAAACTGATGCCTGAAGGTCTCACTTCCAGTCACCCTGAGTCTATGTGCTGAGATCCTCCCCTTTAGGACACTGACAGGTCTTGGCACATCCTCAACTACTGGGAGCTATTAAAAATATAATAGGCTGCTTGGACAAGGCAAAGAGGTTTGAAAGACAACCAGGAGCTGAGGCAGGGTTGAATGACAAGGTTCATCTCCTACATGAGGCCACTCCTTAAACACTGGGAGGAGTGGTTGTTGCATCTACTATATAGAAACCAACACAGAGAGTCAACCTCAGGAAAAAAAACTTAATGAAATGGAGATAAATAATTTACCTGATAAAGAGTTCAAATAATGGTCCTAAAGATGTTCACCAAACTGGGGAGAAGAATGGATGAACACACTGAGCACTTCAACAAAGAGATGGAAAATGTAAGGAAGTACCAAATAGAAGTCACAGGCCGAAAGAATATAATAATTGAACTGAAAAATACACTAGATGGGTTCAATAGCAGACTAGATAAAGCAGAAGAAAGGATCAGTCAACTCAAAGACAAGGCAGTGGAACTCACCCACTCAGAGCAGCAAAAAGAAAAAACAACGAAAAAAGTAAAGACAGCTTAAGGTCTTATGGAACAGCATCGCATGGACTAACATTTGCGTCATAGGTCTCCTATAAGGAGAATGAAATGAAAAATGTAAATGAAATAATGTTTGTCAAAGTACTTTGTCAACTGTAAAGTGCTGTACACATGTACTTTAACAACCTTGCTACTGGATTCTTAAAAAAAAAAAAAAGCACCACCTCTGAAGAGAGAAACGGAGTGAGGATTTTTCTGTCCTCATAAGCCTTTTAGCATTTTTTTTGTTTGCTTTTAATACATAGGGCATGTGATACTTTGATTTAAAAAATTAAACATACAAGTCCAAGGACCTGGTGGGAGAAAACGTGCCCACTGATTTGCTCCCAGTCACAAAAGACGATATTTGTAACCAACTGGATGTCCCCTCTGGTATCTAGACAACAAAAGGGGACAAATTAGGAAATAACCTAGAGGTGCCCAGGCCTGCATTACCAGGAAGTCCACCCTTTTGTTTTGGTAGAGAGAGGTTTTGGTTTGGTTTCTTCCTCCCTCCCCAGCTTTACTGAGATAAAATTAGCATATAACACTGTGTAAGTTTAAGGTATATAACATGATAATTTGATGTAAGTATATACTGCAAAAGGATTACTGTGATGAGGGTAGTTAACATATCTGTTACCTCACACGGTTATCTGTGTGTGGTGAGAACTTTTAAGATCTACTCTCTTAGCAGCTTTTAAGTATACAATACAGTATTGTTAACTATAATTACCGTGCTGTGCATTACATTCCCATAACCTATTTATCTTATAACTGGAAGTTGTACCTTTCGACTACCTTTATCCATTTCCCCCATTCCCCCACTCCTGGCATCACTACTCTACTCTCTGTTTCTATGAGTTTGGTTTTTTTTAGATTCTGCATATAAGTGAGCGCATACGGTATTTGTCTTTCTCTAACTTATTTTACTTAGCTGAATCCCTCCAGGTTCATCCATGGCATCACAAATGGCAGGATTTCCTTCTTTTTTATGGCAGAATAATATTCCATTGTACATATATATCACATTTTCTTTATCTATTCATCCATCTATGGACACTTGCTTGTTTCCATGTATTGGTTATTGTAAATAATGCTGCAATATGAACATGGGAATACAGTTATCTCTTTCAGATCCTGTTTTCATTTCCTTTGGATATATACCCAGAATTGGGATTGCTGGACCATATGGTAGTTTTATTTTTAATTTTTTTGAAAAGCCTCCATACTGTTTCCATAGTGGCTCCACCAATTTACACTCCCACCAACAGTGCACAAAGGTTCCCTTTTCCCCATGTATTCATCAGCACTTATCTCTTGTCATTTTGATAACAGCTGTCCTGTGTGCGGTGATATCTCATTGTAGTTTTTTTTTTAAATAACGATAGCTATATTTTAAAATATTTTATTCATTTTATTTATTTATTTTTGGCTGCTGTGGGTCTTAGTTGCAGCACACAGGATCTTCATTGTAGCACACGGGACCTTCATTGCAGCATGCATGATCTTTCATTGTAGCGCGCAGGCTTCTCTCTAGTTGTGGTGCGCGGGCTCCAGAGCTCGCGGGCTCAGTAGTTGCGGCACGCGGGCTTAGTTGCCCTGTGGCATGTGGGATCTTCGTTCCCCAACCAGGGATTGAACCCGCGTCTCTTGCGTTGGAAAGCAAATTCTTAACCACTGGACCACCAGGGAAATCCCTCTCATTGTAGTTTTGATTTGTATTTCCCTAATGATTAGTGATGTTGAGCACCTTTTCATGTACCTGTTGGCATTTTGTATATCTTCTTTGGAAAATTGTCTATCCCAATCCTTTGCCTGTTTTTTTTTTTGTTTGTTTGTTTGTTTGTTTGTTTTTTGGCTGTGTTGGGTCTTCGTTTCTGTGCGAGGGCTTTCTCTAGTTGCGGCGAGCGGGGGCCACTCTTCATCGCGGTGCACGGGCCTCTCACTATCGCGGCCTCTCCTGTTGCGGAGCACAGGCTCCAGACGCGCAGGCTCAGTAATTGTGGCTCACGGGCCTAGTTGCTCCGCGGCATGTGGGATCTTCCCAGACCAGGGCTCGAACCCGTGTCCCCTGCATTGGCAGGCAGATTCTCAACCACTGCGCCACCAGGGAAGCCCTGCCTCCATTCTTTTTCTGAGGTCCTGGATCATCTTCACTATCATTATTCTGAATTCTTTTTCTGGAAGGTTGCCTATCTCCACTTCATTTAGTTGTTTTTCTGGGGTTTTATCTTGTTCCTTCATCTGGTACATAGCCCTCTGCCTTTTCATCTTGTCTATCTTTCTGTGAATGTGGTTTTTGTTCCACAGGCGGCAGGACTGTAGTTCTTGCTTCTGCTGTGTGCCCTCTGGTGGATGAGGCTATCTAAGAGGCTTGTGCAAGTTTCCTGATGGGAGGGACTGGTGGTGGGTAGAGCTGGCTGTTGCTCTGTTGGGCAGAGCTCAGTAAAACTTTAATCTGCTTGTCTGCTGATGGGTGGGGCTGGGTTCCCTCCCTGTTGGTTGTTTGGCCTGAGGTGACCCAACTCTGGACCCTACCCGGCTCTTTGGTGGGGTTGATGGCAGACTCTGGGAGGGCTCACGCCAAGGAGTACTTCCCAGAACTTCTGCTGCCAGTGTCCTTGCCCCTTGGTGAGCCACAGCCACCCCCTGCCTCTGCAGGAGACCCTCCGACACTAGCAGGTAGGTCTGGTTCAGTCTCCTCTGGGGTCACTGCTCCTTCCCCTGGGTCCCGATGTGCACAGTACTTTGTGTGTGCCCTCCAAGAGTGGAGTCTCTGTTTCCCCCAGTCCTGCCAAAGTCCTGCAACCAAATCCCGCTAGCCTTCAAACTCTGATTCTCTAGGAATTCCTCCTCCCGTTGCCAGACCCTCAGGTTGGGAAGCCTGACGTGTGGCTCAGAACCTTCACTCCAGTGGGTGGACTTCTGTGGTATAAGTGTTCTCCAGTTTGTGAGTCACCCACCCAGCAGTTATGGGATTTGATTTTATTGTGATAGCGCCCCTCCTACCGTCTCACTGCGGCTTCTCCTTTGTCTTTGCATGTGGGGTATCTTTTTTGGTGAGTTCCAGTGTCTTCCTGTCGATGACTGTTCAGCAGTTAGTTGTGATTCCGGTGTTCTCAAAAGAGGGAGTGAGAGCATGTCCTTCTACTCCGCCATCTTGAACCAATCTCGAGCTTTTTAATTTGATGGCGTCCAAATTGTTTATTTTTGCTTTTGTTGTTTGTGGAGGTTAGTTTTAAATAATTTTCATTTGTGCTGCTAACTCTAACCTAGTCATCTAAAAGCTAAGGTTTACCTAGAAAGTGCATGGAACAAGAGAGAGGCAATTTAATTCCTGAGCAAAACTGGGCCTGATACCTCCATTCCTTTCCCTTTGAGAAAGTAAACATTCCAGAGGAAAGAGTTCAAGAAGGCAGACTGCCAATCCTAATAAAAATATTCTCTCAGTAGGCTGATGTAGGTCTTCAGTCAAAGGATGGAGGATGTTGATCGGGAACTCAGCTGGCTTTCTTGGCCCACTCCCCCTTAAATACTGACGATGCTGAGTTTGATCCAAAGGTGGTTACCCATCCTCTAGCTATTCAAGGCTCACTACAAAGTTCTTTGAATATAATGTATATCCTCACCTACATCTCCTTGATCCAGGAAAATGAGAATGATGTGGCAGAAATCTACTGTGGAAATCTACCAACCAGAGGAAAGATAAGAAATTCTCCATATTTCGGGACTTCCCTGGTGGTACAGTGGTAAAGAAGCTGCCTTACAATGCAGGGGACGCAGGTTCAATCCCTGGTCAGGGAACTAAGATCCCACACGCTGCGGGGCAACTAAGCCCGTGCACCAGTTACTGAGCTCATGCACCTCAACTAGAGAACCCACATGCTGCAAACTACAGAGCCCACGCAGCCTGGAGCCCGTGCATTGCAATGTAAGATCCTGCATGCCTCAACGAAGGTCCCGGGTGCCACAGCTAAGACCCAACACAGTGAAAAATAAATACAATAAATAAATAAATAATAAATCTTAAAAAAAAAAAGAAATTCTCCATATGTCTAAGGCAAGAGAACAGAGCTGGGAAAGAAGACCTCAGGTAGAGCCTCTGAGACAGCAGAGACAGCAACGATGATTATAAAGCTCTTTCCTTTTTTTTTTTGGCTGCACCACACAGAATGCAGGATCTTAGTTCCTCGACCAGGGATCAAACCTGTGCAGTAGAAGCACGGAGTCTTTTTTTTTTTTTAATTTATTTTTGGCCGTGTTGGGTCTTCGTTGCTACGCGCAGGCTTTCTCTAGTTGCGACAAGCGCCGGCTTCTCATTGCGGTGGCTTCTCTTGCGGAGCATGGGCTCTAGGCGCATGGGCTTCAGTAGATGTAGCATGTGGGCTCACTAGTTGTGGCTTGCGCTCTAGAGCATGGGCTTAGTAGTTGTGGCACATGGGCTTAGTTGCTCCGCAGCATGTGGGATCTTCCCCGATCAGGGCTCTAACCCATGTCCCCTGCATTGGCAGGCAGATTCTTAACCACTGCTCCACTGGGGAAGTCCCAGAAGCAAGGAGTCTTAACCACTGGACCATCAGGGAAGTCCCTAAAGCTCTCTCCTTTGAAAATAATAAACTGAGTACAAGAAAATTGAAAGACATTCCAAACAAGCTATAGGACAGTGACACTGGGGTGACATAAAAAAGACAATTAAAATAAATTTACCAGTGAGTCTACAATTATTTCAAAATAAAAAGTTTTAAGAAATCTTTTACCTGAAGCCAACATAGTTTCCCATGACGACACACATTAGCTCCTTCTGCTGCCACACTCAGGACACTTTGCTTCTTGATGTGCAGCATCTGGTAAGAAAAGGAAGAAAATAAAAATCTCCAGAAGATAAATGTTGCAATTATGACATCATGAATGGCACAAGTAAAATGGCTAGAAATAAACAAAGTGGATCATATTTTTTTAAACTTACAAAATCCAAAACACGTCTACTTCACACACACACACACACACACACACACACACACACACACAAATCACACTGAATGCTTCTGATCCTCATTTCAGTGTTCACAAAGTTATTCCACAACTGGAAAATAAATCATTCATATTGCAAATGCTAATAAGAGTTGAAAACTCAGATACCTTTTGTTACCACTGATGTTACAGCGAAAGGTTTCTAGTCTTTATGGCAAGATTCCTCATGCAAAGAACAGCAATTTACTATACCTAAAGGGAACTCACACAGTGGCTGAGTCTCATAGTATCTACTGTTCAGAATGAGAAAAACATAGACTCAACAGGTCCTTTAAAGTCTTGGATTCATTAAATTATTCAAAACTGAAATAGGGGTATCCTGGAAACACATGCTGGTCCTCTTATTATCTATATTCTTATATTTCAAAACATTATACAATTCTAAAATCTTTACTGCATAATCCATGAAAATATCTGCGTGGCACAAGATTCTCCCCATTTTACAGGTAGATAAATTACTCAAGAATAGAAAGGCAAAGTAACTTACACTAGCACAATATCTTCCTTTACAGAGCATGAAGTGTTCTATATTCTGAGTATCTTTCATCAATGATAAAAAAAGGGGACTCAACTTCAGTTCCATTCTCAATCAACAAGAAGGCTGCAAAACTAGGAACAAAAGCTGTATTTCCCTACTGATAAGAATTTCCAACTAACTCTTTAAATTTCCAGAGCAAAAGTTCTTATCCTATTATTTGTTGTTGTTGCCATGGACCATTTAAAGCATCTGTTGATATATAAAGAATTCTTGTAACTCAATTAAAATGGCAAATGAATAGATATTTCTCTAAAGAAGATATACAAATAGCCAATAAGCCTATATGGGAAAAGAATCTAAAAAAGAGTGGATACATGTATAGGTATAACTGATTCACTTTGCTGTACACCTGAAACTAACACAACATTGTAAATCAACTATACTCCAACAAAAATTAAAAAAAAAAAGAAAGGGCTTCCCTAGTGGCGCAGTGGTTGAGACTCTGCCTGCTAATGCAGGGGACACGGGTTCGAGCCCTGGTCTGGGAAGATCCCACATGCCGTGGAGCAACTAGGCCCGTGAGCCACAACTACTGAGCCTGCGCGTCTGGAGCCTGTGCTCCGCAACAAGAGAGGCCGCGATAGTGAGAGGCCCGCGCACCGCGATGAAGAGTGGCCCCCGCTTGCCACAATTGGAGAAAGCCCTCGCACAGAAACGAAGACCCAACACAGCCAAAAATAAATAAGTTAAAAAAAAAAAACTAAATGGGAAGCATCTCTTTAAAAAAAAAGAAAAAAATAGCCAATAAACACATGAAAATATGCTTAACACTATTAGCCTTCAGGGAAATGCAAATCAAAACCACAATGAGATACTATAGATCTATGAGATCTATAGTGGTGTAGATCACACCACTAGGATGACTATAATTAAAATGACAGATAATAGTGTCAGTAAGAATGTGGAGAAATTGGAACCCTCACGCCCTGCTGGTGGGAAAGTAAAGTGGTGCAGCAGCTTTGCAAAACAGTATGGCCAATCCTCAAAAAGTTAAACACAGAGTTATTACATGAGCCAGCAATTCCACTTGTAAGTATCTATCCAAGAGAAATGCAAACGTGTCCACACAAGAACTTGTATATGTATGTTCACAGCAGCACTATTCATAATAGCCAAAAAGTAGAAACAATCCAAATGTCCATCAAGTGGTGAAAGGATAAATGAAATGTGGTATATCCATACAAAGGAATATTATTTGGCAACAAAAATAAGTGAAATACTGATACACGCTATAACATAGATAAACCTTGAAAATATTATGCTATGCAAAAGAAGCCAAGCCAATCACAAATGACCACACATCGTATGATCCCATTTATATGAAATGTCCTAAACAGGCACATTCATAGAGGCAGAAAATAGATTAGCGGTTGCCAGGGGCTGGGGGTACTCAGAAGGGATTAGAGGTGTTGGCTAAGGAATATGGGGTTTCCTTTTGGGGTATTAAAAATGTTCTAAAATTCATTGTGGTGATGGATGTACAATTCTGTGAATATGCTAAAATCCAGTGAACTGTACATTTTAAATTGGTAAATTTTATGGCATGTGAATTATATCTCAATAAAGCTGTTTAAAAAACAAAGAATCTGCTGAAAGCTAACCCTCTCTTAAAAAATACACCTCTGCAGGGGTTTCCCTGGTGGCACAGTGGTTGAGAGTCTGCCTGCCAATGCAGGGGAGACGGGTTTGAGCCCTGGTCTGGGAGGTTCCCACATGCCGCGGAGCGGCTGGGCCTGTGAGCCACAATTACTGAGCCTGCGCGTCTGGAGCCTGTGCTCCGCAACGGGAGAGGCCGCGACAGTGACAGGCCCGCGCACCGCGATGAAGAGTGGACCCCGCTTGCTGCAACTGGAGAAAGCCCTCGCACAGAAACGAAGACCCAACACAGCCAAAACTAAATAAATAAATAAAAAATAAAAATAAAAGGAATTCCTTTAAAGAAAAAAAAGTAAAATAAATATCCTTTAAAAAAAAATAAAATAATTAATTAATTAAAAAAAATACACCTGTGCATACATGAGCATAAGCTTGCTTCTAAACAAAAAACTTAACGATTTCCCTAAAGTCTAACTGTGAACCATACCCTAGGCTGAATAATTAGTTACTGCCATATCTCAAATTAATAAAAGATTATAGAGAAATTACCTAAATAGAGCATCTAGACTGGTCTTTTAAAAATATAAAAAAATTTCTGCCTCTCCTCTAAAACTGCCGATGGCTCTCCATCTTACTCAAGTCAAACTCAAAATCCTTATGTCTACTTGACCTGCCTCCTGCCCCCTTCCATTCCGTAACACTCTTTTTCACTGTGGTCCTGCCACAATGACCTCCCTGCTGTTCCTCCACACAAGTCAAGTGTGCTTCAGCCTCAGGGTCTCTGCACTTGTAATTATGCCTTCTTTAAGTTTTTTACTAGATATCCACATGGTTAGCTCCCTTACTTCTTTTAGATCTCTGTTCCAATGTCACCTCTTCACAGAGGTTTTCTCTGTCTACCCTAAATAAAATAGGAACTCCCTGTCATGCTATTCACCATACTACACTTTTTCTTCATAGCACTTATCACCAGTTGATATACAATTATGTGTTTATTTTCTTGCATTAAAATAAGCTCCTTCAGGGCTAGAACTTTGTCTTGATTATTATTTTAACCCAGACCTCAGAACAATGCCTGGCAAATAGCCGGCTTTCAGATGTTTTGTTAACTCATTAGGAAAAACATTAATGATCTTATAATAAGAGAGAAATTTATGAGACATAGACATGATACCCATTTGCAGATAATACGGAGAATGATTGAGGGCAATACTTACTGCAGCACCAAACTTCTGCTGGAACTGATCAACGACTGTGTATGTCACCTCCTCTTCCTCTACAGGAGAATGTTATTATATATATGTCTTCCTTGGCAATAGAATAGCCCTCCCACTAATTTTTGCCATAATCCTAAAGTCCTACTCTATTGCAACTCAAATGTCTAGAACTACTGAGACTAAGCCTAGAATACTGAGAACTATTTCATTATCACCTGCGTCAGCCCATCCCATAGTGAACACTATTAGCATCCTATTTGTCAGCTGAGAATAAACAAAAGCCCCACTGATGATATCTTATAAAATAAAATATTTACTGATTTCCTTTGATAATCCAGTAATGTTTCCTTCATCATATAAGTTTATGTCTTGAATACTTCAAGACATGTACTTTTTTTTTTTTTTAAGACATGTACTTTACAAAAAAATTTTTATACAATTTTTAAAGGTTACTCTCCATTTACAGTTATTAGAAAATATTGGCTATATTCCCCGGTGTTGTACAATAAATCCTTGTAGCCTATCTTATATCCAATAGTTTGTAACTCCCACTGCCCCACCCCTATATCTCCCCCAACACTCGGAACCACTAGTCTGTTCTCTGTATCTGTGACTCCGCTTCTTTTCTGTTATAGTCACTAGTTTGTTGTATTTTTTAGATTCCACGTATAAGTGATATCATACAGTATTTAAGACATGCGTTTTCTAAAAGCACATTCATAATAAAAAATAATAGTTTAAAATAAATTAGTCCTGCTCTTTGCATCAAGATTGCTAATCTGAAAATAAAAAAAATAAGTGGCAAAAAAATAAAAAAATAAAAAATAAATTAGTCCTGGAGATGCACCAATGTCCACACGTTTGGAATTCTCTGGATCCTGAAAATTAATTATTTTTCTAATTATGTAATTTAAAAGATTAGAGGTATAGTATAACATATAATTCTTCTTCATCTCCCAAACTTTAAAACTCTGGAGTGGCTCAGGACATAGTCCGTAAACCGCTTCCTTTTTTCTATCCATACTTACTCTCTTGGTGATCTCATCTAGTCTCAAGGCTTTAAATATCATTTATAGGCTAGATCTTGAATTTATATCTCCACCTCAGATCTTTCTCTTCATCTCTCAGCTTACACTCAAACTTAGGTTGACCAAAACTAAACTCCTAACCATCTCCCCAAAACCTTTCCCACCCAGAATCCTTCCCATACTTCAGGCTGCTCAAGCCCAAACCCCTGAAGTCATCCTTGTTTCCTCTTTTTCTCTCACAACCACATCTAATCTGTCAGTACATTGTGTTGGCTCCACCTCAGTATACATGCAGAATTCCACCACTTCCTACCAACCATACTGTCACAACGAGGGTCCAAACCACCGTACCCACTAGACAGAATTATTTCAGTAGCCTCCTAACTGGTATTCATGCTCTTACGCAGGCCCTCCTCTCAGTATCTATACAGCATCCAGAGTGATTTTGTAAAAACAGAAGTCAGATCATGTTACTCTTCTGCTCAAAACTCTCCAATGGAAAACAGAAGTTTTAAAAAGTACCTTCTGTAATAGTATAAAAATAGAAATACTTAGGGATAAATATGGCAAAAGATGTGTAAGACATACAATGAGAACTACAAAACACTGCTGAGAAATTAAAGATCTAAATAAATGTAGAGATATACTGGGTTAATGGAATGGAATACTCAATACTGTTAAGATGTCAATATTCCCCAAACTGATCTATCAGTTCATTGTAATCCCAAAAAGGATTCCAGCAGAGTTTTTTCTTTTTTGGTAGAAATTAACAAGCTGATTCTAAAATTCATAGGGAAATGCAAAGAACAAAGAACAGCTGAAACAACTCTGAAAAAGAACAAAGTTGGAGAACTAATACTACCTGTTTTCAAGATCTATCATATATCAACAATAAACAAAACAGTCTAGTATTGGTGTAAAGATAGAAAAATTAGATCAGTGTAACAGAATTGAGTGTCCATAAATAAATAAACCTATATACATACAGAAAACTGATTTTTGACAAAGGTGCAAAGGTAACTGAAGGGAGAAAATACAGACTTTTCAATAAACGGTGCTGGAATAACTGGATGTCCATATGGAAAAAAAAAAACCTTGTCCATATCACATCATATACAAAAATTAAAAATGGATCATACAGGAATAAAGACGCAGACGTAGAGAATGGACTTGAGGACATGGGGAAGGGGAAGGGTAAGCTGGGACGAAGTGAGAGAGTGGCATGGACATATATACACTACCAAATGTAAAACAGATAGCTAGTGTGAAGCATCCGCATAGCACAGGGAAATCAGCTCAGTGCTTTGTGACCACCTAGAGGGGTGGGATAGGGAAGATGGGAGGGAGACGCAAGAGGGAGGAGATATGGGGATATATGTATATGTATAGCTAATTCACTTTGTTATAAAGCAGAAACTAACACACCATTTTAAAGCAATTATACTCCAATAAAGATGTTAGAAAAAAGTATATATAAACATTAAAAAAAAAAATGGATCATAGACCTAAATGTAAAACCTAAAATGTCTAGAAGAAAACAAAGGAGAAAATCTTTGTGACTCTGAGCTAGGAAAGATTACTTAGATATGACATCAAAAGCACAATCCATAAAAGAAAGAAAATGGATAAACGGTACTTCATCGAAATTTAAAATGTCTACTCTTCAAGAGATGCTTTAAGAGAATGAAAAGACAAACCACAGACTTGGAGATAATATTTGCAAAGCATTTATTTTAGAAAAGACTTGTATCCGGAATATATAAAGAACTCCCAACACTGAATAATAAGAGAACAATCCAATAAGAAATGAACAAAAGATATGGATAGACAGTCACCAAAGATATTCAGATGTCAAAAAAGCACATTAAAAAATCCTCAACGTCCTTAGTCATTAGGGAAATGAAAAAAACAACCAACCAACCTCCAATGGCTTCTCTTCTCACTGCAGAGTAAAAGCCAAGTCCTTTCAATGATATACAAAGTCTTCCATGATCCACTCACCCCACTTCATCCCCTACTGCTCTCCTTGCTCCAGCTACACTCATCTCCTTGCTGTCCCTTCAAGATCATGGCATGTTCCTCTCTCAGGCCTTTGCATCTGCTTATTTTTTATGCCTAAAAACCATTCCCCCCAGATATTCATACATCTTGGTCCCTCACTTCCTTCAAGCCTTTACTTCAAATGTCACTATTTCAGTGAGACCTGTCCTGGACACTCAAAAATTGTAAAACCATCCTCTCCACACATTTCTTCTTTTTCTTCTGTTTTTTTCTACTTAACATGTGGCACCAGCATACTATATAGTATACTAATTTATCTTATTTAGTGTGTTTCCTGCACCATAACTCGATGAAGGTAGAGATACCAAACTTTGGTATCCCCAATGTCTGGCATATAGTGTGCACTCAAATATTAAATAAACAAATGAATCATGATATTTTATCTTAATTCAGACCCTAGAAACAACAGCCTAGATGAGAATTCCACATAGAACCTTGACTCAGGGTTATACCAACTCTGAAGAGTTCTGAACCACAAGAGAGCCTAGAAAATTCAGAGCCCTGGTACTCACCTGATGGGCTGTACTTGAGGTCATTTAGCAGAGAGGTGGTTGGTGCCTCAGGGGCAGGAGAAGCAGGCTTATATACATTTAGGTCTTCATCTTTTATTGTATCCATCCTGTTTCTTTCTGTATTTAGACTATGCTTACAAAAAACAACACTTAGGTGAACTTGTTCTTTGTTGTTAATGCCATAAACACATCAGTTGTAAGGACTCTGGATCTTTCATAGAGAACCCATTCATCCACTGTTTACATTGATTTGAAGATACCATCTAAAGATGGAAGGAAACATCCACCTATTTCTTCTCATTTTAGGAATTACACAGCTAGTGAATTACAGTTAAGGCTTTCTACCCTAATGTGTACATCTGGGTAACATCATAATTAAAATCATTCCATCATACCTAACAGAAGATGCCTTTTCTCTTACTGCACCTTGTTCTTCTTCATCCAGTAGTTCCACTGTAAAATAACCAAACGGCTTCCAACAGGGCTTCCAATCTGAAAGCAGTTAACTATCCCTCTGTCCCCTCCACACCCACAGTTTAATTATGTAACACAGACAGTAATTGGGAATGAAATGTTAGTCCATAGAGGCCTTCATCGGCCAGAAATAAATAGAGCAGAAAAGACTATCCAAAGTACTGAAGACCCCTAATCTTACATCCCTACATAGCTTCCTTGGTCATTTAGCAGGATTAGGAACCTCTCTACATATCCACTTTACCCTTTTTGTTCCAGGACACCTTTGTGGTCATGCAGATTGGTTCTAGAGATATCTTTTCTTTCCTATTTATTCCCATCCTAATGCATTTTCCCTCACACTATGTACTGTTCGGGGGTTTTCTCTTAAATCATTCATACTGTCCCTTCCACTTTCTCAGGCTGGTGCATTAACAGTTCAGCGACATGAAAGGTAATAAAAGCTAGACTGGAAATCACAAAAGAAATATGAGAGACACATTCCACAGAGACTCTGAAACCATTTATTTTTAACCTAACAGTTCACGGAATACAGGGAAATATTGTATATCATTGATTCTAAGATGCACATTTTAAACAACTCTGAAATTGGATATGATTTACAGTAAATGCACATGATAGTTTAATTGGCAGCTTCTTTTTCTTTCCTAGGGTGGGAAAAGAAATAATGCACCTTGTCATTAATGGCATCTAAGATTAAATTAAGTACACTTAGGTACTTTTCATGGAAAAAGTTTCTCAGGGGCCACTATGTTTCAAATGTCTCTTTCTCCTACACTGTCTAGAAGTGTTGAGTCTGGGTCAGAGAAAGTAAAATTCACTAAAAACTTGGATTAATCAATTATTAGCCTTTATCTTGATAATTCTTATTCAAGGTGCTTTTCAGGGAGAACCCTCTATGGCTGATTGAGCCACAGGGCAAAGAAAGAAGGAGGATGGCCTTAGAAATTAGAAGGAGGAGCTTAGAAATTATAAACAAAGGCCAAGTCCTGAGAATGAATTTAGGAAGAAATGAATCCATGTGTACAAATCACAAAGCTGGTCAGTGGTCAGCCTTCTCCTGAGTTAGGAGATAGTAGTAGTGATTCCTTCATTTTTCTTTACAAACTCATCCACAGCCTAGCTTTGTTCCAGTCCAGAGCTCTGTTCTACTGCAAAGTCTAACAGTTAACACACAATTAACAATCCCTGTACTTCCACCACCATCACTGCCATTTTAAAAAGGCGCTCAAGGGACAAAGAGTGTTTACAGTAGCGTACTCAGTAAGAAATGACAGTTATATAAGCTGGCTGGGGCCCAGTGGCTAAGACTCCACATTCCCAGTGCAGAGGGGCCTGGGTTCGATCCCTGGTCATGGAACTAGATCCCACATGCTGCAACTAAAGATCCCACATGCTGCAACTAAAGATCATGCAGGCTGCAACTAAAGATCACGCATGCCACAACTAAAGATCACGCATGCCACAACTAAAATATCCTGCATGCCACAACTAAGACCTGACGTAGCCATAGAAAGAAAGAAAGAAATACTAAAAAAAAAAAAAATAAGCTGGCTGGACTTGTCTGCTTTAAAGTAGGTCTTGATTGGCAGGAGTCCTTTCCTTTCCTCATATCTGCCCCAACGGTAAGAAATGCACAGTTCTATGAAGTCCCAGCTCACCCATTCCGCCACCCCCCTCCACCCCACACTGATATTCACTCCTCCTTGGAAGGCTTTTTGCTTTTGAGTTCTTGAAAGAGAGAATAGTTCTTGTTCCTAACCCTTTTCTCTTACCCCATTTGGCTTGTCTGAAGCACACTGACCAGATGAGCTTCTATAGCTCTTCCTTTAGGCAAACAATTGTATCTATTCTTGCTAAATTGTTTTAGCTGGCAGAAATAAAGAACAGGGCTAACTTCCCACAATTCCAAAATCCCAAAAGGTCTAAAAACCAAAAATTTTTTTAACTCTTTTGGCAGCAAAACCTGAACTGACATACTATTTATAGTCCTATTTTATTCCACTTAATATGATTATCCATCCGTTTCTCTGTAGAAATGTGTTTTATTACAGAGTGCTAACCAGACCCACTTGAGGTGTTATGTAATATGACCAGTATATACCCTTTGTTCGCTTTTTGAAAAATCCAGAACTAGCCTGAGATCTGAAACATTTGGCCCCAAGGTTTCAAATAAGGGACTGTGAATGTACTGTGAATGTCTGGTGTTAAATTCGCTTGCTGAGCAAGACAGTTCCTTTCTGTTCAGATTCCTAACTCTGCCTGCGAGCTGAGTCTCTAGTACTGAGTACCAGATGTCCTCACACTGTAAAACCAACATGATTAAAATTCTCTACGACTGTTCTGCTCATAGAACCTACTGAAACAGTAAGATAAGGGACAATTCCCAAATACCAGCTTTAAGAGTTCATAAATGCAAGATAACATCTTAGTTTTCCCTCCCACCCCCGAACACTGAAATGAGGCAGAGCAATGAGTTTATTGCTACTGCAAATCCCGATACCAACATTTAGGGAACATGAAGTTCTCACCATTCACAATCTCGTGTCCAAAAAACATCTTCACTCCTGGGACACTTCGATCAGTCTCCACATTCTTCACTGTTATAGAAAACAATTCATTTGGTTGATAAAAAGTAATATTCCCTAAAACTATAAGAAAATATGTCTCACAAAAGTGCCCAAATCTGAGTTTTATAAAAATCCCCAAATTATCTTCCCCAAGGAATAAAAAGTCAATAATAAATTACAAAGCTATAACCTTGAAACAAGTAGTATAAAGAACAGAGGGAACCCCAGAATGGTCCAAGATACACTAAAAGGGCAGTAGTAGTACACTGAATTTAAACTTCTTCCAAAAATATTCTAAGGCCTTTGGGGCTAAGGATTATCTACTTATTATATTTCTACTGATTTTTACTCCACCTAACTCCAGAAAAAAACTTAAGTCATCTGACTACTTCTAGAGTCCACACCCTGTTTCATGTCATGCTATATGCTTGAACTATTAATTGTCAGAGACAACAATCCAACTCGTGGCCCAATTACAGGCTCTTCTATGAGTAGGTAAGGGAGTTGGGAGAAGTTTATTTGTCATGTTTACAATACAGTGTCATTTTTTTCTAGATGGCAGCGCTCACAGCAGCTGTATATTTCCACATTTCTCAGCAATCCAAAACAAATGAGTTTTACCTTCACTAGTCCACTGAATATATTCTTACATAGGTCAAAGATCACCAACTGCCTATTTGTCAAATCCCAAAAAAAGTTTACAATCTTATACTTGGTTCCCACGCATCCACTGACAATATTGTTCTCTCCTTTCTTCTTTGGCTTACAGGACACTCTTAGTGTTTATTTCTTTTCCTACTAATTATCTAAAGCCACCACACTGAGCACCCACTCCAAACCAGGCATCTTGCTAATTATTTGCCTGTGTTTGACTATCCAGTAACATAATGAGATAGGCATTTCACTATCTCCATTATGGAGGAATTTGAGGCTCAGAAAGGTTGAATAACCTGCTCAACGTCACACTAGTAGTAAAAAAAAGAGTCAGGGTTCAAAACCAGGCCTCATTGATTTTAATAAGCATCTTGTAACCAGTGTTCCACTGTCTCCCTGATTTGCTCCTTCCAGGCTCCTTAGCTGTCTCTACCACCACCGCTTGCCCCTTACACACTGATAATCCCTAGGGTGATATTCCTCATGCTTCTTCCTTCTCCTTGAATGATCACATCAACTTCCTAGTTGTCCTGACATACATTATTTCTCCAGTACGGATTATTTCTCTGAGCTCCACTCTCATTTTCAACTAATAGCAGACTTACTGCAATATTTTTCAAATTGATCATTATCTTCTCCCACTAACCAACAAACCTGTTCCTCTTCCCATTTCTATCAATTAATAACAGTACTATACACATAATCTGAGTTATAAATGTAGGAGGCTCTTTGACTATCTAATTCATCAGTCCCCAACCTTTTTGGCACCAGGGACTGGTTTCGTGGAAGACAATTTTTCCATGGCCTGGGGTGGGGGGATGGTTTCGGGATCATTCAAGCACGTTACATTTATTGTGCACTTTATTTCTATTATTATTACATTGTAATATATAATGAAATAATTACACCACTCACTATAATGCTGACAGGAGGTGGAGCTCAGGCAGTGCTGAGTGATGGGGAGCGGCTGTGAATACAGATGAAGCTTTGCTCCCTCGCCTGCCATTCACCTCCTGCTGTGCAGCCCGGTTCCTGACAGGCCATGGACCAGTACCGGTCTGTGGTCTGGGGATTGGGGACCCCTGATCTAACTGATTACTAGGTTACTTATCCTCACTCCTAAGCATTTCTAGAATCTGTCTTCTCTTCTCCATTCCTTGCCAAACCTTAGCTCTGACTCCCATCATTTCCTCTTTATTGGGTCCCTTGATTGTCTGAATAGTTCCTTGTCTATTCTCCTTGTCTCTAGTTTATTGCTACTTCAAACCTTCCTTCATGCTGCTGTCATAGTGATGTCACTCCCTGCTTTGTCCAAATGGTACATAAATTAGTAAACAGGTGTAACAGTTCCACCATCAATTCCTCCTTTGGGAAGCCTTCCCCACTGTCCTAACCCTACCATTCTCAGATCTAAATTAGCTGAAATTTTGTGTTTGCATAGCATCTTGTGCGTCCCTCTATCACAGAGGGTAT
The DNA here is from genome assembly GCF_028021215.1 of Eschrichtius robustus. Taxonomy (NCBI): domain Eukaryota; kingdom Metazoa; phylum Chordata; class Mammalia; order Artiodactyla; family Eschrichtiidae; genus Eschrichtius; species Eschrichtius robustus. Next base: position 88,658,783 of record NC_090824.1, read on the forward strand.
CACACTGCATTACATCTTTCTACTTGTTTACCTGTCTCCTTACTAGACAAAGTTTTTTGAGGACAGAGACCATGTTATTCTTATCCATATCCCTGGTACCCAGCACAGTGCCTGGGATATAAAACTCAGTAAATGATTACCAAATGAATTAATATTGCAAAAGCCTGATATAGTCCCATCCCAGCCTACAAAAGTCTATTTTAACTCATAATATGGCTTAACAATAACACTAATCTCTCAAATGTCATTTACACGTTTCAACTGTGAACTTGAAATTCATTGTGCCAGGAAATCAACTACTCTTAACAAGTCAATATTCTAGCTGAATAAAAACTATATATTGGGGCTTCAAGGTGAGCACATGGAGGAGGCTAAGACAGTGGCATGCCTAGAGAGGGTAGAAACTCTGAGCCCCTTCCCACATACCTTGCCCTATAAATCTCTTCCATCTGGCTGTTCCTGAATTTTATCCTTTAAAAATGAATTGGAATTGAAACTGGGAGGTGTAAAGGCTACCTTGTGACCAGGAGGATAACACATGGTCGCTGAGGTGGCAGAGCAGGAGCACAAGACACCTGATCCCTCCTGGCATCTTTCAGCCACTGCACCATTCCTCAGTAGTCTGTCTCTGGGCTTCTTTTTGCATGAGAAAAATTAACGCCTTACTGTCTTTGTGAATTTGTCTGTTGAAGCCAAAAGCAATTCTATCTAATACAGTGGTTATTTTTAATTTCAAGGTACATATGGAGAGAAATTAAAAGAAGTACCCAGTTAAAAAAAGCTCTATACATTGAAAATTTCCACTATCATGTCAATAAAAGTATAGAAGTGGGGACAAGCCAGCATATGCAGCCATGTTGCTCTGTTAGGGAAAACAGCATTCTAATCCTCCTCCCACCTTTTCCCTAAAATAGGAATAATGCCACTCTCCCAGTTGCTAAGGGAGCGCAGAACCATCACCCAAACTGAGTTATTAGTCTCCTAAAAGGCAGGAGATTATGAGAAATAAAATGAGACCTTTCTTCAGGACAACAATCTTGTTAGGGTCCACATGCTGGAGCACTCCCTCAAAGATGCCACAAACCAACGTGAGTTTCACTCTTCTCCACAAAATCTGGTTGAGGAAATGGTAGTCACTGCTAGGATCCATGCTATCTGATTCCAAAAGGAGTCTTCAAATTAATCTTCAAGTAACCAAACCCTTGAAAATAAAAGAGATCTATGATTTTTTAAATATTTTGGGGAAAATGGGGTTATTTTTCCTTTCCCCATACCTGGGATAAGAAAAATAAAAATATTAGAGTAATTCAATTCTGTTCATCTTTTTAGAATGATAATGAGAAAAATATCATTGCAAGCACCAACTCTAATTTATACATGGGAAACTGAAAAGTATAAGACTTCAGGCAAGGTGGGTTTGACGTCTTTGTCTATAAAATGGCCTAATATCACTTTTCCTTCCTTAGCTAAATGGAATAAGAAGAACATTTAGAGGCTTTTTAATAGCACATGCATACATCATTTTAACAGCAACCAAAAAAACTAAAAGAACAAATGAAATAAATTGATATTGGCAAACACCTGCCAACACATTGCAATGAATTGTTTACCCAGAAACGTCTGGGATCTAACCTCTTCTAGATGAATCACATTTCCAGAGTTTCACACTGTAACCAACCAAAGAATAAGTGACTTAGAACTATCACAATTTATGCATTACCAATCCAGCTGCCATGTCACTGCGAGGGCCATTCCACCCCACCCTGGCCACAACTCAGGGACTGGGCTGCTGTAATGTCACCAGTCATGTGCAGCCTGACAGATTAACTGACACATGCCACACACTGGTTTTGTAAAATTCAACTGTTTTTGTAAAAATGATGCATGCTCATAAAAAGGATAACAATGCAGAAATGTACAAAGAAAAAACTTTATCTTGCAGAAATAGCTGTCATTCATAGTAGACACTCTTATAATCCTTAGTGTAATACTGTAAATTAAAAGATAAATCCTTTCTTTAAAAAGTATCTTTTAGAACAATCCTGTTATTCGGATGCCTTGTATTTAGAACCTCAGCTAAGTGTTCCTCCACAGTGCTTAAATTTAAAAGTGGCTTGCCTTTGCCCCACTTGGAATAGTCAACCAGTGAATTTTGCAATTTAGTTTAACTATAAAACACTGACCAAATAACTAAGGCCCAATTTGACTAGGAAGAGGTGAGAAGTTACATAGCATTTTTAACCAGATAAATAAATTACACTTTAATATTTTAAGGTCTAGCAAGTGCCTTCACAACTATTATTTGTTGCCTACAACAACTACTTAATTTACAGATGTAGAAACTGAGGCTTAAAGATTTAAGACACCTGCCCAAAGTTACACAGCTAGAAGGTAATGGAACCTGAACTAAAACCAGGTCCCTAGTGGAGGATGTGTGCAGTCTAGTGCAAGACAAAGTGTTATGCATCCAGAGAGAACATAAAACAAGTCACCAGAGTGCCTGGAAAAATCATTCTTCTTTGTTCAAGTCAATCCAACTGGTAAAAGGGGAATTTCTACAGAAATAAAAGAGAACATAAAACTGGAAAAACCGGTCCTTAAAAGAGGTAAAAATTAATTTATATTTTTAAAAGATACATAAGAAATAAGCTTGTGAAATGCCTGGATAATAAAGAAATTTAAGAAATGTTAAAGTAAATCAGAAAAACATTAACACAAAGCAAAGAAACCTCGACTGAGGATGGCTGCAAAAGGTTAAGATTCAAGATTAGGAAGGAGCGAGTAAGGTCAAGACCTAGAGATGGGCTTCAAGACAGACTCAGAAAATAGACATTCACGTCGGTGACATCACAGGTTTTTCTACCATACTTACGCTCTCAGGATAAAAAGAAGGTCCTGTGGCCTAGATGGGCATATCCAACATTTCACACTCTGCTTATTCAGGCAGACGTCATTAGGTCAGACAAGAGCAAGTCTATCGTGAAAACAATTCAGTAAGACTAGAACCTCAGTCTCCTGCTAAGCTGTCAAAGCCTTAGGTAAAGCTTAAAACTAGTAACCTAAATTGACTTGACCAGCTCGCTAATACAGTGTTCTAGTGCTTAAGTACTAAGTGAAAGCGGTCAGAATTTGGTTCTTCCATAACTCAAACCAGTTCTGTACAAAGTAACACTCGAGGGACGGGTAAGGGGTGTAAAGGCACTGAAGCCACAGGAAAAGAACTGGTTCACCTGAAAGGGTGTACTAATTGGAAGGGGGGCTTTAAATGTTTTCAAGAAAACAAACAAAAATATGCCACAGGAACAAAATGCAAATTTCCTCGTTTTTAAGGCAAAATAAGAAACTTCAAATAAACAGTGGGCCATACGCTAGAAATTCTCTCCTCCACCGTTAGGTTTTTCTTTTTCCTCCGACGAAAGTTTGGGAAATCTTGTGTCTATTTCAGCCAAATGGTGAGTTCCTCGAGCTTCAGTCTTGAAGTGAAAAAAGAGGGACTGCTGTTAAGGAAGAACTCTCGGGGAGTTTCAAGGCCGCTGTGGCGGTTATCAAAGAACAGTCCCGAAAACAAACTAAAGTACGCAACGCTGGGAACCCACACTACAGGTCGGACGCCAGCCGGCCTGAACCAGCGCTCCCGTCTGTTTCCCGAGGAGCCAATCGGCGCGCAGTCCCGAGGCTGGCTCCCGAGCGCCCCTTGCGGCCGGGAGGAGAGAGGGCCCCTAGGAAGAATCAGGAGGTGCAACTCCCAGCATGCAGTTCCCAGGAGACACACCCTAGCGTTCACCCAAGCGACGTTTTGTCTGTTTTTATTGTTTCTCTCCGCAATCCATGCCAACCGTAGGGTGGGATTTCTAGTGTTAGAGTTCTGTGAGAAACAGGTTGGCTACACCGCCTGCCACACGTTATTGTGTTGTAAAACAGTGGGTCAGTGGCGTTGCCCTTTTAATTGCGGGCGCTAGGGCCAGAATTGCCCCTTTAAGGCCGGTGGCATCATGTTTCCGGGGGCGTGGTCCGTCTTTAGCTAGACCCGGCCCGGCGCTGGGCTGATTCATTCGGGGGCTGGAGCTAGGAACGTCGACGTCGGCTCCGGCGCTGGGCTCAGCCTCACTCCCAATTGGCTGGGCCTCCGGGCCGCCCTCCCCCGCGCGCCACCCCTGGGTTCCCTTCCCAGTCCGCAGTAGAACCACTGCCCTCTCCCTTCTTGACCCCTGGCCCTTCCTCCCCTTCTTCCCTCCCTACCGCTGCCGCTGTTGCTTCTGGCGCCGCTGCTCCCCGAGGAGCTCCCGGCTCGGTGATGGGGTCCCGGGCCTCCACGTTACTGCGGGACGAAGAGCTCGAGGAGATCAAGAAGGAAACTGGCTGTGAGTTCGGGTAGGGGGTGGGAACGCGGCCGAGCGCCTCTGGCTGGCCTCAGGACCAAGGGCGACTGTCGCTGAGGTCTGGAGATGAGGTGCCGGGAGGTTGGGGGGGTCCTGTGCAGCCTCCAGCGCTGGAGCTTCGGGGATGATGGAGGACCTGTTCTTAAGCTACAGCTGCCTGGAGCGGGGCAGTGCCTCTTGTGGGGCTGTCCTTCCCATCAAAGGCGGGAGTCATGATCACCCGTAGATCACTGATCCCGCTCTTTTCTCTTACCCCTGTTCTTGAAAGCCCCCGAACTCTTTTCCTTTATCTTTCCTCGCACCAACCTCAAATTCAGGAACTGTGGATGGATTCTGTAGAAAACATTCTGTCCGTTCCTGTGATGTTTCTGGGCAAGGACTTAAAATCACTGACAACTGTGGGAAATCAAATAAATTCTTGCCACAACCGGAAAAATAAATCCAGAAAGTGAGATCGTACAGTAAGGCTTTGGAAGACGGGACGGGATACCTTAAAGAATCGGGGATCTGAGTATGAGACTTCTTTCATTCTGAGCTTGTGGAGAGAAAGCACAGATACTGTTGACTACCAGTTTTTTATTTACAGTGAGGATGCTTGCTGTCCTAATTTCAGATCTATTGATTTCTACTATGCTGGTGTACTTCATGCAGTCGCCGTGGAAATTGGATGTGCTCCAAAAACCTCAGTGTGAATTTGTACTAGGAACTGATTTTTTACAGTCCAGTCTCTTCCTCATTAACTTGAAAGGGGCAACAGAGTTTTGGGAATTCAGAAGCCCGGTAAAACACCATCATACATTTGTGTAGCCCTTGATAATGCATACATTATTTTCTATTCTCAGTAATTCATTATGACTCTTGTATTTTACATGAGTTATGTAAACATCCATGCTCTGAGTCTTCATGATACCTGTCTTTGATAATGAGATGGCCAGTAAATAACTCAGTGGTCCATTCGCAGATAATATCGAGTGCTGGGGGAACCTCAGAATTATTCAGGCAATGGTGGCCTGAGATAAATGAAATGCTGTCCCATGCTTTCTGACAAGTTCAACTTTCTAGAATCTTCAAGTTGGAAGGGGTGTTATCTAGCCTCATCCCTTTTCAAATTGGTTTACTGCTTTCAGCATCTCCTAACTTACCTTCATTAAGCCTCTCCATAAAGACTTTAAGGACCTCACCGCCTACCAATGTAGTCCTTTTGATGATTTTGAATGAATGACAGAAAGTAGTTAGCTGTTTATAATGTGCAGTACTTATTTGGGCACTTGACCTTATGGTCATTTTATGACTTACCCTGACTCCAAGAGTAGAAATGTAGGCAGTTTGGACTCAGCAAACGTTTTATTACATTTTGTGGTTATGACCTCTGGCCACACTTGTGAGAACATAAGAACTACTGTAGGTCTAAGGTGACACCAGAGTTAAAGCATTCATGCTTAAAATAAAAAGTCACATAATGAGGGACTGTAAACCAGAGTGAGGGTGGGAAAAAGCTATTTTTGCCTCAAGAGGAAGGGAGCAATAATCCCATTCTGGTTTTATTACATTTGACCAAATGAAAGTGGCCTTGATTGCCTTAGGACTCTGGGTTATATTTTACTGTGTGACCTTGTGAGAACTGAGTACTCCTGCAGAGCTGTTTTCCTAGTTGCCGAAAAGTGAATCAAGCCTGAGGGACTCAGCCACAACCAGTACTAATGTGTGTATTGAGCCAGAAAGCCTAATGAAACAAGTACTTATTGAATTTTTGCAGTGTCTATATTCAGTACGATACTGGGTACTCAAAGCAGATGGTGACAAAAGATGCTCACAAACCTGTCATGGAGATAAGCCCACAGGAGTTAGGATTAGCATCAGGACATACGGTACCTGAAATTGTGTGGCACCTCTTTCAGAACTCAGGGAAGAGTCCTTGTGCGCTGGCCTTGAGGAGGACAGGAATTGGGCCTTGATACATGCATGAATTGATTAGATTTGGATAAATTAACCTAGGGCATTTTGGGTGGCTTCCAGGTGCTTTCTCCCCCAGCATGCTACCTGTCATTCTTCTGCTCTGGGAGTTGAGCCATCAATTTATCCAGTTAGTGCCGATCAGCAGAGTTGATTTTTAAAGCATTAATTTTAGCATGATGCAAAAGGTTTAGAAGAATAAAAACAATGGATACCTGAGGGTGGGGTAGAGAGGTGGAATTAGTCCTATTTTCCTCTGCTTCTTGTTCTGTTAAGAGTTTGGGGAGCTATCAATCAGAAACACTTCAAGTTAAGAACAAGTATAAGACATTTCACTACTCGCTTTGTCAGTAAGAAAATGTAGCATAATTGAGTAAAACTGACTTTATATTCAGTGTGAAAGCTTTGCATTCATAAGTCTAAATTGATTAGAATTCATGTATGACTAGGTTATTCGGTATTTGAAATTTAATCTCTAAGTGTTTGGAAAAGTAATTCTAAGTAAGAATTCCTTGTAAGCCTCAAGTTTGTCATCTGTAAATGGGAATAATAATAATAGTACCTACTTTATAGGATTCCTAGTGAGAATAAAATGAGAAAAATGTAAACTACTTAGAATAGTGTCTGGATATGTAATGAGCACCAGGTGTTAGCTATTACCTTTTGAACCATAGATAACAATCATCTTATTGGGAAAATACCATTAGCATATGCTAGTTATAAAAACTATGTCTTGAGCTATATAACTGGAGAGGTGACAGCATTTTACACTTTTCCTATTTTCAGGGGATATTGGATTAGGAATCAGGTTTTCCCAATTCTAAGGAAATAAAACTTTGAAAGGAGTAGAAATCCTGTTGTTTCTAACAGTTTAAAAAACACTGTCTAAAAACACTGTGTTGGCGTAAAACATTTGCTATATTGTCTTAGTTCTGTCACCTTCTTTCACTCGTCAGCATTTCCATAAATTAAAATCATTTCAATAAAAGTTGTCATTAAGGGAAAGGTCATAAGTGTCTTGGGAGTTTCTGTATTCTCCACCTTTAGTTCACTTAACTGTGTGGTAATAACCTGGCTGTGAATTACTTAAAACCTTTAAAAAAAAATAGCCACATAATCTGTGAGAAACAACTCATGCCAGCTGAGTAGTAATAAATGCCGATTGATTTATTTTTAGCCTCTACCTTCTGGTGTGTGTCATGTGACGTGGCAAAGATATTGAACAGGCTTGGGAAGTAAGTTTTACAGGCCAGTGAGGTTTTGTTTGTTTGAAAGGGTGTAGTGATGATAGAACTAGTGTGGGTTTCTCTGTAGTTGCAACAAAGAGCACAAGACAGGCAAAGGCAATTGCTTGAGAATAATTTTCTGGGCTAGAATGTTAGTGGAAGTTCAACTTCAGGCTGCTCCTGCCTCAAAATGCAGAACCCCTTCATGGCCCTCATCTGCCTTGCCATAGTGCCTGAAGGTTCTGTCACTACAGAAGACCCTGCTGCTGTCTTCCAGTTCCTATTTTTTTATTTTTGGCTGCGTTGGGTCTTCGTTGCTGCGGGCATGCTTTCTCTAGTTGCAGCAAGCGGGGGCTACTCTTCATTGCGGTGCACGGGCTTCTCATTGCGGTGGCTTCTCTTGTTGCGGAGAATGGGCTGTAGGCGCGTGGGCTTCAGTAGTTGTGGCACGTAGGCTCAGTAGATGTGGCTCGTGGGCTCTAGAGTGCAGGCTCAGTAGTTGTGGCGCACGGGCTTAGTTGCTCCGCAGCATGTGGGATCTTCCCGGACCAGGGCTTGAACCCGTGTCCCCTGCATTGGCAGGCGGGTTCTTAGCCACTGTGCCAGCGGGGAAGCCCTATATATATTTTTTTGATGAACCATTTTAAAGCTGCAGATATTAGAACTCTTCACCCCTTAAGCCTTCTGCATGTATCTCCTGAGAATAAGGATTTTTTTCCCTACATAACCTGAATACTATTATCACACCTAAGAAAGTTGACAATAATTCTATAAATATTATCTATCATTCAGTCCATATTCAAACTTCCCCAGTTATAATAAAGTTTTTGTTTTTAATCTCTTTTAAGTCTCTTAATCTATAGGTTTCCTGAGAGAGTCGGCCAGCTCTTGAAGTCCTCTTGCTAGGGGAAATGCGAAATATTGGGGTGTGGAGTGTTCAGGAGGAATGGTTAGGGGTGCAGGCTTCAGCCTCTCAATCTTTTGAGAGTTACCTTCGGTTGCACGTATATGCTTTACCTAGGTTATTAATCTGTTCTTCTGCGTTAAGATTTAGGATAAAGGCAAGGGCAAAATGACTTTTTTTCTTATTCCCTTTTCATTTTTACTCTTCACTTTGCTTTTCCTCCTTAGGGCTTGGCATTTCTCTCAAATGCCTTCTTTCTCTGAGCACAGTGATGATAGAAAGGCATTTAGTCAGGAAGATTAGCAGTGTCTTTTGAGTAACCTTTCAACAATAGAAACTAATTATTTGCCCATCAGTGGAGAAAAATATAGCTTCATTCAAGATATGCCCACATTCACAACCTTTTCTGAGAGTAATTGTCAACTCCTGAGACTTCCTTTGGGTTTCCAAGAATGATGCAGGTTTTGGGCACTTGTCCTGCTAGCCTAGTGCCTTCTGGTAAGAATAGTTTACTGGAAACTTGTCCTGCCTTCATTTGTGGCAGTTCCAATACCTTTTTGCTCCTTGACGTTACTCTGAGGTATACACCTTGGAGTTTGCTTTATATTCTTTGTCATAGTGAGTTTAGCACCTGAATTAAAGCCTGCTTACTTGCTGCTGCTGCTTCTCCTTCGTCTCTTTCTCCTCCTTCTTCTTCTGTTCTAACAGAGCTCTTTGTAACAATATGATTGTACCATTAGTTCCGAAATTTAGGAGGTAGATTGAGATGTAACCATATTGAGTTGTGTTAAAAGTTGGCATTTGGTTGTACATTTCTCCACTGATTTCCACATAGCCCAGTTTGTCCTGGAAGATAGCAGTTTTATGGTTGTTTGGATACTTATTTACACATTTATTTTTAACATATTGGTAAATTATGAACTCAAGCAGCCATAAACTGATCTCTTTTTCTGAAATATGGGATGTAATGTCATACCATTACTCACTAAGGGAATTTTTAAAATCGTACTATAAGGCTTCAGTGTCCCTTTCTTTTGGATGGTGTTCTAGATTAGAAAGATGTCTGATGGCTCACTTGTTAGTTGAAGAACTTGGACAAGGTGACAACATTTCTTCCAACTTAAACATTTTATAACTTGCTGTACATACTTATATATACATACATACGGAATTTCTAGAAGGATTCACAGTAAACTGGTAATAGTGTTTGACTCTGGCAAGGGAGACTGAGGAACGCAGTTGTTAGGGTGACTTTTCATTATGATCACTTTTGTACCATTTTTACCATGTGGATAGATTGTTTTCTCAAACAAACAACAAAAAAAACTAGTATAAAACGAACTGCAATTTGAATGTGTTCCTTGTTAAAGAAAAGTAACCTGAAATATATAATACTCAGTGGACTAAATATTATGCAGTTATTAAACAGGACTCCAATATAGAAAAATTATGAATTAATAAATGAAAAATAAGCTATTATGTTTATGTAATGTACACAGTGACATATTAGATGATATATGAAGAAATGAAAGCAGTGGTGTTGAGATTGTGAACGAATTTTGTTTTTTCAAAAAATCTTTTGGGAAAGTTAGTCATTCTTTAACTGACTTATTTTGTGAAAACTAAAGGGAACTTTAGTTCTAGAGCAGCCTTTGAGGCCCGAGGCCAAAGCCTCGTCAGGTTCCTGAAGAAAATGGTTGTGACTGGCAGAATCAGGAGAAAGCTGGAGATTAATTAGTACAGCAGTAAAACTGTACCTGCAGGCTCACAATGTAAGGATAATGATGATAATAGCTAACCTGGAGTGCTTACCAAGTGCCAGACCTTTGCCAAGCACTTTCCTCTCCTGGATTCTGTTAATTCACTCCACAACCCCACTCACCCACCCCTCACTGGTAAGCTGTGGTGCCGTGATTGGAATCAGAACCTGTCAACCTGACTCACAAGGGTGTACACCAAGCTACTGACACCTACCTGACTAGCAGAAAGGTCCACAACTGCTTCAGTGTCTGGACCCCTGCTGGCTCTGCCCTGGCTGGGAATGGTTCTGCCTTCTCCTCTGCTCTCTGCTCTCCTTAGAGAGCCAGTAGTACAGAACGGAGCCCAGCCTGCGCTGAAACCTGACGCTGAAGAATTCACAGCTTTGCCCAGTGTGTCCTCTCATCCTAGCTCTGGGCCACTCACTTCCTGTTTCTCCTGCCCGTGCCCCTGTTTATTTTATCCCATTGTTCCTAAAACCGCAGGTGGATTTTTGTTCCTTGAGCTGGGGGAGGAAGACAACTATCAGAACTCCCTCAGCCACCCCTTTACCCGTGAAGGTACAGCCTAGGACAAAGTCCACACTTGCCACACCCTTTTTGGCTGTTGTCTTTTCTTCTTTGATAACTTTTTTTTTCCTCCTACCTCCAATCTGCCATGAGACTAAACTATTTCCCAGAAATTCCTTTTTGCATTTTCAAAGTTTCATTGTCTACCTGTAGTTATTACCTCATAATTGTCAGCTTGTGCCTAAGTTAGTCCAAAATGAGGAGCAAAACAGCTTCCTTGTAGATGTCATCTGATGATAACATGACCATTTTACAAATTACCTAATTTCCTTTCTTGGAGCCCTTTCCTTTACTGGGAACTCAGTGGAGGTCATGCCATCACAGAGAAGAGGCTGACCCAAGGCTGTGGTGATCTTTTACCCGAAGATCAGTCCTGAGGGAAAAGATAAAGCCACTGATGCTTGGGGTAGGAGTAAATCAGATTTTTAAAATACAAGCTGTTTCACAAGCCCCGATCTTTAATTCAACACAAGTTACCTACCCAGCTGTGCCAGCCTGAAACGTCAAACTGATTAATAGAGATGTGTTTTTAATCAAAGCGTGCATTTTCATAGCCTCTCAGTCAGGGTACTGAAAGGTGAGAATTTCACAATTTCCTTTCAAACTAAATTTGGCCTTGTTTTGTTAAATCTTAACTACCTGACATTTAACACAGTCTTAATTAAGCCTAGACTTCATTCCTGAGAGTCAATTTTGTTTACTCTTGATTTAGTTTATTTTCTAACTCCTTTCATTCTTTCTGCCTTGACACTCTAGAGGTGAGTTGGAGTTGAGATTTCGGCCCACTTTACTGACTTTGAAGCGTTTAATGGTGGCCCGGGACCAGAAGGGCAGCTGGCTTCTGAAGGGCCACATTCAGGTTCAGTTCGAGTGGAGGGCAACTTCTCCAACTGGGACTAATTTTGTGTTCTTTAGTTTCCCACAGTCAGATCACCCGCCTCTACAGCCGGTTCACCAGCCTGGACAAAGGAGAGAATGGGACTCTCAGGTAGGCAGTTCCTTTCTTTATTTTCTGACAACGTCTGAATAGCTGCCTTTATCCAGAGAGCAGACACAATAGGCATCTGGCATGCAGAGAACAGGGACCATTTCTTCACTCATCTTTGAGTATCATTGATCCACAAGGGACTTAAATACTAAGCAGAACAATGAATTTACATTTATCACTAGGTGCTTGCTGCTTTACTCCAGCTCCCCTTGGTTTGGGTGGCCATTGCTCTGGTCCTATGAGTGTACCTGCGGGAATTTCGGCTCTCTCTGCTTGAGTTTTCCCACAGCTCTTTCCCAAACATGTTAGCTTTCAGGAGGCTGACCCATAGCAATCCAAGATGGTGTAGGTTGTTTGTCCTTTCCCCTCTCTCATTTCCCAAACCAACCCATATTCCTAGGGTACATCAGTTTATATGTATTAATGTTAGATAAGATGTTCAGTATTTTTGTCTAGAGCAGTGGTTCTCAACTGAGGGCTATTTTCCCTTGGGTGGCCAAATATCTGGAGACATTTTTGATTGTCACAGCTGGGGAATGCTACTGATGTCTAGTGGGTAGAGGCCAGGAATGCTGCTGAACATCCTAAAATGCACAGGACAATCTCCTCTAAATGTCAGTAGTGCCACAGTTGAGAAACTGGTCTTGAGTAAGTATATGATTTCAGAGTAATGTAATGCTGTATCATTTCATATTTGTAATTGTCTTATAGTCAAATGAAATATCTCCTTACCACCACCTCCCAACCTAACTCTCAGTAACAGCATTTTGTTACTATTGTTCCTCAGCTTTGATTGACTGATATAGAATGAAGCTGTTTGCCTTTCTGGCGGCTGTCAAGAAACAATGGAGGACTTCTTTAGAAGCCTTGTAGCATAGGTGTGGGGTGTAGCATAACGGGGGGAGGAATATAGTTGCTAAGCCTTTGTGCATAATCCTCAGGCAGAAGAGCTAGAAAATGCTGATAAATCCATAGGGCCATGTTTGTTTAGGTCAAAATCTGGCTTCACTGTAAGCTGGAATTGACCAAAACCATGCTGCCCAGTCATTAAAGTCAATGACTACGGAATACCTATCACGTGCAAAGACCACACTAAGTACTTTTTCTTTTTCTTTTTTTTACCACACTGCTCAGCATGCAGGATCTTAGTTCCCTGGCCAGTGATCGAACCCGAGCCCCCTGCAGTGGAAGCGCAGAGTCTTAACCACTGGACCGCCAGAGAAGTCCCCTCTTTGTCTTTTCTTAATTGAGGCAAAATACACATAACATAATATTTACCATTTCAAAGTGTACATTTTAGTGGCATTAAGTACATTCACAACACTGTATAATACGTTTATGTATTACCACAGTCTAGTTGTAGAACATTTTCATCAGCTCAGATGGAAACCTCATACCCATTGAGCAGTCACTTCCCATTCCTCTCTCTATGGACATTTCATATAAATGGAATCATGCAGTATGTGGCCTTTTGTGACAGACTCTTTCGTTTAACATGATGTTTTCTTTTTTTTTTTTTTTTAATTTATTTATTTTATTTATTTTATTTTTGTCTGCCTTGGGTCTTCGTTGCTGCGGGCAGGCTTTCTCTAGTTGCAGTGAGCGGGGGCTACTCTTCGTTGCAGTGTGTGGGCTTCTCATTGCGGTGGCTTCTGTTGTTGCGGAGCACGGGCTGTAGGCGCGCGGGCTTCAGTAGTTGTGGTTCGCGAGCTCTAGAGCACAGGCTCAGTAGTTGTGGCACACGGGCTTGGTTGCTCCACGGCCTGTGGGATCTTCCCAGACCAGGGCTTGAACCTGTGTCCCCTGCATTGGCAGGCGGATTCTTAACCACTCTGCCACCAGGGAAGTCCCCTAACATGTTCAAGATGCTTCCATGTTATAGTGTGTATCAGTACTTCTTTCCTTTTTATGGCTGAATAATATTCCGTTGTATGCATAGACCACATTTTGTTCATCCATTCATCAGATGGTGGAGATTTGAGTTGTTAACACCTTTTGGCTCCTATGAACATTTTTGTGTGGACTTACGTTTTAATTCTCTCGGGCATATACCTAGGAGTAGAATTGTGGGTCACATGGTAATTTTATGCTTAATTTATTGAAGACCCACCAAACTCTTGCACAGCTCTGTACTGTTTTACATTCCCACCAGCAATGTAATGAGGGTTCAAATTTCTCCACATCCTCATCAGCACTTATTATCTCTCTTTTGATTTTAGCTATTCTAGTGGATGTGAGTGGTAGGTCACTGTGGTTTTGGTTTGCAGTTCCCTGGTGGCTAATGACGTTAAGCATCTTTTCTATGTGCTGGTTGACCATTTGTATGTCTTCTTTGGAGAAATGCCTATTCAAGTCCTTTGCCTATTTTTTAACTGGATGTTTGTCATTTTGAGTTTTTTGTATGTATATGTATACACACACGCAATATATATATGTATTTTTTGGTGTATTTATACAAAATGAAAAAAAAAGAAGGGACTTCCCTGGTGGTCCAGTGGTTAAGACTATGCACTTAACCCACTGCAGGGGCGCGGGTTCCATCCCTGGTCCAGGAACTAAGATCCTACATGCCGCGCGGTGCAGCCAAAACAAAACAAAACAAAACAAAATGTGTGTGTGTGTAACGATAGATAGAAATGTAAGAGTCAAACTTTATTTTTTGGCCTGTGGATATCTAGCTGTTCCAGCACCATTTGTTGAGGAGACTATATAAATTTGTATTAGAAAAATTAACCAGACTAGAAATTTCTATTTTTCCTTCAGCCCAAATACTTGAATAATTTACTTGAGTTTGGCATTACGTCTTCCTCATAAATTCAGATTTAACCACTAAGTGAAGATATAGAATTCACATTAGTTTTGAGTCCTTTTCTTCTTTCTAGACAGTGGGTGATTTGTAAATGTGTGCTTTAATCACTTTCATTGTTTGCTGGAAAACAATGGAAAATCTTTTGTAAAAGGAGCTGTTTCTCCTCAGAAAAGGTGAAAACTTTCCATGTGTCAGTTAGTGTTACCTGCTCCTTAAAATCTAGGCAAGATTTGCTCTGCCCCTAAAACATAATTTCACACTCTATGGAAAGCCAGTGAACTAACTCACTCATTTGATAGGTATTTATTGAATACCTATGATGCACTAGGCACTGCTTTCTGTTCTGGTTTCTACAAATTCTTGGTAGGGGAAGAGGTGGTAGGAAGTGATAGGATAATTTTTGATTTCATGGTTACCTGAGTCTAGCTGATTTTTTTGTATTCAGCTTTACAAAGCACTTGATCTGAAATCTGTTCTTTGATCTCCATCATGGTGTGGATTAAAATACGGCAAAAGCCCCAAGCCACCTTGAGTGTAAGAAGAAATTACCCCATTGTACTACATAGTAAACAAGTAGCATGTTACAGTTGACCCTTGAACAATGCAAGGGTTAGAGGTGGTGGCCCTCTGCACAGTCAAATCCGAGAATAACTTATAGTCTGCCCTCGGTGTACGTGGTTCCACATCTGCAGATTCAACCAATGATGGATCCTGTAGTACTGAAGTATTAACTACTGAAAAAAATCCATGCATGGATGGACCCACACAGTTCAAACCCATGTTGTTCAAGGGTCAACTGTGTATATATCAATAAATCATTTTGTTGGACCCTCCCAATATCAGGGATTTCACACTGGCTGTGCCTCCGACAATGGCCATCTCGTTATAGATTGTCGTCCCCTCTCCGCCAACCCCATCTTTTCTACTCCCTCCAGCCGTAGAGATAACCTGGTAAACTCAGAATTCTTTTATAGTAATAGAGTGATTTAGCTCTCTCCAGCCTTTACTGCCAAACTCAGCTCAAGGCCTGTCTTGACCTTTCTAGAACCCATTAGGGTGCTCAGCCGAATATAAGTTACCTCCAGTCTTTTGTTACCTTTAACAGGCCCCACTTTCCTAAGAAAGTTAGTAGGAGAAATATTTTTCCTTCCACATTTTCTTCACTTTCCTCTCCCAAGATGCTCTATGTCTGTAGCTTGAAGCCAGATTCTGCAGAGTGAGAGACTATAGTGTACCGTCCAAGGTATTCTGTACTCCTTTTTTTTTTAAATTTATTTATTTAATTAATTAATTTATTTTGCCTGTGTTGGGTCTTCGTTGCTGTGCGCAGGCTTTTCTCTAGTTGCAGCGAGTGGGGGCTACTCTTCGTTGTGGTGCGCGGGCTTCTCATTGTAGTGGCTTCTTTTGTTGTGGAGCACGGGCTCTAGGCGCGCGGGCTTCAGTAGTTGTGGCATGCAGCCTTCAGTAGTGTGGTGCACGGGCTCTAGAGCGTAGGCTCAGTAGTTGTGGCACACGGGCTTCGTTGCTCCACAGCATGTGGGATCTTCCTGGACCAGGGCTCGAACCCGTGTCCCCTGCATTGGCACATGGATTCTTAACCACTGCACCACCAGGGAAGCCCCTGTACTCCTTTTGTAAAAGTGTCAGTCTCAGTGGGAACATGAAGCAGAAACTATGGAAGGCTTTGGTTAGAAATGGAGCTTCTGCAAAATGCTTTCAGAGATTCACCCCCAAAGTATGTTTTATAGAACACTAATTCCTTGGCCTACCAATAGGTGTTGAGTTAAAATGATTGGTAATCTTTAGATCGGTATTTCACAGAATATAAATATATACTATAACCTCACATATCTTACTTTCTTCAGGTGCCATTATTTTGGGTGAAATATTTCTACCACTGCCATTGAAATTGGTCTTTGAAAAGCCAGCTGGGTCCTATAAGGTGCCCTGAAATGGTCCTTTGTAGGTTAGATCAGGGTGAGAGCCTGGTCATTAACTGAATACAAAGAAGGTTTCTTTTGTTTAAATATCCTTGGTGCTGATCTAATCTACTGTGTTAGATGTCAGGATAATGACTACCCTTTGGGGAGGGGAGCAGATAGAGACAAAAGGAACATGAAGGGGGTATCTGGGTACTGATAGTAATCGATTTTTTGATTTGGGTGCTGGTTATAATCTTCACTTGGTGAAAATTCATCATACTGAATGCTTGTGATTTCTGCTCTTCCCTGTATGTATGTTATACTTCATTAAAAGTTTACTTTAAAAATATCCTGTGCATTGAGCAATTTTTTTGAGCAATTTTCGTATTGGATTTTTGTCAGGTACTTTTTCTCAAATAATACCATGATGAAAAATATTCCTGGATGGTAAATCCATGCAGGTTAAATTGACTACAGGGGACAGTACAGACCAGTTAAACTCTGCGAGAAAGTTATTACTGAAATTACTAGTTGGCTGTGTTGTTATATATCAGTTTAAAAAAGATTACCTCTAGGGAATCCCCTGGCGGTCCAGTGGTTAGGACTCAGCGCTTTCACTGCCAGGGGCCCAGGTTCACTCCCTGGTTGGGGAACTAAGATCCCAAAAGCCGCAAGGTGCAGCCAAAAAAAAATTAATAATAAATAAGTAAACAAACAAACAAATAAATAAGATTACCTATAAATTCTAAGAGATTGTGTCCTGAATGGTAGCCATTTATCTGCTTAAAAACTAAGTGCTTTTGAGACTCATTTTCTTCTTTGACTTTATCCAAGAGGGCAGATGATTACAATATCCTGGATAAGCACTTGCTTTGTACACAATGGTATCAGTCATTCCAGAATGGAGTTTCACAGAACCACGATGCCAGTCTAATTCTCATTCTTTTGGTAGATAATCTTTTTTTTTCCTCTCTGAAACCTTCAAATATCCCCTCCTGATGTTCTGAAATTTCACAAAGTTGTACCTTTTTGTGGGTTATTTTTCATTATTCATTGCCCAGTATCAGGTGAACCTTCTCAATCTAAAAATACATCCTTTAGGGATGTCCCTGGCAGTCCAGTGGTTAAGACTCCACACTTCCAATGCAGGGGGCGAGGGTTCAATCCCTGGTTGGGGAACTAAGATCCCACATGCTATGCAGCACGGCCAAAAAAAAAGTTAAAAATATGTCCTTTAGCTGGAAAGTTTTCTTCTGCTATTTCTTTATTTCCTCCCCCTCTTATTTCTTTATTGATTTTTATGGCATTTCTGTTGGTTGGCTATTGGACCACCATGACTCAATTTTCTCTCATATTTTCTGATTTTTTTCCATTGCTTTCTGAAAGATATCCTTGAATTTATTTTGTAGACCTTTTGATGAACTTGTCCACAATCATATTTTTAATTTCCAAGAAACTATCTCGTTCTCTGACCTCTGCTCTATCATAGTAGCTTATTTTTGTTTTACAGATGCAAGAACTTTTCAAATATCTATTGCGTTACTTACTAGAATCTTTCAGAACTCCTTTTTGTTCCCTGAATTATGATTATCTCTGTTCATCTTGATCCTACTTTTTTATGTTATTGATTTTCCCAAAATGTCAGTAAGTGTTGGTTGTCCATTCATATTTATGAAAAAGTGTGGATGGATTACTGTAGGAAACTGGCATGGGCTTGTTTGTGGTTGCTTTCTCCATAGGTCTTTGCCTGGATGGAAGGACTGACTTCAAGCCCTCTATACTCTGAGCAGGGCCAGTAAGTTGCTAGACCTCACTTTAGGGCATACGGTCAGGGAGCAAGGGGACAAATTTGAAACTCTCTTCCACAAATAAAAAGACTGTGTTCCTGGGGAGCCAGCCTCCCACACTTGGCCGAAACCCTGCCCAGGTGGATCTTTCAGTTTCTTTCCATAGCAGTTCTCCATTTTTATCCTGGGGACGAATGGTTTTATATTCTTGGGATGGGTCCTGGCAACAGTGGGCAGCCAACCCATTCTTTAAGAGTTCCTTTAATTAGTTTTTCTAACTGCTACTTCCCTCACCTGGCAAATCTGAAAAAAAATTGTATTACCAAGACAAAAAAAATCATTTTTATCAATTTAATTTAAAATATTAAATGTTTTAGATAACGGAAATTATTGTCATTTCAATGTTAATAAATACAAATAATTACATAATAAATATAAATAGTAAATGATTTATCTCTATTATACTAAAATGTGGAAAACTTCTTTTTTTAAAAAAATTAATTAATTATTTTATTTATTTGGTTGCGCCAGGTCCCAGTTGCGGCTCCAGGCCTCCTTAGTTGCAGCAGGCGGCCTCCTTAGTTGTGGCATGCAAACTCTTAGTTGCAGCATGCGTGTAGGATCTAGTTCCCTGACCAGGGATCGAACCCGGGCCCCCTGCATTGGGAGCGTGGAGTCTTATCCACTGCGCCACCAGGGAAGTCCCTAGAAAACTGTTTTCTTTTTTTTTTTTTTAAAGTTTAATTTTATTTATTTATTTATTTATTTATTTATGGCTGTGTTGGGTCTTCGTTTCTGTGCGAGGGCTTTCTCCAGTTGTGGCAAGCGGGGGCCACTCTTCATCGCGGTGCGCGGGCCTCTCGCTATCGCGGCCTCTCTTGTTGCGGAGCACAGGCTCTAGACGCGCAGGCTCAGTAATTGTCGCTCACGGGCCTAGTTGCTCCGCGGCATGTGGGATCCTCCCAGACCAGGGCTCAAACCCGTGTGCCCTGCACTGGCAGGCAGACTCTCAACCACTGCGCCACCAGGGAAGCCCCAAAACTGTTTTCTTAATTGAACGTGTGTTTCCACAGGTATGTCCAACTAGCAGACTTTAATGTCCTCATTATGTATAAGTTATCTAAGCATATACCCTGAGTCCTTAAAATATAAGAAGTTAACTGTGAGGCTACATCTCTGTGTAAGAGAAAGAACTTGAACAGTGAAGATCAGTGTAGAGGGATGGCATTTCTGGTTACTAAGGTCTCTAAAACTGGTTTCCCAGAGCATCTCTGTGCTTGTGCATATCTGGAAAACAATTCTTCATTGTGAATTTTTTGGCCATAAAAAATGCCATTATACATGGTTCTGCTCTTGGATTTGCCTACTACCAGTAATAATGTCTTAATCCTCAAGGAAGATTTTCCTAGGTATACTATGAGATAGAATATAATATTGGTATGTTTTTTAATGAGCACACAAAAATTTGCATTTTGAATGAATTATAACACTTGTGGTATGTGAGCTGCTTGGAGTATTTCTTTTTCTCCATTAGATTTGTGTTGGCAGACAAATTTGAGAAGCTGAGTTTTAGAGATACCGTCCAGATGATCTCCATTCCACTATAGAACAACCAACAATAATAAACTGTATATTGTTTAACAGTTTATAAACTATTTTTTATACTCTTTCATTTTTATATTTATATTTTCAACTGTATTCCCCTTGATCTTATAGACCCCATTTTATATACAATCTAAATTCTAAGAGTAAAGTTTAAAAGTGTCATAAGACAAGGTTTAGGTCCTTATTGACATTGGAAGTCCACGACTAGATTCTTCATTGAGACCGAAGGGGTTAGGCTAGGTTGTGGACTCAGCACCTGATACTAGGCCTGGTATTTAAACTGTATCTTTTTGCAGCTAAAATTACTTAAGCTCGTTAGACATTAAACTGAGGTATGTGGCCTTGCAATTCAAATCAGCTTTAATCTTCATTTAAAAGGGAGTAATTATTGTTTCTTAACCTCTGTCAAACAAGAGGAGCTACATTGTGTTGATAATGTAGACTTTGTATCATAGAACACATTATATAATAAGAGCTTAGTACATGTTTGTGGAATTAAATAATCAGGACCTCAGTAATTTTCTTTCTTTCATCATTTTAAGCAACCTAGTTATCTTATGAATGGCTTCTTCTAATTCATTAACTGATATGAAAATTATTACCCTAAATGATGAAAGAAGATTAGAATCGGGAATTATTGTACCAGAACTTTGTGCTTAGTCCCCTGGGTCATTTTCTACCTGTGTCACCACCAGATGTGGTGGAGACGAGCTTGTTGAATTAATTAAGCAACCTGTAAATGTTAAACCACAAGAGGACCAGAGAGTTGAAGGCTCCTGGGTAAAATACGAACATTTCATTAGCTTCTAGTGCAAAGAAGGTGAAGGAATAAGTTTTATCTCTTCTGTTAGTAAACGTCTTGAAGGCAGGAATCACCTTTTGAGTTTGTATTCCTTTTTTCCCCCTTTTTATCTGGAAATAATTTCAAACTTACAGAAAAGTTGCAGGAATAATGCAAAGAACTTCATATACTCGATACCCACATTTACCACTTGTTAACATTTTACCACCTACTTCAGGTGTATTCCCTATAACAAGGACATTCTCATATCAAAATCAAGAAATTTAGCATTTTGATACAGTACTATTATATAATATTCCGTATTCTATATGGTCCATATTCCATTTTTACCTATTGGCTCAGTATTGTCCTTCATAACAGTTTTTTTTCCCAGTCTAGGATCATGCATTGAGTTCAGTTGTATGTCTCTTAAGTCCTCTTTGATCTAGAACAACCCTCTGCCTTTCTCTGTCCTTTATGACATTGATATTTTGTACATATATTGTCTATGTTGTAGGTAGCTTTATAGTTTTGGCACAGAATATCAACCAAAGAATTTTTAAAAAAACGGTTACTGAACGTTTTTTGGGAGAGCACCTTTCTTTCAAAAAGTTTATGTACTATGGGAAAGAAGTGTGGTTTTTTAGGAAAAAGAACATGTGCTTTGACTTACAGACTTAGATTTAAATTGCAGTTCTGCCACTTTTTACCTCTGTAGCACTGGACGAGTTACTTTATCTCACTGACTCTCAACTTCCTCAGCTCTGGGTCTTCCCTGGCAGTCCAGTGGTTAAGACACCATGCTCCCATTGCAGGGGGCATGGGTTCTATCCCTGGTCAGGGAACTAAGATCTCGCATGCCACATGGCACGGCCAAAAAAAATCAATTTCCTCAGCTCTAAAAGGGTATAGATAAAGTGGTGACATAAAGAAATGCGATGAAGTATATAAACAGAGTTAGAATGGCACATAATGTATATACAGTGAATGGTAACTAACAATATTCACTTCAACAGACTTCAAGTTCTGAGAGGATGACTGCTCTTGCCATATTCCGTTGTTAAATACTTCTAGTCTGTAGAAGGCAATGGAGAAAAGGCCAGTCAGTTAGTTGTCACATTTTATTCTTTTTTTTTTTTTTTTTTTTTTTTTTTAGCTGCACTGGACCTTAGTTGCGGCACATGGGATCTTTAGTTGCGGGATGTGGGATCTTTTAGTTGCGGCATACGGGATCTAGTTCCCCGACCAGAGATTGAACCCAGGCCCCCTGCATTGGGAGCATGGAATCTCAACCACTGGATCACCAGGGAAGTCCCTGTCATGTTTTATTCTCTACTTAGATGTAAATATCACCTAAGAATTCCTTGCATTTCATAAGTGCTGTATATCTTCTTATCAAGGGTACAGAAGCCCCTCTGAATTTTTCCTCCCATATTCAAGCTCTACAGTGTTTGATACTTTGCAGTTGCTCTTCATCCTCCAAACTTACTAAGTACAAAATAGTAATGTTCAAGGAATCATTTACAGGGACAGCTTAGTATTTGCTTGTCAGTTGGTTTACTGACATAACCTGTGTGCTGAATTCACTAGAATGTGGCATAGTCAAACCTGGCTTCTTCCACTCCAGAGTTGGTGCAAGAAACACTTGGCAGCTATTAAAGTGCTATTCTTTGCAGTTATTTGGTATAATTTGCCACAGAAGTAAATTCCAGGAGGTAATATCCTTGCTAGGTTGTACTCTAGCATGACTGAAGGAGTTCATGCTAAGGGCCAATGGTCTCTAACCCAAGGTGATTCTCTTGGCAGCCGGGAAGACTTTCAGCGGATTCCAGAACTTGCCATCAACCCACTGGGGGACCGGATCATCAATGCCTTCTTTCCAGAGGGGTGAGTCCCTGCATTTATTGGGCTTCCTTTCTGAGGCTAATCTGGAATGTTGCTATCGGTTGGGTCATCTCAGACCATGATCCTCCTGATTATATTAGGCCTCTCTAACTCAATCATATCTAAAATATCTCTACACTCATCCTTGTTTTAAACTTCAGAGAGGTCATTAGCCCATCTTCAAAGTTGTCTTTAATTTCTGTTTATCTTTGATGTAAAACTAAACATTTTTAAAACTTTTATTTGGAAATAATTTCATATTTACAGAAAAGTTGCAAAATTTGCAAACAGTCTGAGGAACACCTGTATGTCTTTTACCCAGAAGCATCTGTTGTATTGTTAACATTTTGCCTCATTTGTGTATGCTCTCTGTCTCAGTCCTAGCTAATAAAAACATCATTCAGGCCACATACATAATCACTACAAATTTTCTAGTAGTCACATTTAAAAAGTAAAAATAAACACGTTAAATTAACTTTGGATAAACAAGTTAAATTAACTTTGGCAATATATATTTTATTTAACCTGATATATCCAAAATATTATTCAATGTTATCAATATTTTAAAATTATTATTACATTGTATATTCTTTTTCATATTAAGTCTTTGAAATCTAGTATGTAATTTATACTTACCACACCTATCAAGTGCTGTAATAATATTAATATAAAATATTATGTATTCTTTTTTTCCAGCTTTATTGAGATGTGACTGACATATAACACTGTACAAGTTTAAGCTGTACAACAGTGATTTTATATATGTATATATTGAAAAATGATAGCCACAATAATATTAATTAACACATTCATCACCTCACATAGTTACTTTTTTCTTTTTTTTCTCTTTTTTCTTTTTAGTTACTTTTTTCTTGTGATGAGAACTTTTACCTCTCTTAGCAACTTTCAAAGATACAATTCAGTGTTGTTAACTATAGTCACTTTGCTGTACATTTCATCCCCAGAATGTATTCATCTTATAACTAGAGGTTTGTACCCTTTGACCACCTTCATCTATTCCCCTCATTACCTATTGTATTCTAATATATTACTGATATTCCAATTTTATCAGTTTATCCAACAATCTTTTTAGCATGTTCCCTTCCTCCAGTATAGGATCCCAGTCTGGCTCAGTTGTCATATCTCTTTAGCCTCCTTTAATCCAGAACATTACTTTACTTTTCTTTTACAACATCGACTATGGATATAGTTCCCCTACCACACACACACACACACACACACACACACACACACACACACACACACACACACACACACACGCTTTCTCAAACAGATTTAGGTTTATGTAATGTAAAACTAGGCTTTTGATATGCTTCACTAACCTAATACACTGCCTTCAAAGTGCTGAGTCAATATTTACTGATTCAGTTAGGTACCTTTTCCTGAATAAAGCTTATCATATAATCTTGTTTTAAGTAATCTCTTTAACAATGTCTTCCTGGTTCCTTGTGACTTGTTTATATGACCCAGAGGACTTTAAAATGTTATATGGTTGCCAGTTCTTAATAATGAGACTAAGTGTCAGTGAGTGTACCATCAGATAAAATATGTGGAGAGGAAATTTTAGAACTCTGAATTGAGAGCAAAGGAATTTGCAAGTTGAGAAGATGGTCACTCAGTAAATTTGAGTGACAGTCAAAGGGGAAGACTAGCAGTCAGTTCATGTGAAGACAGGACTCAATCAGACTGAGACCTGCCCTTTTCAGATGAGATCGGGCGCGTTCAGGGTGGTATGGCCGTAGACCCTGCCCTTTTCAGATTCATACCGACCATGAGTAATCACCTACACTTGCTCATTTTCTGATTTTTTTTTTCTCTCCCTGAAATGCCCTGTTTGTTCCAGGTGTGGTTTTAGTGCTGAATTCTTGCCTTTTTTCACTTCCTTTTTTTAGCCCTTTCAGAGAACTGTCCAGAGATAACTTTCACTGCCGTTTCGTATCCAAACCTTTTA
Organism: Eschrichtius robustus; assembly: GCF_028021215.1. Taxonomy (NCBI): domain Eukaryota; kingdom Metazoa; phylum Chordata; class Mammalia; order Artiodactyla; family Eschrichtiidae; genus Eschrichtius; species Eschrichtius robustus. Next base: position 88,683,320 of record NC_090824.1, read on the forward strand.
CATTGAACAGTAAACCCCGTAGAGTCATTTTGCCGGCTTTTTTTTTTTTTTAGTGTTCCCTAGTCACCATTGATTATTTGAAGAAGCAGCTTGTGGAGAGCTGTTTTATAAAGGCCAGGCCACCTTTGTTGTGACTGTAGTGTTGCCTGTCATCCTTTTCACTGATCTCTTTCTTGGCTCAGGGCACAACGTGTGCTGATGTACTTGAGGTACACATGAGGAGGCTGAGCATGGCGCTGGGCTACGCTGCTCTCGGCTCTTAGCACGCTGCACCTCTGCTTCTTGCTCTAATCAGATACAGATATTTGGCTTCTGGGTTTTTTGTTTTTCTCTGGTCGTATTTGGGTTCCATTTGTTTTTAAAGAATGAGATTTGCAAGTAGGACATTGGTATTTAGTTCCCTTTTACTCAGAGACATGCCAGTGATAACATGTACTCATTTATCTGTTTGTTCTGGCATGTGACTCAAATCTTATTACACATTCCTTGATTCCTCAGCTCTTACTCACCTTGTTTAGAGATAATGCTCCATTAGCTGCCTTAAAGACTGAAAGGTCATTCGTTTGAGTACAAGCGGCTCACAAGCTAGCCTTTGAACTCTACCTTTAGAAGGTCTCTGATCTCTGTGTTTGCTGGCACTTAGGAGACCCGACATACCACATCTGTTCAATGGGGGCAAAGACTCAGATGTATGTTTAGGTAGCCACAGGAACCAGGCAACCTGTTCTTTCCATGACTGTCTTAGATAAGTAACTGTGTCACATGGGACATTCCTGTTTAATATTAAAAGCATTCCTTATTCATTCAGGGTTTAGAATTCTTTCTTACAGGGTTACTGATTAGCCTGTGGCGTGATAAAAGGCTTTTCTCTAATCTTAAGTACCCAAAACGCTTCATACGCAAAGAGGTCTTTCAAAACATTATGAGGAAAATGTCTATCCAATTATGAGGGAATAATAAAATCATGATACAGCCACACAGTCATTATGCAGATGGTTAAAACGTTTCAAAGTGTTTACACTGATTGTAGACACGCCTAAAAGTTTAAAGAAAGCAAGCTACAGAGTTATGCAGTATGTTCACAATTATCCAAAAAACATAGAAAAATTACTGGGAGATATATTAACAATGATTGTGATTGATTGGTAGAACTAGAAGTGGTATTTTTCTTTTTACTTTTCTTTTTATCAAATTTCCAGAAATGTATTTATTGCTTCTATAACGAAATAAACTTTATTTCAAAAGCAGCTTTTACATAATATGCCTTAACATTAAAATATCACTAGGTACATGTGACTGCAGGGGAGACATGAGAGGTGGTTAGGGAGACACTGGGTTGCAATGACTTAACTTGCTGTTTGCTGCAGAGTCTGAAGCCAGTTAGTTCAAGTTCTGGCTTGTCTGATAGCACAGCCCTGCTGCTACTTAAAATCCTCTCCGGGAAAAGAGAAGTAAATTCAATAGGTAACTGACTCTGGTAAGTCCTGTTACCTCTCTAGGTGTGGTTAATAATTTGTAAAGTAAGAATAAAACCTCACAAGCTTGTGGCAAGACTTAACTGAAGATATTTTATGAGCCCTAAAGTACCATGCGTATGGAAAGAGACCTCATTAAATGGACTTTCAGGCCACTCTAGCTAAACCTGTTAATGTATTGAATTCATAAGAAATAATCACCTTGCCTTGACTGACAAGATGTCCTTTTTGTTATCTTTCCTGATCAGAGAGGACCAGGTAAACTTCCGCGGATTCATGAGGACCTTGGCTCATTTCCGACCCATTGAGGATAATGAAAAGAGCAAAGATGTGAATGGACCAGAACCACTCAACAGCCGAAGCAACAAACTGCACTGTAAGGAGATAAAGTCTTCTGGCTTAAAATATTTGCTTTTCATTTCTCACAAATCATTTCTTTACTCATTCATTCACTGAACAAGCATTTATTCAAACATAGTGGTTAAGAGCTCAGACCCTGGAGCTAAACTGGCTGGATTTGATTTAATTAATTAATTTATCTATTTATTTTTGGCTGCGTTGGGTCTTCATTGCCATGCACGGGCTTTCTCTAGCTGCAGCGAGCAGGGGCTACTCTTCATTGCAGTGCACGGGCTTCTCGTTGCGGTGGCTTCTCTTGTTGTGGAGCACGGGCTCTAGGTGCGCAGGCTCAGTAGCTGTGACGCACGGGCTTAGTTGCTCCACAGCGTGTGGGATCTTCCTGGACCAGGGATCGAACCCATGTCCCCTGCATTGGCAGGTGGATTCTTAACCACTGCACCACCAGGGAAGTCCCAACTGGCTGGATTTGAATCCCGGCTCTGCCACTTTTTGGCCCTGTGTCTTTGGGCAAGTTACTTAAAATCTTTGGGCCTCAGTTTCCTTTTCTGTAAAATGAGATATTAAGGGGTTTCAAACAGGAAGGTTGTGAAGATTTAATGACTTAATATATGTCAAGTACTTCAAACAGTGTCTGGCAATAAGAGTTAGCTGCTAATATATCCTGTGTGCCAGGCACTGTGATAAGTGCTAGAGTGACAACAGTGAGAAAGACCCATCCCACCTTGGAATTTGATAGATACTGGGATGTGACTTAAGTAGGGGTGGACAGCTAAGTTAGTGCAAGACTTAATTTTTGTCCCCATGCCTCTTGCCGCCTTTCCTTGGATACTTGTTAGATTTCCCTCTGCCCTTTGTTGATTCCTGTTAGATATTGCTTAATCCCTTATAATACTTCTCCAAGAAGTTAAAATTAAATTTCTCTTTTCATTCAACACAAGTTGAAACAAATTGTATTGAACTGGGGACTTCCCTGGTGGTCCAGTGGTTAAGACTCCGCGTTTCCACTGCAGGGGGCATGGGTTCGATCCCTGGTCGGGGAACTAAGATTCTGTATTCCGCGTGGCGCAGCCAAAAAAAAAAAAGTTGTATTGAATTGATTGAGCCCGAGCTTCTCTTGCTTGGGTGCACAGTGAAGTCTATGAAGCCACAGAATAAATGGGGCCCATCAAGTTTTTACTGAACGATTTAAAGAAAAATTAAAAGGCTTTTTAATGTTGAAACAAATATAGATAAACTATAGAATATAATGCCAAATTTACATACATTTGAAAGATAGTACATGAAACTTAAACTTTTAATTTGTAGCGCTTGGGCCATATCTCCAGATCTCCCTTGCTTATAGGAGTGTGAGTTCACTCCTCTGTTAGTATTTCAGGTAAAGAGTTTGAGAAGTACTGAAATAAGTTTTGTTGTATAAGACAGGGAAGATTTTTGAACCAAAATAATAAAACACTGCTTTTCTTTACCACAATATCATATACCTTAATGAAGAGTGGAAAACTTAAGTACAAAGAAAACTAAATATAAAAGAGAATAGAATTCTAATGAATTGTTCTCAAATTTATTGGATACTTTATGTTTATTAGTGAATATCACTTTCTTCTTTCAAGACTAAATACTGTTTGAGACAAAGCCTTGTGTCTTAATGTTTTATGAGTTTTAGTATATATTTATTACATGTTTGCCTGATGCTGGCATTCGTATAGTAGAAATTTTCTTATTTAAAATGTTGTCAGACCAGGAGTTGATCAGTAATTGAAAAAGTCAGCTAAAGCATAGAATCATAGAAAAGGATACATGGTTTAACATTTTAATTTACCTTAAATTATTTAAAAACACATTCACTGGCCAGTCTTTAGATGTAGTAGGACCAAGAGTTGTTTTGTTTTGTTTTGGTTTGGTAAAGTTCTGCTGATGGGAGGTGTGTGACGTTTTCGTGTAGAACACATCTATAATGTATAGTCTAAGGTTTCTGGTTGCAGTTTCTTTTCAGTGGAAAGAGAACTTAAAGGTACTTATAAAGCATTCTGAGAATAGAATCATCCTGCTGTTTACATTTTTTCCTTGATCTTTTGCAGTTGTCCTGCCACACATACTTTAGCAACAGTTTGGTGGGTTTTTTTTTCTTCAGTGCCTTAATATTGAGTCTTTCAAAAGCAGTCAATCTAATATTCATTTAAAAAATAACTTTCTTTTCACACGTTTCAGTTCTTATAAAATTACATAGTTTTAAGAAAAGCACAAATAGCACAGTTCTAGGACAGTTGACACACCTGACTCTCGGTAAGCATCCAGCTCAGCGGGTGGAGTAGACACTCCAGAGTCGCCCATTGGCTACAACTATGCAGTGTGCTGCCATATCAGCTGGACCGATTTGCAGAGGGGAGGGGGAGCATCTGTGAATCCAGTGAGTTGGTTAAGAAGACAGTTAAGAAACATTCTGTGCTAGGGACTTCCCTGGTGGCACAGTGGTTAAGAATCCACCTGCTAATGCAGAGGACACAGGTTTGAGCCCTGGTCCGGGAAGATCCCACATGCCGCAGAGCAACTAAGCCCATGCGCCACGACTACTGAGCCCGCGCGCCTAGAGCCCGCACACTGCAACGAAGAGTAGCCCCTGCTCGCCACAACTACAGAAAGCCTGTGCGCAGCAACGAAGATCCAAGGCAGCCAAAAATAAAATAAATAAATTTATTAAAAAAACAAAAAGAAAAACAATATTCTGCTTGCCTTTCTAATCCAGGATTAGAGGAGGCTTTAAAGGTTATCAGGGGTAACACAGACCTGTTACCTGAATTCCCTCTACAGCCTGGGCTCTACTTTTTTCAAGTCACGAATTCCCTTGGCAGTCTGGCGAATCCTGTCGACCCCATCTCGGAATGTTTGTGAATGCATAAAATGAAATACATAGGATTATAAAGGAAACCAATTATATTGAAATACAATTAACAAAATGGTAAAACAACTTTGTGATACAGTAATAAAGGTGTTTCTTTATTATATGCTAAATAACAGGATGTGACATTGGAGCCCTGTGGCTATGGAGCAGCTCTGTATCTTGAATGTGGTGGTGGTTACATGAAACTACATAGGTGATAAAATTGCATAGAACTACACACACATGCACATACACACATGGTGAAATCCAAATAAACTCTGTGGATTGCACCACTGTCAGTTTCCTGGTTTTGATGGTGTATTATAGTTATGCAAGATGCTACCATCAGGAGAGGCTGGGGTGAAGGGTATGTGCAAAGTCTTGAGGAGATATTTGTACACCCACGTTCGTGGTGGCATCATTCACAATAGCTAAAACAAGAAAGTAACCCAAGTGTTCATCAATGAGTGAATGGATAAGCAAATTCATTAATTCACATTGATCCTAAAGAAAATATTCCAGGTAGCATTAGGGGATTTGGTAGTTACTTAGTGTATCAGGATGCCTTCAGCGGACTCAGCTGACTTCAACAGTAAGGAGATGTATTATCTCACTTTACGAGTGAGGTGGGGCAAGCATCAGGGTTGATTGTGTTGTCAAGGACCCAGGTTTTTCCTAGTGCTGTGCTCTGCCATCCTTCGGGTCTGTTTCATCCAAAGGCATGGCTCCTCGTGGTCACATGGTGGCTTTCAGTGGCAGCTGGGCTATGTGCTTCCCTATTCATATCTGACAGTGGGGAAAGAAAGACAGAGACAGAGAGACAGAATGCCCCCTGAAGCCATGGATGAGCTTCTTTTAGGAAGGAAGAAGGCCTGAATGCCACCGAAATGGCAGACTTTAGGGTGAGATAGAATAGTAAGTGCTGTGCAAGTTATGCATGGTTTTTACCGTTACTTTAGTCTTGGCTTTCAGATCAACTTTTATAGGAAGCTGAACGTGAATTAGAATTCTGTTGCATCCTATATGTTAGGATCACATTCATGTAAGTAGACCAGTGAAACCAGAGCTACAGAGGAGTCCTGGATGTCTTCTTCTCTGTCTGTATTTTGGTTTTCTCTGAATTTCCCACAGAGCTGTGGAAGCAGCAAGATGGCGCTTCTTGTTGTAGACTGAGAGCAACTGAACATTGTACACCTAGCAACACATTTGCCACTAAGGCAAATTTGTTTATAGTCCATCTTCCTCAGAGAATAGTCTCTTTGGGGACTCTGAGAGCATGCTTTGTCCTATTTCTTTTTTATGCCGCAGTGGAAGAATGTCAAGGACAATCAGCAAGGCTGAACTGTACCTCTGTAGGCACAGGCCCAAGCACACATAGTACTACTGCTCTGTTTGTCTCCCAGGAATGGTTCCCTTATTGTTCTCCTCTTCAGGTCAGTGAGGTTATAAAGTCTGATGTGGAAAGTACAACCCATCTTAGAATGCTCCAGGGCATGGTAAGCTTCCTTTTTGATGTTCTAATTGTCCTCTTAAATAGTTTAAGTTTTTTATAACACATAATGAATAATGTGGGAAATGAGTCTGCATGAAGATATTTTATCTGGACGATGAGGAATATTGTTGAAGTGGAGTTAGGGAGAATAGCCAAGAAGAAACTGAGCAGCATTCTTCACAACAGCCAAAAGGTGGGAGCAACCCAAGTGTCCGTCAACATGAATGGATACACAAAATGTGGTATATACATACAGTGAAATATTATTCGGCCTTAAAAAAGGAAATTCTGTCACATGCTACAACATAGAAAACTTTACTTATGCTAAATAACAATAAGCCAGACACAAAAGGGTGAATATTATTTGATTCCTCCTCTATGAGGTTCCTAGAGTAGTCAAATTCATAGAAAGTTGCCAGGGCCTAGAGGCAGGGGGAAATGGGGAGTTATTAATGGGTCAAAATTTCAACTGGGGAAGATGAAGAAGTTCTGGAGATGGATGGTGGTGATGGTTACACAACAGTGTGAAAGTACTCAACTGTACACTTAAATTTTATGTTTATTTTACTATAGTGTTTTTTTGTTTTTTTTTAAAGAAGTAACCGTGATTAAAATGTAAAGGTTTGACTGAGATCATTCATTTGGTCTTTCATTAAGCAAATGTTTGAGCAACTGCTGTATGCCAGGCACTATTTTAGGCCCAGGATACAATGGTGCATAAATCAGATCAGGTCTTTGCTTTCAGAGATCTTACAATGTAATAAGGGAGATAGACTACATGGAAAAAGACAAGTGAATAAACAGGATTTATGATCGTGGCAAGTTCTGTGAAGGAAATGAATAAGGTAAGATGAGAAAGTGATGGGGGAGGGTGTCACGGCTTTAGAATGAGTGGTCAGGGAAGCCTCTCTGAGGAGTTGAAACCTAATGAGCCAACCATGCCAAGAATAGCAGAAGAGCGCTCTCGGCAGAGGGGACAACTGGTGTAAAGGTCCTTGGATAGAAATGAGTGCTTGGTGTTCAGAGAACAAAGAAGCATTATCAAGAAAGAAGTGAGTGGTAGGAGAGGAGGGCAGAGAGGTGACGGCGGGTAGATGACACTGATTGAGCTCTTCCTGTGTGCCAGGCACTGTTTAAAGTGCCTTTTGTGTACTAACTCATTCAGTCCTCACAACCCTATGAGGTGGATTCTGTTACTCTCATTTTGCACCTCTTGGGCAACTGAGGCACAGAGAGATTAAGTAACTTGCTCACGTAGACATAGCTAGTAAGCTGTCAGGCAGGACTCGGCAGAGTTGGAGTCTTTTTTTTTTTTTTTTTTTTTAATTTATTTTTTTAACTTTATTGGAGTATAATTGCTTTACAATGGTGTGTTAGTTTCTGCTTTATAACAAAGTGCATCAGTTATACATATACATATGTTCCCATATCTCTTCCATCTTTCGTCTCCCTCCCTCCCACCTTCCCTATCCCACCCCTCCAGGTGGTCACAAAGCACCGAGCTGATCTCCCTGTGCTATGCGGCTGCTTCCCACTAGCTATCTATTTTACGTTTGGTAGTGTATATATGTCCATGCCACTCTCTCACTTCCTCTTAGCTTACCCTTCCCCCTCCCCATATCCTCAAGTCCATTCTCTAGTAGGTCTGTGTCTTTATTCCCATCTTACCCCTAGGTTCTTCATGACCTTTTTTTTTTTTTTTCCTTAGATTCCATATATATGTGTTAGCATACAGTATTTGTTTTTCTCTTTCTGACTTACTTCACTAGAGTTAGAGTCTTAACCACTGTACTGTATTGCTCTGCCATCAACATCAGGAGCTCAGAGGAGGGGTCCAAGCTGGAGATGCACATTTGGGAGTTATCAACATTAGATGGCATTTAAAGCCCTGGGACTGGAGATGAGAGATGACAGCTCTGGAGACAGGAGAGTCCAAGTCTCCTGGATTAAGAACGGGGGGAGAGGGAGAGGAGGAGAGGAAAGAGAGAGAAGCTAACAGAATGGCTCAGTCATTTGGCATCTGACCATTCATTATCTCGGGGAAAATGCTGGTTCTGCTGGTTCAGGACCAGAGCTGAGTGACAGGAATCCAAGTCAGTTAAGAAATAACTACTGTTGCTGTAGTTTTTTCTAAAAGATCCTATCGTGTGATCGCTCTAGTTACCCCTCTGCTGGTGTCTTAGTCTGCTCAGGCTGCTATAACAGAATACCATAGACTGGGTGACTTAAGCAGACATTTCCCACAGTTCCGGAGACTGGACTCTGAGATCAGGGTGCCAACATGGTCGGGTTCTTGGTGGGGGCCCCCCTTCTGGTTCACAGTCTTCTTGCTGTATTCTCACATGGGGAGGGAGGTGGAAACAGAAAGCGAGAAGGATAAAGAGATCTCCTGTCTCCTCTTTTTATAAGGGCATTAATCCTATCATGAGGGCCCCGCCCTCATGACCTAATCTAATAACCCTAATTACTTCCCAAAGATTCCACCTCCTAATAGCACATTGTGGATAAGTTATGGTTCCAACATAGGAATTCTGGGGGAGACACAAACATTCAGTCCATGGCAGTTAGGTTTCAAAAATTAGCTTTTCAGCTTTCTGTAAATACTTTGGCAGAAAGGGATGTAAGTGTTCATTACAGTTACCCCCCAATTAAGAAATTCAGAAACAGATGTTTACGGGTTACATAGCAAACAGATTTCCATCGCAAAATCTTTAGTAAATAACACATTTTATGGTATTTTAGAAAGATGACAGCATATGCAGAAGAGTGTGTGTATGTGTGTTTAATTTGGGGAATATATATATATATTTTTCCATTCATCTGTTTTTATTTTATATTGGACTATAGCTGATTTACAATGTTGTGTTAGTGTACAGGTGTACAGCAAAGTGATTCAGTTATACATATACATATACCTATTCTTTTTCAAATTGGGAATATATTAAACACACATTCCTTTAGGAACACTTATGATCCTTGTCTCCTTCCCCTTGGAATCCAAACCTCCTAAGCATATAAAGTCTCAAATTTGATGAAGTTAGTTACTCAACTAACCAAATTAAAGAAAACAGACAAACATCAGAGCAAGTCTCTCCTAGTTACTCCCCCTTCCAGAATTTTAATATTGTGCCTTACAAAAAGTAAATTCGATTTTTCTAAAAGTTTTACTTAGACTTTTAGTGGACTCAGCACGCCCCCCCACCCCCCTTTTTTTTTCTTTCGGTGGAGGCAAGGAGTGATGTTTAAACTTTTAGATATTCATCCATGTTCTCTTGCCCTTGTACCTAGTATTAGCTCTGCCTGGAATGCCACCCTTCATCAGATTTCTGTTTGTCTTTCAAGACCTTGTTCAAATGTTACTTGAACCAGAAAGGCACATCTGCTATATGCTTTGTTCCCTGGTATTTCATATGTATGATAGCACTTGGACTGTATTAAAGTGCATAGTGTGTGTTGCTTTCCTCTACTAGGCTGTGGGTTCCAAGGACCAGATCTAAATCTGTATATCTGAATAACTCTAAAGCTGGATTTGGGCCTTTTAATATTGGCAGTACCTACTGAAAACCAAAAATCTTAGTGGCGTACTTGAAGTGATTCAAAGCCTCAAAACTATAGTATATTCAGCTATAATTATAAGGTAGTCACTTCCTCAGTGTGATTTGTCACAGTGCCTATAAAATCATCCAGTGTTACCACACTTTTCACTTGGTGGCCCTTCAGGAAAATGGCACTCTCTGAATGATTTTTGCTCTTCTGAATTCTCTCTGTCAGATATCCTAGTTTCTAAAAGACTTATCTATTGTTAAAGAGGGAGAGAAGCATGAGAAAGCCAGGACACCATCAAATTCTTGGCATTTCTATTTGACACTGAAGTTCTTTACCTTCAGGATTCCCAAGTAGTTGAGGATTATTTGAAATTTGACATGAATTTGCCGAAGTGGTCATTTTTCCAGAGTAATACTTTGTGTAGTCAGCTGTTTGGTTGCCTCTGTGGCTCCTATTGTTGGCTCCCCCTGAGTGCGGTGCACGGTAGACTTGGAATGTGTGAGATGGCCTAAGTGACAGAGCCACTTATGGGTTTTGGATTTTTTTTTTTTAAACATTCTAAGTTAAGAAAAAGGACATTAGACTTATTAAGTTTTTGATTTGTGAATGAAGGGCCATACTTCATCCAAGCTAAGATGCCATCAATTATGAGATGCATCCCAGTTTCTTAAATGTTACAATGTCTTTAAAAGCTCTACAGGTAATTGCAGTTGCTCTTGGAAAAACTATTAATTCATTGTCAGTTTTCTGTCAGGTGTCCTTTATATATTTAGTTCCTTGAGAAGGGGCAAAACACTATTGAATTTCCACTAAATTCTTGTTTTTTTCCTACCAGTTGCTTTTCGACTGTATGACTTGGATAAAGATGACAAGATCTCCCGTGATGAGCTGTTACAGGTATGTGGGAGAGCTCCCATGCACACGGATAACTTATTCTTGTGGGCAGGAATTGTTCTTTCCTTGAGTAACACCTGCTTATTTCCTTATTTATTTCCTTATTTAACACCTGCTGTATGCAGAGTCCTGTCCTAGATATAAAGCAGAGCGGATGACCTGGGGAAACTTGAAATGGCTCCTTGAGTTCTCACAGATGTCTCCACTATTTAAAAGCTAACTAAGTGCAGACTGGCACTAAACTATGTGAGATGGTTTAGGTCAGATAGTTCATTTATTGTCAGCTTATTGGTAATTCTGATGACACGAAGGTAAATGCTACTGTTTCGTATGTCCTTAGGCCTGATGTAAGAGTCAAGGAACTGCTGCTGGGACAATGTAGTTGAGCCACTACTCACTCGCCTTTGTTGCTCCCCGTAGATAATTCCCTGTTCTAATAGCAGTGACTGGCATTTCATCCTATTAGCATTGCCGTTCTCTTTCTCCCCGCTCCCCCTTCCCTAAATACAAGTTTAGGTGGGGAGAAAATTCTCCTTTTTTCTTTTCTTTTTTTAATATTTATGACTCTTTAGGGACTTCTGGCGGTCCAGTGGTTAAGAATCCACACTTCCAGGGCTTCCCTGGTGGCACAGTGGTTGAGAATCTGCCTGCCAATGCAGGGGACACGGGTTCGAGCCCTGGTCTGGGAAGATCCCACATGCCGCGGAGCAACTAGGCCCGTGAGCCACAGTTGCTGAGCCTGCGCGTCTGGAGCCTGTGCTCCGCAACAAGAGAGGCCGCGATAGTGAGAGGCCCGCGCACCGCGATGAAGAGTGGCCCCCACTTGCCGCAACTAGAGAAAGCCCTCGCACAGAAACGAAGACCCAACACAGCCAGCAATAAATAAATGAATGAATGAATGAATGAATCCACACTTCCACTGCAGGGACACAGGTTCAATCCCTCGTCAGGGAACTAAGATCCTGCATGCTGCGTGGTGTGGAAATAAATAAATAAATAAATAAGTTAACTAATTAATTAATTAAAGGTATTTAAAAAAATATTTATGAATCTTGAGGACCTTAGGGGGCTAACACATTCAGGAATTTCCATGGGGAGATTTCTCTATTTCAAGATAAAACTAAAAAGTAAAGTGGTTTCTACTCACCCTGAAGTAAGTCTGAACTCGTTGCCTTGAGAAGTCTTCTAAGTTGAGGTTAAGGACCAACCCAGGGTACTCCTACATTTCTGTGTCTGAGTAAAAACCAAAACAGTCTGCAGGTCAATGATAGTGTCCTTTGGTTTTGAATTGGGAACATCTTTCTTTTTCTTTTTATTTTTTTTTATAAATTTATTTATTTATTTTTGACTGTGTTGGGCCTTTGTTGCTGTGCGCGGGCTTTCTCTAGTTGCAGCGAGCGGGGGCTACTCTTCGTTGTGGTGCGCGGGCTCCTCACTGCGGTGGCTTCTCTAGGTGCGCGGGCTTCAGTAGCTGTGGCGCACGGGCTCAGCTGCTCCGCGGCATGTGGGATCTTCCCAGACCAGGGCTGGAACCCGTGTCCCCTGCATTGGCAGGCGGATTCTTAACCACTGCGCCACCAGGGAAGCCCCGGGGACATCTTTCTTCAGTAAGAAGAATTTAATTTATTTAAAATTGCTACATCTGGGCTTCTGAGTTCTGAAGAGAAAAAAATAGAGGCAATCGCTCTGTAGTTGCATGTTTTTATCCTCTGGCCCAAATCTAGCTGCCAGAAAGATATTTTTTGGAGTGGAAGGTTGATTTGTTTTCTATTATTAGGATAAAAAAGCCTGCGGCAGGGAGTGAGGAGGAGATCATATGGCCAGAGTGCCAGTCAGTGACTAGAGTGTTCCTCAGGCCTGAAATGACTTTAGGACAAATGTGCTCAAGGATTGTTGAGGTGTCAGAGAACTAATTTTATCCTACCAAGAAGAGGATTTGAACATTTTACCAAAGTTTACTTTTCTAGACACTGCCATTTCTAAAACATTTGGTAATATGTAGTTCTTAATTATTCAGTGGATATTAAAAAGTTTGTTCTTGGGACTTCCCTGGCGGTCCAGTGGTTAAGATTCTGCGCTTCCACTGTAGGGGGCTCAGGTTCCATCCCTGGTCAGGGAACTAAGATCCCGCATGCTGCTCTGTGCAGCAAAAAAAAAAGTTTGTGCTAAGTTTGTCATAAGGAAAGGCTGAGTGGTCATATTTCCCTATTATGATTTTTATAAAAAGTTTTGGTTGGGGAATTCCCTGGCGGTCCAGTGGTTAGGACTCCAAGCTGTCATTGCTGAGGGCCTGGGTTCAATCCCTGGTCGGGGAACTAAGATCCCTCCCACACGCTGCAAGGCACAGCATAAGATAAGATAAGACAGGATAAGATAAGAAAATAAAATTTCTGGTTGAACTTTTGGGGGTGGTGGATATGTTTATTATCTTGATTGGGGTGATGGTTTTACAAGTGTGAACCTATGTCAGAACTTACCAGATTGTACATTTTAAATGTGTACATTTTACTGTATATCAATTATACTTCAATAAAGATAGTTGCTATACTCATTTTATGAGGCTAGCATAACTTGGACATGAAAACCTTGTAAGGACTGTAGTAAGAAAATTACAGCTCAGTCTCTTTCACTCACATAGATGTAAAAATCCAAAACAAAATATCAATACGTTGAATCCAGCAATATATAAAAAGGATGCAATATTATAGCCAAGGTGGCTTTATACCAGGAATTCAAAGAATTCAAATTAGAAAACCAATCAACAGTATTTCTCCACGTTAACAGATTAAAGAAGAAAAGTTGAATGATCTTTTCCATAGAATTTTAATAAAATTCATCATCCATTCATGATTTTTTTAAGGTAGCAATGTTGACTTTTTTTTTTTAATTTTTAAATTTTTATTGGAGTACAGTTGATTTGCAATGTTGTGTTAGTTTCTGCTGTACAGCAAAGTGAATCAGTTATACATACACATAGGCCCACTCTTTTTTAGACTCTTTTCCCGTATAGGTCATTATGGAGTACTGACTAGAGTTCCCTGTGCTATACAGTAGGTCCTTATTAGTTATCTATTTTATATATAGTAGTGTGTATATGTCAATCCCAATCTCCCAATTTATCACCCCCACCGATTCATGATTTTTTTAAAAAGTCTTAGAAAAATAGAGACGGGAGCTTTCTTAAACTGATAAAGGGTATATACAAAAAAAACCTCACCACACATTAAAAAAATAGTAATAATAAAAGTTCCATTTGCTAATAAACTTCTGACTGGAACCAAAAGTGACACCATGGAGAGGTGGAAAGAGCGTTGGCAGGGTGTGGAGGCCTGGGCAGGGGGCTCAGGCCACTGGCTGTTGGGACCTGTGTCCAGGCACTTTTGGACCTTTATGTCCTCATTGACAGACTGGATGAGTGATTTTTAAGACACCACCACTCCTGTCTCCACCCCACTGTATACACACAGCACACACGCACAATTCAGTTCTATAATTCTAAAAATAAAACACTTCAGAGAATAATTAGACTGGGACCTGAAGAAGCTGCTGTTTGAGGATGGATTCGTCTAGTTGGCCACACACAGTCAGGGAAGATGGCAAATGACTTGGCTGTTTAATATTTTTGTTAGCATTGCCACTTTTTATTTATCCTTCAATTTGTATACATTTCTACCCAAATGTACAACTTCTGATTTTCAAGAATTGATTTGTGGGTCGGGGGTGGGGGGAACAATCTTGATACAAATCAATATTTCAGCTCTTTTTTTCTTTTCAGAAAATCCTGTAATATACTTTGAAAAATCTATTTCAAGAGAGTGGGGAAGGATGTAAAGGAATAGGGGAAAGGGAGTCCTGTGAACAGCTGGGCTAGAAGGCCTTGCTTTCCTGGGGTAAAGCTCAGCTCTTAACCTGTTGAAGACAGAGGTGGTTGACTAGGGCAACGCAAGGCATCATAAAAGCACCCTGTTCCCCATTTCATATTGTCTAAGAGCCATGTCATTAGAGTTGCTTGTTTTGCTTAAGGTAGCAGTTTTCAATGTATATTCACACCCTAAAGATGTTAGCAGAGTAAGTGGGGAGCAGGCAATCTCTTTGTTACGTCTGAGAACAAATTTGGAGAAACAGTGTTTAATTCTCTTTTTTTCCACAGTTCTCGCAACCCTTTAAATGTGCTTGTCATTTTTCTAAAAGGGGGGATTTAGTATTTAACTCTTCAAGGATCTTTATGTTTCTTGACCATACTTTAGGAATAGCTGGGCTAATGCACTGCCTCAAAGAGGACTGCATTCGAGTGAGATTCCAGAAAGCCCTACCAAACTGACTTAAACCTATAAGGGACTAGTTTGCCTCATGCAACAGGAAGCCTGAGGATAGATTGTCCAGGTTGGTACAGTACCTAAATGATGTCCAGGAGCCAGGCTTCTTCTTGCTCTGGCATCCGTAGCACATTTGACTTCCACCTCACGGTCCCAGGATGGCTGCTGTACCACTAAGCATCATATCTACGTTCCGGGCAGGAAGAATGGAGAGGACCAAAATGCAAAGGACTCTCCCTGAAGTGAGGCTTTGCCTTCCTATTCAGTGACCTTGCCAGAGAGTTCTGTTCACATCATTGTCTAGAATGGCCTAGGTGAGAAGATAAGGGTTTCAGCTTTTTGGCTGTTATATTTGAGGACATCAAAGGAAAAGAGGGTGGGGGTGGCTCTTATCTTTAATTTTAGTAAAAGAGCCCTCCTCACCCCCAAGTCTCCAGTAATTCCTGGCTGTTGGTCCTGCAGGTGCTACGCATGATGGTCGGAGTGAATATCTCAGATGAGCAGCTGGGCAGCATCGCAGACAGGACCATCCAGGAGGCTGATCAGGATGGGGACAGCGCCATATCTTTCACAGAATTTGTTAAGGTCAGTCACTTACCTCTTGGTTTGAAAAAGTTAAATCCTACTACACAGGAGGGAGGGAGAAAAACATTATTCACATAATGAGCTTGAGACAGTATCTCCTGTTGTGACCTTCATAACTGTCGCTGGGTTTTGTTTTTTTTAACAGGTTTTGGAGAAGGTGGACGTAGAACAGAAAATGAGCATCCGATTTCTTCACTAAAGGACTGAGACCAAACTGTTCCTTGCTTTCTAGTATTTAAGAACTGGAACTTGAAAGTCCTCCTGTCCACCAGCCCCACCTCCATCCCATCATTCCCCTTCTCCCAAAGTACTACTGCTGTTGCATGACAACCCCAAATATGTTCCATCAACACAAACCTGCCTTTGGTGTATAAACAGGGCATTACAGAATGGTACACCCCGTCTAATTCTGTTCAGTATCATTCGCTGGATATCTCCATTTCTAAATATCATCTCCCCCTGTTCTGCTGCTGAATGCCACGTGTCCATCCAGTCTGAGAAGTGAGAGGGATTCAAGCCAAGAACCAGCCAGCAAAGCTCTTTGACTGGATGTGGACCGTAGCCATGCTGCCTTCCCCCCAGCTTGGCTCTGGCATGCTCCTTCATCCTTTTTTATACGTCCTTTGCTTCCTACTTCTCTTTCACCCAATCTACCATTCACTTAATCTTTCAGTGTCCCTGCTTTTTATTAAGCTTCAGTCCCCTCTGTTCTACTTGGCACCCCAAGCTATGCCTGTTAAATGTATTTCTGACTTGGCAGTATAGTTCAGTGGTCTGGCAGTTTTTAATCTACTTTTACTCTTAAATGGGTCTTTGGGATGTTGCCTCTTCAGGAGCTTTTCGGTCAATACTTCTCTCAGAAGAATGTCTTGACCATCTCTTGGTCCCCTCTGCTCTGTCACCAAAGGGCTGTTTGTTGGAGATGTTCTTGAAAGATAAGGGTTATAGAGACAAGTCTTCTGGGTGGCTTGCCCAGGTCGCTCTACCTCTGGCCTCCGATTCTCAACATACATACCTACGTGGCTGCTCCTGTCAGTACAGTGTTGACTCTCCACAAATTAGCCATATGCCTGCAGGCTTGCTTAGTTTGAGGATGCTGTCACCACCAGAATAGCCGCTCTGACAATATGCTTGTCAGCGGTGTTTCTCATGGCTGCTTGAACAAGGAGACTGGGCACCCTAAAAGTATTCCCACCTCTGCAGCATGGTTTATGCCTCAGTGCTGTGTGCCCTGGAATGTTTTTCACTTCACATTTCCAAGTAGAAAGATAAGTGCCTAACTTATCCCAGTCCACAAGATTTAAAGATTGTCCTCAGTGTCTTGAGGTTTTGCACAAAATTCTCTATGAATTTTACACCTGGCACATGTTACTGCTGGAAGCCATAGTCAGCTCCTACTACAGGTCCAAAGCATTGAATGTATTGTATCATTAGCTGCCTGGTTACAATGACATCCTAGCTCCTCTCTTAGACCACTGCTAATCCCTTAGGAACAAGGGCTCTGGCACTGGTGGCACGACCTGAGGTGGCATTATAGGCCTTTGCATGAACCAGAGCAACTTCTCTGCCTAAGTCAGCTTAGTATAGACCTCATTGAATCAGGCTGTTATTATCCTAACATCTGTCTTTATGAGTCTCTTCGTACATCTGTCCTTGGCTGATTTTCTCTGACTCATTGCTTGCTTGCTGTTTCCTTGCTTTGGAAGGCTATCCAAGATGTATACACAATACTTTAGGAAGGGAATTACTTTAAAAAAAAAAAAAACAAAACACTGCAAAGGGATTAGGAAGAGTGGAGAAGAAAGAGTGGCCAGGCTGGATGACTCAAGTATAAATGACTGAGGAATTCTTGGTGAAGTATCAGTCTGACTTTGTGATAAAGTGATGTAATATAGGAATTGTATAAAAGGGAAGAATTGTCTGACACTGGTCTGTTAGAGAGGTACTTCAGAGGCTCCTTGACCTGCATATTTAAAGTTCCTAAGATTATGGCTTTTTGCTCCTTTTGGCTGTATAGCAAACTGTTTTAATCCACAGTTGTGCCTTATTGTTCCATTACAATTGTATTCTTTGATCCATCGATAAATACTTGTGGTTAAAACAAAATAACTTGGGTGATTTTTGTCCCTGTGTTTTACAAGAATTTTACATAACTCAGTCCCCTTCTTCAAGTTTGAAATCACAGTGTGTCTCCCTTACTCGGGTTTATGTCTGTGCTATCAAATGCCTTTATTTGAACGTAATTGGAACATGACATGAGCTTCTATCGGCTTTTATATCTGCTGCTGCCTGGACATAAGAGGTGGGAGCGTTCATCTAGGGGCCAGCACTGTTTGGCTCTGGGCATGGCTTTGACAGCCTTAGCCACTGCCCACTTGCTCCAGGTAGGATTCCATTTCTGTTCTTGACTCTCTGACTCCTGAAATGTAGAAGAGGTCTAAAATAGGGTATCTGTCTATTGCTTGTTAATAAGTTGTCTACCCCCTCATGTACGTACAGTCTCAGTGCCATATTGTACCCAGCTATTGTTACATGGCTTTTCACATCTTCAAGTTTCAGTCTGCTATGTAGGGTATGAATATCTCTTCTTATTTTAAGGTTTAGTGTCACGCCACAAGACTCAAAAGAGTAATAGCTAGAGTCATCCTATAAATTCTAACACAATACCCTCTTCTTTTCCGGTCCCTCTGCCTCAGAAGTCCATTCAAAATGACTTGCACTGTTTCAGCTTTGCTTCATTTTGAGCGTAATTTTAGGATTTGGAGAAAGTGACAAATAGATGGAGTGACCATGCTGTCAGTTTTGGAGAAAGCTTAATGTTACTGACCATGGCCATAGGTATACCAGTCTGTGACTAAAATAAGACATTCATTGATACTGTAAAAAAAAATTTTAAGAACATTACAACATTACGTGCAGTTTGAAGAGAATCCCCTTAACTAATTTTATTTCCCTTGCTCCCTTCTGGTCTACCCATGCATTACGTATTTCTAAAGTAAATGAAACATAACATGAGATGATAACAGCTTTTAGAAATGAACATATTGTAATATTTCCCCATGTTAACTGTTCTTCCTTGTTTGTATCAACGGTTACATAATATTTTACCAACTTGATGTAATATTTACTTAACCATTACCTTATGTGGCCTGCGGGATCTTCCCCGACCAGAGATCAAACCCACGTCCCCCTGCGGTGGAAGCACAGAGTCTTAACCACTGGACCACCAGGGAAGTCCCATTACCTTATTTGCTTATTGTTTCCAATTTTATGTTATAAAATAATGGTACAATGAATGCCTTTTTGCATATAACTTTTTTCTTTGAAAAAATTTTGTGGGAGTGGGATTACTAGAGCAAACTTTAGGCATTTACTCACAGCTTTTGATAGGCTTCAAGAGAATGCCAGAAGCAATCAAATTACTCTCTTTTACCTTCAGTATTCTTTTTAGAATGTTCTTCATGGTCACCTATTTTTTCAAATTGATTATAGAATCCTGTCAAATTTTGTATTTAAAACACTATTAGAATAGATTGTCTTGATTGGAATTTAGAGCAGGTATTTACTGTAGAGACGCCTCATGGAGGACTGTCTTTACAAACTGGATCTCTTATGCTACAAGCCAGGTATTTATCCTGTTCCCCAAACACTGAAAGCAGAATTGCTTGGAAGGAAGTCATCATTACCGGACTGATATTCCCTAAATTCACATTCCTTTGGCTGAGCTTTGAGTCAACAAGTGATTCAAACTGAAGATGGCTGGTATTTGCCAGTACAGACTGTTTAACATCTAGCTTAATAGAAACTCCAGTTTAGAGATTTTCATTTTCTTTTCCTCTGTGCCAAGCAGTGATGAGAGATTTACCCGGTAAGTTTGTGAGGTACTGCAGGCTGTTTCCTCACAGGTCTGAGAGGGAGCAGATAGCAATGAAGAGTCTCGTGTCTTTTAAGATGGAGTAAGTAGGGAATTCCCTGGCAGTCCAGTGGTTAGGACTCAGTGCTGTTGGAGTAAGTAACTGGCCTGACATCTTTACCTAAGGTATAAGCTGATCAAGGACATTGTCTTGAGATGCCAAGACTCAGTTTTCTTCTCTAAGCTCTTAAGTCTCTAAGCACTAGATTCTGATCTCTCATCAGAACTAGGAAGGCTGTTTGTTTGGAGGCATGGTCCTGACACTTCCCACCACCCTTTGCAGTCTATTCAAGAACTGAAGCAGGTAGGCGAATTGTTATATCTAGTACCTGAATGTGGCTGGAGAAATAAGAATTGATCAAAGAAGGTCTCTGGGCTACCACAGTAGATATCAAGCACCATTAACCAGAGTTTGTGTTTTATTCACAAGAAAATCTCGTATTCCCTAAAACACACACACACACAGATATTCTTTAGAAACAAATCTGATAAATTCTAATAAACCTGGTGATATGGTCATCCAGCCCATAACAAATTGGAAGTAGTTAAATTAACAGGCACTACTAGAAACTGGTATGCTGATAACCAAGAAGGGCAGCTGACAAAGGAGGAGACAATATGAAAAACCAAGTAACTCAGTAGGCATTCTAGTGTAGACCAGATAATCCTAAGCAGTTCATTAAACCTGATGGCATTTCAACAACATGTGTTTGTAGAAAAGACCTCAAGTCATCAAGAAAAGGTCTAAAATGTGCTGGTGCTTATAAGTTTAAGCTTCAATAAAATAGAAGTTTAGTTAAGTGAAACATCCCTGATAATACTAAAAAATTAAATGTTATTACATGTAATTCACGCTGCACCTAGATCTGTGTAACTCAATACTATTTGTCCTGGTCGATCTCAGTAATTCCTGCCTGGTTTTTCCTTTTCCTTTTCCACATCTTTTTCCTTGTCATTTTGTAAAAAGAAATGGTTGATAGTGACTTCAAGTGGTGGCATGGCTTAGAGACATATCTGCAAACAACCTTATGGGCTGTGGAGAGAAAAAGCATTATTCTCTATGACACTATATTTCTTGGGGGTAGGTGTTATCTTTTCTCTGTCAACTTGGGAATAGCAGATTTCTAGCTGTTATTAAATTATCCTCTGCAGGATATCTCTGTGGGGAGAAGGCTGCCATGGAGACCCTCATTATTTGATGAAACATTTTCTCAGAACAGACTCAATCTCTGTATAAAAACTTTCAACTTTAGCAGAATGCACATGCTGTACTTTAAATGATTTTGTGCTGCCTCCTACCTCCTGGCAGATGTGGAGCCGAATCACAAACCTGGGATAGCATACAATCCGTGTTTGTAAAACATGACTGCATTCTGTGAGCTCCTCCTCTGTGCCCATGAAATTAGGGGCAATTCTGGTAGCTTCGTAATCACAGAGACATCATAGATATTGCGAGATGGTTAGAGAACAGAAAGAGGCAGATACTAGCAAAGTTTGCAAAAGGGGAAAAGGGCAGATTTCAGAAATGATCCACTCATTTGTTTGACATTATTCCCCAGCAGAATCTTAGAATGAGTCATAACATGGTTGTGAAGACATGGAAAAGAATTTGATGATCACCAGGATGCTGATGTTTTTGGCAAAGAGTTAAGTATGCAAAATTCCTCTCACTTATTTCAAAGTTTTATTAAGTTTGTGTGTCAGATCAATGAAATAGGCAGAGTGTTGAGTGTTGCTTTTTTTTAAAATTTATTTATTCATTTAGTTATTTTTGGCTGCGTTGGGTCTTTGTTGCTGAGCGCGGGCTTTCTCTAGTTGCAGTGAGTGGGGGCTACTCTTCCTTGTGGTGCACGGGCTTCTCATTTCAGTGGCTTCTCTTGTTGCAGAGCACAGGCTCTAGGCACACGGGTTTCAGTAGTTGTGGCACACGGGGGCTCAGTAGTTGTGGCTCACGGGCTCTAGAGCGCCAGCTCAGTAGTTGTGGCGCATGGGCTTAGTTGCTCCACGGCATATGGGATCTTCCTGGACCAGGCCTTGAACCCGTGTCCCCTGCACTGGCAGGCGGATTCTTAACCACTGCGCCACCAGGGAAGTCCAGCTTTTTTTAAAAATAAATTTATTTATTTATTTATTTATTTTTGGCTGTGTTGGGTCTCTGTTGCCGTGCACAATCTTTCTCTAGTTGTGGCGAACGGGGGCTACTCTTCATTGCAGTGCGCGGGCTTCTCATTGCGGTGGCTTCTCTTGTTGCAGAGCATGGGCTCTAAGCACACGGGCTTCAGTAGTTGTGGCTCACGGGCTCTAGAGCACAGGCTCAGTAGTTGTGGCACACGGGCTTAGTTGCTCTGCGGCATGTGGGATCTTCCTGGACCAGGGCTCGAACCCGTGTCCCCTGCATTGGCAGGCAGATTCTTAACCACTGCGCCACCAGGGAAGTTCCCTAGAGTGTTGTTTTCAGCAAAACATATGACTGGGTCTCTCATAGTATTCATAAGGTTAAGATGGAGAAAATTGGGTTGGATTACACTTGATGTGTTTGAGGATGGTAGTTGAATAACCATACACCAAAAAGCTAAAAGATCAGTATCAGCAGTCTTGAAAAAGAGGGACAGAATTGGAATCACACTTCCCAATTTCAAAATTTACTTACTACAAAGCTACAGTAATCAAGGCATGAGGATAGACCACCTCATGCTCTAGTCCATAGAGCAATGGACTAGAATCATGAGTCTAGAAATAAATCCTCACAATTATGGTCAGCTGATCTTTGACAAGGATGCCAAAGCAAACTGGTGGGGGAAAACAGTATTCTTTTGATACAACTGGGGCAATTGGATATCCTTATGCAAATGAATGAAGTTGGACCCCTACCTCACACCATATGCAAACAACAACAACAACAAAAAATCAAACGACTTTAAAAAATGTATGAAAGACTTAAATGTAAGAGCTAAAGTTACAAAACTTATAGAAGAAAACATAGGCATAAATCTTCATGACCTTGGGTTAGACAGTGGTTTCTTAAATATGATACCAAAAGCACAATCAACAAAATAAAAAATAGGTAAACTGGACATCATCAAAATTTAAAACTTTTGGGACTTCCCTGGTGGTCCAGTGGTTAAGACTCTGCACTTCCACTGCAGGGGGCATGGGTTCGATCCGTGGTCAGAGAACAAAGATCCCACGTGCCACATGGCATGAAAAAAAATTTTTTAACTTTTGTTGTTCAAGAAAGTGAAAAGATAATCTATAGAGTGGGAGAAAATACTTGCAAATCATATTCTGATAAGGGACTTGTACCTACATTTTATAAATTACATCTCAAAAATAAAAAGACAACCCAATTATGCAACCCTTGGGCACTGTTGCTGGGAATGTAAGATGGTAGAGCCACTGTGGAAAACAGTACGGCTGTTCCTCAAAAAATTAAAAATAGAATTACCATATGATCCAGAAATTCCACTTTTGAGTATACACCCAAAAGAATTGAAAGCAGGGTCTTTTTTTTTTTTTTTAATCACTGTAGCGTCCGGTTTCTATTCACAAAGAAAAAGCTCCAGTCCATCTTTTAACTTTTTTTGAAAAATTCCTGACATTACAGAACTAAACGGAAATGTATTAATATTCCACTCACATTTTCGTGACAAACAAACAAAAAGTTCATGAGCCAAAAAAACACAAAAAACAAAAAACAAGGAGAAGCTTATAAAACTAAATATGGATCTCAGCATTAGCAGCTGAACAGAGAAAGGAATTAAAATGCTTTAATTAAAAAATCACAAGTGGATGATAAAGTGTGTAGAAACTGAAAATTTACAAACTATTTAAAACCTGGAATCGCTGACTGTTCAGAAACTACTCAGATGGATCATGGGTAGTGGTGAACAGCAGAAAGGGATTATGGATGAATCTGCATTGTTCTAGATGCTCCCCATGCCACCTGTCTCCGAGGAAAGCCTGACATTTATTAGATATTGAGCCAGGCTAATGCTGGCAGCAGATCCAGTGATGGTAACCTGCTTATCAGTAGATCTTTCCACTGGGTTCCCAATTTTGATCTGCACCCCAGATATCTGACAGATCTCATTGATTTTGGCACCTTGATGCCCGATTATGCAGCCTATCAAATCGTTGGGAACTGTGAGTTCGTGAAAAGTAGTGTGAGCAGACGCATCCAAACCACTGAATCCGGTGTTGCGTGCGTCATGGGAAAATGAGACTGTTGCATTGCCAACTGGTGGAGCTTGGTCAAATCTGGCTGTGGAATGGCATACTGTCTTTGAATGGTATAGGCCTCTAGAGGCGGTCCCTCTAGGTCAGCGTTGAGGCACATGGACGGGATGGTGTGGGGAGCTCGCACTGTCCCTGTCTGTGCTGTACCTGTCCTGACCACCTGCAAAGATGACTGGAGAACTGGAGGCTTGGGCCAGTATGGGATGGTCACAACCTTTGCGGGGGGGGGTGGCGGGGCTGGGAGAGAGTCTCCAACATGACCACGCAGATCTGTTTTACACCCTCAGTGATGGATTGTGGAATGCCAGCAAGAGTGATGGCCTGCTCAGTCGAGCTGGGCAGCATTTCCCCTGCCACCTGGACCTGAACCCCTGTACTCTCTCCTATTTCCTTGATCTTGCAACCACCTTTCCCAATGAGAGCTACACTGACCAGCAGGGACCACCAGCCTCAGGGTGACTGGGGGCCTACTGGCAGCTGTGCTATTGGTCATAGAGCTGCTGATGTTCTCTTCCAGTTTGTCAATGATCATAACAAAGGCTTTGAAGATGACATTAGTGGGTCCAGCCAAAGTGATAATCCTCTCAGGACAATTCCCTCCTGAGTTGTTGATACGTGCACCACTCTCCTCGTGTATCTTCCTAACTGATTCTCCTTTCTTTCCTGATGATACTGCCAACTTCCTTTCCATGCATAAGTAGTCGGATGGTGAGAGTGACATTTAATTCACCTTCATTCACACCGGTGTCCATGTCGAGCAGTGTTCTGAGGAGCTGGACTCTAAGTGGTCAAGTCTTTGGTCACTGGTGGGGGTGAAAGCCAAAAACTGCAGGCAAGAGAAGACTGAGGGGAAAAAAGGAGCCGGCGGGAAGGGGAAGGGCGGGAGGCCGGGGTGGAACAATAGGGGCTGTCGGGAAGGCAAGGGGGCACCTCCGGAGGGGGGGGGGGGAGGAGGAGGAGGAGGAGGGGAGGAGGAGGAGGGGGAGGAGGGGGTGGAGGAAGGGCGAAAGAGACCCCGGGGCGAGTGGAGGGCAGCGGAGGGTGGGCAGGCGGGAGCGGGCATGCTCTGGCTGCTGCCTCAGCTGGTCTGGGAGAGTAGGGTCTTAAAGAGCTTTTTGTATACCTATGTTCATAGCAGCACTGTTCACAATAGCCAAAGGTGGAAGCAACCTAAACGTCCACTGACACATGAATGGAAAACCAAAATGTGGTATATACATACAGTGATATATCATTCAGCCTTAAGATGGAAGGAAATTTTGACACATGCTACAACATGGATGAACCCTAAAGATATTACGCTAAGTAAAAGAAGCCAATCACAGGCTTCCCTGGTGGCGCAGTGGTTGAGAATCTGCCTGCCAATGCAGGGGACACGGGTTCGAGCCCTGGTCTGGGAGGATCCCACATGCCGCGGAGCAACTAGGCCCGTGAGCCACAACTACTGAGCCTGCGCGTCTGGAGCCTGTGCTCCGCAACAAGAGGCCTCGACAGTGAGAGGCCCGCGCACCGCGATGAAGAGTGGCCCCGGCTCGCCGCAACTAGAGAAAGCCCTCGCACAGAAACGAAGACCCAACACAGCCATAAGAAAAAAAAAAAAAAAAAAAAAAAGCCAATCACAAAAGGACAAATACTGTATGATTCCAGGGCCTGGAGGAATGGGAGATTAGGGAGTGATAGCTAAGAGGTGTGAGGTTTCTTTTTTTGTATTAATGAAATGTTCTAAAATCGTGTTGATGGATATATAAATTTGTGACTATACTAAAAGCCATTGAATGGTACATATCAAATGGATGAATTATATATGACATTTGAATTATACCTCAGTATAACTATTTATTTATTTATTTATTTATTTATTTATTTATTTATTTATTTAAATCTTTGGCTGGGTCAGGTCTTAGCTGTGGCATGCGGGATCTTTTTTTGTTGCGGCGCATGGGCTCTTCGTTGCGGAGCGCTGGCTTCTCTCTAGTTGTGGCAGACGGCTCCAGAGCGCGTGGGCTCTGTAGCTGCAGAACGCAGGCTCTCTAGTTGTGTGTGGCCCAAGGGCTTAATTGCCCCGCAGCACGTGGGTTCTTAGGTCCCCCACCAGGGATTGAACCTGAGTGCCCTGCATGGGAAGGCAGATTCTTAACCACTGGACCACCAGGGAAGTCCCTCAATATAACTTTAAATAAAAGATCAGTGGGAATCCCCTGGCGGTCCAGTGGTTAGAACTCCACACTTTCACTGCTGAGGGTGTGGGTTCAATCCCTGGTTGGGGGAACTAAGATCCTGCCAGGTGTGCAGTGTGGCCAAAAAATAAAAAATAAAAATAAATTAAAATTAAAAAAATAAAAGACCAGTGTCAGACTTAAGGAAAACCTTCCATGCCATGCCATGGGATTTACTGTCAGTATTTAGTCCTTTTCAACATCCAAAGACAAAGCATAAAAGTAGTGTTTATTAATTTTTTAAAGTAACATAATGCCATAAAAGTAGTTAATACAGTCCCTCCATGGGAGAATAAAGGCTAAATTATCTTAATAGTTTGCGTTCAATCAATAATAGCTAACATTTAAAATAAAATACTTTTATTTATTTATTTATTTATGGCTGTGTTGGGTCTTCATTGCTGTGCACGGGCTTTCTTTAGTTGCGGTGAGTGGGGGCTACTCTTCGTTGCGGTGCGCGGGCTTCTCATTGTCATGGCTTCTCTTGTTGCGGAGCTCGGGCTGTAGGCACACAGGCTTCCGTAGTTGTGGCACGTGGGCTTAGTAGTTGTGGCTTGCGAGCTCTAGAGCTCAGGCTCAGTAGTTGTGGTGCACAGGCTTAGCTGCTCTGAGGCATGTGGGATCTTCCCAGGCCAGGGCTTGAACCCGTGTCCCTTGCATTGGCAGGCAGACTCTTAACCATTGTGTCACCAGGGAAGCCCAATAATAGCTAACATTTATGTGGCATTTACTATATGCAAGGCGCTGTTTTGTGTGCTTGACAGATATTAATTCTAATCCTCACAGCAACCTTAGGAGGCAGGTACAGTTATTATCACCATTTTACAGGTGAGGGTATTCAGCCCCAGAGAGGCTAAATGACTTTTTCTCCCAAGATCAAAGTCACACAGCTAGTTAGTGGTAGAGCCTGGATTCAAGCCCAGGAACTCTGCACAGTCCATGCTCTTAATCATTTCACTCTCCAACAACCTTTATTTTTAACAAAGATAGATGTAAATTCCTGTATTTAGACTAAAAAGAAGAAATGGCAAGCAAGAGACACCTGTGTATTTTAAGATATCAAAAATTTGAAGACCATCACCTTTTAAGGACATTGTCAAAATGATGTATCCCCAAGAAGCAAAATGGTGAAGGGTTCAGGGCAACTTACTACCTTGGGCAAGTATAGGAATTAAGGTTTTAATCTAGAGAAAAGAAAAGAAGGTAGTTATATTAAAATATTTAGTATCTATATTATTCATATAGCTAAGGACCTGTCCTTGAAAGGCTCTATTTTGTTTTTTCCAGAGGACAGAATTAGGTGGTTTAATGTAGAATTTGAAAGCATGGACTTTGGAAACAGATTGGATGGGTTCAGATCCTGGTATTACCACTTAACCAGGCACACGAACTTGGGTAATTCTTCTGTGTCTTCTTCCTTAACTGTAAAATGGGGATTATGATGATAATGATAACACTACCAACATCATAGGTTGCTGTGAGGATTAAATGAGTGCCTGACACATGCTAAGCATTATATCAGTTTTATTAACGAGTGGAAGTGATAGGTTGATAGATTCCAGCTTATTCTAAGGAAGAATTTCCTAATAATTATAACTGTTCAAATGAGGAACAGGATGTTCCTCAAACTAGTGCATTCCCTAGCCCTTAGTTGCTATAATTGCTTAAGCAAAATCTTGAATGAACACTTCTGTCAGCAATCTTGCAGAATTCCTAAATTACAATACAGGTTTACCTAGATGATCTAGAATTCCTGCGTGTTAATTCATAATATGATTACTAGGTTCTCTAAGTAGCTATAACAGTATTTTACAAAAAATGTTTTGTATTTGTTAAATAAATTTATTTATTTATTTATTTATTTATTTATTTTTGGCTGCATTGGGTCTCTGTTGTTGTGCACGGGCTTTCTCCAGTTGCGGCGAGCGGGGGCTACTCTTCGTTGCGGCACGCAGGCTTATTGCAGTGGCTTCTCTTGTTGCAGAGCATGGGCTCTAGGCTTGCGGGCTTCAGTAGTTGTGGCACGCGGGCTCAGTAGTTGTGGCTCGTGGGCTCTAGAGCACAGGCTCAGTAGTTGTGGTGCACGGGCTTAGTTGCTCTGCGGCATGTGGGATCTTCCCGGATCAGGCATCGAACCCGTGTCCCCTGCATTGGCAGGCAGATTCTTAACTGCTGCACCACCAGGGAAGTCCCTTTGTATTTGTTTTTGTTTTTAGGAATACACATAAGAATATCTGCAAAGGACTTAAATATCTACAAAGGACTTATTAAATTTTTCCTAAGAATTTTATCGTTTTTGATGCTATCATGAATGCAGGGTTTTTTTCTTGTTTTCTTTTTTAATATTTATTTATTTGGTTGCGCTGGGTCTTAGTTGCGGCAGGCGGGCTCCTTAGTTGCGGTATTCAAACTCTTAGTTGCGGCGTGCATGTGGGATCTAGTTCCCTGTCCAGGGATCAAACCCAGGCCCCCTGCATTGGGAGCGTGGAGTCCCATCCACTGCACCACCAGGGAAGTCCCCCAACACAGTTGTTTTCTTAATTTCATTTTTGTTATTAGTATAGAGTATAAAGTTGATTTTTTGTATACTGATCTTGTATCTTACAACCCTGCTAAACATGTAAGTTCTAGTAGTTTGTTTTGTTTTTGTTTTTGCTGTGTCTGTGTGCGTCTGTGTTTTCCTTATGACTTTCTACAAAGGATCATGTCATCTGCCAAGGAAAGCAGTTTTATTTCTTCCAATCTGGATGCCTTTTGTTTATTTGCCTTTTCACACTGGCTACATCCTCCAGTACAATGTAGAGGTGGTGGGAGACTGCGTCCTTACCTTGTTTCTGATCTTAAAGGCAAAGTATTGTCTCACTATTAAATGTGATATTAGCTGTAGGTTTAGATGTCCTTTATCATAAGCTTCTGTAAAAATAAGATTCCTTGGCCTCATCTTTAGACTTAGGGAAGTGGCTCTCGGAGCGCTGCAGCCATAGGGAATCTGTACTTCTAGGAAGCAGCTCAGATGACAGCCTTGATGGTGTTTGAGGACCTATACTGCCCATCGCTTGTCGCGCGCCGTTAGTGGAGCTCCCAATTACACTCCCTGCCTTTCCTGGAAGAATCATTGAAGAAAGAATCTCAATACTCCTACAGTTGGGTGTGGTAAGCAACAAGATTGTCAGTTATAACAGTTTGACATTCTGCAGAATGGCCCTCAATGAAAAGTGACGAATCTGCTCTCGCGCATTGACCAGAACTATAAACAGCAGTCTGGCGTTTGGGCTCTTTAGTAGGAGTGGAAATGGGTCAAAGTCAAGAGGCAAACTTGAGCTATTAAATTTGTTGCCTAGGTGTCGTGTTATGCCCAGTATTAAAAGCTCCTAGGCCTTGAGAATGAAATTATTAGTTTAATCTATAGCTTAATCTAACGATGGCTTAAAACTGCCATGCGGCCTAGCCAGACTACCTAACCACGAAGTGACACTGCTTCTACGCGGAAATAATTTTACACCCCTAAGAAATGAATTACGAGAACATTTTTCCCTATTACCTCAACCGTGAGATCCAATCAGACGCAAAAACGGACCGAAAAAGTGATGCTGGCGCTATTGATTGACGTACATTCCAACCAACCTACAACGGAAGAAGAGCGCGCCTGCGCAAGACGTTATCCAATCCGTACTAGTGTTAGCGGAAGAGGCGGGGGTTGTGGAAACGGCCGCCGCAGGGTTGGCAGACTTGAGAAGGAGCAAAGATGGCGGAGTGAGGTGCGTCGAGGCCACCTGGCCTTTGGGCCAGGGGGAGGGCCGGCCCCCGGGCGCTCGAGTGCTTCTGCTGGCCCGTGCGAGGTAAGCCGAGAAGGCTAAGACAGGGGAACTAGCAGGAGGTGGCGCGGCCCAAGCCGTCCGAAGAACGGAGTGCGCGGAGCCCGCCAGCAGCTGGCACGGGTCTTGGCCAGGCGCGGGTTTCCTTCCGAGCGGCCCCAGGGCGGCAGCCCCGACTTTTGGGCGTGTGTTGCACCACTACTCAGACCCGACCTGCCACTGACCTTCTCAGTGCCTTGCCTTTGGCTGCCTTTGTGCTTTCGGCTTGTTGCCCGATGATTGCATCCACGCTTCTGTATATGTGGCATTCTCTGCGTCGGCCATCGGTTTATCTTTGAAGAATATCTTTGTTTTATTGATTTATTTATGCTCCTCGCCTCACGAACTTCGTGTCCACTGTTTTGCCTGAGGCTCGGGTCTCAATCGAGGCCTGTTGCGGCTCTGAGTATTTTGTGTCCCTGTCCTGTTGACCTTGAGATTTGGTGTAACAGGTTTCCCCCACTTCCTGGGATTTAATTTGAGTCTGTGTATCGTGTACATTCTCTTGCTTACCTTTATTATATGCATTCGTTCCTACTCCCACCTCTCAAACTTTTTTAAAATCTGCGAAAGCAGCTTTGTCCTTGTATGACCTGATAGTTGCCTAATGGCGCATTAATCTCTGCTGACTCTAGGTAGAAGTAACCGTAGTTTTCCAGAACTAAAGGAATCAGTGTACAATTTTTATTTATATATCTATTTATAGAGAGAATGAGAAAGAGTTTGGGGAATTATTATTATAAAGTAATTTGTGTAATGGGGTGGGGTTACAAAGTATACTACTGTCAGGCATTTGTATTCGGTTCTTGTGTAATTTTATGGGGTATCTTTTTTTGTAATTTGGGTTGTTATGACCCCTCATTCGGTCTTTCACTTAAATTGTGGGAAAGGTTTCTGAGTTGGTGAAGCCTGTTTAAAACTGGCACATTAGTTAGGCCCAGTTCGAGTGACATGTCCTAATACAAATGAATGTGTCTGGTATGCTTTTTGCTGGCCCTGGATTTAGCAGAGCTGAAAATACCAGGTAAAGAAATACTTCTAAATAAGACCTTTCTGTTGCTTTTGTCCAGAGTAGTTTTTTCATTTCATCTAGGAGAAGAAAGATACTGGGCAGAGGAAAGGAACAGAACATTCTTCCTTCCTGCCTCACAAGCAGGGGAGTGATCATTTATACTAAAGCAAAGGTCTTTTGCGGGAGAAGAGTGTCCATAGCATCATCAGATTCTCAAAGGGGACAGTGTTTAAAAACTCGAGAACCACTGCTCCAGGAGTTTTGACATCTTTGTAAAATTAATGCCAGTGCAGGTGGAGAGTGAATTCTTTTTGACTGTTCCTTCTGAATAGTTTTTGATAGTGATGTTTTTAAGACCAGTTTGGTTCATTTGAATAATTTTGCACATAAATGCATACAGCAAAAGTGAGGGCTGTATCCTTACTGTAATGTTCTTTTTATTTTTCCTTATCACAGGAAGAACATTTTCCTTGACTTGTAGGTGCTTTTATATTCATCTCGAAAAGAAAACAAAATTCTGAACTCAGGATTTGGCAAGTGAGTAATAGTGGCTAATGCTTTCAAATACTGTTTAAGCAGATTGGAAATAGCTAGATAGAAGTAGAACAAGAAATCATTAGCTTCAACAGAGGATGAACGTCAAAAGTGACTATAAGTTATTGGTGTAATCTCTCCCTGAAGGCACTAGGGAAGGATTTGTTCCACGCTTTTCTTCTAGCTTTGGGTAGTCCTTTGGCTTGTGGCAGCATAACTCCAGTCTTCACAAGGCATTCTCCCTGTGTGTGTCTATGTCCTAAATTCTCCCTTTTATAAGGACACCAGTCAGATTAGGGGCCCACTTGGCTCCAGTATGACCTCATCTTAATTAATTACATCTGCAGTGACTCTGTTTCTAAATAAGATCATATTTTGAGGTATTCATATGACAACATAGGAATTTGGGGAGGACACAGTTCAAATCATACTATCTACTTAGTCATATACCTTGATTGTATTATATGAAAAACATTCAATGTTGAACTGCTTTAAGGATTAAAATCTTGTATACCACTTGTATAAGGGACTTAGAGTAGTCAAAATCATAGAGACAGACAGTAGAATGGTGGTTGCCAGGGGCTGCAGGGAGGGGAAATGGAGGTTTATTATTTAATTGGTACAGAGTTTCAGATTTGTAATATGAAAAGAGTTCTGGAGATGGATGGTGGTGATGGTTGCACGATAATGTGAATGTACTTCTTACCACTGAACTGAACACTTAAAAGGGGTTAAGATGATAAATTGTATGTTGTGTGTATTTTACAATAAAAAAAATTGAAGAAAGATGAGTGAAAAACTCCAACTATATGTATTTCAATATTAAGAAAAGGAATAAGAAGAGGGAAAAAGGAATAAATACCCTTCAGCTGGTAGAGTCTTTATCATATGCTTTTAGAGCCAAGGCTTTGTTGCTTGGATTGTAACCTTAATTAAGTCCAGGCAGACTGTTAAATAACACAAATTCAACTGAGTAAATTTATTTATTTATTTATTTATTTAAATTGAAGTATAGTTGATTTACAATGTTGTGTTAATTTCTGCTGTACAGTAAAGTGACTCAGTTATACATATATCTATATTCTTTTTATATTCTTTTCCATTTTGGTTTATCCCAGGACATTGAATCCCAGGATATTGTATAGCGTGCTTTCATTTATGGGGAGGAAATAAATCCACTTAAGCACATCTATATTAGTATAGTCTATCCCACATCTGGGGGCAGAAACTATCCAGCAAACCCAGAATTTGCTTTTCTTTTTCTTTTTTTGGCCATGCGGCATGGGGGATCTTAGTTTCCTGACCAAGGATCGAGCCCATGCCCCCTGCATTGGGAGCACAGAGTCCCTGTGCTATACTGTAAGACCTTGTTGTCCATCCATTCTGTATGTAATAGTTTGCATCTACTAACCCAAACACCCAGTCCATCCATCCCTCCCCCACCCCCCGCCCCCTTGGCAACCACAAGTCTGTTCTCTATGTCTGTGAGTCTGTTTCTGCTTCTCAGGTTCATTTATGTCATATTTTAGATTCCACATACATATAAGTGATATTATATGGTGTTTGTCTTTCTCTTTCTGACTTAGTATGATAATCTCTAGTTGCATCCATGTTGCTGCAAATGGCATTATTTTGTTCTTTTTTATGGCTGAGTAGTATTCCATCGTATATATATGTACCACATCTTCTTTATCCACTCATCTGTTGATGGACATTTAGGTTGTTTCCATGTCTTGCTATTGTGAATAGTGCTGCTATGAACATAAGGGTGCAGGTGTCTTTTTGAATTATATCCACTGAGTAAATTTAAAGATCTGATTGCCTTCATTAAATGATTCATCAATCAGGTAGCCTCCCATCTAACAAATAGAAAGGAGCTCTGCTGAGCTGTAGAAAAGGAAAGAAAGGTGAAAAGGGGGCAGAAAAAGGAAATTATTAGCAAAGAATGTGTTATTTCAGGAAAGGTCATCCTCCTAAGAGGAATGGAAGGATTCTGCTGACCAGGTAATTCCAGACTGAGTGGTTAAAGGTTACATTTCTGGAGGAGATTGAACTGCAGTTAGGTTAGGTATTAAGTCTTGGTTAGGTGATGTGGGTTTAACACAAGGGACTCCATTTTGGGCCTGAGTAATAGAAACTTGACATTGGTATAGCACAATATTCCTAGCAATCTATCCATCTATGGGGAACTGATGTAAATAAATGTAGCTGCTTCTGTACTTACAAGGTAGCTTTAAATTCTGATACAGAATCATCTCTAATATACATGAAAGGGAAGAAAGCAAGGTGCAGAACAAGGTGTATAGTGTGCTTTCATTTATGGGGAGGAAATAAATCCACTTAAGCACATCTATATTTGTATAGTCTATCCCACATCTGGGGGCAGAAACTGTCCAACAAACCCAGCATTTGTTTTTCTTTTTCTTTTTTTGGCCATGCGGCATGGGGGATCTTAGTTTCCTGACCAAGGATCGAACCCATGCCCCCTGCATTGGGAGCACAGAGTCTTAACCACAGGACCGCCAGGGAAGTGCCAGCATTTGTTTGTTTGTTGTTGTTTTTTTTATAATTTTTTAAAAAATTAATTTATTTTTTATTTTTGGCTGAGTTGGGTCTTTGTTGCTGTGCGTGGGCTTTCTCTAGTTGCGGCGAGCGGGGGCTATTCTTCGTTGTGGTGCGCGGGCTTCTCATTGTGGTGGCTTCTCTTGTGGAGCCTGGGCTCTAGGCGTGTGGGCTTCAGTAGCTGTGGCTCACGGGCTCTAGAGTGCAGGGTCAGTAGTCATGGCGCACGGGCTTAGTTGCTCCGCGGCATATGGGATCTTCCCAGACCAGGGCTTGAACCCGTGTCCCCTGCATTGGCAGGCGGATTCTCAACCACTGCGCCACCAGGGAAACCCCCAGCATTTGTTTGTTTTGTGTTGTTTTTTTAAAATTTTATTTATTTATTTATTTTTGGCTGTGTTGGGTCTTCGTTTCTGTGCGAGGGCCTTCTCTAGTTGCGGCAAGTGGGGGCCACTCTTCTTCACAGTGCGCGGTCCTCTCACTATCGCGGCCTGTCTTGTTGCGGAGCACAGGCTCCAGATGCGCAGGCTCAGCAATTGTGGCTCATGGGCCTAGTCGCTCCGCGGCATGTGGGATCTTCCCAGACCAGGGCTCGAACCCGTGTCCCCTGCATTGGCAGGCAGATTCCCAACCACTGCGCCACCAGGGAAGCCCTGTTTTTAATAAGACACTTTAAAATTTAATTTGAATGACAGTGCTGTCCATTGTGTTTTATGAAATGTGTTCTGAATTTACATAGCAAAGTAAGAAAGTATTTAACTCCCATGGTATATCATTCTTCCTGTCCTTAAAGGAAGTGAAATGTTTGAGCTATTTATTGATGTGTAACAAATTACCTAAAATTTAGTGGATTAAAACAACAGTAAACATTTATTATCTTGCACAGTTTGTGTGGGTCAGGAGTTAGGGTTTCTGGTTTGGAGTCTCTTACAGGGTTACAGTCAAGATACTAGCTGGGGTGGCAGTCATCTGATTCCATGGTGACTCATTCACATGGCTAGCAAATTCATGCTGGTTGTGGAAAGCTTCATTCCTACCACTGTCAGCCTCTTCCAGGGCTGCTGGAGTGTCATGATACAGCAGCTGGCTTTTACCAGAACAGGCAATTCAGGAGAGCAAGGCAGAAGCCACAATCCCATCTATGACCTTGCCTCAAAAGTCACTCACTGTCACTTCCTCCTCATTCTGTTGGTCGTTGTTTAGACACCAACTAGCATACTGCAATACAATTCTGACACTAACCATCTGGAATTAACGCAGACCCCACAAGTCAAAAGGGCATGATCCCCCAAGAAGACTGCCCTCACTTTAGATGCCAGCAGCACTTTGGAGGATCCCCAGGCCACCTGCACTTCTGACCAACTGACTGCAGGTTCAAGGGTTCCCATGACTCTGTCTGAACCAATCTTAGGTTTCATATTTATTTATTTTTTCCTTCCTTCTGGCTGCTTTGGGTTTAGTTTATTCTTTTTCTAGTTCCTTAAGGTATAAAGTTAGGTTGTTGATTTGATATTCTTCTTCATTTTTAATTTAAGCATTTACAGCTGTATATTACTCTTAGCACTGCTTTTGCTGCATCCTGTGAGTTTTGGTATGCTGTGTTTTTGTTTTCATTTGTCTCAAGATATTTTCAAATTTCCCTTGTGATTTCTTCTTTGACCCATTGGTTGTTTAGGAGTGTGTTGTTTAATTTCCACTGGTTCATCTACTGTAAATTCCAACGATTTGTAGTCTCCCTCTAGGGACAAAGGCCAGTCAAATTTTTTATTATACAGTAGTCACATAGATGAACCCTGATTCATTTTTAGAAGGGATTATTAAAGGGTGTGAATACCAGGAGGCAGCAGTAAGGGGGGACCACCATAGAAGCTGACTACTACATAAAGTCATTTGACTCATATCTGGCTAGCCCAAGAGCTTCATTGAAAATTCCTATTTTCCCTTTTCATCCTCTCAATAAGTCAGATTTTCTAATATAAAGTTACATTTTTTGTATAATCAACGGCACTAAACAAGTGAGTTCAGAGACCCAGAAATGCATAGTAAGGCACCAGCTTTACAGGAATGTATTTGTAAGTTTTGTAGATCAGAGTGTATAGTTGTACTTTCTTCACCTAACTCTAGAACCTGTCTATTTAAATTTTAGCTCATGTTGGCTAAGTATATTTAAGAGCCCTGCTATTCAGTTATTCAACAAATTTTTATTAAGTGCTTATTATGGGTCACATGCTATGCTAGGTGCCTGGGATTCACCAGGGCACAAAACAGGTTCCTTCCTGGTGGAGGTTACATTTTAGACAGGACACATGAGAAATATAATAAGTATTGTACTTTATATAAGTACCTTATGTAGTGTTTCATGCATGGATTAAAAGGAAAAGTAGAAAAAGGTAAAGGGGAATGGTGGGGATACATCTGTGGATAGGATGGGGGGAACAATGTGATCTTAAATCAGGGCTCAGAGTAGGCCTCTTTGAGAAAATGACAGTTGAATAAAAACTTCAAGGTGAGGGGATTAGCTCTGTGGGTACCTGGTGAAAGAGTCTTCTCACAAAGAGAACAGCCAGTACACAGGCTATAAGGTAGCGTGTCTGACATTCCAGGAAGAGCAGAGTCCAGTATGGTTGGAGCCCATGATGAAGGGGGAGATAGAATTGGCATCAAAAGAGATACAGTGGGGATCTTATGTGGAATTTTGGGTAATGGTCAAAACTTTGGCTTTTATACTAAGCTACTATTCATTCAGTTTTCAAATGGGACCTACAGTTTGTGATTCAAACACGTGAGTTTAGAGTTGAATAGTCATGTTTGAGATGTGAAACTGGGTATTATGAAGAGAATACAAGCTTATGATGTTCTATCATTATTGCCTAATATTAAGATGTAGATTGGGGGATAAGGTTTATATATGATGAATGTATGCATTTTTATTAGTTGATATTGCTAAAGGAATTTGTCTTTAAAAGAGTCCAGACAGTTTCCCTATTAAGAAAAGGTGTGTTTTTGGGACTTCCCTGGTGGCGCAGTGGTTGAGAATCTGCCTGCCAATGCAGGGGACACGGTCGAGCCCTGGTCCAGGAAGATCCCACATGCCACAAAGCAACTAAGCCTGTGCACCACAACTACTGAGCCTGCGCTCTAGAGCCCATGAGCCACAACTACTGAAGCCCACGCGCCTAGAGCCCGTGCTCCACAACAAGAGGCCACTGCAATGAGAAGCCCGCGCACCACAACGAAGAGTAGCCCCCGCTCGCCGCAGCTAGAGAAAGCCTGTGCACAGCAGTGAATACCCAACGCAGCCATAAATGAGGGAATGAATGAATAAATAAATAAATTTAAAATATGGAACGCTTCACGAATTTATGTGTCATCCTTGCGCAGGGGCCATGCTAATCTTCTCTGTATCATTCCCAATTTTAGTATATGTGCTGCTGAAGCAAGCACAAGAAAAGGTGCATTTTTAAAATTGAAGTATAGTTAATTTACAATGTTGTGCTTCAGGTGTACAGCAGAGTGATTCAGTTTTATATATATATGTGTGTATATATATACATACACACATACATATGTATTCTTTTTCAGATTCTTTTCCATTATAGGTTATTCCAAGATATTGAGTATAGTTCCCTGTGCTATATGGTAGGTCTTTGTTTGCCTATTTTATACATAGTAGTGTGTATATGTTAATCCCAGACTCCTAATTTAGCCGCCATCCCCTTTGGTAACCATAAGTTTTTTATGTCTGTGAGTCTGTTTCTGTTTTGTAAATAAGTTCATTTGTATCATTTTTTCTTTAGGTTCCACATATAAATGATATCATATGGTATTTGTCCTTCTGTCCCTGACTTAACTTCACTTAATATGATAATTTCTACATCCATTCATGTTGCAGCAAATGACATTAAGGAAAAGGTGCTTTTTTTCTTTTTCTTTCTTTTTTTTGGGCCAAGCCGCATGGCATGCGGGATCTTAGCTCCCTGATCAGGGATCGAACCTGTGCCTCCTGCGCTGGGAGCACGGGGTCTTAACCACTGGACCTCCAGGGAAGTCCCAAAAAGGTGCATTTTTAAAAGACTTCTTTGGTACTTACTTGGTTTATATAGAATTCTTTCAGCATATTTATTTGTGGAAAGAACTAGCTTGTATCTTCTTTCCCCCTCAACATTACTGCCAGTTATCTGGCCATTAGAATTGAGCTACAGAACAGTCTAGTGGCTGGTGCAAGCTTTGAACTAGCCTGAGTAAGCTTATATAATGAAACAGCTCTGTTCTCCATAGGGTTCTAAAGGCCTGTATGTGGATATTCTCAGTTTTTTCTCTCACTTCCTCTGCTGCTTTTATAACAAATGCAAATTCTGTAGTTCTTTACCTTCTGAATTAATTTACATTTTCCTTTTGTAGGCTTTGAATCAGAACTGTCTCGTCTTCAACCAGAAGAGGTTATTCAAGCTCAGTTTGGAGTTGAGAGGTATTTTTGAATCTCTGTGACGTACTAAAAATGGAGGGCTAGGAAGACTAGTTAGCCAGTCACCATTGGCCATTTTTGTAAGCTTAAATAATTTATTTAAGCTTTTGGTATGTACCTGTGATTTATTTATTTATTATCATACATAAAATTTATCATTTTAACTATATTTAAATGTATAGTTTAGTGGCATTAAGTATATTCACATTGTTCTGCAACCATTACCACGATTTCCAGAACTTATTCATCATCCCAAACAAACTCAATACCCATTAAGCAGTAACTCTGCACTTCCCTGCCCCGCACCCCCCCCACCCCCTGCCCCAGTTCCTAGTTACCTCTATTCCACTTTCTTTCTCTGTGAATTTGCCTAGTCTAGTTACCTCATGTAAGAGGACTTACACAATATTTGTCCTTTTTTTGTCTGATTTACTTTTGCAGATATTTGCAATTTGACAAGTGTGATGTTTAACAGCAGTGAACTGCTAATGTTTTTACATGCTTGCATTTGGCGATCATGCTACAGTACATATTGTTTTACCTGTGTTTATAGTTCACAAAATTTTTATTGTTCACTCTTGGTATTAGGTAGTTGAAGATAATTCCGAGTCAGATGACACATATGGTTTTGAGTATTAAGTATTTAAGCATCAACTTTGGAGTACAGTACTGGTTTTATTTATTTATTTACTCTATAAATTTATTTATTTATTTATAAATTTATTTATTTATTTATTTATGGCTGTGTTGGGTCTTCGTTGCTGCACGCTGGCTTTCTCTAGGTGTGGCGAGCGGGGGCTACTCACTGCAGTGGCTTCTCTTGTTGTGGAGCATGGGCTCTAAGCATGCGGGCTTCAGTAGCTGTGGCACATGGGCTCAGTAGTTGTGGCTCATGGGCTCTAGAGCACAGGCTCTGTAGTTGTGGTGCACGGGCTTAGTTGCTCAATGGCACGTGGGATCTTCCCGGATGAGGGCTCGAACCCGTGTCCCCTGCATTGGCAGGTGGATTCTTAACCACTGCACCACCAGGGAAGTCCTGCAATACTGCTTTTAAACACAAATGTTTTATTTTTTTTAATTTTTAAATTTTTAAATATTTATTTATTTTTGACTGTGTTGGGTCTTTGTTGTTGCATGTGGGCTTTCTCTAGTTGTGGTGAGCAGGGGCTACTCTTTGTTGCAGTGCATGGGCTTCTCATTGCGGTGGCTTCTTTTGTTGCGGAGCACAGGCTCTAGGGGCATGGGCTTCAGTAGTTGTGGCACGTGGGCTCAGTAGTTGTGGCTCGCGGGCTTAGTTGCTCCGCGGCATGTGGGATCTTCCTGTACCAGGGCTCGAACCCATATCCTCTGCATTGGCAGGCAGATTCTTAACCACTGTGCCACCAGGGAAGTCCCAACATAAATGTTTTATATAGAATCATTTCATGGACTGTATGACTCCATTTGCATAAGAGGAAATTAACATGTGTATCTCATTTTATATAATGCAAGTTTTTATATAATTCTAGCTTTTTGTATCATACTTACATAAGTTTCCTGGCTACTGCTTCTGCTTTTCTTTCTTTCTTTTTATTTATTTATTTGTTAGTTTGTTCTTATTTATTATTTATTTATTTTTTTGGCTGCACCCTTATGCGTGTGGGATCTTAGTTCCCCGACTAGGGATCGAACCCGTGCCCCCTGCATTGAAAGGTGGAATCTTAACCACTAGACCACTGGGGAAGTCCCTGCTTCTGCTTTTCGTTCTTTCTTTCTTTCTTTTTTTTTTTAATAAATCTATTTTTTTTTAATTTTTGGCTGTGTTG
Source organism: Eschrichtius robustus (assembly GCF_028021215.1). Classification (NCBI taxonomy): domain Eukaryota; kingdom Metazoa; phylum Chordata; class Mammalia; order Artiodactyla; family Eschrichtiidae; genus Eschrichtius; species Eschrichtius robustus. Next base: position 88,723,463 of record NC_090824.1, read on the forward strand.
GGTCTTCGTTGCTGCGCACGGGCTTTCTCTAGTTGCAGTGAGCAGGGGCTACTCTTCGTTGTAGTGCACGGGCTTCTCATTGCGGTGGCTTCTCTTGTGGAGCATGGGCTCTGGGTGCACAGGTTCAGTAGTTGTAGCTTGCGGGCTCTAGAGCTCAGGCTCAGTAGTTGTGGCGCACAGGCTTAGTTGCTCCACGGCATGTGGGGTCTTCCCGGACCAGGTCTTGAACCTGTGTCCCTTGCATTGGCAGGCGGATTCTGAACCACTGCGCCACCCGGGAAGCTCCCCTGCTTCTGCTTTTCCAGTGATAATACTGAATTTGGTGGTGTGGTTGGACATTTTCTTTTAAACAATATGTAATCCAAAAAAATTTTCTCTGTGTGTTTTAAATACTATTTTTAAAAAGTAAGCTCATATAGAAGTACCTATCTTAATCTTCCTGTTTTCAATTTATTTTGTATTTCCAGGTGTTTCTACGTTGTCTCCTGGAGTGGGGTTGTCCTGCTGCTTTTATCGGGCCACCTTCCCTATTCTTGAAATGTGGATATCTCTTCTCTACACTTTACCTCCATGATTTGGACTGGAAAAGGCTGCTTTTCTTTTTGTTCCACCTCTCAGATTCAAAGAAGAGAAGCCCCTGGGATGCAGTCATCCTGCTAACTTCTCTAGGAAGAAAGAAGCAACTGACATGCCTCTTCTGCTGCAATTTGCTTAATCACAAATAATTTTACAAGCTGAAAGCTGATATCATTTGAAACAGGTGCTTAGATGGCGATATTTGTGAATTCTTTACCTTTTGTTCCAGACAAGAAGACGAAATAGCAAGCATGCGTGACATCAGGGTGTTTTTTTTTTAACGTCTTCCAGTTTTAGCCACTGTTGTGATAAGCACAGTTGAGACCTGCAGCAGTAAATTCCAAATATGTGTTCTAATTTGAAGTGAAAGAGATGCTTAAAAAATTACATATATATCTAATACCTGACTCATCCTTTGGCATAGATTTACTGGATAAGAACAAAGGTCCAGTTTTGCAATAAAACCTTTGATGTGATAAAGAAGCATAAAGACAGGATATCACAAGGTTAGTTGCATATGTGAGTACATCATCACAACTCTATAAATACACATTTTTACATGTGTAAGTACACATTTTTGGATGATAAGAGGGATATTTCTCCTGGAGAAGGAAGCTGTGGTGGACTTCTTTCTCAGAAGTCTTTGGATATATGGTATTTTTTAATGTTTTTTCATTCTTCTAAGGAATAACCACATTGTGCAGATGCTAACCCTATGAATGCATGCTTGGGTTTAGTGAACGGTTGGTAAAAGGAAACTAAACAGTTTTGAGTCCAGGGATGGAACCCTCTTCACCACCCTAGGATGAGAAGCTACTGTATTACAAATTAGTTCATTCTTTTTCGTGCAGTCTTATTTATATAGCACTTGAGACTTGGTTTTACATGCTGCTAAGGCTGGAAGAAAAGTGGCAGAAGTGGTTTTTCTGTTCAGAATATCTAGGGATGGACCCTACAGTATGACCTGCCTTCACCTTTGGACATACAGGAGTGGAGAAAAAAATGTGGAAAGTTTCCATATTACTCCTTTCTCCTAAGAAAAAGAAGGAAAATGCTTTATGCAGCTCCATCTGACTTTATGGCGTTTCACATTCTATAGCTCTGTTTTTTGTAAAAGGTTAAGTAACTTTTTTCCTTTGATCCAAGATGGGTTCTTGGGTATTTGATTTATTTTTCTAGGCAATAGGTGTATGTTCGGCTGAAAAGGCTGGGACTGAGGTAACTTTCCCCAGTTGGAACCGAACTTTCTCATCAGAGAATGGGCCTCAGAAGAAATGTTCCCAGACTGTGGTTGGGTCAATGTAGATTTAGAAGAAATCCAGGGTCTGAAAAAACTCAAACAAGAAAAATAGTTCCAGTAAGAAATAATGAATTTCCTTTCTTTCTGTTAAAACTTAACAACTATCTGATGAACAGACTACAGGGTAAAGCCGTCCTTGCTTCCAAATCAACAGAGGACCATTGTATGAATTGCCAGGTGTTTACATAAGAAGAATGAAACCTTTATAAGTTTTTGTGAGTAGAGAAAGAATTTAAAGCTGGTTAGATGAAATTAAGAACGAATCATCTTAGATCATCTCTGTGATACAGGGAATGTTTGCCCAGGGCCATACATGTTGTGCTGTTGAAATCTTGGGGCAGATTTACCAGAATTTGAGAGTGATAGAAATAGCCAAAAATTGGAAATATTGAGCACTCTTAATGATTAGTTAAATTGGTTAACCAGTTTGAATTGGCATACGGAAGCGTTTTAGTAAAATAATTACATGATATAGATAAAATATAATTTCCTTTAATTGGGGGCAATTACTGAGTGGTAAAGCATAGTGTAAGTAACTTGGATAAAGGTAAGTTAAATTTTTCTCTTAAGTAACTTCTCAGCCACTTCCTGATGTTTTCTATCAGTATTTTGGAATTGATAAAGACAGAATGGAACCTACATACATGAGTCCCATTGGTATATTGGGAATATCATATCATGGAGAATTTGTATCTTCATTTGTCTGTTACCCATCCTCCCCATGTTTTTTTGGGCAACTTTTTGGGTAGGATTGTTTGGCAGGGGATAGAGACCCTCTACTGTCAGCACCAGTGAAACCATCTCTGGCCCACTTGTTTGAATAATTGTGTGTGTATCAGACTCATCTTCTCCAATTGCTTTACATATTTTCATTTCAAAGCTAAGAGAACCACTGTTTAATGCTTTCAAGTTGTTTCTGCATCTTCCATGATTTTCACCAGATGGCATTTAACAAAATGGGTATATTCCAGTTGTATTTGCCCAGTGTTTACTTAATACATCTACGTTGTTTTTCCTGGTCTATTTTGGTCCACTTCATGATGGCAAAAGCTATAATTTTAGTCAGGACTATGCCTCAGTCTGTAGCTGTGCCTGCTTCCTTTGCTCATCCATGTTAGCTGGCAGTTTTTCTTTTAAAAAGTTGAACAAAAATGGGATATGTGCAATAGAAATATATATATGTATATTTTAATACTTGTGGACAAATGTTACAAGTTGTTTAAGAACAACAAAATCACCAATGTCTTCCATTTTGAGACGTGTATAGTTTTGTAAGCATTAGTGCTTGGTAGCATATTGTAGTGCCATGTTAGGGGTTAGTGCATGAGCCTAGTAATAATTTAAACTTCAGGATGAATTATTGATAATAACTAATAGTGTAAAAAGAGTGGAAAATCTATACCTTTTCTTTTCTCATAAATATCTGAATCCGTGATATTCTCCCTGGGGAAAAGAGATTAAGGCCAAAAAGAAATGAATAGAAATATGGGGTCACAAGGTGAGATACTGTCTTTGAGGATTTTTAAGTTTTCCATGAGGTAGGAAACCAGTTGCCTTTGTGTGTTATGAAGCCTTATATCAAAATGAGGCCACATTTCATGATTCTGCTTTGCTCTCTTTGAGGTGAGACTGTTCTTACACTGCTTTCACATTGTATGTCTTGTAGGTTTATTGTTTTCCCACTCTTTTTGCATCAGATTATTTTACAGTTTGCATGTCTTACTGAGATGCTTTGTTAATTGCTCAAGTGAGTGCTTTTCTAATCTGAAGACCATTTATGTTTCCTATCTGCAGTATGCTACATGTTAACAGAAGAACACTGGTCAGTAGTTCAGAGTGTCCTAGATTAATTTCTCATGGGCTTTTCCTGTTTCCAAATTTGCTGAATTGTGTATTGATGAGATTCCAGACCTTTTCATGAGAATTGGCAATGTAGCTAAATGGAGGCTACCTAGGTTGCCATGTATTAATATTAACCCCTGCTTGGTTATAGTAAATTGCCTCAGACAGCTTTCACTCTTTTCTCTTTTCCTTGTAGAAATAAAAGTTGTTTTGTTCTGAAAGCATAGCTTTCTGTAGAAAAGAAATTCCTACCTCTAAAAGCTTTCTTGAGAACTTGGAAATGGCAGTTTTCTGGGGTGATTTTTAAATCTGAGTATTAGGAGAGTCCAGGATTTATTGCCACAGATTTCTATAGTTAGTATGATAGGAAATGCAAAACTTTTTTAATGTGGTGTGTCTTGTGTGCAGAAGCAGGCTTAAAGAAATTGACTCATGGGCAGCAAATCTCGAGGGACCCAGGTTTAGATTCTTATAGTATACTTAAAGTAGTTGTACTCTTGGTTCAAGTAGTTTAGCGCCTGGGAGAATCCACTTCTGAAAAACATTTAAACATTTAAAAAAATACCTCTGAAAAGGTAATGAATGCAAAATAGCACAGTATATAGGAAAGAGTATTTCCTATTGCAAAAAAAAAAAAAAAGCCATAAAACAAACATAATTTTCAAGAGGTAGAATTTCAGTAGCAATAACAGTTTTGCATGTATACTAAGTTGCGTTAGCAGGGTTGTACAGTAGAATACTACTTGAGTTTGAGGCTCTGTGATAACAGAATTCCATGAAAGGAAAAAGATGTAGGTAAAGAGTACATAAAAGGTACTTTTTAAAAAAAAAACTATGAATGTATATGAATATATCATTATGTGAGAAATAGCAACTTTTGTGCAAGTTAAAGGTTAAAGACCCTACTTGTTTGCTAGAGCAGAGGGTTAGAGCCATTTAATTTAAGCTTTTCTAATGCTTAACCTGGAAACAAACGTACTCCTACTGAGTGACCCCACTGAAGCTCATCGTGTGGGGATTTTGCTTATGATGTTTCTTTTAACAACAGGCATTTACAAAATGGCATCCTTTTTGCTTTGTCACCTCATCTTTCTCCATTAGTTTCCTGGGTACATTTTTTAAAGAGAGAGAAAAGTTTGTTGTGTGTGTATATTTAGAGTTTAAAAAAACAGACCAAGAACTTGGATAGCTGGCTTTTCCTCATGCCTGGTAGTGTAGGGGCGTTAGGATTTAAAGGTATGAAGCAAAAGGATTGAAGGGAATGGCCAAAGACAGTACACTGTCTAATGTAGATGTGCCAAGGCCTGTGACTGCTTATTTTAACAAGAACCCAGCAAACTAGTTTCTTGATCTGAAGAATCACACAGCTCTCACATCAGGATGTAATAGTGGAACAAGGGTGACTTCTTACTCCCTTTTACCTCATGTTCATCTTGGCCATTTAGCACCTTGAAGATCCCTGAAAAGATTGTGTCTGTGTTCCCTTGTTTTCCCAGGGGAAAAAACTGAAAGATGAGTGGATCTAAGAAAATAGTGCCTCTTGAATATTAAATTCTTAAATGGCAACTCCAAAGGATAGAGAGAAGGCTATATTAAATTGATTATAGCTCCTCTTTAAATGTCCTATGTCTTCAGTTTTGTGTTAGAGACATTGGAATAACCAAGCAATATTCAAACATCTGCACGATCATGAGGACACCACTGCATATTACAGTGATGTCAGTAACAGTTTAATTACTTAGAACAATTAAAGATTACCCTTAATAGCCACATTCATAGTTTTAAATGCTCAAATGTGCTACAAGTTTCTGTAGTCTCAAAGTATGGTTGAAACTTTTCAATGTTGTTTTGGTCTCATGTTTACTCTTTGTGTACCTGTGATATGCAAAATATGAAGAGACCCTTGGCCTCCAGGAGTTTACATTCTCATGGTGCTGCTGGTGCAAGCAAATTGCTTCTGGTTTATTCAGAACATTGCTTGGCTGTTAATTATACCATGTTTGGAAGGATTCCTTGGCCAACAGTTTTCAAAAGCAGAGGGCTATGCTAAACTTCAGGGCATTGATTTTTGAGTTTACATTGTATTAGCTCTGCTGTTCATGAACTCCTTTTCCCCAGGGAGCTGTGCAGGTAATGCTCATTAATGTGAATCAAACTATTCTGCCTAAGAGCATCTTCATCATCTCTATACCACCTATGCTCTTCTATGCCGTCACTGTCAGTAAATGGCCAAGAAAACTCACTGCTCCAGAGGACATCTCTCAGTACTCTGTTTCCCCAAATTTTTACATCATTCTCTACCCAAAAGGACCAGAATTTGCAATTAATCCATTTATAACTGAATAGTGGTCCTAATTTTAACCTTTTTGTGTGTGACTTTTGTACCTCTGTTCTGAAGCAGCATTGTGATAGATGCGGAGCACCTGCCTGCATTTCTAAGCAATCACTTTATTATTAACCCACATTTTCAGTTGAAACTTTGCATGTATCCTTGTAATTTCCCCTACTTCCTCTGAGTCAAGGGGTTTACTCTGCATGTTTATTAAAAGTGGGTCTGGATGGAAGTGCAAGCAATAGTGGCAGGCCCATAACTCTTATTTTAGAGTATAATATTCTAATGCATGGTTGAAAATGTCCAGTGTTATGTGGCTACTAGTAATTAGATATATGCATTTATTAACAATGAAGCAATATAGACTTAAACCACTAGCTTGAATTTATTGTTTGGATTATTAGTTTTCATTTTCTAAGATTATCTTACTTCCATTGAAAATGGAAGCTAGAAGATAAACAGGGGCAACCATAAGACATTCAAACTGTCAGGAATAGAGCATAACAGTGCTCACCCTCTGACCTCTTGCCTGGTTCCATTAGTCCCCAAGCATGTTTAAAAACAAAAGGCACAAACTAAGCATGTTCAAATAAATAAAGAAGCTGCTATGGCTATAATAATCAGAAAGGTGCAGAGTTTCAGAAGGAGTATGGAATACCAGTGTGGAAGATGTAGAGTAACTAGGGATGGGGTTTGTCTGATACAGTTTTATGTGGCTTAAGTTTGGATCTCTTAAGACTAGAATCTTGGAAGTGAATAGAGGCAACATGGACATATTTCAGATGTTCCAGGATTTTCAGGTAACTAGGTGACTTTTTGGATGGTACTGGTATTACGCAGCCATAAAAGATCCTTCCAGCAAAGGAGCCCATTCCATTTTATGGAAATAGTCCTTAAAATATAGACACATCTGTGGTTTGGTTTTTCTGTTGTTACTGTATTTAAGTTTTAAAAAAAATTTTTTTATAGCCGGAGTTTTATCCTTGATGTTTTGGTTAGACTTGATAATTTGTTGGCCTAAAGCTTTTGATGCCAGGTAGACGGGAGCAAGTTTTCCCGTTTTGAAAAAAAGAAGAACCTTGCTGTTTATTTTCTTACTTGATGCAGAAAATAGATCAATTCATTGTAATAGCTTAAAATTTTTTGAGATGATTCCTGACTTTGAAATAACCCATGTACATATGTACATGTGATCATGACAAATAATGTACAAATGTGATTCATTATATCTGAAAGAGACCTAAGTAGAAGAGAATTCAAGATTAGACTGGATGATTTTCACTAGGCCCCTTCCAGGTTTCATGTTCTATGACTGAAAAATAATTTTTCCAAAATTATTTCAACCTCATTTTAATCTTCGCTGTGGGATTTCACTCTGAATACCTTTAGGAATGTTTAAGTGGAATGGTAACTTTCCAGTAGTTCCTAATTGAATAACTTATAATCCTTTTACCCAATTCAGGAAGTGAAATGTCATATCCCATATGTAAAGTTTCTGTTTGGTACTTATCAATAACATGTCTGCCAAACAATGAAACCAGTAAAGATTTAAGGACAGTGTTTCTCTAATCTCTGTTCCTGTTATTTCCACTAGACCATATTAAAATGTTAATATTAGAATCCCAGGCATCACAGATTTCTCCAGGAACCCGTACTCCTAACAAGAACCTTAGATATCTTAAGGTTAGAATTTTCAAAAGATTTTGTCTCCCTTGGTGATGGTATGCCATGCCATAGATTAAAATATAATTTTCTCCCAGGGATAAATATTCTGGCAATACATTATCATCAGTCCGTAAGCAACAGTAATAGTCTTGGCGCTTACCTTAAAACCACCTGTCAGTCACTGGTAATTTAGAAGATTCATGTTAGAATAACCTTTGCATAGAGTTTTATTTCAGTAGCTTTTGTTTTTACTTGCTGTTCAGATCTTCATTGCCTCATTGGTATATAAGATAATGTTAAAAGAATTTCATTGAATGTTTGAAGTTTTACAAAAGGCAGCTTGCTTTCTAATCTATGCATCTTTGGGATTTTAGAAGAAATATTCTTTGCTGTAAAAAGGAACTGCTGTAAAAGTTGGAAACTCTGTGCCTGTGTACATACATATTTTGGCAATAAAGCAGCATGGGCTGAGAATGCACTGAAATTTCACTGTGTTGTTACTTGGAATGGGTAATTCTAATAATGCAGTAAATTATGGAGATGGAAGAAGGAGCCTATCCACAGACCTGTGCTTTAGGTAGGTGCCAGATGTCAAATAAAGAAGACAAAGGACCTGGGTTTCTTGATGCCAAGTTGTGGCAGTTTCTGTTGTCGTTCAAGGGAAAAACAGGCAACCATATGAATAAAGAGGCACCTTATTTAAACTATGCCCTTATGCCATCCTGTTTTACCTTTAGGGTCAACCTTATGCTAGGTCTAGGAGCAAATGTTTAGTTTCTGGTAAGGAAATAATGATACAATTATTGCCGATAATTAAGAAGCTTTTATATTTAATTTTAAAAAGTTAACTAAAGACATTTTAATGCTAATTAAGAAGAGATCCTCCTAGATTCAGGGGAAAGGAAAGGAGTTTTTTGTTTTAAGAAAGCTGTTACAAACTTCCTTGGGATTGGCTATTGTCAAATGAAGAACAAAAGCTATGTGGTTTTTGTGATGTGACAACTAATGTAATAGCTCCTTCCTTTGATTTATGAGACTTCATTTAACACGCACTGATGTACTCCACTCCCAGGTACTGTGCTAGATGCTGGAGTTATAAAAATTGAGATGGTTTCTGCCATTAATTAAGGAGCTCAAAAGTGTACAACTTGGGGACTTTCAATATGCAATTTTTTTGTTCTCATAAATACATGGAATTTTGAAAACACTTTTATTCAACATATATACAATGATAAATGATACCTAGCCTTAGAATCTGTTAATACCAGCCAGTCATTATTGATGTTATAGACTTCCAGAGGAGCTTTTATACCACTAAGGCCTTGTTTAAAAAAGTCAACCATTAGTATTAGTACAATTGGTACAAAGTTTATGGAAGGCATAATATCAAAATTGTAAATGCACATGCCCTTTGACTCTGTTCCACTTTAGGAATCACTCCTACAGAAATACCAGGACAGATACGCAAAGACATGACAAGGATCCAATAAAACAATGGTTAAATTCTGATGTGTTCATGATTGAATCATGTGCAGGTGTTAAGTAATTTGTGAGGCCTGGTATAGAAAGCTGTCTGTGACATGTATTATTTGAGAAGCAGGTTGCAGAATAATGTGAAAAATATAATTGCCTTTTATGTCTATGTGTCCACACGCATGAAGGTTATAATAGCTGGCATTTATTAAGCACTTAATATTAAGCATTACTCTTAATTACATTATATGTATTCATTAACTCATTTAATCCTCACTAGAGCCCTAGTTAATTTTTAATCCCTGTTTTACAAGAAGAGTTTAATTCTTCAAGTTCATGGCTAATAAGTAACCAAGCCACAATCTGAATCTAAATCATTTGGCTCCCAGCATGCTACATTGTGCCTCTCAGAAATGTAAGAAGTGTACTTTTACCCTTTTCCTTCGTCACACATCTATATCTGAATTTTTTTCTAGAGTAAACATGTAATTTGTATTTGAGAGAAAAAAAAAATATTTAAAACCAGCCAGCTTAATTTGACGTCAAGTTCAAGCATTTAATTTTCTATTGAAAGTCTACCAAAACAGCAAATCCAGAAAATAGCTACGTAAGAACAGCTTTTTAAAGAAAGGAAATACGTTGAGGCAGACATACCAATACACAATAAAAATCCCAGGATGATTCAATATAGTATTATGATTAGGTCTTATTCTTTAGGAGTAGAAAGAGCTTTTCTAGTACTGGTTGTTGCCAGAGGCTTCACCCTTACCTAACCAAATTTTGTAACTCAAAAGCATAAAGTGAGCCAGAATTTTCTCTCAAATAGTTTTAAAGGAAAATATCCTATATGCAGTCTAAAATGGAAAGGATCTGCTGCTATTAAATCTGCTAGCCACTGGGGACTCCCCCGGTGGTCCAGTGGTTAAGACTGCGCTTACAATATGGGGGGTGCGGGTTCGATCCCTGGTCAGGGAACTAAGATCCCACATGCTGCACAGCGCAGCAAAAAAAAAAAATCTGCTAGCCACATCGGAACCACATTAACTTCTCTGTGCACCACCACTTGGCTATCATCTCTTGACTGTGCTAGTGCCAGCCCCTCCTTAGTGGTCTGCTTGCCGCCCTCCCACCCATTCTCCATAGGACAACCCTAATGAGGTTCTGAAAACGAAAATTTGATCCTGTCATAGGCCTCCTTTAAAATTCTTCAAGGTTGTTGGGATAAAAACAAACATCCTTCGGAAGGCCGATAAGGCCTTGCATCCTCTGGTTTCTGGACACTGTGGTAACTCCTACAGGCCTTTTTAAGGGCCTCACAGGGCCTTTGTATAGACTGCTCTGTCCGTCAGCTTACTAAACGCCTACTCATCTTTCAGACCACTGCTGAAACATTACTTCCACAGAGAGGCCTTACCTGACCCCCAAACCAGGTCAGTTACTTGCTATATGTGCTTATATCTCTATGTCCCTTTTCTTCAGAACCCTTACTACAGTTGTAATTTTAAATGTCTTCATGTGGTTATTTGAGTGTCCATCTCTTGACTAGATTATAAACTGAGGATACAGAGTAGCTGTTTTCGCTTATCTTTCATCCCCAGCAGCTAGCATAATACTTCATAAATATTTATTAAATGAATAATATGATGAGCTACTGAGCCACAGTGCTACCTAAAGCAAAATATAAGAAAGCAGCATTTCGGTAAATGTTTGATGTTTTTACCATTCCTTTCATTATTATCCTGTTAAGCTCAGTTTACAACTGAAAAGGGAAAGATAAGTATATACTATGCAGTTAACTTACTGAACATAACCTACAGAAAATGTATGTACCCGTATTTCACATAAGAAAAAAATGATTTCTCAGTATTCATATGACAGTTGCTCCATGTAGGAATAATAGTCAACATAAGTACAACGCTATTTTCAGGCCAAACATGCATCTTTAGATCAGAGCACTCATGGGACATTGCCTCTTAATCCCTAAATTTGCAGTCAAAATGTTTTCCGAAATAAATACTATGAAATTGATAAGAAGCTAAAATAAATTCTTAAGACAAATAGCTATGAAACCTGGATAGAAGTCTCCTTAGTTTCTCATCTTCCAGAAACAGCTTCACAAATCACTTGGAAAATCAGTCTAGAGGTAAACAGAATAAACCACATTTCCCATCCATCCTTGAAACTGATCTTTCTTGAGAAGTGATCAAACAGCACCTGTTGTTGAAGACAGCAATAAGGCCTGAACATGATTCTCAAGCTTTGATTCTGGATCAGTTTGTTGGCTTGGACTGGTCAGGAGTCACTTCCTTCAGAATCTTCATGAGTGAATTTAAGCGAGTATGCGTTAACATTATCTTCTCTTTCAGCTGGGAAGAGAAATACATAGATTATCAGGGAATCTTAAACTTAACTCTCAATCTGCTGGTTCTAGAAGCCACTTCAGACTTAAGCTAGTGATTGGGAGCTGGCAAAACTGCAACGCATTTCAAAAGGACATCTGTTCTATTTCTGAAAGAACTTTATACAACAAACCTAGAGCACAATAAGGTGACAGATACAAAGTTTCATGTGGAAAAAGACCAGCCACTGCTGAGCATCACTGCTGCTAGTCTCCATCCTTCCTAGCCCTTATCACCAGTTTGGTGATAACTCCAAAACCTGGGGAGGAAGACAAGAATAAAGGGGGATAAGAAGGCTTGTGGAAACAGAAGCATTAATCAGTCTTTCCCTTTTTTTCCAGTGGCAAGAATTTTTTTTCTAATTCTTTGTTCACAGTAACAAATGTCTGTCTTTAATATTCTGCTAATCACCTTCAAAAGTAGCTCTGGTTGTCAGATTTAGAACAGATGTTTGTGGTAGCTAATTTTCAATAGTTTTTTCAGCTTAGAATAGCTATACCTAGAACCAAACTTAGTGGTGTTACTCAGCATACAACCTGTACTCAGACTCACAAAGTTATCATGGATAAGTCTTCTGTTGAAGTAAAAAAAAAGATATTTCTAACATAATTTGCATAGCACAAAATCTACTTTTTATGATCCAAGATACAAGAATACACAAAATTCATCAGGAAATTTTGCTTAAACAGGTCACTCTAGAGCCCATTAATCTTATTTGGGTGCTCTTGGACACAATGAATCATTTTTGTTACTTTCAAGATTTTTCTTCAGTCTTTAGCGCTCAACATTTTTACTGTGTATTGGGGCATAGTTCTGTCTGCATTTATCCTACCTGTGTTTGTTGAGGTTATAGACATGTAGATTGTCTTTTATCAGATTTGTCAAGTTTTCAACCATTATTTCCTTGAACATTTTTTCTACTTTCTCTTTCCTCTCCCTTTTGTAGTCCCATTACCAAAGCATATTTAGGTGTGCTTGATGGTGTCCAACAGGTCTCTTAGGCTCAGTTAATTTTTCTTCATTTTTTATTTTTTTCTTCTTCAGATTGCAAATCTCATCAATCTATCTCCAAGTTCGCAGATTCTTTGCCCAATTCAAATCTGCTGTTGAGCCTCTCTGGTGAATTTTTCAGTTCAGTTGTTGATGGTACTTTTTTTTTTAATTTTATTTTTTTATACAGCAGGTCCTTATTAGTCATTAATTTTATACACATCAGTGTATACATGTCAATCCCAATCTCCCAATTCATCACACCACCACCACCCCCCCCGCCACTTTCCCCCCTTGGTGTCCATACGTTTGTTCTCTTGTTGATTGTATTTCAACTCCAGGATTTCGATTTAGGTGTTGTTTGTTTTTTAAGCCCTTTTTTTAAAAATTTATTATTTTTTTTAAATCTTTGGCCACGTTGGGTTTTCGTTGCTGTGCACAGGCTTTTTCTAGTTGCGGCGAGTGGGGGCTACTCTTCGTTGCGGTGCGTGGGCTTCTCATTGCGGTGGCTTCTCTTGTTGTGGAGCACGGGCTCTAGGCGTGTGGGCTTCAGTAGTCGTGGCTCGCGGGCTCTAGAGCGCAGGCTCAATAGTTGTGGCACACGGGCTTAGTTGCTCCGCAGCATGTGGGATCTTCCCGGACTAGGGCTCGAACCCGTGTCCCCTGCATTGGCAGGCAGATTCTTAACCACTGCACCAATAGGGAAGCCCCTTTTGCACATACTTTTAATTGCTGCTTTGAAGGCTGTGTCTGCTAAGTCCCAACATCTGGGCCTTCTCAAACACAGTTTCTGATACCTGTATTTTATCCTGTGTATGGGTCATACTTTTCTTTGCATGTCTCCTAATTTTTATTGAAAACCAGACATTTTAGATAACATATTAAAGCAACTTGGGATATTAAACACCCCCATACCTCCACCCCACGTCCTGGCTTGTAGTGGTTATTTTTTATCTGTTGAGTAGTTGGCTTGACTATTTCATTGATGTCTATTTCCCTCACAGTGTGCAGCCTCTGATGTCACTCCTCGGAGGACACGGCCTTGGGCATGTGCAGTCACCCTGGGATGACAGTGGATTTAGCAGGGCCTTCTTTGACTCTCTTTCCCTGAGCTCTGTGTAAACTGGATGCCTTTGTTGATCACACCCAGCTATTAGCCTTCACTAATTTCTGGTTGACTGCTCTATTTTGACAGTGCCCTGGGACATAAATTGCTCCACAGTCTAATCCAATTAAAATCAGACCCAGGGCTTCCCTGGTGGCACAGTGGTTGAGAATCTGCCTGCCAATGCAGGGGACACGGGTTTGAGCCCTGGTCTGGGAAGATCCCACATGCCGCGGAGCAACTAGGCCCGTGAGCCACAACTACTGAGCCTGCGCGTCTGGAGCCTGTGCTCCGCAACAAGAGGCCGTGATAGTGAGAGGCCCGCGCACCGCGATGAAGAGTGGCCCCCACTTGCCGCAACTAGAGAAAGCCCTCGCACAGAAACGAAGACCCAACACAGCCAAAAAAAAAAAAAAAAATCAGACCCATTTATACAGGGGTAGTCTTTAAGGCCAGTCTTCTTTTGTTCCAACCCCAGGAGGGCTCTTATTTTAGCTGTCTGTTTCCCTGATTTTCTCTTATAAATTTCTAACTTGTCCATGGTTTAGCTTATTGTTCACATGGACTATCAGCTTCCTCTTAACTGCTCACCACCAAAATCTCCGTTGTTTTGGGTAGAATCCTTAGACTTGAATATCCCCACACCCTGTTCCAAATAAAGTTAGTTCCCTCGGGAAAGCTTCAGAGCTCTTTTTTTACAATCTACCTCTTAATATGGGCTCCCAAGCTGGGGTGGTTTAGTGTCTCTCAGAGTAACACCCCTGCTTTACCAGCAGGGTGCTGGGCAGAGGCAGTAGCTTCTGGTCTTCTCTGCTTGCATCTGTCAGCATGAAGCCTCTGCCCTACAAGCAAGCTGGGACAAAAGTGACTGGGTTCCTAGTACTCTTAGCCTATTGTGCCGGTGGTAGAACTTGCACGCTACAGATGGCTGTTCTTGCCTAGAATAGAGCTTCTGATGAGACATGCTGGTAGCCTGCCCCTCCTGGGAAGATACCACAGCCCTAAACTGAGAGCTGGGGGAAAAGGATCCCTGTGCTCTTGGCTGCATTTGCCCAGATGGAGCCTCCCTCCCTCTGAGCTGGAAGGGCAAGGGAGGGAGGGAGTAGGGCCACAGGTTTTCACTGCTCTTACCAAGGTTTAGTAGATTTTCTTCAATAAATATCATTTGCTTTAAGCCTTGAGGAAAATTTCCACAGACTTAAGATGGCTGTTTTCTTTATAATTTTCTTCGGTTATGGCTGTTTTGTTGGGGAGGGGTCCATGTAGCTCCTCGGGCCACCATTCTAGAAGTTATCTCCCATACGAGTTATTTCTAACCACAGTATTTACTGACCCTGCTCATCAACTTAGTTGCTCAGAGCAAGGGTAGGCAAACTATGGACTGCAGGATAGCCTGCTGCCCATTTGTTTTAATAATGTTTTATTGCTACAAAGCTATATCCATGTGTTTATATACCGTCTGTGGCTGCTTTTGCACTACAGTAGCAGAGGTGAACAGTAGAGACTGAATGGTCTAGCTTAAGACGTTTGTCGTCTGGTCCTTTACAGAAAAAGTTTGCCAATTCCTGGCTTAGAACATGGTTTCATGAGCTTAGTTAATTATGCAAAAAAAGAAAAAAAAAAATCACTGTTCCCCTGTCCTAAAAGTTACTTAAACTTTGAAAAGTAAATGCCCTGGTTACTAAATGTGTAATTACCAGGGAATAAACTATTAACAGTGCTAAAAACAAAACCAACAGTAAATTCTAAGGTTGTTCTTCCAACGCAGTAAAGTTATAGCCAAATTTCCACTCAGAATGAGCCAGCAAGCTACCGAAACAAAGTTGCTTTCTTCAACTCGAAACCATGAAACACTAGTAAAGCCCATTTAAGTAAGAATTCTTAATGATGGTTTCAGCGCTCTTTTTCCTCCAAGCTATCTAAGCACGAGGTGCTTGCAAAGAGGAAAGACCTATGAAGGATGACGGTGTCCATACCCAGCAGAGAGGAGGAATAGGAATGTGGAGCTCAGCAGCTCTCCACCTCCTCCTGAACCAGACTTGACAATATGGCTTTACTATTTTGCTTTGTGTCACAAATTCAATAAGGAATGCCAAACCAGGTATAAAGAATTACTGGCGTATTCACCATTTCACTGCCCCTAAATTCATGGGTACAGATTATTAGGAATTGTCTATATTAAAGAAAACACACAACCATCATGAAATTTTACCTCTGCAACCTTTTCTGGTAGAGGTACGTTGTGAATATCCATCTCAGATGCGTTTACTATGGCTTTTGTTTTTAAAAGGTAGCTAAATAGAAAATATAGAGAGAAAATATTAGTACCATACCACAGTTATAATTATCAAGGAACCAAACTTGCAATATCTCTCAAGCAAAGATTGCCTTCTTGCTGATTTCCATTTCAAGATTCATAATGTATTTTGTAGGAAAAACATTCTCAAGTCATCAGAGGGACTTCCCTGGTGGCACAGTGGTTAAGAATCCGCCTGCCAATGCAGGGGACACGGGTTCGATCCCTGGTCTGGGAAGATCCCACGTGCCACGGAGCAACTAAGCCTGTGCACCACAACTACTGAGCCTGCACTCTAGAGCCTGCGAGCCACAACTACTGAGCCCACGTGCCACAACTACTGAAGCCCGTGCACCTAGAGCCCGTGCTCCACAGCAAAGAGAAGCCATTGCAATGAGAAGCCCCCGCTGGCCGCAACTAGAGAAAGCCCGCACGCAGCAACGAAGACCCAACGCAGCCAAAGATAACGCAAAAAAATATATAATTTTTTACATATAAAAAAAGAAATAAGTCATCAGAGAGACCCTGTGCCTCATCTCACCCCTTGCCAGCCCAGAATACATGATTTAAAATTATCCTAGGACAAACTAAAGACAAAAAACCAGGGTCATATGAATAACTGTGATAAGTATAAGCCTTATACTCTACCAGTAGATGGTGTAGCACAGTTAGAAGAAAAGTAACCACAATTGTGACAAATACTGTTGGTTGCCTACCCCACAGCCATTCCTCAAGTTTTTGTTGCTAACAGAACCCAGATTTTGTTTAGGGCAGCAGTGTGTCCAGTCCTAAAAGATGAATCATAACTGTTCTGGGCCAACTGTGGCAATCTTATTCCCTACTGTCACATATTTGCTTTCCCAGCTTAAGGCAACCATGTGACATAGTTCTGCCAATGATAAGGAAAGTTTTGCTGATAAAAGGAGACCATTCCCTGTGTTCCCACACTTACCGTATCCTTTTCCTTTCAGTTTTGGATGCTACTATTTATGGATGTAATGCTTATACTTGCAGCATCCAAGAGGAAAAGGCCAAGAGAACCAGAGCTGACCCAGAGCCCTGTCATGGCTGAGCGACTAGAACAATCCTGGAGTGGCCAACTGCCCCACCCTGTACTTGTTAAAGCCACTCTTTGGTTTTCTGTAACTAGCAACCAAATTCATTCTGATACACACAGACATAGATTTATCATATTCCCAGACTCATGCTACCTATACTTTCCCTTTTTTTTTTAAATTTAATTTTATTTATTGACTGAGTTGGGTCTTCGTTGCTGCGTGCGGGGCTTTCTCTAGTTGTGGCGAGCGGGGACTACTCTTCATTGTGGCGCACGGGCTTCTCATTACAGTGGCTTCTCTTGTTGCTGAGCACAGGCTCTAGGTGCGTGGGCTTAGTTGCTCTGCGGCATGTGGGATCATCTCGGACCAGGGCTCAAACCTATGTCGCCCGCATTGGCAGGTGGATTCTTAACCACTGCACCACCAGGGAAGTTCCCTAATTTCTACTTAATCAGAAAGAACATACTGACCTTTGAGTCCAGCTCCTCATTTTGATTAAGAAATTACTTAAAAATCTCATAATGCTTTTCAAATTTATATTAAAAATCTTTGTTACTAAAAGCTTATTTCCCTAAGCAAAAACTCAATTACAGGTTGGCTGGAATAATTACTTAAAACTGTTTCTAAAAAAGATTCGAGGTTACGAATAGCACACATTTAGAGATACTTTTCCCTGTGTCTTTAAACTTAATTCTAAATAGAAATTATTTAAGAATAAACTAGAAATTGAAAGTAAAATATCAATCCATCTCAAGTACATATATCCTGTTGAAAATCAGCATTGAGGGACCTCCCTGGTGGTCCCCGGTTAAGACTCCACACTCCCAGTGCAGGGGGACCGGGGTTCGATCCCTGGTCAGGGAACTAGATCCCGCACGCCACAACCATCCACGCGTGTGCCGCAACTAAGACCAAGTTAAGCCAAATAAATAAATAAATAAATGTTAAAAAAAAAAGAAAATTGGCATTGAAGAACAAATAGTGTACCTAATGCGCACTGAACAACCTCATGGTAAAGGATGGGCTTTATTTTTAAGGTTGGTTGTTTGTTTTTGTGGAGTCTTAACCACTGGACCACCAGGGAAGTCCCCTATTTATAAGGTTTTTTTAAAAAAATATTTATTTATGTGGCTGTGTCGGGTCTTAGTTGCAACACGCGAGCTCTTTGTTGCAGCACGCAGGCTTCTCTCTAGTTGTGGCGCTTGGACTGCAGAGCGCATGGTCTCAGTAGTTGCGGCACACAGGCTTAGTTGCCCCATGGCATGTGGGATCTTAGTTCCCTGACCAGGGATCAAACCTGCGCCCCCTGCACTGGAAGGTGGATTCTTAACCACTGGACCACCAGGGAAGTCCCCCCTATTTATAAGTTTTATTGCTCTTGTCATCCATAGCTCAGCTAGAAACACCCATCTAAGCGCATTAAATGAGGAAAAGGAAACTTTCTGTTTTATGAATGGAAATTAAGCTTTGGAGTTAAGACATGGACTCAATTCTCAGCTCCTCCACATCTGCAAGCTCCAGTTTTCTTACATTAAGAACTCAGTAAGGGAAAAAAAAAAAAAAAAAAGAACTCAGTGAGGTAAGCATAGTACAATACCTGACACAAACTAGGTCATCAATGGCTGTTTTTGTTTCTAATAACCAAGAAAAGACATTGATGAATGTTTCAGTTTGTTGCAATAACAGAAAAGCTTAAGTAAAAAGTAAAATTTATATTTAGAAAGATAAGAAATATCCAAAGTAATTCATGAGAAGGAACAACCAATAGGGAACTTTTTCTGACTTTCTGAGGCCACATGGTCATTATTTTTTACTTTTCTTTGTGTATCTGCTTCATTCTTCTTTTCCTGTAGACAAAATTTCTCTGCATTTGCATGCACGACATAGAAAATATCTACCCTAAACCTAGAGCTTTCACTTCCCAACTTCAGCACCAGTTCCATCTACAGATGACCAGTGTCTCTGGGTCTTTATTTCAAATTCTTAGGGTAGAAAGCCTGATTGGCTTAGCTTAGGTCAGGTCTATTCCTGGTCCCATCACCTGGGAGTGGTATCACGAAGGATAACAAACATGGCCACAAAGTCCCACACTATGGGAGGGAGACAGGGGCTAGGCACAAACCCCAAAGGTGTCTACTACAGCATTATTTTGCAAAAACTTACCTTCCAAAAGTTCTTGGAATGAAAGAATATCCTCTCAGTTATTCCGTGGTATGATTATTAACACATGGTATGATTATGAGACATCTAAAATGATCATAATATTATAAGACTATGTTTTGGTCCCATTACCATCTTTTTTGTAAGAAACAGTACCTGGCTTTAGCATCTTCTCTGGTACAAACATTCTGCCTTTTCTGGAAGATGTTTTAAAATTTATTTGATAAAGAATATCTAAGTCTACTTACCACACCATTTTGTCAGTGGAAAGGCAGAAGTGACCTCTCAAGGCAGCCAGGGCAGCGTGAGTAGAATACAGATGGAAACCAATGGGAATCTCACAGGAACTACAGAATAAAAGGTTGTAAGTGCTGGGAGGAAAAAACAGGATATGGGTTAAGAAAGAAAATCAGAGAACAAATACAAAATAACTCATGTTATGGACTCATTCCTAAAAAATAGGCTATAATAGGAATGAGACTGAGGAAATGTCACATTCAAGAAAGGTTAACTCAGAGATTATAGATATCTATAATGTGGATTCTGGCCACAATAGCAATCATATGATATATAACTGTCATTTCACTGAAGTAATTTATATCTGAAAGCAGAAAAAGAGCTAACAAATCAGATTAACATTTAAACAGGGACTGCCCTGGTGGCGCAGTGGTTAAGAATCCACCTGCCAATGCAGGGGACACAGGTTCGAACCCTGGTCCGGGAAGATCCCACATGCCGCGGAGCAACTAAGCCCGTGCACAACTACTGAGCCTGCGCTCTAGAGCCCGTAAGCCACAACTACTGAGCTCGCGTGCCACAACTACTGAAGCCCGCGTGCCTACAGCCTGTGCTCCACAACAAAGAGAAGCCATCTCACTGAGAAGCCTGTGCATAGCAATGAAGGGTAGCCCCCGCTAGCCGCAACTAGAGAAAGCCCGCGGGCAGCAACGAAGACCCAACGCAGCCATAAATAAATAAATTTATTTTTTAAAAAAAACAAAAACACATTTAAACATATAAAACTACACATGACCATATAAATTAGCTACCAGTAAGCCAATTTCCAGTTAAAGTAAAATAATCAAATCGATTAGGGCTTACTAAGCAATTTATTAATAGAACTCAAATCAGGTTTTGTTTTGTTTTTTTTTTTTTTGCAGATATAACAAAAAATAAAAAATTACCCAGATAAAATGCAAAAGAAAGAAAATAAATCGTATTGTCCTAGCAAGCTATTTTATTTTCCTTTATCCTTTGAAAGATTACTGGATGAGGAATCAGGAAACATGGATTTTAGTTCTAGTTATACCATGTGGGTAAGTCGCTTACCTTATTTGCTGGTATATAAGACAAATCCAAATATTACAAAAAATATTTAAGAAAAAATTAACTGTTTCATCATTCATGTACTGAAAGCAATTTAGAGTGGTTTGGTAAGGGAAAAAAATTATCTGTATAAACATAATATACTATATGCAGTAAATGAGTACTAATAAAGTATAATAATTGCATGGCTAAAAATAAATAGATTCATGTCAATGGACACTAAAGACAAAGCAACAAAATATAAATTTACTGGTAAATGAAGTCCCACACCACACATGCAGTACTGTATTTTTGTGACTACGTTACCAAAAAGCAAGCCATGAAATAAAGTTGCATTTTTATTAATTCCTAAGTAGGAATTAATTATATCAAACAAACCACAGTACCTATAGACAAATGTCTGTAGAAACTAATAAATGGCACAGAGCTGGGACTTCCCTGGTGGCACAGTGGTTAAGAACCTGACTGCCAATGCAGGGGCACAGGTTCGTTCCCTGGTCCGGGAAGATCCCACATGCCGCGGAGCAACTAAGCCCATGCGCCACAACTACTGAGCCTGCACTCTAGAGCCCGCAAGCTACAACTACTGAACCCGCATGCCACAACTACTGAAGCCCGCACGCCTAGAGCCCATGCTCCACAACAAAAGAAGCCACCACAATGAGAAGCCCGTGCGCCGCAACAAAGAGTAGCCCCACTCGTTGCAACTAGAGAAAGCCCGCACGCAGCAACCAAGACCCAACGCAGACGATAAATAAATAATTAATTTTAAAAGTGTCTTTAAAAAAATAAATGGCACAGAGCAAAGTGTAAAGAGATCCCCAAATTATGCTTAGCATGTAACATATTACAAATATTTCATTGAATATTAGTCTGCTAATGGCCCAGGAATGAAGGTTTGCATCACACCAGGTAAAGAACTATGATCATCTGAGTGCCTGCTGAAGGCAAAAGGAATACAGAATGGGTAGTGGAAGAGGGTAGTTATAAATACCAGCTATGACCATGTGACCAGTTACAGGAATGTAATTGTCATGAATATCTCATTTTGTTATGAATAGGTTTACATGTATATGCGTGTTTATGTTTTCTTCCCTTTCTTTTCCCTTGTCATGTAACGTAAGATGTACTGACTTTTTATTATAGTATTTAAGTATTAATTTTACATCATAGTATTTAAGCTATGAGATATCAAGGAGAAAAGTAAGTATCACTTAAGGACTTTATCTCCTTTTCTGGAGGAGGGTTTAGTGCATTTTTAGTTGTATGCAAGATAGCTGTAACAGGTTAGGAAGAATTACGACCTTGTTATTGTCTTTATTTGGAGATTAAGTATGGGTTTAGGAGATGCATGTGGATGCCAGGTTAACACGTAATGATTAAATTTATGTGTCAGCTTGACTGAGCCAAACAGTGCCCAGTTATTTGGTCAAATGTTATTCTGAATGTGTTTATGAGTATGTTTTTGAATGAGAGTAATATCGGAATCAGTAGACTGAATAAAGCAGTTTGCCCTCCCTATCGTGGGTGACCCTCATCTAATCAGTTGAAGACCTGAATAGAACAAAAAGGCTGACCCTCTCATGTGAGTTGCAACACTGATCTTTTTTTCCTGCCTTTGAACTTGAACTGAAACGTTCAGCTCTTCCTGGGTCTGGAGCCTGTTGGCTTTTGTACTGGAACTTACACCTTTGGCTCATGGATCTCAGGCCTGTGGACTTGGACTAGAACTAAACCTCCGGCTCTCCTGTGTCTCCAGCTTATCAACCTTGTCTCTTGGGACTTCTCATCCTGCATAATCGAGTGAGCCAATTCCTGACAATAAATCTCTTCCTGCTGAGTCCCACGGCTCTCCTTATTCCAAACACATGGAACCTTCTGTCCAGTGTTTTATAAACCATCTAGATCTGTACTGTCTATTAAGAATGCAAGCCACATAAGTAATTTTACATCTTCTATTAGTTTAGCTTTAAAAAAAAAAAGTAAAAGAAACAGGTAAAATTAGTTTTAATATATTTTATGCTACCCAATATTCAAAAACATCATAATCAAGGGAATTCCCCGAGGGTCCAGTGGTTAAGACTGGGCACTTTCACTGCCCTGGACCTGGGTTCGATCCCTGGTCGGGGAACTAAGATTCCCACAAGCCGTGCATCGTGGCCAAAAACCAAAAAATCAAGAAAAAAACCCATGTAATCAGTACTTTTAAATTATTCAATGTTTTGGGCCAAGCTTTCAAAATCTGGTGTGTATTTTGCACTCACAGCATACTTCAATTCAGAATGGCCACCTTTTAAGTGCTCAATAGCCACCATGTGGCTAGTGGCTACAGTACTGGACAGCACAGGTCTAGCTAGATGTGCTTCCCTCTAAGAAGATATTCAGAGAGCTTCTGCCTCTGGCCCCAAATGAACCAGTTCCAAGCAGGTCATCACTCCTTCCCTCTCTGTTTCCTTTGGGTGGGAAGAGGACACTCCTGCAAGGATAGGGAGTGTCTTTCAGTTAGGAAAGAGGAGCTGCAGAACTCTTCCTGATTACTGAGTACAGCAACTAAGAATTCCTATTACATACTCTATTTAACCCTAAAATTGAACCAAACTGTGGTCAGAATGAATTGTCTTGCAGTTAAAACCAACACTGAAAATTGAGTAGCTTTGTACTACTGAATTCACTGAGTACTTTGTTGTCACTTGTAAATCACACTACAGTCAAGATGCAAAGTTTACCAGGCAATATTCAAGTAACTTTCCACCTGTGTTTTTCCCCGGTTTACAGCAGAATTAGTCCTGCCATAACTTATTACAAATTCCAGGTTAAATGAAAACTTGTAATTCCTAGTTATTGTCAAAGGATTGTAGTTTATGGTAAGTGATTCTCACTATACACTTAAAGGTAATTTTCTTCTTTTTCCCCTACTAGACATAACTTTCTTAAACTCACTTCACTTGCACAACCCACTAGGGAGATGTGGCCCTCAGAAAGGCCTTAAAACCTAAACGCAAATATCTTTTCCATTTCATTAATACATCAAGTTCGTACAAGACTCAATCAAGTAAAGGGAGCATCCTTCCAATACACTGTATGGATGGAACAGACTTTTATTCTAGTGCAAGATAGGAATAAACTGTTTTCTCCTCGTACAAGTCGGTTCCACGCTCCTCGGTCTCATTAAGTCAGGGAATGACTAGAGATCTGGAATTCTCAGTACGTACCTGCCTTTGAGCGAACCTTCAATGCCAACTAGGAAGGGAGCCTCCAAAACTACATTATTTGTGACTCCTAGGAAGACAAACACGGGTCAGAATGACTACCTGTGAGGCATTGAAAGGGAAAAACTCTCCCCTCCAGAAAGACTCATCATGGCCACAAAAATCATGAAAAGTGATTCGCCCCCGACCCCTGGCAAAGGAGTTAATTTCCTTCCAAATTTTCATCCCGCTTTCCTCCCAGCCGGCTCCCAGCCACCCAGTAAGAAAGCGGCAACGCTTCCCAGACGCCGTGCCCACTCACTGGAGAAGACCACGGCTCCAAGGGACCGCGACAGGTCCCAGGCGAGGTGCACAGAGTCAGCGAGCACGGCGTGGCACTGCGCACACTGGAACACAGCGCACCTCTCGGGCTGCAGCCACCATGGCAGCCGCGGGCCGGGTGACGGCTCCTCCGGCCCCAGCCCGGCGGGGCCGAGTGGCGAAGACCCTTTCACCACCTGCGTGTCCCACTCCATGGAAGTCGTAAGAGAAGGTTCATCAATCGCCTTCTTAGCGCCATCACAAAAGTCACCCCGCGGCTGCTTTGCAATTCGCGAGCGATGCCTCCGCGGCCGAGCCGCCATCTTCCTGCAGCTGGCGCCGCGGTTTCAAAGACGCACCAGGCCCCGCCCCAAGCTTGGTTCCTGGGTCCTCATTGGACAACGTGAGCCGGGTGGGGCTCTGCCGCGCACTCGTTGCCTGGACACGCCGTTTGGCGCCTTCGTGTTGGTGGGGGATGGTGAAGAACGTGCGTCTGGTGGAGGGGAACTCGGCCTTTCTATTGGTCAACACCAGGAGACCCCGCCTTTGAGGTATTTTTAACCAATGGAAGTGCAGCTTTCTCAATTTAAACTCTATAACATTCGGTTTGGTCAACGCTTAGAGTGGCGCCAGAGTTTTGAACGGCGCTTTTGGGAGTGGAGGGTCGATCCTCTGCGTGGTCGCCTGGATTGCAGTTCGCCATGACCGTCCCCTCCCTTGAGGAGCTGGACTCCTTCAAGTACAGTGACCTGCAGAACTTGGCCAAGAGTCTGGGCCTCCGGGCTAACCTGAGGGTACGGGGCAAGTGGCGGGTGGGGTAGGACGAGCGGCCTCTACGGGATGCGGTGGGAGGGGACCGAGCGGGAATTCCGAAGGCTGAGGCTGCTGTCCCGGCCCTGGGGCGGTAGATTTGGTTCACAGAAGGGTCCCACTAACTCTGCAAAACCGAGAGGGAGCCATAGTTTTCACCTTATGTTGAGGCTGACTTTCCTGGGGACTCACAAAGACCCCGACTCCAAAAGGGTTTGTTTGGTTTCGTCTTATTGGAAGTACTCTGTTATACTTACCAGGGCATCAGTTAGGAAACGCAGGCCCAGAGAGCTAAAGGAATGCTGCATCTAAATGCCGATTAATTGTTAGGCAGTCGCGGAAATAATTGCCTTGGCTTTTGGAAAACTCCAAACAGCTAACATTTCTGTAAATTGTAACAGCGCCCAAAATCTGCTTAAATGGGGGACCTGGAAGAAAGGATGACTTTTAGGGGACCTCCCCCGTGGATAAGTTTTTACAGCTCAGCCCTAATTTAGTCGGATCGTTCCTCTATTGATCACTATTGTGGTAGTGTTCTATTCAAAACCGGTGAGGTCTTTGAGACTTCAAAACGTTTGGGGGAAAATGCGGGGGTTCAATTCGGGATTGGGGTTCTATATATTTTATTTTCCCACATCATATTAACGTATACCCTGGAGATTTGTTCTGCAAGCTGTGGTATTTACAGGGAGTGAATACATAAATCAGTCCTCACAAATGTTTTTAAGTGGTTTAAACAAAGTAATCAGGGCCCATGCACCTGTTGGGGCTGAATGATAAAGGGCTATCTTTGGAGATATTTCTGGGCTATAGTATTTAATGGCTCCTCAATACTTCATAAACAAAATCTTAATTCCTTGATTTAAATCCGTTAAATTTTTTTTTGCAATCTGGCTGGAATCTTTTATCCAAGGCAACATCCAAACTGTACTGGTGCCTGAACACTTGGCACCTTTGTCCATCTTTCTGCCTTTGCTAATTTTAATCCTTTGGCCTCAAATCCCCTTCTCTCTCCCTCTTCTTTATCTGCATGAATAATTTGCAATTACTCGTCACAGTCCAACTGGAATGTCATCACTGACCTGGCACCTCGTCCCCTCCTCTTCATTCCCTTGGCCACAGGTCCACCACCCCAGTAATCCTAGGAACCCTCTGCGCCTTTAAGGCACTATAATTTCAAGTACTTTTTCTGAGCGCTTGCAGGCTTCCACCTGGCACTGTGGTTATTTGTGTAGATACGTTCTCTACTAAACGTTAAATTCCTTGAACAGGGATCTCATCCATCCACCTTGGAAGTCTTTACAGCACTAAGTGCAGTACATTCTATTTGGGAGGCGTTGGATACTTATTCAGAACTACTATTTACAACTGCTTCTTGGCAGCGCTGGAACAATGCACTAGAGGGTAGCTCCTTTGTGAAGAGTTACTATGGAGTTTTCCTACGTGAGTTCGGCACTCTGTCTAACATTAAGGCCCCACAACCTTTTGGATCTCTGAAGAGCTCTTGCAAGTTCGACCTTCTTCTGAAAGTCCCACCTATCATTGTGTCTTGAGGAACCTGATCTGGGGTAGCCATTTAATCACCTGCTTTCATATAAGTGGTGTAGTACAGTATTTTGTGTCACTACAGACCTCATTGCTTGCCTAGCATACAGCATCTGGTGCATAGTAGGTGTCAACAAATATCTGTTAGAGGTGCTGTTTCCCAGACAAATTTGACTATACGAGGCATTCTAATAACCAACCACAAAAAGACACCTTTGAGATGATGGGAGAAAATTAAACTTGGACTAGGTATTAAATTATATTAAGGTATTGTTAATTTTGTTGCATATGATGGTGGTATTGTGGTTATGCTTCTTTTTTTTTTTTTAAAGTCCTTACCTCTTAGCCAAATATTTACAGGTAAAATGTTATGATGCCTGGGATCTGCTATAACATACTCCAGGAAAAAGAGGGGGGACTAGATGAAGTAAGAATAGCACAATGTTGATAACTGTTGAAACTGGGTGATAGATACATGGGAGTTCATTGTACACATTTGAAATCTTCCATAATTAAAATGTTTTAAGTTACTTACAGTTGGTACAGCTTAAGAGCTCGTTAAATCAATTGCCTTTTTAAAATTCCAAGTGCATAGCAAAAAAAATTGAATAAATTGCTCTAAGAAATTATCAAGATTTGACTATTTAAAAAACTTAACAGAATAAGATTTAAATAAATTTCACCAGTATGATAACATTCAAAATAAATTTAGAAGAGAAAATATTAACTTTCTTTTGAGACACTACTCTTTTTTTAAAAAAAAATTTATTGAAGTATAGTTGATTTACAATGTTGTGTTAATTTCTGCTGTATAGCAAAGTGACTCAGTTATACATATATTCTTTTTCATATTCTTTTCCATTATAGTTTATCACAGGATACTGAGCATAATTCCCTGTGCTATACAGTAGGACCTTGTTGTTTATCCATTCTATATATAATAGTGAGACACTATTAATGGTAAGGCAGAATGAAGGAGTCAGTTACTAAGATTTATTGTACGGCCACGGTCCTTTTCTCACTCTTGCAAGCTTCAATTATAAAACTACCACTATTTCCACTTTCTTGCAGCTCCCTTCCCTCACCTGGCAAAACTCCACACCTGATTAAACAAGCTATGTGCTTAATCCTTGCCTGTACTAACTAGCTGACCGTGGCTGGAGAAAATCCCCTAACTTTTTTGACTGAACTTAATTTAAATGTGACCATAAACTTAATTTATGATTTATTTGATTCTCCTATACTTCCTTGGTAGTCATTAATTTTCCCATTATTGAGGACAGTTATTTCATATCTTCTCACCTCAGATTGGCACCCTTCCATCACTTGATGACTTTGCCTCATAGGCCATGGAAACATAGATGCAATTAAGCTGAGAATTACCTCATCTTTCTATCACCAGACCCACCTGTCCCCGTATCCTCTGCCTTCCACCTGTTATATGTTATGGTAAAAGGCTGTGCCTAAGGGCAGCCTTGCTGTTTGTGCTGGAGATCCCATTCCCCCCTCTGGGGCTACACTCCTGCAGTTATTCCTCTCCGCTGCATCAGTTTCTCTCACTCTGCTGGCTCATTTCCATAATGCGCCCGATCAAATCTTAATGTCATCCATCTTTTAAAAAAGAAACAAAACCCCGCTCCTGACCCACATCTTTTATCAACTGCCCAATTTCTCTGTTCTTTTCTACTGAAATTGATGTTTTTGAGGCCACCATGCCCTGCACCTTGCAAAGCTTGTGGTCCGTCTCTATCTATCTTCACCTGCCCATCAGCAGCATTTGGCGTGATTGAACCCTCCCTTCTGCTCAGACCACTTCCTTTTCTAGACTTCTTTGATATTTGGTTTTCTCCTGCCTTGCTAGCACTTCTTTCCAGTCTCCTTTGCTAGTTCTTCCTCTGCTAAATCTCTAAATGTGGCGTGTCCCAGGGTTCTCTCTTGGGCCTTCTTTTCTCTAAATGTGCTTCTCCCTTGGTGATCTGATTCATTCTCAGAACTTTAGATTCACCTGGAACTAATGACGCCCAAATCCATACCTTCAGTACGACCTCTCATCTGCTGACTTGTGCATTTAAGTGCATCGTAAACAGCATGATCATGTCAAAACAATGAAGATCTATTCCCCATGTCCGTAAATGATTGATTCCTCCCTTCACTGCCCACACCCATCCATCCTGGTGAGCTCTTCCTCCCAAGTATCAATACACCTGAAATCTGGCCTGTGTGCCGTCTCCAGTGCTGTAAACCTGGGCCATGACACCCTCCTTTCTTGACCACTGCTTCAGGCTGTCTGCTGGTCTCCCTGCCTCTACTCTTGCCTTAAAATAGTATTCTCTTGGTAGTTGGGTGATAGTTGAAACTTAGAATATGCCATTTTTCTGCTCAGTTCTCGTCAAATGATTTTCCTCACACCTAAAATAAAATCCAAACTTCTCCAAATGTAATGTGAGAATCTTGGGTTGATCCTGATTTGGAGGAAAAAAAAATTTTTTTAAGCTAAAACTGGAGGCAATTGAGGAAATTGGATTTTAGGCTATGTATCAGAGGATATTAGAAAATTATTACTTTTCCTAGGTAATGCATTAGAGATTATGTAGGAAAATATCCCCTTATTTTTAGGAGATGTGGCTGATGTATTTAGTGGTAGAGTATCATGATGTCTGGAACTTATTTGCAACCAGCTTGGCAAGAAATACATATGAATGAGAGAGAAAGCAAATATGAGACAATATTAAGGATTGCTGAATCTACGTGAGGAGTATCAGAGTGTTTACTAGACTATTTTGACTTTTCTATAGACTCGACATTTTTATAATAAAATTTTAGTTAGGAGGAAGAAATCTACACTGCGTGCTGTGGCCTGTAACCCTCTTCTTGACCCAGGTCACCTCTTTGGTCTCCCTGCCCTCCACTCGCCCCAGTGTTCACTGTGCTCCCCACACTGGCTTCTCTCTGTCCTTCAAATTCACCAACCCGTCTCTGGGCTTCGTGTTCCCTCTGCTGGGAATGCTCTTCCCCTGCACCTTCACCTACTGCCCCTCCCTCATTCACATCTCAGCTCAAAAGTCACCAACTCTGAGAGGCCTTTCCTGACCATCCTAACTCAGGTTGTCCTCCCCCGCCTCTGCCCTGAGCCTCCAGTTTTGTTTTTGCTTCATAGCACCTAATGTCATACCATTTATTTTTGCTTACTTGGTTAATAGGCTGTTTCCCCACTAGCCTACCTCTAGAGGTTCCTGGAGGGCAGAGACCTTGTCTGTTTTGCTCACCACTGTCTCCCCAGTGCCTGGAACAGCGTCCAGCACGATAAATGCTTGTGGAGGTGGTGCGTGAAAATGTGCTGATGCTCACATCGGCCCCTCCAGCTCAGCTCTCCCGAGCATCAGCCCCCATCATTCCTCCTGCTATACGCCCCCACCTGGCTCTGCCACAGGCCCCTCATTTCACCACTGTTGCATGTTTGAGGTTTTCATGGCATTTTAAGATGTTCTAGCAATCTGTACAACATAGAGCCTATGATTAACAATACTTTAAAATTTGCTAAGAGGTTAGATCTTATGTTAAAGGCTCTTACCACCAAAAGAAATCCCAAGGGGGCAGTAGGAAACTTGGAGGTGATACATTTATGGGAGTGATGATGGGTTCACAAGTGTATATTGAACTCCCAACATATCAATTTATATGTATTAAATATCGACAGCTGTTTGTATGTCAATCATACCTTTGTAAAGTGATTGAGGGAGAAGAAAAGTCAGAAGAACCAAGAATGCCTAAATTCTGCCCTGCCAATCACTCACTTCCCAGAGAAGACCCGAAGAGAGGTTCAAGGAACAACAGCAAGTAGAAAATAGGTCTCTCCTTTATTACTACTAGCCGGTGTGGTGCCTGATATCTTGATGCACAGTGTTCTGGTAAAACTCACAGCCTGAGCACAGCATCTCCTGTGCCCTGAAGCCCAAACCAAATCGGGATCTCTGCCATCTCACCTGAACACATGGCCGATGGTAAATGGTAGGAGCAGAGAAGAGACGAGCCTGGTGCCTGGGCCCCCCTTGAGAAGAAAATCTCTGGCTCTCAACTGCATGGCTGGTGGAAGAGGAGGGAATGAGAACCCAGCCATGAGCCTGAGCTTTTAAAGCACAGGAAAACATAACCCATCAGATTAGTATTCCTCTTTCAGGAAAGAACGGGAAGGGAAGTTCTCCTGTGGTGGAAGGAGGAGCTAGGAGTTCCCTTGCCCAGGGACCTGTAGCCATCCTCCTAAGGCGCGCCTTTGGCCTTCCCCATCTTAGGACCCCCCACGCCTCCACACATGCTTCACCAGCTGCCCAAGCCAGAAACCTAGGCATAATAAATTTCCCTGTTCCTCAACCCTCACGTTCACACTGATTCTACTTCCTAGGAAAGTTTTTAATTCATCCGTGTGTCCTCAGTCCTGTTCTAGCTCAGGCCAAAGTCATCTCTGGTTTCCTATAACAGCCTCCTGGCCCTTGCCCTGTCTTCCATCTTGCCCTCACCAAATGCATTCTGCACATTATACAGCCAGAGTAATCATCCTGAGTAATGCAAAACTGGTCACCCACTGCCCTGCTGCAAACTCTGCAGACTGCCTTTGCCCCGAGGGTAAAGTTCATACTCTTTAGAGGCTTAGTAGGCCTGGCAGGATCAGGCCCACTTTCCCAACATTCTCTCTCACCATCCCCTCCCAACAGCTCCCTGCTTCAGCCCACACTGAACTTTAGTTCTTCAAACTCCACACATTCTTACCTTCCTATGCTATTTCTTTACCCTTTTCCCTATGTCCCACTCTCTCCTATTTGTCCTTCAGCCTCAGCAGCTAGTGACTTCACATCTTTGTCTTAGGACTGGCGTGTCCACTTACCTACTGAAGTCTACCCTAGCGGTCCAGGCTTTGGTGGCCCAGCCCACCTGTGTTCTCACACGACACCTGAGATTCCTCATGTGGGCATTTACCCCACTGCGCTGTAATTGCCACTTTCCTCTCTGGCTTCTGCTGTGAAATCTGTGCGGACAGGGACCCCTTCTATCTTGGTTACCCTACTCCCAGCCAGCCCGGATGACATTTGATGAGTACAAGAACAGGAGAAAATGTTCAATGAATCTTTCGTGCTTATTTGATTTTTGGCTCTACTGATAAGGTCTTTAACTTTTCTGCAGGCAGACAAGTTGTTAAGAGCCTTAAAAACCCACCTTAAAAATGAAGCAAGAAAAGAAAATGAGAATCAGGTAAGTGACATTTTCATCACCTGTTAAATAGCAAAACAATCAGTTAATGAATGATAAACACAGTTGGTGATGACTTAAGACATGCTATTTGTTACCAAAGAGATTGTCATTGGTAATTGTAAATCCTTTCATAATTCTTATAAATGACAAAGCTGCCTCTGTAATCTATTGAATAAGATGTTCTCATACAAAGGCAAAGATTAATTACTAGTTGCCAGATGTATGCCAAATGGTGTGAGTAGGGAGGGAACTGGATTTGAGGTCAGAAAAACCCAGTTAAGTAGCAGCTCTGTCTTTTTTGTATGTGTGTGACCTTGGGAAACTCAAATCATTGATTCTTAGTTTCCTGGTCTTTGAAATGGAAATAACATCTTTTCTGCTGAATTGAGGGTTGTGAGAATCACATGAAGTAGGGACTGTGGAAGTGACTTGTGGGAAACTAAACCACTGCTGATGGGAGGGAGCGGTTGTCATGGCTGCTTCAGACCCACCCCAAAGAGTTCTGACAAGGCTCAACACCTAAATGATCAATGAATGCTTCATTCTTAACTTGAAATACAGGGAAATGTTGAAAGGCCTTAAGGAACTGGGCTTTGGAGGGCATCCGTTATATATCTTGAACTGAAGGTAAATATAAACATGAACTGAGCATCTGAATTCCTTCTCTCTGTCTTTATATATAGACTCCGTAATTCTCTGTATTCCAGGTTATAAACATTTAAAAACTTCCAATATTCAAAATTCTATTTGATTCCAGGTTTAATTAATATAAAATAGACAACAAAATTGATTTTGGATTCCTTTAAGTTTCTATATCAACTAAATCAATATAGATATTTTAATTAATTAAAAATTTTTTTCATGGTTAAGGGTACATGATCGTAGTGCCATCTGAAATCAGGATTTTACTTTGGGTAGTAATTGATGGGCTAAATTTAAAATGATCTATCATGTTTCAAATTTAGCATCTCAAGAGCCGTTCCATTTTGAAAAACTTTCACAAGAGCAGGATGATAATCAAAATTTGGTCAGCTATAGAATTCCTTAGTGGTGAATCTGTCAATAGTGAGCTTAGGTTGGTGGAAAGAACTGACATAGACAAAGAGTTTATCTAAAGCTGCAGGAGTCAGCACAGTCCAAATACATGGCAAAGAGATCAGTAATATTACCAAGGACAGACAGATGGGTAAGCTTCCAGACCTCCAAATCGTCACCTAGGGAAGTGCACAGCTGTGGGTCACATCTAAGTGAGCATGAACTTCTAGATGCCTTGTTCTCCCTCTGTAGATTAGCCGTTAACTATATGAGTTGGAGCAGCTCTGTATGTAGGTTAGTCTGACTGTGCTGAGGACTCTCAGAACCAGCTGTGCCACTTCAGTCTTGGGCTTATACAAGTCTTTACAGGTACATCATGGTGCGTTCAGGAATGAACATATCCTACCTGATCACTGCTGGCCTCCCAGACTAACATACCCTGGTTAAGGTGTGTGTGTGGGGTTAAAACAAGACATCTCTGGGAGTCGTGTTAGTAGGTTTCTAAACCAGTTATAGGACCTCTTCTGTACTGTGTTAATGGGGGTAAGGGGGCAATAAATACTTTTAAAGTGTGTCTGTACTCCAGCAATATGTGTAACCTGAGGGTTACACTTCTGTAGTGAGAACAGTTTCTTTTTCCTCTCTTCTTCTTCATGACTATCCAGGGAGTTGGAAAGTAGGATTCTGTGGGAAGCACGCAGTCTTAGCCAGAGGTAACTCCTGGAGGAGACAGTATGTCTCTCACAAAAAGCAAAGCCCTTACCCTTGACTTGGAATGCACTCTTTTTCCCAGGCCTGAGGAATGTAAAAGAGATTAGCAAAGCTATCTCAAGCCAGGAGACCTCAGGGAGCTGAGAGTCCTGGTTGTTCCTTATGGCTGGGGCTGTGTGTGAGCCTGGTTAAGGGAAGATAATATTCAAGGATAGTTGTTGTAAACTTGTTGACGTCCATGGTGGTGACTGAACTGAGACGATAAGCAATTCTATGGGTTCATTGTCTAATAAGGAGTTCCTCTTCTGTCTATATAAGATTCAGTAAATTCTAAATAAAGTGCCTTGCAACCATCAGTTGTCTTGGTCCTTCTGACCCCATACTGACGGTGCTATTCAGTCCCTTACCCCTCTCCGTTGGGACCTGGAAGACCCCCTGCGGTGGCTGGACCATCGCAGGATTCAGATAGCGTCTTTCTACTCTCACGTAAATATCCCTGCTCCTTTGAGTTCAGGCTCACCAGTTCTCATCTCTCATCTGTTGACTTCCTTGTTGCTTTCCAGTGTTCACTGTCTCATCATCTCCTGTCCTGACCTTACTTTGGGTGAATTCAAAGGTCCACCTGGATTTCCCTTACTACCCTTGCCTCCTTGTTCCTTAAGTCCTGTGACTTTCTTTTCCACTCTTCATTAGCCATCCCCTTCTTTGGGTATACCTTGGATCTTAGATCACTTAGAACTATTATTCTTCTGTAATATTTCACCTCCATCTAAAAGCCTTCCATTTTCTAAGCCTCCATATTCTTTTACAACCAAAACATTTATTTTATATTGTGGTTCTCAACCCAGGATGTGTGGGAGAGTCATTTGTGGAGCTTTTTAAAAACACTGATATTTAGGCCTCACCAAATCCCAGGCAACTAAATTAACTCTCAGAGGGTGGGGTCCAGTCACCATACTGAAATGGACTGAAAAGTCAGGATACAAAGCCCTCTTACCCACTACTTCCACATGCAGAGTACCAGATGTCTACTACCATCTAAAATGCTGGAAGTTTTCTCTGTAAGGAAGAAAATGACCCTAAAGGAAACATGATACAGAAAACAAATGAAAGCTTTAAACAATGTCTTACAATAACCTATTGAATTATCAACTCTTGGAATCAAGCTACACAGACGATTTAATTAAAGTTACATAAAAAGCTATAAATGTTAACAACTTAGAGAATAGATGACAGAAGTTGAGATAAGGACAGGAGGTGAAGGAAGGTATAAGGATGCTAATATCTGCAGTTTACAGGATATGTGTCTGCAGTCATGGAACAAGAAATAAAGGTTTAAGTATGTTTAAAGCTGCAAAGGTAATAGAGTGAGTAAGTGGTATAAGTCTATTAGGAAGAAGATGGGGAGATGAGAGTGGTGCAAATGAAGTAAATCTTAGTACATGAGGCACTGAAAATAGTTATTGAAAATACAAATGAATATCCCATCAGCAAATCATTAGTGATATGTAAGTAACCACTTAACATCAAACCCTAGAAATAGGAAGGGTAGGGCAGAGAATGAATTACTTTTCATTATACTCCCTTTAGTATTTTATTATTTTAACCATATGTATGTATTAGTTTATTTCAAAAAATTAGAATTTACGTTTAAAAAGCTACAAAAACAAATCAAGCCTCTCCTTTATTGTCTCTAGGTAGGATAACATGCTTAATGCCTTCCTCACACTCGGTGAGGATATAATTCACCTATTTTTCCCTAGTGCTTTTATAGTTTCATATTTTACATTTAAATCTTTAATCCATCCAGATTTCATTTTGGTGTGAGAAAATGATCAAGTTTCATTGCCCACCCCCTCACCAAAAACATGAAAAACATAGTCAATGTTTTCTCCGCATCATGTGTTGAATAATGAATCCAACCATCCCCCACTAATGTGATGTGCAACCATTGTCATACGATGCTTTCTTCTAGAAGCAGTTCTGTTCAGGACATTCTGGTACCTGTGCCATGCTGTTTTGTTGACGTAACTCTTTACTTCTAGTTTATGATAGTGCACATGCCCTTCTTCCCTTACTCCCTTTTGTTGACCTTTAACAAGTTACTTTGGGCTCTCTAAGCCTCAGTTTCCCTACCTGTGAACTGCAGATAATGTTAATCCTTGTCTCATAGGCTTTGAGGAATAAATGAGAGATAATCCATGTGAATACTTAGCCCAGTGCAGTTATGATATTAGCTGTAATTGTTGTTAATTATAGCATGCTGCCTAGCATATAGTGTATATTCAGTAAATTAACATACTTTTAATAATTTGTGGGAATTCCCTGGCACTTTCACTGCCATGGGCCTGGGTTCAGTACCTGTTCAGGGAACTAAGATCCCACAAACTATGTGGTGTGGCCCAAAAAATAATAATAATTGGGGCTTCCCTGGTGGCGCAGTGGTTGAGAGTCTGCCTGCCAATGCAGGGGACACGGGTTCCAGCCCTGGTCTGGGAGGATCCCACATGCCGCAGAGCAACTAAGCCCGTGAGCCACAATTGCTGAGCCTGCGTGTCTGGAGCCTGTGCTCCGCAACGGGAGAGGCCACGATAGTGAGAGGCCTGCGCACCGCGATGAAGAGTGGTCCCCACTTGCCGCAACTAGAGAAAGCCCTCACACAGAAACGAAGACCCAACACAGCCATAAATAAATAAAATTAAAAAAAAAATAATAATAATAATAATTGGCTTATTTATGCACACTAAGATACCTTTGAATGCTTTGCAAGCCTAGTTTTTTAGCTTGGGTTGTTAAGTGTGATTGTTTCTTTCTGAATACTCTATCATTCTTGTCCTTGCCTATAATTTAGTGCTGGAGGGTTTTAAAATTATCTCTTGCATATGTAATACATGTTTTTTATTCAGTTTAAATTCTGATTCTTCCTGAGCATTGTAACTCTATACATTGGACACGGTAGATTAATGTCTCTCTTTTTCAGGATGAAATTCAAACTTCTGCATCTTCTTGTGATGAGATTGAGGTACAGCTCAGCAGCCAGGAACAAGCTGAGAGGGAGCCAGTTGGCCATGTCACCAAAACAAGGAGAAGGCGCAGGACTGTCCGCAGGAGCCCTGACTCCCAGGTGAATAGAAATGTGCAAACTAAAAATAAGCTACCACCTGTGCCCAAACTGGTATATTATTAGGGAGCCTTCTCTTAATTCCCTTATGATATCGGGTGCTGGCAAACACTGCTGTGAGCTCCATGAAAGCGCAAACCCGAGTCTGGCCTCATCATCACGCCCTGGGCACTGGCACTCGGGAAGCACTTAGTAAGTATTAAGCACAAATTAAACGTTTGTTGAATAATATGAACATTCATTGAGTGTTTACTTAAGTGAGGTGTAGTAAGTAAAAAGGAAAGAGATACCAACATCAAATATGATTTTTTTTTTTTTTCCTCCTTCCTATATTGTCCTGGGCCTGGTGATCAGCTGAGCTTAGTCTTTGAACAGTGTGGTCATGTGATTCCGGGGGCTTCTCCCACTTGCTCTGAGAGGACTCTGATTTTATTATCCTTTCATTCAAATGTAACTTTTACAAGATGGTCCTAATTTTTATTTTCTAGCTTTGTGTAGTCCCTTAGTCATTAGCTTGTCTAGGTCTCTCAGTGTTAGTTTCTCCTCCCTAGGAGAGCAACCTCTGACATGTATGCCTTCCAGTGGTCCCTAGTCTCTACTATTCCCAGATACATGTTCTCATGACATTTGGTGAGGCAGAGAACCAAATCTGCCACTCAAAAAAGCTTAGTCTCCTACTTTTTTTTCTTTAATTCATTTTCCTCCTCAATTTGGTACCTGTCTTTGGAAGGCAGTGATTATTTTTTTCTTTCTTTATGTCTGACTATAAGCAATGTTTTTAATGATATGTTTTTAAATTGAGATATAATTCACATGTAACATCCTATCAGTTTCAGGTGTACAATGTAATGATTCAATATTTGTGGCGATCATGTCACAATATATATACAATAAGTCTAGTTAACACCTCACGTAGTTTTTTTCTTGTGATGAGAACTTTTCAGATCTAAGCAATTTTCAAGTGTGAGTCCTTCTTATTTGTTATTGAAATCATTTATTTTCTTTTAAAATTTGTAGCAGGATCATTCAGAGATAAAAGTATGTGATCCTACTGAATTCCAGAATCAAGAAAAGCATGAAAACCAGGCTCTCAGAACTGCTGTAGAAGCTCCTTCTCTACCAAACAAGAGTCAAGATGAGAATGCAGTGCCCTCAGGAAAAAGTGGAATAAATGGTATGCCAAGTAACTTTTTAAAAATCCAAAATTGCTAGGGTAACCATGTGCATTAGTTTCCTAGGACTGCCGTAACAAAGTGCCACAAACTGGGCAACTTAAAACAACAGAAATTTGGGAATTCCCTGGCAGTCCAGTGGTTAGGACTCGGCGCTTCACTGCTGGGACACGAGTTCAGTCCCTGGTCGGGGAACTAAGATCCTGAAAGCCGCATGGTGCCACCAAAAAACAAAACAAAACAAAAAAAAACCCCAAATTTATTCTCTCACAGTTCTGGAGGCTGGAGTCTAAAATCAGGGTGTCAGTAGGGCCATCTTCCTCCAAGATGCTGGGGAGAATCCTTCCTGGCCCCTTTGTACCTTCAGTGGTGGCTGTAGACCTTGGCTTGCAGCTAAATCTCTGCCTCCTTGTCATGTGGCAGTCTCTCTGTGTGTCTTTTTCTTTCCTTTTTTTTAAAAAAAATATTTACTTATTCATTCATTCATTCATTCATTTATTTATGGCTGCGTTGGGTCTTCATTGCTGTGCACGGGCTTTCTCTAGTTGCGGCGATCGGGGGCGACTCTTCCTTGCGGTGTGCGTGCTTCTCATTACGGTGGCTTCTCTTGCTGTGGAGCATGGCTCTGGGCCCATGGGCCTCAGTTGTTCTGGCATGTGGGCTCAGTAGTTGTGGCTCGTGGGTTCTAGAGTGGAGGCTCAGTAGTTGTGGCACACGGGCTTAGTTGCTCCGCAGCATGTGGAATCTTCCCAGACCAGGGCTCGAACCCGTGTCCCCTGCATTGGCAGGCAGGTTCTTAACCACTTCACCACCAGGGAAGTCCCTATTTATTTATTTATTTATTTGGCTGTGTCCAGTCTTAGTTGCGGCACGTGGGATCTTTGTTGCAGCGCGCGGGCTTCTTTCTGGTTGTGGTGCATAGGCTCTCTAGTTGTGGCACACGGGCTCTCTAGTTGTGGTGTGCGTGCTCTAGAGCTCATGGGCTCAGTAGTTGTGGCACACGGGCTTAGTTGCCCCACGGCATATGGGTTCTTAGTTCCCTGGCCAGGGATCAAACCCGAGTTCCCTGCATTGGAAGGCGGATTCTTAACCACTGGACCACCAGGGAAGTTCCTGTGTGTCCTTTTCTTTACATCCTTTTCTTAAAAGGACACCAGTTATATTGGATTAGGTCCATCCTAATGACCTTGGTTTAAGTTGATTACGTCTACAAAGACCCTTTCCAAATAAGGTCAGATCACAATTATTACAGGTTAAGACTTCATTCAGCGTTATCTCTTTTGGGGAAACAGTTCAACCCGTAACACCATTATGTAGAACTTCTAAGCGTTCAGCAATGAAAGCAAAAGTTAGAACCAAATACAGTAGGCCATCAGGTCACCTTTAATAACCGTGTAGAAAGCAGAATATGAGTGGTAGCTGGAAAGTTTAAGGCAGTTGATCTTAAGGCAGGATGAGGAGAGAGCCTGGCTCGTTCTGCCAATTAGCTCCTTCTGGCCTGCTCCAGAGACAGGTACAAAGACCTGTTAGCCCCTTCAAGTAGGACAGTTAAAAAGGATCTGCAGAGTCTGCCTTCCCAGGGGTGTGGCCATTTTATTATGATAAATGTATATTTTACTTAGTCTCTAACCTCCTAAAAACCTCTTTCCTAAACTTTCTCAACTAAAAATTTGTTTCAATAAGGCCAGAAAACTTCAGTTCCCCTATGCCTAACAGGACTTGGTGCTTTCTGATTTCATCCCTCAGGAAGCCTGCCAGTTGCAACAGTGTCTCAGTGTTCCTTTCCCCCAGCACATCTATCTGGGACCTGAGGCTTGCCTGAGGGGATTGGGAGAGAAGATGATCCACTCGTGTCCACCAAGCAGTTAAATGCAGAATTTCTAATGCTGAGCCCTCCCAGTTTCCCCAGAATTTTGAATGTCTTCTAAATCTAGAAAGTTAAAGAAGGTAGATGTTCTGATTTGTAGGTCTGAGGTGAGCCTGGAATTCTGCAGATTTAATAAGTACCCCAGGTAATTTTGATGCATATGCCTCATAAACCCATTTTGAAATCCTGAGATGAGGGGAATGTAAAGAAATATGACAGAGTCAGAAGTAGGGGTGGAATTTAAAATATCTATTATTCCACCAATTGTGTTGTCAAGAAGACTTACCTCTAGGACCCAGTTTTGAAGGCATGGGAAAAATGAGGGTGGACCGTTTAAGTCAGGTTTGTGCAATGAAACACACAGGCTGTTTGAAGGAGAAAAATCTGATCGTGTAGTTTCTGGTGAGAGGAATTTTTTAAACTTTATTTTGACATAATTCCAGACTTAAAGTTGTAAGAATAGTACCAAGAGTTCCTATATATCGTTCACCTAGATTTCTCAGATGTTAATATTTTGCCATATTTGCTTTATCCTCCTCTCTATTTATATTTATATACATATATACATACGTATATGTGTTATATACATTTTTTTCCTCAACTGTTTGAGAGTGTTTCAGATATGTGCCCCTTTACCCCTAAATATTTCTGTGTGTTTCTTAAAACATCAGGACTTTTTCTCACAAACGTACAGAGAGCAGAAAGTTCACTGATAGGGCTTCTTCATATTCCGCATTACAACTAACCTCTGAGAAACAACCACTTGTCAAGGTTTGGTATAGTATCAAAGAAGAATGTCCACAATTATCTGAAAAGGCTATTAAAATACTCTTCACTTTCAACCACATAGCTGTATATGGCAAAATTTGTTTTCATATATTACTTCAATCAAAACAATATATCACAACATATGTATACAGAAGAAGAAAAGAGAATCCAGCTGCCTTTTATTGTCAGATGTTAAAGAAATTGTAAAAAAAATAAAATAAAAACAAAAAACTCTCTACTCACTTTTTTGATTTAGAAATTTTAGCCATTTTTCATAAATTATTGATGTTAATGTATAATGGGTATATTTTTAGTGAATCAAATATTTTTAAATGTCTTAGTTTTAATATCTAATATGGCACATAGTGATATAATGTACATGAACAAAAATTCTTTGGGGTCCTCAGTAATTTTTGAGAGTACAAAGGGATCCTGAGGCTAGAAAGTGTGAGACCGGCTAACTAACCTGTAGACAGACCTTATCTAGATTTCATCCCAGCAATGTCCCTTAAAACAAAGGCAAATCTCGACTCATCCTTTGCATTTCATTGCCATGTCTCTTTTTTTTTTTTTAATAAATTAATTTATTTATATATTTTTTATTTTTGGCAGCATTGGGTCTTCATTGCTGCACACGGGCTTTCTCTAGTTGTGGCGAGCGGGGGCTACTCATTGTTGCAGTGCTCAGGCTTCTCATTGTGGTGGCTTCTCGTTGTGGAGCACAGGCTCTAGGCACATGGGCTTCAGTAGTTGTGCCATGCGGGCTCCATAGTTGCGGTGCGTGGGCTCAGTAGTTGTGGCTTATGGGCTCTAGAGCGCAGGCTCAGTAGTTGTGGCACACGTGGTTAGTTGCTTTGTGGCATGTGGGATCTTCCCAGACCAGGGCTCGAACCTGTGTCTCCTGCATTGGCAGGCAGATTCTTAACCAGTGCACCACCAGGGAAGTCTTGCCATGTCTCTTTAAGCTACTTTAATCTAGAACAGTTCCTCAGCCTTCCTTTGTCTTCTAGCGCATTGACCTTTTTAAAATACAGGCCAGTTTCTTGGGTCCTCTGACTTGGTTTGTCTAATGTTGCTGATGGTTAGATTCAGATCATGCACTATTGGCAGGAATCCTGCAAACTAGGGCTGTGTCCTCCTCATTCAGCACCCCAGAGGGCTCAGATGTTGGTTTGTCCTATGACTAGTCTTGTCAACTTGCATCACCTGGTTATGGTGGTGTCTGCTAGGTTGCTCCTTTGTAATAGTTACTATATTTCCATCTGTAATAAGTCTCTTGTGAGGAGTGACTGTGACTCTTTAAATATCCTATTTCATGGCCAAGGTCCAAGCAAAAGCCCTATAGCCCCTCTGCTCTATCCAATCATTCTTTTGCCTTGTTTTATGGATGCATTGGGAAACCTTAAGGATGAGTGACTTTATAAGTAGCATTTCTTGAAAACCCACTCGCACAGTTTTTAGTAGATTGCCTTAAGCTGAAAAAGATACTAGAATGTGGGAGATAAGTAGGGGGAAATAGCAACCCTTATATACATGATGGCTTTAACTGGATTTAAAGAACAAAAGCAAAACAAGTATAGGAGCAAAGGACCTGAGAAAATATAATAATAGCCAAAATGATAATAGTGTTTCTTAGGCTGGTGGGATTGTGTGACTTTTATCATCCACGTTAAAACAACTAGACATGTTCATAGCAAAAGTTCTGGAAAAGAGTTTTATAAACACACAGAAATTTAAAAACATCTATACAAGAAGCGTAAAATTTCTGTCTACTTGAAATACGAGCTAAAATTGTGGTGATGCTGTAACTAACGCTTTGTGCTCCTTGTGCCCTGTCTCCCGTACCTTGGCAGGGGCCTATCCCATGAATGTGCTCCACGTTAACTTACATTTCTTAATGGCAGTAATTTTTGGAAGTCTTTCATGAGTTCTGTGTCCTTGGATTCAGGTAATGAAGGTCCAAAGATACCTTCAGAAAGAAAGAAGTCTCTCTACACAGATGGGTTTTCCCAACGTGGAAAAAAAAAAAGAACTGCAAGCACTACTCCAAGTAAGTTTTGCACACAAAGAAACATAAAATGGTGGTTGGCCCCCTTCAGGCTGACGCTGGAGAGGCAGTGCACCGTGACAGCCGAAGGCTCAGACACTGGCATTGGGGTTTGCGCCCCCCCGTTCCCTCATTTTCTACCTGTGAGACCTCGGGAAACTTATTTATCCCCAATAAACCCATGTTCTTAGTTTAAAGTGGGAATAATTAAACTGCCTATTTCATCAGGTTAATATATGGATTAATTAAGACTGTTTTCCACTTCTGATTACCTAGCAGGGCAGCTAGTCTGCAGCAAGTATTCAAGAAATATCTGAGAATTAATGTGTATCAAGTACTTGGCACGATGTCTACCTTGTAAAAACTTATTATTATTTTTAGTAATAAGTCTAAGGGACTCCATTTCTGGACATGTAATTCTCTTTCTCTATTGCCTGGCACATAGAATGTTGATTGTGCTATATATTTAGAGTACTTAAAATGCTGCTTAGCATATATGAGAAATTCTAACACTTAATTATACTTAATAAGAATATAATTAGTTAGAATAGTACAGAGCAGGGGTCAGCAAACTATTGCCCATCTTGGCCTGTCTTACAGCCCTTGAGCTAAGAATTGTTTCTACAGTTGTAAAGGGTTGTATAAAAGAAAGAATATGAGACACAGACCACAGTGTATGTGACCGCCAAGCCTAAAATATTTACTGTCTGCCCATTTATAGAAAGTTTGCCAATCCTTTGCATAGAGCTTTCTTAGCATTATTAAATGTCAAATTTATGATTAAGTAAAGGCCATTTATTAATTGGTGAGGGGAGAGGACAAATCTGTTAATCTTTTCTTATCCTCTGGACTAAACCAAGATGTTAGTCAGCAGTGAAATGGACAATGGAGAGATAGATGGTCAGTGTTTGATAGTTTATAAGGTGAGTATGCTTTGCCCCTGACTTTCTAAAACCTAAATGTTTTGAAATTAAAATTTTAGCAAAGATGATGCTGAAGTTGAATGTCAGGGATGCCGAGACAAGAATAAGTGTTAACAGAAAAACATAGGGAAGGTGAATAAATGGATTTTGTCTTGTTGTTAATTGTCATATTTGGGGAAATATTCTAGATTTTAAGAAGCTTCATGAGGCTCGTTTTAAGGAAATGGAGTCCATTGATCAATATGTTGAGAGAAAAAAGAAACATTTTGAAGAACACAATTCATTTAATGAACTGAAGGTATGCTGATAAAATTATGTTCTTAATGGCACTAAGCTGTTTGATTT
This sequence comes from Eschrichtius robustus, assembly GCF_028021215.1. Lineage (NCBI taxonomy): Eukaryota > Metazoa > Chordata > Mammalia > Artiodactyla > Eschrichtiidae > Eschrichtius > Eschrichtius robustus. Next base: position 88,767,082 of record NC_090824.1, read on the forward strand.
TAATGTTGATACTGTGTATATACCATGGTTAATACAATTAGCTATTATTCTACTAGTGAAATGGATTTGTTTCAGTCTAATGTATATTTATTATTTTAAATTTGTTTTTGAGAATTTTCACAACCCTCCAGATAAAACAGTGAATCTTCACTATGAAAAAGAATTCTGTAAAAAATAAAGTTAAAAAAAAAAAACATTAAAAAAATTTTTTTAATAAAAAATTTTAAAAAAGTAAACAGTAAAAAAAAAAGGGAAAAAAAGGAGGAACTCCAAAGTAGCAATAAGTTGTTCTGTTTTCCACATTCAGACACTGTGCCTATTACTTTTGTTGGGGAAGGACTGATATATGGCTGAAGCCATCTTTCCCTGTCTCTGACCTAAAGGGAAAATTAGTGACTAGCAGTTGCTAATTTAAAGGCTTCCTGTCATAACTGAGCTCCCTGGGTGGGGGGCCTTCAGGCCAGGTCCTACTGGACTCAAGCAGCTTCGAGTAAGAAAAGGTAAAGTCAACCCCGAGGCTGAGTTAGCAGCAGAGTAGTGAGTAAATAACATCCTAGGAAGTTGATGTTCCTGTCTTACATGGTATCTGGTGTTAAAGGGGTGCCACAAAGATGGATGGGAAACATTTTTGAATTTAATAATACATAATAACCTGCCTATTTCTCAAAGAATTTGAAGCAGTTTGTGGTATTACACACAACACAAAACAGTATAAAGCTGGTTTAAAAGGGGCAGAAAATGAGCACTGTTAACAGGTACAGTGACTAATATATCAGTCACTCAGTTGAGTTTTGAGTTTTCTGATATCAGTGCCAATGGGGAAATGCACTGGGTAATAAGTTCTAAATAATTAAAAACAAAAAACAAAAAAAACATACGGTTCTTAGAAGCTTAATCTTGGATAATAAATGTTCACTTGAACATTTATAAAACCACTGTCACCACAGTTGAAGACACTGTTATCAACCTTCTAGCAAACAGTCATGGCATTAAACATCTCCATTCCTTCATACTGATCTAACAACATGGGTGGACAATCCAGGGAAGAGATCTTCAGTATGTCCATAAGAAGACTCTTAAATATTAGCAAGGGCTAAGTATCACAACATTCACAGCTGAATATTGGGACAAGAGGCCCATCCCGGAGGAGCGGGGGAGGGTGTCCTGCGGATGCTTTACAGAAAGTAGACAGTTAGCTTCTTTTTCTGCATAGGCATGAGCTAGCTGCAAATATGCCTGTAAGGAGGGCCACTCGTTCTCCTTACCATGAAGCTGAGTCTACTTAAGTACTTGATTGAAAGTCAAGCTTTCTGTACTACATAATATGGATGAACTAATTTCCAGGTAAAAGTTAAGGGCAGAACAACTGCTTCAACCATAAACTTGAGTGTAGCCTTGAAGATGTGTTGAATAAATGAGTAGCTTACATTATTTTTTAGTTGATAGCCCCATCTGAATGAGTTTAGTTCTAAAATCCCACCCCAGCGCCACTGTTTAAGGAATTGGCCAATCAGATGGGTTATTTGGTATGATCTGTTTGGAGACTAGAGAATAAAAAACAATTACAGTGACTTCACCATAGCTAATATGGTTTTCTTGACGGTTGACTTGTTTGGGGATTGGTCATTTGGAGAATGATGGACAATAAGAAATGAGCAGAGATCTAGAGAGAATCATCCTGGCTGTGACCAATCTCTCCTTTCATGATTAGAGGATAGAAACCTGATTGAGTTAGTTGCCGAATGGCTCCCCTCTGCAATGATCTGAAACCTTGTGCCCCGAGTTGCCTGTTTACTTTGCTAACAGTAGGAATGACCAAATTTTTTTTATCTTTGACAGTATATGACAAAATCCCAATTGAATTTGCATTTCTCTGATCATTACATGTTACATGTTTATGTTACAAATCTTTATATGTGTTCATTGATGGTTTTTCTGTGAATTTGCTTTTTCTTGATTTTTGCTGATTTATGAGCCACTTATCTATATTAATGACATATATTATGTATTATATGTTCCAAGTACTTTCCCACAGTTTGTCTTAACGGTGTCTTACCTTGTGGAAGGTTTTATTGTTTTATCCAACTATCCAGCTTTTCCTTCTAAAACTGAGGGTTTTGTCTTGCTCTCCCTGTCCCAAGATCATAAAAATATGCTCTTGTATTTATTTTTACTGCTTTTATTATTTTTTCCTATGTTAAATCCTTAACCCAGATTTTTATTTTTATGTATGGTATGATTGAGCTCTTTGCTTTGTTAGAACAGGATTTTTTTTTTGCTAAAAGAAAGGAAGGAATTAATTAGATACACTGCAAACAAAATAAATTAGCGCCACTAGAGTCTGCGGCATAATATTCTACCTGAAAAGTCAGAAAGATTGGTATTCAGTGCGAGTAGAATCATTTAAACATAAGTTGCTCAAGCAAAGGTGTATAGTTGGTGGTTCTGTCACCAGGTGAACTGGAAAGTGGGAATTTTAGGGGAAAGACAGAAGAAGGCATAAAAGTTGTGGTTAAACATAACAGCATACTTAATACATCTAACCTTTCAGCTTATAGTAAAGATATGTATTTACCAAATATTTTGGTTTTAAATTTGTCTCACAACATGAGAATCTCTTCTGCTTGTATGTCGAAATGAGAAGTTAACATAATTCTCTAGTTTCTTGTATTATTTCATAGGATATAATCAGAATTTTTATGTCTTTTGGCTTTACACTGTCAATTTTAATAGTCCTATCTCTGCTGTCAGTTAGTGAAGTTAGATTTCTTCTGCTTGCAACAGAGCTTAGACTAATGATAGTAAAAACATTCAATCATTCTTTGTGCTTTGACAGTATCTAAAAAAAGATAACATAATCGGAACCCTTCCCTGCCATTTCAAAGAGAGCATTTCCCTTCCTCCCTTCTTTCTTTTCTTTAGGTTTTTTAAAAAGAACTTTAAAAAGCTATTGGGGAGCCAGGGGTGGGTAGGGGAGGAATTATTTGTAGATTCCATAAGCTTTTTACATAGTAGGTTTCTCTTTGAGTTTGTATTTAATAAACTGCATATCATGCTCTCAAAGGAACCATCTTTCCAAGAGAACCGATTTATCCTCCCTTTCTGGCCATGGGGGACTGTTTAGCCACCTGCTTTCTCTAGTTAGAAAATACCTGGGGACATGGTAGCTGGGAGAGGCTTTCTGTAACACGTTACTCAGCGCAACCAGAAGTTTCTCTTAAATCAGAGTCACCATAGCAACACAGGTGCAGGGAACTGCTCAGCCTGCCAGGCAGGTAGGGTAGGGTGAGGTAGTGCGGAAGGAAGGATGACAGGGTTAAAAGTGGCGATGAAACGGGATAAATGGGGGCACTCTACTGCACTTTGCCCAGACAATACTGTCTCAGAGGCCAGCTTTAATGTGGTGCGTTTCCCTTTCTTCAGAAGCAGCCCGGCACTAAGGGAGTGGCGGCAACTCCAGTTCCTCCCCGAGAAAGACTCTCTGTGGCTTGTACCCCCGCCAGCCAACGGGGCTCACAAGGCCGACCCCACGCAGGCCGTAGCACCTTGTGTGTGAAGAGGCTGGCCAAGCGCTCCGCGCTCTCAGCAACTAAGATGAATGTCAGGTAAAGAAGAGCTCCAAAATGGAACCAAGGGCGAGGGCTCAAAGCTTTACTGCTTCTAATACATTTCAGGTGGACTACAACAAATGTTTTAATGTTGATGAAAAAGGAGAAAGGATCGGAATAGAGAGAAAGATCAGCAAACGGTTTTTATTTATAAGTTACTTTTTTTCCCTTAAATTTGTGTTTGATTTTCTCATTTTGTCCAACTTCCCTAAGCTCGCGGTTGGTTTTTTTTAAACATTACCTTTGTATTCGTTTTTTTTTTTTTTTTAATTTATTTTTTGGCTGTGTTGGGTCTTCATTGCTGCACCCGGGCTTTCTCTAGTTACGGCGAGCGGGGGCTACTCTTCCTTGCGGTGCGCGGGCTTCTCATTGCGGTGCCTTCTCTTGTTGTGGAGCACGGGCTTTAGGTGCACGGGCTTCAGTAGTTGTGGCACACAGGCTCAGCAGTTGTGGCTTGCAGGCCCCATTGCACAGCCTCAGTAGCTGTGGCACACGGGCTTAGTTGCTCCACGGCATGTGGGATCGTCCCGGACCAGGGCTCGAACCCGTGTCCCCTGCATTGGCAGGTGGATTCTTAACCACTGCACCACCAGGGAAGTCCCCCTAAGCTCACATTTGATTCATAAGTAAAGATAGAAAATAAGATCTAGGGCTTCCCTGGTGGTGCAGTGGTTGAGAATCTGCCTGCCAATGCAGGGGACACGGGTTCGAGCCCTGGTCCGGGAAGATCCCACATGCCGCGGAGCAACTAAGCCCGTGAGCCACAACTACTGAGCCTGCGCTTCTGGAGCCTGTGCTCCGCAACGAGAGGCCGCGATAGTGAGAGGCCCGCGCACCGCGATGAAGAGTGGCCCCCGCTCGCCGCAACTAGAGAAAGCCCTCGCACATAAACGAAGACCCAACACAGCCAAAAATAAATAAATAAATAAATTTATTTTTTAAAAAAAGAAAATAAGATCTATATGGATGTTTTACCTTATTAATTTAATGAATGTCTGCAAAGATGTGTAAATAGAAAGTTTTCCGTTGACGTAAATATAAAGTTGAAGCTAAATTCCTAATTTCCCAATTGAGTGAGCTGAAGAAGTGACTCATCCTAAAGTATGAACATTGTAACCCACTGGGTAGTGCAGTAGCATAGCCATCTCATGCTCATTGATCCCTGTTTTCTTTGCTTGTGCCTTTCCTAACATCAGGTTAGCCCTCAACTGTGACTGTCCCCACAGATGAAGATCTTCAGGCTCCTTTCTCTTAATACCGAAATTTGATTCTCTCATTTTTTAAGGGCGTTTGCAGCATCTAACAGAACTGGTACATGGTGACACTTCCCCAACACATGCAATTATCTGACATAGTTTTTAAAAACTGAAAAATGCCCTTGAATTTGGAATTCTATTTATTGAGGTAGCCTGGAATATGAGGTACCTATACGTGGCAGTTCTGATTGTATTTATTAATAGTTAAGAACACCATGGTCAGGGGCTAGTCCTTGCTTCATGCAGGGTACAGAGCAGCCTGGAATTGGTAGCACTTTTCAGTGCTTGGTGATGGGTAGGTGGTTTTGTTTAGAAGCTTGACCCAAGTACTCATGTCTTATACTCCACTGTCCTATTTAGGTTTTCAGCTGCTACTAAAGATAATGAGCATAAGCGTTCACTGACCAAGACTCCAGCCAGAAAGTCTCCACATGTGACCACATCTGGGAGTACCCCAAAAGGCCAGGCTGTGCTCGGGACACACAAGTTAAAGATCACAAGGGCTGAATCTGCTGCTGGTAAAAAAAACAGAACAAAACAAAACAACCTCCCTCCCACCCCCCAAAGTTCTGGTTTATCTTTAAGCCATGTAGCTTCCTAATATGATTGTCTGTTTCTTTAAAGCCTCTCCATTATCTATAGAATCAAAAGCAAAAATTTCTCTAGCATATTTTTCATTTATACTGGCAAGGGAAGTGCCAGAGACACAGACAAAAAAACTGATATATCTTCCAGAGGACTCCATCCTAGTCCAAGACGAGCCCTGAAATGGTGACCCTCCCTGAAGAATATTCAGCCCCTTCTCAGGGATTAGGAGTAGGATTACAGTATTCATTACAGCCTCTGAATGGTTCTGCCAGACTCTGAAACTAACAGGACCCAGAGTTCATGGAATAAATGCCACACTATTGACTACTAGTAGATTGTATAAGCCAGAATAAGCCATATAGATAATCTTCTACACACTGTCTACTTAATCATCACCTACAAAGACCAAGTGGTTTTCAAAAGAACACTGCAATAACAGTGTGAAGGTTTAAAAGAGTATCACCAACAGGTTAAGGCCTGTATTAGAACTGAGTATATCAAAATTCTCTCAAGAGTCCTACTGAATGTCAGGCAAGAGCCTTGATTACACAGGAAGGACTGCCAGATTACCCGAGACTAGAGCAATCCAGCAGGAGTTTAAACAAAAGGGGAGTATTATTGTTGGTAATAATCAGCGTGGAGACTCTGAGGATTTTTTCATGCCTTTAACACCTAAATTAAAGATTGAATAGTGGGACTGACAACTAAATTTCAAGAGAGAGTACAGAGGTGGGATCAGAAAATTTATGATTCTTCCTCTAAATGACCTCTCTCATTCCTACCCACCCTTAATCGTTTGTATGTCAGCAAGGAAACATTCCACAGTAACATTCTAAATCACCCTGTAATAGGGGAAGAAAGGGGCTTGGGCAGAGAGCAGGGCTAAAAAATGAAGAGTGGACTTAGGCCTAAGATGTGACTGTGTCATTTTACATGGAGCAGGGGTCACTGAGCAGCACCCACCTGCCTAATACTGAGAAAGGACTCACAAATACTCACAGATAAGGACATGAGGCAGGAACTAATTGTTTGCCATATCCTGAGCTTTCTCCTCTAAGTAACTCAGGGGTGTGCCCAGTCGGAATGGGATAGTTTTCTTTCCCCGGTTATCAAATATGAATTTTATACAAAATGAAATCAAACTAGTTTTTTTCTTGTGATTTGCTTTATTCACTATGTTTCAAGAATCATATTAATAAATGAGCTAAAGTTCATTCATTTTCACCGTGTTTTTCAATTGTATGGATATATTTCAGCTTATCCATTTTACTGCTCATGGACCCCGTGGGTATTTCCAACTTTTGTTATTTTGTATAGTGTAGCTGTGACCATTCTGGAACATGTCTCCTGTCCATGTACACAGTTTCTCGAGAGTAGGACTGGGGCTGCTGGATAGTAGGGTAGACAGACACTTAAATTACTGGTTGAATTGTACTAGTTTATATTCTCATCAGCAGGGTGGGACAGTCCCATTGTTCCCCTCCCTCCCAACACTTGATAGCCAACACAGTGGAATGGCTTCAGCACAGGAGTTCTGTGCTTTTCTGGGTTGTTTCACTAGGTGGTCCTAGATCCTAGTTGCTTGTTCACATATACGGGCAAGTGCCAACATTTGACAATGGCCTGAATGCAGCCTGTGAGGGGAAAGGATTACAAAATGTGCCAGATATATGCTGCCCAACTGTAGCAAAAATGTGGCTTACCAAATTATACCATCCTGGTATATTTTTAATTTTGTTACAAAAATTCATATTCTTCGGTAACAGCCTTCATTAGTAACAACCAGAGCCATGGATCTTTTTATTTCTATGTGATTAGGTTCCTTGCAGGGCTTTATATCTGTTTGTGTTAATGAAAATGTTACTATTAACAAGATATAATTTTTTTAAAGGGTAGGGAATTCCCTGGTGGTCCAGTGGTTGGGACTCCACGCTTTCGCTGCAGGGGGTGCAGGTTACATCCCTGGTTGGGGAAATAAGATCCCGCATGCCACATGGCTCAGCCAAAAAAGAAAAACTAAATTAAAAAATAAATAAAAGGGTAAATATCAGGGAAGCAGCCTGAAAATTTACCCGATTTTTTTTTAAATTGAAATAAACTTGATTTACAATGTTGTGTCAGTTTCAGGTGTACAGCAAAGTGATTCAATTACACATATATATACATATGTATATATAAATGTATATATAATCTTTTGCAGATTCCTTTCCCTTATAGGTTATTACAAAATATTGAGTATAGTTCCCTGTGCTCTACAGTAGGTACTTTTTTTTGATTATCTATTTTATGTATAGTAGTGTGTATATGTTAATCCCAAACTCCTAATTTATCCCTCCCACCCAATTAATTCTTTTTTTTAAAAATATTTATTTACTTATTTGGTCTATGCGGCATGTGAACTCTTAGTTGTGGCATGCATGCGGGATCTAGTTCCCCAACCGGGGACTGAACCCGTGCCCCCTGCATTGGGAGCATGGCATCTTACCCACTGGACCACCAGGGAAGTCCCTCACCTGATTAATTCTTAAAACAGGATTCTAAACTCCAGCTGATCCTAGGAAATGTCACAATATTTAGACTCTTTGGGGAGCTGCTAACAGGGGAACAGCTCAGGGGTTAGTTTTCCTCAGTTATTCTTTTCTCCTCTTTTTTTTTTTTCCTTCCCCCCCACCCTGTATCCTCAAGTCCATTCTCTATGTCTGCATCTTTATTCCTGTCCTGCCCCTAGGTTTTTCAGAACCATTTTCTCCTCCTTTTTAACCCTATATCTGTTTCAGACTGTTCATATTGAATTCTATTTTTAAGATTGAATAAGTGATACTTAAACAGGTCTTTTTTTCTAATTAAGCCCTTGGATCTTGTTTGTTATTTTAGTTATTACCCCGTTCAATTTGACAACTGAGGCAGCGCAGACTCCGATCTCACATAGAAAACCAGTGTTTGATCTCAAAGCAAGTTTGTCTCGTCCCCTCAACTATGAGCCACACAAAGGTATGTGGGAATGTTTTGATGTACAAGATTTAAGATTGAACAATTCTGCATCTGAGGATGTGAAAAATTCTAGTGACTCAGTGGAAGCCATACTTGGCATAGAATTCCTGCCTCTGCCCCTGTATCCACGTGACCCATGATTTAAAAAGTGTCCATTAAACAAATACTAAAAAAAAAAACAAAACTAAATAATTGATTCACTTAACGTTTTTATTAAGCAAAGACAACTTCTAATCAGTGTTACTACAAAGTATTAATAAAACTTCAGCCAAAATCAAGAAACTTGGAGGTTAGGCTGTGGGTAAATGAATGTTTTCTTTATAGTTTTTAAAGGATCCCAAGCTAAGAACCACCGGTCAAACAATCTGGGACATTTATTGGCCAGATGTCGCTCTTGGGGATATATTAAAGTATCTTTACATCCATTTAAAACATCAGTACTTAATGTGATCTATCTGTCAGTGCTTCTGGAATTACTTTAAAACAAAACCTTCCTATAAGAATCATGTTATGTAAGTGTTTTATCTTTAAATTACTAATGTTAATGAAACAAATATAATGAAAATGTAAGTCTTTTTTTTATAAATTTATTTTTGGCTGCATTGGGTCTTCGTTGCTTCGCGTGGGCTTTCTCTAGTTGTGGTGAGCAACTACTCTTCGTTGCGGTGCGCAGGCTTCTCATTGTGGTGGCTTCTCTTGTTGTGGAGCATGGGCTCTAGGTGCACGTAGGCTCAGTAGTTGTGGCTCGCGGGCTCTAGAGCGCAGGCTCAGTAGTCGTGACACACGGGCTTAGTTGCTCCGCAGCATGTGGGATCTTCCCAGACCAGGGCTCGAACCCGTGTCCCCTACATTGGCAGGCGGATTCTTAACCACTGTGCCACCAGGGAAGCCCGAAAATGTAAGCCTTATTTAGAGGTAAGAGTCAAACTGAACCGTGGTTTAAGAAAACTTCTCCCACCCATTTTTCCTCCCCAAGTTTTCCCATCTGTGGCAATGGCACCCCTCTCCCGAGTGTCGGGGCAGTAGCCTAGGAGTCATCTTTGGTTCCTCACTCTCTCTCAGATCCCATATCCAGTCCATCGGCTAGTCCTTTCAACTCCATCTTTGGAATTGATCTTTAATCTGACTACTCTTCATCCCTCCACTGTGACTCCCTTTGGTCCAAGTCACATCATCTTACCTGGGCTTCTACAAAAGCCTCTTTGCCCCACTACAACTTTAAAAACAAATCAGAGCACATCACTGCGTGCTCAGAACCTCCTAAGGTTTCCTATCTCTCTCCCACCCTCATTTCATTGCCTCCTCCCTTCCCTGACTCTGTGCCAACCACACTGGTGTTTCAGCTCCTCAAACACTGAAACGCCATCCCCTCCTCCATGTCTTTGAACTTGTTATCCCTCTGCTCCACCTGGAACACTATTTCCACTGATCTTTGCACAGCTTGCTCCTTTTTTTTTTTTTTTTTTTTTTTTTTTGCTCCTTTGTTTTAATGGGGCATCCACTCAACTGTCAGCAACCGAGAAAGGTCTTCCCTGCCCACCCACCCACCCACACTCTTTATTCCTCACCTTGTTTTACATTTCTTCATAGCACATAGCACCACCTGGTGTTATCTTACTTGACTACTGTCTACCTCTACCACCGGAAATGTAACCCCAGGAGAGCAAGGATTTTTGACCACTTGGTTCACTGCTATGTCCCTAGCACCTAGAATAGTCCCTGGCACATACCAGGTACTCAAAAAGTATTTGTTATGGGAATGACTGATCACCACTTCTACTGATGGTAAAAAACCTGGTTGAGAGCTTCATCTGTGCTTGTAATTTTATATCCTAGACAAGTCACTTAATTCCTTTATGGAAGGGAAAATAAGTACTACTTCAGTGGTTACTGAAAGGATCAAATGATACGGCAGCTGTGAAAGTCCTTTTTATAAAATGGGAAACACTGCAAATGATAATCTTTGGTACTCAGAAGTAGGTCAAACTATACAAATAAACTAATATATAAACATCTGGAAATTTGGTCACAGTTCTAAAGCCAACAAAATATTCCCACTTGTTCCATTCCAAATACATTTTAATAGGTAATAATAATAAACTGCACAGATGAAATACTACTTTAATATTAAACATTCCTGTTGCAACGTTGGGATAAACTACTTAGTTGTTATGGCTTATTTTAATGTGCTATGTAATGGGATTCAGTATTAAGGGTTTTGTTTTTTTTTTTTTTTAAGATTTTTTTCTGGCTTTCCAAGGATTAAAAAGTAGAAGACACTTATTTTTAGAGGAAAAAAAATGTAATGTCTATCTGTGGAATATTAAATTGAAATTAATAGAATTATACTGGCAAATGTCTTTAAAAACAAAGTATGAATGTTGACAGCAAGCAGGTAGCCTCAGATGAAGAGAAAATTAGGAATATAAATACAAAAATCTTTCCATTTATTTATTTATGGCTGCATTAGGTCTTCATTGCTGCGCGTGGGCTTTCTCTAGTTGCGGTGAGCGGGGGCTACTCTTCATTGCGGTGTGTGGGCTTCTCATTGCGGTAGCTTCTCTTGTTGCGGAGCACGGGCTCTAGGAGCGCAGGCTTCAGTAGTTGTGGCACACGGGCTCAGTAGTTGTGGCTCGCGGGCACTAGAGTGCAGGCTCAGTAGTTGTGGCACATGGGCTTAGTTGCTCCGCGGCATGTGGGATCTTCCCAGGCCAGGGCTCGACCCATGTCCCCTGCATTGGCAGGCGGATTCTTAACCACTGCGCCACCAGGGAAGTCCCAAGAATCTTCTTAAATCTGTCTCCGTCTCTGTCCTAAACTAGGAAAACTGAAACCATGGGGACAATCTAAAGAAAACAGTTCTCTGAATGAACATATCAACAGAGTTAGCTTACACAAGAAAAGTTATAAACAACCTCATCTCCAGACCAGGTAAGTACATAATTATCCAGTTCTATAATTCTTTTAATTTTGAAAGACTGTATATAAAAGCAGAGTCTCTGAGGGATACAGTCACAGTAATAGTGGTGTTTAAGAAGAGGGTAGAAGTGGAATCATATACAGAACTTTCTAAAAGTACATGTGCCTAGGCAATACCAAAGTGGGTTCTAATTCAGTAGGTTTGAGATGGGACCCACGTATCTGCATTGTTTCCAAAGCTCTGCAGGTGATTCAGAAGAGGACCCGGATTCACAGCACTGCTCTTACATGACCTATCTGCCCAAACAATGCACCTGGATGTCCCTCCAGATACCAATCCAGGTGCCCAGGGCACCTAAGTATGCACATAAATTTCACACTCCCAGGGAAACCAGGCTTTCTAGGCTTCAGGGCTCTACACAGGGAGAAACCCCAGGATGATCCTTAGAGGCTTATTTCTGCATGAAAACCAAGTTAACGCCAGAGTCTGTCTTGGGCTGCAGCTGATCCTGGTTTGGCCGATTCCCTGTGTGACACCCTCCTGATACCGGGTTAACTACCATTTGACTTGCCAGCTACCACCAAGACCTTATTATTTGCTATTAAAATCATTATCATGATTCTGGGCCTTTTTTTTCTCTTAATTCCTTCCCCCTAAAATCATAGTGGTTTAAGTCAGAGACCCTGATTCCAATTTTAGCAATTTCATTAGACAATGTGATTTTGAGCTTGACCTTTGACTTCCACAGGTAGAGGTTTCTCATTTAAAACAAACGAAAAAAAACTACAGGGTTTGGATTCGATCTCCAAGGTGTCTTCTGCTTCCAATTCCATGCTTGATTTTAGAATGCTGCCTTAACAAAAAACAAAAAAAAACTCAAGTTCTAGCCTTTTAACACAACAGTGACGTACGTACAGGTGTGGCTTCCATCACACAGACCACTGGACAGAGCGCAGTGTCCTGTAAGAGTGTGTTTTACACAAGTGTGCTGGATGTCATTTTAAGTTTGGACATTAGTCTAACAACAGGTGCTTTAAAGTGGTCTGTTTGGAGCTTCACTAGAGCCTAACGTATACCTGTCCCTCCTTAGGGAGGAGCAACGGAAGAAACATGAGCAAGAACGAAAGGAGAAGAAAGCAAAGGTTCTGGGAGTGCGAAGGGGCCTCATTATGGCTGAACATTCATAATTTAATATCCTGTAAATATTCCTTTTCTCTGAACCCTCTTTTGTAAATATTTTTGTACTGTCCTCTCACTTTAGCCAAAAGACCTTTTTCTGCTCTTAACTTTGTTCATATATATGTAGTGTCTGTGGCTTCTTCACATGTTTTACCCCTGAAAAGACATTACTACCTTTAAAGCTCTCAAATTCTTTTGAAATAGTTTTTACCTAAGCCCCTGTACAACTAACTCAGTTTTCTAAAAAGACCCATCCTATAGATTCTTGACCTAGATTTTTAAGGTCAAGTTCCCTCTGCTGGCTCTAATAACAGAACTTCAGTCCTCTTCTAGGCAAAAGCACTTACCTGATGGTAGCTAATTATACTACAGACTTTAGTAGAAATTGAACAATAACAAGTTATGAATAGGGTAAGCTGTGAAAGGCCACCTCTTCATCCTCTAGAGAACCTAGTAGTCTTACCGAAACTGTGGGCCATATGGGTTTGTAAGGCATCAATATTTTATCTATGCGAAATGTTTCATTTAAGCTTCTGTGTACCTTTTTCAGATCACTTCATGTAATTGTCAATTACATATCTTTTTTTTTTTTTTCCTCAATGTATTAAAAATAAAACTCTACAGCTCATTCTAGCCTGGCTTATTTAGAAATATACAGGGTCATAGTGAAATTTGAGGATTGCTGCTTTAAGGATTACTATGCTCTGTCAAACTTATATATCTTACTCAATTTATGGAAAAGACTAGAGTTGCTTAGTATCATATCCATGTCTGTTGCACCCGAATGGAGCTTCTGAGTTTTGTACTGCTTAAAATTTTCATAAATAAAATTTTTTCTCATGGTGGTAGATTCATTCTTTGTAAATGTAATTGGTTTCTAAAATTTAGTTGACCAGCCAAGACTAACAAGAGTTGACTTGTACTCTTTGTGTATCCTTTCTTGACCTCCCACTCCCACTCCTAGAAGAATTGACTGTGTCCTTTTGTATTTTCACAGCACCTGTCACATTCTATTATACTTATTGTTATACGTATATGGGCCCATAGAACATGGCATACTCCTGGGTGCTTAATACACTCAGATTTTGCTATCAAGAGGCAGAGATCAGATCAATCAAGAAATCTGTGTCAAATACACTGCTACTGGGAAGGTGAAATGATATAACCACTTTGGAAAACAGTTTAGTAGTTTCTTTAAAAAATTTAAATGTACATCTACCATACGACCCAGCAATTCTCCTAAGAAATGAAAACATATGCCCACACCAAAACTTGTGTCTGCAAATATTTACAGCAGTATTATTCACAGTAGCCAAAAAGTGGAGAAAAATCCAGCTGTCCATCAATGGATGGATTTTAAAAATACGCACTAAAAAAATGAAATACTGATAAACACACTACAACATGGATGAACCTCAAAAACGTGCTAAGTGAAAAGAAGCAAGACACAAAAGATCATATATGATTCATTTATATGAAATATCCAGAGAAGATAAACCTATAGCAAAAGTAGATTAGTAATTGTGGGGCTGAGAGTGGGAATGAAGAGTAACTGCGAAGAGGCACTGAGGTTTCTTTCTAGGCTGACGGAAATTTTCTAGAATTAGTTTATTTAAAGACTGCAGAATTCTGGCTATATCATAGTTTCCTACTTCTTCCTCTAAGATGACAAGAATTGATCAGTTTAAACTGTGTTAATCAGGGTCTTATTTTTGGTATATGCAATCTCTAATACTTAAAACGACTGGGGAAGCCTTGGGGACATTAGTCTATAAAGTAAGAACTGGTAAGGGTCATGCATCTTTGGAGAACCAGCTATGCACGTGTTATGGACTGCATGCTTGTGTCCGTTCCCCCCCACCCCTCCGCCCAATTCATACACTGAAATCCTAATTGCAAATGTGACTTGGTACTTTGAGGTATACTTGGAGGCCTTTGGGAGGTAATTAGGTCAGGCAGGTGGCACCCTCATGATGGGGTTAGTGCTATTATATGAAGAGAAAGAGACTAGAACTTGTTCTCTCCATGTGAGGATACAGTAAGAAGGCAGCTGTCTACAAGCCAAGAAGCACTCACCAGACACCAGGTATCCTGGACTACCCAGCCTCCAGAACTGTGAGAAATACATATGTGTTTTGTTTAAGCCCCCTAGTCTATAGTAATTTGTTATAGCAGCTTGGGCAGACTAAAACAGGTATCTTTTCCCAGTGACTACTACAGCACCTTAATGTTCTTCAACAGTCTCCTATCCTGATGAGATTAGAAAACAGAAACAGAAGAAACCGATAAGGAATAGAATGGTAGAGGGCCATAAACAGTCACCTCAGAGACTCCCTGCTTTGGAAACCACCTACTCATATAGGAACTGTTGCTAATAGGAATCATTCTAACCAAAAACAGTTATTTACGTAGTACCTCTGCATCAGTACTTGATTCTTTAAGTTAAGGTACAGCTTAGATCCTGGTCCCGCTTAGCAGCAGCATTTAGCTATGTTTTAGGGAATACATACCAGCCATTGTTTGGATGCCATTAAAGAAGTACTTTATTTTTGTGTCATCATGGATTCTACTACCCTTAGTTTAGTAATACAGAAATACCACATGATCTCTATTTAAAAAGTCTTGGACTAAGCTCTGGAGAATTTTCATAGGCAAATTCTTCTGTGTGGGCTGGATCAGTAAATACTCCAATAAAATCTATTTCTAGGAAGAATGGGCCATCCACTTTATCAGCCAGGGTGAATCCGATAGAAGAGATCTAAGTTTAAAATAGAGAAATTGATCAAAATCTCATATGCTGATGTTGTTCCTGGAGTTTTAAAACTCCGTACTATCAGCCCTTAGCAAGTATACCATAGTTCTCATGTGCCATAGCCAATTATAAGAGGAAGTACAGGACTGACTGCTTTTCTTTCCACATTCTACTTCTCTCTTTAAAGTAGTGCCAGTTAAGACTAGTAAGTACAACATGGATGTCTAATGGAGGTTCCTAGAAGCTCTCCTGAACTCTAATACTCTTATTTTAAAGCTAAAATAAAATGTAGGCATGCTGAAAGGAGGACCATACTGAAATTCCTCCAGGATGGGGGTTTGGCTCACAGGATAGCTCTGAGTCAGCATCTGTCTAGGTATAATAGGAGTATACTTAAATAGGAATTTTCATCTTTCATTTGCCATCCTTCAAAAATGGACTGAACTCATCCTCACAGGAGTTCTGTTTCACTAAAGATAATATAGCTCCGAGTGAAAATACAGGAAAATGTTACCTTGTCAAGCAGAAGCTGGTACTGGGCATCCCGGATTCTTCCTCGATTAGAGAAGAAAAACTTGGAGAAAGGAATCTGAAAGAAGAAACCATTGACTTCAGAGCTGAAATGTAAGCAACGGAGGCATCTGTTTAGAACTGCAATGATAAAATAATAACGGTTTAAATTGAATTTTAAAATTATCTAATATGTGAAGTTATAACAAGTGGCTAGTCATTTGGATCACAGAAAAAAAAATTTTTTTTTAATGAAATAACCTAAGTACTAGAAGAAAACAGGTGAAAACCTTTCTAAGTCAGGAGTCCCAAAGGAAAAAATGACAGAGCACAGTTATAACCTTCTGATGGCAAAAACTAGTATCCTAAACACAAAACTTTTACAAATAACTAAGAAAAAGATTAAACAACCCAGTAGAAAAATGGGGATGGGAGAAATAGGCACATCTGTATACTGCTGGTAGGAGTGCAAATTAGTCCAACTCTTTTAGAGAGCAGCAGCTAGCAATTGTGGTAGGCAGGATTCTAAAATGACCCCCAAGATTTCCACCTAGTGCACACACACCTTCTTCCAGGTATTCAAACACACATCTCAGTGCTGCTGTGAAGGGACTCTCCCGAAGTCTGGTCCCAAATCAGTTGACCTTAATATAGGGAAGATTATCCTCTGTAGGTCTGACTTAATCACTTGAGCCCATAAAAGTGCCTGGTGAAAGAGGTCAGAAGAATGAGAGGGATTCAAAGGGGGAGGTCAGGGGGATTCTCCACTGCTGGCTTTGAAGATGGAGGGGAGCTAAATGGTAAGGAATGTGGACAGCTTCTAGGACCTGAGAGTGACTCCCAGCTGACAACCAGTAAAGAAACCAAGACATCATTACAATCACAGGAACTAAATCTGGCCAATAACCAGAGTGAGCTTGGCAGTGGATTCTTCCCCAGAGCCTCTGAAAAGAAGTACAGCCCAGCTGACACCTTGATTTCAGCCTTAGAAAGCCCTGAGCATCGAACCTGGCCACAGGGTGTCCCAAACTATGACTTACAGAATTGTGAGAAGTTTGTGGTAATTTTTTATGTAACGATAGGAAACTAACACAGCCATAACTTGAAATGCCATAACTTGACCTGCCAGTTTCACTTTTAGGAATTTATATTACAGATAAACTCTGACAAAGACATAAAGATACAGCTTTTTCTAATTAAAAAAAAAAAGGAAAAATAGGGGAATAGTTCAATAAATTATAGTGCAACCATACAACTGAATACTATGCAGCTATTTTTAAAAATGAAGTAGATCTATACATGATGCTGTGGGAAGACCTCCACAATGTATTATTAGTAAAAAAGTAAGAGATAAACAAAATCTATAGTATAAATATCATTTATGTTATTAAAAACAACTTTTTCTTGGCCACACTGCGTGGCTTGCAGGATGTTAGTTCCCCGACCAGGGATTGAACCTGGGCGCTGGCAGTGAAAGCCCCAAGTCCTAACCACTGGACCACCAGTGAATTTCCCCTAAAAACAAATTTTTTAAATGCCTAAAAAAAAACTAATAAAAAATTTACTATAGCAATTGGGAACAACCCAAGTATCTATCAATAAGGACTAGTTCAATCAACTATGAGATATCCATATAACAGAAAATACCAAACAAAATAACAAAGAATGAAGAATAATTCCATGTAGTGATATGGAAGCTCTCCAGGATCTAAATTTAAAAAATATAAACTGGCACAGAAGATGCATAAAGTATGCTATTTTTTTTTGAGTAAAAAAAGGGAGAAAGGGCTTCCCTGATGGCACAGTGGTTAAGAATCCGCCTGCCAATGCAGGGGACAGAGGTTCGTGCCCAGGTCCAGGAAGATCCCACATGCCGCAGAGCAACCAAGCCCATGCGCCACAACTACTGAGCCCGTGTGCCACACTACTGAGCCCGCGTGCCTAGAGCCCGTGCTCCGCAATGAGAAGCCCACGCACCACAATGAAGAGTAGCCCCCGCTCGCCGCCAAGTAGAGAAAGCCAGTGGGCAGCTACGAAGACCCAACAAAACCAAAAATAAATAAATAAATAAATAAATTTTTTTTTAAAAAAGGGAGAAAATAAGTGTATGTGTATATATACTTGCTTATATTTGCTTAAAAAAACTGTAAATCTATGGAAGAAACTAATAAATGTGGTTACGTATAGAGGGTAGGGGCAAAAAGGGTGGAGAGGGAACTGAGTGGGAGTGAGACTTTTTTGCACATTTTTATATTATTTTGATTTTTTTTTTTTTAAAGATTTGATGAAAGTTCATAATAATGCAGTTGACAAGAAAATTAGTTATTTCTGAGATATACATTTTAAAGTAATAACTAGGATTATTACTTATAACATTATACCAGAACATATAAGATTTTTAGAAATTTCATGTAATGTCTGAAACATTTATATTAACATATTTCCATACATATTTCCATACAAATACAAATATAAGATTTTTAGAAATTTCATGTAATGTCTGAAACATTTATATTAACATATTTCCATACAAATAACCCAATGAAAGTTTAGTATTAGTTGTTTTGTTTGTTTTTTTATACTGCAGGTTCTTATTAGGCATCAGTTTTATACACATCAGTGTATACATGTCAATCCCAATCGCCCAATTCATTTTTATATTATTTTGATTTTTGAGCCAAAAAATAAAAATGAGTTAAAAAAATAAAACGTACTGTTCAGATTATCACCAAAAACACTTGCTGACATAAAAACAAACTCAATTCAAAGCTCATTTAATAAAGCACCACTGCACAAGATCATGTTCCTCACACAGCAAATCCAAGTGCAGTCACATCCTCAGTTCACGGGCTCCCTTCATTTCTGTTACACAAACCTGGAAGGGACCCTGCACCCCCAGCCCTCAGCCCAGTCAGTTCCTCATTTTTGCATCCTGGTTGGGCACTTCATCTACCTCATTATTCAAAATATATTTTGGAAACGGAATCAATACTACCTGCTCGCCATTCAAGGAGCATGTGTCACCCACCCCACTGGCCTTTTGTCTTTTTGTCATGTAATTTGCTAAGGCCACTGTCCACACCAAGGGAATTTTTTAGCCTGGAAAAAAAATGAAGCTAAGAAGCATTAAATTGTACAGCTTGCATAAAAAGAAAAGGATACAGTTGTTTTCTCTCTACAAATGACAGAAAACTAGCATGCATAATTTTTCCATCATTTTCCTGTTTTCTTTCTATAATCAGTAAATATCTGAGCATCTCACTTCTATTTACTAAAGGAGGATTATTCATGAAGACATGGACAGCAATTAATAACATTTAATTTTTAAAAATCTCTTCCCTGGGACTTCCCTGGTGGCGCAGTGGTTAAGAATCTGCCTACCAATGCAGGGGACATGGGTTCCAGCCCTGGTCCAGGAAGATCCCACATGCCACCTAGCAACGAAGCCCATGCGCCACAACTACCACAACTACTGAGCCTGCGCTCTAGAGCCCGCAAGCCACAACTACTGAGGCCCACGTGCCTAGAGCCTGTGCTCCGCAACAAAAGAAGCCACCGCAATGAGAAGCCCGTGCACTGCAACGAAGAGTAGCCCCTGCTTGCCGCAACTAGAGAAAGCCCACGTGCAGCAACGAAGACCCAACACAGCCATAAATAAATAAATAAATTTATTAAAAAGATAAAAATAAAAATCTCTTCCCCAATACTTCCTTTAATAATTTAAAGAGAGACTTCCCTGGTGGCGCAGTGGTTACGAATCCGCCTGCCAATTCAGGGGACGCAGGTTCAATCCTTGGTCCGGGAAGATCCCACATGCCACGGAGCAGCCAAGCCTGTGCGCCACAACTACTGAGCCAGCGCGCTAGAGCCCGTGAGCCACAACTACTGAGACCACATGCCACAACTACTGAAGCCCACGTGCCTAGAGCCCACGCTCCACAGCAAGAGAAGCTACCGCAATGAGAAGCCCACGCACTGCAACAAAGAGTAGCCCCCGCTCGCCGCAACTAGAGAAAGCCTGCGTGCAGCAACAAAGACCCAACGCAGCCAAAAATAAAATTTTAAAGTAATAATAATAATAATAATTTAAAGAAAGGTGTTGCAAACAACTATTATTTCCAGCCAAAGATTAGAACTACATGTATTTTCAGGAAAGAAAGTAATAAGTAACTGTCAATGATTATACTGGAAAATAATTTGGCAATGTGCATCAAAGGCCTTAAAAATGTACATATCATTTATTCTAGGAATTTTATTTCCAGGAATACAACTAAGAAAATATTTAAGGATATTTACCTCAGAGTTTGGTATAAGAGTGAAAAACTCTGAAAACAATCTAAATGTACAACAATAGAGGATGGATTAAGTAAATTGTGTCTATTTACATAATATCATGCAGATATCAAAAATGATGTAGAAATATATTTCAACAGAAAGCTCTATATAAAATTCAGTTCAGTGAACAATGTATGTTATAAAATAGCACTGGCACAACACAATTCTTGTAAAAAAAAAAAAAGTGTAAATAGAAAAGTCTGAAGGTGCATACTAAAATAAAAATAGTATTTTACATCTGGGTAGTGGTACCACAAGATTTTTTTCCTTTTCTGCATTTTCTAAATTTTCTATAATGAGATACTTGTTTTGTTTAGTAATTTGTTATAAGTATTATTTATATACAAGTGTTACATACATAATAATTTTTTGGTTATACATCTGTATTAGTGTATAAATATGTATCTATTATATGCTAGGCACTGCACTGTTCTAGGTGCAGGGGAAACAGCTATGGAGGATACAGACAAAGTCCCTGCTCTCAGAACTTACAAAATTTATGTTCCAGAGGAGCCTGGTAGAGAGTAACAATAAACAAATAGACAAGTGAATGAAAAAGATAATTTTACTTAGTGATAAGTTCTATGAAAAAATTAAACAGGATGTTGTTATTGGGTGAGAAGGTGCAACTCTAGCTAGAAGGATCAGGAAAGGCCTCTCTGAGGTGGTTTCTGAGCTGAGAGGTAAATAATAGGAAAGAGGAAGCAGGTGAAGACGTCGGAGAAGAGCACGCCCACAGATACAGCATGAAATACAAAGGCTCTGAGACAGAAGTAGTTTGTTGAGTTTGACACACACAAAAGGGGCCAGCATGGAGGAGGGAGCGGGGAGGAAGACAGACTGAAGATGAAGACAGGGGTCTGCTACTGTAGGCCCCGTAGGCCATGTTAAAAGAGTTTGGACTGTATTCTAATAAGGGGAGACCACTGGAGGGTTTTAAGCATGTGAGTGATGTAATCTGAACTATGCTTTAGAAAGATCACTCTGGCTGCTGTGTGCAGAGTGGACTTTAGGAGGCAAGAAGACAAAGAAGGAAATCAATAAAGAAGCTCTTGCAGTAGTCCAAAGGCCTGGACTAGGGTGAGAGTGGAAGAGATGGCTAGAAATGGTCAGATTCTAGGTGTATTTTGAAAGGATAGGTGAGTGAGCGAATTCGTTAAAAGACTAGATGTGGTGTGGGGGAGAAAGGGATCCAGGATGAACCCTTAGGTTTAAGGATGAGCAAAATGGGGACTTTCTTTTGAATTTATGGATTAAAAACCTTCAGAAGGCAGAAGAAAGGAACGGGCACCTGATTTTGCCCTCACTCCCTGAATTTCCACTATTTTCCTCCTGATTAACATTTTTTACCTTCTAAAAGTTTTTTCTCCCTACAAAATAAGATTGCCTTATATTACCAAGAAATAAACAAAAATAAAAATGTTGATAACTGTAAAGTATGAAGTATTTATTCCTCTTAAGGGAGCCTTTCTGCTCAGCTAGGGACACTAGCTTAGTACAGTTGCCTGTAAGAGATGATATGGCCAGAACTTAAAAAGAAATACCTATAGTACTGATAATTGTGCACAGGGCAGAGATGGACCCATGACTCAGCATGCACCTGGCCACATCCTTATCAAAAATATTTACTGGTCAGTAAGCTAACATTTATATTAATGAAAGAAAAAGTCGGACTTCCCTGGTGGCACAGTGGTTAAGAATCCGCCTGCCAATGCAGGGGACACAGGTTTGATACCCAGTCCAGGAAGATTCCACATGCCGCAGAGCAACTAAGCCAGTGCGCCACAACTACTGAGCCTGTGCTCTAGGGCCCGCATGCTGCAACTACTGAGCCCACATGCTGCAACTACTGAGCCCACATGCTGCAACTACTGAAGCCCGCGTGCCTAGAGCCCATGCTCCGCCACAAGAGAAGGCACTGCAGTGAGAAGCCTGCGCATGGCAACAGAGTAACCCCTGCTCGCCACTAGAGAAAGCCCATGCGCAGTAACGAAGACCCAACACAGCCAAAAACTTAAAAAAGAAGAAGTCAATTATGTAAATCTTGCCCTTAGGTCCTCTTCCTTCTTTCCCTTCCCACACTGTCCAAGAGGAATTAATAAGAAAAAAAAACTACAATGTAACCATGATCTCATAAGACCTCATTTTCATAGACAGTAAAGACTTATGCTGTTACCTTGACCTCCTGCCAGTAGGGCCCCCCACGGGTGAACATGAAGTAACTGTACATCTGATCCTTCCTCTGGATTATATCCATGTCCTCCCTGATATTCACCATCCAAGGGCGACCATCTCCACGGACACGAAGATACAGAGTGTTGAACTGGGACCAATCATAAAACCTCTTCCTCTCAAAAGGGCCCTAAGGTACAGAAAGGAAAGTTAATTTCACCTCATTTTCCACTATTAGCGAAATGTGAGTCATCACCTTTTACAGCATCAAAAGGATCAACAAGCCATTTTTCTGCTTTTTTCTGCTTCCTACCACCGTAAGGAGGGAGATAAATCTGGTGATTCTTATTTTAGTACAAAATACTGACCTAGTTAAATGTTTCTAAGGTAATGTTCAAGACCTGATTGGCCCAGGACAGTGTTTACATGGGGTAGACACTCACTTGTGTCACTGAACGGAAATGAATTACTGTGTGTACTTTCTTTCCCAGGGCCTAGGGAGCAATGGCTTCTGACTGGGCCATTTTATGACAACTGCCTTCCCATAAATCAGAAAACTATGAAAGACTCCAAGTTTTAAAACTGGTATTTTTTTGACAACACCTACCATCCATTGAAAGTATACATTAATCACTCTGCATGCATAATTTAATCCTCACAACAGCCCTATGAGATAGGTACTATCATTGTACTCCATTTTATAGATGAAGAAACTGAGCACTCAACCAGTAAGTGGTAGGTCCAGTACTGTTTAACTCCAAAATCTATGTTCTTAACAACTACCTAAATTGTCTCTGAAAGTAGAACGTAGTGTTAATTTCCAAAGGTGTTTGTTTATAGCAATCTCAGAGCTAATCGGATTTCAAGAATACCAGTGCTCAGATATGAACTATTACTTACTAGTCATGTAATTTTAGACAAGCTACTAAATCTCCCCAAGCCTGTTTCCTCATCTGTAAAACGGGGATGGTTATACCTTACAGGATTGATGTGGGGAATAAAAGGGATAATGTATATAAAATAATTAGCACAAGGACTGGCAGGGTACACTTAATAAATGTTATCAACTACTTTCATTATTCCACAGTACATCATAGAATTATTTTCTACTGTGGACTGACCAAATCCATTCTGTGGATTTTCAGAGCCTGAAAAAAAAAAATCTTGTGCACATAGTTTATTACCTCTGAAAGAACATGTACCTTTCTTTTTCATCGTTATCTGGAGAGAGGGAGCCTAATACTATTCCTATCATTTGCCTTTCTCCTTAAAACACCATAACCAAGGGACTTCCCTGGTGGTCCAGTGGCTAAGACTCCGTGCTCCCAGTGCAGGGGGCCCAGGTTCGATCCCTGGTCGGGGAATTAGATCCCGCATGCAGCAACTAAGAGTTCACATACTGCAACTAAAGATCTCACATGCCGCAACAAAGATCCCGCTTGCTGCAACTAAGACCTGGCACAGCATGCATGCATGCATGCATGAATGAATGAATAAATAAGTAAATATTAAAAAAAAAAAAAAGGGCACCACAACCAAGCAAACACCCATGGGCTGTGGCCACGGCTGGGCACGGGAGCCTGTTCAGAGCAGCCCTGAAACAACATCTGATCAGCATTGCAAAAAGCAACAGGCTGGTGGCGAGACAAAGGAGCTGACCTAAGTAGCCTTGGAAAATGGTGGTCTGACTGGAAACCAAAAGGCTAAAGACAAAAGAAACTATACATAAACATTGTACTGTAGTTGGTAAAGTTGTTTCTCACAGGGTTATGGGTTAGAAATTCTGAAACTGCTTTTATTTATTTATTTATTTAATTTCCGGCTGTGTTGGGTCTTCATCGCTGTGCACGGGCTTTCTCTAGTTGCAGCGAGTGGGGGCTACTCTTCGTCACGGTGCACGGGCTTCTCATTGCGGTGGCTTCTCCTGTTGCAGAGCACAGGCTCTAGGCGTGCGGGCTTCAGTAGTTGTGGCACGTGGGCTCAGTAGTTGTGGCTCACAGGCTCTAGAGTGCAGGCTCAGTAGTTGTGGCGCACAGGCTTAGTAGTTGTGGCACACAGGCTTAGTAGTTGTGGCGCACAGGCTTAGTTGCTCCGCGGCATGTGGGATCTTCCCGAACTAGGGCTCGAACCCGTGTCCCCTGCATTGGCAGGCAGATTCTTAACCGCTGTGCCACCAGGGAAGCCCTGAAACTGCTTTACATGTACTCTTGGGTTGAATTAATAAGTAAATGTACAGTAAATGGTGGGAGACAGGTTTCACACCGTTACAGAAGTTATCAATAAACAAGAGGGAGGAAGCTAGAATAAATCATGTGGTACCGGATTAGAGTCAAAGCATCAGTATTAACTCATACTTAGCTTAATATAGATATAGAAATAGTTACAGATGTGTGTTTCCATGAGTTGGTATGCATACATATATTTCCTAGCTGTGTCCACTGAGAGGTCCTAGAAATAGTGTCAATCCAGAAGCAACAAGCATACTCAGCATCCAGATCTTGGTTTCCAACTCCATCTTCCAAAAAAAAAAAAAACCAGGGCTCCTTTGAGGAATGCCTAGTTCTAGGGTTGGAACAGAGGAAATACAAGATGAGCTTACAGCATCTCGTAGTGCCAAAGTGCTCAAAAACACAGAAGGATGGGGGCATGTCAAAGGGACACGGCCAACCTGAAAGAGCTCCCAGTGGACAAAGCTGGAACAATCTGAGCAACGAAATAAATAACATAGTATTGGATTATAACCCAAAGTGTGAGTCCATACTAAATGACTGAATAAATAAATGTGGGAGAAGAAACAAATCTTCCTTCCTGAAAAATCCAAATAATTTATGTAAATACTACCCCTTCCAGGAGCTAGAACTTAATCCCACACCCTACCCCATGCCTTGAATGCAGGGTACACTTAGTGACTTGTTTCCAAAGAACAGAATATGGAGGAAAAAAAAAAAAGTAACTTAACAATGGAGTAATCTGGCAAATACTACCTTGACCAGGTGATCAAGGTTAACACATCAGTGGTAAGTCATGCTACTAGCATGTAACCTAATATAATGAGAAGGGTACTTCAACTCTGTGCTATTCTTCCTAAAAACCCAGAAAACCCAAGTCTAACCAGGAGAAAAAAAAAATCAGAAAATCCCAAATTGAGGATCATTCTGCAAAATACCTGACCAGTATTTCTCAAATCCTCTTGAAAAATAAGGAAAGACTAAGTAACAGACTAAGGAGACATGACAACTGGATGTAATGTGATGTATCCTGGCTGGGATACTGAAACAGAAAAAAAGATATTATGGAAAAACTGGTGAAATCCAAATAGAGTCTGGAATTAGTTAACAGTAACGCAGCAATGTTGGTTTCTCAGTTGTGGCAAATGTACCAAGTGATGTAAGATGGTAACAACTGGAGAAGCTGGGTGAGGGACATACAGGAACTCTCAGTACCATCTCTGCAATTTTTCTGTAATACCAAAAATATTCTAAAATTTAAAAGTTTACTTTAAAAAAAAAAAAAGAAAACCCCGGATGACCCTACTTCCACTCTAAGGAACCCCTAGCCATTAGAGGGTCTACAGCCTATGTTAGAGGAGATGTAAATCTCCCCAGATCATCATTTAAATATCTAACTTCTCAGGGCTCCTCAAACCTACGTATGCCCCACTATGGCACCAAGTGATGCCCAGAAACATGTAGCCTCTCTTCAGGAACCACTTCCCCCCTTGTGCTTATGAAACTTTACACATGTGCCCAGTAGTTATTTAACCCCATACACAAGATGAGATGCCAGCTGTTTTCATTTACAGAAACAATAGTTGTCTGCTATAGTTCATGCTACAATGAAGTTCACCTCAGTTCACTAGAAACCTGCAGCTCCTGGGTCTCACGTACCCTTGGAATCTTGGATATCATTGCACAGTATCCACTTCGGTCACTCTCCCCGTCCTGGGGTGCCTCAGAGCTCAGAGTTCCATACAGCAGTGCACTTCGGTTACTCTTGCCCATTTTCAGGAACACTTCACTTCTGCCACCAATCGCCTTATCAGAAGTCACTATCCACTTATCCAAATCTTCTTTGCCACGGAACTGCCAGACAACCTTGGCTTGTTCCATCAAGACCTCATGCAGAGGGCGGCCTTCAGGCCCTATCCAATGATTCACAATATCATTCTTCAAACGCCTAAAATGGTCCTTTATTTCTTCTTTAATTGCTTTATCAAAACTAACTTCAGGCTTGTCCTCAGGAGAAGTTATATCCAAAGCAACTTCTCTCTGGTGATGTCCTTCCAAATTCCCTTCAGTCTTCCTCTGAGAAGAGGCTTTGCCAGGAGCAGCCGCTGGTTTCTCAAGACTACTGGAACAATAATCTGCAGAGCGAGTACCCAAAAATGGACAAGAGGCAACACTTGGCTTCAGGCATTTTCTGAGAATATAAGTGCCATTCAGCAATTTATGAACCAAAGCCATGATTAAAAGAAAGTCAAAATGTAAATTTTTCCCTGGCCTACTGGGAAAGAAACTTCAGCAAATAGCCCAATTCCACCTATAATAAAAGAGACAGTGAAGAGTTACCAGTATAGCCAATGAATGCATCATAATTTCAAATTCAACATGGATCATGTACTATGAAATTCATGAACTTATTTTCTAATTCTATGAACATTTACCCAGGGCCTACTATGAGCAGAAGAATGTTTACACTGTACATAATACATCCCACTGCCTTGTGAAAAAATGCCAAGATGAACAGAAACACAGGCCCCTTCATGGAGTTATTGATCAACCCCCAAATAATTCAAGTATGTGCTTCTAAAGGTTGTCAATTTTAAAGCAAATTTTTATGCTGGATTTTTAAAGAAACAATTGGTTCCTAAAATAAAATATTCAACTGTCAATAATTCACTCCAGGATCTAGGCTAACCAACATTTTAGCACTTCATCTATAAAAAGAAGAGACTACAGTTCGCATTGTATGTGGAGTCAGAAGGCCTGGACTTCATACCTAGAACTGTTTACCCTCAGGTAAAGCAGTTGATCTTTTGAGGCCTCCATTTCCTCGGGGGAATGGATGTGCTAACACCTCCCCTACCTACCTTAAGGGATTCTTCTATAGACCAGATGGAATAATGGCTATAAAAGGGTTCTCTGATCCAGTAAGTCTGACAAGATCCTCAAGATTCTTCGTGCCTAAGAAGCTCCTAGTCCAAGGCCCACACTTTGAGTAACAAGGCTTTGACTATCAGCCACTATCTGATCTCCTCAAAGACAGAACCTAAACAATAGTAGCAATGATACCATTACATTTAAATGCCATTCTTAGTATTTTCAAGTCACCCTGACAAATATTATCTCATTTAATCCACATAAGCCTCCTGTAAGACAAGTCAGGTAGTTATCTCCTTTCACAAGGAACTAGACACCAACAGGTGAAGTAACTTGTCTAAGATTACAATGCTAATCAGTATGGAAGCTAGCACTAGAACCCTGGCCTTAAATCCTTCCATTAGTTACTGCTGCCTCTCCGTATGTTAACCATTAGTAATATAACTTCTACAGCTCTACTGAAATAACAACTTTGCTCTTGCAGCAACATTTAATGACTGCTGGCAGGAAGTGCTGCAAGAACCAAGAAGGCTAAATAGTCCCCTCTCCTACTTATTCCAGCTACCACAAAAATGAAATAAAATATGGAATGCTGACTTCTTCATCTTTCTCTTTTGTCTTTCTCTCACCAGAGACCAGAAGAGAGAAAAATCAAAAATAAAAAATCACCCACTAGTCAGAACACAGTACTGAGTGAGAAACTAAATGGAATGCTGAAAACTTAAAAAAAAAACTTCAAAAATGCCCCAAATCCAACAATTCAGCTCAGTTGCCTAAGAGTCTACATCAAAATGGCACCCAGACCACTCTATCTACAACACAGGACCGGTCATCTTTCCAGACTGCCCCTCCTCCCTCACTCCCCTCATCAGGTGGCTCAACACCTTCTCTCTCCTAAATCACTGCACTCCAGGCTTGCACCCAGACCTCCACCTTATCCCACCACTCAGCATCTAGAGGGCCTAAAACACAAAACTGATTATTTATCTTCTCTGATTAAAGCTCTTCAGAGGCTCTCATGGTCTTCAGAATAAAACTCGACTTTCTCCATAGGGTCTATAAGACCCCTCCAGATCTGGCCTCTGCTCATCTCTCCAATCTCCCCTCTAATCACACCCTACTCTGCTCTAATCACAGAGAACACCTGTGGTCCAACAAGTGCCACCCAGTACCCCCTCTCTGGGCTTCATGCCTTGATAGATTGCTGCTCCTAGGCCAGAAATGCCCTCTACCGATTTCTGCTGGCTGATTTATCCTTTGGGACTCATCTTAGGCATCCGTTACCTCCTCCAAGAACCCTTAATTACTCAACTCCACTGAGACCTTTTGATGTGTTCTAGCTGCATCCTGGGCTTACAATTTCCCTGCTACAGTTTATTGACAGTTCCCTTGTCAGTCTCCCCCGCCAGACTGGAAGTGTCTTGAGGGGAGAGACTATCTTCATTGTGGTACTTCCAGCAACCAGGATGGTGCCAGACATGCAGGAGGCTTCTAATATTTGTTGAACAAATAATATCTCCACATTTCTCCACCACCACCACCACTGTCTTGGTTCAGGGTTTTATTGTTTCTTACCAGAACTACTGTAATTCCCCTAACAAAGGGCTTCTCAAATGTTAAAGTGCCTATGAATCATCTGGGAATTTTGTTAAAATGCAGATTCTGATTTAGTAGGTGTAGGATGGGGCCTGAGATTCTTTATGTCTAACGAGCCCCCAGGTGTTGCCCTTGGAGTTGGCGTCGGAGAACACACTTCAGGATTTACTAAAGTCCTAACTCATCTCTCTGACTCTGATCTCCTCCTCCTCTCCCAATCCAACCTTTGCCTGGCAACAAAGGGGATTTTTCTAAATATGATGGCACTCCCTTTATTCAGCAATTCCCTCCAGAAATTCAAACTCCTAAAATGGTACATAAGGCCCTCCAAAATGTGCCCAACTCCCTGGCCTAACTTCTCCTCACTTCCATGGGCAATAAATACCCTCAGCTCTATTAATTATACTAACTATAATCATGTCTGAACACACACACACAAAAACATTGCTCAAAACCCACAAAAGTGACCAAACATTCTACTATCCTGGCTAATATATGAGTGACTGCTGTGCCCTGACCAGTCATAGCATTAGCCTCACTCTAGATAGATAAGATTCTCTCCTAATTATAGAACTACCTCCACCTCCTCAATACTTTCCCCCAAATCACCTAACACAAACCTAAGTCCGACAATAAATCCCTTCTAACACTCTCTTACTGAGATGCCCCATGGTTTCCCATGGCATGTGTTCTCACTACAGGAGTAATAAGCCTAACTCGTTCAACTACAAGCATGTTCCTGGTGGCCTCTAATTGGAGGGCACTGACATTTCTCTTCCTCCATATTCTTACGAGAACCTATGCATACATCTCACAGCCCTTACAAACTACTAGAATCTTGCTTTTTTTTTCTGTCTACCTAACTAGCCTGACTTTAATCTTGGACTATGGCTTAAACATAACTGATGCACAATGTTTGCTAAAATAAATGAAAACCGTGTAAACAGTATGTTTTCACATGGACTAAAAAACAGAAGGGAACCAGGAAAAATAACAACAGTTGATCTCACGTCCTGGAATCATAGGTAACAGCTAAATTTCCCTCACTGACTTGTTTAAATGACTTTACCTCTGCATATGCAGGAATTTGGAAAATAAATGATAAGCCTATAAAATGTAATTTGTACAATCATAAACACGATTTTCGTTAACACCAGGCTTAGGCTACACTACTGAGTGGCAAATAAGGAGGAATCAAAATGCATATACACTAACACTACCAGTATAAAAACGTACGGACAAAAAGATTTGGGGGTAAAAAAGAAGAAAAAGGCTTAAAGTCGTGTGTAGGATGATGGGATTATGAGTAATATTATTCACCCTATTTTCCAACCCCTCAGTAGTGCTATCACTTCTCTAATAATATAACTTTAATTATAAGTGTTTTGTTTCATACTTTTACCAATAAAGTCAAAATCATTAACTGGATGATCCCGGGCGGAAGTTGGTGAGTTTTCAGGGCAACGTAACCCACGCAGCTAAGAGAGAGCAGTATTAGTGAAGATTGTACATCCAGAGCTTACTATGTGCCAGAAACTGTCCTGGGTGTATTTTCGTTAACTCCTCACAACAACCGAGAGAGAGGTACTATTATTATTCCACTTATTGAGCAAATTAAATTACCCCAGGTCATACAACTAGTAAGTGGCAAAACCAACCCTAGAGCCCCGGTGTTTAGTCGGGGAGCGGTCGGGACCATGCCACAGCCCCCTCACCTGCTACGGCCGTGTGGCCCTCACAAGCCTCGGACGCTCCAACTCCCGGCTGGCGTTCCCTGGCCTTCCCTGCCGACGCCTCAGAGTGACTACCGCCCGAGCCCGGCTTTTCCCGACCGAGTTCTCCACTTCTCCCCTGTAGGGCCGTCTGCTTTTCCAGGCCGGCGGGAAACCAAGCCTGATGACACGAGTTCCGGCCGGGTGCAGAGGCCGGGGAAGAGTAATGAGGCTCCCGGAC
Source organism: Eschrichtius robustus (assembly GCF_028021215.1). Lineage (NCBI taxonomy): Eukaryota > Metazoa > Chordata > Mammalia > Artiodactyla > Eschrichtiidae > Eschrichtius > Eschrichtius robustus. The sequence goes on from NC_090824.1 coordinate 88,798,041, forward strand.
CCCGGCGAACTGAGGTTTTTGGTCGACTAGCTTCCCAAAAGGCTCCCCCACCCCTACTCCCCCGATCTTTTCTGCCCTGTGTGAGAAAGTGGGGAGAATTTAGAGAAGCTTTTCGCCTGTCCTTCCTGCATCCCGCCTTCAGGCTGCAAACTACATCCCGTATCTTTCAAGTAGGACCCGGATATTGCTAACATCCTTCGCCCCCAGTGAGCCAGGGTCCACTCGTGCTCCATCCCCCCATAGCCGCCCAAGAGCTGTACACGGCCTCAGAGGACTGGTTCTGCTGGAATTGCCCCTGCGGAATCTTTGGAGACCCACCACAAACTTGGACAGCAAACCGTCCTACCCTCCCTTCCCCAATCCAGCCCCGTGGGGTCGCCCACTCCGCAGGGTTTCGATTGTATCTTGTGCACACCTCTGTTTGAGCACTTTCAACATTGTAACTTAATTATTGATTCACTTCTCACTTCCTCCGTCACGCTGTGAGCTTCTTGGGTCCAGAAGGTGCTCTTCTTCCTGTCCCCAGCACCTATCATAATGCTAGCAGGAATTAAGTGCTCAGCAGGAATTTGAATGAATTGTAACCGCTGGCACTTAACACCGTTCTCCAGGGTTCCAAGACCTCGCCAAATACAATTGCCTTTTCTACGTTTCCTCCATCATCCTTTTCCACACCATCACCTCTTCCTTCTTTAAATTCTGCTTTGACTTCACTAGACTCTACACTTGCCTGGTTCTCCTACCTCCTTGAACCTTTTCTAGCTCCCTACTTTACTGACTCTTCTTTCTCCTCCCACAACCTTAAATGCGGGTTGTCCCCAAAGCCCAGCAGCCTATGGCCTTCCTCTTTTCTAGCTTCAGATATGAGTTATCTGCAGACAATCGGATAATCTCTTCCCCTAAACACCAGCATATATTTCCAATTTCTTGATAGCAGTTTCAGTTGTGGGATATACCACTAGCATCTCAAATGTGATTTGTTTAAAACAGAACGTATCACATTTACCCATATTAACTCCTCTTCTCATCCTCGGTGTTTCTGTAAATGCCTACATCCTTCTAAGCTGAAGATTCTTGGCTATCCTTGGCTTCTCTCCTTGAAACCTCCTCTCACTGACCTTAAATCCTGTTTGTTTGTTTTGTTTTGTTGCCGTCTTTGATCTTTCACTCCTTCTTTCCAAATCAAGCAAAACCCCAGTAGTTATTGACCTATGAAATTTACAGTCAATCTGCTGACTGCCCTACTCTGGACACAACAGTTTGTCTATTTTCATTTAAAAATCACCCAGAGATAAACACAAAATTCCTTTGGCCTCCAGACGTGCCACTGCATCAATTCTAAACCCTCCATAATCTCCTAATCCATCTATACTACTCATACTTATCCTCAATTTCTCGTCTGTATGGCCAGGACACTCAAGATGGCTATTGCTCTCTGCACAGACCCTGCCACAAATCCCTACTTCACTCACATGACTATCCAATCCTCTTAAGTATAGGGTTAATTAGCCCCGGTAACTGATGAGCCCCACCTGACGTCAACTCCCCCCCACCCCCGTCAATGGTAGCCTCCTTCTCCCCCCAAGTATCAAAGATTGCTGCTGTGTTCTGTCTGCTGCTCTCGGTGGGGTGTCACTCCAGGACCTTTTGCTTCAGACCTCCTATCCAATAATCCCTTGATGTCTCTGTTGCTGTTTCCAGGCTCTTTCTTCTCTTTGGAGCTGGGCCTGTGGGGTGCAGCCCAACATCATCCCAGGTGTTACCTGCCTAAACCACACTCATTCCTCCTCATAATGGAGTTAATGTTTTCTCTGCTCAGTATTCCTCTTTTCCGCATCCCACACATTTGATCTCAAGTGTCTACATGACTTCCCCATCCCCACGCCCTGACTTCAGCTGACTGGTCCAGTGGTAGAAACCTGGTCAGTACTGGGCCAATTGGTTATTCCCAGGGACTTTCTGAACTAAAACTGGAAAAGAAAGCTTTTAACCCCTGGTGGTTCCGGTGGAGCTCCTGAGCAGCCTGCTGATATTGTGAAGAAAATTGGTTTATGGAAAGAGAAAATAAAATCAAGGTGCTAAGAGAGACAGAAATGGAAGGATAAAAGAAGATCCAGTCAGCACTTATATTGCTAGTTCTAGTTCCTGAGGCCCAGCTGCATGGTTGTTTAGTCTTTTCCTTAACTTCTAAGCACCAATACATTTTTTTACCTAAATTTATCTGAGTTGGGTTTCTATCACTTGCAGCCAATAGGTCTTAATTGATACATATGAATCCACCTATTAAGAACACACCTTAAATTCCATGTTCTCCTTAAAAACTTGCCCTAATGCCTCCATCTCAAAATGATTGCTCTCCTTCTAACATCCTATAATATTTATTCTTTATGCTGTAACACTGGCAATTACTTGTGTTCAAGTGAAAACTAGATCACAAACATGACTAAACTGCTTTTTCATTGTTTTATGTATACAAGACTTTTCAACAGAGAGTAAAACCCTTGAAGGTAGTGATTTTTGTCATATACTTTAAAATATATACGACAGTAACCTGCACAAATTTAGACAGAATGGGCACTGCCTCAAGAGGCCAAACAAAAGACAAATTTCATGAAAACCTTTTAGAAGGGCTGTAGTGACACAGTCAAGCAAAGAATATTGTAATAGGGCAAGAGGCAAATATGATTCAGCAATTTCACCTCTTGATGGAGTCCTTTCAGAGTTTAAGGAGGCAAAGGAAATAAATGATTTCAGAAAAGGAGATTACCTGGTGGGAGTTTGATGTCATCTGTAACCCCACAGATCCAGGGTTAGTTCCCTGCTTTGCTAATCCAGGAACTCTGTTTACTCAGAGGATTACTTCATGACAAGCAACTTCATAGGAGGAGAAATGACAAACCAGAATGTCCATTTATTAATTGACAACAGAAAATGGGTCTGATTTGAGACCCAAGACCATCTACCCAGGACAGTCCCTCCTGGTGGGGAAACCCACCCTCTAGGCCAGACATAGACCAGTGGGTGAGGAGGGTCACATAATTAGAAAGAGCTGGCAGTGCTCAAGCAAACTGTCCTTTAAACAACAGGTATTGTCTATTCTTCCTTTGGGGATATTTCTATCTGCTGTGCTGAGACCAGACATTTTATGACGCCACTTTAATCAGTATATAAACACAGACATGTTCTTTTTCTGTGGCTCTTGTCTTAGTTGACTCCAGGTAGGTAAACCCCAATCCATCCCCCACCAATATATGAGCAGCGACAATCCCTTCAGACTGAGGTGATTTTATCCTCCTTTACAATTACAATCACCATCCAGGTGGCTCTATCACTGTCCCTTCCTGACTTGGATTTGGGAAAGATCCGCTGTGTCTGCCACAGCATTACATACATATCTCCTCAACCTGAATTGCTTTTGCTTAAACCTAGGAGAAAATTTATTTTTCACTTGCCAGGGTGCAAGATTTGGACAGACTTAATAGCTTCAGTTTCTGATTGACATTTCCTAACTGGCAGTTGTTTTCTGGAGTTGAGCCCTAAGGGGGAAACTACTCATTGTTTCCTGATATTTGTTCTTCCTTTGTTTCAATGTAATAGAATATTTAGCTGGGCCCATAAATAAAGTTTACATTTCCCATTTGCAGCTACCAATGGAAGTGGGAATGTTATGTGATAGCGGCTGAGAGCTTTCCTTAAAAAAGTTGACAGGTGTCCTCTCCATCCTTCCCCTTTGCTTTCATATTACTGCTTAGAACCTGTCATGACAGAACCCCATCCTGGACCAGGAGGATGAGGGCAAGCTCCTGCAGAAGTAGCAGAAAGCTAGAAGGAGCCTGGGACCTTGAGGACTTTGTGAATCAGAGCAGCCCAAACAGCCCTGGATCGCCTACATCTGGACTCTTAACATGAAAAAGTAAGCTTTTTTTTTTTCCTATTAACACTGCTAATTAGGGTTTATCACCCACAGGTGACTCTAATCCTAAATAATGTATCCCACTTTGTACCACTATCTGTAAGTGTACAGCTTGACCAATTTTGGGTCATGTTTCTTTTTTAGTAAAAATAACACATCCAGATAACTAATAAGGACCTACTGTGTAGCACAGGGAACTCTACTCATTACTCTGGAATGGCCTATATAGGAAAAGAATCTTAAAAAGGGTGGATATATGTATCTGTATAATAGATTCACTTTGCTGTACACCTGAAACTAACACAACATTGTAAATCAATTATACCCCAATAAAGATGAAAAAAAAACCACACACACACATACCCCCAGGGACTTCCCTGGCCATCCAGTGGTTAGGACTCCACACTTCCATTGCAGGGGGCACAGGTTCCATCCTTCGTCAGGGAACTAAGATCTCGCACAAGAGTGCGGCCAACAACAACAAACAACAACGACAACACATCCAGGTAGACCCAACAGGAAAGATAGACAAATAGGCAGGGACTTCCTAAACTCACTGAACTTTCTGTGATGATGGAAATGTCCCCTATCAATGCTGTCCAACATGGTAGACCTCAACCACATGTGGCTGTTAAATACTTGAAATGAGGAATTGAATTTTTAGTTTTATTTATTTTAATTAAGTTTAAATAGACGCATGTGGCTAGTGGCTGAGATATGGGACAGTGTGGTCCTAGAAATGGTGCAAGAACCCTGAATTACTCCTGAATGGGTCAGCATGTGAAAGCCAGAGATTAATTAACATGATATGGGAAATATATAACTCAAGTATAAATTTTGTCACAGATTAAACCATCAGAAGAGTCAGGTAATACTGGCTCGGGTGGTTTCAACCAGTAGGGCATTATTCTGCACTTTCTCTCCCCCATCCCCTAAATGTGGGCTTCCTCAAGATTTAGTACTTAAGCTTTTTTTTTTTTAATAAATTTATTTATTTTTGGCTGTGTTGGGTCCTCATTGCTGCACGTGGGCTTTCTCTAGTTGCGGCGAGTGGGGGGCTACACTTCACTGAGGTGCGCAGGCTTCTTATTGTGGTGGCGTCTCTTGTTGCAGAGCACGGGCTCTAGGTGCACAGGTTTCAGTAGTTGTGGCACATGGGCTCAGTAGTTGTGGCTTGTGGGCTCTAGAGCGCAGGCTCAGTAGTTGTGGCGCACGGGCTTAGTTGCTCCGTGGCATGTGGGATCCTCCCGGACCAGGGCTTGAAACCATGTCCCCTGCATTGGCAGGCAGGTTCTCAACCACTGTGCCACCAGGGAAGCCCAAAAAGCTAGCTATTATTGTTGAACTCTGGGACAGTGCTCAACAAGTCCACAGTCTAGCGCATGGCATGGTGTCAAATAAAAAATGGCAGCACAGAGTGAGAGGAATTATAGCAGAGGGAGTTACTAGATACAGGGTGGCCCAAAGAAGGGTGTGATGGGCCAGGCACCGAACCTAACACTTCTGAGGCAATTTCTCTTTTAATTCTGACAACATCCTATGAAGTAGGTACTAATATTATGCCTATTTCACAGGCGAGAAAACTGAATCTAACAGATGTTAAGTAACTTGCTAGTCACAGGCTTGTCAAAGCTGGTGAAGTGGTGGAACTGGGATTCAAACTATGTTTGTTGGTTCTCTCCAGGATACATGCTCATTATCCACTACTCTGTATCATATCTGCTCATCTGAGTCAGGGAGTAGTTCCTAGAGGAAACTGAGCTGAGTACTAAAGGATAAAGCACTTAACAGACAGATGAGAAGGGAAAAGGCAATCCAGGTGAGGCAGCATGCATGCCCAAATGCACGGGGTTATGAAAGAGATCATGTATCTGAAAAAAAGAGTTCTGTTTGGCAGAATGCTGACAATTTCCAGGGACTAAATTCACACACAGAGTCAAGCCTAGGGCCAGACAGTTACCATATCATGTCTCTTACATCTTACCACAATCTTACAAGACAAATGTTATTTCCCTGATACCTCTGAAGATAACGAAGCTCAGAGAGGTTAGGTGACTTGAACAAGTTCACAGAAGCAGGGAAGTGGTAGAACTGGCCTCTGAATGTAGGTCCTATATCTCTATGCACTCCTTTGGATCATAGGGTATAGTGAGGGCAGAGGGAAAAGAAGCAATAGAGCAGTTTCTCAAGTATTTTTTTCACTGTGACCCACAGTAAGAAATGTAATTTATTATGACCCGATACATACATACATATTAATATGGTGGAATTTTCCAGGGCCCACCAACATCCAGTTCTTCTATCCCTCTGGGCATATTGGAGGATTATATTTCTCTGCCTCTTGGCAATTAGGCAGTCATATGACTACTTCTGGCTAATGAATTATGAGCAGAAGTGACATTTACCAATTTCTGGCCAAAACATTTCATTTCAGGTTCAAGACCATCCAATGTTCTCTTCCCCACCACAGTGATTGTGAAAGCATGTACTGAGCTGGATGTACCACAGAACTGAAACACCCTGCATTGCTCTTTTTTTGTTTTGTTTTTTTTTGACTGCACCGCGCAGCATGTGGGATCTTAGTTCCCCAACCAGGGATTGAACCTGTGACCCCTGCAGTGGAAGCATGGAGTCCTAACCACTGGACCGCCAGGGAATTCCCCACCCTGCATTGCTAATCCAACAAGAAGAGGACAGCTGCCCTAGAGCATTTCTGAGATTCACAGTAGACTTCACATAAGTGAAAAATAAGCTTTGCTGTGTTAAGCCACAGAGATTTGGGTGTTATTTGTTACTGCAGCAAAAGCTATCCTATCCTCACTTATGTAATATATAAATGAAACGTAATACTTGATTAATCTAAGTAATACACTCTCATAGTTTCAATTCTATATATTACACTTCTTTAAATGTTACATGTGACCCACTAAATTGATTTCATGACTTACAAACAGGTCACCACTCATAGTATGAAAAACATTTTTGAAGAGTGGTCTGGGCCAGACAGCATCACAAATCATATTTCACACCAAGCCCAAGAGTTTGAACTCTATCCTGTAGACAAAGGGGTGCTCATTGAAAGGAGAAATACAAATAAGATATGACTTTTAAAAATGTTCTCTAAGAACAAGTCATAATGGCTTTAAGAGATGGATGATGGTGTAGAGGCTGAGGAAAAGGTACGGAGACTAACGTTAACGTAAATCAGGGCGGTAGCAGTGGGCATGGATGAAGAAGACAGTGAGATGTACTAAGGAGGTAGAGTCAGAAGGCTTAGGAAGTGTTTGAGGGAGGTATGAGGAAAGATACCAGGAAGCAGTTTTGGATAACTGGGTGGACAGTGACCCCATCAATTAGTAGAGTGAGTAAAAGAGGAGGAACAGGTTTATAGATAAGGATAAGGAGGGTAGTTTACACACGTTAATCCGAGGCACTTGTGGGTCATCTGGTAGGGGGTGTGCAGTAAGCCTGTTGAAATATATGGAGACCTGGAGATCAGAATCAGCTGATTATACAGTCTTGGGAATTATATTAGCAGAGTGGAGTTCAAGCCTAAGTGAATACCCATTCATTCATTTGTTCATTTGTTTAGTATATTGTTTGAGTGCTAATATGTGCCAGACATCATGCTGGGCAATGGGCCAGATACAACAGAGTTTGCAGGTCGACAAGAGAAAAGGGCCTAAAATGGAAAACCAACACTTAAGGGACGAAGCCTGAGAAAGAGTGGTCAGAGAAGCAAGAGTAGAACCTAGACAAAGTGGCATCACATAAGCCAAGGGAGTCAAGAGAGGAGTCATCAATAGTGTCAAATGATGCAGAGAAGTCAGACAAGGTAAGAACCTAGAAGGAACAATGGATTTGGTAGTATTTAATGATGTGGGCATGGGGAGCAATTTATTTCCCAGGATCAGGGCTAAAGAATAGACAGAAGGGGACTTCCCTGGCGGTCCAGTGGTTAAGACTCTGATCTTCCAACAAAGGCGGCAGGGGTTTGATCCCTTGTCGGGGAACTAAGATCCTGCATGCCACACGGAGCGGCCTATATAAATAAATAAATAAATAGTCATCCCTGTAAATTTATTTTTTAAAAAAAGAATAGATGGAAGATGAGAGCATTCGACTATGACTGTGGCCTATATTTTCAGAAGCATGGCTCTTATAGTGAGTCTCTGTTATTGATTGCTAAGCAGCATTTTCTCTCCTTCCAGTACTTTGTCCCCAAATATTGTTTGGAAAACCACTCCTCCTCCATTCTCAGCCACATGATTTGGGTGGGATTAACTCCAAATCCGGCTCCAAGGGTTGCCCTAACTGGCTCAATCCAATCAGCACAGCCCGACCCTTGGTCCCAGGGATTGGTTCAGAAATTGACAACTAATCCAGTCAGTGCCAAGGAGTACTGTGGCCTTCTAGGAAGAAACAGCTTCCTCTCTATTCCCTGGAGGTTCCTCAGTGAGATCCTCTATCTTTCCCTGGGTAAGGTGGTGGGAGGATTTGAGCTATTTTGCAGCCATGAGGAGAGAACTTAAAACTGCCAGGGGTGAATGGGATGGGACACCAAGGATTAAAGTAGAGCGAAGAACACAAAGGGACTAGGCTCCTTCAGACATCATTTGAGCTACTGCATCAAGTGTTGCTTAAAGCCAGACATGCTTCTGGACTTTTCAGTCACATGTGCCAATAGATGCTTTTGTTTAAGCCAATGTGTGTTGAGTTTTCTGTCACTTGCAGCCAAAAGCATCCTAAGTGATGGGGTTGTGAGAAAGAAAATAGAACATAATTATAACTAGAGGAGACACAAGGTCAAAGAATTTTTACTTTTCAGACAAAAAGAGATGTGTTAAAAGGAAGGATCCAGCAGAAAAAGAGAGCTTGAAGACAAAGGAAAGGGCAATAATAAATAGAATAATGGTTCAGAGAAATAGAAGTAGCAGAATATAAGGCATAGGAGGAGATTTAGACAGAAGGGAATGCCCACCAGTACCTGGGACAAACTAGGCACTCAATATTTGTCAAGTGAGGATGTTAATCATTTGGAATCTTCCAAAAACTCCTACATATTGACGGACAACTTGTTTATATAAGTCTGCATTTTCTGCATTTAAATCTTCCTGAGTCATTGTCAGAGGGTCACTCTAACTTCAGCACATGATAATATGCATGTGCTGCTTATTTCAGGAAATATCAGGGATAAAAATAGTCCCTGATCCTGAACCCCTAATGTAATTTTTGGGCTTCCCTGTGTCGAGACCAGTGTTTTTCAAAATGAGACCATCCCGGGACTTTCCTGGTGGTCCAGTGACTAAGACTCCACGCTCCCAATGCAGGGGGCCCAGGTTCGATCCCTGGCAGGGAACTAGCTCGCACATGCTGCAACTAAAGATCCCGTGTGCCTCAACAAAGGTCCCGCATGCTGCAACTAAGACCCAGTGCAGCCAAATAAATAAATAAACAAACAAATAAATAAAATGAGACCATCCCATACTCTTGAGGAAATCACCATGGGTATCTGTTAAAAGTGCAAATTCCTTGGTCTCACCTACTGAAACAGACGCTGCATTTTAATAAGCTCCTAGTTACTTCTCAGTAAAGTTCAAGAACTGCTGTACTACATTGGAAGCAGGGATGGTGTCTTGTTCACCTTTGTTTCCTCAGAACCTGGTTCAGTGCCTGGCACAGAGCAGGTGCTCAATTGAATGTTTTTTGCTGTTGTTTTTGTTTCTGTTTCTGTTTTTAACTGAGCAGCTTCGGGATCTTAGTTCCCTGACCAGAAATTTAACCCACACCCCCTGCAGTGGAAGTGCAGAGTCCCAAACACTGGACTGCCAGCGAAGTCCCTTATAAAAGTAATTTTAAAGATATAAGGTTATCCCTGTGGCCGCATCTCTTTCACTTCCTGGCATTCTGACGTGCTTTTCTTGAGTGCTTTTTTGAGTACAGAGGCCACTTCAGGGTATGTGTGTATGAAGTGCACACAGCATCTGTTATGTGTGCTGAGGTAGGAAAAGGTTATGAACCATGGAGCTATACTGAGAGAGGCCAGAGAGAGGGCTGACTTTCAACATCTTAAAATCAATTCTCACTCACCAGGAGGGAACAATTAAATACAAAAAAACCCAGGTTTCCCATTTAATAAGTGTTCAACATGTACAGCATATACAACTTAGTCATGGAGCTCAGGCCTATGGGGATAGACATTACCTTGTAGTTACACGCAGCATTTTCTCAGACTCCTTTGTGCCACCTTGGCCTGGCAGTCAAGCCAGTCTAACGCTACTGGGAGAGGTCACGTTACAAGATAATACATGTTGCCCAATCCTGTTTTTGGGGTGTGTTTACATGTGCTCCCCCAAAGGTCTGGAACAATACACACCAAACTGGTCTTAAGAGTTAAGGAGAGGGGGCTTCCCTGGTGGCGCAGTGGTTAAGAATCTGCCTGCCAATGCAGGGGACAGGGGTTCGATCCCTGGTCCGGGAAGATATCACATACCACCGAGCAACTAAGGCCGTGCGCCACAACCACTGAGCCTGCACTCTAGAGCCCGTGAGCCACAACTACTGAAGCCCACGTGCCTAGAGCCCGTGCTTTGCAACAAGAGAAGCCACCGCAATGAGAAGCCTGCGCACTGCCATGAAGAGTAGCCCCCGCTCGCCGCAACTAGAGTAAAGCCTGTGAGCAGCAACGAAGACCGAACACAGCCAAAAATAAATAAATAAATAAATATTTTGAAAAAAAGAGTTAAGGAGAGGGACTTCCCTGGTGGTCCAGTGGCTAAGAATCTGCCTTCCAATGCAGGGGACGGAGGTTCGATCCCCGGTCAGGGAACTAAGATCCCACATGCTGTGGGGCAACTAAGCCTCACACCACAACTACTGAGCCCATGTGCTCTGGAGCCCATTCACCACAACTAGAGAGAAGCCCACGCACCACAACTAAGACCCAACACAGGCAAATCAATCAATCAACATTAAAATAAAAAAGAGTTAAGGAGAGAAGGAGAATGAGAATGAGGGCTACCTTTTTACTTTATACACCTCGGTATTTGGATTTCTTATTTACAACGGGCATATATTAATTTTGCACTTGAAAAATAAATTCAAAATATCTGAGAGTGACTGAAACACGCCCCACATTCCCCCCAACTAATTAAATTACACTTTACTCAAAGGATTAACTTAGAAATGTGTGTCACTCGGTGTTGCAAAAACAGTGTTTGAATGAATAAAGAGCCTCGAGGAGACACTGAAAGAAACCGTGGCTTTAAGCTCTGTCCTCAACACACCAGGGGTTTGCCTTCTTCCTTTCCTTTTGATTTCATCTATTCCTCTTTTTTTCCCTTCTCCCTTTCTCCCTTCTTCTCCTCCTTCTTCCTCTTCCAAAAAAAAAATAGCACCTGCATGAGAGCAGTCAGTAGGAAAATATGATTCTATTCACACATTGGGGCATTAGGGCATGATTTGGGGCTGAAAGAGAAAGTCATCCAGTCTAAGGCAAAGTAAGAAAAACAGGGAGAAAGAGGAAGGGCCATGCATGAAAAGCAAGGTGTTATGCTGAGGGAACACAGCTCAGAGTCCCCAGGCTGTCATCTCTCCTCTCTCCTTGAAGTCTGGCTGCTCAGTTCATCATTGAAAAGTGCTCAGGCTCTGGTGAACCAGTCCCTGCTAACCAAAGACAGAGAGAATGATTTATAAGATTGATCAACAGTTTATTATGAAAAGTATATTTGTCAAGAATATTTGTTTCAGCCAAATATACTTGAAAAGTATATTTGTCAAGAATATTTGTGTCTAAAAAGGAAAAGCCTTTTTAGATTAGGGGGCTGCTTGGAGTTCAGGGGCTTCAGAGCAGATGGATATGGAGGGTGTTAAGTGATATTTTCTCCAAACTGGGGAAATCTGGAATGTCACCCACTCTTGGACTCCCAGGAGAGTATGACGAGGCTGATGGACAGGGCATGCTAGCTGCTCAAGGCTCCTCCAGCCTACAGCACTGGAGACGTATTAGAAGACTCTCCTTTCCCTATCCCGCCTCTGGTTACTGTGTTTCTCCCTTCTTGCCCCGTCTTGACCACCTTTACTATCTTGCTCCTCCATATGTTTTACACTAAAATTATTTCCAGTGTGCTGGTCCCTTACTGCTTTGAGTAAACAAGCTGTAGGTGCTTGTCTACCAGACCAGGGAGAGGCACCAAATTACTGACGATGGTTAAGAGTGCTACTCTGGGGCTTCCCTGGTGGCACGGTGGTTAAGAATCTGCCTGCCAATGCAGGAGACATGGGTTCGAGCCCTGGTCCGGGAAGATCCCACATGCCGTGGAGCAACTAAGCCCATGTGCCACAACTACTGAAGCCCGCGTGCCTAGAGCCCGTGCTCCCAACAAGAGAAGCCACCACAATGAGAAGCCTGCACACCACAACGAAGAGCAGCCCCTGCTCACCGCAACTAGAGAAAAGCCCACGCGCATCAACGAAGACCCAACGCAGCCAAATATAAAATAAAAATAAAATAATTTTTTTAAAAAAAGAGTGCCACTCTGGGGTCAGACTGGCTCCATTATTTACCAACTATGTGACCTTGAGAAGCTCTCTGTGCCTCAGTTTCTGGATGGACACAGAGATATATCCTCCAGGAAAGAGGGATTTGCTGGCCCAAATGATGGCCTTTAGCTTTCAGATACTTCAGTATCTAGCTAAGCTGCAGAGAGACCCTTTCCCCAAGGTCATGGCCTTCCCATCTAATGAATACATCTAATGAATAATAGAGGAAGGGCATTATAAGTCTGGCCATTTCTGTCCCCAATGTGGGACATCCTCACCATCTATTTTAGCTTCAGAGTGCCTACATGATCAGTTCATATTGTTGTCAGGTATGCACCACAGTTCAATTTCTCCCCCTTTTCCTCCCTTCCATGGTTGTCAATCCCAGGAACACTCCCTAATAAACACTCTGTACACTAAACTGGGTCTCAGAGTCTGCCTCTTGGAGAACCCAAACTGCAACAGTTGGTGCTAGGAGAGGTCTGAAAAAGCAGGCAAAAAATTATGTTCAGAAGCTGGGTCACTCACCACACAGCTGGAAATGAAGATCTGATGGTCCAGTTGTTGAACATTTCATCGATGATGAATGGAGATAGTATGATGATAGAAGGGATGTATCAGGCATTTAAAAAATATGTGGCAGAGGGTTCACATCAGCTTCACACCCAGCCTGCCAAAACGAACCAAAAAGCTGCTCCAGGTTCCAGAAGCACCTTCCTCCCAGGGCTCCAGGGAGTTTGCCAACTGAGGCTGCCTCTCCTCCAATCTCCCCACCTGGCACTGCCGCGATTCAGAAGAAACAGGGATGCTTTTGGCTGCCCTGCCAGGCGCACACTGGCTGGAGGCTATCTGTATCTGCCCACATCTACCTGGGCAGAGCTTTTAAAGGTGCCAGAGCCTCCCCATAGTCCACTCTAGGCAGGGTCTCCCCCCACCTTCCCATAGTGCACATCTGAAGGTGCCCACACTTGGTGAGGGGCTGGAGGGGGGAGGGGGGAGGGGGGACCATCTGAACAGCAGCTGCCCACCCCCGAGTGCCTCTGTGTGGTCCGGCCCAGTGGCAACCCTGACCACCACCTGAGCACAGGTGCCCTCTTGGGACCACCCCCCTTATCTTTGTTTCTGTAAGAATAAACAAAAGCATTTAAATGTTTTACCTTCTTTTATGCATACAGACTCCAAAAACAAAAAGCAACACAAATTTTTATTTTTTGACTTAAAAGGTATAATGAAAAATTATGGGGAGAGTATTCATTATGGCAGGTGTCTATCTGTAAGAAAATATGTGTATATCTATATGTCATATATCTTGTTAGCAGGTTTATTTTTTGAATGAAAGGTAACAAAGAAATCGATCTGAAATATGTACCACGAGAAGTCCCATGTCCCGTCAAACTTGTCAGTATTTTATAAATAAACTTTTCTTTGGAAAAAAAATATGTGGGGGGGGGGGCATCAACATCCATTCATGATAAAAACTCTTACCAAAGTGGGTATTGAGGGAATATATCTCAACATAATAAAAGCTGTTTATGACAAACACACAGCCAACATAATATTCAATAGTGAAAAGCTGAAAGGCTTCTCACCAAAATCTGAAACAAGACAAGGATGCCCACTCTCATTACTTCTTTTCAGCATAGTATTGGAAGTCCTAGCCACAGCAATCAGACAAGAAAAAGAAATAAAATGTATCTAAATTGGAAAGGAAGAGGTAAAATTATATGCAGATGACATGATACTATATATAGAAAACCCTAAAGACTCCACACAAAAACTACTAGAACTGATAAACAAATCCAGCAAGGTAGTAAGATACAAGATTAACATCCTGAAATCCATTGCATTCCTTTACACTAACAATGAAATATCAGAAAGGGAAAGTAAGAAAAAAAAAAATCCCTTTTAAAATTGCATCAAAAGGGACTTCCCTGGTGGCACAGTGGTTAAGAATCCCCCTGCCAATGCAGGGGACATGGGTTCAATTCCCTGGTCTGGGAAGATCCCACATGCCATGGAGCAACTAAGCCCGTGTGCCACAACTACTGAGCCTGTGCTCTAGAGCCCATGAGCCACAACTACTGAGCCTCCATGCCACAACTACTGAAGCCCGTGTGCCTCGAGCCCATGCTCCACAACAAGAGAAGCCACCGCAGTGAGAAGCCCGTGCACCACAATGAAGAGTAGCCCCTGCTCGACACAACTAGAGGAAGCCTGCGTGCAGCAATGAAGACCCAATGTAGCCAAAAATAAATACATAGAGAAATGCAAATCAAAACTACAGTGAGGTATCACCTCTCACCGGTTAGAATGGCCATCATTAAAAAGTCTACAAATAATGGGGAATTCCCTTGCAGACTAGTGGTTGGGACTCGGTGCTCTCACTTCCGGGCCCCAGGTTCAAACCCTCGTCAGTGAACTAAGATTCTGCAAGCTGCGTGGCACAGCAAAAAAAAAAAAAAATTAAAAATTAAAAAAAATAACAGGGCTTCCCTGGTGGCGCAGTGGTTAGTAATCCGCCTGCCAATGCAGGAGACACAGGTTTGAGCCCTGGTCCAGGAGGATCCCACATGCTGTGGAGCAGCTAAACCCATGAGCCACAACTGCTGAGCCTGCACTCTAGAGCCCACGAGCCACAACTGCTGAGCCCTCATGCTGCAACTACTGAGGCCCGTGTGCCTAGAGCCCGTGCTCCGAAACACGAGAAGCCACTGCAATGGAAAGCCTGTGCACTGCAACGAAGAGTAGCCCCCACTCGCTGCAACTAGAGAAAGCCCACACACAGTAACAAAGACCCAACGCAGCCAAATATATATATATATTTTAAAAAATAACAAATAACAAATGCTGGAGAGGGGGGCAGAGAAAAGGGAACCCTCCTACACTGCTGGTGAGAATGTAAGTTGGTGCAACCACTATGAAGAACAGTCTGGAGGTTCCTCAACAAACTAAAAATATTGCCATATGATCCAGCAATCCCAATCCTGGGCATATATCTGGACAAAACTCTAATTTGAAAAGATACATGCACCCCTATGTTCACAGCAGCACTATTCACAATAGCCAAGACATGGAAACAACTTAAATGTCCATCAACAGATGAATGGATAAAGAAGATGTGGTATATGAATACAATGGAATATTACTCAGCCATAAAAAAGAATGAAATAATGCCATTTGCAGCAACATGGACCTAGAGATTATCACAGTAAGTGAAGTAAGTTTGAAAGAGAAAGACAAATACCATATGATATCACTTATATGTGGAATCTAAAATATGATACAATTGAACTTATTTACAAAACAGAAATAGACTCACAGACATAGAAAACAAACTTATGGTTACCAAAGAGGAAAGGGGGTGGGGGAGGGATAAATTAAGAGTTTGGGAGTAGCAGACACAAACTACTATATATCAAATAGATAAACAAGGTCCTACTGTATGGCACAGGGAACTATATTCAATATCCTTAATAAACTATAATGGAAAACAATATGAAAAAATATATAAAACTCAATCAGTTTGCTATATACCAGAAACTAACACAACATTATAAGTCAACTATATTTCAAAAAATATAAATGGGAGGCATAATAATTATAAGGATAGTGAAATTGGGTTCTGTTACTGAAAGCCAAGTGTGAAAGCCAGAGGGCCTCCTTAACAGTATATGAAGAGGTCTTCAACACCTGCAGTGGGATGGCAGGGAAAGCTGAGGTCCCAGATAATCATCAGAATAGTTTAAGCTCCAGTAAGGTTAAACTCCCAAGCAATGCAGGTCAGCTAAGGGCCCTAGTTAGGAAATAATGAGATCATGACACATGGAATGGGGATATCTGATTGATGCTCCTGAAGATCTTGAATTTCCAGATTCTCCTGAACCCTCCGAACCTAAAGAAATGGCCCACCATCCCACACTTTCCTCTTTCTTGTAGACAGTACAGAAGCCTGTACCCTGTAAGACTGCATGTACCCTCCTCGAAGTCTGCCTGTATCTCCCTCCTGGATACTCGGCCAATAACCAGGGTTAAAGCACCATATAACCTAGTAGAGGACATATTGGGACTGCTAAAGGAGGAAAGGGACTATACCCAAAGGAGCTGCAAGAACTAGCCAAGCATGTACGGGCAGGAACTGGGAGAGAAGCAAGGGACTGGATTCTGAGGGCGCTTGATCAGGCGACCAGGTTGTAAAATTGGGTTAGGGAGAGTTTATTGATTTGGGAGCACTCTCCTAAGATACAGAATTTATCACTCTGCCAAGGACCCCAGGAAATGGTACAAATTTGTTACTAGAATGGCTCTTAGAAGCACAGAAAACTTTACAGCCCACGTGAGGTAAAAAATGCCAGAGTTGCTAAGACAGATGGTGTAGGAGATTTTAAAAACTCAGAGAAGTCAGCATGAGGTGGATGTACTATACAAGGTCAGAAATCCCACAGACTGATTATTTTCTGTGGGAAGACCAAAGAGGATACTGCATTCACCAAGGCCATAAGGAATATGACGGTAAGAGGTGCACCAGCATCACTAAAAGTTCAGTGGTGGTTTTCCTATTTGGGCCAGGACTGAGTATGAGAGGCTGTTAGAAAACTGGGCTAACTAACAGCAAGGGGGCAATAGGGTCTTGAAACAAGAGGCCAGGTGGCAACACTTAACTGCCAGAAGCCAGGTAGATGCAATTATTATAATGAGTGGAAAGGTCAGAATGACAGCCACAGAAGCCTGAGCCTCAGAGAATTATGGAGATGTTTAAAGAGCAAAACAGATAGGCAGACAACAAGGGTACTCCTCAATTTTCAATCAGAAGAAATTAAGGTTGGGTGATCAGGGGGCTGAGGGCAGTTGCCCCAATGGAAAGTGATCATCCTTTGCCCACTTTCAGATCTGGGTCAATTTTCAGACCCTGAATTCATTAAGAGATGGTCAGGTCACCAAAAGGAGGACCCTGCAACACCATGGCAAATACACACAGTAATGATTTCCGCATCCTTCTCTCAAAGTTCACATACATATGTGTATTACTATTTCCAAATATATTTTTAGATATAGTTGTAAGGAACAGAATACAAGTTCATTTAAAATGGTTAATGAGGGCTTCCCTGGTAGCGCAGTGGCTGAGAATCTGCCTGCCAATGCGGGGGACACGGGTTCGAGCCCTGGCTGGGAGGGTCCCACATGCCGCGGAGCAGCTGGGCCCGTGAGCCACAACTGCTGAGCCTGTGCGTCTGGAGTCTGTGCTCTGCAACGGGAGAGGCCGCGATGGTGAGAGGCCTGCGCACCGCGATGAAGAGTGGCCCCCGCTCGCCGCAGCTGGAGAAAGCCCTCGCACAGAAACGAAGACCCAACACAGCCAAAAATAAATAAATAAATAAATAAATAAATTTTAAAAAAAGAAAAAAAAAAACTGGTATCAAAAATAGTTCCAAGTTAATAATAAAAAAAATAAGTCCTTAAATTTGTGTATAGAGCCTTACCATTCACAAAACACTTATAAAAAAACAAACAAACAAAAAAAAAACACAAAAAAAAAATAAAATAAAATGGTTAATGAATACATAGTAATTTTTTTGGCATATAAACAACAGAAATTTATTTCTCATAGTTTTGAAGGCTGGAAGTCTAAGATCAGGTTGCCAGCATGTTTGGGTTCTGGTGAAGACCCTCTTTGGGTGCAGACTGCTATCTTTTTGCAGTGTCCTCACATGGCAGAAGTGGTGAGAAAGCTCTCTGGGGTCTCTTTGATAGGGCACTAATCTCATTAATGAGGGTTCCACCCTTATAACCTAATCACTTCCCAAAGGCCCCACCTCTTAACACCATCACATTGGGGATTAGGAATGCATAGTAATTTTTGTCATTTTCCATTTTCTCAAAAACAACAGATGTTAAAAATATCTCTTTTGTCCTTTGAGGTGGTCTGCATGAAAAGGGATCCTCACAGCACTTTAAATGTGCATGCCTTTTGCAGTGTGTATGTGTGAATAAATGTAATCTCTTGAGAGCAGGGATCTTGTCTTGGTGACTTATTCATCTTATTCAGCATCTAGCTCAGTGCCTGAGCTCAGGCATATAGTAGGTGCTTGATAAATACATGTTGAACAAATATATACACATGCAAACAATTTTGTTTGTTTTGATAAAGAGTGGATGGATATCTTGGGATGGGAGAATTTTACATAGTTTTTTTTATTCCTTTATGTTCTGCCCTTAAATTTATTTATAATAAGTAGGAATCGTTTTTATAATTTAAAAATTATTCTATTCCCCCAAAAAACATTTTAAAATTATGAAAAATTCATACTCAGTGTAATAAGTTCACACAACACCGTGTACAAATTAAAAAATAAAAATCTCCCATCTCCAACACTCTTCCTCCAGCCCCTTCCCACTCTACTGTAATCTGCCTCTCCAATTGTAACAATGATACCTGACATTTACTGAGTGCTTACTCTTTACCAGGAAGTATTCTAAGCACTTTTTTTACCTGTGTTAACTAATTTATACCTTATTATAACCCAAAGAGGCAGATATTATCATTATCCTCATTTTACAAGGGGAAACTTTCACAGGTTGGGTTCCTTGGGAAGCCAACTCAAGAGGAAATTTAGAGTACAGAATGTTAATTCATTCATTTCAGTTTAGTCTCAGTATGGACTAACTCTAGTCCATGATGCATTAGAAGACCCCTTGCAGAAAGATCAAAATCAATAGATTTCACTCAAATAAAGAACCTATCTTTCTTCATTGCAGTCAGGGGTCACCGACTATATTATGACTTTCTTTTATTCACACATTTAGAGAGTGTCCTCAGAGAAGGGCACCAGCCTTTGGGGTAGCTAGAAGCAAGGGAGATGACCTGGTCATTTTGGGTCATCTTGGCCATGGGCTCAGTTCCAAGGGTATGCTGGGGGAGAGAAGTCTAGGGGACTTCTCTTAGGAAAAAATCTTTTGGAGTAAAGAGATAGTTGAGCCTTATTTGGGTTGTCTTCTCTACCTTAATCCTGAACCCTTTTCAAGCTAACTGGCAGCGAACTTGACATGTAGGTATGTGTTTAGTTCCAGGGATTTCTCTGTGTATGTTATATCTTCTTTTATTATTATTTTAAAGCATGCACATTTGTGATACAAATTTGCTGGAGAAAATAAAATATAGACAGTAAAGGGGAAAGGAAAAGGGAAACCAGACAGCAAGAACTCATCAGCCTGCCTCTGCCCAGTAACAGCTCAGGGAAGACTGAAGTCTAGCTCTCAAGTTCACTACCAGAAGAAAGAATTAATGGACTCCAAAAACTTTTGAGAGCAGTTTCAAATTATTATTGCTGACGCTCCCTACCTTATACTCCAAATCCCACAAAGAAATCACTTCTGAATTTGTTTTTATCAGCTGACCTCAACAGGCATAAAACTGAACTGATTTCCTGCACCCTCCAGTCTCCCCAGCCTCCTCTCCACTTGTGTTCCTTATCTCCATGAAGGACCCACCAGCTTCCTAAGCCAGAACCTGAGCATCATTTGTATTTGGAACGTCACCTTTTCCCTCTCCCAACTAATCTTCAAGTCCTGGTAATGCTACCTTCCAAATTATCCAGAATCCATCCACTTCTCTCCAATTCCACTGCTTCTTCCTTACTTGAGGGCATCATCATCTTTTGCCAAAATGCAATCAATAGCTTCTGTGGTTTCCCCGCCTTAGTCTCCCTCCTTTTTAATCCATTCGCCACACTGCAGCCAGAGTAATTTTTTAAAAACACGAATCTGATAATGCCGTTCTTCAGTTTAGAATCTTTCAATACCAAAGTTCACACTTCCTAAGAGTTTATTAGGTCTGAATCATTTGGCCGCTGGGTCCCTCCGCAGCCTCATCCCCACACACCATACCCTCTGTTCGGCCATAATGAACTTTCAGTTCCCTGAGCCCAACTTTTTCTATTATCGCTAGGTCTCTGACCAAGAGGTTCTTTGCTTGCAACACCCTTCCCGCTACTCTTTTTTTGGGTAAATCAGATGCATCCTCCACGTCCCAGCTCAGTTGTCACTCGCACAGCCCAGGTAGGAAGGCTTCACCCCACGACAGGTGCCCTCAGCGTGGTCCAGCTGATTTGTGTCTCCCAGGCGGACGGCCCTGACGGTGCCCTCGACACTCCATCAGTGTCGGACAGTTGAAAGGCTCCTTAGAGCGGACCCAGATGCTTGCCGCTCCAGCCCACGACAGGTAGGCAGCACATGAAGCTTCAGCCCCGCAGCAGAGACACACCCAAGTCTTCCAGCGGGCAGCGCCGGTTACGGAACGGCGGTTCAGAGCCCGGAACCCAACCCGGTGCCCCCGCCTCCCACGCTGCGTCGGGGGCGGGGAGGGGCGGGGCTCTGGGCGCCGGCGAACGGCGTGCGCCGAGCAGGGGGCGGGGCCAGGGGGCGGAGCGGAGCGCGCATGCGCGGTCGCCTTTGTGTGGGTCGAGCAGCGGCGGCGGCGGCGGCAGTGGCGGTCCCACTGGCAGGCGGGCAAGAGGGGAGTCCGGGCGGCGTCCGGCGTGGGAGCCGGGGGACCACGATGGTAAAGAAGCGGAAAGGCCGCGTTGTGATCGACTCAGACACGGAAGACAGCGGCAGCGACGAGAACCTGGATCAGGTGAGGGCAGGCCGCGGAGGCGCGGGCCAGCGGAGCGGGAGAGCTGAGTCCCGGCCACGGTAGTCGGGAGCCGGTCGGGCCCCGGGCCTCCTGGCTGGAGCGCCCGGCCTGCCTTGTGTCCTGAACGCCCGCTGCCGCCCCTTTCTGCTCTCCCCACAGTGCCCGCGGCCCGTGGAGTCTGGCCGGGGCCTGGAGACAGAGCCCCGAGGACTTGGCGCCTTGGGCGGGGAGGCGGGGCAGGGGCCAGGCTGGTGGGCCTCGGGCTCGGGGGACTGGAGGGGTCCTTGGTCTGCCAGGGCCAGATCGGGGCGGCAGGCTGCAGGTCAGGCGATCCGGGCACGGAGAGATAGGAAGTATCGCCCGCCAACCCGGGAGACTGGGAGGTTTTGGAGGAGGTGCAAGGGTGATCGTGGGGCGGTGGGGGGGAGGGAGGCCGAGAAGGTACAAGCTCTGGAAGATGAAGTTTTTCAGACAAGGGTGTGAACAGAGAGGAGGGGAACCTCTGTCGTGCTTGGCGAGGAATACGTAGCTGTGGGCACGAATCTATTTGGCAGCTAGGGTCGTTTGTGTTTGAGAAGGGTCTCTGTTGAGATGTCAGACCCAAGACAGCTCATGGGAGGAGGAAAGAGGGCATAAGTGGAGAAATATCTAGGGCGTCATGGAGAGAGTGTGGCGGGGCCTCTTGGCCCTTTTCATGCAGCATCCCAGAATTCTTTCTACTTGAAAGATGTACAAGAGACATTGAAACTAACTTTTGGTCTCACTGTCTTGGGGTTGCTTGAACTGTTATATACTCTAGAAAATACTGTAGGGAGGAAGCTGTCCTTTGTAGCAGTGCTCTAGTGATACCAGAAGATACAAAGAGGGTTTTTCCCCACATTTTGTGAACAAATGATATAAAGAAAGGATATACAAGAGATAATAGTTCTATAAGTTGAGTAGAGAGAGTACTGAACTTAGAATCTGGAATTTTTGAGTTCTAGGCTGGGCTATGCTGTTTTCTAACTATGTATCTTGGGCCATAACAGTAAAGTCTAGATAAAACATCAGCCTTGTGTATCTGATTGAGTTATTATAAAGGATTAAGTATTTGTAAGAATTAATGTTGGGGGCTTCCCTGGTGGCGCAGTGGTTAAGAATCCGCCTGCCAACGCAGGGGACAGGGGTTCAATCCCTGGTCCGGGAAAATCCCGCATGTCACCTAGCAACGAAGCCCATGCGCCACAACTAATGAGCCTGCGCTCTGGAGCCCGCGAGCCACAACTACTGAAGCCCGCGCGCCTAGAGCCCGTGCTCCGCAACAAGAGAAGCCACCGCAATGAGAAGCCCGCGCACCGTAACGAAGAATAGCCGCTGCTCGCCGGAACTAGAGAAAGCCCGCGCACAGCAACGAAGACCCAACACAGCCAAAAATCAATATATAAAATAAATAAATTTATTTTTTAAAAAAAGAATTAATGTTGGTACAAGCACTTAGAAACTAAAGCATTTCTATAAATTACTTCTTGGGAGTCCTTTGTATTAGGTCAGAGATCTCAGAAATTAAATATTAGGGCATGAAAGAGGAGGACTTTAAGAAAGAGGGACTGAAGATGTGTTGACGAAAAGAGGGCTGTTTTGAAAATGGTGTTATGGAGGTGGGAGGTGGGGAGTAGTGGGGCCTGTGGAGAAGTATCAAAGGGATAGACACCTTGTTATGGGATAGGAAGTAAAAGGTAAATTGAAAATGTTCTCACCCGAAAGACTCCTGAAATTTATGAAAATATTTTTTAAAATTGTTTTTTAAATTAATTTATTTATTATTTATTTTTGGCTGCGTTGGGTCTTTGTTGCTGTGCGCGGGCTTTTCTCTAGTTGCGGCGAGCGGAAGCTACTCTTTGTTGCGGTGCGTGGGTTTCTTATCACGGTGGCTTCTCTTTGTTGGGGAGCCCGGGCTCTAGGCATGCCGGCTTCAGTAGTTGTGGCTTGCGGGCTCTAGAGCGCAGGCTCAGTAGTTGTGGTGCATGGGCTGAGCTGCTCCGCAGCATGTGGGATCTTCCCAGAACAGGGCTGGAACCCGTGTCCCCTGCATTGGCAGGCAGATTCTTAACCACTGCACCACCAGGGAAGTCCTAAAAAATATATCCTTGACTGTAAAAGTTTGTTGATAATTTTAGACTGGCACTTAGGAGGATTAGAACTTTTTTTAAAAAACTATTTTCTAATCTAGAAATATAGATATTTCTGATGATAACATCAGCTACCATTTACATAGGGCCTGGGATGAACCAGTCACCTCAATTAAGTGCTTTATTTATATTGTCAGGTTTTCAAATTATGGTGAAGTTGGTACCATTTTCCCCATTTTATTTATTTATTTTTTAAATTTATTTTTGGCCGTGTTGGGTCTGTTGCTGCATGCGGGCTTTCTCTAGTTGCGGCGAGCAGGGGCTACTCTTCGTTGTGGTGCGTGGACTTCTCATTGCGATGGCTTCTCTTGTTGCAGAGCACGGGCTCTAGGCGCGCGGGCTTCAGTAGTTGCGGCACGTGGGCTCAGTAGTTGTGGCTGGCGGGCTCTAGAGCACAGGCTCAGTAGTTGTGGCACATGGGCTTAGTTGCTCTGCAGCATGTGGGATCTTCCCGGGCCAGGGATCAAACCCGTGTCCCCTGCATCCGCGGGCGGATTCTTTTTTTTTTTTTTTTTTTAATTAATTAATTTATTGGCTGCGTTGGGTCTTCGTTGCTGCGCGCGGGCTTTCTCTAGTTGTGGCGAGCGGGGGCTACTCTTCGTTGCGGTGCGCGGGCTTCTCATTGCAGTGGTTTCTCTTGTTGCGGAGCACGGGCTCTAGGCACGCAGGCTTCAGTAGTTGTGGCATGTGAGCTCAGTATTTGTGGCTTGCGGGCTCTAGAGCTAGGACTCAGTAGTTGTGGCACACGGGCTTAGTTGCTCCGCGGCATGTGGGATCTTCCCGGACCAGGGCTCGAACCCATGTCTCCTTCATCGGCAGGCGGATTCTTAACCACTGCGCCACCGGGGAAGCCCCTTCCCCATTTTAGATATGAGGAAAATGGAGGTTGAAGACGTAACTTATGTAAATTCACACAACTTGTTAGTGGCATTTCAACCCAAATCTGTACAACTACAAGGCCTATACTCTTTCCACTATACCAACTTAATCTGTTTTTAATGTTGCAAAATGAAAATGATGTGTCATAGCCATTTTCTGTGTTGCTAGAATTCATCTTTGTAAAGTATATTGAATAGTTTAGAGAAAATTGATATATCAGTTTAAAAAATTATTTGGGGGACTTCCTTGGTGAAGCACTCTTAAGTCACCTGTTCTGATGATGCATGAACTAAGCTGTAAATTATTCTGTCTTTGGTGATTTTCCACAGAAGTTTGACATATGAAATGAGTTGAGAGCTTCCTTTTGTAGTAGAGAGATTTTTCTGATCCACAGAAAGCTTTTCCAAAGTGGGAACTGGAGGGATTGCAACTTTAAACCAAACTTTATCTATTTGTAAAAAGAAACTAGCATAAAATTTGTAAGTAATACCTAATGCATTTTAACAGCAATTTCAACTTCCTTCTTTTCAACTACTCATTGGTGTTCTTTTATCAGATGGGAACCAGATCAAAATTCCCTTTTCCTGCGCATCCTAACAGGCACTAGTGCCTTCTCTATATGTTCAGCACTGTGCGAGGCTCTCAGAGGAATCAAAAAGATCTATGCTCTCTATAAGTTCTCCCAGAGATCTTTAGCAGAAGTTCAAAGTCAGCCTAGTTTTGGGGTCTTTAGGACTCCTCTGAACAAAATTAATGCATTCTGGGCCTTTCCTCACTAAGATGCCTTGGACTGCTCCATCTAGTTCTGGGTCTTGGTTGGGGGGTATAACATTGTATTTGCTGTCTAGTGGAAAAGAACAGACCATGACAAATCTCGGAGTGTCAAGTGTGAGAGTGGAGCACAGTTAATAAGGAGATCCTTTGTCTCTGAGTTTTCCAGGTGGGAATCTAAGCCATTATGTCAGAAATATTACCTCCAAATTAGTCCTTAGCCTTCTACGTTGGTTTTTCCTGGTGGTGAGAGGAGGAACATGTATGTCAGAAACTGCTTGGGTTGCTTGTTTAAGATGTACTTTGCAGGGGCTCCCATCCCAGACCTACTGAATCAGACTCTCTGGGGACTCTCTCCTCTGCATTTTTACCAGGTACAGCCCAGGTACTTATTTGTGTTAAACACTGAGACCACTGTCTGTATGCAAGTTAATCTTTTAGTAAGACACTGTAAGTAGTTTGGGAGAGAAATAGCTTCCTGTCTCAGCCATAGTGTGTGCACATACAACCAAAAGAACTTAACAGAGATGTTCAAAGTGGCAAAGCTGCTGGTTTTTCTAAATCCCTGAAGCTGTTTGAATTGTTGGGGTGATTTTTTTTTTTGAGGCCCGTTTCTTTTTTCCCTTCCTTCTTCTTGGTGGGAAGAGGTATGTAGTAACTGAATTGGAGTCCTTTAAAATTTGTTTTAACTTTCAAAGATTTTAAAAACTCAGACCTTTGAGAATTTGAAGGATTTATTTTAACATATGACCTGATAGTGACCTTATTTTTTTATGTTGGCCACACCGTTTCTTCAACATTTCAGAATTGCAAATCATGGAGATACTTGCTTTTGGTGCTTCTTGGAAAAAAATAACAGAATTTGAGCCAAACCTAGGCTTTTTTACCCCACCACGTACCTCCATGGAGATAACGTGTGCACTCTTTATGGAATAATATCTATGCAGTGGGTCCTATAACATGAAAAGCATCCAAGATAATAAAGGAATCAGAGTTGTCTATTCAGATCAATACAACTCAGTATTTATAAAAACTTTACTCTGCCGTTTCCAAGGAAAAAAAAGCTACATACTGGGATGCTTTATTTCATAATTTCCATCCTTATTTAAAATGGGGATTGTGTTGTCCTGTCCTCTTTTTCTCTGCTCGTTCTACTTGAAGTAACCATAAATTAAAAATTTTTTGAAACAATAGGCCCCTAAGTATTTTCTAGGAGTTATTTTTAGACATTATGTGTTAAAAATAGCATTGTTATAAAGTATCCTTCCATAAACCTTCCCCATAAAAGGTGGGAAATTTAAAAGTTGTGCTTCTCACCTAAGTGTCCATCGACAGATGAATGGATAAAGAAGATGTGGCACATATATACAATGGAATATTACTCGGCCATAAAAAGAAACGAAATTGAGTTATTTGTAGTGAGATGGATGGACCTAGAGACTGTCATCTAAAAAAAAAGGTTCTGAAGAACCTAGGGGCAGGACAGGAATAAAGACGCAGATGTAGAGAATGGACTTGAGGACACGGGGAGGGGGAAGGGTAAGTTGGGACGAAGGGAGAGAGTGGCATGAACATATATACACTACCAAATGTAAAATAGATAGCTAGTGGGAAGCAGCAGCATAGCACAGGGAGATCAGCTCGGTGCTTTGTGACCACCTAGAGGGGTGGGATACGGAGGGTGGGAGGGAGACGCAAGAGGGAGGAGATATGGGGATATATGTGTATGTATAGCTGATTCACTTTGTTATAAAGCAGAAACTAACACACCGTTATAGAGCAATTATACTCCAATAAAGATGTTAAAAAATAAATAAATAAATAAAAGTTGTGCTTCTCATTGATAAAGTCTTTTTACATTAGAGCAGAGTTTGAAGTCTAGGATGAACTTGTGAGAAGTGTTGGGGTTAACTTGTGAAGTTTTAAATTTGTGTCATAATGTTGCATCTAGCCTGATGTAACTCATCTGCCAATTTCACTTGATTTTCTTTTAGAAGTAGTGCAGGGAAAATTGAGTCCCACGGGAGCTTTAACAGAGAGGCTTTCAGGAAAAATTCATAACCTATCTTTCAACACTGGTTCTCTTGGTGTACTTATTTGCTCCCTAGACCGTTAAGTTCCCCAAGGGCAAAGATTGTTTTTTTGTTTTTTAAAATCTTTCAACAAATGTGTTAGACGGTGTGAGGCAATAGGGCTGTTGGGTGAACAAAATCGAAGCAGTTCCTACCTTCAAGGAGCTTAGGGGATAGGGGCAAAGGGAGGGACAGGGGCAGGCATTGCTCAGAGAGTCATTTCCTTACACTTGCGTTACAGGCTATGAAGGAAGAGCAAGGATGCTGTGAGAGTTTGACCAGGGACTCTATGATCGCCTGATGGGAGTGACATTTAAACTGAGATCTGGAATATGGGTTAGGGATAAGGAGATAGGAGACTGAAGAGTACAGGGACATGTGAGTGTTCATGGTTGAGGGGCCAAAATGTACAAAAGCGTTGAGGCAGGAAGGACCTAGCACCCTCATGAAACTGAAAGAAGCAGAGTGACGGGGACATCACTAGTTGGAGGGAGAGTGGTACAAATGAAGCTGCAGAAGTAGTCTGTTTGGACCCTTTGAGGATGGAAAAGCCAGTTTAGTGAATCACAACCAGTGTTAAAAATAAAAACGAAATTGAATCACATAGAAAAAAAAAATCATATGTCAGAGCTAGTAAAGATAAGTATTGTTTCATAAAACTTGTGTTTCACATATATGGATGTATGTATATACTGGGTCATAAGGTATAATTTATCTTTCTGTGGGCTGGGGTTAAAAAGATGTTTTAAGCCACTGGCAGGTCCAGGTTGGCAATAGTAAGGGCTGTGGACTTTATTCTGAGGGTAACGAGAAACCACTGAAGGATTTTAAGCTGAAAGAGGTGTTCCAACTTGTCTTTTGAAAAGTTTTCCCAGGCTGCTATGTGGAGAGTAATCTGGAGAAGGGACAATAGTTAGATGGCAGATAGAGGAGTCCAGGTGAGAGATGATGGAGAGCATAAGTTCCACTAGAATGGAAGCTCCAAGAGGGCAAGGCTGTTTGTTCAATGTAGTATCCCAGCATCTAGAACAGTGCCTGGCCTGCAGCATATACCTTGTCAGTATTTGTTGAATGAATGCCTGACTTGGACTGTTGTAGTTATAGAGACGACAGAAAGTGGATTAATTGGACATAATATTCATGCCATAAAACTGAGAGGATTTGATGACTGATTGGATGTTGGGGGTGAGGAAGAGGAGATTCTGGCATGAGATGGGGAACCCTGGAGGAAGATCAGGTTTAAAGGTGAAGAGCATGTGTTCAGTCTTGTATGTGTAGAGATTAAAGTTGTCTATGAGATACTCAAGTGGAGACATTTAAGTTCGTAGTTGAAAATAATGCCTGCTTGACACAGAGCAGACAATTAATAAATCTTTGTTGAATAAGCAAATGCTGCTTGGCATATCCACGGTAGAAAGTTAGATTCTAACTTTTCTGATTATAGTAGTATTACTTAGAGGTAAAGGGACACTGTCAGATTGGGAGTTCTTGCTTTAGCCCCTCTGCTGTAATACTGATACCTCTTCTATAAGGCATGGAAATGTGCATTAGTTACAAAGTGTATTAGAAGAGGGAACCAAATAGGAACAAGTAACAGTAGTAGAATTTTTAAAAAAATTTTAATGTACCTTTTATTTTGAATGTGTTGAAAACTGGTTTTATTTTATCAATTCTATGACATTGTGGGCATTTATATAACTCAGTATTTTATCTATAATTATAATCACTTTGCTAGAAATTGGAAAGGGAAGTTGCCACATTTCATGCCAGTCATGTGAAATGTAAAGGAATATTACACTGTCACTTTGGAATTACTACTTCAGAAGGGTTTTCATGTGTATGTTCATTGTTTTGGTTTGTGTTGGTTTTTTTTAGTGATAAAAATAGTACATGCTTGTTGAAACAGTTCCAGCAAAACAAAAATACCTCCCTGTTCCACAAACGTATATGCACGCAATGGCTCTGTTCCTTACTCCTGAAAAATAACCAGTGTCCACTGTTGGGATGATGTTCTTCAATCAACAATTTTGATATGAAAGAAAGAATAGAAAATAATGTCTCAGATTTAAACCTCTATGAATTACTACTCTTTTCTTAGCATCTCTCAAGTCCTCCCACTTCTCTCTGTCCCTGTGGCTTCTTACCTTGTCCAGGTCACCATCCACTCTGATGACCCTGTTGTGGACTCCTCTCTGCACTTCCTCCCTGGCCCTGTAGTCTGTTCCTCTGTCAGTCAGAGTGCTATTTTAAAAACCCTCAGGGGATGGTTACTTCCCTGCTTAAAACTATTTGATGGCTCCCCACTGCCTTCAAATAAAATTCATTTTCCTGATCCTGCTGTATAAACCTGGGAATGATGTGGTTTCTTCTTACCTTTAACCTGCCTCATTCCATCACCCCCCCCCCACCCCCTGTCCCCTTGCCTATGAAGCTCTAGTCACCCTGGTTCCCTTTTAGTTCTTTGGTTAAGCCAAGCTATTGCCAATTTCAGGGCCTTATCTATTCGTTATTTTTATATATAAATTTATTTATTTATGTATTTATTTTTGGCTGTGTTGGGTCTTTGTTGCTGCATGAGGGCTTTCTCTAGTTGCGGCGAGCGAGAGCTACTCTTCCTTGCGGTGCGTGGGCTTCTGATTGTGGTGGCTTCTCTTGTGGAGCATGAGCTCTAGGCGCGCGGGCTTCAGTAGCGGCATGCAGGATCAGTAGCTGTGGCTCACGGGCTCTAGAGCGCAGGCTCAGTAGTTGTGGCTCGCAGGCTTAGTTGCTCCACGGCATGTGGGATCTTCACGGACCAGGGATTGAACCCGTGTCTCCTGCATTGGCAGGCAGACTCTTAACCACTAGGGAAGTCCAGGGCCTTTATCTATTCTATCTGAAGACTTCTATCCAGAAGACTGCACCCCTGTGTCTTCCCCCCAAGTTTCTAGTCTCAGCCTAAATACCATTGCCTCAGAGAAGCCTTCCCCCAATCACCCTATTGCAGATAGGTTCCCCACTCACTTGATTCACTTCCTTCTTAGCACTTATCACTAGATATACTTGTTTCTTTACCTGTTTATTGTCTGTCTCCCTCACTTGATTTTATTTATTTATTTTTAAATTTTTATTGGAGTATAATTGATGTACAATGTGTTAGTTTCAGGTTAGTACAGCAAAGTGAATCAGTTATGCATACACCCCCTCACTTGATTTTAAATTCCGTGAGGTCAAGGACTATGTATCTCTTCTTCCTGACTGTCTACCCACAGCTTGGTATATAGTAGGTGCTGGTAGCAGGGGAACTATCTGTCCTGCTTGCCAGGAACTGAGTTTCCCAGAATTCGGGACTTTCAGTGCTAAAACCAGGACAGTCCTAAGCAAACCAAGATGTTTGGTCACCCTAGATGGTAGTAATCACTTGCATTAGTTGTATTTGTGGAATGAATACGTGAAAAAGAGCTCAGCATGCTAATTAGCTATAAAAAACCTCTGAGGTTTATCCATTTGGGCTTTTATTCTCCTTTTCTGGGGTGCAGAATCTGTATCCCACTTTTGTGTGATCATGGGAGGTTTGATTAAAGAGATGAGATTTAATTTCCTTTAAGTAAGTAATTTCCTTTAAATAAGTTGTTTTATTACAGATTGATCCCGACATGGCATTGCAAAAAGTACACTGTGAATGATGGGGTGGGGGAATTAAATCCTAAGGTTTATGAGTCTTCACATATTGATGGATTAGGATTCTAATTTTAACCAGAATAATACTATTTTAATAAATACTACCTTAGTGCAATTAGACTTGCTTTATTTTAGGATCTGTTTTGGCTGTCTAGTTTATTGTTAAATATGGTTTTCAAGCAATGTTAATGAAACTGCTCTAGAAGCCAGATGTGGCATCCTACACAGTCATACCTATAGTGTGTTGGGCATTGGCATTACTCTCAGCAGATCTTTAGTTCAGCTTAAGTTTGATAAACCATGTGGGCACCCCACACAGCCATTCCATCCTAGAGCAATGCTGAGATAAGTAGGGGAGGTTTTCACTAGATGTGATGAAATACAGGGAGGATGGTGAGAGAGAACCACTGGACACACAGAAATGTCATCTCAACCAGTGTGGCACAGTGAAGTGGGCTAGCAGGAGAGAGCTGCAGATGGACCTACCCCTGTGCATGAATCAGTTTTAGATTGGCTTTTTTGAGTATTGGTGTTGGATAAATCAGCCCCTACAGGTAACAAATCTTGATGATCTCTTCATGTGTGGAGTGTTGGCAAGACCTTTCTGTTGCACGTTAGTGTGTCCAGCTGTATTTATGAGCCCTCAGAATATAAAGGACTTGGGCTTCCCTGGTGGCACAGTGGTTAAGAATCCGCCTGCCAATGCAGGGGACACGGGTTCGAGCCCTGGTCCGGGAAGGTCCCACATGCCGTGGAGCAACTAAGCCCGTGCGCCATAGCTACTGAGGCTGTGCTCTAGAGCCCGCGAGCCACAACTACTGAAGCCCGCGTGCCTAGAGCCCATGCTGCGCAACAAGAGAAGCCACTGCAATGAGAAGCCTGTGCACCGCAAAGAAGAGCAGCCCCTGCTCGCTGCAGCTAGAGAAAGGTCACCGCAACAACGAAGACCCAATGCAGCCAAAAATAATAAATAAATAAAATAAATAAATTTATTTAGAAAAAAAAAAGAATATAAAGGACTTAACTGTGAAGAGTAGCCTTGCCATGAGTTCCCCCAGTAACTTCCTATACAATTCTCAGCTTGTGGAAAGGGTATTTTTCACACTTTTTAAGAAGAAGGAAGAAGGTCTTTGCTGTCTCTGTACTATTGTTAATATGGTATTTAATGTAGTAGAAGAAGAAGGACTGGGCCTATCAGATGCAGTTGTTTGCTGATGGAGAGACATTTGTTAGGTTTTTAGTATAGAGTGGAATCTCTTTAACAGGAAGATGATACTAACTCGTTAACACTTTAGTTACAGTAACTTTTTTTTTTTTTAATTTGATGGAGGTTTTATTAAATCTGTGAGAGCCCTAAGAAGACATTTTTTAAAAAATTTATTTATTTATTTTATTTTTGGCTGTGTTGGGTCTTCGTTTCTGTGCGAGGGCCTTCTCTAGTTGCGGCAAGCGGGGGCCACTCTTCATCGTGGTGCGGGAACCTCTCACTATCGCGGCCTCTCGTTGCAGAGCACAGGCTCCAGACGCGCAGGCTCAGTAGTTGTGGCTCATGGGCCCAGTTGCTCCGCCGCATGTGGGATCTTCCCAGACCAGGGCTCGAACCCGTGTCCCCTGCATTGGTAGGCAGATTTTCAACCACTGCGCCACCAGAGAAGCCCTAGTTACAGTAACTTTTAATGGATATCTACTGCTTGTAATATATCTACTGCTTGTTTCAGGAAAGGATTTGATTGCTAGCATATCCAAATCCCTGTTATAATGAGTTGGTATTAAAACAGAATTCTAGTGCATTTGTGAACCTCAAAGGGTCAGGAAGTACACTACTTACCAGAAGTCTTTCTAATTTTTATAAATTTGCATGAAGGTAATTGGAAAAGAGATAATAGTAAAGGCCATACACAAATTACCATATAACCCAGCAGTACCACTCCTAGGTATTTATCCAAGTGAAATAAAAACTAATGTTTACACAAAAACCTGTACATGAACAAATAATTGCCCCAAGATGGAAACAACCCAAATGTTTTTCAACTGGCAGATGGATAAAGTGTGGTGTATCCACACAATGGAATACTACTTTGCAATAAAAAGAAACAAACTGCTGATACCTGTCCAATCTAAATGCATTATACTAATTGAGGAAACCAGATTCAAAAGACTACACACTATATGATTCCATTTATGTGATATTTTACAATAGGCAGATCTGTAGGGACAGAAAACAGGTATGTGATTGCCAGGGGATGGAGGGACAGATATGAAGAGCACTTACTTCCTGAAAAGGCTTCAGATCATAAACACTCTACTTTTTCATACCAAAATGGTAACTCCTATTGACCAGTGCAAATTACAGCAAAATTTGGGGGGATGATGGAACTGTCCTATATCTTGATTGTGTGAGTGGTTCAACTGTATGTATTTGTCAAACTCATAGAACCATCCATAAGAAAAGATAAAAGGTACTGTATGTAAATTACACCCTCAAGTTTTTAAAAGACTGTAAACACACAAACATTGCTGTAATTTGCATTTGGTCAATAGGAGTTACCATTTTGGTGTGGAAAAAGTAGAGTGTTCTTATGATCTGAAGTCTTTTCAGGAAGTTAGTATGCTAGCTCTGTCTAAAGAAATGAGAAGAGTAACATTTCGTTACTGCTTATGAAGAAGAAAGAGGTGGTGTCAGCTGTTAATCTGAGAAGGTCATTTTCTCATTCTGGCCAAGGAGGGTATACTCCTAAAATAGAAAGAGACTGGAAGAAGAAAACATTTTATAGCAGTCTGTTTTTAAAAAATTTGTCTTGGCACTTAACCTATAATTGTGTAGCACCAACATCATCAAGGAATAATACCACTAGTATTTATTAGTTATATTTTTCTCTCTTTTGGCCCAAGGGGAAAACGTAAACCATGATTGAAATAGGAGCTAGGATTTTATCTGCCCTAGTTTGAATCCTGGTTCTCTCCTGTACTAGCCGTATTACCTTGGGTGAGTTACTTAACCTCTCCTGCTCCTTAGTTTCTCTATCTTTAAATGGGGAAGATAACGATACTTACCTTAAGGCGGTTGTGAAGATTAAATGTTAGATGCTTAGAAAAGTACCTGGCATCTAGTAAGTACAATATAATTTTGGGCTCGTATTGATATTAGCAGAATGCAAGAGAGTAAGTATCCTTTTTTTGTGTTTTTGAGTGACTGGACTGAGTGGGGAGAAGTAACAGGAGAGGGAAACCATGTGAGAGAGCAAATCCTGGTTGTAGCCATGTCTTACTAAATGGCGTATCTCTTCTCCTTTAAGCTCCCTTAAATCACCAGGACAAGGCAGAGGTGGTGAATGGGAATATTTGGGTTGTCAAATTAGGATTCCCATGTAGAGGCCAGCATACTTACTGCTTGACCCTGGGTTCAGCACCAGAAATATACTTTTTTTTTTTTTCCTGGTTTAGGCATCCAAAATAAAAAATGACCTCAGAAATTTTTAGTTTGTCAGCTTTTTCAGAACAGCCCCACAAATGCCAATTTTACCATGAATTATAGATAATAAGAGGGTGCTCAGAGTATTAGCTATACCAA
This sequence comes from Eschrichtius robustus, assembly GCF_028021215.1. Classification (NCBI taxonomy): domain Eukaryota; kingdom Metazoa; phylum Chordata; class Mammalia; order Artiodactyla; family Eschrichtiidae; genus Eschrichtius; species Eschrichtius robustus. The sequence goes on from NC_090824.1 coordinate 88,832,245, forward strand.
TAAGAACAGGGAGCAAATTACCTTTGTAGACATGGTTCTTATCGTATCAATTGCTGAGAATCAGTACTTCTGTAACTTACAGAGGAAATTCGGGGGTAGCCTCCAGTTTAGTTTTCTAGTCACTTTTCCATTTCAGACATACATTTCCCATTAAGAGTGAGGGAACAGATTTTTTTTTGGCCGTGCCGTGCAGCTTGTGGGATCCTCGACCAGGGATCAGGGACCAGGGATCGAACCCGGGCCCCCTACAGTGAAAGATCAGAGTCCTAACCACTGAACAGCCAGGGAATTCCCGGGACAGACTTTGAAAGCATTTCTTTAGCACTTAGGAGTGCTGGCAGTCGGTCTGTTCATGTGACCAAAGTTCCCATGATGTCCTTCGATTGAAACCACAAAGAAGTAGAAGAGATCTAGAGAAGGTGGGCATTTTATTATTTTTGGATATATTTTCTCTGTGAACAAAACTCACATGGCTACTTTTGCCCTCTCAGGAGCTCTTGTCCCTGGCAAAGCGGAAACGAAGTGACTCTGAAGAGAAGGAGCCGCCTGTTAGTCAGCCTGCAGCCTCCTCAGACTCGGAGACGTCTAACAGTGATGATGAGGTGGGTGTGGAGGGCTAGGCCTCTGGGACTAATGAGTGTTTGAGGGTCCTGAGTTGGTGACTCCTGGCAGCCTCTTTTCCTTAAACTGAGACCTTCCTGCCTAAGATCTGTGAGAACTTCTTGGGGAAAGAAAATTGTGTATGGAAAGCTCTCGCATTGTGATGTTCTTTGTACCGCTAGTTACCTAGTGGGTACCTCTGCAGTGCATTCGTGGCCATTTTTAGTCTTTTATTTTCAGCCCTTTTGCAGAGGGAGCACAAGTTGTTAGTCACCATCTCTTATTTTTTGTCACCTTTTTATTCCCACTTTTATGTTAGAAAAGAAAGTCTATCAGTAATGCCTGATAACGTATTAGTGGGAAATACTTTAGCAAGATAAGAAGCTTTCTTTGGGTAGATGGAATCAACATCCCTCAGAGTAGTGGCATTAGCTTTTAATGAGAAACATCCAGCTGTTCATTGTTTAAGCCAAGGTGACTTTCCCAAACTGCTGCCCACCACCAAACAAGACCCTGAAAGATCCAGAACTTTAATGGAAGAGAGAGATTAGGGGAAAGGTCTTTGAAGCACTCCTACATGTCCCTCATTTGATTTAAAATACTTTTTTTCCCTTAGTAATTTCCTGGGGGGAGGCCGGATATCATCTCTCTGTTTAATCTCTTACCCTGCAGTCTAGGAAAATATTTTTAACAGTGTGCTAACAGTATTTTGTTTTAAAGTTCCTCTAAAGTGAAAAATGTCTTTTATTATAATGAAATTTAGTTAACAACTAGAACAGTATTTACCAGTGCCCTGCATATGCAAATTAGGAACGATTGCATTCTGATTGACTGTACTGATATTCTCTTAATCTTAAATAATTCAACAGACCTAAAAGTGCTTTGATAGCAAGAGGTAGTGAATGTGCAAGTTTTCTTCTTTTGTTTCATTTATTTTTCATGGAGGTACTATAATCCCTCTAAAATTGATAAAGTAACCCCATCTGCTTAGAAAAACAGTGGATTCTATGAAGTAATTTGCTTTGTTTTGTTTTTCTATTTTAAAAAAATGCAAAGATAATACAGGAAAATCTTGAAATAATTCCCTTTCCCACTATTCCTACATCAACTCCTTTCATTTTCCATGTTTCAGAAGTCAGCTGCTGTGGGATATTAAGTTTGAATCTGTGTTGTGTTTGGAATACCCTGTAACATGTTTATTGTCTTTGTACTTCCTTGAGATACAATCAATAACTATCCTTTGAAGCATTTTGTTTTCCATATTCCTGTCATTAAATCACTCCTAAGTATGCAGTTGCTGTAGGGATTCCCTTCATCCTTTTGAGCTGCTTCTACCAGAAGGTCAACGTATGTATCAACTGCACAGCATTAGAGGAGCCCAAAACTTGTGCTAGGGTAGATCCAGCGTCCGTAAAAATATTTACAGCTTAGGATTCCCTTTGTCACTCGCAGCTACTTAACCAAGTCTGAGAGTCTTCACCTTAGAATGCTACCAGCTACTTATGTACTTATTGGAGAAAAAGCTGACAGGCAAGCTGTACCCTGTCTAGTGGGGATTGAGATTGAGAGTTTGCGTAACTTTCCCCCCAAGGTTCTTAGCTCTTGCTGCTGCCTCCAAGTCCCAGCCCCCTGGCCCACTGGCTTCTGGCAGCTCTACTCTAGTCCCTCCTCACCCTGCACTGGGAATAGCAGTCTCTATATCATGGCCATTCTGAAAAGAGCCTGTTTTTTGGTCTGCATTATCACTTTCTGGCCTACGCTACTAGCTTAAGCACAGAGCACCCCAAAGTTAGGGTAAATACTTCATTATTTTGGACAATTAAGAAAATCCTTTTTTTAAAAATCCTACCAACCACTAGAGAACTCAGTGGTATTGTAAACTCAGATTTATGGCTGCCATAGAGATATTTTAGAGTGGGTAGGGGACTTCTGAGAGATCCTTAGAACAGTGTTTGAGACAGAGGCTCTTGTTATTTTTCCTCTCTCATAATGAATATTCATACATCTTTGTAGGTGAAACCCATATACTGAAATAATTTGCTATGTTTTCTAGTTTCTGCTATGGCTTTAATATCCTTATTACCTACGAACTAACCTTTTAGAAATTTGGTTGTTAAAATGGCAGTTCTCAGTCAGATGGAGCCTGCTTGTACTAGAAGCTACTCTGGAGTTTTTTCAAATACACCTCCCAACCCTTTTCCCCTCCCACATGACTCTTGTTTATTGTCATTAATGATGATGAATACAGGTAGAAAGAAGTATGTTGTTCTCCTCAGATTTGCTAGGACAGAAAACTAGTCAGGAACAACTGATTTAGGAGGTTAATGGCTAGTTTGTTTTAAGGAGAGACATGTACTGACTTTAGAGCAAGAAGATACCTAGCTAATTGATGGGGGTGGGGAGGGGGACACAGAGAAGTTATGAAAGTTTCCTATCCAGAAAAAAGTGGGTACATTGGTTATTAAGTATAAGGCTCAATTAGGGGGAATTCCTTGGTGGTCCAGTGGTTAGGACTCTGCGCTTTCATTGCCAAGGGCCCCGGTTCAATCCTTGGTCAGGGAACTAACATCCACAAGCTGTGCGGCATGGCAAAAAAAAAACAGCTTCAATTAAGGAGAGAATAGTAGATATCCTGTGTATTATTTTTGATGAGTGAATTATTCTCAGTCATATCTTAGGCATGTGAGAAGTAGAACTCTTTCTGTAAGGTTTACATTGACCAAGCCTGGGAAATTGGAAAGCACACCTCAGTGGTAGGTTATAATGCTGTGGTGTGGCATTTTGGTGCTGTCACTTCCTGTCCCTGAAAGCATTTGGTAAGAGAAGCCACCACCAAGGGTGCAGACAGGAGTGGCCGGGAAGAAAAATAACAGGGTTAGGAGGAGGAGAGCTAGCAGTGCTCATTCATGAGATTTAAAGTTTAAAAAAAAATGGCCAAAACAAAAAAGTCCATTTGTTAGGAGGAACAGAGTCCTAAATCGGGTACTTCAGAGTCCTTTTTAGAAACATGGTGAATCTCGTGGAAACAGATAGCTGCACCTAGATAAGAAATAAGAATAAAGCCTAGATTTTCCCTTGTTACCAGTAAAAATCATGTTATCAATAGATACCAAGAAAACCCTTTATTTGTTGTTCAGAATTGAATATAACTACATTAGACAAAGTAAGGACACAGCTGAATGATGTTCTATTGCCCTGTGCCTGAGCGAGAATGATTATTTTAAAAAGCTTCACGTACAGTCCTGTTTTCAACATTTTTGAGAAATAAAAACATTTGGCCCAGCCCTGTAGTTCAGCACTTGTCACCTGTTTTTTCTTCCCCAGAACTTCCTGGATACATTTTATGCTCCAGCTTACTACCTCTTCAGAGACTCTGGCCTCTTCTTGCTTTTCCCCCCATTCCATTTTTTTCTACTTTCTTTCTTTCTGAAGCTTCTTCTCTTTCTCTCTTATCCCATTTAATCTTTTGAGCGCTCCCACTTTGATCTAGTTGCACTCCTATTCCCACTATGTTATCGCTTGCTGGCTCCAATATTTTTATTAATAGAACATTTTGAAAAAGGTACAACTTTTACTTAAAATTCATTTAGTAATAACTTTTCCAGGAAGTCGGCCTAGATACCCAAGAGCATTTTGTTGTTGCTTTACCATGCAGATAATACATAATCAGCACATACTGATAAAGGCCTTCACTGCTAAGCTAATATTTTCCTGTGTGTATATTCATTTAGTAAGGTTTTCATACACACAATACCTCTGGAAAAAGATGTTCCATATAGATGAAATATCCCAATACTAAAACTAAACTCTTGAAAGTTTAAAATATAAAACCACTATATTTGAAAAATTTTTTGATATTGTTATATATAGTTTTTTAAACTGATTTAGTCATGATTATGAATGACAGTTCTTATACTGTGAAATAATGACTTCCAAAATACCAAGCTCTGTGGTGCTGGTTTTTATCTTTCCTTTCTCCCCCAGTACCGAAGGTAAGCAGTGGCCATTGTTCTCATCTCCTAGTAATCTGCTCTACTTCCACCTTCCTGTGTCTCTGATCTGCTCCGGGGTTAGGAAACCAGGGGGCCCCATAGAGTTTAGGTTGGAATACTCTGCTTTGGTACTTGAATTTAACAATAGCTATTTGAATTTCTCATAAGCGTTTTTTTTTTTAAATAAGTTTATGTATGTATGTATTTATTTATTTATTTATGGCTGTGTTGGGTCTTTGTTGCTGCACGCGGGCATTCTCTAGTTGTGGCGAACGCGGGCTACTCTTCGTTGCGGTGCACGGGCTTCTCATTGCGGTGGCGTCTCTTGTTGAGGAGCACAGGCTCTAGGCGCCTGGGCTTCAGTAGTTGTGGCACACGGGCTTCAGTAGTTGTGGCTCGCGGGCTCAGTAGTTGTGGCTTGCAGGCTCTAGAGCACAGGCTTAGTAGTTGTGGCGCATGTGTTTAGTTCCTCCGTGGCATGTGGGATCTTCCTGGACCTGGGCTTCAACCCGTGTCCCCTGCATTGGCAGGCAGATTCTTAACCACTGCTCCACCAGGGAAGTCCCCCTCTTTTTTTTTTTTAGCATGCTTCTCAGTTCTTGGCTATGTAGAGTACCATCCAGTAGCACCTCATTTATCTAGATACCTAAAATCTCATCACAAGAAAAATAAAGTGATTTTCATGGACCACTTGCTTAAACTGTGTACAACAAATTCTGACACTTCCTACCAAACAGTGCAGTGGAGTACTGATTATATTTTACATTTTTTTGGTATCATTTGTTTCACTTTTGTTTTTATCTCCATAACCAGACTATAAGTTTTTGTGATTGAGTGTAGGGATTCTCTGTGTTTTCCAGTTAAATATAAGTGATTGCTTGATTATAAGATACAGTAGTGCCCTTTGTACTTTGTTTGATTAATTACAAATAATTAATTTCTTTTAAGGGAAAAGAAAACTTAGCTATTCCTCATTGTTCTTCAGGCTGACATTTGCATATACTCTTCAACTTTGCTGACCCTTTTCTATCTTCAGTATCTTCACAGGGAAAAAATACCTAAATCAGGAACCATGCCCTCTCCACACACCTCTTTGTTGGCCACTGTTAAGATCTAGAATAATGACTACCGAATCCTTTTGACAAACACTTCAATTTAGTGTAACACTCAGTTCATATAGAATCCTACAACTTTAAAACTCCAAGGGGTCGTAGAGATCATTTAGATTCCCTTATTTCAGATAAGAAAACAGGCTCCCAGATGTTCTGGTTTCCTTTTTCCATCATACAATAGCACCCTCCATTTATATAGAACTTCATGGTTTCTAATGTGCTCTTAGCGTCTTTTATTCTGTCTCCTTTGAGTCTCACACTACCCTGATAGGTGGTCAAGGTGGTATTATTATTCCTACTTTACAGATAAGGAAGCAGTCTCAGGTTGAGGGCTTGGGCCTTTATTCCAGTTCTTTTAACCTCTAGTCCCATAGTTTATCACTAGCCCAGCTGTTCTTCTTGAACCCTACTTACCTCAGAGTATTTCATTTCACTGTAAATTCGTTTCAGGAGTAACTGGGCTGCAATGGTTTCTGCTGTGGGTCCTGAGACCTAGAATATGATCTTCCTTGTCCATTAGCGATAACCTCTCTGAAATGTTGAAGTTTCTTTGCTTTTCTGCCTCCAGGATAAAAGTACTCAGCATGTCAATGGCACCCAAGTCCAAGGCAACCACTCCCCACCCCATGTTCCTTCCTGTCTTTCAGCTGAATGCCAGGAAGGTCAGCTGCTTCCCAGAGTAGGGACCTGCTTATAACAACCCTTACACTCTCAGTCTGGCACAGGGTTATGTAGTACTTTCTAACCCTCCTTGTATCATTAGATAATTGCCGTCCATTAGAGTATCAGTTACAGCAGTGAGAGTCAAAGTGCTAATCTCTTTTAATTTATTAGTTAAGAAGACATCTTCCTTCTAGTCACTGTTTTAGGTTTTCATCACTGCATTATACGTAATACTTTCCTGGTGTTTTGTGTGAGCCTGCATGCATGTAGAATGCTTGAGAAAAGCAGGGTGTCAGTGTGTATTAGAGTCCTGACTGACAGTGGACCCTTTCCCTTTCCCACATTGTTTTTAAGCAGCTCTCCTTGGGGGATGCTCTGGCCTCTGTACTCAGATGCAGATCAGCAGGCACTCATTTTCTCATTCTTGCCTTCTGTGTGGTGCATTTTAGAGCACTTTTAAGGTCACAACAGAGCTTGCCTTTCAGTGAAGCCATAGTTCCCAAAACATATTAAGAAAAGCCAGGTCATTTCTTCTACTCTCTGATGGATGGGGAAAGCCTGAGAGCATCTCTTTAATCCTGTACTGTACTCTTTAGACTCCATTTACTACCACACTCTGGCAATGAAAGAATAAGTTTTCCTTCTGTCTTGGAGTCAACAGAATAAGGCTTTTGCAGGAATAGGTGAGCAATCTCTGGGCTAATGGCTGGGTTAAGATATTTCTATGCCAGTTTTGCCTACCACAAGTCTTGACCATCTCCTTTATGGTTTATTAGATTCTGTGATCTTGAGAGAAGAGGTACTGGGCAAATATTTAAAATATGTGCTCAGACCAAAAAAACACTCAGGAGCCTCTGGTTTACAGGAGTAAATGTAAAGTATTACAAATACGATCTACTCTGCAGGAAAAAAAATCTTTTGGGAAATTATCAGTACCCATTTGAGTCTCTTTCTCTATATTAAATAGGAGTAATGAGACTGGTCCCCATATTTTAAGTGATTATTTTATTTCCCTAAAACCCTGTCATATATAGTGAGTTTGGTTGTTTGCCATTGGCGTGACAGACTCTATTGAGTTAGCCTCATGGGAGGTGAGGCACCTTTGTCATCTCATTTCTTTTGAAAATTGTGTTGGAAGGAAAAAGACCAAGGTTCCCTTCCCACACTCAGGTTCAGCCAGGCAAGCCCTTGTTAAATTGAAACATTTTATTTCTTCTATTTTAACTCTTATCTTTTCTCTCTCCCCTCCAGGGGATAAGCATCATAGGCTATAGATGACAGTTGCTAAGCTTAGGCAATGGCAGATTGCAGCAGATAGACAGTGGAAGGATAAGGAAACCAGATAGCTTTCTAGCACCTCCTGAATTGGATTCGCCTGTGTGACTTCACATTTAAGCCTTTTTTTTACTCTCATACACAATCCCCCTTTTCCCCCCCACCCTGGAAGTTCAGAATTTGGCTCTGTTGCAGGTGAGAAATCCAAATCTGTAGGTGAAAATAGATCTAGCCACTCTTAACACACATGTGACCCTGGTAGCTCACCCTTTATGCTCTCAGCCTTTTCATATTCCCATTAGGTAGAAGTACAAAGGGACTTCTTTGTACAGAGAAGGGATTTCTGTACAAAGAAGTACAAAACGATACCCTGTTTAGAAGAGATGGGTCATGCTCATTTTCATAACCAACCAATAAATTCTATTATGTGCATACTTGTGCTATTTCCTGTAAACAAAGCCAATGCAAAAGATGCTTTATACATTATTGCCTCTAGTAATATCTGTATTCTCAGCATAGGAAGTTGATATATTTTAGTGCAGTTAACTATGAAACTGAACACTTTGGCCTCTTTTGGATTCTTTCAAACTGACCTAAAAAGTATCTTTCTTGAATGATTAAGATTTCAAATGGTTGAAAAATCGCTTTTAGAAGAGAAGCATTAGGATTTCTTTCTAAATAGTGATCTAAGTGTTGAATTGTTAAAAGTTTGAGAAGTAAATTCACTTACAAAGAGAAGTGGCTGTTAATGTATATCACTTAATACATAAGTGGTATATTACTGAATATATCATTTATTCACTTAATATATCATTCTAGAACATGGAGCTGTTTTATTTTCACCTGTCCCTTCTTCCTAGCTCCTGAGTACAAAAATAAAGTGGCAATTAAAATAACTAAGAGTAAATTAAAATAAAAAATCAGAAGATTAAAATAGTGCCCTTTCACAATATTTTATCAACGTAAATTAACAGACTGTAGTTCTTAAAAGTAGCTCACCTGGAACATTTCTAAGTTGGAAACCTCATCAGAACTATCCCTCCACCCAACACCCCCAAAAAAACTCCAAAATAAATTTACTTCTGATCTTGGCTATTGTGAGGTAGGAAGTAGATTTATGATCACATTATAATATGATCACATTATAGAAGGAGCAAAGACTTGGTGCTTTTGTTAAATATTAGATGTAGAATTTTTATGTTAGGTGGTGCAGTGGTTGAGAGTCTGCCTGCCAATGCAGGGGACACGGGTTCGAGCCCTGGTCTGGGAAGATCCCACATGCCGCAGAGCAGCTGGGCCCGAGAGCCACAGTTGCTGAGCCTGCGCGTCTGGAGCCTGTGCTCCGCAACAAGTGAGGCCGCGGTGGTGAGAGGCCTGCGCACTGCGATGAAGAGTGGCCCCCGCTTGCCACAACTAGAGAAAGCCCTCACACAGAAACGAGGACCCAACACAGCCATAAATAAATAAATTAAAAGAAAAAAAAGAATTTTTATGTCAATACCAGATTTGTAATTCAATCTGTGATGATGGAAAGATGAATATTATTTTGATTTTTTATCCTCCCCCTCCTTGGTTGGTTGGTTTGTTTATTTAGTATTGTCTCAGTTTGTTTTACAATTTCCAGGTTTTTTTTTTCAATATTTATTGAAATATAGTTGATTTACAATGTTGTGTTAGTTTCAGGAGTACAGCAAAGTGATTCAGTGTTTTTATATGTACATTTTAAATAATTTAATTTTTTTTTTAAATAAATTTATTTATTCATTTATGGCTGCATTGGGTCTTCGTTGCTGCGCGGGCTTTCTCTAGTTGCGGCGAGAGGGGGCTACTCTTCGTTGCGGTGCATGTGCTTCTCATTGCGGTGGCTTCTCGCGGGCTCTAGAGCACAAGCTCAGCAGTTGTGGCGCACGGGCCTAGTTGCTCCGCAGCATGTGGGAATCTTCCCGGACCAGGGCTCAAACCCATGTCCCCTGCATTGGCAGGCTGATTCTTAACCACTGCGCCATCAGGGAAGTCCTGAATTTTACTTTATTTTATTTTATATATATATATTTTTTTAGATTCTTTTCCATTATAGGTTATTATTGAGTATAGTTACCTGTGCTATACAGTAAGCCCTTGCTAGTTATGAATATTATTTTTAGAGTACATAAAATAAAGTTTCTAAGTAAAGTATTTTTCACCTAAAGTATTTATCATTATCCTAAATTGACAAGTTAAAATATCAAAGGAGGCATGGTTTAATGTAACTAAATAGTCTCTGAGAATTTAAAAAATGATTTTATGGTCTTTCAGACTTATAATTAAAGTGCTTGATGAAGATGATTTTTTTGGCCTTGGAGTGATCAACTGTGTATTGCCTGCCTGTTATTTTGATAATACAAGTTGCAGGTTCCTTATATTTAGATGTATGGGATCTCCTATTGAAGATCCAATGTAAACATTATGTTGTAGTGTAATATATGCAGATTTTTAAAAATCTATATACATACATATATATATATATATATATATATATATATATATATATATTTAATGATCTATTATACTTTCTGACTCCTTGGAGTTGGTACCAGTGATACTACCATCCATGCCAAAGAGTGGCCTTCATCATTTTCTCCCTGTGTTTTCTGAAGTTTTCTCTTGCTAAAAAGCTTTATTCCCTGCTTTCCTGGGACCCACTCCAGAACTCAACCATGCACTGTGTACTGAAACCCAGACATACCAATCTCTAGCAATTGCTGACCTCTCTGCCACAGGAAACATTAGAAGCTGTTTCCTGTACCAACTGAGTTTTAGTTAACTCAGTTGACTTGCCATTAAGTTGATATATTTGCTTTTCTATTGATAAAAAGTATACTAATTAAATTTTATATTTATTATATCAGTTATCTACTGACATAAATTACAAACCAGAGGTTATGAAGTTTTAACAAAGGTTTCAAGATTCAATATCTTTCATCTTATAAAGTGTATTTGTTTCGTATCCAAAGCAGTAGAGACTTGTAATCATTTTGATGAATGTCAGAGACTCTTAACTCTTGAAACTTACAGCTTTTCTCAGTAAAATCCCTGGTTCAATTTTCCTTTTTCTTTTTTCCTTGTAGTGGACTTTTGGGAGCAATAAAAATAAGAAGAAAGGAAAAGCCAGAAAAATAGAGAAGAAAGGAACCATGAAGAAACAGGCCAATAAAACTGCTTCCTCAGGCAGTTCGGACAAAGACAGTTCAGCTGAGAGCTCAGCCCCTGAGGAAGGTGAGTCAAGTGGTGCAGACTTGGGAGTGAACTCTTATTTAGTAGAAGCTGCAGAGTCAGAAATGGAGGGAAAAGGTGCCTGCATTACAATTACAGCATGGTCTCTGCCTTTATTGCAGGGGTCTCTAATCTTTTCAGTGGTCATGGTCTGTTTAGAATCTGAATGAAGCAAGAAAAATACATGCATTCCAAAGCATTAGTGAGGCCCTTGAAACCCATCCAGGAAACCCATGAGGATTCCCTGCATTAGAGTCTCCATTCACCTTAACTTGAGTGCCTTCTCTTTCCTTTTTCTTGGTTATTCATAGGGGGAAAATCCTTGAACCAGATACAAAACTCAGTAAAAAATGTTGTTTCGAAATGAGAATTTTTACTAACACTAGTTTGAAAGTGAACTGGTTCCAGGACTAAAATGGTAAACTTTATATTTGTTTTGAGTAATAATGTTTATATACAAACTGGCTTGTACAGAATTGGCCTAACCTGCTTTTTAAGCACATGCCTGTGAATGTTAGCTCAAATTGAGTCAAGCACAAAATTGCTAGTTTAACTTAATAAATACTCAGTTACAATATGTAATGCTTTTTTCCATCACCCTTTGTCCTACCAAGATCCAATATCATTAGGAATTCACTAATCAATCTAATGACTTATTAAAACATTGATTTTTTTAAATGCCAACTAATAAATGTAGAAGAAAGTATAGTTAGACAATCACCATTTTCAACCATCATAGTAATAATTGATTTACTGAAGTGTTATCGATGAGTGTTAAAACCACTGGATGATAGTTTGTTGAGGAACAAGATGTTTACACAATCTCAAAGCATCTCCCTATACTTATTATGAAAATTGAATATGGACTATATGTCAGATAATGCTATTTCTTAAATGTTAAATTTCCTGAGTTTGATCATTGTATACGTGGTTATATAAGAGACTGTCCTTTTTACAAGAAGTATTTAGGGGTGAAAGGTCACAATCTCTGCAGCTTACTCTCAGTTCAGCAAAATAAATGATAAAAATATGTAAATTGTTTTATGTATGTAGACAGAAAGTGAATTGGCGATGTTAACAATGGGTGAACCTAAGTAACAGATGTACGGGAGTTGAATTATTCTTGCAAATTTTTTCTGTAGGTCTGTAATTTTTTCAAAATACAAAAGTCAAATTAAAAAGATCATGCTGGTTTCTTAATCCAGCCTAAGTTTCTGTAACCTGTGTTTGCATTTGCCAAAGGCAGACCAAGGGTTTTCCCAAGGGAGGTGAGATGCCCATGTTCCACTTCACCTAGAAGAGCCAAGGGGTAATGATTATCAACACTGTGGGGCCACCTGTGGCTCTGTCTTCTGCAGCATCACCTAACCTTGTGTTTGGTCCTTTGTTGCAGGTGAAGTGTCAGATTCTGACAGCAACAGCTCCTCCTCCAGTTCAGATTCAGACTCTTCCTCAGAAGATGAGGAATTCCATGATGGCTATGGAGAAGACCTCATGGGAGATGAGGAAGACAGGGCCCGTCTGGAACAGATGACAGAAAAGGAGAGAGAGCAAGAACTGTTCAACCGCATAGAGAAGAGGGAGGTGTTAAAAAAAAGGTAAAGTGGTAGTTCCTTAATGATAAAATAAAATAATAAAGTAATTTCCCAGAGTTCACATTTGGAGCCCTGTCTTCACAGGATTCAAGACTTGAAATTTCTCCTCATTATTTATGAGTTAGGAATCTGACTATCCTCCCAGCATGCTTTTTGTATTTTTTTTAAAACTCAAATGTTAAATTGCTTTTTGATATACAAAGCTGCTTCAGTATTTTGGATTACTTTTGCCATATTTAAATGGCAGAAGTTTTTCCTCATCTCCTAACAGAATTTCAAGGTGAAAATAAACTTGACTTTGTCTCAGGAGATAAAATAGTCCTCACAATTTGGATCCTTCCCTACCTACCTAATATTGCGAAAGAAACAGAAGCATTTTCCTTGGCAGCAGTTAGTCCCATTTTGTCTGGGAGCCTGTCTGTCCCTTCTGGAGACCATATTAAGTCTGGTGAGTTATCCTAGACAAGAATGTTTGGCTTTCAGTCAGCAGCAAGTAATAGACATTTGTTTTGAGTGTGAATGCTTCCACGGTTACCTGTATTGGAACAAACAGGACTTAAGAAACGACCACAGTTGCCAGATGGTTAAGAATGACTTCTGAAATTTGTATTTCTGAATTGTGGAGAGCATAACAAGAGGTTCTCATATAAGGGCAATAGGGCCCTATGATAAAATCACAAAGTAGCTCGAGAGTAGTGGGTGGCTGATCTCAAACTTGGGCTTTTTATTTTTCACCTTATATGAATGAGGCAGTTGACTGACTGATTCAGTGACTTTTTTAGTGATTGGAAGAATGTTTACAGTGATGATAATTAAGACAGAAGTTCAGAGCCATTCACAGAAAATGGAGGTTTTTGTAGTTCATTTGTTTAGCTACAAGGCAGTACAATATGGTAACTCAGAAACTTTCTACATCTTTTTAATGTAAACACCATCAGCATCCTGTTTTATAGCCAGCAACACCAGTAGTGAGGTATCATTTTTGGTTGTTAGATTCTTCACCTATTCTAGAGCTTCCTCTTTTTTTATTTAAATTTTTTTTTTTTAAAAGGTAAGTGCAGGCAGCATAAAGGTAGCTTGGTTGTGCAAAGAGCACTGACATTTTCCATCAGAAAGTCTAGGCTCGGGACTTCCCTGGTGGTCCAGCGGTTAAGGATCTGCCTTCCAATGCAGGGGATGCGGGTTCGATCCCTGGTCAGGGAACTAAGATCCCACGTGCCACAGGGCAACTAAGCCTGCACGCTCTAGAGCCTGCACCTGCAGCTATAGAGCCTGCTGCCACAGCTACTGAGCCCGTGTGCTCTGGAGCCCGTGCACCACAAGGAAACATCCCACATGCTACAACGAAGATCCCGTGTGCTGCAACTAAGACCCAATGCAGCCAAATAAATAAATATTTTTTTAAAAAAAGAAGAAGAAGAAAGAAAATCTAGGCTCAAGTCAGACTCACTGGCTAGGTTATCTGAATTAGTCACTTACCCTCCTCCTGCCTCAGCTTCCTCGTTGGGGATTGTTGTAAGTCCTCAGTAAGATAATACATATAAGAACATAATGTAAATATAAGCTGTTAACTTTTTTAAAATTGAAGTATAGTTGATGTACAATATTATATAAGTTACAGATGCATAATTTAGTGATTCACAGTTTTTAAAGGTTATACTCCACTTATAGTTATTATAAAATATTGACTATATTCCCTGTGTCATACAATATATTGCCCCTCCCTGCTTCCCTCTCCCCACTGGTAAGCACTCGTTTGCTCTCTATATCTATGAATCTGTTTTTTTGTTATATTCACTAGTTTGTTGTATTTTTTAGATTTCACATATAAGTGATAGCATACAGTATTTGTCTTTCTGTGTCTGACTTATTTCACTTAGCATAGTCTCCTCCGAGTTCATCCATGTTGTTGTAAATGGCAAAGTTTCATTCTTTTTTATGACTGAGTAGTATTCTATTGTATGTATATACACCACATCTTCTTTATCCATTCATTCCATATTTTGGCAATTGTAAATAATACTGCTATGAACATGGCGGTGTATGTATCTTTTCGAATTAGCATTTTTGTGTTTTTCAGGTATATACCCAGGAGTGGAATTGCTGGGTCACATGGTAGTTCTATTTTTAGGTTTTTCTTTTTTTTTTAAATATTTTAAAGAATATTTATTTATTATTATTTTTTTTTTTGGTTTTTTTTTTAACATCTTTATTGGAGTATAATTGCTTTACAATGGTGTGTTAGTTTCTGCTTTGTAACAAATTGAATCAGTTATACATATACATATGTCCCCATATCTCTTCCTTCTTGCATCTCCCTCCCTCCCACCCTCCCTATCCCACCCCTCTAGGTGGTCATAAAGCACTGAGCTGATCTCCCTGTGCTATGCGGCTGCTTCCCACTAGCTATCTATTTTACGTTTGGTAGTGTATATATGTCCATGCCACTCTCTCACTTTGTCCCAGCTTCCCGTTCCCCCTCCCCGTATCCTCAAGTCCATTCTCTAGTAGGTCTGCATCTTTATTCCCGTCTTGCCCCTAGGTTCTTCATGACCATTTTTTTTTTTTTTTTTAGATTCCATATATATGTGTTAGCATACGGTATTTGTTTTTCTCTTTCTGACTTACTTCACTCTGTATGACAGTCTCTAGGTCCATCCACCTCACTACAGATAACCCAGTTTCGTTCCTTTTTATGGCTGAGTAATATTCCATTGTATATGTGTGCCACATCTTCTTTATCCATTCATCTGTTGATGGACACTTAGGTTGCTTTCATGTCCTGGCTATTGTAAATAGAGCTGCAACGAACATTTTGGTACATGACTCTTTTTGAATTACGGTTTTCTCAGGGTATAAGCCCAGTAGTAGGATTGCTGGGTCGTATGGTAGTTCTATTTTTAGTTTTTTAAGGAACCTCCATACCGTTCTCCATAGTGGCTGTATCAATTTACATTCCCACCAAGAGTGCAAGAGGGTTCCCTTTTCTCCACATCCTCTCCAGCATTTATTGTTTGTAGATTTTTTGATCATGGCCATTCTGACTGGTGTGAGATGATATCTCATTGTAGTTTTGATTTGCATTTCTCTAATGGTTAATGATGTTGAGCATTCTTTCATGTGTCTGTTGGCAATCTGTATATCTTCTTTGGAGAAATGTCTATTTAGGTCTTCTGCCCATTTTTAGATTGAGTTGTTTGTTTTTTTGATATTGAGCTGCATGAGCTGGTTGTAAATTTTGGAGATTAATCCTTTGTCAGTTGCTTCATTTGCAAATATTTATTATTTATTTATTTATTTAGGCTGCACCGGGCCTTAGTTGCAGCATGCGGGGTTTAGTTGCAGCATGCGAACTCTTAGTTGTGGCATGCATGTGGGATCTAGTTCGCTGACCAGGAATTGAACCCAGGCCCCCTGCATTGGGAGCTCAGAGTCGTACCCACTGGACCACCAGGGAAGTCCCTATTCTTAGTTTTTTTAATTATTATTTATTTTATTTTATTTATTTTTGGCTGCGTCGGGTCTTAGTTGAGGCACGCTGGATCTTCCATTGTGGCGCGCGGACTCCTCTCTAGTTGTGGCGTGCAGGCTCCAGGGCATGTGGGCTCTGTAGTTTGCGGCACGCGGGGTCTAGTTGAGGCGTGCAGGCTCAGTAGTTGTGGCGTGCAAGCTTAGTTGCCCCGCGGCATGTAGGATCTTAGTTCCCTGACCAGGAATCGAACCTGCGTTCCCTGCATTGTAAGGCGGATTCTTTACCACTGGACCACCAGGGAAGTCTCTGTTTTTAGAGAAACCTCTGTACTCTTTTCCACAGTGGCTGCGCCAGTTAATTTTCTCCACATCCTCACCAACATTTGTTATTTGTGTTCTTTTTGATGATGGCCATTCTGACAGGTGTGAGGTAATATCTCATTGTGGTTTTGACTTGCATTTCCCTGATGATTAGCAATGTTGAGCATCTTTTCATGTGCCTGTGGGCCATCTGCATTTCCTCTTTGGAAAAATGTCTATTCAGGTCTTCTGCCCATTTTTTAATCAGGTTGTTTGTTTTTTTGATGTTGGGTTGTATGAGCTGTTTATATATATATATATATATTTTTTTTTTTTTTTTGATATTAACCGTGTATCGGTCATATCATTTGCAAATATTTTCTCCCATTCAGTAGGTTGTCTTTTTGTTTTGTTGATGGTTTCCTTTGCTATGCAAAAGCTTTTAAGTTTAATTAGGTCCCATTTGTTTATTTTTACTTTTATTTCCTTTGCTTTAGGAGACATCCAAAAAAAATACTGCTGCGATTTATGCCAAAGAGTATTCTGCCTGTGTTTTCCTCTAAGAGGTTTATGGTTTCTGGTCTTACATTTAGGTCTTTAATCCATTTTGAGTTTATTTTTGGATATGGTGTTAGAAAATGTTCTAATTTCATTCTTTTACATGTAGCTGTCCAGTTTTCTCAGCACCTCAGGTATTAACTTAAAAATAACTTTATTGAGATGTAGTTTACACACCATAGAATCTATCCATTGAAAGTGGTTGAAAGTGGTTCAGTGGTTTTTTATATATTCATAAAGTTGTGTAGCCATCACCACAATTAATTTCAGAACATTATCATCACCCCAGAAAAAAACCCTGTACTTATTGGTACTCAGTTCCCTCTACTGCCTCCTAGCCTTAGGAAGCCACTAACTTACTTTCTGTCTCTATAGATTTGCCTATTTCTGGGCATTTTATATAAATGGAATCATAAATATGTAGTCTTTTGTGCCTGGCTTCTTTCACTTAACATATATTTGAAGTTCATTCATGTAGCATGTATCAGTACTTCATTCCTTTTTATGGCTGAATAATATTCCATTATGTGTATAAACCACATTTTATTTATCTATTAATCTGTTTTGATATCTTTGCTGTTGTGAATAGTGCTACTATGAACATTCATGTACAAATATTTCAGTATCTATTTTCAATTCTTTTGGGTATATACATAGGAGTGGAATTGCTGAGTCATATGGTAATTTTATGTTTAACTTTTTGAGAAACCACCAAACTGTTTTCCATAGCAGCTGTACCATTTTACATTCCCACCAGCAATGTATAAGAGTTCCAGTTTGTCCACATCCTTGCCAACACTTGTTATTTTTTCTTTTTTTGATAATAGCTATCCTGGAGAATGTGAAGTGTCTTATTGTGGTTTTGATTTGCATTTTCCTGTTGACTAATGATGTTTAGAATCTTTTCAAATCCTTATTGGAGAAATGTCTGTTCAAGTGCTTTGCCCATTTTTTAATTGGGTTATTTGTCTTTTTGTTGTTGAGTTATAAGAGTTCTTTATATATTCTGGTTACTAGACCCTTATCAGATAACATGATTTGCAAATATTTTCTCCCATTCTGTAGGTTGTAAATTTCACTGTCAAGTATTGTTTAATGCACAAAATTTAAAAATTTTTATGCACAATAAATTTTTTATTTTCTTGCTGCAGCTTTTGGTATCTAAGAATCTTGCCAAATCCGCAATCATGAGTATTTACCCGTATGTTTTCTTGTAAGAGTTTTATAGTTGTAGGTCTTATGTTTAGATCATTGATCCATTTTTTAAAATTTTGTATTGGAGTACAGTTGATTTACAATGTTGTGTTAGTTTCAAGTGTACAGCAAAGTGATTCAGTTATACATGTACATATATCTATTCTTTTTCATATTCTTTTCCCATACAGGTTGTTACAGAGTATTGAGTAGAGTTCCTTGTACTATACAGTAGGCCCTTGTTGATTATCTATTTTATGTATAATAGTGTGTATATGTTAATCCCAACCTCCTAATTTATCTCTCTCCCCCTCATTGATCCATTTTGAGATCATTTTTTGTATATGGTGTGAGGTAAGAGTCCAACTTTATTCTTTGGCATATAGCTATCCAGTTGTCCCAGTACCACTTGTTGAAGAGACTGTTCTTTCCCCAGTCTTGGCACCATTGTTGAAATCAGTTGTTCATGGATATATGGATTTATTTGTTGACTGTATTCTGTTCCATTGATCATTATGTTTATGGTTATGCCAATACCATACTGTTTTGATTACTGTAGCTGTGTAGTCAGTTTTTAACTTGGGAAGTGTGAAGTGTTAGGAACCTTTGTTCTTCTTCAAAATTGTTTTGGCTATGTGGGGCCCTCTGCATTCCCATAGGAATTTTAGTATCAGCTTATCAATTTCTGCAACAGCAAAAGAAGCAGCTGGGATTTTTATAGGAATTGTGTTGAATCTGTTTATCAAATTTGGAAGTATTGCCATCTAATATTAAGTCTTTTAATCCATGAATGTGATATCTTTCTACTTACTTAGGTATTATTTAATTTCTTTCAACAATCCTTTAGTTTTGGGTGTAAAAGACTAGCACTCGTTTTGTTAAATTTATTACTAAATATTGTATTCTTTTGGATGCTACTGTAAATGGAATTGTTTTCTTTGTTTCGTTTTTGGATTATTCATTGCAAGTATATAGAAATACAGTTAATTTTTGTATATTGACCCTCTTAAGAACTAAGTAAAAACTTTCATAATTGGGGTTATTTTAGAATGTTATGAAAAGAGTTTAATATTTATTATATTCCTTTATTCCTTCCATAAAGTTCCTTAAATTCACACACAAAAAAGTAGTTTTGTTTCATAAAAGCCTGCTTTTTGTTACAGGGAGAGAGCCTAGATTGCATTTGTTTAAGAGAATAGCATATTTATTCACATGTTTGCTGGGGTGGAGCTGAGGGAGGCATTTTTCCTAATGAAGAAAGATGGAGAGTGGTGTTTTTAACATACAGCCTGTGTCTTGACCACCTTAAAAATGTGACAGTGGCTTTCTGTGGCTTCATTATGTTTCTAATGGGACACCATTGGAGCTGATCCAAGAATCAACTATTTTCTTCCATTATGTGAAGTTGAGGAAGAGCAGTGCGTTACCAACAGGATACAACAGTATCCTCAGTATTCTCTCATTTTAAGTCTATTCCACCTTAATGCTTTCAAGTACTTTTGGTGTATTTATATTCAATATTTCTAATGTACTTATAAGATACATTGGAGTTTCTTACAGGAAACCAAAACATTTATTAACTCCTCCCCAGCACTTACTTCCTTTCTCCTATCTAATAGAAATCAGTCTACAGATATTTCATTGCCACTTAAAAACCAAACAAATATATTTTAAATAGATTTGAAATCAGGAAAAAACTGAAAACAGCCAAAAAGAAAGAAAAGAAAGAAAAAAAGAAAAAGCAAGAAGAGGAGCAGGAAAAGAAGAAACTGACACAGATTCAAGAATCTCAGGTAGGAGATTCAATAGTCCTCGTTATCCAAAGAATAAAACCTCCATTTTGAGTGTGTATGTGTGTTTATATAAAAGATGGGTTTATATTAGTCAGCCTAGGTCAGTTAGTGCAAGACTATTTATGTACTGTCTTCATCTTATAGGTTTCATTAATCTCTGGACATATCATTTCACCATTAGCTGTGCTGTTTAACTCCATGGGAATTCTACTCAGGTCTGCATGTAAAAAGCAGCTCATTGGAGTGTGAGCACTCCTTAAGGGAAAGTTTGTAAACTTCCTGTCCCGGGTAGCTGAATTGGTTATGATGTTTACTCAGGTGTATGTCATCCTGGACTTGGTAATAAATGTAGCTGGGAAAATTAGTCATCTCTGCATTTATCACAAAAAGCTTTGTTGACAGTATTAACGTATATTAGCTGTGATCTAGGGAGTCCTTCCAGGAAGTGTTTATTCTTATACTTCTTAGGCTTTCTGTTTATTAGGCAGGTAAGACAGGGACTGACTTTACTCCTCTATCCTCTTTGTCCACAAGAGGATGCTCTCTCCTCTTAAGCAAATTTCAATTTCTGCAGCCAATATAGATTCACATTGGAGAACTGAATAATTTTTAGGTATAAAGAATATTATCATCAGCTGTTGGTAAAAAGAGCCATCCTACATATTTTTCCCTTCCCAGGTAACATCCCATAACAAGGAACGACGTTCCAAACGGGATGAGAAACTAGATAAGAAATCTCAAGCCATGGAGGAGCTGAAAGCAGAGCGAGAAAAACGGAAGAACAGAACAGGTAAGTGGGGAAAATGTGATGGCTACTTTGTGTCTTTGATCATATGATTTAACTTCCTGATGCCAATTTTAATTTTTCCCCCTTTTTAGCTCTCTAGTATAGGCAGTTCCAAACACATACAGAGAATAGTATAATGAAACTCCATGAACCCATCCTCCAACTTCAGCAGTCAACTCATAGCCAATCTTATTAAATCTGCACTGCCCTCTTCCTTTGGGTTATTTTGAAGTAAATCCCAGCATCATCATATTTCAACCATAAATATTTCAATATGTGTCTCTAAAAGATAAGGACTCCTATTTTAAACATAACTACAGTACCATTACTACACCTAAAAAATAGTAACAAATATTTTCTCCCAGTCTGTAGGTTGTCTTTTCATTTTATTTATGGTTTCCTTGGCTGTGCAAAAGCTTATAAGTCTGATTAGGTCCCATGTGTTTATTTTTGCTTTTATTTCTTCCCTGACCAGGGGAATGAGATCTTGCAAGCCCCACAGTCAAAAAAAAAAACCAACACAAAACACTTGTTATAGTTGTTTTTTGTGTGGTTGTGCCATCAAATGAGTACTTTGTTTTATTTTGCTTGTGATCTGTAGAGATGACTTGTTGTTCTGTTCTATGATTATACACGATGCAAGGTTCCAAAGTCAAATCTACTAAGCAAGGTATATTTAGAGAAATTTAGCATCTATAGCCTTCTCTTTCACCCCTTGCCTTCCTCCCATAGTAGACGACCACTTAAAAAAAATTTTTTTATATCCTTCCTTTTTATTTTTTAAACAAAAGGACACAGATTCACCTTCCATCTTAGATTGTTAGTGCATTATACACACTTCTCTCTACCTTGCTTTTTCACTTAACCATATATTCTAAAGATAACTCTGTAGTTTTTATGTTGAGCAATGGTTAGTAGACTACCTGTTTTTGTAAATAATTTTATTGGAATACAATGATGCCCATTTTTTCATAATTGTGACTACTTTCTGTCTACAGTAACAAAATTGAGTAGTTGATACAGTGACCATATAAAGCCTATCCTAAAAATATTTATGTGTTCATTTAAAACATTTTCTGACTCAGGATGCAGTGTAAGGCTCGGCTCTTTCCTTTTTTACAGCTGCAGCATAGTTCATTGGGTGGATGTGCTAGAGGTGATTCAGCCACTCCCCTTTGTAGACATTTGGGTTGTTTTCAGTCTCCTGCTATTACAAATAGTACTGTAAACTCAAAGTAAGTTTTTCCTGAAAGACTCTCTGAAGACATCTTAAGTTTTTCCCCAATTTTCCTGCCAGTCTTCAAGTGCCTTGAGAGAAATAAAAGACAACTGTCAGTAGAGTTGGTGACCCTTTTTGCCCACTTAGTGACAGTCTTCCAGCCCTTTTTTCTGTCTACTGCGGCTTGACATTTGGTGCGACTTAAACTTTCTGGTTAACGCACTTGTTAACACAAGTAATCACAAACCAGGCCAGAGAGGATGGAGCTGTCTATTGAGTCCTTTTCCATGTTCCAGTTCTTTTTCAGGGATGAGAGATGTTTCAGCTTCTTATTGAGAGAATCTAGGTAAACATTTCCTCTTTTTTTAAGCTGAGCTCCTCGCCAAGAAACAGCCATTAAAAACCAGTGAGGTGTACTCTGACGATGAGGAGGAGGAGGAAGATGACAAGTCCAGTGAAAAGTCAGACCGCTCGTCCCGAACATCGTCATCTGATGAAGAAGAGGAGTAAGCTGTGTACATTTTGGTCTAGTAGTCAGGATAGGTGGGTTCTTCGGGGAAAGGCTTAGTGTAGCTTCCAAATTTCCCCTGTTCGGGTGACGAACTTTGGTTTGGTTCCGTACCCTGAATTGCCGAGCTGGGTTCCCCAGCACATCAGCCCAAACATATACTTCTGCCATTGGCTCTTAGCCTGTACCCCTGAACATTTCATCAGGGCCAGGCGGTTAGGAGCTGCCTTCATGTCACCCTCAGATTGGCCAGGAGCTTCCATTAGTTTTCCTAGTCTGGTAGGTTATCTGGGATGGCAGCCTCATTTGAGACAGTTCACACTGCTGGTTAGGAATAGGATTCTATTCCCACTTTCCTGTTGCTTCATTTATTTCTCCTACTGTGTGAAATCACACATACTTCGGTTAAGTTTTAAGAAGTTGATATTATTTATTTACCTTGATCTGTTTTTATGATGCACATTTTTCCCAGTGTCCTTTGTTCCTCACAGGAAAGAAGAGATCCCTCCAAAATCACAACCGGTCTCCTTACCGGAGGAATTGAATCGGGTTCGATTATCACGGCATAAGCTGGAACGTTGGTGTCACATGCCCTTCTTTGCTAAAACTGTCACAGGATGTTTTGTACGGATTGGCATTGGAAACCACAACAGCAAACCAGTTTACCGGGTTAGTGTTTCTTTCCTTGGACAATTGTCCATGTTTTAAATATAATGATTCTTAGCTAGAAGTAGGAACTACTGAACAAATCTGTCACTTTTCCCATTTGATGAGAAAATAGACTCCAATTAAGATGCCCTTAGAACAGTGACAGTCTGAGCCAACCAGAGATCAATTGTGACCTGCTTGCTGCCAAGAGGAGTACTCGGAGCCCAAGGGTCTAGATTTAGAACAATTTTCTCTATCCTTCTTCCACGTAGATGTGAGAAGGCAGACACTTATGAAGTATTTTTCAAGAGTTATGTAATCTGGAAGATTTGTTCATTTGAAAAATAAATGAAAAATTTCCATGTTACATACTAAGTGACTTCTGCAACAGGGAGTTATATTGAGGTTTGTAAAATGACAAACAGGGACTTCCCTGGTGGCACAGTGGTTAAGAATCCGCCTGCCAGCACAGGGGACGCGGGTTCGAGCCCTGGTCCGGGAAGATTCCACATGCCGCGGAGCAACTAAGCCCGTGTGCTGCAACTACTGAGCTTGCACTCTAGAGCCTGCAAGCCACAACTACAGAAGCCCGTGCGCCTAGAGCCCGTGCTCCACTACAAGAGAAGCCACCGCAGTGAGAAGCCTGCACACCACAACGAAGAGTAGCCCCTGCTCTCCGCAACTAGAGAAAAGCCCATGCGCAGCAACGAAGACCCAATGCAGCCAAAAATTAATTAATTACTTTTTTTTAAAAAAAGAATCTGCCTGCCAATAGAGGGGACACAGGTTCGAGCCCTAGGCCGGGAAGATCCCACATGCTGCGGAGCAACTAAGCCTGTGCACCACCACAACTACTGAAGCCCGTGCTCCGCAACAAAGAGAAGCCATCACAGTGAGAAGCCCTCGCAACTCAACGAAGAGTAGCCCCCACTCGTTGCAACTAGGAAAAGACTGTGTGCAGCAACGAAGACCTGACGCAGCCAAAAATAAATAAATAATTTATTTTTTTAAAAAAAAACCCTCCAACCTAATAGAGATTATTTTGTGAGTTCCAGCTCTGCTTCTGTGGTCTAGATGACTAGAACATAGCTGTTTGATTTTTTTTCTTTTTGTTTTCGTTTGTTTTGTTCTGGGTTGTTTGGTTTTAACATGTGTTTACCTCCTTCTGTGAGGACCAGGGGCCATGCTATGTCCCAGAAACCTTGGCAACAGGAACAGACCTCATGGTCTTCACACTTGATTGATAAAACTAACCTCTGAAATCCAGGTGCACCCCTTAGTAAGGTAGAATTAAGTTGGAGGGGAAGCTTCCAATGCCCCACCAGGCTCACTGCCTCCTCGCCTGGCGCTTGCTTAACTCTGGGCACAGGTGCCTGGCCGTCTGAGTTCTAAGCCCGAGAAAGGTGCCCAGAACACCTGGCAGCTGTGGGCTTCTCTCAGTGCAGGGTCACTCATCTGCACTCATGCAGATGGAGCCAGAGGGTGGGGTGGAGAGCTCTGAAGGAGTCTGTTGTGATTGGTGTCTCTGTCATCCCTTAGGTTGCTGAGATCACGGGTGTAGTGGAAACCGCCAAAGTTTACCAGCTTGGTGGCACCAGAACAAACAAAGGGCTACAGCTACGGTAGGAGAGGTGCTTCCGTGGCAGCTTCTGCTCCCTCTGCACACAGGCACTGCCTGTTGGGGCTGTTATTCACTCCCAGTGTGATGTTTCTTGTTACAGTAATACTGTTTGTGTTATCCCCGCAGGGGACTTGGAGGGAAACTTGTATTCTGCCTTTGCCTATAGGGAAAGTAGGATATATCTCTCTCATAGGGGGAAGTCAGGGATATGGAGTGGTAGGACACATAGAAGGAAAATGTCAGATTGCGAGACCCCCCCTCCTCCCAGAATCCTTTAGGCATTCCTCAGTGAGCATGGTCAGGAGGCTTGCTTCTGGTCCTGGCTCCATCACTAACTAACTTGATCTTTCACAAGCCAGGTTACCTTTTTGGACTTGGTTTCTGCTTCAGTAACATGATATTGACTGAATGCTGGCTACATGCCACAGTTATAGGCATCAGGATAGAAGCGAGAACAACATACACACACAAATCCCTATCCTCTTGGAGCCTGAAAATTCTAAAGGCCCTATATGGGAAGGAATAGAAGTAGCTTGCCAGGTGACTGCAAATAGTGGGTCATAGACAAGGCTCTGCCATGGCCTTATTTGGCCTCTCTGGTCTCTCTGTTCCCTTCTCCCATTCCCATCATTTCTCCTGGGCTGTTTGAAAAGAGCCAGTTGGGGTGGGCAGCAGCCATGACGTGCCGAGAGTGACTATCTCTGGGAGGATGGCACTGACTCACGTGGCCAGCACAGGAGTCAGTAGAACGGCAGTGTTCTTTCTTTCTAGGAACAGAGCTTCCTTGTCATTCAGATATCTATGTAATATTTCATATTCTTGATGCCAGTTGACTGATGGATTTTATTGTAAATGGACTTTTGAAGTACTGGCCAAATCCACTTGTCTCCAGGGCTCACTTTGATTCTTAATCCCTGCTGCCCGTTAGAACAACCTGGGAGGGGTTTTTTGTGTGTGCAATTTCAGTGCCTGGTTCCTACTCCCAGAGATTCTGATTCAGTTGATCTAGAGTGGTGCTTTGGCACTAGAAGTTTTGTAAATATTCCTAGATGATTCTAAAGGGTAGCTAGGATGGAAACCCACAGAGACAGGTGGTGTACAGTCTGGTGGGGTTGCTCTTCTGGCGCTGCAGTCAACATACCCATTCCTGAAGCTGCTCTTTTTCGTGTAGGCACGGCAGTGACCAGCGAGTGTTCCGCCTAGAGTTTGTCTCAAACCAGGAGTTCACTGAAAGCGAATTCATGAAGTGGAAAGAAGCGGTAAGTGGAGAGACAGCACCTCCCTAGCAGTTGTTGATGAAAACACTGAGAGAGCCTCTTTGCAAAATAACCTTTTATCATGTTTTGGTCCAGATGTTCTCTGCTGGCATGCAGTTGCCCACTCTGGATGAAATCAATAAGAAGGAATTATCTATTAAAGAAGCTCTTAATTATAAATTCAATGACCAGGACATTGAAGAGGTAAGAAACCTGGTACCCCAGAGTCTGGAGGCTCATCAAGAACCAGTGTTAGAGAAGATCATGCCTTTCTTTTCTTTCCTGTATCTTGACATTTTTGGCCCTGCTACTGTTGCACGAGGAAGAGGGAATACTGATATCGCTACCTTATTATTTATAGTTCATCAAGATTTTCTCCATACATTCTCACTTGAAGTCATAGACTAAGGAAGTGTATTCAAGGTTCAGGGATCTGTATTCTTCTTCTAGGCTTGGTCCTTCAAGAGTTTTCTTTTTCCAAAACATTTTGGTAAAATTCTTTGATCTCTGTTCTCTTGGACAGTGGCTAGCCTGACAGTGCAAGGTCCTTGGACTGCTGCTGTTTATTGGTGCCTGTTTCTTCCCACTATCCCAGAAGAATCTCCATGACCCCGGAAGCAGCATAGTATCCCTTGGAATGAACTTGCTCTCTCTGTGGGGCATGGCACTGCTATAGGAAGAGCAGCCCCCGTTTAACTAGCTGCTTACCTCCAAAATGGGCTCACCTATCCTGCCTACAAAACTAGTTTAGAAATACCTCACTCTGGTATCTCCTCTCTGGTACAGATTGTAAAAGAGAAAGAAAGATTCAGGAAAGCTCCACCCAACTATGCCATGAAGAAAACGCAGCTCCTAAAGGAAAAGGTGAGGACTTGTGGTTGAACCTCTCTCCCTGTCCTGTAAGGAGATGCGGAAATCAAACTTGTTCACCATCTGTCAAGTTAGTAGTGGCAGGATTGGGAGAAAATGCTGGGCTCAAATGTAAGCAATCTTGGCATCTGGGCAGCATCCTTTGGCTGTTTTCCTGTCTATAAATTGAAACTGATCTTGCTTGTTCCATTTTCCTCATTTTCTGGTCACTTTAGTTCCATGTGTAATGAGATAGACCCCAGGGTAGTATCAGCACTGGGTCTGAACAGACGAATGATATTGCCAAGCCCAGCTGCGGTGGGTGGTTTTCCATTCTTCACATCAGGGTGGCGTGAGCCTTGTTAGGCTGAGTTAGCCATGTGGGGCCTGGGTTCTACGGTGTTTGTTTTCAGTACTCTTTCACGCCTCCTGTCATTTGTTCATCATGTGAGGTATCTTGCCTGTGCTGGAAGTAATGGGACACTTAATATAGAGCCAGTCATAGCCAAAATCTCACGTGTCTCTCTATGTGCAGGCCATGGCCGAGGACCTGGGGGATCAGGATAAGGCCAAACAAATCCAAGACCAGCTGAACGAGCTGGAGGAACGAGCAGAGGCCCTGGACCGCCAGCGGACCAAGAACATATCTGCTATCAGGTGTGTTACAGATCCTTGGTCCACAATTATCAGGCGAGCCTGTGGCCTTGTACGCACTGTGCTCCAGTGGCTCCACTTATCTCCAGGGTGAGGACTCAGTGGTCCCCTCCCTCCTTTCACAGCACACTGACTCATGCCTCTTACTCACCCCACAGTTACATCAACCAGCGGAACCGGGAGTGGAACATTGTGGAGTCTGAGAAGGCCCTTGTGGTGAGTAAGACAACTTTATCTGGATCACTGAAAATAATTTTAATTAATAAAACAATATGTAATCTTTTCTGTATCTTGCTTGAGTTTTTCTTTCAATTATTGAAGTAACGTGTACACTTAACACACACATAGTTCCTCTGTAGGCACACATACAACCACATTAGTTATTAATTTATAATAAAAAGCAGCAGTCTTCTGCCCTGTCTTACCCCTCCCCATCTTTAGATTCTACTCCATGCGTATTCATTTTTATCAATTTCCAGTCTTTTTCTTTTGGTTGTTGCCCCCGTAATCTGCTCTGGTGTCCTTAAAGGGAAAAGGATGATAGACAGCCTTTGACTTTTTTCAGGCCCTTGCAGACTGTTATTTATATGTAAGCTTATGATGAATGAGAGGCGGGGGGCAGGAGATACAGTTCTGTAATACATGCTCTCTGTTTCAGGCTGAAAGTCACAACATGAAAAACCAACAGATGGATCCTTTTACCCGGCGACAGTGTAAACCTACCATCGTTTCTAATGTGAGTGCCTAAAGAGAACGTTTTTAGTCAGGACCTAGATTTGGGGACAGAAAATGAATTCCATTAGGAGATTAATAAAGAAGTTAAAAATAATGTTGTCTTAGTGGGATTTGCTTGCCTCAAACTCTTGGGTCTGGATACTTCCTTTTTTTATCTTACTGTAGGACATACAGGTAGTGAAAACCTGGCATGGATTTGTAGAAACCTATGGACTAACCGCCTATGCCAGGGCAGGTTTACCAGTGCAGCAGAGGTGAGGAATGTGTAGGCTGAAGCGCCTAGCTAGGGCCCGTCTGGGCTGGGCTTCAAAGCTTTTAATTGCCCCTTTTTGCAGCCTGGAGGAAAACCCCACTGATCTGCTGATGGGCCCACTGTGGTGCCTGTGATGTTAGTGGTGGTAGGTGGGACAGAAGCTGGTGGTAGGACTGTGTGAGTGTTGAACGATCTCTAAAATAACTTGCATTCTCTCTCAGTCCAGAGACCCGGCTGTTCAAGCTGCCATATTGGCCCAGCTGAATGCAAAATACGGTTCTGGAGTGTTACCAGATGCTCCAAAGGAAATGAGCAAGGCAAGTATACTACCGGAGCTCGGCCGCTGGCCCGGACACCAGAGCAGGCACTTCCTGGGTCGGGTTTGATTGTCCCCACCTGGAGGAACATGGCCTCCCACTTGCAGTCCTTTCTCCATCCTCATTATTTACAAATGTGATAAACAACTACTGAATTCTGGTCAGATGACCTAAATTCTAAACCCAACACCACTACTTAATGAAGGCCTTGACTACGGCTTTAGGCAACTGACCTCTAGCCCTCTAATCCACATTTTCTCATATGTAAAGTGGGGGTAGTATTATATACCCTGCTTATTTAACTCATAGGACAATTAGAAGGAGTAGTTGACGTGTAAGGATGAGGCAGTTGTAAAAGTGAAAGCTCTTTGAGAACTAAAATGTTAAACCAAGAGAAACTGCCCGTTTAGAAGCCATTTTCTGCCTTTTCCTGAGGAGCCCAAACCGTTCCAGGAATTCCTAAAATCTTGGGTCCAAGGTGGCTTGTTGTCTTAAGCCCACCCTTTCTCCCTCACACCACAGACATGAGCCTTCCCTTCCCTCTCCTCTTTTAGGCTCAGAAAAGAAACCTCTTTGTGGCCTCTTCTGTCCTCCCTCTGAGAGAAGGAATCAGAAAAGGACCTTAGTAGGAAGATCTAATGAGCTTGAGCAGGAGCCTTTACCTTAGTGGTTGCTGCTTCTTGAAGTCCACTTGCATTTATGCTTTTGTAATTACTTTTTCTCTTCACATTGCAGGGTCAGGGAAAGGATAAAGATTTGAATTCTAAGTCAGCCAGTGACCTCTCAGAAGACTTGTTCAAAGTACATGATTTCGACGTGAAGATTGATTTACAAGTTCCCAGCTCAGGTAGGTGAAGGTGCAGATTGGTGATGAGCAAGGACCACGTGGCTCCATGGCTCTCAGCCAGCAAGGAGGCCTGATTTTAGGGAAGAAATGGGGGTGTCTGCTTACCAGTATTTATGGAGACCAGAGTAAGACAGGCTGCAGGTCTGTTTTGAGAGGGAACAGGGACAGTAAGGAAGGCTACCTGAAGGAGTGAAGCACGAGACCAAAGGACCTCAGATGTCGATTTGCCTCTTCTTTCCCATAGAGTCAAAGGCTTTGGCCATCACCTCCAAGGCTCCGCCAGCCAAGGATGGAGCTCCAAGGAGATCTCTGAACTTGGAAGACTACAAAAAACGACGAGGGCTTATTTGAGCGCACCCAGCCTGCTGCTTCTGACCCTGCATGCCCCATCACGGTGTCCCACCTTTCCTCTTTTCCTTTGATTTGCCCTCACTGGGCTGGAGCAGCAGTAGAACTGGGAAGAGACTCCAAACTGCCAGTCACCTGTAATATACACCATGTGCTGTATAGACTTCCCTTGTCTGCACCGTCTCCCACCAACCCCCCAGGCCCCACCCAGTGTGAACCTGGGCTCTCTTGGGCTTTGTCCATGTCTTTAGATTTGTGTTTGCCTTTTCTTTTTTTTAAAAAAAACCAGCACAGTTCATTGGCCACTCTGCACGCATTCAGTGTTACCGTGGAGCTGGGATTCTTGCTGGAGCCCCTGGCGGTGATAGCAGCAGCACTGGGCAGCCTCCTCTATGGACTGCCTCGGACCCAACCATTGAACATTTGGCACCTGACCCTGTGGAGGGAGTGGGGACTGGGCACCTGCAGTCCTCCTTCCTCTCTCCTCATCTTTCTCTTCTTCCCATCTCTGCGGAAGAAGGGTTTTCAAAATCAATTTAGTTTCCAAAAAGTGTACATTTGTGGGGAGGGAGGGGGTTCTATTTGAGAGAGAGTGTGTATGTGTGTATGTGTCTGTAAGTGTGTGGATTTTTTTATCATTTTTTAAAAATGCAGTACTCTTTGTATCAGTCTGTCATGGGTCTATAGCTGTTTCAGATTTTTTTCAGCTGTACTTGAGCATCTGAAACTGCAAGAAAGAAACTCATTAAATGTGATTCTTCTTACTAAACAGGCCTGACTGCTGTAGCTGTGTAACTTCCCCTCCCCCACCTCCTCTTCCCCATCACCTCCCCACCTTGGAGAAATCTCCCCAGTTTGGCCCCTACCCTGTCGGCTGTGTCCTGGCAGGTGGGAGGGAAGCCCACAGCCAGGTACCAGGGAGGGCAGTGCAGGTGTCTTGCTCAGCCCATGTGTACAGCCCACAGCTTCCTGGCTGAATGTAGAGTGTGTCTATTCCCCACCCCATGCACTTGTCTCTTCCTAGTGATTCTGTTTTGCCATTTCAGCAAGAATAATATTTTGTTCTGTTTTTTAAGAGAAAGTATTCAACATGAATGTGGAGAGAACGAACACAAAGATTTAGGTTGCAAATGTTACAAGCATGTGCAGTTTTGTGTGTGTGTATACATATATATATGGTAAGCATATATATTCTTGTGCAGCTAGGGTGAAGCCAGCAAAGAAGTATGTATGTCTTTATGAAATGTTTGCGAAGAGATAAGCTGACTGCTTGATAATCATTCTCAGGTGTAAAGCTCCAAGTGTAAATAAAAGTGGCATTTAACAGATCTTTTCAGAACAAAGTACAGCTGACTATATAAAACAAGAACTAAGATAAAGGAACAGCTGAGAGCTGCTGATTCCCACAAGAGGGAGAGGCATCTCAAAGCCCTGCTTTGTATTTCGTCACCCCACTTTCTATAAGAAAGTGGGATGATGGGAAATCATGGAGTTAAGTTGTTTTTAAACATAAAAATGAACTTGGTAACTCTTCCGGGTTTAGTAGAGCCTCAGTGTTGCTTTAACTTAGTTTATACTTTTTTTATTTAAGAAAAAGAAAAAAGCAGCAATCGATGGTTTTTAAAAAAGAATTGTGTCTGTAAAATTGATAAATATGACTGTAACACAGCTATGTGGTGGCTGTGACACAGTTTGGTTGGGCAAAGGAGTGGTGATGGACTCATTAAAATCATATATACTTGAATAGTCCATTGACCGAAACTCTTTATAGACTATTGTGTAAACGTGGAATCACAGACTGTTAAACATTGCCTGGACTCCAGCAGAGTCCTGGAAGCTGCTGGGACCTCTCCTGCAGTGACAAACTTGGACTTTTTTTTCTTTCTGGTTTTAAAAGACATGAAATTATAGAATCCATATAATTTGCTGGAGTCATTCTGATCCAACATGTAGATCTGTATTTAGTATCATTTGGATTTGGAGAAGTGTCGGTTACATTATGGCTGTGTAATAAAATTTTTATTAAAACTATATCACACTGTAGCCATTTTGCCACTACCTCCCCACATGCAGCTAATGGAACTTTCATTCTGAGACACCAAAACACAGCAGGGAGCAAAGCCAACCAAAGAAGACCGAATGTTAACTTGTCACCTGAGTAGCCTACTTGGTGATTGGAGTCAAGACTGAGGACTTGTCTGCAGTCTCAGCTGAGGCAGGGCCTCTGACCTGAGATCTGGTCCAGGCATTGGCTTTATCCCACCAGCTGGGCTTCTTGGTGGTTCAGGGTATTTCTTGTGCTGGGGAATCGCAGCAGCAGCCCACTGCTCCACCCCGACCCCACATGTGGTCTCAGTATTGAAGGGTGCGGCACCTAAGTCTGCTTTCTACATTTTTCACTTCCTTCCAAGAAGCAAAAAGGCCAATATCCATATGCCTAGCTCATGATGTATAGGTCTGTTTGTCTTGCTTCTGGCAGGTGCAGGGAAAGTCTACTGCCTGCAACTTCCCTTTGAAAAAAATGCTTTTTTCTTTGTTTCTGTGAAGTCCTGACCTGTCACTCAAACTGTACAGATACTTGTAAATAAACTTTATGCCCTGTTTTAACAAGGGAATCAGATTTAGTCCAAGGACTGCATCCTGAGTGGCAACTCTCAAAAGTCATGCTTTAAAAGTCCAAGAGAGTCTCTCTTTGACTTGGTTTCTCTCCTTCCCCTACTCTTAGCCCTTCACCCCCAAAGTGAAAGTGGCTGTTGTCAAGCCACCTGGTTCCCCAGAAGCCTCTCTGAGACAGTAGTCGTCTAGAGCCAAGGCAACCTCCAACTGGCCTGGTTTACTTCCTACTTTGGAAGATATAATATCACCAAGCTTTAACAGAACTAGGTGGGCCCCTGATACACTGCCTAACACTAGTGAGAGTCTGGTCCTTCCAGCTTTCAGTTGGCTAAGCCACAATTCCTCTGTTAACCTGTTTTCAGCCTGTCATGAGTGTGAAGGGGGAGCCCAGTGGCTGTGAGTGTGGCTATGGTGGAAATACTGATACCCTTCCCTCACGGCCCAAGCTGGGGAGATCTGTAAGGCTCACCACCAACACTGCATGAGGCTGTGTCTCAAACCTTTCTGACCATGTGTTAGCTAGGAAGCAAGATCCTGGATCAACTCTCCTTTAGAGATGGGAAGGTGGAGGTGACAATCACAATGGTACAAGGCCAGTCCAAGCCTGCCTTTGGTGTTGGGAGAGGTGTGTCCCTGGGGCTCACCCAGCAACTGCGTCTCATGAGGTTTTCTTAAACTCCCTATCACTCCAGCCGCCTGATTTTTGTTTATTTGTTTATTTATTTATTTATTTAATTTATTTTTGGCTGCGTTGGGTCTTCATTGCGGTGCGCGGGCTTCTCATCGCGGTGCCTTCTCTTGTCGCAGAGCACGGGCTCTAGGCGTGAGGGCTTCAATGGTTGTGGCTCGCGGGCTCTAGAGCGCAGGCTCAGTAGTTGCGGCACACGGGCTTAGCTGCTCCGCGGCATGTGGGATCTTCCCGGACCAGGACTCGAACCCATGTCCCCTGCATTGGCAGGCAGATTCTTAACCACTGCACCAGCAGGGAAGTCCCCAGCCGCCTGATTTTTGGAAGAAGTGGGCTCCCTGGGAGCCTAGGGAGCAGGGATTCTGAGCAGAGGACAGCCTAGTCCAGTTATCTCCCAGGGTTCCCTGCTGTGAGGCAGCCACTTCTGTGACTGCCTCAGGTGGAGGGGTGTAAAGGCGAGAGGGGTGCAGGGTCCATCGACTTTTTCTGGAGTTGGGGGAGCGAAGGAGCCGACTTTCCTTGGGTGTCCTGGGTAGTGGTGTCCAGGAATGGGGAAGCCACGGACCTCCAGCTCAGATTTTTTTTGCGTGACTTCCCTGACCAAAGGGGCAGCTGAACTGCCTTGGGGAGGAGAGTGTCAGAGGGTTGGAGGGAACAGCAGCACTAAGGCGGGGGGGGGGGGGTGGCCAGAGGGGCAGCCTGCCTTTTCTGTAAATTTCCCCAGGCCAGCCCCACTGCCAGAGTTTCTTGGCCCTGAATAGGGGCTTAGCCAGTGGAGCACAGGCACGTCTAGGGCTTCCAGACTGTGCCCTGGGCCGGAGGGAGGGCCTAAAAGCCACAAGGCAAACGAGCTCAGTGAAGGGTTCATATCCCAGCTCCACCACTTAACTACCTAGGGCTGAGCTGGTTAACTCTTCTGAGCCCAAGTTCCCCATCTTTAATAAAGATCTGTCAGGAGCCTGTTAACGTGTTCCTTTCCTCAATAAGGGTTCGATAAATGCTGTTGTCAGTGAGAGTAGAGGCCACTGGGCCTCGCAGGAGAGACTGTTGGGGCAGAGTGGCAGGGGTTGGGATGCAAGGGGCAGTGTGGTGAAATAGGGGTGGGAAGTCACAGGAGAACAGCCCGAGTGCTGGCAGAGGGCATGACTCGGCCCAGAGACTCCCGGCAGCCTCCACCTTGGGGGTCAAGAAACTCAGTCTCCACATCGAGGTTCCAGTGGGTGCTGGGGCTGGCCTGGAGAACCGTCCAGAAAAAGACAGCTGCCTTTTGGTCCAAACTTGCTGCTGCTATTCTCTCCAGCCCCCAACACACTCCCTCTTTACTGATGGTCAGTCTGAAAGCATCCTCCCACTCCCGACCCTCAGTGGCTCTGAAGGCCTCCACCTCGCCACTGCCCCAGCGGGCTCAGAAAGATTGTGAGGCCTGATCTCCCCACCACCACGGAGAGTAATCAAAACATTAAAAACAGTACCAAACCTGAAAATAAGTGTAAAGAAGTCCAGCCAAGTTCTGATCTGTTTCATAATGACTGACTACCTTGATAACTGTCTTCAGAATATCACTTTTTTTCTCTCTCTCTCTTTTAGCTGTTGATGACCCTGCTTTGCTAAGTTCATGTGGCGACCACATCTTGCTCAGCCATAAACACATTCACCTCTCCTGGAATGCACTGATCTATCTCCACCGATTTTTCCCTGGAGAACTCCTCTTCACACTTCAGTGCTCAAAGATCACCTCCTCCAGGAAGCCTTCCCTGATTGCCCCTTCCCACTCGGGTTTGGGAACACCTAGGCTTCCCCTAGGGCGGCACCCACCACGCTGTACTGTTGTTATTTGTGAGTCTCCACCCCCATCCTGGAAGCTGCTAGTATCCTCCTCCGCCTGGCACTTAGTTAACGCCCAATAAGCGTGGTGGAGGGAAGGGGGGCGGGGCAAGCCGACGTCCCTCCCGAGCCTATGCGTTCTGGGGCTTCTGATGCCACCTCTCCCCTCCATCGTGTTCCCAGACCGCAGCGGAAGCGGGAATGAGACCCGGCGGTGCGGACGCCGCTTGCAGTAGAAGCCCAAGCTGTCCGTCCTATGGGTTCGACCCGAGGCCTCGAGAATAGCAGCTGTGGCAGATGGGAGCTATCCCCTCACCCGGGGCCGGTGTGTCACGGCCCCGACCAGCCAACAGCCTCGGCCTCCGTTCGCCCACTGGAGTCCCAGCGAGCTTGGAGTCCGGGTCCGAGCGCCGCGCGGGGCAGAGACCCCGCCGCCTGCACGTGCGCGCGCTCGCGGCTCTGTGTGTGGACCCCTGCCGGGCGCGCGTCCCAGCGGCTTCCCACAGTTGGGAGCAGCGGCCTCAGCTCGCAGGCGCGCTCCTGGCGCGTGGCGTGGGGCGCCCCTGCGGCCAGTGCTGAGGCGGAGTGGGCATCTGCTCCACGGACCCGGGGCGTGCGCGTAGCTTCCCGGTGGCTCCTGGTTCCACCCAGCCACCGGAGGCTTTGTGGGCTCGGTCTCCGCGCACCCGGGGTGGAGGTCACGCTGGCAGGCAGAGATCACAAATGGAATTAGGGGATGCGGCCATCCCCCGCGGTTACAAGACTCCAGAGGTGCCCTGGTAGGGACGTGGGGGACGGAGGACGACTGCATCCCGAACGTTCTTAGAGCAATCGCCTCGACACTGGGGGCCGCGTCCCGCGTCCCTGACCTCAGACGCTACCAATCCCCTCTGCCTCCACTTGGCCACTGGGAGAGATTCTGCGGGTTCTGAGTTTTAGAGAGAGGGAGGAGGGAGAACCACAGGAACACAGGCTCCTGGGAGGGATGGGAAACCTTGTTTCTGAAGTGTGTCAGGAGAGAAAATGTTCTTATTGAACATACACAGGCGTGGTGACACATTTTGTTCGTTTTAGAGGAGAGTGATTCAGATGGTGGCGGGTCAGTGAACGCTGCTAGATCCCAAGTCCTGCTAAACTGTCAGAAGACATTCCCAGGATATTACCACAAATTCTATCAATTATGGAGTCAGAGATTGCGTGGGGAGGAGGAGAAACCCGGAGGCAAGGAAAAGGGTCTTGGGTTGTCAAATGAAGACAGCTGTTCACTTTTCTTTCCAGGAGGAAAGAGACCTCCAGTTCTTCCCCATCTGCATGTTTTCATTGGGCCCTGGCTCTGGGAAGCCCTCCAGCACTCTCTCTACCGTGCCCTGGGCAGAGAAGGGCAACAGACTGACCAGGGTTGGGGAATGGTTTGCATGAAGCAGCTGAACGACCAAGGTCTCACTGAAAGTCCCTTGGAAACAGTAAATACAGCCATTTATCATCCTGGGAGCTGTTTTCTGTTGGGTCCTTTCTCCCTTCCTTCCATCAGAAGACAATGTAAAATGATGTACCACCACTCCTGGTAAGGAGCTACTCATTGCTGTATCCCTTTCACCTAGCCTGGTTCATAGCAGCTGCTCAGTGGAAGTTTGTTTGCTCTGTAAATGATGAATGAGTCACAGGTATTGTCACAGAATATTGGAATCCTGGGGTCAGAAAATCCCTTGGAGGACACTAAACTAAGCACCACAGAGCATGTCTGGGAGTTGTTGACTAGAATGAAACCCTGTACCACCTGGTCTAAAGGAGCATATGCCGCCCCTCTGCCTCCCTAATGCGCGCGCGCGCGCGCACACACACACACACACACACCCACACACACACACACACCATAGAGGCTCAGCTCTCTCTGGAGAGGCTTTCAAATCCCCTCAAAACAACAGGTGGGGAACTTCCCTGGTGGTCCAGTGGGTAAGACTCCACGCTCCCAATGCAGGGGGCCTGGGCTCGATCCCTGGTCAGGGAACTAGATACTGCATGCCGCAACTAAGAGTCCGCATGCCGTAACTAAGAAGCCCAAGCCCGCATGCTGCAACTAAAGACCCCACATGCTGCAACAAAGACACGGCACAGCCAAAATAAATAAATAAATAACTATTTAAAAAAAAAACCAACAAAAAACAGGTGGCCCATTCATCCTCTCTCTCCTAGGTGAGACGCCCTGCCTCGGGGTCTTGGGAAGCAGAAACTGGCATAGAGATGGTGAGTAGTGACCTTGCTCCTGCCCCTGGGGCCACTGGTGCTGCCCTGTGGGTTGCGTAGAGGAGGAACAAAGGTAAATGAGGCAGGCTAGGGAATAAAACCAGAAGCACCTCACCTCACACACCCCGTTCTTTAGGCGCCCCCTTCCCCAGCTTTTGTGCCCCAGGATTGTTACCCCCAGGAGGGATGTAGCCCTCATGCCTGATAAGTCCTGAAGGACATGGAGAGGGGTGAAGACTCAGACACCCCAGGATGCAGGCCTCTAGGGTTCAGGAGGATCCCTGAACTGAGAGGCCACAAGAAGAAGAAAGATCAGTTCTCTCCTCAGACACATAGCTGACCTTGCGGATAAGACACAGGGACTCCCATGGCCCATCTCAGATCAGCCACCTAATGACCATCAAAACCGTGAAACATTCTTCTTTGCCCTCATACCTCCATTTTTTGCAGCACACAAGAGGCCATTCCTCCACCTAGGTAGTAGTCAGCCTGATTTTTCCACCCCCCTCTACTCACATCCATCTACTCAGCTTCAAGGACTGGAAAAACTGGGGCACAAAAACAGGATTTCAGGATTTGAAAGGTCATTCCTGGCTCACCTAAGAGGACATGAGAACCCTTTGACCTTGTCCCACAGCTATATTGGGACCCCTAAACCCTGCCCCCTTATGCTTTCTGCCTGTGGTAGGTGGAGGCAGACTGCCTTCACTGGATAAGGAACTAGGGACTGAACTA
Organism: Eschrichtius robustus; assembly: GCF_028021215.1. Lineage (NCBI taxonomy): Eukaryota > Metazoa > Chordata > Mammalia > Artiodactyla > Eschrichtiidae > Eschrichtius > Eschrichtius robustus. The sequence goes on from NC_090824.1 coordinate 88,870,199, forward strand.
CAAGTTGTTAATTTAAGAAACTGAGCATAGCACAGGAATAGTTAGGACACACTCTGGCTTTTCCACCAACTAGCTGTGTGGCCTTGCACAAGTGCCTTAACCTCCTTGGTTGAGTCACTTAACCCCTTTGTTACTTCTGCTGTACTGTGAGGATGATAGAGGCATCTAAAAGTACTTCCCACTCTAAAATCTATGAAATTAACTCTCATTTCAATATGCAGTTCCCAGGTTTGCCCTTATCTTCCCAGTGAGGAACACCTGGGCAGGTGTGGCAAAGACCTCTTCTTTGGTTGCTGGCCTTGGACAAGGGCCTAATACAAGAAGAAAAAGGAATTGCCCTGAGTTTTCTTGTGGCGGCCAGATTGACACCAGCTCCCAGCCTGCTCATGCCTCCAACATTGCCCATCCATTGACTGGCACACAGGTGTGGAGTACATGTGCCCTCCTCTTGCTTCTCTTCCCACCTTTCCAGTTCTGACAGGTCCTTGCTGACTCTCTCCACCCTGGATTTGCCCCCAGTCTCCTCTCTGAGGGCAGTACCTTCCCAGCTCCCACCATTAAGCAGGGTAGCTCTGAAGGAGGGAGAGAAGTGAGAGCAAGAGACATGGGTGTTTCTGGGCCTTCAAGCCCTTGAGTACACCCCTCACCCAAACACCCAGGCTCCTGCCGACCTCTGTGTCCCAGAGAAATAGCCATGTGTCTTCCCAGGTTCTCCACAGAGGACTTAAGTATTCAGACTCCTGTATTTCCTTCTTTCTCTCACTCCTTCATTCCTTCAGTTTCTCCTCCTTCCTCCCCCTCCCACTCTTTCCTCCACACTTTTACCTTCTTCATCAATTCCCCCCCAGGGATCTTCTCCTTTCTTCTTTGCTGAAGGCTCCCACTGTTTCTCTGAACCCTCCTTTTCTCTCCTCCTGGGCCATCCTTGAATTCTGGCTGAAGGGAGATAACGAAAGGAAAGCTCCTCCTTTTGGCCTTCATCAGCTCAGAGGCCATCCTTCTGAGGGCAGTCTCCCCAGAAGTCCCCCAATAATCCCTAGGCACCAGGCACCTGATGAGGGATTCTCACTCATGGCATTTGGGGGAAAACAGGACATGCTGTGAAATGCTGACTTCTACTCAAAGCAGCCTTTGCAGCTCAGCTGACAGCTAACACGCGAAGTGACCAAAGACCCGCCACTATGATGCCACTGCTGAGAACGTTGCAGTGTATGAGATCCTTCACCACCATTAGCACCCTCTTCCCAGTTTCACAGCCACGACTCAGGTGAGGTCAGGTGAGGTTTTCCTACATTTACAAGTAAGAAAATGGAACTTAGAAAGGGGAAGAGACTGCCTAAAATCACATCTGGGGTGTGGTGAACCTGAGGCTGGCTCTTTCTACCACTCACACTAAAATTATTCTAACGTTTTAGAGATATTGCATCTTTCATTTTATTCTCACATCAGTCCTGTGAGGTGAACAGCAACCCTGCCAAGGAGAATCAGCAGTTCGAAGGAGGTGAAATGACTTGCTTACAGCCCCACAGCAGAGTCCAAGCCCTGAACTCCAAAAGGCAAGGAGGAAGAAGGGCTCAGCCCTCGCCAGCCAGCAGCCAAGGATGCTGCCCAGGTCTCCGCCAGGAAAACCTGGAGAGATCCGGGTCCCGCCCCCTGACCTTGTACTCTGCCAGCCGGGAAGTGGGGAGCTGGAGGGGTAGCGAGGGGGAGAAGCCTCAGCTCGTTCCCAAGACAGAGTCCCCACTTGGGCACATGCCCTGGGGTGAGGCTTCTTTGGGAAGCCGAAGGCCTTGAACTCTGTGCCGAAGGGGCCCCGGGCGGAGAAAAGCCCTGGAGACCGGGAAGCCTTAGCCCAGGATGGGTGGAACGCGGAAAGGAGCCCGAGGGACTGGGTGCGAGAGCAAGAGCTGGATCAGCTCCTCCCCTGCGGGGTCGGGGCCCTTGGAGTTGCCAGGAGGAATCTCCCGGGGAGGCGGCACTGCGTGGGGCGGAGCAGCCCCTCCGGTCTTCTCGAGAGTGGGCACTGAGAGGCCGCGAGGGCCAGACCCGGGTTTTGTGTGTTTCCAGGAGGTCTGGGCTTCCCGGCCACCCGGAGGAGCAACAGGGAGCCTTCCCGTCCGGGCAGGAGCCCAAGGAGGCCCGCGCTTTCTCTGAAAGTGAAAGGAGTGGGCGGGGGGCGCGGCCGAGGCGGGGCCCAGGCGAGCGGCCGCGCAGGCTCCGCCTCGGGGCAGTCTCAAGCCTGGGGCGCCGAGCGGCTCCAGTACCCGCCGCGCCGCGGGCTGGTGGGCTCCCCGGCGGCTCTGTTGCTGGGAAATGACCCTGCCCGGGGGCCCGACGGGCATGGCGCGACCGGGAGGCGCGGGGCCCTGCAGCCCCGGGCTGGAGCGGGCCCCGCGCCGGAGTGTCGGGGAACTGCGCCTGCTTTTCGAGGCGCGCTGTGCCGCGGTCGCTGCCGCCGCCGCCGCAGGGGAGCCCCGGGCCCGCGGGGCCAAGCGGCGGGGGGGACAGATCCCCAACGGGCTTCCGCGGGCTCCCCCTGCCCCGGTGATCCCGCAGCTGACTGTGACGGCCGAGGAGCCGGACGTGCCCCCGACCAGCCCCGGGCCGCCCAAGCCGGAGGGTGGCTGGCTCCCGGCCGTGGGCTCGTCGCACCTGCAGCAGCCGCGCCGCCTCTCCACCTCGTCGCTCTCCTCCACTGGCTCCTCGTCGCTGCCCGAGGACTCGGAGGACGATCTTCTGAGCGACAGCGAGAGCCGGAGCCGCGGCAACGTGCAGCTGGAAACGAGCGAGGACGTGGGTCAGGTACTGGCCGCGGGGGCGGGGCCAGCGCGGGGCGCGGGGGCTGCGCGCGGGGACCTGCTTTGAGCTCTCTGCGGACCGACTCCTGCCCTAAGCTCCCTCCCCGGCGGGTGCTATTCTCACTCTTTAGGAGGGCATTTGGGTCTAAGGGAGGCGCCGGGCCGACCCCTCACCTTTACAGTGGTCACCCCGGTTCCACAGGCGAGTCGCGGCCCGGGCCCTGGGGCGTCTAAGAGAGTAAGGAGGAGTCTGCGACCGGCCACGGGGAGCGGGGAGGGGGCGGGGGGGGCAGCGTGACTTGCTGGCTGAGAGATGGTTGGAGGGATCGGAGGGGCTTAGCGTTGCCCCACGAACTCTCGGAGAGTGGGGTCAACGAGTCTCCCTCTCTGCCTCCCCCTCTCCCGCGCCGCGGCCCCACCCCCGCCGTTGCCACGGTTTCCCTCTCCTGAGTGGGAGTGGAGCCGCGCTCCAGGCTCTGCTCGCTAGCCGCCGCCGTCTGCTCCCGGCGCCCGCACCAGGCGTGGACGCAGGGAAGGGAGGGGCGCGGGACTGGGAGCTCTGGCAGGGGGCGGAACGCAGCCCTCCTCCGCTTTACTTCTCCTAATTCTGGCCCGGGAGAAGGTAAACTGAGGCCGAAAGGGTGGAACCAGCCTGCTGATCTCCGCCTCTGGTAACCTGGATGTTCCGGGGCCAGGTTTGACCCTCGGATAACCCAGGCTAGGGTGCGGTGAAGTCATTCCCGGTGCCTGCCCCTCCCGCTTGTGCCGCGCCCAGGATAGCCTTCTTGTCCCCCTGGTTTTAACCAAGGCCAAATACTTCAAATAACTATCCGCGGTCAACGCGAAGGAGTTGCTCTAGATCCACGTTATGCAAGTGTCCCTGGAGTGGAGGGAGAGGCGAAGGGCGCCCCGCAGGCTCTGGTGGCTCGGGGCCTGCCCAGAAGGGCGGTGAGAGCGGCTGACGCGCGCCGGGGTTGCCGGGGCCTGCTGAACCTGGGCTCCCCCCGCGCTCGGATTGGACGAGGCGGGGGAGTCACTGTAATGACTTGGCGTGGCTCCGTGACTCAGTTACCCCTGAGACTTACATTACCCAGAGGGCGGCGTGGTTTGTGACACAAGAGGAAGAAGGGAAGATTCTCATAGAGCAGGAACACACTCCGCCACCAGGTGTAGGGTGCGGGGAGTCCCTCTCTCCTCCCCCGGCGTAAGGGTACGCCTGATCCCCGATCATTCCTGGTGCAGCCCTGGCGCCTGAAAGGAGGCGGGTGCCGCCCAGTGGTTTCTAAGGCGGTGATGTGGGGCAGTGAGAGGACTCCTCCCTCCCCACCTCTGAAAACCCGGAGCAGTAGCTGTGGGCCCACCGCTCCCCCGCTCAAATCTCTGACAGCTGAGAGGCGGGCGCTGGAGGAAGGGAGCCACGAGGGAAGCCCCCAGCTTCGCTCTTCCTCGCAAAGGCGGAGGAGGTCCCGCGGCCCAGGACCGTGCACAACGTAGACAGGCCAGCCTGGGTCAAGACTCCGGGGACCAGTCTCAGCTATGCCTGGGCGTCTTCGGCCGGCCTCTCCCACTCTGGGCCTCGCTGTCACCCGGCGCGGCAGGACCTGGAGCAGATGGCCGTTGAGGGCCCTTCCAGCTCCAAGGCGGCGAGTCCCAGGCCTTCCCAACCCCCAGCACGCCGGGGCCTCCCCGAAGGCAAACAGCCGAGGCAGCGGCAGATAAGCCAGGGGCTGTTGACAGAGGCCGCCTGCGTCTGCGTGGAGGGCCGGGCTCGGACTTTGCCTCGCGGCCAGGCCGGGAGCGGCACAGTGCGCCCGCCCAGGCTGCCTTTAGGGCTTCCCCGGGTAGGAAGCAGAGCCCATCGGCTGGCTGACCGTGAAGGATGCACCTGGGAGAAGGGTGCTGAGGCAGTGCTCGGCAGCTCCCAGCTCGCCAGCCCCTTACAACTCAGGCCTGGGTGGACAACGGGAAGAGAGGGTAGCCTCTGCCCGGCTTGTACATCCTTCACTTCTCTTCCTAGGAGCCACGCACAGTCTTCCCAGAGCCTGGAGCTGGGCTCCCCGCAAGGTAGTTGGGACTGGGCAGCCTGCCTCCCTCCTGGGTCCTTTCCTACGGTAGAGGGAAGAGTCATGGGCAGGGAAAACCATACAGGCCAGGAGAGGAGTTGGGGCCCTATCCCCAAGGGTGGCTGGCATGACTGTATTCTTAGGCCTTGTCTGCCTCTTAAAACAATTTTGGGGTGTTGCTCTAGCAGAAGAGAGGGTGTTTGACTCTTGTTCGTTTGGTTCTCTTCTCTCAGTGCTCCAGGATGGGTAAGGAGACCTGGATTCGATCCTGTCCTGGACCCAGAACTCCCACACTTCACTTATCACTAATTATAGAGCAGAATTTAGGTTAACAGGCTTCCTTTTTAAAAAGCAAATACCCCTGGGAGGGTGAAGTCATGGGTCACTTATACCTTAGTGCAAATCATCTTATAAATTTAAACGGATTGTTCTCATCACCACCGCCACCAGGAGTGCTTATGTGATAGAGTATTGGGAACATGGCGAGGGGGTTGGGTGGTAGAGAGCTTTAGCCAGAGTCTGGATGGCTGGAGGTAGGGAGTAGAAGTCAGGAAGGATGGGGATGAATACCAAAGACGAAGCAAAGGATCTGTTCTGGCAGAAGATACACTGAATATCTGGTGTGATATGAGAAGGAGGCGTCCTCAGGGCTTCCAAATAGAGCTCAGACAAAGGAGGGTCTGAGGCTAGTATCCAGCTAAGCCCTGCCCAGAGAGAGATGCTCCCTGTCCAGCTCCATGAGTGAGGAATTATCAGAGGGTCCTCCTGTGACTTCATCAAAGACTCTTTCACATGGTCAGCTCTCCTGAGCTTTTTGTCCCAAGATGTCTGGGTAGCCTCTTGCTGTGAGTGGCTTTCCCAGACTTCTGTGGTGGAATAGACTGTGCCAAGAGGATGGAGTTTTAGCCCTCTTTTCAGCTAGATTTCACTCTGTAACACAATAAATCTGCTTTCTGATATTCATACAATAAAAGCCTTACCTGCTCAAAAATATATTCCCTGCTGTTGTTCGTCTGCCCAAATCCCCGCCCACCCACCAAAGACCGATTCTCCAAGAACCTTTTTGGATACGTGCATCTTTATATGCATTATGTTCCCTGGGGGAGGTAGCTCCCTAAGATGGAAGACGACAGAGTTCCATGATACTTGCATCAACTCCTTCCATGTTTGACCATATGCATTACTGGCAGAAGAACTAAATCCTGTCATTACCAACCAACCTCAAGAGGTGGCTGAGAGGGCTGAGATGGCATTACGGGTGTGAAAGCCCTTTGTAACCCACATGGCTGGAACCAGCCTTAGTCTCTGCTGCTCTTGGCTGATAATGATCCTCACAAAACTGGGGTGGGGAGAGTGGAGAGATGACCCCATGTTACCTCAGCTTTGGAGCAAGTCAGTGCTATGTTATCACACATCAATCAAGTGTCAGTAGCCCAGGACTGCAGCTGCTAAATCCTCTTCTACCAGGCACACCTTCCACCTTCCAGCCTCACTCACTGCTCCCACATGATCCCAGAAGAAAGGATGATGCCGTTCTCCCATCTCACCTAACCCAAGGCTGGTTCCGTCTTCTACTGTGGTGGCTACAGAACTAGATGTACCCTCTGATGAAGTCCATTCTGGTCCCAAGTTCTGCCAGTAAGTCCCTAAAGCTGCCCGAAGCCCCACCATTAAACCCGTCCCTTTGGATGAAGCAAAAGTGTCCAGCCAACAGAGAGGGGTCCGCAGACAGATCTCAGTGTTTCCTCAGTGATTAAAACATACCACCTTGTGGCTGTAAATTCCTGCCTCTTGTACAAAACTCTTTCTCCTGCAGGGTCCCCTTTGACCCCTAAAGGGAGTCTGGGTGGTAGCATGGATTTTGGAACCTGCTGGGGCAATTGATGCATGAGGAGGGGGTTGAACTGGAGCTTAAGGCAGAGACTGGGGGCTGGGAGCAGGGATGGAGGGGATGTTAACTCTCTGAACTTTGATTGCCTTCTGTAAAACGGCAATAATTACCACCTCATGCACTTGCTGTGCATGTGCAGCAGCATAATGAATCTCAAACTGAGTGTGGGGGAAGAGGGTATCGGATGGTGCCACTCAATACACACAGCACATACATCTTCCTGGAATTTTATTTGAGGATTCGGAGGTGGGAGAGTTTTATAATAAAACTTGGATTTATTATGCAGCATAATGCAAACCTTGTATGTATTAAAGAGTAAAAAAGGGAGTTTTGAAAGAGATGTCATGCTTCTAGTGGGCTGCTTCTGGCTACACCCCCAGATCCCTGGGGACTGGACAAGTGATCACACCCTAGTGTGCCATGTAGGGACTAAAGTAGGAAAACAGGAGCAACGCTGTCTGATGGAGATGAGAAGTGCCTGGCATGCAGTAGGCGGTCAGTAAATGGTGGCTCGTGTTATGGCAACAGCTAGGTCCAGAGGAAACAGGCTCACACAGATGAAACTCTCTCTTGGGTTCACTCAGCTAGAAAGTGACAGAGCCAGGACTGGAACCAACTCCAGACTCCCCATCCAGTGCTCTGTCACTAACTTCCATCTCCTCCCCATGGAAAGGGGTTTTATGGTCATCAGCCTCCCCTGCTTAGGCCAGCATGCCAGTTCTCCCTCTCCCTGTTAGAACACCCTCTGGTCAGGGAAGCTGGATTCCTGGGTTCCACCCTTGTGGAGGCACACATGTGTAACTCCTCTAAAAGGCAGGCACCCTGGGAGGAGGCAGCAGACACACTGTTTGGATGAGCAAACCTCTGCACTTCAGTGGGTAGACACAGGACTGATGAGTTTGGGGTGGGAGGAGGAAAGGTCCAGAGTATGAGATACTCTCAGGACTGGGTGAAGTCTAGACACAATGGTCAAGAGGCAAAAGGTACACCAAAATCTACATTTCCCTCCCAATTTCATCTAAGATGACAGACCCTCAGCTCTTTATTCCATTTTCAAAGCCCAGGTTTCTGGCTCCAGATCAGGACTAAGGGTGCCCTGGGCCTTGTCAACTGGCTAGGAGTGAGATGCATCCAGGGATAGCAAGAGGGCCTTGGGGAGCCCCAAGCCACTCTTTCTCCAGGCCCTACCAGGCTGGCCTCCCTGCCCTGGGCCTATGTAATGGTTTGTTTCCATGTTTGTCTTTCTCCTTAAATGAGAGGAACCAATGGTCCCAAGTAAATGAAACAATAATCCAGATTTGTCCAGCTACTGCTTCATGCCAAGGAATGGGTTGGGGGTGGGGGCATCTGTCACACTCAAGCCTCATTTACTACTCACAACAACCCAGCGAGAGTGGTTATTTCCCCATTTTACAGATGAAGAAACTGAGCTCAGAGGCTTCTCAGGCCCCAGAATATCCGGAGGCATTGGTAGAAATGCAAATTTTTGGTCCCACCCCAGACTGCTCAGAATTTCCCTGTGGTAGACCTGAAAATCTGCATTTTTTAAACAAGAGTGACCATCATGTGATTCTCATGCTCACAAAAGTCCTAAAACCTCGACAGAGCAGTTTAGTAACCTGTGCATGCAGCTTTGGAGCAGCAGAACTGGGGTGCAAACGTGAGCTTTCTGACGCCGAGCCCAGGGCTCTTTTCAGCACACTGAAGAGCTGGATGTCTGTCGCCTCCATGTGCTTGTCTCAGGGTCCGCCACACGGGCTCACAATAAACTTTCCCTGAGCGAATGAATGATTGACTCATCAGGCCCTAGCTGCTTATTGTAAGGTTGGGCGGGGCGACACCATGTTCCAGAGGAAAGAGGGCTTATGCAGACGCTAACTTACAGACCGGGACCGTGTCGCTTTCAGAAAAGCCACTGGCAGAAGATCCGGACCATGGTGAATCTGCCCGTCATGAGCCCTTTCAAGAAGCGCTACTCCTGGGTGCAGCTGGCGGGGCACACGGGTGAGCACGGGGCAGGCGCGGGGGAGGTGGGCGGAGGCGGGGAGGAAGGGACTAGGCAGCACTAACTAGCGCCTGCCCGCAGGGAGTTTCAAGGCGGCGGGCACCAGCGGGCTGATTCTGAAGCGTAGCTCAGAGCCCGAGCGCTACTGCCTGGCACGTCTCATGGCGGACGCGCTGCGCGGCTGCGTGCCCGCCTTCCACGGTGTGGTGGAGCGCGATGGCGAGAGCTACCTGCAGTTGCAGGACCTGCTCGACGGCTTCGATGGGCCCTGCGTACTTGACTGCAAGATGGGCGTCAGGTACGCGTGCCCTACCGGGCAGGTGGGAACCTGTAAAGGGCCCGGGGCGGGGACGAGCGCTCTACGCGTGCCCAAGGCCGTGCTTTACAGGGTCCGGGTGTGCGCCCGCTCAAGCCCCGCCGCTGCCTGCGCCTCCGTAGGACTTACCTGGAAGAGGAGCTGACCAAAGCCCGCGAGCGGCCCAAGCTGCGGAAGGACATGTACAAGAAGATGCTGGCCGTAGACCCTGCGGCACCCACCGAGGAGGAGCACGCGCAGCGCGCGGTCACTAAGCCGCGCTACATGCAGTGGCGAGAAGGCATCAGCTCCAGTACCACGCTCGGCTTCCGCATCGAGGGCATTAAGGTGAGCCACGCCCGCTTCGCTTTGCACCTCCCGGGCCCTTCCCCCACCCCACCACCCCCCGGCCCCACTCTGCGGTGTCTGTCCTCCATGTTGACCTCCCACCCCGACAGTCCCCGGAAAAGGCAACCTCTGGCGGCAGTCTCGCTGTCCCTGGCATTCAACGTCCCGGGAGGTACCGCTGCTCTGGCCTGATCCTCTCCTCTCGGGCGGGCACGGGGCCCCTGACAATTTCTGGCCACCTCTTACAGAAAGCCGACGGCTCCTGCAGCACAGACTTCAAGACCACGCGAAGCCGGGAGCAGGTGATTCGCGTCTTCGAGGAGTTTGTGCAAGGGGATGCCGAAGTGCTGGTGAGCGCGGGATCCCAGAACCCTGAGGTGTTGGGGAGCCTGATACCTAGGGGTGTCCCCAGGTCAGGTCAATTTATGTAGCACCCTACCCTATGTGACCCCCATCATAGCATTTATCGCATTGTGTTGTAATTGCTTTACATTCCTTCCCTTCTGGGCTGCGCGCCACGTGGGGGCCTGTGCCTTCCTCACCACGGTATTTGCCAAGCCAAGCATGCATCATGGCGCTCCTCATATTCGCAGAGTTTCCACTGGTATTTAGTTAATTTGTTCTCCTCTCCTACTCTACCCTCTCCAGAGGAGGTATCTGAACCGTCTGCAGCAGATCCGGGACACACTGGAGGTCTCTGAGTTCTTTAGGAAGCACGAGGTAAGAGGGGTGGGCTCAGGTACCGTGTCTGTGGTCTGTGAGGGAATAGGGTTGGAGGGCTTCTCCGGATTAGAGCTGTAGCCTGACGGTGTGGGACTCGGCAGGTGATCGGCAGCTCGCTCCTCTTCGTGCATGATCACTGCCACCGCGCCGGCGTATGGCTCATCGACTTCGGCAAGACCACGCCCCTCCCCGACGGCCAGACCCTGGACCACCGGCGGCCCTGGGAGGAGGGCAACCGAGAGGACGGCTACTTGCTGGGGCTGGACAATCTCATTGGCATCCTTGCCAGCCTGGCTGAGAGATGAGGCTGGGCCCCTGTCTCCGCGGACCGGAGGGTCTGACAGAAGGACCTGCGCCTGCATCCCCGCCATGCATGCAGGCAGAGACTGAAACCCCGCGGTGCGGGGCGGTTCATACGGTCCTATAGGGCCAGGTGCCGACCACTACGGGACACACTGCACGCGCAGGGCCTGGCCCCCATAAAAGCCCCAGTGTTCCCAGAGCCGATGACACTAATTGACCGGGCGAGGGAGGAGTAGAAGTGGGATGAGTGGCTTCTTCTTCAGCCCAGCTCTTCTGAGGGGGCTCCATACCTCTCCAGAGAAGCCAGATAACGAACTTTATTTCACAGGTACTAGATCTATTGGTCTGACCTCCCACACTACAATGGACTCCCTTTCCCAATAAAACTCAAAGACACCAGCTTTGACTCAGGCCTCATCCCCTCCCTCCTCTGGTCCCTTCTTTCTCAGTTCCCTGGCATCCCTCACATCCATTCAGATCACTGGAGGATATGAGAAGAGCTCTTTATTAGAGGTATCTGTAGTGTTGGGGGCTGCCCAGATGGAGGACGCTAGCGGGGTAAAGGCAATCTAGAGAAGGCTTCCTGCAGGAGGCAATTTCAATTCCCCACCTACACCTGGGAGTTGGGGGAGTATCCTCTGGTCCCAAATATCAAAGGCTGGGAGTGGCCAGACTCTTGCCCAGGAGGCCTGAGACTGGTTTCCAGGATGGAGGGTCCATGGTGCCAGGCCAGCCCTAAGACAGGCCCAGACATACAGCACAGACTGTGGGGGACAGAGGCTACTTGGAACATAAGCCACCTAGAAGCCTGGGGAGGAGTGCAGGGAGGAACTGCTACCCTCAGTGCCAGAGTCCTCACCCTCAGGGCCCTTTGGGACCCAGGAACCATAGGTGGGATTCCAAAGGTTCTGAGGTTGGAGACCCCTGGATTTGGAGGGCTTGAGGCCAGGGGCCAAGGAGGCTCCCTCCCCAGCTCTTCAAGCTCCCCGGACTTGGTTCTTGGGTCTGTGGACATCTTAGGCCCCCCAAAGATAGATAGGCTCCCCAGCCCCTTCCTCCTCCAGGATGGGTCCCAGTTCCACCGGAAGGGGTGAATTCAGCACATCAGGGTTCTGTAATGGGAGGGTAGGGGAGCAGGGGGCCACAGTGTTGTTTTATGGCTTCCCTCCTGACCCCCAAGTCCAGGGTGGTCGGCACAGGTCAGGGGGCACACCTGAGTGCGCTACTGAAGACCTCCAAGATGCTGGCAAAACTAGGGTGAAGTTCAAGCTGATGCTGCCAGCACTGGGTCATGATATGGTACCTGGGGAGAGGCAGGCGTTCATGCCAACCCATGGCTGTGAAAGACCTCCCTCCTGAGGCAGCACTCCATACTCACACAGGCCTTGGACAGCCCCTGAGAGGGTCCATCCATCCCCCTCAGATGACAAAGTCCAGCACCTCCTGATCGGTGGGCCAAGGGTAGGGCATGTAGTCCAGTGAGATCTTCCAGAGCAGCACTCCAAAAGACCTGCATCACAAGTGGGAGGAACTAAGTGAAGCCCATCAGGCACAGCTTCCCTTTCCCTCACATGAGGTGGCCCAAGGCAGGGGAGGGCGTGTTATCAACAGGAGTCTGTCTTGGATGTGAAGATGCCCTCCAGGAAGGCCTCTGGAGGCATCTACTTGACAGGCAGCAGAACTTGGCTCCCCTTGCCTTAATAACTGGCCCTACATGAGGGAGGAGAGGAGTGATGAATTGTTTAAATGGCCCAAAGGTGCTGGTAAACTCCCTTGGAGCATCAGCCTTCTCCACATCCCCAGGTCCTACACCTGTAGACAGTGCTTGTCATCCCGAAGTCCCCAGTCTTGGCCATTTGGCTGGGTCTGGTGCAGCTCGGCAGGCAGTTCCTGGCAGCAATGTCCCTGCAGAGTCAGGTAAAAAATTCACTGCCAGAACTGAGAAACTCCAGCCTTGATCTTTTCCTTAAAAGTTATGTGGAAGGGCTATTCCTTGGGGAAGGAGTTGGGCCCGGGGTCCCCAGAGCCAGGATCACTTCCAACCTGTGGATGAAGTGATTTTCCTCCAGGTAGTGGCAACCCTGGGCTATGTCCCAAGCCAGCTGGAGAAGGTCTTGCATGGCCAAAGGTGATGGCTGGCCCTGGGTCAGGCAGAAGGCGCATCAGACCATGCAGGTTTGGGGACACATGAACAGGGTCTTCAGAGGGGCCTGGAGGGCTGGCAGAAGGGTCTCATCAGCTGTGGCCACCTATGCCTCAGGAAACTCTTCATGTCCCCTCCAGACATCAACTCCAGCAGAATTAGGCCAGGGGCAGCCTGGATGCTAAGCCCCACGCAGCACAGTGTTCTGATGGCTGACCTTGTTGAGCCAGTGGTGCACATATCCCATCACCAGCAGGGAGAGAAACCATGCCCTAGGCTCCACAGACTGGAGTGAACCTCTGTGTCTCTAGAATTGCTACCTCTCAGCCCCAGGGTGAAGAGAGGCTATTTGTGCAGGCAGTTCTGGGTGCCTTCCTCCCATCTTCCACGCCTGCCCCTGGCCCCAGGTGTACCTGATGATAGTGTCTCCATGAGGAAATCCAGCTTGTCCTATTGAGAGCAGAGTTCTGGCAGAGTCTCGGGAGGAAGAGGGCAGAGCTCCTGAGCGCCCTGGACACTTCAGGAAGTCAGGTTGACCCTAGCTCCAGCTATTGTTCTTTCCTCCCTGGACCCTTCTTTCCTACTGTCAGCTGGAAGCCCCACCCCCTCCCACCTTGATAGTCACCTGCAGGGGGCTGGGGTCCCCAGGAAGGCCAATCACCAGTCCCTCATAGACCTCTCCAAAGGCACCATGGCCCAGGGCTCTGCAGGAAGACAGGTTGGAAGTGAGTGGGTGACTGGGTCTGGGGAGGGTCCTCGAGGGTCCCCCTTGTCCCCCTGATTGCCCTCCATACGCCCAGCTGGCCCTCTCTGAGGGTCTGAGCTCTCCGCATCATGGCATGTCCCCAAGTACAAACCCTGCAAGGGCGACGGTGACTAGGCCAGAGCCAGGGCAGAAGAGAGGGCAGGTGTGGGGTAAGGGGGTGGGGTGGGAGTCTGTGCTAAGGCTTCCCTTAGGTCCTTGCATACACCCTGGGGTGGAAGCAACCCTTGCTCCAAAGGAATCATATCCTAAGGTCCCTACCATCCCAGAACTGGGGATGACAGCTGACTTTGGACAGGTTACTTTCCCTTTAGGAGCTTCTCTGACCTTCATCTTCTCTACACAAGGGGTTTGGACGAGACGTTCTCTGGGATCCATAATTCACCACAACAGGGAGCAGGATGGAGGGTGGGGATTCAGAGTGCACAGGTTCTCAGAAGGAGGGGGAGGACGCAGCTGAGCAGAATGACATTTACTGGGAAACCTCCGTAAGCCCTGGGGGCAGAGGCCAGGACTGGGCCAAGCCCCACCTGGAAGTGGTAGGGGTTGGGGGTTGTCCTGATGGTGGAGGTGAGCTTGCTCAGCTGGAGCTCAGGGCCTGGCAGCCTCATCCACCACAGGCCCTGCCACTTCTTATGGTTCACTGAGGGCGGGAGGAAAAACAGCACACTCTCTACCTGGCCATCAGGCCCGCCCTGACTTGCCCCCTTCCCAGGACACCTCTCCAGATGCCCATTAAGATAAATGTTGTCCTCAGGCCTCCCCAGCTGCTTCTACTCTTAGAACCCCAGAGGAGTCCACCACAGCTCTGCTGGGAGTAGAGGTCTTGAAATCAGCCATGTCTGCCCCTGGGACCCCACAGAAGCCCATCAGTTCAGTGGAGAAGTCAGCCATGCTTGCTGGATGCTCCGTACCCAGAATCAGGACCCCACACACCATAGGGAGTCTCAGTGTCAAGATCAACATCACAGCCACCATCAGAATCAAAGGGTCTGAGGGGTGGGCAGGTCTAGAGAGAAAGACACATCTCCAGTGGGAAATGCCTCTCTGTCCCTCTACCCCAAGTTTTACCCATGCCTCAAGACTCAGCTCAAGTGTTAACTTTTCCATGATGCTTTCCCCACTTATCCTAAACGAATGCAGCCTCTCCCTCCTGAGAACCCCTAAAATACTTTACACCTCCCATGGCAATTGTCACTATGAGATATATCTAGATATAAATGTAGATGTATATCTAGAGATGGTGATAGATATCTCCCCTCACACACTAGACCACTAGACTATGTGCTCCTTGAAGGCAAAGATGCACCTCCAATCCCCTGCCCAACACCCAACATGGTACCTGGCACAAAGCAGGCATCCTTCCCGTGCCCTACTGCTCCCCCCAGCCCATGGCCCCAGGAGTCCAGACCTCGGACACAGGCAGGACATACCCATGCAGGTGATGTTATCTGCAGCCAGCTCCATGCCCTCTGGGCACGTGCATCTGGTCAACTGGAGCTCTGCCTGCCACTGGCAGATTTTCAAAGGCAGTGACCGCGATTGAGGTATAATCGAATCTCCACCTCTCCATGACCATAAGTAAAAGAACTCATATTGCAGGGTGAGCATGGGGGGCATACGTACTTTTTCCAGCCTCATGGTTAATTTTAGCCCTGGACTTTGGAACAAGGAGCAGTGCCAGGCATCTAGGGTGGGTGGGAGAGCTTGGGGGACTTCTGTCAAGCCTGTGTGCTTCCTCTTCTGGGATCCGTGAGCTTGCAGGTAGTTGAAGAGAATTCATAGCAAGAGATATTTGACAAGCAGACCAGAATGCCTCATACTGGCATTACAACTGACAGCCCAGTTCCCAAGTATTCCTGTGGTGTGCAAGAACAGGTAGTTCACAGTGCAGAGTTGGTGGCTCAGATGGGAGGGACTGAGGAAAAGGGCTAGGCTAGCTGAAAGGTGGGGGATAGGGGCCAACACCTGGCAGAGGCTGCAAGTAGAGCTCTCTGTTGGGGTGTATGAAGGATACCCCATCTTCCCCATCAGCCCAGAGGATGTCAGTCTCTGAGGCATCGCCCCCTGGAAATTGAAAGAGAGGGTTTGGCTACAAAATGGGGGATTAAGGGGCACACAGCTGCCTCACAGCTGGGAAGCTGGCTTATGAACAGTGGGGAAGCTGGAGTCTCCCAGTGGAAACCCCAGTGTGGCCTTCTCTACACTCACATTACAGTACAGGTGCTGCCAGCTTGCATGTGGGAGCTGAGGGGCCAGAGAAGTGGGAAAGGAGTAATCAGCTGGAATCTGAAGGCCTGGTTCACGATGGCTGGGATGGCTCCTTGTCTGCCTGAACCTCTCTAATCTCATGTCCTCAGCTATCAAATGGAAGAGGCCCAACCCACATATTCCACTTCTGTGATAATGGAGACGATGCGTATAAAGTACTTATGAACAGTACAGCCCAGACAGACACAAAGGCTCTGTTTCTTTATAGCAGTGGTTTCCAAACTCTGGAGTGTATTAGAATCACCTAGAGGACCGACTAAAACACAGATAGTGGGACCCTCCCCTAAAGTCTCTGATTCAGTAGGTTGAAGGGGGCTGAGAATTTGCATTTCTAACAACTTCTTAGGTGGTGCTGATGCTACTGGCTCAGGGACCACACTTTGAGAACTGCTGACTTAAACTATCCCTGCCTTTCTGCCTCCCTGCTCAGCCTGCTAACTCAGCCAGCTGTAAGTTCCTGGGACTGCTGCAGATCGAGGACGGGACTTGTGATGACAAAGGTCCTGGATGTAAAAGAAAATCGAGGGAGTCCTATCCGCACGTGTGATTTGCAACTTATCTGACCTCCTTTTCTAACAGCTATTCCTCTACCTACTCTGACCTGGAGCGTAGCTCCACACCTTTCCTAACTCAACTATCTCCCGAGGGACTAGGTCTGTTCTAAGGCTCTAACCTCACTTCACTCTTGGGGCTGCCCAGGTGCCCTCCCCAAAAGTTCACCTACCCGGGTGGCCGCCGCCGTCTCCCCAGCCAAGCGTAGCCCAGGCCTCCCTGCAGCCCTGGCCACTCTCCGCCCCCTCCCGCGGTGAGCGGCCGGCCGGCAGAGAGTGGGCCCGCGACGTCCAGCCGTCCCCTCCACCTGCAGAGAGACCGCGGGATGGCCGGCCGCGGGGAGGAGGAGCACGGCCTCCTCCCCGCCGCAGCCCGCGCCCTCATCCCCCGCCCCGCCTCTCCCGCTGCTTCCCGGCGCCGCCGAGCGGTTCTGCAGTTTTTCGGGGGTGGCCTGAGTCCGGCCTCGGTCCTGCCGCCTCAGGTACGCCCGACCGCCTCCTCCGGCCGCCACCAGCAGCGGCTCCAGCTCGCGGGCGCGCAGCTACGCGGCAGCAGCGTTCCGGGGCGCGCCCTCTAGCCGTCGAGCGACGACGACCCGGGCGCTGGGTGAGGGCCCTCGCCCCGGGGACTGGAGTAAGCGAAGGGGCTCCCAGCCAGGCCCAGGGCTCTGGGGACGCCAAGGAGCTCGTGTGCGTGCGCGCCCGCGGGAAGGTTTGCGACCTCAACGCTGAGCGCTGGAGGCGGGCACGGCCCGCGCCGAGGCAAGCAAGTACCCGAAAGACGGCGGCGGCAACCCCCATCCGCTCCGACTCCTGCCCAGCTCCGCGACCCCGGAACCCCTCTGATCCCCTCCGTCGCCGCGTGCTCCTCAGCGGCCGGAGACTCTCCGAGGCAGAACGAGCTGGCTCTCCTGGCTCCCTGGCGGGAGCCCGGGGCCGGAATCAGCGGGGGTCCGGGACCCTCCCCTCTCAGTGCTGAGGTCTTAACCCCAGGAGCGCCCTCTCCTTCCACCCAGACCTCGCCCTGGGGCGCTTGAGCCGTCCCCCTCTCACTGGCTCTGCTTACCCTCGGACAGGCGTCCTCTCCCTGCTGCCCTACGAGGATGTAAGGCAGCTCCCCGCGACCAAGGGGGGAAACGGCAGAGAGGAAGACTCCAGGCGCCGGTGACAGGTGGTTCTTGGCACCTTTGCCGCCTGCGGCTCCATAGGCTGAGATCCTGCGGAAAGCAGGCGCTGAGTCCCCGGCCCTTGACCATCGGTCCTCGGGCCGCCCGCCCAGGGCAGAGATTGCTGACAGAGGCAGCTTCAGAAGTTCTTATCTGAAGGACTTGGAGGACGTAGTCGATTTTGAAGGAATGGGGAGACTAGGTGTGCACACCATAAAATCAGATTTTACTTTTTTTTTTTTTTTTGGCCGCGTCGCGCGGCTTGTGGTTTCTTAGTTCCTCGATCTGGGATTGAACCCGGGCCCCCAGCAGTGGAAGCACAGAGTCCTAACCACTGGACCGGCAGGAAATTCCCTAGATTTTACACTTACTTCTCAAGGCTTAATGGAGATGGAGGGAAGCTCAAGCCACCCTTGGTGGCAGCCGCTGGTTAGGGACACTCCACTTGGCAGGAACAGGCTCCTGTGTACGGCTAATTTGGTGGCGACTATTGCCACCTTTCCCCGGGTTCCGCTGGAAGAAGGGACAAAGCCGCCCTGGCCGCTTGTCACTGCGGAATACCCCAAGACGCAAAATGGTGCGTACGCAGCCTTGGTTCCCCTGACCACAGAACCTCAGATTCGCAGGTCACCACCCTCGTCTATTCCTGCTCCGCACTTACAGATACTGGCCGGCGCCCCGCGCCCACCACAACTGCACGCCTTTCAGAGGCCCGGCGGCCCCACTGTCACCACCACACTGCTGCCGGTGTAGTCCCGGCCACACTGTGTGGGCCCGCGTCAGCTGCTGGCCCTGCAGGTAGAGAACAGCCAATGCCCCTCCGTGCCTGGGAACAGGGAGGGAGGAAAGGGTCAAGAGCACCTGCCCCGGCCTGAGGGTCTGCCATGGTGAGTGGAGAAGGGAGGAAGGAGCTAGGAGCTCACCTGGGGGAATCAGGGGAGAGGCTGGCTCAAAGCGGCTAGGCGGTGTGGTGATGTTCAGGTCCCAGGGGCTTGGAACTGGCAGGGGCAAGGGCGAGGATGGGGGAAAAGGTGCCTGGGACCCCAAGCTGGAGCAGAGAATGGCACCTGAAAGGTGACAGGGCAACAGCAGGGTTGGGAGAGGGCACAGAGGTTAACGGGATGGTAGATGAAGAGAAGGCTGCCCTAGCCTCTCACAGCCACACCCCTACCCCCACCCAGTCAGGGCACACCAGCACCTGGAAGCCGGCCCCAAGACAACTCTGGTCGACGAAGGCAGGGCTGGGGGAGGCGGGTGGAAAGGGTGGTGGTGCCCGCTTTTGTCTCTGCAAGTTTTTCCCCTGGAGAGCCCTTCCTAGTGGATGACTTGGCACCGAGCTGAGCTCGGTCCTGCAGGTTCCCCGTCTTTTCTCAACTTACCTTGGTGGTTCTGCCCCCAGGTGGTGCTGAGACCCTAGGGCCTGTCCCTCCTTCCCCAGCTGATATCTGGAACCTCAGATTCAGGCACCCCTGCAATTCTCTGCCTGCACTCCCCATACACTGACCCAGGAGCTTTGGCTGCAAGGGTTCGAGGCCTCTGCAGGAGCCACTTGGGACCCCTTCTGTCTCGACTGTGGTCCCCAAGCCTAGGAAGGTGCCTCTAACATGATGGTTCCCTGACTGCCAAAAGGCACTTACCCATGGCTCTGAGCCACTGCAGCAGCCGGCTGAGCGGACTGGCCCACTGCAGCCAGAGTTGCAGAGTCAGACCTTGCGACTTCAGCCCAGACTTCAGCCCAGACTGCCGCTTATAGGAGTGTCCAGTCGCTAGCTGGAGACCGCTGGGTCCTAAAGCCGGCCTGGCCACTCCCACCTCAGACCCCAGGATGTGAAGGATCTCAGGGTTCACCTCGTACAATTCCGTTGCCTGCGTCAACTCTGTGCACAACTTCTTACTGTGATTTTGGTGATTTGATGTCAGAAGACCAGAGTGCTAGTATTAGCATCCCTAGTCAATTGGTTTTGGTGAAGAAATCACAACAGCTCTGAGACAGTTTCTCTACCACCTGCAAAACCATAGGAAGGGAAGTTTCTCCGTAAACCACAAAGCACCCGACAACTGAGAGGGCCACACAGCCGTCAGGTGGTTTTGTGTCTTCCTCATTCTTTTGCTCAAAATACCAATTTTAGTGGCTGAGGCCTGCTTAATATAAAACACTGAAAAAAAGAAGTTATAGTAGTTAGCTACTTGGTAAAGTCTCTGAGTGTAGAGTGCTGGGTGTAGACACAACAGCGATTTTTTTAAAAGTTTGGTACCCATGCCTTATTTAAGTCTCACTATGAGGTCACAGAATTTACTTTGCAAGGTCCCTGTAAATCAATAGTTCCCCAAGTGCGGCTGGTTCTGGACGGCAGCAGTACCTGGGGACTGGCTAAATGCAAATTCTTGGGTTTCACCCTAGACCTACTGAATCAGAAACACTGGTGGTAGGGCCCGGTGATCTGTTTTAACTCACTGTCCAGGTGATTTTTTGCACGTAAGTTTGAGAGCTATTGCTGTTTTGCAGATACGGGAGTTGCTGAGTGAAGCGTATTGTATGATTCTGTGTTCAGCAGCTCCGTTTATGGCGAGTGGTTTCTTTACCTACTGACAGCACACTGCACTCACCCTGACCTATAAACACAATGATGGTAAGTAATTCCACACAGCAAATGACACTGTAAGAAAGCTTAGTGTTGGAATTCAGGCAAAAGAACCTAGAAACTACCAAAAGAAAGAAAGAAACCAATGAATCAGAGTTTATGCTTTGATCCACTCCTCCCCAGCCTTTGCCTATCACCAATAAAGTCCACAGTGGAAGGGGTGTTGTAGAACAGCACTATAGACAACGTTTTCACTCCACCTCCCCTCCCGGCCCCCGCCACAGTCCCACCACCAAATTCATACATTGAAACGGAATCCCCACATTGAGGGTATTTGGAGGTGGGGCCTTTGGGAAGTGATTAAGTCATGAGGGTTCCACCTTCATGGGTGAAATGGGATTAGCGCCCGTATAAAAAGAGGCCCCAGAGAACTCCCTTGCCTCTCCTGCCATGGGAGAGCTGCCTATGAACCAGGAAGCAGGCCTTCACCAGATACCAAATCTGCCAGCACCTTGATCTTGGACTTCCCAGTCTCTAGAACTGTGAGAAATAAATGTCTGTTGTTCAAAAGCCACCCAGCCTGTGGTATTCTGTTATAGCAACCCAAACAGATTTAAGATAGACAGCTACTGCACCAGTCTGATTTTTGGCTTCTTCTTGTCTCATGATCACAGTGGATGGAAATAGGGGACCATAAGGAGACAAGATGCTAACCTCATTTAGCACACCTACACTCCAAGTGGACTGCTGAGAGTCCTTCTAGAAGCACCCCCCATTCCCAAGAGCACTGCCCTGGCCTGGCTTCACTCCAGAACTGGGACCCACATTTTTGTTGTCCCAGATGTGGACTCAGTTTTCACCTCCCATTCATGATTCCTCCCCCGATGTCTCTCACAGTAGTCCTGCTTCCCCCAGAGATAACCCATTCCTCGATACCAATCCTGAACTAGTACATCTGAAATCAGTCCAAATCAAATTCCCAGAAGATAAAAAAATTCTTTATTTCAATGCTCAGCTCCAGTATTCATATACCCTGGCCTGGGGTGGGGAGAGGAAGAGGTATAGTTAGTTTGTCTTGTCCCCAAGAAGCGGTATATAGCTAAGTCACCCCTCACTCCCAGCACAGACCCTCAGAAGCCCCAGATCCTGAGCTCCAGATATCAGGACATAAGGGTAGGCTCACCAATCTCCAAAAAAGCTCAAAGAGCTTGCTCCTAGGAAGGCAAGCCTTCTGCTCTATTGTTTCCTGCACACTCTTAGGACATGAAGCCCTTCTCTCTGGCCAGGCATCTGTTGGTGAACCCCAATAGAATGTATCCATCTCTTCCTCTGCAGCAGCTACATATACTAGGTCTCTGAAACCCCATTTTGGAGCACCCCTGAGATCAGTTTCTGGAGGTACTGCTGACGCAGAGGGGGCAACTGGGGATACAGCTCAAAACCCTCTGGAAGGGCAGAATTAGGAAGCTTATAGTGGAGAAGGTGCTGCCGAAGACCCTGCAGAGAAGGAAGAAACTTTATGAAGTGGGTAGTGAGATCCTGTTGAGATCTCTGTTCCCCAAGACCCTCCATTCTCCCACCCTCCAAGATGTGCCCCGCCCTACCTCATCTGCCAGCAGCCAAGTTTTCTGCAACATGCTCCTGCGGGCAGCCTTTACCTCATCCTAGAGGCAGAAGAGGGAGAGGTGGCACCAGGCCACAGGCCTATCACTCGCCTGGCCTGGCCCTCACCTCCTCCCCAGCTGGCTCAGTTCAACTGCAGGTTCCTTCCCTCCCTCTGGAGATGGGGATGTAACTTACCAAGCTCTTTGGGTCCTGGCAGAAGATGAAGCTGTTGACATGAGCCACGGCCACAGCATAGAGCACAGGGCACCAGCGTGATTGGAGCGCACCAGTAACCAGAGCCCGGAAGTAGAGCTGAAGGAGGGCCAGGTTGTCTTCAGGAGGTGCTGTGTAGTTTTCCAGGGACACAGGCAACTGTGACAGGGGAAATGAGACAAGCTGAGGGTCAGGGTGGAATGTGTATCACTGGACAACAGGGTGGATGGTTGATGGTCACATGAAACAAATCATGAGGGCAGAGATCCGGTCCTAGACAGACATCCATCCCTGTCTATCACAAGGATCAAGGTTAAAGACTAAAGAGCTCAAAAGCAGCGGAAACTGGGGAACTGAGAAACAGCTGTGAATTTCTACTGCTACTACTACTTGCTTAATCTACTTAAAACTTTCAAAATGTGATGTTCAGCTGCTCAATTCTATTACCAAACCTTTCAAAAGTTTATGTTCTTTGGAATAGTAATTCTGTTTCTAAAAAAATTATTCTTAATTCCACACAGAAATGATTATGAGTTTATGTCCAATGGTGTTTATCACAGTGTTACTTAAAATAGCAAAAAATCAGAAACAACTTTCATGCCCACTAAGGGGTTCTGATAAAATAAACTGGGATGCACCTGCATGATGGATTATGATATAATAATAAAAACATTGATTTCTTAGATTATTTAATGATGTGAGAAATGCTTACTACCTAACATTCAATGAAGAAAACATTATGCAGTGATCCCAATTTTATAAAAATATATATGCACAGGGACTTCCCTGGCGATCCAGTGGTTAGGACTCGTGTTCCCAATGCAGTGGGCACGGGTTTGATCTCTGGTCAGGGAACTAAGATCCCACATGCTGCGAGGTGCAGCCAAAAAAAAAAGACGAAAAAAAGGTAAATCAAAATAATTACTACCGGGCAGTGGGATTATGGATAACTGTAAAGTTCTTTTTTTTCCCTTAATCTATTCTTTTTTTGGCCACACCACGTGGCATGTGGGATCTTCGTTCCCTGACCAGGGATTGAACCCGGGCCCTTGGCAGTGACAGCGTGCAGTCCTAACCACTGGACCCCCAAGGAATTCCCTGTAACGTTCTTTTTAATTCTTAAAAATATTTTATATTTTCTTTTTAGTTTTTTATACAAAATATACATTTATATCTTACATACGTATATTAAAATGTTTATATTTCAAGCTTACCAAAATAAGTTATAATGAAAATAAAAAAACAAATCTTAAAAAAAATTAGTAACTCTTTACAGCTTACAAGTTTAACTCCTTAGCCTGATATCTGAGGCCCTCTAAGACTTTATTAGCTTTGTTTCCAACAAGTTCCCAAGCTGATATCTGTCATAGACTCCTTCCTCTTCCCATCCTGTCATATTCCTTCCTGCCTCTGAGCTTTTGCTTATGCTGTTCCACTAGGTACATTCTATCTTTCTCCTTAACAATCCAAATTCTACCCAATTTTCCATGCCCAGATCAATCCCCACTTCTTCCACAAAGGCTTCTCCTCGTGGGAAGCCCACTTTGATCTTTCCCTTCTCTGAATCCTGACTTAACACCTAGAATCTGAATACCTGAGGACTATGTTGGTTTTAGTACATCTCTTATCTAGACTGTAGCACCTCATGAGCAAGGAGCCGTGCCTTTTTAATAATGAACACCTACTGTATGCCAGACACCACAGTAAGCCCTTTTCACGTATTCTCTTAATCTCCTCAAAGCCTCCAAGAGGTAAGATAAGGAACCTGAGGCCCACCAAAGCTCCCCGCGGCTCAGGACTGCCTCCAAGGCCCAGGACAGGATGCCCATGGTGGGCCCTGCTGGGCTGAGAAAGTACCTGGGTCAGAGGCAGGCCCAGAGCTCGCAAGGCTCCCACGTGCTCCCCAAAGAGGGCAAGGCGCAAGGTGACGCTGAACCGACGCTGCAGGGGGAGGAGAACCAGAGCCCCAAAGAGGTGGTCCCCAAAAGACACAGCCTCAAAATGCTCCAGGAAGTTGGCATAGAGATCCGGGAAAGACGTCAGGCCAGGAAGTGGGCAATCCAGGTTGAGGTTTGGTAGGACTTCAGGCTGGCAGAGCCGGGCCAGGAGGGCTGCCACCAGACGTTGTATTGGGGTCTCCCGGAACAATTCACTGTCCACCAAGAACACACACATGAGCCGTGCCAGGCGGGCAGCAGGAGGCACAGCCTGGAGGGCCTGGGGGCGCCAGCTCTCCAGGACTAGCACCCACTGCAGGGCCCGCATGGCTGTGCCCACAGTGTCAGCAGGAGGGAGCCCCGAGGGGCTGTCTGAGGCCCGGTGGTAGAGCTGAATCAATGGCAGGAAAGGCCAGTCAGTGGGCAGCAGGGGCTCCTTAGCCACAGGGAGCAGCAGGGCTGGGACTCGCTGGAGCTCCCCTCGGTGCAGGGCTTGAGAGGCTAGCAGGCTGGCCCGGGCCAGTGAGCAGTGGGTCAGGTAGCAGCTGCGGATGCTGGGGAGGTCCTGGCAGGCCTGAGCTAGCAGAGTCCCTCGCCCACACCCAAGGTCCCCGCCGCTCCCTAAGGACAGCCGGTCAGAGAAGTCGGCTGCCTCCGGACCCCCTGATGCTCTTTCCCTGTAACAGAACCCAAAAGCCAAAAATGAGGGCTAGAACCCACAAGTCCATGCCAGCTCTCCAGGGCTTCCCAGAGGCTCCTAGGTCCAATCCTGCTCCTCCCTGTTCCCCTAATAGCCTTCCATGTAATGTGTATAGCAGTTAAGAGGACGGGCACTAGAGCCAGTTACCTAGTTGCAAGTTTACAGAACTTCTCTGTGCCTCACTTTCCTCAGAGTAAAGTGGGGATAATAATGATAATAATACACATCTCATGGTACAGTAAAACAATTAAAATAGAGACAAACGGTTAAGGGAGTACCGGACAAGGAGTAAGCACTGGGTAACTGTTAGCTATTATAAGCGTACAGCTAGTTTATAACCATTTTTCAGCCATACAGTCACAGAAGTCTCATAATAATACTCTAGCATATTATCCTCATCCTCACTTTATTAATGAGGAAATGGAAACTCAGACAGGTTAAGCGTAATCCATGGAAGAAAGAGAATGAAACCCAGGTCTCCTGGCCCCAAATTCAGGGCTGCTCTGTCAACCACCTCAGCAGCCTCTCAAAGGGCTCAGTTGATGCCGCCAACCCTGGACTTACGGGAGGAACTCCAGCCGGAACACACAGCTCAGCAGTAGCTCATGGGCGAGGTGCTCGCTTCCGGGCAGCAGCCGGCTCAGCAGGGCCAAGGCCATGCTGTGATAGAGGGCAGCACTGGTGGCTGACACTGGCTGGAGTGTCGCCTGTGGACAGAAAAGGGGGGAAGGGGGAGGAGCAGGCAGAGGGGGTGAGGGGGGACAAAGCAAAGAGAAGTGAGGAAGAGAATATATGCTGATGGGCACAGGACCTGGGCATGTCTGCAGGCAAGTAGAACCGCATGGCCTGCCAGAAGCAGCACAAGCTCCAGAGAAGCAGGATGGGGATAATGGGGGGGGGGGGCAGTGGACAGAGGGATGGGGGTTGGGGGCACCCACCGCTCTCTGGGCCAGGGCGAGTGCCAGGTACTGCAGGTGATACTCATGGCGCAGGGCCCACGCGGAGAAGGGTGTGAGGTGTGGAGCAGCCACAGGAGCCACACATTGGAGGAAGTAGTTCTGCAGTCCTGGGGCAGCCAATATGGCAGCCAGCTGAGGAAAAGCAAGCTTCAGATTCACAAGGTGACTTTGATGCCCTCTAGGGCTCCCCAGCTGCCCCTTCCCCAGCTAAACTCAGAGAAATGGGTGCTGGCAGAAGAGGCCTCTCTTCCCCAAGGGGCGCCCTTCCCCTTTCTGACTCCTGCCATCTTGGTCCCCTGCCCCCCTAACCAGGCACCCAGCGCTCACCTGGCCACACAGCCCCTTGTGGATCCAACCCAGGGTGTTGAAAAGAGAGAGGAGGGCCGTGAGGAATGGGAAGGGGGAGGCTGAGCCAGCCAGACTGAGAGGAGGGTGGCCTCCTGCGCAGCCCAGTGACACGAGGCTGGAGAGAGCTTCAGGGGCCGGAGCACAGGACTGTGGGTTGCAGAGAGGGGAGCAGCACCTGGAAGCAGAATGGAGACACTGAGGGGGGCTCTGGCCTGACATGTGCTGGGCTGGAAACAGCTGCTTGTTGTGCGACCAAGGCTAGCGGAAACGTGGCCGTGCGGACAGTGCCCACGTTCCCTGGAGCCCCCAGTCGCTGCCTGCTAGGGATTCAGGTTTCCCTCAGGCTGGGGGGTTCCAGCTGGGATGGACCAAGGAGCCAGGCGCAGGAACCCCACAAGGAGCGAAACTGCTGCCTCCCCGCCCCACCGCCGGCTCCACAACCGCACGCAGTACACACCCCAGCGAACCCCACAGTCTGCCCAGAGCGGGCTGGCTCAGCAGCGGCAGCAGCAGCTCCTCCGACAGGCGCTCCGTGTCCTGAAGCCAATCCCCTGGGCACACGCCTGGCTGGAAGACCAAGACACTCACTGAGCTGATGGCCCAGGACCCCCCTTCTCCTGGACCCTGTGTACCCAGGCCAAGCCCATGACTCCAAGTGGCCAAGAGTCAGTGTTTAGAGGCTTCTGCCTTCTGCCCCTTCTAGAGGCAGAGAAGACCCTGAGGTTGCTCTGGCACCCACTGTCTAGGGTCTTGAGAGAGCATAAAGGCTCCAGGGAGGCTGAGCGGCTGTTTGGGGTTCTATGGTCCCTATCAACACGACTCCTTGGAAGCTCCACTGGACGTGGAGGTGGAAAGAGGAAGAAAGGTAGGAGGGAAAAGGCGGAAATGGGGAGGGAGGTACGGAGAGGTGGAGACAGAGGGAGAACGAGGTTGGAATGCTAAGGTGAAGGCAGGGCACCCAGGGCAGCGTGGAAGGCAGGCAGGCAACACTTACCTGCTGGCTCCAGGCCTGGTAGTAAGCGTCCAGGAAGAGCAGGCAGGCAGTGGGCACTGGGCCAAGGGCACTCCACATCTCAGGTCTGGGCAGCAACTTCAAGGTCTGTCTTAGACAAGGCTCCACGAGAGGCTGGAGCCCAGACACCTGCGTCCAAGTGACTGAGGAAGGAGTGGCCGACAGACTGGCTTCAGCAGAGTCACTACAGGAGAGCCACAGGGGGCCACAGTGAGGATCTGGCTGCCTGGACTCCCCTCTAAGCCCTGGCCACCCTCTCCCTGTGGAGGAGCACTCCCACCGGTCCCAGAGCTCCCAACAGGACGTCACCGCCAGCAGCTCAGGGCTAGAGCCTACCTTCTGGGCTCAGGGGTGGTGCTACCGGCTGCTAGGGTCAGCTGGGTGAGGACAGTGAGCAGTGAGGCTGTCCTCTGCAGAGCCAGGGGCTGAGGGGAGGGGCTGCTGAGCTCCTTCGGCACATCCTGCAGGGCTCGCGTCAGCACAGGGTACAGCTCCCTGGTAAGCGGGGAGAAGGACCACCCTTCAGTGTGAGAAGAGAGATGGAAACAGAAGACACAAAGCAAGGCTCGGCCCCGGGCATCTGCAGTCTGGCTGAGGAGGAGCAGGAGGGAGGCCCAGGGCTGGGGACTCTGGGAAGGTTTCAAGAAGGAAGGCTGGGGGCTGAAGGGAAGGAGGTAGCCCCTCAAGGCTTCCGCCACAAGATGGAATTTAAATCTGATTTCACCAAGATACCAAGCTGGGGTGCACAGAATGTGGTTAACCCAGCTTTGTTCCACTCTCCCCTGGCTACTGACTCCCAAGTTTTCTTCCTTTCTCCCAGAATCACCTCTTTCTCATACTCAGCCTCCCTCCGAGCTTGAACCTTGAGCAAGGCCAGAGTGCAGAGCTGGAGGGGTCTGTGAGGGAGCCTACCCTTGTCTCTCCTCACCTGTAAAGGTCACCGCCCTGGCCGTAGGAGGCTGCCACGGCCCACAGACGGAAGGCCTCAGTGCTCAGTGTCTCGGCTTCCTCTGGGGGCAAGGCCAGATCCTGAGGAGCCTCAGCTACAAAGCGGCACAGGCGACTCCGGAGATCAAAGCCACTCAGCTGGGGTTGGGCAGAGAGTCTGGGGATCAGGATCAGCTGGGAGCCCGAAGTTCCAAGCCTCAGGTTCTCTCACTACAGAAACTGGCTCAACTCATCCCTGCTGAGACCCCTCTGGTGCCAGAGGGTCATAGTTCTGGGCTAGGGTGAAACTATCTCATCCATCCCTCCCTTCCTCTCTCCTTCCCTCCTTCTTTTTAGCAAGCACTTGCTGGGCACCTTGGCTATGCCTATTTGTATGTGGCCCTTCTGGCCTGGGTCCAGGGAACAGGGAACCTTCCCTTCACATAATGAGAGCAGAGCAGGCCTACAGGATACACTAGGCTCCAGATGACTAGGTTCCTGCCTGAGGGTTTCTGTTCCATTTCTAGGCAACTGGAACAGATACAAAGAGAAAGATGGCATGACTGGGCCACCCAGAGTGCAGGGGCTATGCTTAGCCCCCAACCCAGCCCCGTCTCAAGCCCCCATCCCTTGCCCTGTGTTCTGCTTACCAGCCGGGCAGCAATATTCCTACCAGCCGAGGCCAGGACACGAAGAAGTTTCATGGCAGGAGCACAGGGCATTCTGTGTAGACTGAGGGTAGGCCTCACCCCCATAGGGGACCAGCTGGTGGGCAGGAACTCTTGAATCACAGTCTCTATCAGCCGAGGGCACTCTAGGACCTGTGCAGGCCAGGAGGAAAAGGGAGGTAGGGAGGCTGAGGGTCAAGACCAGGCCTAGCTAGGCTCTTTGCCCAGTCCCTGCCTCCTTCTCTTTCTCACCCTTGTGGCTGACTCCAGGGAATGCCGGGCCAGGCGGATGAGCACAGCCAGGATGTCAAGGACCACAGAAGGTCCTGGGCAGGTCACCTCCAGCAAGTAGCGTAGCCGAGGCAGCAGGTTGGTGGCCAGGAGCCCCTGAGGATCAGAGACACAAACCCACTACCAAATGCAACTGGGCCCCAGGCCTTGATGACCCCTCCTGCCCAACATGTGCTGGCCCTGGAGGTCATGGGACCAGTGCAGCTGCCCCAGCACTTTTACCTTGATGACGTCATGTCGGGCCAGGTCAGATGGAGGCCGGTTTCCTTCCTCCGGGCTCTTCCTTTTTGCCTTTTCTGCTGGGGGCCCTTCATCCTCATCCTCGTCCTCCTTGTCCTCCTGGCTGGGCATCAGAGGGAACACCAAAGCTCCATGGTACCAAGAGAAGGTGCTATCGAGGAGCTCCTGCCAGAGGAAAGAGTGTGAAGGTGGGAAGAGGAAGAGGGATCAGGCCAGAAAGCGGGTCCAGAAGTAGAGGGCAAAAGCCACGCACAAAGGACAGAGAGGCAAGGCTCCTAGGCTTTGGGGCCTATAGAAGGCGGTGACACAGCCACCCCATTCTGTGCCCTGCCTGGCAAAGCCTCATCAACGAGGGCAGGCCCAGCAGGAGGCATAGGGACCCTAATGCCTCGGAGCCTCATTCCTATGCCTGTTGTACCTCATCTCCAGGAGCCACCAGCAGAGCCCGAAGAGCCCGGACGGCAGCTGCGATGACCCCATCCACTCTGTCATCCAGAGAGAAGCGCAGCAGGAAGAGGAAACCAGCATCCAAAAGGAGGCGCAAGACACTGCCCACTAGCCGGTCCCCAAACTCGCCAGCCTGGGCCTTGAGGGCAGGAGGATAAAACCTTGCTGAATACGCTGAAGTTACAGAGTCTCTGTCCTAAACCCTTCACTTGTCCAGCTAGGATCCTGGGTATGTCCTGTTCTCAGTGTGACCCACAGACAGCTGGTGTATGGGCCAGTGAGTCAGAGTGAAACAGGCAGGAGGTGGGAAAGCCTAAGGGGAGGGGGGCGGGCAGGACGAGGCCAGCAGTCCACTCACCCTGCCGATGACCTGGGCCAACACATGCAGCGCTAGTGCTCTCTGCTGGGACACCTGGCTGCGCGTCAGGTGGAACAGCTCCTGAAGGGAGTACCCTGCTCTCTGGAACAGGGACAAGAAGTCAGAAGGAGCCAAGACACAGGGCAGCACCCACCAACAAATACGTGGCAACCCCTATCTGCCATGCACTGAGTCAGGTGTCAAGGTGAAGACAAAGAAAAGTAAGTGATGTCTCTTGCCTCTGCTCTCCGTGGAGCCTCAGACTGGTAAAGGAAGTAAGACTGGCACACAAGTAACCATAGCATAAGGCAGTTTGGGAGGAATGTAGTAATTGGTGTTTAATTTGCAACCAGAGAACAGGAGAGAGAGAGAAGGGGCACCTGGAAAAGTGATGTGGTCTCAGTGGGTGGGTAGAGCTCTGATGGCCTGGCATGGAGCAGAGGGGAAAGGCGTTCCCTGGAGCGGGCTTCAAGAACTGAGCCCTGGAGGTCCTTGAGCACAGCGGGTACGTGGGGAGGAGGCAACAGAATGTGCAGCAGAAGTGAGGGACGCAGAGCTGTGGGGTCAGCAGGGACAGATGGTGGAAGGCTGTTCTGTCGTGCTGAGGAGCCAAGACCTTATTCTGGGAGAATTCCCTGAGCTAGGAAACTTTCTGAGGCAAGGGACAGCCTGAGCTGGGCCAGGGGAAATCACTACGGCAGCCCCGTGGGGGAGCGAGCGAATGGCATGACGGAGTGAGCAGAACATGGCGACTGAACAGACCAGAGGGATCAAGGCTCTGATCGAGGAAGCACTGCGGGGAGGTGACAAACAGAATTGGCAAATTCTGGCGACTGACTGGAATGTGAGGGAACAAGGAGAAAGATTTCAAGCCTAACAACTGAAAGGACAGGGACTTCCCTGATGGTCCAGTGGTTAAGACTCTGCGCTCCCAATGCAGGGGGCCCGGGGTTCGATCCCTGGTCAGGGAACTAGATCCCCCATGCGGCAATGAAGATCCCGCATGCCACAAGGAAGACCCGGTGCAGCCAAACAAATAAACTAATACATAAATATTAAAAAAAAAAAAAAAAACTGAAAAGACAGCAAGGCCGTGAACTGGAATAGGGCGCACAGAAGGGCCAAGGCAGCTGAGCAGCGGTCCTTCTCCACATGGTTGTTAAAAGCACTTGCTGAGAGCTGCCCAGTACTCCCTGGACCCCATGCCTCACCTCCGCCTCCTCTCCGTGGTGGTGTAGGCCCAGATGGGTGGGAAGGTCCATGCTGGGGGCCAGCAGCTCTCCCTGAAGACTGAATCGGGCCTGCATCCTCTAATGGGTACAGAACGAGAACTATGGGCTGGGGGCACCAGCAACTTCCCCACACCCATTCCTCACCTGTAATCCCAGGCCTCTCAGGACGTAGGGCCTGACTCTACCTCTGACCAGAAGTGGGGCTCCTCTGGCCTTAGAGGCCAGGCAGGAGGAGGGGGGTGAGCACTAGGAGAGATGTTTCTCCAGCTTGGGGGAAGAGAAAAGCCTAAGTTCTGGGTGCAAGACAGCAGCCCCACTCACTGTCACCCCACCTTGCCCTTGTAGGCCAGCTGGCCCTCCTCACCTCCTGAGTCTGCTGCCGTCGGAGTGGAGGCAGGTCTTGGGTCCAATGGAGCTTCTCCAGCTCAACAGTGTCCATGTGCAGCCATTCTTTCTGGGGGGTCACGGGCAGTGCCAGAGCTGGGGAGATGGAAGCAGAGTAGTATTCCCTAAGGGGCTCAGCTCACTGATCCACTGGGGTCCCAGCCATCATCCAGAAGCTGCCACATCCACCTCTGCCCAAGGGTCTGGCAGCCTCTGCCTTCAGCTATGACTAATGGCACGGCCCAGGGGCTGGAATGCCTGATATGGCAGAACACACCCCGTCCTGGGCTCTAGCCCCTTTCTGACCCCAAAGATTTGTTGGGAGAGGAAAGAGGAAGTGGAGGAGATAAGGAAGAGAAGAGAGAGGAAGCAGAGGAGGAAGGGAGAACCACATACAGCAGGGAAACCACAGTTCTCCACTCTCTAGTACCGACCTTCTAAAGGAGCAGGGGAGTGGGGACAATGAGGAGGGGGCAGCTATACCTCAGCAGAGCAAGATACAGAAACACACACCTGCAATATCCTCCTCCTTCCTCACCCCACCCAACCCCCATCCAACATGCTCAACTGGCCTAGAGCTCATCCAGGGGCAGGAGGTTCCTGGCTCTCCTAATTCAATTCTTCTTTCGTTAATCACTAATAAAATCATCCAGTTCCTGGAAGATGAGTGCTCCCACTGGCCTCTCTGCTTCAGGTCTGGCATGTTCACAAGACCTGCGTCAGCCCCTTCCTCTCCCACCACCCTGCCATTATCCTCCCAACACTGAGAGCAGAGGCAGTAAGAACTGTGGGATGGATGGAGCCAGAGTTGGGGCAGCTACTGCAAAGGCAGGGGGCAGATGGTCTGGAGGGGGAGGGGGCCATTCAGCCATCACATTGTGCTGTCTCTTACCAGGGAAGGGGGAGAAGGAGCAGTAACAGGACAGGAAAACAGGAAGCACGTGCAGGAAGATATAAGCATCAGCAAATGAAGAATGATTTCAAGCCAATAATGAAGATTAACGTTAGACGTTCAAGGACAGAGAAGATTCTCTCTCTTCCCATCTGCCAGGCCTAGGAGAAGGAATACTTTCCTCTACTTTTGTTCCCCAGAAGTCCCCTCCTCCTCCAAACCTGGGGCTCCTGGCTCCAGCTCATCTTCCTGCCTGGGCTCACTGGCAGAAGTTGGCATGATGGGCTCCTCTCCAGTGACCTCAGCAGAGTGACCTCCTGGCCTCTGCTCCCCTGTGGCCTTCTCTTCTGCCTGCTCACAGGTGTGGCTGTGAGATCTCAAGAAGGCAACCAAGCTGGGATCTAGAAGAGAGCGTGTAGGGGAGAATGGGTAGGGGCAGATCCTCCCCAGCCTCTATACACCTGAAATCTGCTTAATACTGCCTGTCTGTGGGTGCCAAGGCTAAGACAAGCCACTTCCCAGCCCTGGCCTGAGTCCCCTGGGCTCTCTTGCAGCCTCGAAGACCCATAACTGTCACTGGGACCTGCCTGCCCACCTATCCCTCCACTCTTCACAGTCCCCTGGTCCAGGCCAGTCTGCCCATCCCTTTGCTTGGCTTCCGGTCAGAGGCCCAAAGTAAGTGGCTGTGGAATAAATGAATCAATGTTGACGAGGGCCAAAAAGAAGGCATTTAGGGGAATAGTTTCTCACTTTCAACTATTTTATTTATTTATTTATGCACAAATATTCACTAAAAACCTAATATATGGGGACTTCCCTGGTGGCGCAGTGGTTAAAAATCTACCTGCCAACGCAGGGGACACAGGTTCAAGCCCTGGTCTGGGAAGATCCCACATGCCGTGGAGCAACTAAGCCCGTGCGCCACAACTACTGAGCCTGTGCTCTAGAGCCCGCGAGCCACAACTACTGAGCCCGTGTGCCACAACTACTGAAGCCTGCGCGCCTAGAGCCCATGCTCTGCAATGAGAAGCCCGCGCACCACAACAAAGAGTGGTGCACCCACTCGCTGCAACTAGAGAACGCCTGTGTGCAACAATGAAGACCCAGAGCAGCAAAAAAAAACAAAAACAAAAACCCAAAACTAATATATTGTATGCTCTATATAAGTGCTAGATACATAGTTTGGAACAGATTGACTTGGCACTACTGTTTTGGTGAACAGAAACTAGGAGGGAGGTGTAGTATAGCACAGCATCACATAATAGAGTACCCTGTAGTTGTACTAGAGTACAGCCAAAATACAGTGTATACTACACTACAGTAGTACAGGATACATGGTATAATGGTTAAGAACACAGCCCATGAGACCAAGTAGACCTGGGTTTATATCTCATTGGTGTTCATTAACAGGATGTGGTACCAGGCTGTGTGACCTGAGGGAGAATTTCTTAAAGTTTTGAGCCTCAGTTTTTTTTATTTTTGTTTTTATCTTTTCATAAATAAATGAGGTTAGTACCACTGACCTCACAGGAACAGTTTGAGGACAAAATGAAATGTGTTAAAGTACTCTGCCTGGCACTCACAGTGAGCCTTCCTCAATAAATGACAGTCCCTTTCTAGCCCAGTCTTGGCAGGAAAGGCTGGTACCCGTACCAAGCTGAGCCAGTAACCGCTGCTGTTCCTGCAGGATCTCCTCCGGAGCCATGGCTTGCAGTCTCGCTACGTTCTCCTCATGGATGGTCTGGGCTTCCTGCTCAGCCTCCTGGCTCTTGAGCCCCTTCCCTGTAACCAGATGGGGTCCCTGGAAGCTGTAGCTGTTCCATGGAAGCTGGCTGCCCTGCTCCCTAGGTGTGAGTGCCTCACAGGCTGCAGCACCTGGAAGAAGGATACAATCAGTTTCATTGCCTCACCCTAACTGGGCCTTCTGTCCCTCTTCTCTAATCCCATTAGCTCTGGAGACAGATGGAAGCCTCAGAGTTTTCCCAGGCACAGAGTGCAGATGCCCCTGGGTTTGGCACAGGACTCCAGGGCACCCTGGGGCTGGGTTGGGGTGATGACCTCTCTACTCATTTTTCCCCTTGGACTTAGAAGTTTCCCTCAGAAACATCCCACTTTCTGACTCTTCTCTTGGATGTCTAGGCAGCCGTCTGCCTCCAGGGGCCTGCCCCCAGTTCTTCTGCTAGTAATTTGCATCATTAAAAGAATCTTGGCCTACATCTTTATTTTAGTCTCTACCAGACACTTCTATCCCCTTCCTTTCTCCTACAGTCAAGTAATGACCTGCCTTCTCCCTGCACCTAAGACCCAGATATGGACCCAAGCTGCCCATACTCAATACTCTAAGTGGAGATATGGGATGGCTCCTCTTTAGATGGCTCAAATGCACTTCAGATTTGAGGCAGGGAAGATGTATATCCAAAGATGACTCTACAAATGTGTATTACAAAAAGGCTGAGCCCAAACCTCTTCAAACCCTGCTCACCCTCTGGTGGGTCCAAAGTAGATGCAACTTCTCCAACTGGTGGGACCTTGGCTTCAGATGCTCTCCTTGCTGCAATTTCCTGGGCAAAGATACTTCTCTTACCAGATGTTGCTGGCTTCCCCTATGGGGCAAAAAGAAAACCCAGGTGACTGATGCTCATTACCCCATTCTCTTCTCAACCTCTTTATACCAAGGTCACTGGAACAAAGAGATACAAGAGACTTGCTTAATCTCCAAGGGTCACAACCCTAGTCCTCAGAAAAAGCAGGGCTCTATAGAAGCATAGGTTTTGAAGTATAACAGACTTGGGTTGGATTTCTGGCTCTTCTATCTATTAGATGTGTGGTGTTGCAAAAGTTATCAGTTTCCTTAACTGAAAAATAGAGATAATGATACCTATATTACATGGCTGTTATAAGGATTAAATGAAGTAATGCATATAAAGTGCTTAGTGTGGTGCTGTTTTAACAATGGAATTGCTTATCATTATTAAGATTATCTATCTGGGGAATATGCACTATGATGCTCACATGACTGTCCTCCCCTAAACACCATCTGAGGTCACCTCTGCGTACCTGTCTCCCCTGTGAGCGATGGAATACAGGAGGGAAAGCAACGCCACAGGGCACAGGCAGATCCACAGCCACTGAACTTGTATCTCGTTCCTGCAGCAACAAAGTACAAAGCAGTGAAGATACAGAGATTTCCCCAGGCTGGACCCTATCCTACTAGCCTCAGTTCTATATGACTAGAACCTCACCCTAGGGAGTCATGAACCCATCTTGCTTCTTAAGTCACAGTGATTCTAAACCAGCCCCCAACCTGACTGTAGGGGGATAAAGTCCCATCTTTCTGAATCACTCTCTGCTCAGTAAGGCTCCCCACCCACACTCAACATCCTTTCTGCCCTTGGATGCCTTGCCCCACTCAACCAGGGTGAGACGCACAATAATCTTAGTCAAGACAGCAGTGATGTGCTTATCATGCCTGTTCAGCCTCTCTTCAGGGTCCTCATGTTCAGGCAGGGGATGGCCGGGGCTGGGCCTGGCTCTCTTTGGGGGAGCAGGAACCAAAGCTGGGGGCAAATCTGGGAGATCTGAGAAAGAAAAAAACCCATATGTGAGGTTACTCATATCTTCCCAGGAAGAGACTGAGGGCTAGGGGAAAGCCGAAGAAAGAAAGGCAGTTGCTGTGCAGCGCTGGCTCAAGCTGTGTCACCTTGGGCAAGGTATTTAACCTCTTTGAGCCTCTGTTTCTTCATATGTAAAATGGGGCTGCAGCAACAGAGGTTACACAGTTCTGAAATAATGACGGGGAACCCAGCCACATCAGGAAGAGGGAGAGACCCTGAAGTTGTACCGCTCTCCTTTTCAACCTCATACCCACAGCCACTCACTGTCCAGCATCACCACATCCCGATGATCCTGCAGTGGAGGCCGGTCCGGGTTAGCATCACCAGCACTCCTACTTCCTTTCTTCACCAGTTGTACTGCTGGGGCTGCACCAGCTGCAAGAAACTGACTCTGGAAGTGCAGCAGGTCCACCTCGGACTCCCCTGGCTTTGGTCTCGACAGCATCTTGACACTCCAGCTGCCTCCCTAGTGGGACTCTTTCCAGCACTGCTTCAGTGTAGGGAATTCACTCTCATTCATCCCTAGAAGCAGTAAAGATGATGGGCCCTCTGCAACTGAACCCTGAGTCTCGTTTCTGTGCGTCAGAAAAGGCTCCTTTTCCCTGGGTTCGGTGGACTCATTCCTCCTCATTCATACCTTATTGCCGTTCCCTCCTTACTTAGATCTCCCTGATGTCAATAGCCCAGCAACAATATTTACTGCCACCTTAGATTGTTTACAGTCTGTGGATGATAAAAACTTTCAGGAACAACCATAGGGGACCTAAGGAAAATGTCATTAGGAGCCAGGCGGATAAATGTGTCATACCGGGGAGTGGTGATTCGGTATCAAACTGGTGGGAACATGCCTGGCCGAAAAGTATTCAAATTATTAAAAACCTTGGGCTATAAAAGATCAATATATAAAAATCATTTGTATTTCTATACACTATTAAAGAACAATCAGAAAACGAAATTAAGAAAACAATTCTATTTACAATAGCATCGAAAAGAATAAAATACTTAGGAATAAATTTCACCAAAGCATTTCAAGACTTATATTCTGTCGGGCCCCACAACGGCCCCTAAGGCTCTACGGTCGCGGGCGCTCCTGCGCCACCCGCGTCAACAAAGAGAAATCACGGAGTCTCAGCCTATGCTGCCCGCGGATGGAGGGCCGTGCCCAGGATCTCCGCACCGACGAGGCCGCGGCCGCTCCTGGCCAGATCAAAGACACTGGGGCCGACTCCGACAAAGAACTGGATACCCTGTACCAGAGGCCTCCGCCGGGATCTCCTGTAGTCCGTCCCGCTAGCCCAGCCACCTCCTTGGCCTAGGACCACCTGGACGCCGCCATCTTGCCCCGCTGGGGCCAGGCTTCCGCCGCTACCAGTTCTGAGCTTCCGCCCCGCAGCCCGGCCCCGCCTCTTCAAGTCCTGGCTCCGCCCACTCTTGGGAGGGGTTTGCCCTTTTGGTGTTCAGGACTCGTGAGCCTAAAGGTATTACGCTTGCCGCGTCCCACTGTAACGCGTAAGCTCTGGGCGGACACTCTGTACACATACAACACCCGTGACAGAGGCAAAGGGTTCCTCAGACGCCCTTCCGCACTCACCAGCCCGGATAACCACATCCTACACTCCCAAGCTAAGGGACAGCACATAGAAACCTGCATACACTCGACTGTGACCTCCCCAGTGTGATTATGGGCGAGCAAGAAAATAACCAGGAAAAAGGAAAGGTGAAGCCCAAGGAAAGAAACACTGCAGGGATGGTGATAGTGAGGAGAGGAGAAAACAGCCTCATTGCCTGCAAGGTGATTCACTTCATGAGCATCCTGCCTTTGTTCGTGCCAATGTCTCTTTTTCCTTCCATCCCACCCCAGTCTTTTTCTTCCTTTAAGGCCTGGTTGGAATCAGCTCTAAACTTTTGCCAGCTGGGCCTACTCACCGAACTTTCCTTGGAATCTTCCATCTGCACCACTTGTGTGCCATGTTGGGAACATACTGCCCACTATCAACTGACTCCAGTTACCTTTTCATAAGTACATACCCTGTTCCCTTGTATAGACTGTGAGTTCCTTGGGGGCATCAGCCTTCTTTTTTGCATCTGTAATGCTCAGCACCCAGCATATTGCCATGAACATAGGACCTTAGTAAATCTTTTCTTGATTGAAGGCCGTCTTAGGGCAGCCAATGTTAGTCCAGGAGTTCTCAAACTTTAGCAGGCATCAGAAACACCTGGAGGGCTTGTTAAACCAGATTTCTGGGCCTCACCTGAGTTTCTGATTCAGTAGGTCTCCAATAGGACCCAAGAATTTGCATTTCTAACAACTTTCTAAGTATTCTACAGAATCCTTCTTTAGTTCTCTTGGTTTCAAGTGCAGCAGTAAATTTCAGCTACTAGGATTTAGCCAACCTTGGGGGTCCAAATTGTACTGGCTGTTCAGAAGTTATGGTGAATGAGGGAGGGAGATTGGATCCAAAAATGCAGGAAGAATGAATGTAGAAAATCACTGTTTGCAACCACTAATCAAATAATCGCTCCAGACAATAATCATCAATAACTGATAAAGCTATTAGGTAAAAGGTTGATGAGAACTTTGTATGGATGGATCAGGTGGTCAACTTTTTAACCTACTGATGAATCTTAACATCACTAAAAGTGGGGCCACTGGACATAATGTGCCCCCTGATGGATGCCACTGAAAGTACAAAACATGTCCTAGGAAGCCTTCATGCCAAAAAATTGAAGCTGAATCTAGTCAGGCATCTAGATCTAACTATCATCTCTAACTACATTAAGAGATTATCAATTAAACATGTGGTCCTTGTTTGTATCCTGATTCAAACAAACTCATAAAATGACGTTTTTTGAGACTGTTTGGGAAAACTGAACACAAACTGAGTTTTATATGATATTAAGTATTTTTAAAAGATTTTATTGTGTATGGGGAGTTCCCTGGTGGTCTAGTGGTTAGAATTTGGTGCTTTCACTGTCACGGCCCAGGTTCAATCCCTGGTTGGGGAACTGAGATCCCGCAAGCCAAGTGGCACGGCCAAATAAATAAAATGTGTTTTTTAAAAAAATGGGGCTTCCCTGGTGGCGCAGCGGTTAAGAATCTGCCTGCCAATGCAGGGGACACGGATTCGAGCCCTGGTCTGGGAAGATCCCACATGCCACGGAGCAACAAAACCCGTGCGCCACAACTACTGGGCCTGCGCTCTAGAGCCCATGAGCCGCGAATACTGAAGCCCGCGTGCCTAGAGCCCATGCTCCGCAACAAGAGAAGCCACCGCAATGAGAAGCCCGCGCACCGCAACGAAGAGTAGCCCCCTCTCGCCCCAACTAGAGAAGAGCCTACGCGCAGCAACGAAGACCCAGCGCAGCCAAAAAAAAAAAATGTATTGTGTATGGATGTGGTTCTTTTTGAAAAATAAACTTTATTTTATTTTAAAAATTTATTTATTTATTTTTGGCTGCATTGGGTCTTCGTTGCTGCGTGTGGGCTTTCTCTAGTTGTGGCGAGCGGGGCTACTCTTCATTGAGGTGCAAGGGCTTCTCGTTGCGGTGGCTTCTCTTGTTGCAGAGCACGGGCTCTAGGCGCGCGGGCTTCAGTAGTCATGGCTCATGGGCTCTAGAGTGCAGGCTCAGTAGTTGTGGTGCATGGGCTTACTTGCTCCGCGGCATGTGGGATCTTCCCGGACCAGGGCTCGAACCCCTGTTCCCTGCATTGGCAGGAGGATTCTTAACCACTGCATCACCAGGGAAGTGCCAAATAAACTTTATTTTAGATTTACAGAAGAATTGCAAAGAAAGAAAGCTTCCATTTACCCCAAACACAGTTTCCCCTGTTATTAGCATCTAACATTAATATGGTACATTTGTTGGAATTGAAAAACCAATATTGACATACTGTTACTACTAAACTCCATACTTTTTTCAGATTTCCTCAAATTTTCCCTAAGGTCCTTTTCCTGTTCCATCCAGCATACCACATTACATTTAGTTATCATGACTCCCTAGGCTCCTTTGGCTGTGATAGCTTCGTAGACTTTTTTTATTTTGATGGCTTGGACAGTTTAGAGTAGTACTGGTAGGGTATTTTGTAGAATGTCCCTCCATTGGGATTTGTCTGATGAGTTTCTCATGATTAGACTGGGGTTATGGGTTTTAGGTCCTCCCCCTCCTTTTTTTTTTTTTAATATTTATTTATTTGGCTGCACTGAGTCTTAGTTGCAGCACGTGGGATCTTTGTTGCAGCATGCGGGATCTATTTCTCTGACCAGGGATTGAACCCGGGCCCCCTGCATTGGGAGTGTGGAGTCTTAACCACTGGACCACCAGGGAAGTTCCAGGTCCTCCTCCTCCTTGAGGCTGGAGTATCTACATAAATTATTTGTAATTCTGCATGGGAGATTTGTCTATGCTCTCCATGAATTAACTTATTAATTTATAATATACTTTTTAATTATTAGTAAATTATAACTTATTCACTCATATATATTTATATTTGACCCTTTGATAAACCCCGTCATTTTCTGTGTGTGTGTGGTGTTTTTTTTGGCCACACCACATGGCTTGTGGGATTTTGGTTCCCCCACCAGAGACTTGGCAGTGAGAGCAAGGAGTCCTAACCACTGGACCTCCGGTCCTAGAATCAACCATTTCTCCAAGGACCCTTGGTTCTTTTTATTGGAAAATGGTATTAGAAACCAAGATTTGGGTGCTAGGTATACTCATTGCTACTGGGGTGTCTTGGTTTTTGGCCCTCCTCAGCTGACAAAGGAAATATATGTGTATACTGTTATACATACACATATCTAATTATTTCTGTATGTAACCATCTGAATCTATATATGGATGAGGTTTTTTTAAGTCTGTTACAGATACACAGCATAATATTTACAGCTGAAATTAATTATATGGCTAAGATTTGCTTTTTTTTTTTTAAACATCTTTATTGAAGTATAATTGCCTTACAATGGTGTGTTAAAGATTTGCTTTTAAAAACTCCAGCAAAAGAACAAAAAAAAAAAAAATTGGGGATAATACAACACAACTGGCTAAGATAATCATTGAAGCAGAATGATGGGTACATTTGGGAGTCATTATACTCTTCTGTCTACTTGTGTGTATGTTTAAAATATTCCATAATAAAAAAGTGTTTAGAAAGTAGCCTAAATTGCCATGTTGCTATTAAAGTGGGTCAAAAAGAGCACTACAGACAGCCAGATATGTGGCATTCACACACAGATACATTTTTTTCTCTCAGGGCCATCCCTAGGTGAAATTTTGAAGAGGACAACTGTTTTTCTTCCACACGTTTGGACCCATCTGCTGTTTCAGAAACCC
Organism: Eschrichtius robustus; assembly: GCF_028021215.1. Classification (NCBI taxonomy): domain Eukaryota; kingdom Metazoa; phylum Chordata; class Mammalia; order Artiodactyla; family Eschrichtiidae; genus Eschrichtius; species Eschrichtius robustus. Next base: position 88,911,259 of record NC_090824.1, read on the forward strand.
CAAGCTTATTGCTCTCTTCCTACTTCCTAAATCTGCTTTTGGGGAAAAACCTGATCATTTGAAAATCCCCCTTTCAGAGTGTGGTCTTTCCTAGGAACTTACTTTCTGCTTCATCATCAACTGGGCAAGGAGTGACGTTTCTGGCTTAGGGATTTCAGGCAAGGGGTGTTTGGCAGGTACAGCAATAGTCCCCAGCACCCCTGACATCACACCTGTAACGTAGTTTTGCTCCAAGCCCCAAAGTCACAGATTCCCTGCATTCTCTAAGGTGATGAGGAACACAGTCTGTGGTCTGCCCCATTCCTTAAAGGGAACTTCCCAACTCTTACCTCTTTAACCAGTAGTTGGGAAAGAATATAGCCTTGGTCACAGGGCCAGTGAGACTGCCATGACCCCATAACTCACGTTGGTTCCCCACCACTCCCTGAGGTGGGGACAGGAGGTGGAGTCCTAACTCTGAGAAAGCTGAAGCAGCTACTTCCTGAGACTGCTGGAAGTTGCCATCAAGGTGTTCTGCTGCTATGGGCAGGTGGTTCTTATTTCCAGTTTTGTCTTTGTCTTCTCTGGCTCCTTGGCCTCCTTGGACAGTCGTGGATTATAAAAGGCAGAGAGTGGGCAAATACTTATTTCACACGAGTAGGGTGATGCCAAGGCCCAACCTAGCTCCACCCACAATAAGGGGCTGCTGCTGGCCCTTCCTCTCCCCTGGGATAGATCATAACTGGCTCTGCTTCTGTTCTGAGGACAGGAACTCCTAGGACATCTGCTCATACATTAGGTCAAATACATTTCCTGTTGATTTGATTAGTTTCCTTCCAAGCAATGCATTTACAAAAGGAAGGGAGATTTTTGCAGGCATGTATTTGCAAAGGCAGCCAACCTCCTCCAGTCACACACACACATCTTCTCCCCATCCACCCACAAAGCGTCAGTCACATTTAGAGTTTGCACAAATGCACACCCTCCCTCATACATCACAATGCACACCCTCTCACCCACCTACACACCTCTTCCACAAAATCACACCTGCTCTCATACCCTTAAAGTATGTTCCTTTACTGTGCCCAGAGAGAGAGAGAAAGACGGGGGAGATGGGTAAGAAGAGTGGGTTGTGAGGGCTCAGGAAGGCAAGCACTCTGTGTAGGAGCTGGAAAGTCAGAAGACCAGGACCCCACAGTCCTCTCTACCCTGCAACTAGAAATACTAAGAATCGAGAGGGGTTCAGAAGCAGGGGTAGAGGAGGCAGGCACTCAGGGTGCCAGGCCCCACATGGACAATATGCTGCTCCAGGGTGAGAGTGATGTGCCTCAGCCCTGCAGCTGAGGTAGGAAGTTTGTCAAGGCTGTGAGTGGAGAATGCAGAGGTATTCATGATATGTTCCAGAAGCCCATTTTGCCTGGTAGCAAAGGATGGTCCTTGGGCTGGGATTCTCATCAGAGTTCAGGAAATGGGTTTGGGGGGGAGGGTTGGGATAAGGGGTGAAAAGGAAGTGAAACGCTGGGTTTGGACTCTGGGTTCAACACCTTCTAGGAGGGGTCTTTCCAGTGTCAGCCAGAGTCAACAATTTCCTTTCACTGGAAACTTGAAGTCCCCTCCAGAGAGGAGAGGTGGGGGAGAGGACCTTGAGAAATGACAAGTGCTCAAGTTCAGGGCTGCAGCAGCCGCACTGCCGCAGTAGCCATGGCCCCGGTGAATCTGGCTTCAGCCCCAGACTGTTGTCTGCCTGCCCTGATCCGACTCAGCCTGAGCTCAGACGCTGTGGATTCTGGAATGGAGCAAGGCTTTTCCTTTAGGAAAGAGTCCTGAAGCTGACCCACAGTGCCTCAGAAAATTGCCTGAGCTCTCAGTGAAACGGAGGCTCAGGCCCCTGCCATCCAACTCTGACAGCGCTTCTCCCTGTGATGCCGCCTGGGGGCACCCCCAGCTGGGTCTGAGGCTGCCGCCCCGCACTGCTACTGTTGTTATCATTAGCATAATTAATAAACAAGCACTGATGGGGCCAAGAGGAAGAAGAGGCAGGCCCCTGCTGCTCAGAAGGAGAATCCCTGAAAAGATCCAATGAGGCTTCAGGGAAGTGGAAGGTGGGTTGGAGGGGGCACTGAGTGGCTTGTCCCTCCTCCCCAACCAGGACTTCTGGGAAGGGCCCTTTGGAGTAGGCTCCTGGGGACAGTAAAGGCAAGGGAAAGAGGAGGGGAACATTTGGTAGACTGGATTTGGAACTAGCTCTTTCTCTGCCTGACAGGATGTCTGTGGGCACGGCAATCCCCTTGATTACTGGTTGTGGGGCAGGCCAAGCTCTGAGGCAATTATTCATTCATTTAACAGGCATCTGTCTACTTACTTATGGTGTGCCTACTGTGTGCAAGGTGGTCTACTAATAATAGCTAATGTTTATTGGATATTGTGAAGACACAGCCAACGTTCACACCACATCCTGGGGCATGGAGGCGAGAAGCAGCGGAAGCAACTAGGGAGGATGACAGCCCCAAAAGATATGGGCCATTGGGCTTTGACCTATGTAGTGTAGCAGTGGGGATAGCAGATAAAACCTGAGGATTACCAAGATCTCAGAAAACTCAAGATCCAAGGCCCAAGGTCTTGGAGATAAAGGGGTGGGAAATGGAGTATGAAGATGGGGAATTTGGGCGAAAGGCTCATGAAAGAGGCAGGAAGGTGTGCTAGTATATCCCGTGGCGGGAGCATTCAGTCACGACAATTTCAGGGGGCCTCATGGTTGGGAGTATCTAGGGGATACTTTCTGTGTTGAGAGGAGGGTGCTGGGTTCTCTGATCAGTCTGGACAAAAGTTGGGGTGTGGTAGAGGCTTCTAGCAAGGTTTGGAGGGAAGGATCTGGAGTGTTGGGTTTGAAAAGATGCTGGAGTCCTTAGGGAAAGGAGGGGCGCGGCTGGGGTGCCCGTGCAGGGGACCGAGCCAGATCCTCGGATCCGGCCTTGGGGTAGCTGGGGCAGGGGGTGACGGCCGGGGCTGCGGAGGTCTGCGAGGGGAGGTCGGCCGGAGGCCGGGCCGGCAGCGGCAGGGTTGGCGCTCGGAGCGAGCCGCCCGGGGCTCCGCGGGGGGGCGGTACGAGCTCCGGCTGCCGGCGGGCGGGCCGGGGAGGAGGCGGCGGCTCCGAGAAGAACATGAATCAGCGGCGGCGGCGGCGACGGCTGTGGAAGGAGCGCGGTGGCCCAAGAGCGGCCCCGGGACCCCGCGCGGCTGACGGCCGCCGCGGCGACTCGCAGCGGGTGCGGGTCTCGGAGTGCTGGCCGCAGCGCCGCCCCCCGGGCCGGCCCCCGCCCCTCCCTCGGCCCTCCTCCCTCCTCCTCCTCCTCCTCCTCCTCCTCCTCCTTCTCCGTCCTCCTCCTCCACTCTCTCCTCCACCTCCACTCCCTCCTCCCTGGTCGCTCGCGGGCCGGGCCCGGCATGGTGCGGGCTCGCCGCCGATGGCGCTGAGGCGGAGCATGGGGCGGTCGGGGCTCCCGCCGCTGCCGCTGCCGCTGCCGCCGCCGCCGCCGCCGCCACCGTCGCCGCTGCTGCTGCTGCTGGCGGGTCTGACCGCTCTGCTGCTCCCCGAGCCCGCGGCCGCAGGTAGGGGCTGGCCCGGGGGGCGGCGGAAAGCGGGGGGCTGCGGAAGGGCGAGGCCGGGGTCGGAGCCCGGGGACGGCAGCCGAGCGAGCCCCGGGCCTGGGCGGGCCGGAGAATTGGGCGGGGGGCTCCAAGCTGGAAGGCCGAGGCTCGGGCGGGGGGAGGGGGCTCAGCGGTGCGTTCGCCGCGGGATCTCGGGTCGCGGCCCCCACCCCCAACTTTCTCGCGTCCGGGCTCATCTGGCGGGGTTGTAAGGAGAGGAGCGGGGCTGCGGGCCGAGTGGTCAGCGGGGGGTGTTTGGGATTGGGGTTTCCCGCCTCGACGTTCCTAGCTGTTTGCTCTCCCCTCCCAGTCCTGGGGACCACATCTGCCCGCCCCACACACGAAGGTCCCACTCTGAAGCCACAGGGGCTGGGACTGAGCACCCACCGGCACCCCTACATTATGTAGGTACAGGGGCTTCGAGAGTGCCCAGTCACAGAAAACACCTGGGCGTACTCTAGTCCCGGTGCCTTCTCTGAGCTTCCTGAAACTGGGCGTGTTGGAGAGGATGGTCTGGGGCAGGGTTGCTGATCTTTGCTCAGCCTTGTGTTCCCACATAGCCATGAGGCATTTGCCAATGGCAGGAGTGCTTCTTGCAGCACCGGGATCCCCAAGTTCACACTACACACCCCTGGGACTGCTGGGCATGTGTGCGGTGTAAGGCTACCCCTCCTTGCCCTGTGACTGGTCCTGAGAGGGTGAAGGGAGTAGGAAGAGACACAGGGCAGAGCAGCAGCCACCCAGCAGGCACCTTCTTTTCAGACAGCACTCCCTGCCATATCAGCATCTCAGGGAAGGAAAGGGAAGGGAAAGAGTGACAAGTATGTCCAAGCAGAAGGGTGTATGGATCAGAGCGCTCAGGATTTGCCTAGCGTCACACAGCAAAGGGCAGGAAGAAGCAGAATTGGATTTCAGCTATGTTGATAGTTCACCTGCCGCTCTCTGAGGGTGTGTGTGTGTGTGTGTGTGTATGTGTTCAGAGGGTAGTGCCCCTGTTGGTGTGAGAGTAGCTCAGGGGTTTCGGGCTCCCTGTTCAGGGCCCCTCCCCTCCCTTCTACCTCCTACCTTCCTAGCGCCTGCCCCTGCACCCATTCAGGTATTAATAGAGCGGCCGGCTGCCAGGAAGGCTGCCATGTGTTTTCTGACGTGGTTTTGCAGCCATATGTTCTCCACTTCAGGGGAGCACCCCTTCCTTCCCTTCCTCACCCTCCTTACATTTGCCGGGGTAGGGTGCAGGGGGATGCCAGCAGCAGTGCAGGGCCTGGGCTGACACCTTGGGTGGCTGTTGCACTGACTGGGTGCAGCAGTGATTCCCAGGGCAGTACCTGCCCCAGGTGTATGAAAGCGCCCCACTGTTGCAGCCTGGCTTGCTTTCCTTTTGGTGGTTGGGCCTGACTTAACATTGCCCAGCAGGGAGGTACAGGGAAGAAGTCACTTCCTTATAGCTGGGAGGAACTTGGCAGTGGCAGAAATGGTGCCTGGAGAGCTTGTCATGCTCCTTCCCCCAGCCCGGGTCCAGGCTACCTTCCCTCCCACACTGTCCTGCCTCTGCTTCCTTGGCCATTGGCTGAGAATGAGCCCCCTGACACAGAAGTTAGGTTCTGGAATAGGATGGGGGATATTTCTAGAGACAGGGTCCCTCTCAAGCGGAATGACACATCCTCCTTCCCACCTCTCAGGCCTGAAGCTCATGGGAGCCCCAGTGAAGCTGACGGTGTCTCAGGGGCAGCCGGTGAAGCTCAACTGCAGCGTGGAGGGGATGGAGGAGCCTGAGATACAGTGGGTGAAGGACGGGGCTGTGGTCCAGAGCGTGGATCAGGTGTACATCCCAGTCAGTGAGCAGCACTGGATTGGCTTCCTCAGGTGCAGGACTATGGGGGAAGGTGTGGGATGCCAGCCTGGTGACACGTTGTGCTCTTTCCACACAACGTGTTTGGGAGCTGGGGGCAATGCTGATGCCCAGAGGTCTGTGGTTTTTTTATTCGGCAACCTGTGGAGACTTCCAGAAGTGGGGACAGGCTGAACCCATTGAATCTGCCCAGCAGAGCTGCCCCCCTTGACCCTGGGAGACCTGGTGTCCTGTTTCCACAGCCTGAAGTCAGTGGAGCGCTCTGATGCGGGCCGGTACTGGTGCCAGGTGGAGGATGGGGGCGAAACCGAGACCTCCCAGCCAGTGTGGCTCACGGTAGAAGGTGAGGAGGCAGAGCCACGTGGGCGTGTTGGCCTGGAGCAGATGCTGTCTGCTAGTGACCACCCTATGCCCAAGAAATCTCAGTGGAAGCTGGGCTGCCCCACTGCCCTCTGGGACCTGATTGCGCCAGACTCCAGGCCCGGCACAGCCATGGAAGACCATACCCACTGGAGTCTGGGTATTTGAGAGCCAAAGGGGCAACTAAGACCCATAATCTATGGGGTGCAGTCAAGTTTCAGTTGTCTGACAAACAAGACTCAAGCACCCATCTGGGGCTGGACCCTGTTCTGCCAAGTGGCCAGGCCAGGAGGGGGAGGGGTGGGGGAGGGGAGGAAGGATCCGCAGCTGCAGGAGCTCAAAGCTGTTCAACCCCGGAAAACAAAGTGACTAAGAAAGTAACAAAGGGCTCTGAATGGGATCTGGGGCCTGCCAGCAGAACTCTGCTAAAGCTCCCGCCCACTCCCCCTCCCTTACTGCCCCTCCCCCAGCTCCCCACCCTCTGCCTCTTCCCTTGCTGTGAGAAGGGCTGTTAGAGAAGGTCTGAAAAGGCAGAATCTGTCAGGCCCAAGGGTACAGCATAAAGGATATCCCTAAGGGGGCCAAAGCAGAGAAGCTTCCCCCCTCAAGCTAGATGCCTGTTCTGCAGTTGACCCAATCATAAGGGCCCGTGGGACCTTCCGCAGAGAGGGCTTCAGATGGTAGCAGGCTTGTGGCTTGGGCAGTCGGAAGCTGAGAGGTGGCAAGGCTCACTCCCCACCCGCCTTTTTCCCCCTAGGTGTGCCATTTTTCACTGTGGAGCCAAAAGATCTGGCAGTGCCACCCAATGCCCCTTTCCAACTGTTTTGTGAGGCCGTGGGTCCCCCAGAACCTGTTACCATTGTCTGGTGGAGAGGAGGCACGAAGGTTGGGGGACCTGCTCCCTCTCCTTCCATTTTAAATGTAACAGGTGAGCAGCCTCAGGAGGGGCTTTGAGCAGGGGTGGTGAGGCTGGCAGAGTTCAAATCTGCTTAAATCACCGAGCCCGCGGTCGTGAGTGTCCAGAGTGCCTGGGTACGTGAGCTGCACCCACCATTACTAAGCTCATTAGTCAGGTGTGCTAGGCTGGCCGGGTGGGCTGATTAGTGGTGATCCTGCTATGTGTGCCTAAGGAGATGCTGGAGCCTCTTTCCTTCGTTCACAGCAGTGTAGGCCGTGCACAGCTGGCCCTGGGAGATGAATGTGTGGGACCAGGGGCACCTATCCCCCCCAACCCTCCCAAGGGAAGAAGCCAGGAACCAGCCCATGCAGAGTTAAGAGGAGTGTCTGGCAGACTTGCCTAGAAGTAAAGAGTTTCAGGCTGCAGAGTGGGGGATGGCAGGGGGAAGGAAAATGGGGAGGGGGAAGCCAGCACAAAGATACAGGGGCCTCCTCTTCTAATGGCCTTTTCCAGAAATCTCCAAACGTTTCCCAAACAACTGTATCTGTCCATACCGCCACACAGTTAGACCAGAAGCAGCCACGCCTGCCCATCCACCTGGACCCCAGGATCCTCAGGCACATACCTTACACACTTGTGAGACTTGCTAATCTGTGAAACAAAGTTAATGTTTCTGGTCAAGGCTTGAACTGGCCGAAAAAGATGGGAGTCTGAGCTTAGTCTCATGTACTGTAAGGTGGGAGGGACGGACACTGATCTGCCAAGTCCCTTAGGAATACGCATCTTCAAAGGAGGTGGACTGCAGGATCTGATCCTGTTCAGGAGGCGCTGGGTTGGAGCAGATGAGAAGGGAGGTTGGATTCAGTTCTCTCCAGATGTGCGTGGTTGGGACCCTCAGGCAGCCAGCTTGAGGATAAGCACTCACTGAACTCCCACTCCACACAGCACACTGTGCTAGGCACCACGGGAGATCAAGGGAGTACAAAGGAAATAGAAGCCATCGGTCCAGCCCCCCAGGAATTAGTATAACTGGGGAGACAAGACACATGCATAAGGAGCAGAGAACTATTGAAAGGCAGCCACTCTGCAAATAGAACAATGATATGGCACAGAGCAAATAGAGAAGGGCCCTGGAATGTGCAATAAAGGAGTGACCAGAAAAGGGAGGCAGCTTTGTACTGTCCGCGGGAGATGGGATTGTGGTGGGAGGGGCAGTATAACATTTCTCAGGTGCTTTACTGTGTGCCGTGCACTTTACATATGTTGCATCAGTTGGTTCTCACAATTCTCCCATTTGGGAGATGAGAAAACAGAGCCCCAGCCCTGGGATTTATATCCAGGCCCACACTGTGGAACCTTTCCTTTGGCTGGATATTGTAGGATATTCAGACCCAGAGCCTGACTATCCCCAATCCCAGACTGAGTGGGACTTCATGCTGGGGGGTGGTGCTGACTGAGGTTTTCTGGCCCCAGGGGTGACCCAGAGCACCGTGTTCTCCTGTGAAGCCCACAACGTAAAAGGCCTGGCCTCTTCTCGCCCAGCCACTGTTCGTCTTCAAGGTAGGAGGACCCTGGGAGGTGAGGGGCGGTAAGGCAGGGGCGTTCTCAGCAGGCTGTGGGTGAAGTTAGAATCGTTTGGTGTTCCAGCTCGCCTGGGTCCTGCTGGGATCTGAGGGATGAGGGGTTAATTGGCATGGCTCCATTCCTAGTGGGAGCACCTGAGACCCTGCCATGGCTGAGATGAGAATAGAAACCTGACGTCACAGTAGATTTCCCATCAGGAAGCAGAGTCCTTGGGAGGGAAGGAGGGAGGGAGCCAGCAGGAGATGGTCAAGGCTCAGGCCCAATCTTGCTTCTGCCAGCCCCTGTCGAGGGAATGGGGGTGGGGAAAACAGCCTAGCAGGATGATAGAGAAGACCCAAAGGGCTGCTGTGCACAGCGGGCAGGGTGGAAAGGGGGAGAGAGCCGGTGTGTGCAGGAATGGGCTGTGGCTGCAGGGTCAGCTGCCTCTCACTGGTATCTCCCAAGGCCGAGGTGCCGTGCTCCCCCGCACACACACACACACATTATCTTACCCTATTCCTTGGTCAGACAGGGCCCCCGATTCAGGGAGCAGTAACCTCTCTCCACAGCCTAGGCACTCTCTCGGGTATGAGCAGCTGTTTGCTGCCAGTTGCTTGACTTGTGTATTACTGTGGTCCTGGGAGTGCTGAGTAGCCATCTTAAGTTTTTTGGCGGGGAAACCCTAGGGAGGAACTCAAGGCTCGACTCCCATGCTTTCTCCCTCTTTTTCTGTCCTTCCTGGGCACTGACTCTAAGTCCCCATCCACAGCACTGCCTGCAGCCCCCTTCAACATCACAGTGACGAAGCTCTCCAGCAGCAATGCTAGTGTGGCCTGGACGCCAGGTGCCGATGGCCAAGCCCTGCTCCAATCCTGTACGGTCCAGGTAGGCTGAGAGGGCGGACAGGCTCTCCTGGCTGTGCTCCTTCTGGCTGCCTCGGTGGCACTTTGTTGACAGTGGTATCACATTTACCTAGTCTTGCCCATGGGGCTTGGTCTCCAGCTCTATTCAGGTGACATTCCCTTACCAGAAACAGCCCTGGCCACTGCCCCTTATCATAGGGTGCTCTAGCAATCAAGTGACGGCAGATCGGCTCAACCCGTGCATTCTTCAGGCTGGAAAACAGATGACTAGAGCAGATTGGGGATACCTGGAAGAGTTTTTCTTATGTGGGTGAAAAACCAAACCTTTGACTGATCTGATACCTGCATTCTTGTGCCCCAACCTCTGACCCATGCCAAAGAGAACAGGGGGACCAGAAGAGGTCCTAGGCCCCAGAGAGTGGGAAAGCTGGGTAAGATGATACTAAAAATGAGGCAATTCAGGCTTGTTCATTTTTGTCTGTTCACTCAAAAGGTATTTAATGAGCACCTTTGACATGGTTCTAGGCAGTTCTCTTGGGCAACAAAGGCCCCTGCTCTCGGCTCCACCCTTTAGAGGACCCCACTCTGGCCCTCCTTTGGTTGCACCCCTTGCCCCTGGGCAGGGAATCCATAGGGCCAAGGGAACACGCCCATCCAGCTCACCAGGACACACCCCTCTCCCCTTAACCTGAGTCTGCTTCTGGGGCCTATATGGGCCTCTCCCTGGTCCATCCTCCCAAGGATGGATCATGCTAAGGTATGTGCACCTCTAAGCTCAAAGGGCAGTGGGTTTGCAGGCAGCACTGTCCACAGCCGTGCACGTGACGTCCCTCATGTTGCAGACCTTTGGCTGGAGGCTGGCTCTTCTTGTGCCACCACATTCTGGCTTGGGACTCCAAGGATTTGGAGAATTATAAATGCAAACCCGATCTTCCAGGTTGTTTTGTAGCTTTGTTTGTCAATACATTAAGATAGAAAATATTTTACTTAATAGTCTGTTCGCTGATTTTTAACGTTTAAATATTTAATCATATGGTACACTGGATCTCCATGTGTACTCTTGCCCTGGGTCCCCAGAATGTAAGGAGCAGGCCTGGTTCATGGTGCCCTTAGGCTCCCAGTTACTTTGCTCTGAGAGTTTGCATTGGCGTGTAAACAGTTACAAAGAGTGGTATCCACTCTAACATAATCATGCATCAAACACAAAGGGGCATGGGTTTTCTCGAGTATTTGAGAAAGGCTTTCACAGAGAGAGTGGTATTTGCGTTGAATCTTAAAGGATGAGTTGGACTTTCCTAGGAAGGTTATTCTCAGCAAAGGGAACAGCGTTTGCAAAGACATGGAGGCGTGGAACCTGGTGTGGTGGCGGGTGGGAAGGGGTGGGTTGCAAGTGTCTGCTGATAGACTTTTTTAATTGAAGTATAGTTGATTTACAATGTTGTGTTAATTTCTGCTGTATAGCAAAGTGACTCAGTTATATATATTTTTTCATATTTTCTATTATGATCTATCACAGGATGCTGAATATAGTTCTCTGTGCTATACAGTAGGATTTTGTTGTTTATCCATCCTATATAATACAAGTTTGCATCTGCTAATCCCAGACTCCCAATCCTTCCCTCCTCCTCTGCCCTCCCCCTTGGCAACCACAAGTCTGTTCTCTGTCTGTGAATCTGTTTATGTTTCGTAGGTATGTTCATTTATGTCATATTTTAGATTCCACATATAAATGATATCATATGGTATTTGTCTTTCTCTTCCTGACTTACTTCGTTTAGTATGATAATCTCTAGGTCCATCCATGTTGCTGCAAATGGCATTATTTCATTCTTTTTTATGGCTGAGTAATATTCCATTGTGTATATATGTACCACATCTTTTTTATCCATTCATCTGTCAGTGGACATTTAGGTTGTTTCCATGTCTTGGCTATTCTGCTGATAGACTTGAAGAGGCATTAACTCAAGTCCCCCAACCATCCCCCTACCTGTCCCATCTTGCATCTCATCTCACATGCCTAAGAAACCTCCCTGCCTTACATCATTAATTTCCTTTATTTTTTTAAAAAATTATTTATTTATTTTTGGCTGCACTGGGTCTTCGTTGCTGCGCGGGGGTTTTCTCTAGTTGTGGCGAGCGGGGGCTACTCTTTGTTGTGGTGCGCGGGCTTCTCATTGCGGTGGCTTGTCTTGTTGCAGAGCACGGACTCTAGGTGCGTGGGCTTCAGTAGTTGTGGCACGCGGGCTCAGTAGTGTGGCACGCGGGCTCTAGAGCACAGGCTCAGTAGTTGTGGCTCATGGGCTTAGCTGCTCCGTGGCATGTGGGATCTTCCCGGAGCAGGGCTTGAACCCGTGTCCCCTGCATTGGCAGGCGGATTCTTAACCACTGTGCCACCAGGGAAGCCCTAATTTTCTTTTTTAAAAATAAATTTTATTTATTTATTTTTGGCTGTGTTGGGTCTTCGTTGCTGTACGTGGGCTTTCTCCAGTTGTGGTGAGCAGGGGCTACTGTTCACTGCGGTGCGCAGGCTTCTCATTGTGGTGGCTTCTCTTGTTGTGGATCATGGGCTCTAGGGCATGCAGGCTCAGTAGTTGTGGCTCACGGGCTTAGTTGCTCTGCGGCATGTGGGATCTTCCCGGACCAGGGATCGAACCCGTGTCCCCTGCATTGGCAGGCAGATTCTTAACCACTGCGCCACCAGAGAAGTCCCACATAATTAATTTTCTGTTTTTCTGTAGGTGACTCAGGCCCCAGGAGGCTGGGAGGTCCTGGCTGTTGTGGTCCCTGTGCCACCTTTTACCTGCCTGCTCCGGGACCTGGCACCTGCCACCAACTATAGCCTCAGGGTTCGCTGTGCCAATGCCTTGGGGCCTTCTCCATATGCTGACTGGGTGCCCTTTCGGACAAAGGGTCTAGGTAAGGGACTTACAGAGCAGAGTACCTGGGCATGGATGAATGGGGCCGGGGGCTGGGGTAGTAGGGGTAGTGTTGGCTCCAGTTCTGAATGGCATTGACTGAGAGAGGGCTACCTGAGAGGGAGGATCATGCATCAGTCAGCAAACACTTTACTGAGGGCCTGCTGCTACCTGGAGATAAATCCAGTCCCCGTCCCATTCAGCTCTAGTTCTAGTGGGTGGGGCAGACAAGCAAAGTGGGAAAGATCAGATAATATGGTGGTGAAGAGTGCCCCAGGGTGCTCCAGGAATACCCCCATACAGAGATCTGAGGTCTGAGTGATAAGGAAAGAGCCATATTTGGGGGAAATCACTGCAGGAAGAAGGCACAAAGTACAATGACCCTATGGCACAAACTTGCTTGGAGTTCCTAGCAATTGCAAGGAGGCTGGCAGGGTTGTGAGAGGAGAGTGAAGGATGTTGCTGAGGCAGTAACCAAGGTGATGAAGAGCAATACCCTGCCTAACTGGGATGGTACGGGTCCTGCCATTGCCCACCCGTACTGCCCAGGACGATGGGTGAGAGCAGTCAGAACTGGGAAGCAGACTCTTCCCCCACGTGTTGTTCTCTGAGCTATTTGGTTCTTTGGAGTTGGTTCCAAAGGCCTGCATGGGATAGTGGTGGTGGGTAGGGCAGGGCTCTTAGCAACCTTCTTTTTTTGGGAACAGCCCCAGCCAGTGCTCCCCAGAACCTCCATGCCATCCACACAGACTCAGGCCTCATCCTGGAGTGGGAAGAAGTGATCCCTGAAGGTCCTTTAGAAGGCCCTCTGGGACCCTATAAACTGTCCTGGGTTCAAGACAACGGAACCCAGGTAAGGAAAGCTTCTGCTTACTACTAGAGTCGGCCCTCAGGGCTCTGAGGCCTTCTGAGCTTCAGAATGGCTGTCCTTGGTGAGCCTGGGGGCCTTGGTGGGCCTGTTTCCATCCCAGGGAGTCTACCCCTCCCATCCTCCCCTGCAGGCTGCACTCTTCATTGGATTATGTCTCCTGTTGAGATTGCCTCCAGTGTCCACTTTGAAAGGAAAGCAGGAAGAACATTCCTGCACAAACTGGGGGAGGACACAGATAAAGCCTTCTTATCCTCCCCCACCCCCCAGTTCCCGCCCATCCCCCACGTCTGCATTCTCAGACTGAGCCTTGTTTGTGTTCAGGAGAGGCCTCTGCAGCCTGTAGCAGGAATGTGATGACGCCCAGCAGGTTGTGTTCCTGCAGCCCCTGAACCCGCAGTGTCCCTAGCCTCCCATGTTCCTAGCGAGACCTTTTTCTGACTTCAGGCCCCAGCTGTAGGCCTTTTACTCAGGCTCAGTGTGCGATGGGGGTTTTTCCTGGCTGCAGGGTGAGCTGACAGTGGAGGGGACCAGGGCCAACCTGACGGGCTGGGATCCGCAGAAGGACCTGATTGTGCGTGTGTGTGTCTCCAGTGCAGTTGGCTGTGGGCCCTGGAGTCAGCCGCTGGTGGTCTCTTCTCATGACCATGCAGGTAAGACCTGCCAGACCTGTAAGGGGAAAGGGTCAGGGGATGGAGGCTTTCAAGGGCAACCTACACTGATGGGAGGAGGCTGGCAGTGCCTCCCCTCTTAATAGGCCCAAAGACTCAGAGTCAAGCACTTGAGGCCAGGGTTGTATCTCATTCTCCTCCCCCTGCCCTACAACTAGCATAGAAATCCCTGGTCGTGCTGTAGGTCCCAAGAGTCAGGGCCTGTCACTGACAGAGTAGGAACTCTTGGGTCTTCCTTTGGAGCCGCTTTCCAATCTGGACCCTTACTGAGTGAGAGGAGCCTCTTGACCAGGCCAGATGGCCATCACTGGAAAATTCTAAAGGTCCTCCTTGGAGTCAGGCTAGCTCGTGCTGCTTACTGCCCCTGTCTCCCACAGGCCAGCAGCGTGCTTCCCACAGCCGCACATCCTGGGTGCCTGTGGTCCTGGGTGTGCTGACAGCCCTGGTGACGGCTGCTGCCCTGGCCCTCATCCTGCTTCGAAAGAGACGGAAGGAGACACGGTTTGGGTAAGGGGGGACACAGAGGGAGAGGCAGGTGGTAACTGAAGACCTTGGAGCTGACTCCAAGTCCTGGGTTTCCCTTTAGGCAAGGCTTTGACACTGTCATGGCCCGGGGGGAGCCGGCAGTTCATTTCCGGGCAGCACGATCCTTCAATCGGGAAAGGCCCGAGCGCATCGAGGCCACACGTGAGTGAGTGGTGGGGAGCCATAGGAGGAAAAAATGGGCCATCGTGGACCCCTATCTGCATTCCTCTTACTAATTTGACCAATAGGTCTGAACCTTGATGAGTCCTAAGCACACCGTGGAAAAGACACAGACCTATCCTCATGGAAATCGCCGGCCCAGCTGTGGGAGAGCTCACCTAAGCTCATCTCTGCTTTGAGGGTGGAGTCTGGGGTGCAGGAGGCAGGCTGGGTTTTGGATCTGGAACCAGAGAGGTCCCTCCCCTTTCTCACCACCCGCCTCCCCACAGTGGACAGCTTGGGCATCAGTGATGAGCTGAAGGACAAACTGGAGGATGTGCTCATCCCAGAGCAGCAGTTCACCCTGGGCCGGATGTTGGGCAAAGGTGTGTGAGGCTGTGCAGGGATTGGCATGAGTTGCCATGTCCCGATGTGTTTGGTTGCTCCCGTCACTCTGAGGGTGTGGATTTAGGTCAGCTGCTATGAACAGCATATGCTTGTAGACTCCTGGGTTTGGGATGTTTGGGGGAATGGAGGCTGGGGACGAGGAGGGCTGAGGTGTTATCACACCCAGCCCAGCGTACTTTGCTTTGCTATGAACGAGGGAGCCTCTTTCAATGGCCCCAGAGTCTAATGATTCTGTGTCCCTATGAGGGGTCCCCTGGGAGGGCTCTGGGTTGGGGACAGGAGGCCAAGGGGACTTACCATCATTTGGATCGGTTCCTAGGAGAGTTTGGTTCAGTGAGGGAGGCCCAGTTGAAGCAGGAGGATGGCTCCTTTGTGAAAGTGGCTGTAAAGATGCTGAAAGGTGAGTGGAGAATAGTACTATAGTGGAGTGAGGGCGTCACTTGGGAGGGTGAAAGGGGTGGCTGATCCTGAAGCAGGCTCTGCTAGGCCCCTAGACTTTGCAAGACAAGTTAGCACTAAGTGGGATGCTGTCTGTACCATGTCAATAATTCACAGGCATAAACCCACACTCATTGGTGCCCCAGCCTTTGTCCCCTGCTGTCAGCAGTGACTGTCCTCTGGTTTCACTCGGGGTGATTAAAGCTGTGGTTGGTTGAGCCGTTTGACTCTCCAAACCAAAGGGAAGGCATGAGCGAGTGGAGAAATTGTTGGATAGCACCAGCCCGTGGGAGTTTCTCCTGCTCATGGCCGGACTGTTTCCTGGGCCCACTGGGGGCACATTTTCCTCATTCCCTCCCTCCTTTCCTCCCAGCTGACATAATTGCCTCAAGCGACATTGAAGAGTTCCTCAGGGAAGCGGCTTGCATGAAGGAGTTTGACCACCCACATGTGGCCAAGCTTGTTGGTGAGCTCCTTCTTGGGGGAGGTAAATGTAAAATAGGGCTAAAACTACGCTCCCCCAAGGTGCGAGGGCAGTCTGTGGGAGAGAAGTTCGGACTTCGCCTGGTGAGTAAGCAGACACCAAAAGAGCAAGGAGCGGCCTGGCTGAGATCTGATCAGGCTCTAGGTAAGGAGTTCAGTGTGCAGACCCTGTTCCATGAAGGCTGCTCATATAAACAGAGGAGGAGGAAGAGGAGACAGAAAAGATGCTCCAGAGACTGGGCGGGCAGCCAGAGTCCCTCCTGGGTAGTCACCAGGCCAGCGTGGAACTTAATGAGGAAAGAGGTAGCAGAAGCAGGGCTAGAGGTAGAACCCAGCAGGTGGGGTCTCATACAGATGCCCGAACTGTCCCTTGACCTTTATGTGCCCCACTGACTCTCCCTTGTCCCCAGGGGTGAGCCTCCGGAGCAGGGCCAAAGGCCGTCTCCCCATCCCCATGGTCATCCTGCCTTTCATGAAGCACGGGGACCTGCACGCCTTCCTGCTCGCCTCCCGGATTGGGGAGAACCCCTTTGTGAGTGCCTGGGGTGGGAGCAGCCAGGAGTTGGAAAGGGACAAAGACCCTGGGAGAGAGGTTGGCTTGGTGGATAGGGCCAATTGAGTTGGTTGGGAGAAGGTGGGCTCCAAGTTTGACTTTTTTTGCTAACAGGCTTCCTTCTCCTTCACAAATCCCTGCTGGGAATTTAGGCTGGGCAAGGCCCCTTCCTGAGCGAAGAGTCCCGTGGAGTCCCAGATTGGGGGAGTCTTGACTTTTGGGTGCTCTCCCTCAGATTTGCCAAAGCTTCCTTGCACTGGGAAGCCCCTTCATCCCCTTCCTTTCAGTGATTCTGAGGACAGTCTTTAGGCTTTCTGGCCAGGGAATCCCATTCATCCTGCCCTGGCTGGGTCTAGCCTGAGCTCGCCCTGTCTGCCCACCAGAACCTGCCCCTACAGACCCTGGTTCGGTTCATGGTGGACATTGCCTGTGGCATGGAGTACCTGAGCTCCCGGAACTTTATCCACCGAGACCTGGCTGCTCGGAACTGCATGTATGTGAATTCTGGAGGGCTCGGGGTTGGGAGGCAGGAAGCAGTGCCAGGAAGAGCTAGCTAACGGTCAGCTCCCACCTGGGACAGTATCTGCTACGTGAGGGGACGGCTTGAGAACAAAGATGCCCTGGATTTAGTAAGCCTGCCAGCCTGGCGGAAGGCTGACCCCATCCTCCGACACCCCTCACAGGCTGGCAGAAGACATGACGGTGTGCGTGGCTGACTTTGGACTCTCCCGGAAGATCTATAGTGGGGACTACTATCGTCAGGGCTGTGCCTCCAAACTGCCCGTCAAGTGGCTGGCCCTGGAGAGCCTGGCTGACAACTTGTATACTGTGCAGAGTGACGTGGTGAGCAGGGTGGCACAGTGAGATTTGACGGTAACACAGTAGTGTGGACTAGTGCGTGGGTGGACCTTTAGCGCTGCTCTCTGGGCTTTGGCTGCCCCATTATGAGGCCCCGGAACCCCAAAGATATGCTTGCCTCGGGACTCTGCCTGGCTCAGGAAGCCTACTGACATCTCGCCTCCAACCTCGATTCTGTCCCAGTGGGCCTTCGGGGTGACCATGTGGGAGATCATGACCCGTGGGCAGACGCCGTATGCTGGCATTGAGAACGCTGAGATTTACAACTACCTCATCGGCGGGAACCGCCTGAAACAGCCTCCGGAGTGTATGGAGGACGTGTGAGTGCCCCAGGAAGGGGATTCTGGGAGGAAACAGGTATTTGGGGTTTCAGCTCATGGCTGCCACAACAGCTGCTGGCCCATTGGGAGCTCCTATCCGCAACTGAACTTTTCTTTTTTTTCTTTTTTTTGTGGAAATGTCCTCGTCATTAGAGGGAAGTCTGACCTCTACCCCAAACTCCCTCTTCATCTACTGCTCCTATTTTCTTTCTCTCCCCCTTTACCATCCCGTGTTTCTTGCTCCAGCCTTTTCCTTTCACTCTGTTTTCTCCAGTTTCCAGGGAGAACCAGGAATCCCACCCAAGGGCAGAAGGTGCAGGGTTGAGCAACCGTGCAGGTTTCCCCGTCACCTCTTCCCCACCCCCACTCCTTCCCTGAGGCTGAGCTCTCCCTCCCCCTCAGGGAGTGCTGCACAGGGGCAGGAAAAAAACTGCAGCTCCATCACATTCCTTGCTCGACAGGGAGGGGGCGCTGGGGGCGGGAGGTTGGGTTCCTTTCTTGTCTTGGCCTCCTCTCTGAGGGAGTGGAGAGACCTAAGATAACAAACTGAGAGATCCTGGGAGAAGGGTACTGCCTCCTCTCCTTTCTGGAAGCCTGGAGCCCTTGGGAATGGGGCAGGGTGGTGATACACTCACTGCATAGGGGAGAGTCATGAGCCCCTTGTGACTAGAAGACAGTATCACTAACATTAGCTGGGTTCTTTACAGGCATTCTTTCAGGTAATCCTCCTCTAACTCTATGAGGAAAAGACTATTATTATTCCCATTTTGTAGATGAGGAACTAGGATTAAAGAGGTTAAGTAACATGACCCAGGTCACACAGCGATTAAGTGAATGGGTTGGGACTTGAATCTAGATCTGTGTGATTTTAGAATGTGCCTATTAACCATGAACCCGACTATGATTTGTCTATTCTAGTATTATTCTCCCACCCCATGCAAGCCAGAGTTTCCCTGGGCCTCCAGAGGACCTTTTCACTAGTACAAGTCCTAGTGAGGGAGGGAGTCCACAAACCTATTTCCTGCTCTGGGGTTGGACCTCCAGAGGTCCAAGAATGGAGACAGGCAGAGGAAAGCTCAGCCTGAATGGTGGGGTCCTCTTTCCCTAGGGCAATGGGTTTGAAGTGCCCTGAGGTTGGACTGTGGGAGAGAGGGCAATTTGAGTGCATGAACCAGGCCCTATGTCTCAGCAGAGCTCGGGGCATGTCAGGGGCAGGAAGGTCAGGTCTCCCAGTGGCTGTAGCCTGCCTGGGCCTCTGGAGCCACAGAGGTTCTGCTCGGCAGTGGGGACCAGGCCCTGGCTTAGTGTCATCTGGGGCTGGAGTTAGTGTTGTCAATAGAGGGTGGGCAGGCGCTGGCCTCCCACCAGGCAGCCTGGTGGACAGGCGCCAGTTGGCTCCCGGCACGGCCTTGACAGTGTATCCCAGCCTGGCCACATACCCATGGCCTGGACCATTCCCACGACCTATTCAGTGTCTTGCATGATTCCCCCCATCATTGGAGGCCCCTGTTAGGAGGGCTGGAGTTGGGGGAGTGTTTGGGGCTTTTTATCGTGGGCACAGGCAAGAAAGTCAGGCGTTTGCTATGACTAGATCTGGTCTCAACCCTTTCCTGTTATTTATTTACTTATTTTTCCTCAGCATGAGGCATTCCCTGGGAACGGGGATAAGACCTCAGGGAATCTGCAAAGCTCCTGAAATTGTACGTAAAAAGTGTCCCTGCCAGGGGAAAAGGGCTGGAAGCTTTTCTCAGATTCTCGAAGGTGAGAATCCTCATGAACAATGAGGATTTAAGACCCCCTGAACGGGTGAGGATTTAGGACAAAGGGTGGATTCCCAAATCCCCCCCGTAAAATAACCCTGACTCCAGGCTGTGTTCCACAAGACAGAAACACTCCTACTACCCCTTCCCAAAATAGCGTAAGAGGGACTCTGGACCCAACCCACCTAGCTTCATCACTTTCTACCTGTGTGACCTTAGTCAAGGTTCTTAACCTCTCTGTGCCTCAGTTTGAACATTGGTAAAATAGGGATCACTTATTTCACCGTATTGCGAGAATTAATAATAAATGTAAAATGCTTAGAAGAGTGCCAGATACATAGTAAGCCGTATACATTAGAGTGTTCAATTACATTTTATTTTCTTTTTCTTTCTTTTTTTAAAAAAATTTTTTTTTTATTTTTGGCTGCGCTGCTCGGATTGTGGGATCTCAATTCCCTGACCAGGGATTGAAGCGGGGCCACGGCAGCGAAAGCCCTGAATCCTAACCATTAGGCCACCAGAGAACTCCCTCAATCACATTTTTCTAAATCCTGGTTTCATATGATTAAAGGGCCTCTGCTTTTGAGAGAAGGACCCTCCTTCCCCTTTCTCTGGCTCCTCACGACCTCCCCTCACCCTTCTCTCTGCCCCAGGTATGAGCTCATGTACCAGTGCTGGAGCGCCGACCCCAAGCAGCGCCCGAGCTTCACATGTCTGCGAATGGAGCTGGAGAATGTCCTGGGCCGCCTGTCTGTGCTCTCCGCCAGCCAGGACCCCTTATATATCAACCTTGAGGGAGCCCAGGAGTCTGCCGAGGGAGGCAACCTGGAGCTGCCTGGCGGGGACCCGGCCAGCAGCGGGGCTGGGGATGGCAGTGGCCCGGGGGCCGTGGGGGGCACCCCCAGTGACTGTCGGTACATCCTCAGCCCCGGGGGGCTGGCTGAGCGGCCTGGGCAGGAGGAGCAGCAGCCAGACAGCCCCGTCAGTGAGTCCCAGAGGCTGCTGCTGCTGCAGCAAGGGCTACTACCCCACAGTAGCTGTTAGCCCACAGGCAGAGGGCATCTGGGGCCATGCGGCTGGCTCTGCTGGCCACTGTGCTGGCTGACTAAGCCCTGTCTGACCCCAGCCCAGGCAGCGAGGTGTGGAGGCTCCTGTGGTAGTCCTCCCAAGCTGTGCTGGAAGGCGGGACTGACCAAATCACCCAATCCCAGTTCTTCCTGCAACCACTCTGTGGCCGACCTGGCATCAGTTCAGGCCTTGGCTGGGTGGAGGTGGGCCAGGCCTGGTTGTCTAAACCCAGGCAGCTGGCAGAGGGGGTGGTTATGTTTCCATGGTTACCATGGGTGCGGAGAGGAGTTGGGCGAGGGTAGATCCAACCTTGTGGGCCCCTACTCTCCCAGCTGAGCTGCCCCTGCTGCTTTAGTGCATGCATTGAGGCGTCTCTGGCCTGGGGGCCCATCTGTGCCTGTGCTTGGGGTTTAAATGCCCAGGTTTGCCCCTCCTCCCAAAGAGATACCCTTGTATTATTCCCCTTTAGGTGAGAATTGGTAAGGGATTGGTACAGTCAGGTCCCAAGCCCTGTAGCCAGAGGCAGTGGGACACTCAGGGCTGAATCTTCGTCACCTTCCTGGTTACCCACCCTGTCTAGGCCAGGAGTAAAGTGCAGCTGACCAGGTCACAGCAAGGCATGCTGAATTACCCAGGCTACCATTTGCCTAGCTTCTAAAGGCAATGCACTGAGCCCAGCTAGAGGAAGGGGTGCTGTAAGGCTTGCCCAGGAAGGAGTGAGGCCAGAGAGGAGTCCAGGAGCCCCTCTTCGAGCCTTCCCGCAGTCTGTCTGAGCATGCTACCAAATCCCAAAATATCCTGACTAACAAAGGCAGCTGTGTCTGAGCCCAATCCTTCCACGCAGTGTCCTTTAGTCCCATCTTTCCCTCTAACTGGAGACCCTCTTCTGTCCCAAGTCTCCAGAGATGGAGAGAAAGTAGGCCTGATGGCTGGTGTGGCTGAGGGGAAGTTACTGGAGCCTGGACCCCAGCCCTGGGTGGGGGAGCCTCTGGGAGTGCATGGGGCAGGCCCTTGCTGTTAGGGACTTTTCCAAGCCGTTAGATGCTGTTTAAAAACAGAAATAAATTGAAGACTAAAGACCCAAGGCTTTGTCTCTTAAATGTTTACTTTTTTCCCAGATCACAAAAATGAAGTATCTCTGCATAGAGAAAAGTTTGGAAAGACATCTGCCAGAATGTTCACAGCTATTATCTTTACCTGATGTGATTAAGGGAACTTTTTTTCCTTTGTGTTTTCTAAGTTTTCTGCATTGAGCACAAAGTGCTTTTGTAATTACACAAGGTCCCAAAGAATCTTATAGTAAAAATAATACATAGTCATAGATGATTAGGAAAATGCAGAAAGTCATTTTAAAAATGTCAAATACCTGTAATCCTACCACCATTGACCTTTGGAAAATGCACGTGTTTTGAAAAAGTTCTTTATCTTGGAACAAAGTCAAAGAGACTACTTTGGCTGCCTCCTAACCCTGTATCAGACTCTCTATTGGGTGTGGAGACAGCTCTCACCTTCACAATGTTACCTGGAGCCAGGAAACTGGGAATAAGTGGGCAAAAAGAATGGTGAGCCTCTTGAGGGTTTGAAATGAGAGTATGAAGTTAGCTTTCAAGTATTTCCATCTGAAAACTTTAGAAGCTTTTAGAGCAAGCTTATGGGAACAAGACGCAGGAGGCATGAGAAACCACCACTCTCTGTGTCGAGGAGTGTGGGAAGACTGGGAGGGACACAGATATTGCCCTGCTGGCTGAGGGCAGTGGAATGGGGCGGGTTCTTCTGAAAGCAAATATCCTGAGAAACCTGTTGCTGGCACTCCAGATTCTCGTTCCCACGTGGATCATGAGACCTGAAGTAACTTCCAGGGAAGTGGCTTTCAGAATCTTTCCTGCTTGTGATTAGCTTTAACTGCAAGTAATCATTATTTGTGAGGTAGTGTTTGGGAATTATTGACTTGGAAGTCCTGTACTCTTAAATAATTATCTGCTATTTTTTCTTTTTTCTTTTTTTTTAATATTTATTTATTTATTTGGCTGCACCGGGTCTTAGTTGTGGCATGCAGTATCTTTGTTGCCACGTGCAGGATCTGCAGGATCTTCAGGATCTTTGTTGAGGCACGCGGGATCTTTTAGTCGCGGCATGTGGGATCTAGTTCCCTGACCAGGGATTGAACCCGTGCCCCCTGCATTGGGAACACAGAGTCTTAACCAGTGGACCACCAGGGAAGTCCCTAATTGTCTGCTCTTAATGGGCTCCTGCTATTATGTGCCAGGCATGGTGCCTAGTGCTTCAAGTATATTACCTCATTTAATACAGGGAATATTCCTATAAAGTGGGAATATAATTATCCTCCGAAAGGACAGAAATGCAGAGTAAGTAACTTGTCTAAGGTTATGTAGCTAATGAATTGTTGATCCAGGCTTGAAACCCACTAAGTAAGAGAGCAGAGCCTGTGCAACACTCCGACCACTCCAGAGAGCACCTTGAAGTTTCATTGTGAACATGTCATCTTTTGGGTGAATGCTTGTCAATAGTAGGCACCTTTAAAAATGCACAGGAGTTCCAATATGTGTGTGTGTGACAAAGTAATCTATTTAAATCGGAGATACCTATCAGTAATTAAATCGGTTTAAGTAATTTTTCAGCTCAGTCTCTTTTCCCCAAGCACATTGGACCTTGGCACCTCCAACAGTCAAGGGGCTTGAGGTAGGTGATAATAGTAGAATTTTTAAAAACTTTCTTATGGAAGTATAAAACACATACAAAAAAGTATACCAATCAGAAGTGTACAGTTCTTAAGAATTTTCACAAACAGATCCAAATAACCCAGTAACCAGGTCAAGAAACAGAATATTACCAGCACTCCAGAAGCAACTCTTGGGCCCTGCTCCATCTCTGCCCCCTCTCTCCTCTCCAGAGGTAACCTCTATCCTGACTTCAAACACCATGGATTGGTGTAGTTTGTTTTGAAGTTAATATAAATAGAATCATATAGGTTGGATTATTTTGTGTTTGCCTTCTTTCACTCAGCAATGTTTTCCAGAATCATCAAGCTGTTGTGAGACCCAAGTTCATGTGCCCAATGCACAGTGAGGCCAAACAAACCCAAATGAAGTTTGGAGCAGAGAAAGGTTTACTGCAAGGACCCACCAAGGAGAACAGGCAGCTCATGCTCAAAAAGGGCGAACTCCCCAATAGTTTTGGGGGAAGAATTTTGTTTGTTTGTTGTTTGTTTCTGTTTGTTTGTTTGGCTGTGCCCGCAAGGCTTGTGGGATCTTAGTTCCCCAACCAAGGATCAAACCCGTGCCCCCTGCAGTGGAAGCATGGAGTCCTAACCACTGGATTGCCAGGGAATTCCAAAGGGAAGAGTTTTTATAGACAGAATTTTTGGGGGAGGGCTGCAGGGTGTGTGACCTTCCTTTGATTGGTTGGTGGTGAGGTAACAGGGTGGTGTTCTGATTCTAACCAGTCTGGGTCCACGTGCTCTGCCTGAAGTTACTATCCTCCACACGGGTGGAGGCCTTAGTTCCTGTAGAAGGGCTCGGAGATTTGTATCAGTTATGTATATCCCTTGAGAAGGAGCCAGGTACCTGCCCCATTGTTTCTTGACTGCCTTTCTTTGTTTCTGCATTCCCTCATTCCCCTAATTAGTAACTGCTTGAATCTGCCCTTTGGAGTTCAGGGAAGGCTTAGGAGGCTGAAGCCTTTTTCCTGCAAACCAGAAATGGGGGACACAAAAAGTCTTTTGTACACAGGAGTGACCCCACAGGGTCCTGCTCGGTTTCAGAGCCACAACAATTTTGAGAGGTGGGGGTCAAAGAGAAGAGACGAGTAGAACAGTGTTTTTGTTTTGTTTTGTATTTCTTTGTTTTTTATTATGTCCTCTGGCTCAGTGCTCCTTGTTCCTCAAACAAGATGCCACAGTCAAATTACCTGAGAATCTTGTTGAAAATCAAGATTCTGATTCGGTAGGTGTGGGGTGGGACCTGAGATTCTGCGTTTCTAACAAGTTCCAAGGTGATACTGATGTTGCTGGCCTGAGGACCACACTTTGAGGTGCAAGCACTATGCTGCATCAATAATTTGAAAGTGTGCAGCAGTGTTTGAAAAATCATTCAATGACTGCAATATATAATTTCAGCATAATAACACTAATGGAAAAGATTGGAACATAATTTAATTTCTATGTCTTATAAAATTTGATTTCTTTTTCTTTATGTGTTTCTGATTGATACTTTTCTACTTTAAAAAAATTAATTTATCTTTTCAAATAGATGTCAAATATACATGGTTAAAAATTTTAACAGGTATACAAAGGTAGACAGTGAAAATAAGTTGCCTTGCTGCTGGCCCCTCAGTTCCTCTCTCCAGAGGTAAGCAGAGTTACTGATTAATTGTGAAATTTTCAAGGGATATTTTACCCATATACTTATTTTTCTTTTACACAAATAGTAGGTAATTGTACATGCCGTTATGCCTCTTGTTCTTTTTATTAACAGTATGTGTGTAAGTAAACAGCTAATGGTATGTATTCCGGATATTTTTCTAAGTTCTTTCGGTATTTTAATTCATTTAAACGTCACAACAACCCTGTGCAGTAGGTACAATTATTGTTTCAATTTTATAGATGTAATTCAAATCTAATATACCCTACAAGCCTCTACATTTGAAGGTTTTTCCCTAGCTGTACATATGTATCTGTTTCCCATACTTTGTTATTACAAAGAGTGCTACAATGAATTTTGGGGCCATATCGCTTCATACTTATGAATATAGCTATAGGAAAATTCCTAAAAGAGAAATTGCTGAGTCAAAGGAATGTGCGTTTAAAATTTTGGTCAGTATTGCCAAATTGCCTTCCATAGGCGAGTTTTGCATATCTGGTAAGTGAGAAAGGTATTTCATTGTAACTTTGGTTTGTATGTCTCATTATGAGTGAGGTATCTTTCCATATCTTTAAGAGCCATTTTGATTTTCTTTACTGTGAACTGTTTGTCATATAATTTTTTTTAATTAAAATTTTTTTACTGGAGTATAGTTGATTTACAATGTTGTGTTAGTTTCTGCTGTACAGCAAAGTGAGTCAGTTATGCATATACACATATCCACTCTTTTTTAGATTCTATTCCCATATAGGTCATTACAAAGTATTGAATTGAGTTCCCTGTGCTATACAGTAGCTTCTTATTAGTTATCTATTTTATATATAGTAGTGTGTATATGTCAATCCCAATCTCCCAATTTATCCCTCCCCCCGTCATGTACTTTTTTACCAAGTTGTTGGTCTCTTGTTACTAATTCATAAGTGCTCTTTTTTCTTTTTTGGCTGCACCGTACAGCTTGTGGGTTCTTAGTTCCCTGACCGGGGATTGAACCCGGGCCCTCCGCAATGAGAGCATGGAGTCCTAACCACTGGACTGCCAGGGAATTCCCCATAATTGCTCTTTTTTTAAATTGTAAATTTATTTATATTTTATTTATTTATTTTTGGCTGTGTTGGGTCTTCATTGCTGCACACGGGCTTTCTCTAGTTGTGGTGAGCGGGCGCTACTCTTCGTTGTGGTGCGCGGGCTTCTCATTGCAGTGGCTTGTCTTGTTGCAGAGCACGGGCTCTAGGCACGCGGGCTTCAGTAGTTGCGGCATGCAGGCTCAGTAGTTGTGGCACACAGGCTTAGTTGCTCCGCGGCATGTGGGATCTTCCCGGACCAGGGATCGAACCCGTGTCCCCTGCATTGGCAGGAGGATTCTCAACCACTGTGCCACCAGGGAAGTCCCTGCTCATTTTATATTAAGAAAATTACTCTTTTGGGGCTTCCTGGTGGCGCAGTGGTTGAGAATCCTCCTGCCAATGCAGGGGACACGGGTTCGATCCCTGGTCCGGGAAGATCCCACATGCCGCGGAGCAACTAAGCCTGTGCACCACAACTACTGAGCCTGTGCTCTAGAGCCCGTGAGCCACAACTACTGAGCCTGCGTGCCGCGACTACTGAAACCCACGCGCCTAGAGCCCGTGCTCCGCAATGAGAAGCCACCGCAATGACAAGCTCGCGCACTGCAACGAAGAGTAGCCCCGCTTGCCTCAACTAGAGAAAGCCCGTGCGCAGCAGCGAAGACCCAACACAGCCAAAAATAAATAAATAAAATAAATAAATTTTAAAAAAGAAAATTATTCTTTTGTCTGTGATACGTAGTGTATATGGTGTTTTTTATTGTTGTCGTTTGAATGTGTCTGTGTATGCATGTGTATGTGTGTGGCTTCTGGCTTTTGTGTTATACTACTTAGAAAGGACTTTCCTACTCCAAGATTATTTTTAAAAGCGTATGTTTTCTTCTAGTGCTTCTTTTTTTAAAAAATTTATTTATTTTATTTATCTTTGGCTGCGTTGGGTCTTCATAGCGGTGCGTGGGCTTCTCATTGCGGTGGCTTCTCTTGTTGCAGAGCACAGGCTCTAGGCGCACGGGATTCAGTAGTTGTAGCACACGGGCTTCAGTAGTTGTGGCTCACAGGCTCTAGAGCGCAGGTTCAGTAGCTGTGGCGCACAGGCTTAGTTGCTCCACGGCATGTGGTATCTTCCCAGACCAGGGCTCGAACCCGTGTCCCCTGCACTGGCAGGTGGATTCTTAAGCACTGCACCACCACGGAAGTCCCTCTTCTAGTGCTTCTAAAGTTTATTTTTCATTGTTTCGAGTCATCTAAAATATATTTTGGAATAGGAAGTGAGATATAGATCCAAATGAATTTTCTTCCAGATGGCTATTCATTGTCCCAAAATCACATATTGAACAATCTATGTTTTCTGAACATTTCTTGAATAATCTTCTCTGTATTTCTATGTATTACTTCCTTGGTCATATACTACATTCACAAATGTATTTGGGTTTATTTCTAGAATTTTTCTCCCATTTTCCAGTACCACCACTACAGTATTTGAATTACTGTAAGTGAGGAATGTAGTTTTCCTACATGTTCCTCTTACATTTTTTGCAATGTCCCCCCCAGGGTTTAAGGAACACCATCGTAGGGCATGGCATGCCTGCAGTCTAAGGAAGGAATGCAGGTCTCCCAAGGCTTTACAGAACAGTGATTTGTCCATGATGTCACCAAGCAAGGAAGAACTCAATCAGGATCAGAACCCAGGGATCTACCTAGTTTTTCCTTCTCGCCAGTGCCCCACTGTGGGAGGGGAGAGGTGGCAGAGAGGCTGGGTCAACTTTTCAGTCACCGTCCACAACTAACAAGTCTTTAAGTCCTGTTGATTTCAATCTCCTAGTTTCTTTTATTTATTTATTTATTTATTTATTTATTTTTGGCCAGGCTGGGAGGCACGTGGGATCTTAGTTTCCCAACCAGGGATCAAACCCGTGCCCCATGCAGTGGAAACGTGGAGTCCTAACCACTGGACCACCAGGGAATTCCCCTCCTAGTTTCTTTATAATGGGTCCTTCCTGCCATCAGCATCCTCAGACCTCCCCTGTCCCCCAGACTAATACAACAGCTCTGAAAGCTCCCTGACCTCTCCCAACCCCGACCAGATTATAAAGCCTCCTCCTCCAGCACCTGCGGAATTCGTCTTCAGGGCTCTCATTCCCCTTGTATATTATAATAATTAGTTGTGATTCCCCCCACCCCACCCTCAGTTTTGTGACCACAGGGACCTTGTCTGCTTTATTCATTACAGAACCTCCCCCCCAACACCACACACACATTTGTGCACAGTAGGCACTCAATAACTATTCATTAAATGATGTGGGAATAAGGGGAAAGGGAAATGTATATGTAACTGGAGGATTTGGTGGATGATAAAGTTATTAACCAGTGCCTAGGGCCGACACAGAGGGGAAAATTCTAACCTCAGGCTTTTTCTTTTTCTTTTTTTTTTGGGGCCATGCCAAGCTGCTTGTGGGATCTTAGCTCCCCTGCCAGAGACCAAACCTGCGCCCCCTGCATTGGAAGCATGGAGACATTTTTTTTTTTTTTAATTTTATTTATTTATTTATTTATTTTTAGCTGCGTTGGGTCTTTGTTGCCGAGCGCGGGCTTTCTCTAGTTGCGGCGAGCAGGGTTACTCTTTGCTGCCGTGCGCGGGCTTCTTATTGCTGTGGCTTCTCTTGTTGCGGAGCACGGCCTCTAGGCGCGCAGGCTTCAGTAGTTGTGGCGCTCGGGCTTAGTTGCTCCGCAGCATGTGGGATCTTCCCGGGCTAGGGCTCAAACCTGTGACCCCTGCATTGGCAGGCGGATTCTTAACCACTGCGCCACCAGGGAAGTCCCGGGAAGCGTGGAGCCTTAATCACTGGACCACCAGTGAAGTCCTAACCTCAGTTTTCTAAGAATGTAAAGACAGAATGTGAAAACAATATTTATTTCACAAGCCCTTTTGAGGATTAACTAAAACAGTATCTAAGTGCCTAGAAAAGTACCTGGCAATTGGCTGAAGTTCAGTTACTGTTAGGCACGACTTCTCTCTTTTCCCCCACAATCCTTCAGTTTTTCCCTGGGATAAAGCAAAGGAGAGAAGCTGTTTGGGCTCTGCCTAAGACACAGAGGTGGAGGAGGCCCCTGGATCGTTAAAAGGGAAGTAGGAATTTTACATTTCTATCCTTGAGAACCCAAAAGGCCCCCAGTCGGAGGGCTGTGCCTGAACTTTGAGCAAAGTTCACGCTATTGCCGCAGGCGCCTTTCTGCCCACCGGCTCCGACAAGGGGAGCGTCGGGAAGAGTAGGGGCCGGGGCCGGGCGGCTGTGCCCTTAGAGGCTCCAGCACGCGGGGCCGGGGCTAGACCGGCCTAACCGGCGGGCTCGGCTGGCCCACCAGGGAGCCGGGCCGCTCGCGGGGTCGCACGCAATTCGCTCTGCCCAAGCCCCGGCAGAGGCCTCTCGGCGGCCGGCAGGGAAAGGCTCCCGCAGGGCGGCGGGACACAAGCCCCTTTGTCCGCGGCCTGGAGGGGCCCCAGCTGCAGGCCCGGGAGCCGAGCGCGGCTGCGGTGGCCGGAGTGAGCGCTCCCCCGCCCGGAGGTCAACGGTTGGGTGCTCCCATCACGCAGAGAACATTGCACCGTCTCTGAAGGCCTGCGTCTGGCAGTAACATTTTTTGTTAAAGCTGTCTTAAGTTTGTCCTCTCCGGCGGTAAAATTTAACTCAACAAGGATTGACTTGGCCGCAAAGAATATAAGAGAACTGTGAGCGCAGTTCTTTTTCGCCCAAGAAGGTCGTGCTTTGGGAGACAAGGAAAGCGTTACGAAGTCGGTCGAGAAAGAGCTAAGGAGAGTGGGGACGCTAGGGCAGGGCAGAGGAGGAGAGAGCTAGGTGGGCGGAGCCATCCCAGCAGAGTGGAGGCCCAGGGTGTCCTCACCGGGTGGCTGGAGGTGTGGGGATGCCACACGGAAACAAGGTCTGCAAATGCTTACTGGGCAAAATGTAACTGGAGACTCCCAGGAGATTGCTAGAGCCTGTGGACAAGAAATACTGGCTGCCACTTCAGTAAACTACAAAGGTTGCCCACTATCAAGCCATTAGCCACTGGAGCCTCTGCTCCTAACCCCCAGGGTGCACCTGGAGGGGAATTCAGGAGGGAGAAAAACAAGGTGCTGGCCCTAGATAGTTAAGGTGCATATCAAAGGAATAATTTCAATGAGCCCAGATTCTTGCATCTTCCTGTACCTAGAAAAGTGCTAAAATCATTAACTTTAGAGGTCTGTTTTTTTGTGATTAGCAGTGATTTTTGATGTTCAGCTACTTGTAGTTTTTCAGCAAAGACTCCTATATATCGTGACTGCTCCCTTACGTCTTTGGTAAGTTCCTCAGAGCTATGTGAGAGGAGAGGCCGTCTCCCAGGCTATAGTCCACAGTAAAATCCCCGAATACAACATAACTTGCAACTCTTAGGTTGTGTGTTTTTTTTCTTTCGACAAGCCCCAAACCATAACCCAGTTCAACAAACAATTTTTCAATATAGTTTTAAAGATTGGTAGCAGTCTTTTATTAAAATGAAATGTTATATTATGTAAAACATATAACATGTAAAATGGATGAAAATAATAAATGTCATCCTCAAAACATTTAAATCTTCATTTGTTAGGAAATACTTTCTTGTTTGTGACCTAGAGGTACCTTGGTCCAACTACTGAAATTTACAAATGAGAAAAAAAGGAGAGCCAGAATCATTTGTTACTTGCTCAGAGTTTTATGGTAAATTACAGCATGTATTTCTACCAGCACTATCTCTCATTACTCTCAGTTGCAAACTTGGGATGAGAAAAGTGTTAAACCTTATGGAAATTGAGGTTTGCAATGCATCAGTAGTGTCTTCTAGAAATACATTGAATATTATTGGAACTGTGCTGCCTTCTTCTAATTCTATTATTTCTTTTAATCAGATCATGGGTCCTCTTTTGATAGCTGGAAACTATTTCAAACTATAATCATTGTTTCTAACACTCTGTTCAAGCATTTACTCCAGACTAGGCATTCTTCTTATACCTTTGTGAACTTTATTATTTTTAATCCTCAAACTATAATATGTCCTAGCTTATTTAATAAACACAACAGTTTGTTTTTTAAAGAGCTTTACATTATTAACATATTTAATATTCTTAACAATGGTTTGGTCTGGAGACTCTTATCCCCATTTTTCCCAATGAGGCACAGAAAAGTTAAGTAACTTTCACATGCCCTTGACCACAAATCTATGCTGTGAGAATTATCCCCATACTATCTATGAAGAAAATGAGGGCGAAAATAATCCCTCAATATTTTTTAAATTAGAAAATATTTCTAACACTCAGAAAAGTATTGAGACAAATACAAAGCTGGGTGTGTGTCCATCACCCAGCTCTAAAAGAAAATAAATCTCAAACTTTTTCCATATTTGACTTTTTTTTTAAAGAAATAAAACATTACAGATAGCGTTGAAGCCCTATCCCCACCCCCGTGTACTACTTCCTGATCCCATTCCCCTTTCTCCTTCCTCTCCCCAGATATCCGTTATTTGAAACTGGTACTGTATTTATCCTCCCCCCTGCATGTTTTATACTTTCATTACATTTACATATCCATTAACAAAATATAAGTACATACGATTTATTTTTTTAAGACATCCATTTTGATGTGTAGGTCTAGTTCAGTCATATAAACTGCTGTACATTTTTCCACTGTATGAACACAACACAATTCTTCCGTTCTCTATTGATGGACAATTAGTTTCTACAGTTTTGTATCAATAATTTGAACGTTGCAATGAACATTCTTTTCAAAATATTATTTTTAATTTTTAATTTTTTAAAATTCATTTTTACTGGAGTATGGTTGCTTTACAACGTTGTGTTAGTTTCTGCTGTACAGCAAAGTGAGTCAGTTATACATATACATATTTCCCCTCTTTTTTAGACTTCCTTCCCATTTAGGTCACCACAGAGCATTGAGTAGATTTCCCTGTACTATATAGTAGGTCCTCATTAGTTATCTGTTTTATACATAGCAGTGTATATGTGTCAATCCTAATGTCCCAATTCATCCCACCCCCCCTTCCCCCCTTGGTATCCATAAGTTTGTTCTCTACATCTGTGTCTGTATTTCTGCTTTGCAAATAAGTTCATCTGTACCATTTTTCTAGATTCCACATATAAACGATGTTATATGATATTTGTTTTCCTCTTTCTGAATTACTTCACTCTGTATGACAGTTTCTAGGTCTATCCATATCTCTTCAAATGGTATTATTTCGTTCCTTTTATGGCTGAGTAATATTCCATTGTATATATGTACCACATCTTTATCCATTCCTCTGTTGATGGACATTTAGGTTGCTTCCATGTCCTGGCTATTGTAAATAGTGCTGTGATGAACATCAGGGTGCATGTATCATTTTTTTAATATTTATTTTATTTGTTTATTTATTTTGGTTGTGCCAGGTCTTCGTTGCAGCATGCAGGATCTTTGTTGCAGCATGCGGAATCTTTAGTTGTGGCATGGGGCCCATAGTTGCATCATGCGGGCTCCTTGGTTGTGGCATGCGGGCTCTAGTTCCCTGACCAGGGATTGAACCTGGGCGCCCTGCATTGGGAGTGTGGAGTCTTACCCACTGGACTACCAGGGAAGTCCTGTATCTTTCTTTTTTTTTTTTTTTTTTTTAAAAGGAATTAAAAAAAAATTTTTTTTTCTTGTATTTATTTTTGGCTGTGTTGGGTCTTCGTTGCTGCGCGAGGGCTTCCTCTACTTGTGGCAAGCGGGGGCCACTCTTCATCGCGGCGCGTGGGCCTCTCACTGTCGCGGCCTCTCTTGTTGCGGAGCACAGGCTCCAGACGCGCAGGCTCAGTAGTTGTGGCTCACGGGCCCAGTTGCTCCGCGGCATGTGGGATCTTCCCAGACCAAGGCTCGAACCCGTGTCCCCTGCATTGGCAGGCAGGTTCTCAACCACTGCGCCACCAGGGAAGACCCCCGTATCTTTTTGAATTATGGTTTTCTCTGCAATGAACATTCTTGCTTAGGTCTGTCTCTTACATGCACAGGAAAATTTCAAGCTGGGTCTTAGGAATCTCCAACTCTGCTAGATATTGCCAAGCTCTCTCTCAAAGTGGCTGTAAAACTAACATTTTCCCCAGCAGTGACTGAGAGTTCCCATTGCTTCACATTCCCGATAGTACTTAAAAAAATTTTTTTAACAATCTGATGGGTGTAAAATGATATATCATTTTTTAAAAATAAATTTATTTATTTAATTTATTTATTTTATTTTTGGCTGTGTTGGGTCTTTGTTGCTGTGCGTGGGCTTTCTCTAGTTATGGCGAGCGGGGGCTACTCTTCATTTCAGTGTGCGTGCTTCTCATTGCAGTGGCTTCTCTTGTTGCAGAGCACAGACTCTAGGCGCGTGGGCTTCAGTAGTTGTGGCACACGGGCTCAGTAGTTGTGGCTCATGCGCTCTAGAGCGCAGGCTCAGTAGTTGTGGTGCACGGGCTTAGTTGCTCCACGGCATCTTCCCAGACCAGGGATCTTCCCGGACCAGGGCTCGAACCTGTGTCCCCTGCAATGGCAGGTGGATTCTGAATCACCGCGCCACCAGGGAAGCCCGATATCTCATTTTTGTTTTAATTTATATTTCATCAATTACTAGTGAGCATAATTTCAAATATTTATGGGACGCTGTGTTTTTCTTTAATTGTCTACAGCAAACTGTCTTTTCCTGGTTGCAACTTATCTTTTGTACAGAAGTTTGTCTGTTTTTGCACAGAAGTTTAAAATTTTAATCTAGTCAAATGTATTAATGTTTTACTTTATAGCTTTTTTTAAAGAGGATTTAAAAAAATTTTTTATTTTATTATTTGGCTGCGTCGGGTCTCAGTTGTGGCACGTGGGATCTTCGTTGTGGCATGCGGGATCTTTTGTTGTAGCGTGCAGGCTATTCATTGTGGCACGCGAGCTTCTCTAGTTGCTGCATGTGGGCTTCTCTATAGTTGTGGCGCACGGGCTCCAGAGTGCGTGGGCTCAGTAGTTGTGGTGTGTGGGCTCTCTAGTTGGGGCACACGGGCTCAGTAGTTACGGTGTGCTGGCTTAGTTGCCCCGCAGTATGTGGGATCTTAGTTCCCCGACCAGGGATTGCACCTGCATCCCCTGCTTTGGAAGGATGATTCTTAACCACTGGACGACCAGGGAAGTCCCAACTTTATATCTTTTTGTGACTTGTTTAAGAAATTATTTCCTACCCCCAAAGTTGTATAGATATTCTCCTACATATTCTTTGTAAAGTTTTAAAGATTTTCTTTTTAAATCAAGGTCTTTATCTGGAATTATATTTGTATATGGTATACGGTAATTTATTTTTTCCTCCTATGCCTATCTAATTATCTAGGCACCATTTATTGACCAGACAAGGACAGTTCAATTAAAAAAAAAAAAAAAGGACAAACCATAACTATAGCCTGGGGATGGGTCAGTAAAGAGAGTTGGAGAGAGCCCAGAAGAGGAGAAGTGGTTCCCAGGGCCCAATCAGGTCCAGTCTGGGCTCAGGTGCTCTGCCTAGATGGTGCTGCTGGCTGTGACCAATCCCAGGCATCAGAGGGGGATTTAGAAGAATCAGACTGGAGTTTCCCACCACTATGGCATTTCTGGCCCTTGCCAATCCCAGCCACTGGAGGAGGGCACATCACAGCATGGGACTCCCTGGCAGGTGCAGGGCCTGGGGCAGGGAGCTGCCTTGGCATGTCTAAGAGCAATATTAACATTATGACTTTTTCCAACCATTTTCCGTAGAGCTGATAGCTTCATAGGACTGTCTGCCAAGTTTTCACAGGGAAGAGTTTTTCCAGAAATTCTGACATGTCACCAAATATCCAGCCCACAAAATCTGTTTCTTTCTCATAGTCTGCCTTACCAGTAAGTCGAAACCCTGTATTTTAGGTTCTTGTTATGGTAGCAACTCCACTTCCATGTAGCAATTTTTATAATATTAGAATACAGGGTAAATTGATATAACAAAGAGAATACAAAACACAATGGCTCAAACAAAATAGTTTCTTTTGCTCTCATCCAACTATCTAGAGGTGAAAAGTCTAAGGCTAGTAGGTAGCTCTTTTCCAGAAGCTTATTTAGTGATCCCGGTTCCTTCCATCTCATTGTCCCACATTTTCCTAAGGGTTTGTCCTCTTACATAGAGTCAAAGCTGAGTTACTCACACACTACCTTCTAGCTGCCAGTCTTTATGTCTGTGTCTCTCGGTTTCTTTTTTTTTAGTTATCTGAAACTATTTTTTTGGTTGATTTCTCAGAAATAACTCATAGAACTCTCAGGATGAACAGTAGTCTCTGAGTGTTTGCAATATTCCTAACAGTTTCTCTACAGCCTTTATACTTGAAGATCAGTTTGGCTGGATACAAAATCTGTGTTCACATTTTCTGTCTTTGACTGTCTTAAATGTTACTCCATTGCTTTCTGGATAAAGCAAAACGATATAACAATACAATTTTTTTCTCTTGGTCTTTTTTTGCCTGATCCCACACAAGTCTTATAGCTGATAGGATTTATTCTTGCCTGCCTGAATTTGTGGGTTCAGAGGAATGCTTTGCCACCTAGGTTTGTGGAGATGTTATCCATGGGTCTTTGCTTTACTACCCCAGTGGCACTTTGCTGCTTTTGTAGTCTTCCTCCACTCCACTAATTTCGCCATATATTGTTTTCATTATCATCCAACCCTAAATCTTTTATTATTTATATAAAATATCCTTTATAACCCAAGTAAGCTATCTCTCTGGCAGCTGTCAGGAACTATGTTTGTCAGTCTCATTCCTCTAGTGGAGAAACTGTCCCAAGCCCTGGCTTCAAGCACTAAGCCTGACTCTAGCCCCTGACCCAGACTGGATCATTTTTTCCCCCAGGTGCCTGGCTGCCACCCCTGATTTCTACTAGGATTCTTGCAGCCTTGAGGCTTCAGTCCTGCTCCTGACTTTGTGTTTCTATTTAGTTCAGAGCCACAGAGATGATAATCTTATTTTTGAGCTCAGCACTATCATTTTGGTGTTTTCTTTTAATGTTTTATCTATCCCTGCTGTGTATTTTGAGCAGAGGGAGTGCCTAAAGAGTGAACTCACAGAGCCATCTTGACTCAAAGTATCTCAAAAAACAGTTTTGAATGCACAATGCACAATGAACTGACAAGGCACTACGAGGTTACAAAAATAAGTAAGAAGGGCTCCCACTCTCAGAGAGATTAGAATCTAGTGAAAGAAGGTGATCTGTAACATACCACCATAAGAAAGACTGAAAACCACTCTGTTGGAAATGGTCAGTAGAGCTATGTCACCCACAAGAAGAGGCAAGGACTTGTGAGTGAAGGGGACAAGGAAGGCTTCTCAGAGGAAGTACCTTTGAAATGGATCCTTTAGGGATGTTGTAATGGGAGTGTACATGTTGGTTCGGTGACCTCATCCTTAGAACTGGGGCACAGGGTGCCTTGGTGGAGTGTGGCAGATGTGCTGAAAGAAGATCCTGGAAGTTAGTGCACAGGCCATGGAGTTCACACGGACTCAGCTCCAATCACGGTTTTGCTGTTGCCTAGAGGCATGAGCCTGGGCCATTCACTTTATCTCTCTGAGCTATAGAAAGGGAATAGAGTGTCCCCTGCCTCACAGGGCTGTTGTGAGGATAATTGGTGGTAATATATATATAAAGTCATAGTAAACTCTCAAAAAGTGGTAGCCACAGCTATTAGGTTATGGGGGGCCTTGAATGTCAAGCTTCAACTTTTTAAAAGCTTTGTTGAGTTATGATTTACAATAACAAACCGAGCATTTTGACTGCCACTCACTGGTCCTACTTCTGCTCTCTGGAGCAGCCTCTGGAATATTACTCAGACTGCGCTAGCCTCTGTGGTAGGCAGAGTAATGGCTCCTCAAAAATGTCTATTTCTTAATCCCAAGAACCTGTGAATATGCTAGCTTGCATGGCAAAGGGGAATTCAGGTTGCAGATGGGATTAAGGTTGCTAATCAACTGACCTGGAGATGGGGATATTATCCTGGATTATCTGTCAGGCTCAGTGTGATCAAGAGAGTCCTTATGAGTGGAAGAGGGAGGCAGAAGGGGGAAAATCAGAGATGGTGTGAGAAGGACTCCTTGTCCATTGCTGGACATGGCTTTGAAGATGAAAGGGGCCATGAGCCAAGGAATGTGGGCAGCCTCTAGAAACTGGAAAAAACAGAAATTGGATTCCCTTCTGGAGCCTCCAGGAAAACAGCCCGGCCAACACCTTGATTTTAGCCCAGTGAGACCTACTTTGAACTTCTGACATCCAGAACCATAAGATAACAAATGTATGTTGTTTTAAACCACTAAATTTGCTCTAATTTGTTACAGCAGAAATAGAGAGCTAATACAGTCTTGAATAAATACTTGTTGACTAACTGAATTAATAAATCAAGAACAAGTCTACTACCTTTTTCATATAATAATCCTTCTCATTTTGGAGGACAGAAGATTTAGTTTGGATGTTATCTCCCTGTAAGGTTCTTACATCTTAACATGAAATTCCTGGGGTGGTGCTAAAGTGATTTTGAGGTTGACTGAAGAGTGCTATAGACTGAAGGTTTGTATCCCCCCAAAATTCATACGTTGAAATCCCCAGTGTGAGGTACTGGAAGGTGTGTTCTTTGGGAAGTGATTTGGTCATGAGAGTGGAACCCTTGTGAACAAGATTAGTGCCCTTATAAAAGAGACCCTAGAGAGCTCCCTTGATCCTTCTTCCATGTGAGGATGCAGGAAGAAGACAGCTGTCTGTGAACCAAGAAGTGAGCCCTCACCAGATACCAAATCTGCTGGCGCTTTGATCTTGGTCTCCCAACCTCCAGAATTGCGAGAAATAAATTTCTGTTGTGTATAAGCCACCCAGTCTATGATACTCCGTTAGAGCAGCCCGAGTGGATTAAGACAAAGAGTTTGAGATCATTCCAGATTGGATGCACCATTGATATGGTAATTTTTTAAACTACATTCCTTTTGCTACCACTCTAGGTGGACCAGCAGAAGGCACGCTGACCCCCACAAATCAGCAGCCTTTCTTTCTTTTCCCTCCAGGTGACTTCTAGAGCAGCGGTTCTCAGAGAGGCAGAGAGAGGAACATACCAGAGTCAGTTGGGAAACTTTACAAACTATAAACGCCCACAACACCTTCCTTTCTTGCCTACCCAGGGGAATCTGCTATGCTTTTTCCCCACCCTCCAGCCCCTTGAGAATCATTGTCTTAAAGCAAATGCTATGTGAGCGGAAGGGAGAAGTATACACATGGGGGATACACAAAGGGGATTCTTCTGAATTAAAAGAGATCTCATTCCCACTTAGAGCTTGTTCTAACTCTTATCCTTTGACTATGTTCAAGGTGTTGACCTTTTTCCATGGACAGAGCTTTCCCAGAGCATGCAGAAGCCCCAGAAAGACTGAGTTTCTTCCCTTCTGTTTTTTCTGTGTCACCTCCAGTCCTGGGAAGACCAGGTTCTACTACTGGGGTTGCCAGGATCAGGACTTCCTTTCCTGGACCCTGTATGTAACTCCTCTGGCTTGAAATATTCTGTCTTCAGCCCCTCCAGTAGATCCTAGTTCTGTTTAAACAAAAACAAAAACAAAAACAGAAACCAAACAACCTCCAAATCTCTAGATGATCTTTAGGTTTCTTCTTAGCTCTGTGATTTTGGGTTTGTGCTGCCTCCACCATGTTCTCCAGCCAAATTCCTAGAGTAATTCCGTGGATGAAGAAGTCATTTCTCTACTGGATTGTTCTAACCCAATCTGCAGCTTATTTTCTCCAGAAAGTCCTGCTGTCAGGATGGCTGCCATTTTGCCCATGCCCTGACTATGTAATTTGCCTTTAGGGATCCCAGATTCTTCTACTCTCATTATCAGTTGGGTAAGAAAACTTTTCTCCCCATTTGTCTTTTAGATTCTCTTTCTCTCAAATGCTCTGGCACTTCTTTTTATTTTTATTTTTTTTAATTTATTTATTTTTATTTATTTATTTTTGGCTGTGTTGGGTCTTCATTTCTGTGCGCGGGCTTTCTCTAGTTGTGCAAGCGGGGGCTACTCTTTGTTGCGGTGCGCGGGCTTCTCATTGTGGTGGCTTCTCGTTGCGGAGCACAGGCTCTAGGCACGCAGGCTTCAGTAGTTGTGGCACGTGGGCTCAGTAGTTGTGGCTCACGGGCTCTAGAGTGCAGGTTCAGTAGTTATGGCGCATGGGCTTAGTTGTTCCGCGGCATGTGGGATCTTCCCGGACTGGGGCTCGAACCCGTGTCCCCTGCATTGGCAGGCGGATTCTTAACCACTGCGCCACCAAGGAAGCCCAACTCTGGCACTTCTTCTGCTCCAACCCTCAGACTCAGGGCTGGCTTATGGCTCCCGCTCCTGCTCCTGCTCGTTCACTGCTGCAACCCCTTTTCTTAGCCACAAATGTCCACTCAGATTGCGGTGAGGAAGGGGAAAATGGGCTCCATAAAGGACACATTGTTACCTTTTATAATGCTATTTATTTATTTATTTATTTGGCTGCGTCGGGTCTTAGTTGTGGCACGCAGGATCTTTAGTTGCAGCATGCGGGATCTAGTTCCCTGACCAGGGATCGAACCCCAGCCCCCTGCACTGAGGGTGCAGAGTCTTAGCCACTGGACCACCAGGGAAGTCCCTATAATACTATTTTAAAACAAAAGTTAAAGCAGAATATAATCGGCTCCCAGCACCAGCAGGAGCACCTTTCTCCACAGGGAGAGGATGTCTGCATGTGCTCATGTCCGTTGTGCTAGACTCAGGACAGCATTTTGGCGCCATGCAGGATTACAAATGTGTGGATGATGTGTTCAGCCCAATGCTATCCCTCCCTGAGGTCCTGGGGTGTAGAGGAGCTTCCCCTGAAACTTATGTCTTTCCGGCAGGAAGCTTCTGGTCTGTCCCCTTCCCCACTCCAAGGAGTGGCTTATGTCTCTCCCAGTCTTCAGGCCCGCCCTCATGTTCCTTCCATCAGCACCATCTGAGGCAGCTCCTGACTATGCCCCGGGTTTCAGGACCCTTGGGTGAGACCATATGGGACTCCCTGTAGATTTAGGTCACATTCCACCTATCAGAGGTCCCAGATTCAACCTGATTCCAGAGTCCATAAACAGCAATTCAACATTTCTAGGGGCTTAAAATCAATTCTGCCATTTTATCGTTGGGCCAGAGATTTTTCTAGGACCATCTGGACTCCCTGGAGTTGCTGCCAGTAGGACAGCAGGGAAACTCCAGAGCAGCCCTGGCTGACTGGCCCTAGGATATCAGCTTGGTTTCCTGTGATGTCTTCCACTCACCAGGTCAGTCAACTGTAGCCTGTTCCTTGTGTTTCACAGAGTCCTTACGGTGGAGCTGTTTGGTTTCTCCAGGAGCACAGGAGGAAAACAGTGAGGAGGAGTGGGGAGGGAAAGACTCATGCGAAATAGGGAGAGGAAGTGAGTGATTCTGAGGAAGGAGAAAAAGGCAAACAGCAACAGCAGCAGCCGCAGGAGCAGAAAAAATTGGGAGTGTGAGGGTGGGAGGGAAAGACAGAAAGGCAGGGTTCTGTTCAAGATAATATTAACCCGAACTCCTGGTTAACAGTTTTTAGTGACTCATTAAATATGCATAAGAAAGTAAAGAGGGAAGCTTGCAGTTTTAATTAAAGATAAAGCCAGTGTTTCCACAGCCCCCATCCCTGGGAAGAGCTGTGGGCTAACTTCCCAGGTTTCCTGTGCAGCATTGTCTGGGAGTTCACAGTCTGGGGACTAGTAGAGCTGAGTGGCTTTGCTGCGCTCCCCTGCCCCCAAACTGTCAGAGGGTCCCCTACATCATAGGGTTTGAGATGACAGAAGATCTTTGAAGGCAGTTCACTTTATCTCTTTCTTTCTTTCTTGAGTTTTCCATCCTTTTATTCTGCTTTGTTTTCTCTTTTGTCCTGCTTGACCCTGGATGAGTCACTAAACCTTTCAGAATCTTCTGCATCTATAAAATGGAGATAAGAACACTTTCTCTGGCCTTTTCACTAGAATGCTGTGGAGATCAGCTCTCATTTATAAAAGGGCTTTGTATATTGCAAATGACAACACAAGTGTTAATTGTGATGGCTGTAACCTAGGATGGAATTGCTTTCCCCAACACACAAGCTTTCCATCCCTCAGTATGACTGTTAGAAAGGGTGCTATTAGTACGATTTCAGAACTTCCCTGTACCCTAGGCCAGCAGGAAATGTTAATGAGAACTTGGAAAACAACTGCTGGATCACTGGGATCAACATGAAGTCTGTCTTTTCAGTGGGTCTTGTTTTCTGCTCTATGGGCAGTGATCCGCCTCCAGTATTCAAAACTCACGGTTTTGCTCTCCCTTCATTCAGTTACGCCAGTATTCTAGGACCAAGTTCCCTAAGAGCTATGGATGCAGGCTCTGCATGTCCATTTAGAATAAGTCTACTTGGGCCCAGAACACCTGGACCCCATGTAAGTACTGAGTGTGTGTGTGTGTGTGTGTGTGTGTGTGTGTGTGTGTGTGCGCGTGCGCACTGGTAGGGGGATGAACTTGAAAATGCTATAAGAATAAATAATGGATGGGACTTCCCTAGCCGTCCAGTGGTTAAGACTTCGCCTTCCAGTGTAGCGGGTGCAGGTTCTATCCTGGTCAGGTAGCTAAGATCCCATATGCCTCACAGCCAAAAAAACCAAAACATAAAACGGAAGCAATATTGTAACAAATTCAATAAAGGCTTTAAAAATGGTCCACATCAAAAAAATCTTTTTTTAAAAAAAATAATGGAGTAGCAAGGAGGGCCTTCTGTGTAATTATGGTGAGATAACTCTAAACCAATAGGAGAGGGGAACGGGAGAGATGACTAAGAGAAAATAAGAGCCGATCTCTGGTAGAGACATAAGGATCGGAATCTATGTAGCTAAGCAGTGACTAAGAGGGTATGAAATGCGACATAAAACTCTCAAGAGGGGGTTTTAGCCTGTCCAAGGAGCAAAAGGAATGGGGGAAAGACAGATTTTTAGAATCTGTGGGTATCTTCTTGCTCCGCTAGGAGAGGCAGGATCTTCGTGGGGCTTCAGGACTATATAAAATCTTCTCGAAAAGACTCGCAGATAGCTTAAGGTCAGGTGGCATGATCACAAATTATCCTCAATCTGTGACTTACTTGCACGTGTGGATGCATAACATCTAGCTCTGATTCGAAAGGGTAATTAGAAGACGATCTTCTGTTATAAGACACTGCTTGCTTATGTGTGAGGAGCCCCAGGGACTGTGGCTGGATAACAATTGTTAGCTATTAATGCAATGGCTTTGACAGCCTAAACTCAAGTCGGCTGTAGTACAGGTGCGGCTGATCTTTCCTGAGCCTTTAAACAGTGCAGTTAGAAAACCTGTAGCCTTCTCTTCCAGGAAAGGACTAGATGTTGCTATTCATCACTCCGCTTATGTCTGTCCACAAAGAATGAAGAAGCAGGTCAGAGCTTACCCATCAGTCCTTCTGAACTGACCTGCACTGGAGGTCTCTCAATTGCCACAATTTAGCTCTCTTTACACCTCACTACAAGGAATCAGTCTTCCCTCCACATCCACCAGGAGGAAGCAGAGAGCAGACCCGCCTGGGTGATGGCAGGGGCAGCCTTGCTTCACAGGGGATTGTAAAACTCCCCCCACTTCCTTCCTCAGACAGCAAAGGCAGAGGTTAGTGAGCATCAAGTTTGTTTCCCAGAGTGGGGTGGAGGGAAATGCGGGAAGGGAGACAGCATATCAAAATGCACTTCCAAAACGAAAATCATTACTGTGGCACATGGTGCTACTGAGGGAGAGG
This sequence comes from Eschrichtius robustus, assembly GCF_028021215.1. Lineage (NCBI taxonomy): Eukaryota > Metazoa > Chordata > Mammalia > Artiodactyla > Eschrichtiidae > Eschrichtius > Eschrichtius robustus. The sequence goes on from NC_090824.1 coordinate 88,953,756, forward strand.
TGATGACAGCCTCCTCCCATTTCAGGAACAGTTCCCAGAGTTGTCTGTAGGCGGATTCACATGACACATTCTTAAACCCAGTTCCATTCTGCGCTGTGTTTGCTCCTTGTTCACATCTCAGGAACAATGGATCTCTCCATCTTTGCATCTGAGTTTGATTCCCAATTGGTTGTCTAGTTAATATCCAGGCTGCCTTGCTTATATGCATTTGTGCCAGTATTTATCCTTTTGAGTCATGAAACCTCATCAGTCCAGCTCTACTTGTGCATGGGAGCTGGAATACTGACTTGTGTGAATGTCGATACTTCAAGAGAATTATAGTTAGGAAGTGGGGTGTTCTTCACAATGTGAAAAAATACTAATACATATTGCTGGAGGAAATAATATCAGTGATGCAAATTTGCCTGGAAACTATTCTAAATCCAATTTGCCTTTCTGTGACATTTTTGACTGATGTCTCTATACTGAGGAGGTTTCTGGCTTTTTAGTGCTGCTGCTTTTCTGTTCTCACTCCTCTAAGAATCTTTGCCAACATACCACTGACATTTGAGGAAGAGAGTAGAGACAATTTGGCTTCTTGTGAATTCTTCTGTTTCCTTGGTGACGTAAATAATTATGGAACATATAAAAAGTTTTTATCAAGTTCAAATTTGGTTTTGAAAAAGCAGATTTGTTACCTGTGGTAAGGGCTACAGGAACAATCTCAGCAAGAAATTTTCTGTTCCTTTTTCACTCACTTTAAGTTAGAAAATCTTTCTTGAATCATAGGGCCTACTGAGATGCCAACTTAATGCCAATATAAAGTATGCACTTTATAGGTTCAGTAAAGCTGCCCAGGGGTGTGGTTGGCTTCGGGCCAAGTCTCTGACAGAATAATTCTCTGCCATCTTCGGCTTTACCAGGAGAATCCTGTCCAATGGGCAGACCCAGAGCCCAGGACCTTGAAAGGAGGGGCTGAATCACCTAAAACTGAGTGAAGAATTAATCATATCTCAATTGTGGAGTCTTCAAGTGGAGAGGTTGTCTCTGTGGGGGAGAGATGGGACTGCTGCTCTGGAAGAGGTCTAACTTTTTTTTTAGAAGAACATTTTTCTTTTTTTATTTAATTTAATTTATTTATTTTTGGCTGCGTTGGGTCTTCGTTGCTGTGCATGGGCTTTCTCTAGTTGCGACGAGCGGGGGCTACTCTTTGTTGTGGTGTGTGGGCTTCTCATTGCGGTGGCTTCTCTTGTTGCAGAGCACAGGCTCTAGGTGCGCGGGCTTCAGTAGTTGTGGCACATGGGCTCAGTAGTTGTGGTTCTCAGGAGCTAGAGCACAGGCTCAGTAGTTGTGGTGCACGGGATTAGCTGCTCCGCGGCATGTGGTATCTTCCCGGACCAGGGATCGAACCCATGTGCCCTGCATTGGCAGGCGGATTCTTAACCACTGCGCCACCAGGGAAGTCCCCGAAGAAGTCTAGCTTGAATCGCATTCTCAGTAGCATACTTTTCACTTTGACTCTTTTAAACTTTCCTAATGTACTTCAGGTCCCCAGTTTCCCTTTTTCCTTTCTTTTCTACCACTTCCTCCTTTAATCTTGGCAAATCACCTCACTCCCTTCCTACGTCACAGGTAGAAATATAAGTTCTATCGTCTATTACCTGCGGGAACTTATTGAAGTTATTTCACTCCTCAGTGACTCTGCTTCCTTCACTGCAAAATGGGAATAACCACAGTACCTATCTTATGAAGTGGTTGTGAGGATTAAATGAGTTAATATATGAGTTGTTTAGGCCACTACCATGGTGAATGCTTAGTAAATATTAGCTCTTAATATTACTGAGAACACAGAGGCCAATGACATCCTCCATTATCCAAACTCCTCTTCACCTAAAAAAAAATCTGTCACTATCCATCACTGCCTTCCTCAGAGTAAAAGACTGTCTTATTTTCTTTTTTTTTTCAATTAATTAATTTATTTATTTTTGGCTGCGTTGGGTCTTCGTTGCTGCGCATGGGCTTTTCTCTAATTGTGGCGAGCAGGGGGCTACTCTTTGTTGCGGTGCGAGGGCTTCTCATTGCGGTGGCTTCTCTTGTTGCAGAGCACGGGCTCTAGGTGCACGGACTTTAGTGGTTGTGGCTCATGGGCTCTAGAGCGCAGGCTCAGTAGTTGTGGCGCACGGGATTAGCTGCTCCACGGCATGTGGGATCTTCCCGGACCAGGGTTCGAACCCGTGTCCCCTGCATTGGCAGGCGGATTCTCAACCACTGCGCCACCAGGGAAGCCCCTGTCTTATTTTCTAAGTCTGTGCTCTCCACCTGTGTCTTGATTCCATCCTCTCCCATCTCCTCAAGGGAACTTGTTGAATGAATTATTTTCTCCCTCATAGTTTAAATTGATTCCTTTTTCCTGGCTCCCGTTTCTCATTCTCAAACACACTCAGGTCTCTCCTATTTTGAAAAAGGCCTCCATATGACCCCCGTCTCTTTAAGCTACTGTCCCATTTTCCTCCTCCTTTCACTGCCAAATACTGTGTGCTTCCATGTCTTTGTGACTCACTCTCTCATTATTCCTCTGCCATCTGGCTCTCTCCCCCACCCCCACTCTCACATGGCTGTGTCTGTGGTCATCCAGCTCCAAATTCAAAGGACTTTTCTTGATTTCTGTCCTTTTTAGCCTCTTGGCAATGGTCAGTATTGCTGACTGTCATCTGCTCTGTGGAATCTTCTCTTGTCTTGGCCTGAGTGCAAGTCTGTTGTGCTGCTGCTTCTCCTTCCCTGTGGCTTCTTTTTTTTTTTTATAAATTTATTTATTTATTTATTTATTTATTTATTTTTGGCTGTGCTGGGTCTTCGTTTCTGTGCAAGGGCTTTCTCCAGCTGCAGCGAGCGGGGGCCACTCTTCATCGCGGTGCGCGGGCCTCTCACTGTCACGGCCTCTCATGTTGCGGAGCACAGGCTCCAGATGCGCAGGCTCAGTAGTTGTGGCTCACGGGCCCAGTTGCTCCGCGGCATGTGGGATCTTCCCAGACCAGGGCTCGAACCCGTGTCCCCTGCATTGGCAGGCAGATTCTCAACCACTGCGCCACCAGGGAAGCCCCCCTGTGGCTTCTTTGTCCAACACCCGTACAGGTTCCATTTCTTTCTTTCTACTCCTCGGTTGTGGGCGTGGAGGGAGGTTCACCGTGCAAGCTCTTGATCTGTCTCTCTACTCTTACTCTTTGATATCCTTTGGGTCTCTGACCTTACCATTATTTCTCTAAGTGTGGCTCCTGCATCGTTCTTTGTACTCATCTCTTCATCCTCACTCATGCATCATGCTTGCTCTCATTCTGTGTTTTGGCTGGCCTTCTTTTAGTTTCTTGAGGGTGCTATGGCCTGTCTGACATAGGCTTTTTGTTACTGGTGTTGCTTAACTTGCATTCATCTTCATCCTTTTTTTCTTTTTTAAAATCCTCATCATTATTGTAATTTTTTCTATTTTAAAAATTGAGAGGGAACTTCCCTGGTGGCACAGTGGTTAAGAATCTGCCTGCCAATGCAGGGGACACGGGTTCGAGCCCTGGTCCGGGAAGATCCCACATGCCGCAGAGCAACTAAGCCTGTGCACCACAACTACTGAGCCTGCGCTCTAGAGCCCGCGAGCCACAACTACTGAGCCCATGTGCCGCAACTACGGAAGCCCGTGCGCCTGGAGCCCGTGCTCCACAACAAGAGGAGCCACCACAACGAGAAGCCCGTGCACCACAATGAAGAGTGACCCCTGCTCACTGCAACTAGAGAAAGCCACGTGCAGCAACAAAGAACCAAAGCAGCCAAAAGTAAATAAATAAATTTATTAAAAAAAAAAAATTGAGAGCGCTTCCCTGGTGGCGCAGTGGTTAAGAATCTGCCTGCCAATGCAGGGGTCACGGGTTCAAGCCCTGGTCCGGGAAGATCCCACATGCTGCGGAGCAACTAAGCCCGTGCACCACAGCTACTGAGCCTGTGCTCTAGAGCCCGCGAGCCACAACTACTGAACCCATGTGCCACAACTACTGAAGCCCTCGTGCCTAGAGCCCATGCTCCGCAACAAGAGAAGCCAGCGCAATGAGAAGCCAGAGCACCACAATGAAGAGTAGCCCCTGCTCGCCGCAACTAGAGAAAGCCCACACACAGCAACAAAGACCCAATGCAGCCAAAAATTAAAAAAAAAAAAAAATTGAGGTATAACTCAGATACCACGAAATTCATCCTTTTAAAGTATACAATTCAGTGGGCTTTAGTATATTCACAAAGTTGTGCAACAATTACCACTATCTCATTCCAGAACATTTTCATCAATCACCTCAAAAAGAAACTCTATACCCATTAGCAGGCACTCCCTTTCCCCCCTTACCCCCATTGGCCCCTGGCAACCACTAATCTACTTTCTGTCTCTATGTTGTAGGCTTTTGCACATGCTGGTCATTTTGCTTAGAACCTTTCCCCCACCTCATCCCCTAGTCGGCTTCTATTCTTCCTCAGCTATCAGTGCCAATATCCTTGAGCTGGTCAATTCCTACTACATGCTTTCATTAAGAATATGTACCTCTTTGGCAGCATTTATGATGAATTGCAATTTTATATTTATTTATGGAATTCTTTGATTTATGTTGTCACCTCAATAAGTCTCATGAGGGCAATATATATATATATATATATTTTTTTTTTACACACACATATGTATATACACATACACACATATATATATTTACATGTATAGTATATATATACTATATATATAAAAATTATATATATATATATATATATTTTTTTTTTTTTGTGGGGAGGCATTTATAAATGCACAAAATTCTACATCTCCATTTATAGCAGTTTCACTTGAATGTAATAGTATGACACCCAACTAAGACAAAATGCGTATTTTTCTCCCCAAACCAACCCCTCCTTCATACTTCCCCACTTGATGATGCTTCCTCATTCTCTTGGGCACACAAGCTCAGTTTCTTGAAGATATTTGATTCCTTTCTGTCTCTTGTCTTCAACGTTCAGTGCTCTTCAGATCCTCAAGTCCAGTGGATTCTTTTGAAAGTCCTTGCAGTCCAGCCTTTAGTACAGTGTCCTTAACGCTCAGCAAACATTTCCGGATAATGAAGAACATTTGGAACTATCTGTAGTGAAGAAAATGGTTGCAGCCATGATGTTGGGTGAGCCTTTAAAGACTGCCAAAGAGGAGAGAGAGAGAGGAGAAGGAGGAGAGAGGGAGATGAAAGCAGATAGTGGAGGAAGCAGTGGATGGAGACTCTCCTATACCACACAGGGCTGGTGAAAAGCAGTAAGGTAATAAGAGAAGCAAAAGGAGACCCTGGCTAATGGACCATAATCCATTCACCATTTCTGAGTATCTGTTACCTGCCTGGCACTTAGATTATGGTGATTCAAAGATGAATCAGAAGTTGTCTCTTTCCTGAAGGAAGTCAGGGTCTGGTGCAGGAGAGAAACATTTATGTAAACAAAAATTTACAATATAATGTGATAAGTTTTATAATAAGACTATTCACAAAGTGTTCTGCGAGCAAGAGGAGGTGGTGACTAAGACTGTCTCAGCACAGGGGTGGGTAAAGGTGGGTGGGCGTCACAGGATGACTGGGACTTCAGCAGCCTGAAATCAGGAAGAGTGACATGCCAGGAAACAGAACGACTTCAAGAGGCCTGGGCTCATGTGGAACTGCGAATCACGTTGTTTAGCTTTAGTGTAAAGGGTGGGAAGGGAATATCCTGGGAATTCAGCCTGGGGCTACTTTGTGAGGAGTCTCCCAGCAAGCCGAGAATTTTATTTTCTAGTTAATAGAGAGTCTTCAAAGTTTTTTTTTTTCCCTTTTCTTTTTTGGCTGCACTACATGAGGCTTACGGGATCTTAGTGCTCTGACCAGGGATTGAACCCGTGCCCTCAGCAGTGAAAGTGAAGAATTCACAGAATTACCCGAAGTTTTATTCTTTTTAATAAATTTATTTATTTTTTTTTATTTTTGGCTGCGTTGGGTCTTCATTGTTGCGTGCAGGCTTTTTCTAGTTGCGGCGAGAGGGGGCTACTCTTCGTTGCAGTGCGCAGGCTTCTCATTGTGGTGGCTTCTCTTGTTGCGGAGCACGAGCCCTAGGCTTGCGGGCTTCAGTAGTTGCAGCATGCGGGCTCAGTAGTTGTGGCTCACAGGCTCTAGAGCACAGGCTCAGTAGTTGTGGCACACAGGCTTAGTTGCTCCATGGCATGTGGGATCTTCCCGGACCAGGATCGAACCTGCGTCCCCTGCATTGGCAGGCAGATTCTTAACCACTGTGCCACCAGGGAAGTTCCTTTCTTTCTTTCTTTCTTTTTTTTTTTTAAAGCAACTTCATTTGGTATAGTTTACTTACATTCTAATATATAGATTTTAAGTCTATGGTTCAAAGAGTTTTATTTATTTATTTATTTTTATTTTTTATTTTTGGTTGCATTGGGTCTTTGTTGCTGTGCGCAGGCTTTCTCTAGTTGTGTCGAGCGGGGGCTACTCTTTGTTGAGGTGTGCAGGCTTCTCACTGTGGTGGCTTCTCTTGTTGCAGAGCACGGGCTCTAGGTGTGCGGGCTCAGTAGTTGCGGCACATGGGCCCTAGAGCCCACGGGCTTCAGTAGTTGCAGTGCATGGGCTCAGTAGTTGCGGCTTACGGGCTCTAGGGCACGCGGGCTTCAGTAGTTGTGGCGCATGGGCTTAGTTGCTCCCCAGCATGTGGGATCTTCCCGGACCAGGGATCGAAACCATGCCACATGCACTAGCTAGCCGATTCTTTTTTTTTTTGTTAATATATTTATTTATTTATTTATTTATGGCTGCATTGAGTCTTTGTTGCTGCGCACGGGCTTTCTCTAGTTGCAACAAGTAGGGGCTAACGGGCTTTCTCTAGTTGCAGCAAGCAGGGGCTACTCTTTGTTGAGGTGCGCGGGCTTTTCATTTCAGTGGCTTCTCTTTGTTGCAGAGCATGGGCTTCAGTAGTTGTGGCATGTGGGCTTCAGTAGCTGTGGCATATGGGCTCAGTAGTTGTGGCTCGAGGGCTCTAGAGCGCAGGCTCAATGGTTGTGGCTTAGTTGCTCCACGGCATGTGGGATCTTCCCGGGCCAGAGATCAAACCTGTGTCCCCTGCATTGGTAGGCAGATTCTTAACCACTGCACCACCAGGGAAGTCCCTCTTCTGCCCATTTTTGATTGGGTTGTTTGGTTTTTTGATATTGAGTTGTACAAGCTGTTTATATATTTTGGATATTGCCACTTGTCGGTCATATCATTTGTAAATATTTTCTCTCATTCCATAGGTTGTCTTTTCATTTTGCTGATGGTATCCTTTGCTGTGCAAAAGCATTTAAGTTTAATTAGGTCCCATTTTTTTAAGATACAGAACATTGCCACCACCCCTGAAATCCCTCTTGTGCCCTTTGCAATTGGTCTCTCTTCCCCGAGGCAACTACTGATATGATTTTTATTACCACATGTTTTGGTTATTTCAATAAATAAACACGCCCAAACCTAGTGACTTAAAACAACAAAAATCATTTATTTGCTCATGATACTGCAACTGGTCAGGGTTTAGTGGAATCATTTTGTCTCTGTTCTCTGTGGCATCAGCCAGCTGAGACAGCTTGACTGCAACTGGAGAATCCACTTCCAAGATGACTCACTTGCATGGCTGGCAATTTGGGATTGGCTTTTGGCTGTGATCTCAGCTAGGACTGCCAGTTATGGATCTCGTTTTTCTTCCACATGGCTGTTTGGGCTTCCTCACAGCATGGCTTCCAAGAAGGAGGAAGTGTAAGCTGCCAGTCCTTTTAAAGACTAAACTCTAAACTGGCACAGCATCACTTCTGCTCTATTCTATATGTCAAAGCGATCACAAGGCCAGCCTAAATTCAAAGGAGAAATAAAGCCCACCACTCAGTGTGGGTAGAGACAAAGAATTTGGGCCATCTTTATTCTACCACGTTGTACATTAGTTTTGTTAGTTCTAGAATGTCATATAAATGGAATCATATAGTGTGTATAATTATATGTATGGCTTCTTTTGCACATGTGTTCTGAGATTCATCTATGTTTTTACATATATCAGTGGTTCATTCCTTTTTATTGTTGAGTAATAGTCCAATGATAATCAATTTTTTAATCCATTTATCTGTTGATGGACATTTGTGTTGTTTCCAGTTTTTGATGATTATGAATAAAGCTGTTATAAAAATTCTTATACAACACTTTTTTTGTAGCTATATGTTTGCATTTCTCTTGAGTAAATGCCTAGAAATTTGAATTTCTGGGTCATAGGATAGATATGTGTTACAATTTATAAGAAATTGTCAAACTACTTCCAAAGGATTGTACCATTTTTCACTTCCAGCAGAAATGTATGAGAGTTCTACTTGCCCCAAATCTAGCCAACATTTTTTATTGTCAGTGTTTTTAATTTTAGATATTCTGGAAGGCATGAAGTGTTACCTCATTGTGGTTTTAATTTGTATTTCCCTAATAATTAAGTATTGTGCATCTTTTCATATGCTTATTAGCCATTTGTAGCTGTTCTTTCTTAAGTGTCATTTCAAGTCTTTTGCCCATTTAAAAAATTTTGGGTTGCTGTCTCGTTATTATTGAATTATAGGAGTTCTTTATATATTCCAGATATTTGTCCTTTGTCAGATACACACATTATTACTACACATTAATAGATTGGAAGACAATATTATTAAGATATTAATTATTCACAAATTAATTTATAGAGTTAATGTAATTCTAATTAAAATACCAGCAGGTTTTTCATAGAAACTGACAAGCTGATTCTAAAATTTATATGAAAATACAAAGGGCTTAGAATAGTCAAAACAATTTTGAAAGAGATGTAGTTGAAGGACTTATACCACCTGACCTCAAGACTTGCTATAGAGCTACAGAAATCAAGGCAACATGGCATTAGTATATGGACAAATAAATAGGTCAGTTGAACAGAATAGAGCCTAGAAATAGACCCAAACATATACAGCAAATTGATTTTTGAAAAAGGATGTTGTAGCAGGCAGCCTCTAAGATGTCCCACAATGATTCCTCTCTCCTGGTATTCACACCCTTATGTATTCTCCTCCCCTCGAATGTGGACTGACAGAAATGATAGGATGTTACTTCTGGGGTGAGGCTTACAGAATACTATGGCTTACATCTTGGGGGCACTCTTTCTTGGATGGCTTGCTATTGGTAAAGAGCTAGTTGTCACGTTGTAAGGCAGCCCTGTGGAGAGGCCCATGTGTCAAGGGACCAAGGTCAGCCAAGAACCACATGAGCGAGCTTGGAAGCAGACTCCCCTCCCCTCAAATCAAGCCTTTGGATGAGACTGAAGCCCTGGCCAACAGCATGACTGCAAACTCGTGAGAAACCTTATTCCAGGGCATCCATATAAAATGTGCCCAGGTTCCTTAACCATAGAAACTATGAGGTAATAAATATTGCAGTTTAAAGCTGCAGCATGCTGGAGAAGGTGTGGAGAAAAGGGAACCCTCTTGCACTCTTGGTGGGAATGTAAATTGATACAGCCACTATGGAGAACAGTATGGAGGTTCCTTAAAAAACTAAAAATAGAACTACCATACGACCCAGCAATCCCACTACTGGGCATATACCCTAAGAAAACCATAATTCAAAAATAGTCATGTACCACAATGTTCATTGAAGCTCTATTTACAATAGCCAGGACATGGAAGCCACCTAAGTGTCCATCAACAGATGAATGGATAAAGAAGATGTGGTACATATATACAATGGAATATTATGCAGCCATAAAAAGAAATGAAATTGAGTTACTTGTAGTGAGGTGGATGGACCTAGAGACTGTCATACAGGGTGAAGTAAGTCAGAAAGAGAAAAACAAATACCATATGCTAACACATATATATGGAATCTAAAAAAAAAAAAAAAGTTTCTGAAGAACCTAGGGGCAGGACAGGAATAAAGATGCAGACGTAGAGAATGGACTTGAGGACATGCGGAAGGGGAAGGGTAAGCTGGGACGAAGTGAGAGAGTGGCATGGACATATATACACTACCAAATGTAAAATAGATAGCTAGTGGGAAGCAGCCACATAGCACAGGGAGATCAGCTTGGTGCTTTGTGACCTCCTAGAGGGGTGGGATAGGGAGGATGGGAGGGAGATGCAAGAGGGAGGAGATATGGGGATATATGTATATGTGTAGCTGATTCATTTTGTTATAAAGCAGAAACTAACACACCATTGTAAAGCAATTATACTCCAATAAAGATGTTAAAAAAAATAATAAAGCTGCATAGCCAAAAAAAAAAAAAAAAAGCAGCTAAGTTGCGAAGTTTGGGAGTAAAATGTTATACAGTGATAGATAACTAATGTAGGTGCCAAGGTAATTTGAAGGAGAAAAAACAGTCTTTAACAAATAGTGTTGGATAAATTTAATATCCTTATGGAAAAAAGTGAACCTCAACCCCTACCTCACACCATACGCTGTTTTGTTTTGTTTTTTTTTTAACTTTTATTTATTTATTTATTTGGCTGCACTGGGTCTTAGTTGCGGCATGCAGGATCTTTGTTGCTGCGTGCGGGATCTTTGTTGCCACATGCGGATTCTTTAGTTGTGGCATGCAAACTTTTAGTTGCAGCATGTGGCATCTAGTTCCCTGATAAGCATAAGTCCTTCAACTATATCTTTTTCAAAATTGTTTTGACTATTGTAAGTCCTTAGGACTATTCTAAGTCCTAAGCCTGGACTGAATCCCGGCCCCCTGCATTGGGAGCACAGTGTCTTAGCCACTGGACCACTAGGGAAGTCCCCATAAACTGGTATTAATTTGAGGTAGATATTAGACTAAAATGTAAAAGCTAAAACTGTAAAACTTCTTCCCAAAACACAGGACAATCTTAATAAATTGGGGTGGGCAAAGAGCATTTGGACAAGATACAATAGTGCTAACCATAAAAAAAAAGTTTGATAAGTTGGACTTTATCAATGTTTTTTAAGTGGAGGCATTGTATGATGATCTGTGCTTCAGAAAAGTAAGATAAATGAGAGAGTGGTGTGGAGAACTGTCTCTCTATCTGTTTTTCTCTCTCTCTCTCTCACAAAAATACTCAGAACTAGTAACCGTTAGAAGTAGCCAAGTCCAATAAAGTTGAAATGGTAAATAAATATCAGAAATGTTAGTCTTAACTTACATATTCATTCATTATTTCATTCAGTCAACAGATATCTGCTGTCTTTTAAAAAAAATTGTTGTAAAATATATATAACATAAAATTTACAATCTTAACCTTTTTTTAAAAAAATTTTTGGCTGCGTTGGGTCTTGGCTGCTGCGTGTGGGCTTTCTCTAGTTGCGGCGAGTGGGGGCTACTCTTTGTTGTGGTGCGTGGGCTTCTCATTGTGGTGGCTTCTCTTGTTGCGGAGCACGGGCTCTAGGTGCGAGGGCTTCACGCAGGCTCAGTAGTTGTGGCTTGTGGGCTCTAGAGCGCAGGCTCAGTAGTTGTGGCGCATGGACTTAGTTGCTCCGTGGCACATGGGATCTTCCCGGACCAGGGCTTGAACCCGTGTCCCCTGCATTGCCAGTTTGATTCTTAACCACTGCACCACCAGGGAAGTCCCAATCTTAAACATTTTTAAGTGTACAGTTCAGTAGTGTTAAGCACATTCATATTGTTGTGCAAGCTCCAGAGCTCTTTGTCTTGCAAAACTGTAACACTATACCCTTTAAACAATTTCCCATCTCCCCTTCCCTCCAACCCCTGGAAACCACCATTCTACTTTCTGTCTCTATGAATTTGACTACTCTAGATACCTCATATAAGTGGAAACATAAAGTATCTGTCTTCTTGTGACTGGCTTTTTTTCATGTAGCATAATATCCTCAACATTCATGCATGTTGTAGCATGTGTCAGATTTTCCATCATTTTTTAAGGCTGAATAATATTCCACTGTATGTATATATCACATTTTGCTTGTCCATTCATCTGTCCATGGGCACTTGGGTTGTTTCGACCTCTTGGCTATTCTAAATAGTGCTGCTATGAACATGGGTGTATAAATATCTCTTCAAGACCCTACTTTCAATTCTTTTGAATTGCTGGATTACATGGTAATATATTTTTAGTTTTTTTAGGAACTGCCATACTAATTTCTATAGTGGCTGCACCATTTAAAACCACCAACAACACACGAGTTCCAATTTTTCCACATCCTTGCCAACACTTGTTATTTTCTGTTTTGTTTTTGTTTTTTAAGTAGTAGCCATCGTAAGAGGTGTGAAGTGGTATCCCATTGTGGGTTTTATTTATTTATTTATTTAATTTATTTGGTTGCACTGGGTCTCAGTTGCAGCAGGCAGCTTCCTTCTAGTTACAGCTCGCAGGCTCCTTATTTGCGGCATGTATGTGGGATCTAGTTCCCCGGCCAGGGATTGAACCCAGGCCCCCTGCATTGGGAGCGCAGAGTCTCAACCACTGCGCCACCAGGGAACTCCCTCTCGTTGTGGTTTTAACTTGCAGTTCTCTAAAGATTAGTCATGGTGAGCATATTTTCATGTGCTAATTGGTCATCTGTACATCTTTGGAGAAATATCTATTCAAATCCTTTACCTATTTTTAAATTGAGGTTTTTTGGTTTTGTTTTGTTTTGTTGTTGTTGCGTTGTAGGAGTTCTTTATATATTCTGGATATTAAAAGATATACAGTTTGCAAATATTTTCTCCCTGTCTTTTATGTGCCAGATACTGTTCCAGACATTGAGAATAGAGAGGAGGGCTCTACTCTTATGAAGTTTACATTCTCTTGGGTAGAGGCAGGAGGGAAACAATAAATCAAATAAGTAAGGTAATGAGAAGCCCCATAAAGGAAATAAAACAGGGTGATAAAATACAGGTGACTGGTAGATGGAGGGAGTCTACTTTAGATAAGGTAGTCAGTTAAGACCTTTCTTTTAGAGAGTGACATTAGAGCTGATGAGAACCATTCAGAAGGCTCCATCCACATGGATTTCATCCCAGGCTGAAGGCACAATCATCTTGAAGGACATAAAGTGGGTGTGATAATAATGATCAAGAGTGCATAAACCACAAAATCATAAGTAGGCAAGGGCCAGATCCATTAGGGTTCATAGGCCAATGTAAAGAATGTGGATTTTACCTTAAGTGCATTATGAAACATTGGTCGGTTTCAAGCAGAGGATCATAATATCTCACTAATATTTTTAAAAGATCGCTTTGGCTGGTCTATGAAGAATGGATCATATAGTGAGGGGAGATGAAAAGCATGGTTCTAATGAATGTTCTTTCTTCAGGCTCTTCTTTTACATCACCCTCAGGCAGTTGTCCCCTCATGCTGCTAGAGTCTTCTACTCTGTTTCTAAATTCGTATCACATGGTGGACATTGGCAATTGAAGTCTTCCTTAACAAAATGGAATTTGGTCACCTGTAGTAATTTCCTCCATTTCTGTATAATTCAATGTGGCTATATTATGTGTGGTAACTGATCATCCCAAATCTCAGTGTCTGAAAACTACATAAGTTATTTTTTGCTCATGCTACATATTCACTGTTAGTTGGTTAGGGGTCTCTGCTCTTGTCATCCCTATTATGGGATCAAGGCTGACAGAGTGACCACCAGTTGGAACATTGCTAGTAGCTGTGGCAGAAGGAAAGAGAAAATGGCTGAATTGCATGCTGGCATTTAAAGCTTCTTCTGAGAAGTGATACATGTCACTTCCACTCACATTTCATTGCCAAAGCAAGTCATGTAGTCATTCCTAACTTTATAGGAGCAAGGAAGAGCAATTATATTGATATCATGTTCCTGGAAGTTGGGAGAACCAGAAATATTTGAGAATAGTGTAAGTGTGAACAACTACTTCCAAGATCACTACTAATACTTTTTGGCACTCAGTAAAATATCTCTTCAAAACTTCTAGTAAATAGATATATTAAAAAATTATTTCACTCATCCTTACTAAGAGCATTCACTGTGTAGGACATTATAGATTTATTTTATTATTTATTTATTTGGCTGCGTTGGGTCTTCATTGCTGTGCGCGGGCTTTCTCTAGTTGCGGTGAGCGGGGGCTACTCTTTGTTGTGGTGCGAGGGCTTCTCATTGCGGTGGCTTCTCTTGTTGTGGAGCACAGGCTCTAGGCGCGCAGGCTTCAGTGGTTGTGGCTGGCGGGCTCTAGAGTGCAGGCTTCAGTAGTTGTGGCTCGCGGGCTCTAGAGCGCAGGCTCAGTAGCTGTGGCGCACAGGCTTAGTTGCTCCGCGACATGTGGGATCTTCCCGGAACAGGGCTCGAAGCCTTGTCCCCTGCACTGGCAGGCAGATTCTTAACCACTGCGCCACCAGGGAAGCCCTGTGTAGGGCATTATAAACCTTTTACTAGTCTATTGTAAAACAATATAGATGACACGTTTTGTATTCTGAAATCAAATTTAACAGGCTATTATCATTATAATGAAATATTCATATGCTTGTATTTGTAGGGTCTCTTAGAGATAAGGGTCGAACTAATGCAGTGGTTGAAGAAATGGAAAGTAGGGGGTGACCTTAAAAAAATGTTAAGGTGTTTGAAGCAATATAACTTTATGACTAAAAAAGTGGAAAACAGATGAGAAGGACCAGGGAGGATAGGGAGGTTTCCTACACTGGGAGGCTTATTGGAATGGTGGTGTCATTGCCCATTTAAGGGAATGCAGTAGTAGCTGGTGTGTGGCCTGAAGGGACAATTAGTTTGACTTTTGAAATGCTGAATTTCAGATGTCTACGGGAAGCTCTGCTCTAGGTAAACTGCCCTTTGCTAGGAATGGATAAAGGCAGGAGAGGAGACTGGGAAGGGAGAGTCTAAAACATTGTGTTACGTAAGTGAAGGGAGAGTGAGTTTTTTTTTTTTTAAATCATTTTTTTCTTCTTTTTCAAATTTATTTATTTAATTTATTTATTTTTGGCTGCGTCGGGTCTTCGTTGCTGTGCATGGGCTTTCTCTAGTTGTGGCGAGCGGGGACTACTCTTCGTTGTGGTGCCGGCTTCTCATTGCGGTGGGTTCTCTTGCTACGGAGCAGAGGCTCTAGGTGTGCGGGCTTCAGTAGTTGCAGCGTGCGGGCTCAGTAGTTGTGGCTCGCGGGCTCTAGAGCACATGCTCAGTAGTTGTGGCGCACGGGCTTAGTTGCTCCGCGACATGTGGGATCTTCCCGGAACAGGGATCGAACCCATGTCCCCTGCATTGGCAGGCAGATTCTTAACCCCTGCACCACCAGGGAAGTCCAACTCTGAGGTATTTAAATGTAAACAATTTTTAACCTTCTTCAAGTGCAGGCACACGTGCCCCCTCCACCCTCTAAGCATCTCTGTATTATCATTATTTTACTTAAATAATGTCTACAGTTCAGCACATTAACATGATATGTTAAGATGAAAAAAAACCCTTGAAATGAAGGTGAGAGATAATGTAACAATATGTACCAAGAGATGGGCAACAGAAACGAAGGAATCTAAAAAAGATCTGCAGTGTAAGAATCTGTTAGTGTGCCTCTAGCACTGTCTAGGGGAGAAACAGACTAGTGGAGAAAAAAGGATTCAAGAATATGTTGTATTGGACAGAATACAGGATGCTGGTTAAAATACAACCTTTACCACTAACTAGTAGTCACATCTATATAGTGCCTCCTATTCACCAGGGACTGTGACAGGTGTTCTAAGTACTTTTATCTTGGAATCATTATGAAAATCCAAAAGCTAGGTTTGTTGGCCCCAAACTGAAGTTAAAGGAATTGAGGATTAAAATGTTAAAAAACCTGTTCAAGGTCAAAGTACAGAAAGTGGAGAATTGCAAGTTCACCCAGATGGGTCTTATTTCAAAGCCAAGGCTCTTTCCACTATAGCCAATAGACCCCAACCTAGTTGTGCATCACAATTGCCTGGAGAACATCAAAACACGTTTTCCAGTTTCTCACTAAAGATTGTCTCAGAAGATAGTAATATTAGTATAGTACTTTTCTCTCAGGGTTGTTGTTAGGATTAAATGCAATAAAGTATATTGGTCTGTTTGATAAACTTCAAGTTTAACATAGTCTTCTAATTTAATGATTTTATTATACGTGATTGTCTAGTTCCCTTTCTTTTGATTTTATGGTCAGAAAATAATTTTCTGATAAGTAATTAGGCTTAAAGTGCCTTGAAACCAGAAAAGGGTGCCCAGAACGATGTATTTGGGCTTGATAACCACATTATAAATTAACACATTTAATTTCTAGCTTATAAATAGCATTCGTGTGAGTCTGACCAGCGCTAGTCAAATTCCCCCAGTTTAATCATCCCTTTGTTAACAGAAAAAACAAAGTTTTGAAATCGGCAAAGCTGAGGAATGGAGTTAGAGCAGAACAGATAGTTTTAATTGGGAGTAGAATATCAGGTTTTTGTCCTGGAGGTCGGTTTTGTGACTACGTTACAAAATTAACTCATTCTAATGCAAGACCACCTTTTCTCAGCGTTAGTAGATGATGTTTTTCTTGGTTCCAACACATCATTGCTAGATTACGTTGAACCAGAAATGTAGTAGGGCTACAACTCCTGTCCCTTTAAAACGCCTCCTCCTCTTCTCACCTCCACTTTCCCCAACAATAGCAGTATGTTTATCAAGAAAGGTCCGGTCTTCTATCCCCAAACAAATTCTAAAGGATTATTTCTACTTGCGAGTAGGGTTTGTAGTAAGTTGTATTTAAATTAGCATTCTTTCCCCCACCACGAACTTCTGATAGTTTGCTTGTAGGCAAAGACCCTCCCTTTTTTTTTTTTTTTTTGCAATATTCAAAAAGGCACTCAGCAGGCGCTTACTAAATGCATGCTCTTTGAAGAAAAGTTAAGCGGTTTCCCTAAAACCACACAGATCAAAGGAGTGGGGGAAGGGGGACTCAAAGTGCCTGTTACACCCAGTCACACTCCCATAATTACCGGAACCGCCTCCATCCCAGCCGTAGGACAGGGCTTTCAAAGGGACAAGAAAGGAACACCAGGGAGGTGAGAGCCAGGAAATCGGGAGAGGTGCCTCTCCCGGCATGCTCTGCAACACACTGAGGGGCGCCAGACATATCCCGGCGTGCATCGGGGAGCGCCCAAGGGCGATGGTTCCCGGCTCCTAGAGGGGCACGCGAAGTTAAAGCGGTAGGTGTGAGCTTACTTAGTTTTGAGACCCCGCTTCCTCGTTTCCCCTGTAGGAACGTAAGCCCATAACGGCTGAAAAGGAGGTCCTCTAACTACCCTCCCTTTCCGCGTGCGAACGACTTTCGGCGCCGCTTCGAGCACGGTGCCAGGTGATTAGCGGTTAGGGGCGGGCCTGAGCCGATCACATGACCAAACCTGGCCGCCAATGACTAGCCCGGTGGTCCAGCAGCGCGAGGATTCCCGGACCCGTGAGCGGAGCGGCGCGTGGGCTCGCTCCGGTCGGCTCTGGCAGGTACGCGCAGGCGCCCTGGTTGCCACGCGCCCCGTCTGTCCCCACGCGCCCAGCGGCGCGTACTTGGCGCGAGGTGTTAAGAGTCTGTCTGGTTGTTTTTGTGGGTGGGGGGGGAAGGAGAGGGTGGGGGGGCGATGGCGTCACGTGGACGCCACAGCCAATCGCACTCCGAGGCGCACCCACAGCTTTCCCCGGCGCCCCGGGGTGCGACGTGTTCAGTGAGGTTCGGCTCTGCCTTGCAGGTCCCAGTACTCTTTCGAAGCGCGTGTGCGGCCTGTAAAGTCTGGCTGCGGGTTTTCGTGGCGTCCTGCTCCACTGTGAGCACGGACGACAAGTTCTCGGCAAAATGGCTGCTGGAAAGAGTCGCCTAGCTGGGGGAGCGCTGGGGCCGCGTGAAGGTCACATGACGAGGTTGGCAGCGCGTGCTGCTGGCGCGGGGAAGGGGGGAGGGGGGAAGGGGGAGGGTGGAGGGTGGGAGGGGAGAGGAGCGGCCAGTCATGTGCTCTCGGCTGCGCCGTTCCTCGGTTTTCCAGCGCCTTTGCTTTGGCCGGACTGGCTGCTTTTACTCCTCCCACCTCGAAGCGTGGCAATCGTCGGTGAGAAGCTGTGTGGTGTGGTGGAATGAGCAGGGTTCTGGGAATGAGGAGACCTCGGGTGTAGGCCTTTGGTTACGTATGCAATTAGCAAGTCATGTTGCCACTCTTGGCCTCTATTTTCTCGTATTTTAGCTCTATATAGGAGGTTTGTTTTTTTTTTTTTGAAGCCCTTAAAAGGTGTATGACCTGTACTTCATCCCAATGTCATGCTGATAGCAAAATAATTAAAAACAAACAGGTCATTAACAATCATTATGAGACAAGCCGGTCTCCCCACAGGAGAAAACCCACAACAATCCCCCTTCCTCCATCATTACAGGAAACTTGATGGAGGTAACTTGTTATAATGTTCTGGGCATGTCTGTCCATATTTAGCAGTAGGATTTATACTCTGTACCTGCCCATTATCTCATTTGAAAAGTATTCTATCTTTTAGACGTCTAGTCCCTATGTGTTTTCCTGGAAAGAAATCAAGAGATAAGTAGTATTGTCATAACTGTGGAGATGGGGAAATAAAAGGAGTTAGAGGGCACATGCTCATGTCCCATAATGCTAACTAGAAGTCGTCTTCTGAACATGGCGGGCCAATTTTTTGAGGCTTCCTGCTACCAGCCTTTGGTGTTTTTCATAGTTCTCAGCTTCCAGTTTCAGCTCTTTATTTTACCAAAGGTCAAGGCCTTAGTGAAATGAAGCAGGCATAAATTATGTATTTTTCATATCATTGCTTATGCTTTATAGTACCCTTTGATGTATCTTAAAGAGCCTTTGAATTTTGTGGGAGTACAATCTGGAAAACATTTATTGAGCAATCATGATAATAATAGTTATCACTTTTAAACAATTATAATAATAGTTAACATCTTTCTAGCATAGTACTTTATATGTCTTAATTCATTTAGTTCTTGTAACAAACCTGTGTTAAGTACTATTATCTCCATTTTACCAATGAAGGAAACAGCAATAGAGAGATTAAGTAACTTGCACAAGGTCATATGACTGATAATTTACATAATTCCAACCAGTATTCCTTTTGAAAACTTGACATAATGATTCTAAATTTCATTTGGAAGAATGAACTTATAAAGTACAAAAATTTTTGAAAGATGAAAGTTAAGGGGGGGGACTTGTACTAGTGAATATACAAATAAAGCTATGATAATACAATAAGTGGTAACTCTGGAATAGACACACCAGTGGGACAGAATAATAAATCTAGAAATATATAAGACTATTTAGTATTATACAGGTGGCATTTCATGTTGAGAAAGAATTTTGAAATTGTGTTGGAATAATTGGCTAATCATTTGAAAAAAATAAAATGGAATCCTACCTTAAAATGTAAATAAAATAAAATCTGGGTGAATTAAATATAAAATATGAAGTCAAAATTATGCTTCCAAAAAAAAAAATGGGTGAACAGTTTTCTAATCTTGGCATAGTATGAGCTGTTCTAAGCATGATTGCAAAGGCAGATTGATAGAATTATTACATAAAACAACCCCTAGTTGGCAACAACACCATCAAGTTAAAAGACAAATTTACTCATTTTGTATTCACTTCACATATTTATTGAGTGTGTACGATGTGACATGCAGTTTTTCAGGTGTAGGGGGTCCAATGATAAGTAAAGCCAGGCAAAATGTGGGAAAAAAAATTTGCACCATGCGTTGGACCCAGAAGGTTAATGACGTTAGTATCTAGTAGATCGTCAAAAGACCTGAATAGGTAGATCACACGCATAGAGAAATAAAAATAACTAATAAAGATAAAAATACATTATTTTCCACTTATAAGCAAATACCACAAAACAACCCCCCCCAGCAGATGAGCATACATGTGTTAAAATATTAATATCTAGTATTGGCATAGGAGTGGGGAAATTGGCACATTAATACACTGCTGTTGGTGGATATTTACATTTGAACATCCTTTCTGGAGAACATTTTGACTATACTTATTGAAAGCATTAATGACCTGTATGTCCTTTCACTCAGCTGCTCCTCTTTTTTAAAATTTTATTTATTATTTATTTTTGGCTGTGTTGGGTCTTTGTTTCTGTGTGAGGGCTTTTTCTAGTTGCGGCAAGCGGGGGCCACTCTTCATCGCGATGCGCGGGCCCCTCACTATCGCGGCCTCTCTTGTTGCGGAGCACAGGCTCCAGACGCGCAGGCTCAGTAGTTGTGCCTCACGGGCCTAGTTGCTCCGTGGCATGTGGGATCTTCCCAGACCAGGGCTCGAACCCGTGTTCCCTGCATTGGCAGGCAGACTCTCAACCACTGCGCCACCAGGGGAGCCCTCCTCTTCTTTATTAAGGCACTAATTGGTAAGTTTGCAAAAATGTTCATTAAGAGTTGTCTTAATTCTTTTTTTTTGGCTGCGCCGTGTGGCATACGGGATCTTAGTTCCCTGACCAGGGATGGATCAATGCCCTCTGCATTGGGAGCATGGAGTCTTAACCACTAGGTCACCAGGGAAGTCCCTGTAGTATTTTTTTATAGTAGCAAAAAACTGGAAAAACTTAAATGTTAAATAATGGTGGATTGGTTAAATAAATAGGATTCCTTCATAGAGGGTAATACCTTGTAGCTAGTAGACAATGATAGAGATTTCTAGTAATGACTTGGAAAGCACATTATATATATTGTTAAGTGTAAAAAGCAGGTTATAAAATGATGTGCAGTGTGATCACATTTTTGTAGCAATATACCTCTACGTGTCCGTTTACATAGAAATCTAAAATGGTATATATCAAACATAAACTAACGGTGATTTTACTTGAATGGTAGGATTTTTGGATGAATTTAATAAAAAAAAACTTGTTATTTTTTGGAACAGTTTTAGATTTATAGAAAAATTGCAAAGACAGTATAGAGAGTTTCCAAATACTCAGCACCTAGTTTTCCCTATTATTAACGTGTTATGTTAGTACGGTATATGTGTTGTAATTAATGAAGCAAGATACATGATTATGAACTAAAGCACATAATTTAATCAGATTTCTTTAGTTTTTATCTAATACCCTTCTTCTATTCCAGAATACCATCTAGGATACCACAATACTTTTTAAAAAATGTACTAGTGCTTTGTTGGTGGGTGATATTACAAGGAAGAAGGTGTCAGGGGAAAAAGGAGGTGAGGTAGGGAAAGAGTGAAAACAAACATAATGCATGTGTGACCCAGATGGCCATAGCTTCGTGAACAAAGCTGGCTGCCTGATCTTCCAAGGCATCTCCAGAGAGTTCATATGAAGCTCTTGCCTCTCAGAACCTTCCGTTACACAACCACAATACTTTTAGTAATCATGCCCTCTTAGGATCCTCTTGGCTATGATAGTTTCTTAGACTTTTGTTTTTGATGACCTTGATAATTTTGAGGAGTACTGGTCAGATGTCCCTGAGTTGGGATTTGATGTTTTTTTCATTATTAGACTGGAGTTAGAGTACATACTATCAACATGACTTGTCACTCTTGATGTTTACCTTGATCACCTGCCTGTGAATTTGGTTTTTAAATGTTTGCTTTTCTGTAATTTCTGTTTTTTAAAATAATCTGTTACTTGTTTTTGGTATAACAAAAAGTATTTGTTATAATATTCTGGGCATGTCTGTCCATCTTTATCAATAGCATTTATAGTAAACAGTACATTGATAAGCTAATAATATAGAAAGACGATAGTAGAAGTTACAGTCAAAGAAAAAATAACTGGCCAAATTGCTGGAAGGGCTAATTATAAAAAGGAATTAAAGGCATTAGTACACTATAGCTTGTTTTAACAGTCTTTAAACTGTTTTAGGAAGAACAGCCTGGTAACCATGAATTATGCATAACAGGATGAAAATATAAATAAGATAGATTAGGCCTATTAGGTAAATTCATTCATTCAACAACAAATAATTAATGAGCCCTACTGTATATTATACCAGGTGTAGGGATTGAGCAGTGAATAAGACAATGTCTTATTTATAATGGGAATTTATAGTCTAGTAGATAGACAATAAGGTAATAAATAATATGATTTCAGATATTATCAAAGTGCTGTGAATAAAATAGTACTACTGGATAGAGAGTGGTGGTGGTAGGCTTGGTAGTTCTTTTACATAGGTCACGAGATAAGGATTTTCTGAGGTAACATTTGAGGATAAAGAGACCTGAATGATAAGGAGCAAGCCATGCTAACATGTGGAACATTTCAAGCAGCGGGAATACTAATGCAAAGATTCTGGGGCAAGAATCAGTTCGGGATTTTTCAAGGAAGTGCAGGAAGGCTAGTGTGCTAGAGTTTGGAGACTGCTGCAGTGTTAATTGGTGGTGGTGGCTGTGGTAGGGTAGGGTAGCAGGAAATGACACTGGGAAGCTGGTGGGTCTCAGATGGTATAGAGCCTTGTAGATCAGAAGGGCTTTGAATTTTATTCTAAGTGTGGTGGGATCCATTGGACAGTTTTATGAAGAAAAATTATACAATCTAATTTATGTTTTAAAAAGATTACTTTGACTACTGTAGAGGAAAGAGGGGCAGCAGGAGACCATTCAGGAAGTCATTGGAATGGTATGGTGAAGTATGGTGGCTTTGGGTCAGGGAGGCAGTGATGGAGACAGTGAGAAGGGGTTGGATTCAGGGTATATGTGGAAGGTAGAACCAATAGAATTTGCTGATAGATTAGTTGTGAGAGGTGAAAGAAAGAGAGGGATCAAAGATTATTGCAAGGTTTTTAGCTAGAGCAACTAGTGCCAGGTAGAGAGATGGAAAACCGGAAGGAGCTAGTTTGGGGTTTAAAATGAACAGTTTAGTTGGATACGTTGAATTTGAGATGCTCACTGGTTATCCAGGAATAGATAGTTGATTGTTCAGTCTGGAGCCCGGAGTCAAAGTCATGGCTGTGAATATACATTTGGGATGTCATCAATACATAGATGGTGTTTAAAAACCTGGGTCTGGTGAGAAGAGGGCCGGTGACTGAGCCCTGAGACTAAGCTGAAAGCATGGACAGAGGAATAAGTCACACTTAGATTTCTTTTGTATCTGCATCAGCACAGTATTTACTGTGTCTATATGGTGTTATATTAAATAAAGCCTTTGAGATGGTTGTAATGTACCTTAGGCTCTTCCTGCTACATAAACTGATTCTTCAGGTTTTTGTGTCTGTCCTATTTGAAGATTTCTACTTTCTCTACATTACCTGGGGGCATAAACTCCAAATTTCATAGTTTAGCATACCAGACCTATCATTGTTGAACTCTACCCTACCTTTCTCTCTTTATCCTCTTTCCTCTTTATCATTCCTGTCATGCCCAACATGTTCTGCATGTGTATAGCCCTCTATTTGCCTAGAATTCTCTTTTCTACCCCTCTTCCTGCTTGTTGCCTCAAACTCCCTCAGTCTTCAATGTCTAGCTTAAATTTGCTATATAATTTCCCAAGATTTCCACAGATAGAAGTTGGCTCTTCAGTGCACAGTACTTCCTCAGCTTTGTTGTTGGTACTTTAATTTATAGCAGAATATAAAGTTGGTTGATTTTTTTTTTTTAA
Organism: Eschrichtius robustus; assembly: GCF_028021215.1. NCBI lineage: Eukaryota > Metazoa > Chordata > Mammalia > Artiodactyla > Eschrichtiidae > Eschrichtius > Eschrichtius robustus. The sequence goes on from NC_090824.1 coordinate 88,977,344, forward strand.
ACTTTGAAAGACATTTATTTATTTTTTAAATTTATTTATTTTTGGCTGCGTCGGGTCTTCATTGCTGTGCGTGGGCTTTCTTTAGTTGCGGTGAGCGGGGGTTATTCTTCGTTGCGGTGCGCGGGCTTCTCATTGCGGTGGCTTCTTTTGTTGTGGAGCACGGGTTCTAGGTGCGTGGGCTTCAGTAGTTGTGGCTCGTGGGCTCAGTAGTTGTGGCTCGTGGGCTTTAGAGCTCAGTCTCAGTAGTTGTGGCGCACGGGCTTAGTCGCTCCACGACATGTGGGATCTTCCCAGACCAGGGCTCGAACCCATGTCCCCTGCATTGGCAGGCGGATTCTTAACCACTGCGCCACCAGGGAAGCCCCAAGTCGGTTGATTTTGATTCATTTGTTTCCCCAGTGCTTGGCATGCCCAATCTAATGCTTTGAAAAAGTTTAGAAGTTTTGTTTTGGCAAAAGAGAGTAAATAACTAAAACTAGACCTTATAATACTAGATGTTATAATACACAATCATATGGATCATTAGCTGAGATATTTAGATTTTTTATTTATGGTTTTATGAGTTGTTGGTTTTTTTTTTTTTTAATGAATTTATTTATTTATTTATTTATTTATGGCTGTGTTGGGTCTTCGTTTCTGTGCGAGGGCTTTCTCCAGTTGCGGCGAGTGGGGGCCATTCCTCATCGCGGTGCGCGGGCCTCTCACTGTCGCGGCCTCTCCCGTTGCGGAGCACAGGCTCCAGACGCGCAGGCTCAGCAGTTGTGGCTCACGGGCTCAGTTGCTCCGCGGCATGTGGGATCTTCCCAGACCAGGGACCACTGCGCCACCAGGGAAGCCCTGAGTTGTTGGTTTTAATGATATTTATTGTGATGGAATTTAGCCAGTACAAAGTTTAATGAAATGATGTCAGTTAGGAGTCTTAGTTCAGAGACATTTTAGGAATGGTTTAATCTCTAGAGTTGAATAATGCTTATTCTTTGGAGGCAAGCTATTATAATAGATTTTTCCTCCACTTGCCCACTTTCCCACCCACCTTCTCAGTAGTCAGGAATTCTATTTTAACATTACACATGTTCTTTGAGCTCTTTGCTAGAGGAGAAGCCTAATGTAATAAATCCAGTAGAATCAGCAGTACTCACCCCAGAAATGTCCTTTTAACTGTTGCATAGAGAGAGGCTTAATGGTGTGTATTGTAGGTGTGAGGGTTTCAGTCTGTGAGCTCAAGTAGGGTTAATTATTTTGTCATTCAATTGTAAGCATGTATTGAGCACCCACCATATATGGGCACTGTATGAGGTGCTGTGGGGGACACACAAAAGAAGTAAAAGTCATGGTTCCCTGCACACGAATCCCTGACAGTTTAGTCAAGGAACTGAAACATAACATTAAAAAGGAATTTAATCTTAACAAGCAGTATATCAGTAAATGCAAAGTACTGTGGTGTAAATCAAAGACTTTGCATTTCTTAAGCCCATAATTATATTCTCAGAGCTATATGCAGTCTTATCTTGCATCAATTTTCAACATTTTGACCTGACTTGCAAGCTCTGCATTCTCTCTTGTCCTTTAATATTTTTAGTTTCAAAAAGATACTATTGATTTGACTCTTAAAAAATATATATTTTTTCAAGTTAGTAAATCTTTTTTTTTTTTTTTTTTTTTTAATTTACTTATTGGGCTGTGCTGTGTCTTAGTTGCGGCATGTGGGATCTAGTTCCCTGACCAGGGATGGAACCTGGGCCCCCTGCATTGGGAACATGGAATCTTAGCCACTGGACCACCAGGGAGTCCCTGATTTGACTCTTTGATGTGATGAAAGCCCTGTATAGGAAAAGAGTGCCCTGCCAGTACATTGCTTTCCGACATTTTATTCCTTCAAGTCTGTAAAGCAAATAGGTAATTTGAAAAGGTGGAATGCCATTTAGTCTTTATAAGTGTGACAGAGGCATCCTTTTATAGTTTTGCTGTGTGTAGGTTTTCTTAGACATATTTTCTCCTACCTGAGGCTGCAGGGGTTGGGCGCTGGGGGGAGGGTAGAAGAGTAGAGAACCTAGAGAAGAAATTGTGTGTGTGTATGAATATGAGTTTAAAAGCACTTATTTGGGGATTTGGATTATAAAAGCAGTTTTCTTCTCATTTGAGAAGATATGAAAAACATAGATAAGCACAAAGAAGAAATAAAAATATGCTAACTCCCACTGTTAACCTTATTGGTATGCTTCTAGGCTTTTTTTTTTTATTAGCAAGTTTTGTTTTTTAATAAATAAAATGAATAGTTCAGCTACCTTTAGAAATGAGTAGATAATTGTCTTTATGTAAGGTGGATCAAATCAGATTACTCTCAATAAAATTCTTTGGCAGCTTCTCATAATAAATGGAATCAAGTTGAGACAAGTTCAGATTCTTTAGCCTAGTACTTACAGCCCTCTACCTTACAGCTTATCTCATTTACCATGTGTCTCCCTCGGACACATCTTTGTTCTATCCATACTACATGTACTACTTGCAGGCCTCTAGACCAGGGGTTGGTAGACTTTTCCTGTAAAGGGCCAGATAATAAATGTTTTAAGCTTTGTGGGCCTTACTGTTTTTGTCAACAACTACTCACCTGTGCTGTGGTAGCATGAAGGCAGCTATCGACAGTAGGTAAATGAATGATCATGGCTGTGTGCAGGGAAACTTTATGGACACTAAAATTTGAATTTCATGTAATTTTTGCATGTCATAAAATTTCATTAATTTTTTTTCAACCGTTAAAGAATGTAAAAAGCATTCTTAGTTTGTGGGCTATATAAAAAAAGATGGCAGGACATGGCCTATGGGGTTGTAGTTTGCTGACCCCTGTTCTAGACTGCCACGATTTCTGTACCTCTGCCTTTATTCACTGTCCCTCCCCTCCATTTCTTTCCCTACTATGACTGTCTTGTTTAGAACTCATTTTAGATGTCATAGTCTCAGGGAAGTTAGAATTTTTTAGATCTTTTTCTGGTGATAGAAGTGCTAGTCAAACCTGTATCACTGTATTTATTTGACTGTATTTTAAAAAATTATAGTAAAATACGTATAATATAAAATGTACTGTTTTAACCATTGTTAAGTGTACAGTTCTTTGGCACTAAGTATGTTCACATTGTTGTGCAGTCATCACTACCATCCATCTCCAGAGTTTTCATCTCTCCAAGCTGAAACTCTGTACCTATAAAATGCTAATTTATCATTCTCCTCTTGCCCTAGTCCCTGGCACACCATTCTGTTTCTGTCTCTGTGAATTTGACTACTGCAGATACCCCACATAAGTGAAATCATACAAAATATTTGTGTTTGTGGAACTGGCTTATTTCACTTAGCCTAATGTCTTCAAGGTTCATCTCTGTTGTACCATGGGTTAGAATTTCCTTTCTTTTTAAGGCTGAAAAATATTCCATTATATGTATATACCACATTTTTGTGTATCCATTCATCTGTTGATGGACATTTGGGTTGTTTCTACCTTTTGGCTATTGTGAATAATGCTGCTATCAACATGGATGTACAAACATCTCTTCGAGTCTCTGCTTTCAGTTCTTTTGAGTATATATCTAGAAGTAGAATTGCTGGATCATATGGTAATTCTGTATTCAATTTTTCGAGGAACTGCAATGGCTGCATCATTATGACTAAGTTTTTAATTTTTTTCTGTTGTAGTTTTTTTTTTTTTTAATTGGAGTATAATTGCTTTACAATGTTGTGTTAGTTTCTGCTATACAATGAAGTGAATCAGCTATATGTATACCTATATCCCCTCCCTCTTGGACCTCCCCCCCCCCATCCCACCCATCTAGGTCGTCACAGAGCACGAGCTGAGCTTCCTGTGCTTTATAGGATGTTCCCACTAGCTATCTATTTTACCTATGGTAGTGTATATATGTCAATCCTAAGCTCCCAATTCGTCCCACCCTCCCCTTCCCACGCTGTATCCACATGTCCGTTCTCTATTTCTTCGTCTCTATTCCTGCCCTGCAAATAGGTTCATCTGTACCATTTTTCTAGATTCCACATATATGCATTAATATATGATATATGTTTTTTTCTTTCTGGCTTACTTCACTCTGTATGACACACTCTAGGTCCATCCATATCTCTACAAATGACCCAGTTTTATTCCTTTTTATGGCTGAGTAATATTCCATTATATATATGCACCACATCTTCTTTATCCATTCATCTGTCGTTGGACATTTAGGTTGTTTCCATGTCCTGGCTATTGTAAATAGTGCTGCAATGAACATTGGGGTACATGTGTCCTTTTGAATTATGGTTTTTTTCAGGGTATATACCCAGTAGTGGGATTGCTGGGTCATATGGTAGTTCTGTTTTTAGGTTTTTAAGGAACCTCCATACCGTTCTCCACAGTGGCTGTATCAATTTACATTCCAACCAACAGTGCAAGAGGTTCCCTTTTCTCCACACCCTCTCCAGCATTTATTGTTTGTGTATATATATATATATTTAAGTTTATTTATCTATTTATTGGCTGCATTGGGTCTTGGTTGCTGTGCGTGGGCTTTCCCTAGTTGCGGTGAGTGGGGGCTACTCTTTGTGATGTGCGGGCTTCTCATCGCAGTCGTTTCTCTTGTTGTGGAGCATGGGCTCTAGGCACGTGGGCTTCAATAGTTGTGGCACGTGGGATCAGTAGTCATGGCTCGTGGGCTCTAGAGCACAGACTCAGTAGTTGTGGCACACGGGCTTAGTTGCTCCATGGCATGTGGGATCTTCCCGGACTAGGGCTCAAACATGTGTCCCCTGCATTGACAGGTGGATTCTTAACCACTACTCCATCAGGGAAGCCCTGTTTGTATATTTTTTGATGATGGCCATTCTGACCGGTGTGAGGTGATACCTCATTGTAGTTTTGATTTGCATTTCCCTAATAATAAGTGATGTTGAGCATCTTTTCACGTGCCTGTTGGCCATCCGTATGTCTTCTTTGGTGAAATGTCTATTTAGGTCTTCCGCTCATTTTTTAATTGGGTTGTTTTTTTTGATGTTGAGCTCCATGAGCCGTTTGTATATTTTGGAGATTAATCCTTTGTCTGTTGCTTCATTTGCAAATATTTTCTCCTATTTTGAGGGTTGTCTTTTTGTCTTGTTTATGGTTTCCTTTGCTGTGCAAGAGCCTTTAAGTTTAATTAGGTCCCATTTGTTTATTTTTGTTTTTATTTTCATTAGGAGGTGGGTCAAAAAAGATCTTTCTGTGGTTTATGTCAAAGAATGCTCTTCCTATGTTGTCCTCTAAGAGTTTTATAGTGTCCGGTCTTACATTTAGGTCTTTAATCCATTTTGAGTTTATTTTTATGTATGGTGTTAGGGAGTGTTCTAATTTCATTCTTTTACATGTAGCTGTCCAGTTTTCCCAGCACCACTTACTGAAGAGGCTGTCTTTTCTCCATTGTAAGTTCTTGCCTCCTTTGTCATAAATTAGGTGCCCATGTGTGCGTGGGTTTATCTCTGGGCTTTCTATCCTGTACCATTGATCTATATTTCTGTTTCTGTGCCAGTACCATACTGTCTTGATTACTGTAGCTTTGTAGTATAGTTTGAAGTCAGGGAGCCTGATTCCTCCAGCTCTGTTTTTCTTTCTCAAGATTGCTTTGGCTATTCAGGGTCTTTTGTGTTTCCATACAAATTGTAAAAATTTTTGTTCTAATTCTGTGGAGAATGCCGCTGGTAATTTGGTGGGGATTGCATTGTATCTGTAGATTGCTTTGGGTAGTACAGTCATTTTCACAATATTGATTCTTCCAATCCAAGAACATGGTATATTTCTCCACCTGTTTGTGTCATCTTTGATTTCTTTCATCAGTGTTTATAGTTTTCTGAGTACAGGTCTTTTGCCTCCTTAGGTGGGTTTATTCCTAGATATTTTATTCTTTTTGTTGCAGTGGTAAATGGGATTGTTTCCTTAATTTCTCTTTCTGATCTTTTCGTTGTTAGTGTATAGGAATGCAAGAGATTTCTGTGCATCAGTTTTGTATCCTGCAACTTTACCAAATTCATTGATTAGTTCTAGTAGTTTTCTGGTGGCGTCTTTAGAATATTCTCTGTATAGTATCATGTCATCTGCAAACAGTGACAGTTTTACTTCTTTTCCAGTTTGTATTCCTTTTATTTGTTTTTCTTCTCTGATTGCCATGGCTAGGACTTCCAAAACTATTTTGATTAAGAGTGGTGAGAGTGGACATCCTTGTCTTGTTCCTGATCTTAGTGGAAATGCTTTTAGTTTTTCACCATTGAGAATGATGTTTGCTATGGGTTTGTCATATATGACCTTTATTATGTTGAGGTAGGTTCCCTCTATGCCCGTTTTCTGGAGAGTTTTTATCATAAATAGGTGTTGAATTTTGTCAAGAGTTTTTTCTGCATCTATTGAGATGATCATATAGTTTTTATTTGTTAATTTGTTAATATGGTGTATCACATTGATTGATTTGTGCATATTGAAGAATCCTTGCATTCCTGGGATAAATCCCACTTGATCATGGTGTATGATCCTTTTAATGTGTTGTGGATTCTGTTTGCTAGTATTTTGTTGAGGATTATTGTGTTTATGTTCATGAGTGACATTGGTCTGTAATTTTCTTTTTTTGTGATATCTTTGTCTAGTTTTGGTATCAGGGTGATGGTGGCCTTGTAGAGTGAGTTTGGGAGTATTCCTTCCTCTGCAATTTTTGGAAGAGTTTAAGAAGGACAGGTGTTAGCTCTTCTCTAAATGTTTGATATAATTCACATTGAATATGGTAATTCTATATTTAATTTTTTGAGGAAGTTCAATGCCTTCATCATTATGACTGAGTTTTTTAAAATAAACTTTTTTGGGGAATAATTTTAGATTTATAGAAAAGTAGCAAGGATTATACAGAGGTTCTCCCTCACCCAGTTTTCTTTAATGTTAACATCTTACATTAGCAGGGTACGTTTGTCAAAACCGAGAAACCAACACTGGTACGTTACTATTAAGTAAACTGCAGACTTTATTTGGATTTTATTAGTTTTTCCACTAATGTCCTTATTTTGTTCCTGGATGCACTTGAGGATACTACATTGCATTTAGTCTATATTTTGTTTTGTTTTATTTATTTATTTTTAGTCTATATGTTTTTTTTTTTTTCCTAGTACTTAGCACAGAGCATGGTACATAATAGAGCACAGTGTTTCTTGAATGAATTAATCATCTTTTAATTTTCTCTCTTTTTTTGGGGAATGTTCATTAACTTTCCTTTAGATTTACTTAACTGATTTATTTACCCTTATATCTTTTCATTCCTTGACTGTTTCTAAGGTCTGTTGCAATTTTTTTTTCACTAATTTGTTTTGAGGAAAAGTAATCATGGTGTATGTGGCAAAGACCGCTAACTGTTCACGTCTGCTCTCTCCTTGGTGCTCATTGCTAGTCAGAATCCCCCAGTCTCCTTTGCAGTTTGATGAGACCTCATGACTTTTCTCTAGTGGAATGTGACTGGAAATGGGCCTGACGTCCTTCATGTGTTCCTCTGTGTCCGCCTCTCCTGGCTATCTGGGATCCGACATCTGGGACAACCTTGGAAGCCTTGTACTCAAGATGGCAGAACTGCTGTCAGCCTGAGCCCTAGAATGACTCTGGAAAAGAACTGGTTTAACTAATGACCTGAATATTCACTCACCAGGCTAATATTTTGAGATCAGTTTGTTAGCCTGCCCTACCCTTTCTAATAAGTGTGTTACGTGGTCAGCTCTGAATAGGATCTGTATGAACCTTGAGTATTTATCTAATTAGAATTATATAATTATATTGGAAAGAGTGGGGGATGGGAAGTGTGCACATGTATGGAAATGTGAAGTGGAAGGAGAGCTAAATCTAATCTTCTATAATGGGAAGTTAATAGTGCCTAAAACTGGAGAAAAGAAATGGAAAAAGCATATTGTGATATGGAGGTATATGGCAGAAGATTCATTCACAAAAGTTGAAAATTTTTGCCCCTTGGAGTTGGGAAATTGTTGGGGTGGAGGACCATTGTTTTTTTTTTTTTATAAATTTATAAAATTAAAAAAAATTTTTTTAAATTTTATAAATTTATTTATTTTATTTATTTTTGGCTGCGTTGGTCTTCGTTGCTGCACACGGGCTTTCTCTAGTTGCAGCGAGCGGGGGCTACTTTTTGTTGCGGTGCGTGGGCTTCTCATTGTGGTGGCTTCTCTTGTTGTGGAGCATGGGCTTTAGGCGCGTGGGCTTCAGTAGTTGTGGCACACGGGCTCAGTAGTTGTGGCTCCCGGGCTCTAGAGTGCAGGCTCAGTAGTTGTGGTGCACGGGCTTCATTGCTCCGCGGCATGTGGGATCTTCCCGGGCCGGGGCTCGAACCTGTGTCCCCTGCATTGGCAGGTGGATTCTTAACCACTGCACCACCAGGGAAGCCCAAGGACCATTGTTTTTTGTAATAAGCCTTTATATTTATTCAAGTCTTTATATTCATGGATAACTTTGATAAAAACAAAAATTCAGTTAAAGATATTTGGTAAAGAACAACACCAAAAATCCCAGTCAAATTCAGATTCTCCTTTACAGAAGCCACAAAGTTGATCAGTTTTTGCTAAATACATCTGGTAGCAGGGAGCTTACCACTTTATGAGGAAACTTGTTTCATTGTTGGGTAGTTTTAGAGGTCAGAAGGTTATTCCTTATGCTGATGTGAAACCTTCTATAGAAACTTCCATTCCAGGACCCTCTAGAATATATGGAATAGTCTATTCCTGCTTTCATGACAACCTTCAAGTGATTCTTTAAATTATCTTCATAATCTATCCCATATCATTTAAAAAAAAATAAATTTATTTATTTATTTATTTATGGCTGTGTTGGGTCTTCGTTGCTGCGTGCGGGCCTTCTCTAGTTGCGGCGAGTGGGGGCTATTCTCTGTTGTGGTGCGCGTGCTTCTTATTGTGGTGGCTTCTCTTGTTGCAGAGCACAGGCTCTAGGGTGCGTGGGCTTCAGTAGCGGTGGCCTGTGGGCTCAGTAGTTGTGGCTCGCGATCTCCAGAACACAGGCTCAGTAGTTGTGGCTCACGGGCTTATTTGCTCTGCAACATGTGGGATCTTCCCAGACCAGGGGTCGAACCCATGTCTCCTGCATTGGCAGGTGGATTCTTTTTCTTTTTTTTTAACATCTTTATTGGAGTATAATTGCTTTACAATGGTGTGTTAGTTTCTGCTGTATAACAAAGTGAATCAGTTATATATATACATACATCCCCATATCTTCTCTCTCTTGCATCTCCCTCCCACCCTCCCTATCCCACCCCTCTAGGTGGACACAAAGCTGATCTCCCTGTGCTATGCGGCTGCTTCCCACTAGCTATCTGTTTTACATTTGGTAGTGTGTATATGTCCATGCCACTCTTTCACTTCGTCCCAGCTTACCCTTCCCCCTCCCCGGGTCCTCACGTCCATTCTCTATGTCTGCGTCTTTATTCCTGTGGTAGGTGGATTCTTAACCACTGTGCCACCAGGGAAGTTCCTACCCCTACATCTTAAATTTTCTAGGCCATGATAATGAAAATTGTCTTTGATTTTGAGACTGATTATCACCAGATCCTTCCAAATTCTGGTTCACTGGCTTGTGACTGTCCTGTAGATGTTGATTTGTTGGTTCTGCTGCAATTGGCTGTGCTGCACATACCTTTACTGCCTGGTGGCCTTAATGTGCAGCCGGTGTTCCTGTGTGATCTTCTCAAGAGCTGACCTCAGTGGTGCCTTTGGGATTATCAGTGTTGACGTTATAACTGCCCTTATTGGCCTATTCGCTTCTCCTGATACCACTAAAGTTCCTATTATGTTTCCGAAAGGTTAGCCTCATGCTTTTAATTTCTTACCGAAGACTTACAAGGAATTTGAGAAAAGTTTCTCTGGGCTTGGTAGTGCGCTCTCACATAGTGCCAGAGAATTCCTTCCTTGCCAGTAGTCAGCCAGGGTTCCTGAATAGAGCCCATGTACTTCTACTCTCTCTCACCTCAATAAGAATTCTCTTTTCTACCTGAGATTTTGCCTGGAGTGATTGGATATGGCCTGTTTCCTTATTATTTAAGCATGTTAGTTCTAACGTTCTGGGCTCCTATTGTCAGTTTTAAAGTCCTCCTGCAGGGAATTTCCTGGCAGTCCAGTGGTTAGGGCTCCGTGCTCTCACTGCCAAGGGCACGGGTTCAACCCCTGGTCAGGGAACTAAGATCCTGCAAGCTGTGTGGTGCAGCCAAAAAAAAAAAAGTACTTCTGCAAACCTAACAGCTCACTGCCTACCCTGCCCAAATTCCTCTTGAGAGGGAAATCACTCCGACCCTAGTCCTTTGTTGCACTTATAGCAAAGGCTGGACATAACATGTGTTGAAGAGTAGAGAAATATTAAGTAAATTGTGGCATTAAAAGTGAAAAGCACATATTAAATACTATGTAGCAACTTGCAAAATATGTTTTCAAAATAATGTTAAATGAAGAGTAGAACCCAAATGGCAAAGACCTGCTTTAAATTATGAAACAAACCCCAAAGCCTATAAAAATATATACAAATGCATGTAGAAATTCAGAGGACTAAAAAGTCATGGTCAGTGGTAAGATTGTAGGTATCTGAAATTATATTATGTATTGATTTTCTGTGTTCCCCATTAGAATGCAAGCTCTAAGAAGTCAGGGATTTTGGTCTGTCCTAGAACAGTGCCTGGCCTGTAGTAGTTTTTCAGCAAATCTTTGTTGATTATTTAATGAATTGAATGTGGAGATTTCTTTTTGATGGTTTTCATGTTTAATGCTGTAGTAATGCTTGTTAAAATTAAATTAAAACAAAAACAAAAATTGAAAAGGAAATTTCCCATGATTTCAACCTTTTGAAAATACATTATAGTTTCTGCATATTCTCAACACCCTTGTTGGCCTTTTCTGATCCTCTTTTTTCTCTTTTTTTCTGGTCCTCTTAAAAGGTGGTGCCCCAGACAGGATATACTAGTCCAGATTTTGGCAAGCCAGTCCAGCATATAGAGGAATATTTTCTTCTCAGGATCTGGATACCACATCTCTATTTTATTTTATTTTATTTATTTATTTTTAGTGGTGGGAATATGGTTTATTAAGCTGTGCCTTAGTATAGGCGCTGGGGCTTGCCCATGGTGCTCTTAATGTACAAAGCCCGGATGTTCTGCCAATTTTTCTTGAGCAGTGACACCAGGAAGTTGACAGCTAAGTGGATGCTGTACACAAGCTCATCATTTGTCATCTTCACGTGGCCAACAGCCACTGCCAGACACAGCACCTTCTTCATTTGGAACTTGATCATGGACTTCACTTAATCAGCTTTGGCCACCATGTTCTCATTATGGGTCAGCAAGGAAGGGAACTTGCCAGCCTTATTCAGGCCAAGGCCCAGAATTCGTGGGATCTGCTTGATCAGAGGCTCTGAAGCCAAAAAGGCATCATACTTCTTGGGCAGCTTTCTGACCAGTTTCTTATTCTTGTTGAGTTTCTTTAGTGCCTCCAAGTCCATATGGCGGATATCCACAGCCTTGGCCTCATCACACAGTGCTGCTGGTGCCCCAGAACACATATAGAGAACTTGGGGCGGGGAGTGGACTTAAGCCTGACGGTGCCTGAGAAGCGTTTGTCCTTCTGAGGGTTATAGTTCTTCAGGCTGACCTGAAGCTCCACCGTCTCCAAAAACTTCTGGCACTTGCACTGGTTTCCATGCAGGACTTCCCGCACTGCCTTGTAGAGGGTGTCGCGGGAGACTTTGCTGCTCATGGTGCCTCGTGGTGAGATAAGCGGAAAAGAGCCACACCTCCATTTTAGAGTTTTTTGCAGATGTGACCCACTGTTGGCTTATACTGAACTTACTTTGTTGGTATTTAAAACTTTAGTTTTGCTAATACATTATAACAATTTCCAACTCTTTCCCAATAAGTATTTACCTGCTGATATAACAGAACTGGCCAGCTTGCCTTTCATGTATTTTTGTTTTCACTGTCCATCTTCATTGGAAGTGCTAAGTAGCAGAACATTCAAAAGTTGGGCAGCCAGAGAATAAAAGAAGCAAAACCTCTGGAAAGTCTACACATTTTATAATTATCCTCCAAAGACTTTAATGATGACTATACATTTTCTAGGTGCTTTCTTCAGAATTCCTGAAATGGTAGGAAGTTAAGTACTTAGATAAAAATCAGAAACTCATCTCTTGGCTCTGTCTTCAAATAGTGTTGAAAACCTGTTTTTTCCAGGAAAGTGAGCCATTGCAGTCTTACCATTATTTTCCAAATGCTTATCAACCTCCATCAGCCCTCCATTTTTCATGGCCATCATTGTCTCTTATATTCATAGACCAGGGGTTGGCAAATTTTTTCTGTAAAGGTCCAGATAGTAAATATTTTAGGCTTTGTGGGCCAGAGGGTCTCTGCCTTAACAACTCATCTGTGCTGTTGTATCTCAAAACCAGCTGCAGACAATACATAAATGAATGGATGTGACCGTGTTCCAGTAAAACTATTTACAAAAGTAGGCATCAGGCCTAGTAGTTTGATGATCCCTATCATCTACCCACCACCTTTACCATCTAAGAAGATAGAATAGGAGAACTCTATGGTGGAACTCATTTTCTTTTAGAATTTTTGAAGGACCTGCTTCTAGCTTCCAGTGTTCCTTTTGAAAAGTCCCTTGCTCTTCTAATTTCATGATCCTTTTAAATTTTTATTTATTTATTTACTTACTTCGTGTTCCTTTTTTTAAACCAGTCATTTTTTTCCCCCCTCCCTCTGTGAAGGCTTCTTGTTCCCACCACTTTCTCATCACTTTTCCTCCTCAGTACAGTGGAGATAATAATGTCTACTTTAGGCTTGCTGTGAGAATTGATAAGATAAGAATGTAAAGTGCTGAAAACAATGCTTGGCATATAGTAAGCACTTAGTAAATATTTGTTGCTATTATCATCAACATCATCATCATTTTACAAACTGAAATGCCTTTTTCAGTGTTTTGACAGCCCATAACTACCTCCTGGAACTCTTCCTGGAACTGTGGAGTCTTGATTTCATAGACAAAGTGTGGGATAGCTTGAAGTGATACTCTAGGGCTTTAGGATTAAGGAGTGGGAATGGGATAGTCCGTAGCCCTGAGCCTAATATAGAGGTTGGAGAATCATAAGAATTTTGTCCCAAGTTGCATTCACTAAGTTTGGAAGGAGAGGTCAGAGTACACATGTACGTTTCTCCTCCTCCTCCCAGGATTATGCATGTTAGTGTCAATCAGACTGTTTTCCAAGCTGTTAACTGTATTTATATTTTCAAAATGAAAGCTTTTCAGCACTGCAGGTTACTTTCCAGTTCTTTTTAAAGTGTTGTAACTGCCTTTTTATTTTAAATAGTTCTAGTTCTTGCAACCAGCATTTTATATTGCCAGTAAGAATTTAAGATAATTAGATCAATAGAGGTAACCACGGTGCCATTTTGAAATAGTAGATTTGAAAAAAGCAGATTTTTCCAGATTGAAATATTTTCATGCAGAAGCATACTTTATTTTCTCAAGTTCTCCTTAATTCTGTTTCTTGAGTATGCTCTGCCTTCTGAGTGGCATGCTAGTAAAGATATGGATAGGAACAGACATTCTTGTGTCATCTTTATGGAAAATAGGGAATCATTATAAAAGTCATTAATTACTGTTTGTTTAAACATTTTTATTTTTGATGAGCCTAAAATTACATGAGATACACTTGCCTTGCCCCCAAAGTTCAGCCTTAATTCAGCTGGTTATTTTACTAGTGTTTGGTCCAGCAAGATAGGAAATCATTCTTACTCTGGGAAAAATAGCCTCCTTTAAGGGATACTTATATGCCAGACATTGTGTTAAGCACAATTATCTAATTTAATCTCCTAAGTGGTCTCTTCCTCTTGACTTTGTTCTCTTTTAGTATATTCTTAATATAGCAGCCAGAGAGATGCTGTTAAATCAGAGATGCGGTTAAAGTCAGGTCATGTCATGCTCAGAACCCTCCAATGGCTTCCTATTTCTGGCAAAATAAAAGCTAAAATCTTTACAGTGGCCTATAAGGTTCTATATGATCTGATTCCCTCTTAGTTCTCTGACCTCATCTTTTACCACTTACCCCCACTCTCTGCTCCAGCTCCTTAGCTTCCTTGCTTTTCCTTAATCATGCCTTTTCATTTCTGATTTCCTCTGTCTGGAACACTGCATGGCTGTTTCCTCAATTCTTTCATGTCTTGACTTGAATTTTGCTTTTTTCCCTATCGTCCTTCTCTGCTTTATTTATTTATATTTTTCCTGTAGCACCTATCACTAGATAACATATCAAATCATATATTTATTTATTTTGCTTGTTTGATATTTCCCTTACTAACATTTAAGTACCACAGGGCAGAGATTTTGTCTGTCTTGTTCACTGTTGTCTCCGCATCACTTAGGACAGTTGCTGGTGCACAGAATAAGTGCTCAGGAAACATTTGCTGAGTGAATGACTAAATTGCCACAGTACTGTGGCATGGCCACTGTTATTACCTTCATTCAACAGGTGAAGAAACTGAAGCCCAGAGAGGTTAAATAATTTGCATAGGGTCACATAGCTCTTAACCATCCCCTTGAATGGCTTTATTTCCTGTTACATCTCATGCATTCTGTGCTCAGTCATAGGACACTATTTTTTTTGTGTGTGAATATCACATACACATTCAGGCTTTTGTGCTCATGTTGTTTCCTCAGTGGGAGTATTCTCCTTTCCTGCCTCCTACTGAGGTAGAACTTTATTTGCAGAAGAAATGGTGATTTAGAGAAGAGTCAAGGGTATGAAGGTTGTTTGGGGAGGTGGAAGGATGAATATTGTGAGCTAAGATCACATGGTGGGAAATGCACTATGTTCAGGGAGCAGTTTGGCTACAATGAGGTTTTGTTTAGGAGTATGATAGTAAGGTTAGAGAGGGAGAGAGTTACGCCCCTATTACTGGGAGCTTTGAGCTTCATGTTAAGGAGCTGATGTTTTTATCTTGTTGCCCTTTGAAGGTTTTTGAGCAGAAGAGTGATAATGTATCACACCACTTTAAAAAATACTTAATTTTGCTATGGTGATAAGAATGCTTTGGAGTGGGAAGAGGCTAAAATTAGGGACAATGTTTAGGAGATTATTAAAATGACATAGGCCTTACATGAGATGATAAAGGCTGAAGTTGAGAAGTGATAGTGGAAATAAAGCACAGAGATGAGATACTTAAAGTATAACTTTTAAAATCCAGACTCCTTACAGTGGCCTACAGCATGCTGCATGATCTGACCTTTGCCTACCTCTGCAGCCTTATCCCCTGTCACCTTTCCTCTCATTCTCTGCTGTAGCAACACTGGCTGTTCTTTGCTTTGAATGGACTGTTTGTCTTGACTCTAATGTCTTTGCACTTACCTTCTCTTTCCCTGGAATGTTTTTCTCCAAGTCTGGTTCATTCATTTCTCAGTTTAAATCACCTCTCAGGTCTTTCCTGACCACCAGTTTTAAAGCACCCTCCCTTATTGCTTCATTCTTTGTTGCTATTATCAGAGTATGTAATCATTATCTGACTTTAAAAATGTATTTGTCACTGCCCCTTAGAATGTCAATTTCATGAGAGAAGGGATTTTGTCGTTTTCGCTGCTATATTCTCGTACTAGATTTGAAATAGGACTTAATAACTCACCTGGGTTGGGGGAGTCCTCTAAGTCCAGGGTTTTCAGCTTGAATATCTACCATTGATCGAAACAGAAAAATGTGGAGGGATTTTGGTTTTTGAAGGCAAGATGGAGTCTGAGGTGGGGGCAGAACATCCAGATGGTGTTGTTCAGTAGGCAGTGGGAGATGTATAACTGCACCCTACGAAAATGGTTAGGACTGGAGCTATAATCCTTTTGTTTTTTTAAAAAATAAGCTACAGTGTAACATACATATAGAAAAGTGCAGATATCATAAATGTTCAACTTGTTGAATTTTTACAAAATGAATATACCCTTGATGTAGTGCCTAAATCAAGAAAAAATTATTAGCAGCACTCTTGAGGCTCCCTGGTGATGAGCTATAATGTTTTAATTGGTATTTATTCTGTATCCTCTTTGATTATAAACACTTTGAGACAAGGACCATGCGTGTTTCACTTATCAAAGTAGTCTAGTAAGGTGATTTTTGTTGATGATTGCTCAGAGGAGTCTTACTTTCATTAATAGTCAACCCGGGGTGAGGAACTGTACTCTACAGGACTTTCTATTGATTCCAATCAGTCTTTGTTGTTTTCCTTGTCTCTGAACTCCTATAGCATCAGTCTACTACACTTGATTTAATACTTCATCTATGTTATCTGTGGTTCTTTAGTTTTTTCCATGTGTTCAGTTCATATCTCTATTAGAAAGTAAGTTCCTTGAGGTTGGGAACCTTGTCATATACTCCTTCCTCCCTCCCTCCCTCCCTTCGTTCCTTGAAATAGAATTTATTGTGGCTCTGATTATGTACACGTGAGATGTGCTTGCCAGGTGGGCCGGACTCACATGGCTTGTATAATACATACATCTGCGGGGCCTGCTCTCTGTGGCTGGGAAGCGCCCACACTGGCAGTTCAGTCCAGCTTCCAAGTTCTCAGCTTCATGGGGTCCTTGGCCACCTTTTTCTCAGCGCAGTTGGCCTCCATCTCCCGCTGATGCTCCTATCATTTCTTCCAGCTTAGCTCAGTCTTCTCCTGTTGGCTCTCAGTCTCCAGGACCTCCCAGTGGTCATCAATCCCAAGAGTCCGGTCTCGGCTGGGCACCAGCCTCCTCTGACGTGCTGATAGGGTAGCGAAGGGGTCGCCTTTGTCATTAAGCTCCGGTCCATCCCAGTTATACTCGCTGGCCAGATGTGTGTCCTCAGGGGGCAGCTCTGGGAGATTTGGCTCCTGCCAGCCCTGCTCCCACGAGCCCCTCAGCTTCCCAGCTGCTCCAGTCTGACTCCGGGGCTTTGTGGCCAGGGTTGCCGCTCTGCCCAGCCCAGCTGTCTTGGCCCCCAGTACTCCAGAAGTCCTGGTGGGCCGACACAGATTTGGCCTCCTGCTCCAAGCTGCCCCAGTCTTTGTCCTCCCATCTGTTGGCAGCACTGTTGTCCTCTTCTGTGTCCTTGCCCTCTTGTGTCTCCCAGTGGCCTCAGGTCGTGGATATGGCAGGGACAGGGGTGAGGGCTGGGGAAGGAAGTCCCTCGGGCATGGGTCTCTGGGGGATGTTGGTCTCGGCTGGAGCAGCTGTGGGGTGTGCATGGATCAGCACAGAGGTGAGGAAGGAGACCCCTGTCACGGCCCAGCCTGCCCAGCTGGCTGCATGAGAAGTCCACTTCGGCCAGCTGTGTAGGGCCCTCTGACACAGACTCCAGTTTGGACAGGCAGCTTCGAATGGCCTTGAAGGCCTCGTCCTGCACAGATGTCTCAGAATCCACAGTGAGGCTGTAAGAGCTCAGGCAGGATCTTGTGGGCTTAATCGTTCATCGAGTAGAGGTTGTGGGTGGCAGTGAAGCCCAAACACCCGTGACCTGGGATGGTGCAAAACGGTCCTTAGTGGCTCAGCTAAAGGCGGAGGTGAGGACCCTGTGTCTGGTGCTGGTACTGAAGTAAGAGCTGATTTTGCCCAGGCAAATGGTGGTATTGCACCAAATGGGGCCCTGTTCGTCCTTGGCCTGCAGCTGCGTGAAGAGCTTCATCAGCTCCACGGTGAGGTTGGCCTCGTTTAGCTTTGGGGCCAGGAGCAGCATGGACTTGACCGTCTGCTCCTGGGGGTCATGGAGAGCCTACTCCTACAGGGTCACCACATATAAGTATTGTAACCAGGGAGCAGCAAATGTGCTAGGTGTCTTATTACAGGACTCTTCTTTTCAGTAAAAATGATTTGTCAAATGTATAATTAAATGCAATTTAACTTTTATACTTTTATGAGATTTTTCACATTCACTTTTTTTTTGAAGTCTTTATCAGGGAGTTCCCTGGTGACCTAGTGGTTAGGATTCCATGCTTTCACTGCCGTGGCCCGGGTTCAATCCCTGGTTAGGGAACTGAGATCCTGCAAACTGTGTGGCATGGCCAAAAAAAGAAAAGTCTTCATCAGAAAGGGTTGATTTAGGAAATATGAACATTATATTACTTAATTCTACATACTTCCCCGTGCTGTCCTTGTTCTTGTTCAATATTGTGTAGTTATATATGTATATCTGTTAATTATTTCCTTTTTGGCTTTCTCCAGTGCATTTAAAGTGAAATAACTTAGATGTGACTTTTAAGGAATATATTCATTATATAAACCTAGTTGTGTTTATATAATAGCATTATTACATATATTTTATTAATAAAGTTACTAGATTTGCCTGCCTCCCAAGCACTTAAACTCTAAATGGAGGAAAAAAATAGACAAACATAGAATGCTTTATCAGTGGGATTTTGGGTCTCTACTTAATAGAAATTGGCTTTCATTATATACTTGATAACCTAAGGCAGCTCCTTTTACACAGTTAAAAGTCTGAAAACACTTGAATTTTACTAGGTGTGTCAGGAAGAAACTTTACATGGGCTTCTGCTTCTTAGAAATTTTCAGTATTTTAATTTATTGAGTACCTACTTTGTATAGAACCCTGTGTCAGTTGTTCTGAAGGATACTGAGACTGAATTTCTGCCCTCCAGGTGTTTACTAGCTATAGGATGGGCCATGACCCAAGGCACTGTATGATACGTCCAGTGAGTGTTGAGGAAACTTCACTGGAGAAAAAATGAAATTACCAGCAGTTGAATAGTCTGGGTAAACTTGATGGAGAAGCTGTGATCTGAGCTGGACCTTGAAAGATGAATGGGATTTTTCTTTGTGCTAAGCACAGTGCACATAGCACTTTATGTGATTTTTTTTTTTTTCCATTTAGTCTTTCCAGCAACCCTATGAGACAGGTGTAGTTTCCATTCCAGTTACAGAAATGAAGAAACTGGAGATTAGAGTGTGTGTTTCCAATGATTCCATATATATGTATGAAAATCATTAAAAATGAAAAGTCTGGAAGGATACACACCCAATTTAAATATTGGTTACCTCTGGGGAAGGGCACTAAGATTTTGGAGGTGGAGGTCAAAAGGAGGCTTTGGAATTTTGGGTTGTCATTTAAAGGAGATGTATTACAAAAGAAATAAGTATTAAAAAGAAAAATAAGAAACATTTTGGAATTAAGGTAACAGGAAAGGAAATCTCAGGAACTAAAGCTTTTAGAAAAGAATAGAGATCTACTTGCGAAATAGTGGGAGTCAGATTTTGACTGGCTCACTGAATCAAAAAATACAGGCATTTATTGGGACAAAACATGAGATCACCAAAGTTATTGAGTTTACATTAGTTTGTCATGGTGGAAAACAGCAGTTTTTTAACATGATTGTTATATCCACAAAGGTCATAACATTTTTTTGGTGCCTTGTTAAAAAAATTTTTTTTATTGAAGCATAGTTGATTTACAATGCTGTGCCAATCTCTGCTGTACAGCAAAGTGACTCAGTTATACACGTAGACATGCTTTTTTATATTATTTTCCATTATGGTTTATCACAGGATATTGAATATAGTTCCCTGTGTTATACATTAGGACCTTGTTGTT
The DNA here is from genome assembly GCF_028021215.1 of Eschrichtius robustus. Lineage (NCBI taxonomy): Eukaryota > Metazoa > Chordata > Mammalia > Artiodactyla > Eschrichtiidae > Eschrichtius > Eschrichtius robustus. The sequence continues at coordinate 88,996,986 of NC_090824.1, forward strand.
TATCCTTTCTAAATGTAGTAGTTTGCATCTACCAACCCCAAACTCCCAGCCCACCCCTCCCCTCAACCTCGGCAACCACAAGTCTGTTCTCTTATGTCTGTGAGTCTGTTTCTGTTTTGTAGATAGGTTCATTTGTGCCATATTTTAGATTCCACATATAAGTGATATCATATGGTATTTGTCTTTCTCTTTCTGACTTACTTCACTTACTATGATAATCTCTAGTTGCATCCATGTTGCTGCAAATGGCATTATTTTGTTCTTTTTTATGGCTGAGTAGTATTCCAGTGTATATATATGTACCACATCTTCTTTATGCATTCATCTGTTGATGGACATTTAGGTTGTTTCCATGTCTTGGCTATTGTGAACAGTACTGCTATGAACATCGGGCTACATGTATCTTTTTTAAAAATAAATTTATTTATTTATTTATTTATTTATTTTAATTTTGGCTGCATTGGGTCTTCGTTGCTGTGCGCAGGCTTTCTCTAGTTGCAGCCAGCGGGAGCTACTCTTCATTGTGGTGCATGGACTTCTCATTGTGGTGGCTTCTCTTGTTGCAGAGCATGAACTCTAGGCGCACGGGCTTCAGTAGTTGTGGCTCACAGGCTCCATAGAGCGCAGGCTCAGTAGTTGTGGTACACAGGCTTAGTTGCTCCTCGGCATGTGGGATCTTCCCAGACCAGGGATCGAACCCATGTCCCCTGCACTGGCAGGCTGATTCTTAACCACTGTGCCACCAGGGAAGTCCCTGTCTTTTTGAATTATAGTTTTGTCTGGGTACATTCCCAGGAGTGGGATTGCTGGATCATATGGTAATTCTATTTTTAGTTTTCTGAGGAACCTCCATACTGTTTTCCATAGTGGCTGTACCAACTTACACTCCCACCAACAGTGTAGGAGGGTTCCCTTTTCTCCACACCCTCTCCAGCATTTGTTATTTGTAGACTTTTTAATGATGGCCACTCTGACCGTTGTGAGATGGTACCTCATTGTAGTTTTGATTTGCATTTCTCTAATAATTAATGATGTTGAGCATCTTTTCGTGTGCTTACTGGCCATTTGTATGTCTTCTTTGGAGAAATGTCTATTATCTTCTGTCCATTTTTTGATTGGGTTGTTTTTTTGTTGCATAACATTTTTTTGGATACCAGTATTTTAAAAGTTAGGGAAAAGGTTTAGTTAGGGAGTCCAAGCTTACAGAAAATGCTCAAGATTTCATTTATTTTGGGGATCAGAATTACAGAGAGTGACTCATTTTTTAAAAAAATTTATATTTATTTATTTATTTATTTATTTTTGGCTGTGTTGGGTATTCATTGCTGTGTGCAGGCTTTCCCTTGTTGCGGCGAGTGGGGGCTACTCTTCCTTGCGGTGCGCGGGCTTCTCATTGTGGTGGCTTCTCTTGTGGAGCACGGGCTTTAGGCACACTGGCTTCAGTAGTTGTGGCACACGGGCTCAGTAATTGTGGCGCACGGGCTCAGTTGCTCCGTGGCATGTGGGATCTTCCTGGACCAAGGCTCGAACCCGTGTCCCCTGCATTGGCAGGTGGATTCTTAACCATTGTGCCACCAGGGAAGCCCTTATATATTTTTTTTTTTTAAAGTATTTTTTTTAAACGTTTCTTTAATTAATTAATTAATTTATATTTATTTTTGGCTGTGTTGGGTCTTCGTTTCTGTGCGAGGGCTTTCTCCAGTTGCGGCGAGCGGGGGCCACTCTTCATCGCGGTGCGCGGGCCTCTCTCTGTCGCGGCCTCTCTTGTTGCGGAGCACAGGCTCCAGACGCGCAGGCTCAGTAGTTGTGGCTCACGGGCTTAGTTGCTCCGCGGCATGTGGGATCTTCCCAGACCAGGGCTCGAACCCGTGTCCCCTGCATTGGCAGGCAGATTCTCAACCACTGCGCCACCAGGGAAGCCCGCCCTTATTTTTTAATTTATCTCAAGATACAAAGTATTTTCTTTCTCCCTATCTATGGGATGTGACATTTATTCATAATGGTGGCAAGGCAGTGTCAGTTTTGCTTTCCCAGTGCTTTGTTCAAAGTCACATGGCTAACAAGTGGTGCAGGCAGAATTTGAACCCAGATAATCTGGCTTCAAAGTTCTAGATCTCAGCTATCTTGCTACTAAAAATGGGGAGATAGGAATTCCAAAGGGAGAAGCAGAGTTTACAGAGGAAGATCAGTATAAATTATGTTCAGGTGTAGTAGTAAACCATTGTGATTGAAGGGCAGGATTTATGGCAGGCAATGATGGGAGCTAAAAGATTAAGGGATTCTTTGGGACCACAATGTGGATTATTTTGAAAATCAGGGCAATTAATTGGCCCTAGGATGGATGGAAAGGATTCATTCGTCTTACAAACATTGTATTAAAACAGAATTTCAGATACAGAAAGTATCATTCTTTGAGATAAGAATGAGTGAACTGGTAGCACTGTGATTTATCCATCCTTTACAAAGGTTATTTCTCATCAGCTGATCATTATACCACATTCTTTTCAAAGGGGGGAATAAAGTTGTATCTTAGCAATTCTACTCAAATTTTACCTGGGATGCTTCCTTGAAAATGTTACCATCACTTTTTATTGTGGTAAATATACATAACATAAAATTTACCAATTTAACCATTTTTAATTGTACAGCTCAGTGGCATTAAGTACATGTACATTGTTGTGCATCACTACAATCTGTTTCCAGAACTTTTTCTTTTTTTTTTTTTTTATATTATTTAATTTATTTATTTTTGGCTGCATTGGGTCTTTGTTGCTGCGCTTGGGCTTTCTCTAGTTGCGGCGAGTGGGGGCTGCTCTGTTGCGGTGCGCGGGCTTCTCATTGCGGTGGCTTCTCTTGTTGTGGAGCACAGGCTGTATGCACGTGGGCTTCAGTAGTTGTGGCTCATGGGCTCTAGAGTGCAGGCTCAGTAGTTGTGGCGCATGGGCTTAGTTGTTCCGCGGCATGTGGTATCTTCCTGGACCAGGGATTGAACCCACGTCCCCTGAATTGGCAGGCGGATTCTTAACCACTGCGCCACCAGGGAAGCCCCAGAACTTTTTCTTTTTTTCTTTTTAAATTTTATTTATTTATTTTTGGCTGCGTTGGGTTTTTGTTGCTGCACACAGGCTTTCTCTAGTTGCAGCGAGCGGGGGCTACTCTTCGTTGTGGTGCGCATGCTCCTCATTGCGGTGGCTTCTCGTGTTGCGGAGCATGAGTTCTAGGTGCGCGGGCTTCAGTAGTTGTGACACACAGGCTCAGTTGTTGTGGCTCACGGGCTCTAGAGCGCAAGCTCAGTAGTCGTGACGCATGGGCTTAGTTGCTCCATGGCATGTGGGATCTTCCCAGACCAGGGATTGAACCTGTGTCTCCTGCATTGGCAGGAGGATTCTTAACCACTGTGCCACCAGGGAAGCCCCAGAACTTTTTCTGCCCAAATTGAAACTTGTACCCATTAAACTCTAAGCACCCATTCCCTCCTTCTCTAGTCCCTGGCAATCACCATTCTGCTTTCTGTATTTATGAATTTGACTTCTCAAGGTACCTCATATAACTGGAATCATACAAAATATTTGTCCTTTTGTGTCTGGCTTGTTTCACTTAGCATGATGTTTTTATGTTTTATTCATATTGTAACATGTGTTTGAATTTCCTTTTTTAGGGCTGAGTAGTATTTCATTGTTTGTATATACCACATTTTGTTTATCTGTTTGTCAATGGACATTTGGGTTGTTTCCACCTTTTGGCTGTTGTGAATAAGGCTGTTATGAACATTGGAGTAGAAGTTCTATCTGAGTCCCTGCTTTTAATTCTTTTAGGTATATACCTAGAATTGGAATTGCTGGATCATTTGATAATTCTGTGTTTAACTTTTTGAGAATTCACCTGTTTTCCTCAGTGCACCAATTTATATTCCTACCAGCAATGCCCAAGGGTTCTAATTTCTCCACTTTCTTCCCCACACTTGTTATTTTCTTATTTTTAATTATGCCCATCCTAATGGACATGACTTGGTATCTCATTGTGGTTTTAGTTTGCATTATCCTAATGGCTAGTGACGTGGAAAACGTTTTCATGTGCTTGTTGGCAATCTGTATATGTTCTTTGGAGAAATGTCTCTTCAAGTCCTTTCTCTATTTTTTGAATTGGATTGTTTGTACCACCACTTTTTAAATCTAGTAAGTCTCTCAGTTGTCTTTTGGCTTGAACCAAAGGCTCTTGATAATCCATAGCTACCACTTACTTAATTTATAACATTTTGATGCAAATTGTGATAGGAAGGGTCTTGTTATTAGGAGATTGATATTAACTATTAAGTTATAATCTGAAAAACCACTTAGTTGGGGATGACTGGCTCAGATTGTTCACGTAGATATATTTTTCCTATGATACGACCACCAATATAAATTATCCACATGTTGCATAATCTTCATTAGGAAGGAGGAAGTCATCATTGTATTTCTGTTCCTTGGTTTTTCTGCAGCTAGGAACTATTCCTATTTTGATTTCTAGTTTTGGCTAGGGGTATTGTTAATAATGGTCACCTTGCATTTAACCTTTGGCCTCTATCCAGTTTCTCTAGCTCATTGATGCTAATGAATTTTAATGTTATGCTATGAATTTTAATGTTAATGTTATGCTCACTTCAGCAATCCTGTAACCTCATGGTCACGCCAAACAAATATTTTCCAGTGTTGTTCACCTGATAAAAAGATGAGTAGATGGGAATTCCTTGGTGGTCCAGTGGTTAGGACTTGGCGCTTTCCCTACTGGGTCTTGGGTTCAATCCCTGGTCAAGGAACTAAGATCCTGCAAGCTGTGTGTCACGGCCAAAAAAATAAAAAGATGAGTAGAGTGAGTAATGCTTTTGCATAGATAGAATATTGAAGTTTTAATTTTTCTCTAAAAGAAAGCTACCACAGATATCTTTAGGTACGTGAAAACTCAAAGCAGTGAACACTACAAGGAAAGCACTAAATACTGTGTTGAGGTAATTTTAAGACCTAAGGACAGAGTTTTCTTAAGGGTTGCCAAAGAGGTCTGTTACTCTGAGTAATTATATGCCTCCTGAGGAAGTATGCAGTAACATTTGGTATCACTCTTTGGAATTAGCTAGAAAGAGTTTGTATGTTCAACGTATCATTCCTGCTGACTTCCTGAAAGTATTGGTTTAAGTGACAGGTAGAATCTATGTTAACCTAGCTTACACGCTTCAAAATGGAAATCTAGATGACAAGGAGGTAAGCTCCTTAAAGGACTTTGTCTTTTTTACTTTTGTATGCTCTAGTAGGCACTTAGGATACATTTGTGGAATGAAAGCATGTGAGTGGACAATTGCTTTCAAACATTTACTCAATAAAGTGAAATGACTTGTTCATTTTTGTACCCCCTTTGCTAGGCATTTAATTTGTCACTTCCTCTGTTCTCCTAAATCACTTAAACATTTTTCTAAATTCCAAAAATTTGTTGACATCTTTTGTTTTGTGTCCTTTCCTAATCTCTTTGTCCTCTTTTTTTTATTCCTTTAGTCTTTTTTTTTTTTCTCCTCTCTCGGCCACTGTTCTTCCTTTAGTCTTCGTTGTCATCTTTTACTTTTAAAAAATGATTTTACTGTTGTTTTAGAGTTGGTTAGGGAGAGAATCACATATGACTAATCCACTACCCACCTATTCACATTTATTCAGTTAATCTTATTTTATTTATTTATTTATTTAGGCTGTGTTGGGTCTTCGTTGCTGCGTGCGGGCTTTCTCTAGTTGCGGTGAGCTGGGGCTACTCTTCGTTGCAGTGCGCGGGCTTCTCATTGCAGTGGCTTCTCTTGTTGTGGAGCACGAGCTCTAGGTGCGTGGGCTTCAGTAGTTGCAGCACGTGGGCTCAGTAGGTGCAGCTCGTGGGCTCTGGAGCGCAGGCTCAGTAGTTGTGGCTCACGGGCCTAGTTGCTCCGCAGCATGTGGGATCTTCCCAGACCAGGGCTCGAACCCGTGTCTCATACATTGGCAGGCGATTCTTAACCACTGTGCCACCAGGGAAGTCCCTATTCAGTTAATTTTATTTAAAAATTTTTTTAAAAAAGTATTTATTTATTAATTTGGCTGAGCCAGGTCTTAGTTGCAGCATGCAGGATCTTCACTGCCACATGCAGAATCTTTAGTTGCTGCATGCGGGATCTAGTTCCCTGACCAGGGATCGAACCCAGGCCCCCTGCATTGGGAGCGTGGAGTCTTAACCACTGGGTCACCAGGGAAGTCCCTATTCAGTTAATTTTAATATAAACATTTCCCCAGTTAACCAACGTCCTTCTAAATGACTGCTTGATATTTCATTGAGAGAACATACCTTAAACTTTTTCTAGCCCCTGTTGTTGGAAACTTGGATGTTGCTATTACTGTTTAAATAAACCATGATAAAAATTTTGGTGCATGAAACTTTTTCTAAATTTCAGGTTATTTCCTTAGAAACAATACTTACATATATCTTCTGAGGCATAGGCTATGAACATTTAAAAAGCTATTGATTATAAAAGTTATACATGTTCATTGTAGAACATTTGAAGAATATAGAAATATTATATAGAAGATAATTAAAGTTAGCTGTAATCTTACAATCTGTGATAACCAGTCCTTTAACATCTTGGTGAATTCCTTTCTAGAGGTATAATATCTATCTATCTATCCGTGTATCTTATGCATTTTAAAAACCAGTTGAGATGTGTATTAGGTCTCTTTCCAAAGAGATTGTACTGTTTTATATTTCCATGGGCAAAGTATGTGAATTCATTGCACAGTTGATAGGATTAGGGATGCATTCATTCATCATTCATTCAATAAATAAATATTAATTTAGAGTGAAACTCTTGTCTCCATACCTACAATTAACCTCCTTCCATTTTTTCTTGAATTCAGTTACGATATTGAACCCACTAGTCCTCTAGAATTATACCTTGTGACCATCTATCTCCACATTGCTAAATCTGGTGGTCATTCCTCATTTCACATGATCTGTCAACAACTTTGCCACAGTTGATTACTTCCTTGTTCTTGAAACCATTTTTCCATTTGCTTCCAGGACATCACATTCTCCTAGTTCTTCTCCTATATCACGGTCTCCTAATCTCTCTTCCTCTCAATGTTAGAATGTTCCAGACTCACACCTTGGTCATCACCTTTTAAAAAAAAATCTTTGTGGGAGCTCCCTGGTGGCCCAGTAGTTAGGATTCTGGGCTTTCAGGGCTTTTACTATCATGGCCCGGGTTCAGTCCCTGGTTGGGGAACCAAGATCCTGCAAGCTGCGTGGTGTGGCCAAAACAACAAAAAAACTTTTATTTCCTTGGCTCATTTAGTCTCTTACACTGTTGACTTCCAAATTTATACTTCTAGCTTTGGCCTTTTCTCTGAAATCTGGACTCATATTCGGTTATCTACACATTATCTCCAGTTGGATATCTAATAGGATTTCAAATTTGACCTGTCCAAAACTGAGCCGTGATCTCCTACTGCCCCTAAACCTCCAACTTCCCACCCGCCCCCTGGGAGTGAGCAGTGGTATAGTGGTCATGTTGTGGTTGCCTTGCTTTGGCTTACTTAATTGCCTATGTGAGTAGCTATAGAAGTGGCTCAGAATCAGAGGACAGTTAAGGCCTTGTGTTTTGACATACTCAATAGAGGTGTGTGGAGATACTTAGGGCCCATGGTGGATATTAAGTGATCTTCTTCCTCCTCCCCCATTACCTTTCTGATTTCATTTTCTATTATTGTTCCTCTCTATCACTTCTCTTTAGTCCTAATATCTTCTTGCTATCCCTCTATCCCTCAAACATCCTGGGAAAGCTCCCATCTGAGGGCCTTTGCCTAGAATATTCTTCTCCCAGATATGACTTATTCCCTCAACTCTTCTAAGTCTTATGTAAATGCCACCTTTTCAGGGAGCCCTTAACCACACTATCAAAACTTGTAACCCTTCCCAATTCTACTAGTCTCTTTCCTGCATTATTTCCATAGCACTTAGTCATCATATAACATGTTATATATTTTACTTATTTAATTTTTCTCTTCTCCGTACCCCCAGACTAGAATCCTATAAGCTTCAGGGAGACATAGATTTTTATCTGTTTTGTTCACTGCTGTATCCTCTAGCATCTAGAAGAGTGCCTGAAATGTGGTAGGGGTGACTTTGAGTGTTAAGAACATATTATAATGTTATTTAAAAAGCAAATGCAGCAGTACCTTGCGTTCTTCCTTTCTAACCTGGACCTGGCAGAATGGCTCCTGCAAAGAAGGGTGGCAAGAAGAAGGACCATTCTGCCATCAGCGAGGTGGTGTCCAGAGAATAAATATGTCATCGCCATTCACAAGCGCATCCGTGGAGTGAGCTTCAAAAAGAGTGCCCTGGGAATTCCCTGGAGTGGTTAAGACTCTGCTTCTACTGCAGGGGGCATGGGTTCGATCCCGGTTGGGGAAATAAGATCCCGCATACCACCCAGCACACCAAAAAAAAAAAAAAAAAAAAAAAAGAAGAGTGCCCTGTAGGCACTCAGAGAGATCCAGAAATTTTCCATGAAAGAGATGGGAACTCTAGATGTGTGCATTGACACCAGGCTCACCACACTATGTGGGCCAAAGGAATAAGGAATGTTGCATACTATATCCATGTGTGTTTGTCCAGAAAATGTAATGAGGGTGAAGATTCATCATAACAAGCTCTATACATTGGTTACCTATGTACCTGTCACTACTTTAAAAAATCTACAGTCAATGTGGATGAGAACTAATTGCTGGTTGTCAAATAATGTTACAAAACAACAACAACAAAAAGTTAATGGTAATCTTAGAACATGAATAGAAATATATCTAGAATCGTAATTCTTAATTTGGGGGGCCCAAGGACAGCTTTAAAAGTTTTATGAAAGTTATATGGATTGCCTCATTATAAAAAAAATTAATAGGTCTGAATTGAACTTACTAAATTGCTAGTAATGTTGAACATTTTCAGTGGTTTTAAGTAATAGCTCACTTTTTTCTTTAGTAAATTTCCTGATTTTTCCATTTATTTATCAAGTTATATATTTATAGGTATGTGTGTAGTTAATATATGTACGTGTTATTTTCTATGTTGTTTGTCTTAGTTTACAGAACTTTAAAAATTTTATGCAGTCAAACCTGTGTTTTCATTGTATTTGTTTGTTTCTAAGCTTAGAAAATTATCCCATCTTCTTCTTCTCCTCCTTCCTGCCCAGAGATTTAATAAATATAACTTTTGTTTTGTTCTAGCTTCTTCCTAAAAGAATCAAAGGGTGTGTAGAGACCATAGAGTTTCGGAAATCATAGGCATATGGTTGGTAACTTAGGGCATGGGAGTGGAAGAGATTGTTCAGGAAGTGTGTTTAGCTGAATAGAGAAAAGGAGAGGGGGAGCTCTGCAGAGGATCAACATGTAGGTAATTTGCAAAAGACGAGAGTTAAGTAAAGGAGACTAAGAAGGAAGTCAGTGGTAGGAGAATGGGAGAGGGACATAGTAGAGCCCAGAGGTGAAGCCAGGTTTTAGGAAGGGTAAAATGGTCAGTGGTGTCAAATACCTTAGGACAAAGGCCAAAAACTTAAGAATAAGAACTGAAGAGTGGTTATTGAGTTTGGCCACTAGGAATTCATTGGTGACCTTTAATAAGGAACGTTTTAGTGGAGAGATGAAAGTGCGGTACAAGTGTCTACAGTTGTAGACCTTAAGAGTTTATCAGGGAGAGGATGGAGGGAGAGTGGGTCACAGCTTCTGGGACAGGTAGGGTTGAGGAATTTTTTTTTTTTTTCTTTTTTTTAGGAAGGGAAGACTTGAACATATTTATAGAATGAGGAGATGTAGTTAGAGGAAAGGCAGATATTGTGGGTGAGGAAAAGGAGTTAATTGAAGGTTCTGTTGGGGGTTCTAGGCTTAAGAGTTTCAGTGTGGATTAGTTTTAGAAAGGAGAGATACCTTTTCCTTTAAGATGGATAGGAAGGAGGCAAGAATGGTTGAGGACAAAGGAATAAGAGAGAGAGGAGAAAATTTGGAGGTGATGGGGCCTGATTGCCACGTTTTAGCTTTGGGATTTATGATGAGTGAACAACCTAGGCTTTAGTTGTCTCACTGTAAAAGAACATTAATGCTTGCCTTGCCTGTTTTCATAGACTTGGTCTGAGTTATAAATGAAACAAGTATGTGTTAAAATGCTTTAGAAACTTAAAATGCTATGAAATCTGTAGCCTATTAGTAGTCGTGTTGGAGAAAGCCATTTGCTTTGTATAGTTGACTATATCAAAATGCTCCAGATAGCAAGAAGGTGCAGAGGATTCTGGTGTGTTTGGACCATAATGTTTGGTCTCTGAGTCTTCATCTTGTATCTGGAAAGGTTTCTTTACAAGTCAGGAATGCGTTTTAAGTAAGTACTGCTGCTGACATTAGCGCCTGAAATCATTTAAAACGTCGATGGTGGGAATAATTAAGGGAAAATGTGTGGGAAGAAATCTGCTTAGAAACAAAGTAAAGTGAATCTTCTGTGGTTTAAATTTGTCATGAGATGGCAGTAATTCTACATTCTCATGTGTGTCTTCTGCTAGTTCACTTCTCATAACTTTTGATAAACTGAACTTCAGGTTTATTTGTGAACTCTTATTAATCATTTGGTGCCGCAGACTGATTTATGCTTAGCTCTTTTCCTTTATATGTGTCCTCATGACACACAGGTATAGTTTTTATCATATATGGTACTTAGTAAAAAATATAAAAAAGGTTTGTATTGTGCTTTTCTTTGCACTCTAGATTGCTTTAGAATTTTCATTACTGTGCCCTTGCTTATCATTAGTCCTGGTTTTCTGTTTATGATTTTTGGTGCTGAGGATGACTGGAGAAAATCATGTAATTGAACTGATTGTTCCATTACTGATACGTGCTGCTTAGTCTAATTTGGTTTGTGGTGTTATAGTTAATTACCATGAATGTTTCATGGGCTGTTGACTCATACTCATTCTCCAGATAGAAAAATGCATGATGTTGTTTCATTTTGTACCCTTATTCATTTATTCAAATATATTTGAGTGTCTACTGTGTGCTGCCCAATGTGTTAATGAGTAGAAGAATTCAAGAGGGAGACAGTAACAGTGTCAAATACAGTACATTGGTATAAAAAAATAAAGACAGGAAAAATGTTCATTTGATTTGGCGATTAAGAAGTCATGGTGACCTTAAAAGCAGTTTCAGTAGGGGGTTAAGGGTAGAATTCCCCTCACAGTAGGTGGAAGAGTAAATGGCAGGTGATAAAGGAGGAGGGGAAGAAGAGGATAGAGAGAGGAGAAGGGGAAGGAGCAAGGGGATGAGAGGAGAAATAGAGAGAGGAGAAGTGAGGGGGGAAAGAGGGAGAAGGAAGAGAGGGAGAGTTGGGGGAAAAGAGGAATGGGAGAGGGAGTGGGGAGAGGGAAGGAGAGAGAGAAAAAGAGAATAACTTCTTTTTGAGAAGGTGTGCTGAGAAGAGGAAGAGACTGGATGGGAGCCAGGAAGGGCTTTCTTTTTAGGATAAGACCTGACCTTGTATCTGTGGTGAGGGGAAAGGTGCCATTGGGGAAGGAGAGGTTGAAGATTTAAAATACAGTATGGCTGGTAGGGCAGGGTGTTGAAGGAGGTATGAAGGGCATGGGAGTCACAGTGTGGGTCAAGGGTACAGGTAGATGGGCTGGCTTTGAACAGGAGGGACACCTCATTTCCTGTGACTGAAATAAAGAGAGGTAAGGAGAAGTATGAATATAAATAAGGTTACAGGTAGAGATATGGGATGGAGGGAGGGCATGCCTGATAACTTATATATCTCTATAAGATCAGATTTCAATCTCTTTGGTTGAGAGCGAAGGGTCTGGGCAGGGAGTGACTGGCGGGCTTGAGTTGAGAAAATGATTGAAAGAGTTGTTGAGGGGCATGGAAGAGGGAGTGTATGAAATTTATTTTAAAGGAATAAGGTTGGAGACTTTATAGTGGTATCAGTATATCTAGTGTGGTTTTTCTTTAGAGTAGCTCAGTTTTCCAGAAACAGTGTTGGCCTGGAGCTGTGGTGTTGTGGTCAGCTTCAGAGAAAGGGGTACAAATCTGAAGTTGCTGCTAAGAGATTTAGATGTCCAACCATAGCATCTGGGTTGGGAGGAATCAGGATTTGAGGGACAAGAGGTTTCTGTAAAGTCACAGAGTAAAGTCAGAGTAAGATTTTGGTGAGCTACTGGAGTAATCAAGGGAGAACAGTTTTAAATGATGGCAAGATTCAGAGTAAAGAGCTGAAGAATAGATGCCTAAAATAGAGTTGAGCTAAGAATCTTTGGAACTAAAGAGGCCTATGAATTCTAATGTACAGTAATTGGAGGGGTAATCTTCATGGACATTGAAATCTCCCAAGATTGTAATAGAAGATTTAATAGAGAAGAATACTCTGAATTGGGCTCCCCGGTCTTCAGTGAAGGAGGAAGGTATGACTAAGGGATCAGAAGATGATAGTGATGAGGAGAAGATATATCTTGAAGGTGGGGCCATAAAGGAGGATGGTCATGATCTGGAAGCTACTGTAGAAAGGCAAGTGAATGGCAACCACTTCTGGCTCTGTGGGGGGTATGGATTACAGTAAAAAGAGAGAACTGTAGAAAATCTTTAGGGGGAAGCCAGATTTAAGTCAGGGTAAACAAGTAGAAGGATGCGTTAATTTTTCTATTATAAAATGTGCTAGAATTTTTGTAAAAATTAAAAGAGAAATGTGAACTGCAGATTTTTGGGGAGCTTCTATACGAATTAAAAGACTTGGTTGCAAGTGTTAGAAAACCTAACCCAAATTGGCTTAAAAAGAGAATAATTTGTCTTATGTTATTGAAAAGTCCAGGGAAAGCACTGGCTTCAGGTATGGCTTTTGTAGTTTATATGATGTCACCGCAACCTATTCTGCTTCCTTCTCTGAACTCACATCTGCTCTCCACTGTGTGTTGATTTGATATTTAGGTTTCATATGGCAGCAAGGTGGCTGAAATAACTCCATTTGCTGCCCTTCCAGTTCAAGTACAGTAAGAAGAACTTCTCTTCATCTAAAGTCCTGAGCTTGACTGTCATTGACCAGAAGAGCCATGTGTCCATCTTTGATTCAGTTATAGCCAGGGGAATGTAATGTCTTGATTTACTTGTGTCTAGGTCAGTAGTAGTTAATGGGTTAGGATCAGTATCTCTCTCACTGCTTTGGACCTCTATGTACAGTGGAATAGTTTTATATCTCTGAATTTTCCTTTGTGTCTAGATTGCTTCTGTCTTAGAACAATCTGGATATCTGAGGCTTTGTTCATTTAGTATTTCTACAATAAATTCCATGAGTACTGAGTTTTGTAGAAGGCACAGTTCTAGGTACTTCTGGCAATTCTAAGTTGAATAAACCTAGTCTTTGCTTTCAAGGAGGTGACTGCTGATAGAAGGGTTATTAGTGTATGTTAGGCTTCTTTCTATCACAAGTAATGAAGAGATATTTGGGTTTCTTTAAGAACTGGATGTTCATTGCACAGGTCCACGTGGTAAAAGGGAGCCTGGAATCCCACAGTAATCCAGGAAGGGCAGTGTCGATCCAGGTCTCAGGGAGACTGGGATATAGCTAGGGAACTGGAAGGATCCACTGAAGCTGTAGAGTAGGTTTTCTTACAGCCTTTTCAGCATGAGAATTTGTCATCATTCTCCCCCTGCATTAGGGTTTCTTTTTTTTTTGATTAAAAAATTACTTTTTAAATTGAGGTATAGTTGATGTACAATATTATGTAAGTTTCAGGTGTACAAAATAGTGATTCACAATATTTAAAGGTTATATCCCATTTATAGTTATTATAAAATATTGGCTATATTCCTTGTGCTGTACAATATATCCTTGTAGCTTAGTTATTTTATACATAGTATTTTGTACCTTTTAATCCTCTACCCCTATTTTACTCCTCCCTGCTTCCCTCTCCGCACTGGTAAGCACTAGTTTGTGCACTATATCTATGAGTCTGTTTCTTTTTTGGTATATTCACTGGTTTTATTTTTTAGATTCCACATATAAGTGAGATCATACAGTATTTGGCTTTCTTTGTCTGACTTACTTCACTTAGCATAATCCCCTCCAAGTCCATCAATATTGTTGCAAATGGTAAAGTTTCATTATTTTTTATGGCTGGGTAGTATTTTTTAAAAAATATTTATTTATTTTGTTGCGCCGGGTCTTAGTTGCAGCAGGCGGGCTCCTTAGTTGCAGCAGGCAGGCTCCTTAGTTGCGGCACCAGGCTCCTTAGTTGTGACATGCATGTGGGATCTAGTTCCCTGACCAGGGATCGAACCCGGGCCCCCTGCATTGGGAGCATGGAGTCTTATCCACTGTGCCACCAGGGAAGTCCCTGTGGCTGAGTAGTATTTTATATATGTGTATATATATATGTATATATATACACACACACACACACACATGCATATATACACACACATATATATGTGTGTGTGTATGTGTGTGTGTATATATATATATAGCCTTTTCAGCATGTGTGTGTGTGTGTGTGTGTATGTATATATACACACACACATGCACACACCACATCTTCTTTATCCACTCATTCCATATTTTGGCAATTGTAAATAATGCTGCTGTGAACATGGGGGTGCATGTATCTTTTTGAATTAGTGTTTTTGTTTTTTTTTGGATATATACCTGGGAGTGGAATTGCTTGTTCATATGGTAGTTCTTTTTTAGTTTTTTGACAAACTGCCATACTGTTTCCCTTTATGGGTCATACCATTTGTGAATATTTCCTCCCATTCAATAGGTTGTCTTTTTGTTTTGTTAATTGTTTCCTTTGCTGTGCAAACACTTTTAAGTTTCATTAGGTCCCATTTGTTTATTTTTTCTCTTGTTTCCTTTGCTTTATGAGACAGATCCAAAAAAATATTGCAGTGATTTATGTCAAAGAGTGTTCCACCTATGTTTTCTTCTAGGAGTTTTATGGTTTCTGGTCTTATATTTAGGTCTTTAGTCCATTTTGATTTTATTTTTCTATATGGTGTTAGAAAATGTTCTGGGACTTCCCTGGTGGCACAGTGGTTAAGAATCTGCCTCAGGACTTCCCTGGTGGCATAGTGGTTATGAATCTGCCTGCCAATGCACGGGACACGGGTTTGATCCCTGGTCTGGGAAGATCCCACATGCCGCAGAGCAGCTAAGCCCATGCGCTACAACTACTGAGCCTGCGCTATAGAGCCTGTAAGCCACAACTGCTGAGCCCACGCACCGCAGCTGCTGAAGCCTGCACTCCTAGAGCCTGTGCTCCGTGACAAGAGAAGCCACCACAGTGAGAAGCCCGCGCACCGCAGCGAAGAGTAGCCCCCCGCTCTCCACAACTAGAGAAAGCCCACACGCAGCAATGAAGACCCAATACAGCCAAAAAAAAAAAAAAAAAGTATCTGCCTGCCAATGCGGGGGATACAGGTTCAGTCCCTGGTCTGGGAAGATCCCACATGCTGCAGAGCAGCTAAGCCTGTGCACTACAACTACTGAGCCTGCACTCTAAAGCCCACAAGCCACAACTACTGAAGCCCCCGTGCCTAGAGCCCGTGCTCCACAACAAGAAAAGCCACCGCAGTGAGAAGCCTGTGCAGTGCAACGAAGAGTAGCCCCTGCTTGCTGCAACTAGAGAAAGCCCACGAACAGCAACGAAGACCCAATGCAGCCAAAAAAAATAAAGAAAGAAAATGTTCTAATTTCATTCTTTTACATGTAGCTGTCCAGTTTTCTCCCCCTGCATTGGGGTTTCTTAATGCCTTTTTTGGGTCTCTGGTCATACCATTCCTATCATACAATTGCTGATTTCACCCTCCTCTTTGTATATGTTTTTTCTTTCCTTACGGTTTCATCTCATGTATGGTCTCTGCTATCTTACCGCTTCTCCAGCAATGTTTTAGTTTCTGTTCCGGCTTCCCAACTACATAAATATCTCCTACCACTTTCCATTTAGTTGAGAGTGAGAATGCATTTGTACATCTGAGAGAGAGAATCTGTCTTGTTATCTCTGTGGAGCTTAGCTCTTTAGCAAGCTCTTCCTTGTAGGCTGATGACGAGACAGTAGGACTGGTGACCTTTGGGTCAGGTGCATCCACCCTATCTAAGTAGCTAGGCCCAAGGGCCAGGGTCATGTGTTACTTACATGGAGATTAAGGAGCTGTGAGGTGGTTAGAGGCCACCTCACAGCTCCTTAATATGCAAGGGGCTGTTGGTAGAGCTTTTACCTTGAGGGGGAATTCTGTTGAATTTGTCCAGCATGGTGAGAGCTAGATTTCTATGCACCAAAAGAGAATGACAAACCAAATTCTTTGGCATTTAGAAGAAGAAGGCCAATGTTTACACAGCAAGGGCATCAAGACAGGCTCCATGAAAGCACTAGACTTTTGAGAAGGAAGAGGATTTCAGGAGGGAATTAGGGAGAATGATGTTGATCAATTTATGGACTACAGCAGCAGGAAGGAGATGCTAAGGCAGTGGCAGTTGTAAATGCAAAAGGTTCAGGTAAAAAAAAAAAAAAAAAAGCGTGGGGCATATTTAGTCCAGCACACAGCAGAAGTGAAAAAGCCAAATTCAGAGTATTGAGGTCTTTTTATTCTAAGTTAAAGAATATAGGTACAACTTGGTGCTCATTGTTTAATTGTCTTGAAGTTCTCACTGATCTTAAAATCACTATGAGAATTTACAGATGAGTGAAGTTTAGTGCAGAGAAGTGAAATAATTTTTTTCTTGTAGTTGAGAAAGGATTACACATCATTTGCATCTTAATTTTGTGACATTAGTACTCTTGTTCAGCATTTATTTGTAAGACTTTACTCCGTGATTTTAAAAAAATTTTGAGATATAGTTCACATACCATAAAATTCACCCAATTAAATTATACAGTTCACTGTTTTTTTTTGTATAGTCACAGTTGTGCACCCATCACCACAGTCAACCTTAGAACATTTTCATCACCCTAACAAGAAACCTTGTACCTATTAGCAGACACTCCCCATTTCCCCCCAGCTTCCTCAGCTGTAGGCAACCAATCTACTTTGTATATCTGTGGATTCATGCAATATGAGGTCCTTTATGACTGACTTCTTCCGCTTATAATGTTTTCAGGGTTCATCCATGATGTAGCATGTATTGATACTTCATTCCTTTTTGTGGTTGATGGATGTTTGGATTGTTTCCCCCTTTTGGCTACTATGAATAATGCTGGTATGAACATGTACTTTTTTTTTTTTTTTGGTGAACATATTTTTTTCATTTTTCTTCGGTATATACATAGTAGTGGAATTACTGGGTCATAGGTTAACTCTGTTTAATCTTTTGAGAAACTGCCAAACTCTTTTCCAAAGCACCTGTACCATTTTACATTCCCACCAAAAGATTATGAGAGTTTGTTTCGTCACATCCTTGCCAACATTTGTTATTATCTGTCTTTTTTGATTATATTCAAATTAGTGTGAATGAAGTGGCATCTCATTGTGGTTTTGATTTGCATTTTCCTAATCACTAACGACGTTGAGCATCTTTCCATGTCCTTTTATTGGCCATTTATATATCTTCTTTGGTGAAATGTCTAGTCAAGTCCTTTGCCCATTTTTTGAGTTGGCATGTTTGTTTTTTTGTTGTTGAGCTGTAAGAGTTCTTTATATCTTCTGGATCTATCTATCTATCTATCTGTCATGCCTTGTATCAGATATATGACTTGCAGATATCTTCTCCCATTCTGTGGGTTGTCTTTTCACTATCTTATTAATAAGCTCCGTTGATGTACAAAAGTTTCACATTTTAATGGAGTCCAGTTTATCTGTTTTTCTTTTGTTGCCTGTGCTTTTGGGTGTCATTGCCAAAATCCAAGGTTGTGAAGATTTTCCCACATGTTTTCTTCTAAAAGTTTTATGATTTTAGTGCTTACATTTAGATCATTGATCTATTTTGAGTTACTTTTGCATATGGTGTGAGGTAGGGGGTCCAACTTCATTCTTTCGCATGTGTAGATCTAGTTGTACCAGCGCCATTTGTTGGTCTTCTGTAGTATTAATAAAGTGTTTCTTCATTCTTTGTGTAATAGGACATTTCTTCATAATTTATAAATTGGTCAAAGCTCCCATTCAAAATATTATCATATAAAGTGAATATAAAACTTATCATTATTGGAATATTAGAGTTGAAAGGTCCCATAGGGATTTCCTTCAATACCCCTCTTTTTATAAATGTGGAAGCAAAGACCTGGGGAAGCTAATTGATGTCCAAGGTTGTATAGCTAATCAGTTAGAGCTAATGCTTTAACATAGAGGTTGGCAAACTTTTTCTGTAAGGGCCAGATAGTAAATATTTTAGGCTTTGTGGGCCAAGGGGCAAAATAAGATATTATGTAGGTACTTAAATAACAGGAAAAAAACAATAATAATTGAGTATCTATTTTTTGGTAGTACCTATCTACTGAGGAGAAGAATGGATTTCTTTTTTTGGAGGACAACATTTTGTTTAGTTGAGATTAGTATTCAAAGTTAGTATTCCTTAGCATCAAAATTGATTGCAAATGTTCATCTGTTATTGGTAATATGTTTGAGGTTTTTTGTGTGTTTCATATTTGAAACTACATAGAAAGTTACTGCCAAATACTGATATCATTCCACAAGTGTATGTTTCTAATTGAGCTTGTTCATTACTTGGAAGGCACTTACAGAACTCTGTTAGATTTTTCTCCTGATACTTGCCATTTAATATTAATTACAGATTAATTACTTCTGATTTAAAGCTACGTGGAAGCTCCTCAACTGCACAGGTAAATGGATTTTGTAATAGGGAAATATCCTTTCATTTGTATCAAGGTCTGAAAAACTCTACTGGAACAGTAGTTGGAACTCAGAAAATATATGTACTACAAATTTGTATAAGAATGGACATCTTTTCTTTTCCACTTTTTTTCTTTCAATGTTATTGAGATATAATTGGCATACAGCACTGTGTAAGTTTTAAGATGAGAGTATAATGACTTGACTTATGTATATGCGAAGTGATTATCACAAGTTTAGTTAACATTCATCATCTCATATAGATACCAAAAAAATTAGTTTTTTTCCCCTTGTGGTAAGAACTTTTAGGATTTACTCTCTTAGCAACTTTAAATATACCATACACCACAACTAGAGAGAACCCTGCACACCGCAACAAAGAGCCCGCACACTGCAATGAAAGATCCCGCGTGCTGCAACAAAGATCCCGTGTGCTGCAACTAAGACCCGATGCAGCTAAATAAATAAATATTAAAAAATATATATATATATATACCATACAACAGTGTTAACTATAATCATCATGTTGTGCATTACATTCCCAGTATTTATTTATTTTATAACTGGAAGTCTGTACCTTTTGACCATCTTCCTCCAATCCTCCCTCCCACCCTACCCCCTGGCCCCCTGCCTCTGGTAACCACAAATCTGATCTTTTTCTATGAGGGTTTTTTTCCCTTTAAGATTCCACATATAAGTGAGATCATACAGAATTTGTCTTTTTTTTTTTAAAATGTGACGTATATGTTTTTTTTTAAAATTAATTAATTAATTAATTTATGGCTGTGTTGGGTCTTCGTTTCTGTGCGAGGGCTTTCTCTAGTTGCGGCAAGCGGGGGCCACTCTTCATCGCGGTGCGCGGGCCTCTCACTATCGCGGCCTCTCTTGTTGCGGAGCACAGACTCCAGATGCGCAGGCTCAGTAGGTGTGGCTCACGGGCCCAGTTGCTCCGTGGCATGTGGGATCTTCCCAGACCAGGGCTCGAACCCGTGTCCCCTGCACTGGCAGGCAGATTCTCAACCACTGCGCCACCAGGGAAGCCCCAGAATTTGTCTTTCCGTATGACTTATTTCATGTACCATAATGCCCTCAAGATCCATCCATATCGCAAATGTCAGAATTTCCTTCTTTTTTTAAGGCTGAATAGTATTCCATTGTGTGTGTATGTATATGTATCTCACATTTTCTTTATCCATTCATCTGTTGATGGACAGTTAGGTTGTTTCCATGATGTCTTGGCTATTATAAGTAATGACATGGCGGGTGGTGGTGGTGGTGATGGTGGTGATGGTGGTGGTGCAGATATCTTTTCAACATAATGATTTCATTTTCTTCAGATATATGCCCAGAAGTGGAATTGCTGGATCATATGGTAGTTCTGTTTTTAATTATTTGAAGAACCTGCATACTGATTCCATAGTGGCTGTGCCAATTTACAATCCCACCTATTGGAGCACAAGTTTTCCTTTTTCTCCACATCTTTGCCAACATTTGTTATCTCTTGTCTTTTTTTTTTTTATAAATTTATTTATTTATTTATATTTTTTATTTTTGGCTGTGTTGGGTCTTCGTTGCTGTGCATGGGCTTTCTCTAGTTGTGGTGAGTGGGGGCTGCTCTTTATTGTGATGCATGGGCTTCTCATTGCTGTGGCTTCTCTTATTGAGGAGCACGGGCTCTAGGTGCACGGGCTTCAGTAGTTGTGGCTCGCGGGCTCTAGAGCGCAGGCTCAGTAGTTGTGGCACACAGGCTTAGTTGCTCCGTGGCATGTGGGATCTTCCCGGACCAGGGCTCGAACCCGTGTCCCCTGCGTTGGCAGGCGGATTCTTAACCACTGTGCCACCAGGGAAGTCCGTCTCTTGTATTTTTGATGTTAGATGATAGCCGTTCTAACAGGTGTGAGGTAATATCTCTGGGAGTGGACACGTTGCATATTCTTTCAACTGTTGATGGCATGGGATATGTATACAGCGTGACATTATTTGTGATTCAAACTGTGTTAGTTTTTATTGAGACGACTTCGTTGCAGTGTAAGTTTTGCATGTAGTCACTGTTTGCCTCTTGATTTTAGGTTGAATTCATTGAGAATCGTTATCAGGTCTGTAGGAAAAGCTAATTTACAAAGCTATTCGTTGTTCAATAATAGTTGTTTAGGGCAGTTCTTCTTATTCAGAAAAATTTCAGCTCAAAAAAATTACAATAAAACTTTAGCACTGTTAAGCCTGCTAACTTCTTAGTGGTAGGGCAAATCAGGATATTCACTTCTATTTCTGACAAAAATTCATGAATTCAAGGATGGTTAAGTACATGAGAGGGAAGTTAACCACTGACACTACTAGTTGAATAAAATATGATAGATTCAGTTATTTTCTGCAAAGTATCTTCTGATGAATAATGCAGTGAATAACTGTAGGCTTTAAACTTCCTAAATTTTCATAAACTTTGTAAATTTGTCCAATTAAGCCCTTTTCTGCCCACATGTAGTTTTACCACCATCACTTGTAATGCATCCTAGCAGATTCCATTTCAGGTTGCGCTGAATTAGTGTTTTCCCAGTTTCTTTGAAAATATTCTTGCCTGTTGTTTCATGCAGATTATTCATACAGGCTAATTATTATGATTCATCAAGAGCCAAGGAAAACACTCAAAATCATTTGCTTTGATATTGTATGTGTTTATAAATTGATGAATAGAATAGCTTTTTATTGATATTGCTACCAATGTCTTCAGCTCCTTGCCAAAAGGCTTATATTCTCAAATAAATTTATTTTCTCTAGACACATTTCTTTGGCTGCTATAGTTAAACTTGATTTAATTACCTCACCATTGATAAAAGGCTTTCCTTGCTTGGCTAACAAATGAGCCACTCAGCAGCTTACTTTGGTTGCATCCTCATTTTTTTTTTTTTGTGAAGAAATGCAGCTGTGAAGGGATCTTCTCTTTAAGTTTTCTAATTTTTCTGATTGTGTTTTTCCATGAGTTGGAAATACTGTGATGAGTACTTAGTCTGGTAATGTTGATGTATATTGTATTCTTTCAGCACAGCTGTAGTGTCATTGCATAATAAACCTAATGCTTTGTCAATCTAATTTGATAACAAGATTATCTACACTCCATTATATCTTAAAAGTATGATATTTGAAGCTCACTTTTATCTTCTTGTTTTGACTTAAAGGGTATGCACTAGTAATATAAAATACAATGTATGGGGATAACTTAGTGCTTGAAAAGCTGTCATTACAGTTGCATTACTGTAATTTGTAGTGCTCTGAGCAGCATTGCAAAACCATTAGAGTGCCATATGTGGTCTCTTATAAATACTGAAATCTGTCATTTTAAAAGCAGCCATAGACAATGTGTAAATAAATAAGTTTTAATAAAGTTTTATTTATGGACACTTAAAATTGAATTGTATATAACCTTCACATCATGAAACATTCCTCTTTTGATTTTTTTTTCCAACCATTTAAAAGTATAAAAACCATTCTTAGCTCATGGGCTGTACAAAAACAGGCAGAGGGCCCTAGTTGGCCTGTGGGCTGTAATAGTTTGCCAACTTCTCCCTTAACCTGAAAGAGTAAGTCTACTGGGAGGAAAATCGTGCTTGATGGAGGCAGATCTGTGAGGGAAATCATTCTGGATGGTGTTTTGACAACCCTTAAATCATACTACTGGTTTATGTCAGGATTAATACCGTCGTAGAAAAAGAGAAAAAGTAAAAAAAGAGAGATCGGGAGTTTATGTAGTTTGATTTTTATTTATTTAAGGAAAGATTTGTACAATTTTGTTGGTGTGTGTGTGTGTGTGTACTACCTGAAGAGCTCTTAGACTTTGGAGTTTCTAACCTAGATCTTTTATGTGAAAAATATATATGAATATGAACTTTCTTTCCCCTTAAGAAAAGTGTGTTTATTAAGACTTATGACCTAGGGGACTTCCTTGGTGGCACAGTGGATAAGACTCTGTGCTCCCAGTACAGGGGGTCTGGGTTCAATCCCTGGTCAGGGAATTAGATCCCACATGCATGCAGCAACTAAGAGTTCACATGCCACAACTAAGACCTGGTGCAACCAAATAAATAAATAAATAGATAAATAAATAAATAAATAATTTTATAAAATAAGACTTACGACCTAGAAAATAGTAAATCTAGAATAATTTATTAAAAATGGCAGGTACTGCTCTTACTTTAATTTGAAATTTTAATCTTGGCTGACTTTGTATAGGATAGGAAATAATAACAGAAAGTTTTTTACTTTTGTAATTTTTTGTTTCTACATGTCTCAGCAAATTACTAGGTTTGAGGAAGCTTTGACAGAGTGCTGTGAAATTGTCAGTAGGTGGAGTTTATCCTCAGACGATTCAGGAAAGCTAGGTATACTCTTACTATAAGTATGGTATAAAAATCCTTTATTAGAGTTGAGTGAAAACCACATAATCCTTTGTTCCTTCTTTTTGTGCATATATGTGTGGTTGTGATTGTTTATTCTTTATTGTTAATTTTTAAAAATGGATTTTTAAAATAAGTTTTTAAATCGAAGTATAGCTCATGTACAATATTATATAAGTTATGGGTGTACAGTATAGGGATTCACAGTTTTTAAAGGTTATACTCCATTTATAGCTCTTCTAAAATATTGGCTATATTCCCCCTGTTGTACAATATGTCCTTGTAGCTTATTTTATACATAATAGTTTGTACCTCTTAATCCCTTACCCCTATATTGCCCCTACGCCCTTCCTTCTTTCCACTGGTAACCTCTAGTTTGTTCTCTGTATCTGTGAGTCTGCTTCTTTTTTGTTATATTCACTAGTTTGTCTTATTTTTTAGATTCCACATATAAGTGATATCATATAATATTTGTCTTTCTCTGACATTTCACATAGCACAATTTCCTCCAAGTCCATCATGTTGTTGCAAATGGCAAAATTTCATTCTTTTTTTTTTTTTAATAAATGTGTTTATGTATTTATTTTTGGTTGCGTTGGGTCTCCGTTGCTGTGTGCGGGCTTTCTCTAGTTGCGGCGAGCGGGGGCTACTCTTCATTGCGGTGTGCAGACTTCTCATTGCGGTGGCTTCTCTTGTGTGGAGCACGGGCTCTAGGCATACGGGCTTCAGTAGTTGTGACTCGCGGGCTCTAGAGCGCAGGCTCGGTAGTTGTGGCACACGGGCTTAGTTGCTCTGTGGCATGTGGGATCTTCCTGGACCAGGGCTCGAACCTGTGTCCCCTGCATTGGCAGGCGGATTCTTAACCACTGTGCCACCAGGGAAGTCCCAAAATTTCATTCTTTTTAATGGCTGAGTAGTAGCCCAGTGTGTGTGTGTGTGTGTGTGTGTGTGTGTGTGTGTGTGTGTGTGTGTATTTTTCTTTTTTTTTGACAAAGAGGCTATTATAGCTTAACTGTTAGAGGTGGATTAAATGAAACAAACAAATTCTTAAAAAGATAAGAATCAATACAAATGTGAATTTATGTTTTAATGAATTTAGCTGTGTCAATTAAAGTGATTTTTGATCACTTTATTGCTTTTTTTGGTAATAAACTTAGCATTTATATGGGATTTTTCTATTTTTAGAGCACTTTAAGGTGATTCAAAAAAATTCTTGGTTTTCCTAAAAGACATTTTAAATTAAGTGGGAGAACATAGGCAAATAGAGGAAAACAGCCTTAATATTCAGAATGAATATAAAAGACTCAGAGGGCTCAGAGACAATGGTTATAAAGTACTAATTGTCTTGGTTATTGAAGAAAAACATTTAAGTACATGTACATCATTGATAAAAGTAAAAGACACAATTCCTGCTCCATAGATTAACTTAGAGTGATGATTTTTGAAGACTCTTAACTTTTTAAAATATTTATGTATTTATTTACTTTTATTTGGCTGCACCGCGAGGCATGCTGGATCTTAGTTCTCTGACCAGGGATCAAACCTGGGCCCTGGCAGTGGAAGCGCTGAGTCCTAACCACTGGACCGCCAGGGAATTCCCAAAGACTCTTTTAAATCCATTGTTCTAAGTTTTCTAAGAAAGTACAAAGTGTGCTTTTTGAGACTGATCTTTTTCAAAATTTTATTTATTTTAAGTAGTTGCTTTGAAAATAATATAATAAATAACAAATATTTTAATTTTAAGTTTGTTTATTTGGCTGCGTCTGGTCTTTGTTGTCACATGCGGGATCTTTGTTGTGGCATGTGGAATCTTTAGTTGTGGCATGCGGGATCTTTAGTTGCGGCATGTGGAATCTTTAGTTGTGGCATGCGGGATCTTTAGTTGCAGCATGCGGGATCTTTAGTTGTGGCATGCGAACTCTTAGTTGCGGCATGTGGTATCTAGTTCCCTGCCCAGGGATCGAACGTGGGCCCCCTGCATTGGGAGCACCAAGTCTTAGCCACTGGAGCAGCAGGGAAGTCCCATTAATATTTTATTTTTAAAGTTATAAGTAACTTGTTAAGAATTAAACAGTGGCTAACAGTTAATGAATGATTATACATGCACTGTTTTCTGGGACACATGTATCGTTCTCTGAGCTTTACATTTATTTATATCTCATTTAATGCTCTTAACAGCTCATTGAAGTAGAAATTGTTATATTATTTCCATCTTAAAGATGAGGAAACTGAGGCACAAAGACATTAAGTAATTTGCCCAAGTCACATGATCAGTAGAGTTGGGATTCACTGTGACTTCAGAATTTTTCTTCTTAACCACTTTACGGAACTGTTTTGGTCTATCTGCTGTTACTCTTCTTTCTCAAGCTTTAATCCCTTAAATTGTGCATTTTTAGGGCCTGTACTTCAGAAATACTACTCTCAGAGGAACCATTACTCTTTGGGGCTTATCGGTTTCATCTGTGTATGCTGAATCTTATCTGCCTACCCACCCCATCCCTTTCCCCCCCTTTTCTAGTAGTGAGACATGGTCTGTAGATCAAGAGTAAATAAAACTAGTGAAATAGGGAAGCCAGGGGACATTTTAATGTTGGTTCTTGAAAGAAAAAATTAGTTTAAAAAGTTTTTTGTATATATAATAACTGAAAGAAATTAAGTTAAAGAGAAATATCTAAACATCAGAGTCATTGTAAAACAACTAAAAAGCATAAACAAAAGCCCAAGACCTTAAATAACCTACCTTTTATAAACTCCAGTCTCTTCCCCTCTGTTTTTAGAGATGAATGTTTTAGGGAATCATACTGTTGTCATTACAGGTTACTGGAAAATTACTTCAGTAACCTGTGTGTATACATTGATTAACAATGTATTTTTCACTGTGACTCATGGTTGGAAAAGTGTGAGAAATACTTACGTAGCATATACGATACCAAACTTATTTTTATATTTTTTATTTTCTGAGTTTGGTGCAGACTTGTCATTCTTTCTGTGTACATTAGTTCTTTAGATTTGCTACTTCCATTTGATAAGCTTCAGGTTTCCTTTATATGTTGATATTCTCCGGACTTACTTTCTAGCTAGACCCTCTTCTTTTTTCATTCAGCTCCTATGGTTCTTAACCTTTTTTGGGGGCCATAGACACCTTTGAAAATCTAATAAAACTTATGAACTCTCCCTAGAAAATTGCACATATGTACATTATGCAAACTTCTGCTTACAATTTTAGGAGTTTCATAGGACATCCTCCCCCAAGGTCATTCATGGATTCTAGATTAGAGCCCCACCTCTGCATGTGCTCCCTGAATAATTTCATTCATTTTAATTCTTTCAAATACATTTATGATTTCCCTGTCTATATCTTTAATATGATTCTTCTGAGCACTAGACCTTGGTTATCTCCTTACTTCCTGGCCATCTGGATGTCCTACTGCACTTCTCCGCTTTGTATTTCAAACTCATGAAACTACATGTAGTTCCTGGAACACATTTTTCTGTTCTTCAGTCCTTGACTCCTTGGTTATTAGACCCTGCTGACTGATTCCTTATTCTTTGACACATTCTCCCTTCCTAAGCTTCTGTGATGCTACTCTCACCTATTTTTCTCTTACCTCTGTGACTACGTCTTCTCTTCTCCTTCCTAGATTTCTTTTTACCACTTGTCCTCTAAATGTCCGTTTTCCCAGGATTCTGACCATAACCTTCTGAAGTCTTTTACTCTCTATACATTTTGGGGTAAACTTTCCCAAATCTCTGGCTTCAGTTACTTCCCCAAATTTTGTATTTAGCTAAAGCTCACACATTTATCTCCAAATGCCTATTAGACACTTCCACTTAGATCAATGGTTCCTAAATACTAGGGGGATTACATACCTCTTTAAGAATCTGATTAATGGTATTTCTCTCTTCCCAGAAAAGTACACAGGCACACTAAGTTTTGCTTACTGTTTTAGGGTGTTCCTGGGCCTCCTAAAGCCCCTTCATGGACTCCTTAGAGATCTGTGGTCTTCTAATTAAGAATTTGAGACCTAAGATGTTCCTGAGCTGTGTTTAATTCAGCATGTCCAAAATTGATGCTGTCATCATTGCCTCTATCCCACTTTATTCTTATCCCTCTCACGTATGCCTCTAAATCTAATCATTTGTCTCTTAATTATTTATTAATCCATTCATTCTGCAAATATGTGAACGCCTGCTTTATATTTAGCACCAGGCCTAAGTATATAGTGATATACAAAACAGACATAGTTACTCTGTTCTCTCAAAGCCTACTCAGTAGCATAGTGATTAAAAGTGTGAACTTTGGATTCAAATTTTGACTCCTTACTACTTTATGACCTAGATCAAATTTTTTAACCTCTCTATACCTCAGTTTCATCTTTGAAATGAGGTTGATAAGTAGTTCCTGCTTCGTTGGTTATTCGGATTAAATGAGTTAATATATGTAAAATGCTCAGTAAATGTTAGCTTTTATTATTTGTGAAGGAGGTAGACATTATATGATCACAAATAAGTAATTATACATTTTGATAAGTGTCATGAAGTAACAGAACAGGGTATTTTGAGAGAATTTAGAGTAGGGAGTAGGGATAGCATTGAGGTAGTGGCAATTACACAGACTTGAAGGAGGAATAGATGTTAACTAAGCAAAGATTTGTGGGGACTGGAAGCATTTCAGGCAAAAAGAAAAGGTAGTACAAAGGCCCTGAGGTAGGAAAGGGTTTGGAGCATTTGACAAACAGAAGGTCATTGTGTCTGGAGTATGGTATGTTATGGGGAGAATGACATGAATGCAGAGATCTGTAGGCCATATTAAGGAGTTTGGATTTTGTTCTGAATGAAATGAGAAGCTAATGGAAGGTTATAAATGGCAGAGTTGGCATGAACTGATTTATGTTTAGAAAGTGTCACTTGCTGCTGTGGAAAATGGACTAGAGAAGAGCTAGAATGAGTACCTAGAGATACAGTCTATTGAAAAAAAGAAAAAAAAAGTCTATTGTAGTAGCTCAGGTAAGAGCTGTTGGTATTTAGGACTAGGGTGGCAGTAGTGGAGGTGGAATGAAACGTATGGGTTTAAAATGTTTTAAATTGAGTGCTTCTAAGTGCCAGGAACTATAATAGAAGCTGAGGGTACAACGTAGAGGTTAAAAAAGAAACAATTCCTAATTTATAGGCTAGTTTGTGGGGGTGGTGGGATAAGGGGGAGAAATAAGGCAATGAAAGAATTACACAAGTAAGTATAAATATTAGACCTGTGATAATTTCTAGTAAGGACAAATATGTGGTGCTTTGAGATCATATCATGGTCAGGAAGTCAGGGATGTTGAAACAACAGGAAAATTTGGTGATTGGCTAGACATTTGGGCAGGTAAGGAAGCGGAAAGTGTCAAGAATTACTTGGGTTTCTGATGTGAGCAAGTATGTAGGTGGATATGGAGAGAAGTCTGATTGGCTTCTAGTCTTGCACCTTCCACATGGTCTTAACCAGTGCCAGAAGTAATTTTCTTAAAACATGTGAGTTTGAGTATTTTATATATCTTCTTCTTTTTTTTTTTTTGGCCGAGCTGAGCGGCATGTGGGATTTTAGTTCCCCGACCAGGGATCGAACCTGTGCCCCCTGCATTGGAAGCGCGGAGTCTTAACCACTGGACTGCCAGGGAAGTCCCTCATGTATCTTCTTATAATCCCTTGAATGGCTTCTCTTCTTATAAGATGAATTTCCACCTCTTGCTTGCTAAGTATTGTAAAATATGGCTCCCTTTGTCTTTTCTAGTCCTATAGTTATGCTTCTCCACAGATCATGGACATTTTTTTTTTTAAATAAATTTATTTATTTATTTATTTGGCTGTGTTGGGTCTTCGTTTCTGTGCGAGGGCTTTCTCCAGTTGCGGCAAGCGGGGGCCACTCTTCATCGCGGTGCGCGGGCCTCTCACTGTTGCGGCCTCTCTTGTTGTGGAACACAAGCCCCAGACGCGCAGGCTCAGTAGCTGTGACTCACGGGCCCAGTTGCTCCGCGGCATGTGGGATCCTCCCAGACCAGGGCTCGAACCCGTGTCCCCTGCACTGGCAGGAGGATTCCTAACCACTGCGCCACCAGGGAAACCCCGGACATTTTTAATAGTAACAATATTACAGTACTTGTGCTCCCTGAATGTGTTCCCTCTCTTGTTTCTCTCTTCACATAGGCTGCTTTCTGTCTGAAATGCTATTCTTCTGCACCCACTCTGCCCCTGCTCTTTCATACCTTGCTAATTTCTACTCATTCTTCACTTTCCCTGGGAATTCTTCTCTGACTTCCTCAGTCTGATTTAGCTGCCCTTTGTTTGTGCTTCCATTGCACCCTGGACAGAGAGCCATAAAAATAGCGTTCTTTATTTTTTGCTGTCATCATTGATCATTGGTTATGTGATAATTGGTTGTCTGATAATTGATTGCAAGCTCTTGAGAGCAGGAATCGTATCTTATTTTTGTGTTCCATGATCTGTGTGTGGTAAATGCACAACAAATGTTTGAAGAAATTAATACTCTGTTCTTTTATATCATGTGCCTTTGCACAGCTGTTTTCTGATTAGAAAACTTTTCCCACCTTTGCTTTGTCAACTTCTAGACATTCTTTTTTAACATTAAGCCTTCCTTGATACTTCAGTGACAGTTCCTCTTTACGCTGTGCTTCTCTAGTTTTTCTTTTGTACACCTCTGATAAATGTTTGACAGTATAGAGTAGGGATCTAAATGTTTGAAAGAGTGAATGTATATATATCATGAGCATCATGGAGTTATAGATTGGGTAAGTATCTCCCAAGTGTCCAATCCCATTTCGTAGGGTAGGTTACTTCTACATGGTACTAATTTTACCTATTGCATTGATCTTTACTTCATTGTTTTATAAAGGTAGCCCTGTCTCCAAATTGTGGATAATTTATTGTAGTTCTCTGTTTACTGATTATATAGCTACTGCCTGCAGTGTCCTTCTTTTCTCTCTCATTAATTTTATTTCTCCTTCAGGACCCAGCTCAAAAGTCCCCTCTTCTTTGTAATCTTTTAGATTCCCTAGGCTGTGAGCATTCCTATGATGTTCCTAGAAGGCTTTTTCCAAACTGCCAACAATAGTTTTGCAATGTTATTATCCTGTCTCTTCATCTAGAACTCAAGGGGACTTATTTTTATTCATTCCTTTATCCCTGGTTCAGTGCCTTACACATAGTTGGTGCTTAACACATATTTACTTAACTGATTGTATCCTTATTTAGAGAATGTTGGGTGGAATTAATCCTTGGATGAAAAATATCGGTTCTGTGTACTCTCTACAATTTATAATCTATATATAGCTAATTTGGATAATGCACTATGTTCAACTTGCTTGAATAATCTTTATATTCTATATTTCAATACACCTTTTTCCTTTCCTTTAACAGGTATTCCCTGCCTTCCAGTGGTTAGATCATAGCTAACATTTTTAGTAAAGGTAAAGGTTATAAAATCCTTTTTCAGTGTTTAGTTTTAAGTCATTTAAAATCCTCTTAGGTTTACTTCTCAGATAAAACAAGTTTTTTTACACCCCTGTTTTTCCTTTATGTCTGATATGCCTGAAGCCCAGCTTGACCTGCCTCTTCCTTTGCCACCATGAGCCACCATGTGTCCCACAGTTTTTCTTAAGTATGCATTGATCCAGTGGGTGGTTCACCCAATCTGACCTTGTTTCTTGGTTTTACTACATTGTTCTCATATAGTTCTGTCGAGGGTCTAGGATCTTGCCATAGTGCTAAAGCTATCATCTTGTTTTCAGTGACACTCCTTGCCCCCCACCAACACACACACACAGAGTAGCTTGCTAATTATGTGGCTGTCCTTTAGTCTGGATTGGGGTATCTCCTGGCTAACATCCTCTTCTCTTCTACTGTTACTGATGAGGAGAGGCTGACTCTTGACTCCTTGGCAAAGTGATTTATTACCCCATCCCAGGCCTCTTGTATGTTATTTTTTCTCAGAAGACCAGATCTTAGCTATCCAGGGAGCCTACTATGTGGCTAGCAGTCATTTCTAAACACCTGCTGCAAATTTTCAGTGGTATATCACGAAATAAGAACAGTGGAGTACATTTTTCATCTATCTAAATGTATTAAAAATAAATGACTATTATTCATTATGAGATATGTTCTCCTTGATTTTTGGTCTTAAAATACTCATTATTTTGGGAATTCCCTGGCGGTGCAGTGGTTAGGTCTCCGTGCTTCCACTGTAGGGGGCCTGGGTTCGATCCCTGGTTGCGGAACTAAGATATCCCGCAAGCCGTGTGGAGCAGCCCCCCAAAAAATAATTTTAAAAAACCCCATTATTTTAAGAAAGACTGGTAATAGTAGTAGGTGGTGTACTTTGTAAGTTAAAAATTTGGTCACCTTGTGATGGTCATTTAAATCTTTTTGGGGGAAATTTTACTGGTTTATGATGTCCCAGTAGTCTAGGAACCACTACGTTGATCACCATAGCTCATTTCCATGAGGCAGTGGTGCCCTTCATGTAAAGTAAGCATGCCTTCTTTCATACGCATTTGCAGACAGTTTTTCAGTGTATTTTTCTGCCATAGGCTTCTTGATTTTTGCCTGATTCCAGCCTTGCAGTTTACTTGCTGTCTCCCAGTCCTCTTCTTTGGCCAGTAGTTCTAGTTTCTGTTTTTATATGTTTTCATGAGTGTTTTAAATCCCTGCACAGCTCTAGGCTTAGTTAGATAAACTTCTTCCTGTTCTTCCTTTTATGCTTTCCTAGATAAGATGTTTCTTCTACGGGCTCAATACTACATTGAAAATGTTTATTGTTTACTTTTCTTTTAGATCTATTCTTTCTTGTTTTATAATCCTCCTGAAGCTAGCTTTCTGAACTTCATTTTAACTGATTTCTGACATTTTCCCCTTTAGATCTTACTAAAACAAATTCACTGTTACTAAAGTATCCTTTCATCTTGAAGATATTTACTAATTTTTTTTTTTGTATATGGAGTATATGCAGATGGCAATCTCTGTTACAACGTGTTGCTTTTGTTAGCAGATGGTAAATTATGGGATCATAGAATTTCTCCCAGTGCAAAGAATCTGCTTGCCTTTGTTGATTTCCTAGGTAATATTGTCA
This sequence comes from Eschrichtius robustus, assembly GCF_028021215.1. NCBI lineage: Eukaryota > Metazoa > Chordata > Mammalia > Artiodactyla > Eschrichtiidae > Eschrichtius > Eschrichtius robustus. The sequence continues at coordinate 89,029,334 of NC_090824.1, forward strand.
AAAGTCACTCATGCAAAACGCAGTCAATGAGTAGAGTTTCCTAGAAAAATATTCTTATCTCTTGAAGCATCTGCCCTGTCAATAATATTTATCCATTCCTCTAAGGAGAAATAATTTGAGGTAAGAGTCAATGGTACAAGTTTTTTCTAACTAGAACTGCACACCTTTGGAAAATGTTGGCCACAGCAGGATGCTTGTTTGCTAATATTAATGTGAGTATGGTTAAATGTATTATGACCCTGTTTTCCAAATCCCAAATTGTTGGACATTAAGTCAATATTTGATATTCGGACTTGCCTGGAAAACTGGGACCTATGGTTTCATATTCATTAATTCAACAGATACTGTGTGTCTGCTCTGTTCCACGCATTGTGCTAGGCACTAGAATAGAGTAGAGCAAACAGTCTAGTGGGCAAGACATCATTAATGCATAGTTTTAAAAATAATTACAGTTGTGGTAGGTGCTGTAAGAAATACAGGGTACTATGAGAGCATATAACAGGGAGACATCTGTCATTGGGGGTTAAGGAAAGTTTCTTGAAGAAGTGACATTTAAGCTTAGGCATGAAGAGTAAATAAGTTAGGTTTGAGGCATCTGGGAAGATCTTAGTCAAAGGGAAAATAATATGATTGTGCAGGTTTAAGATATGGGGCAGCAAGAGGGAATGGTGTTTCTCCATGAACATTGATAACATTCCATCACATTTCTATTCTCTTTCCCATCCTTACTTTTGTTAACAGATATTTTCTAAAACATGCTTCTAATCACATTACTATACTGATTAAGAAACTTTTAAAGCTATTCATTGGATAGATTAATAGCTCCTTCAGGACAGGACTCTTGCCACTTTTAGTACCTTAGTCCAAGTTTCAGATATCAGAGCCAGTTATACCTTGTCCCTCTGCATGAGTTGGTTTTAGTTGCAGTAATAAATAGTAGGCAAAGATGGAGTTATATATAAGCTGTTATGATTCCCTCTTTTCCCTCTGCCTAGCACACAAGTTTTTAGTGAAACCTGGCTAGTGACAGGTTTTTTTTTTGTTACAAAAAACAAGCCTCTTTTGTAACCTAGTCTGTATGTAGCTCTTATTCTAAGAATGGTCTTTATTGTATTGAATTAAGATATTGTAAACAAGACAACAACCCAGGAGTTATAGGAGGGCTGGTGATGGTCTCATCTGAAGAGTGGGATCACTTTCTCTTTTAGTCATTTGAGGAAGGTATGTCTTCAGTAGAAATTGGAATTGGGAAGGTGGGATCTGGATAGATTGGATAAGGAATATCGTCTGTCTTGCTGGTGGATTCTGTTAAGTTGTGCCAACTCTTTGGGGTTCTAGTGTAGACCTCTGAACAGTGCATGAGGTGCCTGTCTTTCCTCAGCATATACAAGGCACTGAGATATTTGTCAAATAGGAAAAATGTGCATGTAAATGGATAGGGCTTATGTGTTTATAGAGCAATCTTGATTCAAAACTGTGTTCTTTCTAGCCATATTGTTTATATGCCATGCATTCTCTATCCCCACCCCCCCTAATATTTAGTAAAATCTCTTTGAAGGTCCAACCAAAGAAATCCAAGGGAAAGATTTTTAAAAATTAATTAATTAATTTGTTTTTGGCTGCATTGGGTCTTCGTTGCTGTGCATGGGCTTTCTCTAGTTATGACGAGCGGGGTCTACTCTTTGTTGTGGTGCACGGGCTTCTCGTTGCGGTGGCTTCTCTTGTTGTGGAGCACAGGCTTTAGGCACGCAGGCTTCAGTAGTTGTGGCACACGGGCTCAGTAGTTGTGGCTCACGGGCTCTAGAGCGCAGGCTCAGTAGTTGTGGCGCATGGGCTTAGTTGCTCCGTGGCCTGTGGGTTCTTCCCGGACCAAGGCTCGAACCCATGTCCCCTGCATTGGCAGGCAGATTCTTAACCACTGTGCCACCAGGGAAGTCCTGGGAAAGATTAAAAAAAATTTTTTTTTAATTTACTTTGGCTGTGCCGGGTCTTAGTTGCGGCACACGGGAACTTTTAGTTGCGGCATGCGGACTCTTAAGTTGTGGCATTCATGCGGGATCTAGTTCCCTCACCCAGGATTGAACCCGGGCCCCCTGCATTGGGAGCACGGAGTCTTACCCACTGGACCAGCAGGGAAAGTCCCAGGGAAAGATTTTTTTATCAGGCTGGATGAACAAGGTGAGCTTTGATAACTGAAATGAGAGAATTCCAATTGAAAGGAGCAGGATCTCCTGGCACCTGAAGCTTGGCCCACACGATTCAACCACAGGCACCCGAAGTCACGTGGAAACTCCTAGAACATTCCAGGACTGGGTGGTAACGCAGTCACCTAGGGCTCTTCAACTAGACCACTGAGGTTTACCTGTGAAACTCAAGAGCGTCAATTCTTGTAGTTAGTTTGGAATTTTGAAAACGGGTTATATACGGATGCCTTTTAAAGGAAGAAGTTCTAGGGACTTCCCTGGCGGTCCCGTGGTTAAGACTTCGCCTTCCAATGCAGGGGGTGCGGGTTTGATCCCTGGTCCGGGAGCTAAGATCCCACATGCCTAGCGGCCAAAAAACCAAAACATAAAACAGAAGCAATATAGTAACAAATTCAGTAAAAGACTTTTGAAATGGTCCACATCAAAAAAATATTAAAAAAAATTATAAAGGAAGAAGTTCTTATATATCCAAAGAGCACACCCAAGGATCCCAGTCTGAGAAACACTGCATTAAACCCTGAATGCAAACACAGAGGTTGCTTGAAAAAGCAAACAAAAAAAGTGGTTACTTTGGTACTAGCATGATGTTAAATCAAAAATAGGCCACTGAAATGGTGTGGCAATATTATTTTTAGATTATATATATATAAACAACATTTACAAGTTCTCAGGTTCTTGATAGTACATCTCTAGATCTTTATAGGTAAGGTAGATCCCACTTTGAAAAAATACAGGTAGTTTACCTCTCCCACCAGGAGATCCAGTGCTAAATCTTGAAAAAAATTTTTTTTAAGTGTCTGGCATTTCATAATATGTTTGCCTGGTGTAGGGAGAGAGTAGCAAAAGAAAAACTCCATTCTCCCTCACCCCCAGTTCTCCAATTAGGGATATCATTTGTGTTAACGTGTTCTTTTTGGGATGCAACTCTGACTAGCCATGGTTGTTAACCAGTCATCATTCATTTACACCTTAGGATCAGATGCATTAATAACAAGTCAACACAAATTTTATTTCTGCTTCAGAAAGTGGAAATTTTATATGAGGAAACCTTAGACCTTTGACAGGAAGGCATTCTTGGATGAGGTGGGAGATTCCGAAAAGGCAGCTTCCAGGAAAGAGGTGCTTGGGATCAGGGAAGAAGAGGAAGGTGTGAAAGAAACTGTTACTTTTCACTTTTGCCTAGTATCTTGGATATTATTCGTTTGTTGCACTGTTAATGCTGTGGTTGACAGTGCCTGAATGGGGGTTTCAGAGCAAGTTCAGAAGTCCGTCAACTTTAGCCTGCATATTTTCCATTCCATATTAATTCCAGCACAGTTTCTCCCCATGGTGTGGCATATCCTCTCAGGAAGAGCAGAAGGCAGAGAAAGAAGACCCTTCCTAGTATGCCTGGAGTCCAGCTCAGATAAGTCTTGTTGGATAAGCCTCTTCTTTTTGGCTACTTTCTTGTAACCTCCTCATTCTCCTTCGCAGTGTTTTGTTTTGTTTTGTTTTTTAACATCTTTATTGGAGTATAATTGCTTTACAATGGTGTGTTAGTTTCTGCTTTATAACAAAGTGAATCAGTTATACATATACATATGTCCCCATATCTCTTCCCTCTTGCATCTCCCTCCTTCCCACCCTCCCTATCCCACCCCTCTAGGTGGTCACAAAGCACCGAGCTGATCTCCCTGTGCTATGTGGTTGCTTCCCACTAGCTATCTATTTTACATTTGGTAGTGTATATATGTCCATGCCACTCTCTCACTTCGTCCCAGCTTACCCTTCCCCCTCCCCGTGTCCTCAAGTCCATTCTCTACGTCTGCGTCTTTATTCCTGTCCTGCCCCTAGGTTCTTCAGTACCTTTTTTTTTTTTAAATTCCATATATATGTGCTAGCATATGGTATTTGTTTTTCTCTTTCTGACTTACTTCACTCTGTATGACAGTCTCTAGGTCCATCCACCTCACTACAAATAACTCAGTTTCGTTTCGTTTTATGGCTGAGTAATATTCCATTGTATATATGTGCTACATCTTCTTTATTCATTCATCTGTCGATGGACACTTAGGTTGCTTCCATGTTGTCCTTCACAGTGTTTTATTATGTCAAGTCACCTAGCAGGTCGTAGGTTCTCAGTACTTGACAATTCTTCTAAGAGAGTGAAAGGAAAGTTTGGAAACATGGACCACAATTTCTGCTCTCTTACTACCAATTTCTGTTTTGTCTCTTTTCTACAACTTTAAACAACTCTCCCTTTTTACTGGCGTGTTCGCAGAGAAGAAAGAATGGCTGGTAAGGGGTGGGTAAGAAGAAAGATAATTTTTGATGTTTGACAACCGCCTGACACATCATAGATAACTTTTTGTTTGCACCTCATAGCTTAAATATCTTGAACAAACAAAAATTGAAAACGCAGGATCAGGGCATTAACGCTCGGATAACACTATCGTGCAAAATTCTTATTTCCACGTTTTACTGTTTTATCAGGACATCTTTCATCTTTGTATCAGGCAAGCTAGTAGCAACTCTTCTTCCCTTCCCACTCGGCATTGATGTTTTCGGACTCCTCCCTACTTTACTAGTGTTCTTCGGTTCTGGATGTTGCAAACTCCATCACCCGTCTCTCAGGGTCTTTTCCTCAAGGTTTCCCGACGTTCTGGCACTCTCTAAGCCCACAGCACTTTGGGGAGGAAGATCGTGGATTCATTTGACGGGCCAATGAAGCCTTGCGGGCTGCGGAATCCCACGTGGGTGGGGCTGGGCTCAGCAGGGGCGGGGCCGGCGAGGAGCCCAAGGGAAAAGGTGGCAGGCTCAGTTGCGAAAGTCCGCGGGCAGAGGTTTCACAGTTTTCACGAAGGCTTCGTGTGCGAGGCTGAGGGAATTGGGGTACCCTCGTCACTCATGATTCTGGAAGCTTCAGTAGGCTTTTCTCGGTTGCTGGTACCCGGAAAGGCAGCGGCTTCAGCTCCAGGGGCGGGTCCCAAGGGTCTTGTCGCAGCTCCGGGGCCGTTTGGCCTCCTGGTGTTGGGGGAGGGGCGAGGGAGGTGCTGCTCGCGCCCCCTTTTGCGCTTGCGCAACGGCCTCCGAGCGGGTAGGAGCGCGTGCGCGATGACGTGGACGTTTGATGCGCGCGCAGGCTCTTCAGCTGGAGCGGACACACGGTGTGCGAACCGAACAGAATAACCCGCCCCCAGCGGGATGTGAAGGACTCCGGGTGAGGCCGGCCACGCCCCGCACGGTAACTCTCGGGCCTGGGTGGAGGACGTCTCTTTAGTACTGGCCCGATGGGAGTTTTCCGAGAGTTTGAAGCTCTTGTGTATTTTCTATGGTGTCAGAAGCGTTCTGCTGAGCGATCTTCGCACGCTCCGGCCAGGCCAGGCCTTGCGCGGAGCCGCCTTTGGCGCGCGCCTGTGGTCTTCTGAGCGAGGCTGCGCATGTCACCTCGCGCGCGTCCCCGGCCTCACTTCCGCGTCGCGCCGCGAACTAACTGGGAACATCGACGCCAGCAAGAGGCCACGAGGCGGGCGGGGTGAGAAGCGCCCATGGCGCGGGCCTGCCCTCGCGTGCGTGGGGTGCCGCACCGCATGGTACGATCCGCGTGACGCCTTCCAGCCAGGCGTGGAGCTTTAGGTCGAGAGCCGTGCTTGTGCGCTTTGCCTTTTAGAGCTCAGGTCTCGGGGTTCCAAAACTGCTGACCTCGCTTTTCTAAGGAGCTGTGTGCAGCGTTTTGACACCTGTATAAAGCTCTCGCCCAGCATGTAATTTCCTGGCAGGTTGTTTGAAGCAAGACTGCGAGTTTAATAAAGAAGGAGGGCGAGGAAGTGAGCTGTATAGGAGTGGGAACTTGGTAAACAAAGGACCGGTGGTTCGTAAGTGCAGAAATGAGGGCGGGGAAAACAGGTGGGAAGAGCAGGTGTTATTTTCTTTTTTCCTCTGTGGGGCAGCTTTTGGCTAGTTCTCTGTTTGTGTGCCTTCCCGCTTCTATTTGTCAAGTAGGTCTCTGCCGTTAGCGGTAGGTGGGTCTGGGACAGAAATAAACCGCTCCGAGCACCAGTAACCAAAGTTGACGAATCTGCGTGCGAAGAGTATGGAGAAGTTAGGGATTATTTCACACTGGGTTGAGAGTAGGAAGTGGTAGTGTCATGATGTGAAGGTTTTTGCTTTGCCTTCGGAACTCTGGAGATGCCTCCTCTGGCGAGGTTGGAAGCAGGGAGAGTGTAGGTGGTCTGAAAGGAAGGGTTACCAATGGCAGAACAACGTGAGTAACGAAAGTACTCTTCCTTATGAGGGGAGACCACTCTCCCAGGGTTCGCGTCGCCGGGGCAGACACGTGGATCAAGAGAACTCTCGAGCCCACCCGCGCGCTGCCAGTGTGTGTTGTGAAGCTCTCCGGGCTTCTGCGGCAGAGTCCCTGGCAAATACTGCCTGCTCTGCCTCTTTTTGGGCACGACGCCGCGGCTAGGCTGCAGGGAAAGTGCCTGGAGGTGGCGTGACGCCTGCTGGGAAGGGGGCTGGCCTGGGAGGGCCGGGCGGCTGGTTCTGTAGTCTCCACGGTAACAGAATGCGACTGGATCCTGCCGAGCGATCCTCGGGTTCCGGCCGGCGGCACGTGATCAGTCGAACTCCCCTTCCCCGGAAGAGCTTTCCTTGCGGCATTTTTTCACGTGGTTCTTGGCTAGCTGGCCTTTGCAGTTGGAAAGCGGTGATGTGGGCCCCGATAGTCGACGGCGACTGCAGTCCTCCGAGACTGGCAGGCGGCCTTTTCACTTCCAAGGGTATGGAGTGGGCGCTAGTGCTTCTTGCTGCTGTAGGGCTATGTTTCCAGCTGTTGTGTGAGTTGAGTGGGTTGGATGCGCTTTCCAGAAAACACATGCTTAGGATTTGAGAAAACTTAGTGCCCCAGGTACCTTGCCATACTTAATCCAAGGCAGGGTGGCCATTTGATTGCTGTCCGTTTCTGCCATAAACGTTAGTTCTTCATATTCTACTTATGCAAATATTAGGGACCTGAGAGCTTTCTAACACCGAGTTGTAGTTAAGGGATCATTCCTAGGAATAGAAAATGCTCATGAAGCCAGCATTAACAAATGGTATTTGAGGAGAGAAGAGGAGGGGGGGCCTACTATCTTAGGTAAATGCAACTTTGTGCCTTAAAACCTAAAGCATTTCAGATAATATTTTGAAATTTACCTTTCAAATTTAGGGTTGTGGTGATGATAAAATGCCCAGGGTATAGTCTGGTCCAAAGTAAGCGCTTATTAACAGATCGCGAGTACCATTTATTTAGTTATTAAAGTTAACTTAGTGACGATTAAGAACGGATAGTTGGCTCTTTTACTCTTTGCATCACTTGCTATCATATTTTCTGATTATTTTTGTGTGCAAATTATAGTTTTAAAAAGATTTTTCAAATTTCTGGGCTCATTGTATATTGGTGAATACTGAAATTCGAGTGAACCTATTCTCTTACAAATTTGAGTTTCAGAAACGTAAGCACACTGTTGTAGTGAATGATTATGTTAAGGAACAAACTACATCTTTGTGCTTACCGTACAGTAATGCATTTGTTGTATGAAAAGTTATGGTTATTTTTAGCAACTTTGGAAACATTCGGTTTAGGTTCGCCATCATTTGAATATTTTGTGTTTTTAAAGTAATGGTATTGATTTGGAATTTTAAATTGGCGTACTTTGGGGGGGGGGTAATACCTCAATCATTGAATTAGGTAACTACCTAGTAAACCAGCTAGTGTATTTGGTAAGTTGTATGAGGGTTATGGCTTTAGTAGTTAAACATTTCCGAGAGAGGTCACTGGTGAAAAGATACTCAGAATAGGGACTCCGAAATTGTAGCAATTTACTTATGGAACTTGCCATGTTACCTGAAAACATTCTCTGCGAAATGGCATTTGTGTGTTGGTGTGTGAGTGCCTCTACCTTCAAAGCGTTGACATTTTCAGAATGTTAGAGTATTTCCCATCCACAACTAAACTTACTTCCTCGGGTCATTGTTATAGTTATTTTATTTAGATAACTGCTTGATCTTGAAAAGCTGAACTGAGATTTTTTTTTTTGAAGGTTAAGTTATATCTATGTACCAAAACTGTGGTCTTCCTTAATGCTTTCAGAGAGCCAAACACTGTATTTTTAGAATCTTGCTGGAAGGAGATTTACTGCTTCATGAGTAGCCTAGTTCTTCCTAAAGTAATTTGATTTTTGCAATTGGTTAAAGTTATCTTAGACTTTAGAGTGGTATTTGTGTGTCTGAAACAGCTAAATTTGCTGAATTGACTATCCTTTCTTTAGAAAATCCGATATATATAGTATTCCAAAAGCATAGGCATATTGCTTATAGTGAAGTGAAATCTGTGCTTAAAGATTGTTGTGGAATAAAATTTTATTACTTGTTTGTAAACCAGTAGCAATGTATGGCTCAAGATAGAGATTGTTTTGTTCGTAAATTAGGTTTTTGGTTTTATACATTTTGATCAACTCCTGGAATAACTTGACTGGAGGATTAAAAAAAGACCTTATACAAATCAAAAGTCTGAAAGTTCTAACTTTTTTTTCCTCTTAATACACATTTTTACATTTATTAGTTACCTGTGTACAGAGTGCAGATAGGGCAGTCTGACTCTTCTGCACTTAATTTTTCTGTTTAGATGAAAGGAAAATTTTGAAATGTGTATATATAACATAAGTATAAAGTTTACTTCAGTTAAGTCTCTAACACTAAACTGGATTTCTGTCAGTAGAATCTTTGATATTTCATAGATTAATTTTTAAAAGATAGTGATTGGTTAAAACTTCTTTGCCCCAGTTTTACCTGTAAAAATGATCTGAAAATCAAGAATTTAATATTATAGAAGATAATGTTTAAGATATTCTGAACCCTATAATGTCTTCATAGGTTTGGGATAGCTAAAAAATTTTTTCAGATACTCCTTTGCTGCGTGCCATATTTAAATGCACTTCATGAGAGTGTTTTTGCATAATTGCTTACAAAAATAATTGATTTGTAACAAAATTTTGAGCTTTATGGACTAAATACAGGATTAGGAGTTTGTGTTATTTGATATATACACAATTTTAGAGGAATTGGTTTTTGTGAATTTTCTGAACTTTACTATTTTTATAAAGTCACTTTATTTGTGACTTCTCAGTCTGTTTAAATTTTGTTTTATCGGTCTCTGATAGGTGTTACTTAAACTTGGTAGTTTTAGGAAACCAATAAACCTAATTGCCTTAAGCCTGAGGAAGCTTTTGAAAAGAATCATTCTAAATTTTATCTATCTCTTAAACTCCAAATCGGAGGAGAGATTCTTTTTTCATCTTTCCTGGGTATTAGTACAGTGGTGTCAGAAAGTGAGTTTCTATTTTCACATTTAGCCATAATACAAAAAAATAGCCAACCTTTTTTGAAGCCTTGATTTTTAAAATATTCTCAGGCTAATGAATATTTTAAGTTTTGGAGCCCCCCCCTTTTTTGGGGGGGCGGTCATGTGACCAGCCCTGTAAGAAGAGGTGAAATTCAGATCAGGTGCTTTTGCTGCTTGTTAGTAGTTCTGATGAAAAGTAAAATTAGACTTACAATGAGGAGCACCAATAAGTGGCTCAATTTGATTAGTCAAAATTACTGACCCACTTTAAACAGAAGTAGTGATGTAACATTTTCCTTTTTTGTATAAAAGCTAATTGGTGATAGCTTTACATCTTGTAGAATATTTAGGTAATTTATTTTAGCACATCACTTCAGTTGAATGTAACAATCTGAGATTTCTTTAAAACATTTTATTGAGATAGAATTCACATAACATAAAATTCACCATTTTAAAGGATACATTTAAGTGGTTTTTAGTTCCTGAACATTTCGGTCACCCCCAAAAGAAACCCCATACCAATTAGCAATTGTCCCAGTTATTCCTCTCCCTTTTCACTGTCAACTATGGATCTACTTTTTGTAGATTTACCTGTTCTGGACATTTCATGTAAATGGAATCATACGATATATGTGGCGTTTTTCTTGTAACTTTTATGAGTTAACTAATTTAGTTTTTTTTTAAAATTGGTTGTATGTTTACAAGATACAAAATTTAGAAAGTGTCAGAATATGTATTCTTCCAGCCACCCTGTTTTCCCTTGATAAAGCCAATACTACCAGTTCCTTTTTTGACTTTACAGATAGTCTATGTCAAGCAAATACATACATACTGGTTTTATTCTTTGGCTTTTTCTTTGTTTAAACTTTATAGAAGTATGTAGCATAATCTACAATTCTTTTGAACTTTATGCTCTTAATATATCTTGTAGATAATTTTGTATGAGTCCATAAAGTTTATAATTCTTTTCTAGCTGCAGAATATTCCACTCTGTCATTGTACCACCATTTATCACTGGTGTGTATGCTTGTATTTGCACACATGTATATAAGATAAAGTCCTAGAAGAACTACTGTTTCATGGGATGTATGCATTTGTACTTTTGATATTTTCATGTTATCCTCTTAGATTCTGTCATCTTACACTCTCAGCAGCTGGTTAGATGAGAATGCTGGTTGACGTACACCCTTTACAACACCTCTGCCAAACTTTGATTTTTGCCGTTCTGATAGGGTAAAAACAATATTTTAGGGCGACTTTAATTTCCTCTATTGCGAGACTATGTACGTTTTCATAACCATTTGCTTTTCCTATCCTTTGCCCATTTTTCTGTTAGATTTTTTGTCTTGTTGATTTGTATAAAAAGATCCCTTTTGATATTAGGGAAATGAGTTCTTTATGATATAAGTTGCAAATATAGTTTTCCAGTTAGGCATTTGTTTTTTATTTTGCGTGGATGGTTTTTGTCCTGTTAAAAACAAATTTACATGATTTTGAATTTATCAAAAATTCTGTAGTCTTATTGACTTCTAGGTTTTGTGTCCTGCTTATTATCAAAAAGCTTTTCTCAAAGATTTCTTTAAGAATTAAAAAATAATTACACTGAGACGGGGTGGGGTGGGATTTAAATGTTTGGTCTGTCTGGAATTTTTTTCAGTGTAAGGTCTGAGGTGTGGAGCCAACTGTTTCTTTCCTAGTAAGTTCCAGTGATTTGTCATGGTTTCTTTAAATGTATGTACTAACAAGTTAAATAGCTTTTTACTTATGTATGAACTCATGCCAGTACCATAATAAGAGTTGATCCTATACAAAGATAACATGTAAATTTGTTAATTTTTACTCATCTCAGGAGAACTTGCTGTGTAATGGAATCCTCTGGCAAATTAATTCATTAAGTATCAGGATGCTTTTAAAATAAAAATAACTTTCCAATTTAATCTCTTTAAGTCTGTATACTTTTCTAAAAACTAAGGCATTTATTTTATTTTTAAATTAATTAATTAATTTTTTTTGGCTGCGTTGGGTCTTCGTTGCTGCACGCAGGCTTTCTCTAGTTGTGGTGAGCAGGGGCTACTCTTCGTTTTGGTGTGCGGGCTTCTCATTGCAGTGGCTTCTCTCGTTGCAGAGCACGGGCTCTAGGTGCGCGGGCTTCAGTAGTTGCAGCATGCAGGCCCTGTAGTTGCAGCATGCGGGCCCTTAGAGCACACGGGCTTCAGTAGTTGTGGTGCTTGGGCTTAGTAGTTGTGGCGCTTGGGCTCAGTAGTTGTGGCACACGGGCTTGGTTGCTCTGTGGCAAGTGGGATCTTCCCCGACTAGGGATCTTCCCTTGCATTGGCAGGCAGATTCTTAACCACTGTGCCACCAGGGAAGTTCCAAGTCTGTATACTTTTATACTTTCATGTAGTTTTTCTAAAATGAATCTACACTTTTTGTTTTTATGTGAGATTGTAGTATGTATAGTGAATTATTGGAGGATTGGGATATGAGTAATTTAACTAATTAGATTAAAATGAACTTTAAAAAGATAATCAAATATTCCAGAATCAGTATCTTCACAGTGATTGAGAGAAAGGTAGAAGCAAAGTCTTAGAAGAATTTAGGAATATATTTTGGGGGTAATGTAATCATTCTTGTATTTTTGTTAACAAAATAAATGTTCACTTGATTAAAGTGTTTTTTTGCTTGTTTTTTAGGCTGGGAAGGCCATTGTGATTATGTGGTAACTATAGTTATCTTACTACTGATTTTCCCACTGGAATCATGGAGGAGAAACAGCAGATTATATTGGCTAATCAAGATGGTGGGACAGTGGCAGGAGCAGCACCTACCTTCTTTGTCATCCTAAAACAGCCAGGAAATGGCAAAACTGATCAAGGAATTTTGGTTACTAATCGGGATGCCTGTGCTTTGGCTAGCAGTGTTTCATCACCAGGAAAATCTAAGGGAAAGATTTGCCTTCCAGCTGATTGTACTGTAGGAGGAATCACTGTCACCTTGGATAACAATAGTATGTGGAATGAATTCTATCATCGAAGCACAGAGATGATCCTGACCAAACAGGGAAGACGCATGTTTCCTTACTGTCGTTATTGGATAACAGGTTTAGATTCAAATATGAAATATATCCTCGTCATGGATATATCTCCTGTGGATAACCATCGTTATAAATGGAATGGTCGCTGGTGGGAGCCCAGTGGGAAGGCTGAGCCCCATGTTTTGGGGAGGGTTTTTATTCATCCAGAATCTCCTTCCACAGGTCATTATTGGATGCATCAACCAGTATCTTTCTATAAACTCAAACTTACCAACAATACACTGGACCAAGAAGGGCATATTATCTTGCACTCTATGCATCGCTACCTGCCGAGGCTTCATTTGGTGCCTGCAGAGAAGGCTACCGAAGTGATACAATTAAATGGCCCTGGTGTCCACACTTTTACCTTCCCACAGACTGAATTCTTTGCAGTAACAGCTTATCAAAACATTCAGATTACCCAGTTGAAAATAGATTACAATCCATTTGCTAAAGGCTTCCGGGATGATGGGCTGAATAGTAAGCCCCAGAGAGATGGAAAGCAAAAGAACAACTCTGACCAGGAAGGGAATAGTGTTCCCAGTTCTCCTGGTCAACGGGTCCGTCTTACAGAAGGTGAGGGGTCAGAGATACAGCTAACTGATTCGGATCCTTTATTGAGGGGTCATGAAGCATCATGCAAGGGTTTGGAGAAGCCTTCCCTTAATGTAAAACGAGACTTTCTAGGTTTCATGGATATTGATTCAGCACTTGGTGAAGTTCCTCAATTGAAGCAAGAGGTTTCTGAAAGGTAGGTAACAGATTTTCTGTTCTTAGAGATAAAAGGAAGGTTTGAATTTAAAATACTGATTGTGTGGACTGCTGACTTTAGACATTGATAAATGCAAGCCGCTATAAAATATACCACAGTTGCTTTTACATTCTGTGAAGTGACAGTTCATTTTTCTGTAATGAATATTGATTGGGTTCACAATCCAGAATTGTAGGCAAATTAGATGACTTATCAGAATGGGGACCTTAGATTTAGATTTTAGGCTTAGACTTTTGTTAATCATGTGTGGCTGTTCCTTGCTAATATATATAGAAGACTTTTAAAAAATATTGAAATATAGTTGGCATACAGTATGTATAGACAACTCTTGATTGATTGGGGAAGGGAAAAGAATGACCCCCAAATCATAACTGAAACAGAACTTATCCAGTGAGGCACAGAAGAGATTTAAAGTAAAGTTGTTTATATGTAGTACGTAAGAATTTTGTGCCCTGTGGACATCCTAATCCATAAATTGCCTAAGAAATAAGCTGAAGGTTATTACATGTTAAAATAGCATGATATACTCTTATGTTTTTTAAATCTGAACTTGTGTTATTTATTTATTTTTATCAAAGTCTTTATGTTTTTAGAGCAATTTTAGGTTTGCAGCAAAATTGAGAGGAAAGTACAGAGATTTCCCATACAGCCCCTGCCTCCACACATGCATAGCCATTCCCATTAGCAACATTCCCCACCAGAGTGGTACATTTGTGTCAATTGATGAACCTGTATTGACGCATCATAATCACCCAAAGTCTGTAGATTACATAAGGGTTCATTGTTGGTGATATACATTCTGTGGGTTTGGACAAATATGTAATGACATGTATCCACCCTCATAGTGTCATACAGAGTATTTTCATTGCCCTAGAAATCCTCTATTCTCCACCTGTTAATTCCCCTTCCCCTTCACATCTGGCAACCTTTTACCTTTTTATTATCTCACTGCTTTGCCTTGTCCAGAATTTCATATAGTTGGAATTATACAGTATGTAGCCTTCTCAAATTAGCTTCTTTCACTTAGTAATATGTATGTAAGGTTCCTTCATGTCTATTCATGGCTTGATAGCACATTTTTTTTCAGTGCTGAATAATATTTCCTTGCTTGGTTGTACCAGTTCATTTATTCATTCACCTCCTGAAGGGCATCTTGGGTGCTTCCCAGGTTTGGCAATTATGAATAAAGCTGCCATGAACATCCATGTCCAAGTCTTCAGTTCATTTGGGTATATACCAAAGAGCGTGGTCACTAGGTCGTATGGTAACAGTGATGTTTAGATTTATAAGAAACTGCCAAACTCTTCCAAAGTGGCTGTACCATTTTGCAGAAATGAGAGTTCTTGTTGCTCTGCATCCTTGTCAGCACTTGGTGTTGTCAGTTTTCTGGATTTTGGCCTTTCTAATAGGTGTGTAGTAGTAGTATCTTGTTTAAATTTGCCTTTCCCTGATGACACGATGTGGTGCATCTTTTCATATGCTAATTTGCCATCTGTATGTCATCTTTGGTGTCTGTTAAGGTCTTTGGCCCATTTTCTAATCAGATTGTTTTACTGTTGTGTTAAGAGTTCCTTATATATTTTGGTGTTTTTTGGGCTGCCTTGGGTCTTAGTTGTGGCACGCGGGATCGTCGTTGCAGCACGCGGGCTTCTCTCTACTTGTGGCGCACGAGCTGCAGAGTGCATGGGCTCAGTAGTTGCTGTGTGCAGGCTTAGTTGCCCCGTGGCATGTGGGATCTTAGTTCCCCGACCAGGGATCGAACCCGCGTCCCCTGCATTGGAAGGTGGATTCTTAAGGACCACCAGGGAAGTCCCAGTTCCTTGTATATTTTGGATAACATGTGTTTTGCAAATATTTTCTCCTAGTCTGTGGTTTGTCTTCTCATTCTCTTGTTGTTGTCTTTTACAAAGCAGTTTATTATTTTAATGAAGTTCAGCCTATCAAGGATTTCCTTCATGGATCATGCCTTTGATTTCATATCTAAAAAGTCATTGCCATATTTAAGGTCATGTAGGTTTTCTCTTAGGTTATCTTTTAGGATCCTTATAGTTCTGTGTTTTACATTTTGGTTTATGATCCATTTTGTATTAATTTATGTGAAAGTTGGAAGGTCTGCGTCTAGATTCATTTCTTTGCATGTGGATGTCCTGCTGTTCCAGCACCATTTGTTGAGAAGACTCTCTTTGCTCCATTGTACTGTCCTTGCTCCTTTGTCAAAGATCAGTTGACTCTATTTATGTGAGTCTATTTGTGGGCTCTCTAGTCTGTTCCACTGACCTATTTGTTCTTTCACCAGTATTACACTGATTTGATTACTGTAGCTTTTTAAGTAAGTCTTGAACCTGGGTAGTGTTAGCCCTCCAACTTTGTTCTCCTTCAGTATTGTGTTGGCTATTCTGGGTCTTTTTCTTCTCTATATAGACTTGAGAATCAGTTCATCAATATCTATAAAATGACTTGCTGGGATTTTGATTTTGGTTGCATTGAATCTATAGATCAAGTTGGGAAGAACTGACATCTTAACTGTATTGAGTCTTCCTATTCATGAACACTGACTATCTCTCCATTTATTTAGTTCTTTAATTTTTTGCATCAGAGTATTGTCATTTTCCCCATATTGATCTTGCACATATTAGATTTATACCTCAGTATTTCACTATTTGGGGGTGATAATGTAAATGGTATTGTTTTTTTTTAACTTCAAATTCCACTTGTTCTCTGTTGATATATAGGGAAGCAATTGACTTTGGTACTTTATCCTTGTATTCTGCAACCTTGCTATAATCACTTATTAGTTCCAGAAGTTTTTTGGAGATTCTTTTGGATTTTCTACCTAGACGATCATGTGATTCATGAACAAGACAGTTTTCTTTCTCTCAAATCTGTATTCCTTTATTTCCTTTTCTTGTCCTATTGCATTCACTAGGACTTCCAGTATGATGCTGAAAAGGAGCGATGAGAGGTGACATCCTTGCCTTGTTTCTGATCTTAGTGGGAAAGTTTCTAGTTTCTCACCATTAAGTATGATGTTTGTTTTAGGTTTTTTGTAAATATTCTTTTTTTTTGGCCGTACCTTGCCGTATGCGGGATCTTAGTTTCCTTTGTAGATATTCTTGATTAAGTTGAGGAATTTCCCTTCTATTGCTGATTTACTGAGAGTTTTTATCATGGATGGGTGTTGCATATTGTCAAATGCTTTTTCTGAATCTGTTGATATCATGTGACTTTTTTTTTCTTTTCTGGTTTATTGATGTGATGTATTATGTTAATTGATTTTTGAATGAACCAGCCTCGTATACCTGGGATGAATCCCACATGGTCGTGGTGTATAATTCTTTTATATGTTTTATTTGATTTGCTCTTATTTTGTTGAGGATTTTTGCATTTCTGTTTTTGAGGAATAATGGTCTGCAGTTGTCTTGTAATGTCTTTGTCTGGTTTTGGGATTGGGGTTATGCTGGCTTCATAGAAGGAGTCAGGAAGTATTGCCACTACTCCATCTTCTGAAAGAGATTGTAGAGAATTGGTATCATTTCTTTCTCATATGTTTGGGAAATTTTACCAGTGAACCCATCTGGGCCTGGTGCTTTCTGTTTTGGAACCTTATTGATTCAATTTCTTAAATGAATATAGGCCTATTTTGATTGTTTCTTGTGTGAGCTTTGGAAGATTGTGTTTTTCAAGGAATTGGCTCATTTTATCTAGGGTATCAAATTTGTTGGCATAAAATTGTTCATATATTCCTTTATTATTCTTTTGATGTCCATGGGATCTGTAGTGGTGTCCCTCTTTTTCTTTTTTTAAATTAAATTTATTTTATTATTTATTTTGGTTGCACCAGGTCTTAGTTGCGGCTGGTGGTCTCCTTAGTTGTGGCATGCAAACTCATAGTTGCGCTATGCATGTGGGATCTAGTTCCCTGACTAGGGATCGAACCCAAGTCCCCTGCATTGGAAGGTGGATTTTTAACCACTGTGCCACCAGGTCCTCCCTCTTTTTATTTCTGATAATAGTAATTTGTGTCTTCTCTCTTTTTTCCTTAGCCTGGCTAGAGGCTTATTGATTTTTTTTTATTGATCTTTGAAAAGATCAATTAAAAAAATCAATAAAAAGTTTAAAAAATCAGCTTTTGGTTTTATTGATTTTTATCTACTGATTTTTCTGTTTTCAATTTCATTGATTTCTGCCCTGATTCTTATTTCTTTTCTGCTGCTCACTTTGGATTTAACTTGCTCTTCTTTTTCTAATTTCCTAAGGTGGAAACTTAGATTATTGATTTTAGATCTTCCTTCTTTTCTAATATATGTGTTCAGTGCTATGTTTCTTTGTAAGCACTGCTTTCTCTGTGTCCCACAAATTTTGATAAATTGTATTTATATTTTCACTTAGTTCAGAATATTTAAAAATTTCTCTCGAGATTTCTTCTTTGACCCATGTGTTATTTAGAAGTGTGTCGTTTACTCAGTTACTTTGGGATTTTCGTTATTTTTCTGTCAGTGATTTCTAGTTTAATTTTATTACAGTCTTTTAAGTTTTTTAAGATGTGTTTTATGGTCCAGAATGTGGTTTAGCTTGGTGAATGTTCCATGTTAACTTGAGAAGAATGTGTATTCTGCTGTTGTTGAAGTAGTCTATTATACATGTCAATTATATCTAGTTAATTGATGGCTTAACTGAATTCCATTATGTCCTTACTGACTTTCTTCCTGCTGGACCTGTCCATTTCTGATGTGTTTCAGTCTCTGATAGTAGATTCATCCGTTTCTCCTTGCATTTCTTTTAGTTTTTGCCTCATGTAGGTTGATACTCTGTTTTGGGGCACATATACGTTAAGGATCGTTATGTCTTCTTGGAGGATTGACCCTTTATCATTATGTAACGTCCTTCATTATCCCTGATAACTTTCATTACTTTTAAGTCTATTCTGTCTGAAGTTAAAATAGCTACTCCTGCTTTTTGTTGATTAGTATTAGCATGATATATTTTTCTCTATCCATTTACTTTGAATTTTTATGTGTCTTTATATTTAAAGTGGGTTTTACAGATAATATGTAATTGGGTCTTTTTTTTTTAAATTTTATTTATTTATTTATTTAGTTTTGACTGTGTTGGGTCTTCGTTTCTGTGCGAGGGCTTTCTCTAGTTGCAGCAAGCGGGGGCCACTCTTCATCGCGGTGCGCGGGCCTCTCACTGTCGTGGCCTCTCTTGTTGAGGAGCGCAGGCTCAGTAGTTGTGGCTCACGGGCCTAGTTGCTCCGCGGCATGTGGGATCTTCCCAGACCAGGGCTCGAACCCGTGTCCCCTGCATTAGCAGGCAGATTCTCAACCACTGCGCCACCAGGGAAGCCCTTGGTTTTTTTTTTTAATTTATTTTATTTATTTATTTTTGGCTGTGTTGGGTCTTCGTTGCTGTGCGCGGGCTTTCTCTAGTTACGGCAAGCGGGGGCTACTCTTCGTTGCAGTGTGCGGGCTTCTCAGTGCAGTGGCTTCTCTTTGCAGAGCATGGGCTCTAGGTGCTCGGGCTTCAGTAGTTGTGGCACATGGGCTCAGTAGTTGTGGCTTGTGGGCTCTAGAGCACAGGCTCAGTAGTTGTGGTGCACGGGCTTAGTTGCTCCGTGGCATGTGGGATCTACCCAGACCGGGGATCGAACCCGTGTCCCCTGCATTGGCAGGTGGATTCTTAACCACTGTGCCACCAGGGAAGCCCTGGGTCTTGTTTTTTGATCCATTCTGACTGGTGCATTTAGACTGTTGACATTCAAAGTGATTATTGAAATAGTTGGATTAATATCTACCATATTTGTTACAGTTTTTCTTTTGTCCTTGTTCTTTGTTTCTATTTTTGTTTTCCACTCTTTATTTGCCTTTTGTGGTTTTAGTTGAGCGTTTTATATGATTTGGTTTTCTTTCTCTTAGCATATCAGTTATACTTTAACTCTTTTTAGTGGTTACTCTATGGTTTGAATATACATTTACAACTTAACCCAAGTCCATTTTCAGATAACACTATATTGGTTCACAGGTAGTTGGTAAATACTCTCTCCTGTTCTTTGTATCACTGCCATCATTCATTTCACTTATGTATAAATATGTATATGTGATATATACGTAAGTAATCAAACGTATTGTTGCTATTATTTTGAACAAATTGTTACTTGTTAGACCAACTAAGAACAACAACAAAAGAAAGGTTTTATTTTGCATTCACTTATTTCTTCCTCGTTCTTTATGGAGATCTGAGTTTGACCTGTGTTATTTTACATTTGTCTGAAGAACTTCTTTTAATATTTCTTGCAAGTCAGATCAACTGGCAACAAATTCTGTTAATTTTTGTTTCTGAAAGTCTTTATTTCTCCTTTAATTTTGCAGGGTACAGAATTCTAGGTTGGTGTTTTACTCTCTGAATACTTATAATATTTCACTCTTTTTGATTCTGTGGTTTCTGAGGAGAAGTTGGATAGAATTCTTATCTTTGTTCCTCTGTAGGTAAGGTGTTTTTTCCTCTGGCTTCTTTTAGTATATTTATCTTTGATTTTCTGCAGTTTAAAAATGGCACCACTACATATAGTCTTTTGGTAGTTACCCTTCTTGGTGTTCTGTGAGCTTCTGGTTCTGTGGTTTGATGTCTGATATTAATTTGGGGAAATCTCAGTCATCATTGTTTTAAATATTTCTTCTGTTCCTCTCTTTTTCTGATACTCATATTATGCGTATGTTGCATCTTTTGTAGTTGTCCCACAGTCCTTGGATATTCTGTTCTTTTCAGCCTTTGTTTTCTTTCCTTTTCAGTTTTGGAGGTTTCTGTTGCTGTATCTTCAAGCTCAGAGATTGTTTCCTCAGCCGTGTCTAGTCTACTAATAAGCCCATCAAAGGCATTCTTCATTTCTTTTACCATGTTTTTGATCTTTAGCATCTCTTTTTGTTTTTCTTAGGATTTTCATTTCTCTGCTTACATTGCACGTCTGTTCTTGCATGTTGTCTCTTTATTTATTAGAATCCTCAGTATGTTAATCATAGTTATAAATTCCCAGTCTGCTAATTTCAGCATCCCAGTATGATAATTTTGATGATTGGTCTGTCTTCAAATTGTGTTTTTTTGCCTTTTAGTATGCTTTGTAATTTTTTCTTGACAGCTGGACATGATGTGTTAGGTAAAAGGAAGTGCTGTAAATAGGCCTTTAATAATGTTATGGTAAGGCATGGATGTGAGGGAAAGGGAAGTGTTCTTTAGTCCTATGGTTAGGTCTCAGTTTTTTAATGAGTCTGTGCCTCTGGACTGTGAACTTCACAAGTACTTCTCATATTCTTTCTTGCCCCCTTAAGTTGGACGGGATTGGCTAGAGTAGGCTGGAGTTGGATATTTCCTTTCCCCAGGTCAGTTAGGCTCTGATAAAACCCACCAAGTTAGACTCTGGTTAACTAATTTTTCCAGAGGTTAGGCTTTGTTGTTAAAAGTAACAGAGACTGACCCCCCTGGCCCAGGATTTTTCTCACGAGGGAATATTTACTGGGAGAACCTAGTCTAGCTCCTGGTGGAAAACTTACAGAAATGTGGGAGCACCCCTATAACTGGGTACCCCTGGAGTTTTAAACCCAGGCTTGTCTACATTGAGCCTCCAGCAACTCCAGTTACAGTTCAGGTTTTTCTACCCTGGCACTGGTTCCCAAGGTGGTTTCCATTGTCAGTTACTGCTCTAACCATGATCCCCTGTATCCACCTGACTGTTTTCAGCAGTTTGCACTGTACTCTCACTGTCTCTCTTTCTCTCTCCTTTTTTTTTTTTTTTAAATAGAGAAGCCTGTGTGAAACCTGGCTTGTTTCTTTTCTTTCCGTTTCTTTGTTTCTTTTTAAAAAATATTTATTTATTTATTTGGCTGTGTTGGTTCTTAGTTGCAGCATGTGGGCTCTTTGTTGTGGTGCACAGGCTTAGTTTCCCTGCAGCATGTGGGATCTTAGTTCCCTGACCAGGGATGGAACCCACATCCCCTGCGTTGGAAGGTGGATTTTTAACCACTGGACCACCAGGGAAGTCTCCTCACTGTCTCTTATGGATTCAAAAGAGTTGTTGATTTTTCAGTCCGTTTAACTTTTCACTTGTTAGGACATAGTGGCTATTTCTAAACTCCTTACATGTGCAGCTGGAAACTTGCCTTATTTGAATGTTAAAACCCAAGTTCGGTAGAAGTATATCCCAGCCCAGTACTTTTCTTTTACCTTCCTTTTCTCACTTAATTCATATCCCATTAACATCTACTATTCTTTGAGTTTGGAATCCCCACATTCATGAGTTCCCCGACTTGTTTATGGGAAAGTTAGTGCTTTGCTATTTTCTAAGGGTTGTTGACAGGTGGAGTGGATGTTACTCAAGCAGTGAACAGGTTTTTCTTTTATTCTGTCAAGGGGGAAAGTGGTTTTCAGTATATGCTTTTCACTGTGGTTTTGTTTTTGTTTTTTGGCAGTTGCAACTAGAGGATGCCACCCAGTGTGTAATCATCTTGATTACCCAGTACAATTTAAAAAAATTGAAACACTTCAACACCAGTATTTTTTTGAATTGATTTTATTGAAGGACAGTTGATTTGGTGTTTAATTTCTGTTGTACAGCAAAGCGATTCAGTTATATATGTACATTCTTTTTCACATTCTTTTCTATTATGGTTTATCACAGGACATTGAATATACAGTGCTATCCAGTGGGACCTTGTTGTTTATCCATTCTGTACATAATAGTTTGCATGTGCTACTCTCAAACTCCCAATCCATCCCTCCCCTTCTTCTTTCCCCCTTGGCAACCACAAGTCTGTTTTCTATGTCTGTGAATCTGTTTCTGTTTTGTGGGTAAGTTCATTTGTGTTATATTTTAGATTCCCACATATGTGAAATCATATGGTGTTTGTCTTTCTCTTTCTGACTTACTTCACTTAGTATGATAATCTCTGGTTGCATCCATGTTGCTGCAAATGGCATTATTTCATTCCTTTTTTTTATGGCTGAGTAGTATTCCATTATGTATTATATGTACCACATTTTCTTTATCCAGTCATCTGTCGATGGACATTTAGGTTGTTCTCATGTCTTGGCTGTTGTGAATAGTGCTGCTGTGAACATGGAGTGCATGTATCTTTTTGAATTATAGTTTTGTCCAGGTAGATGTCCAGGAGTGGGATTGCTGGATCCTATGACAACTCTATTTTTAGTTTATTGAGGAACCTCCATATTGTATTCCATAGTGGCTGCACTAATTTACGTTCCCACTAACAGTGTAGGAGGGTTCCCTTTGCTCCACACCCTCTCAGCATTTGTTATTTGTAGACTTTTTAATGATGGCCTTTCTGACTGGTGTGAGTTGATACCTCATTGTGGTTTTGATTTGCATTTCTCTAATAATTAGTGGTGTTGAGCATCTTTTCATGTCCCTGTTGGCCATCTGTATGTCTTCTTCGGAGAAAGTTCTGTTTAGGTCTTTTGTCCGTTTTTCAGTTGGGTTGTTTGTTTTTGTTATTGAGTTGTGTGAGCTGTTTGTATATTTTGGAAATTAAGTCCTTGCTGGTCACATCATTTGCAAATATTTTCTCCCAGTCCATAGGTTGTCTCTTTGTTTTGTTTATGGTTTCCTTTGCTGTACAAAAGCTTTTGAGTTTGATTAGGTCCCATTTGTTTATTTTTGCTTTTATTTCTATTGCCTTGGGAGACTGACCTAAGAAAATATTGGTATGATTTATGTCAGAGAATGTTTTGCCTGTGTTCTCTTCTAGGAATTTTTTGGCAACACCAGTATTTTTATCCTCATTATCCAAAAGCAGTTTAATCTGTCCTTGGATGATGGAGGATTTACTTTTAAAATTACTTTGGAGGCCAGGGTGAGGAGTTTGTTAGCTGACAGAGTCATGTGTATTTCTTTGTTATAGACAGTGGTTTTTGGCGTTACATGTGGTATTATAAGCTTCTGATCTTAATGAGTTAAGAAAATGGTTCAGATTTATGAGTGCATCAGTATCCTTGTTACTGAAGGGAAAAAAACAACTTGACAGGTGCATGCTCCAGGAAATAGCATTATCATCATGTCTGAAAGTGGTATTTAGCCGTATGCAAACTTTGTCTTACATATGCAAGCTTGATTTGGGAGCTGAGATTATTTTGAGGCAGGCGTTGTGATGAGAACTCTTAGGATTTGCTCTCAGAGTAACTTTAATGTATAACATACAGCAGTGTTATTAATTATGTTGTACATTATAAGTCTAGTGCTTATTTATTTTCTAACTGGAAGTTTATACCTTTTCACCACCATCATCCAATTTCCCATTCCCCCGCCTCCAGTAACCACAAATCTGATTTCTTTCTGAGTTTGTTTTGAAGTATAATAGACCTACAACAATATGTTCGTTCTGGCGTGTAGCTTAGGGTGATTTGATATTTCTATACGTTACAAAGTGATCATCATTATAAATCTAGTTACCATCTGTCAGCATGCAAAGATATTACATTATTATTGGCTGTATTTCCTGCACTGTACATTACATCCCTGTGACTCATTTATTTTGTAACTGGAAGTTTGTATCTTTTTTAGTTTCCCTCACTTATTTCATTCATTCCCCCCACCCTCCCCTCCTCTGGTAACCATCTGTTTCTTCTCTACATCTGTGACTCTTGTTTTTGTTTTGTTACATTTGTTCACTTGTTTTTTAGATTCCACATATAAGTGAAATCATGCAGTATTTGTCTTTTTAGTCTGACTTATTTCACTTAGCACAATATCCTCTAGGTCCATCCATGTTGTTGCAAATGGCAAGATTTCATTCTTGTTTTGCGGCTAATATTCATCTATTTGTCATCTTCTTTATCCATTTACCTATTTATAGACACTTAGGTTGCTTCCATATCTTGGTCATTGTGAGTAATGCTGCTATGAACATAGGGGTGCATATGTCTTTTTAAATTAGTGTTTTTGTTTTCTTTGGAAAAATACCCAGAAGTGGAATTGCTTGACAATTGCTGTGGCAGTTCTATCTTTAAATTTGTGAGGAACCTCCATACTGTTTTCCATAGCGGCTGCACCATTTTACATACTCACCAACAGTGCCTGAGGGTTTCCTTTTCTCCACATTCTCTCCAGCACTTGTTATCTATTGTCTTTTTGATAATATCCATTTTGACAGGTATGAGGTGATAGCTCATTGTGGATTTGACTTGCATTTCCTTGATGATGAGTGATGTTGAGCATCTTTCCATGTACCTGTTGCCCATTTGTATGTTTTCTTTGGAGAGATGTCTATTTAGGTCCTCTGTCCATTTTGTGATTGGATTGCTTGTTTTTTTTGATGTTGAGTTAAATGAATTTTTATATATTTTGGATATTAGCCATTTGTTAAATTGTTTGCGAATATCTTCTTTCACTCATTAGGCAGCCTTTTCATTTGTTGATGGTGCAGAAGCTGTGCAAAAGCTTTTTAGTTTGATGTAGTCCGATTTGTCTGTTTTTGCTTTTGTTTCCCTTGCCCCAGGAGACATATCCAAAAAAATATTGCTAAGCCTGAGGTAAAAAATATTGCTAACACTGCCTATGTTTTCTTCTAGGAGTTTTATGATTTCAGGTCTTATCTTTAAGTCTTTAATCCACTTTGAGTTTATTTTTGTATATTGTGTGAGAAAATAGTCCAGTTTGATTCTTTTGCATGTAGTTGTCTGGTTTTTTCAACACCATTTATTGAAAAGGCTGTCTTTTCCCCATTGTATATTCTTGCCTCCTGTGTTGTAGAGTAAATGTCCATGTAAGTGTGGGTTCATTTCTGGGCTCTCTATTCTGTTCCATTGATCTGTGTCTACTTTTGTGCAAGTACCTTACTGTTTTGATGACTATAGCTTTGTAGTATAGTTTGAAATCAGGGATCATGGTACCTCCAGTTCTTGTTTCTCAATATTGTTTTGGCTCTTTGGGGTCTTTCGGGTTTTCATACAAATTTAGAGTAATTTTTTCTGGTTCTATGAAAAATGCCATTGGTATTTCGATAGGGATTGCACTCAATCTGTAGATTGCCTTGGGTAGTACAGTCATTTTAACAATATTAATTCTTCCAGTCTATGAGCATGGTATATCTTGTCATCTGTTGGTGTTGTCTCAGTTCTTTTCATCACTGTCTTATAGTTTTCTGAGTACAGATCTTTTACCTCCTTAGTTAGATATATTCCTAGGTATTTTATTTCTTTTTGATGCAGTTGTAAATAAGATTGATTCCTTAGTTTTTCTTCCTGATAGGTTGTTGTTAGTGTAAAGAAACGCAACAGATTTCTGTGTTTTAATTTTGTATCCTGAAACTTTATGAAGTCATTTATTTGTTCTAATAGTTTTTTGGTGGCATCTTTAGAATTTTCTATATATGGCAATAGTATGTCACCTGAAAACAGTGACAGTTTTACTTCTTCCTTTCCAATTTGGATTCTTTTTATTTCTTTTTCTCGTCTGATTGCTTTGGTTAGGATTGCCAATATTATGTTGAATAAAAGGGGTGAGAGTGGTCATCTTGTCTTGTTCCTGATCTTAGAGGCAATGCTTTCAGCTTTTCGCTGTTGAGTATGGTGTTGGCTATATGTTTGTTATATGTATGACCTTTATTATATTGAGGTATGTTCCCTCTCTGCCTACTTTGTTGGTAGTTTTTATCATAAATGGATTCTGAATTTTGTCCAAAGCTTTTTCTGTATTTATTGAGATGACATGATTTTTATTCTTCAGCTTGTTAATGTGGTATTACCATTACCAGATTGATTTGCAGATATTGAACCATCTTTGCATTGCTGGGTTAAATCCCACTTTATCAAGATTTGTGATCCTTTTGTATTTATTTATTTATTTGGCTGAGCTGGGTGTTAGTTTTGGCAGGAGGGATCTTTAGTTGCGGCATGCGGGATCTTTTAGTTGTGTTATGCGGGCTCTTGGTTGCAGCGTGCGGGATCCAGTTCCCTGACCAGGGATTGAACCTGGGCCTCCTGCATTGGGAGCACTGAGTCTTAACCACTGGGCTACCAGGGAAGTCCCTATGATCCTTTTAATGCATTGTTGAACATGTTTTGCTTATATTTTGTTGAGGATTTTTACATTTATGTTCATCAGTGACATTGGCCTGTAATTGTTTTTGCGAGGGGGTGATGTCTTTGATTTTGGTATCAGGGTGATGCTGGCCTAATAGAAGTTCAGAAGCATTCTTTCCTCTTCCATGTTTTGGAATATTTTGAGAAGAATAGGTGTTAATTGTCTAAATGTTTGGTAGAATTCACCTTTGAAGCCGTCTGGTCCTGGACTTTTGTTTCTTGGGAGTCTTTTAAATTGCTGTTTCAATTTTATTGTATAGTACGTCCCCTACATATGAACGAGTTCTGTTCTGAGAGTGTGTTCGTACATTCAGTTTGTTCGTAAGTCCAACAAAGTTAGCCTAGGTACCTGACACAATGAATTGGCTATATAGTACTGTACTGTAATAGTTTTATAATACTTTTTACACAAATAATACATAAAGAACAAGCAAACACAAAAAATAAAGATAACGTTTTTAGTCTTACTGTCCCGTACCTTGAAAAGTACAGCAGTATAGTACAACAGCTGGCGTACAGGGGCTGGCATCAAGTGAACAGGCAAGAAGAGTTACTGACTAGAGGAGGGAGGGGAGGTGGGATATATATAGTAGAGCTGAAGGATCTTCAGCAATAGGAGGTGGAGGGCAAGCTACAATTTCAGTCGCGCCTGACGGTGATGGAATGCACGTTCGCATCTTTGGAAGTTCATAACTTGAAGGTTCGTATGTAGGGAACTTACTGTAATCGGCCTGTTTATATTTTGTATTTCTTCCTGATTTAGTCTTGGGAGATCGTACTAGGTGATTATTTCTAGGAATTTATCCAGTTCCTCTAGGTTGCCCATTTTATTGGCGTATAATTCTGTGGTGTAATCTCTTTATAATTGTTTATGTTTCTGTGGTGTCAGTTGTTACTTCTCTTTTATTTTTGATTTTTTTGGGTCCTCTCTTTTTTTTCTTGGTGAGTTTGGGTAAAGGGTTGTCAATTTTATCTTTTCAAAGAACCAGTTGTTAGTTTCATCCTTATTTTGTTTTTGAAAAGGAAATTGCTATTTCGTATTGTGTATTGCACAGTGTATGGAAATACAGCTGATCCTTTATATTGATTTTGTATCGTACAGCTTTGCTGAATTTATTAACTGACTCTGTGTGTGTGTTTGTGTGTGTGTGTGTATTATTTAGAGTTTCCTACGTATAAGATCATGTCATCTGTGACAGAGATACCTTTATTTTTTCCTTTCCAATTTGAATTGATACTATTCTTTTCTTACCTAATTGCTTTAGTTACAATTTTCAGTACTGTGTTAAATAGAAGTGGTGAAAGTGGGATCATTCTGGTTTTAATTTGCATTTTTCAAGTACATTTTCAGTAATTTCTTCAGAAAGCATGTATGGGACATAGAATTTTAGAATGTTTAAATAAAATCACTTCTGAGGAAGGTAGTAGTCCCCTTCTTCACTCCTCTCAACAATTTTCTTTCATGTTGAAAAATAGCTTTATTATACCCTCATACTTTCATAATTTTTTTGGTTGAGTGTAGAGTTCCATGCTGAAAATGTGTTGTCGGGTTCCAGTGTGCTGTTGAGAAGTTTGATTCCTGGTGGTTTGAAGGCTCTTAAGATTTTTTTGTTGATCTCTCTTATGAAATTTCACAATGATGAGCCGTGGTATGGTTGTTCTCATCATTGTGAGAAAACAAGTTTTTTCAAAACAAGAAGTTCATATTCTTTGGTCCTAGGAACATTTAAGTATTATTTCTCTGTTAATTTTTTCACTTTCTTTTTTCTGTTTTATTTAAAAAATTTTTTTCTTTTTTTTTTTAAGGCATGTGAGCTCGAGAGTGCGGGCTCAGTAGTTGTGGCACACGGATTTAGTTGCTCTGCAGCATGTGGGATCTTCCTGGACCAGGGCTTGAGCCCGTGTCCCCTGCACTGGCAGGCATATTCTTAACCACTGCGCCACCAGGGAAGTCCTGTTTTCTCTTTTCTAAAAAAACTCTGGATAGTTGGGTGTTCCATCTACTGGATTGATTATCTTATATAATCAGTCTTTTATTTCTTGTCATTGTCTTTTTGCCGTACATTATGTGAGATTTCCTTGATTTAGCTTCTAACTTACTGATGTATTTATTGCAGGTGTCCGATTTCAGTTTCCAAGAGCTCTTTTGTTTTCCACTCTACATTATCTTTCCCAGTGGATTTCTTTTTTCTGTTACTCTAATTACCAGTTTCATGGAAGGCATTACGTTATGGCTTTTTCTAGTGTGCATCTGTACATATCTCTCTTTTTTAAATAGATTATTTATTTTAATTTTATTTATTTTAATTTTATTTATTTTTTTGGCTGCATTACATCTTCGTTGTTGTACATGGGCTTTCTCTAGTTGTGGTGAGCGGGGGCTACTCTTTGTTGTGGTGTGCGGGCTTCTCATTGTGGTGGCTTCTCCTGTTGCGGAGCATGGGCTCTAGGTGCGTGGGCTTCAGCAGTTGTGGGTCGTGGGCTCTAGAGTGCAGGCTCGGTAGTTGTGGCACATGGGCTTAGTTACTCCGCGGCATGTGGGATCTTCCCAGACCAGAGATCAAACCCGTGTCCCTTGCATTGTCAGGCAGATTCTTAACCACTGCACCACCAGGGAAGCCCCCTGGCAGACGGATTCTTAACCACTGTGCCACCAGGGAAGTCCCTGTACATATCTTTATCTTAGTATCTATTAAATTAAGTAACATTATATTGTCTACTTGTCTGTCTCCTGCATTGATCTGTGAATACCTTGAATGTAGGGACTGTGCTTTATTTATTTTGGTAAATCCCTGTGCCCAAAAAAATGTGTCTGGCACACTGTCAGAGCTCAGTAAATGTTGCCTGAATAAGTTTGTTTATCCATAGCACTTAAAGCTTTTTTAGTGTGTTTCACAGTGACTGTCATGTCATATTTATTTGTTGTGTTGGTTGTGTATGCCAACAAAAATGTAATCCTTTAAATTAATTGATGTGTACAAATCAGTGGTTTTGCCCATATTTTTGGTTAGATAATTTTGCACCTAAGTTTTTTGTATAGCGACTTCTTAGAAGTATAAAATTTCAGGATTGTTTGCAAAATCTTCCTGCCAAGGAAAAAAATTCATGCTTTGTGTATAAAGTTTTCATTGGACGATAAGGAGAGAGAGATTCTTTGGAAATAACTTTTGTAATTCAGCAAGTTTAATCTCAGGAAGATGTGAAAGCAGTTATTTTGGTAGCAGCCAAGATTTAGCTTCACAAGGTTCTCAGCTATATTGCAAGCATAATTCAAGTCATATGGTTAAATGAAAAAAAGGTAGAGATTATTTTCTGCATTTTAGAAGTTCACACCGTGAAATACGAAGATAATGAAAGAACTATCATTAAGTGTGAATCCTAAATTACTTGATGGAGAATGACATTTATCCATAAATATACATAAAAAGTGAGATAATAGGGAAAGGGAAATGAGAGGGCTTGGTTTGCCTAACCTTTAAAAACAGGTAAAGGAGGGAATTCCCTGGCGGTCCAGTGGTTAGGACTATGCTCTTTCATTGCTGAGGACCTGGGTTCAATCCCTGATCAGGGAACTAAGATTCTGCAAGCCATGCGTTTCGGCCAAACAAACAAAGAAACCAGGTAAAGGAAAACTGGATTGTGGTGATGGCAAAACTATAAATTTAGTAAAAATAATTGAGTTGTCACTTAAAACTGGTGGGATTTATGTTACGTAATTTACACAATAAAGCCGTTAAAAAGAAAGATAAGGAAATAGCTATTTTCTCCAGTTAAGTGACATTTTTGAAAGGGGGAAGCTGTTTTAGCTTTCACATTGAAATCTAGCCCATCTTGGCTTACTCTTTGTGTATGGCATGAAGTTGGGGGTCAAGGCTCATATTTTTCCAGGCACATATTTATGTGGTCTAACATCATATTCAAAAGGCTTTACTTTCCCCATTAAAATGCACTGTTGTCTTGGAAAATGAGGTGATTATATATATATGGGTGGGTCTATTTTTGGACTGTTTTTGTTCCATTTTTTTGTCTATTCTTTTGCCAATACCATACAGCCATTTATTTATTTATTTATTTATTTAATTTATTGCTGCCTTGGGTGTTCGTTGCTGTGAGCGGGCTTTCTCTAGTTGTGGCGAGCGGGGGCTACTCTTCCTTGCGGTGCGCGGGCTTTTCATTGCAGTGGCTTCTCTTGTTGCAGAGCACGGGCTGTAGGCACGCAGGCTCAGTAGTTGTAGCTTGTGGACTCTAGAGCGCAGGCTCAGTATTTGTGGTGCATGGGCTTAGATGCTCCGTGGCATGTGGGATCTTCCTGGACCAGGGCTCGAACCCGTGTCCCCTGCATTGGTAGGTGGATTCTTAACCACTGCGCCACCAGGGAAGCCCACGATACAGTCTTGATGACACTATAATCTTTGGTAGTGTAAGCTTCCAACTTCCCATAGTACGTAGAAATACAGTTGATTTTTGTACCTTGATCTTGTATTTGATGACCTTGCTTAATTAATTCACTTATTAGTTTGTAGTGTTTAGGATTTTCTACGTACACAATTATGGTGTCTGTGAACAAAG
Organism: Eschrichtius robustus; assembly: GCF_028021215.1. Classification (NCBI taxonomy): domain Eukaryota; kingdom Metazoa; phylum Chordata; class Mammalia; order Artiodactyla; family Eschrichtiidae; genus Eschrichtius; species Eschrichtius robustus. The sequence continues at coordinate 89,060,401 of NC_090824.1, forward strand.
TTAGTTTTACTTCTCCCTTTACAGTCTTTATTATTATTCTCTCTCTTTCTTACCTTACTGCACTGTTTGGACTTGCAGTTCTGTGTTGAAACTAAATTTTGAGAATGGTCATTCATGTCTCCTGACCTTAGAGAAAATCTTTCCATATTTCTTAATGGGTATTATGCTTTTGGCTTTAGGTCACTTCCAGTCCTAATTTTCTAAGTGTGGTTAAGAATGAGTATTGAATTGTATCAAATGTTGTTCTTGTATCTGCTGAGATGTTGTTTTTCTCCCTTTATTTTGTTAATATGGTTAGTTAATTTGATTTTTTTCTTTTCTTTTTTTTTTTTTTTTTTTTACCGTGGGTGGGGGCTACGTGGGAGTGAGAGCTGGAAATGCTGTGACAGTTTTGCATTCCTGGGATAAATACTACTTGGTTGTAATAACATTTTTTATATTTATTTATTTATTGATTGATTGATTGATTGCTGTGTTGGGTCTTCGTTTCTGTGCGAGGGCTTTCTCTAGTTGCGGCAAGTGGGGGCCACTCTTCATCGCGGTGCGCGGGCCTCTCGCTGTCGTGGCCTCTCTTGTTGCGGAGCACAGGCTCCAGACGCGCAGGCTCAGCAATTGTGGCTCACGGGCCTAGTTGCTCCGCGGCATGTGGGATCTTCCCAGACCAGGGCTCGAACCCGTGTCCCCTGCATTGGCAGGCAGATTCTCAACCACTGCGCCACCAGGGAAGCCCTGTAATAACATTTTTAATATTGGATTCAGTTTACTGATACTTCATTGAGGTTTTTTACATATGAATTCATGAAGGATATTTTTATTTCTGATACTTTGGTTTCAGGGTTTTGCTTTCTTCATAAAACAAATTGTAAAGTGTTGGATTATCCTGTATATTCTGAGTTTGTGCAAGATTGGTTTTTTTTCATTATGTCTTTGCTAGACTTGAGGGAAGCCATGTAGTTTTCTTTGCTGGCAGGTTTCAAATCATAAATTCAGTTTCTCTGTTGTTCTCTATTTCATTAAATTTTTTCCTCTTAGCATTGTTTCCTTCTTTTTGCTTGTTGTTGTTTTTTCTTTTATTTCTCATTTTTATTGAGGTGTCATTGATATACAGCTCTGTATAAGTTTGTTACACGACATAATGACCTGACATACATATAGTGTGAAATGATTGCCACAGTAAATTTAGTTAACATTCATCTTTTCATATAGATAATCCCCCCAATTTTTTTTCCTTTTGGTGAGAACTTTTAGGAATTACTCCCTTAGCAGCTTTCAGATATACCATGCTGCAGTGTTAGCTAGAGTCATCATCTTGTATATCCCCAGCACTTATTTATCTTATAACTGAAAGTTTGTACCTTTTGATCCCCTTCATTCACTTCCCCTGCCTTTCATCCCCTGTCTCCCTGACACTGGTAACCACTGATCTGATCTCCTTTCATGATTTTATTTTATTTTATTTTTTTATACAGCAGGTTCTTATCTATTTTATACATATTAGTATGTATATGTCAATCCCAGTCTCCCAATTCATCCCCCCACCCCGCTTTCCCCCCTTGGTGTCCATATGTTTGTTCTCTGCATCTGTGTCTCTGTTTCTGCCTTGCAAACTAGTTCATCTGAACCATTTTCCTAGATTCCACATATATGCGTTAATATACAACATTTGTTTTTCTCTTCCTGACTTACTTCACACTGTATGACAGTCTCTAGGTCCATCCACGTCTCTACAAATGACCCAAGTTCATTCCTTTTTATGGCTGAGTAATATTCCATTGTATATATGTACCACATCTTCTTTATCCATTGGTCTGTCAGTGGGCATTTAGGTTGCTTCTGTGACCTGGCTATTGTAAATAGTGCTGCAGTGAACATTGGGGTGCATGTGTCTTTTTGAAATATGGTTTTCTCTGGGTATGTGCCCAATAGTGGGATTGTTGGGTCATATGGTAATTCTATTTTTAGTTTTTTTAAGGAACTTCCATACTGTTCTCCATAGTGGCTGTATCAATTTAGATTCCCACCAACAGTGCAAGAGGGTTCCCTTTTCTCCACACCCTCTCCAGCATTTGTTGTTTGTAGATTTTCTGATGATGCCCATTCTGACTGGTGTGAGGTGATACCTCATTGTAGTTTTGATTTGCATTTCTCTAATGATTAGTGATGTTAAGCATCCTTTCATGTGTTTGTTGGCAATCTGTATATCTTCTTTGGAGAAATGTCTATTTAGGTCTTCTGCCCATTTTTGGATTGGGTTGTTTGTTTTTTTGATATTGAGCTGCATGAGCTGCTTGTATATTTTGGAGATTAATCCTTTGTCAGTTGCTTTGTATGCAAATATTTTTTCCCATTCTGAGGTTGTCTTTTTGTCTTGTTTATGGTTTCCTTTGCTGTGCAAAAGCTCTTAAGTTTCATTAGGTACCATTTGTTTATTTTTGTTTTTATTTCCCTTTTTCTAGGAGGTGGGTCAAAAAGGATCTTGCTGTAATTTATGTCATAGAGTGTTCTACCTATGTTTTTTCTTCTAAGAGTTTTATAGTGTCTGGCTTTACATTTAGGTCTTTAATCCATTTTGAATTTATTATTGTGTATGGTGTTAAGGAGTGTTCTAATTTCATTCTTTTACATGTAGTTGTCCAGTTTTCCCAGCACCGCTTATTGAAGAGACTGTTTATTCTCCATTGTATATTCTTGCCTCCTTTGTCATAGATTAGTTGACCATAGGTGTGTGGGTTTATATCTGGGCTTTCTATTCTGTTCCATTGATCTGTATATCTGTTTTTGTGCCAGTACCGTATTGTCTTGATTACTGTAGCTTTGTAGTATAGTCTGAAGCCAGGAAGTCTGATTCCTCCAGCTCTTGTTTTTTTCCCTCAAGATTGCTTTGGCATTTGCTTTTGTTTTAATTTGCCTGTTTCAGTTCAGGGGTTGGCAGATTAAGACCTGTGGACCATACCTAGCCTGTCATTTTTTGTTGTTGTTATGGCCTGCAAGCTAAGTATGGTTTTTATATTTTTAAGTGTTTGGGGGGGAAACAAAAGAAAAGTAATATTTTGTCATACGTGAAAATTATATAAAATTCAAATTTCAGTGTCCATTTGTTAGAACACAGCTATGCTCACTTGTTTATGTATTGTCTTGTGGCTTCTTTTATGCTACAGTGGTAGAGTTGAGTAAAGAGTGTCCAGACTTTCAAGCCTAAAATTTTTGCTACCTAGCCCTTTACAAAAAGTTTATCAATCCCTAAGATAATTTATTTTAGACCTTTTATTTCAAGCTATAAAATCCCACTTAGCACTGCTTTAGGTGCATTCTACAAATTGTGATATGTTGTGTTGAAATTGTTATTAATTTGTGGTTTGGTTCTATTTTTGTCAGAGAACATGTGACTTAAAATCTTAGAAATAGAAATTTATCATGACTTTGCTGTATTGTCTAGCATATGGTCTGTTTTGATTAATACTCTAAGTATACTTATGCAGTTGTTGGATGTAGTGTTCTATAAGATCTTATCAGGTAAGTTTAATTCATTGTTCAATTCTTCTATCTCCTTACTGATTTTTTTTTGAGGGGGGGCGGTGTCTCTCCTATCAGTTACTGAGAAAGGTGTTTTAAAATCTCCCTCTATAGTTGTGGATTTTTCTGTCTTTCTTTTTAGTAGTGTAAATTTTTGCTTCAGATATTTTCAAGCTTTATGATAAGATACATATACATTTAGGATTGTTACGTCCTTTCGGTGAATTGAGCTCATAAAATTTTTATAATGACCCTCATTATCTCTGATGGTACTAAAAGTCTACTTTGAGTCATATTATTAAGCCACAGTGGTGTTCATCTGATTTTCTATTTGCAAGGTTTTATCTTTTTTCCTCCTTTTATTTTCAGTCTGTCTGTGTCTTTAGATTGAAATTGTGGTTCTTTTAAATAGCTTATAGTTGGGACCTTTTTCTTTGTCCATCCTAGACTTTTAATTGGACTGTTTTGCTCACGTACATTTAATATTATTACTGATGTGGCTGTGCTTTAAGCATTTCGTCTTGGTATTTTCTGTTTCTATCATCTATTCTTTCATTATCCTTCACTGTTTTCATTTGGATTACGTTTTTTAAAAAATTAATTTATTTTATTTATTTATTTTTGGCTGCGTTGGGTCTTTGTTGCTGTGCATGGGCTTTCTCTAGTTGCAGCGAGCAGGGGCTACTCTTTGTTGCGGTGCGTGGGCTTCTCATTGCGGTGGCTTCTCTTGTTGCGGAGCATGGACTCTAGGTGCGTGGGCTTCAGTAGTTGTGGCACGTGGGCTTAGTTGCTCCACGGCATGTGGGATCTTCCCGGACCAGGGATCGAACACGTGTCCCCTGCATTGGCAGGCGGATTCTTAACCACTGCGCCACCAGGGAAGTCCTGGACTACGTTTTTAAAATTCTATCCTTGTGGCCTATTGGTTTTTTAGCTGTGCCTCTGTAAATTTTTTTTTAAGCGTTTGTATTAGTCTGCTAAGGTCGACATAGCAAAATACCATAGACTGGGTGACTTAATAAAATTTTATTTTCTCACGTTTCTGGAGGCTGGAAAGTCCAAGTAATGATTTTGGTAGGGTTCAATTTTGTTGGGAGGTCTTCCCCTGGGTTGTAGACAGCTGCCTTCTAGCTGTGTCCTCACGTAGAGAAGAGAGAGACTGCCCACCTTTATGACCTCATTTAACCTTAATTACTTTTTCAAGACCCTATTTCCATGTACAGTCACAAGGGGGTTAGGGCTTCAGCGTATGAATTTGGGAGGGGGCACAATTCATTCTGTAGCAGTGGTTGTAGAGATAATTATGTGCATTCTTTTTTTTTTTTAAGAAATTCACGTTCGTTTGTTTATTTATTTATTTATTTATTTATTTATTTATTTATTTATTTATTTATTTATGACTGTGTTGAGTCTTCGTTTCTGTGCGAGGGCTTTCTCTAGTTGCGGCAAGTGGGGACCACTCTTCATCGTGGTGCGCGGGCCTCTCTCCATCGCGGCCTCTCTTGTTGCGGAGCACAGGCTCCAGACGCGCAGGCTCAGTAATTGTGGCTCACGGGCCCAGTTGCTCCGCGGCATGTGGGGTCTTCCCAGACCAGGGCTTGAACCCGCGTCCCCTGCATTGGCAGGCAGACTCTCAACCACTGCGCCACCAGGGAAGCCCTGTGCATTCTTAATTTATCAAGTAGAATTAAATTAGTATTATAGCAGTTCATGACCAGCTAATGTCCTTGTTGTTCATGTCCTTAGATATGTTATAAACCCCCCCAAATGTTATTATTTTATTTGCTTTAATCAGTCAGTAGTCATTTAAATAAACGTAAGAAAAAGCCTTTTATATTTATTCACGTTTGTTTTTCATGGGTCTTCTCATTCATTCCTGGATCCATTTCCTTTTCTTTTTTTTAAACTTAGCTTGCTACTTTAAAAAAAAAAAAACTTATTTAATTAATTTATTTTTTTGGCTGTGTTGAGTCTTAGTTGTGGCGTGTGGGGTCTTCTTTGAGGCCTGTGGGATCTTTCGTTGTGCTGCATGGGCTCTTCATTGTGGCTCACGGGCTTCTCTCTAGTTGTGGTGTGTGGGTTTTCTCTTCTCTAGTTGTGGCCTGCGGGTTCTCTAGTTGAGGCGTGTGAGCTTAGTAGTTGTGGCATGCGGGCTTAGTTGCCCCAAGCATGTGGGATATTAGTTCTCAGACCAGGGATCAAACCTGCATCTCCTGCATTAGAAGACAGATTCTTTACCACTGGACTACTAGGGAAGTCCCCTGGATCCATTTTCGTACTAGTTCATTTCCTATTAGTCTGAAGAACTTCTTTTAGTATTTTTTTAGAACTTTAAAAAAATGAGATGTAATTCACTGCTATATAATTCACCCTTGAAAAGTGTTCAGTTTAGTGATTTTTAATATATTCACCGAATTGTATAGCCATGACCACAGTCATTTTAATGGACGTTTCAGCACTCCAAAAAGAAACCCTGTGTCCTCTACTAGTTACTCCCCATTTTCCTCCAGCCAGTATTCAACCCCACCCACCCATATGCAACCACCACTCTCTTTTTTGTCTCTGTGGATTTGCCTATTCTGGACATTAAATGGGATCATACAGTATGTGGTCTTTTGTGCTTTACTTAGCATAATGTTTTCAAGGTTCATGTTGTAGCATGTATGTGTACTTAATTCCTTTAGTACTGAATAATATTCTGTTGTTTAGATATACTACATTTTATTTATCCATCTATTACTTGGTAAACATTAAGGTTGTTTCTGCTTTTTGACTATTACAAATAATGTTGCTGTGAACATTTGTGTGCAAGTGTTTGTATTGAATAAGTTGTGGGTGTTCATAAGCCCATTCTTTCCCCACTGAATTTATTGTCTTGGCACCCTTGAATTGAATTCAATTGAAAATCAATTGAGGGACTTCCCTGGTGGTCCATTGGTTAAGACTCCTTGCTCCCAATGCAGGGGGCACAGGTTTGATCCCTGGTCGGGGAACTAGGATCCCGAATGCCGCATGGCACTGCCTAAAACAAAAAAAAAAGAAAAGAAAAAAAATCAATTGGTATAAAAGTGGGCAGGTATTACTGAACCTTGAATTCTGTTCAGTTGATTGGTATGTTTAGCTTTATGCTGATTACTGTAGCTTTGTAGTAAGTTTTGAAATTGGGAAGTATGAGTCCCCATTTGTTTCTATTTTTCAAGATACTTTGAGTTATTTTAGGGTCCCTTGCATTTCTATATGTATTGTAAGATCAGCTTGTCAATTTTTACAAAAATCCCAGGTTGGGCATTGATAGGGATTGTGTTGACTCTGCAGATCACTTTTGGGGAGTATTGCTGTCTCACCTATATTAAGTCTTCTAGTATGAAACTGTGGAATATTTATCGTTTTTTCTCTATTTTTTTAGGTTGGCTTTAATTGTTTTCCAACAGTTGTATAATTTTCTGTGTAAAAGCCTTACAATTTTTTGGTTCAGTTTATTAAGTGTTTTATTCTTGTTGATGCTGTTGTAAATAGAGTTGTCTTCTGAATTTCATTTTTGACGTTTGTTCCTAGTGTGCAGAATTACAATTATTTTGCTGTGTGTTGATCTTGGATCCTGCAATCTTGCCAAACTCATTTATTCCAATAGTTTTTTTAGTGGATTTCTTAGGATTTTCAGTTCTGTATCCACAGAGTTTAGTATCTCTGGAGTTCTGGAACCAATCTCCCTCAGATACTGGAGGCCAACTGTATGCAAGATCATGTCATCTACAAATGGAGATTTTTTTTTATACTTCTTTTCAATCTGGATGTCTTTTATTTCTTTTTATTGTCTGATCACCTTGGCAAATCCTCTAGTATAATTACTGTAAGTAAAAGTGGTGAGAACTAATATCCTTGTCTTGTTTCAGTCTAAGGAAGTAGTATTTTTTGTGAAGTATGAATTCTTTCAGATGTCTGAAAATGTCTTTAGCTTTGAAGGCTTCTTTTGGTAGATCTAGAACATTACGTTGATTCTTTAAATGCTTTATGATGGGTGTCATTCCATTGTCTTCTGTTTTACAGTGTTTGCAATGAGTAGTTAGTCTGTTCTCATAGTTTTTCCTGTAGTCTAATGTGTCTTTTTTTCTTCCTTGCTTATAAGGTTTTTCTCTTGATATTTTTTTCAGCTGTCTGATCTTCATGTGCCTAGGTATGATTTTCTCCTTGGTGTTTGCTGAGCTTCTTGGATCTGTGGATTAAAATATTTCATTTTTGGAATATTTTTGTTCAATTTCTCTTCAAATGTTTCTCCTTTCTTTCTCCTACCTTTTTGGAGGTGCAACTGCTAGTATGTTAAATCATCTGATGTGTGCCATAGGTCTCTGACACTTCTTTTGCTTTTCCTTTTTCTCTGTCCTTCAGTCTAGATGATTTGTAAATTTCAGCTCACCTCAGTTTTAAGGGTAAGATTGAACTCCTTTCAGACAGGGCCTTGGGATCTAACTGCTGTGAGAATGTAAGTTTCTGATTTCAGGCCAAGTTTCTGCATCACTAGAAATTCTGCAAAAGTCCCCTGGAGGATAATTGGTGGGAGCAAGGACTTGTCTTCTCTTTGAGGTCCTCCAGATCTAGTCTGCCCATACTCAGGCATTAATAGTTTGGTTTCTCTGTGTTTCCGCAAAGATTCTTTGCCTATAGCAGCTTTTTTCTCTCTTCACTTGTGCTTCAAGCAATGTAAATGCCACTGAGGGTTGAAAGCAGTAGCAATCTGTGGTCACTTAGAGAAGGCTGGTCCCTCTCTGGAATTCAGTTCATTTAAACTTACTTGTACCCAGAGGTCTTCAGTGGCTTTAAAGAAAGAATAGGATTTTAAGTTTATCTAGTGTTTTGTCATTGTTACGGCAGAAGTTTTGGTCTTTGTGAACTTCTATATTCTAACTGGAAGTGGAAGTCCTCCACTGAAGAATTTTTGAGTAAGGTCAGGATCTTAAGTCAGTTTTGCAAGGAACAAGTAGCTACAGATTGATTTAATGGTTACTTTTGCATATTTGAGGTAAATGAAAGTTTTACAGATAAAGTGACTTTGATTGGGTTAGTGAGTAGTTCTAACCTGTCCTCAAGATACATTGGTATAGTTTATGTGCTTTCAGTGATGAATTGGGAGAAATGAGAAACTAAAAAGTTTGTTTTGTTTTTTGATGAATTATAAACACTTAAATCTAAACAGGTTATAATATATATCCTTGCCTTCATCCACCCTGTCCTTTTATTTTGGAAGAACTAATGCTGGATTCTTTACATTGAAAGTGGGTTTTGCCATTTTAAATTTGAAAAATCACTTGGCAACAACATTGGGACTACTGGCTCGTACATTTTAAAATGGTTAAAATGTTTTATGTTACATGAATTTTATCTCAATTAAAAAAATCAGTGGGCTGTTTGAAAGGCCCTTCCTGATGTTTATTTTAATTTTTAATTGTAATGGACATTTGTTTGTTTTTATTGGCAGTTGTTGATTAGTGTATACATTTCTAGAGTCTGATTTTGGATCAGTGCAAGCTGACTTTCGAAACTGAGTTCATTTGAAGAATACCATTAGAAGAAAACGTATTATATCTTGCTTTTTGATTTAGTGATAAGAGTTACTTGTTAAAACTTTACCCTTTAGTTTATATATTTTTCAAGAGAAATTGACAGAATATGTAAAAGTTTCATGTTGATGAACTGTTTTTGAGAACCTTGTTATATATACAGAGTGTTTTTTTAATGAATGGCTCTTGAAATCTGATGTGATTTTACTTGGTTTCCAACAGTCTTTTTTTTTTTTTTCTTTCCCCTCCTGAGTGTTATTTATGGATAGTTCTGTCCTTTTTAACTCTACCTCCCCTGTCTCTCCAGTCTTGTTGGCAACAATTTTGAAGATGGCTCCCATGTAACATCACCATTAAACCCAAATGAAAACTTCAATGTTGTCATTAAAGAAGAGCCTCTAGATGATTATGAATATGAACTTGGTGAGTGCCCAGAAGGGGTCACTGTGAAACAGGAAGAGACAGATGAGGAAACAGATGTGTATTCAAACAGTGATGATGATCCTATACTAGAGAAACAGTTAAAGAGGCACAATAAAGCTGATAAACTAGAAGCTGACCATCCTTCTTCTAAATGGCTACTACCAAATAGCCCATCAGGTGTTGCTAAAGCTAAAATGTTCAAATTAGATGCTGGAAAGATGCCAGTAGTCTATCTGGAGCCCTGTGCTGTCACAAAAAGCACAGTGAAGATTTCTGAGCTCCCTGATAACATGCTTTCCACATCTCGGAAGGATAGAACTTCTGTGTTGACAGAATTAGACTATTTGCCTACGTACATTGAAAATTCTAATGAGACTGGCTTCTGCTTAGGCAAGGAATCAGAAAATGGTCTTAAAAGATATTCACCAGATCTCAGAGTGGTACAGAAATATCCCTCACTTAAAGATCCTCAGTGGAAATATCCTGATATATCTGACAGCATTAACACAGAAAAAATACTTGATGGTTCAAAGAGTTCAGTTGGGGACTCATTTTTAGGAAAAGAAGACTTGGGCAGAAAGAAAGCTATGCTTAAGATTTCAACGGCCTCCAAGACTGTGAATGCTAATCAGAATGCCCCTCCAAATGTCCCTGGAAAAAGAGGAAGGCCACGAAAACTGAAACTCTCTAAGGCAGGGCGGCCACCTAAAAACACAGGAAAATCTTTAACTTCTACAAAGAATACTCCTACGGGCCCTGGGAGTACCTTTCCAGATGTGAAACCTGATCTGGAAGACGTAGATGGTGTTCTCTTTGTTTCCTTTGAATCGAAGGTAAGATTGTCATTTTCAGCATTCTTTCCAAGGTCAAATAATCATCATTGAATTGTATACTGGCTGATAACTAACTTAGAATATAGTTGCTGTGAATGCATCCATTATGCGAGATTGTGTGCACCAGGAGGGGAGTATCTCCAAAATATTGGGTTAACAGGCATCACTTAAGGTATTTTGTTTGAATGGACTTAAAAAATTATGTCTGTTTTGATTATGACTTTTGCATTGTGTTTAGTTGGAATTTTTAAAATCTTTGGCTCTTAGTGGAATTTTCATTATTATATTACGGACTTTGAAAAGGCATAAATACATGAAAAGTTTACTAACTCTTTTGGGATACTCCATCCACTGATTTTCATCAGCAATAGCAGAGTACCATTGGAGAACAAAAAATTAATAGTCTTATTAATTCTGCTGTCACAATGATAGTTTCCTTGTTTATTTTACTCCAGCTCTTCAACTAGATTATTTTTCTTAGATTGTTGTAGAAGCCTAATCTTTCTAAATTGGCTACACAGAGGTTGAATTCTCTGCCTGTTCTTTTCCTTCCTCCTTGTTAATTGCTGAGTAAGCTGTCTTTAAACAGGCTCTAAGAAATCAGTATACAAGTTATGATAAATTGGCATAAATACGGTTTTAAGTCAGTTAGCTGAGTATATTATATTTAAATTTTTTGCCCCCCCATTATTAAAGTGAAAAGTATCAAAATGAAAAAACATTTAGAAAATAGTGAAAAGTATCAAAATGAAAAAAAATCTTCCTAGTTTACTTTTAAACCTTTAGAAGTGATATGAACTACTTTTTTTCTTTCCTTTTCTTTTTTCTTTCTTTTTTTTAATATAGGAAGCTCTAGATATTCATGCAGTTGATGGAACAACAGAAGAATCCTCTAGTCTTCAGGCATCAGCCACAAATGACCCAGGTATTATATAATAGTAAAAAAGAGGAAGATTTTGGGAGTTTGGCTCTAGAAGTGAAAGATGCAATGTGTATTCGTCTGTAGTTATATAGTAGCTTATTTTATCATTGCTTTCTGAATAGGTTGCAGAGCAAGAATTTCCCAGTTGGAAAAGGAATTGATAGAAGATTTGAAGGCCTTGCGGCACAAGCAGGTCATACACCCTGGTCTTCAGGAAGGTATAATTCTCTAAAAAATATACAAGCCAATTTTTAATTTTGTTCTATTCTCTCCTTCCCCTGTCTTTCTCTTCTCCCCTCTTCCCTTTGCTCCTTCTCCTCTTTTTTCTGTTTTTCCTCCTTTCCTCCATCCTTGATTTCATTTCTTTCAGCCCCTCTCTCAGCTTGCATTTTTCTCTTTTCACTGTCCATGATTCTTTCCCTTAACTTAAAAACACATCTCTAGGTCTTTTTTATCCTAAGAGAAACCTTTCAAACTCTGAAGATACTGTCTTATCGTTGTGAAGCTAATATATTATGCATTAAAAAACGTATCATGATAAGAAAGTGGTGTTTTCTCTTTTCTTTCTTATAACCCAATTTTATTTACTTTAAATTTTGGTTGCTTTTGTTTCTGTGGGATTTTTGAAGGTTTTTTGTTTTGCTTTTGGAGGGGAAGAGTCTACTTTTTGTGGTATACTTAGTAGTATATTTAACTGTGTAAAGAGAAGAATACTTATCTGTCTCATTGTGTGGCTGTAAAAATTTTATATATTTCATATTTTGCTGGGGATTTAATTTAAAATTTTCATTATTACCTATTTTGTTGCCATAGTTTATCTTGGCCTTGATCATATCATTTAATCCTTTTTTTTAAAATAGCAAAATTTAGTATCCTTATTGCCATCATAGTTAACTACTGACTTCCCGATTTGCACTGTAAATGAATGACTGAAAGCCATGCCCCAATTTTTATTTTCCTTATACCTTTGATTTTAGGTGTGCTTCTTGGAGTAGTTTATTGAGTTTTTGACTGTTAGTCAATTTTCATGAGAGTCTAAGCATTGTATGCCAACAAACAAAACATTGATTTATAAAACAACCATTCAGTTTCTAAATTAAATGGTAATACTTGAACTTTTGCTTTAATGAGGGACTGTGTGACAGTGTGATCTTAAAGTATGCAAATTTCAATCCAAGTGATAAGGACTGGGTACTGTGGATTGTAGTGGAAAATCACAGTCACATCATAGTAGTCTTGCTGGTAATGTTTGCTGTCATTTATCGTAAGCTTTCACTTCTGCTATTTTATTTAGATAATATTCTCTTTTCTCTATCAGTTAAGTTGTCCTTTCTCCCCCCACTCCTCCATTTTTTTCTTAGGTACTCTGATAATATATAAATATTATAACATTTGTATTGCATTCTTTCAACCTAATCCCCCGTTTGTTTTATAGTCGTAGTTCTAGAGTTAAATATATTCAGTGCTCCCTGCTGGTCTTTTTGCTCTGGTTTGTTTGCTTATTTTTTCCTGTTTGGGTAAGGTTTGAGTTTTTTCCTTCCCTTATAGACATTTTAGTCAAATCTGTAATTTTTTCTTTTTGTGTATTGGGTGTTCAAAGTCAAATGCTTATGGAAACTAAGCAGGTAGCATAAAGTGAAATTAGCCTGAATTTGGGGATGGTGTTGGACTCTGGTGGGCTGGAGCATAGGTTCCTGTTCTAAAAGGGCAGTCACATCAGTGGATTGTCAAATGGGAATGTAGGCTCAGTATTTTCAGAAATTCCCATTGTTCTGTAAAAGGTAAAGTCAGTATTTTTATGTAACGTGTTTCAGTTTTAAGTGGTGTCAGCTGATACAGTTTTTTGGGCAAAAAAGTGTGTGAGGCATCAGTTTTCACCTGCCATACAGATTATGCATTTGGTGTTCAAGTTTGTATTAATCCTCACATTGTTAAAGTTAATTCAACTACATTCTTATATAGTTTTACTTTTTTAAACAGTTAAATCTGTAATCCATGTGTCACTGTTCATAATGTATGACGTAAAGTTCTAGTTTGGATTTTTTTCTTTATTTTACTTTGGCAGATGTCTCCCTCATCCCCCAACCTTTGCTTCTTAAGACTTAAAATATTAAAAGAATTAAGTTAGTTTGGCTAAATATTTGTAGTAACTGATGGTTACCATATCAGTTGATGGTGCCAACTCCAAGTATCTGAAGATAATGAAAATATTCTTCCAGGTCCCTTTCTAAAAACTGATGCTTGAAGTAATTTATTAAGTTTCAATTCAGTAATGTCGTATTTCGTTGCTTTTCCATCAACTGTAGAGTTTCATTATTCTTTATAAAATAAGCACCTACAAATCCAAAATGTTTTTGAGATGAAAAAAGCTTGAAAAACTTGAAAAGCTTTTTCAGCTTGCTTTGAAATTGTGGAAGAAATGTTGATTAAGCCTGAGAAAATGTTCTTGTTGTTGTTGATAGTTTTGTTGCTAAAATAAAATAAGATTCTTAATTTTGTTTTCCATAGTATATTTTTTCTCCTATACTTTTCTTTGCTACATCCAAATTGGTTTCGAAGTCCATCAACCTGAAATTATCATGTTTTTGACCTTTAAAGGTATTTTTGTAAAAGCTTTTCTGTTTCATTGCTACCAAGTCAATTCTATGTTAATTGTTTAGTGAATTTTTTGTTTTAGATAAGTTTTAGATTTGCAGAAAAATTGGGACCATAGTACAGAGAGTTCCCATATACTCAGCATCCAGCTTCTCCTGTTATTAACATCTAACATTAGGGCAGTACATTTGTTACAATTAGTGAACTAATATTGATATATTATTATTAACTAAAGTCCTTAGTTTATTCAAATTTCCTTAGTTAATTTTTTTTGTTCCAGGTTCTCATCTAGGAAATCACATTACATTTAGTAGTTGTGTGTCCTTAGGATCTTGTTGGCTGGGACAGTTTCCCAGACTGTTTTGTTTTTAATTAACTTGACAATTTTGAGGAGTACTGGTCAGGTATTTTGTAGACTGTCCCTCAGTTGGGATTTGTTTGATGTTTTTCTCATGGCTAGACTGGGATTATATGTTTATAGGAGGAAGACCACAGAGGTAAAGTGCCATTCTCACCTCACCTTATCAAGGGTACATATTATCAACATGATTTGTCACTGACTTTTTATGTTGCACTCTTTGGAAGTCACTGTGTAGTCCACACTTAATGAGTGGGAAGTTATGCTCCACTTTCTTGAGGATGGAGTATCTGCATAAATTACTTGGCATTCTTCTGCAACCAGAGATTTCTCTTTTCTCCCTCATTTTTATCCAATCATTTATTTATGTCAGTGTGAACTCCTGTCAGTTTTCATGTTAAATTCCTTTATGATAATATTGCCAGAGCACTCTGCCTCTTTAGTTACTTAAAAAATACTCTGGACTGTTAAATCAATGGTTAGCTGGAGTTTTTCTTACATAAATGTCGACTTTTCTGTTCTTTGTTGGCTAGTTATATAGGCATTCATTCCTCTGAGTGTATTTTTGTGGATACCTCCTATTTAAGTGGGTTTAGCTAGAGGCAGGCATTTTTGGCTACAGTCTATTGTCTTAGGTGAGTCTGCTTTGAACCTAGAGGGTTATCTGTTTTCGTTTCTATCTTTATGGGTCTTTTTTTTTAATGGTGTGATAATATTTCTTTAAGAAGTTGCTCCTAATATGGTGAAAAGACAAAAGAATTCAGGAGTATGATTCAGTTTAAACTATCATGTGGAAAGGGTTTTATGCTTTTTGAGGGATATGCTAAGAATTACTTAACTATCTTATTTTTGCAAGATAAAGTTATTATCATTCATTTGAAAACCGACTTGAGTCTGAGTCTCAAATATCTGTTACTCAGGGAAGGATTTTCTTGAAGGGCAAACATTTCAAGATGTGCAGGTAAGCTAAATTGGGAATTACTTTGAGCAGTGTCCATGTGCCATTGACCTCTCAACTTTTAGGGCTTTAAAAAAATTGTAAGTATATTTAAAATAAATTTGGTCTTTTTGTTGATGTTTTTAGCATCACTTGGTGTCACTTTTGGGGGAAGGTGGCAGTTCAAAGTATAAGTAAATGCAGACAAGAAGATATGTAGGGAAAACAGTCTCTAAATTTGATTGTCTACCTATTTGGCTGTATGGGTACATTTTTAACGACTTAATTCCTTTCTTCTTTCTCTGTAGGCAGCTGTTCTGGCAGTTTTTGTCTATAATAATAATAGAGTACTTTTCTCTTTTCAAGGCACTACAGTATCTCATTTTATCCTTTGTTTAGGATTCTGTTTCACTTGCATTTCTGCAATATTTTGCTTTCTGGTTCCACTCTGCTCTCCCTCTCTGCCTTTCCTAGTTAATTCCTACTTATTCTAATTTAAGAATTACACTCTCTGTAAAGTTTTACCAGATTGCCTTGGGCTTTTCAAGTATCATTTGTTTTACCTCTTACAGTATTTTATCCTATTGTAACTACTAATGAATCAGTTGGGAAAACATAACACAAAAGCTCCTTGAGGTCTGGGAAATGTCTTTTACCTCTATCATCATCTGTATTACAGAGCATTTCAAAGAGAAGGCACAGTTACTTCTTAAAACATGAAACTCAGTGTGGTGGATTGATATTATTATTTTTTGGATTGGTATTATTTCACTGATGAGGAAGCAGAAGCTAAGAGAAGTTTAGCCCAAAGACAAGATTAGAAACCACTTGTTTTGACTCATATTATTTTCTCCCCAGTTGATTGAAACATGAGGAAATAATATTTTATTGATGTAAATTTTAATCACATGTGATTAAAATAAACATGATAAAATGATATTTATTTTAAAGAACTAGAATTACAAACTAATTTATGTGGAGGATATACAAATTAGCCTTAAGAACTTGTTGTGGCTTGTAACCTGCGTAGTGTCTTCACCTTTTAGGAAACCAGTACTATGTAAGCTTTTTATTGGAAACCTGTACCTATGACTTTAGTAGTTATTACTACTGTAGTTGATGCTTTGAATTCCTTTTGGTTTCAGTTCTGTTAAAATTTAAGTTAAATACTTTCTTGCTCAATAATATGAAGCCAGTAATTCACAAACAAGGAAATCCAAATTAGAAGATTGTCACTGGTAACAGAAAAAATGCAAATTTAAGAACAATAGGATATAGATTTATACCAGTAAGATTGGGACAATTTTAAAAGTCCAATGATATAAAATGTTGGAGAGGATGTGGATCAACAAGAACTCTTACACTATTGAAGGGAGTATAAATGGAGAGTAATTTGGCAATCTAGTGAACAGCTTCCCAACTAGAGCAGTGTTGCATGTGGTTATCCATGATTGTGTGACAGGTATGCTCTTGAGACACTGATCTCCTCAGAGTGGCCAGGCAAGACCAAGGGAAATTAATAACCATAGAACTGGTTGCCTCCAGCCATAAGCAGCCTCATGTTTATCCCAGTTTGTTATGTAATCATTGTTTTCTTGTATGCCATTACATAAGAAGGATTCAGAATAACTAGGTATGTCAGTTAGAATTCTTAATCGCAAACATGAGAATACACTCTATAGGTGAAATAGAATACGAATTTATTAAAGAATATCAGATGACTTACAGAGAGACAGAAAAAAGGAAAAATGCCCAAATAACATTCCCCAAGAGCTCATACCAGCAATCTCACAGCATTGGGCAATTACCACCATTTTCAATATGGACACTGAACACAGTATACTACAGCTAGGATGTTGGTTACTCTTCCCTCTAAAAGTTCTTAACTTGGCCAAACACTGTCACTCTCATTAACACAATTCTGCACAGTATTCCTTTCCTCATGGTGCTCTCTTCTAAATTGAAGCCTTTTATGGCTGCATCTGTGTTTTAACACCTCTTCCTTGAAGAGGTGGGGGTTATAATGTGGAAAAAGTAATAGCTATAGGAAAGGTTCTCAGAATATTTTGGGCAGCCACATATATGTCAAACACAATATCCAGTAAATTGAAGATGAACATATCCCATTACATAGCAATTCCACTCTTGGGTAAATGCCATAAGGAAAAGCTAAATGCACTAGAGAAGCTTTCAGACATGTTCATGTGTGTGATGTACATTCTTGTACAAGATGTACAGTTATACTGCAGCATTGTTTGTAATAGTTTAAAATAGGAAACAATTCTTATTAAGAGGAGAATAGTTAATAAATTGGAGTAATTCATAATCTGGAATAGTGTACAACAGTGCAAATAAATCATGCAGAGATAAATGTGTCAACATAGACAACTCTTAGATGTAAAATGTTAAGCAAAAAAAAAAAAAAAGATATGTAAAATAAATGTTTTCCCAAAAGATTGCCTCTTAACCTACAAATAAGCCATAGTATTTATAAGCTCCATTAACCATAAATATCAGTAATAATAACTAAAGAATTAGTAGCCTTAATTAGGCCAGAACCACAGACTATGGCAAGTTTGTATTAGAGGTCCTAGAAAATCTCTGGGCTACAAAGCATTAAAGTACAAAAGATCTGAATTCTGCTATGTTTATGTATTAGTTATCTATTGTTGCTTAACAAATTACCACAAACTTAGTACCTTAAAACAACACATTTACTATCTCAAAGTTCTATGGGTCAGGTGTTTGGGCATGGCTTAACTGGGTCCTCTTCTTAGGGTCTCACAAGGCTGCAATCAAGATGTCAGACCTGGTTCCTCATCAAAGGCTTGACTGGGGAGGGATCTGCTTCCGGTTTCCCTCAGATTGTTGGCAGAATTTATATCCTTGTAGCTCTAGCAGGATGGGTGATATACTTACTCTTATATTATCACATACACATAATCATGTATGTACATCCTGCCCCTTTTGCCACATTCCATCAGTTAGAAACAAATCACAGGCCTCACCCACACTCAAGAAGGGAAGGGGACGAATATGCAAATATGTAATACCCAGGAGGTGAGGATCATGAGGCCACCTTAAAGTCTGTCTGTCACTTTCAATTTTTATTTCATCATTTCTGTTCTCCACTTTTTCTTGATCTCTATTATCCCCCTACCTCACCCCACCCCACCCCCCAACCAAAGATTAAAAAAACCATAATGATTTGTGGTCCTTTTTTCTTGTAGTTGGCTTAAAATTGAATTCAGTGGATCCAGCAATGAGTATTGATCTTAAATACTTGGGAGTACAGCTACCTTTGGCTCCAGCCACTAGCTTTCCTTTCTGGAACCTTACAGGAACCAACCCTGCCTCACCTGGTGAGTGCGTAGCATTTGTAAAGTCAAACAAATTTGTGATAAAAATAAAATGCTACCATTGTTACAGACATACGGGGTACTCTAATGTAGATCTTTTATCTAGTGATGAGTCTTAATGATGATTCATACATTTTAGATGAAATTTTAGTAGCTAATTAGATATTAAATATTGGCTTGCTAGAATTTTGATCATCTTTTTTACTTTTTCTTTTATAGATGCTGGATTTCCCTTTGTTTCTAGGACAGGGAAGACTAATGACTTCACCAAGATCAAGGGATGGAGGGGAAAGTTTCATAGTGCTTCTGCATCTAGGAATGAAGGTAATCAGCTTTTTAAAAACTTATAAATACATTCTGAAACATGTGGCCAAAGACTTTTGGTAAAAGTAAGCCTTGGTTGTTTCTCTTTATCTCCTTTCCATGCTTTAAAGTAAACTGAAAATAATTGTCTTGGCTGTTTTTGTTCATTTTCTGTGTCCCATAGTCCCCATCCTGGGGTTCAGTCGCTAACCATATCAAGCTTAAATAATCCTTGCAGCCTTTTCAAAGTGCACTTCCTTTTGGTTCCTACAGTTATAAAAAGCATCATTCTCAAGCATTATTTCAGAACTGTGTGCTTCAGAGCTGTATGGTGATTCCCAATAGCATTGTAGTACTTCAAAATAAACTTCTAAATCCAATCTAAAATCTAAATTTTGACTGTATGCTTATTGGTCTCCTTTCTTAGTGCTTTTCCTTTCCATTACACTTGTTTGCAGTTACACTCTAGCCAGATAAATTTACCATTTGTCCAATATAGTTTTTCTCATCTTTGAATCTTTGTAGTGTTATAATAGTGTAATGCTTGTCTTTCTACTAAACTTGCTTTTTCTTGTTCCATAAAAACTAAATTTTATAGTCCTCTTTTTGTGCCCTTATCCTCTTCCCTTGTGTTTTGTGTCAGAATCCAGGTATTGCAATCCCTTAAGTAACCTCTTGGTATTCTGTTGAGGTCAAATTTAAGTATATTTTTTGCGTTTATGTTTTTACTTATGTCTCATCTCTATACTAAGGTCGTAAGAGGTTGTCGACTCTTAGTGTTAATTATTACTATTGTTAGCATTTTGCAAAATGTTAAATATATGTAATAAGATAATTTTAGATAATGGACTTTAATGTAATTGGTATATGACATTCAGTGTCTTTACTTGGCTTTATATTTTATATTTTTCCTTACTTCTGAGGAGGGATAGTTTGGAAGATTTAGTAGCTTATAAATTCCTGGCCTTTTTTTTTTTAAATTTATTTGATTAATTTATTTATTTTTGGCTGCGTTGGGTCTTCGTTCCTGCGCACGGGCTTCCTCTAGTAGCAGGGAGCGGGGGCTGCTCTTCGTCCTGGTGCGTGGCCTTCTCATTGCGGTGGCTTCTCTTGTTGCAGAGCATGGGGTCTAGGCGCGCAGGCTTCAGTAGCTGTGGCACGTGGGCTCAGTAGCTGTGGCTCACGGGCTTTAGAGCACAGGCTCAGTAGTTGTGGCGCACGGGCTTAGTTGCTCCGTGACATGTGGAATCTTCCCGGACCAGGGCTCGAACCCGTGTCCCCTGCATTGGCACGCGGATTCTTAACCACTGCGCCACCAGGGAAGCCCCTGCTCCTGGCCTTTTTAAGTATATTTTTCTATAGATATAAAGATCTGTCCTAGATTTAAGTATCTGTGTCTCTTTATTTCTAGGTGGAAATTCAGAAGGTTCATTGAAAAACCGTTCTGCTTTCTGCAGTGATAAGCTGGATGAGTACTTGGAAAATGAAGGCAAGCTGATGGAAACAAGCATGGGTTTCTCTTCTAATGCTCCCACATCTCCTGTGGTATACCAGCTTCCCACCAAGAGTACCAGCTATGTTCGAACACTTGATAGTGTACTGAAGAAGCAATCTACCATTTCCCCTTCTACCTCTTACTCTTTGAAGCCTCATTCTGTACCCTCTGTCTCTCGAAAGGCAAAGTCTCAAAACAAACAGGCACCTTTCAGTGGCCGAACTAAATCATCTTATAAATCCATTTTACCATACCCTGTTTCACCAAAGCAGAAACATAGTCATATTATTCCAGGAGATAAGGTTACCAAGAATTCTTCAACCACCATCTCAGAAAATCGGGTGAATAACTTGGTTGTGCCAACTTTAGATGAAAATACATTTCCAAAGCAGATTAGTTTGCGGCAGGCACACCAACAGCAGCAGCAGCAACAGGGAACTCGCCCTCCAGGATTGTCTAAATCTCAAGTGAAGTTAATGGATCTGGAAGACTGTGCACTTTGGGAAGGAAAACCAAGGACCTATATCACTGAAGAGCGAGCAGATGTATCCTTAACAACTCTGCTTACGGCTCAAGTAAGTATCTGTTGTTTTCCAGAAGCATATTAGTCTTGGCTAGAGAGAATTAGGTAGTCAGGAGAAATGGGAATGGGGCTTTTTGGCAGGAGGATGGGGCTTTTAGTTACCTTAGTGACAACTAAGGAAATGTCTTCCATGTTTGTTCTTCTTTATCAACTAGACACCATGTGTAGATTCCTCCTGCCAGCAGAGGGAGACTGTACAATTGTGCTTTTGAATTGTCCCTCTCCTGTGTAAAGGCAGCTGGCCATTCTGAACTTTTCTAATTTCATTCTCCAGCATGTGGTCAAGTGCGTTTACTGATCTTGTTAAAACAGCTTTAAAAACTCCGCTTAGATGGTATTAAATCCCAGAAAAATCCCCCAAATTATAAACCTACAGAGAAAAAGTTTTTGTCTTTCTTAAAATTTTATATTAAGAAATTTTCATTAATTGTTGATTCACCTGTGTTAGCAGCCTCAGTGCATGTGAAATGATACAGCAGCACGTGGGTAATTTTTTTGTCATGAAATTTCTGTACTTTACTTTCCATTTTTTAAATTCTGTGACTAAATTCTAGAGCTGAAGATCATCAGATGTTGGGACGAAATACAGATTGTGTCCTTTATAATCAATCATTCCTAAAGACTTTTATGCATGTATTATAATGTTCTCTTTTTATTAATTATTAATTAATTATTAATTATCATAGAGCAGGGGTCAGTAAACTATTTATGTAAAGGGGCAGATAGTAAATATTTTAGGCTTTGCAGGCCATACAGTCTCTGTTGCAGTTACTCAGCTCTGCTACTGTAACGCCATAGATGTTATGTAAATGAGTGAACCTGGCTGTGTTCCAATGAAACTTTAGTTAGGAAGTAGGCTGGATTTGGCCCATGGGCCTTAAGTTTGTCAACCCCTGCTATAGAACATTATGCATGATTTCTATTGAGAATACGTTCATCCTTGTTGATATTTTGGCTCATAATTAATTAAACTATTTATTCTCTTTCTTGTCTGTGCTATGCATTAGAATGGGAGATTGCTTAGAGTTCTGTTTATATTCATGTTTTGTCCTTTGAATCTGCACTAATCTCGTACTGTTAGTACTGAGTGCTCAGAGTTGGAGAAGGCAGACCAGTATATGACTGTAAGTTGTTAGGGGATGATTTAGTAGATTTATAATATTCTACTTTAACTTTAGGCATCTCTCAAAACTAAACCCATCCACACGATCATAAGGAAACGAGCCCCTCCATGCAACAATGACTTCTGTCGATTGGGTTGTGTATGTTCAAGTCTAGCTTTGGAGAAACGCCAGCCTGCTCACTGCCGCCGACCAGACTGCATGTTTGGCTGCACTTGTTTGAAAAGAAAAGTTGTACTTGTTAAAGGGGGATCCAAAACTAAGCATTTCCAGAGGAAGACTGCTCATCGTGATCCAGTATTTTATGATAATTTGGGAGAGGAGCAAAGAGAAGAAGGAGAAGAGGGAGTCAGGGAGGAGGAAGAACAATTGAAAGAGAAAAAGAAGAGAAAGAAGCTAGAATACAGTGAGTATTAATTGAGAGTTAAAACAGTGTAGTTTTTTTTTTTTTTTTTTAAAGAGAAGTATGGTTATTTCGGGACTTCCCTGGTGGTTCAGTGGTTAAGACTCTGTGCTCCCAAGGCAGGGGGCACGGGTTCAATCCCTGGTTGGGGAACTAAGATCCCGCATGCCACACGGTGTGGCCAAAAAAAAAAAAAAGAGAAAAGAGGAAAAGTATGGTTATTTGAAAACGTATTTCAAATATTACTTACTTTAATCCTAATCAATGATCTCATAAAAATTTCTTATTATCCTTAAAATGCTCTTTCTATATGGCACGTGCGACATACACACAACTGCGCACGCATGCCTTATTTTAAATTGAAATTTTCTCTTGAAGATAGCTTTTTTGTGCTAAATTTGAATCATTCTCTTATTTGGATTTTCAGAATGCCTTTGAGGCTTCATCTTTTTTTCCGTGTGTCTTGCCCCGACTCCCTCACTTCACGGCCCTCATGTTCTTTGAATATACATATGATCATGGTAATCTATCATTTTCTTTTTTTCCCCCAAGCTGAATTTAGGTATAATTGACAAATTGCACGTAAAATGTACAACATGATGGTATGGCATATGTATACTTTGTGAAATAATTACCACAATCAAGTCAGCCAGCACACATCATTTTATTTTCTAAAGGAAGAAGTTTACAGAAAGACCTTCTGGTCATGGTTTGAGCCATTCATCAGTTGGTTGGAGATTTGGGGACAGAATAAGGGCATAACTGAGTTGAGCATTACATACTCTTTTGAAAAGCTTATTTTTCCTTTTTAGTATAATGTTATGTAGATTCAAGTTACATATTTCATTTTTGACTTTTTTTCCTTCCTATTATATCTTTTTGTTTTGTTTAAATAGACTGACTATAATTTTACCATGTAATTGAAGAGTTCCTTGCTTCTTAGTTTATTAGAGGATTAATATTCCATTTTTGGCAGTTTATATTTACATTTGTTAATTGCTTGCCGTGTACTTACTTCAGTTAGATTGGATGATTAATATTTTTACATATATTCTTCCAAGATTTTCTATTAATCCACTTGTGTGCATATGTATATATATTTTTATAGAAATGGAACTACTGTGTATGTGGTAACTTTTAGAAATTTCATATCATAAAGTCATGTTCTGCTTTCCATATTAACAAGTGCAGCTCTATATTATAATTTTAGTTTTAATACCTTCATATTATTACAGTCCTTTTGGCTGGACATTTAACCTTTTTGGGTTTTCAAACAGTACAGTGATGAACATCCATGTTCGGTATAGGCTATTAAAAGTGGAATTGCTGTGACAATGAGTGCTTTTTAAACATTTCTAAATGTTGCTAGAATTATACCAACTACACATTTACCAGTATTTGGATAGTGCCACTTCTATATTCTTTCCTTCTTTCTTTCTTTCTTTTCTTTCTTTCCTTCCTTCCTTCCTTTCTTGCTGTGTTGGGTCATCGTTGCTACGCGCGGGCTTTCTCTAGTTGCAGTGAGCGGGGGCTACTCTTTGTTGCAGTGCGCAGGCTCCTCATTGCGGTGGCTTCTCTTGTTGCGGAGCACGGGCTCTAGAGCACGTGGGCTTTAGTAGATGTGCCTGGGCTCAGTAGTTGTGGCTCGTGGGCTCTAGAGCACAGGCTCAGTAGCTGCGGCGCACGGGCTTAGTTGCTCCGTGGCATGTGGCATCTTCCCGGACCAGGGCTCGAACCCATGTCCCCTGAATTGGCAGGCGGATTCTTAACCACTGCGCCACCAGGGAAGCCCACTTCTATATTCTTAACATTGGATATTTCAAACTAATAGGCAGAAACTGATGTCTTAAATTTATATTTCTTCAGTGATAGGTTTATTATTTGTCATAAACTTTCTTCTGTAAATTGCTTTTTAAAACTCTTTGCTAACTTTTATTGGAGTGGCTTTTTTTCCCCGTATGTTTCCCAGAGTTTTATTTTTTTCCAGGTTGTAATTTCGTAATTTATATTTTAATTTTGTTCAAAGGTCTTCCCACCTCCCCTGACAAAGGAAAATCAGAGATGGTTAAGTCTGGTGGTCTCTTCTTTTTAAGGTTTTGGTTCTTTGGAATCTTACGTAGAAAGTCTTTCTCTATCCTCAAGATTTAAAAATATTTAGATTAATACATGGGCTTAAAAAATTAAATTGTTAATATATCTGGAATTTATTTGATGTGAGATTTGTTGTAGGGCTTCATTTTTCCCCCAAATGGCTAGCTGGTTGTACCATCACTTGTTGAGAATAAATACTTTCCCTACTGGTTTAAAATGTCACTTATGATAAAAGAAATTAAAATATACCAATGTTTGGGTCTGTTTTTGGTTTCTGCTCTCCATTTTGTGACCAGTGCCAGGCTGTTTTAATCGGTATTTCAGTGTTTAAATAAGGTATTACCTTCATATACCTAAATGATCTTTCTGTAAATATGATTTAAAAGGTTTAAAATGAAATATAATACAAAATTATTAATTTAGTTTTATCCATATCTCCTTATTGAGTTTATTCCCATCCTGCGCTTACAGCAACACTTTTCCATTTCAAAGCAACAGAAATAAGTTACAAAAGCCACAGCAGTAGGAATACTGTGTATCTGTTAGGTTTATTACTTTGCTTTCTTGGTAGAGTCTTTACCCTGTGTCTTAATCAGAGTTAAACTCCAGAAGGCAGCCAATTATCATAGTATATTTGGGTTTTCTCACTGGTATAGTCCTTACTGAAAGACATAGTCTACGATGCTCTAGGAGCCATTAATTTTCTTGTACTGTTAGGGGACAGTGAGGAAAGGAGGGAAGATATTTGTGTTATGATTGCTCTGTAAAAGGAGTAGAAATAGCGAAGAGTTCTTGGAGACAGAAATGTTGCTGAGACCGAAAACAAACAAAAATAAATACAAAAACTGGAAGAAGTTGAAGAAATCTATCAGTATGTTTTGCAAAAAGATAGGAGGAAAACGAGAAAAAAAATTGCTGTGATTTAAAGGAGTTGGAGAAAGTGAGGAGAGAAATGGAAGAGAGAAATTACTCAAAGAAATGATGGTGGAGGCACTTCCCTGGTGGTCCAGTGGTTAAGACTCCGTGCTTCCACTGCGGGGGGCGAGGGTTTGATCCCTGGTCAGGGAACTAAGATCCTGCATGCTGTGCAGCATGGCCCCCCCCCCCCCAAAAAAAAAGAAATGATGATAGAAAATGTCTCGGAGCTGAAAGACATGACACTTCTGATTTTAAGGGCCCACTGAATACCAGGCAGAAATAATTTTAAGGTGACTATCTAGACACATTCTTCTGACGTTTCAGAGCATTGAGGATGAAGAAGATATCCTGCACTCTTTTAAAGAGAAGGCACTTTTCCTAGGAAGGATTTAGAATCAGTTTGATATCAAAGTAACACAGGACGTTTGAATCATTGTTTCTAAAATCAGAGTCTAGGGACTTACCTGGTGGTCCAGTGGTTGAGAATTCGCCTTCCAATGCAGGGGATGCAGGTTCGATCCCTCGTCGGGGAGGATCCCGTATGCCATGGGGCAACTGGAAGCCCGTGCACCACAACTACAGAGCCCACTCGCTCTGGAGCTCACGCACCACAACTAGAGAGAAGCCCACGTGCCGCAGCGAGGAGCCTGCGCACTGCAATGAAAGATCCTGTGTGATGCAACTAAGACTCGACTAAGCCCCCCCCCCCCCAAAAAAAATTAGAGTCAAGTGGGGATTGGATGAATTTTTAACCTAGCACTCTTGGCCAAATTATAAACCATAATTTATAATTATGCATGAGATAGAGATATATTAAAACATACAATCAGGATGCAGGAAGTTGATCTCTTACAGACTCCTGGTGAATTTCTTGAGGTTGTGCTCCAGAAAATGGAAAACAAAAAATTCAAGAAGCATGAGATAACATCTGGTGAATTGTGGACCCGTCCCAAGAGGGGGAGAAAACAATCTTAGGATGACAACTACAAAGCAAGACTAGAAAGCAAGTAGTCTAATTTAAAGTAGAAAATCTAAAGATGCTGAGAAGACTATCTTTAAGAGAATATTAGGTTTATTTTAAGAAATGACATCGTTAAGAACCTGGATGATTAATGTTTAGGTGAAGATTCACGCCACCTTCATCAATTAAAAAAACAAGAACACTGGAAGGAAAAAATTTGTACAGGAAAATTATGGTCCAACTGTGAACCAATACAATTTTTGGTAAAATTTTGAGCAATTAAGAGTATAAGAAAAAAGAATCTGTTGGACAGTTTCAACAAATTTAGTGGTATAGAATTACATTTTCTTCCTCTAAGGGGTCAGTCACAGTTGATTCTACAAGGATTGATCACATAAGCATAATTTTGTAAGCAAATGTATTGGTATTTCGATTTTTAGAATTGGCATATACAAATTGCTAAAGTTCCAAATAGAATGTTAGAACAGAAATCAGTACTATAAACCATGACAATGTGAAAGTAGCGCTATAGCCGACAGAAGATGAAAGGTGGAGCAAGTTTAGGATGCTAATTTCCTTATCTTTCATCACACTTGAGTCCTTAGCCACTGCTAAATCATGGAGTTGAGGGGAAGTGTTTGATTTAGGATTATTGAGGTAACCACCAAAACTAAACACAAATGGTTGAAGTAGTCAGTCGTGGGGACTGTGACACTGGGTAGGGTGGAAGACTTGCCTTTCATTTTTGTGTCATTTTGTACAGCTTGAATTTTTTCGTGTTTGTGTATTTATTCTGTAGTTAATGTATGAATTAAAAATTAGTGTTTTTAATGCATGAAGTCTAGGCATTTGATGATAGCTTTTTTTGTCATTGTAATAGACTTAAAAATTGTTCTGCCATTAGTGGCCCATTAATCCATTGATGTGAACAGAGGGATACTAACGTTATTAGACAGTCTTTGTGAAGAGCACTGTATAAGGGTA
The DNA here is from genome assembly GCF_028021215.1 of Eschrichtius robustus. Lineage (NCBI taxonomy): Eukaryota > Metazoa > Chordata > Mammalia > Artiodactyla > Eschrichtiidae > Eschrichtius > Eschrichtius robustus. The sequence continues at coordinate 89,087,755 of NC_090824.1, forward strand.
TGTCATTTAAATCTTGCAACCTTTTGTGATAAGGAGGTTTCTCCATTTTATAAATACACTAACCGAGTGCTTAGAGGGTTTAAGTGACTTCTTCCTCAAGGTCACATTGCTGTTAAGTGAGCGGTAGGGATTTGAACCCAAGTTTTCCAAGTCTTTGTGTTTTTTCTACTGTGTAAGATACAATTTCTGAAATTTGGCCTTCACTCTTATCACCTATTTACTCTTGCATTTGTCTAAAAATACTGCAGGTGGTATTGATATAAAAGTACTGTGCTTACCTGCTGCGGGTTGTACCATGACAAAGGATTAAAAATCTGGTGTTCCTCCTTTCTCAGACCACTTAGAATTTTGTTGGAGATGTATACCTACGAGTCATCAATAAAATTGATATCTGTAGGAAACTGATTAGGAAAAAGAACACAAAAATTACCAATATCAGGGATGAGAAGTAACATTACTGCAGACTTTAAAAGGATAATAAGGAAATATTAGGAACAATTTTATGCCAATAAATTGGACAACTTAGATGAAATGAACAAATTTTTTGAAAGACACAAAGCTACCAGACTCACTTAAGAAGAAATAAGTAATTGCTTAGCCCTGTACCTGTGAACTTGTAGTGAAAACTCCCACAATAATGACCCCAGTTCCAGATGTCTTCATGGTTAATTCTACAAAACTGTTTAAGGAAGAAATAATATCCAGTCTACACAAACACTTCCGTAAAATGGTTTTATTCTATGAGACCTGCATTACCCTGATACTCAAACTAGAAAAAGACATTACAATAGAACTGTAGAGTAATATCCCTGAGGGATGAATATATATATATATAAATTATAAATGAAAATTCAGCAAATCAAATCCAAGAGTATATTTGAAGGATGGTACATCACGGCCTAGTGGGATTTATTCCAGGTCCGCAGGGTTAATTTAACACCTGAAAATAATCACTGTAGTTCACCATTACCGTAACAGACTTTTTTTTTTTTAATTTTTATTTATTATTTATTTTTGGCTGTGTTGGGTCTTTGTTTCTGTATGAGGGCTCTCTCTAGTTGCGGCAAATGGGGGCCACTCTTCATCGCGATGCGCGGGCCTCTCACTGTCGCGGCCTCTCTTGTTGCAGAGCACAGGCTCCAGACGTGCAGGCTCAGTAGTTGTGGCTCACGGGCCCAGTTGCTCCGCGGCATGTGGGATCCTCCCAGACCAGGGCTCGAACCCGCGTCCCCTGCATTGGCAGGCAGACCCTCAACCACTGCGCCACCAGGGAAGCCCCGTAACAGACTTTTAAAAAAATGCCATATGATGATTTCAATAGATATTTTGAAAAATTGACAAAATCCATTTCTGGTAAAAGTTCTTAAGCACACTAGGAATAGAAGGAGACTTCCTCAACCTGATAAGGAGCATCTATAAAAAACTCTACAGGGACATCGCTGGTGGCGCAGTGGGTAAGACTTTGCACTCCCAATGTAAGGGGCCTGGTTTCGATCCCTGGTCAGGGAACTAGATCCCACATGCATGCTGCAAGTAAGAGTTCGCATGCCACAACTAAGGAACCCAAGTGCTGCAACTAAGGAGCCCGCGAGCCCCAACTAAGACCCGGCACAACCAAATAAATAAATAAATATTATAACACAAACAAAAACAAAAAACAAAAACTCTACAGCCAACATACTAATGGTGCTGAGTGCTTTTCCCCAGAGATGAGGAGTGAGGAATATTGTCCTCTTTCATCATGTCTATTTAACATCATACATTCTAGCCAGTGCAGTAAGGCATGAAAAAGAAAATGCATCCAGGTTGGAAAGGAAGAAATAAAATTGGCTTTTTCATAGATAGGGAAATTCTAGGGAATCTACAAAAAAGCTACTAGAACTGTAAGTTAGTTTAGTGAGGTTACAGCATACAACAATATCAGTATACAGTGTATTTGTATATATACCAATGAACAACTGGAAATTGGAGTTAAAAATACCATTTAAAGAACATACAAAGAAATGAAATGCTTAAGGATAAATCTAACAAAAGTTGCAAAAAAAAAAACCCACTTTATACTAATAAGTGCTGAGAGCACTTTAAAAGATCTAACTTAATGGAGAGGTACACAGTTTTCATGCATCAGAGGACTCTGTTGGTGAGATACAGTTTTCCTCAGATTGATTTATAAATTTGATGCTGTTCCAATCAAAACCTCAACAGACTTCTTCTGGTAGAAATTGGCGAGTTGTTTCTAAAATGTATATGGAAAACAAAGGACTTAGAATAGTCCTTTAATAAATAACTTTGATAAAGAACATAGTTGATAGACTTACACTACCTGATTTTAAGACATAACTATAAAGCTGATGTAGTTGGGATAAAGAAAAAGACATTCACATACCTCATTTTATTGTACTTGGCTTTATTGTGCTTTGCAGATACTGCAGTTTTTATAATTTATTTATTTATTTTTGGGTGTGTTGGGTCTTCGTTTCTGTGCGAGGGCTCTCTCCAGTTGCGGCAAGCGGGGGCCACTCTTCATCGCGGTGCGCGGGCCTCTCACTGTCGCGGCCTCTTGTTGTGGAGCACAGGCTCCAGACGCGCAGGCTCAGCAGTTGTGGCCCACGGGCCCAGTTGCTCCGCGGCATGTGGGATCCTCCCAGACCAGGGCTCGAACCCGCGTCCCCTGCATTGGCAGGCAGACTCTCAACCACTGCGCCACCAGGGAAGCCCCTGCAGTTTTTATAAATTGAAGGTTTGTGGCAATCTGGCGTCCAGCAAGTCTCTTGGCACCATGTTTTCCAGCAACATATGCTCCCTTCGTGTCTTTGTGTCATAGTTCGGTAATTCTCACAATATTTCAAACTTTTTCATTATAATTACACTTGTTTTGGTGATCCTTGATCAGTGATCTCTGATGTTACTAATGTAATTGTTTTGGGGCTCTATGAATTGCACCGATATAAGATGGCAAATTTAATGAATGTTGTGTGTGTTCTGACTACTCTACTGGCTCTTTCCCATCTCTCTCCCTCTCCTTGACCTCCCTATTTCCTGAGACACAACAATACTGAAATAAGGCCGATTAATAACCCTACAACGGCCTCTAAGTTTTCAAGTGAAAGGAAGAGTCTTACATCTCTCATTTTAAATCAAAGTTGGAAATGATTAAGCTTAGTGAGGAGGGCATGTCAAAAGCTGAGATGGGCTGAAAGCTAGGCCTGTTGCCCCAAACAGTTAGCCAAGTTGTGAATGCAAAGGAAAAGTTCTTGAAGGAAATTAAAAATGCTACTTCAGTGAACACATGAATAATAAGAAAGCGAAACAGTCTTATTGCTGGCATTCAGAAAGTTTAAGTGGTTTGAATAGAATATCAAACCAGTCACAACATTCCCTTAAGCCAAAGCCTAATCCAGAGCAAGGCCCTAACTCTCTTCAATTCTATGAAGGCTGCTGAGAGAGGTGAAGAAGCTGCAGAAGAAAAGTTTGAAGCTAGCTGTGGTTGGTCCTTGAAGTTTATGGAAAGAAGCTGTCTTCAGTAACATAAAAGTGCAAGGAGAAGCAGCAAGTGCTGATATAGAAGCTGCAGCAAGTTATCCAGAAGATCTATCTCACATAATTAATGAAGGTTGCTACACTAAACTACAGATTTTCAATGTAGGCGAAACAGCATTATGAAGGAAGAAGATGCCATCTAATACAATTCTGTTAGTTTTTGCATCACGTATTTTGGTGGTCTGTCATTAGGTGTGTAAATGTTTGTGATAGTTATTTCTTCTGGATGGATTGAACCTTTTATTAATATATAATGTCCTTCTTTGTCTCTTGCAACCTTTTTTGATTTAATGTTTACTTTGTCTGATCTTGGTATAGCCATCCCTGTTCTCTTTTAGTTATTACTTGCATGGAATATCATTTTCCATCCTTTCACTTTCAACCTGTTTGTATCTTTGGCTCTCAAGTGAGTCTCTTGTACACAGGGTGTAGTTGGATCATGCGTTTTTTTAATCGATTCTGCCGATCTTTCTTTTGATGGGAGAATTTAATCTATTTACATTTAAAATAATTATTGATAAGGAGGGACTTCTGTCATTGTGCTGTTTGTTTTCTATATGCCTTAAAACTCTTTAGTTCCTCATTTCCTACATTACTGTATTATTTTGTGTTTAGTTGATATTTTGTTGTGAAATGTTTAAATTTTTTCCTCATTTCCTTTACGGGTATTCTATAGCTATTTTTTTGTGGTTACCATAGGGGTTACATTTACATCCTGAAGTTATAACATTCTAATGTGAATTTATACCAACTTAACTTGAATAACATAGAAAAACTCTTCTCCTTTATAGCTATGTTTCCATATCTTTTGGTTGTTGATGTCACAGTATTACATATTTATACATTGTGTCTTCAAAAACATAAATAATTTTTTAAAGTGCCTTAATTCTTAAATTATGTAGAAAACAAGATTTGGAGTTATAAACTAAAAATACAGTAATGCTAACTTTCATAGTAATGATTTTTTCCCTTTAAATGTATTACTCTCTCAAATCCTGTAGAAAATGGAAAGTGCAGTTACAAACCATTGTTATAATAATACTGGCTTTTATAATTGCCCATGTATTTACCTGTAGTGAGATCTTTATTTTTGCATATAAGTTTGAATTATTGTCTAGTGTCCTTTCATTTCACCTTGCAGAACTCCCTTGAATATTTTTTGCAGGCAGGTTTAATGGTCATGAACTACCTCAGCTTTTGTTTATCTGAGAATTTAATTTCTCCCTCACTATTGAAGGACAGTTTTGCCACATATAGGATTTTAGCACTTTGAATAGATCAGCTCACTCTCTGGTGGCTTCCAAAGTTTCAGATGAGTAATCTGCTCATATTTCTATTGAGGATCCCTTGTGATGATTCATTTCTTGCTGCTTGTCTTTCTCTTTTGAAAGTTTGATTATAATGTGTCTCAGTGTGGGTCTCTGTGAGTTCATCTTGGAATTTGTTGGGCTTTCTGGATGTTTATATTCATGTCTTTCCTTGAAGTTTGAAAGTTTTCAGCTGTTATTTCTTCAGATGTTCTCTCTGCCCATTTCTTTTTCTCTTCTCTCTCTGGAATGCCTGTGAAGCCTATATTGGTCCACTTGATGGTATCACACAGGTCCTTAAGCTCTATTCACTTGTCTTTAATCTCTTTTATTCCTGTTCCTCAGACTCCATGATTTCCATTGTCTGATCTTCAAGTTCACTGATTCTTTCTTTTGCCTGTTCAAATCTGTCTTTGAATCCCTCTAGCTAATTTTTCATTTTAGTTACTGTACTTTCCAGCTACAGGATTGCTTTTTGCTTTCTTTCAGGTTTTATGTCTCTTTATCAGTATTTCCATTTTACTCACACATTGTTTTCTTGACTTTCTCCACATCTTCCTTTATTTTTTTGAGTATCTTTAAGACAGTTGTTTTAAAGTCTTTGGTATATCTGTCATTAGGTCCTTTTCAGGGACAGTTTGTTGATTTATTTTTTTCCTTTGAATTGGCCATACTTTCTTGTTTCTTTGTATGCCTTGTGATGTTTTGTGGAACACTGGACATTTGAGTCTAATAATGTGGTAACTCTGGAAATCAGATTCTCCTTCCTCAGGGTTTTCTGTTTGTTTGTTTTGTTATTGGTTTTGTTTTTTTGATTGTTGTAGGCTGTCTTTGTGCCAAGGATCAGCCTGAGGTGTAAACTTAAGGTGTTCTCAGGTCTTTTCTGAGCCTTTCATTGGGCATGCATAGTCACTTTCTAATTTTCCTCATATATGCAGGGTTTTGGTTTTTTTGTTCTGTTTTGTTTTTTGGTTTTTTTTAGCATTCTAGTCTTTAGTGTCTGGCTCCCAAAAAGGGGAAAAAGTGAAAAATGAAGAGGAGAAAAGGGTGCTGTCCATTTAAATCCCCTAGAAGTTACTTAAGACAAAGGGGTAACGCCTTGCGATAGTGTGGGGAGCTTCAGCAGCAATGGCTTCCTGCCTCTTTGTCTGCACCTCTGTTGCCAGAAGCATCAGTCAGAGTAGAGATCCCTGACATTTGGAAGACAGGGTCCTTTCTGCTCACCCTGGCTCCCACTGTGTGTAAGCTGCTCCAGGAACACATGCCCAGCTGCCTGCCAGGTGACAAGAGGGATGAAGAATGGGTAACTGCTATTGTGCCAAGAGCTGAAATTGAACACAAAGTTTACTGTCCAGGTCTTCCCCTGGAAGTTGTAAGCCTTCAGCAGACTCCAGAGTTTCAAAATACATCAGACAGATTCTGTCAGTACAGTTGTTGTTCAGATCTGGAGTTATATATGCAGTGCTGCCTACTCCACCACCTCCCCAGAAACCTCTCAATATCCATTCTTAAATTAAAAAACAAAAAACCAAAAAAACCAAAAAACTGTTAGCAAGCAAAACTGGATATTGTAATGGTATTCCTTCTCTTTTTCATCTGTAATTTCATTGCAATCCTAATCAAAATCTTGACAGCTTTTTATGTGAAGCTTGAAAAGCTGATTCCAAAATTTATATGAAAATGCAAGGACCTAGAAATAGCCAGGAGGGATGTTGAACATCTCATTTATAATTGTGGAAATGCAAACTACATCCACAGCAAGATTCCACTACATGCCTGCCAGAATGGTTATAACAAAAATCCTCTGATAATATCAACTCTTGATAAATGGGAACTCTCATGCACTGCTAATGGGAATTTAAATTGGTATAACCACTTTGGAAAGTAGTTTGACAGTACCTACTGAAATTGGTGATTCACATGCCCTTGATCTAGCAGTTTGACTCCTAAGTAACCAGCAGAACTGCGGTCTACAACAATGTTTATGGCACCAAGACTCAGAGTAACTAAAATCTGAAAACAAACCCAGATACCTAATAGCAGTAGAATGAATAAATAATAGTATGAATAATCAGTGGAGTAGTATACCACAGTAAAAATAAATGAATTATGTGCAACAGCATATAGATGCATTTTACAGATATGTTGTGTGAGAAGAAAAAAAGCTACGCAAAGAACACATCTCTGTAATTATGCTTTAAAGATTTCAAAAGTAAGCAAAATTATTATTATATTTTTAACATCTTTATTGGAGTATAATTGCTTTACAATGGTGCATTAGTTTCTGCTTTATAACAAAGTGAATCGGCTACACATATACATATATCCCCATATCTCCTCCCTCTTGCGTCTCCCTCCCACCCTCCCTATCCCACCCCTCTAGGTGGTCACAAAGCACCAAGCTGATCTCCCTGTGCTATGCGCCTGCTTCCCACTAGCTATCTATTTTACATTTGGTAGTGTATTTATGTCCATGCCACTCTCTCACTTCGTCCCAGCTTACCCTTCCCCCTCCCCATGTCCTCAAGTCCATTCTCTACGTCTGCGTCTTTATTCCTGTCCTGCGCCTAGGTTCTTCAGAGCCACTTTTTTTTTTTTAGATTCCATATATATGTTTTAGCATACAGTATTTTTCTCGTTCTGACTTAACTTCACTCTGTATGACAGACTCTAGGTCCATCCACCTCACTACAAATTACTCAGTTTCGTTTCTTTTTATGACTGAGTAATATTCCATTGTATATATGTGCCACGTCTTCTTTATCCATTCACCTGTTGATGGACACTTAGGTTGCTTCCATGTCCTGGCTATTGTAAATAGAGCTGCAGTGAACATTGTGGTACATGACTCTTTTTGAATTATGGTTTTCTCAGGGTATATGCTCAGTAGTGGGATTGCTGGATTGTATGGTAGTTCTATTTTTAGTTTTTTAAGGAACCTCCATACTGTTCTCCATAGTGGCTGTATCAATTTACATTCCCACCAACAGTGCAAGAGGGTTCCCTTTTCTCCACACCCTCTCCAGCATTTATTGTTTGTAGATTTTTTGATGATGGCCGTTCTGACTGGTGTGAGGTGATACCTCATTGTAGTTTTGATTTGCATTTCTCTAGTGATTAGTGATGTTGAGCATCCTTTTCATGTGTTTGTTGGCAATCTGTATATCTTCTTTGGAGAAATGTCTATTTAGGTCTTCTGCCCATTTTTGGATTGGGTTGTTTCGTTTTTTGATATTGAGCTGCATGAGCTGCTTGTAAATTTTGGAGATTAATCCTTAGTCAGTTGCTTCATTTGCAAACATTTTCTCCCATTCTGAGGGTTGTCTTTTCTTCTTGTTTATGTTTTCCTTTGCTGTGCAAAAGCTTTTAAGTTTCATTAGGTCCCATTTGTTTATTTTTGTTTTTATTTCCATTTCTCTAGGAGGCGGGTCAAAAAGGATCTTGATGTGATTTATGTCATAGAGTGTTCTGCCTGTGTTTTCCTCTAAGAGTTTTATAGTGTCTGGCCTTACATTTTGGTCTTTAATCCATTTTGAGTTTATTTTTGTGTATGGTGTTAGAGAGTGTTCTAATTTCATTCTTTTACATGTAGCTGTCCAGTTTTCCCAGCACCACTTATTGAAGAGGCTGTCTTTTCTCCATTGTATATTCTTGCCTCCTTTATCAAAAATAAGGTGACCATATGTGTGTGGATTTATCTCTGAGCTTTCTATCGTGTTCCATTGATCTATATTTCTGTTTTTGTGCCAGTACCATACTGTCTTGATTACTGTAGCTTTGTAGTATAGTCCAAAAGCAGGCAAAATTAAGCTATGATGTTTAGGTGTGATGTTTGGTGTTAAAAAAGGAAAGCAGGGAGGTGGCTGTCATTTAAGTGAGTCTCTTGTGGGAAGGATTATGACTGAGAAAAGCATGCAAAGGTTTCCGGGGTTTATGGCAGTATTTCATTTCTTAATCTGTAGAGTGTTTACATGGTTGTACAATGTATTTGTTAATATGTATTAAGGTGTATATACATTGTTTCTGCACTTTATGGGTATTATATTTCACAATAAAAAGGTTGAAAATGTCTTCAAAATAGGAGGGAGATGAATATAGTATGCTGATTATTAGCACAGCAGTTTTCTGGGACTTGCATGTCTGACACTTCATTTATGGAGCCAAGTACGCTGGGCACTGCTAGGAGTGAGAGGAGTTAAGATACAGATAATTAGCTTCTAAGTCCGTCTGTAAGAGGTTACTGTCAGTTTGATGAAACAGGTATATGGTAAACATGTAGATATATATTTATGGTAATTTTAAGTGCCACAATAACAAAAGTGCCATGTGTTTTAAGTGTCATGAACAAAAGACTTATCGAGAACTCAGAAGACAGAGTGATAACGCTAGGGAACCTTGGGAAGATAGTGTATTTTAGAAGGCATTTGAGTAGAAATGAGGGGATATTAATTCTTTCTTGAAACAGGTTTCTGTTCTTGGTTTCTGTGAATATATGCCACTCTGGTTCTCCCCTTATCCTGCCTTTGCTAGCTCCCTTTATCTGGGTTTCAGATGGAGGGGTACGAGGATCTCTAGTGTATTGTGAGGGGAGCAGAGAAGTCCTCTATCCTGTATTCCAGGCTGTGTAAAGGAATCAGGTGGACAGCAGGCTAATGGAGTGTGAGGAAGTGGACTGTTGTTTTGGCCCTTGTGTGGAGTCTGTCCATTTTCATGGCTTCAGGTGTAGTCTCTGCCAATGACAGTCCTAATTTTTATTTCTTACCCTACTTGGTTATGTTGCTGTCACTCCAGTCTTACATGTCCTAAACAGAACTCAATTCATTAGGTTTTGTGAACTCTCCTATTTATTGGAACCACCATTTTCCCTCTTATCCACAATTGAAACTTTAGAGTTGTCTTTGATTCCCTATGAGGAATTAGGATGTTTTCAGACATTTTAAGAGGGTTTCTTCTGAAGTATTGTATATTTAGGAGCTATTATTTTCAAAAGAAAAAAAGATGAGAAGGGTTCTTTACTTATTATAATCATTAGTTTATGGAGGCTTAGAAAATCGTTGAAAGATGATTAAGAGAGGTAAGACAATAGTACTTGACCTGCCTGAAGGCTTTTATTTTTGTAGTAGAATTAATATGTGTGTGAAATAATTCGTAAAACTAGACAATAAAGCTTTAACCAAATGAGTGGTAGAGGCTCTATATACACCACCTTCATTGTAAGGTCATCCCTGGTTGCCCTTTTATTACTATTATTATTACTTTTAAGAGTTTTTTTTTGATGTGGGCCTTTTTTTTTTAAAGTCTTTATTTGTTACAATATTGCTTCTGTTTTATGTTTTGTTTTTTGATTTTTATGAATTTATTTATTTATTTTTGGCTGCATTGGGTCTTCGTTGCTGCGCACAGCTTCCTCCAGTTGAGGCGAGCGGAGGCTACTCTTCGTTGCGGTGCGCGGGCTTCTCACTGCGGTGGCTTCTCTTGTTGCAGGCCTCGGGCTCTAGGCACATGGGCTTCAGTAGTTGTGGCACACGGTCTCAGTAGTTGTGGTTGGCGGGCTCTAGAGCACAGGCTCAGTAGTTGTGGCGCACAGGCTCAGCCGCTTCACGGCATGTGGGATCTTCCCGGACCAGGGCTCGAACCTGTGTCCCCTGCATTGGCAGGCGGACCCCCAACCACTGCGCCACCAGGGAAACCCTATGTTTTGGGCTTTTTTTTGGCCATGAGGCATGTGGGATCATAGTTCCCTGACCAGGGATTGAACCCGCACCCCCTGCATTGGAAGGCCAAGTCTTAACCACTGGACTGCCAGGGAAGTCCCCCTGGTTACCCTTTTAAAAATTGCAACACTCCCCCTCAAAATACATACTCACTAAACATACTATTTACTTCTCTCTGCTTTGTTTTTTCTCGTAAGCACTTACCAAAATCCAACATATTTTCATTATTTGTCTTGTTTATATCCTGTCTTACCCTCTTCCCTCCAATTTAAATGTAAGCTCCATAAAGGCAGGGGTTTTTGTCAGTTTTGTTCATTACTGTATCTACAAAGTCTGATACATAGTGAACATTTAAATATTTGAATACATGAATGAATACTGGGGTCTTACCAGCCTTTGTGAATTTTGTGATAAATAAGCTAAGTTATAAAAGTTGGATAACAGAGACTGCTAAGTAGCTAATTAATTGGCCCAATCACATTCTAGCTCTGAAGGTTTTTTCCTCCCTATTTTAAGCCTTTATTCAGTATTTTGTGGTTATGCTCTGAATGATGTTAGCCTTAGGAGACTTTTGGGCAAAATTGTTCTTTACGAGTTGGGTCTTAATGTTCAGAGCAGATGTACTTCTTATGAAATCTGGTAGCGGTTTGGATACTGCTTTGTTATAAAAGATTAAGTGTCTGACTAAGTGTCAGTTGCTGCGTAGTCACATTTTATGTGACTTTAGGCATAGATTTTGGGTCTTTGGTTCAGAGTCAGCTACATCCTCTCAGAGCACTGACCTTTGAAATTCAAAAAACAAGGTTTACTTCTGTGTCTTCTTGATGGGATTGGGCAGTTTGCTTTAAGAATAAAGCCAGCAGCCTATTAACCTAGATCCTCCATTTAATTTGGTTAAATAATCAATGCACGTTTTCCTTTGTGTAGAACTTGTTGATAGTATGATTTCATCTCAGTCAGGTTTCATTGCTTTTGTATTAAATGTATTTTTGCTCCTGTGCCGAGTTCAGGCTAACTTTTGAATAGAATTTGTCTTCAGAAGGCAACAGAAACAGCTCTGGAGCCAGATTGACTGGGTTTGATCCTGCTTTTGCCTCTTACTGATGGACTTCCCTGAACCTCAGCTTCTGCAAAATGGGAATAATAATACCTCAAGGACTATTGTTACAGTTACATGATTTAAAACATATTAAGTGCTTAGAGTCTGTACATAGTAAGGTTCAATAAATATTTGTTATTTGTAAAATTAAAAAGCGTAGTATAGAATGATTACCTTTCCAAGATACTAGAGAAAATCTCTTCTGACCATGTTAAATATAATAGCATCTCCTGTTAACTCTTCATCCCTTATTTACCCAGCTATATTGTTCAATGATGCTCTTTTTACTTGATACTATATGTTTATTAGTTTGTTTTCTCCTATGGATTATAAACTCTGTGAAGGCAAGAACTTTGTTGTTTTTTTTTTTTTTTTTTAAATTTTTATTTATTTATGGCTGTATTGGGTCTTCGTTTCTGTGCAAGGGCTTTCTCTAGTTGCGGCAAGTGGGGACCACTCTTCATCGCGGTGCGCGGGCCTCTCATTATTGTGGCCTCTCTTGTTGCGGAGCACAGGCTCCAGACGCGCAGGCTCAGTAATTGTGGCTCATGGGCCTAGTTGCTCCGCGGCATGTGGGATCTTCCCAGACCAGGGCTCGAACCCGTGTCCCCTGCATTAGCAGGCAGATTCTCAACCACTGCGCCACCAGGGAATCCCAAGAACTTTGTTTTAGTCATAGCTGTTTTCACTCTAGTGTCTAAAACAGTATCTGATTTATAATAGGTATTCAACAAATATTTGGTTAATAGATGAATGAATTAAGGTGCATGAGGGCAACTAAAGGTTTTCTTAGGGGGCATCTGTTTGATTATTTTAATGAGTTGGTGCTTTTTATGAGGGAGCATGTTTTGTTTTGGCAATGCCTCAGTGAACTTTTGTTGCCAAAGGCATCTAACAATCTTACCCTTCTTTTTGTTAAGCTATATGTGAAACAGAGCCTGAACAGCCTGTTCGACATTACCCATTATGGGTGAAAGTAGAAGGTGAAGTAGATCCAGAGCCAGTTTATATCCCAACGCCTTCTGTCATTGAGCCTATGAAACCATTGTTGTTGCCTCAGCCAGAAGTTTTATCTACTACTGTAAAGGGCAAACTGCTCACTGGAATTAAACCTGCAAGGGCATATACTCCCAAACCCAATCCTGTGGTAAGCTTGGTGTTAACATCTTTTATTGAAAGTTACAAAAATCATTTGTAAAGATGATGGGTTTCAACTAGATTTTTGGTTTGTATTCTGTGAATCATGGTGCTTTCAGGTAATATGTCTGCAAGCCATCTCCGTTTCTGATTTAGTCAGTTTAATTGATGGCACTTAAAAAAATGTCATTAAAAGTAGAGTGACTAGTAGTATGGTTGACCCTTGAACAACACAGGGGTTAAGAGGTTGGACCCTCTGTGCAGTCAAAAGTCCGCATATTATGTTACAGTTAACCCTCTGTGTCCATAATTCTGCATGTGTGGATTCAGCCAACCGAGGATCATGTAGTACTGTAGTATTTACTGTTGACGAAAAGCTGTGTGTAAGTGGACCTGTGCAGGATTACTGTAATTCTTAAAGATAGCCAAATCTCTCTTTAGAAGGATCATATAAAGATGGGCCTTTTTTTTTTTTTTTAAACATGACTTGCAAAAGGTACTCTTATTCCTGTAGTATAGAATATTGAGTGATTAAGATGTATGTAGTACACGTTATTAGAAAAGCATTAGGAAGAAGCTTTAAAAAATAACTGTGATCTTTTTAAAGCAAATTTCTTTATATACAATAAAGTTCAAGATTTAAAATAACATTTGCGTGACCAGGTGAAGATGATAGGTAAAAGAGCTGACGCTTCTCTTGTGTTAATAGCTTAAGCATTTCTGATTATTAATAAATCCATTTCAGTCTTTACAGTCCATTAAATTGAAGAAGATCTTTTAGTGCAGTGCTATTCAGTGTGGTCTCATACAGTGCTGATCCATAACTGTTTATTAGTCTGTGATGAAATAAGTATAGAAAATGAGAGTAGATGTTTAGAAACTTTCGCTACAAGTTGATAGAGAAATTTTTATCTATTAAATCTAATACTGAAAAACCTGGCCTTTGTTTTTCTAGTAATTTATTTTACAAAAGTATCAGTCTGTGTGTGACAGGTAATTAAGAAATTTATCCTTCACTGCAGATAATTTGAGAAGCACTGCTCTGGTGTGCTGAATTTTCTTGAAAGAGAACCAGATCCTTTCTAACTCCCCCAAGATTCGGCACATACAAACTGTAATTGCACTATTTAACTTTAAAGTTTGCATTAAAATTTCTTAAGTGTTGTAATAGAAGCAAAGATTAAACATCCTTTTCCTTTGGGAGTCTCAGAGACTTTTTTCCCCAGTGTTTGGAGTGTTTTGTTGTATGAAACTTACAGATTCGGGAAGAAGACAAGGATCCAGTCTACTTGTACTTTGAAAGTATGATGACTTGTGCCCGAGTTCGAGTGTATGAACGAAAACAAGAGGAACAGAGACAACCATCACCATCACCATCGCCATCGTTTCAGCAGCAGGGCTCATGTCATTCTAGTCCTGAGAACTGTAGTGTAAAGGTGAATTACTTATTGCATAGATTTTTCTTTTTAACTTCCGATTCCCTGTTGCTGGTGTTAGAATTTGCATTACTATCGGAATAATTTGAAATAATTCTGAACGGGCAGAGAAGGTTTACATAATGTGTATATCAATTTATATGTTTCTCTGCATGCGTGTTCTAGAGAATATTCCCTTAAGGTCATTAAAAGTATTATTCTTTCTGATGTTGGAGTAACTTTTAGAAGTTTAAACATTTTTGGTTTTAATTAATGTGATTATTAGTATTTGCATCTTTCCACATCGGTGAATTTTCTAAATAACTGAAACTTGTTTCATTAAACATTAAATAGTTTTCCTTCTTTACTAGAATTACACTATGAAGTGCAATGTTAATTCTTTCTTGGTAACTCAGTCACTGTCAAGGACATTAAACAGCAAGACTACTTGTTTTTACGGTTGTATAATATGGTAGTAATGCAGCTGTGCATGTGGATGTGAAGATGTTCTTTGAGCACTTTAATCTTTCTACCGTTTTAGGCTTCCTTGAGAAATTTAATTCTCATGTCCTAGTCTCTATTGATATTAAATATGTGTTGAATTGAAGTATTTTCTGCGTTACTCTCTTTGTCAGGAGCCGGATTCTGAACAGCAGCCCTTGAAACCAATCACCTGTGACCTGGAGGATGATTCTGATAAATCACAAGGTCAGAATGAAATCTAGGTCTTATCATTTGATAGTATTTATATTGCATAGGTGTGGATTATACTAATAATGGGGGGAAATCAAAGCTACCAATCCAGAGCATGTCTACCTACCCTGTTTCTAGTTTTTGCTAAAAATAGAGATGATAGATAAGTTTTTTTCCAATTATTTGCTGTGTTTATCACTCCTGTTCTAAGAAATACAGTTTGTTGGTGTTGATATGGTATGTTGTCGCAAGAAACATTTAGGATGAGGTCAGTGATTTTTTTTTTTAAACTTCTTTATATAAAAACCTCAGCAATATTGGCATCATTAGCTACTGAAATTTTCCCTGGGGTTCTCAATAGTTGCCACAGTTGGAGAAATACAGAGGGAAAAAGGAAGGAGTATCGCTGATTTATCTAGTAAAGGCTACTGCCAGAATTACTATGATGAAGGGTAGTGTCTAAGGAGTTAACTATTTGTTTTTGGTTTTGCTCTTTAAAACTTCAGATGCTTAAGCAGCAGTGCCTCCTAACTTTTTTTTAATGGCATGATAAACACAAAAAATGGTAATGTTGCTAGCACACCGGGGCAAGTGGAGGAAGCTACCTATTAGCATGACCACCCTGAAGGCTGAGGGGATCTGTATCCTGACATATCTGTAACTATAGCACATTGGTTGGGAGGTTCTGCTATAGAAATCTAGCTAGTGAATATACATTTAGTTAATATGTTGCCATGAATATAAACACACTTGAGTGGTTTTGCCTAAAATGTAGAAGTGGAGCAATCATATCTAGAGGTACAGAAGTAAATCAGAAGTATTTGCAGTGGAAACTAGAGATAGAGCACACTTTTTTTTTTTTTTTAAACCAAACACCATCTCTCTTGTTGCTGTTCTTTAGGGTTGACTCTACCCATCACATATTACAAAGCATCTTGCAGGTATCTTTGCTTTGCCTATATGGATAGCAAGTACACTATGCCAAATAAGCCTAACCTTGGTTATATACTTTGTTTGCAAGGTAATACTTTCTTATGTAATAGTTAATGGCTTTTTAGAGCAGTCTGAAGAGGGACTCCCTTTTATTAAGAGAGCCCAGTGAGCAGAATAGTGAAGATTTTATAGTCTGATTCTCTGGAATCTTTTTTTCATGGAAAATTCCCAAATTATGAGCGTCAAATTACCACTGAAAGTACATGGGAATGGGACACTGGGCAGCTGTTGAATTTCTATGCCCGTGGCACTTTCTGGTAACTCAGGAAAAATAAAAATTTTTCAAAGTTCAGTGCAAAATTCTGTGATACAGAAATATCTTTCAATTCTTTATCAGAAAAAAGCTGGAAGTCTTCCTGCAATGAAGGGGAATCCTCTTCTACCTCCTATGTGCATCAGAGGTCACCTGGTGGTCCCACCAAACTGATAGAAATCATCTC
Source organism: Eschrichtius robustus (assembly GCF_028021215.1). Lineage (NCBI taxonomy): Eukaryota > Metazoa > Chordata > Mammalia > Artiodactyla > Eschrichtiidae > Eschrichtius > Eschrichtius robustus. The sequence goes on from NC_090824.1 coordinate 89,104,093, forward strand.
AGACTGCAACTGGGAGGAGGATCGGAACAAGATTTTGAGCATCTTATCGCAGCACATCAATAGCAACATGCCACAGTCACTTAAGGTGGGCAGCTTCATCATTGAGTTGGCTTCTCAGCGAAAGAGCCGGGGTGAAAAGAATCCTCCTGTTTATTCTTCTCGTGTGAAAATCTCTATGCCATCATGTCAAGACCAAGATGATATGGCTGAGAAATCTGGATCAGAGACTCCTGACGGTCCATTATCCCCTGGGAAAATGGATGATATCTCTCCTGTGCAGACAGATGCCCTGGATTCAGTGAGGGAGAGATTACATGGAGGCAAAGGTCTGCCCTTTTATGCAGGGCTTTCTCCTGCAGGGAAGCTTGTGGCCTATAAACGTAAACCCAGTTCAAGCACATCTGGGCTTATCCAGGTGAGAATTATCTTTAATCTGGATGTAGCACCTTTTTATACTTAGGTAACACCTTGATTTTTCAGAACCCTTTGTGGGCCTTATATTACTTATCTTCACATTTCCTGGGAACTGGGTGACAAAATCATTATCTCTTTTTGTAATAGGCCTAGGTTAGATGCATACCTAGGGTGAATTTTTGGCACATTTACAAACAGAAAGGTAGAGTACTGTATTGGCTTATAGTTTTCTTTCTAGTCTTCCAAGAAAGTTGCTCTTAAACTGTATTACCTGGGCTGCAGTGATATTTTGACAGTCAAGCAAGGATAGTAAGGGATTCAGTCTAGTTCTTGGGATTATTATTAGCAGACAGCTTTTAAAATAAAACAAGGTAAAATAAAACTGACTTTTAAGATAGGCAGTATATGTTTGGAAACTTGGGAGAAAATTTTAATTTACGATGGTGTTATTCAAATACATAAATATAAAAAAAATTGAGCCACAGTTTACTTATTTTTTCTTTATTTGATTCATAGAGTTTTTGCAGTCTAATCATTGTTGTAGGGCAAATATCTATATCCTTGCTGTTAAGTAATTCAGGCAGGTATATTAGTAACATTATACTGGCATTAGAAAATCCTTTGGAAAGAAAAGTTCTGAGGTAAAATGTAGTCACAGTCAAAAAGCTTTTCTCTTTTTGTTCAGTGACATATTAAATGCACTTTTATATCATAGTACCAAATGTGGGGTAGTGTCTGACTTTATTGCTAAGGTTACTTGACTTTACTAGCTCAACTGCTTCTCTGGGCTAAGGACTGTTCCATTGTTATGACTGATCTACTTAATTAAAAACTTTCTGTTGCAGTTGCTATGTAACTGCTTCTGTTGGTATTTCTTAAACTCTTAATGATGAGAAGAGTGTTTTCTCCTTGTTTCATTTATTGATTGATACTTTGAGAACAGAGAGTTAACTGAGATCATTTCTAGTGAGACTAGACGCCCCTCAGATACAGTCATAGAAATTTTGTGTTCTCCTGTCTGGGACTCAGAAAGCCACCGTAAAATATGAACCTGCATAAGCAGTCAGGCCACTGTAGTAAGGTACGCTTTGGGGAAGCTGCTGAGTAGTGTTCAGAGCAAGTCCCAAAGGAGCAGATAGGGGTATCTGATCCAAACTCCATAGAGCCTGGAAAACTATATAGTAAAGTTTACTTTAGGATGGAAAGATCGTATTCTTTGTATCAAACATGGGACAAAGATATTCCTGATCTTTCTGGAAATAATAACAATTTTACTTAAGTAGCAAAGAGTAATTTTGTCTCTTAGAAGAGAGAGAAGCTTGGTGTAGCTATTCTCCTCACCAGTTCCCTATTAATTTAGAGAGTAGAATTTTCCCCACCTCACTCCACTCCCTCACCCCTTTAAATGATGGAAAAGAGAGACAGGAAAGGATATCTCCTCTGGTCACTTAGCAATATGACATAGAGAACTTGGGTAAGAAACTTGGGAGGTTTTTGTTTTCTTTTTTTTAAAATGATTCTCATGCCTAAGATGGGGTGGTCTGTCAACTCAGGCAGTAGAGAAAAATCTTTACCTCATTCATTGATTCACTTTCTTCTGACAATTTATTGATAATTTAAAAAATTACTGTGAGTTTCAACTAGCATTTATCTTAAGTCCAAGTTTTGTCCAAAAGATGAAGACAATTATCTTCAAAGTTGAGTTTTTTTGAAAATTGAAAACTAAGGTGACTTTGTGGCTTAGGTATTTGTAATAGTGGCTTTCTCATAAGTTAAAGTAGACTCACCATATATTTTTCAAATATGAAGGATGCTTATGAGAAGCGTTCATCATGCCACTGGTCTCGTCAGAGAGATTTCATGGAACACAGTTACTCATTTTTTTTGCTGATGATTGTTAATAGCTTAACCAAAGTTGCATGTTGACAAGTAAAACAATTGGATGGTTCCTTAGATTTGACTGTATCTTCCACATATCTAGGATGCAGGTATGATGAGTTTCTAAGATTCTCTGTTTCCGAACTACCAAAATGAAGGAGATGAGATTAGTTCAGAGTATCAGATGACCACATTTTTTTCATCTCCTAAATACTCAGATTATACCAAATGGAAAAAGTCCCATTTCTTTTTCCCTTTAAATCTGAAAAACAGACTTTAAAACCTTGTAAAAATGAAACCCTTGTCAAGGGAGATGAGTTAGCAAGAGAATTTTATCTTTACAGAATTTCTCTTTGCCACTTGTTTCAGGTTAATGGTAAGAGTTACCCGCAGGCTAAGTTGCTATTGGGACAGATGGGGGCATTGCATCCAGCCAATAGGCTAGCTGCTTATATCACAGGCAGGTTGCGACCCTCAGTCCTGGACCTCTCAACCCTCAGTACTGTCATCTCCAAGGTAGCATCCAATGCCAAGGTGGCTGCATCCAGGAAACCACGTACCCTGTTGCCTTCAACATCCACTTCCAAAACGGCATCCTCCTCCAGCACTACCACAAATCGCCCTGGGAAGAATCTGAAGGCATTTGTCCCGGCAAAAAGACCAATTGGTAAGTTGGACTGTATATATGTTTTCCAAAGGGTTGTGACCTGGTGCTGGGCCAGTGGATACAGATACAGGGGTTGTAAAACATAGAGAAATATAGAAGGTGGCATTATTTTTTTTCTTGATGTCTATCTTGCCTGAATTTTTTAATTTTTTAGTAACTCTTCTGATGACCTACAATACTAGATGAACTGAATTCGAGTTAGTTTTACAGTTATTTCCAGACTTTTAGACTGGTTTTATTAATGTAGAAAAGGCTTAGGTTTTTAATTTTGTTTTTCAAAAGGGAAGATGTATTCTTAAATACTTCCCCTAATTTACTATTTTTCCTATGAGGACTGGTGTTTTTGGTACCAGTCATATGTATGTTTCTTGAACTTAATGAAACCAAGGAGCTAGCAAAATCAAAGTGGGTTGAGTTATAGGCTTAGAGTAGAAGGCTCTTGTAAAATATAATTTTGGAAACAGTGCTTTATTATATTCATCCCTGTTCTGTGAGTAAAAACCTCATTTGTTTAACATTGCAGTGCTAGAGTCTGTAAAAAATTACCTTCTTGAAATCATTTGTGTTTTAGCATTGAGAGTATATGCAGTTGGTTTATTGGATTCCTCTTTTTGTTGTTTCAGATCTATTTAGGAATGTTAAGTAAAAATGTCGTTTGCTCTATTTTTATTCCTCTAATAGGAAATTGAAATCTCTGGCTAAATGCTGGAGTTGTATGAAGATGGAGGATAGGCCTTGCCTTAAAAAGAACCCATTTTACCTCTTTCTTAAGAAGTAGCTTTAATTGGTGATTTTAAAAAAAGATAGTCTTATCCTGCCCTCTTTTAAAAAATGTCTTTATACATTTTAGAAAAATGCAAAACTTTACTGTCTTGTAAAAGGACAACAATAAAGAGGTGGAGGTGCTGGGACAGGAGGAAGTGGTGGAAAAAAGTTTTAAAATTAGAATTAGGAATACAATTTCAGCTTCTTACTTTCTTCATCTGTTTTTATTCATTCATTCATTCATTCATTCAGAGAGCACACAGAGAAAGAGTTTATTAAGTTGGAAGCTAGGCAGAAATACACACCCAGAGAGAAAGGGTATGGGCGTCCTTTCTAATGAGGAGGAGCGCAGTCTCTTCATCTGTTTTAGATGATGAAGTTGGGTGCTGCTGTACTGTCTTTTTAGTGTCCTGGCAATTTGATTATATTGCGTAACCAAAAGAATTTCAGAAGGAACACCCAATTTTAATCCCTTTGTTAAAGTTAGAATTTTAAATGTTTGGTTTGGGTGGAGGGGTGTGTTTGATTTCTGTGGGTGGAAATTGGCATGTGTAATGCAGGTAAGAAATTTCTTAATACCTGTTAAGAAATTGACCCAGTGGTGCCCAATAAATGTTGATAAACACAATCACTACAAGGATAAAATATGAGAACTGAAGATTTTTGACCAGCAAATTTTTATTTGCAGCGGCTCGACCCTCTCCTGGTGGTGTGTTCACACAGTTTGTGATGAGTAAAGTTGGAGCCCTGCAGCAGAAGATACCTGGAGTTAGCACACCCCAACCCCTAACAGGGCCACAGAAGTTCAGTATCAGACCTTCTCCAGTAATGGTCGTCACACCTGTGGTTTCTTCTGAGCCAGTTCAGGTGTGCAGTCCTGTGACTGCTGCTGTCACTACTACCACCCCTCAAGTGTTTTTAGAGAATGTTACTGCTGTGACATCTATGACTGCTATTTCTGACGTGGGAACTAAGGAAACTACTTATTCTTCTGGTGCCACCACTGCAGGGGTTGTTGAGGTCTCTGAAACTAATACCAGCACCCTTGTAACACCTACCCAGTCTACAGCCACTGTGAACCTTATCAAAACGACTGGGATAACTACCCCTGTGGCTTCAGTTGCTTTCCCTAAGTCTTTGGTAGCATCTCCTCCAACCATAACTCTTCCTGTTGCTTCCACTGCCTCCACCTCCATAGTCGTGGTGACCACAGCTGCATCTTCCTCCATGGTGACCACACCAACTTCATCTCTGAGCTCTGTTCCCATTATACTCTCGGGAATTGATGGGAGTCCACCAGTGAGCCAGAGACCAGGTAAGGCCTAGATGTTACAAGCTGGTTTACTGACAGCTGTTTATGTAACTTTGTGGTTTTGATAGGATTATAGATATATCAGGTGTTTCTGCTATAACATGATACATATATTCCTAAAAATCATTACATTCTGCAAAACTGAACACTGAAAATAATAGAGCTTGTGGTAAATATAGGGTTAGGACAATCACTGAAAATTCATGCAATTTTGTAACCAGAGCGCTAATAAAACCTGTAACTGGTACTTTAGAGATAAACAGCCTTGACAGATGGTTTAATGGGGCTAGAGATTTCCTCAGGAGATTAACGATATTCAAAAACATTAGAATGGAAATGCTGGCTGAAGGATACTGCATATGGGAGTGGAACTCTGAGCCAGTAGAGCAGCGTTAAGGTGGGCACAGGAGGAAGTGCAACCTGTTGTGTGCTGAGAGCTGGGAGCGCATATCTGAGGAGGGAACCATATGTAGTTGTTCCCTGTTTTGGGGGTGGGAGGGCTGCTGCTTTATATTTAAAAAAGATTGGAGGGCTTCTGCTTCTGCTGCAGCCAAGCTGAGGGCCCTTTCTCTCTCCTCCTTGCTTAAGATTAAAATTCTAGGTCCTCTTTCTTAGTAAAAATCATTTATGAATCAGCCCAACTCCTATATACTACTGACATTATTCTCCTGCTTAATTACTATACGTAAACTGATTGAAATAGAAGTAAGGAGGCATATTTCTTTGTTCAGGACTCTGATATTGTATATGTTAAGTTTATAGTTAAAATGAAATTTTTTCTCTTGTTGGCTTAGTTTTAAGTGAATTTGAAATAGGAATAGTTCAACACTTTGGTAATTTTTCTATCTTAATTCAACCAGCTAAAGCAAGTTGTTCTCTTAGTAGAGTCTAAGAGGAATTACTGTGGAAAAGAGTGTGAAAGACTTTGCAGGATTTAAGGGGGAATAAAATAGCCAACAGCAGTTCTGTCTTGGTAACTGATAGTTTTCCTACTAAATATTTTTTTCTTTAGGGGCATGGTCCAAATCCCTCTTGATATTTTAGGAAAGAAGTGATTTATAAATTGAAGTGCTGTTGAAAGGAAAAGTGGATGACAGTATCAAATTTGTTGTCTTTTGCTACTTCCTGTAAACAAACATACCAAAAATGGCTAATATATAATTTCAAAAGTAAGATTGTTGTTGATGAAGCTGTTTTGATTTCCTTTTGAATCTCAAGGTTCATATCTTGTCATATTTTAACTGGTCATGTCTTCTAAATCATGGATTCTAACCTTTCTTTATATTTTTAATTCTGTCATGAAACTGTAAAACAGTTTACCTTTTGTAGTTCATTGTCTCTCAGATTTCAATCACTTGGAACATACATTCAGGTATTTTGCTCTGATTCCCATTTGTACTATCATACAATTGACATAATATTTTTATTTAAATCCAGTCATTTGTTCACTTAAATGTACTTTTAAAAGGAGCAGTATTACTGTTACTGGAAACCAACATTACTTGCCAAAATAGAGGGTAGCCTCATAAATAAATACACTGAAACAATAATAAAAAGTATCAAATACTAGCCAGCTACTGTAAGTTCTTAACATGTGGCTTGCTTTCTCTGATAATGAAGAAAGTTAGAAAATGCTGGCATAATATTAAAGACATAATATCAAAGACTGGTAATTCCTTCTGTATTTTAATCGAAAGATTAAAATGCTGACAGTGTGATATGGTGTTATTCTATATCCACCTACCACCTAAAAGTGTCTTCTGTAATACTACTTGAGGAAATACCAACGTTACAAGATTTTCTTACCTGCTCTTTTATATATGGAGCTGACTCAAATCACTGCCAACTTCTAAGAAAGTGTATAATTTTGTTATAGGTTCATAAAGTAGATCCCAACTTGGGGATTTAGACAACTCTGACTTTTTCATTTGACTTTCCTTCTTTTTGTCTTTCCCTTCTTCCCCTCTCACACATATTAATAAATAATCACATATTTAGTGTATGTATTAAAGGCTGCTTTTGGAGTAATTTGGTTTTGAATCACTCTCTAAAACTTAATGTGAATAGAAATGTTCAGGAAATTAAGGATGCTTTTAACATGTTTCTTAATTCACATAAGATAGATGAATTTTTTTTAAGTTGCACACTATTTTTTTCATAAACAGTTTGGTCTTTGTGTTTTATTTCATTTTCAAAAGTAGTCATGGATCTTCTATATATAATTTGTCATGTAAATCTTAGGAGCTTTACTTTGTTTTAGAAATTTGATATGTTTTTTGGGCAGAGTACCTATCTGATAGAATATCACATATTAAAATCTTTGTTTTGTTTGGCTTGTTGATTTTTATATTAAGTGACAAACTGATGAAAAATTTTATTTAATAATGTTTGAAAAAAAGGAGTAATTGGAAATAATAATGTTAAAGAAGTTCAGTAACTTGAATGGTAATGTTAGACCACTTTCATTTATGCTTACTATTACGTTATTCCTACCTCTTTATTCCTGTAACCAAAAACCTATCTGTAGATTACTCATATTATTTTTTTCCATGTCCTTAGTATTTTCTTCCAAACATTAAAGTGAATCTTTAGGTACTATTAATATTTTGAAATCTCTTTTAATTCACATCTTCTGCATTAAATTTCTGCTTTTTCTGTTTGTTTTAAAACTATCTTTTGCCTCTTCCTAACCAGGCTTTATTTCCCTGCTTCTTTGATGTCTCTTAATTTCATTCCATTTTTTGGGGGTATGTATTTTTTTTTCCTTCTGAAAAATAATTTCCACAAATCTTTATGCTTTGCTTATTTATCAGTGAATTTTACAAGCCAAGAAGTTTTTAGTACCTTGTGATTTTTAGTCCTTGACTTTTTCTTACTTGAGTAAGACCTGTGAAACTAAGTCATAAGTCTATTAAGTGTTAACAGCCTGAATTTTTAAGTTGAACAAGAGAATTTTATCTTGACCTTTAATGAGAACCAGGTTAAAAGGCCATGTTTTTCATTAGGCAGAAGTGTTATCTCTTTAAATGCACCTCTTGACAATTGATACTTTCTTTTTTACCAATCTAAATGTAAGGCCCTGCAATGTCTGGTTAATACTTAGGTTTAAAGTAAATCGTTCTCAGCCGTAAGACTAGTAAGTAGTGTATCATGGACGTACAGGATTTTACCAACTCTGTAGTTTAAAGTAGAAGTTATTTGTAGCATGGTTAGATCCTATGTCATAATTATTTTTTCCCAAGTATTAAAGGGAAATTCTGATACTATGTTTCCATTTCCTGTTTTTCAGAAAATGCTCCTCAGATTCCAGTGGCTACTCCACAGGTCTCTCCTAACACAGTGAAACGTGCTGGACCTCGATTGTTGTTGATTCCAGTGCAGCAGGGTTCTCCTACTCTTAGACCTGTCCCAAACACACAACTTCAGGGACATCGGATGGTCTTGCAGCCTGTTAGGAGCCCAAGTGGAATGAACCTGTTCAGGCACCCTAATGGGCAGATTGTCCAGCTCCTCCCTTTGCATCAGCTTCGAGGCTCTAATACCCAGCCCAACTTACAGCCTGTCATGTTTCGGAACCCAGGTATAAAATTAGAGATATTTCTGATAAGTTTCTCTTTTCTTGAATCATTTGGTCATATGGTATGTTAATACACCAGGATTGGTCTTCTTAGCGTCTTGGAATCACCTGTTAGAAAAGAAATGCATACTTTGGAAGTCTTGATTTGGGCAGTGGTGATTTAAAATGTTCTTTTTCTTACCAGGGTCTGTGATGGGAATCCGGTTACCCACTCCTTCCAAACCTTCAGAGACTCCACCATCTTCTGCTTCGTCCTCCTCTTTCTCTGTTATGAATCCTGTAATTCAGGCTGTTGGGTCTTCTCCAGCAATGAATGTTATCACTCAGGCACCATCATTGCTTTCTTCTGGACCTAGTTTTGTGTCTCAGTCTGGTACATTGACTCTGAGGATTTCCCCTCCTGAACCACAAAGCTTTGCAAGTAAAACAGGCTCTGAAACCAAAATAACCTATAGTTCAGGAGGGCAGCCTGTTGGTACAGCCAGTCTTATTCCTCTCCAGTCTGGTAGTTTTGCGTTGTTGCAGCTCCCAGGACAAAAGCCTGTTCCCAGCTCCATTCTTCAGCATGTTGCTTCACTTCAGATGAAAAGAGAATCTCAGAATGCAGACCAGAAAGATGAAACAAGCTTTTTAAAAAGAGAACAGGAAACTAAGAAGACCCTACAGTCAGGAGGAGAAGCTATAGACCCTGAGGCTAATATAATAAAGCAAAACTCAGGAGCTACTGTCTCAGAAGAAACTCTGAATGATTCTTTGGAAGATGGGGGTGATCATTTAGATGAAGAATCCCTTACAGAAGAAGGTCCTGCAACTGTTAAACCTTCTCAGCATGCCTATATCACTGGCTCACACACAGGTGAAGACTATAAAAATGTTGATGAAGAGTATGGGATTAGGAATCATAACAGTTCCAAAGAAAAACTGACTGTTCTGGAAGTTAAGACCATTTCTGGAAGAGCCAGTAATATGACAGTCCAAAGTGTGAGTAATGTGCAGCTTAAAAAACTTGATGTGAAAGTGGAACAGCAGAAAGGCTTAGACAATCCAGGGGAAAAATCAAATGAATTTCCAATTATCTCTAAAGAAGAAAGTAAACTTGAATTTTCAGGGAGCAGAGTTGTGGAGCAGCAATCTAATCCAAAGCCAGAGGCCAAGGAGAAGGGATGTGGAGATTCTCTGGAGAAGGACAGCATTAGGGAGAGGTGGAGAAAACACCTAAAGGGCCCTTTGACCCAGAAATGTGTTAGAACTTCACAAGAATGCAAGAAAGAGACAGATGGGCAGTTAATTAAAGAAACAGAAACTTGTCAGGAAAATTCAGATGTGTTTCAACAAGAACACGGCATCTCTGATTTACTTGGAAAAAGTGGAACTACTGAGAATGCCAGAATTTTAAAAACTGAATGTGATTCTTGGAGTAGGATTTCTAGTCCTGCAGCCTTCTCCATTGTTCCTAGGAGAGCTACCAAAGGGAGCAGAGGGGAAGGACATTTTCAAGGTCACTTACTGCTATCAGGAGAACAGATAAAAGCAAAGCAAGAGAAGAAGGGTGGGAGAAGCAGTGCTGACTTCACTGTTTTGGATTTGGAAGAGGATGATGAGGAAGATGAGAATGAGAAAACCGATGATTCTATTGATGAGATTGTGGATGTTGTTTCTGACTACCAGAGTGAGGAGGTTGATGATGTAGAAAAGGTGGTGAGCCCATTTTTGTTGTGACTGAAACTTCAAGAATATAAATGATTCATTAGAGACAGTAGTTTTTCCAGAAGATCACTAAGACCTGATACATTGATTTGGATGCCTAGGTTTAGATCATGATTAAATGACTTTGTAGTTTTTGGGCTGTGTCAGTCAGGTAACATTTATTGAGCTTTTATTGAGCTTTGAGACTTGTCTGATATTATAGGAAGGCTGGCTTAAGCCTTAGGGGGATAGATGCTTGAGAGTCCCTATCAAATTAGGTTTTTTTTAAGAAAAAGTCTGAAACCACTACTCCCATTCAGTCTCAGTTTCTTTGACATTTTGTATGTGAAGTGATTGTACCTTATCTGGTAGATATATATAAGAAACAGGGAATAGGCAGCCTTAGAACTGGAAGATAATTTATCTATCTGCATTTATAGAGATGTTTCTCTTTTTGGAGAGAAATGAAAAATACTATTTAATATTTTAATATAACCCTGCCTAAAGTTATTTTTAATCATCTCCTAAAATTAAATAGTGTCTAGAATTTGTATTCTGATCTTTGGTCATCTTCCTTTGTAATTTGACCTTTCTAATTTATTTTTTTATTTTTCTGAAGCCATTTTTTAGACTTCTGTTTAGGGTTGTATTTGCTGAACTAAGTAACTGAGAGTCAGATATGATATAGGGCAGGAGTTGGGCAAACTTTTTTTGTAAAGAGCCAGATTGTAAATATTTTAGACTGCAGGCTAGATGACTTGCTCTTGCAACTACTCAATTGCTGTTGTAGAGTGAAAGCAGCCATAAACAATAGTAAGTGAATGAGTGCGGCTGTGTTCCAATAAAACTTTATTTACAAAAACAGATGGCAGGCTGTGGTTTGCTGACCCCTGACCTGGGGTCTGATGTAAAACGTAAGGAGGTGATAGCCAGCTGCCTGTGGGGTGCCTTGAAATCTAAATTGTGTCCCTCTCTTCAGGAGCAGATAATACAATGATTGTCACGCATGGCAGTTTTAGAATCTCACGTCCTTGAGATTCATTCATTCTCTGTGTTACCTGGTCATTATCTGTTAATGCCTAACTAACTGCCTTACGGAGATAAAATATAGCAAAAAGATTCATATTTTAAACCTCTAAAATGTTTAAATATTCTAACGTTCCTATGTTGGTTATTTCTGTACCTCACCTGTCTCATTTATAAAATGAGGATCTAGCTCTACAGTTGGATGATTCTATATGCATTTGCCTCACATTCTATCTATAACCTAATCCATTTTGAGGACTTATATCTGTAGGTAGTTTAGGAGTTAGATTGCACATCTTCTTGCACTTTTTGCAGGCTCTTTCATTGTAAATCAGCCTAGGTAAGCATCAGACCAAAAACAGTCCAACTTTATTTTAATTTTAATTAAAAAAAATTTTCCATTATGGTTTATTACAGGATATTGAATATAGTTCCCTGTGCTATACAGTAGGACCTTGTTGTTTATCCATTCTATATATAATAGTTTGCATCTGCTAATCCCAAACTCCCAATCCATCCCTTCCCCACACCTCCTCCCCCTTGGCAACCACAGGTCAAAAACAGTCCAGCTTTAAAATCAGTGAAAACTATTGCTATCAGTAGAACTGACTTAATGGAACCTTTAGTGTGTCTTAGTCATACAGCGTGGCATTGCTTGAATTTCCTAATAGGGAATCTGACAGGTACACTGGCCTTTTAAAAGTAAGGGCATTCAAATCTAAATTCTACATTGTATTTATGTGTATGTCTGACACCTATGATAGCTTTATACCTGTGATTAGCATTATATTGGAATAGTGTAAGGAGAGTTGTGAGTAGCCTTTTTAAGTCTTCCCTGATGAAATTTATTGGATATTATTTATAAAGCCTGCAATTAAAGCCACGCAGTACACATTCTTCAGTTTAAATATGGTAAAGCATCTACCTACATTACTATTCAAACCCTTGGGGTTCTGTTGATTTAGGTTCCTAAAGTTAATTTTAATATCCATTGTTTACATTTAATACACATTATTTAGATGATGCTTAAATTGGGGATCATAAATGATGGCTTGCATCATTTATGTCCTTTAGCCTTAGGGAGCCTGTAATTTGGGGGTAAGTAGTTTTTCCAGCAAGTTTAAACATAGAATTAATAAGGTGATTGGGATGCTTCATTTTGAGTTGTGCCTCTCTGGTACAGTACAACTGTAGGTAACGTATTATCTGTTTGGTTTCTGGCATAGTAAACACTACTTTTAAAGGTGGACTTAAAAGTATCGGCATATCCCATAAACCATATAGTCTACTGTTATAAATATACAGTGAGTTTCTGTGGTGGGTGCTCAATAAATGCTTACTGATTGACTCATATTTTGGTATAATAAGTACAGCAAGCCTGGGCTTCTTTTGGTATCTGAAATTCTTCAAAAGCTCTCATTCTGTAGGGTTGAGAGACTTAGAAGACTGTCTGGGCTATAATCTGTTTCCATATCTGCCTTGAATATGTTTCTGTGGGTGTTTGCTATGGGATTAACCATGAAGCACTCTTAAACTAGAATCTGAATTTTTCTTCTTTCTACCTTCTCCCTCACCAAATTCTGTTTTACTTCTATTTAATATTAAGATTTATGCAGCTTTAATATATCTGTACCTGAATTTTGTCCACTAGAAATAACACTGAAGCATCAGTACAACCCTTTGGGGACTTTGTCTCTTCAGTCTAATGATGTCTTTTTAATATATACCTGTGATTTATAATGTAGTTCTTGGTAGTGAGCTCTAACCATATGTTGTCTTTATGACTTAATTCCATTTTATGATTAACAAGTTTAGGATTATCAGTACTCATGGTTTAAGATCAGTGTTTGGCACTGGTTGGCTTTGTAAGGGGAGCATTCAGTTGAAAAGTTTAGGTGTGCTTGCTTCCCAATACTTTATTTACTGTTGAAATGCTGTTATTTCAGAATAACTGTGTAGAATACATTGAGGATGATGAAGAGCAGGTGGACATTGAGACTGTAGAAGAGCTCCCAGAGGAAGTTAATGTTGTCCACATGAAGGCCACAGCTGCCCATACACAGACTTTCAAACAGCTGTAAGTCTTACTTCTCTTTGGATTGTTGTTTTTTGTTGTTGTAGTTTTATGACCATAAGCAAAACTAAATGTTCTATTCAGGAGTTCTGGGTAACTGACATGGTTCCTTTATTTCTCTAGCTTTTTTCTTAGTAGTAGATGAGGAGAGGAGCTGGAATTCAGAGGTAGTTAACTTGCCTTGTTATTGCTAGGAGGCAGTATATAAATGTGAATAACATATGCTTTTGGAGCCTGATACATTGGTATTAAAATACTGGTTTTGCTAGTTTGTGGCTGTTTAACCTTGGGCAAGTCTGTAATCTCTCTGAATCTTAGATTCTTTACCTATGAAATGAGGAAAATGCCCCCATTTAAAGTATTAAATGAGATAATGTATGAGATAACGAACATAACTGATACAAGTGGACTATTCAACAAAGGTTAGTTCTTTTTCTTTTAAGAATATGGCATTAAATTCTAAATTTGGTTACTTTGCTTGTTGAATAGGTCAATACAGTTAGAAAAATTTTCATACTTGTTCAGCTGATGAGATGAAAATACAGAGAGCATGATGCCTTAGAAAAAAATGTTCTAAGTAAGCCTTGTATTGATTAGGAACTGGGGTGTGAGAGAAAGAAGGGAAAGAAGGTAAGAGTTGTTAATTTGTGCCAGACATTGTGCTTTTCAACCTGTTATGTCATCAGCTACCTAAAGTAGCAATGAGTTAAGAAAGAGTAATTCTTCATTCCTAGTGAGAAAGTCTAAGGAGGGCTGTAGGGTAGTATTTTTCTTCACTCCAGGGCTATTTGGAAGGTACTTCAATTGCCTACTGGTTAAGACTGAAAGAATTTAAATCTCTTAAAAACTTAGACTTAAGTTCAGCAGCATTGCAGGATGTAAGTTCAGTATACTAAAATCGAGTTCCTAAACAATAGCAACAAACAAAAAAATGTAATTAAAAATGCGAAAAAGCTGTTTGGGATTATTAACACAAGTTATGCAAGACTTCTATAAAATGTTATTGAAAGACATTGAAGAGGAATTCAATAGGGACTTCCCTGGTGGCGCAGTAGTTAAGAATCCACCTGCCAATGCAGTGGACACAGGTTCAATCCCTCGTCCGGGAAGATCCCACATGCTGCGGGGCAACTAAGCCCCTGCGCCGCAACTACTGAAGCCCGTGCGCCTAGAGCCCGTGCTCCACAACAAGAGAAGCCACCTCAACGAAGAGTAGCCCCCACTCCCCGCAACTAGAGAAAGCCTGTGTGCAGCAACGAAGACCCAACACAGCAATCAATCAACCAATAAAGAAATAAAATTTATTAAAAAAATAAAAAGAATTCAGTAAACAGAGATATACCATCTTAATGGACTGGAATAATAAAGGGCCAAGAATAACCAACACATAAAGGAGCAGATTGTTAAAATTTTAAAAATTTCTGTCAGTGAAAAGGCAATTTCAGACTGTAAGGAAAATATTTGCAATATGTGTTTGACAGAGGATTAGTATCAAGCATATAAAATAATTCTTACAAGTCAGTAAGAAAAAGATGATCCAGTAGAAAAGTAAGTAATGGATATCATGGGCAATTCACAAAAGACTGCCAGTAAACATGCAGATTTGTTCTACCTCACAAGTAATTAGAGAAATGCAAAAAAATTTTTTTTTAAGATTTTTTTTTTTTTTTTTTTTTGATGTGGATCATTTTTAAAGTCTTCACTGAGTTTGTTAAAATATTGCTTCTGTTTTATGTTTTGGTTTTCTGGCCTCGAGGTATGTGGGATCTTAGCTCCCCAACCAGGGATCGAACCTCCACCCCTGGCATTGGAAGGCGAAGTGGGAAATGCAGATTAAACCACAGTGACTTTACCAATTTATACCCATAAGATTGGTATAAATCGAGATTTCTGATAGTACTGTTGTCTAGGTGTGGAGCATTGGGAACATACTGCAGGTGGGAGTGTAAGTTATAACCACTTTGGAGAGCAGTATGACATGACTACAGTTGAAGATGTGCATGCATTTCTTCCACCCAGCAGTTCCACTCCTAGGTATACATCCTAGAAAGGCTCACACACGTGTACAAGGGGTCATGTGTGGGATTGTCCATTGCAGCCATTGTGAAAATTTGCCATTGTGAAAATTTGGATACAACCTAAATAACTACTAACATTCTAAAACAAATTTTGGAAAATTCAACAGTTTGGAATACTGTATAGCAGTTAAAATGATTGAATAGATGTATCAACATATCTCACATGCAGTGCTGAATGAGACAAATCAGTTGAAGAAAGATGCACTACATATAAGTTTAAAATGCTACATAATATTTTCTGTTTAGGGATGAATCAGTACATCCCTAGGAGAGTAAAACTGTAAAGATGTGCATGTAAACTCAGTTTGCGAGCATTTACTTATGAGAAGGAAGGAAGGTGATGAATGTGCCCATATTTTGGTGATGTTTTATTTCTCAAGCTTAGTGACAGATACCTGGATGTTGATTATGTATTTTGTTTGTACAGTTTTATATGTTTGAAATATTTCACAATTGAAAAAAAGTAGTTTGCAGTTTTAGGGTCTACTTGGACACTTTTATTTGAGGAAAAAGCATATTGTTGAATAAATCATATTGCCACATATCGGACCATGGGGAAAAGAAGCTGCTTACAATTTAGACAATTGGGATGGTTTGGTTTAATATAGCTATGAAATAGGTATTAGATTACTGAATTTCAATAAGAATTGGAAAATACTGTCTTCATCTAGGTGCCGTACACATATCACTGCAGATGAGAAAGCTGCTGAAAAGAGTCGAAAGGTATTTACAGTATGTTTAATGATAATTACTCATTTAATAAAATTGATAACATTTGTCCTTAGGGTTAAAACAAGATTAGCTGTATTAGCTATGACTTTTTTCAGGGCCATTTTTACCAGTGAGTTAATATAATCAGCTTTTTTCCCCTTAATGAAATTATACTATTAATGCTTTTTTTTTTCCTTCTCAGTTGTCTACTGCCCCCCACCCCCAGTTGATAGAATAATTTAGAGGAATTAAAATGGGTATGGAGTTTATGAAAACTGATGTGCTTATTTGAAAACTAATCCTATAATGTAATGATATGATGTGAAACAGGCTAGCATTCTTTCTTATTTAGGCTCCTGATTTTGCTGGTGATCTAAAAAATTAGTTATTATCTGAAGTCATGGCTAGCAATTCAGGGAGCCATGAAATTATAAACCTTCTTTGATTTTCTTAATGTACTCAGTGTAGGATATCATAGTACCATAATTAAGGAAGGTTTTTCTCTTTATCCTAACTAACACTAAGAATGGAAGAGAGTGCAGTTGTTTAACCATTTTCCACTTGTTATTCTGTCTTAATTTAAGAGATAAAAATGATGAGATTCTGTTGAGATGGAGGGTGGTATTCAGGTCCTTTGAAAAACTACTGGGTGATTAGTTTGAGTTTGGTTTGATTTGGGGGAGTATATGGTACATATTTGCAGGGCCATAATTATTTTGCATATATCACAATTTTTATTTTTTCATTGGACATCCTAAAACATTTTTGAGATATAAGAATTTTCACAATAGCTATTTACACAGTCCATTGTTTTGTACCATTATTATTACATGCAAATTATTTTTAGTATATTGGTGTATTTAAACTTAGTATTAATTTTATTTCTATCTGGTTGTATCTTTGATTCTCCCACACTGTACTAATGTACAATGAGTTTTTAACTTCAGAAAGACAATGATTTTGTAGAAGAGTTTGGGGGTACTTTCATACCCCATGATATGGTACCACTGTTACTATGATAAAGGTAAACAGTGTCAAAAAAATAAAGGCAATTAAAAACATCAAAGTTGGGGGGGACACACATACACAAAACCAAGAAACTGTAAAAGACAGGAAATGTAATTATTACTCACTAGGTATGATTAATATTCATATTGTCATAATAGGTTGGTCACTGTTAATGATTTTTTTAAAACTTTTATAATCCATGAATAAAGTATGTAAGACTTAATTTTCAGTCTTGAAAAATGAGTAAGTACAAATGACAAGTTGGGAGGTAAAAGAGGGAAGAAGAAATGAAGGGAAGGATATGGGTACTGATATCCTCATTTTACAAAGAGACACTATTGTTGATGAAATGAGAAACGGAGATAGAATTATATTCAAGTTGCAAAGGGATCAATAGAAGAACTAAAATTAATGATATATCTGTATTAGGAAGATGGATGGTGAGATGCAAGAGAGTGGTGAGCTAAATCCTTTTCTGCATAGCAGGAAGTAAATAGGTTGTATTGAAAAATGAAAAGAATAAGTGTATGTTACTATTTTTAACTTAGGATATAGACTTAAGAACCAGAAAAAGCCACTAAAAGAATCAAAAGGTGGTTGTTTCTGAGGATCCAGTTGTAGGTGCAAGATACAATTGCTTTTCATTATAAGATCTTTACATATTTATATTTTAAATCCTGTATGCATCTTTTACTTCTTTATAGTAAATAACTTTAAAAATGGAAGTAGAATAAATAAGAGAGAAAGGAAGCCTAAGGCATCCTGAGGTCAAGAAAGACTTTCCTAAAAAATGCAAAGTCTGAGTTTTAAATGTTAAGTTATGAAGGTGGGGTGGGAGGGGTTAGGTGCAGGCAACAGCCCGTGTAATGGCATGGAGGTGTGGGATTGTAGTGTGTTTAGGAAACTTCTAGCACTTTGGAATGGTTGGAGAGAACAAGTGATTTAGGAAGAGAGGCAGTTGACCCTTTCCCAAATTGTAAAGGGTCTTACAGTATTTACGAAAAAAAAATTTTCAACTCGTTTTTCACTAATCAAGATTTTGTTAAAGTTTTCCATATAATTTGTGTCATGAAAACAAGTTTTAATAATAAATTATGCAGATGAGCTTTTTTATAGATCCCCTCAAATTCTCCCTCATTTGAGAACTACTGTAATTTGAGCTGAGAACTGATATCACGTTCGCATGTATTAGAATTTACACTGTTGATTTGGAGGAAGGATGGACTGGTAATAAGTTGACCCATTGAGAGGCTGTTAAGATACTCCAGGCAGAAGGTGGCGGGTGTCTGATATAGAGCAGTGCTATTTGGGGTGGAGGAAGAGGGCGGGTACATGTGAACGATACTTAGGTGGCGATCTTTTGTTTGGACAGGCTACACCAGTTCCTCTAAAACTAAAACCTGATTACTGGAGTGAAAAACTACAGAAAGAAGCAGAGGCTTTTGCTTATTATCGCCGGACACACACTGCCAATGAGCGGCGCCGCCGTGGTGAAATGAGGGATCTCTTTGAGAAACTGAAGATCACGTTGGGGTTACTTCATTCTTCCAAGGTTTCCAAAAGTCTCATTCTTACTAGGGTAAGTGTTATGTGTAAATGACAGACAAGTAAGAGCTTGACTGAAAGAATCTTCTAGAGATATTTATGAGAAAGACAATGAAGAAGATTGAAATAGAGCTTGTGTTTAACATTTGAAGGTGGACTAATGAATGCCCAATAAATCCCTTAGGAAGAAAAGTCCTTATGTTGAGTCAGAGTAGCTTTTCATTGAAAGTCAGATTCTTAACCAACAGAGTTATTATCCGTCCTTCAAAAAAAGTTAGAAACTCTGGTAAACTCTGTTTACTATGACTTCTTTACACTGGTGTTTTCCGTAGCACTTAGAAAAGTTTATCACTGAAAGGCACAACACAACTGCTATTTTGACATACTTCTTAACAGTTGACAGTCACTTCAAAGGAAACTCTGTAGTGTTCAAGCTAGCAGAAGTTTTAATTTTGCATGTAGAATATCTAAAGTAATTTTGTTTAAATTGCTTATAAGTAGAAGTTGGAAGAGTAAAAGGCAAGCAGTCATATCCCTCTAGAATAAGGTTATTTCAGCCAGATTTTGCTTAGATTAGGAGTTGATTTTAAAGTTGATTATTAAGATCTAAGCAGAGTAAAATGTTTTGTTTCTCCTTGCAGTAGTGGAAATACCTGTTAACCACTCAGTGGTGCTCTTTGTAAATAATCACTTTCCCTAGAAGTATAAGCCAGAAAAATCTGAAGTTTAACAAAAAATAAATTCTGAAACATTAAAAATTGTTTTGGGGTTTTTTTTTTTTACTTGTATACTTTATCTATTTATTTATTATTTTTAAAATTTTTATTGGAGTTTAGTTGATTTACAATGTTGTGTTAGTTTCAGGTGTACAGCAAAGTGAATCTGTTATACAGACACATATATCCACTCTTTTTTAGATTCTTTTCCCATAGAGGCCATTACAGAGTATTGAGTAGAGTTCCCTGTGCTATATATAGTACGTCCTTATTAGTTATCTATTTTATATATAGTAGTATGTTTATGTCAATCTCAGTCTCGCAGTTCATCCCTCCTCCTGTTTCCCCCCGGTAATCATAAGTTTGTAAAACATTAACAGTTGTTTTAAATGGCATTATAAAGTTCTCTAAAATATTAGGTAAAAATTTTTTTATTTAAGAAATTGTGTAGGCCCCACCTGTTTTTCGGAAAAAGCAAACTGATGGACATGATATTACTATTTCTTGTCGTAGGCATTCAGCGAAATTCAAGGACTAACAGATCAGGCGGACAAGTTGATAGGACAGAAGAATCTCCTGACTCGCAAACGGAATATTTTGATACGGAAAGTATCATCTCTTTCAGGTGAGATAAGTGAATGATCTCTGATAAAGAGTATAAATATAGCTTTAGTGAGGAAAATCCTTAGTAGATCTTTCAGATACTACTTAGTTTGAGGCTTGGTTCCCAGAGTTAACATCAGAATTATCGTTTGACTGGGTGGGACATTTCTTCTGGATTATAATTACTCTTGCCTTCCACAGTTTAGGGGAATATAGTTAAATCAACTGGATTTCAGTTGACTCTATTTCTCATTATTACATGGGGTCTTATAGAGAGTAACAGTTTATTCCCTATCAACCTATAGGTAAGACAGAAGAAGTGGTCCTGAAGAAGCTAGAGTATATTTATGCAAAACAACAAGCATTAGAGGCACAAAAAAGAAAAAAGAAGATGGGATCAGATGAGTTTGATGTGTCTCCCAGAACTAGCAAACAGCAGGAAGGATCTTCTGCATCATCTGTAGATCTCGGACAGATGTTTATAAATAACAGGAAGGGGAAACCTTTGATTCTTTCCAGAAAAAAAGACCAGGCCACAGGTAGGAGAGACATTCTTTGCTTTCTTTAATGTAGATGGACATTAGTTTAGAGAACTGAATGTCTTCTCTTGGCCATAATTTTAGTTATAATTAAATGAAAGATGGGTTGTATTAAAAGTAGAATATTAACTACATTAGATTTCAGTTTCTAGCTTTACACACTCAAGCAAATCCTAGTAAGTTATCAGTCATGGTAACATATAAGACCTATTTCTGCTAGCAGTCTCCAGACAAGTATTTTTCTTCTAGTGTTTCAATTTTTTTTTTTTTAAGCTGCCATCTTTTCAGACTTTATAAATGAACTCTTGATTTCCCTGCAGTTCTGCTCATGAGTTGAGGAAGTTTGGATCTAGCTGAGACGAATAAATTGGAAAATTTTTTTAAAGTTTATTTTTGTTAATCAGGCTCTACTTTTCATCAGATTGCAGTCTGTCAATGAATTGCTATTAAGGAACAAAGTAAATTGGTTTTGATTTTTTTATTCTCTCCTATCTTGATTTTGGAAGTGAGGCTATATTGATTTTACATTACTTGTTTATATCCTTTGAGAATGGTATATATCCTTTTTTACTCTTTGGATAGCACAGTGTATGAACCAAGGAAATCTGGTATATTATATCAACTAAGAAAGTAGTGATAGATACTAAAATATGAGTTAGTTTTAACATTGCACATTTAAATTATGTTATTGCTAAGAAAGGATTTTAATGATGATTTAGTCCAGTCACCTCATTTTACAGGTGGAAAAACTGAGGTCTAAAAACTTGAAGTAATTTCTTAGAGGTATATAGGAAAGCAAACCTAGGGATAAAATTGTGTGTGCCTTCATCCCGATTCACCATCAAGACCATCAGAAGCATTCCATTGAAAAAGTGGTTCCATGGCTCTGTTCTTCAACAGTTAGAAATTCTGTCCCTTAAGAGAATCACTGGACAGGTAACCATTACAGTGAAAAATGGTTCAAAAAGTAAATTGCAAGTTGAGGTTCCCTAACTAAATTTGAATTTTATTTCTTGCTTTTTAAGACAAGGTGTGGTTTTTAGGGATGTCTCCTACACTCTTAGGCTATTCACTAGCATTAATTGAAGATCTTTTATCCTTAACTAATTTCTGCTCTTCCTTACAGAAAATACCTCACCCTCTAACACTCCACACACCTCTGCCAACATTGTGATGACTCCACAAGGGCAGTTGCTCACTTTAAAAGGTCCCTTATTCTCAGGACCAGTGGTTACTGTTTCTCCTGCTCTCCTAGAAGCAGATCTGAAACCTCAAGTTGCCAGCAGTGCTGTGGCTCAGTCAGGTATGTCGTAAGTGTTGTCTTTCATGGGTGGTGAAAAAGAGTTATCCCTGGTATCTCAAAGTGACAGAGAAAGCCTGTGAATGTGTTCTGTAATGATAAAGAGATATTGTATTCGAGTTTGCCTTTGTAAGAGAAGATTCTCTTTTTAGAACATGTTTCGCCTTATCTGTGGTATTGAATGGTCTTTTTTACCTGGGAATGGGAACTATTTTGCTATCTCTTCTAATTTCTGAGTAGGAAAAGAATTGAAAAGATGTGAAAGTAAAAGGAGGTTGAGGAGTCACTGTTTTAGTTTTTGGTGTTAATAAATATTTATCAATTTTGTGTTGTACTCAGAGATGGTACACTCCTACATTACCAGCCTGATACAGTTTCAGCACCCTCCCTTTTGGGGATAAGGAGTTGAGGTGAAAAGGAAATTTCACTTTGACGAAATTTTAGGTTTTAGGCACCTGAATTTCTATTAAGGTAAAAGGGTATCCTTACCAGTACTAATACTGCTAAACCCAGTCTGGAGGAGTCATCCTTTCTTACAGTGCTGCCTCTAGGGCTTTATCTTTCCCTCAGAGTAGCAGTTAATTGGACGAACAGAATCAAGGTGCATGTCTGCCTCAGGATAAAAAAATAAACTTGGGGAGCATTTCTATAAAATAATTAAACAGAACTTTTCTTAATGATGGAATATCAAAGTGTCTTTTGGTTAGATTTTACCTATTTTCTTGTTAGGCTAAGTCTGTAATTTGAAAAACTGTTATTTCCTTTCATCTTCTTGATAAAAGTAGACTGGTGAAATTTTAACTACAACTCCCATGAGATGGTCATTGGGTATGAATGAGAGAGAGTACTTACCACTGTAGATATAAATGAGTTTTTTTTTTCCCCCCAGAAAACGACGACTTATTTATGATGCCAAGAATTGTTAATGTGACATCATTGGCCACGGAGGGAGGTTTGGTAGATATGGGTGGCAGCAAATACCCTCATGAAGTTCCTGATGGCAAGCCGCCTGACCACCTGAAAAACACTGTCAGGAATGAAGATAACTCCTGTGAAGATTTGGGTAGAATCTCTTCCAGAGGCAACCACAGAGATGTCAGAATGGCATTGGGTGCAACACAGGTTTATCTGTCAAATAAAGATTCTGGTTTTCCACAAATAGTTGATGTTTCCAGTATGCAAGAAGCACAGGAGTTCTTACCCAAAAAGATTTCCAGTGATATGAGAGGAATTCAGCATAAATGGAAAGAGAGTGAATCAAGACGGGAGAGACTGAAGACAAAGGAGTCTCCATTTCATAAATTGAAGATGAAAGATCTCAAAGACTCAAGCATAGAGATGGAATTGAGAAAGGTAGCATCAGCTATAGAGGAAGCAGCACTGGATCCCAGCGAACTGCTAACTAATATGGAAGATGAGGATGATACTGATGAGACACTGACATCTCTGCTCAATGAGATTGCCTTTCTTAATCAGCAGTTAAATGATGACTCTGTTAGCCTGGCTGAACTGCCCAGCTCTATGGATACAGAGTTCCCAGGGGGTGCTCGGCGGGCTTTTATCAGTAAGCTTCCTCCTGGGAACAGAGCAACTTTCCAGGTTGGCCACTTGGGAACTGGTTTGAAAGAATTGCCTGATGTTCAAGGGGAGAGTGACTCTGTCAGCCCGCTCCTCTTGCACTTGGAAGATGATGACTTTTCTGAGAATGAAAAACAACTTGCAGAACCAGCCTCTGAGCCAGATGTCCTTAAGATTGTTATTGACTCTGAGATAAAGGATTCCCTCGTTTCCCGCAGGAAAGCCGGTGATGAAGGGAAGAGTACTTCTGGCATCCCTGCAGAGCCTGAAAGTGTGTCTTCACCCCCCATCCTACACATGAAGGCTGGCCTAGAAAACAGCAGCACAGATACTTTGTGGAGGCCGATGCCAAAATTGGCACCTCTAGGTTTAAAAGTAGCTAATCCTTCCAGTGATGCAGATGGTCAGAGTCTCAAGGTGATGCCTTGTTTGGCACCTGTAGCTGCCAAAGCTGGGTCAGTTGGACACAAAATGAACTTAACAGGGAATGACCAGGAATGCCGGGACAGCAAGATGATGCCTACATTGGCACCTGTTGTGGCCAAACTGGGCAACTCTGGGGCCTCACCAAGTTCTGCAGGGAAATGAACTTATTTGTCCTCAGGCAGAAGCCAGGCTGTGAGGGGAAACCTCCTTTCTCTGCAGGCACCTGTTTGTGTCATGGAACTGTGATCCTTGACTTTGATGCAGTGGATAATGGTAGAGAAAGGGGGTAGGGTGCTGACCTCGGTATAAGAAATTACTACTATGAAATTCTGATCATGTTAAAATGTGTTACCTCACTTGTGGTGCTGGGTCTCCTCATCCTCTCTAAGAAGATGCGATCCATTACTGAACACGAGGTGCCCCTCTTACCCAAGGAATTCATAACAAGACTCTAGGTCCATAGTGGTTCCTAGTTCTTCCCTCCCAGAGTAAAAGCTGCTTGAGACTTTGGAGTTGCTATGAACTGAACCTTAGTTGATAGCTGTTGTTTAAGTTGTTTAAATCTGAAGTCCAAGGAATGTGATGCACTTGTGCAGAGGGATCCAGAAGAGATAGTTTTTAGTTGGTGTTTCAAGAGTAGGGGGAGAGAGGATGGGTACCATGGAATACCAAAGTGAAGGACTTAGTGTCATTCAACAAAATTTTCTCTTCTTTTATATCCCAAGTAGCTTCCATTCCCTCACCTTTTCAATCAGAATTATAAATCCAAGCCTTCTGGTAAAGTAGGAATGCTTTAGAACAAAAACAAAAACTTATTACTAAGGTAATCATTTTGAGATGTTAAAATTACTAGTTCTCCCTTATTGTCTTTGGGTGTTGAGAAGACCATTTCATAGTACCAAGGATTTCTACCTGGATTACATATTTTGGAGGTAGGCATTGAGGGAGTCCTCCCCCTTTCACAAATCACATCACTCAAGAGACAGCTAAAATGAAAAGCATTCCCTCTCCATACCAGAGACAGTGGCCAAAATAAAAATCTGTGAGGCTGGATGTTCCCCAAATCAAGCCAGCCTCCTGGTGCTTGAAGGTTTCATTCACTGTTACCTGCACAGGATGTAAAGAAAAGAAAAGTCACAGTAGGCATTCTTTACCAGGGAAATAAGGCAGTATTTGAATCACAAGATATATTTTTTATTATCTGCTACCATGGATTCAGTGATCTGTAGAGCTTTTTCACTCATTAGCTGTCAGGGTATGAAGGACTGACAGCCTGTAAAGATAAAGATATTTATATTTTTGTATAGTTGTTTTCATAGATTTCTCAAAGGCTGAAGTTTTCAACCTAGGAGATGAGATTTGTATTGAGTATAGAAATGATGTTTCCTATCTAGTTTGTAAATAATCATGGTGCACTTGAGGGGTCTCTTGGAAACTCCTGGGGGCAAGAATCACTATTCTGAAAATGTATAGACTGGGATTTAGCTGCTGCATTTTGCCTTTCTTAAATAATTATATTTTGGAATGTAACCCCTGTTCTGTCTTCATTGACAGGATTTGCTTGTGTTGTGAAACACTAACACAAGATCTTCCAGTGCCTGGGCTGTGCCTAGGTAATGCTGTTTCTTCTACATCCCCTGCCTTCTTTATCCCAAATCCCACTCAGCATATCTTCAAAACTAGGTTGTGAAACCAACTTTGGAATGGTCCTAGCCAGTGAATTATTACCTCCGTGGTTGGTTCCCTTTCTAGTAACTCTGGTAATAAACAGATTGAAAAGGGTGGGAAATTTTCTTCTGCAAATTGCAGTGGGAACAAATTCTTTGTTGGTTTTGTGTTACTTGCCTTTCTAGACCTCCTCATCAGCATTCAACCTTCCCACCTCTAAAGGTTACTGAAGAAGCTTGAAGTAGGTAATGAGCACCCCTCAGCTTCTCATTATCCCTCCCACTTCTCTTTACCCAGGAGATTTCATTCAATGCCTTAGCCAAGGAGTCCAGCACCTGTCTTCCCTGCTAATAATTGTCCTTGGAGATGCTAGTAGTTTAATCCAGGTATAGCAGTTTCCCATTATTTCTTTGCTTGTCTTGTCCTTGCATTTCCTCCTGACTTCCCAAGGCTCTTGTAGCTTCTGAGGGTCAGCCAAGGAGCAGGCAAGTGAGCGAGTAATCCTCAGGAAAAGAAGGACCATTCTGCTTCTGAACACTGTTCTTTTTTTTTTTTTTTTAGAAGAAAATAGACAAATAAGTAATATTCATTACTTGATGGGAAGATATTTAACTCTGTTTATGAGAGATGTACAAAGATAGAAATGAGAGATGATCCCAGGTGTTCAAGGAAAGCTGCAGATATCATTACAAAACCCCCAAGATAATGGTGTTTTCAAGACCTTCTTAGAACTAGAAGGTTGTTAGGGCTAATTTTAGGAGGGCTCAATCTTCAGAACAATCCTGCAGTCTTGATAGAAATCTAAAATCTCCAGAAACTCCTACCTTTTAACCTTACCCCAGGAGAAACTGATCTATGAAAATCACATGTGTGATTATGAAAGATGTAGTTGAGTGAGGAGTTGAGGAATTGGGAGGATAGTGAGCTCTCACCCTAACTCTATAAGAAGCATGATCTCAGTAGGCCAATAATTTGCCTTTTTATACATCTGTAAATAAATGGAATGTTTTTAAGAATATAATTATGTCAGATTTAGCTTTTTCTTTTATATATTAAATATATATATCTTTCTTTTTCTGCTTTTGAAAAATGACTATTTTTTTAGAAACCTAAGAACAGAAGAAATTTGGCAAGTGGAAGGAAGAATGTATAAACTTGAAATAAACCAGTTACAATAATTAAAGCAGGACTTGGTGTTGGGAGGTTTGTGCTGAGTTGGAGTAGAGAATTCTAATGCCCTGAGACATATTTGGGAGAAGTGCCACTGAAGGAGACAATAATAGGTATTCCTTACTGTTTTCAAAGTTTCGGACATGCCATTTGGAGGAGGTTTTTGGTGTTCTCATCTTTGCAGCGTGTTTTACATGGAGACTTCGAAATTTTGTACAACTTGATGGCAAGTATTTGGCTTAAGGAGTCATTCTACAGTGAAGAATGGCTAGCCTCATAGTACCAGGGTGTTCAGGGTGTAACATACCTGTTCCCCTGGTGAATAACAGGACATAAACATAGTCGTAGTGGCTAAGGACAATAGATATTCTTAAAGCAAGCTATATGTTAACTAGTATAACAGTTTACAAAAATTCTTTATTAAAGGAGTCCTTTTAGACGTTTAACTACTCTAGAGTCACTAACAGATCAAGTCCAGTTATATAAACTTCATACAAATTACTGTGTGTAATTTTTTTCCCCAGAATTATGATGAAATACTTAACAACAGGCCTTTCTATAACAAGTTGAAAAATGTTTTGAACATGGAAGTAAGGCAGACACAATCCATATATTATTTGGAGCAGGGTTTAGTAGTATAGTTTTTTCCCCCTAATTATACTAGTTGAGATATTGAAATGGAATGATATCAGGTGAATTGAGAGGTAAATGCACTTTGAAGATGGGTATGAAAAATGATGACCCTTATTCCTCACTCCCAGGAGATTAAAAAAAAAATGCACAGAGGCACAGAGTAGGAACATTTTCGGATACTTTTATAATCAAGAATCAGAATAGATTTCTTGCACAGAATTGTTGATTTTTCAGAAAATGTTTGTAAGGGCATCAGTACTTCATGTTATTGTGTTATCATGAAATTTTACATGAACATGAATTGCTGGATGCAGAGAAAATAGACTTACTGCCATTTGGAGAAAAAAAAAAACAGCCAAAAAAGTGTTTTTGAAATTTAGAGGGAAATAATTTGATATATACAACTTTTGAACTGAGGCATAATTGTAGTATATTAAATATGACTGAACTGCTCTACAAAGATATGTTAAGTGTTGAGTGATAGTGATGGAGGTATGTATGGAGGGTGAGAAGGCTAAACCATGGGATGAGTTGGAAATTTTCAGACAAATCTAAGCTCTACTAAATTCTTTCATTGTAAACTCTGCTGATAGATTTTGTTAAATAGGAAAGCAGTATTGGAAGCATTGTTTTGAGATCCATCCTGTTTCCAACTGCGAACACTGGTCTCAGCTGTCCCACAGTGCCTTGCATGTAAAGGTGCTCAATAAATATTTGAATTGATGAGCAAATGTTTAGCCTGTTAGTTTTCCAGGATCTTATAATTGCACTTATTTGTATGTTAAGTCTAGGGTGAATTTAAAAATCTTATGTAATGAGCATCATGAAAACAGACAATGGTATACACCTTTCCTAGACATCTAGAATTTTAGAATCTGATAACCGTGTATACATATTGACATAGACAAGCAGAATAAAAAGTGAAATAGCACACGAACAGTGAAATAACGTATGTAAGGGTCAGCTGCATTTTGGAGGGTGGGATAGCAATTATTTAATTTGGATAAAAGGGAATAATCCTGTTCACATTGGACCTGGGGTTATTATTTTCTCATCTTACAGCGTATTCCCACATTGGCACTTAAAAGGCTACATGCTATGTATCCTAGATGGTGAAGTTTGGACTAAATTGTGAAGAATTAAAAATACGTGATTTTGATCCTATACTGGAAGTATCCAGATTCTAGACTTAAGAAATCTCTTAATTACACTGTTCTCAGTTGCTTTTCGCCTAGATCATCTTCGACAATGAAAGCAGGAGCTTGTATTGTCTCTGCAATTTCAGCTTCAGATGGGAGTAATTTGGGGAACATTTTCGCTAAGAGGATAAACCAAGGTAGCTTTGTACAGGAAATGACCAATGACATTCTGTAAGCCCATTTCCTGGCCATGAGTCGTTATGTAAGTGAGAAAACCACTAGTGGACACAAAAATTGTCTGGAGAGAATTAGGGACAACTCTAGTGGGTGGAGATGGCAGTTGCTAGGGAATGCAGCACACAAGTAAGGACACCAGGTGGCACCCTTTATTAACAGTGTTATATTGGTTCCTTCTCTCCCCCCGCCCCCCCCCCCCCCATGGAGGTAAAATCACAGACTAGCAAGGAGTTGAAGGAACCAACCCCCTATTTCTTACTGTTGTGGCTAATGACCCTTGGCTCCTTCTCCAGATTAGAAAATGTGAAAATCCCATTTTATATTTCATTATGTCTGCAATACATGGTTGAAGGGAAGGAAGCTTCATGCATCTGGTAGCTATTACCAGTTGGTCTTCCCAGGAGGTGACTTCCCTGATCTTTTTGTCAACTTGTTAGCTTTACAGTTCTCATTTTTAATACCTGCTACAATACACACAAGTATATACCTGTTTTGCCACTTGGCTGTACAAGACCCACTCACAGCAGTGGGTTTAGGAGTCCTTCCCTCTTGCTAACAGGTCACCTCCCCCAGGGGTTCCAAGGATCTGTTTGGGTCAGATGAGCGATGTATCAGTGTACTATTTCTCTGGAGCCCAAGTGTTTTGGCATAGGTTAACCTTTTTGTAAGGTAATTTCTCTAAATAGCAACGAGGCAGAAAGGCTCCTAGAAAATAAACTTAGGCTGAAACACGTATGAAGTATGTAAAGGTATTTCTGTGCACGCTCTGCCATCCCCCACACCCCGCCCATGAGCTAGAAAAACTATACCACGGAATCTAGTGACAGCAAGCTTGGCAGTGATCTCGCCAAAGTAACTGTACTAGGGAAAAGGTTTCACGAGTAAATTTTGACAGGAACATGGAAAATATCTGGAGCAACAAAGTCCTGGTTAACTCTGGATGAGAACACAATGGAACATTGGAGGCTAAGGAATCCATGAAACAGATCCATAGGCACATTGACCTGACACCCCGCCTCCCTTCCCGCCTAAGCTCCCTCCCCTTTCTTCCATCACGGCCAGTCAGGTTGCCTAGTTCAATACACTTCTCAGCGATCTAAAGAGTTACTCAGGAGAGTCATTTCCACGTAGGTCAACGCGCCGGACGGGCGGCGAGCAGAAACTTATATCCGCTTTAAATCCCAGCGCTTGGGAACAGACCTTATGGCTGTACCCCAGTCTTGTAATTCTGAGCTAGGAGTTAGTTTCAGCTCTGGTCCTTCGGGTCTATCAAATGCCAACCGTAGCACCCTGGGGGCGTGGTTACCGTTTTGTTGGGGCTCTGGGAAGTGCACTTATCTGGGGGACCGGGCCTGATGATACCATAAAAGGCTTGGTTTTCTCAGTTCTGAAGCCGTGTTCTGCCGACCTTCCTCTAGGAACCGTACTTGCGACTGCCTTGTGCGGAATCCTTGCTTCGCAAGTCCCCTGTCCTCTACTTCCTAGACCCTTTCATTGGCTCCGCCCCTATGAGCAGTACTCGTCCACTCTGGGAACGCCCTCCAGCGTAGAGACCGCTCCCCCTCGCCTCCGCTCCTCCTACCCAGCTCGTAGCTGAGCCCAGGCGGTAGTTCGCGTTTTGAGCCGCTCGTGCCACCATAGCTGTGCTGCTGCTGCCGCCGCGGAGCTGAAATCGCTGAGCGCGATGCCTGAGGGTGCTGCGAGCCGGGCGGCCCGCGCGGCACGGGGCTGGTGAGGCTGGGCTCGAGTGGGGGCGCTGGCGAGTAGCAGGGGCTTCTGAGGGAGCGGAAAGTGAAAGGTTTAGGGCTCCTGCGGCTGGCCGAGAGCGAGCTCAGGAGGGTCGTGGGTGGGGGAGGGAGGCTCCCGTGGCAGAACGGGTTGCAGGGCCACAGCGAGCCCCGCCACGCTGAGTGTCCCTGCGGCCGCCAGCGCAGGTGCTCAAGGACCCCGTGGGACTCCTCGGTGGCCTCGGCGGTCTCCTTCTTTGGACACTGCAGATGCCATGAGAACAGTTGGGAATTAACGGGAATCAGACCGGCCACTAGCCCTTCTAGGGCCCATCCCATCCTTTCTGGCAGGTGTGGCCCTGGCGTTTCTTCGCAGCTCAGGCTTTTTAGCCCCCCTTTACATGAGTCTGTCCTTCAGGCGTTGTAAGAAACCGCACTGGGCTTGAAGGTGGGGATGAGGCGAAGGGAGAGGGCAGTACCTAGAGATAAGAGCTGCAGACACGGCTAGGCGGAAGGTAAGGTGGCTTCTGCCATCTCAGGTCAGTGAGAGGGCATACTGGAAGGCCCTGTGGAGTGGGAAAGCAGTGCCGCTGTTGAGGCAAGTCCTAAGATTGCGCCAGGAAGTGTCCCGGGGGGCTCCTCATCATGATGGCTGTGGAAGGGTCAACCATTACCAGCCGGATCAAGAACCTTCTGCGATCCCCATCCATCAAATTACGCAGGAGTAAGGCAGGAAACCGGCGAGAGGACCTCAGCTCCAAGGTGAGTCCTAGTATTGGGAGCCACCCCTTTCCTCCCCTCCCCTCCTCTGCTCCATGTACGTCTTTTACCTTACTCTTTCTTGGGAAAGAGGAGAACTAGAAGCTCACTTTGGCTCTAAAGGACCAAGTGTGCCCATCTCTGCCCCTCAAGAAAGCAATGAGCAAGCAGGGATGAGCATGCTGAGATTCATCTATGAAAAGGGAAGAACATGAGGAAGGCAACCTGGGTTCAGTTGTGGCCTCACTACAAACTAAGTCTGTGCTTGGGGAAGCCAGTTGATATGCTGTAACTCAGTTTTCCTTCTTGGAAGAGGGTAGTGGGACCACATATCCTGTGAAGGGCTAAGCTGCCACTAATGTAGTCGCAAGTGTTAGTGTCACAGCTGGGGTTATGTAAGACAGTGGTAGCAGAAAGAAATATGCTAAAACACCTAGTCGGAGGAATCGGCTAGGTAAATGCTCTTCCCTGGTGTCAAAACAAATTTACTTATCTATTCAAGAGACCTGAATTAATTTAACTGGAGTTTCTTGGCTTTTTAGGAATGATAACATGCGAGGGGCCAAATATCTGCCAGCCAAGCAATTCTGGTTTGCCCTTGAACATTGCTTATCTCATTCACTATATCCCACCCTGCTGCAGAAGTTCGTCAGAGACCAAGTCCCTTCCCATCTCCTCCCATGTCTGGGTGTAGGTGTTTATGCTTTCTTCAACTTTGTAGAGCCCCACAAGTTTGGGAATACAAAAGTAGACAAATTTATTTAATCCCTGAGGGAACCTGGGGCCTTGTTCCCACAGGATCAGATTAGGCTTTTGTGTCTTATAAGCAGCCTGTAAACACAGTAGCCTTGTGTAGTGCAGGATTGCTACAGGGAGAGGCATTTGAGACCGCAGCATTTTATTGCCTTGCCTGTATCTCTTCAGAGATGAGTAAACCCAGTGAGGAATGATTTAGAATGCTAATGTACAGCATGGCAGAGTTCTGGGAGGACTTAACTCAGATCCCTGTCCCTTAGCAAAACCTTACTTGGATTTGGTCAGAAGGTGAACACCTTTGCTGTATATTTCATTCAACAGGAATCAAAATTGGGCACAAGATTCCATGGCTGTGGAGATAGTGACTTTTCCAAGGGCTCTTGTTAATCATTGTTCATAGTCTCCAGAGGCAGGAGAATGAGCCTGAAACATAGACACTGTCTTAGATTTGGCTCCGTTCACTCATTTGTTGTGTTGGATCATTCTTAGTACTGTAAGCTCTCGTATTCTTGGCTGGTAACTTGGCAATGACCAGCACTATTAGAGCCATCTTCTTTATCTTTGGCCTCTTTTTCTGACCAAGGATGGTATAGGTAATAGAAATGTATGATGGGAGTTTAGTCTTCAGTATTAATACTTATTGTAATTTTGGTCTGGAATCTGGATGGTACGGTTACCATTCTTTAAAATTTACCATGTCGTTCATCATTAATGCATTCTACAAACGTTTGTTGTGTGCCTATTATGTGTAGAATCAGCGATGAATAACACATTATATCCTTGCCATCAAAGAGCTTGTGGCTGGTCAGACGTGTAAACAAATAATTACAACATGGTGTGGTAAGTGCTGTCCTAGAAGTATGTATAAAGGTGTTAAGGGCAGCACAGGGGAGGGAACCTAAGTCAGTTTAGGGGGATCAGAAAAAAACTTCACAGAGGAAGGGATGCTTGAACTGTGAGTCCTGAGGCAAGAGAAGAGGAGAAGCTCTTAAGGAAAACAGTGAAAAAGGGAATCCTTGGCATCACCATTAAACATCCCTGCTTCAAATAGGAATTCAGTGCTTCAGACTGCTTTAAATGGCTTTGTTTGTCCTAGAGCTGTGAATGAAGGAAATACTTAGCTGAAGTTGAATGACTCTTGAACAGTCTGACAGAGCAAGAGTGCTGGTGCATATCTTTAGCACCCAAAGTAGTAGCTGCCTTTGTGTGCCTCGGACCTTGCAGATGCCTGACTCCCCACACTCCTTACTGAAGACTCTACCTGAGATGATTCTAAAAGCCTGCCTTGTGGTAACCAACATTAAGACCTGGTGTACAAGGCTTTGTGAGCTGCTCTAGTATGTGGTAGCTGTGGTAACAGTCAGAGAGCTTGTGCTTCATGGATAAATAACTCTGAAACAAAATTTGAAGACCAAAAGACATATGCCTTTTGTGTGGGGTGGGGACAAAGAAGGAAGCGACAGAGGGCCTTTCTGCAGCTCTTACCTCATATGACCTGCTGTTTTGAATCATAACTGTTCCTGCTATCTAAAGTAGGCTTTTCACCAAATTCTCCATTTATTTTTAGATCCAACTCTATATTTACTGGAGCCACGGGGCCTTCTCTAACTAGCCCTACTACCTTGGAACCAATCTCTAATTGTTCTTTTATGTATGTCTTCATTTCCTAAGTCAGGGCCATGTTCTTTTTTATTTCCTTTACGTCACACTGTGTAGTACAGTGTAAGGAATGCACTAAATACTAAATGAATAAATGAATGAGAACAATTTAAAGATGTCAAATATAGTGGGGATAAACTTGAAATTCCAGAAGAATAGCAAAAATGATCAGGAGGAGTTTGTGACCTCTTTAGAAGAGAAAATTAGGAAGAATAAAATGTGAAAAAAAGAAATAGAGATGCAGCCTATTTAGGTGTGAAGGGCATTAGAGAGAAGGGAAAGTAGTGCTCATTAAAGGCTTTTTAATTCAGGAGAGACCTAGTTAAAAATATGGTTAAAATATGGTTAAAAGCCAAAGTGAGAGCCAGTAGAGATGGGGATTTAGGTTATTAGAGAGAGTAGATGAGAGCTGAGATTTGTATTAAACTTTCTCTAAGGGAGGGAAGGAAGTCTCTGCAGTGTAATAGAATTGGAAACGAGTAATTTGAGGTTTTATGCCAGATCTGCTGAGTCTTGATGAAGTGTAACTCAAAGTTATCAGTTGTAAACACTCTTCAACTTCAAATCCTGTGCAATTGTCAGTTCTTTCTCTCATCTCAGTTGAACTGTGTTTTCCTTAAGAAGCAAATGTGTGTGCTCTTGGTGGCTAACCCTCCCCCTCTTTTCTTAAAGTTTCTGAAAGATTTTTATGTGGAAGGAGCTGGGTGGTTTTTCATTTTAACAAAGGACAGAACTGGACTGAAGCCAAGCAGGCAAGATTTAAATTAGGGATACAAAAGGATTGCCTGTGCTGGAGGGTTGTTAGGTTTTGAAAAAGTGAGTGAGGGAGGTTTTGAAATCTTCTTCCTTATTAATAGCCATTAATACAATCCGAGTTATATATTATCCCTTTGGAAACAATGGGCAAGGTGACTGCAACTTTCTTCTAGTTCTCAGTTTTTATGAATATAAGTCTAATTCATATCCTCCCCCCCCACCATTTCTTCCCCCAGTGTTTCTCCTGCCTGATTGTATGGTAGTGCTTTGAGCCTTTTAATATGTGGCTGTAAGAAGAATTTGTGTAGGAGAGTTTCATAGAGAAGAAAAAACTGGCAGTAATCTAATTTCAGTTTTGGATTAGTGTTTGAGCCCAGGTATTAGTATTGAGACTCTTTATTATGCCTATTTGGCAGTGAGGAGTCATATTCATTTTTTTAATATAAATTTATTTATTTACTTATTTATTTTTGGCTGCATTGGGTCTTCGTTGCTGCACGCGGGCTTTCTCTAGCTGTGGCGAGCCGGGGCTACTCTTCGGTGCACGGGCTTCTCATCGCGGTGGCTTCTCGTGTTGCGGAGCATGGACTCTAGGTGTGCAGGCTTCAGTAGCTGTGACTCACGGGCTCTAGAGCGCAGGCTCAGTAGTCGTGGCGCTTGGGCTTATTTGCTCCGCCGCATGTGGGATCTTCCCGGACCAGGGCTCGAACCTGTGTCCCCTGCATTGGCAGGCGGATTCTCAACCACTGCGCCACCAGGGAAATCCTTTTTTCAAAGCATCTATGGATCACTGGCTGGCTCTAGCTTGATGGCGCTCAACTTGGGGGAGAGGTCAGGAGGGCAGTAAGACATCAGAATACCTGTGCAGCTTTTAAAAAAATACGCATTCCTGGGCCCCATCCTATCTATATGGAACCAGAACCTCTGGGGGTAGAGTTTGTTAGTTGTGTATATATTAAGTTCCACCAGAAGCCCACTGCTGGTTTCAGCCCACCCTGAAATCTGTTGGCTTCATACCCAAGTCCTCATTGAGGCTTCTTGAGAATATATAAAGCTAGCCCAGTAAGTATACTCTTCTCCTTGAGTAGTTTTTTTAATCTCCATTGTGTCTTCTGGACTGATTGCTCTGTTAAACTGCTGTATCAGGGATAGATCTGAGAGAAGTGCCCTGTTGTAGGGTAAGATGTAAGGAGCTGGTCATTGCCTTACTTAGATCAGCAGGAATTTCCCTTGGGGGCAGAAATAGGAAAACTTTATGATAATATCCCTGAGTCCTGGCCAGTTTTTTTGTCACCATTCCACTACCCACTGCCCTTGGGACTCATAGCAACCAAGAGTTTTTAGTGTTTAATACATACTCTGGGCTCCCCACCTAGAATAGATGACCGAGAGTAGAGGCCTCTGTGGCCAGCAGCCCTGCCCCTCACCTGTCTTTGTGAGTGAACTTGGGCAAGTTCTTGTTGCGTTTTCTGTCTATGATACAGTTTTCAGTTAAGGCTTGTGAAGTGTCTTGAGCTCCTCAGAACAGGTGGTGTACAGGGAAAAGTGTGAGGTGTTCTGGTCTTGTTCCTTTGATCTCCATTTCCTTTTCCTTCTGGTGCCTGCAGCTGCCCTCAGCCTTCAAAGTAAGTCTCACTGGAGAGAGAGGATTCTTCTCTCTGCAGCCCAACACCTCTTGCTTTGCTGTCTAAAATAGCCCAGCCTCTTCAGGCTTTAAGTTGTCTTGCAAAGCCTCCCCTTGTCTGTTTGGCCTCACTTATTTCGGAGTCTAACAGTACTGCTGCTTTCCAAGTTTCTTTTCCGTCTCTCAGCTTGTAATTTAGGGCAAGTTTCCCCTTTTGGATCTGTTTGAGTCACTGTCTTCTTTCTTGCTAGTATTTTGACTGTCTTTGGGGCCATTGGTATTCTCTGACTTCACTTCTCTCTTCCGTTTGTTGTCTGTGTGTTTTCATTTCTTGACTAATGAAAAAGCATTCATAGAAATGAGGCTTCAGCCTGACCTCTATAACCTCTCTGTCAACCTCCTGAGTCTCAAGTTGGACTTGTGGCTGTTATCACTGCCTCTTTGTTTGGAAAACAGTCTAGGGCTTGAAATTTGGGACTATGTTTATTCAAACTAAGCTTCTCTGGGAACATGGTCTGTCCCACTGTTGTTCTCAGAGTATCTGTTGGTTTTTACTTCATGTCCAGACTGCCCTGTTGGTAGGAAAAAAAGCTACAGTGTTTTCAGTAGGATTTGTTATATTATGAATCACATTCCCACTGCTACAAGCTAAGCCTCTCCTCTGGGCTCTGTTGTTTAATGCAGGACAGGGCCAGGTTTCTGTCAGCTTTCTTTCACATCAGTTCTCAGTAGAGGTGTGGAGTGAGAGCTGCCCACCTGTTTGGAAGTTTACTGAATAATCCACATTGTGGATTTTACTTTAACTTCTGTTACCTCTTTTTTAAAAATGGGGGGTAGGGGGAGGGCAAGAAATAAAGTGAGTGTGGCAGACAGATTGGGCAGTGTAGATCTTTAGGGTTGGTATTTTTGATTGTTCAGATTTTCCAAATCTTGGTTTCCTTCCTTCTAACTGTTGTATCAGCAAGTTCACAGTGCTTCTTAATTGGCCACAGCATTTTCCTCTGGTTTTGAAGGACGCTTACAGAAGAATGAGTTCATATTATGGATATCTCCTCTTAGACTTCTAGGGAGTGAATTCCACCCTCTCTCATTTTATCACAGAGAATGTTTGTAATGCTCTGTGTGTTGATTCCCTAGTCTATAAAACAATCTCTTTTTAGGTTAGATTTTTAAATTTATACACTTTATCTCTCCCCCTAAGCCTGGAATGGAGCTAAAGATACTTTCCCTTCCCTGCCCCTTCATTCATAGTTGAGATTTAAATGTACTGGAAGATCTTGGAACAACACTTTGTGAGACCACATGGCTGTTTTATTTTGGTTTTTTTCCCCACTTTGTCACATTCTCTTTCGGAGGAATCCTGAGAAGGAATTCCTCAGGTTCTTCTGGATTTGAACATTGCTTCTCACTTGTGCTGAGCTCACTAAGTTTCTGACTTCCCATCATACCTCTCCTCTGTCTTTGCTTTCTTTGTTCCTTTAGTGGTGCTTCTGGTCATTTCCCCGTGAGTTCAGCTGACCCGTTAAAGGTGCTTGCACTTAAAAACGAAACTTAAAAAAATTGTGAAATATAACAGACATCGAAAAGTTTATGAAATATAATAATATAACCTTGTATTGTGAATAATTATAAAATGATTGCTCACGTAACCACCACCCAAGTCAAGAAGTAGAACACTGCCAAGTTTCTGAAGGATGTGATGCTAATGGTGTCATTAAGGTGAGATGAGATTTTTCTCTTATGTAATTAAGATGATTTTATTGTTAAAAATCAAAATACTCAAGGACTTGATCTTGACTATTTGTTCTTTTCAAGTTTCTTCTTCTCTATCCATTATAGATTTGTGCTATTCAACATTTCCAGGTGGTATGCTTATTGGAACCACCCCTTTCCAGCCTTTGTTGTCAGTGCTTCCTGTCTTTATCTTACAATAATAATACTAGAAATAATAATATTTGTAGTGTTAATAATGGCTAACATTTATTGCGTTTTTTGCTGTGTACTGTGCTTAAGCATGTACGTATATTATCTCATTTAAGTTTCCCACCACCCTACTATAAGTACTATTACTATCCCCATTTCGTAAATGAGGAAACTGATGCTCAGAGAGGTGGTTATATAGCCAGTAGATGACTGAGCTGGGATTCAGATCTTGGCTATCTTAACTCCAAAGCCTGCTCTTAATCTTTATCCTGTACTCCTCCCAGGGAGTCTTCATGTGCAAAACATGACACTGAGCACAGAAGTATGCCCAGTATTGCTATAGCCAAGAGTCACATCTGCGATCAGCTTGGAAAAGGGCAGTACTTTAAAAAATATACTTTTCCCCCAACATTCCCCATAAAAGTTAATTTAATGAACTTCTTAGGATGTTATTTTAGAACCATCATTCAGTAACCCTTGTCCCTTGCATCCTTGCTCCTCTTCCCACTCCCAACTCCAGATTTCGTGAACTGTATCCCAACTTCTCATGCTATGGTACCGTTAGGAACTGTACAGCTCGTGGTTCTGTGGGTACGTGAATGTTAAGTTGACAGGGCACAGCTGTGTGGTTCCAGATGACCATAAGCCACAAACAGTTGCTGCTTCTCTCTTGGGGTTTGAGTGAGGTGGGGCAGTGAAGTGGAGACCAACAGATGCCTCGGTTGTTTTTGTGTGTGGGTATCATGAGGCTTTAAACTGGTCTGCTCTTATTTGGCGGTTGATTCTGTAGCTCACACTCCTGACTGCTTGTTAGTGCCACCTACCCCAAATCTCTCCTTCTTCATCCCCATTCTCCACCTCTTTGTTACCTCTGTGGCTGTCCCTGTGCACAACGGACCTTATCTTTGAAGCCGTGGAGAGTCGCTGAGTTGAAATGCCTGTTTTCTGTGAAAGAAGCTGGATCTAAAATACCCTGTGCCAGGGCTGATCTGGATGATGACAGTTGGGGCTCAGTGAACATGAAAATGAACAAAAATGAGGTCATTTGCCCACCTGACTCTGTTTGGCTGGGTGGGCTCCAGGATTGCTAAGTTCCTTGAGCAAGTGCCTTGCCTCACCTGATCTCAAACTTGTATTATTTTGATTTATTTCCTCAAATAGGCAACAGTGGTAACATTATGGGTGCAAAAGCATGGGATCTTAATGCATGCTTTCCTGCAGCTGCCCCAGTTAGTCCTGAGGAGAGGAAGCCCCAAGCTCGTTTGTGATCATGGGGGAGGAGCTCGGAGCATGCTGAGAAATCTTGACTCTTGCCATCACTCAGCTACTGCCTAGAGAAAAGCAAGCAGCTGCTTGTCAGGACTAAACATGCAATGGGCAGGCTGCAGGCTTGCCTCTAGTACCCTGACACTATTGGTCAGCTTCTATTTGGAAAAGCACAGTATCATTGCACACCATGATGGTTTTCATATGCCATAATAACCTGCTGCTGACTTTTCTGAACATGCCCTTTCTCCTTATGATGTCCTTCCTTCCCTAGGCTGCTTTGGTCTCCCTTTTGAGGCCTCCACAGCAGCTGTGGTAGAGACTTTCCCTCATAGTTGGCTGGTGAACAGGGCTTCTCTGAGTTGAGGTGTAGACAGATTAGTGGGTGGGGGCAAGAGGCCAGTGGTCCTGTTAAAATGCAGATTGAGATTCAGACCCACCCCAAGACTCTGCATTACTACCAGGCTCCCAAGTGACGCCCATGCTGCTCTTCCTTGGGCCTGGGCCATACTTTAAGTAGCCATGCTGGGTGTGTGTGTGTGTGTGTGTGTGTGTGTGTGTGTGTGTGTGTGTGTGTGTGTGTGTGTGTGTGTGTGTGTGTGTGTGTGTGGTGGGGGCTGGTGGGACAGCTTCCTCACTTCTGAGGGAACTGGATTCTCTCTCATTTGTAAAATTGGAATACTAATGGCTTTCTCCCAGGGCTGTTGTGAGGATTTAATGAATGTGAAAGCACATTGTAAGATCTAAATAAGTTTACAGCTATTACGGGGTTGCTAATATTATCAGGGTCCACAGATTTCTAGAATATCCAGGAATTTTCTTCTAATTTTCTGGCAAGATTTTATTCCTTCAAGTTTCCATTTGTGAGAAGTCCTTTTTTGCAGGTTCAACCTCTTGTGTTCCAGCACTGAACCATCCTCCCTGTGCAGCTTTTTATTGTGACCTATCTTCAGCCCCTTTTTCTTGCCAATATTAACTTGTATCAACTATACTTTAACTACTGACCAAAAGAAAGGCTTAGCAAATATTCTTTTTGATACTAACTACTGTGTAGTTTATTTCAGGGCTATGGATATGATTTTGGGGAATTAAAAAAGGCAAGCTAGTGAACCAGGAGTGGGGGGAGTCCTAATTTACTGTGTCTGATTGGAAATCACTGGAGTAGTAAGCATGCTCTTTAACAGCAGTAGCTTCTGTAGAAATAAATATAACTTTTTTCTTCTTTTGGGGCTAATTCATTTATACTGGGAAATAATTTGGGAAGTGAATTAGTCTTAGAGCTTCCTTTCAGACTAAGAATTTAAAAGGCAGAGTGAAAACGCATTAATTTTATGACCCATTGTTTTACGTTTCTAATGTTGGGACGAGAGTGAAATATTCTATTTAAATAATTTTGAAGATGTGGGGAAACAAGTGCACTCATACCCTTCTGCTGTTGGTGAAAGCAGACACTGATCTAACCTTTTTTAGAGGACAACTTGGTAGTATCCATTAGAAAAAAAATTTACATATTCATATCATTTGATTTAACAGTTATAATTCTGGGATTTTATTCTATGCAAACATGTATACCACATAAAAGTGTATATAACTGAATTTTTTTGTTGTTGGGGGGCGTTATTCACAGTATTGAAATCTTTGAAGTAATCCAAGTAACCATCAATAGGAGATTGGTGTACATCCATAAATGAAATACCTTGTACTTATTGAAAAGAATGAGTTCAATCTACATATACTGATATGAGAGGGTATACAAGATCTATTAAGTGACAAAAAGCAAACTGTATAACAGTTTTTAAGTTAATGATTATTTGTATTTTGTTAAAACATGTATGTTAGTAAATGCATAGAAAAAATTGTGAGGCTATAAATACCAAACTGTTGTTAAAATTGGTTACCTCAGGGAGGGATAGTAGATTATGGTGGACATTCACTATCTACATTTCTATATTTCTGTAATGTTGGAATTTTTTACAATGAGTGTGTGTTATTTTTGTAAGTAGAAAAAAACAGTAAAGATAAAAGTCTCTCCAATTTAAACATGTGTATTTCATATTTAAAATGTTTAAATTTAAAAATCTGTATACTCATTTTATTAAAGAAGTTATGTACAGATGTTGGAAAATATATCTGGTATAATAAACTTTGTTTTTTTAGTAATAATAGGACATAAAAATATTTTCTCACAAATTCATCATTAACTTCTTGAATTTGAAATAATTCATTTCTTTTTTTAAAAAAATATTTATTTATTTAGGCTGTGCCAGGTCTTAGTTGCGGCACGTGGGATCTTCATTGCTGCACCTGGGATCTTCATTGCTGCATGCGGGCTCTTTAGTTGCGGCATGAGGAACCTTTAGTTGCGGCATGCATGTGGGATTCTAGTTCCCCGACCAGGGAACGAACCTGGGCCCCCTGCATTGGGAGCATGGAGTCTTAGCCACTCAGGAAGTCCCGAGATAATTCATTTCTGATACTCAAAAATATTTCCTTGGTTAGCTTTGGTAAATAAAATGTCTTTTTATACTTTCTGAAGTACATGTGCTTTCTGAAAAGATTTTTTTACACCATATAGCGAAACGTAAAGAAGAAAACAGGTCATTCATAATTCTAACAGCCAGAATAACTATTTATAGCTCCATTCATTTCTGATTAAAAAGGACAGGTAAAGCTCTTTTTAAATAATAGTATTGTTACTTTTATTAAACAAGAATTATCTCAATCTTTTTGGACTTACTCGTTAATTATAATTTAAGTCAGATTTATGAAGACCCATGCCATGCATGTGTTTACTAAAGTCAGGGGTAAAACTGTTTGGTTTGTAATCATGCAAGGCACATGGATTATTCCATTCAGACCTTCCCCAATCTTTCTGGAAAGGTATCAGAATCCTGCTTCCTGCTCCAGCTTCTAGGTTTGGCTATGATAGATGGAGAATTCTCTAGGAGGTTAAAGAATTTACTAAGTAAGATGCACCAAAGAATATTCACAAATATTTTTAAAGTATTAAAAATGGATTCAACAAATATACTATATTAAACACTGTGTGCTGTGCTATAAGCATAGAGTTGTATGAGATACAGCCTCTGCCTTACAGGAGATTATAGAGTAGCAGGAGAGATAAGACAGATCCTTAAAGAACTTCTGTACTACAAGGTACTAAGTAACACATGCCATGTGAATGATGAAAATTAAGTGCTGCTGTAAGAATACCAAGGAGGGAGGAGTCACTTCTGGCCAGGTTGATCATGGAAAGAATCATAGGGGATGTGATATTTGAGCTGGTTCTTGAAGGAAGGGTAGGGTTTCAGTATGGGATGGTGGAAGGGAAGGGCATTCCAGGCAGAAGAATATAAACAAAAGCCCCAGAGCTCCTTTCCAGAATAATGAATAATCCAGATTGCCAAAAGCACATCATTCATATGGTGAGTAGAAGGAAATAGAATTAGAAGAATGATAGGGCCCATTGACAGATGGATGCTAGGCTAAGACATTTATAATTTATTTAGTTGGCATTAAGGAGCCATTGAAAGTTTTTGAGCAGGTGAGGGACATGATCATAGCTGTACTATGGAAAGATTATTCTAATGGGTTGGGGAGGGGAGGGCAGGGTCTACAGTAAGGAGCTTGATTAGAAAACCATTGCTGTATCCAGGAATATGGTGCCGAAGGCCTCAACCAGGGTGTTGGCGTTAGGAATGGAAAGGAAATGAGAATTTTATAGAGAATAACACATTGAAGAGACCTTCCTTCTTCTAGGAGAGTCTCATGGAACAAGTTGGCATGACTGCAGGGACACTGAGAGTCCTCTCCACTCCCCTTGTCCCAGAACACACGTTCGCTTTGCACACTTAGTCCAGATAAGGAACAGTTAGTATTCTCCCTGGTTACAAAGTTTGGAGACCAAGAGATTAAGAAAACTCAGGCATGTAGAGGTGGTGAATGAGGAAGAATTAGACCTTTCTTGATGATCAGATTTTTAGGTCATAAAGCTTTGTTTGTGGTTCTGGTCTTGGTTATAGCAAGGACTGACCTTAGAGAGGAAAAAAATTTTTTTTTCCTCTATTCTGGTTGCTTAAATTGAGATGTCTCCTATCCTTGCCTTTCTGATAACTGGAAGAGAAAGGGAGGGTAGGAGTACCTGCTCTATACCAGGCACTGTGTTATTCAAGCTGCTGTTTGGACTTGGGTGCCCACTGTTGGCTGTATTATAATTGAGTCCTTTGGCGAGAGGCCTCTCATTCGCTCCCTTCTGGTTTGAGGTCTGATGCCATCCTTACCTCTTCCTCCATCTGCACATGAAATCATAATCCCCTGCTTCTAACATTGTAATTTTAGTTGCCTTGGAAATGGGTGTCAGCTGCCTGTGTTGACTGTAGGTTCTAATGCCAGCTGGATGTGAGCATGTTCTGACCAGGTGGGGTACTCTGACATTGGAAGACCCTCTGTTACTCTTTTCTCTGCAACCATCTCTGTGAGGAGAGGTCAGAACACATTTTTAGACCCATTTAAGCTACTGATAAGACCTGCTACTTTTTAAAAATCATTAACGCTAGGAGGAGAGGACCCTGTTGCCGCTCTACTTCATCCTGTGCCCTTTGCCTTCTACCTTGGTTCTCAGACCTGTCCCTGATGCCTCCCTGATGGCATGGTGACTTCCCTTTGTTCTCTTTCAGAAACTGTAACATCCTGGTGGTTTT
The DNA here is from genome assembly GCF_028021215.1 of Eschrichtius robustus. Classification (NCBI taxonomy): domain Eukaryota; kingdom Metazoa; phylum Chordata; class Mammalia; order Artiodactyla; family Eschrichtiidae; genus Eschrichtius; species Eschrichtius robustus. The sequence goes on from NC_090824.1 coordinate 89,148,013, forward strand.
GGAGAACTTGAACTCCCTCCTTGGTCACCATGATTTCTGGAACCAGACAGACCTAGGTTTGAATCCTGGTTCTTCCACTGACTATTTACTTGACTCCTTCATAACTAAAATGGAAATAATACTAGTCCTTCATAAAGTTGTCAAGAGTATTCAATGAGGTGGTCTTACAAAGCGTTTAGCACAGTTCTTGGTGCAGAGTACACATTCAATAAATGGTATCTATTATGGCTGTAGATCCTCTCTCTGCCCAAGACCTTTTGCACCCCATGGGTGTGAGTATTCTTGTAAGAATACTCAGAGCATTGTTTTCTCCCTAGTCCCAGGAGGGGTTGAAATTTGGAAATAAAAAGGCAAAATGCTTTAATTGAATAGTTCCCTACCTGATTAATCACTGGAACCACCTGGAGAGCTTTAATATGCAGATTCTTGAACCCCACTCCATAGCTGTTGATCAAGAATCTTGCAGAGGCAGGGGATGGGTATAGGGTGGGGACTGCTATCTGAAAAAAAAACTTGTTAAGCCCTCTGAGTGATTCTATTGATCAGCCGGAATTGGGAACCTCTGTTCTCTAGTCTCCAGGGGCTTATGCTAAAGGATCTCTAAGGGCACCTCTTCCCAAGCAGTGGTAGACTCACCTTCCTTAGAAGCTAAGGCTATCTTAATCTCAGCACAGCAGAATTGGCTCAACTCCAACAAATCTTGATCTCTAGTGAGGGAACTTGGTTTTTCTGTCATACTGGAAGTTGTTTCTGGGAGACTTCATGGTGTAGAAAGTAGAACCATAAATCAGCCACAGGAACCAGGAGCAGAGTAGAGAGGCAAGGTCTGTTCTACAGTTTTGGAGTGGCCATTGTGTCTCTTCCTGCCTCTGACCAGATGGCACTTTGGTCTCTGAAGGAGCAGGAGTGAGTGAGCTTGGGCATGATACCCGCTTCCCCCTTCCCCCTCCCAGGGCTGGTCACTGGGTCTTTGCCCAGCTGGCTAAGTCTCTGCACAAAGCCTCCTGGCCTTGGCTTCCTCTGTGGCTTTTGCATAAGTGGCAATTCTCAGAATCTGGTGGAGAATCTGCTTTGTGAGATTAGAGTGTAGTGTGTGGGCAAGAGACAGGAATAGTTATTCTTAACCTGCAGGAAGGGAGGGAAAGGCAGAGAGGGCTCTGCCTCGGACAGGTCTGTGACATGCTTGTTTATAGAAATAGCAAGCCCATAGTTTGGCTGGAATGACTTATAACTCAGGTATTTATAACTTGTATTGAGTGGGATTAAGAAGTAGAGAAGGGGAGAAGGGGGAAGAAAGAAATTGGTGGCAACAAAACACGGCAACCAAAACAGAGATCAGCTTCCTCACAGTTGCTGGGATTTCTTTACCAGTTTGAGGTCAGCTAAATCCTAGATGACCCTGGCCTTTTGTGGCTCTGGCCCCTTAGTTTTCTGTCTCGAGGGAGCAGCTGCTTTCTTGCCACTGCAGACTCCCTGTAGTAGTCCCTCGCACTAAGAAAGCAAGAACAGATTCGAATCGTGTATGCTGTGGGCTCAACAAGAAACCCTTCTCTAGCAGTGCTGTTGTCTTGGCTCCACCCACTGGATCTCTCATTGGCTGGTGCCTCTCCTCTAGCTTGTGGGCTGGTCAGATCTAGGGACTGGAGAGAGAGATACCAGAAGAGTTTAGAAGGCCTTGCTTAGAGTTCCTGAGATCATGTGTTTAGGGGGTTGGGACTGCTGGGGACCCTGTGCTATGTTGCAGATGGCTTTGGACTCTGGAGAGTCCATTTCTTGCTTCTTCACTTCTTTTTAGCACTTACATTGACTACCCCATCCTTCTGGGAACTCTCCCCTTCACTGGCTTCCTGGTTCTCCTTCTCCCTTTCTAACTGCCTGAGCCCTCGTCTTCTCCATACTCTAAAAATAGCTACAGCCCCATTTCTGTCCTCAGCCTCACTCTCTCTTCCCTCTGTCTTCTCCTGCCTCATTGTACTTTCAGTGGTGGTTTTCACCTCCATGTGAATAATTCTTTTTTTAAAAAAATATTTGATTTATTTTTATTATTATTATTGTTTTGGCTGCATCAGGTCTTTTTGCGGCATGCGGGATCTTTCATTGTGGCGCGCAGGCTTCCGAGTGTGCGGGCTCCCTAGTTGCGGCACGCGGGCTCCCTAGTTATGGTGCATGGGCTCCAGAGCACATGGGCTCTGTCGTTGTGGCACGCAGGCTCTCAGGTTGTGGTGCGCAGGCTCAGTAGTTGTGGCACGCAGGCTTAGTTGCCCCACGGCATGTGGGGTCTTAGTTCCCCAACCAGGGATTGAACCCATGTCCCCTGCATTGGAAGGCGGACTCTTAACCACTGGACCACCAGGGAAGTTCTGTGAATAATTCTTTTTCTTTCCATAGATTTTTAAGAATTTATTTATTTTATTATTTATTTTATTTTTGGCTGTGTTGGGTATTCATTTGCTGCACTCGGGCTTTTCTCTAGTTGCGGAGAGCGGGGGCTGCTCTTCGTTGTGGTGCGTGGGCTTCTCATTGCTGCGGCTTCTCTTGTTGCAGAGCATGGGCTCTAGGCGCGCGGGCTTCAGTAGTCGTGGCACGTGGGCTCAGCAGTTGTGGCTCATGGGCTCTAGAGCGCAGGCTCAGTAGTGGTGGCGCCCTGGCTTAGTTGCTCCGCGGCATGTGGGATCTTCCCGGACCAGGGCTCAAACCCGTGTCCCCTGCATTGGCAGGCGGATTGTTAACCACTGTGCCACCAGGGAAGCCCCCATGAATAATTCTTAAATATCTATTTCTAGTTCTCACCTCTCTCCCAAGCATCAATTCCATGTGTATGTTGCTAAGTTGAATGTTCTGTGGTTCCTACTAAATATTCCTGAAGCGCCTTAGATTCAACATGTCTAAAACCGACATCGTCGGTTCCCATCCTTACCCCCTTTGTCCAGACCCAGCTCCTCTTTCTGATCATGGCAGCATTTCTTTTCATAGCACCACCTTGTTCCCTATCTCTGAAGTTCAAAATTTGAGTCTTCTGTCTTTTTCCTCCAGAGTTGTACAGTGCCCCGTCTTGCCAATTCTGTTTGCTTTGTCACTTTTTTCTTTGTCATTATTTCTTTTCTACTCTCACTATCTTCATGCTGGTCTAGATCCTTATTACCTCTCACCTGAACTGTTGTAATAGCCTCCTAATTGGGCTCCCTGCCTGTGCTATGTGTCTTTTATACATCATCACCAAACGTAGCTTTGATTGTGTCCCTGATTTGAAACCCTTCAGTGGCTTCCCAGAGCCTCCAGTTGACCCCACTTAGTTTGGCAATCAAGGCCCTTCCCGGTCTGGTTATAGTCTACCTCTCCTGACCTAAGTCTCCTACAAAAGATCCTTGCTTTCACTGTTGCTCACCTACTCTGTTGTTTCCTTGTGTCGAACTCATTCATGCAACTTCTTCTACTGAGAATTCCTTTCTCTGTATTTCCATCTGTCAAAATCCTATCCTCACTGCAAGGACCAGGCCACATTCCATCTAGTCTTCCAGGAAAGCTTCATTGTTTCCCTTTCCTGATCCTGTTCAGAAATCATCTCTCTTCCTCCTTTTTGAGCACTTTATATCTTTCTTATGACCCTCATCACGTACTGGATTACTTTGTAGTATGTCATTCATCTTCCCTAATGGATTTTGAGGACCCCCATAGCATCCCAGTGACTTTCAAACATTTTTGAGAACAACTCACATTAAGGAATACACTTTACATTGTGACCCAGGGCACACACACGCACACACACCCACCCCTGAAATAAAGTTCCACATTCAGTACTTACCATTACTACATGCCATGAGATCTATTTTTTGTTCTATTTTAGTTATTCATAACCTATTAAATCAATTTCAAATCCCATTAATAGGCTGCAATCTGCGTGTTGGAAAATACTGTTCTATCTAGTATAAATGAGTAGTCCCGTCTGTCGCCTCTGAGCCACCTGTTTTTTCCATCTACTTTAATGAGAGCCAGAAGAGCTCTTAAACAGTTGGCTTTATTCTTTCCTTCTCTCTTGGGAATAGGCTATTATGAAGTTATCCCTTTATCTCATTACAGTGAGGGATGATTTTGCTTTCCTTCTTTCTCTTAGGAGGATACAGTACTGCCCTGCCTAGTGCATGTTGGGAGGGGTGGGTATTCAAGCCTTCCTTTGCAGTGCGTCTGTAGTAATTCTGCCCTCCTGCAGCCTTGCTTCTGGGGAAAGATGACACTCTCTTTCAGGTTGGTGTAGGCTTTCCCCCATCTCAACACTCTCCACCTGTCCAAGGAAAGGCTGGGTCACAACTCGAGTATTCTCCCTGCTTCTAGGCTGTGTCGCAGATGTGGAGGAGATCACTGCAGAGTACAAAGTGGGTACCCTCTTCTTAATTCTGAGTTTTCATTGTGCATGATGTTCCTAGAACTGTGGATGTATCAGGCTGCCAGCTGCCTGTAGCAGTTGTGTCCCAACTCACCAGCCAGAATCATTTACCTGGACTGATGTGTCTTTTGGACTATATTTCATTGGCATTTGGGCCATGAGGATTTGGAACTGAAGTTCCTGTCAGAACTTGGGGCCCCATCCCTGACTTTGAGGACAGCTATTTTCTTACAGGGCCTCTTCCCTGCCTCATTTTCCTCAAATGATGCTTGAGGCCAGAACTCTCATACTAGTGGGCTTGCTTCCTTATGAAGAGAGATGCTGTAGAATACAGGAGAGGCTAGGTTATTGGTTGCCAAGGTGTAGTCACAAAATCCCTGGGGTCCCCAAAACCCTTTTAGGTGATCTCTGCGATCCCCTCTTTTCCAATTACATATCCAAATGAGGCCAACTTTTTTTTTATCTTCACCTAGAATAACATATCACAACAGATTGAATGCAGATGCAGTTATGAGAATCCAGCCGTTTTCTGTTAAGCCAGACATTAAAGAGATTTGCGAAAATGTTAAACAGTGCCACTCTTCTCACTAAATTTGTTTGGTTTTGTTTTGGAAACTAGAGTTACTTTTAATAAAAGTGTTAACATGTAATGGGTTTATTCTTAGTTTTGAATGAATTAAATTTATTTAAGTATTTCCATTGTAATTTCTAACATAGTAAATATTGATAGATATAACTTGTATAAATGAAAGCTCTTTGAGGTCCTTGATAAATTCTAACAGTGTTAAGAAACCAAAGAGTGTAAGAGACCAAAAAGTGTGAAAATTGCTGGGCTAGGTCATGCTGTGGTAACAAATCACCTCAACAACTCCATGACTTAACGGATAGTTTATTTCTTGCTCACACTTTTGTTGCAGTGTGGGTCAGTGCGGGCGCTCCATTCATCAGAGTTACTCAGGGACCCAGGCTGAGGGAGCCCTATCTCATCTCCTGCTGCCACACTTAGCAGTCAGGAGAAGGGATGTGTGCAGTGGTCCTTGAAGACTTCTGCTGGAAGCAGCGTGTCAGAGCATCATAAACATGTGCAGCCTTATAAGCTCTTAAGTGAGAAACCTAAATCAAATAAAAACACAGATTCTTGAGCTCTCTGTACCCCTTCCCCTCACATTGCTGGGTCAACGAGTGTCAACGAACTGGCTTTAGGATAAAGAGAAGTCAGGGATGTGAACTATAGAAGGATGTTGCTCACGAGGTGCTGAGCTCCACACCACATCCTGGACCATATTTTTACTCTCTTTTAAACATTTACTGTGCAATATTTAAGACATACAGTAAAGACATGTGGAATAATAGAGTGAACCATTGTGTGCCCACCGTCAGCTTAAGAAACAAAATGTTACCTGTACCATTAACCTCCCTTTATGCTTGTCCTCATCTGGATGTGGTCTTTCTGTCACAACCAGTTTTATTTCATTTTATTATTATTATTTTTGGCCACATGGCTTGAGGGGTCTTCGTTTCCTGACCAGGGATTGAACCGGGGCCACGGCAGTGAAAACGCCTAACCTCTGGACCTAAGAGTCCTAACCACTGAGCCGCCAGGGAACTCCCACACAACCAGTTTTAGATACTTTGTGGAGAGCAACTTTACTGGCCTGAAATACCCCAGTTTTCTTGTGCTTCCCATCTCTGTCCTTTCACTGTTCCTGAAGCCTCTGCCATGCATTCATTTATTCATCAAATATTTATCAAGTGCCCATTTTGTGCCAGGCACTGTTTAAAGTGCTAGGGATGCATCAGTGAGGGGTAACAACTTAGGCCTTGCCCTCGAGGAGCTCATATTCTGGTAGAGGAGATAGACAGTAAGTATGTGGACAAAGATATAATCAATGTTGGGTCACTATCTGACTCTAAGTATAATGAAGAAGAATAAAGCAGGATAAGTTGGGTATAGAGTGATAGCAGTAAAGCCAGTCTGGAAAGCCTTCCCTGTGGAGAAGACCGTTGAGCAAAGACCTGAGTGAATTAGCTGTGTGAGTAGTTGAGGCAAGGGAGTTTTAGTGGAAGGAATAAAAAGCATATGCAGAGGACCTGAGGCTAGAATCTACTTGAGGTGCTTCAGGCGCCAGAGTGGTTGAGGTGGAGGTAAGTGAGGGAGAAGTGTAGGAAACGAGGTCAGAGAGGCAGCCAGAGGCCAGGTGACTTACGGCCTTCTAAACCGGGGTGAAGAATCTGGATGGGGAGCCATTGGAGACTTTTGAGCAGCATAATGACATGATCTTCTATATTTCTTGAAAGAATCACTGTGGCCTGCCATGTTAAGAAAAAGAAAAGACTATAGGAAACAAGGCCTGAAGCAGCGGGAACACATGGGAGTTACAGCCATAGTCCGAGGGAGAGATAAAAGTTGCTTGAGCTTAGCGGTGCATTGGTAAATGTTTACATGCTCTCTGAGGGGGAAGAAGGGCCCTGATTTGTAACGTTGTCTGATTTCATGGCGAAAGTGCTCCCGCCATGGTGATTTCAAGCTACCAATGTGCTCTCGTTGAATGTGGAGCTGGGAAAAGAGGTGCACAGTCAGCTCTCCTGAGCCAGCGTGAGCCAGCTACAGCACACCACTACTTGAACTTGGGCACTTTTAGCCCGGGGTGGGTTTGCAAGGGGGTGTCCAGGTTTGTATCCATTTCTTAGGGTAGATGGAGGCTGTACCACCTTTTTGGAAAGAAGGAATATGGAGAGGGTTATGAAAGGGAGAGAGTCAGTTTATAAAGTCCATCGTGCAGGAGCCTTGCAGGACAAGCCTAGACATTGGAGGCCTTGCAGGAGCTCTGGACCCTCAGATCCTTTGAAAGTGGAGCTCAGCCCCAAACCTCCCTGCAAACAGGAAGCTGGTTTGAGTTAGAACATAAAATAAAACCCAGCTGATGCCCCTGAATGTTTTTCCCCTGCTCTTCCCCCTCCACAGAGTCAAAGGAAACTGCCTTTTTTTCCCTTGGATAGCTGCTCAGAAATCCAGAGGAAGCCAAAAACCGTAAATCCTTTGAAAATCATCCAAGTTTTGAGCCCAGGCAAACTCCTCTCCATGGGGTTTCCTAGCCCGGATGTCTGCTCCACTGTGGAGAGTCCTAGGAGGAAAGTGACACAACACAAAGATGCCAGGGACCAGAGATGAATCCCATGCCCAGCGGGGAGAGATGGTCCTTAGCAGGGTTTCTCAAACTGCAGCTTCCAGGCCACTTGTAGGTCATGAAGTCAATAAAGTGGGCCATGATCAGAATTATTTTTTTAATGAAATAGAATATAATAGAAATTGGAGTTTATCACATGCAATGAGAGTATGTATTTGTCTGTGAAACTTTTATTTCAGTTTTATGAGCATGTATGTTTATACTGGATCAAGATATAAAATGTGTCTCTTACGATGGGGTTGTGGTCAAAAACGTTTGATAAACACTGGTCTTTCGGGTCTGAGTAACTCACATCTCCTTCCTGCTTTAGATTGCTGTTGAAAACTCCAAGCTAGTTCCAGAATTAATTCTCTGTGGAACTGGATCATCTACCCACAAAACACCTACCCAAATTCCTGTCAGAGAGAAGGCAAGCTGAGAACCCACAGACTAGTCTGATTCTTTGGGACCAAAGCTGAAGCATAAGGGAGGGATTGATGCAAATATGAATCCAAAGGATTTGCCTGGAATCAGATTAGCTTGAAGAGAATAGGAGTTGAGTTGGCCTTTTAGCTCAGTGCTTGCTTTGGTGACCTTTCTCATCTATGTGAGTAATGCTGGCCTCAGGCTCCTCTTTCTCTCTTCTCTGCAGTAGGCAGTTGGTACAGCAGGAATGTTCCTGAGTACCCCTCCCTCGGGGATAGCCAGAGGCACAGTGCCAGGATAGGGTGTGGTGCCCTGAACTGAGTATCTCCCGGACTTCCCCAGGGTTATTTTGTGCTCTCCAGTTAGTGTGCAGTGCTCAGCCCTTTCAGAAAGGTGACTGGGTGCCGGAGAAGGGGGAGGGGGTCATTAAGCTGAGAAAAAGTGAGGAAAGAGGCATAAATTAGGGCAGAATATCAAGAATGTATAGAGTAAGGCTAAAGTTAGTTTAGCCCCCGCTAGGTTTAGTGCCTCAGAAAGGCCCAAGGGTAGCTGGCACGTTTGGTGCTTGCCAGGTGGTTGTGGGTAGGTGTGGTGCCCTCGAACTAAACTGCCTCTTGTCAGTGAGTAGACACATGTTGGAATTCCTGGTCCACGTCCCCAAGAAGCACAGAAGACTCTTGGGGACCTTCCAGGGTAATAGCTTTAACTACAACATCCCAGGGGACTTATTTTGGTCTCTGGCCACCTCAGGGCATTTCTTTCCAACCTAATTCAAACTAAAATGGTCCTTGGAGATAAGAATTTAAACAGGCCCTCTAGGAGCACTTGGAATTCTCCAGTTGGGAGAGTAAGAGAGAAGGAGAGATCCTAAAACTACCGTAATTGACTCTGGGCTTCCCCTCTCTAGATACTGGCCTGGGCTAGGAGCAGACCACAGTGCCGCTGATATGAACACCCCTGAAGGGTTTCTGGTTCACATCGCCCTCTTAAGGCCCCCAAGACTCTCTTAGCAGAGTACACTCTAGCCTGTTTACATGGCCATTCTGCATTCAGAAGCCCCTCTGTCTGAGCCAACGAGGACCGAGGACATCCCTGAGGAGGGCCAGCACAGGGAGTCCGGACAGTGCTAGAGGAGACTCGACCTGGAGTGACATGCAAGACGTTTTATAGCAGTGGGTGAGGGAGTGATGAGGTTACAGGGCAGTCTGAATCTTACATGGGATCATCTAGCAGAAAGATCAGGGAACTAATTTGAGGTTAGTCCGGTGTGTCCCAGGGCCTGCACACAGTGTGGGGTAACAAGAGTGATGAAGAGAGTGATGGTGAATGTCTCCCTTGGCCATGTCCTCTCAGAATCTCTGAGCACTTTACGTATGTTTCCCTTTCATCTCTGTGGGAGTTGTGGCTTAATAATAATTAGAGTACTCTGAGCGTCTGTGCTTTACAAAACACGGCATTAAGCCATGTCTCTGCCTCCTAGGCTTGGAGTCTGTTTGAACTGGCAGACATCTGATGGAGGGGAAGAGTGTGATGGAATGCACAGATCAGGGATATTATGAGTCACCTAATTGATACCTAACATTCTTCTGGCTCTTGGAGATCAGAGTGGCCTTTGTTTCATGCCTGCCAAGGTACGAAGATCAGTGACCTCTCCTGAGTCGCATAGACCCAAGAGGCCAGTCTGGGGACCCAAGACTTTATCTTGTAAATGGAGCCTTCCTGGATTGGGAGAGTTCTTGTCCCTCTGTGGCCATGAGCTGAGTTTTAACCACTTCATTTTCTTTTCCATGGGCCTAGCAGTTTGATCACTGTTAAAAGCTGGCGATGTACACTGGCTTTTTCCCATGTGATCAGGGGGCCTATGGCCAGATCAGGACCTGGATAAGTCAGAAGACAGGGCCATCAGGAAACAGTCAGCGTGGAAGAAGGTCCCGGCTACCTTCAACTCCTCCTTCCCAACCCCACTCCATCCATAATATAACACTTCTCTGTCTTGCTCCAACAGGTGACCTTGGAGAAGGTGCTTGGAATAACAGTGTCCGGAGGCAGAGGACTTGCCTGTGACCCCCGATCGGGTTTAGTTGCCTACCCAGCTGGGTAAGTGTCTTGGAAGTGGTCTTATTGCATGGAAGTTTATAGCTATGCTAAACCAGTTGGAGTGGGCAGGGGTTTTCTGGTATCTTCTGGGAGATACATCCAGGTTAATGTTTTGGTGCCATTTTTCTAAATGAGATACGGGGCCACATAAAGGCTCTTTGTTGACTGTTGTCTTTGTTGCCATCCTGTCCTGCTTTTTTGGCCACCCACACCCACCCACGCATACAGATTCACACTTTGTATTCACACAGCTCCCAACACCATCTTCAATATCTTTAATATCTACCTTTTAGTCATTTTTATTTTTATTTTATTTTTTAAAATTAAAAAAAAAATTATTTTATATTGGAATATAGTCGATTTACAATGTTGTGTTAGTTTCAGGTGTACAGCAAAGTGATTTAGTTATACATATATCTATTCTTTTTCAGATTCTTTCCCCATACAAGTTATTACAGTGTATTGAGTAGAGTTCCCTGTGCTATACAGTAGGTCCTTGTTGATTATCTATTTTATATATAGTAGTGTGCGTATGTTAATCCCAACCTCCTAATCTGTTCCTCCCCCACTTCTCCCCTTTGGTAACCGTAAGTTGGTTTTCTAAGTCTGTGAGTCTGTTTCTGCTTTGTAAACAAGTTCATTTGTATCGTTTTTTAGAGTCCACGTATAAGTCATGTCATATGATATTTGTCTTTCTCTGTCTGACTTACTTCACTTAGTATAATAATCTCTAGGTCCATCGCTGCAAATGGCATTATTTCATTCTTTTTAATGGCTATGTAATATTCCATTGTATATATGCACACAGCTTCCAACACCATCTTCAATATCTTTAATATCTACCTTTTATTTGTTTTTAAAAACAGCTTTATTGAGATGTAAGTCACATACCATACAATTCACCCATTTAATATGCACAATTCAGGGACTTCCCTGGTGGTCCAGTGGTTAAGACTTCGCCTACCAATGCAGGGGGTACGGGTTTGATCCCTGGTCGGGGAGCTAAGATCCCACGTGCCTCATGGCCAAAAAACCAAAACATAAAAAAAAAAGAAGCAATACTGTAATATGTACAATTCAGTGGTTTTTAGTGTATCCACAGAGTTGTGCAGCCATCACTACGATCAATTTTAGAACATTTTCATCACCCCAAAAGGAAACCCTACACCCATTAACAGTCACTCTCTGTTTCCCCCCAAGGCTGCCAGCTTTTAGGCAGCCACTAATCTATTTTCTGTCTCTATATATTTGCCTGTTCTGAACATTTTATATAAATGGAATCATATTTTTTGTGAGTGGCTTTTTTCACTTAGCATAGTGTTTTTAAGGTTCATATATGTCGTACTGGGTATCAGTACTTCATTCCTTTTTATGACCGAGTAACATTCCATTGTATGGATATACCACATATTCTCTGTTAATCAGTTGATGGGCATTCGGGTTGTTTCCACTTTTTGGCTGTTATGAATAATGCTTCTCAGAACATTTGACTACTCTTATCACGTTAAGAGGTGTCAGTGCCATGGAAGAGAGGAAGGGTTCCAGCGCTGGTGTTCTTCTTTCCCTTGCAGCCTTTTCACTCCTCTGCTCCTACTGATGAGAAACCCCCAACCATAGTTGCTTGAAGCTTCTGCAGAAGTGTTTCTTTTGGAGGCTTGGGGCTTGTCCTGCTTCTGGTTCTCTCTCTCTCTCTCTGTTCTCTCTGGTTCCCTGTTCCTTGCTGCTGGGCACAGGGACGTGAAAATGGGAAGGCCACTGCTCTGCCTCTTTCCCCACCATCAACTTGGGAATGCCGAGTTCCCTAGTGTGATTTTCACAGCAACTCCTGTAGTTTTTGTATCAGATATATGATTTCTTTTTAGTTTTATCATCCCTACCTTTATCAAGAACGTTTTCTGTGTCAGGCACTTTGTTAAGCACTTTACAGGAATTATTTTATTTAATACTCAGAGCAACCCTGTGAGGTTGGAGCTGTTTTCATCCCATATTTTAGAGGAGGGAAACTAAGATTCAAAGAGGGTAAGCAGTTTGCTCTAGGTCACACAGCTAGCACGTGTCTGTATTGGGACTCCAACCCAAGAAGTCTGACTGCAGAGCTCTTACTCTAAAATGGCACGAGGTGGAGGGAGACCAGACTTGCTGCTTATTTTTAAAAGCTGCTTTCCCCTAAGCTGTTTACCTGCTCTTCGAATGAGAGGAGCCAATTTATGGGCAGCTCAGTCTATGCCAGGGACCCTTCTGCCCCTAGGTTCTGGGGTCTGTCTCTTCTGAGTGGCCCTTTGGCATTTGACGTCTGTGGTAGGGGACTGTGGGAGCTGCACTGACTTTACCCTGCAGAGGCTGAGCTGGCCTCCTTCTCCCCCTCCAGAAGCAAGTTGATGAATGATCTCTATTGCTGGATACCCTGTGCAGTCTGCCTCCGGGGAATTCCACTCATGCCTGCCTCGGCCCGGGAAAGCCAGGTTCCTTCTTGTTGGAGGTGGGACTGGGGCTGGATGTGGGACGGGCCGGAAAGGCCTGGGCTGCTGCTCTGTGCATGCTGAGTCCTGTGTCCCTGCTCTGGGGAGTGTGGAGCCCTGGTCCCTCTCTTCCCCATCCGCCCCAGACCCCAGGCCTGGCGCCTTTAAGGGTGTGTGCTTCTGTTTTGGGGCAGGTCCCAGCCTGACGTTTGTGCCTTGGGGGTCATTATCCTTCCAGGTGGTGTACGGAAGCTTCCCTGCTGTCACCTCTAGTAGGTTTCCTGAGTGTGTTTGGCTTGGGCCAGCCCTGGGCAGTGCCCTGATCCACTTCCTGACCTTTTGATTTCCTAGAACTTGGAGTTCTCTCTTTGCAAATGGCCCTTTTCTGGGTGTTTTAGTTTTGCTCTGTGCTAGAGCTCCCTGATGTGCTTCTGCGGTATCTGGGGGCCACCAAAGTCTGTGTGAGCGAAGCAGGCTCTTTCCCTCCCCTCTGTCTTCTTTCTCTTCCTATCTGGTGATCCCAACCCCACCGCCCATCCTCCACTCTCTAGTTCCTTCTTCGCTTGTTGCTCTAGGAGCAGTTCAGGTATCCTAGAAACAAGAAGAGAAACAAAGCTCAGAATATTCTCCCAGAGGCCTAGAGGCAAATATCAAACCAAAACAAAGTTTTCTGAAAGGAAATGAAACAGCTCAGGGAGGGTGGGGTGGAGGAGGATGTGTGTCAGGCAGAGGTGGGTTGAAGTCTCTGGGTAGAGACCCCTCGGTTTTAGCACCCCCTGCATTTCTTCTCCAGAGCTCTCCCTTTGCTGTTGCTTTCCCACAGGAAGCCCACCCTCACCTGTCACATTTTAAGCCCACTGCCCCAGGAGGCCAAGCTGGTCCCCAGATAGCTTTGAGACACTCAGTTTAGTTGAACACCCATAATTGACTTGGGCCCCTTCTCTGGCTGGCTCGGTAGCGGGTTCAGGGCCTTTAGAGCCCAGCACAGCCCCTGTTGCCACTGTGGAGTCAGTCAGTTTGGAGAATGGGTTTCTCTTGACCCCTAATGCCAGGGTGCAGGGCCTGGCCTGAGTGCAGAGCCTCTGTGCAGAGCAGCTACTGGTGTGAGAGGTGCCCTATGCAGCAGCCAAGAGGAGACCTCTTGGTGGTTTAAGCAGGGAGGAGGAGGGGAAACCCAGCTCTCCTGAGAAGGCCCTCCATTTACTCAGCGCATATTGGAATTTATGCTGAGATCCAGCTCCAAAGCTTTGGACTGCACGTGAAAGCACAGAGTCTCCTCCTGGACTGTGTTCTAGTGACATCTGAGCTGAAGGAGCATACAGCTCCCTTCTTCCTCTCTGTGGTAAGCACTGTGGGTGGGGGGTGGGGGGGTTGCTGGGGAGTACGTGGAGTGGTGGAGAGGCCCGGTGGACCTAAGGGAAGAGGATGCTTGCACTTGGTGCCCTGATGGCTGTGAATCACATGCAAGGGCACTCACAGGCACCAGTCCCCTCAGTGCCTTTTCTCCTGCTTTCCCTACAGATCTCACACCTAAAAGTGGGGCCCTGTAGTTCTTCCCAAGACAGCTTGTTCATCGATATAGTCATTCATTTGTTCAGCAGCTACCTGTTGAAAATATACTTTGGACCAGGCACTGTTCCAGCCGCAGATTCTATATATACAGCAGTGAATAAGACAGTGTCACTGCCTCTGTGGGGTTTAAGGAGGGGCAAGCAGACAGTAAGCATGTGAACAAATAAATGAGCAAGGTGATATCAGAGAGTGGTAAGTGTTCTGAAGAAGTAAACCGGGGTGATGGAAAAGGAGAGTAAGTGAATACCTGGGAGCGGGATGGGGTGGGGCTACTTTAAGACTGGCTGGTCAGGGCTCAGTGGGAGGTAACATTTGAGCTGGTGTCTGAGTGACAAAGAGGAATCTATGTGTGAAGATCTGCACTTCCAGGTGGAGGAGACCTCAACTACAAAGGTCCCAAAGAAAGGAGGAATCAATTCACTTGTTTGAGTAGCTAAACAGCAGCCATGGTGGCTAGACCATAGTGAGTGAGAGAAAGGGGGCTCAGACACTGCTTTTGGACCTGGCTTGTGAGTCTTGCAGCTCACAGACATCCACCTCTTGTCCCAGAAGGGAATATGTTTAGAGTCCTCTGGACAGAGAGGGGTGTACTGGTAGCTCTACACCAGTGACCACGTTATTCACTGGGTTATTACTGCCAAGTTTTTTCTCATGCCTTTGATGGGGGGGAGGGGTGTGTGTGTTTCATAGAGCATCCCAGAAACAGAGATGCCAGTGGGTCTCATGGGCTGGCCTAAGAGGGTTACTTATTTGGAAGGCATTGGGTTCCATGTGGGTCCTGAAGAGGACCACAACCAAGGATGCCCTAGGAAACATCCTAGACTCATTATCTCTTAGAATAACTAAAGCTGTAAGATTTCCCCTTTGGGAGTGAATCTGGAGGGACAGTTGGTAATTCCACACCTGGAGGAGGACCCTAATGAGTCACTAGTATCCTGCAAGTCCTATATGGGATACCGTAGTTGGGGTTCCTGTTGCAACTGCTGAACCCCTCGATAGCCCTTTCCTTGTTATTGGTGCCCCAGAGAACCCTTCAAGAAGATGGCTAGGAGCACCCTGCTGGTTACTTTGCATATTATTTTTTTCAGTTCTCACAACAATTCTGAGGCATAGATACTATTATTCCTGCTTTATAGATGAGGAAACTGAGGTTCAGAGAAGTTAAGGAATATGCCCAAGATCACACAGTACGTTAGCAGACAGGTCTGCCTGACCCCAGTTTTCTTATTCTTTCTATCATCACAGTGTCCTCGAGCATCAGTGAGTCCTAGAAGTCTAAGGTTGGACAGAACTGTGGACCTGCCGTGGGGCCTGCTACTCAGGAGGTTCCTTGGGAGTTAGGGCTTTGAGATCTGGTAGCTAATGATTTAAAGATTTATTCACAAATATGTATTGAGTGCCAATTTTCTAGGCCTTTGGGATGTAACAGTAAACAAAATAAACAAACACTACTGTCACAGAGCTGGCAGTCTTAGTGATGAATATAGATCATCTCCCCTCCCCCAAAGTAAATTATATGGAATATTATAGATTGATATGTGCTTTGGAGAAAGTATAAGCAAGAAGCAGTGAAAGGGGATAGAGAATGTGGGGGTGTGGGGTTATAATGTTAAGTAGGCGTACAGGGTGATGTATGAGCAAGGCTTGAAGGACCTTTGGTGTGCCTCTGTGAGTCACCTTCTGATTTTTCTTGGTCTGAAAGAGGAAATTCTAAGGTGCAGGGTCCCTGCTCAGACCTTCTGTGTCCTGCTCCCTGTGTGTGTTTCTGCATTCTTTGCTCATCCCAGGGTTCATTTGCTTCTGCCTTCTGGAGGATGGAGAGTCACAGGAGGTGGATCCTGTGGGAATGTTGGGCTCTTGGTGATGAAAGCAGGCCTGGACCTGTCCAGGGATGGGGGCTGTCGAGGGCTTGGCCCTTCCTGGTTCAGAGAAGTTCCTGGGCAGTGGGCCCAGCACCTGGTACGGGTGCTCCACCACATGACTCCGGGGCTGAGGCCCCGAGAGACTGAGGCCTCATGCTTCCCTATGAGAGTGAGCAGAGTCCCTGTACCTGTACCCTGGGGTTCTGAATTACGGGACTCAGCCGGTTGGGCCCGCCCAGCCCTGTCATGTGGAGGATTGCAGCCAGTACTGCTGCAAGGGCACGTGCCAGTGACTGCCTGCTGTGCTGGCCAGGGTCAAGGGATGTGGAGACCAAGGGCCAAAGATTGACGCAAACTGCACCCCACCCTTCCCTCCCTAGCAGACTGAGAAACTTGCTCAAAGGTCAGAGAAGACTGACGAGGCTCCCACATCAGTGTTTTTGAGGTCTCTTCTCTTGGGAGGACCTCAGCAAGCTGGGCACAGGGGGCCCTTGGAGGTCTTTGCCAAGTTCTGTCTTCACCATCTGCATTATTGTCCTCACAAGTGGAGCTGTGACCGAGGGTTGGTCTCTTTTTTCCTCTTTCTCTGTGTTGGAAGGTTTCCAAATTTGAATAATTAGAAGTAAAAATTTCAGCTTGGCCTACCTGTGTGTGTTTCCCTCCTCTGTTTACCTCTCCCATGCCACACATGAGAATTTCCAGGCTACACTGGGGGTGGGGGTTGGGAGGTGTTAGAGAAGGGAGAGGTTGCCTCAAAGCTAGTCATCCTCTGTCTGCATTGTCTTTTTACACACACCTGCTGCTCTCCCTCCTTCTTCCGCCATGGAGTCCAACCTAGGGGAGACAGGAAACAGAGGATGCTATGGGCCAGCAAGACTCAGAATTCATGTGCGGTGACTTGGGGAGTGTTCTCAGCCGCCCTTGAAAGGCCACCATGCTGCTTCGGGTTTAAAGGAACCCTCATCACCTACTTTTTCTGGATTTGGAATGTGGCTGTCGGAATCTGCATCAGTTCATTTCAAGTCAGATCAGCTCTGAGCTGAACCCCTCTGCTGTGGTTTATCTGGAGCTGATCCGAAAGCTAGGTAACCCAGCACCATTCAGACTGGAGGCCATCACCAGAGAGGATGAGCCTGCAGAGGGCCGCCTTAGCCGGGCGGCACAGA
Organism: Eschrichtius robustus; assembly: GCF_028021215.1. Taxonomy (NCBI): domain Eukaryota; kingdom Metazoa; phylum Chordata; class Mammalia; order Artiodactyla; family Eschrichtiidae; genus Eschrichtius; species Eschrichtius robustus. The sequence continues at coordinate 89,165,143 of NC_090824.1, forward strand.
TAGCAAGAAAACGTCAGCTCTCCCGAAAACTTGGTGGGCTTTGCATGATGGTGGCAGGCCTGGGGGTTATCATTTTTCACACACTGAATAAAATATTAAAATCTAAATATCTAGATCTATGAACCTTGAACTATAACTGATATAATTTTCATGTGCCCTGTTATGATTTCCAAAGATTCTGTAGCCAGAATCCTTTTTCCCTCCAAGCGCCCCAGTCTTCTCTGCCTCTTCTCAGAGGCTCCTGCCCTGGTGCTCTGTGCGTTAGGTCAGTGTGCTTTCTGTGTTTGTCTCTCCTTTTCAGCTTCAGTTTTCTCTCCTTTCTCCCACTCACTCCACTCTGCTTTTCTGAGAGCACACCTTCTGGAATCCTGGCTCTGTTTTGCTTTAGCTGAGAGGCCTTGAATAAGACCTCTGAACTCGTTTCTCCACACTGAAGTGAGGCTGATTCTGTACCAGCATCACAAGCTTGTCGTAAGGATTAGCCAAGACCAGACCTCTAAGGTGCTTAGCAGAGTGCCTGCTACACAGAAAGTGCTGGATAAATGGTAACTCTTATTATTGGGCCCACTGTGTGAAGAGCAGTAGACCGGTTATGAAAGGAAGTGAAGGCCTTCGTGCTTAGAGTTCATTGAAACTCTCGCGTGGTGCTTTTGAACTTAGCCAGGAGGTGTCACTTCCATTCTCTTTCTGTGCTTCTGTGCTGCTGTCCTAGTCACTTGAGGTAGTTTCTCCCTCGGCATTTCCCCCATCCCCTCCTTGCTACCTTCCAAGCTTATCATCTCCTAAGTGGATGAAGATGTAGATAGTTTCTTTCCCCAGGCTTCACCCAGCTCTCCTTCCTTGGCTGCCTTCCCAGAACTTTAAAGGAAGCCTCCTTGAGAGTTTTTATCATTACTCAGACCCTAACAGGACTCACCTCCGTTTTTCTGAAGGAAAAACCTGACGCAGTCCCTGAGCACCTTGTTCCCACTGCCAGGAGCCCCTTTTGGCTTCCTGTCCGTGCTCCAGGGGGAGTAATCGTAAGATTCGCCGTTTGTTTGGCTCCCACTGTGTGTCCAAAAAAAATTATTTGATCTTCACAGAAGTCCTGAGAGCTTGATCCTAGTGGCTCCTTGTTTTTTAACATCTTTATTGGAGTATAATTGCTTTACAATGGTGTGTTAGTTTCTGCTTTATAACAAAGTGAATCAGTTATACATATACACATGTTCCCATATCTCTTCCCTCTTGCGTCTGCCTCCCTCCCACCCTCCCTATCCCACCCCTCTAGGTGGTCACAAAGCACCGAGCTGATCTCCCTGTGCTATGCGGCTGCTTCCCACTAGCTATCTATTTTACATTTGGTAGTGTAAATATGCCCATGCCACTCTCTCACCCTGTCATATCTTACCCTTCCCCCTCCCCATATCCCCAAGTCCATTCTCTAGTAGGTCTGTGTCTTTTTTTTTTTTAAATAAATTTATTTATTTATTGTTGGCTGTGTTGGGTCTTCGTTGCTGCGCACAGGCTTTCTCTAGTTGTGTCGAGCGGGGGCTACTTTGTTGTGGTGCACGGGCTTCTCATTGCAGTGGCTTCTCTTGTTGCAGAGCACGGGCTCTAGGCACGTGGGCTTCAGTAGCTGTGGCGTGTGAGCTCAGTAGTTGTGGCTCACAGACCCTAGAACGCAGGCTCAGTAGTGGCGCACGGGCTTAGTTGCTCCGCCGCATGTGGGCTCCCCCCGGACCAGGGCTCGAACCCACGTCCCCTGCGTTGGCAGGAGGATTCTCAACCACTGTGCCACCAGGGAAGTCCAAGGTCTGTGTCTTTATTCCCGTCTTGCCACTAGGTTCTTCATGACCTTTTTTTTTTTTTTTTTTCTCCTTAGATTCCATATATATGTGTTAGCATACTGTATTTGTTTTTCTCTTTCTGACTTACTTCACTCTGTATGACAGACTCTAACTCCATCTAGTGGCTCCTTTTTAACAGATAATGAAATAGGCTTGTGACTTACCCAGGGTCACAAAGCTGTACATGGCAGAACAAGGACTCAAACCCTGGTCTCTGACTCCAAAGCTCACAGTGTCCCCACTGTCCCACACTGCCTCTGAGGATTTGGAGATCCTCGGTGCCGCCTTCCATAGAAGACAGGTGGGGCATGCAGTAGGGAGGAGAGCTGGGCCTACGGATACCCCAGTAGACCAAGCTAGTGGACCAAGGGAGGCATTCCTCCATTCAATAAACGGTTCTTGAACAACTGTGATGGGCCAGACTCTGCTAGGCACAGGAGACAAAACAGTGAGCAAAACCAGGCTCAGTTCCCACCATCATGGAAGACACAGTCTGGTGGGGGTGGGAGTCAACAATAAATATCCTACTGTATAGCACAGGGAACTATATTCAACGTCCTGTGATAAACCATAATGGAAAAGAATATGAAAGAGAATGTATATATATGTATAATGAGTCATTTTACTGTACAGCAGAAATTAAACACAACACTGTAAATCAAGTACACTTCAATAAAATACATTTTAAAATTTAAAAATTGTAAAATTGCAGTTGTGATAAATGTCACAAAAGATTGATACAACTGTGTTGTGAGAGCAAACACTGAGGCCATCTGACCTGAGATCTGAAAGAGGACTATGTGTTAACTAGTTGGAAAAGGGAGAGAAGAATGCTCTGGACAAGGGAAGGCACTCTAGCAAAGGCCTGGAGTCGGAGGAGCACAGCAAGTTAAAGGGAGTGAAAGGATGTGGTTGGAGCATGGTGCAGGGTGAGGCTGGAGGGTGGGCAGGGGCCGCACCACCCAGGGCCTTCATGGTACTTAAGGGGTTGGGTCTTAGAAGCCCCCCAGGGATGTTCAGCAAGGGGTGACACAGATCAGAGTTGCGCGTGTTTGATGTAAAGAGGCCTGGACGCTGGAAGAGCTATGAGTCCTGGCTCTGCTCTTTATAGGAGCCTAGGTTTCCTCACCTCAAAATTTTGGAGGGTTGGACCAGGTGATCTTTAAAGTCACCTAGCACAGTGCGTTTAATTCCTTCCATCCTTCCTTCCGACTCTAAGGTTTTATGAATCTTACCTGTTTTGGAGGAAGTAGGCCCCCTGTATCCTGGACTGCCCCTCACAGAAGCTGGACAAGTGTGCTTGTGTGTGTGTGTTTTGGGGATGGGGGAGGGAGAGTGATGGGGCACAGAGTTTCCAAAGCCACCTGATTTGGGTCATATCTTTAAAAACCCTCCTGACGTGGCATTCTAGAAGGGAAGTGGGAGACTGGAAGTTGGTATAAAGAGAGAAGGAGAAAGGAATGAGGAAAAGGAAACAAAGATTAGGAGATGGAGAGAGAAGAAGAAAGAAAACAGTGAGGAGGGATTTGGGGGAGGGGATTAGAGGAAAAGATGATGTGACTCAGGAATTCCAAGGCTGTCCGTCAGCCTGGCAGTTCTGGGCAGAGCTGGTGTCCCTCCGAGATCCCAGTGTCCCCAGTGATTACCTGTGGCGTTTGCATATGGAAGTGGTTTATTGAGCCTGAGATGCTGAGCCCTCACTAGCGGCTTGTACCTGCCTTCGTTTCAAGTTTCTGGCAAGCGGTGGGTTTCGGATGTGGGGTCTGCAGTGCCTTCCCACTAAACCAGGCTGAGTCTGGAGGACGTAGCCCTCTCGTCCTTCTCTCCCCATCCCCTTACCTGGTGTAGCAGGCTCCACGTTTGCGCCTGTCAACTAGTTACAGTTCTGATGAAGCGATGAGGCAGAAGGGCTGTGGGCGCAGGCATGCTGATAGCCGGGGAGCCTGAGGGAGAACACTGCTGGCCATAGCTGCCCGCTTCTTGCCCCCAAGTCCTAGCACCTGGCCTCCCCTCTGGAGCTGCCTCTGGAAGGTCAGTCTGAGCCTGATCCCATCCAGCCTCACCTTCTGGCTGCAGAGGGTGCTCCCAGCCTTCTCCCATTGTCTTCCGACAGTCTGGAGGGTCCGTCTCAGGTTCCTCGGGGCCAGGGGTTCTCAGGGCTGGGCTTCCCCAGGCCCTCTCAGGCTCTCTCTGCCCCTCCCGCCAGTAGTACCGAGCCTCCGAGCGGTTCTGGTCCCCTGCCTCCCACCTGCTCCATCACCTGACGCGTAGAGGGTGTGTGTGTGGGCTGGGGGTGGGTTGGCTTCTGCCAAGTACACAGGTGGGCACACACGTGAGAGGCCTCACTCCTTGGAGCTCAAATACTTGACACACGTGTGGCTCCACGTCACACTGGCTGTATGTATACCTGTGGCCTGCTTTGCCCAAAGCACGTGAGTTCTTCCCTCCTGCCCCCCTTCCTGGGCTGCGCACGGATTGTGGGAAGGCCTGGGTCCCTGCTGCCTTTTGTGGCAGAGATGGCGCTGGTGCTTAGGGACCTGGTGGGGTTAGGCTTGCAGAGAGGCCTTTCACCCTCACGAGGCTGCAGAGATGGGCCCTTGTGGGTGGGAAAGGAAGTGGGAAGAGCAAATTGCCAGAAGAAAACAGTCAGTTGCCCTCAGTGGCAAGTGGAGCCCCCTTGAGCTGGCTCGCCCCAGCTCCCTGGCCTGGGGGCCTGGAGCTCCTGGGGGAGCTGTGGTTTGGTGCTGAAGTCAGTTGTCTCACTCATCTCCCCAGGTGTGTGGTCGTGCTGTTCAATCCCCGGAAACACAAACAGCACCACATCCTCAACAGTTCCAGGTAAATGGGGTCTGGGCCCCCAGGGAGCATCCCCTGGGGTCTGTGAGAAGGGCACTGTCTGAGGTCTCTGTGGCTCTGGGGACTGGGACTGGGCCCCAGGGCCAGCTAGGGAAATGCCACATGTGCCACTGGTGTCTGCTGGTCTTGCCTTTTGAGGGGACTGTGAGGGAGCCGGGCTTAGGCCGGGCTGCCAGTGCCCCTTTGAGCCTGCCTCATTTCTTGCAGGAAGACCATCACTGCCCTTGCCTTCTCTCCTGATGGCAAGTACTTGGTCACTGGAGAGGTGAGTGTGGAAAGGAGGCTGCAGTACTCTGAAGACGGTGGTGGGTGGCCTGGCCTCAGCAGAGAGCTACAGTCCTGGGCCTGGTTAGGGCTGCTGCCACTCTGGCTTCCTGAACGGATGCCAAATCCCGGTTTTGGCTGCACCTTAAAACAGTGGTTCTGAAGCCGTAGTGGGCATCAGAATCAGCTGGAGGGCTTGTTAAAGTGCACATTGCTGGGCCTGCCCCCAGAGTTTCTGGTTCTATAGGTTTGGGAGGGGGGACCCCAAAATTTGCATTTCTAGCAAGTTCCCAGATCATGCTGATTCTGCTGGTTTGGGAAGCACACTTTGAAAACCACTGCTGTAAGATATTCCTTGTGCCTGGGGGCCCCCTGCTGGGCTCATGAGGGACACCTCTCCCTTCTCAGTCTCTTATGGGGAGGCATAGGCGTGGGTGGTGGTGGTTCTCAACCCTGGCTGCCCATCAGGATCCCTCTAGGAGCTTTGAACAAACACAGAGGCGCAGACCCTCACCCGGAGATACTGAACCAAATCTGGGGGTGTCTTCTCTCTGATAATCGTTGTTGTCCTGAGATATTTATCATGTTTCCTCTACACCTTTGCCCTGTGTAGCACTCTGCTTTGGGCCAGGGGCTCATTAGAGAGACTGTGCCCAGTAGCTGGAGAGGTAGGCCCCACCCTGAAAGGCTAGGGGAGGCTGTGTGCCTCTGTCCCTCACTTCCAGTTCTTGCCTCCCTGCAGAGCGGGCACATGCCTGCCGTGCGGGTTTGGGACGCGGCCGAGCATAGCCAGGTGGCGGAGCTGCAGGAGCATAAGTATGGTGTGGCTTGTGTGGCCTTCTCCCCTAGTGCCAAGTACATTGTCTCTGTGGGCTACCAGCATGACATGATCGTCAACGTCTGGGCCTGGAAGGTGAGTGGGCCGGGTGGGCCGGCCTCGCAGCCTCATGGGGGTCCAAGGGCCAGTTGGGGACCTGAACGAACCCCTTCATTCCACCCTGCTGATCTCAGTTTTATTCTAGAAAATGACCTGAAGCAGAAAAGAGCAACTGTGTAGCCAAGCGTGTTGGTAGAAAGAGGCTAGCTTTGTGCCTCCGAGGACCTCCAGAGGCAATGAATCTCTTCAACGCCTCTGGAAAAGGATTCTCCTTCCTCCCCTCTTTTTCTGACCAGTAAATCCTGGAAAGAGACATTTTTTAAAGTACAAATCCTATCTAACCCTCCTTCATCCTCTGAGCCTCTTCCGTCTTAGCTCCGAGAGGCAGAACTGCGATTCTTCCTTTGGCTTTCCTTCCAGAAAAACATTGTGGTAGCCTCCAATAAGGTGTCCAGTCGGGTCACCGCCGTGTCCTTCTCTGAAGATTGTAGCTACTTCGTCACTGCTGGCAACCGGCACATCAAATTCTGGTACCTTGATGACAGTAAGACCTCAAAGGTGAGGTGCTCAGGCTGGAAGTAGCCCCCAGGGCCAGGGTCTACTCAGCCCACCCCAGGAGACTGCTCCCTTTGGGCCCCTCTGCTTTCTCAACAGCCATCCAGAAGTTCTGGATGAGCCAGATGCTGTCTGGGCCGAGGGGTAGTCTCAGAGGGCAAGGGAGCCTTGCTGCGCCTCCTTCCTCCCACTCCCCAGGGCCTGGTTTCCAGGGCGGCCCCCGGGGCGGATGGGTGGGCGACAGTGTCGCGTCTCCACAGGTGAATGCCACCGTGCCCCTGCTGGGCCGCTCCGGGCTGCTGGGGGAGCTGCGGAACAACCTGTTCACCGACGTGGCCTGTGGCCGAGGCAGGAAGGCGGACAGCACCTTCTGCATCACGTCCTCAGGGCTGCTGTGCGAGTTCAGTGATCGGAGGCTCTTGGATAAGTGGGTGGAGCTGAGAGTAAGTACCTCTGTCCCGGTGGGTGGGGTGGGTGGGGGCTGCCCGCGTCTCAGCTCAGGGGAGGACTGACGCCTGTGGCTCCGTACAGGGGCTGGGCCCTGCATGCAAGAGGGGACCCCAGGAGGAAGAGGCTTGAGGGAGCCAGAGCTTGGCCCAGTTCCAGCCCGAGCAGAGCTGTGTAACTGCCTCCTCTCTGCTCTTTCTGTCTTTCTTTCCCTGCTTTCCTCTTCTGCTCAGAACACAGACAGCTTCACAGTAAGTGGCGCTAGACTCTCCTCTCTTTCTCACGCTGTTCCTTTCTCTTTGCTGGGCTTTTCCTATTTTGTCCTCTTTGCCAAAACCTCTAGTGCCTTAGAAGGCTCCCGGACTCCCATCCCCCATCTGCACGTGGCTGTGAGCCCTCTGCCGCCTGCTGCTGGAGGGCGGGGCGTCTCTAGATAACAGCTGAGGGGCTCGGGCCAGAGCAGCTGGGCTGCTTTCCCCTCGCCCCCTGCCTTGGCTGGTGTCTCCTCTTGGCAGGTGACTGTTGAGGAGGGGTTGAGCGGGTGGCCCATGCTGACGTGAGCCCCTCTGCCTGCAGACCACCGTGGCCCACTGCATCTCTGTGAGCCAGGACTACATCTTCTGTGGCTGCGCTGATGGCACCGTGCGCCTCTTCAACCCCTCTAACCTGCACTTCCTCAGCACCCTGCCCCGGCCCCATGCCCTGGGGACAGACATTGCCAGTGTCACAGAAGCCAGGTGAGCTGTGTGGGCCCCCTGCCTCCATTTCAGAGCCTTACTCCGCACCCAGCCTTCCTTGCCTGTGCTTCAGAGAATAAGATGAAGGGTGTATCGATACCCCCAAAGATTACAGGAACATCTCTGCACACACACAAATCACACAAATGTGGCTTTATTGGTACACGGCGCACTGTGGGGGACCATGGAGTGTCTCAGTATGTAGGCGTTAGGAGTGGCTTAGTGTCAGATTTGGGCTTGTGTTAGATGATTTTAGGATTGGATCCAGGGACTGAAGTTTTGCTCTGGTTGGGTACTGTGAGGAAGTGCGGGCAGTTCTACAATTGGACATTTAATTTTATTTGAAAGGTGGAAGGAAAGGTATGGAGCTAAAGCTGTAATTAGTAAAGAAGTTTCAGTCAGTGCTGAAAGATGGAAAACGGTGATGTTTGGTCATTTTTGTGGTTTGTACAGTGATCTTGTTTTTATCTGTCTCAGACACCACTACAGAGTGGTCTTGTTTTTGTTTCACTCCGTCACGACCACAGAGTTACCTTGTCTCACGTTGGTGTTCTGTGACCTCGTTTGTGTTCATCAGGAGAGCACCATGGCCCAGTAGCTAGGGCTGGGTCAGCTCCTAGCTGAGAGCTGTCAGAGGCAGCTTTTTCCTCTCAAGCAGCTGCTTCCAAACCTGCAGGTCTGGAGAGGGCTCCCATGCTCTGCTCCTTCCTTTGTGGGTGGGCTTCTGTTTTCATTCCCCTCAATCCCTCATTTCGTCAGCTCCTCACTCACCAGTTTGCTCTGTCCTCTTCCCCACAGTCGCCTCTTCTCTGGAGTGGCGAATGCCAGGTATCCAGACACCATTGCCTTGACCTTTGATCCTACTAATCAGTGGCTGTCTTGTGTATACAACGACCACAGCATTTATGTTTGGGACGTGAGGGACCCCAAGAAGGTGGGCAAGGTGTACTCGGCTCTGTATCATTCCTCCTGCGTCTGGAGTGTGGAGGTAGGTGGGCTGACTCGAGACTGACCCGGTTTGCCGGGACACCATTGTGAGGACAGAAAGTGGGGATCCCCAGGTAGAACATTATGTTCCCGCTGCCTCCTTGTTTCTCCAGCAACATCCCTGTGTGTCCACATACCTTCAGATGGATCCTGAGGGTTGAGCTTGAATTTTAGTGCTTATATGTCTCAGGCTTCTTCCAATGTGTCCCCGTCCATCCTTAGCTTTGCCTTGTCCTGGGCTGGGTGATCTTGGATGAGTTACTGAACTTGACCGAGCCTCATTTCCTCAGTGGTGAAATGATGTACCCGATTCATCTAATTGTTTTAAGAATTAAGTGAAATAATGTGAGTGGGAAACATAGAAGAGTGCCTGGTACATGGTAGATGCTTGGTTAACGTGCTTTCCCGCAGTGATTTGAAGAGTATCTAATAGTTATGGCTTGCTTACCATGTGACAGACAGCGGGCTAAGCCTTGGCCAGCATCAGCTCCTTAATGTCATTCCCTTCCGTCTCCGTGGGCAGGCAAGGGACTGCTCCCTAATTGGAGCTCTGACTTTGTTCCCTCTGCCCCTTCAGGTCTACCCGGAAGTGAAGGACAGTAACCAGGCCTGCCTGCCCCCCAGTTCCTTTATCACCTGTTCCTCTGACAACACTATCCGCCTGTGGAACACAGAGAGCTCTGGGGTGCATGGCTCCACCCTGCACCGAAACATCCTCAGCAATGTGAGCCACGGGGCCCCCACTCCATGCCTAGTGCCCACGTTCCTTCGCCTTCACACCGCCTTCTCAGGAACTGGGTCCCCAGACCTTGATCTTCCAGCTCTTATTTGGCCGGCCCCTGCGAGCCAAGGCTTTTTTGTCTTGTCCAGCATTCCTCTCCCCTTGCTTCTGTACTGGGCCAGGCCTGCCTTATCTACTTCTCCTGACCTGCTCCACTAGGACCTCATTAAGATCATCTATGTGGATGGGAACACTCAGGCCCTGCTGGACACTGAGCTGCCCGGGGGAGACAAAGCTGATGGGTCCCTGATGGATCCCCGAGTGGGCATTCGCTCTGTGTGTATCAGCCCCAACGGACAGCATCTCGCTTCAGGGGACCGTGTGGGCACACTCAGGTAATGCCAGGTCTGGAATGGGTACTGCCTGCCTCTCATGGTCTGGGCTGGGGGAGTTAGTCCCCAGGGATAGAGCTTTTGAAAAGTTTGGCTCTAAAAGATTGGGGAAAAGATATTCATATACAAGGGAAGGATAATTATAGTGAAGAAGCCCAGCAGAAACCATCCTAATCAAGTAATCAGGCTTAACATCCTCACATCAACATCACAAAGCCCATAGTGGTGCACTAAGAAGGACATAGCATTTTTTCTGTGGTATTCTTGCCAAAAATGCAGAAAACTCAGTCCTGTCATGAGAAAACAACAGACCAACTCAAATTGAGGTACGTATGACAGAGCATCAGTACTCTTCCAAAGTATCAGGGTTATGAAAGGTAAGCAAAGACTGAAGAACTGTTACAGACAGGAGACTGAAGAGAAGTAACAACTCAATGCAGTTTGGGCTCTGGGTAGGATCCTGGATCCAGAAAAAGGATGTGGCAAAACTGGTGAAATTCAAATAAAGCCTTTAGTTCATAGTGTTATACCAACGTAAATTTCCTGGTTCTGGCAACTGGACTGTTGTTATGTAAGGCGTTAACATTAGGGAAAGCTGGGTAAGGGAAATACGGAAACTCTCTGTACTCATTGCAACTTTTCTCTAACCTGAAAGTTCAAAAATAAAAATAAGCTTTCAAAAAGATCAGGGGAGAGGATGTAGCAGAGGAAGCAGAATGAGTCTCTCCTCCTGCAGCCTGGCAGTGACCCCCTCCCTCCTCTCCTCATCTTTGCAGGGTGCACGAACTACAGTCCCTAAATGAGATGCTGAAGGTGGAGGCCCATGACTCAGAAATTCTATGCCTGGAGTACTCTAAGCCGGACACAGGTAAAGAGGATGCCTGGTACCCAGCCCAGAATGGCACAGGGCTCCTCCAATCCTGCTAGTGCCACTTACATCTGTCCTGGCTGTTGGATGTGGGACTGAAAATCCTTTGACTCATTTGGTGTCATTGCAGGTTTAGAGGAGGGCAGCTCTGTCCCTTCTCTGTGGTTCTCTTGGCTTAGGGATATGGGGCTCAGTTCCTTTTTGCTGGACCCAGATAGGGGCCTGCTCTGGGCACTCGTGGGCTGATGGAGTTCTTCCAATCCCAGGTCTGAAGCTCCTCGCGTCAGCGAGCCGGGACCGGCTGATCCACGTGTTGGATGCTGGACGGGAGTACAGCCTACAGCAGACGTTGGACGAGCACTCATCCTCCATCACAGCTGTCAAGTTTGCAGGTAGGGGCAGGGCAATTGAGATACATTCTGCCACCTATGACCGACATCTCCCCTGCCCCCCCACTGCCACCTGCGTCCTGCCTCCATGGGAAGGGTATGCCCGTCACAGTGGCATGTGGGACAGCAGCTGGCCGGCCCGGGGCTGGATGGGAAGACAGGTGGAATATAGACTCTTAGTCCAGGGGACCCTGAGCAACCAGGTTAGCTGAGAATGGGGAGAAAGGAAGGCCTAGGTTTGGAGGGAAGCATCCTGATTTAATTGGTTGTCTCAGCCTTGTAGAGTAGCTCCATAGAGGGAACATGTGGAGGGAAGCGGAGGGAAGGCTGGCCTGCTTGTGGTGAGAGGAGTGGGAACAGCTAGGCCCCCTTCCTCCATAGCCAGCGATGGGCAAGTCCGCATGATAAGCTGTGGAGCAGACAAGAGCATCTACTTCCGCACTGCACAGAAGGTGAGGTTACTGGGTGTCCCTGAATGGGGCAGTGGGTTTGTGGGTGGGGCGTGGGGTCGCTACGCTTCCCCTACCTGAGGTTACGAGAGGTGAAGGGCGGCAAAAGCAGGGCTCTCTGGGTCTGGTGAGGCATTTGGGCATGGGGTCTGCCCTCATGCTCCACCCCTGCAGTCTGGAGATGGAGTACAGTTTACACGGACACACCACGTGGTACGGAAGACGACCCTCTACGACATGGATGTGGAGCCCAGCTGGAAGTACACAGCCATCGGCTGCCAGGATCGAAATATTCGGTGGGCATCCCTTTCTCAGACCATCTGACCACATTCCTTCATGCCCCAGGGGGTCAGCTCTAGGCAGCTCAGCCCTGTGTCTATCTTTTTGTCCAGGACTTTGTGCCCCCCTTGAGCCTACAGAATGAATACTTTGCCTCACCCAAGAGGTGGTAACCTCTTTGGTGTTGGGGTGTGGCTTCCAGAGAGAACAGAGCTGCGGGTGAATGCTGGCCTTGCTGCCACCCAAGTGACCGTGACCTCCTCCTCATGAATGAGTGTGAATGAGTGTGTTTCTTCACAGGATCTTCAACATCAGCAGCGGGAAGCAGAAGAAGCTGTATAAAGGGTCACAGGGTGAGGATGGCACTCTGATTAAGGTAAGGGCCCAGCAGGATGGGCGTTGGGCTGGAGAACGGGAGAACGGGGCGCTGGGCAGAGAGGCACTGGTGCTCCCTGTCCTCGTCCAGCTGTGTGTCCCACTCCTCAGGTGCAGACAGACCCCTCAGGGATCTACATTGCTACCAGCTGTTCCGACAAGAACCTTTCCATTTTTGACTTCTCCTCAGGCGAGTGTGTGGCTACCATGTTTGGCCACTCAGGTGAGTGTAGCCCTGATACTCTCCCCCCTGGAACTTCCCTCTTTCTCCCTTTAGTTTCCTGCGTCCCAGCAGAGCTGTCTGTCCCTCCCCTCCAGCTAACCCCCTGTGTGTTGGGACAGACACTTGGCTGGGACTTCAGTGGGGCTCATAGGCCATACTCTTTGTTCTTCACAGAGATTGTCACTGGCATGAAATTTAGTAACGACTGCAAACATCTCATCTCCGTGTCAGGGGACAGGTGAGCAGAAGCCAGCTTCCCTGAGACACAGATTCTTCTTCTGTGCCACAAACACACCCTGTCCCTCCCCTCTCTTCAACTCAGTGATGTCTTGGGAAGTAGGGCTGAACAGGGATATTTCTTGGCTGGGCCTGACCTGGCACTGGAGGGTGGCTCTGGTCTCCTTGCCAGCCTGTGGAGAAAGGGGTGCTAGAGGTGTTGCCACCCACAGAGACCTACCTACTCCTCCCTCACCCAACTCTGTGGCTCTACCCCAGCTGCATATTTGTGTGGCGCCTGAGCTCTGAGATGACCATCAGCATGAGGCAGCGCCTGGCCGAGCTGCGCCAGCATCAGCGCGGGGGCAAGCAGCAAGGACCATCCTCTCCCCAAAGGGCTGCTGGACCCAACCGGTGAGAACAGAGTGTGGGGTATGGACAAGCGGTGGGTGGGCATCCAGACTGCTCGCTGTGATGGCACGGCTCCTCCCCCTTGCTCTGGACCTGCCATTCAGAAACTCTGTATCTCCCAACACTTGTTCCTCACACGAAGACCCAAGACGTTGGCCTCTTCCCCTATTGAGTCTCCCCTCCCCCTGACCTTCGTTGTCTTGGACTCAGGCACGAGGCCCCATCGATGCTATCTCCTGGACTAGCTCTCTCATCAGACAGTGACAAGGAGGGAGAAGACGAGGGCACTGAAGAAGAAGAACTTCCAGCTCTGCCCATCCTTGCCAAGGGTACCAAGAAAGAGCCAGGTCTGTGGAAGTCTGATGTGGGCCAGACACGCACCAGTTGGTGCAGTGGCTAGATGTGCCCTTTCGGGGGCTGCGGGGGTGAGAGCAGTGTGAGCTGAGGAAACTGGAGCATTGTCGTAGCCTCGTAGGGTGTGGGCTGCTGTGGGACCAGCGCTGCACGGTGGGTGGGCGCGAAACCCTCTCTGACTGCCGGTCTCTGTCTAGCCTCGGTGCCCAGCACGGCCCTGCCCCGAAGCCTGTCCCACTGGGAGATGAGTCGGGTGAGTCACCGTCGTTAAAATGTCCTTCCAAGGTTACAAGAAGTGAAGGACGGTGAAAGCAGGGCTCTCTGCACCTGGGGAGGCATTTGGGCATGGGGTCTGCCCACGTCTGCACCCCTTGTGTCCAAGGAAGGGGAGCTCGAGCCCCTGGGCTGGTTCCAGGTGAGGGGTGACGAAGTCCAGGTATTTCCTCCCTGCGGCCTGCAAGGATTAGTCACCACTAGGGGAAATACTCCGCTTGTTCAGCCTCCTGGGGGCCTGGGAGTAAACAAAGAACATGTTGAGGTGGGGAGTAGAAAAGGGGTCTAAGCTGAATGGTTACAAGGAAATTCCAAGAAAGTCAAAGGGCCAAAGAACTGAAATCTGGAGAAACTGTACTTCTAAAGACCCAGGTGAAGAGCTAAGCTCAGAACTTCCAGAAGAGTTAGAGGGAAAAGGCCTTAAGAGGACCAGTAGCTGAGCGGCAACTTCAGGGTGGCCGGGAGGAGGATGAAGGCTTGCAGAGGCTGCCCAGCCTTCCCTTGTCCCACGTCAGGGTTTCAAGCTCCAGCACCTTTCATTGTCAGCAGCAGTTTCATGGGATGATGGTGGTGTGGTGTCTGGTGCCTTCTGACCAGGCCATGTGTCTCAAGCCGGGGCCATTGGTTTGTCCTTGGTGCTGTGAATGGACTTGGGCTGTCCTCAGAGTGGGGGCCTTTTAGAGACTCCCAGCTCTGAGGTGTCCATGACACCAGTGAAGACGAAGACCAGAAGGTCCTCTAGGACAGGACACAGAGTGAAGCTGAGAGCCTGAACTCTGGAGCCAGACTACCTGAGCTGTAACCTGCAGGCAGACTGTCTGTGGGACTTGGGCAAGTTACTTAAGGCCTCTGTGCTTCAGTTTTCCCATCTGTACATGTGAGGCGAATGGTAGTACCTCCTTCATAAGGTGGTTGTGAGGATTAAATGAACTAATACGTGTAAAGTGCCTGGCACACAGTAGGTGACGTGTGAGTGTTTGCTAAGACTGTTGTGTGATTGTTACTGTTACTCCTCTCCCACCCCCTCCCCACACCAGGCACAGGAGACAGAGGAATTCCTGGATCCAGCTCCTGCAGCCAACCAAGGACCCAGAAGAAGGGGGCGCTGGGCTCAGCCAGGCGTGGAGCTGAGTGTCCGCTCCATGCTGGACCTGCGGCAGCTGGAGACGCTGGCCCCAAGTCCTCGGGGCCCTAGCCAGGACTCTCTGGCTGTGAGCCCTTCAGGTCCTGGGAAGCATGGTCAGCAGGCCCCTGAGACCTCACATGCTAGCCAGGTGAGCCCGCTTTCTCCCAGCGAACTAGAGATCTCCAAGCAGCTTTAGCCAGCCTTGTGCCAACAGCTGGGGCCTGAGCATTGGTCTGGCTGTGCTTGCTCTGCCTCTGTGGGACATGGGTAACCTGAGCTGCAAAGTCAGGTGGGGCTGGCTAGGCTGTGCGGTACGGTGCTTGGGGTGCAGAAGCAAAGGGTAGCCTTTGTCCTGGGCTGGGTTCCTTGGAGGGCTCATGATATGAAGTGGTGGCTAGAGGTTGGCAGCCCAGAGTGCTAATGTAGTTCTTCCAGAAGCTCAAGAACACTAGTTGGAACCCAGCCTGGCTTTTTGGTGTCTGTCCTCAGAGTCGGAGCTTCCCCCAGAATTGGTGCCCACTGGATCCTTGCCCACCTCCACCTCCTCTCCCAGACCCTCACTCACGTCAGCAACCCCAGTGATGTTTCCAGAATGTGTGTTTCCCTTTGTGTGTTTCCAGAATGAAAAGCGCCCCCGGCCTCAGGCTTCCCAACCCTGTTCCTGCCCCCACATTATCCGATTGTTGTCCCAAGATGAAGGGGTCTTTGCCCAAGAACTGGAGCCTGCACCCATCGAAGACGGTATTGTCTACCCAGAGCCGAGTGACAGCCCCACCCTGGATACCAGGCAAGGGTCCTGCAGACTTCTGGGGCCATGCACCACCCGCCTCGTCTTCCCTTCCCTCCGAGGGTTCTGTATTTGGGTGGGGGGGCTGGCCCCAGGCACTCAGGGCTTGCCCACCACTGCCTCATCCCCAGTCCTGCTCATGGGTCGGGCAGAAGGAAGGTAGGAGTCCAGTGGGGCTGCTGCTTACCATTGCTCACTGCCTCCTCTTTCCCCTCTTGGCCTTTCTGGCAGTGAGTTCCAGGTGCAGGCACCAGCCCGAGGGACCCTGGGAAGAGTGTACGCCGGCAGCAGGGGCTCAGAGAAGCACAGCCCTGACAGTGCCTGCTCCGTGGACTTCAGCAGCAGTCGCCTTTCCAGCCCTGAGCATCCCAATGAAGGTGAGGCTGCAGCCCTGAGGGAGGGCCGGGACCACGCGGGTCAGTGGACTGAGGTGGGAGTGGAGGCTTTGGTGACAGAGGGGTGCAGTGTGATGCTTCTCTCCCCCTCCCCCACATCCAGACTCCGAGAGCACGGAGCCCCTGAGTGTGGATGGCATTTCCTCAGACCTTGAAGAGCCAGTCGAGGGTGATGAGGAAGAGGAGGAAGAGGAGGGAGGCACTGGCCCCTACGGGGTGCAGGAAGGCAGCCCCCATACCCCGGACCAGGAGCAGTTTCTAAAACAGCACTTTGAGACTCTGGCCAATGGGGCTGCTCCAGGTGTGGTCACATTGGTCACCGCAATCTACCCTTCTTTCCTCCTTGCCCCGCTGAGAGGGAGGGTCCAAGGGCAGGCCATGCCCGGGGGCTGCCTTCTAGGGGAGGCAGAGTCTGGGCAAGAGCTTGCTTCAGTCCCTGATTTCTGTCATCCTGGCAGGGGGCCCAGTCCGGGTACCAGAGCGGACAGAGTCTCGGAGCATCTCCTCACGATTCCTGTTGCAAGTGCAGAGCCCCGCACTCAGGTACTGTCCACAGCAGCTCACTTTCCTACAAGGAGCTCCAGCTCTCCTGACCTTGCAGTGCTCCCAATAGGGTCAGCCCTGTGCCTGGGGCAGCCTGCAGCCCTCTTCTCTCCAAGGATCTGTCTTCCATGCCCAGCAGCACTGTGCACTCCCCAAGTTTTGGGACAGCTGTCCTGGCTGGCTTTGTGCCCGCCCTTCTCTCCTAGTGCATCTCTAGTGCTGTGCGAGCTTCTCCCCGTCTTGGCAGGGAGGAGCCCTGAGCCTCCTCTGGGGCTTTTTCCACATTTCCTCCCTAGGGAACCATCCCCATCTTCCTCAAGCCTGGCAATGACATCGAGGCCAGCCCAGGTGCCGCAGGCTTCTGGCGAGCAGCTGAGAGGCAATGGTGCCAATCCTCCAGGAGCACCGCCGGAGGCGGGGCCTTCCCTTGGGAACCCTGACCCCCAGCAGGCAGCCCCTGTGCTGTTGCCACGACGCCGTCTCAACCCGGACAGTAGCTGGGCCCCCAAGAGAGTGGCCACAGCCAGCGCCTCAGGTGGACTCCAGAAAGCCCAGTCGGTGCAGAGTCTGGTGCCACAGGGTGAGGAGCCTGGGGGGCTCAGCTCTAGGTGTGGGGAGTGTGGAGCCCATGGGCGTACTAGAGGAAGGTGGCCTCACGTGGCCCTGATGTGTCACTGTGCTTGCCGGTGGGAGCCCCTTAGTGGGTATGTGCAGGGCACAGCAGCTCCTAGAGAGTTGAGCCTTAGCACCCGGGACGCCTTCCTCACCGCCTGACCTGTGTATGTCTCTGTCTCCCCTGCAGATGAGGCCCCTCCACCAGGCCCGTTGCTCTTACAGGAGATGGAGGCCCAGGGGCGCCTGTGCTCCCTGCCCCAAGCTGACAGCCGTCTGTCTCAGCCCCACTCCTACCAGAACCCCACCACCAGTTCCATGGCCAAGATAGCCCGCAGCATCTCTGTTGGGGAGAACCTGGGCCTGGCTGCCGAACCTCAAGCTCCTGCCCCCATCCGAGTCTCGCCACTCAGCAAGCTGGCCCTGCCCAGCCGGGCTCACCTGGTCCTGGATATCCCAAAGCCACTGCCTGATCGTCCTACCCTGGCCACATTCTCACCTGCTACCAAGGGCCGGGCCCCTGGTGAGGCAGAACAGCCTGGCCCCTCAGCAGGCCTAGCAAAGGCTCACAGTACATCTGAGAGGCGGGCCTGCTTGGGGGAGGGTGCCACTCCCAAGCCTAGGACCGAGGGCCAGGCTCAGCCTGGGCCCAACAGTCCCCGTGCCCAGCAGCTGCCGGTCAGCAGCCTCCTCCGAGGCCCTGAGAACCTGCAGTCCCCAGCCCCTGAGAAGACTCCCAGCCCTGTGGAACGCACCAGGCCGGGGGCAGCCCGGAGCCGGGACTCAGGTGTGCACAGCTCCCAGCTCTCATCTCCTGCCCCGTCCTCTCTCTCCTGTGTCTGTTGGCCAGTCTCTGGCTCTATCCCATTTCTGTGCGTCCAGCCTCTGGCGTACGTCGTCCTGTCTGCTCCTGTTTCGGTCCATTAAGTCACACCCCTGATGGTGAGACACTCCTGCCGACCTTCATGATCTCCCTATGACCCACTTGCCCCTTCAGTGCCTTCCGGCCCCTGAGACTGGGGCTGGAGCTGGCCCTTTCCTCTGGACCTTGTTTCCTGGGTGGTGTTGGGAGGGTGTCGGGAAGGAAGGAGGCAAGAGGAAGGGACTGAGGGCGTGCGATGCTGGGTGGGGTGGGGGTAGGCCTCTCTTCCTCTGAGTGACCCCTGGGTGGGGAGGCCTGAAGGGGCAGCTTTGCTGGGCCTTACTGAGCTGTATGTCCCTCCCAGAACCAGCCGTGAGCCTGGAGCAGTGCGAACAGCTTGTGGCAGAGCTCCAGGGCAGTGTGCGCCAGGCCGTGCAGCTCTACCACTTGGTACGTGTTGGGTACCCCCCCGCGGCGGGAAGACAGAGCAGGTCAGGAGTGCTAGCTGAGTATCCGGAACATAATGATAAGGCTCTTCCACCGATGGGTGGGTGGAGCAATTGAGAACATTCTGAGTAGGTGAGTGGGTTAGAAGCCAGGCCAGGCCTCATGAACTGAGCACGTATCGGTCACTTCTGGCTAACAGCTGGAGACATCCTCAGACAGGAGGGTGGGGTGTAGAGAGCCCACATGTCCTAGTTTGCTTAGGACCATGCAGCTTATGCCTGTTGTCCAAGTATAATTATTAATAGTATCCCCTTCCATATTCAAAACTGACTTGGCCACCCTAAACATAGGGGACAGTCCAGCAGGGGCCAAGATTTGAAAGAGGAGTTGCTAACAAGATGTAGATGGTGCCAGATCTGACAGTCACCCCCAGGGTCTGCCTCTGTCCCCTAGCCTCTGGTCATACTTGCTGGTCTTGGAGTGTGGAACTCCCAGCCACACCTAGCAGGGCATGCAGTCCCTTCTTTGGGGCAGGCTGGACGCCGGCAGGGCCCCTCCCTTTTCTACATCCATTGACAGTCCCCTCCACTGTTCCTCCACCTCACTTCTGGGGTCCTGTTGCAGGTGGCCAGCTGCAAGACACCCTCAGCAGAGCAAAGTCGCATCACCCAGCTCCTCAGAAACACCTTCTCCTCCGTGCGGCAGGAGCTAGAGGCCCTGGCCGGGGCTGTGTTGTCCAGCCCAGGCGGGAGCCCTGGGGCCGCGGGCGCCGAGCAGACACAGGCCCTGCTGGAGCAATACTCAGAGCTGCTGCTTCGAGCCGTGGAGCGGCGCATGGAACGCAGACTCTGAGTTCCAGAAGCCTGTCCCAAGTGAATGCTCCCCCGATTCCAAACTGCAGCCCCTCCTCCACTCACCAAAACCTGTGGGGTTGCTTGGAGTGGATAGCAGGGATCAGTGCTCAGAGGGGAAGCAGCTTTCCCAGCTGTTCCTCATGGGGTCCCTGTATTTATTAATTTATTTCCCTGACTGTTGCCTCACTTTCTTGGAACTCCTGCCTCCACAGCCCCTCCAGTGGCTCACGCAGGAGTAGGTCTTGGGCCTTTGTCATCTTGGTGCTGTGAGGAGTAGGAGGGCAGCCTGCCCCATCTGGGGGAAATCGGGAAAGGCTGGCCCTCTCTTCTTAGAAGCCATTTGAAATTACTGCAGGGATCAGCTCCCTGGGGTGGAGCACACACAGGGTATTCAGTGGGGTAGAGGTGAGAGGTGATCTGGTATCCATGCCCTTTAGCCAACAACGGAGGCTCACCTCTACCTCCACCTCCCCCCCTCCCCATACCAGCTGCACTCCCCTGGCTGCCAGAGCAGGGGTTGTTTTCCCCACTTGCTGGCAGTTCAGAAAGGCAGAGCCCTCTGGCCCTCTGGAGCACTCCCAGCCATCAGGAGGCTTGAGTTGATATCAAGGCCCGAGCCGCCACATTCCACTCCCGTTCCCCCTCCAAGAGGGCCCTAGCATTGTCTCTTCCTGTGCCCCCTCTCTCCTGGCCGGAACTGTGGAGCCAGCTGTGGGACATTGCTGCAGGACAGTAAAGCCCTCTGCTGGGCAAACATGAAGCCCTGGCCTCCTTCCCTCAGCCCCCTGGCCTTCCCTGTCCTCCAGCCCTGGTCCCCAGTAGGCTCCTGGAGCCGAGGCCACCTTCTCCCTGCATCCTGAGTGATGCTCAGTCAGAAGCCTGTGTTGGAACTTCCCTCATAGTTTACAGGGCGCTGGCCCACCTTCTAAGGACCTTGGCCACAGGAGAAATCTAAACACACACACACACACCCACAAGTTGAGTGTTCATTGCTAGAGCACTTGCCTGGCTGATGTGTACCTGGTTTACCTCTCACATCCCGCCCTAGCTTCACCAACTTGGCTCTTATCAAAGAACATGAAAAGGGAAGGAACACACTAAGCCTGAAATCTGGATTCCTAGTGTCCACAGCCTAGCTGATGTGAGATGGCCCAGAGTATCTGGTTTGGGTAGAAGGAGCCTCCTCAAAGGCAGTGCTGGGCACCCAGGGGTACTGGGTACTGGAGGTTGAAGAGAGGGAGGCACATGGGACTGCAGCAGGGGCTAAGAGACACACTGGAAAGGTGGTAGGTGGGACAGGTAAGTGGCAGAGGTCAGGGGATAGATTAGAATTAGAAGGGCAGTTTTAGGGGTGAGGGGAAGGAGGTAGGGCACAGTGGGCAAGTAGAGTAGGACCAGGTAGTGAAGCACTTGAAGAGTTGGGGTGAAGAACATGTGTCTCTAGGCCCTACTGCTTCCTCTGCCTCAGGTAAGTCAGGGCAGCTCTACCACAGCTCCAGGCCACAAAAGTCCATTTCCCTATGGGCTCTGCTGGCTCTATAGGCGGAGGCATAGCAAGAAATTAGATTCTGAAGGGAGCGCAGCTCTGTTTGCATCAGTGGCCTGAACAGGTGAAACCTATTTCACCCTCACTCTTCTCTACTACCACCACCTGCTCGGCCAACGTGCAAAGAAATCCTGGCCCAAGAACTCTCACAGCTGAGAGTGGAGCCTGGGAGGGCTGCAGCTGCCCTTGTCAGAGTTAGAAATCCACTCCCACCGTACCCCTAATCCGCACACCAGCCGCAGTCCACCGCAAATGGGGTTCAGGCCTGGCCCTCTGGGCTGGGTTCTTGGCCATCCTTAGCCAGTCTGTCCTTCACGAGGAAGGAGATACACTGCTGCCAAGGTTTGTGAGAAGGTGGCCGCCCTTCCCCTACCCCCAGCCCGGCGTGGAGGGGTGGGGGGTGGTCTCGTGGCCGGCGCCCGTCCCCTTCTGCATGTCTGAGGCCACCGGCGACTGCCGACCCCGTTCAGATCTGCCCTGACCCAGTTTTGAAAGCCCCTTATTTATAACTTTTATACTTTGTCCAGGCCATGGCGCTTCCCTCCTCCCCAGGTCTCACAGGGCAGAGGCTGTTTTTAACATGTCCGTTTGTACTGATGTATGAACTCGTCAATAAACACAATCATTTGCTAACCCTGGGTTGCCAGCGAGTGGGGCAGGCGAGAGGAGGCGCGGCTTTTCGCTTGCCGCGTGGATACAAAATCTGTGGTCGCCTGGGGGGTATGGGGGTGGGCAGTTGGAAGCTGCTGACTTCAGCGGCAGTGTGTGGGAGGACGAGGCGTGGAGGGGGCTGGGAGCCCGGGCTTGAGGCCGCACGGAAGGGCGGGGCCTCGGGCCCGAGGCGGGGTCTTAAGGAGGGAGGGAGGGGCGGCGGCGGCGGCGGCGGTGGCGTCATCGTCATGGCGGACGCGGCTTTGGACGCCGTGCGAAGAGAGTTACGGGAGTTCCCGGCTGCGGCAAGGGGTGAGTGGGGTGGCTCCTCGACCGCAGAGCAATCACAAGATGCGGGAGGGGCCTTGGGCTTGCCGAGAACCGGGTCCCGGATCCGGGTGCGCCCTGGTTCTTCCTGGGCCACTGGCACCAGGGTGCACCCTGTTTCTTTTCCTCAAGGGGCGCGGAACCTCGTGCACGTGACTGGTGGCCGGCCCCTCTGTGCTCGCGCGTGTGTCTCAGCCCCGTTCCCCAGCCCCCTCGGTGGGCCCTCAGCTCCCCTCCTTCCGTGTTCCCGCACTTTCGTGGCTTCTTGGGGGGACTCTTCACATTATTCCCAAGACCCGGCCCAGTCTTTACTCTGGTGGCGTTCTGTGTTTCCCACCGTCAGCTGGCACCGAATACTCGGGGCATTCTGTTGTTGCCCTTCCCACCCTTCCCTGTTGTGAAATCTTTAAGGTTTCTCCCTCTCTGAACCCCTGCTGGATCGCTTCCTTCAGGAAAAGACTCCTCCAAGCTGCGAGCATTGCAGAGCTTTGGGAGAACTGGAGGCAGCTATACTGGAGATCCCTGGCTCTTCCCCTGCTTGGTTTTTTACTTTTCTCTCTCATTCTCTTCCTTTTCTCTTTCTATTTTTAAGCAATATCTTATCACTGAATAGTGACATGGGCACATGGTTTTAAAAACAGCAGACTTACAATGTAAAGTAAGCTTCCCTCCCATTCCAGGCTCCAGTATGCATCCTTCCAGAAATACTCTGTTAATATCTACACACAAACCTATGACTGTATATCTCCCTTTTTATACAAATGGTAGCTTGTTAGGCACACTCTTCTGTACTCTGTATCTTTTTTTTTTTTTTAATTATGTCTTTGTCTTTTGACAGTTTTTTAAAATTATTTATTTATTTATTCATTTATTTATTTTTGGCTGTGTTTCTGTGCGAGGGCTTTCTCTAGTTGTGGTGAGCGGGGGCCACTCTTCATTGCGGTGCGCGGGCCTCTCACTATCGTGGCCTCTCTTGTTGCGGAGCACAGGCTCCAGACGCGCAGGCTCAGTAGTTGTGGCTCACGGGCCTAGTTGCTCCGCGGCATGTGGGATCTTCCCAGACCAGGGCTCGAACCCGTGTCCCCTGCATTGGCAGGCGGATTCTCAACCACTGCGCCACCAGTGAAACCCTGTACTGTGTATCTTGAAAATCGTTCCATATCACTCTACTTCAGTCTTTTTCAGTCTTTTCCATCCCTCCTGTGTACTAATGCTGTAATTTACTTAATCAGCCCACTATTGGTAGGCATTTAGGCCATTTCCAATCTATTGTTTTCAATACTGCAACCAATACTTTGAGTGTTTGTTTAACCAATACTTAGTAAGCTCTTCAGTGTGCCAGGCTCCATTCAGTATGTTTAGGATACATCAGCGAACAAAACAAATCTCTACCCTCGTAGAGCTTACATTCTAAGTGAGGAGACAACCATAGGCACACTAAATGAGTAAATTATATAGTAGGAAAAAATGGGTTAGAAGATAAGTGCTTTGGGGTAAAAAAGTAAAGCAGAATGAGGAGGCTCGGGATGTGGCGTGGAGGGCAGGTTACAAGTTGAAATGAGAAGGTCAGGGTAGGCCTCTTTGATAAGGCGACATTTGAGCACTGCCTTGAAGAAGGAGGGGAGCGGGGGAGCCGGGCAGACCTCTGAGAGACAAGAGCATTTGAGGAGAGGGCACGCGGGTCAGATGCCCTATGGTGGGAGTGTGCCAGGTGTGTTCAGGGATCAGTGAGGAGGCTGGTGTGCCTGGAGCAGAGTCTTTGTGCACATGTGTGTTTTTGTTGGTTAAATTCCTAGCAGAAGAATTGTTGGACCAGAGGAATTGTTTGGATCCTTTTTGAAATTCTCACTTGGAAGCCCCAGGCGGGAATAGTGGCCATTCTCTAAAGGAAATCTATTAAAACGGTGAAAAAGTAAAACTGAAATAAAGGAAAGCTATTAAACGGTGAAAAAGTAAAACTGAAATAATTACAGAAAGTACAAAGGGTTAAAAAAAAAAAAAAAAAAAGCAGTGTCCACTTATTTTAAGACTCCTAGTAAGAATAACAGGGAGATTTATTGAGCCCCACCAGGTGACTGCTTAGATGGGCTGGCATGACTGGGAAGGCCCTTTGCCAGATTCCTCGCCCTTGCTCCCTTATCTACCTGGCACGTTCCATCTTGCCTCTCGAGTCAGTGAAGGAAGCATACTTCCTTTTCAGTTTTCCGGGGCCCACCAGGGTCTTCCCACTCAGTTTCAATTTTTGATCTAAAGACATTTCACTTTCCAGCTGATTGCAAGGCCCAGATGACTGGTGTGGAGACGCGGTCATGAGAGAGAGCGTGACCTCGGAGGTGAAAATGAGTGCAGTGGCTGTTGGGATAGGATGTAGTAACCACCCACTGGGGACCAAGACATTCAGGCTAGACCGCAAGGATGAAAATAACACAGCAAAGCCTATGCCCTGTATAAAAGCCAGGAGGAAGGCATTCCAGTGTGAGTGAGCAGCAGGAACAACGTTTGGCACCACCTGAGTAGAGTGTGTGCTGATGGGCAGGCACCAGACAGGAGGAAACCGGACTGGAAAAGTAGGTTGGGCCTCATCACGGAGTGTCTTGAATGTGTGTGCCAAGGCTGACTGTATTTTGTAAGGAGCAGTGGTGAGCCGTCAAAGGACTTTTTACTAGAGGTGTGACAAGATGAGATTGTATTTTAGGAAGATGACTGGGGCCAGGGTGGGGGATGCTTTGAGAAGGAGTGGAATTAAGCCAAGGAAACCAGTTAGTTCACTGCAGCAATCATCCAGCGAGGAGATTTTGGAGACTTATATTCAACCATTAAGCAAATATTTACTGAGCACCTACTGTGTGCTAGGTCCTGGGGGGTACATCAGTGAATAAGACAAGCATCCCTGCCCTCATGGAGCATACATTCTAGCAAGAGAGATCGATAAACAAGTGGAATAAGTAAAATATATAGTGTGTTAGATAGTGAGAAATGATAGAAATAAGAAGGGAAGGGGTATAAAGATTGTTGGGGGCAGGTTATAATTTTAAAAAGGGTGGCCAGAGAGGGAAGCCTCATCAAAGTGACATTTGAGGACCCGAATGAGCTAACTTTGAATGTGGTTACCAGCAGAGGAAAGGGGTATGTGTGGCTTGAGAGACATAGGCGGTAGAATCAACAGGACTTAGAGGTAATCAGTAGGATACCAGGAATGAGGGAGAAGAAAGAGTCAAAAAGAAGAGACTTTGGGGGCTTCCCTGGTGGCGCAGTGGTTAAGAATCCACCTGCCAATGCAGGGGACACGGGTTCGAGCCCTGGTCCGGGAAGATCCCACATGCCTCAGAGCTGCTAAGCCCGTGCGCCACAGCTACTGAGCCTGCGCTCTAGAGCCCGCAAGCCACAATTACTGAGCCCGCAAGCCACAACTACTGAGCCCGCAAGCCACAACTACTGAAGCCCGCGCGCCTAGAGCGCGTGTCCTGCAACAAGAGAAGCCACCGCGATGAGAAGCCTGGGCACCACAGCAAAGAGTAGCTCCCACTCGCTGCAACTAGAGAAAGCCCGCGTGCAGCAACGAAGACCCAACGCAGCCAAAAAATAAATGAATAAATAAATAAAAAAGAAGAGATTTTTGTTAAGGGTGGCACAGGGCCACTATTGACCTCTGCACAGGTGGCGCACCACGCAATCTGCCCAAATGCACGTGGCAGCCCTGGGTGTCTGAGGATGGTGATGCTGTTCGGTAAGACCAAAAGACAGTTCAGCCCTTACTTTTCTCCTGATGGTTTTGTGTGGCAGCCTGTCTCTCCAGTTAGGTTGTAAGCTTCTTGAGATGATGCTCGGATCATCCCTTAATACCTCCACGATGGCCCAGCCAAGTCCTCAGCACATTTTAGGTGCTCTCCAGAACCTTGGCCACCCATACAAGCGTTGGCCTTGGGGCCTCAGCTCTACTCATTCTGGAGCTCCCGACACTGCCTCCATGGCTGCCTTTCCTAATGGATGCCAGGAGGTTGGCCACTCCGGAGTAGGAAAGCCAGGGGTTCACTGTGCAGGGCTGGACGTGGCCCCCTGGAGGGTATGGATTGTGTGCTGAGCAGCAGCCCGTGGCCCTGTGGACTTTAGGGCCCATCCTGGTGTGTTTATGGGTGTTTCACACTTTCTCCTTTAAATTTCCCTCCTCATTCTTCTGTTCCTGGTTGTCCAGGGTCCCTTGGTCACCTATAGGCATTGCCTGGTGACACAGTGAACTGCCCAGAGAGGGCATCTCTTATGCAGGCAGCAACTGGGTACTGTTGGCCTCAACCCCCTTCCCCCGCCTCTTTCTCTCAGAGCTCAGCGTGCCTCTTGCTGTGCCCTACCTGGACAAGCCCCCCGGTCCACTCCACTTCTACCGCGACTGGGTCTGCCCCAACAGGCCCTGCATCATCCGAAATGCCCTGCAGCACTGGCCGGCCCTCCAGAAGTGGTCCCTCCCCTACCTCAGGTGGGGGCTGCCCTGGGCGGAGTGTGGGCGGTGCTTTGGGGCATCTGGGCTTGGACTGAACGTCCATTCCTCTAGAGCCACAGCGGGCTCCGCGGAGGTGAGTGTGGCGGTGACCCCAGATGGTTATGCGGATGCCGTGCGAGGGGACCGCTTTGTGATGCCTGCCGAGCGCCGCCTGCCCCTGAGCTGTGTGCTGGACATGCTGGAGGGCCGAGCCCAACACCCCGGGGTCCTCTACGTGCAGAAGCAGTGCTCCAACCTGCTCACCGAGCTGCCCCAGCTGTTGCCTGATCTGGAGCCCCACGTGCCCTGGGCCTCTGAGGCGCTGGGTGAGTGGAGGTGGGGCCCCGGCAGGGAAGAAGTGGGAAGGTGGGAGCCAGCCCCGCTTGCCGCTTCTCTCCCCTTGCTGGTGACGGCCCACACTCTTGGCTCCACGGGGTCAGCTCCCTCGGCCTTGACTTCATTTCGATGAACTACTGAAGATGGCTGCCCTTCCTTCTGCTCCAGGGGACAGAGGCCCCTCGCCATGCTCACCCACCTCTGCCCCTTCTCCCTGCCGTTTCCCTGGGGCCCCTCTGCTCCCCGCCCAGGTTCTGGCCCAACATCACTGTGGTGGTAGTTCCCAGCCTGGCCTCTCCTAACTCGCCCTCTTTCCTCTGACCCACAGGAAAGATGCCTGATGCTGTGAACTTCTGGCTGGGGGAGGCAGCTGCAGTGACATCTTGTAGGTGTCGGGAATACAAAGCTGGGGAGGAGGTTGTGGGGAGGGAAGGCGAGGCGGAGAGTAGAAGGCTGGCCTGAAGGGAAGTCGGACTGATTGATCTCTAAGATTTCTCCTGGGATTCTGGGGCTCAGGCATAACAGAGGGCCTTCCCCAGCAGCTCAGGTGGGTGAAGGTGCCCGCGGCATTGGACGCGGGGGACGCTGTTTCTTGTAGGTCCCTAGAAAGCAGTGAAGGCCAGCTAAGTCAGGGGGGGTAGACTCAGAAGAACCCTGTTTGTGCAAATTCCCCTCTTGGCGAGTGTCAAGTCCCTGGCAGGCAGAGATCTGAGATGCCCGAATGCCTGCCGGACTCCTTTCCTTGGCATCCCCCTGAGCCTCCTCTGACTTTGCGTGCTCTTCTGTCACACCGTAAGCTGTCTTGGGGTGCAGGGCCCCAAGTGCGAGTGTCTGCCCCCTCCTGTGCCCTGCCCCTCCTAACCCTGCCCACTGGGCCCTCTGTGTCGGCAGTGCATAAGGATCACTATGAGAACCTCTACTGTGTGGTCTCGGGAGAGAAACACTTCCTGCTGCATCCACCCAGCGACCGGCCCTTCATCCCCTATGGTAGGGGATGCAGCCTGGAGGGGCCGGGGAGCAGGTGGCCCAAAGTAGAGGGAGGGCAGTGGGTAGCCCTGGGCGGGCTGGGCCCCAGGCCTGAAGTGTGGACACGGCATCTCCACTGCACTAGGACTCCTGGCCCTCTTGCCCCTGCACCCAGGGAACAAGTGGGAGTGGTGGGCAAGCTCCAGGCCCTTTGAGGGTGCCCACAACTTTCTCCCTTTGGCTTCAGAGCTGTACACACCGGCAACCTACCAGCTAACCGAAGAGGGCTCATTCAAGATGGTGGATGAAGAGGCCATGGAGAAGGTGTCTGCCTTGTTCCTGGGCCCTGGGAGGGGGGAGGCAAGGAACCTGGGCTCTGAGGAACAGGCACAAAAGAGATGGGGAGGTGGTGCTTTGCTCTGAAGAATCCCTACGTCTGGGCCTCCCAGTGCCGAGCAGGGCAGGGCCCATGGTGTTTACCCCCAGGGACAGAGCTGGAGGGCCTGAGGGCTTTGGGCCTACTCCCTGGAATCTGTTGTGTTCCCAGGTGCCTTGGATCCCACTGGACCCCTTGGCTCCAGATCTGGCCCAGTACCCCAGTTACAGTCAGGCCCAGGCCCTTCACTGCACAGTGCAGACTGGCGAGATGCTCTACCTGCCCGCCCTGTGGTTCCACCACGTCCAGCAGTCCCATGGCTGCATGGCCGGTGAGGGGCTGCCCAGCTCACCGGGGGGCGGGGGGGGGAAGCTTAGGTTAGAAGGGGGACCCTCGTGCTCCGGTCTCCATTCTCTCCACAGTGAATTTCTGGTACGACATGGAGTATGACCTCAAGTACAGTTACTTCCAGCTGCTCGACTCCCTCACTAAGGCTTCAGGCCTCAACTGACCGAGCCCTGGTGAACATCACCAAGGACAACTCATGGAAAAGGCCGTGCCCCTCCTGAGCCAGTCACCTCGAGAGGCAACCTGGAGTCAGAGGTGCTGGCTGCTGGCCCAGCTGGGCTTAGGGTCAGCTTCAGAGGATCGGGAGGACCAGGAGGTGCCAGGCAGGTCTGGGTGTGGGCTCCCAGGAAGCTGGCGCACAGGTGAGGCAGCAGCCTGTTCTGGAAGAGGAGTGGGGTTCAGGTGCGGCACCGCCTCTCACCGGCGCCGTGACCTTGGGCGAGTTACTGCCTCACAGCATCAGTGTGCTGTCTGTAAAACAGAGATAACGATGGTTCCTACCTCATGGCATGTTGGGGACGGTATCTGTAAGGATGGCACCGGCCTGGAACGGAGGAAGTGTTCAATAAAAGGCGGCTATGATTCACGTGTGCTAAGGCTCCCTCGCGGTTGCCTTCCGTGGTTTGGTGAGGGCTGGAAGGTTCAGGTGAACATTTCAGGGTGACCCTGATTGGGGGTGAGGGCTGGGTCCAGGCCGGGGCCTGAGGAGCTCTCTGCGGCCGAGACCTCTCTGTCCCCGGCCGCCGTCACAGCCTCTCTGGGGCAAGCATGCCGACCTCAGCCTTGCTGTCACTCTGTGGCACAGAACTCGTTGACTCAGGGCCTGTAAAGCTCTCGTTAGCTTCGCTCTGGCCTTGTTTGCTCTCCTCCTCCAGCTCCACGGCAGCTGGTGCGGTCTTGTTCCCTAAAGGTCGCCCTTGTTTCCCTCACAGCAGGCACAGATAGGAGGGGACAGAAACCCCTGTCCCTCCTGAGGCTGTCGCCCTGAGGAAGGAGCGGGTCTCTACACTCGCTGTCCCCATCCCGCCCCCTTGCCCCAACCTGGCCCTGGGGACGGAAGAGCCCCCTTCCCCGGCCGCCACCCAGCACCCAGCTCCAAGGTGGAGGCAGCCCGGCACGCGGCTTTGAAGGGCTGTTTCACAGAACAAGCCACAGCCCTGCCGGCTCACGCTGGGGCCCGAGGTGCTCCCCTCAGGTTGGCCAAGCGCTTCAGTGAAGACGGGGCGGTTCTGTCACGTTGGCACCAGGAGGCTGTGGAAGGCCCTGGGGTGGGGGAATGCGGCTCGTGGGTTTGCTGCCGCTCTGGGGCCCGCTCCCTGCCTTCCAGACCTCAGCAGCCCCTTCAGCCGCGCCCCCAGCCAGACCCCTGCGGCCTCTTGCTCAGCCGCTGACGGCGAGCTCTCCTGGGGGTCCCTCCTTGAGGTCCAGGCAGGGAGAGCAGGGCTGTGGGGCCCAGAGGGCGGTGGCTGGAGAGGATGGGTCTCTGGGGGTGCTGAGCCCCCATCGCGAGGGTGTCAGTGGCTCTGTGTGGGCTTAAGGTGTCTCATCTCCTGGACGGGCGGCTGGTCCGGGAGTGGGCGTGGGGCTTGGGTGGAGCGGAAGCAGTGGGCAGGAACCAGGGAGGAGCTCGGGGCCTGCTGGGACATCCCTGGCGCTGGGTGAGAAAGCTGACAGTCCTTAGTCCTGCAGGTGCTGCCGTCATTCCTTCCTCCCGAGGACACTCTGCCTCATGGCTCTGGTAAGACCTGCTAGGGCACTGGTCCCTGCGCGGCCTGGTTAATGCTGTTTCTCGAGGGGGCTATGGGCTTCTCCAGGTGTTTGCCGGCCTTGGACAGGGCCAGGGAGCAGAGGCCAGGGAAGAGGCAGGGTCTTGGGAAGGAGGATCATTCTGTGTTTTTCCTGCCCTAGAAATGGGCTCCAGGCGGAGCTCCCTGGCACCGTGGATTTGGGCCCTGAGAACTCAGGCTCCCAGCTGCCGTCCTGGGGCCCCAGAGGAAATGGCCGCTCTGGTGTTCTTTCTGACTCAGTTGCTTGGGTCATGGGGGCCCCAGGGCTGACGGTGCTGGATGAGCTTTTCCAGCTCTGCCCCTGGACTCCGTTCCATCAGGGCCCTTCTGAAGCAGGGCTGATGGCCAAAAGGAAGACTCGATTAGCACAGGGTCTACATCCCCATACCCAGGGTCGTGGGTTTGGATGGGGCCACCTGGGGACCATCTTTAGCCTGACCTTGTAGGACCTGGAAGACTGGACAACCTATGGGTGGTCTGAGCTGATAATTGCTGTCCCTAGCCTAGTGGAGAGCCCATTTCCAGAATTGTCTTTTGGCCAGGGATGCAGAGTATGGGAAGCAGCTCAACCAGGGGGACCAAGGACAACCGGGGCCCTGACATACCTCTTCCCTTCCCTCTGTAGCCTTATATCCACACCCCGCTTTGCTGCCCTGGGGGCCCCCCGCCACCCAAGACCAGCCTCAAGGCTGCTTAGTAAAGGGGAGCCAGGGTTGTGGGGTGGAAAGAGTAAGGATACTGTACCAGGAACTGGAAGCAGGTAAGTGTGGGAGTTGAGAGCAGAAGTCGAGCTAGCCTGCTCCAGTCCTGGCCCTGGGTCTCGGGCAAGCAACTACTTAGCCTTTCTGTGCCTCTGTTTCCTTGTGGGGTTGGTTATAATAAGTAGTCCTCGTGCATAGGGTGGTTGTATGATTAAATCGAGTTAATCTACACGAAGCCCTTGGACCAGAGCTGGTGCAAAGTGTTGTGTAAGTGTAGGCAGGCCTCATCAGGAGATACCGTAGCCGCCTGTTGGCCCAGGACTCTGGTGGGTGGAGGACAGGCCTGTGGCTGGGCAGGGCTGGTCCTTCTGGTTCAGGATTAGGCCTCAAGGTGTCACCCCAGCCTCCCCTTTGGGCCCATCAGCCTGTAGTAAGCCTGTTTCTCTCTCTCTCCTCTGCAGGCAAAGGTGCCTGGGACCTGCTTGCTCACCATTCATGTCCTGCAGGCCCATGGCCTGCCCTCCAAGGACCTAGGTGAGTGCTGGACCCAGAGAGGGCAGTGGTTCTGCAGCTGGCTTCAGAGTGGGGCAGGACAGTGGGAAGAGACGCGAGTAGGGCTGGGCGTGCGGCGGGTCCCAGAAAGGGTGCTGAGAGGAGGTAGTGGATGGAACGTCGAGGTCAGGCCTGCACCTCCTGCCTCCCGACCCAGCCCCATTCCCTGGGTCTCTAGGTCTCCTGGGGCTGCCTGTGACGGAAGGATGTGGGCTCTGGGCGGCTGGGCTGGGAAGGGCTCTTGGCCAGCACCGGGTGCTCCTTCTTCCTTCCCACAGTGACCCCCTCTGACTGCTACGTGACTCTGTGGCTACCCTCGGCCTCCAGCCAGCAGCTCCAGACGCGCATGGTCAAGAACAGCAGAAACCCCATCTGGAATCAGAGCTTTCACTTCCGAATCCACAGCCAGCTCAAGGTGGGCAGGCATCAGCCTGGTCCTGCTCCCTGACCCACCCCTGTCCCACCCCTTCTTCCTGCAGCCCCCTCACTCTGTTCCCCTTTCAGAACATCGTGCAACTCAAAGTCTTTGACCAGGACCTTCTGACCAAGGATGACCCTCTGTTGTCAGTGCTGTTTGACGTGGGGACTTTGCGGGCTGGGGAGTCCCGGCGTGAGAGCTTCTCGCTGAACCCTCAGGCAAGGCTGTGTGCAGGCAGCGGAGGGCTTCAGCCCTGGGGAGGGGATGCTTTGGAGGGTAGCCAGGTACATGGCTTTCTTCTCCAGTGAGTGGTCCAGGCTTCCCTGGCATCCCAGAGGCCTCTGTCAGCGAGGAGCTCGTCCTGTCCCCGACCCTCTGTCTTGTCCCCTAGGCCAAGGGCAGCTTTCTTGGAGCAGTCCAGGGAAGGTGGCCAGTGGCTCTCCTCACCACTGGGACCGCAGCAGCCCAGGTGTCTGGGTTGGGACCTACACACACACGTACTCCTCACCGTTTCAAACTTGCTTCTTTCTCTCTCCAGGGCAGGGAGCAGCTGGAAGTTGAATTTCGGCTGCAGAATCTGTAAGTCGGGCCATGGGGCAGTTCCCGGGTGGGAGTGATTCCTTCTGGAAAGGACAGAGCCCAGCGCACCCAGAGCTGACACCCTTCCCTGGGAGGCATCAGGGTTGGAGGAGGAAAGCCCAGACCTCCTTGGGGGATGGGAACCTGGGTTCTCGCTAAGGGTCACTGGGGGCTCTTTCCAGGACCGACTGTGCTGAGCGCCTCGTCAGTAATGGCATCCTGGCGGTGAGTCTAGAGCCCCTCCCTCGTGCCCTCTGCGCACCCTTCTCCCCGGGCCTGAAGCTTGGGCCCACCACGGGGGTCGGGTACCGCTGTTGCTGGGGGCGGGGGGCGGGGCCGGCTGGGATTTTAGTTACAGAGGCTACAACCCCAAGCAAATGTTTGGTGACTCAGGGCCAAGGTAAAAAGGTGCTGAGGAGCAGGAACCAGGGTGTTGGGAGGGTGGCGTCTCCAGCAGGGGAGGGGCTCAAGTCTGAGGGGCTCTCTTAATGACCCAGGCCCGGGAGCTCTCCTGCTTGCATGTTCGACTGGAGAAGGCCGGGGGCCAGCAGGGTGAGTCCCCGAACCGCTGGGAGAGCTGCTGTCTCTCAGCCCTTGTCTTCCCCTTTCTAAGGGGACCCTGGAGGGAACCTTGCACTAGCTGCCCCCAGCTCTCAGCCAGGAGCAGGGGTGAGGGGACGAATCCATGCTGGGGCTTTTCCCTTTAGTCCTCAGAGGGGCTGTGGTGGGACCCCATCTCCCAGCCCAGGTCTGAGCCAGACCTCCATCTCAGTGGGGGGGAGTGCCCCGCCCCCCAGGCCCCTTAGGCAAGACAGGGGCCTCTGTGGGCTGAGATCCCATTCCCAGCCTCTCTGCTCTGGTTCCTGTTTCCAGGGTCAGAGGGCAGAGTTCAGCTTGTGGTTCCCGGGTCCTGTGAGGGTCCGCAGGAGGCTTCCGTGGGCGCCGGCTCCTTCCGCTTCCATTGGCCGGCCTGCTGGGAGCAGGAGCTGAGTATTCACCTGCAGGTAGTGGGACGTCCCGGGCGCTGAGGCCTGCAGAGCCCTCCCCCCTCCTTCCCTCGGCACCTCCTGCCAGCCTGTTCCTCTGCTCACCCCGAGCCCCCTCCCCATCAGTCCCTGGCAGCGTCAGGCATCCTGGGAAGTGTGGGGTTGACCTCAGCCTCCTGTCCCCCTTCCAGCTACTTCTCTGTCACTCCCGGGGCAATTGGTGAGGCTTTGCTGGAATGGGAGGGTGGAGATTCTTAGGTCCTCTTCATCCTTCCTGCAGGATGCACCCCAAGAGCAGCTGAAGGTGCCTCTGAGGGCACTGCCCTCTGACCAAGTGGTGAGACTTGTCTTCCCTACATCCCAGGTACTGGTCACCCAGAGGAAGAAAGCCAGATGCACGGGCGGGGCTGGGCCCAGGCCCCAGGCCTTGAAGGGCTGGCCTGCTTCTGTAGCGGCTTCTGTCCTTGGGCCAGGCCCTGGACAAATGCCAGGCCAGGCTCTGGGAGAGGAGTTCTCTGAGCATACCTGTCTTCAGGCCTCCGGCCTGGCCCCTGTGGAGATGGCTGGGGCCCAAGGGCGCATGGGGCTGTCATGGGACGTGGCTTGGGCTGGGTTGAAGGAAACGGGGTGTCCCATCTTTGTGACTGGAGGCTTCATGGTTTTCAGGAGCCCCTGATGAAGGTGGAGCTGAAAAAAGAAGAAGGGTGAGAGGCCGGCTGGGCACTGGGAAAGGTCACGGGGGACAGCAGCGGGCACTCAGCCTGGAGGAACGAGCAGGCACGGGGCGGCCCCTAGCAGGCCCGACCACTGTGAATCCTCTCTGAGATGCTCAGGGGTTTGCTCCCACGGTGGGGCCTGAGGTGCGGGGGCCTTGGCAGATGAAGGCTCTTCCTGTTAACGTTTTACATGCATTCCTGGTTCAGTCAGAGGGGTGTGTGTCTAGCCCAGTGCCTGGCACTTGGGAGGCACTTGATAAATGTTTGGCTGGAAAAGCAGATGGCAGGTGGGACAGTGGTTAGAGGCACAGAGGGGGCAAGGAAACCAAGAGGAGTGCAGTCGCGCCCCTTCGGGGCCTCAGTTAACCCTCAGGAGATGGGAGGAGCCGCCTACACTGGCCCTGCACATGCCTGGGGGGGGCGCTAGCTCCCCACCATGAAGAGGTGGGAGCACCATTCCTGTCCCCTTTAGAGTCATTTTTGGGTGGGTGAGGGAGAGAGGCTGAGAGGAGGAAGTGGATCGATGGCATTGGGTCCTCCCCAGAGCCTCTTCAGTCACCGCTTTCCTGGTCCTGTGAATCCGCTGTGCTGCTTCCCCAAGGGTGTCCCCGCCAGGGTCTGGGTTCACCTTCTTCCCCTCACATCCACACGACACACGTCAGTGAGGACACAGGAGCAGGGGCGAGGGTTGGAGAGAGGAGAGGAGAGGAGAGAAGGGTGGCGGCTGGCTTTCCGGGGCAGGCAGGCCAGCCCAGCTTCTCTTTCTCTGACGAGGCCGGGAGCTGCCTCATGGTGCCTTCCTTCCCACCCAGACCGAGGGAGCTGGCGGTGCGGCTGGACTGCGGGCCCTGTGCTGAGGAGCGGGCCTTCCTGAGCAGGAGGAAGCAGGTGGTGGCCAAGGCCCTGAAGCAGGCCCTGCAGCTGGATGGAGACCTGCAGGAGGATGAGGTCTGGGGACTGGGCTGGATTAGGTGGGCGTCCTCGGGTTCAGTGCTGGATGCTGGGACTGGTTGTGCCCTAACCAGACCAGAACTGGTGCCGAGCCAGCCTTGGACCCTGCTCTGCTTCCCTCTCCCTTGCTGTTGTCAGGAGCTTGATCACATCAAATGCAGAGCAGTGCATGAGGCCTGGGGCATCAGATCAGCCTGGGGCATCTCCTAGGGATTTGACCTCTCCTAGAAAGAGGGAGAGAGGTAGCCATGTGGGAGACTTTTGAGGTGACCCTGGGGCTTCAAGAAAGCAGTCACCAAGACTCCTTAGGGGCTAGAGGTGAGGAGATGAGGCCTGGAACTTGTCCATTTCTCTTGGAGTTCTTAAAACCAGAGAAGCCTGACGCTTGCAAGGCTACTTCCGACTAGACCTTCCTCAGCAGACCTGACTAGAACGGGTCCCAAGAGCCCTGATCAGATCTTGACCAGCCTTAGCTGTGGGTGAGCTGAGTGGGCACTTGGCTTGCTACCTCTTCTTCCTGTGGCTTGGCCTTCCCCTTCCCTAAGGCCTCTCCAAGCCTGGCTATTCTCTCTTCCAGATTCCAGTGGTAGCTGTTATGGCCACTGGTGGTGGGATCCGGGCCATGACTTCCCTGTATGGGCAGCTGGCTGGCCTGAAGGAGCTGGGCCTCTTGGATTGCATCTCCTGCATCACGGGGGCCTCGGGCTCCACCTGGTGAGCTTGAGTGTAGGAGCCTGGGGGTGGCTAGTTGGGTTGTGATAGGAGGGTGTGGTGGTAAGGCTCTCTCAGACTCCACCGGCCTCTCTGACCAAACTGGAAGGGGTGGGAGATTGCACGTGCCAGAGAGAAAGGTGCTCAAGGGGACCCTGGAAGGTGTCTTTTGGGCCATTGTCCTAGCATAGAGAATGAGCCCAAGGCGTGTGATGGGGGTCCTTGAGTGACAATCCCCCGGCTTTGGCTTTTCCCAGGGCTTTGGCCAACCTCTACGAGGACCCAGAGTGGTCTCAGAAGGACCTGGCAGGGCCCATCGAGTCACTGAAGACGCAGGTGACCAAGAGCAAGCTGGGCGTGCTGGCCCCCAGCCAGCTGTGGCGGTACCAGCAGGAGCTGGCTGAGCGTGCGCGCCTGGGCCACCCGCCCTGCTTCACCAACCTGTGGGCCCTCATCAACGAGGCGCTGTTGCATGACGAGGTGTGGGGAGGGGCGCGGCCTGGGGGGCGGAGTGGGGCTGTTGCCGGGGGATGGGGGCAGCCAAAGCCAGGGCAAGGTCCAGAGGTGGGGAGCGGCCCTGGGCCGCAGGGGCTGGGAAAGGCCCCAGGAAGCCCTGGCTTTAGGCTCACACTACCTTCCCTCAGCCTCACGACCACAAACTCTCAGACCAGCGGGAGGCCCTGAGCCGTGGCCAGAACCCTCTGCCCATCTACTGTGCTCTCAACACCAAAGAACGGAACCTGACTACCTTTGAATTTGGGGGTGAGTAGCTCCAGAACCGTGACCTGTGCTCTCACAGTTGTCGAGGTGAGAGGTAGCCAGGCCTGTCTGTGAAGGTGGGTGTTAACTCCCCCCTCTTCTGGGCCAGGTCCCTTGCTTTCCAGAGCCTGTCATCCTATCCGAGTCACTCAGGCTTTGGGATGGGGGCAAGGGCCGTGGGTCCCACGCTCAGGGTGCCAGCAGCAAGGCTGGGCCTCCTGATCACGAGGCTGCCTGACGCGGGGCCCGTGGTGGGTGCCTTGGTGCCCGAGGGGCCTCAGGCTCTGGGCCCCATGGTGAGGCTGTGTGGCTCTTCACAGAGTGGTGTGAGTTCTCCCCCTATGAGGTCGGCTTTCCCAAGTACGGCGCCTTCATCCCCTCTGAGCTCTTTGGCTCCGAGTTCTTCATGGGGCGCCTGACAAAGCGGCTTCCTGAGTCCCGCATCTGCTTCCTGGAAGGTGAGCGGGTCTGGGAGGCGGGAGAAGCTAGGGTTGTGGGGAGAAGGGGCCTGGGCGAGGTGGCGGGCTCGACTGTCCCAGCTCAGTCACTGGGACGTTTCCTGGTCCCGGACGGGCTGTGGGGAATGGTCTGGGTTTGGTGAGGTGGGGGACTCTCTCCCACTCGGATCTCCTCCTCAGGCATCTGGAGCAACCTGTACGCAGCCAGCCTCCAGGACAGCTTGTATTGGTCCTCCGAGCCCAGCCAGTTCTGGGACCGCTGGGCACAGGCTCAGGCCAGCCTGGGTAGGTGCCCGGGCTCTTCCCCGCAGCATGGGAGAGGCAGCCAGTGGGCCTGTATTTGGGGAGTGTGGGGTGGCTCTCTCCTCCTTTGTGAGTCCACAGAGGCTGGAATAAAGGGTCCCCGTTTCCCCCATTCTTGACTGCAGACAAGGAGCAGGTCCCCCTTCTGAATATAGGAGAGCCTCCCACAGCGGCCAGCAGGATAGCTGAGTTCTTCACTGACCTTCTGACACGGCGTCCACTTGCCCAGGCCACCCACAATTTCCTCCGTGGCCTCTCTTTCCACAAGGACTATTTCCAGCATCCTCACTTCTCTGCCTGGAAAGGTATTGCTTTTCTCCCCTGCTCCCAGCTCCCCAAACTCTTCCCATGGCCACCTGAGCCTTGGGTCCCTGGTCCAGACATCTGCACTGTCCAATCCCTTGGCCCCAATTCGTTTGAGTTCAGTTCTCTGGGTGGCTTGGAGCGGGAGCCCCTTTTCCTCTCCTTACGTTGGGGTCAGGGCCCATCTGTGGAGCCTCGGGAGTTGAGGTGCTGCTTTGGCGGGAGAGGGCAGGAGCCGGATGGTAGAACCTCCTTCTGAAGCAGCAAGGAGCTGGCATTAGGCTGGAGGGGCTGGTGCCTTTAGCACCAGTGACAGCTGCTCTCCACCCGATCCCCACCCCCTAACTTTCCAGCCACCAAACTGGATGGCCTCCCCAACCAGCTGACACCTGCAGAGCCCTTCCTTTGCCTGTTGGATGTTGGCTACCTTGTCAACACCAGCTGCCCACCCCTCCTGCGGCCCACGCGGGACGTGGACCTCATCCTGTCGCTGGATTACAACCTCCATGGAGCCTTTCAGGTGGGCAGCGGGCAGGCCTGGGAGGCGGGGGCAACGCCAGGCCTGGCCTCAGCTGGCCTGACATCCTGACTCTGGAGAGAGCTGCTTTGGAGTCTGGTTTCTGGGACAGCTTCCCTTAGGGGCTGTGACAGCGACGCTGTGAATGAAAGGCTGTGGATTCTATGAACTCTCCCCCAGGGGAACTTACTCTGCTCAGGAAGTTGGCGTGGTGGGAAGCTGGCAGTGTTTTAAAATGTGTTTTATTTTGAACGTACCTGCACCCTGTTTGCTCCTGAACCCCTGGGACTCCTTGCTCTGAGTTTCCGTGTTGGTCCCGTGAAGGGTTTTGTCTGTCTCCCAGTTGCAGAACCTGGGCGTTGTTGTTGTTTGTTAGCGGCCCGGCTCCGTTGACACCAAAGGGGCTGCCATAGAAGGGCTGCCAGGTTCAGAACATTTACCCCAGCCTGGCCTGCTGGGTCCACTAGCGTCTGGCTTGGCATCTGGGCACTCAGTCCCACGTCTTAGCAGACCTCCACGTTCAGGCAGCCCAGCGTGGAGGACACTGGGAGCCCATGGACCCATCCCGCTGATGCCTCTTCTGCCCACCCTGCAGCAGCTGCAGCTCCTGGATCGGTTCTGCCAGAAGCAGGGCATCCCGTTCCCGTCCGTCTCACCCAGCCCCGAGGAGCAGCACCAGCCCCGAGAGTGCCACCTCTTCTCAGACCCTGCCCGCCCTGACGCCCCTGCTGTGCTGCACTTCCCGCTGGTAAACGCCTCCTTCCGGGAGCACTCAGCCCCAGGTGAGCCACCGTCCTCTGGAGCCCTCCTCTATCCTCTAGGCCTCCACCCAGGTGACCCCAAACCCGCCCTCCATCCCCAGCGAGGTCTCCTCCCGTGGCCGGCCTGCACTCTCTCCACAGGGGTCCGGCGGACGGCCGAGGCGCAGGAGGCCGGGGAGGTGAACCTGTCTTCATCCGACTCCCCCTACCACTACTTGAAGGTGACCTACAGCCAGGAGGACATGGACAAGCTGCTCCGCCTGACGCACTACAACATCTGCAACAACCAGGAGCAGCTGCTGGAGGCCCTGCGTGAGGCCGTGCGGCGGCGCAAGCAGCGCCGGGCCGAGTGATGGGCAGGAGGATGCCATGCCACGCCCCAGCCCCACGGCCCCTGACTCTTTCAGGCTCCCTTCTTGGCCGCCTTGCTGCTCCGGTTGAGTTGGGGTGGAGACCGTCATCACCAAGTTCAGAGCCTCTGGCGGTTTGGACGGCCCAGTTGTGGTCGCCAGCCCTCTGAGGGGCTCACGAAGGCGCCCAGCACCACCCAGACGTGGCACTGAAGCCACCAGCACCCCTGCCACGGACACCCTGGGGTAGGTTGAGGGTTTTAAACAGGGGCTGGGACCTCGTCTCCATGATGTGGCTGGAGAAGAGTCAGAGGTTCTGTGGCAGCGGGGTAAGTGGGGCAGTCTGGGCCAGATGTGTGTGCGCACACAAAGCCCCGTGACCTGGGTGTCCTTTCCCTTCCTTGCTACCTTGAGTAGCTGTACAGAGTGAAATAAATAGAGCATTTTATGTATTACAGAGGCCCATACAAACGTGAGGCATTATGGAGATTACTGTCATTGCTTCCAAGAAGGGACAGGTCATCCCACCTCTTGGTTACCCATGGCGAGGACTGGTTTAGGAAACAAAACCTCTCCCCAGGCACCTTATAGAGCTGGCAAATCAGCTTGGGCTTCCCCTGAAGAGCAGGCTGTGAGCTCATGGCAGTGTCTACTCCACTCCGGCCCACTTGCTCCAAGCAGAGAGGTGGCCAGTTTAGCCTGGGGGGCGGGTCTTGCTGCTGCAGCCCTGGCCCTACCCAGGTGACTCGCAGGCAGTGACAGCCAGCACTCCTGTCTTCCTCACCCAGGGACTCAGGCAAAGGGCTGCTTCCTGTCCCATGATTAATAGGGGTGGGCCAGACCTGGGATCAGATGAGCCAAAGACAGACCAGTGCTAACGGCGTGACTTCAGCAAGCTGTGACCTTGGTGGGGCCTGTCTCCTAACCATCTATTCCAGAAGAAGTTGGTCCCAGGGGCCTGATAGCTGGGTCTCCTGGTCCCCTTGAGGGTGTCCTCGCTTGTAGCCCTGAGGTTTGGTGCCACCTGCAGGTTCACTTCAGGGCCCAGACCTGTTGGGAGAACAGGGAGGTGGAGTGAATTTAGGGCCTAGCTTCCCCAGAGTCTTTTCCAAGCACTGGTGCCCCCGGCCTCTGCACCTCCTCCTAACATTGATGATGTGGGATGTGGCTACTGGGAGGCAGCTGCGGGAGGGACCGTGATGTGTGGGGGGATGGGAGATGACTGGTTCCCATGAGCCAACTCACTACCTCTGTCTGCCCTGGGCACGTGGCTGGAGACACAGAGCAGAAGAAATGGCTGCTCTGATGACCTTAGAAGCCACCGTGTCCTGGATAAGGCCTGTTGACTCAGCAGCACTTCATCTGAATCATAAATTGGAGGCTGTAGGCCCTGCAGGAGTGGATAATTATACCAGACACCACAACTGGCTGCCACCCCTGCTGTGATGTGAGTGATTCCTCAGGCACAAGGCTGTGTGTGGAGTCTGTGTACTGTGTCATTGTGTGTAGGTCTGTTCTGTGTGTGAACCTGTGTGTGGGTCTTGGGGTCTATGGGTGTGTGTCTGGGTGACATCCTCACTTCCGGCCTCTCCGGGATAGTGAGGCTCCTCCCCTTCCCCCCTGGAGCAGGGACCTGGCTTGCCACTCCACATCTGACACCGAGCGCTGGGGAGAAGCAAGCCAGGGTGCGGCCCAGCCCTCGGGGGAGCAGAGAGCCATTCCCTCACCCTCTGCAACCTGGCCCGGGGCCCAGGGCGCAGGGGAGCAGCAAGACCTGCCCTTGGCTGTAGCTGCCAGACGGTGCAGCGGCTAAGGGGCAGGGCCTCAGCTCACCCCGCCGTTGGGGTCCAGCAGGAGGTCCTCCCGGCAGGCCAGCCAGGCCTCGGCCTGGTCCAGCCCCTGCTGCAGCTTCTGCAATTGCCAGCTCCCCTCACAGCGCTCCCGGCGCAGGGCCCAGGCCTCCCTGAGTGCCCGTGGTCGACCGTCCAGCTCCTGCAGGCACTCTGTCATCTGGGGGGACGGGGCGCTGTGGGTGAGAGGCTCAGGCAGAGCCATGGGGTAGGGCAGGGCTGGAGTGCCCAGCAGAGGTGTCGAGGGAAGACCGTGAGGCCTGGACCCTCCCCGTCTCTGCCCCCCTCTCTCCGCCCCCTGCCTGGCCTTCTCCTCCCGCTCAGGGTTCCGAGGCCTTGGGTAACTGGGCTGTGTGCCCAGCCCCAGACCCATCTCTGTGCTCGTACCTCTCCAGGGACATGAAGTGGCCATTGTCCACCAGCTGCTGCCCTTCCTGCTGTACATTCTGGGCTTGATGGCAGTGCCCCTTGACTTGTTGCCCCAGCTCCTCAAGCAGCTCCAGGAGCCGCTCGGTCCCAGCCACATCCCCAGCCAGCTCCTCTGAGGACAGCAGCCCCTGCTTCTCCTGCGCCCATGCTCTGCGGGGCAGGGAGGGGAAGCTGCTGTCAGGGCCAGGAGGGCAGACGGGGGTGGGGGGCAGGGCATGAGCTGCATAGGGAGATGGGGACTATAGCCCCCCGAAGAGCTGGGGTGACCCCCGCCCTGCAGGGCAGAGCTGAGCCAACAGCCGGGGCAGGATGCCACCTACAGCAGTTCCCGACAGCGTCTGAGGAAGGCGTGGCCCTGGGCAGCCTCCTCCAGCTGCAACCCTGCTCCTGGACCTTCGCATTCAGGGTGGCCCAGGCCTCCTGCACCTCAGCCAGTTGCTTGGCCAGGTCCTCCTGAGCCACAGGGTGTAGCTGGCCCAGCTGGCAGGCCCCCATCGGCCCAGCTGGCAGGCCCACCTCCTTTTCCATCGCTGCCAGTTCCCTCTGCCGCCAGAACACAGGATCAGGCCTTACCCCCTGGCAGCCCGATGCCTGCTCCTCTTCAGGGAGCACCCATCCTCTTGAGAAGTCCGCCTCCACAGCCTGGGCATGCAGGCCCTCCCTTCCCACCTCTGGGGTCCCCTTACCCAGGGGAGCAGGGCAGACGGGCAGGCCGCGGGGCGTGGACCCTTACCTCCAGGCATCTGTGCTGTTGCTGCAGGGTCTGCACTGGCGCCGGGCTGCGGCCACAGGCATCTCTTGCCACCAGGGCCGCCGCCTCCTGCATCCAGCCCCGGAGCTCGGCTGCCGCCTGCTCAAAGCCACAGAGCTCACGGGCCATGGCCAGGTTCTGAGAGAGGAGGGAGGGCCTGCTCCGGCCAGGGTCCTCTCTCCCCGGAGATGTAGCCTCCCGGGCCACTTCCTTTTAAACAAGGAGGTCCATGGGGCTTGGTGACTCGTTCATGACCACCGGGTACAGGAAATGTCCCAGATGTGGCAGCTGCTCTGTGAATGTGTGATGTTACTGATGACGGGGTAGGGCCCTGGGGGATTCTGTGAGGAGAGGGTCTTCAGTGCCCAACTCATGCGAGGGGCAGAGGTGGGGGCTCGGAAGCAGGTGGGAATGAGTCCACCGGAGGGAGGAGGTTGCTTTGGGGGCATCTGGCCGAGATGAAGGGGGTCGCCTCAGGAGGCTGCCTGGCCAGGACGCTCAGAGGCGGCAGCCCTGGGCTGCAGGCTCTGTCAGGGGCTCGGGGACCTGGACTGCTTTTCTAGAAACTGCCAGCTGTGGCTGACAGCGAAGGCCGTGGAGAAACACTGAGGATGTCCTCAGCACACAGATCCACTCAGAGCATTTAGATGAGAAGAGTGAGTGGCTGGAGCGATCTTGCCCAGTTGGCGTGTGTGGTGAAGGACAAGAGACCAGCGGGGCCTGTGTCTTAATAAACCTGAAGCCTATGTTTGGAGGGGGCTTTGGGTGGGGGCGGGGGGCGGTCAGGAGCTGGCCAGACATGCTTCCTGTTTCTCCCTGGAGGTGTGAGCTGCACCAGGGGGAAACCAAATCGGTGGAGAGACTTGGAGAGGGCTGGAGGTGGAGGACTTTGCGACTTTTGGTCTGCTTGGCACTGGGAGTTGGAGGCAACCACCTTGCTCCACACACAGACACACAGACACACACACGGCGGCACTGCCTGTCCCTGGCCCAGGCAGAAGACACAGCTGTCCCAGCCCCTTGGCTGCCCCTGGCTGAGACTGGGGGCACCTACCTGTGTGCGGGCTTTCACTGCCCGGTCCAGTCTCTCCCAAGCGGCCTCAATGTGACTCCGCTGCCCTTGAATCTGGGGAGAGCACCTGGGTGCCGCCCATTCCAAGGAGGCTGCCTGCTTCCGCGGGGCCTGCACCTTGGCCTGTCCCAGGCTCTGGACTTCCTTTCTGAAAGCATCGAACTTCTCTTCCAGCACCTGCAGGGTGTAGGGCCAGGGAGGTCACTCTGCAGGTGGCGTCCAGCAGCTCTCAAAGCTAACGAAGGGCTCGGCAGTATCTGCCATTTCTGACGTCCCTTGGCCCTGCCTCTAGGACCACAGGGATCCTCCCAGAGCCCCCCACTTCCTGTGTGGCCCCCTCCCCCTTCTCTACCCTTGCGGGCCACTCAATCTACTCTCCTCCAGGTTTGCTCAGGAGTGACTCACCTTGACGGCCTCCAGGTCCTGCCCGTAGTCCTGGGACTCGGCAGTGGCCACCTTGCTCGCCAGCCAGGCGTCCAGGAGAGGGCCTCCCGCTCCAGTTGGTGGAGCTGCAGCTGCTCCCGAAGGCCTTGCTCCCTGCCCTCCGCTCTCTGCAACAGCCCCGAGTGGGTGTCCCTCACCGTGAGCATCAGGGCGAGCAACCT
The DNA here is from genome assembly GCF_028021215.1 of Eschrichtius robustus. Classification (NCBI taxonomy): domain Eukaryota; kingdom Metazoa; phylum Chordata; class Mammalia; order Artiodactyla; family Eschrichtiidae; genus Eschrichtius; species Eschrichtius robustus. Next base: position 89,208,854 of record NC_090824.1, read on the forward strand.
GGGGCTGCAGCAGGAAGGACAATCCGCCTGGAGCCCTTCCTCTCCAGGCTGGACCGGCCTCGCGCATCTGTAGGGAGAGCCCCTCCCTGCTCCTCCCTGCTCCTCCCTATTTGGGCCTGGCTCCAACTCACGTTTCTGGGTTCTGCCCGCTCTCGAGGAGGGCTGCTGTCTGCTGCAGCCTCTCGATGCGCATGCTGAACCTCTCCAGGTCTCTCCTGGTGGCCTCCAGCCACCGCAGAAAGGCCTGCGTGGCCTCGGTACTCTGGCCCATATCCTCGATGTCCCGTTCTTGAACACAGCCCCATTCTTCCAGCCAGGATTCTGCCTCTGGGAGCTGGGGTGACATAGAGGACAGGTTTCCCTGGGCGATGCCCTCCAGGGCTCCCAACTTTGAGTTCACGGTCTCGAGATTTAGAGCAGTGAGTGGTTCTCAACTTGGCTGATGGGGATCACCTGAGAGTTTTAACAACTCGCTATGCCTGGCTCTCACCCCTTAAGATTTGGATTTGGTCTGGAATAGAGCTGAGTGTCAGCACTTCTTAAAAGTTCCAGGTGATACTGATGTGAAGCACTGATTGAGAATCATTGGTTTAGAAAAAACAGCAAAATGAAACCAAACCAAACCCAGTGGGCTGTTTCCTGGGAAACATGCTGAAGGAAGATCTTGGGGGCAGGAGACAACTTAGTGGAGGTGACAGAAGATGCACAGAGAGCCCGGACCCCCACCTGGGGGTTACCTTCCAGCCCTGCCTACCCTCTGGGTGTCCTCATGACCAACCCCCGCCCTTTTGTGCCCCATCACACCCTCTCACCTCCATCAGGGACTGCTGGGCCTCCTGAGCCTGCTGCAGCCGCTGTCGCCTCTGCGCAGCCTCTGCCTGCAGGTGGCCCACGGCATCCTCCAGCTGCCGCGCCCGGGCAGCCGCGTCGCGGGCAGCAAAGTGCCCAGCCTGCACCAGCTCGCCCGCTCTGTGCCCACCGCCGCCCGGGTCAGAGCCTCGTGGCTGCTCATCTCAGTCTCCAGGTTCTGCAGAGCCGGAGGAAGACAGGGGATGCTCCTGGGTGCTCCTTGGGGGACCCAGAGTCGCCTCTCAAGCCCGGTGGGATCCCACAGCTGCCCCCAGAGAGAACCCTGCCCCTGCGACCAACAAAGAATCCAGGGGCCCCCAGAGCCTCCTGCAGGCAGAAGCTTCCAGCCCCAGAGGCAACTGACGACAGCCCCGCCCCCCCTCCCGCTGGGCCCACACCTGGCACTTCTGCTGCAGGCGCCGCAGGGAGCTAGGGCTCTGGCCGCAGTCCCGGGCGGCCATCAGGGGCAGCTTCTCCCGCACCCAGGCCATCTCCTCGTCGGCGTCCCTGAAGAACTGCAGGAGGAGGCTCCGGGCCTCCAGGGCTGTCCTGCGCTCCCGCAGGGGCACCCGCTGGCTCTCGAACCTGCAGCAGCGGAGGGCGGGCCCGGGGCAGGGGGCTCCCTGGTCGTCAGGATCAGGGCCACACTGTGACCCGCACACCAGCTCGCCCGCTCGGTGCCACTCACCGTGGGCAGGGAGGGCCCCGAGGAGCCGAGCCGGGGGGCAGAGGGGAGGGACAGGTTTACCTCTGAAGCAGCCGCTGGGCCTGCTCTTCCACGTCTTGGGCCAGGCAGTGGCCTTCCCGGACAAAAGGCCTGTGCGGCTCCGGCCTGCCTGTCCAGCTCTCCCTGAGCCCCCAGGAGCTCGTCCAGCCCAGGCTGCTCTGGGCCCCCGATGGGGGCTCTCAGTTTGAGCTCCACGGGCTCCAGCCACTTCTCCAGTTCCTCCACGCTCTGCCGGAGACGCAGGGCCTGGGGCAGAATGTGAGGTCGGCACGAGGGGGAGAGTCTAGAGCTGCATCCAGCCCGCTCCAGGGCCTCCTGTAGCTTGGCTGCCTTCCTCTGGCAGTTGGCCTGTAGCTCCTCCCAGAGTTCTCTCAGCTCCTGCAGCTGCTCCTGGATGGTCTCTGAGGATGTGTGGCCATCCCGCAGCAGCCTCTGCCCCTCCTACAGCCACAACATGGCACACACCTCATGGACTCAGGACTGCTGGTGTCAGGCCTGTCGTGTTGGCTCCAACCACCAGCCCCACAGCTGCAGAGTCTGTGTGCTAGCTGTGTGATCTTGGGCAAGTTCCTTAACCTCTCTGAGCTCATTTTCCTTATCCATGTAATGGAGATAACAATGGGTATTTTGTTTAAATGAGATCAAACATTTCAAATACTTAGCAGGGTACTTTATATCAGAGAGAGGCAGCCTGGGGTCTGGGCCTGCCCTTTGCAGGTGGAAGAGGGTAAATTTAAAAGGTGCTATACTTTGACTCCTACACGCACAGGACTGCTGGCTACATACCCTGACTCTGTCCTCTGATGTCTTTCCAAGAGAGCTGTTAAAACCATCACGCCGAAACACCATCTTTAAAATCCTTGAAAAGGCACTATTTTTGGGGAGGGTACCAAGGGAAGCCACTGCGCCTCACGGCCCTTTGGTGTTTAGCGCGGCATCTGTATGCAGAAAGCACTCGAAGGTCGGCCATCCACGGCTGTGATTCAGAGCCAGCTGCCAGGGCTCTGTGGGGTCACCCCCTGCTCTGGCCTGTAAGCCCATCCCTGGTCCCCAAGACCTCACTGTCTGCAGCCTTTGCTGGTGGTGTACACTCGTGTCCTGCTCGGCCTGGAGATTCTGCTGCTGCCGCAACTGTGCCTGCAGCCCGGCTGGGGCCTGCCAGCCCTCTTCCAGGACCACCAGGTTCTTCTCCCTCAGCCATGTGGCCACCTGGGCACTGGGAGGAACAGGCTCTGCTGCCTAGGGCTCTCCTTCCCCCTAACCTCTGGGCTGCCCCGAGGAAGAGCGGCTTGTTCCGGGGTCAGCCCCTCCTCTCACCACAACCACTCCCCACGGCGGCCAACCTCGTAGGAACCCTGCAGGGAAGCCTGCAGCTGCTCCTCCAGCTGGCGGTGACGGGTCCTGGCTTGCTCCAGGAGTGCCTCTTTCCTGCCGGAAGGAGGGTGTCAGGGGCCTCAGGTCTGCTCGCTGGGACCTGGAGCTGCTACGGGTGTGTGTGTGCGCACATGCAGGCACACACATGTGCATAGGTGTGCCCTTCCAGCCCAGGACAGCCTTTCTTGTGTATCAATATACCCTGAGTCTGTCTCCTCCTGCTGGGGCTGCCAAAGGGTGTGGAGGGCAGAGGAGATGCAGAGTCTTGATGGAATGAAAACAGCCCCCTAGAGGATGCCAGAAGCCTGAGAGGGAGGGGGTCAAGATGGCACTGTCCTGGGGGGCAGCCGGGCCTGCCAGGAACCACCTAAGGGGACTGGGGTGGGGGGCAGGGAGTGTTGACAGAGACCAGCAAACCAACATTTTCCATCTGTCAATCAAAGACCTCTGGTACCCAGGTGGGGTCCACCTGCAGGGAAGAGGAGGGGACGGCCGCCAGGGCACCAGCCCAGGAGCCACAAACACAGTGGGCCCTGGTGGGCTCTCTGGGAAGGACGGAGACCCCCACCAATCTGGGATCCAGCTTTTGGCCAAATCTGCCTTGATCTAAACGTCTGAGGGGCTGGACAAGGCAGCTGAACCAGATGGGCTTTTATGAGGAAAAAAGGCAGAGACTGGAGTCTCATAGCTGTGCCGGCTTCAGTTAAATGAGCATAAGAAATATGCCGACCCCCCTGAGTGCCAGGCACGACACCGGGACATCAAGGATTCCTTTCTCATCCTGACCACAACCCTAAGAGGCAGGTATTTTTATCCCCTCACTGTAGACATGAGACTCTGTGAGGAATCTGCCCCAAGTCCCGCTGTGAGAGGGCAGCACAGAAACTCAGCGCTGTCTGGCTAACAGCTGTGCTCTGGTATTGCCATTTCATGAGGTCGTCTCTCTTTTAGTTTCTTAAGCATGTGCTTCTTTTTAAAAGTCCCCTTTATCTCAGCTGAGTGACTGTGTGCTGTTTGACTCCATAACAGGTTGACACACTGTAGGGTCAGGAGCGCTGGGGCCCTGGCATCTGAACTCAGCCCTTGCACAAGCCTGGTGAGCCCAGGCTAAGGGATACAAGGGCAAGGGAAGAGCCTGATGCCTGTGCCAGCCCACCCACGGCTCCCGCAGCCAGAGCCAGAGGTACCTCAGGAGCATGGCCTGGCACCGGCCCAGGACACCCTGGGCCTCGGGCTGTCCACCCTGGTGCAGGCTGCGGGTGGAGGTTTCCAGCGCGCTGATCTTCTCCGCCTGTGCCTCCAGGTCTCGCTCGTGCATCTTCTGCTTCCACAGCAGGGTTTCCACGTCAAGCAAGGAGTCCTGGGAAGCGATACTGTCTACAGGGATGCCCCCTCCCAGTCCCAAGCTATCTACTCTCCTACCAAACACATCCCCCCAATCCCTCAAGGCTGTATCTGGCTTTAGGGCAGCGATTCTCAACCAGGAAAGGCATGGGGGATAAGGGTCAAGTGTTAGAATTTCCAGGGCAGGTGGAGCTCCTCCACATAACAGGGACACCCTCTCCTCTGCACTCCCAGTAAGGCTACGTCAGCACAGGAAACGGCCCCTGATCATTCTCTGAGGACCCCCCACGAGTCAGGCTTGCCTGCCACAGGGGTTGGGACAGTTGTGGGAAAAGCAAACCTCTGGGTGTAAGGAAGTGAGGAGGGCAGAGGAGAGAAGGGTGTTGGGAAGGAGGCAAGAATGCGTCAAGGGCCACAGGCTCACCCTCTGAGCTCCCACAGAGGGCCCAGCCCCAGATGCATAAGAACTGATAGCGATGGACGGGTAAGCCACCGCTCAGTGACTGACGTGCTTGAAGGTCGGGAGATGCCCTTGGCCTGGGGAGCTCTGGCAGCACTGGCTGGTTTGATCTCTAGTGCTGCCTTGGCAAACACTCCCTCACTCCTGCTGGGCACCTACCCCCAGACCCTCACTGGCTGGGCAGGCTTCCAGGCTGCAGAGCCAACTTTCCACCTGCTCCACAGAACTCAGAACCAGCTGTTGAGAAAGGAAAAGGCAAGAGGAAGTGAGCAGAGGGTCCAGTCACTGCAGGTGGAGTGACTCTGTTGGTGGCCCAGTGGGAAACCAGAGACCTGGGGCCTGGCTCCACAGAAGGAGTCCACAGCAGGCAAGATTCGCCGTGGGTGAGCTGAGTGGTAGGCGGTGGGCGGTGAGTGGTGGGAAAAGCCCCTGGCACGGCAGCCTCTCTGGCTCTGGCTTTGGCTTTGACGAGGGGCAGTGGGTTTAGTACAGGTCCCAGGGGCAGGTGCAGGATGGAGGCTGCTACCTGTAGCTCCAAGGCCTGATGCAGCTGGAGCTGGTGCTCCTGCCAGGCCCCTTCCAGGCTGTTCAGCTCCTGGTCTAAACCAGCCAGGGCCTGGCGGATGTCGGGGGTGGATGGGTGCCAGGCGGCAAGCAGTCGTTGCCCAGTGCTTCGGGCCAGGCTGATGCTGTCTGTTCGGGCATCCAGCTCGGCTTGTAAGAGGACTGGGCTCAGATCCCAGAGGCTGAGGCTTCCTGAGTGGGAGGGAAGAGGCCCAGTGGGAAGGAGGAGAGGTGGGGAAGACAACCGAGCGGGTTAGAGGGAAGAAGAGAAAGGCAGAGGTAGCCAATGCAGAAAGAACCCAAGAGAAAAGTGGGATCCCAGTAAGGGGGAGGCCAGAGAGGAGGCGAGATCCCAGGAAAGGCCTCAGGGTCTGGGCCGCTCACCTTGCACTCCTGGTGTTCCTCCAACATGCTCTGGACATCCGCAAGGCTGCTGGGGGTGCTCTGGGCATCCATCTCAGCTCGTAGCCTCTGGGCCCAGATCAGCAATTCCTGCAGCGTTGCCTGCCGCTTCTGAGCTTGGTGCAAGGCATCCAGCGACTCCTTCCTGCCATAGGGTTCATCAGCTAGTCCTAGGGCCTCTGAGCCCCTTTCCCCCACCAGTGCCTTCTGTCCCTGAATCCCCTCAGCCAAAGAAGGGCCCATGGGCTGGGAATTAATAGGGTGGCGATACAGATGGTTATTAGAAGGATGGAGACAGACTCTTAGGGAAGGGTGGGGATTGAGACGCTGCAGGGGATGGGTCAGCGAGAGCAGTGAGGGAAAGAGGCCTGGGGGTCTGTACCGCTTCTGGGCCCCACTCCGGAGCTGCCACCAGCTGCCCATCAGCGCCTGCTGCTTGCGGCTCAGGCTGTGGGCGGCCTCAGGGCTTCTCTGGCGGAAGCGGCCTACCTCATGCTCTACAGGCTGTGCGGGAAGCCAGCGTCAGCGGCTGGGGCAGGGAGGCAGGTGGTGCTCAGGGGAGCCCAGCCTGTGGTTGTACAGCTGAGTGGACCTGGCTGGCTCTTGGTCCCGAACACGCCCCCGCCCCGCCGCGTGCCTGCCCAGGGTCCCACGGAGGAGGTGCCCTGGGCCTGGGGCCACCCCCGCACCCAGCTGCACACCTCCACCTGGGCCTGGATGAGGCCTATTTCCTGCTCCAACTCCTCGCGTTTCCGCCTCAGCCTCTGCATGCTCTCCAGATCTTTCCCACAGTCCAGGGCCTGGACCAGGGTGGCCTGGGGAGGAAGGGGGCGTTATTATCAGCCTTTTCTCCAGCTCCTCCCTCACTGCTGGCCACAGGGTCGCTGGCCACAGGGTTTGTGTGTGGGAAGAAAGCACCCAGCCTGATTCCCTTCCCAGGGCCCTCCGCGGGCTGGAGCAGGCCGCTGGCCCTGACCACAGGTCCCTTCCTTCTGTGAGGGAGGAAGGTTCCCAGGAGAGACTTGGGGCTGGAGTTTCGCTGGCGGTAGCAACCTCCACGGGTGTGCTGCTTCCACGTGCATGGTCTCACTTGACCCTCGTTCCTTTGCAGGGAACTGAGGTGGGCTGGCCTGGGTGAGGCGGGAACCAGAGGGGCAGTAAGAACAGAGCCCTGTGCGTGCTCAGAACAGGGCGCCGCATGCTTCACAGGGGGCTTCTCAGGCTGCGTACAACTTCCCCACTCCCCTCTGCCAGCGTCTAGGCCAGGTTTCTCTGTGGCTGCTGACACAACCCTGGGGCAAACCACCCGGGGCAAACCTGGCCTTGCTCCGGGACAACAGAGGAAACGGTGGGGAGGGGGATGCTCTGGCCTCTGGACTCACAGTGCTTCTGCGAGAGAAAGGCGGCAGGTGGGCCAGCCTCCTAGAAGCAGATGGGGGCTTCTAGGTCCGGAGTTGACCGTGAGAACCGCTGGCAGACCCTCGGACGGCCCCCTGATGGGACCTGCCTCCAGGTACCCAGCTGAAGAGGAGAGGCGGGTGAGGGGTGGACGCGTTGGCTCCCTGGCTGCATCAGCAGTTCCACTGCTTACCTTCTCCCCGATCTGCTGAGTGAGGTCATCCAGCTTTTGGGACAACGTGCATATCTCTAGGGCCCCTTCAAGCTGCCGCTGGTACCAGAGCATGTTGCCATGGAAACTGTTCCACCTGATGGAGAGGGTGTAAGGCTGAGTCTGAGGTGACCCTCCAGCTCCCTCTCCCAGCCCCACTGCTTCCGGCTCTGGGACTGGCCTGTTGTTGAGCTGCTGTCACCGCTGGCAGGTGGTCTTGAGTTGCTCAGGGTCCTGGTTCTTGAACTGCAGGGACAAGTCACTGATGCTCCTGATGTGGGCATCATCCACCGTGTCCTGTGGGGGTGCAGGGGGAGGGCATCTGTGGCACCTGCTCCGAGCCCCTTCTTTGCACTGCATCAACACTTGGAGAGTGTGCTTGGGCCTGAGAGAGCTCGAGGAACTGCACATTTGGGGAGTTGAGGCAGCTGCTTCCTCTGCCACGGCCATCCCATCCCATCCCATGCCAGGTGCACCGAGTAAGATGCACCTGGGTCCTGTAGCCCAGGGTCATCTCTAAGGCTAGGAAATCTGCTCCCCAGGTCAGGACCAGGCAGGAGCGGGAGGGCAGGCACGCACTGATGAGCAGAAGCTTTTAAAGTTAAAATGCAGCTTCTCAGGATAAGAAAAGCAAAGTAAGGGGTTGAATGAAATGGTGAGTGCCAGCCTCCTTAGGTTTGGGTGTCCCTGTCCCTGGGAGTCACTGGGCTGAGGCTGCCACTGCTTAGACACTGGGTGGGGTTCACGGCTACACGGGGCTGGGGTCCCTGACAGTGGATGGACTGCAGGTGTCCTGCCCCAGTAAAAGCGCCTTGCACTGGTCTACATTTCCAAAGCGCTTCCCAATAGGTGTCTCACAGGTGCGCAGGGAAGGGGGTTTCTCTCTTTTATAGAAGCTGGAGCAGAGCTCAGAGACTAACCTGGTGAATTTATGGCAGAGCCAGGACTCAAACCCAACTCAAGTCTATCTAACACTCTTTCTCCTACAGCATCTGGCACAGTGGCTGTGAAATTCCACCGTTAGTAAAGGCCATCTTAGATTGGAGCACTGCAGCCTTTTAAAAAAGTCATATACTTACTTCAGGGGGTGAAGTTAGCATGTCTGGGCTCTTAATACATGATTGTGAATGCACTTGGCTAATTTCTTTCCTCTATACCGCATAAGAGAAATTGATTTTGGTGTGTGTATGAGTAGGGGGTGGGGAGGAGATGCAGAGTTCTGAGCAACTGCAGTTTATTGATTATCTACTACTCCCAGCCATACATGCATTTTTTAAAAAAAATTTTGAAATAATCATAGATGCACAGGAAATTGCACAAGTGTGTAATGAAGGCCCATGTACCTTTCCCCCAGCTTCCCCTGATGGTAACATCTTACATAACTATAGTGCAATATGAAAACCAGGACACTGACTTTGGTATAACTGTTAACTAGACTACAGACTTTATTCAGAGTTCAGCAGCTTTTACATGCATGCACCTGTGTGTGTGTGGGAAGGTATAGTTCTAGGCAGTTTTATCACATGTGTAGATTCCTGTAACCACCACCATACGTATATGCTCTCTTACCTATGAGGTAAGCAGTATCCCCATTTTAAAGATGAAGAAACTAAGGCTTGGTGAGGTGAGGGAGCCTGCCTAAGCGAGTTCCGGTCTTAAGCGCGGAGCTGACATGAGGGCCCACATCTGGCTCCAGAGCCCACGCGTGGCCACTGCTTCCTGATGTGGGATGCACTGGCAGGGCCCCCTTACCCCGGCCCAGACTCCTCGGAGCTTGCGGAGCCGCCTGTGGAGCTGCAGGCAGTGCTCAAGGTCCTGGCCCAGGTCGCCGATGTTCACCATCACCTCCTGTGGAGGCTGCGGGTCAAGAAGGCTGCACTCTGAGTGCCCAGCCCTGGGTGCACCCAGCCCCCAGGCACCCAGCTGCTGGGGCAGGGTTGGGGCAGGTGGCGACTTTGGGAACTTCCTGCCGGGGCTCCCTCCCGCATCTGTCAGTCCCGCAGTCCCACCCCCAGCTCTGTCCCTGCCCAGCTGGGTCTCACCATCTCCTGGATCCAGGCCTCTGCAACGTCCACTCTCTGCAGGAACTCCAGGAAGTTCCGCTTGTCCTCCAGGTCCTGGCCCCGGAGAGCCACCCCTGCTTCAGCTTCTCCCAGTGCCTGCGGCCTCTGGGAGACCTCTCCCACCAGAGGGTGGCTCTGTGCGAGGAGAGCCTCGCCCCCTGGGGAGAGAGGGGACACCAGGAGATGGTGCCTGTCGCTCTCTCTCCTGCTTTTTCTCCATCACAGGCTCCCCCTGCCTCAGACCTTTCGCCTTGGCCATCCTGGCATCCTCACTTTGGGGCAGGGTGGGGGCTGAGGGCCTGGCTGTTACCTTGGCAACACAGGTTATAATCTCATGGGCCTGGACCTCAGCCTCGAAGGCCTGGTGTTTCTGCACGTGCCTCCACTTATCTTTCAGGTCCCCAGGAGGGACCGGTTCTTTCAGCTGCTGGAGTCACTCCTGGATCCCGTCCTCGGCCTGGTGCGGGGGGGGGGGGGACATGAATCTCATGATGTTGATGCTGCCTCGTCCACAGAGACGTCCCACACGCCTGCCCTCAGCTGTGCCCAGGTAGCTGAGTGCTGGCCCAAGGGTGGGGCTGGGCAGTGCCTGGGAAATAAGACACAATGGTCTGAGCCCAGGAAGACAGCCCCAGGCCCAGATGGCCCCTCGGCCACACAAAGGGGCTGGCCAAGGAGCTTGGGTGGGACCTCATTTTGGAGGTGAGGCTCTCCTGCCCCGGGGCCCTGGACTTCTCTGCTCCCTCCCGATGCCTCTCTTTGCCCTGGCTCTGTGAGAGCTTAGAAAGCAGCGGGGTCTCCACACACAGGGTCTTCAAATCAAATGTCTGGGCTCCAGCATGGCCTCTGGGAAAGCCATTTAACTCTCCAAACTTTAGTATCCTCATCACAGGGCTGTGGCGAGGCCTGAACGAGCCCGTGAAGGTGGACGTCATCTGTAAACTGGCAAATGTGGCCCAAGTGGAAGGTACTGGGCTGGAGAGGCCCTCTGACATGGATGGCGGCCCTGATGAAGGCAGTCATCAGCAGGGAGGCGTGCAGGGTGTGTCCCCGGCTCTCCGCCAGCTCCTTCACCCGAGCCCGGCGCCCTAGCACGGTGCGGAGCAGGTCCTGCGCCCTGGGGCCCCCAAGCATCTTCACCTGCTCACACAGAGCCGCCTCCGGTGGGTGGGGTGGGGCTGGGGGGAACTCAGCTCTCGGTTCCTCATTCGGGGAGGCTGGAGCAGGGGCTGGCCCACAGGGGAGCCCCGCCTTCAGCCCTGCATGGCCCAAGGCTGGCCGGTCCTCCCAGCAAGCCAGAACCAGCCCCCAGCTCTCCCCCCACTGCCCCCGCTCCACTGCCCTGTGACTACGTGATCTGGAGCCATGTGGCCCCTGTGTCCCTGCAGTGTGGCCCACCTCATCCCAGGCCCTCCCGAGCCACACGTCTTACTCTGCTCAGTCAGCCCCAGCCAGGTGCCCCTAGCCCCCCAGGCCACCCCCGTACATCAGCATTACCTGTGGGTACACACCGAGCACCCACGTCCCCCGTTGAGAACTCTCCAAGTTCCCAGACTCCGACCACCTCACCTTGACCACGCCCAGCATCCCCCAAACCCATTCCCTTCTCCTCCTGGGCAGTCAGCACCTTCTGGAATGTCTCATGCTTGTGAATCACCTGCTCCACCTGTTCCACGGAGCTCCCCAGGGCACTGGTTCTCCAGAAGACCTGGCTCAGCCCACGGAATAGTCAAAGAGGCCATCAGGGACTGTCCAGACAGCCAGCCCCCCACCCCCATTTGCAGCCGTCTGGGTCGAAGCAGTGCACAGCCTCTGGGCTCCACATCAGGGAAAGGGCCAGAGCCCCAGGGAGCAAGAGAGCGAGTGGGGGAGAGGGCAGAGGGGAGAAGAGGGAGCGCTAGGAGGCTACGGGGTGAGGGCACCTGCCTCCCGGGCCGTGAGGGTCTCGTCCAGGTGGCCGCACTTTCTGAGGAAGAGCAGCTCCCGGTGCCTGGCCTGCAGCCTCTCCTGTTTCTGCTCCCAGGCCTGGAACACCTGCTCCTGTTTGTCCCGCAGGACTTGCAGCCCTTCCTGGACCTGGGCATGAGCACGTGGAGAGCCTGCACTCGGGAGAGCCGTATGGACGAGACGGAAGCGGGTCCCAAGGGAAGCGTCTGAGGAGAGGCCGGCGTGGCGCAGTGGGGTAGGCACAGGCTCAGTCGGGGTAGGCTGGGGGGAGGGCACCAGGAAAGAGGGGCCCACCTCCTCGATGGATGTCCCTGCAGCCAAAAGTGCCTGCTGGCCCTCCTGGGCAGCCTGCTGGTGCAGCTCCTCCTGGGCCTCCGGCACTGCCCGAAGCTGTCGGTGGGCGCTGAGCTTCAGCGGGCCACTGCCAGGCTCCTGGGCGATCTCCTCCACCTGCAGCTCCTGTCACACACAGGCGCCCAGGAGGTGCAATCCCGCACCTGGATCCCAAGGAGACGGAGGGAGGGAGTTGGGTGAGGGCTGGGCTGGGCGGCAGAGAACCAGCCTCTGAGGCACAACCGCAGCCTGCCTGGATCCACTCACACACTGAAGCGGCCCCGAGCTGTCCCAGCTCAGAGCCCAGGTGAGGTTCATGAGGCCTGTGGTCACCTCGTTGCTCCGTTGTTGTCCAACCCAATCCCCCCAGGTCTACTAAACTTCCACAGGTGCCAGACCAGCCTCCTCCTCGCCCTGCCCATGACTTCTCTCCACCCTAGGCTTTCCCTTGCCCCTCTTGCTTAGAAGTTCTTCTCCTTCCTTCCATCCCTTCCAAGCTCACGTGTTCATCAAGGGCCAAGGCCTTCTTTGCCTTGTGAAGCCTTCCCTGCCCCCCTGACCTCCTGACATCTCACTGCTTGCCTTGTCCTCTGAATCTCCAGTTTAATATTTACAAACACTCTTCTGTTGATTTGTGTACAAACACATGTTAGAGCTGGAGCGGCCTTGGATCCTTGTCCCAACACTTCATTGCACAGATGAAGAAAGGTAAATTGTACATCGTGTGTGAGGGAGTTTTGTAACCTTCAGACGCTCACACACGGTGGGTAACAAGCTAGGGGTAAGTGCCTTGCTCGAGCCCATGCTGCTAGAAAGTGGCAGAGTTGGGTCTCTAAACTCAAGCCTTTTTGCTGTGTTATAGTTTGGGTCTCCCTGTCTATCAGGCACTGGGATAAGGGGACTCCTAGGACACCCACAGCCAGGGCCCACTGTCCCAATCTAACTCTCTGGGGTATTAGGCTCATCCCCCCCCCAGCTAGATAGGCTCCCTGACGGCAGTGATTCCATCTTTCACAGGCTCTATATCACCTCCTCTCCCCACTCACAGCTCCTAGCAGAGAGCTAAACACAGATGTTAAAAAGATGCTGGCTAATCCAGAGGTCACTGTCTAGGACATTCAGATCTCCGGTTCTGGGCTTTCCTGGGCTGTTTCTCCTCCTGAGCTCTGGCTGGGACCTCTGCCTCCTAACTACACCATCACTCACCTGGGCTGGTGTTGACCCAAACCTAAGGAGTCACCGCTGCGTCCCCCGCGCTCAGCCCTCTGCCTGGCCAGACGGACACCCGCACATGCCCAGTGCTCTTCCTCCTCGTGTCCCCACTCGTCTTCCCTCCAGGGTTGGAGGGTCTCATTAGTGCATGCACACTCACGGTACAACACACACACACACACACACAGAGCCCGGGGAGGGAAGAGCCCTCACCGCTGCATGGAAGCCGGACAGGAGCCGTGCCCGCTCCAGCTGGGCCTGGCACTGCTCCACGTGCAGCTTCAGGGCCTCCCAAGCCTGCACCAGGGCCCGCTGCCTCTGCTGCACCGCTTGGGCCTGCAGCCCGGGCCCCAGCTTCTGCACCGTTCCTCCAGTCTCCAGCAGCTCCTGAAGCTGGGGGCAGGTTAGTGATAGGGAGGGAAGGGTCGTGTCCTCCTAGAGGCTGAAGGGCCTGCCTATCCCACAGCTCCCTCCCGGGGCCCTGCCCTCCATGCACAATGGGCCTGACGGGCGGCCCCGAGAGCCGGGAAAAGCTAGAGAGAAGATGGGCAGGCCTGAGGGGGCCTGCGGGGGAGAGGCAGCCAGACCTGGGCTCACCTGACGCTCAGTGCCCACGAGTTCACGCTCCAGCCCCGTGTCTCCTCAGCTGGGCCCCCAGCCCACACAGGTCCCGGGCCACACCACAGGGGAGGCTTGTGGCTTTCTCCCGAGGAAAGGAGATGGCCACGGGGATCAGGACTGGAGGGTGGGGCGCTGATCCACTTCTAGAAAGAACCCCCTTCCTCCTCCTGGGCTCACACCTGGACCTGGGTGAGGGCTTCCAACAGATCCCTGTGAACTTTGAGGGTGACCTCAGCATCTCGGAGCAGGCGGCCGCGGGCCTGGGTCAGCGCCCACAGCGCCAACCGGGCAGCGCTGCGCACAGGCGTGCGGGAGACGGGCAGCAGATCAGCTATTCACCCAGCACCTCGTTCCGCCCCCTCTGCTAGGCTGGTCAGCCCTCCTGCTCTCTGGGCTGCATCCAGGACTGGCCCAAATCTCCCCTTCTTAACCCCCTCTCCTGTCTGGCCCTGGCCCTGGAGCCTCTCTTTCTAGCTTTGCTTTTAATTCAGTCCTTTGCTGTTGTCACGCTCAGCACTTAACTGATTCCTGTGCTCTTTGATACTCCTTACATCTTGTGCCTTCGAGTCTCAATAAGTCAACCAGATTACAATCGTTCCTCTCCATTCCTCATTTAACTCAGTAAACTCTCCCTGAGCTCCTAAGGCTGGGTCAGGCTCTGCGCTAGGGGTTATGAACGAGGATGACCTTGCCTCAAAGCTCACAGGTTGGGGGAGGAGCCAAACCAGCCAGTGGGCAGCTAGGCAGTGTTCCCACAGCCCCTCCTCCAAGTCCTGGGAGCCAGAGGTTTGGAAAAGTGTCCCTGGGGGTCTGGGCAGGACTCTCCGACCTGCACCCGTGGCAGGCTCGGCTTCCCTGGAAGCATCCCGCTTTCCCGACACCTCAGGTGCAGACAGAGCCAGTGTGGCCCCGGGAGCACGTGCCCTCTAACAGTCCAGGACCTGCCTGCCCAGCACCCTCCCCCAAACCCATGCCCTGGGTCCGCTGGGCACTCACTGCAGATCCTGCTGCACCTGACGGGCCTTGGGGGCAGCGCTGTGCCCACATTCTAGCAGGCTCTCTGCCAGCTGCTGGCGGGTTGCCACCCGTTGGCCCCCCATCTCTACTTGGTGCTGAAACTTTGCAAACTTGGTGCAGAAGCGCTGAGGGGAGAGGGGAGTAGGTGACAGAGTGGCCCCTAGCTGGCGAGACAGCAAGCAGCCTGGGGAGTGAGGCACCTCAGTGACATCTGGACCATGGGGGGTTGGATGGCTGCAGGGCCTGCCCACTCTACCCAGAGGGCCTGTCCTCAGCCAGGGCTCATGACCCAGGGCGCCCTTCTCCACACAGCCCAGCCAGCCGCCTGCCCCCAGCGCCCTGCCTCGGGGCTGCCTCCCTGGCCCCGGCCTCCTCTCACCAGAGCGTCCTGGTAGTCCTCCCCAAGGCTCTCTCCTCCTCTGACTGCCTGCTTCTGGCTGGCCGGCCGGCCCTGCAGGTCCTCGGCCTCCCTCATGAACTCGTGCATCTTCAGGATCCCCTCCAGCTCCCGCTCCCTGTGGGGATAGCCCGTGGTTCCCCAGAAGTTAGCTGCCCACCCCCCTGGGGACAGCTGGCCCAGCCAAAACAGGTGACCTGAAGGAGGAGGTTATTCATGGTCTCTGTCCCAGCTTGAGGCTCTGGATTCAGGGAGAAGTAAACATAAGAAGGCCAGAATAGGGCAGGTGAGGGTGTGGATGTGGGGAAGAGATGGGGAGCCAGGGGCTGGGGGTCCAAGTTCCTGCCCAGTGGGCCCTCCCTGAGGAATTTACAGAAAGGAGAGCAGCACACAGCAAGGAACCATCTGCCATCTCCGTGGGCCTGGGGTCACGGGCTCCTTCTAACTCAGGGTTATGGCATGGAAACAGCCAACCGTGGCTAGGCCCCCTAAACCTGGGGAGGGGTACAGCGCCCCTCACCGTGTGGTTGCCAACTCCTGCAGTGCCCACAGCCGCTCCCGGAGCCTCTCCTGCACCACGCCCAGCTGCACAAGGGCCTCGGGGCCAGTGAGGGTTTGGGCTCTCTGGTCAAGCTCCTCCATGGAGCTCCAGTAAGAGCCAGTTCCTGTTGCAGGGCCTGCCAGCACGCAAGGCTCAGACTGGGTGACTCATTCATCTACCCACCCTCCTGTCCGTTCACCCACTGATCGCACGCCCATCCTTCTCCTCCTTCTACTCATCCACCCACCCCAACCCATCCGCTCACTCACGCACCCGTCATCCACCTACCCAACAGTGATGGGGTTCCTTACTGTTCCATGAAAGTGAAGACCCAGTCTGTGCCCACACAGGGCTCACTATTTAGCAGGGAAGGGTGAATGGTGGGTCATCTGGGCCAAGGAAGAGAGGCCACAGGGGGCGTGGGACTGGCCCCAGCATCGCAGTATAAAAAACGGATGGAGTTAAGCGAGCTGCCCAGGATGCCTGGGACGCTGAAGTTCCGTGAGGCCATGGCTACAGGCACGCCCCTTAGGAATGGCTCCCTGAAAGTCCTCAGTCAGGACCCTGAAACACTGACCACTAGGGCTATGTAGACAAAACGCCCAGACAGCAGGACACTTCAGTGACGAGAGGAACCAGGATCGCTGTGGGGTCAGGGCTTGTGGTTCTGAGAGACAGACTGCGGGAAGGAGGAGGGGGCTCCAGGCCTCCCGCGCTTTAATCAGGGATGCTCGTGAGGTAGGTCTCAGGCACGGTGTTTGGTTAACTCAAAGCGTGGTATTCAACGTGTGGGAGGAAGAAGGCTGTGGAAGACGTGGGGAGGGCTGGAACAGGTGACCCCCAAGAGAGGAGAAAAGTGCCAGGGGGAGGAGAAGAAGCAAGAAGAGAAGGCAGAGAAATCCTGAGGCCACAGGAGTGTGGACCACTACAGAGATGAAAGAAGGGGGATGGGCTCTTCGAAGGGGTGGTGTCTGAAGAAGGGGTGGGGAACTGGGGGTGAGCAGGGGGCCCTGCAGGATTTGGGTGGGGGTGGGGAAGGGGCTGGACAGTCTTCAGGAAGAAAGAGCGGGGCTCTGTGCCTCCGAGAAGCAGGATGTGCCCTTTGGGCGTGTGACACACCCCTTCCTCATGGCCCATCGTCACCCCAGTCCAGACCACGTGGGAGATGCTCAGGACACATTACCTCGTGCTTCTTGACGAGCCTGACCGTGGCTGTCTCGTCCCCGCCACAGTCCTGACTGCTCACCAGAGGCCACTTCTCCTCCACTCAGTCCTCCAGCTCTGATACGTCCAGGAAATACTATCAAGAATGGTGCCAACTCACCTTGACGATCTCAGATGGGACCCTCCATCACCCCTTGGGGACATCATGCCACTGCTCTCCAGCAGGCAGCAAAAAGAGGCTTCTTTGCCCATGGGGACCCAGCAGCCCCGGGCCCAGAGTTCTCACCACTGACCCAGCTCCCTGAGAGTTCCAGGTCCCACAGACCTCACTCGCGGAGGCTGCCCGACTTTGGCTACTTCCCCTGACCCCGTGCCCTCTGCATGCTACGCGCCTCACAGGCCTGCTCCGGCTCCGCCCAGCGGCCTTCCAGCTTCTGGCACTGCTCCACGATGTGCTGGGCCTGGGGGCGCCCTGAGGCTGCAAGGCTGCGGCCGGAGCGCAGCACCCGTCACACCTGTCCCTGGTGGGCTTCCACCTCCGCGCGGAGCTCCTGCCCCAGAACGGCACTAGCGGCTGTTGCCTCTGGGCTTCCCTTAGCCATGGGGTGCCCAGAACAGAGCCGTGGATGCGGCTCCAGGGCTCAGTCATGGCAAAACTTGCTGGCAGAGAAGGGCTGGGGGCAATCAGGCACCCCTGAGTAGCGGTGGAGGGCGTCTAGGGTCTGGGAATGGGACATCAGGGATCCTGGGAAGAAATGAGGACCGTTACCTCGTGCTTGCGGAGAAGACTATGGGCACCATCCAAGTATTTATCGGAGCCAGCGCTGGGTGCAGGCATATGCTCTGCCACCCAAGTGAGCTCCATGTCGCTCAGGTGGTGGAACCGGTACAGTTCAACGGAGGCCTGCAGCTGCAGTCACTGGGCGGCCAGACATCCCTGAAGGGACTCGAACCTGGGTGGAGGGAGCACATGGGGGATGCTGGGGACAGGTGAGGGGTCACGCTCAGTCCTTTTCTTGGCCCAGCCAGGGACCCATGAAGAAAGAGGTGGGGGTTAGGGAAGCCTCATCTGATGATGGGGAGGCAGCTGGAGAGGGCCCAGACCCCAGCTGAGACAGGCTGGGACTTGGGACCCTTTGCTGCAGTGCTGGCACCTGGACAAACGTCTCCTTGCGCAACAGAATACAAAGAAACTATAAGGGACTAAAAATAACTGCATGCATGCCCCATTGGGGCAAATTCTGGACAGAAGATATAAAAACACCAAAAAAGCCCAACTGCCACTCCTGAAGAGCCAAAGCAAGAGCAAAAACAGGGTGTCGGGGTCTTCCCTGGTGGCGCAGTGGTTGAGAATCTGCCTGCCAATGCAGGGGACACGGGTTCGAGCCCTGGTCTGGGAAGATCCCACATGCCTCAGAGCAACTAGGCCCGTGAGCCACAACTACTGAGCCTGCGCGTCTGGAGCCTGTGCTCCGCAACAAGAGAGGCCACGATAGTGACAGGCCCGCGCACCGCGATGAAGAGTGGCCCCCGCTTGCCGCAACTGGAGAAAGCCCTTGCACAGAAACGAAGACCCAACGCAGCCAAAAATAAATAAATAAATAAATAATAATTAAAAAAAAAACAAAAAAACCAAACAGGGTGTCAGGACAGAAGTAGGGTACAGCTCACGCCCTTTGCACTCACCACCACCAGAGGGGTGGGCAAAACACCTAAGCCACCGCTCCAGCCCGACAAGCTCATCCCTACTGAGTGAGCCGGCAAACAAGGGAACCTGTTGTTTGTTCTCGCTCCCCGCCTGCCTGCCGCAGCAGGGGCCCCAGTAAAGCCTTGCCTGAATTTCTCGTCTGGCCTCTAGTCAATTTCTATTGACGGGAATGACTCTACCCATAAGGGAAGGAGGCTTGGACAACCTCAGGGCCTGTAGCTGCCACCCTGCTGGGCTCCCTGGGTGAAACCACCCTCAGGTTCACATGGTGGCAATTACACACAATGGAGTGGAGACGGAACGAGCAGGCGAGTACCTCTGGAGGTACTTTTGGGTCTCCTCCACGATGGTCTGGGTATTGACCACCTGGTGGGCCTGGGGAATGAGGGCAGCCATCTTGCTGGCCAGTGCCTGGCTCTAGGCCTCCAGCTGATGGTGCCGTTTCTGCAGCCCCCGGCTTGAGCCCAGGTCCTGCCCCATTTCTGCACTCTGCAGGGCCCCCTCTAGCTGCTCCATCTTCTCCTTGGCTTCCTGGGGAGGGACGCCGGGTGCTGCATTAGGCTCTCCACATACAGGCTGGCAAGTGGCCTTTCTTGGGCTCTAAGGCTGCAGTGCTAGTAGCACACCAGATTCACTAACGGCCTTCTGGGGACCTCTCCCACTCCTAATCCGCACCTTCTCCCAGAGCCTCATGAACAGCCCTATCCCCTCACACTTCTTCCTCTCCGGGGGACTCAAGTTGTGCCGAGCACACATGGGTACACAGGAGGCAATCCTGGATTGGCCAGTGGTGGGTAAAGCCAGGGTCAACGGGCCGTAGGCCAGAGGCCTCCAAAGGCTGCAGGACTTCCCAGGGCCGCTCCAGAGTCAGCAGAACACCCCGACTCCTCCCCCTCCTTCCCGTCCTGTCTGTTCCCAGCCCAGCCCAGCTTCGGTCTCCCTCCTGTGTCCTGCCCTTCTCTTCAGCCAACCTGCAGCAGCCCCAGGAGCTGGTCCTGCTGCCGAGCCCGGTTCAACTCTTCCCACTTGCTGCTCAGGCCCTGAAGCCCGGCCTGCGTGTCCTCCTGGGCACGGGGCCTGCTGCTCAACAGCTCTCTCTTAACCTGCAGTGGGCGTCTTGTTGAGCTGCTGGTACCAGGAGGGGCCGTGGCGGGCTGGGCCCAGGGTGCAGCAGTGGCGGTGGTTGGCTGCGAGCTGCACGCCACATGCCACAAGGGCTCGAGCTGTCTGCGTAGCCCTAAATCTGTGGGCAGAGGTGGGAGCGCTTTCCTCTGACGCCTGCGAACAGTGTGGGGTGAGCAGGCACCGGATGGCTGGTGGGAGGGCTGCATTCAGGCAGAGGTGGCAGGCTGCCTCTTAGACCTGAGGGGAAGGGGTGACAGAAGCGTTCTGGGCTAGTTTGGGTGCCAAGACCAGGGGGTGCCTGCTGAGTGAAGGGGGAAACTGGGGGATCCTAATTCCATGGAGACTGAGGTTGATTCTTCCTTCAGTGACCGTGCCCCATGCAAACGTGCTGTGCAGCGGAAACGTGAAGCTGAGCAGGCCCTGCACCCTCTGTCCAGTGTCCCGCACCTGCTGCAGGCCCTCCACGTGCCCCTGGGTGGCCACCAGCTCACGCTCAGCTGTTTTGTTCCACCTGAGTTTCTGCAGGACGTTGCCAGGCTCGGGATGGCTTGTCCGCCAGCATCCGCCACTTCTCCTCCATCCACAGCGTCACCTCTGCCACGTCCTGCTTCCATTCCTGCCCAGGAACCAGGGGAGAGTGGGTATCACAGAGTGGGGGTGAGGGCTGGTATGAGGACCTCTAGGGAAAGGGGTCTTAGGGCGCCCCGAGGGGAAGAGCAGGATGCAGAGCCAATCCCGGGGTGCAGGAGAGGTGGGGCCTGGGGTTACCGCTCCCAAGAATGGACAGGGAAACCAAGATGGGGAGAAAGATGTCTCAGGGAAAACAGCAGAAAGAGGCCTGGAGAATCAGGGTCTGGCTTCACGGTGCCCTGTGCCCACATAGGAGAAGCATCTGGCCAGGTCCCCACTGCTCCAGCCGCATCAGATCATGGACGGTCCTCTGTCTCCAAACAGGCTTAAGCTCCGGGAGGCCTGTGAACTAGCCCGGCTCTGAGCCCCGATCGTGGCAGAACAAATATCTGACAGAGTCAAGATCTGCAGCTGGAGCCCATGGCCCGTGCAAGAGCCTGGAGTGTGGCCAGAGGCCGTGAGGGCGGGGAGCAGCCTGCTGAGGGAGGGTGAGAGGGTTATTCAAGAGGCCAAGGCTTCGGGCCCAGCCCTGCCTTTGAGCAGTGTGGCCTGAGCCTCAGTTTTCCTCATCTGGAAAAATCGGAGCCATAATGCCTATCTCACAAGGGATGCTTGGAGGTCAATGACATAACATGTGGGAAAGTGCTTTGTAAACTAAAGTGCTCCACATAGCACACAGTTGTTAGTTCAGCAGTGGACTCTTAAGCATCCCTCCCAGGGAGGCCTCATGCACCGGGGCCGGCCCCTCCCCTGGAGCTGGAGGGAAGCCAGCAGCTGCTGAACCCAGGCCGCACTCTCCTGGAGCCTGGTCCACTGTGCCTGGACGCGCGGCAGGTGCTCTCGGACCCGGGAGGGCAGGCAGAGTGGGGGAGGATATGGGGAGGCTCCACTCTGCCTGAGGCTCACCCCGAAGGTCAGACACACCACGGCCCAGGGTGCACCCCACTGTCCCCCCTACTCCCCGTGCACTCTCCAAGCCTCAGGTCTGTGCAGGCTGAGAAAGAAACCTGGGCTCTGCAGGTGCTGCCCAGTCGGGCCCAGGCTCACTTGTGTTGGCTCTGAGCCAGCTTCTTGCCACGTGCCCGCAGATCCTCTGCTCGAGGGCCCAGGGCATCCAGGAGCCGCTCAAACTCCTGGTGCCGCTGCAGCAGGCTCTGGGCCTCCCCCACGTCCTCCTGGAGATGCAGAGACTGGGGTCATGCCGGGATGATGGGGGTCAGCACCATCTTACCCACCGCCGACCCAGTGGCCTCCCGCCCAGCCTGGCTTCTAAGCTCCTACTTCCTGGGGTAGGAGCTTCCCAGCTGCACACCCCGAGCTCCATACCGCGAGGCTGCCCAGCTCTAGGAAGGTCTCGTGGTTGGCACAGGTGGCAGTGAAAACATCCACTTCTCGACCAGACCTCTGCAACTTCAACCCCTCCTGCAGCCGCTGCTGTCTTTGCTCCCAGGCTGCCTTCAACTCCCTGCCTTGCTGGCCCGGGAGCCTCAGGGTACTGGCCGCCTCTCGGGAGTCCGGGGAGTCCAAGGCTGCCATGCGCTGGCCCTGAGCCTCCAGCTGCTGCAGCCTGTCCAGGACGACAGGCAGAGGGTGAAACCCTGTCTGCTCCCCTTGGCAACCTTCCTCCCCTCTCACCTCCACGGATCATTCATCTTGGAGCTCTGATGTAAGGGTAACCAGAAGGGGTGTGAGGCTGGTGAGCCCAGGGGTCCGCTTGTCCTGTGGGACAGCTGTGCCCTGGGCCACTAGTGAGACACTGAATGTAACAAGCCCAGCCCAGTACTTGGGACTCACTAGTTCCCGTGCTCCCTGCATGTCACACCTTTGCTCCAGCTGGCCACGCTGATGACGATGACCAGGCAAGTGGCTGTGCTGGGGCAGCACACCCAGAAAAATCACTCCGACTGCCTACATGCCTGACTGGGGCCACCGCAAGCCTGGGTGGAGCCTGGAGCGATTAGGAAGGCACCCACCCCTCTCTGCCGGGTTCGCCCCCAGGGCTCACAGCTTGGAAACAGGCCACACCTTTGTGTGAATTAGGAAAAGGCTCCACTTCTCTGAGCTGATGCAGCCCAGAAGCGGGTAGTGGAGTCTAGTGAGCAGGGGATGGGCTGGATTTCAGTGCCCACTTGGCCACCTGTCAGGCTCCTTCACGTGGGGCACAGCCTGCAGACTGTACCCAACCCTGTAGGAGGAGAGGAGGTATCACCATACTAAGGAGGTGGGTGTCTTATTCCCAGGGGGCGGGGGTTGAGCCATTTCACTCCAGGGGTCCGTGGGGTCTGCGTTACCCAGAATAGGTGGGGACGCTTGACCACCCTGACAGAGCAATCTACCAAGCTCACCTGCATGGGGTATGGCCAGGCCTGGACTGGATAGAACGTTCCAAGAAGCTCAGACTCTGCCCTAGTTCCCTCCCCAAAGTATGCAAGATGCCTGACCAGTCCTTGGTTACACCCCGCCTTTGTAAACCTGCCTGAAGCACCATGCCGGACACCAGCCTGGGCCACTCCCCTGGGTGACTGGCCACTTCCTGCCTCTCCCTTTCCGGTACCCCATCCCCACCGGCCGAGGCCAGCCTGAAGGGCGCCCCACCCGCCCCCATCCTGACCTCTCCAGCTTTAGGTGAATCTCCACCAGCAGGTCTTGGTGCTCCGCCAGAAGCCGCTGGGCTGAGGCCACGTCCACCACCTCGTCTTCCTCGCTGTGCAGCTGAGCCTGGACACCGCCTGCCCACAGCAGCCGCCGGCTCCCCTGCAGAAAGCCCTGTTGGGCCTGCGCCTCGGCCTGGGCCCGGGACCGTCGGGTCACTTGCTCCTGCACTCGCTCCAGCAGCCCCTGCGGCGTCTCCACCTGTCCCTGCAGAGACTGGCCCTCTGTGGGGCCCAGGTCCTCGACCCTGTGAGACAGGGCCCACCGCCTAGTCCAGGCCCCACCCTGGGCCCAGTGTCTGGGCCTGTGCTCCCCAGGGCCAGTGGTGGCGACTCTGAACTGGCCCCTCACCCTCCACCTAGGGGCAGCAAGCACGTGCGGCTCTCCCTTTCGCCATGAGCATGTTCTCATACTGTTCCCCAACCTGTGCCCTGCCCTTCGGACAGCACATCCTGCCCGTCCTCCCCACCTCAATTTCTGTCCTCTTCCCCATTCCAGAACCCTGCTCAGGCCTTCACGGTGCCGAACCCAGGCCGTACTCGCTAGCGGCCCTTTGCCTCTCTCCCGCGCCAGCATCTTCTGCTGGCTCACTTGACAGCGGTGGCTGTCCTCTAAGTGCCCCGGCTCCAGGGTTTCTAGCTGGAGTATCATGTCTTGCAGCTGGACCCATGTGGTTCCACACGCCTGCAGAAAACTGCACACATGCGTGGTGCATGCCAGCTGTGTTTCCTTCTCTTTCTTCAGGGCCTCCAGCTGCTCCCACCTGGGCAGAGGGAGCAGGGCTGTCTCAGGGATGTCACGTCACAGGGACACCACCCCCGTCCATCCTGGGGTCTTGGCCGGAGGCTCGCATGACAGAAGCTGCCAGGCTGGCCGTCCCCACGCCCTCTCCTCTCTGCCTCTGACATGTCCAGTCTTTCCTCCTGGCTTCTTGGGGGTCAGGTGAGCAGGCACTCAGGCCCGGGCACTGCATCCAGGCTGCCCCCCTCACCTTGCACTCCCTCCTCATGCTCACCTCCAGCTCAGTTCCTCCTGCTGTTGCTAGATTTTGGGGAAATCTCCAGGACACCTCTGCTTCAGCTGCTCAGTGGAGCTGCTAACCTCAGCCCAGAGGCCTCTTCCCACAGCCAGGGCAGTGAAGAATTTCTGGGGGAAAGAGATTCCAGGCCTTGAGGGGACTTTTCTCTTCCCACACTTCCCTTAAGACTAGGAATGACCTCAGATAGGGGCTGTTACAGAGATGTTTGAGCTGCATCCCTCTGGAAGGACAGGGATCTGTGTCCTTAAAGGGCTGGGAGGGCCCTTTAAAAATTCAAGACCAGGCATCCAAATTGGATGGACAGGAAGAAGTAAAACTATCACTATTTGCAGATGACATGATTTTACATATAGAAAATGCTAAAGACTCCATCAAAAAACTCTTAGACCTAATAAATGAATTCAGTAAAGCAGTATACAAAATCAATATACAGAAATTTGTTGACTTTCTATACACTAATAATAAACTATCAGAAAGAGAAATTAAAACAGTTCCATTTACAATTACAACAAAAAGAATAAAATACCTAGGAATAAATTTAACCAAGGAGGCAAAAGATTTGTACACTGAAAACTATAAGACATTGATGAAAAAAACTGAAGAAGACACAAATAACTGGAAAGATATTTTGTGTGCATAGATTAGAAGACTAAAATTTGTATGGAACAACAAAAGATCTCAGGTAGCCAAAGCAATCTTGAGAAAGAACAAAGCTGGAGGTATCATGTACCTTGATTTCAAACTATATTACAAAGGCATAGTAATCAAAACAGTATGGTACTGGCATAAAAACAGACACATAGCTCAATGGAGCAGATAGAGAGCCCAGAAATAAACCCATGCATACATGGTCAATTAATTTATGACAAAGGAGCCAAGACTATACAATGGGGAAAGGACAGTCTCTTCATAAATGGTGTTGGGAAAATTGGACAGCCACCTGAAAAAGAAGGAAACTGGAACATTATCTTACACTACACACAAAAATTAACACAAAATGGATTAAAGTTTTGAATGTAAGACCTGAGATCATAAAACTCCTAGAAGAAAACATAGTGGGGTAAGCTCCATGACATGAGTCAGATGATGATTTTTTGGATTTGACACCAAAAGCAAAGCAACAGAAGCAAAATAAACAAGTGGTACTACATCAAACTAAAAAGCTTCTGCCTAGCAAAGGGAACCATCAACAAAATGAAAAGGCAACCTATGGAATGGGAGAAAATATTTGTGAATCATATATCTGATAAGGGGTTAATATCCAAAATATATAAAGAACTCATACAACTCAACTGCAAAAAAAAAAAAAATAAAATAATAATATAATTTAAAATTGGGCAGAGGCTCTGAATAGACATTTTTCCAAAGAAGACATACAGATGGCCAAGAGCTACATGAAAAGATGCTCAATATCACCATCATATGGGAAATGCAAATTAAAACCACAATGAAATATCACCTCATACCTGTTAGAATAGCTATTATCAAAAAGACAAGAAAGGGCTTCCCTGGTGGCGCAGTGGTTGAGAATCTGCCTGCCAATGCAGGGGACACGGGTTCGAGCCCTGGTCTGGGAAGATCCCACATGCCGCGGAGCAACTGGGCCCGTGAGCCACAACTACTGAGCCTGAGCGTCTGGAGCCTCTGCTCCGCAACAAGAGAGGCCGCGATAGTGAGAGGCCCGCGCACCGCCTCAAGAGTGGCCCCTCAAGAGTGGCCCCTCAAGAGTGGCCCCCACTCGCCGCAACTGGAGAAAGCCCTCACACAGAAACGAAGACCCAACACAGCCAAAAAATAAACATAATAAAAAAAAAAAAAAAAAAGACAAGAAATAACAAGTGTTGGCGAGGATGTGGAGCAAAGGGAACCCTTGTGCATTGTTGGTGTGAATGTAAATTGGTGCAGCCACTATGAAAAATAGTATGGAGGTTCCTCAAAAAATTAAAAATAGAACTACCATATGATCCAGCAATTCCACTTCTGGGTATTTATCTGAAGAAAATGAAAATACTAACTCAAAAATATATATGCACCCCTATCTTCATTGCAGCATTATTTATAATAGCCAAGATTATGGAAACAACCTAAGTGTCCATCAGTGGATGAATGAACAAAGAAAATGTGATACACACATGCGCGTGTGCACGCATGCGTGCGCTTGCACTGGAATACTATTAAGCCATAAAAAAAGAATGAAATCTTGCCATTCAGGGCAATATGGATGGACCTTGACAGCATTATGCTGAAATAATGCCATGAAATAATGCTTAAGTGAAATAATGCTTAAGTGAAATAATGCCATGAAATAATGCTTAAGTGAAATAATGCTTAAGTGAAATAAGTCAGATGGAGAAAGACAAATACCATATGATCTTACTTATATGTGGGATCTAAAAAAAAAAAACAACAGGCTTAGAGATTCAGAGAACACATTGGTGGTTGCCAAAGGGGAGGAGTAACGAATGGGTGAAATGGGTGAAGGGAGTCAAAAGGTACAAACTTCCAGTTATAAAATAAAAAGTCATGGGGTTGTAATGTACAGCATGGCAACTATAGTTAATAATACTATATTGCATATTTGAAAGTTGCTAAGAGAATAAGTCTTAAAAGTTCTCATCACTAGAAAAATAATTCTGTAACTAGGTATGTATGGTGATGGTTGTTACCTAGATTTATTGTTGTGGGCATTTTGCAATAACATACAAACATCTAATTATTACATTGTACACCTGAAATAATATAGGGTTGTATGCCAATTAGACCTCAATTTAAAAACATTCAAGCCAGCTCCCTCCCTCCCTCCTCCCAGACAGGACCATGGCTAACATGGAGCACTGAGAGTGGATAAGGGGGAGGCAGAAGCATGGTGAGGAGGGAGCAGGGGAGGAATAAAGAGGGGCAGCAGGGCCAAGCAGCTAAGATGCCCCCACCGGCTCCAAGGGGACTGTACCTCATACTTCAGCTGCATGACCTCCAAGTTGTGGCCTGGGGTGGCAGTGTTCGGAACAGCCCTGTCTGGTTTGCCAGCCAGGACTGCAGCTCCCCACAGGAGCCACAGAAGCCAAACAGGGCCACCACCTCCTCCAGCCGGGCCCTGCGGTGCTGAGGAGAGGCTGGCCCAGAGGCTGGGGTGAGGGTCAGTGCCCGCCACGGGGCGCTCAGAGCAGGTCCCCCATCACCTCCCAACCAGCAGAGTCCATGGCTAGGGCCAGAAACGGTCCCTGTCCAACAGCTGGGCTCTGTGCCCTCTGTCAGAGGTGGCACAGGGTAGAGGGCCCCGGCAGAATGTGTGCTTTTGCTCTTGTCCTACTCATGTCCTTTGGCTCTTAGGTACAATCCACGCTTCTCCCATGGGACCTGACCCCACTCCCGGGCCCCCTCTTCTCCGGGCTCTCCTCTAGCCGCTCCTGGGCCTTACCGCTGTGCTCCAGGCACCCTGGCCCTCATTCCTCCATTGGGCCTCTTTCCTGCCTTTGCACAGGTCCTGCCTAGAACGCTCCTCCCTGCCATCTCCCCCTGCCCTCCCCCTGGCTCACCTGCTCTCAGCTGCTCATTGTTCAAGTCTCTGCCTAAATGTCCTTCCCTCAGCGACGCCTTCCCTGACTCCCCGTCCTGACCTGGGCTCCCCTCTCACGCTCCCATCACACCCGCGTCTGTCTAATGACTTGTTTCACATCTTCTCTGCCATGACGTAAGCTCCCCAAGGTCAGGGAGCAAGTCCAGTCACTGCTCTGTCCCTGGGCTCATGGCTCAGGGTCTAGCCCCGAGTGGGTGCTCCGTGAACGTTTCTTGAACAAGGAGCGTTACCTCTGCCAGGGTCCGCAGGCCCTCATAGTCCTGGCTCAAGTGGTCCTGTGTCTGGAGGATGGTGTTGGGGTCAAAGTCAGGGTCAGGCTCATCTGGGAGGGCCATCTTCTGGCTGCCCCGGGTGCCAGAGTAGCAGGAAACCTCACGCGGGGCCCCTGGGTTTCTTGGGCCTTCTTCCGGAGAGCTCAGGGCAGACACCACCTGTGCGGACAGGACAGAGGGCAGCATGTCCGGAGGGGGCTCCCCGCAAGCAGCAGAAGGCTAGGCTGGGTAGGGCCAGCGGTTGTACCTGGGATTCTTGTTCCATGATGTGGCTGATGGGCACCTGGCCGGGCAGCACCCCCAGTCCTTCAGCTCCCAGGTGTCGGGGCTCGTCTGATGCAGGGGCTGCCGGGACTCTCCCAGGAGCTGGGTGAAGTGCGTCCCTGTGGGAGCACAGGTCCTGAGGGCTATGCTGGTCCTGCTCCTTTTCTTGACCCAGGAGCTGGCCAGTGGGGATGGGCAGGGGATTATTTATTACTCAGCCCTGTGCCAGGAGCCCTGGGGGCGAGAAGAGAACGAGGGTCAGAGCTTCCTGTTCAGGGCCTTACTATCTTCTCAGGCTTGCAAGCCCACAGACCTAGAGCTGATGGGACACCTCCCGGGACTGTGCACGGATAAGCAGAATGTGCATTGTGTGAAATAAATACTATGGGTGCCCATGGGGGGAAAATGGCCAGAACAGTCTGGGGCTGTTGGGAAAGATTTCATGGACAAGGTGGGCCTCAGTGGGCCTGGCTGGGGGAGTAGGATTTGCAGAGGGGGAGGCAGAGTGGCTCTGGCGGTAGGAGATGGGGCAGAGAAGGGTGGGGGAAGCACAGGCTGGCCCTCCCGATGGGGGTGGACGAGCAGCTGGTCTCTGTCCCTCTGTGCCTCTGGCCCTGGGCAAGGGTAAGACACAGCAGTGGCAGCCAGGCTGAAGAAAAGGAATAGGCACAGATAAAGACTGGAAAGGGGAAGAAAACAAAGGAAGACTCAGAATTTCGAGCAGCT
Source organism: Eschrichtius robustus (assembly GCF_028021215.1). Classification (NCBI taxonomy): domain Eukaryota; kingdom Metazoa; phylum Chordata; class Mammalia; order Artiodactyla; family Eschrichtiidae; genus Eschrichtius; species Eschrichtius robustus. The sequence goes on from NC_090824.1 coordinate 89,237,471, forward strand.
TCACATCTTTCTTTCTGCTGAGCCCAAAATGGCCTCTTCTTAACTTCCTCCCTTCGGTCTTCAGATGCCCCCGAGAGCCACACAGAATAAATTTATGATGCTCTGTTAAGGTTCCTACATGGGGTCTTGGTCTTATACCTCTGTAGATGAAGCTCATCTGGACCAGAGGGCAGGGGTACTGGCTGCCCGGCAGTGCTAAAATTTGGGTCCCATCCTGAGGTCTCCCAGTTGCATCTCCATCAACTCTGCTCCAGCCTTCAGGGGGCTCCCTCTGTATGGAGGAGGGAAGGCTCTGCTTAGCTGCCAAAGTTGTTCCCCACCCCCAGGAGAGGGGGCATTTCTGTATCAACCACACCCATTGGGCAAAGCAAGGGTCTGGAAATGCCAGCGACTAGGACTAACCTCTCTATCAATGCCAGGGCTGGCTGGGCAGCAGAGGACACAAAAGAAGGATAAGGCACCTCCTATTCATTCATTTAAACAATTAGCTCAGACTGGAGAAGGAGGCCACACAGAACAGGAGGAAGGCAATACCAAAAGCAGTGTGTGTTAATATAACTAAGTGCTGGAGTTAAACATCATAGCCACACAGGGAGGGATGGGGTGGAAACAGCCCTGCACCAGGAGTTGGGAGGCCTCTCCAGCAGGTGTGAGGGCAGTAATTTGGCATCTGTGAACCCTGGTTACCTCATCTGTAGAGGTAACCAGACAACTGCTAACACACTGTGGATCTATTTTCAAAAATTGTGAATTATGTGGTCCAGGGAATAAATGCAAAGGAAAAGAGATAGCTCGACCTTGGCTAGGTTAGAACCATAGCCTTTTCAGACCTGGTTAGTCTGGTCCTGGTGGTCAGGACCAGAACCCCAGTCAGCTACCGACTACTCCACCAGGCCCCCTCCCAAGATACGAGGACCTGAGCTGCAGCTCTGCAGGTGCATGGGACGTGGCTGGGCAGAGAGAGGGCATCTGGGAAATGGAGCTTCCTTGGGATGAGGGTAGAGGGACCAAATGTGAGTGCAGGGTCTGAGGGCTGTGATTTATGCATCTTGAGCTACATGTATGGCTTATTGGAAGACAATTTCAAGCCCTCATAGGGTGGACCGAACTGCCCACCAGGTAGCTATGTTTCTTTTAAAACTGGAGGCTCAATGAACTGAGGGAGGGGGTTCAGAAAGCAGTCTGGTGTAGTGATTAGGCCACCCAAAACCTAAAAAGGCCAAGTCAGGACAGAGAGCCAAATAGGGCTGAAGGCTGAAGGGTCACCTTAGGCCTGGTGGTGAAAGTAAAGGGACACTCCTGGAGGAAACTGATCAGTGCCTGGGAACTGGCGGGTGAAGTGAGCAACGCCAAACTACACTTCGATGGCCTCCAACCGTGAGCAGACAGGACTCCACTGTGGGCGGGTCAGCAGGGGATATGATCTGAGGAGGGGTGGGCACCTCCAAGCCCAGGAGAAGGCCAGGTCAGGGGCCACAAATGCCCTCCCATTTCCACCCTCTGTGTGACCATGGGAGAGCGGGCACAGCACGCACATTTGATGTCGGAGGCCCGTGGGTCTGGGTCCCTGCCCGGTCGATCCCCGCGCACCAGGAGCGACGACGCCCGGGCTGCGGCCGCCCCGCGGGCTCGTCCAATCGCCGCAGCTCGGCCCCAAAGGCGCGCACTGCGCGCTCCAGCCGCAGGTGGCGCCACAGCAGGGCCTCAGCGGCTGCCTGGTCCTACTCAAAGGACGTGCTCTCCAGCGCTGACCGCCGCTCCCGGAGCCACAAGGCTGCCTCAGCCACATCGGCGAAGTACTGAGGAGGGCAGGCTGGGCACGGGCCGACCCCGCACTCCCCGCCCGGCAGCCCAGCGACCTGCTGGACGAGCAGGGCCGCCTGCAGCCGCGCGCCCCGCCCCGCCGCCCGGGCCCAGAGCCTCTGCCACGCGCCCTACACCGCCGTGATCGGGGCCCGCGTGCACCCAGGTCGCGTCCCCTCCGCACGAGATCAGTGCACACGGCCTGGTGGCGGCGGAGCTCGGCTTCTAGGGCCTGGCAGATAGCAGAGCAGGGAGCTGGGCGAGATGAAGGGCGGGAAGGCAGGGAGAGAGGAACCGGCAGGGCGCAGGGTAGTGGGCACCTTGTGTTGCTGCAGGGCCGCAGCGATCTGGCTGAGATCCGGGCCCAGGGCCGCATCCTCCACCAGCTGTCCCCGCTCCCTGAGCCAGGCGTCCTCCTCCTCACAGTTGTGCAGGAGCTCTGCCCGCTGCAGGGTCTGCTCCAGCAAGGCCCGCCTGAGGGACAGCAAGGGCCACAGAGGGGCTCAGGGAATGACGGGGCTTGGGGGGGGGGTTCCCCAGCAGGCCCAGACACTCCCCCTTAGACAGGAGTTTTCCTTTTCCTGGATGACTCAACAGAGGAGACAGAGGCCTTGGGGATGAGGGTCAGTGTAGAGGAAGTTGCCAGGCAGCACTGTTTTAAGCTGGGCAGGGGGTAATTTGGGTTACAGAAAAGTTCTGGAGAGGGTAGGGGAGTTCGGGTGAGCTCTTACCGGGACCTGGCAAGAGACACCAGGCTCTGGTGGATCTGGGCCAGCACCCTGGCCTTGGCCTGCAGCACTTCCACACTAGTGCCCAGGGAAGAATCCAGCTCCGTTGTCTGGTGGGCAGGATGGCTCACGTGGGCGCCATGGGCCAAGATCTGGGCCTCCAGCAGGTCATGCCCCTGAAGCAGCTCCACTACCTCTGCCAGCTGCTGCCCACAGGCCGTGGAGCTGGCCAGCACCTGGCCAGGGACAGACGAGTGGTCATTAAAGTCCCAGAGTGCTGGGTCCCCGTGAACGCCAGGGCTGGCGCATCCTGCTGTGTTTCTCAGGGATCTGCTGGCCCAGGGCCCACCTGCAGCTGGTTGAGCTGGTTGGAGGCAGTCTACTTCCTGCAGTAGGCTCAGCACAGCCTGCATGCCTGCCATCTGCTTCCTCTGCCCTTGGAGCCGCAGAAGGAACTGCTCCCAGCACTGAGTGATCTCCAACTGCCTGGGGGATATGAGAATAAGGGTGGTACCCACTGGGCTGGGGTAGGGAAGCTACCTTGGGGTCCACAGTTGCAGGGTGGGGATTGGCTGTCCTGGAGGAGCCTGAGTACCGTGGCTGGAGCTGTGAGCATCCATCCAGCTCGGGCAGTGTCCCCGCCTTTTAGACACAGGCAGAGAAGCTGGAAGGAGGGCTTGGGAGGTTCAGGCCTTCACGGACCCCCAAGCCTCCTTTCCAGTCCTCATCTCAGGTGATAGCAACTCTATCCTTCCAGGTGCCCTGGCCAGAACCTTGATAACTCACTTTCTCACACCCCACATCTGATCTGTGTGCAGATCCTGTTGGATTCAAAATATATGCAGGATCCCACCAATTTCTCATCACCTTCACTGCTTCTCTGGTCTGGATTATTATTATCTCCTTCTGACTTTGCCCTTTCAGTCTATTCCTGACATGGCATCCAGAGTGATCACTGTAAAACAAAAGTTAGATTGTGTCACTCCTCTGCTCAAGCCCTGTCATGAGTGCTTATCTTTTGCTGAGTAAAAACCAAGCCCTTACCGTGTCCTGCAGGGCCCAGCAGGATCTCTGCCACCACCTCTCGCCTCCATACCTCCCTGACCTCAACTACAACTTGTTCACTTGGCCAACACTGGCTTCTGTGCTGTTTTACAAATATGCCAGGCATGTGCCCACCTTGGGACACTGCACTAGTAGAGTCTGTCCTCATATCTGTATGGCTTCTCACTTCTTGCTGGTCTTTGCTCAAAAGTAAACCCCCTCTGACCACCCAATATAATTCCCTCCCCCCACCTTGGCACCTCATATTCCTCTATTCTGCTTTATTATTTTTTAAAATCACTATCTCACATACTATATATTTTTTCTGTTTTCCTTAGTAGTATGTAAGCTCTATGAAGGGAGGGATTTTTGTTTGTCCTCTTCACTGCTAAATCTCTAACACCTACAATAGTACTTGGGACACAGTAGATACTCAATAAATGTTTAGTGAATGAATTAATAAGAGGCTATCTAGAAAGAACAGTGCTTTACCAAAAGGGACCAATTACGGATGGTGGAATTTCAGACATCAGTGGGAGCTAGATCTTTTTATTTTTATTTATTTATTTATTTAGGCCACGCCTTGCGGCTGGTGGGATCTCAGTTCCCTGACCAGGGATCGAACCTGGGCCCCGGCAGTGAAAGCGCTGAGTCCTAACCACTGGATTGCCAGGGAATTCCCAGGAGTTAGATCTTTTTAAAGGGAGCCCCAAACCCATAAATCATCCCTGCCTCTGTGTCCAGGAATGGGCTGTGTAAAGATAGGGGCATGGTAGGAAGGCCCTAGCCTATTTTGAAGACCATTCACGTGCCTGGGGCTCACCTGCAGGCCACCTCTGCCCAGCCATGGTAGTGCTCCTGCTGGAGGATGTCTGCAATCTCGGCCAGGGCCTGGAAGCGCCGCTCCTGGGGCAGGATGCCGGCCTCCAGCATGTGCAGCCTCTGGGTGGCCGCTTCCACTGTGGCCGGGCTGGCCGGTGGGGCTGCGGCCCAGTCCAGCACCTGCTCTGTGTCTGTCAGAAAGCTCTCCTGGAGGGCCGCCTTACGCTGGAAGCGCCAGGCCAGGGTTTCCAACCTCTCTAGTTGCAGGAACCTCTGCTGTAGGGCCTGGCTGCACGAGGCCTCTGCCTGCTCCAGGCCTGCCCAGCTCTGGAACAGCTCTGCAGGGCCCAGGCCCTCATGTGGCAGGAAGTGCTTGCGATTCTGGGCTTGGAGTGCCATCTGCAGCCGGAAGAGCAGGGCCTCCGTGGCCCCTCGCTGCTGCAGCCTCCGTGGCTTCTCCTGGGTGCGGAAGGAGGCAAAGGCCACCAGCAGCTGGCGCATGCCTGGTAGGGTGTCTGGGAAATCCCGGGCCTCCAGCTGCACCGGCTTCTCTGCGATCCACCACAGGAGGTCGGCCACCAGCTGCTTGCACTGGGTCTGCAGCGCCTCTGTCTCCTGGAGCTGAAGCAGGAGGATCTGGCAGAGGGCACGGGAAAGGGTCAGGGCGGCACCTGGGGGCAGGCCCTGGAATCCAGGCCCTGGAGGTCCTCCCCTTTTGGGTGCTGAGTGCCAGCCAGGCTTGCCCAGGTGGGCAGCAGCTCCTGCCCTCAGCTGAGGACACGCTAAAGTGGGGTTCCTCCCAGCCCCCAGAGAAGCGGGTCTACCACCATTCTACACTCAGACCTGGGAGTGTGGGGCCCCGTCCTGCCTTCCTCTATCTTATTTTACTCCATTTGGCCTCAACTCTGGGGGGGGGGCTATTCTTTTTCTGAGCCTTCTTTCCCTTCCCTGAGGCCGCCACACCCCTAAAGCAGCTCAGAGCCCTTGGCCTGGATCATCTCCCCCATGCCCAGCTGAGACACCAACCCTGAGAACAGGCCTCCCAAGCCTCAGCCTCTGCCATTGTGCCCAGAGGGTAAGAGAGCCCCCAGAAACATGGACTCAGCCCAGCAGAGCTGCGCTGCGCTTGTCCTTGCAGAGTCCAGCTCTCTGAGCCTTTTAATCCCATTAGGAGCTTAACAACCTAAGAGCAGAGGGGGAGGGGGAGGGGCAGGAAGGGGCACCACCCACCTGGCTTTCCTGTGTGCCAGGCACTGTGCTTATGCTCCGTTGCACACTCATAGCAGCCTTCTATTACCCAGAATTAATTATCTATTGCCCAGGAATCATCATCTCCATTTTACAGACGGAGTGCAGTAAAGTTAGGTGACACAGCCAAGGCCACACAGCGAGGAAGGGGCAGAGACAGCCTTCAAACTCGGGTGTGTCTGACTCCGGAGCCCATGTTCACCCCACCTCTCCTCGATGCCACCTTCCCTTTGTTACCAACCTTCGCGAGTCTCCTCTGGACAGTCTGCCCCTGGTGCAGGTGGGAGAAGTGGTGGTAGTAGAAGGAGACATGAGTCATGATGGAGCGCTCATCGGGCTGTAGGGCCACCACGTCCTCGGGGTCCAGCAGCTGAGTGATGCCCAGCTCCTGCTCAGCCACGCGGAAAGCACAGTGGAGGTGGTGCAGTGGGTGGTCGGGACGCAGGGAGCCGTAGTGAAGCAGATCTGGCCTGGGCAGAGAGCAGGCGGGGCTCTTCACCAGAGTCAGTGACTGCTTGGCTTTAAGTGGACTTGTTAAAAAGGCAAACCTGCTCCTATTGGTCATTCATACCTTGCAGTGCATTAGTTTTCCCCTGATGATTATATGAGACCCCGGCTGAAGGAATAGGGCTGGGAGAGGGGAGGATTAATTTTGCTCAGGGGTCAGGCTCCTGGGTAGGGGAGGAAGCTCCAAAAGGTCAGGTGCTTGCCAGGGAGAGGACAGAAAAGAGAATCAGGGGCACAGAGAGTGGAGGAAGGCAGGGTCAAAGTCAAACCTGGCCAATTCCGTGGAAGGGGGTAGGGGTATCACAGACCGGGGCCTCAGCTGTTAGCTGTCTTTATCTCTGTGCCCAGCGCAGGGGCCACAGGGACATGGGAGAATGGGTGGGTTGAAGACCCAAGTCCTGGAGCAGTTGGCTCAGTGGGTAGAGGCCTCCCAGAAGGAAGCCAAGGGCTGCCTCAGGCCAGGCCAGGGTCCGGAGGCGCTGGGGCCCCTCCCTCATGCACACCTGTGGGCGTGGACGAGGGCACGGAAGTCGAGCCCATCACTCCAGCTGCGGGAGAAGTCAGTGATGTTGGCGTTGGCGTTGGCATAGCCGGCCGTCTTCCGCTGGCACCAGAGCAGCAGAGCCTCCTTGGCAGACAGCAGGGCTGTGCTGGCCCCAAACTCCTCCTGGAAGGACAGGGCAGCGGGTCACCATGCAGGGACAGGTGGGGTGGGGCAGCAGAGCCCGCAGGCTGTGGGAGAGGCAGGCTGGGCACGCTGTGATCCTGCTCTCCCACCTGGAGCATCTGACTGTACTCGCTTTCACTCGTGCTGGGGAGGGAATGGGGGTGCGAGAGAAAGATTGTCCTTACAAAGAAGTGGAGTGCTTGAAATCGGTCACCTCTGAGCAGCTGGCTTTGAGTCGCGATTGGTGACAACAGCAGCAGTAAGTCCTGTTTCTCCAGCCTTTCTGATGGGCCAGGCACTGTGCTAACCTACCCTGGGCTGCACAGAATTGAGCCTGGGCTTCATTAGACCGGCTCCTGGTCAACACGGGTTTTCTGCCAACCAGCCACCAGCCTGCACACGTGGCTCTCCACCCAGCACAGCCCTCTGAGGTAGGCGCTATTAGTAGTTACATTCTAAGGATGGCACATGAGGTGCAGTAAGAGAGATCAGGAAGCTGCCCTGGGTTCCCCAGCTGATAGGGAAGGGTCTCTCTTGACCCAGAAACATCTGACAGAGCCCATCTCTGACATGGGGAGCCCACCTGTCTGCCCCCACTATGCCTCATGCGACGGCTTCTTCAGACTGGGAAATGACCATCTATAACTGGTTTCAGTCTCCTGGATAATTCCCTTTATTCTGCTACTCTCGGCTTCCACCTACCCCCACTCCCGTCCCCATCCCTCTTCCACTCGGTGCTCCTTTCCCTTCTCCTTCCTGGCTCCACTTCTTTCCCTGCCTTCCATTCCTCGTCCCTGTCCTGCCCTCAGTGGTCCTCCCCTTCCATCCACTCCCTCCCTCGCCCCTCACACCCCAGAGTCCCCATCTCCTTTTCCCTTGACTCTTCCTCTCCTTTTCTCCCCTCTACCAATTCCTGTTTATAAACTCAGAATGTCAAAGCACAGCAGGCTGCATTTCCTTCCCTGCCCTTTGGGCCCCGGAGCTTGGGTAGGAAGGACAAGTGAGCAGCAGCGCAGGGGAGGGGAGGGGGAAAGAGCTTCAGGGCCTGGAGCTGGGCTCTGCCACAGCCAGGCCAGGGCCAGATATCCTGAGTGGCTGGGCTAGGCTAGCAGACATGAACCAGGAGAGATTCTGGGGTGAGCATGTGCGGATGTGAGGTCAGCCTGGTCCCAGACATGTCTGAGTTTTGCAGGGAGCAGAGCCTGAGCTGGCGGCGGACAAGAGAGCCAGTTGGCTGGTTGGTGGCCGGTCAGGGGATGATGTGGACTTGCTGCTCCCAAGGGAAAAGGTGGCAGGGGCACCTGGAACTGGCCTTGGGGGCGGGGGAGGGGAGTGTGGCTTCCTGGAAGGGCTTGGGGTCAGTTAGAAATTCATCCATCCATTCATTCGCCACATACATGCTAGGCTCTGGGGATGTAGCCGGGCAAGGCCCCTGCTCTCCTGGGGCTAACAGTCCCCTCATGAGTGTAAAGGATCCTCCTGGATTTGAGCCAGATCTCTGGCTTCTTTTCATTAGAATTTCATTCTCCAGGTTTGCTTTCCTAACCTACTAGAATCAAGTTTTAGATGGGGTTTTAGAAACCATGAAACTATGAAAATTGATAAATATAAGGACTTTATGTGTTTACTCTTTCTGATCCAGTTGTGGGAAAACAAGAGGTAGAATGGAGGAAGATGGGGGACCGTCTCTTTGGTTTTCAGGATCCTGGGGATTTGGAAACCTCCAGGGCTGGGGCTCCCTCTATATGTTTAATTTCCCCCAACAATACATTAAGGGGTAATGAAAGTTACAGGATTTCAATGCCCTGTAACAAATTGGGAGTGAAAGATGGGTGGTGGGCAGGTACCTTGACCCCCTCACTAGTGAATGACTCATCCCAGATCAGGCTTGAAGCCTGTGACTCTAGTTCTCACTTCAGCGTATTACAGTCTCTCTGACATTCTGAATTCTTTGCCTGTGGTTGAAGAGTGAATAGTAGTTGTGTGGATGCCAAGGATCCGTTGTGGGGATCCTAACAGTTGGGTGCAACTGCTCTGTCCCCAGGGCCCTGAGGTGAGGCCAGGGCTGGGCACTGGGGGCTGAGACATACCCTGTCCAGGGAGATGTGGGAAAACTGGAAACACAGAATGATGACCCAGATGAGTCCCAGGATGAGCGTCTGGTCTCCATCCACGATGTTCTCTGGCTCAATGAGGGGTACTGGCACCTGTGGGCAAAGTTGACTGGGCTCAGCTGCAAAGTCCAGATACCAGAGAAGACTCATAGTAACCAAATGTTCAGGGGGCTGGAGGGTGGATGGGAGGGTTCTGGAGTCTGTCCTGCCCTAGGAAACCCCCAGGGGAGAAGCAGGCAGGCACAAGGCCAGGCAAGTAAAGCCTTTCTAAGTGGTTGGGGCTTTGCTCCCAAGCCCCCTTAGGTAAAGTCCCAGCATGGTGAACTGCGCTGGACCACAGGAGCAGGAGGTCTCCCCATGCATGGGCTACAGGTAAACCCAGGCCAGGATCAGTGGTTCAGCTACGGAGGTTGAAAAGAAGAGTCGTAAAAGTCAATGTATGAGCTCAATAGACAGCATCGACTGTCTGCCTCCACCTCCCAGGGCATCTGGGGATCTCCAGTGAGTGCTTGGGTCCCTGGCTCACCCTTGAATCTCAGCCTTCTTCATCAGTGTTCCATCTCCTGTTAAACATTCAGATTCCCAAGCTCCACCCAATCAGACTCTCTTGGACCAGGGCCCAGGAATTTGTATTTGGACAAACACCTTGGTGGTTCTTATGTGCACTAAAGTTGAGAACCTGCTGACCTAGATTTTGCCACTTGGACAGGGAGGGTTGAATCAAGGAGGGAAAGGAACAGAATAAATATGAAAGTCGCATGTGTCTTGGGCCCCTTCGCCCTCTGGCTCCATCCGCCTCTTCCGGACTCCACGGCTCCAACACCCATGGGATTCTTGCAGTTCCCTGAGATTCTAAGCTCAGGCCTTGGGGCTTTTGTACTGGCTATCCCTGCTGTCTGAAAATATTATTCCCCCAGAGAGTCCCATGGCTATTTCCTTCTCTTCCTTTAAGTCTTTACTCAAATGCTACTCTCTCAATGAGGCCTACCCTGGCCACCTTTTAAAAAATCTTCCCGATTTTGTGTTTAGTGACGTCATGGTAGGGGTATGAAGGCCTCGGAAATCAGCAAGTACTACAAACCAGGGATTTTATCTGCCCCCTTCCCCTCAACTCCCCAGCCCAGATAGCTGGTTGTTAAACATTTACCAGCATATTGCTGATCTGGGTTCAAATAAACTGTCTCCCCTGAAACTGTAGGGCCTCTATGCTCAGGTCTGGGCTTTGTGACATGCAGTACCCAGCACAGGGCAAGGGCTCCAGGAATGAGTGCATCTCACGTTCTGCTACTTATTAACTGTGTGCTGGGGGCCATAGTTTGACCATAGCTGCCTCATATATATAGTGGAGACAAGGCTGTCACCTTCGTAGGTTTACGTATCAGTGACATGCTGTGTCTCTGAGCTTGAGGGGGGCTGCATAGCCTCTGACAAGGGCTGCGGGGCTTGCATCCTCCCCAGGTTCCCAAGAGGAGGTGGCTGGCTCACAGGCCATTGTCCCTGGGACCAAGTAGGGCCTGGCATTGTGTGGCCGGCAGCTTTCCGCTCTTCTGTGCACCCAGGGACTGCAGTGCTCCTGTCTGTTGCTTTGGCTTCTCACCTTCCTGGCCTCCCTTCAGCACGCCAGGCTTGCAGGGGGGCTGGCTGTGACCTCCATTCCGGGACTTAGGCTCAGCCCAGCCAGTTCCACCTGTGACTTCTTAGCCTCCAGGGGCGGCCACCTCGTGCTTTAGTACCTGAAGCCAGGAGCCCTTGGGCCTCCCAATTCCTGCTTCTCAATATAAATGACCCCTGCACAGCCCCCTGACACTGGCCATGAGGGTCCCTTTGTGTCCCTGGAGCTCTTGTCTCCTTTTAGAGACTATTTCTTTGGCCTGTCCCTTTCTCTCAGGGTCCCTCCTGTTTGCTTAGGTCCCTCCCTGCTGTCTGGTCCAGCTTCTCCAAGGTAGCCCTGCATCTCCTCCCTCCACTGCCTGGCTCAGTGTCCGAGGCTCTTCCCCTGTGTCTGACCTTCCCTCACCCCTAGGGCCCCCTACCCAGGATCTGCTGGCCAGTTGACTGTGGGTCTGCCTGGTAAATAATTTCCTTATTTATGAAAAGAGAAGGTTAAGAGTGCACTGAATCTTTCAGCTTAGACTCCACAATCTCTCATTACAGTCAATGGCATATTCCATTTCCACCCACTGGGGACGATGGCTGTTCCACTTCAGCCAGTGGGTGTTCTCTAAACTGGGAGAACTGGGCAAGGAAGGGCTTTGCTTCCTGGACCTCTGTATCGCAGCTGCTCCTCCTGGATCCTGGCTCCAGATCCTCTGCTCTGCCCTGTGGCCGGCCCAGGAAAGATGATCTAGTCATCCAGCCTGTCCCCGCTGCCCACCCCAGCACCACGCCCAGAAGCCCTCTCCCCAGTGTCCACCTTGGCCCTGAGGAAGGCCAGAGCTCGGCTGCTGTTCTCTAGGAAGTGTATGCGCATGTGGTCCTGGTTGGGGGGCAGCAGGACCTCCCCCGAGATGGGTTCCAGCAGCCACAGCAGGTGGGTGCCAACAGCCAGCTCTGTGTACAGGTTCTGGATCTTGATGCCCATCTGGGTATGGAGCAGGCATGGGAGGGGATGGAGTAGGCACAGGGTCAGCCTAACCTCACCTGTCTGCCCCATTCCTGGACCTGGGCTATGCAGCCCAGGGCATGCCTTGAGGAAGGAGCATTGGCCTCAGCTGTGCTTTGGGGTCGAAAGAAGTGGCCTCAGCCAGATGACCTCATAGTCGGTCCCCCAGGGTCCACTGGCCAGGGAGCTGGGGGGACAGTAGAGATGGGCTGTGGGGCACGCCCAACTACACTCACCCGGCCGTGCTGGAAGATATTGTTGATCCGCTTGGTGAAAGTTTTCTCCTGCATCTGTATGTGCTGTGCCCGCAGCTTGCAAATGTGACCCATCTTATATGCAGAGTCCATGGTGGGACTGGACTGGGAGAGTGGTCCAAGGCTCTGCCACTGGCCTGCTTCACGTGCCTGTAGCCCCAAGGAACTGCTGGGGCTTGTGGGGCTGACCAGCCATCAGGCCTGGAGCTCTCTGGGGATGAGGGGCCACTGGACATTTCCTAAGCTGGGGATGTTGGGGGCATGGAGGTTGGGGGAGGACTATGGATACTGATGACTCCCCGGGAGAGGGGGCCCCTCCCTGCCAGACAGTCCCCACATTTGGTCGGTGGTGCGGCTTGGAACCTAGCCAGGTAAGGTCTGGTCCTTCTGGCTGGTGTCCTGAGCTTGAATGGCCTAGGGCCCCTTTTGTCCCATCCCACCTTCTAAATTCTTCTTCTAGAACTCCTGCTGCCAGAGGTTCCTCCTGGGCTACAGCGTTTGGCTGCTGCTCCTTGGGACGAAAAGGGCAGGTGGAAGGAAAATGGGAAACTACTTACCTTGGTGATGTGCAGGCCCTGGAAGGAGACCTGGCTGGACGGTCGGAGATGGCAGATAGGAGGGGCTGGGCGGGAAGGGAGAGACATCAGGAGAGGCTGAGGCTGGAGCTGGGGCCGCTCCATGGCCCTCCTCTTGGGCCAGCGGGGCAGGGGTGACAGCACACAGCCGGCATTGTTCTCTCACCTGCCGCAGGGCGTGGCCCAGACCGGGAGGGGGCGGCTCAAGAGTGCTCCAGATCAGTTGCTCCAGGGTCTCCTCCTTCATCATCCCCCGCTGCAAATGCCTTCAGCATCAGGTGGGAGTCCTGGCTCCCAAGACGCAGAGGCCCATGGGATGGTCTCCAGTCGGCTCCAGGTGGGAGCACCATGGGGGTGCTGCAGTCCGGGTACAAGGTGCCGCAGGGCAGAGCCTCTGGTCAGAGCTTCTGCACCCACTTCCGGCAGGCTGGGGCTGCCCTTCTGCATCCCTGCAGAGCCTCTCCGTGAGCACCCACAGGGGCGGGGATGGGAGCGAGCCCGCTGGGCCATGGCCCTCGCATCCTCTCCTGGGGGACGCACCACAGACACACCACAGACTCGGCCCAGGGCTGGGCTTTCCAGGCCCTGACGGAAATGCACCCAACCCAGCCCAGGGCTGCAGGGCGGTACTCACTCAGGCCTGGGGCCACTTTCTGGAGGGGGCTCCCCCTGAGAAGGGGTAACCTGCAAAGTCCGTGGGAACGACAGAGCCTCCTCCAGAGTTGGAGACACGGTGTTCACTCTTTGGGGCCCCAGTGAGGCACCAGCACCTGTGCTCCCTCGGCACTGGCTGGGCCTGAGGCTCAGAGGTGGGGGCTGTAGGGGAGCCCCTCCCTTCCCTCCCTCCCCCTCCCCTCCCCCTCCTCCCCTCCCTCCCTCTCCCTCCCCTCCCTCCTTCCCTGCAACCTTGGACTGCATGCCAGAAGGAGAGCGAGTTCTAATTCAGGTGGCTTCACAGAACAGTCTGGTTACAGACACCGGGCTGGGCTGTGTGTCTGGGTTCATCCACCCAGCAGCCCCGGCACCACTTCAGGGAGGCGTCCCTGACAGGCCAGGCCGGTGAGAGGAGCAGTGGCCACAGCCTGCCCTTGACAGCTGGGCAGGACCCATCACACCTGAACCGTGGCCTGTGGCTAGGAGTGAGGAGCATGCTGCTCTGGAGTGGGGGCATCTCCCCTGTATCCGACGGGAGCCTCCACCCCTGCTGTCCTCTCCCTGTGGGGTCCCTCCTGCCACTGACTGGCTCCCTGGCACTAGGGATGAACCTGAGCTGCTTCCTCGCCCCAGCCCCAGGTCCAGTCAGGTACCAATGGCTGTTGCTGCTGTGCCCCCCAGCGAGCGCTCCACAGTGCACCCACCCCACACCCGGTTACTCCCACTGACCCTGCAGGTCCTCGTCACTGTCCCCGGCTCATCACCCTGCCTGCACGTCAGCCGATGCCCGGCCCAATGTGCCTTCCCAGAGCAAGACTCCCCATTGCCTGGTCGGGACCAGAGGTTTCCTGCCCAAATCTGAACATCAGTGGTTCTCTCAGCTTAGAATGAGAATGCCCCTCTACTCCCCACCGTCCACATTCTCCAATCATATCAGCCCCAGTTAAAATCCTGCTCCTTCTAGGAAGTCCCCCCTCCTCCCACCTCTGTAAGCTTGTTTCACCTCCTGTTAAGAGCCTTGGCCCAGGGCATCCCATGTGATGTGACCACCAGAGGACAGGATGGAGCTGCATGACACTTTGTACACAGATCTCAACAGAGGTGGTTGTATCTGAGGTTGTTGAGCAGGGCTATGGAACTGCTCTTCTTTCTCCCTAGTTCAACTGCAGTAAAGCCACTGCACATGCTGCCAGGATCAGCTCCTCTTGTGCCTTGACTGATAGCAGCCCCTGTTGAAATGAGAATCCCTGCTGGTCAGTACAGTTCTGGAATATTTGTGTTGCAAGTAACTGAAATTTCAAGTCAAATGGCTTTAAATGATATAAAGGGAATGTACTGGTCCACATAACTGAAAAGTCTGGCAGGAGGAGGACTTCAGGTAAGGTTTGATCCAGCAGCTCAAATGATGCCACCACAGGTGTGGATTCCCTTAGTCTCTCTCAATGCCTTCTTCATCTTCACGCTCCACAGGGTGGTTGCTGTCAGCCTAACCTCACTCCTCTGCTTCCAGCACCTCTGGGCACTTCTCTCAATGCTATTTATATTGTTGCATCAATAGGCTCACTTCTTCGCACTGCATGGTTCAGAAAAGAGAGAACATCTCTCCCAAGAGTTGGAACAGAAGTCTGAGGGGCCTGGCTCTCATAGACACATGTCCATTCCTGAACAATTTCTGTGACCAGGCAGATGAAATACTCTAATTGGCTCAAGACAATCAGGACCCACCCTGGAAAGAAGGGGTGGGGTCTATCTCCCCAAACCTCATGCCTCAGATTGAGGGTGGGGAAGTGGAGAGTGGCCTGCAAAGGAAATTCCAGGTCTGGATCACCAAAAGGGTAGATGGGTGCAAGTGTGAAAACTCCAGACATCTACTATGGGTGGTCCAGACCTGTGAGGCATGGCAAGAGGCAGGAGCAGTGCCAGCCAGCCAGGGGCTGCACCCTAGCACCACTGCACCCTCAGGTGCTCGGGCCTGCCTCAGCACCGGACAGATGCCGTCTCCTGTGAGTGCTCAGTGATGCCCTGTCCTCAGCCTCAGAAGGATCTCCTCCATGGTCCCCTCCATTCTTGGTTTCCAGTCACTCTCAGCTGGGGTGTGAGCCTCCCTTGGGGCCTGGTCCCAGACCTGGTCTCTGCCCACAGTGGATGGAACTGCTTTCCTGCTGAGGAAGCCCGAGTCTACCACCCAGAGAAGATGCAGGAAGAGTCAGGGGTCACGGGGATGGCGTGCAAAGGGGCACACCCTCCCCTTAACTCCTCTGCCTCGTTTCAGAAGGGATCCAAGGGATCCCTGCTTTATTCCCGAGACAGCTGGCACACAGTCAACTGAAAAACCAGAGCCAATGGGAAAAAAGTAGTGATTTTTTTCAGAAGTTTATTGATCAGTAGACGGTGTCTTTTTTTGACATTTCTAAACAAGATTACAAAAAAACAGAAGCATTGTGTATTAATTGCATTGGCTAATTGACACGTCGCCTGGTACACTCTTAGATTCTGCCCGTGTTTACCTGGAAAAACTCAGTGGTTATCTGTCCTAAGAAAGTTATTTCTCTGCCACATTCCATGGAGGAAATAACCAGTGCCTCCTTAAATGCTTTCCTTATCTCCAAGGCAATCTGTCCAGGGTATTGTTCTGAGCATCAAGGAGGAGTGTAGCCATAAAGCGGGAAGGTTCTGGTGGTGGCTGTCAGGCCATGACTCTGGTGGTTAAACCCCATCCTAGGCGGCAGGCTCCAGTACAAGACATTCCCAGTGTGGTGCAGGGGCGGCTCCCCGAGACCCAGCAGACATAGCAAAGTACCGTGGTCGGGGCAGTGGGGCCAGGGCTCTGCTGAAGCCTCTCCTGCGGTCTTGTAAGGCGGGCAGCGGTTGGGGGAGAGCACGAGGCATTTGGGTTCTCCTCACATGCTCTCTGACCCACCTGGACATCAGTCCCATGAGATGGAATAAGAATCCAACTCCTTAAGGCCCACAGCTCCGTGGGAGGAGTCACAGCCCCCAATCCAGGCATTATTGCTGCATGATGACAAGCGTTCCGGAGAAGCCACTCCAGCCCTGGAGAAGTGAAAGCCGACTGAATGCCTGGCCCTCCCCACAGAAGAGCAGCCCCAACCCGGGTCATCCAAGTGTGTGTGATGAGGAAAGAATCCACGTAGGACGCCAAGCGGGTTGGACATCAGCGTGTGGCCGCAGAGCTGGGGGGTCTCGGCAGGTCTCAGTGCAACGCTTCTGTACAGACGGGTTCAGGAGGGCCTCACCAGCAGGCTCACAGTTTGGAAGTCGACTTCGGGAGAAGTAGGCAGAAGTTTTCATTTTTTTTCCCCTAAACTCAAGACTGCAGAGGTGTGTGTTGTGCGATACCGTGTGCTGTACAGAAAATAGATTCAAGATTCTTAGGTTTTCTTCTGTGAAATCATGGAGAGCATGAAGATAGTTTTAGAGTTCTGGAGTTTATCTACTTCCACGTCCCCTGCCCCATCCGTGAGCACTTTGCGGAGGGGGTACTTGGACAGTGGGGTGGTGCAGGGAGGACAATACGGTCGGTCAAGGTGCCCAGATCCCAAGGGCTCCGTGTTCCCGGCCCTGCTGCATGGGGTCAGGGGATAACGGGTGTTTTGGACACAGACTCAAGGAACTCTGTGTGGGTCCTGGGACGATATGGGTCCTCGCTTGGCCGCCATCCCTAACGTCTTCCAGTGTTTTTCTTTCCAATCGACTATTTACGATGGGTGACTTCAGGTTTTAAGAGACGATATTGAGAAAAATGGACATGTGACTTCCTCTTGCTTCCTTTTTTCTCAGCATTCAGCTGCCAGATGTTCTCTCACCAGAGGTCATGGCGGGTGGGGTGGGGATCACCCGTGAGGTGTTTCCATCCACGTAGAACCAGAAACCTCCTCTGCGGCTCCTCTGAAACAGTATTCCTCTACATCCACATATAGACAAAACTTGGCCATAGGTACATATCTACACATTAACAAGTGGCCAAAATACATACTCTTGTGACATACGTGTATATATTTATCTTTATATATGACAACTGAGCAGAGTTAAAGAAGCAAGATGATTGTGAATGGAAATCATCTAACCTCAGCATCTCTATACCTTTGGACAAATGAACTCTCTCTCCTCCTCTCTCAATCTTGCCCTCTGCTGGATCCACTGTGCTTGCATGCCTGTGTGGTCCTCGTGCATTCACAGAACTATCTGCTCAGATTACAGTACTGGGATTACAAATGTCTCTTTTCTATGTGTCTAATTAATTTAAAAGTACTCATTAAGACTAAAACCATGTTATGTATTTATTTCTCTTAAAGCTAAATTATGTAGAAAGTAAGCTAGGGAGTGTGAGGGCTGGCATCTGGATAAATGCTTCTCTAAAATAAACATTTTCTTAAGTCTGCTGTTCTGCCCCTGATGTCGCAAGTGACACCAGAAAAAAAAAAACAAATGAGTTTTTTGGAAGACTTAGGTGTGACTGTTTGGATTTCATTCATTTTTGGTGCCGGCAGGGTCCCAGGCTATGCAGCCATCACAATAGTGATGAAATATCATATCTCTCTTATTGCATAAATAATGGTGAAAGGCACCTGCATCCCCCAGCTGGAGCCCACATAGTTGGGAGGGTGATCTCCACTGGACACAGGCATTTGGGCAAGTGGTCCAGAGAGGTTCACACAGGGCACCCAGGGAGGGAACATCAGGAGCTGATGTACAGGTAAGGGCCCAAATCCTACCTCGTGAGGCATTCATGGTATGAACCACACAGTCTTCTGAAGAAAAGGCTTTATATGAAAGATTGCATCTTGTTTCTGTATAAAGGCCTTTATCCTTTATATAGAAACTATATTTTAAAAACTAGTCATAATAAAAATGCCTATTTTTTATAAAAATAGTGTCTACAAAAAAAAAAAAAAAATAGTGTCTAACGCTAGTAGACTGACCTCTTCTATCTGACAGCCAGCTTGGGCTGGCCCCCCATCCCCTCTGTGGCCACAGGGCCAGGACACTGCCCGCACCAAGCCATGTTTTTTCTGGATTTAAATCCTGCCATTGACCAAGGAGCCTTGAGGACGTGTAACCATGCTAACTGACGACTGGGGAGAACCACCTCTTTTCTTACTCTAGTTTAAGTATGATAAACTTTGCTACAACCTATTGCCAGACAAGTAAAGCTAATCTTCAGATTTCAACGTGACTTGAAATGAATACTAGAACTCTTGCCAGGGGTTAATAAAGGTTGTGAGTTCCAAATTTCTAACCAAATACAACTTTGCTGGGAAGGCTCCAAGGCTGGGGGAGCCCTGGGAGGGCCGGCCAGCAGGTGCTGGGATGGATGCTCCCTGTGGCCTGGCCGCGGGCTCTGCGGGCCTACAGAAGGGACGGGGACATGCAGACACGGTGCGTCCTCCTCTCAAAGCTGGGGCGGCAGTCTTCTCTTTGGTAGACAGTTTGGAGAGAACAGAAATCTTCTCAGGTGTTTTTTTTTTTTTTTTTTTCACTCCAAATAGAGCAAGAGGCAAAATAAATAAGCTCGTCTTTGCTGCTTCCCGGTGCCCTCTGAGGGACAGCCAGTTTCAAAATGATGGACAGTCCAGTGAAGCCCAGCAGAGCCCCCAGCTGACACCCCGTGGCTCCTGGGATTCCACATCTGGGCTTCTCCAGGCTTTGGAGGACTCCTTGGACGATTTCCCTTTCTTCTCAACCCTTCCATCCCCGTATCCACCCCCTCCCACCAATATTTTAATAGAAACTCTGGGAATTTTAAGGTGAAAGGATCTCATCTAGTGTCCAGTGTCTGCCCTCCCCATTCTACAGATGGGGAAACCGAGGCACAGAGAGGGCAGTGACTCGCCCAGGGTCGCTCAGTGAGTCAGTGGCAGCGTGGGCCTCCGGCCCAGGCCCCCCGATTCTAGCCCCACACCGCCCTCCCTGTGTGCAGCCTGCCCCTCAGTCGGCCTTCGGCAAGGATTTCCTGTGGGAGGGCGGCACGAGGTGCAGGGGCAGGCTGTTGGGCAGCTCGTAGCCATCGAGCTTGATCTTGATGAGGTGCTTGGCCAGTGCGAACTCCTCCTCGTCCAGCATGCCGTCGCAGTCACAGTCGGCCAGCTTCCAGATCTTGCCCAGGACGCTGTTGGGCAGCTTGGAGGTCACCATCTCCTTCTTGGCGTTGACGCCCGATATCTTGCCGTTGATGGGCGACAGAGTGTAGAAGAGCTCATCGTAGACAGGCTTGTCTTTGGCCACAACCCACTCCTCCTCATCGGCGCCCTCCTTGGCGCCCTCCCCGTAGCCCTGGTTGAAGGGGCCCTCGGCCGTGCCGTCGAAGGCACCGCCCTGCACCAGCTGCGTGGGCATGCTCGTCTCCTCCTGGCTGATGAGGCTCATCAGGGACGAGATCCTGTTGCTCAGCATGTTGTCCACGGCCTCGATCAGCTTGGGCTTCAGCGAGTGGAATTTGGTGAAGTCATAGTTCTCAAGCTGTTCCTGGAAAAGGAGAAGCCACAGATTTGGTTAGCGTCCTCCCTGCAGGAAGCAAATGAGGAGAGGGATGGCTGGAGGGGACGAATGCTCCCTTAAAGCAGGCAGCTCATGCTCTGGGCTGTCCAGAGCTCTCTCTCTTTGGTGGGGTCCCCACATCCGAACCCACCAGACATAGGAGTAGCTTTTGGAACAAGAGACAAGATGCATGAGATGCAACATTTTCCTACGGTAGCTAATCTGGGCTGGCAGTGGCATGAGGGACGGTGATCCCCTAGGGCTTTGAGACAAAATTCCTTCACCCTGTCTTTTTTTAAAAAAGCACTCTAGAGATCTACTATTTTATCTTTTAAAGTATGTTACATACCTTACATACTTCAGTTGATTTTCACAACAATGCTGGGAGTCAGGAAGGGCAGGTATTAATAACCCCATTTTACAGAGAGCACAAGGGGTGTCCTGGCGGAGTCAAGACCAGAGCCCATGCCTCCTGCCGCTCGACTAGCCTCTTTGTGCTGTAACATGAAGCTGCGACAGAGCTGTCAGTAGAACTTATTTAGGTAAAATGATTATTTAAAGATGATGTTGATCAGTTAAAAAAATGTAGTTTAGGGTACAAATAGGTACAAGTTGAAACTGGAAAGAGAGAGAGGAGTAGGGATGGGAAGGGCAAGTATAAATGCAGCCAATAGCGCTGAGTAGTACTAGCATGGTCAGGGCAGGTCTCGGCTGCATCTCCCAGGAGAGCTGGGAGGAGCAGACAGAGCACAGGGTTTGCAGACGGCCCTAGGGGACACGGCAATTGCCTGGCCAGGATGGGAGCCAGCTGTAGATGCCACAGAGGCTCTGTGGATGGCTCTGTAGAAATAGTCCTTCCTGCCTTGGTTACCCTTTCTTCCTTCCATCCATCCATCCAACATTTACTGACCATTTGTTATGTGCCAGGCCCTGTTCTGGGATATAAATATGAAAAGCCACAGTCTCTGCCTTCAGGGAGCTTATATTTCAAAAAGGGCTTGACTTAGTTTACAGTGAAACAATGATAACATGAAATAGAAGAAAGTCATTAACAAAGGGAAAAGCCAAGTAATTGAAAGGAAGAGGAGGGGAATCATCACATCAGATAATGAAGGCTGAGAAAAGCTACACTCCTCAGCTGCCCTGGCTGGGGAGCCGGTGGGGTCACACCTCGTTGTCGGAGGGGAGAAACCACCTGTTCATCACAAGAAAGACAAACCTTCTCTGGCCCTGAACTGTAGAAGTCACTTAGGGAATTTTATAAGGGGCCTCAAAGATCTAGTGAAAATGTCTTCAATAGTAGTCTTGCCAAACAAACGCAGAGAATTCCAGGTATGGCAGTTTTTATACGGACTCTACATGAAGTATTTCTGTTTGGACAATCCTAGAGGGCCAGAGAGGGGACAGCCAGGTGCGCAGTTTTCTGGAGATGAGACAGGGAAGCTCTCAAGGGAAACAGCTTTCACATTCCCCTCAGACCTCACTGTTCTGGACAGAGGTAATGGGACAGGGAGTTAAGAAAAAACAAAACTTTGTGCTACCATAAATATTACACTTTGCTTGTAAAAAGTTGGGGAAAAAACTAGTAAACAAAAATAAAAATCTTGGGGCTTCACTGGTGGCGCAGTGGTTGAGAATCTGCCTGCCAATGCAGGGGACACGGGTTCGAGCCCTGGTCTGGGAAGATCCCACATACCGCAGAGCAACTAAGCCCGTGAGCCACAACTACTGAGCCTGCGTGCGTCTGGAGCCTGTGCTCTGCAACAAGAGAGGCCGCGATAGTGAGAGGCCCGCGCACCGCGATGAAGAGTGGCCCCCACTCGCCACAACTAGAGAAAGCCCTTGCACAGAAACAAAGACCCAACACAGCCAAAAATAAATAAATAAATAAATAAAGTGTAAAATTAAAAAAAAAAAAGGTAAAATATTAAAAAAAAAATAAAAAATAAAATAAAATAAAAAATAAAAAAAAATAAAAATCTTAAATCACTTATAATACCATCACCCAGCAATGACTTTTGCTAACATTTTTGGGCATACGTTTATAGCCATTTTTACAAACATACACACACACGTGCACACACACACTCTTTAACTGAAATAAGATCACACTATGTAACAACCTGCATTTTAAAGAAATAATGTATCACAGCTTCCCATGATATCAATTTTTACATAACCTTTAAAAATTTTTTAAAATTTGATTTAATTTTTAAATTGAAGTATGGTTGATTTACAATATTGTGTTAGTTTCAGGTATACAGCACATTGATTCAGTTTTATATAAATATAAAGTGATTTGGTTTTATATATACATATACTTTTTTTCGACATCTTTATTGGAGTATAACTGCTTTACAATGGTGTATATATACATATACTTTTTCAGTTTCTTTTCCATTATAGGTTATTACAAGATATGATATCGTTCCCTGTGCTACACAGTAAAAACCTGTTACTCAGCCACAGAAAGGAATGAAATATTGCTATTGGCAGCAACATGGATGGACCTCGAGATTATTATACTAAATGAAGTAAGTCAGACAGAGAAAGACAAATACCATATGATATCACTTATTTGTGGAACCTAAAAAATAATACAAATGAACTTAATTGCAAAACAGAAACAGACTCAAGATACAGAAAACAAACTTATGATTACCAAAGGGGAAGAAGGGAGAGGGATAAATTAGGAGGATGGTTAACAGATACACATTAATATATATAAAATAGATAAATAAACTTATTCTCAATAACTACATGATATTGAACTGTATAGCTGGGCCTTTCCTCATTTACCCTGTCCACGTAATTGGAAATTCAGGTCGTTTCCAATGGAGAATCAAAATTGTGGTCCCTAGGGTGTGCTGGCAGGGCAGACATTCTAGGCTGTTATTCTGAAGTGGAGCCCTGAGCTTTAGATGGTGGAGAGGACACAGCGGAAAGCAAAACAGCCTGACATATCTTGGAGAGGTGCCCCCACCACTCTTCTCAGTAGCCAACTCTGTGGCTGTCAAAGCAGGCTGGCCTGGGCTGCCACCTAGCACTCGGCCTGAGCTCAGCTCAGAGTGGTGGGGTAGCACAGGCCTGGTTTCTAAGGTACATTCCAGTTTTCATGTCCTCCATCCTCACTGACAGACCACAGTCACCTGCACGTCATCCCAACATCAGCACCAAACAATGCTGCTAACACTTTGGGGTCCTGCTGCCGGAACCTCGGTCAGCCAAGGGAACTGAGAAGAGAAAGCCCAGGAGGAGGAGAGCAGGCAGCCCACACAAAAATCCCAGTGCTGCTGGGGTAAACAAGTCTGGATTCCCCTGGGTGCATGAACACCTACCCTCTTTCCTCATGAATGAGCCTGAGCTCTGGGCACACACAGAGCCTCTGTGTCCAGCCAAGTGGACAAATGAGGGCGGTGCCCACCCAAACTTTCCACCCGCCTGCAGGGGGACATGGATTCAGACTGCAAACCTCTGGAAAACTGGCCAGGGGGAAACGGCCACATATTTGCAGGGGTGGGCAGGAAGCAGCGGCAGCAGCCGTTCCCGCCCCAGAGGGCACATAGGAAGGAAGCCCTACACTCTCATCCGTGTGGCGCCCGCCTGCCCAGCCCTGGCCGGGGGGGTGGGGTCCAAGTTAAACCACACCATCCCTGCCCTCCACCAGCGTGACTCCAAAACTTTTTATTGGGATGAACACACACTGGAGAATTTAAAGAGTTACCCATCAACAACTGTATCCATCAAAGCCACCAAGCCCGGGATCCTGGAATTCCCCCCCAAGAGACAAAGGTCAATCCCAGCCTAGCCTCTTCTGGGCCCTCCCTTGCCTGCTCACTCCCAGCCTGTACCAGAAGCTGTTTTTGAATCCACTGGGAGGGTCTGAGCGGATGCGGATGGCTCTGCCGCCCTCTGCTGTTGAAATGTTGCCAGCTCCTCAGCTGTGGCGGCCTAGTTCTCCAAGGAGGACGACTGCGTCAGCAATCAAGGCAGCCTTGCTAGTGTCCCCTCATTCTGCAGCACGGACACGTCAGCGCAGCAAAGCAGATTCCCTCCCCAGTGGTGTAGGGCTGACACAGGCAGATGCACCAGCAGGTCATGGGCCTCCCCCAGCACCAGGCAAAAGCCTGCAAAATACAACTGGCTCTTTGCTACGGTGAAGAGTCACCCTGACCAGCTTGGAGAGTAGAGACTTAAAGCCGGCCCTGGTGAGCTCTCCGTGAGATCCTGGGATGTGCAAAGATCATAATCAAGTCATCTCCAAGCTTCTGCCCCTGCCGCTATGCCAGACACAGTAAGGCTGAATGCCTGTGCTGGGGAAGATGTCAGATGTTCAACAGACTCAGGGATGATGGAGGCCTTGACCCACACCAGGAACCCCCAGAGCTTCCTGGGTGACAGCAAACTAGCTTGAAGTAGTAAGCACACCCTCTGGGCTCCAGGCCTGCCTTGCTCCCTGGGGATTCCCTGAAAGGACTCGGGTGGTATGATCAGGGCCTGGCCGGCTTCCCAAGGAAGAATCCTCAGCCAGCTTCCAGGGGTTTGCTCCAGAAACCACTGGTCTATAAGCCCTGTGGGAGTCAGCCCTAGGTCAGGGTCTGAGAAACTCATTACCCTAGAGCCTGCTACGACATAAACATACACTAACTTATGAATTAAGCTACTCAACACGTATTCACTGAGTGCCTGCTACACCCCAGGGGCTGGGGATATGGCCAAGAACAGGACATGGGTCACTGGCTTCATGGAATTACAGCCTTCTACGGGAGACACTAAATAAGACACTGAGTAAATTAATTATACCAAAGCACAGAGAAACTTACGCTGTAACAAGGAGCACATGTCCCAACAAAGGGCTTTGCTGCCAAAACGTCACTGCCAGTTACAGTCATAGCAGCAAAGCCTGTAACCCAGAATGGACCTCTGTAGAGGCAAGGATTTTTATTTTTGCTGTTTGTTCAATGATTTATTCCAGGGGCCTAGAACAGTGCCTGGCCATAGTAGACTTAATTACTATTCTTAGGTGAATGCATAAATGAACACAGATGATGGTAGGACTGTGTTGATGGTAGACACCCGTCAGGTAGGACTCCTGTTCCCAGTCTCAGGGCACCCAGGAGTCCAATGAAGGGGCCAAGGTGCCTGGTGCGGCGCCTAACCACAGGGTTCCCAGTGAAGGTTCAGGCCCTTCCTGTACTGCCCGGCTACATGGGCCAAGGCTGCTCCCGAGACCTGAGGTGAGGGACTGCCCCTGTGACCAGCTCTGAGAGGCCTGGATGCCCTCTGACCGGCCAGGCCCAGGCTAGCATGGTCAGGAGTAGCTCTGGTCACAGAGTTTGCTCCCTCCGTTCAGGAGCTCCCCGGAGACGGGCAGGGGAGGCCTGTCAGGGAGACTTCAGGTCTCGGGAGCCGCAACTTGTGGGTCGGGCATCAAGGGAGGCCAATGAGCCACAGACGTCCCATCAGGCCATCGTGAGCACTGTGTATTTACTCACAGCTTTCATTTCAGTCAGGAAACCAATTTCCCTTCCAAAGTATCTGAAGGATGCCAGGAAACAGTTGTCCTTCAGTTTGGTCACGGGGTGCAGGGCATAACCCAAGGGTGTGAAAGCAGAACCTGCTCAGGAAGAGGCCCCAGGAGCCCTCAAATTAGCCATCTTGTGACCAGAGAAAAATCCAATTCATCCTCTGAGTACAGGAATATCAACTTTACTTCTAAAAAAAAAGTGTTTCTATGTATTTTTTTAAGCCGACTAAATCATATTTGACTAGATCGTATATACCAGATGCATTCACCCTGATCCCAGGCATCACAGCAGTAAGTGTAACCCACTCCTATTTCAGTGTGTACTTTATATACAGAGTTTACATTAACAAACCCCTTAGGATCAATGCTTCCCCTCCTGCGGCCTGATCTTGCGTCTGTGCTTGCCCTTCCTCCTCCCTGACCCTCCCCTCCAAACCCACCCCCACCCCCATCCCCATCCCAGGCGGGCTGGCAGCTCACAGGCCCAGAGTCTCCAGGGTGCAGCCAGTACACTCTCTTTGGCCCATGTAGATTCTTTGAAATTCTGAGCCAAAATTTGAAAACCAGGGGACTTTACATACAAATCCAGATCTCCAGCTTCTTGTGAAATATCCAGGCCTGCACTCCCACGGGGCAGTGACCACTGGGCAGGATGGGGCCTCCCCACCGAGGGGGGCAGGGCACACGCTCCCCAATCTGCCCCCACCGTGCACCCCGCAAGTTCTCACTCACTGCACTTGCAGAATTGTTTTCTTCCTGGTAGAGACATGTTTCTCAGGACCCACATCTCTACCAAATGTGAGAAAACAAGAGGTGGTCGGAGGGGGCACCCCAGTTTCCTTTGGCGTGGCCCGCCTGCCTCACTTGTTTGAGTTACTTTTGGCTGGTGGCCGCAGGCATCTGAGTTGTGTTGCCTGCTTTCCAGAGAGGACTGTGGCCTCCAGGGCAGACGGGGCCTCGCACTGGACAAGGAGATGGTCGGTCAGGCTCTCTGAGGAGCCAGGTGAGGCGGCCTCGCTCGGGAGGACATGGTCAGCATAGAAATCAACGGTCACCTAACACCACGGCGGGGAGGTGGACACACGGGTCAGGCCAGGGTGGCAGCACCCACCCGGGGTCACCTGGGGCTGCCCAGACACATCTCAGGGAGACTCTGAAATTAGGCCAAAGGCTGCCCGAAGCTGACCTTTAAGCACACTCTTCAGTAAGCACAGCCCGCTGTGTCTAGTGAACTCCCGCCGTGGCCACAGCCCGCCACGGCCTCCGACTGAGCCCGCAGCAGCAGCAGTGCTGCCCGAGCGCGTAATCCCACAGCGCAGGGCAGCGCATGGGAGGGCCGGCTTCAGGAGGCCCCTGGAAGTGACCTCCAAGGTCACTCTCAGCTCTAATTCCCTTAAGGTTCTGGGATTCTGAAAAACAGGTGTCACTTCCGTGTCAAAACAACCTTGAACGCAGCCTAAGGGAGCTGTTCACAGGATTTTCTTCAGGTGAGCTTAATTTACTTCTTGAAATGTCTCCCTTTTTGTTTAAATGTTTCAGGAAGCAAGCAATTTCTGCTTTATTCACAGGAGCCTATTATCATGTATTACTAGGAAGACGAATTGACCGTGTTCCCCTCCATTCTAAACCATGAAACCCAAATGTGTACCCAGCAACCAGCCGGACAAGGTGGCAGTGCCCCTCCACCCCCACTGGTGACACTGTGATGGGCCTTGGTACCTGCATTGCCTTGACCTCGGGGAAGTCCCCTGAAGAAATCTGGTATTCTCGCTGCAGCTGAGTGTAGATTTCTGGCAACCTGCTGATAAGCTCTCTCTTCTTGTTTTCTTTTCCAAATACACTTGGCATCTCCTTCTTCAGGTGGCTGATGATGTAGGCATGTACCTGAAGGGGTATATGTCAGTGAGGACGGGCCATTTAGAAGTGCACCAGAGAAGGACAAACAAGATGGCATCTTACATGCATCATAGCACATAACAGGCATCCCCGCAAAGTCATGGTGCTCAGGACAGGAGGAGGGCAAGGACCTGGGGGAAAGGTATGGGGGCACCTGAGTGGGAAAGACCTTGGTTCTGGTGAATAACCTCAGAAGACCTAAGAGAAAGTTTCACCAGGGCCAGTGCACGGGAGCACCAGCAAATGAAGCTGGAGGCTGATGGAAATGGCTGATCTGCATGGAAATCTGTGCCCGGTGAACAGTGAGATGAGAATGCCCATAACCTCCCCGTGGACAGTTTAGGCCCCAAGATCACTGAAGTCATTTCTGCACAAGACCAGCTGCCTAGGGCCAGGCCAGACAGCAGAAGCTCCGTCTGAGAGAGGGATCCCTGGTACATGAGCAGGGAGCCCCAGAAACCTTGGTCACTCAGGGGTAGCAGGCCTGGCTACTGTTACCCGAAGGGTGGTGAATCCTGCTGGGATGGCTCTACTTGGCTTGCGTCACTTTCTTCCCTAACATTTCCACCCTTCTACTGATTTCCAACTTTAGGATGTTAAGAAACGCTCATTACAAAAGTTCTCTTTGTACAGCAGAAACTAACAAAACATTGTAAAGCAATAAAGATGTTTAAAAAAAAAGTTCTCTTTGTATATCTAGAATTCTACAGAGTAATTTAGAAGTCAAGAAAATAACTAAAATAAGAAAAGGTGAAAAACAGGGCAGTGATTACAAAAAGAAAATGACTGTGTAGCTATTAAAGAAAGCAGACGTCTACTACAATCTTGTGGAAGAATGGAAATTGAATAAAGGGGGTAAGCAGAAACATCCCATGGCTCAACTGAGGGCCTCTGTGTATGGACATACACTGGGCACAGCCAAAAACATTTTGCTAAGATTTAAACACTAAAATAAGTGCATAATGCAAATGCTGACAGGCTCGGACCAGACAACGCTAACTTCTCCATCTACATAAAGGTCATGTTAACATAAGCACACACTGAGCTGCCTGACTATTGCTACAAGTATAGGTTGGGGGAGATGCTTCTAAACCTTCCTGTCACTAGTAAACTTATTTATTTATTTATTTTTAAACATCTTTATTGGAGTATAATTGCTTTACAATGGTGTGTTAGTTTCTGCTTTATAACAAAGTGAATAGTAAACTTATTTACTTTTCAAATTAAAACAGCTTAAAATATTTACACGATTCTTTAAGATAACCAGAGAAATCCAAGGTTTGGGAATCCTTTTATTTAGAACGATGGGCTTTAACTGCATTCCTGAGGATATGATGAATAAGTGGTAAAGCTAGTAAGACTGGTAATTTCCTTGCCTTGATTAGTGAATGCCTGGCTTGGTTTGGATGGGGCTGGGGACGGCCCTGTGTAGGTCCGAAGGCCTTGGAGGGGCCGCCATATTCCATCGGGGAGAACCAGCTGTCACCAGCTGTCCTTGCATCATTTCCTTGGCCTCGGCCCTCCTGGATCTTCTGGACTGGGCCTGTGGACACCTCTCTCTTCCGTGCTCTGGCCTGCTCTGCTCTGGAGCCCATCGCAGCTGAAGCAGGAAGTCCCACTACCTGCTCAGCTTCCCATCCACGAGGGCGTCTTTCCAAGACCCCTTCCCAGAGCCCAGGTCTGGGGCAGCTGCCAGGCCACTGCAGAGCTCCCCAAGCCCCCTCCCCACCTATCAGTGTGGTACCTCGGAACTGCCAGGCCCCTGCACAGGTAAGGCTGACTCCCCACCCAGCCCCTAGCTCCCCTGGGAATGGCACCCTGCTCTTGAACACTGCCTGGTCCCCAGGGGCCTGCTTTCCCTGGGCTGGGCTGCAGGTGATGTGCCCGTGCCACAGTCCTCCACGCATCACCTGGCACCTGCTCCCTCATCCCTGCCCTCATGGTGCTCACTGCTGATGACTGAGGCTGCTGGATAATGGGCCAACCTTGGACGCCAGGCCTCCAGGGCCCTGACATAACTGGGGCGGTTCCTGTGCCAGGCCTCAACTCCCTCCTCCTCCCACCTGCCTGTCTCTACCTGAGTCATGACCCTCAGGTGACCTGCTCATGCTGCAGGCTGCTCTCAGCCTCAACTACTGGCCTGTTTCGTGGAAGTCCCCTGTTGTACTGCCTCTGCATGGCCGCCCCCTCCTGCTCTTCCCTGGGCATCCTAAGACAATAACCCAGGGTCAGATTCTATGCATGGGCCCTGCCTTTAAGAAGCTTATCACGTTACAAGGTAAATTATAATCCTTAGAATCACAGAGTATTAAATCTGGAAGGGGCTCCCTATATCTGATTGAATTCCTGGTTCCAGGAAATTCATATGACTTACTCAAGGTCACGCAACTAGTTAGGAGATGCCAAGCTGGCACTAGCATTTAACTATCTTACTGCCTCATTCCCTATCTTATAGAATTAACTGCTTTTTGTGGGTATGAACTAAAAATGGTACTGAAGCTGCTGAAATCTGGAATTCAAACTGAACTATGTCCTATGGAACAACTTTGAGGTTTGGCTTCTGATTGTTCCTAACTCACAGGGAAGCTTTGGAAAGGTCATGTACTCTTCCCTCCCCATACATAAAAAATGGATGTTATGGCACACACACACTGCGAACACCACGCAGAATGTGGGTAAAGACTGCAATCTTCTAGCGGGACGGCGCCTTGTGATTTTCTAAGGACTCTTGGTAAACAAGGGGCAGCCAGGGTGGCTGAAATCCCCAGTCAACTTGAAAAGCTCATGTCTGCCCTTATGTGTCAAAGATGTGTCTCCAAACAAACGCAGGACCCGGGGCCAGATCCGGCGATGGTCCAGGGAAGGAGGTAGAAACAGTCTGATCTTTTGTTCTTTATAATAAGAGAAAATTAATCGAGAGGAAGAGGAACAGGAAGGAGAAGATGGGGAGAAAGAGGAGGTGGGCAGGATGGGACTGCGTGTTTGAAGGCCGGGTCAGGCGTTGCCACCGCTGCCCACGCGCTGGCTGAGCAACCCTGGGCAAGCTATCTCCTCCCCAGCCTCGGCTTGCTCACCCACAACCTGGGGATTACAGCCCTTACCTCACAGGGCTGTGGTTATGAGAATAGAGAGAGAGCACGTATTTGAATGCACTTTGTCCTCTAGAAAGGGGACTAGAAATGTTGTCATTGACTAATGGCCAAAGACCTATAGCTGGAGGGGTAGTAATGCCAGAGGAGGCTTGTGGCTATTTAGTCCTTATTGAATAATGAATAAACTCTATATATTTAAATAGAACATGATGAATTTGGGTTCCAAGTTCTTCATTCACAACTGAATGACACTGAACCCTGGGGAACGTTTGAACATTGTTGTCTTGTTCAATTCGCTCTTTCCCTTATATAAAACTAGAAAAGCCCTAACTCATCAAATGGTGATGACCAAGGGTAAGTCAAATGGCTCAAAATGTCAATTTTTTTCTGGGCTAGTAACTCAATGAGCAGAAAAAGATGTACTCCCCTTTAAATGAACAGGGATTTATAGCTCACATCTACACTCTGCCACAATCTCATTAACTGTGTCCAGTGACAAGTGTTTGCATATCCAAGGCTGAGAAGCATGTACACAGAGTAATACTGAGTATTTCCACTGTGGGCTTGGAGGGCAACCCCCAGCAGCAAGTGCTGGAAGCTTGAGGTGCTCATGGACAATAGGAATGGAAATGCCCATGGAATTTGGATACTGGGGAGCCGTGTGGGGGAAGTCAGGCTGGGATACATTGTTCTGCACTGGGCAACCTTAGAGTTGCCCAGGTTTAATATGACCTGATGGAGATCTGCATCTTTGCAGGCTCAGCTGGAAACGTGCATAGAACATTTAACCTCTGGGGATCAGCACATTTATATATATATATATATATATATATTTATATATATATATATATATATATATATATTTGTTTGTTTATTTATTTATTTATGGCTGCGTTGGGTCTTTGTTGCTGCGCACAGGCTTCATCTAGTTGTGGTGAGTGGGGGCTTCTCTTGTTGCGGAGCACGGGCTCTAGGTGTGCAGGCTTCAGTAGTTGTGGCACGCAGGCTCAGTAGTTGTGGCTCACGGGCTCAGTTGCTCCGCGGCATGTGGCATCTTCCCAGACCAGGGCTCGAACCCGTGTCCCCTGCATTGGCAGGCAGACTCTTAACCACTGCGCCACCAGGGAAGTCCCTGGGGGTCAGCACATTTTAAAATTGGGTTTATTATGATATAAAAATATCAGTTCCTAAACTAAAGACCCAGAAGATGAACCCATGGGGTAGTAAGAGTGTGAGGCTTCAAGATGCAGCTGATTGGCTCCCACTTGGAGGTTTGTTATTCTGTTGAAATCAAAGCTGGCACCAACAGCACATATGATTCTGAAGAGCCTTAAAGGGCATGTGAGGGGGTCTACCCAGTCATCTGATGTTGGCCTTCAAAGAGACAGGCTCCCCTGGGTGGACACAAGTACTGACACACCCCCAGTAGATTGGGGCTGCCAACTGAGCTATTTTTAAATGCCCCCTGGAGGACTAAGCATCAAAGGGATAGTCATCAGCCATTGTAGAATGATTTTTACATAACTTAGCCTGGGTCCATGTGGTGAATTTCAAAATGTCTAACTCCTCCCCAGATGGAATAGGCGGTGCAGACAGACCAGAAAGCTGCCCCTGCACGCGACACGTGACTAAGAGGAGAACACACTTTGAAGATGAAACTAAATTGCACAGCACTATAGTAAACCCCCCAAATCACTGACCTCTCCTTTTCTTTCTCATTTTTAGTTGTTCCTTCCTCAAATGGTGACTCATTTTTTACTGAATAAAGGTTTCCAAGTGGGTGGGAGCCTTTCCTATCCTTGGGCAGCATGCTTATAAAGGGTGGGGTCCTACAGTAAACTTGCCTCGCTATTTACCTTTGTGCACTTATCCCATAAACTACTATGATTTGGAGTGTGAACCTTATTTCTTTAACTTGGCTATTTTAATTATAGCTGAATAAAACTAAATTCTTATTTTCTAAACTTACTTTGGGCTTTCCCCAAGTAGGTTACTCTAAAAAATCATGAAATGAAACTTGACTGGCATCTTAGATTGTGACATCCTTCAAAGAAGGATGTCTACGGATATCATAAGATATAATCTTTGAGGCTAACCAAAAAACCCACTCTAAAGGTTTCCTGTTCTTTGAAATAGACAGTCGGGAAAAAAATATAAATAGAAAAAGCAGGGAAATCATTAAGTTTCAAGAGATCTTTAGTAAGAGTGCCATTTTTCATATTATTAAAATGTCATCTTGGGCTTCCCTGGTGGCTCAGTGGTTAAGAATCCGCCTGCCAATGCAGGGGACACAGGTTCGAGCCCTGGTCTGGGAAGATCCCACATGCCACGGAACAACTAAGCCCGTGCGCCACAACTACTGAGCCTGCGCTCTAGAGCCCGCGAGCCACAACTACTGAGCCCTCGTGCCACAACTACTGAAGCCTGCGTGCCTAGAGCCCGTGTTCTGCAACAAGAGAAGCCACTGCAATAAAAAGCCTGTGCACCGCAACGAAGAGTAGCCCCTGCTCACTGCAACTAGAGAAAGCCCGCACACAGCAATGAAGACCCAACGCAGCGAAAAATAAATAAATAAATTAAAAAAAAAAATGTCATCTTTATGATACCTCAAGTTTGACTACTGCAGAACACGGCAGGACATTAACAACGCATTTCTGGCTTTATTTCTGCATGGGCCACAAATTCTACCTAATTATGGTGGTCTATAAATAGACACACTCCATACCCCAACTCAGATCTGTCACCTGTCAGGTGACATCTGAAAACTTATCCTTTGCATGCTTTCAAAATGACAGCTCGACAAACCTCTAAACTTACAGTAGGGTTTACGTGGATGGATAATTTTATAGAATAAACAGAATGACAGATTAATGCAGAAAGCAAGGGTGTAATAAGGAGCAACCAGATGTTGTCCACTCTGGATTTCAGGTGAATGCCTTCCGGACCAGGGAGTCAGGCCCACTGGAGTTTGAATCTATATTTTGTAACTTCAGGCTGGGGAGCCTTGGGCAAGTTATGTCACCTTTTTGAGCTTCAGTTCCCTTTTGTGAGAAATGGAGAGAATGCCCAACTTTGTGCACTTATTGACAGGATCAGACCCTCAGGAAGGACTGGCTTACAAAAGGAAAACTGGATCAAGAGAGATGAAGATTAATATACCAAAACCAAAGAGCATTTTTTATGAAATAGAAACACTGCAAAGAGAAGAACTCAGGTGACTCCTTGTCCATTTCGGCAACAAGTTCACAAATGGAACATAAAACTGCAGATGGTGTATAAAGTGGATGGCATTGGTTAGTGGCCAAGGCCACTGTGCTGAGTTCGGCTTCTTCTCCGCCCAAGACTGTTTCCTGCCCCCTTTTGCAGTGTGGTGCTGCCCCAGGAACACACTGGCACTGAGAAGCTCAGGCTGGAAACATCCGTACTTCAAACATTTTCCTTTATGAAAAGGAACAAGCCAGATACTATTCTTAGGAAAAAAAAGACAAGCTTTTTTCCTGGAAGTAAGCTCAGCAAGTTGACCGCCCCCTGCCCCTGCCCCCCGCCTCTACACAAGGGCTTTCATTATTCCCGGTGTCAGTACACAGCAGCATTCTGTGCCTCTCTAAACCCAGGCCATGCTGGCCCCTTCACAGGGCCCAACACCCAAGGATGGCCGCGAAGTCCCATGTGCTTGGCACCCCCAGTGAGCTCTCTGCTCTTTATTTATTTATATGACTAACGACAGCTGCGTCTTCAGTCACTAGGCCCTCAGCAACGACTGGTAAACTAAAAACGTCCATGGGGGGCTTCCCTGGTGGCGCAGTGGTTGAGAATCTGCCTGCTAATGCAGGAGACACGGGTTCGAGCCCTGGTCTGGGAAGATCCCACATGCCACGGAGCAACTAGGCCCGTGAGCCACAACTACTGAGCCTGCGCATCTGGAGCCTGTGCTCCGCAACAAGAGAGGCCACGACAGTGAAAGGCCCGCGCACCGCGATGAAGAGTGGCCCCCACTTGCCACAACTAGAGAAAGCCCTCACACAGAAATGAAGACCCAACACAGCCATAAATAAATAAATTAAAAAAAAAAAAAGAGTAGGAAAATTAAAAAAACAAACAAACAAACAAACAAAAACGTCCATGGGCATTTAAAAATAGTTTAAAAGATCTTGAAATCTGCAAAGGCTATGACGTCATTTACCCGCCTTGGTTATAAGATCACGTTGGGTACTACGTACACTGAAGGTTAAGTCCAGCTGTATCAGCTGGAGGAGAGAAAGACCACACGCCGGGGTGGTGGGGACGGGCGTCACTAAATGGGCAAAAACGGACTTCCTGCCACCGAGCATCGGGCCCGGGATGAGCAGGGGAGGGAAATCATTTCAGGAGAGTTGCAAATCAGTGGATTTACAAGCCTTGCAGAACTGGAACAAATGTGGCTGTAGTTCGGGAAGGAAGCAGATGGTACTGAGAAGAAAAGTTAAAACAACAGTGACTCACGGGAGCACAGGTGACTGCAGATTAGCTGGGCCGCCTGGGAGGAGGGCATGAGCACGCGCTGGGTGGGGAGCCGAGTAGAGAGGAAAAGAGCAGATCCAGGGACTACGGGTGGGGCTGGGCAGCCAGGGAGGCGTCTCTTTCGACACAGGCGGGACGCTGCCCTGTGAGCATGCTGGCATAAGGGCGGCGATGACAAGCCATGAGGAGGGGTTGGACGGCTGGTCACCCGCCCGGAAGTCACCCTCCGTGGAGCCCTCCCCGCTCCCCATCCCTCCCCGGCGAGGCCCCCTCCTCAGAGCACAGTGTCCACACCCCGGTCACACACAGCTCCCCATTCTGTAAGGGGGGGTCCTGCGCCCCCTCCTCCCCCAGACCAGGTTGCCCAGCCCCGGCCCAGGGACGCTGAGCAGCTGCCGACTGAATGAGGCAAAGTGATGGTGGACTCCAGGAGGCTGGCCCGTGGGCCCCCAGGCCACAGCAGAAGCCACTCTCCGTGCAGCAAGAGGAAGTGGGAGGAGACATGGGTTCTCTGCCACCAGCAGATGAAGGAGAAGTGAGCCCACCTCACTTCCTGACCAGGGTAGCAGTGGATTTGGAAAGGCAGGCCCGGGGACCAGTTCTAGCAGAAGGGACGGGCCAAAGCAGAAGGCGAGACTGAGAGGCAGGAGGGCTGTCTTTCAGTCCTAACTTTGTCACTGATGGATTAGGTAACCCTGGAGAAATCACTTAACCTACCTTGTGCTTGTAAAATTAGGGAGTCAGGATAGACCTCTGGTTCCCAAACTTGGCTGATCATCAGAATCACGTGGGGAGCTTTACACACACACACACACACACACACACACACACACACACACACACACACACGCATGCACATACGCACGCACGCAAATGCATCAGAGGCTCTGGGGCAGGGCCTGGGGATTCTTTGCTTAAAGCTCCTGGGTGCTTCTGATCATCACCAGGACTAGGTAAACTCTGGAGGCACTTGTAGCGGTAGAGGAATATGATTTTATGAAATGTACAAATAGTTTTCAAAGAACCATTTTTTTCTATACTTTTCCTTAGAGGAGTCACATCCTCCTCTCTCTTCAGAGACATGACAAAATCGACTACTTGAGGGTGGTCAGCAGACTACTGCCCACCCCTGTCGGGCACAGATTCCGGGGGCTGCTGAAAGGCTCAGCCACGAGGTGAGGGAGCGGAAGTCACAGCCTGGAATGGGGATGTGGTGCGCCCCCCGCCCCCAAACCGGCACACTTGGTGGGCTGGGCTGAGCCAACCTTCCTCCTGGGGCCCCTCTGTGTCTACGTGTGACACGGGGCTCTATGCCTCAGGCATAGGGTGACAGGTGGTGGCATCTTGGCACCCCACTGGTCCCATCGACGCCACCTCTCTCTGGTTCAGCGGTTACGTTCCCACCATCCTAACATAACAGCAGCATCCAGGTGGTGAGGGCACGGATTCCTCCCTGTGTGCCACGTACTACACCAAGCACTCTGCAAACCAGGTCGCACTAAACACGCCCAAGCGCCCTGGGATGTGCTCTTATTAGCTCCATTTTACAGATTAGAAAACAGGTTTGGAAAGGTTGAGTCATTTGCCCAAGATCACAGAGCTAGGAGCCAGAATCTAAAGAGGGATACTGATCGTGGGGCTCTCTTCCTAACCCATTCCACGTCCTGTCCCCCGAGGCTCCTGGAGTGGAGCCTCCCTCAAACTTTCCCTTAGAGAGGAGAGTGTGGGGAGGGTCCCCTGCAGAGGCTGCTGCGGGGGGTCTCCGGCTTACCTTGGCCAGCCTCGCTCGCTTGATGAGATCATTGAGTTTGCGCACCGCCGCCTTCTGAGGAAGGCTCTGGATGTCTCTGAACAGGTCCTGGGCCTCGGCCTCGAAGAGCCGGCGGTTGTCAGTGTTCTGCAGGGGCTGCGCCCAGAAGGAGCCGATGTAGACGCGCAGCACCTCGGGAGTGTTGATGACCTTGCCCAGGGACCACATGAGGGCCCCGTAGACGCGCATCAGCTGCTGCGTGTCCACTTGGTCAGCCTTGTTCAGCACCACGCGGATCTTGTCGTCCTGGCCCCGGAAGGCCTTGATGGCCTCCGAGAACTCATCTGAGATGTCCAGTTTGTGCGCATCGAAAAGCAGGATGATCCTGTCCACCCGCTCAGCAAACCACTGCAGGACCTGGCAGAAGTCATACCCTGTGGGGAGGGAAGGGCACATTAGTGCAGGCGGCTGCTGCGGGGGACACACTTGCCGGGAGGGCTCGGAACCACCTGGGTCTCCAGCAGCTGCCGAGGAGAGACCCCGTCTCCAAGCTGGAGGCAGGGGAGGCCTCATGACCTGAAAATCATTTCAAATGGGGCCCTCTGGGCTGGATGCATCGAATTAATGCTGGGGACCCTGGGAGCCCTTCCATGGGATGAAACAGGGGATATAGAGGGGCTCGTGGTCACTTTGATTGGGCAATGCTTACTTCCATAGATGTAATTTCATTTAGTCCCCCAGGAGTCTCTTGTTTCACCTAGTACAGTCTTTTGGCTCAATGGCAAAATTGATCAATGGCTCTGTAAAAATGCAGGCCATGGGTCAAAAGCTCTTAATTTCTGTCAAAGTCTCACCTTTCTGAAAGTTCCAGAGCTGGAGAAGGAAGAAAACCTAGAGGCCACTTGGAGTCCCATGGGGTGTCCAGGAAGTACCACAAAAGAGAAATCGCCTTCTCTTTAAGTTTTTAAGAGTGTTAAGGAGATCAAAGGTTGGCCTGGCCAAAACTGTGACCTATATTTATCATTTGGACTATTTATATCCTAAGTATGTTGTAAATATTTAAAAAATTGTGTCTCACAGCTATTCCAAGAAACGGTCTCTTGCCAATTTCTTTCTAAAAACGACTAGGCCCATGACAATTCTGTTTAGTTCACTTTGGCCACGTACCAACGCACTCCAAATCATGCAGCTAAATCAACACTCCTCTGCGCTTGTGGTCAAGATTTTCAGGCATTTCTCCAGAGAGGCAAGTCCCGCGAGAAGCAAACAAGAGGGGCCAGTTCCACAGGTTTATTTTTATTCTCAGCCTGATTAGCTCTGGAATCAGAGCCTCAGTGCAGCCCAATCAGAACCCAGATGGGATTCTTCCTGACACTACTTTAGTGCTCTTGCCTCTTTTTTAGATTTTGAAAACTTCCAAACACATATAACAGTCTAGAGAATAATGTGATGAATGCTGATATACCCACCTTGTACCTTTAAGAAATTTTGACATTTGGTCTTGTTTGCTTCACATACTTGAAAAAATTGAAGTCTAGTTTATTTATATAACAAAATACCACATAGCAGTGCGAATGAACTAGATCTTCACTTGTCAACACAGGCAAATCTCTCACAAATTGGTGAGTAAAAAATCAGTTCCGGGCTTCCCTGGTGGCGCAGTGGTTGAGAATCTGCCTGCCAATGCAGGGGACACGGGTTCGAGCCTGGGTCTGGGAAGATCCCACATGCCGCGGAGCAACTGAGCCCGTGAGCCACAACTACTGAGCCTGCGCGTCTGGAGCGTGTGCTCCGCAACAAGAGAGCCCACGACAGTGAGAGGCCCGCGCACCGTGATGAAGAGTGGCCCCCGCTCGCCGCAACTAGAGAAAGCCCTCGCACAGAAACGAAGACCCAACACAGCCATAAATAAATAAATAAATAAATAAATAAATAAATAAATAAATAAATAAATAAATAAATAAATAATTTAAAAAAAATCAGTTTCAAAAGGACATGTACAGTTTGATAACATTCACTTACAATGGAAAAAACAAAGCACCGCTCAACAGCCTATGGATATATACTACAGCACAGAAAAAAATAAGTTACACCAGTTTTGGGATTCTGGTTGACTCTGGGGATGGAGGGAGTGAGGCATCTAAGGTAGATGGGAAAGTGTCTAAAGGAGAATGAGCTATTAGGCGGAAA
Source organism: Eschrichtius robustus (assembly GCF_028021215.1). NCBI lineage: Eukaryota > Metazoa > Chordata > Mammalia > Artiodactyla > Eschrichtiidae > Eschrichtius > Eschrichtius robustus. The sequence continues at coordinate 89,275,942 of NC_090824.1, forward strand.
TAAAGGGGGTCCATGGACTAAAGTTTCCACGAATTGAAGAACAGGTGTAAGGGGAGTAGGTGGACAAGCAAACTGGATTCAGACACATTTAAATAAAGAAAACATTCAGAAATGCTCAAGCCCTCTGTGCACCCCTCCCCAAGCCCTAGCCTCAACCTCCTCTCCAGAGGAAACCACAGCCCCCAGATGCGGGGCTTTATGTCATCACACATGTGCATATGCTGCCAGCTCAGGCTTTTCACTTCTCTTTCTCTCTGCATCACTCCCTGACTCCACCGGGGACAAGGAGGACAAAGGTAGTTCCCGGAACGTGGGCCAGAGTTTATTTTCATTGCTGTCAGCAGCCAGTTTAGATCAGAGGAAAATCAAAGACCTATTGAACGGGTCACAGAGTAGTATGTGAATATTCAGAGTCAAGATTCCACTCGAGTTCTGTCCCTCTGAGGCCAGAACAAACCTCCTCCTAAGGTAACACAGGTTCTGTCATTTGAAGCTGACTTGTGTGCCAGAGAGCCCAGATCCCGGGTAGCAGATCCTCAGCAGATGAAAGATGGTGCTGTTCCCTGGGCACCAGGAGGACATTTTGCAACCACCCACTGAGGGCCCTGCTTGTGGATTTACTTTTCCAATAGGGATGATCGACTTATCTCTCCGACCCAAAGTCTCTCTCACTTGGTAACCGAAGGTTCACAAACAGATGAAAGAAAAGGCTGTGTCCAGAGTGCACACTGGAGAGGACACGAGTTGTATTTTGCTGAACGCCCTTCCCGTCCGGTGGGGGTTGTGGGAGGGTCCCTCGGGGGCCACAGACGCTGAAGGTGTGGCAGACAGACTCTTGCCCCACTCGTTAGCAGGCTGGGGTACAGGTAGGTGATCTAGAATCAAACAATCATCTCCTACCAGAGGATGGTGTTGAATCTTGAGGGAATGATGCAAAGACACAGGGAACCTGAGAATTTATTTCTGGCAGAGGTGGCTGAGTTTAGACAGTGATGGTGGTTTCCTAACCTAGTTTTTGAGCCCAGCTCTCCAACTTTCCCATCAATTCTGTGAACAGCCTGATTTTCTGAAAAATTCCTTTTCTGCTTAAGTTAGCCAGAATCAGCTTCTTTGGTTTGTTACCAAGGACCACGACTGGTAAATAATCTATCCCCACATTTGAATATTTCCGAACTCTAGATGCTCTTACCATCAGTGCCAGAAGAAACTTGCCACTCCAATAGCTGTCACCTCCCCCATGTGCGTGCACCGTGCAAATCCAGCCATGCAGACACATCTCTCCTCCTCCAAGGGCCACCTGGGTTCAGCAGTTGGCCTCAATAGTACCTCATGTGTTTAAACTTTAACTTAAATTTGGGTTCCTAATAGTTATTTTAAAAAAGACTTCATTCTAATGCTTCAGTGAAATAAAAAGTTACTGTAAACGGAACTGCCAGATGTAAGTTTACTATAAGTGAAGCCAGTACTCATCTCGGGAGGAATGGCTGCATGTCCGTATTCTTCTGTTTTAAAGTAATGTTGAAAGCTTAATAAGATTAAGTAGTATAGGGAAGTAGAACTGTTTTGTTTGGCATTAAGCAGGTGTAAAAAGGATTGCTTGTTACACATTAGGCAACACAAAGGTGAAAAAAGTCACCAAGTGTCTCAGAAGAAAGCAAAGAATTATCAAAGCCAGGAGAGGTTGGTCTGCTCAATTTTTTCCCCACATACAGTTGTTGTTATTGTTATTATTTTATCATTTTTAAGTGTACAGTTTAGTGGCATTAAGTGCATTCATATTGTTGTGCAACTATCACCATCATCCATCTCCAGAACTCTTTTCATCTTCCCAAACTGAAACTGTACCCACCAAACAATGTGTCCATCCCCTCCTCCCCCAGCCCCTGGCAACCACTATTCTATTTTATGCCTTTATGAATTTGACTACCCTAAATACGTCATATAAGTGGAATCATACAGTACTTGTCTTTTTGTGACTGGTTGATTTCACTTAACATAATGTCCTCAAGGTTCATCCATGTTATAGCATGAATCAGAATTTCCTTCCATTTTAAGGCTGAATAGGTCTTCTCAATTCTTATATCTTCATGATATAAGAAAGGCACCAAATATCTGTCTATCAAAAAGTGTCAGCTGATTTTTTTTTTAAATTTAAAAATTATTTATTTATTTATTTATTTATTTATCTTTGGCTGCGTTGGGTCTTCGATGCTGCGTGTGGGCATTCTCTAGTTGCGGCGAGCGGGGGCTACTCATGATTGCGGTGCACGGGCTTCTCATTGCGGTGGCTTCTCTTGTTGCGGAGCATGGGCTCTAGGCGCGTGGGCTTCAGTAGTTGTGGCTCGTGGGCTCTAGAGCGCAGGCTCGGTAGTTGTGGCGCATGGGCTTAGCTGCTCCGTGGCATGTGGGATCTTCCCGGACCAGGGAACGAACCTGTGTCCCCTGCACTGGCAGGCAGATTCTTATCCACCGCGCCCCCAGGGAAGCCTGTTCCAGCTGATTTTAAAGAAAGGATCTAGTTTAATGATATGTTATTTAGTTTGCCTGCTGAAGGAAAATTATTCAGAAGGACCTAGAGACCACTGATTCTCAAAGCCTGGTCTTGCATCAGAATCAAGTATGGGATTTGTTAAAATTTAGACTCCTAGCCTCTCCCTAGAACCATGGAGTCAGAATCCCTGGGGCTGGGCTTGGTGACTTGCATTTTATTTTACTTTATTATTACTTTTTAGAGTATACAGATTTAATTTTATTTTTGGCTAAATGAGAGTTGTTTACAAAGCCTCTACAACATATTTATACATTATCTTGGCTTTAGTAAGCATAGGACGGTGAATGAAACTGAAGCCTGCAATGATATATGGTTTCCACTGAGGATTGGTCATCATTCTGAATAGAAAAGATTGTATTTTAGGCACAAGGGAAATGAACTATGTAGTAACTTCAAAATATAATATTAGAAATATTTATGCATGCAGTCCTTCAGTAAACTTAAGAGTTTGCTCTCTTGTCATCTGACACTTTCATTTCAAAGTAGAGAAGTGTGACCGGCATTTTATAAGCTCCTCAGACAACTGTAATGCCCAGTAAAGTTTGAGGATCACTGCCTTAGAATGAAGACCAAGGCATGGGATGGCAAAGATGTGTCTGTGTTATTGCTGGTCGGTAAAACAAAACACATTTAAAATAGTTTCTTTTTATTCTAAAAAGTTACCAATACATGGTTAGATGGTACAGCACAGAACTGAGGAAACACAGAATTTAAATCTGCTTATTTGAAGACGGATTTTAAAATTCATGAAAGCTCCCCCATCTTTGCTCATGCTGGGCCTAGGCCCTGGCAAGCCCTTCTCCTCTGGCTTAGGACCTAGAAATCTAGCCCAAATCCTCATCATTCTTCAAAACACCTGGGGGAAACTTAAGCGACATGTTACTTAACTTCTATAAGCTCCAATTTTCTCATCTGTAAAACCAGGTTGTTGAATGACTGCATAAGAAAATGCTTTTAACATGCTCAGTACAGTGCTGAGACTTAGTAAACTTTCAATAAATATAAACTTTCATTATTAATTCTGCCCCCCTCCCTCAAAAAGGTGGACTCAGTTACTCCCTCTTCTGAGCTCCCAGAGCCCTTTGCTTAGTCTCCTACTAAACAACTTTACACAGTGGATTATAATCCAATGGATATACAGGGCTCTCTCATTGGATCATAAATTCTTTAACCGTAGGGACCACATCTTCCTCATGGCGGCACAAGACAGTGATTATCAGTGTGGGCTTTGGACTCAGGCTGCCTGGGATCTAATCTGTCTCCATCACTTACTAATTCTGTGACCTTGGGCATGTTACTTAACCTCTCTGTGCCTCATTTCCTCATCTGTAAAATGGGGCTAATAATAGTATCCATATACTTCATGGGGCTGTGGAGTTAATATATGTGAAGCATTTAGAATCATCTTGGCACCTAGAAAGCTCTCCAAGATGTTATCTGCTGGTTATTTAAAAAACCCTCGTACCTAGTCCCCAATGCATGGCGGGGGCACAAAAAATATTTGTTGAAGGATGCCTGGCTGGGGTGAGGTATGGTCTGCAGTCATAGAGAAAACAAAATTAATTAGGGTAAAGGTGACAATGCAATGATGCTTGAGCCAAGTGAGAGAATCAGTGCTCAGAAAATAGCTAATAGAATATACCTACCAAGCACAAACCATTCATATTTTACTAATAGAGCTAGTGGCCTTTCTTTCCTTGCTTGTGAAACAGAGGGAGTTCTACCAGTTGGTCTTAAAGACCCTGGGTTATTCCTGAAACAGAGCGATGATTCCAACCACAGGATTCCCCCCTGGCTTAGGAAAGGCCTGTGCACACCTGCGCTGGCTGGGACAGCTCAGGGCAAACATTCGTACTCAACGGGTGGAGAGCAATAAAGTGCCCCAGAGGTTCTGTTACAGAGGGCGGTCAGAGCACTGTCACCCCTGCAGTCAGCACACTATGCTAAGTAGGTCTGTGACGAAGCTACCACTTAAAACAACATTGAAAACCAGTGGCCCTCAGACTGAACGTGCCCTTGGCTGCTGTTTTTTTTGGCCTACATAGTGTCCTTACGTTTTGAGCTGACTGCCTTTGGTCTGGACAGCACTGTCTACCTGGAGCCTACTTCTGAGGGGAAACACTACAGCTCTGACTCAGCCTTAGAGACCCAACTGTGCCCTCCAGCCCTCCTGGGCTCCCACAGCGTGCCCCTAGCCCCCCAGAGAACTGTACTCCGTTAGTCCACAGGTGCCTCCCAACTGGGCCGGGAATGTCTGAGGTGGGGGGGGGGGGCCCTTCCTACCCTGCTTCCTACACTGACTCAATGTTTTCTGTGGGAAGATGTTCAAAATCCCTTTTCTTTTTTTGGGCTGTGCCTCGTGCCTTACAGGATCTTAGTTCCCCGACCAGGGATCGAACCCAGGCCCTCGGACGTGAAAGCGCAGAGTCCTAACCACCGGACCACCAGGGAATTCCCCTAAACTTCCCTGCTTGAAACAATCTTTTTGAACATGTCTCTCCGGAAATCGAAAATACACTAAACATCTTGGAATTTAACAAGACATTTCAAATACAAAATTTTTTTTAATGGATTAATTAATAATTATCAAGTGCCTAGGATGTGCTTGGGACTGTTGCTGAGGGACATACTGCCATAAAAATGAGGCTGCTAGCTTTACCCAGAATAGCCCCAAACTGGAAATAATCCAAACGTCCTTTGGCAGGTGAACGGATAAACTGCGGTGCCTCTATGCAGTGGATTACTACTCAGTGATAAATGGAATGAGCTACTGACACATGCAGCCACACGAGTGAATCTCAGAAACATGCCGAGTGGGAGAAGCCAGGCGCTAAAGAGCAAATACTGTACGATTCCATTTATATTAAATTCTAGGACAGGCAAAGCTAAGCTACAGTGACAGAGAGCAGATCAGGAGTTGCCTGTGGCTGAGGATGGGGCTGGGACTGACTGCAAAGTGGCACAAATGAAGAAGGAACTTCTCAGGGTGACAGAAAGTTTCTATTTCTTGAAGATGGTGGTGGTTACACAAGAAACACGAGTACATGAGTAAATTTGCAAATTTGTCAAAAATCAACAAGCTGTACAATTAAAAGTGAGTGCATTATAATGTACTATACTTCAATAAAACTGACTTTAAAAGTAAAAATAAATAAATAAGAAAGAAAGGAAAAGAGAAGAAAAGAAGAAAGGAAGAAAGGATGGACAGAAGGCTGGAAAGAAGAAGGAAAAGGAGAAAGAAAGGGAGAAGGAAAGAAAGGAAAAAATCCAAGGCTGCTAAACTTGTTTGAAGATATACATCTCCACAAACTGCTGAGTAGATCAGGAAGTTGAAATCTGTTCATCAGGGAACTATGTCACAAATCTGGCCATGTACGGAGCTGGATTTAGCAACAGTCGAAACAGTCTTAACCACAGAGGTTAATGTAAAATTCGGCTTGTCCACTGAAACTTTGAGAGTCGTGTAATTTCACAGTGCCTTGCCTCGTGGGCAAGGTGATTAAAGAGCCTTTCATGCTGACAGCTCAGGGAAGAGAATGTTCTGAGTTTATGAGAATCAGTTCCAGCTGGGCAGAATACAACAAGTCCCAGGGTGCACACAGATCTGGGCGTGTGTGTGTGTGTGTGCACGCATGCAGGTGAGCTTGCATGTGGGTGTAGTGTATGTATGTGTGCAGGTAAGAGTGTCCGTGGAGGGCACAGGAGTCGACACAATAATAGAACTGTCCCTGTGATGCTCGATATATGTTAAAAATTCATCATTCAATTATAGACATTTCAATTCTATAAGACTTTCCAATGGAACTTTTAACGGTCTGGAACAAAACAGAGATGTAATCAGTCCAGTTGTTTAAAAATACACTTTCTATCTTTGCAAAAGGACCCCAAAGCTATATAGCTTTGCGAGCTGGGAAAGAGACTTTGTCCTGTGGAAGATCCCAGCTTGGCATTCCTGGCTCCACATTCTGGGAACAAGGGGGGGAGGCAGGAAGGAAGGGGCCCTTTCCACCCAATCAGGGGCTTCCGTCACAGCCCTGTGGAGACCATGGTCACCATCCCTGCTGAAAAGACCCACCAGGAAATGGCATCTGAGGTTTCAGCAGTGGCCGCCTGGCTCAGGTAAACACAGGGCGGGGACCCTGAGGAAGCAAATTTGGCAGGATATTTTTAATAGAACAGCAGAAAAAAATGCTTCAGTTTCTTCCCAAAGCCAAGTACGTGAGTTTTAAACAAAATGTGTGTCAATAAAAGGATGCAAGATAATGGAGGACAGTCAGACCGAGGCCAGGTTCTCCCTGCCCGTGCCCCTAGTGCCCTTCTTGGGGTGGGCAAGGCCACTCACCCAGCCGGCCACAGCCCAGGACTCTGCTCAGACCTCTCCTCCTCTTTGGCGGGGCCCTGGCCTGCCCCTCCCAGAGCTAGCAGCTCCGTTGCATGCAGGGCATTCATACCCCTTCCCCAGCACCTACGGTGTTGGTTTGTGTAACACTGGCCCCTGTCCCAGAGTTCCCCGAGGTGTCATGTCCATCTTTGTGTCCCTCCAGCACCTAGTCAGCTGTCCAGCACAGACTGTCCAGACAGGCATTGAGAGTGCTGGCAGTGACCTTAACTGCCCTTCCTGTCCCCGGGCTCCATCCTCTGCCATCCAGCCCTCAAATGATCCCCGCGCCTTCTCAGAACTCAGATAGTCTCCCCAACTGTGAGTCCCTGATTACTTCTAGAATAAATGTCTACAGAGTCTTGGCGACTAGCCCCAGCTTACCTCCCCAGCCTTTTCTCACAGTTCTCATACTAAACTGCCCTCCCCACCCCAGAAACCACACTGGGCTCTTTGCTGCTCCTCCAAAGCGTCCTGCAGTTCCCTGCCTCTGACTTTTCCTTCTGCCTGGGACGCCTTCCCTCTTTCCCATCTCCAGTTACCCATCCCTCCGGGGCACTTCCCCCCAGGAGGCCTTCCCCCACCCGAGTGGAGCTGGACCTCCCCACCTCCTGAGAGGGTCTGTTCTCTGCCACAGCCCGTCCTCTAGATGAGACTGTCATCATGTCTAGAACCCAAAAGCCTATCGCAGAACACTGTACACTAAGTCAGCTTCCCTGGGACATATTCTTCCAGCATCAGTGATGTTTCTTTCATAACACTTATTCTCTATAATATTTATTTGGTGACTATACGACAGAAATTCTGAGGGCAAACACCACCCCTCATTCCGTTTACCACCTTACACCCAGGATCTACCACTGAACATAGTAGATGCTCAATAAATTTGACTTATTCCTCAAAAAAAATAAACTTAACCCAAGGCCACACAGCTATTTCCCAGGGGAGCCAGGATTCAAACCCAGGGACGCTGATCCCAGAGCCTGCAATTTTATCCACTGCACTGCACTGTGTGTACACCACGACGGTGAGATTAGAGGTGATTTTTATTTTCTTCTTTTTGGTCTTTTAAAAAGTAGTTTTTAAGTGTTTTACGATGAACATATATTATTTTTGTAATAAAAAAAATAAACATGGAAAAAATCATTGGCCCATACAGGACTGGGCTAGCAAATATTATTGAGGTGGCATTCCCTTCCTTCTGTACTGGTGTTTACAGCTAGGGTCTGGATTTCTAGTGCTTTCCAGCTTATTGCCATCTCAAGAAACCCTGCAGGTGAAGTGGTGTCTTTGCTACACAACCCGCCGTGGACAGAGGCAGGCCCCCTTCAGCTGTGCCCGAAGAGCAGCGGGAACACGCAGGTGTGCAATGAGTACAGACACTGCTCCTGCCTCCCCCCCCCCCCACCTCCCCTCTCTTCTCCAGCCGGCTCTCTCCTCCTCGCAGCTGACCAGACACACAGTTGGGGTGGGTGGCGTGGGGGTGAGCTGATACTAAGCCCCTTCCCGGATCCAACGAGACTCTCAGAGAGGACGGACACCGCGGCCTCCACATCTGCACAGCGGTCGCCTCTTTCGGTGGAGGTTCAATGTGTGTTCCCCTCAAAGTTTTCAGACGGTAATGGTCACCGCTTGATGAATGTAACTGGCTACAAGAATACCCCCGCAGTTACAGAGTTCCCTGCCTCCCTGTGCCTGGCCTGAGGGTGGTCTGGCCACTGAACACAACACATTTTAAATTAAACCAAGGACCGAGCCTGTCCTGGGATGGGCTTGGTGTTGTTTATCCTCTAGCTCCTCTTCCCACTCCTCTCCCTTTGGAATTCAGTCCAAGACCTTGTGAATTAACTTTTCTGTGCCTGTTTCCTCCTAAAATAAATAAGCTGGCCCCACAGCCTGTCTCTCCTTCCTCTGGGGGATGTTGTGAAGATAACGATGGGGCAGATGGTGCCACGTGACCCCGAAGAGCCCGCACGTCACGAAATCACAGCATACCATGGACAGATGGGGAACTGAGAAAGGCTCTACCTGAACATTTAGCACAGCGAACGTGGCTGCTTCTGGTCATGTGACCAAGCCAAAGGGAAAATTGGGTTTCATATTTCATTTTCCATTTCAGGTTAAAAATTAGGTTAAGAAGCAGGTCTGAGCCCTAGAAACAGACAGCAACAGTACACGGCATTTGAGGCTCTTTGCTGGAGAGAGAAGTTGGTGAAAATCTACTAGGAAAAACCTACATGTCCTGGAGCCTGGTTCAGCCACTTCACTTTACATGGCCTCAGTTTCTACATCTATCAGATGGGTCAGATGATCAATATGGATTCCTTCAAATCTTAAAGATATATGTGGTGGTTCTGAATATCAAGCTTTTCTGAAACAAAAAGTCAAATTCTCAGGAAAATCCATTTAGTGCCTGTATAGTAGATACCATCAAGTTCCATTACCAGCATAAGAATGTAAAACCATCTGGATGGTTACAGGAATATTCAGTGACTAACTCTAGGGGATAAGATTAGCAAGGGACACATTTCATTTTATTATATTCGTTCCACTGGACTCACGTGCTATGGCATTTTGGGCTGATCTGAAGGTCCTTGCATGTTTCCATAGTGGCAGTTAGTTGCCCTGCAAGATTAATTTCCTTGTCATTTAATTCCAAACTCCCTATGCTGAAAGAAATTACCAGAGAAAAGGTCACAGAATTTGAGGCTTTCAACGATGCTGAAGAAGTCATCAGATTCAACCTTCTAATACTATAATTAATAGAATCCAGGAATCAAGTGTCACACACATGGAAATTGCCTCTTCCTCATTTTCAGGTGGGCTTTGTGTACCTCAGGTGAGAAGGTCTCATACAGTATGTCTATAAATCAGGCAAAGGCAGTTTGTACTTGGATTTTCTTGAGGCAAAACGCCAATGGTATATACACTCCACCCAAGTGTGATGAGGCCAAATATTTACAAACAAGGCTTCAACTTTGACAATGCATCTCGTCATTTTGTGGTTCAGAAGGGCAAACAGACAACGTTTCTTCAAGTCATAATTTTCCGCAGAGAAATGTTAAACCCAGAGGGTGACAACTTTGGATCAACGAATGACTTGCAAGCGACCTCTGACCCCGACCCCCTGCCCTGCCCTGTTCCTCCTTTTAAACATTCCCAGCGTTGAGTGAGTGTTCTGTGAGCATTTGGACAATAGCCAGTCATGAACACCAGCTCCAGCAACTAAGTTATCAGCTAACCCACTCCGAAAGCCGAACCATTACTCAGAGATAGTTATTTCTGAGTTTTTGTCACAGATAGAAAGACAGATCAAATCAGAGGGGACCATGTAAGCCCACACTGGGGTCTTTATTTTAAAAAAAGACTCATTTAATTAAACAAAAGTCCATGTAGTTTCCAACAGTATTTCAAAATGGTCAAATATCTCCGGAAAGGAACTGCTTTGAGAAGATTTGTAAATATGAAAAGATGCTCAACCACAAGAACAGTGAGAAGTGAAATTAGAATTATAATGAGATGCCATTCACCTATCAGACGATGCAAAGATAAAGCGAAGATGAAAACAAAATCGGTAATGCCCTAAATTGCGGAGGATGTGTGGAAACAGGCACTTCTGTACTGTTGGTGAGAATGTAAACAGGCACACCTTCTAGAGAGGGCATTCTGGCATCAGTTAACACAGTAAAAAGACCACAGTTCCTTTTGATCCAGCAATGCCACTGCTAGGAGTGTATCTTACAGTTACACGACTGTGCAGACTGTATATACTTGCACTGTATGTGCAAAACTGTATTCTGTGGCACTGTCTGTAACAGTAAAAGATTAGAAACCGCCTGAATGTCATCCATCCAAAGGACACCAGCTATTAATTCTGGCACAGCTATATGATGGAATATGAAGGAGGCAGCTCTAAAGTCCTGACCTGGCTGCGCTCCAAGATTTACTAAGTGGAAAAATCTTGGTGCAGAGCAGTGAGCAGAGGACCTTCTTACTCAGAGGAAGCCCAAGAGGCTGCTGCTGGGTTTTGCTCTAGGAGAGGAACTGGGAATGTGGATGGGACAAATGTTCTTCACCATTTAACTTTCTGTCACTTGAATTTTTCATCCCAACATGTACACACATCCGTACAAAATGGTGGTACTTCCGAAGAGTACTTGAGACAGGCGAAACGCTGAATAAATGGTCTGACTTGTGCTTTGCATCATGATTTGGATTCGAACAGGGGATGGTTTTGAGAAAGAGACGAAAGGAATCCAGGTGAATTGGAGGTTTCTAGAGGAAAGTGTCACGGCACATGTGAGAAATACCCCCAGATACCAGAAAGAGGATTATGGCAAAAAGAACTGAAAACGTGACAAGAGCCGGGGCCCTCGCCACGAGAGGACACCTCCTCTGGGTCATTCTCTGAAGCAGGTTCCCCAATGGCATTCCGTGGCTGCATTCTCTCAGTATCCTTTCTACAGATCTGCCGTCAAGTCTACTATGCTCTCTGCCACCTCCAAATCAAGTGAAGGAAGAGATGATCACAAACTTGGAAAACCTACCAAAATGGACTTGAGCTGTGTCTCATGTCCCTTTCACCAGTGTGAAAGGATAGGGCAGAGGATGTAAGTGGTGGGGAGTGAGATCTACTCTCCGGGGTAATTCTGGGGCACTTGGCCGAGCTGACCCTGCGATCCTGGTGGGTCTTTCAGGGACCATCCCAGTTCCAGGAAGTGAACAAGACTACCATCACCAACAGTCCTTCAATACGACTGTATGCCAAATGGCTTGTACTTGTTATGTCACTTTATCTTCCAACAACTGGGGTGGGGGGTTTCCTCACTTTATAAAAGTGTAAACTGAGGCTCAGAGGGTCCCACAGTAAGGTAGTGGTGCTGAGATTTGAGCTCAGGTCAGCCTCCTCCAGGGCCCACAATGATGAAAAACAAAGATGCCCTGAAAGCGCCGCTATTTTCAGCACGTTTCTACGTCCACTAGCTGGAGATGCCTCCCCACCAGCACGGGCGCCTGAACTTGCCCTCTGTCCACTCTGGATCCTCTCACTCTGAGCATGTTTCAGAGCTAATGCCTATGGACCACTTAGGTATTGACACGATTATTCAGATCTAACTCTGTGAGGGAAAGCGTTTTTCCTCCCATTTTACAGAGGAGGAAACTAAGGCTCACAAAGGTGGAATAACTTGCCCGGGTCACCCAGCTGGTCAGTGGAAGAGCCAGGGAAATGGAAAAATGTCCCAGGCCAGTGTTTCTCAGATGATACTGCTCTTCTCCCGCCTAGAATCCTGCATTTACAATCGATCACTCCCACCCTCCAGTCTGGGGGGGCCCCCCATGGGTGCACAGTGATGGTGGGGCAGAGAGCTTCTGCCATACATAACATTAGGGATGGAGGTTATATAACAAGAATGTCCCCATTATAGCAGTGAAGTTATTAAACATTTGAAAATATAAATGAGAATCTTTAAAAAAAATCTCTTTATTTTTCTCTAGAGGTTCTAAAAACCCTAACTTCCAAAGAAGTCTAGAATGGTTTGGGGGTGCTCCTATATGGAGTGAAGGCACAGGCAGAGGACAGCAGCGTCAGGCCAGGGGTCCCTGTCAGATGCTCACGAGGCTAGAGTCACCTGATTACCTGGTCACCACTGTGGGGTAAAGTTACCTCCGCTCCCTGTCAAAGCCCTCACCTGGGAGGATGTTGGTCAGTCACAGATCCCGGCCCAGTGCTGCGCTGCCTCTCACCCCACCCAAAGACCACCCCCGACCACTTACACCCTCCGTCCTATCCTTTCACACTGGTGAGAGGGACGTGGGACACAGCTCAAGTCCATTTTGGTAGGTTTTCCAAGTTTGTGATCATCTCTTCTTTCACTTGGTTTGGAGGTGGCAGAGAGCATAGGAGGGGGCAGGCTCAGCGCTACCCCAGATTCCTCAAAGTGGGGACCTCCTGCACCAGAACCCCTGGACACGCAGTTTTCTGCGTCTCACTCCAGATCCCCCAAATTGTGCTTGAGGCCAGGAAGTAGCATATTAACAAGTTCCCTGGAGCCTGAGAATGTTTGGGTCTTGATTTGAGGGGTCATTTCTTCAGGTAGCCCATTAGGGAATGTGAAACGAGGGATGTCCCATAGGATGTTATCATAGTGCCAAGTGACACTTGGCTGGTAGAATATGGTTGTTGTCATTAATCATTTTGTATCTTGCCTAGGGCTCTAGGGCTTCAGTCCATCATTCACAGGGTAGAAGGGGAGCAGAGGGGAGACGGTAACTGAGAACAGGTATGACAGGAGAAGAAATGACAGTGACAGCCTGGCATCAAGAGAGGAGAAAGCCAACCATCCACCAACCAAACAAACACACAGAAACTGAGTGGCAGAGCTGGGCTGGATCTGTGACTGCCCAGTATGAGAACACCTGGCTGTTCACAGAGATAATTCTGGGCAATCAAGAGAAGGTTAAAAAAGATAATCCTTCTGTTCCTCTCAGAATAAAATCTACGTGCTTCCCTAAAGCCAACAGCTCCCACCAGCAGCCCCTCCTGACCTCACTGCTCACCACCTCCCGGCCACTCCCCAGCCTCCAGCCTTCCCTGACCTGCCCGCTCCCTCTGGCCTTTGCCTGCAATGCCCTTCCCCCAACTCTCTGCCAGGCTAGCCCCTCCATTCTGTAGGTCTGAGCTTAAATGCCACCTCCTCCGAGACACCGCCTCTCACTACCCATCTAAAGTAGGACCACCCAGGACTTCCCTGGAGGTCCAGTGGTTAAGACTACGCAGTGCTTCCACTGCAGAGGGTGCACGGGATCGATCCCTGGTCGGGGAACTAGGATCCAAAAAAAAAAAAAAAAAAAAAAAAAAGAAGGACTACGCTTGCTGTGGGACTCTGCAATTGTTTCCTTCAAGTTTTTGTGTCAACTTCATTTGTTCTGCATTTTAGCTCATCCATCTACCTCAACCCCCCCTCCACCCCCGTATGTTTCAGAAAGCAGCAATAGGGTCTATCTTGGTGCTGTTAACTCTAAAGCGCCTGGTACCTGACACATGGTATGTGCATGAGCAATGGACCAAGAGGACCTAGCAGAGCACGGTGCAGGGTGGACATTCAACGTAAGGAAGCTTCTTCCTCTTCCCACTACCCTTTTTTTTTTTTTTTTAAAGGATTTAATTTATTTATTTGGCTGTGTTGGGTCTTCGTTGCTGCACGCGGACTTTCTCTAGTTGCGGTGAGCAGGGGCTACTCTTTCATTGCGGTGCACGTGCTTCTCATTGTGGTGGCTTCTCTTGTCGCAGAGCACAAGCTCTAGGTGCACGGGCTTTAGTAGCTGTGGCACACGGGCTCAGTAGTTGTGGCTCGCGGGCTCTAGAGTGCAGGCTGAGGAGTTGTGGCTCACGGGCTTAGTTGCTCCGCGGCATGTGGGATCTTCCCGGACCAGGGCTCGAACCCGTGTCCCCTGCATTGGCAGGCGGATTCTTAACTACTGCGCCACCAGGGAAGTCCCCCACTACCCTCGGAATGAGAATGCAGGCAGCGTGTACTATCTTTCCCAAAGACTACTACCAAAAACCACTAAAGGAAAAAAACCCAGGAGGTTTGGTGTGTGTAGGGGAGAAGTGTCAGTTATGTGGAAATGTGCCCCACGTGGTACCTTTCCCCAGTGCTGTCTTCTCAGTGTGTGTGTGTGTGTGTGTGTGTGTGTGTGTGAGAGAGAGAGAGAGAGAGAGAGACAGACAGACAGACAGACAGACAGACAGACAGACGGGCAAGGGTGTTTATGTCATTGCCTCTTGTGGTTAACATCCCGTCTGAGGGTTGACTGGGCTCAGCTGGGTGGGTCTCGATTGGGGTCTGCCATGAGGTGAAAGTCAGGTGGCAGTTGGGGCTGGAATCATCTTAAGGCTCAACTGAGCTGGTCCTCCATGGCTTTGCTCCTATCTCAGCTGGGCCAGTCAGAGGCTGCCTGAGCCTCTCGGCTGCCCCATGTGACTAGCTTGGGCTTCCCTCACAGTATGGTGGTCTCAGGGCAGCTGGACTTTTAAAATAGTGGTTGGCTTCCCAAGAATAAACATGCCAAAAGCTCCAGGTGGAACCTTCAGGGCTTCTTATGACTTAGACGTGGGAAGTTATATAGCATCACTTCTGCTGAATTCTACTGATCAAAAAGTGAGCCAGAGGCCATCCCAGATTCAAGGGCATGAATACTGGAAGGCATGGTTCATGGTTGGCAGTGGTGGAAGCAAGAGGCATCTTTGGAGACTGGCTACCACGCTAGCTATAGGACTGTGGACTTAACTTATTTGTGTCTCAGTCTTCTCGCCTATAGAATGGGAGAGCAGTTCCTACCTCACACAGCTTTTGTAAGGAGCAAATGAGTTAATAATATATGGAAAACACTTAACAATGCACCGTGTAAGTGTCAGCTATATTATTAGCACTCAAAAGAGTAAGGAGCAAACCTTTTCTCTGATTAATCTCTGTATCCCAATGTCTATGAAATGTTTTATGATCATAAGCTGCTCTCTATGGGAAGTAAGAGAAGGACTCTTTCTCCAATTTAAAAAAAAAAAAATTGTTTTTCATTTAAAAGTCTAGGTAGGTTTAAAGTTTGGGTAGAAGCAGTCATTTCTCACGATCGAGTATGCATTTAAGGTATTAACAAAAACTAAAAACATCTTCCAGGGCTTGGCAAATGCCATTCTGAGTCACGGTCATAACGCGCTCACAGGAGGGGCAGAAGCAGCCACACTCATGGTGTGGAATTTCCTGTGGCACCGGCGGAAAAGGAGCCTGAATGTGTTTGTCAGCAAACTTCCCCGAAACAAAAAGAAACCAGGATTTCCTGTTGGAGGCCCAAGAAGCGAGTGATGTCCAGGACCTCACAACCCAACCTCAGACTGGCCTTAGCTCTGGCCAGAAAACAGGGTCTGCCAACAAATTCATCAGCAGTCAGCCTCAGGCACTGGGGATGCACCCTTTTCTGTTGTTGCCAAATTCAAACAAAGCTCAGAGACAAGTCATTGAGCTTAAGCTCTAAATATAAAAATGGCTTCATGATCCGAGCCTGTGGACATAAGTTCTACCCTACAGAATTCCTACAGAATTCTCTACCATGTCATCCTCTACCTCATACTCCTCAGTATTCCACGCAGCCTCCAGGATAAACCCAGTCTCCTGACGTGTGCGTCCACCCGCCACATGCACACACTCCAGCCACAGGCATGACTCACATTCCTCCAAAGGGCTCTGAGCTCACACATCTTCCCGTTCTTGCAACCTCTTTCCATTGTCTCGAGGAGAATAACAATAGTTAGGGCAGCCAGGTTATCTTTCCCTTGACTGTGCACCAGACAGGTACTGTGACAAGATGTCACATCAACTCACTTTATCCTCACCTCATCCTGTACGGCCCTGACCTTGCGGGTTGATGAACTCACGCATTTACCTGCAGTCACTGATCAAGAAGAGCTGCATCATAAGGTCAGACATACAGATCAATGAAATAGAATTGAGAGTCCAGAAATAAACCTCCACATTTATAGCCAACTGATTTTCAATAAGGGTGCCAAGACAATACAACGGGGAAAGTACTGTGTTTTTAACAAATGGTGCCGGGACAACTAGATACACACATGCGAAAGAATGAAGGTGGGCCCTAAAGTCACACTATATACAAAAATTAACTTAAAATGGATCAATGACCTAAATGTAAGTGCTAAAACTATAAACCTCTTAGAAAAATATAGGAGTAAATTTTCATGAGCTTGGGTTAGGACAAAAGCACAAGTGGCAAAAATTTAAGCAGATAAATTAGACTTCATTAAAATTAAGAACTTTTAATGCTTCAGGCTAGACCATAAAGAAAGTGAAAAGACAACCCAGAAAATGAGACAAAATATTTGCAAGTCATATATTTGACTAGTACATAGAACATATAAAGAATGTTAAAACTCGGGCTTCCCGGGTGGCGCAGTGGTTAAGAATCCGCCGGCCCATGCAGGGGACACGGGTTCTAGCCCTCGTCCGGGAAGATCCCACATGCCACGGAGCAACTAAGCCCGTGTGCTACAACGGAGCCTGCGCTCTAGAGCCCACGAGCCACAACTACTGAGCCCGCATGCCACAACTACTGAAGCCCACATGCCTAGAGCCCGTGCTCCGCAACAAGAGAAGCCACCGCAATAAGAAGCCCGCACACCGCAACGAAGAGTAGCCCCTGCTTGCCACAACTAGAGAAAGCCCGCACACAGCAACGAAGACCCAACGTAGCCAAAAATGAAAATAAATTAATTAAAAAAAAAAAGAATGTTAAAACTCAACAATTAAAAGACAAATAATCCAATTAAAAACGGTCAAAGCCTCTATATATACATTTCTTCAAAGAAAATATAGAAGTGGCCACAAAGCACATGAAAAGATGCTCAACATCATTAACCATTAGAGAAATGCAAATTGAAACCACAGTGAAATACCCCTTCATACCTATGAGGATGGCTCTAAGCAAAATGAGAGTGTTGATGAGAATGTGGAGAAACTGGAACCCTCATACACTACTGGTGTATGAAAATATAAAATGATGCAGTCACTTTGGAAAACAGTCTGGCAGTTTCTCAAAACATTAAATACTGAGTTACCATATGATTCAGCAATTGTGCTCCTAGATTTATACCCAAGAGAATCAAGAACATACGTTTTCTCACTCTCTTTTTTTTTTTGCCTGTGCCCTGTGCCATGTGGGATCTTAGTTCCCTGACCAGGGATCAAACCCACCCATGCCCCCTGCAGTAGAAGTGCAGAGTCTTAACCACTGGACCGTCAGGGAAGTCCCAAGAATGCACATTTTCACAAAAACTCATACATGAATGATCATAGCAGCATTATTCAAAATAGCCAAAAAAGTGCAAACAACCCGAATGTTCACCAACTTATGAATGAATAAAACGTGGTACAGCTGTACAATGGAATTTTTATTCAACCATAAAAAGGAATGAAGCACTGTTTGACTCAGATGAACCTTGAAAACATTATGCTAAGTGAAAGGAGCCAGACAGACACAAGGGCCACATGCTGTATGATTCCATTTATATGAAATGTCCAGAGTAGGTAAGTCCAGAGACAGAAGGTAGATTAGTGGTTGCCAGGGTCTGAGGGGAGGAGAATGGGTAGCGGTTGCTAATGAGGACAATGTTTCTTTTTGGGGTGATGAAAATTTTCTAAAATTCATTGTGGTGATGGTTGCACAACTCTGTAAATATACAAAAAAACCAAAAACCCCACTGAATTGTTCAGAGAGAGAGAGAGAAAATGCAGATTTTTTTTAAAAAGGGGAAGAAGAGTCCCTTCCCTTAGCAGCTTTGCTGACAGCCTACTTCCCATACCCCACTTCTTGTTCAGAACTCCTGTAATGCACAGGGTCAGAGTGGCTTGTTTGCAGGTCCAACCACCCCAGCCAAGTGTGCGCACCAGGGCCAGGGGCTGTGCCTCATTCCTTTTGAATCCAGGACAGTGCTTGGCACCCAGCAGGCAATCAATATAAATGTGTGTTGAATGAATAGTCTCTAGCACGCCCCTACTACTACCCATTGCTTTTTAGACCATCACTTCTAAAATAAAGGAGTGTCAAAAAGATCACACACACAATATCTGTCCATTATTTTAAAATTCTTTTTCCACCAAATATTTTTTAAACCAGATGATCAATTAGTGTTGTCCCTTTTCCACTTCCAGAGAGACATGTGATTTCAAAATTTAAAAGCTAATTATCAATAAAATGACCAAGGTACGGGGAAAAAAGGTAAAAATGCTTAGCCAAACACAGCATATTCGGTCCCTGAACAACAAATTCCACATTTCAAATAACTTGACAAAAATTTCCCCTACTCTGAGACAGAAGACTTTAAGAGGCAAGAAACCAGTACCAACCAATATTAAATTCAGCCTTTGAAAACTCCAGCCTACACCACCACCACCACATTGAGATGGTGAGAGTAATAATAACAGCTAACATTTACTGAGCACTTACTATGTGCTAGGCTGGGTATTATTTTCTGCTTTCTAGGTATTAACTCAGTTACAACAGCATTATGTGGTAGGTGCTATTATTACCCTCATTTCCCATAGAGATTCACAACTTTCCCAAGGCTGCATGGCTAGTAGATGGCTGAGCTAAACTGGAACCCAGGACGTCCAATTCTCCTGCCCACGTGCTTCCCGCTATATGACATAGGACAGCCCACAGGGACTTCAGTCCCTTGACTGGACCTAGGAAAGCAACATGTTTGACTCTGGGTTTACAGACTGAATAGTGTCGGTTCTAAAAAAAGGCCTCAGAAAAAACCATGAATATGCAGGAACTGAAATCCATGGGTGAATATCTGATACTTGAAAGTCTATTCTTTTATATATCCTTTATATCAGGTGGAAAATATCTGAATAGACAACATAGTCAGCCAAAACCTGCAAAACCTTGACCTGCCCCCCTCTGCAAGGCCGCCGCCTTCTGAACTTTCAGCCACAGGCCTCTGTCACCTTCTGAGACTGTGGCTCTCCCATGTCACCCCTTCTCATTGAGCTCAATGCCTTATCTATTTCCTTCCTGGCACTCACCACTATTTACAATGATTTTATTCATTTGTTTACCTGCTTTTCTTGTCTGACTCTCCCATCAGAATGTAAATTCCATAAGGGCAGTGACCATGTCCATCTTTTTTGCCTAGTGTTTGTTGAATGAATAATAATTCTCTATGTAGGTGACAGCTTTCTTTCAGAACAATCTGGTGCATCAGTGACTGGCTGGATGACCACACTAGGCTGGAGCAACTCCAAGGCAGGGGCGGTACCTTGTTCATCTTTATGCTCCCAGCTCCTAGCTTAGTACCTGGCACACAGGAGCTCACTGCATCTCGACTGAACTTGTTCATTAATGAACTGCTGTCAACGTGGAGGGCAGTCTCTATTGGAGTACCTCAAGGCTCCACCTTGGGTCCTGTCCGCTCAACTTCTGGATCCAAGGACGAAGGTATAAGCGCATGTTGATGAAGCCTGGGGATGCCTTAGAGCTGGAAGGAGCTGCAGTGGACAGGGAGAGGAGCTAAGAGAGCCTCAACAGTCGTAAACCCAAAACCCCAGAAACAAAACAAAAAATTAAGAAACGCTGTACCAGGGTGGGAGGAGGGAGAATTAGATGAAGGTAGTCAAAAGGTAAAAAATTCCAGTTATAAGATAAATAACTACTAGTGATATAATGTACAACATGATAGAGATAATTAACACTGCTGTATGTTATAAATGAAAGTTGAGTTCTCATCACAAGGAAAAGAATTTTTTCTATTTCTTTAATGTTGTATCTGTGTAAGATGATGGATGTTCATTAAACCTATTGTGCAACCATTTCATGATGTATGTAAGTCAGATCCTTATGTGGTACCCCTTAAGCTTATACAGTGCCATATGTCAATTCTATCTCAATAAAACTGAAAAAAAACCCAACAACAACCCTGTACCAACCACAGGATGGGAAGGCAGGGACAGGAGTAGCACCTGTAATGAGGGTCACATGTCCAGTGAGCTCAGGTGACCGCAGTCTGAGATGCTGGGATGGTCCTGAGCCGTGTCTGTATTGGGTGGTGGTGAACAGAATGAAGGAGGGGATAGTGCTGCCTCGACTCCCCCTTTATTTAATGATTATTTCTACTCTTATTTATAATACTACCCAAGTAAGGCCTGAACTTCTTCTCCTGGGGTACTCGGCAGGCATGGCAGGCCCCCCTCAGAAACTCTCTGTGAAGTCCAGCCTTGGGCTGTGTGGTCCACCTGAAGCACAGGAAGCACCTGCCGTAACTGCCTGGCCCTGGGAGCCGCTGGCCTCTTCAGCCTCCAGCTCTCAGCTCTCCAGGCGCTTCTCAGAAGAGCCTCTGCTGCTGTTGAACCTGGCTCACATCTCGCTCCAAGCCTTCTCGCTCTGTTAGGGAAGAAGACTCATTCCTCCGTGTATGTGTGTGTTTTCCGCTCTAGTCCTCCCTGTCCCCAAAGCACAAGAGGGGAAGTCATTCTTACCTGGACATTTCTAAATGTTCTCTCTCCTGTCTTGCGCAGCCTTCAAAATTGGTCTTTTGTCTTTCAAGTTCAAAAAATGTGTCAAGGAGGTGTGTTTGGACTTCCCTGATTACAGTTTTCGTCATCGCTATTTTTTTTAGCATCTTTAATGATTACCAGTTGGATTTCCATTCCCTGTTTCCTGTTCTGTCAATTCTTTTGTGATGTTATGTTTGGGTACCTCCACTGTGTTGGCATATCCTTGAAATGACCTGCTCACGTGTACCTGTCAGTACTCAGATGCCTTTTTTATTCTTGAGTGCTTTCCTTAATGCTGCCAAAATCAGGAGGACATAAGGACGTCTACATGTAAATGTTAAGACATTAATCAATGATTTTGAAGCTAATGTTATGGCCTGTTATGTTATTTGAAGCACAGTTAGATCTCTTCTGTTTCATGCATTATCATCATTGATTGCTTTTACTAGCAGGACATTTTCTGCCCTTCTATTTTTCACTGTCTTCTCAGTTCTATTCACTGATTTATAATGAGAAAGGCTTAGAGAGAGAAGGGCTTAAACATCAGAAGAAGGCGCCCTTAGACTTTCATTTGACAAGCTGCTGGTCCTTGGTCCTAGGTCCTAGGTCTGACCTAGGACTTAGGATCCTTAGACTTTCATTTGACAAGCTGCTGGTCCTTGGTCCTAGGTCCTAGGTCCTAGGTCCTAGGTCCTAGGTCTGACCTAGGACTTAGGATCCTTAGACTTTCATTTGACAAGCTGCTGGTCCTAGGTCCTAGGTCCTAGGTCCGACCTGCTGGTAGATCCATTAGAAAATTCAGATGAAGAGTTTTTTTGTTCTAGAGTTATATAAATTTTTTAAAGGGAAAAATTGTACTATTTTTGTTATCAAAGTCAAGTCTGTTGAAGGCTACACAAAACCTCATGCTCTCAGGAAACCAGAGGAATAATTACTTGCTGCTAAAATAGCACCTTCCAAATGCTTATGTGCTAAGTAGATGGACAAGTACACCAGCTGCCACATTAGAATTTTTCACAGACTTCTCTTTGTCAGACAGGGACGTTATAATTGCAGCCAGAACCCAAAGGTTTGTACCACGCAATTGGGAACACACTTGTGTTCATGCCAAGTCCAGAAATAAATCCTAGATGATGTTTAGGTTCAGCACGACATAAACAGTATTTTAGGAAGCAAACAGTTCAGGAGCCGGAATAATAAGAGATTGGGAATGAAAATAAGGATGTGTGGATAAATGTGCTCTTTTCTTATCACATAGAGTCAAAAATCTGGATGCCATCATCAGGGCAAAGGATGTTCTCAAAACTGAATCTGGTCAGATTTCACCCACCCACTTCAAGAAAATAACTTAGAAAATCTTAAGAACTCAAACATTTCTTTATTGGCTACAAGAAAAGAATCAAGAAAAGTTTGTAGGAATTTTAGGTAGTTCTTACTTCAGTAGAATAAAGTTATTATTAAAAATATATCAGAATTATTTTAATTCCTGCTTGATGGGAATTCTCTATGTCAGGCAAGAAAACTAAAAGTTAGTATCTAAGCTCACCCTTTTGTTCCTAAAGATTTTCTGTTAACTAAAATTAAACCAAGGAATGTCAGAAGGGTAATGGGTTTCCATATGGAGTAGTATACTAAAAATTGCTTCAAAATCAATTACTCTAGTGGGTTTTATGTATAGAACTCCCAAAGAGGAGATTTAGACAACATTTTCTCCCCTCCAATGCTGACTATGCATTCTTGTTTCACTCTGGAGCACAGAGCAGGGTCCTGACTTCTAGGGTCCATGTTAAGGACCTGCTGATGAGAAGCTATGCTAAGACACATTCTAATTGGT
Source organism: Eschrichtius robustus (assembly GCF_028021215.1). NCBI lineage: Eukaryota > Metazoa > Chordata > Mammalia > Artiodactyla > Eschrichtiidae > Eschrichtius > Eschrichtius robustus. The sequence continues at coordinate 89,298,774 of NC_090824.1, forward strand.
AAGGTCACTTCTGACATAAGAGTGGGTTTGCCATGTTTTGCCTCAAACTGAACACCCCAAAATACGAATCATCATGTAGAAATGTCAGCTCTTTCTTCTGGTCACCTATGACTTTGGCCAAGAGAAGAGCAATGTCCTCTGTGTGATCACACTTGCCCCCTCTACTCAGCACAGAGTAAAAAGGAAGCAGGCGTATGACGTCACGAGAGAGAAGAATGAACAAGGAAGAAGGGAGCCACAGGTAAGGGGAGGCACGTGACTGAAGCCGGGTTCAGGACTCCTTCCTGGAGATATACCCTCACTAGGCCATCTGGTTCCCAGAGCTCGGGGTACCTGGGCAGTTCCCTGGGGGTGCCCAAGGGCTGCCAGTGATGACGAGGCCAGCTCCCCAGCTTAGGTCCCTCCTTCCCTGTTCGACCACTAGCAAAGTAGCACGACGCTCCACTGCCCCACCTGCCATCTGCCTCATCCTGTGCGGATGGGGAGAACTCTGAGTGTGATGCAGTCAGCAGGTCTTCTTGGAGGTGCTCTGCAGTCACCCCATGCTCATCACCTCCTCCTGCGGCTGCACTGTCTGCTCAGTGTGTGCTCAGCCAGGGCTGCACAACCCTGCAGGCTAGAGGGTGGACTAGGTCCACACAGCAGCGTCAGCCTGCAGCCCACATCCCCTCAGCTTGTTCTCCAAATGCGGCACCTCGTTAACAGCTTTTACTCTGTCCGCTCCCCGGATGTCAAGCCTGGTTGCCCATCTGCCCAGCAGCTGGGGAAAGAATTCTTACAGTCACTGTTAGGCTCCGCTTTCCCAGAGGAGCGAGGGCGAGGGGTTCCCTAGTCAGGGCTGGGCTCCTGTCTGTGCAGGACCGTGTGCAGGTTTAACTCAGCAAGTCCCAAATGAAGAGCACACTGTAGACACACAGCAAGGGCTCAATACCTGGCGGCTGTTCTCATACTGCTACTGTGAATACACACTTCAAGGAGACACTACATGTGTAAGAGGGACCTGCTCGATGAGACTCTGCCTGCTGAGGGTTAATCCATCAACTGCACTAAGGGACGAGGAGGAGGGGCAGCAGCTGCCCCCTTCCTCTCTCACAGACGAAACACCCGTCAGGGAGGCAAAGCCCCACCAATAAGGTCAATGGCGGATGTTTCAAATGTTCTGTGGGGTCACAGTTTGTCCCCGTGCCTCATCCAGTGTTAACACAGATGACTGGCGAAGGTGGTGCTCTGATTTAGGAGCTGGAGGGATGGAAGCAGACAGGAGCGTGTGTGAGAAGGCAGCGCTGTTTGCAATAGTTTAAGCTGAAGCAGCTTTAAAACAGTACACATTCTTTGGGGTTGAAACTGTCAGCTAAGTGACTCCAACCAGCTACGGTGCCCGAACACGGTATGGCACCTAAGCCTGGGGACCCTGGCCACAGTGCCCGGTTTGCCGCTCTGGGTCCTTCCCCATTTGCTGCTGTCTGTCAGGGTGGCAGGGACCAGCTGACTGGTTGGAACCATACGTGCTATTTCTGGGCATAGGATGTGAAGAAGGACAAGCCACAGTAAGTCAGGATATGAGTCAGTTATTATAAAGTGTTAAAAAGAACTGTCTTCAAAGCATCCTGAAAGCATTACACCACGCTAACTACTCTGAAGGAGCTATAGGTTGAAAGACACTTAGAATCACTAAGCCCAGGAGAAACCCTGAAGAACATGGATGATTAGCATTGGTCAAAGTCCTGCCAATGAAAAGGAATGGATAAGGCTGAAGCTAAAATCCAGAGGTCCTAAAATGTAGAGGCAAAAAGAAAATTTCCAGGACCACATATATCTCCAGCATACTTCTGTCAGACACGCAGAAGCAGTGGAAACATAGGCAGCTTGAAAAAGCTGTGGGACGTGGGTTTGCTTTACTTTCCTTTTAAAACGAGACATTGTATTTGCAGAGCAATGTTTAATGGGGCCAAATTAATGGTCCTAAATTGGTTTTTAAAAAAAATCTATTGGCACCGAGGTGTAAAGATACAAAAAAGATGTCTCTCTGGAGTGCTGTCTGCAAGAGGGAAAAATTATTAACCACACGACATCCACAAATCAGTTAAATAAATGACGTTATGTCCCTTTGATAGAACCTAAGCAGCTGTCAAAAGGAATAAAGTAATTTAAATATACTGGCATAGAATGATCCGCGATAGCTGTTATGGCAAAAAATCAAGTTGTAGCAAATGTGCATGGCAATCACATTTCTGTTAAAAAAGGTATGTTTGTATATGCAGAAGAAAAAGTCACTGAGGAGCTGGAGAAAACCATTAACAACTGTTATTTGCGGCTTTTTCTACAAGTGCAATGTTCTTGGAGGCCTCAGGGAGGCCCACTAAGTCCCTGAACGAATGGGTGAAGGCACAGCAAGGCAGTCGGAGGCTGCAAAATCAGCATTTCTCAAACGGCATGAGAAGAGAGGGCTTACAGACATGGGGAGCCCTTTCTTTAACCCTGTCACGGGACCCTCGCTTTCTAGCTCCCAGGTGTGTCCCAGGGCCTGTGTAACGTTCTTCAGCTTCGGGAGTGGGGCAGTTCACTGGCTGGCCATAACCCCACTGCTCCTGTTCACGGGCTGTAAAGAGTTACCAGTGAGAAGTAACAGCAGCAACGCATCCACTCCAGCCTCTCCCTCCCAGCAAAGCCTCCAGGAACTGTCCTCTGTTTCAAGGGCCAGGGCGAGGGAACTTGACCTGCCTCTGGGACCACAGGAATCCATCCTAGTGCCCTCCCTGTCAGGAATTTCCTCTCTGTAAGTAAACAGTCCTCTGGTCCGCTCCCGATAGCCCCTTTACCGGGAAGGTGGGGGGAGACCGCAGGCCCATCTGTTTAACCACAGTGCACGGGTCTGGAAACAGTACTGCCTCAGCCCTGTGTTGTGAAGGCTGAAGAAGCCCAGACGTCACTGTTCTTCACAAGCGTTTTCCGTTCTCCACAAATCTCCTCTGAGCGCCTTATTGTCTCTCCTTTCCCACCCCAGAGCTTCCCTTAGGTAATTCCTATTCATCCTCCAGATTCCGGCTCCAATGTCTCTTCCTCTGGAGAGCCCTTCCCAACACGCCAAGGCCAGATATCCTCCTTACACTCTGATAGACAGTCCCCTTCGAAGAGTGAGTATCCCAGCTCTTGTTCTCTATTTATTTCTGTGATAACGAAACTAATGTCCATCTTCCTTGTTAGAACACAAGCTCCTCCAGGGCAGAAACTGCACCTGTTCTTTCTGCATCCCCAGTGTGCAGTACAGCGTCTGGCACCAAGCAGATAGCAATAAAGGCTCACTCAATAGTAGGCTGCTGGGCTTCCCTGGTGGCGCAGTGGTTGAGAATCTGCCTGCCAATGCAGGGGACAAGGGTTCGAGCCCTGGTCTGGGAAGATCCCACATGCCGCGGAGCAACTAGGCCCGTGAGCCACTACTACTGAGCCTGCGCGTCTGGAGCCTGTGCTCCGCAACAAAAGAGGCCATGACAGTGAGAGGCCTGCGCACCGCGATGAAGAGTGGCCCCCGCTCGCCGCAACTAGAGAAAGCCCTCGTACAGAAACGAAGACCCAACACAGCCAAAAAATAAATTAATTAATTAATTTAAAAAAAAAATAGAAGGCTGCTGCAGAGGTGACCGGGGTGGAATACACGGCAATGGGGGAGGGAGGAAGAGCAGCTGGGAGGGCTCTCTCCCTTGCTGTCACTAGCTGGTCTTCTTTATTTTTTGTCATGTGTCCAAGTGAGTGGTCAGCAAGTGGTCCCCTCTTAAAGTCTGAAGATTTATGTGAGGTGGGTACTAGTATTACATGACAGTGTTTAAAGGAATTAAGAGGTTATGGCTAAGGCTCCAGAACGTTCCGTAGTTGAAAGAGCAGAACCTTTGACCATATGACTTCCTGGTTATTTCCTGGGACCTCTTCAGCTCTGGACCCTGGGGCTGCCCAGGGATGCTGGGGGTGCCCTGGAGGATGGATAGAATACAACAGGGGCAGAAATCCTCTGCCAACGTCAGAGAAAGACTCAGCCAGCCCCGGGTGGGGAGTGGGGGGCACGGAAGGGCAGGGTGGGCACTGACCTCGGCTGATGCGCTGCTTCTCCCCAGACAGGATGCCGGGGCTGTCGATGACGCTGATGCTCTTCAGGACCTGATTGGGCAGCTGGGAGCACATGAATCTGGAAGAAAGGGATCAAAGGTGGGATCAGAACCTGCACGTTGCAGAGTGCTCTGTCCTCGGAGCTCCTTGGCCTCTCCTGGCTACTGACATCTTCTGAAAAGCGGGGGCTTGGAGGAGATTGATGGCACCTCCGCTGGAGACTAGATGCTGGTCCACAGGGCAGCTATCGGAGGGTGGCCTGGCACCGGCTGCTCCTTACCACCAGATCCCTTACTGTTAATTTTATTTTAGCTAACGTTTATTGAACACAGGTATTTTACAAACATCATCTCATTTGTTCCTCATATTAATCTCATGAGGAAGACATTACCATTTACCTCCGGGAGGTTATGTAACTTGCTCAGGGTCACTCAGAGCTAAGCTTTAAACCCAGGTCGGTGTGACTCCAAAGGCCACCAGCCCCACCCACCCCTCCTCTATCCTGCTCCTTAGACAAACGTCCCAGGCTTTTCCTCCCCGGGAATCCCATGCTTCCTTCAGGGTCACTGCCCCACTGGGCTGGAGTATCCCAAGCTCTGTCCAGCCCCTGCTCACTCCCAAATGTGACAGCAGAGGTGCTAGGGCCTGTTTTCACTGCCTGATGCCCCAGGGACATGCTACAGCTCCAGGCTCAGGGTGGGGCAAGCACCTGTGGGCAACACCCCAAATCCTCCAGGTGCTTTGGTGCCCTAAGAGTGGACGAAGGGGCAGGGGTGGGCAGGGCCCTGGCCAAGCATCTCCCAGCCTCCTTCCTTGTCCATCACCTTCCCGATACCACCTCCTCCTTCTCATACCCATCCCTCTTCTGTGGTTCCAGTCGGCTGCCCTGGTGTTGGCCTTGGAAGCAGAGTGAAGTGGCAGGAAAATTGCGACCTGTGTGTCAGCAGACCTGGGTTCAGGTTCAGCTCATCCTTTGCCAATAACTTGCCTGGGACCCTGGGCAAGGGCTTCCCCATTCTGGGCCTCAGTTTTCTCATGTGTCAATGGAGACACTTGGACCAGGGGCTGGTGAGGTTCTTTTAGCTTTAACACGGTGTAACTCTAGAGGACCAGAGGGAAATGCTTTGTTACTTCCACCCCAGGCAACCTGGGGGGATCTCCGTTAGGCACTGTGTATGTTTTAAGGCAGAAACTAGAGTGTCTCTCCTTCTCCTATATTGTAAATGGCTAGCTTTGGTATCTGTGTGAGCAGAAGGCTTGAAAATCCTTGGGGAAAGCTCAGTTCTTCCATTCAGTGGAAAAGGTGGGATTACTCAGAAAGTAAATATGCTGGGAATGCAGGAGAGGGAGGCCTGCCCAGCCCTCACAGCGCACACGTGGACAGCACAGCCCCCAGGCAGGCGTGGGCAGGCGTGGGCATGCGTGGGCAGCCCTGAGAGAGACGTGCAATTACTGACATTGCAAATGAACTTTCACTGAAGGTGCTTGGGACAAGTTTCTCAGACATTGTTTCCCACATTTTCAAGTCAGCCTAGGAAGATGTAGGAATGATAACTATGATCATTTTGCAGCTGGAAAAGTTGAAGCACAGAGCAGTTACGACATGCGAGGCCATGCCGCTAATGCGTGGCTGGCTGGGGACTGCAGCCTGAAATTTCTGATGTCAGGTGAGTAGAACTCAACCTGTAAAGTTAAAAACCTCATAACATTAAAAATAAGGGGTCAAGTTAATTTATGAGAAGCCCCTCATTTCTGATTTTCTCCTGCCCCTCCACCTTTATAAACCTCACTGCCCAACACTCAGATAGCAGATCTGTGAGAATAAAGTGCACCGGGGTCACTACACATTCTCTGTAAGTTCACAGAGCAAAAAACGCCATATTCAAGTCTCTAGAACTGGGGTAGGAACAGAGTTCTGAGCACATCTGTGGTGGACTGCATTTCCTGTGGTAATTCGGTCTCTTATCATAGTCCCATCCTTTTTATCAGACGGCTCAAGACATCTGGCAATGCTGAGAAAACTGCACATATGTGAAACTTTTTCACATAAAGTATTCCTGTGAGAGGCAGACCTTTTTCCAGAACCACAAGCTCACACTTGATACCAATTTTTCCAAAACACAGAACCCCTGGATTCTAATGTGAAGTTAACAGAGGGATTCAAAATTTAGAAACCATCCACTCCCTCTGTACAAAGAGACAAGGTTTCAACAACTCCCATGCCTCCTGACGTGACAGCAGAGACAAAATGTGTGAGCCACAAAACAAGATGGTCTGATGTGGTGACATCGTCATGCAACATACAGGAAGCAGGCCCAGGGCCAGGAGGGATGACTGCAGACAAAAGGGGGGAGGGGAGGGGGGAGAAAAGAAGAGGGAGGGGAAGGAGGATGGGGGAGGGGGGAGGAGTGGGGGAGGAGGGGGATGGGAGGGGAGGGGGAGGAGGGGGATGGGAGGGGAGGTGAGGAGGGGGAGGGGTGGGGAGGGGGAGGAGGGGGAGGTGAGGGGGAGAGGGAGGGGAGGGGAGGAGGGGGAGGAGGGGAGGGGGAGAGGAGGAGGGGAGGAGGGGGAGGGGGAGGAGGGGAGGGGGAGAGGAGGAGGGGAGGAGGGGGAGGGGGAGGAGGGGAGGGGGGAGGAGGGGAGGGGGAGGGGGAGGCGAGGGGAGCTCTCCAGGGGCACCCCGAGAGAGGGTGACAGGGGTTGTATGTGCAGAGCTGGACTTTGCAGAGCTGGACTTTGCACAGCCTGCCCAGCATGTGTGTGGGGGAGGTGGGGAGGTGGGCAAAGGAGCACAGGGCACAGTCAGCTTTCAGACCCCTGTCTGGGGGCATGGCCCACACTCTAGGGGTTAGAACCACACATGTGTTTTCTTAAATGGTTGTACTATAATCAGAAAAAACCCTAATGCAATGCTGTTAGAGCAATCTTGTCTTCCTTTGATGTTCCATGAAAGGAAGGTGAAAAGTGGGTTATTTATCGGGTATAACACAGTCAGCCTTGGGTCAGGCCTTTCCCACTGATATGACTGCTGCAATGTTTCCAAGCACAGATTTGCTGTCCCAAGATGGATTTCCTACTTCTTTCAGAGGGACTAACAAGCATAAAGTGTACCCATGCGTTGCCTTCTACATTTCACGTGAAATACGCACATGTGCCAGTTAAGCCCAGGAGCCTCACGTAAGCTTTATGAAATATGTCCCTCACCCAGGGCTGGCTTGATATATTTTATTTTTGATAAAAGGAGAGGAGGAGGGGATCGAACCCTACATTGGACCCGAATTCCCTGTCACCCCACAACCAAGGAAGGCTTAGGGGTAGCAGAGAGGGGGTGAGTAAAGGAATGGTCTGGGCTATAAGGTCTCAGGCCGGTGGCTAGAAGTCCTGCGGCACAGTAAGACAAGGAGGTAAGGGGATTTCAGTTCCTAAAATCACCTCCAAACACTAACATTCCAATTCAATGATCAATATTTTAAAAGAGCCAGGCAGTAGCTTAATAGTGATGTGATCTCCAGTGCAGTGATACCCAGTAGTTGCAGCAATAATCAAATGGCACAAGCATCCACTGACCACTTACTGTGTGCCAGGCACTGTCCTAAGCACTTTCCATTAATGCACTCAAACATGGCCACAACCTTCAGCAGTGGGGCTGTGCGCCTCCATTCTACAAAGGATGAGACTGGGGTGGAGGGGAGCAAATCTGGCCACCCCGAAAATGTGTCTCATTGGCATGAGGATTAATTTAGGCTGGTTATTTTTTTTTTTTTTTAAAGAACTGGTCTTTTTTTTTTTTTTTTTTTTAATAAGTATTTATTTATTTATTTATTTTTGGCTGTGTTGGGTCTTCGTTTCTGTGCGCTGGCTTTCTCCAGCTGCGGAGAGCGGGGGCCACTCTTCATCGCGGTGCGCGGGCCTCTCACTATTGCGGCCTCTCTTGTTGCGGAGCACAGGCTCCAGACGCGCAGGCTCAGCTGTCGTGGCTCACGGGCCTAGTTGCTCCGCGGCATGCGGGATCTTCCCAGACCAGGGATCGAACCCGTGTCCCCTGCATTAGCAGGCAGATTCTCAACCACTGCGCCACCAGGGAAGCCCTAGGCTGGTTATTTTTAAGGCCCAGAAAGACTCAGGAAGAATCTTTGACCTCCCCTCTCACTGCCTAAGGAATGTAGACAGAGGACCTGTTCCAGGAAGGGAGCTGTCACCAGAGATAAACACAGTATGAACTAGCTGCGTATATGGGGGGAACCTCGCAAAGTCCGTTTGTTAAAACTCCTCTCTGTGTCCCATTGTCTCTGCATGGCCCAGCGAACATTTGTTTACCGAACATTATTTTCCAGCTCTGTGTCAACTGCCTTCTTCCCCTTACAGGTTCCAAACCACTACCCCCAACATCCTCTTTTGTCTTTAACTGAAGATGGTATTTAAGGTGAGGGCTTCAGCCGTCTGGGGGAGTTAGTTACTCGGTTTTCCTGGATCTCTCCCATGTATACACGTAATTAAATTTTTGTTTGATTTTCTCCTGGTAATCTGGCTCATGTCAACTTAACTCTTGGACCAGCCAGAAGAACCTAGAAGGGTAGAGGAAAATCTCTTCCTCCCCAACAAGGGCACAGAAGGGTCACATGCCATAACTTGCCAAGTCACATAGCTGGGAGGTGATGGAGCTGGATGCAAACCTGGCAGTTCTTACCCCAGTCCGGCTCTTAACTGTTAGGCTGCTACTGCCATTTCATGCATTTGAATCACCGCTGTTTATCTTTATCAACAGAAGGCAACATCCTAAAATAAAGGAGTGACATGCCATAGCCCTGGAATTCCCCACCAAAGAGGCCCCTCTGTGTGACCTGCTCTCAATCCATTGGTGGAGGGCGGAGCAGTGACAGGGAAACAGATCTGGTTCTGGCCGTCTTCCTTCTCACTCACCTCTTGGCCTTGGTCAGGTCTCTGAGCAATTCTACCAGCCTGAGGACTCCCAGGTTGTCTTTAGGTTCAAATAAACCTAAGCTTACAATGGAAGAGAGTATGGAGCTGTTTTTGCCCCAGTTCACTTTACTGATAAGCATAAGATCAGAGAGATTACACGACTTCCTAAATTGGCAGAGTGAATAGCACCCAATATGCAAAAAAACTTTGACAACTAACCTGTAATAACCAATTGTTATTACATGGTCCTACCACAAAGACCTGATCTAAACTTCTACTGCCCAACAGGAATTTAATTTCACATCCAGACTATGAAAAGTCCACGGTTATCCCTTAGACTGAGTCTTAATTGGAACTACCACTTCTACAAGCAAAAAGATGGTTGAATATTGGCAATTCCATGCAGTTCGACCTAAACATAGACTTTTCTAAATCAAACCTCCCTCTCCCAGCCACCACAGGGGGAAAAGCTGGTTTTCTGGGATGACAGGACCAGGGCTGTGCAGGCAGCTGCCAACAAAGAACAATGGCTTGATGATCCAGGAGCCACCACAAATCCTGAGGTTAAAGATTAACGGGAAGGGCTTCAGGGAGTTTATTATGGATAAACACACCACAAAACCCAAAACAAACCACCCTCCACCCCTAACCAGTTAATCTCTCATGTTTAAAAAAAAAAAATTAGTTTTGCTAGTGAATCAAGAGTGATTCTTGGCAAGAGCCTATTTTTCCTTAATTTCTATGGCTAAATTATCTGGTGGAGCCAGCATGTGTGTGGACCGATGCTGTTTACTTGCATTAAATCAGTTCTTTAGGGGCTTCCCTGGTGGCGCAGTGGTTGAGAATCTGCCTGCCAGTGCAGGGGACACGGGTTCGAGCCCTGGTCTGGGAGGATCCCACATGCCGCGGAGCAACTGCGCCCGTGAGCCACAATTACTGAGCCTGCGCGTCTGGAGCCTGCGCTCCACAACAAGAGAGGCCGCGATAGTGAGAGGCCCACGCACCGCGATGAAGAGTGGCCCCCGCTTGCTGCAACTAGAGGAAAGCCCTCGCACAGAAACGAAGACCCAACACAGCCATAAATAAATAAATAAATAAAAATAAAAATAATTAAAAAAAAAATCAGTTCTTTAAAAAATCCCAATGGTACTGACTATGTAATAGTCACAGTCTAAAAAAAGTCTATTGAATGAAGCCTCATTCAGTTACAAACATAGAGGTAACGAATAGAGTATAAGTCCAAAAATACATATATATATTCTATTATTGCTAAATCATTACGCAAATTTAAGACAGTGGAGTTTTTTTGTGTTGTTGTTTTCATTGGTTTGTTTTTATCACACCATCACCACCATCAGGCCTGGCTAAAATGACAGGAGCATTGGAAGTACTGTTTAGATTCCTTCAGCTCAAAAGGAAGTTTCAAAATTTCAAGCCCTAGGGCCAGCAATTAAAGTTATTTTTCAAAGAGAAACAGAGAAGTAAATGAGATTAATAATTTCTTCTGTGGAAGTCTACTATTTAATCCTAAATTGTAGATCCTAAACTGAAAATGATGTCTGTAGCTATCTGGATTAAAAAAAAAAGATTATCATTTTCAGAAAAGTAGATTGAGGGAAAAATTTAACATCCGATCCAAATGCAGGCTGCAGGGGGAAGTGTCAGAGGCCAACTCCTGACATTTCTTGAACTGACCAAAACACGCTGGTGTCCCCCAGGGCTTGTGCCCTCAGTGTGCTGCTGGGTTGTCCCTCCCCTCTGTGAGGTGGAACTGCCTCCTGACAACAGACTTTGGAACCTCAATAACCACATTCCCATGGAGCAACTCCGAGACAGGCGTGCCTGTGGGATTCCTCTAGAAAGTAGAGCAGCACGGTGGAGTCTCAGAATGTCGCATTAAGGTATTTTCCATAGAACTCTTTGTTCCAGACTCAACTCCTTTTCTTTTTCGATTGTTCAGGTATGGAGTTTCTATCATTCAAAGCTGTCTTTTTGGGAATTTGTCTTCGTTCCTCAGAAGTGCACTGTAAACCTCCCGTTACCTTCTTAGAAACCAGCCTTAGAGACTGAGGCTTAAGCTCCAATGGTTTGTTTAATGCTTCGAGGCTGGTACCATCTTGCGAAGTACTAAACTCTTTTAAAGACGCCCCAGGGGGCAGATGCCCAAGCCCACACCCTGTAATGGGAGGGGCAGAATAATGAGACCTATCCCATACGGGTAGGGGGGACAGGTTGCTCAGTAGGGTGGGGAGTGGAAGTTCTCCACAGCGGACAACCAGTTCTCCTCCCTACTAAGTACTGTATTTTGACCTAATTCCCAGAAAGTATGCTATGTAGAAAGAAGTTTGCCTGCCTTTAGAGCTAAGCCTGCTGCTGTTCCCACAGGGATGCTATAATTACATACACACATTTGAGCACCCCACGCTAACTGACCCTCTTCCTTGTGTTAGTGCTGGGTGAAACGGCAGCACTGCCGTGTAGATACAACTTAAGCAGGCTGTTTACTCTTAAGTACACTATCGATTTCCAGGTGGTACATCCCTAACATGTGAGCTTCAGGTATACATGGCCACCAGGTGGCTAGAAGGATAGGAACTCTTCTTTGCTGGTGCTTCGTGAGGTGCAGGGCAATAGGTAAAAGGGAAGAGGGAGCCTGAATTCTAACCCTGTCTCTGCATCTTCTTGGGCAAGTCATTTTACTTCTTTGCTCTCAGTTTTCTCATCTGTAAAATGGCCCTAGTATCATCTGTCTTATTAGCCCTGAAAAGAGGGTGTATGTGAAATTATTAATCTATAATTTAGGACATAATCATTATCATCTTCATCATCATTGTTGGCGGGCTAGATTGAGGACAGCCTTAAATGTTAGATAGAGGGCAGTAGGCAGTGATTCTCAGTCCAAACGTCCTCCCATTGGGCAGCTCAGTACAGCACTCACTAGCAGGACTCTAGCCAGATGGCCTGGGTTCCAATCCCAGCACTGCCATTTATCAGCCGAGTGGCCCTCTGGAAGTTAAATGAACCTCCCTCTGCATCAATTCCTCCTCTCTACGTTGGGGATAATAGTAGCACCTATGTCACAGGGCTTTTGTGAGAATTTAGAGCTAATTTACAAGTAAAGTTTAGACACATAGTAAATGCCATATAAATATTTGCTATTACTTTTCTATGTATTCTGAACTCAATTAACACGATTATGTAAAGCATGGGTTATTTTCAGCAAGATTTAAATTCTGAGATAAAGAACCTTGCCATTCAAAATCTTTCCTGAGGGACTTCCCTGGCAGTCCAGTGGTTAAGACTTTGCCTTCTAATGCAGGGGGCGCGGGTTCAATCCCTGGTCCGGGAGCTAAGATCCCACAAGCCTCGTGACCAAAAAACCAAAACATAAAACAGAAGCAGTATTGTAACAAATTCAATAAAGACTTTAAAAATGGTCCACATCAAAAAAACCCCAACAAACAAAAAACAAAGTCTTTCCTGAATGCTCCTTCTCCACTCTCATCTGCTGTATGCTTGGGATTTGAGAAAAAAATAAATTTGTTAGGGAAGTAAATCATCTGCCAAAATAAATGAAGCCAATAGCCACTCTCTCTAGTTTTTCCCTTGTGAATACAGACTTTATAACATGGGAATTCGAAAAAGGTGGCAGCTTATTTCTTTTTTAAGCCTTTGTCAGGCAAAAAGAAAATAAGACTAAGGACAGTGGTAATGAAATTGAGGGACTCCAGGCAGCCTTTCATGGAGGAGGCTCCTGTGCCCTGCACTTTCCAGGGCCTCCGGAACCTTCCAGGGCCAGTCTTGGGACAGGAAGCCTGGCTGTTGCCTGCCCCAGGACCACGGCTCCTGAGAGGCCCTGCTGGGGGAGCTTCCCCTCAGCTGTGGTCCACTTGTCCCGAGAGACCCTCTGGTGTTCTCCCTCCTGGGCTCAACCCTTACTTCTCCTACAAGGAGGCACGCTGGTGCCAACCAAGGCTGCCCTGGAGTTGAGGAGGACACTTCTGCTAGAGGAGAGACTCTGCAGGTGGAAAAAACTCATCTGGACAGTATTCTGCCAATCACCGTCAGCAACAAGATGGAATTTCTCTGCGACTCAATTTACATCATCTGAACATTTCTATTTATCCCGTGGCCAAGTTCCCTTGGTGCCCCTTGGATGCCTTCTTTGATTTGCTCTGGGAGCATAAACAAGCTCTTAGAGGAGAGTACAGATCCCTAGAGAGGTGCCTGTGGAGGCTGCCTGGGCCACTCTTGGCAAGAGCCACTGCACAGCACCTGGGCACGTCATTCATTCCACAGTCCTTGTGAATGGCGCACCCTGGAGTTGTGCGATCAGGCACCTTAGCCTCTGGGAGGACAGCAGTCAGCGGGGAGGATCTGTTCCTTTTTTTTTTTTAATCTAAAAAGTAGAAGTGCAGTTCAAGTCTCTTATCTGTCAGCTCTAGTTCCATGCCTCCCTAAAGGGGTTTGGAGGACCCCTCCCTGGCTCTGCACTCCCATAGCCAACTCCCTGCAACCAACCAGTCTAAAGCGGTAGACTCCTACAAGAGGGGAAGGGAGCGGTGAGGGGAACACAAGAAGAAAGAGAAAAGCGTTTTAAAAAATAGGCTAGGGGCTTCCCTGGTGGTGCAGTGGTTAAGAATCCGCCGGCCCATGCAGGGGACACAGGTTCGAGCCCTGGTCCGGGAAGATCCCACATGCCGCGGAGCAACTAAGCCTGTGCGCCACAACTACTGGGCCTGTGCTCTACAGCCTGCATGCCACAACTACTGAGGCTGCGTGCCACAACTATTGAAGCCCATGCGCCTAGAGCCCGTGCTCCGCAACAAGAGAAGCCACCACAGTGAGAAGCCCACGCACCGCAACGAAGAGTAGCCCCCACTCGCCACAACTAGAGAAAGCCCGCGTGCAGCAACGAAGACCCAATGCAGCCAAAAATAAACAAATAAATTAATTAGTTAATTTTAAAAAAATAGGCTAGGAGTGTCAAAGAAGAAGAGGGAAGGGAAGGGAAGAGCAGGTGGTGCCTGAAAGTGCGGAGCTGCATCCAGGACAACCTGCTAGCTTGTCCCCTGTCCTGTACCCCACTGTGTCATTGGGAACTCTGGTGAAAGGTAGTACAAATAAAACACATCTCCAATCAAGACAGAACCTCAGCTATCCTACAACTTCACATCTGTGAAATAATGACTATGCAACAAAATTAACGTTTTGTGTATTCTGACTCTATCTCCACTGCCTTGCTCTAATGAATGAGGAAGCAGCTCAAAGCATGGGACTGAGAAGCAAAAGGGACAGCCAGGGAGGTGGGGTGACAAGTCCTGGAAAAACCAAGACTAAGTCTGGGTGTCAGGAGAACTTCAGTGGTCCTCTGGGCTCAGCTCTCTGTGCAGGAGGCCCCAGCACACGATGCCTGAGATGCGGTCATCCAGCTACCATGTAACATTGCCAGCCACAGGGAGCTCACTACCTCACAAGGCAACTTGATCTATTTCTGTGAGACTCAAATTATTAGAAATTTGTTCCGTATACTGTGTGGCCTTATAATGTCCAAACCTGGGCCTTAGCTTTGCCCTCTGAAGTCACCCAGAGTAAGTATAAATGATCACTTCCTAAGAGAATTTTCTAGTATTTGAATATGATAGCAACTTTTCTCATAACTTCTCTCTTTCAGAACACACATGCTCTGTTCTTCTGGTTTTGGACCTTTACATGTAATGGGCAAGAATTCCAAGAACAGGTTTAAACAACCTGACCAAAGATTGCAGTTTGCTGGTCCTTACCGATTGAGGAAAGCATTTCCAAAGCGACTAAGCTTTCGAAATGGCTTTTTGGGGTCCACGACTAAAGCGTTCCCTGGGGTGCTGCCCTCAGTCTCCCCATACATCACGGCGATGAAGGAGTCGGTGGTGGGTTCTGGACCAATCCTCATGCCTGGGAAATCTTGCTCCAGTAAGTATCTGGGAGAGGGGAAAAGAAAAGAAACTTAGCATGTGGTCACAAAGCAAGAGGCCAGAAAGCTTCCTGGGGCTACCAATTTGTAACATAATCATTTGAAAACCTAGAATATAACCCCCAAGAAAAAGAGAATGATTGGCATTGTACTCTTTTGCTAATAATGAATTTTCAAAGCTTAGAATCTACAGACTTATTTTTTCCCCCAGTGTAAGGAGCCTAGTGAAAGAGGCAGACATCTTGCAGACCTGCTGGGCCTTCTCAAAGTGGACCTTAGCTCAGCACAGCCATTCCCGGTCACGGTTCCATTGGCACAATAGATACTACCCCAGAGAAGAGTACTCAGCCAGCACCTATGCGTCCTGGAAGACCCTGCTCAGGCCCACCTCCTTTAGGGAAGTGTCCCCGTCCCTCTAGCATGTTGGGGACACCTGCTCTGTGGGCCCCAGGCACCCTGCGCCTGCAGCCATCGTGGTGCTCACCGTGGGTGCTGCACTTCTCTGTTTGTGGGCCTTGAAGGCAGGCCCATATCTATGGCCAGATGTATATTCCCAGGACCCAGCACCATGCCTGCCCACAGAGGGCACCCAGTGTAGTGAATGAAATGATGAACCATCTCCTTCCTGATCACTGGCAGTCAATGTGGCCCCAAAAGCCTCCCTTGAGCATTTTACAGCTCCCTTGGGATCCTGGAAGTCGTGGCCATGGAAGATGATTGCCAAAGAATTGAGCAGCAATGGAGACTGCTAAGGGGAGGGCTCGGATTAGATATCACCAGGGCCATCCCTAGCTTTCTGTGCAAATTGGAAAAAGATGTCCCTTCCTCTAGGCAGACCCAGCCCTGTGCCAGGGCTCACAGCTTAGTGAGCAGGACTCTCGCTGGGTTTTACCCCCACGTGCCCCGTTGCCCAGGTGCCCTCATGTAGTTTAACCTGCATATAGTGGCCCTAGCAGATGTCATTGAGGATGTTCATCCAGGGGGCTGAGGAGACCAGCTGATGTGCTACAGGGCATAGGACTGGCTCAGTGGCATGGCTGGCATGGGGCAAGGGAGCCAGAGGTAGAGCTATGGGGAAAGTCTGCTCTCTGTGGGAAATGGCTGTGTCCTAACATTAGCTCCCCCTTACCTCCACCAGCACATCATTCAGCTGAAGCCACTCAGAGCCCCTCCCTTCCTCCCCACCAAGATTTCCTTTCCAGTATGTAGGGACACACTTAGGTATAGGTATGCCTATATGGATGGAATGGGATGGGGGGTGCAAAGACAACTCCCTCCTTCCTTTGCAACCAAAGGGAACATAAGGAGGGAGTATTTTGGAATACTTTTCACTAATTACCAAGCAACAGGTGGAAACGCAACACCTTCAGAGAACACTTGGCAGGGACAGTGAACGGCAACTGGGGGAGGGGGGCGGCGGAAGAGAATGCCTGTTTGAGCTGACAGAGCCTTGTCCCAGCCCTGCCAGGGAGATGATCCTTCGCCCTGGGAGGAGGCTCAGGGCAGAAACATGCACAACTTTCTGCAACTCCCCATTCCTGCAGCTTACAGTCTTGTTTGGTCCTAAACCATTTCTTTTGTTTCTAAAATGTCTTGACTGATCAAATTGAAGCCCAGAACCTATGATTTTATTTCCAGGGTTAGAGGGAAAGAACAAACTACCAACCAACCAACACCATTTTGCCATTTTTCTAAGAATAAGAAGTTAAGCCACCCTTTAGACTCATTTTTTTCTCTGTAAATAAAATTGAAATTGTTTAGCACTCTTAGCAGGCTGTACGCTAAACGTTTGATTTTTTTTTTTTAATCTAAAGTTTCTACATTTCTATGAACTTGTAGAGCACCAGAATAGACACAGCATTTAAATATGTCCCTTAAATTTAGAGTAAATGTGAAAAAAATCAGATAACAGCACCCAGCATTCACCAAGTACAGTCGACCCTTGAACAACATGGGTTTGAACTGCACAGGTCCACTTACATGTGGATTTTTTTTGGTAGTAAATACTACAGTACTACATGGTCCACAGGTGGTTGAATCTGTGGATGTGGAAGTACTGAGGATACAGAGGAAACGTGGGTATGGAGGGCTAACCATAAGCTATATGTGGATTTTTGACTGCTCAGAGGGTTGGCACTCCTAACCTGTGTTGTTCAAGGGTCAACTGTTCTCACTATTTACCTGGTGTAGTACAATACTCTGGGGTAGTATACACTATCTACCTGGTGTATACTAACATTACCCCCATTTTACAGGTGGGAAAACGGAGGCACCAGAAAGGCTAAGCAACGTGCCCAAGGTCACACAGTAAGTGTTTCAGTGGAGATGGAATGCAGGCAGTCAGACTCTAGGTCTTGTGCTGTCTCCAGATATGTTTAAACCTGGGCTTCAGTTGGTAGTTTGTTCAGAGATGAGGAGCACAAGGGGAGTTTCAGGGTGCCTCCATAAGGCACTATGGCCCAATTATTTCCTCCAAAGTGAAGGAAAAGAGCTCTCCAAACCGTCCTCCTGCATGGTCCCTGGGCTGCCCTAACAACAAGGGGCCAGCTCTCCCCATTCTCCCTGGAGAAAAGCTGGGGAGAAAAGATGCTATTTTTCAAAACATATTCAAACTTAATTTTTTAAAAACCTCAAAACTTTTTCAGGCACCTAGTAGACTAGTAAATATTCTTAGGAGCAGAAAGTTTCATGTTTATAATCTCTTATGAAATTCCACACAAATCTTAGAAATACTGATAAAAGCTACAGCGAGAGCATCACACATTTTGTGAAACTCCAGCACTTATAGAGCGTATGCAGAACGTATGGATTTCACATACACGCATGAATTTAGGAATTTAACTTTTACAGCCACTCTGAGATCTTAAGTCTGAAACCATTCAACAGCAAAGCTAGAAGTCAAGTCCAGATCATACCCATCCCACGTGCAGTTAGATTTCCATACCCCGTTTCCTGGATGAGGCAGTGCCAGGAGGCCTGTGGGAGACACGGAGGAAGGGGGACGACTGGGGAGAGGTGCCAATGTCAGCAGCCAATGTCACCAGGCTTCCTGCAGCGCACGACTCACAAAAAGGTTAGGTCCAAGTGTTGGTTTGAAACCTGACAGGCACTTTCCCATAGAATCAATGTTAACAGCAATGGCTGGCTTGCCAAGATAGCCGAAAAAGGGGCTCGTTGCTGGTCAAACTCATGAGTGGCCATGCAGGACTGGGAGCCTGGAGCTCCTCCCTCCTGGCTGGAGGCTTTTGCTTTTATACCAGGCTCAGCCCCATAGCCGTGGGGTTCCACACAGCGCCCAGCTTCTGGGACCCCAAGTAGGACCTGTCAGATACATGAGTTAATACATGACACTCTCAGCTGATTGCCCAGAGAGTCTTTACATTGGGGGATTGAGGGACTTGCCTGGCGGTCCAGTGGTTAGGACTCAGCGCTTTCACTGCCAGGGCTCAGGTTCAGTCCCTGGTCGGGGAACTAAGATCTCAGCTGTGTGGAGCAGGCAAAAAGACACCCCCAAAATGAAAAACAAATGCATTGCTACGTTGGGGGATTGTGAAACTCAGATATACTTCAGTCACACCCCTGGGCAGGCAGGCATGTGTCACATGCGGTGAGGGAACTAAGAACAGCCAGGACACAAAGTATCTGATGTGAACAAAGTGAGAATGAAGAGATAAGGTTCAAACCCAACAACGTTGAAAGGAAGAGTCTGAGTGGATCCTGAGGTGTGATGCACCGAAACGGGTTACCCACCCAGCCACATGCATGAGACTGATCAACTGTGATACTATTTTTTTTTTTTTTTTGGACACCTCAGAGGCTTTCCCAAACCTACAAGTTCCAGAGACTTTGTGGTGTTATCTGCAATAACAAGAATTCAAAGGAACAAGAGGCCATAGGAAGACTGCAGAAAAGACTCCCCTGCAGTTCAGAGTCGGCGAGCCCACTGCACGAGCATCCTGTGCATTGGGCTGGGTTTTGTCCCCGGCTCCACCTCACTCTCCTTTTCCTGTGTTCTCAGAGAGGGCTGCTAACTCCAGTGGTGACTGCTCCCAAGAGTCTCCAGCCAAGTCATCAATGAAAAAAGGGACAGACATTTGGACTCCAAGCAGCTGGACAGAGGGGGTGGTGGGACCTGACACTGCTTTGTCCCTGTCCGCTGAGGGCCATGGCTCGGTTGCATCCAAGTGGCTCCTGGGACCCTGGCTGCTGTGCTCAGCCCAGGTCAAGGAGCTGCTTTCATGCAAGGCTATATGTAGACAGTGTCTTTCTTCTTCCATTGCTTAGGTTAGAAAATTTCTTTTTGACTTCATAGAAAAAACTGTCATTTGTGATTGGACCTAATGAAACTTAAAAGCTTTTGCACAGCAAAGGAAACCATAAACAAGACGAAAAGATAACCCTCAGAATGGGAGAAAATATTTGCAAACAAAGCAACTGACAAAGGATTAATCTCTAAAATATACAAGCAGCTCAAGATCAAAAAAACAAACAACCCAATCCAAAAATAGGCAGAAGACCTAGACATTTCTCCAGAGAAGATACACAGATTGCCCACAAACACATGAAAGGATGCTCAACATCACTAATCATTAGAGAAATGCAAATCAAAACCACAATGAGGTATCACCTCACACCAGTCAGAATGGCCATCATCAAAAAATCTACAAACAATAAATGCTGGAGAGGGTGTGGAGAAAAGGGAACCCTCTTGCACTGTTGGTGGGAATGTAAAATGATACAGCCACTATGGAGAACAGTATGGAGGTTCCTTAAAAAACTAAAAATAGAACTACCATACGACCCAGCAATCCCACTACTGGACATATACCCAGAGAAAACCATAATTCAAAAAGAGTCATGTACCACAATGTTCACTGCAGCTCTATTTACAACAGCCAGGACGTGGAAGCAACCTAAGTGTCCAACGACAGATGAATGGATAAAAAAGATGTGGCACATACATACAATGGAATATTACTCAGCCATAAAAAGAAATGAAATTGAGTTATTTGTAGTGAGGTGGATGGACCTAGAGTCTGTCATACAGAGTGAAGTAAGTCAGAAAGAGAAAAACAAATACCATATGCTAACACATATATATGGAATCTAAAAAAAAAAAAAGGTTCTGAAGAACCTAGGGGCAGGACAGGAATAAAGATGTAGATGTAGAGAATGGACTTGAGGACACGGGGAGGGGGAAGGGGAAGCTGGGACGAAGTTAGAGAGTGGCATGGACATATATACACTACCAAATGTAAAATAGATAGCTAGTGGGAAGCAGCTGCATAGCATAGGGAGATCAGGTCGGTGCTTTGTGACCACCGAGAGGGGTGGGATAGGGAGGGTGGGAGGGAGACGCAAGAGGGAGGAGATATGGGGATATATGTATATGTATAGCTGATTCACCTTGTTATAAAGCAGAAACTAACACACCACTGTAAAGCAATTATACTCCAATAAAGATGCTAAAAAAAAAATTGTCATTTGTGACAGGGGAAGAACAAAAATCTTCAAGACAATGAAAAGTCCCTCAACATACCCAAGCACCATCCTCTCAAAGACGAGCTTAAGAATAACTAAAAAACAAGCAAACAAACAAACTAGAAGAGGCACATTACTCAATGATAGACATCCAAAATTCCAGCTGCAAACCTCGTCTCCCTTGGGTATTCACCCATGCGTTCTGTCTGGGTTTTGTCTGTCACACTTGTGCTTGGAATAATGGAAAAGGCATTAATTATTTTAGTAATACACCTAACATTTGAGAACTTGTTATGTACTGAAGTCTTTATATGAATAAACTTATTTCATCCTAAGTTCCTTATGGGGTAGGTACTATTTTTATCCCCCATTTTACAGATGAGAAAACAAAGGTTCAAATAGATTAAATTGTTTATTAGAACGTAGGATTTCTATTAGTCCTGTGAGAGCACTACCTGCCCTAAATCAGAGCTTAAGAGGCTATCAACCTCCAACAGACGTGTTTACAGGAATGGGTTTTGTGAATCATAACAAATATACAAATCTAAGACTTTTTAGTTGGTATTCAATCATTAAGTAAGCACTCTAAAAAGCAATATGGCACATCTATCTGGGGCGTTTTATGAGCATTATTTTTTAAATTCTCAAGTCAGAAATGAGAAAGAGAAATGGCCTGTGTAATGCTAAATGAGATTTTAAAGTATTTGTGCATACACTGGCATCTGTGCAGAGAGTTTAGAGGTTTAATTCATTGCTGTGGTCTGGGACATTTTTTAAAAGAGCATTTAACTCCAACGGTCATTTTGTTCCTTTGAGCATTACTAAGGTTTTAAACCATAGAGATGTGAAAAAAATACCTAAAGTACAACTTCTGAGTTCAGCAAGAGAAACAGTTTTATTTCCTGATTTTTAAATCCAGGGCTATGAGTTTAAATACATTTCAATTTATAATGTGTTGGACGGTTTTACATAATGTATTTTTGATTGATAATACCTGACCCACCATTTCACGAGGAAAGGGACTGAAAAGAAAGTGTTAGTCTTTCAACTCTGATTTGTCCTAAATCTGGAAATGATGTTTTTAAAGCAGTTTTTGTTTATCCTCATGTTTAATACCAAGAAATGGAAATGCCAGAAGAATCAAACATTTATTATCACAAATGTCTTATAAAAATGGTCCAGAATATATAATTATTTCCTAGCAATGAGTACCACCACCACTACCACCACTGCTTGTAGACACCACCAAACAACAGATTATGATGAAATGCTAATAATAATGATAATAATCTTACAAAAAAACAGTTTATAAGGCATTTCACATATAGGCTTTATCCTTTCACCCTCCCTGTTGCTGGAGCAGGTATTTTTATCCCTAGCTTATAGAAGAGAAAACTGCGCTTATGACAAGTTAAGCAGCTTGCACAGGACCACATTAATACAGGACAATGACTAATGTGAACATTTTGATATACTTCCATCCAGTCATTTTCTGCAGGTATAATTTTTTCTTTACACAATTGGGATCAAAGCATTTAAACAATTTTGCATCTAGACTTTTCATCATTAGTTTTTCCTCACACCATTAAAAATTATTTGAAAACACAAGTTTTAATGGCTGCATACTATTCTGAGGTGAGTATGCATCAATTTAGCTTGCCATTTCCTTACTGTTGGGCATTGAAATAGCTTCCCGTTTCTTGCTATGAAAAATAATGCTGATAGAAAACAAACTTATGGTTACCAAAGGGGAAAGGGCAGGGGGGAGGGTAAGTTGGGAGCCTGGGATTAACAGATACACACTACTATATATAAAATAGATAAACAAGGACCTACAGTACAGCACAGGGAACTATAGTTGATATCTTCTATTAACCCATAATGGAAAAGAATCTGGAAAAGAATTTATATATATATATATATATATATATATATATATATATATCTATCTCTGAATCACTCTGCTGTACACTAGAAACTAACACAACACTGTACATCAACTATACTTCAAATAAATAAATAATGCTGAGATAAATATCTCTGAGCAAACATCTACTTTAAAAAGTTTTTAGCTTATTTATTTATTTTTATTGAATTATAGTTGATTTACAACATTATATTAGTTTCAGGTATACAGCATAGTGATCTAGTATTTTTACATATTATATTCTATTAAAAGTTATTAAAAGATTACTTTAAATATTTAATCTTCTTTGAGTTATTGAAAAACTAAGTCAGGCCAAGCTTCACTTCCATTTTAAAACTCTATGTCTTCCTCAAGTGTGAAATCTAACTTTTCTTTTCATTTTTGTTTTCCCTTAGTTAAATCATTGACATATTATCACCAGGACTGTTTGTTCAGATGACATCATCCTTGTAACTGCTCTACGTACTAAGGGAGTGGACCAAGAAAAACTGGAATGGCCTGTTGGACCAAGTATTTGGAATTTGCTGGGTAAAGCCTTTCATATCTCTATTTTTCCAGCTATGAGTGGAATTTAAACTACATCGGGCTGGGATATGCTGAAGGCACAGCGCTGTCTAACCTATGTCATCATCTGGAGCTGCTCCTCTCCACCTTCCACGCTGCTCTGGAAGGAGGGTGGAAGAAAGGGAAAGGAAGGAAAGGAGAACAAAGGGAGAGGAAGTTTACAGGAATCAAAAGCAGCATGCTTCTGTGGGCAGGCCCCACACCTGCACACCTGCTATCAAGGGGAAATGGCCAGCACATGCTGAGGAAAGAGACAGCAAGCGTCCAAACCAAAAACAGCCCTCGCGCAAAAATATATTAAACCCCCACAAGCTATTCAGGGATGCTCCCTCATATAAATAGCAAGACTACAGTAGATAATTGTTTCTCCTAAACTCACAGAGTAAGAGAAATAAAAGCAACATGAAGAAGCAGAGGAACCACTCCCAGTTAAAAGACCAAGAGAATTCCCCTGAAGAAAGAAACAATGAAACAGACCTCTTCAGTCTAATCGACACCGAGTTCAAAAAGGAAGCAATGAAAATACTGAAGAAATTAAGAAAGGCTATCGACAAAACTGCAGATTACTGTAAAAAGGAACTAGAAACTAAAAGGAGGAGCCAAGAAAAATTAGAAAATTAATTTGCTGAGATGAAAGCTGAGCTAAAGGCGCTGCATAGCAGAATGAATAATGCAGAAGAAAGGATAAGTGATCTGGAAGATAGAATAATGGAAACTACCCAATCAAAACAGCAGACAAAAAGCCTAATTAAAAACAAAAAATGAAGGCAATACAAGAGACCTATGGGCTAATATAAAGTGGGTCAGTCTATGCATAATAGGGATTCCAGAAGGAGAAGAAAGAGAAAAGGGGATTGAAAATGTATTTGAAGAAATTATGGCTGAAAACTTCCCAAATCTAAAGAAGGAAACAGATATCCAGATACAGGAAGCACAGAGGGTCCCAAACAAGAGGAACCCAAACAGACCTACACTAAGACATATTATAATAAAAATGGCAAAAATTAAAGATAAAGAGAGGATTCTAAAGGCAGCAAGAGAAAAACAAAGAGTTAATTACAAGGGAACACCCATATGGCTATCAGCTGATTTCTCTACAGAAACACTGCAGGCCAGAAGGGAGTGGCAAAATATATTCAAAGTCTTGAAAGGGAAAAATATGTGACCTAGAATACACTACCCAGCAAGATTATCATTTAAAATAGGAGGAGAAATAAAGAATTTTTCAGACAAGCAAAAATTAAAAGAATACAGCAATACTAAACCTATCCTAAAAGAAATATTGAAAGGTCTTCTCTAAACAGAAAAGGAGCAGGAAGATATAGGAAGGAGGAAATCACAACTGGAAAGTAAATCACTTAAATTAGCCATTATACAGATCAAAAAGAAAAAAAAAAAAACCTATTTGTGAAAACGATGATAAACACAAGGAACATCAAAAGGATAAACATGAAGATGTAAAAAAGGACATCCAAATCATAAAATGTGGGGAAGGAGAGTAAGAAAATGCAGATTTTTTTTTTTTTTTAAGAATGCATTTGAGCCCATATGACTATCAGTCTAAAGCAAGCAGATACAGGAAGGGGTTAACATACTTGAAAAACAGGGCAACTGCAAATCAAAAACACACAATAGATTCACAAAAACCAAAAAGAAGAGAACACAACCATAAAATAAAAGGAAATAATCAAACCACAAAAAGAAAAACAAAAAGAAAGGAACAAAGAAGAAACAACCAACTGGAAAACAAGGTTTAAAACGGCAATAAGTATGTGTGTATCAATAATTACCTTAAATGTCAATGGACTGAATGCTCCAATCAAAAGACATAAAATGGCAGACTGGATTAAAAAAACAAGAGCCTACAATATGCTGCCTATAAGAGACCCACCCTAGAGCAAAGGACACACATAGATTGAAAGTGAGGGGATGGAAAAAGATATTTCATGCAAAGAGAAATGAAAAAAAAAAAACAGGAGTTGCAATACTCATATCAGAAAACAAAGACTATAAAGAAAGATAAAGAAGGGCACTATGTAATGATAAAAAGATCAATACAAGAAGAGGATTATATACTCATCAACATATATGCACGTAATATAGGAGCACCCAAATACATAAAACAAATACTAACAGACATAAATTGATGGGAATACAGTAATAGTAGGAAACTTTAACACCTCACTCACATGAATGGACAGATCATCTAGAAGAAAATCAATAAGGCAACAGAGATCCTAAATGATACAATAGAACAGTTAGACTTAATTGATATTTTCAGCACATTACGTCCCCAAAAAACAGAATACACATTCTTTTCAAGTGCACATGGAACATTCTCTAGGACTGACCACACACTAAGGCACAAAACTAACCTCAACGAACTTAAGAGTACAGAAATTATTTCAAGCATCTTCTCTGACCACAATGACAAGAAACCAGGAATCAACCATGGGAAAAGAAATGAGAAAAAAATGACTACATGGAGACTGCACAACATGTTATTAAAAAAAAAATGGGTCAACGAAGAAATCAAAAAGGAAATTAAAAAAATACCTTGAGACAAATGATAATGAAAACACAGCCATACACAATCTATGGGATATTGCAAAAGCAGTTCTTAGAGGGAAGTTCATTGTGATACAGGCCTTCCTCAAAAAAAAAGAGAAAAATCTCAAATAAACAACCTAAACTACCACCTAAAATAATTAGAAAAAGAAGAACAAACAAAACCTACAGTCAGCAGAAGGAAGGAAATAATAAAAATCAGGGAAGAAATAAATAAAATTGAGATTTAAAAAACAATAGAAAAAGCCAATAAACCAAGAGCTGGTTCTTTGAAAGGGTAAACAAAATTGATAAACCTCTGGCCAGGCTCACCAAGAAAAGAGAGAGAACCCAAATAAACAAAATAAGAAATGAAAAAGGAGAAATCTCAACAGATACCGAAGAAATACAAAACACCATAAGAGAATACCATGCACAATTATATGCCAACAAATTTGACAACCTAGAAGAAATGGACAACTTTCTAGAAATATACAGCCCATCAAAAGTGAATCAAGAAGAAATAGATGATTTGAATAGAGTGATCACTAAAAGTAAAATTGAATCTGTAATTAAAAAAAAAACTCCCTACAAACAAAAGTCCAAGACCAGGGACTTCCCTGGTGGCGCAGTGGTTAAGGATCCACCTGCCAATACATGTGACATGGGTTCAAGCCCTGGTCCAGGAAGATCCCACATGCCGCGGAGCAACTAAGCCTGTGCGCCAAAACTACTGGGCCTGTGCTCTAGAGCCCGCGTGCCACAACTACTGAAGCCCATGTGCCTAGAGCCTATGCTCCACAACAAGAGAAGTCACCACAATGGGAAGCCCACATGCTGAAATGAAGAGTAGCCCCCACTCGCCACAACTAGAGAAAGCCCGTGTGTAGCAACGAAGACCCAACGCAGCAATCAATCAATCAATCAATCAATCAATCAATAAATAAATAAATAAATAAATAAATTTATATTAAAAAAAAAAAGTCCAAGACCAGATGGCTTCATGAGCGAATTCTACCAAACACACAAAGAACTTATATCGATTCTTTTCAAACTCTTCCAAAAGACTGAAGAGGAGGGAACACTCCCAAAGACATTCTATGAAGCCACCATCACCGTGATACCAAAACCAGACAACGATAACACCAAAAAAGAAAATTACATGCCAATATCTTTGATGAATATAGATGCAAAAATTCTCAACAAAATATTAGCAAAACAAATCCAACAACACATAAAAAAGGTCATACACCACAACCAAGGTGGAATTCATCCCAAGTTCACAAGGATGGCTCAACATACACAAATCTATCAATGTGATACACCACATAAATAAAAGTCAAAAACCACATGATCATCTCAATAGATGCAGAAAAAGCATTTGACAAAACTCAACATCCATTCATGATAAAAACTCTCACCAAAGTGGGTAAAGAGGGAACACATCTCACATAATAAAAGCCATTTATGACAAACCCACAGCCAATATAATACTCAATGGTGAAAAGCTGAAAGTCTTCCCGCTAAAATCTGAAACAAGACAAGGATGCCCACCCTCATCACTTCTATTTGACATAGTATTGGAAGTCCTAGCCACAACAGTTAGACAAGAAAAAGAAATAAAAGGTATCCAAATTGGAAGGGAAGAGGTGAAATTGTCACTATATGCAGATGACATGATACTGTATATAGAAAACCCTAAGGACTCCACCCAAAAACTACTAGATCTAAAAAATGAATTTAGCCAAGTAGCAGGATACAAGATTAACATTCAGAAATTGGTTGCATTTCTTTACACTAACAATGAAATATCAAAAAGGGAATGCAAAAAAACAATACCTTTTAAAATCACAAACACACATACACACACACACAAAATACCTAGGAATAAACCTGACCAAGGAGGTGAAATACTTATACGCTGAGAACTATAAAACATTAATAAAGGAAATTAAAGAGGATTCAAAGAAATGGAAAGATATACCATGCTCTTGGATTGGAAGAATTAATATTGTTAAAATGGCTATGCTACCCAAAGGAATCTACAGATTTAATGCAATCCTTATCAAATTACCCATGACATTTTTCACAAAACTAGAACAAATAATCAAAAAATTTATATGGAACCATATAAACCATATTGCCAAAGCAATCCTGGTGGGGGGGTGGGGAACAAAGCAGGAGGCATAACTCTCCCAGACTTTAGACAATACTACAAAGCTACAATAAACAAAACAGTGTGGTATTGGTACAAAAATAGACAAACGGATCAATGGAACAGAATAGAGAGCCCAGAAATAAACCCACACACCTACAGTCAATTAATCTTCGAAAAAGGAGGCAAGAATATAAAACGGAAAAAGTCTCTTCAGCAAGTGTTGCTGGGAAAGTTGGACAGCTGCATGTAAATTTGATGAAGTTAGAACACAACCTCACAGCATGCACAAAAATAAACTCAAAATGGCTTATAGACTTAAACATAAGACATGACACCATAAAACTCCTAGAAGAGAGCACAGGCAAAACATTCTCTGACATAAATTGTACCAATGTTTTCTTAGGTCAGTCTCCCAAGGCAATAGAAATAAAAACAAAAATAAACAAATGGGACCTAATCAAACTTACAAGCTTTTGCACAACAAAGGAAATCATTAAAACAAAAACGAAAACGAAAAGACAACCTAGGAGTGGGAGAAAACATTTGCAAATGATGTGACTGACAAGGGCTTAATCTCCAAAACACACAAATAGCTCATACAACTCAAAAACAAAAAAACACCCAACCCAATTGAAAGATGGGCAGAAGACCTTAACAGACATTTCTCCAAAGAAAACATACAGATGGCCAATAGGCACATGAAAAGATGCTCAACATCACTAATTATTAGAGAAATGCAAATTAAAACTATGATGAGGTATCACCTCACACCAGTCAGAATGGCCATCATTAAAAAGTCTACAAATAACAAACGCTGGAGAGGGTATGGAGAAAAGGGAACCCTCCTATACTGTTGGTGGGAACGTAAGTTGGTACAGCCACTATGGAAAACAGTATGGCGGTTACTCAGAAAACTAAAAGTAGAATTACCATATGATCCAGCAATCCTACTCCTGGGCATATTCCTGGACAAAATTATAATTCAAAAAGATACATGCACCCCTTTGTTAATAGCACCACTATTCACAATAGCCAAAACATGGAAACAACCTAAATGTCCATTGACAGATGAATGGATAAAGAAGATATGGTACATATATATAATGGAATACTACTCAGCAATAAAAAGAATGAAATAATGTCATTTGCAGCAACATGGATGCAACTAGACATTATTATACTAAGTGAAGTATGTCAGAAAGAGAAAGACAAATACCATATGATATCACTTATATGTGGAATCTAAAATATGGCACAAATGAACTTATCTACAAAACAGAAACAGACTCATAGACATAGAGATCAGACTTGCGGTTGCCAAGGGGGCGGTGGTGGGGAGGGAGAGGGATGGACTGGGAGTTTGGGATTGGTAGATGCAAACTATTACATTTAGAATGGATAAACAACAAGGTCCTACTGTATAGCACAGGGAACTATAACTAATCTCCTGGGATAAACCACAATGGAAAAGAATATATAGGATTATTCCATAAATAGGGTTAAAAAATAAAAAACCAAAAAAAGAATACTTTCAAAACAGATTTTACTTCCAAGTGGATTAAAGAGTTAAGTATTTTTAAAAATCTATTTAAAAAAAGAAAATACAGGTGAATATTTTCTAAATCTTAGGATAAACAAGGATTTTCTAGGCATAAGAGAGATAAAAGACATATTTTACGGAGGGAAAAAAAGCTAGATTTGACCACAAATGTTACATATTTCTGCACGTCAAAAATTGTCATAAAAATTAAAAAGGCAAACCTCAAACTGGAAAAAAAACTTAAAATAGCTATGACAAAGGACTGACAGCCATTATTGAATAAAATATTTAAATATCTGCAAGATAAAGACTAATACTCCAAATGAAAATTGGTCCAAGTTCATATTACAATTCAAAAAGAAATAGAGATGTTGGCTATATAGTTTATGAGTTCAGCTTCACTAGTTTAAAAAAAAAAGAAAAGAAACTTTTTCCTATCATGTTTATTTGTTTTTAATAGTAATACTTAGTTTTATCAATGGTTTAATGAAATAATAATCCTTATATTAGACTCCCTAATGGGAGTCTAATTTGAAATAACTTTTCTGAATAGGAATATATATACACATACATACACTCCTTTGTGTGTGTGTGTGTGTATATATATATATATATATTTAATATATACAGCATATATATATATATATGTGTATATATATACACACACACACACACACGTACATTTGTCAAGAGTATATATAGGGACTTCCCTGGTGGCGCAGTGGTTAAGAATCCGCCTGCCAAAGCAGGGGTCACGGGTTCGAGCCCTGGTCTGGGAAGATCCCACATGCCGCAGAGCACCTAAGCCTGTGTGCCACAACAACTGAGCCTGTACTCTAGAGCCCACAAGCCACAACTACTGAGCTTGTGCACCACAACTACTGAAGCCCGCGTGCCTAGAGCCCGTGCTCCACAACAAGAGAAGCCACCACAATGAGAAGCCCTTCCACTGCAACGAAAAGTAGCCCCTGCTCGCCGCAACTAGAGAAAGCCTGTGTGTCACAACCAAGACCCAACGCAGCCAAAAATAAATAAATTAATTAATTAAATTTATATAAAAAAGAGTATATATAAACTTGAAAAATATTCATAACTTTTGATGCAGTAATTCATGCTCAGACAGCTATTCCAAGAAAAAAGCTAGATATACTAAGATTTATAGCCAAGAATAGTCATTGCAATATTAGGCATAACAGCATAAAATTAAAAACAATGTTCCTATAAAAATCAGTTGCATTTCTTTACAATAGCAATGAAATATCAGAAAGGGAATGTAAAAAAAATACCTTTCAAAATCATGCCCCCCAAAATAAAATACTTAGGAATAAACTGGACCAAGGAGGTGAAAGACATCTGCTGAGAACTATAAAACACTAATAAAGGAAATTGAAGATGATTCAAAGAAATGGAAAGATATACAATGCTCTTGGATTGGAAGAACAAATATTGTTAAAATGGACATACTAC
The DNA here is from genome assembly GCF_028021215.1 of Eschrichtius robustus. Taxonomy (NCBI): domain Eukaryota; kingdom Metazoa; phylum Chordata; class Mammalia; order Artiodactyla; family Eschrichtiidae; genus Eschrichtius; species Eschrichtius robustus. Next base: position 89,329,429 of record NC_090824.1, read on the forward strand.
CCATGCAGATTTAATGTGATCCCTGTCAAATTACCCATGACATCTTTCACAGAACTAGAACAAATCCTAAAATATATATGGAACCATAAAAGACCCAGAATTGCCAAAGCAATCTTGAATTGCCAAAAGCAATCTTGAAGAAAAAGAACAAAGCAGGAGTCATAACCCTCCTAGACTTCAGACAATACTACAAAGCTACAGTAATCAAAACAGCATGGTATTAGAACAAAAACAGACTTAGGGGTCAATGGAACAGAATAGAGAGCCCAGAAATAAACCCAAACACCTACAGTCAATTAATCTTTGACAAAGGAGGCAAGAATATAAAACGGGAAAAAGACAGTCTCTTCCGCAAGTGCTGTTGGTAAAGTTGGACAGCCGCATGTAAATCTGATGAAGTTAGAACACACCCTCTCACCAAACACAAAAATAAACTCAAAATGACTTAAAGACTTAAACATAAGACATGACACAATAAAACTCCTAAAAGAGAGCACAGGCAAAAATTCTCTGACATAAATTGTACCAGTGTTTTCTTAGGTCAGTCTCCCAAGGCCATAGAAATAAAAACAAAAATAAAAAAATGGGACCTAATCAAATTTATAAGCTTTTGCACAACAAAGGTAACCATAAAAAAACAAAAAGACAACCTACGGAATGGGAGAAAATATTTCCAAATGATGCAAACGACAAAGGCTTAATTTCCAAAATATACAAACAGGTCATACAACTCAACAACAAAAAACAAACAACCCAATTGAAAAATGGGCAGAACACCTAAATAGACATTTCTCCAAAGAAGAAATACAAATGGCCACTAGGCACATGAAAAGATTCTCAACGTCACTAATTATTAGAGAAATGCAAATCAAAACTACATGAGGTACCACCTCACACCAGTCAGAATGGCCATCATTAAAAACTCTACAAATAACAAATGCTGGACAGGATGCTGAGAAAAGGGAACACTTCTACACTGTTGGTGGGAATGTAAGTTGGTACAGCCACTGTGGAAAACAGTATGGTGGTTCCTTAGAAAACTAAAAATAGAATTACCATATGATCCAGCAATCCCTCTCCTGGGCATATTCCCAGACAAGACTTTAATCCAAAAAGATACACGCACTCCCATGTTCACAGCACCACTATTCACAATAGCCAAGACACGAAACAACGTAAATGTCCATCGACAGATGAATGGATAAAGAAGATGTGGTACATATATACAATGGAATACTACTCAGCCAAAATGAAATAATGCTATTTGCAGCAACATGGAGGCAGCTAGAGATTATCATACTATGTGAAGTCGGAGAAAGGCAGATACTGTATGATATCACTTATATGTGGAATCTAAAATATGACACAAATGAACCTACCTTCGAAACAGAAAGAGACTCACAGACATAGAGAACAGACTTGTGGTTGCCAAGGGGGAGGAGTTTGGGGGAGGGATGGAGTGGGAGGTTGGGGTTAGCAGATGTACGGTATTATATACGGAATGGATAAACAACAAGGTCCTACTGTACAGCACAGAGAACTATACTGAGTATCCTACGATAAACCATATGGAAAAGAATATAAAAAAGAATGTATATATACGTATAACTGAATCACTTGGCTGTACAGCAGAAATTAACACATTGTAACTGAAATGAAAACTACACTAGAAGGAATCAATAGCAGAATAACTGAGGCAGAAGAACGGATAAGTGACCTGGAAGACAGAATGGTGGAATTCACTGCTGCGGAACAGAATAAAGAAAAAAGAATGGAAAGAAATGAAGACAGCCTAAGAGACCTCTGGGACAACATTAAACTCAACAACATTTGCATTATAGGGGTCCCAGAAGGAGAAGAGAGAGAGAAAGGACCAGAGAAAATATTTGAAGAGATTATAGTCGAAAACTTCCCTAACGTGGGAAAGGAAATAGCCAGCCAAGTCCAGGAAGCGCAGCGAGTCCCATACAGGACAAACCCAAGGAGAAACACGCCGAGACACATAGTAATCAAAGTGGCAAAAATTAAAGACAAAGAAAAATTATTGAAAGCAGCAAGGGAAAAACGACAAATAACATACAAGGGAACTCCCATAAGGTTAACACCTGATTTCTCAGCAGAAACTCTACAAGCCAGAAGGGAGTGGCATGATATACTTAAAGTGATGAAAGGGAAGAACCTACAACCAAGATTACTCTACCCGGCCAGGATCTCATTCAGATTCGACAGAGAAATCAAAAGCTTTACAGACAAGCAAAAGCTAAGAGAATTCAGCACCACCAAACCAGCTCTACAACAAATGCTAAAGGAACTTCTCTAAGTGGGAAACACAAGAGAAGAAAAGGACCTACAAAAACAAACCCAAAACAATTCAGAAAATGGCCATAGGAACATACATATCGATAATTACCTTAAACGTGAATGGATTAAATGCTCCAACCAAAACACACAGACTTCTTGAATGGATACAAAAACAAGACCCATATATATGCTGTCAACAAGAGACCCACTTCAGACCTAGGGACACATACAGACCGGAAGTGAGGGGATGGAAAAAGATATTCCATGAAAATGGAAATCAAAAGAAAGCTGGAGTAGCTATACTCATATCAGATAAAATAGACTTTAAAATAAAGAATATTACAAGAGACAAGGAAGGACACTCCATAATGATCAAGGGATCAATCCAAGAAGAAGATATAACAATTATAAACATATATGCACCCAACATAGGAGCACCTCAATACATAAGGCAACTGCTAACAGCTCTAAAAGAGGAAATCGACAGCAACACAATAATAGTGGGGGACTTTAACACCTCACTTACACCAATGGACAGATCATCCAAAATGAAAATAAATAAGGAAACAGAAGCTTTAAATGACACAATAGACCAGATAGATTTAATTGATATTTATAGGACATTCCATCCATAAACAGCAGATTACACTTTCTTCTCAAGGGCACACAGAACCTTCTCCAGGATAGATCACATCTTGGGTCACAAATCAAGCCTCAGTAAATTTAAGAAAATTTAAATCATATCAAGCATCTTTTCTGACCACAACGCTATGACATTAGAAATGAATTACAGGGTAAAAAACATAAAAAACACAAACACATGTAGGCTAAAAATACGTTACTAAATAACCAAGAGATCACTGAAGAAATCAAGGAGGAAATCAAAAAATATCTAGAGACAAATGACAATGAAAACATGACGATCCAAAACCTATGGGATGCAGCAAAAGCAGTTCTAAGAGGGAGGTTTATAGCTATACAAGCCTACCTCAAGAAACAAGATAAATCTCAAGTAAACAATCTAACCTTACACCTAAAGGCACTAGAGAGTGGAGAACAAACAAAACCCAAAGTTAGCAGAAGGAAAGAAATCATAAAGACAAGAGTAGAAATAAATGAAATAGAAATGAAGAAAATGATAACAAAGATCAATAAAACTAAAAGCTGGTTCTTTGAGAAGATAAACAAAATTGATAAACCACTAGCCAGACTCATCAAGAAAAAAAGTGAGAAGACTCAAATCAGCAGAATTAGAAATGAAAAAGGAGAAGTAACAACTGACACTGCAGAAATACAAAGGATCATGAGAGATTACTACAAGCAACCCTATGCCAATAAAATGGACAACCTGGAAGAAATGGACAAATTCTTAGAAAGGTATAACCTTCCAAGACTGAACCAGGAAGGAACAGAAAATATGAACAGACCAATCACAAGTAATGAAATTGAAACTGTGATTAAAAATCTTCCAACAAACAAAAGTCCAGGACCAGATGGCTTCACAGGTGAATTCTATCAAACATTTAGAGAAGAGCTAACACCCACCCTTCTCAAACTCTTCCAAACAATTGCAGAGGGAGGAACACTCCCAAACTCATTCTATGAGGCCACCATCACCCTGATACCAAAACCAGACAAAGATACTACACAAAAAGAAAATTACAGACCAATATCACTGATGAATATAGATGCAAAAATCCTCAACAAAACACCAGCAAACAGAATCCAACAACACATTAAAAGGATCATACACCATGATCAAGTGGGATTTATCCCAGGGATGCAAGGATTCTTCAGTATACGCAAATCAATCAATGTGATACACTATATTAACAAATTGAAGAATAAAAACCATATGATCATCTCAATAGATGCAGAAAAAGCTTCTGACAAAATTCAACACCCATTTATGATAAAAACTCTCCAGAAAGTGGGCAGAGAGGGAACCTACCTCAACATAATAAAGGCCATATACGACAAAGCCACAGCAAACGTCATTCTCAATGGTGAAAAAGTGAAAGCATTTCCTCTAAGATCAGGAACGAGACAAGGATGTCCACTCTCACCACTATTATTCAACATAGTTTTGGAAGTCCTAGCCACGGCAATCAGAGAAGAAAAAGAAATAAAAGGAATACAAATTGGAAAAGAAGAAGTAAAACTGTCACTGTTTGCAGATGACATGATACTATACATAGAGAATCCTAAAGATGCCACCAGAAAACTACTAGAGCTAATCAATGAATTTGGTAAAGTTGCAGGATACAAAATTAATGCACAGAAGTCTCTTGCATTCCTATACACTAATGATGAAAAATCTGAAAGAGAAATTATGGAAACACTCCCATTTACCATTGCAACGAAAAGCATAAAATACCTAGGAATAAACCTACCTAGGGAGACAAAAGACCTGTATGCAGAAAACTACAAGACACTGATGAAAGAAATTAAAGATGATACCAACAGATGGAGACATATACCATGTTCTTGGACTGGAAGAATCAATATTGTGAAAATGACTATACTACCCAAAGCAATCTACAGATTCAATGCAATCCTTATCAAATTACCAATGGCATTTTTTATGGAACTAGAACAAATAATCTTAAAAGTTGTATGGAGACACAAAAGACCCCGAATAGCCAAAGCAGTCTTGAGGGGAAAAAACAGAGCTGGAGGAATCAGACCCCCTGACTTCAGACTACACTACAAAGCTACAGTAATCAAGACAATATGGTACTGGCACAAAAACAGAAACATAGATCAATGGAACAAGATAGAAAGCCCAGAGATAAACCCACGCACCTGTGGTCAACTAATCTACGACAATGGAGGCAAAGATATATAATGGAGAAGACAGTCTCTTCAATAAGTGGTGCTGGGAAAACTGGACAGCTACATGTAAAGGAATGAAATTAGAACACTCCCTAACACCATACACAAAAGTAAACTCAAAATGGATTCGAGACCTAAATGTAAGACCGGACACTATAAACTCTTAGAGGAAAGCATAGGAAGAACACTCTTTGTCATAAATCACAGCAAAATCTTTTTTGATCCACCTCCTAGAGTAATGGAAATAAAAACAAAGATAAATAAATGGGACCTAATGAAACTTCAAACCTTTTGCACAGCAAATGAAACCATCAACAAGACGAAAAGACAACCCTCAGAATGGGAGAAAATATTTGCAAACGAATCAAAGGACAAAGGATTAATCTCCAAAATATATAAACAGCTCATGCAGCTCAATATTAAAGAAACAAACAACCCCATCCAAAAATGGGCAGAAGACCGAAATAGACATTTCTCCAAGGAAGACATACAGATGGCCAAGAAGCACATGAAAAGCTGCTCAACATCACTAATTATTAGAGAAATGCAAATCAAAACTACAATGAGGTATCACCTCACACCAGTTAGAATGGGCATCATCAGAAAATCTACAAACAACTAATGCTGGAGAGGGTGTGGAGAAAAGGGAACCCTCTTGCACTGTTAGTGGGAATGTAAATTGATATGGCCACCGTGGAGAACAGTATAGAGGTTCCTTAAAAAAGTAAAAATAGGGCTTCCCTGGTGGTGCAGTGGTTGAGAATCTGCCTGCCAATGCAGGGGACACAGGTTTGATCCCTGATCTGGGAAGATCCCACATGCCGCGGAGCAACTAAGCCTGTGAGCCACAACTACTGAGCCTGCACGTCTGGAGCTTGTGCTCCGCAATAAGAGAGGCCGTGACAGTGAGAGGCCTGCGCACCGCGATGAAGAGTGGCCCCCGCTCGCCACAACTAGAGAAAGCCCTCACACAGAAACGAAGACCCAACACAGCCGAAAATAAATAAATTAATTAATTAATTAAAAAAAAAACAAAAAAAACCCCTAAAAATAGAATTACCATATGACCCAGCAATCCCACTACTGGGCATATACCCAGAGAAAACCATAATTCAAAAAGACACATGCATCCCAATGTTCATTGCAGCACTATTTACAATAGCCAGGTCATGGAAGCAACCTAACTGCCCATTGACAGACGAATGGATAAAGAAGATGTGGTACATATATGCAATGGAATATTACTCAGCCATAAAAAGGAACGAAATTGGGTCATTTGTTGAGACGTGGATGGATCTAGAGACTGTCATACAGAGTGAAGTAAGTCAGAAAGAGAAAAACAAATATCGTATATTAACGCATGTATGTGGAACCTAGAAAAATGGTACAGATGAACCGGTTTGCAGGGCAGAAGTTGAGACACAGATGTAGAGAACAAATGTATGGACACCAAGGGGGGAAAACTGCGGTGGGGTGGGGATGGTGGTGTGCTGAATTGGGCGACTGGGATTTTATACACTGATGTGTATAAAATTGATGACTAATAAGAACCTGCAGTATAAAAAAACAAACAAAAAAACAACTAATACTAAACTTTGTTTGGGTTATTTGTATGGAAATATGTTAATATAACTGTTTCAGACATTACATGAAATTTCTAAAAATCTTATATGTTCTGGTATAATGTTATAAGTCATAATTCTAGTTATTACTTTAAAATGTGTATCTCAGAAATAACTAAATTTCCTTGTCAACTGCATTATTATGAACTTTCATCAAATCTTTATCCTTGGTCACTTTTAAGTCTTTTGTCATTTACAGACAGTTCTGGGTGTACTCTGATGCTTTTGCAAAAATGTTCCTATAAAAGGGTTTCATCTTCAAGGAATTCATGGAAAAGACTCTGACAAGTCCAGGTTTCTGGTAACTGACTATACTGCTGAACTGAATGAATAAGCATTTTCAGAACTCTAATGGAAAACTGATGAATTCATAAAAGTGCTAACAAAAGATCAAGATAAAAAAAATTAATTACATGGGACTGAGTGAACTGATGAGGATGATTATAATTTTTGTGACTTTCTGTTTGAATTAAAAAAAAAAGACCCAACACAGCCATAAATAAATAAATAAATATTAAAAGAAAAAAAAACTCACTGGATTTTCCAACTTGAATATTGGGATTGAAATAAAAACATATCAAAATAAAAAAAAAAGAAATTAACACATTGTAAATCAACTATATTTCAATTAAAAAATGGGGAAAATATTAAAAACAATGTTCCAAGCTTTACGATAGAATATGATGCAAACATTAGTTATTTTTGAAGATTACTTAATGACATGAGAAAAAATTCATCATATTGTATTAAGTGAAAAAGGCTGTTTATTAAATTGCATTTATTGCATAATCCCCAGTTTTGTAATCATGACTTCTATGTCTTCTTCTACGTCATCTGCTAAAATGTGAACAGATGGAGCTTGGACCATATGCCATGGAAGGTCCACCACAGTGAGCCTCTCTCTTCAGGCTTGATGGTTCTAGTGTCATGATTCCATCAACTGAATCTTCATGTAGCAACGGCTCTCAAATGTTTCCTGGGGGAGGCTGCCTAAGAATCACCTTGAGACGTAGTTTATAAAAACAAAAACAGATTTCTCAGTCTCATCCACAGAGATTCCAATTCATAAGGTCTGGGATGAAGCCCTGGAATCTGTTTCAGAAGGTGTCCTGGTGATCCTGACCCGCAGACAGATCCAGGAACCACAGCTTTCTAGTTCACAATTTTCCAAGGTTTTGAAAAGTATATTGAATGCCTTTTAGAAGTAAGCTTCTAGATGTCACTTCTCCTAATCCTCGGGTACCGCTGCCCTTTGTCAGGTAGACGATGTAATGAGTGGATGAGAGGCCAACCTACGGTGTCTCGCCGAGCTGACTGATGCCGGCAATGCCACACTCAACCTGGCCGGTACGGCCCCCCACCCCTCAGAATCCTTGCTCCAAGTCCTGCCTCCTCTTGGGCTTCTGAAATGCCAGCTGCTCCCCCTCCACGGGCCCCTTCCATCAACTTCTAACTCTGCTGAGGTCATGCTCATCAACCAAACCTCCGCAATGCCTGTGACCAGGGCACGACTGCTCGCCTTCAGTGCCCAGCTGCTGAGAGTTTTCTATATTTGACGCTTCACCTCCCACTCATTCCTCAACCCTCTGCCACCTGGCTTCCATCACCACCACTTACTGACTCTTACCAAGGTCACCCTGGCTCCTGGTGGCTAATCCACTGGTTCCGTTTCCCCGAGGCAGCCGATGCTGCTGACCACCCCGCCCTCTTTCCCTGGCTTTTGTGGGGGTCGTCTGCTGTTTCACCTGTCTAGCGTCCACTTCCCCTATTTGATAGCCGTGCCCTGAGGAGCTACCTCTCCCCACCCTTAGTCCATGAGGTCTGGGGGCTAACCACCCCACTCCAGGCACGGGTACTTCATTCCCCTGGCTCGAGAGACTGGTGCAAGGATGGGCAGACAGCCAAAGTTGAGCTAATGAAACTCAAACCTGAGACTTTTCCGTGAAACTATGGGGAAAGGGGTTCTCTTTTTTCCTACTGGGGTTGCTGAGCTGGCAGAATGTGAGTCTGGAATTAGAGAGGGTGTGCCCACCCCACGAGCTACTGCCTGAGAAGGAAGCCAGCGTGAGGAAGGCAGCAGAGCTGAGAGACCGAGTCCTGATGGCACCACGTGGGGTCCTAGGCCAGGCCTGAAGCCAGCACACCCTGATTCAAACAGTTTTGTGAGAAAAGGTATACCCTTTTTTATAAAAAAATAGATTTTATTTTTTAGAGCGGTTTTACATTCATAGCAAAATTGAGTGGAAAATACAGAGGTTTCCCATACACCCCCTGCCTTGACATATGCATCACCTCCCCCATTATCAACATCTCCCAGTAGAGTGGTGCGCTTATTACAACTGATGAACCCACCCTGACACAGCATTATCACCGAGAGTCCACAGTTTACATTAGGGTTCACTCTTGGTGATGTACATTCTGTGGGCTAAGGTATACCTTTTTACTTAAGGTTTTTTTAGTTGAATTGCTGTCACTTGCAACCAAACGAGCCCTAAGATGGCTCTGAACCATCATCCTTCCCTGGCATTACTCCACCTACCTGGTGACATTTTCCCCAGCGTCTCCACAAGCTCCTCTTCCTCTCATTCCAGACCCATATGTCTGACCCCTCACGGACTCTACACCTGGGTGTCCACTTACGCACAGGCTTAAATCTAAACTCTTAAGTATGCCCCTACTCTTCCTCCTCTTGTGTCTCCATCTCAGCGGATAGCTCAACCACCCACCCGGTTACCTAAACCTGGGCCTCATCATCGACACTTTCTCACCTTCCCTTCCCCGTCTCCTTGGGGCAGTGAAATCTGGCTCATTCCGTAGGGTTCACCTTTTAGGTTGTATCCTCAGGGAGGCCTTTTCCAATGTCCAAACCTGCAGGAAGGGTCCCTCCTATACTCCCATCCCACACTGTGCTTTAGTGTCACGGCTCTTACCACCCAGAACTCTCACGGCTTGATTCTTTTCCATAGTCTGTGATAGCTGGGCCCATCCCTGAAATCAGTATTATTTGAGTAAAGAAACACTAGGCTGTGTAGGTATGATCTTATATTGTATATTGTAAATAAAGTCTATTCTTTGGTGAAAATTAAATATTTCAGTATTTTGACGAGATCTGTAAAAGGTATGGTACTTGACACACAAGACTATGATTTTCAGGGGTCCAGCACTTGAATGGGGGTGAGAACCACTCAACTGGACCCACAGTGTTTCCCTAAAGGAACTTTTTTTTTAAGATTATTTTTGCTGTAGACCATTTAAAGTCTTTATTGAATTTGTTACAATATTGCTTCTGTCTTATGTTTTGTTTTTTTGGCCCCAAGGCATGTGGGATCTTAGCTCCCTGACCAGGGATCGAACCTGCACCCCCTGCATTGGAAGGCGAAGTCTTAACCACCGGACCGCCAACCAGACTGCCTCCTAGTGAGTGCCTTCACTTCTCTTTAATAACTGAGTCTAGAGCTTATCAAAGGAATGGAGCAGAGCCTTGTCCTTAAACAAAATCTATTTCCCCCCATTTTTGAAAACTGGGACATTTGTCTGCTTCCAATTTTCTGATACTTTGCATATTCTTCATAATTTCTTACAAATCACCAAACACAGTTCTTTGAGCACAACTGCAAGTTCGTCCTATAAGGGCTTCCCATCTATCTATCCACCCGGGTATTTACTCGGTCTTGCCTGTGCCAGGCCCTGGAGAGCTCCTCTCGGTCTGGGTTTGAGTCCCTCTCAAACATGGCTGGGCTCCCTTTACCATCCCTGGAGCATTTTCTTTGAGAGAAAAGGAGGAAGCAAAATAATAGCTGAGTAGTTCTGCTTTCTGTTAATGTTACAGCAAGAGTTCCAAACAGTGAGCCTATCACTTCCTGATTCTTTTTCTTGTTCTAATCATACCTAAAAAGGCTTTTTTATTGTCTGAGGCATTTTTGCCCTCTCAGCCCACTCACTCCAGCTTCTTAGTGCTTTGTACTGTCCATAAACCTTGTTTTCACGCTTGTGTGCGGAACCCCTGCTCCCTTTTCCCCTATTAATGCTATATTTAACATTTAAAGTTTTAAAACATAATTACTTTATCAAGCATTTTATAGGAAAACATCATACCTTGATTTTACTAACTTGAGTGTTATGAAGAATGCACGTTTATACACTGACAAGACCATACAAGGGAAAAAACGTAGGGATTGTGTGATGGCTATTTGTACTCCCTTTTTTCTCAGGTCTACTCCTTAGTTCCTTCTGTCCTTATGTTCTTTCAGCTTACCTCCACTTTTTTTTTCATTTGTTTTCTTTCTGGCATCCATTTTTATTTTAAATTATTGTACACAAATGCAGAAATTACTTGACTAGCACTAACTGCAGAATTTATAGAAAGTAAATAAATCATAGGATGCTTAATACTGAAAGACTGAATTGTTTTATATTTTTTATCTAGATATAATTCATATACCATAAAATTCACACTTTTAAAAGGCACAATTCTGTGGTTTTTAGTATACTCACAAAGTTGTGCAACTAATACCTCTATCTAATTTCAGAACATTTTTATCACCCAAAAAGAAACGCTGTACCCATTAGAAGTCACTTCCTATTCTTTTTTGCAATGTGGATGTCCAGTTGTCCCACCATCACTTGTTAAAAAGAATATTTTCCCCCACTGAATTGTCTTAGAACCCTTGTAAAAACAAATTTATCACAGATGTATGGGTTTATTTCTGGACTCTCAATTCTATTCAGTTGATCTACATGTTTATCTTTAGCTAGTATCACACTGTCTTGTTTACTGTAGCTTTGTGGTAAGTTTTGAAATCAGAAGTATGAGAAATGCAATTTTTTTTTCAAGATTGTTTTGGCTATTCTGGATCCCTTACATTTCCATGTGAATTTTAGGATCAACTTGTCAATTTCTGTAAAGAAGGCAACTGGGATTTTCCTAGGGATTGCCGTGATTCTGCAGGTCACTTTGAGTACTACTGCCATTCTAAAAATATTAAGTTTTCCAATCCATGAACATGGAATGTCTTTCCTTTTCTTTTTTTTTAAGGCTTTCTTTAATTTCTTTCAACAAAGTTTTATAGTTTTCAGTGCATAAGTTTTACATTACTTTTGTTAAATTTATTCCTTAGTATTTTAATTTTCAAGGTGCTATTATAAATGGAATTTTCTTAATTTCATTTTCAGATTGTTCATTGCTAGTGTATAGAAATATAATTGATTCTGTATATTAATCTTATATCCTGACATCTTGCTGAACTTGTTTGTTAGTTTTAAGAGTTTTTTAAGGCTTTTCCTAAATCCTTAGGATTTTTCTATATACAGGATCATGTCCTCTGTGAATAGAGATGGTTTTACTTCTTCCTTTCCAATCTACATGCCTTCTATTTCTTTTTCTTGCCTAATTTCCTTGGTTTCTACCCTTCAAAAGCCTATATAGCTTCTTGAGTGACTTCCTTTTTTTTTCCTCATTAGAATAAATTTTTTGAGAGAACAGGACAGGGTGTAGGAGGAAGAGAGAAAGTGGAGCTCTTAAAAACCAGAAGTTTTAGTTGTGTGGTTTGAATGGATTTTTGGTGAACCTCACATCCTCTCAGTGGAAATGTCTTCCTTCATAGCACCTGGGCCCAGGGACTTTCTGTGGGAATCTCTGAAATCTGTTTTCCTCAGGTTTTGGACATAAGCCTGGCTGAACCCAATATCCAGCCTTCCTTGGCTGTTAAAGAGTCTACCATGATATGGCCACCTCCCCCATGCCCATCTCTTCTCCTTCTCTGGCCAGTTCTTTCTTGCTGGTCAGAGGCAGAGCACCAACATTTCCTCCCATTGCATCCTCTGTCTTCTGAGAAATAAAACTGTCAACAAGACAATAGGCTGTTTGTTTCTACCCCCAAAAGACTTTGACAAACATCTCCTGAAGTTCTGGGCCAGCTTTGTGACCCATGTGAGGAGAGTCCACCAAGACTCTCCTTCTATCCGTCCTCCTCCTCACACTTGAGTCCTTCATGGTGATCTTCCATGCAGGAGTGAGCACAACTTCTTGACACTCAGGTTCTCCATCTACCCCATTTAGGAGACCTCTTCATTAGAACGTGGCACACACTTAATTTCTTCACTCTTGGTGAATGTCCTGGCTCACCATGCTTCAGTGGGGCTCTTGTTCTTCCCAGTTATGGGACAAAAGGAAGAAAGAATAAGGTTTCATCAAAGCTGTGGAATGTACACCAAAGGTCTTGCTGAGTGGCTTTACAAGGAGAGAAGTTTCCCTCCATATCAGTGCAGGTTCTGTGTTACCAGTGACCTCTTGGGATATGCAGGAAGCCAGGTAGATAAGAATCTCTGACTATGCAGATAGGTGCACCCCATAGCCAAGTACAAGCTTCCAGTGCTCACTGGCTAGAAGCAAACCACCCAGGCACTGAGAAAAGACAGCCACGGATGCAGGCATGTTCCAGGACTGTCAGCACCCTGGGCCAACACTTCTGGCCCCCAGTTCCAGTGCAGGACTCTAGAGGGCAGCTGCCCTTTTGTTTGGGGCTTTCCTCCCAGAAGCTACATCTTTTCCTCCTAGCTCCACTCTGAAACCAAACTCAGGTCTCCGGTGCTCACCAACCTTCCTGTCTACCCTGATTTTCTTCTGACCTCACAGGTCCACTTTTGTGCCTGCTGCCTAACGACAAAGTCACTTTGTCGTTAGGGAAGGTCTCAAGAGCAAGTGACTTCCTGATAAGGTGACTCCTTCCTCACCCTGGTGTTGCACATGGGGCTCCAGTGCCTCCTGAGAAGTAGTTCAGTTGGATGGAGTTGCCAGACCTCAAAATCCTTCTTTAAACTATGCTTAGCTATTCCACAAAGCTCCCCCCAAATGATGAAACAGAAAAACAGTAAACTGAAAAAAAGATCAATTCATGTTCCTGTGGGTTTGTTCTCCTGCCTTTGGCTTGCTTACTATCCAGGCTGTGGGAGCAGAGAGAGGGCCACATCACATCCGGGTTGCCATAGTATCAACCGTGGCTCCCTAATCACACAATAAAGCTCTCATGGCAAGGACAGATGGGAGGAACTACCCAGGGTGCTGTGAACATGCCACCGCTAATGTCTGAGACTATTATAACAATGCTTACCCTCTTATCCTTTATTTGCATATTTCAAAAAAAAAAAAAGTCCACCTACCACTCTTGTACCACTTGGTCATAATGCTTCATTGTCCCATATACTTAAAAACTGGTTAGTATTACTGAGACCTTAAATGTATTGTGCCTCATCTTTCAAGGTATCAGTTACTGTAATATTTCTATGGTTCATTTTGAGTGTCTTAGGTGACATATTTAATACTGTTTTCAGCTTACTAATAAGCACCAAATAGAGCAATTTAAAATTATTTTCTTCCATCTTCCTTCACATTCAATTTACTGCCTAGAACTATATTTCAATATAGTATATTTGTTTTGTTGAATTCATTCATAGAGTATCTGCAGGCCTGTACTTTCTGTAGTGGCAACTACTCTATTTGTGGGAACTATTTAGGTCACTGGAAGGGAGAAAAAGAGGTCACTACTTAATAGAAATGGCATTGATCCAAATACCGATGCAGTTTCCTGAACACCTGTTGAACATCAATGATGAAGAGACTGTTACAATTTCCAAAACCCTGGATCAAAACCTTAAATGATTACTTTGTTTCAACTGACACAGTTTAACCCAGGAAAACAAGTCTCCTAACCAAAGAAAGTGAGTCTTAATATGCCAGCTGCTTTAAAAGTAAAGTAGCTTCTTCAAAAAGCTATCTGTTACAATGTAAATGATTTCCCATCAAAAATCACTAGGAAGGAGCTATACGATTTGAATGTCAAGGCATGCACAGTAATTGTTTGCTTTTGGAGACACAGCGAGCATGACAATATTTTCAGCTGTCAAGGGTGAGGGAGGAGGGACTGACCCAACTAAGAACTGGAAACTAACGAAAAGCAATATGACACTCGCCCTTAGTTCCACTGGGCTTCCGCTGGTGCGGCGGCTACTCACAGCTAACTTCCTAACGCAGGGTAAAGGGAGGCTGTGCAAGAACTGAATGAAGGCGGCCTCTCTACCCTGTCCCCCGAACACAGTGGTGGAGGCGGCGTGCAAGGACCGCAAGGGAAGGGGGAGTGGGCAATACCCTCTACTGTTGCCATTCATTCATTCATTCTTTCTTTCTTTCTTTCATTCATTCATTCAACAAATAGTTATACGCGGGGCACTGTGCTAGGGGCTTAACTTTCCAACTTTGACTCAATAACCCATTTTGATACCCCACACCTCTGTCCCCATTTCCAGCCGTAGCCCTCACTCGCTCATCAAGAAGGTGCTTATTATAACCTCGCTTCCCCTCCCTTCCCCGGGTTCGCAGGCTAGGGTGACAAGATAATGCCAGCCAGAGGAGTGCCTTTCCAAAAGCAAGGAAGGAGGTCTCGGAGTACGCAGACAGGGGCGGGGGGCGGTTTCGAGGACCCTCCTGGCCGCGTAGGGAGAGCCAGCCCCTACTTTGTCGGCCGCGCCCCGGGTGGGGCTTCAGACACCCCGGCACCGCGCTCGGACGGGGAACCAGAGGTCACGCCGATACTGGAGGAGGAAGCAGCGGAGACGGGGTTCCTCCAAGGGGAAGTGGGCGCTGCAGGAAGTCCGAGGAGGGCGGGAGGCTAGTGACAACACGCACACACGTGGGGAGGACCGCCTCCACCTAGGTGGTGGGGACAGGTGCGCAGGCAGGGGTGAGGAGCGGGCGGGGAGGGTTACCTGATGAACGTGGTCTTGCCCGTGCTGTACTGGCCCACCAGCAGGATCATGGGCTTGTTCTCAAAGTCGGCGTCCTCCAGCGCAGGCGAGTGGAACTCGTGGAAGCGGTACGCCTCCTCCAGCGGCAGCACCTTACGCAGGTAGAGCGAGCGCAGGCCGCCAGTCACCGTCTGCACGGCGTCCGCGCCGCCCGCGCGTTCGCGCCCGCCCGCCTGCCGCCCCAGCCAGCTAAACATCCTGCCACCGGTCCGCCCGTCCGCACCCCGCGTTCGCCCTCTCAGTGCAGGTCCAGCGAACCGTCCCCACTCGAGGCTCGACCCTCCCCAGCTGGCACCGAGCCGCCCAGGCCGCCCTAGCCACCGCCCGAGCTGGCCCCGCCTCTCGCCGTCTCAGCCAATCCCCAGTCGCTACGTCACGGGAGCTCGTTCACTATTCAGAAGGGCTCTCTCAAGTCCTTCCTCATTGGGCTGCTGCCAGCGCTGGTGGAGGCGCCAACCAATGGAGAGGAGGTTCTTAATGAATTATTGATGACGGAGCCCTTCTGGAGGACTGGGCGGAGAAGAGGGTGTTTCTCGAACCCAGCAGCGCAGACCGGCCAACGGAGGGGCCCTGTTTGGTCTAACCGGCCGCACCTCTGGCCAGGTGGCGTCGGCTTCCGGGCAAATCTGAGCTGGTAATAAAAGAGCCTCCGGAGGCTGCTTAGTCTCCGGGAACGTTTACTCATTCCAGCCCAATGGACGTCGATGCTGGGGACAAATGTTCAGAAAGTTGACAGGCAGGTTCTTTCTACCTACTGGCAGGTTATTACACTCATTTTATTGGTGAAGAGACCCTGACTCACGGACACAATTGACAACATTTGAAGTAGGGGAAGTAGACTTCAATCTACTTGGGTATATGTTTCTACACACTGCCTCCACTAAATTCTGGGTCGATTGAAGACCTTTTGCCCTTA
The DNA here is from genome assembly GCF_028021215.1 of Eschrichtius robustus. Classification (NCBI taxonomy): domain Eukaryota; kingdom Metazoa; phylum Chordata; class Mammalia; order Artiodactyla; family Eschrichtiidae; genus Eschrichtius; species Eschrichtius robustus. The sequence continues at coordinate 89,345,902 of NC_090824.1, forward strand.
GTTTTCTTTATTTGATATTCTGTAAATTTGAAGATTTAGTTTAAATCCTCATTATTACAACCTCATTGCCACATAGTAACATAAAAAGACTGTTACCTCCTAGCTGTCTCTTTTTCAGGTGAAAAGGATACATCTAAATTGAGATTGGGAGAAATAATCAGCCATTACTTTTGGTGTCCTAGGTTACAGTTTTAAAATGTCTCAGTTGTTTCAGAGCATTTCTCAAGTGTGGTGGAGGGGGGCACCTGCATAAGAATAACCTGGGATACTTGTTAAAAATGCAGATTTCTGTTCATCACCCCAGACCTACTGAATTAAAATATTGAAGAGGGATGGAGCTCAACAACTACCCCCAGGTGATTCTGATGTATCCTAAATGTGAGGTAATAGGATCACAACAGAATTCTCACATTTGATAGCAATGCAGAGTCTGATTCAGTGGGTATGGGATGGGACCCAAGACTGCATTTCTAACAAGCCCCCAGGTGATGGATCTGCTTGTTCATGGATCATAATTTGAGTACCAAGGCTGTGGTGGGGACAACAGGATTTGGCATCAAAAGACCTGGGTTTGAATTCTGACTATATAAATTAATGGCTGTGTGATCTTAAATGCAATGAGTTGTCTCTCTGCCTCAGTTTTCTTGTTTGTAAATTGGGAATTCCTTTGCAGTTGTGTGGATAAAGTATTTAGAGGGAGCTATGTGTGACTAAGGAAGTGAAAAGAAAGCCAAGGGAAAATGTAGTTAGATATCTGCCTCATGTCAAAATAAAGATTGAAATGTAAAAATAAAATGAAACCATAGACCTACTAGAAGAAGAACTACTACTTCAGAAGCTACCGAAGATTTGTAAAATTTGGAAGGGAAAAGCTTTTCTAATCAAAATCAAAGATAGAAATTATGAAAAAAAAAGTTGATAGATTTATCAACAAAAAAGTAAAGGCTTCAATTTTTTTTTAATACATACAAACAAACCCATATAAACATACTCTTGCCATGTGATCCAGAATTTGCTCTCCTTGGTATTTACCCAAATGAGTTGCAAACTTATGTCCACAGGAGAACTGCACACAAGTGTTTATAGCAGCTTTATTGATAATTGCCAAAACTTGGAAGCAACTAAGATGTCCTTAACGAGGTGAATGGGTAAGTAAACTGTGGTACGTGTAGACAATGAAATATTATTCAGCTAAAAAGAAATGAGTTATCAAGCCAGAAAAAGACATGGAGGAAACTTAAAACTATATTACTAAGCGAAAGAAGCCAGTCTAAAAAGCCTACATACTATATGATTGCAACTGTATGACATTCTGGAAAAGGCAAAACTGTGGAGACTGTAAAAAGATCAGTGGTTGCCAGGGGTTAGAGAGGAGGGAAGGATGAGTAGGAAGAGCACAGAAGGTTTGTAGGGCAGTGAAACTATTCTGTGTGATAATGTAATTGTGGATACATATCATTATACATTTGTCCAAATCCACAGAATATATAACACCAAGAGGAAACCCTAATGTAAACTGTGGATTTGGGGTGATAATCATGTGTCAGTGTAGGTTAGGTTCATTGATTGTAACATATGTAACACTCTGGTGTAGGATGTTGATAGTGTGGGATGTTGATAGTGGGAAGGCTGTGTTGCAAGGATAAGGGATACATGGGAACTCTCTGTACTTTATACTCAATTTTGCTGTGAATTTAAGACTGCTCTAAAAAATTCTATTAAAAATAGTATATATAAAAAACCAAACAAATCCATAAACAAAAGTAAAGGGCAAAAGACAAATTGGGTAAAATATTACAGACATATATGATATACACATTTAATTAAGGACATTAGAACTTTAAAAAGCTACTATGAAGTTATTAAGAAAGAAATGAATAAATTGAACACCACATTAGACAAATGAGCAAAGGACACAGACAACTAAAAAATCTAATACAACTGGCTAGTAAACATTAAATGATGCTGATCTCCATTAATAATCAAAGAAACAAATTTAAAATGAACAGATAACATTAAGAATGGCAGACTTTTATTTTTCTAAGATGATGCCTAATGTTGGCAAGGGTGTAGGAAAAGGCACCTTTTCATACATTGCTGGAGATGGTGTAAATTGGAACTTCTCTGGAGTCCATACTTATCAAAATCTTGAAAATGCACATTTAAAACTTCTGCTTCTCAACATCATACTTAAGGTGAAATGACTGAAAGCTTTCCCTTTACAATCAGGAACAGGGTAAAGATGTCTGATTTTACCACTTCTATTTAATATCCTACTAGAGGTTCTAGTCACTACAATAAGGCACGTAAAAGAAAAGGTATCTAGATTGGATAAGAAGAAGTAAAACTCTATTTGCAGAAAATATGATCATCTATGTAGAAAATTCTATGGAATCTACAAAAAAAGCTAGTAGAACTAAGTGAAGCTAGCAAGGTTTCTGGGTATAAGACAAGAACCTGCTGTATTTTTATATACTAGAAATGAATAACTGGACAATGAAGTAAAAAAAAATCAATATCATTTGCAATAGCATTGAAAATATTAAATACTTAGGGATAAATCTAATTTAAAAAATGTACAAGGTCTATACACTGAGAACTACGAAGCATTTCTGGAACAAATAAAGAAGGTCTAAATAAATGGAGATATATACCATGCTTGTGGATCACAAGACTCAATATTGTTAAGATGTCAATTTTCTCCAGACTGATATATAGATTTAGTACAATCCCAGCAGGCTTTTATTTTTGTTAATTGACAAGCTGATTCTAAATTCACATATAAATGCAGAGGACCTAAAATAGCCAGAACAACTTTGAAAAATAACAAAGTTGGAAAACATACTACCTAATTTCAAAACTCATTGTAAAGCTACAGAAATCAAGACAGCATGGTATTGGTATAGAGATAGACTAATATATCAAAAGAACAAAATGGAGTCTAGAAAGAGACCCACACATATATGATCAATTGATTTTTGACAAAGTGCAAAGACAATTCAATGGATAAAGGAAAGTCTTTTCAACCAATAATGCTAGAACAGTTGGACATCCATATGTGAAAAAATGAACTTTGATCTATACCTTGCACTATATGTAAAAATTATCTCAAAATGATTATAAACATAAATGAAAGACTTAAAGTTCTAGACAAAAACATAGCAGAAAACCTTTGTGACCTTATGTAGGGAAAGGTTTCTTAGATGATACTAAAAGCATGACCCATAAAAGAAAAAAATTGATAAATTGGACTTGATCAGAATTAAGAACTCCTGGCCTTTGAAAGATATTGTAAAGAGAATGAAAAGACAAATCACAGACTAGGAGAATATATTTGCAAATTACATATCTGATAAAGGACTTGTATCCAGAATATATAAAGACCTCTTAAATCTCAATATCAAGAAGACAGGGAGTTCCCTGGCATTCCAGTGGTTAGGACTCAGCGCTTTCACTGCCATGGCCCGGGTTCAACCCCTGGTCAGGGAACTAAGATTCCGCAAGCCAGGCGGCACAGGGGGAAGAAAAAGAAACACACCAAGATACTGTTATATACCTATTAAAATGTCTGAAATTAAGTCTGATCATACCAGTTGTTGGTGAGGATGTGGAACAACTGGAACCCTCATTCATTTGCCAGTGGAATGTAAAATGGTACAACCACTTTGGAAAACAGTTTGGCAGTGTCTTAAAAAGTGAAGCATACACCTACCATGTGACCCAGCAGGGGAGGAGCAGAGGGAAGGATTACAAAGGGCATGAGAAGAAGACTTTTGTTGGCGTGAAGGATTTACTCATTACCTTGATTGCTGTTATGGTTGACAGCTGGATATATCTGTTGACACTCATCAAGTTGTGTACTTTAAATATGTGCAGTTTATTGTATGTCAATTATACCTTTACTAGTTGTTAGAAATGCTCACACTTCTCAGGAATTTTATCCTGAGGGAATAATGAATGTAAAGATTTATCAAAGGAATGTCTATCAGCATATCATTTATAATAGTGAAAAGCTGTGACTAGTTGTCCCCCCATGAAGGACTAGTTAAGCAGATGATGGCTTCCTATGCAGTCTCTGAAAATTGTTATATAAGTAGAGTATTAATGACCTGAGAAAATGCTCAGAATATATATATATATTTTAAATTTATTTGTTATTTATTTATTATTTATTTTTGGCTGTGTTGGGTCTTCGTTTCCGTGCGAGGGCTTTCTCTAGTTGCGGCGAGCGGGGGCCACTCTTCATCGCGGTGCGCGAGCCTCTCACCATCGCGGCCTCTCTTGTTGCGGAGCACAGGCTCCAGACACGCAGGCTCAGCAGTTGTGGCTCACAGGCCCAGTCGCTCCGTGGCATGTGGGATCTTCCCAGACCAGGGCTCGAACCCGTGTCCCCCGCATTGGCAGGCAGACCCTCAACCACTGCGCCACCAGGGAAGCCCTCAGAATATATTTTTAAGTGGAAAAAAGCAGATTATAGAAGTGAATCCATGTAATTGCTATGGCAAACCGTATGGCAGTTCCTCAAACAATTAAAGATAGAAGTACCATATTATCCAGCAATCCCATTTCTGGGTATATATCCAAAAGAATTGAAGGTAGGGTCTCTAAGACATATTTGCACACTCATGTCCATAGCAGCTCCACTCACAATAGTCAAGAGGTGGAAGCAACCTAAGTGTCAATTGATGGATGAATGGATAAACAAAATATGTGTATATACATACAATGAAATATTATTCAGCCTTAAAAAGGAAGGAAATCCTGTCTTATGTCACAATCTGAATGAAACTTGAAAACATTATGCTACATGAAATATGCTGAAACCCCTTTATCCTTCCTGCTGCCTGGAATGTGGGCATGATGGGTGGAGCTCCAACAGCCACATTGGACCAGAAGGAAAACTTGAGGATGGCAGAAGCAAGAGCTGAAAGGAGACTGGGTCTCTGATAGGAAATAGAAAAATAAACTTCTGTCTTGTTTAAGCCTCTTTAGATCCTTTTTGGTTATGTAGCAAAAGCAATGTTAACTGATATAGAATTTGAATACATGAATCAAGAACTTAGGACATTACCTTGGCTAGAACTAAAGGGTTGTGAGTTTTCAAAATAGAAGCAGTAGTAGAAGACTTGGGTGTAGATGAGATTGCTTAAGGAGAGTATAGAGTGAGAAGCAGGGAGAGCTAAGAAAAGAGCCTCAAGGAATACTAGCAGTTAAAGGAGAGAGGGGAGGTGAGGCCAGGGAAGGGGCTTGAAAATGTCCAAGCACATCTGGCCCCTTCCCTCTAGGGCTGGGTTGGCGGTCCCTAATGTGTGCCCCTGTGTACACAGCTAATGTGGAACTTCCTCTTCGTATTGCAAGCCTCTGTTTCCATGGAGGTCTCCTACGTGGGACCAGAAGGAAGCTCCTTGAAGTGTGGGGTCAATTGTTCATCCTTTTTTTGTTGTCCCAGTGCCTACAGCAGTGACTGGCACGTAGTGGGAAGGCAATAAATATTTGCAAGCGGAACTGAATTGAACTGCTTGCTGTTGGCAAGGAAGTCATGGGAAGGGAGGGTTTCAGGAAGGAGGGAGTGGTTTGCAGGGCCAAATGCGGTGAACAATCGAGTAAGATAAGGCCTGTAAAGGGCTGGTGCCATTTGGCTCAGTGTATTGGCAATTAGGAGGGCATTGGTGACCTCGGGGAGAAGTGTTTTCATGGAGACGTAGGGGCGGAAAACATCCACTGTAGGGCAGGGTGACGGGGCTGCGCGGCAGTGTGGTGTGCTGGCTGCTCTCAGGAAGGAAAGGGGAGACAGGGAGGGAGGGACATTGGGGAAGAAAGGAGTTTTATTTAATTTTTCTATTAAATCATGTTATAGGCGGAGAGCAGGGAACCTGAGGAGGGAGAATCCCTGTCCTCCCCCGGACCCTATGCTCTTGCCCCTCTCGGAGCTGATGACACTTTGTCCTTATCCCTCGTGTGGCCCTTACTCATCTCCTGCTCTGTGACATTGCCAGCATTGTTTTAGAAGCTAAGTCACTATTTAACTTCTCGAGTCTGTATACAAATCTTTTCATGTTTTACCCCCCAACCCAAATCTAAGTTCCTGGAAAGCAGAGGCTGTTCACAGACGGCTGTATATCAGGTAGGCGCTAGGCTGATGCTGGCCGCCCTTCTTTCCTCTCCATCAATCGGTGCTTCGTGAAAACCATCTGAGCTTCAAACAGCATAAGTCAGCAAGGGCTGGTGCTCCACTAGTCGCTGACACGGCTTCATAAAAACAGAGGGGCACCCTGCCACACAAGAAAGGGGGAACCCCTGCAGGAGGAGAGGAGGGCTGGGACGAAAACAGCCTTCTCACACCTCTGGCAGTGCATGTGGGAAGCCCAGGCAGGGATGAGGGCAGGAGTTATGCAGGTTTTGAAGCACCAGATAATGAAAGCTGATGAGTCTACAGCATTTACCCACATGGCCAGTTTATTCTGTGCTCAAATAATACAATGATTTTATAAAACTCGTTTTACATACTTTGATGAATCCAAGGCAGGGCTGCCTTCACCTTACAATAAACACCCAGGTCTTGCCCAGCGGCTCAGTCTGATCATTTTAAGGAGAACCTGTTTCTTGCAGATGGAAAGAAAAGATGGCAAAGTGGAGGCAGCTGGCTGCTCTGGTGTTGGAGCAGGGTGGGGTCCCAAGTCAGCATTCTCTGGGTGGGGACCAGCTTTGCAGGTCCAGGAGCCCAGTTTATCAGTGGCTCAGGGGAAGTGATGGTTTCATGCTTTCCAGCTTATGAGTGAGCATGGCATAAACCCTCTCCTCTCAGACTTTAATATGCATAAGCATCACCTGAAGGCAGTGGAGAGGAGGTGAAAATCTCCTTAAAATGCAGATTCTGAACTCAGTATGGCTGGGGTGGGGCCTGAGATTCTGCATTTCTAACTAGTTCCGCACCACACTTTGGGTAGCAAGGATGTAAATCAGAGGACAATTTTGGTAAACTTTTGACACCTGTCACTGCACATCTCCTAACATCCAAAGGACTGCTTAGGGAGCATGGTGGCCCAGAGAGAGGGTCATGTCTTCCAGGTTTGCTGGGCTTCATGTAGACCACATGCCTTTCTGGTCACACCTTCCATCAGCACAGGCATCTCAATGGCTCAGGTTACACATTTCTTTCTTTTTTTTTTAAAATAAATTTATTTATTTATTTTTGGCTGCATTGGGTCTTCGTTGCTGTGCAAGGGCTTTGTCTAGTTGTGGAGAGCTGGGGGCTACTCTTCGTTGCAGTGCGTGGGCTTCTCATTGCGGTGGCTTCTCTTGTGTGGAGCACGGGCTCTAGGCGCGTGGGCTTCAGTAGTTGTGGCACGCGGGCTCAGTAGTTTTGGCTTGCAGGCTCCAGAGCACAGGCTCAGTAGTTGTGGCGCACGAGCTTAGTTGCTCCGCGGCATGTGGGATCTTCCCAGACCAGGGCTCGAACCCGTGTCCCCTGCATTGGCAGGCGGATTCTTAACCACTGCGCCACAGTGGGAAGTCCTACTCATTTCTTTAGTTAAGTTCCCAGCCTGATGGGAGATGTGGATACTTTGAGCTTTTGTGTCCCAGGGCTTTCCCAGAGATTCATCTGGAAACCATCTCCAAAGATGAGCATTTTCCTCAGGGTTAACCTCGTCCTTTCTGGGTTGATCCTTTCCAGTTGTGTTATCTCAGGGTGACTCTTCAAGAGTTGGGATGTTCTGGCCACGGTGTTTACATAATAAATAAGAGAAATGCCGCTTAGAAATAAGTAATACCATCTGGAAACCAGAGAGGAGGTGGTAAGAGGATGGAGAAGTGCTCCTGGGGCAGGGTGGTCAGCGAGCGGTGGCCCTGTTGAGTGGCGGCACCAGGCAGCATCACTCACCTGATGCCCGATGTACCTGCCCAGACGTCCCAGAGCTGCATCCCAGATCCTTGTTCGGTGAACCGGAGCTGCAGACTTGGGCTTCGCCTGGCATTTCGCCGGAGCTGGATGCTCAGTCGAGGCTGCCCAGTGGGGATCAAAGGAATCACTTGTCCTGGGCCTTTGAGTGGCTGCAGAGGGGCTGCTGAAACCCCATCACCTGTTTGTGTTTGTTGTTGAAGAGACCAGGATGTCTCTAGTGCTCCATCTAGATCTTCAAGCATTATGCTTCCTATTAATAAGCTGATTCATAAAAATAAAAATCACAAAATACAATTGCCTATAAAAATCACAAGAATACAATTGCCTTAAATTTAAAAAAGCATTTGAAGTAAGTCAGAAAGAGAAAAACACCGTATGCTAACACATATACATGGAATCTAAAAAAAAAACAAAAACAAAAAAACATGGTTACGAAGAACCTAGGGGCAGGGCAGGAATAAAAACGCAGACATAGAGAATGGACTTGAGGACACGGGGAGGGGGAAGGGGAAGCTGGGACGAAGTGAGAGAGTGGCATGGACATATATACATTACCAAATGCCAAATGTAAAACAGATAGCTAGTGGGAAGCAGCCGCATAGCACAGGGAGATCAGCTCGGTGGTTTGTGACCACCTAGAGGGGTGGGATAAGGAGGGTGGGAGGGAGGTGCAAGAGGGAGGGGATATGGGGATATATGTATATGTACAGCTGATTCACCTTGTTATAAAGCAGAAACTAACACACCATTGTAAAGCAATTATACTCCAATAAAGATGTTAAAAAAAATAAAAAAAATAAAGACCACCTTCAGAAATAAAAAAAATTAAAAAGCATTTTTCCAGAGAACCCAGAATGCTTCTCAGGTCCTCTTGTGCATTTCCCGAGCAGAGAGGAGTAGTGAGGGGAGGGCTTTGAGTTCCAGCTCTGAGTCCGAGGTTTCTGGAGAACCAGCCTCTTATATAAATAAAATTGGGCCGTGCTATTATTCTCCACACTTCAGGCATGTGCGGGAGCCTGTGGCTATTGGATCCCCTTCCCTGCAGGGAAGGTTTAAAAAAAATTCCAGTGGGTATACTACTGGGCATATACCCTGAGAAAACCATAATTCAAAGAGACATGTACCACAATGTTCATTGCAGCACTATGTACAATAGCCAGGACACGGAAGCAACCTAAGTGTCCATCAACAGACAAATGGATAAAGAAGATGTGGCACATATACACAATGGAATATTACTCAGCCATAAAAAGAAATGAAATTGAACTATTTGTAGTGAGGTAGATGGACCTAGAGTCTGTCCTACAGAGTGAAGTAAGTCAGAAGGAGAAAAACAAAATATACGTGTATGCTAACACATATATATGGAATCTAAAAAAAAAAAAAAAGGTTCTGATGTACCTAGGGGCAGGACAGGAATAAAGATGCAGACGTAGAGAATGGATTTGAGGACACGGGGAGGGGGAACGGGAAGCTGGGACGAAGTGAGAGAGTGGCATGGACATATATACACTACCAAACGTAAAATAGATAGCTAGTCGGAAGCAGCTGCATAGCACAGGGAGATCAGCTCGGTGCTTTGTGACCACCTAGAGGGGGGGATAGGGAGGGTGGGAGGGAGGTGCAAGAGGGAGGGGATATGGGGATATATGTATACGTATAGCTGATTCACTGTTATACAGCAGCAACTAACACAACAGTGTAAAGCAATTATACTCCAATAAAGATGTTTAAAAAAAAAATTCCAGTGGGTATAAAGCCCCAAATACATCCCCTTGTTATTTTCCTTTGTCTGTTTCTCTTTCTCCCTCAACTTTTTTTTTTTTTAATTTTAATTTTTTGATAGAAAGCCCAGGCCAGCCTGCCTGCAGCCCTTGCTAGAGAGCGGAGCTGGCTGTGAGGGCCGGTCAGCCCTGGGTTCTGCGCCTCTGATGCTAGAAGCAGACACAGGATTGTCCTGGGACTTTAGGGGGACTCTTTAGGGGTGTCCTGGGACTTTAGGGGGACACTGGCTCTTCAGGCGTTTCTTCTTCTCTACTGCCAGTCGCAAGGCCTGAAGGAGCTTGTCCTTGTTATTCAGGATGTTATATTCGGAGAGCTTCACCAGCTTGTCAAAGGCGGCCTCCGTGTACGTCAGCTCCTTGGTGGCGTAGGGACTTTTGGGACCACAGATGTCAATCTGGCCCTGCTCCAGCTCCTCGGGGCTTCGCTCCACACCTGGAGGAGCAGAAGGACTTGCTGTAGCCCCTTATCACGTGAGGTTGTAATGGTTTGTTTCTGTCCCTCTCCCCGAGGCCCACCCCTGCACACCCACAAGAAAACGTGCCCATGTGCACACTCACACATGCAGATGCGCACGCACACCTCCTAGCCCCCCAGGGCGGGGACATAGCTTGCCCATCTCAGGACCTCCGTGGCACCGCACAGTGCCAGGCTGTGAATGACTGAAAGAGGAGAGCTTGACATCAGCGGTGCACGGGGGCATGGGGGGCTGTTCTTTCTCACCGAAGCCAAGTTTGCCTCAGACAGGAGCTATGCCAGGCTTCCCCGTTAGTGCTGTCGGAAGACTGCACACATCTAAGAACAGGAGCTCTCCGTCCAAGGCCAGTTGGGGTGGGACCCGAGCTCACGGTGGCTTACCTGGGGCCTTGTACTTTTGGAAGGTGTCGTTGATGAGTGGGAAGAAAATCACAATGGGGGCATCGGATTCCTGGGAGTTCTCCAGCAGGTAGCACTCCTTGAGCTTATCATCCTCCTCCTGCACCTCGTATTTGGGGAAGGGGATGTTCTGCTCGGTGCAGTACTTGCAGGTTTGTTTCATGGGCTGGAACATCACAGGAGGACATGCTTGAGTATCAGGAGGGGTGAGGGTGGGCAAGAAACACAGAATTCTTTGGTCCAGCTTTCTGATTTCCCCAGCTAACAACTCGGGTTTCCAACTGCTTTGCCTATTTGTGCTATTTTTAGGACAAAGCTGGATCAGGATGAAGAGCCTGAGTCAGTAGGCTGGTGTGTGTCCAACCGCAAGCTCCTTCCCCAAGTAAACTGGACAGAAGCCCCTTCCGATGATGCTTCACCCACAGACCTGGAGATGTGGGTGGCTCCCTAAGAGGGTGACAGCCATGGCTGGCCAGGCTCCTGCGGGACACGCATGGGCTTTGGAACGTGACAGGGCCAGAAAGGACTCTGAAAGGGCATCTTTATAAACATGATGTAACACAAAAAGCAGCAGACTTGGAGTATCAGAATCCCCTTAGTTCTTCCCCGTTCTAAGCTCACTAGCTGTGCAATCTTAAGCAAGCCATGTACCCTCTCTGTGCCTCACCTTCCTCACCTATAACATAGGAATAATAGCAGTTGTGCCATCTACCTCAAAGACATGGCATAAGGATCAAGTGAGATCATGTGTAGGAAAGTATGCTGTCCCTTGTTTACAAACGTAGGCCATTATCATTGGTGTCATCCTTGTCATCTGTCTACACTCCCCTTTCCCTGGCCTCAGGATAGGACTGTATTAAAGTAGACCAGGGAGAGGAACCAAGATGGAGGAGTAGAAGGACGTGCTCTCACTCCCTCTTGCGAGAACACCAGAATCACAACTAGCTGCTGGACAATCATCGACAGGAAGACACTGGAACTCACCAAAAAAGATACCCCACATCCAAAGACAAAGGAGAAGCCACAATGAGACGGTAGGAGGGGTGCAATCACAGTAAAATCAAATACCTTAACTGCTGGGTGGGTGACTCACAGACTGGAGAACACTTATACCACAGAAGTCCACCCACTGGAGTGAAGGTTCTGAGCCCCACGTCAGGCTTCCCAACCTGGGGGTCTGGCAATGGGAGGAGGAATTCCTAGACAATCAGACTTTGAAGGGTAGTGGGAATTGATTGCAGGACTTTGACAGGACTTTGACAGGACTGGGGGAAACAGAGACTCCACTCTTGGAGGGCACACATAAAGTAGTGTGCACATCGGGACCCAGGGGAAGGAGCAGTGACCCCAGGGGAGACTGAACCAGACCTACCTGCTAGTGTTGGAGGGTCTCCTGCAGAGGTGGGGGGTGGCTGTGGTTCACCGTGGGGACAAGGACACTGGCAGCAGAAGTTCTGGGAAGTACTCCTTGGCGTGAGCCCTCCCAGAGTCTGTCATTAGCCCCACCAAAGAGCCCAGGTAGGCTCCAGTGTTGGGTCGCCTCAGGCCAAACAACCAACAGGGAGGGAACCCAGCCCCACCATCAACATTCAAGAGGATTACAGTTTTACTGAGCTCTGCCCACCAAATCAACAGTCAGCTCTACCCACCACCAGTCCCTCCTATCAGGAAACTTACACAAGCCCCTTTCATAGCCTCATCCAGCAAAGGGGAGACAGCAGAAGCAAGAAGAACTACAGTCCTGCAGCCTGTAGAACAAAAACCACATTCACAGAAAGATAGACAAGATGAAAAGGCAGAGGGCTATGTACCAGATGAAGGAACAAGATAAAACCCCAGAAAAACAACTAAATGAAGTAGAGATAGGCAACCTTCCAGAAAAGGAATATAGAATAATGATAGTGAAGATGATCAGGGACCTCGGAGAAAGAATGGAGGCAAAGATCGAGAAGATGCAAGAAATGTTTAACAAAGACCTAGAAGAATTAAAGAACAAACAAACAGAGATGAACAATACAATAACTGAAATGAAAACTACACTAGAAGGTATCAAAAGCAGAATAACTGATGCAGAAGAACGGAAAAGCGACCTGGAAGACAGAATGGTGGAATTCACTGCTGTGGAACAGAATAAAGAAAAAAGAATGAAGGGAAATGAAGACAGCCTAAGAGACCTCTGGGACAACATTAAACGCAACAACATTCGCATTATAGGGGTCCCAGAAGGAGAAGAGAGAGAGAAAGGACCAGAGAAAATATTTGAAGAGATTATAGTCGAAAACTTCCCTAACGTGGGAAAGGAAATAGCCACCCAAGTCCAGGAAGCGCAGCGAGTCCCATACAGGATAAACCCAAGGAGAAACATGCCGAGACACATAGTAATCAAATTGGCAAAAATTAAAGACAAAGAAAAATTATTGAAAGCAGCAAGGGAAAAACGACAAATAACATACAAGGGAACTCCCATAAGGTTAACAGTTGATTTCTCAGCAGAAACTCTACAAGCCAGAAGGGAGTGGCATGATATACTTAAAGTGATGAAAGGGAAGAACCTACAACCAAGATTACTCTACCCGGCCAGGATCTCATTCAGATTCGACAGAGAAATCAAAAGCTTTACAGACAAGCAAAAGCTAAGAGAATTCAGCACCACCAAACCAGCTCTACAACAAATGCTAAAGGAACTTCTCTAAGTGGGAAACACAAGAGAAGAAAAGGACCTACAAAAACAAACCCAAAACAATTCAGAAAATGGTCATAGGAACATACATATCGATAATTACCTTAAACGTGAATGGATTAAATGCTCCAACCAAAAGACACAAGCTTGTTGAATGGATACAAAAACAAGACCCATATATATGCTGTCAACAAGAGACCCACTTCAGACCTAGGGACACATACAGACCGGAAGTGAGTGGATGGAAAAAGATATTCCATGAAAATGGAAATCAAAAGAAAGCTGGCGTAGCTATACGCATATCAGATAAAATAGACTTTAAAATAAAGAATGTTACAAGAGACAAGGAAGGACATTCCATAATGATCAAGGGATCAATCCAAGAAGAAGATATAACATTTATAAACATATATGCACCCAACATAGAAGCACCTCAATACATAAGGCAACTGCTAACAGCTCTAAAAGAGGAAATCGACAGTAACACAATAATAGTGGGGGACTTTAACACCTCACTTACACCGATGGACAGATCATCCAAAATGAAAATAAATAAGGAAACAGAAGCTTTAAATGACACAATAGACCAGAGAGATTTAATTGATATTTATAGGACATTCCATCCAAAAACCGCAGATTACACTTTCTTCTCAAGTGCGCATGGAACATTCTCCAGGATAGATCACATCTTGGGTCACAAATCAAGCCTCAGTAAATTTAAGAAAATTTAAATCATACCAAGCATCTTTTCTGACAACAACGCTATGAGAGTAGAAACGAATTACAGGGAAAAAAACGTAAAAAACAAACACATGGAGGCTAAACAATACATTACTAAATAACCAAGACATCACAGAAGAAATCAAAGAGGAAATCAAAAAATACCTAGAGACAAATGACAATGAAAACACGACGATCCAAAACCTATGGGATGCAGCAAAAGCAGTTCTAAGACAGAAGTTTATAGCTATACAAGCCTACCTCAGGAAACAGAAAAATCTCAAGTAAACAATCTAACCTTACACCTAAAGGCACTAGAGAAAGAAGAACAAACAAAACCCAAACTTAGCAGAAGGAAAGAAATCATAAAGACAAGAGCAGAAATAAATGAAATAGAAACAAAGAAAACAATAGCAAAGATCAATAAAACTAAAAGCTGGTTCTCTGAGAAGATAAACAAAATTGATAAACCGTTAGCCAGACTCATCAAGAAAAAGAGGGAGAGTACTCAAACCAATAAAATTAGAAATGAAAAAGGAAAAGTTACAACAGACACCGCAGAAATACAAAGCATCCTAAGAGACTGCTACAAGCAACCCTATGCCAATAAAATGGACAACCTGGAAGAAATGGACAAATTCTTAGAAAGGTATAAACTTCCAAGACTGAACCAGGAAGAAATAGAAAATATGAACAGACCAATCACAAGTAATGAAATTGAAACTGTGATTAAAAATCTTCCAACAAACAAAAGTCCAGGACCAGATGGCTTCACAGGTGAATTCTATCAAACATTTAGAGAAGAGCTAACACCCATCCTTCTCAAACTCTTCCAAAAAATTGCAGAGGAAGGAACACTCCCAAACTCATTCTATGAGGCCACCATCACCCTGATACCAAAACCAGACAAAGATACTACACAAAAAGAAAATTACAGGCCAATATCACTGATGAATATAGATGCAAAAATCCTCAACAAAATACTAGCAAACAGAATTCAACAACACATTAAAAGGATCATACACCACGATCAAGTGGGATTTATCCCAGGGATGCAAGGATTCTTCAGTATACGCAAATCAATCAATGTGATATACCATATTAACAAATTGAAGAATAAAAACCATATGATCATCTCAATAGATGCAGAAAAAGCTTTTGACAAAATTCAACACCCATTTATGATAAAAGCTCTCCAGAAAGTGGGCATAGAGGGAACCTACCTCAACATAATAAAGGCCATATACGACAAAGCCACAGCAAACATCATTCTCAATGGTGAAAAACTGAAAGCATTTCCTCTAAGATCAGGAACAAGACAAGGATGTCCACTCTCACCACTATTATTCAACATAGTCTTGGAAGTCCTAGCCACGGCAATCAGAGAAGAAAAAGAAATAAAAGGAATCCAAATTGGAAAAGAAGAAGTAAAACTGTCACTGTTTGCAGATGACATGATACTATACATAGAGAATCCTAAAGATGCCACCAGAAAACTACTAGAGCTAATCAATGAATTTGGTAAAGTTGCAGGATACAAAATTAATGCACAGAAATCTCTTGCATTCCTATACACTAACGATGAAAAATCTGAAAGAGAAATTAAGGAAACACTCCCATTTACCATTGCAACAAAAAGAATAAAATACCTAGGAATAAACCTACCTAGGGAGACAAAAGACCTGTATGCAGAAAACTATAAGACGCTGATGAAAGAAATTAAAGATGTTACCAACAGATGGAGAGATATACCATGTTCTTGGATTGGAAGAATCAAATATTGTGAAAATGACTATACAACCCAAAGCAATCTACAGATTCAATGCAATCCCTATCAAATTACCAATGGCATTTTTTATGGAACTAGAACAAATAATCTTAAAATTTGTATGGAGACACAAAAGAACCCGAATAGCCACAGCAGTCTTAAGGGAAAAAAACAGAGCTGGAGGAATCAGACTCCCTGACTTCAGACTATACCACAAAGCTACAGTAATCAAGACAATATGGTATTGGCACAAAAACAGAAACATAGATCAATGGAACAAGATAGAAAGCCCAGAGATAAACCCACGCACCTATGGTCAACTAATCTATGACAAAGGAGGCAAAGATATACAATGGAGAAAAGACAGTCTCTTCAATAAGTGGTTCTGGGAAAACTGGACAGCTACATGTAAAAGAATGAAGTTAGAACACTCCCTAACACCATACACAAAAATAAACTCAAAATGGATTCGAGACCTAAATGTAAGACCGGACACTATAAACTCTTAGAGGAAAACATAGGAAGAACACTCTTTGACATAAATCACAGCAAGATCTTTTTTGATCCACCTCCTAGAGTACTGGAAATAAAAACAAAAGTAAACAAATGGGACCTAATGAAACTTCAAACCTTTTGCACAGCAAAGGAAACCATCAACAAGACGAAAAGACAACCCTCAGAATGGGAGAAAATATTTGCAAACGAATCAAAGGACAAAGGATTAATCTCCAAAATATATAAACAGCTCATGCAGTTCAATATTAAAGAAACAAACAACCCCATCCAAAAATGGGCAGAAGACCTAAACAGACATTTCTCCAAAGAAGACATACAGACGGCCAAGAAGCACATGAAAAGCTGCTCAACATCGCTAATTATTAGAGAAATGCAAATCAAAAGTACAACGAGGTATCACCTCACACCAGTTACAATGGGCATCATCAGAAAATCTACAAACAACAAATGCTGGAGAGGGTGTGGAGAAAAGGGAACCCTCTTGCACTGTCGGTGGGAATGTAAATTGATACAGCCACTATGGAGAACAGTATGGAGGTTCTTTAAAAAACTAAAAATAGAATTACCATATGATCCAGCAATCCCACTATGGGGCATATACCCAGAGGAAACCATAATTCAAAAAGACACATGCACCCCAATGTTCACTGCAGCACTATTTACAATAGCCAGGTCATGGAAGCAACCTAAATGCCCATCGACAGACGAATGGATAAAGAAGATGTGGTATATATATGCAATGGAATATTACTCAGCCATAAAAAGGAACGAAATTGAGTCATTTGTTGAGATGTGGATGGATCTAGAGACTGTCATACAGAGTGAAGTAAGTCAGAAAGAGAAAAACAAATATCGTATATTAACACATGTATGTGGAACCTAGAAAAATGGTACAGATGAACCGGTTTGCAGGGCAGAAGTTGAGACACAGATGTAGAGAACAAACGTATGGACACCAAGGGGGGAAAACCGCAGTGGGGTGGGGATGGTGGTGTGCTGAATTGGGCGACTGGGATTGACATGTATACACTGATGTGTATAAAATTGAAGACTAATAAGAACCTGCTGTATAAAAAATAATAATAATAATAAAATAAATAAATAAAGTAGACCAAAAACCAGTTTCTTTCCCTTGAAAATCCAGAACTTTTCAAAAGGAAATAAATAAAAATAAATAAAAATCTCTGGTTCTAACTCTTTGGTGTAATTACATGGAGGCTCATACTTCCTGGAAGTGGGGAGACCACGTGATCACTTTGAAAATAGGATTACAAGCTCCTGAAGTGGTACAAAACTTCACAATTGACTGGGCTCTATTAAGGTTATTATTATTTTTTTAAAATAAATTTATGTATTTATTTATTTTTGGCTGCATTGGGTCTTCATTGCTGTGTGCGGGCTTCTCACTGCGGTGGCTTCTTTTGTTGCAGAGCACGGGCTCTAGGCACGCAGGCTTCAGTAGTTGTGGCTTGCGGGCTCAGCAGTTATGGCTCACGGGCTCTAGAGCACAGGCTCGGTAGTTGTAGCGCACGGGCTCAGTTGCTCCACGGCATGTGGGTTCTTCCCGGACCAGGGCTCGAACACGTGTCCCCTGAATTGGCAGGTGGATTCTCAACCACTGTGCCACCAGGGAAGCCCTAAGGTTACTTTTTAAACTCTTTTTTTCTTTGCAGCTAAAGAATTGCCAAATATGGGAAATGCTCAAATGTAAGAATAAAATTGGAATTAGCTCAGTAAATCTAGTAAACCCATTGCGTGAGGGCCAGCGGGCTACGCCCCTGAGGTTTGGACATCTAACCTCCATCAGGGATAGTGGCTTGAGCTTCTCTGATGCTAAGTCTAGGAGCCTGTGGGGAGTGAGGCGGGAGCCTTTCTTTGCCAAACTTGCCTTTGTCTGGGACCCAGCACAGTAATTGAGGTGGATGATGAGGTCAGCTTTTCTCTCCGGCCTGAGGATGGGCGGGTAGCTGGAGTTGACGAAGAATGCAGTGTCCAGCAGGCACAAGTGTTTCACGGACCCTGTCAGCTGGTTTGGGAAGCCATCCAGCACCGTGTCTGAAAGTCAAGGCTTGTGGTTATCCTTACTCCTTGGCGCCCTGATCTCAGCAGATGGTCAGAGGCACCTGGTGGGGATGGGATGCCCTGCCCGGAGCTCATCCACTTCAGCCTGGCCTCCAGCCCTCCCCTTGGTCAGGGTGCCCGGTGAGTCCCAGTGTACCCCTGGGTAGGCTGAAGAAGAACAGCATTACCTGGGGGGTTTAGCAAGTCTTTTATGGAACATGCACAGAAAGCCCACTAACGCTCAGCCACAGAATTTGTGGTGTAGCAGGGGCTTAAGACTATCCTATAAATTAGTGCAAACCGTGGGCCCAGAGCCAGCTGCCTTTTCTGCCCCAGATAGTGAGGACAAAGATTATTAGCCCAGGCTCAAGCAGCCATTGCAGGCTGTGGCCAAGTAAAATACCAAAGATGGTGTAAAGTCAAATTTAGAGCCTCAGCAGCGTGGGGACGAAGTCCTGAGTTGAAGCTGCAAGACCACAGTTTAAGAGCCAGCTCTGCCACTCACCATTTGGAGGAGCTTGGGCTGGGCCATCCCTGCCCAACTCCGGGGGCAGCACTTACATTAAAAGGTGTCCCCAGGGGCTTCCCTGGTGGTGCAGTGGTTAAGAATCCACCTGCCAACGCAGGGGACATGGGTTCGAGCTCTGGTCCGGGAAGATCCCACATGCCGCGGAGCAACTAAGCCTTTGCCCCACAACTACTGAGCCCACACGCCATAACTGCTGAAGCCCGCGTGCCTAGAGCTCGTGCTCTGCCGCAAGAGAAGCCACCGCAACGAGAGGCCCGCGCACTGCAACGAAGAGTAGCCCCTGCTTGCCGCAACTAGAGAAAACCCGCGCACAGCAACGAAGACCCAACGCAGCCAAAAATAAATAAAATAAAATAAATACATTTTAAGAATATTTATTTATTTAATTATTTATTTATTTATTTATTTATTTTGGCCTGTGTTGGGTCTTCACTTTCTACGCGAGGGCTTCCTCTAGTTGCGGCGAGCAGGGGCCACCCCTCATCGCGGTGCGTGGGCCCCTCACCGTCGCGGCCCCTCTTGTGGCGGAGCACAAGCTCCAGACGCGCAGGCTCAGCAGCTGTGGCTCACGGGCGCAGCTGCCCCGCGGCATGTGGGATCTTCCCAGACCAGGGCTCGAACCCGTGTCCCCTGCATTGGCAGGCAGACTCTCAACCACTGCGCCACCAGGGAAGCCCCATTTTTTTTTTTTTTTTTTTTTTTTTTTTAAACATCTTTATTGAAGTACAATTGCCTTACAATAGTGTGTTAGCCTCTGCTTTATAACAAAGTGAATCAGTTATACATATACAATATGTTCCCATTTCTCTTCCCTCTTGCATCTCCCTCCCTCCGACCCTCCCCATCCCACCCCTCTAGGTGGTCACAAAGCACCGAGCTGATCTCCCTGCGCTATGCCCCATTTTTTTTTTAAATGAAGAAGAAAAAAAAAAAAAAAAAAGGTGTCCCCAGAACACAACTGTAGGAAGTCAGGGCCCACATTTCCCCAACTGTAAAATGGGGCCAACTTCTACCTGCTGGGATTGTTATACAGATGCTGTATAGAGTCATTGTACAGATTCAATTAATTAAATACACCACCACTCCACCTGCTGTTCAAGGCTTCACCAGATGTAGAATACACTGTGGGGAGAGTCTGCCACTTGGCCCAATGAACATGGGCAGAGGAGTTTTCTCATCCTTTCTCCCTCCACATCCACTTCCCTTTCCTCTAAACAGAGGTAGGCCTCAAGGGGCAGCAGGTAGGGTTACCTTTCCATGTGGAGAACTGGCCATTCTGGTGGTAGTCGGTGTGCAGCTGCAGCCCCAGCAGGAAGTTGTGGAACTCAGACACAAAGCCCCGGTAGGTGAGGATGTTGCGGAAAGTATTGGACAGCCATGACCCCGGCTTCACCACTGTGGTATCCAGGATGTTGGCATCACATTTGGGGATTTCAGGTAGGAGTGGCTCGTCTTCTGCAGGGGAGGGGGGGCATGGAGGACAGGTCACAGAGCTGGAGTCCCCAGATTGCCCAGGTGAAGCACCGCATGGTTGCCCTGCACCCAGGGGTCAGCCTGTAAGTGCAGTGCACACGTTTCTTGTCTAGTTCTCGGAGCCAGGAGGACCCAGGGGAGAGACATAGAACAGGGGCAGGGTAGAGGAGAAGGAGTGGGGTGACAGGCAAGGAGGGGTTCCAGAGAAAACAGAGAGTCCACAAGGGTGGCCTTTAACTGCATTCATAGATCCCCACCCTCTGCAGCTCTCCTGGGCGCCGTGCAGGTCTTCCAAGCCTACCACACAGTGCATCCACTCCCCCCGGCCAGGCCAGAGCTGGCAAAGGTGTGTCCAGCTACAATCACCCTCCTTTCCAGGCAGGGGAGACCCCCTAGTTGCCTTCCTGTTTCCGCGGGCCATAGGGATGATGTTGAAACACGTGGCAGGTCGACCCGTCCTCAGTTACTGATCCACCTTCCCCACCCCCCCTATCTCCCAGCCGGGAGGGGAAGCCGGTGGGTCACCCACCGATATCACGCACTCTCTCCCTTGTCCACCTGTGGAAAAACTCCTCCGAGGTGTGGGACAAATTCCAGGCATCGAGCAGGTTCAGGGAGAAGATGCTGCTCCACAAACCTAGGGAGCAGGACCAGTGGTGAGTGGCTCTGCCCAAGAGCCTCCAGGCCCACCCAAACACTGATTGATTCTGCCTTGGACCTGGTGCCCCCTCCAGGCCGAGCTGCTCAGGGAGCGCGACAGGTTTTCGTTTCCCCTCTCCCCACGGTGCAGCTCGACATAAGTGACTCAGCTCTTCTCCGCCCTCCTCTTGGAACTGGGAGAGGGTATGAAGGCATATAAGGCACAGCCCCAGGAGAGACTTAATGCTGACAAGTGCAGGCTTCAAGTTCAAGTCCAGAAATCACCCCTTGCATCAGTTAATACACTAGTTTAGGACAGTGCCTGGCACACGGTGAGCACTCGATAAATGTAACACCATCTCTCATTATGATTTAAAAAAACGCAACACAGTAATAATAATACTCATGTGAAATCTTTCGCATACATTGACCCACTGGAATCCTCCATAAGGTTGGTTTTACTCTTAAGCCCAGTTTACAGATGAGGACACTGAAGCTCAGGAAGGTTACGTAATTTGGCCTACTTTGCACAGCTAATAAATGAGGAGCCAGAGTTCAAGTCCGAGTGTCTCACCTACAGATCTCTGAGCCACATGCTCAACAGCATAGGTGTTCAGACGAAGGAGAGGCTGCTGGGGGCTGTGGGCTTCGGGGCTGACTTCCCAGAAGAAATGCGGCTTAAGTGGGACTTTCTGGGATGGGTGGGATTTGGGATAGATGGACAGGAGGGGGAGGCAGACAACTAGTTTAAATAAGGGCATAACTGTTGTTGAGGCTGTAAAGATGGGTCCGTTTTTTGCGGTTGCCCTTTGACAGATGTACTTCGGGCTCTGAAGGGGAAAACTCTACGAGTGGACATCTCAGTCAGGCCCCTGCACCCAGTGGGCCTGGCTTCTGGAGGACCAGGGAACATAGTGTTGGGAGCTGGGCCAGGCTTCCCCAGAGACTCTGTCTTCACCCTGAGGTCCCCTCTGGCCCCTTGGATCCCAGGGGCTGGTTCAACCCCCGGAAACAGGCATGTTGCTTCCCGGAACCAGGGGGAAGGGGGTAGAAGTTCCAGAAGCTTCCATCTCAGCCTGCAACTCCCAGTCTGGCTCTGAATGGACACCAGGGAGACGACTGGAGACCAGGACATTGGGAGGGTCCCCTTTGTTCCCCAGTGACCCAGGAGCCCCTGTCAGGTCCTTCTGGGCCCACAGGGTCACAGGGAGATCAGGCCAGTCTGGGAGGCTGGTAGGCGCAGGAGCCTCTCCTGGAATGAGGGTACGCTGACAAATGCCAGGAGGGTCACATGCCCAAGGGATAACCCAAACCAGCGCCAGCACCTGGCACATGATCCTGGGGGAACAGACCGTGTCTCCTCGTCATTCCTCTAATCAAACGCGGAGCCTGTTCCGCATGGGGCGGGGCTCCCAGGGGCCTCCCCCAGCCAGGAGTCACCTAGCATGTAGCATATCCGCGACTCTGGGATCCTCCTCATCAGCCGCCCCATGAAGAACTCGGAGCCGAAGAGCTCGGTGGGAATGAAGCCTCCATACTTCGGCAGGCCCACCTCGTAGGGGGAGAACTCGAACCACTCTGCACACGAAGCAGCAGGGCAGGGTATCAGTCTCAGGCCGGGACGGCCCCGCCCACCCTTCTCCCTGCTCGCGCTGTCTCCCCGGCCGCGAGGAGCCTGGGATGGGGAGGCCGCAGTTCCCCCGCAGGGCACAGGGGGGCGCCCTTGACCGGCTTCTGCTGGCCCGGCAAGACTCAGTTTTGCAAGCTGCACAGGCTCGTTTGCGCCTCATAAACCCGGACCAAAACCGGACCCCAAAGCAGGGCAGGTCTCTAGAGTCCTTCCATCCTGGCAGCTTAAGAAATGTCTAGGACTCTTTCCCTTCACGAGCTTTATTTCCTCTGTCCCATCAAGTCTCTGCTCAGGGGAGCCACAGGACCCCTGCTGCCCACCGGCTACACACATCTGGGCAGAAGGGGGTAGCCAAGTGGATTTCTTCGGCTGTCAGCACACTCTTGCTGGCAAAGGTATGGTGGCGGGATGCGTGCGCTGGGGTACTGAGTGCCCTTGCCTGCTGAGAAGGGACCCACCCCGCCCTGGGTAAATTTCTAGCCACCAGTGTTACCTCTGAAATCCTGGTTGCTTACATCCTCCTTGACATTGATGGTGAGGTAGATGGGCAGGGGGTTCTGGCCCTGGCACAAAGCAGCACTCTGATCTGACAGCTTGCATTCATTTCTCTGTGTGGAAAAATAATGGTTAAGGAGAAGCAGCAGACAAGCAGCCAGGAAGCGGTGCAGAATAAGAGGACAGTCTGGACCTCTGGCAGCCCACCAGGCTCCTGAGCCCACCAGGCTGCTCCGGAGGTCTCACCTGACACCAGGCAAAGCTGCTCTTAAAATGTACCCAGAAAATGCTCACTCATCCTTGGGCCGTTCATCACCCCAGACACATGGACAGGGTGGGGACTGGATCTGCAGTTTAGGGCCGTCCTTCAGAGTCCTGGGGTTCTCCTCGAGTCCCAGGGACCAGAGAACGAAAAGGCGGGGGTGGAGGAGGCCACCACTGCCCCCTCTTCATCCTCATCATCTTCCCCCCTGATCAAACCAGAGCAGCTCCATTTTAAAAAAATCTGCTTTGCATGTTGGGCTCTCTCATAAATTCATTTGGGAGGAAAAAAAAGATTCTTCTTTTTTAACAAAAGATTTGGAAACTTGGCACCGGATGGCAGTCAAATTCCCTCTAAGTCCCCAGAGCACTAAGTGGTGTAATCAAAGTGGGAGTCCTGCAGATCAGCCTGGACCACAGGCCACCTCCCAAAGTGAATCAGCCAGTGTAGACAAGGCCAGTGGAGGTTTCAGAGGACCAGGCTCCGACCCTAGGCCAAGGAGCTGCCTGGTGGGTGACATCCATGGGTGCCCGAGCATGTAAAGGCCACAGAACCTGTGTGGGATGGTAAACACGTGTGGGTCAAACAACTCTTAGGCCTCCCTTGAAAGGCCAACAGGATGCCTGTCAGAACTGGGCCCAGAGATATGGGCACCACAGCAATGACCGTCATGGAAGGAGAGGAAGTTGCAGACTCAGGGAAGAGCCCAATCCACACTCATTGTCAAGGGGGCCTGAGGCAAAGGAGCTCCTGCCTTGGCCAGAGTGGAAGAGCAGAGGCCTCCTTCCATCAATCCTAGACTTGCTTTCCCAGGAACCTAGGCTCCTTCCCACACCAAACCCTGGGCAATGCTCAGACTCTAATGTTAAAAAAAGCTTTCCTCCTCACCACATGGAGCACTAACTGCTGTTAGAAATATTAACTGTTGACGAAATTCCCATTTAAGGAATAGCACAGAGCAGAGCCAGAATTCAAACCCTGTCCTGCCTGAATCCAAAAGCCAACACCCTCAGCCTCTCCCTGCCCTGCTCCATCATGTGGACAGAGTAGACAGTGGGTTATCAGAATGGGCAGGGATCCATCAAAGGCTGTGAGTGCCCGCGTTTGAATCCCCACTGTCTAGCACAGTTCCTGGCATGCAGGAGTTACTTAATTTTGTTGAAAGAATGAATGAGGGAATGAATGAATGTTGAAGATGAGGTTTGGTCCATCCTTGGTTGCTCAAATTGTCTGTGTTTTCTGGAAGAGGAGATCTACTAGAAAATAATTTGCTGTCCCTCTTCCTTCTGGTAAGTTCTGATTTGAATTCAGAACTCTTCGGACACCTTTGGGAGTGGGACAGATAGCCATAGGCCTGGATAGAAATTAGATGGGAAGCCCTGCTTTGGGGTCAAGCAACAGCCAAAGTTGGTTCCTCCCTGGGGCGTGGGCAGTCGGAAGGGTCCGGGTGTTATCTGAGCTCACCCTGATGTCCGGGATGGCAGCATCCCATGGGGATCCCACTGCCCTACCACGGCCCACATGGCTCTCACAGCAGCTGGGTCCCAACACAGGCTGCCTCTCTTCTTGGGCAGACGCTGCTCAGATCATTGGATATCAGAGCTGGAAGGAACCTCACTGGGCTCATCCTCCGTGTGGTGGCCATGAGAAGGGGCCCAGCGGGCCTCCAACTACAGGAGTGTAATTGGCTGACGGCCCAGCTACCATGCTCCGAAATCCATGGCTGAGTTTGTTCTAAGGCCACACTTCCCGCTGGGCTGGTCCCAGCCCATGACTGAGCGTGGCAGGGATCCTGAGGCAGGCCCACTGTGGTGGAGGGGAGGGGGCGGTGCCAGACTCCTCTGATGGCCAACTTGGCTGGGGGACTCTCCAAGGGTCACTGTGCTGACCTTTCAGACCGCATAGTGGGCTAGGATGCTTCCACCCGGCCTTTCCTTCCCTCTCTCCTCCACTTGGGGTCAGGCTTACATCACAGTCTGATGGCTCCCTCCCCATTTCCTCTCACAGGTTCTCAGAGGGCCCGCTGCCTCTCCGAAAGGTTGCACCTAAGCCACCCCTGATGTGAGGGTCTCAGTCATACTCTAAAGGGACTCGGGAAGATAATCCCACCATCTGCCTGCATCATGTGTTCTGATGCCTCATGCTTCTTACGGCCCAAGGGTGCATCTGCAGGTCTAACCTAACTCCCTCCTGCTGTGATGTACCTCCCGAGGCCCCAGTGAAGGCAGAGGGCTGGGCATCAGCCCTGGGCGGGTTGGGCCCCAGGGGAAGCTGAGCACCTACCTCGTCCGCCAGACAGGCCTCGACCAGCAGGCCCCAGAAGTCTGTGAAGGTGACTTTGTAGCCTTCCTGCCTGCGCTGCTGCAGCTCCTCCTGGAATCTGAGGAGCTGATCTGGGAACAGAGCGGGCATCTTGTCCTTGACTACGTGCCTCCGCGCCTCGAGGATGGCAAGCTCCAGGTTTTTGGAGGACCAGTCAGGGTCACGGTACAAGGTAGCCATGGTCCTGGAGAGAGACAGGCGTGGCTGAGAGAGCTGAGCCAGCCCTGGTCTGATTGACCCTGGACCCTGGCAGGAAAGGAGGTGGGCAGGTCATGGGAAACCCTCACCCGCCAGGAGAGGAGCCTGGAGCAAATGGGGTGAGGCCTGGTCGGGGAGGGGAGAACATTCTTACTCAAAGTCACAATTGCTGCCGTTTCTTGACTGCCTGCCGTGTGCCAGGTGGAGTACATTGCTTAACAGTGAAGATTCTGGACCCAGATCTTCCTGGGTTCAAAACCAGACTCTGCCACTCACCAGCCATGTGATCTGGGCAAGGTACCTAACTGCTCCTCACCTCAGTTTTCCCATCTGTGGACTGGGGAGAAGGATGATAACTGTACCTACCTCACAGCGTTATTGTGAAGATGGTGTGAGTCAATGTAAAAGGATTAGGACAGTACCCGGCCCGAAGTAAGTTCTGGGGCCAGCATTTGACCCCAGGCTTTGCTGATTCCAAATCCTGGACTCTTCCCACTCTGCCACATTAATTCCCATAATTGTGATGCCAGCTAAAGACTTACTTCCCCTTCTTCTTCTTAACTTCTATGTGGGCAGTGGGGAGGAGTAAAACAAAGATAGAGATCCCCCTAGCCCTGGGTCTTTGCCTCTGTCTGCCTCTGCTTGGCCTGGACCCGGCTTTTCTCAGTCTAGGTCAGGACAGCACCCAGGAATCCCCCTCCCCACAGTGGGCCCGGTCTACAGCTGCACAGCTGTCTGAGCAGCGGCCTCTTCCTTCAGGAGATTTCTTCAACAAAAAGTACCCTGCTCTGCATAAGGTTCACGCTGTTACTTTCATACCTTTAAAAAGCTTTAAAAAACATTACAAATGATTGATTTTGATTTTACAAAACTCCTTCCCAGTGCTTCCCCAGGCCAGGAGACACCCTACCCACACCCTAGCTGGGTCTGAGTTCCTCCCAGTTTCCTGCCTGGCCCAGAGGTAGGCCAGGAGGATGCAGGTGCCCCTCTACCCTGGTGCAAGCACGTTTATCTCCTTAACCTACTTCCCATGGGCAGCGGTTTATCGGTGAGATTAAGAATGTGGGCCCCTCCCCCGCCCCCCCAAAAAAAAAAAAAAGAATGTGGGTCCTGGACTCAGACAGCCTGGGTTGAAATCCCAGCTCTACCGCTCATTAGCTGAGTGACCCTGGGCAAATTCCTTTCTTTCTCCAGCTGTAAAATGAGCATAATGACAACATCTTCCTCATAGTTTTCTTGTGAAGAAGAAATGAGATAGTCCATTGGAAGCAGTCACCCCAGTGCTTGGTGCAGAGGCAATGCCGGTAATTGTCAGCTATCCTTCTGTCCCACCTGGGCTGAAGCCTCGGGGCCTCTGGTGCACCAGGAGCCCTTGGTTTTCCTCACATCCACCCCCTCAAATGAAAGTTACCCAGAGCCCCTCCAGGATGAGGGACACAGCTTGGGACGTTGAGGGCTCTGAGGCCCACTAGTTACACACAGAATAAGATGCAGCCCTGGCTGAGAGGATGTGGGTGGTCACAAGGCCTGGGTCACCCTAGACCAGGGCTGCATTATGACTTTGGTGGGCCCCTTCCACCATAAAAATATTAACAATTATCTTCTATGACCGTTGTATAAAGACAAATATAGTGATATATTACTATATATTAAAACATTCTCTTCAACCTAGAAGGTTTTTTTTAAAAGAACTTAAAAGAAATTACAACATCTTTGTGGGCCGCCACCGGCATCGTGAATCCCAGGTGCCGTGGCTCCTGTGGAGAAGCCGGCCTCGCGCTGGCCTCAACTGTCGGGGGAGCTGAGGGCTCACTCTCCCTGCTCACCAGCCAAGAGTGAGGACGGGGAGCCCGAGGATGCCTGCAGGGCAGAGGGAGCACGCAGGGATGGGGGTGGGCTGGAACGTGGCAGCCAGAGCAGCGGGCCGGCTCCACCCACCCCAGGAGACTTGGCACAGTCTGAGAGAGGGCAGCTGCTGGGGAGATGCACCAGTGGCACCAGTGGTTCACTCATAACTGGCTGCCACGCTCCTGGGACCCTGCCATAGTAATGGAGTAATGACCAACACGTGTCCCTGGTGTACCCAGTACTGGGAGAGCATCTCACAACAACCCCATGAGGTCAGGGCTATTACTATCCCCACTTAACAGATACAGAAAATGAGACTCAGAGAAGTTCAGCTGCATTCCCAAGGTCACACAGCTGTGAGGGGTAGAGCTGCCCAGGTGTCATGAGTCACTCTAACTTGGGGCGGATGAGCTTTACCAGAGACCCCACCCCCGCCCACCGGCCAGCCTGTTGGCTGCTTGCTCTGGGCTTCACCAGACAGCGGCCCCCGGCTCCTTACCAGGTGGCCCCTGACAGGCCAGTGATGTAGCTGGCACAGTTCAGGATGTTCAGCTTCTGCAGCCCCAGCAGGTGGCCATACATGGCAGTCATGGATCTTATTCCACCCCCAGTGGCCATGATGGCTATCAGTGGGACCTGGGGGCACATGGAGGCAGACTGTTGGGGCAATGCTGGGTAGGGGAAGACTTGGAGCGACAGGCGCTTAGAAGGAACAGTGGAAGAGGAAGAGCTGGCTACAGAGAGCAGAGAGTGGGGACTGAGTGACCTGAAAACTGCCTTTCACAGAGTGTCAAGCCGCCTGGTAGGTCAAGAACTGGACCTTAGTTCCAAACCCAATGGTCGGTGCCGGGCTTGGTAAATTAGAAAGCCATGGCTGGAAGAGTTCTTGGCACTATTAATCTAGCTCTCAGTTAACAGATGATGAACTGGGGCCAGAGGGCTGGGCGGCTCGCTCAAGAACCCAGCTAGTGTGTGATTCCCTGATGGCTGCAAATCAACACCTGCTGTAGAGGGATTTGATGTCAGGGCACATGATATGTGGTCCCTAGAGACCATATGTGTAAAAGCAGGAGTAAATGGATTTTTGATGTGGGAAGCACAGTTGTCCCCTCTGGGTTTACTTAGGTTTAAGATGTCCTCAGTGTGTTTCCCTATAGATGGGAGAGCGAGGCGTGGAGTCTTTGCCAAGACTCACTCTGTTTTCATCTGAGTGGGGACTGTGAGACCTACTGTCGGCCGAAGCCCCCATCACAGCCCTCCTCAGGGACGAGATCTCTGTCTACACCTGTGGTCGGCCTCTGAAGCGCGGGCTCTCCGAGGGCTGACCTGCTGCTCAGGGGAGTGTGAGCCTCAGCCCCTAGCAGGGAGGTGACAGAGGGCTCTGGCAAAGGTACCATCATCTACGCTGTGCGCAGAAGCTGGCCCTGCGTGAGGAAGCTGCTTCTCTCCAGCCCCCCACTGCTGTTCGTTCTGGGGGTGTGTGTGTGTGTGTGTGTGTGTGTGTGTGTGTGTGTGTGTGTGTGTGTGTGTGTGTGTGTGTGTGTGTGTGTGTGTGTGTGTGTGTGTGTGTGTGTGTGTGTGTGCGCATACATTTGGGGGAAGGGAGAATTGAAGAATGAAAGGCCCAGGGCCTTTTGGGTGGAGGTGTGCAGAATGTGGGAGGTGGTGGAGCTTCCAGTGTTTTCGTGGCTGGGGAAAGGATGCCACATTGTCCCGTGTAGGTAAGACATCATTCATCATCTCAGGATCTGTTAGTGCACGGGGAGCAGCAGCTGGGGCTCCTTCCTTTCTCTCTACTCTGCCCTTCCTGCCCCTTGCGAACACACAACTGAGTCACATCCAGCACAGCCCTCACCTGGGCACCTGGAACCTCAGCAGTAAGGGCCACCAGAAAGGCAGTGCTGAGGCTGCCCTGGGGCAAGGGAGGGACTGCAGGGGGCAGCTGGCAGGCACAGTGTTCGAAGGACAAGCCTGGCTCTGAGCGGACCTCTGCTCACCCACCTCGTCTGCCTGCAGGTCCTCCTCCAGCTGCAACACCTCCTTCAGTGCCTCAGCCACCACCACCCTCCGCTTCTGCAGGAACTCCAGCTCTGCCTGGCACAGGCTGAAGCCCAGCCGCACGTCCAGTGCCTGGGAGCTGTGGGGACAGAGGACCTTGGCTGAGCGGGTCTGTAGACGCCACCTCCATGGAGAAGACATGGCTTTAGGGTCAGTTGGACCTAGGCTCGAAGGCTGGTTCTGCCAGGAATCACCTTTGTGACCTTGGGCCCCTGCTTTCTCATCTGTAAAATGGGGCTGATCGTGCTTAACTCCTGGCACTGTCTTCAGCACTTAATGAGATAACAAATGTAAAGCCCCAAAGCCTTAGCTGGTGCACTGTAAGCAGGTACTTAACACAATTAGGGACTCACTGAACCCTCTGCCTCCTCAACGAGATCTGGAAAGTCTTGAAAGTCTTCCCCCGCACACCTTCTAGAGCCCAAGGCCAGACATGGGTGACAAGAGGCCCTGAGATCCTTTTGGCCAGTCCCTCTGAATCAGGCTCTACAGTAGGGCTCTTCTGAGCTGGATAAACAAGGTCCTGTTCTCATGGAGCTCATATTCCATGGTGAGCTTTTCCTGCTCCCAGAGTAAAAATCACCCTGTGTGACAATAACCCTTCACATTCCTGATCTCACCCTGTCACCCCCACAGGTCTGCAAGGTGGGTGGGGCAGGAAGAGCATGCCCAACACTTGCTCTCTTTTTATCACATCCCTGATGTGAGCAACTCCAGGCTTCTGGCCTGGCATCCAAGCCCCCACCTGATCTGTCCAACCTCACCTCCTGCTACTTCCTGGAAGGGTCCATCGGCTCTCAGAGCCCAGGAGTAGTCTGGGTTCTGAGCCTCCTCCCTCTGCCCACCAACATCCCTTGCATCCTCCAAGGCCCTGCTCCCCGGTGACTCCAGGAGAATGGACCTTGACAATTTCCAGCCTGAGTCTTAGTGACCCGAGTAACTATAAAGGTCACATCTTCTTGAAGGCAGAGCCTGGGAGCTCTCCCGTTATGTTTCCTTCATGTCTGGTATAGGCCTGCAGACACAGCTGTGAGGAAATCTTCCCTTGGCCTCAACAGGAATGAATAATAAAACAGCAATAATAATAACATTTGTTGATATTTTCTGAGTTTCCTACTTCGCAGATCACTGATTTCTTCACATGTGTTATCTCACTGGATCCTCAAAGCAACCCAGTGATAGACAGTACTCTTGGTATTGCTCTAATTTACAGATGAGAAAAACTGAGATTTAGAGAGGCTTAATAACTTGACCAAGGACAAACAGCTATCAAATTGTAAATGGAAACTACAGTCACTTGATCTTCAACAAGGGTGCCAAGACAATTCAAAGGGGGAAAGAACAGTCTTTACACCAAAAGATGCTGTGACAACTGGATATCCACATGCAAAAGAATGAAGTTGGACCCCTATTTCACACTGTATATACAAATTAACTCAAAATTGATCATAGACCCAAATTGAGAGCTAAAACTATAAAACTCTGAAAAGAAAACATGGGAGTAAATCTTCATGACCTTGGATTAGGCAATGGTTTTTTAAATATGTCACCAGAAGCACAAGTGACAAAAGAAAAAATATACATACACTGAAGTTCACCAAAATTGAAAACTTCTGTGCTTCAAAGAACACCATTAAGAATGTGAAAGACAGTCTCCAGAACAGGAAAGATGTTTAGAAATCATATATCTGACAAGGGGCTTGTATCTAGAATATACAAAGAAATTTTACAAGTTAACCATAAAAGGCAAATCACCCACTTTAAAAATGGGTAAAGGCTTTGAATAGATATTTCTCCGAAGAAGATATACAAATGGCCCATAAGCCTGTGAAAAGATGCTCAACATCCCTGGCCATCAGGGAAATGCAAATCAACACCACAACAAGATACCACTTTAAGTCCCTAAAGATAAATAAGTCAGAGGGACAGACCGAAAGAGGGCACTTTACCAGGGTGTAGACTTCATGTGTAATTCACAATTCTTGTTCTGGGAATTGAAAGATGAAAAGTTTGTCAGGGATGACAGTTCAGAGCTAAGTGCTCCCAACCAAGTAAGAGGAGACTCACCACACGGTGCCCCCCGCCCCCCTCCAGGGGCACTTGACTTAGCGCATGCGCATGCAGCGCCCGCCCGCGCATGCGCACACAGGCTCTCTTCTGGACGTCCCTCGCCCCCAACCTGGCTCACCTTCCACACCCTGTCTTTGGCTCCACACTGCAGCTCAGCAGTGTCCTACCCCCCAAGACTCCTCTACCCTGCCTGACAGACCCACCACGAGCCATGCTACCCACCCGGCCCCCCCAGGCTCGCCCCGTCTCCCTTCCACAGGCACTCCAGGCTACGCTGCTCAGGGATCCCTTCCCAGACCCAGGCCCTCACCACAGGCAGGGTCACCGCCTGGCCGTCACGGAGGCAATCCAGGGGCTGGCACACAGGGCCATTCTTGCCCGCACCGCAGCAGGAAAGCTGGAAGGATGGGCCGTTTTGTGAGGGGAGGGGCTCCTCCCGCCGCCCGCCTGAACCAGCCCCTAACCCCCTACTGCCGCAGCCTCCTACCTCAAAGCTCCATTGGCTTTTGGGCACCTCCACGTGGACCTGGGGCTGGAAGTACTTGGGGTAGTGGAAGCAGGCAGGGTTTGGGCGGCAGGGCTCCAGGCAGTGTGAGATGTGCTGGGTGTGCTCGAAGGACTCCGTCACTGTCACCAGGAGGCCCTTCACTGGAAGAGAGGACGAGAGGGCTGAGACCCCTGGGAAGCCTCCCACTTCCCACCCCAACTCGGCCCAGTAAAAGGCCTAGGGGAGGCACCCAGGACAGGGGTTTAGAATTACCGAGGGCACTGGTTAAAATGCCCCAGAGAGTCTCATTCTGAAGGGCCAGGCGGGGCCCAGGAATCTGCGTTTTTACAAGGCTTTTGTGTGTGTGTGTGTGTGTGTGTGTGTGTGTGTGTGTGTGTGTGTGTGTGAGGTCTGAGAGGCTGAGTTTTCTGGACTAGCCCTCCTAGGTTCTGCTCCTCCACAACGTGCCCCAAAGTTACCTTCCCACTGCACTGAAAGCAGGCCCTCTCCTTGCTGTCAGTTTGGGGGCAGAGCCTCTTCCTTCCCCCTCCCTCCCCCATGCCAGTGGGGCTGTGCCCCTCTCCTCTCTGCAGACAGGGCTGGAAGCCTTGCATGGGGGGGATGGGGTGGAGTGGTGAGAAGGAGAGTCGTGTATTTGCGGATCTCTTAGGTCCCTGCCAGCTATAAAATGCTAGGACTCCATTAATTGCAGTCTGACTAGAGGAAAGGGTGCAGCTAGAGGGGACTCGGGTGTTGTCGGGGCCCTCCTGCCCTGGGTGCTGACCACTGCTCTAGACCCAGGGAACCCCCCATCTGGCAGGCGTGTGGCGAAGACTGGTGTGGACAGATGAGCAGTACTGTGCCACTGACCCATGGTCCAGGGCGTTCATCAAGCCCGGGAAGCTCTGAGGGTCTTGTGGGGACCTGAAGAGCAAGCCCTTCTTAGAGCAGGGGGAGGACAGTGGTTAATGACCCCTGAGGGTGAAGTGATCCCAAGGAGTGTCAACCAAGCTTTTGGTTCCCCATGGAGCCCAGGGCAGCCATGGAGCAGCCAACTCTGGTGTTGACAGGGCTGGGAAGTGGCACTGCCACCCCCCAGCAGGCAGAGGTAGTAAAAGGGCTCACTTTTCCTATTCTTCTGTCTCCTGGATTCTGCATGAACCTCCAGGCAGGACACTTGTCGAGACTGAAACAAAGGAAGGGGAGGTCATTTTGAGCACAAGCTGCCCGGGATGCTCTACCAGGCCACAAACTCCCAAAGACTGATTTTCAGGGGAGAGATTTCCTTGAATCCTGAGGCTTTAGATGCATCTAATTGAAATGGCTGTACCAACAGCCTAATTATGAAAATCTTTTTAATTCTGAACTTGTGCTTATAGAGAGATTGGAGTTGGGAGAAAATGGGGCGGGACTGATTCTGAGAGTGGGTGCTTTTATTAGGGAGGTTCCTGAGGTCATCGTTTTGGGAGATGGGATGCTGGTCCAGGTGTTTCCTCCCCAGGAGCAGGAGCCCAGCTGCTGCCCCCACCACTGCCCGCAACCCCTTTGTCTGGCTTCAGTTAGTCTGACTCCTAGCGGGCTCTGGGATAAGGGCCCAAGTTGGGCCTGGTTTTCCCTCCCACAGTTCTGTTCCCAAGAGCAGCAACCACAGGTGGCCTCTGGAGCCACGGGAGCCTGGAAGGACAATTACCACCAGCACGCCATTGGTGATGAGACTCTCAGGTGGAGAGGGGCTGAAAAATAAAATGAGAACTCCTGGTCAGTCATATCGTTCTTTCTAAAAATTTATTTTATTGAAGTAGAGTTGATTTACAACATTGTGTTAATTTCTACTGTGCAGCAAAGTGACTCAGTTATATACATTCTTTTTCATATTCTTTTCCATTATGGTTTATCACAGGATATTGAGTATAGTTCCCTGTGCTATACAGTAGGACCTTGTTGTTTATCCATCCTATATACAATAGTTTGCACCTGCTAATTCCAAATTCCCAATCCAACCCTCCCCTACCCCCTCTTCCCCTTGGCAACCACAAGTCTATTCTCTAAGTCATATCATTCTTGACTGATTTCTCACAAAGGTGACAAACAGCCTAAGTAGGGTCAATAAGGAGATAGCAGAGCCTTCTTAATCCTTGTGAAAAATACTGGCTTAAGAAACCTTAGATCTGCAGATTGTCAAGGGGAAAACTGGCATACATTTTAAATAGAATGTCCAGGAAAAAAAAAGATTTATAGGTTAGAGGGAGTAGAAGAGTTTCTTTTCTTTTTCTTCCTTAAAGGGTAGCTGTTCTTTATGTCCAACCAGATGCAACTGCATGGAGTTATGAGGATAAACAGGTTGCAAGAAAAGGCCAGAGCCCACCATCTCGAGCAGATGTAACAGTTCTGGTAGTAAAACGGACTCATCCTCCCTTCTGTGCTTTATTTAATTTGTGCATTTAACAAATAGTTTTGACCCAGCTAGAGAGGGGCCTGGTGAGCGTGAAATGTCCTTGTGTTACAAAGCTGAGAAGACCTCCAAGGTTGCAATTCACCTAGGGGAGTCCACAGCCTCCCTTGTCAAAATTAAGCCCAAGATGACTGTGTTTCCAGATCAACTCTGATTACCAGTGCTGACGTATTTCATTTTGTAAGCCACTTTCTAATTCACCCAAGGAATGTTTTTCCCCCTAAAAGTCCTGTCAAACCAAGAACTGAAGGAGAGAGCCCAGATTTTCTTTAATGTGAAACAAATAAAGTTGATTACAATTTGTCAAATTTAATTTAAATTTTAATTTAAGTTGATTTTAATGAGGCACCTCCAATAGTTCCAAGACCCCCTATGCAGAGGATTCTCCGGGTGGAATTTGACAAGCGCTCTTGTTCTGGTTCCTGCCTCTCATTGTCCCCCTGTCCCTGGGCTGATCATAAGTCCAGGGGACTCAGTTCTGCCAGGGTTAAGAAGCTGGTTGCCCAATCACAAGGCACACTGCTGCCCCAGGGCAGGCTTGTCCCCTCCCAGCAGGGGCCCTACTCCCCTCTCTCACCACCCTTTCCTTTCCTTTCTCTCTCTGTGTCCTCTTCTCCCCACACTCCAGCTCTGTGATCCAATTCCACTTGAGTCCATGGCATAGTCATACCTCCAGGACCCTGGATCTTTTTCTTAATTGGACATGATGAGAAATAACCCCACATCTCTGTCCTGAGCCTCCCCTTGACTTGGTTCCAGAGTTGGCTGCAGAGGGGCAGGGCCTCTGCTTCAGGCCAGGGTTTGGGGGAGTTTGTTCTAACAGTCCTGGGTCCAGGAGGAGACGCCTTGGTCCTGACCTCTTTCTCAGCATGGCCTCAAGAAGGCCCCATCCCCATGGTGGCAGGAAGTCTTCCCAGAGGCCACTCTCAGAAATGCTGGGGAGCTGAGGCAGGTGATTTGGCCAGAGTACTAGATCTTTAAAGCAATACTGACATCGGTAGACCTGGATGAGAAGGGGTGGGGCCCAGGCACCTACGGGATTTAGAAGTTCCCAAGTGATTCTGATGCACAGTGAGGAGCGTCAGGGGTGGGCGTAGAAGTGGGGGTGGGGAACTGCAGAAAGGAGGACCCAGCTGTACAATGCCTGTGGCCAGAAACTGCTTTGGGGTCAGGACCTTGGTGGAATCCTAGGGGGTTGGGTCCTACTCACCTCTCCTCCAGCAGGAACTCCACCTCCAGCTCCTCCATGCCCTGCAGGGGGAGGAAGAGACTGCAGTTGTGAGCTGTGTCTACACCTCTCTGCAGACCAGGATCCTGTGCCATCCCAGGAGACCCTGTGGACCTGCCCCTGTCCTTCGCACACGGCTGTCCTGCTGTCTTGGAGTGGGGGCAGTTGCTCCTGGCTCTTTTTGTCCCCTCTGCCTCCCTCTGTCCCCAAGTCTTTGATATCAGGAACATCACTGACCACCCAGGGGAGGGTCAGGGTGTGGAGGTGACCCCTAGCCCCAGCAGGTAACTCTCTCTGCCCCAGAACATTTTCCTTTCATCTTCTCCCTCCAGCTTCCATTGCTCTCCTTCTTCCCCAAGGGGCTCAGGGCCTGGGGCAAGGGAGATATTGCCCCCAGCAAGCTCAAATCTGAAGGCTAGGAGCCCCTTCCTTCAGCTACTGCTTTGCATCTCTTGCTGTGTAACCTCAGGAAGTCATGACCTCCCTCACTGGACCTTAATTTCCCCACAGAGTATAAGCCAGGTGAGGGCAGGGATGCTTGTCCCTGAGGTGTCCCCAGTGCACGGAACAGTGCCTGGCCCATAGGGCATTCAAATACTTGTTGAATGAATTGATAACATCCTGGGCCTTTTCAGCTCTGACTTTTTCTGATTTGCAGATTTGCACTCCTTTATCCTTATCTGTCCTCTGTCCCCTGGGACCATCCCAGAAGCAGGACTCTGAGGGAAGAAAGGGAATCAACACTTAGAATACTGTCTCCATTTTGTACTGTGAACAGTGCTAGATGCCTTAATTATGTATTCTCATTTAAGCCTCGCAGTGACCCTGTGTGGTAGGTATTATTATCACTATTGCATAGACGAGGAAACAGAACTCAGAGGAATTAAGTAATTTCTGCAGGGTCACAGAGCTATTGATAGTAAGCCAAAGCGCTGGGATTTGAACAGCAGTGCTGTCTTCTCCTGACCTGGCTACAGAGAGATGATCCCTTAGAACAGCATCATAGGAATAACCAGCTGCCCCTCGTGAAGCAGGAGGCTGAGGGCTGGGGCACCTGCACCCACCTCTGTGTTGAGTGGGAACTTCACGTGGGTTTTCTCTCGGAAGCAGAGCTTGGTGAGGTCATAGAGAACTGTCAAGAAATGGTCATCTGGTGTCACTGTGTCTTCATCACAGACGCTCAGCTCTAGCACGTTCTAGGGGAGAACGGAGGGTGCAAGTCTGGTTACCAAGGTTGCATCAACCCATTCCCAGGGTGATGGCCCTGACCTCAGTCCTAGTGAGGAGGTGGGTCTGAGGGATGGGGACCAGCACAGCTCAGGTGTGAGGGACATCTGTAGGGACATGAATTAAGAGAGGAAAGTGTCTATTCCCTTCTTTGCAAATCTCTGAAGCCTTCCTGCCCTTCTTCTCTGATTCTCCTACTGGGGAATCTTGCTCTTTTGCAAGCTTGGCAGGGGCTTGTGAAGTGTGAGGGATTTCATTTCACCTGGGGGAGAGATGGAAGGGCACAGCAGACAAGAACCCTGTCAAGACATAGAATGTATCCAGCATTGGACCCAGGAGCTGAAGACAGTTCCTTTGGCACTAGAAAACCGAGCCAAGGGAAGCTAACATCCTCACACTCCAGGGGAGTGATGTGGCAAAGATTATAGAGGGTTTGACTGGGTTGGGATGACATATTGGAACTCTATCCTTTGGCTCATCAGCCCCTAAAGAGTTCTCATGGATGGTCCCAAAGCAGTATGTCAAGGATGGAGCAGCTACCCTGTCATCTGGCTGAACTCTAAGGTCAATGATTTTAGGTGACATGGATTGGCCTCTGAGGCCACTTTTTCCAAGGATCCTGGGAGATGTAGGTTGGGGCTGGGTTTGCCTCTTTGGTCCCTATCTAGTGGACATGAGGTGGTTCTGGGGGTTCCCAGCTGAATGAGACCTGTTGACTTTGTAATGACTAGAAACCAGGTGTGTCCCTGAACCAACCCAGCAGCCCCATAGATCTTCAGACAAAAGAAACACAAATTCTGGTTTCAAGATGGTAGGCTGAGCCCAAACTGAAATCCCCCTTTCTTACCAAAAACCATATATATGATAGAAAAGATATTTTTAAAACAATAAATAAAGCCCTTCTTGAAAACAAAAAGGATATGTCATTAACTCGGAATGGAGAAGCATCCCTAAAATATGAAAGCAGTCAGCTCGATGGAGCTGTCAAGCCTCAAATGCCTCAAGACTGGGTTTGATGCCTCCATGGTGAGGCCAAGCTTGTCTTAAGGGCACCCTGCTGACGCTGTCACAACTCAGGATGTTCAAGAGAGGATTCTCCCTCAGGAGATATGAGCTCAACTTAGAGTCACCATATAGCTGAAGAAGACAAATACCATGAAACAGCAACTCAGCAAATGAAGAACACACACCCAAGGAATTAGAAATAATAAAGCCATCTAAAAAGGATTTAAGATAGAGAAAGCCCTCTGGCCAGAATTAGACTGGTCTCGGACCTAGTGAGTAGAATGGCTCTTCTCTACATTCTCCTGTTTGGAGTATGTTCTGGAAGATACTGGAAACACACTCTATTTTGGGGCAGGAGACATCCAGTTCCAGTGACAATTAGGTAGAAGGACAAGAGAGACAGGAAAGAGGGTAGAAGGATAAGTATGCCTAGAGGGACAAGCGTGAGACAGGCAGAAGGAAGGAGTGGGTGAGTGGGGAGACAGGTCGATAGGAGGACAAGAAGTTGGTAGAAAGAAAGACAAATAGGGACTTCCCTCGTGATGCAGTGGTTAAGAATCTGCCTGCCGATGCAGGAGACACAGGTTCGATCCCTGGTCTGAGAAGATCCCACACGCCATGGAGCAGTTAAGCCCGTGTGCCGCAACTACTGAGCCTGCGCTCTAGAGCCCGCAAGCCACGACTACTGAGCCCGCGTGCCACAACTACTGAAGTCTATGTGCCTAGAGCCCATGCTCCGCAACAAGAGAAACCACCGCAGTGAGAAGCCTGCACACAGCAACGAGGACCAAATGTGGCCAAAATAATAAATAAATAAATAAATTTATTTTTAAAAAAAGACAAATAGTCATTATACTACAAAGTCACAGTAATCAAAACAGTATGGTACTGGCACAAAAACAGAAATATAGATCAATGGAACAGGATAGAAAGTTCAGAGATAAACCCATGCACTTATGGCCACCTAATCTATGACAAAAGAGGCAAGAATATACAATGGAGAAAGACAGTCTCTTCAATAACTGGGGCTGGGACAACTGGACAGCTACACGTAAAAGAATGAAATTAGAACACTCCCTAACACCATACACAAAAGTAAACTCAAAATGGATTAAAGACCTAAGGCTGGATACTATAAAACTCTTGGAGGAAAATGTAGGCAGAACATTCTCTGATATAAATCATAGCAAGATCTTTTTCAATCCACCACCTAGAGTAATGAAAATAAAAACAAAAATAAACAAATGGGACCTAATTAAACTTAAAACCTTTTGCACAGCAAAGGAAACCATAAACAAAACGAAAAGACAACCTTCAGAGTGGGAGAAAGTATTTGCAAATGAAGCAACTGACAAGGGATTAATCTCCAAAATATACCAACTGCTCATGCAGCTCAATAAAAAAAAAAGAAAGAAAAAAACCAAAAACAACTAAAAAACTAAACAACCCAATCAAAAAATGGGCAGAAGATCTAAATAGACATTTCTCCAAAGAAGACATAGAGATGGCCAAAAAGCACACGAAAAAGTGCTCAACATCGCTAATTATTAGAGAAATGCAAATCAAAACTGCAATGAGGTATCATTTCACACCAGTCAGAATGGCCATCATCAAAAAATCTACAAACAATAAATGCTGGAGAAGGTGTGGAGAAAGGGGAACCCTCCTACACTGTTGGTGGGAATGTAAATTGCTATAGCCACTATAGAGAACAGTATGGAGGTTCTTTAAAAAACTAAAAATAGAGCTACTATATGACCTAGCAATCCCATTCCTAGGTATATATCCAGAGAAAACCATAATTCGAAAGGATGCATGCACCCCAATGTTCATTGCAGCACTATTTACGATAGCCAGGACATGGAAACAACCTAAATGTCCATCGACAGAGGAATGGATAAAGAAGGTGTGGTACATATATACAATGGAATATTACTCAGCCATAAAAAGGAATGAAATAGTGTCATATGCAGAGACGTGGATGGACCTAGAGACTGTCAAACAGAGTGAAGTCAGAAAGAGAAAAACAAATATCGTATAATATCACTTATACGTGGAATCTAGAAAACAGTAGAGATGAACTTATTTGCAAAGAAGAAACAGAGTCACAGATGTAGAGGACAAACTTATGGTTACTAAGGGGGGAAGGTGGGTGGGATGAAATGGGAGATTGGGACTGACATATATACACTACTATAGATAAAATAGATAATTAATGAGAACCTACTGTATAGCACAGGGAACTCTACTCAGTGCTCTGTGGTGACCTAAGTGGGAAGGAAATCTAAAAAAGAGGGGATATATGTATACGTATAACTGATTCACTTTGCTGTAAAGCAAGAAACTAACACAACATTGTAAAGCAACTGTACTCCAATAAAAATTAATTTAAAAAAAGAAAGAAAGACAAATAGTCATAAGAAGGGCACATGATCAAAGAGAAGGACAAGCTGGCAAGGAGGGGAATAGCAAGCAGGGCAGGCAGGTGCTGTCCCCCACGTCTCACCTTCACTTGGGTCTGGATCTGGAACTTGAAGCTTTCATTCCACTCTGGGTTTCGGCAGTTGGAGATGGTCCTAGTCCTCAGCCTCTTATGAGAGGTGGTGGGCAGCCAGAGGCTCACAAAGCAGTCTGTCTGGCTTGCTGTCCGAGGAAGACAAGGGTGGAAGGGGAGGGTGAGGAGCCAACCCAGGTCCAGAGAGGAAAGAGTGTGGAGGCAGAAGCCAGCTTCTGGTCCCCTCCTGACTCATGGCTCTGACTCTCCAGAGACCTTTGTCCCAGAACCCTGAGAAGGTCACAGACTGCAGGCTAGAGGTTTCACAGAGGGGACCCAGGTCCCACTGACTGTTCTCGTCGACACAGATGGCCTCTGGCTCTTCTCAGCAGCACCATGGCTCTCTGAGCAAACACCTGTTGGTTTGGGACAAGGTACAGCTGCACAATTTTCCCTCTGCCAGGGGAAGATCTGGAGGACTAGCCCCCAAGGGTCCAGTTTATCTCTTGCCTTAGCCCAGGGCACCAGGGAAACCACAGTAGGGCCCAGCTCTTCCTCTGGGCTGAGGAGCAGCAAGGATTAGAAGGGACACCATCGGCTGGGAGTCAGCCTAGAGGGCCCCAGTGGGGAAGGGCTTGAGTGGAACAAGCTATTCAGCAGGATCTAGGGGCAGGGACTACCATCCACACATGACTAACGTCTCAGATACACCACAACGGGCTTTTCATATCTCTACTGGTCTCCCCACATGGGGTGTGTGACCCAAGAAGCCCTCACATCTAAGACCACATACTTTATTTTTCATTTGAAAGAACAACCCAGCTGTGATGCTGCTGTAAGTGCTCTGGAGAAGGACAAAGGCTGTGACCTCAACAGGCCCTCCTAAAGTGAAAGAAGGCCTCCTGGGTCTTCTGTTTGGAGCAGCAGAAGGCATATGGTGAAAAATGGCAGCCCAGCCCAGCTCCTTCCCTCCATTCTACCTGGGAGGAGGGAGGAAGAGGTGCCACGATTGCCCTTGTCACTCTTCTGGCACTCTGCTTTGGTCATTCCCAGGGTACCCACCCAATTCATAGAGAACGGGAACAGTCAATACAGTTTCCAGTGTCAGAGAGTCTTCTAGATAGTAAAACTGGGCAGGGATGAGAGTTCTGTACTAATAAGACTCATCCAAACTACCTCCTAATTATAATCAATAATGTCCTGTGAGAGTGGAACCAGAGGTGACCCCCCTCCCCAGACTGACTTAGTCCTATATCGTCTCTATACTGAGAACTTTATCAGACTTAATAACCATGGTTTGCATCACAAGCATCCCTAGTTTCTGATTTCATCCCCGCTGTCTGGTTAATATGTGAGGGCTCACCATTCAATGAATTGGAATTCATGGCCTTCCTCCCATTGAATAGAGGTGAGATGACACTGTCCTTCAGATGTCATAATCATCATTAATCCAAACACAAAGAATGACCCAAACCCAACAGAATCAAAAGAAAATGATGACATCATCCCTATCTTTCCTTCCACACCCAACCTGTTCTTCCTCACCGGCAACTCAGAGGTGTCCTGACTAGACACCAAATATCGCCCTTGGCTCTCACCTTGAGTCGACTTAACTCCTTGGAGCTCTCCAGCCTATCCACTTCTCCCTACTCGCATGGCCACTGCCTTGGTGCAAAGCCACCTTCATCTCTGCAGCTACCACCCCAATGGGTGCCCTGTCTTCTGTCCTGCCTCACCCTAATCTTTTCTCTTTAGAGAAACCAGAGGGCTCTTTTCCCATCTGACCATGTCACTCTCCAGTTTAAGATCCTTTAGTGGCTCCCATATGCCTTCAGGAAGGAGTCCCACCCATTCAGCATGGCTGCCCCTCCCACTTCCCCAGCCTCAGCTTCATCTTTCCAGCTTCCCTATCACCCCAGCCCCTGCCCTGCCCCCAAACACGCACACACACTCACACACAGAGGTGCGTGCACACATGCACGCACGTAAACACTCACACACATGTGCCACCACTCACACTCCAGACTCCAGCCAAACCCAGTCCCTTGTAGGTCTCAAAGGCCATGCCATCTTGCAATGAACACCCTTCTGTTCCTCTTTCATGCCACCCTTCCTTGGTTAGCCCCTTCAGGTTGCAGAAGAGACCTCCTCTGGAAGCCTCGTCTGAACCTCCAAGTCTGGGCCAGGTGCCCCTTGTAGCCCAGGGCCCTCTGCTCTCCTCCCGATGGAGCATTGGCTACAGTTCACTGCAATGGCAGGTCGGTGCATCTGTCTCCACCGCCCACTGCACCCTGGGAAGCTCAGGAGACCCATGTTGGCACTGCTAGTTATTTGTTGAATAAGTGAATGATAGAAAAGCCCAACTTCCTGCTATTGGGCTGTATCAGTACCCAAGAAATTCTGGGCTGAGTCACCACAGATACAGATAGGCAAGTTGGCATGTTTAATGGCTCTGCTGAGGGAGACTCCCTGGGGACCTGCTTAGTCCTCCTGGACCCCTCCCTTGGCTTTTCCTGGGCTCTGGGGCACCTCCTGCTGGTCT
Source organism: Eschrichtius robustus (assembly GCF_028021215.1). Classification (NCBI taxonomy): domain Eukaryota; kingdom Metazoa; phylum Chordata; class Mammalia; order Artiodactyla; family Eschrichtiidae; genus Eschrichtius; species Eschrichtius robustus. The sequence goes on from NC_090824.1 coordinate 89,389,167, forward strand.
GCCTCCTGTGCACAAGGAGCCTGCAGGCAGGGACCCACCAGCCCTCCACCCACTTGCTTAGCATGATTTGAAGGGCCCTGTAAAGGCCCCTTTCCCTCTAACATCCCTTTCCTATCATCAGTCCATGCCTAAAATTGTCCCATTAAATCCACTAAATAAAGTTTCAGGATTTTTGGCCTAAGGCTTAAATGTCTAATTAAGATAAAAAGACTCCTGGAAGAGCCAGGATTGATCAGACACCCACATGTCAAGCATTAATTTATTTCCCAGTCCTTTCGCAGGGAGCTGTTCCACCTCCACCCCGACAAGGCTGGGAAGGAGAGTGCAGCCCAAAAGGGGATAATCCTGGGGAAGGAGGGATGATGAGGTAGCTGCCGGGCCCAGATGACAATCTGGGGCATCATTAGCTGACTGTAAGGCAGTGACCCTCGAGCTGCCAATGAAGAGTGGTTAAGCAAGTATGACCCAATTCTGAGAACTTCAGGGACTTCAGGGAATTTCCTAAGCACAGATAGGTTCTAACCCTTGTTCTTCATGAAGTGACAGAGGGCTTGGTCATCAGAATGGCATGTCTCTTTTCCCAGAATGTGGGTGGCCAAAATGACTCAATGATCTCTACAGATGTCAAGAACATTATCTTCCTAATACCTTAGAGACACCTGCCTCACACCCACTGGGAGTGCTGGTTTGAGTTTATTTTCCCAAGAGGAATAAAAACTCTTGACAGCGGGGAGATTTCCGGGCCGATTTTCTCCCAGCCCCTGGCCCAGGGCTGGGTGGTGTGCTCCTTGATGGGGCAGTCACCCCTGAATCTCATCCTTGAATCTCATCCCTTTCAGGCTCCTGGAAATCTTAGAAACTCAGGCACCCATTACAGGACTGAACCAGAGAGGAACTTGTTTTTGATCCAAGCTGGAAGGCACAATGTGGGGCGAGGGTAACCCAGGACCTGCAAGAGGTTCGGATAGACTCAACCCAGGTGAGGCAGCAACAGAGCCCAGCCTGTGACAACTGTGGATCCAGACACGTGACCTGGGCTGCTGACACCCCCCAGACACCATGGCTGCCCCCGGACGCTGTTCTTTAGGGAAATGAGGAAAACATAAAAAGGGGTTCCCAAAGGGGCCAGGGTGTCCCCAAAGGGCAGCCTGTGTGCCAGAGGCATGCGTGGGGAAGGGGGAGAGGAGGGTGGTGGAGCAGACCTCAGCCTGTTTCTCTGGTTCCTGCTCCCCATCCCACCCCCACCTCTAGGGCTTGTAGGTGACGGGTGTAGCAGGGAGAAGACAAAAGGAAGGGCCCTGGACGTGGCGGGGAAGGTCTGAGCGCACAGGTGTAGGCATGCCATGAGAGTGTGAGGCCCGCATGACACACAGGGCTGGGACAGACACGCCTCCAGAGGAGCTGAGGCAGGCGAGGCAGCTGCGGGCATGTGAGAGCTGTGGCCGTCCCTGAGGGAAATGGGGTGAGGTGTCTGATGACCCACGTTGGCACGGCAAGAAAGGCAGAAGAGGCAGCCAGGTCCTGGGTCCAGCGGACACTTCCAGGCTCTTCAGATCACTCACTGGTGGCCTGAGAGGTCCCGAGAAGCCCAAGAAGTCCGTGGCCCTCTGGCTGGCCTTGTGACAGAGCCAGGCCCAAAGTGATACTGGCTGCAATTGCTTCCCTGGCATGGGCTCTGGACACTCACCCTCCCAGGGGCCCAGTCTGAATGCTGCCTGATCCCTTTGTTCTCTCTGGGGCTCCAGGGCCCTCCATCCTCCGCCCTCCACACTCATCCTTACATTGCAGTGTTGCAGCGGCAGCTTCCCAGAAGGTTTGTCAGCCTCTCCCACCTGTGCTCCTGCACAATCTGCATATAAGCCCTCGGGAAGTCATGCAATCCCTTCCTCAAGAGCTCAGGTGCCCATCACTTAGATTCCTGCTCACCCTCTGAATGGCCCTGGCCTCCTCCTCCTCCTGGCTTGTCTCCCCTAACCCCCAGCAGTCCAGACCTGGCATCAAATACTGATTCTGCTTTCGGCAGTTAATCCTCAATGTGAGAAATGGGCCCCACAGCCCTGCCCTCAGATTGTGCGGAGGATGAGTGGTGTTTGGACGTCTGGCCCCAGGTGGCCCCCAGCAGGGGCTTGGGGGGAACGCAGCTCCTCTCCCTCAGACTGGGCTCCCCAGGCCTCTGGATGCTCACATCCTGTCCCCTCAAAGCAGCTTTCCTCAGCTACTCCCAGCTTTCAGTGTCCTCCTCCAGTTCTAAATTCTGCGGTGACAAGATGAGAATGCCATCCTCTATTACTACTCTATAATTGCTTTGGGCATAGACACCTCCCCGTGTGTCAAGTCTCTCCCAGGCTAATTGAATCCTGGGGTGAGGGCAGTATAACAGAGTTTTGGGGAAACTGGAGCCCTTGGGCGATTCCTGTGTGGTCACCAGTGAGTGGGAACCCCCTCAGCCATGGGCCTCTACACAGAGCTTTCTCCTCCTTGAGGGCCAAGCTTCCTCCCTGAATGGGGTGGGGGGAGATGAGGGCAGCATAGGGAGGGGATTTTGTTCTGCCCACCCAGATGCCTTCATTTCTTCCTGAAGCCAAAGACTTCCCTGGGCCCCCGTGGTCTGGGAATGCAGCAGGGGCTGGGATGAAAGGGACATTAAAGCTGCAAGAAGACATTGCACAAAGAGCCCTGGTGAGTCACACCACATCCATGGCCTGAACTGAGGAACTCGGCACTATGGGGCACCTGGCATGCACTGTAGAACCCGTTTGAGATCCAGGTCCTGAGAAGGGCACTGGGGCTGGCCGGCAGCCGGCGCCATGGTACTCAAGGGCCCTTCCTTCCCCGCCACCCCTAACAGCCCCTAAACTCATGCAGAGGCAAGGAGTGCCCAGTGCGGGAGAAGCTACTCCTGGAACGGATCCCAGGGAGGGGAGAGTGGGGAGGAGAGAGCGAAGTGAGCCGTTGGAGGAGGCCGACTGCAGGGGCCGGTCGTGCCAAGGGTGCAGCTAGAAGGAGGGGCCTGGGAAAATGATACAAACTCCAAAGTCTGAAATACAACTTGAAAATAGAGTGCACGCACACACACACACACGCATGCACACACACACAGCCACACCTGACATTTTCTCCCCCAGGGCCTGTCTCCATCCTGGCCCCAGACGCAGAGGAGGGAAGAGGGAGGGGGATACTTACCCACGTCAGCCTGTTGGACGTTTTTCATCCGGATGACCCTCACTGTCAGCAGGTGGCATGGAGACAGCTCCTCCTGTGGATTGAGAGGACAGTGGACTCACTCTTTGGGCGATCGTGGCAGGTGGCCTTGACAGAGAAAGCAGCACAGGCTCCCACTGCCCAGGCTCAAGTAACCTCCCCACTGTCCATCGGTGTTTCTGGGCTCTGGAGGATGCTTCTGGTCCCCAGGGGGCCCGAGGCTGTGGACGTGAGGGGCTTTGTCCTCACTCCACTCTGAGCCAGCACACCCGGGAAGAGGGACAGCTTCATGCCTGTTCCGTCCCTGTCTCGCTTGCTTGGATCTTGGAATTGGAAGCCCTTTTCCTGAGCATTTTACCCAGGCTTAGACAAGTCTTTTTACTGTCCACTCCCAGCCCACGCCCATGGCAGAGACCATCGGACTCCTCCAACCCACCCAATGACATTTATAGAGGCCTCTGAACTGGAACCCTTTACTCTCCACATCGTCCACTCCATGTTACTAGAATCACTTTCTACCCTTCAAAGAAGATGCAATTCTTCTCTATTTAAAATAATATTGGGGGACTTTCCTGGTAGCACAGTGGTTAAATATCCACCTGCCAATGCAGGGGACATGGGTTCGAGCCCTGGTCCGGGAAGATCCCACATGCTGCGGAGCAACTAAGCTCGTGCGCCACAACTACTGAGCCTGCGCTCTAGAGCCTGCGAGCCACAACTACTGAGCCTGCGTGCCACAACTACTGAAGCCTGGGTGCCTAGAGCTCGTGCTCCACAACAAGAGAAGCCACGGCAATGAGAAGCCTGCGCACCTCAACGAAGAGCAGCCCCCACTCGCCGCAACTAGAAAAAGCCCATGGGCAGCAACGAAGACCCAACGCAGCCAAATAAATAAGTAAATAAAAATTAAAAAAAATATAACGTTGGGATTTAGGGAAAAACATGAGAGTATGAAGGGAAAAAGTCCCCATAATGCCACCACTCAGAGAAGGTCACTATTTATAATTATTTTAATTTTCAACTCAGACTGTCCACAGATAGTTCATCTGCCTTGGCTGTTATCAGAGATAATACTATTTGTAATAGCATCTACTGAACACTTACTGCAGTAGGGGCGGGGCGGGGCAGGCACCGACCCTTAGCGCGAGACCCTGAGCTCAGGGGTTAGAGGTCCCGCTCAGTCAGCCTCGCGGGGGTCCTGCGGCAGAGAGTGCAGTGGAGGCGGACAGCGGCCTTCTCCCCAGGGCCCTCCAGCCTCAGGCCAGCGGGTGAGCTGGGCGCCTGGGGGACAGGCTGAGGGCTGGGTCCCGCAGAGCTCCAGAACCCTCGCCATGGCTGCCCACTGGCCGGGCCCAGGCCTCGAAGCAGCAGCGAACCTCTCCCCAGTCCCCGCCTCTGCGACCTAATGGTGGCGGGGTCTCCATGGGTCACAGTCCGCGGGACCCACCCCTGTTTGGGTGGCCTGAGGAGCCCGAGGGCCAGCTGGTTCCTGGGTGCCTGGCTTCCTCAGTGATGAGAGCTGGGCAGCGTCTGGGGATCTGGCCCTGAGGGTGCCGCCAGCTGAGATCTGCCTCCTCAGCCGGGCCTGGGCACTGGCGGGAGGACCTAGACTGGAGGCTGGTCCAACGCTCCCAGGCAGGCAACCAGCCCACATAGGGACCCCCCTCCTCTTACCAGAGCCTGGACCTCTGAGGGCAAAAGTTGAGCCTTGGGATCTTGCCCTTTCTTGTCAGAAGAGAGAATAACATTTGTTTTGGTGGAGGTTTACAGGAACATCATGACCTGACTGTGACCTGACCTCAAGAACAAAGGATCGGACACCAAGAAGTCTGTAACAACTAACCGTGCCCCTCCTTCACCTTTCCTATAAAAGGGCTTTGCTGAAAGCTTTCAGGGAGTTTGGGAATTTTGAAGGCATGAGCCACCAGTCTCCTTGCATGGCCCGGCAATAAACTTTCCTCTGCTCCAAACTCCGACGTTTTGGTATTGTTTGGCCTCACTGTGCATCGGGTACACGGACTTGCGTTTGGTAACATTACTATTTGCTAGACACTTATAGCTTCTAATCCTCATAAAACCTTTATAATAGACGTATTGCCATCTTTTTAAAAGTTAAGAACTAACTGACATATAACATTGTATAAGGTTGAGGTATACAACATAATGATTTGATATATGTATTTAGTATTGCCATATGATTACCACAAGAAGTTTAGTTATCCATCATCACACATAGTTAAAATTTTTTTTTTCCTTGTCATGAGAACTGTTATTTTGATGGCTGTCCTTCCAGCCTCTTCTGGGGCTTAATTCTGACCAGGAACAATAGGGCGATGGCTGGGAAGACAGTTGTTTAGTCCCCGAGATAGACACATACGTCAGTTTTAGGGCTTCTTCCTCCTCTCTCCCCAGCAGCTGCCTCAAAATCGGAACAAAAGCCACACTGGCAGACACATACAGGTCTGAGGATTCCTTCTGTGAGATTAACTCTGAAATGTTGAATATATTCATGATCAATAACTTGCTCTAATGGGATTGCCTTTTGAGCTTTGTAACTGGGCCGAAGGTCGCACACGCTGCTTCTCTTCTGGTTCTGGAAATACGGCTCAGCCTTTGGCCAGCCTCTGGGCACGTGGGCTCCTTATTCTCACTCCCCACCTGGGCAGAGCACGTGTCCTGGTTTGATCTGGTGAGGAGGCAGGAGTCAGCTTTCGTCCAGGAGAGCAATTCTGGTGAAACCTGTTCCCCCTGGCCCACTTTCTCAGAAGGCAGCTAGAGGGCTACAAGGGGGGAGCCGCCTGAGACCTCAGCCCAGGCAGGGGTCACTCCTCATGTCTCTGAACCCAGGGTCACGACCCTCTTGGCCATCATAGGTCTTCTCCCGCCTCCAGGAGGGGCTGCCCTTGGCCCTGCCCAGCTCCCTTGTGTCCTCGCTGGGAGAGGAAGAGCATCCACAGCTTCCCGCAGGACCTCACTTGGTCTCCCTGCCTTCCAGGAAAAGCTCTCTGCTGTCACCTAACACGATACCTTCCGATGAGGCTGACCATTTCTTTCTACTCTAACTCAGCCCCATTAACAACACAGCGACCATCTGCTGAGTGTCTTCCAAATGCTAAGTGTTGTGTATATAATCTCTACATTTTATCTTCCTATTAGCCTTGCTTTACAGATAGAGAATCTGAGCCTAAGTCCTTTGACTTCGGGCCCTCAGCTAGAATCAAAGGAAACTGAGTTTGAATCCAGTTCTAATTCTTAAGCCCATGTTCATAACCACAATTATACTGTCACCTTACTTGAAAGCGACCGTCGGCAAACACGAAGACAGGTGCTGCTTGCCCTGATCTCCTCGTGCTTGGTCTTGTCCTCTGAAAATCTATTTTCCTGGCAGAGTTTTCTTTTCACCCTTCATTCCCCCAAAGCCCCCAAATAATCCCCACACTCTGGCAGTCCTTCTATTTACAGTGCTCTTCTGACACATCTCATCACCTCTCTCTTTTTTAAACAGCCAGAGCACATCAGAACTGTAAGGGTACTTGGAGAAGTTCTCACTTTCTAGCAGCCACAGATGGCTCCTTTGTGGTCAGCCTGGAGCCTCAGATTACATCTTTAGCCCAAAAATTTGCAGAAGACACCCAATTGCAAAGCACTCTGCAAAGCACTCCTACATCTGCCAGCAGGGAGCCAGAGCCTGGAGGGTTTGAGAGAGAGCCCAGAGGGGCCGTGCGGAGAGGAAGGCAGTGGGAACATGGGACTCAGATCTTGGGCCCAGATGATTCCAGAAATGAGGTCTGTGAAAAATGACCTTCTGGGATTAACATGAGTGTACATATTTTGCTCCTGATATAATCAGCTCAGTTGGAGTGGTGCTAGACATAAGCAAAACTTCATGGCCCCAGAGGTAACGAATAGAAAGACGTAGAAAGACGTAATACAGTAGAAAGACATAATAGATCAAAGTACAGCGTCTGTGGCTATGGGAACCTGAAACCAGTGAGCTTTCAGAACCCAAGTGTACGGGGTAGCTTACGGGATCCAGGTAAGAACTTCAGGGACTTGGACAAGCTCATCCCTCCAATAGGATGCCCTGGCTGGGTATCAGGGTGAAAGTTTAACAACAGGCATGGCCAGGCTGCGGCCCTGGAGTTGGGATGGGCAGTAATCCTTCAGTTCATGGGGGTATTGGAGGGTCCTGGGATAAGGACCAGGGAGCACTCAGGGGGCTAGAACTGAAGGCAGGGATTATTTGGCAACCAGTGGAGAAGTGTATTTAGACACTTTAATAACCAGAACAGCTGTGCAGGGAGGGTGGCTGGATGGCAGTTTGCTGGGAAGTCACTGCTCAGGCTGCAGACACACCTGGCTCCAGCCTCCTCCCCCGCCTCGGTACCTGGGGCTGGACTTGCCAGGACTCCATTTCCCCCGAAAACTCCTCAGGACAGGGGCATCTTGCCAGCTCATATGGAAAAGAGCTTGACTCTCAGCACTGGCTATTGTGCAATCCAATATTACCCCTTCCCAAACCCTCACTTTAGAGATAGGACTTTGGCGGGGAAGTTGGGAATACAATTCATTACCCTCCCCTAGTGCGCTGGGCTCTGCTCTACCTGGGGTTGCTGCATCTGTTCTAAACTACCGACCCCCATCCCAACCAGACTCTGAGGAAGGTACTATTATCCTGCTTTGCAGAGGAGAAGACCGAGGTTAGAGAGCTTGCATCTCACATGGGGTCACGCAGCCCAGAAGGGGCGGGGCCAGGACTCAGATGCAGATCCACCTGACTGCAGGGCCGAGCCCTTTCTGTCCACCTGGAGGCTGGCTCTCACCGTGAATTAACCAACTCAGTTAAAAGCTTGCTCCAGGTCATGCAGAGTTAATAGCAGAGGCAGGAGTAAAACCCTCAGCTCCCATTTTGGGGGCTGTCCTCACACCCCAAGGAACTAGCTATCATCACAAATTAGAAGAATATTTAGTTACAGATGGGCTCCCAGGGCCTGGCTCCCAGGTGCGGGTGAGGGTTGGGAGGAGGGTCTGACGACCCTGTTTCAGAAGTGGTTAGGGTCAGACATACCCTATCCACACCAGCGCATGAGGTCTGGGTGCTGACGAGGGAGGACAACTCCCGGGGAACCTGTGGGAACTGCCCTCCGCGGGGCTTCTCAGGGCAGGCCCGGCTGGCGATGCCACCTCCTCCTCCCTAGAGAGCTGGGTGTATCCATCAGTTCCTTGCAACACCTGTGTCAGAGCTCAGACCAGCCTGGCGATAGCTTCCAGGAGGCAAGGGCCCTCCCTAAAAGGAGAGCATTGGGATGGGAACTCTGTGGGATCCCAGAGCATTTCCCTGCTAGTCTGAGCAGCACCCCAGACCAGGGGTCACCTGGGAGGGGCCACTATGGCTGTTTTCCTTTTTATCACCCAGGCTAGGTGAGAGGTCAGGGCAAGAAATCCCAGCTCTGAGTCATGGACCCTCCAGGACCTGAGAGGGATGGGCACAGCTCTCAATTGCTTCATTCCTGCTTCAAGGTAAGCTCTGTCCCTCTGTGGAGGTTTCTCCTTGCCCAAGCTCCTGGAGACTCAATGAGACAGGAGAGGCAGGAGCACGTGTGGACCAGAGGCTATCTCAGCCCCCTGAGGGCTGTGGAGAAACACAGCCCAGAAGGCGACGTCTATCCTGGCCCAGGCAGCGGGACACCAGGCACCATACAGCATGGGGCTTCCCTCCTGGGCTCCTTGGAGACTGAGCAGGGTCTCTACCTCCCACCCCACAGGGACAAGACACTTTCAGGGCATCACTCATCTCATTCCATGATTTAGTGTGGGCCGGGGGAAGGTAAGGAGGAAGATGTTGCTGCTGACAGCCCTTGCCATGGCATGCCTACAGCAAACTGGGAGACAGAGACGATGGGAAAGCCCTGGAAACCTGACCCATGAACCTGGGGTGTCTCTGCAAGGCCGTGAGGGCCTGCATAGACCCAGGAGTCTGGACCACAGACCCAGGAGCAGTGTTTCATGGCCAATGGAGACAGGTTGGCAATGGCACCGATCCTCACCGGACACCACACCACACACTCTCACAGCAGGCAGTTCAAGACGTCCACAAGGTAAATGCCTGCTCACCGTTAGGATAGGCCAAATGTGACCCACCCCCAGCAGTGCTGAGCACTGTCCTCCTGGGTGCTGCTGGGCCCAGGACGTCCCTGAGCCACTCCATAGAGTCTTGTCAAGACCGTGGGTACCCGCAGCTGGGCCATCCACCCAGGAACCCAGCCCCAACTGGGCCAGACTGTGTCCCCTGGTGCCAGGCAGGGGCTGCCCTAGCCAAGGTGCTCCATGTCTCTGGAGTCTGCAGTGCCCCGAGCCCTCCCTGAACCCATCTCCTGCTCTCAGCTCCGGACCCACCCAGCCCTGCTCCCTCACCTCCAAGGTGCAGGTGGTGGAGGGCCTGCCATCTTCCATTTGGCTTGGGTGTGACGGGTAGTGGGAGACTGGGACGAGCATCTGCGTCTGGAGCATTGTGTGGTTCTGCCGTAGGGTAGTGAGATGGGGAACTTATACTCTGACTCAGAGCTCCACCCTCTGGAAGACTCTTGGCAGTGTCTGGGATTGCCCGGGGAGGGGTTTAGGTGGGAAGACAGATGGGGTTCCTGGGCACAGGCCTCTTAGTATCAAGGGACCCTCAGGTCTTCAGATCCTGGAAATGCAGGGACCAGTAGGGTCAGTGGTCCGCTGCCCCCAGAAGAATGACCAGGCTGTCCATTGCACCAGAGAACGGCGGGAAGAGGCTTCAGGATTAGCCCAGCCATGATTTGGAAAAGCTGTCTCTACAGCTTGTCAAGTCATGGCTCAGAGGTGCCCCTCTGGGGGATGTGCCCTCCCTCCTAACTCTACTTAGCCCCATGGCTCAGTGCCCCAGGAGCTGTAGGCAGGGACCTCAGGAGAGGCAGGGACCATGACCAGGACTCAAAGTTAGAGGATGAAGAAGGAAAGTAAATCGCCTGAATCCCTGGTGAGGAGAGAGTCAAGGGCTAGTTCTCCCCGCCCTCCCAGGCAGGCGGAGAAAGGGTGAGCCCAGCCCCTGCCTGGGCTCAGAGCAGCTTCGGGGATGCTCTCGCCCCATGCAGCTCATTCCTATCTCTGTCCTGGTGGCTGGCTCACTCCAGGGGTCTGGAGAGGCGGCTTTGCTTGCTCAGCTGCGCAGCTGGGAGCATTGGGAATTTCCTGCCTGAGTTATTGCCTGGAGGCCCACAACCGGCTTTTCTGGCCCATGGATTAAAGTGATTTTATGAAACTAAGGGTGAGATCTGAATGCAGGGCTGATTGGGCTTGAATGCAGGGATGGATCCCGGTCAGTGGTACCTGTGGGGCCTCTCCGTATGCCAGGTGGAGGACATCCCCACCCGGCTCCTCTCTGCTTGCCAGGCTCTCCAGAGTGGGGATGGGGCCTTAGCTTGGACCCCTCCCAGCTTGCATCCTTCCCTGCCGCTGCCATAGCGCACTGCCAAGGACACAAACAGCATCCGCACCCCTCGGTGGACTCTACCAAATTCAATTTAGTTCACAGTGCTTAGTGAGCACCTACTGCATACATGCTACTAAGAGAGGAAATTCCAGGCTTGAAGCTGTTGACAGTCCAGCTGGGGAGCCAAATGCTTCCGACCCCTCAGAAGCTTGGAGGTCTGAGTCTCCTGTGGTAACGGGGGTATCCTAGAAGGAGCAATATAAACCCTTTACATTTGTAAAAATCTGTGGTTTACAGAGCTAATAACTGGCTACGGAGCACGGAAACGGGGAAATGAGTGTCAGCTGGGAAGGGAAAGAGTGGGCATGAGAAGGCTTCCTGGAAGAGGCAGCATCTGAACTGGGTCTTGGAGGATAGACGGGATCGCAATAGCTAACGACAGGTGAGAAGGGCATCACGGGAAGAAGGAACAGTAGGAGCAGGAAGAAGGAGGCCAGAAAGCTGGCTATGCTCAGGTATGTAAGTGGGCTGGTATCAGAGTAGTGAGTTGTGTGGGAGGAGGTATGGGGGGGTGGAGAGTGGGACACAGAGGGTGGTGGAAGTTGGGCAGAGAGAAGGGAGGTTCTGTGAAGGAACAAATATGGAAAGATATATTAGGGCCCCATAGTTGTGACCTTTAAAAGGCATGCTTTAGGGACTTCCCTGGTGGTCCAGTGGTTAAGACTCTGTGCTCCCAATGCAGGGGGCCCAGGTTCGATCCCTGGTCGGGGAACTAGATCCTGCATGCTGCAACTAAATAACCTGTACATGGTAAGGAAGATCCCGTGTGCTGCAACTAAGACCTGGAGCAGCCAGATAAATAAATAAATATTTTTAAAAATTAAAGAAAAATAAGAGGTGTGCTTTAAATTTGGACTTATCCTCTAGGCAATGGGGAGCCATCGGTGGTTTTTGAGTGGGACAGTGACATGATCAGAGCTGAAATTTTGGAAGGCAATGGTGATTGATGTTGTAGACAGCCCAGCCCACAGCACTACAATGTCCTGAATGTGATGTGGTGAGGGCTATGGTGAGGGAAGGGGGACCCTCCCCACAACGGAGGTGTCCACCTGGTACCCATTCCCTCCACTCCCCCACCCTTCACCATCAAATGGGCCCAGGGCAAGCCCCAAACTCCAAAGCATTCCTCAAAGCCTAGAACTTGATCCTCTTCTCACTGAAGGAGCCTAGCCACAAATACCCACCCCACCCGCTCCATCCATCCTCGGCAGCCTATGAAAAATCTGGGTCTCCAATCCTTGTATTTTCTCAATGTGCATAAACTCCTAAAGAGCAGGGCCTCTCTTCAGTTGAATGAAATCAAATTGAATAGGAAGCTAACAGGAGGTGGGGTGGAAGTTTCTTCCTCCGCACCCTCTACACAGCCTCTGACCCAGGTGGGAGCTGGTGTAACAGCAAACAGAGTGGACTCACCTGCCGGCATTTACTGCCTGGCTCTGAGCTGACAGGGTGCAGCCGGGAAGGAAACAACAAAGAATTTGTGATCTAGTGAGGGGAGCGGAGAGGGCTGAGTTAAGTGGTAAATTGTCCAGTGTGGACTCTAAGTAGGGCAGGAGGGGACAGAGGCCTTGGTGGGAGCAGTGGGGAGTGGGCTGGGAAGGTGAGGAGTACCAGGCATAAGGCAACGTCCAACTATGGGGCGAGGGGAGCCTAACCCCCTCCTCTAATCCAGTGTGTCTCTGAATGAACACACAGTTAAAGCTACAACAGTGTTCTTGGTACACAACTGATGCTCCAAATCAATGCCCCTGCCCCCAGAGCTCCTTCATGTGGAAATTCTGATGCCATCTCCGCACAAAGTGGAGGGGACTTGTTTTCTTTCTACCCACCGCCCTTTCCTCCCTAATTAGCGGAGAGCCTGAGATCTCCCCAAAGCCCCCCAACCTGCTCTTCTGAGCCTCCACCTCTGGCTGTGTCCGGGGATCTTGTTAACTGGCTCCCATCGATCAGGGTGACCAGGAGCTGCCTTCGCCAGCAGCCTCTTGGCCTCAGGTAACCCAGCATTGGAAAGTACATTCCTCCCAGTGGCTCAGCTGACATCCCAGGAGAACCAGCAAGGATGAATTCTTCACCTTTCCTCTTTCAAGATGCCTCCGGTGCCTGTCCCTTCCTTCCCACCCCATCAGCAGCATCTGATTCTCCGCCTCTTGCCTCTCACGAGTTCTTGCCCCACACACCTGGCTGGCCAGTGAGCTTCGTAACCAGGCCCTCAACCTGTCATTCTCCTGCTCAGCACATCTAATGCTTTTCCATTCTTGCCAACAAATTGGATTCCAATACCTTCCAAGCAGAGCCCAGAAACAGCCCTACGTACATATGAAATTTCATTATACAGTGAAGGAAGTATTTCAAATCAGTGATGAAAGGATGGACTATTCATTATTGGAAAAAGTATTATAGCTTACTATTTGGAATAATATAAAGTTAGTTATAAAGTTAAAATGAACTTCATAACCACACAAAAATAAATTCCAGACAGATTAAATATCTAAATGTTAAAATAACACTATAGAAGGTTTAAAATAAAATATTACAGCATGATGAGGATGAGGAGGATTTTCCTAAACAAGGTATAAAAGCTAGAAACCAATAGGGAACTGTTGCCAGATTTTTTTTTTTAATTTTTAAAAAAATTTATCTATTTTTGGCTATGTTGGTTCTTTGTTGCTGCACACAGGCTTTCTCTAGTTGTGGCGAGCAGAGACCACTCCTTGCTGTGGTGCACAGACCTCTCACCATGGCAGCCTTGTTGTGGACCTCTCTTCTTGTGGAGCATGGTCTCTAGGCACGTAGGCCTCAGTAGTTGTGGCGCACGGGCCTAGCTGCTCCTCGGCATGGGGGATCTTCCTGGACCAGAGCTCGAACCCATGTCCCCTGCATTGGCAGGTGGATTCTTAACCACTGCGCTACCAGGGAAGTCCCTGTTGCCAGATTTAAATACATAGAAAGAGACTTCCCTGGTGGTGCAGTGGTTAAGAGTCCACCTGCCAATGCAGGGGACACGCTTCAATCCCTGGTCTGGGAAGATCCCATGTGCCATGGAGCAAATAGGCCTGTGCACCACAACTACTGAGCTTGCGCTCTAGAGCCCTCAAGCCACAACTACTGAAGCCCATCCACTGCAACTACTGAGCCTGCGTGCTGCAACTACTGAAGCCCACACGCCTAGAGCCCGTGCTCCGCAACAAGAGAAGCCACCGCAATGAGAAGCCCGCGCACCGCAACGAAGAGTAGCCCCCGCTTCCCGCAACTAGAGAAAGCCCGCGTGCAGCAACGAAGACCCAACACAGCCAAAGACAAAACAAAACAAAACAAAAAAAACATAGAAGTGTAAAACTGGAGTAAAGCAAAAGATGCCATAAGCACTGTTCTACCTCCAAAACGTATCCCAAATTCCTTCCTCTTAATAAATACCTGTGGGTAACAAACCACTCTTAAAAAATAACAGTAAAGAGGAGAGTCTTACCCTGCCTGATATTAAAATAAACTACAAAGTCACACTAACACAAGCAGTAGGGTGTTGGTGCAAGAATAGGACCAATGGAACAAAGTAGAGGGGGCAGAGATAGACCCCGATATTTAAGGGAACTTAACATATGAGAAATTTGGCACCACAAATCAATAGAAAAAGAACAGATTGTTTGGGCTTCCCTGGTGGCACAGTGGTTGAGAAACTGCCTGCCAATGCAGGGGACACGGGTTCGAGCCCTGGTCTGGGAAGATCCCACATGCCGCAGAGCAACTAGGTCCGTGAGCCACAACTACTGAGCCTGCGCGTCTGGAGCCCGTGCTCCGCAACAAGAGAGGCCACGATAGTGAAAGGCCCGCGCACCGCGATGAAGAGTGGCCCCCGCTTGCCGCAACTAGAGGAAGCCCTCACACAGAAACGAAGACCCAACACAGCCAAAAAAAATAAAATAAAATAAATAATAATTTTAAAAAAAAAGAACAGATTGTTTAAAAGGTGACATGGTCATGAGTGGCTCAGTGTATAATGTAAAATAAAACAGCATCCTCACCTGTCCCCATATAAAAAGATGGGCTGTAAATGGGATGAACATAAGAAAGGGAAAACTATGAAGTTGGCAGAAGATAACATAGGAGAGTCTATTTGTGGTCTTGGGGATGAGGATTTCTTAAACATCATTTTGAATCCACAAACCACAAGGAAAAAAATTTCTAAATTTGATTACATAAGAATTAAGGGTTTCTGTCAACTAAGAACACAGAGAAACAGTTAATAGATAGGCGACAGAATAACAGAAGACATTCGCACCGAAGTTGCAAATCACAAAAGGATTAATGTCTAGTATATAGGAAGATTTCTTACATACTCCGCAAGAAAAAGATGGTCATGCCAACAAAAAAGTGAACCAAAGATTTGAACCTGCAATTTATAGGAGGGGAAACCCAAAAAACTAACAAGCATTTGAGGAGACGCTCAAAATCATTGGTAATCAGAGAAATTAAAACAAAAATGAAATTTCACTGCAGCTGTTAAATTGGAAAGCACTGAGAAAGTTGAATAAAGATTGCCTTTCTTCGGGGAGAGAATGGGAAAGGATTTGTGGGTTCAGGGAAGTAACAATCAAGAAGACAAACTCGGGGCTCATGGGCACCAAGGGTGATAACAGGCCATGTCCTCAGCCCTCTGCACTCAAGTGAAATTATTTTCCCTCCAGCTTTTCACCGGAGTCACTGCCACTGCTCCAGCCTGAGTCATCATCTCCCTCATCTCAGCTATGGCATTAGCCTAACTGGTCTTCCTGCTTGCACTTGTGCCTTGTTATAAGCCATTCTCTACAGAATCTCCTAAAAACATAACTAGATTATTCGACAGCCCTGGTTAGAACCCTCCCATAGCTTCTGGTGGCTTTTACTTCTTGCCATGGCTTCTCACATTCTACTCCTTCCCTTGAACACAGTTCAGCTTGTGAAGTGGAGATGCTGCTTTATTTCATCCTATATAGTGAGCCACTTGTACCCATGTCATCTATTAAACAGTGTGTTCTTTTCCTATTGATCCGTGGTGCCAATTTTATCGTATATTAAGTTTCCTTAAATATCAGGGTCTGTCTCATGGCCCTCCATGCCCTGAATGTGCTAAATTCTTTTCCACGTCAGGGATTTTTGCACTTGCCGTTCCCTTGCCCGAAGTCCTTGACTTTCTGCTCTGTCATGGCTCTGCTCAAGTGTCATTTTCTCCAGCAGCCCTGCCCTGACCACCCTTTATAACATGTGTGCCTTTCAACCACTTACTTGCTTCCGTGTTTCTCTGGTTATTAATTAAGTTAAATTAGATCAAATCTAATTTAATATATCATATATTGATTTATCTTGTTCATCTTTTTGCCTCGTTCCACCAGACCGTAACCCTTTTCAGGGCAGGAACATTGCTGGTCTTGTTCATCAACTGGAAACACCTAACGTCCATCAGTAAAAAGATGGTTAGTTATGGCACATTCACCACTGGACCATCACACAGATGTCAACAGGAACAAAGTGGCTACCATCTATTGAATGTTTACAAAGTGACGGGGACTATTCTTCATATCTTGTATTACCTGTGGAGTAGATACTATTATTCTCTCATTTTAAAGAATAATTGAGACATGGAGAAGGTAAGCCACTTCCTCAGAGTCACCATAGTAAGTGACAGGGCTGTGATGCAAATCAGCCTGTTCCAGAACTTCTGGCTTTAACCCTCATACACTCAGCCTTTTGGGAGATGCTACTGCCCTGGAAAATCAGGATTCTCCATTATGATTTTTAACTGTCTCTTTATGTTCCTGTGTTCATTGATAAAGCTCAATTTCCTAAAACAAACATATAACGAGTAACACAGACACAGAAAACAAACTTATGGTTACCTTAAAGGGAAAAGGGGGTAGGGGAGGGATAAATTAGGAGTTTGGGATTAACAGATACAAACAACAGATATTTTATATTGTATATAAAATAGGTAAACAACAAGGTCCTGCTGTATAGCACAGGGAACTATACTCAATATCCTGTAATAAACCATAATGGAGAATAATATGAAAAAGAATGTATGTATATGTATAACTGAATCACTTTGCTGGTACATCAGAAACTAACACAACATTGTAAATCAACTATACTTCAATTAAAAAAATACAGTGAGTAAATACAGTTTTGACAACATAAAGTAAAGCAAATATTATACCCTCCAAGTAACGGGAGATTAAAAAAAAAATAAATCAACCATTGAAGTTAATATGTCAAGATGTCTCAGAAATTCTGGTCAACAGATTAGACGTGACTATTTCATGATGACAAGATATAAAATAAGGATAAATATGACAAGAAAGGCTCTTTATTCCAACATAGGTAGTATTTATGTTCCTAATGTTGTCAACAGATCCTGCCCTTCTTTATCTTTATAAGCAGATGTTAAAGTCCTACTCAGTGCTTTGTATTCTCAAAGCACTTGTGTCCATAGCTCAACATTTCTCAATCTTGTGAGGCTTCTGCTACTAAAGCTTGTGCCTCTGGTTTCAGCTGGATGATAGATTTTATCTTCCTGCTCCTGACTCTCTCTCACACATAGCAAGACTGCCTGGAGCTTTTTGTACCCTGAGTTTGCTCTTTGCCAGCAGTCACCTCTGTGAGGATGACATTGTCCAGTTAGTTCAAGGTCTAGATGTTGAAGTTTCACAGACCTGGATTTGAACACTTGTTCTGCCCCATGTTAGCTGCATGAACTTGGGTAAGTTTATCCCTCTAAGCCTGAGTTTCTCCATCTGAAAAGTGGGAAGCAAAATAATTCCTACCTCATAGGGTGGTTGTGAAGAGTAAACGAGATCAAGTCATAGCACATGGCCGGCCCTTAGTTAGCGATGGATTCAATATAAGTGCTATGATCACGGTACAGCAACCTCAGACACCAAGATGTCATCTGCCCAAGGAGCTCACAACGTATGTTGGGTGAGGCAGGAAGGTCGTACAAATGGTCTCAGGATGATCATGTCACATGTGAGGAGAGGTGTAAAAATACGCTGCTTGGGGATCACAGCCACCCAGGGCTGGGAAAGTCAGAAGAGGCTGCCTGGAATAGGAAAAACTTGAACTTGCCCTCGAAGGAAGGACAAGGACCCAGGAAAGAGCATTTCTGTCAGATGAAACAGCATGAGCAAAGGTGTGAAGACTCAGAAAGGATATTAACTAAGGTACCAGATGTCAAGTGTAAGAATCATGATGATTCTTTTGTTGGCAGTGGTGACTCATGAGCAGAGAATGTTTAAGAACGAGAGCAAATCCTACTCCTACAGGCAGAACAGGTGGCCATCAGCACTGTGTGTTTTGGGTGAGCTGGAAGGCAGGCATGCCTCCTTCATCAGCTCAGGGTGGCTCCTTGGCCCAAGCCGTGGCCTGCAAAAGCCCCCTGATAAATAAATGCCTCTCCCTCTTCACCAGCCGGGAGTGGCTGCTGGTCTCGCCCTACCCAAATGCCCTGCAGTCTCCCAGGGCCCCCAGTTCCATGCAGACTCTGCCTCAGCTTCTCTAGCTGTCACTCTGGGCCTGAGGGGACGGTACCCAGGAAGGATAAACATGCGTGTCTGTGGAGGAGGAGGAGGAATCCGGAGCAAGGCCTGTGAGTGTCAGAGGGAGACGATGGGAAGCAAGGTTGCAGGCTCCATTCGTTTCTTCACGGCCTCTGGTCGCCTGGCCAGAGCAGAGTCCCATCCATCTGTGTTTAGGTCAGGCTAAGTCTACACAGGCAGACACTGCCTTTCTGTCTGGTCACTTTACAGAGATGGAAGGGCTTCCTGCTGGCCTCAAGGCCAGATGTGGGCAGAGACCAGGTAGGGCAGGAGTCACCTGGCCATGGAGCCCCCAGGGCGCCAAGTGCCAGCAGCAGGTGGCATTGCTCAGTGGAGGAGACAGCTGATGTGACATAGGTGGAGAACATTCACTGAGCACTCAGGAAGTGCCCAGCACTGGCTCTAATTCTGGACAGGCTGACTCTGAACAGAGATTTCTTGTATGTAAGGAACTCTTTGGTGAGTCTCTCCTGGGAATCAAAGACTTACCAAAGAGTTAAAAAAAAAAAAAAAGGATGAAATGTGAACATTTTAACCTGTATGGTTTTGTTTTATGTTTTTGTCCCTGCAATCCTTTTGGTCCTTTCTTCCCTCAAACTGGCCCCTGGCCTCTGCTGCCCTGAGGAGGGAGACCGTCTTCAAAATACAAAGAGAAACAGAAGATAAATCTTGGCTTCTAAATTTTTCTAGGCCTCAGTTTTCCTGTAAATAACAGATATGGAAAAATACATAGGCAGTCATTTATCCTTGCCCCACCTCCACCATCCGACAGCTGGTGTAACAGCGACAAACTCTTGGGATCCAGAGCTGAGAGCACGTCTGACCTCTGGGAGATGCAGCCTCACAGATGTGCCCTTTGGCCCCCAGAGAGTAGAGGGAAGAGGCCTGGGCAGACTCATGGAAACTCCGCAAGGCTGCCTTAGGGGCCCTGGAAGTTAGGAGAGCTGTGGGCCTGTGGGCGATGGTGGGGGCTGAGTGAACCAACAGTGAGAACTGCTGGGCTGGGGTTGCTGGAGCCTGAGGACCCAGCTCGGTAAAAGCCACATGAGGGCGTCTTGGCGGACGGCCCAGTAGAATGATTGCACTTTTGGCAAACTCATCACTTGGTGAATTGACTTATTTTTTTTACTTTAAAAATCAACTTTACTGAGGTATTATTTAACACAATAAAGTGTATCCATTTGATTGGTTTTGACAACTATATACAAATGTGCAACCACTGCCACAATCAAGACGGAGATCATTTCCTTCACTCCCAAAATTTGCCTCATAGCCCTTTTGGTCAACGCTTCCACTTCTCCCTGGGCCTCAGGGAACCACTGATCTGCTTTCTGTTGCTGTCAATTAGACGGGTCTTTTCTGGAGTTTCACGTAAGTGGAGTCATACTGTTCAATCTTTTGTGGTGACTTCTTTTGTTTGGTGTAAAGTTTTTGAGGTTTATCTATGTTGTTGTATGAGTTCTTTCTTTTTCATTGCTGTGTAGTTTTCCATTGTAAAAATTACAATTTGTTTATTCATTTGTCAGTTAAAGGATAAAGGTGTTTCCAATTTTCAGCAATTATGAATAAAGCTGTTATAAATACACACATACAGGTGTTTGCGTAAATATGAGTCTTCATTGCTCTTGGGAAAATAACTACGACTGGAATGACTAGGTCTGATTGATTTTTACCTAGTGACCCAGAGCTAGTGTGATGTCACATCTGGGCTCATCTGACAATCCCAGCCTCCTGTCCTCGGCCCTTCTCCACTCTCCCTGGGGGTGGGAAGATGAGTTGTAGTGGTTCAGACGGGAAACCCGTGGTGACTCAGGCCACAGTGAGTGGCAGGGATGGAGAGAAGTGATGGGATTCAAGACGTATTTTGGGGGACTTCCCTGGTGGTGCATTGCTTAAGAATATGCCTGCCAATGCAGGGGACACGGGTTCGAGCCCTGGTCCGGGAAGATCCCACATGCCGCGGAGCAACTAAGCCCGTGCGCCACAACTACTGAGCCTGCGCTCTAGAGCCCACAAGCTACAACTACTGAAGCCCCTGCGCCCTAGAGCCCACGCACTGCAACTACTGAAGGCCGCGCACCTAGAGCCTGTGCTCTGCAACAGGAGAAGCCACTGCAATGAGAAGCCTGCTCACTGCAACGAAGAGTAGCCCCCGCTTGCCGCAACTAGAGAAAGCCAGCGCACAGCAACGAAGACCCAACGTAGCCAAAAAAAAAAAAAAAAGACAAATTTCGGGGTAGAACCATCACAGTATGATGGTTTAGATATGGAGGGCGGGGCAGAAGATGTCCAGTGGGCTTCAGTAGCCTGAGGTGAAAAGGTGTAATGCACAGGGGTGGTCCTGAGGGAAATCCATCAAGTACAAAAGTAGGGGGCAGATGAGGAGAGACTGGGGAACTGAGCTTTGAGCTGGGCCTGAAATGTGGGCCAGGCTAGGAAAGGCAGCAGGAAGGGAGGGCATTCCAGGAAGGGAAGCAGCAGAATCCAGGTGAAGAGGTGGGAATGAGCTTGCCTTACACCATGTAGGCGGCACAGAGTAGGGCAAGTCCTGCCAGGAGGGAAGGGTGGGCGCCGGGCCATAGGGTGGGCTGCTGGGGTGGGGTCCGATTTCGTCAGGCCTCTGGAGCCAGGCAGAGGGATCAGCCTTGATGTCAGAGATAATGGGAAGCCGCGTGGGCTCTGAGGCCCGCAGTCAGCCAGCCAGCCATCTGTCACTCAACGTTCCAGGTGTGCACCAGAGGCTGCAAAGACACTAACAAGCAGCCACAAAGCTTGTGCTTCCTGAAAATATTTACTGACAACCCACTCTGATAAAAGTATGGGTCGTTTAGAGACAAAGTCTCTTGGCTTCCTTGGTTTCTTCCAACCTCATTGGCGATTCCTTCTCAGTCTTCTTTGGTGGCTCTTCTGTCTACACCAGCCATCTAGAAGGTGGGGAGCAGAAGGGCATAGGCTTCTGCTTCTTCCCTTCTGTCCGCCCCACCCCCCCATTTTTGGGAGACCTCATCCAGCTTCATGGCTTCAACAACCATCTATATTCTGCTTCATGTAGTCAACCCAATTATCTCCCCGACCTATCTCCCAAGTTCCAGACTTGTGTTTGCATCTGCCCACCTGACATCTCTGCTCGGATATGCGTATATCAAGCATCTCAAATTTAAAATGTCCAACACAGAAACCTCCAGTCTCCTCCATCCCAACCCATTTGGGGAGCCCTATCTTGGGGTTCCCTAGCTGACTAAGGGGTACCTCCCAGTTATTAAGGCAAAAACCTAGGAGGCGTCTTTGTGTTCTCATTCCATATCCAATCTATCAGCAAGATAGAAGTTCTGCCTCCAGAAAAATCCAGAATCTGTCCACTTGTATTTAAGCCGCCTCCATTTCCTCCTGGACCACAGCCAGAGCCTCTTCACTTGCTTCCCTGTTTCCCCTCAGGCAGTCCATTCCACAGATCAGCCGCAGTGATCGGTGTAAAACATAAATCAGATAAAGTCCATCCTCAGATTAGAAGCTTCCAGTGGCTCCCGCCTGATGCCTCAGAACAACCCCAAAGCTGCCTCCTGCTGCACTGGGTCAGCATAAGGCTCTGACTACTTCCTCTCTTCCCCTGCTCTCTGCTCTCCAGACACACTGGTCTTCTCTCTGTTTCCAGAACAGACCAGCCTTGTGCCCACCTCAGGGCCTTTGCACTTAGAATTTGCTCTCTGTGGAACATTTTCCCACTGGTCTTCTTATGGTTCAGATCTTGGTTCAGATGTCACCATCCTACCTCCTGTCCCCTCCCTGCTGAAAGTCACCCTCTATCACATGTTTAGTTCCAGTAGCTTCGACATAGAAACAGTCATGTATTTATTTCCTGTCTCCCCCATTAGAATGTAGTTTCAAGAGGACTGGATCCTATCTGACCTGCTCAGTGCTCTGTCTTCCACTCCTAGAACAATACCGGGGGCACAGTGGGACCTTGATAAATATTTGTTCAAGGAATGAATACGTGCTTCAGATGTGGTTCCTGGTCTTCCTGAGATGGAAGACATGTAACAAGCCACAGGAAGAGTTGCCTAAGAATACAGTGCAGGAAATGGTAGCTCTGAAAACTAATCCGATAAATTCATTTTTGCTGAAGTATTGCTGGATGACGACATGCTACCCAGTAATGCCAGCCTCCAAGGGGCCCTAGAAAGATGAAGACGTAATCTACAGGGTGGTCCTGGAGGGAAACCCTTCAAGGACCAAAATGGAGGGCAGATGAGAAACTATTTGAAGATTGGTGGGTCCTTGTGGGTCCCTCAAAATTTGCCATATGGAGGATTCCTCTGTCACCGAATGCAGACACGTCGTCCCCAATCATACACGTTCCCCCCACATACATACATTCCCTAATATGACACCCCCTCTTGCAGAGCTGACTGTGATTCTTCTTATCTTGTTCAGATATTTCATACAGGTCTTAGGGAAGAACCAACTGACAAGCTTCTGAGAAATTCCATGGAAATTTGCAAAAATAAAGCACCTATAAACTCTGACATTTCACCATAAATCTTAACAAATTATAGTACAGGCACACAATGGAATATTATTCTGCCATTAAGGTGACAATTATGAAGTTTACGTATCAACCAAGAAAACATTCATGGCTGTCATTTTAGGTTAAGACAAAAAACAAAAAACCTGGTATAAGTATTATAAGCACAACTATATCAACATTATCTAAAGAGAAAAAAGACTGAAAGGGAATAGTTATTGTACTGAGTTAATGCGATTACAATGGGTTTTTCCTTTATGTTTCCAGACATTTTTTGAAATTACTTTTACACACATAAAAAAGAAAATATTAAGGTTAAGCACAGTGTCTTTGTGTGGTTGCCTCTGTCCCAGCCCTGTGGCCTTCCTGCTCTTCCCTCAAGCAGCTGAAACAAGACAAGGGGCACAGCCTCATTCCTGAACCATGTCAGGCATGGGGATGACAGGACAGAAGGGGAGAAAGAATTGTAAAGTCACAACAACAACGACGACAGCAGTCAGCATGGTTCCAGCTTCCTGTGCTCCAAACACTCTGCTATCTACACCTGACGTGATTTTGCCACAGAGGTGGAGAAACTGAGAGGTGAAGTCTGAGAGGTTTAGGAACTGGTCTGAGGTCACAGGGTTGGCAACTGACAGAGAAACTTATGGAAGCCCTGGTCTGATTTCACAGCCCACGCTCTCAACCACTCTAAGGAGGACGGCGCTCTTACAGATACTGAACCCCTGTGTCTCAATGGCTCTCACAGCCTTTGAGGGGCCACCTCTGAGTCAGGAGGCCTCTGATGCCAGGGAGGGGCAGGGGGTGCAGGCCCCTGACCTCCCAACAGGGCTGTAGCCGGTACATCTCCCCCTGCAGCACATCAGGAGCAGGCCGGGCCTACTGGACCACAGGGACTTCTGGAATGGAGGCTGAGCCGGGAAAGGAAGGGGAGGAAGCCTGCCCACTGGGGGACTGGGGACAACAGGAAGGGCGGGAAGGTGTGGGGCAGAGAGGGGGAGAGGAGCCACCACTCTTCACCTGTGACTCTGAGAGGGGTCACCGGCAGGGGCCCTGGTGCTTCCATGGGGCAGTCAGTCTGGTCAAGGGGACGAATCTTGGGGGGACCGGTCATCGGCCCAGCTGCCCTCAGGTACCTTGGGTGGTGGACACTGGGTTGACAGCCACAGCTATGAAGTGGGACCTACTGGGGCCAGGCAAGGTGACCCCATGGTGGAGGGCCAGGATGGAGCCAGAAAGCCAGGGTCCAGACAGAATGGGGCAGAGGCAGAGGGGTCCACAGGGGGCAAAGTGACCATGACCCAGTGCTCCTGTGAACAAGGCCCATGGACGGACGCGAGCCTTGCCCCCTGCTGAGCTCAGCCTGGCACTGCTGCTGAGACCAGAGCGGCCAGAGGGGCACAAGAACACGGACCCCTCCCCATTGCTGGGAGCCCACAGGAAGCTCACACACCTGCCCGCCCGAGAAGCTGGGGAGGCAGATCTGGATCTACTGATGATTGCCTAAAGCCACGGTTCAATTTTTGTAGCCCACTCAATTTACCAGATGGGACTGGCTTAGTCAAGGTTTTCTCTTCACTGGCCCATGGGTGGGGTCCGTGAGGAAGGCCAAATCACTACATTCCCTCCAACTTGCTCAGAGCTGCGTGTGGTTACAGTTATGACCCTGCCCTGCCACTAGGCTAGATGGCACAGGCTTAGAATCTGTTATGTGCCAGGTGGTCTGCTAAGTCATTCACCTGCAGGGTCCTGACCGCTCTTCTCAGTATCATATCAATAGAGACACCTGCCATCTCAGCTCTCCTATCGACTAGCTGTGTGACCTTAACCCCACTGAGCCTCAGTTTCATCATCAATACTAATCCCTCCCAAGCACACAGAGTGCACGCAGTAAAGGGTCATCACTGTCAGAGTTAACAACTCTTTGGGGCACAGAGACAGGTAAGGACAGGTAGGTGATGGGGCGGGGCCAAAGGGATGCATCTGGGAAAGAAAGAAATTAACAAGAACACAACCTCTTAACTCTGCAGCAATGCAGGTGATCTTACTTATAGTCAGGGAAGCGGGGGTAAAATTTAAGGGGCCAGGAGCCCTCCTCAAAAATGCAGACATACCTGAGAGCCCCCAGGGGCCATGGGAAGCAGAGGTGGGAGATGGGGATTTTCCAAGACCTGTGTCTGCTCCAACTCACTGACACTCCTTCCTGCTGTGCTGCTTTCTTCATCCCCTTGTAGGCTCTGCAGGACAAACACATCAGTTCCCAAGCCAGGATGGCCTTCTGAGGTCTGGAGAGTCATTCCAGCCACGTCCACCTCTCTGGTCCTTAGAACAGGCTGTCTGGCACTGGGCTGGTCCTTAACAGCGAGGCAAACCGCGAATATCCTTGGGATGACATTGAAGATAAATGAAGCCTGATGAATTATTAAAGAGGTGAAGGAAGTCAGTGCTTAGCTAAAAGAGTCCCACATCTCTGTGAATACATCAGCTTATCTGGGCCGACTTTGGTGAAGAGAACGTTCTTACGCTGTGTAGAAAGTCAGCAGCAAGCTACAATTACATTCACCTGGGGCAGCTCTCCTCAGGGGAGGTCTGCATTTCTGAGCTCGCATCCAGGCTCCTCACTGCTCAGGGCTATTTTTAAAAGTGTGACACTCAATATGTCAGTGGGGAGGGAAGAGGGAGCAAGGGCTGAGGGTCAGGTGGCTGAGACCATCTGGGCCCCTGGTGGATTCCCTGGCTCTTGGCTGACACCCCCAGATCTCTCTTTTGAGCCCTGAAAATAAATCCCTAACCTGGTGTTCAGCGTTGATGGAGGGGCCACAGGCCAAAAGGGAATTCAATAATCTACTCTGCCTCTCATTTTCAGCCCTTTCTTTGGCTTGATAGACGCCGTTCCTGGCAGCTTAAAGACAATGCATCATAGCTCCACAGTAAAAACAAAAGTGCAAAAATAAAAAAACAAACCCTCTTTGTGTTTGTTTACAAGTGTTTTAAAATATACATTCAAAATGTGCATCTTTCTGTTTCTCTGTGTGTGGGCTCTGAGTGATCCAGCATCCTCTCTAGTTGGGGACACCCCATCATCCCCCTCCCCATTTCAAGATTCTTTTCTGAGGCTGTGGTTCTCCAGTGGGGACTGCCTCTGGCCTAAACAGCCCTATCAGAAGTCAAGCAGTAGCCAGACTCCCAGTCTGACTGACTAGAGTCGTGTTTGGGGGGTGGGGGGGAGATGTATGTAAAGTGTCATTTTTCTGTTTGTGCTAAAAGGTAGCAGAATTTGCACCCTCTACCCCAATTAAGTCACTTAGCATTTAGGATTATTTTCAGCTGAAAGCAATTAAGAAGAAGCCGATACAAGAAAAGCTTTCTGCTCTCCTTCTATTTGCCTAAAAGCAGGACATACGTTTCCTTCCCTCGCCACCAGTTAGAACAGAACTTAATCAGCAGAGACAATTCCAGACCTTCATCAGCCCACAGAAGCACCAGCGCTATGACAGTAAATTATAGAAAATTATGTAACTAGGAAGATAAGGGTTAATTTAACCAGGTCTGTTTGTGCCTCTACTCTTCATCTTTAGTGATAAGGATGTTTCTTTCCTCCTAGTATATCTTCTAAACACATGGAGGTTTTTTTAAAAATAAATTTATTTATTTATTTTTGGCTGCATTGGGTCTTTGTTGTTGCAGGTTTTCTCTAGTTGAGGTGAGCGGGGGCTACTCTTCGTTGCAGTGCGTGGGCTTCTCATTGCGGTGGCTTCTCTCGTCGCCAAGCACAGGCTCTAGGCGCGCGGGCTTCAGTAGTTGTGGTTCGCGGGCTCTAGAGCGCAGGCTCAGTAGCTGTAGCACATGGGCTTAGTTGTTCCGTGGCATGTGGGATCTTCCCGGACCAGGGATCGAACCCGTGTCCCTTGCATTAGGCAGGCAGATTCTTAACCACTGCGCTACCAGGGAAGTCCCTACGTGGGAGTTTTATCTCCAGCTTGTAGGAAGAAAAAGAAAGGTTAGCGTATCCTTATACATCTGCTATTTTTTCAAGTGCCTTTAACTCAAAATAATCAATATACAGAGCAGCATATTTGAGGGCAAATCTGGTTTCCTTCAATAACTTCACCTTTGTGAATTTTCTTTTGTGGCCTCTATTTCTTGACAAGTCTAATTTTTTCCAGGTCATTTTTTTAAATCTCCAAGACATGATTCTTTAACAGTTTACCATGTGAGGGACTTCCCTGGTGGCGTAGTGGTTAAGAATCCACCTGCCAGTGCAGGGGACACGGGTTCGAGCCCTGGTCCGCGAAGATCCCACATGCCGCGGAGCAACCAAGCCTGTGCGCCACAGCTACTGAGCCTGTGCTCTAGAGCCTGCGAGCCACAACTACTGAGCCCACATGCCACAACTACTGAAGCCTGTGTGCCTAGAGCCCGTGCTCCGCAATAAGAGAAGCCACTGCAATGAGAAGCCCCGTGCACCAAAACGAAGAGTAGCCCCCACTCGCCGCAACTAGAGAAAACCCATGCGCAGCAACAAGGACCCAACGCAGCCAAAAATTAATTAATTAAAAAAAAAGTTTACCATGTGAAATTTTAGCTGTTCCTGGTTTTATTTTGCATTGATTAATCCTAAAAGTAATGCTCACTGGAAATTGGATAAAAGATTGATTTTTTAAAATCTAATTATATATTTTTCTTTCCAGTTTTATTGAGATAGAATCGACAAACAGCAGTGTATAAGTTTAAGGTGTATTGTTCTTCTGTTTTATTGCGAAAAGCATTGATAAAGAAAAAGCATTATCCATGGTGTGGCTAAATGGCAGGGTGCTTTGTTAGGTTAAAATAATCTTTTAGAATGTGGGAAGTCCTACAGATTAAAAACAAAGGCATCCTCAGTTTCCAGGGGAAGGTTCTTTAAAGAGGGAAGTTTTCCAACAAGAAAGTCCCCATACTGAGAAATAGAGGGAGAAAACCATGCAGAGAAAGGGGCTGTCAAATAGACCAGTGATACCAAACCATTCCATAATAATTATCCCATTTGTGTTTACATTAAATTACATTACATTCTAGAACTGGCTCCTGGCACAGTGAACTAATTAATTGTGTAGGGGTACATTGTGTCTTGAGGTTTTGGAAGCTAAGGACTTAATAAGTATTTTGTGCACCTGCAGGCCTTCAATTTTAGGGAACAAAAAAGAAAAAATTTACAAACATAAACATAATATGCATCAAAATGTGTGTGTTTAAATGAAAAATGGTTCTGGTCTCATTGTTAGGAGGACTGTCTCTTCTCAAATATCTGTATCTAGCAGGAAAGGAGGCTTTGACAGAGTATAGCTGGGGACAGTTAGTGAGAAAAATAACATGGTTCCATATTTACCCCATGAACTGGTTCCCTCTGTAAAGGGCTCAGAGTCCAGTGGTGCCTGGCAAGCCCCCAGGGCACAGTAGCTGTCATCCCATCAGCTGTGGGCAGGGTCTCCCAAAGGCAATTTCGTCTCAGGCAACAAAAACTCACTTCATTTTGCTCAGAAAAAAAAGGGAGGTGGGGCTTTATCAAAAGGAGCTGATTTGTCTGTAGCCAGGGATACAGGGAGGTAATAAGTAGAATATCTCATTACAGGTCCAGGGAGAAAGTATCTGGTGACATCAGGAGAGACACAAAAGGCTAGGTGCCTCTCCTGCAGGCCTGGATCCCACTCTGGATGGAGCAAGCCCGCCAAGGGCCCGGTATGGGCTCGTGGGGCAGGAAGGGGTTCCCACGGCTCCAGAGCAAACTACTGGCAAGTTACCAACCTTTCTGAGACTTGGTTTCTTCATTTGTAAAAAAGGGATAACGATGACGATGCTGACCTCGTAGAAGTGTGAGAATTAACACCCGGCAAACAGTGGGCTGCAGTCAATGTTAGTTCCTTTCCTGCTCAGTCCCCATTACAGCAAGTGTGGCTTCAATAACCCAGCTTAATATCAGAACTGATTCATGTAAATATCATAGATCTGTTGGGACTAAAATGATCTCAATATAACAATGTTTTTTTTTTTTACAGAAAAAAAGATATATCGTCTTTTCTGTCTTATCCCATGAAGGGGAGAGTGGACATTTTCCTAATTTTTCCTTCAAGAACTAGCTTTGATGGGGGTGGACTTATCACCCCCACCCCCATCCCTGTCCCCTCCCCCCAACAGGAATTCTTCATCACAGAGCAGGAAATGGGACAGGGCTTGGCTCGAGTTAACATTTCCCTCATTCCTGGGGCCAGAATGCAGAAATAGGGAAAGGAAGGTAGCTCAGAGCCAGTATGGGGCTGAAGCTGCAGTGTAGAAACCCTTTTGGACCCTGCCACCTTGGCACGTCGGGACTTGAGGAAAGTGGCTGTGGGCTGGTGCAAGCATCATGAGCTGAGGAAGCCAGAGTGGGTCTGAGTCAGGGAAATGGCAGACAAGCCAAAGCCACCTGCCCCGGGGGGCGCAGAGCCTGTGGGTACGTGCCCTGCAAAGCCCTCTCAGCTTCATTCCCCAAGAGGCGCGCAGGGGCAAGCCAGGCAGCAGACCTGGTGGGGTCCCCTGTCATCCCCAGCTTGTCCAGTAGTGGGCAAAGAGGACAAGCCCAGAGCAGCTGGAGCACCTGTCTTTCATCATCAATGCTTCAGGACAAGAGCAGGGGGCAGTAGCGGGTGCTAGCATTGCCTGTGCTTCAACAGTGACACCATGTGGCACTGACTATATATAAAATAGATAAACAACAAGGACCTACTGTATAACACAGGGAACTATATTCAATATCTTAAACAGCTTAAATGGAAAAGAATCTGGGGGGTGGGATAAATTAGGAGGTTGGGATTAACATATACACACTGCTGTATGTAAAACAGGTAACCAACAAGGACATACTGTGTAGCACAGGGAACTCTACTCAATATTTTGTAATAACCTATAAGGGAAAAGAATCTGAAAAAGAATATATATGTATAACTGAGTCACTGTGCTGTACACCTGAAACTAACACAACATTGCGAAAAAACTATACTTCAATTAAAAAAAAAAAAAAAAAGCTGAAAAGTCAGCTGAAAACCTTGGCTGAAGGGAGGCTGCCCAGTTTCCTCTTCTCACGATTTTAATGGCCAGGACCCACCTCTTTGGACTAGTAAGCAACCCTGGGTGTTTTGTGGTTATCACTGACGGGAGAAATCCAGAAAGGAAAAACATATTTCTAAGCTTGGTTAGTTGGAGGCTTGAAGTTAGTTAGATTGATAATTAAAAAGAGTATAATCTCAGTCTGAACTCCCAGCTAGAGGAGTGATTACACATTATTACGTTGGGGGTTAATCATCACCCCAGGTGTAGACAAAAATCACATAAAACACCAATGCCAACTTGTGAAACTTCCTGACACCCAGAAGAGTCCTCTTCCCCTTCCTGGATGAGATGGACTCACAGCGATCACACTTTCTGCAGAAGAGGATTCTCCTCCACTTCCTGTTGCCTACTTCAGTAGGTGGCCCTGTCATCCGTCCAGTTGCTCAACGGATTAGTCAGAACTCTTTCAGTTGTAGGTGTCGGGAGCAAGCTTAAGCATCAACAGGAATGTATTGCCTCATCTAGCTGGGAAAGATGCTGATTAACTCACAAAACTGAGAAATGAAGATCCTGGGAAGTTGAGAAAGGAGAGAACCTGGGATTCGGAGCAGCAGAACTCTTTCTCTGTCCTGCTCTCCTCTCCTCTTCCTCTGCTTCTCTTTGCCCTGGACCTCAGTCTCTCCTAATGTAGACAGTTCCCCTCCACCGGCAGGGGATATAGTCATTAGCAGCCCAAGCTTCCCAAGCCCACCAAGGGAGAAGTTTTCTCACCAGGCACCTTTATCCTAGGGAAGGGCTCTGATCGGCTTGCTTGAGGTCAGTGTCTGCCCCTGGGCCAACTAGTGCCAAGGAGATGACATATGTGATAAGTCAGTCCTGGTCACACCCTCTCAGCTGAGGCCACTGTGCCGGGGTTGTGGGCAGAGAAGAGTGATGGGAACTCGTATTTGCTGGGAGCAAACTGAAGACTAGCACAGTCCACCCTGCAGATACTGGTATCTGCAGCATTTTAAAATAAACTCCCAATTGGACCTTAACATACATACAGAAAAGTACATGAATCATAAGTGTGTAGTTTGATGAATTTTCACTATTGAACACACTCACAGAACCAGCACCTTGATCAAGGGGCAGAACATTATCAGTATCCTAGAAATCTACCTTATGCTTCCTTCCAATCACCACTCTCCTGACCCCCCCCAAAGGAAAACACTATCCTGATTTCTAATACCATAATTAATTTGATCAATTTGGGAACTTTATATAAATGCAGTCATTCAGTATTATTCTTTTATGCCTAGTTTCTTACACTCAATATTATGTTTATGAAATCCATCCATATTATTGCATGTAGACACAAAGTGTTCATTTCACAGCTGCATAGCATTGCATTGCATGAATATGCCAAAATTTATACATATTAGAGGCTTTACCTAGGCATTTATGTCTTTGAATTTTGCTCTGAACTATATCCTTCTCTGGATATACGTGTGAATGCTGGTTACTAATTAATATTTTTAAATTAATTTTTATTGGAGTATAGTTGCTTTACAGTGTTGTGTTGGTTTCTACTGTAGGGCAAAGTGAATCAGCTATACGTATACATGTATCTCCTCTTTTTTGGATTTCCTTCCCATTTAGGTCACCACAGAACACTGAGTAGAGTTCCCTGTGCTATACAGTAGGATATCATTAGTTATCTATTTTATACACAGTATCAATAGTGTATATATGTCAATCCCAGTCTCCCAATTTATCCCAGCCGCCCTCTCTTTCCCCCTTGGTATCCATACATTTGTTCTCTACGTCTGTGTCACTAATTAATATTTAAGGTTGCTACATGAGCTTAAAAGCATATTTTGTGGAAAGGTGTACAGAAGGATGAGGATGCTCTGCACACGTGAGGTCCACCTTTCCTCACCTCCTTTTGTCTGGGCAACAATCATTTGTCAACACGGCCCCCTGGTGGCGACTGCCTGAACTGCAACCACGGCTCATAGCAGAAGTTAATTACCGGCTTTTCAAAGTACTATATAAAGTAACCGGTGATGTTTATGGAAATAAAAGTGCTCCATCTCCATCTCACAATCTAAAATACTGATAAAAATTAAAAATAACAACTACCATTTATCAAGTACCTACTATGTGTCAGATACTATGTCAACTTCAACACAGTATTCTGTGTACTCCTTACAGCAAGGCTATGAACTGGTTATTGTTGTCTCATTTTTGAGGTGAGAAAACAGACTTAAGGAAGTTCAATACTCACTGAAGGTTCATTCCCCCAGGCCCCTCCCCGAGGAGGGCTGGGGCTGGACAAGAGCTTGCACCCCTCCCGGGGCTTATCTGCTGGGACGCAAGTGCTTCCAGCTCCTCTTCTCACATCTCCCTCTCTGTCCAAGAGGAAGGGACTTGCACTCCTGCTTTCCGCCGTCCATTCCCGCAAGGGGACGCGTTGTTTTTGTGATTGGCAGAGGCTCGAGACATTGATTGGGTCATGCCGTACTAGTGGATGGGTTAATACACCTACAGATCAAGAGTCGTGTGGGTGTCTTCTCCGTCTTCCTGCACCTGCGCAGCATCAGGTCCGCCTCTCCTCTGTCCTTGCTAACTGCTCCAGACCAGGTATTAGGGAGGATGACAAACCTTTCTTGGTTTGCTGGGGACTTTCCCCCCTATGCACTGAAATTCCCAAGTCACAGGAACTGCCTCAGTCCCCAAGCAACTTGACTTCCCTTCTCAACCGTGGACAGGTCAGGCCCAAGTTGTGCCACAGACTCAGCTGTTCTAGATTCTCTAAGAGGATGAGACATTCTTTAGGTCTCCTGATTCGTGACACATGAGCCAATCAGCAATCAGCAACTACCATTAGGAATGAGGATTATCAGGTGAGCTTTGACAGCATGTGGGGTGGCCCAGCATGTGGTTTCTGCAGGTGGCCTGGGTACAGGCTTCGGTTTGTTGTACACAGAGCTGCCAAATCAGGTATGGAAATACCATCTTGTTAACCACAGACTGTGATAGTCCCCCAGTTACTAAGTCTTTATTTTGATTATGAAATGTGTCATAATACAAAAGGATACATACCATACACACTCATATATGATGTAAAAAGTAATAAAACACATATACCCACGTACTCACCACCACTACCACCCCCGCTTGAGAAACAGAATATTTCCAATGCTTTTGAAGCTCCTGTGTGCCTCCCTGTAAGGGTTACAACTCATCTGAATTTTGTGTTTATCATTTTCTCAACTTTTGTTATATGTTTACTACATATAAATAATAGATTGTTGGCTTTTGGATACTTGAGTACTAATCCAAATGTAACCATACTTTCTTTTTTCACTTGACCTTGTGATTTGAGGATTCATCCACAATAATGTGCAGAAACTGTAGTTCATCATTTTTCCTTGCTGTATAGTATTCCACTGTTTGACTATTCTGTAATTTATTTATCCATTCCCCTATTGATGGACATTTAGATTTAGCTTTTTGGTAATACAGACAGTGCTGGCGCAAACAGCCTCATATATGACTCCTAGTGTGCGTGTGTACAAGTTACCCTCCGGTATATACCTGATCCTGAAAGTCTTTACTGATCGCCCAGTGGCAAAGTACTGTTCTCTGGTTTGATTCTTCTTCCACCTCAGAGTTCCGAGTTCAACACTCGCATTTCCACTAAACCCTCTTCCCCTGTGTATTAGGATTCATGATTGTGATTGACAAAAATCCCAACTGAAGTGAGATGAAGCCAAAAAATGAGTGTGTGTGTGTGTGTGTGTGTGTGTGGTGAGGCAGGGGTGCGGGAGGAACATGTTGGAATGAATGTATGATTGAGCAGTCAGGAGGGGGACTGATTTAAAGTTGTATCACCTCTGCAGCCCTAAAAAAAGTCTCTTGGTGTCCCTCTGGCTGGTCACCTACTCATCCCTGAGCCAGTCCCTGTGGCCGGGAGAGCACAGTGTGCTGCTCTGATGGGCCAGGCTGAGCTACAAGCCCAGCCCTGGAGCTGGGGTGGTGGGTCAGAGCCCTAGGCTTGTGGGCTGAGAGTAAAGGAGAAGGGAGTTCCTCACCTGGAGATGGGTACTGCTCCTAAAAGAAGGGTAATGACCACAAAGTAGCCTAAAACAGTGAGTGTCTGACTCGCCCTGGGCTTGCGTGTGGCTGGACAAGGTATGTCGCATCCTCGGTGTCTGTTTCTTTCTGCATGGCTGAGGGTGATGAGCTGAAGGTCCCTGCGATCTCGTCTGGCTCTGAACTCTGACTGTGGGCTCTGGCTGCCTCGTCCTCCTCCTCCTTGCTCCTCTTGTGTCTTTTAAAATCAGAGCTGGGCCTGACCTCTGTGGCGCTGCGAGGTCAGCCTTTGCTTCTCCAGTCTTCCAGAGCATTCCCCATGGGAGCTCTCAGAAACGCCAGGCTGCAGTTCTGAGCTCACCTCCACGGCACATTCATCTGACCACGTGACGTGACTTCTCAGAGGCAGCTCACCCACCGCAGGACAACTTCTCAAGCTAAGCCCGCCACGAAGGCCAGAAGTCTTTATAAAGCATCTCATCGTTCTCACCACCACCTTTCTTTCAGGCTGCAACCTTCAGAGGCTTCTGTGGATCTTTACCTTCCTTACGCCCCTGAATCCAATCTGTCACGCAATTTGGTCACTTCCTTCCTCTATTATGCCCCTCAGGCCCCCTCTCTGCTTCTTATTGCTTTGCTCACTTTGATGAAGGCGGCTGCCATGCTGTGACTTGCCCTGTGGACAGGCCCGGTGACAGGGAACTGGGGGCAGCCTCAGGCCAACAGCCCATGGGGACCTGAGTCCTGCCAGCAGCCACATGGGTCAGTTTGGAGGTGATCCCTCCCCAGGGGAGCCTTGAGCTGATCACAGCCCCAGCCAATGCCTTAACTGCAGAGGAACGGCTACATCACGCCTGGGCTCCTTGCCCACAGAAACCAAATGAGCTGCAGGCAATTGTTGTCAAGAGGTGGAGATAGCAGACATCCTGATCTTACCTGAACTTTAAGGAAATGAATCTAAGATTTCACCATTCAGGATGAAAGGGATTTTTTTTCTTCTTCTAATGGACACTGCATTAGTCAGGGTTCTTCTGAGAAACGGAAAAGAGAGAGCGATTTGGGGAGTCCAAAATCTGCAGGGAAGGCTAGGAGGCCAGAGACTCAGAAAAGAGCTGCCGCCTTAGGCCAAAGGCCATCTGCTGGCAGAATTCCCTCTTGCTCGGGGGAGGTCAGTCTTTGTTCTATTAAGGCCTTCAGCAGATTGAATGAGGCCCATCCACATTATGTAGGGTAATCTGCTTTACTCAAAGTCCAGCTGATGTAAATGTTAATCTCATTTGCAAAACACCTTCATGGAAACATCCAGGATACTGTTTGACCAAATATCTGGGCACTGTGGCCCAGCCAAGTTGACATAAAATTAATCATTACAGATACCCTGTACCAGTTAAGTAAATGCCCTTCTATTCTTAATTTATTAAGGGCTTTTCATAAGTCCTGAGTTTGTGTTGAATTTTATCAAGCAATACTTTTCTTTTTTAATAAATTTATTTATTTATTTATTTATTTGGCTGTGTTGGGTCTCCATTGCCGTGCGCGGGCTTTCTCTAGTTGAGGTGAGCAGTGGGGCTACTCTTCGTTGCAGTGCGCAGGCTTCTCATTGCAGTGGCTTCTCTTGTTGTGAAGCAAGGGCTCTAGGCCCGTGGGCTCGGTACTTGTGGCACAGGGGCTCAGTAGTTGTGGCTCACGGGCTCTAGGGCTCAGGCTCAGTAGTTGTGGCGCACGCGGGCTTAGTTGCTCCGCAGCATGTGGGATCTTCCCGGAACAGGGATCAAACCCGTGTCCCCTGCATTGGCAGGTGGATTCTTAACCACTGCGCCACCAGGAAAGTCCCTCAAGCAACACTTTTATATTACTATTCTCATTTGATCTATATGTTATTACATAAAATTTGTAAGTTTTCTAAAACCCTTCTTGCATTGTTGAAATAAATCCAACTTGATCAGGAAACAGAAATGTTTCTCAATTCACCCTTTGCTCACCATTCCCACTGCCACCACATGTGCTGGGCAGAAAGCAGAGTGCCAGCCCAGTGCCAGGACTAGTGATGAGACCCCCTGCAGGGCCTTCTGGTCCACACACCCCCCCCCCCCCGCCCCGACCCCGGTCATCTCTGGGCCTGGTCCAGGACAGCCCACAGATTGCAGGAAGAGACTTGCACAATCCACCCGGAGCCTGTGGGTGGGACCTGACAGCTGTCCAAGTCACAGTCCTCAGCCAGGTAAGGGTGGGGCTGACGGGATGTCCTGGTAGTCGAGAGGCCTGGGGTAACAGCAGGTAGCTGGTGGTTGGGGGGTGAAACAGACAAATACACTCACATGCACACTCATGCACCAGGTAAGGCCTTGAGCTTCAGCCCAGCCCACTCTGTGGGCTGCATAGCACTCCTTGGCTCTGTCTCTCTCCGGCTTTATTGAAAGTTCCCCAAATGGGACACGTCTTTTTTTCTGTTTATGCCCCCTTCTCAGTCTCCAGAGCATAGGCACTGAGTCAGCCAGACTGCAAGGTTGAGGGCACAGTCCTCCAGACTGCCAGGAATTCTGACCCACTTTTAGAGGAGCTTACCCAACTGTGCAGTCTCAGGGGACAACCCCTACAAGACTGTCCTCACTTCAGACACCAGCTGCAAGTTCAGGGGTCCCCAGGACGACCCTCACTTTAGACCAGCTGGCTACAAATTCGGGGGTGTCCCCAGGACCACCCTCAGGTTTGATCATTTGCTAGGATGACTCACAGAACTCAGGAAAGCTCTACACCTAGGATTACAGTGTGTTTGTTTTTTTTATAGTGAAAGGATACAAATTGAAATCAGCCAAAGGAGACCACAGGGCAGAGTCTGGGAGAGGCTAAACGGGAACTTCCAGCTGTCCCTTCTCCGTGGAGTCACCTCTTCCCAGCCACAGTGAGTGACAGTACGCCCAGAGTATTACTAACTGGGGGCCTTGAGCCTTTGGTGTCCGGAGTGTTTACCGGGGCTCCATCACCTACTGCCCACATGGCTGACCTTTAGTCTCCAAGCCCTCTGGGAGGTCAGGCTAATAGCTTTAGTCCCAGTTCCTTTGGAGGTTGGAACTGATAACAGTCTCTTTCAGAGGCCTCATCACAGATCACACTGTCAGATTGTCCAGTGGCCAAAGCCCCCAGGCAAACAAAGACTCTCCCATCAGGCAGGCCATTCCAGGGGCCAGACCCCTCTTTAAGTCAGGTTAATTCTTCACAGTACAATAGGACAAGCTCCAGAGTAAGTGCCCAAAGACACAGAGTGGTGTGGCTGTTAGAAGCCTGGCCTTGATTTTAGAGCCTCCAGTTCCAGCTCTGGCTTTGCCACTCCTGAGTTTAGTGATCTTAGCAAGTTGCTTAACCCCTGTTGATACCCACCAGCCAAAGACACCCAGGAACATCACTGTAGTGGAATGAATTTGAGTTTATTGGTACTTGTTGCAACCAAGGAGACCGTACACTGTGGGGAACCACGGAGTGTCTCAGTAAGTAGGAGGTAGGAGGGGTTTATTGTAGGATTTGGGCTTGTGTGAGGTGATTTACAGTGTAAAAAATTAATAAACAGAAACCTCAGGTAGAGTCAGCAGGCCAGAAGGGGGTGTTCTCATGCACTATAACAATAGCAGAGACCAACAGGAAGAAGAAAGACTCCTTTCCTGGCAAGGACTCAGCCAATGAAAAGCCATGGACTCTGTTTACTAGAGCCCTCCCAGCTTCCTTTTCTTCTCTGTAAAAACATTCTCTTTCTACTGCAATCTAGGGGCTTGCACACACACACACCCAACTCTAGGGAGACAGAAGCTCCTGCACTTGGGACCCTTCCAAACCTCACCCTATGTCCTTCTTCAGGCTGTTCCATCTGTATCGAATAAACTGGTAAACGTGTTTCCCTGTATCCTGTAAGCCATTCTAGCTAATTATCGAGTCCAAGAAAGGGGTCATGGGAACCCTGACGTATAGCTGGCTAGTCAGAAATACAGATAACAACCTGGGACTTGCAATTGACATGTGAAGCGGACGCAGTCTCATGGGGCTGATCCCTTAACGTGTGATCTGACGCTAACTCCAGGTAGATAGTGTCAGAACTGAGGTGAATTGTAGGACACCCAGCTGGTGTTGTAGAGAATCGCTTGGTGTGGAAGAAAGCCCCACTCATTTGGCGACCAGAAGTGTCAGAGGTGTTCTGTTTGAGAAATAAAGGAGAAACTGGAGTGTTTTTTCCTACTCAAGCCAGTAGATACCGTCATCAACATCACTGAAAACTAAGAGTTTGTGATAAAATGGAGAAATTGTAGAATCAAAATAAAGCCAAATACATGAGAGACAGAGGGAAGGATGTCCTGAGGAGAGGTCATCAGATGAGGGCCACGGTCTGTCACTGTGACACCTACCTGGTGCCAGGGCAGCCAGAGTTGTATGTGAGTTTGTGTGTGTGTGTGTCCCCTTTGAGTGTGGGAGATCATGAGTATAGTAGCAATACATAAACTAGATTATATACCATGACCAAGTGGGATTTATCCCAGTAGTGCCAAGTTGGTTTGACATCCAAAAAATCCATTATTGCCACATAGCACATTAAAGAATAAAGGGGGGGCTTCCCTGGTGGTGCAGTGGTTGAGAATCCGCCTGCCAATGCAGGGGACACGGGTTCGAGCCCTGGCCTGGGAAGATCCCACATGCCGCGGAGCAACTGGGCCCGTGAGCCACAACTACTGAGCCTGCGCGTCTGGAGCCTGTGCTCCGCAACAAGAGAGGCCGCGACAGTGAGAGGCCTGCGCACCGCGATGAAGAGTGGCCCCCGCTTGCCGCAACTAGAGAAAGCCCTCACACAGAAACTAAGACCCAATGCAGCCAAAAATAAATAAATAAATAAATAAATATATTAAAAAAAAAAAAAAAGAATAAAGGTGAAAAAATATAATTGTCTCAATAAACACAGAAAAAGCATTTGACAAAATTCAACACCTTGCATGATAAAAAACACTAAAGGAGCTAGGAATAGAAGGGAACTACCTCAACCTGCTAAAGGGCAGCTAAGAAAAAATGCTTTCCTTCCAATATTATGTACAAGACAAGTATGTCTGCTCTTGCCACTTCTATTCAACACTATACTGTTCTAGTCAGGAAAAGAAAAAGAAATAAACGGCATTTGGAGCAGAAATAAAGAAGTAAAACCATCTCTATTTGCAGGTGACATGATCTTATATGTAGAGAATCTTAAGGAGTCAAAAAAAAAAGAAAACTATTAGAGCTATTAAGCAAGTTCAGCAAGATTACAGGATGCAAGATTAATATACAAAAGCATCAATTTTATTTCTTTATAATAGAAATGAGCAATTCAAAAAGAAAATTAAGAAAAGAACTCAATTGATAATAGCATTAAAGAGAAAAAATACTTAGGAATAAACTTAACGAAACAAGTGTAAGACTTGCTCACTGAAAACTACAAAACATTGTAGAAAGAAGTTAAAGAAGACCTAAATAAATATAAAGACAGCACATGTTCATGAATTGGAAAACTTAAAATTAAGATGCAGTGCCCCCCAAATTCATCTACAGATTCAATTCAATCTCCATCAAAACCCCCAGCTATCTCCTTTGCACAAATTGACAAGCTAATCCTAATATTCATATGGAAATTCAAGGGACCCTGAACAGCCAATACAATCTTGAAAAGGAAGAACAAAGTTGGAGGACTCACACTTCCTGATTTCAAAACTTACTACAAAGCTACCATAATCAAGACACTGTGATATGAGCATAAGGATAGACAAATAGATCAATGGGGCTTCCCTGGTGGCACAGTGGTTGAGAATCTGCCTGCCAATGCAGGGGACACGGGTTCGAGCCCTGGTCTGGGAAGATCCCACATGCTGCGGAGCAACTGGGCCCGTGAGCCACAATTACTGAGCCTGTGCGTCTGGAGCCTGTGCTCCGCAACAAGAGAGGCCGCAATAGTGAGAGGCCCGCGCACCGCGATGAAGAGTGGCCCCCACTTGCCACAACTAGAGAAAGCCCTCACACAGAAATGAAGACCCAACACAGCCATAAATAATAAATTAATTAATTAAAAGAATAAAAAAAAAACCTTCAAAAAAATATAGATCAATGAAATAGAATCAGAGTCCAGAAATAAACGCTCACTTTTACAGCTAATTGATTTTCAACGAAGGTGTCAAGACAATTCAATGGGAAAAGAACAGCCTTTTCAACAAATGGCTGGAAGAACTGGATATTCACTTGCAAAAGAATGAAGTTGAACCCCTACTTCACACATATACAAATGTTAACTCAAAATGATGGAAGACCTAAATGTAAGAGCTAAAATGATAAAAACCATTAGAAGAAAGCATAGGTGTAAATCTTCATGATCTTGGATTAGGCAATGGCTTCTTAAATACGACACCAAAAGCACAAGCAGCAAAAGAAAATTTAAATAAACTGGGAACCATCAAAATCAGAAACTTCCGTGCTTCAGAGAATATCATCAGGAAAGTGAAAAGACAACCCACAGACTGGGAGAAAAACTTTGCAAATCATACATCAAATCAGAGAACATATAAAGAACTTTTTCAATTCAACAAAAAGACAAATAATCCAATCAAAATGGGCAAAAGATCCGAATAGATATTTCTCTAAAGAAGATATACAGGGACTTCCCTGGTGGCACAGTGGTTAAGAATCCACCTGCCAATGCAGGGGACATGGGTTCAAACCCTGGTCTGGGAAGATCCCACATGCTGTGGAGCAACTAAGCCTGTGCACCACAACTACTGAGCCTGCGCTCTAGAGCCCACGAGCCACAACTACTGAGCCCATGTGCCACAACTACTGAAGCCCACATGCCTAGAGCTCGTGCTCCGCAAGAAGAGAAGCCACTGCAATGAGAAGCCTGCACACTGCAACGAAGAGTAGCCTCCGCTCGCTTCAACTAGAGAAAAGCCCGCACACAGCAATGAATAACCAACGCAGCCAAAAATAAATAGGGCTTCCCTGGTGGCGCAGCGGTTGAGAATCTGCCTGCTAATGCAGGCGACACAGGTTCGAGCCCTGGTCTGGGAAGATCCCACATGCCACGGAGCAACTAGGCCTGTGAGCCACAACTACTGAGCCTGTGCGTCTGGAGCCTGTGCTCCGCAACAAGAGAGGCCGCGATAGTGAGAGGCCCGCACACCGTGATGAAGAGTGGCCCCCGCTTGCCGCAACTGGAGAAGGCCCTCGCACAGAAACGAAGACCCAACACAGCCAAAAGTAAATAAATAAATAAATTTAAAAAATAAATAAATACATACATACATTTACATAAAAAAAAAGAAGATATACAAAAGGCCAATAAATATGTGAAAAGATCCTTAACATCAACATTATGGAAACGCATACAAGATACCACTTCACACACACTAGGATAGTTATAATAAAAAAGACAGACAATAACAAGAGGTGGCAAAGATGTGGAGAAAGTGGAACCCTCATACAATGCTGACAGGAATGTAAAATGGTGCAGATACTTTGGAAAACAGTCTGGCAGTTCCTCAAAAGATTAAGTGAAGACTTACCATATGACCCAGCAATTTCACTCCTAGGTGTACATGCAAGAGAATTAAAAACATTGTCCACACAAAAAAATTGTATATGAATGTTCATAGCAGCGTTATTCATAATATCCAAAAATAGCAGAAACAATCCAAATGTCCATCAACCCATGAATAAAGTGTGGTATATCTATACAATGGAGTATTACGCAGCCATAAAAGGGATGAAGTACTGATACCTGCTACATCATGGATGAATCCTGAAAATATTATGCTAAGTGAAAGAAACCAGACACAAAAGGCCACATATTCTATGATTCCATTGATAAGAAATGTCCAAAATAAGCAAATCTAAAGAAACAGAAAGTAGATTAGTGGTTGCCTAGGGCTGGGGTGGGCGTGGTTTGAGGTTGACAGTTAAGGGATGAGGGGTTCCTTTTTGGGTTAATGAAAATGTTCTCAAATTGACTGTGGTGATGGTTTCACAACTCTGAATATATAGTAAAGGCCATTGAATTGCATACTTTAGATGGATGAATTATATGGCATGTGGATTATATCTCACTAAAGTTGCGTAAAAATAGTATAAAAGGAGGAGGAGGAGCAGAGGCATTAAGGGGTGCCTGTCAGGACGTACTGTGATTCCTGATACCTGGAGCCACCTCCCAGGCCCTCCCCTGCCCTGCCTGTCCCCACTCCTGGTCTGGCACCTCCAGTGTGCACCTCAAATCCATTCTGTTCAGGCGTGAAAAGAACTACGGGTAAATGTTTGGTCGAACCAGCTGTTCTATACGCTGGCCTGGTAAGGAGTTTGCTGTCAGCTCCTCCCAAACCAGCTATGAAGGTGAGGGAGAACTCGGGGTGGGCCACGGCCCCTCTGGGCGGTGAGACCAGCCGCAGAGGCGGCCCAGGCCTGGGAGAGCCCGGGAACTCCAGCCCCGTGAGCACCATGGCTGTACCCACTGCAGGTGGGTTAAGCCCCCAGCCCCCAGGATCAGAGTGTGGCCCTCAAATCTTGGGGACCCTGAGAAGACTCAAGTCAGCGGCCCTGGAGGCCTGGCTCCCGGGGCCCGGTGCCTCAGAGAGGTCCTCAAAGCCTGCAGGATGGTGCCCTGGCTGTTCCGTACGTTGTAGTCACTGAGCTGCAGCAGGCGGTCAAAGTCTTCCTCCTTGTAGGTCATGTTGAACATGGAATAGGGGGAGGTGACCCCGGTGAGATCCACCTGGCCGGCCGGGAGCTCTGCGGGGCTGCGCTGGACACCTGTCCAGGGGTGGAAGGGGGTTAGGCGCAGGGCCCAGAGGCCTCCACAGCTGGCAGAACGGCTCCTGGTGGCCGGACACAGGGGTGAGCTGCTCCCCACTGAAGGGGTTCCTCCCAGCCCCGTGTCCTTTGCCCAGAGCTATAACTGTGGACAGCAGGATGCTGTTTTGAGATGTGAAGCGTGCGCTGCTCCCCACGTTTTCTCAGAGCATTACACATCTTCCACTGTTCAGGCCCCACCCCCCGCCCCCGGTATCCACCTCACCCTCAGGGGTAAGGCGGAAGCAGCAGAAAAGCAAAGTCCTTTAGGTTAGTGAATGGATTCTTAAAACTCATGATGG
This sequence comes from Eschrichtius robustus, assembly GCF_028021215.1. Taxonomy (NCBI): domain Eukaryota; kingdom Metazoa; phylum Chordata; class Mammalia; order Artiodactyla; family Eschrichtiidae; genus Eschrichtius; species Eschrichtius robustus. The sequence goes on from NC_090824.1 coordinate 89,432,250, forward strand.
AAGCAAGCGTCTGAAAACCAAAGAACTTTTGCTTTGCAAGAAACAGTCTTTGTTGAGAGAGAAAGAGAATTCCAAGATGCGGGCTGAGCATGTTAAGAGTAAAGCTGGACGGTTTGGAACTATGGCAGGAACTAGAAAGCCAGAAGACGGCACAAAGGCAGAATTAGGTTTTCCCATCAAAAGGGGATAAAAGTCTGACCAGTTGGTGGGAGGCGAGGATTAGAAGGAATGTGATGAGAGTTCAGATTTCGGGGGCCCTGGAGTAGAGGCCCAGCTCCCTGACAAAGGACCCCAGAATGGTCTGCGGTAGAATGACAGAGAGGCCAATTGTGACCCCAGACAGGTTTAGGGGAATCTGAGAGAGAGGGCACCGGGGCCTCTCTTTTCTGGCTGTCCAGCCTGGGGGGCCTTTAGGAAGTCCTCCAACAATGTGGTGCGTAGTAGTGGTGGACGGTGACAGTGCAGAGATTCCCATACACGCCCCCTGCCATAGAGCGGGGGGCGGGGGCAGAGCCCAGTGGTAGCGACGGGCATTGGGAGGGGGAGGCCAAAGGAGCCTGGGGTCATGACAAAGAGGACACCAGCCCCGTGGCTTTGCAGACGGAGGGCCCCTGCAGGGATCTGGGCATCCACAACAGGCCACCAGGATATTGCCATGTCCCAGACTGGGTGGGACTAGCCTTAAGACTCTCCTCCTCTGCTGGCTGCAGGGGCACTGGGAGGGCCCAGAGCGGTGCCTCTGAGGGGCCAGGCTTCCAGGCTGTTAGGAAGGGGGGCTGCCTCACCTGGGGCTGAGTGGTCCTTGAAGGAGGCGTTGACCAGCGGGAAGTGAAGCAGGACAGGGGCATCAGGGCAGGTGGGGTCTGAGAAGAGGTGGCACTCCCGTGGCTGGAGTCGGTCCTGAGGGCTGGGCTCCACACGGGGGAACGGCAGCCCCCGGGCCCGGCAGTCTAGCTCCGTCTGCTGCAGCACCTGGCGGGGCAGAGGGGGCTCAGAGAGCAATGGCTACTTCCCAGTCATCCCAGGTCAGCACTCTAGAAGATGCTACAACAGCTCCAGCCCAAACTGACTGCTCAAGACAACCTGATTCTGTCCTGCTCGTGGCCCAGTCAAGCTACACAGTGCCTCGGAGGGAAGCAAAGGACCCCGGTGGTCTGCAGTATTGTTTGGCTAAAATCTTTAGGTGGGGTGCAGATCTAGCACCCCATTTGGGATTGCTGTTTCTGGGATATTCAATCTCAGAGCCTCGAGGGCCTCAGTAGGGGACCCACTTCTGTCTCACAGCCCTACCCACCCCCCTCCCCAGAGTCCCCAGGGAGGCCCCTGGGAGGATGGATGTGGACAGGCCAGGCTCTCCTCCTAGCTCTGTCCAGCGGTTCCTCTTGGGGTGGGCATGGCGAGCTTCTTCCCTGCCTACTGTTCTTGGGAGCCCAGGGCCCCAGCACCTCCACAGCCCTTCCCGACCTGGCAGGAGCCTTTGAGTCACAGCCTGGCATCTCTCCCTCCCCCTGGGGACCCAGAAGGTCTGGGCCAGTGGCCCTGCTGCTCGCCCCTGGAGCGTGGCCTGGGTGGGCGAAGGGTCTGGGGTTCCCATGGGGTGACCAGCGGCACCTCAAAGGGCGAGGATAGAGAGTAGTCGAAGGATAGTATGAGGTCCAGCCTGCGGCCTGGCCGGAACATGGAGGGACAGCTGGTGTTGAGGAAGTAGCCGGCATCCACCAAGCAGAGCTGGGGCTCCTGCGGGGTCAGCTGGCCGGCAGAGGAGTCCACCTGGCTGTCTGACGGGAGAGGTAGCAATAGTCAGGGGCAGCCACTCCAACACAGATCATCCACCCACCCCTTATACTGCATTCGCCTCCACATCCCCTTCTAACCCCTGGTGTCACTCCCTGAATGCACGTGCCACCCCAGCCCTTCCCAAGACCTCCTCCAAGCCACACCCCAGAAGTGGATGCTGTGACCCCCCCAGGCCTCTGCCAGCTCCAGCCATGGTCCATCTCCACCCAGGAGCCCAACCTTGTTACCTGGGGACATATGGCAGTGGCCCTTACCTGCCCAGGTGGAGAAGTCTTTCTGGGCACAGTAGTCCTGGTGCAGCTGGAGGCCCTGGAGGAAGTTGGAGCTGCGCTGGTAGAGTGGTCTGTTCGTCAGGAAGCCCTTCAACGTCTGGGCCAGCGCTGTTCCAGGCTGGAGCCACAAGGCCTCCGGCCCTGAGGAGGTCCCCGAGGAGGGAGGCGGTTCCTCTGAGCCCAGAGAAGCAGACATTGGTCCACCGAGGGGTCTGGAAATGCCTGGCCCTCCCTCCCCCGACAGTTCCCCCCACCTACCCTGTAGCATCTGAAGGGGAAGCGGCTTCACCGCAGGCTCCCCTCAGCGCCTCCCTTTCCTACCCAGGTTCCTGACTGTGTCCTTGATGTGCTGCTTCCAGGCGTCACTGGAGCTGGTGAGGTCATACCAGGCGTCCAGCAAGTTCAGGGAGAAAATGTTGCTCCAGATACCTGAAGGCCAAACTCCCGAGAGAGGTCAGCCTCAGGCCTCAGTGCCCTGCCCCCCATCACTTGGAAGCCAGTGGTCCCCACCCTTGAGTTCAGATGGAGAACAGGAGGGGGAGCGGGCTGCCTCTGCAATGGCCCTTCCCCCCAGCTCAATATCTGCCCTCCCCGGGTGCTCTGCCCAGACCTGGGTACCCGGCATTCAGAGTGATGACCACTCACCTTGTAGAAAGCAGATTCGGGACTCAGGGATCCTCCTCATCAGCTGCCCCATGAAGAACTCCGAGCCGAAGAGCTCAGAAGGGACAAAGGCTCCATACTTCAGGAACCCGACCTCATAGGGGGAGAACTCGACCCACTCTGAGGGGCCAGGAGGGAAAGGCAGGAATGAGAGGACAGTGGGCTGGGGGGGGGGGGGGCCCAGCTCTGACAAGGGCCAAAGACACGGCCCCCCAGCAGGCCTCAGCCTCCTCCCCGCCCGGCTGACTGTTGAGCTGACCTCTCCCCCACCCAGCCCCTTGTCTACATCCTCACCACCACAGCCCTGCCCCAGGACGGCGAGCTCTGCTGGCTGCCTCATCAGCCCATCAGAACCACCATCCTTCCAGAAGGCTGGCCATCTGTGCAGGAGTTTCCTGTGAGAGTTCTCTGGGGGCCTTCAGGGTGCAAAGGAGGTGTGCATGCACGTGTGTGTGTGTGTGTGTGTGTGTGTTGGAGGGTGGAGTGGACAGGACTGAGGACTGTACCCTTGAAGTCCAGGGTCTGCAGATTCTTCTCTTTGACATTGAGGCTCAAGTAGAGGGGCAGAGGGTTCTGGCCCCGCTCCAGCGCAGCTCTCTGTCCTGACAGCTTCTGATCCATCACCTGGGGAGGGGGCATGAGGGCCAAAGTAAGGTTGGGAGCACCCTGGAGGCAGGGTGGGAGCACAGGCTGGGGGTGAGGAGCATCGGGGTCTGGGTGGCATGGGCGGGTACATGATCCTGTTGCCGCTCCTGCCCCCATGTTCTGACCAGCTCCACATGCAGGGTCTCCATGTAGGGCTGTGCACTGCGTATCTGCAGAGGGTGCTGTTCACAAGGACCTCAGTGTCAACAGTGACACCCGCCCCTGCATCCTGTGGTTCCAGTGGCCCATCTTTACGGGTTGAAGCGAGGGGGGTACATGGACCCTGATGCACAGACACAAAGGCACACGCACGCGCGCGCGCACACACACACACACACACACACACACGCTGCTTTCCAGAAAGGACTCAGAAATCCCCCTTCAGTGTACATTGTAAGCTTTGCCAGGGGATGGGCTGCCCCTTCTAGGTTCACCTGGACCAGTTCAAGTTTCAGCCCCTCCCAAACACTCTCCTGACATCCTCGCCTCCTTCTCATCTCCTCCTTTCCTGCTTTGCACAGTACAAAGTTGTACACCACTATTGATCCTTGCCTTTTGGTTCTAATTTTCCCTGCGTTAGAACTCCAAACTCTGGCAAGGACTCTGGCTTGCCTTTTGGGGAAGCCTCCACAGAGCCTCGCTGAATTCTAGGTGAACAGAAAGGTCTCCTTCTATCCCAGACCAGAAATGCAAATAGGCTTCATCTCAAGCCTCAGCAAGGTTAATGGTGGTGGCTGCCTGGAGCCCCCCTGGGGAAGGATTCTGCTGCCACAGGCCCTGGGTTGTTTCTCATGGAGCAGTATGTGTACCATGAACGCACCACCTCTCTCTCAGGCGCTCGGAGCTGGAAGGCACCCCACTCAGCAGCTAGACCTAGGAGGTTCCCACCCTGCCATATCAACCTTTCTCATCAGATTTACTTAGAGTTAAATATACAGATTACTGGGTCTCTTCTGAGACTCATCAGAAGCCACTTAGGAATTTGTCTTTTTAAAATCTCCCCAGGTGATTCTGATGATCAGCCAGATGTGCATCCCAGGACTCTAGCCTAGCCCATCCAACAAGGAGCCCGGCCGCACCCATGACAAAGCCTCAGCACACCTGGTGTGCTTCCCTTCCCCTGGCAGCCCTCTGTCACACAGTGAGGGCACTCAGGTCACAGTCATCTTTTCCTCCAGTTCTTCAGTGGTACCCAATATGACTTGACTTATGGAGAATCCACAGGAAATTCTCCAAATACGGCTCAAGTGGCCTGGCGCTGAGGAGTTGTTATATTTACAAGTTAGCCCTGTGGGTGTGAGTATGTATGTGTGCTGAGGAGGGAGGGGGCTTGATGAATACCTGTGATTTCCCTTCTCAAAGTCTCTTATTTAGGAATCCTGTTTGCCTGCTCTTTTGACGTGTACAATCTGTTACTACGGATGCAATTTCTGACCTGGGAAAGCCTTGGAAAAGGGTCAGCACACCTCTCTATCAACTGAAACAGCGCCCAGTATTCCTTTTGCTTTTAATAGCTCACCAGTAAGTCATGGCAAGTCTCTGGATCTCTACCCGCCCCAGTTTCCAAATGAGGGTCCCCAACCCTGCAGAACACCACTCTGATGACTCAAGGGTCCCACCTGGAGTGTGGGAGCTGGGTGCAGTTGGTGGTGTGTCAGTGTGATCTGGGTCTTGCACAGGGTGGCACTAAAGTGTATATAAAACCTTTTGTCCAGAGTTGAAGAAAAATATGTAAGACCTTTTTAACTCAGGAGAAGATAAGAGAAAAACTATGTTTCTCCTTGAAGAATGGTGAGCAGCTTCTAAGCCTTTCAGTGCTTGCCAGCAAGAGAGTAAAAACAAAGTTTCAAAGAGATAATTTGAGAAGCATTGATTACAATAGGTGCATTTTATAAGTGGGTTTTTATAAAAACTGAAGTAATATAAAAGTATATAGACTAAGTAAGTTGTTCTAAGTTTCAGGGTATGATATTTCTCTAATAATACTTAGCATTAATGAAATTGTGATTTGTTATATATGGAGTTATATTTTCTGATGACTTAAAATGACTTTTGGTACTGTAGCTCAGTATAGTATAGAGATAATAAATACTTATTTTTATCTAAAGGCAAATTTGAAATCAACACTAAGTTTTTCTCAATAAAGAATTATTTTAAAAATGTGAGCTTTAAGAGATAAAGCATGATGACTAAGAAAAAAAAGAAACAAAGCTTTGCAAAGCTTTCACATTGTGACAAAATTTTTTAAACTGCATGGATACTCATTTTAAAGAATGCATTGTTGTTCAATAATATCACAAGGATTTTTATTCTTGTGAACAATAATTTCAAAAACTAATTAAGTTTGTCTTTTTTAAAATGACTACAAACTGTGTACATAAAACCATGTATTAAGTCATTACTGGAGGATCAAATGTAATTAAATATGTCTTCTTTATCGCCCAGGATCAAACTGCATTTTCTAGCACCTCATAAAGTGAACTGTTAAAACAAGCTTCCCCCACTCTATAGTAATTAATTGTTGCCACCAGGCAGAAAAGTCAGTTAATAAAACACAGCACCCTCAAAACCAAACATGAACTTAAACAGTAGATCCAAAGAATACATGGGATATATTAATAAAATAAAAACATTTCAAGTAATTATATTGGTTTTATAAATTCCATGCCATTTCGACAAAGATCCCAACGATATTTATCATGAAACTTGACTAACTGATTCTATTATGTATATAGAAGGGCAAAGGGCCAAAAGTGGCCAAGATAATTCTGAGAACCAAGGTGGCAGATGGGGGTAAATTTGCCCTATCAGAAACTGAGATTTATCACAAAGGTAGTAACTAAGCCAGGGCAGGATTGGCACAGGGATAGAGAACGAGCCCCATTAGAATGGAATAGAGGGACTCCCTATTGGCTAAGAATCCGCCTGCCAACGCAGCGGACACAGGTTCGAGCCCTGGTCCGGGAAGATCCCACATGCCGCAGAGCAACTAAGCCCATGCACCACAACTACTGAGCCTGCACTCTAGAGCCCACAAGCCACAACTACTGAGCCCACGTGCCACAACTACTGAAGCCCGCGCACCTAGAGCCCATGCTCCGCAACAAGAGAAGCCACCGCAATGAAAAGCCCGCTGCCGCAACGAACAGTAGCCCCTGCTCGCCGCAACTAGAGAAACCCCACGCGCAGCAATGAAGACCCAAAGCAGCCAAAAATAAATAAATAAAATAAATAAATTTATAAAAAAAAAAGAAGAGTGGAATAGAGAACTCAGGAAAAGTCCCATGAGTATATGAGTTATTATAGATTCATGCTGACACATGCTGACACATGACAGAAGTAGCAATGCAGATCAGTGGGGAAAAAATCAATAAGTGATACTGGGAAAGTTTGCTATCCATATGGAAAAAAATAAAATTGAATTCCTGCTCACATAATACCTGAAGATAAATTCTGGGTGGATTAAAGCCCTAATTGTGAAAAAGAAATCTTTAAAACTTTTATAAGAATATATAGAAGGGGGCTTCCCTGGTGGCGCAGTGGTTGAGAGTCCGCCTGCCAATGCAGGGGACACGGGTTCAAGCCCTGGTCTGGGAAGATCCCACATGCCGCGGAGCAACTAGGCCCGTGAGCCACAATTACTGAGCCTGCGCGTCTGGAGCCTGTGCTCCGCAACAAGGGAGGCCGCGACAGTGAGAGGCCCGCGCACCGCGATGAAGAGTGGCCCCCCACTTGCCGCAACTGGAGAAAGCCCTCGCGCAGAAACGAAGACCCAACACAGCCAAAAATAAATAAATAAATATTTTTTTAAAAAGAGTAATCTTTAAAAAAAAAAAAAAGAATATATAGAAGGATATTTTATAACTTTAGGGGAGGGAAAGATTTCTCAAGGAAACTCTAAAAGTACAAACCATAAAGGAAAAGAAAGATACATTGAATTATATTAAAAGTATGCATCAAAGTCTATTAGAACTGATAAAGGATTAATACCCTGAATTTATAAAGAATTCCTATAATATTAAAAAGATGAATTAAATAGAAAAATAGAAAAGGATTTGAGTAGGTAATTCGTCCAACGTGGTGCAGTGGTTAAGAATCCGCCTGCCAATGCAGGGGACACGGGTTCAAGCCCCGGTCCAGAAGATCCCACATGCCGCGGAGCAACTAAGCCCGTGCACCACAACTACTGCGCCTGTGCTCTAGAGCCCGCGAGCCACAACTACTGAGCCCGTGTGCCACAACTACTAAAGCCCACGCACCTAGAGTCCGTGCTCCGCAACAAGGGAAGCCACTGCAGTGAGAAGCCTGCACACCTCAACGAAGAGTAGCCTCTGCTTGCTGCAACTAGAGAGAGCCCGCGCACAGCAACGAAGACCCAACGCAGCCAAAAATAAATAAATAAAATAAATAAATTTTTTTAAAAAAATTAGCATTAAAAAAAAAAGAGGATGTCCCAATGACAAATATACTTGAAAATATGCTCAGTCTCACTAAAAACCAAGGAAATGGAAAACTACAATAAAATTTCCTTTCACACCCATAAAATGAACAAACATTTAAAAGTGTGAAGAGCATGCAGAGAAAAAGAAACTATGATACACTGGTGGTGGGAGTGTGAATTAATACAATCTTTTTGGAGAACAACTTGTCAATAGCTAGAAAAGTTGAAGATACACTACCCAATGGCCTAACAATTCCACTACTGGCTATCTATCTTCAAGGCTTAGAGAATCTCTAACACATGGGCACAAGGAGACTTGTACAGAACCATCGTACAAATAATATTACATTTTTCTAAAGGATATATATTTTTAATAAAAGTATGCATAATAAACGTATATCTAATAAAGTATATAATAAAGGTTTATAAAATGTTATGTATTATATAATATTATAAAGTGTACAGATTGCAGATATGTATGTGATGATAAACCTAAATTCAGGATGGTGGTTACCTCTGGGGGTGGGAGGGAAATGGGACTGAAGGGGGGGTCCACAGGGGGGGCTTCGGCTCTTTCTGTAATATTTCACTTCTTAGGCTGATTAGTGAGATCATGCATATTCCTTATATTATTCTTCATGCTTTATGCATTTTCTTAAGTCTGAAGATTATTGTGATAAATATTTATTATTAATATTTTATAATAAATATTTTTAAACTAATAACTAAAAACCAAGAATGGTTGGTAATTTCCAAGTAGCACTGTGCTTGCCAACAAGAATAAAATTTAAAGAAAAAAGTTAAAACAAATTCACTTTTGGTTAGTTTACATGATAATCATTCTTGGTCAAACACCTGATATCCAAAGATAAGAAAGGTAAGAATCTTTCCTCTGCTAATATATGATAGTTTACTTTTTTGTTATACATGTTAAAAATACTTTCTGTGTTTTAGCTGTTTCAAATGCTTTAAAAGAAACTTTGTTCAGATAACTATATGCGGTAAAACAACAATGTGAAAAAATCCCCGATTTTAATAATTACATCAGTTAATGTAAGATTCAGCAATTAACTTACTAAGCTTTCCTTAAAGAAGCAATGCATAAAAAATTTATTTGCTCAGTTGGGTCTTAATGGTGTTAGGATAATAGTAAAGAAATAGAATAGCTAACACTTAATGCTTACTCTATGCCAAGGTGCCACTGAGTGCTCACAGCAACCCTATGTGGTAAGTACTATTCTCATCCTCATTGTACAGATGAAAAAAACTGAGGCACAGAGAGGTTAAGTAGTTTGCCTGTGGACACACAGCTAGTAAGAGGCACTGGGATTAGAATCTAGGAAATCTGGCTCCAGAGTCTGTGCTTTTAACACTACCATGAAGGTGAAGAAAAATACATTTCATATTACAGTATAAATAAAATAAAGTGAAAGCTGTTCCAAAAACCTCACTGACTCTTAAACACGATGCTTAACTGACTTTGACTTTGGTCCCTAGCTCTTGGGAGACCCAGAAATTTCTGTTTCATGGCAGTCAATTGAAGAATAACCTGATTCAAAATGTCGGCAGCCCAACGTTGGCAGACAAGGAAGCACAGCAGTTCCCACATCCTTTAACCACTGGCCTCTTACCCAACAGGAAATGCGCACGCGCGCGCTCGTCAGCTAGTTACAAGGCTGCCCTCACCCGTGCACACAGGCTCCGCCTCGCATGCGCAGGGGCCCTACCTGTCCGTGCAGCGTGAACTCCAGCACCAGACCCCACAGGTCCACAAAGGTCGTGGGGTGGCCCTGCTCAGCCCGTTGCTCCAGCTCCCGATGGTAGCTCGCCAGGCGCTCAGGAGAGAAGGCCTCTAGCTTGCTCTTGGCCAGGTGTTCCCGGGCGTGTCTGATGGGTCCCTTCAGTTCCCTCTGCGACCACTCAGGGTCCCCATACAGATGGGCCATTGTCCTGAGAGAACAAAGGGACATTACAGTCTGAGGTCAAGGCCCAGCACGGGTCGCTGCAACTCCAACTTCCACCCTCCGACTTCTCCCAACACGTGGCTCCCGCTGCCAAAGCCCCACCTATCTGGAAACTGCCTCAGGACATTCTCTCCTTCTTGATCCGTACGGTCCAATATAAATAGAATGTGAGCCACATATGTAATTTAAATTTTCCTAGTAACCACATTTTCAAAAAGTAAAAAGAGATCTGAAAAATTAATTTTAACAGTATATTTCATTTAATTCAGTATCTAAAATTATCATTTCAGTGTGTAATCGATACGAAATTTAATATAAATATTCTTTTCAAACTCTTTTTTCAGAATTCACTGTGCATTTTATATTTATAACACATCTCAGTTTGGACTAGCCGCATTTCAAGTGGTCAATAACCACCCGTGACTAGTGGCTATTGTATTGTACAGCACAGCTGTAGACCCCTACTCCCATCTTTATAGATCCGTCCTGAAGCCCTTTAAGACTCTGCCTGTCAACAGCTGTCACCTAAACTCTGAGGAGTTTACTCCTCTTTTACTCCTTAAAGTCACATTTCGATAAGACTCAAAGGAATGAATCTCTAATAGTGAAAAGTTCAACTTCGTCATAGGCAGAGTGGAGCATAGGGTGGCAATGTTGTCTTCAGGTAAAATAGCATCTCTTGACCTCAGTTTCCTCATCTATACTATACAACAAGAGAAACGACCCCAGAGAGTGTTGTGAGGATTAAATGAGGCAACGACAATTAAAGGGAAAAAAGCTACCAATCTGGAGCTCCTGGTACGTGTCAGACATGTTAAGTGCTTTACTTGGGCTGTCCCACTCCAGTCCTATGGAGTATGTACTATTATTTCCCCCACTTTGGAGATAAGTCGACTGAGAATCAGAGGAAATAAGTTGCTCAAAGTCACCTAGCCAGTAAGTAGTGTTGCAGGAACTCAAACCCAGCTCCTTCTGGATCAGTCGCATGGAATGGATGTCCTGCAATGCCTCGCTCATGGCGGGACCTCTGAATGTCCGTCTCCTCCCTTTTGAGAAAGCCACTTGGCACCCATCAGAACATACTGCTCACACCCACTTAGAGGGTCCCTCTGATGTCCACTCCATTTCCCCTTGGGGCCTGATCATCTCTGCTCTTCCAAGTCCCCAGGGCCCTCACCATGTAGAGCCCGAGATGCCACTGAAGTAGGTCACACAGTCCAGAAGGCCCAGCTTCTGCAGGGCCAACAGGTGGCCATAGAGAGAGGTCATGGCCCGGGCACCTCCTCCTGTGGCCATGATGCCCACGACGGGGACCTGGGTTGCACACAGACACAGGTTGGCTTAACAAGGACAGGGATGGAGCTGCCTCCTGCCACCAGGGAAGGGACCTCGAGGTCAGAGCCTGAAGGAGTCAGGGTTAGAGCTAGCGCCCGGCTCCTCCCCAGCAAATGACAGCTCTCAGCCTTGGATAGATCCCCAAAGAGAGCTTCCCCGTGCCCCACATCTCCCCACATATGCCCACTCCCCAGTCTCTGCTGACTGGAGTATCTGGAGAGGGCATAGCAGGCAGGTACTCCATGAAGGCGAGTGCAAGGTATCTGTAGCCCCATCCCCCTTCCCCCACAAACCTCATCTTCCTGTAGGTCTCTGTCCAGCTGCAGGGCCTGCTTCAGGGCCTTGGCCACCACCTGCTTCCTCCTGCTCAGGAAGGCTTTCTCCTCCGCACACAAATCGAAGCCCAGATGCACAGCCAGCTCCTTCGGGCTGGGGCAGTGGAGGATCCAAGGGTCAGGGGGCACCTGCATAGCTCAGCTACTGGCTGGTCGAGCCCACAATAAGTGTCAAATAAACTCCTTGCTCCCAACCCTCAGGACCACACTTTCCACATACTCCCCAGCCCCGTGACTACGCCTGTCCCCCACAGATATGAATGTCCCTTACCAGCTCTCAGCCTTGAGCTGCAGCTTCACTCCTAGGGCCTGAAATCGAAACAAGAGACCCCACTCAGAATGTCCTAGACCCTGAAGGGAGTGTGGGTATCCCCTGGGGGCATTGGGGTCTTTATTCTCACTGGCACTTCCCATCCAGCTGAGGCCACTTACATTTGTAGCAGGAATGTCAACTGTCACTTCCTTCCCCACGGCCAAGGACCTCAGGGGTATAGTGAGGTGCCCAACTGAGTTGCCTGAGTTCCAGCCATTGCTTTTAGAGGTCTGGAAAGAAAATTCATTCATTCATTCACTCACTCAACAAATCCTTACTGAGTATCTAGACAGCGATCTGGACAGACACAGGCCCTCCCTGATAATACAAAAAAATTACAGTATTTACAATTATTGTAATTAAAATAATTACAATTACTAATAATTACAAAAATAATGATAGCTAACTGAATCACTTTGCTATACACCTGAAACTAACATAATATTATAAATCAACTAAACTTCAATAAAAAATAATAAGCATAGCTTATATCTATTTAGTGTATTAATAGCTGATATGTGTTTATTTATTATTCTGAGTCATGTGCATGAACTTATAAAGAAACAGATAATGAACTGACGTTAGTAAGTATTGTAAAGGAAATAAGCAGGGTGATGTGATAGAGTAACCAAAGGTGGGGTATGTAGAATCTATTTAAGATGGGGGGTCAAGGAGGGCCTCTGAAGAGATGCCATTTGAGCTGAGATCTAAAGGAGGAGGAGGAGGAGGAGGAGGAGGAGAAAGAGGGGCAGGCTGCCTTGGAAGGAGCCGCAGGAGGACAGGGAAAGCACTTGGTGTGTTGGAAAAGCGAGAAGAGACAAATATGGCTGGAGCATCGTGAATGAGGGGGAGCATGGAAGAAAATGAGGCAGCAGAGGTGCGCAGGGGCCAGGTTATGCAGGGCCTGCGGACGCAGACATGGGATTTTATTCTAGGAGCATTATCGGAGGAGCCATTGAAGACGTCAGACAAAGACTGACATGGCACAGCAGCCCCCCGTGCCCACGCGAGGCCCCTGGTGATCCTCCCTGTCTGCCAAGGGCATGGTGCCTAACTGGGGGAGGCTGACAAGGCCACAGGGCCCTGGCCTTGGCAGGAGGATGGCCAGAGAGAAGCCTGCAGCAGGTGGAGCTGGCCCAAGGCTGGGGTCGGCAAGGGAGCTCCAGAGCCAAAACCTACCCTCAGGCACCCACTCAGCTCTGCCTCTTGGGCCGCCATGTAGTGGAAGCGGAAGGCAGAGGCTGTTCCCAGGGCAGATGTCTGTGTGTCCTCATATGAGCCCTTCAGCACCAGCTCCAGCTCCAGCTCGTCCTGATCTAGGGAGAGAGTGGACAGGTTAGCACAAGGGAAACAAGAGCCCGGAACCCCACCTAGGATCCAGGAAAGTGACAGTACTGCCCAAGACATGGGGAGGCCGGGTGGCTGGACCATGGCAAACAGCATTCTGGAAAGGGCTCTCCCCGCAACCCCCATGGGACTCCCGCCTCCGGCGACGGGCCTTCTTCCAGGTCAGGGGGACTCTCCTGCCCAGAGGAGACCAGTTGCCCTTGTGCTGTGTGGGTACAGGTTCCCCAGCCACACCCAGCAACCCTCCACCCTCCAGGCCAGACCTCATCCTGAGCAGGTCTCACCTGCAGCCTCGGCTGTGCTCCCCGTGGTGTCTAGATGGACATCCAGGCATGACAGTTCTCGGGCCTGGGGCAGACCACATCATGGGCGGGGGGGGTCTGCAGGGGAAGCTGAGGTCTCCCCTCAACCTCACCCCCTGAGCCCCCTGTCCCAAATCCACCACACACAGAACCAGCAGTAGGGTCCAGGGTGGGACCAGTCCTCCCGTTGACCGACTTGCCAAGTGAGCCTGCTGCATTCTCTCTGTAATGCGTGCCAGCTGATGCCTGCAGCCCACTCAGCTCTGGCCGCTACCCTCTACCTTAGAACTGCCGAGCTCATCAACATGCCGCTGGTCTCCATCACCTCAGATAAAAGGCAGCTGCCGTAGGTGTGGCTATTTTAAGGTGTATTTGAAAAAGTAATACTAGCCCATCAAACAGGCACTCGTAGGACCCCAAGGGTGGATGCCTGCTTCAGTTCTGAACGCCAGCTGCCTTACTACATGCAGGGCCTGGCCTAGCTCCCACGTCATGCCTGTGTTGCTCGTTGAGGGTGTTCCTTTGAGTAGAAAGTTTCTAATCCTCGCTCACCACCCATTCCTGCCCACTGCAGCTTCGTGAGCTCGCTATGCTTTAGGAGAGCTGACCCTCCATCGTCCCGCGGAGAAGCTGATTGACCCCTGGTCCTATCTCAAAGTTCCCTGACTGGAAGCACACCACACTGTAACCTGAGCCTGCTGGCCTGGCCTGTGAGAGACTTCCTCGCCCCCTTCAGGGCTAAGAACTATGAAGTCATCACACAGAACTAAACACCATCAGGAAATGCCTAAGATTCCCCCAATGTTCCCTCAACCCTCCTGCCTTGGGCCAGAATTCCTCTCAGCAGAGCCTCGGCCTCCCCTCTCTCTGAGTTCCCTTTAGCCCCAGGCCCCTCCGAGGCCAGACTGCAGCCCGAGGTGACCACCTAGCAGGGTGGTGGACTGGTCTTACTGCAAAGCCCTGTCCTTGCCTTGTCCCTTGTGGCCCACCGGCCAGGCAGCCCCGCCCCTAGCCCAGTGTCTGCTCTGGGGCCCCTCCCTTAGCGCATCCCACCCCCACAGGCCTGGGGAAGGTGGTTACCACAAGCACGTTGTTGGTGATGAGGTTTTCTGGGCAGCCTGACCTGGAAAAATCAAATCATCCAGAGTCCGGCCTTGCAAAGGCAAAGGCTTCCTGCACTGATGTGCCCCCTCCCAGCCAGGCTGCACCCAGGTGGGGCCTCCCTGGGTGACACTGAGGGTTCTCTACGTCCTGGGTACGATTCAGGGTGTGGGGAGATGCTTCTGAAGAGTGAAAGGTGAGGAGAGAGGGAGGGAGAGCATGGCAGACAAAACACCAGCCTTCCTCTCCTCATTTCTCTGAGGGTCCCCCCAACCCGACCGGCAGGGGTAGGAGATGAGGAACAGCAAATCTGGGCTGGACAGACCAATGGGAAGATCTGGGTCACAGGTATTTTCCTAAGGAAAGCCTGGGTTCTGAGACACCCCCTGAGCTGTGTGGGATTACTCGCGTTTTCTCCATCAGGAACTCCACGTCCAGCTCCTCCGGTCCCTGAAATTAAAGAAGAGCAAGTTGGCAACATGCACACATGTCTTTAGAGTTGACACAGCTCCTTTACGTATCTCATCATCCCGAGCAGCCTCTAAGGGAGGCCCGGTGTTACAACCCTTCCCATTTTACAGATGAGGAAATCGAGTCTTAGGGAAAGATGGGCTACCTGCCCAAGTTACCCACAGCTAGCTAGATCCCTGCCTGGCAAGGCTGAAGGGGAAGATTAGGAGCACAAGCCAAAGGAGGCTTGAAGATGCCCAGGGCCCATTTCATCTTCCTCTCGAGGGGGACCAGCCCCAGAACTCTGCCCTCCCTCCAGGTCTCAGGCACCATGAGAGGGTCAGAGGCAGTGAGCAAGAGTGATGAGCCCACGCCCCCCGCAGGGTTGGTCACACCGAGCTGTGTTTTGTGGCACATGAGGTTTGCCATCACCCAAAACCTTCCTTCCCCGTAGATGACTAGAATTCCTCCCTTAAGTGATTCAGCCAGTAACAGTCAAGTTAATCTCCTCCTTTCCTATGAAAACGTAAATATCTCTGGGTGGGCCTTCCGTTTTCCTGCAAAGGAGTTCAACCCAGCAGCATCCCAACAGATGGGAGAAACTGTGCCACTTCCTCAGCCTGGAGCTGAGAGGTGGGCCTGGCGGGAACCTCCACCCACCTGGGGATGCAGGGAGAAGGTCTTCCGGAGCCGCCTGCCAGGGAGGACTTCAGAGACATCACAGAGAACCTTGAAGCAGGCGTCGTCCTTCTTGACGGCATCCTTGTCATAGATGCTCAGCTCCAGAACATTCTAAGGACCCAAGAACAGCAACGTAGCACGTTATTAACACATAGTGTGGCTCACACCTGTTGAATCCTCACTTGATGCCGAGGGCGTGAAAAGATTATTATGCCACTGCACTTTGTACTTCAAAATACTGGTAAAACCTAGAAGTGGTAAAAGGAAATCCAGCAAAGTTCCTAAATCCCCCCCTGCTAATTTTTGTTTTTATAAAAAATAAAACTCTTTTGAAGTTTCCCCAGCCCAACCCCACCCCTGCTTTGCTGGTTCCCTAAGGCCTGGTAGGTACCAGGCACTATACTGGGAGTTCTCTGTGCGTGATCGCATTTAACCTCAAACAACCCAAGCAGGAGGGCTCTTGCTGCCTCCACTCCATAGATGGGCTTAGGGAGGACCAGTAGCTTGCCGTTCACACATTCTCTCACACCCAGCACATCCAGGCTGGGGCACAAAGACACCCCCTTCCCCAGTTTCTCTGCCTGAGCTCCAGAGGAAGGTATACCCTACCCCAGGAACCTTCCCAGTGTGGCGTACAGCCTGCCCTCAGGGGGGTGGCCAGGGGTCCTCTGGCCTTTACCTTGACCTGACTTTGGATCAGGAAAGTGAAGGTCTCGTTCCATACAGGATGACTGGAGTTGGTGACTGTTTTGGTCTTGAACTTTGTTCCAGGTGCGGTTGGCAGCTGTAGGATCACGTAGGGGTCTGCCTCGTTCACTGCCAACATCAAGAGAACCGTTGTGAGACAGAATTCCTCACGCCCCTCTCCAGGGGCCTCACCAGGTTCCTCCCAAGACCCCTGCAGCCACTAGGGGCAGCCCAGCCCAGCCCAGCCCCAAGGCACTGGGCCTTTCCCGTAGGACATGGTCCTCCCCACACCCCTGGGGCCCAGGACACAGCTACTCACAGAGGTCAGCCCAGCCCAGGCCCCGCGCCTCCAGGACCCTCACGGTGAGCTGCCAGCAGGCAGAGGTCTCCCCCTGGAGAGAAATAGGCCACAGAGTCCCTCCTGCTCAGTTACGAGCTCCCCAAATTGGTGCCGAGGCTTCTCCTGAGATGCTGCTCGCTGACGCTGCCAGGCATTCTGGGGCCAAACAGCCTTTGCCCATCACTGTGCCTGGGGCCATGGTCCTGGGCCGCAGCAGTCAGGGAATGGGGGTAGAATCTGTGGGACGCCCTCCCTTCAGGGACAGGATTGCACAGTATAGTAAAGAAAGCAGGAAACAGAGGGCCAGGGAACGGCCACCACACTGGACATGTCAGTTTGGGGTCAGCCACCCCCAGAGCTCACAGGGAGGGCAGCCCTTTGGTGACGCATGGGACTCTGCTGCCAGGCGTTCCCCCGGCCTCTGGACAGGAAGTGGGCACGTGACTCCAGGACGCTGAGCTCTGGGGAGCCCAGTGCTCCGTGATGGCCTCAGGTACAAACCGTCTCTTGGGTGTGAATTGGGAAACTCCAAGAGCATCAGGCTGTTACCGTGAGCAGGGGGTGAAAGTTATTAAGATGCTGGCGAGGGCACATCAGCCCACAGGCAAGCTCAATAAGGTGGAAGAAGAAACGGAGTGGGCAGGAGCTCGGAGGGACCAAGAAGACGAGCAGTAGCAGGTGGCAGGAGGAAAAGCAGAGGGCGGGGGGGCGTGGCTGAATCCTGCTGGGACAGGGCCCGTGGGGGGTGGGGGGGTGGGCCGGGTATCTCAAACCCCTCCTGCTGAGGTCCTTGGCACTGCTGGGATCCAGGGGGCCCTTGGGTTTCTGTTCTTCCTGAGGTCCCGCTGAGTAGATTTTTCTGGGCACCCTGCACACGTTTCTTATGATAAGGCCCTGTGATCTGAGGCAGAGGCAGCACCGTGCTTGCATGGTGGACATTCAGCCTTGCATGGTTGGGAGACAGCGCTGCGATGACACCAAAGCTCTTTCCTGCTCTGCACCCTCCCACGACCAGTCCCACTCCTGTGCGTGTGATCTGAAAGTCTAGGCTCCCACCAGGAGCCGTCTCTGCTCTGCACACGTGCTACCTGCCAGGGGCTTGGCTCCGTGTCTATGGCACTGGCTCTCCATATCCCACAGAGAAGCTTAAAGGACAACGGGCCACAGCAAAGCCAAGCAGGCTTGTGCCCTTGCCCCGACCCTGCTACCCTGTGTCCCCACGTCATCCCTGTCTTGTGGCTTCTTGCTAAGTGTCTTTGTCATCCTTGTCAGCTCTCTGGCAGAGCACACATGACCCTCCCAGCAAGGTAGGCTCATTTCTCCCTTCTTGGGGATCAATGCTAGTGACATCCACAGGCCTTAAGCCAGAGGTTGTAGTTGACAGGGATTTAGTGTCGTTTTAGTCACCTGGCTCCGTTTCCTCCCCACACCCAGATTCCATCACCACCCATCACAGAGATGGTGCTGGCTGGGACCTGGGTTCCTGTGAGGAGTTGTGGTTCAATGCCCACTCCAAGCCAGGGCGAGGCAGAGGCAGCCAAGCCGCAGCCCAGCTCCCACCCCGATCCTCAGGGCCACAGCCTGTGGGCTGCTCTAAAGCCACTTGGGGCTACTAAGAATCGCCCCCAATTGCTCACTTTCCAGCCAGCCAACATACCCAAATTGGGTGTTGCTGCCCATTTCCCCCTCTGGTCACTGAGAGCCTCTCAACTTCAGAAAGCCCACCGTTTCCTGGAGGATATTTTTCCTAAGATGGAACCCCATTCTCCTCACCTCTAAGAGTGTCACTAACACAGAGCACCTGGAGGATGGGCTGTGACAATCACTATAATGAGTGGCCATTGCTGGGGCAGAAGAGCAGAGTGGTCAAGGCAGGTTCCCAGCCAGGTTGTCTGGATCGAAACCCTGGTCCTCTGCTTACTTGCTGTGTGAGCCTGGACAAGTCACTAAACTTCCTGGTGCCTCTGTTTCCTCATTGTAGTGGGACAAATAATAGTATCAACCTGACACAGTGTCCTGAGGCTGAAATGTGTTAATGCCTGTAGAATGCTTAGCAAAAAGTAAGCAGTTTCTAGATAATTGCTTTTACTACTTACTATTTATTAAGTGCTTGTTATGTTTCTAGGTGCTATACTAAGCATATTACATATTCAAACTCTATTTATCCTCCTGACACCCTCATAAGATAGTTCTCTCATTTCTTCCCATTTTACAGATGAGAGAACTGAGGCTTAGCAAGGTTGACTTGCGCTAGGTCACAGAGTTAGTAAGTGATATAGTTAGGATTTAAACCCAGGTCTTCAAGGCCAGAGCTCACAACCCCTTTGTGGTTCTACCTTCTGAGGACTTTGCTTCTTTGTAAAAGCATGCAACTCTCATCCCCTGCCCCATGGATATCTAAACATTAGAATTTCATAGATTTGTTTTAGACAAATAAGATTATTGAGCCAACTAGTGCATTAACTAGTAGGAATCTTTTCTCCTGAGGGCTCTGGGGCTTCACCTTCCCTGTTGAAAGATCCTGCCACCTGGAATACTGCCTTCATTGATGACTGACCCTGGATGCTCATGGAGGGGTCTCAAGCAGGGCGCCTGCACCCAGCTTCCTGTAGCATCCTGGAAGTGCCTCTCTGCCGAGAGTCCCAGCCACCCTCTCTGTCCCTGCACAGGAGCCCCGGGGCCTCCTCCATCCTCCGTGGCTCAGTGCTGGTCTCTGCCCATCACGGGGGATATAGCCCAAGGGAGGTTGAGCGGGGTCCAGAGGATCTATAACCATGAGGTCTTCAGCTGGGGGAGTAAGAGGAGCAGGCTGCCTTTTCTCCCTGCTGGCACCCAGTGACCCGCAGTAGGACAGTGCGGGGAGGCTGGAGAGACAGGACGTGGGAGCTGCGGGCACAGCCTCTGAGTCAGGCTGAGATGACACGCTCCTCACCCTGGTCTCCCGGGCCCTGGATTCTATGGATGCTAATTGTCCGTCCCACCCACTCCCCATCCCTAAGCACAGATTCCCTCACCATCTGCCTCCCACCTCCAGCCTCTGCCTAGGCAGAGACCCCAGGTCTGGGACCCAGCCCCTCCCCAGAGACCAGAATCACCTTGGTTTCAGCTATGTCAAGCTTGTTAGAATGCACCCTAGCTCCAGGCCCTGCCCTGAGTGATGCTGACAGGCTCAGTGACATTATTACCTGGCGAGGATGGCCAGGTGGTCCCCTAGGTGTCGTTCTCTCCATGCCAAACCTTTGCCTCCACTCCAGGCCCGGCTCCCTCCAAGATGACAGCTCCCTGGCTGGCTGGCAGCGACTACTCCAATGGAATGGGACTGACTGTGAACCTGCCAGCCTCTGAGGAGCCACGATCCTATAAACAGCCGGGGCCCCGCCTCCAGGTCACTCCCTCAGCCCAACACCTTCTCCTCTTCTCCTGGAGGCTGAATCAACTAGCTTTTCCAGAAACTTCTGGCAAGGCTCCAGGACCTGCAGGTGGAGCATCTCTTCCAGACCTGGGATGTCAGGGTACAAGAGAGGGGGAAGTCAAGTCCGGGGAGCAGCGGCAGGAAGCTGGTTCCCCTGAGGCTGAGGGCAGAGGGCAGGGTGGGGTCAGAGCTAGGAAACCCCTGCAGCCCAGCCCCAGCCTGAGCCAGGCCAGCCTCTGGGGGAGGAGGGCTGAGCACCTGAGAGCAGATGAGCAGCCAGGAGCCTGGGAGGAATAATAGGGCGGCCCCAGGGGTGGGCTCTGAGCAGACTCCGGAAACCTAGCTACAGGGGGCTCTGGACTCTGGCTCTAGGCCTCTCACTCCTTCCGTGTGGCTGGTCCTAGGAATTTAGAGGATTTCTGTTAAAATAGAGTGACAAACTTTGTAGGAAAGGTAAGAGACCAATCAGGAAACTCTTAGATTATGAATATTACAGGAAAAAGCTTTGTGAAGTCACCTGTTTAAACTATTCAGTATGCACAACATGAAATGTTCTCCTGAAATGCCATGAACTCAGTCATTTTACTGTCAATTCGTTATATAATTGAACAATAATGATTTGTTTTTTGAGGCAAGTGAAACTGAATTAATGTTAACCTATTACAAATGGATCTAAAATGTATTATTACAGAATCAGCCAGAAAAGAACATTAATGATGGTCTATGAAAAATCATTTGAATGAGAAATATCAATACTTTTAAAAATGTAGAACACTGCAAAGAACAACTTATTCCAAAGTGGGTCACAGATGAAGCAATGCACAAAGTCACTGGCTGGTGAGTAGCAGAGCCCAGGATTACGCTCTCTAGACTGAAAGCTCTACCTCCACTCCAGAGTGGGCTCAGCCCAGCCTGGAGCCCACCCACCAGGAATGCCCTGGTCATTGGTGGCCGCCATGGGCTGGGCCAATCCCAGAGCAATCCTGGGACCACAGGAGTCCTGAGGAAATACATCCCCCTGGGGAGTGAATTCACATCTCCCTGAACTTAACGCGGGCCTCATCTGGGACCGCTACGGGGAACTACAGAGGCAGAGCTGTGGCATCACCCTCCAAGAGGTAACCCCCAGTGCCAGCCCTCCACACAAGTATGGGAGGGCCAGGCAGCTCCACACCGCAGAGGACGGGGGTCCCTGGGCTCAGCTGGCTGGACTGGGAGGAGAGTTTGGTGCTCAGTTTCCCCATCTGTGCAGTGATGGTGTGGTAAACGCTGCACCTGAAGAAGCCCATGAAATCCTGATTCAGAGATTCTTGATTCGTATGTGTTAGTAAAGCTTACGACCATTCGTACGTGTTAGTAAAATCTGCAAAAGTAAGCTACTTTAACTACAAACGGTGAAGACCACTGTCTTCCCATTCTTTTATCTCATCTGTTAGCATTGATGCAACTGTGGTACTTTTAGGATCCAAGGAGAAGTTGGGTTAGAGACACGTACGTTAATTTCAGTTCGGTGGGACATAGTTATGTGGTTTGCAGTTGGTTTCATGTATAATGAAGTTACTGCCAGCCATTCTGGTTTAGAAATAGTTTCCAAAATACTCCTACCACCCACTGTGCCAACTCATCTGACATTGTGACACAGAGGTGTAGGCAGAGGCTGTGCTGCAGTACAAGAAGAATAAGGTAGAGGAAGATAAACAAGGTCTGAAACCTACAGACCAAAACTAGTCTGTGGAAAATTCGTCCAAACAGACACATGAAATCCTAAGTGGAAAATACAATCTTGTTGAAATATGATCAAAACAGAAGTTGTCTCCTGAAAGAGATGTTTTCAATCATGTCTTAAATGCTTTTTTCCCTTTATTTGATGGGAATTTCAAGAAATAGAAGTTATCATATTCCTGTACTACAAGCAGCTAGCACATCTAGATAGCTCAGAGAGGAGAGAAACTTGTTAGAGGTTGTAGCAGATTTTATTTTTCTAAAGATGGTTGCAACAGTGTCTCCTGTCCTCATGCTCTTACCCTGCCCTCATCAAGAGGTGGACGCAGATTCCCCTTCTCTTGGAACTTTTGGGCTGGAGGCGCTAACTCATAGGATGTGAGGAACTTGACGCTGCTTGACTCTGAGGTTAGGTAACAAAAGGCGATGTAGCTTCTCCTTGACGGCTGGAAAACTCCCGCTGAGAGCCACCATGACAGATGTCCGAGTCCCTGAGGTTCCGTGCTGTGAGGAAGCCAGGCCATGTGGAGAGGTCAGGAGTCCTCATCCCCAGGTCCTCCCAGCCCAGGGCATGGGGATGCATAAGCCTTCAGGTGATTCCAGCCCAGCTATTTAGTCACCCCGAGCCGGTGCCCTTTCTGAATTTTTGACCCATGGAAACTACGAGCCTAATAAAGGGGTTACCGTGTTATGCCATTAAGTTTGGGGTGGTCTGTTACATAGCCATAGTAACTAAATCAGAGCTTTTCTCAAATTTGCTAACAATCCTAAAGTTTTACATGGCATTGTCAATGAAGAGCTGTGAAGCAGAGGGAAACTACAAATAATTAACTATTACGAACTATCAATAATTTAAAAAACTAAATTTCGTTCAACCAGGCTGGGGGAAGATTTCTTTCTATTTGATCGAAAGAAAATGATTTTACAAAATTGGTGTTGAATAAAGAGGCAGTCAGGGAGTATAAAACCAAACAATGAAGGAAAAGGTATAGAGATTAATTAATAAAAATATTATGTTTCCAAATTTTTGTGATGTTTTGCATTTGTCAACCTTTTACAATTTGTATTTTATGTGATATTACTTTATCTAATTTTGTATCAACTTGTATAAACTTCAGGCTCCATAGAACATGGATCTAATGTGTGTGTCACACTGTTCAAAGTGTGACATATATATATCATGTTTACTGATTCCCCAAACCCTATGAGGCAGGTATTATTATTATTATCCTCACTTTACAAATGAGAAAACTGGGGCAGGAATTAGTTGAGGAACTGCTCCCAGGTCAGCCCGGGAATCTAGACCAGAGGCAGTGCTCTTAACCATCACCTGCAATATGGTCCATCTGCGGCAGAAGTGTAGGCAAGAGGGAGGATGAGAGAGTCCCTGGATCAAGCCTAGCCTGAAGGAGTGAATCTAGTTCTGGGTTTTTCATTTGGGTCCCAGCCCTTCCCCATCTACTTTAACTCCAGGAAGGAAGGGGTCAGTCCCTCCCCTCCCTTTACCTTTCCCCAGAATAGCACTCGATGACAATGTCATAAATGAGAGGAGGTACCTGACAGGGTGGAGGAGGAGACAGAGCTGATGCCCAGCTGATTCTCAATCCAGGAAAAGCCCTGAAGCAGGTGGTGGGACAGGCAGCAAAATGTATTGAGCAAGGCAAGGATGACACACACTTCAGAGTTCAGCACTAACTACCATGTCAGCACCAAGGGACAGGTAGGTCTGTGTTCTTACTTCACAAGGAAGTGGTTATTCACTCAACTGGCAGACAGGAAGGACAATTTCCTGTCCACAACTACTCAGGACCAAGCCGGAGAGGAGCACCGGCCCCTGTCCTCATTTCAGGGCTACTGGAAAAGATGAGCCTCTCTCTAAGCAGGGGGCAGGGTGCCACTCAGCCAGTCCATTCATTCATCCAACAGATATTTACTGAGTGTCTACCATGTCCCAGACAGGGGGCCAGGTGAGTAAAACAGGCCTGATTCCCACCTGAAGAAGCTTCCGTCCAGTGTACAATCTGCTTTCCTATCCATATCTCTCAGCCAACGGAGCACATCCGTGACTTCGAACCCAGGATGTTACACTGCAGGCCCTGGAGTGCTAGGGCAGGTATCCGACCCAGAATGGAGCCTCTGGAATTTCAAGGCAAAGAACCAACAATAACATTATAAACAAATATTATCCAGCTAATTAATTTTGTCTGGAGACAGTGGTGGCAGGTACGTGAGCTTCAGGTAAGTTAAGAAATAGGAGCATGTCTCAAGAACTACTGACGTACTTGGACCAATCTCCCTTCAGGCCTCCCCTGACCTGGCTTTCTCCAACTCTGGGGGCTCTCCTTAGCTCCCACTCTGCCCTATTGGTCTTTTTCTCTCTGATTCCTTTTTTCATAAACCTTCTACACACTGGAAATGTGTGTGAGCATTTAAAATTTATTGTGTTTACAACTTTTATACTCTAGTTCATAATTTTTTTAAAATTAATTAAGTCTTTTATACATTTTCAAAACAGAAACCTCAACTAAACTGTTTTAAGCATGAATAAGGCCCTTTAATGATTTTTATTTCTGTGGGTTAGCTTATCTCAGAAAAACATCTTTCTCTAAACTCCAGGGGTGACCTCCTCCTGCACCACCAGATTTCACAGGAGAACCCCATCTGGACCCCATGTCCA
The DNA here is from genome assembly GCF_028021215.1 of Eschrichtius robustus. Classification (NCBI taxonomy): domain Eukaryota; kingdom Metazoa; phylum Chordata; class Mammalia; order Artiodactyla; family Eschrichtiidae; genus Eschrichtius; species Eschrichtius robustus. Next base: position 89,456,734 of record NC_090824.1, read on the forward strand.
GAGTTTCAGGTATCCTGCTCTGCTGGCCAGGAGCTCATGTGAAATCTACCCTTTTCTTTCCACCCAACATTGACTCATCTGAAATGTGTTTCCTGTAAACACCCAACAAACCAACAACCCCTTTCCAGGGAGAGACCATGAGGCAATGATCTGCTTGCTGGGGTTCAGGAGGAGTATGGGCTACACCTTTGCCAACCTGCCCCCTTTCTGCAGCTGAGAAAGCAGCACCCAGGGCTCCCCTGCCAGTGCCGAGGAGCCTTCCCTCCCTCTGGGCTCCATGGAGGGGCCGCATGAGTGACTTGAGCTGGAGCTGGGTGCTGGGGGGCCAGGCCAGCCCCTCATCACACTCCCCAGCAACAACTACAGTAGATATCTTGTCTCATGAAACAGGAATTAAAATACATACGTAAGTGTGCTTTTACTGTTTTGACACTTCCTCCTGTCCATCTCCCCTCTCCTTGGCCAACGGCACCCGTTGTCAAAGCTGGAGATGAGAGGAGAAAAGGAGGCTCCTTCTGCTGCTGGTCTCAGAGTCAGCTCTCCAGAGACAGGGCTTGAAGGCTGAGCATTGAGAGGAAAATAAAGGGGTTGGTAAATGTCAAGAGTTTCCTTTTACATGTCATGAGCAAAGCTATGAGCTCTGAGTCCTGGGTAGAGAGAGAGAGTACTTAGGGGATGTGCCCATCCAATGTAAGGGGAATGGAGAAAGACCCTCTACTGCTATGGGGGAGAAGGAGAAGGACAAGAGCTCAGCCATTCACATGTCTTAACTCCCGCCCCAGGCCCAAACTCCGAGGGGGCATTTTGCACAAACAAATCATTTGGGTGAAATCCTAGAACTGTGAGTTTGATCCTCTCTCCATAGGTGTATCATGGGAAAAGTCGTGTTCCCTGAGAGAAGCACCTGTCCAACACAGTAGTGCCCGGGGTGGTTGCTGGAAGTGATTGAAATAGGGTCTAGGTAGGGCAGGTGCCAGCAATGGTGCTCCCCTCTCTTCCTAGGCCCCTTGTGGTACAGAAGGGATCCAGAAGTCTTCTTGAGCTCACGTTGAGGGTGTAGAAGGTAGTTAAGCTGAGAACCAGTGGCCTTTCTGGGGCTACCATGGAGCTGTGGGGTAGCCAGCCTGAGCTGAGGGATGGACAGGGTCTGGATGAGGCACAGAGTATTCTCAGCTCCCGAGGGAGCTAAGGTGGGTCTGAGCCAGCCAGGGGCCTGGCCCTGACCTGGCTTGCATAAAATAGGTGTCCTACCAGCTGTAGTTTCAGCTCAGGTGCAAGCAGGAGCCTAAAGGCCAGGCCAGGGAGACCCCAGAAAACCCCAAGTAGACGATAGGCTGTATCCCTCTAAGGCCGTTGCTTAGGTGTCATCTTAACTATAAGGATGGAGGTAGGGAGATCTCTGAAAAAAGCATTTCCCGGCACTCAGCCACCAAGCGTCTGGCACAGTGGTTCTGTGCTGGGAATGCTAATCCAATGTGTTAGGTGCAAGGCCTCTACACACGGCCCTCTACAGGCAAGTGAAACTAGACTAAGCACAAAGAAGAAGGTAGACCTTATCTTATCACCTAGATTACATCTTATTTTTTTCTGGGAACCCAGTGGGCTTTGCCAGTGACGCCATGGGAGGTGGAGACAAGATGGTGGAGTAGAAGGACATGAGCTCACCTCCTCTCACGAAAACACCAAAATCACAACTAACTGCCATGTAACCATCAACAAAAAAAGACTGGAACCTACCAAAAAAGATATTCTACATCCAAAGACAAAGAAGAAGCCACAACAAGATGGTAGAAGGGGCACATTTGTGATACAATCAAATCCCATACCCACCGGGTGGGTGACCCACAAACTGGAAAATAACTATATCCCAGGGGTTCTCCTACAGGAATGAGAGTGCTGAGCCCCACATCAGGCTCCCTAGTCTGGGGGTCTGGCACTGGAAGGGGGAGCCCCCAGTGCCTTTGGCTTTGAAGGCCAGAAGGGCTTGACTGAAGGAACTCTCCTCTTGGAGGGTGCACACAAGTTCTTGTGTGCACTGGGACCCAGGGGAAAAGCAGTGACTTCATAGGAGCCTGGGCCAGACAGACCTGCTGGCCTTTGAGGGTCTCCTGGGGAGGCAGGGGGTGGTTGCGGCTCACTGTGGGGATGATAACACTGGTGGTGGAGGTACCAGGGAATACTCATTGACGTGAGCTCTCCTGGAGATGGCCATTTTGACACCAAGATGGCCCCACTCAACAGCCTGTAGGCTCCAGTGCTGGGATGCCTCAGGCCAAACAACCAACAGGGCAGGAACACAGCCCCACCAATCAGCAGACAGGCTGCCTAAAGTCTTCCTGAGCCCACAGCCTCCGCTAAACACATCCCTTGACATGGCCCTGCCCACCAGAGGGACAAGACCCAGCTCCACCCACCAGTGGGCAGGCATCAGTCCCTCCTACCAGGAAACCTGCACAAGCCTCTTAGACCAGCCTAAACCACGAGGGGGGAGACAACAGAAGCAAGAGGAACTACAGTCCTGCAGCCTGTGGAACGGAGACCACAAACACAGAAAGTTAGACAAAATGAGACAGCAGAGGAATATGCTCCAGACTAAGGAACAAGATAAAATCCCAGAAGAACAACAACTAAGTGAAGTGGAGATAGGCAATCCACCTGAAAAAGAATTCAGAGTAATGATAGGAAAGAGGATCCAAGATCTCAGAAAAAGAATGGAGGCAGAGACGGAGAAGATATAAGAAATATTTAACACAGAGCTAGAAGATATAAAGAACAGAGTGGAACAATACAATAACTTAAATGAAAAACACACTAGAAGGGATCAACAGCATGATAAATGAGGCAGAAGAATGAATAAGTGTGCTGGAAGACAGAATGGTGGAAATCACTGCCACAGAACAGAATAAAGTAAAAAGAATAAAAAGAAATGAGGACAGATTAAGAGACCTCTGGGACAATATTAAACACACCAACATTCACATTATAGGGGTCCCAGAAAGAGAAGAGAGAGAAAGGGCCTGAGGAAATATTTGAAGAGATAATAGCTGAAAACTTCCCTAAAATGGGAAAGGAAACAGTCACGCAAGTCCAGAAAGTGCAGAGAGTCTCATACAGCATAAAACCAAGGAGGAACACACTGAGACACATACTAATAAAACTGACAAAAACTGAAGACAAAGAGAAAATATTAAAAGCAACAAGGGAAAAGCAACAAATAACATACAAGGGACTCCTATAAGGTTATCAGATAATTTTTCAGCAGAAACTCTGCAGGCCGGAAGAAAGTGGCATGATATATTTAAAGTGATGAAAGGGAAAAACCTACACCCAAGAATACTCTACCCAGCAAGGCTCTCATTCAGATTTGTCAGAGAAATCATAAACTTTACAGACAAGCAAAAGCTAAGAGAATTCAGCACCACCAAACCAGCTTTCCAACAAATGCTAAAGGAACTTCTCTAGGTGGAAAAGAAAAGGCCACAACTAGAAACAAGAAAATTACAAATGGGAAAGCTCACCCGTAAAAGCAAACATACAGTAAAGGTAGGAAATCATACACACACAAATATGATATCAAAACCTGCAATCATGAGAAGAGGAGATTACAAATGCAGGATATTGGAAATGCATTTGAAATTAAGACACCAGCAACTTAAAACAATCTTGTGTATATAGAGACTGCTATATCAAAACCTCATGGTAACCACAAACCAAAAATCTACAATAGATACACACACAAAAAAGAAAAAAGGAATCCAAACACAACACTAAAGATAGTCATCAAATCACAAGAGAAGAGAACAAAAGAGGAAAGGAAGAAAAAGACCCACAAAAACAAATCCAGGACAATTAACAAAATGGCATTAAGAACATACATATTGATAATTACCTTAAATATAAATGGATTAAATGCTTCAACCAAAAGACATACACTGGCTGAGTGGATACAAAAACAAGACCCATATATGTGCTATCTACAAAAGATCCACTTCAGATCTAGGGACACATACAGACTGAGAGCGAGGGGATGGAAAAAGGTATCCCATGCAAATGGAAATCAAAAGAAAGTTGAAATAGCAATACTCATATCAAACAAAACAGACTTTAAAATGAAGACTGTTACAAGAGACAAAGAAGGACACTACATAATGATCAAGAGATCAATCCAAGAAGAAGATATAACAATTGTAAATACATATGCACCCAACACAGGGGCACCTCAATATATAAGGCAAATGCTAACAGTCATAAAAAGAGAAGTCGACAGTAACACAATAATAGTGGGGGACTTTAACACCCCACTTACATCAATGGACAGATCATCTAGACAGAAAATCAATAAGGAAACACAGGCCTTAAATGACACATTAGATCAGATGGACTTAATTGATATTTATAGAACATTCCATCTGAAAGCAGCAGAATACACATTCTTTTCAAGTGCACACAGAACATTCTCCAGGATAATAACATGCTGGGCCATAAAGCAAGCCTCAGAAAATTTAAGAAAACTGAAATCATATCAAGCATCTTTTCAGACCACGATGCTATGAGATTAGAAATCAACTACAAGAAAAAAAAACCGGACAAAACACAAACACGTGGAAGTAAACAATATGCCACTAAACAACCCATGGATCACTGAAGAAATCAAAGAGGAAGTCAAAAAAATACCTAGAGACGAATGAAAATGAAAACACAATGATCCAAAACCTTTGGGATGCAGCAAAAGCAATTCTAAGAGGAAAGTTGATAGCAATACAATCTTACCTCAGGAAACAAGAAAAATCTCAAGTAAACAACCTAACCTTACACCTAAAGCAGCTAGAGAAAGAAGACCAAACAAAACCTAAAGTTAGTAGAAGGAAAGAAATCATAAAGATCAGAGCAGAAATAAATGAAATACAGACAAAGAAAACAATAGAAAAAGATCAATGAAACTAAAACCTGGTTCTTTGAAAAGATAGACAAAGTTGATAAATCTTTAGCCAGACTCACCAAGAAAAAAAGCAGGAGGGCTCAAATCAATAAAATTAGAAATGAAAAAGGAGAGGTTACAATAGACACCACAGAAATACAAATGATCATAGGAAGCTACTACAAGCAACTATATGCCAATAAAATGGACAACCTAGAAGAAACGGATAAATTCTTAGAAAGGTACAGTCTCCCAAAACTGAACCAGGAAGAAATAGAAAATATGAACAGACCAATCACAAGTACTGACATTGAAACTGTGATGTTAAAACTCCCAACAAACAAAAGTCCAGGACCAGATGGCTTCACAGGTGAATTCTATCAAACAATTAGAGAAGAGTTAACACCTATCCTTCTGAAACTATTTCAAAAAATTTCAGAGGAAGGAACACTCCACCCTCATTCTATGAGGCCACCATCACCCTGGTACCAAAACCGGACAAAGATACCATCAAAAAGGAAAATTACAGGCCAATATTACTGGTGAACATATGTGCAAAAATCCTTAACAAAATACTAGCAAACAAAATCCAACAATACATTAAAAGGATCATACACCATGATCAAGTAGGATTTATCCCAGGGATGCAAGGATTTTCAATATCTGCAAATCAATCAGTATGATACACCACATCAATAAATTGAAGAATAAAAACCATATGATCATCTCAATATAGATGCAGAAAAACTTTTGACAAAATTCAACACCCATTTATGATAAAAATTCTCCAGAAAGTGGGCATAGATGGAACCTACCTCAACATAATAAAGGCCATATATGACAAACCCACAACTAACATCATACTCAATGGTGAAAAGCTGAAAGCATTTCCTCTAAGATCAGGAATAAGACAAGGATGTCCACTCTCACCAGTTTTATTCAACATAGTTCTGGAAGTCCTAGCCACGGCAATCAGAGAAGAAAAAGAAATAAAAGGAATCCAAACTGGAAATGGAGAAGTAAAACTGTCACTGTTTGCAGATGAAATGATACTATACATAGAAAATCCTAAAGATGTTACCAGAAAACTACTAGAGCTCATCAGGGAATTCAGGAAAGTTGCAGGATACAAAATTAATACACAGAAATTTCTAAACACTAACAATGAAAGATCAGAAAGAGAAATTAAGGAAACAAACCCATTTACCATCACATCAAAAAGAATAACATACCTAGGAATAAACCTACATAAGGAGGCAAAAGACCTGTACTCTGAAAACTATAAGACACTGATTAAATAAATTGAAGATGACACAAACAGATGAAAAGATATACCATGTTCTTGGATTGGAAGAATTAATATTGTTAAAATGACAAATACTACCCAAGGCATTCTACAGATTCAGTGCAATGCCTATCAAATAACCAATGGCATTTTTCACAGAACTAGAACTAGAAAAAAATCTTAAAACCTGTATGGAAACACAAAAGACCCTGAATAGCCAAGGCAATCTTGAGAAAGAAAAATGGAGCTGGAGGAATCAGGCTCCCTGACTTCAGACTACACTATAAAGCTACAGTAATCAGAATAGTGTGGTACTGGCACAAAGACAGACTTATAGATCAATTAACAGGATAGAAAGCCCAGAAATAAGCCCATGCACCTATGGGCAATTAATCTACAACAAAGGAGGCAAGAATATACCAAGGAGAAAAGACAGTCTCTTCAATAGGTGGTGCTGGGAAAACTGGACAGCCACATGTAAAAGAATGAAATTAGAACACTCTCTAACACCATACACAAAAATAAACTCAAAATAGATTAAAGACCTAAATGTAAGATGGGACACTATAAAACTCTTAGAGGAAAATATAGGCAGAACACTCTTTGACATAAATTGCAGCAATATCTTTTTGGATCCAACACTTAGAGTAATGAAAATAAAAACAAAAATAAACAAATGGGACCTAATTAAACTTAAAAGCTTTTGCACAGCAAAGGAAATCATAAACAAAACACAAAGACGACCCACAGAATGGGAGAAAATATTTACAAATGATGCAACCAACAAGGGATTAATCCCCAAAATATACAAACAGCTCAAACAGCTCAATGTCAAACAAACAAACAACCCAATCAAAACACGGGGAGATCTAAAGACATTTCTCCAAAGAAGATATACAGATGGTCAAAAAGCACGTGAAAAAGATGCTCAACACTGCTAATTATTAGAGAAATGCAAATCAAAACTGCATTGAGGTATCACCTCACACCAGTCAGAATGGCCATCATAAAGGTCTACAAGCAATAAATGCTGGAAAAGGTGTGGAGAAAAGGAAACCCTCCTACACTGTTGGTGGGAATGTAAACTGGTATAGCCAATACGGAGAACAGTATGGAGGTTCCTTAAAAAACCAAAAAAAGAGCTACCATATGATCCAGCAATCCCACTCCTGGGCATATATCCAGAAAAAAGCATAATTTGAAAAGATAATGCACCCCTATGTTCACTGCAGCACTATTTACAATAGCTAAGGCTTGGAAGCAACCTAAATGTCCGTTGACAGATGAATGGATAAAGAAGATGTGGTACATATATATACAATGGAATATTAGCCATAATTACATTTTCTCTGGCTTATTCCCACGCTTACATTCTTGGAGCCCTTAAGAATTTTTGATGAAATTTAGACGAAAACTCGAATTTGAAAAAATTCATGCACCCCAATTGTCATAGCAGCACTATTTAAAGTAGCCAAGACATGGAAGCAACCTAAGTGTCCATCGACAGATGAATGGATAAAGAAGATGTGGTATACATACACAATGGAATACTACTCAGCCATAGAAAAGAATGAAATAATGGCATTTGCAGCAACATGGATGGAACTAGAGATTGTCATAGTAAGTGAAGTAAGTCAGACAAAGACATATATCATCTGATATAACTTATATGTGGAATCTTAAAAAATGATGCAAATGAATATATTTACAAAACAGAAGCAGAATCACAGACTTAGAAAACAAACTTATGGTTACCAAAGGGGAAAGGTGGTGGGGAGGGATAACTGAATCATTTTGCTATACACCTGAAACTAACACAAAATTGTAAATCAACTATTCTCCAATATAAAATTTTAAAAAATTTTCTTTACAAAAGCATTTACCAAAGGAATTTAAGTTTACCCCAAACCAAACCCAGAGTTAGTTCACAATAACTGGCAATTTTCAATTCCTCTAGCCATTGGCAACCTACTCCTTACACAGCCCTCCAGAGGCCTGGGGACTGGAAAATAAGATGATATGAGTTATAAAAATGAAAAGAAATCTAAATTCACAGAGAAAGATTCACAGAGGAGGCATTCCTTTTTTTGGAAACTTGGAATATGGGTTGGTACTTATTGATTACTGCAACACCAATTTACAGTATTCTGTGCAATTTAAAAGCGGTGTACAAATATATTTATTGGTGTAAGATGTTATTTCAGAGGTCATCTAGCACCTGTGCTTAGCCTTTTGGGCTGCCTGTAACCCCTCCTCATTTCCCTGCCTACCCCTTCCCGGACCCTCTCACCACAGTCCCTCCTAAGCCCTCTTTAGGACTCAGCAGAAACAGACTTGCTCAGATCAAAAGAAGCATCTGTGAAAGAGCCAAGAATTCAGACCACGCTCTCTCACATACATACATATACACAGTCTTTCACACACCATTTAGGTTCCAGAACAAGGAGCCCATGTTTCCATGGGGTGGCAGCTGTGCATCTGGCCCAAGTTCAAAGAGCCAACTGTGAATAATTAGGGGGGAAACTGTGCACACCCACCAGCGGGAGCCTTGCCAGCATGGGCCCATCACCCCCACAGCCTTCAGGAGGCTGAGCAGAGAGGGTCCTGAGTTGTGAGGAGGGCCAGGAGAGGCTGAAGAATGAGGAGGAGGAAACAAAAGGAGGATGCATCAGAAAGTACTGGTACAGACATAATGTTGGATAAAAGAAGCCAGACACAGAACAGTACATGGTGCATGATTCCATGTGTCAGATCGAACAGACAAAATTAGTTTATGGTGATGGAAGTTAAAATGTGGTTACCTTTTGCTGGGGTAATGTTCTGTATCTTGATCAAGGTGGTAGTTACTCCAGATGTACACTTATGTAAATATGTATCCAGCTGTACGTCTATGATCTTGCACCTTACTGTGTAAGTTATACCCAATACAAATGTTAAAAAAAAAATAACTAGGAGTTTACAACCGGGGGTGAGGGCAGAGAGCTAACAAGTAAATTGATTGATGGTTCATACTCCTAGAAAAGCTCAGGTACCTCTAAGGGTAAAAATGTAGATAAACCTGAAAATAGGTTGACTGGTTTGAAGCTGGCAGAAGAATCCTAGTTCCACAGATAACCTGCCCAACCCCAGCAAAAGATTAAAGATTTACTCTCTGGAGAGGAGGAAGATTCAAGGACAACAAGCACATCTGGGAACAGGTAGATTGAGGGGGAGTCCAGGTACTGAAATGTGAGTCACCAACCCCAGGCTTCCTTCCCCACTCAGCCCTAAGAATGCTGGCAGCCAACCTTCCACCTCCCCTGCCACCACCATTGCCACGACCACCAGGCAAGAGAACAGAGATTCCCTTCCAGGGAAATGGGCCAAGAAAAAGGAAAAAAACTACCAATACTACAGGTAAGCATTGTACTACACAGTTCCAGGTCCCTGTCTGATCAACTTACAGTGAAGCCCCCACTCAACCAGGTCAGACTATACGCACCAGGCTTCCAGAGATCCCTTTAGTGCTTTGCTTTTAAATGTGAACAAACAGCTGGGGATTCCCAACATGTGAAGAAATCCTCTAGCATGATGACTAAAGATGACCAATTACAAACCAAATAAAGAGACACAGAGGAAACAGAGATGAAACAGATAGCAGGAGAAAACTTTTTTTTAAAACTGTAATTAATATCTTAAAGATGATGCATCTATGTAATAAAAAATGAGATACTATGAAATGGAACATTCAGAAAATATAAAGAGCTCCTGTATGTTAAAAATATGATGGCAAAAATAACTGAAATTAATATTAGTCAGTAAAGTTGAGGAAATCTCCCTAGAAGCCAAACAGAAATACAAAGAAATGGAAATGAGATTTAAGATAAGAAAATTTGGAGAAGCATGCCAGTATCTTCCTATTAGGAGTTCTAGGAACAAATAACAAAACAATTAGAGAAATTATTAAAGAAATAATACCAGAAAATGTTGCAGAACTAGAAGAGTCTCCAGATTAAAAGGGTTCACTGAGCACATAGGACAATCAACAAACAAACAAACAAAAAAGACCCTCACCAAAGCACATTATCATGAAATTTCAGAAACCTGGAAATAAAAATACCTGGAAGAAACACAAAAAAGTCACACACAAAAGACTGGAAATCATAATGGAATTGAACTTAATAGCAACACTGGAGGTTAGAAGACAAGGGGAAAATGTCTTGAAAATTCAGACAGAAAATGATTTCAAATGTAGAATTTTATTCCCAAACTGTTACTCAAAAGTGAGAGTAGAGAGCTTCCCTGGTGGCTCAGTGGTTAAAAATCCACCTGCCAATGCAGGGGACACAGGTTCGAGCCCTGGTCCTGGAAGATCCCACATGCCACGGAGCAACTAAGCCCCTGCGCCACAACTACTGAGCCTGCGCTCTAGAGCCTGTGCTCCACAACAAGAGAAGCCACCCCAGTGAGAAGCCCGCGCACCGCAACAAAGAGTAGCCCCTCTCGCCGCAACTAGAGAAAGCCCACGCACAGCAACAAAGACCCAACGCAGCCAAAAATAATAAATAAATAAAATAAATAAATTTTTTAAAAAGTGAGAGTAGAATATAAGCATCTGCAGAAATGCAAGATCTCAAATTTTTTTCACCTATCTCAGCTATTGGTGCAGTGCTTTCTAAACTTTAACGTGCATGGGAATCACCTGGGGATCTTGTTAAAATGCAGATTCTGATTCAGTAGTTCTGTTATGGGGCCTGAGATTCAGCATCTCTAACAAGTTCTCAGGTGATGCCAGTGCTACTGGTTTATGGACCATACTTTGGGAAGTAAGTGTCCCATCAAAATGAAAAAACAAACCAAGATAGAGGAAGGAAGAGGATCCAGGAAATTAAGGATCCAACATAAAAGTCAAAGGGAATATCCAGAAAGACGCTGAAGGGAAATTCCAGGACATTAACTGAAGGGCAACCAGTCCGAATTGGGACATCAAGGAAGTATCAAAAGGAGGAGGAGGTTGTAAAGGAGAAAATAATGAAACTGATGATGACCTGACATATTGAGAGAAGACTTATGCTGCTGGTGGAGAGTTTGTGTACAAATTAGTGACAGTAACATAGAAAACTAAGCAAATGAAAAAGTGAGGCAAGCATTACCTCCAAAGAAAACTAAAACTTAAGAATAAAAGAAATGTAATCATACACTGCATAATCACAATACTGTAAACAATAAATGTTGACCAAAAATTATAACAATATTGGGAAGTTGATGGAAGGTAGGGTAAAAGAACTGAGCCCTCATCTTCCATGGTAGGAAGTCATAAAAAATCAAGAAATAATAGTATGAGCAGGTTGTTTAGGAATATGGAGGTAAATACCTAAAGAAACAGCTAATAGAGTTCAAAGCAGTTGCCTGCTGAGTAGGTAGGAGTGGGGTAGGGAATTAATGCTTTTTCATTATAAGCTTTGTAAAACTGTTTGATTTTTTAAAAACTAAGTACATGGATAACTTTGATCAAAATAAAAATAAAGAAAATTGTTTGAAAACATGGACACATTGTCATTAGTAAACCGCTTACAATACACATCACAACTTATTGCCACTCCCCAGTGTCTCAGGACTCACTGCTGCAAAGCACAGCTCAGAGGCAATTCATTCTCTTTAGATGCTCAGTTCCAGGAGAGGCCACATGGGCAGGAGATATTTGTGGGTACAGCAATAGCAAGCTCCAGACATGGTTTTGAAACTTCCTGACATCCAAAAATACACCCAACAGGTTCCTCAATAAGGTAACACTATGCTGTGCCTACTATTTCCAAAAGAGAAGCTTTTACCTCCTGGGTTTCCTATTTCAATAAGTAGCAGCAGTGTCCACCCAGCTGCCCAACAGATTAGGCAGGATTTTTTTCAGTTGCAAGTATGAGAAACTAAACTCCAACTGGCTTAAGCAGAAAAGCAATTCATGAGCCCCAGGAAGCCCATGGGAAGCACTGGGAAAAGCCAAGTTTCCAATCCTACCTTCAATATTCACCATTGTGCAACTTGGACAAGATACTTAAATCACTTATAAAATGGGGGTGATAATAGTATTGTTGTGAATATGAAATGAGTTAACATTTTAAAGTACTTTGGATAGTACCTGGTGCAGAGCTAATGCTCAATAGATATTAGCTATTACTATTATAAGCTGTTATGCAGGAATCACAACAAATCTGGAGGACAAATAAAAATATTCATCCTGGACATATTGTAGTGTAACTGCAGAACACCAAAGATAAAGAACAAAAGATAAAAGCCCTCAGGAAAGAGAGAAAAGTTGCCTACAACTAGGCAATTAGGCTGGAGTGGGCTTTTCAATAGCAGTAACAGAAGCCAGAAGAAAGTAAAATATCTTCAAACTGCTGAGAGAAAAAACTGCCAAATGAGAATTTTAACTCAGCCAAACTATTATTTGAGACTCAGTATTAAATGAAGAACTCATCAGATCAGAATCAACTGAACCACCAACAATCCTTACTAAGCTCTTCTAAAGATTTACTCCAGGAAGAAGGAAAAGGAACAAAGGATGAAATGCAAGAAGCATTGCTGGGAAAATAAGTTAGTAAACATATGGTAAACCAAAATATTGACTATAAAAATAATAATCATGATGATGACTAATGCAGGGAATAAAAAAGAAGTAAAACACAGAACAATGACAAGCGAAATAGGAAGATGTGACTGGAGCTAAAACATTCTGAGGACCTTGGTATTGTTCTGGAGGAGAGTAAAGAAATTAATTAACTTTAAACTTTGTGAATTTAAGTAAACAGGTTAAAATTTGGGGATACCTACAAAAAGAACAGAAATAGAGCATATAGGGCTTCCCTGGTGGCGCAGTGGTTGAGAGTCTGCTTGCCAATGCAGGGGATGTGGGTTCGAGCCCTGGTCTGGGAAGATCCCACATGCCGTGGAGCAACTGGGCCCGTGAGCCACAACTACTGAGCCTGCGCGTCTGGAGCCTGTGCTCCGCAACGGGAGAGGCCGCGACAGTGAGGCCTGTGCACCGCGATGAAGAGTGGCCCCCGCTTGCCGCAACTAGAGAAAGCCCTTGCACAGAAACGAAGACCCAACACAGCTAAAAATAAATAAATAAATAAATAATAAAAATAAAGGAATTCCTTTAAAAGAAATAGAGCATATAAACCCCAAAACAATAGAGAGGGAGAAAAAAAAGAATCAAAAAGAATTCAGGAAAACTTAGAAAAAGAAGAGTGAATAGAAGGCACAAAATAAGATAGTAGTAAAGGATCCAAATATTTCAAAAATCATGATAAATATTAATGGACTAAATTCATCAATCTAAAAGCATCAATTTACATTTCTGTATGATTGAAGTTTATCACAATAAAATATTTTTAAAAGGGAGAGTGTCAGTCTAGAGTTTCTTAAAAAACCACCTATGGCTGTTTTCAAGGGTACACTGAAAACATAACACAAAAAAGTTGAAAATAAGAGACTAGAAAAAGCTACACCAGGCAAACACTAATCATAAGAAAACTGGTGTACATATAGACAAAAGAGACTTTAATGTAAAAGTCACTAGGGATAAAGATAATTGCTATGTAAAGATAAAAGGAATAATTCACCAGGAAGATATGACAGTTTGAAACTTGCATGTACCTAAATAACATGCCTGAAAATATTCTAAGCAAAACTTGACAAAATTACAAGGATATTGATAAATCCACAATCACATCTCTCTCACTAATAGGTAAGTAAAATATACAAAACATTATTAAGAATATAGAAGATTTGAGGGCTTCCCTGGTGGCGCAGTGGTTAAGAATCCGCCTGCCAATGCAGGGGACACGGGTTCGAGCCCTGGTCCGGGCAGATCCCCCATGCCACAGAGCAACTAAGCCCGTGAGCCACAACCACTGAGCCCACGTGCCACAACTAATGAGGCCCACGCACCTAGAGCCCGTGCTCCGCAACAAGAGAAGCTACCGCAATGAGAAGCCCATGCACCACGACGAAGAGTAGCCCCCGCTTGCCGCAACTGGAGAAAGCCCACACGCAGCAATGAAGACCCAACGCAGCCAAATATAATAAATAAATTAATTGATTAATTAAATTTTTTAAAAAATGCACAGACTCTTTAAAAAAAAAAGAATATAGAAGATTTGAATAACACAGTTAACAAGCTTTATCTACTGGACATATATAGACCCCTACATCCACTACATTTAAGGAATGTATGTTCTTCTGAAGCACAATGGAAAATTTACAAACACTGATCATGAATGAGGCTTTATGGTAAGTCTCAAAATTTTAAAGACATAGTGTAACAGAGAAGAACAAACCTGACTTCATACTGGATCTATTTCTTCAGCTCTAGCTGCCTGTGTTCAGTCATGCTGGCTCTGCATCTTTGTAAAAGAATGTTGCCTATAGCCTGAAATACACATGATGGCCCTTTCTCAAGGCTCTGTCTCCCAGGCTTGACCTTTAAACACTTTTCATTAACATAGAGATAAAAATTTGCAGAGCATGCCTTTAAAAATCTATGATTTGGGCTTCCCTGGTGGCGCAGTGGTTAAGAATCCACCTGCCAATGCAGGAGACATGGGTTGGAGCCCTGGTCCGGGAAGATCCCACATGCCTCCGAGCAACTAAGCCTGTGAGCCACAACTACTGAGCCTGCCCTCTAGAGCCTTTGAGCCACAGCTACTGAAGCCCGTGTGCCTAGAGCCCGTGCTCCACAACAAGAGAAGCCACCGCAATGAAGAGAAGCCCCCGCTTGCCGCAAGTAGAGAAAGCCCGCGCACAGCAACGAAGACCCAGTGCAGCCAAAAATAAATTTATTTTAAAAAAATCTATGATTTGAAAATTATATATAAAAAAAACCCACATTCCCAAATGGAAACATAGAGTAAACTTATTTTAAAAAACCTTACTTTTTAGAACAGAAAAACTGTGAAGACAATACAGAGTGTTCATATACCATGTGCCCAGTGTTCCCTGTTATCAACAGCTCACATTTGTGCAGTACATTTGTTACAATTAATTAACAATGTTGATACATTATTATTAACAAAATCCATACTTTCTTCAGACTTCCTTGATTTTTACCTAATGTCTTTTTTCTGTTCCAAGATTTCATCTGAGATACCACATTACATTTAATAGTCATGTCTCCTTAGCCTCCTCTTGGCTGTGACAGTTTCTCAGACTTTCCTTGGTTTTGACGACCCTGACAGTTTTGAGGAGTACTGGTCAGGCATTTTGTAGAATGTCCCTCTATTGAGATCTGCCTGATGTTTTTCTTGTGATTAGACTAGGGTTATGGCTTTTGGGGAGAAACATTGCAGAGGCAAAGTACCATTTTCCTCACATCACATGAAGGGTTAATACTATCAAGGTTGCCTCATTATTGCTGCTGTTGACCTTGATCACCTTGCTGACATAATGTTTGTCTATCTTCTCTATTGTAATTTACTTTATTCCCACTTTTCATACTGTCCTTTTTGGAACTAAGTCACTAAGCATAGCCCACACTTAAGAAGTGGGAGTTATATTCCATCTCCTTTAGAAGGAAGTATCTATATAAATCATTTGGAATTCTTCTGCATTGAAGATTGATTTGCCTCTCTCTCTCACTGACTTATTTATTCAATCATTTATTTACACCTGTGTGAACTTATGGATATTTATTTATGCTTTGGGTTATAAATACTATGTTAGTTGTTTTGTTGCTCAAATTTATACATATATGTAATATATATTAAAAATATTACATATGTATATATAAACCTGTGTGTATATAATATATATTATATATTAATATATATTAATCTATGTATGTACACATATCCATAATTATTTCTACATATATCTATCAGAATCTATATTAAGTTAAACATAAGTTCATACTCATAGAGTCTCTAGCTCTAACCCAAGTACCTTGTGCTTCATTCTTGTCATCTGGGATTTTTTTTTAAATGAATTAATAATTAAAAATCTAACAACAAAAAAAATAAAACTCAAGACCCAGATTGTTTGACGGCAGGTCTTATCAAGAATTCAAGGAATAGACACAATTTTAAAAGTGCATTTGAAAGGCACCAAGAAAGACCAAAAAACAAAAAAACCCCAAAAAACAGGAAAGACGTTCCTAGATAGAAAGACTCCATATCTAAAGATGTCAATTCTTTCCAAAAATAATCTATACATTTAATGACATTCCAGATGAAATCCCAGAAGGGTTTTCAATTAAATTTGACAAGCTGAATCTAAAATATATATATAGAAGGTCAAAAAACAATAATAGCCAAGACAATTCTAAAGAAGAACAGGAAGGGGATTTGCTTTACTATAAATTAATTATAGCTGAGTCTTGGTGCAGGAGTAGACAAATACAACAGATTTGTAACTGGACAAATACAACAGATTATGGAGCCCAGAAACAGATCCACACATATTTGGAAAATTGTTAGATGAGAAAATTGGCAGTGTAGATCAGAGGGGAGAGAACTATTCATTAAATGGTGCTGGCAAAAACATAATTTAGGTCTTATATTTAAAAGTAAAGAGTTTGATATTTACAACATCAGAATAAAAAGGGATTTCTTAAACAAGAAACAAAAACCACAGACCATAAAGGAAAACAATCATATACTCAATTACATTCAAGTGTAATTAAAATACAAAACTTCTTTTTAATAAAAGACACCTTCCAAAGTTGAAAAAATAAGCTACAGACTGAGGGAAGATATTTGCAATATATTTAGCCAAAAAAGTATTGGAATCAAAAAGTATCTTTATACATTAACAAATCAGTCAGAAAAAAACAAAGAACTGAATAGAGAAAATGGGCAGAGTATATAAACAGGCACATCACAGAAGAGCAAAAGAGAATAGCCAAGAAACACACAAAAAATACGTTCAACTTCACTAGTATTCAGGGAAATGCAAATTAAATTCACAGTAAGATACTACTTCATACACACCAGATTTGCAAACATTCAAAAATCCTACAAGATTTTTAAATGATGAAGTAAATTAAGCATTTTTCCTTCTCCCCTTGGAAGTCTTCCAAAAGCAACATGAGAAAATAATAACAGAAACACAAACTCCACCTCTGATGAAACTAAAAGACATTTGAATCCCAACGCACGAAATATCTGGAAGGACTGCCAAAAGCAATGAAGATCAAGCAGTAGGGGCAGGTAGAGAAGCAAGGATGCAGGCGATGCCTGAGCTCAGAGACAGTTCAGAGTGTACATACCAAGGTGCAGAACACACCCTGAATTGCAGAGCCAAAATAAGGAATGGGGTGCATGGGCTTGTGGCAGGAACTTCCCTGGGATTGGTTTAGTTATGAGAAATATAGGAGGTAGGGCTGATTGATAAATCCCAGAGACAAGCCCCTTGAACACAAAGCTGAGTATTCCAACACCTGAGCAGACCCACAGCTGCCTATCTCCTTTGGCTGCATAATGGTGAAGTAAAGGAACACATGCTCTAAGACCCTAAGACATAAAGATGGTTCCTGTTGGGGCACTAGTTGCTCAGGCCTCTCCTTGAGCCTTGAGATTAACTTTCTGTAAATAGTTCGTATCTGTTATTAGGGTTCCCCAGAGAAACAGAACTAATAGGTTGTATATATATATATAAAGTGAGTTATTATAAGGAATTGGCTCATGCAATTATGGAGGCTGGCAAGTACACAAACTGCAGAGTGGAGACCCAAGAGAGCCAATGATGCTCATGAAGTCTGAGGCAACTGGCTGAAGAATTCCCTCTCACTTGTGGAAGCCAGTCTCTTTGTTCCAGCCAGGCCTTCAACTGATTGGATGAGGCCCACCCACATTATGAAAGACAATCTGCTTTACTCAAATTTAAATGCTAATCTCATCCAAAAACACTCTCCAAGTTGACACATAAAATTAACCGTCACAGTGTCTAGGGTTTGGTTCCTTAGAAGCAGAGCCTGAGGCAGGGATTTGGATGCACTTGTTTTATAGAGGAAATCCTCTCAGGAGACTGGCAGTGAGGGGAATCAGGGCAGGAAAAGCAGCTAAACAAAAATGTGCTCTAAGCTGCAGTCTAGCTTCAGGCCGATCCTTTGGAGACTTCTGCAGCACAAATGACACCAGATTGTTTCCATTTTGAAGCAAGGGGCCTGGTTTTCTGAACTTCTGTGTCTGTTGGGTGTTGACTGTGGGTTACCCCAGAGTTGGGGGTATGAGTGAGAACATCACTTCCTTGGGTGGGTGGTTAATTTTATGCGTTAACTTGGCCGGGCTATGGTGCCCACTTGTTTGGTCAAACGCTACTTTAGATGTTGATATGAAGATATTTTGTAGATGTAACTAATTTTTAATCAGTTGACTTTGGATAAAGGAGTATTGTGGGTGGGCCTCATTCAATCAGTTGAAGAGCAAAAACTGAGTTTTCCCAAAGAAGCAGGAATTCTGCCCAAGACTGGAACATCAACTCTTGCCTGAGTTTCCAGCCTAATGGCCTCTCTACAAATTTCAGACTTGTCACACCCCACAATCACATGTGCCAATTCCCAGCTCCCCTCCTCCTGCCGCCCTCTCCAACTGGTTTTGTTCCTCTGGAGAAGCCTCACTGACACAGCAGGTAAGGGGGCTTTTATTCAGCCAAAGGTAAATCTCTGGAGGAGTTACCTGTGGGCCATTAGCAACTAACCATTCCAGCAGCTGGAGGATGGGTGCACTGGTCTGATAGAGAATCTGGGTAGGGCACCAATAGCATCCACTACAGTCCATCTCCTGCACCACTCAGATCCAGTTGCTTCCCACATTAAATTCACTCAATCCAGGAACAGCTTTTCCAGGATTCTGGTCGGTCACAATTTCTGGGGACACATACAAGAGAAGAGTTAGTGGAATACAGCTTGTGCTGCTACAATTGGTCCAAAATCTATAGCTGATACTGTCATCTTCCCCCTCCACCCCCCATTCTAGGTTCTCCTCCCCCTGAGCCAGCATTTTTGTTGGTCCAAGCAGCTCTCATGGTGGGGTGTCCCAGACCCTCATCCCTGAGGGATCTGGAGTTCGGGTTACCACGCTATTATCAGACCATGGTTGCTATAATTGCCCATTTTACAGTTAAAACTTTGTGTGAGAAAATCAAGGATCATCTGATGCCAAACATAATCCTCCCTGCTCTCGTTCTATAGCAGCAGCTCTAGGTCCTGATGATCAGAACCAATTACCCCTACCAGTACGGCAAGTAATTCCTTTCTTTGCCTGCTGGTCTATCAGCATGAGGAGCCCAAAGTGACAAGGCAGCAGCCATAGTTTTAAGTTTAGTGTGACTCACTGTGTCCCCATATAGAAGCTCCCTGGCCTGGGAGAGCTGGGAAGAGCAGCCCAGGGAGGGGTGTGGATGTACCCAGCACAGATTGGGTTAAATCTCCAGCCCTTAGAGGGACAGAGTGTGGCCCTCAAAGTCTCTGGCAGCCTCCTTCACCCCTAACCCCCACTGTATCAGGGAGCCTTGAGGACCGCAGCATGGTACTGTGGTCCCATGGGTACAACAAGCGGTCAAAGTCTTTCCCCTGGGACACCATGTGGGAAAAAGAACAATGTGAGGAGAAGTCAAAAGAGTTTACTGCCCTGGACACCTGCCTCAGGAAGAAGAGGAGGAGGTTAGGAGCAAGTCACAGAAGCCCCCCACGAGGCCTCCAGGTTGGGCACAGGCTGGCCTTCATGTTTGGAACTGGAAATACCTGGGGGCTGGTCCCCACCTGAGAATCCAAGGGGTCCATTGCTGTTTATCTTCCTTTCCCAGGAGTAAGGAGAACGTCATTGGTTCTATGGTCCATCATTATAACCATTCACTGACACCCACTCTTAACCCACTGGCCCATCTCTTGCTTCATTACACTCACTGGGGAACACTCAATCCTGGTGGAATCCAACTCTTGGACCACTTGGCAACTGCACTCACTTTAACCCCATGACCAGGAGCCTCAAGTGGGTCCCTGTGTTGCCCAGCAGCCCTAGTCCATGTCCTTAGTCCATTCCCCTCTGCCACTCCAATAACTTGGTCATACTTTCTCCACCATCCATAAATCTCCTCCAAACTCTCAGCTGATGACCTTGATTCCTATTCCTAATTGCTTCTGTTACCTATACTGTCTCCAATTTTTCTCCTCTTGTTTTCTTGAACCAGTCAGGTTTCTCTCCCACTGCTCTACCAAACTGCTCTTGTCAAGACCCCCAGTCAAAGCCCATGGCGAGTCCAGGGATGAGTTCTCAGTCCTCACCTTACTTGACGTCTCAGCAGCATGTGACACAGGTGATGGTGTTCTCCTCCTTGAAATGCTTTCTTCCCCTGGCTTCCTGGACAGCACACTAACCTGGTATTTCTCCTCCTGCACCACCCACTCTTTCTCAGTCACCTTTGCTGCTTCTTCCCACCTTCCTGACCTCTCCAGACCTACATCAGTCCACACAGCAAACAGGTTCCAGAAGAGTCCTGGATGCCCAGCCTACTCTCCAGCTGCTGTTTTTCCCACCCACCCTATTCCTGCAGCCTTGGGCTCCTCCCAGCTCATAGTAGGGTACCTGCACAGGGGTGATGTCCTCTGGGGCAGCTGGAAACATCAGGACCTCAGGCTGGTGCAGGCTATGGCAGCAAGTCCCTGGCCATGCTGTCCCGCAGTGAAAGGGGATCTTGGGTCCTGGGGCCCCACGCTGCCTCTCACCCCTGAATTCCCTAGGGTCAGCCTGACCCCCTGGCAAGCCTTCTTTGGGAGTTCTGATGGGAAGCTGCTTGTCCAGACACAGCTCAGGACTAGATTCCCAAAACCGGGCATAGTCTGGGAGTGAGAGAAGGAGCCTCCAGATAGTGGCACTGTCACATGCAGACCCCATCACATGCAGGCCCCTCCATAGCCAGCATATGGGGCATCAGGGGGGACCTGAGAAGGCAGCCTGCCTGCAGTAGTTCTTGCTCAGAGGAAGGCACAGATCAGGAAAGGGGGGTGCAAAGGAGGCATCTAGGCTAAGGTCATCAGGGGCTTCCACTGAGCGTGAGACTTTGCAGGTACCCCTGGGAGCCACATGCCAGCCTGGTGAGGGCAGGGAAAGGGGCTTGTGTGAAGGCTGTGGCCTCAGCTGTTGATCCCAGCAGGTAGTGCAAGAATGTCATGTCTGAGGAAGGCCAGGTGGTCTCTTAAGCTTGTACTTCCCACCCCTTCATGTTACAGTACTCCTATGCCGCCACGTCACTGACCTGAATCACTAGGGTAAATGGACAAGTCTGCAGGGAGCTGGAGGAGGATGGCCAAGAGGGCTCCAAACGCCCCAGGCCCTTCCAGGCACCTTGAGGGCTGAGGAACTCGATGTCTCATTCAGGAATATCAGAGAACAGCAGCCACTGGCTGGGAAGACCTGCTTTCGGCTACTGGCTCACTCTGCCCCTCCCCTCCCGCCCCTGCTCCCTGGGTGGTGGCAGTGACAATCCCACAGGGATGGGCCTTAAATCTGCGCAGCTTAGCAAGGCAAGCATCTGTTAGGAGATCAGGGCTCCACCCTCTGGGTGGCTCCCACACTGAGGGCTTTTTCCTCACCTCTTGGATGTCAGCCAGCACCACCAGAAACCTCTGGTACAGCTAATAAAAAAAAGAGCACACACACGTGCACACAGGGACACAGGAAGATGGACCACCTCCTCCCAGGCCAGGAGGAAGGAGGGAGAAGGGGAAGATTCATGGAGCAAAGACAAGGAGTGAGTCCTGTCAAATGTCCCCAGAAGGCCAGGTCCTTCCCCTGGCCTAGGGGAGGGTTGAGGCCTAGGGACAGGTCACTCTGGCCAGCATCACCAGCCAGCCCTACCCCCAGCAAGGTGGCAGCAACAAGCCCAGGTCTGAGCCAGGTTGCTCTGAATGTACCTGGCAGGACGCGGGGAGCGATGAGGACCAAATCATTTAGGACCCGCCAAGAGGTCACTTCTCTGCAGCTCAGAGCCATCAACACCCCTTAGAAAAGAGCAACCAGCAAGTACTGAGAGCACGCAGCATGCCAGCCACTGTGCTCAGCGTGTCACACACCTTGTCTCATTTCACCCTCATGGCTCCCTGTAAGTGGCCTCTGAGAGCCATAGTGAGGCCAGCAGCTCTCAAACCAAGAGACTCCTTACCCTTGCAAGTGTCAGAGTCAACTTGTCCCGCGGAAGAGTGGACCCCAGTTCTGACTGATGGTGCATTTGGGGACTAAAAAAATATATTGGTGATCAAAAATCTCAGATATTGTTAATGGAATGTTATGGGACAATGATACCTAACTTGTTCTATTATTTATGATATGCAGTTGCTGATTTAACCTAAGTTATTTCTTAAAAAGACAAATTCAGAAAATTTACTGTGTAACTGAAAATTGTTACTTAATTTTAAATGCTGGGAAGTGATCTCAGCCTGTCCTCTGTCTTTCATCTTGAATCTGGAATTCTCCTTTGTAATATTTTACTTACCCCCCGCAGCACCAAACCCATCAGATATAAATATAGATTAATAAATTCATAACATCACTTCAAGGCTCTGAAGTTCTCTGGAACTGCATCCCTTAGGCCTCCTCCCCAAGTCCCACACTGCCACCTGAAGGTCACCAAGCCATTGCATGGCCAGTGACCTGACCAGGAGCCGTCACAGCCCAGAGCTTGTACACAACCCTCTCAGACATGAGATGACAATCAAGAATTACCAAATATATAAAGAAGGCAAAGTCCATGAAGGAGAGGCAACAAAGAACCTACCGCAAGGAAACTGTTCACGTAACAATCAGGAAAATACCATGAAATGCACATATTAACACCATCTGAGGGAAGTGGTGAAGCATTTCCATGCAATGAAAACAAGTAGTTTTGGAAGATCCTATTAGGGAACTTAAACAGGGAAATGTGACAGTCAAAAGTTAAACAAAAACCCCCAAAAGATGGATAGAGAAGCAGGCTGGACACAGGTGGAGTATATATTTGTGAACAAAAATATCATGCAAAGAAAATCCCCAGAATGCAGCACAAATGAAAAAAATAGAATGTGTAAAAGGAAAGTTTAGGGATACAGAGGATCAATTCATACATTTCACTATCCATTAAATAGGAATCCAGAAAGAGAGAATGAAGAAGAGTAGTGTTTTGATACAATTGGTAGATAATTTCTTAGAGCTTCAAAAAGACATGAATCTCAAAATCGAAAGAGGTCACTGATTTTTTTTAAGTTCCCACTTTAGAAAAATCATAGTGAAACTTTTGAAAATCGAAGACAAAGAGAAAACCCTAAAAATTAGGTAAAGATAAATTACCTACAATGGGATGAGAATTCAGCTGACATCAGGCTGCCCATTGGCAATATGCAATGCAAAGAGGCATTAAAATCTGAGTAGATGTAAGCCTGAACCAAGAATTCTACCCTAATCCAGACTATTATAAGTCAGGGCAAGAAAAGACAATTCCAGACATATCAGGACTCAGAAGTTTTACATTCCACAGATCCTCCACTATAGAACTATTCAATTTTGCACTCCAACAAAAAGAAAGATAAACCCAAAAGGAAGACAGCAGGTCAAAGGATAAAGAGTCATAAAAGAAGTGTAAACACCAGCTAGCCAGATAGCCTATCTCAAGAGCAATTGTCCCCAGTGAGCAGGCATGAGAGAACCAAGCTACCCCGACCCCATGCCAGCCAAAAGCACTGGCCCTTTTGAGGCCCAGCTCCCACAGCCCGCCCGGTTCATGTCCAGCTGGAGGCCTGGGGTCCCAGGCCAGGCTGGGGGCACAGGCTGGGATCTAGACACCTTCCTCCCAGCTGGGAACCAGAACTAGGGCCTTCTTCCCAGAGTCAGGATGGGTGAGGCTTTGTCACATAAGTTCCCTGATTAGAAGAGGAATTGTGACTTTGGCCCTGGAGAGCATGCATGTGTGTGTGTGTGTGTGTGTGTGTGTGTGAGAGAGAGAGAGAGAGAGAGAGAGACAGAGAGAGAGACACAGAGAGAGAGAGAGACAGAGAGAGAGATTGAGGGAGGGGCTGTAGCCAAAGGGAGCACTCCTGGCAGAGGGGAGTGTCGAGTGAGTAGTGAGTATGGCAGCCGGGCCACTGAAGGGCCCCAGGCGGCTCAGCGCTGGGTGGGGTTTGGGTGAGAAGAGGTCGAAGAGGCCCTAGCCAGAGGGAGAGGGCCTGAAGACCTCCACACTAAGCCCAGTCTGGGTGGATCTCCTTTCCACACACCTAAAATCTGCCCATGCTGGAGAGGCTCCAGATATTTGGAAGGTCCCGGGTGGGTCAGAGAAATGATAAACAGATCCCCCAGGTCGCGCGGGTACATCTGTGAAAAAGGCAGGAACCCGGGCCTCTGAGTTCCCAGCCAGGCTTCCTCTACCTCTGCCCATCCCTGGCAGCTGACAGGTCCCCACTAGGAACACGTACACACACGCAGGTTCACGTTCACTCTGCCCCTGATAAATGGATACGCCCTCTAGACACACCCATTTAGCTTCTGGGAAGGGTGAGACTATTTGCACGAGGTGGCAGCTGTACCCCTGATAAGAGAATGTGACCCAAGTTTAAAGAGCAAAGATGAGTAATTAGCAGGGGGACCCACCAGCTGGAGCCCAGCCAAGAGGGGATATCATCCCACAGGGTCCACCACCCCTCCCTCTACCAAGCCCTGGTCCGGCGCCCACAGTCCCTCCTCTGTCCCAGTCCCCCGACTCCAGCCGGGTCAGCCTCCAGCCCTGCCCCTAGCCTGTCGCTGGTCCAGAGCCAGCCGGAGGGCCTGCCGCACAGTCTCCACGTTGTTCAGAACGTTGTATCGACTCAGGGCCACCAGCCGCTCAAACTCCTGGGGCTCGTAGGTGAAGTTCATCATGCCATAGGGGGTGTCTGGCCCACTGATGACAAAGTCCCCGCAGGCTTTCTCCTCATCCGTTTGTCGTTCCACACCTGCAGCGGGACGGGGAGAGAGGCCGGGCTAGGGCACTCTGTGGCTAGGAGCTGCCAGTCCAGAAGCGCCCCTTCCCTAGAGCATCTGGCTGGTCTGTGGGCTCTGCTTGGGGCCACATCTCAGCTCTCTCGCCCACCGGCAGGAGCCGGGCCAGTGTGCATGCTGAGTCCAGGAAGCAGTGGTCAGCTGGGGGCCTCCAGGAGGTACACGGTCCTGGGTCCAGCACCCCATCACCACCCCGGGGCTCCGTGGGCCAGACCCAGACCTTCCCCTCACCTGGGGCCAGGTGTGTGCGGAAGGTACGGTTGACCAGGGGGAAGTGCAGCACGATGGGTGAGCGCAGGTCCTCGGCCTTGGCAAACAGGTAGCATTCACGGGGGTCCTTCAAGTCCTCAGGGGGCACCTCAGTGCTGGGGAAGGAGATGCCTCGGTCCAGGCAGTACTTCCCTGTCATCTGTAAGACCTGGGCAGACACCCGGCCCTGTGAGCTTCCGGCCCTGCCTGAGGCGCCCTGGACTCACGCTGGCCCAGGCTTCAACGCCAGCCCTGTCTCCCAGTAGCCGAGTGACTACAGGCAGCAAGAAGAGAACCCGCATCCGGGTGTGCAACCTGTCCGTCACCCCACAAGCCTTGAGGGAGCCGCTGATAGAGACTCCCTGGAGGGACCCTGAAGGCTCTGTTGTTACCATAGTAACAAAGGGACAGCAAACCTGAACCCAGGCCCAGATAGGAGCAAGGAATCCTATCAGGAACAGCAGGGTCCAGAACAGGGGTCTTCTCTTCACCGGGATAAAGGCTCCTGAGGACTCCCTTTGGCCTCCTCTCCTGAATCCCACGCTCCCCCATCACCTCAGCAATCCTCCTCTTCCAGCTGGGGAGACCAATGCTGCTAGCGGTGTTCACAAGGTGCCTGCCCACAGCTCAGCACCCAGGCCCTTCTCGAAGGGCGATCCCCCAACACCCAGCTAGTCTGCCTTAGCAAGGACCCCCAACCCCGCACCGTACCTCAAAAGGGGCGTCCAGGGAGTAGTCGAAGGACAGAATGAGGTCCACGGCTCTCTGCGGCTGCAGGCTCAGCGGGAACGGAGAGTTGATGGCAAAGCCTCCGTCCACCAGGTACAGACAGTCCCGCATGGGAGTGAGCTGGTTGGGGAAGGCATCCGGGTGCGAATCTGCACAGAGACAAATGCTTGCTCTCTCCAGCAGCCCTCTTCTCTTCGCACTGGGAATGCCCCTCTGTTGAGAGCTCTCCTCTCCCTACAGCCACGGGGTCTCCCACCACAGCCCCCGGCCTGCCTTCCAGCACGATCATCACAGTCCTTCCCCCACTAGCCCCTGGGCAGCAGGAGCCCCCCCAGCCCCCAGGTCAAAAAGCAGCACTGGCCCCAGGGAGCCAGAGGCACAGGCAACAGGCGGGACCCCGCCCAGAGCAGCACCCACCTTTCCAGGCCAAAAACTCCCTGTCAGACACATAGTCCTTGTGCAGGCAGAGGCCCTTGGTGAAGTTCGAGTTCTGGGCTGAGGTAAAGCGGTAGGTGAATATGCCCAGCACAGCCTGGGAGAAGGGCCCTTGGAGGGTGAAGAGCCTGGTTTGCAGCCTCTCTGGGTCGTGCAGCTGGAGCTTCTGGCAGTCGTCTAGGTGGGGGTGGGACGGTGAAATACCGTGAGAAGCCCTCCTTTGTCCAGCGGTCCTCACATCTCAGGGGAGCCCTTCTCTCTCCTCCCCATGTCTCTCCTCCTTCCCCACCCCGCCTCCCGGGTCTCTGACCACTGCTTCCCCGAACCCCTTTTAAATGACTTTTTCTTTCATGTTCCCCACGTTTTGAAAGTTGACATGCACATATTAAAAAAGTTGAAAGTTGACATTGCATGTATTAAACAACATCACTTACCCTTAAAGTTGCATATGCAACTTCCAATCAGAATTTCACCCATTAAACACCCACTGAACAGTTACCACGTGCTGTGGCAGCCACTGTGCTGGGCACGGGGATGCAGAGGTGAACAGGGCCTGACCCTGGCCCTCCAGGGCTCACCGCCTACTTAGGGGAGAATCTAAAGAGGTAATAAATGGTGACAGTGTCCCGGGGTAAGGACAACATGGGATGTGCCTACGGTTCTAGGGAACCTTGGTGGTCAGACCCTCGATCAGCCTGGAGGGATGGACTGGAACAGAGACGCCCCCTGACAAAATGATGTCTGTGCTGAACTTTAAGAACTGAGCAAAAGTTACCCAGTGAAGAAAAGTGGGAAAGGTATTCTACACAGCAGGGAGCTCATGGGTCATTTAAGGAGCGGACTGAAGGGGAGCTCTGAGGTGGGGGGACAGAGTGTCAACCAGATACCCAGTGGTCCTGGGCTGAGTTGATCTAATGGGAGCCCAAGAGGAGAATTAAAGGCACAGGTTTATCACGGAGCACTCACAACTCCCACTACGTTTTCTGACATGGGCTCCCCACCCCTTAGCCTCTCTGTAGACCTCTGGGCATCCAGAGACCCTAAGCTAGAAGTCATTTTCTCAATATTTCTCTGAACCGAATAGGACATCCAAGTCCTTCACTGCCCCTCCCTCTTTCCTCATGCCTCTGCCAGGGTACTGTTGCTGGAAGGAGGTATTGTGGGGGCTGGCGGGGAGTGGGGGGAGGTTTGGGGGAGCAGGCTCTCTGCCCTCACCTGTGATGTTTACACTGCTTCTGCACCTCTGGAGGAAGCCGAGGCCCGAGCCGGCAGTCTTCAGGAAGACCTCATCCAGGCTGGCTGCAAAGGCGCTGCCCCATATACCTAAGGAGAAAGGCAAAGCCCCCGGCCCTCACAAGTCCTCCACCGGCGCCACCAACTCAGGGCCCGGCGCCTGCCCTGTCCCCATGTCCCCAGCCCTCCGGCCTAGACTCACCCTGCAGGTAGCAAATCCGGGGCTCGGGGCGGAGCTGCAGCAGTCGCCCCATGAAGAACTCTGAGCTAAAGAGCTCAGTGGGAACATAAGCGCCATACTTGGGTAAGCCGACCTCGTGGGGGGTGAACTCGCACCACTCTGGGGGTGCAAAGAGAAGGGAATGTCACCAGGGGCTTCCCACCAGGACCCCACGCTCCCCCCGAGCCCTTGCGCCTGAGCAGGAGGCAGCAAGCCCACTGTGCTCCAAGGCTCCCACCCTGACAGCCCTGGCCTCTACATCCTCACACCGACCATTGCTCCCACCTGCTTCCTAGGTCCCCACACCCGGGCACCTGCAAAGTCTTCCCCACTGATGTTGCCGCGGACGTTGACACTGGCGTAGATGGGGTAAGGGTTCTGGCCCTGGCTGACCGCCTCCTGCTGGTCAGACAGCTTGGCAGGATTTTCCTGGTCAGGAAAGAAGGGAGTCCACTTGGCCTTTGGGGAGTTCCCTTTCCCCATCCCCGTGGCCTGAGGCTCGGCACCCTGCAGGTGTGGCGTGCCCACGAGACTTTGGTTGCTAAGGCCAGGGCTCTAGAGACAGCTCCCTAAGGGACAGGCTTTGGGCTGCAGCAGAGGTGAGGCCACATGGGGTTCGTGCAATTCCAGGGGCTTTGGGAACACCCTCCCCCCTTCCTTCCCATTCAAGAAAGCCTATCAGAACTCAAGGGAGTCAAGTGACATTTTTAAAGGAATAACTGAAAATCAAATCTACTTTCTTTGAAAAAGTGAATCACTAGAAAACATGTATTCTTTTCTTAGACATCACATTCATAACAGATAGCCACACACCAGTGGGCCAGGCCCCGCAGGCCCCCAGGGCTGAGAACCTTGCTCAGCTCTAACCTCATCTCCCGATGCATGCTGGGCCTGCAGTTCTAGGAGAAGCCACCAGGTGGCGTGCATCATGCCTGCTTGGCCATCAGGCTGGAGTGGCATTCTGCCTCAGCAGGAGGTTAGAATCATTTGGGACACTTTCAAAGCACACTTGAGCTAGGGCTCGACCCCTCACCAACCAAAACCAGTATCTCTGGAAGTGAGACTTAGGCATGGTGTTTTTGGAAAGCTGTACGGGTGATTCTAATATGCAGACAGACCTGAGAACAGCAGACCAGCCTCTCCCTCCCAGGGGCTAGAGCCAAGGTGAGATGAAGCGTGTCAGGCCACCCAGAGATCCCACCCCTTGCCCCCAGGGAGCTCAGACCTAAAGGATAGCTTTGCAAAGCTCAGATCGTAGCCTAGTGGGTAAGGCAGAACTAAGTGCTGGTGGGGCAGGGTGGACAGGAGCCACGTTCATCTATTACCTGCTCTTCTCTTACCTCCTGGTATAGGAAATATTCAACGAGAAGCCCCCAGAGGTCGATGAGGGAAGCGCTGTGGCCACTGCTTTCCCGGATCCCCAGTTCCTGGGCATAGTACTGCAGGCGTTCCATGGACATTGCCCCCATCTTACTGCTGCAGACCCGAGCCTGGGCACGCTCAATAGGGCCCTGCAAGGCCACCTGGGACCAGGCTGGGTCCTTGTAGAGTGTGGAGATGCACCTGGGCATGGAGGGAATTAGGAGCGTGGGAGCACAGTAAGGGGAGACGGGGATACAGGTGTCTCTGAGTCACCCCTCCTCCCCCATCCCTTGCACCCACTGGCCTGCACCACCCACTCAGAGGGCCCTGGGCACTCAGTCCCTTCCTGCCCTTCCTGACCCCTTTGGATCCCTGCCCCTCCCCACCAGATCACCAGGTCATACCTCTGCCTCTTCAGGGCTCTCCTTTTTTTTGCCCTGCCCCACCTCACTTACCAGGTGGACCCAGAGACTCCGCTCAGATAGGTCACAGTGTCCAGGACGCCGAGCTCCTGTAGCCCGGCCAGGCTGCCGTAGAGGGAAGACATGGCTCGGGTTCCACCTCCCGAAGCCAGCACAGCCACTACAGGCACCTGGGCACAATAATAATCATGATAACATCTACCCCCACTATTGTTCATATATTATTGCTTAGCATATCAGATGTTGGTCTAAGAGCCCAACTTGTATTATCTCTTTCAATCTTCAAAGAAACCCAATGGCATCCCCACTTTACAGGTGAGGAAACTGAGGCACAGGACGGTTAGATAATGTGCCCACAATCATACCATCAGTAAGTAATAGGCTGTCAGACTGAAGCAGTATAACCTCAGAGATGGCTCTTAACATTATATCAGGAAAGTATGTACCTGGGAGGTATTTTGGATTCACTCAAAACAGCTAAAGCAGGGTTTCTCAACCTTGGCACTGTTGGTAATTTTGGACCAGATAATTCTTTACTGTGAGGAACTGTCCTGTGTGTTATAGGACGTTTGGCAGCATTCCTGGCCTTCACCCGGCAGATGCCAGTAGCATCCCTCTCCCCTCCCCTAGTTGTGGCAGTGTCTCTAGACAGTGACAAATGTCCCCTAGGTGGGTGGTGGGATGAGATTGCTCCCAGCTGAGAACCACAGAACTGAAGTGACAAAGACCAGCAGGCAGCCTGACCTGCCCCAGACATGGGAGGTCCCCAGATGTCTCTTCAGGATCAGAGGTGCCTGGTGGGATCAGACTAGAAGCTTTTGGGCTGCTCAGCTTTTCTACGAAGGTTTGGTTCATTCCACCCCAGACTTCCGGTCCCTTTCCCTGTGCTTCCTTTCTTCCCCTGTCCTGAAAAAAATGCTCCCTGGCCACTGCCCCGCAAGGTCACTGTCCCTCCAGAGCTCTGGAGGAGACAGAGCTCCCTGAAGGCAGGTCTGTGCCCTCTCTACCCTCCACCCACAGAGCGGAGATGGGGCACAGAGCAGGCATTACCAGATGAGCAGTAGCCTTGCTCAGCTTGTCAGCACTGGGCACAGGCTAGGTCTCCTTGTACATTTGCAGCCAGAAGGAAGCCACCAGCCTGTTCCTGATTTACCACAGGTCTCCCCCTCAGCACAGCCTTTCCTCCTGCCTCCACTTCCCAATCCCTTTGTCCTGTTATGGACTGAATTGTGCCCTTCCCAAATTCATATGTGGAAGCCCCCATGTGACTCGCTTTGGAGAAAGGGCCTATACGGAGGTAATATAGGTTATGTGAGGTCATAAGGGTGGGGCCTCAGTCCCATAGGACTGGTGTCCTTGTAAGAAGAGGAAGAGAGAGAGAGATTCCCACAAACCCCTGCACGTGCACAGAGGAAAGTTCGTGTGAGGACACAACAAGAAGGTGGCCGTCTACAAGTCAGGAAGAGGTCTCGTCAGATACCAACCCTGATGGCACCTTGATCTTGAACTTCCAGCCTCCACGTGAGAAAATAAGTGTCTGTTGTTTGAGCCACCCAGTCTGTGGCGTTCTGTTATGGCAGCCTGAGCAGACTAATACACCTCCCTTGGCTGGGGCCATTCAGCCCTCGTTCATATGGGGTCCTGACTCTCCCGAGTGTGCCCATCAGCTCAGGCACACGGGCCTGCCCCCTTCTTCCTCTGGTCCCCACACTTCCTCAATGCTTCCTGTTACCTCTTAGACACACAGTCCTCTCAAGGAAGAGGTTGGATTTGGTCCCAGCAACTCTGGTGTCTGGCTCCTCCATTCCATACCTGGTTACTGTCGGGAGCCTGGCTCAATCCCAGCACCTGCTGGAGGGCCTTGGACACGACGTGCTTCCTCTTATCCAGAAACTCCTGTTCCCCGTCACAGAGGTCAAAGCCAAGACGCAGGTCCAGGTCCCCAGAGCTGCCTCAGAGGGGGTGGGGGTGGGGTACTGGGTGACTGTTCAGTGGAGGAGAGCCTCCGGCCAAACCCATTTTCACGGGAGCAGACAGATGCACACTCCGTGGAATCTCCCAGAAAGATCCCACGGGACCCAGTCACCCCCAACGCCCGCCGAGCCATAAGCAGAAGAGTCTCCGCACCGCTCACCTCACTTCTGCCTTCACACTCATAGCCACCTCCTGGCCCTGGAAGAGACAGCAGCCCATCCCTGAGCGCACTGAGTGGGACTTGCATTTGCAGCCCCGGTTGCTCTGGTAATTACGGCCCAGGTGTGGACACCATGACTGGCCTGATCTTGACCCCCTCGCGGGCCCCCTCCCCCAGACCTTTTGTGGGGGTCACAGAGCGGGCAGGGGCCCCTCAGGCACCCAGACAGAGCCTTACCTCCCCCAGGGCCACGACATGCTGCTGCTCCTGACCGAGGGCCAGAGCGGAGAGCAGGATGCCCCCCTCGCCCAGCTTGCTGGTCTGGACCTCCAGCTCAGCACTTGGGCCGTTCTGCAGAGAAGAAAACACCCAGGGAAAGGGGCCTCATCCAGGCCGGATGGATTCTGTCGTCTGCCCCTTCCCAGGCTCCGTCACTCACCTGCAGGACCGTGAGCTTCTCTCTCAGCTCCACCTCCAGCCTGGAGCTGAGCACTGGGTTCGCGTGGAAGGTAAATGTGGCGGGGAGGTCTGCCTGCAGGGGAGGCTGCAGGGGCAAGAGCTGGGGCTTCTCGTGGGCCCCGGGCACTGCCAGCCGAATCTGCCTGGAGCCTGGGAGCAGAGGGCCTAGGTGAGTGCCAGGTGTGAGGGTGAGAGTGGGATGTGTGTGGCCCGTGACGGTGGCACGCCGAGCAGCAGCTCCCCTTTCCTTCCCCTTGGAAGTGCCAGCTCATCGCCCTGCTCACTCTCTGGCAATGGGCCCTACAGACATCGTGAAGGACACTCGGGGTCCTATAACCTGCTCTGGTCAGAACTGGGAGCCTGGGATGGGGCGGCACACACAGCGCTCAGGGAAGGGCCCCTGTCCGGAGCTTATAGGGCTGAGGATTTTGAGATTATTATATAAAGTATATAAAATATAATTCCATAATTACCATATTATAACAATCGTATATTATTACATTAATTACCAGTTTTCAACTGGTAGTTCCCCCTCTCTTGCTCCATTCAAGCCCCATGCTCATTGCCCTGGGGGAGGTTTGTGGCCAGAGAGAAAGCAAACAGGCTGCACGTTGTTTCCAAAGCATAAGCCCTTGGGAGAACATAGAGGGTTTGCAGGGGATGTAAAAGGAAGAAGTGGGTTCGTGGCACAGAGAGGGTAGGCTTGGGGAAGCGGAGGAGAGCCAGCGCCGGCTAGGTGAGGCCAGCTGGGGGGAGGCAGAGAGAGGCCTGTGGGCCCAGGAGCAGGGGGGCCTGCCCTGTTCCTGCAGCTTTCTGGAGAGCAGGCAAAACCCCAGAGAGAAATGGCTACACATGACACCCGGGAAGAGGGGACCCCAGACAGACCCACGAAAGAGCCCCTAACGCCTCAGGAACTGACGTCCAAATGGAATCCCTCTCCCTACATGCCCTCCTTAGCACTAAATGAGACCTGGGGACTTGACATGACCAGGGGTGGGAGGGAATTAGAGAAAATAAGGAAAGTGATCCTTCTCTCACATCATGGTTTACAGACTGAGATTGATAAGGGCTGTTCACAGTCAGAAACAACAGAAGCTGTGGCGGGGAGAGCAGACGGGCCCCGGGTGTCACAGACCTGGGCCTGGAACTGGCTCTACCGCTTACTGGCTGTGTGACCTTAACAAAGTTTCTTCTCTGAGCCTCGGTCTCATGAATTAAAGGAGGATAATGACTGTACCTATGTTACGAGGCTGTTATGAGGATTAAAAGATAAAACACTGTAAAATGCTTAGGCCAGTGACTGACTCACAGTAAGTGCACCATGTTACCTGGGCACGACTCAGCCCGTTGGCTCAGACTCCCAAAGCTGTCACGCAGCCTCCGCTCCCCTCCCAAAGCTGGAACCCCTCCCGAGTGGCTGTCTTCAGTGGCAGTCTGCGATGGCCCCAGTTCTTCACTTCTGGAGTTCTCACTGTTTGCCATGTGGCCTTGGTTCCTCTCACTAAAGAGGCTGGCTATATTACTTGCCCTCCAACTTAGAGTCAGCCTTGTGCTTGTTTTGGCTAACAAAATGTTAGTGAGGGCTGTGATGTGACCAAAGGCTCGAAAAGCACTTGCTCATCTGGCCATGCGCTCTTGCACCTCTGCCAGTGTCTTAAGAACATGCCCAGGCTTGTCCGCTGGTCACAGGAGGTGGATGAGGGACATGGGAGCAGAGCCAGGTCACTCCGCCAAGCCCAGCCTAGATCAGCCATGCCCCAGCTGACCACCAGATGTGTCTGCCACTGAGATTTTGTAGGTGTCTTTTGTACAGCAGTAGTTGAACCGATACAGCCTCTGTGCCTGGAATACTTCCAGGGACAGAAATTTACTGCTTCTGGAGGCAATCCATGTCATCCTTGGTCAGCTTTCAGCAGTGAAAAATTAAGAACTTCCTGCCCCAGACCCATCTTCTTGAAACCAGCAGCCCCCAATCCCCCAGGAGAGAAGGCAAGACCCAAGGCCACTGACCGGACTCACCATACTCTTGATGTGGGGCTGTCCCATCTCCACTGAGGGTGCCCTGGATTCTCAGACAGGGCTGAGCCTGAGGAAAGCAGAGGCCTGTGGGAGCCAGACAGTCCACAGGGCCCTGCACAGGGCCTGAACCAGGATGGAGGGAGGGAAGGGTATCTGGGGCAGGGTCGAGCTAACATCCTTCCCAGGGCCTGTGCCTTACGAGCAGGGGTCTTCTGTCACAGCCCCCCTCCCAGGACTCAGAGGAAGTGGTCCCTGGTGGGAAAGGGGGAGGAGATGAGGGGCCCTGACGGTGGATCCTTGGCAGACTCAGAAGCCAGGTGAGCAGTGTGCTGTGCACAGGTGGAAAGCCTGGCTTCTGGGCTATTCCATCAGGTGGGAGGCAAGGGACCCCCTTGTCCCTGGAGGTGCCTCCACAGAACATCTCCCCTCTGAGGAGGGGTTGAGTGTCCTTCAGGCAAGTGGGCATGATGGGCTCAGTCGTGGACTCCCCAATCCCCTGCCCCCCAGCCCTGGGCAGCCCCCAGCTGGCCACCCCTACTCACCACCAGGACCCCATTGGTGATGACTTCAGACGCCGGCACCTGGCTACAAAGGATGAGGGGCTCATGGGACGCCTGAATCCCTCAAGATGGCTATTACTATAATAATGTAACCAAAGCAGCTGGAAGAGCCTGGGAGCACGGCAGGTTTGGGGTTAGGGGTGGGCATCAAGGCCAGGACCTCCCCTCTCAGGCCAGGCCAATGCAGGACCTGGTGACTGACAGCTGGGAGCTTTGGGTGGGTCTCAGAGTAAATGGGAGGGTACAGGCTCCACCTGGACTCACCTGTCCTCCAAAACAAATTCCACCTGCAGCTCTTGTGAATCCTACATGGAGGGAGCAAGGGAGCACCAGTTTTCAAAGAGGTCCCAGAGCCTCATTACCTTCCCCTCCCACCCCCGGTTCTACTCAGCTCCAGCGACTAGAAGGCCAGACTGATGTTGTGGCTGCTCGTGGGCACAGGACAGGGTAGCGACACCGCCACAAGGAGCTCCATCTGTTCAAGGCTGTGGACAGGCGCTCTTCTAGACACTGAGGATTCAGCAGTGACCGAGACACACAAAGCCCCTGCCTTCAAGGAGCCCACGTGTTGGCTTCCCTCAGGGAAGGAGTGCTTGTGGGAAAGCTCTGTGGGGTCACTGCTGCAGGGTGGAGGAGGGTCTGTCTTGGAGGCTGGGCCTGTGCTGATCGGGAGCCCCCTGTGCCGGGGCCTCTTCTCCCGGGACTGGGCTCGTTGCTGGCGCAGGCAGAACCGCTCACCTGGTGGCTGAGTGAGAAGGTGTGTCTGTGCGGTTGGTGGGGCTTGAGGCTCCTCAGGTCAAACAGCAGCTGGGAGAGCTGGTCATTGTCCAGGACGTCCTTGTCATAGAGGGTGAGTTCCAGGACGTTCTGGGGGCAGGGCAGGAGGCAGGGTTGGCCTGAGGCAGGGCGGAGGGCAGGCACCTGGGAGGAGCCCCCTCCCTCCGCAGCACCAGCCCCTCGCCGACCCTCACCTTCACGGCGCCGTGGAGCCGGTAGTGGAAGGTTTCGTTCCATTCGGGGTCCCGGCAGTTGGCTACCACCCTTGTCTGGGCGGGGCTGGGGGACGCTGTGTGCAGGCACAGCTGCACGTAGCAGTCGGCTTTGGACACTGTAGGCGGGATGGGGAGGGTTCCTCAGCCTCTAGCTCTTATGGCTGGAAAGGTTGCCCGGAGGAGACTGGGGCTGGACGGGAAGGGGCAGAGGAGAGAGAGGAGGCTGCCCGCATAGCAGGGTGGGGTGGGGAGATGCGGGAGAGCCCATGTCCTTGACTCCATCTCCACCAGTTACACCTCCTATTCAACTGAATGGAAATCCTGCTGCAGCCAATTCAAAACGTCATGTGACAGCACAGACCATTGAGTAATTCCCAGAAAGGGCCTGATTCAGGAAACAAGCTCCCGCCCAGTGTGAGCACTGGCGTGGAAACCCCTAGAGAGCAGACGGTAACTTGTGGCAGCAGCAGGCCTCACACGCTCACCCAGGCTGGCAACCTCCACGAGCCAGCCTCAGGGAGGAGGTGGTGGTCTGCACACTGCCTTCCCCTCCAACTCCCGCAGCCTGCCCCGGGCTGTGGCCCGGGCTCCCTCACCAGAGAGCCCTCCATCCGCTCCACTCTAAATACACATGCACGCTTCAGGCCAGCCCCTGCTGAGCTCTGGGGAGGCCCCAGGGAAGGAAGGGAGAAAGCATGAAATTGGGGGTCACTCACACAGGTCTGCGCCCCGGATATTTTTGGCCCTCAGCACCTTCACCTGGAGGTCATAGTATGGGTGTGTCTCCCGCTGAAAGGACAGAACTCCGGGGACTCAGTTCCAGGAAGCCGGGTGTGAGGCCTGACCTCCCTGCCGCGGTGCCCACCTAGGGCTTCCCTTGTCCCATCGCAGAGTGGCAACCTGGCCCAGGGTCACTGACGTCACTGTGCCAGGGACCCAGGAGGCCTCGACAGAGCAAGCGCTGGGAGCTGAGTGTGTTGGTGATGAACCTGACCTTGGAATCATTCAGGCTGGGATGAAATCTAAGCTGCACTGTGGACTAGCTAAATGGCCTTGGGCAAGAGACTTGATTTCCCTGTGCTTTAGTTTCTCCGTCTCTAAAGTGGGGGGTATGATGATAATCTCACAGGGTTGTAGCGAGTTTTAAATGAGAAGTCGTACAAACTGCCGGGCATAAGTGCTTAATACATGTAGCCATTTTTACTAATTATGTTTATTATGCACCACGAAGGTGCAGCCCCCCTGACTACAGGGCTGGGGCTGTAGCTTGAGAGTCGAAGTGAGAGCTGGAGTGATGTGCTTAAGAAGATTAAGTATCAAAAGAGAAAACTGTGGGGCTTCCCTGGTGGTGCAGTGGTTGAGAGTCTGCCTGCTAATGCAGGGGACACGGGTTCGAGCCCTGGTCTGGGAAGATCCCACATGCCGCGGAGCAGCTAGGCCCGTGAGCCACAACTACTGAGCCTGCGCGTCTGGAGCCTGTGCTCCGCAACAAGAGAGGCCGCAATAGTGAGAGGCCCGCGCACCGCGATGAAGAGTGGCCCCCGCTTGCCGCAACTGGAGAAAGCCCTCGCACAGAAACGAAGACCCAACACAGCCAAAAATAAATAAATTAATTAATAAATTAAAATGACCAGGTTTTTAAAAAAAAAAAAAGAGAAAACTGTGATGGACCCCACCCACTAGCTCCTGACGAAGGCTGGAAGACAGCCCAAGAGGGAGCGGGCAGGTAAAGGGAAACCAAGAGTCACCCAGCTGGTACTGGTCTGAGGAGTCGCTAAGGAGATGGCAGCTTGGGCTCAGGAGAGATAACAGTAGACGGCAGCTTCCTGGGAGTGAGACTATCTCCTCCAGATCCCAGCGAGTGCCTCATTCCCCCCACTCCCTCAACCCGCAACCCCCATTCTACAGCCAGGCTATGGCCTACTGGGCAAAAGCCAATCAGCTGCAATTGTCACATGGCTTCCATTTCCTAACCGGGGGTGATTAACTTCAAGATTATTATTATTTGGCCAAGCTCTCTAAGCTCTACCAGGTAACCTGGAGCAAATCGGTCCTGGCCCAGATCAAAATGCATTCCCAGGGCTGGCCCCAGTCTCCACAGGGTGCTGTGCGCCCAGGACTCCTCCTGTCCACACCCCCAGGGGAGATCAGGTACTTTACCCGCCACCGGCTCCGCTGAGGTTCCCTCTTCTGTCTCTTCTGCAGCAACACTGCACCCACGAGGGGCAGCATCTGGCCTGTCAGCCACCTGGGCCAGAGCGCCCAGAGCATGGCCCGGCAGCCCAGCTCCCGGCAGGAAGCCCTGCCTGCGCTCCTCTGGCTGCCCTGGCTGCTGGCTCAGGTCTGACAGGTAGCTGGAGTGGGGAGGGTGGAGCAGGCTGCTCTGCTGAGGACTCACAGCTGGGGCTGGAGGTGGGGTTTGACGAGCTCCAGGAAGTGACTGGAGCCCCGTGTCCTCTAGCAGGAGGGACTTTAGACCCTCTCAGAGAGGCTGAGGAACTGGCACTCTGGTTCCCAAACCTAGCCCCTGGTTATCATGGGGCTGCTTATGGAAAATAGATGCCTGAGCCTTACTCCCCAGACGATTTGATTTAGAGGGTGTGGCTAGAACCCAGGTGTTCGTGCTTCCAACAAGCCTTTTAGATGATGCAGACACAGGTGGTCCAGGGAACAGCAGAGCCAGAAAGTGCTGCATCAGGGGCCTAGGTTCCCCCAGCTATCAGAAGAGACTCAAACTAACACCTTTCAAGTCCCACCTTCCCCACAGCTCTTAAGCAGAAACATGGAAATCTCTGGTTCCCCACAGTGTTTCATCTGGACTCAAAGGTGTTTCTAATCCCTCAGGGCCTCTCTCATTTGTTCCCCAAACACTGAGAGGCTGCTGTGTGCCAGACACTGCGCTAGGCCCTGGTCCAAAGGTGAGGAGGGCCCAACCGTATCCTGAAGAAATTCAGACTCGTGACTCCCCGCTGTGGCTTCTAACCAGGATCCCTTCCTGAATCCGTGGAAATACCTGGATGGTCCAGGAACAGAAGTAGGGATATGGTCAGGTGGTATCGATAAGGGCAGGTAAAAACCGGCCTGCCTGTCCTTAAGCTACCAGAGATAAAGGCTTTAGAGGGTCCCCTTTGACCATCGTGAGCCTTAGGCTGCAGATGGTGTGTGATGCTCCCTTTCCTGCAGACCGCAGCCACCTAGGTGGCCAAGACAGGCACAGTTTCTGGAAGAAAGGATCTCTAGGGAAGTGAGCTGTTGGGAGATACATTTCTTTTCCTCAACCAAGACCCAGTCATCTCCATTCTCCTCCCCAGTGCCCGAGTTGGGAGACTGAAAAGATGACATTCCAAAATGAGGTGATTCAACTCTGAAATGAATTCTGCAGGCAAGTTCAGACCAGAAATTCCCAGAACTGCTGTTGGCCAGGTCCCAAGGGAGAGGGCCTGTTTCTGCTTAATTCGGAGCATGAGGCCAAGACCTGTGCTGGGATCTCAGAAATGCCAGAGTTCCACCCTCTTAGTGACCTGTATGCACAATGTGGAGGCCCACGGAGCCACAGCAGGGGAGCCTGAGGGAGGGGCACGGAGCTAGCTGGGGGCAGAGCCAGGGCCCCTGACTGATTAGAGTGCTTTCTGGGCCGTATCCTACTCTCTACTGGAAGTCATCGGCCCCATGCCTCAAGAAAGTCATACCTCTTAGTCCCAGAAGTTTTTTCATCCCCAGAGAAAACTCAGGATGGCCAGAGATGGCTCCGGAGAGGGACACAGAAGGACCAGATTGCCTTTTTGGAGCTGGCCAAAGTGGACCAACACTTCTCCACTTCTCAAACATCCCTAGGTTGGGCTTCCCTGGAGGCGCACTGGTTTAGAGTCTGCCTGCCAACGCAGGGAACACGGGTTCGAGCCCTGGTCTGGGAAGATCCCACATGCCACGGAGCAACTAGGCCCGTGAGCCACAACTACTGAGCCTGCGCGTCTGGAGTCTGTGCTCCGCAACAAGAGAGGCCGCGATAGTGAGAGGCCAGCGCACCACGATGAAGAGTGGCCCCCACTTGCCGTAACTAGAGAAAGCCCTCGCACAGAA
The DNA here is from genome assembly GCF_028021215.1 of Eschrichtius robustus. Classification (NCBI taxonomy): domain Eukaryota; kingdom Metazoa; phylum Chordata; class Mammalia; order Artiodactyla; family Eschrichtiidae; genus Eschrichtius; species Eschrichtius robustus. Next base: position 89,496,811 of record NC_090824.1, read on the forward strand.
ACGAAGACCCAACACAGCCAAAAATAAATAAATAAATAAATAGATGATCATCCCATTAAAAAAAAAAAAAATCCCTAGGTCCCTTAATCCCACCAATTCAACACCTTTCCTGCCTGTCCCAGTCATCATGAGCAGCAGGAAGAGGCACGAGGCCCTAATATGTGAAGCGAAGGGCAAGTAGTTTGGATCAGCTAGAGTTGCAGTGTCTATTAGCACTTTGTGATGCTGGAAATGTTCTGTATCTGTGCTGTCAATATCAGCTACACACTAGCTGTACTGGACGGCACACATCAAGACAGCAGTGTTATACTGACTTTTTTTCTCAGTCACTAATTGGATCAGTCTTCTCGATTATTAACGTCTCATTGTTATTTTCATCAAATCCCACAGGAAAGGGGGAAAAAGAGACCCAGACAGGCTTGGTTTCTTACTTCATGATGTTTATTATGAGAGATCTTCGTTGTCCTCACTACAGAGCTTTCATCTCCAGCCTTCTCCACACCTCCACGGAGGGCAGAGAGTCCAGGGAAGGAGAACGGAGTTCAGGAAAACTGAGTCGTTTATGTATTCCAGAAGGGAAGGAAACACACATTCTTCATTCTACTGCTTCAAACACGTGTGCCACACAGGTAGGGAGATACACACACCGCAGGCGGGGAAGGCAGGGCGCACAGGGCAGGGCCTGTTTCTGCGGCTGCTCCCAGAGGAAGCTCGGTCCAAGCCGCTGCAAACAGGGCCCCGGGCAGCACTGCATCCTAGCGGGGGCGTGGCCAGTGGGACATGGATCTTGTGAAGCGCTGCTCGGCCTCCCAAACGCGAGCAGAGGGCCCCGCCTCTGTGAATGGTGCTGACGGCCCTCACTCAGTCCCTTCAGACCCTCCGCAGAGAGCGTGCCTGGGAGGAGCCTCATCTACACCAGCAAGTCAGGCTACAACACAGGCCCCAGAGAGCACGGTGCTGGGGTTTAGAAAGGATCTCATGTCAAGGACAGGCCACTAGAACAGTGTCAGTATCGGGTGCTGTCACATGCCCTCATTACTGTTAGAAACACTGGGGTAACAAGACGGTGAATCTACAAAATCCCCAGGAGGACAGGATGCAGGGCCGCTGTCCCTGTGTCCTCAGCCTGCAGGGCTAGGCACCCCTCCTGTGGGCTCTAGAGCCCCGTGGGAGGCAGGGTCTCCCCCGAATACAAACAAGTGCTCAGCGGATCTGGCGGTGAGTTATGTCACAAACTCCTGCCGCCAGCAGCTTGGCCAACTCCCGGCTGTCCCCGAGCACCTCACAAGCACGCCCTGCATCACGTCAGTGTCAGTTCCTGATCTCATCGTTCCCTGTGTGCAGCAGAGATCCACCTACCTACCATATCCCAGAGCCATCCTCCAACCCCTGCAAAACAAAGCTGAAGAACAATGGCCAGGCCAAGGTGTAAGGTAGGCGGATGACACTGGCTGGGAAGAGAAAGGTGCCCCGAGCACAAAGCACTCAGCTCAGAAAGCCTAAACCAACCTGCCCTGGGCGGCTGGTGGGTGAACCAGGAGCAGGAGCCTCTGCGGACACCTGCCAAGAGGTCACATACCCAGGGCAGCCCACCCTTAGAGCAACCGTCACACTCGGCCCGAGGCACAGAGAATGAGGCTCTCCTAAGCTTCCAGGCATAGTGCAGACAGTCCAGGGAGGCCCTATTTACAACACAGCTGACAATCGAGCAATGTATTCCCAGAAACTGGGACTTCCTCTCGCTTCTCATTTTACCTTGTTTAAAATACTAGTTATTCCCGGTGTCAGGAAAATAGGAGCGAAAGCCTGGGTGGAGCAGTGGGGGGCGAGATAAAGGAAGAAAATAAGTAGAAAGTGAAGGAGACTGAAAAATAAAGAGCCACATGGGGAGACTGGTGGGGGGACACAGGGTCAGCGACTACAAAGTGACCAGCATTACCTAGAGGACGGGCCATTTGGCCTTTGCAGCCAGAGGAGCTCTGGTACTCCAGGACTTCAGGCAGCCAAGCTGAGGGCTCCTGTGAAGTCCTGCATAGAAAACTTGGAATAAACAACCCCAGGGTTGCAAACACTTGAGACAGTTTCCTTATTCGGGTGATTGGAATGCAAAGACAGGATGGTGCCCTTCCCCATCTCCTCCTGTCCAAGCAGGTATAAAATTCTCCGGAATTCCCTGCAACATAATGGTATATAAGGTGTAACTAATTGCTTTTTCTATTAAAAGTCTGGCAACGCCAGAACACAAGTCTCACTGATTCAGAGATGTTCCAGGGCACAAGGTAGCCAGTAGTGTCCAAATGGGGAGACTCCTGGTGGTGGCAGCAGCCCCCGATTCCCCAGGCCGGGGCTCTCCCCGCCTCTGGGATAGCTGAGCTGTCCGCTGCTCAGTCTTCGGCTTGCTGGGCTCAGGTGTCAGCCGGGTTGACCTCTTTGGAGCAGAAATAGTGCACGACCACCCCATTGGGGTATCTTGCAAATGCACTGCAGGGAAGGAAAATGACCTGGGAGTGAGGACTGCCTCTAAGAGAAGACCACTTCTTACTGGAAAAGGCACCTTACCGGGTGCCATCGCAGAAGCCGCCCACCCTAGCCACAAAGAGCAGCCTGGCTTCTCTGGATTTACGTAGCCACCATCTCTGTCAAATATCCGAACAGAGGATGAGGTCCACGCCATTGGAGCGCATGGGGTATTTCTTACTGTCATCAATGTGCAAGCACAGGCAGATGGGGCAGTACACCAGCCTGGCTCAGCAGCGGCTGAGAGCCGACTGCTCATCAGAACAAGTTTTGGGCTAATTTTTTTTTTTTTTTTAAATATTTGTTTATTTATTTGGTTGCACCAGGTCTTAGTTGCAGCAGGTGGGCTCCTTAGTTGCGGCATGCGAACTCTTAGTTGCAGCATGCCTGTGGGCTCTAGTTCCCTGACCAGGGATCAAACCTGGACCCCCTGCACGCACTGGGAGTGCGGAGTCTTACCCACTGCGCCACCAGGGAAGTCCCTTGGGCTAATTTTAACAAAGGACAGCGAGTCTTTCTAAAGAAAAGGATTCTTCCAGCCATATAAGAAAAAGGACAAATCCTTCTTCTTTGAAGGAAAGGGGACTGACTGGAGTATATGCCTTCAAACAGAACGATGCTGCCTCAGGATTTTACTCAAGTCATGAGGCAGCAGGTTGAAAGACCTTTTTCTTCCTTCAGAGGTGTATCCTTAAAAGATAAGGACTTCCTGCCCACATACAGCTCTCACACACCCCCTGGCTACATCACAATGTTTAGCTGCCAGAGGGGAAGGGCTTTATGGGCAAGGAGTCAAGAGCTCCATGCCATACATTTCAGGCCTTTACGTTCTCAAACCCCCTCCACACCCCCATCAGACAACGTGGTCTGCCCTCTGGAGGCTCAAGAACTAAAAGCGGCCCGGATAGTCTGCAGCTGCACTTTCCTCTTTGGTTAAGGGGCATAGGGCCATTTAAATCCGTCCTGAGTGGGACCCACATCAGAGCCGACAATGCATAGCTGTGGATGAGGCTCACCTGTTCCCAATCTTCTTCTTACACACCATGCACACCTTCTCCTCTGTGATGATGCACTTCACCTGCTGGTGTAAAATCCGCTCTTCCTGGACCTGGGAGCAGAGAGATCGGGGGGAGAAGTCCCACTGTCCGGCAGGTATTTAGAACAGAAGGAAGGGCCGGCACTGTCTCATCTCCCAGCCCACAGAGACTCCCCTATTTGAAACACCTGCATGTAAATGCCCAGTTGGTTACCCATCAGCTTGAACTAGAGTGCAAAAGCATAAAGCTCTGCCTTTATCTACAGGGAATGTGGTTAACTGTCTCACACTGAAAAGTACACGCCTGCCCTCGTGTCTGAAAGGCTCATACCCTCAGGAACTCTGCATGGAGAAGGTTCTTGAGCACTTGATTGAACCGTTTCTTCTGTGCATTCTCTTCCAAGACCTTTTCCAGAAAGATGCGTATATCGTTAATCTGAGTGTTCGCTGGCAGAAGGTTGATGGCCTGGGGACGGGAAGAGAGAAGGGACTAGGGTGAGGCGGGACACGAGTGAGACTGAGGAAATGCCTGCCGTCACGGAGCCCTCGAACCCCAGTCCCTCCTCTGGCCCCTCTTCTCGTTCCATGCTGTCCACACGCGCCCTCCGTCTCCCCGAGAAGAACTCCTGACCTTGGTGGTATCCAGTTTGCCGTGGTGCAGCTCGAGGACCTGCAGGGCGGCTTGGAGGTTGGCTTGCGGCTCCAGCAGTTCCAGCTTGATTGGTCCCAGGCAGTGAACGCTGGGCGGGGACAGGTACATCCGGAGCAGGGACAGATACACCTGTCTCATACACAACAAGCCACGCACGTCAGGCTGGCAGCAACCCTCCCAGAACCCCCAGTGTGACCACACCTAAAGGCAAGAGGGTTGGTCTATAGGAACAGCTGTCACGGAGCATTTAAAACTCATCACTTTTCACCTTTTAAAAAATTTTGTAAAGTCAGTCAACTGAAGATGTCAAAAATTAAAGATTGTGTTCTCCCTGAGAGAAAAAAAATCAAATGCCTTGTATTTGTTTTGCATTACACTGTTAACAAAACGACTCAAAGACATCCCTCATTTCCTTTGGCTTTGAAGGCTGAGACCCTGCCACGTATTAGTAGATGAGGATTACCCAAGATGAGACGCTGCATCTCCTACTGGTACCCGTACCACAGCGTTTCTCAGCCTCAGCACTCAATATTCTGGGCCGAATAATTCTTTGCTGGGTCTGTGCTGTGCACTGTTTAATAGCAACTCTGGCCTCTACCGCCTAGGTTCCAGTAGCACCCCTACCCCCAGGCATGGCCACCAAAAACGTCTTCGTACATTGACAGATCCATGTGCAATCTAGACAGAGCACACGTGTGCACCTTACCAGAACCATCAGATGTTCCTTCTCAACAGGCTGACCACATAAATTTATTACACAAGTCGGGATTCTTTCGAGGGTAAAGGGGCAGGGGTGCTACGAATAATCACACAGACGACGACAGGTGTAATCCAGAACCATCCCAAGCAAACCAGGATCATGGTCACCCTGCCTCTACCTCAACATGCACGTGCAAAACCAATCAGCACATTGACCCATGACCTGTCTTATCTTAGCAATTCATACCAGGGTCACCTGTGGCCAAACCAGAGGGGTTAGCTATGCTAAGAGGGACAGTGCAATGCACCCGTGCTCCCTGGGGCCAGGGTCACTACTTACATCTTTGTTGCCATCTTTATTTTGGTCATAATGCTTGTGGCAGTACCTGCAAGGGAGAAAGTGGTGAGACAAGCCCACGTCTAGAGACAGCGCATCGATGCTGCCTGCGTGCGCAGCCTAACGACAGCAAAATCGGGAGCCAGCACACGAGGTGATTCTCGCTCCTGCTGAAGGGTGGAGGGGTGGCTTTCTTAGCCTCTCACGCCTCTCATCTCTCTGGGGGGCCTCTTTTAGACCCTTGCGAGGTGGGATGACAGGGTCAACGTACTCTTCAGCCATTCTCGTATCCTTCAGGATGTGGACGTAGATGAAGAGAGCTTGTTCGTGTTTCCCCATGCGTCCCAGCAGGAGAGCACGCTCTTCTAAGAGGCCTGTGGGGAAAAAGGTGTATAAGTAACCATCATCCCCATTAGGCAAGCCCAAGGCCAGGGGCTAAGGAATGGATATTGGGGAAATGTAAAAGGGGAAAAAATATTTTTATTACTTGGGATTTTTTCAAGGAGAAAATGACTAAAATTTTTAAAAGGGAAGAGGGGAGGGAGCTATTTTAGGAGGTACTTTATCCCATCTTGTTTGTGATTGCTTATAAATGGGGCAACAACACTTGATGATCAGCCAAGTGCATAATAAGCACCTACAATGTACCAGGCACTTCAGCTAGGTAAACAGACACCTGGTCTCTGCTGTCATGGAGCTTATACATCAGACAGACGTGTGTCTTTTTTCAGACAGACGTCTGTCTGATGTATAATTAGACATTATGCCAGATTATAAAAACGGCTAACCAATGAACTTGGCCAAGAATATGTACTGAAGCAAGAAACAGCTTTCAACCTGGCCATCAGTTAGCATGTGGTGGGGCTTCCCTAGTGGCACAGTGGTTAAGAATCCGCCTGCCAATGCAGAGGACACGGTTCAAGCCCTGGTCCGGGAAGATCCCACATGCCGCGGAGAAACTAAGCCCGTGCACCACAACTACTGAGCCTGTGCTCTAGAGCCCGTGCGCCACAACTACTGAAGCCCATGCGCCTAGAGCCCGTGCTCCGCAACAAGAGAAGCCACCGCAATAAGAACCCGCGCACCGCAACGAAGAGTAGCCCCCACTCGCCGCAACTAGAGAAAAGCCCGCGCACAGCAACAAAGACCCAACGCAGCCAAAAATAAATAAATAAATAAAAATTAGCATGTGGTTCATACCCAAAAGAGACTCCGCTCAAACAAAACTGAGCCTTCAGAGGGGACAGAACAGGAGCACAGGCCTGAAACATGTGGTTTTTCCCAGGCCCAACCTTTTGGAGGGCTGGGGAACCGGTAAAAGGGAAAGATCCGTTTTTGCATTACCTTCTGCTAAAGTGGCTCTGGACCTAAGCCAGACACTCACCATCAAAAGGAAAATCACAGATGAGCCGACCTGGGTCATAGTAGCTAGAAATTTCCAAGAACTTAAGGAGCTTCCGTCGGTATTCTCCCAGCTCTCCCTCTTCCTCACCAGCAGGGACTGGAGCTTTGCCTTTAAGGAAAACCACGCTCAGCATGAAAGGATGCTGTTGGGCAGCAATGCGGGGTCATTAAGAAACACGAGAGGGATGGGGTTCAATAATCAGAAAGGGCCTCCATGGTGGTTTCCAGTTGGCCTTCTCTTAGCTTATGGTCTCTACATGGCCCCAAAACATCAGCTTGAGGTAAGAAAAAAAAACCAAGCTGCGTAGAGAAGCACTCTGCTAGACAAACCTGTTTCTCATCAGCACAGGTGTCACTCTGCGGACAGATCTGCTCCTTCCCCACCACCAGGGGTGACGCCCAGGGAAGCTAAGAGGTGCCCAGATCCAGACACCAGCCCCTGAGTCTCACCTGTGGGGTCACTTAGCTGCCCTGGCTCCTCTGAGGCACTTCCTGCCCACCTGGGCCTACAGAGAAGGTCTGCTTCCCTAAACCACCCATGGCACCCTCAGGTCCAGCTCTCCTCTAAGGCCTGGGGCCACCCCGCTTTCCAAGAACTGGTACCTGCAGGGAAGGACAGGAGATATTCCTTCATCAGACCTTGCACCTTCTCACAGTACAGCTGGATCAGGCAGTTGTGGAACCGAGAGCCCGTCTCCTCCCAAACGTGGATGACGTGTTCCTGAGGCAAGATACAGGTCTGCCTGGTACCCTCTGTGCTGTGACCCAGCCCATCGCCCAGGCTCCCTCACATTTTTAAGGCCCAAGAGGTCCCATCCAGATCGTCCCCTAATTAGGCCACAAATATTACCAAGGGATAGCTCTTCTAAAACCACTGGGAAATTTCACAGTACAACCCAGCAATATCAGGAATTATTGTCTTGATTTCCAATCGAAGCTCCTTTATTAACTCTGTCTCATAATCCTCCAAATCAGCCCATGTAATTAAGGTTAAGTATTTGCATTCTGGTACTTAGGACTGATTTGTTGTCCTTCAGTCACAGTTGAGTCTGGCTGTACAAATGTGGCTCTGAAATGTTTTTCTCCAACATCCTTCTCTTTTATCCCTCTGTACGTCATCTTTAGAAGGTAGCATCTTTAAATCTTTAGAAGGTAGCATCAAAAAGTGACATCTCCAGCTTAGTCTACTGGGATCTCTGTCTTCAGAGGATATTACATTCCTTACAATTCCTTCCAATCCCCAAGGGACACAAACCCTAATCTGAACTGGCTAATCACTGACTCACGCAGTCCCCGATCCTGGGTTTGAAGCTTTTTAGTTCAGATCAAAAAATACCTTACCAGATATGGAATTGCCAGACCCTTAAAATTCTCCACTAAGAAGCCAAGCACTCGGTCTCGTGGCAGAGACTCCACCTCTGGGAGGTCCTCAGTAAATATCTGTTGGAACAAAACCCGAGTTCTAGCAGCAGAACCATCTGATGGCAATTCTTCCAAACGCACATGCGCACAAGCGTAGGGTCAAGTGGACAGACACTGTATGGGAAGGGCGTCTGTGGCCAGTTACTATGGGACAGACTAGGTCGCAGGTCTCCTGGCATCTGCACCAGGCTCTTTCCACTCCACTCCATTGCTGTTCCACGTTTCCCAGTCTTTGAAACACCAGAGAACTGCATAAATCCTTCCTCCCCCTCCATCCACTGCCGTCTGAAGTAGAATCAGGACCAACCGTGGTGCCAGATAAATCCAAGGGGCTCTGTGACCTACCTTCAGCCCATCCTCTGGAAAGTCTCTCAGCACCCACATTGAGTAGGAAAAAATCAAATGCAGGTTTTCTGTGCCTAGAGGGAAAAGTCAGCAGATGAAGCCCACCCACCCTGCCCATAGGACCAGGAAGGCAGGTGCCCAGGTTGCCCAGGATTTATCTTCCAGAGAAGATAGCTCTGTCCAAGCACCAGTCACTCAGGGCTGCTTGGGCCTACCGAGCTGGCTACACACCAAGGAGCTGTCATGGTTCCATCACCGGGAGGACTTTCACCCTAGCCAGAGGAACCCAGTTGGGTGAACACGAGGGAGGGAGGGGAATGACCAGTTGGAATCAGAAAGGGAGAGGTCAGGTCCACTTCACCATCCTCTCCCCACGCCCCTTCCACAAGCTGGACTTACCCAGGTGTTGCAGGTACTGCACTGTCCTCTCATGGCCTTTCAGAGGGGAATTCGCTTTCTTGGACTGGTCCACCAGCACCTGCAGAGCTGGCCACGAAGCCCAAGAATAAGGTCATGAGCCCCTTCCAGAAGGCGTATCTCCTTGGAGAGTCATCACACTGTAGGCAGTTTTTGGCAGGAAAGAGGTTTTTGCAGGAGGCCCCTTTGTCTTGTCACCAACCTTAAACCAGGCACCTACATGCTCTGCTCGTCTGTAGCCCTAGCACACCTTTCAAATCTTGTGATCACACAATACTTTGCCTAACTCGTTGGTTCTTTCCGTAGATCAAAGAAGTAGAAATGAAGAAAAAGTGATTAAAAGAGGGCCAGATCTCCTCCCTAGCTTCCCCTTCAGTAATCTTGTGAACAAACTGTGTGAACAAGATAGCATCTAAAGAAAAATCACAAGAAGTCAACAGGCCTGCACACAGTGGGGGATGGCCCCTATCTCAATGATTAACTGAGATTACTTCCCTTTTTCCCTTTAAAAGCTTTCGTGGTCGAGCAGAATCTTCAGAGGGGGCTTTTGGGGCACACTGAGTCCACCATCTCCCCAGACTGCCAGCACTCTCATTAAAAGCAACTTTCCTTTCTTACCAACATTTGTCACTCTCTCGTGTATTGATTTCCCAGCAGGGAGCAGCCGGACCCGATTCGGTTAACAACACCTCAGTCAAAATACAAGAGACCCTCCCAACCAAAGAAACCCCTCCTCCAGTCACCTTTCTCATGGAGCCCCTTCTTCTCGTACAGGATGATCAGTTCGCTGTACTTGTGAGCCTTCTTCAGCACGTGCTCACTCTCTTCGATGTGGCAGTGGTTGTTCTCCAGGCGCAGCAAGGGGGCCACCAGGGCCACGTTCGTCTGCAGAGGAGGCAGGATTTCAGCAGAAGCTGCTTCCTGGGGAGCCCGCCCCTTCCCCAGCCCCGGCCTGCTTCAGGCTGAAATGCCAGGGGTGTGACAAGCAAGAGACAGCAAACAACCCTTTGCCAGGACTACAGGTAGTACCTTGTAAAGCATTTATGCTCTTTCACACAACATGTTTCAAGGGTTTTTGGGGAGAGGGAGGGTAAAGAAAGGGGAAATTTTCTTTGAGGGAAATACTGTCCCTGTTCACCTCGTAGCACTAACCCCCATCTTAGCAGAGAAGACCAGCCCACTGTAAGATTCTGGGTCAACATCTCGCCGTATCCCCTCAATTCCAAGAAGCTCACAGACGTCAGGCCAAGAGTAGCTGGTTCCTGTCATCAAAGGCTTCACTCTTACCAGGGGCAGGGACCCCAGAGTAGGGGACTGTGGGGACCCGAGTGCTGGAGAACTCACATGGAGGTAGCACTTGAGCAGGGTGGTGTCAATGATTTGCAGCAGCTTCTTCTTGGATTTGATGGTAGGAGTGCCTTCCATGAGCGGGGAGGTGCTGGACTGGTGATCAGAGTCATTCAGCTTCTTGACCAATTGGCTTCGTTTCTGCCAAGGCCAAAAATGCAGGGTCAAGGCCAGCACTAAATCTTTCTTTATCACCCGAGCTACTAGGCAATTCCAAATACGTCTAAATCAGCTCACACCTACCCACCCTGATCCCACATTAGCATTCAATTTTTATCAGGGATCAAAATAGATGACCACCAAATCACCAGACACAGTGACAATTATCTACTGAGTATTTACTACAGACCAGGCACTATGCCAAGCACTTTACATATTATCTTATTGTAAACCTACAACAGATGCAGGTAATATTAGCCCCATGTTATCAGTGAAGAACCTAAGGCACAGATATTAGATACCTCCTAAGTGGCAGAGGCAGATTTCAAATTAGGGTCTGATTCCAAAGCCCGCGTTCCTTTCCTTTTTTAAATCAACTTTATTGAGGTATAAGTTATATACAATAAAATGCACCCCTTAAAAAGTATACTATCAGATGCGTTTTGACAGATATATACATGCATGTAACCACCACCCCAATCAAGGAACAAAACATTTCTGTTACCCCTGGAAGTTCCCTTGTGCTCTTCCCAAAGAATCTCACCCACCCTCTACCCCCACTGATCTGATTTCTATCACTAGAGACTACTTGTCCCCTGTTCTCAAACTTCCTATAAACGGAATCATCCAGTTTGTACTATTTTGCGTCTGGCACGCCCATGGTCTTATTTGTTCTACCAACTCTCTGGCACAATGCTCATGTCAGTTACCTCCATACATTCCAAGCTCAGTGGAGAAGGCCAGGGAAAAAGGTATGCTTGGAGTCCCCTAAAGCTAAGATGTTGAAAATAGAGGGTCTTCTGTGATGCCACACGCTTGGGAGACTTTCTGCCCCGGGAACCTTTTTTTCACTTGGCTCATGGGGTGTGCAGTATGCAGACAGAGGCAAGTTTCTGTGCTCCTTGAAGGCTGCCAGCCACCCCTGGAGCCCAATGTCAAGGAGGTGCCAAGGCAATGGATGCCTGACCGGACCTGTGGGACACCCACTGACCCAGAAGCAGGTGATGGCAAGCTGGCTTACAATTTTCCTAGCAATACTTCTCATGCCCATCCAGAGGACCCCTTACAAAGGTCAGCAGAACACTTCTGGGAAAAAATTTATTAAGTTCTCTGACTCTGAGTGGGTGCACAGGAAATAAATAATAACCTTCTGCACAGAAATGCAGGGTTCAGAGGCTTCAATGGAGACATTAGTTTTAGTGCTGACATGAAAATTTCACTTATCTGCCCATAACAGTAAATTGAAAATAATTTAAGTCTAAATACTCCCCCTAAAAAAAACATGTTATAGAAGAATATTTAATGACAGGGAAGGACTTTCCTAATATGTGGCTAAATGTTTTAAAAGTAAGCTATAAAACAATATATAGCTTGATATCCATTTGTAATAAGTAAACCAATATATAAATAAACAAAAATTATTCACAAGTACAAATAAAAGTCTGGAAGGACAACACTAAAATGTTAGTTAATTTTCTCTGGGTGGTAGAGCTATAGGTGATTTTTATTTTTGTTTTATACTTTTCTGTGTTTTCCAAGTTTGCTGCATAGAGCAGGTATTTTTTCCAAAAGTATATATGTTCCCAAAAAGTTTGTTTTAAAAAATGTATTCTTTTCTATCAACCAAACTTTTCTTTTTAGTTCCTATAATAGCTTAGTGTGAATTTACCATGAACTGAATGTGTTTCCTGGCATCAGGATTTGGCAAAAAAGAGCTCAATAATATTGTTAAGCAGGGGGATGAAGCAGAAAAAAATGTGCCCCCCCAGACTTCGATAGTGTTCATTTACGGAATACCTGTGGCATTATAGAAGGCCCCCAGTTCCCTGCCATAGAGAAGCAGGTACTGGAACTTCCAGGTAAACTCTTCCATATACTTCTGTATATACCTACCTGTGTCAGGTAGTCAATCAGAGCTAAGTGAGCCTTCTCCAACTCAGCCCCAGAGAGCACAGGCAGTGGGTTAGGATACTGTAGCTGCTTCCTGTAGTCTGTGGGTAGCAGGTCTGGGTACAGGCCCATCACATGTGTAGGATCTACATGGAAGGTAAACATGATTCCCCAGAAAGGAACACAGCAATTTAAGGATAAACAAAAACAAGACTAGTACTACAGCAATAAAAGTTCCAGACTGACTTCTTAAAAGGAATGACTCTTGGGGCTTTCCTGGTGGCGCAGTGGTTAAGAATCCACCTGCCAATGCAGGGGACATGGGTTTGAGCCCTGGTCCGGGAAGATCCCACATGCCGAGGAGCAACTAAGCCCGTGCACCACAACTACAGAGCCTGCACTCTAGAGCCCACAGGCCACAGCTACTGAGCCTGTGTGCCACAACTACTGAAGCCCGCTCGCCTAGAGCCCGTGCTCTGCAACAAGGGAAGCCACCGCAATGAGAAGCCTGCGCACCACAACGAAGAGTAGCCCCCACTCGCCTCAACTAGAGAACGCCGGCACGCAGCAACAAAGACCCAATGAAGCCAAAAAGAAAAATATATATAACTAAATAAAATAAAATTAAAATTAAAAAAAGAGAAAGGAATGACTCTTAAGTTCATAAAAACTTGAGCTATACACATATAGTTTGAGCACTAAAACATTACAAAAATGGCATGACTATATTCTAAGACATATACAGAATTAGAATTGAAAATTCATTAACTTGCTAAAAGTAGGGGAGAAAAGAATTTCCCAAGGAAAAACTGATAGGACATTGAAGCTGAAAAAGATCAATAGACTTACTAATAAAAAGCATATATATGTCAAAAAAGGAATAGTAGTAAAACAAAAACACCAGGCAACAGGCTAGGGAATATGTTTGCAGCATATATGGCAGAGGCTAATAGGTTGATTATATAAAACTAATTCACACAGATTGGTTTAAAAAAACATGGGATTTCATTTGATTAATGGGCAAAAAACATAAATAACTGACAAGAGAAGAATATAAATAAGGGGGAAAATGTTCTGCTACATTATCAAAGTGGTATACATTAAAAATGTCAAAGAGGTGACATCTTTATATCCATTTAATTAGTTAAAAAATTATTTTTATATGCTACAACCCAGTGCTTACAATATTGTGAAACTGAATCACTCTTATACTGCTAAGGCAAAAATATTGCTACCTCAACAAGGAAAAAAGCACCTGGACCAACTAATCCCACTTTTAGGAGTGTATCCTCAGAAAACAATCCAAAATATGGGGGGAGGGCCAGGTCAGTGCACCCAGGGAAAAACCCCAGTCAGTGCCCACTCCAGCCCCAGCCAGCCTGCCAAAGCCACCCAGCATATGCAGTCTACGCAAGGGACGCTCCGACACAAGGCCACACCTTCAAGACCAGGAGAGGAACTGTCTTGCCTAATTCAATGAGAGTAAAAGCTGACTCTTTGAAAAGATAAACAAAACTGATAAACCTTTAGCCAGACTCATCAAGACAAAAAGAGAGAGGGCCCAAATAAATAAAATCAGAAATAAAAGAGGAGAAGTTACAACCAATACCAGAAATAAAATCAAGCATAAGAGACTACTATGAACAATTACACACCAACGAACTGGGAAACCTAGAAGAAATGAGTAAATTCCTAGAAACATACAATTGTCCAAGACTGAATCAGGAAGATATGGAAAATCTGAACAGACTCATTACTAGTAATGAAATTGAATCAGTAATCCAAAAATTCCAGGACCAAACAGCATCTTGGGGGAATATTACTAAACATTTAAAGAAGAGTTAGACATTTCCTAGCTAAAGAATACCTATCCTTCTCAAACTAGTCCAAAAAACTGAAGAGGAAGGAACACTTCCAAACCCATTATATGAAGTCCACATTACCCTGATACCAAAACCAGACAAAGACACTACAAAAAAAGAAAATTACAGGCCAATATTGCTGACGAACATAAATGTAAAAATCCTTAGCAAAAGATTAGCAAAGCAAATTCAACAATACATTAAAAGGATCATAAACCATGGTCAAATGGGGTTATTCCAAGGATCCAAGGATGGTTCAATATCCACAAATTGATCAGCGTGATACAACACATTAACAAAACAAAGAATAAAAATGTCATCATCATTTCAATAGATGCAGAAAAAGCATTTGACAAAATTCAACATCCATTTATGATTAAAAAAAAAACCCACAAATCTCGTAACAAAGTGAGTACAGAGGGGACATATCTCAACATAATAAAGGCCACACATGACAAGCCCACAGCTAACAGCATACTCAATGGTGAAAAGCTTCTTCAAGATCAGGAAGAAGACAGGGATGCTCATGCTTGCCATTTTTATTCAACATAATATTGGAAGTCCTAGCCACAAGCAATAAAACAAGAAATAGAAATAAAAGGCATCCAAATTGGAAGGGAAAAAGTAAAACTGTCACTATTTGCAGGTGACATGATACTATATATAGAGAGCTCTAAAGACTCTACCAAAAAACTATTAAAACTAATAAATGAATTTGATAAAGTTGCAGGATACCAAACATACAGAAATCTGTCACATTTCTATACACAAATAACAAACTATCAGAAAGAGAATTGTTTTTAAAAATCCTACTTTCAATTGTATCGAAAAGAATAAAATACCTAGGAGTAAATTTAACCAAGGAGGTGAAAGACTGATACTCTGAAAACTATAAGACATTATGCAAGAAATTGAAGATGACATAAATACAGCTGACCCTTGAACAGTGGGGGGGTTAGGGATGCCAACTCCTGCCCTTGCACAGTGGAAAATCCACATATAATCCTACAGTTGGCCCTCCATACCCACAGTTCTGCCTCTGTGGATTCAACCAACTATAGACTGTGTAGTACTGTAGTACATATTTATTGGAAAAAAAATCCATGTATACGTGGACCCACCCAGGTCAAACCCACGTTGTTCAACGGTAAATGGAAAAAAATATCATGCTCATGAATTGGAAGAATTAATATTTGTTAAAATGTCCACACCACCCAAATCAATCTATAGTTTCACCGAAATCCCTATCAAAATACCCATAGCAATCCTGAGAACGAAGAACGAAGCTGGAGGTATCACACTCACTGATTTCAAACTATAAAACTACAGTAATCAAAACAGTATGGTACTGGCACAAAAACAGACACATAGATCAATGGAACAGAGTAGAGAGCCCAGAAATAAGCCCACACTTATATGGTCAATTAATCTATGACAAAGGAGGCAATACTATACAATGGGGAAAAGATGCCTCTTCAATAAATTATGTTGGGAAAATTGGGCAGCTACATGTAAAAGAATGTAGCTTACACCATTTTCTTACACCAAAATACAAAATAAACAATAAATACAATCCAAAAATAAACTCAAAATGGATTAAAAACTTAAAATGTAAGACCTAAAACCATAAAACTCCCAGAAGAAAACACAGGTACTATGCTCTTTGAATTGGTCTTAGCAGTATTTGGATCTGTCTCCTCAGGCAAGGGCAACAAAAGCAAAAGTAAACAAATGGGACTACATCAAACTAAAAACCTATTGTACAGTGAAGGAAACCATCAACAAAACATAAAGGCAACCTACCGAATGGGGGAAGAGATTTTCAAATGCTATGTCTGATAAGGGGTTAATATTCAAAATATATAAAGAATTCATACAACTCATTATCAAATCAACACAGTCCAATTAAAAAATGTGCAGAAGACCTAAATAGACACTTTTCTAAAGAAATCATACAGATGGCCAACAGGCGCATGAAAAGATGCTCAACATCACTCATCATCAGGGAAACGCAAATCAAAACCATAATGACGTATCACCTCACACCTGTTATAATGGCTATTAGCGGGACTTCCCTGGTGGTGCAGTGGTTAAGAATCCGCCTGCCAAGGCAGGGGACACGGGTTCGAGCCCTGGTCCGGGAGGATCCCACATGCCGCGGAGCAACTAAGCCCGTGTGCCACAACTACTGAGCCTGCACTCTACAGCCCGCGAGCCATAACTACTGAAGCCCACGTGCCTAGAGCCCGTGCTCCACAACAAGAGAAGCCACCGCAATGAGAAGCCCACGCACTGCAACGAAGAGTAGCCCCCAGTTGCCGCAACTACAGAAAGCCGGCGCACAGCAACGAAGACCCAACGCATCCAAAAAAGAAAAAAAAAAAAAGAATGGCTATTACCAAAAAGACAAGAAATAACAAGTGTTGGTGAGAACGTGGAGAAAAGGGAACACTTATGCACTGTTGGTGGGAATGTAAATTGGTGCAGCCACTATGGAAAACAGTATGGAGGTTCTTCAAAAAATTAAAAATAGAACTACCATACAATCTAGCAATTCCACTTCCGGGTATTTATCCAAAGAAAATAAAAACACTAATTCAAAAAGACATATGCATGCTAATGTTCACTGCAGCATTATTTTTGCCAAGACATGGAAGCAACCTAAGTGCCCATCGATACATGAATGGGTAAAGATGTGGCATATATATATACACACACAATGGAGTATTAGTCATAAAAAGGAATGAAATTTGCCATTTGCAACAACATGGATGGACCTAGAGGGTATTACACTGTGTGATAGATTTTTTCATCCGAATTGGCTCATGTGCAGCTGGTAAGTGGGAGAATGGTGTAGGTATGAGGCAAAAGTTGTTTTGGTTGGTATGCAATTTTCCCCAGCTTGTTAATGTTTTGAAGTGACCAGGGGCACGCTTTCTTACAATTAATGAGAAACCTTAACTTATACAGGAAGATCTAAAGAAAAGAGCTGAAAATCCTATAAAAGTGCCCTCTTTTAGTGCAAGTAATGGCTGATTAGTAGCTTCAAAAACCACTATACTTTCTACTAAGTTAAGCCATCTGGGGAAGATGAGAGTAAAAATGAAGCAAAGATGTTTCCTCCCCATTAATTGTTTTGGAGGTCTCATAAAGAAGCCTGCACCCAGGATCAGATTTTTTACTTTGATGAAACTAATTTCTATTAGAAGCAAATGTTCTCAAAGATCTTATCTCAAAAGAGAAAGCACAGCCCCAGAGTTTAAGGTAGCAAAGGACTATCATGCTGGGTACCAAAAACAGTGGGAATTTCATTTTAGTAGGATAGTTATTTTTATTAGTGTTCCAGTTACAAAGCTGCCTAGGATTTGAGTGGTCTGCTCCAATGTTATTTGCCCCTTAAGTCCTGTTATTTTTCATATTTGTTATAGAATATAAGGTTCTGCAGGACCACATTCAAGGCATTACAGCAAAAATGCCTGTACCTCGATACGTATAAAAAAGGGCACCCTGGGTGCCACATGAATATTCTGGCCATTGTAAGGGATCTAGCCTCCCTACTGTAAGCAAATAAAGGGACATGCTATTAATATATCAGTCTCATGTGTCAGGGTCAGTCTGTCACTAGTGGTCTGATGATCTCTGGATATACTAAGAATATCCACTATAGGACCTAAGGACCAGTCCTTAGATTGAAGTCAGTCAATGGAGATGCTGCTCAAAAGGCCCCGAAGGCCCAGTCAATAGCCAGCTGCCCCCAGACCACATCACCACCAGCACTTACCTCCTGCTGCTGGTAAGGGTCCACTTGTGCCTTATCTTCCCTACTAGACTGCTCTTTGAAAGCAGAATTCCTGTCTGATTACTGTTGCTTGGGGCCCAGCAGAATGCACTGCACTCTCTTAAGAGCTCAGTATATATTTGTGGAGTGAACAAGTTAAAAAGTAGTAGCTTCATTGGGATTGATTTTAAAGTTCAAGTATTGCTGGTACATGGAAAAAGGGTCAAGTTGTTACAGCAGTTCTAGCTTATTATTCCAGTGTCTTCCCAAAGAGCTGGTGGCATACTGAAAACAAACGCCCCAACTGAGTTCACTCAGACGAAGGATGGTAAATATTTATCAATTTCAGGGTACCCAGCTTCCATCCTCCTTCTTAAGAGCAAACTATTTCATTTTGGTGAGCTCCTTCTTCCAGACCATGTGTAGTCTTGGTGGGAGAATAGTTCAGGCACCTATCTTTGCCTTTAGAAGCAGAGTGTAGCCACAACCTCCTTTCCCACCCCTAGGACAGTGAGAAGGAGTGAGACCATGACCTAATCCTGGCCAATCAGATCCCTTTGATCTTGAGAAATTGGTTAAAGGATGACAAGCAGTATGGCACACATCAACATATATCCAGTCCTACGTGCTTCTTTTATGTAATGCTGATACTCCTCCATCATGAGGTGGGGTCTGTGTTCCCTTGCCTTGAACTTGGAGAGCCCTTGTAAATCAATAGAATACAGGAGAAGTGACCATCATAAAAGGCACTGAGGCTTCCACCTAGGCCTCCTGGATCACTCACTCCAGGAAAAGCCAGTCACTCTGCACGAGGACGCTCAAGCAACCCTATGGAGATACCCACTTGGACAAGAACTGAGGCCCCCAGCCCATAACCAGCACCAACATGTGACCTATGAGAGTGAGCCACCTTGGAAGTAGATCCTCTAGCCTAGTCAAGACTTCAGACCAAGGTAGCCCAGCCAGTATACAACTGCAACCACACGAGAGACCCCAAGCAAGAACTGCCCAGCTGAGCACTTCCCCAATTCCTAAGCAACAGATACCAAGAGAGATAACAGACGATTTGTTATTTTAAGTCACCAACTTTTGGGATAATTTGCTACATGGCATTAGACAGCTAATACAAGCTGATGGGGGCAACTTTTATTGAGGATGCAACAACAGGGGAGGTGGTGGCAGTAACAGCTAAGGAAGTGGCTGTGCCGGTGGAGGACTGCCCCGGCTGTCCTGGCTACAAAGGGATTACTGTCCAGCTTCCTATTTCCTGCTGGGAGGTCCTCCGGAGCAACCTTGGTTCCTACTATTCCCAAGCCTGGTCCCCCATTCATTTGGTAGGCTCCTCCACCTGCCATTCCCTTAATATTCCAACAAGCCATGCTTAATTTAACCAGATACTGTTTGAATTCTCCAGAATTGGTCTTTACTGCTCACAACCAAGAACCTTAACTGATACAGGGAGTTACCACAGTTTATTATTGGCCAAGGTCAAGGGAAGATGGAAAAAAGGTAAACAAAGAGGAGGCGATAGAGAGTCAAGCCAAGTATATATAGATTGATTGATCTAAATTAAGCAAAAATGGAATATACCCAAATGAAAAATTTAATAATAATAACAGCAAACACTTACCTGGCATTTATTAAGTACCACACACTGTTCTAAGCACTTTCCTGTTCTAAGCACTTGACATAATCTTCACTGCCACACTGTGAGGTGAGTAGTAGTATTCTCCCTGTTTTGCAGAGGAGAAAACTGAAGCAGAGAGAGTCCAGTCTGGCTGAGGTCAGGCAGTCTGACTCCAAAGTACCTGCTCCTCATCACAATGCTCTAGTGTCTAGAGAGCTTTTAGGACACTGAGAAAAGAAAGGGATTTGCAGCACTGCCCTACGTGGCTCTTAAAAATGACCTACAGGTGGGACTTCCCTGGTGGTGCAGTGGTTAAGAATCCGGCTGCCAATGCAGGGGACACGGGCTCGATCCCTGGTCTGGGAAGATCCCACAAACTGCGGAGCAACTAAGCCTGTGTGCCACAACTACTGAGCCCACGCGCCTAGAGCCCGAGCTCTGAACAAGAGAAGTCACTGCAGTGAGAGGCCCATGCACCGCAACGAAGAGTAGCCCCCGATTGCCGCAGCTAGAGAAAAGCCCACCTGCATCAACGAAGTCCCAACGCAGCCAAAAATAAATAAATTAAATTAATAAATTAAAAAAAAAATGGCCTACTGTTGAATCCTACTAAGTTCAGGCCAGTGACTTCTGTCTAGAACAGCAGTCAATAACCACTAGATGATCAAACACACATGTGTTGACTTGAATGCCTTTCTGTTACCTTCCTCTAATGGCAAAGGCAAAGCATCCCGGAAAACTGGAAGTCTGTATATGTAGGTGAGACCAGAGTCATAAGATCAGGACTGTAAATATGTAGCCACATGGCCACCCACAGGATCCTGTTAGGTACGAGGATCAATTTAGATGAGAGTAAAACTTTCCCCATTCTCAGAAGTCTGGTGTCATTTCTCCCCATCCTTTCCAGTTCCCCCTCCCTCGATTTAGTTCCTTATCCCTAGGCCATACCCACTTGTTACCTGTGCCAAGTTTAGCAAAGACCTGCATGGACTCATCAAAACGCTTCTGGCAGAAGAGGTTGAAGGCATACAAGTTCTTGATGTGATGGATCTGTTGCTGTTTTTCACTGTCGGAATCATCTTTCATTTCCTGATAAGAGAATATAATAGGTAGGAGCTCACTCACTCAACAAATATTTATTCAGTATACACCAGGTATCAGACAATACCCTGAAACATGCTATGCCCTCACAGACTGCCCTTACATTCTAATCATAAGTCACTGTGCAATTAAAATACCATAGGGTTTCTACAAAATACCTGACCAGTACTCCTGAAAACTGTCAGGGTCATGAAAAACAAGGAAAGACTAAGAAACTGCCACAGATCAGAGGACACTAAGAATGCATGACAGCTAAATACAATGTGATTTCTGGATTTGAACCTGGAACAGAAAAAGGGACGTTACTGGAAAAACTTGGTGAAATCTGAATAAAGTCTAGCGTTTAGTTTAAAAACAAAAAATCAAAACAAAACAGGGTGAGTGATGATAGAAGCACATGGGTAGGGTATTCAGTCTAGTGTGAGCAGTGGGTCCAGGAAGGCTCCCAGGAGGAATGTAAACTGAGACACAAAGGATGAGCTGGAGTTGGCCAGGCGAGGCTGGCAGGTGACAGAGAGGGGATTCCAGGCCAAGAGGACAGCACGTGTGCGCAGGGCCCTAAAATGACAGAGAGAACATGGCCTGCTCAAGGAATGAAAGACGTTTAACATAGCTGGCACAGTTGGGAAAGGTCCTGTTCACAGTAAAAGCCAAATAAATAGAGCCACTTATTACCTCTGTTTCTTCCTTTAACCTTTTTCCCCCTTGTATCCTTTTAAACCAATCTTTGCCACATTTAATTTCTTCCTTCGAAATGTCTCTCCATGTCAACTATACCCCAATTTTTTTAAAAAAAGGTCTCTCCATGTTTTCCCTTCTTTTCTTTTCCTCTTCTATTGCGTTCACCCTAGTCCAGGCCATCATCAGCATGTCGCCACGCTTGGGCTAAGCTCTCCTGCTTGGTGTTTTAAAGGCTCTCAAAGCCAGGCACAGCCTCCTTAGCTAGGTTATTCCCAGACATTCAAGCCACACCCTACATGCCAGTCAGGATGGGCTCCAAGCATCCTGGAAATACTTGTTTCCACACTTGTTTTCACTTCTTTAACTTCCTCGGGCTCTGTAACTCTCCCTGTTTCCTGCTCCTGCTCCTACCTATGCTTAAAAGGTCCAACCTTAGGATGCCTTTTCCAGCCCAAAGCAAAGTTTAGTACATAACTGCCCTCTGAAAGTTTCATGTATGTTCTCTGATTAATTTAAATAAAAGACAGGTTCCTCAAGAGCTAAGATGATATCAAGCAACCTTCTTTCGTCATAGAGCAGAACACCTAGTAAGTACAAGCCTAGTAAAGAGAAGGGAAAATGGAAACCCACTTCCATCTTCTCTACTGAAGATTAAACAGACAACCTGCAGCAGGAAGATCATTGGAAAGACCTAAGGCCTTCCTTTTAAGAAAAACAGATACTAAAAAAAGCTATATGCTACATAATACCCTTTTTATAAAGTTCAAAAACTAAATACATATTCAAGCACACAAATATATATGAAAGATTAAACAAAAAAATTTTAAGGGCACGATAAACACAAAGGTAGGATAATGGCTGTGTCTGGAGGGTAGGCAGAGGGATAGGATGGGGAGGGACATATAGGTTACGTAAGTTATTTTTGGGGGGTAGGATGGTGGGTTCATGGGTATCATTATTTTAAAAATGAAAATAAAATAATTTAGAGCAATAGATGAGTGGGGAAAAAAATAGTAAGATGCTAAAATTAAATGGCCCAAGACAGAAACAATCCATGGTATATTAAATGTGTCTAACTACTAAGATTGGATTTTTGTTTTATATCTAGAACTTATACACCCAAAATAAATGGTGCTCTTCAAAAGTATCTACCATATAGAATTATAAATTATAAATTATTATATGTATTTATAAATTATAAATTATTATATGTATTCCAAAATTTGTGCCCACTGTTTTCCTTTCAGAAGTAATTTATAAGATACTCTGAAAACTAAGTTTTCCTACTATTATCTTCAAAAAACCTCTTCTCTTTTACCAAATTAGCACTGTCCAGTTTAATGACTAAGAGAGGCTTGGAATGACTTTTAGTTGTCTCATAAAATCAAATCCACAGGCTTCCCTGGTGGCACAGTGGTTGAGAATCTGCCTGCCAATGCAGGGGACACGGGTTCGAGCCCTGGTCTGGGAAGATCCCACATGCCGCGGAGCAACTAGGCCCGTGAGCCACAGTTACTGAGCCTGCGTGTCTGGAGCCTGTGCTCCGCAACAAGAGAGGCCGCGACAGTGAGAGGCCCGTGCACCGCGATGAAGAGTGGCCCCCGCTTGCCGCAACTAGAGAAAGCCCTCGCACAGAAACGAAGACCCAACACAGCCAAAAATAAATAAATTAATTAATTAATTTAAAAAAAAATCAAATCCACCCTTTAGAGATGACAATAATCACCACTGGGGATGTTTAAAAGAATAAGAGAAGACTTGAAAGTCAGTCTCCAAGAAGCGTTTTGGCAATGAGAGCATCACTGAAAGAACAGTATGGTCACTACTTTGCTGTGAGTAACACCCCATGAGTAACATCCCATCCATTCAAGAAGAGTGAGTCTTGTAACTGCAGCCCTGCTGAATGCAGCAACCTGAGGCTGGTTCAGAATACCTAAAGAAGGCCTGCTTACCCAAGCCCAGGAGACGACTGGTGAAAGGGATTTTGAGAGGCCCTGTAGTTGTTGCATTCAACCACACTGTAATCTTGACAGTTTTGACTGTTATTTTAATGTTAGCATTGTCTTTAATTTTTCAAGGCCATACCATATCTATTAAATTATTTTACTGTCCTATTAATTCTATGAAATACTATTAGTATAATTGGCATTCATTCTACATTTGACAGGTAAGCAAACTGAGATAGTGAAATCATTTAGAGTCACATAGATATCTTATGGCAGGGTCAGATCCTGAATCCAAGCCCCCTGACTTTCAGCTCTGTGTTTATTCCTCCAGTCCAAACTAAATATGAACATCTAAACTAAAATCCGCTACTCTGGAGAACAATGAGGAAGGCCCATTTCTCACACCCAAATCTCAGAAACAAGACTTACTGCAAGCTGCAGAGCCAATTCAAATTGCTTGTCCTGGAGAAGCTGTTGGATTTGGGTTGCCATGGGGACTGGAATGAGTCTCCAAACAAAATGGTTGCTGGCCACATAGATAATGTTTGATCTGGAGACAGGAGTAAGAGGATTAGCAAAAGAGCGCTGGCTTTATGATGACACAGATGACTTTAAAGCTTTGCAATAATATGGCAGCTACAGTCAAGAAAGAAATTCCTTACCCTCCTGAGGTAATGAAACGGGGCCTTTGCAATTCAATGCTCTGGACCAGAAGCCTTGGCTCAAATGTCCGGATCTCCACATATCGAGGCAACACTGCAATGATGTAGGGAGGCTGGTGCTCTGCACAAGAGAGAACATCTTGAGTTGTGCTTCTGCTCTAAGCCTTTAGGGTTATGGACTGTTTCAGCTTCTCAGTTCTAAGCTGCACTTGGATCTCCAAATGGTCCACTAGTCAAATACCAAGCCAGGATCCTACACTGTGATATACAAAGAAAAAAAAAAAATGTTTGTCTCAGTGATGCTAAATCTCCTGCACAAAAAGGATGCATCCAGCTTTGCTCAGAGGGACCTGACTCCACTCCTACTGTTTCCCCGAGAGAACTGGGTGAAAGCGTCACTGGCTCCTTTCTCATCCGTCACAAAGCCAGGCCAGACGAAGGCCAGCTGCAGCTCCCCTAACAACGAGTCAGTGGGAGAACAAGATTACATAACTTCTTCATTCTCTTAGGAAAGCAAGAGGAGGGCAACTTTTTTTTTTTCCCCTAAAATTATGCTAGAGAAAGAGATCCACATTTCTGTCCAATGTTGTTTCTGCTTGAGATTTTCACAGCGAAAAGATGCAGAACTCCACCTAATGCTCAATGGTTCACAGAGAAGGCAGCTGGATGGCATTCTCGGTGTAGCCATTTTCTTACATGAGGTAACTAGTGTGTCAAATTTATAAAAACAGAAAGTAGAATGGTGCCAAGGGCTGAAGGAGGGGAAAATGGGTTCTTGTTTAATAGGTACAGAGTTTTAGTTTCACAAGATGAAAAAGTTCTGAAATATGCTGCACGACAATGTGAATATACATAACACTACTGAACTGTGCACTTAAAAATGGTTAAGGTCAAATTGAAGGATAAAAAACCATATGATAATCTCAGCAGATGCAGAAAAAGCTTTCAACAAAATTCAACACCCATTTACGAGAAAACTCTCCAGAAAGTAGGCGTAGAGGGAACTTACCTCAACATAATAAAGGCCATAGATGACAAACCCACAGCCAACATCGTTCTCAATGGTGAAAAACTGAAACCATTTCCTTTAAGATTAGGAACAAAACAAGGCTGCCCACTCTCACCACTATTATTCAACACAGTTTTGGAAGTTTTAGCCACAGCAATCAGAGAAGAAAAAGAAATAAAAGGAATCCAAATTGGAAAAGAAGAAGCGAAGCTGTCACTGTTTGCAGATGACATGATACTATACATAGAGAATCCTAAAGATGCTACCAGAAAACTACTAGAGCTAATCAATGAATTTGGTAAAGTAGCAGGATATAAAATTAATGCACAGAAATCTCTTGCATTCCTATAAACTAATTATGAAAAATCTGAAAGAGAAATTAAGGAAACACTCCCATTTACCACTGCAAAAAAAAGAATAAAATACCTAGGAATAAACCTACCTAAGGAGATAAAAGACCTGTATGCAGAAAACTATATGACACTGATGAAAGAAATTAAAGATGATAGAAACAGATGGAGAGATATACCATGTTCTTGGATTGGAAGAATCAACATTCCGAAAATGATTATACTACCCAAAGCAATCTACAGATTCAATGCAATCCCTATCAAATTACCAATGGCATTTTTCACAGAACTAGAACAAAAAATTTCACAATTTGTATGGAAACACAAAAGACCCCAAATAGCCAAAGCAATCTTGAGAAAGAAAAACGGAGCTGGAGGAATCAGGCTCCCTGACTTCAGACTACACTACAAAGCTACAGTAATCAAGACAATATGGTACTGGCACAAAAACAGAAATATAGATTGATGGAACAGGATAGAAAGCCCAGAGATAAACCCATGCACATATGGTCACCTTATCTTTGATAAAGGAGGCAAGAATATACAATGGAGAAAAGACAGCCTCTTCAATAAGTGGTGCTGGGAAAACTGGACATCTACATGTAAAAGAGTGAAATTAGAACACTCTCTAACACCATACACAAAAATAAGCTCAAAATGGATTAAAGACATAAATGTAAGGCCAGACACTCTAAAACTCTTAGAAGAAAACATAGGAAGAGCAGTCTTTGACATAAATCACACCAAGATCCTTTTTGACCCACCTCCTAGAGAAATGGAAATTAAAACAAAAATAAACAAATGGGACCTAATGAAACTCAAAACCTTTTGCACAGCAAAGGAAACCATAAACAAGACGAAAAGACAACCCTCAGAATGGGAGAAAACATTTGCAAACGAAGCAACTTACAAAACATTAATCTCCAAAATATACAAGCAGCTCATGTAGCTCAGTATCAAAATAACAAACAACCCAATCCAAAAATGGGCAGAAGACATAAATAGACATTTCTCCAAAGAAGATATACAGATTGCCAACAAACACATGAAAGGATGCTCAACATCACTAATCATTAGAGAAATGCAAATCAAAACCACAAAGAGGTATCACCTCACACTGGTCAGAATGGCCATCATCAAAAAGTCTACAAACAATAAATGCTGGAGAGGGGGTGGAGAAAAGGGAACCCTCTTGCACTGTTGGTGGGAATGTAAATTAATACAGCCACTATGGAGAACAGTATGGAGGTTCCTTAAAAAACTAAAAATAGAATTACCATATCACACAGCAATCCCACTACTGGGCATATACCCTGAGAAAACCATAATTCAAAAAGAGACATGTACTACAATGTTCACTGCAGCACTATTTACAATAGCCAGGATATGGAAGCAACGTAAGTGTCCATCGACAGATGAATGGATAAAGAAGATGTGGCACATATATACAGTGGAATATTACTCAGCCATGAAAGGAAATGAAATTGAGTTATTTGTAGTGAGGTGGATGGACCTAGAGTCTGTCATACAGAGTGAAGTAAGTCAGGAAGAGAAAAGCAAATACCGTATGCTAACACATATATATGGGATCTTAAAAAAAAAAATGGTTCTGATGAACCTAGGGGAAGGATAGGAATAAAGACGCAGACATAGAGAATGGACTTGAGGACGTGGGGAGGGGGAAGGGTAAGATGGGACGAAGTGAGAGAGTTGCACTGACATATATACATTACCAAATGTAAAATAGATAGCTAGTGGGAAGCAGCTGCATAGCACAGGGAGATCAGCTCTGTGGTTTGTGACCACCTAGAGGTGTGGGATAGGGAGGGTGGGAGGGAGATGCAAGACGGAGGGGATATGGGGATATATGTATACACATAGCTGATTCACTTTGTTATATAGCAGAAACTAACACAACATTGTAAAGCAATTATACTCCAATAAAGATGTAAAAAAAAAAAAGAAAAAATGGTTAAGGTGAAAGATTTTATGCTATGTGTTTTTTTTAACCACAATTAAAAACAGAATTTTTTTTAAAATTAGTAAAAAATGAACCACTAGATGGCATAATTATCATATAAAAATGTAACCTCAAAGAATATATTTATAAGAATAGTTTCTTAGTGTGACTAACTTGCTATAAATTTATTTTCCTCATTACTTATTTTCAGATAAAAAGTTTTTCATATTATATTCACAATTTATACTCTAAATGAATAGTACAATAAAATTTCAAAGCCAGAAGGGAACTGAGAAATGAGGAAAAACTAAGGCCTTAGTAATACCTTCATCAGTTTGAATGCTATTGTTGTTATTATGTTGATATTTTTCATCTTACCAAAAAATAAAAGTTAATAGCATGTTTTTTTTGTACTGGATTCTTTTTTTATGCTGACCTCATTTTAAAAAAGCGATTACAATTTTCTTTCATGTTAATATGTATAACTATGTAAAGTTTCTCTGTCCTTTTAAAATCTGGCCCACTTTAATAAGGTCTAATTCAATAAAAGAAGTAACCTATACTAGAAACCCTTTTGGTTGTCATGTCTTATCATTTGTTCAGTCTCCCCAAGTCTTTGACAACAGAGACGGTCTGAATCTCTCTGTGTCTTCAAACTTGGCAGACTGGCTGGTGTCCAGCAGGCATGTAATGAATGGCGGACAATGACAGAAATTCATCAATCAGCAAGCATTTACTAAGAGGCTATGATGTTGCGGGCACTCTCGAAGTGGACCAAGACATGAGCCCAGAGCCCACAGAGCTCCTGCACGAGCAGAGGAGACAGACAACTCACTGCATCCAGTGGGACAGTGCGGCTAGCATGACGGAGAAACCTGCAAGGGCAGTGGGAGCACCCAGGGGGAAGTGACTAGTTCTGCCTGTGGGTCAGAGAAGCCTTCTGAGAGGAAGTGCCACTGAACGGGGGCCTTGTCATATGAGCAGCACGCTGCTGGGCAGACAAGAAAGGAAGAGGCAACAGCACAGATGAAGGCACAGGGATGGGGAGTCCTTTCAAAATGACTGGAGCCTGGGTGCAGTAGTGAAGAGGAGAGCAGAAATATAATCGAAGTCTATAAGAAGTTTAGTCTTCTTCCTGTCAGATGGTGTTCTCCCCTCCTACCCAGGAAGAATGTCCCCTCCCTCCATGTGTTAAGGCACAAAAATATTTTTGCGAAACACTGCCAAAGGGGCTGGGAACTAACAAAGGTCTTAAAACAGGGTCCCCACGCTGGGGAACCAGAAACCTACTTCCAGCATATTACACACAGCTTCATCTAGTCTACCAAGGCTCTTCTTCTGAAGGAAAACAAGGGTCCCTAGAATATCACGAAGCTTCTCGGGAAGCTCTTAACCCCCCCCACCCACGGCAAACTTGTGAATATACATAATCTTGAGTCCTATAAAATACTGTCCTTTTGATTTATCTTCCTTCTGGTCTATTCATCTCTAATCACCACCTGAATAACCACCAGAGAACATGATGCTTTTATCAATTCTACCGTTTAGGAATCTAATGGCCTCTGAGACCTTCGAGTGGGCCTCTAACAACTGGCCCCATCCTCATTCCTCCTTAATCCACACCACCTGTTTCAGCCAGGTCAGTCTCTGGAATGCCCTCTCACAAATCAGCATGTCTTCTGCATTTCTGCTCATTTTTCAAACTATTCTTTCTGCCTAAAATGAAAGCAATTTTTCTTTAAGCTAGATCCTGAACTCCTTGCCTGGTCTACTGCAATCTTAATGGAACTTCTTACTGATTAACTGAACAATGAACTTCCCCTTTCTCAACTACCAAATCTCAACTCATCCGATTTAATGCCTTAAGCAGGGCCTTGTTTCGTCTCTTTATGCAAGATGTAATCCTTGTCTCCCGAGCTAGAGCCCTTAAAGTCAGCATGTCTGTATGCCTCTCCACAGCGGTAACTAAAATGCTTACTCTTCTGACTAAAAATGAATTGCTGCCAGCGTGGTCATATGCTTCCAGGCAATATCAACGCAGAGAGCTGGAAGCCTGAGGCAGGTGTAGGAGCAGAAACACCTGATGTGTAGGACAGACACACCTGAACACACTCTGTGCCTCTAAGCTACAAAAACAAGAGCAGCAAGAACCCCCACATCAAAAACCTTTTGATGCTGAGTTATATGGATTATAGAACGAAGTAAAGAATTTCCACTAATTTCCAAACGTAGTCTTTTTGGCAGAGGACGCAAAACATTAAAAAGAAGGTAAAAGAAAAGGAACTAAGAGGTAAAAATAGTAGTAGTAGACAATCACCTCCTAATATGTACAATTCTGTTTACATTCTTCCCCTTCTGGGGCAAAACCCAATTTCCTACAAAAGCCAGAATATCCCTTTTGTTTTTTTTTTGGGGGGGGGTGCGGGGGGGCACACCACGCAGCATGCGGGACCTTAGTTCCCTGACTAGGGATCAAACCTGTGCCCCCTGCAGTGCAAGTGCAGAGTCTTAACCACTGGACCGCCAGGGAAGTCCCCAGAATATCCCATTTTTAATAACCCTAAAACACTTTTCTACTTACAAGAAGGGGAACTGAGAGTGAATGACACTGGAAACCACTGTCTGCTAAAGCTATGAATGGGGCTCCATTCTTAGAGGGTGGCCCAAAGTGGGAAAAAGAAGCTATGGTGGTCTCACCCATGGCCACTGGGATGTCTGTCCAGTTCAGGGCACACTTCTGTGTGCAGATCCCCTCCTCATTGAGCACCACGGTGAGATCATCCTGACCCACAGCCACCTTTCCATCTGCCAGAGGTGCAACTAAGGGCTCCAGCTGTTTTCCTGTTGGAAATAGCTCTTTGTTGGACCCCTTTCCATCTACCTATAGGAAGACACAAAATGAGTCACCCATCATTCTCCAGCCAGAGGCATGAACACAGATGGCCTGGAAAAATCAAGTTAAAACCCCAAATCTACAGAAGCCAATAATATTCCTTATTTGGCATAAAGAAATATTATAGAGTCTGTTACGACAAATTTTGTCATCACAACGTCGAACCAGTTCTCTTTTTCTCTAACATGGAGACAAGCATCTAGCCTGGCAACTGACAATGTCAATTGCTGGCAAGGATGCAAAGCAACTGGAACTCTCATATGATGCTGGTGAGAACACAAAATGGTACAGCCATTTTGTTTGTTGGCTTCTTATAAAGTTAAATATACACTTACCATGGGACCCAACAATCCCATTCCTAGGCATTTCCTCAGGAGAAATGAAAACCTGTGTTTACACAAAAATCTGTGTGCAAAAGTTTATAGCAGCTTTGTTTATAATGTATAAAAATTGTAAACAACTTTGTCCTTCAACTGATGAATGGATAAACAAACTGTAGTACATCCATACAATGGAATACTATTCAGTCATAAAAAAGAATATATTGACACACACACAACATAGTTGGATGTCAAATGCATTTACGCTAAGTGAAAGAAGCCAGGCTCAAAAGGCTACATACTGTATAATCCCATTTATATGACATTCTGGAAAAGGCAAAACTATAAGAGATGAAGAACAGATCAGTGGTTACTAGAGGCTGGGGTGTGGAAGGAGGGCTGACTTCAAAGGGGCAGCATGAGGGAAATTTCTTGGGATGATGGAACTGTTCTGAATCTTTTTTTTTTTTCTTTTTTCTTGGCCCCACGGCACGCGGCATCTTAGTTCCCTGACCAGGGATCGAACCTGTGCCCGCTGCAGTGGAGGCATAGAATCCTAACCACTGGAAAGCCAGGGAAGTCCCCTGTTCTGACTCTTGATTGTGGTGGTGGTTATACAACTCTAGGCATCTGTCAAAACTCAGAACTGCACATCCAAAAGAATAAATTTTATTGTCTGTAAATAAATGAATACGTTTTGAATAACCTGGTCCTAAAGCAAGATTCCTCACCCTCAAAACACTCCACCCTCAAGAAGCTGACGGCAACAGCTAAGGTAGTCAGAGGAATGAGAGCCCTCTTCCAACTTTTGGATCCGTCCCCGCCCCTCACAGATTCCTCTCAGGCACCTGTCTGCCTAGCGGCTATGCAGTCACACAGCAGTAACTCGCCTAGGAGCTTGCAGTTCTGATGCTGATAAAATTAGGCTCGTCCAAGAATATAAACAGGGAACAAATATATTAACTAGATAAACAATGAAGAGCTAACACAGCAGGGGGTAGGGAAGTGGGAGGTGGGGAGAAAGACCTCCAGGATTGTCAAGTCTGGATTATGAGAGGGGTATGAAGCTAAGGAATTTCTATTATTCTATAAAATGAATGGTAAACCAACCTTTTTTACATACAGTCTGCATACTGGAGGGGAAAAAAACCAATGTCGTGGATATTTACCACTTAAGAGAAAAAGCAGGTTATAAAACAATGTGTATAACATGAGATTTTTGTAAATATGGCAGATGCCCATTACCAAAATGTTAACAGTGATTATTTCTGAGTGGGAGAATTACAGATGACTTGCACTTCTTTTCTTTTCCTTATCTGTATTTTCTTATTTTCTATAATAAACACATATGGCTTTTGAAATTTAAAAAAAACAGTGAAAATAATTTTTACAACAAATATACTAAAAGATTTTGGGGGGCAGGAAACTCAAAGTCTTTAAAATACTTAAGTTAATACTAAAATTAGTATATAATTCCTCAGCACTGAAGCCTCAAGACAGCAGTCCACGATAATGCTACTGGACAAAGGCATGCAGCCCTAATTATCTAGCCAAATAACTAGATACAGGATATGGATAATTCATTATGTAGAGAACTGAGAGTTGACTCTGCCTGGCTTAAGATACACAGACATGTTATTTGTGAAAGATGTTTAGAGCATGAAAGATAACCAAACATACAAACACAAACCCTGTTATGCCAAAAACTCTACTTAAGGCAGTCTCTTGACCTACAGTTCAGAAGCACATAATCATCTCTCCCAGGTAGACGCATAATCACCTTCCCCAAGGTAAACTGACGATACTTGCAAAATAGTAAATCTTACCCTTATTAGGTAGTAGTCTCTCTTGAAACCCACACAGATAGCATTTTCACACCATGCCATGGACTTGGGCACATCCGGTACACTAAAGTCCCCCTGGAGAAAGACAGCAAGAGTTCAATTGGAAAGATGTTAAAGGAAAAAAAACATGACCTTCCTGTTATTCCACCCCCATTCTGCAAAATTACTCTCACCCTCATCTGAATACAATTCTCTTAGCACAAGGCCAGGAAACCACCCATAATAAAAATACAAGTCACCCATGAACTGGACAAGGTGCATTCGGAAAAGGTGAAAACCCCGTTGGATATAAATGAATCTGTAGAGATGTAGAATTGTCCTACTCCTGCCTCTGAAGGCCAGGAGACTTTGACAAGTGGGCACAGGTAACTCATAGGTACTCCTAGCAGAGCATTCATCCGGGGAGAACATCAAGACCGGGCTCCTGAGCTTCACAGGAACTGAAAAGCAAGTCTTTCAAGCTGTGCGTCAACTTAGCAGCAGCTCCCACCCAACCTGTGGACCAGGAAACAGTGGACTTTACCTGCAATTCATGAAATTCCCTGTCTTTCCAGAAATAGAGCTGCAGCTTCTTTTTCACAGCCACACACATCCGCAACACCTCCTCCCCGGTCTCTGTGTGCTGGGAAGAGACACCCAGAGCGAGTGAGGATGTGCACACGATGACTCCAGAACTGACAACTATATTAGAGATTTTTCTACCCTGAAAAGGCTACTAATCTGAACATCCCTTGTCATACAAAGTCACGCTGCCAGATAAGCTGAACCAAAGCACACCATTCTCTCTAAGATGCGCTCAGAAAACAACAGGCTGAGAAGCGCTTCCTCCCCAAGGACTGCCAGTCAGAGGCCTTGGTCCCAGCAAATGTCATGGGCGTTTATAATTTAGAGAGGAAAACCTACATAACTGCTTCCTCCTTTTTTTCTTAAATGCTTCTTGCTCATGGCTGTCAATACCTGCAGGGGCAGGGATCAGCCTGTGTCAGTGACAGCAGGCCCACTTTCAATCCTTTAAAGGAGTGGGGGACAGAAATGCCTAAGCATACAACAAACGATGCAGCGTCAATATAGACCGTAAGTGCTAAGAAGTGATCGAAGCTGAGTAGAGGGGTGACACAGATTTTGAAGAAGGTAAGGATGACGAATTGGCAAAAATCAGGAGAACTGTCTTTTCTGAATAACGAAAACTCCCTGAAGACAAAGACCACAATGATGTGTTCAGAACAAGAGTCACTTTAATGCCCTAGAGCTATGTTCATGTACTGTTACAGTCTTGATTTCCCTCTAATGGTTTGTCCATGGCAAGCATTTTCGTCCTTGGTTAGCTGCCTCCTGAAATACAGCTGTCCAGCGCTCTAATTAGCGCACACACAGGGAATGCAAATGTTTCAGCATTTTAAGGGGGAAACTTCTCTAATACAATCCAAAATCAAATATTCTCTTTGGAGTCTCTGCTGAGTTTGGATATCAATGTTATTCTTCCCATCTAATGGTAGGAATGATGTAGGAAAGGCTGCATTTAGTAAAGCACAAAGTCAAATTTCATCTCGCCCACACTTACCTGGAGGTCACACGTGAACAGTGATGCTCCCTTTGCCTTGGAAACTGTAGTGATTTGTTGAAATGTCAACAGGTCATGGACATAAATATTATTTTCTGTTTGGAAGGAGGTAAAACACCCGTATAAATTATCACAGTTCTCTAGTATAGCCACCTTCAAGACACACACACACACACAAAATAACTGTGTAACAACCAGAAGAACCAAATGGCAAATGTTGGTCGAAGATGTACCTTCAGCTTCACTAACAATGACTTATTCTGGTCCGTGACCAGTACGAAAACATTTAGGAGGTCACTTAGTCTTCCAAACTTGTATATTTTGTTCCTTTAAATTTGGGCTGGCTTGAATTAAAGAGCTCTTTCACTTCCAAAGAACACTCTTACACTCTGTCTTTCTCAAGTCTGGAAACTTGTGATGCAATATTTGTACAAGAAATTCCTTTCAAAGCTACTCACATTACGAGGCTCCAGTAAGAGAAAGGAAACCCCCTGTGGATTTTGTACAAACCCATGGCAAGGGTTTCTTTTCTAGCAAAGCCAGCGCAATAATTTCACTTGGGCCTCCTAGCTAGTTTTAGTTACTTTAAATGTTTCTCTCTTGACTAGAAACTAAGTTTAAAATGATTCTGTCATTTGGGCCCTGGGCTGAACAGGACAGAGCATGAGGCAAGTTTCTAGTTCTTCTGCTTGCCATGAAAAGGCCTCACTGGCCGCCTTCCATGAAACTATGGCTCTTCAAACAAGGCCTGGAATAGTCTGGCCCTGATCTCTCACCTGTCTCTTGCCAGTCTCCACCATATACCTTAAGTCTGGCCAGATTTCAGGGCCTTTGCTTAAGCTGTTCCCTCTGCCTATAACACTCTGCCTACCCTTCTCTTCCTGTTGAAACCCTAGTCATCCAGTAGACAATGCTGTCCCTCCCATTACTAAGACCCCACGATACTTTTTATAAATTTTCATTGTAACTTATCACACTGTAACATGAGTACTTTCTGTCATTTTGGTCTTCAAAACCAGAACCTAAGTTTCAAAGACAGAAACCATGCCTCATTCAACTTGGTATCCCCAATGCCTAGAGTAGGACTCAATAAATATTGAATGAATGAATGAATGAAGTGACACTTCTTGGAGAACAGAGCGCAAGATATGGGGGATGCTGGTGCCTTTATTACCTGTGTACCCTGCTGCATCTGGTTAGGAATGTGTCCGTTTCATTGTTAAGTAACAACTATCAAATTAACCGTGAAAGGGTTAATCAGGTCATAGCTTTTGTTTCTTGACGCATGAAATACAAATGCAACCCCTTTTCTTACCTAACAAGCTGACCAGAATCTTAAACTGGGAAACCACATGGATCTGGAAAATAGCAAATCATTAGACTCAAACATTTCTGACAAGGTTCAACAAATGTTCATTTTAACTGCAATACTAAAAAGGGACTGAAAAGCCGATATCAATGACAAGGATCTGACTTAGGTGCAATCGCAATTTCTGCTCGTGAAAGAGGATCTCAGGTACCTGATGGATGGACAGAGATCCCTGCATAAATGGGAGGACAAAGGGCAGAGGATTCAAAGATGAATAAATAATTTTACCAAAGTCCTAGCTTTGACGGGGTCTCAAAGAAGTCAAATATTCTTGTAGCGACCACCATCACGGCCTACCTGCTGAATCTTTTTGGAGAAGTTCTTATTGGATTTCTCTAATGTCACTTCAAACCTGTTGCAACCTATGGGAAAGAAACAAACATTCACATTTCCAAACACAGGGATACATATAAAAATAACTATGACAAAAAATGCTGCGCCATACTGCTCTCCTACATGAATTATAAAGAATTCCTGAAAGACTAGAAGCTGGAGATCTAAAATAGCCAGTTGTCTTTACTGAGTACAGTAAGTCGCTTTCAACTCCAGTTTTAGAACAGAGGGTTTCATGCACCTTCACTTGGCATTAGCAGAAAGGATCACAGCACAGTTTACTGAAGCTGCAAGATACTTATGAGGATTTTATCCTACATAATAGTACCTTGGCAAAGTATGTCACCAAAAGAGTGTAAAAAGTAACAGTCAAGTACAGGAGCCCCAGCAATGAATCCCAGCCCAAAGCATCCTTAGACTGAGACAGACTAAATCCCAGCGGTTACCCTGTGTCCCGTATGACAGGACAGAGCGAACACCACCATACCCAGAGCTAAAGCAATTTAATGCATCTACACTTACTGCCACTCTCAGGCGATGCTACATCTGCTGACACTGGCTAAAAAGGGGAGGAAAGTTATAGACCATAAAAAACACACGAAGCCAGCCTTGCTGGGATGACCGAAACATTTAGCATCAAAAGTCACCAGAGTCAAAAAGAGAATAATTATCACAATAATAACAGCCGCTATCATTA